>NC_060079.1:45052500-50052500 GCF_922984935.1 Meles meles
TTTACAAATAAAGAATCCTAGCTGAGAGATGATAAGTCAATTCTGTAATATATCCCACTCAGGAACAAACCTGAACTCCCAGTCTTCTAATTTCAAGATTTATATACTTAAAAAAAAAAAAAGTCCTTTTGAACGATGCTCTAGCATCAACCTCTAAAGACATTGTAGCTGTTTGATACTGAGCTATCAAGTATTATTAATAATTTCAAGGAAACTAGCAGACAAGAGGTGCAAAGAAAATAGTGAGAATTGAGGACATTCATCATGGCTCCCAGGTTTTTCCTTTCTGCATCTAACGTTCTTTCTCTAGTTCAAATAATAGATATTATTTCTAAGTGAGGTTTTGGTCACCTCATACAGCAGCAAGTGTTTACATTACCTATATCTCCATTTTATAACCCAGAGAGTTATATAACTTATGAGACATTGGAGAACCGTAACTCATAAATCCATAGATTCTAGGTTGGGTTATCATAAATAATTCTAAACCAGGGACTTCATAATAAGCACATTTCCTATATAAGGGCTCCCTCCTTTCCTGGCAAATAGAAGCAGTCTATTTATAAGAAGGTACAATTTCCAGCATGCTTATACAGATATTAGACAAGATGACTTGTCTCCCCAGGAGTGTGTCACCAGATGTATATGTTTGCTTTCTCCCACCATCCACTTTATGCTATTGAGAAAGTTAAATCCTTTTTAGTGAAATAATACAAAATGTGTGTTTGTACACAGAATCGCTTTATTAAATCTATGTCTTAAAGAATCATAGAATTCTAAGTCAGAAAAAGAACAGTAGCTGATCTTCCCTTTCATTTGATTGTTTTGAGAAAATTAGAGTACTTATTCTTTGGATCAATTTTTTCAGCACTAAATTCACTTTGTTTTGTATTGCAGTCAGTTTGTTCATTTGTTCATACAACAGATATTATTCTGGGCCTGAAATGCAGCAAACCAGACAAACAAACATCCTTGCTCTCAAGATACGTATATTCTAGTGAGGAAAACAGACAAAAGCTCAAGTAAGGTAATATCTATATATGTTATCCTATGTTGGATGTTAAGTAATAAGAAGAACACAAATTAAACAAAGAAACTAGAGAGTAAGTTGGCAAGGATCGGGATGGGGAGATAATACCTAGAAGACCTCTTTGAGAAGGTGGAATAGGAAGTCAAGATCTGAAGGAATGAGGAAGCGAAATGTGTATCTTACTGAGGAAGAGGATTCCAGGCAGGTATCACTATGTGCAAAGGCCCTGAGGCAGGATTACCTCTGATATTTTGGAGGAACAGCAGACTAGTGTGCCTGGAGCAGAATCAGGTGATAGATCATGAGGTCAGACAAATAATGGAGTGCTATGTCTTGCAAGATGTCAATTGACTATATGTATGTATTCTTCATTTAATTGAAGTTATAAATGTCAGTGCCTTTTTAACATACTAAATCTATTCACCCAATAGTCTTTAATTCACATAGCTAACATAATGCCTTCGATATAAATCTCTGATCTGAGTTTATTGCTTGATAGAATGACTTTTGAAAATCTAAGTTTTTTGACATACTGAAATGAGATTCCATTAGATCATGCTAAAATTTTAAGGTATAATAACTGTTTCAAGAAATTCATAATTATAATACCTTCTAGGTCTTTAATTGCCTTGCAAGCTAGTTTATTATTTTTTGCCTACTTTCCTGAGCATAAAGTTTCAGAAACTTCTTGGTCATAGGGGCTCACATACAATGCCCAAGTTACAGAAGCTACCAATTATGTATTAGCTACTACTTTATATGTAACTAGGTTCCTGGTTTATTCTCACTTTTTTGAGACCTCAAGTAAGACTTGGCTTATATATTAAATGCATGTTTGGGAGGTAAAAATGAGTTATCATTAGTTCAGTTGGGATTCAGCATACTTAGGTTTGAGTAACCACAAATTGTAATGTTTCTCAGAAATTGATGATGTTTACATATGTCTTTATACTATCATAGTTTCCTTAATATTTTCCAGAATATGTGGTATTGTTTCTTATACTTTTAAGACTTGCTCTGCTAAATATAAATGAACACACATCTCTTTTATAGCTTTCTACTATATTGTGCTTCCTTAAGTACATAGTTTACCGTTATCTATAATAATAAATCAGGCTCAAAGAATTCTGGCTAAAACATTGCCAGAAACAACAGAATGCAGAGAATGGCAAGATGCCACAGTGAGCCATATGACTTATAGTAAGTTGTTTTAAGAGCAGTTTTTAAACATTCTTACAATTTCCTTATCCACTTTCTCCTTTGTTGCAAGGAGTATTTACTACGAAAAAAAAATCTTTGTTGAATATTTTTTCTCATGCTTTCTAACATCTGACATACAGCTATAATGTTAAAACGGGATTTCATATAAGCTTGTTATATGGTAATACATTAGAGTAAGAGTACACAATATTATTAAAGATTATTTATAAAGATCCAAATAACATAACATTTTCATTTAAAGAAACCTTAGTAATGCTATATAAGTAATATTAGATATCTTAGCTCTGTAATAAAAATGTACTAAAAATATAATTTTATATCCTATAATAGAACTATGAACTTTAACACACACACAAAAAAAATCCTGCATACCCAAAATACATGGAATTGAACTGGTCTTATTTTACTTGGTGCACTGTGACTCTATTGCATACATTTCTCCTAGTCTGGCACATTTGAGAAATGCCTAGAAAATGTCGAATTAAGAAAAAGCCAATGCGGCATCTCCATGTTATTCCAATCCCTGCAATTCTCCTGTCTGGGAGACATAAATGGAATGGCAGCTGTTTCTTCAGTGTATTTGATATATACTCTCAGAGTAATTTCCTGATGGATATTTTGGTTGCTACATTTCCAGTTGTTGCAGCAGCAATGATGATTCTGACACTCTTCTTTGAGGTAATTAAACTTTCAGCCCATCTGTGCAGTAACTTTCATAATATTTTCAAAGGGCACCAAATGCTTTTAATATTTGTACCACTTCATTTTTACTTGCTAAGGGACCTATTATCTAGCTGAACATTGTTGAAACAAGTTTTTCAAAAACTGGTTAGTGAAAGGGGACATGAAAATGTCACATGAGCAAGAAAGTAATGTTAACTAATGCTGAATTTTAAAGTAACCTGAAGAATACCTTGTTTACCAAAACTGCATTGCAACATCCTTGTATGAGGCATTTGGTACTCTGTGATGTCAAATCCTGAAATGAAATGACAACTTCTGGATATGATCTTTCTTGTTCTGGAGACACTGTCTGCTTTGAGAAGTTTGTAGTTTTTGTGTACTTCATGAACAGAAGATGATATTAAAATAGTGAAAAAAAAATAAGTAGACTCAAAATGCAGTATTTTTATAAGGCCAGTGTTTTGAAAGTATATACAGCATACAAAAAATGATCGTTGTCTCTAGAAAGTAAACTTTAATGCACCAATTAGTGTCTAATGACAACTTAGATGTAAATAAGATTTTTTAGAGAATAAGAACTTTCCTATTTAAACATGTACTCTTAATTCTACATTTTTTTCTTTAGAAAAAAATATTTATTTTATGTATTAACTTGAGAGAGAGAGTGCGCAAGCAGGGGCAGGGGAAGGTGGAGACCTCAGACTCCTTGTTAAGTTCAGAGCTCAGCGTGGGGCTTGATCCTACAACCCTGAGATCCTGACCTGAGCAGAAATCAAGGGTCAAGGGCTCAACTGACTAAGCCACCCAGACACCCCTACATTTTTCTTATAATCAGTGTTTACTGTAGGAACTTTAAAGGTATGAAAAAAATCGGGGCACCTGGGTGGCTCAGTGGGTTGGGGCCTCTGCCTTCAGCTCAGGTCAGGATCTCAGGATCCTGGGATGGAGCCCCGCATTGCATCGGGCTCAGCAGGGAGTCTGCTTCCTCCTCTCTCTCTGCCTCCCTCTCTGCCTATTTGTGATCTCTGTCTGTCAAATAAATAAATAAAATATTTTTAAAAAAGCATATGAAAAAAATTAACTATTAAAATCTTCTCTAACTCCAATATCCTCATTAATTACTACTATCAATTTAATCGTATAAATGCTTGAAAGACACAAATTAGAATTACCCTATGCATTTTGTTTTACTGTCTGCTCTTTTATCTTATCATTAACCTTTTGAAAGATAACAACATTTCTTTCAATGTTTGTATAGACTTTCATCAACTGGATATACCATATATGAATTAGTCAATCCTTTTTTATTGCTAAAAAAATGTTTATCTTTGATAACCTGTCCTTTACTATGTCCTTTCTTGCTTTATGATGTTTATATATTTTTGCCTTATTTGTAATAATTAATAAAATAAAGATAGAAATTCTCAGTTTATGTACGATACAGATATTTTATTCTTTATTTTCAATATTATCTAGGTAATTTGAGACCTACATTAGTTTATACTGACATATCTTTCCATCTTATTTGTCCTTATAACTTTATATGAATTTTATTTTTAGAAATATCATTCTTGTATAGACAAAAGATATATATTTACCCGTATTTTCTTGTTTTAATACATGTGTTATTTAACTAAAAAATATTTCATATATTTACAATTTATTTTTGTGCAGAGAATAAATCTGTGATTTAATTTTTGCCCAAAAGCATCATAATCATCTAAATGCCATTTATATTATTTTTTCCTCTTGCTTCAGATTTTCCACTTGCTCTGTTTATTAGTACTTTCACACTTTATCATTCTTCTTGTCAATGATTTATAAATCATTAGCATCAAAATAGAATTTCAAAACTTTTATAAACTAAACTCCTGTGATGGAACATTAAATTGTCTTTAGCAAAAGAAGAACATAAGGAACTTTATAATCTATCAAGAAGGTGGGAATTAAGGAGGGCATGTATGGCATGGAGCACTGGGTGTGGTGTATAAACAATGAATATTGGAACACTGAAAAAAATAAAATTTTAAAAAAGAAGTTTTTAAATAAATATTAATTTAGTATAAGACAGTGAGATCAACATGAGTGAATTCAATATATATGTTCACCTGCTATGTTCAAGCACTGCTGTGTACATGTGTCTCAGAGATGAAGATACAGTCCTTTTCCTTAAGATACTCATAAAGAGATAATGCCATTTGGAAAGGTTGTGATGGGATTGATGTACATGTAGCATGGTGTGCCAGCAAGTCATTCAATTCACCTTGGCTTTCAGGAAAGAATTCCTGGATGAGATATATCTCAGCTTAGTGATAAAAGATGAAAAAGAATTTTCTAGATAAACAAAGGTATGCCTGCTACCACATGAACAAAGCCATGAAAATATAATACAAAAAGTTTAAGGGAAATGGAAATAGCAATATTGTAAAACCACATGAGTTCAGCTATTTTTCTGATAACCAGAAGGAAAAAGGAAAGCCTCATCATATCCAAATGTATGTCTGTCTATTTATCTATTTATCTACCTACCTATTTATCTACCTACCTACCTATGATCTATTCATACAGTCACAGATCCTTTTTTTTTTTGACTGAAAAAATTAATTGCAGAGAGACAAAACTAGAGAAAAATAGCACACATTAAAGAGAATATGAATGAGAATGAAAGTACTTTACTAATAGTTATTCTTCTTTAATGCTAGACAGTATTTAGCCTAGCTGGACATCTTGAAAGGTGATAATATCCCATGTTTTAATTACCTGTTTAAAAGTTAACTTTGGCCTTAAACTGTGTTATTCCCACACTATGCACAGACATCAAGATTCTTAGAATTGACTCATAATGACAAGATCAGGAATAAGGACAAGGTCAAATCTTCTGGAAGTAAAAATAAAATTTTAACCATCACAATTCTGCTAGCACAGAGTTTATCAGCATAAGCTAAATTAAATGATACTATCTTTTAGCTCTCCCTCTGTTTACTACTTACTAGATGTATAAATGATGCTTACTGAGTTTTGCAGAGAACTGGCAAACAAATCTTACAAGCATAGAATAGAGGAAGATCACCAATTGTCCTCCTTTAACAGGTGCATGCAGCAAATAAGAGAGTAACAGTTTTATTCTAATTTTTTAAAAAGATTTCATTTATTTATTTGACAGACAGAGATCACAAGTAGGCAGAGGCAGGCAGAGAGAGAGGAGGAAGCTGCTCCCTGCCAAGCAGAGAGCCCGATGCGGGGCTCAATCCCAGGACTCTGGGATCATGACCTGAGCTGAAGGCAGAGGTTTTAACCCACTGAGCCACCCAGGCGCCCCTATTCTAAAAATTTTTGATAGAATATTCTTAATTTATCTTTAAATTAAAATGCAGGAGAAAAGGTCACAAAGATAAGGTACCTTATGTGAATAGCAGTCATTCTACATGTAATATTATACTAGGTTTGGTGAGGAAATTCAAATAAGAAATTATTCCTGATCTTGTGGAATTCACAATATGTTCATTTATCGTACAAATGGGGAAATAGTGGCTATAGCCTTTATCAATGTGGTTTTGCTGACAGACACATACAATTAGTTTTTTAAAATTCCACAATGTATAATTTATTAGACTTTTTATTTTAATTTTGAAAATTCAATGAAATGTTACTTCTATAATTAAATGTGAAATGTTTGATCTACATAAAATTATTTTTTTCATAATGGCTGCATTACACTTAAAAAGCAACATACATGAAACACCTTATATTGACCATCTTTGCACTCTGACTTGTATTTTTGTCTTCATTTTTAAAATATCATCAGCTACAAAGTGATGCCATTACATAGGTTTTGTCATTCTAACTTTATGAGAGAAGTAATAAAGTTACTGTTTAACAAAAGTAAGGTTCTTCTGTGGCAAAGGCTTATTCCCTATTCTTTGTTCTTGATTTGTGGATAGATTAGTTCATTCTAAATCCTCTGTTCCCTCTCATCTGACATTTCTCCAGGGGTCTAAACTGTAAAGGAGGCTGGCTTCACATTGGTCCCAAACAAACATGAGATCATTTCTTACTGCCTTATCCAAACCATCTAACAGCATTCCAGTTTAATTTTCTTATATAGAAAGAGACACAATGAAAAAAGTCACTGTTACACAATTTGATTTGAACATGAAATTCCACTGCATTTTAGATGAGTTTCATTTAACTGGAAACCTGTGGCTATTACGAATGAGGTTCTAGAGCAGTTTGCACTATCCGGTACAAGATTTGTAGCATGAGTCTCATAAAGATAAGACATTGATTTATAGTCAGATTTGCGGCAGCTCACTATTCGTCCCTTATCCTGTGAGGAAGGGGGAGAATGTGCATTGAACAGTTGATTTAAAATGAACATTTGGAGAAAAAGTATCACAAAATAATTTGAATCTTTTCTTGGGTTTGGCAATTGGCAAACCCATTCATGAAGAATGTAGCAAGCAGAACATGGTCACTTTTCTAATAATGTGTATCTACTAACGTCATGCTATGTGGTGAGTACAGAAAAGGCATTCATCCCTGTTCTTTTGAAAAGTAAGAAGTTACATTTTCTCTCCCCTCTCAAAAACAGACTTCAAATAATTAGGCACAAAATGTAATAATAGGCATAATCAGTATTCATTTTACAGAATTTCTTTAAGAATACTATGTTATAGAAGATTAATATTAATCTAGACACTTCTTTAAGTATGTTATTTTCTGAGCTGTTTCAACCTTAGAAAAGGCAAACTACATTTGTCAAGAAACTCATATTTGAATGGGTATGCATATTAACAAAATTTACTTTAATTACCTTAACATGTTTCCAGTATTAAATGCAATTCATTATTTGAATCAATTTTCAACCACATGCTATTTTTTGTACCTTGTTCACTAAATTTTACTTAATATATTTAGCCAAGTTGACAGGAAAGAAGTTCACAGCAGTGCCTTTCTTCACTGAAGGAAATTTGCTTTATTTCTCCCATAGAGATCTCACTAGAGGTTCAGCATTTACATTTCTCAGGAATCTTAATATTCTCAGTGGGGTCAAAATAATTGTTGCAGGTTTTATTGCTTGAATAAATCAGTACTGGCCAAAATTATCTGAACATGTGGAGAAGTTATGACAAAGCAGCACCATTCCATATTTTAGAGTAATTATTAATCTATACTTTTCTCTTGTCCCTCCCACAAAATGTAAACGCTAGGTTCAGCCTAATTTTACACATTGACTTAGCTTGAAATTGTGGGTCTTTATACAAGTATGAAAAATGTATACATTTTAACTGTACATATTTACAAAATATTTCAATGAAATATCTCGGGGTGTGTTAATCAAAAAATAAGTTATATAATGTGTTACCTTATTACTAGAACTATAGAATATTCACAGGAAATCTGAAAGCTAAAAACCTTTCTAATAACTAAGTACATAGCCAACATTCAAAATCTCTGATGTTCATAGAGCCGTTGAAAGAGGCACCTCAACTGCTGAACAGTAATATTAACAGCTTTACTTTCTTCTTTCTATCAACTAAAATCTACATTGTTCGTTACCATCATGTCAACTCTGGTGCCTGTACTACCCGCATGGCACAATTTGAACCACTGCATGTTATCAATGGAACTCTTTTTTTTTTTTTAAGATTTTATTTATTTATTTGACAGACAGAGATCACAGGTAGGCAGAGAGGCAGGCAGAGAGAGAGGAAGGGAAGCAGGCTCCCTGCTGAGCAGAGAGCCAGATACAGGGCTCCATCCCAGGACCCTGAGATCATGACCTGAGCCGAAGGCAGAGGCTTTAACCCACTGAGCCACTCAGGTGCCCCTATCAATGGCAACTCTTACAGAAAAACAAAGGAAGAAGAGGTGGGGGGCAGTTTTCAAGGGACCTACCCTACGGAAACTAAGGGTGTGGTAGAAGGCAAAGCCTAAAAAGGATTAGGACGATACTCTTCTTCCATGAAGTAACAGATGGAGGTGGAAGTGCTTATTGGACATCCTAAAGAAATATTTAGATGATGTAATAAGGAGTCTTCATACTATCTTGTAATTCTATTCTAGAAGCAGTAAGTAAGACATAGAGGGGCAAGATGTTCTTGGTTTATTTGTTGCTTTTTCCAAAATATCTCACTTAGCTATGGGGAAAAAATACATAAAAACAAGATATTGAGAAACCTCTTTCTTTTAAATCAACAGAGTAGAAATATATCATATATTCATTTTTGTTAGGGGGGCTTATTATATTTTATTTTGCTAAGTCCCTTTTTATTTTTTTAAGATTTTATTTACTTATTTGACAGATTGAAAGAGAGAGAGTGCACAAACAGGGGGAACAGCTGAGGGAGAAGGAGAAGCACAGTCTCCCAGCTGAGCAGAGAGCTGGACAAAGGGCTGATCCCAGAGTGCTGGGATCATGGCCTGAGCTGAAGACAGATGTTTAACCAACTGAGCCACCCAGGAACCCCTCTAAGTTTCTTGTTGGTCCAAATTTTGAAATGCTCCAATTATCTTTTACTAGAGGTAAATTTTTGACACCATTAATTTTGTAGATAAAAATAATTTCATGGTGCAACCTTATCTAAACTCACATATTATATTATATATTATATTATATATATATACATATATGCATATGTATGCATATGCATATATATTCATATATATTATCTGAGTGTTACCACAAAAATATCATGGTGTATATAAGAGCACAATAATTACACAGTAAGTACTTCATCTTTTCAAGAGATAAATTTGAAGTACATAACTCCCTGTGGAATATAACTCAATAATGCATTAGTTTTACATGTATTCCCATTAACTATTCTATTTTTTTCTTTCCAATTATTAAGGTTCTCCTTCAGCATAACTTCAGACTAGAAATACTCTTTTGTCTATTGCCTTTAGTAGATAATTTATATTCTTGTGATTTGTTACATTTGCATGTTATGCATTTATAGTTACATTACATACTAAAAAAAAGATTAGATTGTTGTAGAAGGTAAAAAGCTTATGAAACTAGTGCACTGATTAAGGAGATTTATTCATTTATTCAAGAATTATTTACTGAATAATTGGTAGATAATTGAAATCATCTACAAATTAGATAATAGAAATAATTTTCTACTATGTTCTAGGTCCTCTATTAGTACTGGGAAGAGAGTAAAAATGCAAAATGTCCCCTCCCCTCATGCAGCTTATGGTCATCTCCCTTTTCTTTCAAAGGCACCTAAACAGAACTTTTTAAAAAAATTTTATTTCTTTATTTTAGAGAGAGAGAGCTTGCATGAGTTGGGGGAGGGGCAGAGGGAGAGAGTAGTCAAGCAGAGCACAAGGAGCACAGAGCCTGACATGTGCCTGAGGCAGGGATCCATGCAGGTCTCCATCCCCAATGCAGGATATCATGACCTGAGACAAAACCCAGCCTCCTGTTTAACTTATAAACCCTATCATACATATTACATTTTATTTAAATAGTAAATGGTCTTTTAATAGACTTTAACATGGCCCTTTCATATTTACTTATATTTTTACCATTTTTTTAAAGATTTATTTATTTATTTGACAGACAGAGATCACAAGTAGACAGAGAGGCAGGCTGAGAAAGAGGAGGAAGCAGGCTTCCTGCTGAGTGGAGACCCTGATGCAGGGCTCTATCCCAGGACCCTGGGGCCATGACCCAGGCCAAAGACAGAGGCTTTAACCCACTGAGCCACCCATGTGGCCCACATTTTTACCATTTTGAGTAATTCTCATTCATTTTTTCAGATACAGACTTTTATCTGTGATTATGGTCTTCATCAGAAAAAATTTTTCTTAACATTTATTGTAATGAACATTTATTGGTGGTTTTGTTTGTTGAACATATCTTTAACTTGCTTTTATGTTTAAGGGTATATTTTCACTGGATATAAAATTCTAGGTTGACAGTTCTCCCCCTGCCCCCGCAAAGCACTTTAAAAACTTAATTCCATAGTGCTCTTTATTCTAATGTTCTGTTAAATCAGTCGTCTTTATCTTTGTTATATTAAGTGTAGTGTTTATTTATTTCCCTATCAAGGCTTTTATGACCTTTTTTTAATCCTTAATTTCAGCAATTTGACTATGTGATGTCTATGTATGAGTTTCTTGTGTTTGTTGAGCCTCTCGACCATATATATATTAGGTTGATATATTTCATCAGTTTTGGTAAAAAAAAATAGGTATTATATTTTTGATTAATTTGTGTATCTTTCTGTCTCCTATTTCTTTCTGGGACTTTAATGATATGTATGGTGAACTATCTGATATTGTCTCACTGGTTTTACATTCTCTATTAATTTTCTTTATCTTTGCATTGCCTTAATTTTTGTAATTTCTGATTTAGATGATTTTTGTTTTGTCTGCTCTTAAGCTAACAATAAATCCTTTCCTTAAGATATTTCATTTTTAGCTATAAAATTTTCAGTTAGTTCTTCTTCAGCTTTTCTATTTTCCCCCAAATTGTACTTATTTCCATTCGTTTTGTGCACTTTTTCTGCAAAATGTTTTGAATATATTTCTAACAACTATTTTAATGTTCTTGTCTACTAATATCACCATAAGAATTATCTATGGAGCCTCCTTATATTAACCATTCTTTCCCTCAATAATAAGACCCATTGGTTGTTTTTTTGTTTGTTTCTTTCCATATGAACTCCATTTTTTTTCAAATCTATGCTGCACATTAAAATTATTTGTTTACTTTTGTTATTTTCCTTTAAGGAGTATAGAATTTCGTGCTGGTGGACAGCTACTGCTTTAGGGTTACTTTTATAATATTGAGGCTTAATTAGAGGGAAATTATTTTGGCTTTGTCCTTACTCTGAGGGCATAAATATGACCTTTCTAGGATTTCAACTCAGCTTGAGGTGCTCACCAATGGAAGTATTAAACAGACAACAATGATGAAAAGAACTTATAAGTGTGTGAAATAGATGTGATTATTTGAGATAAATATAGAATGGGAAAACCAGTGATATGATATTGCCACATAGGATAAAATTATGATCCCTTTTACAAAATGGAACATCAAACTACTAAGAACTAGATGATAATACTACTTTCTATGCAAACCTAGAACATAAAGTATTATCTACCATGTAGCAGTAAATGTTCTAAATAATAAATCATTTCATATAAATTAGTGACCCTTGAATTTTACATCTATTTTATATTTTCACTATAGAATTCTAACCATGGCTCATACCCAGACTAATAATAATTTTAGAATTATTATTAGGATGTCTTCAATAATATATACTTCAGCTTCAGATCATAGCATAATGTATAGAGAACTTGAACCAGTATGTCATATAACTGAAACTAATGTTAATTATACTCAAATAAAAAAAATATATAAAATAAAAAATAAAGGTTATGCTTTTAAAATGAACTTATAACATGGGAAGACATTTCAATGAAAAAACTCTGGGGGTGCCTGGGTGGCTCAGTGGGTTAAAGCCTCTGCCTTCGGCTCAGGTCATGATCCCAGAGACTTGGGATCAAGCCCCGCATCGTGCTCTCTGATCAGCAGGGAGCCTGCTTCCTCCTCTCTCTGCCTGCCTCTCTGCCTAGTTATGATTTCTCTCTGTCAAATAAATAAAATATTAAAAAAAAAAACCTCTGAATTCCTCAATTTATTCATTAAAAAAATCGCAGTGTTTCTAGCTTTTGTGTGTCCGCTCTTTGTAAGAGTATGGATGCAATATTCTTTGTACCTGTTTACATGCTGCTGAAATTGATGTTATTGGATCAAATAATCTCTTAAGTCATTATCTATGTCTCAGGATAAAAAAAAAACCTGATTACATTTTAATCATGCTGCATGTCTTATATGTTGCAGTTGACATTGCAAACTATTCAATAAATTATCATTTATTAGCACTTACTATGAAATATGCCAAGCAGAAAAATAAATATAAGTATTTTCTCTTCTTTAAAAGTACACAAATTGGAAGGTACCAATAAGTAAATAGATAGCATGAACATCATGTGATACACTAAAATAGAGATACAAAAAAATACATTGAGAAAAATTTCACATGGAATCTCCTAGTGGTCTGAATGATAGTAAGAAAGTAGAAGACAATTCATGGTATAAATGCATTAAGATTTCCTATTCTGGAAATATGCTGTAGACTACTTCACTTCATTGCTCATATAACTTTCATTATTTTTAAAGGTTTTTTTTTTTTTTCTTTCTTTCTTTCTTTTTTTTTTTTTTTTTTAATTTGGCAGAGACAGACACAGCAAGAGAGGGAACACAAGCAGGGAAGCAGGGGGAGTGGCAGAGGAAGTGAGAGAGAGAAGCAGGCTTCCCCTGAACAGGGAATAGGATGCAAGGCTACATCCCAGGATCCAAGGATTATGACCTCAGCCCAAGGCAGACGCTTAATGACTGAGCCATCTAAGCATCCCACTTTCATTATTTTTAAAATTTCTTTTCTTTCTGTATTTTTTGTTCTTTTTGTTCTTCCACTATTTCCTTTTCTCTTCTTTTCCTTTTTTCTTTATTTTTCAAATATGGCAATGTGGTTGCTTTTGCTCTCAGTGCTAGAAATCTTGCTGACTCTAACAAGAACATTAAGTTATTCCTACAACTTTTGACTTGGGTAATTTTACTATCTTTATTATTATTTTGTACTTGTTTTACAACTATGTAATGCAGTGAAAAGAAAATTAAATCCTGACTTTTGGAAACATTTTTTTCTCAAGTGTGTAAACAGATGAATAATTGTCACAGGGCCCAATTAAATATTGCAATTAGTTATTGCAATAAAAAACCTCCAGGCTCCACTATTGCAATAAGAACTTTGACAAATTTGCAATTTAATAAATATTTGTGTACATAAAGTCCTGGAAAACTTGTTTTGAGTAGAATAATTCAAAATAACTAATAAAATCATCATCAAATCTGGGGGAGAAACAGTAGAAAATGAATAAATTTACTATTTTATGAAAGGTAAATACTGAGTTTTTTTGGTCTTTTAGAGAATAAATTATGCAAATCTAGAATATAGTTGCATAACCACCAGGTAACAGTAAATGTTTTAAATAATAAGTCAGTCTATATTGATTTATCTATACCAAAAATAATTTAATGTAAGAAAAATTTTCTGTAAAAAAATAAATATTTATTTTAATACTGACACCTTTTATAATCTTTATAATTCCAAGCATGAGTTTAACCTGATAATAGGATTACATTTAAAGAAAAAAAATGTGTCAGATAAGACTTAGAGATTTTTCTGTACTATTCCCTACTACTGTGATGGAAAATTAGGACAACAGAACACAAAAATATTATCCATGACTTTTATTAGAGGCAAAACAAGAGGAAAACATAATACTATTGACTTATTTCTTGAATTGTTTTAATTTTATGCCGATTTGTATGTATATTATTAATGCTGGATATATTATATGCAACATATAAATATTACCATGTATGACTGAAAAATTTATGCTGTATAAATGTGTTTCTCGAACATTCCAGCTCCCTTATTCTCTTGAACATTCTTGCTCCCCTGTCATGGGACACTCATTTAATGCTCAGCTAGTCATATGATCTGCTGTTCCACTAAGACTTTTTTGTTATTCTTTATTCCATTCAACTTTGCAAATATTTGTTACATTTAAAAATATATATATATATAACATTTATAGAGATTATTGTGCATACATCTTTAAAAACCTTCATTAATCAACCATTTTACTTGTGTATTTCTCCTTTTTTTTGCTTATGGTTTTGGTGTTATATCCAAAAAGCCATCACCAGACCAATGTCAAGGACATTTTTTTCCTGTTTTCTTCTAAGAGTTTTATGAGTTCAGGTCTTACAATTAGGTATTTAATCAATTTCAATTAACTTTTGTAAGTGTGAGGTTTAATTCATTGGGAAGTGAATATTCAGTTTTCCAAACCCCATTTATTGAAGAGAATATCTTTCCTCTATTGAGTAGTCTTGGCTCATTTGTCAAATATTAGTTCACTGTACATGTGTGGGTTTACTTCTGGGTTTTCAATCCTTACCAATTGTCATGTGAGTCTGTTTTAATATCAGCGACATACTGTTCTGGTTACTATTGCTTTGCAGTATAGTTTGAAATCAGGAATTATGATACTTATAGCTTTGTTCTTTCTCACCATTTCTTTGGGTTTTCAGCCGCTTTGAAGTTCCATACAAGTTTTAAGGTTGTTTTTTCTATTTCTGTAGAAAAATGTCATTGGAATTTTGATATTTTGCATTTAATCTACAGATAACTTCAGGTACTATGGATATTCCAGCAGTATTAATTGTTCCAAGCTGCAAATACAGGATAGCTTTACATTTATTTGTCTCTTCCTCAATTTCTTTTATCAATGTCTTACAGTTTTTTTAGTGTATAGGTCTTTTACCTCCTTTGTTAAATTTATACCTAAATATTTTATTGTTTTTAATGATATTGTGAATGGAATTATTTTCTTTATTTCTTTTTCAGATATTTTGTTAATGTATGGAAATGCAATCAATTTTTGTATGTTCATTTTATATCTTTCAGCTACAGTTTTAGATGGAGTCATTAGGGTTTGTTATATATAAAATGTTATCATCAGCAGACAAGTTTACTTCTTCCTTTACAATTTGGATGCTCTTTCTTTCTTTCTTCCTTTGTTCCCTCCTTCCTTCATTCTCTCCTTCCTTTCTCTTCTCATTCTTCTCCTCCTCCTTTTTATTTTTCTTCTTTCACTTTAGTGAATACACATACTTTTTTTTTATTAAAAAGAAAAGTGTGAGCCAAGACATTATTTAGTGATTCTTTTTTTTTTTTTTAAGTCATCTCTCTGACCTAATGGTGTTTGAATCCAAAACCTTGAGATCAAGAATCACAAACTCTACTGACTGAGCCAGCCAGGTGCCCCTATTCATTCTAATGATTAGAAATTATAAATTTATCACAAAGATTAGTGATTCCTTTAAAATAAATGGAATTTTAAAAATGAACATGTTTTAAGTTATTCCCGTGCCTTTAAACCTAATTTTCCTAAGACTGGTGTGCAAAGAAGTAACCAGTTATAATAGTTTTATTTTAAAAATCACTACTTCTAAGGAGTGTGTATTCTTTCTTAGCTTTTGTTTAGAGACTGGCAATGTCTCTGCTGTTAACAGAGAATTTCAAAAGTATATTTGTTGTGTGAAGAAATTGTAGATACAGAAAAATATTATTTTTATTTTGCTAAGACTCATTTAGGTTTTCCAGAAATGCCATATGTACAAAATAATAAAAGGAAGATCATCCAAAGTCCTACTTCCTTTTTTTTTTTTTTTCAGATTTTATTTATTTGAGAGAGAGAGACAGAGATGGAAAGATAGAACATGAAGGGGGAGGAGAGGGAGAAGCCGGCTCCCTGCTGAGCAAGGAGCCCAATGCAGGGGCTTGATTTCAGGACTCTGGGACCAGAGCCAAAGGCAGATGCTAAACTGAGGCCCCCAGGTGCCCTGTACATAACACTTTCAATAAATTTTACAACCATTTCTCAGTGACACAAGTTGCCACTCATCATACTCAATATATTCAGTTTCTTGTGATGCAAATGTCCTTACAGTGGTCACAGAAACAAAGATTAAGTCTTCATTTACAAAGTAAAATAGTAAATCTCATTTTATTTTTATAACACTTTAGAATTTGCAATTTGATTTTATAAATCTTGCATCATTTGATAGGAAATTTCCTTTTTTTAAGGAAACTGATTTTCTCTCTCTCCCTCCCCCACTTTCTCTCTCTCAGTCTCTTTTTCTCTTTCCTACACTTTCACCCATCTCTTCTTTCTCCCTGCATCACATTCATATATGTTAAGATTATGCCTAAGAATTTCCAATGAAAATTCCCAGAATTATTCTTTAATACCATGCAGAACATTCTTTAAAGTTGAATAAACACATTTTCATAGTATTGGAATACAAATGACTGACATTTCTGATACTTTGCCAATATGATAGAATGTAGTACTTACTGAAAGCTGCTTCCTTCTAACTTTATAAGCGTAATGACTAAAATGGAAAAGCAGAATGATTAAGTCAATTCTGGTTCTTATGGCAATTTAAGCAACTCCTTTTATTTCCTATGTATTGATGTAAATATAGCTTACTTTGTCTTGTGGACCTTATCATAGAAACAAGTTATTGACAGTATACTATGACATTTTTGAATTGTTTAAAAATAATCAGAGTGGCTATATTAATATTTTTGTAAATAAAATTTTGTCTCTTTTTTTTTTAAAGAATTTATTTATTTATTTGACAGAGAGAGAGATCACAAGTAGGAAGAGAGGCAGGCAGAGAGAGAGGGGGAAGCAGGCTCCCTGCTGAGCAGAGAGCCCGATGCGGGGCTTGATCCCAGGACCCTGAGATCATGACCTGAGCTGAAGGCAGAGGCTTAAACCACTGAGCCACCCAGGCGCCCCATTTTGTCTCTTTTTAATAAAAATATATCATATAGAGTACTAAAAAACCCTACTACCCAAGTTCCTGTCTTAATTACCTCCTTAAATTATTATTTTTTTTCTTTTCATTGAAGTCCATTTGTCTCATAGAGTTAACTCTTTCTTAATGTGTTTTATGTTGTGAAAAGCCTGATGACTTCATTTATAAACAGATAAACACTTATTTAAGTCTAAATTGACAACTAACATTCTATGATATTTTGTTGAACTTTTTCAGAGACCTTGTTATATTTGGGATTTTTTTCTCTACTAAACACAGTTTTTAACTAATCTAGATTTTTTTTTAATAGACTCCAATCTGACTTCATTTATGAGCCTGATACATCCTAAATTACCAAGACTAAGTCAATCTTGTTGGCAAATTACTCTAAAAAACAAACAAACAAAAAACTTTACTTATATTAATCTACTGGTCAAAAAAAATTTGGTGGTTTCATATCAGAGAAACCATGTAAGTCAAACTAAACTCTTAGAGTCCAAGAATCCCTGCAATCAGGCTCCAACTAATCTTCCAATGTTTATTCCATCACACTCCATTAGATAAACCCTCAGGTCACTTTGCTTTCTCAAAAACAGACATTCCAGATAAAATTTTTGTGACTCTTTTATATTTCTAAACATATCAAATTTTTACAAAACCTAACAGGTCATTTTGCATGAATATCCACTGGAAATATAAAACAATTGTGCAGAAAAAGTGAAGTTTTTTTTTGTCTTTATGGGTCATTTCTCTTATGGAATGAGCTAGTTACTCAATTCAATGATATTACCAATGATATTAGCATATTTACTAGACAGATTACTTACGAGTGAAAGTATTTGATATCCTTATTATCTGTCCCAGATATTGGGATCAAATCCACATTCAACAACACATGGTCTGAGCTCAGAGTCTTTACCGTAATTGGAAAATACATGGTCTGCTTGCCAAAAACTAAGGAGTCTCTTACTATGTGATGTGATTTAATGAGTATTTAATCCCACATCTTATCACTGAAAGAGTTCAAATTCCCTTCATTAGTATAAATTTATTGGGAGCTAGAATTTTAGTTCCCTATTTATGTGTCTCCATAACTGCCCAGTATTTGTCATCTAGCACTTAGCCAATACAGATTTGTTAATAAAGTTCTCCTAAGGTGTTCATATCTGCGTATGCATTTCAATTCGATTTAGTCATTATGCCTAAAATGGTTAAACTTGAAACTAATATATCCTCCCTGGCCAAGGGCACTGGGAATGAGGATAATTAAGTGTTCATGGAAGTTAGAAGAGGGACAGCTCTGGGGTGCCTGGGTAGCTAGGTCAGTTAGTTGTATGTCTGCCTTTGGCTCAGGTTGTAGGGCTCCCTGCTCAGTGGGAAGTCTTCTTGTCTCTCTCCTTCTGCCTTTCCCCACGCTTGTGCTCTCTCTTGCTCTCTCTCTCAAATAAATAAATAAAATCTTAAGAAAAAAAAGAATAAGAAGAAGGATAGATCTATGTTATAGAAATTTCTAGGAGGTCATATGTTGGGGTGGGGGGACTTCAAAGCAAAGCAAGGGGGCTGAGAACAAAATGAGTAGCCTTGCTACAGTGGGAAGATTCTGGATTCCTATATTGAAGATAGAGAGTAAAACAGAATAACTAAAACTGTAATTGTGCTACGGACTGAAATGTGTCCACCCAAAATTCATATGCTTAAGCCCTAACCCCTAATAGGACTGTATTTAGAGATAGGACCTTTATGGAAGGTTTAATGAGGTCCTAAAGGTAGGCCTCTGATCTGATAGCACGAATGTCCTTTTAAAAAGACGTCAGAAACTCTTTATCATTCTGCCACTTGAGGACACCATGAGAGGGCAGTCACCTGCAGGCCTGAAAGAGGGCTCCTACGAAAACCTAAACCTACTGGCATCCAGATCCTGGACTTCCGGCCTCCAGAGATGTGTGGAAATAAATTTCTATGTCAAAACCACCTCGTCTATGATATTTTGTGATGTCAGGCAGAGCTGTCTAAGACAAAGTGTAACCAAAGCCAAAGAGGTTTGCAATTCAACATATCAGTTTAAATACATTTATTTACATCAAATGTTTCCAAAATGGATACATTCACAAAGAAGAAAGAAAAAAAAAAAAAAAACAGGAAATATGGAAACTGGTTACAGGAAAGCTCCAGTGCTGGCTACGTTCCAAAAGCTCTGCCCCTGAAGACAATTAGAGAAAACACTCTGACATGGGGAGAACTAAGAGAAACCTCAAGGAGGCTGCTTGAAGCAGGTGTGTGCACAGGAGAGGAGGTATTTGAGCAGAAGGCAGCTCTGCCCCATTGTGAGAAATGAAAATAAAGACGGGGTTATTGGAATTTTGCTTCTGCTTCTTCCCTCTCTGCGTGGGACCCACAGTGCCAGAATCCACCCTCACAGTGACTCAGATCTCTAAAGCACGTTTTCTCTGGAGTAAAACCGGAGCAACACAAAACCGCAGGTGGATGGGGAGGTGGGAAAAGCGGATGTTGGGGGTCTAACATGCCTTGGACGTGGCCTGCCCCACCTCTCTCTTATACACACCTCCAAGGCTGGTAAACAAGAGGATGGAGTGCTTCTTTTTCGTTCTGCATCTCTTTGCTTAGCTAGGGATAACCTCTTGATCTGAGGAATTGCTAAGACACAATTAACTGTGGTTTCCTGATGCTTCAGCTTTTTCAGCCCAAACTTGAATCAGTCAGGGTTCTAGTAGGAAAGGCCGGAACTTATTATGGCACGAAAGAACAGGGAATTATTTTAGGAATGCTACTTAGAACGGTTTTTAGAGGAGCTGGGAAGTGAAGGTCTGAAAGGAAGAACTGGAGACTCAAAGTCACTGACTCCATCACACTGAAGGGAGGTTACAAAGGAGGAGCACAGTTCAGAAATAGATTGGGGCCTGCTGTCACTGAGGGTCCTCATCCAAGTGTCCAGCGATAGACTTGTAGCTACTGTTGCTCTGCAAATCCAACATGTTGAAAGAAGATCTGAGAATAGAGCTGTGGAGAGCGAAGGCAAGCTCTCCTCACATCTATCCACAAGGAAGTTCAGAGAGTGATGGTTGCTGCTTCACTCCCAACTTCCAAATCTTGCATAACTTCCCCTTTGGCCAATTCTAATCTAGAACCATAGAAAGCAGAAGGTGCAGGCAAACGTAAGTTTGACTTAAGCCAATGGACAGAAATACAAAGCACTATGATACACTCTGAGGTCATTGGACTTGGCACAGCTTAGGTCATTATCTGATTGAGTAGTAAATAAGCATCTAACACGTTGGTCAAATCTCACAAGTCAAAATAACCAGGCATTTGTGGAGCACAACTATTTAAAATGACTGAAAGCTATGTTTTCTTGTTTTTAAGATTTTATTTATTCATTTGTGAGCGAGAGAGAGTGTAAGCAGGGAAGAGCAGCAGAGGGGGAAGCAGCCTCTACCCTGAGCAGGGAGCCTGCTGTGGGACTCGATCCTAGGACCCTGGGATCATGACCTTAGCCAAAAGCAGAGGCTCAACCCTCTGAGCCACCCAGGTGCCCCTAGAGTGTGTTTTAATATAATGAGAAAGAATCTGAAGAAATATGTTGACCGTCTCAGACTTCTCCATAATTTATCTGGAGAAGTGCTCTTATAAATTATTAGCAAAATTTGATTTCCAACCTGTAGGTCTCATTTAGGAATCCTATACTTTATCGTGTTTCATAATAATCTTTTTTTCAATTAGCAATAATCGCGCCTCGGATAGACCTCATTGGCTACGATACTGCCACTGCACAAAGCTTAATAATCTTTTTTTATTATTCTTTGACCTATACATGTATTTACCACATATGTATGCGTTATAAGTAACATAAAAGGTTGTATGTGCATATATACATACAATCGAGTCTTTAATAACGTGGAGGTTAGGGGCATCAACCTTTTCTCCACATAGCTGAAAATTCGAGGATAACTTTTGATTCCCCAAAAACTTAATTACTGATAGCCTACTGTTGACTGTATGACACTGACAACAGAAAATGGTCGGTTAACACATATTTTTATATTACTATATGTTATTTCACATAGTGTATTATAATAAAGTGAACTAGAGAAGAAAAAATGTTATTAAGAAAAACTGTAAGGAAGAAAAACATAACACCGTACTGTACTGAGTTTTTTAAAATCCACCTAGAAATGGATCCTACGCAGGCCAAACATGTTGTTCCAAGGTTAACTCTACTATTTTCATAAAAACCAGGTAACTATCAAAAACAGTTGGCATCATACCTACAACCTGAAAGTCTTGGGATATTAAGTGAGAAAAGCAAATTACAAACCAATGTATTTAGTACATACAAAATTTTGAAAAAAAAAACTATATGTGAATATTCTTATGCATGTGAGTATTTTTATACACTTTATATATCCATTATAAATCCAAGTGTATTTTTATACACTTTATGTATCCATTAAAAGTTTCTGGAAGTATAAACATCATACTGTTATGAGTCACGGATTTAGGAGGAAGAAAAATAGCTTTTCATTTTTACTTTAAATACTTTAATATTATTTGAAGTGTTTATTTATAATTTATTTATATTTCAGAATATTTCTATACATAAACCAAAAAAACCAGGACAAACAAAACCTTCTAAATTTAGAGTCAGAATGTCCAAGTTTCCGTTGTGTCTCTTATAGAGACACCTGTTATGTGATTTTGGGCAAGGTGATGCTCCTGGGTGAATATTTTTTGTAATTCTTGCCTTAAAACTTTTTCAAGGGTTAAAATCCATGTGCTTTGCAAATAAGAAGGCAATACACCAGAAACGCTCATTTCTTTACAAAGTAAAACGGGAAGGAGGAGGGGAATAATTCCTTTCTCTTGGATATTTTTGCTTACAGCCCTTGTGGGAGTTAGAATCGTTCCAAAAAGCAGATTTAAATAAAAGCAAATTAGTACAGTGCTAAAGCTATAGCTTTACTTGCCACCCACTATCCAGTGTTATTTGTAGAATTCCATTGTATAAAGATCAGCAAGAGAGAATACAGATGGGCAGAGCATGCAATTTTTATATAGATCCAAAAAATTAAAAAATACCTGTAAATCTCAAGCCAACTTAACTTCATTCAAGATTATTTTACACTTCAGCAGTCTGAGTGGATCAGGGGTACAGCCAGACTATGGAGACTCTTCCCTATTGTCCCCTCTCGATTAGAAGCCTATTTGGTGGCATTTCTCTCATCACTTCTACCCTTAGAATTAGTCCCCACCAGTGGAAATTAGAAAAGTAATTTTAGCGGTGGAAATCAGCAAGTAAAACTCATCAATCAATAGCTCTTAAGGAGAGAAATGTCATAATTATGGCAGGAAAAAAATGGGAGTCAGACCTCTGAGGGCAGTAGGAGTTAGAAAGATACATATGATGACTTTGCAATAAGGACGTCCCTATGCAGAATTCTAGATTGGCTGTCATTGTCAACTCAGAGAGATGTCTCTACCCTGTGGTCTTATAATAAGATCTCATTTACAACAGAAAGATATTCAAATCATGATGACTGATGAGCAAGAAATCCACTTCATTACTAGACGTCTGCGCTCACACTTTCTGAAGTACTCCTGAGGATGTTTACATTGGCCCATTAAACAGTTTGCCTTGCTGCACCAGGAAAGCAGAAATTCTCATGTGTTCACCTGCGCCAAATTTCGTAAATGCCGGCTTCTGGAAAGTCCACTGTTTAAGCTGCATCCACAGCAGCCATAGTGCCATCTGTCACATGGAAGTCAGCATATGCTGTTGGACCTGAATAAAATACCCACTGCTGGCCGCAACCCCGGCTGTCCCCCAGCAGACTTTTTCGAACAGCACTGCAGTTTTCTGCTGATTGACTCGGGCCTGGGTGGCTTCTATCCCACCAAAGAGTTGGATAATCCTTCAGCGCTGAGCCCTGTCTATGAAAATCCAGACCAAAAGGCTCAGAAGCATGAAAAGAATAAGTCAGAGGGAAGAACTCTTAGGATTTACGCATAGTCATTTTCCCAAAAGCAGAACAACTGTGAGCAGGTGCAGGGAGAATTGGGAATGAGGAGAAAACATGAACAGCGTGTCCGGAAACCTATCGTTTTCCCAGATCTCTTGTAATTTCCTTACACTCAAAATGTCAGAAAGACCTTCCCTGACTTCTTGCCAACCCGTCTAGGACTCAGATCCAGTTCAAAGTGGAGCCGATGTTACCTTACCAAGAATCACTGTTTTTCCTGACAACTGAATAAAGGCACTGCCATTATGCAACTGCAAACACCATTGCCAAAAGGGGGAAGAAAAGTATTCTAAAGGATGCTCTAAAACTTCATATGCTTCAGAATATGAAGAGAGGAAAAGAAATAGCTACTCTCTTCCAGTCTCTAGTTACTTTTTTGGCCTTAGGAAAAACCATCCCCAAAACTGATTCACAGTAGGAATTCACATGCACTTGCAAGAAAACCTACACCCAACACATTAGATGGGATTTTTCACACAGGGGCTCAATAGATCATTGCAAAAATGTCAGGAAATTCACTATGAGGCTTAAGAGCCAGAATCCTTGGTCTATATAGTAGCTCATAATTTATTTACTAGCTGTGCAAACTTGGGTAAGAGTTTCCTTGGATCTTAATCTAAGACCAAAAGGGATGTTAGCAGTGTAGCACAGGGCTGTTGTGAAGATGAAATTAATTAATCAATTAAAGATGTAAAAAACAACACCTGCAGATAGTAAATGCTCTCTGAAGAGTTCTCTTACTCTGGCGTAGGTTTGTTTCACAAATCTGTTATGTTCACTTTTATCTATGGACACCTTGCAATAGTAGCCACCATAAGTAAACCACATCACAGGGTGACAAAGAGGAAGAGGGCAGACAGGTTTTTCAGAAGGGAGAAGAGCAGACAAAGACTTGACATGATTCTCCAGATGATACTGCCCAAACTCAGCACCTCTGGGTCACAGAAAGCACTTTTCCTTCAAAAATTCTGCTTACAGTTCTCTATCCCTTCAAGGACAGAGCTTAAGTGTGGCACTTTCAAATGAAGATTGTTGAACAGCCAAAGAAGAAAACCTTATAATCTTATGTGTGTTTGGTGTGGTGGCTGGGTACGTGGTAGTTATTGCAGCCGTTCTGAGAAAACTGACAAAACCGCCAATGCATTTGGTAGCTCAAGTCTTGCTGAAGGGCCGTTCTGCGCACTAAAGATCTCCAAAAATAACTCTGGCAGAAGACTTCCACAGACCTTTCCCTTTTTCTTTGTATCAGGCAACTCTTCCCAATTACTCTTTTGTGCTGTCATTTATAAACAGTGAATAGCTATGAAAGAAGAGCTTTTTCAGCCAAGGAAAGCTGTGACATCCAACCCGAAGCTGCCACATTCTATTTTCCGACTTCCTTCTTCTAGGGCAGTCATGAAACTGCCGTAATTAAAACTAGGAGAGTTTGGTGGTCATATTTCAGTAGGTCTCAGGAAAAGTTTATAGGTACTTTTATTCAATTCTTTTATGGAATGATAAAATGTTTTATCTTCATTGTACAAAATGGAAAATGCAGAAGAGTGGATAGAAGAAATAAAAGTCACCGGCAGTCGTATAACCAGATATAATCACTTTAAAAAAATAATGTGTGTGTGAGCACGTGTGTGTGTGTTAAGGAGAGTTTATTTTCACACTTTGCCTTACGTTCAATACAGTACAACCAGATTAAAATTAAATGATAGGTGATGTATACATAGATGAAGTAGATCATTGATAGATTGGTAGATAGGATACATTATATATGTAATATAAATGGGGAAAAGAATTGGGATCATTCTAAAAACCATATTAATATCTTTTATTTGGTATTCAACATATCATGAGGACTTTTCCCTGTATTTAGGCATGCTTTGAACACGATTTTTAATAGCTACAAAAATGCTATCACATGAATACACCATTATTTATTCAACCTTAACTGAATTACATTATTTAATTTATAAAACTCTTCCTCTATTGTTGAATGTTAGGTTGTTTCTATTATTTTTCAGTCTTAATCTTAAAAATCCTTTGAGAAACTTTCTAAAACATCAAACATAGTCTGATTCTTGATTATTTCCTTAGGATCTACTCTTTTTTTTTTTTTTTAAAGATTTTATTTATTTATTTGACAGAGAGAGATCACAAGTAGGCAGAGAGGCAAGCAGAGAGAGTGAGAGGGAAGCAGGCTCCCTGCCAAGCAGAGAGCCCGATGCGGGACTCGATCCCAGGACCCTGAGATCATGACCTGAGCCAAAGGCAGTGGCCTAAAGCACTGAGCCACCCAGGCGCCCCCATTAGGATCTACTCTTAAAAATAAAAATACTGATCAGAGAACCAAATTTCCTTCCAAAAAGCTTGAAACAACTTTCATTTCACCACAAGTATATGAGAATCCCTAAATGTATTAATTACTAATTTTAGGCTTAGCCAATGAGAAAGGAGGCATATATTATCCTATTTTTTTAATTGCATTTTAAAAATTACTGATAAAACTAAATGCCTTTTTTTTTTCTGTTTTAGTCCTCTGCTCTCTTTTTAAAATTTGAATGTGATTATACTTTGCATTTGGAAGAGTTCTTCAAGCTTTTAAGAAAAATATAGGTGCAAAAATATTTTTATTGATCATTTATCAGTTTTATTTGTGATGACTTCCGATGTATCAGCTTTAAAAGACCAGGTAAAACATTACTCTATATATATTTATGTGTGCATGGGCTATTCCCCTCTATTTAATACTGTGTTATTTTTTATAAAAATTGTTATTTAACTTACTTTAAGCCTCTGGAATTGGGGGGTGCATAAATGTTGTAACTACCAAAAATTAGTTCCTGCACCTTTTTGTGACTAACCTGTCAGTATTGCTAATATTTATGCAATTATTTTCAAGACTGCGTATTACATTACCTTTACCTGTCAGTGGATTTTTATGCAAAGTGATTTTCAAATTACTCTATTTTGATATTTTAACTTTTTGTTGGTAAATCCTATTTTATTATTTTTCAAAGTATCTTTGTTTTCTCTGATTTAACACTACTAACCACATAGACTTGACAGTTCCCTGCTCCCTCTACTACAGTAATTACTGATTACTCTGAAGTTGAGATGTATTTTGACAAGTTCCAACAAAAGCCCCTGTGGAGAAGTGATATATATTTTGTTACATCTATAAATTAATTTGGAAAAATTTGAAATTCCTACACTATTAAGTTTTGCTTATTGTGTCTAATTTATCAAAAGACGGTGTTCATAAGAACACATATCTATTGATGCCTACAGTGTACCAGACACTGTTCTAAATTTGGGAAAACAGAAGTGGCAAAACAGATTAACATCCCTGCCATCAAGCGTTTTACATTCTAAAGAGAACAGAAAGACAATGAAAAACAACAACAACAACAACAACAAGAGCAAAGATTAAAACATACTCTATCAGACATTTATAAAACCTGCGGAAATAAACAATACAGGGTATGTCTGACAGGGAGTATGTTTGTGTGTTGGGTGATCAGAAGAGACCTCAGTGAGGAAGTGCTATTTTAGCAGGGGGGTGGGAAACTGGGAAAGGTAAAAATCAGTCAAATATCTGGGGGCAAGGCTTTCTAGGCAGAGGGAACAGCCTATTCAAAAAATATCTTTTTTTGTAATGTAAGATTCCTTCAAGTTTTGTCTCCTTTCGATTCTCTCCAATCCTTTCTTGAAGTTACTTTAATGCATTTCATATTTTTAATTGTTAAGAAAAATAATGGAATTATTGTATCAATAGTATTTTTATTATATAATCATCAAAAATAGTATTTGTATTATATATCATCAAGGTTACTGCCATTTATAGAACACAAATTGTATTCTATAACATATAAATAAATAAATACTATTTATTTGGGGGAGAGTATTAAAATGCATTGATCTTGAAACACTATTTCAAATAAATTTGCATGACATATAAGTAAAAATGGTTATTGTGCCCTGCCTTCCTTAGCTTTTATACCTCAGAAATAGGAACTTACTACTATTACCTATGCCTTTGGGTGATCATGTCCATATTTCTAAATAATATGCTTCTAGTACTATTTTCTGTTTCAGCTAATTAACCTCCTCCTCCCATTCCCACCCTTACACATACTTCTAACAGCGTCTCCAATGCAGTCATGGTTTTTATTAAATCAATAACCTGTGATTTTGTTATAACTAAGGAACTACTCTTCAGTTCTATGCAAATTAGTTATAATCTCTAAATGTTTTTCTTGACGGACTTCTCTTTTTTTGTTCGTGTGTTTTAATCTATGAACCATCATCTCATTAATTAGTTCTACTTTCTTCTAATAACTATCATGATTCCTTTTCTCCAAGGCTCCAATAAACCTTCAAAGTTCTTCTCAATGCAATGAACACACTGGAAAATCTATCATTTTTGTTTTATTTTGTTTGGTTTCAGATTGTCTTCCTTGCTGAAATCTCCCTGGAGCCCTCTCTCCTCCTGTTATAACCTAGATGGCTGGTGGGTCTTGTGATTTGAGGTAGCTCCCTCATTGCCTTCCTAGGATCTATTTCACCTTCATCCTGGGGATTCAACTTCCATCTTTCCTTCTTTGGATCCTCTATATCCTTGGTTTTATAACTTCCTCTTTCTTGGTTAACTCCGTCTGCGGGAGGCTTACCTTCTAGGATATAGGATTCAGCAACCTGTGGACCTTCTGGTCAAATCTGATATTCAGAAGCTAAAATAATTGTTACATTTTTAAATGTTTGAGGGAAAAAGAATAATATTTCATGGCATACATGTAACAGTTTATGAAATTCAAATTTCAGTGTTCATAAATAAAGCTAATTGGAAATAGTCTCATTCATTTACATATTGCCTATAGATTGTTTCACATTTCAAGGGCAGATTCAGTGATGGCAACACAGACTTGATAGGCCATACAAAATTTGAAATATTTATTATCTGGATATGTATAGAATAAAGTTTTTGACCACTGCAACAGCCTAAGGGTGGGGCATGAGAAGAAATTGTTCTGGAAGTTTGGCATTTGAAAAATTTTTTTATGCTACCTTCATACCTAACTTATAATTCAGCTAACTCCATATCTTTAGGTTAAAATCACACTTATATCCTCAAATTTTAAAGGTATTACCCATTGTCTTCTAGTATCCAGGACTATTGTTGAAAGGTCTAAAGAACATTTTAGTTCTATCACTTATTTTTCCACTCTATGTGTTCTTAAGTTAACAAGATCTCTGAGTTTTCAAAATAACATGTCTTGCTGTGGATCTGAATTTATTTTACTGAGTCCTCAATGTTGTTGTTGTTGTTATTGTTGTTGCTGTCCTTATTATTATTATTATTATTATTATTATTTTAATCTAGTAATATATTTCCTTCAATTCTGGTGATTGCTGAAATATTTCTTTGATAATTTTCTCTCTTCTATTTCCTTAGTTTTCCTTTGTTGCAACTCATTCATTTAGAAATTGGGTCTTCTGTGCTGATCTTATATAGTTAATGCTTATTTTATCCTTCATCTCCTATTATTCCTTCCTTTATCTTCTGGTTATCTCTGGAATTTTGCTTCAACTTTATTTTCCAATATTCCATTCTTATGGACACACATACAGGGTATATAAGTATATATAATATACTGAATATCGGTCATTGATTTAATGAATATTTGTTTTTTACATCTTTCTGCTTGATTTTTATGGCTTCACTCTCATACTCTAAGAAGACTAATAATTACATATATTTTTTGAGTATTCCTCTACTCAATTTTTTGCCTTTTTTTCTTTTGCATCATAGCTCTGTGTAATAAAGTACATGAATATACATACATATCTATACACAAATATTTTGTTTAATATTTTATTTATTTGCTTGTTTCTCTTTGTTTGTTTCCTTGCTGTTGACCCACCATTTTTGTGGGTCAGGAGCAGTTTAGCTGGTTGCCTCTGGCTCTGCATTCCTCAGGAAACTGCAATCAGGGTGTCAGTACTAGCTGCACACATCTCAAGACACAACCGGAGGAGACCTCATCTCCAAGCTCTCTCATGTGGTTGTTAGTAGGGCTCAGGACCCTGCAGACTGGAGGTTGAAGCTATCAGTTTCTTAGCACTTGGGCCTCTCTATAGGCTTTCATACTTTCCTGAGAAGGAGAGGGAGAGAGAGAGAGAAAGGGTCCAAGACAGAAATCATAATACTTTCACGACTTTATAACTTTTATAATCTCAGAAATCACATTCTATTTCTTCTGCTATATTTTTTCCTTTAGAAATGAGCCACACTGATGCAACCAACTATCAAGAACAGAAACTAAGAAAAGACATAAACACCAGGAGATGATAACCATTGAAGACCATCTTAGACATTGCCTACAGGAGAAAGTTTTTTTGTTTGTTTGTTTGTTTTTTGTTTTGTTTTGTTTAAGAATTTATTTATTTATTTGACAGACATAGATCACCAGTAGGCAGAGAGGCAAGCAGAGAGAGGAAGGGAAGCAGGCACCCTGGTGAGCAGAGAGCCTGATGAGGGGCTCAATCCCAGGACCCTGGGATCATGACCTGAGCTGAAGGCAGAGGCTTTAACTTGCTGAGCCACCCAGGCACCCCCAGGAGAAAGTCTGAGCTGTACTTTTCTTTGTGGTTGCATTCCTTATCAAGTGATGACATCATCATTATGCCTCAAGAAAGGAGTGTGGTAGTTTTCCCTCTTCTTCTTTGCCATTCAAAAATTTTGTTTACTGTTTTTTTTTTTTTTAATGAAATGTTTGAAACAACTGGCCCTCAAATACTTTAGTAGTTTACTCTTTGACTTTTTCCTCTCAATTATTCCATGATTGTTTGCTTAATCAAAGTAGGTCTTGCTCCTGAAATCAGTATTTCCTCCCACCCAGGATACTAATTGCATCATTGAGATTCTAAGATTTATTTGCATGCATTAATTCATATGATGATTTATAATGTTATTATAATCTAACTCCTTCACAAACATGCTCTCACCTCCAAGATAAGTAATTTAGCTTGATTCTATCTATGACCCTGTGTTGTCCAAGACTAGACTTTATTATTTTTTTGTTCATGGAAATTATTCTTCTATTTTTAATTCAAGTTTAATTTAATTCTTCAGCTTTACTGAGGTATAATTGATATAAAATTATAAGATATTTAAAATGTATATCATAATGATTTGAGATATATATATATATATATAATGATAGGATATAGTTAATTAGCATGTCCATCACCTTACATTCATTCATTTATTTATTTATTTATTTATTTATTTATTTATTTATTTATTCTTGGTGAGAACATTTAAGTTCTACTGTTTTACCAAATTTCAATTGCACAATACAGGATTACCAACTCTAGCCACCAGGATATACAGGTTAGATTCTTAGACCTTATTCATCCGATAGTTGAAATTTTGTAACTGATAAGTGACATACAAGCTCTAAAGTCTGCTCTGCAGGTGGAGACCATGTTGGGCAAGGTCTTGCAAGACCTAAAGATTGGATCTTTTGAGAATAGTGAAACTGACCTCTTAGATTTCATAGGTGAGTTGCCAAATCAGCAGATTCAACAGATGAAGAAAATAGACTCTCTGGAATACCATCTTGGCTATCAAAAGGAATCAGCAGAAGGAATAGCAGGAAGCCCGGGTTGAAAGGCCTGCTGAAGTGTCAGGTGAGGAAAGATAACTTCTGAAGACAGCACAGTAATCTTCCCATTGTAGTTGACCCTCATTTAAGTTACTTAAAGAGCTTTGATCTCCAAGGCTACTTTCCTTTTTATATAGTATCCTAATCCCCATTGTTACGCATACAAATAAGTCAACTTTGCATTAGAAAATATATATGTATTTATATTAACATATAGAATATATACTGTATATAGAAATATATATGTCTGTAGAAATATCCTGGAGGGCATTATGCTAAATGAGAGAAACCAGACAGAGAAAAATACTGCATGGTATTACTTACATGGGGAATTTAAAAAAAAAAAAGTCAAACTCAGAGAACAAAGTAGAAAATTGGTTACCAGAGGCTGAGGAGTAGAAGAAATAGGGAGAAAGTGGTAAAAAATGTATAAATACAATAAATATAATTTTAACATTAACGTTAACAAATATAACTTTATTTCTGAATTATGCAATATTTCAATACTATATTGACTGTTTTATAATCAAATTTACAATTTTATTTATTTATTTGTTTGTTTGTTTATTTTTGTGATTTACAGCAGCTTACTAGTATCAGTATTCCATGCTTGTCCCTTGTAAAGCGGTTTCGCAAATTTTGAGTTCTTAATGTTAATTTGTCTTGCACAGAACACAAATATGGATTCAAGTATCTTTTTTTCAAGATGTGGGAATCACATGATATGGTTCTGACACCTTGTACTTCTGAGAAAATCAATATGTGGTCATTATAGATGTGCATGAATATAAAATTTTCAAATAGCATACATCTATGTTTGTGTTATATATGTATATATATTGTGTTATATGTTATGTATGTATATAAACACTTCATGATTATATATATATATGATTATATATATTTTATATATATATAAAATCTTCTCTAAAACACTTCATGATTATATATATAATATATAACGTATAACATGTTATATATATATACACATATATAACATATACATATATAACATATATAACATATATATTTACATATAACATAATATATATACATATATATTATATATATGTATAATCCTGAAGTGTTTTAGAGAAGATTTTAAGCCAATATTAAATTAGTCCTTTCATAAATATATTATTTTGTTTTATTTTTAGTTGAATGTAGGACTTATGCTTATAGTTAAAAATTTGTACATGATTGGACTAGGGTGAGAATCTATTGATTGATTATACCTGTTTCACAATAAAACCATTCAGATAGTAGATCAATGTTATTGTTTGTTTTCCAGAAAATTTTCTTTACGTACTTCTAGTGGGTATTGATTCTTTTTCTTTGAGCTCCTGGAGCTCTTACACTGGATCGCTAGGCTTTGTCTCCTGTACTTATCAACTTCTCTCTCATATTTTTAATCTTGTTTTTTTTTCCTCTCATACTTTTTCAAATTTGTCTTTTAAAATGATATGATGATCCAATAGATTAATTTAATTTTTCACTCTCCCCATTCGAAATTTTATCATTGATTTATGTTTTAGATTATTCACAATGTAACTCTCAATAAACTCACATTCATTGTCAGTCCTTTACTTTCTGGTAACAGCCTATTTCTGTTCATAGGGAAGAGGTCTTTTAAGGATTCTAAATAACTGTTCTAAGATTCTTGTCTATTTATTATACCACCTTAAAGGTATATTTTTCCTTGGAGTTTTAGTATTAAATTGTCTTTCCTTTACTCTGAAGAACTTTATACATATGCCCATATTGATTTTTATTGTTAATATTTCTTGTATGAGGAGATATATATATATATAGAGAGAGAGAGAGAGAGAGAGAGAGATACATACACACACACATACAGGCATGATCTTTGCCAACCAAAAGAAGATAGAGACAGCCCATTTGGTATTTATTGTCACAGGGTTGCTGGTTGAATCCTCTTCCTTACCCATATCTAGAAAGCTGAGTGGTACAAACACCTCTTGACATAACTCCCAGCATTAAGCAAAATTAAATAGTGTGAGTTTTCTCTGCTCTAATATCAGTATGTATCTGTGATAATTTGAAAAATGTTAAGAAAAAACCCTGCATTTCCTAGAAAATAAATTTCTCCTATAAAAGACTCCACTTTCATCAAAGCATCCTTTTCTGTGAAATGTACACATCCTGGGATCCACTGCATCATGCCCACTCATCCTGGAAGATCTACTCTTCCTTTGTAATATCTCAATGCCTAACACATGGGTCATTCTGTGTGCATCCTTCTATGACTCCAGGGAAGTGGAATGGTATGTCTAATCTCTCACTTTGTCTATGTCTCAGGACTATTTTCAAACATGTGCAGTGTTATTAGCCAAAATATTTTTCATGTTCTGGCAATGAGTTGTCAGCCAGTCTTAGTTTCCAAGGTTTTGAGTTTTATACTTTCTATGTCTTGATAACTATTTAACATGAAGAAGCTAAGTCTGAGAGCTAATAAAACGTATCTTAAACTGAAAATTTTAGATTTAAATCTAATATCTAAGTATTTCTACCACAGTTGGTGAAACTCACACACACACACACACACACACACACACACACACACACACACACACTTTTGGAACCAGTATTGATTCTCCTTGAGAATAAGAAAGTCTATTTTTGGTGTGATTGACTGTGTTTCATAGATGCTCATCCAGATTGCAATTTAAAAGGTGATATTATTTCTTCTTAGCATAACAATTTCAGTCCCACTGGGAATAGCAAAATAGAGGCATCTAAATAAAAAAGTGCTCTGCTTTTTTCACTATAACACATTATCATTTTTACTTCTCAACCTCCTACCCCAAATTTTACCAGTTAATTAACACATCATGTTACTTGTGAAGAGGAAAACGTTCTTTAGAATGACAGGTGGCTGGGTCCCAAGTCATTAGAAACTTATATTATTTCTTTTGAAGAATAGAAAGTAACAGATAAAATATGTAAACGATAATGCCAGTTTAGGGTTCCATTTCTGGGATTTTTTTAAAGATCAAAATGTACTTATAAAATGTAATCTTGGGGCACCTGGGTGGCTCAGAGGGTTAAAGCCTCTGCCTTCGGCTCAGGTCATGATCCCAGCGTTCTGGGATCAAGCCCCACATTGGGCTCTCTGCTCTGCGGACAGCCTGCTTCCTCCTCTTTCTCTCTGCCTGCCTCTCTGCCTGCTTGTGATCTCTGTCTGTCATATAAATAAATAAAATCTTTAAAAAAAAATAAAAATAGGGGCGCCTGGGTGGCTCAGTGGGTTAAGCCGCTGCCTTCGGCTCAGGTCATGATCTCGGGGTCCTGGGATCGAGTCCCACATCGGGCTCTCTGCTCGGCAGGGAGCCTGCTTCCCTCTCTCTCTCTCTCTGCCTGCCTCTCTGCCTACTTGTGATCTCTCTCTCTCGCTGTCAAATAAATAAATAAAATCTTTAAAAAAATAAATAAATAAAAATAAAAAAAATGTAATCTTACAAAAAGTTTGTTTAAATTTAACATTTAAGCTCTTAACACAATGCTAAGCTATAATTATTATTATGAGTATTATTTCAGCTTTGTATATTCACATTTGTCAAAAAAATATAATACAAGCAACTTGAAAGTTATGTTCTTAAAAATTATGTAAGTATGTTTTAAACCTTATCCACAATCATCGATATTTTCAGTTCCTTAGTAATATGCTTTAAAATAAGTGTACCATAGAGAAATTAGAAAACAACCGATATCAAGGTCAAAAATTAGTTATTTGGTAATATCAACTTATTGACACAACGTGCAGTTCTACTGTCTTAAAATACACCTCTGCCTGTAAGGTTCCTGCCAGTAATTTTCTACAGTTGAGCAAACTACCCTGATTTGCATTGACATTCAATAGCTTTCCCCAGGCAAATACCTGCAGACAATCATCTGTTGATGCCTGTCTATAGGCAGAGGAAAACTTTAGAACAGTAACACTGTAAAATCAATTATTCCCTTGACTGTTACAGGAGGGGTATTAGAGAACACAGATGAATATTAGCTCCCATTTACATGGTTCTTTTCATTCCAAAGACTTTAGCAAACATGTCATTGATTTTTAATATAATTTAGATGACAAATTAGTCAACATATTGCTAAACCCTAAGTTGAACAGCAGATTTCCTGGTATATTAGACTTGTTCTATTCTAGTAAGCCAAACTCCATTTACCAGGCACTCAGCATGCACTGAGCACTGTGCTTGGTCCAATGGGTCTACACAACATAAATTTTTATGAATAGTTTTGAAGTTAGAATTGCAATAGAATCCTGCCTTTGCCTTCTGGCTGTATTCCCTTTGCCAAATTACACAATCTTAAGAGTTAGATTCTTTAGCATAAAGTAGAAGTATATTGTCTAATTCCTTGAGCAGTTATGATTAAATTTTATAATCTATCTTAAGGTCTCAGCCCAGTAATCACTCTTAGAAAAGACACTGAATGAATGCAAGTCATTACTATTACTGAACTATCAAAAATCTCTTAGTATCAACTACTAAGACACTATTAAATAGCTGCTAATATTCTTCCTACCTGCCAGGTTCTTAAAATATTTCAAAGGAAAAACTCAGAGAACTGTATCTCCAAGTTCCTTAGTAAACATTAAAATAGACTGCAAACTTAGACTGAGATTGAGAAAGAATTTTGTTTATGAATTTTTATATGATACCTTTATTATTGAAACATTTATGGAAAAGTATGTTTAAAAGCAGAATTCAGGGGCACCTGGGTTGCTCAGCCATTGAACTGCTATCCTCTGCTCAGGTCATGATCCAGGTCCAGGGATCCAGCTGGGCATGGGATCCTTCCTCCCCAGGAAGCCTGCTTCTCCCTCTCCCACTTCCCCTACTTGTGTTCCCTCTCTCGCTCTGTCTCTCTCTGTCAAATAAATAAATAAAATCTTTAAAATAAATAAATAAATAAATAATAAAAGCAGAATTCACTGAATGAGATCGATACCTACACAAATTTAAATGCCTGAGATTCAGTCTTTCCTTTAAGGGAGAAAAATATACATATTTAAAAGAAAAAGATATTTCTCATTCATGATATAACCGAGAAAAGGAGAGACTGATTATAATTATTAAGAGTCATGAAATTAGCAGACTGGTATAACCAAAAGCGAGTTTGCAGCAGAAATAGTCTTTAAAGGGTGAAAATGATAGCATTAGTTAAGCGAGATATTAATCCCATACAGTCTCTAGAAACAGTCTTGGAAAATGTTTATTAAAAATTAACTGAAGTTCAAGATCAAGACCAGTAAAATTCTTAAGAAGGATACTGTGTAGTGCTTATATGTTCCTTTATTTAAATTTTGTTTAAATGTTATTTTCTCACATTTAATGTTAAATGTGTATACATTTTTTCATCAAAATTATATTATATTTAATAATAGTAATCGGTCAGAAATGCACAAAATAATTACCTTAACATGCATAAATTATTTTTACTTTTCTAATACTCCTTGTGAATAATGAAAATAATGAGCCTAATGTACTGTAACATTCAGAAATTCCTACCTGTCAAAAGATTTCCATTAAGATAGACATACTTCAAAGTAGTTTAACCAGCTTTTGAGAAGACATGATTTACAAAACTGTCTTTTTTAGAAGCATAAGTAAATTTTAATATCTTTAAAATACAACATAAGTAACTAATGTTGAGATTTTAGGAAATAAAAATTAATATTTTCTCATTCTCAGTTGGGAACTAAGTAAAAAATAAAATATATAGGAGACCCACAAACAGGCATGGGGATGTCAACTTTTAACTGGAAAGTAACTTCGGAAATATGGCTTTAGACCTATTGCTCAAATGGCTTGATAATGAAAACAATTCTACAGAAAACATTTTTACCCATTATTCTACCCTATCTGTTATCTTTTAGCAGGTTAACTCCACTATATCAAAAAATCTAGACCAATATGAAACAAGTTTAGAAAGCTGGATAGCCCTGAGAAAGGCTTATTTCTGAAAACTCATCACAGGTGTTATGAAGAGAGATAATAGAAAAGAAAGAAACTGCCAGAGTCTGGGGCTAAGGGTCATAGAGAACAGTGGGCAAGGGGTTATCTCTTAGAGACCAGAATCAGGGGTTAATCAAAGTACCTACCTCATCCCTAGATCAGAGACTTATATAATGTTTTTCCAGTGGGATTTAAAAGTTATGTGGATTTATGACTGTGGGTGTTTTCTTTCCTTCTTTCTGAGTGAAAGTGTTCATTGCAATTTTCCATCCTAATCTCATCATTTACTACTTGATGTAGATACCATTGTATATGACCAGATGTTCTAGACTTCTGAGCTGGTTGCAGTGATGGGATAGAACTTAGACTTGTCTGTCATGGGGAGGGGATGAGTGTGTTCTTTCATGGTGATAAGGTAGAAAAGGGATACTGATGGTGAGAATTGTTACTAGTTCAAACCAGTGGATCATGAGTGCAAGTGACAAGTGTCACTTCTAGGCTGAAACAATGAAAAGACGTCACCAGGTACCAGGCCCTGTGCTCCTTTTCTGAAGCAATTCTGGACTGCTTGAGCTGAGATCATGGAGCTGAGATCATGCCCCAGATAGACAAATTCTTGAATTGCAACTTATAAGGAACTGTCCTAGAGGGTCTTAAAACTGTTTTGGAATTTCACTGAATGAAAAACAAACCTCTATTAAGTTAAAACTCTGAAATTTGGTCATTTTTGTTATTGTAGCTGTAAATTTTATCTTATGTATCTTATATATCTCTATATTGCATATATAATATCATATTATATCAATATTAATAAGTAATAATAATTAATAAAATTAAGCTTATATATTAAAAATGCATCATTGGAAAACCTCTATGAATTGGGTGATTCACTGATTTTTTGCAGAATGGGAAATCAGAAGAACTATTCTTGTAGAAGTCTTATTACCTGGAAACAAGATGTTGGGGGAAGAAACTTCTACAAGCAAGCAAGATATCATGAGTAAGGAACATCTAAAAATAAGCTTGCTATCTGGGAATAAGATGTAAGGGTAGGAACTTCTTCTGCAAACAAGCTTGGGATAAGTATTATATATTTATTGGGACATTAGTTTTACAAATATACCCATTACTTACTTAGGTAACATTTTTAAGTATTTAAGTAAAGTACGTTTAAATTGTGTGTGTGAATGATCTCTTAATTTTAGGCTAAAATAAATAAATAAATATGTTTCTGTAATTAGTTGGCCATATAATTTATTCTCCAAGCCCTGACACTTTTTAATGTTAAGTGGAACATAATTAATAACTATGCCAGAAAAATGGATGTAAACTGGAACTCTTCTGGGAAAACTAGGACATATGTTCACCCTGCCTAGATATTTAACTTCAAAGCCCTAGAAGTCCCTCCTACCTCCTTCTCTCTTCTTCCTCCTCCTGAAAAAACAAAACACCAAAATTTTTTTCTTCCTTCTCTTAAAACATACTTGACAAAACTAGAGACTTTCATTCCACTGTTGGAATTTAGACTTAAAATTCAAATACTCGTGAATAACATACTGATTAGTGCATACATTCTCAGAGCAGGTTACAATGGAAAGTTGTCACTGGTAAGATAAAATGGAGGTGGGTGAGAGAGGATAGGAGGGTTTCCACAGAGTAAAACAAAAGGTAACAAGTAATGAATGGATGCACCAAAGACAAACCACTTACTTTAGTTTTGCAAAGAGCTGGTCATGTCTGAATATATAGTTCCTAAAACTGAGTTATCATTAACCTTGAGAGAAATTTCATGGTGCATGTTTTATTGTTCTCATTTTATTCCTAATTTCAAACTGAGATCTACTGCCAAGCAACTTTTCTTTCTCCTTCAATAATTACCTGAAATCCAAACTTCTACATGAAGTTTTTCAGTGATTAAGTCATTTAAAGAAATTAAACAGTCTTGAGCAATAATCAGTCAGAGCAGTTATCCATTTTAGATGAGTCATCTGAATAATAAATGTTTAAGAAAATTCTCTTCAATGGCACTTTTAGCCTGAATTTTTTCTATAATTGCCTTAATCCCTCAGCACAATTACTAAATGTCCACACACTTCTTTTACAATTTTACTACCCAAATCACTTGCTCTTGCTCATCAGATTTGCAAATTAATAGTATATTAAATGCACCAGGGTAGCTTACTCGAAAGGAATGCTAAAGTGAATTTTTCTAAGTGGCCAATAAATGTACCTTAAATGACATTTAGTAAGTTTTAAAATTTCTTATTCTACAGTAAACCTGTATTTCTCTCTAAATTGCATTCTTCTTATGACATTGAAATACATTAATGCCAACAATGGTATTAATAATGATAATAATATCTACCCATTCATTTAGTCCCAAATATGAGACAAGTGCTGTGCTAGGTATTTTATGTAAATTATCTCATACTCATTTCTTGAAACAAAGCTGTTAGCTATTTTTATCTTTTTTTAAGCTTCAGACCTTATATATGAATCAGGCATCTTCTACACTAATGTACTTTTATATATTTTCTCTCAAAACTCGTAACTTACATAAACAATAAACTCTTTGGAGCATTGAACATGTCTTTGTCTATTCTTTATATTTTTTTCCTTTTTTTTTTTTTTTTTCCATTTTTGAACCAGGCTCCATGCCCAGTGCAGAACCCAACATGGGGCTCCATCTCATGATCCCAAGATTACTACCTGAGCCAAAGTCAATAGCCAGACACATAAGCAACTGAGCCATCCAAGGAGCTCTTGTCTGTGTCTATTCTACTGGTTTGGCACGTCTCTACTCCATTCAAAGATGGTAAACGTATTATATATTAAGAAATTTTCTCAATCCCGAATGTTAAAATTTCAGGAAATTACTTTCTACGAAAAAAAAAAAAAACCCATAAAATAAAATGTAGAGTAACAGAGCTAACTCCAAATAAACAAAATTATGTCTGTTTTAATTTGGTAATAGCCATTGTGTGACTTCAGTTATTTATATATCTCCATGTTGGTGTTTCCTCACCCACAAAAACAGGAGATTATTACTCAGTTTTCATTTCACTCCATATGGAAAAAATGTTCACTAGAAAATGAAGCACAGACTTAAAAATAAAGAGGATAATTCTATGACAGAGACTAAAATTGACTACAAGCAGTCATTTCACACTCTGATTTCTTGTAATAGAACCCCAGTTTTTTGTTTGTTTGTTTTTTCTCCATAACACTGTGATGAGTAGCAAGGAATAAACCTTGACTGGATATGAGCCAATCTTAGCAAATGGGTTTCCTTTGACAGATCTTTACTTTCTCAATCTCCCTTGCCAGTTGGAATGGCTCTGGGACCCATCTCTGGTCCATTTTATGTTGTCATGTGGGAAATAACCTTGATGCAATGGTAGCCTCTACACATACTACAGGCATGCTATTCTGGAAGCCATGGAACAAAAAGATTTACAAACCAAGTAAAAATGCTCCAATCACAAGAGTTACCAAACACAAGAGAGATGGAAGGACCACATTGCCTGACTCCTATGTTTGCCATGTTTATATGATTTGTCTCTTTCTCTACACATCGATCTTCTCTGATGATGGTGTAGCTATGAGGACCACAGTTGAGACTCTAGCAGCTACACCAAAAGACAGAAGGTGTCCTGGGCCCACCTCCACTGGAAAGGTATAGAAAAAGTACTTCTGGACACTGAGCCAAAGTGGTAACTTGACAAACATCCTGAAGTATTAATAGCATGGGATGTATTTTTATTTCTTTAGCAAAGAAATCATGGGCTAGAATGGGTTGTACCAGTGGATGGACAAATAAGACCTCATGAATATTTAGCGTCTGAGTATTTTGAGATGCTTGTATATTGAGTCACACACCTATTTAGTAGATCATAAATATTTAGTATGCAGGTGCCTCACCAAGATTAGGTATCTCTTGGTCCTTCCATCCCTTTCTATCTATGTTTAACACACACCTGCTATAGTTATTAACTACTTATCTTGTAAGTAACATATCTTATGAATTCTGCCTATGTCTAACAGACTCCACTTACTGGTTTACTTATCTATAATGAAAATGCCTTAAAGAGTTTTACGTATGTTTATAAACTACAGACTTATTCATCTAAGAGAATTTCATATTCTCAAAAGGAAATGCATATTTCAAATGTAAGAGAAAATTACTTGAGGCCATATAAGGAATATTTTTAATGAATAAAATTAGACCTCAATGTTTTCTGTCTGTTTACTTCCTTTCAGCTTGGGACACTGGTACAAGACATGATTCTAGGAACTGTGAGAGCCAATGTTTTTCTATGATAGTGAAAGCCAACATACTGCACAAGTTGTTGTAGGTTGGAAGAAAATTTTCTCTGTCCCTAACATGTTTGAGCCATTGAATGAAACCTGGAAGTGTTTACAGTAGATTTGTTGTAGAATAGCAACACAGCCCTTGGGATCTAAGACACCATTAGATTTTCTTTGTTTGTTCTCAAACATACCAAACTATTTGAAAAGCCTATCATCACTCCTCATACAAAAGTTCATCAAGGAAACTATGGCTATATCTAACAGTGTTTTGAGCTTGAAAAAAAAAAAAAAAAGCAAGTAAGGTGTGAGGAAAAATGCAAAGGTGTTTTTCAAGACATGTCTCATAAATTCACTACCATACATAAAGTTTCTAGAAGCATTCAGTTCATCCTTTATAAACCAAATCTAAAAGAAAAGAAAAATTGTTTTACTTTTTGGATTTAGACATATAGATGTATCTGAAAATGTGAAAACTACCCCTGTTATATTTTTGTCACACACAAATATATATATAAAATTATATGTATATTCAATTATATATATATATATATAATTTGTACATATTTTTATGTAATCTGCAATAAAGTGAAAATATAACTTCTCTATTCAGTTCCTTGGAGATATATATCTATAGCTATATCTATGATAACAGTGTTTCAACTATTTTAGTTCACATATGTATCTATATCCATATCTATATCAATTAGTATATATTTCATATATTATGTGTATATATATCTAAAGAACAAGAAATATATGTATACATGTATGTGTGTGTATATATTTACCATTGGAGATATTTATAGGTATATATATATATACATATATATAATTTTTTCAAAACTGAAAAAAGTAGAGAACATTTCCTCAGTTTTGTAAATTGTGCCAAAAACTCTTAAAAAAATAGTAGAGTAGAATACAGTACTTTTTAAATCTAAAACAGTTTAGTGATATTAGACATACATGAATAAGATTTTAAAACTTTTTGTTAGAATTAATGCACTGATAAATTAGAGAGGAAATTAAATAAAAGACAGTAAATTACAAGAGAAAAATGTGCTCTAAGGAATGTACAAGACATTAGTTTATAGTTGAGTAATAGACTAAGAATATGGAAGTTTGTGATCTAGTCATGGCACCAATTAGACATGAAACCTTGGTGCCTTTCCTTGTTTTGGTTTCATAGAAACTCTTTCTTCTCCTCTTTAACAGATATTACTTTTCCAGTAATAGTCATTAGTATAAGGCAGGCACCTATTCCTAGCTAGACCAATAGTAATCCATCTCATGATGGGAGAAAAAGTACAGAGAAGCAATTAAAAGGTCTCTGGAGCCAAATTTTCCAATTTCATATCCTGCTTCTGAAAGTTACTAGCTGTGTAACATAGGGCAAGTAAGTTAACTTCTTTGTTGTTTGGTTTCTTCATCTGGGAAGTTTAAATGAGCTAGTCAACACTAGGTATATAAGTATCCCTTTAAAAAATGATTCAATAAATATTAACAGCAACAATAAATAAATTAAAAATTCCTAACTTAACTCCTTGAATCCAGACTGCTATTTTAAATGATAGAAAAATAAAAACATAGATTACTTCATTTGGGGGGAAATGGAGAACACATAATTTTCCCTATTCCTCCTTCCAAATACAATTGAATTCCCTAGATATTATATATAAAGCAAAGGAAGTCTGAAAAGTGGAAAGAAGAAGGCAGACCAGCGAGGGACCTTGGTATCAGAAATATCAGAATGGTGAGTTTCCAGGATTTGTGTTTTGTTTTGTTTTCTTTTTGCCTCAAATACCCTAGACTGGATGCTGGAAAAGCTCATTGGCAGAAATGCCAATGGAAGAAGAAAAAACAACTATCTTTTGTAACTAAAGGAAAGGAAAGGAGCAGCCTCAGAAGACAGAAAACTTTCAGACAATAACTACCCTGCTGTGGCCAATATCACAGAAACAACTGTGGCCCCACTCTGATCCACACCAGGAAATTCTGAATGGGTAGCCTAGAATTCCATCTTCCAAAGGCTATAGGGAATTACCCCAACACATCTGCGAAGGTGGTGTCAAAGAAGGCTGAGTAGAGAGTTGGGAATATTTCATTCCCTCCAGATGTTCACAAGCTCCCTTCTTACCACCCAAGGTATGAATGGAGACCACTTGAGAAGGTTGGACTTCCAGCTTCACCCACTAGTGAGGCAACTTTTCTCCTGCCTGCAGGTGTGGTGTCAGAGGAGAGTCAGGACTTTCAGCATCACACAGCATCACCCAGCATGACATCCCTCCCATGGTGCCAGTGGTGGTCACATGGAGAGCAATCATAGAGCCCTCTTAGCCCTCAGAGCCTGAGGCCTCAGAGGCACTTGGCTACTTGAGGTATTTCATACTGTTAAAGCAAATATTTTTCTTTAAGTGTAAAAGAATTATATAACAGGGGCGCCTGGGTGGCTCAGTGGGTTAAAGCCTCTGCCTTCGGCTCAGGTCATGATCCCAGGGTTCTGGGACCAAGCCCCACATCGGGCTGTCTGCTCTGCAGACAGCCTGCTTCCTCCTCTCTCTTTCTGCCTGCCTCTCTGCCTACTTGTGATCTCTGTCTGTCAAATAAATAAATAAAATCTTTAAAAAATATATAAAAAATAAAAAATAAATAATAAAAGAATTATATAATGGAACTTTCAAGTATAATAGGGTTTTTTGTTTTTTGTTTTTGTTTATTTCTTCAGGGAATGTCATCACTTTCTTCAATTCAGTGAGCTTCCTAGTCATCTTTCCAACAAATCCTTCTTATATTATGGATACTAGAATGCTCTGTATATCCTAGACATACCAAAGGGTTTTTGTTTTGTTTTTTAATGTAATCAAACAGCCATTCACACAAGATACAAGACTGAAAAATGACCAAATTTTGAAACTTCCTTAAAGAAATCAGAGCTTGATGAATAGGCATTTAGTGTACATACATATATATATATATATATATTTTTTTTTTTTTCTACCCAGTTCAAGATATTTATAAAACATCAATGAAATAAGATCCACTGTCAACTTCTTAAGGACATAGTGTACAGATGTAGTCAGTGTAAGGGCCTATTTAGCCAGAGTGATTCCATCTGGTTAAACAATGACTTTGTTGTTTATATAGTAAAACTTGAACTGTCCCTGCCCCCGCCCAGGGGAACTTACTTAAAAACAAGTCCCAGAAACCAGTCCCAGGTAACAAAGCCCAAATACAAGGGTGGGTCAGGCCAGGTGAAGGTATCCAATCAGTGGGGGTGCATACTGTCTCCCTAGCTACCAAGGAGTATGGGCCCTGCCCTTTGGGTGCCTTTTGGGTGCCAATTCTGACCAAGGTGATAGGCTAGTTCAAATATCTACTATAGGGTAAATTGTAATTCAATTGGTCCCTTACGTGTGACATAACATGGCTGTGCAGCTTTCTCTGTGTTACAATCTCATCGGCCACCTGTGTGTGGCCAGGCCCAACCACATGGCCTTTGCCCTTAAAAACTAGTCTGTAAGGCAGAGAGAGGTCACCTCTTTGCAAGGGGTGGCCCTGGCTGGTCAGTTTGATTCTCGATGCTTGGCATGAAAATAAAGCTTTGCTTGACCTTCACTTTGTATCAGTCTCGCCCCTTTGACCTTGGACCCAACAATCAGATGTCAGTATAGATGGAAAGATACCTTTCAGAGGTGTGTCAAATTCTTTTCTTGCCCAACAAGAACAATCTTGAGTTGTGGTTGGACATATTTCCTAGGTGTATTATCTTACATTATCATTCAAATCCTAAGACACTCCTAGAAATTCTGTGTGCTGCTTATTTCCTTCAAAAATCTAACTTGAAGGAATTCTGTTGCCTAGAACTAACAATGACCAATATAGCAACAGGTAAAATAAATGGTTGCAAGAAAAATAAGCTAAAATAAATGAGAATCTAAAGTGTTTTTCTGACCTAGAGTTTGAAGACAATGAAGATCTGGTTAACATAATCTGAAGAAACACTGGTAAACTCTGGCACATAATAATGAAACATAAATTATTAAATATGGGTACTTGGAGTAAAAAGCCTATTGAAAGCAAAACTTTGAGTGACTGCTGCAATAGATACTTTCGAAAGACTGTGATATGAACTGGTTGCTTCTAAGTTTGATGGAGAGCTTAAAGAAAATGACTCAATTAAATTGTTGAACAAAAGCTGTGGAGGCCAAGAAAAACAAGGCTGTACCCACCTCAAGTCTAGCCCTGACATAAGTGCAGCCATCTTAATGTTCCAGATTATCACAAAATATTTCTTGGGTTCTGACCTACTCAGGTTAGCACTTTAAACAGTCCCTCTCTCCTTTAATGATTGATTTAAACCCCTGGACTGGTAAACGGTTTTTTGTCAAATAGCAAAAAAAAAAAAAAAAAAAAAAAACTTATTTGAGCTTCATTTTCTTTTTGTAACACTAATCATGCTTTGCTATTTTCTCCCATGTCTCCTCACCTGACTTCAACTCCTTCACTGCCATAACTTCCACAGATGATCCTTTCCACTTGGGAAGATCACCTGAGCAGTCTCCCCCAGACTCAGCTGCCTCTGTCTTTCTTTCATAACTCCCCTACACATTCCCCAACTGACCAGTGTTTACCCAAGTAGGTAGGGACAACTCTACGCCCCTGTTTAGCAGGAAGAAGTTACAGAAGATGAGACCTTCCACCTTCGACAACCTTTAAAATTTAAGGGTCAAAATTGTTCAGGGGGGAATGATGTGGGAAACAGAGGCAGAAGAAAATCATTAAAATTCCTTACCTACCGACAAGCCCTTGAAACAGACAGAGTGGCTCTCCTCTGGGGACTCAACTGCCCTCACCTTGAGGTTTTGCTAAGGACAATCCTAGCCTGACCATCCCCCTATCCCAACAGGTCTGACCAGGATCCTGTAAGTCACCCCAACAGGTCCCACCAGGATCCTGTAAGTCTACTTTAGGACTTTATTTCTAAACCTCCAAGATAATGTCAGCAATCATTCCCAAGCATATGACCTACTGATATACATCTAAAGGGTCTCATGAGAAGGTTTATTACTGGTAATGAATAACCTTTTCCCCAGACAATAGCTAGCCCCTCAAGGTCCTAAAACCTTGCTTCCAAAATTCCTTAGAGACTTGCATCATCCCTAATCCCCTTTGTCCTCACCTACTGCGGAATCCACCCCTATTCTGCCTTTAAAAACTCTGCCTGTAATCTGGTTTGTGGTCCAAGTCCCTACTCCACTGTGTCGGGTATACTTGGGCCCAAGCTTAAGCTTGTCAAACAAACCCTCGTGTGATTGCATCGGTGTTGGCTTCTTGGTGGTCTCTTGGACGGGAAAACTCGGGTATAATAAAGCATGGTCAGAGAATCTACTGGTTTTCTTCTTGCAGTAGCAGAGTTCAATGGCTGAAGATCAGATGTTGAATATGTACTTGAGTGGCACTGAAATAGACCTTGAGATATACTCATGGTGCTTCTGGAGTTTTCATGGGAAAGTGGAATCATTTCTCAGGAGAGAGTGAGAAATTAGGCAATACAAGGGAGACATTCAGTTGCCTCTGAATACACTAAGTGAACAGATTTACTGAGCTTCCTTTCCCTCCAGAAACAGTCCTTCTAATATTAGAGGACTCTCCTGTTGAAAACTCTGTAATGACTGCTAGGAATGGCCAGCAATCCCCGTACCAAGGGATGAAAGATTGCTCCAAACTTTGCAGCAAAAGAGAGGAGAACGCAAGCAGGGTCAAGGCTCACAGGTGAAGACCCTTTGCACTTCTTTGTTCCCACTTGTACTGGTCTTTCAGGATAATCACAAATCCTTATCACTGTTTCTCAAGCAACGGGTCTTCCTGAAACTAGGAAGATCTGTTTACAAAAAGATAAGATTTGCTAATCTGCAGATGCTACTAAACATAGCCTAAGAGGCAATGTATACAATTCTTAGATCACAGGGTAACTGTTTTGGCTAAGAAACTTTCAGTAAGGCCACTCCCCCGGACATTCAAACAGCAGAGGGGTCACGCAGGCCTTGGCATTCCAAAGGCCCATGCCCTTCTCTGAAACCTTCCCTAGCCCATGGGAGCCTGCCTCTGTGTTACATTTTAGCAAGTCAGGTATTATGGCTGATTTCAGGCTCTACCCCAACAAATGACCTCATGTGTTATTTCACAAAGGGATGTAAATTTTCCTCATGTCCCACTTATAACACTCTCCATGGTCACCAGGCTCATAACCCCACCTGGTGGCACATGAAAATTATCTGTAGCAATTTAAAATATCCTGCTGCGTTGACCGGTTATACCAGACTTTCTGAGGAGAAGTTCAGAGATATTTGTCTCTTCTAAATGTTCCCCAGGAGATTCTTGCTTATTCTTTCTCCCAACATTTTATATTTAAGATATATATATATATATATTATGTTTACATTACTTATATTATACATGCATATATATTTTATATATATATGCATATTTATGATCTGTATATGTTATATATTGTATATTTGTATATAATATATATTCACACTTTTCTTACTTATTAATATTGTTAGAATCATGAGGAAATGTATAGGAATGTATTCCAAAGATGCTGATATAAATTAGGGAAAAAAGAACATATATTTAGATCTGGATGAATTTCTTGATATGAGTACATTTAGGGGTTCTGGAGTTCACATACTGAGAACAATTTTAACCATTTGCTTAAGTGGCTATTCTGTGTAAGGATGAGGATAAGAAATGCTTCCACTGATAGCCTCAATTTCAATGTTTTCGGTAGTATTACAAATTTACAGTGATCGAGAAAGCAGTACTTAGTCACCAGAAATAAAATTAGTAGCAGAACTGGAGTGTTATTTGGGACAGTTGGTTACATAAAGATCTTTGGTAGCAGCAAACTCAAAAGCATGTCTTTAGATTAAAAATACATAGGCATCCTATTATGATTTAAATTTTAATTTAAAAAAACTATATGAATAGAAAAAATGACAGCTTTATTTGACCCCTAAAATGCAGAGTGATGGACCGCCATCAAGTTACAATATTTGAGCTCAAATACAGAATATATTAAATGAAGTGAATGCTGTCTTGAGGAAGGTCCCAGTGATAACATCTCAAGGATATCTTATAAATTTTACTTCTAGTACTCTCCCAAAGAATATTTAGCTATAGGTGATATCTATGCACTGGAAAGAGAAATACCCAGAACTCTACCGGATTACTGCATACTTGCTCTGAGTTTATCCTAATCAATACGGATCAAAAATGTTTATGTTGATCTTTCTGTTGGAACGGGGACTTCTGGGTGTCAGATTACTAATTCAGTCTCACAGGGTCTATAGAACCATCTTGTGCTTTTGTTCTCTAAATTCCAAGTGAATAATAAATAATAACAAATTAATTAATTAATTAATTAATTACACATGCACACACTCACCACTGAAAGAATCCTCATTTTTTACCTCCCTGATCTGTTGGGGGATAAGTATGTGGGAAGATTAGTATGGTAAAAAGAGTAGATTTGACTTTTCATGTCAAACAGTAAACGAAAAGCAATGCAATAACCTTGGTAAAGCAATTAAAGTTTATGTCACCTTTGAAGACTTGAAATAAATGGTAGTGCTGATTCCTATCACATTTTATTTAAAACTTTGGCTGAAAAAAAACAAAACCAAAAAAATTCAGCTTGACTTATACCAAAGACAAATGAATTTAGAAAATGACAGTGAATCACCATAAACTTAATCAGGTGGCAACTTCCGCTGAAGCTACCATTAGCCATGTAATTTTTTTTTCTTTTTTGGAGTAGAATTTTCTTCATCTAACAGATCTTATTTTCTTTATTCCAAAAGGAGATACATCAAAAAGCATGTGCTTTCTCCTGGAGGAATTAGCAGTATATCTGTATCATATTTCTGGACCATGTTAGATTTCTGATGCTGAGATAAAATTCATTCTGCCAAGATACTGAGCACCTACCATTCCCTGGTACATCACTGTGAACCAGTATAGCTGGTCCACTGATTATTAGATCATATAAGCATGAAGCTGGCAGTACCCCACATGACTCGTACAAAAGATAAACCTTAAAAAAACTTTGGACTCTGCCATTTTAGTAAAATTTCTGAGTCAAAAGAATTGTGGCATGTTGGAATGAATACTTTATGAAGATTGAAATAAGACATGTTTTTGCATCATGTAACCCAATTTCAGTGAGGCTTCCAGAAGCATAGAAGAGCAACTATGGGGTGCCTTTCAAATTTCGGGGTCACATTTTGATTTAAAACTCATGTAAACTGAATTGAGTTCTCATTTCATGTAAAAGCGGGAATAAATATCCTTCCCTACCTCCACTCACTACTATCCTCTAAGGATTATCTTCTGTTAATACAGTTTAGAAAAAGAGGTTGTTTTCCTTTTCTGTGTCTTTACAGGCCTCAGAGTTTTGGTTGTCATGTGTGTGTGTGTGTGTGTGTGTGTGTGTGTTTGGTATGTTTGTTTCTTGCTAACTGGTTCCTCTTTATCACTCTGTGTACCAATTTAGACTTTTGCTTTCTTTCCTGATGGTAATAGCATAGAATTCCCAGGCTACCAACTTCTTTGCTACTCCCCAAAGTACCACTGAAATAAGAATTTTGGTTAAAACATACTTTACCTAAGACTTGGAGTAATGGCAAATGTGTTAAAACTTAGAGTTACGATGTAAGTCTAGCTGTTGTGACAACCTCCAAACCTCAGTGATTTTACCCAGTCAGTCTCCGTTCTCTTCACAGTTCCAAGTTGGGTGACTCTTCTGAGTGGCTCTCCACCAAGAAGTAGCTGGAGAAACAGGTTCCATTTCTCTCACTGTTCCATTGCCCTCTGGAGCACCATCCACATTAACCACCACCTCACTCAGAGAATCCTTTGCTGTTCCAAAAAGCAAAGTATGGAAGGAGACAGGAAACACTTTATAGCCAGGATAAGAAAAGGTGTATTTAACTTGCAGCCACATTATACAACCAGTGACATGCGTCATCTTAAGTCCAAGGAAGGTTGGAAAATGTAGTTATCATGTGTTCCCAGGAAGAAAGAAAAAGATTGATAAGCATCCAGCTAGAATGTGCCCTGGAGAGTAATTATAGAAAATACATGAAACGAGAGAATTTAATATTAGATAACATTATTCTATGAAATAAGGCTCCCAATTCAATATAGAGTTTCACAAGCCCTGGTTCCCCCCTCATATTTCTGAGAGCTTTCTCTTTCTCCCTTCTTCATATTCCTTACAACACCACTTCCAGAACACATGAGCCATATTTTGCAAATTATTTTCACTCTTATTTTTGCTTAAATGTTTCCTATCTACACGTTGTTCTCACTGCCATGGCCTTTGTTAAATATATAGACCCATTAATATTTTTCCGAGTCAGAAGAGACATTCTCCCACAGAGGAAATTTTTCCCCCTAAGCCAGCCAGCTCAAAATGTAGATAGCTTTTACAATAAACAAACTTTCTTGCTGTCGTAGAATATTTCAAAATCCCTATACCTTCTCTTCATATAGCAAAAGCTGTCATCAACATTAAAAGGTGGTCTGCCAAACGAGAGCTATTGCTAGAAAGACAGACTCATCACAGTTGTATCTGCTATTCAGAGCTGCTGTGTGAATTATATGAGAAACTGCATGTAAGTGCCATGTCACAAAATATGTGCTTGAGATTTTTTTTTCCTCTTCTTTCTTCTCTTTCTGTTCCTCCCGAAGAGCCTTTCCTCTTGATTCTGACCTCTGTAACAAGCACCTCGATGGTTGATTTCTTCAACCTAATATTTATTGCCTTCTCCAGGATATGAGGTCTGGATATAAATGGTCTGGAGTTCTAAGAACACTGCAAATAAGTGGGTCAACCTTAGAGGTATACTTTCCTCAAGCCTGCTTTGTTTTAGGAAAGGTGAGTGCTTTTTAGTAAATCTATTCCCCATGACTGCTTCTTAAAAACATTTGCTTCTCTGACTAACTGTGTTGTTGTTATTGTTCCTAGAGTGGTCATGGACACTAGAAACATACTCCTAATGTGGCTTTTTTAATGCAAAAAAGTCATTTCCTCAGATTAATGTGATACCCAATAATTCAGACAGGTGAGCAGACTAATGGCTTTTCATCATCTCTCCATACTGGTCAAGAAACAGAGGATTGAATCTATAATTTAGTATTTTCCTTACTATTAAATATGTTTTAAAAATAACTACTTAAATTAAAGGCAGCAATTTTCTTTTATCCAATGTGACCCCAGAAACTTAAATAATAGTGACTGGCAGTGATCAGGAATGCCTTCTCTCTTATATATCCCACACTTGCTTAAAACATGTTTACGAAAAACTAAAACACTGCTAAATTATACTACAAAGAAAGTTGGTAGAGTCTGTTAGGAGCTGATGTCCACAAAATTCTGCTTAAAACTGGTTGTGATAGCTATTCCTCCAGATCTGTATGAAGAATAGCTCAAATTGTGCACATTACTTAAGGGATTTCTCACACTATACAAAAGCTTTCCCTTTTCTTAGCTTCACAAAAGTGCTTACCTTTTTCTTGAAAGACAATCTCCAGTTGTATTCAAATATTAAACCAGCACATGTTAAGCCTGCCTACCCAACCCCAAATTCCTAAAAATAATAAAAAACAATTCAAAAGCACCGAGTTGCATTGGAAAACAAGGAAGGGAGAAGTTAGTGTCTCATAAACTCTGCATAATCCTTCATACCTAGAAAACAGACAAAATGAATATGCAGAAGAAACCGATAGATTAAAATAGGTGCCGAACTATTACGTCTATAAGAAAGGCTGGAGGACAGAAACTGCAGCAAAGATGGGAGGTGATGCAGCAGCTGCCAAAGCTGTCATGAGTTTGATTCCCCCTGCAGAGACAGCCAGGGAAAATTTCCCCTGTGCGTTGCTAACTTGGGTCAGGCACCAGCCATGGAGACAGACAAGTCCAGGCAAAAGCACGGGGTTTAGGAATTTGAGTTGAAGTGGTGGGGCAGTGCCCAAGGCAGTTGGCTCCACCCTGGTAGAAAGAGGGTACTCACACCCAGAAGATGCAGTTCTGACCTACTGTGCCCACGGCCTCTCCCCCGCCTCTGCCACTCTCCTGTAAAACGAATCATACAAAAGCTGCAGCACCTGCTCCCTGGTCTTCACCCGTGAGCCTAGACTTATTTTCCTAGGTGAGATTTGACTGCCCCTAGGAAAATAAGTCTGCTCCAAGGCCAGCAGTGAGGAACAACTCAGCCAACACGGGAACTAACACTTGAGGAATCAAAATTAATAGAGCAAGCAGAAAAGAAGGTGATTTCTTCTAATTACAGTCCTGAGAGACATTAATGACACTAGGTAAAGTTCTAGTTATAAAAGAAACACCCAAGATCAAGATTCTGAAACATCAGTATATACAATCAATTGTATGGTAAATTTAAATTTACTATTCCATATATAAACATATAAATATGTCATTTAAATATATATAAATTTATAAAAATATATAAATTTACTATGCTATATATGTAAAATATATAAATATATCATTTAAAAAATATGTTAGCAAGAATAAAAATTTAGTACGCTCTTGTCAAAACATATGAAAGCCTGTGCCATTTTCTCAGGGCAAAACAAAGTTTCTGTAATTTTATCTGATCCAGTTTTCCCAAACTACAGATGGATGGCCGAGGCCAAGAATGAATCAGTGTTTAGAGTAAGAGCCCTCTCTGCAGGCCATTGGCCACAAACGTCAAGAGGGACCCCTTGTACTAGATGGGGTGACCCCTTACAGAATACAATATTTCCCCCTGCACATCTGTTTACACCACCGGTAGCAGAAGTCAAGCAGAAGCCTAGATCTCTTCTTTGTTCTGGCAAGACCCTTACGCAGCTCAGCATTCCCTACTCCCTTCATTGCTCCCTGTCTAAGTGCCTTTGGTCTGAAGTCTTCATGCCGCTCCTATGTCTTTATGATCATCACACAAGTAGCTCAAGACCCTCAGATTAGCCTTCATCCCCCAAACCCTAATTCTCCTATATCTGTACAACCATCCCTCCCATCTCCTAAAACTCTCACTATATTCTCTGAGACTTGAGATAAATTGCCACCAAACTCCTCTTTTTTCCCCTCTTTTTCTTTTTATTCTTAAAGTAACTGAAGTCTGTCTCCCTTAGATGGTATGCTTCTCCTCAAGCTTTCCAAGAGAGGTCTTATTACTCTCCCACAGCTCTCAGGCAGCTGAGTTTGGAGGTGAAGTAAATGCTGTTCTTGTTCACCTTTTCTTTTTTGACTTCCTTTCTTTCCCTGGCTGCCTCTCAGGTCTCTCTTAATGGTCTCTCCTGCAAGTACTTCCTTAATATATGGCTTTCACAAAAGTCTTCAGCTCAGGTCTTCTTCTGAAAAATAACAAACATACAAACAAATAAAACCAAGACAATAGCTTTGAAGAACTCGGAAATGTTCTACAAGCTGTCACCCCATCTACTTATCTACCCACCCATATGTCTTGGGATTTTTCCTATTACAGTGTGAGGACTATCATATATACTCATCTCACAAGCTGACTTGCAATTCCTCTTACTTTCTTAAGAATATCAATTTAGCAAATCTCTTCTGCATCAACAGTTTTTCTCCTCTCTTGATGTATCATTTCCATCAGTATCTGTAGTGGGTTAGATGATATGCCCAGAAAGATACACATATCTTAGAACCCAGACCCTGTGGATGTTATTTTTTTCAGAAAAAGAGTCTGCTGATGTAATTAAGTTGGGGACCTTGAATTGAGGTCATCACGGATTATCCATATATGCCCTAAATCCAATGGCAAGTTTCTGAAGGGAAGATAGAGTAGGAATAGGAATAGGAAGAGGAAGAGGAACAGGCAATATGAACAGGGAGACAGAGATTGGAGCTACACAGCCAAGGAAGCCAAGGGACACCTGGAGCCACCAAAAACTGGAAGAAGCAAGGAAGGATTTTCCCCAGAACCTCCCAAGGTAGTACATTCTGTCTAACACCTTGATTTCAGACTTCTGGCCTCCACAATCACGAAAGGGTAAATTTATATTTTATGTAGACCACCTTATTTGTGGCAATTTGTCACAGTGGCTATAGGAAATAAATGAAGTATCCAAACATGATATTATCTCTCCCATCTTAAAAAATAATACGAAATGACAAACTTTATCTTAGTCCATTTTCCCTTACCCTTACGGTGCCTTTTCCTTTCCTTTTACTGTGAATGTCCTTAAAAAAATTGTCTCTGCTTACTGTTTCTAATTTCCTTTTTCCCCATTTCTCATGAACCCATTCCAATCAGGTCTTTTTCCCCCCACCTCGCTACAAAGAAACTGTTCTTACTGAAGCTACCAAAGACCTCACTAATAGACTCTAAATCCAATTTTCATTTCTCAGCCCTTATCTTTCTTGACCTATGAGCAGCCTGTGACACAGGGGATCACTCTCTCTTCCCTTAAATAATTTCTCCACTTAGCTTCCAGAGCTATTTTCCATCAACCCTATTCTTGCTGCTTACTTTCTATCACCCCCTACTTCTACATTTTAGATTTCTCTAACACTTCTTCTTTGAATTTCATCTTAAATATTAATATAACTCCTTGGGTAATTTTATCCAATCTTGTGGTTTTAAAAAATACCTACATGCTGATTTCTAATTTATATTTCTCTTCTAGTCCTCCATTCTGCACTTCATATCCATATATTAAACTTTTTACTTATTACCTGCACTTAGATGTGTGGTAATTATGCTAACCATAACATATCCAAAACTAAGTTCTAATAGTCCTTCTTAATTTCTTCTTACCTCATGATATTCTACATCTTAGCTAATGGCAACCTTATTTTTCCAGTTATGTAGGCCAAAATATTTAAGTTATTTTTAACTAAACTTTTACCTACTCCTTAAACCCAGGCACTGATAGCTCGTAATAATTCTCCTTCAAGGGGCATCAGGGTGGTTCAGTGGGTTAAGCCTCTGCCTTCAGCTCAGGTCATGATCTCAGAGTCCTGGGATCAAGCCCTGCATTGGGCTCTCTGCTCGGCAGGGAGCCTGCTTCCCCCTCTCTCTCTGCCTGCTTCTCTGCCTACTTGAGATCTCTCTCTCTCTCTCTGCGTCAAATAAATAAAAATCTTAAAAAAAAATTCTCCTTCAAAATGAACTCAAAGTAAGCTCACTTTTCACATCACAATTACCAATATACTGATCCGCGCTAACAACTTCTCTTACGTGAATTACTGATATTGCCTTCTAAATTGTCTTTCATCTCCTGCCTTTTTCAGTGTCCTCTCAAAATGACAGTCACTGTGATCCCATTTAAATGTAAGACAGCTGATTGTTATGTCTCTGTTCAAAACCATCCACTGTCTTCCCACATCACTCAAAGGAAAATACCAGATTTCTTCAGTCACTTCAAAGTACCTACATGATTTGCCTGCCTCTCATTACTTTCCCATTACTTTCCCCATCTCCTACTACTGTCCCCCTTGCTTACTCCCCTTAACTGTAACTATGTTATAGTTTATCAAACAAGCCATGTACACTCCAGTCACTGGGACTTTCTTTCTTACCTCTTTTCCTTTCCTTTTCCTTTCCCTCCTCTCCCATCCTCTCCCATTTACTCCCCTCCCCTTTCTCTTTCCTCCCTATCCTTCCCTCCCCTCTCTTTTCTTCTTTTCTCTTCTCCTCAGTTGTTCACCTCTATCTTAGTTCTTTATAAGAGGCACTTTCTCATAGAGAGCTACTATGGTGTCCTGGTCTAGAATTTCAATTCTCCTTCCAGCAGTATTTTTCCTCCTTAGCAAACAGCAGCATCTAACATTCTATGTATTTTAAATTTTTATATTGTTTATCATTTTCCCCACCTCATAGATTTTAAGATTCATGAGGTCAGTGATATCTGTCAGTTATTTTTACTTTTGTATCCCCAGTACCTGGCATTGTAGAAACATAATTAATAGTTATTAAATGACTAAATAAAATGATAGAAAACATTAACCCTGAGAGGTGAAACCTCACAGACTGAAACATCAAAAGAAAGATACCTGGTTTACACCCAATTTATAATTTTTAATAATAATAGGAGATTCTCAGGGCACACAAATAATCAGATATAATGTTTGGATAATTCAACTGATATTTTGGATGAAGCATTTAATGCCATACTATTTAATTCCAGTATTCATTTATAACAATCTATTTCATTTTGACCTGTGATTTTATATTTTTCCAAAATCAGTATTAACTCCATGCCTGAATACACCGTACTGTATGGTAGAGAATTGAAAGAATTCTAATGACATTTTTAAAACAAATTATCACTTTTTTGAACTGCTAAAATTATTATGATTAATGCTTCTATTATTTTCATCAGAAAATATATTATTTATTCTCTTTAAATAATGAGAAAAAGTACAATGTACCCATATTCATGATTTTACCTAAACCATGCCTCAAAATTACACTCAAAGATATCTTTCTTTTAAAGATTTTAGTGAAAAAAATATTTCTATAGTCCTTCTGATGATCATTCTGTTTTAATTCTAGCATGGTTTCCTGTATCTTTAACAACTTCCTTTGGTGTTGGTTGAGGTCTTTCTAAGAGCTATATCTGAATTATTTTATCTAATAATAATTTATATCAAAATATTTCCTTATACATCACCATTTTTTTTACTTTTTCCCTTTTTTTTTTTTTTTTTTTGAGAGAAAGCACATGAGAGAGCATATCTAGGAGCAGGGTGGGGTAGGGAGCTGGAGAGGAGCAGAAGAAGAGGAGAGAGAATCTTAAGTGAGCTCCATGCCCATATGGAGCCTGACAAGGGGGCTGGATCTCAGGACCCTGAGATTATGACCTGAGCTAAAACCAAGAGTCTGACATTTAGCTGACTGAGCACTCAGGCCCCCTCACCACTTTCTTACTATACGAAATAATTAATTCTAAAGAAGAAACACTGTTATATAACAGGGGAAATTGCTGAATGTCAATGTACCTTGATTCTAGTTTGGATTCTTTCAGTAAATAGGAAACTTTGAGGGAATCTATTAACTTCTTTTGGCTTTTTTGCACTCATTTGTTTAAAACAATAATTTTTAAACATATTCCTTGATTACTTTTTTTAAGAAAGGGCAGGACTGTTGGGAAAGAACAGGGGGAAAAAAAAAAAAAGAACATTTAAAAACAAATACAGGGGTTCCTGCATGGCTCAGTCAAACATCTGCCTCTGGCTCAGGTCATGATCCCAGGGTCCTGGGATCCAGCCCCACAGCAAGCTCCTTGCTCAGTGGAAGGCCTGCTTCTCTCTCTCCTAATCCTCCTGCTCGTGTTCTTTCTCTCACTGTTTCTCTCTCTCTCTGTGTCAAATAAATAAATAAATTTTAAAAATACAATTATCTGGAGAAAGTCTTCATTTTTATAGATTTAATACATATATTGTAGAGATAGCCACCCTCAGTTTTCTATTTTTATTAATTTTACTAATAATTACTTAGTTTTTCATGGAACAAATATTCGAGGAAAGTTTGGATAATTGTCATGCAGAAAGCATTGTTCTAGGCCTCAAAGGTACAACAATGAAATGAATAGATATACTCACTGCTTGGAATCGTCTAGTCTCTCTATAATATGCAATTTATTTTTCTAAAAAAAATAAATTAAAAAGAGAAAAGAAAGAAAGAACATATTCTTCATTATCTCTATTTTATTATTGGAGTTCTCTGAGATAAAGGAGAAAATAAACCATCTGCTATTAAAGAGTTCAGGGCTTGAGGATCAGCTGGGTGGCTCAGTGGGTTAAGCGTCTGACTCATGATTTTGACTCAGGTCATGATCTCATGGGTCCTGAGATTGAGGCCTGCATGGGGCTCAGCGTTCCGGGGTGAGTCTGCTTGAGATTCTCTACTTCTCCCTCTGTCCCACTCCCCAGTTGTGTTCTCTTTCTCACTCTAAAATAAATAAATAAATCTTAAAAAAAATAAATAAAGTGTTAAGGGCTTGAGTCTATATAGAAATCAAGTGCTTTCTTCAGGAAGACAATACTATGAGTCTCCGGGCCACCTAGGTCTGACTTCTGTTCCTAATATTCCTTTAGTGATTTAAAAAAAAATTATTTTTTATTTTAGAATAGTTGTTAACTTACGGCAAAATTGCAAAGATGGTACAAAGAAATCCCAAGTACTCCACACTCAGTTTCCCTATTATTAACATTTATATTAGCAAGGTACCTTTCTCACAATTGATGAACCAGTGTTAATTCTACACATTAACTAAAGTCAGTACTTAATTCAGATATTTTTAGTTTTACCCTAACCTCATTTTTTCCCCCCTAGGATCAAGGGCATAGCATTACATTTAATTTTCATGTCTATTGAGACAAAGTTCTTTCCTTTGCAGAGGAGTCCTTTGTTAGAGAGAGGGCACAGGGTGTATTTCACCATGGTTACTCTTACCTCCTATTGGAAGAGTACTCTCATGAGAACCAGGCAGGTTTCCTGGAGGTAAAGCTCAGAAAAGTATGCCACCCTGCACACAGCAGCCCCAGGATTTTCTCACCCTCAGACTAGTCTCAAACACTCAGCCTCTTGCATTTGTGAAAATTAAGAGTAAGTATTCTAACTGGTTTGTGACTTCAGCAGCTTCTACTCCTGGTAGGCAGATCTTGACAGTGGCTCCAAAGATTTGCCTGTCTCTCCAAATTTCAGGGTGTCAGTTGGCTCGGCAACCTCAATTTTCTTATGGGTCAAGGAGAAAGTATTGATTTTTCAGTTTGCAAGAATGGGAGTGACAACCTCCCAACTGTTTTCATGCTGTAGCTGAAATCAGAAGTCCTTGATTTTATGCAGTATCAAGGCTGAGTATCTATTGCTTATATTTATAATTCTTAAAAATGCATCCTAGAGGTGATGGTTATGAGAGACACTTACATGTTAGCTTGCTTCTTGTAGGAATGCTTACATTTTCAGAAATCATTTCTGCTATTTAAAGTGGAGTTAGTTTCTTAAAAGACTTCTGCTAAGGATGGTCATTCCATTAGTAACTATTAATGAAAAGTTGTATCTAGATTTGTGATATACATACATAATAAGCAGAGAGAAGAATGCTCCAATTTCTTAAAAAAGAACAAGTGAAGAATATTTTATTCCTTTGTAGGGGAAAATGGGTTACAGTCTCCTATTACAACCATTTTTCATTGAGAAGGTCTTTATGAATCTGAAAAGACAAGACAAAGAACTCTTTATTTTTGCCAAAGGTGTGACTTAGGAATCCTGCAGCCCACACATACAATTTCATATGTGAGACAGAGGTTTAAGCTCTATCTTATCTAAACTGAGGGTGGTAGTTGTATCCCACAGCCTTCTTGTGTTTAGATTAGGAAATGTGCCTGCAGCCGCAAAATCAGCACCTATCGTTGATATCAATAATCATTAGTTTCTCCTCTTAGGGCATTTTTTCCCCCATTTTCAGTGGGCTACCTTTTCCATCCTCATTCACATTTTTCAGAAGGGACATGAGGCCTCACATTATTGCTTGACCTCCATCCAGTATGCCTTTGTGAAGAAGACAGAGTCTGCCAATAAGGAAATAATATTATTTTGAGTTATTTAAATACTCAGTGAACTATGCTGCTTAGCATGCATTGTCTCACTTAATCTCACAATATTCCCTGTTTATTTTTATAGCTATAGGTCCAAAGACCAAAAAGATTTATTTATTTTAGAGAAAAAGAAAGAGAGTACATAAATGGGGAGAGATGAAGGGAAGGGCAGAGGGAGAGAGAATCTCAGTTATATTTCCACTGAGCATGGAGCCCTAGGAAGGCTCATTTTCAGGACCCTGAGATCATGACCTGAGCCCAAATCAAGAGGTGGGTGCTTAACCAACTGAGTCACACAGACACCCCAAAGTCCAAGAAATGTTAACTGTCTAAGATCACACATCTAAAAGGTGACTAAACTAGAATTTCAATCAAGTTCTATCAGAAGCAATAACTATGGTTTTATCAAAAATCCAGAATTTCATAAAATATGTCTTTCATAGAGTAATGATGTCCATTTTCAGGAAATGGACAAAGACAGAGCTGCCTGAAACATGAAAGTATGGAACTGTATTTTCTGAGTCCAGATAACAGGTAGATGCAAATTCAAGAGCAAATTTGAACAAAATATCTTTGGCCTAATGAAATCGTTGTGAACAAGTGAAAAGGAAAAAAACTGAAAGTGAAAACAAAGGAACTGATTGGATTTTCTTGTCAACATCACTTTCATAAGCAACTGAACAGAATTATTTTATTTATTTATTTATTTATTTGTTTATGTGCAGTTACCCAGCATATTGTATTTTTTCAGTGGTACCTAGGACACAGGTGTATAAAACAAAATTGTGGAGTCTCCATAAAAAATGTGATTTTCCAAAATGTCCAACCTTCCTTCACCTAACAATGGGACAGCTTTAGTCAGCCTTAGGATACTAACTGGGTAAAATCTTTTTAAACTAACAGGATAACTAAGAGGGTAGCTTAAAACATGGTTTAAAAAGCCATTGCTTGTGTGGGTTTTTCAGAAAAGTGGAATTGAGACTGCTTAATATAGGAAACAATTTTATCAGAGATTACATCTGCATGAAAAATAAGAGAATTTGCTCGTTCACTTAGTAGTACTTTGAGCCACATGTGAATGAAAAAAATCTACATTGTATATGCAATGACTCTGAGATAAGCATTTTTCTGCTAATAGGTTATTTTTAGTTGGATTTGACATATTAATACCTCTTCTTTCATCCAATTGTAATTAATACTTAATCTGTAATCAATACTTGTACCACAGATGACATAAGGTTAGAGTGAAACATTTTAGATTGATGGATGACCTGCCAATGAAGGTCTTCTTTTAATGACAAAAGGTCTAAGTAAGCATTCTTTTTTTTTTTTTAAGATTTTATTTATTTATTTAACAGAAAGAAAGAGGTCACAAGTAGGCAGAGAGGCAGGCAGAGAGAGAGGGGGAAGCAGGCTCCCTTGCAAAGCAGAGAGATCCGGGGCTTGATTTCAGGACCCTGGTATCATGACCTGAGCCAAAGGCAGAGGCTTAACACACTGAGCCACCCAGGTACGCCTCAGTAAGCATTCTTTTATCCTGGTTAGGGGTCCTATTGGGGTGTGTATTTTGCAACTTGGATACACTGAAGTCCAAAATCTCCTACCCAGAGGTACTATATGTTTTCAGTAGTTATTTAATCTTTTCAAGTCTATGGAATTGTGAAGATTAAGTGAGATAACATTTTCATGCCAGTTAGATTTAAAAAAAAAAAAAGACTTAATTTTCTCTTTAAGATTTATAAGAGAAGTTGAAAAAAAAATATTCCTAGGACTTGTACTTTCACTAGACTGCACAAATTTTCTTGTGAAAAACCTAAACTGTGGCAGAGATGAGATTAATGTCATAAGCACTAGTACCACAGAGACTCCAAAGTGCTTAAGTCCAGGTCTGTCCCTTATAAACTGTATGCCAATGGAAAGATGTTCTAACCCCAATGAACTTCAATTTCCTCATCTGTAAAATGGAGATAAAAGCATCTTTCTTATATGGTTATTGTGAGGAATATATATTTTGGACTTTTTTTTTTTAACATCTATAAGTCACATGTACTTATTAAATTGTGACCAGTATTATTATTGAATTAAAACAAGGCAGCTTTCTTCTATTCTACTATTGCTAGTAAGTAAGTAAGCTAGGAAGAATGTCATCCTAAAGCAGTCTTTCTGATTTCAAAGCCCTACAGAGGCAAGCAGTATAAATAGGGTGAATCTGAAGTGCAAAATGATATGAAAAGGGATGAAGAATGTGTAAACTGGAAGTGTAGGCCCGCTGAGAATCTTTTCAAATTGAAAAACTTTTAAATGCTAGTTTGACCAAGCAAATCAAATCTGTAGCATTAATCTGGCCCATTGTTCCCATTATTAAGTGGCTTAACATGTTGCATAAGGGAGTTAGAGTGTAAAACAAATAACTTTGTTCTCTATAGCATTTTTTTTTTCTTTTTTGGCCCAGGGAAGATGTTACCATGTGTTAGTACTTACATTGTATATTCTTCAAAGATGTGTGGCCCTGGAGGTTGAAAAATCATTTCAGAAATCGCACATCTAGTGATTCTAAACCCACATAATAACTTTTGGAAGAACTGTTGTTGGTAGGTGACTTATATCATTTTTGTATTTTTTGCAGTGGGAATTAAAATCAAAACAAACATACGAGAAATCTATATACTTGTCACTTCTTTTTTTTAATTTATTTTTTTTCAGTGTTCCAAGATTCATTGTGTATGCAATGCTCCATAATACCCACCACCAGGCTCGCCCAACCCCCTATCCAAAACCTTCCCCTCAAAAACCCTCCAAATACTCCCCTCCAAAACCCTCAGTTTGTTTCTCAGAGTCCACAGTCTCTCATGGTTTGTCTCCCCCTACGGTTCCCCCAAGTCACTTCTTCTCTCTAACTCCCAATATCCTCTGTGTTATTCCTTATGTTCCACAAGTAAGTGAAACCATATGATAATTGACTCCCTCTGCTTGACTTATTTGTATGCTCCTTTGAGGTCAGTCCTAATTCAAGACCAAGGAAAAAGCATGGAAAAAAAAGAAAGGTTTGCATGCCGTAATGTGATGAGGACACATGACACTCCACATATTACTCAAATATCAAAAGTACATATATATTAAAATATAATTTTTTAAAATATTTTATTAATTTGACAGAGAGAAATCACAACTAGGCAGAGAGGCAGGCAGAGAGAGAGGAGGAAGCAGGCTCCCCGCGGAGCAGAGAGCCCGATGCGGGGCTGGATCCCAGGACCCTGGGATCATGACCTGAGCTAAAGGCAGAGGCTTTAACCCACTGAGCCACCCAGGCGCCCCTAAAATATAATTTTTGAGATGTTGCCTTTATTTCAAGAAGGTGAATTTGCTCTTAGTTTTCTCAAACTGATCTATTTCTAATTTAATCAACTCCCAGGCAACTTTTCCTTCCATTAGATAAACCTGGAAATTTTTTAATATTCAATTAATCTTTTGTTGTGTACATCGGGTATGCAGAGAGCTATAGGGGAAATCTCGCCAACTCAAAATCTAGCCCCTTCGCATGGCCCAGGAGCTCTCTGTACTTCCATAGTCTGTTTCTTCCCCGTAATCTGCAACAGATTTTTCTTTCTTTTTTTTTTTAAGATTTTATTTATTTATTTGACAGAGAGATCACAAGTAGGCAGAGAGGCAGGCGGGGGGTTGGGGGGGAAGCAGGCTTCCCCCGAGCCGAGGGCCCGATGCAGGACTTGATCCCAGGACCCTGAGATCATGACTGGAGTCAAAGGCAGAGGTTTAACCCACTGAGCCACCCAGGCGCCCCTGCAACAGATTTTTCAAAACCTCTCACCTTCGTGAAATCTCCAAACCCATTGCTCTACTCTGACTTAAGAATTTCACCTTCTACTTCACAATAAAGGAAAGGAGAGGTTCTCAGAGAACAGTCAACTTCATACCCTTAATTACGGAAATTCATCCAGCTCTCTCTTCCCACCCAACATACCCTTTTACTCACCTCCTGACATAAACAACCAAACAAAAACAACTAGAGATAAAGAAAGGCTATGGCTTCTAAATAAACTGGTAGTAACAAAGCTTCTCTTTTGTTTGCAAATTGAATGAGATGATGCTTGCTAAAAGTTACTGTTGTTCTATCTAATCTTTGAGATTGAGAATGTTGTTTACTTTTCTAATATCTTCTGGGCTTCACACAATCATGGCACCTCATGAATACTTGACTGAATAGATTACTATCCAAGTATAAACACCAGAAATACCTAGGTATATCTTGAAAGACAAAAATATACAAGACTCTTTAGTTGATATATAATTCCCTGAATATGATCTGAAAAAGAATATTCTGAAATATAAATCTAAATTGGGTAGCTCAGAAGCAAAACATAGAATGTCTCCTTACAAATAAAGTAGATGCAATCATTAACTCAATTGCAGAAAAGATTCTATTAAAAGATGAAAAATACTGAATTAGGTTGTCTATTTTTTGTCCAGCTGAGTTATTATTATAATATTATTACTTTTACTTTTACTTCTCTCTTTCCAAGTCACATGGACATTTCCATGATGTAACAGGAAGCTCTGTTTCCCCAAGTTCCTTCTTAATTTCATCATTTTTGCCACATGTAACAAACAGGAGAAATACCAGGCAATTTTCCCATTGGAAGCTTCTAATTCAATAGTTTTTCATTTAAAGGGTAGCAGGGGGATGAGAGAGGAAGGAAAAAAAGAAATAAAATAAGGAAAAATGGAAAAGGAAAAAGAAGTAGAGAAAATAAGGAGACATGGAAATGCTAGAAAGATATAAGTAGACTCAGCCTGTAAGTTGGGGAATGGAGAAATTTATGCCCAGATTTGTTTTCAGACAGATCATGTGTCCTTGAGGAGTGGTAGAATGCTATTTCCTTTTTCATTCTACATAGCCTCCACTCTGTTCTGTTTCATGTGGTCACTGAAAAATTATATTTACTTACCAACCAAGTAATCCAGCAGCATAAGTAGAGGTCTTCTCTCACTGAATTGCCTTAAGGTATGAATTAAAATATAAACCTGTAAAATATCAATAAAGCTGACATAAAATTTTTTGTTCCCAAAGATAGAAAGCAAAAAGAGCATGGCCTTAGGGTAATATACTATGCCTAAAGGCTAACTGAGTCTCCTGCCACACATTATATTGGAGTGTTATTACATTTTGTCTATTAAAGGCATAGTGCCCTTGGGATTTTACAGGGTTTTGAACATAAATCCTTCTGCAGTTCAAATTTAGTTGATGCGGAAGTATATACCATGACTCTAATGCTCATGAGTGGGACAAAATACCAAATCATTTCTTGAGATGCCTAATGTGAGTGTCAAATTACCAGTCTCTACCAAGCAAAAGGGAATGCTAATTAAAAGGGTAGGACATGTTCCAGTTGTTCTAATCAAAGAGAGCTTAATCCTTCCATAAGCTGGCTGGCTTTGTTGGAGGAAATTCTGAACAACCTTGTTACTTTTGATAACTGTAAGCCACTGACTCATGGCCCCTTGACAGCTAGCTGAGCATGTAATAACATTTCTCTGTATTTGGGGACTGGCTTAGCTGGCTTTATAATAGATTATTGTGGATGTTAAAGTGAAATGTTAGTCTTTCTTTAAAGCTCTGTATTCCCCAGTAATTAAGGTTATAAAAAGGGCACTGAGCACAATATAGTTTCAAGGTCGCCAAACACAGATATAACAGCCTTCGGTTTGTGTAAATAAGGTATTAACCATAGGTTTATTCTGCGACTGTGTCATGAAAAATAGGTTTTTTCAAGAGCAGTTGATGGGAAAGTATTTTGAGGTGAATTTAAAAATGTCTTTTTTCCCCCTTTTAGTTCCAAGGAAATTAATGAATAGAGAGAAAAACAAATGACATTACAGAAAGGCAGAAAAAAAGGAAAAAAAAAATATATATATATATATTTAAAAGTTGAATGCTATCATTTAAAGAGAAAAACCAGATACCAGAGCAGAGTTCCATCCCAATACATTTGAGGTTATTGGGCATCACAAGAACCTTGGAGAAATCACAACCTTTGGTGTGAAAATGTCTACAGAGACCACACCAACAAGGATTTCACTTTAACTTTCAAGGCAGTAACAGTTATTGGCTATTTGTGTTTCCAATTCATTGTAAATAGAAAAAGTTAAAGAAAAAGTTCACCCAAGAGAGCCATTTAACTACTTATTTCAAAGGAAGAAATTGATTCAGTTTCACTGGACTTTTGAGTTTTGATATTCACTCACCATTTGAATCCGATCTTTAGGCTCATCATTACAATAGGAAGAAGCATTACATCATGTGGTCCGTAAGAAATACTTCTTTGTGGTGTTCAATTGCCATATGATTCAAGATGAAGAAAGGGAGGAAATATTTTCTATTTAAGTGTTACAAAGGTAAAACAACTTCTTCTAGAGCAAAAAAGTCACACTAATGGTATAGATTTCTATTGCAGAAGGGTCCTAGAGTTGGGAAAGCATAATTTATAGTGTCAGTAAGGCAATCATATTTTCATTCTACCAGATAAGATCAGGGCAGGTACTCCCCAAGGAGTGAGCCTCTTCGCTTCAATTTTCAACTGATGAAAGGGAGGATGTGCAATGCTTTATACTGCAGACAAAAATGTCACATCAGTAATTGCTATGCAGGTGCGTAAGTACATGCCAAATAAAACCATAAATTATATTTCTCATGCATTAGGCGTTAATTGTGTCAGTAGTTAAAAGAACAATTACCACATAATATGTACCTTTTTAAAAGATAGAAATAATCAGGAAAATCATTCCAATAACCTTTTGTGAAGAATTAAGGCTTCCTTTCAAGGTATTTTACATCTTTGTGCGTATGTTCTAAGCAGAAATCTTTTAGTTAAATTGCTGCCATCGAATGCCATATATAATATATTGAAGATTTCCAAAATGTATCCAACAAAGCAATAATTAGTGATATAATGAATGCATTTGAAGTTATGTGATAGAATAAAATGACACTTGCATAATTTTTAGGAAATTAAAGCCGTTGACGACCTCACCAACCCATTTCTCTCCCCACACAAATATATTCAGTTCCTCCTTTGTAAGAGACAAAAACTTAATAGCTTTGTAGCTCATGCCTATAAACCCAGTAACCCTGTTCAGTTTGCTCCTCCCTTCTGCTCTGTCCTAGGTATAATGCCATCCCACATTTACCCAGTCTCTGCCAGAGCCCTTTCCTGGCATGATTCATACAGTTCTTCAGGGAAAGGAGTGTCTTTTGCCTCTCTGGCCAGAAGGCAATGAGGACGCAAGCACTGGGTTGACACTTGCTGGGGTTCCAGTATCACTGGGAAATGAATGCATAGAAGAAAGCAGTGATAATAATTACTAACTCCTTCTGGTCTACATAGTACTTCAAGGTTTTTATACCCACAAACACAGGAAATATGGGAAATACATTTGTGTTCCCGTCAGATTTTGTTGTTGTAGATGTTGCTATTAAGCTGCTATATAGTAATTACCTAAGATGCCTAGAACTTGCATCTGAATATGACTCAACCACTTCCCAGATAAGAGGTCTTGGTAAAGTGTCTAAACCTCTCTGTGAGTCAGTCCCCTTATATTAAATTAGGAAATAATTGTACCTGACTCATGGGAATGTTATGAAGATTAAATGAGTTAATATATGTAAAGAACTTTGAACAATAGCTGGCGCAAAATAATTACAACAACAATAGTAAAATAATATTAGGTTTTATTAAGGCCATTTAAATTGATTATGACTTTTAATCATAACAAAAATCCATATCAGGTTGCTTTTATTCCTCTCATTTTACAGAGAAGAAAACTGAATTAAAGTCATAGTCCTGGCATTGCTTTCCAGGTTTGTTTGAATGTGATTATTATATTCTTTCCCTCTTATTACATTACCCCTCATAATGTTAATATGAAACTCATCTCATTATATGATTGTTTATTATATATGGGTCTGTTTCTTCTGCTAGATCATAAATCGTGTGAGGGTGGTAACTATGTTAAATTCATTTTGCTAAACTGAGTGCTTAGCAATGTGCTTGTGCTTCCTCCCTCTCCCCCAACGCTTTCTCTTCCTTCTCTTCTGTCCTTCATTTCCCAGGTCAAAGACCTGTGCAAAAGGGTCAATCAATCTACTGGAAATGATTTGGTCTGAGTCTCTTGGCTGCCCAAACTTTCCCTACTGCCACAGAATATTGTCACCCAAACAAATGCCATGTTTGCTTCTTTTCCCTTGGTCTGAGAATTTCCCCTAATTAATTTTTGCAGGTGTTATTTCATGCAAGTGATCTCCTCAGTGGTCTGGATTTTGTAGGGAGTTTCTGTTATAACTCAGCTTTGTATCTATAGCCCATCTCTCTCCAATCTGCATTACCTTTGAGATGTGCCCCAAAGATCACCTTGCCTTTGATTCTATATTCTCAGCATAGATCCCTACTATGGACCTGTTAAACTTGATTATTAATGACTGATCACTTCCATTGTGGATTTGTATTCCTTCTTGCTAGCCAGAAGATACATCTCCCAGCACTATACACACCTCAGAAGACCACACTATTGTCACAAAGTCATGAATGCACAGTACATGTAAAGCCAGAAGTGTTGAGGGCAAACGTGGATAAGTTTTATAAAGCCTCCACATGTCTCAAGGGCTTAGGAAAAGCCTAGAAAGCTTCCAGGGACAAGTTGTGTCAGCCAAGATCACTTACAATTGTATTCCGTAAAAATGGCTCATATTGTATTCTCCTTTACTTTTAGCCATGTACTTTTAGAAATATCTTAATCACCAAACCAACTTTCCTAGTATGCAACATATTTCCAGTTAGCATGCATGATGTGTCGAAACATCCATTATCTACTACTCTGAAATAATACTGAATTTCTTTTAGTAATTTTATATACTTATTTACAAAAAAGTAAATATACATATAATAAAAAACTAAAATATCTACACAGTCAATAACAGACTATACTAAATAGTCTCAGAATGTCAAGAAAGTTACTAATTCATTTTAACTTATGGAAGTTAGAAAATCTTTGTTTAAGAGTAATACATTTTTTCACTGTAACATTGTGACGATCATCACAGATGAATATCCCAAAAGTGGTAGGTTGGAAATATGTAGATAGAAATAATGTATCTTTATCAATAAATTTTAAATAATAGGGAGTAAACATAAATAATATCTCAGTTAGCTTTCTATAGCAGTTCATGATAAACAGATAACAAATTATTACTTAGAGATTGATGGTAGCATGTAAATTGGCATAACAAATTTGGCACACTAGTTGGCATTACTACTGAAGCTAGACATTTCTATATTCTATGAACTAACAATTCCATTTCTGGTTATACAACAAAAAAGAAATGAATAATTATGCCAAAGATTGAAAAGAATATAAGTAGCAGTGCTATAATAGCTTCAAACTAGAACCAACTATAATGGATCATCAGAGTAAAATTTTTAAAAATAAATAAATTGGGACATAATATACTAGAAAATAATATAAAGCAATGACAATGAAAAAATAAATAACAACACACAAAAACATGAATAAGCTTTACTTCTGTAATATTGAGAGGGAAATCCCAGGTCTAAAAAAGAAATGTTTGTACAGTATAGATCTATTTATATGAAGTTCATACAAAACCAATCTATTTTGTTAAAAACCAGGATAATGGTTATCCTTTGGGGGCATGTAGAAATTAGAATTGATTACAAAAAATTCTTCTAGAGTATTGATAATGGTTACATGAATGTATTTGCATCCTGAAAGTTCATGGAGCTACACACTGATGATCTGTTCACCTTCCACGTTGTATGTTATCCTTTAAAAAATAGTTTACCTAAACCAAAAAAGAAAGAATCATAAAGTGAAGTATTAAAAATAGCAACAAGGGCGCCTGGGTGGCTCAGTGGGTTAAGCCGCTGCCTTCGGCTCAGGTCATGATCTCAGGGTCCTGGGATTGAGTCCCGCATCGGGCTCTCTGCTTAGCAGGGGGCCTGCTTCCCTCTCTCTCTCTGCCTGCCTCTCTGCCTACTTGTGATCTCTTTCTGTCAAGTAAATAAATAAAATCTTTAAAAAAAAAAAATAGCAACAAGAGTTTATGGAAGATTTCATTTAATCCCAGCACAGCTGACCAAGGGCTTGTGAAAATATGATGATTAATTGGAGTCTTGAAAGAAGTATAGGAGTGATTCCCCATAACTCATCTTGATAGAAGTACCTGTTAGAATGAAGTATATATATATATATTTTTGAATGAAGTTTAATTAAAAATAACAAAGAAAGAAATGAAAAAAGAAAGAAAGAAAGAGAAAGAAAACAAATGAGTCAGCGTAGCTTAAGAAAGACAAACATGTATTTTTCATTAAAAAAGAAATTTAGAGATATGCCCAAGTGAGGTATGGCAGGATCCAAAGCATTCACCAGACACCAGCCTCCCATGTTTTGGCTGCATCACGTTGGTATATGGCTAGATGTTCAGTCCAACATGACTGCTGGAAATGCAGCTGTAGCTTCCGACCCAAGTTGCTGAGTAGAAAGAGGAAGTGAAACAGAAAGAAAAGAATGGATTTTTAAGTTGAATCATTTCTCTTTAAACCATTGTCTAATGGGAGCTACATTCCCATTCATATCTCATTAGTCCCACAGCCACAATTATCCTAGGAAGAAGTTGCAAAATGCAGTGTTTCATTCTGAGAGGTAAAACAATGAATTGAAAATGAGGCTGCCCTTAACTGAAACAGGATAGAAGAATTTGTGATAGGTGGATAAAATTCTCTGCTACAGTAGAAAACAGTAAACTGGTTATCACTAAAGACATATGTTTTAAAACACTGGCTGAGAAGAGTAGAACTGATTTTGAAGTAAACAAATTGTTATCTCTGTAACCATAGAGGACAGCAAAATGGAGCACCCATCTTTGTGGAACACTAGTATAAGTGGCCATACTTCCAAGTTTTATTTCATTTATTTTCATTTTCACATATGCACCCACGTCCAAAGAAAAAGAGAAGTAACTAGAACAAGACACATTTTCTTCATTAATTTCATATTTAAAAACAGGTTTTGTAAATGCTTTGAAGTACCTCAGAGCCCAAAGTCCCCCCTATGTAAGGAGGTGTTCACCATTAATGATGTCTTTTTGTTTTTTAAACTCTTGCCCCATCTTTGCATGAGAAACTGGTTAGGGACAATTTGCCTTAGAGGCTTTCCCTGAAGTTAAATGCACTTAGCAATCATTATAAATGGTATTTGTTATAGTCAGATTGAGCTGCTATAACAAAAATACCATAAAATGGATGGCCTGCAAACAACAGAAATTGATTTCTCACAGTTCTGGAGGCTATGAGTTCAAGTTCAGTGTGCTAACATAGGCTCTGTGAAAAACCTCATTCAAGTTGTAGATTGCTTTCTTGTGGTGTCTTCATATGGCAAAGAGCAGAGAGAAGTGTGACTCTTATGAGGATACTAATCCCACTCATGAGAGCTCTTGGTATGACCTCATCAGATCCTAACTATATCCCAAAAACCCCACCTCCTAATATCTAAGGGTAGGGTTTCAACATAAAAATTTTGGATGGGACACAAACAATCAGTCTATAGCAAGCATTGAGAAAACTTTTACACTAACCAAGCTATAGACAAATTTCAGTGTCCTCTGCCAAATTTCTTCACGTACAAGTTTTCAGTTTACAGAAATTACCTCTGAAATGGTTAAAGAACCCCCTACTAGGTTGTACATCCCTTGAAGTCAAGAACAATTTATTCCTATGTGTCTCTAGAATCTAGTAGAGTGTGCAGTATTTAATAGGCTTTTAAAATTTGATTTTGGAATAAATGAATTGGATCCTGGCAACAAAAGGATCCCTGCTGTACACACACATGAAATGTATTCTCTCCCTGTATAAAGTGAAACTAACAATGTATGAAGTGAAACATGGCAGCTCAGCACCTTAATCCAGGTGTGGGTATGTGACCACTTCTCACCAATGGAATGTGAGCAGATATGATGAGGAAGTCTTTGGGCCATGGCTATTGAAAAGCAAGTGCATTGTGCTCTCTCCTTCTGCAAGCTTGAAGTAGATATTTTAAGATACCAGAGATGGTGCAGCCGTAAAATGGAGCAGAGCTAGGTCATTGTTATCAACACTTGGAGTAAAGCTACTCCAAAATAAGAACAGCCACATACATATATTGGATTCTTGGCTGAGCAAGAAATGACTTATTGCAGTAAACCATTGAGATATGGGGATTTATTTGTTCAAACAACAAACATAACCATAACAAAGGCAAAAATCACTCCCTAGAGATAGAATACATGTTAATGTTCTAAGGTAATGTAATCTCTGAATAAGGGAAAGTCAAATGAGTGCTTATTGAATATAGATTGAAAAAGTTTCATGTACCAGCATCTGAACTTATAACCTGTATGAGCCACTCTGGATTTTTTTTTTTTTTTTAGCATAAATATACCTATATGAAAATACTGTTATTTAGTCACTGCCATCAGTACCGAGGAAAAAGAAATACTAAGACACTATTAAATACAGATTCTTATGTTCCCTACTTTGAAGTCCCAAATCATGTGAATTCATCTTCTACGTCAGGGTTTTCCAACCTCAGTATTACTGACATTTGGGGCCAGATAACTCTTGTTGTAAGGGATTGTCTTGCATATTTGTAGGATGCTTAACAGCATTCCTGACTTCTGTTCAGTAGGTGTCCATAACATCTTGCCAATTGGGACAACCAAAAATGTCTTCAGACAGGAGATAATGCAACATAACCCCTGTAGGGAGGCAAAATGCCTCCTGGTTGAGAATTCTGTGATCTGAACCTTCTTATGTCATTTAATTACTTTTGTTTACTTCTGAACTGTAAGTATGTATTATCAGAAAAGGATACCTGCAGAATGTTTCATTTATTTAAATTGACTAAAATCATGCTAAAATATCTTCATTGCTTTTTAATTAAAAAAAAACTACAAAGTATAGGGGTGCCTTGGTGGAAGTCAGTTAAGCACCCAACTCTTGGTTTCAGCTCAGGTTGTGATCTCAGGGTCCTGAAATCAAGCCGTGCTTGGAGTCTGCTTAAATTTCTCTCCCTCCCTCTCCTTATGATCCCCTTGCCCCCCTCTCCCCCCACACCATGCTCTCTTTCTCTCTCTTTCTCTAATAAATAAATGAATAAATCTTTAAAAGAAATCTATAAAATACAAAAATCAATAGGAGCAAGTCAGATTAATCTGTTTTGGGATTTGATGCAAACACCTTTAAATTATATCAATATGGGGCACATAGTATGCATTCAAAAAACCCATTGAGGATATTTTAACCCCCTCCTGAGCTAACAATTCCACCAAAATATGTGTTTGATATGGACAGATACAGTTCATTCATTTATTCAAAAAATACTAAGTTACTAAAGGTAAGTTTTTTGCTAAGTACTAGAGTCACAAAGAAGAAGAAATTTGATAATTATGATAGTTTCTTGAAACATTTCCAGAAAGACTTTATTACTCCATAAAATCTCTACAAGGCATACAGTGCATATTATACCCACAGATTTAGATATATAAAAATAAAGGTTTATAGTTGCTTTTCCTTAAAAATCTATGTAAACATTATTCAGCAAGAAAACTTCGATTTTTGCATTTTATAGTCTTGATATTTAATTAAGAATGCAAGCAGGAGTATTAAATCAAATTTTTTAAATATACACATTTGCATAGATAATGGTATAGCTATCACAATGTATATAGTGGAGATATAAAACTTTTTAAAGAATTTCATATCTTGTGTCTGTTGCTTCCATTAGGATATTTTGAGAATAATTTTATCAATCAATTTGTGAATGCTCTGCATCCTCTTTTTATTCTTTAAGCCAAAATGATTACTCATAGAATGCATGCTCCAATATTTCAAAATAGGAAAAGTGAAAGAAGGCTTAGATCAATACAGCTATGTTTGAAGTCTTTGATAGGTCCCTTTCTTAAGATCTTCAGGAAGTCTTTAAAAGCTTGATTTTGATCATTTGTTTCACTTGTTTTTAAACTCAGCTGAAAACAATTTTCAAGTCAAGGCTTAATCATCACAACTCATAGCCTCTTCAGAATAGAACCTGCATTCTTTTGTTCCAACGCATTTCTAACATTTGTCACTTCTTCCAATGTGTTTAAAGCTAACCTATCAAGAGTTTCTTTCCTATTTGTGAATGTAATGTTCAGAGGTTCCAATTGATTTGTTAATATTTAGACAATCTCTGGAGACGTTGAACTGTGCAGGAGTTTGATCCAACTGCTCCTGTCCAGTCCCAGTGTCCTTCATAGGACACAAGTGCCAAGACAATCAGCCAGAGTGGAGGAGGGACAGTCAAATCCCCGTAAAAACAGCCTGCCTAGCTGGTAGCTTAGTAGGCATGCATGTCAGTGGCAATACTGTCCAGAATTCAGTAGATTCTCAACTAATATTTGCCAATTGAAGGAGGAAGTCTTGAACATCAGAATGAACCCTGTCTAAAGCGGATTCTGTGGACTGTATGAGTATCTGGCCCAGCTAGACACGTTTTGAAATAGGTAGACACATTTGGTAGCTTCAGAGCTTGCTACAGTTGTGACTGATGTCTGCAGAATGTAGGGTTGCCTTTAAAAATCATACTGCGAATGGCAAAATATAAAAGTACAAGTTAAAAACCAGTTCTTAATTGTTACTAGAAATAGAGCTTTCCCTTTAGAGCAACATGTTCCAAAACAGCTTTTGAAACATTTACCTAAAACATGAGCAAATAAATAGATTTTACAACCTCTGGGGCATTTTCAGTCTGCTTATATTTTTAGCCATTCCTCTCTCATTTAGAATAAGAATACTGGCTCCCACCATTCCATAACTGCAATATTTACTCTGGGACTCAGAGTTCCAAACAGTCCCTTTAGCTGCTGGCAGTTTTGGTGATAGATAACCTCTGGTGTTTCAGGACTTGGATGCTTCAGTATCCCTGCACTTGAGAGCCTGGTAAGACTGCCTCCTTCCACTACGCAGGAAATGGTTAATTAGCTGATTATCCTAACACCTTAGCTAATGCTCTTATCTGAGAATACCTTCTGCTTACACTGGCATGATACAAGGGACAGTACCTTGCTTGTGGCTTCTCTCTGCCAAGCCTTGATCTTTCAATCCTTCTCCTTCCAGACAAAGCAAAAATGATGGGGTGCAGGGGTAGAAAAGATCAAAAGGTCTCCTTACTCTATAGTCTATGTCAGCCTGAACCAACTCTGTGGTTTTTCCCTACTAATCATGACCAGATTATAACCTCAAAAGTATGGGAAGGAATTTATGTGAGAGCCTTCAAAAATCTGTTTTTTCACTCTCTTTTTGAGTTGAGGGGAAAATGGTCAGCAAGCACATCACTTCCTAAGAGCAGGTAATTTCAGTCAGTGTTATTTTGATGACTTTCCTCTTCTAATGTGATTCTCTTCCACTAATCTTTTCAAACCTCTTTCTACACACCCATATCTTTGTATTCATATGCAAATATATGCACAAACAGACAAATCTTCAACAGTAAACTCTGAAGTTTTCTCAGTTTTCTCTTCAAGCACCTTCCAACCCACAACTTCTCTTTCTTAGAAATGCCTAAGGCATTAAAATGACATCAAAGAAGCAATAACATGGCATTTACCACATAAATACTACTCTGGGGGAAACAAAGAACTATTAAGGGTCTATATTTGGAAGCTTTCACTTTAACAAGTTAATATGTAAGGACTTTAAAAGAATAATGTATGTTTTTATTGGGCAATTTATCCTTCATTTTGAAGAGAAAAAATTATTATCCTTAACAAATCTGTAATAGCTAAAGTTTAGGTCAACTTTATCTATCTTGTCAAGGTCATTTATTTGGTAAGTAGTGATCACTTCATCCTTGAAAATCTTGCTTGTGATAAATAATTTCCAGGTAATAATTGTTACTCCCGCTACTTTATAAAGACACTTTGAGTATGGGGTCAAACTAACCTTTCACTAAATCAAAGCAGTGAACCAGATGCTTAGAATACGGATGATAATTAAGCCATGGCCTTGTGAGAACAGAGACTCATTTGAAGAAGGCATTTATATTCCGGACTCATTTCTTTTGTTCTTGTTTTGTTTTGCATCTCATGGTAATTTAATTCATGAGAGATTTGGGAAACATATTGATTATATTTATTATGTGACAGCATACCAGCACTTCAGAAAATCTTCCTGTACCTTGGGGATCAATGTACCTCTGTTCCTAGTTTTGTGGTAAAGTTAAACGTACTTGAATTTTGAATCTTATCAAAAGACGGACAATGAATTCTAGATCGGTTTCATGGATTTACAGATGATTGTTTATAGATGTCTCCCTACAAAGACTTGAAAAAAAAAAAAAACAGAGTCATGTGAGTTTGGACAAATATGATTAGGCCAAAATATAAAATCCCACAGGCTCACTTATTTATGTTAATAAAGCCAAGTTCTAATCATCATTTAATATTTTTGTATAGTTTTTTGTGCATAAAATAGAAAATATATTTTTTGGGATACATTCTCCTTTTTACACAGATACGTAAAGCCCTGCTTATATTCTTTTATTCCTACTGGACAAAGAAAGAAAATAAAGCATAGCATATCAAAATGGTCTGAAAAACAGTTTCTCACATACTTCAAAGAAAAAACCTCATCTCTAAAGTATAACCTTAAGCATTAGAAATTTTCTCAACCAGACTGGAATTGCACAGCAAATCCTAACAGATGAAAATAATCTTTATTTAGTTATTCAACAAATAATTACCATGCATTCCCCATATGCCATGCATGGTGCTTTTTAATGTAAAGGTAGCAGTAGATATTCTCTGTTGAAAATGAAAACATCGATGAAAATTCCAAACAAAAGGCTCTTAGAGCCATTTATAGAATGCACAGAATGAATAGCTTGCCAAGGAAATTGGGTAATAATCAAAAAGAAAAGTAGAAGGAAGACAAATAATTTATAATATAAAAAGTGTCTAAAAAATGTGTCTAGCAACTTCAGATATTGCTAGGAGGTCAAGTGGAAAGAATATTAATTTTTCTCTACAGGGACTAAGACAGGGTAGGGGAACTTGGTTGAAAGTGATTTTACTGCAAATAGTGAGCCAATTGTCAAGTCATTGTGGTTTGAGGGAGGTATTTAAGGAGTTAGAGAAAGCCACCATGTTGAAAACTCATGAGATGCTTTGAAGAGAAGAAAACTATGGTGGAGGCTAGAGAGCCGAGAGATTGAGGGGTTTTAATGGGATAACTAGGTAACTTGATGTTTATACACTATGGAAAGAAGTAGGCAGAGAGAGCAAAAATGGAAATACCACGAATGGAGAAGAAATGGCATAAAACTGAGAAGTAGCATTGCGTCCTTTGGCAAAGGAGAGTTAAAGAACAGTCTAGATGCAGATTAGTATACTAGTGTAGTGGCAGAACTAGAGACTGATATATTAAATGATTTCTATGTTAATCTGAAGACAATTCAACAATTACATAATCTATGCTGTTGTAAATATTACTGAATGTAGGAGAAAAGGAAAGGAGGGGGTTAAGGAGCGTTCAGGGAGATTTATGGAGACTTATGCAAAATATTTAAATCCCCATTTTAAAGAATGTGATCTAGAAGTGAAGAAAGAATTGTGGAAAGATTACAAGTCGTGATTAAGGTTCCAGGTGAGGTCCAGTGCCATGGATCCATAGTGTCACAAATCTACCTCATTTTGCAGGCTCCAGTATGCTTACTAGCCAGGTGTGTGGGTAGAGAAGGTGGGCACTCCCCCCGCACCCACCCAACAAGCAGCATGATTATAAAAACAACAGAGAAAAGGAACTAGTAAAAAAAAAAAAAAAAAAAAAGAATCAGAGAACCTTTGAAATGATAAGTAAGGAATCTTAAATGAGGGAAAAAATGATGATGATAATCATGATAAGAGAAAGAAAGGAGAAGAAATAGAACATTTGGGCAATAGGAGGGCCACAGGAAGTTGAAGGAAATGTATCTTGATATTAACTGAGATAATGAGCTGATTTGTGATTTGGGAAAGGAATGTTTCAACTTGAGCTTTAGTTGGTTAGGAGTCTCCAGGTGATGATAAGATCAAGTGTAGGAGAATTTTGAGTAAGTAAAGACAAAGTCACCAAAGAAGAAAAAAAAAAAAAATCACAAAACTGAAAAGTTAGGGCATGGAGTCTTGAAGTCATTCCCAAAAAATTTAGATTTTTTTTTCTCAGTATGGGAACCACTTCAAATAAAGTGGATAATCAAGAGTGGCATTATAACCCATGTGACATAAGTGACTGTCAAGGAAACACCCAACTAGATAACTGAGTAACACTTCAGAGTGGATAGAGGGAAAAGAGAAAGGAAGTATTTCATAATGGCAAGTGTGTGGGATCAGGAATTTGATAGGCCAGCATTCTTTTTTTTTTTTTTTTTTTAAGATTTTATTTATTTATTTGACAGACAGAGACCACAAGGAGGCAGAGAGGCAGGCAGAGAGAGAGAAGCAGGCTCCCCGCTGAGCAGATAACCCAATGCAGGGCTTGATCCCAGGACCCTGAGATCATGACCTGAGCCAAAGGCAGAGGCTTTAACCCACTGAGCCACCCAGGCACCCCAATAGGCCAGCATTCTTAACAAGCTCTACCATTTACTACTTCTGTGGCATCATCTAGATGAGCAAGGGCTTTATCAGTAGTAAAATGGGGATTCTCTTCACATATATTTGTTGGGCTATTTCTCTATGCCAGACAATGGGTTAAATGTAAAATAACTATATTTTGTTCTCAAGATTGTTTCCAGGGTGAAATAAGTGAATGTGTAGAATCAGATGTATAAATAAATAAATATAGCTATTTTCTCACTATTGCTCTCATTTCTAACATCCGTTAAAAATTACATTTCAAAAATAATAGGAAGGAAAAAAATAATAGTTTAGTAAGCTTTCTACTGCTACCTTATGAAGACACTTAGAGGTTATTAGACTAATCCCAATATTTTTATCTTTGAATAAAGTATATATTTCTAACTCTGTTGAGCTGTTTTGACAATTGGATTGTTACCTACTCTTTGGAGGGTAATATGTTTTAGTTTTTTGCTTAATTAAGTGATTTATTTGCAACTAATTAATTTGCAATTATGACACTATATGGTTGTAACATGTCAGTCTCTTTGTTACTGAAGCATATTATAATGAGTTCTACCCCATGGATTTTTAAAAAAGGAATAATTAAATATCGTTATATATTTTGTTAATATAAATTTCATCTCTCTATAATGGTTATATGCTCATAGAAGTATAAAAGTATAAAAATCATATATGAAATTCTTTGCAAAGATTGCTATTTCAGAATACTGAGCGGGTCTGACATATTTACAAAAATGTTTTCTCATTACTTTGAAATTTAAAATAATCCATTGCTTATGTGGCAAAACATGCAGATTTTTAATATTATTGATATTAATTCAAATGGTTTCATCATCTATTTTGGAAACAATTATCATTGGGACAGTGGTGACTGTAATATTCCTAAATCCTGCCTCACCCCAGTGGTACCTTGTAATGAAAACCAACCGAAATGTTTAGATTTCTTTTGGCCAGATGAGTTGCCTTCTGAAAAAAAGAAAAACATAAAATACTAAAATACTTCTGAGAATAACCTTCTTAGTAAAGCAATTTTTAATTATTGTTAAATTCAAGCAATCTATCCATACTTTCTAGGTTTAATTGGAGTTATGAAGATTCCCTTTCCGTGGCGTGAAAAGTCTTTTTCATCATAATTGGTCCTGTGACCTCGGGTGGAGACCACCGCTCTGTGGGAGCTGCCACTTCCTTCTCTGACTAAGCATCAGCAGGCATTTTTAGTGCTTGGTGCAGAGGGCTGGGGATCACAGCCCGTGATGAAGGTAATGGAGGGAGGTTGGAGAATGTATAATCACCTCTCCTGCTCTTTTTTTCACAAGAACACCTTTCCACGCCTGTTCAGAAACTATTTCCTCAAACGTGGACACTATGAAGCTACTGTTGAGAATAGAGGATCACACTGTGGATATGCTCTCCTTAATTATTCCCGAATTTCTTTTCTAAATCACCCACTTAAGGTTTACTAAGAGTGACAAAATTCAGAGTGTGGATTAGCATTTTAATTTTACTAAAGAACACTGGCGGCTTAACACTTGGATTCATAGCATTCCTCCTTCTTGCAAAGAATCTGTTTTTAAACCCAGCATCAATCTACAAAACATAACAAGCAGGATTATACAAAAAACACACACGCAGAACATTTTCCTCATAACAGATGAGTGGCTCTCAGAGCTGACAAGAACCCATAGGGTATTCACCGCTATGACTCACTTGTCTCTTCAAAATCCCGTCTCTGTTCTACATGTACAATTTTAGATCTCACTGCTTCCCAGCATGAGCTGAGATAGAGCCGCTCACTCCGTTTAAATATACTGTGCTCACTCTCCACTCGAAGCTCTTTTTTATACTCTTGCCCCAAATTTACGGGACTACATTTTCCTTCCCACTCTCTTTTCATAGCTTATCTATTTTTAATTTCAGTTTTACTGAGGTATAACTGACAAAAAATTTAAGATGTTTAAAGTGTACATCACGGTCATTTGATACCGTGAAAGGACACCCCCCATCACATTATAAACACATCTATCATCTCACAAATTCCTGTTCTTTTTTGTCCCAGTGAAAATACTTAAGTTCTACTGTCTTAGCAACTTCAGTTACACAAAACAACTAGTCCCCATGTTTTACATTATATCCTCAGACCTTATTTGTCCTAGAGCTGAAAGTTTGTGCCCTTTTACCAACCTCTCCCTGTCTTCTACCTTCCAGTCTCTGGCAACTATTTTTCTGCTGTTTCTATGAGTTTGGCTTTTTTTTTTTTTAATATTTAATTTATTTGGAGAGAGAGAGAGAATGAGAGAGGAAAAGGACAGCGGGAGGGGGAGAAACAGGCTCTCCGATTAGTAGAGAGCCCCACTTGGGGCTCGATCCCAGAACCCTGGGATTATGACTCAAGCAGAAGGCAGATGTTTAACTGACTGACCACCCAGGTACCCCAGGATTTCTCTCTTTCTCATGGTTCATTTCTCATAATATTCCACTGTGTATGTATAACACATCTTCTTTAATCCATTCATCCATTAGGAATATTCAGGTCATTTGCATATTTTGGCTATTTTTAAAGAGCTGGCTGAAGGTACTACTTCCTCCAATGCTTTGAGGATCTTTCCTACTGGGATCTCCCATTGTTTCTTAAGTATTTGTTTCACCAACTAGGCATTATTATTTTTTTTTGCTTAAGTAGTAGTATGAGCTATTATCTGCCAGCACAAAGGGGATCCTTGGCGAACTCAGAGTTCAGGCATAAATTATGCTCTCAGTTTTAAAAAGGAGATGGATAGTTCTACCTTTGAAATCTTATTTCCAGCACAACTTGCAGAGATGAGATTCATCCTTTCAACCTTTTACTTCTCTTTTCCTCCATTGTAATGTGATCCCAGAGACTTGTGTTCTAAAGTCTCAGCATGCCTAAGGTTATGCCCCACTTTTATTAGAAGAGATTCTGCATTTAAGGATGATACTGTTTTGTAAGCAGGCTCACTTCCATTGTCTGTGGCAAAGAATGTGATATATTTTGCCTTCACTGGACAAATGTAAGTTATACATAACCATTTTGTTTCCTGGTCGTAGAAGCAGAGGCTTTTATATCTTCCATGATGCAAGCAGTCCCGGACTGTGTCTGGTCCCATTGGACTGATCTGTCAGTTCCTGTTCCTCACCTGTGTTCCATATTGCTTAGGTGAGTTGAAGTCTACTTCTGAGGGAGCAGGGTAGAATGTGAAAGGGAAGAAGAAACAGCTCACCTGCGTTTCTAAGCCTCAGCTCATATTCAATATCAAAAGCCAGAGAACCTCAAAGTTCAGTGAATGTCACAGGGTCTTGGCATAGTTAATAACAAATGAATACTTTCTTTCCATATTCTTTTTGCCACAGATACCTCTTTCGAAAACTCTGAAAAGGAAGAGGAGGAAATTGTAGGGTACAAGCAACAGTCATATGCCAAAGGGAATGAATAATACCCTCACTTCTTAAAATTCCCAAGTTTAAATACTAAAATGAAAAGGGTTTAAAATAATTTCTACAAGTTATTTTGAATTAAAACATAACTGAAGCTATAGAGACAGCCATTACGGTAAAGATAAAGATGATAAAATGCTTCAGAATCTACATTCGGTCAAGGAAAAGAGCTGAATTAGAATGTTTAGGGGTGCCTGGGTTGCTCTGTCAGTTAAGCATCCAACTCTTGATTTCAGCTCAGGTCATGGTCTCAGGGCTGTGAGATCAAGCCCACATCAGGCTCTACACCGGGTGTGGAACTTACTTAAGATTCTCTCTCTCCTCTTCCTTTGCCCTTCCCCTGCCCTTCCGTGCTTGCTCTCTCTCAGGAGAGAAAAAAAAAAAAAAAAAAAAAGTAAGAAAAAAAACCTTTTTGTGATTTTCTGCTTTCATAGGCCCCTATTCCTTGATTTCTTTTTTTTCTTATTTTATATCAAAATATCAGATACACATGGTGGGAAAAAATAATGTTTGTAATAAGAAAGTTTCTCCTTTCAAATATTGTCCTACACCCAATCTAGTACCCTGTATAAATGGTATTTACATGTTATTATTATTTTTTTTAATTTAGAGGTGGATAAGATCATAGCTCTAAAAACATAATTATAGCAATAATTGTAGATTTAACTACTGGTACTTTATAAGGAAAAAATATTTAACTTCTAGTTCACCCAAATAGTAGTCTTCATTGATTTCACATTTTTGACAAGTACACTATCATTACACTATGGTTTGATTTTTCAATGTTTTATTGATTACTTTCCTACCAATACATAATAGTCTTAAAATTCAGTTTCTTTTTCCATGAAGTTTAATGCAACTCTTTTGAGTTGAAAATCCCTGAAGAATGCTAAGATTATCTATCATTTTTTAATCAATAAATATTTATTGAACATTTAACATATTCCAGAAATAGTTTTAATCAAAGGGCTCAGCAGAGAATAAAATAGGTAAACAAAGAAACAAAAATACCCCTGTCCTCAAGGGCTTATATTCTAATATAATAGCTCCAAATTTAAATGCCATGAACACCATATGCCTAACAAATATTTCCAGCATCAAGTCAAATACAATCTTTTTTGCCATTTTCCATTAATTGCTCAAAAATTTGCTATACTCCAATGTATTAAATACTATTTTTTTCTTCAATTGTTTGTTTTTGTGGAAGTGTCTATTTTTTATTGATGATAAAAGAGGAATGCGGCTTCAACATATGCTAAATTTAGCTACCTCACAATCACACTTTATGTAAAATGAAAGTCCTCTCCTCTCTCAGCTACTTTTAGAACATCTTTCTAAGGATGAACTCATTATTGTGCAAGATTGTTGCTCAGATATCATATTTTTAGAGTCAGTGTTTTCTGAATTCTCATATATTTAGAGTAGTTTTTTCTGATTCCCCCATATGTGTCCCTTAGAAAACTAGATAAGCCTTTTGTCAGCTTTTTAAAAATACATATATACATATATATGTGTGTATATATATATACTTATCAATATATATATGTTATATATATTATAGATTCATGTCACAGTACTTGATTAAAAGATGAATGTAATGTTATTTAGCAATTATATATGTATATATACATATATAACTTGCCCAAGACATACCAATTTATTAGTTACGCATGTTTAATTAGAACATATAAGTGGGTTTACATTGATTTCACTATTCAAACTTTAACTGAAGTAATTTCACATGCTTTTCATTAATGAGTTGTTGTTGTTGTTAACATCCTGTACGTGCTTTTCAATCAGCATGAGCTAGCTGTTCATGAAAATTTGGATTTGGTCATAGTGGTAGTGTCATGGTAGCAGGAAACAAAGGAAGCAATAAAGAAATGGTACATGTCTTCCTGACAGGAGGTACTTTATCCACCTGCAGCAAGCTGCTCAGGAAGTGAGGCTCCGAATCTTCCACAGACACTGGGAGGTAGGGGTGTCATCTTCCTTGACGTTTACATTTCAAAGAGATGGTTCTCATGTCCTAGAGAAATATATTTCTTGGCCATAAAGCTGGCAAAATGCCAATCTAGTTTTTAATGGGACATGTAGATATTTCACAGAAGAAAGTACTTACTGGTTTTCTATAGTACCTTGTCCAAGAAAAAGGAAAGGGTCATCTCTTTCCTTATTTTCAACTGAGAGAAGTGATCTTCTTATTTTAAATTCTTACTTGTCCTTATAACATTTATATGAGTTGTCTGGTTGTATATTATCTCAAAGAGTCCTCTCAAAATTGTATAAACTTAGACAACTTGCAACCTGGATGTATCTTCAAGATTGTCCCATTACTGCATTTTCTTAAATGGGTACAGGAACAGTCCAAGTGATCACAGAGAGTATCTTGTAATAAGTGATGAGAGAGGAAACATAGTTTCCTTCTGTTTTATTCTCTTTACTAAAATAAAGCCTCCAGCGAAAGACAATGTTGATTTTATAAAACAGTGACTAAAATGTTAGCTGTATGTGTTTTTCTTCAGGAAAAGAGAAAAACCTTAGCTATGAGGTTTGATTTCAGGACGTGTGAAAGTCAGAAGAAAGAAATAAATGGTTTAAATACTATGGGAAGTAAAGCACTGATTAGAAATGAGAAGCCCTGTAAATGAAAATGGGAGGTTTAATGATTTTTGCCTTAGTTGCTAAACCCCTTATAATGCATGTCATTAGAAAACGATTTAAATATCTGGTGAAGACACACAAGGGGGCAAATTCCAAAGGTGGTTTTGGACCCTTATTAAAAATGCAGGGAAATCGTAGCTCCACATTACAATAGTAATTAACTGTGGTTAAAGGCACCCTGAAGAGATGCAATTACCTTTAAAATAATTCTGCAATTTAAGATGTATATTTAATGCATTTATTTTTCAGTTAATTGATAATTTGCCAGTTTAATTAATGTGAAATCTCCCACTACAAGACATAGTGAACATTCTTCATTCATTTGGGAATATTTATATTGCTATTTCTTGCAAGTAATACTTAAGATGACCATCTTCCTTGGTATAGCTAAATATAATATTCTTAGAAAGTAGATGAGAATAAAGCAGATACTACAGGGCATGTTCATTTATTGAGTCATTTAAATTTATAATCATTCATAAGAACAATAATAATTCTCTTTGAAACAAAATAATTATTTCCACATTTTTAAAATAAATTGACTGTAGTTATTTTATAATGGGTTGGAAAGTCAGGAAATAGAAATTTATAACAAATACTAAACATAGTTATATTTCTAAGTGGCTTACCCCAGGCCCTATTAACAGATTAGAAACATTTCATGATTGTTTAATGGAGGGTGGATTTCTATTAATCAAATCCTGCTTTATACCAATTCCCATCATTAAAAGAGAGACTCGTTTTGTCAAAAGTAAAAATTGCTGCTGGAAAATTTAAATGATAAAAATTAATAGTAAAATTTAAATATGCATTAGAGAGGAAATGATAATTATAAATTTAAAAATCTTAATAGCAAAGCCATTTACAAAATAAATCTCAGGGTAAGCACATACTTCAATATTTGAATTATTTACAACAGGATTACTTGTTTTCACTGATTTAAAAATCGTAGAGCATGTAATCCCTAACATTTCATTGACCTCGTTAAGTTTTCCACTAGCCTCAAATGGTTTCATTACTTCTACCTTTGTACCCTGAGTGAAAATATTGCTGCTCTTCTCTTCTCCTCTGTCACTTGAACTTACTGACCTCTTTTGAGACATTCCCACCTCATAATATCCATAAACTCTGTCACAGGTATTACTGATGAGAAACTCCTAAAATAATGTATAAGCCATTTCTATTATTTGACAGCGGAGGGGAAGTTGAAGGCTCATGTTTACTGAATCACATAGGAGAGCAGTGTGGTCTGAAGCCGAAGGCAATAATAAAGAAACTATCAAAGACTGTTAAAAGAACTCTAATCTTGGGGTGCCTGGGTGGCTCAAGTCTTTAAGGGTCTGCCTTTGGCTCAGGTCATGATCCCAGGGTCCTTGCTTGTTGGGAAGTCTGCTTCTCCCTCTCCCTCCTTCCCACCTCTCCTGCTTTTGTTCTCTCTCTCACTGTCTATTCTCTCTCTGTCAAATAAATAAATAAAATCTTAAAAAAAAAACTCTCTGTCAAATAAATAAATAAAATCTTAAAAAAAAAAGAACTATAATCTCTTAGTTTAAAGGGATAATTTATACTTAGCATAAACATCTGATTTACGTGTTTAACTTAAGTGTTAACTTTAAGTGTTTAACTACTTAATATAGCTGTTTCCTTGTTTGTTTGCTTATTTTTAATCTAGCATCTCAGTTCCATAGGCAGATGGAATCTGAGAGGTTCTCGATTGCAAACCTTATTCTCGACTCCTTCCAAAGTCTCTGAGAGTGGCAAGACGTTCTTTCAAAAATTAGTTTTCGTAGCTATTGTCAAGGCAAGCACAACAGAGGAAGGTTTAGGGAATAAAAATATTAGGATTATTTAGTAAAAGTCTACTTAGTCACCAGTGACACCCATTCGCTTATTCAATGTCAATTCTCAATTGAAGAGATAAATGGAAGGATGTTCCAAACAAAACCGGAGCAAATTATTTGCAAAATTAAACAGATTGTAAGATGTATATAGAAGTTCAGATAGTCAAAAAGAGTCAAGACCTATTATGGAAGAAGAAAGAAGTGAAAACAACTTTTACTATAAAATATTACAACATATTAGAAAACTATTTAGTCAAGCCTGTGAGAGTGGCACAGAAATAGAAGGCTAAATCAACAAAATAGCATAAAGAAAAGGTGGAAAGAGATTTATAGCTACATGGACCCTAGACTTTACAATAAACTTCTTCACAGTGCAAAGAGAAATGAATAAATAAATAAAGGAGAATAACTTCATGATATCTGTGTAGGGAAAAATGTTTTAAATGGACAGAAAAAGCAGAAACTATAAAGAAAATAATTGATAAATTTGAATGCATTAAAACTAAGAACTTCTGCTCATACAGAAGAGCTATTAAGAGAATGTAAACTTAGCCACTGGGAAACTGAGTAAGTTGACATTTCCAACAACTGACAAGGGGCTCATATCCAAAATCAATAAATGGAAGACATACAAACCAATAGGTAATAAACAACTCAAGTACACACATTAAAGAAATGAAAATTCAAAAGACCTGTAAACATGTAGAAATGGGTCACCCCTCAGTAATAAAAAAAATATATAATAAAATCACAGTTATATATAATTATAACCCCAGAAGTATGACTACTACTGAAAAATCTAACTGTTGACAAGTTTGTCAAGCAAAATAAATTCTCATACACTATCACAGAGGACTGTTAACTGGTGACATTCAGGGGCACCTGGGTGGCTCAGTGGGTTGGGCCTCTGCCTTCGGCTCAGGTCATGATCTCAGGGTCCTGGGATCGAGCCCCGCGTCGGGCTCTCTGCTCAATGGGGAGCCTGCTTCTCTGCCTCTCTGCCTGCCTCTCTGTCTACTTGTGATCTCTCTCTCTGTGTCTAATAAATAAATTAAAAAAAAAATTGGTGACATTCACACTGGAAAAGAATTTGGCATCACCTGGTGACAAAAACTCCTTCTTTGACCAAATTTTAGTCAGGCTCTTTTGAGCTCAGTTCAGGACCAGTCCTGGAACTTGACCTACAGGTATTCTGCTAAGTAATTTTTTTTGTGAGAATCTCCCCACCCATTATATGACCACCCTTGATATCTGATCAAGTTCTTCATTTTCCTCTTATTGTGTTTAAGTCCTTGGTCTGCCTTTACCAAGAATCCTGGTAGGTCAGTTTAACAAAAATCCCCTTATGCTTGATGTTTTCTGTTAGCAATTTTTCATCCACTGACTCCTTTACTCTGCCTCTTGCTTATAAATGCCCACATGCCCTTGATGTATTTAGAATTAAGCTCAATCTCTATTTCCTACCTCAAGAAAGTTGACTCCTATTACAGAAGTCTTGGTTAAACTCTTCCTGTTTTAACAAGTATCATAGGGATTTTTCTTTAACATTGGTCAGGTAAATGAGTTGCATACCCTGTGTCCTGACCATTCTTTTTAGCTATATACCTTGCAAAAATGAGTTCTTAAATGTGGCAAGATACTAATACCCAGGAACGTGCATAGAAGCATCACTTATGAGTATTCCAAATAGAAAACTACTCAAATATTCATTAAACATAAAATAAAGAAATGCAATTTTTTCAAATAATAAGAAGTAAAAATAAAGGCCAACTGCAAGTAACAACATGTGTGAATCTTGAAAAATAATACGGAAAAAGAGGGTAAAAAGAACAGAATGTTTTCTGCAAAAATAAATTCAAATGCAGTCTAAAAACAAGAAAAACTAAACCGTGCATATATAAGCCCTCATACTGTGATGGTCCTTTGGTATGTCAAATTGCTTAGGCAACAGTTTCCAGTTATTCATTCTAACACTAAGTATTTTGTAGATGTCATTAAATCCATAATCAATTGATTTTCAGTAAGAGATATTATCCTGACTGTCCTGACTTAATCAGTTGCACTGTTTTAAGGACAGAACTGAGGTGTACCTGAAAAGAAGAAATTATGCCTATGGCTCACTATTTCAGCTCATCCATATGCCTTTCCTAGTGGCCCACTCTATAGTTATGAGACTTGCCTACTGAGCTCCAACAATTGCTTAAGTCAATTTCTTACAATTAATCTCTTAATATATATCTTATACTGGTTCTGTTTCTATGTTTGCACCCTGACTACTGCATACATATACTGCACAGGCAAAATTAGATAAGAAAACTTTAAAGAAGAGCACAGAATTGATAACATTAAAAGCCGGAGATGAGATTATTATGATCAAAAAAAGATCTATATAGGGGCCTCTGAGTGCTGGGACTTCTGAGTGCTGGAAAAAAAATTTTTTTTTTACTTGAGTTGTGGTAACAAGTTTTCATTACAATCATTTATTAATGTGGACATACAGTTTTATCTATTTTTCTAAGTTTCCAGTTTTAAAAAGTTTCAGAACTCTAACCTTTATGTATTTATTTATGTTGCTATTATATGGAAATATATACACACACACACACACACACACACACATATTTGTCATTTAATTTGCTATTGGACAATGTTCTGTGGGATAATACTTCACTATTTTTTCCCCAGATTTTTAGTGTTTTCTTTTTTTTTTTTTTTTTTTTATCTGACACGGGGAGAGAGAGAGAGAAAGAGATCACAAGTAGAGCAGCAGGCAGAGAGAGAGGGGGAAGCAGGCTCCCTGCGGAGCAGAGAGCCTGATGCGGGGCTCGATCGCAGGACCCTGAGACCATGACCTGAGCCGAAGGCAGCGGCTTAACCCACTGAGCCACCCAGGCGCCCCTTTTTAGTGTTTTCTATAGGGTACATTATAGTGCCTTTTTTTTTTTAAACTCCATCATGCAAACTAATCACTATGTTATAAATACATTTTGTGAGACTGAGTGATGTGTATGAAATTTGATTAGTTAATATTCTGTTTCAGTGTTCTAAAGTATAGTGACCAGTTTGTCAGTTCTATTTGTTGTATTTATTATTTGAGGAAATGTGTAAGCTTTATCCAGGAGGAGGGGGGGAAGTTTTTGAATTAAGAAAAAGGCTACTCTGACTTTTTTTGCCCCACATCCCACAAAGCTGATCTGGGTTTGAGTATTCTTTGAAGTTAACATTTAGTTCTGTCATATGGTATATCCTGGGGGAGAGGGAAGGAGAAATCCTGAAAATGGTAAGCATACAGATTTTTAAAACTCGTTTGAAGTTTAAAAAAATATTTAAAATAGTTTTAAAATAGTCTCCTTTTGAGAGTGTATTTTGAAATCATTAATAATGAATATTTATGTATTTTGAAATCATTAATAATAAATAATACAATATAGAATATAGATTTGTATGTTGCTTTTAACATAAAGGAATACTCTCACAAATATTCAAAATAGTCTATAATAGAATGTCATTTTGAAGTTTCCAAAATTCGCTCATTCTACACCAAAAATAATGTTTATATTAATTTATTATTAGAACTAACATGTTTAGTAACATTTATATTCAGATTCCAAACATTCAGGAAATCATTCAAATTCCAGGTGTATATCTCACATCTATCACTAGATTTTTTGTGTCATACTGTCAATTTCAGAAAGGCAGTCCTTGAATTAAATACTCCAGTTCGAGCTTTAACATAGGGATGAAAGTTGATCTAACTTGACAGTTCTCTAGAAATAATCATTCTGACATGTCAAAGATGGTACATGTCCAGATCTCTACATTATTCAAAAATGATTAGATCTAGGGAAAGGAAAGGAAATGACACAAAGACTTACCTCCACGAATTAAATACTTAAAACGCAAAAACACGGTATAATTTATATCGGGGTGTATTGGCCTTGGAAGATGGGAATATAGCAGTATACCTCATTACACCTGTTCATTGTTTTTCTCAACATTTTCCCACATCCAGTGAACTTTATAAGTTTGAGAAATTATGGAAGAAGGTGGGTAAGACAAACTTGACACAACTTCTATAATCAGTCATCTTTTGATGTGATTTGTTGGTAATTAGCATGTAACCAATGGCACAAATAGATTAGAAAGCTAACCATCTTGTATCTAAAATTTTGACGGAATTGTTCTTTTTAAAGAATTTAGGAATTTTGTCTTTGTAATTCGGTCCAAGACATTTTCAGGAACTACTGATTATGTTCTATTGTCTGTCCACCTTGTTTCATTGGTTATTTATGTCACAGATTGTTTGAAACTATTGGTTATTTCCCCCATTTCTCCCCATTTATAACAGCAATGACTAAATTTTGGGGGGAACTTAATGCTATAAAATACCAGGTCTAAGGTTTTTATTTCTATTCACAAATGGAATTAATGATTTCCCCAACTACCCCATTTGAATTAAGACCTTATCGGCAAGAATCACCTCTAGAGTTGACATGGTAGTTCAGTTATGTTTGCCCAACTGAGCTTTAGATCTCTGTGAGGAGTCCGCCAGAACGACACTGCAGTCAGCCTATGAATAACAAACTAGCTGAGCTGAGTCAGCTGGGTCATCTATTGCTCTCTGCTCACAGAGGAGAGCTGGAAGTGATAGATAGCTCCATTAACTCTGCCTGACTAATGCACACTTGGGGAACACCAAATTGGGAACATTTTTTTTATCTTTCTGAGACAAACTGCAGGGATGCAGTTGGTTCATTCTCTATTTGTAATAAGGACGATATTTGGAAAAATGAATAATAGCAACAGAAAGCAGTAAAAATAATATTTTATATCATAGAACAGTATTTTATTTTTATTTTTTTTATTTATGTTATGTTAGTCACCATACAGTACATCATTAGTTTTTGATGCAGTGATTTTTAATGAGCACATTTCAGGTCAGACTATCAAAATATTTTCTCAGCATTATTTACAAATATCTGAGAAAACTTTGACATTCAATGTCTTAATTCAAACATCATATAGTTTTAGCTTAGGTAGAATGGCAATTCTCATAGTATTAATATGTATATATCTGATATATTATAGGTCCCATTTATAATGGTGCAATATGTATATGAGATTGTTATCTATGGTCAGGGAATAAGTAAAAATTTAGGAGAGAATCACAGTTGCTTCCTAATTTCCATCATTAAACATACAAAGGTATCATTTCTTTTTTAAGTTTAAAGAGAAAAATTAAAATTTGAAATTTTGATATGCTAATCCCTCAAATTCTTATAATTGTTTTATTAGAGATTGTGTTAATAAATAGGCTAATGAGAGCATAGTCAATGCTGCTTCCCTATCATTTCCCAGTTTAAAATGAGTTATGCACAAGAGTCAGATACCAGAAATTGACAAGGTTTCTGCATGGCAATTCATTCTTTTATTCACATCACCAGCTCTATGTAAGTTATTTAAATTACTTTACTAATTAAAAATGGTAATGGAAAATAAATCAAGTACAAGGCACTTGTAAAAACAAAGGGGAAAAGGAGTCATTTCAAATTCAGTGTTATTCTATTAGATGTCATTGTAATTATAATAAACAATTATCATTTTCTGAAGGATTTACAATAACTACATTTCATCTTCCCCATTATATCATTTCCCTTACATTCCCAACCTACTCTCTTTTATGAAAATAATCATTATTTTCTTTTTTTTTTTTAATTTTTTTTTTTTAAGATTTTATTTACTTATTTGACAGACAGAGATCACAAGTAGGAAGAGAAGCAGGCAGAGAGAGAGAGGAGGAAGCAGGCTCCCTGTGAGCAGAGAGCCTGATGCAGGGCTCAACCCCAGGACCCTGGGATCTTGACCTGAGCCGAAGGCAGAGGCTTAACCCACTGAGCCACCCAGGCGCCCCAATAATCATTATTTTCTTAAAGGATTTGAGGAACTGTTTAAGGCACTGAGAATTCTAAGATGAGTATTTTCATCATCTCTGACCTTAGGGAGGAAAAAAGAAGAAAATATAAATTAAAAATTTCAAAATAATATTCATTCAACAGATGGAATTGATTACCTAACATATTTCAAGCACTATTCTTGGCCTTTGTACTTGATAGAGAATAAAGGTAAATGTATTTTTTTTCAAGATTTTATTTATTTATTTGAGAGAGAGAGAAAGAGCAAGCACAGAAGGGGTGGGGCATCGGTAAGGACAGAGGGAGAGGGAGAAGCAGACTCCCCACTGAGCAGGAAGCCTGATGCCAGGCTTGATCCCAGGACTCTGGGATCAGGACCTGAGCCAAAGGCAGAAATTTAACTGACCAACTGAGTCATCCAGGTGCCCAAAAGTTAAATATAGTCTATGGCTTCATGGAGCTTAGGGTACATAGAAACAGACATAAATTAAGTGATCACACAGAAAATATAAAATTTCAAAGGTGGAAGAGCTTTGATAAAAAGAGATATATAGTAGCCCCACTTATCTGCTGGGGATACATTCCAAGACCCCCAGTGGTTGCCTGAAAGTGCAAATAGTACTGAACCCTATATGTACGGTGCTTTTCCCCCCATACTCACAAACCTATAATAAAGTTTAATTTATAAATTAGGCATGGTACGAGATTAACAACAATAACGAATAATAGAACAATTACAATAATATACTGTGATAACAGTTATTTGAATGTGTTCTCTTTTTAAAAATATCTTCTGGTATTCACCTTTCTTGTGATGTGGGATAATAAAACACCTACATTGTGAGATGAAATGAGGTGAACGTCATTGTCATTGTTACATAGTGTTGGGCTACTACTAACCTTCTAGCAATAAATTAGAAGGAGGATTATCTTCTTCCAGACCATGGTTGTCCACAGATTACAGAAACCAAGGAAAACAAAACCTAAATGGGGGGGACAATTACTGCCAAGGAGACTTACTAATCTGGGTTAAGGATGAGCTTTCATGAAGACAAAGCTATTGAATTGCTATGTATGGGATGGATGGGGATTTACCGAATGGAGTGTGGAAGAGGGATGTTCCAGACAAAAGGAACAGCATATGGTAAAAGGAGACATGGCACAGACAATGAACAGAAAGATTCCAGTGTGACCAGACCTCTGACAAATTGAAGGAGAGTGGTTCAAAACAAGGATGGAGAAACTGGAATAAGACAGCTCAAATAATAGTGTTGTGCACTTATAAACTTGTTAAGAAGGTAGATCTCACATTAAATGTTCTTACCACACATACACACATGTAAGATACACAAATCTTTTGAAGATGATGAATGTGTTTATTACTTTGGTTCCGGAGATGGTATCATGAGTGTATACATATGTCCAATTTCAACAAGATGTATATATCAAATATGTATAGTTTTAAAATATTAAATATGCCTCCATAAAGCTAGGAGAAAAAAAAGACACGATAGCTAAAAAAAGAAAGGAAAATAAACTCGGTTCAGACAAGGCAGAATATACAGATTTACAGATATTGGGCTTTTTCCTGGCTCCTAAAAAGCAGAAAGATTTTAAGTACAGACTAACACGATGAGATTAGCAGGTTTTACAAAATATCATTGTGTCTGAAGTGTGGAGACAAGATAAAAGAGAATGCAAGAGCAATGAAAAGGATGTGGTAGTCCAGGGGTAGCAGGGTAGCTCAATTGGTTGAGCCTCCCACATTTCGTTTCAACTCAGGTCACAACCTCATGAGTTGTGGAATCTAGCCCAGCATTGGACTCTGTGCTCACTAGGAGTCTGTTTGAGGATGCTGTCTCTCTCTCTCCCTCCCCAGTCTAATAAATACATAATTTTTTAAAAGATTTTATTTATTTATTTTTCAGAGAAAGAATACAACAGGGAGAGAGGCAGGCAGAGCAGGCAGAGGGAGAAGCAGACTCCCTGCTGAACAAGGAACCCAATACAAGATTCAGTCCCAGGAACTTGGTTGGGATCATGGCCTTATCTGAAGGCAGACAGATAACCAACTGAGCGACCAGGTGTCCTATAAATAAAAAAATCTTGAAAAATAAGGAGAAGAAGAAGGAGGAGGAGGAGGAAAAGGAGGGCCAGGAGGAGGTGGTGGTGGTGGAGGTGGAGAGGAGGAGGAGGAAGAAGAAGAAGAAGAAGAAGAAGAAGAAGAAGAAGAAGAAGAAGAAGAAGAAGAAGAAGAAGAAGAAGAAGAAGGAGGAGGAGGAGGAGGAGGAGGAGGAGAAGGAGAAGGAGGAGGAGAAGAAGGAGAAGGAGAAGGAGGAGAAGGAAGAAAGAAGAAGGAGAAGGAAGAAAGAAGGAGAAGGAGAAGAAGGAGAAGAAGAAGAAGAAGAAGAAGAAGAAGAAGAAGAAGAAGAAGAAGAAGAAGAAGAAGAAGAAGAAGAAGAAGAAGAAGAAGAAGAAGAAGAAGAAGAAAAAGGAGGAGGAGGAGGAGGAGGAGGAGAGGAAGGGGAAGTCCAGATGGAAGACAATGGTAGATCAAACTACTGGGTGGGAAAGAGATGGAGGGAAGTGAATGAATTAAGAGATATTTATGATGCAAATATTAAGACTGATGATAGATTAAAATAGGGAGGGACCAAGAGAGGGAGAAATCAAAGTTAACTTTCAAAAACAAATCCTTAAACAATGAAATTTGGGGCACCTGGGTGGCTCAGTGGTTTAAGCCACTGCCTTCCACTCAGGTCATGATCTCAGGGTCTTGGGATCGAGTCCCGCATCGGGCTCTCTGCTCAGCAGGGAGCCTGCTTCCCTCTCACTCTCTGCCTGCCTCCCTGCCTACTTGTGATCTCTCTCTCTCTGTCAAATAAATAAATAAAAAATATTTAAAAAAAAACAATGAAATTTGATTAGCTTTTAGCTTGGTGAACACATCCAATTGCTGGGAAGGTGGCACATGCCAGTTCCAAAGAGACAGAGGCTCTTACACTCATGACCCCTCACAACCCTTCTGGAACTCACCCTATGTTCCTCTTCACCTGGCTGTCCATCGATATTTTAAAATAAAATTGGTAAACATGAAAAGGAAAGTTACCATTCAAGTTTCTGACTTTTGAAATGAAATGAACAGTGACTCTCTTCATTACCATAAAAATAATTAGAGGGAAACCATGTTTGGGAGGCTGACAGGGAAAAGGGAGATTATTAGTTACTTTGTGGACTTATTTGGTTTATGGTACTTTTGAAATATGCAAGTGGAAATGTCAAGAAGGTGGTTGGTCATCTCAGATTAGAACAGGAGCAATGTGTTAAATAACATACATAGAAGAAATTACTATAGGGTTTAGAAGAGAGTCCAGGACAGAGTTTTGGGTATTTCCAATATCAAATGGCTGCATACAAATTATAAACCTGTAAAGGACATCAGGAATTTGTTGCCAAAAAAGACATTAGAATAAGATTATGCTATCTTAGTCATGGAAGCCTATGAGAAGGTAAAGGAATGTTGAAAAATATTGAATAGTTTTCAGAGGTCAAATTATATGATGACAAAAATATATATGTGAACATAGCAACTGGCACAAATCATTATGTATATATCTATGGAACAGCATATTTAACTGATTATAAGAATGGTCAAGGTTAGAGGAAAAGCTGAATTCAAAGGATAAAAGAATTAAACTAATAGTATAGGGTTCCTGAGACCAGATAGATCTGAGGTGGGTGCAGGTACAGACTGACTGTACAGAAATCAAAGGACAGTTGGATGTGTTTGTAGATAGGTTGTTTTATCTGGTAGCAGGAAATTTAGAGCACTGAAATCGGATAACGTCTAATTTCTCTATGAAATACGTGTCAAGATATCTTTGGGGAGGAAGTAGAAGTTGAAGAATATTTATTTGTTTGAAGGGGAGCAAGGAGATTCATAGGTTTGAACTGGATGAAGAATACTTTTCATCGCAGACATGGAAAAGGAATGAATGAATGAATGAATGAATGAATGAATGTAATCAAGGTTAACCCAAGGATTATGAAAGCGTAGCTAAGGGACACAGTTAACTCAGCTAAAAATTAGTGAAAGTCTGATAAAAATGATTTATGAGCTGAGTCTAGAAAGACAAATAGGAGAATATCAGGGAAGGGAGAAACATTATTAGCAAAGGGCGTTTCATTTAGAGAAGCAGGCAGAAGAGTACCTTCAAAAGAATTTCAGTGTGGCCCAAGTCAGCTGTGTGTCAGGATGGTTCTGCCCTTGCTTCTACCTGAGGTGAGTCGCTGAGGTCTTGAGGCTCTGTTCCAGGTGCTCTGATGGTGGTTGCTCTTTTCTCCCCCAGCAAATTTGTCCCAGCAAAGACCCAAATTTAGCTGAGAGAATCAGTGAGGAAAATGTAATTACCACACTTTTTCTTGCAGGTTGAGTAACTTACCTTCATTCCAAAAGACAAATGAAGTCAGTTACTCTTTCAGACCAGTTAATAAATGAATGGGATTTTTGGGGTTGTTGGTGAAAATCAGTTCAATGTGAAAATAAAATATGTGTATTCTTTTTATTATCATTTTTTTATTCTCATTTTTACTACCTTGAGTATTGTGAGTGATGACTTTTGAGGAGGTAAAAAAAATGCAATCTATTTCAGCACTGTGATTAATGACATTAGAAAATGGATATTAATTACTAAAGTGAATTACACTAATAATAAGCTAATATTTTCATATTTAATATCCAATGAAAGGATTAATGGTTATTGTTTAATTCATTTTTTGCTTCTAAGCTTAATGTTTTTATGTCAATTTTTATTACTGTGTTTATTATTCTTAGGAGTTCTAATGCATCAGGAATGCATTTATGGATATGTTCTAGAGCGTATATTTTTTTTTTAGAGAGTATATTTTCTGATGATTTGAAATAAATGATTCCAAAAACATAATTCAGTGTTATCATTATTCACAGCATAAATGCTTTGTTGTATTCCATATTTACAGATATGTATCATGTTGACATTGTGTGTGTTCAAACACTGAATTACATGATACAAAATCTGAAGTGGCATTAATACTCTATCAAACTTTTGATGCAAGACTAATAATGAAATAGGTTTTGCTATATTAACAGTCATAACATATAAAATTACTAAAACAGTATAATTCCTGGGTATTAAGGAGATCATTTTTGTCTTCTTTTAATTTACTAAGGTACTTCATCAGGCTCTCTGCTCAGCGGGAAGCCTGCTTCCTCCTCTCTCTCTGCCTGCCTCTCTGCCTACTTGTGATCTCTGTCAAATAAATAAATAAAATCTTTTAAAAAAATTTATTAAGGTACTTGATTTTGCTGCTGAGTTTTATTCTTTCAATATGTTATCATATATCTTATTTAAGTGTATCTTCTATGGAGTGCCTATTACTATCTAAATACATGGTTTTAACTTTTTTTTTTTTTTGCCTCTTTTCTTATTTGCTACTCTGTGTCATCTAGACAGAAGAGTCTGGCTTAAAGTGGTTAGTGCATGAATACATCTGGTTAAATGTGTAATTTGTCAATGGCTTTTAATTATCTTTTTTTTTAAGATTTTTATTTATTTGACAGAGAGATCACAAGCAGGCAGAGAGAGAGGAGGAAGCAGGCTCCCCGCTGAGCAGAGAGCCCAATGTGGGGCTCGATCCCAGGACCCTGAGATCATGACCAGAGCCAAAGGCAGAGGCTTTAACCCACTGAGCCACCCAGGCGCCCCTGGCTTTTAATTATCTTAAGACAAATTTCACATTTTTCATTTTAAATTATTTTATGTTGTCTTCTTCATGGCACTGAATTTTAGACGGGTTCTTTTTCAAAGTATTTTTCCATTAAAGCCAAAAACAACACATAATTTTCATATAATAAGCAAATGTAATTGTTACATACATCAGTTGGAAACATTTGGCTATACATAAAGACATAAAATCGGCTTAAACCATAATGACACTTGCTGTTACTTAAATTCCAAAGTCATGTCCAGTTGTTGAATCGATGACTGAGAGAAACCACCAATTTCTCAGAATACCCCATTACTCTAAATATCATGAGTATGTGGGTGATGCCTTACTCAGAGTTGCAAGATAGTTGCTGCAGCTGGCAGCATCTTTCCCACTCTCATCTCCCTCAACAAGGTGAGCAGCAGCAAATAGGAAGGAAGGAAGGAAGGAAGGGAGGAAGGAAGGAAGGAAGGAAAAGAAAGAGAAAGAAAGAAAAAGGGAAAAGATTTTTCTTTCTGTAGGTTTGGAATGGGTTAGTATAATAAAGATAAATTTAATTTTTTATTATATTTATTCATGGAGTACCCATGATGTATTTCAAAATGTTGTTTCTTGGTTTCTTACTAATTGACTTGTTTCATTCCATTTCATTTACTTCAGAAGCTCATGCTTCTTTCCTTTCTTCCACTCTCTCTCTCTCTGCCCTCCCTCAGAATTATTTCACGCTTTTTTCAAATTACATGCCTCTAAAAGTCAAAATCCGATTCAATAATTTTCCATATATCAAGAAGGCAGCAGTTATTTTCTGTATCCACAGACACAAAAATAAAAACTTTGTTTGTGCTATGGTGAAATATGAATTTTAGAAGCTATTTGAGCTCAAATAAATCTTTACTTTTTAATTCCCTCCTTCAGCAATGTCAACTTCTCCACAGGAAACTTTTCCTTGGTGTTTTAAGACTGCCGAACATTTTCTAATATTACAAAAAAACAAAGTATAATTGTTTTATGACACTATCTTCTTCCGGTAACAACTTCTTCTTTTTTTTTTTCTAATTGCCCAGTGATATCTTTTTCATTAATACTTCTTCCATTATCTATTTCTACTGCTTCCACAAAATGTCTAACTTTATCTTGTAGTTCTGTCCATGGTCATCTCTGATTGTTCCCAGACATGAATGCCTGAATTATTATTTTTTTGTGTGATCTACTTTAATATTTCTTTTTTTTTTTCATTTTATTTTTTTCAGTGTTCTAAAATTCATTGTTTATGCATCACACCCAGTGCTCCATGCAATATGTGCCCTCCATAATACCCACCACCAGGCTCAACCAACTCCCCACTCCCCTCCCTCCAAAACCCTCAATTTGTTTCGCAGAGTCCACAGTCTCTCATGGTTTGTCTCCCCCTCCGATTTCCTCCCACATACTTCTTTTCTCCATCTCCCAATGTCTTCCATGTTACTCCTTATGCTCCACAAGTAAGTAAAACCATATAATAATTGACTCTTTCTGCTTGACTTATTTCACTCAGCATAATCTCTTCCAGTACCCTCCATGTTGATACAAAAGTTGGGTATTCATCCTGACGGAGGCATAATACTCCATTGTATATATGGACCATATCTTCTTTACCCATTCCTTCATTGAAGGACATCTTGGTTCCTTCCATAGTTTGGTGACTATGGCCATTGCTGCTATGAACATTGGCCCTTCTTGAACAGATTGGCCCTGCTATGAACAGATGGCCCTTTTTCTCACTACATCTGTATCTTTGGGTTAAATGCCCAGTAGTGCAATTGTAGGCTCATGGGGAAGCTCTATTTTTAATTTCTTAAGGAATATCCACACTGTTTTCCAAAGTGACTGCACCAACTTGCATTCGCACTAACAGTGTAAGAGGATTCCCCTTTCTCCACATCCTCTCCAACACTTGTTGTTTAGTGTCTTGTTGATTTTGGCCTTTCTAACTGATGTAAGGTGGTATCTCAATGCGGTTTTGATTTGAATCTCCCTGATGGCTAATGATGATGAACATTTTCTCATGTGTCTGTTAGCCATCTGTATGGCTTCTTTGGAGAAGTGTCTGTTCATGTCTTCTGCCCATTTTTGATGTGATTATCTGTTTTGTGCAGTTGAATTTGAGGAGTTCTTTATAGATCTTGGATATCAGCCCTTTGTCTGTAGTGTCATTTGCAAATATCTTTTCCCATCCCATGAGTTGCCTCTTAGTTTTGTTGACTGTTTCCTTTGCTGTGCAGAAGCTTTGGATCTTGATGAAGTCCCAGAAGTTCATTTTTGCTTTTGTTTCCTTTGCCTTTGAAGATATATCTTGAAAGAAGTTGCTGTGGCCAATGTTGAAGAGGTTACTGCCTATGTATTTAATAGCTTTCTCAGTCATTCATCTAGCCACATGCCAATTGCTGAGCTATGGTATGTGATATTCTGTGTATTATTTTTTACCAATGACTATATTTTTTTAAGTATATAGGATGGCAGTTTACACGTTTTAGGTATCTATAATCTTTCAGTGTCTTTAATGCTGTATTCTTTCATTTGAGATTTATTTGTATTTTTCAATTTCCACTTGACAGAAGTAATCTTTAATTTATCTACAAATTGTATTTTTATATCATCTATGTATAATTTCAATAAAATAATTACAGCTCATTTTGTCCGCACTAATACATACAGTACTATTATTTAAGTAGATTTTATTTTCCATTTTACATATAGAAAAACTAATTTTCATAACACTCTGTCAAGCATCAGGCTTCAGATAACAATGTGAGTTTAGGTCAAAGTTGGGTCATATTTTAATTCTTGGGAAATAGATTTGGTTCACAAAAATCTAAATTTGTGCTTACATATGTTGTATTTTAGTCCTTAATTGGAATATTTCCAAAATGGACTATTTTATATTGTAGCATTAAACATATATTTCCATCTTGCAAGCTGTTCCAAGTGATTTAATAAAATACTTGAGATCCAACAGACTTCTTTGAGTTTAAAGCTTAACAGGGTTAAACTGACAGTTTTATATTTTATAATTGTTATTTAACACATCAAGTCAATAAGGTTCAGGAAATACATTCATACAAACATAAATGCACACACACATATGTAATGTTAATATAACATTTTCTTGAAACACATCCAGTGCTCCAGTCAGTTAGGCTTAAATTTAGAATCTAATGGTATAATTAAATGAATGATTTGGTCTTATACTTGAATATCACACTCTACTAATTAGTACCCCCAAATCAAGAAGAGTACCAATGATATTTTAGCATTTCCATTTACCTTACTTTGTAATGGAGATTGTTGGGAAAAATCTCGACATCAGAATTCATTAAATCTTTCACTGGTTGATTGATTTTTGTAGGATAGAGACATGAGGGAGGGGATGAAAGGGATGGCAGTAAATGAAATAACAAAAAGGGATCAAGCCAAGCTCCTCCTCTGTATCAGAGTAAAATCTGATTATGAGATTCTCTTATAAGACACAGAAATATCATTTTTCTGGTTTTCTATTATTTTATAATCATACAGAATACATTAATGGTACATGATAGACATAATTACTGGTGATCCTGAAGAAGAGTAGGATAAATAAAACAGCACAATAATTATACAGATAATGATAGATGTTTTATATATCTCATGACTTGCTTCATTAATCTGGGGTAAAAAGTAGTCACATTTCTTTTTTTTTTTTTTTTTTCCAAATAATCACTTTTGCCATTACCTGCCTTATTAGTGAGAAGTATGTTATGTACTTCATCAGGGCTGTCCTTACACAATTGCTAAAAAAAATCTTAATTAGGTTATTAATTCTTAAATGAGGGTTTATTCTGTCTTAATCCAGAAAAAAGAGAAACAGTTGTTTTCTGATGAAACCCCTTCAGCTGTTTAATTGCCCAGTCCCACAGTTATGTTATGGGGTGGCATACTCTCACGGATGATTTGTCTACTACAGGGATGGCACTGGTAGTCCATTTTCTTGAGCAGAATAATTGGAAACCATTCCAAGTTTGCAAAATTGAAATTTTCTAATATCTTGTATGCACAACCACTTTTCCTGAAAGCTCAAATACCAAGATGGCAGGTGCTTCCAGCATCCCTCAAGATGTATTATTAAACATTTTTATTTAAACAATACATTACCAAAATGACTTAAAACATTTTTTAAATTATTTATTTGAGAGAGAGAGAGAATGAGAAAGAGAGCATGAGAGGGGAGAGGTCAGAGGGAGAAGCAGGGTCACTGTTGAACAGGGAGCTTGAGGTGGGACTCGATCCTGGGACTCCAGGATCATGACCTGAGCTGAAGGCAGTGACTTAACCAACTTAGCCACCCAGGCACCCCTACTTAAAACATTTTTAAAACTAGTTCTTCAACTTAGATCTGTCTTTTCCTCAATAGAAGTTTATTTCTTCGTCTTCTAAGACTTCCTGGCCCTGATTTTCAATGGGTTGCCAAAATCCCATTCCTTTCTTTAACTTTAAATGTGAGAAAATGTTTGGTGATTCCAACCTACATTTCCCATAAGATCCTGGGGTCTTTGTGGGGGGGGGGAATATATATATATATATATGAGAGAGAGAGAGAGAGAGAGATCTCCACCGTTTCTCAAAAGTGGCTTTGCATTCCAAGGGGGTATCAGCTTTTGTGAAAGTAATCAGTGTTCCAAGAGTTCTTTTTTTTTTTTTTTTTAAAGATTTTATTTATTTGACAGAGAGAAATCACAAGAGAGGCAGGCAGAGAGAGAGAGGAAGGGAAGCAGGCTCTCCGCTGAGCAGAGAGCCGGATGCGGGACTCGATCCCAGGACCCTGAGATCATGACCTGAGCCGAAGGCAGCAGCTTAACCCACTGAGCCATTATACGTTCACCTGCTAGGATTTCGCCAGCATAAATAAAAAATGTCACTCTAATCCTACGATATAGCCTAAGAAGACAGTCTTTGTTTTCCAGCTACAATACTTTCATTACTTATGTGACAAATGGAAAGGATTAATAATATGCAAATTTTTATTAAAATTATGCCTTAATGGTGTCCATAATCCAAATTGATCTATTAGACAAACACCTCTCATCTGATACGTCTGGGAGAGTGGAGGAACCTGAAGGAAGATGCATGATAGGTGCATCATGACTCTCAGTCTGGCATTCTTGAATTTTCTTGACTTACTCTTGAGTTGTCAATGATTTTGCCATTTACAGCCCACTTGAACCCATATTTTGGATCTTGAGGTGAACAGAGTATGAAAATGGGAAATTTTCATGAGAGTATTATATCAGGAGATTCTGAAAAAATCTCTGAATAAATGTTTTAGTCTATTTTCAGGGCTATAGAATCTGTGTGTGCCCTTGGTGTCCTGCTCAAATGTACCATGGTAGGGCTCAAGTAGAGACTTCAAGCCAGCCCATGCTCAGTTGCTCAAGGTCCCGCATAGGTTTGCGTTTAGCATGGAAGAACAGGTGCCCTTTCATAATTTGTTTTCCCATAAAGGAAACTATTTTTTTTTCAATTAGTCTACCAGGGAGAGGACCATATTTTTAATAACTTGTACAAACCCCCTTATGTGTGAACAGAAACTTGATTGGTGTCTTTTGTGATGATAGTAACAGTTTTATAATAAATTTTAGCTGAATTATTCACCTTTGACTTGGAAATATGCCTCCCTGAATATCTCTAACCAGTTTTATTTGAAATCTGCAAAATATCCATGAACTACTATGAAATAAGAAAGAATAAATGTTGGTTCAAGTATTATTTAAAGTCTTAACCATACCTTGACAAGGTCAAAATAAAATGTGTAACGAAGGTACTCACCCAGCCAACTTAGGTTTTTTGTTTTGTTTTGTTTTGTTTTGTATTAAATTGCTCATTGAGGAAGAAAAAGGCAAAGCATTCCTGAGAGTTTATTCATTCCTCCGTCTTCTATCTTCAATTTGCCTTTGAGACAATACTTACACTTCTCCTAGTTGGGCAACACATCCACTCTTGCTGCCAGAAAGACAGAACATCTGAAATCTGTTTTTAAGCAGTGTCAGTTTTTCAAAGTAATAGGCACAACAAGAAGAAAAGAAACATCTGCTATCTGCAGATTTTTTTTTTCCTTCCTCCCAACATCAATCTAGCAAGTCTTTGGCAAGCAGCTCCTTGCACTCTAAGTCACAGAAATGTCAAAGGAGAGTGGAAATGAGAGTGGATACCTCTGTTGAAATGTCACTTTGAAAGTAAATAAAATCAATTGGAAAAAAGGCCATCTGAAAACAAGAAAGTTACGGTCAGGAGATGAGTCGCACTGTATTCGCAGACAGTTGAAGAAGCCGCATAAGAAATGATACTTTTTTTCCTAAAGCTTGTTGTCTAGTTATTGATTTCTTTTTTGAAATGGTAAATAAATGTAAATACAAATTCAAAATTTAGTGATACACATTGCCTTGAAGTTAATTGATTAATTAAAACTACTCTCTGTTGAGACTAAGCTACTATTTTAAATGAATACATTCATTATATGTGAAAATCCTAAGGTTTTTCTATTTATAAAATTGCCCTCAGAAATAATAGCAATAAGTTTCAGAGGATTTCACTATGCAGTAAGATATAAAGCCTGCAGATTGAGAATCTCCAGGTGTAATTTTTCACTTTATCACTTGGCTGTGGGGCTGTGAGCATGTTCCTCAAACTCCTAGTGACCAAATTCCTAATCTGTAAATTTTGTTAACTATAGTACCTAACTGGATTTTTTGGAGTATTAAATACAAAGTACTTAGAATTGTGCCCCGCATGCATGAGTACTAAGGTGTGCTTATTATCATTATTATAGAATCCCTAATGTGTCAGTACCATTCCTTCTATCATTTACCTACACATAAAGAAGCAATTTCTTGTAATTTTCATTTACTGCATTGTTGTTATCATCAAAGGTGGTTACTCCTAAGCAACCAATGCTGTTGTGTAGACATGTTTCCTATAGAACTATCAGCAACCTGTTAAAATGGAAAGGATATAAGGGTGCAGCCCCAAAACTGGTGAGTCAAGCTATTGTGTAGTCTCCAAAGAATGATTAGTAGCAAAATTATGATCCTAGCGATTGAAAGAAGAAATGTTCACTAAGCATGATATGCTCTAGTTCCATCCACGTCGTCGCAAATGGCAAGATTTCATTTCTTTTGATGGCTGCATAGTATTCCATTGTGTATATATACCACATCTTCTTGATCCATTCATCTGTTGATGGACATCTAGGTTGGGGGAACAGGTGGTGGGTAATGGGGAGGGCACGTTTTGCATGGAGCACTGGGTGTTGTGCAAAAAGAATGAATACTGTTACGCTGAAAAAATAAATAAAATGGAAAAAAAAAAAAGAAAAATAAAAAAAAAAAAGAAGAAATGTTCAATCCTTATTGGATGTCATTTTTTGACTGAATTGAGGCAGTACGTATAGTAATCTAGAGCTAGTATAGAAACACTTTTCCAGAAACCTAAAGGACTCCATACATCTGCTTATTTCTTTTCCAGATTCATCCACAACAACCTTATCTAACTCTTCCAATCTCTCACTGACATTGTGCAGATCTGTTCACACTGGGGTAAGAAGTCAGGAAACAGAACCACTTTTTGTGGGGATTTGTTTGGGAGCCTAGAAGCAAATTTGCATGGAACTTTAATTAAAAATTTCATAGGTTTTACTTATTTATTTATTACTTTTTAACTTTTTGTTTTCTACATCTTCTTCCTCCCCCTGAGTACTTTTTGTCAGTTGTGAAAGGTGGTCATTTGGTACAGGCTATACAAAGATGAAAAATGTCTATGAAGTTTCTCTCCTCCTCCTCTCCTCCTGTTCTCCTCCACCGTCAGTATTCAAATACATGGGCATGGACATTGAAACTTGGGAAACCAATATCTATACTTTAGTAGAATCACCTTTAAGCTTTCCTTTGCCAGTATTTTGTAAAATGAGATTCCAAAGGATATTGAATACTTGAGAGTGGCATTCTAGAAGCTGCTGGAAATCAACCTAGAGACAATGCTATATACAAGCTTTCAGTACTACACGTGATCCATGCTTTTGATGGATAAAGAGCTTCCAGAATTAATCCTCTGCCAGACAAACTTGGTTGAGGTCTCTGAGATGGGTCATCTTACAGTTGTACAAATAAGTCAAATGGAGGTATTTGTGAAGTTTTACCAATTGCAACCTTACCCTTGTGTTTTTCTGGCACTTCGAGAAGAGTGACATGGTAATTACCTTCTGCCAGGCCCTGTGGAGCTTGGGCTATAAAGTCATGTCCCTTGATCTGAGCATCATATATGTCTATGACCTTTCTCCAAGGAGCCTGGAAAGGAAGAAACACAGAGACATGTCTTAAATGATAAATATTTTTAAGCCCTTACATAATATCAATATTTTTTCAAACATTTCCCCATGATATATTTCTGAGCACCATGTTTGGAAACCAATCTTAAACAACTGATTGCTTTTGCAATGTAATATCTTAGGGAGAGAGGTTGCCATTGGATGGACTATAATTTTCAATTTTAACAGTCTTTTTAATCAAAAGTTTTCAGTCTATATTTCTCTTTGTCTTTTACTCTTATCCACATACATAGTATTTCATTTGCATAGAGGACGGGCTAGTAATAATAGAGTGCCCTCAACAAGGCGACTTTTGTTGGTTTGATAAAATGCTGCAGAGAAGTTCCATTTATCGAATTTAAAATCAGATTTAGGAGTTCATGGGCAGGAAGAGTACTGTCTCTATTGGAGAGACCTAAAGTCTCCTTTTAAGGATTTTTTTAGCTTCAATATATTTTATACTGAAAGAAAGACTGTTCTATATGATAGATCTAGACGATCTTGTGTGTTAACATGCTGGTTTTTTTTTTGTTTTTTTTTTTTTTCAGGCAGCCTGGTAATTAAGAAGAGAAGGGAAAAGAGAAAATGAAACTCAGGATGCCTTATTGACTAATATCTTTTTTTTTTAAGATTTTATTTATTTATTTGTGAGAGAAAGAGAGAGAGAGAAAGACCACAAGTAGGCAGAGAGGTAGGCAGAGGCAAAGGGAGAAGCAGGCTCCCTGCTGAGCAAGGAGCCTGATATGGGACTCTATCCCAGGACACTGGGATCATGACCTGAGCCGAAGGCAGCCGCTTAACCAACTGAGCCACCCAGGCATCCCGACTAATATCTTTAGATAAGCAACTCTTTGGTTAGATCATTTTCTATGAATTTTCTGCATTTTCAGTAACACAACTGAAAGTGTTTAATTCATTGATTCTATAGTCTTTCCTTGTCATTTTATATTAAAACACTACTATCTTCTAGGCACATCAGATTATTTACCACTCTATAAACATGCCTTGAATTTTTCTGCCTATTTGCACACGCTCCTTGACCTAAATCACTCTTTATCATTTTCCACTTTTGAAATCTTATTCATTCCTCAAAGCTCCATTCAAACATAATTGTTTATATAAAGAGCTTTTCTTGATGACCTTAATCAAATACATTTCCCTCCTCTGCATTTCCATAATATTTATTGTACATTAAGTGTAGTATTTGATCCAGTTTGCCTTGTATTTTAAATATCCAAGGAATATACTAATGCAATTCTTAATAAACTTCAGTAAATTTTTATGATGAAATTAACACAGTGAATAAGATTTAAAAGAATATTCTAAATCACCTGGAGGAAATAAAATGGCTCCATAATTACCTGTTGGAAAAAAATTAGGACATCTAAGCAAAATATATGTCAAAGCCCATAGCTAGGTTTGAGATGGCCCAGCATTGATCACCATTGGTTTGATTTTTTAAAAAAATAACAGTATATGGGAGTAAAATGAGAGCTAACACCATTTCTGAAGCACTTGTGGGAGAAGCTTTTGCCAATATCTTACAAATATCCCAGTCCCATTGGTGAGGAAACTTCTGTGGTAAAATGAATGTATTTGACTATTATAGATGTTAAATTTTCAATTTGTTCCATGCAGTTTTGAGATTTCATGTTCATCAAGCAACCTTTTTTTGTGACTTGCCTTCCTGCAAAGGTTTCCTAAAGAGAAAATACATTCATCATGTCACTATTGAGTCTTGTGGTCTGTGTGGCAAGAATGTTTTATTGCAAAGAAATACATTAACATTCTGCTTGTACATCAGACTCATGAATGTGGTTAATAATATATGTATAGATCTACACAAGGCTGAAAAGAAGTGTATGCATCACTGCAAACTTATCTGTGATTTTTCTCAAAGGTAAGCTGATAAGATTTAAACCCTGTAGAATTGTGATACTGATGGGTGAGAATTCAAGAATATTAAAAACTTTTATATATATATGCACATCATATACATATATATAATTAGTTTCATTTATATAAATATATATAATTGTATAATTAGTTTTAAATTTCTTCCTTATAATTTTTTAGCACATTAGATCAGGATCTATGTCTTTTATTTATTTACTTGACAGAGAGAGATCACAAGTAGGCAGAGAGGCAGGCAGAGAGAGAGGAGGAAGCAGGCTCCCCGCGGAGCAGAGAGCCCGATGCGGGGCTCGATCCCAGGACCCTGAGATCATGACCTGAGCAGAAGGCAGCGGCTCAATCCACTGAGCCACCCAGGTGCCCCAGGATCTATGTCTTATATGCTTATTAACCCAGTGCCTAATAAAAAACTTGGTCTACAATCCTCCAGTAAATATTTACTAAATTGATTCTGCAAGTTTGGCATGCTCTGTTACTATCATTTTAACCCGGTCTTTGATGGTTTAGCCATTCATTCATTCATTCATTTATTCATTTATTCAAGATGTGTTTGTATGTCTTCCATGTACCAGGTAGGAATTTATGGGCCGTTAATTTCCAAATATCCTTATAACACCTTAGAAGTAGAACAATTTACCTAATTATATATATGCAATATATTTAGTTTTATTTGATGAATCAGGAACTGGTTTTCCCACAATATCCTTCTTTATTTTTTAGTAATAAAGACACTAAATTGTATCAGCATACATGGCTACGCAGCTAAAGCTTACATTTCTCAAGATCAATTTCAACAATACTGAGTCATGTGACTACACTTAGGCTAAAGGGATTGAACAGAAAGCGATGAGTTCAATTTCTATGCCATAAAATTAGAGGCCAGGAGTATCCCATCCAACCTCTCTTCTATCCTCTCTTGTGACTGAAGCAGAGATTTAAGAAATGGAACCTTCGTCCTTTTTTGACATAAAATGAAAGCAATGTATTGAGGGCCTCTGATTAATAAGGTCAAAGGATTTGGGGTAGCTAATATCAGGGAACCACTGTCATTTCAGAACTCAGTTATTAATTAGAAGAGACAGTAAACTTTAACATTTATTGGTTATTGCTCTTTGGCTTTTGTAAGAGCTTATCCAGGATACTGATAACTACAACTGAATTTCATTTGGACTTTATAATAGCATTTTGAAAAATGTTCAACTTTCCTTGTGCTCTGGTGCTGCAGGTATGGACTGCGGAGCCCAAACAAAACAAATCACAATTGTGCACTGATGGACAGAAAGATGGAAGAGCTGACCAGCTCTATCAACTATACTTGCCTCTTTCGGCCTTCTTTCCTCGTGTCCCACTCCTATGTTACCACCTCTTAGTGCTCCAGTCTTTTTGCCCTCATGTCCCCAGTGCCGAGCAGGAATCTTAGGCAGAGAAAAAATGAACTTTCTGAAAATTATGTTGTGAAGATGTAATCAACAGTACAAAATAAATAAAATAAAATAACATTTGAAGAAATAAGTGGATTTAATGAATTGGTATATAGGTTACTTATTTTCTAAGAAATTGGGTTTAAAAATTTTTTTCTGTTTATTTTTTCCACCTAGAAATAAAAGCATTTTCCTTTCCATATCCATTCCTTTGTTGCCCTTCCGACCAAACTGACAAAAGTTTTCTGATTTTTGTTGTAGGACCTTGCGTTAGGCACCTTGATTTGTCTAGTGCTTTAATAAATATTCCATTGTTTTTGCCTATCAAGTAACCCGCATCCATTCTTATTCTGCAAAAAGCATTCTTTTTCTGTGTGCATCAAACTTAACTGAACATCTTCCTGGTCCTCCAGATCCCCACTCCACCATCATAGCCATGTTTACTAGTCTCAGGTTGACTGGAATCACTCTTAGTCAAAGTGATCTGATTGATGTTAGATGTGTGGGGCAAGAAAGGAGCATCAGAGGATCAGGTTATTATTACCAGACCAGGTTGGCCCTAATATAAAAAGTTAAAGATATTTGTGGCCCTGATAATGATAGTTTTCTATCTCTAAAGAATAGTCACGAATCTTTATGCACCAAATAATATATAGGATAACTCATAAAGAAAAAAAAAATTACTGAAGTACAGAAAAATACCAATGTATACGACTGTAGTCATATATTCATTTTCTCTCAGGAAATGAATATCAAGTAAGTAAAAAATCAGTGAGCCGGCTTATCAGTTGTAACAAATGTAGCACCTTGGTGGGGGATGTTGAAAGAATGGAAGGCTTATGCATGTGTGGAGACGGGGGTACATGGAAAATCTCTGTACTCTCTCCTCAGTTTTGCTGTGAACTAAAATTTGCTCATAAAAAATAAAGTATTAATTTAAAAAATGCATGCACACATATTCACTCACCTCTCTCTGCCCATCTCTTTATGTAATGATGAGCTCTGGAAAAATACAAAGAATTCTCAGACAAAAATTACATGAAGACAAGAACTCAGAGTAGTAAGTAGAGCACTAAAGTCACTTCGTCCTTGAGGGAATTTTCCAAACTTAGTAAACATAACCATTAGTTACTTAGTTTTGTAAGCTTATGGAACAAATGTGGCTCAAGATAGATGAGGAGATAGCATTTCAAATATCCTCGCCCTTAATTTAAGAGCAAACTAATAACAAAAGTAGCATATTACCTCCAACCAGTACCTACAAATAAAGTGCAATGTGAGAATTTGCAGTAAGGATCTAGACTTCCCAGGGGTATTTCCCAAATTCACTGTCACTGAATGGCCAGAGAAGTCTCAACTTTAGAGAATTGTCCAGTCTCAAAATTTTATTTCTCTTCTGTGCCTTACAGAAGTAAAAGTAAATTCCTCCTCAACTAATGCAATGTCGTCCCACATCTTGTATATTTCCACAGCTAAAATTTTCTAGAAAATAAACTATATCTGGCAAATAAATAAATATCACTACATATGCACGCATGAATAAGGTAACATGAACTGGAATAAACAGAAAACGACAGACAGCAAAAGTAGAGGCACAAACATTCCAGATATTGGAAAAGTCAGTAGATTATATGCTCAGTACAATAAATGGTTCAATAAATAAAAGACATATAAAATATCAGTAGATAGCAAGCAAATTTGAAAAAAGAGAACTCTAGAAATGAAAAATATAAGTACTAAAATTAAGAACTCATATTAATACATTGAGCTAAAGACACAGAAACAAAAGAATACATTTTTCATGACTCATTTAAATAAATTTAAAACCAGACAAAACAGTTATAATTGTATAAGGAGTCAGAATATTTGTTACCCTTAGAAAGGATCAATCTAATATATGTAAGGGGCAGTTGCAGGGGAATGTCTAGGGTGCTTATTTCAGTTTAGGTTACATAGGTGTGCTGTTTGTAAAACTCACTGAGTTCCATACTTTAGACTTTTGCACTTTTATGTTAACATTATGCATAACTAAGATTTTTTTTATACATATAAAATAACATGCCTGTCAAAATAGGCAAACTCTTCAAGCCACTGCTGCTAAATAGTGGGGGGAAAATACTTTCAAACTCATCTATGAATAGACATAAAAATTGATTTTTTGGTAGCTTGTTATATATTTACTTTAATAAAACCTATTAATTATGAAATTAAAAAATAGATACAAGGAATGCCTAGGTGGCTTAGCTGGTTAAGCATCAGCCTTTTGCTTAGGTCATGATCTCAGGGTCCTGGGATAGAGCCTCATGTTAGGCTTTCTGCTCAGCGTGGAGTCTGCTTCTCCCTCCCCCTCTACCCCTCCCCCTACTTGTGCTCTCTCTCTTTCACTCACTACAAAATAGAATAGTATAATAAATCATCATTTGTCTATTACCAGTTTAACAATTAACTCATATTCAATTTGTTTCCATTTATACTCTTACTCATTAACCTCCAAAAAGTTAACTTTGAAGAATTACTGACTGAAAATTTCCAAAACTGATAAAAGACACCAAACTACATATTGAAGAAATATAACTAATCCCCAAAAGGATAAAGTAGAATAAATCTACACCCAGAAATACTAAAGAAAAAGTACAAAAATGGAAAGTACAAAATATGATGGTATAAATAATACATATCAATAATTAAACATCGTGCGCCTGGGTGACTCAGCTGGTTAAGTGACTGCCTTCAGCTCAGGTCATGATACCGGAGTCCTGGGGTTGAGTCCCACATCAGGCTCCCAGCTCCATGGGGAGTCTGCTTCTCCCTCTGACCTCCTCTCTCTGCTCTCTCTCACTCTGTCTCTCGCTATCTCAAATAAATAAATAAAATCTTAGGGACACCTGGGTGGCTCAGTGGGTTAAAGCCTCTGCCTTCGGCTCGGGTCATGGTCCCAGGGTCCTGGGATAGAGCCCCACATCGGGCTCTCTGCTCCGCAGGGAGCCTGCTTCCTCCTCTCTCTCTGCCTGCCTCTCTGCCTAATTGTGATCTCTGTCTGTCAAATAAATAAATAAAATCTTTAAAAAATAAAATAAATAAAATCTTAAAAAAATATTTTAAAAAATTTAAAAAAATAAAACAAACTAATGCATGCTGAAATAATTTGATATTGGATAAAAGAACAAAGTCCAAGTATGTGTTATTATCTGAAGAAAAATATCAAACACAAGAATGCAGTGCAGTTAAACAGTAAAAGGAATAAAGTAATACAAATAATGCTAAAAACAATGACAAAAGCTGTTGTAGTAATATTAATACCAAGCAAAAAAAGGTTCTAAAGCAAAACAAAACAAAAAAACATAACAGATAAGATTACTTTATAATAATAAAAGTTTCAATTCATCATGAAACAAAACAAATTTTTAATTTGTTTTCAATTTGTTTCAAAAAGAAACAAATGATATTACAGTGGGAGATTTTAAAACACCTACTTAAGGAATTGATAGAACAAATAGTCAAAGATTTAGTAAAATATATAGAAAATTTGATCAAGAAAATGTTAAAGGTGATCTAAATGTTCCATAGAACATCTGAATCCAAAATTTGAAGAATACACTTTCCTTTCAAACATACATTGACTATTCATTTTCTGTAAAGTATGCCTTAATGAGTTTCAAAAGTTTGGACGGTCATTATATAGAATGTGAATAAGTAAAGTAAAAATACTTTTTTAAACTGTTCTTAATACTTTAAATAATAAAGTAAAAATATGTTAAAGTAAAGTAAAAATAATATAATGTCCAGGAAAAAATGTTAAAATATTAAGGAAAAAATTCTAAATCCTCTTGAATCAAAGTCTTAATGCCACTGGAAATTGGCAAATGTTTACAAATTGAAATTAATAAGCTCAAAAGTTGTTAGCAGACTCTACAATATTAATTAGAGGGACAATTCTGACAAATCAGGTATTGACAAGCTATGGCTTATGGGTCAAATCCAGCCTGATGTTCATTTGTACAACTATTGAGATTAAAAAAAAAAAAATTGTACTCTTTTAAAGGGTTGTGAAAAAACACAAACATATTGAACAGAGTCCATATGTGGCCATATAAATTAAAATATTCACTATATGCTCATTTACAAGAAAATTTTTGTTGGTGCCAGGCTTAAATGCTTATATAGAAAAAAAGGAGCCTAGTAGATACACTTCCAAAGAAATTTATAAAAGACCCATAAGACAAACCTAAAGAAATTAGAGAAAAACAGTCAAGGTAAGAGTATAAAGTAATAAAACAGAAATCAAACAAACACGGTTGTTATCAACAAAGTCAAAGTTTTTTCCTTGAAAAGTCTAATAAAACTGAAGAGCTTCTGGTGAGACAGATCAAGGAAAAAAAAAAGGTAGGCACACAGAAAAAATGTTAGGAATGAAATAGGAGATACAACTCAGATTCTTCAGACCTTAAAAAGTTATTAAGAGAATACAATGAGCAAAAAAGATATAACTAGATGCCTCAGAATGTTAGAAGTTAATAAGAAAATACCATGAAAAAATTATTCTATTAACTTAAGATACTCATGATACTAGATATAAAAATTCTAAATAAAATATAAGCAAATAAAATCCAGCCATGCATGCAAAAAATAATACATCATAACCTAGTTGAGTTTATTCCAGAAATGCAGGTTGATTGGATAAACACTGGAAAATCACTGAATGGAATTCAGCATGGCAAATAAAAGAAGAAACACATGATTGTATCAATACACACTGAAGAACACATTCAATAATTCAGTAGAATTACATATATTCATTATTTTTAAAACAATATTTTTATCATAGTAGAATTAAAAAGGAATTTTCTTATTCAGAAAAAAAAACTTAGTTAAGTTATGTACAAAAAGAAATATATCATATATCATATGTTAGTTCATGATGTTAGTTCTGTTTTGACATCAGAAGTAAGCCAAAGTAGACTCTTATTACTATCATTACTATTATCAGAACTTCTATTCAGCACTGTTCTAGTGTGCCTACACAGCAAAATAAGGCAAGAAGTAGAAATTAAAGAGAGAAGCATTGAAAAGAAATAAGCAAAACTGGGCTGCCTGGGTGGGTCAGTCAGCTAAGCATCTGCCTTTGGCTCAGGTCATAATCTTAGGGTCCTGGGATTGAGTCCTGCATGGAGCACCCTGCTCAGTGGGGAGCCTGCTTCTCCTTCTGCCTCTGCCTGTCACTCCCCCTGCTTGTGCTCAGTCTCTCTCTCTCTTTCTGACAAATAAATACATAAATCTTTTTTTTTAAAGAAAAAGAAATAACCAAAACTGTCGTTATTTTCAAATGATTGTTTATAATCACATTTCAAATTGTGTGATATGATTGTTTATATAGAAATTCTATGTAAATTATCACATAAAATTTTTAGAATTACAGTAAAAATCAAAAATATTTCTATACAGGAAGAGCACAAATTAGACACTGAAATAGAATACAGCATACTACTTAGGGTGAGTAATTAACATTCTAATAATCAAACTCCCAAATCTCATTGTCTTAACACAATACTGATTTATTTTTCACCATGACAATAATTTAATCAAGTATTCCATGAACAGTTTTGCAAGATGCATTCATGGACCCTGCCTCTTTTTAAATCATGTACCATCATCTTCTAGGACTTCTTCAGAATTCTCTGCTAAGTCTGTACAGGCAATGAGCAAAGAGGAAGAACAAGGATTGTTGTGAATATTTAAGAACACGTCTACAAGTGACATCTATCATGTCAACGGAGTGTCAGAACTGCAAGCTTCTTATATGCTCATAAAGATTAAAGAGGTCATCTAATAGATTCTCCTACAATAATTGTGGTAGTGGTGTGTGGTGGGGGGGTATCAATGTTTATTTATTTATTTTATTCCATGTGTAGAACGCAGCAAACTCCTTCTTAAGGAAAAAACTTCAAATCCTACTGAAGCCAAGGCATTATTTCACTGTTCAGAATCTATAGGCGATGAGGTTCGCTTTCAAGTTCAAACTGTGGCCCAAGAATCTAACAAATAAAACATGTTATTTGTCCCTATGCTCATAACTGCCCAGCCCCAGTCCCAATATAATAATAAAACAGGGACAGGAAAATTTCAATAAATTCTCCCTTTTTTTGTAGCATGGTGTCACCACAAAATTGCCCATGTCCAAATTTCTGAAACCTATGAATATGTTCCTGCCCATGGTAGAAGATCTTATGTTGATGTAATTAAGTTAATAATTTTGAGCAGATGAGCTCAAAATAATCATAAGACTACTTATAAGAGTGAAATGGTGGGGGGAGAATGAAACAGGAGGCAGAAAAGAGGGAAGGTGTCGTGGATGATGGAAGCCAAGAGGAAAGAGATGATACTACGCAGCTGGCTTTGAATTAAAGATAAGAACCAACATATTATTAGGATCAAAAATGTAGGAAGGTGCTTAACAGGAAGTTGTAGTAAAAGCAAATCTTAGAAATTCCAACTCCAGAAAAAGAACCTCCAGATGTATCACCCAAATATGCAAAGACACATTGAGAAGGAGGATCCTGGCAGCATTTTTTTGTAAGAGTAAACAATAGGAAAGAACACTAATTTTTATTGATAAAGGACTGAGTAAATATATTACAGTCCCAGCCATATGAGAGAATACTGCTCAGTTGATAAAAAAAAAAAAAAAAAAAAAAACCTATCCCCGAACCCCCCATGTTGCTTCTCCATGTCCTCATCCCCTGGGGATAAAAATACATTATATGTTTATTAAAAAAAAAATTTGGAAGGGGAGGCGAACCATAAGAGACTATGGACTCTGAAAAACAACCTGAGGGTTTTGAAGGGTCAGGGGTGGGAGGTTGGGGGAACAGGTGGTGGGTAATAGGGAGGGCACGTATTGCATGGAGCACTGGGTGTTGTGCAAAAACAATGAATATTGTTATGCTGAAAAAATAAATAAAATGGAAAAAATCATTTATTAAATTGCAAATTTAAAAAAAAAAAACCTTTATCAAGAGGAGGCAAACAGAGAAAGACTCTTTTTTTTTTTTTAAGGTTTTGTTTGTTTATTTGAGAGAGAGTGAGCAGGAGCAGGGGAGAGGAGGAGACGGAGTGGAAGAAGCAGATTCCCCACTGAGCAGAGAGCCAGACAAGGGGTTCCATCCCAGGGATCTGGAATCATGACCTGAGCTGAAGGCAGGCACTGAACTGACTAAGAGCCACCCAGGTGCCCCAGGAAACAGACTCTTATCTGTAGAGAACAAACTGATGGTTCCCAGAAGGGAGTTGGGTGCGGGGATGTGTGAAACAGGTGATAGGGATTAAGGAGTACACCTGTGATGAGCACTGGGTGATATATGGAAGTGTCCCATCACTTGTATATTGTAACCTCAAACTAATATTATACTGTTAACTAACTGAAATTTAAATAAAATCTTTAAAAAAAACTTTATCAAAGTAGGTTGATGTATCATAGGGTAGTTCTATTTTCAACATTTTGAGGAACCTCCATGCTGTTTTCCAGAGTGGTTGCACCAGCTTGCATTCCCACCAACAGTGGAGGAGGGTTCCCCTTTCTCCGCATCCTCGCCAGCATCTGTCATTTCCTGACTTGTTAATTTTAGCCATTCTGACTGGTGAGAGGTGATATCTCATTGTGGTTTTGATTTGTATTTCCCTGATGCCGAGTGACGTGGAGCACTTTTTCATGTGTCTGTTAGCCATCTGAATGTCTTCTTTGCAGAAATGTCTGTTCATGTCCTCTGCCCATTTCTTGATTGGATTGTTTGTTCTTTGGGTGTTGAGTTTGCTAAGTTCCTTATAGATTTTGGACACTAGCCCTTTATCTGATATGTCGTTTGCAAATATCTTCTCCCATTCTGTCAGTTGTCTTTTGGTTTTGTTAACTGTTTCCTTTGCTGTGCAAAAGCTTTTGATCTTGATGAAATCCCAATAGTTCATTTTTGCCCTTGCTTCCCTTGCCTTTGCCGTTGTTCCTAGGAAGATGTTGCTACGGCTGAGGTCGAAGAGGTTGCTGCCTGCATTCTCCTCAAGGATTTTGATGGATTCCTTTCTCACATTGAGGTCCTTCATCCATTTGGAGTCTATTTTCGTGTGTGGTATAAGGAAGTGGTCCAATTTCATTTTTCTGAATGTGGCTGTCCAATTTTCCCAGCACCATTTATTGAAGAGGCTGTCTTTTTTCTTTTTTTTTTTTTAAAGATTTTATTTATTTATTTGACAGAGAGAGAGATCACAAGTAGGCAGAGAGGCAGGCAGAGAGAGAGGAGGGGGCAGGCTCCCTGCGGAGCAGAGAGCCCGATGCGGGGCTCGATCCCAGGACCCTGAGATCATGACCTGATCCGAAGGCAGCGGCTTAATCCACTGAGCCACCCAGGCGCCCCGAGGCTGTCTTTTTTCCATTGGACATTCTTTCCTGCTTTGTCGAAGATTAGTTGACCATAGGGTTGAGGGTCAATTTCTGGGCTCTCTATTCTGTTCCACTGATCTATGTGTCTGTTTTTGTGCCAGTACCATGTTGTCTTGATGATGACAGCTTTGTAATAGAGCTTGAAGTCCGGAATTGTGATGCCACCCACTTTGGCTTTCTTTTTCAATATTCCTTTGGCTATTCGAGGTCTTTTCTGGTTCCATATAAATTTTAGGATTATTTGTTCCATTTCTTTGAAAAAAATGGATGGTATTTTGATAGGGATTGCATTAAATGTGTAGATTGCTTTAGGTAGCATGGACATTTTCACAATATTTATTCTTCCAATCCAGGAGCATGGAACATTTTTCCATTTCTTTGTGTCTTCCTCAATTTCTTTCATGAGTACTTTATAATTTTCTGTGTATAGATTCTTAGCCTCTTTGGTTAGGTTTATTCCTAGGTATCTTATAGTTTTGGGTACAATTGTAAATGGGATTGACTCCTTAATTTCTCTTTCTTCTGTCTTGTTGTTGGTGTACAGAAATGCAACTGATTTCTACCCTATGACCCATCAATTGCACTACTGGGTATTTACCCTAAAGATACAAACATAGTGATCTGAAGGGGCACGTGTACCCAAATGTTTATAGCAGCAATGTCTACAATAGCCAAACTATGGAAAGAACCTAGATGTCCATCAACAGATGAATGGATAAAGAAGATGTGGTATATATACACAATGGAATACTATGCAGCCATCAAAAGAAATGAAATCTTGCCATTTGCGACGACGTGGATGGAACTAGAGGGTATCATGCTTAGTGAAATAAGTCAGTCGGAGAAAGACAACTCTCATATGATCTCCCTGATATGAGGACATGGAGAAGCAACATGGGGGGTTAAGGGGATCGGAGAAGAATAAATGAAACAAGATGGGATTGGGATGGAGACAAACCATAAATGACTCTTAATCTCACAAAACAAACTGGGGTTTGCTGGGGGGAGGTGGGATTTGGAGAGGGGGAGGGGGCTATGGACATTGGGGAAGGGAGGCGAACCATAAGAGACTATGTACTCTGAAAAACAACCTGAGGGTTTTGAAGGGTCAGGGGTGGGAGGTTGGGGGAACAGGTGGTGGGTAATAGGGAAGGCACGTTTTGCATGGAGCACTGGGTGTTGTCCAAAAACAATGAATACTGTTACGCTGAAAAAAATAAATAAAATGAAAAAAAAATTAGGTTGATGTAGAATAATCTCCAAATACATTCATTAACTTAAAAGAACAAACAATACATATACTATTCATTCATTTAGGGAGAAAGCAGTTTCATTTTTATGAGTCTAGAAAATTTATTTCACTATTCATACATATAAAAACTGCTATGTTGTTTGGAATGAGGATTAAGGTGGTGTGGTGATGGAATAAGACATAAGGTTATATTTTATATCACTTAGAATTTTTGCAATGTTCACCATATTTGTTTCCGACTTTTCAATTTATCAATGCACAGAAATCAGTTGCATTTCTGTACACCACCAACAAGACAGAAGAAAGAGAAATTAAGGAGTCAATCCCATTTACAATTGCACTCAATTTAAAAATCACAATCAGATAGATACAGATAAACAGATGGTGGATGAGTGGATGGATGCTTGGACGATTAGATAGACAGAACAAAGTAACATTAAACCTTTTGCAAGATGAGCCTATGAAAATGATCTCATTCAACAACCACCTCATTTTTCTTCTATTCTTTCTATTTATTTTCCAGAAGAAATTAAGGTGTTTTTTCTTCTTGTTTATCCAGGTTTTCTTGATCACTACCTTTACATATACACACTACTTCTAGCAAACTATCAAAAGTACCTTGTGTACTCAGCCTTCTATTTTTTGAATAGTCACTCAATCTCTCACAAAGTATATATCTGGTCTAATGTTAAAAGAAATTTCACTTCAATTTACATAATTACTCCGATTGTACAGTAGTCCCAGGTCCAGCTTCTACTTGACCTATGCATTATAACCTCTTGGTCATTCCATATAAAACCACCACTTATACAAAATTTTAATTATTAGCAAACCACATAAAGACTATTAAGAATCTGGATGTCAAACTAACTTGATCATCCACCAGATATTTATCGAGAGCTTACTCTACATGCATGGCATTCTGCTGAAGAAATAAACTGAAGGACTCTTTTTTCTAAAGTCCCTACCCTCAAAGAGTTCAAGTGTTTAAGTAGAGAGAGAGACACATACGCAAAGATTATAGTGCAGTGAATGCTATAAAGAAGACTAGCACAGAGTATCAACAGAGTCACAAAAGAAGGGCCAAACTCTGTCTATAAAGCGGTCATGGAAGGTTCCTAGAGCACTGATCGTCTTAGGAATGCAGTGAAGAATTCTTTGGAATTTACCCAATGTACACACACATACACAAACCAAAAAAAAAAAAAAAAAAAAAAAAAAAAAATCTAGCAAAGGCACTGAGCTTTAGAGAGCAGGACAAATTGTAGGGCAGCTTGGCCGGAATAAGGGCCTGTGGAATGGTGGACAATGTTAAATCCTTAAGGTGAATTCTTGATGGGGAATCTTTGTCAGGCTGCCTCAGAGTGTGCATTTGTGCTTTAGCCAGAGAAAGAGTAGAACATGAACATTTGGAGGATGAGGAAAGGTCATGACATAATCAAATGAATGTTTTGTAAAGATCCTTCTGGCAGCAGCATGGAGAGCAACATGAAAAATGGACTGAAGCAAGGACAAGACTAGAGTTGAGATCTATGTTTTCCTGCTTTTGAGGTAATTCATTACAAAGGCTGGAGGGTAGCGTTACATGCAGTCAGGTGCAGGGTTCCAAATAAGAAGGTCGAAGCTTTTAAGATCTTCTGGTTCTGCCACTTAATGAAACTGAAATTCTCCATATGTTATCCTCCATAAGTGTTTATCTGCTCTGTGTTTAAAGCCCAGAAACCAGAGGATTAACTCAATACCTTCCCTGACAGTTTATTCATTTTTTGATTTTTGGAACAAGTCTGACTTTTACCAAAATGTCATTGTTGCCAAAACCAGAATATCCACACCATCACTTCTTTCTCTTAACTTCTTTGGTCATTAGCATCCCAATTCTCCCTTTCTGCCTCAGCCCTGCAAACCACTCAAACAGTATGTGTTTTTCCTCCTTGATTATCAGTTTCTTCTTATATAACATATGTAAATAAACTACACAGAGTAGACAGTACACAACACCACTTGGGGTTGATTTGTGATGTTGTAATGAGGAATACTCAGTCATTAGAGTAAACACAATTTTGTACCATCTTAAGAAATAAGTAAAACTTAAGTAGATAAACCTTTTATAGATAATGCAAGACTTGAACAATATATATAGTTTTTTTAAAAGATTTTATTTATTTATTTGACAGAGAGAGAGATCACAAGTAGGCAGAGAGGCAGGCAAAGAGAGAGAGAGAAGCAGGTCCCCACTGAGCAGAGTCCGATGCAGGGCTCGATCCCAGGATGCTGAGATCATGACCTGAGCCGAAGGCAGAGGCTTAACCCATTGAGCCACCCAGGCGCCCCAATATGTATACTTTTAAAACAGGAGAATAATATCATATATTTAAGGAAATATGAATAATGAAAACCAAAATTAACCAAGATCAGCCACTAAAAATATTTTAAATTGTTAAAAATGTCCTTATTTAAACTGCAGATTTTTTATTTTAAAAATTTCAATATTTTTATTATAGTCACATGCATAACATTGCAAAAAGTACTATTTGAGGTATTAAAACACACTTATGGAAGTAACTTTTTTTTTAATTCTTTTATTCTTTTTTTATTTTTATTTATTTATTTGACAGAGAGAGATCACAAGTAGACAGAGAGGCAGGCAGAGAGAGAGAGAGGGAAGCAGGCTCGCTGCTGAGCAGAGAGCCCGATGCGGGACTCGATTCCAGGACCCTGAGATCATGACCTGAGCCGAAGGCAGCGGCTTAACACACTGAGCCACCCAGGCGCCCCTGGAAGTAACTTTTAACTGACAAGAGGCTACTAGTAACCATTAGGGGAAAAAAAAAAAAGAGCACTTAGCTCTTTTAGTCGGTAATTTCTTTTCAAACCTAAAGGTATGAACTGTGAACTATTATATATATAATCATAGATATATATTAATTGGAATTTTAAAGATACAGAAATTGAAGTTTCCAGAAGTTTACAGTATTGAAGGTAAAATATAAATGGCACAAGACAAACTCAAATCCATTTCTTTCCATTTCAAACCCCATGCTTTTAACCACTATGCTGTATTTCCTAAGTTAATAGAAAGTAAAGAATCAGTGTAGCATTTTACAGTTTCTTTATTGGTTATAGATTTGCTTTCCAAGCATAGAGTCATTTTTATTGGGCAAGGGGAACTAGAACCTACAGCCTTCAATTTTGATGCCGTTTTCCCTGCATCTAGAAAATGTTTCTAAATAACAATGACATCAGGTTTCATCGGTAAAGATCACAACATGAAATCTGTTTCTGAATTTACTGTTAATATTAAAATGCAGGACGCCTGGAGGCTCAGTGGGTTAAGCCCCTGCCTTGGGCTCAGGTCATGATCCCAGGGTCCTGGCTCTCTGCTCAGCAGGGAGCTTGCTTCCCTTCCTCTCTCTTCCTTTCTCTCTGCCTGCCTCTCTGCCTACTTGTGATCTCTGTCTGTCAAATAAATAAATAAAATCTTTAAAAAAATAAAGAAAAAATTTAAAAAATAATAAATAAAATGCTACTCAACATATTTAGTATCCTAAGTATATACAAATTTCCACTATTAAAATTTGTTTTATGAAAACAATTAGATAGACTTTGATTCTGGGAAAAGTAATTATGTGATTACATTGTTCATTTGGTTATCGAGAATCTTGATACCAAATCTTGTTTTATTTGAGAAAAAAATATTGGGAAAAAAAGTAAAGATCTGACATCTGTGTTCATCTTTTAACCTCATTATCTGATTTCTATTTTTTATAATTTTTCTTATCAAGGGGATTTTAAGTCATGTGAAATAGTTATCTGGGTACATGTGTGTAGAATAGGTTATCATCTGTGTAAATACACATCTGAATGAATATTTAAAAAAGGAAGAAATCTGGACCAAAGAAATTGTAATGCATAAATTTTAAAGCAATGTTCAATTTCATATTTCCATACATTTTTAAAATGTTGGTGTATCTGTTTAATAAATAGCATCTCATGACCTTGAAAATACACCTTGCAATACCTCTTGTATTTGTATCCATAATGATCATAAACCTATAGTATTCAGGGAAATGGAAATTATTTTAGTGTGTTATTTAAGGACAAAATTTAATATAAATTAAATTCATTCATATGAGCATAATTAAAGGCCTATCCATACAAAGCAAAAAAAAAAAAAATTGTAGCTGAGAAATAAAGAGTGGTTAAAGCCATGTAAACTGCAAATTTCTATATAAATTACTTGGCATCCAATTTTTGTTAAATATTTAATGTTTCTAAAGTGGGTTTCTGCTTATACATCTGTCTTTTTGCTTTTCTCTATAGAAAACGTGGAGCAGATGGGGATAGTGAGACAATATAAAGATAATTCTTCTTCCTGAATGTGAATTCACTAAATATTTAGGATCTTGGCAGTAGCAGTAGTGTGCCTTTCACAGAATGACAGTCCTATAATCTCTCCATCTATAGACAACAGCTGTTTTATATATTGACATACTTTTTCCAATTTTTTTTCCATCCACACATTGCAAACTTGAGGCATACATGTATGTGTGTATATGAACAGATTTATATGTATTTGTGCATACATGTATGTATCCAGACTTTCCCGATTAACATTCAGTCACAAATATCTTCCATATATAATACTTTATTATGTTCATATCCATAATTTATTTAATTATAAATTGTTAAAAATTCAACATTCTTTGCTATGTAACCCTGGGGTGAATATTAATCTTTTCATCATGTCTAGTGGCATTCTTAATATGAAGAGTTAATAGTAAATGAACTGAGGCAATAATACAATAAAAATTTTATGGGTTTTAACTCTTACTGAGATTTGGTATGTTTATGTATGCATACACAAAGAAAAGCAGTAAAATCAATGTACCTCAGAATAAGCATATTTTAGCAGCCTTTCTTTTAGATGGTAAGACAAAAATAGGTTGGGTAGTTACATATAACATTCATAAATACACTTCAATAAATTTATTAGCATATCAGTAAATGAAGACACTTTAAAACAAAATGGATCCCAATTGGCATATAGATACTTTCCATTTTAGAATACCCTCATACTTTATGAAACCCTAATTTCAAATGCATCAAAAAGAATTCATATCATTATTTTATAGGTTCTCAAAAGGTAAAATTGCTCTAAAAATGAAGGATTTTCTTTTAAGAGTGGGGGGAATTATGTGGTGTCTACATTTAAGCATGCTACCTAACACCAAGTAAACAATGACTTTCTATAAACAGAAATGCTCAGACTCTAAAAAAGTATATTCCACCATTACAAATCATCTAATAGTAGTCAATTTTTGGGGGGCTCTTGGGTGGCTCAGTGGGTTAAGGGTCTGCCTTTGGCTTGAGTTGTGGTCTCGGGGTCCTGGGATCAAGCCCCCTGCCCCATGTGGTCGGGCTCCCTGCTCAACAGCGAGTCTGTTTCTCCCTCTGCCTCTCAGCCCACTTGTGCATGTGCACTTGCGCCATCTCTCTCTTTCAAATAAATAAAATCTTTAAAAAAAAAATAAAAAGAACTGAATCCTTTGTACATGTGAGCTGTTTGAAATAGGAATTCTAAAACCTAAACTTTTCTGGGGAAATGGCATCACAAATTTCTGGACCTTCAAAATTCAGATAGTAGACTTCTCACTTAAGGGAAAACCTAAAACATTACACACACACCCCTTTCCCTTAAAAGAAAAAGATTTAAGAAACACTAGGTGAAAACTAGAAACACTAAGTAATAGATAATACATTTCACAATAGCATTGGATTGTATCTCAATTTAACTGAGCAAATAATATTGGCCCTCTATACCTAATATTAAGTATATAAACATGAGCATTTAATAGTTATTGTTATTTCAAAAATTCTCATCAGAATTCCTTTCTATTTCTTACCAAGAACTAAGTTGACAGCTACCTACAGTTATTATGGCTTTCTAAAAAAAACTGTACTAGTGTTCACCTGCATCTAATTGCCATGTACAAGGCCCATCCCCATAAACAAAAAATGGGAAGAAGAAATAAATATTACTACCTGTGGCTGCTTGACTCAGGGATCAGCTGAGAATATGCTTTGTCTTTGTCAGGAAGACATGCAACTCATTCTTCTAACCTTATGAATGACCCTTATATTAAACCGTACAAGACCCTCTTAGTGGGTACATAAATTAGTGTTTTAGAGACCATTATCTAGGGGCCATTAATGTTGTCTAATGGCTAGTTAAGAAATCAATGGGATTCTAATTATCCAATCTTCAAATCCATTTTTTTTTTACCAAAGGTGAATTCTTTTTAGAATTGTCAAATTGCATTAAGATATATATTCAATAATTATTAACTACCTACTATGTAGAGGCACTTTATGTGAACACAAAGATTATTAGACTATTGTCCCTTCCCTCGAGAAATCGGTGTAGAGTAGGTTAAGATAACACATAACTACCAAAAGAGAAATGCTTTCTGTATCTTAGTTAACTTAACAGATAAGAAATAGATCTGGACAGCCCCAAACAAATACCCCTTTAATGGCATCTACCACCAACAAAGCATTTTTTTTTTGACCCAGAATTACATGATCTATTTTTGATTAAATTTCACTGAATACAGGACCATTTTGATGTTTATTACCCCATTGAATTCCCTGACTTTAGAAACATCTCTATGTAAATGGTGTGCTGGGAAATGTACTTTAGTCTCTATTCACTCTCTGAAGTAGTCATTCATGGTTCATCTGACCACTCTAGGGTTCAAGTTCTCTTATCTGAAAATGAGAATGTAAATTACTTCACAGATATAAAGCCTGGCATCAACGCTATTTTTAAAAACCTCATGATTCATTAAAACTCTTCATAGTCTCTGTACCCCAAACCTCTATTAGGTGCTTAAGTGCCACCAAAGCTTTATCAACAAGTACTCACGTACCACTCACAGGAAACACTCACACTGTGAAGGGCACATGTTTACGTAGTCAATGCCAAAGGTACAGAGCGTTAAACAATTATGACATGAACACTTAAAACAGATCCCCATTGTTGGATTTAGTTAAGTACCACCAATTTGAATGTGCACTTAACATCTTTGCACATATTTTACCTGCAAAACTGACAGAATTTCTAAACGATATTAAAAAACATACTTTTTCCAACCAAGATAAACTTTCACTGAGTGATTACTAAATAGGAAGTATATACCACATAGATATGTGATATATACAACATATCTGCATATAACCACATATCTATGCTGATATATATATATATAATGCAGATATGTGATATATACCGCCTAGATATGTGGTTGTTTTAACTAACATGTTGAGTATTTAAACTAAGGAAGAATCTTAGTGAAAACAGCTACAGTGGTATGAAACTATTGCTAGATGTCAAAACAAAACTAAAAATGAAACTAATTGGACTATATGGAGTAAGTAAGAAAAGATTGATCAGACTTTGTCAAAACTTTAAATATCATCTCAAGACCAGCTTGAACTTTTCATGAATTTAATGTACATGTATAACTAATTCACCTATGAAGCTTTCCCAGCTCTGAAATCAGATGATTTTACTTTTAAGCTTATAATGAACTAAAGTAGGAGAACTACTTAAATGGTATATCGATATGTTTCTATCATTATAAAAAAGTAGTCTGCTGCTCTTTCCAAATATCAGCATCTACTAAGGAAGTACAGGACATTGGAATTGTTTTTTTTTTCTTCCTTTGGGTATGAGGAGATTCAGCGAGCCTCATCCTTCTGCCATTAGAGGAAGAGGGTGCACATACTGTTCGTGTACACCTAATGAGCTGTTTATATCTCAAGGATGTTGTTCATATGGGGGGCTGGAGACTGAAATAGGTTTACGAGTAACTGAGAAACCAATATATAAAGTTTTTTTTTTAATCAACATTTTATGAATATATATGGAACTGAATTTCCCAAAGTATGAAGATGCTATCTTTAAGGTCTGAGCTGTATAATACATTTACCATTCTGGTCCAACACAAAACACCTTATTACTAACAAATCCAGGACATCTATTTGGGTCTGCATTACGACTGGCTTCACACAACACTAATCACTGCATCGCTTATCTGTTTTTTATGCATTTCTCACCATCATCTTATTATATGAAAAATAAAAATGTAATTTGGTAAGATTTGAAATTGAATTGGTAAATTAACTTGTAAATCTACAATTGCAAAAAAATATGTATCTATACAACTGTTACATGTTACTTAAATATCTATTCTCCTTTTTAATTTGCATTCTCTTTCCAGAAACAGTGCTATACATAGACAGCAACTTTCGTCTTCAAATGTATTAATTATTTTAGAGATTTTGGTAGTTAATTAAATTACCATTACAGAAGAGAAGCTGATGGAAAACTGAAGGAAAAGGCTCTGCAAAATGTTAGATATTCATAGATAAACAAAACTTTATTTTTTAAATATTTTGTCCCATATGTTTCTTCTAATGTAAGTAATCATGGAATTTTTTGTTTCTCATTTTTTTTTGTTGTTGTTGTTGTTGTTTTGGAGGAAGGGAAGGTGATCGATGCCTTCTCCTTCTAGTGCACTGTGAAACCAACAGAAGAACATGGATTTCCATTCTATGCTTGGGGCTCTCAGACTTTTTCACCCTGCACACTGCTTACAAGGGTTACCTTTACACACTCCCATCTGTGACATTGATCATTTATGTAAGTTATTCTCCATAAGGGTAAACATGGATTGCTGTATAATTTAATAGCTTCCACATTTCTCATCCCATCCCCATATTCTAAAATAAACCTTAGGTAGAGCTGGCTGAACCCTTTAAATCTTTAATTCATAAAGAATGGTCCTGGGACCATTAGACCAAAACTTGTTAAAATATAGAATCTAGGCCAAGTCTGTTTAATCACTCAGGTTAAATGTCAATATTCTCTGTCAAATCAACTACGACTAGTATTCCAGGATCAAATGAGACAAAGTATCCCAAAAGTGTTCCCAAGGAAATATCTCTGTCTGATTAGTTCCTAAGGGAGTTTTGTGCATATGGTGACAGATTCTTGGAGTTTCACGGCCCCCTCTCAAATACAACAAATGACTGCAATATTTGGCAGCGTATAATAAATTCCATAAAAGAATGGCTTACATTTGTCTTGACGCTGCAAGAGGAAGAGATTTCTATTTGAAACAGTAGACTCTCTTGGGAACTTTTTGAAGACATTAAAAAACTACATTGAACAAATAACTTTTGCCATAGATGAATGTGTTTCATAATGCAGTAACTGCTTAATTATGCAGGTAAAAATAGATTTTAAAAAAGATTGGTGAAAGTCTTGGCTGCTTGCAATATGTCATTTGTTGTCCTTAATTGGTTATTAAACTTTTCAAATGTAAGTGTGCCAAAATTAACGTTTGAGAAACCAGTTGAAGGATGTCAAATATTAGATGAATTTCTCATACCTTTATATTCAGTATTCATTCTTCTGCTTGAGTAAAAGAAGTTCTAGATGCTTCTAAATTTATCAAGTGTTCACTAATTATGCAAGATTGTTCTCTGAAGTCCATATATAGAGAGAGATAACTGTCTTTATTGTGTTGACAACAATAAAGGAGACAACGGGTTAAATTTCACTCTCAAGACCCTCCAGAATAGGATCTAAAATTACTTCTCCACCGCTCTTTATTTTCTATCTACTTCCCTGTATGTCACTAGCCATTGCTCAGATAGACCAGATCCTGTCATATCTCCTTATTCAAGTCTGTACTGAATCCTGTGCCAAAGAATACCCTCCTCCTGGCTTCTTCCTTCTTATCCCCAAGTTTGGGACTCTTGATTATCTTTAAGATATAAATAAACTTTCTCTATGTATCTGTTCTCACAAGTCAAGGCCACCATCTGCTGTGATAAACAGAATTTGGTATATGTTATTATAGCATTTGTCTTATTGTATTGTAATAACACCTGACATGCCTGTTTCCCCCAATAGACAAGGCACTCCTCCAGAACAGACAATAGAGCATCCATTCTGGCACTCCATTAGCACAGTGCTTCATACACAGTGTGCTCTCAACAATGCTTTTTGAATGAAGGGATGAATTTTTCATTGATTAGGCATTAAGATAAATTCATCTACGTAAAGTCTCCCTTTTACTTTTTTTATTGCATGCCTTGTAGCAATGACAACAGCAACCAAACAACAGACATTTATTGAGGACTCGTCTAGTGCTAGGCGCTGTGCTAATAGCTTTACATCCATTATTTATCTCATTTAATGTTTGAAACAATCCTCTGTAGTGAGTACAATTGTTATCCCCATTTTAAGAGAAAGAAACCCAACAAAGAGAGATTACACATTTGGCAAATGGTAGTGTCAAAATAAAAACGGAGGTCTTCTGACTCCAGCACTTGCCATTTTGAACAAATACAAAAAGAAACCTCCTACATGATTGATATAAAAGCTAATGAAATGGTTTAGCCAATGGCATAACTAACCAAACATCTGAAAACAAAACCTCTATCAACTGAACAAAACAAATGACTCTTCATAAGAAACTTTCCACTACTTTCATCTTTCCCATCCTGCACTGTATTTATTAACACATTGTAGTTGTGATAGAAAGAGATTTCATTATTTACTTTGGTTTTGTTCTGTTTATATACACCTATTTGACCGCTATATCGTCTTAATTTATCAATCATCCTAACATTAAATATTTCTTTCAATCAATAATTCCCAGTTTGCTTAACTCTGTATTTACTGTGTAAGACCATGGAATATATAAACCATTGAAAAATTCAATCTAATCCTTGAATAAAATGATGTTTAGATAGTACTTTGATTAATTGTCCTAATTCTTTATTTGAAATTTACATAGTGTAGGGTGCCTGGTCAGTTAAGCATCTGCCTTCTGCTCAGGTCATGAACCCACTGGTCCTAGGACCTAGTCCCACATCTGGCAGAGCCTGCATTTCCCTCTGTCAGAGTCCCGCCCCGCCCCCGCAAGTGCTCTTTCTCTCTCTCTGTCAAGTAAATAAAATCTCTCTCTGTCACATAAATAAAAGCGTTAAAAAATAAAATTTACATAGTGTTGATTTTTTTTTCACACACACACCTGTATGCAGGAAAAAAACTACCATATCTGTAAGTTTCCTTTTGTTTACACTAATGCATATGAAATTCAGTTATACCAACATTATGGTTTCAGTGTTTCTAAATCAATAGAGGAGATGTAAATTGAGTTAAAATTCAATCATTATAGAAATCACAACACTGCGCACCTATGAAACATAGATGGACTTGAATGAAGAATGAGAAATATTTGAGGAGAAGAACAGGTTCTATATCTTGACTGGTTTCTCGGTCATCTAAAAATATATCTTTTCAACCTAATTTGTCCTTCTGGTATTACTTGTGCTTTATTTTCCATTCTCCTTAAACCAGACTTCCCTTGTAAAATATGGTGTTATCATTACCTTTTGTCTCTCTATAACCTAGTCTGAAATGGTTTATACTATTAGAGTAAAAATTGAATTTACCTTAATTATCTTAAAAAATACTAAAGACAAATTTTATGCCCTTATTAGAGCGACTGTAATCTATGGCCTCACCCTGGGCAAGAATAAGTTATTTTCTTAGGATTTTTTTTTTTAAGATTTTATTTATTTATTTGACAGACAGAGATCACAAGTAGGCAGAGAAGCAGGCACAGAGAGAGAGAGAGGAGGAAGCAGGCTCCCCATGGAGCAGAAAGCCCGATGTGGGGCTTGATCCCAGGACCCTGGGATCATGATCTGAGCCCAAGACAGAGGTTTTAACCCACTGAGCCACCCAGGCGCCCCAGGATTTTAAAATTATTTCCAGACTTCAAGGTACATAAATAGAAAAAATATATATTTTTAGTCTTTCAGGTAAGATTCAAAGAGTTTCACATGACTATCCCTAACACTGGCATTGTCTTGTTCTTACGAGGGTGAGGTATATGTCCTTGTGAGACCATATACTCTGAGGCATTCTTAGTTAGAAAGGAGCTGAAAAACATTAGGTCTTCCTCTTTCCTATATTTCCTAATATAAATCTTGCCTCTCTTTCCAGGTATTACTGAATGTAATTACTAATTCATTACTAGAGTCACTTAGTACCCACAATGTGTAGGGTCCTGTGCAGGATGTGGCAGTTACCTAGACAAATCCCACTTTGCCCCTGCACTCAATGAGTTCAAGATCTAGTGGGAGAAAAAATAATCCTACAATAACTTCTATGAGAATAAAGTTACAGAAAAGGTAAGGCTGTTTTACTTACCAGAAATTATTTGAACATCAGTCCTTTGAATAATAATGCCAAACAATCTCTAGAAGGTAATTTTTGTCCCACACTTATAAAGACATTATTCCTGGCCTCAATGAATGTATGCTTTTATGAGGTGGTTAGCTACAAGAAATAATTTTGCTATGATTTAGTAAACTCTATAATAGGGCTACCTGGCTTTGATACAAAGACTAATTTTAATGCAACATTTATTATAAAAAGATACCACCACAATGGTATTTCTGTTAGGTTTAATCTTTATTGACTCTCTTTTGCAGACTGTTTCCCAAATATTTAAAAATATTTTACAGAAAGATTTCAGTTTTAACTCTTTTTTCAGCAATCAATTCTCTCCTGTCTCATATAAGTGGAACATCTTTATTTAAAATTATATTGAGATAAAATGGAATGTTAACTTATAATTCAGAATCTGATATGCCTGGTCTCTTTTTAATACTATGTCTAATTATTTTCAAGTGTTTTTAGACTGTTAAAATGGAATCTGTCCATTCTGGCATGAATCCTGGTACATCTAAGGTGTGCCAAGCAGGAGTGTGCTGGTCAAAATGCACTCTGGCATGTGGCCCTGTCAAATCAGATTTTCCTACAATTTTTAGTGAAAAGCAATAAAGAGGGAAAAAGTTCTTCTTGAAATCAGTTATCTTGAATATCACATAATATTTTCATGATTTATTCAAACATTCTAATCGATTTGATTGAATTGGATTGGATTGGATTGGATTTTGGACTCTTTTTTGTTATTCTATTTTCTTTATTGTCATTGAAATTTACTCACTCTCTTAATCTATATTTTTATGGATTAAACATTGTTCACCAATTTGGAAAACAGAACCTAAAATTCAGTTGGCTTGATCAATTAGCTCAGTTTGTTCAGATTCCAAATAAAGAGCATGAAAATAGATATTCTGCAGGAGTTGGGGGAATACCTGAGGCGCAGGTGACAACGTTCTGCAGGAGATTTTCTAACTCCCTGCTCCCTGACGATAGCACATAGTCCTTTAGCTGATGGGAATGTTGGTGGCAGACCTATCTCCGTTGACCATTCTCTTCAGAACAGTCTTGCTTGAAGGGCATTAACCTCCCTAAAGGCCTGGGTGTCTTCACAGGACAGCGGGAAGCCAATGACTGGCCCATTGGGCAGAGGTAGCTCCTATTCAGATCTCCCCATGGATGAACTGAGGGCATTCAGACTGCATCACAATTCAAGGCCATCCTCTGTCCAATCCTGTTTCCCTCCCTTCCGTTCTCCCAGTGTTAATCTCTAGACTGCAACATAAAATTCCTTCAGCTTGCTAATCTTTTTTTTTTTTTAAGATTTTTTATTTATTTATTTGACAGAGAGAGAGACAGATCACAGGTAGGCAGGGAGGCAGACAGAGAGAGGAGGAAGCAGGCTCTCCGAGGAGCAGAGAGCCAGATGTGGGGCTCGATCCCAGGACTCTGGGATCATGACCTGAGCCGAAGGCAGAGGCTTTAACCTGAGCCACCCAGGCGCCCCTCAGCTTGCGAATCTTCTCAGAGTCTGTTTATGGGGAAATGCTGAGATGAGCCCTGCCCAGCAAACTGTAAGAGAGGATCAATAGGCTTCAATCTTACCTGTAAAAAATGAATTTACGGGGCACCTGAGTGGCTCAGTGGGTTAAGCTTCTGCCTTCAGCTCAGGTCATTATCTCAGGGTCCTGGGATCCAGCCCCTCATTGGGCTCTCTTCTTGGCAGGGAACCTGCTTCCTCCTCTCTCTCTGCCTGCTGCTCTGCCTACTTGTGATCTCTCTCTCTGTCAAATAAATAAAATCTTTTTTAAAAAATGAATTTACTCTATGACTGAATGTCTTGGTGAGGAAGCCAGCACTATCCTCTGCCAAAATTTTAACATAATCTAGTATTTACATAAGCATGTGAAGAAAGTTGGTTTTTCTCTGCACTTAACAGATTTTACTTCATCAAATGATACAAGAGGGATTTACTTAGCAAATTTTGCCTAAAATGACAATATAAGAGAAAAGTGACATTCATTTAAGAGAACAGCAGCCTTCTGGAGAAGACTAGTAGAATTAAGGGATCCTGTAATAAGACCACTGCAGATCTACAGAATGATCCATTCTTAAACTGGGCAAAGCTATCACATTGTCTGTGCTTCTTTCTTTTCCCCTTTAAAATATGATTCTTATCTTCTTATGTGTCTCCTCTATATTCAGTTAATAAAAAGGAGAAGGAAAGTTAGAACTGAACCGGAGTTCACAAAGATTTAGAAAGGAAGTTAATTTTAGGTTATCTCATTTAGGTCCCCTATTTTAAAAATGAAGGATTTGATAACCAGTATAGTTAAGTTTTAGGGAAGATACTAGAAGTTTTGTGTGTGTGTGCGTTTAACATTTTGTTACATTTTCACCAAAGTTTTTGTATAACAAACGTTCATATTGTAAAACCGCTCTTGCTTATTATATCTTGAGTTTGATGGGAATAGATACAAATAAGTAAGCAATTATGTAGCAGTTTGATGAATTCTGTAAGAAAAGTCAGTTCAACTGTGTTTTTACAGTCATAACCAAAATCTAGAAAAAAAATTATATATGCACATATATATGTGTGTGTATGTCTCTGTGTGTTTTATTTTCAGCTTTAAATCCTAACACTTTCATGATTTTACATTTGGGTTTTTGCTGTGACTGCATGGAATACGCACTACCAATTAAAGTCCTTTTTTTTTTTTAAAGATTTTATTTCTTTTTTTTTTTTTTTTTGAGAGAAAGAAAGAAATTGAGAAAGCACGAGCAGGCGGAGCACCAGAGGGAGAGAGAGAAGCAGGGTCTCCTCTGAGCAGGGAGCCCAATGTGGGCTCGATCCAAGGACCCCGGGATAGTGACCTGAGCTGAAGGCAGACACTTAACCAACTGAGCTACCCAGGGGCCCTACCAATTAAAATTCTTGAACTGTGTAAATGACAATAGCGCTCTCTACCATAGACAAACGTATGCAAATATCTAATATTTACATAATAATATAATATTATAATATTATAACAATAATATTAATAAACTGCCCATTTTAAGGTGTTAGTATGGTTTTATCAATGAGAATCTAAACATTATTATTAATACTTCTTAAATATTAATAATAGCAAATCATGTTATTGCAATTGCAACAAGGCATGGCAAGCCATAAAGTAAAGCCGATTAATGGCCTTCCGATGCAGACTAGAAGCACCAAAGAAGTAAATTAATCAGAACTACTGCATAGTTTGTCATGTTCTATTGCTTAAGTATTTTATATATTACTCTAGCCACTAAATTTTAAGTGGATCTAAATAACATATTGTATTAAATTAATTTATTCCCCAAGGAAGCAATTCTATATAACAATTAAATATCCGAGAATTGCAAATATATTTGCCTTAGAGTTATACAGCCACTCACAACTCCAGTCATATTTACATTGCCTTGATGTTGGCCTATTACAAATTATGCAACCCAGTCCTACTCAGAATCTACCCCTACTTTATGTGAAGATGGTATCCATCATTTAAGCCTCAGAGGGAGAGACATAGTTCATCTTCCAGATGACTAGTGAAGTGGCTTTGTAATGTGTCAACCTGCTCCGTAGACTTCAAACTCCAATATCAGATGTGAAGAGAATTTTTCAGAGATGGCTTAGCCAGATGGCACAATTGCCTGAGATCAAATCTCTTAATGTGCCCTGTTTTTGTTAGTGGGTCTGTGCTTGTACACACACATGTATGTTGTTTGCTTCTCTGAGGGAACTTTCACTGATGTAACTCTCCTAAACAAGTCAAGCAAAAGGGGTTTTGGCACTAGGAAAAGGAAAAAAAAAATATAAAAACAACAATAGCAAAACCCTTTTACTCTTCCTTCATCCTGAAGCTAACCATGGAACTGTCCTGATAAAAAATCACTAAGCTGTGTATATAGTCCTGAGGGTGTGCTCATTATCAGGTATAAGTTAACAGATATTTGCTTATCTAAAGTAAGGATCCTCAGCCATTATTTCATTGCATTGTTTTATTTTATTGCAAATCACTATCGGTAAATTTGAGGATCCATGGAAGCATATGCATATGTGCTTACTTTATGAATCATTCACATGTAATTATATTAGTGTGTATATCAATATGGTAAACCTTTTTTTTTCACTTTTAAATATAAAATGAATAGAAATTAGAATTCCATAATTTATCTCTGTATCAACCTTCATCTTGAGCACCCATCAGTTCTGGGGCAAATTTAGAATGGGGCAAATTATCGTTGTACAGTCCGTCCTGTATGTTAGTGCCCCTGTTCTCCACTAAATCCCAGTAGTTCTCCCACCAGGTCACTAAGACAACCCCAAATACCGCCAATGCCTATGTGTTCCCTGGGTCAGCAGAATTTCACCTGGTTGAAATGCCAACGCCGATCTAGATGGTCCAGAGAACAGACTGGGACCTGGCAGTCTGATCACACTTGGCTTGTTATTATTTTCCCAGCTGTACGAATAGTCAGTTGATGGGATTGTTCCAGTTAATAAGATTTACATTTTACTTCATTTACAGAATTCTCCACCCCCCCCCAAAAAACAGGCACTTTGCTGTATTTACTAACACAATCTACAAATTCAAAAAAGAGTTGAAGAGGGATTTGTAAGAAAGGAATGCAAAATGGTGATGTTTAAATATAAATTTTGATTGTAAAATATAGGCAAAATTTCTCATAAAACAAGGATAACCTTCATTTTCCAATCCATTGTTACAAGATCATGTAGAAACACCAACTTCATTTCCATCATTATAGGTAAGCTAATTATTTTCATAAGTTAACGTTTGCCTAACTGTGCTTTGGTAAAGTCCCAATGCAAATGTCTTTTGTAAAAACCCACATTTAGATCCAAAAGCCTCATATGGTCCAAATTCTGGGTTAGAACATATAAAAATTATAACTATGCTTATAAAATCATGTTTGTAAAATTAACTAGCATTTTTTGTTTAAGATAAACAAAATCCCAATAACAATTGCCTCTTAATGTAAACAGGAACAATGCATATAATTATCCTGCATAAATAATCAATTTTAAAAACCACTGTATTTGCAGGCTTAAAAGGCGATTATATTTTATAGTTTCCTATGATGTAATTCATTTGAACTACTCATATATATTGCTTGTTGCAAATGAGATTTTACTAGTTTATTGAGAAGAAGAGATGATACGAAATTTCTAAACTTGTGGCTAAGAGTCATTTCCAAGATATATTTCTACTGTCAGGGTTTATCACCAATTTCCATAATTGATGTTTCATCTATAATACCACAACTTTTTTTAGACAATATAGATAATTAACTAGTCCTCACTTCCAGCTGATTATTTCTATCCTCCAAGGAGCCTCGTGGTATAATGGACAAAATGTCAAGAATAATTAGGAATAATGATAGCGGCAACTATGCCATCAAAAAATGTGCACCTCCAACTGATTCTTTTACGCCTTGCCTTTGAAGAAATTTACATGATTTAAAACTCTCTCCCAGGTTTTAATTTTTCTTGATACAAAAGTAATAAGGACCTGAAAAATAAAAACAGAGTTCCTTTACGTTCATATATACATGCACAAAGTCAAGGCTGATGATATGTTTATTTTCCTATTTAAGGTGGGAAAATCAGCTGAGTCCCAAGCACCCCATGGATTCTAAAGATACCCTATTTCTGCCTATGTAGTCATTTGATATTTCCACATGATCTTTGGAAAGCCAGCGGAGCTATTTATCATGCGGAATGAAGTCAGCAGAAGGAATGTTTTCTTTTGGTTTGTGTGAGACTCGATACATTTATCTTTTTTTTTTTTTTTTTTTTTTTTTTTTTGACAGACAGAGATCACAAGTAGGCAGAGAGGCAGGCAGAGAGAAAGGAAGGGAAGCAGGCTCCCTGCTGAGCAAAGAGCCCGATGCGGGACTCGATCCCAGGACCCTGAGATCATGACCTGAGCCGAAGGCGGCGGCTTAACCCACTGAGCCACCCAGGCGCCCCTCGATACATTTATCTTTAATGATACGGATGCACATGTCTTTACTTCTTGACCTAATATGTGCTTGTTCAATCCCTCCTCCAGTAGCGGTTCCTCAAGGTAATTTAGCTGAGGGAAGGAAGGCAGCATGCTCTCATGTTATCATATGCAGTCCAATTCACAAAGTGTCACTTTTGTCAAATCATGTAGAAATTATTTATGCTAATCCTGTCATACACTGCTGACCATGAATAAACTGGTAACTTCGTTTCAAACTGTAAAATAATTCTAAAAATATAAAGGCATTTCATACTATAACATGTATCAGAACTCATATCATCTAGCATATGAACACTTTTATCTGCACTTCTGTACAGTTTGGAAAGTGTTTATTTTGTTGTGTTACTAATACAGCATCCTCTTTTTCCCCACTCATTTGCTCTGTGAGATGAAACAAAGATCTATGTCTAATATTATAGATGAAAGCTGTGAGTCTCTGGGGACAAGTGATTTATCCGCGATCGCACAATTGGTAGTAAATGTCATTAGAAGTAGAAGCAGTCTTTTCTGAATTTTAAACTCTTCTGCAACTTCCCTAACATCATATTATTTGTACAAGAAAGACTGATAAAATTTTCAAATTTTCCTACTTGAAATTGTAAGAAGTATCTCTTGAAATATAAATATTTAATTTCATGAAATAAATAGCTAAATTTTACTTAGTGCATAGAAACATGAAGTTGACAATCCCAGTCTTAGAAGGATCCAGTTATACAGTACAAAGAATGCTGAAACTCAGAGAAAGCATGTTTAATTTTGGGGTATAACTTTTCACTCCCAAAGTCCTGTGTGTTTCACCTCACCTACCTGTCAACCAAAGTCAAGTAATGTTGAACTTCTGAAGTCAATATTTACTCCCACATCCAGAAAAGAGCAACATATGCAACAGGAAAATACATAATAACCCTTTATTGGTCTCTCGGATTCTTCAGAGATTTGTCATGAAAGTCTTATACAAGGGGGTGCTGTTCAGCAATGTTCACTCGGGGACCACGCTCTTGAAGATCGCACAAAAGTGTAATGTCCCTGAAGATAAAGTAGTTCTCTGACACCACCTAAATCCATGCTAATCGAGTAAAGAGGAGAATGAGTCTGGGAGGGAGAGAATCGAATGCTGCATTTAATGAGGAACTCTTTATTCTTCCCAGTCGGGCCATTTCATGCCATATAAAAGGAAGGCTGGTATTGGATTATGTCTAATGCTACAAAACAGGTTGAAGAGATAAGTAAAATCCATAGGGACTCAGAGGCATTCATAGCAGTAGGGGACTAATAAAGATTCCTTCCTTTCTGGATGTCTGGGGAAAACAATTCACATCACCTCACATGGGCACGTCACTGCCTTAGCTACGTACACTTATAATTTGGTAGTTGGAAATCTTTGAGGATGGAATTTTTACCTCTCCTGAGTATGAATGCTTTCTTGATTTTGCTGGTTTAAAGAAAGCTGAAAATCACCCTAGTGGTGTGATGGATGCCCCCAGTTACCTGTAACTAATGTTTCTAATGTTGAATGGTTCTAAATTAGAAAACCTTAAGATGTTTTGCAGCCCCTTAAAATAATATCTTCAAAAATTTTTAGATATTTTAAATAATTCCTTCAGTGATTAATATTTATGATTTTATATAGAAGCTAACTATATGCTGCAGTTGGAAAGTTAATAATTTACAGAGGCTGCCTTGTAGTCTAATGGCAGCACTTGACTTTTGCTACGGCTGGAGGGCCTGCAACTTTGATGTTCTTGTCTTAAATTAAGAGAAAAGAGAGTCAGGTATCAGCGCCTGTTCAGTTCCTTTTTCTGAGGGGTTCTTTTAAGTGAGTTCCATGAAGCCATAAATGTCTTTTAACAACAATATTGATTGCAAAATAAAGCCTCTTTCCATTATCTTCTTAGAGGATCACAGATAGAGGTGTTTTAAAAGTTGGAGTAACATTACTTCTTTCCAGAATGTAAGTGTACTGTTAACTCTCTGGAGCACATAAAAGGAAAGTTTCCAGAAGGGTTTGCTTTGTAAGCAAATCTTTTCTTCCTTCCCAATTCAAAATAAATCAAGCAAAGCCAGGGCATTCATTTCCTTCGACTGTGAGTGTATGTGTGTTTTAATTTAGAGAAACTCTCTAGACTGCTGGATTTTACTTACAAGTTTGGGAACAACCACGTACAATGAACACGACTGCCTGTGACCTTGAGACCTTGGAATTGACAGATAATGGTTCTGAAGGTAACCAGCAGTGCCAATTATCCTGCCCCAGCATCCACTGAAGCTGGTAGACGAAAGCTCAACAAGTCGAACCATCGCATACTGAGGGCACTTAGCAAAAACTCGAAGGATTTCCTTATCCAGTGGACATGATCTATAGTTATTCATCTTCACTGTGGTTGGTTATTCCCAAATTCCATCATATTATTAGAATTCAGCAACCCTGCCATTTTATATTCTACTAAAGCATGAAGCAAAAGCCTAACATAAACCTGGACATGTATTTATTTTAATGGTCTGTCAAATCGTAAGTAAAAAAAATATTCAATCCAAATAATGAAAAGTGTTTGTTTGTTTTTTTTAATTGGACTATGGAACACTGATACTTGGAAAACAAGATTTCTGATTCCAAGAGATTGTAAACTAGAGCTAGTTTAAATGTTTTGAACTCATTAGCTGAGCATTTCTATTTTGCAGACTACTTCGGGGCTCAAGCACATTAAAAAAAAAAAAAAGAAAAAACATGGCAACGGAATAATTTCTAATAGCAGGAGAGACAGAAATCTGAATCTCCACTACTTATTCACGGTTAGTAACAAAATAGTAATTAGGTTTATGTGGCTGGTAAAAGCTTGAAAGACCCACCACAGAACTTTTAATTAGTCAAAGAACTCGTTTTCGGTATCTTTACGGATACATGGTGAGAATTCCAGAAATAAAAATGATGGCATCTTTCCCCTGACTCAATGACTTGTCCATCAATAATCTACAGGAAATAAATAATAAAAACTCATTGAGACAATGCTTTTTTAAATTTCCATACTAATACACAACTACATCACAATAGGTATAAAAAGCATTCAAGGCAACTTAAGTGACAGTTTTTGTGTTACTAAGTGAACACTTTGTTGTTAAATATATGAAGTACTTTAATATCTGATGAGGTTCCAAGTGTTTGATTAATTCAATATTTCTGAACATTCCGATTATGTTGTTTTTCTAATTGGTCCCTTGCTTTTTTTATTTTAAGATTTCTTTTATTCATGTGGAAGAGAGAGAGAGAGAGCGAGGGTGACACAGAGGGAGAGGGACAAGCAGACTCTCCACCCAGCAGAGAGCCTAACTCCAGCTCATCCCAGGACCTGAGATCATGATGAAGGCAGATGCTTAACTGACTGAGCCACCCAGGTGGCCCTAATTGGTCCCTTTCAAACAGAATTTAACATTAGTTCCTTATTTCCCATTTTTAAGCATTTTTCATTGGCTGAAATCGGCCTTATCTTGAAATAATCCCCATATATTATGTGCTTCCAGAAAAGGTGCTGTGTGATACGTTGGGCCTTCCATGAGTTTCTCCTTAGCTGCTGTTTTTTCTTTCCTTTTTTTTTTTTTTTTTGGAAATCAGGTTCATCTACTTTGAAAAAGCATTCCACACAGATCTGTCTGCACCTTGCCTATAGTCTATTTGTTACTAATATCCTATCAAATTACATTTTCTTTCTTCTTACAATTTCTGAATTACATGATTTTAAATGTCAATCATCTATCGATCGATCTATCATCCTCTATCCACAGTAATCCTCCCTTATGGAACAGAGGGAGAACTGTTCCCAAACCTCCAGTGGATGCCTTAAACTACTGATTGTACCAAACCCTATATATACTGTTTTTTCTATACGTGCATACATATGATAAAGATATTTTTTTTAAGATTATATTTATTTATTTATTTGACAGACAGAGATCACAAGTAGGCAGAGAGAAGGGGGGGGAAGCAGGCTCCCTGCTGAGCAAAGAGACCGATGCGGGCTCAATCCCAGGACCCCAAGATCATGACCTGAGCCAAAGGCAGAGGCTTAACCCACTGAGCCACCCAGGCACCCAAGGTTTTTTGTTTGTTTGTTTTTTTTAAAGATTTATTTATTTATTTGAGAGAGAGAAAGACAAAGAGAAAGAGAGAGACAGCACAGGAGCAGAGGGGCAGAGGGAAAGGGAATCTCAAGCAGGCTCCTCCCAGACGCAGGGCTCCATCTCACAACACTGAGATCAGAACCTGAGCCGAAACCAAGAGTAGGAGGCTTAACCGACTGCACCACCCAGGTGCTCCTGATAAATTTTAATTTATGAGTTAAGCACAGTAATACATTAACAATAATAACTAGTAGTAGAATATAACAGTTACAACAATACACTGCAATGAAAGTTATGTGACTGCATTCTCGATCTCTCGTCCCAAAATATCTTACTGTACTCTACTCACCCTTCATCTTGGGACAATGAGATGATAAAATGCCTATGTGATGAGAGAAAGTGAAGGGAATGACAGGCGCTGTGATGTAGCACTATGCTATTATTGACCTTCTGATGATACAGAAGGAGGGTCATCTGTATCTCTACCTCATTCAACTAGGGGCAACTGAAAGTTAGACTACAGATAAGGAGGGGGCTGCAGTATATGTTTATAGGTTTTTGTCTACTTGTATAGATTTCACCTTACCAAAACTCTACAAAAATATGAGAACTTCTGAAGACCTTGCTTCATTTCTCAACACTTGCTTATTGACTTATGCTATAGGTAATCACTAATAGGCTGGTGACGCATCTCAGGATCTTTAATTCTTGATAGAGATATATTATTACTAATCCATTAGTTAGCATTAGTTAGTTAGTTAGCTGCAAGAAGAATATCATTGAGAAACCTACCAGCAATATGAGTAAGTCAGAATATAGAGGGAAAAGATACTGGGGAAAATAAACCTCTTATTAATTAGTTTTTCCTAGAATCCTACTCAGTCTCGTGATTTTCCAGGAAATTAAATTGATCAAAGTTTTTTTTTTAATATTTTATTTATTTGACAGAGAGAAATCACAGCTAGGCAGAGAGGTAGGCAGAGAGAGAGGAGGAAGCAGGCTCCCCGTGGAGCAGAGAGCCCGATGTGGGGCTCGATCCCAGGACCCTGGGATCATGACCCGAGCTGAAGGCAGAGACTTTAACCCACTGAGCCACCCAGGCGCCCCTTGATCAAAGTTTTATAAATCACTTGGAGTGCCTGGATGGCTCAGTCATTAAGTGTCTGCCTTAGGCTCAGGTCATGATACCAGGGTCCTAGGGTCGAGCCCCTTATCAGACTCCCCACTCAGCAGGAAGCCTGCTTCTCCCTCTCCCACTCCCCCTGTTTGTGTTCCCTCTCTCGCTGTGTCTCTCGCTGTCAAATAAATAAATAAAATATTTTTAAAAAAAGGTTTGTAAATCACAAATACGTTGTTATTCTTACCATTGACCTAATGAGAAAATGCCTTTCAAATAACACATTCTGGCAGATATTTCCAAAATTATTTTGTTCTATTTTCCTATTGCCATGCAAATAAAAATAAAATTACTAAATAATTGAAGTTTTGAGGTGCCTTGGTAGTATAGTCAGTTAAGTTTCTGACTCTTGGTTTCGGCTCAGGTCATGATCTCATAGTCTTAGGATCAAGCCCTGCTTCAGACTCCTTGCTCAGTGCAGAGTCTGTTTATCCCTCTCCCTCGGCTCCCTCCCCTTCTCTCTCTCTCTCTCTCTCTCTCTCTCTCGTTCTCGCTCAAATAAATAAATAAAATATTTTTTAGAAATTGAAGTTGGTACAAACTGTACAGAATTCTTTCTCATGGCTACCAGGAATCCTGTGCTTTCATTGTGTCTGGTTTCACATTTAAGAAGCATGGATTATTCATCTAGAAAAGGGCAGAACAATTTACCCTAAGGTTGTGTTTTCATAAGCAATTTTAGGTAATTACACAATTCAAGCAGAGTTGGTTTGAAGTTACATTACACAGATTATATAACAGTGTAATGCTTTAGCAGAGTACTAAAGAGAGGAGTCTGGAATTTTATTTCTAGTATTAGGTTCGATTCTAATTACACATGTGAGCTTGAACTAGTCATTTGATCTCAGTTTTCTCATCTATACATTGAGACACTTGGCCTGAATTATGTCAATTTTTCTTTCATTTAATACCTTATGTTTATGTCAGTTTTCACTTTACTTTAGCTCCCAGATCATTGCCTTGAAATATCTGAACTCTTTATTCTGTTTGAAAATGTTTACAGATTCACAAAATGCCATAAAATTTAACAAGTCTGCTTTTGATTTTTATTTATTTATTTTGGTGGGGAGGGGCAAAGGGAGCAGAGGGAGAGAATCTTAAGCAGGCTCCATGTCCAGCATGGACCCTGATGTAGGGCTGGAGATCATGAGGTGAGCTGAAATCGAGAGTGGGTCGCTTAACAGACTGAGCCCCCCAGGATCCCCAACAAATCTACTTTTTAAAACATATTTATAGTTTAAAGACATTATCTTTGGACAGAATTTCCAATTAAAGGTATTTATAAAAAGTTAGAAAATTATTTAAATACCCATTAGATCCATTTGAAAGACAGAATGAAGGCTATATTCCTCTGATAAAAAATGGCTTTGAAGAATGAACCCAAACCAACTTTCCAGTAGGTGAAATGAGGAAGCAATTTCTAAACAGAGGTAATCCATACACTCGGTGTTTCTGTTGTGAGAAGTAAATGTTTATTCTAATGCGTTTAAGCAAGGAGTATTAATGATTAATGACATTTTTGGTTCTGTAACTAGACCGACAAATTCTTGAATAATTAATGAGGTACTCAACACTGCACGGGATCTCTATCTACTAAGAATTTGTGTGTGTGTGTGTGTGTGTGTGTGTGTGTGTGTGTGTGTGTGTGTGTGCGTTCAAGGTATTAATATTGAAAACGGTACAAAAAACATGAGGGAGAGATTTGGGATTGAGGTAATAATGCCTCTCAAAATATACAGGTTTTTTATTTCTTGTTTTTCTTGTTAAATGTTTGCAAACTATAAATGAGATAACTATGATCTAATAGCATAAATAATGATAATTGTTTTCTTAATTATGTCATCTCCTATAACAATAATGAATAGCCATTAAGAAATTGATAAATTGTAGATAGTGCTGGATTTTAAGAATAATATGAATTAGAAGGTATGTAAGATTGAAAAGCAGTCATAATTCTTCATACTATTTAGTCTGTTAGGTTGAGAGAAAATTATTTTAATGGGCCATTTTTTAAGGAATTATTTTTTCATTCAGTGGAGACACAGTTTTTGAGACATAAAATGAGAAAATAAGTGTTAGTCTATAAGTCATTACCTTGTCATCCTAAATTCTAAAAGATAATCTCATTCTTCATATTTCATATCATTATTATTTTCAGGTTGAGTTCTTGAAAAAAAGAGACTTATAATCCTATAAGGATCACAGAATTAAAGACATAGATTTGAATGAGATCCTTAAGAATGTTTATCTCAATTTCTTTATTTTAAAAATCAGGAAACTGAAGCTTGGGCAGGTTAAAATGCTCCAGAATTCCCTCTAAGTCTGTGGCATTCATTCCGTGTCTCTTAAATGAAGCCTTCATTTTGAAGTAATTCTTGTGATGGGGCAGTTCTGTGGTGTAAGGTCTCCAGATACTTGGAGAGCCTAGAAATGTAGCATTTCCTGTCACTTTGGAAATGTGTCACAGTTCCCTACATGGTGACAAAGTTCCCTACATCAGAGTATGTAAATTACCATTGAGTTCAGTTATGAGTTATTCTCATTTCATTATCAAATAAAAACTGAGAGAAAAGTTACATAATACACAAAGTCGTGACAGAATATTTTAAAAACTAGCAATAAAATTATTTAGAATTTTGACAGTATTGTTAATATAGTCCAGTTAGTTTTAATGTATATAAAATTAGTGTCATGAAGCCTACCTTTTTCATCCAGCTAATAATACGATATACACTAATATTCACATTTATGCATAGTAGATATACATACAACAGTGTAGTCACAAAACTGCAAATACTTCACTCCTCTGGAAATCAGAGAGCTTCAAAGTTAAGTTGTAGGACAATTGGATTTCTAGTAGGATTTCTGTAGGACAACTAATTTCTAAATACACTTTTGGAAGCTCAAGTATTTCAAGCTTATCAATGAAAATAGAATTCTGAGGATCTTATCATCTATTTACATTCTAAAAATATTTCTGAATGTGAATTATGGTTCGCCGACTAGGAATATGATGGTAAACAAGATAAACACAGCCTCTGGCCTCTAACCATGAAGAGGATAAAATAATAAGTGTATAAGAAAATGCATTTTGACATGGAAAAAGTGTGTCACAGTAGAAAATAATTAAAGTACAAATTAAATTGATTTACATTAAATTATGTGTTTAAATCACTGGACTTTAATTTACATATGCACCCATTTTTTTTAAGATTTTATTTATTTATTTGACAGACAGAGATCACAAGTCGGCAGAGAGGCAGGCAGAGAGAGAGGAGGAAGCAGGCTCCCTGCTGAGCAGAGAGCCTAATGCAGGGCTGGATCCCAGGAAACTGGAATCATGACCTGAGCCGAAGGGAGAAGCCTTAACCCACTGAGCCACCCAGGTGCCCCTTTATGCACCCATTTTTAATGTACAACTTGATGAATTTGGACAAATATATAGCTCCACGTACTGATCATCCCAAGCACTGTATTTCTATCACCCGGAAAGTTTCTTCATGCCCTTTTGCAATCTTCCCCCAAACCTCTCCCTAGGCAACCATGGTTCTGATTTAAATCACTATTGATTCATTTTGCCTGCTGTAAAACTTCATATAATAGAATCATACTCACATCCTTTGGTTGTCATCCCAAATCTCAGAGTTTAAATTCTAAGACTAAAATCTATAAGAAGAATAATACAGGTAAAATATCAAGCCAGGCCCTGTATTGAAAAATGATCTAATAAAGCAATATCATTAAATTCAGCAGTGGGCCTTGGGATATTAGTCAATACAATACCCCACATTTTATTATTTTTGTATACAGCATTCTATATTTTATTATGCATTTGTGAATTATATGAACAGAATACACTTTTAAGAACTTTTACTTTATTGTACCACTTTCTATGATTTCTTCAATTAATCAGAAACATCTGTGTATTTCCTAAACAACTGTTATTATTTACCTTAAGAATTCTGTAGTTTGTATAAAAAAAACTTGATTTCTCTTCTCATGTTCACTGGTTAAGGACAAAACCCTAACGTACTCCTGGGAAAGGTATAGGATTTATGGCTCCTATTTTAGTGATAAGCTCATTTCTAGCTCCATTTTATGTCTTAATGTCTTGTTGAATTTCTGTAGTCTATTTTCTTCGAGTCGCCTGGTTCTTCAAAGTGTACTGTGCACTGACTTTGGTCAATTAATTAAATCAGTTAAACTAAAGACATAAATTTTATTTTCAAACTCGCATAAAACTTCTAATCATTTAAGAATTAGTTCAGAGGACTACCCCCAAATTATTGTCTTAACCTCAAAATTCCTCTTTTAAAAAATGAAATATCTTTTGATACATAATTTTGGCATGGAGCAATCTCCTTTAGAAACTCACTGGCAATCTAGGAAGTACTGAAATACGGTAAATTTGATAATTGCTGGATATGACCCTTTGCTGTTAGTGTTTATGTGCACTGCATTTCCCAGAAGCAAAGTCTAAATCCTACCAGATGTTATAGCAATTCTGTCTTAGCCCATTACTCTAATTAATCTAGGCTTATTATCAGGGCTTCCAACTTGCAAATAGAAAGTCAAAGAAGATATAGAATTAGTGAACTTTCTGAGATTAATTAGGAGGAAAAGAAGCCTCCAAACATTTCTGATATAGTAAATTCTTTGATCTATAACAATACCATGTACATTCCCAACACACATCTGAAATAAAAGCTTGAAGGCAGAAAAAATGTGGCCATAATAGAAATTATTGCTGAAGCTAGCCAGATGCCTTTTCATTTGTAATAAATTGCTAAGTTATATTACACACATATGGCTTTTAGGTATCCAAATATTATTAAAACATAAAAATTACAACTCCTTTCTCTATTGAGACTAAAAACACTAACAAGTTTCTTGCCATAAGAAAAAAACAAGTTCCTAATATCAAAAATATAAATATTTTACGCATGTAGCTTAATCACCTCAAAGACAGGAGGAATGCGGTTGAAGAGTTGCATTAGGTAGTACTTCAGAGTAAACACTTGCTTCATGACATGAAAGCGAATTCATACATTTAAAGGAAACATAAGAAGATGACTAAGTTGACATTGTGCATTATTGAATTTATGATAATTACACTTTGGCCTTAAATTGCAAAATTGTAAACACAAAGTAAAAACTTCCAAAATTCAAGTAGACTTAAAACAAGGTGGGGCGCCGGGGTGGCTCTGTTGGTTAAGCAGCTGACTCATGATTTCAGCTCGAGTCACGATCTCAGCTCAGGTCATGATCTCAGCATCATGAGATTCAGCCCCAGGTAGGGCTCTGCGCTCAGCATTGAGTCTGTGTAAGAGTCTCTCTCTCCTTCTCCCTTTGCCCCTTTCCTTCACTTGTTCTCTCTCTCTCTCTCTCTCTCTCTCAAAATAAATAAATAATTTAAAAAATAAATCTTTAAAGATAAAAACAAGGGTATTATATATTTTTGGATTGTTTCTGACCCTCTAAGTGGAAAACAGTCTTCTATGCCAAAATTAAATAAATCAAAGAAATTCTCTCTAATGTAGGTTGGTTACCACAAGAGTTATGAAAAGTCACTAAAAGTAACTTCTAGGGAGTTAAATTAAGGATAAGCTCCAACATGGCAAATGTTTGACAAGGATGTTTTGCCATACCCTGTCAGTTCGAAGAAATACTGGAAGTCTGGCTTTCAGGGCATTTTATTCTGAAAGGCAGCTAAACTCAAAGTTTGCATTTGATACCTGTTCTACAAGCACATTTCAGACCAATCACCTGACTTCATACTAATTTATTGTTTTAGAAATAAGATTAACTTTACTGGCACTTATAAAATTGTATACTACAGACCTCTCGAATAAGAATTGTATTGGAATCTTGTTAAAAATGCATATTCCTGAATGCCACCATATCTCTATCACATCAGAATATAAATTGCAGAGGTCAAAGAGAGTGCATTTTTAATCAACTTTGTATTCAATACATATGCAACAAACCAAATTACCAGGCTAATAACATAAGATGTAAGAACAGAAGGGATAGGATCTGATGAAAATTTCAGATCCTTTTTCCTTCCAGGTATGAAGAAGTAACTCCCCTCTTTCTGGACCTTCACATTGGTGTGGGCAGAAGGCAAGGGCATCTGAGAGACTCCAGTACCCTGGATGGGACTTCTGTTTTACTTTAACCATTGTAGTTATCAGTATCTGAAAATATATATTTTATTTCTTATTGCTCTCACAAACATTTATGAGCAGAGGTGGTGGAGGGAACAGTTGTCAATAAGTATTTTATGAATGAGCAAATGAATTAAATGTCTGCATGTAACATTATCCTTTATATATGTCCATGGTGTTACCAGGAATTTATAATGAATTCTATAGCTCCCTGACTGTGAAGATGACTTCAGTTCCTCTATAACTGAAAGGGTAGATTCCAGCTGTATAGAAGCAGAAGAATTTTTTTTTCAGTCTTTGATATTGGAATGCCCTTCCCTACTACCTCTTTCCCCCAGTTTAATAAATGATTGTCTTATAAATAACCTCTCAGCCTTCAATCATCTTCTCTTCTGTGAAAAGTTCCTGGTGCTTTTAGACATTATTAATAAAGTTTCAGCAGTCATTCTTAATAAAAATCCCATAACCAAAATAAAAATGTAATAATGACTTAAAAATGATAATCTAGCAATAATATTCACATTGTTAATGTTTCACCATTAGTTTTAAATTCAAGAATCTATCACTGACACCCATTGATTTTCTTTTTTTTTTTTTTTTCTCCTCTTTCAATGTTCAGTTTCTTTACTAACTCTCATCTCTCTAAAGACATCTGGGTCAATGGCAAGAGATGATCACTTAAAGATACTGCTCTGATTGGAGACTTTGCTCACATGCTGGAAGATCCCCTCCCAGGAAAAGCACTCTCAAACCATTCTCTGGGTCTCTTGCTTCCAGGATCTAGTTCATAGCCTTGGACTCTCAAAATGGAGTGACTACTCTTAGTTCCAAAGAGGCAGACACTTATAAAGGCATTCTTCCTTAGCTTATCTAGGCACTGGAACATCCCATTGATGAGGTTGCAACCATGAAGTTCTAAGTGAGCTCTTCAAAGAAGGAGTTCTTGGAGTATCACAGGGACCAGCCATCCTTATCAAACTACAGCAGCACCACAGAAAGGGTATCCTTGTTGGAGCATTTGCACTTAAAGCCATTCAACACAAAGGTCATCTTGGTCAGGTGAGCAAAGGAGTCCTTGGCCTTCAACTTAGCAGGCAGTACCTGCTCATCTTCACCCATCTCCTCAGCAACAGGGACAGTCCTCTTTACACTCTGGCTGGGGATTCTGCTTTACTCCGGTGAACCTTTCTCTTTCTGTGAGGTATCCATTGGAGGCTACATGTCTGCAAACATTTTAACATCAAACTGGGCTATCTTCTCACAGAGTTTCACCTTCCCTGAACAGTCTGGAAATGGGACTAGTCAATGCATATAAGGAACCAGTGGCTAATATTGGGGGAGGTCTGGTTGAAAGAAAGCCCAGGACTTGTTGATGGAGCCACTGCAGGGTTCAGACAACTGTGATATTAGCCAACGTCATGTGTTCGCCATCAAAAAAAGTCCTCGTTTTCAAGTGAGCACCCAACAGCCCCAAAAGTTACCCCACCTCCTCATTTCCATGCTCTGTATACTGCTTGTTGTGGCATATGATGCCCAAGGTGGGCAGGTACTGACTGGCTGGTGGCACTATGCTGCTATCAACAAGTTCACCCAATGTGTCACCTGTTGTTTCTAGGATGCATCCTGGCAGCTCCTCGTTGCTCACAGAGTAGGCAGTGACATTGTTCTCAAATACACAGGATCCATGGTTACCTTAACGTGCTAGAAACTTGCTGGAAATTTATGGAGACATTTAGGGGTGTAGTTGGTTTGGGCAAAGTGGAAGTGGGGAGCTACGGACAGCATGCCAACCTGAACCCCACCATACTGAGCTGCAATGAGGGCCTTGAAGTTCTTCTAGTTTCCAGGATATACATAAAGGATTCCAGCCACCGTGGTGATTGCACAGAGAAAGGGCCACTGATTCTTTGCTAGCAGCTTTTGATTTATCCTTACATCTTCATTCCAGCCATCACTGCCATCCCATTCTCTTGTTCTTTTGACAGCACCATTGTGAGTGATATCTAATTGATCACCCATCTAGATCATCTTCAGTCCTCTCTTGTGTATTCCCAGAATACTTTTTTGAAAATTCATATCTAAGTGTGACACATATCCACTTAAAACATTTCTATGTTTCCATAGCACTCATTGGACAAAATTCATCATCATCTGATTGATGTAGAAGATCTCCATTATCTGGTCCTTAACTTTTGCTGCAAATGATTGCTGACAATTTCTGAACTTTACCTCCTCTGCCAGACAAAACTATTTATGGTTTCTCAAAGATATAAAAGAGTTTTCTGTTTGTGTACCTTGGCATATGTTCTCTCATTTTGAAAAGCTCTTCTGCCTACTTAAGGACCTGGAAAATGGCTACTCAACTCTAACTCAAGTATATTGTCTGTATGAAAATGTCTCTGACATCCCAGTGTTTGTCATTTATTACCTCCTTGTATTTCCCTTCCATATTTTATAAGCTCTTATCACAGGCACTCTTTACATTGTTCTGAAACCAATTTTTTATGTGAAACAAGTTGATCATTTTGAGCTCCTTTACTATTAACTTCTAAAGAAAAATCTAAACAGACATATTTTTAATCACTTGACACCCCACCCCTACTCTCAAAGCCATAGAAAACCAAACAATGGGATGATTTCCAAATCCATGGTTTCCTGGTCAATCCACTGAACAGAAAACACAGATCAACTAGGTGATCATATTTTATCTTTCAGGAACTTGAACTGGAAAACGTTGGAGCAATAAAGTAGCTTTTAGCAGAAGATAAATCTAAAAAGACCCGCTTAAGGAAACCCTGAAATACTTTATGTCAGGTAAGGTAAAGAGCAAGATTTATGCTGGAGTTATGAGGAAAGAATAGTTAGGAGTAAATAGGAACTATATGGCAAATCAAGTATCTGTGCACAATGGAAAACAAGACAAAGTAAACTAGTAGCAAAAGGGCGGAATGATAAAGATTTGGAAGATCACGAGTCGTTTTATAACAGAACCCATAATCATTAATAATTCTCTCTAATCTACAGCTTATGTACTGCCTGAGATCCCACCCCTGCAAGGGGGGGGGTAGGTTTCTAAATTCTATTATTGCTCTGCAATATTATAATTTCTATCTACTCATGGCCTAATTATGCATTTTTTTCTTGGATACATAGTTATTCTTAAAACAGCGTCTTCATTACTCGAAGTAACTTGAGTGACTCCCTTCTTTTTAGCCATGAAGTCCTAACTAGAACATCTTTTCCCACCACAGCGAATTTCACACAGGCTGGAATCCTCTCATCTCTCATTGTATCTCTGAAACATAGTAAGTACCTTCCTTTTCCCCAGTACTAGATACTATTAACATGTCCCCGTCTGTCCCCAAAGTCTTTTTGCTTACCCTACAAGTTGCTGATTTATTGTAAGCAGGAGAGTTACAGTTTATAATCTCTTATAGTAACTACCATGAAGGAGCAGAGAGAGAACAGCTGGTCAAGCTAAATTATCTGAAAAAAAAAAAAAAAAAAAAAAAAAAGAGTTAATCAAACATCTTAACTCACATATGAACAAGTATTTCAAGGTGCATCATATCCCACAGAGATTGCAATAGGGAACAGTGAAGATAGTAAAAGTAGCTGGTCACTGAGTCCAAAGAATGATAGAAGTCTACAACATCTGATACAGCTACTGAGATGAGCACTTTTAAAAGGTCTATTTGCCAAACATTCTCATTTTCCCAAAACTTCCCCATTTGAGGCTCTCAGCCGGCCCTTAAATTCTGCATAGTGATTTGTTCAGGTTATACCATTTCTTGTATCCAAAATGCAATTAACTCCACACACCCTCGCGTTCCTCAGTTTCTTCCCAGGACTGGAAACCTGTCATTTTAGACTTTCTGAGAGTATACAAATGTCATAATATTAAATAACATGGCAGAAATGGCACAGCTATAACAAACATACTTTTTGAATTATTATCTATATTTGCATATATCAATGCAAGAAGCTCAATAATTTCACAGATTACTATCCACTAATTTACAATATATTCATTTATAAGCGATAATTCCTTCAGGTCAGCAACCTAAATTATCTGTAACTTAATTTTCTATATCACCGTATTACCTCACAGGTATAATGAAGTATGACTAATTAATGATTAATGATTATAGCATCTTGAAAATTCAATATGCCATATTAATGCTAAATAATATGGTAGCAATGACGTTAGGTGTGTAGTACATCAATGGACATTTACAAGTGATAAACAAATTAAATAAACATATCATTGTCTGAACTATTACTCATCCAAAAGTTGATTAGTTCACATTTATATTTGCCTAGTATAAAGACAGACAGAATTAACTTAATTATTATTCCATTTCTATTCTAAGAAATACACTAGGAAATATTTTACAAGTTGGAAAATGAGAAAACCAAACACCAAAATGTGATTTTTGCCACCAAAGCTTAAAATCTTTCAAAGAGAAAAAAGTTACACACCTGACTTCACAATCCACTCATGCAACCAGGTGTTTTCTTTATTCAAACAGTATATAAATATATATATTTATATATATATAATTGGTAATATCAGAATCATTACTATGTTCTCAGATTACTGACATCCTGTTAAAAATTTCTAAAATAATGACATATCCAGTATATGACAAGATCTGATTTTGAAAATATGTGCTCTATAGATCAATAAATTAGCGTGAACTAGCTAGGTCATATTCTCTGGGTAATAAAGAGAAAATATAAGGTAGTTATTTCATAGCTAAAAAGATATTAGTATAGGCAGAAAAATGTTCCCAGATACATCAGGACATAGAGAGTTCGCTGTATTTGATCACTGTTTTCTTCTCCCTAACACTCTATATTTTTGTTAGGATATGGGTAAGTCTAGAATTGAGCCTTTGTGTTTCATGAACAAGTCCACCAGCAGATGGAGTCAGGGAGGTGACTGTTGAGAGTAAGAGTGGTTTGGTAAAAGGTCTGTTAAATCAGCCAACAGATTCCATTCCCCTAGCCAAAATGATCAGCTCAACTGTGAAAGAATTACAAGACTATTCTTTGAATAGCTAGGTAAGAAGTGTTTTTTCTCTACCTATGGGAAAATGAAGATGCTGTTATTTCTAATTACTTTTAACCATGAGGAAATCAGCCTAAGGACAAAGGAAGAGAACAAAAATAAAGAAATGCTAAAGAAACAGAGATGAATCTCTCATCAGATTAGGTCTCAAGCCTTTCTTACTTCTATATTATTCACGTACATGAGCCAGCACACCTGTTGTACAATGGTATGGATTGTAAAACGATATGAACAATACAATCCCATCTCTTCTATAATGGTATGAACTCTTACACCAATGTCCTTAGCATATAAATGTGTGTGTTGTGTATGTATGCACATCTATCTATCTATATATATATATATATATATATATATCCCAAGTACCATGTATGTTTGATTGTAAAAAATTTTATTACATATTTTTATTTTAAAATGTTTTTGATTCCTAGTTGATTCTAAATAACCCGCAAATTTGTTTGGTTGCTGTTATTAACTATAGGGCTCCTAAGATAGTGTCCTTTATAGCTCTTTCATTATAGACTTTGCCAGTCCAGAGAGTCTTTCTTGCTTCTGATTTCCTTCACGAATATTCTTCCTTTTCCTTTTCATGGTGTTCTTTCTTTTCAGTTTATCCTACTGCTTCTGCAACATTACTGACTTAACAAAGTTTCATGAGATGGTTTAAAAATGTACAGCCTAGTAAAAGCTTTCTATACCTCTCTGGGTCTCTGGAGGTCAACCTTACTATTGAAGTGCATATAGCTTAGAAAATAATGGTTTTTAGAGGGATACCTGGCTGGTTCAGTTGGTTAAGTGTCTGGCTTCAGCTCAGGTCATGATCCCAGGATCCTGGGATGGAGCCCCTCATAGGGCTCCCTGCTCAGTGGGGAGCCTGCTTCTCCCTTCCCCTCTGCTTCTCCCCTTGCCTGTGCTCTTTCTCTCTGTCAATAAATAAATAAATAAAATCTTTAAAAAAAATAATAGTTCTTGGATATATAGATAAAATATATAGATATGTTAGATTGATGGCTGAACTTATGTATTATATGTCTATGGAGATATGTCTACATTATCTCATTCTATTGTATCTCAAATAAAGATTTTACCTGATTCTTATCAGTGTGAACAGTGTATGTGGAACTCCCCACTCCTTAAGTATGGAATGTGTGGTGGTTTGTTTCCAAACACTTTGAAAAGAGAAAAAGAATAACTTCACAGTGGAGGAATCTGTCAAATACCACTTTATTCAGGTAACCATAATTAACACCAATAAGTCATGTCGATTCATATACTCTTGGTATAATGTGATCAGAACAGAAGTTATCTCTGCAGTCTTCCAACCAAAAACCCATAATCCCAGTCTAATTATAGGAAACAAATCAGACAAATCCCAGTTGAGGGATATTCCACAAATATGTGAGCAGTTCTCCTCAAAACTGTCAAGGTATCAAAAACAAGGAAAGGGAACAAGGGAAATATAAGAGAATCTATGGCCAAAAGGAGCCTAAGGAGATGTGATGACTAATTGCAATGTGGTATCTTGTATGGGATTTTAGGGTAGAAAAAACTAAAGAAATATGAAAAAAAATATGAGCTCTAGTTAATAATAATGCATCAATACCAGTTCATTAATTATGATCACATGCTAATATAAGATGTAAATAAAATGGGAAGTTAAGTGGGTGTATATGGAACTCTATCCGACACTCACACTTTAAAATACTCCAAAAGTATTCTGAAATAAAAAAGATTTATTAAAAAATAAACTATATTTGGGGTGCTTGAACTGGCTTAGGTGATGTTTTCTATCTTTGAGATACTCTAGAGCCTAAGCCAGAAGCAGTCTAAATGAGCATCTTAGGCCATTTTCACCATGTCCATACCATTGAGCTCTTACATTGCTGAGCTCTGACACTTAGGTAGAGAAAAAAGTCACACACACACACACACACACACATACACACACACACACAGAAAGAGAAATAAGGAAAAAGCAGTCCTTCTCCCAGACTATGGATCTAACTCTTAACCTGGTGGGCTAATCAAGAACAGCAGAGTTGAGGGGCATCTGGATGGCCCAGTGTGTTAAGCCTCTGCCTTCGGCTCAGGTCATGATCTCAGGGTCCTGGGATGGAGCCCTGCATTGGGCTCTCTGCTCAGCAGGAAGCCTGCTTCCCTTTCTCTCTCTCTGCCTGCCTCTCTGCCTACTTGTGATCTCTCTCTGTCAAATAAATAAATAAATTCTTAAAAAAAAAAAAAAAGAACAGCAGAGCTGTGCTTAAGGGTGTAAGGGGCCCAGGATATGTGAGAATAGACTTCAACACCAAGAGAATACTTGCTTATTTGTTTCTATTTACAGCCCCTCCATTCCTTTCCCTATGGCCCCCCCATACACCAGTGAATCATCAGTATCCTTCATCCACATCATAATTTCTATCCCTGTGTGTAGATGAGGGAAATACTAAAATATTAACAGCATTTATTGTGTACCACTAAAACAACAAATAAATCTTAAGTAACATAAGTATTAAAAATGATAAATTTTAAAGAGCCAATAAAGAACAGTCATAATTTAGGACATATTAGTTACATACAGCATAATCTTTAGCAATAGCTCTTATTTTTAACTTTAAGGAAAATAAGAATGAAAGCCACATGAGATATATTTGCTCTCTTTTATAACTCTATTACCCTTATATGTTGACATTTTATGCAAGGATGACTGCATTATACTAGTTTATTTTTAGTAGATATATTTTGTGACAATACACCATATGTTTTGTTATATTGCTTACTACAAATACTAATGTCTCCTCTTATTTATTTTTTCTCTCATGTTAATTTGCATTCATCTTCATTTTGTACTTTTGTCTAATGTCACTATTGTTTTTACATTGCCAAGTCTTTAAATATGAACTTATTGATATATAGTTAACTGCTCCTGTGTTAACAAATTCACCACAGACTTAGAAGTTTAAAACAACACTTACTGATTCTGTCATAGGTTGGATGTATCAGAAATCCAGATGTTATAGCAGGCTATGTTTTCATTGGCAGACTGCTTAGGGAAGACATTACTTCCAGATTGTTTCCTCCTTCCTTCAGGTGGTTGGTAGAATTTATTTTCTTGAGGCTGTATAGTTGAGGGCTTGGTGTCTTGATGGCTGTTGGCTGGAGAGAGTCCTCAACTCTGAGAAGGTGCTAGAGTTCCTAGAGCCTGCCCACCAATTTTATCCATGTGATCTTTCCTAATACAGCCACTTTCTTCATCACGCCAGCAAAGAGTTTCCAGACTAAGTCAGCTAACAAGATGGATACTTCCATAGATGATATAACATGCCATTACCTCTTCCACATGCTAGTAGTTAGAAGCAAGTCACAGTTCCCTCTCACACTCAAAGAAAGAAGATTACACATTGGTATGAATAATATGAACATACATAGGTATGAATAGGTATGAACATGGGAAACATGAGGTTGCCTTAAAGTCTACCCATTACAAACCACATACTTCAAAGTTATGAATTTGTAGCACCTTCCAAAATATATCAGAATAGATGCATTTTTATATGAATTATAAATATATTAGCAGCCACCATATGAATATAATAAAGTCAAACTTCAGAACAAGTCTGAATATATATAATAGTCTTTTTTATGTGAAAACCATTGACTTTATCTATTCATTTATTTATTTATTTTACATGCCTATTAAGTCACAATGTATCTTTATTTAGAAGGCCACCCATACAAAATACAATACCAGAAGTTTTTTCTGGGTTTTGTTTGTTTGTTTGTTTGTTTTTTAATGAGGAAAGCAACTGAGTGAATTTTTAACTTATTTTATTTATATATTGGAGCCCTATTCATGATTACCTATCTAATAATAGAGTTAATTTTTAAAAAAAAAACCCACATGCAACATTACAAACAGCCACAAAATCTAAGCAATATCACAAAATATTAAAGCTGAGAACCATTTTTATTCTTTTTGAAATTATTCATGATGATGTATCAAATAGAAACTTCCAGCTGAGGCGCTAGTAAAAGCAGACATCAAAAAGATAATATGTAATAAACATTTTGGCAATTAAAAATATTTGAAACTTCCACATTCTTTTGTGTTGGTCCACCAGAAAGCTGGGGGGGATAAAAAAAGGGAAGTTCAAAACAATATGTAGAATCTGAGGGATATCAGCAATTAGGGAAATTTATTGGCAGACCTCATTGACAAACATAGTGATCTCCATAGCATCAACACCAGATTTCGACATCTTTTTAGATATGTTAACATCTTAGTATTTACATATTAGTATATAGTATTACATATTAGTATATAGTAAATACATAGTAGTATATAATGATTTTGCCTTCTGGACACAAAGTAAAATTTAAGGTCTTTGCTGATCACAGAGACCAATCTTCACTGTTGAAACTAACAAAGCAGAATCACAAAAGAAAGAAAGAGAACAGTGTTTATGAGCTTACAATTTTTGAGGCGAGAGACTTTTAAGAGTCTTCGGAATAAAGTGACTGAGCAATATTACAACCATATTTTGAAAACCTTTTAAATGAGCTGTTTGCAATGGTCTCATAAATGCCTTCTTCCAAGCTCAACCATTTCTGTTTTGTTTCTGCCCATGCATTTGAATGTTGCCCTAGAGGCTAGGGAATATCAGTCATGAGCACTAGAGTCAGACTGTGGCCAGAGTAGATTCAGATGTACAAATCCATCTTTCTCCATTTGAACAGTCTGCTAAATTCTGCATGCAGCTGCTGGCTCTCAATGGTTTTTAAGTCTTCCATAAAATATATTCTGAAAATATTAAGTATATATTATTTTTCTCTCCATCTACTATCTTTTATTTCTCTATTCCATCATTTAGATGCACAATTTAGATATAATCAATCTGATGATTGCCTCAAATTCCTATAAAGTGAGTGTCCCCATCAATATCAGGGCCCTAGGACATTCTTGTCTATTCTTTGATTATACAAGTAACATGTAATGAAGCAAAGCAGGAAAGAAAATATAACTTTAATTTTACTAAAGTTATTGGCCAAGTTTCTTCCACAGTCAGTGTTGAATCAATAGCTTTAAAATTAAAAGAGGGTAATGAGGACAATAAAGACACAAGTAGAAGAGACCTAGGGTAGAAATATAATCCTCTCAATGTTTCAGCTTTAAAAAAAAAAAAAAAAGATAAAATTATGGAATGATACAGGTGAAAATTTCCCTACTTTTCCTCATTGTTTGGAAGGTTCAGTTGCTTTGCACTAATGTCTCTTCACCCTTCTGTTAACTCTTAACCATTTCAGAGGATTGAATCTAGCTATTGTAAATGAGCATATCCAGCAGACTCAGTTTTTAACAGAAAACTAAAATTGGGCAATTTTCCCACTCATGTCCACCCACCAGTGTTAAGTGAATATATCAGCAAAGTAAATCATGCGTAAACTCCCCCCTTGCTGTAAATGAACATCTTCTAGAAATATGTTGTCAAAGGCAGTTCAGTTTTTTTCTTTAAAAGAGAAGCCTGTCCTGCTCATGAATGCCACATCTATTCTTGCTTGTATCAGAATGCAGACCATTACCACTGAATAAGCTTGGAGCCAGAGTTATGCTCAGAAAATGAAAACAGTGATAGTTTTTCTAGCAAGAAACCGATTACACAATACAAACGCATTCCCATTATATGGTTCTGGCGTGTCCCGTCTGTAGCACACAAGCAAATTCCCCTAATTACGGATATCTCTCTGTGAAGGCCCGTGTACTCTGGGTGTGTTCTGCACTTTCATTTTCATCAGTTCCCTTGTGGACTAAAAGCAACAATTCTGTCAAGTGAGCTTAACAGATGCCATTTTCTGACCCAGCCTGTAAAAGGTTTGTTGTTTTGTTTTTTGCTGGAAACATCTCTTATTGGATTGTACAAGGTTTGTGCTTTTCAAACTGAGCCACCAGCTTGTTGCCCAAGTTTCATCTTATAATTCTTATCAAAACTTAATAAAAAATATTCTCAGGACACTTATGACATGCCAATTGAAGCATATAATACATGCCAAAACTCTAATCCATAAAGTCAGTGATGAGTAAGGAACATGATAGGGTCGGGTACAGAAAAACCAGAGCAAGTAGCACTAGGTCCGAGTAAGCATGCAGGATCCAAGATCTACACACAAATCCAAGGTCAAGGCCAGCCAGGATGCTGAAGAAAGCAAAGTATGTAAGCTTAGAAGATATTAAAACATTTCTCTACAGTATGGTCATTTCTGGAAAGTTTCTGTGAAAATTCTAGATTCTGCCCCAGCGTTTATGTCTCTTTTTTGAAGGTTGTCACATCTGGGATCCCTGTTTTTGTCATATAGACTCTTTTCCGCCATCTACTTTCCAAGACTGCCCTAACTCTGACATCTAGCTTTCTCCTTACTGGCACTTGAGTATTCATTGATTTCCTTCATTTCTACATTACCATTGTGCTTGTGATCTTTATCTTATGAAGTTAAACTTTACTCAGTCATTCCACAAATATTTATAAATTTCCCATCATGTCCCAGTTTCCTTTGACTTACATTTGCTCTTTTCTTTCTACCTAGGTATAAGAACCTCAACGATAGGCATTTGGTGATATAAGCTTGTTTTTATGTCCCTTAATAACTTTTAACATAGTACAGGATACAAAGTGAGAATTTCACAAGAAATTTTTTTTAAAGATTATTTATTTATTTATTTGACAGAGAGAGATCACAAGTAGGCAGAGAGGCAAGCAGAAAGAGAGGAGGAAGCAGGCTCCCTGCTGAGCAGAGAACCCGATGTGGGGCTCGATCCCTGGACCCTGGGATCATGACCTGAGCTGAAGGCAGAGGCTTAACCCATTGAGCCACCCAGGTGCCCCTCACCAGAAATTTTTAGTTAAAAAGGGTAAGATGAAATTATAAACAGATAAAATCCAGATATATATTAAAATTAAAATCAAATATGCAATAAGCATATTTATTTTGTATATTCGAAAGGTATATGTAAAATTAGCAACAAATGTCTCTACAAAATCACAAGTTAGGTCCATAACTAGGGTTCTAGCATTTGATAGGCTGAGGAAGGGGGCAGAATTAGAGTCAGAGTACAATTGTCAAAATCATAACTAATTGAACACGAGATAAATTAAGAGATGGTTTTATAGAATGACTTCTGCGTTTAGAGATAAATGATACAAAGTATCACCACGAATCACAATTTGTGTGTGTGTGTTACGCTCTTTCTTCCAGACTAAACTTTCTTTCAGCATTGGTACTTGCATCATATTCCCTGTCAATTTCACTACCCAAGATGCACAAACATTTCATTTTACATTTATTTAGCAACTATTTATTGGATGAATAATAAGAGAAGACTGGCATAAAGATGCATAAGACTTAGCTAACAATTTAGTCAAGACAGATGGTATTTAAACCAGGGAAATTGACACACTCTACACATTCCCAAAGTGCTATGGAAACACATATAATCTGGCCTCGCAATGCAGAGAAAGGTTTTACAAAAGAAGAAGTGACATTTGAATTGAGTATAGAAAACAGTAGTATTGAATTGAGTAGAAGACATTCTAGCCAAAGGAAACTGCCTACACAAGTCCACAGAGACCAGAAAGAGCATGTTTTAGGATAATTCTACATCCCAGTCCTTCTTAACTCTTCCATTCTTCTGTAAGCAAATGGGCAATGCTCAGGTCTTAAGACACAGTGTACTTTGTCTAAGAAACAGATCTAAGGAATACTAAAGTTTTATTCCTAGAGTGAAATATAATATTATTATTTATTTTTAAGCCTAATTTATGGCTAGAGTCAATCACTGGATATTGTTGTTAAATAAAATATATTTTCTGGGGTGCCTGGATGGCTCAGTCGATTCAGCATCTGCCTTGGGTTAAGGTCATGATCCCTGCTCAGCAGAAAGCCTGCTTCTCCCTCTCTTTCTCTGTCAAATAAATAAACAAAATTGCTTTCAAAAAAAGATATTTTATGAACCCAGCACGACAGTGAGCACATGATAACAATGGAGGTAATTCCAAACAAATAAAGACAAGAATTCATAGTGGTTTTTTGGTTGTTCCTTTGTTTTAAATCATCTCAAGACATCTAAACTCCAAAGCTCAGAAAAATAAGCCATGATCTGAGCTTAAGTTTTGACTCCATTTCTCCATTTTATATTGTGTGTATATGTAAAATTATAATAATGACAGAAATTTCACTGTCTCAAAGTCCTTTGAGAAACTCTGCTATCAAACCAGGTCAAAGCAGTTTGACAAAATTATTCAGAGTTTTAAAAAGTATAGTTCACTACTCTCCAAGTGCAGTATTTGGATATACTTTTTTTTTCATATCTGATAGTTCCAGGTCATCATGGTGACATTTTAATAGTGAAACATCCATTTTACACATTTCCCTCAAAAATATGAATTTACATGGACAATAATGGAATTGATATATAAGACAAAACAAGATCTCTATCTTACTTTTATGCTGCATTATATTTTTCAGATTTTATTTAAAAATATTTTCTAAGGTTAAATTTTAACTTCTTGCTGGGTTTCAATTTAACATTCTTCCCATGTGAAATGAAGGCAGGGATGTGACTATGTTAAACTTGAAGTGTAATACATTGAATTCTTCAAATTGCAAGAGGAGTCTTAAGATAAAAGAGAAGGGTAATCACATTGCCTTTCCTGTTTCCATAGAGTACAGAACTTCTTCTATTCATAAGGAAGTTGTAACAGCACAATCTTTGTGCCTGAGTACTGAATTGCATGATAGCCAATTGAGAGAGAATTGGGAAAACTGAAATTAAACAATCAAAGATGTCACTTTCTTTCTTCTCTCCAAAGGGTAGGATGTATAGAAATTTTTCTTAACTTTTGTGATTTCCTTTCCTTTTACCTTTTCTCCATGACAACTCCCTACTCTTCTTGCAATAGGACTATTGAGGGAGTTAGCGTGAACAAATAAAATCTGATGTATGCAGAAAGAAAAAATAAAGCAGAATACCGGCACGCTACTACACGTGTCCTACCCAATTAGTCGCTTGTTATCCACCTTTTGTTTCAATGTCTTACCAGATGAGCAGGTAGCGGAAAGATTATACCCCAAGGGTCATCGATTCCACTTAGAACAATGTGGAAAAGTCTCTCTAACCTCCTACTGCAAGAATGGGTTATCTGGCAGCAATCCCCTGCTTGGGCACCACTTGTGCAACTCAAATCAATACGGCTATCAGACACAGTTGAGAAAAGTTGTTATGCACACTTCCTGTGTTTATGTGGTTGGTTGTTTCTCCTTGAGCCCCTCTATCATTTTTAACAACATTTGAGCAGAGTCCTTTCAAAAATTAGTTATGTGATAGCCATCCAAACAGTTACTAGAAAATTAAACTGTATATTCTATATGTTGACTATGTTAATAAGCACAGCAATTGCAAATTTTCTTTAAGAATCATTGTCAAATCGATGAGGTTCTAAATCTTTTGGAGCTAGAGGATAGACTTCAGCACTGACACGGTTGTCTGTGTTGCATCATGCTCTTCTCTTATGATCTCTGGTTATTTTCTGGTGAAACAGAAAAAGCTTCCAAAGTAGGTCACCTTCAGAGCTTTATTTGACACCACTTCTATTTACTTATATCCACAACGTCCTTTCTCTCAAACCCAAATTTTTCTCCCTGATGGGGGTAACTAATGATATTGTTTTCTGTGATTTACTTTTCCTGTATTGGTTGGAAACTGATCCTCTCACACGCTTCACGTTGGTATGATTGCATCGCGCTGTGCATGGTCATGAAGCCTCAGTCTCCTGCGTCTCTACTAGCACCTTGCCCTGCCATGCTGGCAGAACAACCACCCTGCTCTGCGGTCTGGCATCCTGAATAGTCTCCTCTCTGTGGAACCCAAGTCTCAAGGATCACTCTGCTTTCTGCCCTGAGTGCATCATGAATAGATACTTGTCCCGTTGTCATCATTTTGAGTGTGAATTAGAATAATGGCTGTAATTTTTTTAGTGTCTCCTGTATGCCAGATAGCTTGATGAGTACTTGACACATATTATCTAATGTAATCCTCAAAAATAAAAATGTATGAAGGAGGTACTCATCTTAGCCTCTTTTAGAGGTGAGAAAACAATATCAGAGAAAATTTTTATATTAAATGCAGTCATGGAGCTAATAAATGACCCAAGCCTGTCTGATGTTGGAGTCTATTCTCTCATCCATTAATCTCCACAGTGTTGAGAAATTGTTCCCAGGCAATGTGAGGTTAGGAAAATGTATCCTTTTTCTGCCCATGTTCTGGTCAAAAGTTGCCATCCTAATCCCAGTGCGGGTGCCACAACCATTTTAGTTCAACTCTTAATAGTATTTCCTTTGCCAAATACTTTGAAAAGGCTTTACCTTTTTTTTTTTTTTTAAGATTTTATTTATTTATTTGACAGACAGAGATCACAAGTATGCAGAGAGGCAGGCAGAGAGAGGGGGTACGTAGGCTTCCGGCTGAGCAGAGAGAGCCTGATGCGGGGCTCTATCCCAGGACCCTGAGACCATGACCTGAGTCGAAGGCAGAGGCTTAACCCACTGAGCCACCCAGGCGCCCCAAAGTTTTACCTTATTTTAATTCTGAATTCACATTTCCTTAATTGAAATAAATGTTAATGACAGAAATTATTTGAAAAGAAAGGAAGGAAGGAAGGAAGGAAAGAAGGAAGGAAGGAAGGAAGGAAGTCTGCTTAATAAGCAAAAATAAGGCTCTCAAATTATTAACATTGGCAGTAAAGATTCTATTTTAGCATTTTAAAATATTTTACCTCCACCCTCCCATCAATGGACTTAAAGTCCATCCATAGCTAATTTTCTTAAACAAACAAATAAAAACTGTGTTCTCCTTAACTGAAGTTGTAAAAGGCCCATAACAAACACCCCTTCTAGAGTTTGGACTGTTTGAGAGACAAAGGAGTTATATAAAAGAAATTAAAGTATCAACTTTGTTGCTGGTAGAGTTACTGTAAAATTTGGCTCGGGTTAAATAGAATTAAGTGAGTGGTACCTGACTGTCTCAGTCTATGGAGCATGAGATTCTTGATCTTGGGCTTGTGGGTTCCTGCCCCATGTTGGGTGTGAAAATTGCTTAGGTATTAGGCTGAGTCACCCATTCAATCAGGCATTACTCCCTTAAAAGGCAAGCCTCAAAGCAGTAGTTCTCCACTGGAACCCATCCCGCTCCCTGCCCATCCCTCAGGGGACATTTGGAGATTATCTGAGAAAGGTTTGGTTGTCACAAATGGAGGCATGCCACAGGCATCTAGTAGCTATGAGCCAGAGATGCTGATAAACAGCCTACAATACCCAACAGCATCCACAAAACAAAGAATCGCCTGGTCTAAAATGTCATTGGGTGTCATGGTTGACAAACCCTGAGCTAAGCATAGGGAAGGGACTAGCACAGAGTAGGATGTGTTGTCTCTGGAAGTAAACAGATTCCCTAAAAGAAGGAAGAGTGCAGATGCTGACTACATTTACTCGATTCCTGCATCAACACTTATCAATCAGATAATTCGTTCATCTTGCTCAGGTTAGGAATACTGGAAGAAGCTAAGAAGAACAAGGTTGTGTTGCAGTATTTACCATCCCTCAGCAGAGAAACACAAGGTGAAGAAAAAGGTGACTCCCCACTCTAACACTTATTTACATAATGTGATTTGTATACATTTTCTAAATCGATTCTCATGGCATAGGACCAAGATAACTTGAAGGTAGTTTGACTTTGTATCATTCGTACATATTTGTTTAATTCATGCTCAGAAGAATAATGAACATTTTATTTGCACTTGGGTATATCACACAAGAAAGGAGTGACCAGTTGCAATGGGTGTTTTTATCTGTACTTCTTTTAAGCTCTACTTGAGTACATACATCGACTTTTCCTAGATGGAGGTAAAAAGCAAAACTAATATAGTTTGCAGAAGGTATATTTGCTTTATTGATTAAACAATTCAAATTGGGTTTGAATAGTTACTACATTGTCCCAGAAGCACTTAATTAGCCCTGCTGTTAAACTTAGAAGGAGAAAAAGTCAAAGAAGGAAGGTGGATAGGCAGAGCGACGTGGATCACCACAAAAAGTAAGGTTCAGGTCACTGGAGCAAAACTAAAGATGGATCCCAGAAGATTTACCTCAATTTACTTTCTTTCTTCCATTTTCTGATTCTTCTTGATATATTTATATTCTGAAACATGACAGCTTTCCCTTTTCCTATGTTTTTTCTTTGAGCCTGAAGAGAGGGTAATGCCCTGAAGATAAGCAACAGATTCCAAGCTGATGCTATTCTCCATTGTTTTGATGTCTGTGTAAAATAATCTAAAGGATTAGCTAGAACTGTTAGCATGGTAGTGGGAACCTAGACTCCTCGACACCATGAGGCCATTCACACAGAAACGTGTGCTCTTCTTAAACAATATAACATCATACTCCTCATCTTAAAACTGTAACAGAGAGAAAAGACCAAATCCCAAAGCAGAGGCAATTTCTAATAATAACATGAGAATCTTTGATATTCCATGATATTACCATGAACCAGACCCTATATACAACAAATTCTGTGCCTCATGTCAGTTTGTCCTCACACGGTCTCTCTGAATAAAGTTCAGTAATTGTTTCCATTTTATAGAAAAAGAAATTTGTCCACTGTCAAACAGAATGTGGTTTAGTAGACTTAAGATCCAGAGTCAAGTTTGTTGATGCCATACTCTATTATCTTTTTTTTTTTTTAAGATTTTATTCATTTGTATGAGAGAGAATGAGAGATCATAAGCAGGGGGAGCAGCAGAGGAAGGGGGAGAAGCAGGCTTCCCACTGAGTAGGGAGCCCTACACAGGGCTTAATCCTGGGAGCCCAGGACCATGATGTGAATTGAAGGCAGATGCTTAACCAACTGAGACACCCAGGTGCCCCAATACTCTATTATCTTAACTACTATGTGAAAATAACTTGCTGAAAGAGCAGTCACAATATTTCTGGGATTCATTGGCCCCTAAATGCAAGAAAACCATTAATATCATTGACAGTGGTTACAAACTTCAAAAACCTTCCTTGTCTATGTTATAAGCCTTAACTACATCTAAATATTTTTCTTCCAGTGCTTTTCTAACTAAACATAAATTACTTTTCCTGTGTCAAAAGCATTATTAATGACTCCCAGATGGTCTGCTTGGGTAATAGGGAAAAAAAATAATGAAAGTGTCACTTAAAATATATTTTAAAAATAATTAAATTAAAAAATAATGTAGATAAGGTGATTAAGAAATCATGTAGATAAGGAAATATTTTTAGGGAAAGATGAGTTCAGTTTAGAAATGTTAACTTTTTTTATATTTTATATTTTTTTTAAAGATTTTATTTATTCATTTGACAGAGAGAGAGATCACAAGTAGGCAGAGAGGCAGGCAGAGAGAGAGGAGGAAGCAGGCTCCCTGCAGAGCAGAGAGCCCGATGCAGGGCTCAATCCCAGGACCCTGAGATCATGACCTGAGCCGAAGGCAGAGGCTTAATCCACTGAGCCACCCAGGTGCCCCTATTTTATATGTTTTATATAAATGTTTATTATATATGAATGATTTATACATTTCATATAAATGTTGTTTTTGAGAGTTGGGAATACTCTTCCTTCTCTGAAAATGTCATGCAAAAAGACCGGTAGAAGTCTCTCCCATAATATTTGCTGGTACTGAGAAGAGTGAATAATAGGAGAACTAAGTACCATGTAGATCCTCAACCTGCTAAAATTATCCTTGCCACCATGTTAGAGAGCCCTTGTGCCATTGACACTTACAGCAAAGGAGAGGGAGAGAGACTGGCTCATCACCTGAACACCAGTACTATGATATTCCCAAAGGCAGACTTTCAACTATGAGATCCACAAAATTCTGCTTTAAAAACTTTAAAAAAAAAAAAAAAGGTTAAATTTGAATTGTATACCTGTAACTTGCAATTAAGAGTGCTAAAACATATGATGTTGATATGGCACAAAAGTGACAATATTGCCATCTCCTAATCTGCACTACTCAGCTGAAGGTGGGGTTGTATCCAGTCAGCCACTATACTGTGGTACAGATTCCAGTCTATTGATTTGCTGCCACTTCATACTGAAACGTTAGCTCTCCCACTTCCAACTTAGTTCTGTTTATTTGAAGTCGTGCCATTTCACTTTGCATCTTTCCCAAATGATCAATGCAATTCTTCCATCTTCCTTGATGATTTCAACACCTGGCTCACTTGCTTCCTCTCTTCATGCTTAATCATTTATAGTTCCTTTAATAACAGTGTCAATGATTTATCGAACTTCTCAACATAGTCGCCATTATCACTCAATTCTGTTCTTCCAGTTCAGCTGCCTTGTAACTTTACATCACTCCACTTTCCTTTTATGATTTTCATTCATCTTGGTCATTCCATAATGTAGTTTAAACTTCAGAAACCTAAACAGGACTTTACCTTTTATAATAAACTCTGAAAATTATTATACTTCATGTGCTTCTTCTACCCTTACTATAAACTGTCTTTCATCAACCCTCTTCAGATTATACTTGATTTCATTTTTTAACTTCAAATTTCTATTCACATCTGTCCTATTGACTTGACACAACTTTCTTCCTCACTTGCAGTGCCCCATCTCTCATTAAATCTTACTGATTTCACTTTTACTTCCTACTCTCCATTTCATTGTCTCCACATGCAGTATTCTACCCTCATCTGGCTATTTAATTTCTTTCTTTTTCCATTTTATTTTATTTTATTTTATTTTATTTTTTGTTTCTTTTCAGTGCTCCAAAATTCATTGTTTATGCACCACACCCAGTGCTCCATGCAATACGTGCCCTCCATAACACCCACTACCAGGTTGACTCAACCCCTCACTCCCTTCCCCTTCAAAAATCTCAGTTTGTTTCTCAGAGTCTACAGTATATCATGGTTTGTATCCCCCTCCGATTTCTCCCAGTTCACTTCTCTCCAACTCCAGTGTCTGCCATGCTATTCCTTATGCTTCACAAGTTAAGCCATATGATATTTGACTCTCTCTGCTTGACTTATTTCACTCAGCATAATCTCTTCCAGTCCCGTCCATGTTGATACAAAAGTTGGGTATTCATACTTTCTGATGGAGGATTAATACTCCATCGTATGTATGGATTACTTGTTCTTTATTCATTCGTCCATTAAAGAGCATCTTTGTTCTTTCCACAATTTGGCAACTGTGGTCATTGCTGCTATGAACATTGGGGTACAGGTGGCCCTTCTTTCCACTACATCTGTATCTTCAGGGTAAATACCCAGGAGTGCAATTTCAGGGTCATAGGGTAGCTCTATTTTTAATTTCGTAAGGAATCTCCACACTGTTTTCCAAAGTGGCTGCACCAACTTGTATTCCCACCAACAGTGTAAGAGGGTTCCCCTTTCTCCACATCCTCTCCAAGACTTGTTGTTTACTGTCTTACTAATTTCTACTAATGTCTTACTAAGATACTGGTGTAAGGCAGTATCTTAATGTGGTTTTGATTTGAATTTTCCTGATTGCTAATGATGATGAACATTTTTTCATGTCTGTTAGCCATTTGTATATCTTCTTTGGAGAAGTGTCTGTTCATGTCTTCTGCCCATTTTTTGACATAATTATCTGTTTTGTGTGTGTTGAGTTTGAGTTCTTTATAGATCTTGGATATCAGCCCTTTGTCTGTAGTGTCATTTATGAATATTTTCTCCCATTCTGTGGGTTGCCTCTTTGTTTTGTTGACTGTTTCCTTTGCTGTGCAGAAGCTTTTGATCTTGATGAAGTCCCAAAAGTTCATTTTTGCTTTTGTTTCCTTTGCCTTTGGAGACATATCTTGAAAGAAGTTTCTGTGGCCAATGTCAAAGAAGTTACTGCCTATGTTCTCCTCTAGGATTTTGTTAGATACCTGCCTCACATTGAGGTCCTTTATCCATTTCGAGTTTATCTTCATGTATGGTATAAGAAAATGGTTGAGTTTCATTTTTCTACATATAGATGTCCAATTTTCCCAGTATCATTTATTGAAGAGACTGTCTTTTTTCTAATGTATATTTTTTCCTGTTTTGTCAAAGATTGTTTGACCATAGAGTTGAGGGTCTATGTCTGGGCTCTCTACTCTGTTCCACAGCTGACATATTCAGCTACACATCCCCTTGACCACCTCTCACCAAAATGACTAGGAGGAGGAATGCCCAACAGAGGAAAAATTCAGAGACTGCCCTCTCCATCAGAGCTATTGGATATGGACATAAACAGTATATTGGAAAGGGAATTCAGGGTAACAATTATTCAGGCAATGGCTAGGTTGGAGAAAACCATTAATGACAACATGGAAGTGATTAGGGCAGAAGTGAAAATCACCTGAGAAGGAGTTAAAAATGATATCAAGAAGATCCAATCTAATCTAAATTCTCTAACAGCTAGGGTAACTGATGCAAAAGGTAGAATTAGTGATCTAGAAGACAAAATGATAGAGAGAAAGGATCAGAAGGAGGCCTGGAACAAACAGTTTAGAAGCCATGAAAACAGAATTAGGGAAATAAATGTTGCCATGAAACATTCCAATGTTAGAATTATTAGGATCCCTGAGTGGGAGGAGAAAGAAAGAAGACTAGAAGATATAGTTGAACAAATTCTCCATGAAAATTTTCCCAATCTGGGGAATGGAACCAGTGTTCATGTCCTAGAGACAGAAAGATCACCCCCCCAAGATCATAGAATCTAGAATTTCACCTGATTGTGAAATTGATGAATCATAATTTTAGACAGGAGCTCTTGAGAGAAGCTAGGGGGAAGAGATTTCTTATGTACAGAGGAAGGTCCATCAGAATAACAGCAGACCTATCCACAGAAACCTGGAAAGCCAGAAAGGGCTGGCAAGACATATTCAGGGCACTAAATGAGAAGAACATGCAGCCAAGAATACTTTATCCAGCAAGGCTGACATTCAAAATGGATGGAGAGACAAAAAGCTTCCAAGACTGGCAAGGTTTGAAAGAGTAAGACACCACCAAGCCAGCACTACAAGAAATATTAAGGGGGAGTCTACAAAAGAAGAAAGAACCCAAGAGTGTCATAGAACAGAAATTTACAGAGACAATCTATAGAAACAAGGAGTTCACAGGCAACATGATGTAAATAAAAATGCATCTTTCAATAATCACTCTCAATGTGAATGGCCTGGACACTCCTATAAAATGGCACAGGGTTGCAGATTGGATAAAATGACAGAACCCATCCATATATTGTCTACAGAGACTCATTTTGAACCTAAGGATACATACAGATTGAAAGTAAATGGAGAACCATCTTTCATGCCAGTGGGCCTCAAAAGAAAGCTGAGGTAGCCATTCTCATATCAGATAAATTAGATTTAAACTAAAGACTATAGTCAGAGATAAAGAAGGACACTACATCATTCTTAAAGGGTCTATCCACCAAGAAGATCTAACAATTGTAAATATTTATACCCCCAATATGGGAGCAGCCAACTACATAAGACAGCCTTTAATTGAGATGAAGAGTTATACTGATATGAATACATTAATAGTAGGGTATCTTAACATGCCACTCTCAGTAATAGGCAGATCATCCAAGCACAAAATCAATAAAAAAACAAGAGCATTGAATGACACGTTGGACCAGATGGACCTCATAGATATATACAGAACATTCCACCCTAAAACAACAGAATACTCATTCTTCTCGAGTACACATGGAACTTTCTTCAGAATAGACCATCACAAACCAGGGCTCAACCGATACCAAAAGATTGAGATTATTCCCTGCATATTCTCAGATCACAATGCTTTGAGACTGGAACTCAATCACAAGAAAAAGTTTGGAAGGAATTCAAATACTTGGAAGCTAAAGACCACCTTGCTTAAGAATTTTTGGATCAACCAAGAAACCATAGAAGAACTTAAACACTTCATGGAAACCAATGAGAGTGAAGACACTTTGATCCAAAATCTACAAGATAAAGCAAAGGCAGTCCTAAGGGGGACATACATAGCTATCCAAGCCTCCCTCAAAAAATTGAAAAATCCAGAATACATGAGCTGTCTTTACACCTTAAAGAACTGGAGAATCAACAATAAATTAAGCCAACCTCATGCACAAGAAGGGAAATAATCAAGATGAGAGCAGAGATCAATGAGATAGAAACTAGAGATACAGTAGAACACATCAACAAAACTAGAAGCTGGGCTTTTTTGTTTTTAAAGAATCAATAAGATTGATAAACCATTGGCCAAAATAACCCAAAAGAAAAGAGAGAGGACCCAAATTAATAAAATTATGGATGAAAAGGGAGAGATCAAGACTAACACCAAGGAAATAGAAATAATCATCAGAAATTATTATTAACAGTTATATGTCAATAAGTTAAGCAATCTAGATGAAATGGATGCATTCCTGGAAACCTATAAACCTTCAAGATTGAATTAGGAAGAAATTAAGAACCTGAATAGACCAATATCTAGTAATGAGACTGAGGCAGTGATCAAAAACTTCCCAAAAAACAAGAGCTCGGGACCTGATGGATTCCCTGGAGAATTCTACCAAACATTCAAAGAAGAAATAATACCTATTCTCCTGAAGCTGTTTCAAAAAATAGAGACAGAAGGGAAACTTCCAGACTCATTTTACGAAGCCAGCATTACCCTGATCCCCAAACCAGGCAAAGACCCCATCATAAAGGAGAATTTCAGACCAATATCCTTGATGAATATGGATGCTAAGATTATCAACAAAATCCTAGCTAATAGGATCCAAAAGCACATTAAAAAGATTATCTAGGGGCGCCTGGGTGGCTCAGTGGATTGAGCCGCTGCCTTCGGCTCAGGTCATGATCTCAGGGTCCTGGGATCGAGCCCCGCATCGGGTTCTCTGCTCCGCAGGGAGCCTGCTTCCTCCTCTCTCTCTGCCTGCCTCTCTGCCTACTTATGATCTCTCTCTCTGTCAAATAAATAAATAAAATCTTTAAAAAAAAAAAAAAAAAAAAAAAAGATTATCTACCAGGACCAGGTGAGATTTATCCATGGGATGCAAGGGTGGTTAAACATTCACAAATCACATTGATTGATTTCAATCAATGTGATAGAACAAATCAATAAGAGAAGAGAAAAGAATCATATGGTCCTCTCGATTGATGCAGAAAAAGAATTTGACAGGATACAGCATCTGTTCCTGATTAAAATGATTCAAAGTATAGGGATAGAGGGAACGTTCATCAACTTCATAAAATCTATCTACAAAAAAACCCACAGTGAATATCATCCTCAATGGGGAAAAGCTGATAGTCTTCCCTTTGAGATCAGGAACACGGCAAGGATGCCCACTCTCACCACCATTATTCAACAGTACCAGAAGTGAGCAATGGCAATCAGACAACAGAGAGAAATAAAAGATATTCAAATTGGCAAAGAAGAAGTGAAACTCGCTCTCTTCGCAGATGACATGATACTTTATTTGGAAAACCCAAAAGACTTCACCCCCCAACTATTATAACTCATACAGCAATTCAGTAATGTGGCAGGATACAAAATCAATGTACAGAAATCAGTTGCTTTCTTATACACTAACAATGAAAATATAGAAAGGGAAATTAGAGAATTGAATCCATTTACTATAGCACCGAGAACCATAAGATACCTGGGAATAAAGCTAACCAAAGAGGTAAAGGATCTATACTCTAGTAACTACAGAACACTCATGAAAGAAATTGAAGAAGACACAAAAAGATGGAAGACCATTCCATGATCATGGATTGGAAGAACAAACATTGTTAAAATGTCTATATTGCCTAGAGCAATCTATACTTTCAATGCTATCGTGATCAAAATTCCACCGGCATTTTTCAAAGAGCTGGAAAAAACAATCCTAAAATTTGTATGGAACCAGAAGAGACCCCAAATTGTTAAGGAAATGTTGAAAAAGAAAAACAAAACTGGGGGCATCGTGTTGCCTTATTTCAAGCTTTACTACAAAGCTGTAATCACCAAGATAGCGTGGTACTGGCACAAAAACGGACATAGACCAGTGGCTACTTTATTTCCTGTTTGGACTCATAGTTTCTTCATATTTTGTCTGGCTTCATTATATTCCATTCCTCACACTTAAGTTCTTTTTTTTAATGAAATATTATGATATCATCTCCTATGTAAAACCTATTAATTGCTTCTCATTGCTTCTAGGAAAACAAAACTGAACTAAACTAAACTGAACTAAAATCTTTACTGTGGTCAATAAGCCTGAATGGTTTCATTCCTACCTCCTACTTCTTTGTTTTAATGTCACACCACATAATCACTTGCTCTTTAAGATTCAAACATACTGTCATTTATATTATTCCTTGATGACTTAATCAAGGAATAAAATAAATGCTTCTTCCTACTAGTTCTTTGCAGACTCCTGTTCATCTCTTTGGAATGCCCTCCCCTCTGTCCAATTTCACCTTGTTAAAACCAAGTCAACAATAATGTTTTCCTCTCACTCAAATCCTCAGGAAAAACTTCCCTGGTACTCCAGCTTTTAGATCTGGGAAAGTTTTCCTCATTTGGTGAAGCCTGACATGAGTCTAAAAATTTAAGATTAAGCAAGTTAGATAAAAGTATTCCAAGCAGAAGAATGATCAAAGGATGAATTTGGGGAAATATAACTCAAGTTTGGCTTTATGGTGCAGGATATTTTAAGGACTATTTAGAGATGAGTTTGTGGATATGGGCAGGAGAAAATCATGAAGAATCTTATGGACCATGAAAGAAGTTTGCCAGGAAAGCAGTAGGAAGGATTTCAATTTGAAAAGTAGCATGAGATTCATTTTTAGGAAAAACAATTTTAGCAAATATAAAAATATATTGGAAGACTGAGAGAATCATTGGGGGGAGGGTATAATCTTTCCAAACATACATTATTCCACTCAGTTGTTTCCCAAGTAGAGCTCTCTTCTTATTTGCTCCCATAGCACCATAAGCCAATCTCCATCATGGAGCTTACAATAAAGTACCGAGCACATTTGTTTACAAGTAGGTAGCATCTGGCATAATTTTGTGTATATAGTAGAACCAGTGAATGCTCTGGACTAGGTGAGTGAATAAGATAAGTCAATCAGTCTTTGAGAGAGCCGTGAAGATTCCTAACAGTGATTAATATGGTTTACATATTCACCTTCATATGATGCTGAATCACAGTGAAATTGATTTCTTTGATCTATAAACATATTTAATATTCCTCTGGAAAATTTTTATATCATCTTACCATGTTCTCTGTGGAATAAAGCTAACTATTTGAAGAAGATAGAAACTCTAACAAATGTTGAATCAATCTTCACCCCCCCAAGATTAATTGTGTATATATCAGATATCAGAGTGACTATTGTTCCAATGAAGTGAGCAAATATGAGGTGAATGCAAGATTTTTGTAAGAAGGGACTAAATTATTAAGTTAAACAATTCATAGAGGTCAAAGGATTTCTCAGTTGTTTGGGTTTGTGAAAAAGTAATAAATATACCTTTCTTTATGTAATGTCATTTTCCAAGGTATAATAGAAAATGTTGAGATGTTGTTTGTTTTTAAACATCCTTATTTTTGTTATTCTGGCTTAATAAAAAATTTTCCTACTAATTTATTTATTCAATCATAGTTAATTTAAATAGCACATGAAAACTTAAACAGATGTTATATCATAAATATCCAGAGTATAAATATCAAAATTCTGCTTACAAGTATAGAAAGATGTATTTTTATTTTAAGTAATTAGCACATTTTGGGAATGTTTTTACAAATAATTCTCAATTACCAGAAAGAAGCAGCATGGATTATCCAAAACTATGAATAATCCAAAAGGCATTTGTATCCAATTTGGGGATTTTTTTTTTTTTTTTGTAACAGAACATCATTGTGTGTTACTTAGAAAAAACTCAAATTAGCTTACATTTCCTGTGTATATAAGAAATAATTTTCCAGCTGAGCTGTAAGGTTAGTTGACAAGAAATATGTTGGGCTTTGGGGAAAGAAAAAGCTGATCCACAGATAACAGATATGTCACAGTACTTTTATCATCTACTTTATTAGACACATTTCTATTTCCTTGACTTTTTAAAGATTTAATTATTTATTTTAGAGAGAGACAGCACAATGCAGAAGGAGAGAAAGAGAGGGAGAAAGATTGTCAAGCAGACTCCATGCTGAGCACAGAGCCCAACATGGGGCTCTATCCCATGACTATGAGTTCATGACCTGAGCTGAAACCAAGAGAGTCAGATTCTCAACTGAATGCACCACTCAAGTACCCCCCTATTTCTCTGAGTTTGAGCAGATTATTTTCACAGACATTTAGATAATTCACTCTCTTCTGTATTATTTTTGTCTCAGCTAAGAATATTGAAATAGTCAATGGTAGTAATTAGTTTCACAGACAATGTATATTTCAGCATTAAATAAAAACTACATTTCCTGTGGATAACCGAACGTGTGTCTATAACCTGCAATATTCAGGGATACATAGTAAATTATACTCAACGTAAACTAACTATAGTTAATAATAACTATATTTGAGTGACAACAAACTCATAAATTCCTTTTTGTTTTTTCATATAAAAATTATTAAAGATATGCTACCTTGTATGAAGGGTTATATTGAGATCTGGGAACATAATGATTGCTAAAATAGAATATCTATCCCGATGGAGGTTACCTTTCTAGAGGTAAGCTTCTTTGCCTAAATGAAATAAAATAACTTTATGGAAAAAATTTTGGATATTAGGAATATTTCATAGCTTGGTTATTTATATTTTATATCAATTATTATTTTGTTTTAGAACAAAAATATATCAACCTATAAGAAGATGGAGTCATGGGCGCCTGGGTGGCTCAGTGGGTTAATGCCTCTGCCTTTGGCTCAGGTCATGATCTCAGGGTCCTGGGATCGAGTCCCGCATCGGGCTCTCTGCTCAGCCAGGAGCCTGCTTCCTCCTCTCTCTCTGCCTGCCTCTCTGCCTACTTGTGATTTCTCTCTGTCAAATAAATAAATAAAATCTTAAAAAAGAAAACCACTAAGGTTTTAAAAAAAAAAAAAAAAGAAGATGGAGTCATTTGTGAGGATGTGGGGGGATATGTGGCATAAATGTAGACAATGGCTGTTTCAGAAAAGAAGTTGAGGGTTTAATAGTAGGTATAGGGGAGTCATTCTTTTTTTTTTTTTTAGGATTTTATTCATTTATTTGACAGAGAGAGATCACAAGTAGGCAGAGAGACAGGCAGAGAGAGAGAGAGAGTAGGAAGCAAGCTCCCTGCAGAGCAGAGAGCCTGGTGCAGGGCTTGATCCCAGGACCCTGAAATTATGACCTGAGCCGAAGGCAGAGGCTTAACCCACTGAGCCACCCAGATGCTGTCATTCTTAATTAGCTTTGTACATAGTGGCTTCCAGTGGATGATGGGTAATATTAGGGGACAGGTATGGGTTTGGGGATATCTATTCAGAGTGTGACACTGGGGAATCCATGAAGAGAATGAATATGGGAAGAAGTAATAAGCATTCTGATTAGCTTATAAAAATATTCAAGAATCCAGTTAATAGACTCAGTAATATAAGTGAAGAGGCTCTGCAAAAGAAGTGGAACTGGCCAAGATTGGGAAGGCAAGTAGATGATTAGGTACATGGGCTGGGACTCTGCTCTATGAATAGAAACTCGAAACAGGGAGAAGAGGAAGAATCAAAAAGGGACAAACTGGGCATTTTGGTTTGTTGTTGTTCTTGTTTAAACTGGCTTAGTAGGCAGAGTAGTTTAACCTCTGGAAGAATGGATTTCAAGCATGGCTGACTTTGAGATAAAGATTGGGCCTCTCTGGGCTGGAGTGAGATGGAGAGAGAGTGAAGGTTCACGCATAGTGTTAGATTATTAATAAGCGTAACAGTGTTCCCCTAAGCCATTAGTTAGAGAAAAGTCCAAATTTTGGTATATTTTTGATATGTTATCCTTTATGAAAATATGAAAGTAGTTATTATTGGAAAGTCAGAATATTGGGAGCTTATTAACAGATTTTTAAAATTATCAATGGAGAGCAGTCATTGTTTTACAAGACTTGTGCTCTTTTAATGTCATTATCCTAGCTCTGGCCCTGTCTGAGTGAGTGTTTTGAGAAAGAATGCTTGTTGTACGAAATATGCTTCTGTTATTATTCTGAACTGAAGCTATAAATAGAATAAGTGGAATATAGGTAGATTTATTATTTTTGTTTTTTCTAAGTTCACATCTGTCATCCAGCAAATTCAAATAAGTGAAAGTGACAAGGACAGTCCAGTTCTTACAAGTGATCAATAATCAGTAAGAAGCATCATTTTCTCTTCCTTTATCTTTTCAACCTTCTTCTTTTCTTACCCATTTTTCCTCCTTCATTCCTTATCCTCCATTCTTTATCATCAATAACACTGTAGTCAAATCTTGTATCTATCTGTCACTCAAAGTTCAGTGCAGAAAATAGAAACCCTCCTACATATTTCAGTCAGAAATGAATTTAATACAGGGAAAGAAGAGTTAGCCACCCTCCCTCCACTCAAAAAAAAAAAAAAAAGAAAGAAAGCTTGTCACACCTTTGGGAGGCAGGGAGATACTACAGTCAAGAGGCTATCATTTCACTAATGATTTGAAATATCACCATCTAGCTCCAATCAGGAATACAAAAAGATGCTGTTGCCACTGTAGTCAGCAAGACTGCTCAACAGTGCTTTTTAGTGCCCAGAAAGCCAGAAACTAGATGTTGAGTTTGGACACCACACTACCTCACATCTTGTGATCTTGCTTGCAAGAGAAAACGGCAGCAGGAAACAGCTTTTGCCTCGTGTCTGCTTTCCAAGCCTTATATGTGTACGAAGTAGGAGTATACCTTACTTCATCTAGGCCCTATCTATAAGAGAGTGTGGGAAGGTTGTTTTCAGCCATTCTATTATCTCCAAATTGAATGAAGCTGGACTGGAGTTTGGGAGAATCAAATCAAATGTCTCAAGACAAGCTACTATAGTGATTTATGTTGACCTCCCAACTGTTTTCTATATTTGTCATTATTCATGGATTTTATTAAATCTATCTCTTATATTCTGCTTACCTTTCCCCTGACCCTGCTAAATCCCATTTCTACCCTCTTGTGTAAGCACATTAGCCAGTATTGGACTTTTACAACATTGCTGTTACCTGGCCCATTTGCTATAACACTAATTCAACTTCTGGAACATTTTCCTATAATTTAGGGAAGAGATATACTATAAGGTTAAAACCAGAACTTAAGTACATAAATAATTACTTATTTTCTATGGGTTTAGAGATAATTATCGTTTTATTTAATCAAAATATGTCTTAAACAAGTGATATTTCTATCACTCATGCATCTAATCAAAATGCACAATTATTGAATGATAAATATGATCTAAGGTGGGTATAAAGAAAGTGTCTTGAGTTTTAACTGCCCCTAAATTGACTTTTTTAATTAGCAGATAATACATTAAATAATAAGCAAATTTTTCTATGTATTTAGTACCATGGACCTTGAATTTGTATTGCTTTAATTTTAAGCCAACAGAAATGGTAACACAAAATATCCACAGGCAAGAATCATTTACATTATAAAACCAATATTGTTCATTCCTCTAGTCATTTTAGTATTTTATTTCCTCTGTGTATGCTCTAACTGTACATAGATATTGTCCTATCTTAATGTTAAGAGTTAAACATGATTTCAAAACAAGAAATAAGATTATGTCCATTCCAATTATAATTCTAAAACAATTTTCCACTTATCTTTTAAGCTAAAAGTGAGATTAGTCTTCCACATTATTATTTTGCTAAGTTTGACACTTCTATTAACTATCACAATACCTTCTCCATCTGCTATCCTTGCCTCTAAAATAAAATGGGCTTGTAAAACTAGCTTTTAATCAGATAATCTATTAAAATGTCTGCTTTTCCTTTTGGATGAGTGTTTTTGCTCTGCTCAAAACATGTCCTGTTATCTGAGACTGTGAAGCTATGTTGTCCCCTGGTTCAGAATGCTGGACCCAAGAGTCTGATGTTGTGTTTACTGCATGAACAACAACTTAATTAAGTGTTGCTTTAGAAACATCACCAGAGCTTTGTTTCTGGTATTACACTCAGGCATGTATCACATTGTTTTGACGCATGCATTGGGAGATTTGCTTTGTAGTTAGTCATGTTTTTGGAACACTACTAGTAAAAACAGGAGAAAAGAATTATTTTATTGGTAGAGCAAGGAAAAAGCTCTCAAGATGCAAAGCATGACTACGAAAGACAGGATCAAAACCAGATTTTCTTCTGAGAACTTTCACGGTAAAACCAAATTTCCTCTTTAGACATTTAAATGTTAAAAAGCAAATGTTTTTATGTTATTTTTGTAAAGATAAATAAAATCAAATGTACAAAGATTTCTTTCTTTTCTATATTCATATTTATCTCCCTAAGGCACATATTTTATACACCTAACTAAATTCAACATTTTAATTTTAGGTTGTTACTTATCATGATAAAACATCTTTTTTTTTTTCATTTTATTTATTTTTTCAGAGTAACAGTATTCATTGTTTTTGCACAACACCCAGTGCTCCATGCAAAACGTGCCCTCCCCATTACCCACCACCTGTTCCCCCAACCTCCCACCCCTGACCCTTCAAAACCCTCAGGTTGTTTTTCAGAGTCCATAGTCTCTTATTGTTCACCTCCCCTTCCAAAAAAAATTTTTTTTTAATAAACATATAATGTATTTTTATCCCCAGGGGTACAGGTCTGTGAATCGCCAGGTTTACACACTTCACAGCACTCATGATAGCACATACCCTCCCCAATGTCCATAGCCCCCTCCCCCTCTCCCAATCCCACCTCCCCCCAGCAACCCCCCAGTTTGTTTTGTGAGATTAAGAGTCATTTATGGTTTGTCTCCCTCCCAATCCCATCTTGTTTCATTTATTCTTCTCCTATCCCTTAACCCCCCATGTTGCTTCTCCATGTCCTCATATCAGGGAGATCATATGAGAGTTGTCTTTCTCCGATTGACTTATTTCACTAAGCATGATACGCTCTTTTAACTAGTATTTTTCTATGACAAACCAGGAAGGGTTAAAGAAAAAATAATAATGCATGAATACATTTTCACGCTCTCTTCCACAAAGAAGTAAACAATTTTTTTCTTCCTGATATGTTCTGAAAGCTCACCTGAAACTAAAAGGAATCAAATTTGTTATCTTCAAAGCACTAGAATATTTAACTCCACTATCATTGACCTCATAATGAGGATTGTAAAAATGAATACAGTTGTTCAACAAAGACCCAAAAACTTGTCAAAGGAAGCTACCAACTAAATATAAAAGAGTGATTTCTTCAAAGGTGGCATGGCCTAGAATCTCTAGACAAGATGGCCCAAATGAAGAGTGGGGGAAAGTGTCCCAGAAGGAAAACAGAGCTTTAAAGATCTATAAGATAAAAAAAGGAAACTAGTTATGTTCAAAAGTTTTCTCAAGTTCTTTTTTTTTTAATTTTATTTTTTTCTTTTTTACAGATTGAGAGAGAGAGAGAGAGAGAGAGAGAGATTACAAGTAGGCAGAGCAGCAGCCAGAGAGGGGAGGAAGCAGGCTCCCTGCCAAGCAGAGAGCCCGATACGGGGCTCGATCCCAGGACCCTGAGATCATGACCTGAGCCGAAGGCAGAGGCTTAACCCACTGAGCCACCCAGGCGCCCCTCTCAAGTTCTTTTTATATCAGTAATTTTCCCTATTCTAGTCCAGTGATAAATGGCAATGATTAAACCTTATTTATCTAAATGATATATTAATATCAGTCTTTGAATCTTAAGGTGCCCAACTGAAGCCATTTTGATATGCATCTGCAAGAGAGACACCTACATGGACAACTGTATTTAAACGGTTGTTTTTGACTTAATGCTCAATCAGTTCTGTTAAAAAATTCAATATATATTTGAGAAAGGCATTATGTTAAGATTTTATTATTCAAAATACAATTGCTTGTGTAAATTTATAAAAATGTTGGCATGTGTGTCTGTTTATATTTATATTTGCTATTGCATTATGAAATATCCCTGTGTTCTAAATGATCACTTTGTCTCATAATTTCAAAGACTGATATCACACTATATATTACTTGAAAATATTTTGCCAAAGTAGGATAAACACAAATAAGAGTAGCAATAGAACATTTTTCCAGAACATTATCAGATAGTGTCCAAGAATTAAGCAAAGTTAAAAAACATATACCTACCAGTATCTACAGCTGAAATTAAATAAGTTGTCCAAAATTCTATCCCAAATGCCTATGATCCCAGAAATTTGATCCAAATTTGGGAGATGGAGAGGAGAAGGAAGTTGAGGGAAATTGGAAGGGGAGGCGAACCATAAGAGACTATGGACTCTGAAAAACAACCTGAGGGTTTTGAAGGGGCAGGGGGTGGGAGGTTGGGGGAACCAGGTGGTGGGTAATAGGGAGGGCACGTATTGCATGGAGCACTGGGTATTGTGCAAAAACAATGAATACTGTTATGCTGAAAAAATAAATAAATAAAAATTTTAAAAAAAAAGCTATTGTCCCTCAATTCCAAAGCCATCTTGCTATACATGTTTGTACTGCTGGAGCTTGTTGGCCTCTAAAAATGACATTTCTCCTTTGTCAGCTGGCTACCTATCTGTTTTCAGCAATCAGTGGTATCAGTAGGGAAACTGGCAGACAGGAGAGAAATGACCTTGCTTCACTCTGGTTCACTCACTGTCCATTCAGCATCATCTCACCAACAGTTTTTCACTCTAGCAAAAACAGATACTCCAAATTCCATATTTTTATTTTCTCCACTCTTCCAGAACCAGTTCCAACCATACTTCTCAGAAGTACCAAAACAAGAGGGCCCGTGCCCCCTTATAGAGCTCTTTAAGTGGTCTCCTCCAAGCTCCTGAGGTACAAGCAATCCCTCAGAGTTCTATGTCTCAGCTCTGTGGGGCCCTCATACTATATTCTAGGCTCCGATAACACCCATATCTTCCATTTCTTTCTCCTGCCCTAAGAGTGAACTACTTCCTTGGTTGCTATCTCTTTTAATCTCCCTCTTCCATTCTCTCTTTCCCCCCTTACCTCTCAGATTTTCTAGTGCCTGCATTATCAATTTCTTATATACAAGTATCTTTTAAAACTATCTGGTATGCTTTCTATTTTCCAGACCAGACCATAATAGATTCACTTATACAAACACCAATAAACAATTATAAATTGTTGCAAATTAAACTTATAGAATGAAATATTAAAAAATAAGTAAAAAAGGTAAAGAGAAAGAGCTGCTAATAAGAAGGAGAGAAAGAAGAAATCATTAACAAATACAGAGTGTGTTTAAGAAGGGCTAGAGTGATATTTTGATTTGTAATAAGAAATATGTATTTGGTCTTGGTCCCTTTTTCTGGCACAGAGTTCCTAAAAGCCTCTAAGATTTCCTAAGTGAGGAAAGCAACAAAGATGTCTTTCATTATGTTAATGAGGTGGCTTTTATACAGCACCTAAGGATGGGCCTAACCCTGTGATTAGAGGATTGGAGGTTTCAGTCCTAGTCCCCTGACCTTTGCATCCCTTCAATCTGGCTGCTCCTGAGTTATATCCTATTATAATAAACCAGGAATCTATTAAATAGAGTGTTTCTCTGTGTTTTTTGAGTTGCTCTAGCAAATTACACGAACCTAAGGAAGATGGGAAACATTGGAACTTGCAATTTGTAGTCAGTATGTCAAAATCATAGGTAACAATCTAGGTTTGTGACTGGCTTCTGAAGCAGGGGGTAGGGTTATAGCCTTATAGGACTGAACCCTTAAACTGTGGAATCTGATGCTATCTTTGGGTAGATAGTGTCAGAATTGAACTGAATTCTTGGACATGAGCAGGTGTTAGCAGGTGTCTGAGAATTGCCTAGTGTTATGTGGGAAGGCTCCTCTACAGATACACTTTATAATTGGGTCCAGGAACCTCAAAAACCTAAGATGGGTAAACAAAAACATATTAATTATTAATCAGCAATTAAATGGAATGAAAAAGAACCCATCTGATTCTCTTAATAGACCCCAAAAATGTTTTGGTAAAATCAACAACCATGTCCAACAAAAATTCCTGTTGTAAGAAAAAACCACCATGATTAAACTGATATTTTCTCATGCTAATAGCCAATATCATACAAAACAGGGAAACCTATGTACCATTCTGATAAACTCAAGAATAAGACAATGATACACACTTTTATCACTATTGCTTGTCATTATTCTAGAATATAATCAGTGCAAGTAGCCATATGACCTGCTTAGGCCAATGAAACAAGGGTAAGTAACATAGCTACTTATACACTTACCTGTTTTTCTGAAAGTCAGTTCTTAGTAATGGAAGTGATATTTAGACATTGCTTTTCATTTTCTTTTTAATCAGATTTGATCAGAATCAAGTCAATTTCAGAAAGAAGTAAAGCAAGTGTATTTTTCCTTTTATTTTGGTCAACTTAATTACTGAAGTAGATACAAGAGGACAGAAAAAGAATATATCTTAATACCATTTAAAGTATATAAAAATAATATAATTGATGTTAATGATAATTAAGTTAACAATAATTTAAGCAAACTTAGTTATCGAAGTTTTCAGCCAGGACTATTAGAAATTCATATGAAATAAAGGTTACATGACTAAAGCATGGAAATTTTTGCATATCTGATTCTGTTAAACTTGAATTTACAAATTAATGTTTTAATGTTCCTTAAGAAGTAGTACACAATCTATTTATAAAATCATAAATATTAGGTAAAAAAGGTTTTGCTTGATTACAAATGAGATTATTTTTAACATATTGCTGTGAAGGGTTAGTTCACAAGTGATTATCAATACTTATAAAACGTGTCATTCAAGATTTTTACCTGATTAAGAAAATATGAGTCTGTATCTTTTGAATTCTTTTCCTAAAGTGTGGAAACATTTGGGGACTAGCCCTTACCCGATAAAAGTCTCTATTTGCAATACTTATGAAATTTTGTAATGGTTCTCCTCCTTTATGATGGTGTCAGAATAGACTATTTCATGTTATAATAGCAAACAACCTAAAAATCTCAGTGTCTGAAAACAATAGTTTTCATTCTTTTGTTTGTGTGTGTGCACAATAGCTGCACAGTGTCAAGTGCTGCTATTTCTCATATGCTGGATATTTTACATATATATCTACACATATCTGTATATCCATGCACCAGAAGAAAAGACAAGTTGAAGAGTTGATCTTTGATAAGTATTTCCACCTAGAACTGATCCACATGATTTCAGCTCAACTGTCATTGGCTGCAGGATGTCCTATTGCCTCATCTCTCCAAGGAGATGAGTGAGATCAGTAAGAAGAAAATCAGATTATCACCAAATAGTAGGAATGTCTACCACAGAAATGTTTTGATTATATTTTTATTATAAGTAAATCAATAATATTGCTTCTCATGGCACTCAACATATCATATTGTAACATGCGGTCATGGTCATATACCCACATACATACTCACTCCATACCCAAATCATGTAATTTACCCAGGAAGAAGGCAATGCAGGGCCTCAGTTAACTGAACTTCAGTATAAATTTAAAAGCAACAGAATGCACAAGTCTTTTGACGAGATTACCTAATAATGTACATAAAAAAAATTTAATTCTAAGAAGAATCATCTAAAGAGGAGGGTCTAGAATAAATGGAAAGTAGATTATCCATTCTGAGCAATGGCTCTTTCTATAGTATCTGAAAGCACAGGTTTCTCATTTTCATTTCCAAAAACATCAATGCATCAAACTAAGAAGAAAAATTTCCGTGTAAGTCACCGAAATGTAAAGTAGTTTCATCAATCGCTACCAGTCATGGAATTCTACTATACACTACATCCTACACTCAACTGACCCCAAACCCAGAACTATCTCAGATCTAATCTTATCAGCAGCAGGTGTTTGGAGACCTTTATTTGGGACACTTCTCACTTTCTGTGTTTTGACAGTCCCTGTTGCTATGAACAAACTCAAATAAGATCCAGTTTCTTGTTGTGAAAAAGCCACCTCAACTTTGGATGTGTCTTGTGGTTTCTGACTCCTCGTAACTTCTGATTTCAGGTTACTTATGAATTCTGATGACTCGTAGCTTTAGTTTACTTATAGCTTTTGCTAACTCACTTCCTCTGCCATCTCAAGGTCTCTTTGTGTCTCTTCAGGTGTTATTTCCATAATAAAATCCTGATGCTTTTCTGTGTTGAATAGTTATGTTTATCAGAAGAGATATGCCTTAACTAGCTGGCTACATCATGCCCATTTGGGTAGAATCTTTATTTTAAGCTTCTTCAGGCAAAACTTACCTAAATACTGGTTTCCTTTGAATCAGTTTGTTACATCAGGCTCATAGGATTTTTCTTGGAAGAATGGTCACATAAAAACAAACATGATTCTCTAGACTTCATGAATTCTTCAGATTCACTTCTGAGAGTGGAGATCTTAATCAGTGATCATCTCAATGGAAAACAGTGGTCATAGCTATTTGCAGCCATTATAAGACTTAATGAAAGCAAGGTAATATGTATTAGGCATTACTATATATATATAGTAACATATATATACATATATATAATACATATATATAATATAATATATATATAATATATAATATAAATACATATATATAATAATAATACATATATATAATACATATATATAATATATAAAAAATATATGTGTATATATGTATGTATATGTATATGTGTATTTTATATATATATGTGAAAATGTCAAGGAATATTCAAGAGATAGACATACAATTAAAGTATTCATATGATATATAATATTCTTTTTTCTTGAAGATTTTATTTATTTATTTGACAGACAGAGATCACAAGTAGGCAGAGAGGCAGACGGGGTGGGGGGCGAAGCAGGCTCCCTGCTGAACAGAGAGCCCAATTCGGGGCTCCATCCTAGGACCCTGAGATCGTGACCTGAGCCAAAGGCAGAGGCTTAACCCACTGAGCCACCCAGCTGCCCCAAGATATACAATATTCTTAGGAAAAAGAACCATGAATAATTAATTATAAAAATTCTGCATGTTTTTTATATCTACATTTCTTTCTAATCTCTCCTAAATTTATCATTTATTGCTCTAATTCTCCACCTTACTATGAATATGGTCTCATACTTTTCAATTGACAACCACTTTTCTCTTACTCTTATAACCTGAAGAGATCCTTGGAGGGCATAGATTATGTTGGATCCAGGAATAAAATCCCACTGGGTAACACATGTTTATAAGTTCTAAAGTACACTTTATTAGCATATAAATTGAAAATAGCAACTTTGATCACATTGTTTAATGAAAAACACCTCTTAGTACAAGTGAAAAACTATTTCCTTAATCCGGGTTGCTTAGAAAACAACAACAAAAACTATTTATGTGATTACTGCAAAAAGTGACAGGAGACAGAAAATCAAAGTGATGGCTGAACCAATCAACCTTTAGAAAAAATCTTATGTTAACTCTGGGCAAGTAAATAGCTGGATACATGTGTAGACAGAAACCCTTCCAATAATGTTCCTAATGTCAAGGTCTCTTGGGCAATAAAGACTTACCTTGATGAAGTCTATTAGGCAGCAACCTTATTAAACATGGCACACACAATTAGCTCTGGGTGACTACCTCCAGGATTCTCTCTCATGACAATGCAACAAATCTTCATTTTTCCAATAAAAACTGATACAGCTTTGATCAAACCTTATAAACTTCAATTTCCTTGGGTTAAAAATATTCCTAGATATATTGTTTGAGACCCAACATCATATAGACATCCTTTTATTTTTCTTCTCATATGTTGCATTTTTTAGTCTGTGTGCAAATGTCATAATTAAAGAATGAACCATTTCATGATGGTTTATCACTGAGTTCTACTGTTTTTATAATGATATCATGCAAATATTATGTCAAGTTGCAGAAAAAGTATTCAACAAACTCATATTGCTATATACATTCGTATTCACGTGTTTTGAGAGTACACATCAACTTAATAAAATAATTTTAATTGGAAAGGACATCTCACTATCCTTGACCACTGAATGATTATGTAGAAAGAGAATAAACATGTTACTGCTTTTGAAAAGGTGAACAACCAAAGGGGCACTGGTTTATAGATGAAAGTTCTCTACAACAGTAACATAAAAAAATTGACAAAAGGAAGTAATAACATATAATAATCTAAAGAATTTTTGTGACTGAAAAACAAAATGCATAGTTTGAGGATAATATGTACTGTTATTTAAACACTGAAAGGTAAAACATATGCCAAGTAGTAATAAATGGGAGACATCAGTTTTCCATAAAGAGTTGTAATCCTGCCTGGGGATAAGAAAGAGCCATATAATAGAGGTATAAAAAAATATGATTGCTTATTTTAACAAATTTAGTTAAGACATCTAAGTGAAGGAATTATACTGGAGGTTCTCAAAAATACTGTTTTACTTTCCCATTGTGGCTTTAACAAATTAGAGCAAATTTTGTGGCTTAAACAACATAGATATATTATCTCACTGTTCTGATATTCCGAAGTTCTCCAGAAAAGGGTCTCACTGATAAAATGAAGATGTCAGCAGAACTGTACTCTTTTTTTTTTAATACTCCATCAAATAAAACTTTAATACTATATTTAGTAGTACTTCCTCAAGACTTTTTCCCAGTATTTTCTTTTGTTTTTTTAAGATTTTATTCATTTACTTGACAGACAGAGATCACAAGTAGACAGAGAGGCAGGCAGAGAGAGAGGAAGTGAAGCAGGCTCCATGCTGAGCAGAGAGCCTGATGTGGGGCTCGATCCCAGGACCCTGAGATCATGACCTGAGCTGAAGGCAGAGGCCTTAACCCACCGAGCCACCCAGATGCCCCCCCCCCGTATTTTCTTTAATAGCTATTTTTTTTTATTTTATTTTTTCCGTTTCCAAGATTCATTGTTTATGCACCACACCCAGTGCTCCATGCAATATGTGCCTCCTTAATACCCACCATCAGGCTCACCCAACCCTCCACCTCACCCTCCAAAATCCTCAGTTTGTTTTTCAGAGTCCACAGCCTCTCATGGTTCATCTCCCCCTCCAGTTTTCCCCAATTCACTTTTCTTTTCCTTCTCCTAATGTCCTCCATGTTATTCTTTATGCTCCACAAGTAAGTGAAACCATATGATACTTGACTCTCTCTGCTTGACTTATTTCACTCAGCATAATCTCTTCCAGTCCCGTCCATGTTGATACAAAAGTTGGGTATTCATCCTTTCTGATGGTTGCATTATATTCCATATCTTCTTTATCCATTTGTCTGTTGAAGGAAACCTTGGCTCTTTCCACAGCTTTGTGATTATGGACATTGCTGCTATGAACATTGGGGTACACAGGGCCCATCTTTTCACTACATCTGTATCAAGTGTTGGAGAGGATGTGGAGAAAGGGGAACCCTCTTACACTGTTGGTGGGAATGCAAGTTGGTGTAGTCACTTTGGAAAACAGTGTGGAGATTCCTGAAAAAATAAAAAATAGGGCTAACCTATGACCCTGCAATTTCACTATTGGGTATTTACCCCAAAGAACTATATTCTTTTGTGGGGGCTCTAAGAGAGACTCCACTTCCCTGTCTTTCCAACTTCTGAAGGCTGCCTGTATTCTGTGATTCATGGTCCCCTGTCAATATATCAGCAACATTTGCTATGAGGACTGTTCAAAATCTTTGTCATAGCCTTTAACACAGAATTATGTTTAGATCAATCCAGTTTTTATCCAATTCATAGATCATATAAAAATACATCTTCTTAAGGAGGTTCTTGGACTTCTCTGACCGATCTTCATACAGAGAACATATGAACTTACATATTCAGTTAAAATTTTAATTAAGGTCTTCAATGTTGATGATAAAAATTATCTCCTAACTCTTATTTGACTTATTTCCTTACAAATATCATCTTATATAATTGTACAAGTTACCTTCACTTTAGATTTATAATTCATAATTCACCATAGCTTTTAAATATATTTGAGGTCCTATCAAAACCTCAGTGGAAAAAATCATTTACACTATATTTTAAAATCATATTTACAAAGGTGTATTTCAATATTGTTTTCTGAACTTTGACTGAAGTTCACTAAATTAAAACGTCTATAATTTCTTCTTTATTTGTTCTAAATTTTTCAGGGTACTATGTATTTTAAGGAATAGCAAATTCTAAACCTTAAACCTGCAAACACTGTGTTTAGTATAAACAATATTTTTATATTTCTAAAATATGCATATATGTATCTCAACATTTGAGAGACTCTATATATAGTAACATTTTATATATATATGAGATATATATATATATACATTTATATATAAACCTATAAATCTAAATATAGAAACATTCAGATGCTTTTAGGCAAGACTCTGTCCATATCTGCACAGGGCTTGCATAACACCCAGCTATCTCAAAACAAGCTGCATTAAGCATTTGTGTTACCTAATTGACTCTTGAAAGCATGTGTGTTTTCCTTCCCTTATATATATCTAATGTTATCTCTCACATTGAATTTTTCTCAGTACTTGGAACTACTAAAACTTTGTCTTATTTCTAAGGAGCTTCTATTTTTTTCTCTATATCAGTGTCTTCCACATGTTTACTACATCATTAAAATTCTTTTCTGAACCATGTCTAGACATGTATATCTTTTATTAACACTGCTCTAATATATTACATAAAGCACACAAAAATGAACATAGAAATATGGATGAGTTAAAAATGTAATTAGAAATGCTAATATTTTATAGCATCACACTATGAAGATCATTATTCTGGATACTATCATTTTATTTCTTATACATGACCTGTGAGAAACCTAGAGGCAGTGGTGATGCCAAATGAAAGAAACTTTATTGACTTGAAGTTGGCAACAACAGTTTTTTGCCTTAATCCTCATTTTCTCAAGTTCTACTTTTTATTTGAGAAAATGTTCCTTTTTATGTGTTTTCATATCCTTTTTGGGAAAAAGTACTACAAAATAATTGTGCAATCTCTTGGATAGAGTATCAACATATCACGGAATATTAGAGCTCAAAGAGCAATTAGGTAAACACTGTAATTGTACAGATAAGTAAAATAAGGCTTGCGAATTTTAAATATGCTCTCAAGGTCAGGATCCTTTCTATGTGTCACATCAGACTTAGTATAATGTTTTAATTTTTTAGCATTTCCAATAGGATCTTTACAAAGTGATTGATACTTTAGGAGCACTGTTTTGAATGGACTCAATTTTTAAAAGACTGCACAACTTCCAAAACTTAATAGCATTTTATTTTTTTTAAGTATTCTACTGAGGAAACACATGGTTGCCCTGGCCAGAACTTCCCAAGCCATAGCGCTCCATATTTATAATAGTGTACTTTCATGGTTCTTCCACAGGGTCACATATCACAACCATCATCTCAGGAGGACTTTTCAAACTTAAAATGCCAGGGTTAATCTCCTCACAACAATCCCTTGTTTGGGGCACCTGGTAGCTCAGTCAGTTAACTGTCTGACTCTCGATTTCGGCTCAGGTCATGATGCACGGGGTCCTGAGCCTGGGCCCTGTGTTGGTCTCTGCACTCAGCATGAAGTCTGCTTGAGATTCTCTCTCTCCCTCTCCCCCTGCTCCCACTGGCTCTCTCACTCTCAAATAGATAAATGAAATCTTAAAAAAGAAAAAAGAAAAAAAAATAATCCCTTGTTGCAGGCTTTTGACATGTGAAAATAAATGGCAAAAAAAGGAAAGCTTCTCAGAGCAATGTGAGGGCATTTCTATTTAAGAATCAATTGCAGGGGTGCCTGGGTGGCTCATGAAGCATCTGCCTTAGGCTCAGGTCAGGATCCCAGGGTCCAGGAACCAAGTCCCACATTAGGGCTCCCTCCTCTGCAGGGAGCCTGTTTCTTCCTCTCCCACTCTCCCTGCTATGTTCCCTCTCTTGCTGTGTCTCTCTCTGTCAAACAAATAAATAAAATCTTAAAAAAAAAAAAAGGAATCAACTGCATACAAAGACAAGAGGTAAGGACTAAGAAGATAAAATTCAAATTAGTGAAATTTAAAGCCTCATCCTTAATTAAAGCTACTGTAAACATTGGCAGGCTTAGGTGTCTGGTTGTACCTAAAGAGGCCTCCATCTTCCTTCATTTCTGAACACTTAAGTGGCTTTTCTTTGATTGTACCATATCAAATCTTCAGTTGAATAATAATTTAGAAAGCAACTATGTCTACCATAATCACTTTAAATGAGCCAAGATTTTATGAAATCTAAAATGTGATAGCAATATTGGCTTAAGACCTAATAAAACCTAATATATGTGCAGTCACAACTGGTCTTCTTTGTGTTTCTGAACCTGGGTGATATGTTTGTTTGTTTTTCTAGAGGCTGGGAACTTGAATAGGGAGCTGAAGGGATAAACCCTGTATGATCGTGATACCTAAACAACTTAATTGGTGTGATTCACAAACCGAGATATAGAAATGGAAATGGATAACAATACAATTTTTTACTGTTCTTTTCATTTTCTAATCACTGCCAAAACAATGAAGCATAATTGCACTTATGTAGACAAATAAATAAGAGATAAATTGATAAATTTGGATTATGATGCCATTGCAAAAATTACTAAGATGATGAAAATTCATTTTCTTGGTTTGGACAAATCTGGCAGTTATATTAAAATATGTACTAGGGAACATTTTCAAAGCCTTTATGGTGTCTTTTATGCTTCTACACCTTCTGGTTTTGAGAGGGAGAATTGCCCTGGAGAAGAAATCCTTCAGAAAGAAGAAGAGAGGGAACACAAGGACTCAGGAAAAAAAAAAAGAAGAAGAAAAAAAAAGTTTGCAACTGCAGAGAATGATTAGTACAAGGAAAAGGAGGAGGAGACATCTGTTGGTGAAATGATTTTTAGAGATAATTAAGTGCATTCATCCAGAAATAACACATATTATACATCGTTTGCAGGCACACATGGCTTTACTAAAAACAAGAGAGACTTTGAAAGGCCCACAAAAAGAATCAGCAGCTTTGAACCGATGTCACCAGAATGTCAGCCCTCCCTGCATGCCCCACCTCAGCCTTTCTAAATGCTTTCAGTCTCCAGAATAGATTTTATTACAGGGTATATATATACTATTTACAGAAGTAAGGTTTTCAGGAAGTATTGTCAGAGAAGTATCACTTAGTCATCGTGTTTCTTAAGTAGCTTAGGTTAATATCCTATTTCAATCTCCTGGAATTTAATTGAATTTCTGGACATCTCAAAAGTCCATGTGTAAAGAATATTAGTGTTCCAATCCAATAAATGGATGCAGCCGTTTTTTTCTTCTTACGCACAGAACAAAGCAATTGACCTGACAGTAATGACTATTTCAAGCACTTAATAAAAATTAACCTTAAAAATAAAGTTAAGATTTTGCTTGATATTTGCTTATTTAATCTTCTTCTATAATAGAATTTAGGCTGCATATCTTTGTATGTGATGCCTTTTTGTGAGCTTTAAATACATTCTTTAAAGCACTAAATGATGGGCCTTGAAATGTAGTTAAAAAAATAAGAACAAGGTAAAAGATCTTTAGGAACATGCTTGGTTTTTAAATAGAAATCAATTTGAAAGTTTTAGATCAAAATATACATATTAATTATAGTAATCTCCTTCCGTCAATTGAGATTAACCATAACAATAAAGTAGCTGGTATTTTTACATAAATTATTTGACATTTAAACATTGGACCTCTCTCAACTCCACTACCATGTTTATCACCAGGCACTTCAGCATATAATAAAACTTAAAGTTCTTAAAGTAATTCTTTAAGAATTAACCCCAATGTTATCTAATTCTCTTTTAATTAGGATGCTTTCAGCTCTGTGTAACTCCTCCTCCACCAAACAAAATAAGTTTTTAAATAATAAAAATATAATATTGCACATAATGAAAAATCACAAGGTAAGATGCTTCTATGCTTGATAAATTCCTTAGTTCAAATCATCAAGGATCCCATTTCTCTGGATTCGCCCTTCTAGCAGGCCATCTCCTTATAGTGTTAGCAAACCTCAAGACTCGGAGAGGGTTGCCGTTTTTCCAAGTGTGGAAGGGAGATGACACTTTTAAAAAGCAGAAGAGAAAAGGCATGCCTCTCCTTAAGTTTTGGTTTTTGTTTTGTTTTGTTTTGTTTTGTTTTTTAATTGAGTGAGAACGATTTTCTCAGATGTGTCTAGCATGGTCCTGTGTGGCTAGAATCATGTCACATGGCTATTCACATGCCTATTTCTGGAGAGCTAGAATTACCGTGATTTCTTAGGTTAGACTCACCAAGATCAGCTACCATATGGCTTTTTGCTACCTGGACAACGTAAGAATTTTAACTACAAAGACAAAGGGGATGTTAGTGTTACTGGATTAGCACCACGTGCCTCACACACACTTTAATTACTTATCCTACATCTGTTGCAACAATCACTCTTCCCCTTGAACTACATGTATTTTTGTAAGAGTCTTAGATTCATTTATAGAATACAAGTACCTTAAAGAAGAGACCACATCGGAAAGCTTTTTTACTCTACATTTTGCTTGATGGAGTGGTTTAATTATAATAGATAATCAATAAAACTCTTTTGAATGAATGAATAAATTTATAAGGCTTTGTCTGGCATGTGGTTTTTATTTGCACAAGTTTATTCTTAGCTGTGACTAAATAGATTTTTTTTTCTTGACTTGATAAAATGTTTCCTGAAATATATTTTTGGAATGCTTGTTCCTGAGAAGAAACCTTTTAGGTGTAGGAAAGGAAGTATAAATACAATTTGTTTCTTATAAAAATCAAAGAGATATTTTTAAACTATACCTTTTACAAAATAAAGCACAAGAATATAAACAAAGATGGAAATGGTAATCCATTTTAACAATGCATTCTCTAAAGAAAGTAAATCTGCAATAATTTTAAATTAACTACTTTGATGCAATTTGGTGCAAAATTTTCCAGCGATAATGTAAACACCAAATGTTGGGGAATGACTTTTGAGTTCTGTTATTTGTCATTAAACAAACCATGATAATGTGCTTGAAACAAAAGTGAATCTCATATTTTGTGTGCACCCTATTACAAAGAATTCAAACATGGATCAAAAAAATAATCCACGGGGGCGCCTGGGTGTCTCAGTGGGTTAAGGCCTCTGCCTTCGGCTCAGGTCATGATGCCAGGGTTCTGGGATCAAGCCCTGCATCGGGCTCTCTGCTCAGCAGGGAGCCTGCTTCCCTTCCTCTCTCTCTCTGCCTGCCTCTCTGTCTACTTGTGTTCTCTGTCAAATAAATAAAATCTTCAAAAAAAATTTATTAAAAATAATAATAATAATAATAATAATCCAGGATGTCCTTCTCATTTTTACCATTCTGGTTCAGGGGGTCATTTCTCTAACTCGGACTGTTACCTCAGTTGTCTACTATATTGATCTTTAACACGCAGATCCAGTCCTATCAACTTCTGACATGGCATGTGCTGACAAAGTTGTCTAGAGAATTAAATACAAATGCAATGATCTGGTAATGGAGCCACTTCCTAAAAGAAACTCAATTTAGTTTTTCCTATTTTCTTTTTGTGATATTTACACATAACTTATTCTCCAGTTTAAGTGTATGTTTACAGTTTCCTAAACACAGTCTCCACCTTTTCCAACTATCACTATTCCCACTTTTTTCAAGATCTATCGAAGCTCTTCTATTCATTTAGGAAGCATTTCATTATATCTCTATTGTCATGTAATGTTTCCATTGAATTAATACACTCTTGTTAATATTTCTCACAATCCACAGTTATTATTGAATGGTGTCCTCTCCAAAATAAGGTATGTTGAAGTTGTATCTCAAATGTGACTTTATTGGGAAATAAGACCTTCACAGATGTAACTAAATTAGGATGAGATCATACTGGAGTAGAGTAGATGCCGAATCCAAAATGACTGGTGCCCGTATAATGGAAGACACAGAGACACATGCAGAGAACTCCAAAGTGAGGACAAAGGCTGAGCTTGGATTTACGCAGATGCAAGCAAAGAAACACAGAAGTTTGCAGCAAACCATCAGAAAAGTCAAGGAAGGGAAGGGAGCATGGCCCTGCCAACACCTTGACATCAGGCTTCTAGACTCTATAGAATTGTGAGACAACAAAATTCTGTTGTTTTAAGCCAGTTAAGTGTGTGCTGTTTCCTTAAGGAAAGCTGAGGAAATGAATACAGCCACTCGGTCAATTGTTATAAGCATTATCCCATAATAGCTAGATGAATATGCTTTCCCTTTTTCTCCTTTCTCTATCGATCCTATTAGTTCAACAGACTAATATAAACTTGGCCTTCCTTCCATCAAAAGTCACATAAAGCAAAAATTTTATTTTACCTTTAAATGTCCTACTCATTCTGTAAACCCCTTCAGTGACTTAACAATAATTATTGCCTAATTAAAAATAAATTGCAACATTCTGAAACAATATTATGATTTAACTCTCTTCTTAAGTGTGTGGAAATGCTTCAGGCAAATACCTAAAATTATTGATGAAGTAATCCTGATTTCTTACATTTTTCTACAAACCATCTGGCACACAAAAGCATTTGCCTCCTGACAAATAGTTTCAAGGACCTCCTAACTTAAAACATACAGATGCAAAGACAAGTTTTCAGTCAATTTTATAGATATAAGTTAACATTTAGTGACCTTAAAACATTTAACATTGAGAACGTATGTGTGACTGGAGCAAATGGGGAATTGAGAAACAGTTAAATACACACACACACACACACACACACACACACACACACATAGAGATAGAATTTAAACCTTCATAAATCACTTAACATGAGGAGTTATCATCTCATGACTAATCTTTTCTTTGACCCAAAATTTCCCTCCCAACCTAGGGGATTATAAAAACATAAACTTTTTATTTTCTCTCATCAATCCCTCATCCTGTATCCAGTACTTTCTTGGCCCTCCCCCCCAGATACCGAAATATAATTTCTAGTAGGTTTTCTTAGAACATCCATATAAGAATATTTCTGATTTATCTATTTTAGAAGATCTGTATGAGAATAGTCAGAGATAAGACTTGAAAGGCAGGAATTAGGGAAAAATTTGAATATCAGCTGAATTTAATATGTTTTATGTTGAGAGACATAGTATGGAAAACGGTGCTGGGTTTTTATCTTAGTTATTAATATACAAACACCACTCAGTTAATATGTGTAAAATGAAAAACTGAAAATCAGGGGTGCCTGGTTGGCTCAGTTGATTAAGCAGCTGCCTTTGACTCAGCTCATGATCTCAGAGGCGGGGGATCAAGTCCCACACTGGGCTCCCTGATCAGGGGGAGTTTGCTTGTCCCTTTGACCCTCTCCCTTCTCATGCTTTTTCTCTCTCTCACTCTCTTTCTCAACAAATAAATAAATAAAACCTTAAAAAAAAAAGAAAAGAAAAACTAAAAATCATTAAAAAATGTAATCTGTCATCAGTTTCAGTGAAAAAGACTAGGACTTCAGGTTTGACATAGGTGTGAAGAGGTGAGCAGTAGCAGTGGTGGGATTTGACAGGAGAGAATGAATGTTGCAGGACAACACTTTGAGCATCTAGCTTCTCCCTGTCAACAAACTGCTCTTGAATGGGGAAAATTAATGCCGCACAGGCAGTGTCTCACAGGTTTGAACTATTCAGGCACGGTGAAAGAGATGACTGATATTTGGGAAAAGAAAGCATTATATAAAATTCTTCATTTCCAATTCATTCATTTAAAATACATTTACTGGGGTGCCTGGGTGGCTCAGTGGATTAAGCCGCTGCCTTCAGCTCAGGTCATGATCTCAGGGTCCTGGGATCCAGCCCTGTATCTGGCTCTCTGCTCCGCAGGGAGCCTGCTTCCTCCTCTCTCTCTGCCTGCCTCTCTGCCTACTTGTGATCTCTCTCTCTGTCAAATAAATAAATAAAATCTTTAAAAATAAATAAATAAATAAATAAAATACATTTACTGGGGCACCTGGGTGGCTCAGAGGGTTGAAGCCTCTGCCTTCAGCTCTGGTCATGATCCCAGAGTCCTGGGCTCTCTGCTCATGAGGGAGCCTGCTTCCTCCTCTCTGTCTACCTCCCTCTCTGCCTACTTGTGATCTCTGTGTGTTAAATAAATAAATTAAAAAAAATCTTTAAAAAAAAATAAAGTACATTTACTATTTGTTTAATATACAGTTACTGTTCTAAATTCTGAACTCAACAATAATTTAAAAATTAAATCTTAATTAAAACATTAAAATTAATTTGGTTTTTTAAAAGACTGATTCATGGTTCACACTCTCATGAGGAAAACAGATTTTAAACAAGTAATTAAAGATGTGTAATGGGACATTGAGGTGGCTCAGATGGTTAAACAATCAATTCTTGATTTCAGTTCAGGACATGATCTCAGGGTTGTAGGATGGAGTTCCCTGTCTGGCTCCATGCTGGGCCTAGAGACTGCTTAAGATTCTTTCTCCCTCTCCCTCTACTCCTTTTCCCTCTCTCAGTCTCTTAAAAAAAAAAATTAATAATAAAAAATAATGATGTGTAATGAAAAGAAGAATCAAGACAAATGAGCAAAACAAAGGTATAGATGGTGAATTTGGAGAAAACTATTTTACTTAGGGTGATGAACAGCCTCTCTGAAGAGATACACTTGGACAGAGATAGAAATGACCAGAAGAGTGAGTCATACCCTCTGAAGGAACAAGATTTCCATTTAGCAGGAATAGTGAGTACAGGCCATGAAGTAAAACTCTAACTGTAAAAAGAACAACAGAAATGAAGAAGGAATTGCAGAATGATGAGGTTGGAGGCCTTCTTAAGGTAGATTAGAAAAGGTTATGTAGACCCTGATAAGGAGTTTGGTTTCATTCCAACAGTTTTGGAGACCCCTTGTGGGGTTTAGGACAGTTGAGTGTCATGAACTAATCTTATGTTTTATAAGATCACACAGACAACCTCCTAAAGGATTGACTTCAAGGGAAATGTGAGGATACAAGCAAGAAGACAAGTTAGGGGCTCTGACAGCAATTCAGAGAGGTAGAAAGGGTGTTTTAAATGGATGATTAATTATTGGCTAGATTCCAGTTATATTTTGAAGGGAAGTAATAAAAAAAATCCTATTGGATAAGGGTTGGAGGCAAAAAGAGACATCAAGGTTGATCATTAAGATGGGGAAGAACAAGACTGGAAAAGTATTTTAAGAAAAATAATCTTTTGGTCATACTAATATTGAGAACCCTATCCAGATAGAATTGTCACTTAAACTATAGGGGCATATAGAATTAGAACTCAGGGGAAGAACTGAGGTTGAAGACAAAAGATTGGATTCCTGAGCATAATGAGTGTCTTTATAAATACATAAGCCATAGTGCTATAGGCTTGGATTGTATTTCTTGTTATCACGGTATTGATTTACTAATAGCAATTAGATAATTAATTTTGGGGTGCCTGGGTGGCTCAGTTGGTTAAGCAACTGCCATTGGCTCAGGTCATGATCCCAGAGTCCTGGGATCAAGTCCCGCATCAGGCTCTCAGCTCCATGGGGAGTCTGCTTCTCCCTCTGACCTTTTCCCCTCTCATGCTCTCTCACATTCTATCTCTCTCTCTCTCAAGTAAATAAAATCTTCAAAAAAAAAAAGATAATTAATTTTCTTCTTCTACATAAAAAGTATACTGATATGTTTTTTCTTTTAAAAATACTTATGGGGGGGCACCTGGGTGGCTCAGTGGGTTAAAGCCTCTGCCTTCCGCTCAGGTCATGATCTCAGGGTCCTGGGATCAAGCCCCGCATCGGGCTCTCTGCTCGGCAGGGAGCCTGCTTCCTTCTCTCTCTCTGCCTACCTCTCTGCCTACTTGTGATCTGTCTGTCAAATAAATAGATAAATCTAAAAAAAAAAAAAAAAAAAACTACTGAAGGTACCTGGGGGACTTAGTTGGTGGAGTGACCAACTCCTGGTTTTAGCTCAGATGGTAGTCTCATGGGTTGTTGAGATCAAGCACCAGGTGAGGCTCCACGCTCACTGGGGAGTCTGCTTGAAAATCCTTGTCTCAAAAAAAAAAAAAAAAAAAGAAAATCCTTGTCTCTGCTCCTTCCCCCACTAACAAACACTCTCCCTTTCTGTCTCTCTCTAAAATAAACAAATCTTAAAAATAAAATAAATACACTTATCTATAAAATAAATCTAGACAATCTGTCCTGTACAAAGATGATTGAAGCTCTTGAACCCCTTTTGTATTTTTCTTCTTTGAAAAACAAACAGGTTCATAGTCAAATATTGAAAGAAAAATTAAAATGTGTTTTACAAGTAAGTTATCATTTTCACATAACACATACTTAGTAAATACTCTTGTATTAGGTTAAATTTATAAACAAGGATTAAACATTATTATTTAAAAGATTATTAAGCAAATTTAGTCAATTAATTAAATGAATCTATCTACAATATACTCGGACCCGATTCCTAAACATTCAAATATTTTAAGTCAATAATTTTTCAAGTAGTGAGCATCAGAATTACTTGAGGAGTGATTTTACAAGCCCATACACAAATCTCACTTCCTCAAACTGAATTTAGACTCAGGGTATAAGTGTAGGTCTAGGATATGTGTACTAGGGAAAAGATAGATGCACTGTAGTTATAAAATCCCTGACATAGCAAAAGGGGTTGCATGGGCTCTGCTGACCTTAATCCCTCTGACTCACTTTTCTCTTTCTTTTTCTCATTTTTTTTAAGATTTATTTATGTATTGGGGGGAGAAGGGCAGATGTAGAGAATTTTCAAGCAGGACCCCACTGGGCACAGAGCCCAAAGCAGGGCTCCATCCAACAACCCTGTGATCAGGACCTGAGCCAAAACCAAGAGTTGGACATTCAACCTTCTATGCCACCAAGGCACTTTCTTCTAACCAAACTCTGACTTCATGTATAAACCTTCTATAGATAAACTAATTCATCTGTTAAGTCAATGTAAAGCTTTGTCTTATACTGTGTCAGACTCTTTGAAATAATTTTGGATAACTTTGATTGCATCCGCTGTGTATGGTTTTGTTGGTTAATTTATAGGTGACAATGTTTTCCTTTTATTTTAAATAACTGAACAATCTCTTAGCATTGCCCCTTGTTCACTATTGTTAACAATTTCTATTTTTTTTCTAAATGATACAATTTTTTTCATTGCTCTCTAGTCCATCATCCAGACAGTTAGACATTTAAGTTAGCTTCCACTTATTTTTAAAGTTTGCATTAAGAATCCCCATCTAGGGGCACCTAGGTGGCTCAGTGGGTTAAAGCCTCTGCCTTCAGTTCAGGTCATGATCCCAGAGTCCTGGGATTGAGCCCCACATCTGGCTCTCTGCTCGGTAGAGAGACTGCTTCCCTCCCTCTCTCTGCCTGTGTCTCTGCCTACTTGTGATCTCTGCCTGTCGAATAAATAAATAAACTCTAAAAGAAAAGAAAAAAAAAAAGAATTCCCATCTATATGCATGATATATACCAATTTCTTATTTCCTAAAATTCTGCCCTTCTGCTATGTGTAACTGGCCATTAACTTAATTTAAAAACTTCAGTGTCACTGGAAAGGGATAGTTTTATTTCATAATACATACTACATGCTCAGATATTGTCAAAATATATTTTTTATACTTTCTGAATTTAAAGTCCAAACTTTTATAAACAACAGTAAAATCCTTTTGTGTTTTTACACTTAAGATTTTGTTTTTGTTCTGGGAATCTATTCCGTATTATACAAAAAGTTTTTATATGCTGCACTGTTCCATTGACAAATTCCCACATAATTCCCTGCACTGATAATCAAAGAATTGTTTGTTTATTAAACAAATTTATACTATGCAATGGAGCATACAGTGGAGAAAGTGAGGTTAATTTTACTCTGGATTTTTAACATTTTTTTTGACAATTGCAAAATTTCTCAATGCCAAATCTATAAAAATGTTAACTTATCCAAGTTTTTAGGAACACAAATACTTAGTTAAAGAATGTTGAGATTTACTTAAATTCTTTTCCATATCTAAATGTTTATTTCCATTATTCTGGAAATGATGCAAAAACTTTTGAGAAGCACACTGAAGGAACCATTTAGAAAGTAAATGATCACCTCTTAAATATATTAATGTGAAGAATCAAAATGGCCCCTTTAGAGAATATGGAGATGGGGAAAGCCAATTGGAGTTCTAGGGTGCAGCCAATTGGAGTTCTAGCCAACTGGAGTTCTAGATAATTTTAATAATTATATGTATCAGAGTAGCTGGGATATTACATCAAGATTATTTTTTAAAAAGATTTATTTATTTATCTTTATTTTAGAGACACACACAGAGGGAGAGAGAGAGAGCATGCAAGTGGGGAGGGGGTAAAGGGAGAAGGAAAGAATCCCCAGCAGATTCCCCCTGAGTGGGGTGTACAGCATGGGGCTTGATCTCACAACCTTGAGCAGGAATTCCAGCGTGAGGCTGAATCTCACAACCCTGAGGTCATGACCCCCAGTCTGACGCACAACCGACTAAGTCACCCAGGTGCCCCTAAAAATTGGAAGATTTAATTTTAAATGTTTTAAGTTAAGCTTTAAAATGTATTATAAGCAATTAACATAAAAAAATACTAGCAGATATGAGATCCCATTTGAAGAAAACAAAAATCCTTACAATTTGATATTCAACATCCCGTTCTTAAAATCCTTCAATCTTCCCCTTCATCAGGAATGTTGCACTAGCCAACTATTGTACTGAAGACCCTTTTGCTTGCTTGCATGTTGCTCAGCCCCCTCCTCCCTGTCCTCTGTTAGTTTTTTTTTTCCCACCATTGCCATCCTTCTCACCGTTTACCTATACCATCTAATCATCCTCCATATGCCCAAACACCCTGATATCAAATTTATAATAATTTCCTAAATGATTATGATAAATCAGTGTATCTATCTCTCTTTCTGGCTTTTGCACCTTAGAAGATATTTCAGATGGCCAAAACTTTAGAACAAAATTCTCTGTACATTAAAAAAAACTTCAGGGGCACCTGGCAGTCTCAGTTGGTTAAGCTTCTAACTCTTGGTTTTGGCTCAGGTCAAGATCTCATGGGTCCTGGGACTGGGCTCTGTATGGGGCTCTGCACTCAGCCAGGAGTCTGCTTGAAGATTCTCTCCCTCTGCCTGTGTCCCTCCCCCTATGCATGGCCTCTCTATAATAAGTAAATAGATCCTTAGTCGGGGGGAGCCAACAACTCCAGTAGCCAAATGTTAGGTTGATTATTTTCATCCAGCTAGCTAATTTAATAGCAAAAATGAACTGTTATATGAATCAAGATTTTAACTATACACCAAATCAGTGATGGATTTAAATCATTGATCTAGTAGAAGTTTCTCAACTAATTATAAAGGAACTTCTCAGGTAATTTATCTTGATATTTGATGTTTTACTTGTCAAGGTTTTTGGTTGCAAACATTTAAAGACAACTTTAGTTAATGTACAAGAAAAGATAATGAAATTGATGTCAAGAAAGTCATAGATGCAGTGAGTGGCTGAAAACTCATGCTGGGTCATAAACTTACCAAAGGAATGGTCTCTGAGGTCTACAGACACTTATCCCCATGCCGCATAGGCTTAACCCAACAGTAATGTTGTTGTGAATGTACAGCTTTTCTACTGCGATAGTTACAGAGCCTTAAACACTGGAGTCACCACATATTCTCCCTAACTGAAACTACATATTGTAAACCTGTGGTGGAATACAGAGCTATCAGTTTGCTTCCCAGATATCAAAGGTGTTTAAATATGGGCTGAATATAATTATAAATGTGTTAGGGTCAATACAAAGAAAATGCAAAGAAAACCTACCAATTATCTGAAAAAGAAGAATTTAATGTAAAAAATTATTACTAATAAAAAGAGGTTGCTAAAAGTAGTAGACGAGAACTCTAAAAGATATAGAAATAAAAAGCAATATATTTATATGGCAAATGTATAGACTTCCAGTTTCCAATTCTGTGTTAAGGAGCTGGGAAGTCTCCATTCTGTCCTAACAACAAGTAAAAAAACTAATAGACTGAAAATATATATTCATGAATATATAAAATATCCTATGTGGAAGACATAAGGAAAATTGCTATTCCAAGAAAAGAGAGGTAAGCAAATATAAACAAGTCATGGACACCAGTGCCAATACTCCCAATGGAAACCTCCCCTGGAACCAGTACTGGCAGGAAAACCTGGTTTGTAATCAGTGAATTTCTAGATGCTCTCTTTGACAAGTTTCAGAGTTAGGGGACCCAATCATAGGGATTCGCCAAAATTTTGTTGAGAGTTATCTCCAGGAATTCTAACAAGATTCTCACGGTAAGTACCAGAGATAACTTCCTTCCTGTTTCTGTCAGTTGGAGGGGAAAAAGAAGCATTTTAATTCTCCAGAGCACTGTGTTCTTAACAATGCCTTTCCTCTGGAGAAACTAGTTAACCAGAGCCTAACCTGCTGCGAGAGTATCAGGGCACTAACTCACCTGGGGGACAGGAAATACCCAATTCCATCTGGCTCTAGCCTTCTACGTGGGAGAACAGAAATATCACTTCAGCCCACTCTAGCTGTCCTGTCCCACCTAAACAGGAGAAACAAATAAGCAAACAACAGCAAAGAAAACCTGAAAAACTCTTGTGCAGATCCCAGTCTAGAGGAAGAAGCTGGCTTAAAGATTGAGACTTAATCATGGAACAACAGAACACTCCCCTTCCCCCTTCACCTCACCATCACATTATCAAAAGCTCATGTACAACAGTTTCTCTTAGCTGAGAATAAGAAAATGTCTTCTGGCTATTAATAACTCTCACTGAAAGATGTGCAGTCCTGGCTGTCCGGAATACCAAGAGTGAGGAAATCATGTCCAGGGTGCTGACAAAACTCCGTGGAGGGTACGGACCACAGGATTCCCCAAGCACTCATCTCCCACAGAAGACACCTGTGAAGGTGTCAGCAAAACACACGAAGAAGCTTCTCCATAAAATGACAATGAAACTTGCTAAAGGATAATTACCAGTGTGTCTGCCATGTCGTGCTAACAAGGATACTGCTTGTTCAGATGCTGAAAGTGCACTGGATGGTGAGAACCACTGGGTCTTCTTCAGACCACTGGCAGCCTTCTGATGTTTGACTCTAGTTATGGGTCTAGTGGCCTCAAGGGTTAGCTGTGATGGGTCTTGAGAAGAAAAAGCATCCTCTTTCAAAGCATCAGCACAAGGTGAGGTTATCACAGCATTTCCAAAGAAAGGGCAGCTAGTGTCTTCTCACACGAAAGAAAAGCTTCTTCTACTTGCAAGGGAAGCTCAGATAGACTCGTGAGTTTGACACATCCATTTCATCTGAGTCCAAGCTAATGTTGTCAGTTCCAAGCTTGGTTCCATTCTTTCCAGATCAATACAATGTTCGCATGAGAAACGGTGTCATATGGCATTGTGAATCCAACTGATGTGATTTAGCAGCCCGCACCATTATTGTGTTTGATTTTTGAGCAGAATCAGCTCCAAGGCTAAAAATATAAGAGATTCTAGGAGGGCTGTCATGAGAGCTCTGATTTCAGGTCATGATTTGAACTGAGGGTTAAAGGACTTGATCTTGTCATTTATTTTTTGTAAGTGCTCCAGTGCACTCAGCAGATTCCTCTCACACCACAACGCTCACACGTATCTTGATTGCTTAACGGTCAAGTGCTGCAGCCACTTAGGCTCCCAAGGCACGTGCTTCAATTGGCACTTCATCAGAATCAGCCACAGGTGGTAGTTTGATTAACCGTGATACCACTACATGCTTTGAATTATTAGCATCCTGTGTCCCACCGGTCAGGATTTCACCACTGTACATAAGCCCATGAGCATGACCAAACCAATCCCTAAAATCTCATCTTGAAAGGTTTATCTAATAGAACCACTTCCAGTTCTAATACTATATCAGTCAGGATTCAGTTAGGAAACAGAATCCATTATGATAATTGCCACAGAGAAAATTTAATATAAAGAATTATTAACTAATTAAGATGATTAGTAAACAGAAGACAACTCTTAAAGAATACGGGAATAGCAAAGATAGGGAACAGCTGCTCATCCAAGGCCAAGGGAGAGGATGCAAGGAGGAAAGAAAGTTAGGAGAACGACCCCGCCCCTCAAACCAGTGACTCTGACCCAGGCCAAAAACTCAAACTTTGTTGGAGAAGGTGTGGTTGTGGGCACTGGGAAACAAAATTTAAAGAGGTACTGAGCAGAAAGCTGCCAACCAGGATGCCAACTGTCTGCGGCTAGCAAACAGAAAACTCCCACTGGATGTAGGGTTGCCATATAAAATAGAGGAGTAAGCCAAATTTGAATGTCAGATAAACAATGAATAAGAGGTTTGTATAACTCAAATACTGCAAAAAATATCAATCTGAAATTCAAATTTAACTGTCTTGTATCTTTATTTGCTGAATATGACAATCTTACTTTGCAGGGATGTGAAACTCACTGGAAGGCGTGCACCACCAGGTCTCCCACACACCACGACCAAGGAAGCTGCCCACTGCAATTCCAGTGAATCTTGCTGAAAGCCTATTCCCAACAGGTGTCCCTTAAACCACTGACCATCAGAGTCATGAAGACTAAAACACACCAGAACCAACAAAAAAGCTTCTTCTGTTTTTCCATCCAGATTCCTTTTAATGCCATCAATGATAAACATTGTACTAAGTATCCAAGAAAAAAGGCTTGAGGGGTAGAACTGTTCCAATTACCCAAGACAAGGCAAGGAAGAGTGGATTTGGAGCTGAAAGACAAGAAATAAGCAACTGTCATAAGTATTCACTGTAGATATCTTTTAAAAATATGGTTAGATACCTCATTTGAACAAAATTATGCAAGCAACTATTTTTAAAGCTGCTTAAAGCACCAATTCTATATTTGTGTATTTAATTTTGAATCAAGTGGGTATTTGTTTTCTATTCAAGGATTTTTACACATAATATTACACATTTATATTTGTCTAAAAATTTATTTCAAAGTGACACTTTTATATGGTGGCTACAATCATAGGTGGCAGTGAATGAATCAAAGATCTATGTAATGAATCATTTCTTCAAAACTTCATAATTCATGACTGCAGTTATGCTTAACAACTATTAAATTTAGAGGTTGAGAGGCTGGAGAAATGAGCTAAACATAGTATTTCTCTGATTATATGAGTGGGTTTTTTCCCCTATACTAGTGACATTTTGCAATGATGGAGTTTCAGTAAACTGCTATTAGATGCATTTTTCTGGGGTAGGAAAATAGCAACTGCTAATTTTGGTTGGATAGAAAGGCCTACAATTATATTCCCTTCCACCAGCAAAGCTATTGAAGATTTCCATGTTGTACAACTATTTGTAGTAGCTTATTTTTTATACATCTCTGTGTCCAACCCATTGTGTAGTTCTGCTATGCAGACAGATGTGATTAAGATATTTTCCCCTCACATCAGGTGGAAAGTGAGGCAATTGAGGATTTTATTTCATTGCACTGTAAATGAACTTAAGAAATGAATGAATTTGGATTTTATTTTTCAGCATTAGGCAGATTAAATGTCCTGAATACCTTTCCACACACATTTCACATGACATTATTTAAAAACTATAGTAAGTATGTAAGTATTGAAATCTTGATGAGTCATAAAGAAGAAATTGAAACAAGAGACTATAGCTATTGGAAGGGATGATGGGTTGGGATGGAGTGTTGCAATTTCAATGACTAAAATTTTTGGATTTAATAGCCATACAATAGTTAAGGATTGGGCCCTCACATGGTGGGTCGCAGAAATTCAGAACACCTAAAACGTTACATCATCATTTATTTGAACATTCAAAGGACTTCACTATCATTGAACAGATAGGTTAGAAAAAAAAATTAATCTTTAACAGAAAACAAATTTCTTTAACTATATTTAACTAGAAAACAAATTCATCTGTGTTTGAGATTAATGCTGAAATAAAATAGGTTTTTTTTAAGATTTTTATTTATTTATTTGACAGACAGAGATCACAAGTAGGCAGAGAGGCAGGCAGAGAGAGGAGGAAGCAAGCTGTCCGCAGAGCAGAGAGCCCGATGCAGGGCTCGATCCCAGAACCCTGGGATCATGACCTGAGCCGAAGGCAGAGGCTTTAACCCACTGAGCCACCCAGGTGCCCCTGAAATAAAATAGTTTTAATGAGAATGAAAAATGTGATTATGACTTCATGAGATTAAACATTTTCCCTCATGCGTTATCCAGGAACACTCAATCCAACAAATTAATATAAAAAACAATCTCAAGTGGGACAAAAGTGATAGAAACATGGCAAAAGTATTCTAGAAAAACAACATTTGACACTAGAGAGGATTCCTACAGATAGGTCCTTCCTGAATGTGAATTCACAGCCCTGAATGATACAATACTTGGCAGTATTCCAAGACAAGAATGTAGATACAAGTAATATTTTTATGTAATAGAATTATTAGACTTTTAAATGATGAAAAGTATGTAAAGATATAAAAGCATTCATAAACAGGGCTGAAATGATCAAAATTAAACTTTTGCAAATAAAATATATATTAAAAAAGAGATCTCATCAGCAAATTCTGAATCAATCAAGTAGCAAATTGAGTAGAGAATTAGTGAGGTAAAAGATATACCTGGGAAAGTACAGAAAATAAAAACACAGAAACGTACAGAGAGAGGAAATATGAAAGAGCAATTAAAGACGTAATAGGTAAAATAATAAGGTCCATTTATTCTTGGATTGGGAGGGAGACAAACCATAAATGACTCTTAATCTCACAAAACAAACTGGGGGTTGCTGGGGGGAGGTGGGATTGGGAGAGGGGGAGCAGGCTATGGACATTGGGGAGGGGAGGCGAACCATAAGAGACTATGGACTCTGAAAAACAACCTGAGGGTTTTGAAGGGTCAGGGGTGGGAGGTTGGGGGAACAGGTGGTGGGTGATGGGGAGGGCACGTTTTGCATGGAGCACTGGGTGTTGTGCAAAAAGAATGAATACTGTTACACTGAAAAAATAAATAAATAAATAAAAAGGGAAAAAAAAAATAATAAGGTCCAACAGACATCTAGTAGAAGTTAAAAAAAAAAAGTGAGATCATTAAAAAATAAGAAGGTGAAATCCTGAGTCCACAAATTGGAAAGTTAATATATCTTTAGGCCTATGAGGAACATTTATAATTTTTTTAATATTAATATACTAAATGTAACAAAAATTACTCTCAACAAATATTAAAAAAGGGTACTATTCAGAACATGTTTCCTAATCACAATACAAATAGGTTATAATTTCATGTTTGAAACTAACTTTTAAAAGCCCCATACTTTACAGTTTGGAAGGTTTTAAATGAGTATATAAATAATTCATAAGTTAAAAATTAAGTCTTAATGGATAAAAATTTAGAACCAATTTGTAATCAAAATCACATACCAGAATTTGTTGGATCCAGCTAAAGTAGCATTTAGAGGAAGAACTTAGTCCCAAAAGCTTACATTAGGGGCAAAAATGCCTGAGAATTAGTGAGGTTAGAGTACAACATGAGAAGCTAGAAAAGTGAAGAATTACCTTAAGAAAGTGTAAGTAAAAAATTAACATAAAACCATAACAGAAAACAAAAATAAAAGCATTGTGGACCAATAAAATCAACAGCTTATTTTTTTAAGACTGTAAAAGATACATAAATAGATTGAAAGGATGAAAATCAATGCTAGGATTTGAAATCTACAAGTACATATTTTCTTATATTTTAACATCTCTGAAACCAGACTGCATTATAATCAATAATATGTCATAGTTTAATTGATGAAGGTTTTTCTTTTTCCTTAAAAGACCATAAATTTGTGCATCTTATAAATTACTAAATAAAATATTATTATAAGAAAGCTCCGTGAGGAATTTTATGTAAACCAATTTGACAATTGAGGCAAAATTGACTTATTTATAAAAATGTAACAACAAAGTTAACACAGAAGTTAGAAAAATTATAAATAAATATTATTAAGAATGCTTTAGTCTGGTTTCCTCAGAACCAACATAAAGTTTTGTATATGGTAGATATGAAGAGATGTGAGACCATAGAGCAGAAGTGCAGGACAGGTGGAATGAAATTGGAGATGAGGAATGATCAACCTAAAGTTTTATGAAATTATCCTCAACTCTACATAATGTTGCTGGATTTAATATGATAGTCTCAGAACTCTTTACCCAGGAAAAGTAAAAGAGACAGGTATCAATTTCTTCTCATTCCTCTTTGGTCAATTATAGCCCAGGGGTCATTAATTTCTCAGCATTTCCAAGTTGTCCATAAATAACTGAAGAGTGTCTTTTTTTTTTTTATTTGTTTATTTACAGCATAACAGTGTTCATTGTTTTGGCATCACACCCAGTGCTCCATGCAGTACGTGCCCTCCCTATTACCCACCACCTGGCTTCTCAACCTCCCACCCCCCTGCCCCTTCAAAACCCTCTGGTTGTTTTTCAGAGTCCATAGTATCTCATGGTTCATCTCCCCTTCCAGTTTCCCTCAACTCCCTCTCCTCTCCATCTCCCCATGTCCTCCATGTTATTTGTTATGCTCCACAAATAAGTGAGACCATATGATACTTGACTCTCTCTGCTTGACTTATTTCGCTCAGCATAATCTCTTCCAGTCCCGTCCATGTTGCTACAAAATTTGGGTATTCATCCTTTCTGATGGACGCATAATACTCCATTGTGTATATGTACCACATCTTCCTTATCCATTCATCCATTGAAGGGCATCTTGGTTCTTTCCACAGTTTGGTGACCGTAGCCATTGCTGCAATAAACATTGGGGTACAGATGGCCCTTCTTTTCACTACATCTGTACCTTTGGGATAAATACCCAGCAGTGGAATTGCAGGGTCATAAGGAAGCTCTATTCTTAATTTCTTCAGGAATCTCCACACTGTTCTCCAAAGTGGCTGCACCAACTTGCCTTCCCACCAACAGTGGAAGAGGGTTCCCCTTTCTCCACATCCTCTCCAACACGCGTTGTTTCCTGTCTTGCTAATTTTGGCCATTCTAACTGGTGTCAGGTGGTATCTCAATGTGGTTTTAATTTGAATCTCCCTGATGGCTAGTGATGATGAACATTTTTTCATGTGTCTGATAGCCATTTGTATGTCTTCGTTGGAGAAGTGTCTGTTCATATCTTCTGCCCATTTTTTGATATGATTATCTGTTTTGTGTGTGTTGAGTTTGAGAAGTTCTTTATAGATCCTGGATATCAACCTTTTGTCTGTACTGTCATTTGCAAATATCTTCTCCCATTCCGTGGGTTGCCTTTTTGTTTTGTTGACTGTTTCCTTTGCTGTGCAGAAATTTTTGATCTTGATGAAGTCCCAAAAGTTCATTTTCGCTTTTGTTTCCTTGGCCTTTGGAGACGTATCTTGAAAGAAGTTGCTGTGGCTGATATTGAAGAGGTTACTGCCTATGTTCTCCTCTAGGATTCTGATAGATTCCTGTCTCACGTTGAGGTCTTTTATCCATTTCGAGTTTATCTTTGTGTACGATGTAAGAGAATGATCGAGTTTCATTCTTCTACATATCGCTGTCCAGTCTTCCCAGCACCATTTATTGAAGAGACTGTCTTTTTTCCATTGTATATTTTTTCCTGTTTTGTCGAAGATTATTTCACCATAGAGTTGAGGGTCCACATCTGGGCTCTCCACTCTGTTCCACTGGTCTATGTGTCTGTTTTTTTGCCAGTACCATGCTGTCTTGGTGATCACAGCTTTGTAGTAAAGCTTGAAATCGGGTAACGTGATGCCGCCAGTTTTGTTTTTGTTTTTCAACATTTCCTTAGCAATTCGGGGTCTCTTCTGATTCCATACAAATTTTAGGATTATTTGCTCCAGCTCTTTGAAAAATACCAGTGGAATTTTGATTGGAATGGCATTAAAAGTATAGATTGCTCTAGGCAGTATAGACATTTTAACAATGTTTATTCTTCCAATCCAAGAGCATGGAACAGTCTTCCATCTTTTTGTGTCTTCTTCAATTTCTTTCATGAGTGTTCTGTAGTTCCTTGAGTACAGGTCCTTTACCTCTTTGGTTAGGTTTATTCCCAGGTATCTTATGGTTCTTGGTGCTATAGTAAATGGAATCGATTCTCTAATTTCCCTTTCTGCATTTTCATTGTTGGTGTATAAGAAAGCCACTGATTTCTGTACATTGACTTTGTATCCTGCCACGTTACTGAATTGCTGTATGAGTTCTAGTAATTTGGGGGTGGAGTCTTTGGGGTTTTCCATATAAAGAATCATGTCATCTGCGAAGAGAGAGAGTTTGACTTCTTCCTTGCCAATTTGGATACCTTTTATTTCTCTTTGTTGTCTGATTGCCATTGCTAGGACTTCTAATACTATGTTGAACAAGAGTGGTGAGAGTGGGCATCCTTGTCGTGTTCCTGATCTCAACGGGAAGGCTGCAAGCTTTTTCCCATTGAGGATGATATTTGCTGTGGGTCTTTCATAGATAGATTTTATGAAGTTCAGGAATGTTCCCTCTATCCCTATACTTTGAAGCATTTTCACCAGGAACTGATGCTGGATTTTGTCAAATGCTTTTTCTGCATCAATTGAGAGGACCATGTGGTTCTTCTCTCTTCTCTTATTGATGTGTTCTATCACATTGATTGATTTGCGAATGTTGAACCAACCTTGCAACCCAGGGATGAATCCCACCTGGTCATGGTGGATAATCTTTTTAAAGTGCTGCTGGATCCTGTTTGCTAGGATCTTGTTGAGAATCTTTGCATCCATATTCATCAGTGATATTGGTCTGAAATTCTCCTTTTTGGTAGGGTCTTTGCCTGGTTTGGGGATCAGGGTAATGCTGGCTTCATAAACAGAGTCTGGAAGTTTTCCTTCTGCTTCAATGTTTTGGAACAGCTTCAGGAGAATTGGTGTTATTTCTTCTTTGAAAGTTTGGTAGAATTCCCCAGGGAATCCGGCAGGTCATGGGCTCTTGTTTTTTGGGAGGTTTTTGATCACTGCTTCAATCTCGTTACTAGATATCGGTCTATTCAGGTTGTCAATTTCTTCCTGGTTCAATTTTGAAGAGTGTCTTTGAAAGTGGACCCATGGTAGAATAGTGGTACATACTTGTGGTTCAATCATTCCTTACATAAAGAAAATCAATATCTACATAGAAATGGTCACTGTAGCATAATCAGGTTGAGCAAATTTTGAAGTGCTGTACGAACAATAACTAAACTAAGCAGTTATAAATCTACTAATCAAAACAAGCCTAGATATCTCATTACAGACATTTCCAATTTGATGTAATTTATTCCAAAATATAGAAAAACACAAATTACAAAGTTTGAAATACCTTGCTAATAACAACATTGACAAGGAGAGTATAAGAAAAAAATTGTATGCCAGCTTCACGAATATAGATGGAAAATCTGACTTATAATGTTAACAATTTGAATCCATATTTACAAAGCAAAACACTAGTATTACTGTGTGATTTACACTGGAAATACATGGATAGTTTAACATTAAAAACATGTATTTCATGTAGTTCATCATATTAACAAGGTAAAAGATTTTTTTAAGAATGATCATCCTAATAAAGGCAGTTTCCAACTGATGGTATTTCCGTATCTGAAATGAAAAGAAAAAGTGAATTCATTGCTTACTATAGGAAACAAGGTTTATGCTAGTCAGTCAGTCTTCCAAAAAAAGAGCAGAATGTTCATTACATATAGAGTATTTAAGATCAGAGGAATTTAGGAGTTGGTGGACTTTTAGAAGGGGGTATGGTGAGGGTCATCTCATAGTAAAGCTTGGTTATTGAGAGGTGAGTTGATTGATTCTCAGAAGCAAATTTATTTGAATAAATCTTTACCTGATTTCAGAACTAAAGGGTTGACACTGGTTGACCTGGAAAAATACACTTTAAATCCAATTCTGATGTTTGCAGACATATATATATATGTGTATATATATATATATATATATGTACATACATACATATATATACATATACATGTATATATACATATGCATATATGTATGTATATATATATGCAGAACTTTAATGTCTGCAAACATATATATATATATATATATATATATATATATGCATGTCAAAACACTTTATGATGTTCATGATAGAATGCCTTGCTAAGTTCAAACACCTTGGAATTTCCTTAACTGACTAAGACATTATTTCTCAGAACTCCTTAAAAAAATCCTACATGGTGATGAAATGATATGTACATTCTCTGCTAATAAGACCAAAACAAAATTTCCATTATCATCACTAATTTTCAACATTTTACTCATGGTGCTAGCCCACACAATAAGGCAAGAAAATAAAATTTATGATAATATGACAGGATGAAAGTGGTGTTATTCTCAGGCAGTACATATATATGTACAGGTGTATACACACTTTAAAATTTCAAGATGTACAAAAGATTGTGAGAGTAACTTTACTCAAATTCATTGAGCATATACATATAAGCAAAAACAGTGGAAAATATAATTTAAAATAGTTTTATAAGAGCAATCAATATCTAGAATATATTTTATCTAATTTGTAGTTTTATCTATTTAGAGGTCTCTAGAGAATTTTATGGTTATGTGACATATCTCCATCTTTAGGAGTAAAGGAGATGCCTCAGAACATGAGTAAAACATCCTACTTAGAAAAAGTCCTGAAATTTTGGGTGTAAGATTACTCTGATCTTAGTTCTACAGGAGTGAAGAGAGCTGAAATCCAGGAACACACATGCTCCTAGAAAAATCTTCATAGACACTAACACATTCATTGACATTAACTTTCTACATTGAGATCATCAGGATCTATCACAGAGAATATCTCATACCCTAGAGGTATATCCCTTCTTACAAGAATCCCATGATTCCCAAGTCATCACCACAAATCATCTACTCTAATACCTTTCCTGACCCATCCTCTCCTACCTCTCTCCAAGTCTTGCATCATTTTGAACCCTCTGGAATTTAATATTGGTTATTACAATATTCTCCATATTCTCAATCTCTCCTCTAGTCCTTATCTTCAACTTCTCCTTCTAAAAAAAAAAAACTCTAGACTCTCTCTATTCCCCACAGCCCTCCTTTGTAGCTTTTTCAATGGCAACTTGAAAACATCTTAACCACTGCACTATTTATTGCTTTGCAAGTATTACTGAAGTGATTTCTAGAGGTTTAACAGTAGATGTGCCTTTTCCATCATGGATCAGTGTTTTCTCATTTGTCAGGTAGCCAGGACAGAGCTACTTTAAACACAATTTACAATGAAATAGCTCCTCACCACTTTAGTGATGAGAATCTGGGCTGTATATTGTTGATAGGGCTAACTAAGATTTTCCTTTGTTTCTTCTTCTCCCTTCTCCTTCTCCTTCCCTCTCTCTCTCATCACTGCCAAGTCAACTGTCCTGTGCAATCTCCTGGGTAGAATAAAGGGGGCTGGCCTATATCTGGTTCACTCTTACTCTGATCTCACTTTATTGAGCAGAAGGCTTACCGGATATTCTGTTTTGAATATTACTTAGCAAGACTTCAAAACTAAGGTTTCCAAGTTGGTTGGGTCTTGATTGCCAAGGACACTCGGGTTTTCATATTTTCTGGCTGCATCTCTAGTCATCATGTTTTTTTTTTAAAGATTCCATTTATTTATTTGACAGAGAGAAATCACAAGTAGGCAGAGAAGCAGGCAGAGAGAGAGAGGAGGAAACAGGCTCCCTGCCAAGCAGAGAGCCCGATGCGGGACTCGATCCCAGGACCCCGAGGTCATGACCTGAGCTGAAGGCAGAGGCTTAACCCACTGAGCCACCCAGGTGCCCTGTCATGTTTTACCTAATGATACTTTACTATTTTTCATCCATTTTATGCTTTTAATGCAGAACTTTTAACTGAAAGTTTTTTCCCTAGTACTATCAATGTAGGACCCACAAATCCATAATTAAACAATATAATAATGATACAGAAATATTTTGCATTTTAATATTAGCAGAATATTAAAAATGATAATCTGAAATATTGGAATACTACCAAAGAAAAGTTGAGTGTTTTCCTATGTTTATAACTAATTCTCTCACAGCTTTGACCCAGCCATCTCTTTCTCAGAGAATAAAATGAAGGCTTAAAATTATGACATTCCATGAAATTTAGCCATTTCACATCTACAGGAGATTACATCGTGAGACCAAAAATATGTTACCCTACTGGGGCTTTAAACCTGATTCTTCACTGACGGTCTTCAGAGAGATTCAAACTTCTATTTCTATTCTATTTGCTAGCATTGCCACCACCACTGAGTGGCAACTATTACTTAAAGGAAATTTATGAGCTAAGACAACATATGGAGGGAGATCTACCACAGCAAATCTCTAACCTAAAGCTAGGGTTAGAATTTTCTGTTGTCACTGGGGTTGTTAGGGAGATAGGAAAAAATGATATTCCAAACTCACTCTTCCGCACACATGCGTGCTCTCTGCCCTCCATTCATATAAATATATTCATATGTATGCATATAATTTGCACATGTCTATTGAACAATCTAAATGTTACAAGTATATTTCATGTATAATGTGTGAGTATGCATATATTGCATAACAGATTGCTAAGAGTATATATGTGAACCAGTTATCTATTGCTGTGTAATGAACTACACCAAAATCGAGGGTCTTAAAATCACAAGTATTGTTGCTCCTAAGATGATGGATCAGCCACACAATTTTGATGATCTTATCCAGACTTGGCTAATTTTGTCTGGTTTTGCTTCTGTTTCTGCCATCAGCTGGTAGTTCGCTCGGAGGTTCACTGACCTGGTGATTAACTGACTATTGTCAGTTTTGCCTGGCATGGTCCATGTGTCTTTAATTACCCAACACATTAGATTGTAACTGTTCACATGATTGTATTTCAGGGTTTCAAAAGAGAAATCCTTCAAGGCCTAAGCTCAGAACTAGTGCAAGGCCATTCTCCACAGATTCTTTTGGCAAAAGCAAGTAACAAGGGTGTCCCAAATGAGAAAACAGATTCCCTTTTTGTTGAGAGAAGCAGCAAAGTCATATTGCAAAGCATATGGACACGGGAAGGGTTGATGAATTGGTACATTTTGTCGTCAATCTATCTCAACACGATTACCCACTCAATTTTCATAATTATGTATATTTATGATGTTTCAAAGAGATTGTTAAGCTGAATTCTACATAACTCTTTGCATGTAGCTCCATAATATCTACCTAGGCTATGAATATTGATGATGTTAACATAAGTGTGAGAAGTATTATGAACAAAATGTAGTTTTCCAGATATCCAGACTGCAGAATTTGTGAATCTATAACTTTTCTGTATTTCTATGATGGTGATGACCATTTTCTCATATTTTAGTTATTCATTCATTCATCTACTTATTCATTAAACAAGGGGTTCCTTGGTGGTTACTGTATTCCAGGGAATTATATGCAAGCAACCATCAAGAAAAATAAGAGTAAAGGTAAAAAAATTTAAATAAAACATGGTAATTACTAGAATATGAAAAATGCAGATTTCAATGGAACACATAGAAGCTAGTGACTAAGTGTCTCCAGGACAGTCTAAAATAAAGATATGAACATTTATTCTCAAGTTATACTTCAAAGAAAAAGAGCAAAAACAATCAATAAAAAATGAACTTATGTTTTTACATACATTAGCAACGTGTCTGCTTTTAAAAATAATATTCCTTATAATCCCAACATTTTATCATATTCTCTATAAATAGTTGCAACCTGAATATATTCATGGTTACACATATAGATATATTTATAGATGGAATAAATGAAAAGCAATCTGACTACCACAGTTACCAAAACATATTTCACATTAGTGAAGATAGCTAATATCTATGGACAAAATAATGTGCTAGGTGCTTTTTATGAATCATCTTACTTAATTCTTAACCAGATGGAGTAGATACTACTTTAATATCCATTTTAACAGATGAAGATAGTGGAGATTAACAAAGTTTAGTGACTTGTCAAAAATCACCAGCCTGTAAGTGACACAGCCAGAATTCAAACTTGGTCTTTGAGGCTAAGAAATCTCTGATCCTACACCATCCAGCTTTCCAACCTTCATTGTTGAACTGATCACTGTAAATTCACAGGACCTGCTGCTTCCTATCTTTGCCCAAATGTGCAGAGAGGCAGTTATAATTACAAAGAAAGAAGGCTTCATCCCCCCATTGATCTTTATCCAAACCTCTGCATCTTCTCCCTTCCTTGGCAATCAAAATTAAGTTTTTCAGGGAAATAAATTATATGCATTCATAAGATTAAGCATCTCAGGAATAGGATTAGAGTTGTAAATCATGCTTAGTCAAAATCATGGAAAAAATCCAAGCAGTGGAATTTGGAGTGCTTTCTTATTTTATATTTTAACACCCATTTCTTTCACAACTCTTAGTTTTAACTAAGTATATTTATTTGTTTTTCAGTCAGTCTCCCCCACTAAATTCTGAACATAGGACCTTCTCTGCCTGCTTTCCTGTTGTCACTGACTCATGATAGACACTTCATAGAAATTTCTTGCTCTAGAATCTGACTCCTGGCAACTCTTGGCGGTGGCTCAGGGATCCAGAATCAAAGTCTGAAAAGTGAATACAGAATTAAAGAAAAGCTGCTTCTAAGAGACCAAAGAGCAGGCTGAGGAAGAGCAAGCTGCTCCACTAGTTTCCACAGGCCTGCCACTGCCTTTCATGCTGACACGGTCCAAGCATACCGGCCAGGTCTGGTCAGATATTCTCTTCTTAAAAGGCCCACCCTTCTTGATGCAGATATGACACTTTCATTGTCTATGTCCTCAGGAAAAAGAGGAGATCTGAAAGGCAGTGTGCTGTGTGAGACTGGAAAGAATCGGTGATAGTTCATAGGATGACCTTAGGAATGCCAATTAAGCTCGGTGATGAGGGGTAGAGCCCTTGTGAATGCTCTCTCTCTCTCTCTCTCTCTCTCTCTCTTGGTCCGGAATACACCCAAGAATTCCACTCCCAAATGCTTCCAGGTTGAAGTATACATATATCTATCTACATAGATAGATATATGATATACAATAACTTTACCATAAAAAGGGTTCTACAAACATTTTTTTAGTACTCATTTCTTTTTGGACAAAACATATTTGAAGAGCATTTACATACTTGAAAAGCATTTTAACATTTTTCCTCCCCAACTAGATTCTAATACCTATTATGATTTCACTAAACATAGAACACAGAGGTAAAGGAGGCACTACAAAAACAAAGAGCTCTAGGGAAATTTCAAAGACATTTAACGTTTTTAATGTAAATTATATACTTTGTTTCTATAGAATTTACAAAGTTAAACATCCCAAACATGTGACACCACTCATGCAAACCTGTTTCTTCATAAAGAAATACCTATTCACCAAAAAAAAAAAAAAAAAAAAAAAAAGGACTGCATGTTTGTAAATTTTTATTTTGCTGCTGTTTGGAGTAATAAAGGGAAAGAGAACAAACCATTTATCAAGAACCTATTATATGCCACATGTTTTCCTTGCCACCTTAGAAGTGCTATGTTGGTTAATATTAACTATAATCCTATTATATTAAATCCAGAAATTGTCCCTAATAGAGAATATGAAACATGCTCCTAGTTACAAAGTTAATAAGAAGCAAAGTCAAGGTTTAAACTCAGGCTTTTTTTTTTCTTCTTCTTCTTCTTCTTCTTCTTCTTTTTTTCTTTTTTTTAACTGATATGTTAGTCACTGTACATCATTAGTTTTTGAGGTATATTCCAAGATTCATTGTTTGTATATAACACCCAGTACTCCATGCAGTATGTGCCCTCCTTAATACCCATCACTGAGCTCACCCATCCCTCCACCCCCCTCCCCTCTAAAACCCTCAGTTTGTTTCTCAGAGTCCACAGTCTCTCATGGTTCATCTCCCCCTTCGATTTCCTTCCTTCATTTTCCCCTTCCTTCTCCTAATGTCATCCACTGCTATTCCTTCTGACTCCTACATCCAAATACTTTTTATTTCAATGTTATTTTCCTCAGTTTTGAGTTTCTGGGACTTCCTGGAGTTTCGTGCTGGAGGGTGAGACCCCAGTAGAGCTGGTCCACAGCATACCTTTCTGCGCTTTCGGCTCCAGCTGTAGCATTAGAGGAAGCTTCATACCCGTGCATTTGTTTATCATAGTCCACATTCACAAGTATTTTATTTGTCTCCAAATAGCAAAAAATTACCTGTTGGGCCTACAGTTGAATTCTACTGCATTATGGTCCTTCCTCTAGAGGATCACCTTGGAGGAGAGAACTTTGCAAGACTTGTAAGTGGACTTGCAGGCATTTGGGAAGGGAATTTAGGCTCCAGGACACAATTAGAAATTGGGGCATGGAACCTGACCCAGGAAGACTTCCTTGCCCCTTAGAGAGGACTGCAGGTGGAAAGCACAGGGCCAAGACTGAAAACCTCTTGTTTCAGTGTAATGGTGGTCATTTCAGGCCAAAAAATAGGAATAACTTAAAATTATCTTTTGAAAATGGCAAAAACTGAAAACTTGGCAACTTTGGCCAGGGCTCATTGATATATTTCTCTGTAAGGAGCCATTTCAGGGGTCATGATGCCATGGACAGAGCAAGGACCACTGCCTCCTTTCCTTTACACTTTTTCAACCACTGAAATCTTGATTTTGTAGCAACCCACCTACCAAAATAGTTCTGACATCAATGACATTTTGATTGTCAAAACCAGTGGACATTTCACAGAACTTGCTTCATCAGTAATAACATGGTTTCTGGTGAGCTGTCACGGAATTAGTCCTTCCTTCTTTTTTCAAGAGTGGCCACATGGTGCAGGCTGGCCAGCGGATATATTTTATCCTCTTGGTACAGTAGTCATGGGATTGAAGCAGAACCAATCAGAGTCCCTTGGTTGATAGAGAGAGAGAGAAACAGTGAGAGACAGAGCAAAAGGCACAGGGATGCAGAGATACAGAGAGAGATTGAAATTGGGGCACGTATTTCATGGAGCACTGGATGTGGTGAATAAAAAATGAATTTTGGAACACTGAAAAAAATTAAGTTAAAAAAAAAAAAGGGAATTCCTGATAACTTGTTGTAATACCCTGGATCCAGTCATGACTAATCCTGTCAGGCATCACCCTGGATTTCCCATATATGTGAAAAAAATAAATGTATTCAAATATCCGTTGCTTTAAAAGGTTTGAATTAGGTTTGTGTCATTCATATCTGGAAGAATTTGAACTGCCTGTGAAGCAAGGAATTCTGGAATACTGCCTCTGTTTGTTAACTCTCCCTATTCTAAACTTCTAAGATATATTTCTCCAGCTTTCCTGCCTCCATTTTTTAATACTACATTTATTGATTTCTATTGCTATCTGTCCCCTGAATGTGGATATATCTCAGCCCTTTGTCGTTTCATTCAATAAACTCTCTTTGGATAAAAACACCAACATCCATTGTCTACTCCCCTTCTGTATCACTATTGTTCAAGCCAGGTCCCTGAATACAGAAAACAGATAAAAATTCACTGTATCCTCCTCTGCTCTGGATCAGGAACTTCTTTCACCACCCACTTCCTCAAATTCCCATCTTTTCATCCTCTTTTGCTGTACATGATTTAACAACTTGAACCTAGCTTCACACCCTGACTCTTGGTTTCTAGTTTCTCTTCTTTGCTCTCTTCCACCACTATAATTCCTGTTAATCCTGGGGGACATAACTTGATTTTGAAAACATTCTCCAGCTCATTTCTTAGTATCATCAGGGGATATATCAAACCTTACTCCTAGGTGAAGATCTAGCACCTAAATCAGTGGTTCTCAAATTTTTTAGCAGGCATCAGAATCACCTGGAGAAATTGGTAACACACCAAATACTGGGTCCCACTCCTGGCATTTCTGATTTGAGAATTCTGGGGTAGGACCTGAGTATGTGAATTTCCAACAAGTTCACAGGAAATGCTGATGCTGCTTGTGTGGACCTTAAGAATGATTCTGAGCTGGTTCATAGTCTGTTAACTTTCATATGGCAAACCCTTGTATTATGTATTTGTCTTGAATGTGGGAGGAGCCTATAACATTTTTCTAATCAACAGAATATGGAAAAAGTGATGGAATATTACTCCAGTGACTATTTTGTGATACAGAGGACTCTACTAGAGGAGACAGGAGACACGGAAGTCTTCTTGCTGGTCTTGAAGAGACAAGCAGCAATGTTGTGATTGTGACACCTGGCAGAGATATAAGGTTGGCCTCTTAAGACAGTCAGTAAGGAGCCAGCATCCTCAGTCACACAACCACAAGGAAATGAATTCTGTCAACAACCAAAATGAGCTTGAATGTAGAATTTTCCCCAGTTGAGTATCTTGATGAAAACACAGTCTAACTGGCACCTTCCTTGAAGACTTGTGAGATCCTGAGCAAGGGACCTAAATAAGCCTTGTCTGGACTCCTGACCCATGGAAACTGAGATACTAAATGTGCATTATTTGAAGCTTCTAAGTTTGTGATAATTTGTACTGAATATGATATCTTCAAAAATATTATTCCCAGCAACAATCTCTGTAAAGTTTCCATTGCCTATAAGATAAAATTTACGCACCTTAGTAGGGCATATAAGGATTTTTATGAAAGGTGTCTTACCTCCTTCTTTAATTTCTTACTCAAATTATTGTCTGTCCTAGCTAGTACCAAGTTATTTCAACTCTCTTCTTCAAACTTGGAACATGCTTTAATATACCTCAGAACCTCTGAACAGTTTCTGGCTGAGAATTCCTCCTTTTGCACCCATTCCTATCCCTTTCGAAGGTCACTTTTTGGGGGGGAGGGGGTTAAAGGAAGAGAGAGAGAGAGAATCTTATGCAGACTTCCCACACAGTGTGGAGCCTCATGTAGGGTTTGATGTCATGACCTTGAGATCATGACCTGAGCCAAAAGAGTCCGATACTTAACCGATTGAGCCACTCAGGTGCCCATCGAAATTCATTTCAGATTCTGTCATCTCCTGTGAACCTTCATGACACCATTCTTTAACTCAATTCCTGAGCCAATTCTTTAACCCAATCCTTTAATGCAGTTCCTGAGTTTATAGTCTTTCCCTCTAAGCACCATGTGTTTACCTGTAATTTTGCGGTTATCACATTGTCTTGCCAAGTGAGTGTGCTTTCTTTGTCTGCACAAGCAGATCTCAGCAACTTGAGAGCAAGAGTTTCCCTTTGGTTTGTCCATATCACTGCCTATTAGAGGGTACCCATTCAGCGGTTTAATCAAAAACAATGTTTTGTAAGAGAATTACATGTATTTTTAAAATTTTATTTATGAAGATATCATTCATGCCAAAACAAACCCCCCCCCAAAAAAAAACCTCACCTAGAATTCTTGGGGGAGAGGAAAATATAAGATAGACTCAATAATAGCTGAAATCATGATGTGGAAATCCCTTAATAAGGATGAGAAATAAAGAACAATAGGAGGTCTTTGATTAGTTATGACTGGTAGATCAAACACTAAGTTATATTTATATTTTTTTCAGGCATTCCATGATGCTACTTTGTAATATGCTATTGAACACTAAAATAATGCCACAAATTTAAGTTTTATATAGTTCTACATGGGTATACTCTTTAAATAAATCAACTATTGTCATTACCTTTGATGGAAGATATTTAATTCAATTACTAAGTATATAGATAATCGTATAGTTTACAATAACGCAATTTTAAATGTATTACATAGTGAATGCATTATAGCATTTTTAAAAATACAGTAGTCTATTACATTTTCTGTTTCATTAAAAAGAAATTTCATTCCTTTATAATTTTTCCTCACTTTTCTGGGAAATTAGTTTTAAAAGATTTTTTAAAAGATTTTATAAGCTCCAGATTTATATGTAGATTTATATGCATGAGAAAAGTTTTCGTTTATGATTCAACTACTCTGCTCCCTCAGATGTATATATTCTCCTTAAAAGTATCATTCAATGTAATAAGCACATTGAATTCTTTCTTCTTTCCCCTTCTCATATGCTACACAAGAATAAAATTTAATGTTATGTGACCATCTTACTAACTACAATTTGTAATACATAAACATTTACACAGGCATTATAATAAATAAGTACAATTCCATAAAGTTAGGTAATATGACAAAGAAGTATTATTTAAATGAGATTAATTATGCTTAGTAAGTTAAACCTATGTGCCCTCAGGTTAAGAAAAACTGCAATAATTACTTCAATATAGATATTTATAGACCTCCCAAACCTCCTTCCTTATAAAAATTATTTAAATTGCTAACATAAAAGGGAAAGAAATCTCATGACTTGTTTTAATCTATTAACACTACTTGCTGGGGACTGAAATGTGTCCACTCAAAATTCAAGTATTGAAACCCTAACACCCAGTACCTCAGAAAGGGACTACATTTGGAGATTGGGCTTTGGTAGATGTAATTACATTAAAATGAGGTTGTTAGGATGGGACGAAATCTAATATAACTGGTGTCCTTAGAAGAGGAGGTTAGGGCATACAGACATATACAGGGATGCATATGTACAGAGGATAGGCCATGTCAGGACTCAGAAAGAAAGCCACAGTCCACAAACCACAGAGAAAGGCTTTAGGACAAACCAAACCTGTCGACACCTTGATCTTGGACTTGCAGCCTCCAAAACTATGAAAAAAATAAAAATCTGTTGTTTAAGTCACTCAGTCTGTGGTACTTTATTATGGCAGCCCTGGAGCCCTGACACAGGGCCCCATGATCTTTCAGGACTGCCAAGGGCATGATGACAACAGTGCCCCCTTTTTCATTTTTTTTTTTTTAAGTACACCCTACACCCAACATGGGGCTTGAACTCAAAACCCTGAGATCAAGAGTCACACATTCTACTGACTGAGCCAGCCAGGTACCCCCCTCAACGGTGTTAAAATAGAAAAGAACTTAACACATGTATCATCTTTTGAAAAATGAAAGATGAAAATAACTGCTGGTGCTATAAATATTTCTCAGTAGCAGTTTTCTAAAAGCTGCATGAACTTAGATGTATCCTTATTAGTACTGATGCTGTTTCCCTCCTCTCTCTCCAGCCCCCTCTCTTTTTTGTACCTTGACACAAACATGTTCTGTCCCATGCCTCACAGAAACACTAATCTGAGTGTACAACACTAAAACTGGGGGGAAGAAATGGTAGCTGGATTTTATATATCCCTAAAGTGTTTACTTTAGCAATAAAACATAATGAGAGAAGGGGAGACTTTCATCTTGAAACCTATGCCAGAATATTGAAACACAAATAGACTATGTAAGATACAAGAATTTTAAAAATTGCTTTGTTATACATCATTGCAAAGACAACTTGACATTTGGTCTTTACAATTAAAATGATAAGTACTGGGTTAAGAAACTTTGAAGTACCTTCTTCTTTATAAACAACTGTGAAATTTAACAGATGAAAAATTTCTTTATCTTGGCAACTTGTATTATGGCTGGCATTATTTAATTAATGCAAAGTGAAAAATACATGATCCCAGGTATTGCTACTGAGTGAGTTTTCCTAGGTTGGTGATTACACTCATAAAATATGTAATTATTATTCAGATAAACAAAATGAACATATTGTTATCTGTTAATACATCACAAACCAAAGACTTGGCAAATTCTTTATTGCTTTATGAATGAAAAACGTGATTTTTTCTTGTCATATTCTCGATATAAAGGAACAGTATTTTGCAACCATTGTTATATAAGAAGACACCTATCCTATACAAAATTTAATTCCACTAGTCACAGATCATTTTTAAGGTACTTAGGCTACTATGGTAGCAAATATTATATCTTGGAGTCATTGAACAATACACCAGCCGACAAGCTAACAGAAAATTGAAAGACAATTTTCAATACTATGCTCCAACTAAATGTCAATTTAGAAACTAAATATAACTCCTGGATTCTGTTTGCACTTTAAAAATTACATTCCCTAAGTTTAATAGGAGAATGAAATTTTCTGTAAGTTCTACATTCTCAAGTCTTGAGGCTTAGGTGAATTTTGTTCCAAAAGAACAGGTACTATTACTTAAAATGAAAAAACAAATCCCAAATTTATACACAATATTACACCTTTTAAGTAAGAAAAAATGCTGGAATTCTGAACTTTCCAGTCACCAGGGTAAAAAAGAACATATTGGATGACAAAACTATAATTCAAGGGCTAGGGAGAAGTAGGCCACACTTATATATACAACCTTAGGTGATTCATTCAACAAACATTTATTGAAATTTAAGTAAGTGTCAGGTACCGTGCTGTGTGTAATGCCAAGATCCAGTCACTGAAACTGAACAGTTCTTAAACACCTGGGAAGCAGAGAGAAAACAATGACAATGCAGGGTGGTGAGAGACAGGACAGGGGTACTATATGGAAGGTCTATGAAAAGAATTACCCCCTCCCACCCACCGTCCCCCCATGGTGCTCCTGGGTGGCTCAGTTGGTTAAGTGTCTGCATTGGCTCAGGTCATGATCCCAGGGTCCTGGGATGGAGATTTGCATCAGGGTCCCTGCTCAGCAGGGAGCTTGCTTCTCTCTATTTCTCTGCCACTCCCCCTTCTTGGGTTCTCTCTTCTCTCACACACTCTCTCTCTCAAATAAATAAATAAAATTAAAGAAGAAGAAGAAGAAGAAGAAGAATTACCCCAAATGGCATACACAGGTAAGAGTAGCAAGTGTTGGTTTCTTGCAGGAGATGACGTATGTAAGCGTTAGGAAATGAGTAGAAAGTTGGCTAGGCAGAGAATCATGAACAAAGACACAGAGGCTTACATATTTATGGGCTATAAGCTGGTGATTAGAATGGCAAAAGGGAAAAGGCAAGAGTCAATGGGAGAAATTATAAAGGAACTTATTTGTAAATCTTTAGATACCCAGCAAAAGTTAGTGGGCTTAATGGTTGGTTATTATTACTGTTTGCCATCATGAACCCTATAATCAGGAAATTCTTCATTCTAATGCTAATTGAGAAAGTTAAATCTTTTTGTCTCAGTATGCTTTTCTATAAAATGGTAGTAGTAACATCTACCTCATAGCTTTAGCTGAGATGAAAAACTGAATTAATGAAAATAGATGTGATAAATGGAATGTTTGTATTTCCACAAAATTCATATTTTGCAGCCCTAACCCCAAGGGTGAATGAGTTTGGAGACGGGGCTTTTAAGGAACTAATTAAAGTTAAATGCGGTTGTAAGATCGGAGCTCTGATCTGATAGGATTAGTGTCCTTGTAAGAAGAGACCCCAAAAAGCTCTCTCTTCCTCTCTCTCTCCACACACATGCACCAAAGAAAGGCCCTGTGAGGACACAGAGAGAGGGTAGCTGTCTATGAGCCCCAAAGAGAGCCCTCACCAGAAACTGAGTTGGTTGAAACCTTGGCATTGGACTTCAAGACCTGAGAAAGGTGAGAAAATTCATTTTTGTGTTTAAGCCCTTCAACCTATGGTATTTTGTAAATGCAGTCTAATCAGACTAACACAAAGGTAAAAGACAAATCACTAGGGCTGGCACATAGCAAGAACTCAGCAAATTGAATCAAAACCTAAGATCGTGATTCAGATTGCTCTATAGAAAAATAACCCTAAAAGGAGGATGGAGAATGATTCGGAAAGGAACAAAACCAGAGGTGGCGGGGGCGCCTGGGTAACTCAGTTGGTTAAGCGTCTGCCTTTGGCTCAGGTCATGATTCCAGGGTCCTGCGATCGAGCTCTGACTCTCCCTCTGCCCCTTCTCCTGCTTGTGCTCTCTCTCTCTTTGTCTCAAATGAATAAATAAAAACTTAAAAAAAAAAAAACAAAACTGAAAGGTGGCAAAAACACCTAAGGGGTACATGTAACCCAGGTGAAAATTAAAGCTATGGACAGAAGGGTGGGGACTGGTGATAAGTTGGAGAGAGATATACAAGCAATTAACAAGTAGATCTTTTAAAATCTAATGGCCAGTAGAAAACCAGAAGGTAAGGTGAGAGATGACTTCCAGATGTATACAGGTGTTACTAATACAGGGAACATTGGAGGAAGTGAGTCAAACTCAGTATTGAACTTAATTGTTTTAAGTGACTATTTAAGCTTCAGAGCAACATCTAGACTGGAATACAAATTTGAACTAACAACCAAATTCTTCCAGACTTCTTAAGTTAACATTTCCTTTAATATCGAGAGAAAATGGCTAGAGGCCCCATCTCATGTAATTACAGAAGTCAAGACCCTCCCCAGCATTTGCTGAAGCTTCCATAAAGGTTAACTTTCATATTTGTTTTCATCCAAATTTTAGCTCCAAAAGCATTCTGTGTGTGTATGCCTGCATGCACATTAGGAACATTTAACATAAAATCTACCTTCTGAACACATTTTAAGTGCACAGTACAATATCGTGAACTATACACACAATGTGTAAATCAGATCTCTAGAACTTACACACCTTGCAAAATACCAGGTCATCTCTCTAACAGCAACTTTAATGTAACCAGACCTTTTATCTTTGTATTTTTATATAAATAAACAGCTTAAGGTCCCAAAACATATATCCCAAGGAAGATGAAAGAGAGAAAGCCAGCTAGAAGCTCTAAAGCTGTATTGACTCATATGACCTATCCTGGAAAAGTGTGCACTGTTACTTTCCATGGCATTCTATTCTAAAAACAAGTTACCAAGACCAGGGAAGTCCATATTAGACTCATCCTCTCAAAGATTGTAGTAGGCTAAATATTGCCCACCACAAAAATGTCCTAATTTCCTAATCCCGGAAGCCTGTATATTTGTTACCTTACATGGTAAAGGGAACTTTGTGGATGTGATTCTGTTCAGCATTCTAAGAAGGGAAGATTATCCTGGATCATCCAGGAAAGTCCAATGTAATCACAAAGGTTTTTCTAAGAAGGAACAAGACAACCAGAATCACAGAAGGAGATGTGATGGCACCAGCAGAGGTCAGTCAGAGTGAGGCAGGCCACAAGCCAACACTGGGCAGCCTCTAGAAGACAGAAAAGGCAAGAAAAGAGACTCTTACCTAGAACTTTCAGAGAACTGGAGTCCTGTGTTAATGTTGGACCCATTTTGGATTCCCAGTGTCCAGAACTACAACATAATAGATTTGTGTTGTTTTAGACCATTAACTTTGTGATTAAATTGTTATATGGCAACAATAGGAAACTAACATAAGGTATGTCAAATAATTCATGCACATGTTTTAAAATTGCCACCTTTATCATTTTCTTTGACTTGTTGAGAGACTCAAATGAGTTCATTAAAAGCTCTGTATTACGTAGCTTCCATGTGCTAGCATTGGGTTAGATGCTAAGGATATAAAGATGAATTAAACATGATTCTTTTCCCCAATATGTTCACAGATAGCATTCATGGAAGGACTTTGTAGAACTCTAAAGGGCAATATAAATGTAATATATTGTGAATCACTTGTGAAGTTTAATATGCAAAACAACCATTCCTTAATTTACTAAATCATAAATCAGAATCAATATTTCAACAGATGGGAACTATGCATAGTTCCTTAGTAAATTACAAACAAATACAGAAGATAATTTTAAAATTAAATGTCAATAGGATCTGGTATAGACATTTAGCATGTATAGACATTTATCAAGTATGAAAACCTGTTAGTACAAGTATACTATGGTCAATCTTAGTGCCAAAGCTCTGTTAATGAGCCTCCAATATGCTAAGGGACGTCCCCTAGGGATGAAAGGCTAGATTGTTTCATTCTCTCACTGAACTTTTAACTGAGGCAGCTAACAAGATAGCCAACTGTGATTTAGACACATATCCAGTAGAAAGTAGATAGAGATTGCTAATTTAGTTTGCACAGGTCACTGAACTGATTGCGTTAGGTGACAACTTATGGTCACTACATATAGGATCATGACTACAAACCTGAGGTCAAAAAAAAAAAAAAGAAAACTTTTTTAATTTATCTCACGTGCTAGGAAAAGCAACAAGAAAAAAGAGTCACTGAAATATCAATTCTGTTGTGATAATTAGGTCTTGGAACACCTTTGTACACTTGAAAATCACAAACAAAAATCTAAAGTAGGACTAGAATTCATAAATGAGCCCGTGAAAATAAAGTTGAGGTGAACTAAACATCTCTTTAGAGAACCACGATGCCTTCAATTCTTGAAGAAAATTAACTGTTCAAGGGATAACTAGCTTAATGATTAGGCGTTAAAAAATACAAGTTCTCAAGAAAGCTTAAAGGAACGATACAGCAGTCTGCCCTGAGTATCTGGGGGAGCCCTCTTTCCACAGGCACAGATGCTGGCAGCTGGCCAGCATCTCAGGCAGGCAGCTGGCCGGGGAGGAGTGGGTTCTGCCAGCTGGCGCTAAAAAATTAAAATTAAAATTAAGGGAAAAAAAAATAAAACAACGTGAGGTGCACATGCATAACAATCAAGCCTTGATTCTGGTGTTCTCCCTTCTTCTTCAGTCCTGAGGGAAGCCCCAGGGTGAGGCAGCTCCACCCTCCCCATCCCACTGTCCCCATGCTGCTCCTCTCTGGTTTTGGTCCCCCTTTGGGCAGGTTTGCTGTGTTCATTCATCCAAGCACAGTGTGTGCCATGGAATGTGCTAAGGGCTGAGGATAAAGATATAAATATTAATTACATTCCCGACTTCTAGAACTATGCAAATTCGAAAGCGTTGTGGGCTGTTTTTTAAAATGCCTAGACATCATAAATCACTGCAGAAAATGGGGTGGCCACAGTACTCAAGGCAAATAGGGGCTGGACAAGAAGGAGTAACCTCTTCAGGAGGTAAGGACATGAGGAGAGAAATAAAGATATAAAGTAGAAGTTGAATTTTAGAATTTTAATATACTATTAAGGTTTAGTCTGAGCTGTTACAACAAAGAGACCAAAAATTATAGACGCTTTAAACTACCATCTCTCTCTCTTACAGTATGTTTCAGAAGGATATGGCTAGTGAGGCGGCACAGCCATCGTCAACCCGCAGCTGCTAACTTCGAGATCTGAGGAAGCTGTTCCAGCCCTTGATACTGCGTCAGGGAGAGGGAAGAAAGGGCAGAATCCCCTTGAAAGAGACAACACAGAAGTGGTTCATATCACCTCCGCTCACAGCGAGCTTCAAATGAGCCTGGGAAATGTAATTTGCTGGGTAGCCTTGTGCCTACCTAAAACTCAGGAGTTCTATTAAAAGTAGAAAGCAGGATTCTACATCAGGAGAAACCAAGTCCCAGTCAGGAATAAAAAATAAATCTATAGAAGCATAGTTCTAATTGTTGGTGCATAATTAGCTTTGTGACTTTGTCTTTAAATTACTTCATCTGAGACTTACATTCTCTGGGCTTTACTAGAACTAAAATATGGATCATTTAAAGAACAAAAATATATTAGAGGTAAGTCAGGATCAAGACATTGTAGCAAGCATCATTGTGATAAAATATGCTTAGGTGCCCTGTAATAAAGGAATTTTAAATGACAAAATATTATCATGAGAAATGGAAAGAGATGAACACACAGTATTAGGGCCAACATGGAATAGTTTGGTCATCAGCCTTCTTGATGAATGCATGATACTCACGGTAAAATAGCCCAAATAGTCATAAAACCTTTAGTCTGTCAAGTCAAGAAACCTCAACTGAAAATGTTTGCTCAACCTGCATTTCATCCTATCTCTCAATCTAGCCATCAGATTTTGATCTATGTGAGCCTCAAGGTAATCCATTATTGTTCCTGGAGTCCCAGTATATTCCACAAAGTCACATTTCATGCATAATGAAGATGGCAGTGAACTACAAAGGTTTTTATCAACTCAAACAGGAATACAAATGCTGTCTAAGGGCAATTTATGGTATGTATTTTAAGAAGAGTAAAAAAAAGAAAAAGTTTTTAGGTCAATTCATATGTCCTTAGGGAAAATTATGTCACTTAAAGACATTTTGAAAAGAGAAAATTTTCATTTTTATAGTTTTTAAGATTCTTCCTTATTTGAGATAAATATATATATATATATATAGAGAGAGAGAGATGTATATATAAAGTGATAGTATTGACAATTCAAACTAAAACTCATAGAAGTTTTTTTTAGGTATAGATATTTTGATTTTTAGATATTTATTGATTGCCTATTGTGGGCAAGGCACTTTGCTAGACATTAGGATACAAAATCGGTCACTTACTTTAATTAAGATAAATTTGCTCTAATGATAAAAGAGTCATCAAAATAGATCAAATTAAGAAAGTCTGTTGTGAAAGGTAGTGAGGAGCAGTGAACACAATGTAAGGACTAAATGTTGAAAAGGCTGGGGTTTACTCAAGACCAAGTTGAGGAAGTTTTCTAGACTCGAGGAAGCCCTCGGGACCTTAGTAATATATGTGGACTTTCACTCTAGTGAAATCTGGGTTGATTCTTGTTTGTTTTCCTCCTTATTTTCTCTACCAGTTGTCAAATTACTTCTTATATTCTTAGTTCAAATTGCCAAGAGAAGGAATCTGATTTACATAAATCATTTCCCAGGGCATGCTACAAATCTCTGCCCCCCTCCTTGCTTATATGACCACATATTCTGTAATCAACTAGCATCCAGGTAGATGGGGTCAAAAAATATAGAATATCTCCATTTAGGGCAGATGGGCATTGGGGAATCAAGGATGAGTAAGATAGGGTTTTCAGTGTCATGAAGTATACTTTTGAACTGGTTTAAATTGTAAATTGACAAAATATATCCTGAGCAAAGATACCTATTATTATTGATAAAATATTTAAAAAATACTTTAACATAAACAAATTGTATGTTCACAAAACTTCTATGGTGTAAGCAGAGGTGATATTCAGAATAGTTAACAATCAGGACAGCGTGGGCCCTGACCAATCAGAAAGAATGTCCAAAATATCAGCACGAATGCTGTCACAGGGAACCAGGGTAATGAACCAGCATGTGCTGGCTGAAAGCAGCACTGGGTCCAGATCCAGTCTTTATTTTATACCCATTCACAGATTTAAAAAAAAAAAAAGTTCAAGTGATGTCTTTCTTTGTACCAGAAGTTGGGTCTTCAGATTCCAAAACTAGGGCAGTTGACCAACTTTGTTCCATCAGAAAGTATCTTGTCACGCAATGTAACGCTTGGCATGCTCAAAGGCCACATCTGTGACCTCCTGAACTAGCGGCCAGTTTTCTCTCCTATGGTTTCTAAAGTACCATATAAGATTTTATCTCGATTGCATTTTTTTTTGTGACATTGACTTTCTACGGTCTTCTCTTCTTTTTCTGGAGAATATACTCTCCCAAGGCAGAACTGCAAATGGTTATTGCTTGTATTCTGTACAACCCCTGCCCCAATCAGGCATTCAGTAAATATGTTTTGAAATGTTTCAAATGGAGGAGAAATTATCCAGGGTATGTAAACTAGTACTTAGATCAAAGAGTGGTGGAATTTAAATGAATCCCTGAATGAAATGGCTGAGCACAGCAGGGAGCACAAGGTAAGAGTTCAACAGCTCTCGCTGATAGTCTTGTGATGCAGACTCTCTGTCTTTTATATGGAGGAGTCATGCATTACCTGGAGGGGTTAGAGCCTAAAGTCAGAGCAAGGAGCAAAACTCACAAAATTTTCATGAGCAGTTTTTAAAATTACTCATGAAAATCTCTTAATGGATCCATAAAGTATATTAAACTGGGTTTTGTCCATACAGTGCTAAATGGATTTATGTCCAGATGCATGATGTTTTTATGAATATATTTTATGCAAAATTCTCTGGAAGTGGCATATTTAGAAATTAATTTATTCAAGTCTTTTGGTCCTTAGAATTCTTCAGCGGAAATTACTAAGCTTTCACCCTTCTCCTGTTTGTTGTTTTGCCTTTGTCTCCCAGCTACATCTAACTTTTTGTTTAGGCAATGTTTTCTTTGGCCCTTAATTAGTTCTTCAATAGCTTTCTGCAGGAGGTCTGGGAAGCCTATAACCACCTGCTTCCACCAGTCACTCCGAATGTGCTCAGCCTCTTTCTCTCTCTCAAATGCTTTTGAATTGAGATAACTTAAAAACAAGTGTGCTGTGATAATTCCCTGTAATTTGCGTATAAAGTGGTGCTAGTTTAGGTGTAGGTTTGGATTACTCATATATAAGGTGGGCATCATTACTATGTATTTACAAAGAGCAGAAAAGTAAGTTTTAGAGAATTTAAGTAACTTTCTCCAGGTTATAATCAAGGAGTAGTATGGAAGCAGGTTATAAACTCTGGTGCTCAGGTGTCAGATCCTTGAAATCAATGGATCTCCTGAAAGTCATACCATGTGCAGAAGGAATTTTGAAAACTGGCATGGGAGGTTTTCGTTTACATTACAACTGGGAGAAGTCGCTGACATTTAGTGGGGGGGGTGTGGGGTGTAGGTCGATTGCAGCTTCAATAGATTCCAAATGCACCAGGTGGGTTGGACACGCAAGGAAGACTTTACCCCCAATTTTTGCAACGGGGTAGAGAGATTGAGCGGAACGCCTCTGAAACAAAAGGTAGGAGTGTTTTTTAAGCATTGGGATGAACTAATGGAAAAATACTAGAGGACTATGGGCCGTCTGTTCAATGTGATTAGGCCTTCTGTGTTTGCTAATTGTTGCTTATCGATGTTCCTCCGTCCCTGCCCTCCTATGGAGAGTGAAAGATAGTGGCCCCATCTTCCCTGATGATTACATTCCGGAGACAGCTCCCAGGTCTTTGAGAAACTGGATTTTAGAACTAATTTTAAAAACTGGAGTGGTGTTGGAAGAAGATCTGCCTCTTTAACAGGCAGAGGAATAATTTACAATTGCCTGTTTGCTAAAGTAAATGCTCTTGGGAAAAGCAGGTTAGGGGTCTAGAGTCAGAAAGAAGCTTGTTTGAAGTTGACTCAAGCTGAGGGAAAAATTAAGGCCATCCTGTTCAGGTCCCAAATGAGAAAAAAATTGTCCCCATCTCATGCTTGTATATAAGTGAGACAACTGTTTATAATTACGTGAGCCTGGTGACATATTCCATTATATATATGGACCCAAATATTTTCACATGGTTTTAATAGAAATGCATCATCCAGGAATGCAGCCAACTTTTATTTATTTTTATTTTTTTTAATATTTTATTTATTTGACAAAGAGAAATCACAACTAGGCAGAGAGACAGGCAGAGAGAGAGGAGGAAGCAGGCTCCCTGCAGAGCAGAGAGCCCGATGTGGGGCTTGATCCCAGGACCCTGGGATCATGACCTGAGCGGAAGGCAGAGGCTTTAACCCACTGAGCTACCCAGGCACCCCTGCAGCCAACTTTTAAATTCAGGGAAGACTGTTACATGTTTGTTTTGAAACATTACCAAGATTTGATCATCATTACAGAAAATCATGTCTCTAATGGCCACGATGATCACAGATTTTAAATCACCAAAGAAACACCTGGTTAAATCTGGTTTTCTTTTTCTTTTCTTTTTTTTTTTTTCTTTTCTCTTTTCTTCTTTTCTCGTCTCTTCTTTTCTTTTCTTTTCTTTTCTTTTCCTCTTTCTTCCTTTCTTTCTTTCTTGTAGCTTTTTCCACTCCGGGTGACTCTGTGTATAGACACAATAATTTCACGTACAGGGGCACCTGGGTGGCCCAGTGGGTTAAAGCCTCTCTCTCTGTGCCTGCCTCTCTGCCTACTTGTGATCTCTGTCTGTCAAATAAATAAATAAAATCCTTTAAAAAATTGTTAAATAATTTCATGTACTTCGTTCTGACTTCTGGTAAATTCATATCTGAGTGTTTACGTTTTTAAAAATACATACTACTTTATTATAAATTATATTCCTTTTATTTCTCCTTTATGTAAATGTTATATCATCTTTTTAAAGTTGTTGGGGGAACTTAAAACCTTTTAACACATGGATGTTCCCCCTTGTTTACCCATGACAAAGCCAGGCATAGATCTTTTGTTCAAATTTCCATTCTCTGCCACATGATATTAGCTGGCCTACTGTCCCCACTAATCAATCACAACAAAATGTGTGTTACACAAAATTCTATTAAGTCTCTCTCCTTTCCCAGGAGGAACTTTGACTCACCCCCAGAGCCAGTGTACAGTCCCTCCTGAGAATATGCTGGCCGTATTGTTAAATATTTTCTGACCTACTATCCTATAAGGCCACCCTTTCATCCTACTTTCCTAAACCCAGTCCTTTGTAGCCCTGTTAACTCCTCACTAAAAAAGAAAATCCCTTTCCTGCCTAACCCTCAGAGTCTTGCAGATTTGTGGCTGAGATGCCCCACAATGCTGTCCCTCAACTTACAAACTTCTGTCTAATAAAGTCTCTCCTTACTAAGCCCACATTTGTTTTTTCACTTGAAATATTATTATATTGGTAAAATAAATAAGTAAGCAAACTAAAATTCATTCAAGATCAGAAATGCCAGGGAGGGGCGCCTGGATGGCTCAGTGGGTTAAAGCCTCTACCTTCCGCTCAGATCATGATCCCCGGGTCCTGGGATCAAGCCCCGCATCGGGCTCTCTGTTCTGCAGAGAGCCTGCTTCCTCCTCTCTCTCTCTGCCTACTTGTGATCTCTGTCTGTCAAGTAAATAAATAAAATCTTTAAAAAAAAAAAAAAAAGGAAAGAAAGAAAGAAAAGAAATGCCAGGGAATCCAAAGTCAGAGTTTCTAGAATAATTTCTAGATTTCTAGAATAGATTCAAAAGTTTGCTGGAATCCTCTTCGGAAACTCATTGTAGTAAACTCTTTAGCATTCTTAGACTGCTGTGTCAACTAATTTCATTGTTCCTTTCTTTCCTTTCTGTTTCTTAAACTAATCACTCTTCAGTGCGTGGTGATGCTGGTTAATATCTAAATAGACAGGAGCTCTCCCCAGCTGCACCTCAAAACAGGCCTCCTCTGCTTTGGCGAGGTCAGACCAAATCCTAGCAGAGGTGGAGGAAAGTATGAATGTCAATGGTGGTGACTGTTAAACAGACTGTGGAAAATGGGGAAAAGATTAAGCCAACTTTAGATGACCTTCGTGTGCATTTAAGTCATAATGGCCCTTGACTGCTCATCGCCACGTTCTTCTTCACAGAGCGCTTAGCCAGGCAGCAATTTAACAGCACAGCTGAGTTTCCATTCTGTGGAAGGCATTGGGTTAGGGCTGGATATGGCAAATGGATAAACAGTCAATTAAGAGTTACAACCTACACATTTTTTAATTGGCTTGAAAACTTACTCTGTCTACTGGACAACAAAAGAGAAAAGCAAAAAACTAACCCCTGTGAATTGATAGTGGAAGTTTTATTTCATTTTTTTAATAAACCCAAATCTGATGATTTGCTCTAATAACTAAAAGAAAATAAAGTCCTCACTGTGATAAATCAACTTCACATCTAATCCATTAGTCTGCCAAGATTCAGAATCGACACTACTTTGCATCAGTTGGTTTCCTCCTCTAAACAGGTGAGCCGCGGGTGTTTTCCACCAACTGCAGGGACACCTGCTGTGGCTCGGTGGCTGTTGTGCCAGGAGGCACAAAGAGTTTCACACAGTCCTGCTGTGGTAGCTGGCAGAGGTCAACAACCATGTTCTCAGTCCAGACAGAAAAATACAGGAAAGACAAAATTCATTTTTTAATTAATGAAATGTCAATGCATTTGAAGGTAGAAGATGACGTGTTCTGAATTTAATTTTCAAAAATAAACATTAATGTTTTATGGTAGCATAATCATTAATTGAATCTTCTGGCCTTAATGTGAGAAATACATGCGTCTTCATGATAGCAATACCACACATACTAAAAATTGATTCTTATTCACCTCAAATAACTATGAAGTGTTCATTCCGCAAAACACAATAAAATTGCCTAACTTGTAAGTGATCTAATCATAAAATTATTATTTAAGTTATGGCTTAAAAATAAAGACAAAATCTAGTGAGATACTTTAAATATAATCTGATTCGTTATGTAAAAACTGTTTCACTTATATATTACATATATGCCTTATCCCAGTTTTAAAAAATAATAAAAAGGATATAAAAGACATACAATTTTTTAATATTTTCTAATGTGCATATTTTATCATTCAAGCACACTTCTCATATTAGGATCTCTTTTCCATTTATCTCCTTTTTATGAAGTCATAAGAATGCTCCCCTAACTATGTAATCAATATTCTGTTTCCTTTTCAACCTATAACAGGAAAGCAACTACTTTTATACAAATTCCTTTGTTTCTGAATGAGAAAAAAAGAAAAGAGAAATAGAAGGAGAGAGAGACAATGAACTATGTGCGTGTTCTTTGTGAATGGTTTAAAACCAGGTTATGGAGGGAACAGATTCCCCCCACCTTCTCCGCTCCCTCTCTTTTTCCTCTGAACATGGGTCTCTCACTCAGTGAGGGCTTAAAGCAGGTGGAAAAAATAACCATAATGATCTTGATTTTCTCCTGATGTAGAAGGTGGATAAGGTTGGGGACACAGGCCTGTGTCAGGCAGGAGTGTCATTAGCCAATGTGCAATGGGGATTTGAGTGTGTTTTTATAGCATCTTTGCCCCAGGTAATTCCAGAGAGATGAAATAACTTGCCTTTTAAAACACAGCAGCATCAAGCTTCTCATTAGTAGCAGAGGCCAGTGTATCTCTTGGAGATGTCACTCATCTCAGAGACTGTCTGAGAAATACATTTGAAGACAACTTAGTGGATAATCATCTTACTTTTTTATTGTTAAAATTTCTTCCATTGTGAACATGACTATAGCTTCCCAGTCTTCAACTGTCACTTATTCAACCTGTTTGAGACTACCGAAAATATCAGCTATTCCATTACCCCTGTGATTTGTATCTCATTTCACACTTTTCTCCCTTCCATCTTTTCCAATGGTGTGTATGTGTTTTTCCTTACCGGTGCTATTAGCACTCAGCCATACATGGCCCCTGATCTCTCAGTGTGTCATCCCCAGTCTCAGAGCTATGCTAATGTAATAGTATGAATGTCCCAAGACATCACTACTACATGAAATGTCACTTTAAAATTTTGGTTCAAATCCTCCACTCACCAATATTGGCATGAGGTTCAAGATGAATCATTTTTCATGGTTTGTTCTCCTTCCCTTGAGTTTTTACCAAAAAGCTGTAGCTGTCATAATCCAGGGAAAATATAATACAAAACAACTTTTTTTCTTCTAAATTTCTCCATAATCTTTCCAAAATACCCCATCCATCCTTTTTACCCCATCCAGCTAAGTGGACTTGTCCATGTCCTTAAAAACAAATGTTGTATATGACAGCCTAGGATCCTGAATGTGGAGCCAACATGAAACTCCCACCCTGTACTGTTGCATGAGAAAAAACACAAAACAAAACACCAACAAACTTTTTTGCTTTCTAAACCACTGAATTTGAGGGAACAATTTGGCCTTCCATCACTGAATTACCCATATATCTGCATACTTCAAAGTTAGCTGGTGGCCATGTTATGATTCACAAAGGTCAAAATTCACAGTACCTCGTGATTTTTGATAAGTATCTCAAATATTTTAAAACAGATAATATATTTAAAGTTTCTACCGAAAAGGAAATAGTCCCCTATAGCCAGCATTTAACAGTCTAAACATATAAAAACGAATTCCAGACAGAAGATAAAATATACGGTAAATTAATTTTTATTTTAATTTTATTTCAATCCATTACAAAGTCCTTAATCTCAAATGACAGTGAGAATGTTAATGTGTGAAATTAGTTGCTTTCATGGATTAAGAAGAAATTCACAACAAACAAATTGTAAAGGAAATTTAGAGGACAATGAGGTCACAGAGAAAAGCAAAATCATCCTTTTTCCAATAATTCACATTTCACTATTGTGGCATTTGACCAGTATTCATAAAATCCACCCCAGGACTAAAATTATTAGTGAATGGCTGGAAACTGAAGTGAGCAGGCATTTAGCAATTGTTCAGTGGTCTGTAAAATGAATTTCTGATCTCAGTCCAGTCATAAAACCTTTCAATTGATGCAAGTCAATGCCTTTTCTATCAGTCTCATCAGGGAAGCTTGGGACTGCCTGAACAGAGACACAGAAATGTCTCCTACAGAGCCAAAATCTGTAAGTCAAAATTAAGGATCACTGGTAAGGGAGTTACTGTCTCTGCTTGAATCATTCTGCAGCTAAGTGCAAGGCTTTAAACGATGATTCTAGTTCCTTTAGGAAGATTTACATTCTCTCTAAAGATAGAGTGGAATAGGTACCATGAAAATCCTGCATCCAGTGAGAAGAAATTGAAGATAAGAAACTGCTTTATTCCAAAGGGAGGAAGGGAGCAGATTACCTACAGTCCTAGTCAATACAACAGACATGCTGACTTAGAAGAGTGAGGTTCAAAGAGTATCCTTTATGTCCGAATGGATCGTTGGAATTCAAAGTGCTTCAGAGGGGTCAAAATTCCACATATATCTACGTTAAATGTCCTTATGCTTGTCTGAAATGACTTGACCATATTTTCTTTGCAAAATGCCAGGTAACCCCTAGGTCTTTTTCAAAGGACTTAAAGTAACTTTCATTTATTAATCAGTGCCATGTTATTTTTAATATTATTTTAATATTAATTTTTATAGTTCTTTTCGCCTCTTTAATAAAGTTGTACTTTTTTTTTTTTAAGTTTGGCTTCAGCAAGGATCTGAGGGACCAATCAAAATGATTTAAAATGAGCTCTACTATATACCCAGTGGCAAATTCCACACAAGACAGAACTGGCACTTACTCCCCTTCTCCTCAATTCCCTGAGAAACTTGTGGTCCTCCTACATCTTTAATGCTTATACTAATATGTATAATACTTACATTATACTTACACTATAATATATTAAACATATACTAATATGTATGATATATATTATATATGATCTATATATTATGTAGATATTTATTATATAGATATAATCTTCTTAATGTTCTGATCCTAAATAATCAGAAGATAATATTTTGGAATCAAGATTAATTTGTCTAATTTTCCAGTCTAGAGCCAAATGCTATATGTAGCACAATCCCAAGGACGTCAAAGGTTTAGATTCGGTCACCAAATGAGAGCAAATATTAGATTACGCTAAGTATAGACACCTCCAAGTTAAAGGTTAAGTTCTCAAGTTTGAAACATCTTACCCTCTTTTTTCATAAAACCCGTCTGAATAAACAGACTACAGTCTTAAGGCAAGGAGAATGCTCATATGGGGAAATTTTATAGCTCTTAAGAAGTTATTATCTACACAAACATTAATGATGATTTATGCCTTTGGTAGAATATACTGATCGTTCACGATGCCAACAGATATCATAAACATGTAAATGTGTCCTTTAGCTGTAACATGTAGATTTGACTGTTCTTTTCCTCTAATTTTTATTTCTGACAATCTGTATAGAATGGGGGTGGGGAAAAGACGCCAAACTATTAACTGTTTCAGTCAGAAAATTACTGGTTATTTTCAACCTCCCAAAACTGTATATGGCATGTGGTCATGGGTTGGGAAATGTTAACGGGGCTTAGTCTGGGAATTTTTTCCAAGAATTCTATACCCTATAAGATTCTAAATTGCAACTTTGAGAGATTTTGGAGTTGAAAAGGAAACAAATCAATCTCTCAGAAGGTCGTTATAATCAGACATCATGACAGACCAACAGAGAGCTGCCAAAGGGTCCCACCTGGTCCTTACTCTTTTTGGTGTCTCTTCTTTTTTTTTTTTTTAAAGGTTTTATTTATTTATTTGACAGAGATCACAGGTAGGCAGAGAGGAAGGCAGAGAGAGAGGGGGAAGCAGGCTTCCTGCTGAGCAGAGAGCCCAATGTGGGGCTCGATCCCAGGACCCTGAGATCATGACCTGAGACGAAGGCAGAGGCTTTAACCACTGAGCCATCCAGGTGCCCCTCGGTATCTCTTCTTAAGTGCTGGTCCCATTGATCAAAGTAGCCCTAATTTTACAACCAGAAGCTTGGCTGTGGACCCACTTGGGAGCAGCTTCACAAAGGAAACAGCTTTACTAGAGCCTAGATAACCCCCATAGATTTTTTTTTTTTTAAGATTTTATTTACTTATTTGACAGAGATTACAAGTAGGCAGAGAGGCAGGCAGAGAGAGAGAGAGGAGGACACAGGCTCCCCGCTGAGCAGAGAGCCCGATGTGGGGCTCGATCCCAGGACCCTGGGATCATGACCCAAGCCGAAGGCAGAGACTTTAACCCACTGAGCCACCTAGGCGCCCCTCCCATAGATATTTTTAGGAATGTTCCCTCCATGGTCTAACCTCAGTTGTCAGATAGATATATTTGGTTTTTTCAGAGTCCCTTGCAAGTACCCTTCATCCACGCACATCAGATTGTACTGATTCATACTTGTATTATATTTCTGTCTCTTGGGTATGTATTACCAAAAAGAAAAAAAAAAGTAAATAGGAAAGGAGAGTTAATTTCTTAATTGCTAAATTCATTCTACAGAAAATATTCTGTTAACTAGTTTTAATATTCCATAACTAGTTTTACTAGTTAGATGCAAGTAATTTTCATATAGCCGCTGAGTGAGGCCTGGACATATCCTCCAATTCAGGCCATCACTATCAGAGTTTATTTTTCAAGGTTAGAGAAACAAAAACATTCAGTGAGTAGGGAAGGGACAGAGGAACAAATTGTGTTTATTATATTGTTTCAGCATACATTAAACCTCGGATGAGAAATGTTATGCTCCCAAACCAACCTCCTAAGAGAAGTCCCTAATTATGAGGATTTCTTTTGTCTCTGTCAGCACCTTCATTTAATGCCTGTTGGGTTTCCTACCTGCTCTCATTTCAGGAGACTCTTAATTGGACCGAAGCATGTACAAACATTGAGAATCTGACATTCCAGGGCAAACTTTTTTTTTTCTCTCTCTGATGTGTAGAAGATTCAATTACTCCCTTTGTTTATACTTGTTGTTTTATTCTTTCTGCAATTGTTTTGGGCAGGAAAGCAAACCTAACAGTCTAAACTCATGAGTGGAACTGGAATCTATTCTAGTTATCCACCACATTACAAACCACAGCAAACTTGGTAGCTTGAAACAACAGTTATTATACTGTGCCCATAGTTATTAGGTCAGGAATTAAGGGCCCATTTAGCTGAATGATTTTTCTGTTCTAAATGGCACCAAATGTTGTTACTGTATGTATTCAGCTGTCAGCTGAGCTGGTCTAGAAGATCCACAATGTCTTCACTAGCATTTCAGATGCCTTGGCATGAATGGCCACCGGGTCATTCTCCCTTATTAGGGGTTCTTGGGACCTCTCCATGTAGTCTCTCCAGCAGGATGATCACAATTCTAACATGGCAGCTTTGAGTTTCAAGTATGAGTACTCCAAGAGAGAGAATGCACATGAAGTCACTTCTGCCATATTCCACCAATCAGAGTAGTCACAGCACCCTCAACAGATTCAAGAAAGGACACAGACCCAACTTTTCAGTGAATGCAGCATCAAAGATTTTTCTGGATATCTTTAATTCCCACACAACCCAAAATGGATCAGTGTCTGTGGTCATTAATACTTCTAATGTGTAAGAACTGGGAGTATCTTCAGTGCTCAAACCTCTTCATTTTGAAAACGGTACGTGAATGTCTTCGTGGTAATAAGGGAATTGCTCAAGATGGAAGACTTGGTCAGATTCAGTGCAGAGACGAGAACTACGAGCTCCTGACAAAGTTCAGTAGACTTTGAACAGAAAAACACATTGATAGGAATTATAGTTTTCTGGTAACTCTCTTCTGGTATAATTATTCATCCACAACACCACAAAACAGTCTGGCACATACCATTTGTTGGGCAGATTATGGCAAGGAAACAAGCCTTTGCGTAGCAGTTTATGCTTTGAAAACAGACTGAAGTCTGAGCTCTAGAGTCAAACCTGGTTTGATTTCCAGGCTCCAGTATGAATGCGGTTAGTTATTTCAACTCCCACTTCCTCAGTTTTCTCATCTGCAAGAAGACAACTACCTTGTAGGTTTGTTGTAAGGATGAAATGAGGGGATATGTGAAGTATCACGCACAAATCAATGGTCAGTAATTCTCACGTATTGTTTTTAACAGTTCCAGGAAGGACAATAACATTTCTTCCCTGAAAACATTTATTGTCTCTTTCTTATCTAGGTAAGGCTTTCAGCTGAGAATCCAGTGGAGGGACAATGTAGGAATATGGAGCAAAAAGAGAAGCTACAAACTGTTTTCTCAGAGAGGGGGGAAAAAAAGCATTTCAGAGCAATTGAATAACCTCTGAAGTCTGTGGGAATGAATTTAAAGTGAGACTAGGCAGTCTAGCTTTCTCCAATAATACTCACTTCTTTAGCTCAAGTTGCTCAGAAGACACAGAGTTGGGTCAAGTAGAATTAGGATCTGCCAGGCATGTGTGACAGAGGGAGACGATCAAAACAGTTCAAAGTTTTTCCAAGAAAATTATAATAATAATGGACTTTGAGCAAAACTAGGAAGGAGGTCTGTATGATTTTTCTAACGCTATAGAGTCATTTCTTTAAACATCATCCTGATTGCAGAGGTATGACAATTTCAGATAATGCCAAAGTCCAGTTGCTTCCTTGAAAGAGAGATAAAAAGCATGGAGATAAAAGTCATTAAAATTGAGATCACACAATGCTGCTGGTGAATCATGTGGATGACAGAGTTCTGCCAGTACAGGCAGAGGGTTCGGGTTCAAAGACTTAGAAGAAAAAGAAAGAGTGGCAAAGCAGGCAGAAGGTAAGAGAAGCGATGAGAAGGGCTGCCTGACTGGCTTGAAATCACAAGCCTCCGAAGACCTAGCCATTTCTATGAGAATGGAAGGAAGAGTTTTTGAAAAGATGTATCTCAGAGCAAAAAAGTAGTTGAGCATGTTCTCAAGATTCTGAGGTACCGTAGGTACCATAGAATCAGCAACAGCCTCCTGAGAAAGCTGTAGGGAATTTGTATCTTCTTTTGCTGCATGAGAGGGTGTTACTTAAGTACCAGGTGCTGGAAGAAGCATTCTATCATCCTCAGTGCCATCATTGCTATCGTTCCCTGCTGTTACTACCAAGACCATTATTAAGACGACCAGGGTCCTGTAGAACAGATGGAGAGTGAGGGCATGGGGCTCCGTGATTCAGAGAGGGGCAAAACGGCGACATGGTAAGGATAAATGGAAGATATTTCCCAGAGGTGCTTGCCTACAGTGTGATGACTGAGAATAACAAGACTGAGAAGTATGATGGTCTCAGCATTGCCAAAAAATTAGTCCTATTACCCTGATCCAAATGGGTTGTATTCCAGAGCAGGGTTTCTCAAAATGTGACCCGTGTGTATCACCTGAAGATCTTCAAATACAGAGTCCGATTCACTAGGTTCAGGTAATGCCAGAGTTTCTGCTTCGCTAATAAGCTCTCAGGGGCTGCCCTCTTTTTATTCACATTCACCCAACAAACTGCCCCACACTACAGGCCACAGAAAACAGTAAGAAGCCTCAGTGAAGAACACTGACTCCTCACCCACTAGGACACAAGGAAAACAGAAGAATGAGAGTTAAATGGTTTGGAAAAACGTATTCACAATTCACTCACTTAATATTTGCTAATAATCAAAATACTTTGTAGAAAGTGTGTTAACAAGAATGTGGTTAAATGATACTCACCAAACATCTCCGGTATTTCAAGAAGTGCTTAACTTGGGGGCAGGGAGTAAGTGAAGTATGGAACATTGAAGATTACCAAGAAATAATGTACTCCATAAAGCTAATAAATTGGTAATTTCAGAAATTTTGAACTGACATACACATTACACCCTATAAAAATGATTTCCTTGCAAATTGTGGTGATGTGACTGATCCTGGAAGAGAACATTAATCCCTGCTATTAAAAAGAATCTGCGGGCACCTGGGTGACTCAGTCATTAAGCATCTGCCTTTGGCTCAGGTCATGATCCCAGGGTCGTGGGATGGAGCCCCTCATCAGGTTCCCTGCTCAATGGGGAGCCTGCTCCTCCCTCACCCTTCTTGCTTGGGTTCTCTCTCGCTGTCTCTCTCCTCTCTCTCTCTGTCAAATAAATAAATCTTTTAAGAATATCTGAACATCTCTGTATATTTCTGGATATTTTTAAAATCAACTAATGAAGAAATTAAATTTAGAAATCTGATTCAAGATTTTCTTCAGTTATTGGGTAAAATGTCTGTGAAACTGGGGAAATCTTTACCTTGAGAAGTCAATTTCTAGTAAAAATTATTAATGCTAATTTTTTCAGGCAAGAAAAGATCTGAGTTTTCTAATCCAAGGGGGCTGAAGCAAGGATTTTGCAAGGATTCATAAAGAGGGGCAGTTATTATGTATCTTGGCTTGGAATGACTTAAAAATATCCAAGAGCATATCAAAAAAGAAATGTAATTTATTTAATTGCTTGACCTTTCTTGGTATTTTTTCATGTAATCATTTATGATGTATCCTCTCCTTGTCCCAGTATCAGAGTGTTCTAAAATTCTTCCTCATTGTCTTCAAATATAAGTAGATATGCTAAATTTTTATGATTGTACAGTCAATTAAGATTTGTAAGTGTCTATGGGTATCATAGTGACTCAACTCAATGCAGTGGATAAGTAGATTTGTGTGGAGATTCAAAGCCCCTGTAGCATTGAACCAGATATGTTATCTCAGATGTGGCAAGCAGGGTCTTGTGGACCCAATGCCTAGATGGTCAGAGGTTAGGTCCTGAGTTTTTGGCAGCATTGGTCTTTCACTGACAATATGACAGCCACTACTGAGGTCAAGACTCTGTTCAAGAACATTCCCTCCCTGTCCTCTTGTGTGACTTCTCCATCTCTAAATTAATTGTCAGTGACATTCTTCTGGTAATAGGCTATCAGTGGAAAGTTGCTCACGGATGGGGTACAGACATCTAAACCTCATCTACGCTGATCCAATTCTGCGCAAGGCCATATCCTAGGGCCTAGGGATAAAACTGTGAGTAGATCAGCCACTGTCCTCAAGGAGCTTAAATTTGTTGTGCTTATGGAAAACAATGAGGACAGCTCCTTGACATCGGACTTGGGAATGATTTTTTAGATATGACACCAAATGCACAGGCAAAAAAGCAAAAACAGACAAGTGGGACTATATCAAACTAAAAAGCTTCTGTACAGAGAAAGAAACAATCAATAAAGTGAAAAAGCAACCTATGTAATGGGAAAAAAATCTGCAAACTATAGAGCTGATAAGGAGTTAATACCTAAATTCTATAAAGAGCTCATACAACTCAGAGCACCTGGGTGGCTCAGTCAGTTGGGTGTCTGCCTTTGGCTCAGGTCATGATCCCAGGACCCCGGGATCCAGATGTGTATCAGGGTACCTACTCCTTCTCCCTCTGCCTCCAGCTTATTTATGCTCTCTCTCTCTTTTGCTTTACTTTATTTATTTTTCAAATAAATAAATAAATAAATTTTTAAAATCTTAAAAAAAAGAAAATGCATACAAATCAAGCACAACAAAAACCTGATTTAAAAGTGGACAAAGGACTGCAATAGACAATTTTTCTAAAGAAAACATACGAATGACCAACAGGTATATATGAAAAAGTAGTAAAAAATAGTAACATCAGGGCAAAGTAAATCAAAATTACAATGAGATACCACTTCACTCCTATTAGGATGGTTATTAGCAAAAAATGTACTTCCCTGATAACTGTATATAGGTACATGGGCACGATCTGGCATCTCTTTAGGGGTCTGTTTAATGACCCCCAACTCTGCAACTATCCTTTTTTTTTTTTTTTTAAACTAAGGTTGTAGAATTACAAAATTCCTTCAACCTTTGAATCTTAAGTAAGATACCCTCAACTGGATTGATTGATTTCAGTCCTTCGGGAGTCAGTATGTGTGACTGTCTATTTCAATATAGTTCCATTGGAGCCCCAAGAGTGCCAAATGCCTCCCCTGCTTTCCAGATGTCTCCTTCCTGAGCCACCCAGGGAGGTACAGCCCCGAGCAAGGACCCTCTGGTGACTTAATTTAGTTCACCAGTGCCTACCCAACTGGAAAACTGGGTTGTCATTCTTGAAGAAACTCATGGAAGGGCATGTTCACACACTAATTTGTACAAAAATGTCCTTGGTGCAGCTTATACCAGGTAGTGCTGAAGACTGTTTCTGAGTATTGCATGAAGGCTACGAGGTTGGAACAGGCAAGTCATAGGTGTGAAAGCTTTAATTTGTCTACTTCATTTATCTTCTTATTTTTGTGTCCATCATCTCTGCTTTCCTATTTTATGACCATTGGAGTGTTCTGATGGCTTGTCTTTTTTTTTTTTTTAAAGATTTTATTTATTTATTTGACAGAGAGAGATCACAAGTAGACAGAGAGGCAGGCATAGAGAGAGAGAGAGAGGGAAGCAGGCTCCCTGCTGAGCAGAGAGCCTGACGCGGGACTCGATCCCAGGACCCCGAGATCATGACCTGAGCCGAAGGCAGCAGCTTAACCCACTGAACCACCCAGGTGCCCTGATGGCTTGTCTTAAAACCTGAGTTGACGTATGGTGGGAGCAGCAGAACATTCATTCAAGATATTTTTGTGATTCTTTTTTTAACCCCCCCTTTGTATATGTGATATAAAGCAAATGGAGGAACATTGCTCTAACGGTTTAATAAAGAAGGAGAGAGAAAGACCTTAATTTCTGAGTGGAGAAGTCTCTTTCTGTGTGGGAAAGTTGATCAAGACAGTTATCAACAGTTTGGCTGTGTTATTGTACCTGACTTTAGGATCCAAAAAAACTTTTTTGCCGAGTTGTGCCTTTCCTCCTGGAATTGTAAGTTGAACACAATACCAGTAGCTATTTGCACTATGAAGTGAATATTGTGACAGAGAACATACCAGAGGCTTTCTAACTGTTAAGCAAATAATGCCTTGTGAATGCATGCTCTAGGGAGAAACCCCTATAGTTTTAAGTGCTGATGCTGTCTGTCTTGTCGGACAATAAATTCTGGGTGTTTTTTTCACTTCCCCTTTCTTCCATCATCCCCACCCTCCCCCCCCCCCACACACACACAAAAACCCAAAAAAGGTAATAATAGTTGATGAGGATGTAGAGAAAATAAAACCTTAATACATTGGCATTGGGGATCTAAACTGATACAGCCACCATGGAAAACCATATGGATAGTACTCAAAATATTAAAAATAGAACTAGTACATGATGCAGTAATCCCACTTCTGGGTATATATCCAAGGGAAATAAAATCTCTATCTGGAAGAGATATCTGCTTCCATGTGTATTTCAGCATTCCTCACAAAAGGCTAGATAGAGAAAACCCCTGATGTCCACCAACAGATAAGTGGATAAAAAGGTGACATAGACACACACACACATGCACACACACAGAGGAATATCCTTCAGCCTTAAAAAAGAGGAAATCCTGCCATTTATCAACATGGATGAACGTGGAGGACATTCCATTAAGCATAACAGAGAAAGACAAATATTGTAGGATCTCATGATAAGAGGAATCTTTTAAAAAGCTGAATTCAGGGACGCCTGGGTGGCTCAGTTGGTTAAGCTGCTGCCTTCGGCTCAGATCATGATCCCAGCGTCCTGGGATTGAGTCCCACATCGGGCTCCTTGCTCGGCAGGGAGCCTGCTTCTCCCTCTGCCTCTGCCTGCCACTGTCTGCCTGTGCTCGCTGTCTCTCTCTCTCTCTCTCTGACAAATAAATAAATAAAATCTTTTAAAAATAAATAAATAAATAAAAAGCTGAATTCATAGAAACAGTGTAGAATGGTGGTTACCAGGGGTTGCGGGTCGAAGGAAATGGAGGAGTTGTTGGTCTAGGGGTACAAACTAAGTCAAAATTAAAATTCCTTCTTCTCATAATCAGAACAGTGATAGAGAAAAGGCAGAATTACAATTTTGTCATTTCCTTCATTGTATTAAATTTCTGTTATTCTATAAACGTTACTTAAATTTGTGTGGCTTAAAACAGCACAAATTTTTTATTTTTATAGTTCTGTGGAAGTCCAACGTGGATATCTGGGCTAAAATCCCAGTATTGGCAGGGCTGTGTTCCTAGGGCTCTAGAGAGAATCTGTTTCCTGGCTTTTCCAGTTTCTAGAGAACATGCACATTTTCTTTGGCTTGTGGCCCCCTTCTTGTTTCCTTAAAGCCAAGAGTGTTGCTTCTTTCTGATCATTCTTCCCCAGTCACATCTTCCTCTGACTGGCTACAGATGAGAAATTTCATCCACTTTTTAAGGGCTCCTGTGATTTGATGGGGCTCATGTGGAAAATTTGGGCTAATCTCCCCTTCTTAAGGTCCTTAGCTTAATCACATCTACAAAATATTTGCAGGTTCCAGGGATTAGAATCTGGACATCTTTGAAGAGCCATTACTTTGCCTATTAGGCCCATTTTATGCTTTTCTTCTCCTTTTTAAAACTTGGTAAGAATCACTCAGAGATTTTCATGAAATCTCTTCTTAATCAACTTACAGTCCCTCATCTCTAAAGAATAGTTGCAAGCCTCCGCTAAACCACCAGGTCAATTATTATGGCAGGACTTCATTACAGCCATGTTATAAACATCTCAGGCAGTATTTATCTATCCATCCATAAAATCCAGTATTACATAGCAGGCTTATTTCATCATTTCTCTGTAGTGTGCATCTTAGTTTTACTAGACCCCTAACAGATTGTCTCAAACGTTTTTCGGATTTCCATCCCCCATATAAGACTTAAAAAGAAAAACAATAAATTGCTTATATCTAAAGGAAAACCTGTGACCCTAAAAACAAATTCCATCCGTGTAGATTCCTTTCCTTGATTCTTGCATGTCAAAAAAGAAGAGCTGGTTCCCTGGGAGGTGACTAAGATGTATATGAAGGATGGTAGAAGTGGAGCCCATAATAGCCCCAGAAAGCTTAAGCCAATTCCATTAATTGTGTTAAAAAAGAAAAAAAAATGGTATAAACAAGGAAAAATACACAAATAAATGGATAATCAAAATATATACATATTTATGATTGTGGCCAAGTGTTATTTAAAAAATAAACAAAAGGAAGACACAGATTAGTTAGGTAGTGAAGAATGGTCTTTCTGTAGATAGTGTTTGATCTAAGACCTAACGGAAGAAACAGAATCACCCATTGTAAGCCGCTGGGGCAAGGCACTGTACACAGAGGAAACAGCAAATAAAAGATCATGAGGCAGGAAGTACCTTGGGGTATAATTACAGTTTGTGTAGCTAGAAAAAAAGTGAACAAAGGCTAGGGGTGGGAGGGTAGGTATATAAGAGACAAGGGCAGAAAAGTAGACAAGATCTGAGACTCTTTAGAGCTTTATAGTTAGAGATGCTATATAATTTATTGCTTTAACTGTGTCAATTTTTAGAGTGGAAAGGATACAATCAGAAGAAGAAGGAGGAGGAGGAGGGGGAAAAGGAGAGGAAGAAGAAGAAGGTAGAGAAGAAGAAGAGGAAGATGAAGAAGAAAGAGGAGAAGGGAAAAGAAAAAAAGAGAGCATTGAGAATAGGATGCTAGAGCAATTTAGGACAACCCATATAAATAAGGACTGTCCCAGGCAATCTGAGACACAGGTATGGACCAGGTAATGAGTTTTTATTTTCTTCTAACACAATGTGATCTAATAGCTGTCCTAAGAAGATGAGCTGGCTGGAATGTGGAGAACAGATTCTGACTAACCAAAAGGCGATGCAGGGACCCAATGGGGAGATCACTGCAGCCAGCAGTGCAACATTATTTGCATAGCAGTGAAGATGCTAAAATACAGTTAGATGTAAATTACAATTTCCTGATAATGGCGACCAGCTTTGGGAGTGGGAGTGAGAAGAATAATAGAATTCAGCATGACTCCTAACATTTTGCCCTCAACAGGTGGGAAGACAGCAGTGCCATTATTATATGAAACACAGATGACTAGGGACAAAAGTATGGTGGACTTCAGACCACGTAAGAACACCAAGATGAAGATTTATATTTTAGAATTATTTTTATAAAGGACATATGTAATGTGTTCTAGTTGTATGATCTTGTTTGAACACGGTGTAGAGGATGGGCAGGAATCATGAAGTCCATATGGTCTAAAGAAAAAAGAATTGAAGATGACTAAGTGACGATCATGACGATGGTTAATACAAAAACAAAACAGAGCTTTCTTTTGAAATAGAACAGAAAATGACGCTTATAAGAGCCCAGTTCTCCTTCTCATTCTCACTTTTTCGTTAGAATTCTACTACCCTCTCCTTTTACTAATCCCCATTTTCACACTAAGATCAGATAACTGTCTTACAGTGTGACCTCAAACAAGTTACTTAACCTCTCTGTTCTTAAAATCCTCATCTCTAAAATGAAGACAATAAAAATTGCTAATATAAGGTTGTTGAGAAGATTAAGGTAGATAATACCCGTAAACTGTTTAAGTTAGCACCTATATGTTGCTAGTTTTTATTTATTTTATGATTATCGTTACTATTGTTATTTTACTAGAGTATCACAAACACTTGTTTATACTGTCTTCAGGTTAAGAGAGGTCCCATTCTAGGAAGACAATAACAATTTCCCCTTAACCTTCCTTAAAGAGAATAAAAAAAAATCCTCTTCTGAAAACTCAGCTAATATACTGGAAGTTTTGTGTTTTGGTATATAAAATTTCATACATTTTTAATTTTTTAAAGCTGAAACTAAATGCTTACATATTTCTTTAAATTCACTTTTAAAACCATGCAAGAGCAAGCTCTCAGAAGAGTGTTTATTAGGTCATTTAACAAGAAGTACAGCTCCCATCCACGGAGAGCCTGCTCTCTGTTGAGAGCTGTGTCAGGCAGTTTACACACGTCATCTTGTTTAATACTCACAATACTTTTTCTATGTAAGTAGGACGATCTCTACTTTTACAGGTGACGGACCTGAAGTTTAGAGTAGTTTATTAATTTTCCCGAGATCACAGGTTTAATGGACTCTAAGTTCCTCCTGTTTTCACCATACGGAAATGCCTCAGCTGTATAACACGAATCTTTAAACATCTATTGAGCTTCTATTCTATACGATGACCTTCAATTACAGCAGGCTTGTGGGACATGGATTATAATTCCCATCATACAAACAGGGACACAGAGGCTCTGAGAGATCACGGTGATTTGTCCAAGGCCACATTATTTAAAAGGTCTGACCTCAGGTTTTCTGGCTGTAAGACAGTCTTCCTGCTTTAGAGCATGATTTCCAGGAGAGGGTTTAGCTGTAGTAATGCTGGGCATGGAGGGCTGTATAGAAGATCCAGGGAAAGTTTGGGTTTTAAGTGTGAGGCCCAGTATGGGGCTTGAACTCACAATCCTGAGATCCAGATCTAAACTGAAATCAAGAGCCAGGCACTTTACCAACTGAGCCACTCACGCATCCCTGCTATTTATTTATTTATTTTTAAAGATTTATTTATTTATTTATTTATTTGACAGAGATCATAAGTAGGCAGAGAGAGAGGAAGAAGCAGGCCTCCTGCTGAGCAGAGAGCCCGACATGGGGCTCGATCCCAGGACCCCTGGTATCATGATCTGAGCCGAAAGCAGAGGCTTTAACCCACTGAGCCACCCAGGTGCCCCCGGCATCCCGTTATTACCTCCTTCACAGGCCTGTTGCTACAGACTGAATGTTTTTGTCCCCACCCCAAATTCTAAGCTGAAAGCTAATTCCCAGTGTGACGGCATTTGGAGGTAGGGCCTTTTGGAGGCCTTTTTACAGTGTCCTTGTAAAAGAGATCCCGGAGAGATCTTTCGCCTCTTCCACCAAAGAGGACCCAGTGACAAGATAGTTGTTAGTGAGCAAGAAGGCAGGTTCTCACCAGATAACAAATCAGCTGGCATCTGAACCTGGAGCGCCCCAGCCTCCAGAGCTGTGGCAAATAAATGTTAGTTGTTTAAGCCACCCAATCTGTGGTATTTTTGTTATAGCAGCCCAAACAGACGAAGGAAGGTGTTTTGAGGTCAAATAACATGATTTGTCTGAAAGCATATTTTAAATAACACAGAATATACTTTATTGTAATTAGTAGAATTTTAAATAATCCTTCATAAAGTCATCCTTTATTTTATAAAATTTTATTTTCAAGTTCAGTGTTTCTGTTCTACTCCTTTTTAATGCAAGCTGATTTTGAACATTTCGAATAACAAATTGCTTGAAGGTACGTACTGTGCTTTCAAAATAGAATTAGTTATTTCCTTTTTATTTTGCTGTGAATATCTATTTTTAAAGTGTTGAGGATCAAAATAAACTTATTAAAATAGAAAGATAAAAATCAAAGAAATGGAAAAAAGAAATTAAAAAGGTTTCTGTAAAAGAAATATAGTTAACCCATTATTATGCATTAACTTGGGTTCTAAATTGTGAGATTTTTGACATTTCAGAGTTACACAATTCATTTTCTGTAATGGAGAGAAATATGCCAATTTTTAAAGGGATCGAAATAGTTTCAAGGCACTAAATTCCAAAATAAAGTTGTCAAGTGACATCTATTTCATGAATACTGCATTTCAAAATAAATATATTCCATTTTCCCTTTAAAAGATACCGTGTACAGACAATGCGTATTCGTCATCCAGCTGTTAACTGTGTGGACTATCATGAAGCATATACTCAATGCAAGGGCAAAAACAAACTTTCTTGTGATCTGACATCAAAAGGCCAAAGTTACATTATGGAGTGGCATTGGAAAGGACATATCCATCATCTGTATGACTTCACTTTTACTTCTCTAGCACAACACATTTGAAAAAGCATGATTATGTTCATTTTCTAGGAATTTAAGATTTACAGATGTTAAGAAGCAAGCTCGGTAAAAAATTGTATCTAGGTAAGTCTATCTACAAAGCCACGCTTTTTCTAATAAAATCCTCCTTCCTTCTGAAGAGTCAAAAGAGTTGGCGATATTTGAACCAAGTTTGCAGGGGCTCCTGGGATGGCTAAGTCGGTTAAGCATCAACTCTTGGTTTTGGTTTAGGTCATGATCTCATGGTCATGGGATAAAGGCAGGTGTCAAGCTCTGTGTTCAGTGCAGTCTTCTTCAGATTCTTTCTCTTTCTTCCTTCCCCTTTGCTCCTCCCTTCTCTCGCTCTTTCTCTCTCTCTAAAATAAATAAATAAAAAATTTTTGAACCAAGTTTGCAAACCTTAGTAAAACTTCACTGAGTAGAAAGACATGAAAAGTGCAGTCCAGAGAGAGAGGAACATTTACAAAGCCTGGGGATAGGAGAGACCATCCCTTACTCCAGGACCTGCAAGTTGTTTGGTATGGGTGGCCAGATTTTCATTCTGGAGTGAGCTCACACAGAAAGTTAACCATTCTGAGAAGTGTAGATTTCAGTATGAAGTTCATGGGAAAACCCTGATGGATTCTGTACCTATATGGGGAGTAGGAGACAAAAGAAATTAAAACTAAGACAAAAATTGCTGGTAGGATTAGTCACCCAGCTAAAGTCATGATATTATTGAAATACTTAAAGATGTCAATACCCTCTTCCCTCTTTTTACTAGCAGAGTTCAAAAGTTCAAGTGCAGGAGTAGAGACATTCACTTGTGGATTGGATAGGATGTTCATACAGTTGAACAGGTATTAAAGGAATTTTAAGATAATAGCAATGGAATCGGTGGAGATGTGAGTCAAGTGTATGAAAAGAAGGGAAGAGAAGGCAAATGTGAATGACACACAGAAAGCTAATTTAGTAAGGATGGAGGTCAGGGCAAGGTTAAAAAAAAAAAAACAAAAAACCCTGCCAAGAGTGATGCTGAGAACACCCATCTTGGGAAACACTAAATCTGAAAGGGAGCTTCTAGCAACACATCTGGACCTTTGCCCCAGGGAAATCATTGCCTTATAACCTGCAATGTAAGCAAATATCCTCTGGGCAGAGGAAGAAAACTTTACTATAATGGAATGTTAGAGGAACAAAACGCTCTCTATGTATGCTAGATTAGTTCTGAAACAAACACAGAGGACTAGACTATCTCTCGCTGCCAAGGCTATTTGCTATTCAAAAATTTTTGGCAAGATAAGCCAAGATGATATGTGGAAATGCCCTGGAGAATTGCCCGCCAATAATCTCACAAATTGATTTTTTCCAGGTGATAACAAGTTCTGAGTTGCAGCCAGGAAAATGGGTTGCTAATTGATATTAGAGTCACCCATAATAGCAGCAGAAGTTGATACAAAGAAATAGACTATAAATAAGGTTACCAAATCGTTTAATGAGTTGCAAGGAGAAATTTGATTCTGAAAATAATGATAAAAGCCTAAAACAGAAAATAATAACAAAATCTTCCTGGTGCAGAGAAAGTAATAACCACACCACAAAATGTTTATTGCATAAAAAATAAAAGAGAAGAATTACTATTTTAACACTTATCACCTCCAGAAACATTTGCATACCACAGTATTTAGGAGAAAGTATATTTTGGAATGCATCAAGAAACAAGATGAGGGGTGCCTGGGTGACTCAGTGAATTAAGTGTCTGCCTTTGGCTCACATCATGATCCCAGAGAATCTTTTTTTTAATTTTTTCTTTCAGTGAGTGAAATACTTTAATACCATATTTGTAAAACAAGGTCCTAACTGTTTTAAGAACTTTTAAAATTTTAACTTTAAGAATTATTAATTTTATTAATTTATTATTTACTTATATGTATTTATAAATATTTTTGAGTGAGTGAAATACTTTAATACCATATTTATAAAACAAGGCCTAACTTTTTAAAGAAATTTTTAATTTTTAATTTTAAGAATTATTAATTTTATTAATTCATTATGTATTTATATATAACATATATTTATATATATATAATTTATTAATTATTAATTTTAAGAATTAAGCCCCGTGTCAGGATCCCCCCTCAGTGGGAAGTCTGTTTCTCCTCCAGCTCTTCCTCCTGCTCATGCTCTCTCTCTCTCATGCTGTCTCAAATAAATAAATAAAATCTTTAAAAACACAGTAACAAGGTGGTAATGGATACATGGATAGAGATGTGGTTAATCAAACGTAGTAAAATAGTTGTAGCATCAAGGTAATCGTTATACAGGCGTTCACTGAAAATTATTTCACTTTTTCTGTATGCTTAAAATCTTTCTTTAAAAATGTTGGGGAAAAACACATGTAGTGATTGTGGAGACATTTGTTTTCTTGTCTGCTCCCCTGCAGAGCTAAGGCATTGCCTACTCAGGATAAGAGGACATGAAGTTCTAAAGCTCTATGAAGCTCCGATTGTTTTGTCAGAACTCTGGACATTTTCATTGGTTCAAAATTTAACCTCTTTGACCTTGAGCATTATAGCTTCAATGTAGACTTTATCAGGCATTGCAGTAATGGGGCACCTTGGGGAGAAGCAGTGGCCTTTGACAATGTTGGTAACTGTAGATATAGTCATAGCCAAACAGGGTCTGAGAGAGGCTATCACAGGAGCCAAGGAGTTAGGCTGGAGAACACTTTTGTTACATGCCCTTAAATATGCTCAGATCTCTTTGGGAAGGACAATCTGACAGTGTCCAGAGTTCCAGAAGAACTGAGGGAAGAGTCATGAAAATACTGACTTACCATGATAAAAATATGTGTCCTTACTCGGTGTGATTTAGGAATCACTGCTTCTAAATAATGATTCAAAATAGCTGTGGAGGGGCGCCTGGGTGGCTCAGTGGGTTAAAGCCTCTGCCTTCGGCTCAGGTCATGATCTCAGAGTCCTGAGATCGAGCCCCGCATCAGGCTCTCTGCTCCGGGGAGCCTGCTTCCTCCTCTCTCTCTCTCTGCCTGCCTCTCTGCCTACTTGTGATCTCTCTCTCTCTCTCTCTCTCTGTCAAATAAATAAATAAAATCTTAAAAAAAAAAAAATAGCTGTGGAGTTGGAAGAAGGTTCATCGCTCTGTTCCTCAAGAGCTTACAACAGGCAGTAGAATTATGAGTTACCCACAAGCAAAGAGACCATACTGGATCCTGGATGAAGCTAGGTTTTAACCAAGGCTAACGTGGGAGTGCATAGAGTGCTGTGATGGGAAAAGTAGGGACATTTGAATACAATGTCTGTATCTGAAGCCACGGTGGAGAGAACTAGAGGGGAGATCATGTGGGAGAGGCTGAATAAGTAGCCAGATCAGGGAGAGCTGAATAAGAGCAGAAACACTGACTGGATATGAGGTTTATTTAAAGTCACTATTTCTGACTCAACTCTGAATTTCAAGAATGTGGTCCTAATATATCTTCTTCATCTGTATTGCTGGCCCAAGTTGCAGTGTTTAAAACTAGAGACAGATTTCCCTTAGGCTTCAGGGCCCATTCTCTCCATACCTTCCAAGGCCCTGGGAGGACCCCAAGCGATGCGTTGACAAGTTCATATGCTTTTGTTAAACATTTGCCATTTTGTAAATGGTTCATTCTATAGCCTTTATTAAAGACAGATTCCAAAATTATACACTCTTAGGCTCCTCCAAATCTGAATCTATCACTGCCTACAATGTACTAAATATTTCACTAATATTTATGAGGTTAATGAATGCATACAAAAGGATTTAATGGTAAGATTTCTAAAAAGGAAATGTAGAACTACCTCTAAAACTTGGAGAAAGTATCTCAAAAGTGTTCAGCACCATATATATATATATATATATATATATATATATATATATATATGGCAAAGATGCTTATAATCTTTCCTTATAGTAATTTTTTTAAAAGATTTTATTTATTTATTTGACAGACAGAGATCACAAGTAGGCAGAGAGGTAGGCAGAGAGAGAGGAGGAAGCAGGCTCCCTGCCGAGCAGAGAGCCCAATTCGGGGCTCGATCCCAGGACCCTGGGACCTGAGCTGAAGGCAGAGGCTTTAACCCACTGAGCCACCCAGGCGCCCCTCCTAAATAGTAAGTTTTAAAAAGATTTTGTTTATTTATTTGAGAAAGAGGGCACATGAAAGTGAGCATGAGGGCAGGAGGGGGTTTGGGGGAGGTTGTGGAGGGAGAAGGAGCAGCAGTGGACTCTGAGCTCAACAGGGAGACTGACTGTGGAGCTTGATCCCAGGACTTTGGGATCATGACCTGAGCCAAAAGAAGACACTTAATCAGACACTTAACCAGACACTTAACCGACTGAGCCACCCAGGTGCCTCTCCTAAATAGTAATTTTTTAAAATCTGAAAATATACATTAATGTTTGGGGAAAGTTTGTGAGAGAAGAGAAGAACAAACAAAAGAGAAAAATGGGTGGTTTAAACACCTCATTCCAAAAAGAGTACGCATAAAAGCCTGTGTATTTAAATAAATAAAATAAATGAGACCAAAAATATTGAGCTTTTTTCAGCAAAAGACATAATGGGGCATACATATTTTATTTCTCTAATTGCTATCAAGAACAGCCTTAAGCAACTCGTTTTAATTCCAAAACAGATTACAGAAGAAAGTAGGTGGCCACTGGAGAAATAAAATACTAATATAAGGAATTTCAAAATATTTCTATAAAACAAAAGAGGTCCTGATAAATTGAGTAAACTAATAAAATAATTGGGACACCTTCAGAGAACTTTTTGAACAAACTAATAGGTATTCTCAAAAATGTTTGTGAGAAGCCAAATAAAGTAATTCAGAGATGCCATCTTTGGAAATCTTCACTGAAAGATCCTTTTCATTTTTTAAATAAAGAGAAAAGAAAATGAAAATAAAGTTGTATTCTTAATCCTATATGTAATTTCCATGTTCAGAGAGGCAGCATTAGGCATATTAATGTGTTTGCATCTCCTCTAATTTACGATTCCCTACCTTCTTTAATGAGATCTGCTCTGCAGCCCATAAAATGATTGTTATGGTAAACTGACTTTTTAAAATTAGCTACACACCAGTTGGTCCAGAAACCTATTCCTCTAGACCATTCATGCACAAAATACCTTTGTGTGAAACCCTTTCCAAATGTGTAATGACTGGAGTTCGTCCAGAAGTTTGCCTGCCGAGTCTCTCAGTGGAAGCAGCCTTACAATTTCCTTTCCTCACAATTGTTTCCATGAGATTCTCTGTCATGCAGGCATGCTCAGGCCACTTGCAGGCCGACATGGAAGAAAACACACTCATCCCAAGTGCTGTTTCCAAAGAATGTGGCTTCTTTAACCCACATAGATGCTCCCCAACCCAGTGTCTGGCTGGATGGCACCAAGGATGAAGGAGAGACTGACAAGATTCTCAGGGGAGCCAGCGGACTACTCACCTAGAAGGATCTAGCCTGTCCTTGGATCCATGAGCTCATTGTTTCATAAACTTGCAGGCTGTTTGCCCTCCATTAACTCTCACACTGTGATTCCTAAATCCACCAGAGTGACCCCTGATGGAGGAAGGCAGACAGAGAAAGGGATGGTTGGCCCAATTCCTCAAAGGTGAGGAAGAGAGCTACCCCATGGATGGAGATGCAATGGAGTAGGCACAGCATTTCAAAGTCCAGGAGAGGGAGGGTCGGGATGCATGCAGGCTCATTTCCCACTTAGGCGCGGACTACTAAATCTAAGAGGCTAACAGGGCCGAATGTGCACTAAAGCAGTTACTGATTAACATAAATATTTTTCAAGTGTTCCAATTTGCCTTCATGGAAGCATCCTGCATATCTGGAAGAAAAATGAAGCTTTGCTTTGGAACAATTAGTATCAGTATCTTTTGTAACACTTAAAAACTCTAAGGAAAAATAAACCGAATCAAGGGAAGCTTTAGCATTACTTAGCACATATTACATTATTCTGCTGAATTATTTTTTCTTTCTTTCTTTTTTTTTTTTTTTTTTGCTTGAGAGCGTGATAGTTTAATGTGCAAAAGAAGATTATGAATTCCCTTACCTACGCTGACAAATAAAATTCTCTTTAAGTCTATTTTACTTTTGGCATTTGAATCGAGGGTATGAACATTCATTCTTTTTACATTTTACAGATATATTAAGAAACTTCTAAGTGCAGGCTTTATGCTTGATACTAGAAAACGAGTAGTGAACAAAAGTGACATACACTGGAAGTTCTCAGCATGCATATTACTTATTTTAAATAAATTCTCTATATTGATAGAATTGTAGAACTGGTCAATTGCTTTCTTCTGTATTATTGATTGAATATTTGAAATTGAGAGACCTGTCCAGTATCAATAAACACTTGTGTTAGAATGTATCACCTCAAGGCAAGATTTGCTATTATCATCTAAAACACTGAAAATGTCAACCAAGAGGATAGATCCTGACGTGGCTGAGAGATCTGCTTATAGATTTAGAAAAATATCTCTTTGACAAAAATCACTATAAACAATATTTTCCAGTATGTAATGGAGAAGATGATGAATCAAGTTTTGTAGTTTAGATTTTTCTCCAAAGGAATATGTCTGTTCATCCTAAATACAACTCAAAGGAAAATCGTGACTCGTTTTCTAGAAACTTATTTTACATCAGTTGCCAAAGAGTAGTGGACAGTTCATAAAGAGAAAGTTCAAGTGGAAAAAGACATAAGGGAGAAAGTGAGATGGATGGAACAAAAACCAAGCCATACTTGTCCTCTAGGGGTGTCTGGGCGGCTCAGTGGCTTAAGTGTCTGCCTCGGGCTCCAGTCATGATCCCAGTGTCCTGGGACGTAGCCCTGTGTCATGCTCCCTGTTCCCTGGGGAGTCTGCTTCTCTCTCTCCCTCTGCTGCTACCCTGCTTGTGCGCTCTCTCTCTCTCTCTCAAATAAATTAATCAGTAAATACTCATCCTGTACATTTTTAAAATATCGGGAAGCATACAAACAGGTAAAGAAGAAATGACTGCATCAAGCAGCAAACCTTGTAACTCAACCAGACTCTGTCCAGTGGCCCAGGTCAAGAGATAAAAACTCGGATTTAGAGCCATCTTTGAAATGGTTGGCTCAGTGGGTTGAAGTCTCTGCCTTCGGCTCGGGTCATGATCGCAGGGTCCTGGGATCAAGCCCCACATCTGGCTCTCCACTCAGTGGGGAGCCTGCTTCCCTTCCTCTTTGCCTGCCTGCCTCTCTGCCTACTTATGATCTCTGTCTGTAAAATAAATAAATAAATAAATAAATAAATAAATAAATAAATAAAAATCTTTAAAAACGAAAGAAAATATAATCATTATTGGAAGAATAAAGTTGGATGCAAATGGTGAATTCTAAGAATAAAATGCAGTGCCATGGCATAGAGAGAGACTTAGGTGATAGAAACAGAAATGAGAGAGAGAGCCGGAGAGAGGTGGAGAGAGAGATCAAGAGTGGTTGATCTGGAAAGGAAGTGAGTGAGAGAGAGAGAGAGAGTATGTGTGTGTGTGTGTGTGTGTGTGTGTGTGTTGTGAGAAGGGGTCCAAGGCAGGATTAAGATACCACGCAGAGGGTAGATCAGCACTGGGCTCATTTAGTGGCAGGTAACAGATCTGCCCATCTGCAGCTCTTCTGCAAACCTTTCCGTATCTAGACTTCACTTGACTTTCACTAATGTAACATTCTGACTGATCTTTAGGGGTGGAGTGATTGCTTAAGACATGAGAAGAAAGTGGTGAGAGATAACAGTCGAATCCCATCCCTTATTAAATTTACCAAGTGGTATGTTCATAGGCAAATCTGTGTATGCATATTTTCAAAAAAATTAAAATCTTCTTCCTCTCTAAAAATAATTTTTGGGGCACCTGGGTGGCTCAAGAAGCCTCTGCCTTCAGCTCAGGTCATGATCCCAGGGTCCTGGGATTGAGCCCCACATCGGGCTCTCTGATCAATGGGGAGCCTGCTTCCCTTCCTCTCTCTCTGCCTGCCTCTATGCCTACTTGTGATCTCTCTCGCTCTGTCAAAGAAAGAAAGAAAGAAAGAAAGAAAGAAGGAAAGAAAAAAGAAAGAATTTTTGCCCTCAACAAACAGCTTAACATACTTTATAACTGCCTATAAAGGAAAGAATACCTGAATCAACTCATTGTTTTAAAATTTCAAAATGTATTTGATTTAAACACATATAAGAAATGTTTGCAAAGGGCACAGTAAAAGGGTATCCATCAAAATCAAGTTGTGGGACAATTTCTGTTTTTAACTGCACGGAAACGTTAAGTGTTTCATAAAATAGATCGTCTGAGAATACAAGTGTTGAATCACCAGAGATTACAGTTGCGGGTTTCTCACGGCTGGGAAGATGTTTGGCGATGACGTACTATGGGCATAAAGGGAAACAGGAAGGTTATCTTTCCCTGCAAAACTTCAAAAATTTCAGTACTGGATCGCAAAGTTCATTGAATGGTAATGGCCGGTATTTTGTTTTCAATAGAATGAAATAGGATATAACGGAATATAGATAGGTAGGTAGAATATAACGGGGAAAAAAAGCACATAGAGTACATCATATGTAGGACATCATGAAACTTATTTCAGCTGTGCGTTTGGAAAAGTGTGCCAAATCACAATGTACTCTGTATTTCTTATTGTGGGTTGGAGTCAAAAAAGTTCAATATTACCTGGTCTAGATATGGAAGTAGGGAAGAAACGTCCCTATCCTTTTCTTTATATTCTCCTTCAGGCTATATCTTATGATATTTTCCTTTTATTCAAGTGTTTTATGAATGTTGCTTTTTATCTGATTTCACCTGCATAAAATGTTGGGAGAGAAATATGAGAAACAAGATATTTTTTTTAATATGTGCACCTCCCTAGGGATGATTCTGCCAAATAAAATATCCTTCCAAGGACACCTTCTAAAATTCCAACTTCTTGTGTATTCCAGAAGTTAAAACCTGATGAAAATATTGATATTACCAACCAGCATTAATGTGTTTGGTTTTCAGTTAATCATGCCGCTAAGTCTTAAAACTCCTGACACATACAAACACCTCATCATTACAATTTTAAAACAGCTTTAAAAGAAGAAAGCAAATGAGTCAGACTTTTTTTTTTTCTTTATCTGCTTCAGGCAATGAAAGAATTTGCTGTGTCTCAATGCGACATTTGAAATTTCCCTCATTTAAACTGTCCCAACTTCAAAGCATTTAAAATACAAATCCATCTTCTTTTGGCAGTCTCAATGTCAAAAAGTTATCAAGGGAAAAAAACCCACCTTCAGCTTAACAAAATGATACTTTTTATGAAAGACATTTCCATTATCTACAGCTAAACTAAATTCTATAAACAATCACCACAATACTGAATTCAAATTACCCTATTTAGAAAAAAATTGTCAGAAAATAAGAAATATTAAAAACTCCAAAGAGACAGAAAATCAGAGAGTCAACTCAGACTCAAAAATGCAGCCCACAGAACTGCCACAGCAAACCACAAAAGCTGTTGGAATAATGGAAGAGAGATTGACAATTCTGGCTTCTGTTCTCTCTTCCATGGAATAAAAGCATCATTGCACTTATGGTACACATTTTGGATCTTGGTTTCCTTCTTAGAAAAAGTAACTTTGAAAATTCACATCATGTCGACTTGCAATCTATATAAATAGACCTACTGAATAAAATCTAATAAATTGGGGCGCATGGGTGACTCAGTGGGTTAAAGCCTCTGCCTTCAGCTCAGGTCATGGTCCCGGGGGTCCTGGGATAGAGTCTGGTGTCGGGCTCTCTGCTCAGCGGGGAGCCTGCTTCCTCCTCTCTCTCTCTCTGCCTGCCTCTCTGCCTACTTGTGATCTCTGTCTGTCAAATAAATTAAAAATTTTTGTAAAAAAACTAATATATTTATTTCTAGATTAAATATTATCCTTGACTTCCATTTATTAAATATTTTTATTTTCCTGATCCAGGCTGTTGAATTCACAATCTAATGGTTGTGTGTCATTGGGCAAACAACTTAAATTCTCTCAGCTTCTGTTTTCTTATCTATAAAGTGGGATAATAGTTCTGTTTCACAAGGTTGCTATGACAATTCAATAAATTAGTAAATAAACTATTCAATAAATTAGTAAATAAACCATATAATATAGTGTCTGACACACAGGAAATGCTCAGTAAGGATTTAATATTATTATTATTATTCCTTAACTTTCCATCTTCACATCCTGACTCCCCAGTGAAATAGTGAGGATTAAGGAGGTAACGCATTTGAACATTAGGTAAAATGTGTTATGTAAACACTGTGAGAGCATGGATCACATTTTGCTACATCCATAAACACCCTTATAGACAGACTATAGACTATTAATGACAATAACATTTAAAATAATCATAATCATATTAAGTAACATTTAATAACATTAAATAACTCACACTCCTAAAGCCCCAAACAGTTTTCCCCTCATTGCTTTCTATTTCTTTTGGATTTTACTTTAAAAATCACAAACACAATGACACAAAGGCTTTCCTCAGAACAAACCCTTGTTTCTCTGACGCACTGGACACAAGTGTAACACGCAGTAGCTGACTGCTTGCTGTACTGAGAAGAGGGAGCTCTCCAACTCTCACCATGCCCACCAAACCCTCAAGACACATGTGTCTCTTTTGTCAGCTGCGTCTTACTCTGTTCTTCCTACTCACTCTCTGGCTTAATCTGTAGGGGTCCTGTGGGAAACAGGCAGCATGGAATGTTCAGACATTGTAATCAGGGAAAAGAACCCCAAGAAGAGTGTGGTAGAATGAAAAGAGCGTCCTGTAGGTGACAGGAATCTTACAATCTTACCAGTGTTGAGCCTGGATAAGGACCTTGTCTAGAAGGTTTAAAGAAGTTCCTCCAAATCTGAAATTTTTATCTAGGTGTGTAAAGTGTGCATCACCTTTAAATGCCAAAGTTCCCATTTAATACAACGGCAACCCTGTAAGATGGACCTTCTTCACTGTAGAGGCTAATAAATACAAACGAGTCTCCGCACGGCTGAATAACTTGTGAATGGGGGAGAGCAAATTGGAGCTTGGTTGCATTTCTCCCAAAATCAGAGCCTGCACTTTCCTCCCATATTACACTACTTCATATATATGAGCATTTGTTGAATGTAAAATGTATTCTATTTCTCCACTGACAGCCAGTACACTTTTGAATATGAAATTTTTCTTAAGTAATTAGGAGAGCTAAGCAAACTTTACGCACTGAACAAATATTAACCAAGGGACAATAATATGGCAGGAACTTCATAATGTGTCAGGGTACAAAATAAATAAGATGTATATGGTATCCAGCCTTTTAGAATTTATGCTCAAGGAGGCAAAATTTATATAAAATTTATATAAAATTTATATATTTTATATATTTATATATATTTATATATATTATATATTTATATATAATATATTTATATATATTTTATATATATTTATATAAAATTTATATAAAAATTTATATAAAAACAAAATTTATAAAAAATATAAACAGGTATAAACAGGTTTTCAATTATTGCTTCTTTGTCTTTTTTTTTTTTTTTTTTTTTTTTGGTAAGCTACCAGTGTCACTGTGTACCAACAATTGTTACTGGATGCTTCTTTTTATTATTTCACTTAATCCCTATCTGTGAATTAAGTATTCATTTCCTTATATTATATATCTAGTATATGCTTGTGACAATTTATTCCCCTTCCAGCAACGAATAATAATGGCCAATTTCATTATATCTCTCCAATACTGAGCAGTGTCCTTTAAAAAAAATGCTGATTTGATAGATTAAAGAATTACATCTCATTTGTATTTCTATTTTTATTTCTAATGAGGTTGGAAATTTGTTAGTGTATCAGGGAAAATTTGCTTAGCATCCAAAAGTCAAGTACTGTATGTGGTATGGTGGATAGAGAAAATATTGCTTTAAAAAGATTAGAGAGATCAAAAGAAAAAAAGTTTGTGAGTATTACAAGTAAAAAGAAACAGACACATCTTCTTCAACATCTAGTATCACCCACTTGGTCATAGGGTTATGGCTGAAGAATCTCTACAAGGAGGGTAAAAGACATTCTGAAACATGGCTTATTTGTTGTTATTTTTACGAAGATTCTAGCTTAATAAAGTTAACTATGATTTTACTATTTGTATATGGGTTGTCTGCTCAGCTTTTACTCTGTATATATGGGCTTCAGCTCTGCCATATTCCAATGACCTAAAATTTAATTAGGCCCCAACTGAAAAGCAAAGAATGGCTTTCACAGTTGATCCTGACTATATGTAGATTTCATAGCTAAAATTCATCTGAAAAAGGAATTGCTCATTTGAATATAATATTTATTTATTTGTTTGTTTGTTTATTTAAAGTAGGTTCCACACCCAGTGTGGAGCCCAATGTAGGGTTTGAACTCAAAGCCCTGAGATCAAGACCTGAGCTGAAATCAGGCGTGGGACACTTAACCAACTTGAGCCACCCAGGTGCCCGAATATAAAGTTTATTTTAATGTACTTTCAGCGTACGTCTTACATGTTTGCTAATAGAGATTAACTGTCTTCTATTTGTAAAGCTGCTTAAAGGCCATTAGTTACTCTTAAAAAATCAGATTTGAATAAGTACCATATTTCTGGTGTCTTAACTTTCATTCTGCCTTCTTTCAGCCAAATCATACTGACTTCCCAAATGCTCACTGAACAGCCAATGAAGCTGTCTGTCCTAGGCTAGGATTAGCCCAGTATGAAAATCAGATATAATGATAAAAGGCACCTACCATCCTCTACACCCTTATGGCATATTCATTTTCCACAGAGCTCCCTCTTTGGTTTGGTCCCTATTTTATTCTCTCCCATTGGTTTTGTTTACTTCTTTTTAAATTGTACGGACTGTCAGAGTTGAAGCTACAACCATTTGTAGATGAGATCAAGCTACATCCAAGTTATATCTATGAAGGGATTTGTCTTCCTGAGCTGCTTTTTTCAAAGGATTTATTTATTTATTTGAGAAAGGGAGAACATGCATGCCTAGACACAAGCTGGGGGTGGGGCAACAGAGGGATTAAGGAGGGAGAATCCCAAACAGGATCCCGCTGAACACAGAGCCTGAGGTGGGGCTTGATCCCAGGACCCTGAGATCATGACCTGAGCCAAAATCAAGTGTTAGCTGCATAACCAACTGAGCCACCCAGGTGTCCAGGGACTTAGTTGCTTTTTGTAATTAATCACAGGCTTATGTGACAGTGACTTAAACCATAGGGTGTTGATTGTTCACTTATTAAGAAGTCTCAATGTTGGGGATTGCTGGGTTAGTACATGCTCACTCCTGGCTTTCTTCTTATCATAACAAGACAGCTGCATTCAATCAAGACCTGTTTTTAATTAAAAAAAAAAAAAACTGTCTCAGAGGTTTCCCAGGAGACTTTCTTTTCTGTATCATTGGCTATAAATTTGTTATATATTTATTCCTGTACCAGAGACAAATCTTAACCTCCATGAGATTTAAAAAATATATATTTTCTATTGTTAAACAAAATCAGGTTTATAGCAATAGAGAAGTTAGGAAATAACATTGTATAAAAATCCTAAAGCATTTGAGAAAAAAATTAAAAGCACAGTGATTGATCAAATCTAATCAGTTCTTATATCAATTTAAAAACAGAAGAAGAAAACATAAATTCAGCATGATTGAATTCGGTCCAGGGCCAAAAATTACAAAATTTGAGTATGTAAGGCTATTGCAAATAACACAATTAGATACATATCCTACATCCAAAGAAAGCTTTCTTATTGAACCATATTTTATGTGTACTCCTATTTAATTTAATTAATATATTATAGAATTATGTCTTGATCCCATTGTGCAGCAAAAAATTCAAAATTTATTAACCTTGCTCAGCCTCAGTAATAAAAAAAAATCTATGCAGTCAATTTAACACAAATATTATGAGAACATATTTCTCTAACAAAAGACAAGTTTTTATACTCGGAATTGTCAAGAAGATATTTTGAACCTAGAACAGTAAGACTTTTAAGTTTGGAGAGAGGTAAAAAGTCAACCTTTAGAAAATTATATATAAGCATATCATGTACAGAAAGAAATAAAGGCAAGGTTGGCATATTTTGAAAATTAATAATTACTTGCTATGTTTAGCAACACCTTCTGGATAGAAATAGCACAATAATTTAGAACAAAAAAGAAAAATGGACTGAAAAATTTTGTGTCTGATTTTGTTGGTTTCTTTTTTTAAGGAGACATTAAAAATTGTCAATATTTAAAAGAATACATTAAAGTATATTTTATTCATGTACGATAACTTCTTAAATTTAATTCAAGTGAATATGACGTGAAATCTGAGCGAAGTGCTATAATGCAGAATTATACTCAGATGCTTCTATAGTTAATATGACTAAGTAGACAAGTTTACTCTTTGTATTACTGAACATTTTGTTTAAATAAAATAACCTTGAGTTCACTGCCTCCTATTCTTTTATATTTTGGATATTTGAATTCACAAGATGGTCAGTAATGACAGACAATCTTTCCAATATTTCATACACAGTTGCACATAAAAGATAAGATTAAATTTAAAAGGAATAGGTGTGGCATAGGTTTCTAGAAACATTAATGTCAACGAACTTTAAAATAATCAATATCACTGAAATAAGATACAGTATTAATTTTCTCAAGAAAATTAATTGCACAAGCCAAAGTCAATGACTGTACTTTTGGTTGTTGTACCAAAAGCAAAATAAGTGTTCTAATAAAAAAGTGGAAATTACAGTTAAAGAAAAGTGTGATTAATCAATTAAAATTGTTGGGAAAAGATTTTTCACCTCAGCAAGTGTAAAGCAAGCATTAAGAACAGTGTTCTGATAAATATTTCTTACTGAAATTGAAAAGCTAAGTCTGTTGTGTAAGTGGGAACTATATCAAGTCATGTTCCCAAGAACAGTTTCTTAGAATTTTCTGGCATCTGAGCTAATGTTTTCTTTAGTGCCTTTCCATTCATTCCCTTCCAATGGCCACCGCCTAACATTGCCCCGCTGTGTACCCCAACTCTACTGTTCACTGTGACCCAGAACGGGTCCCAAGATTTGCTTTACTGCCTGGCTTCATTAGGGCTCCTGGTTTAACTGATCAGCCCCAGCCTGACATCCCTAATTCCCTGGTCTTTTGAATTGTCAGGAAAACCGGAGTCAGCTGCAAATTCTGCTCTCAGTGTACAAAGTTCCACCAGTGGCAACTCACCATAATTTTTTATTTTTCTACAACCATGAGGTTTAAAAAAAAAAAAAGAAAGAAAGAAAAGAGGGGAGAGGGAGGACCTATGTCATGACAGAAGTGATTAAAAAGAAAGAGCTTCTTATTCTGTCAATAGCATTGTTTAAATCAAAAGAGCAGTTGGTTTACAATTAAGACTGTTTAGATCCACGTTGAGTCAATAGGCTTTGTGTGGAAGTAGAAGACTATGTCTCTAGAAAATATAATAATGTGTAAAGTCTCTTTACTTTATTGAGGCATCTAGCTATACGGTGTATCACTCCCTCCTTGAGAAAAATGATGCAGATTTCTGATATTCAATATAGCCAAGCAAACTTTTGGAGTATAACCTACTTAGGAGTACCAGAATGCTTATTTATATGAATTATTAATTTAAGCAGTTTCAATGAATTAAGCAGTTTTTCTTTCTGTAATACCAAATAACAGACCCTAAGGCCCCCACTCCTATTTGATTACAGAAAATATGTGTCTTGGGGCGCCTGGGTGGCTCAGTGGATTAAGCCACTGCCTTCGGCTCAGGTCATGATCTCAGGGTCCTGGGATCGAGCCCCGCATCGGGCTCTCTGCTCTGCAGGGAGCCTGCTTCCTCCTCTCTCTCTGCCTGCCTCTCTGTCTACTTGTGATCTCTCTCTCTGTCAGATAAATAAATAAAATCTTTAAAAAAAAAAAAAGAAAATATGTGTCTTTCATAGCTTTACCTTCCTCATTATTTCCAAGGATTTCCAAGAAATGCTTCTCTAGTACCGCAAACTGATACTGGTTTTCTCTTGCCACGTCTTCACGCAGTATCCTTCCAGGATTCATTCTGTTCCTTCTAGTCCTCCAATTGCTTCTCCAAATGCTGCCACGCCAAGACAAGGGAGTGGTTCTACACTATTCCCGCGCAGCGCAGTTCACACCAGTTTCTAGGATGCAATACAACTTTGCTTAAGTTTGATTATAAAAATAAGAACTACAGTGCAGGAAGGGGCACCTCAAAAATGGTTATCAGATAACGTAGTCTTAGCATCTAGCAGTCTTTTCATGTCGAGGGCCTTCTGTTCAGCTGAATCATTTTGCTGAGGTTCAGCTTTAGTCCTCATGTTTGAAGTCAAATTCCCACCACCTCTCTTTTTCATGTGTATGTGCTGGGGGCATGGACAGGGAGAGGATGAATAAGCATTCATCTCCTTCAGCTCTAAGTGAGCCCTTAATGACGTCACGACAACTCCATCTTGTCTTCATTTGGACTTCATCACTGTTAATGAGATTGTAGCTCACATCTCCATGAGTCACTGTTGCTCTCAAGCTGACCTGACCAGAATACAGGGAGAGTATTTCCCAAGCACAATTCCAATGCCCAATCTAAAATTCAGAATCTACTTATAAATACTATATTTGCCATTTTGTCAGCTTCAATAATTTAAAAATCCAGATTCCACTTGGAGCAATAGAAGGAACTCTTGGTAAATTTAAAACAGCAGTTTATCTCCACTGCATAAGCATTATTACCGTTTCTATATACTGGAGCATTGAGTAAGTGCAAATTACTGTCTCTTATGGAATATCTTCTAGTATTTCAAATAAAATGCACCTTTTAAGAATGACTGATAACTCATAATTCAGTATTTAATGCATAAAACTTTGAACAACTGTATTTGAGTGTAGCTTTTTCCATATCCACAGCCCAACCATTTTATTTTATAGTGCCATTTAACAATTGCAGCATAATTCTTGAGTAGTTCATATTTGAATTTGAAAATTTGAAATGTTTTTGAATTATTTATACTATAATACAAAGTTGAACGAGGAATCAAAAAAGAACTTTGAGCAGAAGGTTTTTTTTTTGTTTTTTTTTTAAAGATTTTATTTATTTATTTGACAGAGAGAGATCACAAGTAGGCAGAAAGGCAGGCAGAGAGAGAGAAGGAAGCAGGCTCCCCACGGAGCAGAGAGCCTGATGCGGGGCTCGATCCCAGGACCCTGGGATCATGACCTGAGCTGAAGGCAGAGGCTTTAACCCACTGAGCCACCCAGGCGCCCTGAGCAGAAGGTTTTTTAACTTCAGAACGAGTCTATTGTCTCCTTGATTAGCATGTTAAAAAAAAATTCCAGTAAAATAATTACACTTATAAGAAACAGACTTAACTTTGAGTCTCAATTTTCTGCTTTGGCTTATAGATCTTTATTTCCCAACTTTATCTTATCCTAATACCTCTCCATGAATACACACTACTTATCATGTTACAAAGTGTTATAGAACCTTCAACTGGAAGAAATGATACTGAAAAGCCATTTAATCAAACCCACATCTGATGTCTATCTTTTAAGAAATTCTGACAAATTGTTGTCATATTTATAGCAAGTTTAGTTTGCTACTTCTAGAGGCAAAAGAGTTTTATTACATATTTCATACTATGCATTCATTAAATGCCTACTGTATTATAAATCTTGGATGAGACATTTATTCCATAGGAATAACCGGTCAGTCTTCAAACTGGTCTCAGCTAGGAAGAACAAGCAACAAATAAACTGACAATTACAACTTAATGATAAGGAAGACACTAAAAAAGTGCTCAGAAAGGGCACCTGGGCAAGAGGAAAACCCATCTGTTTCTCTATAGCCCTTGTCTACTAAAGAGGTAATCACCACCACTTTGGCATTTTCCTATCATCTACACCCTGGCAAAGGGGGCGAAGTCTTAGCACCTATGAAAAAAGTCAGTCTACTTTTTCCTCACACAGAAAAAAAGCAAAAATGATATAAATGAAAAACCTAAAACACATAGTATATCAGAGGAGAAGAAAGCAGAACAGTCCTAAGTTGGTTTAGTAATACCCTTACTACATTTATAATACCCGTCATACCTCTATCACAATACCTCAGATCCTCTTCCAAGTTCTGAGAAGAACCAATGCACACTTGCAAGAATTCAAAACATTTCACCATGGGTAGAACCCTCCAATTATATTACAGTCATGAATTGATTCCACAAACATTTGTTGGCTCCACAAACACTTATTGAACGCCACCTGTGTCAAAGACTCAGTGAACACAACGGTGAATAACACAGAGTATTCGTTCTCAAGGAATGCGGAGCCAAATGAAGGATACTGGCAAGTAAATGAACGATTAAAATATAGGGCAATGCTGGGAGTGGGCAATAAATAGCACCTGGTTACTTGGGGGCAGGCTTATCAGCCTTTCTAAAGGAAGTCCTCTTTTAAGCTCTGACCTAAAGAGTAAGAAGGAGTTAGCTACTCCAGGGAAGAGAACAAAAGGAAAGAACAAACCGGCAGAGTGAAGAACACTCACAAAGGCCCAGAAGCAAAAAAAGAGCATGGTGTTTCCAAGGGACTTAAAAGAGTTCAGTTGAAGCTGGTTCACTGAGTGATCCCTGTTTTGGGATAGACTGTGAAGAGGCTGGTCAAGTCGTCAGAGGGCAGAGCATGCTGGAGTCTGTAGGCTATTTTAAGACATATAGACGTTTGGACCCAGAGTAATAGAGAAACACCAAACAGATTTAACCCAGTGTGATATGATCAGATTTCATCTTAGACAAAATACACGGACTACTTGTGGAGAATAGATTTTCAGGACTTCAAGAAGCAGATAAGTTTATGTTAGAACGTACTACCCCCACCACGGTGCCTCTAATCAGATCCAATTTAAACAATGCCCCCAACTTGCTCAGTACCAATTAACTCTGAGGCCCTTAGTGGCTTTAGGAGTTTAGGGGCTTAATGGCTTTCAGTGATTTGATGAAGAGAGCACCACACTACCCCTCCCATCTTAGCATCATCTGTGATCCTGGCCTTCCCCTGAGAGGGCTGTTCTACACACCACCATCCTCCCTCCCAGCTGTAGGAGGGCTCACAGCAGCTCTGGTGCCCAGACACACAGAGCTCTGGTTCTTTCTTTACTTCTACATTCAGATATAATCTGGACACACGAGATCTGACTTCTCTAGAAGCTACATGGAGACACTGGGTGGAATTGAGTTGGAGGCATTTCTGGAATATTTTATTGGCCAGTTGTTCTCATGAATCTGGTGTGAAGGAGAAAAAGCTGGACTACATACATGTACATTTGGGGCACTTGTAATTGAGCCATTGGCATGAGTGAGATGCTGTATTCAATGTGGGAGAAGACAGAACCTGGGGGAAAACCAACAGTCAAAACTTGGAAAAAGAAGGAGTTTTGCATAGGGTATTAAGAAGACATGCTCTGACAATACAGGAAGAAATCCATCAGAATTCCTTGTTTCAAAACTTAAAGGAGTAGAATGTCCTAAGAAGACGTGAGATGCTGTTAAAAGATTGAATGAAATAAAGCCTGAGCAGTGGCTTTTGAGTTAGGAATAAATTTGGGCAAGATAATTTGGAGAATTTAGCAAGGGACATCTTGTTGGGAGTAGTTAGAGGTAGAAAAAGATGGTGGTGTTTTGATAGACTTTTCTTCAAGGAGATCACGAGATGGATAAAAACGGGTCTGACAGGGCGCCTGGGTGGCTCAGTGGATTAAGCCGCTGCCTTCGGCTCAGGTCATGATCTCAGGGTCCTGGGATCGAGCCCCGCATCAGGCTCTCTGCTCCGCGGGGAGCCTGCTTCCTCCTCTCTCTCTGCCTGCCTCTCTGCCTACTTGTGATCTCTCTCTCTGTCAAATAAATAAATAAATAAAATCTTTAAAAAAAAAAAAAGGGTCTGACAAATAAAGTGAGTGAAGGAAGGCTTTCTATTTACTTCTTTGTTATTCCTTGCTTGTTTTAAATTAGGGAGACTTGAGCATTTGAAAATGCTTATGAAAAGGCATAAGCTTATGAACAAGTAAAATAAAAAATGGTTGAATTTACAGAAAATGGAAGAGAGGACTTCCAGTCTGGGCTAGATTTGTTTGTTTGTTTTAAGCCTATAATGTATTCTAGGGAGACATTTCCCATGACATTATGGATTTAAGTTTCCCTTGAAAGTTTGGAAGATTTGGCAAGTAGGGCCCACTATTCTGTCTGCAAGTGGCTGTGGTGGCCAAACAGACTCCACGATCATTCTCTAAGGCCTCTAGAAATGCTTGATTATGTGAAGGCTGACCTACAGAATAACAATAGGAAAATTATAGAATAAGCCTGAAAGAGCCAAAAGATGTGGATTCAGGAAAGTTGAAAAATTTTAACAAAAGTGAGGAGAGAAAAAAAGAAAGGAGACAGAGCTAGGTTTCTACCTGTTCTGGTAGAAAGTGGGGAGAATTCTTGACTAGCAGCCTCTCAGCTCTCTAGAGTGAGTGGCAAGCAAAACTCTTCTCTGATAATAGAGGGAACTTCATTAGTGAGAATCTCGGTTTAACTCTTCGTATGTAGGAGCAGCACTAAAGGAAAATGTGTTTGTAATATTCTGAAGAATTAATATATTTTAAATGTCTTGTGATTAGAAAAGGTTTTGAATAAACTATTACCATTACTAACAAAAATAATTAAGTACAGATACATTCATGAAGCACTTATGATATTCTGGGCACCATTCTAAGCTCTATAGATAAATCAACCCACTCAATCTTCACAATAAGCCTATGAAGTGAGTATTACTCTCCCAATTTTCCTTCATTAAAAAATAATTGTGTCAATTATATAAAATGCCAGATTTTATACTGCAAAATGGAAATTTCTCAAGTTGATGAGATTCAGGATCATTATCTCCTTTAAATTTTTCTACCTAAGTAGGATTTATAAGCTAAATCTCTTTATCCTCACTCCATTATTAATTTTAATAAATATGGAAATATTATAAAGAACTCACTACCACTAAATATTGCTAAAGGCATCAACCATGAACTAAATAGTTAAGTATTTCATTTTGTACCATGTAAGTTTAAATTAATTCATGAGCCCCTAGAATGCATAACCAAAGCAAGCTCTTCTCTATGATTTTTCATCTGCACTAAGTAGTTTAAATGCCAGCCCACTGGGAAATTGGTATTTGTACTAGATGAACTTCTTTGCCTAGAATTCTGGAATTGTATAAGCATTACCAAATTAACACAAAAATATAACCATATAAGTCATTAGTAATAAATGCTAAAAATAGCGTACAATAGTCTACATATCTATATAAGTATGTATTTTATACCTCTATCTGTAAATGATAAAATATGCAAAAAATCCCAGGATAACATTTTTAAAAGAAATACTCATATGTTTTCTTTCTCAAGAAGTTTCAGATTATTGGTTTTCTCACACTGATTACTGTATGTGCATAAAAAGACAGATATTTCTTATGATGTTCAATTATTTACATCAGCAAGTATGTCCCGGCAATAATTAAAGATCAAAATAGAAAGGAGGAAAGAAGTTATTCTGTATAAATGGCTTAATGGACTAATGGTTTATGGAGTGATGCTGTGATATTATTAAGCTCCTATTAATTGAATATTTATATTTAATATTATTTAATACTTTGTTTGTCATCATATGCTTTTACAAAGGAGTGCCCTGTAAGATTGGGAACTACAGGGAACTTACATTTAAAATCTAGGGGTGCCTGGGTGCTGCAGTCCATTGAGCTTCCAACTCTTGGTTTGGGCTCGGTCATGACTTTGGGGTCGTGGAATTGAACCTTGTGTTGGGCTCTGCTCTCAGTGTGAATTCTGCTTGAGATCCTCTCTCCTTCTCCCTCTGTCCCTCCTGCTCATGCTTTCTCTCAAATAAATTAGTCTTTAAAAGAAAGAAAAGACTGGCAAAGTATTGCTAGATGGTATGACCTTGGCGTTGTAATTAATTTATTTCATATCTGTAACCTGGGATTCTTGTTTGTCAAATTAAGAGGTGCATCTCCATTTGGAAAATAACTGTAGCGGTAAGAACAGTTAATTGAAGTTGGTGATGCAGTAAGAGAGGGCATTTATGTTTTGAAACTTAACGTATGTATAGCTTTCTCCATGATGATTGGAGAGTCCATTCTCTCCTCCATGTGAGCATGTAGCTCCCCTTGATGTCTGTGGGAGCTGCAGTTCCATGACGAGAAGAAAATGGGCTTGCTGAAGTTAATTATCAGACTGATTTGAGTCTCGTTTTAATGCCCTGCTTATTGGCAATGGGAGCCTGATACGTGGCTCACTTTGTTCCTCACCTGATTTTGCAAGGAACAGGAGGCAAGTGCTACATTTAAAAAGGTATAGTGAACAGATATACATAGGGCATGTGAAAGGAATTGGGCATTTTTATCCAGGAGCAGGGACTTTAGCTAGATTTCCCAAGAACAGTTTAGGCTGCATTCACTTTAAGCTGTGTGCCATTTTAGACTCTATGATTTTGTCCCAAGGTTAAATAGCACAATTGTTACACATTTAATAAATGAGATATTTAAGCCAACATATGACTATGCCATTCATGGGGTAAACCCACCTCTAAGTGGAAGGGGGGTATTTATTTTAGAACAAATTAATACATCATTTTATTGCTGTTACTTAAAAAAAAGAAAGAAAAAAAAAGAAAAGGTAGGGGTGCCTGGGTGGCTCAGGTCATGATCCCAGGGTCCTGGGATCAAGCCCCGCTTTCGACTCTCTGCTCAGCAAGGAGCCTGCTTCTCCCTCCCCTCCTCGCTTGTGCTCTCTGTCGCTATTTCTGTGTCTCTCTCTCAAATAAATAAAATCTTAAAAGAAAAGAAAAGGTTATTTATCACTCAGTCTCAGAATCAAAGAGTGCTTGAATCTTTCATAAGGAGGGAGCATTGAACAGGGGTCAAGTGCCAGGACTCTGTGGTCAGACCCGCAGACTGACACCCCTGCATGCTTGCTTGCTTGGTCAAGGATCTACTGTCGATTCATTTAAATTCCCTGTATCTCGGTTGCCTTGTCTATAGACTGTGAGACAAACAACACACATCTTTCAAAAAAAAAAAAAAAAGTACATGAGAAAATGAAATGTTAACACATGTAAATCCTTAGAACTGTGCTGAGCACAGAGTAAGCGCTGTATAAACACCATTGTAATCACTGATGGATAAATAAGACAAAACCTCATGGAAGGATGTTTACATGCTTCAGAAAAACAAAGGACAGCAAATAAGTTTCCCACGTATTTGAGTTTTAGCCCAACAATTGTGCAGATAGATTTCCCAGGAAATTATACTCTGTCTCGTGATGTGTGTCAATCACTCTGAAGATGATTAAAGATTAAAGATGATTACTGAGCCCTGATTAAAGCCCCCACTGCTCTTTGGGACAATTCCAACCAAAGATAAATAAAACCCTGATTTAAAAAAAGACTCTACATCAGTTGTCATATTATGAAACAACTAAAGGCCTTCTAACCCATCAGCACTGGGCAGTAAGGATTTTTAAGTCTCTTGTAACCTCTGCCATATCCAAGGACAGTGGTCCTTCAGTTAGATCCCAAACACAATGTTATTAGGGATGCTTTAACCAAAGGCAGAGGAATGAGAACACGTTACTGAAGTCAAGTAAATATATATTTTTTACAAGGATCAAGGTCCTCCTGGCTATAGTTGGCAAGGAAATTATTTCCTCCTTTTGAAACTTTAGGCTTTCCTGAGGGAAGCAATCCTTCCCATAATGCAAGGAAGAGAATTAGATAGCGACAGGAAATGAGTGGTCTGGGACCAGCAGCGTTGCCATTATTATGATGTCTTCCAAAGGGCGGAACCACAGGCAAGATTACTTAGGTGATGTGCAACTGAACATTTAAAAATATTATTACAAGTGAAGTAAAAAATATATTTACATAAAATATTGTATCGTTTAGATAGCAATGTTCATAATTTACACAAACTATTAATTAAGATATGCTCCACTTTGAAAATATGTGTCTATGTAAAAATATTGTTGCTAATGGCCCATTTGTTATCGGACTGTGAAGAAGACTACAAAGATAGAATATGATCCTCTGAAATTTAAAAACCTATTTTACTGATAAGTGGTGTGCTTCTGTTCATTTGTTTTGCCTTGGCTCCAATAACATCAGAGACAAATGTATGGCCCAGTTCTAGAACATATACAGAATTAGTGACATAAAATTATGAATATATAGGGCACCTGGGTGGCTCAGTGGGTTAAAGTCTCTGCCTTTCGCTCAGGTCATGATCCCAGGGTCCTGGGATCGAGCTCCTCATCGGGCTCTCTGCTTGGCAGGGAGCCTGCTTCCTCCTCTCTCTCTCTCTGCCTGCCTCTCTCCCTACTTGTGATCTCTATCTGTCAAATAAATAAATAAAATCTTTAAAAAAAAATTATGAATATATATATACACACACACATAAAATAGACAGACACACATACTCCTTGACTCATTCTTTTTTGTATTTTTTTGTTTGTTTCTTTTGTTTTTTGTTTTGGTAATTCTTTTGTTATTCTTATTTTCCTCTGATGTATGGGTTTTGGGGGGAGAAAAACAATCCAAAACTTGTTTCTGGTAGAAATAAGATATGGTTTAAAAATGAGAGCTGTTACCATCTTAGCCTTTTCCATAAGGCTGATGGCCACAGACAGCATCTCCTTGGTGGGGGTGGAAAGCACTGGAGGAGTATGTACAGTGAATGCCCCAGAGAGTGAGGAGGCTTATATTAGAACCTTGAGTCATGAAGCATCAGGGAAGAAACAAAAAACCTATAAAAATAGTGATCACGTTCACCAGGCATTGGAGCATGCAGACTTCAAGAAGTGTAGAAGGGAAAATAGATTCCATGAAGAAAAATTGCTGATTTGCTTTACAAGTAGTTTCTTCCAAACCAGCAAATTCCTAGAAATATAATTTTTTACTTGAAACTTACTGAAACAAACCCTATCATTTCCTTAAGGAAAAATAGACAAATTCAATGAGTAGACTGGAAGGAATAGAAGAGGAAAAATGTTGAGAATGGAGTGCTCCAGTCTCTTGCAAATAATGCACTTCGTTGTAATTTCCTAATTACATAACTCCAAAGTCTCCTAGTTTAAATTTAAATTTAAGGACCTTGTTATACATGTGAAAACTGAGATGTTGATCAAGTAAAATCAATTTCTCCCTATCGCATGTATAAAACCTATAGAAATGGAAAGGCGGAGAGATGGGTGATAGTTCACTCATTCACTCATCAAATATATGTTGAGCATCTACTTGGTCCCAGGCACCACTCCAAGAGTAATGGATACATCAGTGAACAAGAGTTCAAAATATTTGCCCAAAATATTTGTGGAGTTTATCTTCTAGCGAGGGGAGACAGACAATGATCCCTAAGCTCTGGAAAGAAGTAAATTATAGCTTATAGTTAGAAAGGGCTTAGTGCCATGGGTGTGGTGAGGTAGCACAGATTGAAAATAGGATTGCGAATGCCCAGGGAGACATTTCAATTTTAAAAGGGAATCGGCAGATATGTTATTCCACAAAACGAGTCTCAGTAAATTTTAGAAGTTTGGAATTATAAAATGTTCTGACTACACTAGGATGAAGCTGGAAATCAATAATAGAAGGACAGCTGGGAAACTCACAAATATATGTTTGTGAGTTAAACAATACACTCTTAAACAACCAATATGTCAAAGGAGAAATCACCAGGGAAACCAGAAAATACTTATGGTTGAATAAAAATGAAAATACAGGGGCACCTTTGGTTAAGTGGCTGCCTTCAGCTTATGTCATGATCTCAGGGTCCTGGGACTGAGTCCTGCATCAGGCTCCTTGCTCAGCTGGGAGCCTGCTTCTTCCTCTGCCTGCTGCTCCCCCTACTTGTGCTCGCTCTCCCTCCCTCTCTCTCTCTCTGACAAATAAATAAAATCTTTAAGAAAATTTTAAAATAGAATATAGCAAACTGATGGGGTGAAGTGAAGGCAGTGTGAAACTTACAGATGTAAACAAATACGTTGGGAAAAAAAAAAAAGAGATCTGAGAAGACAGGGCTTGTGATGTAAGAGGACATGAAGAGGTTGTAGTATCCAAGAAACTAGGACAAGGAAATGTTTCCTGGAGGAGGAGTGTCTTATCATGTGTCTATCAGTAAGAGGTTTGAGGACCTGCCACTGAGGCCAAGTTGTTATATTGACATCGAAGTATGTTTACAATGTATGGATTTATTGGTGAATGCACACATGTTACCTTAAATCTTTTCATGATTTTTGTCTTCGACAAAGTGAAAACACTTTATCTACAAAATAATATGGACCACAACTGCTTACGTGAACAGTTCGTTACAAGAAAATAGATGTGATGTCATGAAATATAAAACAGCGTAATTTCATGTGGAATCACCTAATACTGTATCACAATACACCTTAATTGTGTTAGAGTTCCAAGGTGAAGATTTTTCTTATTATAATTAAGGATCATTATTCAGGATGATGTCAATGATGTCATAACTAATGATGAATTTGGAAGTGAAATAATAAACTTCTATTAGAAGAACCACAAAGATAATGTTCAGCAGGGTGACTATAGTTAATAATAGTGTACTATATAATTGAAAGTTGCTAAGAGAGAAAATCTTAAAAGTTCTTGTCACAAGAAAAAAAAATTATAATAATGGACAGTGATAAATGTTAACCAGATGTGTTATGGTGATCATTTTGCAATATATACAAATAGCAAATCATATTGTATACCTGAAACTAATGTAACATTATATGTCAGTTATAGCTCAATAAACAAATTTTAAAAAGAACAACAAAAATCTAGAAAAGACACAGTGGAACTGTGATACTCTTTGAAAAATCACTGCAGTTGAACATATTTGCAAATATATGAATTCTAGATTAGCTGGCATTGAATAAGTCCAATAATAATTGTGTTGTATATAAGCTAATAAGACTACAACAATAGGACTTTATTTTTTATTTTTTTAAAAGATTTTATTTATTTAATTGACAGAGAGATACAAAGAGAGAGGAAACACTAACCCAAGCAGGGGGAGTGGGAGAGGGAGAAGCAGGCTCCCCACTGAACAGGGAGTCCAATGCAGGGCTCTATCCCAGGACCATGGGATCATGACCTGAGCTGAAGGCAGACACTTAACAACTGAACCACCCAGGTGTGCCTCAACGATAGGACTTTAAAGAGAAAATATGAGGATAAAAAATGAAAGACTATTTCAAAAGAGATTTTTACTATAAAGCTTCAAGAAAAATGTAATATGTTAGAAAAACAAAAACATGCACAGAATTCATTTTCATGTGCAGGACACTAAGAATTTTAAGACATAAGAAAATAAGATGCACTTATAGAAGTGGAAAATAAAGTCCTTATTTAATGTTTTAAAACAGATGATGATAGCATCAAGATAACAGAAAATTGGTATTTTGAGATACTCATTACTTTATACTTTGAGTGAACTAAACGTGAATGCAAAATTATTATGATGGTCATGCTTTAATGGTATTTATCTTACAAAGATATTCCAATCCTAAGAGGACAATTTTGCATTTTTTCAATGGTGAAAAGCCTGGTTGACATCTACTAAAATTTAGATCAATAGTTGTGAACAAGAAGGAACAGTATATAGAGTACTCATTATGTGATGTCTGTGCCTTTAAGAACACTGGGAGAATCTGAAAGCAATCTCTCCCAAAAGCACCAATGAAGGACCTTCCTTGAGGGAGAGAAGATCAGCTCTGTTTAAAACAAAGCAGAACAATGAAGCATTTTTAAACTGGCAACACCAGCTCCTCCTTCTCATAGTTTGGTTTGCCCTCTTACAAAGCAACACCCTGGCATCCACATTAGAATTGAAACTGACAAGGCATCCCTTTCATCCCTGGCTGCCAAAACTCCTCACTAATAATAATTAGCCATTCCTGGCTTCTAGCCAAGAGAGTTTAATAAATACTAGAAGGGCTTTCGGAGCCTCAGCTGTATTTCTAGCATTAACTAAGGAATGATCAGGGCAGGGAGCATCAGTGTATGCCAAAGGAGATCTGCTGAATAGTGCAGCAAAAGGACTACTCATGAATGACCTATTAATGAATGACCATTATTTAAAAATATATTTTATGTTATAGTATGTGTAGAAATACTCATTCAAATAGGTCATATTCAGCTTTATAAAGATTATTTCTATACCTGCCTTAAAAACGTTAATATATAGCATCATAACGTCTGCTAGTTACTCTGAAAGTTATTATCTTTGTACCTTTCATATAGGTGTGCTTTTCTAGGAAATGTAAATGGCTTTAGTTTCCTGGTAAATAATGATTCATAATATTCAATGTCTACACAATCAAACAATGTGGATAATACTGAAGGAATAGTCATTATGAATATACTAGTTTATTTATGCGTTCTTCATCTTGGTTTGATGAACCAATTTTATCAACGCTAAAATTTCACGGAGCAAATAAATAAATAAATGAAATTTCAGAGCATATAACTTGAATGCCTTGAAAAGAATAGATATTGTATAAAAAAAGGAAAAGAAAAAAAAGAGTAGATATTGTTATATTGTATTTATTCAAAGAAATATGGTATGGTAGGGATGGGGAGCTTCTTTCCCAAAATTGTAGTTTGTTCTCTCTCTCTTTTTTTCCCCCTATTTTTAATTTTTTTAAAAAAATTTGAGTATATTTCCACTCTTTAGGGGAAAGAAAAATATAAGAGAAATTGTTTTACTTCCTCTCACCCTTCACTCTAAAAGGCAGAGGGGAATGACTTATCTGATTGGTAATGACTTATCTGATTGGTAAAACCTAAAGAAAGACTGTGCAGGCATGAATTTTATTTTCTTTTACCTTTTCCAGAGTAGCCTTCCTTCACTCTCTGTGCCCTGGGGCAGGCTGCGCCCCTTTGGGTGTGCCTGAGTAACCGGTAAGTCGGGCTTACTCAGAGGTGATCGGATATGGTTTCAAACCCAGTCACAGTGCAAGCGAGTATCTTTATCTCCATGTCTGTAACTCCTGAGTCCTACTATCTTAGGGCTTCAGAAAGCTCTAGAGGAAGAGTCAGGCCAGATTACCTACCCTCAGACCCCAACATGAGTGAAAAGGGACTCAGCTGCCCTCTGGAGAATATAAGCACCTGGCATATGTGTGAGCATGTCTTAAGATCCTTGACAGCTTTCTGTACCTATTTTCCTAATCTGAAATAAATACAGATGAAGTTTTCGTCCTTGTTTCAAGGCCTTAGTACTAGAATAATCTTCTTCTGCTTAGCCAACAATAAAATATATGAGAGTTTGTTTCATGCAATCTTGCTGAAGAGACTGAGAGTCAAGAAGGTAATTGCACTAACTAGTGCCCCCTGCCAGCTTCCTGACACGGGATTCCACTTGGATGAAACTCCCATGTATCATGCCTAGAAAGTGCACCAACTTTCTCCACGAATTTCCCTAGAAAATGATTGCATAGACCATTAAGGGAGTGTAACTAAAACTTGAAACCTATTTTCAGAACACAGGTAGTAAGCCCCTAATGAGTCTGCCTTGATTTCTAATTAAGAGCTGTTTTATCAACATATATTTATACGACAATTAGAGTAGAAATCATCGCTTTGGATGTTGACCAAGAATTAACACACTACGATCAGGAATTCAGAACATTTATTGCAAGAGCTGAATAGTTGTAAATAACGTAGAACTGGCAAAGCAGTAACAAGGATAATTGTTTAGATATTTATTCTGTCAAAGTCATCAAACACCCCTCACAAACCGACAAAAATGTACTGCAATAAGCAATGCACCCCTACCCATTATTTTCCATTATACTGTGGAAAAACGTGAATTGCTATTTACAAAGTAATTTTATTTTTGGTAAGAACAAATTAACTATCAGATTAGCAAACCTTTTTTTTATTTTTTATTTATTTATTTTTTTTACTTTTAAACTGATGTTGAACCGTGGCATTAAGATAACTTTCACTTCTTTCAATAAAGACATTTTGTTGCATGCTATTTATTTGTTTAAATCATCTGTCATGCCTTAACAAAAACCTCCTAAGAATGTTCGAATTTGGATTTGTTTGCACGTGCAACTGAGATCTTATTAACATTAGTTGTCACTCTGCTGGTTTGACCTAAGTGACAAGATGCTGGTACCTGCCAGGCATTGACCGACTATGATAACAAACAGTTAAACAGCAATAATTAGAGATTTATCCCTTTATTTCCCCCAACTAGCCTACCTGGAGAATGTTCTGTTACATCATGAAGGCACAACACATTAAATATTTTGTGGCTATGGTCTAACACTTGTGTTACAACAACATTATCGTATATGAGGATCGACACAAACTCTGCCATTTTAACAAAGTTGTAGACACACATTTGCCCAGTTGAAACTATTTTTGAATAGTAATTTTTCTTCGATATCTGCTAATTTTGATACATTAGTTTTGTATGAGTGACAAGTACAGGATATTATATTACTTTCTGAAGGCTAACACTTTCCCATTACTCTCTCACTTAATGCTACTAATTAAGTGATTTTGCTTCGCCTACTTTGAAAACAAGGATGTCAAGAAAATAGGTTCTGAATTTCCAAGCTTTTGCAGAAGTCCTGTTTTTATATAAACTTTTCGTCTTATCTTCATTTTTTACAGAATCCTAGCATCATAAGCGGTCACTGAAGAAGCAAGATTCCAGAACCTTTTTTTAAACACAAGTATTTGAGATCCTTTGAACAATGTGTGTCAAGACAGACTACTAACGCAGAAACACCTCACTAAAAGAAACAACAAAAATAACAACAAAGAGGCAAATTAAGAAGAAGGAAGAAGCAACCATAAAACACAGAGTTATGCTACAACAGTTTTTAGGTGAACATCGTAAGTACACAAAAATTGTTAATAATAACTTGCTTCTATTTACAAATACTTTAACACTGATTGACTTACAAGTATCCACTAACGTTGTTAACAGCACGATAGGTTTAATGCTTATCTTTTTAAGTTTTGCTTGAAGTATAATGTCAAGTATAGCAGTCCCAGCACAAATCAATGACAAAAAGAGCACAAGTTTCTAACTGGATATGTTTGTCAGTCACTCTAATCCATGGAACTTTCTTACTCTCCAAATGCATATTCTATTGTTCATAGCAGCAGTCCAGGGTCAAAAGTAAAATTCAATTAAAAAACAACAACAACAAAAACAAAACAAAAACAAAAACAAAAACAAAAAAGGATATTTGCACAATGGAGTGATCTCCGGAGAGTTTAATCAATTCTAGTAAACAAGATCACATGGCTAGTAGAACTATCTTCTCTTTTATGTTGTAAAATATTGTATCCTCCATGGTGCTAACACAAAGTTATGGATATCCCTGCTATAAAGGGGCATAGTTATAGAGATCTATTGAATACATAAAGCTCTGACACACAGGGTATTAGCATGTCTATTTAGATTAAAGTTATTAGGTCCCATATAGCTTTTTTTTTTTTTTTTTTTTTTTTTTTTTTAGAGTTGGTGCTCCTTCGGACTTTCAATAGTACCTCCCGCTTGCTTATAAGACTTCAGATTTGCCAGAGGAATGTCTGTCATGTGGCTGCCATTGTTGAAATGGCCTTCATTGGAGCCATACTGCTTACGGTCATTGAACTGGTTCCTGTTGCTATCTTCTTTCCAGGATCTGGTAAGGGTGTGCCCATTCACAAGCTTGTCCTTCTTGACCCATTCTTTCTGGGGTGCAAAGGTTGAGAGAGGAGATTTAGGGTGTTGATATGGACCCAAGCCAGGAGGCATCCAGCAATTATCAGAGTGACCCAAAACCAAGCACTCTTGAGTACACATCTCTGTAGCTTCAGCTAATCCTCGGGGACCCAAAGGCCCATCTACAGAGGGCAAGAGACAGAGAGAATAAGAAAAGAAAGTGGTTAGAATTTTAATGTAAAATTGTCTCCTTAGACAAAAAGTGCATCAGTGATCTCATTTTCTCATGAAAAGCATAACTTAAACAGTTCAAAGAATTCAAATGCTTTCAAGAAGGAATCAAATTCCTTGCTGTAAAAATAAGAATTATCTCTTTCCTTAGGCCTTCACTTACAGCTAGAAACAGACAAGAGTAAACAGATATATCATTTCAGATCCACCCTTTCCATGGCATATGTATTATTACTGATTTATCTTCTAATCCTCAACTAAAAAGCTCTTATTTATGAGAAATCATGAAAAATAGAAAAATTGTATGTGCGATGTTGAAAAATGTGTGAATGTACAACTCCATAAAAATAAAATGCAAAAGTACTGCTTGAAATATAATATTAAAAGTGTACTCTAGGGCACCTGGGTGGCTCAGTGGGTTAAGACTCTGCCTTGGACTCAGGTCATGATCCCAGGGTCCTGGGATCGAGGCCTGCACCCGGCTCTCTGCTCAGAAGGGAGCCTGCTTCCCCCCCTCTCCACTCCTGCCTCTCTGCCTACTTGTGATGTCTCTCCCTCCCTCTCTGTGTCAAATAAATAAATAAATAAATAAATAAATAAATAAATAAAATCTTAAAAAAAATATATATATAAATAAAAGTAAATACTCTAAATGGTTACATAAAATACCATTCTTCCATATAAGCGCATGTTAATTTATATGAAATCACATGAAAATAACTGCACATTTTAAAAAATCAAAAATAATTAAAAGAATATTTTAATTAATGTGTATATTATTAAAGCAACACCTAGTCTGCTGCAAACATTCTGAAATCCAAATAAATAAAAAGTCATTTGCATCTAAAGACAGCATTTTGCTCCTTCCAAGCTTAAACTATTTTCTGTATTTCTACGTGTATTAAATAAACCGGATTTCCCTAGAAGGAAAGTCTAGCTAAGTTGCAAATTGAATCACATGAAGTCCAATATTCAAGGGAAAAAGCCATCATAGATATTTATCTATTAGTTTGTGGGTTTTTTTGTTTGTTTTTACTAGCAGGCAGTCTAGAACATAAATTTTTTTTTTTTTTTTTTATTTACTTGGCAGAGAGAGAGATCACAAGTAGGCAGAGAGGCAGGCAGAGAGAGAGGAGGAAGCAGGCTCCCTGCAGAGCAGAGAGCCCGATGCGGGGCTCGATCCCAGGACCCCGAGATCATGACCTGAGCCGAAGGCAGTGGCTTAATCCACTGAGCCACCCAGGCGCCCCAGTCTAGAACATAAATTTTAACCAGATTTCAAAAGTAAACTCTTTTCTGATTCTGTAAAGAGGAAATTAACCTTTTACTGAAAAACAACAGCCAAATGATTTAGGAAAAATTTGTTTTGCTTTGTTCTTTTCCCCTTGATTAAACAGTCAAGTGATAAGTGATAGGCTGGAAATTAAGAATTGATTTTAGGAATGAGGTTACCTGGAGAGGCAAGACTAGAGAGTTATCAGAGTAAAAATATAGAAGAAAATGAAGAAAACATCTGCATGATTGCCTCAACAATGATTAAAACACCTAACAACTGGAATTTGTGTCTTTGCTAAAACCCAAATTAGCACTACTGGCACTTACGTGCCCCATAATTGTGTTTTTTGTGTGTTTTTTTTTTTTTAATATTAACATCTGTTTGGCTTACTAATATTCCTTGCATATGGAAAAATACCTTCCGAAATAGGTAAAAGTTGATGGCCAATACTCGAGACCCCAAAACACAAGCAACATCGCAACGGACACCAGATGTGAAAACAACATGGCTAAAATTTACCGTTTCCTACAAGCTCAAATTTTAGTCATTTTTAAAACCCAAAATCTTCTCTTTAGAATAACTTTAAAATTCTTTCTCATTTGACCTGTATTCTCATCCCCTCAAAAGAGAAAAGTTTTATTTTGTTTAAACACATGTTCTTTACTCAAAAGTATTTCTCTCACCAATCTCCAGTGATTACTAACTTCCTAGTATATTTAACTTAAACTTCTCTATGGGCCTTTCTTTGTCCTCTGAATTCTGTCCATGCTTCAAAAGTTCAAACTAATTTCTCCCTTTTAGGTTCATGGAGGTGTGCTCAAGGACTCTATATCCACAAAGCTAACACATTTTGCTTAAACCAAACCATGTTCCATACATTGAGACCACAAGTTTAGAAGGTGCTTTTTGCCTCTTCTATTTTCTTTTATTTAATTACTTATTCTTTCAAGGTCAGCTTGCTTCCCAAGTAGCACCGCTAACTTCCATAACTACAACAATTCATAGCTCATATGCACCTTGAAGACAGATCTCTTGTGAATGACAAATGTCCTAACTGAGCTCCCTCAATTCTTGCCTTAATGATACTTTCATCTTTTGGAGGAGGTTCTGTACATTCCTGAGGATCACTTTATTTTTGTTTTATCCCAACTAGATTTAAAATCCATTAATGGAAAAAAAAAAATGACTTCTCAAGTCTTCTGATTTCTCATAGTGCTAAGCAATAGTGATGATCTATGAACAATGTTAATTGTTAATTAAAATTTTATAGGGTTGAAAATGTTCTGAGAAATAATAAAAAATATCCTCTGCTTAAAGGCAGACCTTAAGTAGTTATAATAGAAGATGCTGATTTAACAAACATCACACCAAAAGCTTCCTCAACAACACATCTCTTTGCCTAGCAATACTTTGTGACAGCTAATAAATGAATTATTTAACTTTTCCATTAAACATATTCACTCCTTTCAAGACATCAATGGAGGTAAAGTAATCACCAGTTTGATGTATAATCTAGCTTGAGGACTAGACACCAACCTTTCGTTTTTACCTTTCTAGAACCATTAAGTTTTTCTTGTTGTTAATACCTCCAAAGGAAAACAAATAATCAGCTACCTCAGAAATAGCAATAAAATCAGGTTTTTATTGAGCACATAAAAAAGGGAGAATATGCAAGATTATTTTTAAAATAGCTTTATCCAACATTCATTGCCTCTCGTTAAATTAAGAATATTATCCAGAGATTGAGAAAGTGTGTATGTGTGTGAGTATATGTGAATCCCTAGTCTTCAGCAGTGAGTGACACACTTTACCAAAGAGCATATTTTTTCAGAACTAGTAACATTTATTTATTCCATAAATATTTACTGAGCATGTACTATATGCTGACACTGTGACAGGCACCAAGAATACATCAGTGAACAAAATCAATGTCAACCCTGTCCTCATAGAGTTTTCAGGTTATCTTGGGAAACAATTATTTTAAAAGCAGTGAACAAAGAAGGGAGCAAAAGCTGTCCTTCGGAATGAAGAGGTGTCATTACCAGTTAGCTGACTTAAAAAGGCTTGTCTCTTTACAAGGTGAAAGATGGACTTTGTTCCCTGTTATGTCATTTCTACCTTTTTCTGAAAGTCCTCTTACAGACAATTGACAATTGAAGACATCTACAGTCAAAATTTATGTGTACTAAACAAAATCTTTGACTTGAGAGAAAATTAGTTTCTTTCCATTAAACAATATTAATCGCTCTCTGAGAATTGTACTTAATGATTTATATTTATGAATAAATTTGAAAGCCTTTGATAAAATACATAAGTAAATTTACAGACATTTTGTATGTTCTTAGGTAAGTCTTTCAGGTACCCGACGGCTGTATAAGATTTAAAGATCCACCACAATGTGGAAGACAACACTACACTGGGATGAAAGCCCAAAGTTTTTGTTACTTAGAGCTCTGAAGGAGAAAATGCCTCTGGGCAGGGGCCACACAGAGAACTACAACAAGGAATAGGTTAAAAAGAAACTGGGATTTCAGGGGGCAGTTTATGCATGGCAAATAGGGTGGGATGTTTCCTGGGCTCTCCATGGATTGACTAATAGTTGAATAATTCCTGAAAATCTAGGGCATGGGGCTGTCCCCAGTTATCTGGTACCTAAGAGCTGTGGCACTTAGGGAGGTTGCATAATGATCTAGGATCCTGAGAGCTCTAGAAGGGGAGTAGTGTGTGGTCTGGGCTTATTCAAGAAGGGGAACTCTAGCCAGGGCCTCAGAACTGAATTAAGACTGCATTAAAGAAAAAAAACAAAACAAAACAAAACAAAAAACCTATATTAAAAATCTATATTAAAGTATATTGTACCAGTGTCCTTATATGCTTGAGCTGCACTATGGGAAAATATACTTGCTTTATGCTTTGCAAAGTTTTTATTTTGGGACATGACATTAAATAGGGAAATTTTTTCTTTTTTTTATTTGGGTCTTTATATAATCACCGGCAGTTGCCCTGATACTAAAAAAAAAAAAAACCACCAAAAACAAAACAAAACAAAAAAACCCCACAAAATCCAAGGGTTTTATTTTGGGAAATAACAATGCTTCCAAGTTGTCATGAATGGGTAAAAAGAAAAAAAAAAAAAAACAAAAACAAAACTCACCTTTTAAATTAAAAAGTCCCGACAGTCCCTGCTCTTTAGAAGTTTATAATCGGAAGCATGCGGAACATGGAAGAGTTTCCAACTCATTTCTTTTGTTTTTAGAAACAGTGACTGAGTTGTTTTATACTTTTTGAAAGGAGAAAAACATTCTTTCTAAAGCACTGATATGGAAAACTGTCGCTTTCTAAAATATAATTAAAAATAATCATTCATTCTCCATCAAATACAGGGCACTTGAAATATCAGGAAAGTTTGATAATATTGCAGAAAGTATACACATTAAAATATTGCTCTTTATCTTTGACCATGATTATTTTTAATGCTATCACTATAAGTAATTATTTTAATTGATGATTAATTATATTTATTTTCCATTCATAAGCTCCCTCAGAAAGTGTTTACTGAATATCTGTCATGTACCACATACATCAGATACTGTGCTGGATTCTTAATAAATGTCTGAAAAATCTTTTTTTTTTTTTTTAAGATTTTATTTATTTACTTGACAGACAGAGATCACAAGTAGGCAGAGAGGCAGGCAGAGAGAGAAAGAGGAGGAAGCAGGCTCCTCGCGGAGCAGAGAGCCCGATGAGGGGCTCGATCCCAGGACCCTGGGATCACGACCCGAGCCGAAGGCAGAGGCCTCAACCCACTGAGCCACCCAGGCGCCCCAATGTCTGAAAATTTTTACATGTGTGCATCCACACACGTTTTCCCTGTTTCTCCAATTTTTTATTTACTTTCTTGTCCTACTTGTGCAACATCACACAGTATCTATTTAGAACCCAGGTCAGGAATCCAAACTTCTTACCAATACTTTTTACAATTTCAGCATGATGCAATTGGTTTCCCTTCTCTTCAAAAATATTTAAAATCCACCATCATGATTTTTCTAACACTGAAGCTTTTACTGATTTTTCTTAAAAACCTAAATTATTTGTTCCCTTTCAAAATCTGCAATCTATGAGCTTGGTTTTCATTCCAGGTTTCTGAATGTGTAAAGACACAAGGGTTGGTAAAACTATACAAGCCATCTGTCTCTGCATTTAAATGTTGAAAGCAAATACAAAAGCACGTAACTGAAAGCTTGAACGTTGTCTCAGTTAATATTTATATCAGGTGTCAGTATATTTCCCTCTCCACCTTTGTACAGCTCACCTCACTCAAAACCCAACAAAACACTTTTTCTGTTAGGTATGAACAGCTGTCAGAAAGCTGCTTGAATTGCTGACTTTTAAAGATGTGAGTTTACAATGTGAAACTATCCAAATTAATGGATCTCCAGCAATCTCTGAATGGTAGGATAGTTGAATGGGTCTTGATCACATTTTGTTATACCCAGAAGAAGAACTGTTACTTCATTGATTAACTCACTGCCATAATTAACAAGTACCTTATGGCCTGTCCTCCACATACTTTTCAACCTGATGACTTTAAAACCTTTTAATTCCAAAGCTTGAAACTGATATTAAAAAAAAAAAAAAATCATGAGACCTTTCCTATTTCTGGTTAGGTTTCATACTATAGAAGATTTGGCCTTTTATGTGAATGAATTTTCTTTAGAATTTTTACTGTTAAGTAAAATAAGATTAAACAGACTGCCAGAGTTGAATTGTAAAAGAGATAAGTCATTTTTATATCATTTGTGATCAAACTCATCCCTTCTCACTCAATTTTTCATTTTGCTCAATTTTTATTATAGGAAAATACCTCTTCCATGCAGAACACACCTGATCCTCATGTTGTAATGGCATTTTTATGATAAGAACATATCACCATTTTTATGCAAAACATTTGTTCTTAAGTTCCAATTTTGCTGATTTCCCAAGTTTTACAGTAGCAGGAATGGAATATGCAGAGTCATGCATCCCTAAACACCTTGGAGTGAAGGATGCAGCCACAGATTTGGATTTGCTGAAGCAGTTTCCCAGATCTCTAGGCACAACAATGAAACTTCTTCACTTGTTCTAAAGAAATTTCCACTTTATGTAGGCTTTTATTCTATAATGTTACTTCACACTTGCTGTTATTAATATACTGAGAAAAATCTTACTTTTCATACTTATTCCTTGCCCAAATCAATTTTCCTATAATAAAATTTCAGGGAAACAAATATTTTCACTCACTACATTTGAAGTTAATTTTAGCACTCTAAGAAACCAATCCAAAAATATTAGTATTTTTACTAGCTCATTTTCACCATATTTTTAGCTTATTCTGTTTTTTCTTTAACTTTTTCTTTCCTTTTTTCCCTTATCTTTCTTTCTTTTTTCTTTTTTTCCTTTATTTTTTTTATTTTTTTTTATTTTTTTTATTTTTTGAGGCAAGCTGTAACAGTGGAACAATTTCCTATCATTGTTGTGGATCACCTTGAATGGAAAACCAAAGCTAAATGCTTATGTAAATACAGAGGGCCCTGAAAAAAAGTCCAATAAATTCATTCGCTAGGTACCCCTCCTATCTACTATTCCATCATCACTACCTTTATTGAACAGTTGCTGTTAAAAATCAAATCAGTTAATTTGCTTCCAATCTAAATATGGGAAAAATTAATTTCAAGTATGAGAGTTGGCATGAAAAACAGAGGAAGTTATTGAGCATTGCCCACATTCCCTTTTGATACATCATTCTATTCAGATCACATTACACAATGCCAAATCAAAACTTTCAAATCAATGTCACATGGGAATAAATATCAGCTATTACTCCACTCTTGCATAGAAAAATAATCAAAAGCTAAAATAAATTCCATGGCCATGAACTGAAATTGGTATACGATGTAGTATGGCACAGTTATGTTGATGGTCTAAATCCAAAAATAGATCTGGCATATTTGAGTATATTTATGGGAAAAATATTTTTCATTCATTCACTCAACAGGTTTTGCTTGATCTCAAACAAAAAAACAAAACAAAACAAAAAAACCTGTTTTAGTTTCAAGAGATTGCTGCATAGAACATCAAAAATCAGAACCAGTCTAGAAATCTCAGATCACATCATCATCATAGATAGCCAGGGCAAACAGAAACAAATTTGAAACACAATAAAACAATGAATTAATAGGGACTTTGTGAAAGTAATTTTAGATTCCTAAGAGATTTCAGCTCCCAGTTTCTCATCTATAACTTGAGAGTAAGAGACTAGATTTTGATGAATGACCTCTACCGTTTTCTTATTTCCTTATCAAATTCCATTGTGGTTTGCCATAGATAATCAAACTTTTCAGTGTTATATTCGTTTTAGTAATGAGAAGCCCCAGACAGAACAAAGGAATTATAAATCAATTTTTCTTATCGACTACTGTATTATTTAGGTCACATTTAGGTTTTCGAATGTAAAACTATATTTAGAACAAGTATTTAGATTTCTAAATCTAAGTAAAAACCTAATGATTTGGGCAGAGTTTTTAGCTTATAGCTCAGATTTAAATCCTCCATTGTGGCTGACCCTACAAGTCACCTTGAGAAGCAAATGCAAAAACCCACACCAGCAGGATTTGACAAAACCTTTGGTTAACAAGTAAACAAGGATTAAATGTTTTACACATTCCTCATACAGATTTTTTTCCTTTGTCACAGATGAAAAGTCAACATTTGCAGATGGAGACAGTCCAAATACAATAACACATGGCCAGCCCAAGCAGCAGATTCTCTGCGGGAGAGGATATTGCTATTTGGACAAAGGACAAACGTTATAGCTCACAAAGAATGGAGAGCACTTCCTTAAAAGTCTTTAGCTTTCTTCAGCATGGCATAAATATCCGCTGCCTTTTTCTCACCTGCAAAAGCTAACTGTTGCAAAGAAAATTATCTTTGATAATTTTTTCTTAGCCATTATCGGTCCTTGATGTTGCAATCAGTTGAACGGGAAAGGTCTATGGTTATTGATTCTTTAAATAAATGACCAAATTTTGACCAAATTGTATGATGTGAAACACCTTATTTATGTAATTGCAGATCACATTTACTTTCTTTTATAGTTTACCATTTCTTTTGATTATATTTAATAACTTTCATTTCAAGTCTCATTCACATATTAATATTTAGCTGAATTATTCTCCATTACTCGCAATTTGCATTATTTCTCAAAAAAATGTAGTAAATCTTATTTGATGTGCAACACATTTTAAGGAGCCAATCTAAGGTGTTAAGAAATAAAGTAAGTTTTTACAGATTAATTTTAGGCTGAGTTCCAAATTAAAAACGAAGAAACAAGCTATGTAATCTTCTGCCCCCTTAAAAAAAATTCTCAGTTGCTTATCTAAAACTAGGTCAGTAGTACACAATATTGTGAAGTAATCTGCCTTTATACAATCTCCACTGGTTCCCATATTACAGAATGGGCAAGGGAAACATAAACTGGTGAACTTAACTTTCATTTTCACAGTGGACTCTGATGATCTTTACCTGGGACGCTTGTAACTGCAGCCTTATTCCTCCCTAGTCTGAGCTACAGATTCTTCTCATGGTCTTCAGAGGGCATAGAGACTTGTCCCAGTTTATTTTAAGCATTCTGGGTCTTCAGTTCCCTCACTGCTAACAATCTCACAAACCCCGTTGCTGCTCACGTTCAAGGACTTGACTTTGAGATTCGAGGACACTGAGGACTTATCCTCTTCCATTCTGTGCTGTCCCTGTGGTCCAAACAACTAAAGCTCTCAAACTTTCGCATGTACCAGAGTTAGCTGGAGGACTTTTTAGTGCATATATATGCTTGACCCCATCCAGGAATGTTGATTCTGTAGGCTTGAGGTGAAACCCCCAAATTTTCAATTTTAACAAGTTCCTTGGTGCTATCACTTTTTTCCTGATTTCTCCAGTCCATCACTAGCCTCACTGTTTCTGCTTCCTTTTCCAGACTTCTAACTGTTGGACTGCCCAGTGCTCCTTATCTCGATTCATTCCAGGTGAGCTCACATGATGGTGTGGATTCACATGTCATATATTTATATATATTTACATTTCCAGTCCCAGTTTGTTCTCCTGGGGTCACATCAGCATATCTGATCATCAGCTCCTCGACATCATTTCAATTTCTAATTGGCCGTTCCAAGTAACATAATTCTTGCTATTTTTCCTTTCTGCAAAACTGTTACTCTGTCTGCATTTGCCATTCTTATATAAGGCACACTGCTTGCTCAATTCAGACAAAAAGAAAAAGAAAGGAAAAAGCCTTGGCACCTGTTGGGCATAAACCTAAAATGCCTCTCCTCTCAATCTTCTCTAAACTATCCCTGGGACCATGAATATGATAAGATATCACACAAGTGATTGTGTTACATTATATGGCTATAACCTGAAGGTTTCTGTCCCCCCAGTTCATATGCTGAAGCCCTATCACCCAGTGTGGTGGTATTTGGATGTGGGACCTTTGGGGTTAGATGACATTTAAATGAGTCATGAAAACCTCAACAATAGGATAAAGAAGAGACTAAAAAGCTAGCTCCCTCAATCACAGTTCCCCTTTCCCTCTCCTCTACCTCGTCCTCCCCTTCTCTTCCTCCCCCCCCCCCCGCCACTTCTCAGTCCAGTGAGGATATAGCAAGAAGATGGCTGTCTATAAACCAGGAAGAGGGATCTCACCACATACAAATTTTGCCTGCATCTTGATGTTGGACCTCCCAGGCTCCAGAACTGTGAAAAATAAATGGTTATTGTTTAAGACACTCAGGCTATGGGATTCTGGTACAGCAGCCCAAACAGATGAAGACAATGGCAAAAGGGACATTGCAGACATAATAAAGTCATTTATTAACAAATGAGGTTGACTTTTAGTTAAATAAAAGAGAGATTATCCAGCAGGCCTAATATCATTATGTGAGCCCTTGAAAAGCAGGGAGTTTTCTCTAGTAGGAGGCAGAAGGAAGCTCATATTCAAAGCACAGTATGATTCAATGTGCCATTGGTGGCTTTCAAAATAGAAAAGAACACACAGAAAAGATCTGAGAGCAGCCTCTAGTGGCAGAGAACAACTCCAACTGGGCAGCTAACTGGGTAGCCATTAGGACAACAAGGATCTCAGTCCACAACCATAAGGAACAGGATTCTGCTAATATTCAAAGTTAGCTAAAAAATGGATTCTTCCTTAAAGCCTCCAGAGAATGATTCAGTCCAGCTGTTACCCTGAGTTCACCTTTGTGAGACCCTAGGCATGTTGAGTCCACTTAGACTCTTGGGATAATAAATGGATGGAAGCTGAGAGAATATATTTGTAATGCTATACCCAGCTAAACTGTGTAATTTGTGACTCAGCAACAGAAAACTAATATAACATCTGTCATTTACTCAAGACACACAGCCGAAGTTCTTTAGTCTGCCTACTTCCCTGAAAACCCACCAGCTCAAGCCACTGTTACTTCCTAACAGAACTCCCCTCTTCCACTTTTTTAAAGCTGGAGCCCCAATGTGGGGTTTGACATCATAACCCCAAGATCAAGAGTTTCATGCTCTACTGACTGAGTTTTCCTCCACTCTTCTGACATTCCAATGTCTAACTAGAGGCCTCTATCTATCCATTTCAATCAATTGATATATAAAGATATAGATGACCCTTGGACAACAAGGAGGTTAGGAGCACTGACCCCCATGCTGTTGAAAATCTGCACACTTTTGATTCCTCCCAAATTTAACTACTAATAGCCTACAGTTGACCATAAGTCTTACTGATAACATAAACAGTCGATGAACACACATTCTGTATGTTGTAGGTATTATATGTTATGTTCTTATAATAAAGTAAGCTAGAGAAAAGAAAATGTTATTAAGAAAAGCATAAAGAAGATACATTTGTAGTACTGTACTGTATTCATAAAAAAAAATAAAATAAAATTCATGTCTAAGTGGACCCATGCAGTTCAAACCCATGTTGTTCAAGACTCAACTGGAGTTACAAATATGTAACTATGCACTTATATTTGTATCCTATTACTGCTGTAACAAATTACCACAAACTTAGTGGCTTAAAACAACATAAGTTTATTCTCTTACAGTTCTGGAGGTCAAAAGTCTGAAATCAATTTCATGAAACTAAAGTCACCATGTCAACTGCACTGCTTCCTTCTGGAAACTCTGTGGAGGGACACTCAATTCCCTTTCCTTCTTTGAGCTTCTAGAGGCCATCCACATTCCTTGACTTCCAGGTACTTCCTCCATTTACAAAGCACGTCTATCTCCCCTGCTTTTATCATAGACTTCCTCAAACTCCTGAATCCTTCTTATAAAGACCTTATGATTACATAATGCCTAGGTGGCTAATCCAGGATAATCTTCTCATCTCAAAACCTGAAATTTAATCACAACTGCAAAGTCCTTTTTGCCATGGAAGATAACATTGTCACATGGTCTAGGGACTAGGATGTGAATCTATTTGGGGGCAACTCAGCCTAACATAATATTTAGAGCAGAATGCATCACTCCTTTGCCTCCCATCACATCAGAGTAATAGACATGCTCCTTTCTATGGTCCAAAAAGTTTCAAATGATCTGGCTTCTGTCTAACTCTCTGAACTCATATCTCCCACCTGCTCTCCTTAACCCCACCTTACTCTGCTCCACTGACTTTCTTGCTGTACCTCAAATACACCAAGATTAATGAGGTCCTCAGATTTGCTATTATTTCTGTCTGGGCTGTCTTTTCATTGGCCTTAAAGAAACTCACTCACTGCATTTAGAGGTTTCCTCAAATTCAATCATAGAGGCATTTACTGAGCACTTTATAAAAACAAAATATCCTCTACCCAGTCACTCTATTTCCTTACCCAGATGATTTCTTCTTGATAGCTCTCATTGCTACCTGCCACAATATATTTATCTGTTAATGATCTAGCTCTCACAGTAGAATGTAAGCACCACAAAGCCAGGTAGTTTGTTTTTTGATAACTGCATGTGTTACCAGGGAGTGGGACATTGTAGATAATTACTGGATGTGTTTCAAAACAAATGAATAAGTGAAGTTTGTTCTGAGCCCTCGGATCAGTGAGTTAACATAAAAACTGTACACAAAACGTTATGTCACAACTAATTTACATTTAGAAAATTGTAATCAAATAGTTTTTACCTGTGCATAAGAAACATTGCTAAGAGTTCACAGCATAAAACTTTACTAGGATAATACTTGGAATATCTAGATAGAATTAATTAATGCAAAACAGCTGCATTTAAAAGCACTTACACACTACCCTACTTTGGAGATGAAGCAAGTGGAATGTCCCAAAATGAAACACAATTAGGTTGCTTCCTATGTCTTATCAAACTATTTGATCATGTCAGAAAGTTTATCACTCCTTTAACCATCAGAGATCTTTAGATGTCCTCCAAAGTCCAGATTCACAGGATCCATGACAAAATAATTCTTTAGAGCCTGAAGACACCAAAGTAATTATTAGCCACTATTGTAAAGCAGAACCTAATGAGATGCAGATAATTATATAAGATTTAGCTCTTCAGTATAGGAATGTTCAGGTAAGTGGGAAGACATTTAGAAAAAATGAAGTTGATTAGGGAATGTATTGAAAACTCAAATATAGTTTAGACTCTCTAAATACACTGGCTTAAAACTCTAAGGGATGAAATTATTTTTCATGAATTTTAGGGGAAAAGGTGATTTTAAAAGAAGCTAATATGTCACATTAGAGTACACATAAAATATCATGGTAAACTTCACTGCTTAAATTCAGTTGTACAAAAAGAAAACTACTCTAAAAAATGAGAAGTTTAACGTTATATTTTGAAAGAATCTCTTAAGGGAACTGTTGAAAATGGCATTACTTCATTATTGAAAATGGCCTGTATAATAGACTATTGTGAAGAGAAATCTTGCCCTCTCAGGGTGATGCATAGAATTACCCATTCCAATCTAAAATGTATGTTTATCTCTGAATGCACCTTGCAAATCCAGAGAAATTACTTCATTAATATCGGTCCTTGAAAGATAAATTTCTCTCTTAAAATAATAAGTGTTACATGGGAATTTTCTAACATCTATACAAATTCAGCTGAGATTCCTGCATTATTTTCTGCTCTGCCTATTGCCAATCAGAGACCATAGTTTTCTGATACTAGAAAACATCTCTTTAATAATTTGATGTTATTGGTAGTTGACCCTAACTCCCAACTATTCAAGAGACACAATGTGGCCATACTTTTCACCAAAAACTCTTTGTCATTACGATTTTATGAGATGTAAATCATTACCCTTTTTCTGATACAGAAAAAACTTCATTGCAACATCAATGTACTTTACCATCTAAACAAAAATATTTACAAATTTCTCAAGATTAAGCTTATATTTACATGCAAAATTTAAGGCAACCAGCATTATTCTCAGGATGGAGTTTCAGAGTGAAGTAGGAAAACAAAAGAGGGGATAGAGCTGCCATTAATTCTGTATCCAGGAGAAAAAAATCTTGGTAAGCAAAATTTGACCTTCTATTCTGAGGGGTCTTCTTTTTTCTTCCTCTGGGTTATTTCAATGATTTCTTTGGAGGTGTTATGGCTAATCATGTCTGCTTCCTATCTAGGTCTTCTGTCCCTCTGCAATGAAATGTTTTATTATCTTCCTATATGTCTCTTCAAAATGACCCATCTCTTGGGCATAATTGGTGGTTGGTTACTCTGACAAACTCATTAGCCTTATAATGTTATTGACTAAAATGCTAAGTGTTATCCTTTGGAAGAATATATACACCTCAGTGAGAGCCATAGAAAGCCATTTTAACTCATACACATGAAGACTTGAGGCATGATGGCAGAAGAATTGGGATTTCAAGATAGAGAAGACTTTGAGGCATCCAACAAATCTCAGTGTGAAAATATGCCTCTCCACAAGCTCATGTAACTAGCATATCTTTCAATGTCCTGGCATGGAAGAGAGGGCACTCAAAAGGATTAATGAGGAATTTAATGAAGGAACTCTGTGGAATGTGGGGTGAAGAAAGTGCACTAATAAAAAGTAAGGAGAGAGGCAAGGACCTGGAAAAGTATGAAGTTATTACCATTCCCATACCTAAAGGGGTAAGGAAGAGGGAGGGTGGGATAGGCTTGAAATCTAGAAAGAACTATGGAAGATTTGGAAGAATACACTCAGGAAACCAAAGAGTGAACAGACAAGATAAATTATGATATAAAAGATAAGAGCAAGTGTGGGAAAGTTTTTGTTTCCGTTTTTTGTTTTTGTTTTTGTAAATCACTAGACACAAAACCAATAAATATCCAGTCACAAAGGCCTGACAGGTCTAAAGCCAGTTTCAAAATCCTTTATGGTCATCTACCACAAATCCAAGTGTGACCAGTTTACAATAATGCTTCCTATTAACTGTATATGTTATATAAGCCAATTTTAAGGATAACAACTCATAATAAATATTAAAAAATTTAGAGTAGCCATGTGAGTTATTAAAAAGAGAGCCAGTAAGAATGAATGAAATGCACCATTTCTTCTTAATATTTTAGTAAAAACTCTTGAAATGTTGCATTTCATATACCCACCAAAAATCACACTCTTTGTATATGTAAATCATAACAAAAATAACTTAGCTAGTATACAGTCATTGAAAATAAAAATTATTGTAAATTCATAAGTCATAGTTTCTGTGCCTTTCTGACTATATGCAGGAAAATACAGTTAAAGCACTTGATTCTTGTTTCGAGTTCTTGAGTTGTGCCTCACAGTCTGTGCCTCAGTCTATCACATCTATAAAATCACGAGACAGCTGGCCCTTGCCAAACATTATCAGTACTGCTTAGGATGTCAGTTAGTTTCTCTCTAATAGAAGTGACCTGCACAGTGAACCTTTACTTTTTAATCTAGACAACAGTCAAAGGTCCTGAGATCTGTGAACCTTTGGCAAGATTTATAAAGTTAAGTTGTCATCTAGAACAATTGGTATGGCTTTGGTTCAAAATCAATCACTATGAGTATTGTGGATCTGGCTGAAATGCCCCCAAAATGTTCTCTCTGTCAGCATGGAATGTAAATAGAACAATGAAAGCATATTTTGCCACCATGCTAAAACTAATAAATTGCTTGGAGATGCTACTTGGGGAATATATCTATCCATCTATTCATCCATCAGGTTGAGATCTTCAAGTTACCAAACTGACAGTAGCATTAATTTTGCTAATATAACTAGACTATGTAGGTCTTAATTATATTCGCCAAGCTTCATTTTGCTAAGAGATGACCCAGATGAGAGAAGATAAAATGGTGTTATTGGATTAAATAGACTATTGAAGATCACATATTGCTTCAGCATCCTCCCTTTAAGCAATACAACTGGCACAAATTTCTTTCTCTTTCAGAGAGTTTCTCACTGAACGAAAAGCATTGCTTCTTGGTAATTACTCTTACAGCCACCAAAATGTATCTCCTCTCAGGTGAATATGCTACAAAAACCTTATGCAGAGCTAAAGAAGTATCGTTTATGTTTCTAAATGATCATGCCTAATTGGCTCCAGAAACAAACTATGAATATATACTAATGGTTACAATCTGTCCTTCAAATTCTTTGACATAAAGTTGAAGAAAGCCAAAGTCATGAACCAGGATACAAAGATCTTCCTCAAATGCAGGATGTTAATTTGTCATGAGAATTTTTTTTTCCTTGCAACAAAATAAAGATTCAAAGGCTTTTTAAAAATAGGCTTCTTTCCAGGGGGTGAGGAGTTGATATCTAATTAATTCTACAAAGAGAACAAGAAATGACAACTATAAACCATATTTTCCTTACATAAAAATTCACCTTGAAAGTTGGTATCCAGGTGGATGAGTAGGGATGAAGGTCAAGGTGACACTGAAGACTTGATTTGTATTTATATTAATCATTTATATTATATAAATATATTATATATTATATTAATTATATTAATCATTTTTTGGTTAATGACCATCACTATTATTTTAGGAGCTAATGCTGTTTGAAAGTGTGTTATTTGCTTGTCTGCCTATCCCAAAGCCCTTCGGATCCCTAAGATGGTCAGGTTAATACATGAATTCAAAGCTGTTTTCATTTAATTAAAATGATCATTATAAGTGAACAGATTGTGTTTGTAAACATATACAGCTTTAAAAAAAACTTACTCTTTCCAATTACTACATGACAAGATAAGCAATCTCTATGAGTGTTTTCTAAATTCCTGTAAGACTTGAAATTACTATTTATTGTTTTCTCCTTCTGGGCTGCTCAAAGTTTCTTCACCGTATCTCACTGTAGTCCACTTTTTTCTTCTTGCGATTCTTTGTTTTTTTCACTGTCTCACCTGTGTCTTTTTTTTTTTTTAAAGATTTTATTTATTTATTTGTCAGAGAGAGAGAGAGATCACAAGTAGGCAGAGAGGCAGGGGGAAGCAGGCTCCCCACTGAGCAGAGAGCCCGATGTGGGGCTCGATCCCAGGACCCTGAGATCATGACCCGAGCGGAAGGCAGTGGCTTAACCCACTGAGCCACCCAGGTGCCCCCAACACCTGTGTCTTTAGTACATAGCTACAGTGCCAGTGGACTAGAGCTATCTAGGCCTGTGATGTTACACCACAGGCCTAAATTACTAAGTCTAAATTATTAAGTCTAAATTACTAGTGAGACTGACAAAATGCCCAAATTACATTAACAGGCCAATTGTGTGATTGTTATTGTTATTTGGAATTGCTGCTAAATTGGTGTCACATTATTTTTGCTGTTTTTTTTCTGAAGGATATGCTGATTTTGTTGTTGTTGTTGTTGTTTCTTTCTGTAAGAATACATTCCTGGATCACAGTATTTGAGTACCTAACAAAATGTACCAAATGAATGGAGAGAAGCCAAGCCATTCCATTCCCTCTAGTTATCTCAGTGACAGATGTATATTAACCTATGATCATTTTGGCTGAGACGATCAGAATCGATTGTGAAAATGGCCACAACTCAGTTTGTGACATTAGATACTGCTTAAGTGTTTAAAGGCATGAATCAAAAATCTGACACAGTTAAGTTTAACTTGAGTGGCAGCACTTAGTGAGCTGTAGGGACTGGGAAAAAAGGCTAGATTTGAGGTGAGCTGGCAATCTATCCCTGTTTATGATTTACCACCGTGTACCGACACATCTTTTTTCGAACCATCTGCTGCCTTCATATCATTAGAGAACAAGGCATAGACCACATTTCCTGTTTATTTAACAGCATACTTGTTAGTGACTGCATGCATACCAGCCTTATTAATTCAAGAACTTGAATTTTCAGATAGGGGAGAGTGCTATATGGATGCTGGAAATTATATACTCTAGGAACCTATAAGATCAAATCTGAAGTAGAGGCAATGATTTCATAATTAGTATTTAGTGTACATTTTAGCTTCATTTGCATATGCACATATGTTCATTCTTATGCTTGGCTAACAAAACTCGATGTATGAGAAATCCTTATACATTTCATGTGCAAATGGATTACAAAAACGATGGGCTAGTAAAGTTCTTTGGCTATTTTTCTTTCTCCGTTCTTTGAAATCATCCAATCATACTTAACAGGAAAATTCCTCTACTGTGAATTATAGTATTTTATGCGTTTCCACCTTTTAAAAGCAAAATACAGTTTTAAGAGAACAATTATGTGGGATCAGGAGTAAAAGACTTGCTGCGTTCCCAAATATTAACATATTCAGTGTTTCCCTTTCTTGACAGGAATAGCAGGGCAGCCGTTAATTGGGCTACACAGGAATGACGCATCAAGACACCTAAAATCTTTGGTCTTTGTGCCTTCTGGTCCTTGTCAGGCTTGATGACTGGCTTAGGTAAGGAAATAAGGAAGTGGACTCCTAACTGCTATTACCTGAGACTATCATCTCCCTCAAATACATTTCCAGAACACTGGCTTAACCTCAAAAACTGGAATGATTATAAAATTTTCTTTGAGAGAGTCTGCAGTTGTACCTCACCCAGCTGCCTACCCTTCCACTTGGTGGATTCAATTATCCAGAAACAAGTCCGGTGCAGTAAGCAGTTTAAAGGCAATAGCTGTTAAGTGTGTGTGTTTGTGTGCCTGTGTGCATGAGTGTGTGCATGCAATGAGATATCCCAAATACTAAAAATATAATAATAACAACAAGTATAATAAAATAAAAAGAAATCACTGTGTCACTGAAGAAACAAAAGACGTGCTTGGTTTCATTTTAAGGAGGTCAAGAGTTTGTTTCTTTGGTTTTGTAATTTGAATCATCGCTTCTAAACAACAGATTTTATGGGCAATGCGGAGATTCTTTTGTGATAAGCTGATCTGTATTTTAAATCTTTTTATTGACTTTGTTTGGCTTTGGGACTTACATATATGGAGCCTACAGTGGCATCACATCATCAGCAGGTTTTAAAGTGAGTGCTTAAGGCAAATTCAGGGGTAGGCAGAATGACCCTTGAAGCCCACTCAGCAGGTCAAGTTGCTTGAATTAAAAGGAACACGAGGGTCCCGAAGGAATAAACATTCACATCACCCATAGCAGTCCTGAGCGGAAGGACTAGCAGAAATACCTGGGCTATTTTAACTATGTGTCTCTCCTTGCTGTTTCTCGATCTTGGTCCAGCAAGTGTAGCTGAAGTTGTAGCATTGAAATGCACATGAATACATAGTATGGGACTTCGCTCTCTAAATAGTGCTGACTTGGATTGCAATTCTTTCCTAGCTCCTCTCCCCTTTCTTTCTGTTTTTCCTACAGAAGGACTGTAAAGGAGCCAAAAAAAAAAAAAAAAAAAAAAGAGAGAGAGAGAGAGAGAGACTCAAGCAGAGTGCTCTCCAGAAGAAGTGTGAAGGACCACAGGAAGCAGTGAGCCAGGTGTTCCTTTCTGGGTCTTAGAGAAGACCTCAGTGGCGATGACATGCACCACCACGCTCCACTATTCTGCCAAGTTCTTCCCTTCACAAGATGGAAAAAGGCAGATACATTGGTGAATACAGCAGATAAGACTAGATGTTTTGGAAATGTTGGGCAGAGATAGTAGAGAGCATTTCCCTCAGCCCCGTCATTTTCATTAGGTAAGATGGGTTCTGAGAGGTAAAGTGATTTCCCAAAAGCCACACAGTTCTTTAGAATGAGGCCGTCATTTAGAGCTTCTAATTCCAAAAGACAGTTCTGCATGTTGCTGCTTCTCTGTTGTTGACAGAGGACATCAACTTTAGATTAATACTGGTATTTAAAATGAACATAACAAAATAAAGTAAAACTGTATATGTCAATTAGAATGGTCTAAAGTGCAGATGCAACCATAAGGCCCTTCTATGGGATGAAAACACTTCAGCAAAGAGAATAATGGTCAGTGAAAGACGGCACCGAAAAATCGATTCCAAGGCAAAGTCTTACTAAGAGTCAAGTTTCCTAAGCAAACAGAACAAGGTAACTTCATAAGCACAGAAATATGCAGCCTGTAAACCGGAATTATTCAGAACACTCAGATTGATATAATTCACCAAGCAACGGGAAGTGACGGCTTTGCTACCTGTCACCAGTGTTTCTGGTTTCAGAACCTGGAAAATCTCCTTGTGTGGCAAATAAGCAAATCTGAACACATACACAAACTGAGAGCATCGACTATCTTTCACTCCCATTCTGGGAAACTAGACATCAATACCTCCACTTGAACTAACAAGTCACAAGTATTGTGACTTATAAAAAAAAAATTCAATGACACATTAGAAACAATACCTTTCACTAGAAATCTACATTACTGAAATTCTGGAGAGAAAATTCTGGACAGATAGAAAATCTGTAGTGCAAACTTCATGGACATTTTCATAATACGTCCCGTAGCTACTTTTAAGTCTGTATAAGAAATATTTGCCATTCCATTCTGGAGGTGGATTTTGTGGCCTTTGCTAAGAGAGAATCATTACTCAGAAAGCTAATCTATGAAGACTAGAAGGGTGAGCGCTGATCTTCAGGTTTGTGACAGAGTGCTTTCCTCTTTTCAAGGGTTAAGCTTTAAACGCACTTATGATGTCTCTGGGGCTTGTGATGAGTTGTTTTTGCCAAGGAAATTGAACAAAAAAAGTTTCCAGAAGGCCAGAAAAATGTTAAGGACAGAGATAACATTTGTGTCAAGTTAAACTATGTCAGTTTATTGTACAATCGGAGCTGACAAGTTTAAATTTCTGATTTTCTTTTACTGAATAGGCCAGCATTCAGAGAAATACAAGAATGACTCTCTTTTTCTTATACCAGAATTTACTTAGAAAAGTGGTACTTAAGAATCATCATCGTGCACCTGCATTTACATACTGTATGCATTTTCTGTAGTGGCACTGTTCCTGTTACACGTATTTTATCCAAGCATACATCTGTGGGAAGTCACCCTGGTTTGATTCACAATCATTAAAGCTAATGCTTTTGGTTGCTGCTAATGAATACATGTATTTGGGGAAGATACTGAGGGAAGAAGTCATGGAATTAGATTAAGAATGTGATTTTGTGTCCATGGAGTTGGACTGAATGAGAATGAAACAGCTTTGAAGCAGAAGTTCATTACTAACATCATGAAGCAAAATTGGCAGATCATTCCCACCTCTTATTCAGAAATCTGACAGGAACTGTGGCTTACATTTCCCTTGTAATACGTCTCAGCCGCATTACTCCTCTCATTACTCTACCAAACCTCTGTCCAGTGGCTGCTTGTCTCACATTCTTAACACCCTAATAGCCTTGTTTGCACTGGTCTCCTGCTTCTCGCACTGTTGGCAAGTCTGCTCTAAATACCATGACAACAAAATGATACTCCTCTTGTGTGACCTTGATTACATCTTCCTATCATTTTAATCAGGGATAGACGGATTAGGAATTGAAACACGTAATTACTGACCCTTTGCTACTTATATGTATGTCACACTCTTGGCTAGGTAGTCCCTGTCTTTCCCATTTCCCAATTCTAAGTCCTTTAAGCTGACCATTATTTGATAAACATTATTTTACAAACACCCATAGATACCAGAGCAATTCCCTAGCTACATAATGCACTTTAACTCATAACTATATTCCTGTGGGTGAACTTAATGACAATGACATCATGAAATTTTATCCTATTTTAAACTTTATAGATAAAAATACATGTATTGAGGGGTTTGTGGGTGGCTCAGTGGGTTAAGCCTCTGATCCTGGAGTCCAGCACTGAGTCTGGTTCCCTGCTCAGCAGGAAATCTGCTTGTCCCTCTCTCTCTGCCCCTCCCCCCACTCCTGCAGAGAGCGTGCACTCTCTGTCTCTCGAATAAATGAATAAAATCTTAAAAATATAAATTGAATTTAAGTAAAAATAAGCTACTAAAATTACAAATCCAATGCCTCCTCTCCCCCATCCAAGATAAGCGCACTGTCTTAGGTTAAACATTGCCATTTCTCACTTGGACAAACGCAGTACCTTAGTCTGGACTCCCTATTGCCATAAAGATACTTTCTTTCTTTTAGATTTTTTTTTCTATTCAAGGAGTTGCAATCATCATTCTTCATGTATTTATCTTACAAATGATTCGGACACTCTTGTACACAAAGCCTTAAGAATAGCCTTAAGAATTGCCTAACCAAATTCTGAAATATTTTGCTTTAAAATATTTTTAAAAATTAAAAATAATTTGCTTAAAAACCTGCCCAGCAGACTGATATGCCTTAAACTTATGATGTCAGAAATTTTGGAAAACCTAAATCCCTCACTTTTTATGGTCCCAGGTGACCATAAAGCGACAGTATGTTATTTTATATTTGTTGGAAGGGAGAGCAACAGACAACCAGTCCCTTTAAGTTTGCTTTTCTTTACTTTGGTTTGGGAGAGCTCACCTCTAGGAGAAGGTGAGACCACCTGGTACAGAGCTTTGAGAATTAAAAGAAATTATTTGCCCTGACATATATTCTTCACAAGTCTTCCCTCCTTCCTAAAGGTACTATGTTATTTACTTTAAAAATATTAACCTAGGAGTAACCAAAAAAAAAAAAAAAAGATGCAAATATGTAAACCATAGTCTCATGAGAGATAGCAAAGTGCAGACAAAGAGCTCTGAGCTCCCTTTTGGACACCAAGGTTCAAATATCTGTGTCATCATAGGTAGTTAGGGCCTTTTCTAATGTCTCTATACCTTAAAGTCATCTCTAAAATTAAAGCCTACAATACCTGATCCACTAGGAGGTTATTGTGAGCATCAAAATCAACTGGAAAAATATATCAGGTAACAGTGGTACACAATCAAAATAAAAGTAAAATGAAAGACATGCAGGCAATGAATACAAAATCTTGTACTCTACATTCTTCAGCTATTAAACCTAGAATTAACTTAATTTTGTTTATTCCTTCAGGTGTCTTTAATCTCTGTGAAACTGTTTTTTTTCCAGAATTCTTGGAGCTGATTTGGCATCCTGTAGCATCTAATTAATAAGCCTTCAGTTACTCATTAAAGATCTATGTTGAAAACATAAATAAAATATCACTGACCCTTCAAACATCCCATTAGGTATCAAAAATGAACGTAGGATACTTAACAATTACTTGTTACACTAAATTCATCAGCCGGTTTTTAATCTCCTCAGGTTTACTTTTATCAAAGTGAGAAATATTTTCTCCCCCCAAATAGTTTTGAGGCATCGAACAAAATGCTTTACCAAATTACTATCATTTATTACTTTTATCCTCTGGTTTTATAATAACAGAAACTAAACTAAGGATATTTTTCATGCATAAATAATACTGGCCCAGGTCACTCTGGCAGCATCTGAAGAAAACACAATGAAACTAAGAAGTAACTCAGAAGTGGGCTGTTGTCATTTACAGTAATAAGGCAATAGATAAGGTATACCATTAATATGTGATTTTCAAGTACTTTTTTATTTTTCTTACAACATATGGAAAATTCACAACGTGGTATTATAGTCAAACCTCTCTATGTATCAAGAACCCTCCTAGGCTGCTCACCATTCCTACTGAGCCTCAAATAACCTGTGTGAGAGTTGACGTCTATATGTCTTAAGGGCAGTGGAGTGGTTTATATTCTTTCCAATTGATCCATGTTAACTGAGAATGGGTTTTCTGCCTGGATTGAGGACAGTCACCGAGTGTGACGAGTATGACTGACAGCAGCAACACCAGTAAGCACTTCAGTGTTTCAATATGATTTCTACAGTCAAGATGTGATTTTTTTTCCTCCCTTAGACAAAGATATTGAATTGAACTTCAAAGAAGTATCAAAGCACATTTTCTTGGAGACTGGCCCTAAAAGTTGAATGTTCTTTTTGAAACCAGAACATAACTTAAGGAGTTCTTAAACCTCGCTTTAAAAGATTAGCTACTATTTCAATATGTGAGCTTTCAGTTAATCATTCGAAGATGTCATTTTCTAGCCACACTTCCTCTTAGTGTTTTCTTTTTTTCATTTTTGAGAAAGTAAGCTTACCAAGAATTCCCCTTTGGAGATAATTCTGCACTTTTTCTTTATGTTAACTCTAGGGGTTTAGGAAATCTATAAAATGATAGCAGAAGAAGATAGAGAATACTAAGTCATGTCGGAAAGCATGTATCATTTAATCAAGATAGGTTTTCTAGAAACTAAATCTCTGTAATTTCAGTACTTTTGTACCTGTAACTTGGAGTCAAAGCCCTCAGGCATAGTTGCCTGTGTGACTGGGTGATTGGTAGACTCTGAATGCTTCACAATTATTCTGATTTGTACTACAGTGTAGAAAAGCTGTATTAAACAGAGAAAAAAAAAATTACATCTACGGATTCTGGGAGTTGCTCAGTCACTGAATGTGAAGATTCAATTCCAGTATATAATTTCAACTTATTATTTCACTTTCCCTCACCACCCCATCCCCCAGCACTGTTGCCCAAAGGAATCTATGTTCAATGTTTTCCCAGCAACTTTTTGCTTGAGAGGGAGTCACACTCTGAGGAGAATGTTTCCAGCTGATGAAGGACGCCAGATTCATCATGCTGTCTAGCGTCTCTCCCTGGGGCTAATACATGGTATGGGCTTTTAATAAAATGTCCAGGGATCCCTTTTTAACCCTTGTCAACCAAAGAAAATCCTGCCCTGCTCAGCTCCTGACACACGGTGTAGGTGTGTGTGCACTTTGTGCAGAATGTGTGTGAACAGAAGTGTACACAGGTAGACTGAACGGAGAGTATAAAAACAAAGATCTTTCTGAAATGACAAAGGCAACATCATGAACGTGAACTTTCTTTTCTCAGCCACCATCTATTGAAGCAAAACAGGTTTCTCTCATTTTATGAAAGTGCTGGATGGTTTTCTAGAAGAAAACCATGCATAACTTCACATCTACAATGAAAAACATCTGGTAGCTGTTCTGAATGTAAAACGTTTTATTAAACACTTAAACTGCATCTTTTCAGTGCTAATTAAATGAATTTAACCCAATTAGAGGATTAAAAACACTTTGTAAGTGCTTGATAGCAGGACTGCCTGAGAAACCTGACACTCCCTGGCTTCTTCCCTTACACGCCACTTGCACATGGTATGAATCATATGGAAGTCTGCTCAATGCTTATTTTGAAGGTTTTTTCCTGTTTTTCTTTGCTCTTTAAAATCCTCTTGTCCAACGCCTTGGCACCGGTTGCTTATTCAGGATGCTTGCTAATTCACCACGTAATTACTCAGAGGGACCCATTTTCAGAATTGAAAAATAGAAGTGGGGAGATCTTCTGTTTCCTGCTGATAGAGTGGCATATTTAGAAGCAGTTGTCTATACAAGTGTCTGCCTCAGCATGTCCTGCGGCAAAATTCAGCACCAGAAGCACTTGCCCAGGCTGTATATTTACCATGTTTCAGACTCTCATCCTTTCTGCCAACACCTACTGTGCTCAACTGTAGTCCACTGGACAGATCTGTTGCCAGGGCTCGCTCTGTTTTTCCACCCTACTCCCTTGCAAGGCAAGAAGAGAGAAATATGATAAACAAAACTGTTACTTAAAAGAATAGATCGGGGACAAAATAACTTCCAGAAAAAAAAAATTCTTTAGGATTCTTCTGGCAGAATACAGGTATAGATCTCAAAGGCTTTAAGCCTTATTTTTCATCTGGCAGTGCAGGTAGGGGAGCAGGGGGTGGGAAACCCCTGCACATAAGCATACAATTCTGTATGAAACAAACGCTTTTGTTTCAAGTTCAAATGGCCAACGTTCATCACATCCAGCCTTAGCATTAAGATAGTTCCTGAACTGACTCCTACATTTTAAGCAAAGAGGATACTGCTTGGATAAAAACAGGCTCGGTAGTTTTTCGGGAGTAAATGTGTTGTGGGATATTTTATTTATGTCTGAGATAATGTCTCCCAAAAGCACGTATCCATTTTTTAAAAAAATGTATAATTAGAAGGATCCTGATTAGAAATTGGTTGAGTCAGTCCCAGAAAATTATGGACACAAACATTACACTCTGCTCAGAAGAGTGAGTTTCTGTGTTTGTGCATGCTTGCATGGATATATGTATGTCTTGGAATATCCTAAGTATAAATGCTTACAATAAGCATTTATAGGGCTGGCTGGCTGGCTCAGTAGGTTAAGCATCTGCCTTCAGCTCCTTGCTCAGAGAGGGGTCTGCTTCTCCTTGCCTGCCACTCCCTGCCTGTGCTCTCTCTTTCTCTTCCTCTCTTACAACTAAATAAATCTCAGGGTGGGGGGAAGCATTTATACTAAATGCTAAATCTAGGGTAAACAAGTCCTCGTGATTTCCAGACAACTCGGGAGAACTTCTGAATTAAAGTAGAATCATATCTGATTGTCACTGGGAAGAGTTGAATCTTGGCAAATCCATTCATGAAACAGATGAAGTTTGAGCAACACATATTAAAATGCTATTATGGAAGCACTCTGACCCCAAACTCCATGAAAACCAGAGCAAAAGTGATGGTTATGATAAATCTCTTGATTTGGTTTAGTGTTTGGTGCAATTTACCATGAGGTATCTCTGTGTGAATTAAGAGACAATCATGTAAGTGATCCACAATTCCCTGAGGGTTTGATGAAGTTTAAAAGTAGCATAAAATGGTATAAAATGTTTCATGACTTTTGTGACCAACTTATTTAAACTGGTGATCAAACCCAATGAGTTAGCAGAAGGATTATTACTCAGCAAGCCTTCAGTCCCCCCCTCGTTGTTTCCGACATTGCTAGGAACAGGGGCCACAACCAACTAGAACAAGAAGGCTTATCCCCATTAGGACAGCACTTGAGTTGCACTAAACCAGTAAACAAGCCAGACTTTGTCTAAATGAGAACACAGCAGCAGCAAGATCCTTGGCAAGCAAGCAAGGTACTTCTCACCTGAGAAACAATATATTTATTCGATTTCTATGTTTTACTTGGAGCAGTGGAAGCTTTAGTGCGGGGATGTGAAAATGGAGAGGAGATGCAGAAGGTGGATTCCATATTGCTTTTTTGGCCCTGCAGTACAATAACCAAACACTTAAAAATAATTATAGGTGGTGATAAATGCTGTAAAGCAAAGGAAGGGTGGGCAGTGAGAGAGAATAACAGAGAATCAAAGTTGCCAGCAGGTATTCTCTGAAAAGAGAAGAGAAGACTGCTCTCCATGGTCCCACTAGGAAGAGGATTCAAAGAACTCTCCACGCCTCCTGGGCTCACCTAGGAGAGGAGTGCCTTGCAAATTGCTGAGGCATTCAGCAATGCTAAGTAACTCTCCATTAAGAAGTGATACTGCTGTGCCCCATTCAGGGGAGATGGAGGGGATTTGAAGCAAAGAGAACAAAGTTGTATGAGAGGCAGAGTACACCAGGTTAGAAAGAGGCCCTTTAATTAACTCTTGAAATGCCATGGCTTGTCCAAGATTATCTGTTTCGTCAAAAAAAAAAAAAAAAAAAAAAAAAAGTTGCCAAGCCCTTTCATAACACAATCTTCAGACTTCTATCATAATTCCTGAATCAATAAAACTCACCAGTTGTGTACCGATGTATTACTTTATGTTAATTCATTCACCTGACAAATCGTCATTGTGAAGTCCCCAGCACTGGGTGCTGGGAAACAAAGAAGTTCAAGGAACACACAGTGTCATGGGTAAAACACACAAGTCAACAGGTAAGGTGGCAAATACAAAGACAAATGTGTGCTTCAGAGCACTGAGGTCTGGCCTCTCGGGGGAGGGGAGGTCAGGGAAAGCTTCCAGGAGGAGCTGGCTCCTGCAACCAGTTCCATGGAAAAGGCATTTTGGGGAAGGGGAGCCAGAGTAGAAGGACACAGGGCAGCATGACCCAGAAAAACTACTTATGCTTTTTGACACCACTCTAAGGAAAGGTTTATATCATATATGTCACTATCTGTGAAAATATATGTACTTATTAATTCTGCTCTTTTACTGAACTAAACAGGGATTTGTTTGTCACTGCTCATTGAGATGGATGACAAGCTCATTTCAATGCAGTTAGAGTTTTACTCTCCTCGCATTTATGGCATTATTTGCTTTCTTACATTGATGCTGACAGATGCTTGGTTTATATTTAACCTAAAGGTGGCATTTACGACTGCAAAGACTCTTAATTATGATAGAATTGAAAACATACAGGACTCCCATTATAGGGAAGACTTTCTTACCAGCACACATTTCCATTAAAAACACCCACTGCAAGGTAAACTGAAAAAGAAAAGAATCGGGAACTCTTTTCTTAGGTAAGAGAAATAAGTATACAGCGTGTATAGATTTTCAGGAAACAGAATAGTATAATGGTCTCAGAATGTTTGTCAAAGGATAAGATGGAGATTTTATTTTTAACCTGGTCCCAGACGTTAACTACAGGAGACATCAGAAACCTGCAATGCTCTTTGTACACAAATATAGCACTGAGGTAAAAATGATGGGCTCGGCACCCCCCATGAAGGCACGACCAGCAGGGGAGCCATGTTCTTCACAATACAGCCATGAGCAACTTGTCCCCTTGCAATGCTCTTTCTCCTCTGGCTTGAAGTAAACAGTGGGGTCCCTGAGGACTGGCTACTCCTCTGAAGGAGCAAAATTACTCTGGATGGAAATTTTAAAATGGGATGACCTAAGAACAAAGATCTTTATTTCTGATTTTCTGTTGTTGTTGTTGTTATACAAATTGCAGATTTTAAAATCAGAAGAAGTTACCTAAATAAAAAATATTTCATTCAGAAATAGATTTTGAAGGATTATTTTGTTGTATGATGATTGCTCCTGGTGCTTGGAGTACTTATTAGTAATATAAAATCAGTCAATAACAAAATAATTTAAATTTAATTCTGAGGGGCACCTAGGTGATTCATTCGGTTAAGTCTCTACCTTCAGCTCAGGTCATGATCTCAGGGTCCTGGGATCGAGCATCACTTTGGGCTTCCTGCTCCACAAGGAGTCTGCTTCTCCCTCTCCCTCTGCCCTACCCTTGCCTGTACTAATAAATAAATTTTAAAAATCTTTAAAAAATCCAATTCTGAAAAAAAAATGATACAACCCTGTGATAATTAATTTTCTGTGTCAACTTGGTTGGGTCAAAATACCCAGATATTTGTGCAAACACCAGTCTAGATGTCACTGTGAAGATATTTTTAAGATGACATTAACACTTAAATCAGCAGACTTAGAGTAAAGCAAATTAGCTCTATAATGTGGGTGGATGGGCCTCATCCAATCAGCTTTGTTAAGAGAAAAAAGACAGACTTCCCCCAAGAAGAAGGGATTCTGCCTCCAGACTGAAACGTCTGGGTCTCTAGTTTGTCATCCTACCCTGAGAATTTCAGACTTACCTGCCTCCACAATCATGTGAGCCAATGCCTTGAAATAAGCCTTTCTCTTTCTCTCTCTGTCTCTCTCTTTCTCCCTGTCAGTCTCTCCCTCTAACACGCACACACACACACACACACACACACACACACAAATCATTCTATTTCTCTGGAGAACTCTGACAAATACAAACCCTCATGGCAAGTAATTCTTCTCTATTAACAAAAAATTCTTCCTTGCCTAATTATATATCTCATTTTTCTTTATGATTTGCTTTCAATGTTCACTTAATGGAATGATAGTGATAGGGGCACAAACTCCTTACAAAAAAAAGTCTCTGTGGATTCATACTTTATAAATATAATGGTATGGCCCTTCATACTTAAATATGTAAATACACACTCTAAGGATGTGCCTGTAATCTAGCAACTCCCCCAAATATACTGTTTAATTTTTGCAGCACACTTATATTCATTCCCAAGATCCAGGTATTTTTACATTTATCCAACAAATGATAAATGAGGATGAGTCCTGCCCAAACCTTCACCAGTGAAGAAAGAAAACGAGGCGGGGGGCATTTTCTGGGTACAAGTCCTGTATCAGACCCAAAAATTGGAGCCAAGAGTCATACCCAGGGAGCATATCAAGGTGTCCTCAACTCATCTCAAGACTAAAATAAGGTGCAACAGAGTTAAGACTATCAAAGGAAAGCCTTTGTTTTCCATCACATCACCACTGCCCAAGTCAAAAACAGACACTATGATGATCCTAACCATCTGCTTCACGCTGCTTTTATATGTTAGTCCAGTAGGAACATGTAGAAGAAAGCATGAGGTGGACACCTCACTTCTCCTTACTTCAAAGCATTAAATTTCTTGATCTCGATTGCTTCCTCTTCATTTGATATATGAGAATTTTTGCATCTTTTACTTAACTCTTTTTAACAGAGAGCCTGCTCTGACCTTTATGTATGTGCTTGATCCACTTAATAGTTATGTATTTCCTAGCTTGTTAGATGATAACATTAACAACAATAATAACCAACACCAACATAAGCCAAATTAAATAAAGAAGAAAAAGTTAACATTTTTGCATACTTATGTACCAGGCACCAGGCCAAGTATCTGATATGCATTATTTTGTAAAATTCTTAATGACCTTGTGAAGCGGGTCTTTTTCTTTTCATGTTGTCATAGAAGAAACACAAAGTCAGAGACATTAACTTGCACAAAATAGCTGAGCTCAAAAGTGGCCAAACCAGGATTTAAACCAAGGGTTGTCTGACTACAAAACATGCTTTTGGCCACAGTGGTAAATAGGATGAAATATTTCCTTATTGTGAAATGTGGTTTAACCCTGCAACCTCTCTTCTTGACAGTTTTTAATGATTTTTAACAATAAACAAGACAAAATGAGTCCTCTCTTTGTAACCCAGTAAAATATTAGTAAGAAGTATAAGGGGCTTCTTCTGAAATTGAAAACACAGCTTCTTGATGCCTATTTTACCACTTTTAGGCAAGGTTTGCTGCATGAGAGCCATGCAGCAATGACCGGCCTTCGGCAGGGCACACACTGGAAAACCCTATGAGAATAATTGTCCCACTATATCCCCCAATGTTCTCTGCCCTGCAGCCCCTTCTAGAGATAAGCAATCCTGTATGGTAATGCGCATGAGTATAAGCAGAATGCACTAGCACAGAAGGTGCCTCTTTGGCCTGTGGATTAAGATAATCAGGGACCTGCAGACTTAGGAAAACTTCTTACCTCCCCCTGAACTGCCTAAAAGAATTTAGATGGGGGTCTGTACCAGAAAGAAAGCTATTCCAGAAACAACTTTTTTTTTCTCTTTTTTTTTTTCATTTTATTTTATTTCTTTTCAGTGTTCTAGCATTCACTGTTTATGCACCACACCCAGTACTCCATGCAATACATGGCCTCCTTAATACCCACCACCAGCTCACCCAACCCCCACCCATCTACCCTCCAAAACCCTCAGTTTGTTTCTCAGAGTCCACCCTCCAATGTCCCCCAACTCACTTCTCCTCATCATCTCCCAATGTCCTCCGTGTTACTTGTGGAGCATAAGGAATAGCACAGAAAGCACTTTTTTTTTTTTTTTTAAATCAGAAAGACTTATCTGCACGTTATGACAAACATTTGTCTACTAACATTTGTTCTCATTTTCCTGTGAATTGTCTTCTTTCCCTTCACCGCCCCACACCCCTTCCCCTTAGCTCAAGACAGTACATAAGCTTCAATTACCTGACACCCAGGGAGTCTCCTATTTTTATGAAGCTCCATACACATACAATGTGTTCTTCTCCTGTGAATCTGTCATATGCCAATTTAACAATTAGACTAGTCAAAGAACCGAGAAGGGAAGAAGGGAAAAGTTGTCTAATTCTACAGGCACATGAGAGAAAGAGAATTCTCCCAAACACAAACAGAAATGAAAGGCCCTAGAAAAAGGATTCCTATAGGAATCCACTCCCTACTCAGAGCAGAAGAGCACTACTTGAGATCCTATTAAAGTTATCAATTTAAAGTGTCATTTAGGGGCGCCTGGGTGGCTCAGTCGGTTAAGCATCTGCCTTTGGCTCAGGTCACATCTCAGGGTGCTGGGATCAAGCCCTGTATCAGGCTCCCTGCTCAGTGAAGAGTCTGTTTCTCCCTCTCCTTTTGCTTGTCCTCTCTCTTTCTCTCTCAAATAAATAAATAAAATCTTTTAAAAATTAAAAAAAAAATAAAGTGTCATTTAAAAATATATATACAGGAAACAAGTAACTGATCTTATATTCTAGTACCCTACCCAAAGGCTTCAAGTTGCAGGGTGTTTGATTACAAAGTTCACAGTACTTACCAACTGGGAACACATTTTTGGACTGTTAGCAGTGGGTGTGCAAGTGCAAAATCACAGTCTAGCCCTGATATGGCCTATGTTACTCACTTCAGACCAGGTCAGGTAAGTTAGAGGGATGATGTAATACTCTGGGAAACCCAAAGCTATCTCAATTATTTTAATAATAGACATCACTGAAAAAAATAGTTTAATATAAATTAATAAAATGAGAAATATGCTAACATAAAATAGCCTGTAGATGCTTTTAAAAATGCTGAATAACCTTTGGTGGGAACTGAACAGAGAAAAATAGTTTAATGTACTTGTAGTCTTTTACAAAAGGAAAATAAATGAGCTTTATTATTTGCACACAAGTTGGGTGAAGTTAAATTTTAAAATGCATATATTTCCTAAGTTGCAAATGATAAAATGCATCCTGGTAATTTATGGCTCCTGAACATCATTCCTTTTTTTTTTTTTTTTTTAAATAGAGTAAGAAAAAATTCTACTCTTAAAAATTGTTTTGTCAACCTCAGCCCAGGGTAATGTTGCTTGTGTCTCATAGGAATCAATTTCTTCCTAATTCCAAATGCTCCAAGTCTCTTGGCAACTAAATATAGGCAGTTTTGATTAAGTAAATTATACTATATGCAAACTATCTAAAAATAAAAATTAAAAAATTAAATTAGAGGAATTATATGTAATAAAATTTTCCTTTGCAACTATAGAACATACTGTGCAATAATTCAACAATTTTCTTCTTATTAGGCTGATTTCTTAGGCAATAAGAAAAAAATTAAGCTTGAAGATCATTTGAATATAAATCAACACCAAATACTAAACGGGGGGTTTAATGACTGCATACACAAAATCACAGAATGTAATAACAATAAAGTAACATTTGGTGTCTTTCAATATCCAATGTAAAAAGCACTTTATAAAAAATGCTGAAAATACAAAGTCAAAATTAGGCTCAAGAATTACAATTTTCTTTCAATTTTCATAGATTCTGAAACTTCAGATTGTTCTGAAAATTTATCTCCTGATATTTGATTTAGTCTCTGGAGAGAAACGCAATACAAAAAAGATTAACTAATCCTGGAAAAACAAGGGGATTTCATTAAAGGGACCAGTGCTGACTTGTCTAAAGTTAGGAATCTTCCATCTCAGAAGGCCCTTGGTGACTGACTTATGAGGCTACATATCTGGCTTTGGAATGGTTGCACCCCTCTTAAAATCTGGTGTATCTTAAGACTAAGATTGCGGTTCAGTATTTCCAACTGTCTGCACTGGATGTAAACTCATCTGGGGGGTACTTGTGAAAAAACGAAAATAAAAATATACCACTAGTCTAGTGGTACTATAATGCCTGTTAACGCCTTGAATCTCTGAATCTAAGCCAAGGACTGTTCAAGTCCCTTCAGGACATTTTAAATTTTGAGTCACCAACCTCAAAATCTTTCTTAACTTTCCAAAAGGTTAAAAAAAAACACCCTTAAATATAAACCAACATGTTAAACCATATAACATAACATAACATAGAATACCAGGCATTACATTACATACAATCATCCAAAGTAAATAAAAGGGTACTGGATCTCTATTTGAGGAACATTTATTTAAAATGAAAAGTAATTTAATTAAATAAATCTACAGAATAACCTTAATCTGTGCTCCTGATGTTAGAAAGTCAATATGCCATTACAAATATAGAATAAGAATTAGCATGGGGGCGCCTGGGTGACTCAGTGGGTTAAAGCCTCTGCCTTCGGCTCAGGTCATGATCCCAGTGTCCTGGGATGGAGCCCCGCATCAGGCTCTCTGCTCCACAGGGAGCCTGCTTCCTCCTCTCTCTCTGCCTGCCTCTCTGCCTAGTTGTGATTTCTCTCTGTCAAATTAATAAAAAGGAAAAAAGAAAAAAAAGAATTAGCATGTACTGGTGCCTGGGTGGCTTAGTTAGTTAAGTGTCTGGTCTGACTCTTGATTTCAGCTCAGGTCATGATCTTAGGGTTGTGAGACTGAGTCCTTCCTTAGGGCTCTGGGCTGGGGCTGGGCCTGGAGACTCCCCCTCCCCCACCCCAGCTCACAAGCATGTGTTCTCCTTCTCTCGAAAAAAAAAAAAAAAGAGTTTTATATATATGTATGTGTAATTTTTATATGTGTAAATATAATTTTTATATGTGTAAATATAATTATATATATTGAGATATATACATATACATACATATACATATACATAACATGTATATACATATACATACATATATACATATATACAATTATATATATATTGAGATATATACATATATGTGTATATACATATATACATATACATATATACACACATACATACATATATACATATATATTGAGATACATATATACATATATATATTGAGATATATATATATACATATCTCACATGATGAAGGTGGCTAGAGGGAATGCCCATAATTGGTGAACAATTTTTCTTCTCTGCATTGGATTCAGACCTGTCTTCAGACAAACTACATATCCAGTGTGAATATTGTGACTTTGGGTAAACTAATTAGGCAGCCAGAACTTTAGTTTTCAACTTTGTGAAGTCTGGGATGGTAATGGCTACCTCTGAAAATCATTGTGAAGTTTGTTAAAAGACATAAATAAAATCAAGTGGTATAATACACAGGACATAGTAGGTACTCAATTAAAATGCATCTACTCTTTCTCCTTTTCTGCCTCCGTGACATTTAACTTTTTGTGTTACTCAGTTGAAGGACAAAATTGTAACGGTCCTTCCTGAATCATAAAAGTGAGAATATACACCTGACATATTAAAAATGCTATTTAGTGTAAATATTACCTAGTATCACTAGTGAATGTTAATTTGATAATTTTAAAAGACTAATATTCAGAATAAAGAGTTTTACTAACTTGAACATGATAAGAAATGGACATGTAAGCATATCAATGTTGTATTCTGGGCATGACAGTCAGTAAATCTATCTGGAATTTCTTTCTAATATTTGGTTTCATCCCATACTTATTTAGAATATTTTGTAAACTTAATTCACAGTTGTTCTGAAATAGGAAAATGCCTTTTAATACACTATACTCACTGGTAGGTGAGTGCATTCTCTTCTCAGCATAATTTGCTGTGAAAGATGGGGGGGGGGTTCTCTGTATAGAAATTCTATCTGCCCTCTAGCTAAGTTTGCTTCCGTGGAAATGAGATCCTGACCACTGGGCTGATGGATGTACACATAACTGACTTGTTCAATTCTAATTTAATTCTGGAAATCTATCTCCTTTATGACTTTAATTTTTCTGACGTGAAAACATTCTGTCTTCTTAGGCTTCCATTGTTTCTGCAAAACACAAGTATTCTCTTGGTGGAAGGAGAGGAAAAAAAAAAAAAAAGCAGTAAAGAAGCAGCAATAAACAATCCCGCAAAACCAATTTTCACATTGGCAGAAAAACACGAGAACTCCAAATAGCCATAACTTGAAACAGTGGCAGATCCCTGGCAGTGTATGATTTGAAATTATTAATGAAAACTTTCACCACAAACATGCACATCTCTTTGTTTCAGGGGACTTGAGCTTTTCACATAAGCAAGAGTCTAAAAGTGAATTAGACCAGAAAAGAGAAAACACAACTTCAACTCAGCATGGCTGCAGTTCTAGCCTTTATGACCACAGCTAAAGCAGACCCAGGAAGGTGCTGATTTCAATTTTCTATACCATACAGCAATGAGAACAGCAAGAAAAAGCACAAGGGTGATTCTAAGAGAACTCTCACGACATTTCTTTGCTTATTCTAAGTCTCTGAGATGACCTCAGTCTCTAGCTTTCCGACTGCATTAATGATTAGATTTTTCTGAAGAGATATTTTTACTTGCCTCTTACATCACAGATATTTTATTAAAAATTATTGAGATAATATACCTAAGGTACAAGGAGACATTCAGAATAAGGATGTTAAGCAAAGGCACCGTATCGCAATTGTATTTTTTTGCTGTTAAGTGTATGCATTGCTTTATTTTCATAAATTAGGGAGTAAACAAAACACATGCATTAATTTTCCTCTATTTTTAATTTTTTGAATGTGCAGTTGTGACTGACTTAAATAGCAGAGTGAGGACAGAGAGTTCTAGCCACACCTTGGAGGTATTTTTTTAAAAGGGGACTCTTATAGCAACCTGTAGCTTCTTCTGGTTCACTTGTCTGCTTTTTTCCAGCCCTTCCATCATATCAAAAATGCTCTTTATTCAATTTTTTGTTTCTCCTGGCACATAATTTTCATTCTCTTTGAAGCAGACTCTCTCACTACCTCTTAAAAATCTATTGTTCCTTAGGCTCAGTAACCTTTGACATAAGCTTCCTTCTTCACAGTCCCTGCGAAACTCTCCTTGAGGAAAAAGATGAAGAGAGAGAAACTTACTTAGACCAAAGCTTACTAGACATGATTTCCTCAATTAGAAACTCCAGAGTAATATAAACATCCAGTCACTGAGTCAATGAATAATATGATAAAGTCATATTATTTCCAAGTATTTCAAATTAAACTTCTTATACATGAAACCAAAATTCATTTGGTAAGAATCACCTAATGGTTTCAAAGTCCTGAGGGATCTTTTCATTTTGTCCCCAACTAGTTTGATCCTAGCACATTTGCTCAGCTAGGAGAAATTCAGAATTAGGAGATATGAAAGATTCTGTATTTTTTTCTTTAGGGAATGGTTTTATGGTGATACTTTTCTACTCTGTGGCTTGTTTGTTTTTGTTTTTGTTTTTGCCTCCAGCCAATGAGCTTAGAATAAATGTAAATGATACGGAACACGGGCAAGGCTAGAGCTAAAGTTTTAAGGACACATCAAACAGTTCCTTGCACATTTTAGCGATGCCCATAGAATGGTAATTCCACAGCAGGAGCTAAACTTTTCTCTTAAAGGATGGAAGTTTCTCAGTAAGGATCTGCATATATGCACCTTTTCATACCTGCTGAATATCTTGGAAAGGGTTCTTCCTTCAATTTGGGCATTTTTCCTAAGTTACTGACATAGTTAGTTCATTTAATTCTTGCCTAAAAACTCTAGCCACAGGGCCAACTATATCCCCCCATTACACAAAGAGGTTGGCTGACCTGCTCAAGACCACTTGCTACAAGCAGCTCATAGGTAAGCCAACATTTATTCTTTTCCAAAATGTGAATTACTGAAGTATTTATGCTTGGTTTTCTGCATGTATTAGTGCTGAAGTACAAATATCAGATCAGTGGGGTTTATACTTTCACTTCAAGGGAAATTATTTAAGTTTAATTCAGAGGCCTTTCTCCTGATTACAGCAGTCCTTACATAAGGGCCAATACCAAATCCATATCCTCATAGCAAAATGGAATACTTGGCAATGATTAAGAATTGGAGCGCCTATTCAAAGATATTGGCACTTACTCAGAAGGTGACAATGATCTGTTTCAAAAGAACATAATTACTAAGTTTACAAGGTGTTCGGATTTCTTGCTCCGTGAAGGGAGCTACTGGGAGCAGGGCATCCCCTGGAGGCTGTAAAGGAAGGCTGACTCAGCCCCACCTCAGATCATCTGAATCTGCGTCTGCGTTCCAACAAACCCACGGATGATTCCAAGGCACTCTGGAGCTTGAGACACGCTGATCTAATTAATGACTCTGTTGGTTTTGGGTTGTACAAGTGACCCAAAGAGAAAACAAACATCTTCTATCTGCGCGCGTCCCAGGGTACACGGTGGACGCTTGAACTGAGCTGGTTTGCTAGAATGAGTCCTGCGCTAACAGGCACAGGACTTTTGTGTAGTGATGCTCGTAAATCTCCAGAATGAGGGCACGGTCAGGGCAGAACAGAGGCAGAATGGAAGAGAGCTTGTGGCCCCACTGCACTCATGGGAGACATAAATCTGCACACTGCAAGTGTGTGTTTACATACATTTTGCTAGCAGCTGCGTGGGCTGCAAGCGCCCACCTCGGGGAGATCTGGGTCTCAGGAAAACTGAGAAAATAAAAAAGAGGACTCTTGCTCCTTCTGGGTGGGCTGGGTGGGGACAGCGGGCCCCTTCCTAATGTCTTCATAACTTCAAAGGAAGACACTTGACATCATTACTTCTGCCAAGGAAAGGACTCTTATTAAAACTGTTAACCCATAACTCACTGGGATTAATATGACTTTGAACATACATATTGTTAAATACCCGTTTTATGGGATAAGTCTCACATCAAGGTTGCCTCAATACCATTTAAGAACACGTTTCAATTTCAAAAAATATATATATCAATTCTATTTCAAAATGTTACACTCAAGGACTGCTACTACTATATTTGAAACGTGCTAGAAAATTAATAAAACATGATTCCTATTTTAAATAAAGAGTTTCTATTGAAATAGCTAAATGCACTTTTTACAACGATAAAGATGGATGGACAATTGTAACAATCATCAGATCATCTCTGCATAACAGGATTGGTGTTATTATTATTCTCTTCTGTAGATAAAAAAACAAAGCCAAAAACAAACAAACAAAACAAAACAAAAAACAAACAAACAAACAAAAACACCTGAGAGAGGTTAAGTAACTTCCTTGAGGTCACAAAGCCAGCAAGTGATTGAGTCAGGATTCAAACCCTTCCAGCCCATCTCCAGAGTCCATGTAACCAAATATTATGCTCTCCTACCTTCTGACTTGTTACAGTTTTGGTGATCAGAAGGCACTCTTCATTCTCCCCAAAGAAGCAAGAAAGCAAGCAATAAACAACTCATGACAATGTCTCTAGCATCTGTCATTGGTACAGCTAGTAATTAGTATTAAGGTCCACAAGGAAAAATAATGGTTAAACTGAATATATTCCTGGGAAGAGTAAACTTCTGAAAGAATACCAGCCACACACCTGGGTGGCTGCATCCTTTAAGCGCCTGCCTTCAACTCAGGTCATGATCTCAGGGTTCTAGGATTGAACCCCCATCAGGCTCCCTGCTCAACGGGGGGGCCTGCTTCTCCCTCTCCCTCTGTCCCTCCTCCCCATCTCGTGCTCCCCCTCTCTCAAATAAATAAATAATCTTTAAGAAAAGAACACCAGAGGACAGGTGTACTAATTTTATATTGCTCATATAACAAATACCCTGAATTAACAGCTTAACAAAATCCATTTATAATCCCGCAGTTCTACAGGTCAGAAGTCTGGGTACAGATGACAGAGCTAGGCCCTCTGCAACACAGAGGTCCGGGTAGCACCGCTGTCCCCTCTGGAGGTTCTGGGGAGGAATTATCAGCTTCCCCACTCCCTCAGCACTGCTGGCCAGCTTCAGTTTCCTGTGGCTGTTGGGTAGAGGACACGTTACCTTGATAGCTGTCAGCAGGGAGCCATCCTAAGGTCTCCTGCATCCCTTACTCCATTGTCCCCTCCCATCTTTAAGTCAGCAACAGCCTTTGAGACCTTCTTCAACTTTAAATCCCTCCATGTTCTCCTTTGACCTTATGCCTTTGGGCTCTGGCCAGAGAAAGCTGCATGCTTTTTTTTTTTTTTTTTTAATATATTATTTATTTATTTATTTGACAGAGAGATCACAAGTAGGCAGAGAGGCAGGCAGAGAGAGAGGAGGAAGCAGGCTCCCTGCGGAGCAGAGAGCCCGACGTGGAGCATGATCCCTGAGATCATGACCTGAGCCGAAGGCAGCGGCTTAATCCACTGAGCCACCCAGGTGCCCCAAGCTGCATGCTTTTAAGGCTTTATGTGATTAGACTGGGTCCACCTAGGTAACCAAGGAAAATCTCCATATATTAAGGTCCATAGTTGAAGTTACAATGCACAAAATCCCTTTCGCCATACAAAGTGCCATATTCACAGGTCCCAGGGGTTAGGGCAAGGACATTTTGGGGGAGGAGACATTCTGCCTATGACAGTGGGTCTGGAAGAAGTGAAGGATGGTTAGGGAGCCCAGAGAACTTAACTGGGGGATAAAAATAAACTCTGCAACCACCTACTTTTGCCTAATATAATGTCCAATTCTCACATATAATCTTTCATTATTTGCTTTATGCAAGACAATGTCTTCATACCAAATATTCATCGAAGAGGGAATTGTAAAAACTTAATTTTCCCATGTAATTTAAATTTAAAAAAATGATACGAAGCATCGGTCTCCTCATTAACTTTTGTCCAAAAAATTATAAACTGGATGAGAAAGTAAAATCTTTCAAGTTTTAACCTCATGGCAGTTCAAGAGTATATCTACATATTATTAACACAACCAAAGTGCATGCAAATATAAATATTACTAGCAAGCTCTGGTGAAGAAATATGAATCTTCTTACATCAAAATAAAACATGAGTGCTTCTCAAAAGTCTCAAGCTAACTAGTGTGCTAAGTTTCACATCCACACAAATGTAAAATCCATTACAGGGGGCAAAATGAATTTTGGAGTCCTGCCCTTAAGCTCTATGATAGCTTTATTTTTATGATGTCTTTATTCTCTGAGATACTAAATACTGTCATTCCTAATTCTCCAAATACGCCAGGCTTGCTACTGTGGTTATTAATGTTTCTAACGGCCCCATCTGTAAATAGCGTGCAGCCTGAACCAAAACACACATGCACGTCTCCGCTGCAGAAGACTGACACAGGACTGCTGACACATGAATGGGATGCTTTGTCTAACCAACACAAAAATGCAAATGAATTGCTGAGAAAGAAAACTAAGGAATTCAAAGGCTTTCTTGATTGCCTTCTTTAAAATGCCAAGAACTTAAGCTGGCCTTTCTTATCTTCCACTACATGCATGTGACACTTTAGGAGGTCTTTCTTATTGTACTATAATTCAGGGATTGTTCCAGCTCCGTGCTCCATGCCTTTTTCCAAAGGGCAGCCTGAGATGTATAATTCGGGTAATGAACAGCTGCATAATTTAAGGGTCGAGCTAGTAGGGCACTGTTCCTTATTTGTGTTGCTTTAGCAGTTGCCAAGATGTTCTGGGCCTATTTAGGAATACAATTTTTTGACTGCTTTATTTCTCTCCGATGATATATGCTGGGATTTGGTTGTGTTCCAGAAAGTGAATTTTATCAGCAGAAGTACCAGAGCAAGCTTTTCTCTCATTTTACTCCAAAGGGCAACAGCACTGAGCTATAATGAGGTAATTTTTTTTCCAGCCATGCACACTCTGTGTTCTATCAGGCAGGGTTGTTTAAACCTAGTCCTGTCCCTTTCCAAAGCATGATGGACTCAATCACCGAGCTATCAAAGGCATTTCCACACTACATCCCTCTCACACAGGGCCAATCTCCTGAATGTTGAAAAGGGCCTGGCAGTGAGGCCCTTCAAGATGAAGGTTGCATGCTGATTAATCAGTGGCTTTTTTATTCCATCTTGGCAAGGACTCCCTGTTTGTAAATAAAAGGTTTACCCCGAATTTCCTGTAAACTCAGAAACATAAGGCTGATTTGGACCTCAGTCGCAGAGCAAGAACGGTGCCTGCTGTCCAATCCACAGAGATGTGCTATGGCCACCGTCATAAATACTCCTTAAGGTCTTAAAGCATATCCCAAGTATGAGCCAATCTAAAAAAACCTGTCAGTTCAGATGATCGAGCACAGCAGGCAGACTGAATTTTTTATATATATATATATTTTTAACTTTAACACCCCCCTTGTTGGGGAGAGACTCCAGTGAGCACTTGCAAAGGTACTAGAGTTTATACCACACAATAAGCTCAGAGGGGCCAAGAAAAAAAAAATCAATCAATAAAACAGGATATTTCTTTTTCAAAAAATAAATTAGTGTACTCTTTTTTTTTAAGATTTTTATTTTTATTTATTTGACAGAGAGCGATCACAAGTAGACAGAGAGGCAGGCAGAGAGAGAGAGAGGGAAGCAGGCTCCCTGCTGAGCAGAGAGCCCGATGCGGGACTCGATCCCAGGACCCTGAGATCATGACCTGAGCCGAAGGCAGCGGCTTAACCCACTGAGCCACCCGGGCGCCCTTAGTGTACTCTTTCACTCGTCAGATGGTAAATAGCTAATGGAAAATAATGTGACAGACCACAAGGACTAGGAAATGTTGCAGACTGGCAGGCACAGCGATTTGCACATGACCCAAATTATTTTCAGGCAGTTTGGCACATCTCTATTTGTCACACTTATACTACTGAGCCAATTGCATTCAATTAATATGGAGTATTTTCCTGTTCTTGAAGTAGGAATGAAGCAGTGAGCCATTCTTGATTGCTCTCAAACATCCCCAACCCAAACAGCAAGAAGCCTCTGGATCTTAGGTTATCTTCCAGGATGAGCACGCACCACGGGAAGACTGATTCTGGACCAGGGATTTTTGTGCATATAGACACACATCCACTATATGCACCGAGTGTGGGAGCTCCAAGAGCTTAGACTATGTGGTTCTTGAAATATCCTTTTGCAATAAAATTTTGCCATTTCCCTCCCTAGTTTTGAAGGCAAGGTGAAGAGTTATTTTGTGAGAGGTGAAACCTTCTGAATCAATACCGGGGGTTGACGCTAGTATATAAACCATCCATCATGAGGCAGCCATTACAGCAACACCTCCCAACGTGGTCCGTCCTGTCGCTGGGGGCAGCCCGGGTACTTAAGGAAATGCAGGAATGAGAGTGTTACTTCTAAACTCTGTTCCTCAATGACAGAGAATGCATGATCTGTAGAGTTCAGAAAATACCGACCAGGTGCCCTGGCTCCTAGTCCCAGCTCTTTCCCCACCGAGCTATAAGTCATGTCACTTAACCCAGTAGTCTGCATTGGGATGGCTTAACACATCCTTAAAATGAGGAACACACAAGTGCACAGGGCATCTCCCAGCTCTTGGAATCTCTGAATCACAAACACCCAAAGAAGTGTTTTTATTAATTCTAAATGAATGTGTAGAAGTCAGGAAGGCTCATAACAAAAGCAAGCAATAATAGGCAAAAGAAAAACGCTGACTTCCCCCAAACTGAGTCATTTCATTATATTAAATTTAGGATTATGAGGGCACATTAACTCTTTCAGGCCTTGAGGGGGTTTGTGTCAAAACAACACAATTTTACAACTAAAAATGCACTACGTATAATAATTATAAGTTACAGCTAGCTATATAAATTTTATACACTGATATAAAATGTACCTGGCACAGGAAATTTAAGAATGTCTCTAAAGAAAAATATATTAAAGCTCCTGTTCAACTGCATACCAAGTGTATTTTAATGTATTCATGTTTCTGAACATATGTAATACACAAATAGAATGCAATAGTATTTTGCATTTACATCTTGAATTTTAATAGTTTCAGTGAGTCGCTCTGTTTAGATGGGAAAAAAAAGATCTTTAACAGTGACAATCCCCTTATCATCCAGTGTACTTAAAATGTATAAGTGTGTCAGGCCTTAGGCTATGGTTGAAATGGCAAATCAGAAACCAAAACAAATGTCAAAAGAGACAAAAATGATTGTGCCACTCAGCAGTGTACCACATTCCCAAAAAACTTGACTTCTAAAATGATCCACACACAAAATCCATCTCATCTTCTTTCTTGTGCCTACTGAATGCATTCTTCATCCTATTTGAGACCTAGGGTACTCTGTGCACTTTCTGCTACCACGTTTATTAACTCCTTCCTGGCCTCACCTGCCCTCTGCCCAGCCTTTCCCCGCCAGGGGCAGCCATTTTAGATGCTCCCACAGGGGCTTTAGAAAGCCTTGCTCTTCTGACCTGCAGTTCTGCCCTCCTTGCTAATTCTTTACCCTGCCAGAACCTCATTCCTCTGCTTTCTTTGCTTCTCTCCTGAGCTGCCAGCTATTGCTGGAGCCACTCCAAAACTGGTGTTGACAGGCTCTTCTACAAATCTGTGCTGTTCAACCTCAACTCGACCCTCCCTGGTGTTCAGCAGTTCCTGTAATGATCGCTTATTGACTTGCGGGAGAATTCAACATGGTAGCTTTTCCTCAGGCCTCAGTTCAGGCCTAAACACTTTATTCTTGGCAAATGACCCCATCTGTCATCTAACTGAGACTACTGAAGCCCTAATTTTATCTCTCTGCCTTTACACTCATTCCTTTCCTTCATTAGTCTCTCAGAGAAAGAACCTCTCTCCTGCTTCACCCCAATCTTTCACCTCTTTTGTTTTATCTCTTTCACTGTCACATCCCAGGGGGCTTGCTGGTTGACCAGCACACCACTGGGTCTTGATCTGTAAATGTTCACCCCCGTCCCAACCACACAAGACGCAGTTCTATTCAGTTTCCCTCATCTGCAGACTCCTTCCACCATAGAAATAACTACCCCGTCTGCCCCACTGCCAAACAATAAGAAACAAAATTCGACAACAAAAACCACTTTCCCTTAACCTTGCTTCTCTATCTCAGGTGCTTTCAGTGTTGTAATTTACCTTTCTTCTTTGCTACTAAGTTTCTCTAATGATTAATAGCCTAAGGCCTAATAGATTCCACTTCCACATGACCTTTCAAGTCCTTGAAAACAGCACCCTCCCCCCGACTAAAATAATTTTTTCAAGGTCACAGTTGACTTCCATGTCAGCCAATTACATTTCATTTCCCGACAGCCATGTTCTTTTCCCTGTCTCAGCACCCACACAGCTCATCACACCTCTAAACCTGTTCCTTCCTTGTGCATTAGGAGCGTCAGCCTAGGATTTAAAGCTTGTGTACATGTATGATTCAGATATAAATGGGATGACGAAACAATGATGACCAGACACATGTATGCATCAAACCAAGGTGGAAAACGGATCCCCAGACTCACACCACACCTCATGAATCAGAAACTATAGTGGTGCGACTGTGATGAGAGTTTGTCAACATGGATCCAGAGAGTTCCTGGGCTGAGGAAAACACCTCCTCATACAATAACCAGCATGCGGTGTTTGCTGGAAGAAGGACGTCGGTGCATACTGGGCTCTCAGGAAAGGTTTGCTGAAGAAATAAATTTATGAATGACTTCCTTGGCTGTGACAGAGAAGCGATGATTTGAAGTACAATCCTCTGCTTTCACTCTTTCTTTTCTACTTAGTTCCCATTGACTCATGGGTGACAAGTTATTGCTATTTGATACTTAGGACCCAAAAAAGAAATTATTGTGATCAATACAGAGAACATGAGAAAGGATTTCCTCCTTCTTTGCATTAGAGTGTGGCACTGTGGTTTGGAGGAGACAGAAAATGCGCCATCGCTTTGGCATATCCAGGACTCTTTGCACAGCAGCAGTGCCCACAGCCCTGGCAGGTCTCCTAGCATCCAACGTGCCAGGGGCACCAAGTACCAACATCTTCAGCAGCAGCTGATGAGGGCATCAGGGGCTTTGGAGCAACAGGAGATAGTATGAACAGTAGTCAGCCCAACAACGGTGGTGCTACCTTTACCTGACCTGCTGGGGGCTGGAAGCTCTGCCGACTGGATAAACAGAAGAGGGCTGAAGAATGAAAATGCTGGACGCCAGTTCCACGCTGAGGGAATGGATCCTGTGGAAGCTGCGTGTCTGACAAGGTTGGAAGGATAAATGCTAAGGAAGCACTGGTTCTTACTCCCAACATAATTATATTTTTAGCTATAGATGTGTGCAGTCAAAAGAAATCCTTGACTTTAAAAATATTACACAGTCCGAGTCCTATACATTTTGCTCTCACCACTGACCCTCTCTCCTCTTCTGAATCTTTTTTTTTTTTAAATCAGACTCTTCAAGTTAGGCATTCCCAAGATACTTCCTTTGGTCACTTCACACTCTATACACTCACTGGTATCGAATCCCACAGCTTCAACATAATCTCTACTCATATGATACTCGACGTATAAATTCCAGACCTGACCCAGCTCTGACCTGACCTCCAGATTCATATTTTATTCAAATATATCTAACTGGGTGTCTCAACCATACTATGAATCGACTTATCCTAAAGTAAATTCATTGCTTTTTGCCCCAAATTTCTTCTTTCTAACCCTCAAGGCATAATTAAAAGCAACATAATATTCCCGATGAAAGAGGCATAAAATCTTCAAGCAATTCCACCCCTCTTTACGATGGCACAGCACACAGTTAATCACCTCCTCTTTCTCGAAATATTGTCCTTGCTTCATCTGTCTTCCAGCAAACACTCTCTTGGGAGTTTTTCCCTGATGTCACGGTCCACTCCTTCTCCAGTGCTGTGTGAGGACTCCTAAGTGCTGGAGTATTGTACAGAGCGCAGTCTTAGTCCTCACACCTCTTTACTTCCCTACCAGCATTCATGGCAGATGGAATCTCATCTAGTCTGTTTTCTCTTGTCATCTCTCAGGCAATGAAAACTCAATTCTGCTGGTGTCTCAAGATGAAAATCTTATACTTATTCCATATAACTATCTTCTACTTCACCCCGTGTTCAATGCACAGTCATGTTCTGTGGATCTTCATAAGTAATCTAGAATCTGTTGCTTCTGGCCATGCCTAGCACCTTTGTCCAATCACCACCATTTTCTGCTTCAATATTATAGTAACTTCCTAACTAGTCTTCTTACTTCTTATTTCTACATCTATTTTTCTAACCAATTAGCACAAATCTCTTGACATTAATGTCAGAGTGTGGCATTTTTCTCTTCACGACTCTCCTGTACCTTCCACCTCACTTTAATCACTGGATCATTGGCCAATGTGTTTGTTACTTAATAACCTCTGAAATAATATTGTAGACCAAAATGCTATTTGCCTTCCCACCAAACTTGGCTAATCTTTTCTAATGTACATTGTTCCAAGGAATACATGACCAACTATACATAACCAAGAAGATGGCCTGTATGACTCATAGGAAACCACTGTAATAGTAATAATCATAGAAATTAAAAAGAATTGGGGTGCCTGAATGGCTCAGTAAATTAAGCCTCTGATTCTTGATTTTGGCTCAGGTCATAATCTCACAGTCCTGGGACTGAACACTGCATTGGGCTCCCCACTTAGTGGGGAGTCTTTTTGAAGATTCTCTCTCTCTTTCTCCCTCTGCCCCTCCCCCACTTGGGTGTGCATCTGCACATGTGCTCTCTCTCTTCCTCGAAAATAAATGAATAAATCTTATAAAAAGGAATTATATCAGCAATAATCATTTATGAAGAACTTACTCCAAGCCAGACACAATACTAAACACTTCACTTGTATTCTCTCATTTAATCTCCTCTATGATTCTATAACTTAGTTATTAAAATTATCCTTCTTTGGCAGAGTAGCCAAGTTTTGACAGATGAGCTCAGTTTGGCCAGCCAAATCTTGGGCAAGTTCATTTAAAGAGTACTACAAGATAATGGGATTATGCCAGGGACCAATAATGAAAGAGTAATTTGAACCACATTACGTCTTCATGAAAGGAGTCTCCTACTGCTAACAATACCAAAAGCTACCAGTAATGATGCTACTTCTGTTCTTTCTAAGAAACTGATTGTATATTGTATATTTAAAGTGGGGAGGTGGTGGGGCACCTGGTCGGCTCAGTCGGTTGAGCCAACTGACTTGATTTTGGCTCAGGTCATAATCACAGGGTCCTGTGATCAAGCCCTGTATTGAACTCCACACTCAGCAGGGAATCTGCTTCAAGATTCTTTCTCTTCCTCTGTCCCTCCCCCATTCTCTCACTTTCTCTCTCTTTCTCTAAAATAAATAAATAAATATTGAAAAAAAAAAAGTAGGGAAGTGGTAAAAGAAAAAAGATGTATGTTTGATGTATAGTTATCTTAAAGGAAAAACACAATCGCAGGTGACCCCTGAGCAATGCAGGGGGTGGCAAACGGACTCCCGTGCAGTTGAAAAGGTGTGTATAACTTCTGCTTCCCTAAAACTTAACTGCTAAGAGGCTAATGTTGACCAGGAAGCCTTATTGATAACACAAACAGTTGATTAACACATATTCTGTATATTTAATGTATTAGATACCGTATTCTTATAATAAAATAAGCTGGAGAAAAGAAAATGTTAAGAAAATCATAAGAAAGAGAAAATACATTTACAGTCCTGTACTGTATCCACTGGAAAAAAAAATCCATGTTTAAGTATAACTGCCCATGTAGTTCAAACCCATGTAGTTCAAGGGTTAACTGTATTTTCTTTAATCAAGGTCAATGTTAATGAAATAATGGAAAACAGGAACAGCATTCCAAATCCTCAAATATATTTAAGTGCTATTAGGTATCACATAGTGAGCTAAGTTATTTCATATTACCTCATTTAATCTTCACATTAACCACACAGGGTATTATCTAGATTTCACACATGAAGAAACTGCATTTGAAAGAGATTAGCTGACATGTTCAGGACCATAAAGCACAAGGTTGACTGAATCAATATATTCCAACCTCTATCTTCTTGATTTTGGCCTGTTTAATTCCTCACTGAAATGAAATAAAAAACAAACTGGCATCACCCTATACATTCCATGCTTATGTTACATCCTTTCTCCTCAAAATTATAGTTGATGCTATACATGGAAATGTTCTCAAGAGAGCTTCTTAACTTTAATCACAAATAAATAGATAGCAATCAAAGATAACTTACTCTGTGCCTTTATTTATAAGTCATCTAATTCAGGGGTTTCTTGGAAATCATCCATGCTCGTACATGTTCTTTTTCTTTTCTATGCCCTATATAACAGCATTAGTCTGCTTGGGCTGCCATAACAAAATACCACAGGCTGGGGTGCTGAAACGCCAGAAATTTATTTCTCAGTTTTGGAGAGGGGAAAGTCCAAAGTCAAGGCACCAATAAGGTAGGTTTCATTCTGAGGACTCCTCTCATGGCAGATGGGTGCCAACCATCTCTCTGTGCACTCAGAATACCTCTTCTCTGTGCTCTCATGGAGAGAGCAAAAGTGTGAGCTCTCTGGTGTCTCATCATCTAAGGACACCAACCCTATCAGTTAGTGCCTCATGCTTATATCCTTGGTTAACTTGAATTACTTCTTTAGAAACCCCATTTCCAAATACAGCTACACAGGGGTCAGGGATTCGCATCTGAATTTTGGAGGCACACAAATATTCAGTGTATAACAACAATCCATCTTGTTGCTGGTCCTATACACGTATTTTATAAACAAGAGCTGAAAGTGCTTCCAGAAGGTCATGATACCAAAATAAACCTGCTTGTTGACACCAAGTGTCACAAACATCAGGCCATTTGCAGATGGATCGGAATGCTGTAGAGCACTTAAATGGATTCTCCCATTCTGATCTATCCATTAAATGATAACCATGACCTAATGCAGAGGCGTGATCAATACATATATACACCGTGGCCGTAAAACAGCCTCTCTAACCAGGGAGGGTAATCCTCCATTTTACAGATTTGAAGAGCCAATCAATTAAACACTGGATAAGGTCAAATACTATTGATTCAAGATTCAATGAAATCCCTTCCTTTACTTTCCCCTCTTTTGATTTTTCTTGTGATCTAAGTATGGTTTCTTTAAAATACATTTTTATAACAGCTGCACTTCCATACTGGTAGAAAGTGAGTGGTCCTCAAAAAACACAATGATTCACTGGCACCTAAATCAATAGTGTTATAAAACCTTGAAGGCATGAAAAGGTTGAAAAATAAAAATATTAATGCCTAAACTTCAAGAGCATACTTAAGAAGTGGAATTTAAGACATGCCCATTGCTAGCAGGAGGTAGGTAGTTCATAAATCAATTTAGAGGAAGAACTCCCTCCGGTGTATCAGTGAGTATTGAAAATAAAACAACATAAGGATACTATTAATAATGTGTTTAAGTATCACTCTTTATTCAACTCTGATTTTTGGCACAATTTCAGATTATTTCTTGAAACTGCTCTTGGTACTTACACGGCAAATTCTGTATACATTTTACTCTTTCCTTGGTATACATTTTTACTCTTTATTTTATTCTTTATTACTATTTATTCTGTAATTTACTATTTATTACAGAATAAAGTAAATAGAGTAAAAACCAGAACAAAGTAAACCCAGAATAAAGTAAAAACCACTTTTGGTTTTTACTGACACCTCTCCACACTGCTGATAACCTTTTTAGATGTTATAATCTACAGTCATGTCTTCTGTGCTTACTTAATATAATGATGTTTTCATCTTCATAAAAACGTAATAAAATGGTGTTCTGTAAGTGGAACAAATGCATTTCAGAGCTCTGTCTGCATTCGAGTCTCAGATACTTAATATACGTATATTCCTCTATCTGGAGATAGAACTATTTGCTGCTGTATTTTTATCTAACTGTCTCCAGAACTAGTAAACAGAGAATTGTAAATATTGCATGCTTGGAAAAATTCCACCTGGCACAAATCAGTCACTAGATGGCTAAATATTGTGAATGGAAACAACTGGCAAGAAGGAAAATCCCCTTGTTAGAAGACAGAAGTGCACAGTGTTCCATGTGTTGGAAACAAAAATTTGTGCTGAGGAGCTCTGATAATGTTTTAATGGAAACAACACTCTTTTTCATGTTGATTCCTCTCTTTTGCTTTCTTTGCAACCACATGAATTTTAACTTGGTTTGAGTGGGTTTTCTTTTCTTTCTTTTTTTTTTTTCTTTTTTTAACATTACCCAAAGAGAAGCAGAAAGATATATGATTAAACATCAGGTTCCCTCTGATTTTCCAGATTTATTCTGTAGTTGGAAATCTCTTTGACAAATTATTTTTAAAAGAAAGATACTTTCTTAATCATTAACTCAAAGAAGCAGAAATAAAATATGACAGTATTTAACAGTACAGCAACCCATTAAACTCTCACATGCCTACCTCTTGATTTTAAGGTGAATGTGAGTTGTTTCTGTTTGTTTGCATTTCTTTTTAATGAGAAAAATTATATGGGCAAAAATCTCGAGAATGGCATTTTAAAAGTCTAATTTCCTGCCTATTGCAAAGGCTCTACTTAGAAAAAACTAACACTTCTTTTTTTTTTTTTGAAATGCAATTAAAGTAAGAGTACAAAGTGAAAAACATTTTAGAACAGAAATAAAAGTAAGAAGAAAATGAAAAGAGCCGTGCCTGCTTAAAAAAAAAAAATGGAGTTTAAGAACATCATACTTATAAAACAAGATGAAATGTGGAAACGCTTTCATTTTGACCAAAGAAGTTAAGCTATGCTAAAAAAAAAAAAAAATAGAGCTGCCCTATGGCCCAGCAATTGCACTACTGGGTATTTACCCTAAAGATATAAACGTAGTGATCCAAAGGGCCATGTGCACCCGAATGTTTATTGCAGCAATGTCCACAATAGCCAAACTATGGAAAGAACCTAGATGTCCATCAACAGATGAATGGATAAAGAAGAGGTGGTATATATATGCAATGGAATACTATGCAGCCATCAAAAGAAATGAAATCTTGTCATTTGCAACAACGTGGATGGAACTAGAGGGTATTATGCTGAGCAAAATAAGTCAATCAGAGAAAGACATCTATCATATGATCTCCCTGATATGAGAAAGTGGATATACAACATGTGGGTTTTGGGGAGTAGGAAAAGAATAAATGAAACAGGGGCGCCTGGGTAGCTCAGCAGGTTAAGCCTCTGCCTTTGGCTCAGGTCATGATCTCAGCGTCCTGGGACTGAGCCCCACATCAGGCTCTCTGCTTAGCGGGGAGTCTGCTTCTCCCTCTCTCTCTGTCTGGCTCTCTGTCTACTTGTGACCTCTGTCTCTCTGTCAAATAAATAGATAAAATCTTAAAAAAAAAAAAAGAATAAATGAAACAAGATGGGATTGGGAGGAGACAAACCATAAGTGACTCTTAATCTCACAAAACAAACTAAGGGTTGCTGGGGGGAGGGGGGTCAGGAGAGGGGGGTGGGTTATGGACATTGGGGACAGTATGTGCTTTGGTGAGTGCTGTGAGGTGTGTAAACCTGGCGATTCACAGACCTGTACCCCTGGGGATAAAAATACATTATATGTTTATAAAAAAATTTAAAAAAAATAAAAAAAATAGCTACCTAGAATTTTCATATAAACTGGCCTCATTCCATCCCATGACTCATACTGTTCCAACGTTAATATGCATAAAAATTGCTATTGATACATGTTCTTATTCAGTAAGTCTGGGGTGGGGCCTGAAAGTCTGCATTTTTAACAAGTTCTCAGGTGATGCCTCTGCTGCAGGGTCATGGCCACACTGGGGTAACGTGACCAGAGTACAAGATGAAGGTGAGTTTCCCAACACCGTCTAATGGCACATCTACAGAGGACTCATTGTTTGATTGTGCATAGTGGTTTCTTACATTCCCAACAACTTAAACTGAGTGAAGATTTTTTATTTTTTCCCTCCAGCTTGATCAAGAAACAAGAACAGTCAATATCCCTTATTCACACATTCTATATTTACAAATTTGCCTACTTGCCAAAACGTATTTGTAATCACAGAAATCAATGACCATGATTTTGCCGTCAGTAATGCATATGCACAGAGCTGTGGAAAATTTGAGTTGTCTGATGTCCCCGTTCACTGCTGAAGTTCGCAAGGTGACTTTCTGCCTTCTTGGTTCAATTCTTACATTGTAATCAAATGTCCTTTTTGAGGTCTATTTACTGCCACATTTTGTTGCATTTTTGTGCTTTTTTTTTTTTTTTTTTTTTTTTTGTTGGTGATTTCACTGTCTAAAATGACCCCAAGCATAAGGCAAGACGTGCTGCCTAGGGTTCTTAAGCTCAAAAAAGCTGTGATGTACCTTTCAGAAAAAGTGCCTATATTAGTTAGATAAGCTTTGTTCAGGCATGAGTTATGATGCTGTTGGCCATGAGTTCAAGGTTAATGAAGCAATGATATATATTAAAGTGCCTTTAAATAGCAACAAGCATAAAACAAGTTTATATATTGATTGTTTGATGAAAATATTGTGATCAGATGCTCATAGAAACCTAACCCTGAACTTCCTCAAAGAGCAATGATTCGGTGTTGGCTAATTTAGTGTTCATGGTGACTTTATAGAACAAAACTCCTGCAAATAACAAGAATTGACTATGCCTTCTGTACTAATCTCAGAAGAAAATTTCAGTGGGAACAAAGACTCCAAATTGATGTCCCTTTTGACTATAATATTCCTTTTTAAGTGTCCACTCTGACTTTCAAGCCAGATATTTCTAAACTATTTTAAGCAGTAAAAAATAGTTTATTAAATGAAAGATTAAGCTTTTACAGAATCACTGAAGCTTTACAGAAGCTTTGCATTTTAAAGATTAGTCCAAAACCACTCTTTTGAAAGAATCTTCCAGTTTAGGCATTTGACAAGGTCATCTGGTTTTACAATATACTTCCTCCTTCAACTCCTGTCTGTGATAAACCAAAATCTGTTTTCTTCAAATCTCCTCCGCAAACCCCTTAACAGGTTCATAGGTCTTGTTCTTCAAATATAATACTCTGTATTTATCTTTCTCACCGATAGTTTCTCTTTTGGTAGGTCCATTTTGCTTTAAAAAAAAAAAGATTTAAAATTCATCACTGTATGAAAGACAGTAATGTAACTTCTTTACAAAAGGCAATTGAGACAAAGTACAAAAACAAAGATGATACATCAGAACTGTAACAGTGACTGTATTCAGTATAAATAGAGTAAACTAAGGACTATTAAGAGCAAAAGGAAATCCTATTATGAGAGCCAAATCAATTAACCACTGAACAAATATATGTTCAGCACCTACTAAGTGAGATGAAGCTTCATGCCTGAATTAAATAACTTACTTAATTCTTACAACACTTCTTTGTTGATAGGTCTGTCATATGAGATGATACATAATGCTTAGGTAACTTGTTCAAGGTCAGAATTAGTACACAGCAGAAGTAGAAAGCAAGTCTGGCAATGAGCTCCAAGGTCCCACTTTTCCATTTTGCTGTGATGAGCAGGAAAAAAAAGAAAGGAAGGAAGGAAGGAAGGAAGGAAGGAAGGAAGGAAGGAGGAAGAAAAACATAAGTTAAGAGAGGTATATCCCTTCACTATGGAATTTGCAGCTTCTCTCACAGGAGAAAAGGAGTACAGGGTGTCACAAGTCACAAGATGATCAAGATTTGAGATGAATTAAGCCAGACAAATAAATTCAGAGAACCCACCCAAACTGTCATAAACAAGGTTGCATCAAGATGAGCTTTGATAAGTAGGCAAGATTTGCGTGGGTAAAGAGAAATGTGGACAGTAAAATATTTCTATCAAGAGAAGTGGTGAGAATTGCAATATACAAATGGAGAAGTACAAGGTTTGAATGAGGACATGGGTGAAATCAGTTTTTCTGAAACAGGATTTCTTCAGGGCAATGTTAGGGAGATAAACCTTGAAGGGCAAGTTATTAGGAAAACTGATGTTTTCCAGGTGAAGGTAGAGGGTATATTGTTTACTCTAACAAAGATTAGCTACAGATGCCAAAATGAATGAAACAATTTATCAATTAATTCTTTAGGTAATTTAAACCAGCAGGTTCTCAAATCCTTTACAGCCAACTTCAGACTCTTCAGGGAATATGACAGATCATCAACATAGGTATACATTTGACAACAGGTGTTTAAACTCCCAGCTGCTAAACTGCATGCAAAGATTCAGCTTCACATGATTACTTCCTCTCAAATGTCTATTCCTTACATTGTAAGACCGCACAGGATAAGAATTATCTCATGATCAATGTTTACTAGATCACTGAGGTATACTTTGATTAAAACTCATTTGTGTGTTCTCACAACAATTTCCTTACAAATGAGAAAACAAAACTTAGTTGACTATAAACAGTATCTGCATTGGACACACACCTTTGGCTATTAACACAAATGCCCCCTCAAATATAATCTAAGTCATACACTTTAAGATTATTTCCTGATATTATTCAGTAATTTTATCAATGCAGAAAGCTCATAAGATTTTTTATTGTCATAGTAACTGGATTAATGTATTGCTTCTATAACTAGCATAGAAATACTCATCAGTGATACACTCTGAGCAATGCAATATGACTTGTCATTCCAACTAAAATTAAATTTGATACAATGTAAGCAGTATAATTAAATTGCTTATAAAAATTAAGTTTAAGTTGATGATTATGTAATGATAATACTTTGACAGAATTTTATAATCTCCCTAATACAACAAACAGTAAATTATTAATCATTTCAACTTAAGCAAAACTACTAATTAAAGGAAAATACTGATTTTATCAAATGTTAATGACATAGTCATTTCTGTTATCAATAGGACACCTTTGGCAGGAGTTTAATTATTTTCAGCATTTTTATTAGTCTTTGTCTAGAAATAAAGTATTTAAAATGTTAGAATGAATTTACCAGATTTCATACAGCTATTGTTAAATAAAAATAAGACAAAATTCTTATTGTATTAATATATATTGTTTATAAAAGTTCCTTCATAAATTCAAAGATGACTTTCAAAGGAGCAAACTCACCTTTCTAAGACAGAAAAATTATAAACTCCCATTTTAATAAAGTAACCAATACATATGGAAAACTTTTTTTTTCTTTTTTAAGGATGCCCATTGATTTTTTTTTTTTTTTTGAATGTTGACTTGGATCGAATTTACTCTGTTTTATAAATGATTACAAAACAGTTAGTTGGCAATTGTATTTCACCATTAGTATGAAACTTGATTTTGCAAGAGCATAGGAGAACAAATCTTTCTCTTCTACAACAAAATAAGTATATAGTACATTATAGACTACCTCTATCTTTTTAGTTTCAGAATGTTTCTTTGTCTGCCTGTGTTGTTTTTCATGGGGATAACTGACCTCTTGCAAAGTCATTTATAAATAGGGGTGGGCAAAATGTTACCGTACAAAATGTCACATTTATTTTTAGTTTCATTTTAAATGTTACAAACTTTGTTTTTGTTTTCACAAGGCTTCTCTCCCCACTGCTGTTTGGTAAATAATTTTTTCTCTGAAGTCATGTAAATTAGTTTTAATTTCAGGCAAAAGACAATTGCTAATGGTGATTTCATACTACACTGACTTCTTGGGCCTCTTTTTGGCTACTCTCAAGTATAATCAAACCTGATGGATATCACAGAAATAAAGTAAAACATTTGAAGTAACACAGTTGACACTGAATGATCTTATTTCACAGTTTCTTCATAAAATTGACTACATTTCAGATGCCTAAAGTTCTAATTCAGTACCTAAAAGCACAAGAAAAGCATTACACCCCTTATTGTATCATTTTTCGTCTGAAAGTCATTTGAGCCATGCTGAAGGTTTTTTAGTTCGAAGGAATGTCAGCATTCCACAAAGGCTGTTGCTATTCTTCATTAGCTGTAACATAGTTAAAATCTAGCATCTGCAATAAATCAAAGTATTGGAAGATTGCATTAAAACTTATGACAGTTACAGAGTTTGGTGGGTGTTGGTTGTTTTTTCCTCCCTAGTATACCAGGGTCATCACTCATAATAGTGAAAAGTATAGCATAAAGGGGAAAAAAAATTCAGAATGTTCCTAAAAATAAAATAGAAAGCCCTCAGGAGTCCTTTCAGAACAACAATAAAAAGTATTGCTAGCTGTAAAATTTGTAAGCAGGTTCCATCCTGTCGGCACAGAAACAATGAAGATGAATTACATTCTAGGAGAAACATTGGGACTGTCTGGTAGCATAGTGGCAAATCTACAGTGAGGACAAAGCACAAAACTACTTCTACGTCTTAAGCTGAAGGTTGATGGAACAAGGCGGTATGAATTAAATGGTGACACAGGACCATCTATAGAAATTCTCTCTTTAACCATTCAATTCGTTCATCTGGCCATTATTTGGGCTATTTGGTTTTCAGAAACTCTGTGTTAGCTCTGAGCTCATGAACACCAGGGTATAATTACATGTGTTAAGTGGCATAAGTACATGTACTTTTAAAATATAAGAGCTGAATATGAGTTGAGGGGATGATAGTTATTTATATCTCTTTCAACTATCTTTAGGTGTGATGAGAAAACAAGTCTGAGGTTTATTTGGCTAGGTCTAAAAAAAGGTGCTTTTGTCTCGGGTAAAAGGACATTTAGGCTATGTGGGAGATGTTGGCAGCTGGTAGGGAATGTTGGGGAGGATCCCACAGAGCTCTGCAGAGCAAATCCACCACACAGAGACTCATCTGCAGGGAAACCAAGAATCTTGTTTTGCATATGTCCTTGTTTGATGCCCTGGATATTCCTGTGGTAGCTGAAAAGACATGTTGTTAAAAAGGGAAATATACGGATAGGGTTTGTTTTGCAAAAGCTGATGCCCACGTTGATGGCAGGTTGTAAGTTTAATAACAAACTTCCCATATCCTGAGCCAAGGTCAGCATATGCAAAATGAAACTCACACCACACAGCAGAAATGGGGAGAGTGTTTATTAAACCTTAACTGTAATTCTCAAAGGATGTTTTGGTGTGCAATATGTCTACCCTCTCTTAAAACAGCTTGACTTTTAATTTAAATTTAAAACTCAGAGGTTTACTTTCTTATGTGTTTATGAATGTTAATTAAAAGAGACATTGGCTAGTTTGCAACTATTTAGTCTTTATTTGACAATATTTGAAAGTTGCTTTCCTTTTATGCTGTTATTCAAATTTTCTACCTGTAAGTAATGAATGTGGCTTGAGTCAATTGTACATTAAAAATTGAAAGTAATATTAGGTTCTTTGAAAAATCACTGAAAATTGCCATAATTCATGTTCCAGAGTCTTGATGATTGATTGCATTAAAGCAGTAGTGAATTCAAGGTGAACTGAAATAAAGGTTAAATGAAGGTTCTTTTTAACCTCATCAATACCCTTCTAATATATTGAGAATTCTGAGTTTGAGGTATAACTAACAGTAACCAAATCTGAAGCAATTATCTAGCACTAGATACGGTATTTGTGTGAGTACCTAATAATCGCCTAAACCTATCCTTTTCCCAGCTGAGCTAATTTTTGATGGAACACATTGAGAACAATAGGTCACTCAGAGCAAATAAAGTGGGGTTGCCACTGTGTGTCCTCAAGAGCTCTTACATAGCCCTGGGTTGGATGGCTGATGAGGTAATCTGCATAATAACATGGCCCTAGTGTGTTTCCATTAAGTCAATGAAGCACTGAATATATACCAAAGTGCCACTATGAAGTGGACTGGATCTACAGACCCACAATATCTTTACTCATTTGACAGGAAGAACTGTGTGCTAAGCTCATAATTACACCTCTTTACTCCTCCACTCAGTTCACATTTTGTCTGTTGGCAGTAAAGTATCATTCCAAGTATAATTCTAATTAAGTTAAATTGAGTTAAAATGCATAGCTCTAATTATTTGTGTGTATGCTCTGTGGGCTAAATGTGTGTAAATAATTACTAATTCAAATTGATAAATTTTAATGCAAATATATATAAATAATACACAGTAGTGTTTACATGGAGTGAAAAATAGGTGAAAATATGATTTATTTAGAAAGCAATAAATACATTAGTCTTTCATGCCATTAGTTTTTCTTGTCGAAATAGCATTCTTCTTAAGATTCATTTATTTGTTATCTCCAGTGTCAGCAAAAATCATGGTTAAAATGAGATTTCAAAATTGAATTCGGTGAATAGTTTTAAGGCATGTGTTTAAAGCATATATATAAAGCTGTTTTCTGTGCACAAAAAAGGAGTAAACAACAAATACATACCACATGAATTCAATTTGTTTTACCCACTGATGCCCAGAATATACATTTTAAGGTAAAATAAAGTTTGATCTTAAAATGACTCAAAGTACTGGATTCCTTTTGTTTTTGTTTTTGTTTTTTTTTTGTTTTTTGTTTTTAATTTGAGAGACAGAGCACTAGCAGGGGGTGAGGGTGCGGAATGGGCAGAGGGAGGGGAGAAGCAGTCTCCCTGCTTGATGATGAGGGGCTTTATGGCTTTATCCCAGAATCCCAAGATGATGACCTGAAACAATGTCAGAGGCTTAAATGACTGAGCCACTCTGGCACCCCAAAGTACTGAAAGTACTGGATTCTTTTTTTTTTTTTGAAGGCATATGCCATAGGACAAGCTCATTAAGAAATGTGTAAGCTGGGGCGCCTGGGTGGCTCAGTGGTTTAAGCCTCTGCCTTTGGCTCAGGTCATGATCTCAGGGTCCTGGGATCCAGCCCCGCATCAGGCTCTCTGCTCAGTGGGGAGCCTATTTCTCCCTCTCTCTCTGCCTGCCTCTCTGCCTACTTGTGACCTCTCTCTCTGTCAAATGAATAAATAAAATATTAAAAAAAAAAAAAAGAAATGTGTAAGCTTATGTGCAGTGTTAACCACTGGCTCCATTAGTGTTTGAGCAATTATTCAAGATCCTTTCTTTAGCTGTGTAATGTGATACCATTTATTGGCTTATGTTAAAGTTAATGCTTTTAAATTTATAAGAAAAAAAATCTCTTAATTTTGTAATGTCAGATTCTTAAATTGAAAATATTTTTATTAAGTTAGGCAGAGTTCTATTTTAAGTCCCTGGTCAAGATACTGGAATTATCTTCTTTGTCTGACATTTTGGAAATTTGAACCCATCTCCATTAGACTTGCTATGGAGTACTGTCGTTAGAATGCACTTTAAATGTGATCTGCATTTCCTCTGTTATTTTTCAATAAAATCCATCAATAACATTTTAAAATGGATAGAGTACCAACTTGTTTAAACAGTCATTTAAAATCTTTCATGAGAAGTTAAAACTCAGTCTATCAACTTAAAGGAAATAATTTCCTGATGAGAGTAAACGTAATGGATATCTATCTTTTAGTCAAAATTGTTGTTTCATACAGTACTCCTGCATGAGAGCTACATTTCAGGAATACTGAATTTAGGCATTAGCAAAAGTTTGGTCCCTCCCATCAGGGAGCTATTCCCAAAGTCATTATCACAGGACGATCCCAAAATTGTATGGATTCAACTGAGATTCCGGGGGTGAAACCTTCTATCCATTGTGAGAAGACTCTATCCATGAACATGTCCTTCCTACATTTTCTTTGTCTGAAATAAAATGATTACAATCCTATACGTTCCTAGAGATGACCAATATATGTATGCATGTTTCTCTGCATCTCTTTCTTCTCTGTCTCTCTGTCTCTCTTTCCCTCTCTCTCTTTGTATCGATTTGGCCATGAATGTGGCTGAGGGATGTGTATATGTGTGTGTGCACATATATAATCTTGTAATATATCAAGTCCAAACAACTGAGGCACAAAGTGTAAGAAAGGAACACCCATATCACATTCTAATTGTAGCTCTTGTGTTCAGTATAGTTCTAACTGCTAACTATGAGCAATATCTTAAACAACTTATATGTTTTATCTAGCTTCTTTCTCCCTTCACCTATAAAAAGAGATGATTATGTCAAGATCCTTATTTTTTTTTTTGTGATTCTTGTATGACTAAACAATCCAAATGCCCTTTAGATTTATTTCACTTATCACCATCTTATCAGATCTTTTGATTTTTCTCCATTGGTAAAATTAAAAATACAGTATATTTTTATTTAAAAAATGGTCAAGATTAAGGTTGTCTACTGGAATATCCAGCTGAAGCATTAGCCAGAAAATAGTTGAGAAGTATACATATTAGGTTTGATGGAAATAAAAAGATAAATCACGAAATTAGAATAAAGAAAATCATAAGATAGAAGTGTGGTATTGAAATACTACCTTCGGGAGTTCACTCCAAAAGATATACCTTCAAAATGTGAGAGAAAATTATGAAGATCATTCCAGGTCCTCCTTGCTTATTTTATAGATTCAAGACAGACTCCATAGTAAATTCTATAACCAAAATATGTAAAAGCCAGATGGCAGAGTTCAATTTTTATTGACTTTCATGAGAAAATGTACTTAAATATGAGCAACTATATTGGTACATGTGAGCATATTCTCTTCATGCATTATGCATTCTTTTCCGCATGTCAGTGTGTACATATTTCCATGAACACACATTGAGGCTTGGAATAATGATGTTGGGCCTACTACTTTTGCAGTTTCTAAAGAAACAAAGTTTATTTTTTGATTTCACTTTTACATTATTTTATTTAAACACATATTCATCCACTGGAGCAGGTTTGGTAAATTCTCCTTGACTTGACTGTCTACAAATACACAGATTCCTTTAGCCATGGAGCTGGAGGTCCTAAATCTTCCATCATGGGTGATGATTTGATCAGTCTAAATCTTCAGCAGGTCCTTTATCACTGGGAGTGTAATACTTATTTTAATTGGTAAACATTTAAGATGTTTATACTGAAAAGATGATGATTTCATTCCAACAGCTGTCTGAAGCATGATCTTACCCAGCAGTAAGTTTATTTTTTTTTTAAAGTCTTCTTTGCAGAACTAATATACTTAGGATATATGGGGAAATGATTAGGAATATCTTCTTTCTACCCACTGCATTAAATTGCCTAATTTTCTGACAGCTAGAAATACATTACCGGAGTATACAGAAAATGGAATGAAATAGAGAGTGAAACCCCATGCAGATTAAGGAAAGGAAAAAATGATTTCTATATGAGAAAGAAAACCTTGGAGAGAAGAAATAGCTAGATACTGCTACATCCCTCAACTATGTGAGTCAGAGAGTGATTTTCTCGCATTCTGCAAAGTAGATGCAAAGATTATGCCGAAAACAGGAGAGAACATAATTGTACAACTGCCAATGTGAATTGAGGACTCAAGTTGAATAGAGGCTCTGATGCTAACAAATTCAAAACTGGGAAAGGCTCAGGAGGTATTTCTCACGAACTCTTCCAACCTTTTAACTCCCTAGCTCTGCATTTCAGAAAGGAAGGATGCATCTCCAGACATGTTTTTTTTTTTTTTTGTATGTTTGTTTGTTTGTTTGATCATGACTGTCTTTTTTTTTAAGATTTTATTTATTTATTTGACAGAGAGAGAGATCACAAGTAGGCAGAGAGGCAGGCAGAGAGAGAGGAGGAAGCAGGCTCCTGCGGAGCAGAGAGCCCGATGCGGGGCTCCATCCCAGGACCCTGAGATCATGACCCGAGCTGAAGGCAGCGGCTTAATCCACTGAGCCACCCAGGCGCCCCATGACTGTCCTTTTTTAAGGATCAGCCCTTCCCTTGTCCTAAAAGGGAGTAACACAGATGAACTTGCCTTCTTTCATTCGATAGTACCAGAATTGGAGTGACTCCCTCCCACAACTGCCCCGGACCTTCCTTTACTCGATTTTCTGGCTCATCACATTGCAAGAGTGAAGCCCCAACAGCAGGCAGGGAGCAGAATGACAAGGTTCTCTCTTGGAGAAATGTCATCTAATGGCTCTTGTAGTCCAAGTGATATGCCACCTCTGAAGAACACAGCTGTCTGACAGTTATTTCTGAGTCATCTTGGTGTATTTCAAACACTTGATTCTCTTCCTTAGGCACTTGTCAACATGTGCAGATGATGTTTTAACTGGAACATTGTCACCAGCTACATGAAATCAGGAAAAATCTGAGTAGCTGTGAAAACTGCAACTTCCAACTCAAGGAAGAATTATAGTGCTAGAAACAGAAACAGACCTCTTTAGAAGAGGCATTATTTTTATTCCTTTGAAGGTGTGACTATTGTGTTAACTGATAATCGGTTAGGTTTATGCTTTTATTTCCTTTGTCTTTCTTGCTTGACAGAGATGAAGGAGAAAATGGGCCTTATTAAATTACAAGATAGAGAAAAATAATAAAGTAGTCCTTTTTGGTTGTTGTTTGGTATGTGAATGACATGTACAAATCACTCAGATTCCATCTCAAGTGGCCTGTGATTTATCTCTTCACATTAACAAATTTTGTTGATCTTTGAGTAGCTACCGCCTAGTACAACTCTTAATATATTACAAGGGTCCAATAAATGTTTATTGAGTAATGATATATAAATTATGTAATTTATACATAGAATTCCTATAGGTGTAATCAGATGTTAGTATAGAGCTATTTTTGCACATTTTAAAAAGTATCACTTTTTAAATTTATCTTTAAAAATATTTTATTACAAAACTTTATTTATTACAAAATTTATTTACCACAAATTTATTACAATACTTTCAAAATAACATGTACATTTAGTAAAATTTTCTATCAAGGTATATTCATATTAGGATTCACCATATCAAAATGAAGAGGTAAAATAAAAGCAAAGAGAACCTATTATTTCTTCCTTGGATTTTAGATTCAACATGGGTTATTTACAAGGTCCTTTCAAATTCCACAAGTTCATGTCAAAAATGTATTTCTCCTAAACTAATCTTTTCTCAACAACCATTGATATTTTCTCTCTTGAAAAAAGATTATTTTGTCAGTAATTTTAGATAACATGCTGATTTCATGGATATACTCTGTCGGCATTAGGTGATACATAAATAGAACTAAAAAATAATTATAATCAGGAAATAAACTTTCTCAATCTGTAGAGGTCCATTTTGTGATAACAAAAATAGTGACTTGGGTAGTTCTTAAAATTCAAATGTCACTTTCCAAGGAAGCCATTTATTTATTTATCTATTTATTCATTTTTAAGATTTATTTATTTATTTATTTATTTGAGAGAGACAGAGAGAGAGTTGGGAGGAAGGGTGGAGGGAGAGAAAGAATCCTGGAGCAGACTTTCTGCTGAATAGGGGGCCTAAAATGGCTCCACACAGGGCTTGATCCCAGGACTCCAGGATCATGATCTGAGCAGAAATCAGAAGTTGGCGGCTTAACCAGTGGAGCCACCCAGGCGCCCCTCAAGGAAGCCCTTATACAAAGTATTCTTAACAGGTTAATTGCAATTTAATATCAAGATTAGAAAATGAGGGGTTCAAAGGTGACCAGTGAATGGAAGAAGCTTCATGTACCCCTCTAGAAAGAAAATGAGGAGTCTGGGGTACTGCACAGCAGAGTCCCTGAAGTTGAAGGGTGGCGGAGAGGATGTAGAGAACTGGGGAAGTGAAATAAAGGGCTACCCATGAAGGGGTTTTATATCTTGCTCAGGAGTTTGAACTTCTTTATGATGCTGAGGAGAAACCATTAAAATATTTTTGACGACGTGTAATAAAATTAGTTTTAGAAAGGTAACTCCAGGAACACTGTAATGCCTAGGAAAGACGGAAAAATGTCTCCAGGATATAACCCAAGAAATAAAATCTATTTTTGTACAACGTCAATGCAGCCCTTACAGGTTATATTAAATCTCTACATCTCTTAAAGTATAATCAAGATGTCAAGATGTAAATATATTTTTGAAACACAGAATATTTAAATTAAGAAATTTAAGTGACAAATATTTGAAGTAAAAACGGATTAAGTATACAAAATTCAGTTTTAAAAAAAGAAAGAAAAAACAATGGACTTCATTGTAAGGAGAACAATTAAATTTGACATTACCAGAAGAGACAGTGAACTCCTTTTTGATGCTTTTGTCAACACTACTAGAAGCATTAAAATGTTACTGCAAAAATGAATTTGAAAGCATGTAAGTTTGTTCTCCTTTCACTGAAGGATGAAATATATCCAGTATTACTTTCTAGTAGTTTCAAGATTAAATAAAATGTGACCAAAATATGGAATATATTATCAAAACAAAATTTTAAGATAATCTCTTTTCTTCAATAGGCATTTGTTAGTTCCTTACAGTGTTCAAATACTGATATATATTGGGTTTACCAAAATCGTGATATCTCTGATTTTATATTACCCATGACGTATGACATAAATCTTCCTGGTACGTTTCGGAAACAGTGTCTGGGATTAAAAACATTAAATATTATTAATTTAAGTTCAACACATCCTGTAAAATATATATGGCTAGAGAGCAAATGTTACATTAATTAAGCTGCCACATTTGTATGAATAGGATTCTTGTTTTGATTTCTTGTTAAAATAAAACTAAGAAAGTTCAAACAGATTTTTCTTTGGTTTGGGTGTGTTTACAAGAGTGCTTGGTAGTCTTTAGAAATGGCTGCATCTGCAGAGCATAAATGTGTCTTAATTACAGGTTTTTTTAGGGTGAACATCTGTGCCCTTTTCTGCAACTATGTAGATACTTTGACGGTTATCTGAGAAGAATATGTGGTTAAATTTGTACACTGTACTTACTTGCTAATTCACTTTATTTAGTATAAATCAGGAATATTTAAAGGTTTATGTGTACAACTTTGACATACCACTTTATACTGAACAGTCTTCTATTTTCTATAATTAGTATAGAAGGTAAAATTAGAATCAAATAATTTTTTTAATTGGGATTTTGAGTTGATGAGAAGAAAACTTAAGATCTCTTCCATTTCCCTTTTCTTTAGTAAAATAGTAGTTTCTTGAGGTATAGAACAGAGTTCCCTTTTTTCTCCCACTCTTTGATAATCACTTTGGCTTTAAAATAACATGCTATGAAGGAAAGTACAATGCCCCTTGTTTTTGAAAAAGAAAGTTACTTAATTTCACTTTTTAAAATTATATATATAATTCTCACATGGATGAAAGTATATAGGAAAACTCTTTAGTCACAGAATACGAACTTAGGCACTTAGAAATAACAGTAGTTGTCAGTTCATCCTGAATTAGCAAGTAAGGAAGCAAGGCATATGGTGGGGCTGGACTGAGGATGATCCAGCAGGAAATACTTTTGATAGAAAGACTGATATTTGGATATTATTGACAGAAAAGCCTAAAAATTGTTTATTTTTACTCCTCTGGCTATGACATTTTATTTGTCAAAAATATTGGAAATTAACTTCCCCAGAGAGCAGTGAAGTACCTCCTTTGAGAAGAATTCCTGTCATGTACTGGGTCAGAAGAGCTCCAGTGAAAAGTGTAACAAAGAACAAATTCAAAAATTTTGCTAAGTACCTAACACTCCTATAAAGCAAATACCTGCTGTGACCAAGAAGGCCAGAACATTTCCTCAGTTTGACTCAACTTCAGAAATGTTTCTTCTTGATTCCAGTTCCCTGACTTCTTTTTCTTAAAGCATCTATTCTAGAAAACTTGGATGATAAATTTCCTTTGCCCCTTTGAGATCGAGATCTTCTATCATCTAGGAATGTCTTTCTCCAACACCTGGAAGCCATCCCTTTGAAATGTAATCATGAAGAAAAAAATCAGACCCCTACTTCCAGTCCCTGTGGGAGGGTAGGAGATGAACCTGAATAAGGGAACAATTAAGAAACACAAATAACTTAATCATTTAGACTAACCTCTTCCTTAAAGTACTTTACTGTTCCCTTACCTCTCTTTTGTTTCAGCAAAGTGAGTTCAATATTCTCCCCCATTGCAATAGTCTTGAATAAAATCTCCCTTGCTATTTTTAACAAGTACCTGGTACAATTTTTCTTTAACTGCTGTCACTATTTCTTTGGATTTTGTGAATTAGAACCATATTAGCCAGTTATATCTTTGAAACTTCCAGGCATTGGTAAATTCATAAAATTATATTTCGCTGAATTTATAAGAAATATATAGAAGTGATAATGACACAGACTTAGTAGGTTTAGCTTAATGAGGTTTGGAAAAAATTATAAATGTTCTCTTTTAATTATAAGACCATCATTCCTAATGATATAAGATAATTTTTAAAGTAATACTATGAATTCAAAAATGTTACAAGGGTGATACAATTGTTCTCTATATTTTATAAAGTCTTCCATGAATCATATTTTTCTAATTTTTTTCTGAATTATTAATTATAAAGAAGCATTCCCACAAATGAAGTCAATCAACAGGAGGAACATGAGGAAATTAGTTTACTAACTTTTCTGTTAACTTGTAATAATAACATGATATGAGATTTTATTGGATACTTGGGGTCACCTATTCTTATTACTCAAACATCCCTGCCCATGTGGAAAATTTTACTTATATTTCAAAAGAAATATTTTTGTTTCTTAATTAAACTGTTGCCCTTTATAGAAGGGATGGGTACTAAGATGTATTTTGTAATGTTCTAAGGCAAAATTTAAGTGTGTTCAAAATTATGTATCCTTTTGTACCTATTTAGCTACAATAAAACTCCTTAAAATATTTTTTCTTCAATGTTTTAATACACTTGAAATAAAATGGAGGTAGAACTTGGTGTACCTAACACATTAAAGTGACTCTTAAATTAATTTTAAATCAAGCTAGTTCTTAACATTCAGGCTAGTGTATGGAAAAATAACAAAATAATTAAAAAAAAAACAGGATGTTAACTACCAAATAAAATACTCCTTCTCATTGACTAGGAAAATCCTACTGCCACTACTTACAATTTTTTCTCAAACACATATTTTAGAAGCCAAATATTTTGGTTTATTTGTTTCCTCAAATACCTTTGATAAGGAAAATCTGTGTTCTAAGGTGGCCAACCAAAGCAGCAGGGGAATCCCAGTCCAGCTCCAGGGCCAGTCTGGGTTTCTCCTCCCTCCTCCCCATGCCTGCCCACCCCAAGAGCAAGAATGGCACAGATACCAAAGTAAAAATGTATAAACTACCCCCTTTGTTTGTGCTCAGGGCTCAGACCTTGGGAGATTACTCTCCTCTGAGCTTGCTGGCATTAAGTAAACCATAAGCTCCTCCAAGGTCTCCCAGCGCCACTTGGTATTTTGACTAGGACCCAGTCCAGGCTCTGTTAACACCGCCTCAATGCTCCAGAAAAGTTGTAAGTAGTTTCTTTAAAAGAACTTGTGGGTTCACATGCTAGTCCTATTTCAATACAGTTCTCTTGCTTCATCTCAGCAAATATAAAATTTTCTCCAACTTCAAGAATCTAAGTAAGTTGTGTCTGTCCCATTTCATAATACTTAATTTATGTGTTGATTCCTTCCCTCAAAACATACATACTGATTGTTAATTATGTGGAAACACTCACACACACACACACACACACACACACACACACACATCTGTCCTCACGATGCAGTTTGGAAGCTAAATCTTGTATGAAATGTAAGGTACATAAATAACTACTGTACAAGAAAGAAAGTGATAAATGCCACAGAATAACAATCAATAAAGTGTTATCGGGGCCTGGGTTTGGAGAGGTTATATAAAACTGTGAAATCTGGGACGGTTTCAGAATTATAGCTGGTTTTAAAGGACATGAAGGATTTGGATGAGAAGCAGAATATGTTTAAAACATTCTAGATGGTGAACAACATATAAACAGGCAAGATCAAAAAATAAAAAGTATAGAAAACATGTCTGTACATAATTCAACCTGGCTAGAACCCAAGCTTGGGAAAGGGAAACAGTGGAAGCTAGACTGGAAAAGACGAAACTATAACAAATCTGGATCACAAAACTAAGCAGTTTTGATTTTATATAGTAGCCAATAAATGGGGAGGCATTTAAGTGTCAAAGGAAGGACAGTATCAGAGCTCTAATATGAAAAGCATATTTGGCAGGGCAGCTGGGTGGCTCAGTCAGTTAAGTGTCTGCTTCTGCTCCGGTCATGACCCAAGGTCCTGGGCTTGAGCCCCACGTCAGGCTCCTTGCTCAGAAGGGACATTCTCCCTCTCCCTCTGTGTGATGCTCTGCCTACCTGCACATGGTCTCTCTCTCTGTCAAATAAATTAATTTTTAAAAATCTTTTAAAAAATTGTATTTGGCAGGAGTTTAAAAACATATTGGAGGGAGAAAATGAGCATTGGCAAGACAAGTCCCTAAGGACATAATTATAATTATCTGGGTATGAGGCAATGTGGTCTATAAACATGGAAGCATCAGGATATGATGAAGAAGCAGAATCTGTAAAACATGACCAGTGATTCGATGTGAAGAAAAGGCAGAGTGCAGACAGAAAGTCCCAGATAATTCTAACTTCACCTGGTTCCTAGGTCCTTTACTATTGATGTCTGGCAAAACTGCTATGGAAAACGGTATGGTGGCTCTTCAGAAATTAAAAATTAGAATTTTCATATAATCTAGCAATATTACTTCCAAATGTGTATCCCAAAGAAGTGAAAGAATGGTCTCACAGAGAGTACACTCACAATCACAGCAATATTATTAGTTCAATATCCAAGAAGTGAAAATGACCCAAATACCCATTGATGGATGAATGGAAACAAAACGTGGCATATATGTATAATAGACAATTATCCAGTCATAAAAAAAGAAGGAAATTATGACATATGAGAAAATGTGGATAAACCTTAAGGCTGCTATGCTAAGTGAAATAGGCTAGTTACAAAAAGACACATATCATTTGATTTCACTTATATGAGGTATTGAGAGTGGTCAAACTTGATAATTTTGAAAGTTGAATGGTAGTTGCCACATGCTTGGGGGAAAGAGAGATGTGGAGTTGTTATTAATGGCTATAGAGTTTTTGCAAGATGAGAAAGTTCTGAATATAAGTTGTACAACAGTATGATTATAAATTAACAATGCTGAACTGTACAAGTAAAAATCTTTCTCATGATGGTAATGAGAAAGATTTTTAATTGTGTGTCACATGCATTTTGTCTTAATCAAAATTATTTTTTATTATTATTTATTATTTATTTTATTATTATTATTTATTGTTACTTATTATTATTTTTTAAAATTTTACTAGAGAAACAAAAAGAAGAAAAAAGAAAAAAAAGAAGGAGAAGGACCAAACAGAGATGGCCTTTAAAATTTACCAGTTATCTATTTAAGAGCAACATGAACAAGGCAGATATACTTGGTTTATGTAAGGGTTCTATTGTAACAGGTGGATGAAATTAATTTTTGGAACCTGTCAAAGGTTTTCAAAGAGTCCCCACTGTGAAAGTATGAGGATGATATAACAAGAGGCCTAACTTCCAGTCCTAGCTTCTGACACTTTCTATTTATAAGACCTTGGAAAAGTTACTTAATGACTCAATTAAAACAAACAATTCATAAACAATAATACCTGCTTATCTCATGGGATTATTATGAGATTCAAATAATGCATTTATTAGTGCTCGGTATACAAGAAAGGCAAATGTTATTATTATCTGCTGACCTCCTTGATGGGTTTTGTATAAACAATGATAGCAATTTCTAGGTTAATTGCTGCAGAGAGTATTGCCAGACTGTCAAGGGCGGGCCGAGACCATTATTAGCTATGAACATCACACGGGGCATTGAGGTCAGCGCTGAGAACAAACTAGATCATTTAGACTCAAAAGTTTGGACTCATTTACCAGGTCTTTATACTTGCACTAATATAATTTACTTTAACACCCAGCACTCCTTTCCTCCTTGCTATAGTTTGTTAATTGTTATATTTTGTTAATAATTATAGATCTTTCAGGTAAATTCTCTACTTTGCAGTAAGAGAGGAATGGATGGAAAGGGAACAGGCAGCTTCTGTGAATTTGACAGAATATGAAAAGGCAAGAGGAAAAATGAGCATCAAGGAGGAACTAAAAGTGATGGGATAATACTACTTTTAGAAATTTGATTAGGGAATTCTCATTCATTTTGATTGCAACAGACAGGAAGCTGGGGAGAGAGGGAACAGCAGTTTCCACCACTGAGCTCAGCACTTTACGCATTTTATTATATTCAATTTTCACAAAAATTCTACCAGATAGACTTTTATCCTCATTTTTTAGATGGGGGCACTGTAAGTACTTTGCCCCAAAGCACACCAGTAGTAAATGGTGGGTGAGTTTCTAGCCAGTTCTCTCTAGCACCTGTGCACAGGCATTTTCTACACTACCGTTTGACCAAACTTCCACTTCTCAAAATGCACTCGGGTGGTTTGCCAGAAAGATCACAGCCTCCATGGCATTTCATCTTCTAAATCTGAACCATCTCTAACTGGAGGGCATATGTCTATAAAACAGAGTATATTCCTTTGGTGAACAACAAAATGTATTTCTTCCGTGAGAACAGACAGGTCAGAGTAGTTTAGAGCTGAAAGAATGCTCAGAGATCACCACAGCTAATGTTCTCATCGAGGACAATTAGACCCAGAGAAAGAAAAGAATTTGTTCAAATGCACTTGACCAGCTGATGATACTCTTCCCGTATATTATGCTGCTGTTTCACAAGACACAGCCAGTTTCAGGCGCACATTTAAGTTGCTAAGTATTACTTATCAATATTCTAAAGCCATTCAGGGATTAATAGAGTACTGTCTGATATGTGATTAACTCCATTAAAAACCCTGAATTTGTTACTAAAAGATAACAGAAATTTCATTGCCAATGGCAAAGTTACTTTATGAAAAGTTGTCAGTATTTGCCAGATGGAGTTAGTCTACTTTTTTTGTAATTGCATATTATGACTCAGGTGCTTACTAGTAAGTGATATTCTTTCTTAACTCGATTACCAAAAGTCTTGGAAATAACTCCATACTATTACCTGTAATCAGTAAAATCGGTAGTTCCACTCTTGGTGAAACAGGTGTTTCCTGTTATCATTGCTGCCTATTAATTTCATCCTCTTTTTCTTAGTCCCTAATACTAAACTGTGGCTTTGTTTTGATCTACAGGGCAGGAAAAAAAAAAAAAAAGAGGAAGTATGTTTGCCTTTTCATTCTTTTTCATTACAGGTAATAACCTGTATACTTTAATATGATTTTAATAAGAAACATCAGGACAAGTAAGAGAACTATGCTTCCTCAATACTTAGTGTGACTTATAGGACTTTAAAGTTCATCTTGCTTTATTTCTTATAGACTTGTAAGTGAATATAACCATGCTTGAAAACATTCATTAAGCTGTAATGTAATATTAAGAAACTGCAGGTAACAAAAATTAAGAAGAATAGTTCATAATAGTGGAACTATTACTTAAGATGAAATATGATTGAATAAATGTAAATGTAGTACATTGGCTTTTAAATCATTATTTCCAGACCCAGGAATGCACCCCACCACCACTACCACTAACCACTACTTGTATAGCCCAAAGAATAAATTGAGCCTCCTTTAGGGTCAAAGTCCTGCATGAGATACTTAAACAAAACAAAACAAAACAAAAAATACAAAAACCATGCTTCAGTTCTCCTTTGTGAGTGCTGTGCATCTGAGGAGAAACGGATGTTCCCTTTACACACTATCGAAAAGCAAAGTCAGAACATCCTCTAAACTGACTTCCCATGGAGTCAGACCACTCAAAATTTCCTTAAAGATTAGAACATACATGCACAAAAGAAGGGGGAAAAAAAAAAAGATCAATGCCCTTAAATTTACCAACACCTAAAACAGAAAAAACAAGGTTGAGTCAAGAGAACCTAGCACAGTAGCCCTTATCCTAATACAGGAGAGGATCACTTCTAGCCCACTCGCTGGTTAAAAGGACCTCTGTTGTCTGAAACCTAAAGATGGGAGCAATGAAGGCTGCTCTAGTTCGCTGGCTCCTATATTTCACCTTTCACCCACTGGGCTGCTTGCTTTCCAAAAGTCACTGTGGATCATTCTCAAATTTGATCTTAATATCTTCATTGCTTTTTTAATAATAAAATTTAATTAACATGATCTTTTTACTGCACTTGTTCTTATGAATATATAGCTTAATTAAATATTTTATGGGGGCACCTGGGTGGCTCAGTGGGTTAAAGCCTCTGCCTTCAGCTCAGATCATGATCTCAGGGTCCTGGGATCGAGCCCCACATCGGGCTCTCTGCTCAGCAGGGAGCCTGCTTCCTCCTCTCTCTCTGCCTGCCTCTCTGCCTACTTGTGATCTCTGTCTGTCAAAAATAAATAAATAAAATCTTTAAAGAAATATTTTATGTATCATAATTTAGGTGTCAAATTGTATTTTTTTTTTGTCATGAAATCTACTGTGATCTCTCTTGAAAGACAAAATGAAAGAGTTATCAAAAAAAAAAGAAAGAAAAAGAAAAAAAAAGAAATGAAAACAAAAAGTTCTGAATTACATGTGGGTAAAATGTAGGAAAGTTGGGAGGGAAATGTCATAAAAATCTGGAAAAGCTCTGTATCAAAAGTCTTTCTTGTTTTTGTTTTTTTTTTTTTTTTTTAAGATTGATTTATTTATTTCAGGAGAGAGAGCATGTGCAAGTGGGGGGAAGGGAAGAGTAAAGAGTAAAGGAGAGACTCCATACCAAGTGCTGATCCCAACTCGGGGCAATCTCAGGACTCTGAGATCATGATCTGAGCTGAGCCCAGGAGCTGGTCGCTTAACTGACTGAGCCACCCAGGTGCCCCTCTTTACTTGTATTTTAAATTCTAGACAATTTTGTACTTAAATATCACAAAAATGGATGAATTGCGGTATGGGTTAATCAGAGGAAAATTACAAGTTCCTTAAGGAGACTAACCAAAAAATAGCCCTGGCATTACATAAAACTAATTAGCAAATGGTTATACATTTACAGGTTTTAAATTAAAATGTTTTTGGTATTCCTACTTTCATCAACACATTTGAATAATCAATAATCTACCTAGGCCAACAGCATCAGTATCATACGTATATGTAATTATTAATAGTAGAAAAAAATTTAAAAAAAATAGTTGTGCTGAAAACAACACTAGCAACCAGTTTAATCAAGGTTCCTTCCCAGAATGTAATAGGTTTTTGTTTTTTGTTTTATATATTTTTTAATTTATTTATTTGACAGAGATCACAAGTAGGCAGAGAGAGAGAGAGAGGGAAAGCAGGCTCCCCGCTGAGCAGAGAGCCTGATGCGGGGCTCGATCCCAGGACCCTGAGATCATGACCTGAGTCGAAGGCAGAGACTTAATTCACTGAGCCACCCAGGCACCCCCAGAATGTAATAGGTTTAAAGGATGTTGTGCTTTGCTATGGTTATTCTGTCATCTATAGGCAATCATGCCTGCCTATGAACAAAATATAATTGAGTCTGAATTGTTAGTCTTCTGTTCACATGGACTGAAGTGGGACGAACAGTCATGTTATTTTTAGTGGACACTTGGTCTATTCAGCTCACTGGGTGACGCATGCTTTAGGGCACTGGTTCTCAAAGTAGAGAGACTAAAATCACCTGGAGGGCTTGTTCCAACCTCCCCACTCCCCCCTCTCCTCCCGCCACTCCCATCCCCCCACCAACAGACTGCTGAGCTCCACCCCTTGAGATTCTGATTTAAGAGGCCTGGGATGGGGCTCCAGGATTACATTTCAAGTGAGTTTCCAGGTGATACTGCTCCCATTGGCCCAGAGACCACATTTTAGGAAGCAAAAAAGGAACTATTTTAGGAAATCGTTCAGGATGTTAAAAAACAAACAAAATACTTTTATCCTAGAAAATGTTGTAGCACTTGTCCTGATGAGCACAGGGCGATGTACTGTACACCTAAAAACCAATGTAATACTGTTAATTAACTGGAATTAAAAACTTAAAAAAAAAAGAAAATTCCACAATCAAAAAAAACCTGACATCAGCCAAGAAGACATGCAAAAGGCAAGGCATATACACAGTTTAATATATGTTAACCAATTGGTTGTCCACTGATGCATCCAGAGTTGTCTAGAGCTCATGCTATAAAAGATTTTAAGGGAAATAAGTCAATCGGAGAAAGACAACTATCATATGATCTCCCTGATATGAGGACATGGAGAAGCAACATGGGGGGGTAGGGGGATAGGAGAAGAATAAATGAAACAAATGGGATTGGGAGGGAGACAAACCATAAATGACTCTTAATCTCACAAAACAAACTGGGGGTTCCTGGGGGGAGGTGGGATTGGGAGAGGGGGAGCGGGCTATGGACATTGGGGAGGGGAGGCGAACCATAAGAGACTATGGACTCTGAAAAACAACCTGAGGGTTCTGAAGGGTCAGGGGTGGGAGGCTGGGGCAACCTGAGGGTTTTGAAGGGTCAAGGGTGGGAGGTTGGGGGAACAGGTGGTGGGTAATGGGGAGGGCACGTTTTGCATGGAGCACTGGGTGTTGTGCAAAAAGAATGAATACTGTTATGCTGAAAAAATAAATAAAATGGAAAAAAAAAAAAGATTTTAAGGGAATTAGCCAGAAAATCTCTTTCCTAAGAAAGGGTAATTGAATACTTGTACGAACAAACAAATGTGCCTTAGCATGTGCTAAAAAATAGCTGATAGAATCATATGCCCCCCTTTTTAAATTTGACTATGCAATTTGAGAGAACTGAGAAGATGCTTACTATCACTCTTCTCATATCTATGCCTATCTTTCCTTCATCTTACCTTTTCTGCCCGATATTCTTGTTTCTCTTCCTAATGTTTCTTTGTTACTAGGTGTGCACTTAGGTGTAGTCACTATCACAAATGAGGTTTTTAAAGTCAATATCTCAGCAATAGCTCTGATTGTGTCACAAGCTGGTCCTAAAGATACAATTCTGGTCATCAGTATAATAGATTAGAATCTATTTGGAAAAAGTTTATTGAAGAAATTCAAATTGTGGAGAGAAAGGAAAATCCTCAAAGAGATACTCAAGGTTACATTTTCTTTTCCTCTTTAAAGGATTGATTATACAAATAACTTTGCTAAAAAGCCCTGAGGATGAAGAGAAGTGCAAATTGTGTGGTTAAATGAAAACAGATTTAATCACATGGACTCTGCTGGAATTATTTTCGTTCAACGTTTCAAAGATGTAATAATTTTTTTACACCACCTTGCCTGGCTCTGGTTTTTGTGAGAAGTAATCCATCCCAAGTTCATTTTACAGTTGTTAGCTCTTAAACTATAGATGGGTAAGTGCTTGCTTTGTATTTGAAGTTATGCTCTCTGTAAAATAGCACTTTGAGACTGGGACAATAAGTTAACCATTGTGTGTGTATGTGTGTGTGGGGGGGGTGGGTTTAAAACTATCCATTTTCACATTGACTCCATCAGAAAGTGTCATTAATTCATGAGGTTGGGGTGCATATTTTTTCGAAGCTAAAGGAGAAACCTGAAAATAATATGAAGCTCTGTTTTTAGGGGCTGCACTAAAGAGCTAGAAGGTAACTATCTTTTGCTATAATAAGGGATGTGCCCTTTTTATACAGAACTGCTTTTATATGCTCCAAGAACGAAGTGGCCATGTGAACATTGCTTCTATCTATATACAGAAAATAAATGAAAATGAGCACAGCTTTAGGCTTCTAAACAGACACAGTAAAAAAACCCTAAATTTTGATATTACATTTATTAAATAGAAAATAGTTAAAATTAAAACTGAGTTTTCAATAGAATATTGAGTAAATGCCATGTATTTCTAATGCGACCACTGAATGCAACTACAGTATGACATTAAAACCTAATTCACTTTGAATGTCATATAATCTGAAATACAAAAATATCAAAATGCACAGAATTACCCTCAAGCACCATATCTTACAAGCGTAATATAACAGTTTTGTCTTTCACAGATAAGTCAAAGATAAGTCACAGATAAGTCAAAACACAGCCATTCCCACCTATCCCTCCCTCTCAAGCACAGTATGTACTTCAAAGAAACTATGAGTTTTCATGTCTTCAACTAGACTTGAGACCTTTTGAGGTTAAGAGATGTGTTTTATATCCTTCTTTTATTCATTGTTCCAAACAATGTATTTATTAACTATTAAAGTGGAAAAATGTAAGAAGACTACTATTTTGGTGACTTTTAGAACTTGCTACAACTTTCTGTTCATTAATCAGTCAAATGTTTCTACGTAAGAGGACTAGTCTTAAGTCTTATACTCTCATTTATAGTCAAGACTAATATGTACGGTTAGGCATTTTAGAGGTCGTAAGGTAAAGAAAAGATTTTGAGGCCATCCCGTTGTGTGAACGTGCAGTTTGCTGCTGAATTCGGAGGATGACAAAAGTTCACCAGGCAAGTCACCTTCAAACTGCCAACAGATGATCTTTGCCTCTCAAGGGAAACCAGGCAGAAACAGACACTTAGAATTTTCCACTGTATAGGCAATCCCTACCTAATTGTTTCGCAGCAACGACCCCAACAATCTGTACAGCAGATGTGACTACCTCACTTATCACTATCATATGAAGAAAACAAGGGCAGAATAATCAGATGCTAATGGTAAAGATGCGCGGAGAAACTGCTGCACGAGCACGGATACACCCCCTCTCTGGCCATCTGTCCTACCGTGTGGGCTCCACATCACAAGAGGATGTGGGGAGAGTGGACAGCTGAGCACAGCTTACAGAGGACTTTTCCAGAACGACTAATGATGGCTTCCAACAGCAGGGTGACGCTGGCGTGTAAGAGTTTTTAGTAACACGGCAAGGGATGTGCTGCTAACATTACTTCAAGGACCCAAGGCTTTAACTATTATATATGTTTTTTTAAATAAACAGTATCCTTTCCTCTCCTTTGCTGCATTCTAACGTTCATTCTGAGTGGCAGGGAAAGACGCATGGCTAGAGCTGCCGTGCAGGAATTGTACGTGGCACTTTCTCGTGTCTGACACCCACACAGATGAAACACAGGTTGAGAGGGGCTGCTGCAGGCTATCACGGATCAAGTTCATGCTGACGAAGTCCCGAGCCAAAGAAGCATGGTAGCTATACAGTTGGATCACCCGGATATTAGTGCTGACAGCAGGTCAGAACTCAGTGCAATATTTTTTTAAAGATTTTATTTATTTATTTGAGAGACAGCAAGAGAAGGAGAGAGAGCAAAGAGAGAGAGGGAAGAGGGAAAGGCAGACTCCCCGCTGAGTGGAGAGCCCGGTGTGGGGCTCTATCCCAGGACCCCGAGATTATGGCCTGAGCCAAAGGCAGATGCTTAACTGACTAAGCCACCCACGCACCCGTCAGTGTAATATTTTAGCACAGTTCAGGTGTTACATTAACTAATCATTACTTTCAAAACCTAAATGTAGGATAAAAGTAATTCTGCTCCTGGCAGGCTGAACTGGATGAATCAATCTTTGTTGAATGATTACAAGGACAGAATCATTTCACTGGCATGCAGAGGCAGGCTTAGGGTGACAGGGGTGACTAGGGTATGCTGACATAGGTCTTGGTGCAACAGAGATTCATGCCTGGGGATGAAGGGGCTATATGTAAGGGCAGCGCACAAACTGACCTTGCTGTGGGTGACCTCCTGGAAGAAGAGGAGGAAGAGGAGGAGGGAGATGGGGAGAGGAAAAGTAGGCACAGAAAAAGAAAGGGGGAAGAAAAGGAAAAGGAGGACAGGAAAACCTACTTGGAGAAATGGAGCACAAAAAGTTTAAAATCTCTGTGCATTATATTTGTGCATGTACATATAAAGCTGATGAAGACAATTAACTTTCCGGAGTTATTTCTTAAAAAGGAAAAACTGGATGACTGGGTAACTTAGTCGTCTCAGGTCGTGATCCTGGAGTCCTGGGATTGAGCCTGCATCTGGCTCCTTGCTCAGTGGGAGCCTGCTTCTCACTCTGCCTGCTGTTCCCCCTGTTCATGCACTTTCTCTCTCTCTCTCTCAAATACATAAATAAAATCTTAAGAAACAAAAAAGGAAAAACTACTCTTGGCTGTTTGATAGAGGTTCAGAATAACTGGACAAACAATGAACAAAACACAAAGATTAAGTTATTGTTTCCCAGGTAGAGAAAAAAGAATCAGTCAAGAAGGATTACACTTAGAATATATATGGGTCTAGTGAAGTTCAAAGTCATCCAAATACACAGTTGAGATCAGGGATTTATTCATACGTAGCATAGAGAAAAAAGCACTAACTTCTTTCTAAATTGGCTCTTTAGTCATAAACAATTTAGACGAAGCCATAAAGAGTTTAATCCTGAGGAATATATTGGGTTTCATGAATTAATGGGCCTATATGAAGTAGCTTTCTAATACTGAGATAATAAGAGCTCCACTAGATAAAATGATAGTTCTATCTTTAGAAGTTCAAGACAAAAACTTCAAAACTCTTATCCATTCCAATATCCTCTGAAGATATTTCATATTACTTTCCTATTTCAGGGATTTCATTAAACCACACACTGAAACAACTGTAAGTAAGCAAGTGGAGAAGCTTGGGAAGTGATAAGACATAAGCAATACAAACCTCCATAAGGAACTGGCATTGTAATCATACAGTGGATGCCACATATTGCTGGGGAGAAAAGATGGTGAAGGGATTGTGGTTGCTTTAAGGGAGAAAATCCCATTTTCTTCCATGGTCTATAAAATATGATACTATCTGTTTTCCTTTTTTGGGACCCAGAAGTGTAATCCTCATTCAAAGTAGAGGAAAAAACATTCGTGTCAACCATGAGTTGACAACACACTGTTTCTATCAGTGTACACAGTACTTGCAACACTGTATACATGTAAAAAGAAATCTTATTTCTTTGAAGAATGGAATTTGAAACTATACTTTTAAAATAGCAGTTAAAATATTTCTCCTTCTGAAGACATTGCCTTGGCAATAGCTTCTCTCTTACGGATAGTGTTTTCATTCCTTAACTCCTTTCACTTTCTATTCTTTAGGAGACAAACCTACATCTCATAATTTATAAAGGATTAGAATTCATTATGGGACTTTATAAAGGATTAGAATTCATTTGGGAAATTCATTATGGGAAGAGCTTTAGCATTCGACAGTAAAGAAAACATACAGGATAAGTATTTGGAGCACGTATTTCTTTGTTTTACAGTGACATAAAATATTTGATTAAAGTATGATAAGAGAAATAATAGAGAAAACTTGGCCACATAAAATTATCACATATATCTATGTGAGTTAAAAATAACTCAAGGTGATTTTCCTCTTGTCAGACCTTGTGAGTCTTAGCACCAAACTAAACAATACCAAGTTTTTATGATTTAAAGTTTTCTTGGAAAAAAACAAAACACATCAAAGAAGTCCTAAAATTAGAAGTACAGAAAAAGGTTCTTAGAAGGTCATCTGAGGCAATATAGCACAAAGCTAGTCATTGAAGCCATTACATTCTAAGGCACAAGTAAAGGAGTTAAAATTTTAAGCTAGATCTGGTCATGTGACTTTATTATGAAAAAGTCTCTTGATTCTTTCATTTCTCCTTGAAAAAATTTTAAACTGTACAAACCATGCTGTAAGCATGTTATCTATTAGTAGTTTTAAAACTTTCATACTCTTATCCAGAGTCTACTTTAGAACTGCAGTAAATTAGACCAGAGGAGTTTTTAAGTTGTCTCTAAATGGCTATAATTAAACCCTCACTTAGAGCTTTGCCATCCATACCAAGGGCAAATTCAATGTAATAAGGGGTGCATAAGAGTTGAATTATTAAAAGGAAAAACGGAAAAAAGAAAGAAAACCTGTGACTTGGCATCGATGCCTGTGTAAAGAGTGCAGGTTAGGTGCTCCAATAATTTCTTCTAAAAAGAAGTTATTATATGAGGATCAGAAAGGGTAGGTGAATAGAGGAAAAATATCTCAACCTTTCCTTTAAATTAAAAGTGAACTTTCACCCAGGAAATCAATCGTTAAACTTTTCATCTTATAAATACACTGTGAAAACAAATGTACTTCTTAAAAATGACCCCATTTCAAATGCAAAGGATACCCATAGGTCAAATTCTTTGAAATGAATCTAATTAGCAAGAATAGGCCACCTAGCCCATGGCCAAGGAAAGCTATCTGATAAGACCCAGAAAAGGGGTTGATATTAATGTCAAGATTGGCAGAACTGGCAGATACAGAAGCAATACAGTTGCTAAGCTGAGTGAAAAAAGCAAAACAAACAAACAAAAAAAAAACCCCAAACCAGAAAACTGTACACTTTGAGACAACTCTCTTTCCCTCACTCCTAAAACATTTAAAATACAAGCAAATACATATGACATTTCTGCTGTTTCAATTATAAAAGTGTTATAATAATTTCTTGTGAATTTACTCACTTGGTCATTTAATCAACTGCTTTTTGTTTGTTTGTTTTAGGAACAAAACTGTCAGGAGAAGAACTGAACACTTATGAGAAACTGCTGTCCAGGGGATGGGATTTGTGATTTTTCTATCACTAAGAGACAGTCTTCAATTACAATATAAGGATAGTAAAATATCTTTAATTATTCCCTATATGAGGGAAAATGTACCTTATCTTTACAAAGCATAATATAGTTCACATTAAATGTTATTAGGCTTAATTTCTGCTGATCAATGAGACCATCACAAAAGAAGGAAGATTACAATATGAGCCTTTATCTGATGAGGCAAACCAGACACAAAGAACACAAAAAAGGGGCCTGCTTCTGTATCAGTACTTCATCACAATAAGAGAAGGATCTTTTGACTCTTAGTTCATTGCATTTCCTACACTCATAAGGTTGGTTTAAAACCACCGTATCCCACTGCCTTTCTTCTAAAGAAATGTGAGTTCTTGGTGTTCATGTTTCATCTGCAATGCTCAGAAATACTGTATCTCCTCAGGGGAAATGCAATGCCATTTTCAAGGATGGTACACGTCAAAGTCAATTTGCTAATTGGTTTTAGTTGTTCTTCAAGAACTATGAATGCTACCTAGTTAGTCCAGCAGCAATTCCAAGGGAAGCAAAACTGATCATTTGATATCCAGATTTCAGCAAAAATAACAAAAATATGGTGTTTTCATGATCTTTGATATAAAGAGGCTAATATATAAGTCTTGTTTGTGCCAATGTTCCATTTATGACCTAATATCAGTCTTTTCACTTTCTGGGAATTTTCAACAACCACTCTGATTTTCCAAATTCTCATTTTCCCCGTAAGCAACACTATATGAAGATCAATACAAATGCTCTAAAAGGTTTCTAACTAAAAATAATTGAAACAAAATTTCCTTAGGAAGACGATCTTCTAACAAATGAGCAATAACAGTTCAAAGACATAATATTTACTGAAATGTGCTGTTTATTTATATTCATTATTTACAGGAGATTAATAACCACTCTTAAATATACCTGCCTTTTGTTTTGTTTTGTTTTTTCCTTTAACTATCCTTATGTTTTTCAGGACTTAGCTTTCAAACAGGGAATTTAAACTAAATCATTATTTTCCAGGAAAAAAACCTTTGATCAGAGTATACATGGTATTTTGACAACATGAAACTTATAGGAACAATTAACATATATATGAACACTTTTATATGTGGGCACTCCAGCTAGAGGTATTATCAATAGACAATCTTTGGTTTTAATGTATTTATATCCTTATTTTGATTACTAGTTAAACATCCTGTCTTAAAGTTTGTAAGATCTAATGTTATCTGTGTAAGTCTATTGATAGTGCAAAGAAAGAGAGTTGAGTCATTTTTAGGTAAGAAAACATGAAGGATATTTACATCAGTTTTCAGGAAAGGTAAAAAATAAATAAAATAGGGGCACCTGGGTGGCTCAGTTGATTAAGCATCTACCTTCTGCTCAGGGCATGATCCCAGAGTCCTGGAATGGAGCCCATCTGGCTCCCTGCTTAGCAGGGAGTCTGCTTCTCCTTCTGTCCCTCCCTCTGCTCCTTCTCTCTCTCTCTCTCAAATAAATAAAATCTTTTTTTAAAAATTAAATAAAATATAAATGGAATCCAGTGTGTAATTTTTCTCATGCCTATCTCCACTCTGACCCCTTACCTCCCTCCGTGCCCTCCCCATAACAGTGCTTCAAAATCACTAATCCAACTATTGACTTGGCATAGGAATGCTCCTTTTTTCCCATTCCAGTCCCACAAAGTAACCAGAAGGGTCTCAAGTTATCTAAATAAGGTGTTGATGAAGTCATGGAAGTGATTAACCAGATTTAACATGATATGATCAACAGCTTTTCAAGCTTCTGTCTTCTTCATTATCTTTACTTATAATTTAAATGTAAAGCTTATAGTAAAATTTGTATGGATTTTTGGAGGATTCTAACAGTAAGATGTTAAGAGGGCAGTCAGATATCATTGCAATAAGAGTTAAGTGGGTTCAGTTACATTTTAATTTGAACAATGGCTTCAGATATTACCTGTCTGATAGGGTTTAATATAAAAAAAATCCAGTTAAGAACTTTGGGGAATAATATGTCAATCTTGAGAGAAAGCATGAGATGTGAGTCTATGGTGGACAGGCACTTAACTGTGTTTAATACAGCAAATGAAAGACTGTTACAACTGTATTTTCTTTCTATTTTGTTGTAAGAAACATGTCTGACAAAGAAAGGGAAGAAAAGGTATCTTTAACTAGAGTCAAAAATGTTGGTTCAGTTAAATGGCCCATAAGATTCTTCTCTAATACATATACAAATTATATATATTTTGCAACAATGTTGCACATTATCCATTACTCCAAAACAGCACTGTGTCTGCACTGTTAAAGGAATAATACTATTCCATTATACATTTTTCTCTGAACATTATAACTTTCTACAATTTTATGAAACTGACATTAAATCTTCCTTCTCAACAGAAAATCTAGTGAAATGTATTCCCCTCTCCATTATGAAAGTTTTTTTTAATCTTATTTGTTTGGAAGTCAAATATTGTATCTTTAACTTCTTCATATTCCCACTCCACTCCACCCCATGAAGTCCCCAAAGAACATATAATGAATATGCCTTAGTGTTTTGGGGTGAAGTGATGTATTTTTAGCTGGATAAATGTTTTATACCATCAAAGGATAAAGGAAGGGCTTACCAAATGTACTTAAAAACATGGTGATTTATTTCATTGTACTCACCCAGCAAGCTCTATTAATGGTAGTAAAATTATTTGTAATTATTTATCAGTCAGATTAGTCTGTGAATTAGACTACAGCCTCTACTATGCAAATGAGTTCCAGAAATTATGGTGTCACAGAAATATGCTAGTGGTGACTGGCAGAAGTGGAGAGCCACTTAATTCTGAATTAATGACAAAATTGAGTAGTCTCCAACACTAGCAGGAACATCTTACATGGCAACATTATCTATTCATATTAACATTAATTTATTGGGAACAAAACACCAGACAGAGATATGTCAAGTAGGCCAAGTCATTAAGCTCTATCACTGAACATCAGCTTTGCTACATGATGTCACAGTTTCTCTGTTCTTTAACTCACATAGTAATGGCAGGATAGTTATATTTGCAGTTTTAATAATTCTTGAATGCTTTACATTCTCCAAGAAAATCATAACTTGTCAATTTAATAGTCCCCTGAGACACAAAAATCAACTCTGTAATTAATACTCAGTATTGAAATTACCATTTATCATTCTAAACTTTGAACATAACACACTATCTTGGAGAAATGGTCCTCACGGACATATTCTTAAAACACACACACACACACACACACACACATAAACAAGCAAAAACCCCTCAGATACAAAGCATTGTTGTACCATTTTTCCCCCCCTCCTGGCTGTACACTATTACCAATTACAAGACTTTCTTCTCCAGCCAACCAATTAAGCAATGAAAGTCCCCACCTTTCGATTGATTTCTACTCATCCTTCAAATGATTCTCAAAAGTTATTTCTAGTGTGAAATTTCCTGTAACATTACAAAGAGCTTGCTGCCTCCTCCCCTGAGCTCTCTGGATAGGTTTACTGACAAAACCTCCTTTTCTGCAATTATTACTCTGTAATTTTCACTGGAAGTTTCTCAAATGTAGCCTTCTGCTTCATTTATGTCTGACTCCAGATCCTAATACGTGCATGGTGCATGGCTGTAACAATTATTTGACAAATTAAAAAATAATTGAATGAATTAAATAGATATAAAGAGGGCTCTTTCCCTCAAGCTGATATTGGGCAGTTTTTACAAATCAGTCTGCTATTATCTGGATACCAGTCCAATTCCCTGGAATACATGTCTAAGGAGAGGGTGGTGATTGTAAACATATTTTCAAAGAGCCTTCTGTCAGAATATCATTAATTTATAGTTGTCTCAATTTTTATCCATGACCACTCAAAGTAAATATTTATTTCCTTTAAATAATTGTGCTTGCCAACAGAATGAACTCTTCTAGACCAAAAGGAATGGTAGATATATCATTTATATTTATGAAACTATGAGATGATATGACTATATTTACACTCATAAGAATTATACTCCCTACTCACTGGAAATGGAATTAGTCTATATTGGATAATGATTTCACCTTCAGTGAACCAATTTTAGCTTTTTCATTAATGGATTAAAATAGATTTCACAGGGACTGTTACCAAGGTTCAGTCAATGTAGTATTTATGATTTTATCAAGTTTTTTTTTTCCTTCTACTCCCCACTACGACCACTTTATAGGATTTTTCAGTAATGTTTAATTGATTATATGTGGTGCTTTGGAAGATTTGAAGGTTTTTATTTTTGACTGTGAGAAGTTCCCATCATTTACTGTTGGCAATTTTTTTTTAAGAATTAAAAGAAAAATGTTCATGCCTTTTATCCACGACTTGTGATTGAATATTTATAAAAATAAATTAAAAATAGTTTTAAATGTTCATTGTAAACTGTGAGCAGATAATTCCTTTCTATATGATACTGCTATTTATGCTGGTGAATATCACAAACACTTGTTTCAAAATCCTGCTAACTAATATATATTTTCACAAACAAGTAAGTATCTTGGAAAAAATGCCAATCTTCATAAATATGTAATGATGTAGCTTCTCAGAGAGTAAAGCCTACATGTATATGCAGATCACATTTCTAAGAAATGAAATTAGTAACAACTAATATAATTATTCTGAATTAGACGTGTTTTATTTATGTTTTATTTATGTTTATTTATTTATATTTATGTGTTTTATGTTTTCTATTTATGTCATTGGATGACAATGCTCCATTTTCCTTTACATTGCATGTGCAATCTCATTTTGTCTGTCCTATGTTCTCATGCCGTTTCTTCACACTCTTACAACATGCGTTTGTAAAAAATTATAGTAACAGAAAATCATGCAAGAAGGGAACTCTCCTTATTTTATCAATAAAATCACTGGATTAAGAAGTTAGCCACTTCAAATTCCAGCACCTAATATTTAATTATGTAATGTATTTTAAAGTACCATCGGGCGCCTGGGTGGCTCAGTGGGTTAAGCCGCTGCCTTCAGCTCAGGTCATGATCTCAGGGTCCTGGGATCGAGTCCCGCATCAGGCTCTCTGCTCAGCGGGGAGCCTGCTTTCCTCTCTCTCTCTGCCTGCCTCTCTGTCTACTTGTGCTCTCTCTCTGTCAAATAAATAAATAAAATCTTTAAAAAAAAAAAATAAAATAAAATAAAGTACCATCCCAGGGCCCATTTACCATCTTCTATCTCTCGACATTCAGCTTCTTCCCATTTTTCAAACTCTGTTTCCCAAAAATGGTTGAATCCAATGTGAAAGATCATTAAAGAAATGTGACCTTTTCTCTATGTTGGATGCACACAGGAATTGGTTCAAAGACAAGTGATTTCTAAAAACACATAAACCAATATGTTCTGCCATTACACATAAATCAAGTTCTGAGTTAAAGATTAAGGATGACCATTTGAAATTATAACAGTTCTCAAAAGGTTGTTTAATTTTCTAGGGCCTTCAAAGACAGAATTTGTACCAAATGGCTTTGAGATTTAAACATAAATTCTAATGGTATATAAATTCATTTCAACAGCTTCTTCTCTGTCAATGAAAACAGGTGCCAAAGAGGCTTAAAAGCTTGATGTCTGTATGGGCTCTCAGATGGCTCAAAGTTAGCTGGTAAAGAGACTTCAATTCCCTTGACTAGTTAGAGGGGATTAAATGTAATATCAGATAAGCAGAGCCATATTGATTTTTTTTTTTTTTTGCCTATTAGAAGTTAATCTTCCAGTTTCATGCAGACTCAAAAATGTAGTCAATGACTTTAGTCATGAAAGTTCTTTCCAGATACTGATCTTTACCTTAACTAAAATAAGTTTTTTAATAATGTTTGCGTAGCATTTTATACAGATATACATGTCTATTTTAATGAAAATGCTATCACCTTAATGTTGTCTTTGGTGGAATAAAGTGCTTCTCCCCCCGCCCCCCCCCCACATGCTGACACACACACACATTTTTCTTTCCAGTCACATATGTTTCATAATCAGAGAGAGAGAGACAGAGAGACAGAGAGACAAAAATAGGGACAAACAGATAAAGATATAACATCTGGGCTCTGAACCACATCTAAATAACAATATTTACATAATTTTCCATTAGAAAGAAAACCTGGTTGATAAACAATCTCTAAAATGCACTTATCTATGTTTTGAAATGTTGATTCAAAGGAGAATATATTTACCCAAACGATATGAGTTAATCCCCTCTGCTCTTAAACTGTGGACAAGTGCAAACATGATAGACTACATCTGTGTTATCTCTGATATGAGAAATCAATTGGGGCCATTGATTTATCTTTGACCCTGTATCTTTTTTTTTTTCATTCTGACTCAAAAATAGAAGTCACCCTGTGACCTTATGATTAGATTGCTTCCTCCAGCAGATCTCCTGAGTGAATAATAATTCCTGGGGAGACAACAACCAGAAACAAAATGGGAGATCTGTTTGTTGTCTAAAAATCTGGGCAAGACCATCCCATGCACAACATTGCTTTCTTTACTACAATTTTTATTTTCTAGCATCCCACTGTCACATGCTAGGAAATGGACGGACTCTATATGATGAGCACGAAACTATTATTATGGAGAAGTGGGACTAGTTTCCAAGGTCATCAACCTTTCACACTTCCATTTACCTTATACCTAGAGCTGCTCTTCTTCGGTTTTCCTTTCAAAGTTTCTCATACTGTTGCTTAAACTTAAACTAGTGTTCATCTCAGTTAAGTGGAGAGTAAAGAACACCAGGGTATTTCTCTTATCTCTGCCCTCTATCTCAATCCAGCATGCTATTATGAGGAACCACAGTTTTTAATTTACAGCTCTTTGAGAAAATAACTCAAATGACATCTTTGTGTTTTACTAACACAGTCATTGGAAAGCAGTGTATAATATGTAAAATTACCAGTATCATCCCTTATTTTAACACTGATCCATAATTCATTCATTACTTTTTATCTTATATCAGGAGAATGTTGTAATACAAAATAAACTGTCATCAGTAAAATTTCAAAAAAATAATCCAAAACAATCAACAATTTTACGAGCAAGAGTTGTTCTACAGTCAGTGATCAGAATCTATTTAAGGTTTTAGGTCCTGTGTATGTACTGTCTGCTGACAAGCTATGCAATTATAAAGATATTCTTCATGTCAATGTCTTGAAAGTTCCTAATGAAAGTTGTACAATGTAACTCGGAGGCTCCAAACACTGTTAAACTCTACAAATGCTTTGTCAGTTTTATCATTTTCTTCAGTGAACAGGTACATTTTTAAGGCACCGAAGTGTCAACAAGTGTATCTAATAGAGCCTTGAGCTTCAGTGATTTCATAAAAGAGGAACTTGCCAACGAATTTAGGAAACTCACATTATATATTCAGGTTAGATTCACAAATTCAATGTTGCATGGCAAGAAGTCTATGCTCATTTCTTGGTATCATGAATTGCAATTTTTCCCCCAATTCAGAGAACCAAACCTAAACTTTCATAAATGAATGAACAACTCAAAGGTAGCTCATATTGTAGGACTCTTAGAGAAGGAATTTATCATGTATTCAGTTAGAGGGTTCAGTTTATGACAGCCATGAAAACGATCTATGTCCAGTCTATCCTGAGATGTAATCATGTTGCTCAAAATAAATCTGATGTATAATTTATAGTAAAAATATACCTCAAACTCTTTATATATACATACACACACACACACACACACACACACACACACAGTCACACATATATACACATACGTAAGGTGTTTTTTTTTTTTTCCTTTTTAGTTTACATGGTAATTTCTGTTAGGGGGAAACTATATAGCAAGTGACACACTTGCAACCTTTTCAAAACCTACTGCTCTATAAAGCTAGGAATTAGAGACAGATTTTGAATAATTGAGAACAGGGAATTTTGCCTTGCTAGTTTGCATAACCTCAGTATTACATGACATACTGTGGGTATCAAATACAAATTAGTCAAATGAAAAAATAAATAAATAAATCTGCCACATGGAAACAAAAATAAATAAATAAATAAATTTGTCAAATGAGACTTAATTGTAAATATTAAGATTTGGAAGTCACTGGAGAAAATATATTTTTCCATGGTTAGCACAATTATTTCAGCTAATATTTGAGGAAATAATTTACTAAGTCAATTAAGACATATACCTAAGAGTATTAAATATGTATATTTCAGTGATGGATGAAAAAGTTATAACACAACAGGATTATAATTCATAATTGAATTATACTCAGGTATAATTACTCAGGTATCTCATCATTTTTTACATGTTTATTAAATTAATTTCAGAAATTTTTATATGGTTGGATATATAATTCAGGCCAGATATTTTATAATAAATCCCAAAAGCATTTTAGCACTCACTAAATTAAAAGTAGTAATAATATCATGTATTGTTTTCTCTCACAACAAATTCTTTATTCCTTAAGCTGTTACTCTCAGTCTGTTTGCAGTGCAATTTTCTGTTATTCTTTACATTTAAAACAGAGTTGTTTGCCTTTGGAAATGAAAACTTTAAAGTCTGCAGAGGACAAAGTGAAGCAAAGATGGGTCAGTGGGTTAAACATATTGTCCTTGACAGTCTACACTTCTGGGTTTGAACTGCATACTTTCATATTTTATGGTGATAAAATTAGCCAACACTTACTTCAGATTAAGTTGCATTAAAAAATGCTCTGAAGGTTGATCTCTGTTTCTGAATTGCCCCTCCAATGAGGGAGCTAGGAGACGCCTTCCTATCTCCACAGGCAACATACTGTTCTTTTCAAAGGAGCAGAGTAGGGGAAAAATATGGGCATTGCTTCTTTCCTAAAGCCGGACTTCAAAAACCCACAGGATGAGGAGTAATTGATTCATTTCTTATGTAAGCAACATTTATAATACTGATAAGTTATTTGAATCTTGGATATTCTTTCGATGCAAACCGAAACACTGCTCTATACTTTCCCTTTTATTGTTTTCTGTATGCCTCATCTGACTTGTTGCAGGACCTTGAGCTGAGCTGTTGGACAGTTTGGGCTTGATTGTTCCAAGTGTACATTTCCTTCCAGTCTTAAAATGATGTAATTCTCATTTGTTGGTGTTTAAAATACTAAATCTAAAATTTTCTTCTTCTAAAAAAGTATCTGCACACCAACAATAGAAAAGTTAAAATGTAGATGGCACTTCATGTTTGCAAATAGTCACAAGTCCACTCAGACAAGTAATGATTTATGTTGTAAGAATGGGAGAAAAAGACGACTTGTAAATACAACCATGGACACAACACCATCACTAACTCCTTTTATGCAAAGAGCTGAGTTGGCACAGTGTCTTCGAAACTCTGCAGGGAGAGGAGCTGTCACAGAGGAAGACGGAGCTAATGTCTGGCTGGGGAACAGAAACCCATCAACATTGAAAATAGTGTAAAGTATGGACACATTGACAAGCATGAGAGATTCATGCCACTCGAGAAGGAGGGCAGGAATCCAAAGTGGCTTTTGGCAATGACCAGTCATTTACACATATTTTATGCTGAATAAATATTCATTAAATGAGTGAATAGCTTTAAAGGTATATCATGCATAAGTCACATGAATAAATATGCAAAACAAGTATGCATAAATTATTCTAGAACTACAAAACTGTGGGTAGGTGTTGTGGAGAAGGATCCAGGTTAACTGAAGAAGGTAAGATGTGTTTCCAGAGGTGACTCTGGAGTTAACTTTTAAATGATGAGTACACTGTAAATTATTGAAGAAAGGACTGAGGTCCATTTATCCCTGTGTCTACTGGGTAGTTAGGAAACATTAGCTGAATAAGAGGCAAGAGACAAATCTGGAGATTGTTAAGGGAATAACCGGTACAATGCTAAGACATTTGATATTATCCTGTGGATGATAGGAGAAATACAAGGACTTGAAGCTGAAAAATAAAACACTTGCACTTTTCTTCTGGTAGAAAGGTGATGCCGTGGGCTGGGACTCAGTGGGAGAGAGTCTAGTAAGGAAACTCTTGTGATAATCGAGGCAGGAGGATGAAGATCTGATACCTGACGGCGGTGGCAAACTCTCCTAGGTTTTCACGGACCATTGCCCTAAATAATAAACTGGAAAGTTTACCTTCTATAGCACTGCAGTGAAACAAATCTTTTTTGGTGATGTGTATGGGAAGTTACTTTAAGAACCATCAGCACCCTTATTTCCTTCCATTAGAATTTACAACTCCTATTGCTTCCAGAAAGCAGTTAGTGTTTATTTATATGGTGCTTACTTATAGGTCTACCTATTTGCTTGGGATGGGGAGGAGGAGAAAGCCTCACTTAAAGACTGGGACTAATAAATATTTCCATGTTTGGTGGTCTTTTCCTTAATGGTCCGCCATAATCAATTACATAAAAAACTACAACAACATAACCATTTGCCCATAGCAGAATTAAGTATGCTTATTTATTGGTGGCTTGGGCATATTTGCATTCACATCTTCTTTGCAGACTAAGAAAAAGACTGAGAATTTTTTAAACCTCTATCTCATTTAAAATACATTAAGGGGCCATCATCTTTACAATGTCAACTGCCCTTTTTCTAACTTGATGTTTGATTTAAATACAAAATGTTCTAATTAATATACAAGTTTGAGAAATGAAGCAGAAAAAGGAGTGGAACAGATGATGATGTTTCCTTAATGAATACATACTACTTTTTAAATGAATAAAAAGGACAATTACATATAGCAGAGGACACAGAACAGTTACTTTTAAATAAATGTAGCTGTCTGACAGTAAGAAGATGAAAGGAGACTATTCTATACTGAATAAAATATACGGAATAAAGTTGAATTATTGTAATGTATGTCAATGGTCAAAGCATGGGCATATATATTTAAGTAACTCTGCTGGTCTCTTAATAAGAGAGGAATTCCAAAAGTGGCAGGGTTCAGGGGAATATCCTTGCAAAACAATGTTGGCCATACACAATGTTCTTTCCGTGCATTTGTTTATTTGTACAGTTTTACATCTTAAAAGATCTAAACATGATAGTAATGCTCATATATGAGAAAAACTTCAAATCTAATGAAACTGAATGAATAAAACTCTAAATCTCAGTGTTAGGGCTTAACAGATGGGGACAGGTTAAGGATATTTTATTAGTCTTTCCATTCAGAACACCTTGATGGATATTCTTGTTGGTTGTTGGTGGTTATTTTTAAGAATCTAATGTTCCCCTATAGAGTGACTCTAAAAGTAAATCTATAGAAAGTTAGAAATAAATAGGACTGAACTTATATAGTATCCAGAGAAGATAGTCACATAATGAGAAAACTATTCTATATTAGCAAAATACTCTCCTCCTTACACCAAAAAGTCATTAGGCACTTGATCATTATGGAAGAAAATATGAGGTAAAAGTTTGTACACTAAAAGAAATACTTTTATATTTTCCATGATGTATTTATGCTAACTCTAGAATCTCATTACACTATGAGCTTTTTATCTGCCAAATATTTAAAAAATTTTCTACCAAGTGAAAAACATTCTTCTAGTATAGTCTGGCTCAAGTCCACATTGTGAAATGAGGACAAAAATAAATATAATTTCTTTTCTCAAAGAAGATTTAAATCTATTGAGGAGGCCATATATAAACAAAAATATTTGAAGAAAGTATGGGTAGGGGTTAAGTTTGTGTATAGTATGCACTTAACATGTTTAAGGGTATAAAACTAGTACAAGGGAGAGGAGCGGTTAAGGTAAGGAATGTTAAGTATCAGAATTACCCTGAGAACTTGAGCAAAGTCACATGCCAAGTACTTCCTGTCTCTCATAGAATATCACAATATTACAGGGGCCATCCAGGGAGAACTCCCCCTTCACAGATAATCAGTTTACTAAAAAGTAAGTACTTCAAAGACAGGAATTCTGTCTTATTCACATATTTATTCCCAAGAGCCTAATGCTTCTTTAGGACATGTGATGAACTGGCTTGACAGAACATGTGATGAACCCGTGCTGCAGATCTGAGTTAAGGCTTACTTTACACAAAATTTAACTATCATTCACTGTGACCCTAACAATGATCACAAATGTCATAAATACTCATCAGCACCAGTCATTACAATCTGTAATGTCTGTTTCCTATCCATGATCCTAAATGAATGAATGAATGAACAAAGAAATAAACAAATAAGTATCTGTGGGTCTGGAGGCAGCTCTGCTATCATGGAAGGACACTAGACTGAACTGAAAGAATCTCAGTTTAACTTCTTGCCTTGTCACATACTAAATCCATAGACATGGATAGGGATATTTTTATTCATAATAACTGTTATAAGTCATAAGTAAAATCATGTGTATGAAAATGTTCATCATGGGGGTACCTGGGTGGCTCAGTTAAGCATCTGCCTTCAGCTCAGGTTATGATCTCCAGATCCTGGGAATGGGCCTGCACTGGGCTCCCTACTTGGTGGGGAGTCTGCTTCTCCTTCTCCCTCTGCCCATCCCTCCTCCTCCACTTGTGCTCTCTATCTCTCTCTCTAATAAATAAATAAAATCTTAAAAGTAGGAAGAAAGAAAGAAAGGACGGAAGGAAGGAAGGAAGGAAGGGAGGAAGAAAATGTTCACCATGGGCACCATGGGCTTGGCACATAATAGCTTTCAGTTGAGTAGATGACTGTAAACTCTGAATTTGGAAGTCAACAAAGGAACATAAATAAATGTTTATTTCAGGCCCAAGCCTGAGAAAAAGAAATGAGGAAGAAATATTAATACACTGGGATGGGAGAAAGAAGAGAGGGGTAGGTCATGAAGAACACATTTTAGTATCATTCTAGAATAAGCATTACTGTTTCCGTTTAAAAAGGTAAATGTTACTGATAGCAGGGAGCATTGTACAGCAGGATCTTCTGTTTGCCTGAAAAGAAATCCAAAATCATTTGGTGGATCAATGATTTAAGCATATGAACAAAATGTATGCTCATGCCTCTTGAATCATAAACACACTTTTAATTTAGGAAATGTCTCAACTCCAAGAAGGTAACAGGGGTTGATACCATGTAATCATTGACTGAAGTATATTAAAGGAGTATCGAGTCCTGTTTCTAAACACAGTAATAGCAAAGCATTAATAGATTGTTACTAATTTTTAAAAAATATCTTTGTGAAGCTGTGCTCCATATGCTTCCTTGTTATCCCTGACTGGCTGAACAGTTCTGTACTAATTATTGAACTAATTTTCCTTTTCTAAGCATCTTCTTTTATTCTCTATGTAAGAGGAAGATACTGATACCAAGCTTCTCAATATGAATGCCTCATAACAAAATTTGCTAGTGTAAAATAACTGTTACAGCTTATAGCAAGCTTTGTATAGTTAAATAATAAATTTGTGAAATAATCAATTTTTTAGAAAAGAAAAATGAGATAAAATCAAGGTATAAAAATTAATAATAGTAATGCATATTTAATATCACACAATCCCAGTTATTCAAAACTGAAAAATACTCTGAGCTTTATTTTATAAAATAGAACACTGACAGTCCAAAAAGTTATGATTTTCCCAACCTTATAGAATACAAAATAGGCAGAATTAGGATTGGAAGAAATGAGGCCACCACATGCCATATCCCATGCTTTAAATAAAAATCTAGAGTGAGGAGTATAAGCAGTAAGAAAGTAACTCTGTAAGATTAGATGAAATGTATAAATTAAGGATAAACTCTCAGTAGAAAGTACAGAATGGTTTTGGTCGATATTTCTTAAATTATTTTAAGTGCACTCAATAAATGCACTTGCAAATTCTACTGCTGGAATGATTATGACTTCATTTTATAAGTAAAAGATCCTTGGGCTTAGGTTTATATAAGTGAAGAGCACAAAAGAACTTGTATACTCAAAAGTATTTCGATTTACTTTGGACTTGGTCTTTCTATTTAAAAACATCTAAATCTGCATTAGATTTTTCCTTTCTCTTTTGTTGATTTTCACAAATGTGTAAAACTGAGGTATCCTCATTGAATGTGAAAGAAGAAAATAGGAAAGTTTATAGATCGCATTTAAGTGATTTTTAAATTGAATTCTGGTTACAGAAAATTTTAAATATATAAGAAAATAACATTTTAGTACCTACTAAGAAAGTTTAAAAACTAAGACCAAAGCATATATTAATCACCAAACCACAGCTAATATTTATTGAAATATTTGAGAATAATTTTTATAGCAAATGAGAATGTGATTTCCATCCACTAAACACAAAAACTTACAAAAACAAAACAAAACAAATAATGAAAGTGACATGTAGTTTGCAGACACCATCCACCTGGACAAAATAATTTTTAATTGCATGCTGTGAGATTTATTGATTATGCTGCCAAGGGATAAGGCAGTACTCATCTCACCACTCATTAAGACAGTAGCTTTTTACTGAGCTATACAGTGGGAAAAACATGGAATTAGGCACACCTGTAATTGAATCCTGGTACTACCATATGCAAATAAGGGACCCTGGATAAGTTATTATTCTATTCAGAGCTTCACTTTTTTTTTTTTTTCATTTATGAATAGTGAGAATTAAAATCCCCATCCTATAGAGCTATAGTGGAGTATAAATGAACATGCACTTGAAGGCTCTGAGAATACAGCCTGACACCATGCATGTTCAATTATTTCTCTCTCCTGATTAATCAGCCTAGGTTTCTACTTACGGTCTTCCACTGATCTGAGCTGGGCATAACCATAAGCTCAACCAAGGTGAGACTATGCCACTTTCTGTGCTAGAAACAAACTTCTGAAAGGTGTGTATTACAGGGGTAGGCCTGCATCTTTCTCTCTCTTGTCAGAAGCTTATTTTTGATGTTCAAGTGGTTTAGACAAGAGTAAAGATTTCTCTCCTTTTCTTTTGGTAATGCTTAAAAGAGGAAGCTGGGAAACGAGATTTGGTGATGTTACTGATATTTCTTTGGTGTCGGGATGAGAGGGTCAGTGTAAGTAAACAGGAAAACACATTTGATTATCATATACACAAATTAATTTGTTTAAATGAAAAAAAGTGGGCATTAGGCCCTTGGTTGTAATTTGTCTTTTTTAAGTTTTCTGACTTTCCAGTTCAATTTTAGAGAAAAAAGCTGGGGTTCATTAAGCAAAATTATTCCAAAGGCAGTCCAGCATCATGGCTAATCCTCTAACAGCTCAAGGGCTTGTACTCACTCACACCCTGAAATCACTTCAGGTCAATGCAGCCTGTTCCTACCCTATCACTGGAGGAAGTACCCACTGTCATAGGTCATCTAAACAAAAACTGGATTTAGAAAGTATTATCCTATCTTCATGTTTTGGCATGAAGTCTATCCACTTTATTTCTAATAATCAGATAAAAATACATGTCTCTCAAGGTATAGGTTTGCTTACCAATGCCAGGATGGAACTTCCTGCTATATACAATGAGCATAAGTCCTAGGCAAGGAGGCACTATTTATTAGTCAAACAGTAAAAAAAAGATACTTTTAAAATCTTTACAAGTAAATTGGGATGTCTGGGTGACTCAGTTGGTTAAGCCTCTGCCTTTGGCTCAGGTCATGTTCCCAGGGTCCTGGAATCAAGTTCCACATCGAACCCTTGCTCAGTGGGGAGCCTGCCATCTCCCTCTTCCTGCCACTCTCTCTGCTTGTGCTCGCTCTTTCTTTCTGACAAATAATAAATAAAATCTTAAAAAAAATCTTTACAAGTAAATCTTAATCCAAGGTAATGTGTAAATAACAGATCACTTCTATACAATAAATTCCTAAAGGCAAAAACGTATGGCCATCAGTTGTTCATAGTAGTCGCTCTCTAGTTATGGCTGTCCTTATTGAAAAGAGTCATTCTATATCCAGACAAGTTATAAATCTGTATTTGCAATAATGACTAGCAAGAGTGACAGAAACAGCGCAGTCACAATTATCGGGCTTCCACCTGCCCTGGAAGCAAATTTATGGAATATCTATTCTCCAGGTAAACCCATAATCAAATGGGACTATAAGAGTGCTGAAGGACTTGGCAGATAATTGACTGAATCTCAAGTAAATTTGTATGGAAAAATCACAGTGTTAACAATCATTATAAAGCAAATACCATAAAAAGTAGGTGTCTGATTTCAGCTGCTCAGCTTGAGAGTATAGCATTAGAGAAAAAACAAAAAAAAGCCAAGCCAATGGGTCCCAGGCCTCTTTGCTCAGTGATTTCAATTCTTTTGTGCTTTAGCAGTTAAGAAGACCTCACAAGGGACTGTTAATGTAATCTAACAGACTGTAATAAGGAATTCCAGTGGAGGACTGAATGCAACAGGGAATTCTTTGAAGGACTAACAGAAAAAAAACAAAACAAACAAGCAAAAAAAAACCTGGCTTCCTCACACCACTTTAAATATGTAGGGAAATCATGGGTGTATGAGAGTACCTCACTGATCTAGAGCAATGCTATGACTATGTAGCCACGCACCCTCCTGGTTTAACCCTAGCACTGCTTGTGTCTTGAAACATACCCATGAAAGGGTGAGGAGACATGGACAGCAATGCCTTCTAACAAATATAATTTGTAGAATTATCAAGATCACTTCATATTTTTCATAACACTTAAAGCCTTGGATAATATCATTCCATTTGAATTTCCACATGACTTTATCTGGCCAACTCTTACTATGCCTTCTAGATTTGGATCACTTAATCCACACTCCCAGTGTGTCCCCCCAGCTACCAACACAGGGCTTCCTGACCCTCTGGATTTCTGAGCATCCTGTGCAAATTCTGGTTTTTTTTTTTATCACCTATCAATTGTGGCAAAAGCTGTTAGTTTCCTATTCAAAGAGAATAACTCCCTCCATTCCTAAGAGAACTCGCATATTTCTCAGAATGTCAGTACACCCAGCCTAGAATGTGACTGAGCGACATAAACCAATCATTCAAATGTTAGTTTCCACCTGACTTTCCAACCTTTGCTTTCCCTAGGGGATGGCCGTATGACACTGTCCTGGGCAGGAACACATTAAGAGAAGTCTCTTGGAGGATTTCTGAGAAAATCTATCCTTTTTGTTTTAAAAATTAACTAATAAATAAGTCAAATCTTTAGCACAGACTGCTTCCTGCCTTAGAAGACAGAGTTAATATGTGAAATTTGAATCTAGTACAACCATATTGAAACCAACGAAAGGAAAAAAAAAAGGTGACATAGTAGAGGAATAGAAAACATTCAGGTCTTGGTGACATCATTAAACTGCCATTAAGCCAACTTAGAAACTGAGTATAACCGAAGTCTTATTAAGTAAACAAGAAACATCTTTATGGTTCAGAAAAATCTGATTTATTTTATTTGCATATATTTCTTGACCAAGAGAAACACTTTATTTAAGAACTTATGTAAAAACTAGTTCATTAACATACCCAATATCTATGTTATTATCATTATATTATTACTGTTTACATAAAGTAAATGCCAATATAGTTTAAAGATTTACATCCATCTTCCTAATTTAAGACTTTGAAGCCATAATGATCACAATCTGATTGTTGATTGACCTGGATCTTTGATTTATTAAATCATCTTAATGGATGCAGCAGAGATGTCACTATTAATTTTGTTATAAATTCAAATTCTTATTAATGCTGACATGCCATTTAAATGTGTAATACGTTAAATTTACCTCTGCTGAAAACCTCTGTTTCTCAGCAAAACTGAAATAATACCGACCCTTAACTTAGTCATGCAAAATGTACTCAACATAATGGTAAACAATGAAAAATAAAAGTTATTTGTCATATGGGTACGATAAGGTCAGAGATAATAAGGAAAAGTTAACCTACATTATGCCCTTATGTGTCTTAAATCGTCTTTCCAAATGCCAGTTATTTATTCTCATCAAAAGGTGATAGCAGCTGACTAAAATCATACTTACTACGTACATACTTACTACGAATACCACTTCATGAAATAAATATGAATGTCTCTTCTCTAAATATCGTTTAACAAATAAAGCACACTGTCCTTGGGCTAAAAGACTTCTAGAGATATAGCAAGTATATTAGAAAACAAAACCACAGAAAAATGCTGGAGAAAAACTGGTAACTCTTAACAGAAACTATCACAGAAAAGGCTGATAAGACCACTTCACCTTAAGGTGTACAATTACAATTTCACCAAGTATGAGAAGTAAGCAAAACATACTCCCAGCATTACACAAATTATTTGTATCTTTACAGTTGTCATTGTGACTGGGTAAATCACTACCCCTGATTAGACTGATTGGTTCCTTCTCAAATCATTTGGTCTCAGGAGATCCGTACGCTCTTAAATGGTACTGAGGACCCTAATGAGCTTCTGTTTCTGTGAGGTATACTATCAATATTTACCGTATTAGAAATTAGAAACATTCAAAACATAGGAATACCAAGCACGCACTCCATTAGTGATCAGAGCAATAAAGCCATCACACACGAAATAAAATCTTTGGCAACCTCCTCACCATGTGAGAGAGTGATGGTGGAAAAGGCAGACTGTCCTGACAAACAGTCCTGATCTTTCAGAAACCTGGGAGTCCCCAGCCCTTACTCTGATAACCACTGGCCTATGGTAACAGGAGGAAAAATTGGAGCAAAACAAATAGACCAAAGCTGCTGGGAGGTACAACTCTGTTCTTCAAGCAAGGATTCAAAAAGAACAATTGATTGAAGGAAGAAAAATAAATGCAGATAGTTTACTGCAAAGCCTGCAACATGGAAAATGCTTTTTCCAATTCAGTGTGTAGCTGGCAGTGTTTATGGGTACATTAACTATCATGAAAACTGCTAGACGGCTCCACTATCTAAAAGTAGAATATCTGATAAAATTTAAGACTTGCCTTGAAGTCAATTTTATCTCACAGAAAGTAGAAATAAATAGAGGCACCGCTTCCTCTTGGCTTAATTCGGATAAATAAGGAAAAATTGGTGCTTGTTTATGTGTAAGTGATAGGAATCCTCAGAAGACATGAACTGCTCATATTTTAAATAATAAAGAAAAGGAGCTATAGTCAGGCAGGAATTTTAGATGAGCAGAGTCCAACACTTCTATGAAAAGATGCTTAGGATTTTATTGCCAGAACTTCTGAAAAGTAGAACTAATAAGAAGTGAGGGGGGAGCCTAAAAATGGAACTGTAGTAGTGTAACTATATAGAAAGCTAATAAAGAAGAAGGGAGTAAGAGTCTTCTAAGGAAATCAGGTTCAGAAATAAATTGGTTATCTCAGAACTGTGAATAAAGAAAATGAAATAATGAATGAAGCAAGCAAAAAAAAAGGGGGGGGGGAGTAGAGGGAAGGAAAAGAGAGTAAATAGAATTATGGGTGAGGGCAAGACTCATTCAACTTATATACATCCTTGAAATTCACAACGTAATTGTAAGCTTTATAATTGGCCTACACTGTTTTAATAAGGATTTTTTGGGGGGAGGGATTAAAGAATTTTTAGATATTCTTACTTGCATGTAAATAACCTTTTCCTGCCTTTCTACTTTGATTTAAATTGCTATCAGATTAAGATATATTTTCTATCCATTATGACTTTTAGGTGAATTTTAAGCAAATTATTGAAACATTCCTGCTTATAACTGCAATACTACAAAACCAGATGTATAATCCACTCTCTTTCCCTTTATTTATAGTTTGCTTTTTATTTAAATGCTGCATCTGTAACAAAAATATTATTTTAAAAGACATCACCTATCACCGGTATCAGAAATACCTGGTAAAGATGGACAGCCAATTTCAGCAAATTCTCTGATTCTAAACTGACCCTAAAACTCAGTAAATCTGAGGGAAATCGTAATAACTATACCATGTTACCTTTCGATTTGCTCTATTTCTTTCCTTTCTCTCTCCCCATCCCTGGGTTCAGTCACCTACTGAACACTCCGTTTATCTCTACACTTCTCTTCATTACTCCTCTATAAAGGATTTAACCTAGCAGTCAACTTCTAAGATGTCAGTTGCAATAAGAAACTGCTTCAAATAACTGGTGGTTGCTGTGATAGCAAAATTTGCATTACAGTTTACAGATACCTCTGCCTTTGCAGGGATACTTAGCTACGATTCAACAAACCATTTACACAGCACATTTCCTCCCAAATACATGGGGTGTGTATTTGGGCACTGACCAAAGGACTTGCAGGAGGAAAAAAAAAAAAAAAAGTGTTTTTATCCAAAGGTCCCCTGAACAGAAAATAGATAATTTAAATGTTATAAGAAGGTGCCAGTTACTCCTCTCCCTCTGTTCTGAAAGAGCAAGAAAGGTGGAAATCGCTATCACACAGCATAGCAGGGGGCTGAGTACCAGCTGAGCTGCAGTGATAGAGGAGGGACGTTACTCTGGCCTTACAGGGGAAATGTTTATGTGTCTGCTTATCGGCGCAAAGAATATTTCTGCCTTTTATGCTCAGCATTTTCCTAATCTAACAGAAAATCTGAACCTTGGACTCTTGTAAATAGAATGACCATACATCTTAGCATCTCCAGGATGGGGCTGGTGTACAACTGTTAGCCCAGAGTAATTACCACTAGTGTGCCTGCATAATCTCCAAAATGTCCCATTTGGGGAGATAAACTATGTGGAGGCCTCATGTATTTGGGCACAGATCTGGAATGGAGTAAGTTAGAAAAGAGGTGATTCTAGAAAGAGATTATTTTAATGGTAGATGGCCAAAATCTGCTCCACAGTTCTACAGCCAGAGTGCTGTTTTTATGAGGAGGTTTGCAGACTGCTTTGCTGCTTTCAGAATACAGGCTTGAAGATAGGCAAAGGTATAATTCATTTCTCTTCCAAACAGGAAAAAAGGGAAGGATGGCTGTTCCAACCAGTGCAAACCTCAGATTAAGGACTGGATGAATGCAGTAGAAAACACATGGGTTTTGGCATCCCGTGAACGTGGTTCACGTCTTTGTTCAAAGCGGCAGCTATGAGACTTGGGCGACTTTCTCTCAGACTCTTGCCTTATGCCCCAAATTCTTCAGCTATAAAACAGAATAACCATATACCCCTTGCGGGTTGGCTGCAAAGTTTGCCGACAATATTTGTGACCGACACAGTCAATGTACAAACTGCTATTATTATTAGAATCTTAGCACATGGGGCACCTGGGTGGCTCAGTGGGTTAAAGCCTCTGCCTTCAGCTCAGATCATGATCCCAGGGTCCTGAGATTGAGCCCCGCATCAGGCTCTCTGCTCAGCAGGGAGCCTGCTTCTCCCTCTCTCTGCCTGCCTCTCCATTTATTTGTGATCTCTGTCTGTCAAATAAATAAATAAAATCTTAAAAAAAAAAAAAAAAGAATCTTAGCACACATCAAACACTACTGGTAACTAATATTTATTTTACACTTCCTGAAAGTTAAGGCGTGTCTTAGGCTCTTCGCTTTTATTATGTTACATAACCCCCCCAAAAGTAATTATTATTTATCCAAGAGCACATCAAGACTCAGAGAATTTCCAACACATTTCCATCTTCACAGGACTAATAATTGGCAAAGTTAAGATCACAGTTTAAGTCTCTTAAAATCCAAAGTTATATCCTTAATCTTTGAATTACTTAGAATTTACATCCTTTCAGGTGGACTCTATGGTTTTATTCACCACTGTGTAGCATCGGTGTCTGGTACAGTGCAAAAACAAAACCAAAACAGAACCAACAAATAAAAACCAACCACATCAGCACTAACGACAGTCAAATACATGGATATAATATCTACAAATGCTACAGAGTTGTAGATTCTTACATTTTCATCTAATATTACCAATTTTCAGTTTAAAATATGTACGAGATTTGAGCTACAGAGGAACATCTCTATTTTCCATGATTCAGCAAAACCATGTACAGTGGTTTAGAAAGAAGCACCCAAGAGACGACTAAAGAAAAAGCCATGCCTTACCAAAGCAGAGTTTATATGCTCCTCTCAGAAACAAGGCACAGATCTCACTTAGAGCCCAAAAGACCCACTTAAAAAGCATTAGAGGGTAAACCTTTCCACTGGAGCACTGTCCTCCCGTTAAAGACTGCCATCATTTCTCCTCAGAGATGGGAAAATTCTCAAAGTTTAAAGTGCTAGTATACTAACAAAGCAAGGGGAAAAAGCAGCCATAAATATGCTTGAGTGTAAATATATCTGAGAGAGAAAAACAACGCAAGAAGCAGCTTAGGAATTCTGCCCGACAGAATCTCTTCCTTCTAATCTATGTTCTCTCTCGCATGCTAAACACTGTGTCTAATAAAGGACGCGGGTTTGGACTCACTAATAGATGTGCTTTATTACCCCAAACGTATTTATTCTAGGACACTGTACAGAGTGGGGGGCTTGATCATGTGTCCTGCCCTTGGGCAGCATTTATCTAACTTGGAACCATGGAGGGATTTTTTTTCTTTTTTTTAATGCTGCTGCTTTAAGTGGGCTTTCTGTGTAGTAAAACATAATTTAGAACATTTCAACAAATCATATCTTAAATATTTCATTGTAGCACCTACAACATTCATGGGAAAATGGTTTTCATTTGATCTCACTCCAAAGGATTAGAAATACAACCTGTGGTCAACACCAATTTTTTAACATGAAAGCTTACTATGCCGTAAGCATTTAAAATGAAAAGCTGCAATCTGTCAGTTTTGGTATTCTGGAGATTCTTGACAGTTTAAAATAAAACATCCATTTGTAGCCACTGAAACAAAAGTCCCTTAGATGGCCCCTTAAATGTTCTTAAATTCGATATACCTACTTAGTGAAATTTTATCTCAGTCGTCTATCCTATTGCAGTATTTTAAATATTGTTAAATAAAATAAAGTCAAGTTCACTATACCACAGTGGATTATATAACTGAGAAAGACAAATTCAGACTTTAAACAAAGTTCAAGTGAAAATATCCAGAACTGAAATGGATCCTTTATTGGCAAAGGTCACTTTTGAAGGTCAAAGAATCAGCAAGAACCAGGGTATGGCTAATTATGAATTGTCTGTATTTGCCATTTTCTTGACAGGGACTACAGAATTTAAAATGTTGGCATATAGAACAAAAACAATTATTTTTTTCTGGATATACATTAGCAAACATGGGAGAAATAAGAGAATAACAGGAAAACACATGGATACAGTTTTGGCTTATGTTCTTTAAAACTCTGGAAAGGGAAAAGCATAATTGTGACTCTTGGTTTTAATTTCTTATACTTTAACTAAATAGTAGAACCTACTTGAAACATCTGGATATGTCCTTGTGAATGTCTACTTGCTCTGAGTCTTGAATAGCCACATACAAATGCATACATTTTTCTTCTTTCCCTCCTCCCTCCCAACCTCATTATTATTTCCTCTTTCCTTTCTTCTTCCTTTTCTCTGTTTTTCAAATAGCAATTATGGAGGTCATTCATACTAAATCATCAAATAGGTTCAGGTTAAATGGCATTAAGTAGCAAACTTTTTCCTGCTTCAACATGACTATTTCTGTTTCAGTTGATAAATTTTAGCCTTTGAGGTTTTCTGTGGGAAAAAAAATATGTACTGACACGTAAGGAAGAAAATCTTCCTACTTTGAAATTTATAGAAACATATTTGAGAGATTCTGTGAAGTAAAGCAGACAGTATAGAAATTCTTTATATGTAAGGATTAGGTAATAGAATGGAAGAAAGACAGGCAGGAATAGGATGGGAGGTGAGGGAGAGAGGGGAAGAGATTAAAATGAGGATGAGCACATGTAGGAGCAGAGAGATTTAATGCTTGAATACCACACAGACTTTGATAAATGAAGAAAAGAAGCCAGGAAGCCAAGAAAATACCATAAATATGAGAACATAAATACAGGGTTTATAATAATTTTTATATATTTCAACAGAAAACATCTTTAACATTATGTTGCCTTTCTATGAATTCCATGGTCTTTAAAAATATGATTCCGGATTTGCTACATTTCAAAATCTAGCTTCATATATCAGATTTAAGTACTTAGGTACATTGCTTTAATTATTTTCACCCTTTTTTTTCTATCAAGGCACATTCTGCGATGGCAAACACTATAATGCTAGGAATTCTATTCCACAGTTGGGCATACCCTGAACAGTAAAGTTTCCAGCATGTTCTACATTTGAACATCACGACAAATTCTTTGGCTCCAGAATTTCTATTTCTTCATAGATGTTCCTTTAATTTGTAGCCAGCATGAAAGCTAGTTTTCTTTGATATATGCATCCTGAAAATTGCCATCCACTAGAATAAGCAATCCAGGTATTGTAATAACACTGAAGTCTAGACCAAGGTTCCCAAGTGATCCATATATTCAAGATCACCCCATTTTTACTGCTGAATCATGAGTGTGAGATGGGAAGCAGGACATGGTTGGGCCATCTGTGCTTCCATCTATGTATGGCATTCAGCAACGTCAGTATCTAGTAAGTGAGTTAGTCCCATTGGTCTAAGTACAACCTACCCTACCCCAAATCCCTGGTAGACACATATGCCTACTCCATATTCTGAAAAGTTAAACCTGGCAATCCTATTTTAGGGTTCCCAGTAGTCATCTAACAGCAGTGAGAAGCAGCAGCAGGAAAGAATGAGCTTTGTTTGCCTTTCCCCTCTCCTAAGCAGATGGTTGGCTAAAACTCGCTTCACATGGGAAATCAATTTTAGATTTTTTAACTTGGATATCAAGTAATAAACTACAACTGCCAAATATGAGAAAAGTAGCCTCTGCATTTACTTTTATCTGTAATGATAATAATGGAAATATAAAAAATAAAATCATATTTCTGAAATAATTTCATTCTTTTAAAAAAAGGAAAAAGCTCAATGGCATTAAAAGAGTGACATTTTTAGGAAGGCTACAATGTAGAAATGTGTTCTCCACAGGAGGTTTAATGTAGTTTTACAATGTTCAAACCACAGGGTGTTCATACCTTTGGGGACAGTGTAGAATAGGAAATTAGATATAATCCCATAAGTAATGCTGAATATTCCTCAGTGGTCACTGGAAATTATAACTTGTGTTAATGTCACTTTCTGATTATTCTCCTTAGTTGTTATGGCCACTTACAAGGCCAGATGTTACTATTCACAACGAATGACTTCTGGCGTTCCAGAAAAGTGAACGATCCAGAAATTTGGAAACTTGCCAGCCACTGCAGTCATACCTACACCTCTTGGTAAGAAGTGTAGTTCCTTAGGACAGAAATGTTGCTGAGCATGGGGAGGTAAGCAGAGAAGGGAGAAGCTGAGTATCACTCCTTGCATGGTGCCTTCTGAATAGATTATGACATACAACTCATTGTGGCCCATAGGCTCAGTATCAGTGGCCTTAATGGAAGACAAAATGCTATTTTTTTTTTCCTAAACATGATGAAAGATTTTAGTAATTTAATTTTTTTTCCTGCTTCTATTGCCAAACATCTGTAAAAACTGTTGACCAAGTGATGGGCTATATGAATACTCAGATGGTCTAAAACCCACAAGTTTGCCCCCCAAAAATGAAATACCTACTTGTGACAGAGTTCTCCAAGCAAATTTAATACTAGCTCTGTTAGTCCTTTAAGTAAAACTTAAAAGAAATAATACTCATAAGTAGTTTATTTTTGATTTTGCTTTTTAAATGTCCCAAACTTGTATTATCATGTGATTGGTATTCTTTAGTCATGGTACTGGGAAGAAATACTTTGACCTTCTTAATGACAAGAAAGTTCTTCTACACAGAGGATGACAGCCAATCATTCCTTAAACTGGAAGAACTGGATAATCACTTCTTGGTGCAGTGATTTAAAGAAATATCATTTATCTTTGCCTAAAACGTTACAGAAAAATTCCTGAAACGCATTACAATTTTGAAAATCTGGCTAGCTACATGCTTGGCTCTGATCAGTGAAGAAAGATAGACAGGTGGATAGGTAGGTACATAAATGATGGAAAGACTCATACACAGATCGAGAGAGATCCTAAACTAAATACCCTGGAGGCAGGGAGGAAGAGAAATTTACATTGTGCACATACAAGAAATGGATTCTCTTCTGAAATGTGTACAATTTTTACTCATGTGAGGTCAACCTTTTCCAAATTGATTTATTTCACTATCGATCTAGACAGGTACTTAGGATGTGGCAATGGACACAAAAATCCAGTATCATTCACCAGAATGGAGGGCTGCTCCCAGAGGAATAGAAGTATCACCCTGCAGATTTTTCAAATAGTACTCCTTATTTAAAAATAATAAATTCCATAATCTACCTAGGTACCACAAGAACATATATCAAATAATTCCCTGCTGTTGAACTTTTCCTGGGGGAACTTAGAATACTTGAGAACCCTCAGGGCCAGTCTGGTAGCAGGTATCAGTGGTTGGGACCCTGTTCAAGTTACATCCAAAACTCAGAGTTACAGTCTAATCAGAGGGATATCACCAACAGGCCATTTGCTTATTAGCATCAATGTAGGCCAGGCAAAGCAGATGGATTTTTCTATAACGCACCATTCTTTGGAAAGAAGATCTCATTTATTTTGTCACCACATTCATTATACAATTAGTATAGCTATTCTTTATTTATGTATAAATTAAATCATCTACAATTTTAAGCATTATTTTTTTCCCTTCAGTAGAGATAGATAATTTGGTATCCTCAACATATGATACAGTCAGTCAGGTAACTGAATGATGCTATTAAGTTACCTTTTTTCCCAGTCAGGCTAAAAAACTTTCTGTAACCGTCCTGGTGTCCAAATTTGTACTTGGTTTTTGTATTTCAGTTGCTTCCCTTTGGCCCCTGCCCCATTTTTGTCCTTCTGTTAACTGAGTAAAAATAATCCGGCAAGATGCTGAGTGAACTGGAGGCCGGATGTGGTAAAGTGCCCTAGATGTCTGAACTGTTTTATAGGGAAAGCTGAAGGCACTGGTTGAGCTAAACAAACACACAGGGAATATGTTCATTATTTGCTACACCTATGCAGGAAAGGATATTTTCAGTGGAGTCTGCAGAGATTTAGATTAACAAGCCTTGTTACTGTTAACAAGCATCATGTGCCTAATTCCAAGTACATTGTTCTGCAAGCTGACACCTACATGTTTGAGTAGAACTGTCACAAGACAAAAAATCTTACAAGGGAAAAAATGCAAGTGCTTATAATTCATTCCCCATCTCTTCATACCTTACCATCTTTCTGTATGCCCATTTACTTATGGGCTCAAGGATATAGCTCTTGACTTTTAAATATTTAAATTGTACTTAACACTCTGAAATCATTGCAACTTTAATAGGCTCATAATCACTTAGCGATATATTCTAGGAACACCCACGTACCTATATGCCACAAATTTAATATAGAAGAAACTGAAAGGATACAGACATTCCTTTGAAATTGTCTTTTCCAAGAATTCTTAGACTATTGACTACTTTTTTATTTAAAAGAATCTTTGTTCAAATTGAGCTATAATAAGTTGAGGAGGAAAAAGCCCTGTAATTTGTATATACAAACTGTTTACTGACGTGATATGCGGCAAACTAGCAAAAGACAAATGTCCCTCAAAACATCACCAACGTATCTCCTAATGCAGTTTCATGTTCTGAAGTTCAGGTTTTAAACTTTCCCCATAGGTACCTAACGTGGTTTCTTTGTTTCTTTTGCATATAAAATTCTCATTTAGATTAACAGAGAAGGGTCCTTTATTCAAGCACTTAAAAATTGAAAGAAAAAAATTACATTTTTTATCTTAAAAGATTAAAAAGATTACATTTAAAAAATTCAAAGACTAAACATGTATTTTATGCAGTTCATTTATTTTCATCTCTTTCCTAACACTTTAAATTTCACTCGGCAATTTGGAACAGATTTGATCAACTTGCTTTCATGTGTCAGTGTTTTTCAACTGCAATGAAAATAAACAAATGGGCTTGGTTTTCTACAAACTTGCGGAGATGCTGACTTAGCGACAACAGTTACGACTTTGGCATATGCTACATTGCAAGGCTCTTACGAAATTAAGGAGGGCTGTGGTTATGCAAACTTTACATGAAACTCTGAAGCTGGCCTCAGGTTCCTTACATTAATAAAGCACCTTCTGGATAGAAAGGAGAGTAGTTCTCCACCACTGTTTCCTTCCTGGATGAAGAACATTTGGCATGATAAAAACTTGCAAGGGGTATATATTCTATCATGATCCTGAGGTAGATCTTTTTGTTTTAACTTTATAGGAGCATAAATACATTTGCTTGGTGTACTTGATCTCTGAATGGTCCATGAGAGGTGTTAATAAAGGCCAGGAGTTAAAGAAGTTTTGAGGCTTGGAGTTTTTGCACGATGCCACTAAAAATTGCTGAAAATGTGGAACATAAGTTATTTCTGAGAGATCAGACTTGTCCATGTGATCAAATTACTAGTACAATCCTTCTCACTATAATTTGTTGTCAGCTTTGGAAGTGTACTATTTCAATATGAAAACCATGATATCATGCTTTTTTAGTTTGACCCCCGGAGAATAAATGGAATTTCAAAATGGTAAAAATGTTATGGATGCACAAACAAAACCCAATGCATATCATATCCGTTTTTCTTTGTGAAAGGATAGATTTGTGAAAATGGGCCAAATATGACTTCTGAAGGCATAAAAATACTACACTGCTAAAAGAACTAGCATCGCTTAGAGGAAGATGCTCAGAACTTCTCAGCCATCCCTATGGTATTAATAGATGAAAATTTTGATGCTAAAAATGTGAATGAGAGAAATCGATGAGATTGGGTAGTGCCAAATGTAGTATCTGGGATTAAGTTTCTAAAATAAATAGGCTGAATAAATTCTATAAGTTACTTTTTAAAAAAGAATGTGATTAAAGACATCCTTAATATCAACCAAAACTTAGCTCTAACTCCAACATTATTTTTACCTTCCACCTCTCACCTTTTATCCCATTATTATGCCTTTCTTATTTAAATGAAAAAAGCTGTGCTATGAAGTAAAAGTTCAGGAGAGCATTTATAATGGAAACAGTATCTTCTGCAATGTCTCCCCCAAATCCATCTGTTACAGAAAACAGTTCAGATTCCTTGACCACTTACTCTACATTGCCACACTTCCAATTCTGTCCACATTATGATAAATGTCATCTCGTCTGGGGTAGAATCCACTGCATATAATTTTCCGCCACAAATAAGTTCTACTATAACTGGCTAGGAAGTGGCCAATGTGTAACAACTGTCAGACTGTTTTGCTACAGAATGCTCTACCATTTGCTGAATGCTGCTATCTTGCATTCCCTTATCCTTCTCTGTCTCCAGAAGCCACTTCCCAGTTTCCTTCTACCCTCATTCAATGTCAAAGAATGAAAGACATTATCATCTCAAAAAGAGATAGATAAGAATGCTAAAAAAAAAAAAAAATAGACACTTGAAAAATCAAAGAGATGCAAGATAATAGGAAAAACTAAGGGAAGTGACAAAAGCATCAGCCTTATACCTTACCTTTTGATTCCAAAAAACAAATAATGTAAATGCAGTATAAATACGATTGTTGTCTGAATATACAAGGAGGCTATAAGTTAATTCATAGGTGCATAGGAGATCGGATAGTACTTCACTTTAAAAAAAACAAATGTTATGAGAATGGACTTCTAATGTGTAATTGTTTCAGAATATTTCCTGATCACTGTCAGGAATTTTTATTAGTTCCCTTCCCTTCAAAATTTAGTCTACAGCAAAAATTTTAACAGATGTGAAGCCAGAGGAATGCCTCATTACTAAATTCTAAGTGTTGTTGCTTCAGTGAATTCCAAGCTGTTTTAATAGATACTGCTATTTTGTTGGGGTGGAGGGAAGGAACTTTTTTTTTAAATAAATGACAATGGCATATGGAATACAACTTTCTTATATTTTTGTTTATCTGTTTTTCTGGGCACTCTGAAAGCAAAAGGACCTGAGAATTCTGAAATCATCTTCTTCTTCAACGGTGTGAGTCAAAGGGGTGCCTGGGTGGCTCAGTGGTTTAGGCCACTGCCTTCGGCTCGGGTCATGATCTCGGGGTCCTGGGATCAAGTCGGGGTCCTGGGATCAAGTCCCGCATCGGGCTCTCTGCTTGGCAGGGAGCCTGCTTCCCTCTCACTCTCTCTGCTTGCCTCTCTGCCTACTTGTGATCTCTCTCTGTCAAATAAATAAATAAAATCTTAAAAAAAAAAAAAGTTGAAAGGAGATAACATCTTGGTACTGTTGGCAGTTTATGTGCTCTTGGCCCACAGTGCATATTACCAGCCCAAAAAGATTTTTAAAAGGGGGGGAAAACCCCAAGAATTGTGAAATTGTGAATTTTGAAAAAAATCACAAAAATTCCTAAAAACTCTCTTTCAGATCATATCCAAGACTCCAACAGTCTACCAATTGGGCAATCGATTCTCCAGCTGTGATTTTATCCCTACCTTCTTTCAAATATCTAATTTAATATTTTCCTAAAATCAGAGTAACCAAAGCCCTAAAATAGGATACCGCTAGTTTCAGAAGTTGCAGTTACAATGCCCATTGCTCTAAATGTGTATTAGTTTACCAAATTTGGCAAGCTGAACTTTGCAGCAGGGAGTTATCATGAGTGTAGACTTAGTTAAAGTTCAGGCATACAGGAAGGCCAAAGGGAATGTGGCCTGAATAGCAGACATATCATGCGTTAAAAAAGCTGTAAGGCTTCACTCTTAGAATTTTATCTACAGCAATGAAGTTGATAGTCTGGCTTCTTTTCTGTGTTGGCCAGGGACACTAGGATTATTGTGTTCTGCTCTGAATGAGAAGGAAAAAACAGAGATGGTGTCAGGAGATAAAATTTTGGGAATTAAATAAATTATATGTAATATATATAAATATAATTCTGGGAAAGAAATTTGAATGGTATAGGAACTTAGATGTCAACTTAGGTGTCAGGAGATAAAATTTTGGGAATTATATAAATTATACGTAATATATACATACATTACATATAAATATAATTCTGGGAAAACAATTTGAATGGTGTAGGAACTTAGACCAACATCAAAGATGTGCATCATAAGAAAGGAAATGTCATCAAATATATCAAGTATTATAATGTGAATAAAATATTAGCCTCTTTCTGTATGATCGTGAGTAGGATAAGTATGTGATTATAAGATGAATTTTTGTTCCATTCTTGAAAAAAACAAAACTTTTAATCTAAGCAAGCCTAAGAAAATTGAATTTCTTCAGAGGAAGGATGAGTTCCTTTCCTTGGAGACAGATAAACATTGTGTGGAAGACCATTTGGAAGTAGTGAAGAAAGAATCTAAGTTTCAGGCGACCTGTACAGATGGTTTCTTCCAATCCTGAGACTGTCATTTATAAAGCCCAGAGACTAGAAAACATAAACCTAACATGAATTAAGTACCACTGGATGGCAATGCTGGTTATTCACCAATTTGCGTACAAGTGTTCACAATCATTCTGAAGAAGTGCTATTACACATACCTTGTACACTGCCCATAAGTTTATACTAGCAAAACAAATACATATCTATATTTTAAAAAGTAAGAGTGCACTAATATTTTAGTGCACAACTGTTTTTGCATAATTTGAATGAAAAATCCAAAATCTGAAGTTTTTTTCAGTTTTTAAATTTATTTTTTCAGTGTAATAGTATTTATTGTTTTTGCCAAAATCTGAAGTTCTAGTACAGTCATTATTTTATGGTATTTGCTATTGGACACAAAAGAATAATGACTATTGCACTATGTATCTTGTTTGAATATATTCCACCATCAAACCAATAACATTTTGTCTCTCTTCCTGCCTAAAGAGCTTTGGGAAGGACATTACAGATAAAGACTATTAAAGTTTGACAATTTTGGTCACAGTGAACTTTTTGTTTCCAATGCTTTCTGAAATTATAAAATTTAACGGTGCAGTAGACATACAATTTGGACAATCTCAGTGACTTCCTATCACACTAAGTGTGTAAGTCAGTTTCCCATGGTTTATCAATAATAAAAGCAAGAATCCAAGGAAAACACAGCTAATAAATTACAGGTTTACTTTTTAATTTTCCTGTCTCATTAAAGACCTTTTTGTCCATTTATTTGGGAAGACAATCTATCCCTATGGCTACAGAGTTCATCCTGTTTTCAGAAAACAGGAAAAGAGGGGGGAGGGAAAGGAGGGGGAGGAGGGGGAGGAGGAAGAGGAGGAGGAGGAGGAGGAGAAAAAAGATTTGTCTGTGAATGTGCCTTTGTTTTATAGGAGCGCTCTTAAAAAATTCTCCAAAGGCATAAACTATGTCTTAGGAATGGAGGAAGGAACTGGATATGCATGTTCAGGTCACCAGGATTATCTAGCATAGCATTTCACTTGTGTGAAATGTACAGGCCAAACTTGTGGGAGAATATTTTTATACAAAATCCTCCTGGTTAGAATAACTAGTGTTTATCGTAAATTAGATGAATTCGGGCATCCATGGATGGTATATCAAAGGAAAAAAGGTGTCCTAATAAAAGTTTGGTAAACATGCTCTTGGTTGAACAGACGAGGGTGACTTCTGAAGTTCATTAAGAATTCTAATCCCCATTAAATCTCATCAGCAGCAAGAAATGAAGACATCCATCCAAAATGTAATTAACTAAAGCTAAGTTATAGTCTAATTAATTATAAACATGTCCATCATAATGTAATGTTGTAATGACAGGAAGCTGATCGGGACTGATAGCCATGACAGTAAATGGAGAGGTAGGAATAAAACAGTTTTCTGGTTTGTACTAAATACTGATTATAGAAAAAAGTGATAAAACTGGCCACATGGACATTTTAGTCTATCTGGTAAGTAGCAGGGCAATGATTCTTTCTATTCAACTCATCTTATTAATGAAAACGGAAAAATAATGCCCTGCCAGAACCAGAAATTGGGATTCTGCATGTTAATGAAGTCTAATGAGAGCAGTAGACACCATAGTTCTATTTATCTTTCCTCAACCATAGAATATTCAGGAGAATATGTGAACCATTAGTATATTCTCTGAATTTAAAGCACATCTAGAGAGAAAACCTCCATTGAATTGGTTAGTATTTTAAATAGTCCTTCAGTCTACTGGAGCATCTATTTTACTATATTATATTTTCCAGACTACTCCCTGATCTTTGAACAGTACACATTTAGGTTTCCTTTGATACTACTTGTAAATATGGGGAGAAGTATACCATGTGATGTTAAAACTCATTCACAGAAATCACTATTTATTATTATTGTGATGATGATGATGATGAATAAATATGTGGAAACTAAACATAACTGAGTCTCTAGTTGCCTGGAAATTCATGATACAGACTGAAAAAAAAAAGACCTTTAATTTGTTGAACTGAAAGAATCTGGTAGTTACTATTAAAGACCAATGTTGTACTGAGTAACTTTCTACCTTTTTTTTTTTTACCATCATCTTAATAAAAGTTTAGCACATTTAGGGTGCCTGTGTGGCTTAGTCAGTTAAGCATCTCATTTCAGTTCAGGTCATAATCCTGGGTCCTAGGATTGAGTCCTACATCATGGGGGGGGGTGGTTCTTGCTCAGCAGGGAGCCTACTTCTCCCTCTCCCCTGCCTCCCCCCACCCCCGCTTATAATAAATAAATAAATAATTTTTTAAAGTTTACCACATTTAAAGAAACCATGTATATTTTACTATTAATCACCCCTTTAAAAATTACTAGAATGGATATCCTTCTTGCTAGCGGAATTTTACATTAACTACAATTCTTGAACGTAACTTACAATTAGAGCACTTTGTCATAGAATCTCACAGAGAATAATTACTGTCTAATTTATCTGTTTTATAAATTCTGATTTTATATATTGAATTTTAAATCAATGAGCTATATGCTGTCATTTTCATGGCATACAAACATAGGGAAAAACGAAAAAAGAAATAGGTTTTAGTGACAGTGCCACCAGGAAATTCAACACTGCTGCTTTGAAAAGATTAACAAAATGCTTTTATGTGAATAAAATAAAACTCAAAATCTTTAACGGTACCAATTACTAATGTATGTCATGAACCTGTGAAAAACAATTGTTTAATATATATGGTAAATACTTCTGATTACAAAGCTATATTACTACCATAACAGTTAAGTCCTAATTATATGAGCCTTGATGAGCTATAGTACAACTTGTCTGCACATTCACTGGCAATATGAAACCTGTTTGGTTACTTGACTTATTTGATATGCTATCTCTCCATTTTTTTCCATTGTTTGCACTTATTCTTCTATGAATGAAAGTCTTTTCAAATCCATGTAATCTCACGTGTGGGAAATAAGCAGCTCACTGGTTCACTTAGATTCATATTTTGCATTAATTCCAGATATGTTTGCTTTTGTCATAGTTGTAAAGTGGCAGGCAGGAGACCAGGCATAAAATCTGGGCAACTGCCCCATTTCCATTGGAATTGCAACCTCACAGAACGGCTTCCCTTACCTACAAAAATTTTCAGGACATAGAATATAATTTTTCTAGCCATTTATGAAGAAGCCCATCAACCAAGTTTGGGAGTCTTTAGCATTAAGTATTCTACCTCACATATGTTTATCATGGTAAGCTCAGTCATTACCAAGGGTGATCACTTTCAGTAAATGTTTCATGTTGATACTAATGAAAGAAAATTAACCAAGCTCAATAAAAATGCCAATAGATATAAAAAATACAACTGGAGAACTAACATTATATATTTTGAGGTAAGTAGTAGCATTTTGCCTATCCTGTTTTTGCTGATATTTTGAAATTTCTCTACAATCTTTTTTAAATATCTGATTTCATTCTATATAACCCAATGCATAAAGAATAGGGGGAAAATCACGATCAATGAATCCATAAATGTCAGAAAAATTTACCTTTGATTAATAAAGACTATATTGGCTATATTAACAAAGGCCTAAAGAAACAATATGTGTTCTTGCACAACCTTTATGCAAAGGATGCTGAATTTTTTACTGTAAACTTGACTTATAGCCCCATGAAACGAGATTAAGGTCCTGGCAAGGGATAGTACAGAATGCATGTAAGACTGTAGTATTCTGAACTCCCTTGGGACAGTCTTTGCAACTGTGTCATCTTTTTATTGACAAATATTAATCAGCAAATAGTGAAATGTAAAAGATAGTAGAGTGCTAATACACACTTCAGGCAAGTTGATCTTTTCATCCAGAGCTGCCTTATCAGAAAAGCAGAGAAAAACATATCTATTATTATAGAGTTATACAAAGGTTCAATTTTATATTTTTATATCTCAACTGGGTAGATGTTGAGTGACTGAATAAATGTATGAGATATCTAGGGTTAATGGGCTTGTATCTTTCCCAAATATTCTTCTTTCCTTTTCAAAAACTGGATTTATTAAACTTAGTTCCTGGTTTGCCAATCATTTCAATCAATAAAAATGGAGTATTGGTTCAGATCTTGCAGTAATAAACATACCAATCTTTTTAAGATAGGCCTCAACATTTAAAAAAGATAAATTTGCTAAAAATAATATAAATCTATATATAATCAAATAACTAAACATTTGGTGGAATAACAGTCATTTTCAGGGTGTACAATAGGATCTTAGTTTAAAATCAAGAGTTGAAGAGAGGGTAAAGAACTTATTGTAGCATGCATATGTGATTAAATTAGTTCTACCACGTGCAGTTTTACAATAGTGACCTGAAATAAGAAAGAATGCACACCGTGTCCTATTTGCTTTGTGGCAAAATATGTTTTTACAGTAAAATTTACTCTGATATGCCTGCAATTGAGCACAATATAAGATTACTCTCAGACTATAGATAAATAAAGCATTTAAAGGATGACATGTCTGAGAAAGCAAAAGGCATTAATAAGAATGTAGAGAGAAGAATCTGGTGCATAGGAGGAACAAGCCAATGTCATTTCCTGAAGAAGAAGCAATACAAAAAGGAGGGGGATAGGAGAAATTTTATAATATGCATTGAGGACTATGTGAACCATGTAAATTTCCTGGTGTGACTTGATTTTTTTTTCTTTTTTCATTTCTTTTTTACATTTTTTGTTTGTTTGTTTTGCACCTACAGTGGGTAAGAAAAATATACAAAAAAAAAGTTCCCTAATACAGAACATTTGTGCCAGAATACATATGTTACAAAGGAGGTCTGGAGGATACGAAACACTGAGGCTGAAGAGTGCAAACTGAAGACCTCCCTCAGAGGGAGCTGAACTTGGCCTATAAATATCTTCAAGGTAACGGTGTGACTAAGGGAAGGACATCATTCATATGTCAAAAGATAGAAGGACACAGAACAATGGCCTATAGCGAAAGAGAAGGGAAAAAAATTTGCTGGTTATTTTAAAAGTTCTTAAGACTTAAGTCAACTGTTTTGAATCACTAGCAGACAGGCGCACAGCAATGATTGCTGTTGATAGTCAAGGGCATATTGTCAAAGGTATCAGCACCCTTGGTGAGGTTAGCGTGTTAGAATCCATATCATGCTTGGCATTCCAGGGCTTATTAAAGGGAATGCAAATGCTAGAGAGACAAAGTGAATATACCTTCACGGACTCATCCCCTTCTCCCTGAGGTAAATGTCTAAAGGGGTAAATCAAGTTCTTAGAAACCATACTTTAAGTAGCCAAAGGGCCCTCTTGTATGTAGATGAGCACAAATCCAGACCCTTTGGCCATTTTACATTGTTTCTAATCCAAGTTACTTCTCTGTTTCTAAAATAGCTTATTTTTTTTCTATTTATAAAATTATACATGCTTATTTACAAACATTTAGAGAACTAAAGATTACTCTTAATTCAACCACACAATGACAGCCACTATAAATATTCTCTTATACTAATGAGAGACAAACTCATAAGGTTTTTAAAAAATGGGATCATGCTACACATCTTATTTTAACCTAATTCTTTTACTTAATATATCAAGGGCATATTTCTACATCAATAAATAAGACAAATGTGGGTCAGAATAAGAATAGGCTAAGCAGGGGCGCCTGGGTGGCTCAGTGGATTGGGCTGCTGCCTTCGGCTCAGGTCATGATCTCAGGGTCCTGGGATCAAGCCCCGCATCGGGCTCTCTGCTCCGCAGGGAGCCTGCTTCCTCCTCTCTCTGTCTGCCTCTCTGCCTACTTGTAATCTCTCTCTCTGTCAAATAAATAAATAAAATCTTAAAAAAAAAAAAAAAAAGAATAGGCTAAGCAGAAAGTAGAGGAAAATGAGAGAAACTAGTCCTCTATTTTCCTCACAGCTGCAAATCTTGGCTCCACACAGTCTTCTCTTCAAGGGAGAGTGGAAGATGCATTTTTAAAGATGTTGCTGAATCCTTCCAGTGACGGAATAACATAGTATATTCATTTATTCACTCAGCAAACATGTACTGAGTGGCAACCAGAAACTGGCCATCTGTTAGTAGCTAGGCAACACCAACATGGTGCCATCAAGGGTTGCTTCCTGATTCCTCACCCTGCTATTGCTTCTGGGAGAGCAGCAAACATTTTGGATTCATTTTATCATTAACATATAGCAGAGTCTTGGAATGTTGCTAAATGAACTGAAGGGAGCTATACATGTAAATAGTCATTTATTTATTTATTTTTAAGATTTTATTGATTTTTTTTGAGAGAGAGACAGAACCCAGAGGGAGAGTGAGAGGGAAAAGCAGACTCCCCGCTGAGCAGAGAGCACAGTGCGGGACTCAATCCCAGGACCCCACGACCATGACCTGAGCCACAGGCAGATGCCCAATCAATTGAGCCACATGGGAGCCCCATAAACAGTCATCTAAAATGTGGGGTGGTAAGTACTGCAATGGGGAACAACCCAAAGTACAGCATAGGCCCAGAAGTTCTGGGAGTGCGGGGATAGGCATAAAAGAGCCTTCTCTCAAAGTTGGAGAGACATCTGAACTGTTAATTCCCAAATCATAAAGAGACTGGATGTGGCAATTCATAAATTAATAAATAAATTTGTAAATCTATAGTCAACCTATAAGGTGTGCCTTGGATAACAGCTTGAACACCATGTTTAAATAAAACTGCAGTATTTGTGCATTTTACCAATTTGGTGATAGTGTGTTTGTGTGTGTGGGGGGGGGGTCTGAGGAAAAGGGAAGAATAATTTTCCATTTAACTCAAATCTGTGTCTATAATAGTTCATCAAGTCCTATTACTACCCATTCTTGTTCAAAGGAGCAAAATTTGAGATTATTTTTGATTCAAATTAACAAGAAGAGTTGAAATGTATTTAGTACCTTCTATATGTAAGGAACTATATAAAACACTCTCTCTGTATTAATTTGTACACGAGTGCTATGAGGTAAGTATTAACATCTAAATTTTATAAAATAGGAAACTATACACAAACAGGCAGATGGATCAAGCCACAAAGCTGGCAAATGGTAGAGGTGAGACCCAAACCCAAAGCATCTGTGTTTATTCCACTATGCTGCATGGTCCTATTCAGACTGTCCAGAGTTTATGCTGAATTGTCAACAATATAGTTTGTTAGAACTGTTAAGTCCATAAAGGATGTGCATCCTACAGAATATTAACAGATCTTCTTAAGAATCTAACTATGTTGCTAGCCACAGAGTAGTTTTCTCCTGTATAACAGGGACATACGACGGTTTAACCATACATGCCAGGTCAGCCTTTATCAAAATCAAAGTAGAACTGAAAGTATTTCATTTCAATGTCTTATATTTTGAAACCAAGATACCCACAGGCACACTGATTACTTAAAAAGCACTGGTGATATGGAAAGAGGTATTAAAAAGAAAAGCCTTGCAAAAACATGGGCGATTGCATTTTAATGACATCTGAGATCTATAAAGGTTTGTATCTCATCATTCTCTCCGGTATGGTTTCATAGACTATGGAAACAAGACAAGTGAATAATAAGACAATTCAGTCAATGGGCAGATTTCTAACATTGTCAATTTCGATTATTAATAATACTACTTATTTTATTCCATCAGTATTTCCAAATAGTTTCTGGGAATATGCTTTAAATGGCAAGATTTTTTTTCTATTGGTTGTTTTTAATGATATTGATGGTATAAATTTTTCTTCTGTGTAAACTTTCTCTTATATGTAAGTAAAAATGATTTATTTAAGCGAGTTCTTTTTGCTTGCTTGTTATAGTGTAAGAAGACATTAGGAAATAAAGTAGATAATATTTATTATCCAAATGTTTATACTTAGGGAAGCCCTAGCTATAGAGAGGTCTCCAATCAAATGGAATATTATGGCTTTGCCAGGTCTAAAAATGCCCAATGTGTATAACAAGCTAACAGGTCCAATAAAATACGGGACAAGAAGGCTGCTTCAGGCTGCCTCTGGGAATTTATGACAACATCATACTTAAGGCTGGAGATAACTGACCTGAGGCAAGTAGAGCATGGGAACTTTCAAAGCAATAGCCATCAATTCTCCACAATTTTTTACTGTAAGTATAATAACCCTCTTGATACCCTTAAATAATATTCCCTTTTCATGAAAGCTATTATTTAGAAATTTTTTTAAGATTTTTTTTGGGGGGGGGGTCAGAGAGAGAGAGAGCATGAGCAGGAGGAGAGGAAGGTAAAGGGAGAGGGAGAAGCAGGCTCTCTGCTGAGCAGGGAACCTGATGTGGGGTTTGATCCCAGGATCCTGGGATCATGACTGAGCCAAAGGCAGACGCTTAACTGACTGAGCCACCCAGGTGTCCCTATTGTTTAGAATTTTAAAATATGTAATATTTAGTGAAATTAGAGGACTTAATATCTTGTCATGAAAAGTAAGTTGGACAGAGACCTCTTTAAGGACCCAGGTGCAGCAGGAAGAAAAATGGAGACCACGGAGAGGAAAACAAACAAACCCAACAACAACAACAAAAAAACACTAATGAATTGGTAGGAAAACTAATTTTTTATCATCCCTCATAGAAAACCAGAGAAGAGGGAAAGGTCCTGTACAGAGAAAGGTCAATTTGAAGGAGATGAAAAGATAGAGTAGAAATTCCTAGACTGGATCCTGCCCTTCTCAGCTGGCTGGACCCACCCTCATGACTAGCACTTTAGGGACCACCGCGTGTTCCTGCCACAGGTGACCATGAGACTGAAGACCTGAGAGAAAGCAAGGAGGCAAAATTGTAGACAGCAATTAGAAAATAAAATGATTGGTTTAGAATGAGGAAGAAATGGTGGATACCATCTAGTCTAAGTAGTTATTTACTAAATAGCACCCCACTGGCCTGCTCGAGTTCACACAGCTCCCACTGTGCTTCAATTGCTCCCAGGGCATAGATTGTGCACATCAGGAAAATACGGCTCAATGCCCTTAGGAAGATGCCTAATTTACTACAAGGTAGTAAATTCTGTTCTGGGAAAATCCTCTGTAGTATAAATCATATAAAAAACAGTCTGGGGGCCAGAGGAATATTAAAATTCTATTGTTCTTATTAATCTGTGAAATGAAAGGGATGCTTAAGCAGGTAATTGTCATTTGGAATGGAAGACAAAACAACATATATTTTAATCAACACACTTATTAAATGTCAATTATAATTTTCATCAACTAAATTATATCACACTAACTTGCAATAGCAAGTTTGCCAAATGTTAATTAAAAGAATAAATGTTAACTATTAGTTTAATTTTAGTGCCTTTGGAGTTTTCACATTTTTATATTTATGATTTACTAAGCAATTAATCTTCTCTCACTTTTGTCAGTTTTTTAAACCTAACTTAACATACAAAAATGCTCTCATAAAATTATCTTAATTAACATGTAATTGAAAATTAATGAAAACCTCATTTTTCAAGCTATTTATCTATTTCATAAACAAATCTAGATATCGGAGAATGATGCATGCATGCTCATATGAACAATTCATATGCTACATAAATGACTTCTTTTTTTGCCATTCATTTAAACACATGTATGCATTCATATTAAAGTGTATCTCTTAATTGGCTTAAAAGAGTTGAGAACCTGAGCTACAACAGATTCTAATGTTTTACCATAATACTTATTACCTCTACAAAGTATCATATTTTATATATTAATAGGCCAGGTGTTAAAATGCCGTTTAAACATTTGTTCCACTCAAGTTTGTGCATATTTAAATTAGGTCAATTGTTATTCTGTTGTTTTCATATACTCTGAAATTAGAAGTATTTTTGTTTTGTTTTGTTTTTTTGTGTTTTGGGGGTTTTTTTTGGTAAATGTAATATTAAACTACAGAGCGAATCAAATAAGGATTTTTCCCCAGGTAAAAATTGAAGAAAGAGGGTTATTTAGACTTGCATGATTGGATATTTTTTTCAATGATGTTAACTAACTTTTTGTTTGGATAATCTTGGTTGAAACCAACATCATGATCAGATAGATATTATCAATGGTCAAGAGGCAATAATTAATTTTTTAGACCTAAGTGTATAGTATTGTTTTTTATAGAGTTGGATCTAGTTTCACTTTAAGTATATATGAGAAATAGAAATATATAAAATACAAACTTATCAAGATAGTCTGTGAAAATGGCTGGAGATTTCAAGAATTCTATCAAAATCTGCAATGAAGCCATTTTGATCTTACATGATACCAATTCATTTTTATGACATGTTCTTCACATGGATCCCTCGAATTCTCTTTAAACTGACAAATACCTGAGGTATTTTAACATCTATAAGCATTCCTGATTTTACATAGAAAACACAACATATCAGATCATTCTTGTTCTTATTCTCAGTTGAATTTCAGTATTTAGAAGGTAAGTTCAAATGAATTGTCTTTTAAAGTTAACCAAAGGAGCTGTGCATTTCTTGGGTGATATTATATGTCACATATTCATTTGTTTGTGTTCTGCTTTCCTTGACTCTAAAGTAAGGTACATTAAAGTGGAAAATTTCTCTGTTTTGTTCACTGTTGCATCATTAGTAGAATTCAGTGTGGAGCACATAATGTGTGATCAATGCTTGTCAACTAGATAAAAGGATGAATAAGGCCAAGAAAATTGAAATACAGTAGTAAAAACTGTCATCACTTTTTTTAAAAAGTCCTATGAATTTAGAATATATGTAGGTTTTAAAACAGCATGGATATAAACTGAAAATAATATTCAAACATTTTAACTTTATATGTAAGTTATCTTCTAAAGCTAACCTATAATTCATTCACTCTTTCATTCATTCATCTATCCATTCATAAAAACATTTGTGAATGCTTCTATGATATGCTAGCCATAATACTAGGAGTCTATGAATCATATTCTGGATCTATTAAAAGGAGAATGATGTATAAAAATAATTCAGTATTAATGTAAAACATGCTATAATATTAAAAAAACTGTTAGGAGAGCCCAAAAAAGGAAATGTCTGACATCTAGAAATCAGTAGAGGCTGCACTGAAAGTGAGGTTTGACTTAAGACTGAAACGGGAAATCGAAGTGTGGACATCACAAGTCAAGAAGGTCACTCGAGGGGCACCTGGGTGGCTCAATGCATTAAGCCTCTGCCTTGGGCTCAGGTCATGATCTCAGGGTCCTGGGATCGAGTTCGACATCAGGTTCTCTGCTCAGCAGGGAGCCTGCTTCCCTCTCTCTCTCTGCCTACCTCTCTGCCTACTTGTAATCTCTCTCTCTGCTAAATAAACAAGTAAAATCAAAATTTAAAAAAAAAAAGAAGGTCACTCTGGGATTATGACAAAGGTTTAAAGGAATTCATCATATGGGCTGGTAAAACTGCTCATTTTTTTTTTTTTTTCAGTAAGTTGTATTTCAGGATATGTTGGGAGAGGAATGACAGCAAATAAGTCTGGAGACATAGCTGGTAAAATTAATCATTATTTGTAATTGAAGAATTAAGTAAAACAGTAAATTACTGTGACTTTAACAAGTAACTCAATCTATATCCAGTTCCTTTTAAGTGGAAATACATTTGGGAAAAAGAAAAACAGGATATATGATTCCCTAAATTTCATGTCCACAGTGGGTATTAGTACATTATCTGAGCACATAAATCAATTATTAAATGGAACTACCAGAGTTTTATCAAAGCTGGTAATTCAATATAAAACTCTTATCATAATATTTGTATTGGTAGTATGCTAATTGCTTTCTTATCACATGAGCCAATTTGGGGTATGGAAGTCACTAATATGTTAAAGCAGTGATAATACTTTAAGATGTATTAATAACTTTACTAAGATTAACCCATTTCATGTTCATTCAAACGCTAAAGCTTTAATATTATATATAGCAAAGTACTTTCACATAATATTCATTAAAATGGAATTCATTAAGACAAAGAAGACACTAGAGATGTTATATAGTGCCTGAGAATAATGGATGAACTATAAGGTGTTTCTCTTTTAATCATCCACAGAAACTCACAAAAAGCTGAAGGGCTAAGAAAAGAAATCCCATATTACAAGTCCATGGTTGAAGGCACAGGCTGGCTGGAAGGTTCTAATGGAACTCAGCTCCCAGGAGAGGAAATGATTTTCTCTAGTGCTCTAACTTTTTAGTATTATTGTAGGACCCTAAGTATCAGTCAGTCACTCTTTATTCTAATGGTTCACATACCTGGCAATATTAGGACTGTCAGAAAACCAAGGACATTATTTTTCAAAATCATTTGGCACACCAAAAAATCACTACCTAGTAACCACAATAATAAGCCTCATTATGCTAAATTTTCTTATATTTGTTTTATGGCTTAGTGTTATTTTAATTAAAATTAAACATGGGGAGAGTCGCCACAATCTCTGTATTGTTGGAAACTGCATCCATCTTTGGTTCCAAAAATAATTTTAGATCTCCCAGAATTGTTGCTGTATTCTTCAGTTCTACTTCTACATCCTGAACTGTCTTTTTAAACACACCATGGTATACTAACTTCACCTCTGAGGTCATTCCTTTATATTCAATTGAATATGGAAACCTAAACTGTGCCTTAATTTCAATTAAATTGTCATAATTCTTTTTTTTATATTTATTTATTTACTTACTTACTTATGAGAGTGCATGAGCAGGTTGGGGTGGGGGGCAGGCAGAGAGAGAGAAAGAGGGGAAGCAGACTCCGCTGAGCACAGAGCCCAGTGCAGGGCTGTGTCTCAGGACCCTGACATCATGACCTGAGTTGAAACCAAGAGTCTGGCACTTAACTGTCTGAGCCACCCAGGTCCCCTAAATTGTTAAAATTCCTGACATAAAGATAATACAGGCCTAAGTTCCATACCTTTAAATTGCTTAAATTCATATATAACATACGCTTGTAATATTTTTTGAAGTCAAAGAAAAATTATGAAAGAAAGCTTATAAGCAATTTCCATTCAAGATTGTGCTAGATTTTTCTTAACTGATTCCTTCAAAATGAACATTGTTTTCAGAAACTAAAAATTTTATGAATGGCAAAATAGTCATAACAAAGCATTTTCCTGCCAAGTTCAGGTGAGAATAGACAATAGGTGACTCTCTTTGGAGTAAAGGAATTATGCTCAAATGTACCCCGTTCCTGTTCTCACTTTACTCCGTGATAAGAAAACAACAATCTAAGGTGCAGATCTCACTCTACAGACAACTCCTGCATGCTTATCTTGTTGAAAACAACGGGAAAAAAACCAAAGGCCATTTCTAAATTTTCAAGTCATAATTTGAAATGAAACAGAAAAAAAAAAAATAATAACAAATAGGAGTGGGATTCTCATCACATAAATCAGAAAATCTGAGAATGAAAAGAGGCTTAATAACATTAGCCATCCAGGACATAAGAATAAAATGGTAATAAAATAGTCTGTATGCCAACAGAATGGATAAAATGAAAGAGAAATAAAATACCAACGAGGAGAGAACACAGTACACCCAGAAGTCTCATGCACTGTGGGTGGGAATGTAAATTGGCATGCCAACTTTGGAATACTGCTTGGCTTGGCAGTATGTGCTAACGCTGAAAAAAATACATGTCTTATGCCCCATAATTCCATTCCTATGTCTATACCTAAAATAATTCCACACATATGTTTGCCACAAGACATGTACTAAAAGGAATTGGAAGGGACTCCTTAAAGGAATTCTGGATTTAGGTTATGTTCTGCTTCTTGATTGGGACACTACTTAAATGGAGGAATTGGAAGGGACTCCTTAAAGGAATTCTGGATTTAGGTTATGTTCTGTTTCTTGATTGGGGCACTACTTATATGGTTGTTTTCAGTTTGTACAAATACACTTATGATACACATACATATATATATTTTTTAATCTAACTATATTATACTTTAACAAAAAAAGTTTATTTAAAAAAAAGCATCTTGGCCACTCTTTGACATCAGAAGCAAATTTTTTTATTTGAACAAACAGAGCATCCTATACATTTAGGTACTACTAATGGAAGGCATGCTAAATAATTGTTGATAGCTTATTTCAATCAGTAAACAGTTCTAGGGCAGAATGGCAGGCTGGTTAATTATTTACAAAACTATTCATCTTTTTCTCCTCGGCACTCATTAGGGAAATATTTCCTATTCTTTCCTGTTGGTGGATAGCAGGTATGTGACTGATATGACCAACACAATGTGTGCGTGAGTGTTATTCATCACCTGCAGGCTCCTCCCATAAAACGCCACACAGTTCTCCTCCATATCTCTCTACTTGTTTAAAAGAGTCAAAGAACTGCTAGAGGAGTCTAAGACCTAGCCAATCATATAACAAAAATCTCATCTCAGACCTCGTCTGGATCGTGATATAAAGAATAAACAAATGGAAGAGATTATGCTGAGTGAAATAAGTGAATTATTATATGGTCTCATTTACTTACTTACTTGTGGAGCATTAGGAGAGGAGAAGTGAGTTGGGGGAAATTGGAGGGGGAGACAAACCATGAGAGACTGTGGACTCTGAGAAACAAACTGAGGGTTTTGGAGGGGAGAAGTGTGGAGGGTTGGGTGAGCATGGTGGTGGGTGTTAAGGAGGGCATGTATTGCATGGAGCACTGGGTGTGGGGTATAAACAATGAATGCTGGAACACTGAAAAGAAATAAAATGAAAAAAAAATTAAAAAAAGAATAAACAAATGGTATTGTGTTTAGTCATTAAGATTTGAGGTTATTAAGACAGCAAGCATACCCTATTACTAGCACTAAAAGCACTTCAGTAAGCAAAGGTAGCTAGAAATAGTCACAGAGGCTGAGAAAGAATAGTTCTCCTCGATACTGAAACATGTGGTCCAATATATCCCATCATGCTTATAATCTGGACAGTCTGATCCTAAACAAAAGTAAGTGGCTCTGGATGAAGCCCAAGGTCAAGAAGAATCACTTATACAGAAAATTCTGAACAAACACTGTGCCTCAGCCTAGGCTGAAACACCCATTCCTTCTTAGATTTTGAGTATGTAGTTGCCATTTTCCTTAGGAACATCACTATTCACTTCAGGCACAACCTTGTATCTTCAAAACAGGACTTGTTTTAAGTCATTTCCCAAAGTTCACCTGAGTTTTATATAAAATAATCACTTCTTATCTGCACAGACTTGGATGAAATTGAACTGAATCTGAATTGAAATTGAATTGACTAAAACAGATATCACTTATCTCATCTTGAAATGTGATTAATAAGATGATAGTCTTTGTTTAGTTCATTAGATAATAAATACATGAAATATATGCCACTTCTCATGAAGGGGACAGTTAATAAATGTGGCTGCCACAGCCATTACCGTTCCTTGCTTGTTTTTAACTGAGAAATCCTAGTTAGGGTTTATCCTTCAAAATAGAGCTTTCTGGAGTGCCTGAGTGGATAAGTTAGTAAAGCATCCAACTCTGTTTTGGCACAGGTCATGATCTGGTGGCTTCTGAGATCAGGTCTGGCACTGAGCCCTGCAGTTGGCTCCGTGCTCAGCGGGGAGTCGACTTGAAGATTCTCTTCCTCTGCCCCTCCCCCTACTCATATGCTCTCTTTCTCTCTCTCTAAAATATATAAATCTTGGGTGCTTGGGTGGCTCAGTGGGTTAAGCCTCTGCCTTCGGCTCAGGTCATGATCTCAGGGTCCTGAGATAGAGCCCCGCATTGGGCTCTCTGTTCAGCGGAGAGCCTGTTTCCTCCTCCCTCTCTCTGCCTGCCTCTCTACCTACTTGTGATCTCTGTCTGTCAAATCAATAAATAAAATCTTTAAAAAATAAATTAATTAATAATAAATAAATAAATCTATCTTAAAAAAATAGAGTTTGTTGTTCATGCTATTGATTCACACAATTTATTCATAGAGGTAGGTCTCAGGGCATTTTATAAGTTATACAAAATTTTGTATATACATCCCTTTTTAGTTTCTCACTACATTCTCTGAAGCTGTTCATGGTTTTCAGGAGGTTTAAGTGGGTTCTGTGCCCCAAAATAGATACTACAGCTAACTAATAAAGGGTTAGAAGAATTTATTTTTGAATTCAACTCCACAACCCATTTTAGTTTGTAAGTAAGCTTATATTTTATCCTTAATTTCTCAAGTATACATTTGTTGAGTAAATGAAAGTTTACCTCGAGCTAAACAAGCATCACACAAGGTAATACACCTCATCATATTGAGGAAAAAAAACCCCAAATCATTAAGATTCTTAAACACATGGCACAAGCGATGAGTAGTTCTTTATATTGAACGTATTTCTCTCCACATAATGTGAATTATTCCATCAAACAGTTGGTATATATGTATGCTTTCATGTGCTGTAAGCAGGCCAACTTAAGCCAATGCAGTGATGACTATATTGGCAAAATTTTCAGTTTTATCATTAAAAAAAAAAAAGTCTCAGAATTTCCCCCATGTGTTTATTTGTTTTTTGATCCAGGAGGCATGTATGCCAATGTTGATGTCACTTGCCACATTGATTTAAAGGAGAAACCACCTAAACCATTGCTGAAAGAAATTAGGCCATTGCTTAATTTATTATCAACCTGTGTTTGATGTCTAGAAACAACTGTTAGATTTTGGTGGAGATTCAAGAGTTAAATAAGTTACTGTAATGAATATTACATTTGTAAATGCTATAGTAATAAGGATATTTTCAAATATGTTAATTTTACAATGTATGTAATTTTTTGTATTCTTTGCAATATGAAATATAGAACTGATAGCATTATCTCCAATTTATTGATGAAAAAATGGATTTAGAAAGGTTGAAGTCAAGTCTAAAGTCACATAGGTAACAAATGGAAGGAGTAGGGAGGGGCTCAAGAAAAGGTCTTCTACATCCTAATAAGCTCTGTTGAACATTTTTTTTTTTTAAGATTTTATTTATTTATTTGACAAACAGATCACAAGTAGGCAGAGAAGCAGGCAGAGAGAGAGGAGAAAGCAGGCTCCCTGTTGAGGAGAAAGACCAATGTGGAACTGGATCCTAGCACCCTGGGATCACTACCCGAGCAGAAGGCAGAGGCTTTAACCCACTGAGCCACCCAGGCGCCCAGCTCTGTTGAACTTCTTTCACTACTGCAAACGTGTGACAAATATATCTAACAGAACATTATCCTCAAACCTTGTTTTTTGTAAGGAAACTTTCATATTCTTCTTCTTCTTTCCTGTGCCTCTTTTTATTTTCCTCCTTGCCAGCATGTTCCTCCATGCGTCCAACATGGAGATACAATATGATTTCATAGAAACATACAGATTTTACATCACATATATCAGCCACAAGATCAACTGCAAGCATAATTAACTTTAAAATGACTCAACTTTCTTCAGCCATGATCTTTCTGTCTTTATTGAATTTTAATGTCTTTTATTTTAATCAAACAATATCCCTTCACAGGATATACACTAAGAAATGAGTTTTCCTAAATGAAATTGCTTTTTTATTGCCATTCTACCATACACTCCATTTACATCTCTAGAACATTAAAATCACTCTTTGGATGTGACTTCATCAGCAAGCGAAGTGTGTTATTTGTAAGAGCTCTGACGGATGGGGAGCGCTTCCTGTAAGGGTGTGGGCAGACAAGCTACATTAACAAGTCTGAATATCACCAGTGTTTTCACAAGTATCTATACGAAAGCTAGAGACAACTTTTGCATTCTGAAAGCAATGAAAATGTAAGACACTGGGATAGGTATTTTGTTTTTCATTTTTTTGTGTCCTAATGAAGGGAGGTAAATTATTAGGACAACCACCTAAAAATACATTGAAGCAAAAGTTGTTTTCTTTTTTTTTAAAGATTTCATTTATTTACTTGACAAGCAGGCAGAGAGACAGGCAGAGAGAAAGGAAGGGAAGCAGGCTCCCTGCCAAGCAGAGAGCCCAATGTGGGGCTCGATCCCTCCCAGGACCCTGGGACCATGACCTGAGCCAAAGGCAGAGGCTTTAACCCACTGAGCCACCCAGGCGCCCCCAAAAGTTGTTTTCTAATTTTAGGATTTACTTTGCAAACCAAGATAAGTATTAAATAAATTCTTCCACTCTAACAGAATTGGTTTCTCTTAAATAATTGTTAAATGATATTCCCAAATATATATATATAGGCGTGTGTGTGTGTGTGTGTGTGTGTGTGTTTTAACCTCAGGGGCTTGTTTTGAAATTACTAAATGCAAGGACAGTTTCCAAAGTTAATAAACTATCTTTACAATAATGATTTCAGAACAAAAACCATCATTACACGTCCTTTTCTATTTTATTACTTTATATTTTTATTAAATTCATTAGGGCTTTTATTTTAATGAATTAAAAGAGGAAAAGAGTATTCATTGGTGAATAATGAAAACCACTGAAAGTATCTAAAAAACAGGATAGAAGCAGTGTTTGTTTTATGACTTCTCAGTACTACATTTCTTTTATACTGTAGAGTTTCTAGGTTGCTACATTATAAATCTTAAAACCATTTCTTTATATACCCTCAGATTACACACAACTGCTATGTTATGTATGCAAATACCAAATTTGAAAATGTTATTTCAGAAGTATAATCTAGTTCCGTTCTTAATCCAAACTGAAAGTTAGACGAACGTATCTGATTGTGCCTACAGCATAAATTTACTGTTATGTTTTCCAACAACACAAAGTTATGGGGAAGGATTCTACCTTCTACTTCTACAAGCTTTCTTGTCTATTGACAAAGCATGACTCTGTCAGCACTGACTGTTACATACAGCAATTGTTGTTGATTCTTCTATGAGTACTTTGCAATGGCTGCCTGAAAAAGTATGTACACAAAAGGTGAGAGATCACCACAAAGGTCCCTGGGGAACATCCAGAGTATTTAAATGCACTCTTAAGAAAATGAGAGAAAAGTAGGGATAAAAGAGCATACTCTAGTCTTTCAAAGAGAAGACACAAATTCTTCCTCACATAAAACTACAGAGGTTTTGAGACAAAGATTACCGTTAAGTCAGGTCTTTAATTAATTAGTTGGAGAGAAGTCTGAAAAGATTTTTCCTCCTTGTTCATTAGGTTATGGACCAGCATTCTCTTCATTGAAAAAGCATATAAGGAAGTAAATCTATGGTGACAAAGGGATGATCTCCTCTGAAGGATGGATAAATTACTGAATATATAAAATATTTAAATTATTCAAATAAGTAAATTCTAGATTTCAGACTAATTGCCTAAAAGAATAAATTCACCTTTAGTTTTTTGTTTATCAGTCTTATCTAACATAAATCATTTTTCATGAACATTAGAGGTATTATTAGTGTAAAATATTAGTTTAGTAATAAATGATTACTCAGTTTTGAAATGTTTGGATTCCCATATCATACAGTGGCATCTTTGCTCTACCATAATATCATTTCTTTTAAGGTTTTCAAGATTTAACCACTGACCTAAAAAAAAATACATATTAAATATACACAATTTACCTTCATGATTAACGTTATTAAGTTAGCAAAATATGTAAATGGTAGCTCCTCATTCCAGGCATATCTACATGGTATTTTCTTTTTCAGTTTACACAGCTGCAGAAATTAACACATTTCATCAGGGCACGCCAAAAATACATGGCACAAATGCCAATTCAACTCTCTGACTCCTTCTGAATGCCAAAACAAGGGAAAAGCAAGGCCCTAACTACACACACCAGAAAACTAAATCAGACATGAAATATATTAAGTAGCATGCAAGGTCAGAGTAGCCAAGAAATAATTCAGAAAACACTGGCTTGCTTTTATCTTTCCTTACACAAAACAAACGGATTTAAGACAAAGCCACATACTTAATGAGCACTTCAAAACAAACTCATTCGTCCCTTGGCCAACAGGTTGAAACATTTCTTAGTTGGCATTGATAATGGATTTTAATTGGTTGAAGAATGTATAGCTTTCTAATTCTGACATTATCTTGAAACCTGTGAGATTTTTCAAGGCTATAAGCTTCCATTGGCCTGAATGAATTAGTTTCCATGTTGCAATTAATCTTGAGCTTCTATACACTCATTAAAATACCAAAAAACTACCAAGACAAAAGAGTTTTTAAATGTTTATGATTAACAGTGACAAAATACTAATATAACTAATAGTCCTGATTTTCACGTTTTTTTCTTTTGTTAGTCTTGGAATATGAACTGAAAGTTTGGGAAACACATCGTTTTTTCACAACTTTACATGACATGAGTTTGCATGATGATTCTGTTAATCAAGAGCTTGTTTTCAGTTCTTGGCAGTATTTGTTATGTCAAGTTTGATTTCATAATCTTCAAATTTTATTTCATTTTGGATTTGCATTTTTAATGAGTTAAGAGTACTTCCTTAACATGAGATCTACTCTTTTATCTGTTTTTTTACGTGCACAATATAGTATGGTAAATATCTAGATAAAGATATGTAAAGAAGGTCCCTAAGCAACACTGTGCCTCTCATCACAGACATTTAGTCATCACCCTCCACATCATTTCATACCTATACTTATGCAAAGAAGGAGAATAATTGTTCAGCATTATCATCCGATTTCTTGGGAATTACCAAAAATATTATTTAACAAATTTCTAATTTCTTGCTCATTTTGTTTTTCTTGTTTAAATTCCAACTTGACAAGGCAATGACTTGGTTAAGTCAGCTTTGGAAATTATTTTCCTCCTCTACAAATTCACCTGTTTATCTCTAATCCCTGGATAGCACAGGGCTGATCCTATAATCTGTTAATATCTGATTTACCAAGAGCCAGTTGTGCCCCATAGAGACTAAGCCATTCTTGCTCTCCAGCACATTAAGAATTAATATTTACCCTTACTGGACCTTTCAGCCTCCACAAGAAACTTTAACAAAAGCTGTGCAAATCCCTATCCAACATATACTAGGAGGATTAATAATAATTCCTTTTGATCAGAATTACTTGGTTGGCCAGCAATGGTTTCCATGGTAATCAGGTAGTAGACAGCGCTGAAACTGATTTCATCAGTTGTAAGACATCATTAGAATTATCCTACATGTCTAATTATAACTTACCAGGAGTGACTTCTACATAGTGTAGCTTAGAGGCAGAGGAAATGAAGTTATGAGTTTTAACTATTAGAAAGCTTCCACAAGGAAAGATATTATTTTGCTTCTTCCTAATAAGACTTTTTTTTTTCTCCAGCCAAAAATATTATGCATTAGAAAGATATTTTGAAAAGAATTTTTATAAGAAATGGAGCCAAGAGTAGAATACCTATAATGAGAATTTCACTGAAAGTTTGTTGTGCTAATAGAAAAATAATTTATAATCTTAGAGAGCTTATATTTTGGAAAATATTAGCACATTAGAAATAATTGTGATATCCAAACTAACAGATATTTTAAAAGCTCAGAGTGTGTGTGTGTGTATTATGTAAGTATGTTTCTCTGTGTTTGTTGCAGGTTAAATGTTTGAAACAAGAAGTCTATTAGGGTTTTATTCCAGTGTCCAGCTAGTAACCCTAGGAAACGAGTAGAAAACATTTGATAAGCTAGCTCGGCACTTATTTTCTATATTTAAGGCAAAATCAAGAGGACAGTTTAAAAGGGCAATATAAGAAGACCCTGAACTCAGCTCTTCTATAGGTACACCAAATCTAAAACTACATATAAAACAATTCTTTGTGAAAAAGACCTGAAAAGTAGCAGAACAACTCCTCTACCACAAAGGATAAAAAAGCCACATCAAGACGTGCAGGAGAGACAAAGATGGAGTCTAGTCAAAACCCACTTCCCCTACCATGCAGTGACCATCCTGCAGGAAGGATCTCACAACTAGGGAGCATATACCTGTGGAGCAAGGGGTTTGAACCCCTACTAGGCACCTGAGCTCTTGGGATCTGCACTGGAGAGATTAGCACCCAAGTCATCTGGTTTTGAAAATCAAAGGGGCTTGTGTCCAGGAGAACAGGAGGGCAGTCGGAAACTGAGACTCTGTTCTTAAAAAGCTCACACACACACTCACTCACTCTTCTTTGGTAGCACAAAAGAAGCAGGTTGAAGAGTGCCTATATCATATATGAAGGAGATTCACTGGTTAACTTTAGAGTCTCTGCTTGAAGGTCAAGGGTCTGTTGAAATTCTCTGGGGACAGAGGTGCTGGTAGACACCATTTTTGCATTCTCTTTATGCCTTGATAGCACTGCTTGCTCTGCCTCTATGTTCTTGCTTCACTAATTCTAGCAGCTGGACTTGCCTGGACTGGCACTCCCTCCCAGCCTCAATATGCTAAAATCAGCACTCTCCTGTGGCCCTGCCCCACTAAACCTGGCAGGTGGAATTATCCCAGCCTGTTAATCCCCCACTGTCCCACCAAAGAAAGTGAGTGCACACACTCCTCACAGGAGACACTCCTTGAATGCTTGGCTCTAGTGGCCATGGGGCCTTGTGTTTCTGGGTCTTAAAAAATTGAAACAATTGAAGAGACAATTCTTGGCAGGCTACCACCTCCAGGGCACTTCACAGACAGTAGATTAAAACACACCCCCCAGTCTTCCTGTGAAGATTGGAGAGATAGCTATAGTCACCTAATTCAGAGAAACAAACACAGAGAGTCAATCAAAATGAGGAAACAGAGGAATATGCATCAAATGAAATAATAATATAAAACACCAGGAAAAAAAGTGGTAATGAAATAGAGATAAATAAATTAAGTGAGGAAGAGTTCAAAGTAATGGTCATAAAGATATTCACCAATCTCAGAAGAATGGATATATATAAAAAGAACTTCAACAGAGAGACAGAAAATATAAACAAGTACCAAACAGAAGTCACAGAGCTGAAGAATACAATAACTGAACTGAAAAATACACTAGAAGTGTTCAATGGTAAATGAGAGGAAGCAGAAGAAAGGGTCAATGATCTGGAAGACAGGGCAGTGGAACTCATCCAAACAGTGCAACAAAAAGAAAAAAAAATAATAATAAATTTTAAAAAATGAAGATAGCTTAAGGGACTTATGAGAAAAACATCAAGCATAACAATGGTCATATAATAGGAGTACCAGAAGGAGAAGAGAGAGAGAAAAAGGAAAAGAAAGCTTATTTGAAGAAGTAATGGCTGAAAATCTCCCTAACCTAGAAAAGGAAAGAGACATCCAGATCCAGAAGGCCCAAAAATTTCCAAAAAAGATAAACCCAAGAAAATCCACACCGAGACACATTATAATTAAATTTCAAAAGTTAATGGGGTGCCTGGGTGGCTCAGTGGGTTAAAGCCTCTGCCTTCGGCTCAGGTCATGATCCCAGGGTTCTGGGATTGAGCCCCACATCAGGCTCTCTGCTCAGCAAGGAGCCTGCTTCCCTTCCTCTCTGCCTGCCTCTCTGCCTACTTGTGACCTGTCTGCCAAATAAATAAATAAAATCTTTAAAAAATATATCAAAAATTAAAGATGATTCTTAAAGGCAGCAAGAGAAAAACAAATTGTTACATACAAGGGAACTCCCATAAGACCAAGAGCAGATTTTTCATCAGAAACTTTGGAGGCCAGAAAAAAGTGGCATGACATACTCAAAGTCCTGACAACAAAAACTTCCCACTAAAAATGCTCTATCTACCAAGGTCATCATTCAGAATTGAAGGACAGATAGAATTTTCCAAATAAACAAAGACTAAAAAAGTTCACCACTATTAAACTGGCCTTATAGAAAATGCTAAAGGGACTTCTTCAAGTTCTTTAAGAGCTGAATTTAACAAATTAATTTTTGAAAAGGAAGGAAGAATATCTGGGAAAGATACAAGCAATTAACACCAGATATCTCATTAATTCAATCACTCAGCATCTACCCAGTTGAGATATTTAAATATAAAACTCAACCTTTATAATAACTCTATAATAATAGATAAGATTTTCTCTGCTTTGCTGATAAGGCAACTGTGGATGAAAGATTAACTTGCCTGAAGTGTATTAGCACTCTACTATCTTTTACATTTCACTATTTGAAGGCCACTATTAAACTGGTCTTAAAGAAAATGCTAAAGGGACTTCTTTTTTCTATTCCTCAACATAATAAGAGACATATATGATAAGCCTACAGCTAATATCATATTGAATAGTGAAAAGCTGAAAGTTTTTCCTCTAAGATCAGGTATAAGACAAGGGTGCCCACTGTTACCACTTTTTTTTTTTTTAAGATTTTATTTATTTATTTATCAGAGAGAGAGAGAGAGCACAAGCAAGCAGAGAGGCAGGCAGAAGCAGAGAGAAGCAGGCTCCCCACTGAGCAAGGAGTCTGATGCGGGACTCGATCCCACGACCCTGGGATCATGACCTGAGCCAAAGGCAGCGGCTTAACCAACTGAGCCACCCAGGCGCCCCCCACTGTTACCACTTTTATTCAACATAGTATTGGAAATTCTAGCCAAAACAACTAGGTAAGACAAAGAAATATATTTGTCTTTAACCCATATGACATAGGATAGGATTCATATATATATATATATATATATATATATATATACACACATAGATACACACACACACACACACACGTGTGTGTGTGTGTGTGTGTGTGTGTGTGTATCCCACATATATATCCCACATCTTCTTTATCTATTCACTCTTTCATAGGCACTTTGGTTGTTTCCATACCTTGGCTAAGAGAATAATGCTGCAGTGAATATAGAGGTGTATATAACTTTTTAAATTGGTGTTGTTATTTTCTTTATATACTACTTAGAAGTGGAATTTCTGGATCATATAGTATGCCTATTTTTAGATTTTTTTTAAAAGATTTTATTTATTTATTTGATAGATAGAGATCACAAGTAGGGAGAGAGGCAGGCAGAGAGAGAGAGAGGAGGAAGCAGGCTCCCTGCCAAGCAGAGAGCCCGATGTGGGGCTCGATCCCAGTACCCTGGGATCATGACCTGAGCGAAAGGCAGAGGCTTTAACCCACTGAGCAACCCAGGCGCCCCTATTTTTAGATTTTTGAAGAATATCCACACTGTTTTCCATAATGGCTGCACCCATTTACATTCCTACCAACAGTGCAGGAGGGTTTCCTTTCCTCCACATCATTGCCGAAACTTATTTCTTATATTTCTTTATAATAATCATTCTGATAAGTGTGAGATGATATCTCATTGTGGTTTTGATTTGCATTTCCTTCATGATTAGTGATGTTGAGCATCTTTTCATGCACTTATTGACCATCTGTATGTTTTTGGAAAAATGTCTATTCAAGTCCTCTGCTCATTTTAAATTGAATTTTTGTTGTATTGAATTGGAAGGGTTCTTTATGTATTCTGTGTATTAACCTCTTGTTGAGTATGTGATTTGCTGGGCATAGAGAATATTGTGCTAGGTGAGATAATTCAGACAAAGAAAGAACCACATGACTTCACTTATATCCACAATCTAAAATACAAAACAAAACAAAATAAAATTCATAGATGGAGAGAACAAATTGGTGGTTGTCAGAAGTGGTGGGGGGTTGAGGATAATGTGAGAAGGGTGTTGAGAAGCACAAACTTCTAGTCATAAGATACAGAAGTCAATGGGATTTAATGTACATCTTGGTGACTCTAGTCAATAATATATTACATATTATATAACTTTATATGGTGATGACAGAAACTAGACGTCTTGTAATGAATGATCAAGTCATTGTGTATACAAGTATCAAATCACTATGATGCATACCTGAAACTGACATGTTATATAGCAGTTATATCTCAATTTAAAAATGCTAAAGATATACCAATGACTATTTATAGGGAATGTTTCAAACTTCTTATATTGTTAACCCATATTGTTGCTAAGAGTTAATCTTATAAACACAGACTTTTAGATAACAGACATTAAAAAAATGCTAAGAAAAATCAAAATCAACACTTGGAAGTAAAAAAAAAAGTAAAAGACAACTGGAGATTGCAACATCAAAGAAACACACTATAGATTTGTGATTTTATTCCAATGTATAGAGACTCAGTTAAAATAGCGTTATTGGAATTTCTGAAGGGTGGGTAGGAAAAAGAGAATCCAAAGTGAGGTTTACCTGGAAAAAACAAGAATTGTCAAAAGTTCTTATAAAGACATACAGAATATCAAAATATCCATGCTACATATGAAAACGATGTTGCTAGTTTTCTGTTCTGTAGGATAAAGCACATTTTATATTTAAGATGAAGCAGGTGAATGAAATTTCATTTTGATTCCCTTGGGCAAAGAATCAAGATCAAGAAATAATATGTTCATATTAAATGGATGGATGTTTATGTTGTCTATCATATTCAGATATCTTAAAATTGTAGATTCTGTTAAATGTAGGACCCATTTATCTAGTGAAAAGTAAAATTGTGGACTCTGAAAAATGGAAACCCTTAATTTTTACTCTTTCTGACATATAATTATTTTTTAAATAAATCAACATAAAAATGCATTTGTAAACAACATATCCTATACATAAATCGGTAGGGATAAACAAAACAAAAGATTCCCTAAAATTTGGGCTGTAAATTAGAAAGTTAACATTTTCCTTCTAAATATTTTGTTTGTTTATAAGTTTACAGACATAGAAACGATCATGCAATTTTTAAAGCATTTTTCTCTTCATTTCGATAGCAAAATTTTTCTACAAATATAGGAATACAAACTTTATATTCATCATCTATTTACAGTCATAAATATTTAATGAAATCTATGCGGTGTTACTTCTCTGGGCTCTATAAAAATAGTTGGAAAGTCTAAAATACAGTTTTTAGGTTGCAAAACAGATTTCTTTTATCAATTAAGCCCTCATTTTGTGATATTTGCAACACATTTCTGTTTGAACATGTGTATTCAGAGTTAACATAACTAACAGCCTGGGATACTTGAGTCTAATATTAGGCTTATAAATTGCACTGTGTTCATAATAAACTGCTAATGCTTAAGAAATATAACTGGGAATAATTACCACATATTATGAGTCTATGTCAGAGGAATCTGCCCATACTAATGCAACTTTTCCCAGGAAATTTACTTGTGACTTTTTTCTTCCTGCAAAAAAAAAAAATCATTTCACATTCCTTTCTACTTAATGTTTTAATATTCTGTCCCCAATTAAATCTCTATGAGGTAATCAGAACTTGGTTCCTTTTTATCAGTTTGGCACTTATTGTTCTTAAAAAATGCCAGGTACATAAAGGTCACAAAACAATAAAATAAAAACAGAAAGTATAGTTACCTGGAATACAACTAATCTGTTATTAGAATTACTTGAAAAAACGATAATTGAAATAATTGAAAGTGAGTAAAGGTTATCTTATAATTTTTAAAAGCTGAGTATTTAACAAATTCCATTTGATGTTGCAAGGACAACATAAAACATGATTAGATCCTGATCTTGCATCTTTACCAAATCGCTAATTCAGCTCAACATTCAAGTATGGAAAAAATACCATGTAATGACATTGTATCTATTTTCCATCAGGTTAGAGAACTACAAAAATTCTACCTCTTCCTCATTATTTGAACTTGACCATAGTCATTAATGCCTTAATCATCTCGTCATCATACTGTAATTAGGTCCTATTTGGCTGAATTGGCTCCTTTTTCTTTTCTCTTGTTAGCTAGTAAAAAAGATCAAAAGCTAGTGGGAAATTTAGTTATTGGCTCTTTAGAAAGGAATTTCTCAGACCAAAATAGACACAAATTCAAGTCCCAGAAAAGGGTGGCTTTCAGCTGGGAAAATCTATGTCATGTAGTATTTATGGATGACCCAAAGTCAGAAATTCACATAGTTTTGTGAGAAGCGGCTCTAGAAGTATATTTTTGATGGCTCAGACCCACAGAACTCCAATTACATCCCCAGAGACACAGGCGTACATTGTGAGCCATGAATGTGTATGCACAGTCCACGTGTAAGTGTGAGATAAACTGAGCAAAAGCTGCATTTCACATTGTAAGGGTCAGGCCCTAATTGGAGTCCTGCGTTAGTTCTTTTCACTATGTAGCAAAGAGACACTGCAACACTTTAAAGAAAAGATTCCTAGAATTGTAGCTAGGTTAATCCTAGGATTAAAGAGACTGAGTTATGAGGACAGGTTAAAAATCTTAGTGTGAAAAGAGAATCTTTGAAATTCCATGTACTGACCTACCTTGGTGGTGGTGGTGTGCATAAGAGCACATGCAGTTTTGATAATACCACATCAAAGAAACTGGGACAGAGATTTAATTGTGGGCTAGCAAAGGTAAATTAGACCATATGTTAAAAGTACCATATATTAATGAAGGGAAAATACTTGGAAATACAACTGAGAGGACCATTTATTGGTTTATAATGGAAAGAAAGAAGACATTTCCTCCCCACTACTGTTGACTTTTTAAATAATTTTTTCAGCCATATAATCAAGTGAGTAGATTTGTTTCAAGGAAATTAAGTTATGCTGCAAGATCTTCTTTGAAACATGAAATTCTAGCTGAGAATATATCTATCATGGAAACTTATCAGCCACATTTTGGTGCTTTTGGCCATTTTAGCTGTCCAATTCTTTCTTAGTTTCAATCAACCTTTCAGCCCCCAGCAGAGGTGAGAAGCCTTTGATATAAAGAAATTTAATAGTGCAGACAGTCCTCTTAATGCGGCTCAGCAAGAGACAAAGGGATAAAATCATCTGCTCCTCTTACTGAGCTTATACAGTCTTTTATGAAACACTGAGTGGAGTGAAAAAAAAGAAAAAAACTCTATTATCTTAAGGTACTTCAATATTAAATACCCAATTAGCCACTAGTATTTAAACATATAACCAGGAAAAGGCCTTCAGAATGTTTCAGACAAACAGGAAAATTAACAAGAGTAAAATTTAACATCATTTCATGCTTAAATATGTCATGCAATGACAAGATATAACTTCAAAGTGATTATTCCATCTTTTTATTTCTCATTATTATGTCTTCCTATCTGCCTTCTTCCCTCCTATTTCTTCTGTATTTGGTTTAGAATACAGGCTTTTTTGTTGTTGTTGCTTTTTGTTTTGTTTTGTTTTGAGAGAAGGCAATGATCTGGACTTGATATTTTGTTCTGCCACTCTTAGCTTTGGGACTACAGTCTTGTCACCTGATCTTTATCATCTTCCACTATAATGGAGATATGAATAACGTCATGAACACCTCACATGATTGTGAAGAAAATCATATCTTACAATTAAAGTGTAAAGTTAAATAGAACTTTTATTAATAAATAAATACCAAGACCTGTTTGGCAGGGTTTTTGAAATGAAATATCAAAACATATATTTAAATTTATGCATAATGTATTTCTAGAATTTTATCAAACTTCTATACCCCAATTTTACTTTAGTGTAGGCATATTACTTACAACATTGCCTTAACAAAGTGATTATCAGGCATCCATATATGATTCTTTCTAAGGGTTAGAAAAAGTTTTCCTACATGTACTAATTATATTAATTGTACATGAGCAATATTTGCAACTTCTAAAACATAAAACAGTTGAATATTCTACCACCTTCTCTACACAATAGGCAGGAATATTGGTTTGAAAACTGCCACATAAAATATAAAGAAGGCAGTAGAAGGTTAGACTTCAATACTTCTTCCAAACATTCACTTTGAAGGAAATTATTTTTTCAAAGAATGAAAAATACAGACAACCAAATTTGATCCAAGAAAATTTCAGTAGCCAGCAGTTGATTTTATTCACACTATTTCAAAATTATACAACATCTAGATTTTGTGAAACTGATAGCACCCTAAACAAATTGTCATTTTGGGATAATTTAACAAAACATAGTCAATGAACTCCTACTAGATATATGCTATTATACAATATGTAATAAGATTCAGAGATCAGTAACAAAGAGTCCCTGTCTCCAAGAAGCTTTCATTCCTACAAATATGAGAAAATAAGAGATTAAATAACGATAATGAATGATAGGATAGGATACTTTTCAGAGAATTCTGACTAAAGTGCAATGATGAGTCAAAGAAGAGAAAACACTTTCCTGTTGGCTGGAAGACTGCAGAGGCTTTTAAAGAAGACTAAGCATTTAGAAGGATGTAGAAAGATCTGTCATATTTCAACTGGAAGATATTGGGAAGTAGCAGAGAGGAAGAACAAGCAAGCTTTGGGACATACAAGAGCATGTTTGAATAATATTGGTGACCGATAGCATTTTCAAGCAGAATTGTGACATTGCTAATGTTATCAAATTGTAATCTATATTTTATGTAATTTTTATGCCAAAATTGTTGATAGTTTAGTAAAGTAATGGGTATTAAAATTCACTCAAAAACCTATATTTCTAAAGCCAGATCTATTCTGCACAAAATAAATGAAGGAAAATACTTTTCTAGAATAAAATTTGGAAAATGTATAAATCTAATTCATTACTACTGTCTTTTCTTTATATTTCACAGAGTTCCCTCTATTTTGCAGAATGTGCTTTGATATAATTTACCTAACCTGGCTTTGCAAAATAGTTTAAGTAGGCTCCATTCTTTCAAATTATAATGTCCCAAGCATGTGCTATGGTGACATTTTTATATAAATCTGAGCATTAGAACAACTTTGATGAATTTCAATATACCTTTATCTACTAAACTATTATTTTGTAAATATTTGAAAAGCTATTTTAATTAGTTTAACAAAATAAACTTTAAAATAATATTTATAGAAAATAATGATAGCAATTGTTCATACTCTGTGCATTTTACATTCAGTATTTCTGCACATTCACAAACCTGTTCACAAATGAAGAATCTAAGATTTAGAAAGACCGCATCAAGGTCACAAAGCTAGCAAGTGAGAAATGAATGACTAAAAATCAAGTGCCTTGGGGATTTAGCTATCTAGAAAATGCTCTACTAAAAATGAATACAATTGTTTAAGCCACTGCCCCGCTCAGGTCATGATCCCAGAGAGCCAGGACTGAGTACTGCATGGGGCTCCCAGCTCCTCAGGGAATCTGCTTCTCCCTCTGACCTTTTCCTCCTCAGGCTCTCTCTCTCTCTCTCTCTCTCAAGTAAATAAATAAAATCTTTAAAAATAAATAAATAAAAATAAATAAATAAAAATGAATACATAAAAGTCCAAGTATATTATTAATATGTGGAAAATTCATCTAGAGCTATAAATTGGAGATCCTGTGATATTCTCTGTTCAGTAGACTATTTCGGAACTTAGAATAAATTTACATACTATTAGAGTTCAAAGATAATAATGACAATTACTATCTTTTACAGAATTTTGATAATGCTGACAAGATTTTCTTCAGTATTTCTGTTTGGTTGTTTGTTTTTAAGCTTGAGCAAAGATCTTGCCTGTCATGGGCCCCCTAAATTCTAAAAAGTCTTTTGAGGCTTGATGACTCTTAGGTCTTCAATAATCCTCTGAAGGATGTGAACATATCACTATAATGGATGACAACTTTATCAGCTAATATCCAAGAGAAAAATATCTTGATATTGTAGCCGACAGGAAGAGTGCAAAATTGCTACATATAGGTTGCACTGGGAGAAAATGATGCTTTCTGGGGAGGGAAAAATGGCATCTTAATTATTCTACTAGTGTGGCTGTAATCTGTTTTTGTAACTATTATTAAATCATATTATTTAAAATGAATTGTATATTATGTTTGATAGGTCCAAAGCATAGCATATTAGCCACCTACCTCAAGCACACTATCCTTTGCCAAGTTATCAGTTCTGTCAATGTTTTACCATTTTTCCTATAGCCAAACTCAAAATTTTGGATGGATTTCTTACTGTTCCCTCTTCATCACCATCACTTGTAATATATGTACATTTCTTGGAAATCCAATCTTTGGAGTGTTCTAGGATTTGCCTGAACTGCTACGTTCTCAGTGCTACTCTTCTAGTCCAAGACCCCACTTCTCTATGCCGAGATTACTGCAATAGGCTCCTGGTCTCTAGTCTTTCAGTCTCCTCAAATTGCTACTTTCGTGATGCTACTCTTGCAAGAATTCTCAGCAACCTTCTCAAAGTGTGATCAGGTGCAGACTTACCTTGATGGCCTCTGAGAAGCACCATACATAGATTTTACCTTGTCTATACAACCAAATATATTATTTTACCTAAACATACACTGTTTCAGACAGGATATTTCCTTCACTATTATCATCACTCCCTAGGGATCCCTTCTTACATGACTTTGACTAAGCCAGTCTTTTCAGTTAAAATATATCTACCCATCCCATCCCATCCCATCCCATCCCATCCCATCCCATCCCATCCCATCCCATCCCATCTGTCAGTCTGCCCATCTAGCCAGCCAGGCAGTCAAAAAGCATACCAAGGTTCCCACACTGTGCTAGATGTTAGAAATACAGACTAATACATTGGTCTGTTCTCAGGATGTTCCCAGTCAAGTTGGGAGATCAAAATTCCCTAATTACATGGCAGTGCATACTACAAGTAAGGCATGGATTATGGGAAAAGTTGAAAGGGCTTTTAACTCAGCTTTCAAAAATCAGGAAAAGAAAGTGAAACCTAAACGAAATCTTAGAAATTTCTTTCTTACCTCTATCCGTATAAAATCCCTGCTTAAACAAATAAACAAACAAACAAACAAACAAACAAAAAACAGTGAACTCCATTTCTTTCAATGAAAATCTCAAGTCTGAACACCTGGGTGGTTCAGTGGGTTAAAGCCTCTGCCTTCCGCTCAGGTCATGATCCCTGGGTCCTGGGATGGAGCTCCACATCAGCTCTATGCTCAGCGGGAAGCCTGCTTCCTCCTCTCTCTCTGCCTGTTTCTCTGCCTACTTGTGATCTCCGTCTTAAATAAATAAATAAATAAAATCTTAAAAGAAAAAAAGAAAAGAAGAAAATCTCAAGTCTAACTTTGTACATAAAGCTGTCCTCAAAAATGTAAGCTGACTTAGAAAGCTACTCCACTAGATGTCAAACAGACTCAACATAGTAAGATTCTATGTCATATTGTTCCCTAAGATTTCCTTTTTGCAAGTCCCAGAACTATAATCTATCCCCAGAAAATCACTAGCTTCCTCAAAAGCAGACTGGCTCCCTTTCTTTGTTGCCCCAGTACCTATAATAATGATGAATTACTTTTAACAGTGCTAACACAAACACTCTTGAAGTTAATTAAATCAGTTCTTCTTCCCAGTAACCCTCTAGCCACTGTGGACACCCGTGGGGACATCTGTAGAAATGTCATTCTGGAGGCAACCAGTAGCCATGTTTTCACTGTGGTACTGGACCCAAGCTGGGTTAAATAAGATTTCTTTTGAGAATCTGAAATTAGGACATCAATGGATTCTACATTGGTCAAAGATGTCTTGTTTTTTAATTCCTGAATTATTAAAAATATCCTGAATTTTTAATTTTTGAATTATTACTAATATATTCCCATACCACATTAGTAATAATTCAGGAATAAAAATAAACAAAATCAATCTTTCCATCCCATTCACTTTAATGTCAATAATCAATCCAAAAAGTATTCATAACATTTTTTAATTAGAGGAAAATATGATATCTGTCTTTGGAATAATAACTATAATTTTTTACAGCACAATCACTTTTTTATAGATAAATGTATAGTCCTGAAACTAAACTTTACAAGGCCCTCTTTTTTGTTTATCTTTTCTAATGAGCATATATCATAATTTCAGTCCAAACTAAAATATATCCACAAGTCTAGGGAAAAAGTCTCCAAAGACTTGCTTCTTTAAAGGAATGCATTTACTTTCTAAAAATAATATGTAGTTTATGAGGTAGTTTAAAAAAAATTCTTACAGCCACATAAAAGTTTATATCTGAGCAAATAAAATATAATGAGCTACAATATAGGAGGAAAAAATAGCAAACTTGAATTTCCTCACTATCACATTTTTAATTAGCACCTATAATATTTAAGAGCATTCATAGATGTACTAAATATATGAGTCATAGAACAGTAATGAAAAAGTCATGGGGATCTCTTTCATCTTTGTCTATCCTAAACATAAATAAAATTTGACCTCCCCGATGATGTATGATGGGCAAAAGGAAGCAGTGTTGAGGTAGGAACCATTCGCTCTCTTCCGCTCAATGGGAATGTGTATTATTCCCATTATTCCCATTATATGGGAGGCTGGGCTTTCTTCCTTAATGATGCATTACCTAAAGTCACAGAGGACTTGAAGAAAAGAGACCCAGACTATGTCTTCTCTTATAGAAGAAGTAGCGAAAAAAAAAAAATGTCAGAGGATTACTGGTAACGTTTTCTTTCTTCCTGGAAAACATGATCTTTGCATATCATTTTTTGGCAAACATAGGGAAAGTGAATTCTGAGATATATATTTGTCCTAAACACTTATTAGTTGATCCTGTTGAATGTATGATTGGAAAAATTACCAAGTTTGTACCTTAATATGAGGAAATTCATTTAAGGAACATGAGAATTTTTTTTCTAATTAGATAAGTATTTTAGTATAGCAATTATTTGTGTTAATTTTCTCTGATATGTTTATGTCTTTTAGAAATGTTTGCCAATTTTCTTTTCACATATTTCTGCAGTTATACAAAAAAGTCAAGATAAGATCATCACCTACCTAATTCAATTTTGGGTTTAATGATTTAATTGTACAATACTAGGTGCCTCCTTAGCGCAGTAGGCAGCGCGTCAGTCTCATAATTGTACAATACTATATTTTTTTCTGTTTATATTTATTCATTTCAATTCTGTTAATAACCCCAGCCTAAGGTGTTATTCTCGTGTTGAAACTGATCAACACTGACCATATATCCCTTGCCTTCTCATTCATATATTCCATACTTTATAAACTAAAATGTTATACAACATAGAATTGTTTTTTGCACAAATTATTCTCCCTGCACATAGAAGTGGTCATTTTTTCCCACTCATAACATTTTCACAATAGTTTTTAATATTTTTGCAATAAAAACATAAAATTCTATGACAAATACTCTTTGTTGTTCCCATAGTATGCCAGAATCCAAGGGCAAACTATTATGCTTTTTTGGCCCAAGATGAGGCACTTACTAGATTCCCAATGAAGTTTTAAGAATGAGAGTACTAAAAAATAAATGAATGAATTCTGGTTAATTTCAATTGGACAATTCTTCCAATTTGGACTTCTTCTATTTTAAATTGTTCACTGTGACTATTCATATTTACCACATTTAAATATTTTTTTAAGATTTTATTTATTCATTTGAGAGAGAAAGAGACAGAAAGAGCACAAACCCTGGGAGAGGCTGAAGGGGAGAGGGGACAGGCTCTCTGCTTAGCAATCCCAGGACCTGGAAATCATGACCTGAGCTGCAGGCAGAGGCTTAACCATCTGAGCCACTCAGGTGCCCCTCCACGTTTGTATTTTTAGAGCAAAAAAGAAACCATGGGATGCTAAAGATAGTTTCTCTTCACTTATAATATTTAATTTCTAATATTGTTTCACTATAAAAATAGAATATCCCAAACTAGGAAAGTAATATTTACCTTTTTACTTATTATTCATCTTAAGTGAAAATTCCAGTCAGTATAATGACCTATGTTAAATTTTCATATGCTAGAAAGAAAGAGAGAAAGAAAGAAAGAAAAAGAAAACAAAGACTATTTTCACTGTTATTTTAGTCTAAAGATAAGACACTCAGCTCAGAGTCCATGTAGAAACAGTAGAGAGGTCTACAGAGGCTATAAAATTGTATGAAGGATGTTGATACATATATCTATATCCATTTTTCTGTATTGAGGGTCCACTGATCTTCAAATACCATTGAAATCTTGAAACAAAGAGAGTTTAGAACTCTTTTAGAAAATATGATGGAAAGTTTATAAAGAACACATTCTAATATATTTGAATAATCTGAAAACAAAAATAAAATGCTTTCTTTCTGACAGTTACATATTTTTAAAAAGAAAAATTTAATAAAATTATCCAGAAAAATCAAACCAAAAATTTTAAAACTCACATTCTGGTAATAAAGAACTAGATAAATCCAGAGCTCCATGACCTCTATTGAATTTCCTCTTGGTTTAGTTTTATGTTACTAAAACCCAACTCTGAGTCTCAGATCCTCTGTAATAAGATGGCAGCATCCCAATTCTTGCATTTTCTCAGCTTGTGCTAAATTGTGAAAAATACGTTATAACCTATTCAGTTTGGAATTTTTTTCCTTTTTTTCTTCCAACTATCAAAAGCTAATTCCATCTTGTATAGTCTGAATAATAATAAAATTGGAAGGAATCTTTCACTTTAGCTATGGAATATGTTCTTTTAAATTTGCTTATGTTTGACAAAAAAAGTACATATATTTAAGGTATACACTTTGATATTTTTATTTATGTATACATTGTGAAATAATCACACAAACTAATTAATTAACATATCTATCACTTCCCATAGTGATCCTTTGTGCATGTGTCGTGAGAACAGTTCAGATCTTACCAAATTTCAACTATACACTACATTTTATTAATTATAGTCTCCATGGTTTACATTTGATGTCTGTAACTTGTTTTAAAACTGAAGGTCTAGGGGTGCCTGGGTGGCTCAGTGGATTAAGCCACTGCCTTCAGCTCAGGTCATGATCTCAGGGTCCTGGGATCGAGCCCCGCATCGGGCTCTCTGCTCCGCAGAGAGCCTGCTTCCTCCTCTCTCTCTGCCTGCCTCTCTGCCTACTTGTGATCTCTCTCTCTATCAAATAAATTCGTCACTTAATGCTTTCCACCAAAAAAAAAAAAAAAAACAAAACTGAAGGTCTATATCCTTTAATCATATCTCCCCCTTTCCTCCATCCCCAAACTCTGGTAACCATTGTTCTACTCTCTGTTACTAGGAATTTGAACTATTTCTGTTTAATTACACATGTAAGTGAAACCATGGGATATTTGTCTTTGGGTAACTAACTTGTTTCACTTAGCATACTGTACTCCAAGTTCATCCATGTTGTCATTAATGGCAGTATTTCCCTCTTTTTGAAGGCTCAGTAATATTCTATTATGTGTGTATGAATGGATAAAGAAAATGTGACCTATATCATTCATCTGTAGATAGATACTTAGGCTATTTCCATTTCTTGATCATTGTGAAAAATGTTGCAAGTGAACTAGGGGGTACAGACATCTCTCTGAGATAGTGGGTATATACCCAGAAATGGGATTACTGGATGGTATGGTAGTTCTATTTTTAATTTCTTGATGAACCTTCATGCTGTTTTACAGAGTAGCTGTACTAATTTACATTATCACCAAGAGTGCACAAGGGTTCCCTTTCATAATTCATATCAAAACTTCTATCTTTTGATTTTTTTTTTTTATAATACCCATCCCTACAGGTGTGAGGTGATACATCATTGTGGTTTTGAGTTGCATTTCCTTGATGATAAGCGATGTTGAGTACATTTTCATATCTCTACTGGCCATTTGTATATCTTCTTTGGAAAAATGTCTGTTTAGGCCCTTTACCCATTTTTTAATTGAATTATTTGGGGGGTTTTGCTGTTGAGGTTTAGGAGTTCCTTATACATTTTAGATATGAACCCTTTATCAAATAGATGGTTTTTAAGTATTATCTAACATTCTGTGGACTGCCTCTTCCTTTCGTCAATTGTTTCCATTGCTGTGCAGAAGCTTTTTAGATTGATGTAACCCTGCTTATCTCTGCTTTTGTAGCCCGTACTTTCAGTGTCATTCCGAAAATTCCTTGCCAAAGCCAATGTGAAGGCAACTTTTCCCCTATGTTTTTTCTATGAGTTTCATTGGGTTCAGGTCTAATGTTTAAGTCTTTAATCCTTTAAAAAAAGAGAGAGAGTTTATTTCTTTATTAGAGAGGGAGAGCTGAAGTAAGGGGAGCAGCAAGCAGAGGGAGAGAGAGAAGCAGGCTCTCCACTGAGCAGGGAACCTGATGTGGGGCTTGATCCCAGGACCCTGGGATCATGACCTCAGCCTAAGGCAGATGCTTAACTGACTGAGCCACCCTGGTGTCTCTTTAATCCTTTATGAGTTTATTTTTGTATACAGTGCAAGAAAACATTCAATTTCATTCTTTTGTATGTGTCTGGCCAGTTTTCCCAACATCATTTGTTAAACTTACGGAATATGTTAAGTACAGAGAAAACTGAAAAAAATTTTTAACAAACACCTGTGTATTACCATCAACTTTGACAAATCTTATCATTTTGCTGTATTTGATTGGGATATTACTTAAAGAAATTAAAGATAATAACTGGTTACCCCTTCGTCATTCTAATTGTTCCCACTTTTCCCAGAAGTAATCACTATCCTAAATTTAGTGATTCTTAGCTTATTCATGTGTTTTATGTTTAATACATACTCATAAACAAAAGCAATTATTTTACATCTTTTTATACTTTATATAAATGTTATCACACTGTGTGAATGCTTCTTGAGTTTCCCCTATCCAAAAAAGTTTATTATTTTGATATTTACCCTCATTAATATGTAAGGTATCAATATGTCCATTTTTAGCATTAAGTGGTATTTCATTAAATGTGTCTGCCTTCTGTTGACAACCCAAAAAACCCGCATTGTTTTTTGAAACCAAGTTTTTAGAGAGCCTTCTAATTTTAAAATAAAAGTTATATTTACATTTAAATACAATTAAAAGCTATAAATACAGAAAGTTATTGCTCATTAGAGAAAGAAGAAACGTTTTCTGTTATATTTTATTTTTTAAAGGGTATCACATTCATGCCAGTGATCTCCAAACTTTGCTATACATTAAAGTAAGCTAGGGAGCTTTTGAAAATCCCAATGCCTAGCTCACACCCCATAGTAATCAAATCAGAATCTCTGGAAGTGAAAGCCAAGTATTAGTATTTTTAAAAGATCCCCAGGTAATTGCAAAATATGACAAAGTTGGCAACCAGAGAGTTATGCTGAGCCATTTTTAATTTAAAGTATTGAAATTTCAGTACTTCCCTTATAGCTCCAAGCACACTGACTAACTTCTATCACCTTCCTCTACCCTAGGAAGTTTTCCCTGAGAAAGTGTCATTTTTGTTTTGTTTTGCTTGTTTTTTGTTTTTTGTTTTTTTGTTTTTTGGCTCAATTTCTTTACACGTTACCCCTAAAAGCACCTGTAGTCTCTGAATGAAATACCTTAAATTGGCTTAGTTCATCCTGCTTTCAGTTTTGCTCTCTGTTGTTTTTAAGTCCTTTATATATATTTATATTGTTATCAATTGTACATCTTAAGGTCCTAAAGATTTGGAAATAAGTTAGTGAATTAGCTCGATATAGTACATAACAAACTGGTACATGCAGAAAAACAAATGGTGTTTTTTCTGATAATGACTATCTTGCACAGAATAAAAATTATAACTCTAAAATCTTGTACAGAGTATCTTAAATCACACATTACATCAGCTCTTTTTATTGTAGACTTTGTTTTTTTTCAACTTTACCCATTTAATGCAGTCAGAAATAGTTTAAATCATTTCAATAGTTTTTTACTTAGCTTCTTTCAGATCACAATTTTATTCATATTTATTTAAATATAATCACATCTGAATTAAACAGAAACTATATAGTATTCAGATTTAGAACCAACAATGTATGCTCCAAAAATATTTTATTATTTTAACAGAATTATTTTCAGTACAAAGAAATTAATGTATTGAATTCAACCTAAATGTAGGAAGCCACACACCCCTGCTGAAGCTAAGGGACAAAGGGAACACAACTTCTTCTGTTGTCCTACAGTTTGCTGATTTCTCTTGCTCTCCTCACTTTCTCAATTTCTCTCTGGTTTTCTCCATCACTTCCAAAGGTAATATAAACTTGTTAACTTGTCTACACTCAACGTAATTGAAATGTGGTGGAATGTAATCAGGTCCTGTGCATCGCCAGTAAAGTCGGAAAAGTGCCTTGATCGTATACAAAATCTTATTTAAGACAGTTTGAATTATCTACTGAGAGGACACATGGTCACATTCAAACACTACAAACTTACTGTGCATTATAGTCACTACATACCGAAATATTCCCATGAGAAAAGATTATTATAATACATCAGGTCTAGCCATTTAGTTTAAATAGTAACTAAATTGTGTCAGTTGCATGTTGCTCTCCACTAAGATGACATTCTGCAGGAGGCAGTAATGTTTATGTGGTAGGAAAATCCAAAGCTAGTGACAAATATACTATGGTCATTAACAGAAATCAAAGCAACGTGGTTTTTGGAGAGGAGGGATAGGGGGACTTGAACTCCAAAAGGACCCAAGTATGCTTCTTCTGGCTCTTGAAAATAATAACCTGTGATTCGATCTTGTCTGTTTTCACTTGAAACTGTAGGGAATACTACTTTCAGGGGCCTGATATTCCAGGTGGAAGATACTAAGCCTGCAGTAAGTCATGGCCTGTGGGGAGGCAGACCCACAGGACAAGAATACAAGCAGCTGGGTCACAGAAGCATGTGTCTTTATGGGGCTCTGCTTCAGGGTTGTTTACAGCATTAAGGGGTCCAGTTCCTAACCTCAACTGTCACCCAGTGCAGAGGAACAGAGAATTGATAGCATTTAGGACACTGGTGTCATGTTGGAATGAAAATCAGGAAGATGTTTATTTCTGCCTTTCATGTGGTTGCTATTGATTGAAATGACATGAGGTTTTACTTCCTAATTAAAAAAAAAAAAAAAAAAAAAAAACCTCACTTGGATTTTTATAGCTTTTGAGTTTGAGTTACTATATTGAAGGTGCATTCATTGATGTAAATTTCTGGAGGGCTTAAAAATATAAAACCGTAGATGACAATGACCAAAAAACAGTAATAGAAAAAGATAGCCTGTTCTTACAGGAGTAGGAGAGAGGTGGTTAGAAGACTGCCGCTTCAATACCCAACTGCTCTGGCAGTTTGGGCAGTTTACCCCGTATTCCTAATGAACTTGAAGACAAAATATATCATTGTGCTTAAAGCTATGCGTTAATGTTTAATGTTACAGCATCTAATAAATATCTGCATATCAAATTGGATTCCAGATTCAGAGTTAGCTCTGGGCTTGCTTTTGAATCCTTTAACATTTATACAAATTATGTAAATCATACACAGCCCTGGAAAATATGGTGAGGAGGTGTGTAACTGTTTTGCTCATGCAGAATAACATTATCAAAAGCCCACCTCCAGTTTACAGCCACAGTTTGTTTAGTTAAAGAGCATCCATATTCTAGATAAAAGAAATGAGGAGCAACACCAACAAGAGGACTCACATAACATTTGTACTGGCTCATTTGTCAAATCAATAGCACTATTTTAGTATTTTTATTGTATATATATTTTTTCAGATTTTGCTATAAAGAGTTATAAAATATAAATATTGTTTATATTGTTTAAAAATACAATTCAAATGAGCATGACAGAAAATCAATGACACTATCAAGTAAAATATACTGAATTATAGACTCAGATAATAGGAGAGATAAGAGAAACAGGAAAGCAGTTTATAATTTAGAAATGTAATGTAAATAGCTATATGTAGGACTGCTGCCTCTCCCAATTTGAAGAGCTTTATCAGCCTGAAGCTACTTTAACAAGAAATGGGAAACCGTGGGGGAATGAACTCTGTGCCGGCCCAATACGGCTTACTTAACAGCAATGTTCTGTATCTAAGGTGACAGTAGGATGTCAATAATTGTGGAGAGAAATGGTGGATATTCAGGAACTCTGCCAGGTGAGGGGAAATTCAGCTTTCAAAAGTAAGGACATAAATAACAGATAACAAAAAAAGTATAAAAAGCCTTGGCCTTATCTCACGGGGACTGCAAAGCACTGAATGGGTGTTGTACCAATGCTACTATGAGATGGTTAAATTTAAACCAACTTCCTGTTTTAAAGATATGGGAAGAAAGATACCTGGGGTTTTAAGTGACTCTTTCCAAGGTCACATAGATGAGTCAGTGGGAGAGACAGGTATAGCTGCTGAGTGACAGAGACAGCAGGCACTGTAGATGCTTCTCTCATTCAACACCTGCAAAACTGCCTCAACGACTCCAGCACGTAAGCCCTTAACTGGTGACACCATCTTAATCATTACAGAATCTCAGCAGATATGACAATACTGGAAGCTTCTACCTACACTCAGGTCGTTTCTTCATTTTTAAAAATAATACTGTTTAGATGACTAACACTCATGGGGCGAATACCACAAGAGAAATTCCCCAAAGGTTCTTCCTATCTGCTCAAATTATTAGATGCTAAAACAAGGAAAGCTAATGCTGGTCAACAATTTAGACTGCATATCTGCTGCCTGCCTACCACTGAGGAATGCCTCAAGAAACTGTCTTCAGAATGCTAAAATACATTAATTGGGAGTCAGTTCCTAAGATATCACTACCATATTAAGCCTTCTTAAAAGATTATGCCTGACTCACAACCTCCTTTGATTATTCACTCATGTGGAATTTAAGACTACAAATCACATTCGTTACATTTTAGAAAATTCCTGTTGCGTAGTTTCAGTTATATCAAAACTAAAGAAAACATCTTTAGCCAAAAATACCTTTTAATCTTCAAGTTCCTCTGGGATACTGTACATTTCTATTCTCAGACTTCACTGAATTAAAATTAGTGTTTTGTGTTGAATGGAAAAGAAAATGTTTAGAAGTAATATTGATCTTGAAAAAAAAATCAGCAAAACAAAGGTTTTAGTTTAAATGACTTACAATTCAAATGCATACACCTTCTAATCCATTAAAAAAAACTGAGTGTCCATAAAATCAGCTATGCAAAAATATATAATATTATACTTAACAAGGATTCTGATTTTGTCTTCCTTGCAGGAGACATCATGACATTAAAGCAATATGCACAAAATGTGAGGCCTACAATTTTAGTTTATTGTTTTATGGGCATGTATGTTTCTTTTTGTTTCAAAGAAATGCCATACAGCGCCTTAAGAATTAATATATACTTACTTTAGATACATCAATTGCATTAAACAATGTGAAATTTTGAGGTAAGTTCTGAAGAAAAATATGAGAGTACCAAATGCTAATTTTTCTTTAATTATTAAATACATGAGTATATGAGAACATAAAGTCAAACAATTTAGCATACAAGTGAACAGATGTTAATGTCAAAACTCATGTGTGATCAGAGCCCTTGCCCTAGTATTCCCACTCCTTACTCAGTGATCCTGCTCAACACCTGTATTTTTTTAATACCTGATGCAGTGGTATTCGGGAGTCAGCTCAGGCCGGCTTGCAAGAGCTGATTGTTAAATATTATGACTCTTGCAAGCCATCACTGCCAGGATGTGAGAATTTGCACTACAGGAAGTGGCAAATAGTACAAATTATGCCTCTTTCTAGCCTCTTTACTATTACACCACTAACTATTTAGGGAAAAAAAAAATCTGTGCAAGAGTGCTACAGGGGCAAAAAATAATCCCTAAACCCCAGCTCCAGTTCTTAACATACTTATTTGAAGAGATCAACTCGGAGAGATGGAGCTTAAAACTGAAAAGAGAAAAAAGCTAATTAGGACAGCTTACACTTTTATGGTTTTGGAGAATGAAAGTGCCATTATCAGAAATACAGAATTCAGGAAGGACATTCATTTGGGAAGTTTGCTTGGGACTTGAGTTGTCTGCCTAAAGAGGAAATTCAGCGGAAACATGAGGGGAGCTAAATGTGAGAGTTCAAATCATCCATGATCCCATTTTTGGGTATGCCACTAGTTCCCCAAATTGTCTGAACATTAAAATCAGCTGAGAATCTCAAAAATACTGATGTCTGTATATACGACTCCCAGAGACTATGGCTTACTTGGTCTGGAATATGGTCTGAGTTTTGGAAAGCTTTAAAGATGCCAAGTGATTCTCACGTGCAGACATGTTTGGTTCTATGATTCCAACATGTAAAAGTCTTTTAATGCCTTCAGTTCCTGAAACACAGAGAGAAATGGAGACATCACAAGCTTTAGGGCCTTTCAGGTCCATCCCTCAAAGCATGCTAGTTACTGCCATTACTCAGAGCTAAGGTAAAAGCACTCCTATTTTCAACCACATAAGAAGAGTTCAGTTAAATGAATTCAGTGGCTTTTCACTACCCCCACACTTTAACAGTTGGTAGTCAGGGAATCGTGAGAAAGAAGTTAGTTGTTCTTGGTATAAACTAAAATGTGATGTCACCACTTACACAAGCTATCCAAAATAAAATGTCTTATACCTTGCATAACACGTGTCTAACCCACCAAGTATAATACCTTAAATATTTTTTTGTAATTTTGGTGGAAGAAGTAGCTCAGCCACTTCCTAAAGGATATTTTGTAAGGCAGAGAACCGCCTCCTTAGGCATATGGTCTCCTTCGTTAATATCATAATGTTAATATTATAATTGAGACTTTGTTAATATCATAAACAATCAGCTTGATTCTACTGGTTGAATTCAAGAAGTGCAACAAACAACAAGCCAGGGAGAGGACAGAGACAGGTCTGCAAAGCAAGGATTTCTGTAACTCAGTGTGTATGATACACAGACTCCAACTCAGAATCCAGGTTTGGGACTTAAAAGTCTCCACAGACTCCAACTCAGAATCCAGGTTTGGGACTCAAAAGTCTCCATTTTCACCAAGTTCCCAGGGAAAGCTGCTGTTGTTCAAGTGTACTGGTACATGCCCCTCACTTGGAATAGCAGGATGGTAGATGCCCAGAATGAAAAGTTTATTGGATCCATTAGATTCATTCCCATTACACCCCCGAGGTTCATGGAAATACTGCACTCAGATGCAGATTATCATAATACACAGGAGGACAGACTATATTCCTCCAGCCCCCTGCCTAATCACCATGCTTTCCTCAAAGGGACAATTAGTCATTATTAGCAAAGAATGTTTTATCCAGTATTGGCTAAACCTAGCAGCTAACCATGAATCTACATATGATTTTGTATTATTTATTCATATATAAGTAGATGTCTGGTTGTGGGGGGCAGGCAAAACAATCTATCAGCATGAAGAATTTAAATTTAACGCATGCCAGAATTACAGAGCATGTCTGTTTTATACTACATGCACCAACGTGATATATGGCATCCTTTCTGTTCAATCATTTATTTTGAAAATATGAAACCAAAGATTTGAGGTCTCCTCTCCTTATAAGTATTTGCACAGACCAGCAAGCAGATTCAAGCATTTAAGCCAGGGAGGACCCCAGTATACAATGCAAATCAGCCCATTAAGACAAGTGCAGTCACTGGCTCCTGAAGCAAAGCGAATGATTAAAAAAAAAAAAAAAAAAGTGCTCCTGTGGCAGCTTCATAGTGTGATCAATGGCATTCACCTTCCTCTCTCAGTGTAACTGGAATGTCTATCAAAACCAGAAAACGGAAGGCTTCAGAAGCATTATGTAGCTAAAAAGGGAGACTATTTTACCCATTAGTAATAAATGTACCCGCTGAGCAGAACACAGTTATACCTGAAAAGGTTCCACAATTCTCTTTTGCTTGGCTCTGCCTGCTATGAGTGAGCCAGTGTGCTAAAGAGCATTTTGTAAAAGCAAAAGATTTTATATAATTGACTTTACTGGAATTAGAAGACAGAGTACAGTATGCTCAAACTGAAGCAGCCCGAGTCTATGATGATGGAAAATTGCACAATTTAATAGCCAGATACAGGGACTGTGCAGTAGTAGAAGTAATCAAAGGTTGGGCATGCTTAACGGAATAAATCTGTTACTCTTCCATTTAGTCCAGACAGGAGACCGATAGTGGTTGATTTGTAGGAAAGTGCTAGGGCACAGCTTCCTAGACTGGGGTGGCACTCTTAAGAAAAAGAGGATCTGGAAAGGGACAAGTTTAAGTATCTTCACCTTGGTGTGTCTCCTGGAAATGTGGTTCTCATGTTCAAAGGTTCCAATTTCTATTTCATACAAAACAGCTACAAAGGCTCCATTTAATTTACTGCCACTACTTTCCCATCCTCTCTACTTGGCCACACCAAATTTCACCTTCATTAAGGATCCCGTCTTACTTTTTCTAACACAAACTTTTCTATAGAAAGGAAACAACTGAGCTGTATTTAGGGTGAAAGCGTTTTAGCCTTTCTTGAACATCTGGTGGAAAGTGAAGTTTCAGCAGTAGCAATTTATACATCTGTACCATCTTGGGGGAAATGTGACTTGAGTGATTTAATAGCAAGAAGAAGCCCTGATTTACACCGCAGCACCAACACAACAACAGCTTGTGGAAATCGACAGTATCAAGATTGTAACCTTGCAGGATCTTTTCCTTTTTTTTTTCTTTTTATTTTTTTCTGTTTAAAACCTTGCAGGATCTTAACATAATCTTGATGATGCCAGAATTCAAATGATAAAAAACATTTTATAGGGGACCAAAATATTTCTGAACAGATCCTGAAATATAATACAGAAATTCTGATGATCCCCCAAACACATTCAAAATCATTTAAATCTTGTCAGAACCTGGATGTAATGGTATTTATAATGACTCAGACTGAGTAGTTTAGCTTTGGATTATAACTAAATTGCCAGTTAAACACATATAAAATTAATTTTAGTAAAATGTAAGTATATGTGACAGCTCAATTAGTATGATTTATATACTTCAAAATAATTATACTATTAAGGTAGGCAGTACACCGTCTAGTTTTGTTCACATCAAAAATCTTTCTCATGCTTTGGTGAGCTTAAACCAATCAAAGCATTATAGAAGAATGAGCAATGAAGGGGCTCTTCCAACCCGTGCTAATCTTTGAAATGCCGTTTCGTATCATTGTGCCTCAGCTGGCTCATTTGTTAAATTGTTATAAGGACAGCATTTGCTTTTATTGTCTAAATAATCCCACAGAAATTACATGTTGACAGTTATTTTAATAAATTAAACATATATGTTTTTAAGGGTAAGTTCCTCCGTGTTAGCCAATACAATGGTTTATTAAAATGTATTAATATGGTAAATTCAACCTAAGCTAAAGAAGAAAAGAAATAGTACTAGCCTCTTACGCAAAATCCTTATAATTTGGTAAGTAAAGAAAGGCCACCTTAATCAAATGTTAATGCACTAAATATGTTCTCTAGAAAGTGCCGCGTACACCAAGAGAAATAAAGAACTCTCACCATGAAAGATACATAACCTGGATTCTGAAATTACTTTTTTTCGAATATTGGTGAATTATTTTACACAAAGAAAGGAAACTAAATCTCTTCACAGACTCTTTAATTCAGTACAAACTTATATGATTCACTTTTCTCCACTCTTCTTCCTCCTTTCTACCACCTCCCCAACCATGGACAGGAGAGGAAGAAGAAATCTTCACATTAGAAATATTTATCTTGTTCTAGCCACTGATATACTATTTCTAGTGTAACAAATCCATTCCTAAGTTTTAATGCCCTCTACACCTCTCACTTCCACCATCTCGCCAAAACTCTACTTTTTATCATGAACCCTGATCTTCATTTTTGCGATCAGCATTCCTTCAAAGGCAGTAACTGAGACTCTTCCAAGCCTTCCAGTGCATCACCCACCAAACACCTGCTGATCCTCATGTTCTACAGAGTCTAAGACCTCTTAAGTATGTTTCAGATCTTATTTGTGCTTTCTATTCTCACTGACTTGGTTCAAGACCGCACACTAAGACAGGCAGTGCAGCTTCTGAAGACCCACTTTCACGGAGTGAGTTTATTCTACATGTTACTTCAAGGGAAATCTTCCTAAAATGATTTCTGATCACCATTATTTTCCCTTTAATGACTTTCTAGGAAGTAGAAATGTGATTTTCAAACTTTTGTGTTGAAGGAGATGATGACTTAGCACACTTGGAGTGACAGCAAACTGTGTTTTAACATGCATCTCAGAGGATTCTAATATAGGTGTTTGGGAAACACAGTCTGCTTCAGAAGGAGAGGTACAGCATATGAATAAGAGCACCTGAAATTATTCACAATTTGATTTAAATTTGACGTACTTGAGATGACCTAAAGACACACCTAGTTCCACAAATGCTCCCCCTCACTCACTCCATCACTATGTGTTACTAACCCTGTTTCCCCTCAACCCCAACCTTCAGTTTCATCAGACCTCTACCACAAAGACAACCACTGTTCCTGTTCTTATGGATTTTTGTAGAGTTCCTCCATGGACTACCCAAGTCTGCTCACTAGGAGTTGTTTATCCTCTTTCTTCTTAAGCTTCCAATGCCTTCTCCCTCAACCTCATTCTTAGATGATGACTTTGCTATCTATTTCACTGAGAAAGCAGAAGCACCCAACATCTACCAGTCAACTTACATCTGAGTCCATATCCTCAGTTTTTCTTCATGATTCTGATTGATTTGCCCATTGCCCTGGCATCCCTGTGCTTGGGATACCATCACCTGTGTTCTAGATAACTATCCCTTGTTGCTGATTCAAGGATATTATTCCAACAGTTATCTCTCTAGCATCATTTATGTTTTCTTATGAATGGATCACATCAATTAGAAAAAGAAAAAAACTAAAACAAACCAAAAATCTATCTGATCCCTCATCCCATTCCATTCCATTTTTCTTTTCTTATTTATAGCAAAAATTCCCAAGTTGATTACACTATTTTCTCCAGTTTACCTTTATCTCATGAACCCCTTCCAATAGGTTTCATGCTCATTTCTCATCACTGAAACTTCGCTTATGTATGTCAACAGTGATCTTCCTGTAACTAAACCCTATAGAAATTTCAAGTCCTTATCACACTTTCTCCTCTGCCTCTCCTCTCTGAAATTTTTATCTATACTGCTCTCTGTCCTCTCTTGGTTTGTTTGTCTGTCCAACTGTCTCCACCATACCTGCAAGTGAATGCTAATAGTTTGTTGTTGTTGTTAATTTACCATATCCAAAACCAGTCTATTATCTCCTTCCACAAGAATCAACTTGTCTATGCTGCACTCTTTTTCATCCTAGGAAATGGTATCACCATGTTTTTTCCATATACAAATTCCAGAAACCTTTAGATCACCCTTAGCTTTTCTCACACATTACCTCTGTCAGCAAATGCCATACTTCAAAAATAATTTGAGAATCCATCTATTTCTTTTGTACCTCCATTGCCATAATGCTGATCCAAACTACCATCATCGCAGACACTTCTCTAATGTTATATTATTAATATAGAATCCAGAATGAGCCTTTTAAAAATGTAAGGTAAGGGGGCACCTGGGTGGCTCAGTGGGTTAAGCCTCTGCCTTCGGCTCAGGTCACGATCTCAGGGACCTGGGATCAAGCCTCACATAGGGCTCTCTGCTCAGTGGGGAATCTGCTTCTCCCTCTCCCTCTGCCTGCATCTCTGCCTACTTGTGATCTCTCTCTCTGTCAAATAAGTAAATAAAATCTTTAAAAAAATGTAAGGTAGGTAACTGTCATTTCTCTTAATTATCTCATATTGAATTTCTTAGTGCCGTTCACTTTTTATTAACCACTTTCACACCCTAATTTCTTTTTTTTTTTTTCCATTTTTTTCACACCCTAATTTCTTGAAAAGAAGATTCATCATCCCTTACACTTCAGGACAATACACACACTCTGCTTGCAATACAGGGATAATGGTAATACTCTCTATTAACCATCTCTCAAATACAAGGCCTATTACCAGTTATATATATATATATATTTTTTTTTTTTTACCAGTTATATATATTTTTGACTAGTGTCCCAGTTTATTCATGGATAAAGTGTGGATGACAAAATGATCCTTTGCTCAATGTTTTGTGCACCCAAATTGTTTCATATTAACAATTAGGTTACTTACCTTCCTTCCATATCTACAAGTACTTTACATTGGTAATGAGTTGAATAAAGCTGTAAGTATACTCCTTCCAGAAGGAAAGTTTCTGAGCCTTCTTCTGTGTGTCCCAAAGAAGTTTAAATACCTAAAGTTACAAGCATGCCCACCCCAATATGGTGATTCTGCATCCAAGGAGACAGGGTTAAGGAATAAAATTGGGAAAAACATATGCAAAAGCATTATTCCAAAAACATAATGTAAGTAAGGATCCTTTCTAATTTTTTTAAGATTTATTTATTTATTTGAGAGAGAGGTGAGAGAGGGAGAGTGAGAGGGAGGACCAGACTCCCTGTGGAGCATGATGTAGGGCTTAATACCAGGACTCTTGGATCATGACCTGAGCTGAAGGAAGACACTTAATGGACTGAGCCATCCAGGCACCCCAGTAAGAATGCTTTATAAAGGATTAATTTACGCATGTTTGTGAGTGTGCTGTGCATGTACGTGTGGTGCCTGTGCTGTGCAGTATATGTGTTTGTGTACGTTTATAGGATCTAAAAAGAAACTGGGTCAAAAATATCCCTATTGCCTAATTAATGACCAGTCAATGTCTTCCTTATGCCCCTTATCAATTTGAGACTGAACTGTTTTTTTTTAATTTCTACCTATTATTTCTTTTCATATTGCTCCAAAGCTGCTTATAAAATTTAATAATTAGATAGGTAGTTACAGTTGACAGTTTAATTTGTTTTAGTGAGGACAGTAACATTCCTGTTTACACAAAAAGAAACACTTTGCTGTGACAAAACCACATTATGCTGTCTTCTCAGATACCTACTTAAATATTTGTAGTATATTTAGTATAAATAGTATATTTAATATTTAGTATTGATTTACAAAAAAAATCACTGATAGAAAGCTAGGAAGAGCAGAAGGAAGGAGAGAGGAAGGAAGGAAGAGAGGGAAGGGAAGATGAAGCAAGAGGGAGGGATGGAAGAAAGGAAGGAAGGAAGGAAAGAACAACAGAACTGCTCAACGTGTAACCAAACACTTCAAACACGATCCATTTTCTCTCTTTTTTTTTCACAAGCTCTCTATAACTAAGCAGATACTGATACAATTCCTTCTGTGCCACTGGACATATTTATTATACTTTACATTTAATATTATTAAATATCCCTTTAAGGTGTGGTGATAGTACACTAGAAATATGAAAAATGTCGTATCTCAGAGGACTTCCTGTTTGTACACAGAGCTACTTTTCTCATCACAACATTCTGCAGGCTTCTCATTCCCTAATGTCTCGCTTTCTCTCTCCCCCTTTATCTGCACCCCATCTGTCTTTTCTCCTTCTAGCATGGACATTTTATCTGTCATGTCTGTAACGGATAAAGTCAGAGGATGTTATTGACAGGGGCACTATAATTGTCCTTCAAAGTGAATGGCAAAGGGGTGATCATGTGAATTCCACTGTATGCCTGTCTTTCTGGAAGTTGTCTACTTTCTGCAGCAGTCTCTGGTGAAGCCCTGAGATACACAAGTTCTACATTTTCCTCCCTCTCCTCTCCGTTTTTGTGTTTCATAGGAAATGTTTCTATTCTCTCTAAGTGATCAGGCAAGCCCTGATTAATGCCACTTCTATATTAGTATAATTGCTTCCATAATTAAAAGAATATGACAGACCCTTCCTTGCTAGTTTGTTGTGACATCTGTAGGTATGTATATATACTTACAGATGAGAATTGAAGGGATAACAAGAAAATAAAATCCAAAAAGAAACAGTGTGACTTAAGGCACTTTTATACTTAGAAATTATATATATATCCTTCTGTTGAATTTTAGTACATGTGCACGCCCAACACATGGCTTGCCATATTTATCCAGTGCCTACTTCCTAAAATTCAGGCATTTATATAAGATGCATTAACTCAATTCCCTAAGTACATTACCGCTAGTCACTAAAATATCTGCAAATCTGAAAGTGTTAATGCATCTTTGAAAAGTGCAATATTCCTGAAGAGTATTTGGTGACTTACTGGAATCTGGGTCAGTTTAACTGTGAAGAAAAGCTCACCTCAGCAGGGCCACACTCAATAACATATACAAACACATCCCTAGCTTCTATTGTGAGGTACAAAATGCTAAAAATGCGAAATCTTATAAATATCTAGATGAAAAAGCCAAGGGAGGAGGTGGGTCATGTGGTTATGTACAGACACGAGCCTTGAAATCCAAAAATACTTTTGGAAGCTCATGTAGAAATTAACATTAAAGACTATGTAGAAACATGACTGGGTTCAAGTTCAACCAGTTCTACTTCTCTCTGTACAGACTTGGACAACGGTTTTGTCTCTCCAAATCTATACTTTCACGGCTGTAACATGAGACATAATATTTGACCCTTAGGTGATTTAGAAAGATTAATTTTTAAAATGAATACAGATGAAGTGCACAAAACACTGTGGAAAATATTAAGTATTTGATAAAAGGCAGTCTTTATTAATGCTGTTCAACTATTAATATCTGGTATGAAGAAACTACTTCATACTGAAAATATAAAGAACCTAGGGGAAATGATTCCTTATCCAGTCAAACAGACCACCATAGAACTCTTGCCTAGCACTTAAAAGAAACTGTTACTTGCTCATAAAATCTATGTGTTTTCTACTTCATATTTTAACTGCAGTTTCAAAAGGACTGATCAGTCAGTACATGCCTTTTTTCAGGAAGGAGGCAGTGAGAAAGGTGATTTTTAAATTGTTACCTTAATAAAAAGAGCCAATTGTGAAATAAGCAAAATGACATTCTTAGCAGTTACTCAGCTCATACTAGTTTAGCTAAAAACAGTCAATTCCATGTAATTGATCTCATGGAGATACCGGTAAAAAAAGATAACTACTGTAGATTTACTAAAGGTATCTGCAGAAATAAAAGTTAGCAATAATTTTAATTCCATCAAAATGCATCTCAACTTGATCCCCTTGTGGATGTGTAATTGTTTGATGTGACTGAAACACAGACACAGTTTTAGTTGAACATTGTAGCAGCTAACACTTATGCTATATTCTCAGACACAATGTAAAACAATTTCCTTATGATGAACACATTTAATCTTTATAAAAGCCCTATGAAGAAAATCCTATTATTGGCCCCTTTCACAGGTGAGAAAACTGGGGCAACAGAATTTAAGTAGTTTGCCCAAATTTACATAGCAACTAAAGGAGAGTTGGAATTTGAACCCTGGTATCTAGCTCCACCCATATCTGCATGACCTTGCTGCTATTATCAGGAGACTATGCAAAACAAGAAAAAGAGAAGGTGTGTTGGGGCAAGATCTGGGTTATTTTGTTGTTCCCCAAGATTATATTTCTTAATATAACATTTTTACTGATTTAAAATAGAAATACAGCAATACAGTTCTTTGTCAGAAAGAAAAAGGAATCTGTACTATAATTTGGCTTCGGTGATTTTCCTACTTGGACATCTGTGGCCATGTCTCAATATTGAAAATGATTCCAGAACCCTCATCTTTAAAAATCTTTTTTTCTATGTAAGAACCTTCTGAGTTTTTGAGTTTAAGCATCCAAGCCTATCTTATTATTAGAATCATCTCAAACTCAGAAAGCACTAGATGGGAGGAAAGAATTTGAGAGCCAAGTATTCAATGCACTCTATATTTAAAAAAATATATATCGTGACGGTTGGTAACACTGAATAGTTTCTGAAAGGACAAGAGAAGGGGGCCAGGGAACCTTCCTTTCCATGGTGGTATTAACCATTTCCCTCATAACTTTGTCTTGTGGTTCTATGAAGCTGAGCCATTCTGAACCCATTTTGGTTGCACTTTCCCATTGATTTTAAAACACTGTGTAAGTGTAACTACTCATTCTCACAGCATCAGCACGTTATTGTTAATTATGACATTTGAAACTTTATTATTTCTAGTTGTATTTATTCCATGTAAATACTAATATGTGATCATGAATTTACAAAATTTTCTTAGTATATTTTATACAGTTGAGGAACTTCCAACAGACAATTGTAGTTTTATATCTAGTCTAAGATCTTAAACCACAGCAGCTTACTTAAGTTTCCTCTGGATTTTACAGAGATGCTAATTCTTTCTTTTTTTTTTTTAAAGATTTTATTTATTTATTTGACAGACAAAGATCACAAGTAGGCAGAGAAGCAGGCAGAGAGAGAGGGGGGAAGCAGGCTCCCTGCCAAGCAGAGAGCCCAATGCAGGGCTTGATCTCAGGACCCTGAGATCATGACCTGAGCTGAAGGCAGAGGCTTTAACCACTGAGCCACGCAGGCACCCCAGAGATGCTAATTCTTACAGAAGAAATTATATATTTTATGGTTATTATCTATATGGCAATTTTGGAAGGTTATGTTGGTAGAGATTGTAACAAAAAGATAATAAAGGAGATGCATAGCATAAATTGAAAAAAAATAGCAGGCAAAAAGAACTACAGTATTAATATTTGCCAGTCTTACTTTTAATAACCTAATATAAATATGAATGATAAATTAATAATAATGAAGATATTACATGTTCTTTAAAATTTCTATTGGCATATATAGAGAGACAGAAGCCACTTTGAAACCTGTTAAAATTATTATAATGCATACTACTAATAAAATGCCGACTGAAACTAAACTTGTATATCTCTATTAAAATTCTATCAATAAGTCTTGAATAATACATTTTAGAATTCATGTTATAATGTAACTAGTAATTTACTGCATACAATGTGATAAATGACAAAAGATGAGCCCTTCGAAATCATTCTGTATATGTCATTAGCAATTCACGTCACATTCTTACCTATACAAAATATCTCAAACCACTTAGCTTTCTAAAGAGAACCCAGTTCAAGTTATTAATATCTTTATTTAAATGCAGATTTTGACTTTTCCCTGGGGACTAGTAGAGCTTCTTCTATAATGCTGCAAAGAGAAAGGCAAATTTTCATTCATATAGTATCCATAAAAGAAACAGATCTGGCTCTTTATCTCCTATGGATACATAGACTCTCTATGTTACCTAAGTTTTCCATTAACAAGCATTGTCATACACAGTTGTCTTAATAAAAGATATAAAAATCTTTAACTCTTTAATCTCGATGTGCATATTCCAATCACAACTTTTAATGTCCATCAAATCTCAAAAAAGCAAAATTAAATTACCATGTATTTAGCTTTACTTAACACCAACATTTAAGAAAATTGGCTACGACAATCAATCTATTCAATATATTAATATAAAGCAAGGCGTAGGTAACCTATGGATATTTTTATGATCATGACCAAATTCAGTAAAACTGCAAGTCTGCATCCATTTCTCATTCTGGCTTATCCACCTGTATGGGCAAACCATAGTATGACTCAGGGAACACAGCTCCAGGGCACACAGAACATAAAGACAGTCACCAGTGAAAAAGATGGCTCTTATTTCTCTGAGTTCATACAGATGTCAGCTGTTTTGAAGACATGATTTCAACAGATAAAATGAGAAAACCACAGAAAAACTGAGAGAGCCACTTCTACCAACTGATGTACTATTTATTAAACTATATACAATAGACTGAACCATAGCTAACAGTATCATTTATATTAAGCATCCAATAAATATTTGCTGAACTGAAATTTTGAAACGTATATGTAGTCAATATTTGGTTATAAGGGCCTTTACTAGTCATAGAAGAAAATATTAAGTAAATTAAAAATCATAAAAATTATAGTATAAAATATACCAAAACATGCATATATGAATAATGGTTACTGAATAGGATTAAAATGTATCATAAACTTAGGCTTAGTATGCAGAAAATTTACTTTAATAAAATTATTTAGATGACTGGAGTTGAAATGGAAATGGGATTGAAATTTCTTGGCTCATCACTGTGCATCACTGAATCAACATGTGATTCTTAGACGGGTAGTTATCAGAGTGAACGAATCCTCTATCATTTTATCCAGAGTTGAAATTCTAGAGTTCTTAATAGTTTGTCCCTATAGTTCCTATTCTCAGTACTAATGAATTCTGAGGCAGAACAGAGGAAGTTTACGTAGAGTCTCCTGGAATGAATTTCATGGCCATCCCAAAGAATAATTGAAACTGTGTCTACATCTACAATTTTTTCCTATGGATAAATATCATCCTGAAACAACACTATGTCACAACAGATAGGTGGAAAATATAGCCTATCAAATTAGGTGATGTGTGAAGACTCCGAGACTGGTAGAAAAGATGAATTCCATAAAATTTCTAAGGAAAAGAGACTGCTGAGTATAACAAGATGCTTTTTCATTATACAAATGTTATATGCTTATAGCATAAAAAAAAACGCATTTGTTGTTGGTTGTGGAGACTATCTAGATACAAGATTAGCAAATATCTGCCAGTTTTGCTAAAAGAGACCATATGTATAAAGCACACTTGTTGGCACATAGTAGATGCGCAGAATATGTTAATCACCTTCTTACACCCCTGCTGTCACTGTGACTCGAAAATAGGTTTGCAGAAAATATGTTTCCTTATAAGGGCTTTTTTATCATGATATTTTACTACATTCTATTCAATTCCTAAACAATAAGTTTTAAAACTTCTATATTCTCATAGATGCCTAAATTCATCCATCCTGAGATGAACCATTTGGAGCCAGCAGACTATTTTTTGCAGGTTTCCAATTTTTCCTGCATGATTATATTCCTTTTCTCCCCTTGTCTTCTCCCCTCTTCCCTTTCACTTGTATATTCTTACCTTTGTCTTCCTATATCCACACAAGGTAGATGAAAGAGAACACAATAAGCGCATATTTGATATGAGCGCTACTTAGTAATGTGCCCTCAAAACGGTCTTCTGTCAGGAAGAGAAAAATCCTCAGGTCACCACTGAAGTCCTAATAGCCGCATGCCCAGAAAGGGAGCTTTAAGGCTCACTTAGACACAATGAACTGTAAACATTTGTTCAACGTGAATATTACGACAAAGCATTAGCACCAGATGGTCTTCCACTCTTTTCTGTCTCTCTAAATCCAAGTACCTCAGTTCCTCTCCAATTCTCTTCCCTGTCTGACTGAGCCTTGTCTCCTGACTCCTCCCTTGTTCTTTATCTCTTACTCTCTTTGAGTTAACTCTTCAAGTATTCTGCCCTTTTAGGTGTAATGTCGTTTTTGTTTGTGTGTTTTGTTGTTTTGCTTTTGTTTTTCCATCTCAGTCGACAGCCTTCTTCACTGAGTCCCTCACTTGCTGAGAACTGGGTTTTCTTTCTTGCTTTAGAAATATTCTCAAAAAAATTTTTAAGACAAATGCCCTAGCATTTTACTGTGGCCTCACTTACAACACTCACAGACCGTCATGAAGCCAGTAAACTGGTCTTTGCTCAAGTATTCTTGATGCCCCAGGGAATTTGTGTCTGACCACTGTAACGTATACATACAAAATATTATCACTATATTACCTGAAATCTCCTTCCTCAACAGGAGAGTTGCATTTTTTTTAATCAGTAAAACTACATAGCATTAATATTACACACATTTTTAGGCTTTGTTATATAAAGATAGATAAAACACTATTATAAAGAGAATTGTCAATAGAATTACTGTTACATGTATTCAGTGAGATGTTCCAATCTTGTTATTATATTTGATGATCTGCAATCCTAATTAGTTATAACTATATTAAACTATTACCAGATCAAGTAAAAACATTTATCATAAATATTTTTAAAATGAAGTAAGTGTACCTTCTTAATAGAGGAGATGGGTTACATTTCCAGTATTTTTAAAAGACTGCAATAACATCTCTGTTGCATTCAACATATTAGATTAGATTAGATTCAATCCAATCCAATGGAATATGGATTCAATGTATAGTATTTCTGATATGTGAATGCCACTGAAGCCCAGCAAATAGGCTGAGTGACATTCAATATGTCACCTACTTATAAGCTATATGGCTTAGATAACTTACTCTCTGAACCTATTTTCTCAACTATAAAACTAAATGATAACAATACCTAATTAAGAGGATTAGTGTGAGAAGTAAATGAGATCATAACACTCAAGCACTTCACAGTATATATTTCATAATTGTCAATGACGTGACTAGTTAGGATTATGATCTGATTTATGGGAATTTATGCTTACCTAAATTAAATGTGGTTTGATGCTTACCTAAATTACCTGAAATTTGAGATGGATTATGGGCAAGTTACAGACATCAAAAAAGAGCTATCTAGCAGACATCCTGAGTTTGGATTATCTCTACTGGTACTGGCTATAAGGCATTTGGCAAACTGCTTTATCTCTCTGTGCCTTGGTTCCCTCATTTGAAAGGCAGGGATAATAATAGTACGCATCTGAGCCTATTTGTGAAGACTAAAAGAATTACCGTGTAAAACATTTATTACAGCACCTGGCATATAAGTTTTCTATAAAAGTTGATTATTAATACAAATCTAATGCAAACCATACATGAATCACTTTCCTCCAGACAAATATATGTATATATATATGTATGTGTGTATGTGTATATATACATATATATTTATACATACATATTTATATAATTAGCATAAAAAAGATAAAATGACCAAAAAAATTACACTCTATCCATCATCTTGCATTATAAAAATGTGACTTATTTTACATAAACTCATAATTCTTTTCAGCATGACCTATCATGACCATGAAACTATAAAGAGGTTATTATGAGAAACTATTTATTGTTAGTTAAAACATCTGGTTTGTGAAATCAATTTAAAGAGCACAACACAACATTGAATTATTCAAAGTTAAATGTGGATCCAATTATAAATGTCTGTCTTTGAAAATGTAATCAACAACTATAATCTATCTCTTCCTACCCTCTACCTTAAATTAAGCAAAATCCAAAATCTCTACTCCTTTCAAGAGCTGAAAGATATCCAGAGCAAAAGTCATTAACAAAGACACTTCAGGAAATATTGAAAAATTCAGAGAAACACACACACACGCAAAATGGAACACAAATAAAAAGTTCATAAATGAATCAACTCCGTGTATAAACCAAGATCTATAAACTCTATTGATGTAAACTTTTCATCTACTTGCAGATAATAGGGGGAGATTATTAGACTGGAACGCTCTCAGCTTCAAGCAACAGTAACAAAGCCTCGAACTGTGGCCTGAGCAAAAAAGGCATCAATATCCCACAGAACAAGATGGCTGGTGGTAACAAGACGAATGACAGAGCAGCAGCTCAACAATGTCTGCAAGGGCCAGTCCCTTTCTACTTTTCTCTCTGCCATTTTTGGCAGTTGGTCTTTTGACCCAATGTTTGTCATTTCAGTCTCCCAATATAGCTACTTCAGCTCCACGAATAACATCTGAAAGCGGCCCCAGCCACTGCTGCCCATTCCTACTAGTCTTCTCCTCTTTCCTTACTGATCAGAAGTGGGTCACCTTACCATGCCTAAATACAGCAAGACTAAGAGGTTAAGTACCTGACAAAATGAAATCAAATTTTCATGATAGGCTTAAACAAATCATGATTTAGGACATAATTCTGGGTATGTTGCTACCCCAAACAGAGTCACGCTCTGAAAGCAAGGAAGAAAGTTACCAGTGAGATGGATATTGGTTGGCAACTATAAGCATCCACAATAAGCAGCTATTTCAACATCAGCAGCAGTAGCATTTGCATTACTGTGACATGATTTATTTCCCTCTTATTTTTCTTCCACTTTGATCTCTTCAAATGCTCGGTTAATTCTGAGAATTTTCCAACACTCTTAGGCAAAAAATTAATCTTACGACAAAGTCAACCTCAATAGCCAGCCTGCATTGCAGAGGTGAACAATATGAAATAATCTTGAAGTATAATTTTATGATGTTAAGAGAATAAATGGTTCTGTTATTTATTTATTTTCTGGCTCCCTCACTTCCCCTAGCTATTGGTACCTTTCCACACATACTAAAGCTCCACTGTGTTTCACTATAAAACACATGGACAAAGCAGAGAGTTTCTGCTATAAAGAAGAATGTCAACCAGATGACTGAAGATAGAAAAACTGTTCTTTGTGACTCGTGTTCTAAAGAGTCTACAGTCTATTTGGAAATTGTTAATTCATTTGAAATGTTCCAAAGAAAGATGTGTAGTTACATCTGAATGCTTGCCCTCAAACATCTTTAATGTCCGCTTGAAAGTAATTATGAGCCTCTGATTAGAGAACACACTCAAAACTATGCTATACTGTCACTTTCTGACTTAATTATGTCTTTCAGAAAACAAGTATATACCCCATAGGAATTATAGACTCAACATATTATGGCCAGAGAAGGAGACAGCTGTGTCAGTATCTTTATTTAAAAGGACAACTAAGGTAGGTAGACCGAAAGTCAAATTTATCATTACCATAACTCTGTCACTATAACAATCTCATGAAAAGTGAAGAAAGTGAAGAGAGCTCCTGTTCTGCCACCTCCAAAATAAGAAAACTATCTTCACCGGTACTTATGTAATGTTCATGCATACATACCAAAGGAAGGAAAAACTCATTTTATTAAAAAAATTCATTCAAAAATTGAACAAACATATGATCCAGCAATTCCACTTCTGGGCATATATCTAAAGGAAATGACATCACTCTCTGGGAGAGAGATCTGCACTCTCGGGTTCACTCCAGCATTATTCACAATAGCCAAAACATGAAGACAGCCTAAGTGTCTACTGACAGATGAATGGATAAGGAAAATGTGATAAATATTCACCTGTGACTAGATAGTTTGTTTCCATGCCTTGAAAATAAATATATATAGAATGGAATATTTTTCAGCCATATAAAGTAAGGAAATCCTGCTATTTGTGACAAAATATATCGATGTTGAGGGCATTGTATGCTAAGTAAAAACTGTCAGAAAAAGACAACTAATCCATGGTCTCACTCATATGTGGAATCTAAAAAAGTCAAACTCAAGAAACAGAATGTAGATTAGAGGTTGTCAGGGGCTAAGGGGTGGAGGAAATGAGCAAATGTTGATCAAAGTATACAAACTTCCAGTTGTAAGATGAGTAAGTTCTGAGGATCTGATGTATAGTATGGTAATTATAATGAACAACACTATATGGTAAACTTGAATGTAACTAAGAGGGTAGATCTTAAATGTTCTCACTACATACACACACACACAAAATGGAAACCTTATTGGGGTAATCATTTTATATATATATATATACATATATATATATGTGTGTGTGTGTAAATTTATATTTATATATAAAATCACTGGATTATACACCTTAAACTTACACAAGGTCGTCTGTCAATTATATCTCAATAAAGATGGAAAAATTACTTTTCTAAAAGTACTTTGGTATCTACATTTCTAACAGGAAAGGGCATTACAGTAAGTTATTCTTAACCAGTAGTCTCCTTATAATGTACCCTAAATTAAAATGAAACAGAAATTTCTAGAAGAGTCTATTTCTGGGCAGTATTTGGTGACATATAATTTAAATAGGTTTATGATTAAATTACAATTATTCCCCAGTTTTCTTGCCAATGATACTGAGAAATTCTCATGTGGACACCTCTATAGCATAGTTACTCATTGCCAGGAAACTTTATAGGACACTAATATGCATGTACAGTGACAGAGCACTAGTACCGCATTACAGGAAAAGTGTGATCTGAATTCAGACATGGATTTGGATTCAAATTCTACCCATGGGAATGTCACTTAACTCCTCTGAGACTTTTTTCCCTTAACTGTAAAACAACAATAATTATGTGAATATTTCATTGACTTGTAAAAATCAAGTAGAATAAAACATGTACTAGTGCTTTGTAAGATGAGAGGAGCTCTAAAAATATTTGTTATGCATTGAATAAAGGATGTATAGACATACACATGTACCCTTTAAAGTTTTGTTCTGGTATTAAAAAATAAAATGTACCTGCAATTTGGATTATTTAGGTGTTCACAAAATCAATTTTAAAACACTGATATCTGTCACTTTTTTATCCCATTCTGCAAGAAAGTGAAGTAGAAAGGTGGATGATAAATTCTAAGATGTTCAGCTCTGACAGTTAAATAGTATTCTTGGAAATTTGAAGTATAGCTTGGGGAAAATTTGAAACTACTTTTGTTTTCTGTTTCTTTAAAAAAATAAAATGTTGTGCCATGGAAACAAGTCTAACATTTGGAATAACCTTGTCAAGGCTAATTCTCCACATAATTTCTTTATGTACTAGTCACTCTAAAATTCACTTTTAAAGGCTTACTCTTGATGTTTATAATAATTCTTAAGCGATAATGATGTATTTTGAGAATATGAATTATTAGATTTATAAAATAATATGCTAGACGATTTAAAGTAAATTTCTTCATTTGGGAAACATTTCCTGTGTTTCTACCATGTACATATATTAGCCAATGAGTTCTGAATTCATATTTAACATCAGTAAGACATGATCTTTGCACTCAGGAGTTCCTATATTTAAGGGACAAATGGGGAAAGGAGCAGTGTGTGAATGAATATGTGTGTATATATTATATGTATATGCATATGAATATAAGTATATATTTGTTATATGTGTGTGCACATAGAAAAATAGATATTTTTCTATTTTATTTTAGATAATTCTAATTTATTTTAGATATTTTATTTTATTTTAGATATTTTTCAAACCTAACAAACTTGCTTGCGAGAGGTTTATGTCAATCAAATAAGGCTGGCACTGGCATCATCTGTGTGTGGCTCATAATAAACCACCGATTATTAGCTAGTAGTGAAATTTCAGAAGTGATCTAGAAAGTGCATACATGCCATTAACTGCACATTATTAAAAAAAATTCTGTGGAAGCATTAATGGTATACATATACATAAAAAATTTTCATAAGACTTATGAGTTTAAAAATTGATTAAACTTCATTTTCCTGATATATGTATTTTTTAAAAGATTTTATTTTTTTAAGTAATCTCTATACTCAGCATGGGGCTTGAACTTACAACGCCAAGATCAAAGGTCTCATGCTCTACTGACTGAGCCAGCAAGGTGTCTGTGATATATGTATTTTTAAAAGGAACACTGAACATATTATCATATTTTTAATTGTACTATATCCTGTTAACACTAAATATACACATTTGCAAGGCTTTTGACAATTTTTCCTTTGTCTTGCTAGGATGCAGTGCCAGAGATGTTCTTTGTAAATCAAACTGGACTGTCAATGTTCAGAAAATAATTTTAGGCTTTCAATATATGAGCTAAGTATATGATCAACATAACTATATAAACTACAGTTTACCAAGAAATACTTGTGAGATGCAATAATTGTTGAAAGCATTGTCTAATTATGCACACATTTGATTTTATATTATCTAGGAAAAAAAGGAATAATTTCCATTTATGTAGAAAGGTGCAGTTTATAGTTTTTGAGTTACTAAAAATACATATGTGTCTCTCTCTAAATTTCCTTCTTATGGATGTTTTCATTTTTAAGAAATTGTACCTATAAAGTCAATACAGCCTGCATATTTATAGTATCGATAAGGTAACATGTTTTTCCATCCTTTGCCAAACTTACTTGGTCAGTACTCATACACTGTTTAGGAACGTGTATGTTATGTATAAACACCTGGGTGGCTCAATGGGTTAAGCCTCTGCCTTCTGCTCAGGTCATGATCTCAGGGTCCTGGGATCCAACCCTGCATCAGGCTCTCTGCTCAGCAGGGAACCTGCTACCCCGCGCTCTCTGTCTGCCTCTCTGCCTACTTGTGATCTCTTTCTGTCAAATAAAATCTTAAAAAAAAAGGGGGGGGGGAATGTATATAAAGAGGGAAATGGCTTGTTGTTGTATGAATAATCAAAAATATTCTCTCTCCATGAGAAATGAGCTATTTCAAATGTATATTAAGGACAGTTACTGGGTGAATTCTAAGAACATACCTGTAAAAGTCTCATTTCCCTTCTACTACCAGCTCCAATTTTGCCTCTCCTGAGTCAAACTGATAGACAGGCCAGCCAGATGCAATGAGGACTAAGGTTCTATGGAGGGAAGTCGACTAGACAAGCTGCTTGGCTGGGATCAGGAGAACCACTGGTGATTACCCAATAGTGTCACTTCCTGAGAAGATCATGGTGAGCAGAAACCTGTGTGGCAGGAAGTTCAGCGTCAGCTGTGTGCTCAAGTGGAGGAGGCAAGTAAAGGAGAGCCTCAGCTGCCCAGCCCGGAAGCACGACCACAGGCTCCAACAGGATTCACGACTGAGAGCTGACATTTGTTTTAAAACCACTGAAGATGCTTTATACAGCAACCGACTGTCAACACTAGGGAACGCCAGCCACCACTTCTGAACTAGAAGACGCCAACACTGCGCAGTCAAAATCAGGCTTATGTTCTAACTATCAGGAGGGAGATCGGCCCAGAGAAACACCAGCAGACGCAGTGGAAAAGAACTGCACAGAGTGGGGAGGGAACCTATAGAGATTCAAATACAATACGAATTTCTGGAGCGAATTCTGGCACTCACTAACCTGATTTCCCAGTTAACAACAGCGTGTGTGAACTGATAAAGGGACAGTCACTGGCCAGGACCAAATGAGGGCCTTAGAGAACAAATGCAAGAGATAGCATAAAGCAGAGATTAAAAAATTACTTCTAAAAATAAATAATCACGGTGAAACCGTGATAAATCATGGTGAAAGGATAAGAGACTTTTAGGAGTAATTGTGTAGCACAAATATAAAAACTCAGCCATTTATATAGAAAACTGAACATCCAAAATAGCCAAGAGTAGGAAGAGAAATGAATGGAGTTGCTTTAACAGATACCATAAAATTCTATAGACTCACTGTAATAAAATTAATGTTGTATTGGTTGATGAATAATTTATAGCAATAAAACAGAACATATACATATATATACATTCATATGAGAATTTATACATTTGTGAGAGTTTAATGTATGATACCGGTGATAATTCAGTTCTGTGTGAGTGGGATCAATTATTTAATAGAAGTTGCTGAAATAAAAAGTGCTGCTAATCTATCTTGAGGAAAATAAAATTGAATCTCTATATTGCATTACATAAAAATGTATTTCAGATGAATTAGTCACTTAAATAAAACTAAACAATAAAAACAGTTTATTAATTGGTTTAGTAATTAGTTTCCATAGGTGAGTGTACCAGAATATACAAAATGTAAAATAAATAAAGTGTGTGTATGTATATATACACACAGACACAGTTGCATTTTCATTGCATTGCAAATTCTTTGTTAGAGATTTTATAATCTTACAATTTGAAAAATTTTTAATCTACAGAGTCATCCTATAGGTAGATTCCTTTTAGACTAAATATAAATCATTTTAATTTTATATTTTGTTCTTTTGAATCAGTCATGATTCTTCTTCCTAAGTGTGGCATGATTGACAGCTGATGCTGTATACTACATATTACTCTGTGATTGCATTGAAAAAAACATTTTAATATCTATTTCCAAAGGAGCCCATCCCACACCGAGGGTTCTGCTCCTTTTTCTTATTCCAAAATTCCCTCAGTATTTTTTAGTACACAATTATATACATACTGTGTATATATCGATGTAGTCCACTGCAGATCCCTTCTGGAAAATTCTATCTTTGGAAGCCCATTGCTTTGTGTAATTTTGTTGATCCCACTGAACACATACATACAGAGAAAGCCAGTGAAGGATACTCATCAATTACACACATTATTACTAGCTTCAAGTAAAACCAGTTTTTGTTATGATCAAAACTCAGAGAGGTACGGTCAAAAAAATTTCAGTTTTTTACTGTCCTCAAACAGGAAAAGCATTTCAATTATGAACTCTCAGCAACAGAGTGAGCTAGTGATTTCCTGATCCCCATCTAAACACAAAAACTCAAGTACCTGGCTGAAATAGTTCTTAAAGCTTGCACCCTGACTTCTTAAGAAGACTGTGTTGAAAATAATGCTTACCCCAGTGTTACTATTAGCAATAGAAACGCCTGTCCTCTGCTGAAGGACACCAAGGCCATGGAGGCCTCATGAGTTTTGCACGGTTTTTGCCTTTTTGCCAAAAGTCCTAAATGGTATTTTTTTAAGCTTGTGTGAGTGTTTTCTCTGGAGAGGAGCTGGGTCCTGCAACACCATCATGGTGGGGGGGGGGGGGCGGAACTTCCTGGTGCTGCTCTGGGTCTCTCTGCTCCTTCAATCACTGCTCACATTAAAAGCAGGTAACAGGGGGGTTAGGGGGATGGGGGGATTGGAAGAGGGGGAGGGGGGTTATGGACATTGGGGAGGGTATTGCTATGGAGAGTGCTGTGAAGTGTGTAAACCTGGCAATTCACAGAGCTGTACCCCTGGGGATAAAAATACATTATATGGTTATAAAAAAATAAGAAATAAATAAAAAATTAAAAAAAAAAAAAAAAAGCAGGTAACCGAGCTGGTAAGCATGTGGACAGAACTTCTGTGGGTGTCATTCCTGAGCTGTAGCACAGGTTTTAGATGTGTGTATTTGTTTTACAACTATTACATTTCTGTGGTTTATGTTTTTGTTTTTGTTGGGGGGGGATTTTTTTGGTCAGCTTGTGATGTTAAACTATTTTAATGGATGGGCTGCTGACCTAAAAGAGTGTTTCAATCAAGGAAATTGTCAACTGTATAAATCTATAACTTGCTTAACTATTTGGTAATAGACAAATGAGAGCACATAAAACACAAAACAGTTTCCTGACATAAAGAACTCTGAGCAAAGCTAGGGCAATTATCTTCCTGGCACCTGATCCAAATAAGCTTTTCTCTTCTAGATAAAAGTTAAACATGTATAAAATGTATTTCTTTGGTCAGAACTTTCCTTGGCTTTTCTCTGCCCAGCATGTCTGTCCCTGCTTCAGGCTACCCTATAGAGAATCACAGCTGGTCTGGAAGTGAACTACCTTTTCTTTCAGCTAATTAAGACTTCGGTTTACAGAAATAAGATATCCTCTCACTTTGGGGTATTAGTTTTACAGCCTTCTTCTCAGCTTCTCCTCAACATCGATTTTAAACTGAAACTAAACCTCACTAAACACTTCCGCTCTTCCTAACAAAACGGATGCTTCCTTTGCCTTTTTGTTTCTTTGTTTAATAAAAACACATTTGGATAGGACCCAGCTATCTGGATTGCATTTAATGAGTCCATAGTTCTTCTTTTTAGACAATGGTTAAGGATCATTTGGCTTAAAACACAAATAGGGAAATTTTATGAGAAGCTAGCTTTCATTGAAATTTTCAGGTAAATTTTGCTGCCTAGAACTAAACAGATTTTGGACAAACGTGTGTGTGTGTGTGTGTGTGTGTGTGTGTGTGTGTGTTCAGTCAGAAAACATTTAGTGAGGACCTACTATGATCCAATAGAGAATACAAACATTTTTTGATCTAATAACAACTAAGGGCTCCCAAACATACAACATTAGTGAGTGAAATAACATGTCGGTTTCCACGTTCAATTCTTGGAAAGTTGTCTGTTTCTTTTGTTGCTACCCTTTTAATAAAGGATACCAAAAAGAATCTGGTTCCTCTTGAGGAACTGGCATTGTTTTTAAAGCATTCCATTTACTGTGTAGATATTTGAGGACTTAACTCCTATATCATATAATTACTTTTGTCAAAATATCATCTGCTCAGATAATTGTAACATGATGTATCTGTTTTTTTTTTTTTATAATGGTATTTTTTCTTCATAAGGCAAGGTAAATTTTTATTACAGTAATTTGACAGTTGTTGATTAGATTCCCTCTCCCCCTTTTTGAAGACAAGTTTTATTGTCCATGAGTCAGGCTCTCCGCTCAGTGGGGAGCCTGCTTCTCCCCCTCCCTTTGCCTGCCACTCTACCTTCTTGTTCTCTCTTCTCTGTCAAACAAATAAATAAAATCCTTGGGGGAAAAAAAAAGGAAGACGCTCCCTTAAGAGAAATATCCTGGAGGGATACATAGAAAGGACATTTTCCATGTTCTCTGTTGTATTATCACTTTCTGGTGGTATTTATTCTTAGCTTCCCTAATTTGTAGTTATTTGCTCTCATGGTTGTACTTCCTTATAAGACAGTAGGGTCCTTGAGTCTAGGAGCCTGGTCTTGAATATGCATATATCTGTATAACACCCAATTTTCTCTAATCAGTAAAGAGAAAATTAAAGCTTCCTGAAGGTAGGGAGGTATCTTGTTGACCATTCTATCCTTGGCATTAAATCTTCAATATGTATTTGTTTAAAACCAGGTTGAACAAATGAATGATGAAGAGATGGGTGGCTGTTTTGCAAGTAGCACTAGAGGAAAACATGATGCTGGGTGAGTAACACTACAAGCTGTCAGAAAAGATAGATGGCTTTGCTGGCCATGCTATAAATAACCACCAGGTGCCACTCAGAGCTGATGGAAGCCTCATTTTGCATGACAGTCATTGATCGGCTGCAGGACTAAGATGCAACCTTTTGTGACACCACTTGAGGAGAAAAGGCTATGTTTCACATTTAAGCTTTGAATAATAAGGTCATGATCAAATTAAATGAATTTCTCTGGTGAATACATGAAATATATACAAATTAATACAACAAATTAGAGACATTATTGCAAAGAAAAGGTGAACAGGCTAGAGCTAAGTGTGATCCTGGAACTTAGTCCTACTGGATGTTTTATTAATGAAGTGAAAATCCTGCCTCATTAAAAATATCCTAAGAGTGATTTCTCACCACCTATGGAATAACCCTAAACTACAATCTGGACTAGAATACTATACAATAAATAAATTAAATAACAGGTTTCCAAAGTGTAAACTTGTTAGAGAATATTCCACATTCAAGCAAAATATCCAGAGGAAAATCATGTATAGAAATTCTTACATTTATATCTTTTTGCAGATTTTTAGTAAATCTCATATTTGGTATTTAGAGGAAAAGTTCAATTGTACTTTCTAGCAGTTTGGCAAATATATTCCTGTGAAATTTGCAGTCAAATGCTCTACCCCTGAGCTATATCCCCCTGTGAAATTTGAACACTAGCCAGCAAGTCTTCCTTTGCAAGACAAAGCAACAAATTACACTCCTAACTTCAACTTCTCCTTCTTCTTTTTTTTTTTAAGATTTTATTTATTTATTTGACAGACAGAGATCACAAGTAGGCAGAGAGACAGGCAGAGAGAGAGAGAGAGGAGGAAGCAGGCTCCCCGCTGAGCAGGGAACCAGATGTGAGGCTGGATCCCAGGATCCTGGGATCATGACCTGAGCAGAAGGCAGAGGCCTTACCCACTGAGCCCCCAGGCGCCCCCCTAACTTCAACTTCTAAAGCTACTGCAGATTGTTCTCTTTGTCCCTCTTCTAATAATTAAGTCTTCTGTTACAGTAGTTTCATTAGTAAATTTAGCACACATGTATATATTATTCAGCAAACTTGAGCAAATAACAATAATCCAGTTTCATTTTTAAACAAGGAACATTGTCTGTTCATGTTTCATACAATCCTGGTAATTTAACTGATTAGCATAAAAAGTATTTTAAACCCTTAAGTGTGAATGGTCAAAAAAAGCAACTTAATTCCAGATTTCTCAAATGCAAATAACTTTAATGCCTAAGTATCCACAGTCACCAAGGAACTACCACACCAAAGACAATGCCATAATTTATATTTTAAACACCGTTGCATTATCGAAACAATACACTCACTCCTTCAGCAAATGTTTATTAATCTCCTACTCTCTACCAGCTACTGATGAAGGAATTTGACAGATTGGCTGATTTATAAAAACAGCTCATTTTGTCAATACACTTGCCTTTCATAAAAATTCACATTATGGTATACCACATGATGAAACTTATAATTATTAATGATAATTGCAATGATTAAAAAGGCTTAATAACATTTTTCAATAAAACAGGAAATATTTATGATGATATAATGTGTCACTAATAAATAACAATGGCAATGATAGCCATGATCACTGAGTAATTGGTGAATCACATTTGTAAGCCCTGGGAGTTAAAAAGAATTTTGTTAATTTATAGATAAGGAAAGAAATTGTAACAAGTGAAAGGAAATGGAAGTAAACTTTCTGTTGATGAGAATCCAGAGATGTGAAACATTACTAGAAAATGAATCTGGGTGGCTAAAGAACAAGGTCAACAGAGGTACTTATCCAGTGAATTTTCTATGCAGAGACTTACATGCTTTTAGGATGGCAGACATTCAGTAAACACCAGGCTCTCAGCTTTCAAGGCATGAAATTTTACTAACTGATAATAGTCAAAATGCTGATATATTCCATCATAGCATGAAATATTAGGACCAGATGATGCTGACATGGACAACAATCCACCAAGCCTGACAAACAATGAAATGCAGATCTAGCGGAGGTGGTTTTTGATTTTGTAAATAAACCATTAGATGATTGAAACAGCTGTCTCGAATTTGCCATAGGTTTGAGGATGTATATATATATATATATATATATATATATATATATATATCCTGACTATACCTAAGAATTACCTAAGTATATTAAATATGTATATGTGTGTTTGCCTATCTGTCTATCCATCTACCCACCTATCCTCTATCTATAGACCATTCTTTTCCATCATTCTCTACTTTGGCCAACAATTAAGCCAGAAAACAAAAACTGTGGGGTTGGTAGGTTTTAAGGGATATTACATTCAAAATGCTTATATAAGTTTTCAGAATTAAGAGCATATCCAGATTGTGGGAGATTTCAAAGAAGAGTTGACTTGGTTTCTTCAACATATTCATTACATGAAAAACTGATTTAAAATGGGTGGGGGGATTCCTTTAAATTTGAAGAGACTTATTATACGTTATACTTATTAGGCATAACAACCAAAGGCAATGTCTGAATTTGGTTTGGTCCTTGGTTAGAAAAAATAAGCGTACAAATACTCCTCTTCAGACAGTTGTGAACATTTCAATATGAATGATAGTGAAGAGGTATTGCACATTTCATTTGGTATGATGATGTCATTGGTTATATAAGAAAACATCTAGGGGTGCCTGGGTGGCTCAGTTAAGTGGCTGCCTTCAGCTTAGGTCATGATCCCTGAGTCCTGGGATCGAGCACTGCATTGGGCTCCCTGCTCAGTGGGGAGTCTGCTTCTCCCTCTCCCTCTGCTTGCCTCTCTGCCTACTTGTGCTCTCTCTCTGTGAAATAAATAAATAAAATCTTAATAAAAAAGAAAACATCTACATTTTTCACTACGCACATCAGACTATGTAAGATGAAATTACATGATGTCTAGGATTTGCTTTAAAGTACTTCGGTGAAAGACAACAAAGAAGGAAGAAAGGGAGGAAGAGAGGAGTGGAAAAGTATGGCAAAATTTCAATTTTTATAATTGTTGAGCTTAGTAGATGGGTAGACAGAAGTTCTTTAAACCTATGGCTAAAATTTTTCAAAATCAAAAGAAGCAAAGAAAAAGTTTCTGGCAAACAATTGGAGATTCTTATGTATTCCCTGTCAGGTTCTGACTTCTAATGTGTGTTTGGGCCCAGAAACCTGTATTTTAAAGACATACCAGGTACTTCTAATGCAGGTGGTCAGCAGATGACACTTGGCGAAACACTAAAGAAAATCAGACTGGCTCTCTCTGGAATAAAACATAAAGAACTGCTAAGCACTTTCAGCTGTTACTTTATTTAAAGGCACCCCCTTCGTGGCCAGGTGGGGATTGGCAGGAGTTATCCCTGGTCAGTCAGGATCCAGTTCTTCCCTGTTAAGCACTAAGGTGATGTTTCTGATTTAACATCGTACTTTGGAAACAGCTGGCATTCAATTAATGATTCCTTGTTGAGGAAAACTCCGGGCCCATAGGTGATCATCCTAAAACCTTCCTTCTTGAAATGGAACATCATAAAATGACAGAGTTGTTGAATTTAGCACTAGCTAGCGATCATAATGATGACTCTTTTTCTTCCCCTACTGGCTGCATTTCTACCTCCTAAACCCAGAATATGTATGCCACTCAAGGTTCAGTCCTTGATCTCTGCAGGATTCATTAGGAACTACTCATTGCTAATAACTGAGAGCATATACTCTGCAATCAGACTGCCTGGGTTTAAATCCTGACGACACTTATTTAGTGTCTTTGAACAGATTGCTTGACTTCTCTTTCCTGGGACTCAATTTCCTCTCTATGAATATATAGATGTACTAGTGATACCCACACACATGGCTTTGCTAAGGGAATTATATGACATATATGTTTAAAGTGCTGAAGATTGTGCCTGACCCACAATAAGAGAAGTTTGATATTTACTATTGTAATTATTCTTCATGATATTAACACTCAAATATCTATCTTCAGTACTGTCTTCATTCATTCTTCCCTGACTAGGAAAACTGTTAACTTGGTTAGTCCCTGTGAGTTGGCCCATATTCAAAACAGTACTTTTCTCTGCTACTCAAACTAGATCACATGTTTTGAAAACTCAGTATTTCTCCAGTAAACTAAGTGAATCCATTAACTCTAACCAATTTTAATCCTTGTCCACTATTGCCAAATATCTTCATGTCTTCTATATTATGTATTCCCGGTCCTTTTTTTTTTTTTTTTTTTTTTCATTTTCTGTTCCCCGAATCCCAAAGTTCACTCTCTTCTAGATAACAATTATCCTACTATTCCATTCTTCCACTCTTCCATTCTTTAAGGATTTCTTGCACTGGTACATTCATTTCCTCCCCTCATTGCTAACATTGAGCCCCCAGTTTTACACACACACACACACACACACACACACACACTGAATAAATGTTATCTATGCCAATTACATACTTTGAATATCTGTCTTAAGATGGCCTATACAGGTTTACACAAGTTGGCAATTTGGAACAGGGAACATAATGTCAATAATTCCTCAGTGAGATACAATCACATACTTATATCAACAATTAACTACTTGTCCCTTATTTAATAGTGAACATGGCCTCATATCACAAGCAATTAAGTTTTTAATAGTGCAATTAGTGGCAAGACCAAATGCAAGCAAAAAAAAAAAGTTTCCTTTTTGTTCTTATTAAAATCCCAAGGCAGTGTGGGATTATTTACCTATATCCTATTAAGGCTCTTATATCCATTGCTGGCTGTGATTAGTTATCCGCATTCATAAGGACACATAATTCATGTACAATCTTTGATTTTCCTTCTCTTGACACCTAGCAACCACAAGCCGTTTTTTTTTCCTCAACACTGTGACATTTGTGAAGAATGTTTTGAAATGTCTAATTATTTTCAATAATATTAGAACCATATCAAGAATAGTACTCAGGAACGTAGGTCAGTGGTGGAGCATGCGCTTTGCATGGATGAGGCCCCAGGTTTGATCCCCGGCATCTCTCCTGGGTCACCTGGGCGGCTCAGCTGGTTAAGTGTCAGACTGTTGGTTTTGGCTCAGGTCACGATATCAGGGTCCTGAGATGAAGCCCCACATCAGGCTGCATGTTGGGTATCGAGCATGCTTGAGATTCTCTCCCCCCACCCCCACCCCTCTCCCCACCACTTGCATGTGCACGTTCTCTCTCTAAAAAAAATAAAATAAAAAACAATATAAAAGAAGAGAGTTACTCATAAAACATCTATATTTAACAAGCTAGGCTTTGTTTTACTTATTTACCATGCCTAGTTTGTTTTAACTTTAAGCGAATTCTTCACTTGTCTAAAAGTCTAATAGTCAATATAAATCTGAGTTTATCCTCAAAAGCCAACCATCTCTCTTCCTCTCTTTCTCAAGCTGTCATGTTTGTAACTGAGAGGGATGTTAGAGATCACATTTCAAATGCCACACATTAACAGGAATTTGAGACCAAAAGAGGTTAGGAGACATTTTTAGCATCGCTAGCTGGTAGTAAGAGCAGCTGATCATCCCGGTTCCCTGACTTATAAGCAGGTGTTCCTTACACAGCACCAATTCCCTCCTCATGAGGGACCAAAAGCTAAGAAAGTGACTAAGAAAAATTGCTACAGACACTCTATCTCTCTTTTTTTTTGTTTTGTTTTTTAAGATTTATTTATTACCAAGAGAGAGATCCTGTGTGGGCAAGCAGGGGGAAGGGCAGAGGGAGAGAGAGAAAATCCTCCGGCAGACTCCCTGCTGAGCATGGAGCTGACAGGGGACTTGATTCCAGGGCTCTGAGATCATGACCTGAGTTGAAACCAAGAGTCAGATGCTTAACCGACTGCGCCAACCAGGCACCCCTACACTCTCTTTGTTTTTGACACTCTCCTCTCCCCAAATTGCAACCTAGCATTCCTAGTCTAATGTTCCCTCTCTCAAGCTGGAAGAACACAGGCAAGAACACAGGGTCCTTAGGCAACAGTCTTTGCATTAAATACAAACCTACACACTTCTTACGGTCTGAAAAGAAACATAACTTTTGTTGGAACTTGTTCCCTACATATAATTATATATTGTCATATCTCATTCCCAACCCCCACAAGTTTTCTTATTTTCACATAGAACATGCTATGGGTTAAATCAAAGAAATAGCACTGCAATATTAAATGTATATTCTAAAACTAAGATCCTGACTCTTGAAAACACTAAAAAAAAAGAATAAAGCAAAATGCAGACATTGTTTCCACATGATGTGGGGAAAGAGAAGAGCAAAAAGAACAGAGAAGTAGTTTTCATCTTGCCTTTGGATAAATTCATTCTTACAGTTGAGCCTTGAGTTTGGCTCTTAGGTCCATTGGCAGCTATACCAAAAGTTGATTTCCATCAACAGAATCAAAATACAAGACCAGAGGAATTTTTAGATCTAAAAATAAAGGATATCATTCTCAAATGTCACATGGTCATAGTTCACTTAAAGAACAGCAAATATGGGGCGCCTGGGTGGCTCAGTGGGTTAAGCCGCTGTCTTCGGCTCAGGTCATGATCTCAGGGTCCTGGGATCGAGTCCCACATCGGGCTCTCTGCTCAGCAGAGAGCCTGCTTCCCTTCCTCTCTCTCTGCCTGCCTCTCTTGTGATTTCTCTCTGTTAAATTAAAAAAAAAAAAAATCTTAAAAAAAAAAAAAGAATAGCAAATACAATGAAGTATTAAAGAAATATTTTATTTTGCATTCTTGTTTACTTATATTCCAATGGATGTGTTAGACCTAAACACCCAAAGGCAAATGTGTAAGAGAGAGACAAAATAAAAGTTTACAGAGATAAGCTAGAAGAATATTTATACCATATATATTGTATCCTAGTATTATGTTTAAAATATAAAAATTCTACAACTTGAAATGAAAAGAAAGGTAATATGTGAGTGAAAAAGGGAAAGAGTAATGTGTAAGTGATTTATCTTATTTACTCTTTCCTTCACACTAAATCTTTGAAACAGATATTTTTTTCATTTCAAAAATGCCCATATATGAAAAAATCGATTTCTGTGATATATATATTTGAATAATGATGAAAGAATATAATAATACACAGTAATTCATTTAAAAAAAAAGTGTTCAAAACAGTAAGGCAGGGTGTAAGGAACGCTGTAGTTCCAGTTAACTAACTATATGATCTGAACATCTCCATGACTCAGCTAGAAGTCATAATTCTCAAGTTGGTGCTGATGGAGGCAGTGTTGTTGGTATATATCAAAACCCAGTTCAAACCACATAGCCAGGGGGTGGGTGATGAATCAGAACAATTATTAATCATTTCCTCCAAAAGTCATTGAGTGCAATAGCACTGGGAGAAATATGCCAACTATGTGAATACCATAAACACATAAACACATAAACAGTAGGCAACCTACTAACAATCTCTCCTGATTCTGTTGTGTAGAATTAATAAATTATTAAGTATATGACATAAAAGAGAGTAACTTCATTGTTACAGTAATTGTAATCCAGTTTGTAAGTCCAGGGTATGTCTCAGGGTTTCTTTTTATTTCCTTTTTTTCTTTAATTTAAGATAGGAAGAATAAAATTTCCAACCAGGGTAAATTTGTAATAGAGTACGTATAAAACATTTATTAGGGTAACTGGCTCTTAGGAAGAGCTGGTAATTGTTATTTTTATTAATACTATACAAAGTCTGAAATATCAAGATTTTTACATCACAAAAATTACAACTTTAGCATATTTGATTGTTGATAAAACTAGTAAGTTTCAAAAAAATGTTAAGCCATTTGAAAGACTACATTACACTCTTGGTGTCCAGGTTTTCCTGTATGTTTCCTACTCTTATTTTCTACTTTTTCTCTGTAGAATGCATTCCAGTAATTCCTAAACTAATGTTCTAATATCACCATTTTCATTATAAATGAGATATATTCCTTGTATGACATGAAAATTACTTGCTCTTTTTTCTTCTTTCTACATAGCATTTTCCATTTGGTTGAGATTAACAATAACAAAATCACTTGAAAAAGCTAATACCTAAAATACAATAATTCACATTTCCATAACATTGTTAGGGTTAATTATATTTCTAATAGCTGAGTTAACTGATTAGTTGTTATTTCCACAGGAAGTATTTCTATGGGAAAGGAATCATCAGAAACTTTCAAATTTAATGCAAAACATAAGAAATCTTTTATACATAGCTGGTAAGAATTTAAATTGGTATAGCTACTATGGAAAACAGTATGAAGATTCCCTTTAAAAAGAATAAACAGAGGGCAGGGCGCCTGTGTGGCTCAGTGGGTTAAAGCCTCTGCCTTCGGCTCAGGTCATGATCTCAGGGTCCTGGGATGGAGCCCTACATCGGGCTCTCTGCTCAGCAGGGAGCCTGCTTCCTCCTTTCTCTCTGCCTGCCTCTCTGCCTACTTGTGATCTCTGTCAAATAAATAAATAAAATCTTAAAAAAAAAAAAAAGGATAAACAGAATTACCATATGATCCGGCAATCCTAGTATTGGGTATATATCTGAAGAGAATTTTATACACATACACAACATACCTCGGATCTCACAGGAACTCTCACCTATCCACCCCTGTGTCACCAGGGAATCTGCTGATGAGAGACACCTGGGAACCTGAGTCACACAGAGGCCCTGTGTTTCTTCCCAGCACATGGTCAGAAGGGGACTGGACCCTGACATTCTGAATCAGGAATGTAGTACAACTGGCAATGGGATCCCAGGGCTCTCCAGCCTGTGGGAATATGCTCATCTAAACATCCAAGATACTTTCCTGGGTAAAGGGGTACTCCCCAAAATACAATCTGAAACTAGGGTTGCAGAGGTGGCCATAATCAGTCTCCATTTAGTCCTGCCGTTGATGGCGTCACCAGACTCTTGGGTATCTCCCATTCCACATCACCCCAGTCTTTCCAATCAAGGCTATAAGTTCTAGAGATATCTGGCTTCTTGGTAAACAGGACCAAATTTAAAGAACTGCTGATGGGGCACCTGGAAGGCTCAGTGGGTTAAAGCCTTTGCCTTCAGCTCAGGTCATGATCCCAGGATCCTGGGATCAAGCCCCACATTGGGCTCTCTGCTCTCTGCTCAGCAGGGAGCCTGCTTCCTCCTCTCTCTCTGCCTGCCTCTCTGCCTACTTGTGATCTCAGTATGTCAAATAAATAAATAAAATCTTAAAAAAAAAAAAGAAAAAGAAAAAAAAAGAACTGCTGAAAATAAAATCCCTTTTAATTTAAAATGCAAAATGCACATTGTAAACAGTATTCCAAACTAAGAAGTCTGAAATTAATACACGTGTTACTTGTAAGGTTTGTACCTAGCTTCCCTATGAGAGAGCCATCTCCTTCTTGATGGGGAGACTCAAGAATTTGAGCGCTTTTTTTTTTTAAATTTTTTTAAGGATTTTAGTTATTTATTTGAGACAAAGAGAGAGATTGAAGGGGGGGGCACGGAGAAAGAATCTGAAGCAGACTGTACTGAGCCTGGAGCCCAACATGGGCTTGATCCCACCACAGGAAGATCATGACCTGAGCTGAAACCAAGAGTCAGACACTTAACTGACTGTACCACCCTGGCACCCCAAGAACTTGAGTGTTTTACATACCATTTCTCCATCAGGGGTAAAGCAGCCTTAGACTCCAAGGTATTTCGATATGTGGTATATCATTATTAAACATTTTGCTGACACTCAAAAGGCAAATATATTTTCCTTTGTCATAAAGAATTTCATTAAACAACACAGAAAAAAAAGGGGGTGGTTTTAAGAAATTTTCCTCCTCTGCGTTCATTATGAGGGTTATCGTTCACTCCATCCTGTTTTCTCCCACCAACTAAAAATCGTGTTTTCCTCATCCAAATGCTTCTACCCCAATGGCCCATTTATATATTTAAGAAAGATATACCTAGAATTAAAAAGTCCCTTTCTCAATAGTCAACAAAATAACCATACTAGTAAACTCTAATGGGTTCAAATATGCAGGCATATTAAACAATTATGATAAATGAGAATCCCAAGAAGCATTCATTATTGTAGTAAATAGCATCCTGAAGAAGTGAAACATCAAACTGACCCCAAAATCTCCCCTCCATCAGTCACATTCACCTTCAAGGACCTTTAAATAAGGTGGTGCATTTTACTTAAAAGCATTAAGCTCTCCAGCAAGCACAAAGCAAGCAGAGTCAAAGTAACTTCTGACAGAGCACTGTCACCTAACGGAAGGTAGAGTTATAAAACAGTCCATAAAGTCTGAGAACCTTTCAGCGCTTTCTGGTCTGAGGTTGTGCGTTAGGCATCCGGAAAGTGATATAAAACTTAATTAATATATAGGTGAGAGCAGCAGTTTTTTACAATTCTGCCGATGGCTAGCTTTGATAATCTTTCTGTGCGCCGTCCAATAAGCTGGCTACTATTCGCATGCAGCTACTGAGCATTGGAAATACGCCTAGGGGCTAAATTTAATTAATTATATTTTAACTCTACAAACTGAAGTAAAATATTTTTCTGTTAAACAGACTACTGTTCTAGTAAAACTTCATTTCACGTTAGCTGTCACATCATATAAGGTATTACTGTAGTACACGTATGCTTTTTACCTTTATTTTTAACACAGCTACTAGAAAGTTTAGAATTTCCTATTTGGCTCACATACTTCTATTCTACAGGGCTGCTCTATGAAAAAATATGATCTTTTATATGATGAAAATATTTTTCTTAAAGTTTATTAGGTTTTTAAATACAGAAGTGATTTATTCTTTTATAAAAATTAAAATTATATAAAAACACATTAAGAAAAATAATGCTCTCCTGAGGTTAGCAATTTTATCCACCAAAACCTTTAAACAATTTTCCCCTTGTATTGCAAAAGGATGAGAAGAATACAAAAGTACATGCATATGAGTCATGTCTAGATATCTTAACAGAAGTTAACTTAATGAAGAATAAAACTTTTAATAAAATAGAAGTAAACACTCAAGGCAGTTTGTTGAAATATTTGTAAAGTAAAAATCCCACTATAAAATGTTCCCTTAAGAGCCTGTCAATTCCTTCAACAAAAATGCTCATTATCTGCAATTTGGAATTGCACTATATCTTACTATTAATTTATCTACATAAATGTATGCTTAATCTCCAACATCACACAATTCTTTTTTTAATCACATAATTCTTTTCTTTTTTAAAGATTTTATTTACTTGGGAGAGCAGGAGAACACAAGCAAGGGGAGGGGCAGACAAGAGGGAAAAGCAGATTCCCCTTGAACAGGGAGCCCAATGTGAGGCTCAACGTAGGGCTCAATGTGGGGCTTGATCCCAGGACCCTGGGATTATGACCTGAGCTGAAGGCAGACACTTAACCAACTGAGCCACCCAGGCACCCCTTTGTCACATAATTCTTAAGCAATGGAATAACTCATTTGTCAAAAGTTTTCAGAACAAATGTCTTCAACATGTGAAGAAACATGAAGACCCTGTTTTCCAAAATACAGTGTAGATATATCAGTGTTTCAGGGAAGAGATTAAATATATGTATTTCCAGAGTTTCCATGGGGACTGTTTGATTTAGTTAAAATCTACATTTAACCAAACACAAAGGATGATTCTCTTTCATGGTAAACCTAAATGATACTTTAGAATTATTGTAAGAAAATACTAGTGTGTAATTTTTTTTCCTTTACTGATATATCCTTTTTTATTCTTTTGTGAAAATGAAAGCATGAAAGGAGATATAGTGTACTGGTTAAGGGTAATTAGATCCACTGATAATTTCTGAGAGAATATGAGCAAGCAATCTGATTTATTCAAACTTCATTTTTCTTATCTTTACAGGAGGGATAATAATCATATCGATCCCATCTTATTGTAAGATCCAAAAGATCATAAAACAATATCCCTCTTTAAAATATGCATACCTTTCAACGACAGATTTAAATCGTAACACTTTCAAATTATATTTGTTATCTAATCTCCTACCTCTTTCATTTAGATCACATTTACTGACCACCCTTTACATGCAAAATAGGTAGAACCTTGTTAAATGAAGGGATATATAAGATACCATCACATCCCTATAAATCTGTAAAGTCAACAAAAGACAGATGATGTGTGAGGTGTGCCAAAACAGAGGTTTATTTTTTTATTTTATTTTTTAATTTTTTAAAAAGATTTTATTTATTTATTTGACAGAGAGAGAGAGATCACAAGTAGGCACAGAGGCAGGCAGAGAGAGAGGGGGAAGCAGGCTCCCTGCCGAGCAGAGAGCCTGAAGCGGGGCTCCATTCCAGGACCCTGAGATCATGACCTGAGCCCAAGGTAGAGGCTTTAACCCACTGAGCCATCTAGGTGCCCCCCAAAACAGAAGTTTAAAAATTCTTACCATCATCCACAAAATTCACTAAGCAGAATGATCTTAACTACAAATCCAACTTCATTTCAAGCCACTTGGCCCTTAGAGTTCACTATTCCTCAGACACACTGATCTCTTCTCTGCTCCTCAAATATCCCTTCCTGCCTCTGCAAGATAAGCCATTGTACTTAATGACTCATTTTGTTTTTCAGGTTGTAGATTAATACAACCTTCTTAGAATGGCCTTGGCTGATCCTTTCTTCTAAAATGATCTGCTGGATTTATGCCTATCTCATGACTAGGTCTATTTCCTTCAAAGCATGTCTTGATATTTGTGTATTTATGTATTTAATTATAACTCCTGCTATGGTCATATAAAGTTTGGTCATAGAAGCCCAAACTTCTCTTCAGCTTCTCCCTTCAAAGGATGGAGTCTATTTATCTACCCTTTGATCTGGACTGGTCACGTGAGTAAGACAATTATGGACCACTATGTCCCGACCAGCTAACTTCTGCTGCATGCAGCCCCGAGAGTAACCCTGGATTAGACGAAGAGAGTATTACCAGGTTAACCCACAGAATTTTGAGAAAGAAAACGGTCACGGTTTGGGTGGTTCGTTTATAAATAATGAATTCATACACCCTCAAGAAATGGAATTTCTTTGAGCGTGGAGAATGTCAGCATTGGTTATCCCTGTGTCCACAGGGCCAAGAACTATGGCTGGAATAATGGGTGTTTAAAAATGCCTGTGGAAAGAGGTGGCTGGATAGAAGGGTGGACTGACAAATTTTTGCCTGCTAGGAAAGGTATCAGGGACACTCCACACAGGATCTGAGACAGGATAAGTAATGCTTATAAGGTAAAACACTCTCCAAGTAAACATTTATTCCCTTCGTTATCTTTCCTTAAATGGTCTTAACAAATCACTCTCCTTCAATGGGTGTTAATTTTATCAGGATAAATGCAAACTCCTTAGCAGAGCAAACATGATCCTTCAAAAGCTGGCACTTGTATTCTCTTCCACACTTACCTTCAGAAATTCCATCCTTACACATCCGACACTCTCTCCATATCAGATTGTGTACCACTTCCAGACATACTTTGAGTTTTGAGGTTGATGAACCTCTCTTAATGCTTTTTTGTCTCTTGAGAGTACCCTCTCTACCTCTCTGAGCCTGGGCTGCCTCTACTCATCATTCAAAGCCTATTTCTAGTTCCATGTCTCATGAGATGCACTAAGGCGGGAGAGTAATCTGTACCCTGAATACTTCTTGCACACATGTAGAGCACATTTCCTTCAGTAAATTTCAAAACCTTCTGACTTTTGTCTCTTTCAAGATTACATGTTTCTTGAGGGTAGACCTCATACCTCACTGTCTTCCTTATCTTTGGCAGATAGATATTCACCATGAACAGTTGTGAAGTGAACAAATAAGGCCTAGAAGTATTTGGTGGGGGAGAGTGATCCTATACCACCTTGTCTTTTGCGGGTCTACAAGCTTACACATAGTTTGTTTATGGATAGAGTTGAATAACCCCACAAAACAAGGCTGGGAAATTTCTATGATCCTGTTTCCCTAACTCAAAACTTAAAAAGCTATAAACTCTCGGTATGTTTCATTCTTTGCTCCCACCCTGGAAGATGGACATAATAACAGTCTATTTCAAGGTTCCCTGGAAACAGAAAAACATGTCAAAAATGAGAAAATGCTCGTGGATCATAATAAGAAAGAAGATCAATTTATAAGCATCATTACTAGAAAAAACCACGCTGTTGCAGTCAACATTCTTTAACTCACTAAGTAAAGACAGTGAGTGGTCTGAAGTCCATTCTGTGGTTATAGTAGGTTATAGGCCGCTCTGTTCTAATGGACAGAGACCGTGTCTGTTTTAAATCCTGATTATGGCGCCACGCAACAAGGAAGCTTAATAAATGCTTAATGAGGATAAGATACTATCTATTGCATCCAAAGCTATTTGAATTTAAAATAAAAATGCAAATGAGCTTTAGAAGCTAACTTTAAAAAAGTGTTCTGTGAAACTACCTATGCTTTAGTAAATAATAGCCAAAAGGAAGAAATACTTTTTCAATATCTTTAAATGTCTATGCCTTGCTTTATAATACCAGATTAAATACAAGGAAAATTCTTTGTTGTGTAGGAAAAGCTGGAAGGCTGTAACAAATGATGGACAAGTTCTCATTCTCAGGCATTGCCCATAGCTAGAGACTTGCATATTTTTATTGTTATGATGGTATTGATTGTTAAGTCAACAGAAAGCTATCACAAGGGATTGCAAATTTCTATACCAATACTCTGTTCTGTAACATTAAAATGTCATTACTGCATCACCAACTTTTTACCCTGCCGTAATATTATTCTCTGTTGATTGCCTGCCTGAGCTAAAATTTGAAACTGTCACCCTCAGACTTGCAAAAGTGATTCAACTTCACTTATAAGGAAAGTGAAATTAAATATTCATTCACAGGCTGCATTTCAAGTTCAAACTGTCTGAAGCTCCTTAAGGCAAAATGTATTTAAGTTGAAACACATTTTTTCTTCATTTTTATGCAGAAAAAATTCAGAATGGGTATCATGGGTGGACAAATTGCAAAATAATAATTTATTTTGAACTTTACGTGGCAAGAGGGTTGGTTGGGCTTTCCTTCTTCCTTATGCAACCTCTTTACTGTTTCTGGCCTAACCCATTTGTCTCCTTTGTCAGAAAAACTGCATGTATGTATTCATGGGTGTTGTTTATTGTCTGCTTTTTTTTTTTTTTTTTTTGTATTTGTCATGTTCTAGCATTAATCAAGTTAAAGCATCCATGGATTCAATGAAAGCATAGTTATGTCTACATCTGCCACAGAAACATAGGATTCCCCAGTCCTGGGTGTGCAGACTAAATGTATACAAACCTGGCTTATTTCATGGTAGCCGAGATTGCTGTTTAACCGCTTCACCTCGATTTGTCTACAAGGTTGCCAACAGATCAAATGAATTACTTGACATAAAGCATTTAAAATAGGACTTGGGACTTGGTACCTTCTAAGTAAATGTTGCTCTAACGGAGTATTACCTATTATGTGGACCCTTCATGAAGACACAATTTGCATTTGAAAAAGACCTGACATTTTAGAGACTTCTCACACATTATCGCATTTCAGGATCAGAACAAACACATAGTAATAGTCAGAAACAGTAAAACTTGCATATAAATTTGGGGCAAAAATGTTGTATGTTGGGTGTTCAAGATCATTCTACCTCCTCCTTCTGTACCTCCCTGCACAGCAGAAGGTCAAAGGGTAAAATGGCATTTCCCAAATGGCTTTGCAACCTGGGCTTGATTAAATTTAGACTTTCACCAATCAGATGAACTTACATTACGTTTATATTCAGAACTGAGTTAAGTGAAGGACAGGCAAAGTGCCATGAATCAATTTTGCTGGTGTGGATTCCAACAGCGTCTTTCTTTCTTAACAGCTTCATAATTCAATGGCTCCTTACAAAGTCAGCAAGAGTTTTTCCAATCCAGGATGAGGTATGGTGGGGGGAAGGGCGCTGGTAATCACTATTGGAAGCTGAGCCTAGAGCCTGCCCCTCCAGTTCATTCACTGAATTTGTAAGCTGCCTTTCTGTTTAGGTAAGTTAAAGGAGTTTTATTTGCAAATGAAACTTAACCTTTTCAACATTAAAGCCAAAGGGACTTGGATGGAATTCTTATCTCTGATTCTTAAAGATATGAACCTGGGTACATTGTCAAGATGATTTTTTATTGTAATTTAGTCATTTACAAAATGTGGTTAACAATACTTAATTTGAAGTGTTGTAAGATAGAGATTAGATGTATAAAACATTAGTAAATGAGCTAAAAGGGAAGATCATATTTAAGGGGAAAACTGAGGCTTAGTGTGTTAAATGGCTGATACAAGTCCTCAAGGACATTTTGTGGTAGATCTGGAATAAGAACACTCCTCTTTAAACATCTAGTCTAATGCTCTTTCCCTTATACCACACAGCTTTCCAGAAGGAGTAAATATTGCCTAAATTATTCCCCGTTTCTAAGATGGAAGATAATATTCAAGAGATGGCTTCTTTTGACAAAACCTGGACTGTCTGCAAGACTTTGAGTTTCACACAGAAATGACAAGTTGTTAGCTACATCTTTACATCCCTGACCTGAGATAGATGTGGGAATGTGTGTGGGTGTGTTTGTTTGTTTTATCATAAACTATGGGGATACAGAGCAAGGGATCTCAATTCTGGCTAATATTAGAGTCACCTGGGAGGATTTCCAGGGTTATTGAAGCCCAAACACCACCCAGCCCAAATGAATAAAAATTTCTAGAGAGGCACCTACGTAGCTGTATCTTTAAAAGGTCCTCAGATAATTTAGAACAGAATTATGACTCTTTGGTATAGAGTGAGAATCTACCGTAATCTGAGTTATGGATATACGGAAGTACCTTCTTTACCCTTCTTTCTGAAAACATATGCTATTATCCTCAAAAAGAAAGCAGTAAAAATCTTTTTAGAGGACCAGATTTTACCTCTTACTCTCAGGAACCAAATGAGTTACCCCACACCATCCTGGTCTCAGCCACATGCTGAGAGGAGATCTGTATACCACCTGCAGGCTGTGGGCCTGGAGGGACATTTCCAAAGTATTGATCTGCATTCCTCTCAAGAGCATATTCCTGTTTTCTCTTATCCATGTGCTTCTTCTCTAACACAACAGTTCATTGAAAGTATGCTAATCAGATAACATTGAATTCTTCACTTTTGTGTTTCTCACTAGTAATCATAATATGGAAGAATGAATGCGTACTTTGAAATACAGATATCAAGCAAGTACAAATAACAGCAAGAACTTATACTCAATTAATCCATTTTTAACAAGCATGCCCTTCAAGAGACAGGGAATCTCGGCATCCCAGAGCTATTCACGAAGAGCCCACACCAAATATCATTACTCGGAACCATCCGTCCTGTTAGCCAATCAACCTCTTCATTCCCACTATTGCGCCCCATATGGCAAGAGTGAGTAACAGACATTGTGATGTCCAATCTATTTTATGAAAGCATGTTTATGTTTGTAATGAAGAAACGGGAGCTACTTTCTTTTGAAAAACTCCTGGGGAGGTATACCGTATAACTACTACTGGAAGTCAGACAGACCTTGATTCAAACCCCTCCCAACCCCTCCATTTATTGGCCTTCTAAAGCTTCTCTTCCCTCCTAGGTAAATTTTGACATTGAAACAAACAAACAAACAAACAAACAAAAAACAACTTCTCAGAATGTTGTGAGGACTGAAGGAGATCAGGAACATAATGTTGAATTCTGCATGGCATATGATAAATATTTATAAATGTGCCTGTTGTAAAAGGTTATTATATAATTTTAGCTGTAAAGGAGGTAGAGCATGTTGTAGTAGACAAAAAGTTTAAGGACCTATTTAGAAACTGTCCCTGCTCCCGTTCCCCCAGGGGATTTACTTGGAGACAAGTCCCGGAAACCAGCTCCAGATACAAGGGTGGGTCAGGCCAGGTGGAGACCCATCAGTGGGGGTTTGCATACTGTCTCCCTAGTTACCAAGGAGTAGGGACCCCCACCCTCTGGGAGCCTTTTTGGTGCCAATCCTAATCAAGGTGTAATAGGCTGGTTCTAATGTCTACTAGGGTAAATTATAATTCAATTGGTCACCTAGCATCACTGTGGAGTTTCCTGTGTGTGTTACAATTTCATTGGCCACCTGTGCGTGGCCAGGCCCAACCGCATGGCCTTTGCCCTTAAAAGCTAGTTTGTGAAACAGAGAGGGTCGCCCTCTCTTGTAACAGGTGCGGCCCTGAACATTCCATTAGATTCTTGATGCTTGGTGCGAAATAAAGCTTTGCTTGACCTTCGCTTTATATCAGTCTCGCTCCTTTAATCACGGACCCATTATTGGGGCATAACAAAAGAAACCAGTAGACTCTCAAGTCAGATTATATATAGACACTGAGACTAAGCTCTGACCAAGTCTCTCCCCTCATCCCCCCTGCACTTGAGTAAACTTTAGACATGTTTCTTCCTGAAGCTAGGCCCATGAACTCCCCATTTGTAGAGCACTTACTTTTTGAAAACTGGAAATTGTGAATTCTTTTTCTGCCTCTGTGACATGTTTACAAATCTTCCAGGCTCTTGTCAGTTTTACAAGCCAGGAAATGTCTTTCTCAAAGACCTGGGAAACATCCCTTTAAAATTTAACTTTGAAAAAGGAGCGAGCACCCCTATCTCCCAGTCTCTGTGAGAGCTTTGGACCCTAACCCCTAACTTCTTAGATGGGTGGCAATTAGCAAACAAAAATGGTTTAGTCAAAGAAAAAAACATCTACATGCTCACAAATAACTAAATTAGCTTGACACGGCCCAGGGATCAACCCCTGCCTTCAATGCCTCCAGAACTTTTCCGTGGCTCATCTCAGTGCTTAAAAATCCTCTCACCTTTCATTTTGGAGCTCCAGTCTCTCCCTTCTGTTGCAATAGTTTTGAATAAAGTCTTCCTTGCCTGTTTAATTTTAGCTGGTGCAATATTTGCGTTGACAGTTCACACAGAGCCCACTGATCTCTTCCTGGCACTCACATTGTTACATGAAGATTTCAAAGAAAAATGTAATTTACCTGGACACTTAAAACATTTTTCTATGAAAACCAACATATGTGTGTTATGGAGAATTCAATGTTCGTATGTACTTATGAGGTGTATTTCCAAATAAAGACGGATGAATTTGGTCTGAACTTACAGGTTCCCCTTGTTTACTGATGTTCACACTTCCCCTGAGAAAATTACACCAGAAAATTGTGAAAAGCTCTGTCTCAAGGTATCTCTCTGGTTTCAACTGGTAGAGCCAGGACCCAACAGCTACACTGAACTATGAGTTATTAATCTATGTCATTATTTCTATATCTAATATAAAAACACTTTTGCTTAATCAAACGATTGAGTGTTTTGCATTTTAATGCACCTCATTTTAAAAATATATGCATTGCTAAATCTTTAAAAAATATATATATATGCATTGCCTTGCTGTTCAGGGATTTAATAATTCTTGTTTTGGTTTTCCACTTTTAAAGCAGTCTAAGTCTTGAATCTTGTATTTTGATTTGAAAAACATATTTTTAACATCTTTACATGAATTCTCTACTTACAGAGTACCTGTGTTTGAATTTTTACAAGGATAAAATGTATGCAAAAATAGACCTTTCAGATGACCCCTGAAATTTCTCATCAAAGTGCTGTTAAATTTTTGTTAGCTATAAACAACTAGGTGAAATTCGGAAACCAAGGATTTGTTGTGGTGATGCTTCCTTTGCTTACTAAAGAAAATCACTCTTTCCAATAAACATGCAGGATAAATGGTGTCAATGAGGCCTGAAATTGTGATGAGCTTCGAACGTTCCAGTTTTCCTCCCAGGATTGATATCCAGAAAGTTTCTGATATTAAATCTGTTGCATTAAAATTCCTAAAGTATTTATGAAACATACAATCACTGTCAATTTGAGTCCTGTTCTAGACAAAAATGTCCACATCAGTTTTGCATTACAGTTGCTGTTTTTCATTGTATCTATACAATTGAGCCTCCTATTTAATTTCATTGACTTGAAATCCCTATAAACTTGAATTGGAATTTTTATTCCTCCATGGACTAGCTGCATGCCCGGGGAATATTATTTGACCTCCTTGAGGATTAACCATATCATCTCTAAAATGCAGAGAAGATCACATATGCCTCATAGCCTTCTTATGGGACTTACATGAGATATTTAATGCAGAGTCCTTGCATAGTGCCTGCCATGTTGTTAACCACTCAGTTAGCAGCAGTGGTGGTGGCCATAGTGGGTATAGATTGGGCAAGTCATCGTAACTGGTGGATTTTACCTATGTTGGATGACTCTTTAAATCCAATCTATTTTGAAAAGAGATGCAGAGACAAGTTTATCATGAAGTTAATGAAGCTTAACTTTCAGGCATTCTCATTTGTACAGATCTCTTCCTATTCATATATTTACTTCCTTATGCAAGGTCCACATTTATAATTTTATATTTTTTCCTTAAAGAGGGTCCCAGAACTTTTATAATATTTGGGACTGGATCCATGCCTGCCTACTTTTTTTACTGAATTTTTAGGGGAACACAGAAAACAAGTTCATTTATCCAACAAAAATGTATATATGGATACATTAAGAATTCGATGCATATAATGAGAATGCTTAATAGAAAAGAGGCAGTATTCATTAATAAATGGATTATATCAATCATCTATAGACTTGCCTTTGATAACATATATGTGGCATTTAAATAATATCTCTTAAAGTTCCTTTGAGAAAACAAAATGCACAAAATATTAAGGGAGAAGAGGTTCTGAGAATAACTAGACAGTATTTCAATGGAGGGGAATGAAGACGTTTCTCAACAGTCTGTGGTCCTAGCCGGTCCTCCACAATACCCACAGATGCTGTGTGCCAATGTTTTGCTGTGAAAGTCTATCCTCATCCATTTACAGGCTTGCCTGTTTTATTTTGAGAAGTTTTAAAGAACACATACACATAGATGCACATACACACACACATACAGTCTTTAGATTTACAAAAAATAAGAAAAAGATTATTTCATATTGGATATTGTTTATGTGATGAGAAATCCCCTGAAATTTAAGCTGTAGGAATATTAACTCTAGCAAACAAAAACAAAAACAAAAATCCCCACACGTTCCTATATATACTATAAACACAGACACATCTATTTTGTTTGTCTATAAAACAGCAGCTGTTCCTCTCTGTCAGAACATTTTATATGCCAGGGTGAATGAAATGTCCCTTTTCTTGCATTTTAGTATTATTTTCATCAACAGCAAATGAAAACTTTGACAAATTGTCTTCCATGGCTTATGTATATTCTTTAAAAAACAATAATCTGTTTTAAAATTAAAATAGTCTCACATTTCATTATGTGCCTGATGTATTAAAACGCTTTCCTCTACATTTCCTTAAAATGACCCATCCCTAAATAGTGCTACCTCTTCCATAATTTCATCCATTTGCCAGCAGTGTTCTTATGCCCTTGTTCTCTACTGAAGACAAAAGAAGACGAAAACTCCAGGCCCATCAATCAAAAACAACACAGTCAGCACCAAGTCCAATAATGAAAACCATGATTTCATAAATCATCTTCCACAGGTTGGGGTCATCTTTAAAGAAAAAAAAAATCTTATCAGGTACAGCTGAATATTCTCATGGTCTTTCATTCTTCAGTCTTTAATGAAAACAATAGAATGGCTGACAGAATACAAATGTGTCACCTTTCTTAACTTAAAAAAAAAGAAAAAGAAAAAAAACCCACCCTGACTATGTCCTTGAAAATAACTTGAATTCAAAATATCTTTGTCTCAAAAGGTCTAGCCATTCTTTTCTTTAACAGTTTGGCAATGAAATGATTTTTTCTTTTTTCTTTCCTTTTTTTTTCCTTCTCTTACTCTCTTTTCAGATATGTGTGTTTAATTCAATCAAGTGGAGATTAAATTTAAGAACTCCTTTTCAGAAAGCTATTTCCTGGCAGTAACTAGCAGTAACTGCAGAGGGAGGTTTGACATGGCATTTTTGTTTTAGCTGAATCAACAGCTCTTGGGTAAATTCCGTTCTGTGACCCCCAAGCCCACATCCACATATTAGGAAGTAAAATAAGCAGCTCGTAATCACTAGGTAGATTCGGACTGAGTGGAGATTTATCTCTTTAAAAATATGGACTCTATATTTGCAAACCTGGTTAAATAGGTCTGAGTAAAATAAAGTTTGATTAGGCATACACCGTACTGTATACTTAATCAAAGTTCTCAAATTGATTTTGCTAGGACATTGCTGCCTGGCATAACCCAAGTCCTTAAATGTAATTCAATAAAATCTATTTTTTGGATTTGAATTAGCCACCCTTATTGGGACATTCACCTTGTTCAAAGATCTATACCCAGTTTATATAGTATAAAATTCATTCAGTAGTGGGACAGAGACATGGTGTGGGGGGCATTTCTTTATACGTAGACAGAGAATGACAGTGTGCCGAAAAAATTAATTGTTTGAGTGTAAAAATTAATGAATGGGAAAATGAAGTAGAAACACAAAGAAGAGAGACGTGCAAAATGGGTTGCTGAATGTGGGAAGGAGATGACTTAGGCAACAGTTTACATTAAGGTTTTCTTAAGTATATTATATAGAATTCAGAAACTCAACGTAGAAAATTTATTCTTCAGGTGCGCTTTTGCAGCTGACATGAGAAAACCAGTTGATTTAGCAAGCTTCCATTGTCTTATTTAGTAAGCACTCTGAAAATCTCTATTCAGAAGAGGTTGCTATTTACAGGCATTTTGAATTCTTACCAATTTTCTGCCAGCTACATAATGTAAAAGCAATGAATGGCTACACTGCATTGTTCACACTTTCAACTATATGTGATTATCTGGTCCACTGGTCTACTGTAGTGTATTTCTGAAATGAATTGAAGATAAACCTGTAATAGTCCATTTCATACAGAGACATTTGTCTCAGTTTAAATTCAGGGCCCAAATATCTACTTATTTTCATTCTGTTTTATAAGTACAGTGTTTTCATCATCATAACGCTTCCTGGTTATACCTGGAATTCTGCAAGTTCTGGGAGAGAGCTACCAATCTCATTCCTGGTTCTTTAACATCCCTGCTCTACAATGAATAACACAGTCACTGAAAAAAGGGCAGAAGAGTCAGAAAGAATTTATGGAGAGTTTCCCTCTGGATAATGCATGATGTCCAGTTTTGTATAAATAAATATATTTATTTGTATTACCAGGGTATTCATATTAACCTTGCTTTATTCACAGGAACACAATATATTATATTTGAATAGGAAATCAAAATATGATTGATGGTTGAACAAATTCAAGTTTATTATTTTCAACCAATTAGAAAGAGTTACTAATACATTTTTTTTACTTTTTTTTTCCATTTTATTTATTTTTTCAGCGTAACAGTATTCATTCTTTTTGCACAACACCCAGTGCTCCATGCAAAACGTGCCCTCCCCATTACCCACCACCTGTTCCCCCAACCTCCCACCCCTGACCCTTCAAAACCCTCAGGTTGCCCCAACCTCCCACCCCTGACCCTTCAAAACCCTCAGGTTGTTTTTCAGAGTCCATAGTCTCTTATGGTTCGCCTCCCCTCCCCAATGTCCATAGCCCGCTCCCCCTCTCCCAATCCCACCTCCCCCCAGCAACCCCCAGTTTGTTTTGTGAGATTAAGAGTCATTTATGGTTTATCTCCCTCCCAATCCCATCTTGTTTCATTTATTCTTCTCCTATCCCCCTACCCCCCCCATGTTGCTTCTCCATGTCCTCATATCAGGGAGATCATATGATAGTTGTCTTTCTCCGATTGACTTATTTCACTAAGCATGATACGCTCTAGTTCCATCCACGTCGTCGCAAATGGCAAGATTTCATTTCTTTTGATGGCTGCATAGTATTCCATTGTGTATATATACCACCTCTTCTTTATCCATTCATCTGTTGATGGACATCTAGGTTCTTTCCATAGCTTGGCTATTGTAGACATTGCTGCTATAAACATTCGGGTACACGTGCCCCTTCGGATCACTATGTTTGTATCTTTAGGGTAAATACCCAGTAGTGCAATTGCTGGGTCATAGGGTAGTTCTATTTTCAACATTTTGAGGAACCTCCATGCTGTTTTCCAGAGTGGTTGCACAAGCTTGCATTCCCACCAACAGTGGAGGAGGGTTCCCCTTTCTCCGCATCCTCGCCAGCATCTGTCATTTCCTGACTTGTTAATTTTAGCCATTCTGACTGGTGTGAGGTGATATCTCATTGTGGTTTTGATTTGTATTTCCCTGATGCCGAGTGACGTGGAGCACTTTTTCATGTGTCTGTTGGCCATCTGGATGTCTTCTTTGCAGAAATGTCTGTTCATGTCCTCTGCCCATTTCTTGATTGGATTGTTTGTTCTTTGGGTGTTGAGTTTGCTAAGTTCCTTATAGATTTTGGATACTAGCCCTTTATCTGATATGTCGTTTGCAAATATCTTCTCCCATTCTGTCAGTTGTCTTTTGGTTTTGTTAACTGTTTCCTTTGCTGTGCAAAAGCTTTTGATCTTGATGAGATCCCAATAGTTCATTTTTGCCCTTGCTTCCCTTGCCTTTGCCGTTGTTCCTAGGAAGATGTTGCTACGGCTGAGGTCGAAGAGGTTGCTGCCTGCATTCTCCTCAAGGATTTTGATGGATTCCTTTCTCACATTGAGGTCCTTCATCCATTTGGAGTCTATTTTCGTGTGTGGTGTAAGGAAGTGGTCCAATTTCATTTTTCTGCATGTGGCTGTCCAATTTTCCCAGCACCATTTATTGAAGAGGCTGTCTTTTTTCCATTGGACATTCTTTCCTGCTTTGTCGAAGATTAGTTGACCATAGAGTTGAGGGTTGATTTCGGGGCTCTCTATTCTGTTCCACTGATCTATGTGTCTGTTTTTGTGCCAGTACCATGCTGTCTTGATGATGACAGCTTTGTAATAGAGCTTGAAGTCCGGAATTGTGATGCCACCAACTTTGGCTTTGTTCTTCAATATTCCTTTGGCTATTCGAGGTCTTTTCTGGTTCCATATAAATTTTAGGATTATTTGTTCCATTTCTTTGAAAAAAATGGATGGTATTTTGATAGGGATTGCATTAAATGTGTAGATTGCTTTAGGTAGCATAGACATTTTCACAATATTTATTCTTCCAATCCAGGAGCATGGAACATTTTTCCATTTTTTCGTGTCTTCCTCAATTTCTTTCATGAGTACTTTATAATTTTCTGTGTATAGATTCTTAGTCTCTTTGGTTAGGTTTATTCCTAGGTATCTTATAGTTTTGGGTACAATTGTAAATGGGATTGACTCCTTAATTTCTCTTTCTTCAGTCTTGTTGTTGGTGTACAGAAATGCAACTGATTTCTGTGCATTGATTTTATATCCTGACACTTTACTGAATTCCTGTACAAGTTCTAGCAGTTTTGGAGTGGAGTCTTTTGGGTTTTCCACATATAGTATCATATCATCTGCGAAGAGTGATAGTTTGACTTCTTCTTTACCAATTTGGATGCCTTTAATTTCTTTTTGTTATCTGATTGCTGAGGCTAGGACTTCTAGTACTATGTTGAATAGCAGTGGTGATAATGGACATCCCTGCCGTGTTCCTGACCTTAACGGAAAAGCTTTCAGTTTTTCTCCATTGAGAATGATATTTGCGGTGGGTTTTTCATAGATGGCTTTGATAATATTGAGGTATGTGCCCTCTATCCCCACACTTTGAAGAGTTTTGATCAGGAAGGGATGCTGTACTTTGTCAAATGCTTTTTCAGCATCTATTGAGAGTATCATATGGTTCTTGTTCTTTCTTTTATTAATGTGTTCTATCACATTGATTGATTTGCGGATGTTGAACCAACCCTGCAGCCCTGGAATAAATCCCACTTGATCGTGGTGAATAATCCTTTTAATGTACTGTTGAATCCTATTGGCTAGTATTTTGGCGAGAATTTTTGCATCTGTGTTCATCAAGGATATTGGTCTGTAGTTCTCTTTTTTGGTGGGATCCTTGTCTGGTTTTGGGATCAAGGTGATGCTGGCCTCATAAAATGAGTTTGGAAGTTTTCCTTCCGTTTCTATTTTTTGGAACAGTTTCAAGAGAATAGGAATGAGTTCTTCTTTAAATGTTTGGTAGAATTCCCCTGGGAAGCCGTCTGGCCCTGGGCTTTTGTTTGTTTGGAGATTTTTGATGACTGTTTCAATCTCCTTACTGGTTATGGGCCTGTTCAGGTTTTCTATTTCTTCCTGGTTCAGTTGTGGTAGTTTATATGTCTCTAGGAATGCATCCATTTCTTCCAGATTGTCCAATTTGTTGGCGTAGAGTTGCTCATAGTATGTTCTTATAATTGTCTGTATTTCTTTGGTGTTAGTTGTGATCTCTCCTCTTTCATTCATGATTTTATTGATTTGGGTCCTTTCTCTTTTCTTTTTGATGAGTCTGGCCAGGGGTTTATCAATCTTATTGATTCTTTCAAAGAACCAGCTCCTAGTTTCATTGATTTTTTCTATTGTTTTTTTGGTTTCTATTTCATTGATTTCTGCTCTGATCTTTATGATTTCTCTTCTCCTGCTGGGTTTAGGGTTTCTTTCTTGTTCTTTCTCCAGCTCCTTTACGTGTAGGGTTAGGTTGTGTACTTGAGACCTTTCTTGTTTCTTGAGAAAGGCTTGTACTGCTATATATTTTCCTCTCAGGACTGCCTTTGCTGTGTCCCACAGATTTTGAACTGTTGTGTTTTCATTATCATTTGTTTCCATGAATTTTTTCAATTCTTCTTTAATTTCCTGGTTAACCCATTCATTCTTTAGAAGGATGCTGTTTAGTCTCCATGTATTTGGGTTCTTTCCAGCTTTCGTCTTGTGATTGAGTTCTAGCTTCAGAGCATTGTGGTCTGAAAATATGCAGGGAATGATCCTAATCTTTTGATACTGGTTGAGACCTGATTTGTGACCCAGGATGTGATCTATTCTGGAGAAGGTTCCATGTGCACTAGAGAAGAATGTGTATTCTGTTGCTTTGGGATGAAATGTTCTGAATATATCTGTGATGTCCATCTGGTCCAGTTTGTCATTTAAGGCCTTTATTTCCTTGTTGATCTTTTGCTTGGATGATCTGTCCATTTCAGTGAGGGGAGTGTTAAAGTCCCCTACTATTATTGTATTATTATTGATGTGTTTCTTTGATTTTGTTATTAATTGGTTGATATAGTTGGCTGCTCCCACGTTAGGGGCATAGATATTTAAAATTGTTAGATCTTCTTGTTGGACAGACCCTTTGAGTAGGATATAGTGTCCTTCCTCATCTCTTATTATAGTCTTTGGCTTAAAATCTAATTGATCTGATATAAGGATTGCCACCCCAGCTTTCTTCTGATGCCCATTAGCATGGTAAATTGTTTTCCACCCCCTCACTTTAAATCTGGAGGTGTCTTCGCGTCTAAAATGAGTTTCTTGAAGGCAACATACTGATGGGTTTTGTTTTTTTATCCATTCTGATACCCTGTGTCTTTTGATTGGGGCATTTAGCCCATTAACATTCAGGGTAACTATTGAGAGATATGAATTTAGTGCCATTATTAGCCTGTAAGGTGACTGTTACTGTATATTGTCTCTGTACCTTTCTGATCTACTACTTTTAGGCTCTCTCTTTGCTTAGAGGACCCCTTTCAATATTTCCTGTAGAGCTGGTTTGGTGTTTGCAAATTCTTTCAGTTTTTGTTTGTCCTGGAAGCTTTTGATCTCTCCTTCTATTTTCAATGATAGCCTAGCTGGATAGAGTATTCTTGGCTGCATGTTTTTCTCGTTTAGTGCTCTGAATATATCATGCCAGCTCTTTCTGGCCTGCCAGGTCTCTGTGGATAAGTCTGCCGCCAATCTAATATTTTTACCATTGTATGTTACAGACTTCTTTTCTCGGGCTGCTTTCAGGATTTTCTCTTTGTCACTAAGACTTGTAAATTTTACTATTAGGTGACGGGGTGTGGACCTATTCTTGTTGATTTTGAGGGGGGTTCTCTGCATCTCCTGGATTTTGATGCTTGTTCCCTTTGCCATGTTAGGGAAATTCTCTCCAATGATTCTCTCCAATAGACCTTCTGCTCCCCTCTCTGTTTCTTCTTCTTCTGGAATCCCAATTATTCTAATGTTGTTTCGTCTTATGGTGTCACTTATCTCTCGAATTCTCCCCTCATGGTCCAGTAGCTGTTTGTCCCTCTTTGGCTCGGCTTCCTTATTCTCTGTCATTTGGTCTTCTATATCACTAATTCTTTCTTCTGCCTCATTGATCCTAGCAGTGAGAGCCTCCATTTTTGATTGCACCTCATTAATAGCTTTTTTGATTTCAACTTGGTTAGATTTTAGTTCTTTAATTTCTCCAGAAAGGGCTTTAATATCTCCAGAGAGGGTTTCTCTAATATCTTCCATGCCTTTTTCAAGCCCGGCTAGAATGTTCAGAATCGTCATTCTGAACTCTTGATCTGACATATTACCCATGTCTGTGTTGATTAGGTCCCTAGCCTTCGGTACTGTCTCTTGTTGTTTTGTTTGTGGTGATTTTTTCCGCCTTGTCATTTTGTCCAGATAAGAGAATATGAAGGAGCAAATAAACTACTAAAAGGGTGGCAAAGACCCTGGAAAAATGCGCTGTAACCAAATCCGAAGAGACCTCAAATTGTGGGGGGGAGAAAGGGGTTAAAAACAGCTTCTGAAAAAAAAGAAAAAAAAAAAAGAAAGAAAAAAATTTAAAAAATAAAACAAATAAAAAATATAAAAAAGAAAGAAAAAATATATATATTTAGATGAACTAGTCAAAAAATGTTAAAAAAGAAAAGGGTAAAAGTTTAAAAAAAAATTTAGCAGAAGAAGAAAAAAGAAAAAAGAAAAAAAAATTGAAAAAAGAAAAAAAAAATTGAAGTAGCCGCAAGACTAAAGAATCATGGGGAGAAAGCCATGAGTTCCGTGCTTTGCTTTCTCCTCCTCTGGAATTGCTCTGCTGTCTTAGGGATTGAATCTGCTTTCTCCTTGATAGATGAACTTCGTCCTGGCTGGATATTTTGTTGATCTTCTGGGGGAGGGGCCTGTTGTAGTGACTCTCAAGTGTCTTTGCCCGAGGCGGGATTGCACCGCCCTTACCAGCGGCCGGACTAAGTAATCGGCTCGGGTTCGCTTTTGGGAGCTTCTGTTCCCTGAATGCTTTCCGTAGAGTTCCGGAGGACGGGAATGAAAATGGCGGCCTCCCAGTCTCCGGCCCGGAGGAGCCGAGAGCCTGGGGCCCCACTCCTCAGTGCGCCCCCAGAGGACAGCACCCAATCACTCCCGTATCCCCAGCCTCTAGCCACGCTCCGAGCTCAGCCAGCCCGCGACCAGTTCAAGGTAACCCCTAGCTGAGAGTTCAGTCCTCGGCTCTGTCTCTGCAGCCGGCTTCTCTGTTCTAATACCTGCGAGCTCTCCGACACTCCGACACCCCCGATCCTTCTGTGACCCTGCGGGGCCTGGGGCCACGCTGGCCCCGTGTGGGCTTCACCCTGGTTTAGCCTCTGGAGCAATGTCCCTCAGTGGAACAGACTTTTAAAAGTCCTGATTTTGTGCTCCGTTCCTCCGCCGCTTGCCGGGAACCGGCCCCTCCCCCCACGGTCTATCTTCCCGTCGTTTTAGATTCACTTCTCCACCAGTCCTACCTTTCAGAAAGTGGTTGATTTTCTGTTTCTAGAGTTGCTGTTCTTCTTCTCTTCGCTCTCCCGTTGGATTTGTAGGTGTTTGCAATGTTTAGATAAGCTATCGAGCTGATCTCCTGCTACCTGATGTAGTCTCAGGCTGCTACTTCTCCGCCATCTTGACTCCTCCAAGTTACTAATACATTTACTGACTATATTTTATAAACTTCAGCTAATCAAATTTCTTGTCATTAAAATGTTAAGATAATCTGATTTTTAAAATAAAAGCTGTAAAGGGATAAATATATGATATCATCTAGGTAAAATTTAAAATAAGAAAAGAATTATCATATATGGCTTGGGGAATACACACCTATTTAGAAAAACCATACATACATGGAAAGACATGTGGGGATGGAAAGAGAGAGAATGTTGTTTCTGTATATTTTATGTCTTTCATAAAAAATTAAGCAAGCAGAAGCAAAGAAAGTACATAAGCATTTCATTTTTTCTTTATATTGGAAATCTTTCATAATCAAAAAAGGAAAAATTAAAAATATTATTTAGCAAAAACATGAATGAGTAGTAAAATTGGTAGAAGAATATGGATCATGTAGAGGTGTTATACGCAAGTTTTGCACAAAAGCAAATTTGTTGCTTGTTATTTTCTCTAATTCTTCATAAAGCAAATTTAGAATCCCCCTATAATGAATTTCAGATTTATAAACAATAAAAGTTTCTTTGAGAATATAAAATTAGAATACAAAAGAGTTTCCTTTTCTGTGTGTATAGGAATAAATTCATATAAATTAAACATACAGAGTGTGTCTCACTATTATGGGTTTAGCCTTAAAAATCAGTTACACTTTTTACAGACAAAAGGTTGATATCCAGGATCTATAAAGAACTTCTCAAACTCAACACACACAAAACAGATAATCATATCAAAAAATGGGCAGAAGATATGAACAGATACTTCTCCAATGGAGACATACAAATGGCTATCAGACACATGAAAAAATGTTCATCATCACTAGCCATCAGGGAGATTCAAATTAAAACCACATTGAGATACCACCTGACACCAGTTAGAATGGCCAAAATTAGCAAGACAGGAAACAACGTGTGTTGGAGAGGATGTGGAGAAAGGGGAACCCTCTTACACTGTTGGTGGGAATGCAAGTTGGTGCAGCCACTTTGGAGAACAGTGTGGAGATTCCTCAAGAAATTAAGAATAGAGCTTCCCTATGACCCTGCAATTGCACTGCTGGGTATTTACCCCAAAGATACAGATGTAGTGAAAAGAAGAGCCATCTGTACCCCAATGTTTATTGCAGCAATGGCCACGGTCGCCAAACTGTGGAAAGAACCAAGATGCCCTTCAACGGATGAATGGATAAGGAAGATGTGGTCCATATACACAATGGAGTATTATGCCTCCATCAGAAAGGATGAATACCCAACTTTTGTAGCAACATGGACAGGACTGGAAGAAATTATGCTGAGCGAAATAAGTCAAGCAGAGAAAGTCAAGTATCATATGGTCTCACTTATTTGTGGAGCATAACAAATAACATGGAGGACATGGGGAGATGGAGAGGAGAGGGAGTTGAGGGAAACTGGAAGGGGAGATGAACCATGAGAGACTATGGACTCTGAAAAACAACCAGAGGGTTTTGAAGGGGCGGGTGGGGTGGGAGGTTGAGGAACAAGGTGGTGGGTAATAGGGAGGGCACGTACTGCATGGAGCACGGGGTGTGATGCCAAAACAATGAACACTGTTATGCTGTAAATAAACAAATTAAAAAAAATAAAATAAAAAAATAAAATAAAAAAAAATCAGTTACACTTTTGAGGAATCCACATTGTTTTTCTGTGTGTTTTCCTATAAAGAAGGATGACTATTACATTTCCAAGTTTACAATGTAATATCTTCCTCCCATAAACACTAGTTTTTGGTTTTACTCCTTTTGAAAACAAAGTATTTTTTAAAGAATTTTTCTGAATATCATTTGAAATAACTTCCATTTCAGAAAAAAAAATTGGCCCATATAACATTACTTTCTTTTTTAACTCTCATCAACATGAAAATAGTATAATAGCCCAATATAATTTAATTTTCCTAAGTACATGAAAGTAGATCCTAAGTACATAAAACATGCATTAACTTTATAAAGCAAGAGTCTACAAAATACATACAGTATTCAATAGACACAATTTGCTAAAATATTCAGATAAAGATATATGTATACAGTAGTTCAAGATGGTTTCATGGTTTCAAGTCCTTTAAGTCCTTCAAGTAAAGGCAAGAGAACTACCAAATGAATACCTCTAATATTATCAATCATGATCCTAGAAGGTATGCTTCTCCTCTGTTGTTCTATAATGCTCTGTAAAGGCAAAAAAGCCAACATGATATTCTAAGCCTTTCATATTTCCCAATATTTATTAGTTAAAGTTTATAATTTAAATATAATTCCAAATTAGAAAAGTTCTAGGGAGAAAATATTTATAAAGCTTGAGTAGAAAGACATTAAAAGATGGTTTGTCATTTTTCCATATATATTTTGTGAGCAATTCAGTATTTTTTAAAGATTTTATTCACTTATTTTAGAGATAGAGCATGAGCTGGGGGAGGAATAAAGGGACAGGGACAAGTAGACTCCATGCTGCGCGGGTAGCCTGATCTGGGACTAGATCCCAGGACTCTGAGATCCTAACTTGAGTTGAAACCAAAAGTAGTTGCTCAACTGACTGAGCCACCCAGGATCCCTGAGCGATTCAATATTTTGATTAATGGATTTAGTTATTGTTAGAGACTATTTGATTCCTTGTCTTTAGCCATTTGGCTATGTACCTAGAGGTGACAAGCTGCCACCCTCCTAAAACTACCAATTACCAACAAACACATACATACACTCTGTGCATGTACTGGTCATTTTATCAGGACATGTTCTAATTCATCGTCCTCATCAGCAGCAACTATCTCCTTACTTAAGGTCTCTTTTCCCTTAAATTCATAATGCATCTGTAGTCAGAGTCCTGTGGTTTAGAATTATGTTAAGTGCTATTTGCTCTAGTAGGGGTTTGCAAACCACTGCCAGCAGACCAGATCCAGCCCTGCCATTTGCTTGGTATAGTCTATGGTGGCTTTCCCACTACAATGGCAGGACTGAGTAGCTGCCAATGAAGCCTTTTATGACCAGGAAAGCCTAAAACATTTCCCATCTAGACCTTAACAGAAAGTTTGCTAATCCCTGGTGGATGATTTGATACAGAATAGAACATAACAAATATAATTTAACTGCATATTTCCAGTATCCTTTGAGTAAGTTTATTTTTCTAAGTAAAATATAATATACTTGAGATTAAGAATCATTTTTTTAAAACTTATATTTTGAGTATGACCTCAAAGCGCCTCATGCAGTTCAAAGGACATATTGAACACTTGATACCTAATTGATTTATTAAATCATTGTGGAGCAAGAAATCCAATTATGGTATAAACCACATTTCCTCTAAACTTGATACCTTTATCTAGTGAGATCACCAGAGTACTACATAACTGGACTGCATAACTGTAGGATTAAAGATAGCTTTGAGTACCTTTGACAATAATTATACTTTTAGCTTTTCCAATGAAACAGGCATTCTTAGAATTCTCTGTAATTTAAAATAATAGTAATAATAATAATAATAATAAATTGCCATCAAGGACAACATCCATTGTGTTCTTCAAAGTTTCTCTTAAAAGCTCATGTTGAAAATCTTCCCAGGATTCAACATTAAAGGAAAGTGTGTGTTTCCCTTTATTCTACAATGACAGCTACCCAATCCACTGTCCTTCCTTTTAAAATTGGCCTTCTGGAAACCCAGAGCTAATATTACAGCTCAATTTTAGTAGCTAATCTTACATCTCCCTCCACAATTCTGCACTTCACTCATTTAATACATAATTTTTATTTTTCTTCTTTTTAATGATTTTATATTTAAAAAAATATGTACAATATAATCATTCTGGAAGTATGCATAACAAAAAATGATGAATGAATGCATGCATAAATAAATGAAGGAAGGAACTAATAAATAATACATTGCAGAGTATGGCATTCATTATTCCCAACAAAAAAACTGGCATGTTCTATCCAACCCTATTTTCCTATCTCATCAAAAAGGTCACAATAGAACAATACTGGAAAAGTTTCAAATAGTGAAATTCAGAAATAATAGCTGATTCCTGACCCAAAGTTAGGAAAATGCCTTTCCCAAATGAAAACTAGATTTAAATATTAATCTAATCTAATATTACCTAATCTATCTAAAATGTTACCTAATCTAATATTAAATAATAATTAAATGTTATGGAAACAGACCTCTGTGCAAGATTGGGACCGTTAAGCAGGGATTAAAAGGGTACAGGTTGGGGGATTTAAAACTTATGTTAGTCTATTTACATCAGGGGTGACAAGTTAGTCATGTCAAAGCAGACATTTGCCTTATGAAGAAATACCTAAAGGCTGTAAATGTAGGAGGGTTATGCATTTACTTGAATGTGTGTGGGTTGGCTGGGAGGGGGACAAAACTTTTGACTTGCCATATTCCAAAACCCTTGCTCTATAATGTTGTTGGGTTGGTGGGAGGGGGGAAAGAGGATCCAAAGGAAGGTCAATCTGTTTTTACAACGGATTGTAAAACTTTTAGAGTGGGAAGAACCAGAACCCTAACCCATTGTTTGAAATCAGGGCCAGTTTTTGTTTGTCTGTTTGTTTGTTTGTTTGTTTATTAGAACCCAGTGGTCCAACAGATTCCTAAAGGCAAATAGGGCAACAAAATTTCTGAAGTAAAACTGCTTTAAATATAAGAAATTTTGTTTGATGACCCAGACATAACAACAAAAACTCTTCTCAGAGTTTGTGGAGAAATGTATGTGTTTGAGGCTGGAAAAACCTCTGTGGACCCAGTCACTTGCCACTAACATTGTGTCTTGGGAAAGCTGAGTGAGCACCCGAGCTCTGGGACCTTGGATGGGTTATTTCTGCTGTCAGCACTTTCATATCCTATTCTGAAAGAAGATGGCGGTAACAGTGTCTTCCTCTCAGGGTTCTGTAAAGATTAAATGAGTTCATATATGTAAAATGTCTAAAAATTCAGGTACCTAATAAGTCCTACATGAGAGATTGCTTATTATTATAGCCAATCAGTCCAACTGGCCATACATGTCAAGGTGGGTTCACCATTAATTGGGTTATATATGTAACTGGTGACAGAAAAATGGGCAAAAGCTTTGTGATGATCAAACCGACCATCAGTGGAGGAGTCAGGGATACTTTTTATAATCTCAGGCTTGTTTCTAATTAGCAGTATGTCCTTGAGTAAACCACTCAGAGCTTTGAGTCTCAATTTCCATAGCTGAAAGATAAAAAATGAGTTAGTCTAGAGCATCCCTAAGGTCCTTTTGGCCCAAAGATTTTATTAGTCTATGAATCCTCTTAATGAGTATCACATTTTCAGATCTTTGCTACACATTATGAAAGAAACAGACAAAACACAAGCCAGTTCCCTTCCCTACCGGAGGTTCTGATGCTGCTATGACTAAAGAGCTTTTTAATCCACACTTGCACAACACAATAACGTTCTCAATTATATAAACTTTGTTAAGTATCCCTCAGATTCTGCAGACCAAAGCAGTTTGAGGCCACTGGCAAAGTCTGTGCAGAGTCAAGATGACGAGCATTCACAGCTTTCAAGCTCCTGCTTGGGAGAGAACTGTGGCACTCCTATTAAGGCAGAGTCTACACTTTCACATTTTACTGACAAGAGATTATACTCAATAAAACTTTTTTGACTGACACATAGTTCCTATTACTCAGCTCGTCCTCTGCTGCCAAAGCAGCAACCCAAATAGGTTCACAACCACAAAAATGAGGAGGTCTTGTCCTCTCCCATCATCAATGATGAGAGAGAGCAATGTGCCTCCCAGCAGGTGGGGCTATGGGATATTTGTGGCTTCAGTCCTCTTTATGTCCTTTCCTTGCCCTCAAGACTATTATTTATGTTGGCATCTTGTCCCTTTAACGTCTTAAACTGATAAATACTATGTAACAAAATGTCAGTGACAGTGGACTTCCCTGAATTTGTATTACATGTGCATATAATGACCTTTTTTCTCTCTCTCTCATTTAATTTGGAATTTATAATTGTCCTGAAACTCCTTAGGCCTTCTCTTCTGCGAATAAAAGAAATCAGTAATCTGAACCTGAAATAAATATATCTATATTTTGTTTTATTTTATTTTATTTTATTTCTTGGTCATACCCTGTGTGGGAGATAATATCGGGACAGAAATGGCTGGGTATCACGGACCACTGCACTGTTTCTGCGGTTGTCCCATGGGTCACCTTGCAGGTCTGAAGCCACACAAAACCTATGAGGCAAAGCAGTCTCCCTGGGACCAGACAAGCTTATTTCAACGCTCATTGCCTTAAGAGTTGATCCATCAGGTATCTGATTATTTAGGCAATCTTTTCTGATGGCATAATCTTCAAGTTCTGTGTATTGGCAGGATGGATTCTTAACTATGGACTTTTTACTCTTTAGAGCTAATAAAATCCACAACAGAAGCACCTATGAACCCTACATGGGGTATTTGCCTCACAGTAATTGAACCATGTGATGTCTTGTATTAGGTAGCCTATATCTTAATTCAAAACCAGTTTTAAAAGGGCTTGTTTCCATGACATCAGGAAACCCTTGTCTTCCAGGATAGAGGAGAATGAAATGCTTCATGATTAATGACACTATCTAAATACTGGCACAAGCTGGCGAGCTCTTGCAAAGGAGGCGTGTTTCACTGCATTCTGCCCAACACAACAGCTCATTAAGCAATATTTTCCCCATTAATGTTTAGTATTAAACACTGAATGAAAGACTAAATATCATATGGAAAAACAAATTGAAAACAGCACAGTAGGGTTTAGGGTACTCAGCCAACAGCCTCCCCTTCATTTGGAAGACAGCTTGCATACCTATTCCAAAGATTAATGAGCAATCAGTTCTAAATTAAACCAAGACCTGCATTTAAATCTTTTTTTTCCTCTGTTGAAAGCATGACTATGAGTTACACTAACTGAGATAAAATACAGTATTAGCCTTTCCATGTGTTGTGTAATGTGGTTAGAAACATGAAAGATTGTTTCTGAAACATTTCCTTCACATTTTTTCATCATTTATTTTCCTGCACAATTTGAAAGGAAATGGGCCATGATGAGGTCAGTAGTTTCTGCCACATGATGTAGAATCTTGCTCTCTGTCAGTCACTCAAAACACAGTCACCTCTTTGAAGACAGAATAAGAAAACTGCTTTTATGAACATCACAGATCCTATCATAGGTGGCTAACATAGAATTTCAATTATATAAAAACTGTCAAAAGAAACTACCTTTTCCGCAGGAGCACTGATACTGTTATCATGAGTAAAAATAGGGAAGAGCCCACTATATCGCTCAGGCCTCCGGACGGTCATGGGATGCTATTATGAGACATTTTTATAAACAGAGAGGCTCTGTTTAAGCCACAATCTGACTGAATCCTCAAGATTCAAAAGTGGTCCAAAATGAATTAACTTGATTGGTGGGGCCTGCTTTAAAAAAACTTGATAGAGGAAACAATTCACAAACTTCACCCATATATTTAGGGATTTTTATGAATCAAAGTATCAAGGGACAGGATCAAGGCATGGAATTTTTTCTAAATGCCTCAAATCTTACAATAATACGTAAGCAGGAACTAAAACAAGCAACACAGACAATATGTGCTATTGACATATGGAAAATGAGAGTCTGATATGAATGTGAGTGGCCAGAGAAGATCTTGTGGAAAAGGTTTGTCTAGGACATCAAAGGATGGGGGTAGTTTTTAGAACTAAGGAAAAAGATTAAGTAACTTTAATTTTGATTAAGAAGGATAATTTCACAGTTATTTAGAAACATAGCTTCATATAACTTAAGTATATCTCTAGGAGGTTGAATTGTGGCTCCAAAAAGGTAAGTTCATATCCAAATCTCTGGAATTGTGAATGCGATCTCATTTGGAAAAAAGGTCTCTGTAAATGGAATTAAGGATCTAGATATGAGATCATCCTGGATTTTTCTTTTTTTTTTTTTTTAAAGATTTTATTTATTTATCTGACAGAGAGATCACAAGTAGGCAGAGAGGCAGGCAGAGAGAGAGGAGGAAGCAGGCTCCCTGCGGAGCAGAGAGCCCGATGCAGGACTCGATCCCAGGACCCTGAGATCATGACCTGAGCCAAAGGCAGCGGCTTAATCCACTGAGCCATCCAGGCGCCCCCATCCTGGATTTTTCTGATGGGACCAACAGCCAATGATAAATGTCCTTAGAATGGAAACACAGACAACAGAAACATAGAAATAAGAAGAGGAAGCAACGTGACCATGGAGGTAGAGACTAACATAATGCAGTCACAAGCCAAGGAATATGTGACTTCTAGTAGTAACTGAAGCTTTAAGGAGTAAGAACTCCTCTAAAACCTGCAGAGGGAGTGCAGTCACTGACACCTTGATTTCTGACCTCTGGCCTCCAGAAATAGGAGAGAAGAAATTTCTGGTTTTTAGGTAACCAAGTCTGTGGTAATTTGTTATAGCAGCTACAACAAATGATTAAAACCTCTTATTCTTATTTGAACTCTCAGTAGATAGCATAATTGTAGATAGAAGAATAACCTTAATTTCCTTCACTGGATTGAAATTATAAGCTCAGAAAAGAATACACTGCGTGTTCTGCTTACTTGCAGGATGTTTCCACAAAATAACCTCAAAGCAAGGGTGATATGAGGTGAAATCATAGCAATGCGTTCAGGGAAGAATCGTCAGCATTCTTGAAAGTGAACTCACTCTCGCATTTGCCTTTCCTGCATCATTGCCTTTCTGTGAAATGCCCCCATCATCCTCCTCCCCATTGCCATCATGGTCATCACATACAATTACATAGCACTTGCTTTATGCAGGATTTTACAGATGAGGAACTGAAAAACAGAGCTTGAGTCATTGCCCAAAAGTGAAGTAAAGAAAAAAGAGTTGACATGAGGAAAAGCAACTGCCAAGTAGTAACACTCTTATAGGTAATGACAAGAATGCATTTGTTCAAGTAACAGATGATGTGAGTCTTCTAAGCGGGGATCACTCCCCAAACTATGGTTCAGATGAACTGAACTTACATGTAAGGATAAGAGGAGATGCACCATGACTCAAGAGAAGGATGTGCATACAGGGTGCTCCACAGGAGTGTGGGGGAGTTAGAGTCAGGAAAGGGGTAAAGTGAGCAAGCAGCGGGAAGAGTTTAGGTTAAAGATGCTTTTTATCATCATCATCATCATCATTATCACTAAGAAAATGATTGGATCAAGTGACAGCACCCATAGACTCACTCTCATAACCTGAATTTCTCTGCTGGCACAGAAGAAAAAAATCAGTATCTGGGGTGGGGTCGGGGGACTTCGACTTCCTATGGTTTTTAGAAATTTCAACTTTGAAAGACATTTAAATAGAAAATGAGTTACCTAAAAACACAATCAGAAAGTTTTGAATTGGGTTATATACTGTAGATTTAGTGTACACCAATGAAACCTCCATTGATACACAGAAAGGTCAGTGTAGCCCATTATGAAGCGATGTTAAATAATGATTAATGTGCTTAATCACCTGGAATTCAGGTGGAGAAGTGAGAGGGAAAAAAATGAAGTGGGAAGGTACTTTAATGAGTTCATGGTTTTGCCAAGATAAGCTATCAAAATCTTTATCACAATTTAATTATAAGAATACTTCTGTTGAAATCAAACAAATTGAAAGTAATAAAAATATTTTAAAAGTATCTTATGTCTAAAATCTTCATAGCTTTATAATCATATAAATGGTTATCAATTTCCTTTGGAGAATGAATTCCATTTATATCAGAAGTATCAGATTTTTTTTCTTTAATTGTGTTTATTCTGCCACAGAAGACTGGCATTTTAGTTTTGTCACTCTTGCATGTCTTGAACTTTTATATATAATTCCAGAACAAATAATCAGCATCCTTTTCTGTTCAAGAATTTCTAAAGAGGGTACAGGCAAATTTGACAAATTTTAAGATCTGTTAAGAACTCTCGTCTGTTCAGCAAAAGGGGAGTGTCGATGGTACCATAATTTGGATTTGCAAAATGTCATGGAGAAATCTAGAAATTCAGAGCTATCAAAAGGGCAACCCAAAGGGAGAGGGACAGAAGTGAGAATGTTTGGTTATCTCACCCCATCCCTCCAAATGTTAACTCAACCTCTGCTGAGAAATGCAAAAGAGCTAAAGTGGGTATATGAGCTTCCTAGTAAGGCCAACAGAAGCCAGTGTGAGGCAGTTTACAATGACATAAATTGGGAAATAAAAATGTAGAGAATATTCATTCTTAAAATAGAGAATATTATTGTTAAACCAAAATATGTAGATAACCTAGGTATCTTGAAAAAATTGCCAACTTTTGCTCTTGTTTTAACAGCTGGCAACTTTAAGGGGAAAGTTGCTATTAAATACCTGATGTGCGTGTGTGTGTTGTGCACACACACACAGGTATGCCTCAGGAGGAAAATCTCAGACTTTCATAGGAGCTTGTCACTATTCATTTGTGGGTCTAACTTCAGCCATGTATTCCTTAATATTGCTAGGCACTTCTTCTAGTTCTCTCTTTCCCTTTCATTCCCCTCCTTTGCAACAGCATTTTCCATCTCCCTTGCTCTCTATAACCTCTCATCTCCACCAATTTCCCTTGGCCTCAGAAAAGGCCATATCAATTCTTGGAAACAGACGTCATCAGCAGGAAAATCCCCCAGTTTGCTATCTCTTTACAATCCTTCCTTATTTCTCACTTCTCTTTTCTGCTTTCATGAGTTTAAAATTAACACTGGCCCATACGCTCTCACATCCCAGCCCCTCTATGTGCTCTCTGCATCCAGTTTCCTCCCTGTCCATGGAACTAAATGTTATCGATTTTGACTCTTCTACCTCGCCTTCAATGTTTCCTTCTTTTCTGGCACTCAGCACCTCAGCATTTACATATGTCCGAATCTTTCCATTCTTAAAACAAAGCCAAAAAAAAAAAAAAAAAAGTTCTCTTTAATCCATTGACTCATTCTTGCTGTGTTAAGCCAAATCCCTTTAAACACATTTCTCTACATTGAATGTCTCTGACTTTTTACTACCCATTTGTGTTTCAAGGTTCTCTCATTTGGCCTCTGCCCACAACATACACTCAATTGCATCTCGGACATTTCTGTTCATCTTCTCCAAATGTACTTCAAAATCAGCATGTCCAATACGAGGCCTCTCATCTTTTCAAATCCTCCCTTTGAAAGTCTGCAGCTTTCACTTTATTGCCAAGGCAAGGGCTATGAAGGTTCTTTCTTGACTTAGCCCTCTCCTGAATCAACCCAACTTAACCCTTCGATGTTAGCTCCTACAAAGCATTTAAATCCTTCCATTTAGTTCCATCTCCACTGCACAGCTCTTCCCTTTCAAAGCACTTAGGTGCGCTACTTAATTGGATGTTGGTCTGATTCCCCCAGTAGAAGGGGATATAACAGTGTTATTCCTTATACATTCCTAGGACTGAGCACCAGGCTGGGACATAATTAGTGCTCAATAAAAATAAATAATAGCTATAAGTGTAAAGCCACTATCAAGAAGGGCAGAAAACTTCCACTAACTGGAGGTTCTCTATTGTAAGCGCTTTAGAGAAGGGATAATGCTATTTATTTTAATTATGAACTGAACAAGCATAAGGAAAGAACACCTGAGGTTTGAGTTACAAATGTTATACAAAGTGACTGTGATCCTGTGGTGCTAATAAAAGATAAAAATAAAAGTACTGTGTCTTGTACAAATATTTTGATTAATAATTTTGTCAGAATGAAGATCCCCCAGAAGGGGAAAGTCTGTATGGCTCAAAGCTCAGAAATTCTGCCAAGCTAAAATGCCTAACAATCATGATAGTCTTAAATTCCATGTATTTTTTAGCTTATGCAACGCTTTGAAACCTCCCCCCACTGCCCCAAAGCCACTAGTATTTGTTAATTTGGCATAATTTGTCCTTGTATTTTATGACTACTTAGAGAGAGATCAATTCTCATTGCGTTGGGAGTTAATATCCAAGATGTTTTTGATACAGTTTTTCTCTGAATATCTGAAACCTAATATCTGGAACAAATATCTGAAATGAATATGTGAAACATAATAACGTCAAATTTCATGTGAATGGAAGTTTGAAACAGACTTAACACATCCCCAGCAAGAGTACCTCAAAGTCATACACTTTTGAAATGTTAGGATTACTTTTGTTTTTAACAAAATCTCTGTGAATAAGAGAATCTGTCTATCTTTTGGATTACTTATAAATGTTATCAATTACTTTTTGTGCAAGCAAAAGTACTCCAAAGTACTATTAGCCTCGCCCCAAATGTCCTCAACTGCCAAGGTGGCAGGAAAAAGCCATTCGTGCTTGCTTGAGGTACATTTGAGCTGTGTAGTGGCTGTGGGATTTGAATATGAGTATTTTTGGGATTTCCTCATTCTTTGGCCAGCTTTGTTTTAGGACACTAAAAATGAAGTAGCACTAATCCTCTACACAAGCTTTTCAGAAAACATCATCACTCTTGAGGGACGCTCCCTGCAGAAAATATCCGACTATGTAAAACTTACATCGTTAGTTTTGTCCATTTTTCCATGTTGTGATCATGCCCAAATTACTATAAGTGTCAGGGTGAAATATAGCTGGCGACCTTGCTTTATTCATGCTGCTAAAAAAGAATTCCAAACCAGTAAATATTGTCATGTCATTTCTTTTAATTAAAAGATAGAATTCTCTCTCTGAATTCATCACTTAGTATGTTAGATTAAATCTTCCCTACTGCTTTGACCTATAGATGACTGGTTTCTCTTTTTTCTGCATTTATCTCTGCCCCTGTCTTTTAATTTCTGTAACACAGGTAACAGTATTAAGGAGCTTACACGGACATGGTGCTGATACGTCACAGTAGAAAGTTTAGTGTTCTGGACTTCTTATTTCACAGACTCAGGACTCTTTGTGCTGATGAGGTTCCATATGGTTAAAACTGCCTAAGGAAACCTGCTTCCCATTGATGTTTTTAAACTTGCCTCGATGTAATGGCCCAATATGTGTAAGAAAGTTGAAGATAAAAGAAAATAGAAAATAATGGATCATTATTAGAGATAAATTATCGAACACACTCATTACGCATACACTGGTCAAATGTCCAAAGACACACATCTTGGTTCCTAAAAAGAATCAAATCACAGTAGCTCCATTGGTGAGTTATTATGCCTTAGTCTCCAAAGTAAGAGGGGTAAAGAACACTAACAATAACTAATATATTGTTGAAGTAAATGGCGATAACCCTGAAGGAACAGCTTTTTCCCTTTTTTCCCTTCCTGCAATTTCACTGTCTCTCAGTGACTAGAATTAGAAATATAAACACAGAAATGGCATAGGAAAAGACAGTCTAGTGCCTTTGGAGCTAGCTTTATAATTTTTAAAAGATCCACCCCTGCTTTGTTATTTTGTGCAATGAAAACTCTCAGCAGTTCCCTTCACAGGGGAGTCTTCCATTTCGGACTTGGCATTCCTCCCCAATGATACAAGGTCACTCAATTATCCTCTCTCAGATGCCAGACCCACCGAAGGAAACTACTCTACTGAGGAAGCTCCTAGTGATGGTGCAATTGTACAAACAGAAACAAAGTACTGGCATCTTGCTAAAATGTGTTTTCCCAAGCAAGTGAAGTGTAATTTTCAGCTTTACAGTATCAACTACAAAACTGCACATAAAATGTGAGTACCTAGTCAAAAGGAAACAATCGTTCTTCATTCTAAGCCAGTCCTACCTTTTGTATTACCCTGCAAAGTCTCATTTATTTAAGTCAGAGTAACCTATCCATAGACAGGGGAAATCCATTTAGAAAAGTATTACATTAACACAGCAATTGCTAGCAAAGTTCTCCTCAAAGGATAGCAGGAAGGGGCTAACAATGGCCTCCTTTTTTCCTTTTAAACAGCGCAACTGCACTGATCTACGCAGTATATAAGACCTGTAAAACTCTTGCTGAGAATTAAAAACATTTTTTTCTTGAATTTGTTGTAAGTGATATGTCATTCCACTACTAACTTAGATAAGTTCGTGAGGTAGGATTTTTCAAAATGCCCTCCCATTACTCAGTGAAATTTCAAAGCAGTGGCGAATTCATCTAGAAAACCACTGTTAAACTTTGAGTGGCACCCTTCTTAACTCTTCGCTCACAGACTTATGGGGATTGATTGCTTCCACAGTTAAACAGAATATCTACTTTAATCTCCTCTAACTGCTGTTGACCTATCTCTGCCATTGCTTCCCAAGTATATAATAAATCAAGAGCATTTTACATGAAAAATGAAGTAATTACTCAGTGAATCCAATGGCTAATTGCACACAGAGACCTCTGGGAAATATGGGACAAATCAGTGTCAGATTTCAAAAGGCAGAAAGGAAGTTGAAGTTAATAACTTTCAAATACTGACAGGTTGAAAAGGACTTGAAATGCACCATTTCTTCAGACACAGAATCCCCACTTAAGGGAATTGGAAAATTCTAGCTATACACCCAGTCTTTACGCCAATAATAGTACTGACAGCTGAAAAAATAGAACCTATTGCACTAAAGTGAACTATTTCAGGGAAGAAGTAACTACCTTTTATTACCATTTGTATGAAGTTTTCTGAGCAACAAAAAGGTCGGTGTCTTTTTCTTTTTGTTTGCACATCAGTAGAGTCAAATTTGCTCCAAAAACTAATAACTACACTGTTTGTTGAGATGTAACGAAATCTGATTGTCTCTCAAATACTCAATAAAACTGCACGGGAACTGAATATTATGCAATCTCTTTTTATCAGAAGAAGTCTATTTTAAAGTTTTTTTTTTCCTGTTTGCAAAAGTATCTGATAGATCAAACTGATTTGTTTTGTTTTTTTTTCTTCTTGTATCTGTCTTACATGGTAGGAAGTATACATCTGTGACATAAAAACACGATATACACCACTGTTACAGAACAAAGATATGAAGCAAAAGCCTCCTTATACAGATCAATACCATATAAACACCAGATAGTACTGCATTCTACAAAGAAATTATATTACCATACTGGGGCGGGGGAGGACTTTACTCATTTCAGAAAAAAAAAAATCTCTTTTTGCAGGAATTTAATGATCTACAATTTTTATAAGAGTCATAAATACACACAGAGTGCATTCACACAATACACCATGAGCACGCACGCGCACGCACGCACGCACACACACACACACTTATATCTCCTTGCAATGTAATTAAGTTATGCTGGTATTTTTATTGTCAATCATTACTGGTGGAATAAGCAATAACTTCTCTGCTTACAATATCAAATTTAAGTACAGGTTTTAATTTTAATGCCTTTTTAAGCTTCTACTTCCTTCTGATATGGCCTCTGGTTTTGAAGGTTTTTTGTCTATGAAAAGAAATTATTAATACTGTCAGAGCATGGGAAGATATGTGTTTGTGACAAGGATTCCCAGTGGCCAACCTTTCAGACTTCATTATTTTTAGACAGTGTGTGGTTTATCTCCTGAAACCATCTCAAATGAGATGAAAACTTAATGCTGACTTAGTAACATTTCACTTCTTTCTTACTGCAGGGCTTTGAGTATTGGGTATCTATTAATCGAGGCAAGTTGTTTTCATAGTCATATCCCTATTCGGGGGGTTCTTATCCCTGTGTTAAGTGCCTTTGTGGTATCTTTTTTTTTTTTTTTTTTTAAGTAAACTATGATGTTAATAAGAAAAAGAATTCTCCATTGTTTATTAATCTAGTATCACATTCATGCTAAAAGAAATGCTATTTAGAAATTAGCAGACTCCTCCATATACAGTTAGTAATGCCTATGTCCATGTGCCTTCTGATCCAATGAAAACATAAAAATATAGTTAACATCACCCACACAGTCTTCCCTTACCCCTCTTTTTACCAGCAAATAAGTTGAAGGTGAGGGAATAAGAGATTTTAGCCAATTATAGCACAAGTAAATCCTTTGCTGGTGTTTGTTGCATTATCATTCTGAGAACGAACTTTGCAGAGAACACTGACTTCTGAAATACTTAACTAACCAAAGTGTTTATCTACCTTTACCTGCAGCTCCCTGACTTCTACCACTATTTCCTCAGGCCAGGTCATGATGCTTGGTGCTTGATGTTAAAAAGTCTGTGGGTGGTTTTTGTTTGTTTGTTTGTTTTAATCTTCCATTGTTTTTCCCATGCTTATTATCATGAAGTACTGGAGTGCCTTAAGAAATAGGACTTTAAAAATAACTTTAAATGATTAAAAAGTGTTAGAGGTAAAATAAAAAATCCCTGTTTTGTTTTTGAAACCTTTTGTATGTGTGTTTGTTTCCTTTGTCCCCCATCTTTTTCCCTTTTGTCCCCTGCTTTCTTGGTAATATTAGTTCTATCAGACTCTGATGGTGATAAGAACTCTGGTCTAAGGAACAAAAGACAAATGAGAACTTGCTGATAATAGATAGCTCCACTTTTGCATTTATTTTCAGACTGGGAGGATGCTGCACTTTATACCTATCAAGTACAGGAAAACAACAGTCTTTATCCCCATTTAATCTCAATGGATTGCTGTGATGTACTCATTAAAAGTTATATATGGAGAGTTGATTAAAAATCATTGTTTTCAACCTGGCAGTGGAAAGCACCGTGACCAACAAGACATAAAGTTAAAATAAAAGGATAGTATGTCTTGAGCATCTCAAGAAGCAATCTTCTTGTTATGGTATGAATCTTTTTTCATTCACTTGAGATTTCTTACAATCAAGAATCTGTACTAAAGAAAGAAAGTCTCATCCAAATTTTAGCAGCTCTTCTAAGAAATATCAATCATGTTTTCAGATTCATTTGGGGTGGTGGTCTACTCCCTACACCTGTAAAATATAAGAAACCTCCTGGACAAACAAGGAGAACAGATTTTTATTTGAGGCTTTAAATAGTATTCACTTAAAAATACTGTTTATGCATTCTAATTAATGAAGCATTAAAACAAACATGTTTATGAAATTTTAAGTTAGACTCCCATCATGCGATTATTAATCAATAACAAAATGGAACTTAGAGACTTAGGGTATAGACTCCCAATAACTTAAATTCTCTGGGTTATAAAATTTTCTTCTCTATAAGAGGATGAAAATGTCTACACATCTCTTATTGCTCTATTTCTTCTATCCCCAGATATTTTATTTGTGTGTCTACTTAATAAGTTGGAGATCTCTATGCTTAAACATGTCCTATAAGTCAGCATATCAGGTGTCCAAATAAGAGTTAGAAGAGATTTACGATTAGACTGGTGAGTTTTAATATTTATGACACTGAAAATGAGTTCTAAATGGAGAAACAAATTTAAATGTTTTTTTTTACATTCTTAGCAATTAATTGTAGTGTTATTTTCTGTTCCAAATATGTAAATATTTGATTGATTTTATCTTTTATTGCTCACCCCCTTATCATAATAGCCATTCTCCTTGGCTTTCACTTTTCTTTCTACCTGTTACTAGCATTTGGCTATTACAATAATTTTGCAGAGTGCAATACACTATTTCAAACTAAGTGACAATATGAGAACCAATGATAGTTTTTAGAAAATGGTTTAACTACAGGTAAGATGTAACAGCTTAAAGATATGCATAACTCAAAGCATCTATGAAAAAGTTAAAAGGTTAAGGGTTATCTCATGATCTTAGCAACACAGCTTCATGCAGACTGAGCAAGTCACTTGTGCACTCCTAGACCCTCCAGTTCTGGCAGTTCCCGGCTGCTGGGATTCAGGGCTTCTGGACTGATATTATTTCTGGCAGAGAGGCATAAAACCAGAGCCTCTACTTGAAGCAATGGTGAAAGGGCACCAGCTGTTTCCAGATAATTGTGGATATGTTCCAGACTATTAATCTATTCCTTTTTAAAATTTTAACTCACTTTCTATTTTCTCATAATGACCACTGAACCCCTTTCTACATCTCATGGCTGATACTTTTCTTAAGGTCAAATATTGAGAATATGTAAAAATAAACAGAAAGTACAAAACTAATTAGTTCTTCATAAATTAATTATCAAATTCCCTTTGCCTTTGAGTATAATAATTATTTTGAGAAAAGATTTATTTTATTTTATTTTATTTTTTAATAAATCATTGTTCTCTGGATCCTAAGATCCTTTTTTAGCTGGATCCTGAAATGTTAGTCAATTAATTTAGGTGTAGATAATCAACTTAGTGGTAGAAGTCAGCAGAATAGACAGGATGTGAAAGTTTTCTGAAATATATTGTTCAAAAAAAGAAAGAGAGACTTACCAACAACATGATGAGTTTGATTCCTTTTATATTTATACCTACATCTATTTATAGATCTTGAAAACATACACAAGACTAAAGTGGGAGACAGGAGCTTATGGAAATTTTTACTATCTATATTTTTACATATCTATAGTATTTAACTTTTTTCTTTTTTCAAAAAGATTTTTATAAAAAATGCTTTTTATAGTAAAACTACTTTTTTAAAAAAATGATTTTATTTATTTATCTGACAGAGAGATCACAAGTAGGCAGAGAGGCAGGCAGAGAGAGAAGGAGAGAGAGAAGGGGAAGCAGGCTCCCTGCTGAGCAGAGAGCCTGGTGCAGGGACTGATCCCAAGACCCTGAGATCATGACTTGAACCAAAGGCAGAGGCTTAACCAACTGAGCCACCCCTATAATAAAACTCCTTTTAAAGAATGTAGGAAGACAATGAGAATAAAAGAAATATCTGCAGTGGTTTTATTATTTAGTTGAACATGAAATATAAGATAACCACTGAGTTGAATTAAGTTATAAACTATTTTCTAAGCCATGATAAAGTACATTATGCTTCTAAAATTGTTATATAGAGAGGTCTATAAGTTACATATAGACCTCTAAGTTTTAAGTTTTACTTACATAAAGGTTCTAGTAGTTAAATAACTAAAAAAGAAATGAAAAGCACAGATATAAAAAAGACAGTAATAAAAGTATGTGCACTTACATACTGGGACAAATAGTACAATAACAGTGAAAGTACTGAGTATATAGATTAAGTTTACAAAATACATGAAGAGGGTCTAGGTATGCATCTCTCATTTTTGATGAGTAAACACTATTTTTTTTTTTAATCAATATCCTGTATGATGTTTAAGAAATTGACATGAGGGTCACCTGGGTGGCTCAGTGGGTTAAGCCTCTGCCTTCGGCTCAGGTCATGATCTCAGGGTTCTGGGATCAAGGCCCGCATCAGGCTCTCTGCTCAGCAGGGAGCCTGCTTCCCTTCTTCTCTCTCTGCTTGCCTCTCTGCCTACTTGTGATCTCTGTCAAATAAATAAATAAAATCTAAAAAAAAAAAGAAAGAAATTGACATGAACACATTCTACTGAAAGGATCCATGTGCTTTTAAAAAATTAGTTTTAATGTCCGTATTGATCCTAACAGTTTGTTTAGCAGTATTTAACTTTGAAGACACATATGCTTCCATTAGAAGCAAAACTAAAGCAAGAAAATCTTATTTTAAAAACATGAAATTTTAAGAAAACAAAAATCATCATCATAAAGTGAAGTAAAATATACCACATTGAAGTTAAAATACACCAAAAGCGAAGATTTTTCCTGAAAATTCCTCTAAACCTTATTCATGTAGTTTCCCATGTATAGCAAGTATCAATGTATGATAATTAAGCAAAGAGCAGTGAATTATTCAAAGTTTAAGCATCCATATTTCAGTCTTCAGCAATTTAACAATCAAAATACTTCTAAAATCTACTTCACTTTAAAAGTATCATATCCCAATTTTACACACTCACTGATGAAAACATCTGCATTTAGGCATTTTTCCTCATGTCACTGAATTTAAATAGACAAAATATCATTACTTATTCATTGCAAGAAACCCTTATTTAACCACGATATTATCTTAATTTGTTTATGCTATTATTTTATAGAAACATAAGCTTAGAGAAAGGTCAACAAGAATTTTCCATAGCTATTCAACTATTTATTAATTGACTATACAATCTAAGAATATTTTTTTTAATATTTTATTTATTTGACAGAGAGAAATCACAACTAGGCAGAGAGGCAGGCAGAGAGAGAGGAGGAAGCAGGCTCCCTGCGGAGCAGAGAGCCCGATGTGGGGCTCGATCCCAGGACCCTGGGATCATGACCTGAGCCGAAGGCAGAGGCTTTAACCCACTGAGCCACCCAGGTGCCCCTAAGAACATGTTTTGATTGAAATGCAACTAAGCATGAGGGTGCAGAAAGAAAAATCAAAATCACAAAAACAAAAACAAAATGAACAACAACAACAATAAAAACTCCACTGGAACTAATTTTATTTAATCAAATCTAATTTGGGTTCACTGGTTGACTTCTGGAGCTCTGTAGGAGCCACACATTCATGAAGGATGAAAATCCATCCAATTAGACAATTTGCAAGTATGACTGAAAAGAACATTATGAAATGGTTATCATGGCAGCACAGACATGTTGTTTTGACTCAATTGTCTTCCTTACTCTTGCTTTTAGCAATGCTACTTTCATTAATGCGTGTCGATATTTCAACTTCAAAGAATGAACCAGATGAATTCAGGATTTAAAATTCAACTGGCCCCAACTCTATGATGTCATTTTGACAAAGCTATATAATTCAGAAGAGTGAGGGCAATTTTTGGAGAAAAGTCAGGAGAATCTGAAAACTCTAGTTTTATAAAGATGAACAGATATTTTTAAAGGATGCCTTAATTAAAATGTTATTGCATGTTTCCTTCCCATTCTTTCTCATATACACTTTCTCTTTATATTGGCCTTAGTTGCAGGCATTCCTACAAGAGTTATACTAAATCATGACTCTTCACTCACTGTAACTGTCTCATGAATGCAGCATACATCAAGGCTGACAGTCTTTTTAGTACCCTTATGAATACTGGCAGCATAATCTGTTGTTAGAGATTCTGAAATTCGTAACAAATTCAAAAATAGCTCTTGTCAAGTGTGACAAAAGCTACAGTTATTAATACCTGGCAGGCAGATTTTATTATAAAACAGTGGCTCACCTTTTGGTTTCTCTCAATTTACTATATAAAAATGCATTTGGCCCCAAAGTGTATGAAGACTCTGTAATGGAGAAGTGTTATTGAGTCCTGTGATCCAACGCTCTTTCTTTACGTTTACATGGCATAATGGACCCCAAACCAGTGACCCACTAAAGTTTTCTGGCATTCTGATTACTGAAAGATGATAACAGAATAATATTTAAATAATATTTTTCAGAACATGCAACACTGGAAAATCAGAATAGAGCCACTTCAGTATTTAGTAAGAGTAGAAATGATAAACTGTGTGGAGGGCACATAAAAAACTGTTAGCAAAACGGAAAACATTTTCTTGATGTGCCTGGTTTCTTCTGCAGCAACTCACCACGAGGCCCTGAGTTACAGAGTAAGAGGCTCCCTTTAGACACACACGCACACCCACACAGAGAACATTTTTGCGACTCCTTTAAGTCCAAAACACTATACTATTATCACACATATTTTGCTGAAACTCTTAGAACAACAAGATATTAGGTTTGCTGTACATACTAGCATTTTTTCTCCCCAGCCCTAGACTAAATAACCTAGATGTGAGAAGAACAATAGCTGGAATAACCTCAAATACAAAAATTTATGCCACTTTGTTGATAAAGTTTCATTTTGACTTAAGTTATGGTGCACCAGAATTTCATACCAAACTTGGTTAATTCAGAAATGTAAGTGGTGAAAAGCTACCCCTGGCTATCTAGAAAACAGATACTATAACTGCCAGTGAATTCTGGAAAAGTCTATGTTTTCTAATTAAAATCATGCTCAGGAAGGGCTCTGATGGAGACTAATTAGGAACCTTCTCTCCGGTTTTCTAAGAGCCAATGACACCATCACTGGCAGCCCCGTCATAATTCACAGTGCGGGAACAGTAGTGTGAGCGAACAGTTCCTCTCAGGATTACGTTAGTTACCAGAAGAAAGTTTGAAAGTTTAACTCCAAAACGTCCACCCTGAAGTGTTTTTGTAAAGAATCCTAGCTTTTTTATAATAATATCAATGAGATGAAATAATCAGTTATCAAACGTAATTTTTTTTCTATTTTATTTATTTGAGAGAGAGAGAGAGAATGCACATGGGTGGAGGGAGGGGCAGAGGGGGAAGCAGGCTCCCTACTGAGCAGGAAGCCTATGTGGGACTCTATCCCAGGACTCTGAGATCATGATCTGAGCTGAAGGCAAAAGCTTAACCCACTGAGCCACCCAGGTGCCCCTCCAATGGTATCTTAAAAACCACACTTGTACATGCACATGGGCATACACATACATATCTTTTTGACCCATTAAGTTTAGAAAGCAATTTTTCAAGTATTATTTCACTCGATTATCCTCATTGTCCATATAGTTTTAGGAAAAGCGTTACTGGCATTTTTTAGATAATAAGCAATTTGATTGCATTATGTGACTTATTCAATGTCATACGCCTTAGGGACTAAGGTAGCTGAAGCCCCAACACAGGTCTTCTGAATCTTCACCTAGCATCCCTTCCTCTGTGCCTTACCTTCCCCTTCCTAGTGCCTCCCTTCCTTTTGTACAAGGAAAGGTGCAACTGAACCAAAATATTATTTAATAACAGGAATAAGTTTAATCATTTAGCACAATTTCTTTGACTATAAAAATAAACTTATTTCTTTGGTTTTTACAAAAATTTTGTTGTGCTCTCCTTTTATGGTCTTCTCAATTCTTCCCATATATTGTCACATTTCATTCTCACCTGTCTGATGGGAAAGCAAGACTCAAAAGGAAGCCTCGTTTTCCTATTATTAATGTGGTTTCTGCTGCTGAATTTTAGTAGTTAAAAACTCTCACATATCTCTTGGAAGGATTTTGGGGGTACAACATAAATTTTTTTTTTAATATTTTATTTATTTGACAGAGAGAAATCACAAGTAGGCAGAGAGGCAGGCAGAGAGAGAGGAGGAAGCAGGCTCCCCGCGGAGCAGAGAGCCCGATGCGGGGCTCGATCCCAGGACCCTGGGACCATGACCTGAGCTGAAGGCAGAGGCTTTAACCCACTGAGCCACCCAGGCGCCCCACAACATAAAATTTTTTAAGTCGCAGCTCTAAATGAATCAAATTCTTTGGCTCTCAACACTATTGTTCTGAAGAACACACCTCCACCTGAGAGGTAGGGGGAAAGGATGGAGATAATATATAGCTGGCATGTGTTTCGTGGGAGCGCTGGGAGTGTGCTCAGGTATTTCTAATTATCTGCCTAGATGAGAACCACTAGTTGCATTGCACACAGCGATCATGAGCACCCTGGTTATGAGCACCCTTGAGTTTTCATGGCTCATTAGTCAGCTAATGATGCATTATGTTCAGCGAGTGCTGAGCACTGGCATCACTCTTGGTCGATACAGAGTCTGGATTGGAGTGAACCCGAAACCTATCTATGTGTCGAATTAACTACTTAACTAATTATATAATTAACAGACAGTTTTTTGATCTACGTAACAAACAGGTAAGAAGACAGGATCGGCTGACATTTTATAGAGCATAAAAGGCCTACTGAGAATGTGACATTTAAACAGAAAATTTCAAAGAAGTGAAGGAGTTTGAAGATACCTGGGTGGAGAGCATTATAGGAAGAATTAGCTTTGCATGTCTGCAGAGTAAACGCAGGCCTGTAGTGCTGACACTGAGAAAAATAAGGGAGATGTGTGGAGAGATGAGGTCAAGGAGACAGCCAGCGGCCAGATTCTGTAGAGCCTTGCAGACTATTGAAAAGTCTTTAGTGTTTACTCTGTAAAGATTAACACAGAAGTCATTCAAACAGTTATTCTAATTAAAATAAATCTTTTATCCAGGGCACATTTGGTCACTGAATAACTTAGTCACTGAACAGGAAGTCCTCTAGGCTTTGGGTATTCAGTGACCGAAGTGAGGTAAACATTTTTTTTCACAAGTTCCTGTTAAAAGCTACCGGGTAAAATTTTCATTAAACACTGAAAGGACCCTCCAAGTTAATCATTGTGAATTCTCCCTGTGCAAAAACGAATGTGCTTTTCTCTTTGACAAGGCCACTAGAAAATCAAAAATGCAATATAGGAATACAAGAAGGTAAGAAATTTTTTTCTGTACTTCTCATTAGAGTTACCTTGGTTGTCTAATTCAGTGACAAAAATACTCTTAGAAAGTCCTTCATGCTAATAGTGTTCAGACAATATAAATGTTTCACTTATATTTTCATTAATTAGTGCTTTATGTTCTTCATTTCTGCATATTATTCACAGAGACAGAATGAAAGGTAATGGGATAACAATTAAAATATGAATATGGAAAGCAATTAGGAGTGGGGGAAACATCTCCAAAGAGCATATATTACTAGAAGGTAATGATTTAATACTTTAATATATACAAATGTTCAGCAAACACCATCCACAATTAAAAAGTTCAGAGAAATTATTTTGCCAGAATGGCAAAGTGTTTGTGTGTGTGTGTGTGTGTGTGTGTGTGTGTGTGTGTGTATAGAGAGAGAATGAGATTTAGTTTAAGGAACTGTCTTACACAACTGTGGAATCTCTCAAGTACAAAACCTACAGAGTATGCTATTGGTGGGCTGGAGAACCGGGGAAGAGTTGCAGTTTGAGTCCAAAGGATGTCTGCGGGCAAATACCCTCTTCTCTGGGAAAGCCACTTATTTATTTATGGTTTTTTCTATTAAGGCCTTCAAATGATTGGACAAGGCCCACCACAATTACAGAGGATAATCTGCTTTACTCAGTCTGCTAATGTAAATGTTAATTTCATGTAAAAATAACTTCACAATGACATGCAGAACAATGTTTGATCAAGTATCTGAGTATTGTGATGTAAATAACTTGACACATAAAATTAACCATCATGCATGGGATGAAGTACACTACAGGTCTGGAGTGAAAAGATTCTCTCTGGGGAGTGTGAAAAGTTTGTCTCAATAGAACCTTTGGCAAAAGCTTATTCTTCAGTGAGAAGTGTAATTATCAATATAGTATCTCATGATTCTAAGTCATTAAGTAAAATGGAAGTAAAACTTTAAACTATATATGTATTGTTTATTATCTATAAAGACATTTAAATATTTTTGTGTCTGCTCATAAGAAGATTTTTTTAAAGTCTTTCTTCCTTTACTTCCAAACTGTTCAGAAGGATGGTCTACATCCACCACCTTCCTGTCTTTAACATCACTCAAGACCTTCCTACAGTCTACTGAAGCCACTTTCACTGAAGCCACCGCCATTGACCTCTTCACAGCTAATGGGCATTTTTGTCTTATTAATTGTAGAACCTTTTTGTTCTTCACACTCAACATTACCTTCTGAAAGTCTACGATCTTCTTTGTTTCCTTTACAGGCTATTTTCTAATCATCCCAGGATTTTGTAGAGTCTCTCCTCCCTCTACACAAATTCCAGAGTCAGTATCATTCACTTAGACTGATCTGAAATGTCTATAATTTGGGAAAATTTACTTTTTATCTCCTGAAACTTTCAGATAACTTTTGTGTTATATTCAAGTTCTTTACTTGATGTCCCAGGCCTTGTGGACCAGAGTCAGCCTTACCTCTCTTCTGCTTTTGTACTACACAATGAATACTACATGACATCTTTGTGCAAACTGGGACATTTCCTTCTTTTCTGCCTTACTACTTCCTTCACCCTCCCTAACCATAGATCTGACATCTCATCCTCATCAGTAAGATTTAGTTCAAATAGGTCTTCCCTGGAAATTCTTCCTAAGAGTCACACACTGAGGTATTTTATGTTTCTTCCTCTTGTTGAATGAAATAAAGAAATAAAAATTCTGACATATCTCAACCATGAACTTGTACTCTCTTTTGTATTGTATGACACTCCATATAAAGCATATAGACACTGAAATAAGCACTACTTCAAAACACAGAAGCATAAAGAAAGATATTCCCTGAATTTAAAAAGTTTATAATCCAGACAACCTAAGAGCCCTATAGTAAAAAGTACTGTTGTTTTGAAACTTGAAAAGATATCAGACAAGGATATCAGTTTTTTTAATTGATCCATTAATTTATAAATATAAAATAGTGGACTGGACTAAGATTTAAAAATAATTGGTATAAGTTATGTAAATAGGAATATTGTTTTAAACATCTGTGGGTAATACAATATTTAATAATGTTATACTGAATGTGAAATGCTTTCCTAGATAAGTGAAGTTAGATGGCAAGACTTGTAGACTTGAGTGGGCACGTAGAATTATCAACACTAACTTGTTATTTCATTGGTGGAGAACCTAACACTTAACAAAATTATGACTGACCCCAACTTTATGAGAACCATAGGTACTTTGAGTGTCACTATGGGCTATTTCCACTCTAAATGCTATTGAAGTAGTTTCTAGACCAACTAAATTAGAATCTTTGTATGGAACCATTCATGCTTGACAAGCATCTTGTGATAGGCTGCAAAAGAGATCACAAATCCCCATTCTACCCTACAATCACATTATTTTTGCACTATGACTTGGCAGCTTCTCCCACTGATTATGTCGAGTCTATTTATGTATGCCTTGTATCTTGATGGGCTGGAATCAATGGAACTGTGCCAGTTCTAAGCTTAGGACTCAGGAGATCTTTCCCAGTGCAACTTCCATCACCAAGACACTGTAAAGCTTTCCTTGAGAATAAGCTTATGCTAGCCTGCAGGATGATGGAAACATGTGGCCTAATTGCCCTTCACCTAGACCAACAGGGCATTAATCACCAGAGATGTGAGTGAGACCATCTTAGACCACGCATCCCCTACCCAATCTGCCATATGACCAGCAGCTGAATATGGTCAAAGGACCCAGCCAACAATTAGAGAAAACACCCAGCTGAGCTCAGCCTCAGACCCACAGAATTTAAGCTAAACAAATGGTCACTACATTAAATCATGCAATTTTAGGGGTGTTTGTTTGTTTGATTTAGTTTGGTTTTATACAGTAACAGATAATTAATATACACCTGTAGGTTATTTCTTATAAACACTAAAAGTTTAACATTTACTACTTCTTTTTTACCTTACTATCTCTCCAAAATTCATTTCTAAGAGATTCCCAAAATCTCCTATGTTGTGACTCATAATTTAGAATATGAACAACTGACCGCTGAATAGCCTTCTAAATAAAAGTAAGCAATGATACATTGAATTGGGGGGGGGAGCTATTTATTCACACATATTTAAAAAGAAACTACTGAAAAACAAATTGTAGGTTCATATAAACACAGTACATTGTAGTGCTGGTTTTGCAAATTTAGTAATTTTAGTAGGAAATTAAATTTGATCTGAACCACATATCAAACTGTCAGTTCTATTCATGTAAACTAAATGTAACTTATGCTGCCTGAACATAAACAGAAAATTAGATATTAAGCTTTCTTTACATGGTAACTAAAGTTTAAAGTTCTCCTAAAAGCTCTCAAGGATAATTTTATATTAGAAGCCACCCAGGATACAATTAAAATTTTATGACGGTTGTCAGAAAATGTCTTGAGAACGTAATGCACATTTATTTCTGTGTATGAGTAATTAATAACCATTCCCAAATGGGTACCTCTTGTGCAAAAGGAATGGAGGACTCCCTTTGGGTAGATTATAACTGCTGTGTCATACCTTACATATACATAGACCATTAATGGTAATTAAAAGTCATTTTCTAACAGTGATAAGCTAAGGGATCATTAAAGGTCATGACTTTGTCCTAAATTATTTGGGTTATTGTTTTTATTTAATTAGATGAGCTTAATGAGTCTTTGGTTGCAGCATGGCTCTAAACTGAGCAACACACCTCAAAAGATGATGTCTTTGATAGTCTTGGCTGCTCTTTCTTATGATCATGGAAGTAACTTATTATATTCTACACACCACAGATTTGGTCAGGTAAATCTCTGGGTAAGAATAAATTGGATGAGGAAAATAATTTTGACAATTCAATTCAATTCAACTAATGTGGCATTTTAAACATATTCACTGAAGAAGAAACACTTCTTCCTTGTCAGTGTAAATGGCAGCCGAATTCATTCCACTACTTTTTCTACCATGAAAGACTCTAAAAAGGAGTGCCAAAATGGGCATTCCCTCCATATACAAAGTCCCAAGAATCTCTTAGATTTAATACAAGTCATGTAAGAGTTAAGACTCTTTATTCCTTTCAAAAGTAATGTAAGGAAAGTAGAAAAGATCCAAGGGTTAACTGCAATGAGAGTGTATTCGTGTCTTAGGACTGTCATACTAAATTACCACAAATTGGGTGGCTTATAACAACAGAACTTTTTTTCTCTTAGAGCTGAAGCTGGAGTCCAGAATCAAGGTATCAGTAGGGCTATGCTCCCTCTTAAGGCACTGGGGAAACTTTTTCTTGCCCTTTCCAATTTCTGGTGGTTTCTGGTGTTCCCTGGCTTCTGGCAATCTAACTCCAATCTGCCTCTGTCTTTATAGGGCCATCTTCTCTTAGTCTTAGGTTCTGTATCTTCACATGATTTTTCCTCTTCCTTCCTTCCTTCCTTTCTTTCTTTTCATAAGTACACCAATCGTTGGATTTAGGACCTTAATCCAGTATGACTTCTTAACCAATTATATCAGCAAAGAAACTATTTCCAAAAAAAAGTCACATTATATACTCAATCATAGGCAAAACACAGAAAGAACTAGAAAAATGTGTTCATACATCTCTGTGACCCAGAGAATCAAAGATGTTCACTGAAGTTTTATATATCTGTAAAATAACAGACTTGAATTACACATGCCCTTCTAGTTTTTTACTTCCTGCAATGTTTGTTTGCATTTTAAAGACTTGAACATATAGGTAAAGTGAGTTAAGGAGACTTACTGAGAAAGCTCCTGTAGGAAGTAGTAGATGAGAAGCCATTGAATGAAGTGATGTGAAAGGTTTTGGTGGGCTTAGATAAGTAATCATCTTCACCATACATTATTTCATTTATACTTGCTTTGTTAAAGTCTATGTGAAGTATCAGACTATTTCCGCTAATGACACCAGGCTATAAAAATAAATTAAATTTGACCAGCAGATTTTACTAATAATGAGTGGAAGGTTAGTTCTATATATCAACTAGACTAAGCCATAGCACCAAGTTATGCAATCAAATTTCAATCTTGGTGTGGTTGTGAAAGTACTTTATATTGTGGTTCACATCTATAATCATTTGAATATAAGAACATTACCCTACATGATATGAATGAGCTTCATTCAACTAATTGAGGGACTTAAGAGAAAAAATTGAGGTTTCCTGGGCAAGGAGAAATTCTGTTTCAAGACAGCAACACTGACCCCTGCCTTTTCCAGCTTGTCATCCCACCCTATGAAGTCTGGACTTGCCAGTCTGCACAAACATGGGAGCCAATTTCTTAAAAATAAATCCCTTTATGTTTGCATGTATTTTACATTTACATTTACATTTAAAATTTTACATATTCATACTACTGATTCTGTTTCTCAGGAGAATTCCTACAAATAAAAAGAGTGAGTTACATAGTCATCGGTACAGAGAAATTTACAATATTTATAATTTTCAGATTAACATATATGTATTGAAAGTTATATAGTCATAAAATATACCTCCAACTTAGGAGAAACATATATAAAGATTATTACAATTGAGCATTGATCCAAATATCTTTACTTTCTTTTTTTTTTTAAAGATTTTATTAATTTGAGCATGGGAGAGATAATGAGAGCTAGAGCATGAGCAGGAGAGAGAAGAGGAAACAGGTTCCCCACTGAACAAGGAGCCAAATGCAGGGCTTGATCCCAGGACCCTGAGCCAAAGGCAGACGCTTAACCAACTGAGCCACCCAGGCGTCTCTGGAATATCTTTTCTTTACAATAATTTTATTTTTTTTCCTTTTTTATTCTTTCTACATACTCATTAACATAATGGTGTTCTTGAGGAAGAGAATAAAATAATTTTAAGTCAACTGCACATTAGACTGAATATCACAGGCACATTATTCTTTCCTATCACTAGAAAATAGAACAAAATAATAAGCAGCATATGTAATTCACGCCTCAAACATGAATATGTTATCTGGCCAGGTGGTATAATTCTTCTCAATCTGAGAAATGAGTATTTGTCCCATAAACTCATTAAGTGCACTGTAAAGTGATTAAAGAGGGAAAAGAGAAAAGTCAGTTGAATTATACATTTTCAAAAAGATATTTCCAATTTTTTTCTTTCAAACAATATGTATTATAAACAAATAATCCAAATAACATATAGAAATGAAATATAGTGGTGTCCCGCTATAAGAATTCTGTCTCTAATTGAAAATCATCTAGACCCAAACTACCCTCTGTGTAGCAACACAGGGAGTGAAACAGAATTGGGACACATCATTTGTTATCCTAAGATTATATGAATACACTGAATAAGAAGAACATGAAGTACATTTAATTTCCTTTCCTTGATTTGTATGCTCAGTCTAATTTTGTTTGTTTTATTGTCACTTAGAATCACGACAAAGAGAACAGTAGTCATTTTCACTGAGAAATCTTCAAATTTGTTTTTCCCTTGGTGAGCCAGAACAGAACATTCTGCTATTGATTTACCCATCCCTAGGTTTTCATTCTCTAGGTTAAAAAGATGTAAGATAGAAACATATCAAATTAGTAAATAAAAGATTTCAAGAAATGTAATAAAAATCGAGCTTGTTTTAATTCGATGATGGTATACTTCTGTATTGGATAAAATTAGGTTTTAACAACTTGACAAATTATATAGGTTCATTACCCTATAATTACTTCAGCCTCCATCCCAGTTACTCATAACATCAACTTTATAGAAATGAAATTCCATTGATAACTCTTAAATTAATCAGTTATTATTTCCCATGTAAGCAGCAATTGCTAAAAAGCATTTTATTTTAACCACTATTTAAATTAAGCTATGATTTGTATACTCTTAGCCAAAAAGGAAAAAAAAAAAAAAAAAAAAGCAAAACCAGTGTCTTTACATTCTCCATTTGATAACCGAATATTCAAATAAACAGAGTATACAAGGCTGTTGTTGGGAGAGTAGGTTAATTAAATTGACTTTCTACAAACCATTGCCATTCTCATCCACTGAACCATACAGTACATTTTCTTATGGGCATAAAGGTGACTGACTGCATTCTGAATTACTTCCAGTATTGGCAAAAACCTTCGCACATCCCTCCTATATTTGCTTGGGTTGTCATCTTTTTCCTTAATCCTGATGAACATAAGGTGTCCCTGCACATCGCTCCCCTAATTTTACAGAAGGATAACAAAGAACGACTGCCATACTGGTACTTATCTTTAGTAACTTGTGGAAGGAAATTTTCTTAGAGGTATCATTTAAAAAAGTGGTATTCCTATTTTCCCCTCCAAATAAAGCAAAACTCTTAAGCCTGTAATATAGAATGCACATTTTTAAATAATCTAAACAGTCAAAGATATGCCAATATATAAATGACTTGTGTAACTACTTAAATTTAAATAATATTTCATTATAAAATAATGACTTTAAAGACACTATAACTTGTAGGAAGCTTTATGGCGCGTGTGTGTGTGTGTGTGTGTGTGTGTGTGTGTGTGTGTTTTAGTGCCTGTTTTTTCATTGTCTGCATGTTGAGAAGAACAATTATACCTTCTTTATTGTGTAATGAGATGAGGTGTACTAAAACAGAACAGTAATGCCTTTTAAATAGACATTTTTAGCTTGGCAATATTAGAGCTTTATAATCAAAACATTACTCAATTTTTTAAAGATCTATTCATATGAAAATTATAAATGCTAGTTTTATTCTTTTTTAAATTTTATTTTAGTAATTTTCTATAAACTATGACACAAAGAAATGGAAAGAATTCCATGCTCATGGATTGGAAGAATAAATATTGTTAAAATATCTATACTACACAAAGCAAACCACAGATTTAATGCAATCTCTATCAAAATGCCACCAGCATTTTTCATAGCGCTAGAACAATCAATCCTAAAATGTCTATGAAACCACAGAATACCCGAAGAAACCAAAGTAATTTTGGAAAAGAAAAGCAAAGCTGGAGGTATCACAGTTCCAGACTTCAGGCGATCTTACAAAGCTGTAGTCATCAAAACAGTGTGGTACTGGAACAAAAATAGACACATAGACCAATAGAACATAAAACCCAGAAATAAGCCCACACTTATATAGTCAATTAATCTTCAACAAATCAGGAGAGAACACCCAATAATAAAAAGACAGTCTCTTCAACAAATGGTGTTGGGAAAACTGGACAGCTACATGCTAAAGAATGAAACTGGATCACACACCACACACACACAAAAATAAACTCAAAACTGATAAAACACCTGAATGTGAGACCTGAATCCATAAAAATCCTAGAAGAGAGCACAGGCAGTAATGTCTCTGACATTGGCCATAGCAACACTTTTCTAGATAAGTCTTTTGAGGGCAGGGAAATAAAAGCAAAAATAAACTATTAAGATACGCCCAAATAAAAAGCTTCTGCCCAGCAAAGGAAATAATCAAGGAAACTAAAAGGCAGTCTACTTAATGGGAGAAGGAATTTCCAAACAACATATTCAATAAAGGGACAGTATCCAAAATCTATAAAGAACTTAATAAACTTGTCACCTTAAAACCAAATAATCCAATTAAAAGTGGGTTGAAGACATGAACAGATATTTCTCCAAAGAAGACATACAGAAGAACCAACAGACACATGAAAAGATGCTCAACATCACTCATCAGCAGGAAAATGCAAACCAAAACCACAATGAGATATCAACTAACACCTATCACTATCAGAGTGGTTAAAATCAAAAGCACAAGAAACAAGTGTTGGTGAGGATGTGGAGAAAAAGGAACCTTCTTGTATTGTTGGTGGTGTGAATGTAAACCAGAGAAGCCACCATGGAAAACAGTATGGAAGTTCCTCAGAAAGTTAAAAACAGAGCTATCCTACAACCCAGTAATCACACTACATGGGTATTTACCCCCCAAGATACAAAAATACTAATTCAAAAGCACACATGTATCCCTATGTTTATAGCAGCATTATTTACAATAGCCAAATTAAGGAAGCAGCCCAAGTGTCCACCAATAGATAAATGGATAAAGATGATGTGGTGTATACATATACAATGGAATATTACTCGGGCATTAAAAAAAAGATTAAATCTTGCCATTTGCAATGACATGGATAGAGCTAGAGAGTATTATGCTAAGTGAAATAAGTCAGAGAAAGACAAATAATGCATGATTTCACTCATATGTGGAATTTAAGAAACAAAAAGGGAGCAAAGGGGAAAAAAGAGGGGGACAAACAAAAAACAGAGTCTTAAGTATAAAGAACAAACTGATGGTTATCAAAGGGAAGGTTGCTAGAGGATGGGTAAATTAGGTGATGGAGGTTAAGGTGTACACTTGTTAAGATGAGTACTGGGTGATGCACAAAATTGTTGAGTTACTATATTGTACACCTGCAGCTAATATAACACTGTATGTTAACCATGTTAGAATTAAAAATTTAAAAAATAAATAAAAATCAGGAAAAAATTTTAAAATGTCCTTTGGTTTGGATAGTTAAAGAAAATATATCACTACAAATAAAAAAAAAGAGTTAAATTTTCCTCAACTTACTGCAATTAGTCTTACCCTATTTGCAAGACATTTTTTTCTTCCAACACGTACTTCTAAATAGCTTTTGAAATATGCGTGTGTGTGTGTGTGTGTGTGTGTGTGTGTGTGAAAGAGCTAGATGGAGAAGAATAAACTGTATGAATTTGCATGGGAATATTTTTCCACTTACAAATGAAGTTTTTTTTTTTCTCTACATGAAAATAAAACATTTTTAGAATGGTTTTTATATTTGTAGATGTATTTTTCAAAAGTTTTTGGTTACTGATATATGCCCTCTCATTACGTTAGACAATCGTTTGTAGCTTATAATGAGGATAAAATTAAACAACAAGTAGGAATGCAAAATATTACGTAGAAAAAAAGGCAGTATGTTCACTTTTTGTTTTAAGAAGGGTGATTTATATAATGGAGATTAAAATAGAAAAGAGGGGCAATTTTAGGTTTGGCAAACAATTGTTAGAATGCTTAAATAATACTAGGTGCTTTATATATTCTGTTATTTAATTCTTAAAACAATATTATTGAATAGGTTTTATTATCACCATTTTACAGAAGAGAGAAATAATGCGCTTAGGAGGTCCCATATTTGCCCACGATTACACAACAGATATTCAGCAGAGCTAGGTTCTGGAACCAGATATTCTGATTCCAGAGGCTGCAATCACAAGGCTCTGATCACAAGTATGTATAACCTTTCAGATAGTTTCAACCTTTCACTCTTCTTATGTGAGTTTTTATTTTTGTTTTTGCTTTATTTTTTGATAATTTAAAGATTACCTTAATTCACAGGCAAAAAAAAGAAATCCTTAAATTGTACTAATTTAATTTTTTTTCCATTATTTTGTTTAGATCCTATTTCTTATTCCCACTCCTTTATGATTTTTCCCCCTTTCTTACTAATTAATTTTTTTTTTTAAATTTATTTGACAGAGAGAGATCACAAGTAAGCAGAGAGGCAGGCAGGGAGAGAGGGAGAAGCCGGCTCCCCACCAAGCAGAGAGCCTGACACGGGGCTCGATCCCAGGATCCTGAGATTGTGACCTGAGTCGAAAGCAGAGGCTTAACCCACTGAGCCATCCAGGTGCCCCAACTTTCCAGCTCTTATATGCATTTATCTATCTTATCATTTTTCTATCTCCCATGTCAGAGCCCCTTTAATTATTAATTTACTCTCAATTATTTGGATTTGATTACTCTTCCTTGTTAAATAAAAAGTTATTTTCTCTTTTACTTATTAGTTCAATAATTTAAGGATCGAGGCCTGTGAATTGACTTTTAAATATGTTTATAGCACATATAACACACATATACATATACACACACATACATACATTCATGTGTGTGTATGTGTGTGTGTTTTGTTACATTAGTTTAAATTTTTCTAATTTTTTCCTAATTTTTCTAATTTTCAAAACACCTTACCATTTTAGTGTTAAATGCATCTTCCATGTTGGGGTCATTTAATCTTGTTACTAACATCTAATTATCATACCCTATAGTCAGAAACCCAGACTCACAATTCCTGCTTTCAGAATTTATATATATTTACTGTCACTCAAGATTAATTAATTTAAAATTACTTGGTTTACATGCAAATATCTTTTTGGTCTTTGTAACAACTAACAAACATGCTGTTGGTTTTCTTAAAGTTGATTAGAAGTTTGATGATACGGATATTTTTCTTTGTCCTAGACAATTGTTCAATTGTTCTAGACAATTCTAAAGCGTTTTATAGGATTTTAAGTAATGTTCTGGATAGGCATCAATTTTTGTCTCTCTTCCATATTTAAAATTATAGTCCATGGTTACCTTAATTTTGTATTTCCAGTGCTAAGTATCATCCCTGCTACATGATAAGTTTTCAATAATAAATGTTTTCCTTTCATTTTTGTTTTTACTCTGTTATTAGTGAGATGGAATAAAGGCAGCAAATAAATGATGTCTATGAAGGACAGCAGTGAACAAAGTCATTCAAAAGAATTTCTTGTTACAGATACAGTCTAGATAAATGAAACAAAACAATGAATACATTATTATATGCTATAGGATTAGTATTCAAAATACAATTGGATTTAAAAAAATACTAACTCAGCAAAATTAGAGAATTTTTATAAAATTGAATTTTCCAGTTAAGATATGCCCAATGCTCCTGAGATGACCACCATTGGTACCTACCCTCTTTCTATGAAGACTCTTTCTCCAGGGTTATGGTAATGCAGGTTATATGCTGAATTTATAATTAGATTTTAATAAATATACGAAATAATCATTTGTACATCAGTCAATGATTTTCATTATTTCTTTTTTTTTAAGATTTTATTTATTTACTTGAGAGAGGGAGAGTGGGAGAGAGAGCATGAGAGGGGAGAGGGTCAGAGGGAGAAGCAGACTCCCGCTGAGCAGGGAGCCTGATGCAGGACTCAGTCCTGGGACCCCAGGATCACGACCTGAGCTGCAGGCAGTTGCTTAACCAACTGAGCCACCCAGGTACCTGATTTTCATCATTTCTTAAAATGTTTCCCATAGAATCCTAGTTCTATGAGGATAATTGATTGATTTTAGAATAGAGGATACGTGGTCAAATATGTTTACATATCACACACCTCTCTAGAAGAGGTTCAGTGAAGAATAACATATTAGAAGATCTTCAATGTTCCATTATAGAATTCTGCCAAATTTTGTTAAACCTAGTATCTCCAAACTTGCTCAAATATATGATTATGGAATTAAATGCACTGTTATAAACCAGTAAAATCAATCAACACATACATAAAGACAACTCTGTCTGGCTGATGCATATGCATCAGTGCAAATGCATATACTAAACTAGTTTTATAGGGAACCTAATACCTTGGAAACATTGGTCCAAAAGCTACTTTATCATGAAAGGTTTCAAAGATGGTTGACAAGTCAAATGAATTTTGTAGAGGTTTGACAATCAAAGACATGTTCTAAAATCTTGGGGTAACTGTAAAGCTATTTTTCTTGGTTATATGGGCTAATTAAATGAAATAATATAGGAGTCTATGAGAAATGCCACTTCAGAGGCATGGATACAATGATACTATTTTTTTCTTGAAATTCGTGAGTAGAAAACAAATTATAATAACATTAATTGAAAGAAAAAAACAAATTGTCATTTAAAAGTTTGCCTTCTATATTTAGCAAAAAGCAGCCATAACTTAAAAAAAAGAAAAAGAAAATCTATAGCTTTAAAACATTTTTAAGTATGACACAAAAGAGATGATTTTGAGTTATTGATACATACAATCCCATATTCTCATCTGCTTGCTGCTGTTTTGCATTTGTTATTTTATTTTATTATTTTTTAAAGATTTTATTTATTTATTTGACAGAGAGAGATCACAAGTAGGCAGAAAGGCAGGCAGAGAGAGAGAGAGAGAGTGAAGCAGGCTCCCCGCTGAGCAGAGAGCCCGACGCGGGACTCGATCCCAGGACCCCGAGATCATGACCCAAGCCAAAGGCAGCAGCCCAACCCACTGAGCCACCCAGGCGCCCTTGCATTTGTTATTTTATAATTGTATAATTATACATATATAATTGTATAATGATTGAAGTTTAATGGATACATTCAAGTAAGAGAATGTCATGCTAGGTTTACAAAAGTCTTTGTAAGTCAGAGGATCTAAAATCCAATTGGTGTTTCTTCAAGAAAATTACAGTACAAGAATATTAATATTTTATAAGACATCTCTGAAACAAATGAGGTGCACAGATGTCTGGCTTTCCTTCAACATCTATTCCTCCCTTGTTCCACAGAAATGTATATTTTGGATGGGCACGCGGCCACCACAATATATTTTCCAGCCTGCCTTGATGCTAAGTACTGGGCAATGATTATAAACAGGTATCTAGAGGATATTTTTTTAAGCCTCTTCTTCATCCCCTCCACCATTTCCATCCTCCTGCCTAGGTTTTACAGCTGCTGTCTTCAGTTAGAGGCAATACATGGCAAACCAAACAGTACAAAGAAGCTGTGTCCCTGAGGGCTCAAAGCCCCATCCCAGCCTTAAACTTGTATATAAGCAAAAAGTAGATTACTATTTTGTTAATGTCGCATGGAAGTTTGAGTTTTGTGTCACTTACAGCTAAACTGCATCTTAACTAACACAGAATTGTTGGAAGGAAGAGGGATGACGCCGACTAAACAGCCTGGCATTTTTATCAAAGAACAGTCATTCTTTACCTTTTAAGTGATTCACGAACACACAAGAGAGACGTTACATACTGCATGTTTACGACATTACAAATGATACTCTAGACTAATATCCCTGATTTCTCTACTACAACTTGTTTGATTAACCCCTTGACACTCTTCTCAATTGAGGGAAAGCAAAAGTAATTCATGACATTTTCAGAAATTTGGCTAATCTACTTTCACAAGCTTGTCAGCTGGGGTTTCAAGCTCAGGGTGACTCGGCAGTTAATTTTTTTTTTTTTTAATTTCTCATTTTCTAAGAGAAGCAGAACTTTTCTAGCAACAAATCCTTCCCATAAGTTGGCCAACAGTGTCTTTTCCTTGATTTGATGTGAAACCTCCCTAAAATGACCTTGGAACTAAGAGCCCATAGGACCATATTCAATTTAAGCCCTCTCTGCCAAAAGGAGACTAACTGGTTATTTTTTACAACGACAGACAGACTTGAAGCACAATGTATCTCACTGCAGAAAAGATAGAGAATATGATTAATAGCATCACAGCGGCATAGGATTCATAGCATTGATAGCTCACCAACTTTGGGAAAAGCACCTGGAATCACATGCCCTTCTGCTGTTCCTTGGCTTTTTCTCTATTGGAAAGAATTAAATTAGAAAGAATTACAAAGACAGTGGCAACACGCAAGAAAACTGGGAGGGAGGAGGTAAAAGGAAATGAAAGAGGTCTAGAAGTCATGTCAAATCTAAGGCAAACTCACCACGACAGCTAACTAATTTTTAAAAATTCTCCACGCACTCTGATACCTACCTGAGAGTATAGCATAAACAATGACACCCTATCAATGACGTTCTAGTAAAGCTTGGTGTTGTGCAAAAACAAAGTTTGGTTAATATAAACCCCAAGGTTATGATTAACTATTGATGTACATTTTTCATTTTTTGCACTGAAAACAGTGTGGAACCATTCTCTACCTTAAAAAGTGGAGCAGAAACATGTATCATACAATATAGGATGCAATTTCAGCCAAATAACCTACAGTTGCTTTATTCAGTTTTTATGGAAAAAAAATACATTTTGTGTGGGGATTTTATGCTAATGAGGGAAGTGCCTGCTTTTTCTATTACCTATTGTCAAATTTTAAACGTAAAATGAACCCATTTATAAACAAGCCAAACACAAAGAATACTAAGGCAAACTGTCTTATAATGGTCAGTCCCCAACAAAGTTCTTTCTCCAGTCCACCAAAGATGAGACCACAGGTGCCTTTGTTTACTACACATGTTATCCCTGTTCACTTTTCACCCTAATCTGGTTCAAGGCAGATTATTATCCATACATTCCTAAACATCTGTTCTTTGTTGAAATTTCCTGATGCTGATTTCTAGATTCTAGATTATTTTCCCCATCACAGCCTATACGACTACAGCCAAGAGTTTCTCTGGCCAGAGATTCTCTGAGCTATTTTCCTATATCCCCTAGGCTCAATATTTGCCTGTCTGAATGTTTACTTTCTTCTTCACTTCCTTAATGCTAGGGCATCTTTCTTTGGGCATCATTAAATTCCACTTTGGACTTTCAGTACAGATGTGTATAAGACCAAAATGTGGACGGTGTCATTACCTCTCAGCTATCAGCTGGGCCTAATCCCAATAACTTCTGACATATTTACTGAGCCCAGTGCCAGAGCTTGAGGCATATCCCAACTCCCTTTGTGTTACTGAGATAGTCAGTCTTATGGTTAATTCAGTTCTACAAACAATGTTCAGAACCTGCAGAGTTCCAGGCACTGGATTAAAATTAATAAGATATTGATTGTATCTTCGGGAAAATCATACATATAAAAATCAACGTAATGTGTTCACTATGTTGATGATTGGTCCAGAGATTTAACAATATGAAATAGCTAAAAAAAGAAAAATGGGCATCTGTACTGGTCAAAAGGATGTCTAGTTCTAAAACAAAATCATCCCACTAATTTGGAAGAAGACTGAGGAAAGGACTGACATAATAGCAGAATGTTCCTTGTGTATCCTTCTATTCCCAATGCCCAACATATAGTCTAGTATATTGTAAAAATGCACTAAACAGTTGTTGAGTGGATTACTGATGGGATGAATAAATGATTATTCTTACTGCAAATTAAACTTGTATAAGTTAAATAGATTAATGTGAAATTCTCACTGATGTCAGCTATAACTCAAATATACATGCCATTTGTACTACATTGTAACATGTAAAGCTGATTTTAGTGTGGCTTTATACATTACTTCAGTCAGGACAAAAACTGCCCAAAAGGAGAGAGAAGACTCCTGTGGAAGACTGAAGAGCTAAGTTGGTTACTTGTGTTGAGGAGGTATGCAAGGGGAAAAAAAGACCTGACTCACAATAGAAATGTCATTTGGGCGAATGCCAGGCACATACACAAACAATTCTGTGTCCAACCATTTGAAAATTAACTTAGATTTCAAGAGGTATCTCTTAATAATATAAAGTTTCTCCTGTATATAGAAAATACATACATAATAGAGACATTTTATTTCCTCTGTCATTTGATAATATCCCCATTTTTACACATTTTGGAGCCATTTCTATTTTCATTATAATCCTATAAATCTAGAGGAATTAATCTTAGCTTCATATAGCAATTTATACACAGTGAGTGATTATTGATAGGTGCTAGAATTATTCCATTCCATTCACTCAGAGTTTATACTGCTTCTATGGTGGTTTCCGAGCAATCTCCCTTTTAAGTGCTGAAATAGTATTTAGTTCTAAAGTGCTCCTTATATCAAAGCTCCTGAGATGTATAAGCTATGTCAAAAGGACATTTCAGACAAAGAAATGGTTAGTCCAAGACAGACTGGGGAGAACACAGTATTGTTTATAACACTCTGTTCTGTATTTTAAGACCTTAATAACCCTTCTACAGAATCTGAGCCAATTGTTAATCAATAGTAATTACTTTTTTTCTAACCACCTAAAAAGTACTCTTTAACCCCTAGAAGTGAGTTTTCAGAATGCCACACATTTATTTTCTAGACATTAAATATGTAGCTGTAACTTGAGTTTTGGTATTTATAATGTTTTCTGTTGCAACCTTGTAGTAGGACCATTTTCAGAAATAACATTTCTGATTAAGAAGGCAGTTGTCAAAGTTATAACTTTTTGAAATAGTAAGGCAGTAACAACCTCAAAACTTTACTGAATAAGGGCATATAGATATTAAATGGATAGCTAGATATATAAACATACTCTTAAGTATTTCTTCTGAACTTCAATAAATAGCTAAAATCCATGTAGTTTATATCCAAAAGGTGAAGAGTGACAAATAAATACGCAGTTTGACTTTTTTTGTTGTTGACATGCAGAAAAACTGCTTAGGTGTCAGATTTTATTGAATAGGCACAGGACATCATCATTAGCAAGGTTAATACAAAACTAGGAAAATCTAGAGCAGCTAGTAAAGATTAATAAGAAATTTGGAAGAAAAACAAACAACACACTAGCAAATTAATGGTTAAAATTAATGATGGTCGATTCTCTAATATAATCAATGGAATTATGGGGTTATTTATACTAGAAACCTTGGTAGCAATTTTAAACCTCTTTTTTTCCTTTTATCATCCAAATGCTAGCCAAATTCAGGAAAAAAAATTATCTGCAAAACATACTTTTCATTTTATTTTTTTACCGTTGTTACTGCCCATTTCACATTTGCATTATTTCTTTTAATCTTCTCTCCTGAAACTATCTGAGGTTCTTTTGCATATTAAAGTACTCAATTAGTCATACTATTGTAACAGTTATAATAATCAACTTGTATTTGAAGTTTTCCATTTACACATTGATGTTCTCCATTACACTGGTAAATCTAGAGGGTAAAGGTCCCTGACGTATTCATTTCTTTAGCCTCTATCATCTAAAACAGTATATGAGTGGAATAAAATTAGTTTCAGCCTCTTATTCTGAGCACAGACTACCAATGGTAAGCTCTAAATGCAGTATGAAACAGATTCTAAATTGTGCAGAATCCCATAGTAGCAGTTTAATTAACAAGAGATAGAGTCTTAAAATACATTGTTAAATTTTTAAAAATTTTGTAGGTAATGGAGACTTCAACTTTGTATATGTATATAATATAATCTTATGTATATTATGTATATAATATAATTTATATTATATATTATATACACTATATATATATAGCTGTGTTTCTGCTAAAGCCTGAATACAAGATGTGGGTACTGGGAAAACTGGCTACTATACTATAAATAGTTTGCCGCTCAAGCATTAAGGTGTAAACTCTATTTCCCTGTATGTAAAAAGGTGATTTACTTTTGAGTGGATTTTCTTCAAAGAAACAAACAGGTAATTTCTGTTTCCATACATGGAATATGTCATAGCATTCAAAAAACAGAAGAAACTCAATCTTTTCTTCACTGGTAGTTAAACATTTCAGAACTTTAAAAGCAGAATTAGATTCTTAGATAAATCAATGTGATAAGATCAAAAGCTTTATCACATTGTATATGAATTTCTATGAAAATAAAACATCAACAGTTAGTAGATTCCAAGGTGCTTTTTAATGTAAAATTTGAGCTTGAGAAAGTTAGATGCAAATTACATATAGTTCACTGGAAACAAATCACATTTTGGTATCTGACAGCTGAACCTGAGAAAGTAACGTAAAAATAATCTAGTAGGACTTTTAAGTAAATTAAAAACTGTCTTCTTCGAGGAACTGGCCTATAATGTCTCCCAAAACTCCAGAGACATTCTGCCCTTGCATCTTCTCTGGTAAGATGAATTATAGCAAGCACAATTCTTTCTGTTGAAGAACAATTTCACTCTTTTCTGGTTTTTCACTCACTCGTATCCTTGATATGTAAGAGGCTGAATAGAATAATAAGAAACTCCTCAATTTAACATAGAGAATACTATTATAAGAAGACTTTGCGGGACATATCATGGTAGGTGATAACATGATAATTTCTGCTCATGATAATTCTATTATCCAGGATAGGCTACATTATGATATAGTAGCAAAGTAACTGTGGATATCTGCTATCATAAAACAAAAGTTTATTTCTTGCTTATGTTACATCACCTTTGCTGGAGTTTCTTTATGGAGCCACTCAAAGACCAGACTAACTGACACTCCATTCTCATCAGAAACATGGAGCCTTCTAGGTCAACTCGGCTGAAAAAGAGGGACTCGAGAGCTGGGCTCTTCATTAGCCGGGAAATGATAGACTTCATCCCATCGGTGGACCCAAGGCAGATGAATCTGCTTAGCTGCAAAGGAGTTGTGAAGTACAGGGAAGCAGATAGTCTATTTCTGGAGAAGGTGACTCTTTCCACCACAAAAAATCAATAGTCTATGTGTTGTGAATGATAGTTTCATATGTGATCAAATTGTGCTAATAAATTATTTTTATAATGTTTGTCTGAAGCACATAATTTAATCATGAATATTTTGTAGGAAAACATCCTCAATTATAATTTTACATCGCTTTACTTAGGTCTCTATTGTGGCAAACACTCAAACTACAGTTGTCTGTCAGGAAAGAAACAAGTCTACAATACTCCTTCGAAATAGAGGAGGATGTTATTTTATAACAAAAAGAGCAACCATTAGGTAAGAAAGAACAAAACCCATGAACCTGCATGTGTGACAGGGAAAACTAGATCAGCAGCTATGTTTTGTTATTTAAAATCAATACTTAAGAGCCTTTCCTTCTTCACAAAGATAAAGGAGTTATCAGAGCTAATGGTTGATGTGAATGCTTAGCACTGTTTTAACAGATTACAGGTCGATTTTAATTTTGCTTTACAAATTACAAAGGAGCCCATCAATAAGATTATGGACGAGAGACACCCAAATACTGCTGAGGAAGTAGTCCATCCTTTCAAGTTCAAATGGATTAGAGAAAAACATAAAGGGAAAAAATTGCCAGCAGTAATGGAAAAAGAATGTATGTTTTGTTTGTGCATAAACCATGCAAAAATCTTACGGACATAATTACATTGTAAAAGAAGCTGATAATTATTTATCATAAAGACTTGGTTAGAAGCTTAGAAGAATCCCCTTGGTTAATCCAAAAATGTGACTGCAAATTTCTTAAATATACAAAATTATCAGTGAAAAACAATATATTCATTGAGACTTTGAATATGTAATACTGAGTGCAGTCTGTTTTACAAACGTAGATTTTAGAACTATTTTATTATTAAGGAGATTTCACAGAAAATTAGACAACTTCAGAGAAACATTATGCTTCTCATCTGCTAATAAATACAGATATCACCATGTACACAGTTATATAATGATTCATATTGCTTTCTCTTTTTGTACAGGAACCATGATTTCACTCTGCACTAATTATAATAGAATTCCCTGATAAATCTGATAAGCATTTCTAAAAACAGAAGGAAAAGTTAAAGCAAAAAATCTAGTCTGTTACAATATGATAAATGTTCAGAAGTTTATAAAGTTCTATTACATTCTAAGTGAAGAGTATTATCAGTATGTGATAGAGAAGATATTCAAAGAAAAGCATCGTGTGTGTGTGTGTGTGTGTGTGTGTGTGTGTATGTGTATGTGTGTGTATGAAGCTATATGACGAGATGACGAGTACACATCCGGACTAAGATATGTAGAATTTTGTACCAAGGTCAGTATCAGAAGTATGGCCAAATTATTGACAAAGAACAGAAGAGAACAATAGTAAGTCAGCCATACCACTATTTCTTTTATTACTAAATAGCTCCGTTAACACATGCAAGTCTATTTTAAGTAAAAAGACTCTGCTTTTGGAAATCGCTTTACATAGCATCACACAAATTCGGACTTGAAAAAAGCCTCTTATGCCATGATGATTTTAGCATAGTCAAAAGAGAGGTGGAAAGTCCTGTCCTGCAGCTGCCCTGTGAGGTGGTCTGGGGGAGACAACGGGAGTCTATGACTGCGCTAGACTCCTGTCTGTGCTTTGCTGCAGTCATTTCAGAGGGCCTCTGGTGAGATTCCATTCTCTGCAAAGTACACAGAAAGATGTTTCACAAGGGGAGAGTTAAAGAGTTGCTGAGGAAGAAAATACCCCAAAGCCCTCTTTGGCACTGACAGGGAAAAAAAAAAAAAAAAAATCTTTCTTCCCTCCCTGAAACTTTAAGAAAGTGCCCTAGTATACTGTGAGTTCCTCTGGAGCAATTGCCGGAGTCAGCACCTCAAGCAGAGAGGGCAGGCGCTAACAGTAAAAGAAGTCAGTGATGCAAAGTATGGGCTTAGTCTGGAAAATGCTGGATTCCCTTCAGACCACTCTGGACGCACTCAGCCAGAAGCTGAAATTCGGTTCTCAAGACTCCTTAGGGCAAAGGTTCAAATGGCTTATTCTATAAGTTGTTCCTAGGATTGTTTTTGGTTGTAATTAAGGGGACTGAAATTCTGTAAGCCAAATGGAAGACTTTGTCAATGAAGTGAGACATGATTACCTGGTGGTAGTGGGAAGTTCTTAATTTGTGCTTCAATGACAAAGCTGACAGGCACAGAGTTTTGAAGATTTGAGAAGTGGGGTCAGAAGGAATCATTAAAAGGCTAAGGGTGGAAACTCTGCACTTAGTTTTTCTGTGCAGTGAATCTGAAACCTGTTGTTTCTGTCAGGTTTACCTCTGATCACAACCGGACGAGAATTGTCAGGAGAGTAAAGGAAAACATCTCATCGTCTGACTACTTTACATCCTGCTCAGACTATTGATTGTTCCTTTCCTAGTACCTGGTAATCTCGGTGATCTTGAACAGATTTGTGTAAACACATCAGCTACTAAGAACCCATATTTCTTAAACCCCTTCTTTTCTATTCCCACAAACAGGAAAGTTTGCCTTCTGACATTTTTTTTTAAGAAGACACGGTGTGCTTGCTATCTGAACACTATTTTATCATACGTGGTTTCATTTAACCTGACAAATCTCTCAAGGCAGACAGTATCTCTACTTTAATATTATGAAAGTGGACTTCCTAGAAGTTAAGTAACTAACTGAAAGGGTGGCTAGGGATTCAAGTAGAGGTCAATGTGAGGCCAAGCCCACTCTTTCTTACATCACCAAGATGAATCTTCAGGTGCTTTAGTTTGCAGAGCTAGGAGCATCATATTTGTACACATAGAAGAGCAATAGAAATTCAAAAATAGAGACATGGAGTTTATTGAGTCTCAAAATAATTGTTTCTTGCTGCCAGGAAAGGAAGCCTCGTGCATAATCTTTCAACTCTTACTGGAGTACACAAGAACAAGCCTGGAGTCTAAAGAGCCCTCCGTCTGTGCTGACCTCACTTGGGAATAGCCTTCTCTGTTCTAGGCTTTATTCTGTTTAACCACATGAGGCAATGGTCCTCAGGCACACTTTTTGTATTCGGACCCCACGGCGGAGGGGGTGGGGTCCCTCCACTGCAGCTCCATTGCGGGCCCAGGCTGCAGGGAGGAGCTGCACCCTTTTGATGCCTGGGTCTTCTGCATTATCTCCTTTCTTGGTCTAAGTAAAGGTCTCACCTCTTGAGCCTGGTGGGTATGTTTTCTGTTCTTAGCAACAGTGACTCATAATCTGGCCTCTTCCCTGAGTGGCACTTATCTGCCTTGTAATCTTGATGGCACAGCCTGGCCTCCCAGTGAATGGTGAAAACACTCAGCTCTGGAAGTCATAGTAGGTAATTATGAGAATTCAAATAAATGGTCAATTAACAAAATTGGCTCCAAGCTACTCTTGAATTGCAGAGTTGAAATGGAAGATTTAACTCGAGACATCTTTGTCTCTGGGCCATAACTTAAAATATCTTTTTGATTTAAAGCTACCTTAGCTAACTTGTACTTGGTCTGCATCCTCCCATGCCCTCTGCCACTCCTGCCACTGCTCCGTCTCCTCTACATTTACCTATGGAAATGTGATCCAATACGAGCCCGGAAGCCGGGGATGGTGCAGATGTAGAATTTCTTGAACTATATGGAGCACAACTTCCATATAAAAATGTATTTAAAAGGAAAAAAAAAATGGAAATATTCAAACACAGCAAAGTGTAAATCTATTATCGCCGATGACATCATCACCCTGATATATTTTGTTCTGTGCCCAGCATGTGGCTACTGTGTTTTACACAACATTAAACCTTTAAAAAGCTCCTAGTCTGGGACACAAATAGATCTCAGTAAAGCAGATAAACTAAGTGCATGAGTGATCAAAGCAAAGCCGTCTCCCCTGAGCAAGGCAATGGAGAGTTGTGAAACCCAGTCACAAGAGCTCCCAGAGCCACCTAGATGGGGTGGAATAAAGTACCAGTAGCAGATCACAGTCATGCTCTTCGATCATATTAAAAATATGGGTTTATGGGTCTGTGGATCCGTGTATCTGAAGTATACACACACTGCCTCTATGTGCGCCTGCGTATACACTGTGTATAGTAATACTCTAAAGGGTATTCAGCTTAACATGTCCTCAAACATCATTCTTCCCTGGTTGAATTCATTGAATTGTGTGGGGCTTATTTAACATTCATGGGTTTGGCTGGACATCGCTCTGGCTTGGGGAATTAGGTATCAGAGACAGGTGTGCCCATATCGCTGTCTTCTATGTTCCCCTATCTTTATGAATCTAAGCAGAATCCTGGCGGTTCTTCCCCTTCCTCTTCCTCCACTGTATAAACCTGTTCTTGCCCCATTTCCACATGCCAGTTCTCATAACAGCATCACTGTCTACCCAGCCATGATGTGGAAAACCCAGGAGCCATCCTTCCTTCTCCCTTCCACAGATAAATCCAATCTATTAGCGAGTCCTATGGGCTGTGCTTTCAGAGTAGATCCTATGCACACATTTGGAGTCTATCTCTTGACCCCTACTGCTTTAGCCAAAACCACCACCTCTTTCCTGGGCATCTGCTGCACACTCCAGATGTTCTCCGTGTCTCTCTAGGGTGCTCCTGAAAATCCACATGGACACTCAAGCCAGGGCAATTCAGCAAAACTACAAATGAGAGCTCCTTAATCCCCTGCTTTAAACATCACATTGTCTTCTCCTTGGGCTTAAAATAAAACCTGAACTCATTTTCAGAATTAGGTGTTGTGTGATCTGACTATTGCCTGTTGCTGTCATCACACCACACTCAACCTTACTTACGAGGCTCCACCTTCAGTGGTCTTCTGTTTTTTTAAGAGAAAAGCTGATTGAATCCTCAAGACCTTTACATGGCCCTCTTTGCCAAAACCACTGTCCCACCTTGAAATCTTTCTGTTTTCAAGTCTGGCTTTAAATGTCACTTAGACAGTGAGTCCTTATCTAGCCATGCCAGATTAGAAGCCTAACTGCCCACCCACCCACCTTTTTGAAACACATTATCCACTTTTATTTTCATCAAAGCACTTTTTGCAACCAAAATATTATACTTTCTTTTTTAATTTATTAGTTCTACCCTCCCTCACCACAGCCCTTTATAAAAGCCACTGACTGTCATTGCCCATTATATTCCCAGGGGCTAAAATGTATCTGCCATGCAGTCCATGCTTAAGAAAACAAGTGTTAGACAGGAATGCAAGTGCTTTGTTGCTGACAATAGACCAGAAGGATGCAATCTTAAAAGCTGGAAAACCCCAAAGGAACACTGACATTGACATCCTGTTTCAATATTTTTTATGAGAAATTTTGATAATCTCCTATCAATGGCTTGGCAAAGATTTTAAAAATGATTTTTAAATATGGCAAAAAAGATTGATGGAGGAGAAGTGGATCACTACATGTGATGTCACTAAAATGACAACATCTGAAAATGCAAGACCATTTTAAAACAGGGAGAACTATGTGTCTTTGCCTCCCCCTCTCCCTCCTCCTCCTTCTTTTTCTTCTTCTTTGAATTCTCCTCTCAGAAAGTAGTATATTAGTCATAAAAATATTCCATCTAGTTGCTGAAATGCCAACATGTTTTACTTTTTTCCTGACGCACAATCAATAGGGAATTTTTTCTCACAATTTTTTTCTACATCTTCATCCACCTCAGAAATGCAAATAAAAATTAAACTCACTCAGATACATCATGCACATAATGTAGGTTGTTTTTTTTAAATTTTGATACCCTGAGGATTTTTTCTTGTTGTTCATAAATCAATGGAAGGGTTATACGCATCCACACAGATGTAACCTCTTTTCTCTCTGATAGACATCATGTGGAGAATATTTTTCCCTTAGGAAGCTATACAAGTATAATACAATATCATAAAATGTATACATATTCTTATAACTGTTTCATATCAATAAATGTACATTTTGAATACCATATACTCACTCATGTTTGATCGGTGCTAAAATGCTATGTAAATCACTTTTGTTGGTAAATTGCTTTGTCTTGAAATTGTAACCTCAAATTGATCCTAATGCTGATATACAAAGTTTTCACTCTTGTATCGAGAACATCACAGCATGCAAATAAATAAACAGTGATAACAACTTAAGTGCAAAAGAATAATTATCTAGTTTTGTGATAAAGATTGTTTTTTTATTTTCATGAATGGATATGCCCTCAAGATTCACAGGATATAATGAAGAAAAGCTACATGGGAAGCCTAGAAAGTGTAGTGAAACAAATTCCTGAAATGAACTTTCTCAGTCCTGGGTTCACAGCAACTGGGGAGAGTGGCAGATTTTGAAAGAACAGCTGCTAATGCTAGTCCAGAGAAAGCTTCAAATTTATCTCTATCTTAGATTTCATGCGCTGCTTTACACCTCTCATGTGGTTAGTGATATCATCCTTAGGCTTTTTTATCATTGAACATTTTCATACTCAATTATAAGATTTCTTTTTGTGCTAAAAATGCTATTTTATGAAAGCAAGAAAATATAGAGGCATTCACATACAGTTTGTATATTTAAATGCATTCCTTCTAGAACACTGGTCTATCAGAAAATAAATATAAAGTGGTAATCTGTTCATTGTTTTAACATCTGGCGCTATATTTCCTCCGCTTAGGAGAAACTCTAAGACTTCAAAATATGGTAGCAAGAGCCTAATCAAACATGGAGAATCCCTCTTCTGCCTGCTTGGAAAAAGAAATTCTTGGTTTTTATGTTAGTTGTTTTGTTGTTCCAGGAGGGAGGAGAGAGGCAGAACAGCAGAAGAGGAGGGGATTTGGAGAAGAGACAAGGAAAGAGTATGAGAATCTGGCTTCAGAGTGGAGCTGGGCTTTGGAGACATTCAAGGTGGCAGAGTCCCTCAAAGGATTTTTAAAAACATGAAAGCTTAATCTTAAATTTGAAGTTATTTGATCTTTGATGTAACTCATCAGATGTCCCTGAATTTTAGAATATTAAGAAAAAAAGGTCCACTACTTCATATTTGGGGTGGCAGAATGCAGATAAAGAAGAAAACTTCTGGAGGTAAACCAGCCATAGGGAAGTAAGCCCAGTGTAGATATCCATAAAATATAAAGGGAGCTTTGGATTTCCACAAGGTAAGCAGGGTTAACAATGATCCATTTTTACCTCCATATCAAGAAGCAGGGTGTCTTTAGATGACTTCTCTTTTCTATATGTATGTGCCTTATCTAATAAAGAAGTAGCAACAAGGTCTGAATAGATTGCCTATTCCTTTCTTCATTCCAAACAACTAGTCAGTAAAAAGGTAAGAGGGTATATGACGTAAAACTCAAAGAAAGTACAATGACTCTACCAAAAGTGCTTTATATTACATGCATTTATTTTATTAACAGTACGATTGCTTGTCAGGGTTATAATACTTGATATATCAAAGTGATTTGGTCTGTTATTAGTTGTTCTGAAGTGGAGTTGTCTTTCATGCCTTAGAAACCAAATTAATGGCTAGTCTCAACAGTCAGGTCATAATTTTAACATCTAGTTATAATTTTGTTAGACAGCATCTTATAAAAAATCATGCTCAAATTTTTGATGCATTCATTTAATTATATACCAAGAGTAAAACATAGTGTCTTAAATGTTAATGGAGACTATTTTGACATATCAGAGTTACACAAACTGCATTTAGCAAACTGTGGAAGGGGATGATGGGATCACAGAAAATCCACTGGGATTATGTCAGAAATGTAGGTAAAATAAAAATGGTACATAAGTGGAAAAAAATAAAGAAGGGAAAATCCCCAACCTTATGTTTAAAACAAACAAACAAGCAAACAAACAAACAAACAAAAAACCTTTAGGATTCGATTGCTTCCTGGACCTTCAACCACTCCTAAGGGGAAAGTCTGATCAATTCAGTGTTGTTCAGTTTAACTCAATTCCATTCAGAAAGTGCATTAAGTGTTTCTCTGGGAAGAGCACTGTGCTGATGATACCCAGGATATGATGGAAGCTACAGCTCTGCTTTTTTCTCAAGGAGATCCCTTCCTAGTTATGGAGGAAACGTTTACATAGATGACACTACCAGACTAGATCTGAATAAAAATGCATAGCATGGGTGATGTCGTTTTAAGGGTTATTACATTGTTTTTAATCTGTCCCCTTTCCTCTGACAGAAGTCTTCTTTCTCCCTTTCCCACCCATTACACCAAAATGCCAATCATTGACTGACCTTCAATTACTATTTCAATTTCTTTCATTTTTACAACACTGAATAAATCCATCCTCCAGCTAATAAATCCATAATCTTGACCTCAACAAATGATATTACAATGTAAATACATGATCCCAACAAAAGAAATGCGAAACCTCTTAAGCCCTTATGCTTCTTTCTTTTGCAGAATAGGTCGAGAGGACATGTTTGGAGCAATATTTAGTGAAACACAACTTACCACCAATATCAACAACTCAACAGAAAGTTTTCTTTAAAACTGTCAGAAGTACCATTTTAAAATACAAAAGCAAATGTAACTGACATTACAGTGACTTTTCACTATCAAATTATTTTAGCAGTAAGAAATTATCCTTATAAACTCAGAAAATTGCAGTGTTTTTAGAATTTCTGGTGTGAAATTTTAATTCTTATTACATAAAGCACACACGATTACATCCATGCTAACCTAATTCAGAACTACATTTTAGTTGAAAAATATGTTTTTCTGTTGATTTACAGCCAAAGCCTAAGGGATTGCTTAATAAGCAAACCGACTGTGTGTTATTCTGTGTGATATGGATTGAATGTGTTTCCCTCCTCCCCAAAAATTCATATAAGGAAGCTCTAACCCCCAATGTGACTGTATTTAGAGATAGGGCCTAGGAGGAAGTGATAAAGTTTAGATGTGCTCATAAGGGCGGGGCTCTAAAATAAAAGGGCCGGTGCCCTCATAAGAAGAAGCAAAGAGGGGCGCCTGGATGGCTCGGTGGGTTAAAGCCTCTGACTTCGGCTCAGGTCATGATTCCAGGGTCCTGGGATCCAGTCCCACATCAGGCTCTCTGCTCAGCAGGGAGCCTGCTTCCCCCTCTCTCTTTCTCTGTATCTCTGCCTACTTGTGATCTCAGTCTGTCAAATAAATAAATAAAATCTTTAAAAAAAAAAAAAGGAAAAAAAAGGAAGAAGAAGCAAAGACACAGGAGCTTTGTGTCTTTTCCACCATGGGGGAACACATTGAGAAACTGGCCATCCACAAGACAGGGAGAGACTTCTCACCAGGAACTGAATTGGGTGGCAGCCTGATTTGGTATTTCTCAGTCTCCAGAGCTATGAGAAAATGAATTTCTGTTGCTTAAGCTACCCAGTCTGCGTTAATTTGTGATGAAAACCCAAGCAGACTAAGACACTGCCTGATTAAGGCTTGGGATATTTATACACATGTGCATGCGCACGTACACACACACACACACACACACACACACATAGTTTATAAGGTTTATAGGGAACATGTAAAGTATATTAGGGAGAAGTGACAAGAGAAATCCAAATGTCCCTTTACCATTTAATGGCAGTCAGAGGACAACTGCAAAATATATCCATGAAACTACCCAGGGATATCCATAGCAACATTCTAAAGGTAAAGAGAGAAATAAGTTTGCAAATGGAAGGTGAAAATTAATGGAACTTCTGAAAAGGAGAGGGTTTCTTTACAGCACTTGGATATGAGAGATGGGTCTTACTGTATAAATACTAAGTAATATGTATCATGAAGGGTTGATATGTTTGGAGTTTTTATTAACTATTTCTTTTCTCTATAAATTAAATTTTTTTAAAAAATAGAAGTTGCAGATAAACAAAAATAAATTACAGTGTCACCTATAATGCTACTACTCAAAATTAAACATAATAAAACATTTTGATTTTCTCCATATATAATGTACAATATATATAATAATGTAAGTTTTTTCCATTTAATATTATGTTTGCTTTTCAATGTCATTATATACCATTGACACTCTATAGATATATTATCTTTTTAAAAGATTTTATTTTTAAGTAATCTCTACACTCAACATGGGGCCAGAACTTACAACCTCCAAAGATCAAGAGTTGCACACTCCACTGACTGAGCCATCTAGGTACCCCTATCCATACATTTTTCTTTTTTTTTTTAAGATTTTATTTACTTGACAGAGAGAGAGAGAGACCACAAGTAGGCAGAGAGGCAGGCAGAGAGAGAGGAGGAAGCAGGCTCCCTGCTGAGCAGAGAACCTGATGCGGGGCTCGATCCCAGGACCCTGAGATCATGATCTGAGCGAAGGCAGAGGCTTTAACCCACTGAGCCACCCAGGTACCCCCCATACATTATTTTTAAGGTTACCACAAAGTCCACTCATACTAAAAATTTTGTGTAGTCAAATCACCATCTATAGGCTTTTTGTTTGTTTACTGGTTGGGGGATGCTTGTATTTATGAAGAACATCAGAGACTTTTAAAGGTTATTTGGCAAAAGATATAGTGATCAAAACTTAATTGAAGACAACACCAAATGTCAGTGAGGGTGTGGAGACAGTGGATCACACTGGATTCACAACCAGATGCATTTTTGTAAGAATGTAAGATGGTACAGTCTTTCTGGAAACTAAGACTTACCAAGTCTTAGGAATCAAATCTGTAATTACTATACGACAGAATTTTTGATCACTTATCACATAGAAATAGAAATTTATGTTTACACAAAAACCTGTACAACATACCCTCAGTTGCAGCTATATCCCAGATATCCTTGAATTAATGAATGATTCACCACACTGATTTTATCATGGAATAGTACTCAGGGAAAAAAGAAAAAAAAAAGATCTAAGTAATGATACATGCAACTACTTGGACAAATCTCCAGGAAACTATGTTGAAAAAAACCTGCTGATAGCAAAAGGTGACATACTATATGATTTCATTGATATAACATTTGTGAATTGACAAAACTTAAGAAATGGAGGACAGGGGCACCTGGGTGGCTTAGTTGGTTAAGTGTTTGCCTTCTGTTCTGGTCATGGTCTCTGCATTCTGGAATGGAGCCCCAAGTCCAGTTCCCTGCTTAGAGGAAGTCTGTTTCTCCCTCTCCCTCTGCTTCTCCCACCCCTAGCTTGTCTTCTCTCTCCTTCTCAAATAAATAAATGAACTCTTAGGAAGGAAGAAAAGAAGAAAGGAAGGAAGGAAGGAAGGAGAGGGAAGGAGAGGGGAGGGGAGGGGAGGGGAGGGAGGAAGGAATAGGGAAAGAAGGAAGGAGGGAGGGAGGACAGATTAGTGGTTAGGGATGGGTTAGGGGAGGATAGGATGGTGGGAAGAAGGTATGTATGGTTATGAAAGAGCAATAGGAGAGATATTTTTAGTGTCGGAACTATTGTGGTAGATATATGAACCTACCTCAGAGTTAAAATTGTATATAAGTAATTACAACACACACACACACACACACACACACAAATGAATATCAGTAAAATTGGTGAAATTTGGGTAAGATGGGTAGACTATACAAATGTCAATGCCCTGATTGTGATTTTGTACTACAGTTTTGCAAAGTGTTACCATTTGATAACCTGGGCAAAGCAGGCTCTGGATTTCTCTGTATTATTTCTTAAAGCAGCAAGTGAATCAATTATCTCAATCAACATTTTTGTAAAAAAAAAATTAAGTGGAGAAGAAGATTCATAGTGGAAAAGAGTAAGAACAAATGAGATTTTAGAAATGGAAATGGTTAGTTTCACAACGTGGTTAGATTTAGGCAATGTATTTTAAATACAGAATTGTAAAGGTTGAAGACTACAGAATTCATATATGACAGTTATAAGACATAAAATAAGAAGATATTTATTTCATTTGTGAATTAAAGATACATTTAAGATTAAATGTATCAAGATAAAGATACATTTAAATAAATGGAGGAAAATTAGTAAGTCTAAAATACACATTTTATAACAATTTCAGTACTTACATAACTGAACATTGTGTATCCAAAAATGGTGAAATTGACCAAATGTATTAACAACTATATTAATAAACTCTTCAATAATGGAAACATATCATGTTTTATATTATAAACAAAATTTTTAACATCACCAGGCACAAAAGAATCAAATTTTACCACAGGTTTGAGGTAACTTTCAAGAGCTTTTGCTTTATCAAAGAATATGCCTATGAGAATACATTCAGTGTATTATGGTAAGTTATCCTACCTAAATAAGATACTCACATATAGTACCATATACTCTGTTCTATTTCTGGTCTTCCCAGGCATTTCCTGTGAATTGTGATGGCTTAATTCAAATGATGGTTCAATACATTTGGGAGCCTCTTCATAAGCAATAAATACATGTAATTTAAAAACATTGACCCTTGCCTTGTTATTTGTAGATCTATCAGAATGATTTGCTCACCTAACTGTATACAAAAAATTATAATAGCCAGAGATGGAGTGTTACGGATAAATACAAGGGCATTATCAAAGTCTTAGCAGGCGCTATTTAGGCTAAAAATAGCAATTAAATGGCACTGATGTTCTTTTTTACCTTGTTGCCATGAGAAATAATTGTCCTCTTCTGCCCTACATACCAGTCATACTCCCAGTTAACATCCTCATTATCATTTGACAGTTCAACTGCTAAAAGATTGCTGTTTTTATATAATTATTCTTATTAGCCATTTTTCATAAAAAGCTCGTGAAACAGACTGATAAGTCTATTGCATATGCAGTTACAAATGAGAAAGCTCAACAGTGAATGGGCAAATAATTCTGCTGAGGTTATAGAATAGTCAAATGTTTGAGTATAAAAATAATTTTTCCCCTCTTTCTAGTCTCTTAATCTGACACTTTGTTCCTGGCTATCTCGGCTGGGTCTTGGAAACAAGTATGTCATTGCATATGCCTGATTTAATAATAAAGTCTGATTACATATTAAAAATCTACAATTCGCTCTAGTTGCTCTTGAAGGAAATTGATCATGACATCAAGTTTTAAATACATGTGATTTTGCAGACAGTGTGTCCAAATGCAGAAAACAAAGTAATAGGATTTAGATTCAGAATGGTTGGATTCTACTTCAACTTCTGACTTTTTGATCATATAAATTTGGGTAAATCTCTTAAACCCTCTGAATCTGCCTATTCTCAATTAGGATCCAATTCAATTATCATTGTCTTTCTGTAATTTTGTATGACTCTCCTAAATAGAATTCCCCACTGCCTTATATGAGTTTCTTGAAGGCAAGGATCACATCTCATTCACCTTGTATCACTGGATTCTAGCACAGTGGCTGAGCAGATATTACCTTGAAGTAGCAGGTTGAGATAATATATGTTCAATGCTTTATGAACTGAAAAGTGATTTATGGACTTGCATCTTGATAATTAGTGCTATCAAATGGTAGTCACACAATTCAGGGTATTTAGTTGAGCAGCGATTTTTTTGTGGGGTGGTACAAAACCAACTGAAATACAATGCAACTAATCATTCAACATGACTTGCGTAAGGGCAGACATCCTGGACAATTCCACTACAGTTTCTTTTACTTTATAATTACGCTCTGGTTCATCTCCTTTGCTTTCCTTCTCTCAATTAGTTTATTCCAGATTTAATTTTCTCCCCTGCTTTTCATTTTATTTTATTTTTATTTTTTTTAAAGATTTTATTTATTTATTTGACAGAGAGAGATCACAAGTAGACAGAGAGGCAGGCAGAGAGAGAGAGGGAAGCAGGCTCCCTGCTGAGCAGAGAGCCCGATGCGGGACTTGATCCCAGGACCCTGAGATCATGACCCGAGCCGAAGGCAGCGGCTTAACCCACTGAGCCACCCAGGCGCCCCTGCTTTTCATTTTAAAATTCTATAATCTGTTCATGAAATCCCTCTACTCAATAGCCTACCTGCCCTGTGGCTCCAGGCAAAACCACTGAGGAAAACACTGATTCTCTGTAAATTCATTTCTGCTTTCTGTTGGGGCTAATGTAGAGCGTGAAATCAGCTATAATACCTGGCTTGCTAAAATGTAACACAGAGGCTGCTGGGGGCAAAGGAAGGTTTTAGAGAAGGGCAGAGGCCTGTGTGACCCTTCTGTGGTAGGAATGTCCTGGGGATTTGCCTTCCCAAAGATTTCTTAGCCCAAACAGGCACCCTGTGATCTAAGAGATGTATGCATATGTTTAGCAGAACTCATGGAACACACAGATTGGCATATCCTATCTTTCCTGTAAACAGATCCTCCTAGTTCCAGTAAGACCCCTTGACACACATCAATGTTTGAAAAATAGTGATAAAGATTTGTGATTATGCTGAAGGATCAAGAAAAGCGGGATCAGAGAAGAGCAAAGGGTCTTTGTCTCTGAGCATTGACCTCCTTGCCTTCTCCTCTCTTACACAGCAAAGTTTGGAGTCATTTTCCATCAGGTGATACAGGGATTGCTGGCCATTCCCAGCAGGTTTCTTCCACCTCTATACCCAAGTTGTTAACCACTGCAGGAGAAAAACCAGGATGATTCAGCAATGTATTTGTGATCACCAGCCATTGGGGAAAGCTGAACTTTGCGTAGCAACAATAGGGTCGGTTCTCTGGGCAATCCATAGTACTCTCCATGATCACTTTTTCCAGCCAGTTTTGATCTCCTCAAACATATGTTCTGCCTTGCTCCTTCCACTGTCTCCTTTCTCTCTCTCCTTTTCTTTCCTGAACGAGCCTTAACTCCCATACAAATGATCTACTTACTGATAAAGAGAAAACACAGAAGTCTTCATATGAGAATAACTTTAAATAGGTGATGCACAGGCTACCAGCAGATCCTCTTTTTACATGCTTCTTTTAAAATGCAATGTCTGTTAATTAATTTTTACTTCTGGGTTCTATATCCCAATCTCTCTAGCCTTCGCCATACTTCACTGATGTTAAATCCATTTCTTTTGTATCTTCAAGGTCCTACTATTTTATGGGTCTTTCAAATAGATTAAATCATATTTATCTTCAGAAATAATTTCCTCAAGCCAATGTGTCTAGCTACCACTTTAGATTTCTTCCTCTCCCCCAAAGATTCCTGAAAAAGTCACATCCTTCACCATTTCCAACCTGTGAATCTTCACTCTTCAACAAACTTCAGTGACAGCTTCTGCCCATGACTGTTTCATAGAAGCTGGCCTGGCTCCAATCTACTGATTAGAGATGATTCCATTATGACTAAATGCCATAGGAGGAGAAATAAGGAGTGGTGTAGCAACAAGGCAGATATTTATGTGTGAAAACACCTAGGTTTACATAGTTGCCTTAGCTCTTTCCTGGTTCCTCACAAAAATATCCAGTTGTGTTTCTCACAAACATTCATCATTTGTCCCGTGGCGGGTTCATACTTCAGGACATAGCACCATATTCCAGCTGGTTGCTGGAGCCAGAAATTTGAGTGTCTTTACTGATACCTCCTTTGACTTCTCTTCACATCCAGTCCCAGCAGCATTTATTTAGGATCTGGCATTAGCTCTGCATTGCTTTAGGGATAATGTTGAAAAGCTTTACATGGTTCACAAGCCTTTGTATGATGTCCCTTTGTCTACCACTCTCTTTTTCAATGATGGGTATGCTCCAAAACCATAGACATAGCTTCTATGGGCAATTAAAGTAAGAAAAAGTGTATAATTCATCAGTGAATTTATTCAGAGGCATACATTTTTATCAGTACAATGTATTTTTTCCATGTAAATTTACATTAAAGAGAAATAATGTGGATTATATAATTATTCCATTCCTTAAAGGTATATGACTTGTTCTTAATTCCCTCCAGGTCTTAAGCGTTCCTTATTCTCACTACGTGGTTATCCCCCTCATCCAACCACATCTTTCCATTCTGTAGGTCTTAGCTGAGATGTCATTTCTTCAGAGACATTCCTTGACCATTTCCACCCATTTATATCAAGTTTCTCTTTAATTAACTGGCAAAACACTCTGTAATTTTCCTGAATTTATTATAGTTTCTACAAATTAATTTTTGTTTTTCTTTTGGGAGTTTTTAAAAGATTTATTCATTTATCTATCTATCTATTTATTTATTTAAGGGGGGGCAGAGGGATAGGGACAGAGAGAATCCTCAAGCTGACTCCCCATGGAGGGTGAAGCCTGACACAGGGCTAGATCCCAGGACCCTGAGATCCTGACCTGAGCCAAAATGAAGAGTTGGCGACTTAGACTGAGTCACTCAGGTGCTCCCAAGTAATTATTTGTTGTTTCCTCACTAGACAAGCTTAATGAGAGAAGAAATAATATACATAGATACGAATATAGATCATAGCTGATAATATAGCCATGATTTATACAATATATAATAGTATAATACAGATATAATATATATTAACATGTGATATAAAATTATAACATAGGTATTATAATAATAATATAAATATATATTTATATATACATATATAAATATAAATAAATATATATATATATTATACCCAGTACTTAGCATGGCCTTGTAAATGGTAGCTGCTGAGTAAATACATTAATTACACTTTTTGTACTTAAAATTAACACATGGGTATAGCACAAAATATAATCAGATTGGAGGATGTAAGCTAAACACCTTGGATTATTTTTAACCTAAATAAAAATAGCAATTAGCATAAAACATCATAACAGAGGGGAAAAAAAAAAAAACAAAAACCAAAGAAAATTCTTTAACAGTTCAAAACAAGTAACCTTTGCTTTTATAATCAACAAGAGGTTAGAACTAATCAAATTTAAATATAAATATTTTATTGCTTTGATAGTTTCATTCCTTTAGAACTTCCAAGTTAATATGTAATCCAAAAATGTCCATTGTAAATGAAGTGTGTAATTCTATATGATTAGGTGTTATATGTTAATACATAAGTTTCTTTACACACACAGATACATGCATATTGCTACGTGTACATGTATTTCTTTATAACGGCCATAATCATAGCAGTCAAATTTAAAGTTGTAAACTCAAACCTTTACAGCTATTACAGAGCCTCTGGAGGAATCCTGCTTAAGATTGTTAAAGATAGCATTCACAGTTAGAATCCTAACCTTGGTAGATCATTAAATAAGAAACTACTAATGAGACATTCCCTTCTTCTAACCAATGCTTCTTTTTTATTCAGCATGACAGCATCCACACCATAACTGCAAAGTAATCTGTTTTGTTTTGGAATCATAATTACATATTGACAAGTTAAACTGTGAGACCTAAATCAGGGGAATTTAAGCTATTATGGGAGCAGTCTCATGGGGAAAACCTAAAGGGACATCAATTATTTTGCCACAATCTCACTCCTTTTCAATTTTCCACTCTTGCGTGGAATGAAATCCTATGAGAAAAGAAGCTATAGAAAAACTGGATACAGTACTATGCCATGGGATTGAGAAATAGCTACTATGGGTAATTAAAATAAGAATAAGTATATAACTCATCAGTGAATTTATTCAGAGGCATGCATTTCTATCAGCACGGTGTATTTTTTTCCATGTAAGTTGACATTAAAGAAAATAATATGTATTATATAATTATATTATGTATAACATTACATGTACGACTTTAGAGATGCCTGAATAAAAAAAGAAAAAAAAGCAGCACATAATTTCATGGAACAAGTAACTGACAAGCTATTTCACTGAGAAGCAACATCATATAATTTAAATTAATTTCAAAAATCCTTGCAACTGTTATAGAAGATCAGAATTACTGGTATTGATTTCTTCTATGAACCAGTCTACTAACAAATATGTATATATATATATATATATATATATATATATATAGTCAATTAAAGTTAGAAATATCATGTATAGTCTTTGCCAATAGTATACAAATCAAGATGGATCTTTACATTAAAAAAATTCTTTTCAGAATTAATTCATCCTAGGGGTAGAATTATTATTTGCAGTAACCAAACTATCCTGGATTTTAGGAACAGGAATTACCAGGTAAATAATAGAACCAAAAATGGATAATGGAAGCATTTTTTAAATTTACATTTGTTTCACTAATGACATTTTGAAATAATATGTATATTATCAATATTATACATCAATATCAATCAATATATATCAATAATGTATATTATCAATATTATATATCAATCAATATTATATCAATATTATCAAATAATTTCTACATTTGGAGTGCAAAATATTTATACTGCCAGAAAACTTGGTATGCTCGGACACCTATGTCAGAATTTAGTCCTTTTCCCTGGTTGGCAGCCCTGAAATAGACTGCAGGGGATGTATCGTTCCTATCTATATTTTTACTACTTTTGTATACTCAAAGAAATTGAAATAGAAGCAGCTTGGTTCACTGATAGGGGATTGCTTTCAGATTTTCTTAAGTTTTTCAGTTCCACTTGAGTTGAAGAGTATTCCTTATTGGTTAAAGAGGGTTTTCAGAGCTATGGATTTTAGCACTTTGTTGACTGAGGATTCTGATGCTCAGCAAACCTGGCTAAAACCTAGAATATGACAGATGCATGAAAAGTTGAAAAATAGGACAAACAACTGTAAGCTCAGCTGATAAACTTCTGCCACTGAGTTATTTTTTCTTAAAGTGCTGATACCAAGGTAAAGGTGGGAAAGCTGTGATCACAAACTCATTTCTGGCACTTTTCTCTTACCACACCTGGCAATTAGGTTAAGATCAAAGTTAATATTTGTCTCTGTGTAAAAGGTGTACTGTATATCTATCTAGAAGACTATATAAATTATCTAAAAGTGCGATATTTTAAAATTTTCCTAATGTATTAATTTGCCCCATAAAGACACTGGAAGCAAGTTCAGAAACAATTACTAAAATTCATATAAACATGTACTCTTTGAGATAATTTGTTAAAATATTTTTTACCTTCAAAGAAAACATCATACTACCCGCAGTCACATTTTGTCTGAATGTGGGGTTTCTCTACTCGGAGAGGAGTATCTGTAGTGAGGCTCCTCAACCTGACTTTGAATTGAGAATTGAATGGTTTTAGTTGTCTGACTTTGAACAAATTACATAAGCATAAGTTTAATGAGCTACAGATTCTTTATCTTTAAAGTGAGATAAGAAGTATTCACTCTGCAGGGTGATGAGGGAAAAAATGCCTGTCGTTAGTCTGCTATAGGGCCTGGATAAGTGCTCAGTCTGTCTACTGAGTGGTTACAGGTTTGCTTCATGGGGACAGAACAACTAGAAAGCTTGCTCACAATATCCAACTTTTTTTTTTTTTTAAGATTTTACTTATTTATTTGAGATAGAGTGAGAGGAAGTAAGAGAGCATGGGAGTTGGGGAGGAGCAGAGGAAGAAGCAGACTCCCCCGCTGAGCAGGGAGCCCGACATGGTGGTGGATCCCAGGACCCCGAGATCATGACCTGAGCTGAAGGCAGACACTCAACCGATGGAGCCACCCAGGTGCCCCACACTATCCAACTTCTAAAAACCTGATCTTAGACAAACACATTTCGCAAGAAAGAAACAAACATCCAGAACTAGAAGCCACCTTTGAATTTCCAAGAGTCCATCAATTAAGTAGAAGAAAGGGAAGTGTTTGAATGATCCATTGAAAACCCATTTCCTGCATTTAATCTCTAAAAATAATACTAAAACCATGGCAATGATAATACCATAATAACACATAATATGAGGCAACACAATAAATTCAGTAAACATTGAGAGTATCAGTGGAGTTCATACTGTTCTCTGCCAACTAGCCACAGACCCCTTCTCCCTTGAATTTCCAGTCAGTCTTTAAGCTCCTCTAATCTTTACAGACCTGAGTACTGCTTAACTATCTCTGCAACACAAGGCAACTTGTTTCTATCATTGATCCCCACTGGAGACACTCAATATGGGTCTTTGTCTTCCTGCCTGTGTAGGTTAAGACTCAGTGATCAACCATTAGGGGCTGGGGCCCCTAGAATAAGCTTCCTCCCATTTTTTATAACCACGGAAACTGCATATTTAATAGAATCCTCTCCATTCTACAGGTACATGGTCTCTTAATTGCTTTGTCTGTAGTTTTGGCATGCATAATAAATAGGGAACTCTTTCTTCTGAAATTGATGCTCCTATTAGTTTCATTCTGCAATAGCCATTAACCACAACTAAAATTTAAATATATAAATCATAATAAGTGTTCCATAATGGAGATCATAAAATCTACTACATAAAATGGCTTCATATAAATATACCGAAGTATATCAGCAGCCAAAATGCTAAACTTCGAACCGGAAAAATATTGCAACAGGGACAAGCAGTGTTAAATCACCACCAAACAAAATATTGCCACATTCATTTACTGAAGGTCAAAAACATGAATGAGAAAATGGCTGTTATGAGATATGTAGACCACGGATGGAAAACAGATTCTCTTTTTCAGAAAATTTTGCCATGAACCTGGACATCTGACGTCTTAATGTGATGGGGGATAGGAGGTAAGAGAAAGTTACCAAGCAACAATGTTTTTACAGTCACAGTATGGTGAGGGGCGCCTGGGTGGCTCAGTCAGTGAAGCAGCTGACTCTTGTTTCTGGCTCAGGTCATAATCTCCTGGTCCTGGGATCGAGCCTTGCAATCAGTTAGAGTGGACTTGTTTTTACCCACTTGATTTAAAAAACGGTTAGAAGTAGCTGACTGCCAAACACTAAAGCAAAATAGTACATGGCACATAAATACTAAAATATCTAAAATATCTGAAGTGAAAAAGAAGGTAGAAAGAAGAAAAATAAACAGTGCTAAAGGTAGAATTTATTTCAGATCTGACAACACTGGTGTTCTCAACTATGAACTTAGAAAAAAAATCTTCAAAGAGACCTCATCGGAGCACATTAAGTGAGTGATAGTGGACATAATTAAATACCCAGGTACTATCTCCAGAGTCAAAATTAGACCTAAACCATTAAAAAAAAAAAAGAAAGAAAGAAAGAAAGAAAGAAAGAGAAAAAGAAAAAGAAGGGAAAAAGAGGAATTTTCAAATATCTTTCTTTGAACTTCCAATTTTCCAGTATTAACAGAACCTATGGATCTCAAAAGATAATGGATTCAGTCTTGTCATAAAGGATGTCCAGTCAGTATCATATGAAATGAATGTTTAATTAAAAAGCAATAATTTTCTGTAGTATATGTGTATAAACTTTGTATTTTCTCCATCTCCAATAAACTATAACCAAATATTCCTCTGAGATTATATATCAACTTAAAACATCTTTGTTGAAATATTTCTCTCATTTTTCTAGGAATATGGGCATATATGATTTTATTTCTTACTAGATTACTTGCTTACCAGGCTGCTTGCGGCCTGGATCTGGTGTTACCATCATCCTTCCTTCCTGCTTACCATGCTGTCTGACACCTGGGAGATACTCAATAAAATTCTTGTTAAACAAGTATATCTCTGATATCACCATAATGCACATGTGGGAAAGGTCATTAAGCCTCTCGTGAAGTGCTAAATATTGTCAAATACTAATAAGGCATGCAGGGTGGAGGTGGTAGGTAGTGACTGCTAATGGATACAGGTTTCTTTTTGGGGTGATGAAAATATCCTATAAGTGAGAGGGGTGATGATAAACACGACTCTGTGACTATACTAAAAACCACAGAAATGTACATTTTACATGAGTGCATTTTGTAGTATGCAAATGGTAGCTCAATATAGCTGTTAAAATACAATGAGCTCAATAATTGTCATGTCAATTTTGACAATTTTTCTTCCATATCCTCAAGCTGATGCTGAAAGTAATTGAGAGGAATCAGAACAGGATGAGAGGACATAAGTGGAAATGGGAGAGGATTACAGAAAGTGGGAGTTTGCTCAATTAGTACTGACCATGGACAGAGCTCTGACCACAGAGAGGTGGTCAGTGAGGGTGATCTCTTGGCTGCAACCTTGCTATTTTTCAGTTCCACAGATATTCCTACATTTATGAAGCCCTAATTCTTAGATTAAATCCCTTTATTGCCATTTTTAAAAATGCTATGAGAGCTACTAAACTTTACCATAAAATATGTAATGCCTCATATTTGCTGCAAATAGAAACCATGAAGTCGTAATTTTTGAATTCCAGACAGTGAAAATTTGTAAATAGATTATGTCTGGAAAATGGTTTTGCTTTCTAGAACAAATTTCAAAACGCAAATCAAAGTCTTAAGACTTTATTGCCACTGGCAAGTCAGTATCATTCCGTGGATGGGATAAAATAAGCATCGAGATGGCATGATTATTAAGCCAGGCTATACTTTGCTATGTGAAGGTTTCCTGCAATACTGGGTGGTGAATAATAAGGAGATTAACATTAAATACACCATCTGTTGTGGGTTTTCTGTCTCAAAGAAGATGCAGAGCAAAAGTGAATTCCCTGAAGTACAATGTTCTCAGAGATGCTTTTAATTGTAGCATTTATTCCTACTCCTCATGACAACAAACTTACACAGGAAGGAAACATGCAAATAAGACCACTAAAAGGAAGTACACTACTACGAACTTGAAAACAAAATGTTCCCTTCGTGAGGCAGGATCATTTAATTACTCTAACATTTCCTCAATCATTCACAGAAATTCAATTATAGTCTATGTATGCCCAAAAAAGTGAAGAGTGCCAGGTGCTGCTATGAAAACCAGCCACTCAATGGCCTCCCCACATTTTTGCTTCAGTCTCTTCTTCATTTCAAAGGCCTAAGGCCTGAAGCTCTGCCTTAGAGATCTACATAATAATACAAAATTTACACCATCCACCACTCATCCTGTTTGGATCTTGAAAAAATGTACCTCATGTAGTCAGCATATTAACTGTTCATATGGATATGCAATAGATCATCGACTAATCCATTTCTCTTCACGCCCTTTATCAGACAGTCTCAAACTTATATCTTCCTCTTGAAAGCCAGTGAGAATCTTATGCTCTGGGTAACGTGTTGAGACCAAAGAATATATCACTACACACCTAATCTACTGAGAGATAGAAACTACTCTTATTTTTTATAGAAGTACAGAGCATTGGGTTCTGTTCTCTTTGAAAAAGTTGGCTTACCTTTGCAATTTCACAGTTACAGATTTCTTCATCTAGATGAAGATGAAGAATTTAGATTGTTCTAAAACCAATCTGTATAAATTAAAATGCTATTAAGCCATTTCAGTAATCATCCTGATAGTTCACTCATCTTAGGAAAACTATCTCATATTAAGGATAAAATATTAAATTGATTGATAATTGTTACTTCTAGAGAGGCTTGTTCTTTTAACATTTCTTAATGCACTAAGACACGTGACTTATATAATTTCTCACATTTAGTACAATCACCTAAAAGTGTATTTCATAAAAATTTCTAATGCCGATAATACTATTAAGTCCAATAAACTGCAAAACTACTACTCTGTGGTCAAAACTACCTAACTAGTACAGAGGCATAAACAGACAACTGGATTTGGGATCATAATTTTGTCCTCGCTAAGCCCTTGTTTACCACTAGTGGGAACTATTATAAAATCTATTTCTCAGTAAGCACAAGAAATATACAAAGGCTGAAGCAAAAGTTTGGTTCCATCTTAATACTCTTCTGAGGACAGGGATCTACCATCAATTCTTGTTAATATTTCTTTAGATCTCTCAAGCTCTCTTTGTGCTCCAAACACAAATTCTCCATATACTTTCTACCAAAACACCTCATGAGGGGTGCCTGGGTGGCTCAGTGGATTAAGCTGCTGCCTTCAGATCAGGTCATGATCTCAAGGTCCTGGGATCGAGCCCCACATTGGGCTCCCTGCTCCGCAGGGAGCCTGCTTCCTCCTCTCTCTCTCTGCTTGCCTCTCTGCCTACTTGTGATCTCTCTCTCTGTCAAATAAATAAATAAAATCTTTAAAAAAAAAACAAACAAAACAAAAAAAAAAACACCTCATCTAGTTTTCATCCCTCTGGGCACCAAGTTTAGTGTTTTATAAGCCCTTATTTTCATTATATTAGACTGCTTTTTTAAATTTGTCTTTCCCTTCTTCAGTCTCATTTTTATACTCTGCTAAACAAGATCCACACATGAGTTTAAGACTATGCTTGAAATTATATGCAAAATTGAGTATATGTGCATATGTATTTTTCTTTTAGTGGTTCATTTTGGTGTCATGAATCACTTTAACAGTCTGATTAAAGAAATGGATATCCTCTCCAGGAAAAACAAATGCATATATGTACAAGCCTATGATACCTGGATTATTTTTATTTACTTGAGAGTATTTTCTTACCACCTGATTACTTACTCAATATTTAGAATTAAAACTTTTCAAACGAGTTTATCATCCTGTGCTCTATTTAATCACTTTATATGTCAAGAAAGAAACTATGTTATTTCATAGAAAAGCCTAAGAAAGCTGCTTCTCAAAGAAATCCCAGTAAAATATACACTTGATCCTTGAACAATACCAGTTTTAATTGTGTGGGTTTACTTATAAGTAGATTTTTTTATACTATAATTTTTTTCTTCCTTATGATTTTCTTAGTAACATCATTTTTTGAACTAACTTTATGGTAAGAATACAGTATATAATAAAAATAACACATAAAATATGTGTCCATAGATTGTTTATGTTATTGGTAAGGCTTCAGGTCAACAGTAGGCTGTTAGCAGTTATACTTTTGAGGAGTCAAAGGTTAACACACACATTTTTGTTGTGTGGGGATTGGTGCTCCTAACCTCCACATTGTTCAAGTGTCAACATTAGAATCAACAAGATTATTTTGAGTAGAAAGTAGAAAATTAATGATGATTTCTACATTCAAGTGAAATCCTAGATTGCAACCAAATATTATTGCTCCAAACAACGTGCAATTCCATTTGGTTACTGCAAGATTCAAGTTACCAATCATTGATCAAAGTGGAGAATCACTGGCAACTATGACCGTGCAATTCTTAAATGAATGATAAAAGTTTCATTTACTTTGGACTCACGTGATTCAAATGATGCAAATATAATATTCATTTTAACCCCTATACTTTCTTTAACTCTATACCATCTCTAACTCCACAAAGACAATCCTGAACATTTTTCCTAATTATATTCATTATTTCAAGATACGTCTAAGAAAGTATCATTAAATTCAGCTCAAACAGCATTCACTTAACTCCAAATATGTACAACACATGACAGCTGATAAAGGGAGGAATGAAACAATTGTCCTTGACTTCTCGAGGCTCATAACTGAAGTATTAGACAATTTTATAAATGCTAAAAGTTGTAACACTTAAGAAAATGTGGGAAACTGTTTAATTCCAACTAGAAATAAGCTAAAAGCATTTCAAAGAGAAGGTAGTATTTAAATTATTTTTTTTATTTTTTTTATTTTTTTTTAAAAGATTTTATTTATTTATTTGACAGAGAGAGATCACAAGTAGGCAGAGAGGCAGGCAGAGAGAGAGGAGGAAGCAGGCTCCCTGTGGAGCAGAGAGCCCGATGCGGGGCTCGATCCCAGGACCCTGAGATCACGACCCGAGCCGAAGGCAGCGGCTCAATCCACTGAGCCACCCAGGCGCCCCAAATTATTTTTTTTTAAAGATTTTATTTATTTGTTTGACAGAGAGACAGTGAGAGAGGGAACACAAGCAGGGGGAGTGGGAGAGGGAGAAGCAGGCTTCCTACTGAGCAAGGAGCCCAATGCAGGGCAGGATCCCAAGACCTGGGATCATGACCTCAGCCAAAGGCAGACACTTAACAACTGAGCCACCCAGCTGCCCAGAATTATTTATTTATTGTTTATTTATTTATAAAGATTTTATTTATTTATTTATTTATTTGTCAGGGACAGAGAGTGAGCGCACAAGCAGGTGGAGCAGCAGAGGGAGAGGGAGAAGCAGGCTCCCTGCTGAGCAGGGAGCCCGATGTGGGACTTGATCCCAGGACCCTGAGACCATGACCCAAGCTGAAGGCAGATGCTTAACCAACTGACCCACCCAGGTGTCCCGAGTATTTAAATTAAGGATAAGTAAAACTCTGTTATGGAATGAAAAGTAGTAAAAGATATTTCAGAAATCAAATCCTTTAAAATACTCCCCGTTATTCATTATTTTCTCTTAAAAATTAATTGCATGTGTCATGAAAACAAAGCACTAGTGACTGGCACTAGGCAGCAGACTTGAAGACCTCACACATTCTATCAGGGGATCTCCAGAGTGGCCTGTCATGCCACCAGCATCCCCTCTTTTTCTCTTTTTTACTTTTGAAGGACTGACAATTACTTTGAACAGTATTGCAGTGCGTAGAGGTGAACCAATGATTCTGTAACATGAATATATGACCAACAAATTCAGTTTCAATTTTGACCTAAGACAAAGAAACTAAAAGAGGTGTTCTGTACACTCTAGTGTTTCAAGCTGAGACTGTGAAATGAGTGATGTGTACCGGGTCAGCTCTGCTGGGTTAGCACACTCTACCTGTGTGATGCACGCTTGCTCTGTTTCAAACCACATCAAACATAGACCTCTCATTATGAAAGTCCATCTGTGGGATAGGAAGGATCCAGAGAGAGCATCTGCATCTGAGCTTCGGCTCATACACCTGTTAAACGTACTGGAGATCATGCACTGATCATTTAGATTGTCTAGCAGATTCCAGGAGAGAGAAACATAAGTGAACTAAAAGTAGTTAAAGTACTAGCAGAACGACAGATTAGACTTTAGGCAGATCTATGCCAGTACATTTTTAAAAAATGAAAACCATCAGAGGGCCAAAATAATAGTATGTCACAGACACGAAAAAGAAACACATTAGGTAAAATTCAGAGATTAAATTTCAGATTTTTTTTAACTGATTCTAATTTTCAATTCAAGCAATGTCTTTTTAAAGAAAATAATCACGAGATGCTTGGGTGGCTCAGTCGCTTGGGTGTCTGCCTTCAGCTCAGGTTATGATCCCCAAGTCCTGAGACCAAGTTCCGCATTGGGCTCCCTGCTCTTCAGGAAGCCTGCTTCTCCCTCTTTTTGTTTCCCCTCCCCCCCCCCAAAGATTTTAGTTATTTATTTGACAGAGAGATACACAGCGAGAGAGGGAACACAAGCAGGGAGAGTGGGAGAAGGAGAAGGAGGCTCCCTGCTGAGCAAGGAGCTTGATTTTGGGACTTGATTCCAGGATCCTGGGATCATGACCTAAGTCTAAGACAGACCCTTAACCAACTGAGCCACCCAGGAGCCCCTCTCCCTCTCCCTCTGCTGCTCCCCCTGCTGTGCTCTCTCTCTCTTTCTTAAGATTTTATTTTAAAAATAAAAGAAAGTAATCACCACGATACTGTAAACATTTCTGAGGAAAGCAGACCTAAATGTGTAGCTGTTAGCCTTTGTAGCAAATCCTCCAGCAGACCGGCTGGGGTCTGGGCTCAGCTGGGAGGCTGGCCCAAGCATGTCTGTCTGCAAGTCTCAGGGTTCCTAGTGGCAAAACACAGCAAACTCCAAGCCTACACTTTCCCACCTCTTTATGGGAAGAGTTGCAAAATAACATGGCTTTTTAGAGAAAATCTACCATAAAATTAATACACAATATGCTCAGGGCTAGAACTTTTAAGTGCCAAATCTCAAAATAAATTCAAAGTTTGGGGCTAGCATAATTTGTTATTTACAAAAAGGATTAAAAGAAAAAAAAACTCATCTCACCGCATTAACATTTTTCCCATTTTTAAAGTATACTGATCATAATAATTGAAGTATATTATTATTAATTCTCTGATGGCATCAACATAACTTAAAGAAAAATTGAAAATAGAATTAAAGTACTAGTGCTTAGAATACAATATGAATCATGATGAGTTACAAACATATGAACAAAAAATACAAACATGCAGACAAAATGAGCACCATATTAGATCTAAAAAATGATTACAGATACCATCTCTACTGGCTCCCAATCTGGGGGCTATTTCAGGAAAATCTAAGTGTCATGTTGAGTTAGCACTCTAAAAGTAAACCCACCACCCCGGTACTGGTGAAATTCATGGAACTGCTGTCATCACTACACACTTCCAGCTGGGAGTATACCATGTCTTCTCCTAGAGCTCTGAATCTGAGGATATTTCTCAGAGTTGGCAAGTGGGTGGCCTGGTGCTGTGCGAAAACAGCTGTGTCAAAATCCAGTCCTCTGTGTGTGTATGTAGTGCTTAGGTTTCTAAGAGGGTTAGAGATAGAATTTCTGAATTAGTTCTCAATACCTTCTCAAGCAAAAGCGTGTAGCAGCAATACAGCAGAGGAAAGAAACAGTCTTGGGGATTTTTTTTTTTAACCATCCAGAAAACTAACTTTCAAACCAAATAAAACACTGCCAATTCCTCAATTTTACACCTTTACTTGCCCTCATGTTTTTAGTTGAATGCCACTGAGAGATCCACTCACCTCCAAAATCTTTCTTTCTCTCTCCCCTCTCTTACAACTATCTTGTTCTCCCATACTCTGGGAGAATGGGCAGAAAATGGGAAGAAATGGTCAAAACCTCTTCACTTTTTCTCTACAATAACTTTGTAAAAAAAATCATTTCTTGCTTGACAGAATTTCCCTATGGCATTGGGCCACCTTCACACAGCCATCTATAATTTTTCTCCTGCTTGAAACAATTTCCCACATGCCACTCTTGTTAATGACTGAGATACCCCCTGATGGTGCTTAACATTTAATAGTGCTAGAGCTCCACATTTGCCCAAACAACCTTTTCCATTTACCTTACCTCAAAGGCCTTCTAATTTTTCTTCAGAGACAGAAATCCTTTAAGCCCATTGTATCCTTAGGCTACAAATTTACTGAGATTTAGGTTTCCAATAAGAGCGTTGAGATGAATGCCACCATCTCATTTATGAATCAATTTTTGCCCATCGGCTTTTTACTGTTATTACTTTTTATTTTATTTTTCACTCAAAGGAGAGAACCTTTATTACATGTGTATGTGTTTATGTGTGTGTCTGTGTGTGTGTGTATATACATGCACACACAGATATATTCATGTGTTTCATGTTTATTAAACTGTTGAAATTTTAAAGAAAATTAAAACTATGCACATGAAAATTTCTAAATAAATTTCTTGACCTAAAATCTATCATACTTTGTCCTTCATTTCTATGTCCACAGGAGAGAGAAATACAGGATAAAATCCCTGAGGATTATACTTAAACCTGATGAAACTCGGTATTTTCTTGAATATAATTCATGGAAACTCAGTAAGCTGACAGAAGAATACATTTTATTTAATTATATGGTTTGGGGTTCTAATGCAGACAGTACCCTGAAATGGAGAAATAACCAAAAAACCTCACTATTTTTCCAGGGAAATTATAAATCTTTTATTATAAAAACTTTTTTTTTTTAAACTTTCCACTGTTTCATAAGTAGAGAACAGAAACAAAGTTTCTAAAAGTAACTTTTAAATTACTTAATAATCAATACTTCTGAAAGGTCTCCCATACTTCTTTTTTTGCTTTTGTTCTCCTTTAATATGGATGTTACATTAAATGTTTGCTTTTGCCTAAACCAAAAAAAAAAAAAAAAAAAAGCTGTATTAGTGGTTAGCTATTGCTTACCTAGTTCCAAAAAAGGTTTGAGTATGTTTTATTCTTTAAATCTAATTGAACACTGAATAATTTTGTAAATAAAGTTAGTCTGTGCCTCGCTGTCTTTAATCTTATCGATATATACAGATTATGTGGGGCCAGTGTACTTGAAATAAACTCCGATTAATTCTGTCAGTTATAACAAAACTGTAGAGTGGAATCATGAACATACTGAAAGGTTAATTTTAAAGTAACTGTATGGGATAGTCATGTAGGATGCATGATTTGAGAGTGGTGCTCAGTAGATCCCTACAAGCTCAAAGGCACCCGAGGGTCCCTTGGGGAGGTGGTCATCATTGTGGAAGCTGGGGTGGTTCCTGGGAAGCTAACAGGCTGTGCTCTGTGCTGTTTATCTTCAACTACAACAGCCATTTGATATTACAAATAATACTGCATGTGATTGAAAAGTTTTATAATTGAATGAAAAACAGTTTGAGAATACCTATTAGAGTCAAATTTAATAATCTTACATCTGGGGAGATTATGTGACTGCAGTAATTTCACAGAGCTATTTAAGAAATCAGAAGTAGATATATTATGCCATGTCAAGCAATGATTGGCACGCTTTCTGGGTCAGTTAAAAGCAGAGTTTCATTGATTTTTTTTTACATAGAGATATGCCTAATCAAATGGGAAATGTAGAAAGAACTCTACAAGAAAAATAAATGATCATTTTTGATAGATGTCTTATAAGTCTGTGTAGTGTTGCTCAAGGTTTCTTATTTTTTACACATTTATACAAGCTTATAGTCTCAAAACAGTCAATAAAATTTACTACATTTGTATTCCACAGTGATTATTTAACAAATGTGGTAATTTTCAAATCTGAGCCTTAATAAATTCTTGCATTTTAAAAAAGTTATTAATATGATTATTATCTCTGACTAATGTTCTAAAGATGTAGTTAAGAAAACATTAATGAAAAGGTATTTGGAGGGGCGCCTGGGTGGCTCAGTGGAAAAGGTATTTGGAACTCCAAAAGACCTCCTGACCCCAAACTCCTAAGAACAAATTTTTTAAACCCAAAACTTCCTTTTTTCCCCCCAAATTTTCAAATGTGTTTATTTAATTTAAATTCAGGTTAGAATTCAGTGATTCATCACTTACATATAATAGCCAGTACTCATCACAAGTGCCTTCCTGAATACCCGTCACTTATTTAGCCCATCCCCCCATCCACCTCCCCTTCATCAGCCCTCAGTTGGTTCTCTATATTTTGGAGACTCTTATGGTTTCACTCCCTCTCTGTTTTTAACTTATTTTATTTTTCCTATATTCATCTGTTTTGTTTCTTAAATTCCACATATGAGTGAAATCAGATGATATGTTCATCTTTCTCTGACTTACTTATTTTGTTTAGCAAAATACAATCTAGTTCTAGCCAGGCTGTTGCAAATGCCAAGATTCCATTCTTTTTGATCACTGAGTAATAATCCATTGTACAAATATATATACACCACAACTCCTTTATCCATTCACCAGTTGATGGACATTTGGGCTCTTTCCATAATTTGGCTACTGTTGATAATGCTGCTTAAACATCAGGGTGCATGTAAATGCTTTTGAATCAGCATTTTTGTATCATTTGGATAAATACCTTGTAGTGAAATTTCTGATCATAAGGTAGCTCTATTTCGAACTTTCTGAAGAACCTCCATACTGTTTTCCAGAGTGGTTGCACCAGTCTGCATCCCCACCAACAGTGCAAGAGGGTTCCCCCTTTCCCTGCACCCTCACCAACATCTGTTGCTTCCTGTGCTGTTAATTTTAGCCATTCTGACAGTTGTGAGGTGGTATCTTATTGCATAAACCCTAAAACTTCTAAATATACAAAAATTAACAATAGTTGCACAGATATTTTAAGTCTTTTATCGTTGTTCTGAACATCAGAGAGTCCATAAACACCAGCAATCCAGCCCTCAAAATAGTTGAAAAATCTATGTAGCTGGCAAGAGAAAACAAACAAAAAATTTCCTTCAACTTACTTTTTCAAAAGTTAATAAATATGAGACAAAGTCTTTCAAAATTATCTACATGTATGTTAAATTATGAATTAGTTGACTATTTGACTAAGTGAGACATAGCTTTAGAGTGTGAAATAATAAAGCTCTGGGGACAGGAAATGAACACACACAGGGAATGAGAATCTCTTAAGGAGATCTCCATCTGATCTCCATCTATCATCTTCAGAAAATGATTAGAAGTTGTCATTTGAAACATACAGGTATTCAGTGAAAGCTGTCCTCAGTGTTTGCTTTTGTTTTTTGTTGCAAAGCTGCAGTGTAGGTTGAAAACACTCTTTCTTAAAATTTACTATTCCCACTCATACTCAGAAATCCCAAAGCCTGGGGTGCCTGGGTGGCTCAGATGGTTAAGTATCCAATTCTTGATCTCAGCTCAAATCCTGACCTCAGAGTTGTAAGTTCAAGCCCCTCAGTGGGTTCCACACTGGGGATAGAGCCTACTTTAAAAAAAAAAAAAAAAAAAAATTCTAGAACTAAATCTAAAAGTTGATGTTTACTTTAACTCTCTAGATTAAAATATTTTCTTTAAATATAGTTCTATATCTTTTTTTAAAGATTGTATGTATTTATTTGAGAGAGAGAGAGAGAGCACAAGCACGAACAGGGGTGAGAGGAAGAGAGAAAGGCAGACTCCCCATTGAGCAGGGAGCCAGATGTGGGGCTCTCCATTCTGGAACACTGAGATCATGACCTGAGCTGAAGGCAGCCGCTTAACCAACTAGGCCACCCAGATGCCCCTTTACTTTTATATTTTTAATTCTTTCCTTATATTGCTGCATCATCTCTTTTCACTTAATATATAACCTAAATATAGTAACATATACAATTTAACATAAGGACATTTTTTTTTAAAATGTAGGTACCAAGTTAACCAACAAATCTGTATCAGACTCTGTCAAACCATGAGTTTTTAAAATACAAAATTACATTAATTACTACAGGTAATCTTTATTTGATGTTAAAAAAGTAACAAGTACCTTAGTTGCTCTTTATTATTTAATATTATAGGTTAATGTTAATCTATGATAAACAAAAATTTGTTTTCTATATTTATTTTATATAAAAAAATTCTATAGGAATTCTATGTTAATGTCCCACAGAAGGCATTGACATCAACTCATCAGTCATTTCTCTGTTTCCTATTTATTTTGATATTAGATTTAGTCTGTTGTTTTGCATCTAAAATAAAGCAACTGTGATATGTTGGTTTTTCCAGCATATAATATGCTTTATGCAGTTCTTTTATGTAAATATTTTGTAAATAATGTATTTGGCCTAAAACATATTTCTCATTTAAATCTAGATTTTGCTAATATCGCATTTACCTTAAGATGAATCACATTAAGAAAAATGGTAGTAAGAAAACTAAGCCAATATAAGCCAAACTTATACCCACAGATGGTAACTATCTTAAAAGAAAAACTAAAAGCAAAATCCTACTTTTGGAATCTTGTCAAGTAGTTTGATCTACTGCAATAAAGAAAGAAGCCAAATTAAACAGAAATCAATTAGCATGTAACAAGTAATGATCAGCTATGATTTAAGCTTCAAGGGAAGAAGAGTTGACTCAGAATTACAAGAGGCTTAGAACATATTTTAATTTGTAATTATCTAACAACAATGAATTCTGAGTAAGCCAGAAAAAAAGATCTGCAATGGTTATAGCCTTGATAATAGTGAAATAGAATAAAATTTTGATGATTTGATTTTCTTAATGAAAAGTAATGGGGGGAAAGACACACTGGAAGGAAAATAAAATGATAAAATAATTTTAAATATTGAAGAAAATATCTGTACTATTTTAAACATTAAATAGTAACATTACAAATAAACAAAATGTCTTTTCATGGCAATCTTGATTAAAAAATACATTATATGTTTATTAAAAAAAAAAATTTGGAAGGGGAGGCGAACCATAAGAGACTATGGACTCTGAAAAACAACCTGAGGGTTTTGAAGGGTCAGGGGTGGGAGGTTGGGGGAACAGGTGGTGGGTAATGGGGAGGGCATGTTTTGCATGGAGCACTGGGTGTTGTGCAAAAAGAATGAATACTGTTACGCTGAAAAAATAAATAAAATGGAAAAAAAAAAAAGTACCCACTGAAAATACAATAAAAAGAGAAAACTGAAAATGACTGACACCTCTGAAAAGGTCAACTATTTAGTGAATTGTACATTTTCCAGAGAGACTTTCAGAGAGTACCAGTTTGGTGTGAGCCTCTTTGCAGCAGTGACTCTCAATACATATGATACAAAAAAGCACAATAAGGGAGAGACTTTATTTATATCCTGAGTGTGACTGGACCAAACTCACCTCTAAGAAAAGCCAACTGTTAATCAACCAAAGAGTGCTGTATGTTCCACAACACAGGAAAGTAGAACATGGCCCCAGTTAACTAGAACAATGGGCATGAATCATGATGCATCTAATGTACTTGTTAATTCAGAGATCAGTCTTAGCTTTTAATAAGAAAGAAGGGGGGAGAGAGGGAAGGAAGAATTTAAAATAGTCTATGTAATGCTTTCCTACCTCAGTACTTAATAGTTAATGGATAGTTCAGACCTTTTCAGAATGCAGTGCTATTGAAATATGATGTACCAGTGGCTCAAGATACTAAAAGTAAAAGAAACTAACTAAATCTGCACTGATACCAGGAACATATGGTGCTTTTCAAAAACACTGCAATTTCCCTTTGTTTTCTGTGATTTTCCTCTCCCTCCTAAAGTCAAATGTAGAAAAAAATGTTCCAGTGAATTGAAGATTGTATATTGCTTTATTCCAGTTATATATATTTTTATTGTAACTGGTTTGTTTACATTTTTTCTCATTTTTGTTTTGTCCGTAGTGAGGCAAAAATAGCTTAACTTTATAATGTTGTTTTAGGAAAACGACTAAGAAAACGAGGAGATAATGACCAGAATAAAATGCTACAATATGTTACAATAATAGTTGATTATTAAAGGGTTAAGACTACTTTATACGAACACATGGATAGTTATAATAATATAAGAGAGAGGAAAAATAAAAATGAGGATAGAAAAAAACCCAGTATTTCAATGTAGTCAGCTTCCTATTATTTTACTTAAAAAAAAATTACTTGGACATGTATTTCCCACTGTACCTTAAGGTTAAAGGTTATGGCAGCATTAACAAAGGCCCAGGGAAAGATATCATTTCAAGATTACAACAGACTGACTCTTTAAAACTCGTTCCGAGATCTTTTCTATATTTGGAAGAATTTATCAAGAACTATTAAAATTATATGGGTCATTTTTGGTGTCTTATTAGATTGAGTGCTTACATTCATTCAGTGTGTACATGTAGATTTGACATTAAAGACCATTGTCTTAGGGCATTTCTTCTTGTCATTGTAAAAGATAATTTTAAGGATATTGTATTAACTAGAGCTAGATTTTCATGTGATGTAGCAGAAAGAGATTCTAATGATACCCCGGGAAGATATGGAATGCAGTATATTAATTTACGAAGCTGTGAAAAACAAATTCAGGAAAAGAGGATATGGGATAGTATTCTTAAGAAATGTATTCCTCCCCTAGAAAGTGGTTCTACAACAGTGAACAAGGATGGTACGATATCTGTAAGGGATATTGCTTTTTGACCAAATTTGTTTTATTCTGTGCATATAAAAAATCATTTATAACGCAGAAAACATTAAAAATACATTGTGGTTTCCTTACTTGACAATGGTTATAGAGCCAGAAAAATGATTTTTAATACCCTAAAAGCATTAGTCAATAGTCTAATTATAAATAACCATGGCTGGAATTCTCTTTTTTTAACTCCAAGTTTTGATTTGAAAACAAAGCAAAAAGAATACTCTTTCCAAGGATGAAATAGATTTGTAATTTGTTCTACTCTCAAGGATAGCACCTTGGGAAGTTACTCATTTTTCCCTGGGCATCTCACATGGGCACATGAGATACAAAATGCTAATAAACCTCTGTTGTGTTCTTTTTTTTTTTTTTTCCTCTCATAATAATCTGTTTTTTATTAAGGAGTCTCAGCCAAAAATTCAGAAGGGTAGGGAGAAAATTATTTTTCTTTCCCTACACTCTTTAAAAGTAATTTTATTTTAATGACATCAAATTCTTCTATACATCAGTATGCTGCTCATCAGGCTTTGGAACATGGTGGGATTAATATTATTATATATAAAATATTTTTACAGAGTTTTTAAGCATGAATTTTTTCAAGGATATTAGTGTTTGGGGCAACAGATGGTATGACATAACTGAAGCAATTATGTTTTATTAATGTAACATACTGTGGAACTACACAAAACATCCACTTGGAAACAGGGCTTCACTAAATTTAAGTTAATTTAGAAGTAATGAATCAAGGCAAAATATTTTCTGAAGTCAGATTAATATGACTAAGAGATGTGTGATATGAGGGAAGAGAGAAACAATATGCCCATTACATTTTCATGAACAGTATTCTACTTAGCATGTCACAACATCTGAGTATAATCCTCTGAATCAAAGACTAGGAACAAAAATCCTCCAACCCTGGTTCTCTGAGAAAAACATCCACATGATAATTTATGTGAAAGCAATGTGCAGCTACCATATCAATTTCTTATTTTAAGGAAAACAAACAAAATTCTTGAAAGGAACAATATTGTTGAACACAGACCACATGACTAGTCGAGATAGCCAAGATTAAGATATCAGATTAGTTTAAACAATTACAGTTTTAATGGTATAAGTACAAAGGAAAGATAAAAATAAAAGGTTTAATTCTCTCGGTTGATAATAAAGGAAGGGATTACCACCCCTTCTTTTTTTCTTAAAGCATTTACTTTATAAAACTTAAAAATTGTTCTCATCAGGGGAGGCGAACCATAAGAGACTATGGACTCTGAAAAACAACCTGAGGGTTTTGAAGGGTCAGGGGTGGGAGGTTGGGGGAACAAGTGGTGGGTAATGGGGAGGGCACGTTTTGCATGGAGCACTGGGTGTTGTGCAAAAAGAATGAATACTGTTACGCTGAAAAAATAAATAAAATGGAAAAAAAATTGTTCTCATCTGTCTGAAATACATATAAATCTTTCTGAAAACCAGAGAGGCCTTTTGTCATTGTAGAATCCAGGAATATTTCTCAAGAACCTGGGAGCCATCTCTCAGAATCTTACATGTAAAGGTAGATAGCACCTCTATCTCCTCACTTCTGTGGAAGTATAGGAGCCTTTTGCTACAGGCTGCAAAATTACCTGTAGTCATAAAAGATTTGAGACACCGATGAACAAATACAGATGGTCACCCCTATAACCAGGTAAAGCTGATTGCACTGTATGTGACAATTAGTGCTATGAAGTCCTGTTACTTGAGGACTGATTACTGTTTATCTTGAATATATGTCCGTAATGGGCTGTATCCGCTTCTCCATACAAGGAGGTGAGATACCTTGCTGTCTTTGCAATCTCTCAGGGCTGCCTGTGATGCTCAGCACTCTCTGGTTCATCACTTATGCAATAATGAAACTGATTTCTCTCTCTCCTACATTTGTAGAAAGGATTTCTGGGTTTATAGAAATTTTTGTTTTTAATTATAATTGCCCAATGATGGCAAAAATTAGCCAGAAACAAAGAATTCAGGATATTTGCACCACAGAGAAAATATATGTCAACGTTTTAGTATCAGGGACATAAATTAGAACAAGTTTATGCACAGTTATTGATAAGCATATTTTCTAAATATAATGTACTCGCATCGAGGAATTATTTCCTTTTTCAGTAATGATGAAGAAACTCTTTAAAGAGTGTGAGACTCTTCTCTTAGCACATGAACACCATTGTTAATTAAGCGAACAAGAAAAACTGAACTTACAAGGTAAAAGTAAAATCTGGCATAATCCTCCAGCAGAATAGGTTTTTAAAAATGCATTGGCTTGGATAGCATATTAAATGCACAAGGTCATAGGCTGTGCTGACAAACATTAAAAAACAATTATTTTTAATCAATAAGATCATGTAACAACGATATGCAATAATTTATTACAAACAAAATAAATATATTGTATTCCCATGATTCAAATGAAGGTCACAATGTTTTGACCCAATATTGAAGGTATCTGGGAAATACAAATTTTAACTCCACATGGTGCAGATTCCTTTTATTTCACACACAAGAAAACAAAACAAAACAAAACAAAAAAAACGACTACTACTACTACATAGCCCCTATTTAGGCAGGGGAAAAACTGTTATACTAAGCCTTCATTAAACTTACCAACTCTCTGTCCCCTTTCCCAACAAATGATTCTTTAATGCATAACATTAACAAATGAACACTGTCCATTTTTTTTCTAGAAAAATTCTGTAATTGAAAAATAAAGTGCAAAGATGAAGATGGTTTTAGGCATATTATCTACGTATATGCCTAGATTTATAAATGCCCGTTCACACAAATGTATAAGTTTATAGATAACTACAGATGTATACATCCACATATATGTAAATGCGAGACAGATAAATTGTATTTCCATTTCTTCTATATGTAATACCTGTAGATATTTGTTATTTGCAATCTTCCTTTTAGGAATTTGACACATGACATGCTAAATAAGCAGATGAGTCAAAGACTTCATGAGAACGTGGAAGTAATGTTCTCTCTCACTGGTTCATTGGTTTGCCTTTACTATAGTCTATCAAATGATTAAAAACTCAACAGAAATACTTGGAATCTGTTTGACAGAACTCCAATATATGGTTCATTACTCTATGAGAAAAAAATATTTTACTTTGATTCATTTTTTTTTCTTTGCCAAGTAACCACTTCTATAAAACTCAAAAAAAAAAAAAAAAGGCAGGTGGGAACAATTCAAAATATAAGGCTGGAGACTGTACTGGAGCAGAACATCACTATCCAAAATAAACTAAATTTTTGTTGTTTTTTATTCCTTTAGTTATCTTTACATTAAATTAAAAATTAAATATAGAGGATATATAGAAACAATATACAAGTTGAGAGAAAATTTTTCAAATACTCTAATGATTTGTATTCAAAATTATGCTCAAGAAATTAATACATATTTGTCTTTTTTAAACTAATGAAGTATTTGAGCCAGAAAGGTTAAAAATGGCTCAGGGAACAGCCATGCTAAGTAAATGTTTTAGGGCCTTGATTTATGCAACAAGTTCAGTTTAATAATGAGCAAAACTGCTAATCAGTGCCCACAGATATTAGATAATAAATTCAACAGGGCCAAATGGATATTTGCAGCATAGCAACTACTGGTTTAATGATTTAATTAATCTAAACATGCAAAATTTTGTGCTTGCTTAAATTTGTTTAGCACATGACACATTAATGGAGATTAAAAACTAAGGGTGTATTCATAAATTTTAAAAGTGTTTTAGGGGAAAAGGGACAATTACCAGATCTTACATAAACGCCTCATAAGAACTATATCAGGAACTTGAGGGAATGAGTTCATATATTTGGCCTTGTAATTATTTACCTTATATTGCTAAACTGAAACAGCTTTGATTAGTACAGTGTATCTATAAAACTGCTCTAAAGGAAAGACAGTGATAATCAAAGTAGAATATAATTAGAATACTAGCTTTCTTTAGAGCTTCCCTTTTGTAACAATTACTTCAAGTGAACAATTTTAAATCATGTAATTTATTTTTCTTGTTAAATCTAGAACTTTAAAATGGTTTCTTTTGCCAAAACCATCTTTTTGATAATTTAAAAACATTTAAATTTCAAGTTGTTTTGACATGTAGTGATATATATTGTTGTTGCTGTTGTTGTTTTGCTGTAAGTGGTAGAAAAAATTTTCTCAGACATAATGATAAGTATAAAAGAGATGATGAAATGATAATTAGGGTAGTCAAAATACCTGTTTTCCTTGTTTATTTGGGTTTTTTCATGTTTTTTAACTTCTTACTTAAATTCCAGTTCGTTAACGCACAGTGTAATATTAATTTCAGATGTACAATAGAGTGATTCAGCATTTTCATACAACACCCTGTGCTCATCACAAGTGTACCCCTTAATCTCCATCCCCTATTTCACCCATTCTCCAATGCACCTCCCCTCTGGTAACCATCAGTTTTCCCCTATAGTTAAGAATCTGCTTTCTTGTGCTATGGTGAGCACTGTGAATTATGTAAGACTGATGAATAACAGACCTGTACCCGTGAAACAAAAAATACATTATAGGTTAATAAAAAAAAATAATAATATAAAATAAAAGAAAGAAAGAATCAGCTTCTTGGTTTGCTTCTCTCTCTCTTTTTTACCCCTTGCCTGATTGTTCTGTTTAAGTTCCACCTGATTTCACAAGACTGAAATCATATGATATCTGTCTTTCTCTGACTGACCGACTTCACCTAGCATAATATTCTTTGTTCTATCCATGTCATTGCAAATGGCAAGATCTTATTCATTTTTATGGCTGAGTAATATCTATATCTATATAATTCATTAGTCGATGGACACTTAGGCTGTTTCTATAATTTGGCTATTGCAGATAATGATGCTATGAACATCAAGGTGCATATATCCCCTTGAATTACTATTTTTGTATTCTTTGGGTAAATACCTACTAGTGCAATTGCTGGATCAGAGGGTAGTTCTTTTAACTTTTTCATTTAGCAATATTTCCATGAATTGTCCATAATATAAATTGGGCTCTATATTCTACTACTTGATAAATTTATGAAATCCTTAAAAAAAAAACTTTTCTTTTTCTTCTGGGAATTCAATATGTACTTGTTTTGATTGAGGGTTTTTTTAATTTTAAAAAACCATAAATATTTAAAATCCCTATTTAGAAATATTTAAAACACCTAAGGTCTTAATATATTACTCAGTGGGTTACTTTTCTAGTGTTTTCCAGATAAGTTATTAAATTAAATGTTAAAATTTTGTTTATGTATGCAACTGCTTTTACTTCTTAAAAAACAATTATACTACATATTATTAACAATTTCCATCACATGCACAATCATTTTAATTATTTTAATGCTATCAATTTAATTATGAAGATATTCTGCATATATAAAAGAAAAACAATACCAGAGTTAAACTTTATTACTTCAATTTTTTCTGTGATCAATTTTGTTCCTAATATAATTTTCTCAAAATTTTATTAAAGACAGGTTTCAGAATTGGGTTTCAATTTCAATATTTAACAATGATAAACTTTCTGACTAATAGGACGTGATACTTACAAATGCCCCTTTACCTCAATTATAGTGGCTTTCAAATTGAGACCATATCTCATTTATACTTCTTTTGCCAGTTACATATAAACCCCCAGTAAATTTTAAATTAATGAAAGCACAAATAAATGACTGGAATATGCATTCCAGAAATGGAATGAAACTAGATCCCCTCCATCTAAGTACATTCAATGAGTATATTAGACCGATAGCCCAAGAAAGAACTAATAAATATACTGTTCATGTTTCCAAAGAACTAATAAATATACTGTTCATGTTTCCAAAGTGATTTGAATTCCAGAATGCACACATCAACTGTAAAAATGCATGATTAGAACCAACCATGGCTTTAGAATTCATTTGAGTTAATTCAAAGATGAAATATTTTAGCACCACAGAGTTTACTAAGGAATTGTCTAGCAGTTGATATTATTGATTGTCAATTATGCTTTTTGTAAAAAACAAAAAATCATTATTTTGTTCTGCTGATATTATTTCTTGTGACTGGTTTCCTTATGTTTCTAATAAGCTGACAAAAGATAAATACAAACTAAAAGCACTTCAAGCAATTCTGTAATTACACATTTTTCTTCTAACATTTTGTGTAAGTGCATGATAAAATACTTAATTGGCCTATACTAGCAATTAGCAGTTGGTCCTGTTACATATTCGGAAGTAGAATATTATATTGTCATATGTGTTTTGTGCTTTGCATTTTATGAATACTAATTATGGATATTGGTATAGACATTAACATTGGATTTTATGTCTGAACTCCTTATCTTTTCAAGAAGATGCAAGTATAATATTTTAGACAAAGTAAAAGTGTGTGTGTGTGTGTGTGTGTGTGTGTTTAAAAGAGCTAACTTTATACCACGTTATAATTTTTTTCTCTCTCTAGATTTATGAAATAAGACTGAAATTATACACAAGTTGCAGGGAGCACTGTAATTTACTTGAAAACAGCCTTAAGATTTTTTTTTCATATTTCTTTTTTTAATTACTATAAAATTCCAAGGAGAGAGAGAGAGAGAGAATGCATGTAATCCCATTTCCAGTGGTTTTCATAAATAAATTAAACAAATCCTTCCCAGGGACCTACCCGGGATTCATTTGTACACTTCTATGTACTCACATTGTAAGAAAATACTGCTTTATAAGATTGTGAACAACAACAACAACAAAAAATACTGCTTTATATTTGAAGTGTCTTTTTTTTTTTTAAATTTTATTTATTTATTTGACAGAGAGAGAGATCACAAGTAGGCAGAGAGGCAGGCAGAGAGAGAGGAGGAAGCAGGCTCCCCGCGGAGCAGAGAGCCCGATGCGGGGCCCAATCCCAGGACCCTGAGACCATGACCCGAGCCGAAGGCAGCGGCCCAATCCACTGAGCCACCCAGGCGCCCCTTGAAGTGTCTTTTTAACTCAGGTTACACTACTTTGTTCATAAAACATGTATGTCACATAGAGAATCATACTCTTTTTTTTTAATATTTTATTTATTTGACAGAGAGAAATCACAACTAGGCAGAGAGGCAGGCAGAGAGAGATGAGGAAGCAAGCTCCCTGCAGAGCAGAGAGCCCGATGTGGGGCTTGATCCCAGGACCCTGAGATCATGACCTGAGCTGAAGGCAGAGGCTTTAACCCACTGAGCCACCCAGGCGCCCCGAGAATCATACTCTTTAGTTGGTAACTCTGGGCTGGGTCTTACAAATTCTGGATTTTATTTACAACTGATAAGAGTTTTGAGAGGTATCCCTTGCAAAAGGTATGGGTGTCTTTTGTCTGTCTTTAAAAAATAGGTAACTTTTCTCAATGTCTTACGTCTTAAAGTGTATTTTGGTCTATTATTTAAAACATTGATACCCCACACACATGCACATAAACACACACACACCACTCAGGACAATTTTTGCTAGAGAATGATATTGATCACTTACATATAGTACAAGAACAATTAATTTGTTAGTTATTTTGATTAAGGTGCATATTAAAAACAGATATTAGTTTCACTAGGTAACTGTGAAATTGGCTTTATTTTATTTGGTGAGAGTGAAGAAAGAGTTAAATAATCAGGTCACCAACTTATTAAAACTGTAATTGACTTAATTGTGATAGTACATCCTCTCTCATGATTGTCATCATCAGTACCACAAGTAAATCAAGTCAAATAGCTCAATATATAAAACATGTTATTTGTATTGACATTTTATCAAAAGGCTGTATTTACAGAAATATTCTAAGAGCATATTCAAAAAAGAAATTATATGAGTTCAGAAAGGTAAGTAGAGTTAAAAAGTTTTCTTAAGATCAATACTTACATGCTATCAATGACCATGCAGAGATTAACTATTAAATATGTAGAAATCCAATACAGCATAGATCATTTAGAGAGAAATTAATTGCCTTTTAACCTAGAAAATGTGGCTATGATAAATATAATGAGTTTTTCTACAGAAAATTAATTTGAATTTAAGAAAGCATAATTTCTTGCAAGTACTCAGCATAATTTTTCCAAAATTCTAAATATTCTCGCATATACTATCAAAGAGATGTCTTCCATGTACAAAGTAGTGATACATTAGTCATTGAGAAATTGTTCAATGTATTTAATTTACATCCCAGAAGTTTCATAGAAATATGTGACTGAATGTGCATTTGTAAGTTATACACTGAAATTCAAACATAGAACATTAGAAATAGTTGAGCTATAATCAATGTGTTTTCTTTATTATAAATGGTTTTTTTTATCACTTTCATATTCTATGTTTAGGTGTGACACCCACTCACGTAAGTGTGGGGTTTAAAAAAAAGTATGACATATTTCTGGTGTCCCAACTATCTTTTGAAAAATTTTACATTTTAGTTACAGAATTCCTCCCATTATTTAAAACTTTGTTATTTAATTTAAGTAGTTAAAAATCAATGAGGGGTACTTGGGTAGCTCAGCCGGTTAAGCATCTGCCTTAGGCTCAGGTCATGATCCCAGAATCCTGGGATGGAGCTCCAAGTCAGGCTCCCTGCTTAGCAGGGGGAGTCTTCTTCTCCCTCTCCCTCTGCCCCTTTCTCTGCACCCTGGGGACTTGTGCTCTCTCTCTCTCCCTCTCAAATAAATAAATAAATAAATCTTAAAAAAATCAATTGAAAATATGATATTACCAAACAAATCACAAGTACAAGAACATAAAATTGTAGTACACACCTGTTCAATTGAACTTTGGTGTAGTTTTTCATTTACTAATTTTCTCTAGTAAACTCTCTTTAAATATGGCTGTAATAATGCATTTCCTTTTCATTTGTGATAGATATTTTGACTCCTTTTTGTAAATATATATACTATTTTTTATAATTTATATTTTAGGTTGTGAGATTTATATTTCAAAATATAGTTCCTCAAAGTGAGCACTCAACGTTGGGCCCCAGTTTTCCCTCTCTGACTTCCCCATCTCTGGTACTTTGTTATTTTATGCTTTCTTTGACTGTGTCAGCAACTCTCTCAGCAGCTCTGAGTTCTTCTGCTTGCTTCAAAGAGATTGTTTTTCAGGTTGAAATCAATGTTTTTCCAATGCACCTGACTCAACAGATGATTTTTCATACTGTAATCTTTCTTTGCAGAATATAATATTCTAAAAAGAATTTAAATGTGTGTATAGACAGATAAAAGTTATATATGCACACATTTATTTTCATCAATTCATTGTAATAATGGGACAAGTAATAGTATTTATTCAACCTAAATATTTTTTTTTGCTGAACTAAATATTAAAAATCAACCTCTATTATTTCAGGGAAATTATTATGTATTACTAATATACATTAATTCTATCTAAAATAAGCATATCTCTCTTAATTAATATGAACCTAACAAAGTGCTAATGGCCAGATATGTAATTGATTTATCCTAACATGGTTACCAAAAATAATTTAAAAAATTATTAATAAGAGCTATTTTCCTTGATGAAAAATGAACATAGGCCTGAAATACAAAATTAATATACTCAGAAAAATAGAAGAAATGAAAAATTACTTCTCAATCTCATCATTTAATGGATACTATCAAGTATTTTCTATGTAGTTTTCCCCAAAGGTATCTCTGCTGGGAGAACAACAACTGCATCACTTTCTATGGTATCTCCTTCTGATTTATTACTCGCTTTAAGTAAGGCTAAAAAGTTCCAACTAGATGAGGTAATCACATACTGATCAAACTATAATATTTACTAGATACCTGGTGTTGGATGATAAGGGAGGCATAAGAATCCTTGAGAGTTACATTTTAGCATACTATTATATCTGAAATTTCCTATATGAGTGCAATATTAATTTCTAGAATATTTATGGCATATCAAATATATCTTCTATCCAAATTTACCACAACTGGCATATACACATATCTATAAGCTGGAGCTGTAGTAGAGTCATCTATATTTTCTACATATTAGACCAAATACTTGAGCAAAATCATATTTGTACTAGAGCTGACCCAAATTATGCTATCTGAGGAAAAAAAAATCACTGGATTTATGCAGAAACTGCATTTTAGTAGGAGCAAAAATCAGCAAGGAACACATGTGTAACTTTGTGGTATCTGGGACTCCTTGTATGTACTCCCTACATTTTACATCGTTGAATCCAAAGGTTAAAAATTAAAGTTCTGAAAGAAAAGACACAAAAGAACAAAGGAGAAAATACCAGAGGACAATACGTGACTCTTACAAGCAGCTCTTACAAATATTGAACTGTAGGCTTAATAATAAAGCCTCATCTATATTTAAAAGTTATTGTCTACTTGGCTCCTGGTCTGTCCTGTTCAGCCTTCAGCTAAACAGTAAATGAAGTGTCCACATGACAGACTATTCAGCAGAACTGGCACTCTGATTACTTATTTAACAGTTCTTATTTATTTATCAGTTTAGATGAATAAACATGTTTTCCATACATTATCTTAATAGACTTGATACAAAAACAATATTACACAATGACATGTGTGTCTCAAACGAATGCATTTTTTTCTTCTAGAATTCTCAGTGTGGGGTAGAAATGTTCATTTATCATGTGCTAGAGCCATTTTCTTTTTCCAATAGCAACATTGGCTGAGTTCACTTTTTCAAGTACAATTTATTATTCTGGATAACAGGGGCATCCACCTCCTTGAGGGTCTGCCAAGATTTGCAGGATCTAAAATGCAGTTTGGTGGAGTGAAATGGAAATCAAAAGGCTGCCTTCAGCATTCATGCAGCTCTTTAAGCTGCAGGCAGCCCTTTCATCTATCAATGGTCCTTGGGATTAGAGTTTACAGAAGAACAAGGCTCACCCACTCACTTATTTTTCCCACACATAATCAGAATTAGGAAGACAGGCAGTGAGAACAAATGGCTGGTTCACTGCCTCTGGCACAGAGGGTCACTGCAACATTTTTTTGTGTTTCTATCAATGGTAAGAAAAATTTACACATTTCCCTCGTCACTATATGTCGAATACCCAATACAACTACAGTGAGCACTTTTTGTATTCATTGATTGCATTTTTAACAGATTAAGTACCCCCTGTGTGGTAGGTATCTTTCTAGGCTCTGGGGATACAGCACTAAACAAAACTTCTCATGGTATTTCCATTCTAATACAAGCTCATAAATAAGTTAGATGGCAACAAGTGCTCAGCAAAATATACTGAGGGAAAGAACACTGGAATTCTGGAGTAAGATCTGCTTGCCCCTATAGGAAAGAGGCTGAAGCAAAAGGTCTTCCTTCTGCTTTCATTGTAATGGTGACCCAGATATTGGATAGCAAGATTTCTTGATATTCACCTACTCATAATTAAAATGACTGGGGAAATCTTCAGGTTTAAGAGTGTTTCATAATTTATTTAATTATTATGTGACTACATATTTTATACATAATTCTTTTTCATAGAAAGTGTGAATAAAATGGGCATCACTCAAGTCAACAAAAGCAAATAAACTATAGCACATTTTTAAAATGTGCTTCTTCAAACATCCTGCAACAGAAATAGATATTGAGTAAAAATCTAGCAACTGTGTGAATAAATAAAAAATGAAATTTTTATAATAAATAATTTTTGAAATAAATGAAAAATGTTTGAACAAAAGAAAAACCAATGAATAAGGTGTAAAGGGAAGAAATTTGCTTCTTTGGGAACAATCTGGATCAGAGGGTATTGCATATTTTGTGATACTTTGTGGTATATTTGTCCTTCAAAACAAAGATAGATAAGAGCTAATAAAAAATTTCAGCAAAATGACAAGTTAGATGTCCATGATAACTGATTATAGAGTTTACAAAGTATCATTAAGTTTAAGATTAAACTTTTAATTTATTGTGTAATTTCCATAAGCTGCTCTTACTGCCTGGGGAAACCAAGCTAAAGTCTAAAACTTCAAGGACACCATACTGACTTTTTAATAATTACAAAGTCTCACATATTTACGATCTTACACATTTCTTCTGAATAAACATTGGAGGGGGGAAAACAATTTTAACAATTTTAATATTTAAAAAGGCCCTTCATTTTGCTTTACTAGCACAAAGACGCAGCATTATAGTTAACGTTTTGTTCCAGCTGCTTGCAATAAGAGGACAAGTCACATTGTTCACTCAAACCTCAAATTCCCCAAACTAATAGTGCTAGGAAAGAGGCGAAGGGAATAGACAGAGTTTGAACCTCACCCTAAAGGCTAATAGAAGAAAGTTCTGTCAAACTGCTCCATGCATGCAGGAGATACCCTAAGCTACACTCAGGCCCAGAATCAAACCTAGGGACTCTTTAGGCATGCTGCTCCATTTGACCTTCACGTCACCGTAGGACAAGAAAGGAAGTAACAGTTCCTAAAATAGTGGGAAATAGGTTAAAATGTTGTAGGGCAAAATTAGCATCTTGAATTGCGAGAGGAGGAAAAATGTAACTGCCAGTAAGGAAAACAGAGAGAAGATCATCTCTATAGACTATATCCTTAAACAGTAGCAAAGGAATTTACTAATAGACCTCTCAAGGTCTGGCTTTACTTTTCCCTCCATGGAGACCTCCAACTTGGTGTTGTGTGTACTAAGTGAGATCTCTGGGTGTGTGTCAGAAATGTTGCAAGTGTGTGATCACATTGTATCTAATATCAAAGAGGAAGGGAATACTTAGCTATGGAGAAAGGAAACACTATTCCAGGTGCTCATACAATTCAGGGAAAAGAAGAAAATCCATGCCATGTATCAGGCTTTCTAACAATGAATCAGAATGCCTGCCCCCAATTCATTAGGGGTCCAAATAAATAAGCAATTTGAAGATAGAAGGAAAATAGAAACACACTCCAAATGAAATAGAAAATTTGATTTCTGTATCTATAGCATTTTTAGTATATTACATAAATTATTACCAATATATCATTTTCGTTAACATAAAAATATATATCATAAAAGCATGTTTTATTTTGTCCTTATCTCCTCCACAGAAATTTTATTTCACTATCAGTTACTACTACTAACTCAAATATCTACTAGTGAGACCTAAATCAGTAACTTGTGTATTTTTATTGTGTGAAGATCAAAATGAAAGAAGACAGAGTGGGTTTTCAGTTAAAAAACTCTTTATGAAAATGTATACTTGGGATGCCTGGGTGGCTCAGTCAGTTAAGCTGCTGCCTTCCGCTCAGGTCATGATCCCAGGGCCTGGGATGGAGTCCTACATCGGGCTCCTTGCTCAGCAGGGAGCCTGCTTCTCTCTCTGACTCTGCCTGCCACAATGCCTGCTTGTTCTCTCTCTCTCTCTCTCTCGCTGATATAAATAAATAAATAAAATCTTAAAAAAAAAAGAAAATGTATACTTTCCATATACATTTGGCAGACTATTTTTGAATAGTTGACCGTTTGAGAATTTTAAAACTATGCAGTAACCACCTAAGATATCAAAATTTTGCATATTTCCTTTCCTCTGATTTTATATTTGAAAAAATAATAATTCTTCTTGAAAACTATGAAGTAGATAAAAACGTCTGAACAGTCAAAATACAGTTCCCTGTGTTCATAAAAATGCTGGCACACAACACATGATTCATGGAAATATCCCACAGGTTTTTCCTCATTTATTCACTCAAATTATCTCTTCAGTTTATTAACTCAAATTTGATTAGAAACATCATATTGTTACGACTAGGTGTGAAGACAGAGAGCATTTCTCACTTATTAACAATATTACTGACATTTTTGAGCTCTTATTATATATGCCAGACCTTATTCAGGACACTTGGCTTAAATTATTTCTAATACTTTAATAGTTACATTGGTATCTTAAGAGACAGAGAGCAAGAGAGCAAGACTGAAAGAACAAGAGAAGGTAAAGGGCAAGAGAATGAGACGGAAAAAGAGGAAGGGGAGAGAGAAAGAGAGAGACACTGAGACTTCACAGCATCACTAGGAAGAAAGGGTGAGTGTCAACCTCAATTTTCCTTATTCCAAAGCACATGTTCCTAGAGCCCTGAAGATCATAAAATACCTTTCCACTCGATACCTTTTTTGAACAACAAACAAACTAAAGCACTAAAAAGCCTTCCAACTGTGCTAGCATCATGTAAAATTGATAGACTATAGACCAATTTCTCTTCCCTCTTATGCTGCTTGTCGCTTATGTCAAGACTTTAGTGCATGTGGAGTATTGGTATTTCTGGCTCAAAATACCTGCACTTCTTATTTTAAAACATCATCTGCCGCACAATAGTTCTGACTTAGGAGAGAGATTACTAAGGAGTTACTGTTAGATATTCTATAGCTATTTCTTAAGAAGCTTAAATCAGAACTTAACATCCTCTTCTGAATGAAGAACCTCTTTTTCATCTTTTAAAAAATACATTTCCCAAATAAACAGAGGCCTTGAGAAAATATTCCAGTGAGGCACCACTCTTCCTATGATAGGACGGCACCTTCCCTAAGACTCAATGTGTTGTTTTGTGGGGCCCTTCCTTCTACTCTTGGCCCCGAGATACAGATTCATAATTCTCACAGAGTGCTTAGCATTTTAAAAAAAATACAATATAATGTACACTCTTCTTTAACTAAAGTAATTTCTTCTTTCTTTCATGGAATATTTTAAAAACCAGTTCAAGTTTTCTTATTTTATGCCAGTGTGGAAAGGTTTTTCATCTGAATACTGAGAAATGATAAAATAGCTGTTCTTATCAAAACACAAAAACATGGGAAAAAATATCAGTGAAACCAGTGCCTGCACTTTAGGAAGTTTATGGTTTAATTCCTTCCTTCCAATGAGCATTTAAACTGAAATTGTTATTGTGTTATTTTTAACTGCACTGTTGATTTGCAGAGATTAAATGGCAAACTTGTCCAAAGTACAGTATACTCCCAGTTCGCATATCTGACTGTGAGTTAGCTTATTACTAATTGCAAAGAAATAAAGAGATTTCTGGCCAATTAAGAATAAATCTGTAGGGGCGCCTGGGTGGCTCAGTGGGTTGGGCCGCTGCCTTTGGCTCAGGTCATGATCTCAGGGTCCTGGGATCGAGTCCCGCATCGGGCTCTCTGCTCAGCAGGGAGCCTGCTTCCCTTCCTTTCTCTCTGCCTGCCTCTCTGCCTACTTGTGATTTTTCTCTGTCAAGTGAATGAATAAAATCTTAAAAAAAAAAAAAAAAAGAATAAATCTGTAAAGGTCCAAAATTCAAGTAAAGATAAGGATTCTGGAATATCATAAGATTTTCATTAATATTCCTCATATATAACTAAGTGTTTACCAGTTAATCTATTTATAGATGTTTGGGTTGATGATCAGAAATACCAGATTCCCTCCACGTTATTATTCAAAGCTCTCTCTCTCACTCTCCTTCTCTCTTTTTTATTAAATCTATTTAACATTTCAAACTGGTGCTAAATCACAATTTTTAAACACAAAATTTTCTATATATGTGAAAATGCAAAGCTAAGACCAAATTATATTGATAATTATATTGATTGATATTATATTGATAATTCGAGATACACTAAAAAACCAATACCTATCTTTCCTCAACTGGTCAGCATGAAATTGGAATTTAGGGAAGATGGGTCTCATGTTCCTTTTCTTGTGTATTAGTTGTGAGGACAAAGTTGAAGCCAAAGAGTTTGCTTACATAAATGTTTAAGTTTGACTCTAATTCTTACACTGACAGCTAACATAATTGAAAACTTACTATGAAGCTACATTTTAAGTGAGTTACATGATTAACCCATTGCAGTCTGTACAGTAAGTCTATCAGGAAGTAGTCTGGTGCTCATCCCAGGTGACAGATGTCACTGGGGCAGAGTAACCTGCCAAGGTCTTCTGGCTGGCAAATGGAAGAGGCCTGCTTGTGCTCAGTCTGTCTAGCTCCACAGCAATTAACCAGTACACAATTTTCTCTCAGTGTCTTTCTTTTGAGGTCTTTGGGAAGTATTTTGTGTTTTCTAGATGGATATATTTTCTAGGATATATAAACAAAGCCTTAAAATTCCAGAAACAAATTTCTCCGAGAAACAAACTGTCCCTCTCCTTCTCCCTCTATTTCTACCTCCTCCTCCTATGTTGGAGAGAACTCCAAAGGTTCTCTCTTGGAAGTGGTGAGATCCTAGAATCTATAGATCAGAAACTGACAGAAAAAAAAAAAAAAAAAAAAAAAAAAGGCATGTGAAAGTCAATGAAAACATAAAGAATTCTAAAATCTGATGTATCAAAAGAAACATCAAACCAAAAAAAAAAAAAAAAGAATTAAAAAGTTTAAACAGTCCCGTCCATGTTGCTACAAAAGTTGGGTATTCATCCTTTCTGATGGAGGCATAATACTCCATTGTGTATATGTACCACATCTTCCTTATCCATTTGTCTGTTGAAGGGCATCTTGGTTCTTTCCACAGTTTGGCGACCGTGGCCATTGCTGCAATAAACATTGGGGTACAGATGGCTCCCAACTTTTGTAGCAACATGGACGGGACTGGAAGAGATTATGCTGAGTGAACTAAGTCAAGCAGAGAAAGTCAAGTATCATATGGTCTCACTTATTTGTGGAGCATAACAAAGAACACGGTGGACATGGGGAGATGGAGAGGAGAGGGAGTTGAGGGAAACTGGAAGGGGAGATGAACCATGAGAGACTATGGACTCTGAAAAACAACCAGAGGGTTTTGAAGGGGCGGGGGGTGGGGTGGGAGGTTGAGGAACCAGGTGGTGGGTAATAGGGAGGGCACGTACTGCATGGAGCACTGGGTGTGGTGCAAAAACAATGAACACTGTTATGCTGAAAATAAAGAAATTAAAAAAAAATGAAAAAAAAAGTTTAACCAGAATTTCTGTTTGCAACAACAGTAAAAGAATAACAGAGAAATCATCATTCAATGACTGAACAATACATTTATAGTGTTGAATATAATAAGTACAAGCTGAACTTCTAATGTTGAGATATGATTTTCTGGATACAGAAATAACTATACCAGAAACTGATGTGTCTTTTTTTTTTTTTTTTTTTAAGTAAAGAAATGTTTTGGGCACCTGGGTGGCTCAGTGAGTTAAGCCTCTGCCTTAGACTTAGGTCATGATCTCAGAGTCCTGAGATCGAGCCCCACATCAGGCTCTCTGCTCAGCAGGGATCCTGCTTCCCTTCCTCTCTCTGCCTGCCTCTCTGCCTACTTGTGATCTCTGTCTGTCAAATAAATAAATAAAATCTTAGGAATAAAAAAAAGAAATGTTTTTCATGGGGCAGTGTTAATGTCTAATTCTAATGTGAAGTCAACTAGTCACTACACTAAATTTTACTTACAATTAAATATACAGCAGGGATAGATTTCCTCAAAATATTTGAATTTTATGATTTAATTCATTCAATGCCATTTTATTAAAACAGTGTATCATTATGGTAAAGTCACCAGATTGAGAAAAAAAATTAAAAAATAAATTTGAACATTAGATAAACAATAAATATTCTTTTAGTCTATGTAAGTCCTCAATATTACAAGGTACATTACAATATTTGCTATATTTCAGACATACATAGACCCCTAACGTCATTGTTTATATGAAATTCAAATTTAACTGGTCATCCTATATTTTATTTGGCAAACTTACTTTAGGGTTAAGGTTATTAAAATTTGGGCCTTTATGTATTTGTTAGTCACACTAATCAGAATAATTCCATTGGAAAAATGTGTGTCAATAGTGTTAAGGTAAATTGGGGACATTTCAGACAAACATAAGTTCGTCAAAAATTTCAAATTGCTTTAAAACTTCATTTTTCTTTATTTATTTTTATACATTAAGATAGAATAAGATATTATTCTGATTTTATGAGTATATGTCCTTTATAATTCGTAATTATTTCCAAGTTTTCCTGTGCAATAGTTTTATTTTGAGCTTAAAAAAACTTAATTTTATGCTTTTAAGAGTTACTGAAATCAGTAACTTCTTATTTTTAGATATGACTATTGATTTGCTTATCTATTTATCTATCACTTCTACTACTCTCAAATTATTATAAACACAGACATACAATAGTCATTTCACCTATAAGGCATACCACATGACTGGTATTAAGTACAGTATTTCTTCTTATGGATCCTTAAAGAATGAAGCACATGGGGGCGCCTGGGTGGATTGGGTCGCTGCCTTCGGCTCAGGTCATGATCTCAGGGTCCTGGGATCGAGCCCCGCATCGGGCTCTCTGCTCCGCAGGGAGCCTGCTTCCTCCTCTCTCTCTGCCTGCCTCTCTGCCTACTTGTGATCTCTCTCTGTCAAATAAATAAATAAAATCTTAAAAAAAAAAAAAAAGAATGAAGCACATGACAGCATACAGCTATGCAAATGGATTCCATCCCCACACCAATGAAAGTTGACATTACCCTGACTTTACACTAGGAGGCATATTGTTACTACAGATTTTTTTCTATTATCATACTAAACACTTTGTGACCTGGTTTAATGAACTCAAATACAAGAGAGTATTACTAAAACCTTTTAAGTATTTATAATAAATGAGTCCTCAAAGCTAATTATTTTGGGGATTTAAAGTCATACTTTAAATTGATGAGATCTAAAACTTTCCAGCAGAGAAAGCTTGTGCCCTTGCCTATTTTACAGCCATCTTTTAACTACATGTTAGGTAATATTTTAAAAAGTCATTTCACTGTACCTTTCTATAAAAAAAGGTAATAAAAAAGAAAATATATTGTGAGTAATTAATAGTAAATACTTTAAAATAATTAAGTGAACTTAAGTAGTTTAAAGTAAAACAGTGCAGATATCAGAACATAAATATGCTTTATAATTTTTATCAGTCTTTAGCAAATAGTGATGTTTTGAGATCAGAGATTATCAGATATTATCATATGAAAAAGTAAAATGACAAGAATTTAAAGTATAAAATTTTACAATTTGAAACTAATGTGGGGTTTTTTTAGAATTTTATTTCTGTCTTCAAATGTGTAATAATTTTACATTTCAAAATTCACTATGGTAATTTTAAAAACTTGATAGGAAACTTTGCTAAATAATCAGATACATGTTTCGTCCTACACTTTTTTTTTACTACCTACTGATAATAACAGCAGCAAAAAAATATAATGATACCTATAAACTGAGCCCGTGTTAAGTGCCAATAGCCCTGTGGCTGCAAAGTCAGTGAGTTAGGTCATAGATTATTTTGATTCCACAGTCTTTGTTCTTTTTTGTTTGCTTGTTTGTTTAAGATTTTATTTACTTATTTGACAGATGCAGATCATAAGTAGGCAGAGAGGCAGGCAGAGAGAGAGAGGGGAGGAAGCAGGCTCCCCGCTGAGCAGAGAGGCTGATGCGGGGCTCTATCCCAGGACCCTGGGATCATGACCTGAGCTGAAGGCAGAGGTTTAACCCACTGAGCCACCCAGGAGCCCCCACAGTCTTTGTTCTTAATAACAATTCTGCATTGCTTCCCCAAAAAAGTCATTAACTATGCATGGACTCAAATCTCCCCAGGCTTTCGAATATCTTTACTCCACTCCACCTTCACTTTTGCCTGCCTTGAACGTTAAGGTTTGTCATGATTTCTTGTTGGGTTTCCTCTCTCTCCTCATAATTATCTCATTTGCTCAAAGAATTTCATTCACCTTCTATTTTATTAGTTTACAATGTCCACTGCAGAATTGTATTCCTACTTCCTAGATTATCTTGTCCAGCACCTCAACGTTTAAAATTAAAGAAAAAATTATTAATTCCTAATCTGAGTTTTTCTCTTATGTTTTCTAATTTATTTAAATGCACAATTCTCCAATGTCTCACAAACCAAAATCTTGAAAAGACCCTCAAAATTCTGTCTTTTTTTTTTTTATCTGCTCTATCCTATCCTTCAAAATTTGGTCCCAACTTATTTCTCAATCCAGTTTCATTTATTGTCACATACTTGAATAATGTAATATCAACCATTTATTGAGTATCTACTATGTTTCAGGTTCTGTGCTGGGATGAATAGCTTTATCAAATAACCATAATTTTTATGACCATATTTTTAAAGATTATTAATATTCCCATTTTTGAGGTTAGGAATCTAAGCCCAAGTAGTAGAGCTAATCACATTTGCATGTGCTCTAAAGATAATGAAGTATTCACTGCTTGCCCAAGCATGAACCTTTCATAGCATCATGACCTTTCATAACACCAAGAAACCCCAACTCATGCGACTGTTAGCACACATGCACACACCACCATGCACAAACATTTTATTTACTTAGACAATTTCTTTTCATCCAATGTCACTTCTTGAAAGTATCACTTTGTCTGGGCTCCTGGGTGGTGGAGCTGGTTGAGTGTCCAACTCCTGGTTTTGGCTCAGCTCCTATCTCAGGGTCCTGTGACTGAGCCCCATATGGGGCTTCATGCTCGGCATGGAATCTGCTTAAAATTCTCTCTCCCTCTCCTTCTGCTCCTCCTCCCTGTTCTGCACATGTGCATACTTTCTGTCTCGCTCGCTCTAAGATTAAAAAAAAAAAAAAAAAAAAAGGTACACAGCATCTAAAATGAAATTTTAAAAAATAATAAAGTATCATTTTTACCAAAAGAATCTTTATTACTTAAGACTTATTCAATCCTAAAACCCACTTTTTTATACACTTACCATTAGCATTTATCATAGCTCACTAATGTTACTGGTATCCAGTATCTTCTAAAAAATCAGTGTTTCTTTTCCTTTTCTTCTTCTTCTATCTTCCTCTTACAGTCTATAAAATGCTCATATCACACCCCTTATAGAAAAGAAAATTGCAAAACAATTTCTGGAACTTCATAGATTCCCCAAAATCTACTCATAAGCTTCTTCTCCTTCTCTGACTGAGGAACTCTAGATTAAGAACTCTTGCTTTTGGGGTGCCGGGGTGGCTCAGTGGGTTAAGCCTCTGCCTTCAGCTCAGGTCATGATCTCAGGGTCCTGGGATCGAGCCCCGCAGCAGGCTCTCTGCTCAGCAGGAAGCCTGCTTCCCTTCCTGCCTCTCTGCCTACTTGTGAACTCTGTCTCGCTAATAAAAATAAATTTAAAAAAACAAAAACAAAAAAAACTCTTGCTTTCCCAGTTTGGTAGCAGAGTTTTTGAAAGTTTAGGAAGTCTTAGTTTTAACGTCTATTCCTAGAACCTAGCATAGTACTTGGCACCACAGTAGCCTCATTGTGAGTATCTACAGAATAAATAGATAAATGAATAAATCATGGAAAATCATGGATAAAAAATCATGGAAAATCATGGATAAAAGTAAATCATGGAAAAGTCAAGTGAATAAAGAGTCTTAAGCAAAAACTCCTGAATACGAAGTTATATCAAGATAGCTAAGACTTATATAGATTGTGGCAGAGATGCTTTAGGGTGACCCTCATAGTTCCCACCTCCTGGTATTCACAACTATGTGTATCTCCTTCCCTTGAGTGTGGACAGGACCTGAAGCTTGCTTCTAACCAACAGAATATGGCAATGGTGAGAGATGTCACTTTCGTGATTAGGTTCTATAAAACGTTATGCTGCTACAAACTCACTAGAGTTTAGAGAGAGACTCTGTCTCTCTAAATGACTTTAAAGAAGTGGATACGTTGGGAGGCATGTGTAGCTAAAAGCTGAATGTGGCCTCTAGATGCTGTGAGCAGTCTCCAGCTGATGACCAGAAAGATGCTGGGGTGCTCAATCCTACCAATGCAAGGAAATAAATTCTGCTAACAGGGGATGCCTGGGTGGCTCAGTCTGTTGAGCACCTGCCTTCGGCTCAGATCATGATCACAGGGTTCCTGGATCAAGCCCAAATCAGGCTCCCTGCTCGGTGGGGAGTCTGCTTCTCCTTCTGCCCCTACCCACCTTCTCATGCTCTCTCTCTCATTCACTCTCTCTCTCTCTCAAATAAATAATAAATTAAAAAACTAAAAAAAAATTCTGTTAATAGTATGAAAAATCTTAGTAAATTCTTCCACAGTTTGCCTGCAGATGAGAATGCAACCTAGCTGACACCTCGATTGCCAGCTTTGAGACCCTGCACAGAGAACACAGACAAACCTTGTTCAGACTCCTGACTTAAAGGTAGTGTGAGATTATGAATGTGTGCTCTTAAAAGGCACTAAGTATTATAATTAGCAACAGAACATAGATGGAAAGTAGATAGAGGGGAGATGGGGAGATACGTATTTGCTTTATAATCTAGATGATTGCATTCCAGAAAACTTCCGCCTTCTCTGATTTTGAGGTAAAAATAGATAACAATAGATAAGTTTTGAAGTTAGATTTACAAAAATATGCTTAGTAAAGAAGAAAATCAAACTCTCCTAGGATAAAAAGGGTAATCAAATTATTATTATTATTATTATTTTAGTTGCTGGGTTTTTGGCACCTTCTTACCCGTTTAAACTGAAATCACAGTAGGATTGATTTGTCTTTCTCTATACTATTCTTTAAAGAACTCTGCATTCACCAACTCAGGGTCCACTACTGTAGGATCACCATGAACTGATTATGAAAATCCCACGGGGAAATGAACACAGCAGGTGACAATATAAAATTTCTGAATAATTTTCGTTGAGTCTGTATTATTTAATACTATACTGTGCCAAAAAATCAAACTCATGTTTAATTTTCTTTTTTTTTTTTAAGATTTTATTTATTTGACAGACAGAGATCACAAGTAGGCAGAGAGGAAGGCAGACAAAGAGAGAGTTTGAGAAAGCAGGCTCCCCACAGAGCAGAGAGCCCGATGTGGGACTCGAACCCAGGACTCTGGGATCATGACCTGAGCCGAAGGCAGGGGCTTTAACACACTGAGCCACCCAGGTGCCCATGTTTAATTTTCAAAGCATACTATGGTTAATGATTGTTTTTTTGTTTGTTTGTTTTTGCTGCAGGTTAGTATTAGCACAAATTCTTACAATTGAAACTTGGATTTATATATTTTTTCTGAATTTATTGAAGTCCTTTTTATTTAATTAGGTTTTTTTTCTTCCCAAAACGACAGTCTGTCTCTCATGACCAAATATTTTAAATTCTCAGTATTTCTTAGCATGCACAACTGACAGAAAGAATATTTTAATGCAAATTTTATAATATTAAGAATGATTTTTTCCCAGCTCTATATCAGGTGCTTTCCATTTATATCACCTCATCACCAAATGAAAATATAATTTTGAATTTGTTATTAAAATTGTGGGAATATAGACAATTAAAAAGGTGAAATCAATGTTTCAAACTGAAGATAGCTACAGTTAACATGGTGTACTTCTCAGTAGATTTTGTTTGATTGTTCATCCATTGTTATCTTGATAGAACACTTTTAATTCATCTGATTGTGCTTCATGAGTTTTTGAAATATTGATTTATTCATTCAGTCACAAATACATGTTGCTGGCCTACTCTATGCCAGGTGCTGTCATGCACAGAGAACAGAAAGGTGAGCAAACAGTTCTTACTGATAACGGGAGAGACAATTGTTAATCAAAAATATCATACAGGTTTTCTTTGAGGAAAAAATGTAAAAAAAAATAAGAAAAGGTACAATGGTAATAAAAAGGAAAATTTATTCCACTGAAAAGAGCACTAAGCAAGAGGTGGTATATATGAGTTTTATTCTTGACTCACAAACTATGTAACTATAAGCAACGCCTTCCCTTTTAATGCCTCTGTATAAAAATACTTTATATGGTATGGTCTGCAGGGTTGAACTAAGGACACAATTGCCAGTAACCTAAGGCCAAAAACCAAACCAAACCAAACAAACAAACAAAAAACTGCAGGAGCAGATCTTTCCCAAATTGTTCCTCTTACTAGCAGACCGTTCAACCAACTCATCTTCTTAAAATTCAATTTCTCAAATTTTCTTTAAAAAAAATAAGATTAGTGTTGACAAGAACTCCGCTATGAGAGCTGAAAGGTGAGCCCACTTCCACGTGAACCAGATCCTAAAGTCCATCCAGAAGCATACAGAGTTTTCTCCAACAGCCTGAGAAGGAGCAATTTATATGTGGAGGGGGGCAGGGGAGGGGCAGAGGGAGAGAGAGAATCTTAAGCAGCCTCCAACCCAGGACAGAGCCTGATGTGGGTCTCGATTTCACAATGCATGAGATCAAGACCTGAGAGGAAATCGAGTCAGACATCCTACTGAGCCACCCAGGCACACCAGAAGAAGCTGCTTGGGGCAGCTGGAAATAATATCTATCTGTATACATATACATATGCACACACACACACACACACACACACACACACACACACACACAACATATAACGGGTCTTGGAATTCACACGTCAGTGCCAGTGATGACACTGCCACAAAACATATGGACAGTGAAGGTGCTTCTCTAAATAGTAAGAGTATTGCTGTGGAGTCAGGTACTCTTAAGTTCCTATTTTGCCTCAGCTATCTGTTAAGTAGTTTCAGAAAGATAACTGTCATTTTCTGAAATTCAGGTGACTTAGAATACTGTCTAACTTGTATTATTGTGTGGAATCATAAACAGTATATTAAAACATTTACTAGCATTCCTGACTCATACGTACACCTGAATAAATACACATCCATATCCTCAGGTATCAAAATTATCCTTAGTGAGAAGTTTGCCAACTGATTCACATAAAGTCCAGGTAGAGGCAGAAGCATAGGAATAGATAGGGCTTTAATAAAGTAAATACAATCTGCAATTTTGCACATGATTAAACAGCAGAAAATCCTTTAAAATGACATTTTAAAAAAATGCCAGATATAAAAATAACTCTATTCATGATTCTCAATGGGACAAGATTAAGCCTTAATTCTGAATTAGTGGTAATAAGCTGTTCCTGATCTGATCACATAATTGTTTTTGTTTGCTTTTAAGTTGGGGAAAGTCTTTCATCAGTCTAGTTACAGTTATTAAAAATAGAAAACTCCTACTGAAAATCCCCTTAGTATGTTCTTAGATGTAATGATTTTATTGAATTATACATGAAGTGTATGATCACATTAACGAGCTAACTTCTTAAAGAAATATGATTTATCTGCTATTCAAGAATAGTCCAAGTCTTGATATGCAGAAAAGGTGACAAAACTCAGTGCAAGGCATTTTGCACGTGTTATTTGCGGTGCAGCTGACTAAGGATGCTCTAAGACTCAGATGTGCCTAGAACACAGAGACACTATCTACTTGGTTGCCGAAGGATACTCCTCATGCCCTGTCCTTAAATTCCCCTGGTGTCATACAGAGAAGGGCTGAAGTTTCTGCTTAATGATTTTATTGCTAAATTCCAAAAAGGACTTTTCAAAGACTCTATTTCACTCAAAAGATCTTAATTGGAGGAAAATACCAATTTACATTCTAGTCTTCTAAATACAAATGTAATTACTGAAAAATCTCTGTTTAATTGCAATTTCACCATTTGAAATACACTTCAATGTATACATAACCATCTGGCTATACTTTCGTACAATAAACCATATCTTTGGTTCAAAACAATTAATAGAAAAAGGAAGAACATGGATATTTCATACATTGATTCTCAGTTTTATATCAGTCTCCCACTATATACTTAAAATAAACTTTGCATTTTGAGAATTTTAAAACAGTATAAAATTAGGAAACAACAGTATAATAAGACTCTATACATCCATTATCCAACCTCAACAACCACTAACATTTCATTGTTTAATTTATTCCCATCACTGTCATCATCATTAGTAGTATTTTGTTTGGGTATCATTAAAACAAATTCTAGACATTATTTTGTTTCTTCTATAAATTCTCCACGATCCATCCCTACCAATAAAGGATTTTCTCTTAATAAAGCTATAATATCATTATCACATCTAACAAAATAAGTTATTATTAATATCATTTAAAATGCAACACATACTCATATATCCACAATTTTCTTAAAAATTTTTATGATACTGAAAAAAGAAACAAACTTGCTGGTCACCACTGGAAGTTCCTAGGGCACCAGTTCATTTTATAAATTAATATACCAAGCAAGTGTGTGTCTTGGATTTCCTGTGTGAACTTGATTTCATGTAGTAATCAATGACTAGTGGGTTGAAGTTCTTCATCATAAGATTTTTAAAACTACTTCATTAAAAAGAAATAATTTCTTTTGTTTATTACTTTTATATCCACTCACTGTATAATTTAATAGCATGCTCTGTAATTATTTTAGCAATAAACACAAATATAATTTTATATATTTATGAAAATAATTTTGGAGTGTTAAAATATATATTTATATATAAATACATATATATATATTTTTTTCTACTTGTATATATCCCTTTACCTACCCCAGCCTTTTCAAACAGGTACTGGCTTTATAATCATTGCATATATGAGGATGAGACAGGATAGAGAATGGTTAAAAAGCATTCTGTTATTTTTCAAAGTTCTGAACCTACTACACAGATTTTTTTTTTTCAATTGCTACTAGAGAAAAAAAAAAATGTTGGAGGGATTATGTCTTTGTGGAAATCTATCAAGAGATGCAGTGGGGATCTCCAACCCCAGACATTAAAAGCATTTATGCAGTCCTGCTGGAAAGGAAAGGGATGAAAGAAAGAAAGAGAGGTAGAGACTACATGGTGCTTGTTGGGCAGAACTCAGAGAAACCCAGCGGCTTGGGATTACAGAGTCCTGAGGCTAGATTCCACGGCAGAGTCCAGGGAAGCAGGAAGATCCTGGAGTGATAAACTCACCAAGCATCTAGGCACCATAGCCATGCACAAACTCCTTTGCCCACCAGTGGTCTGAAGGGATTAGGAGTAGTTACGAAAGGGCCAGGAGGGCTGGGATGAAGGCAATATAATCTGAGACACGTGAGGCTCCAGTGAAACAAGGGGCATCTCCGTGGACATGTAAGTGCGCAGATGACCAAGGGACCAGAATGTTTCAATTCTTTTTGGCATGACATAGACAATGTGAAATTGAGGGGGGAGAAAAGTGAAGTTTCCATCACACTAGTAAAATGGGAATTCAAGTCTTTTTCTAAATGAAAGAAAAAAAGAAAGTTGTATGTCCAGCACATCTAAATTATTGGCATGAGTCACATCTGATACAATAAAGACTACTGTAGATTTTACATGGTATTATTTACAAAAACCATCAATTATAACATAATTTACAAACTTTATTTTTGAGATTGCATGTAAAAGCCTTCATACTTTCCTAATTTTTTTTCAAAATTCATGTGTTTGATAGAATATAAAATTTATGATGTCAACAACCTAGAAGTATAAACTTGGAAGTAAAGAAGAATATTGTAGCTAAATGTCACTGTGTGTGTGTGTTTGTGTACAGAAGAAAGCCTAATATTTCCAAAAACTCCTCCAGAAGATACTTCTTTTATTAGTTTTTCTTTAAAAAGGATAATGAAAAGGGGTGCCTGGGTGGTTCAGTGGGTTAAAGCCTCTGCCTTTGGCTCAGGTCATGATCCCAGGATCCTGGGATCAAGCCCCCGCATCAGGCTCTTTGCTCAGTAGGGAGCCTGCTTCCTCCTCTCTCTCTGCCTGCCGCTCTGCCTACTTGTGATCTCTGTCTGTCAAATAAATAAATAAATAATATTTTTTTAAAAAGTATAACGAAAAGAGTTACTATGGAATTACTACTAATCTTCAAAGGTTTTTTTTTTTTAATTGAGAAGCATAATATTTTTAAAATATTCCTATAAAAATAGGAATCCATACAAATTGAATACTTAATAACTGTACAGATAATACTAACATTCATGATTTCTATGAGGATAGCATGGTTACTTTAAAATCTTGGCTCCTCAAGAATTATCACACCACAGACAGAAAGCCCCAATGAAGACAAAGGATACAATCTAGATCTGAATAGCAAGATTATTACTATTGAAGATTACTGCTTCAATTATGCTATACCTCACTTCACAAATTCCTCAAAGTTAATTACAAAAATGCGACTATGGAATTTTAAGATAATATATCATAATACTATCCTAATATGAATTACCATTTGGTTATGAATCTCTTAATATTTCTAGGCTATTCTAATTAATTCTGTTCTAGACATTTACAGAGGAGGTTAAAATTTTAAGTCCCATTAAATGTGGAAAGTATAGTTGGCCTCCAGGGCCCCTCACAGTGCCTCTTTTCCTTATCTCCCGATTTTCCTTCTTTCTTAATGATGAATAAGGATGTTGCCTCCACCAAGGATCAGTTTAACACATTTTATTGACCATGATTCTCCTGGGTGAAGTCACTGCATTGGGCTGAATGTTGGAGTGTGCGAGGGTGTGTCATCCCTTGGGTCCCTTTTTCCTTGTGACTAGATTGGTAAAACCCCAGGGACCTCTTGAAGCTATTCTGAAAAGGCCCTATGTTTATTTGTTTGTTTGTTTGTTTGTTTTAGAATCTCTTCTAACTTCCCCCATTAGGCAGCTCACTCAGCTACTTCCCTGGTCTAGGATGGCATTGGGGGAATAGCTATATATTTTGGGTGAAGTTCTGGCTTAAGGTAACTTATGTTAACCATACTTATGTATACTTTTTCCCCCTTCTTTTCTTTTACTTCTGTAAAAAACAAACAAACAAAAAAAAAACAAAAAAACACCTTTGGAGAACTGAATAGACACGACCTAAAACTATTTTCTTAAAATGGGAGTCTTTCTGTCTTGGTCTTAGCCGAAGTCCAAAGACAAGAGAAACCAACCATTCCCATAAGCAGAAGAGGAAGCCAAGAACCAGTTTGGTACCTTCAGCTTAATGGCGAAAGAGATGTTTTAAAATTGGAGAGGGGGAAGCTGAAAACCAGGAAATCAGTTTAGAAAAAGCTATCTTACGTGTCTGACCTCTTCACAGAAGTCCAGGAAAGGATGATTCAGTAGAACCACTTAGGTTCAATGATGTTTAATCAAAACCAAGAAATCTAAGGAGGACAGTTGGCCAGCTCTCCTAAATGTTGTGTAATGAGAATTCCCCTCTTTGCATATGGCCTGCCCTTCTGGATATGTGAAGTAAAAAAAATGCACTTATATTTCCCTTATGACCCGAAGATACAGAACGAGACAGAAAGATCAAGAATCAGAGCTGGTGTGCAATTTACTTAGCTCTTCCTAAAAGACTGGCTGGAGCAGGGAGAAACCTCAGCAGAAAGAAGATACCGATGTAACCATACATGCCAATGAGAAGAAAGACATTTATCAAAGATACATGCAGAAATGGGTGCCAGCTTGAGGGAGAGGAAGGAGTAATATGTAATATGTAATATGTAATATCCCGGACCACAGACCTGGATACAAAGAGAGGCAAATTCCAAAATTCAAATTCTAAAATCCTAGAAATCAGAGAACACCAATTCTGGATTCTCACAATAGGACAAGCTTTTTACCTCCTCTTGGTATTCTACTTCAACCACAGAATTGCCAGAAGCACATGTATGTCTACAGCAGCAGAAAAGAAGTAGTTTAGAAAACTGGGGAAACTCATCCTGTCCCCATTTCTCCCTGTAGGCGACCAGTGTGATGCAGGTTCAAAATGAGTTGGAAAACAGTTTTAATTCAAATCAAGTAGAAATCATGGTCATTACTGTGGACTGGACATTATTACTGAATTAGACTTTGAACTTTTTAATAAAAGTGAATTAGTCAGTGGAAAAAAACAGAGAGAATCACCAGAAGAGGTAGAGTGCTTGCCCAAAATTTCCTCCAAAGGCAAAGAAAAAAGCACCCTCACAGGGCTTACTCTGAATGGGCAATGATTTCTAAGGTGTGCAGAATTAACATCTTGGCTAATTCCATCTCACTCATTCCACTCATTCAATGCACTGGTTAAAACATATCCAAAATTTAAACAGACAAAATTTAAAAAGACAAAAAAAGTAAATCATCCCTTTGCACTTGTTTTAATCAACGATTTTATCTTTTTTTTTTTTTTTTAAGTCTTCACTGGAAAACATCATTCCACCAAACAACAAACATAGTAGTCTTGATTTATTTTGAATATGGCAACAAGAAAGCCAGCAAAACCAACCGAATGTCCATTTATTTGCTCCCCCAAATCACTGTTAGAACTCAAGCGCATACAACAAAAAGCCAGAACTCCAAGCCATCACAGTTTTTAAGGGGACTCACCAGAGTTGGGGTCAGAGTTGCCATCTGCTTCGGTCCTCTTGTCCGGAGAGGCCTGGTCGTAGAATTCGTCCTGTGGCTGAACCAGAGGAAGAGGGTGTGAGATCAGGGTGCCACTACCCACCGGCTCGTGGTCTCCTAGACCACTGTCACTGCAGCTTTCCTGGGAGCCATCGGGGAGGTGAAACGTAACCCGGCGCTGCGACTACAAAGAAGACCACAGGACACGCGGATTAACAATCCTCCCAGAGAAAAGGGGCGCGGCGGAACACAAAATCAAAACAACTTTCAACACATGATACAATGTAAAAGCAAAACAGATAAAACTTGGAACAAAGCTAGGAACGAAATTTAGCACTTGCTATTTACTGTATCATGTCTAACTCGCAAAATACAAGAAAGAATTACGGTTTTGTTCAACTGAAGGACAAAAAAGGCACTAATAGTAAACCGCTGAAAATTATAGCAAGAAAAGCAAAAAAGGAATATACCAGTTTTCAACGTTAAAAAAAAAAAACTTGAAATAAGCAGAAATATGCAAATATTTGTTCCAAAGATCTGAATAAATACATAGACAATGTAACATTCAGTTTCTTTTGAATGAAACAGGCATTTTCTTTATTTAATGATTTTAAGGTAGTTTTTGCAAAGAAGTCATTATTGCCCATTGGCTCAGATATTACTACCACTCACTGGTTATAGAACATCCCAGTAGAAAGATGCTTAGAGTATTATTTTGACAACTATTTCTACAATGTCACTATCAGAAGTGACCTAAAATATGTGCATGGGTACTTCAATAAATTTTCGTGTTTTAATAAAATAAAAGTGTGCATTTCAGCACAGATTGCTGCTTAGGACTCTTGGTAAATGTTCTTTTAGGTGATGTAATCCATGAGATAGGAGAATATTTACAGCTGTGTTGGGTGGAGATTTATGACTTATGGAATTATAGGAGAGTAGTAAATTTGCGCTGTATGTCTGGCTGCACCTAATCTTCATTCTGCTTTAATAGTCAGAAGACCTTTCAATATCATGTCACATGTGACCACTTTTACTCATGTTTAACAAAATTATGAATGTATAAATAATAAAGTATATAAAATACAAAAGCGTAATGTATAATCACTTCATAATACCTAAAATTTGTGTGTTTTGCAGAGAGGCAATTTATAGACTGTATCCATTCCAAAGAAAAAAAGAATGCAATTAGACACAAAATGCTATAGATAGATATACTGCCACTCTATAAATGCATTTTTATAGACAACAGTAGGACATAGCCTATTTCCTATGAGTCACTGGTTCAAATCCAGCTCAGAGTCATAATGGAGAAGAGCTGATACCACTTTATTGCTGTTCAATGACCTGTATGAAATGATTTGATAGTTCAGTACATTTTTAATGAACTGATGCCAACATCACATAAACTATAATCATAAACGGTGCTAATTGAGTCTATTGTAGCACATTTCACCTTCATGCACAACTATCTCATTCACCCCTCAATGTATTTTTATTTTTTTTATTTATTTTTTTAAAATATTTAATTTATTTATTTGACAGAGAGAGAGGTCACAAGTAGGCAGAGAGGCAGGCAGAGAGAGAGGGAGAAACAGGCTCCCCACTGAGCAGAGAGCCCGATGCGGGGCTCGATTCCAGGACCCTGAGATCATGACCTGAGCCGAAGGCAGAGACCCAAACCACTGAGCCACCCAGGCGCCCCCTCAATGTATTTTTAAAACGTGCCTAGGTGAGTGCTCCACAATATGCAAGCCAAACTTGAATATTAATATCTTGGATAGGAAGGAAAATGCTACCATTTACTATAGTGTTTCCTCTCTTGTGTGAATTTAACCCTTTAGAGAAAACCAGTAATGTATTTTTTTATTTATGTTTCAATATGCCCTTGTTTCATCAGTATCCTTTGGTGATAAACACAGCATTAAGGTCGATGACCAGGCTGCCCATTATACAGGACAGTCAAACATAGCTTTTTAAGTGAGTGGCCTATTAAAAAGTCTGTAGTTTCAGTGATTACAGCATCTTTGGTATTACCTCTGGAGGAACACCTCAGGTGAGTAAAAAAGTAGTCAAATATAAGTGAAAGACAATGGGACAGATTATTCTTCAGTCTTTCTAAAGCATTTCCAGAGGTCCATAAGCCATTATAAAGTATACGTTCCACAGGCAGAAGTAAAAAGGAAAATCTCCATGTATGATATTTTTCTAAGCGTAATTAAAATTGTTTTAATTACTTTATGCTTTTCCCCCTGAGAAATGTGAATCTGCAGCCCCAGTAACACTTGAATCCAGCAGTTCTCACACAACAGCCATTAGAATGAGCATTTACCCTCTAGTACATGTACCCACTGGTATACAGCCTGGCACTATGATTTCACTGAGAAGAAAAATATTCTTTTCAAAACTGTTTCAAATATAACCAATTAAATTCCATCTCACATATATTACACTATGATCTTCCTTTGCTACTTTGTAAGTGAGAATAAGCAAATATAGAAATCTCTTTGCAGTGGTATAGTAGATAGTAATTTATTTGCAATAGGACTATGTAAATTAGAGTGGTACAATACTTAAACTATGGTGACTTATGGAACTATTTCTAATTAATTTGACTCAAAGATGTTAAGTTTTAAGTGGCAAACCTGTACAGTTTATCAGTCTAATGGGAGTTTGGGGTGGGAGGTGGCATATGGACTAAGAATTAGAACATGGATATTATGGTATGAAGCAAACTGATCAAGCAAATCAAACTATAATTTATCATTGTAATGACTGATGCAAGTAAAATAATGTCTGAAATATCAAGGTAGATCTAAGGAAAGAATCTGAAGAAACTGAAATGCAGGAAAACAAGGATCCATGAAGTGTTACGAAATAAGAGGTGCAGGTGACAGCAAGGACTCGACAGACTTGCTGAGATGTCGCTGAAGGACACCAGCTGAGAAAGCCAGAACCAGACCTCTTGGCTAGGAGCCCTTGCTCTGCAGAGACTGGTCCAGGGCAAGTGACTATCTCTTTGAATGAGTTCCTGGCTTTGTAAAATGGAGAAGATAGTGCCTTCCCTGAAGAAGAGTTGTAAGGCTCAAGCAGATAAAATAAGAAGCATCGTTGGTGCATAATATATAACACATAGTAGATACTCAGTAAAAGTACTTATCAATTCTTTAAATTTACTGCTGCATATTCTTTTAACCTCCAGAGCTATCAATGTTTAGCTAGTTTTAAGGCTGTGATTCCTGGGGTGCCTGGGTGGCCCAGTCCTTTCAGCATCTGCCTTCAGCTCAGGTCATGATCTCAGGGTCCTGCTCAGCAGGGAGCCTGCTTCTCCTTCTCCCTCTGTGATCTCTCTTGCTCTCACACTCTCTCAAATAAATAAATAAAAATTAAAAAAAAAAAAGATGTGATTCCTTCACAACAGAAAAAAATATACATTGTTATTTTGTAAGGCAACTGCTTAGACCCCATAATCTTAGCATGTCTCCCAAAGTGGATGTAGATCATGTTAGCTCAGAGTCTTTGTGAGGGGAAGCTGATTTTGGTGGGAGCAGCAGATGAAGATGGACAGTTTAGAATACATGATTTCTTCTCTAAGAAAGTGAAGGTTTTCCCATTATCCTTTCAGAAACCTATAATTGTTTGCATATCTGAAGAGAGAAAAAGGGGTAAGCTTTCTTACTGCCTCTGGGAATGTTGCTCTTCGGTTATCCCCATGGAAATATACCCAATTTGTGTTATAAATACAGTCAAGCCCTGCCTGACTGAACTGGGACAACATATGTTATCATGAGACTACTTCAGACTTTCCAAAGCCTTTGCACTTTTGTTTTCCAAAAACCTCTCTCTTACCCATTCCATTTTCTCCCATGGTAAACATTATTATTATTATCGGCTATGCTTGTTAACGGTTTGAATGTCACATTTATTTATCTGATTTATCACTAACAAGTTAGCTCTAGGTCCCTGGCTGCCCTGAGAAGGAATAAGATGGGAACCAGTAACTACTAAGGTTGATTCATGTTATTTTATCTCAGGGCTGCTGATATGAATTCTAACCATGCAAAACCTTCATCAGAAATTCTGTACTCTACACAAGCATAAAAGGCCATGCATACAAATATAGGTTCAGGATGCTGCAAGTCGGGAGATGCCACACTGGTTTAATTTAAGAAATATCACCAAACACTTTTACAATATTATTTTTTGCATGTTAGTAGAAAGGAAAGAGAGGGGAAATTCAAGAAGCTCGGGGAAGGTACACATGTTCCTGTATTGGGCTCTGTTCTTCAAGAGTCACTAAAAGAACTCTGAGTCACCTAGGAAATCTCAATCATTGCCTGAATGCTTCCTTTGTGTGTTTCTTACTGGTACAGAATATTATTCACCAATGAATGACTCACATTCAAGTCTATAATCCCAGTCCCACTAACCTCCTGGGATTTCTACGTGCAAAGATTTGATGGTCAAGTTCATTGTGTCTTTGCATGAAATAGCAAAAACACAGAAATGAGTGACATGCCTAATACAAATAGATATTTAATAAATAAATTATATATCATACAATTGAACAAATCACAATACTTTTAAAAGGATTGTCTTTCACTTATATTTGACTACTTTTTACTCACCTGAGGTATTCCTCCAGAGGTAATACCAAAGATGCTGTAAGCACTGAAACTACAGACTTTTTAATAGGCCACTCACTTAAAAAACAAAACATTTTAGTAATGTTTATTGATGTTGAAAATATAATCTATTTTTAAGTGTGAAAATCAGGTTAGTAAGGATTTTGCTTAGTTGAATTACATTTCATTAAGGTGTTTTGGGGTATGAATGTGCATAAGCTAAGATCTGGCTATGGGCACACTGTTTAAAGTACTATTGTCTGGTCACAGAATATGGTATTTTAAAATTTCATTATTTTGACCACACTAAAATTTGTAGGGATTATCTTGGCAATCGTAAAACACATCCTAATATTTATGTATTCCCCTTCATCACTTACAGTGAAAAAAAGAACAGAAAAAGTCTAGTAGATAGGAGGTGGGCTTTCTTTGAGCTAAGGAATGCCAAAGAAGCTTACTATCCCTGCTCTGCTATTCTAACTTCTATTCTTTCTCTACCTAAGATTTTTAATGATTGCAGTTAAAAATTCTTATCATCTGGGGCACCTGGGTGGCTCAGTGGGTTAAGTCTCTGCCTTCAGCTCAGGTCATGATCTCAGGGTCCTGGGATCCAGCCCCACCCACATCATAGGGCTCTCTGCTCAGCAGGGAGCCTGCTTCCCCCTCTCTCTGCCTGCCTCTCTGCCTACTTGTGATCTCTGTCTGTCAAATAAATAAAATCTTTTAAAAAATTCTTATCTTCTCCTCAAATCAAAATAACAACACGAATTTGGCACACTAAGCCAATTATTGCAAGACAAATAAACAAATTCACTAGTTAATAACTGATACTTAAAATAATTATTCTCTCTAAAAGTATACTTCGATATTGTGGAAGTAGGAAAAAAAGTGCTTTAGAATTGTTTAAATATGGTTTCATTTGTGCAGAATTCCTTAAATATCTTTTCAAGGAAATATTCCTAACTCTGATTTAGTTCTTTAAACCCTATTTAAGAAATATTGATGTATCATTCATCTATCTAATCCCTAAATAGTATACGTACACACACAAACACAAACTGTCAGAAATTACTTATGATGAAGTAAAAAACAAAAATGAACCTAAAGTTCCACATGTGAACTTGTTTTTTCCTTACCCCAGCATTAATTCCAATGAATATATGCTATTTATTTACATGAAATAATATTTTCTTATATACCTCTTCTCAAAGTAGCAAAGGAATCTACCCCAAAGAGGGTTAAAAAGAAAACTAGAGACTGGAAACTGAAGTTTAATACAAACATTTCTAATAATATTAATTGGAACCATTTGGACCTTTCTTATTTTTAAGGGACTTAAGAGATTTTAAGAGATTTAAGAGATTGAGATTTAAGAAATAACAGTTATGGGGATAGTTTTAAGTTGCAAGCTCTGAGAATGAGGTCTGGGGGGCAAAGGTCACCAACGTAGAGCTTCTCCTTTTGTAACAAAGAATGTCCGGATGGTAGGTCTAATATCCTTGGAATGTTCTGGCCATGCAAGGAAGGAGTGGCTACAGATACTTGCTAGGCTAGTTGCTACATTATAAAAGATTGTTGCATATAGATATTAACAGGGTACGCTTTGTCCTGTCTGCTGCTCCTGGACTCCCTGCCTGTAAGTTCCCCCAATAAACCTATGTCTTAATTGCTACCTCTGGGTCTTTTCTTCAGCCTTGCCAGGCCATCACCCACCCTTCACTTTGAGTCCCCTGGGATGCGGCTACACAATGACAAAAGAACACATTTTCAACTAAAACTACTAATTTGATTCAATAGGAATTTCCTCAACAGCTTCTTGCCATCTAAAATCAATGCACCTTTATCTTCAGTAAAATCCAGAAATGAATGAGAGTCCGGGTAAGTTAGAAAATAAGGTAAAAAGGGCCCCAAAAGCAATCCGTCGCTGTAAGTTTAATTTGCTATTGCTCAAAACTTGTAGGCTCAACTAAGGGACACTAAGATTAACACACACATGTTCTTTTTCATTCATATTTGAGAGATGAGATCCAAAGTGGTAAATCAAGAAAAGATTTCTGGATTTAATGAGTAAAATGAGCCCATTATCAAAAACAAAGAACAGTTTTGAAGGACAAAATCACAAGGAACTTTTTTGATGCACGATAAATGAAATGTTTTGAGTACAGAATTATTTTATAATGAGTCATTTTATGATTTGTACCTGACAAATTGAGTCATTCTCCTCTCCTGTTTATTGGAAGTACATATGATAAAACAGTTCTGCTAATGTAGACTTTACTTATCTTAGCTGCCAATTACTTAGAGATTTTCCATCTATCTTAATGTTACTTTTTTTTCAGATGAGGAAATAAGGTAAAGTGACTTGTCTATATAGGTTGCAGTGGAAACTAGAACTCTTATTTTCTGATTTTCAACAGGAAGCACTGCTCATTCCTTCATCCTTCTATGTAATAATTGTTGAGCACCCACTCTATGCTAGACACCATTCTAGCTACTGAGAATAAAATGGTGAACAAGACAAAAACTATAGTCCACAAATTCCTAAGAAGTCAAATTTTATTAAGCTAGTTTCTGATGTTTTTGGCTAGCAGCTTTTAAAATGTGATCTCCTGGGGCGCCTGGGTGGCTCAGCGGGTTAAAGCCTCTGCCTTCAGCTCAGGTCATGATCCCGGGGTGCTGGGATCGAGCCCCGCATCGGGCTCTCTGCTTAGCTGGGAGCCTGCTTCCTCCTCTCTCTCTGCCTGCCTCTCTGCCTACTTGTAATCTCTATCTGTCAAATAAATAAATCTTTTAAAAAAAATAAATAAAATGTGATCTCCTTCTAATTCTTGCAAACTCTGCAGACTTAGGCAAGGTCAGTGCATGAGTGGGAGACCTTCATTCATTAAAAATAGCCAAGGGAAAAAGAAAAGAAGGAAGGGAGTGCTTTCTGAGTTTTTGCCACAACAATTCCTAGATCTGTTGCCATCCTTGGATTGGAATTTATTGCCAGTTTGTGAAAATAAAAAATAAAAAGGATAAAAGAGTAACTGAGACTGTTAGAAAAGGCTATTCCTGACTCAAATACAGAATCATTGTTAACTTTGCATATCCTTGAACAACTCTTTTTGTCTCCAAGTAGATAAAGAAATGTTAACAATCTCAAATAAGAATTGATGAAATCAAAACCATTGAGTTTTTCTGAGGAACATATACACTTGACATTTCATGAGCTTATAATGAATATTTACTGGATGAAGATGATTTACCCAGAATTGAACGAGGAAATCTAAAGAGGATGGAGTAGAAATGAAGTATCATGGTTCATCCTCCAAAGGTGATTTCCCATGGGAAAAGTTCTCTGTCTCCCCAGCAAGAAGGTTACTGCCTTATTTTAAAAGTAGCAAAATGAAACATGATAACAATCTATTAACGGGCAGTCTTTTCCTTCTTTCTACTTTCAATGTTTTAACATCTTAGAGTCGTTGGAGACAAATGGGAAGTTTCCACTCATGTTTGAGAAAGATGTATAACAACTTCCCTGACCATATGTGATGAATGTAAAGGTGTCAGCAACTTTAAAATGATTTTATATTCTAAGTGATATCTATGTTATCTATAGATAGGACTAGGGTGTGGATGATTACTGACCATATGAACTTGAGAAGCATTTTCAGGGGCAATGGTGAGTGGTCATCTATACTCTACCTACTGCTCATCAACTAGTTGGCTACTGGCAGCCAAGCCACTGTTTCATTTCAGGGCAGATCTGTCAACTTCTGTTTGACCTTCACTACTCAACTGGAAATTTAAAGGCGGAAACTTGTTTCAGCTTGCGTGGGAAACCCATATTAACGTAATCTTAGCCCATTCAGTTTGTAACCTTATTATGAAATGACCCTCAAAGTGAGGACCTATGTGTTTTTGTGCTTTATAAATACAGTGGATTGAACACCTCTTAGCAGTGCCTATGGGCTGGAAGACTCATATTAATATAACATGTGGTGAAATTTTTAATATGGTTTTATTTTCATTTCCTTTTGATCTCAGTATGATTTGTGAGAAAGGTAGGTCGCATTTCTCTTTCTGCACAAAAACAATTGATAGCTTCAAGAATAAAAGTAAATTCTTTGTACTCTTTTTGGGTGTAAACGTGGTGCTTGAACTTTAATACTGGGAAAAAACATAAATCAAGAATCACCTCCCTACATCAAAATGGTTTGAATCAACTTTCTTCTTTGTCTTGGTGATGTGACCCCACCCTTAAATTTCTTCTGGGGTCCCCGGAAAGTAGAGAGGATTAAGAATTGTCAGCGTTGTTGGCTATTTTGCTTCTTATATTCTTATTTAGTTCCTGCTATCAGAAACAACCTCAACCTATTTCTCACAGTTAAATGTTGCCCAGTAGGAAGGCAGCACTTTATCTGAGCATACAAAATATAAAATGACTATATTAAACAGGAGCAGCTGCTCCTGAATCTGCAAGCAGAATTTTTGCATCTATAAATTATATGTACAGAAATAGGGAAGAAACGACTCAGCAAGAGTCCTTTCCAATTTAGTTTTCTAGTATAAACAAACCCATGTGACAAAGTAAGTTACCCTTATCATATTTACAAAATCAGCATACATAATCATTACAGCATTTTAATTAGAAATTACATGAAGCTATTGCTGTTATTAAGTAAAAATATAGAACCCATTGACGCAGCATTGGTCTTTTACAAAAAGTGAGTCTCTCTGGGAATAATAAAAAAAAAAATCACTGAAAAATAATGTGTCAAATCTGTATGTATTGATAATAGAAATAGAGTCTGATTTAGTGTCTAGAATTCAAGAATTTATCTCCGGAAATTTTAGCAGAATGAGCAGAGAGATAATGGGCATCTGCCTAGCATTTCTGTTAATAATTCTCAATACAAAATAAGACTTGGGAAACCAAAGTAGGCCATATTTACTTGAAGTAAGTAGTATCTTTTTAGGAGGTAGCCCTAATTTTTTAATTAACCTCAGACCATGGGCATTTGACTCAGAAAAGTTTAAGCATGCTACCATACCCATACCCATGCCCCCCCAGACACATAAACACAGACACGTATGCTTCAAATTTCCTCTTGCATACTGCTGAACAGGCACAAGATCATAATTATCTAGTAAGAATAAAAACTAGTAATTCAAGGCTTTAGAGGACAGTTCATGTTATTCTATGTGAGACGAAATAGAGGGGCAGAGGAAGCCATCTGTATAAATCCTCAAGAAATACTATCACGATACAATAAGGTCATTCAAAAGTCCTCAAGAAGGATTATTAATGTACGCCTAAAATGTGGTATAACTTATTTCAATGGATCCTGTGTTGCACATGGCAGTTTGATTTTATTTATTCAATTTTTTGGTCTTATTTTTGTAGTATAATAAGGAAGAATGTTAAATCTCTTTAGAAGGAGTGAAGGAGTAAAAATTTCTTTGACGGGGGTACCTGGGTGGGCTCAGTCAGTTAAGCAGCCAAATCTTGATTTCAGCTTAGGTGATGGTCTCAGATTGCGAGATCAAGGTCCCCTCTGACTCTGAGCTGAGCATGGAGCTTGTCTCTCTCTCTCTCTCTCTCTCTCTCTCTCACTCTGCCTCCTCCCCCTCACACATGCTCACTCTCTCTCAAAAAAAAAAAAAAAAAGAAAAAAAGGTTCTTGAAGTAGTCCTAACACATGTCACAGATATCTATCACTGGCAGTTCCTGGATTATAATTAATTTTGAGCCATCAATCATATCTTCTTCACACAAAAAATAATAATAATAATAATAAAGGAAAATGGCAATGGGAATGATACCCCAGGAAGAGGAGGAGCCTCTTTCTAGTCTATGATTATATGATTAAAAAATGGAGTTGGTTGTATAATTATTAATCAGCACAGGAGTCACCAAAACAGTCAGTCATGACAAAGAATATGATCCCCATAGACAAGTTAATGGAGGAGGGCTGAGTTGTATGGAGAAAGTAGATAGTGGAACACAGTTCACAAAACTTAGGTAAATATCCATGTGATACTTCAAAGACATGAAATTGTGGGTACAGGCATAGAACACGACGATGATGCTACAGACCAACTATTGAAGTCTCTCTTCTAGGCTTTCCCATAAACATGACACATATTTGAGAAGCATTTCCCCAAAGTGGGGAAGGCAAAAACAGTACAAATAAGGAAAGAGCTGTCTTTGGCCATATAGAGCACACAAAAAATAAACAAGCATCCCTGGAAGTTCCACTGAAATCCTGGACTCATTAGCAAATCATCCAACAGGTGATACATTGGTAGATGTATTGATCTGGGATGACTATCTTCTAAACACTGTGTGTATTGATATCAAATTTTTAAAAAATTAACTTCATATATCCTTTGTAATTGTAACATGAAAAACACTTGCTTTGTGAAAGACAAGCATTTTCTAACTTTGCCTTCTTTTGGTTGTCTCAAACAGTTCAATGAAAATACTGTTTGCATCAAAAGAAAAATTTTTATTAAGAATGTGTGATATCCGGGCGCCTGGGTGGCTCAGTGGGTTAAGCCGCTGCGTTCGGCTCAGGTCGTGATCTCAGGGTCCTGGGATCGAGTCCCACATCGGGCTCTCTGCTCAGCGGCAAGCCTGCTTCCCTCTCTCTCTCTCTGCCTGCCTCTCTGTCTACTTGTGATCTCTCTCTGTCAAATAAATAAATAAAATCTTTAAAAAAAAAAAAAAAAGAATGTGTGATATCCAAAGTTATATTTTTTTCAGAGTAAGTTACAATGAAAATAAGGGTAATGTTTAAGAACATAATACAACATAGATATAAATTTGTGTCTGTGTATTTACATATGCATATGTGATACAAAATTTACGCATAAACTCCACTGCAGACTGATGTCTTAGATCATGAAATGTCCCTATTCTTAGACAAGGAAATTGTCAATTATACATAGGATCTGTACTTTATTTGTTAATTTTGAAAATGAAATCCAAACTTTATTAATTGAATCTAAGAAAACCTGAATTAACCTAGGTATTTTCTGATACCATAAAGTACATACTAGAAATAGTCTCTTTGTGGTTATATTTAGTGCCATATAATACACGGCCTTGCTTGGTGACAAAAACTTACTTGTTCAGCAAGGATATTTCATTTAGGATAGAATTCATCGTATAAGATGAGGAAAACATTTATTAAATAAATAAAAATTGTATAAAACAACTTTTTTAATCTTTCAGAGAGGAGCTACTTAATAATCTAGTTACTGAAGTGATAGGAAAATATTTTTACATATTTTGCAGTGCCCAGTTTTGAACTGTTATGAGAGCACAACACTACATTGTACAGTCTCAAGGTGTCAGCTCTGCCTTTTATGATCTGATTTTACTTTCTGAAATATCTAAAAGCCATCTGTAGCAGTGAACAAGAGCATTTCAAGAAGGAGAGACTAAAATGATAAGCACATTTTCTTCAATGGCTTCAAAACTCTTTGAGGACTGTTATGAAAGAGGAGTTCCAAAATATTTTGAGAAAGGGTAATATTAAGTGCAGTAGGTAAAAAAGAAGGGAAGTTTGAAGGACAACACTCATCTAAATGCATAATTTCTGTTCCTTGGGATAAAGATCAGTCTTGACTTTATTCTCAGCTTAATGTAGAGGAATGTTCTTTTTGGATCATAAATTTAGAAAGTATAGTGAAGGTGGCATAGTATGAGAGAATGAGATGAATGTGATGGACTTCATAGGGGCTTTGAATCACAGAAATCTGAGAATATGTTTTCAAAACAATTTTGCTGCATACGTACAAAGCAGTCCCATTTGGATATAGAAATCATACCAAAATATTTTTAAAAGAATAAATAAGCTTTATTCTGTAGAGGGAAAAGCACTGATGTCCTGATAAGCTGGAGGAAAATGTTTTAAGCCTCTATTGCTTTGAAAAATGTAAAACGTAACTACCGCCTCTACTCTACAAGAATCAGAGCCTTACAATGATCTTAAGAAAACAGAGAAACTAACCCAGTTGGAATAAACATGAGCAAGATTTTGTCACTTTTCTCCTGGGTAGAAGAAGCCTTTGTTCTGAAGTCAAATTGGCTGGACTGTATTTAAAAAATATATCCACCTATTATTGCCGACAGTCACTGTGACTTTGAGCCTGATATTTGAAACAAAAATCACTCCTATATCTCATTGATAATCGCACTTGCCCTGTGGCTCTTAGTCTTTCTTTTGAAACATTACTGAGTCATCAATCTCGGTTATGTGTGTATTGGGGATCATTTGTTTTCCCTGAATACAAATATATAATTCAAACACAGGTCAGGAACTTCTGTATGTCAAAAGCTTCTGTAGTTTTAGGTAGCATCTATAAAGTATTGTGTACTCAGAAAAGGATGGCTGCTTTTGAAGAGACAAAGCTCTCAAATATGTTCCAAATGTGAATGCAGCAATCCAGAAGGTAAAGATCTGAAAATCTGAGCAATATTTTTTGAAGAGAAGAAAGTAAACATTTTAAGTCCACTTGACTCACAGGTGCACAGGAATGCCTTCTAACTTTTGTCTGGGGCAGAGAGGAGAAGACAGTCTCAGAATGAAACTTTACAGGATTTCCGCACCAGGGGTAACTTGCTATATAGTACAATTTAGCCCGTGCACTAAAAATTTGAGAACAGTAAGACAGCTTGAAATTTGAAAAAAATGTATTACATCTCCTGAAGTTTATATTCAGGACCTTGAAATTCAGAAATATATTATCCTGTTCACAAAATGTTAAAAATGATGAAAAAATTGCTAGTCTAGAACACATTTTTTTTTAGAACACATTTTTTTTTAAAAGATTTTATTTATTTCTTTGACAGAGAAAGACAGCAAGAGGGAACACAAGCAGGGGGAGTGGCAGAGAGAGAAGGAGGTTTCCTGCTGAGCAGGGAGCCAGATACGGGGCTCCATTCCAGGACCCTGGGATCATGACCTGAGTCAAAGGCAGACGCTTAATGACTGAGCCACCCAGATGCCCCTAGAATACATTTTTTCCAAAGAACTACTGTAGTCAACAATTATTTATATGTATGCTTAAAATGGGGGAAAAGGACAATTAAATATTTGAAAGAAAATTTTATCTAGGATATATTTTAAAAGATTTGAACACAAAGAGCTAACATATAAACTATGGACTTTAGTTAATAACATATTAATATTGTTTGTCCATTGTAACAGGTGTAGAAGACTAATGCAGGACATTAATAGGAGAAACTGTTTAGGAATTGACGATATATGGAAAGTCTGCGTTCTTTGTGCACAGTATTTTGAAAAACCCAAAGCCCCACTAAAGATGCTCTATTTAAGACAAACAAAAATTAGGGAGAGGATGTAGGCAAGGATTTCTATAGTGATAGTGAAGGGGCATCAAGCCAACTTCAAGGACTTTAAATGGTATCACTATTCTATATTATGTTGAATTTAAATTCTATTGAGTGTGTGTTGGAGATACAAATACTTAGGTATTTGTATTATAATACAAATTTTAAGTCATAAGTAAAGATTCAAATTTATATAATTACCTACATTGAAAAAGGAATATTTTTATATGCACACAATTTTATTGTCTAAAACTATACTTTCTTCACTTAAAAATATTTGAAACACCATATACTTTTAAAGGTATTCCATTAAATATACATTTTAATTCATATTTTATAATGATATAAACCAATCTTGACACCTCTAGGAACATATTTCAGTGTGAACTTCATGAGGATGAAATGAAATGTTCCTCATATCGGAAAATAATCCTGATCTAGTCCATGTCCTAGCCTGACAGATGAAAGAAAATAGATGATGGTATTTGGGGAATTAAGGAATTACCTATCCTGGAATAGATCATGGAATTTAGTGTCCATAGAAGGAATTTTATCTTCGATTTCATAGACTGACAAACTGCATACAGAATGCAGCCCAGATATCTTTTTTGATCTCTAACTTTTCCTAGATATGAAAATCTAGCAGATTTTCATCAGACATAGAGTTTGAGTGATAACTGATCAAACATGGCAGCTAACCAATTTCAGTTTCCGGAAAACTCTGTTGGAAAAAAGTTCTTTCAGTGCAAGGGCATGATCGTTTGACTCCCATATATGTGTAATCTCTCCTAAGGTCTGTAGGGTAATATCATTAGATTAAAAAGTGCAATCATCATGTTTCTGGTGAAAGAGGGAATTAAAAAACAATTTGAGATTTAAATTTATTTTAGCAGTATATGTTAGATAGATGCTAAATATATCTATAAGAAGTAAATATATTTATATATAAATACATATTAAAAATTTTCCAACTCAATCTATTCACTAATGTCATTACTATGCTTCAAACTTCATGCAGGAGATATGCATATTAGAAAAACAGAGTAAAAGGAAAACTACCTAAATTGTGGGTCCTCATAAACTGGACACCTCTGAAACTATACCATTTGAAGAATTCATAAACCTGGAGAATACATCCTAAGACAGAATGGTTTAAGATTTAAGAAATTCCCAAGAGAGTTGTACTTAGCTCTTCAAAAAACACTGTGAATCACCTACTTTGTATCAAGTTTTCTTAGATACTGGGGGAACTTGATAATCAAGAATGGCATAGTCTTTCCATTCCCAAGTCTTACTTATAGTCTAGTAAGTAAAATAGACTGGAATAAGGAATTAAAAATGTGTTAGATTATTATAAAGGAGAAATTTAGGGTCCAAGAGATGTACGTAAGAGAAAGGTCCAACCATGCAGGGAAGTCTTCCAATACAGGGTATTCCAGAGCATGCATGGCCATTTGTAAGACACTGGGCGGCTACAATTCATATAAAAACTTTCCAGGATTAACTATTTCTTGTTTTGTTTTGTTTTTTGCTTTCCTTGGTAGAATACACACTCTAACTCCTAAATAAAAAGAACATTACAAATTCTAGTTGCTACTGAAGCATATTACCCAATGTGTATGAGGATCTCTTTTTTTTACTGAGTCCACCTAAATGCCTTAATAAGTACAAGAATGTAGTAACATTTATCTTTTTGAGTTTAAATTATTAGGTCCCAGTAATGCTGCATACTTAATAATGGTGTTCTGAAACAGCCTCCATTGTTTCTCTCAGGATTTCTTTAGACAACTGAAATAAATTATCAGCTTATTATTGGAAATTATGATCAAAATCATACATGAAGAAATTATGACCAATAAGTACCAGAAGTAGGAATTACTAAAAGGGAGGAACCATATATTCTTTGACTTGAAATACCTAGCACCTAGTATAGCCCTTAATATCTGGTAGGCACTCCAAATATGTATTGAGTGAAAATATATGAAAATCTAAATAACCACAAAGATTTATTTTCCTTAAGAGTGTCAAAATAAAAGACCTAGCTTGACTTTTCCTCTAAACACAAAAAGAAAGTAATTATCTGTTCAAAAATAATGCTAAAAAATTACCTGATTTGACAGATGGAGAAAAGAGGAGATAAGCTCTGCATTTCTTTTAATAATTAAAAAAGTATATACAAATGCAAGTGAATAGACTCTACAGGAGTGCCGAATGTCTCAATGGATTTTTCCACCATTTTAATTCTGAAAGTCATTCAACAAGTCGTATCCCTGCCTACAATGTCTTCTTCTCTGGGAACTGTAAGGGACTCTGCCGAGGATGGCCCCTTGGATCATGAAAGAAACAGAATCACAGTCTGGATCTCAACAATTAAAACCATCACTTAAACCCTTTAAGTAAGGGCGCCTGGGTGGCTCAGTGGGTTAAGGCTCTGCCTTCTGCTCTGGTCATTATCTGAAGGTCCTGGGATTAAGCCCTGCATGGGGCTCTCTTCTCAGTAGGAAGCCTACTTCCCCCACCCCCTCTCTGCCTGCTTGTGATCTCTCTGTCAAATAAATAAATAAAATCTTAAAAAAACAACAACAACAAAACATTAAATACCCCCCTGAAAAATGATGTCCAGTTCTTGATATCAGGTTAAAAAAATTTTTTTTTGAAGAGCTACATAGATTAAGAAATGGAAAAGAGGCCGTCAAGTGTTTCCTTATTCTCACGTGCAGGAGACATTTAAAATGTTAGGTGTGTTCAATAATAAAATTCTAAATTTTAAAGAATATTTTCAATGCTATGAAATGATGAAATAGAAAATGTTGGCTAGAATTTTTTTCAAGCAACCTTCTTACTGTGTCTTCTCTTTATGGAAAGTCAATCCTTTAAAAATATTTAGTTTTGATGTTTTAAAAATTACAGTGCAAGAAAATATAATTAGCCACCATGTCCATAAAATGATTTATCAAGGAAATATGTATTTATGATAAACATACTTAAAGCAAATAATGCTCAGATACAACATAAAATCCTCAAATAATTCCATTGAAATGTATTTATTACATAGATCTTTTACTTAGGTGAATAATTTGTCTCAGTGGCAATTGGCAGATATGTTTTGACACAGAAAGAATGTGACTTTGCTGGAGTCAAAAAATATCTTAGAATGTATTTACTCCCAATAGAGTTTAATTTCATTGTGATGATTAATCAGAGTGAATAACTTTATTTTCTGCTGTTTTAACTACAAGAAATGATCTTTTCTGTTTTTATCCTATTATAAGGATCGTTACAAAAATGGGAAACAATTAACACCGGGTTTAATGCCTGAGTGCTATAGAGCTGAAGTAATTGCACTCAAGGTCTGCTAACTTTTTAATCAGGCATTTGGTTGCAAGCTGCTCACAATTGATTCTGAGAGAACTAAGACTATCTAAGGAGGAAAGCAGGTGTGCCAGAAAAGCAAGCATGTTGGCAAAACAAATGAAAGATTTTAAAAGGAAAAGGAAAAAAGGAAAAAAAAAAGCAAAACCAAAGCAAAATGCTTGTCAGCAGGCCATTTACTTGGCTCAGACTGTTACGGAACAAAGCCAGTTGTGCATGCAAGCATGGTCGTAGAAGCCCCACTGACCTACTGCTTTCAGAGGGTAATACTAAAGCTTAGCAGCCAGGAGCCCAGTCCATCTCAATATTAGTGAATTGAGTTAATTAACAGAGAAGGCTTGAAATTTCCATATTCAGTAGAGTTGAGACACCATCAGAGGTTTCTGGAATTACATTCTAATTAGAAAAGTTCCCTCTTCTTTGCATCCAGGCTACTCTTTGAAAAACAAATTTGGTTAGGTACTTTGTTCTCTCTTAAAAGACAAAAAAAAAAATCTACAGTTTTCCTCCAAAGCTAATGACATTTTTCTTTTTCTTTCTTTAATAAGTGTCATTCTCCTACTGTGAAAGTAACTCCTTTTAGGCATGTCGCACACATTTAAAGGTGCATGCCTTGCCTGAGAATACTGCAGGGTGGGGGACGTTTAAAAAAAAAAAAATCCCTCCTCCGGAATCCCTTGAAAGGGGAGCCTCTAAGAACTAATGCTTCTGTCCTTTCCACTCACATAATAATCTGACAAGAAGCAGACAAATATTTATAAAATTCGAAGTCTGAAATCTCTTATAATGGTTAGGTACACTGCAGATCTCCCTTTACACAGAGAGAGGAAAACAAATGGCAGAACTGGCCATTTACTTGGTGAATTCCCAGACATTTGCTATTGCTTTCTTGTATCCCCCAAAAGAACATTTAAAGAAGAGTATAAAGCAGAACTACCTCTTGCCCCAGAAGAGCAAGTCAGAGTTTGTTTGTTTTGGGTTTGTTTGTTTTTTTTGTGTGTGTGTGTGGGGGGGGTGGAGGATAAGAAAAAGAAAACAGCAGAAAGGAGCTTCTTAAAACAAAGTTCTTTGTGCATTTTAATTACATGTGTGTGCCTGGCTACATTAGAAATCTGTTAGGATGTCTCAGCATGTAGAGATCAGTGGATCTAAAAACTGACAGGCATTTACATGAGTTTCCACTCCAGCTTCATACAAGTTATGGAAGTCTCAGCTCATTTGTGTGGATCACTTAACTGCCCATGAGCAAGCACTTCTTCATCCTCTTCTGTAAACAGCTCTCACTGAGTCACAGTAGCATCTGCTGTTTCTAGGTGAGCGGCTAATACAAATGAAAGAAAGGCACTTGCCATCAGTCCACCTGCACATGAAGTTCCTTAACCATACAGACTTTCACACAAGTATGAATCTGAGCAGCTCAGGAGGGAGGAGGAGAATAAAGAGACTAGCAGGCAAGGAGCCCCTTCGAGGTTCAGGTTACCTCACAAAAATGGCTTCTGCCTGATTAACAACTATGCACTTTCTAACTCCAAATATGACTTTAAACAAAATTTTCATTCTCTTTGCAGCATTTCATAGCAATCTGATATCCAGTATAGAAGTGATCCTTTGAAATCCAGTAGATCTGAATGGGTGTGTGTGTGTGTGTGTGTGTGTGTGTGTGTGTGTGTGTGCACGTGTGTTTACGTATTTCATTCCAAGAATTCAGAGAAGGACATTCCATAATATCTCCTCCTGCCAGTGGAGCATGACAAAGCATCCCAAAACCCCGGGCTCATTTGTGAGTGCGAAGTGCCATCACTTACATGGATTAGCTGTCTGTCATGATGTCTATTATAAGCCTAATGTTAGTCTTCCAGTGTTTTCACGTCAAAGAAATCTATCAGGAAAACCTTGTCTTTGTTAGACTTTGATATTTTCCACTGAGTGGTTTGAGTTTTCTCAAGTTCTTTATAACAATCAAATTTGTTTTGGGGAAAAAACATTACTGGATAAGTTGGTTGAATAATGCCAGTGTCATTCATTATATTCAGAAATAAAACTTTTTCCACTTAAAAAATAATGAATACAGAGTGCCTGGGTGGCTCAGCTTGTTAAGCAACTGCCCTCCACTCAAGCCTTGACCCTGGAGTCCTGGTATGGAGCCCCCACATTGGGGTCTCTCTTCAGCAGGGTATCTGCTTCTCCCTCTGACCTTCTTCCCTCTCATGCTCTCTCTCACTCACTCTTTCTCTCTCTAATAAATAAAAATCTTAAAAAAAATAATGAATATAGTAAGAAATACTATCACCATAAATTATATTTGGTTTTTGAGTATTCTTGCATCTATTCTAATTTCCCAAGGAGAAATAAAACAGATATATTTTAGTTTAAGAGGTACCTCTAGTTTTTAAAGATTATTTATTCATTTGTTCCAGTCCATTGCTTAAACTACAGAATAAACAATTCTTAAGGGTAATGTTTACCCATAATCCTTTACTGATTAATGTACTTTTTATTTCCATGTCCTTTCTCAATACACACATGAATGTATGTACATAGAGTTATCAATTTTATCTTTTCTCTATACCCATTAACATGAGTTATCTTAAAACCTAAAACACCACCACCATTATGTCTCGGGAGGACAATTTAAACACCCATTTCTTACAATGCATACATGCATTCTAGATGTGTCATATAATCAATGTGCTAAGGAGGTATTATATTGTAATTTGTCAGCATTATCTTCTTAACGGTACATAAAATGATGATACTCTGCACTTTGCAATCTCTGGCTTCTCAGAACTGATGAAAGACTATGTTAATAGCTAGGAGAAGAAAAAAAAAAGTGGAACTAACATTTTTTTAGCGTCTATTATTTTCTGGTCATTAAATTAGGTGCTTTAGACTAATGATAATATTCAACAAACTCTGACTCATGAACTAGTATCTTCTTTTTGCAAAGGAGGAAACAGACTTAAAGAGGTTCAGTAACTAACTTGCTCCAGGTCATATTTTTAAGTGCAATTGTCAGGGTCAAGTCCCTTGCATGTTATTTGCATGAACTCTCTCCATTTGTACAAACAAAATAAACACAAGAAAAGCAAAGGAAAATCTAAATTGTCTCCTATGATGGGAAAAGTAACTACAATATTTAAAATGATAATAATATAGAAAATAATAGGAGTGCTGGGGTGGCTCAGTCAGTTAATTGTCTGCCTTCAGCTCAGGTCATGGTACTGGGGGACTGGGCTTGAGCTCTGTGTTGGACTCCCTGCTCAGTGAGGAGCCTGCTTCCTGCTCTCCCTCTGCCTGCAGCTCCCCCTCCTTGTGCTGGCTTGCTCTCTCTCTCTGTCAAATGAATGAATAAAAACTTTAAACAGTATATATATAGAGAAAATAACCAGTGCAATGATAAACTAGCTTACTTTTCCACTAGTGTATAAAGGCCATGAAGATAGGGTCATGTTTGTTTTACTGTCAAATATATCCCTAGCCTTACAGCAGTGTTCTGTAAGTATTGACAAGAGTCATAAAATTTCAGTCATGAATGAAGGCTGATTTCATGCATTCCCTATTTATCCAAAAAGAGGTCTAACACCATCAGAATCATAGACTTAATTAGTCTCTAAGTTTTACATCCTTGGGGAAAACCAGTAAGGCAAGTAATTCCAAAATGACTTATGGAAAAATAACTCTGCTAAAACAGACCTTGGAGCATTTGAAACCAGATGCAGTTTAATGTGGTTTATCCCTCCACTTAGGATATATGTTTTGTGGGTTTGACAGAAGAAGCAGAATAAAGAGTGTTTGCTTTTTCATTAGCAGGTTTTAATTTTCTTCTCCAATTTTAAAGTACATGCATCCTGCTGCATTTTTCCAGAGAGACTTTTAAACATTTCTTTCCCATCGTTGCTTCTTTCCCCCTCCTCCATCCACTCCCCCCTTCCCTGTTTTGGTCCCTTCTTTCTCTATTTCTTCTCTTGTTCTCATCTTAACTCCACCATGGAACTATTAAAAATGTGGTCTCACTACCTGAGAAGGGATAAGTATTTAAATCTTTCAAACATTCAGATCCATACAAATGCCTAAAATCTCATTCTTTCCCTCTTTCTTGCTCTCTTGCTCTGTTTTCTTTCTTGTGAGTTGAAAATGTTAACATAACACCACACAGCTAAGCAAATCCTTATTGGGGCTTGGGATATGGAAGAATACCGGAAGAGAAACTTTCCAGGCTGGTAAGAGCTCCTTGGGAAAGTTGGATTAGCCCATTAGCACCCGTTAATTAGCATCACTTCAGGCACCTGGAGAAGCAAGAGCTATCCTGGCTACCTGCACTACAGTCTTGAAGTCTTCATTTCTTCACCCTTTTCTTCATTGAGTTTCCTTTTTTGTTTTCATTGGTCTTACTAATTAGTCATTCAATTGTCTGAGCAATAGGTTGTGTTTAGACAAGATAGCCTGAGATTATGAAAGGTGTGTTCCAATATCGATTACTGACTTTCCCAACTTATAATAAGGACCTATGTACTCATATATGACTCCAAATGCCTAATAAATTTACATGTAAAAGATTTTTAGAGTAAAATCAAACCTAGTTTTTTTTTTAATTTTCTCTGTAATACTCAATTTAAACTGCAGTGATAGTTCTAAGGTTAAACAGTACAAATATTTTAGTGATGCTTTCTAGAAATACATCTAGCAATTTATTAATCACAATATATTATTAGCCTTTTAGTACGAATAACTGAAGTCTAAAACAATTCCTACAGAGTATTAAAAGAAATAATTCTTGAAAATACAAGTGAGGATATCAGTTAAAAAAAAAAAGCAAAATTAAACAATTTGGCATTTATAAACAAAATAGTGAAAAACCAAGCACACGCATGAATCTTTACCCACCCCCCACCCCCTTTTTGAGGTAAAGATTTTGATTTGGTGACATGTTGGTTTAGCTATAGCCATAATTATGTTACCATTTCCTGTTTCCTTTAATAAGGAAATAAAAATTAGGAACTTAGAATTTCAAGATGAAGAACCTTATTTCTTACAGAAAGTTAACTGAACATTTCCTTTCTTGGCTGTAACTGCAGAATTGAGATAACTCAAGCCTGACACTTTGATATGAATTCCAGTGCCAGGAGGATGAGTGTCCTTCACTTTGATCTTTACTTCCAGGAAGTAACTTTAAATGACACTTCTCATTACCCCTCACCAGCTCTTCCCCAAAGCTCCCTGCCTTTCACAAGCGGTGAATGAGAACTCTGACTGATGGCACCAAGATTGTCTACTGAACAAGACTGGCTGTTTGAATGTGCAGTTTCAGGATCTTCTACTAATTAAAATCACTTTACCACTGAGAGGTCCCCTGAGGTTTACCCTTATTTATCTGGGTTAGGCCATGAAATCATGGTTGAATCAACCCTGGGAGCATAATTTGTGGCATAATTCAAATGAAAAAGTTGAAAATAAATTGGTAAAATTGGCTTACAATTTTATCCATGTACAAATACAACTAGGTTCATCATAAACCAGATATATGTGTCCACTGGTATACAAACTAATGCCAGAAGCCAAACCCTACCTGTGGACCAGCGGCGCTATTTGAGTAACTTCCGGATATGCAAGGGGGAAGGCTGGACTTTGAACAAACTACATTTTCTGGTTGATTTATACTTTTTTTTTTTTTTTTTTAAGACTTAATTTATTTGTCGGAGAGAGAGTTCAGCAGGGGAGCGGCATGCAGACACAGAGGAAGAAGCAGGCTCCCCGCTGAGGAAAGAGCCCTATGTGGGAGATCCCAGGAACCTGGGATCATGACCTGAGCTGAAGGCAGCCACTTAGTGGACTGAGCCATTCAGGAATCCCTGATTTATACTTCTAACCATATAGTTTTGGAGTTCTAACAGCACAGTCCTCCGACCTTAATTGACACATATACTCTTTAGGATATAATAACTCAAAGCCAACCAATAAAATAGCTCAGGCTTACTTTCCACCAGTAGGTTAATGCTACTACATATTGGAAAATTATGATGAGTGTATATATACTTTCCAAATGCATGTGCATGCACGCGCACGTGTGTGTGTGTGTGTGCGCATGCACGCTGGAAATAGGGACAGCAAGGCTTCCAAAAACTTTAATCCCTTCAGTGCAGCTAACAACTTTGAGAAAAAAATTCTCAAGTATATTAAAGATGAGACCCAAAAGAACTAGTAAAGTAAATGATTCAAAGACAATGTGGGGGTGCCTGGGTGGCTCAGTCGGTTAAGTGTCTGACTCCAGCTCAGGTCATGATCTCAGGGTCCTGGGATGGAACCCTCATCAGGCTTCAAGCTCAATGGGGAATCTGCTTGTCTCTCTGCCCTTCCCCCTGCTCATGTTCTCTCTCTTGATTTCTCTCTCTCAAATAGAATCTTTAAAAAAGTACAAGACAATGTGGAAAATGAACTGAAATGTCAAAAAACCACACAATTCTTCCAAGTTAGACGGACTGTCTAACTTATTATACTGAATCTTGTATGTTCAGTACCCAGCAAGGGACTGGCGTGGAGCAAGTCCCCAGATATGTGTGGAGAGGTAAGTGGGAAAAGATGAATGGGAGATGAAGGATCAGTGGATAAAGGAAGGAGGTGGGAGAGGGCTCTGGCCGGTTCTTTTCCAGCTCAATACCAGTCAAATGCAAATAGGAGAAGACAGAGAGAGTAAGACCTAAATAATTCTGTTTCACAACAGAATTGGTAACAGGTAATATGTTAAAATTGGTAAGGAAAACTATGAGAGACAGAATTAGTGGCTAAGACTTATAACTAATTTTGAATTGAAACCCTTCTAGTTTAGATTTCAGAGGTCATTATCTTCTAAGACTGTGGGACATCAAGAGTTCTCTTACGTTTTACAAAATAAGGAACAATGTTATATATTTAATGTCAAGTGACACCATTCAGTATCTTCTTTTTTCTGCATCTTTTTGACAAACTGGTCTCAGTGGGAGAATCTTAACAACCATAGCTGAAACGATGTGAAGGGAGGTAAACAGACCTACACACAGACACGGTAAATTTGTCCTGTTCTTAGCTAGGTTGTAGCACCTATTAATATGTTTGGCTTAGGATATTTCATAAATATTTTGGCAGATTTCTTCCTTATATTACCTAGGAGATTATTTTCCTGGGATATTTAAGGTGTATATTCATCCAAAGAAAACAAAACTGGAATACTCTGTAACCATTACTATTATTTCACAGCATTAAGGGCAACAGGATCCTTCCAAATGTCAGGGGGAAGAAAAAGAAAATCTGGGCAGAACCTGACAGCATGAGAGAAAAATGCTACTGAATTAACACTGTCTGAGAAGACCTGGGGGAACAGAGCATATATTATCATCTTTGGTAGTTAGTGATGAAAAGAGATTTGAGAAATAAAAATGAAAGTTTTCTTAACTATGCAAGTATCTTCACAAACATAGAAAAGTGCCCTATATTCCAAAATATAAAATTTTTTCACAGAAGTAAAAGACATACACATACATCTACCTACATACACCTTATCTGTACCACTGACCAATAAATTATTACTATCTCTCCTAACGCATGAACTAGATGCATGGAAAGAATCCAGACAAGAAAATTCACTAATTTGTACATTTTTTATCCTAACGTCCTAAATCTCTCTCAAACATACAGGTTAATCTGGTTTATTCTGCAATTCGTAATTTCCTGTTGTGAAATGCAGATGCGTACATGCCTTGTGGTTTCCATAAAGTCCTCGTTAGGTACAGTCTGATCTAAAACGAGGCATATGTTAAAGCTTCTTACACAAGGCCAGACTCTCCTCTTGCTCTGCACCCCACAGTGCTCATTCGAGTGAAGAACCATCTTTGAAGGCAATAGGAGCTTCTTGCTTGGCTGAGCACCATGGAGCTTGGAGCAAGATTAAAAAAAAAAAAAAAAAAGAACTACAGACTTTCAACTGTAATTCTACTATACTAGCAGGGCACACTGAATCCATCCAACTAGACCAGTGAGGGAGAAGTTCACTAGCCCCTTAGCTACATAAAAAATACAATCTTGTCTAATTGGCCAATAGTCATTCCCATTAAAAAATGAGAAAAGTGTTTCTAAACAGCTTCAAGATTTATTTTATTGAAATTCTCTTCTGAATAATTTGTCTGCATGAATACATAATTATGCCATTTACGGTCTGTATACTTTTATCTATTTGGGATAAGGACAAATAAGAAACTCATTTTATTGAGCTGCCATTAAAATAACTTGTAACGATGCCATCAGGTCAAGAGAGCATTAGTGGTAGTTTGTAATGACTTCGGGGAAAGCTGGAGGTTGAACACAGATACTCGTGTCTTGCCATCAGCAATTTTCAGATTCCTTCCCAAATAGCTACTTGCTTCTTTCAAAATAAAGGTTCAAACATCTTACCTAATACCTACTAAATTTTAAAAACGTAACAAGTTATTCAAGTGATTCTGATACACTGCCAAGTTTAGGGACCACTGTCCTAGATGCTATTGTAGCTTCTGTAACCTATGAAGTTAAAAAATAATCCATTTTTAAAGTTTTCTTTCTAAAAAAAGAATGTGACTCATTTCTTGTTTAAACTATGATCTATAATCCCCATGGAAAATAATTTGCTTAGAAGTACAGATACGGTGATAAACAATGTAGCTTTCTCATGTCTACTCTATGCCATGTATCTCCTATCCACTGTTACTTCTATATTCTCTTTTACTGTCTTTGTTTCAGCACTTCTACACGTTTGCCTGGAATATTTCTGAGGCTTCTCCCTATCCCTGCAACTCCACCCCTAGTCTTTCTCCCATACAACTTAAACAATAATCTTCCTAACATTTAAGTAAGATATATGACATCTTACCAGTACCTATATAAGAAAATGTATGCTTCTCACACAAGCTTTGAAGCTCTCTATGGAAAATTCTAGCCAACCAGTCGACTTTGTTCTTGGATTATTTTCTTGTACCAACATTGTCCTCTTACCAAAACAGACAGGTAACCATTTTTCTGATGATGTTCCATGTTTTACCAATTCCATATTTTCTCCCTCACTGTTTTCTCATCCTGCTAGGTCTGCATATATTGTGCAACTTCTGCCCAAATCCTGCTCATTTGTTAAGATCCATATCAAATTTTACCTCCAGGACAAAGACTTCCATGGTGTCTCCAATATACATCATTTCTGCCTCCTATGAATGTACTCCCTTTGCTCTGTTTTTCTTGTCATTGTTATTATTTTTTAATGCACCTGTGAGGTACTTGGCATAGCCTGGTTATTATTTATGTGGCGATTCCCTGCCCAGTGTTGTCCTCTACACATGCTTTCCCTTTGTCTGTGCTCACTATAATTTTAAATTGAATTATTGATATAAATTCATGCAAGTTAACACTTGCACCATTCATAGAAGAGTAAATGCATGCTGGCAGGATTGATTTACTTATGGCTTCAAGAGAGATTAGATTAGGGTAGGGAAGCATTCCCCACTAGGAGTGAGTAATGAAGTGCTGTTTCAAAGCCATCCACTAAAGAGCGACATGGACAGGACCCAAATAACATCAAATAATCAAACTGAAGTTTTCTCCTTCGGGCCCATTTTTGGGACCTTGGGTCTGGACCTCAATTCAGTGAGTGAAACCAAAGAGGTTACTGTTGAATTAGAGGCCTGAAGCAAGTGTACAAATAAGGTTGCAAATTAAACCAAAGCTAGGAACTGAGCAGCCAGTTGTGCATGAGTGCAGAAGTTGTGACCAGAAGCCAGGCTGAGTCAAAACCAAGACTGGTCGTCATGGCAACAGGGGCACATCCAGAAGTCAGTGCTGAAAAACAGAGCAGGTCAAATGTGGAACAGGCTGCTGGTCAGAGCAGAGAGGTGACGGCTGGAGAACCAGACGAGGTCAAAGCCAGGCAATGCTCCACGCTGCTCGGGCTCCAAGGGTAGTTTCTGTGTGGGTCCAGATGGAATTCTGCTGGATGTCTGCTCTCGGCTCCAGCTGGCTCCGGGTCCCATTTGCTCCTCAGGCACAGATTCTTCCAACTGGCTTCTGACATTCTATGGTTTTCTATCTTTTGGTTGCTCTTGAAGAAACCTCCTAAATCTATTTTGCCAGAAGCTCTATAAGGTGACCCCATTTGTAGAAAATGCCAGAAGTAAATTAAAGGATAGCTTTTCCTTTTTAACTACCTAGAAAGATAGATACAGTATACCTTTCTGTACTCTAATAAAAGAGTTCAGGAATTTTCACCATGCTAGCCAGGCAGATTCCAGGATGAGCTTCCAGAAGAATTGCTCTATAATGTGCAGATTCTCCACAGGAAAACCACCTATTTTTATTGTTATTAATAATCATGGTAAGAGTTTCCTATTTACAACAGACTGTGAGAATCAAGAGCTTTTCACAATTTTACTTCCTAGTAATGGCTGGCAATTATTGATATTTGTTTTGACTTGCTATATTCCAGCTATTAGCAAAAATATTCCAGCATATGAAATTTATACTCAGCTTTATTTTTCATACAAAACTATGAGATGGGCTATTATTACTCTCTTCCTCTTCTATAGTTAAGGAAAGTGAAACTTCAATATACTTGTGAACCAAATAAAAAGAGCAACTATGATATATAGAAGGAAGCTATAATGCCAGACTTAGGTTCAAAATATAAATCATCTATTTAGGACATCAAGCTTTAGAATTAGTAGGGTGGCTGTCAGCACATTTCATCTAAAGAAGTGAGCAGACTAAGCTGAGAAAAGAAAGGGAGAGAAAAAAACCTGTCAGAATGGATTTAACAGTGGACACAAGGTGCCCATGCCTAACACAGTGCCTGGCTTGATGACTATGTAAGAAAGAAGGAGGGAAAGGGAGAGATGGAGGAACTTGGGAGCATGTCACCCAAGTGAAAGGTCTTTGCAAATACTAAAGCACTCACAAATGTCATGTTTATTATTTATAAGTTTGTTATTCCCAAACATTTGGATGTCTTATAAAACACCTATAGCAATGGAAACATAAATATACTGAAATAGAATTTTACAAAATGATTGTTTACCCTGATTTTAAATTTCATTTGTTTCTGTGATTTTTCTCAGTGCCTTTTGAAAATCGAATAAAATCTCTCCAGCCAAATGCAAGTACCATACATATTGGGGTTTGCAGGAACCCTGAACTATTGAACCCATGTCCATGGAGCTAGCAGAGTTCATGAATCACAGGTTAAGAACTCCAAATTTAAAACATTTTATTGCTTAATGGCTTTAATAAATCCTTCTGAATTACTAAAATCTGGGGTCTGTTTATACTTACAAATGGGCATATATGAATTCATTCTTGTTGCCATACAGAGTCACTGTCATATTTCCCTAACTACATAATGTATTCCTGAAAATAGTGTACCTATCTTGTACTATGCACAGTGTTGTATTATATATCATTATATCTCACCAATATAATTTGAAAGCAAGCTATATTTAGCTTCACAAATAAATGAATCTTAATAAGTATCTGTCTATGTAGTATTAACTAAATATTGGAAAAAAACCTGCAAACGTGGTCGTGATACATAGTTTTAAATAACTGTAGCCTAAGCTTGTTCTAAAGATTTATAACCAGTAGCAAATAAAAGAATTGTGTATTTCTTTGTACATCTAATTTTACAGTGGAATAAGCAAAATGAATAAAATCCACTGAATGATTTGAAAAGTTATCATATTCAGGAGGTTGGGAATTAACTTACTTACTTGTTTCCCTGTGTCTGTAGATTCTATAGTTGTAATTCCTAGCAGCCTATATTCAGTAAGGCAGATTAGGGTGATTATTTTTCTCTGCCTCTTCTTTTAGAACAGTTTGAAAAGGTGAGTGAAAAAATATAAACAAGGGACACCTGGGTGGTTCAGTCTGTGGTTAAGCATCTGCCTTCAGCTCAGGTCGTGATCCTGGGGTCCTGGGATTGAGTTCCACATCCAGCTCCTTGCTCAGTGGGGACCCTGCCTATCCCTCTGCCTGATACTCCTCCTGCTTGTGTGCTCTCTCTTTCTCTCTGACAAATAAATAAATAAAATCTTTAAGGAAAACATATAAACAAAACACTGGCAACCATATTTTATAACTAAAGATACAACATTTTTTGGTGGCATACATGGCTATAGTTGGCCTTCAACACAACTGGTACATAATGATTTGTTTTTCTAAGAGTTTGTCTAACCTCCCTTTCTGCTCATCTCTCTTTTCCTCCAGGATCCGAAATCCTAAATGTTTCTTCTTGCAGATCAATCTCACATATGTGGTGGCATCCTACCCACAACTACTCCATACTGAAGGGACCCGAACTCAGAAATACTAGTATTTCTTTGATTACTGTCATCCAAGCTTTATTCATTCTCTTATAAATATACAATCTAAGTGGCCCGCTTGTTCTTCTTAAGCAATTCATAGTAAGATACGAATTTCTTGGGGAAATGTATATGTAATATGGCACCCTCTAAGCATTTCCAGAACAACCGACTTTCACAGACCAGAATTTTGAAAGCAACTTACTATTGCAAATCAGTAATTTTCTGAAGACTTTCTTGCTCCCTTCCTTCCCGAACATTTGTTGAGCACCCACTACATCTAAGTCAGTTCACTGTTAACGAAGAGACAATAGTAATTTTTGCTCAGATTTTTTAATCTAGTGTATTTAACAGATTTTACTGTTTCATTGTAGCATTATTATTTCATACTCGTTTTCAATAATTTCTGTCCCCCTGCTTTCAGATCACTGAGTTGCTAGACAGAACATTTTCAGACTCTTTAGGGAAATATTTCACCTACATTTTTTGGTAATAATTGATTAAGATAATCTCATTTTGCATCTGATTTTGAATTTGAATTCACCTCATTGAATCTACTGCATTTGTTTTTCATCCTATAAGCTAATGAAATATCTACATGCATGCTTACGGATCCGAGCCTACATCATGGAATGGTTTCTAGTAGTTCACTAGAGGGATGAAAATCTGGCTAGTAGTTAGTCTGAAACATAAAGAATAAAATGTAAAGACAGCATTGTCTATCTCTCCACATCTTTTTCTTCTTTAAGAAAATGTGTCCTATGGTAAATTTGCTACCTCCGCAAACAAGAATGGAAACTTGGGTTGTTTTCACTCTGAAAACAGAACAGTTTCTCAGCCATTGTGTTTTATGTCTGAATTGTCTAACTTAAATTGCATGTCCTTGGGGCAGAAGGAGGCCTTCCATCTTTTTTTTTTCCCCCCAGCCAAGTATCCTGTCACTGTTCTACAAAACAATAAATAATGAAGTGAATTGAAGATATGTAAATTGTGCTAGGTTGACAGAAACAGAGCCAACGTTCTCAGAGGTGTTGCAGCCGTATTTCCTAACAACCAGCCAGAGCCTCCCTCTAACACCTCAGGAAACCAAAAAGAAATGGAGGATAAGAAAGTGGAAGTTAGGAGAAAAGCAAGAAGACTACAAAAGTATAAGAAGACACACACTTGGAGTTAACTAGTAGCTATCCGAGATGACACAATTACACGAAAAGAACAAAGATAGTGACGGGCCTTTGAACCATCAGGAATGTGTTAACAAGGATCACTCTTCTTAACTACACACTGGGGAAAAAAAAAAACTTTCACAAAATTTTTACTTTATACATGTAATGTGTAAATGAGAACACTAAACATAAGTAATCGTATCTTTTCAAAAGGTTTTACTTCATTTCTCTTATAAACAACCAAAGTGCACTTCCTCCAAGAAGACTTCCTTGATTGTATATAAAGTAGCCCCATGCATAAATGTCTCCCTAACATGACTCTCCCACTGTCCTGTTATTTCCCTTCTATTAACACTCCTATTTGAAATTTTTCATTTGGATTTTTTAAGTTATCTGCTATATTATTTGAATTTAAGTTCGGGGGCACCTGGGTAGCTCAGTTGGTTAAGTGTCTGCCTTTGGCTTAAGTCATGATCCCAGGGTCCTGGGATTGAGCCCCACATGGGCTCTCTGCTCGGTGGGAAGGCTGCTTCTCCCTCTCCCATTCCCTCTGTTTGTGTTTCCTCTTTCATAGTCTCTCTCTCTGTTGAATAAATTAATAAAATCTTAGAGAAGTTTTTTGTTGTTGTTGTTGTACAGCTTTTTTTTTTTTTTAAGATTTTATTTATTTATTTGACAGAGAGACATCACAAATAGGCAGAGAGGCAGGCAGAGAGCAAGAGGGGGAAGCAGGCTCCCCCGCTGAGCAGCGAGCCCAATGTGGGGATCAATCCCAGGATCCTGGGATCATGACCTGAGCTGAAGGCAGAGGTTTTAACCCACTGAGCCACCCAGGCACCCCAATAAAATCTTAACCCCCCCAAAAAGAAAAAAGAATTTAAGTTCCATTATGAGAATTTAAGTTCCATAAAGGGAGTGCCTTTATTTGTCTTGTTTCACCAGCACCTAACAGAATAGTAGGATATGGTAGGTATTAATAAATATTTGCTAAAAGATAAAAGAAATAGAAGTGTGAAATTAAAAAGAATAATTTAAGTAATCTGGTCATTTGACTGAAGTAATTCATAAAGAGATATCCCTAATAAAAAGTATGGCACATAGTAGGTATCTAATAAATGTATGTGGAAAGAAGAAAAGAATGGAGATTTGAGATAAAGGCTACAAAAACAATATTATCTTAGTTCTAGCTCAGGATCCAAACATTTAGGGCAGCATATTTAAAACAACAGAACCTTAACCAACCTGATGGCATGAATATATTTTGACATATCTCCCAGAAGACAGTAGGCACTCAGTTAAGTGAGAAAAGTGAGCAATATTCAAGGACAGAGAGAAATTGTGTGATACTAAATGAAACAAATATATTTCCTTACATTCATATGCAACAATCACCATTTCTGGAAAACCTTGGTCATATAGTGAATTTATATAAGGTTCAAATGTTGTGAATTGTAATACATCCCCCAAAAGCTGAAATCCTAATCTGTAATAACTATGATTGTGACCTTTTTTGGAAATAGAGTCCCTGCAGATGATCAAGTTAAAATAAGGTCATTAGGGTGGGCCTTCATGGAATAGGACCATGTCCTTATCAAAAGGAGGAATCTGAACAGTGATAGACACAGAGAGACACACACAGAGGGAGGATAATGAAGATACCAGAACAACACCATCAAGCCAAGGAAATCCTGAGGTTACCAGAACCTAGGCGAGGAGCCTGGAATAGATCCTCATTCAAAGCTCCTGGAAGAAACCAAACCTGTGACCATTTTGATTTCAGACTTCTACCTTTCAGGGCTGTGAGAAAATAAATTTCTTTTGTTCAAGACACCCAGCTTGGGTATTTTGTTAAAGCAGCCCTGTAAACTAACACATAATCCACTCTCAATTTCAGTGGTTATGTCACTACATAAACCCAATATCTAGATACCTAGATACAGGCTCAATTAACATATTATGTTCCATGGCACTCATTTAAATAATTTACATTATTTAATAACATTTAATTTAATAATTTATTTAAATAATTACATTGTTTCAATTAATTTGTCTTCTTTGTGTTTTTCTTTGGCTCTGAAATTAGATTATGGTATCATTCTGTTGCCATCAACACATTTAGGGAATGATCACAAGGCCTAAAATTAGGAGATATTATTTTGAATTTTATTTATAGAGTATATAAAATTAAATATTGAACAATTTTCACATAAACATATGGGGAGTTAATTTATAACTTTTGTATCTTCTTCAAATATCAGACAAGAGATTTTTCCCACCATCAAACAAAATGTTAAATATTAAGAATACAATTAATGTAACATTTTAAAATCTGTGGTGTTAATTTTATGAACGTGATTTACAAATCTTTATTTATATCCACAATAAATGAATATTCTAAAATAAACCTTGTCTGATAAAATTGCCAAAGGAATTATCACATTTTGTTTTAACCCTGACAAGTCACATTTGCTTGATTCTAGTATAAACTAAAAAGAACTATCAATAATGTATTGACAACCCTTACATATGTAGAAAGGATTTCCATTTTATATCTTATTGATTAAAAAATGATTGAATACAGATGGATAAACAGTAATATAGTTTAATATTAATATAAATGGGCTCTGTGGGCAAACCATTATGTTAACTTGTGTTATACTTTGGAATTGTATAACCTACAAAGAAACAGCCATTTTTAGTTTTCTTTCTACATACTGTAAAATTGAATAATGAAGTTTTTCATTAAATATTAGGGTATCAAAGGAATGTAATCAACAGTAAGGGTTAGAAAAAGTAATAACTACATTTCTTTTGTGCTTATTAAAAAAACTGCACCACAACTGTGGGTATGTGAGTTTGAGTCAATTATCTGTAAAATAAATGTTTGCCTTTAATGGAATTCACTTTAATTTAATTAATATTTATTTCAAGTCCCTAAAATGCTCTAAACCTTATAGAAAAAAAAAAAAAACTCAACAAAAATTTTCCTACAGACATGAAAACCTACACTGAGTTCAGGTGTAAGAGTGTAGTTAACTGATGCTTCCAATGGAGTAAGGGGAAGTTAACTGATGCTTCCAATGGAGTAAGGGGAACTACCATTAAATTATGATTCTAAAACATCTCACAGTGTATTTAATTCTTTTTTTTTTTAAAGTGTATTTAATTTCTTTTTTTTTTTTTTTAAGACTTATTTATTTGAGAGAGAAAGAAAGAGTGAATGGGGGGAGAGGCAGAGAGAGAGAAAATCCTGAAGCAGACTCCCTCCTTGTGTGTGGAGACCCATGTAGGGCTCAATCCCAGGACCCCAGGATCATGACCCGAACCAAAGTTGGTCGGTTAACTGACTGAGCCACCCAGGCATTCCATAGTGTATTTAATTCTAAATCTGTCCTGATAAGCTTTGCATTTAACTCTTGTCATGATTTGTATTTCCATTTACTACTCCAATCTTAAATTTTTGTGAGGTTTGTTTAATGTCACTAGAAAACTAAACAGGAATTTTGTGGAAACAAGAAATTTAAACCCCTGATGCCTCATATTCCTTATGTATAAAAATAGACTGAAGATTTTCAGATAAAATCCTACGTTTGCATTTTGTAGATTTTTTGTAGAGTTTCAGTTTTGAAGCTAAAGAATAAAATTCAATAAACAAAATTACAAACACCGGTGTGTTCTTTTTAGAAGCCTGTTGCCTGTGCCTTTACCTATGGTTTGATTTGTCTCCAAGTGCTCTTTTTTGAAATCATAAATATCACTTTCTTGCAATTTTGAATAATATTTTAAATGGCCAAAAGAAATACAAATATATCTGGTTTTCAAAGTTAAAAAGTCTTGACAGATTTTGCAGAGAATGGTAATTGTTCTGTGAATGTTTCTGGTTATAAATGCTGCTATCTCCTACAAAGTAGTAAAAAATGTTCACTTTAGAACAGGGTCTACAGTCAATACCCAAGCTGACAGAGGATTAAACCTTTCATCCATTATTTGGAGTTACTCACTTGTGAAAGGAACAAGTAACTTAACGAAATTGAGTTTCAGGTGTCCTCCCTAAAGTGATCATAATGATGTCTACACTTGGGATGACTAAGTACATAGTGTTAAAATGCATAGTACAGAATCCCTAACTGGCACCTAGCAAATACTACTTCCTTGCCTGACCCTTCCTTCATCTTTCCATAGAATGCTAAGAGCAGGTACCGGCAACGCTGGCTTTCATAGCCCTGTCACCAAGAAGGTCCTGTTCACATGCAGGCAGTTAAGCACACTGTGCCAGTTTTCTTGTTTGCAGAAAGAGGGGTCTAACATCTGAAATCTTTTCCCTTTCCTTTTTAGATCTTTTCATCCCTACTTTTATTGTTCTGCTCTATATTCAAGCATTACATGAATATGAAACAAGCAGATTGCTCAATTCTCCTCCCCTCTTCCCCCAACCTTGTGTAACAACTTAATATTACATCTAGACAATTTTAACATTCATGAATAGGTGCTTTTTAAAAAAATTGTTTTTAGGTCCAAAGTTTGTTAAGGGTATCCATCACTTGTCAGTTTCTGTGCTTTTTTTTTTTTTTTTCATGTATTCTATCTCAATCCTCACAGCATGAAGAACCACAATTTCAGGATTTCATTTCATGCCAGTTAGCTTTGGCATCCCAAGTAAACTCTTACCTCAGCACTGTTACTTTTAAAAAATAGCGAGAAAGTATTTGCTTCATATTTTAATATCATGCACTGAATTACTCATCCTCTACAAAAGAGATCATTAGAATCATTGCAGTCCAATGGAGACATATCACATAATATCAGTAATCAAATCCTATTCCCTCAGACCAAGCTTAAACATTAATTATTCTTAATCGGTACAAAAAATTGGCTGAAACAATGCAAGAGTATAAAGGAAAAAATTAAATATACCTGCCCATATCCTCAGGTGACCTAAAATATATGCTTAAAACTTGTAAAGTTGTGGATAGGTTATAAACTTCCTAAAGTTCTCATGACAAGTTATTGGTGAAGCTAAGATCTTTATCTAGGTCTGTTACTCCAGGCACCAAGGCTGTTTTCATTTATTAGGTCACTCTCTTAAAAACTAACATATTGCTAAGGATTCATGATGGGTACCTATCATCTATCTCTTGGTGAATCCAAAATCTAACTAAAAAAAAAAAAAAAAGCAATTCTGAATTTAAATGTGCAAAGGTGGTCTCATTCTATAACTGACTGGCATTTATGTTTTGGAGAGCAGATCATGCAAATCCTAACTGTTAAAATCATGAAACTGTAGACCCTTGGGTGTACAGAAACATCTTTTTCTGTAAAATGTTCATTGCACTTAGCAATCCTAATCTGTAATATTTGTTTTCCCTTATACTATTAAAACAAGGAGATCTATTTACATGTCAATATTGATTCATTTCCAACTACTCAAAGTAGGTATGTGGATTAAAATTTCTTTCAGCCTCAAACTCAAGAATATAAAGATAGTGATACATGAATGTCTTAAAGGTTAATGGATTGACCATAGTTAGAAAATCATTAAAGGGTGTACAGCCATCACGGTACCAGTCCTCTTAACTTCTTTATAAAGCAATTTAAAAAACCATAAACACAATGCCCAGACAGCAGTTTTAAGATAATAGAATTTTTTTTTAAATGCTATATAATCAATGTGAAATTTCATTTTAAGTGCCTTGAACTTATAAAAAGCCACTTGTCAACAATGTTTTTATTATTTCTCGAAGTTGTATAAATATGAATTCCATTCATTTTAGCTCTACAATAGTAAATAAGTTGGCTTGAGATATATAGAAACATTTTTGAAGTGTTTTAAAGTAAATAGCACATGTGGTATTGAAGAAATTTCTTAAAAATATTTTTTGGTCAATATCCTGCTTCAGTGACAGTTTGGATTCCTTTTAAAATACTTGCTTTGTATTTGAATATTTGTTTAAAAAAATTTCACTTTTACTTAAAAATTGGAAATAATAATTTCTTTTTTAACTATAATTTAAAAATCATGAACAGAATATTCTAAAGAGACATTTATCATATTATTGTAAGTTATTCTATAAATTATGAAAATTTATAATTATTTTATAAAGTTCCTACACTTGTGGTTTTCATTTTCCCTCCCACCTACTCCTAATGCTCCTCCCACCTACTCCTGATTGGCTTTAGCTTGCTGTCTTGGTTCCCTCTATCCTTACTTTTATTTTTCACTAGAGATTTATTTCTGAAGTTCATTAATAACTGTAACAAATATTAGAGTCAATTGTTGTCATGGTAAGTCATGTGCTTTTGAATGTATATATAAATTAGCATAAATAAAGTAATGAATACATAGACGTATAGCATTTAGATCTTACATCTAAACCTGGAAAACTCCTCAAAATTTTGTAGCTAATTTAAAATGAGTGAACCACAGCTGAACACAAATCCTTATATGTAGTATAGAAATGAATCACTTAGGTTCTTAATATACATTATTTTATGAAATGCCCATTTAATGGCCTAGAAACTAAGTCTCTGAGTGATTGAGTAACTTAGTAATAGTTAATATACATAACACTTACTGTGGGCCAGGCACTAGTCTAAGCTTATCACATATACCTAATAATTTATTCATGTACAAAGCCAAATAGTTATTACAAAGCCAAGATTGGAAACGGGGTTTGTCAATACAAAGCATATGTTCTGCATATTATCAGCCATAGTGATTTTTCCTTTATACTGGAAGGAACATTTAACCAGAGAAAGAGAATTTTCTTAGAAAAAAGTAGGAAAAAGAACTGGATCAGGAAATGGAAAATGTGGGCTGTTTAACTATATTTGCACTCCAGTGCAGAGGTCTTTGGGCTGGTCACAAACATGATATTTCAACATATAACTAATAAACATGGAACGCCAGGTGGTTAAGTGTCTGCCCTCGGCTCAGGTCCTGATGCCAGGATACTGGACTGGACCCCTCCCTCATCAGGCTCCTTGCTCAGCAGGGAGCCTGCTTCTCCCATTGTCTGCCACTCCCCCTGCTTGTGCTTTCTCTCTCTCTGTCTCTGACAGATAAATAAGAAAAACCTTAAAAAAATAATAAACATAATCATAAATATAAATATATAGCTATATGGCAGGAAGAGGGGGAGAAGAGAGAGAAAAAGAAGAGAGAGAGAAAGAGGAAGAGGGAGAGAGAAATTTCTCTAGGAGCTGCATATTATGTGAATCTTTGTGGGTTTTGCAAAGAGGTCAGATTATTAATCAAAAATTTCCAGGTCACAATTTGAGTATAGTAAAATAATCTCTCCAAACTGCCTTGCAATAAATGGATTACTGTTTACTGTTCCTTGAATAGTTGATAAGCCATACTGCATTGTACTTGATAACCACACTGACTGATGCCCAGAGCAGTGTGGAGACTCAGAGCTCACAGGACACTCTGCAGCTGGCTTGGCATGTGCATGTCAATATCCACTGGTGGGATGAGGCATTTACCACATCAAGTTTTTTTGCTCCCAATCTGTTGACTTCACTAATAATTTTATTGGTATTATATAAACTAATTACATGTTATGAAATAATATGAACTTGCAGAAAAGAAATATTGTTTCTATGGAAATGGAGTTGAGTATTTAGGTAAACTTTGATGAAGTTGTTAAAAAGTTCCGTTTAGGAGCACCTGGGTGGCTCAGTGGGTTAAAGCCTCTGCCTTCGGCTCGGGTCATGATCCCAGAGTCCTGGGATCGAGCCCCACGTCAGGCTCTCTGCTCAGCAGGAGGCCTGCTTCCCCCTTTCTCTCTGCCTGCCTCTCTGCCTGCTTGCGATCTCTGTCAAATAAATAAATAAATCTTTAAAAAAAAAAAAAAGTTTTGTTTAGATGGGTGAGAGCAGTTGCAGAAAAAGTAGAGAGTCAAAAAATCTCTAATGACTCTCACACTGGCTCTTGAAAACAAACCTAGGATTCATGGTTAATGCACTTTTTTTGCTTTGCTTTTCCAAGAAAGAAGGGGTAGAGTCCAGTCAACATTCAAAGAAGGGCCTTGGCCTCTACATGTTCTGAGGCAAAATATGTCTTTCTAGGTATATATTTATTATATTTAATCTATTCACCATGATCACTTTGGATGCACGAATACATTGTATAAATACATAATATGTGTTCAAATGAAACTTTAATTAAGCTAATTGTCCTTTTCCAGCATTTTTCCCCTCAAATCATTTAATTGCAGTGACTGTCAAGTTCTTGAACATTTTGTACACACAACTAGTATTCTGAAAAAGCAATTGCATCCTTAAAAATTTGGAGGTATAATCCCTTAATAATTTCTTATTAATTGTAAAACTTCAACAAATAATTCTCATTGTGCCATAATATAAATATCAACATAATTATAATGACAGCTTGATGGAATTGAAACCTTAAAATGATTGAACTCAATTGTATTTTACACATTGTAATAACACATGCATTCACCAGCGCATAACCACACAGGTAAAAGCACTAGACCCAATAATGGGCCTTTTGAAGCTTGTAGACTAAAGATCCCAACTCAACATAACCTTCTCATGTGTGTTTAATTTTTTTTTGTTCCCAATTATTATTGCAATGCTCTGAAAGATGAAAAGAAGAAAAGGTTTAAATTGGAATTAATGTATCTGAAACCTTCATTTTTGTAAGAATATAGCAGTGTTAATGTTACAGTAATTTAATTTGAAAAGCAAATCCCCAATAGATTATTTAAATATGTTATCTAAGAATATAGAGACATAATTGCTTTCAGTGATATAATATGCATAGATTTCCAATGCTGAAAAGAACAATTTATATAATTTTTATATGCAAATGCTTTTGAAAATTAGCTCACCTGATACATGGCAAGGTCCTGAATGCATCTTTAATTAGATGATCTTTTGAAAATTCTATTTAAAAAGAGGCAGATGATTCATGGGATAAACCACCCAATTAAATTGCTTTTTAAAAATTCTTTAATGTGACTAAAGAACTCTGATAACCTAGCTAGGGTTTTCACATCTTCTTCGTTCTTGTTACTTCTAGTGAGAGTCAGAACGTGTTTAAGAGTTTAGAGTCACAATTTCAACTCCCCAATTTCTTTGGCAAATACATATGGAAGATCAACTATGTCTGAGGCACTTTAGAAACTGACAACAGCATGGATGATGTATGCATGCTGTCACCAAACAGCATTTCAGTTTTATACTGCATCATCCTGGACATTTGTAAAACTGATCTACATCAAATGGCAACAGAAATAATACACAAAAATATAGACATTGATTCGATGCTTCCTCACCTTCTAACAATGATCCTCTTAGTTACAGGTAATTTGCAAAGTTTCTTTTCATTGATAAGAGTACAGATTAGTTGGATCTTGCCAGTTTAGAATGCAGCCAATCAGTCAACTTTGCAGTCCATTATGCTTAATATACAGTTTATTCTCTAGATAACCTGGGTTGTTTTAGTTGGATTAGTCTTTTTTTTTTTAGTATTTTGAATTTAAAGGCAATAGTCACATCCATTCACTCTATAATACTCTGCTTTCTAGGAGTCATTATTTCACAATGTGTTTTTAGACAAGCTTATGGTCTTTTTCAGATCTTACTTTCATCCACAGGTTATTGCCATAAAATAAAATTGCATTGTCATTTATAATTTCCCATTTTTATTAATGGCATTTCAAAAGCCCTGTAGCTTTATAAGTGAACTCAGGAGCTACTACCAATGAGAACTTGTACACAATACACAGTACCAAAATAAACTCCCCTAAACAGAAATTGAAAACAGAACTACAAAAGCAATCCACTTCAAGGAAATATGAATTTAAATGTAATGTCTTATACTCTTGCAGCCAAATATAATTCAAAAAAGGAGAAAACAACAAAATGAACTTACCAAAAATAAATATTATACATATATTCATAATAACTATGTACTGGTACAAAACAAAACAGACAATAGATTTTTTTATTTTTATGCCTTTACTGCAGTGTATGTTTATGTTCATATGTAAACTATTTACATCCTACAAAAGCTTTGATTATTAAATTCTTACAGTTTGTCACCTGTTTTTATAGAAAATATTTTGAGGTAAACTTTTGTTTTATATTTACAATTTATATTGTGAATGAATGAAAAGCAGTGATAGTCTGGTGGAATAATTTAATGGATTGTGTAGCCTTATTTTTTTTTTAAAGATTTATTTATTTGTCAGAGAGAGAGAGCAGGCATAAGCAACAGGAGCAGCAGGCAGAGGGAGCAGCAGGCTCCCCACTGAGCAAGGAGCCTGATGTAGGACTCAATCCAGGACCACGGGATCTTGACCTGAGCCGAGGGCAGCTGCTTAATCCACTGAGCCACCTACGCAGCCCAACAGTGTATCCTTATTTTAAAAATGGCTTAAAATCTTCTACTCCTTTTAAACTCTAGGAAAAAATAATCATTGTTCCAAAAGATTTCTTGCCTACAGCTCACAGAGGGTATTTGGCTTCCCATTACCAGGGCTAGACTGGCCCCAGCCAATCCATAGGCATCATATATGATCCCTATGTTGCCAAGTCAGGAAAACCAGCTCAATTACACTCCTAACTCTATTCAAATTCTGTCTTGAGTCATTTCATCGGCATGGACTGCCCCATTAACTGCACAAATGCATGACAGATGTCACAGGCATCTTATTTCAAAGTGTCCCACATGCCCTGTAAAAATTTGTCACAATAGCTTTACCCCCTACAAGTACATTCTATATACAGTCCCCTCATCCACAGGAGACACATTCCAAGACCCCAGTATGAAACCGCAGATAGTACCAAACTGTACATATGCTATGTTTTGTCCTATAAAAACATACTTATGATAAAAGTTAATTTATACACCAGACACACTAAAAGAGAATGGTACCTAATAACAAAATAGAACAATTATAACAATACACAGAAATAAGCAATGTGAGTGTGCTCTCTCTCTCAAACTATCTTATTGCGCTGCACTCACCATTCTTCTTGTGTTGGTGTGAGATAATAAAAGTCCTACATGAGAAGATGAGTGAAGGGAATGACGTAGGCATCGTGTACTAGCATTTGGCTGCTATTTACCTTCGGACATAGGTCAGGAAGATCATCTGCTTCCAGACCAGGGTTGACCGCAGGGAATTGAAACTACACAAAGTGAAACTGTGCATACTGTGTTTAGCTAAACAAGACCCTGCATTCTTTTCTCCAATTTCCAGACAGTATATTGCCAAGCAAGATTTCCAACATTCAAAGTTTTTATGTTAATCAAGAGCCTGATTTGCTTATAAGAGTATTTACTAGTACTTGGAAGGAAATCTGTTGTTAGGTATTCATATACATTGGAAATCTAACTTGACCTAGTTCAGTTTTTTAGTCACACAATTTTGATGAATCACTCTCATTCTTAAAATTATACAACAGTGTCCCTTTCCTTTTGGGATATATTCCAAAATGCTTAACATGACCTATGTGGCTCCCATCCACCTCTGAGCTCCATCTTTAGCCTCATTGTCTTTCACCGGCCTCTTCTTGCCTGCAAATCTCAGCCTTCTGGATGCCACTGAACACATCACACTGCCTCTGACCTCTGGCCTTTGATCATGCTGGTAGCTTTTCTTGGAACATCTTTCTTCTGTGAACTTTGCCCAGCTGCCTTCTATTCGTCACCCAAGTCTCATTAAAAATCCCCTTCCAAGGACTCCTCTGGATGCACTCTCAAAGTGGAGAGCTTTGAGGAGGAACTTCCTTCTTCCTCCCAACATCCTCTCTGCTAATGATGGTTTGATGTCTGCTTTCATCCAGCTCATACACTCCATAATGAGCACAGTCACTGCTCTATTCTACCAGAAGTACAATGCATAGCATACAGTAGGCACTTCATAAATATCCACAAAGCTCAGCAGAAGTGAAGTATATGTTTATCTGATATTGTACCTATCAGCATAAATATATGCACATAAGAGTTGATGGGTTTTGTTTTATTTGTTTCGGTTTTAGTTTCCATGATGCTGCTATCCTGTGAGCCTTCTCTGTATAATCAGAGGGCGTGATGGAAGGTACCCACCACCCGAAGTCCATATATAACTACAGCTGTGCGTCCCAGTATTTTTACATTATCTCACTGCTATTACTAGACATTTTTGTCCTTAATCACCCATTCCCTGTGAAGCTTCAATATCACACACACACACACACACACACACACACACTATACCTCTTTAGGTACTGTGGCCCTTTCTTTGAAGGGTCTATAATCATTACAACATCTAAGATCTTTTTTGCTCCCCAAAATGAATTTTCACTCCCTAGAGTGATATTGCCCTGTTGAGAATGTATCGTCTATCTTTATGTCTGTCTGTCTGTCTCTGTTTATATCTATCATGTTTTTGTTCTGTTTTGTTTTGTTTTTCTTTTTAGCTAGAAAAGAAAAGGAGGGAGAGAGAGGGAGGGAGAAAGAGAAGGAGAGAGAAAATGTCCAATTGAGCACTCTTTGATGTATTGCTTCAGTTGTGCTTTGCAGAATCTTTTCCTGCTTCCAGCTCAATCTCAGAGTTTGGGTCATCCCAGAGGTTCTGCACAAAAAGAGCATCCTCTCTGATTGTTGTGTTGGTCTCCTGGCTACTATGTACTTTATTGAGTGTTAACAAAACAGTAATTTGTATGGAAATATTAAAGTCAGAACGTATTGTAATTTTAGATTTTCATATTTTATATTTACCATAGTTATAATTTTATTCATGTCAGTTTCCAAATGAAATGTTTTATGTGTTCCCAACTGGAATTAATTTTCTTTATCTAATTACTTTCAAAGCTGTATCAGAGTTGAAGCTTTAAAAAGCTATTGGTGGCATTAGGATCTGTTCAGTTTCCACAGGCAGCTTGAAAAATAACTCTCTACAAGCAAACATCTCAGGTGCGGGAAAACCGTGGTCTTACATGAGCAGCTGCAGAGAGAATGGGATTGCAGCCCTATTTCTTGCTTTTTCTGGCTTTTATTAGTCCACAGCATGGTTAGAAACAAATGGCAGGGGTTTGCTGGGAACATTTTACGATGCCTCTAGGGACCACCACCTTGTTAAATCTACTTACAGCAGTGGTTGTCATTTAAATACAATGTTACAACTTGTTATGACACAGAAGGTAGGTGGCAGGTAAAAGCCCACAATCAAGGAAGCTTCATTGATGATGCCAAATCTAAAAGACACTTTCTATTTGTCGCTCCCCCCCCCCCCTTTTGCCCAGCAGGCACTCACAAACTATCTGCTTAACACTAGGTTAGTCCAGACACACTGTCAATTTACATGGTTTAACTGACAAGTCATGCTTGTCACAAGTCATTAGTTGCTGCCCTCAATGGAGTCATCCAATACCACACTGACTTCAAAAACAAGCAGGCATTAGTTACAGCAAAATTTAGAGGAGTCTCCAAATGTTCGCAATTCCCCTTCCCTACACTAACCACGGGCATTGTAATATCTCATTTTGCTTCTGTCTCGAACCCTCTGCTGCGGTCCCATGGATGTATTCCCAGCCCCAACCTTGATAACACCAGCTGGCTCTCGCTCTGTCAGCAGGCAGTGCGTTTAAGTGTTCCGCTTCAATGATCCTCACGCCAGCCACAGGAGAGAGCTGTTATTATCATTCTGTTTTTACAGATGAGGAAACAGCCAGGAAAGCACAGATCATAGATTTAAAATCTGAGGGTATGCACACAGAACCCACAGGCTTCCTCTTTATGCTGAACTGCATCTCCTCGTTCAGTCTCATGAAACAAAGCCAATTGTATTTCCTCCTCATCACAAGCACCCCAATTTTTGCCATCTTTCAAATTCAAACCCAAGCCCTTTTCCTACTCTATATCTCTCTAAAGAAATGCAGTTCATAGTGAGATTTTAAGTGTAGGAACTCATATAATCCATTTATAAAATAATTCCTTATGAATATCATTTTATGCATTACTGTTTAACTTTTCAAGATTATGCCTGAGAGCCTTCTGAATAGGTCAGAAGGTCTCAGGGGAAGGAACTATTTCTGATACTTCCAGTATGTTTTTATAATGAGTAGCACAATGCCTTGTACATAGTATGAAATTGCAAAAAAAAAAAAAAAATCCTTTTATTTAGCAATAGCTGGGAAATGTCTGGAGTTACCATATAGTCCAAGAAAACAAATGGCAGCTTCTCCCATCTTTTACTTGACTCCTACAGAATAGTCAATTAAAGAGTCGTGCATTTTAATTACAATTGTGCCCCTTGGTTATTCTGTATAATTGGTCATTTCTCTGATTTAGTCTACCTATTGCTATACTCTAATGTACCAATACATAAATAAATACTTGAAATTCTTTGCACAAATTATAGAATCTCTTGGAAAGCTCCTAATTATTGTAAGTCAAATCTGAAGGGCAGACATATAAGTATGAAAAGCAGCAGAAGAGTCTCCAGCAGCAACCAATTAGCTATTGACCTAGTAAATTAAGTGGTCTTTAGCTCCCGGGCACACAAAATTATTATTGCATTTGTCCCTCAGAAGTTTGCTTATTGGTTTCTTTCTTGTTTTCCAAATGGGAAAAAAAGATATATATACCCACATACATAATGATTACATATGTAATATATATGTACATACATGATTATGTGTATATTACATATATATATAGAGAGAGAGAGAAAGAGACAGAGATCAGATCATGCTGCCAGTGACATTGATCAAAAGCACTGGCATGAAAATGATGACTCTTTAGGAAATAATAATAATGGCTATCTAATAGTAATGATAGGAAACCAGACTTTAAAAACTTTTATGGTTGGGGCACCTATGTGGCTCAGTCAGTAAAGCTCAGTGTCCTGGTCTCAGGGTCCAGGTCCTGATTTCAGCTCAGGTCATGGTCTCAGGGTCCTGAGATCTGCTTGGGGCTCAGCATGGAGTCAGCTTGAGATTCTCTCTCTCCCTCTCCCTCTGCCCCTCTCTCACTCTCCCTCTGCCCTCCCCCAACTCTCTCTCCCTCTCTCTCTCAAATAAGGAAGTGAATTATTTTTAAAAATAAAAAAATAATAAAAGTTTTATGGCAACCTAGGATCCAAAATAGGAAATAACAGAAGTTGAAGCTGGAAGATACAGTTATATTAAGTGGTTTTATCCCTTGACAAATAATCTAATTTTCCCAACTCTTAATTTCTCATTTGTAAATCAGCTAAAATATATCCTACATACACATCACTTAACTGTTTACGGAACACTCTATCCTAATCCTAATCGTTATAGGAAATACTACCGTAATAAATCATCATCATCACTACACATTACCACTTTTTTCAAGGTAGTTTTGATAAATTATGGCAAGAAAATAAAATGTAACACCACGAAGTATTCACCTAAAATGTTCACACTCAGTCATTAATAAGGATAGCCTGACAATATACATTTTTTCATTATCTATTCTTGTCAATGATTGGTATTTTGAGGAGACAATTATAATTAAATTATTACAAATGGAAATTCTTGAACTTGGAAATTTACAACATCTCTATACAAATTTGTTTTTTTATTTCTTGAGAGAGCGCACATGCATGTAAATGTGCAACTGCACAAGCTGGGGGGGTGGGCAGAGAAGGGGGAGGGAGAGAGAGAATCTCTAGCAGGCTCCACACTCAGCACAGAGCTCTGTGAGGGGCTTGATCTCAGGACCCTGAAATCATGACCTGAGATGAAATCAAGAGTCACACGTCTAGCTGACTGAACCCATCAGGTGTCCCTGCATACAAATTTAAAAGGAATTGATTTATAAGCTTTGTCTATGAATTCCTACTTTGTTTATGAAATGGATATTATATTTTGTGATTGAGTGTAAAATCTTGGCTTGAATAATCATGATCTTTACTAAAAAGCAATATAAAAGGAAGAGAAAAGGATTTTTCTCATGCTCTGTTACATATAGTTTATACTCCACGTGAGTATATTCCCTTTAAAATCATATCATTGATTATGCATGTATGAAGAAAGTAATTGTTTTGCATTTCATGTCTAAGAAATAAAGTATTAGGGACGCCTGAGTGGCTCAGTTGGTTAAGCAGCTGCCTTTGGCTCAGGTCATGATCCCAGCGTCCTGGGATCAAGTCCCATATCGGGCTCCTTGCTCGGCAGGGAGCCTGCTTCTCCCTCTGCCTCTGCCTACCTCTCTGCCTCCTTGTGATCTTTTTCTCTCTGTCTCTCTCTCTGACAAATAAATAAATAAAATCTTAAAAAAAAAGAAATAAAGTATTAGTTGTGATGGCACTCATTCTTAGAGCTTGAAGTATACCTTGTTTATTAGTAGAAGTTTATTTTATTTCTTTCAATTTACTTCTGGGAAATTTATTAGAATCTTCTAAATCAATAGCCAAAATTAGTCAATCCTTTAAGGGCCCACCATCAATGTAGGACTATTTCATATCTCTTGGAGAGGTCAACCTACATAGTCAGCCCGTAGTCTCAATTAAATGTTTGCAATTAAAAGAACAAATTAGGGGCACCTGGGTGACTCAGTCAGTCAAGCCTCCAACTCCTGGTTTCGCTCAGGTTGTGATCTCATGGGTTGTGTGAGTTAGCCCCACATAGGGCTCTGCACTCAGTGGGAAGTCTGCTTGACATTTTCTCCTCTCCCTCTGCTCCTCCTCAACCAAAATAAATAAATAAATCTTTTAAAAAAATAAAAGAACACATCAATCCCAATTTTTCCATGTGTCACAAAAAAAAAACCATAGAAGAAAGTAAAAATTATTTATTCTCTAGAAAATACACATTGATCTTATCTAATATGTCTGTGACTACAGTTGCAGGTGGTAGTGTAATCATTTCTTACTTGTTACCATTTTATAACATTTGCTAGTAAGTGAGTAATTCACTAGTAAGATTTTGAATAAAGGCCTCACCCTTTCCTTCAGAGGTGGCATTCCCAGGCAGAATACAGGACTAGCAAAATGAGCATTATTCGGTTCAGAAAATAGAAGTACAGAAAATTTTAATTTTGTTTAAGTCCTAAACTTAAATCTGAGGAGGTTGAATATAGACAAGTGGAACTTTTAGAAAAGACTATTCAGAACAAAAGCCCTGGGTCCTAATCATGCCCAAAGACATAAAGTAGAACCAGATACAGTTGGGCTAGCTGCAAAGTAAACTGCAGGTGACCCATGAGACAAAGGTGATTATGGGAGACATAGAAGTTATTCTTCTGAGTTGATCACAAATCCGATAAGCTGAGAAGTTTTTCTAGGATCAAACTGATTCCAGGACCAATTTGCTTTATTCAAACATAGAAATTCTAGGAAAGGAACAGATAGTAAATCCATGAGTTGCTCTCTCTCTCTTCTTAAAGTATTTTATTTATTTATTTGAGACAGAAAGAGAGTGAGCTGGAAGAAAAGGGAGAGAAGGAGAGAGAATCTGAAGCAGACTCCATGCTGAGCACAGGGCCCAGTGTAAGACTCAATTTCATGATCAGGAGAATGACCTACCTGTTCTGAAACCAAGAGTCAGCTGCTTAACTGATTGAGCCACCCAGATGTCCGAGTTACTCTCTTTTTTTGAGATAAGGATTTCCATTCTCCAGAATTTCAAACTGTTAAGTAGCCATTCTTTAAAATTCTGCATTACTGATGTCTATTTCTTCGTACTTTTTTCTACATTGTTTCACTTATTCCTTTACTTAATGTCATACTAATTTTCTTCCAGATCCTCAACAATGCATTTCCTGGGGCTTTCTTCCATCATTTTGTCTTTACTGCTCTTAGGCTTCACATCTACTCTAGTTTGATCATTACTCTATGTAGATTTCTCCCAATTCCACACACTTAGACTTCTTTTTACAAGTTCTATACTTGAATTTGTTACTTCCTGGATACTACAACTATATATTCTATTGGTTTCTAGAACTCCAGTATCTGGCACTGATTTTGGATGAATTAATAGATACACAAAGTCATGCACATTTTTGCCTCTATTCCTTAATTTTCCCGAATTCATTCCCACCCGTATCTACTGACCTCATCTATTTCAAACCTTAAATGTGAAATAAGGTTGCAAAGTGCCCTTAAGTATTCCTTTTACATAGCTTTCACTTTGTGCAATAAGATGACTTTCTTCAAGAGACCGTGGCATTTTCTCATTCCCACTGCCTACACTATAGGTCCTAGAGGATAAAGTTTAAAATTCTTTAGTTTGAATTACAGTTTATGTTGTGGAATTAAGTTTTCCTCTTTTGTTCCTGAGAAACTGTGTCCATGCTTTTCTTTCTCCTTAAAAAGATTTTCTTCATTTGTACTTCTCAGTGTATTACCAGATCCCAAGCCTCTCTTTCAAAGGCTGCCTTGTTTATGAAGGGTTTTCTACACTTATATCTACATATACCATTCTCTTCTCTTAATGTTTTCTTCTTCTGAGACCTTTATCATAGTCTGCCTTTTTTCCATGACTATTTGTGTACCTACTTTTTACACCTGACTCAATAACGTTTGCCTAATTTTTTTCTGTCACAAATGCCTAAAGTGCACTGTGTTCATCCCTCTTACGTTTGTTACACTTCATACATCTGTTGTTATCTCAACTTTGTAATAAATAGACTATTTAGACCACACACTCCCTCTATTTGTTTACATAGATTGATCTGTCTCCCACTCTTCCTCAGTTTTTAACTGATGAATAGAGACCATGCGTGTAGGCGTCTTGAGTAAAGGTGCTTTCTACTCTTCAAAAAGAGTATTTAAGAACAGACGTGCACAAAGTCTTGCTATTTATTCAGCATAAAAGTAGAAGCAGAAGGATCATATTAGCTTGAAACTAAAAGTTGATCTATATAAGCATTTAAGCCAAAACAACAACAACAAAAAGTATGAGATAATTATCTTTCTTTGTGATGTGGTTTTGAATAAACTGCTTCACCAAGAATGCAATTTTCCCTAATCTAAGTCAGTCTGTTACGTTCCAGAAACCACTGTCTGAAAACCATTACACCATGGAAACTTACTGATTAACAACAATAAGTATAGCCACCTTATACTTAGATAGCACTTGCCTATCTTCAAAGCATTTTCTCAGCCATTGCCTCATCTCAGCCTCATGACGACCCTGCTAATACGAATATGGCACACATAGTAACAAATTCATTGTAACTACATGCGTTTCTCATCCTACATTAATGCGCTCTATTACAAACATATTAATTATGTAAGAAAACATATTGCCTCTGATGCCTCTATGGGAAAAAATCTATGGCCATTTAAAAATTAAGGTACGGTTGCGTTGAAGACCAATACATTCAATAAGCAGGTTTTCTCAATTCTAGTAATTAATGCTTCAAAAGACACTACATAAAGGGAGGTGCCATGTATGTATCTAGCCACGAGTATACACTATCCTTTTGAATTCTGCTGATATTTTGTTTGCATTTTCAAAGACTGAGATTTGATTTTAACATATAATGTGAACCCCATCTTCTCAGGGATTCCAAGACCATTACAGGTTACTAAAGAAAAGACTTATACAGCCCTCTAGTGTTCCGAAGCTAGAGACCCCCAGCAGAAAATACATTCAAACATGGCAAAACTCATCCCCTCACCCACTTCCTTTAATGCAGAATCACTGCTGACAATACCACTGCTAGGAGCACATATTATTTAAACTACTGAAATTATAGCGTTGGCAGTGGGAACTGAACTGTTCTCACATCGGTAGGCAAAGAGCGCTGAGTACATGACAGCTAAGAAACCGCCTTCATGGGGGAAAATGTTCAGATAAATCAATTTTCTGCAGGAAAAAAAAAGGAAAAAATTAATTTGCTGTGTACTTCTTTAAACAGCTGACTGAAGAGTTTATTATGCTTGATTGCAGGCCGTCAGCAATGGGCATTGCTTGCTTTTCCTTCTCTCCCTCTGTCCCAGTGAATTCCCATCGACAGAGCCTACAGCTATCCTCTCAGAAATCATATAAAACCTGACACTGCTGAAAAATTAACCTCAAAAAGGTGTCTTCGGGTGTTGTCTTTCAAATCAAATTTTAATAGACAACTGTGAGCTGAGAGCTCATTCTTTATAAACTGATCACTAAGCAAGATTCACAAGCTGTCCCTGGTCTGCAGATGGAGCTATTGACAAAACAGTACTATCCACTTGAGAAAAAGCAGGGTGCAGGCAAGTTTTATTGAATGTTTCTTTCCTTTTTTTTTTTTTTAATTTTGTTTTAAGGATTATGCCTCAAGATATATCCTAAGTATTATATTTTCAATTAAAATAAACCTATCCTTTGAAAATTAAAAACAGCTTCAAAATTTGATGAGCATTATCTTAGTTACAGAATTAGAACACATAAAACCTCCATAAATAAAAATAGAGATACATGCCAGTGAAAAGCAATTCAAGTACATGGAGAGACAATGTAATATAAGAAATGATAGTGTAGAAATAGGCTCTGTGTATCAATCCCTTCTTAATGGGAATTAAGAACATAACACACTAAGTTATTTAACATTTATTATTTAAACAATATTTTCTGTGGTTTTTTTTTAGTCAAATACTCCAACATCACATTATTGAAGGTAGATGACAGTTTCTTAAGAAAATCTAAGTATGGAATAGATGATTACAGAACTAATTTTAAAGTTGGAAAGAACTTTGGTGATAATCCAGACAAAATCTGATAGATTTTTATTTTCTATTTTTTTAAGATTTTATTTATTTATTTGAGAGAAAGAAAGCATGAGAGTAGAGAGGTCAGCAGGAGAAGCAGACTCCCTGCTGAGCAGGGAGCCCGATGTGGGACTCGCTCCCGGGACTCCAGGATTATGACCTGAGCCGAAGGCAGTTGCTCAACCAACTGAGCCACCCAGGCACCCCTGATAGATTTTTAGAGTTAGAAGAGACATTAGGAATCATTCATTTATTCTTTCAATTTATTCATTTATTCTTTCAAACACAAACGTAACTCATGTGAATGGTTACATTTGGCTGGTGTTAAGGATTAAAGAATCATCTAAACCATCTCCTGCTTTCAAGAATTTTACAGTTACAGTATATAACCGACACATCAAAAGCTTTAGGACAGTGTAGGGGGCTGTGGAAATGGAGAGGAAAACTCTAACCATAAGTACTGTGGTATATCAGAAAGGCAATTTAAAAAGTCAGTTAAGTTGGAGTTTTAAGGTCACCTAGGAAAATTTCATTATTTTCCAGAAGTGGAAACTGACTTGGCAAAACATCACGGCTGATAGGTGTCAAAATCAGGGTCAGAAACGAGCTTTCCCTGTTTTCCTTCCTGAATTCTTTCAACAACAAAACATGTTTCTAGGTGAAGTATATATTAGTATCTCTCAGAATGAATTACAGAGTCCTAGTGAATAACAGTCTAATAATAGATGCCGGCACACAAGCAAAGCATCTGCTCAACCATGAACCTCATGAACTGTCTCGGGAATCTCAGGGATTTCGTCCTGAGACATATTGTACCAAGGTTTTTTAAAATTATTAACACTCTTCTAAAGTTTTAAACAACTGATTTTACACAAATTTTAATACTTTTCAACTGCTGTGTAATTACTGATTTAACTAGAATAACTGAACACTGAATTCCTGTCATTATGGGATGCTTAAAGCGTGCTAAGAATTAACACCTGGTCCAGTGTATTGTCAAAACACCTGTCCTCTTGTGTTTTGTTGTTGTAGGATTAAAAAACAAAACAAAACTATACATGATGTTTCCTGATTATTTTAACTTTTTACGTGATAAGCAATATAAATTTATTTAAACATAGATGCTTTTGCATCTGAAAATTACTGTAATATCTGTCTTGATATCTCAGGGGAAAAATAAACTTAATCACTATAATCACCAGTGGGAAAATAAACCCACATATCCTATACTCATTGAAATTAGAGTTCCATAGAAAATAACAAGAATATGAAAAAGATAACACATATTATATTAGTAAAAATGTGTTCTGTGTCGTAAAATGCTAAAAATATGATAATGGTATGTTTTCAAATTTCTTATTAAAGTCATAATATTTGAAATAATGGCCAATATCTTTATTTCTGATCTCCAAATGTTTGTTATCTTTAGTTTCATTGGCATATTTTAGAATAAGAGTAAGCATTTTCACCTGTGAAGTCAGGGAAGGAAGGATGGTGTGCTACCTGCTTAAAACCAGGCAATATGGGGCGCCTGGGTGGCTCAGTGGGTTAAGCCTCTGCCTTCAGCTCAGGTCATGATCTCAGGGTCCTGGGATCGAGCCCCGTATCGGGCTCTCTACTTGGCGGGGAGCCTGCTTCCTCCCCTCTCTGGCTGCTGCTCTGCCTACTTGTAATCTCTCTCTCTCTCTCTCAATCTGTAAAAAAGAAAAAAAAAATTAAAAAAAAAACAACCGGGCAATGTTTGATACACATAGAAAATTAATTTTTAAAAATCTAGATTCTATCATTCATCCAAAGCTCTAGCTAGGCCATCTTGAGTCTTGGAGCATTGGACTTTTGAATTTCTATTTAAAACCTTACTAACTGAACATAATAATAATAATAATAATAATAATAGTACATAATAAAATAACATTTTGAAAAAAAATAAAATAAAATAGAACCTCACCCTCAATGTAGAAATCAATGACAAGTAGATTAGATGATGCCCATGCAAAGTTTCTTTGATAGAAGCCTCCTTATGGCAAAGAGTAATTTTATCAATCTTCAATTCACCTTCTAAATTATAATTCTGAATAAGAAATCAGTCTTGACAGAAGCTTAGAACTATGGATTTCTCATCAATATTTAACATAGAATCTCAGAGAGAAAACATTGCCTTGATCATAATATATAAATTGTTAAAAAATAAAGGAAAACTTCTTAATTTTGGAGGAATCACATTCAGCTTTGAAGATCTTTACATAATTCAGTGTCCTTCACCTCCAGTAAGATATTCAAAAAGAAGTGTTGAGATATAATAATATAATTACGTTCACTCCACAAGTATTGATTAAAGTCCATATGTTAGGCATTAAGAAAAACAATATTCTTAGATTTTATTTCTATTTTTAAAAAGATTTTATTTATTTATTTGTTAAAGAGAGAGAGAGAGAGAGCACACAGGCAGGGGGAGCAGCAGGCAAAGGGGGAAGCAGGCTTCCTACTGAGCAGGGAGCCTGATAGTGGGGCTCTATCCCAGGACCACGGGATCACGACCTGAGCCAAAGGCAGATGCTTAACCAACTGTGCCACCCAGGCATTCCTTATTTCTGTTTTCTAAGATATTTAGTTCTAATCCCAAGGTAGCCAAGGTATTTGAGAGCATCCACAGAAACCCATACTAATCCATAACCATCTATTTATACATTATGTTTTGATTCAGTGTAAGATATCATACAGTATTTTTTACACAAGTACTCTTGGTTACGGTATAACAATATAATTTAAGTATTAGTCATTTCAATTACATTTAGAACTATCTTTAATTTTTGCTGTGAATTATCCAAACATTGCATTGTGTAGAGATTCATTGGTGGAATAATTATACATAATTTCTAATCAAAAAGAATAACATTTTGTATAATAATCTATTACTAGAGAGTCATCAACTTGGTACTGTGCTTGGCAAAGTAGGGGATACGAATAAGAAATCAATTATACTTTAATGAGAAGCATAAAATATGCCTATAGTACAAGGATCTAACTATAAAACAGTGAGCTTAGTATGAGTATACACTAACAGTACATATTATGAGACTTAAAAAAAAACAAACAAGCTTTCTGTGGCGGAATTACTTAAGATTTAGAGAATTTTTAGAATAGGTGTCATCCTGTGCATTCATCTAGATAGCAGGAAGCATAAATTCTAATTCAGGCTCTACCATTAACTATGCCATCTTGTCAAAATGTTTTACTCTTTGTAAACATTAATTTTCTCATATGTAATTGGAGTAACATTTTTTGCTTGTATCACGGAGTTATGGCATTATACTTATTTTCATAAACTTTGAATAGTTTGAAATTGTCAAACCTCAAATGCAAATTGATTATAAAGTCATTTCTTAGATTCTGTTATCTTTTTCAGTAAACTTTAAAATTATTATTTTAAGAAAAAAGAGTTTGTCTAAGATTCTTATAGAACCCCCAGACAAGAACAGAAAGTACAAGGAATTTATAAGGAGCCATATATCATTAGGTGTTGAGCATAGTAACCACCAATAAATACTTGGTGACAAAATTATCTATTACTTATTTATAACTCATGATTTTATTAAATCTTTATTTTTTTAAGTTAGAAACATCAGTATGTTTCCCGAGATTACTTCTTATGGACAATTTGCCAATTGTTTCCATATCCAAATGCTCTAGAATTTGTCAGCTGTTTTCCCAGTAACAAATTTGTTTTGGCAGGCTTTATATTTTTCCAAATTGTATATAGATTGATCAAACTGTGTTCTCTTAAACAGAAATATGTTATAAAGCTACATGAAAAATGACAAATATGTCATTAGGTAGATCTAGTTAATTAGTCTGAATATCAGTAGCATGAAGCGGAGTGGTAGGTAAGATATTCAGCTTCCATCTGTGAGATGTTTTCCCATGGCAAATGGCAGTATTCCAGTTAACAGTTTTGTAAGAGAGAGTAAAACACAATGACATGTCCCCAATCACACATTACCTCACAATTATTGTGAAATACACAAGAAATAAAAAGGAAATGAAAGTGAAATTTGCAGGTGGCTTTTGGCAGCCTTGCTGGTTTAGAGTATAGGACACTGCCATATGGACATCCCAGCTGAGAAATCCAGTTAATGTCCTGTTGTTTTAAAAATGTTTTTATACCATCAATTGAAAATATTCTATAAATGCAAAAAGTCATCTATGGGTGACATTGTAACCCAAAGCTGGAAGGATCTTATCTGAATTCCTATAACGGATGTCTGTAATAAAAACCTGTACATAATGTGATTTCAAGAAATGCATTACCAAAGCATAAACACCTTGCTAATAGTGGTTGTGCACGCATTGGCCTAAGGGGCTGTCAGATGATCAACATAAACCAAAATATCAGAAAACAACTGTGTGGGTTTCAGGCAAGTTAATTTATAAGGTCAGTTAAGGGAAAGACATTATCACACAACTAAAGTTGCATTTACTTCTCAGGAGAGTATTTTGGTTTATATTAATTGCATCAGGGACCCCCTCAGGTGATATCAGGCATTAATTTGTGGTTATTCTCACACAAATGCACCAGGAGGTTAAAAAATATGGCCCATATAGGGAAAAACATCATTGTAAAAATTTGTAGTTGTTGTATGTTAACTGGTTATTTTAAACACATTTTATAGACAATATCAGACTGAAATAGCCAAATGTAATACATATTATATCATAGATTTTATAAACTTCTCTATTTTAAAGGGTTTTTTTTTCTCCATTCATTTTTGCATATCTAGCAATTTAAACAATACCAGGCACACTGTAGGTGGTCAATAAATATTTGCTGAATTAAATATATGAACATTTCTTAAAAAATACACATTCATCATTTAGGAAAATATTTTAATCACTAATTGTGTTATATTAACACCAGTTCAGAACCGAGGATCAAAATATGTGGGTTCTGGTTGCTGTCACTAAATCTGAGACTTAAGTCCTATAATATAACCTATTTTTAATCTAGATTCTTCTAGCAACTGACTCAATGAAATCTGAGTCTAATGTCCCCAAGTCAGGAGGATATTTAAAAACAAATCTCAATAGCCATGATTCACATGATATGACTTGAGCACATATACCACAATCATGCTTTTCCTTCAGTAATTATTTTAGGTACACCAGTAAGTACTAGTAGGTTGATGGTAATCTGCTATGCTAGAAATAAATGTAACATATATTATTATATAAGACAGATTTTTTTAAGATTTGATTTATCTGACAGAGAGAGAGCACAAACAAGAGGAGCAGCAGGAGAGGGAGAGGGACAAGCAGGCTTCCCGCTGAGCAGGGAACTCAGGACCCTTGGATCACATCCTCAGGACCCTTGGATCACATCCTGAGGCAAAGACAGACATTCAATGGACTGGGCCACCGAGGTGCCCCTATATGACAGGTTTTGAAACCAGCTTTTGGACACTGTGCTGGTTATTAAGCAATTGTCTTTCCAACCAAATCTTCTCCTCTAGTCTCTATGAGACAGAAGCTGAACTCTGCAAACTGCATTACTTTTCTGCCACCTGGCTCCCTGGTAGGTTCTGCCAGGATGGGGCACTAGCTGAGTGGAAGGAGGAACCACGGACAGGCTGGTGTATGCAGGAGGGCCCCCATCGAATATACAACCCATACATTTTAGGAGAGACAGTTCCTGTCAGTTCCTGATAGCACAACCGAAGCAATGGTACATTATCCAGGTTGTGGCACTAGTTCCAAGTTGCAATTCATTTCCGATTCTAGCTCCTTTCCAGAAGGCCAGACCTGTCATGACATAGAAGATGTACCACTAGTGCCACCTTTCTAGAACCCAAATTCCACAGGTGCATCAGCTGAGCTACTGGGGTCTGGATTCTATCTTATGGAACTTGATCTTGATTCGTAAGCCCTTGAGAGATCAGCACTAGCCAGATAGGTCCTTCTGCTCAAAGATCTGGTCCCAGTAAGATAGGGTACCTGCTCCAAGTTCCTACTTTCCAAAAACACCCCCTTCCCTTTGCTCCTCTGTCCTAAGGATGTTAACTATTTCCAACAGTTACTATTTCAATTTCCCTTCAGTGTGTCCACTTTGTCATTTTAGTCTTCCAATATCTCTTTAACCTTTTGCCTAAATTAAAAACTCTCTATTGAAATAAACAACAGAATTTCTGTTTTCCTAACTTTATCCCGCTGACACAAGCACTTTATTTATTTTAAATAAATTTTCTTTTTTTTTCAGATTTTATTTATTTATTTATTTGAGAGAGAGTGCAAGTGAGAGAGCACAGTGGGGGGGGGGGGCAGCAGAGGGAGAGGGATAGAACCAGACTACCCACTAAGCAGGGAGCAACTCAATCCCAGGACCTTGAGTTCCTGACCTGAGCCGAAGGCAGCTTAAGCAACTGAGCCACTCAGTTGAGCCCCAACACAAGTATATTATATATATACACATATATAATATATATGTATACACACGCACACACGCATATATGTTATATTATATATATAATATAATTACATATTATAATATTTATAATTACATAAATACATTATATATATATAATTTATTTACTTGAGAGAAAGAAAGAGAGCAGGGGTTGGGGCAAAAGGAGAGGGCAAGAGAATCCCAAGCAGACGCTCTCAGCATGAAGCTGAAGGACGCGGGGCTCCATCCTATGACCCATGAGGTCATGACCTGAGCAGTGACCAAGAGTCAGACACTTAACTGACTCAGCCACCCATGTGCCATATAAGTGCATTTTTTTAAAGTCTTGGCCTCATAAAAATCTTTTATTAATGAACTGATTGCATTGTAAACACAAAAATATGTGTGTCAGTTTTAAATCTCTGAGCTTCAGTGTGAAATTAAATGCAGTTTACATATTAGTTTAATTATGAGGAGATTATATTTGTTATTATATTGTATAGCCATCTCAAAATTTTCAGTAAGTGATTAAATAATATTTAAATTTACATTTGTGAATCTATATTAAAAAGCAATTAGAACATAATTTTCTTTGTATTATCATGCATTATCTTTGCATTTATCTCAGAAAATATGGACATAATGAGTAAACAATAAATTTAACTAGTTATCCATCTTGGATTTTTTATATCTTTATCACATTGAAAATATGACAAATATTTATTATATTGAAAATTATACAAACTCATGAATTATGTTTGTATGGTGATTAAAAAGCAGAAAATTATGCATGGATTAAAACTCACTGGTAATTAGAATTATGCTACAAGTGACATGTGAATCTGGTGGCTTTTAAAAATCATTTTCTGTGACAATATCAAACTAAAAAAGGAGAAATAATTTTCACTTGTACTAAATTAATGATTGCTGAAAATTTGCTTATGTTACAACAATACAATATTTCAGTAAACATTGATGTGCTTTTCTGATAATTTTTAATCATTTTATAGAAAAGATAACTGAAATATTAATCTGTCCTTTTGCTTTGTGCCATCGACTATTTTAGAAAAGAGATCTTACAGTAATTTCCATATTCATAGCCATGGCAGGCAAAATAACTATTCTCTTACTTTTCTGTAAAGAAGTATTCTTCATGCTATTCACTGGTTGTTCTACAATATATATCTTAGTTTATGTCTACACAAACCATCACTCTTGTTGAGTGATGTAACTGACTTAGGGACAGCACAACTGGATCATTTGGGAAGAAGTTTCGATTAATGGTATGCTATGTAACTTCACTTTTGTGGAGTCAAATGTTTGCAGTCATATTTTATTTATTTATTTATTTATTTGCCTCTAATATGTGGACCAATATCTACTGGAATCCTCCTTTTCTGACTTTGAAGGAGACACTTCCCTTGTTGTCTATGCAGGTAGGACCTGCTGGTCTAAGAGCTGCCAGATAGCTAGGATCTAGCCATGGGTGGAAGAGGCTGAAGATTCATGGACTGAATAAAAGCTGTAATAAGACAATGCACAAGTCTGAAAGCTAGGTTTGGTCTTTGTTTGGTGACTCTGGCCAAGTCAAAACTCTTCCCGTCTCAGGTTCTTCATTTGTGAAAGAAAGATTGACTCAAGAAAATCGGGAGTGGCTTCATTAGAGCCAACAGAGAAGAGATTGACTCTGGGATCTACTACTCATTAGCTGGGTAGTTTTGAAGAAATTATTTAACTTCCTTGAGTGTCATTTTCTTTATCAACGAAATAGGTATTGTGGATTCATTGTAGTAATAGTTATACAGTTCCATTTACATACAGGCCCTTACAATCTGAAATTTCTTCTAGCTCTAAATCTATAACCACTAGAGGAGTTAAATTATTTCTTTTCTATAGCTTCTCTTCTAATCATTGGTTGTTAAATTTGTCCTGCAAGGTTTTCAAGAGGTCTAGCGTATTTCTCTTTTAAAAATACGTTCATTATGGGCGCCTGGGTGGCTCAGTGGGTTAAGCCGCTGCCTTCGGCTCAGGTCATGATCCCAGGGTGCTGGGATCGAGTCCCGCATCGGGCTCTCTGCTCAGCAGGGAGCCTGCTTCCCTCTCTCTCTCTCTCTCTGTCTGCCTCTCTGCCTACTTGTGATCTCTCTCTCTGTCAAATAAATAAATAAAATTAAAAAAAAAATACGTTCATTAAACAGGGGAAATTCTAAGTTTTTAAGCTATTCTTCTTGGAAATCACAAATTATGTAATAAAATTAGAAGACACTAATATTAGTAGTCCTCATGCATGATTTCATAAATTATTTTCTAAAAGTTACTCCCCAAAGACCCTCAAACTGAGGAAAGAATACAGTTAAACAGTAGTCCTCTTCACTGCCCACCATGGAAACCAATATTAGAGAGCAGAGCCACAGCAGAAGAGAGGGAAGGGGCTCTCTAATAGGTAAAGAGAAATTGTAGTATACAAAGATTCACGGTTGGAGCATTATTTATAGAACTATATACCACAATATTCCATATCTCTCTGATGATATGTGGAAGAATTAAGGTAGGAGAATGAGGATCATTCTTAATTTAAGATTTTTTTTTTTTTTTTTAAACAAGCTTTCTCAACAGGGACATTATTGACATTCTGGACCAGTTAATGCTTTGCTGATGGGGAAGGGTGCTATCTTGTATATGGTGGGCTGTTTATCAGTATCTCTGGCTTCTATCCACTAGGTGCCAGTGGTACTGTCACCTCTGGTCTAGACAATAGGAAACATTTCTGTAGTATGATGGCTTCTCAACAAAAACGGAACACAGGATTATCAAATGATCCAATAAAATTCCATTTCTGGGTATGCATCCCCAAGTAACTGAAAGCAGAGACTCAAGTAGATATTTATAAACCAATGTACATAGCAACATTATTTGCAATAGCCAAAAGGTGGAAGCAACAAAAATGTCCAGATGTGGTATAAACCTGCAACAGAGTATCATTTAATCTCAAAAAGGAATGAAAAAAAAAAGCCAGATGCTCAACCAACTGAGCCACCCAGGTGCCCAGAGAGATAATTCACATTCAAGGAAATCTCTCCTAAGGGAATAATCTGAATTACAAACCAGTGTGTTGCATTAATATTGTGGAATCATTATTGAAATAAAAAAAATAGGGTGTTGGTTGTATTAACCCAACAATAATATTCTGGTTAAGTAAACTATCGTGTAAGTGCATGATGATGTATGATGCATAAATTAAATTATGTTCACAAAAAAAAAAAAAAAAAGGAATGAAACTCTAATGCATACTACAGCATGGATGAACACTGAAAACATTATGCTAAGTGAAAGAGGATAGATGCTGAAGGACAAATTTTGTGATTTCACTGATACGAAGTACCTAGAGTAGTCAAATTCATAGAAACAGAAGATAGAATGGTGGTTGCCAGGGTCTGTGGGAGGGAGGAATGGGACGTTATTGTTAAATGGGTACACAGTTTTCACTCGGAAAGATGAAAAAACGCTGGGGATAAATGGTGGTGATAGTTGTGAACTGCAGATACTTGGTGTCACTGGACTGTATGCTTACAATGGTAAACCTGATGTTATGTATGTTTTGCCACACTGAAAAGAAATGTGTCGAGACATCGTCAAACGTTCCCTAGGGGGTGGGCGGCAGGGACAAAATCAGCAATGTTTGGGTACCACCTTGTTAAAAAACATAATTTGTATTTATGTTTCTTTAATCTTTAAGCAATCATTTTATTTCACATAATGCTAGTGTTCTTCCATATTTCAAATTCCTGTCTTAAAAGGAAACCATTTTCTCCTATTTTAACTGATTGATATTACTTTTCTTACAAGCCCATTTTTGGTTAGAAACAGTCTCTATTTTTAAATGAGTCTTTCATTTAAACAGAAAATAATTGTCTAAAGACTAGCAAATATATGACACATCATTGAACACCCTGGCCGAATGGCATGTCTGATATGTAGTGGGTTGAATGGTGGTCCCCAAAACTCTGTGTCAATGTCATAATCCCTGGAACCAGTGAATGTGAATTTAGAAAAAAAGGGTACATAAAACTGAGGTAAAGATCTTTAGATGAGATCTATCCCAGGGGGCCCTAAATGCAGTGACAAGTGTCCTTAGGTCACAGAGGGAGGAGGTCAATGTGATGACAGAGGCTGAGATGGGAATGGATGCCACCACAATCCAAAGGATGCCAAGTGTGGCTGTAGCCACCAGAAACCAGGAGAAGGTCATGGAAGGGATGACCGTCTAGAGCCTCCGGAGAGCATGCGGTCTTGCCAACACCTTGAATTTAGACTTCTGACTTCGGAATTGTGAGAGAATAAATTTCTGTTATTGAAGCCACCCGACTTTTGGCAATTTGTGAGAGCAGTCACAGAAAGCTAATACAAAAGGCAGTTACAATTTGCAATTAGAAACACTATCCTCACTCTTTTCTAAAGCAAGAGATAGGGTGGCTGGGTGATGGACATTGGGGAGGGTATGTGCTACGGTGAGGAAAACAAAGAAAATAAAATAAAGAATTAAAAGTAAATAAATAAAACAAGATTTCAAATATGTAACCACATCTCAAGCCTAATGTTGATAGGAGAAATTGTGCTGGGCTATTCTTTTAAGGGATGCTGCTATATTGTGTGTCTATTTTGACCCAACAATAAAAGCATCATAGTGTATTGTCTACGACGGTCCTAAACACGTTCATCTAGAGACAGAAATATGTGAGAGAAGGTGCCTGCCCCCGTTCTGGGCTGTTAGGGCCGTTTGACTGTGATACAGGAAGCTAGTTAACATGCACGTACTGCAGCAGACCCTGGCACCTGTATCGCAAGCACTAATCAAAGTGCTCCTTCATGGGGTGAAAGAATCGCTATTTGTAATGCAATAATTAGGCTGGGTGGAAAGGCCTGTAAAGTAAATCAATCTAGTCTGCTCTTGAGATCTGACTCCATTCTCTTGGCAGATTGTTAACATAATGAGACAGAAGCCTACAAGAGGTCCTGCAGAAAAAACAAAACAAAACAAAAAAAAACCAACAACCCGGTGTCATTCCTTTCCCGTCTTCCTTTAATTTTACAAAGGTTTCTCAGGACATAGCTGAGATTAAAACTAATACAAGCCACTGATAAAACAAGGGATTCTAAGGTTTCCAAAAGGTTATGAAAGGATGGGCTGGAACGCAATTGCAGTCTGAACCCATTATTCACAACTTGAGTTGTCACACTGCAAGCTCTAAAAGAACATAAGAATTCCTAGTAAGTAATTACAGTTGAGGGGAAAACGGGGAAGAACACCCAAAGGCCAGCTGGAAAATAGTGGGTGGATTCATCTCAAGTTCAACAGAAGGAAACAAATTAAGTGCTCTTTATAAATGAGGACGAGACTTTCAAAAGCAAAGTTATTTCTTCTGTCAAACATGTGCTGAATGGGCAAAATGTGCTGACCTACTCCAACAATTAAGTTGTTTTCTTATATACAGGAAGATTCACATATAATCATTTATGGGGCGCCTGGGTGGCTCAGTGGGTTAAAGCCACTGCCTTCGGCTCAGGTCATGATCCCAGGGTCCTGGAATCGAGCCCCACATCGGGCTCTCTGCTTGGCAGGGAGCCTGGTTCCTCCTCTCTCTCTCTCTGCCTGCCTCTGGCCTACTTGTGATCTCTATCTATCAAATAAATAAATACAATCTTTAAAAAAAATAATCATTTAAAAATACGTGTCAATGGAAATAATTCTGACACTCTGACAAATTATTTTTTATCCTCTCCATGCTTTGAAATCTTCTTTCTATAAATTCCACTACATACATATTTCTTTTCCTTTTCTTAGGCATAAGGAATTAAATTAGATTCCCCATTTCCTCTACCTATATATCTTAAACTTTTTGTAGAATTCTAATTCTTGTTAGTTTTGGTCTGGAATAAACATACACCCTAACGAAAAGTAAAACGTAGAGATATTTTCATTCCCTAACTTGCATCAGACTGATATGTTTATGTGAAGGCTTCGGATATCTTGAAATGAGGAACAACATCAGACTCAGGCAGTGAGACTTCTTCAGATAGAATTATGCCTCATGCTTTCTCTCTGATCATGCTTCTGTGACATGGCTGCTGTGAACAAAAGTACTGTATGTCCATCTCTCTCTCTCTCTATGCCAATATTTCTGTGTATGCATATATACATTTACATATATACATACATATGTTTGTGTGTGTGTGTGTTTCTACATTTTGTTGAGGCTCAGACTACCCAAAGCTTGAGATTAATTCAGCAGAAAATTAAGAAACCATAAAATTCCTAATTATCATGATTGTCTTTTTGCTTGACCTGATATTTATTTATGTGTGGAATAAAACCACATTTTTTAAAGGGCAGGTTCAGAAGCCTTCATCAATAACTGAATTTATTCTTGTTGTTGGTTTCATTTATCTACTTTACCACTAACAAGATAATTTTTTAGACTTTTGTAAGCTGAATTTCATTCATCTGATATTCTACATTGAGGCATAATAAGAATTAAAAGTATAGTAAAGAAAATAGCAAAGTTTTCATTTAGCACTGGTTAACTATATGTTAACCATATATAAGTGTATGGTTGTTTGAGGCCTTTAACACAAAGCTTGATCTATCTTGGCATAAAACTGTTGTCCATTAGGCCAATTATTCAAATCCTATGCAGGTTTTCTAATTTAATCCTGATAATGTCCATTCCTGTGATACAGACATTGTTATTTGCTTTTTTTCGAGTGAAGAAATTGAAGTCTAACAAAATGAGTAACTTGCCCAAAGTCAGGAGTCTAGGAAAAGCACAGGTACAGAGATCTAATTCTGAAGCACATGGCCTTAATTAGAAACACTTGCTGTCCAGAGAACCTACTCATTTCTACTCTTTTTTCACTTATATTATGTTTCATTTCAAATAGCAACATAAGGGACACTGACTCATGCAGAGTGTGATGATATGAAGTTTAATTTTCCTGATTTACTTGAATATGTAATTCAAGAAATGAACTCATATTAAAAAAAAACTTTACAAGAGGGAACATTTGAAAATTATGATGCACTGAAGATACTTAAATTATATTTTAGCACTAACATATCCAAAGGTATTTAAAAGGAAACTAAAAAATAAGCCTTTCAGAGCACAGATTTTAAGTTTTAGAAAACAGGTATACTAATGTACTGTTAATAAAGGACAGATGAATCAGAACATTCAAACTGATAATGATGAGGCTTGGAGTGTTCCAAAGAAAAACATAAATTTGAAATATATGTCATGTGAGTTTTATTTGAATATTTCAACCTCCAATATCAGCACTATCACAATTGAATGAGACTCCCAGTGATAGAAAAATGAGTCAATTTTGAAAAATATAATGCCAAACTATAACATATATGTGTAGGTATATATGTATGTATACATAATTGCATGTATGTATAAATATTATGGACATGTGTGAGTGTGGGTTTTTCATGACAAATTTGGAATAAACAATGAAATTATACATTGAATAAATATTAACACAATTAAGTTATTATTGCTAGAAAAATGTCCTAAAATAAATACCAGTAGAGATTGCCTAGAATTTTAATATTTCAGTTTACTACTATCATGCAATACATTATATTATTATTATATTTTTGTTAAGTGTATATAATTCTATTCAATGCTTACACTTGACCCAATTACTTCCTTCTAGGAACTGCCCTTCCCTCTCTTGTTCACACAAGCAATACCACAAATAACTCTCTGGCTTTGACTCTGCATTAATATAATGGATTATATTGCTTTGTTTATATAATTAATTGAGCAGAGTGCTAGGATTTGAATAATTGGGCTAATGAACAAGTTATATGCCAAGACAGATCAAGCTTTGTGTTAAGGACCTCAAACAATCATATTCAACTTTCTTAGTGTTGCTCACCTTTGGATCCAGAGGTAAAATTAAGAAATTATTTGCTTTTTCAAGATATTCTATATGCATGTGATAGACAAATCCACTAATTAAAATTAAAGATTTTTCCATTTAGCAAAATATTTATAGCCATAAATTCTTATTCATTGATGTTGATTCAGTCCACAAAGAATAGAAAGTGATGAAATATATCTGCCCTAATTATTTTTTCTTTTAACAACACTAAAAATGCTTCATTACAGTTCATTACACTCATGGTGCACAGTTTAAAAATTATTTCTTCAGAATATTTTTGTATACTCAGGTATGTAAGACATCCAAAAACACAACTTTGAGTAGATGCTTAGTTCTGATTAAAACACCTTGTTCATGAAATGAAATTTGATATATTCATTTATGAATAAAATAAAACTTCTATACATTTAGGAAAAAATGATAGCTTCAATTTTGTAACATGTCTTCACTATAGTTAAAGCATAAACCGATGTCTTATATGTGACAGGCAGTTTAGTTGCCTGAGGCTAAGCTGATATAAGCCAGAAGACTAGACATTTCTTAGGGCTGTTTTCTTTCTGTAGCATTTCTGCCTTACACAGATAATTCATGCTTTATTAAGAGTCTAAATAAAAGCAAGTTTAGTTTGATTTACCCTTTCCTAAATGTAAAATGTAAAAATGACAATAAAGTAAGCTTCTGGAATTTGAAAAAACTAAAGAAAATGAACAAGGTAGCTGGGAAGGGGGAAGAAGATTTCCAATTCATTTTTAAATTATAATAAATTATTATTATAAACCAAGAGAGAATGAAGATGATGGGAATGATGTCATGAAAGACAGAGACTAAGTATAACTTTCAGTAAAGGACAATAAAATCACATTTCCATTATAATAGATACTGTATGAAAACATATTCTAGAGAAACAATTCTCTACATGCTAATTTAGAAAATGCAAGTGACTCCATGTTGTACAGTAGATCTCTAGGACCTATTCATATTTTATGATTGAAACCTTATACACTGTGACTAGTATCTCCCCATTCCTCCTTTTTCCCAGTCCCTGGAAACCAGCATTTTACTCTCTGCTTCTAGGAGTTTAACTATTTTAGGTTCCTCCTATAAGTGGTATCATGCTGCACTGGCTGGTGACAGATATGTTTATGGTATAGATTATGGTGATGGTTTCACGGGTCCATACTTGATCCTAAAGTTCATCAAGTTGCGTACATAAAGTGTGTGCAGTTTTTTGCATGTCAATCAGGCCTCAAAGGTGTGGCTAAGAAAGAAAGAAAGAAAGAATGCAAGTGATATAAAGCACCTAATCTGGGGTGCTTGACTGTCTCAGTTGGTTGGGCATCTGATTCTTGGTTTTTGCTCAGGTCATGATCTTACAACCCTGAGATCCAGTCCCAAGTCAGGTTCTGTGCTCAGTGGGGAGTCGGCTTGAGAGCCTCTCTCTCCTTCTCCCTCTGCCCTTCCCTCCACCTGTGCTGTCTCTTTCTCTCTTTCTCAAATAAATAAATAAATATATTTTTAAAAGATTTTATTTATTTATTTCAGGGGTTGGGGAGCAGCTGAGGGAGAGGGACAAGCTGACTCCACACTGAGCACAGAGCCCCATGAAGGGCTGGATCCCACAACCTGAAATCCTGACCTGAGTGGAAATCAAGAGTCAGATGCTTAATCGACTGAGCCATCGAGGTACCCCAACAAAGAAATATTAAAAAAAAAAGCACCTAATCTGTTCATTTGTATTCTATTTTGAGTTTCTTAAAATGTACTTTTCTTCATTTGGGCAAATACTACGTTGGTATTGAAATATTAGTTCACTGAAACCTATTGCCAATGCTAAACACTTAACTATTATTTTATAGTTTATAGCAATTTGTGTTCATGAATGCTAAAATACAAAAATTTAGTTAAGTTTGCAGATTTCACTTTGTAACTTTTAATATCCCATTAAACCTGAAGCTGTAAAATATATACATTTCTCTAATCAAAAGTCAGTTTTTCTATAAATGCTTACAAAGGGTTAAATTTATAGTGATGGTTTATACAATAAAGATTTTATGCAATAGGTAACTCAGTTCCTTCTATTCATGAAAATATATAAGGTTTCTTGGGATAATTTTACATTATAGGAATATTACACATAACACATGTACATACCAGGACATCATTTTCTAAAGTGAAGAACAAAGGCAAATATGTAGCATATAAACTGCTACTATTGTAATAATGTTTATAGGAGACATGGGAAAGATTATTCTCCATACTGGCATTAATCAAATTTGGATGCTAGCACATTTCTCCAAGCTTAACTGTATTTTGATTCAACATGTTTCTTGCTTATGTTGACTTCCTTTTAAATTATACAGTTAGCTAGAGGAAAACAACAAATCGCCCAATCCCCCATCACACCTAAATAAAGTTCACCTCATCTATCTTAGAATGAGAAGCCTGAAAGTGCCTCTGAACTGGTGGAATGTATAGCATTTTTTATCAATAAATTCATATCCCATATATATTAAACCTTTGCAAACAAACCCCTTTTGTGTGTGAAAAAATGTTATACAAAGGAACAAAAACTAATATGCAGCTTTCACTCTTTTCTACACACATATAGAAATATAGAATCACATGAGATGTACATATGCTAATGACAGAAAATAATACATCATAAGACAGGATGGTATTTAAGAAAGGATTTAATTCAAGAAAGCATATAAATAATCATAAACATAACAGGACTATAAAAAACTCGATTCTACAAGTAATAAATATATTCGATTGTTCATTATTTAAAAGTCCTTCATCTCATGGCTACTTTCCCTTGGCCCTGTAGGCATCTGATTTTAGACAATTTCCTTTGAAGTTATTCATCAGCTATTGATCACAGCCCAAGTGTCTGTAATGAAATACTTTGGTTAGGGAAGAATAAAAAGCACACTTGGGGCCAAAAGACAGCTAACATTATGTAAATGAAGAGTTATTAATAATAGCTGAGCCAAAACATGAGGAGTAGAGTATGTATTTGAACAGGAGAAATACTCGTTAGAAGAAATAATTTAACTTGGAAATGCTTAGAAACCTGGGAGTGAAATCAAGACCATGAATCTTTGGCACCATCATCATCAACTTTAAGAGCACCTTCAGGTATAATGGGCTGTGCCGGGTGACAAGAGATACAGAGACTGGGTTAGATTCAGAAACCCTTTCTTCAAAGTTCTTTCAGCAGCCCAACATTGGTTCAAATTCATACTCTATCACTTACCAGATGCACAAATTTGGATAAGTTCCTTAACTCCTTTGAAACTATTTCTTTAATAATACAGAGTAAAGAAACACTTAGATCACAGTTGTTTTTTTTTTTAATTTTTTTTGGGGGGGTTAGGATTGCATCAACTGAGATACATAAAGCGATTAGTGAAATACGTGGTAATTATAACATGCTCAACCAACTTTAAAACACTAATAACTGCCATAGTGGTAATGTCAGTAATATTCATTCGTTATTAACAAAAAAAATCTATATACCCAAGGCATAAAGCAAATGTCAAGTGCCAAACTACGTTTTAGACAGTAAAAATATGAGAAACTGTGACTGACAAGATTAAGGCTGGAAGACTATGAAGGTAAGAGGCTAGTCATTACTTTTATTCTTTACCATATGAAAACTCTGGAAACCAGAACTGAGACAGAAAGACTTAAGAAGCAAGGCATTTAGCTGTTAGGGCTAGGACTAAAAATATTCACTTATCCAGTGGCTCACAGGTACTGCCCATCAAGTCAAGACAATGGGTTTTCAGGGGAGATCTAACTCAGTCATTGAGGATCCTTTATTTTAGTGTTAGGAAGGCATTAGTCCCCGGATGTTGGGCTCAGCATTCTAAGACTGTAAAAACACAGTTGAGAGATCGCAGGGGAGGGTCAAAGCTTTGAGCCAAAGGTAAGCACAGATCTGAGTAAGTAATCTTTCAAACTAGTATGTGCTGATGTTCCGTTCAAGTTTTCCCCCAACAAGTATTTTAATTTTAGCCACCCTCCTCACTGCCCCAGATATGGAACATAGCATTGATGTGAAAGACCTGAACTTAGCATGATAATACTTGGTCCTCAACCATAACACATAGCTGGAACGTGGTCCTGGAAGCTAAGCAGTTGCCATTTAAGACAGGATCAGGTTGATAATTTCAACTTCATTTTGCCATTTCAAGCACTACAGAGTATCTGTGACTGGGTCTCTTACTCTAAATATTTGTGCTGTTGACTTATTTCACAGCCCTGAATAAGAAGATACAATGATGAAGAGGTATTTAGAAAAAATAAGTGATAGATTCCAAAAGCAGCTTGTAAACTCATATAGTAAGCTACAGTAACCCTCACATACTGGCAATTTAAAATGAACTTACTTTAGCTGAGGCAGCACTTAATTCACTCTACACTTGGAGGGAAATGCTCATCACATTTATTTGTTAGTACCGATCAGCATAAAGATAAATGAGATTACAGAGGCTCTCTTACTAAACTCAGATAATAAACATTAATTAATTAGCTCATCAATGAAAATAACCCATAAAGATTATCAAGATTTCAAGGATGACAAATTAGTAGTAATGGAAAAACAACACGCTCCTCTCTTTGCTCAGGTCACTCATTTGATTGTATGCAAGGGATTGTTTGGCAGGATTTTATCTAATCACCATCAATTAACATTTATTGAATACTTCATGAATATCTCACTCTGTATTGAATTGTCAAACAATGTAATAACAATTTACTAGTAAAAATATTTGTAAGATTTAATATGCTTTCCTTGATATGCCATGATAAGCACCTCTTGTTCTTCCTGGAAAATTATTCTGCTTATTTACTAATTTCTTGTGTTTACACCAATTTCCTGACACCAATCTTCACACCAACTCACAGTAGAATTTTCTCTTTTCATCTGTGTTTCTTTGTTTATTTTCAAGGAAATATTGAAATTAAACACAGAGAAACCCCTTTATTTTTAATTCTTATTCCTTTTTTTTTTTTTTTTTAAGTAGGTTCCACAACCAGCATAGAGCCCAACGTGGGGTTTGAACTCACAACCCTGAGATCAAGATCTGAACTGAGATCAAGAGTCAGATGCTTAACAAGCTGAGTCACCCAGGCGCCCCCATTCTTCTTTTAAACATAGAAATGTACGTGGTGATTTAGTTCAAGATTTTTTCTTTGTGTCGGGTCTAGTTTGAAACAGCTGGGCAACAACTGCAGTTCTGGGAGGTACTCCATAAAACACTATTTCCTCAGGCATAATATCATTTTTAGAAAAATTAATAGCTGTGGAAAACTACAGCCTGATACATAAATGTCTCTTAGTGACAATAAGTGGAATCCATATTTCAGTTTGCGGTGTAAGAAAGGACTGTGAATGTACCCTATCACAGAATCATTTTCCACATCAAAAACATACAGATATATTGAAAATACATGTCTTCCTCAGTCTAAGTGTGTGACCCAAATAACAGACATTGTGTTCAGTGAGAGGAGAATCAAATTTGCAATTAAACCCAAGACCCTGTAGCTCAAAAGAAGAGTGTTGATAAAACAATTTCCGGCTTCAAAAATAACACCCAAGAGCAAAATCCATGACATTCAGCTGCTGTTCTGATAGAGATCTCTTATTCTGCCCCCAACCAAATTTTCAGAGGTTTGGTTTTAGAGAGATGATTATATCACCCAAAAGTGTCACAGTGGTTATGGTGTGCTCTGATATATCTTTGGGAAACATACCATTTCTAAGTAAGCCCTTGGTGCAGGGACAAGATCAGAATTGAGATTGAAAGCTTTAGCCATCAGATAGTCTTCAGGCTTTTTCATTTGTAGGATACAGCAAGATGTGCTGGTAGAAAACACGACTTGACAATTGATTTACTGCACAACTTCCTGGAAGGAGGTTTTTCCAATCCATTGGAAAATAACATAATATTTTCTATACTGCTGTTATTAACATTTACAGACTTAGGGAATCGTGGCACTGTGAAGGACAGCAAGAGACTACACATTGAAACTGATTATTTTACTCCAAAAATAAACTATATTCATGAATATGATTTACACTATTTTAAAAGGTTTCCTAGTCCCAACAATAACTAAATACAACTGTACCAAAGAAGATACACTTATTTACTTTTGTTTCCAGTTTCAGTTTACCCAGAGCAGGTTACATGGTACACTCCATGACCTTATGTAATCATCTTGAGATTTTTTTTTCTAAAGCCAAATTTCAAGTCCCCTTCTCTAAGTAAGCATACGAGTTAACACATATCAGAGAACAGAAGCTTGATTAGTGAGCTACCAACAGGTTGCTTTACTAACAAAACAAAATAAAGAAGCAAACAAACAACAATTCCCTCTCAGGTGCCTGAATATTTCACTGTCAAATACATTGTTTCGAGTCAAGACACTGGCCTTTGAATATTGATATTAAAATGAGTATGTTTGCAACACATTAATAATATATTAAAAATAACTGCCAATGGCTAATTCAATTTGTATTCTAGCAAAGAGCCCCAGTGCTGTGATACAGAACATGCATGTTTTGATAGGGTGATAGAAGTTGTGGAAGAGGAAATATATTATTGACAGAGTCAGGGCAAATGCAAATTTGAGATGTCCCTTCTTCTAAGGAGACAAATGCATTTTAGAAGAATGCTGTAGCAGACAAGTTAACAGGACGTCAAAGAAAAATATTAGTGTCTTCGTTATATTTTCTTTTTTTTTTTTTTAATATTTTATTTATTTGACAGAGAGAAATCACAACTAGGCAGAGACGCAGGCAGAGAGAGAGGAGGAAGCAGGCTCCCCGCAGAGCAGAGAGCCCGATGCGGGGCTCAATCCCAGCATCCTGGGATCGTGACCTGAGCTGAAGGCAGAGGCTTTAACCCACTGAGCCACCCAGGCGCCCCTTCGTTATATTTTCTAAGGCTAATCCTGACCAAAGATTTGGGTTGAGATGATCAATCACTCAATACATGCATGCATACCTGAATATATAAATAAGTAAAATATTTAAATACTGTCAGAAAATGAAATATCAAATAATTTAAATGCCATCAGAAAAGAAAATATCTCCTCACTTAAAATCAAATTTATCACAATGATTTAAAAATATGAATGAATTTCTCTATGTTTTTAAAATCTGCGGGTTTGGGGCACTTGGGTGTCTCAGTTGGTTAAGCGTCCAACTCTTGATTTCAGCTCAGGTCATGATCTCAGGGTGGTGAGATCAAGCCCCACTTGATTCTTTCCCTCTCCCTCTGCCTGTCCTCCTACTTGTATTTTCTCTCTATCTCTCCCTAAAGTAAATAAATAAAATCTTTAAAATATGTGAGTTAAAAATTACTCAATGGTCAACCATTAAGACATGTTTAACAAATGCAACCACCAACTGATTTGGCATTATATACATTACTACACATAGTCCGGGATGATACCTGTGGAATGAAATCTGTCCTGTTCAACACATAACAGTAACTAGAATACTTATTTTCTTACTGAAAATTAATATGTAACTTTCTTTGCACATTTTACTAGAATGTTTTAGGTCTTCTATTATTTACTGCTATGGTGTAGCAATATTAATGCAAATTAAAGTATGCCTTAATTTGATTTCACTTTGAGCTCCTGAACACAAAGTGTATTGCATTATTCTGGTACCATAAACAGTAATACCTAACCATTCACCTCTTAAAAGAGAAAAGCATATATGATGACAAGAGAATGATGCCCTTTGTTGGTATAAGATTTGATTTTACTGTAAAATATATATGTTTTTTGATTTGGCAACCTTTCTACCTCTCTTGAAACACTTAAAGCATGTGGTTTTCTGTATTATAGTAACTCTGTCTCAAGAAATGGCTATCTACAGAAATGTTAATACAAGCATAATGTATTCGTTCTCTCTTGCTGCTGTAACAAATTACTACAAATATAGTGGCTTAAACAATCCAGGTTTATCTTTCTTTTCTGTAGGCTGAAAGTCTGATTCAGTTCTCATGGGGCTAATATCAAGGCCATGGTGGGCTACATTCCTCTTCAGGCTAAATCCCTTGCCTTTTCTGCTCTCCAAAGTTCACTTGCATTTCTGGGCTCACAACTCTTTCTCCGTCTTCAAAGCTAGCAATGTTGCATCTCTCTGATCGGTCTTCCATGGTCACATCTCCCTCTAACTCTCTTATTCTCCTTCTCTCTTCCACTTTTAAAGACATTGTGATTACGTTGGGATGGCCCTGTTAAGCTACAATCATCTCCCTGTCTACCTACAATAATCTCCCTGTCTCAGGGATGCCTGAGTGTCTCCATAGGACATGTCTGCCTTCAGCTTAGGTCATGATCCCAGGGTCCTGGGATGAGTCCCACATTGGGCTCAGGGAGCCTGCTGCTCCCCCTGCTTGTGTGCTCGTTCTCTCTCTCTCTCTCCCTGGCTAATAAATAAATATTTTTAAAAAAACAAACAAAAAAAAATTTCCCTGTTTCAAATTCCTTAGTTTATTTACACATTGAAGTTCACTTAGTCATGCAAGATGATACAGTCAGACTCTGGGGATGAGGATATGGCGTTTGGGGAAAAGGGGGTATTATTTCTACTGTACAAATAAACATATAAAATATTTTCTAAATTCACATTAAATTGGAAACTACTCATTAACAGAGAATTGACTAAGAAAATTTTGAGACATATATGCAATGCAACATTACATGCCTATTACAAAGAACATGGCAGCCACATATATAGTGGCACAGAAATATGATAACAATATATATTAAATACAAAAAGCAAGGTGGTCTCAAGTATGTTTGTTGAGACAGTTGGATCCGTGGATTCAGACCTACCATGTTCAGATCCAACTCTATATATTGACTTTTTATAGGAAGGAATCTTTATGTATTGAGGAAGAAGAAAATTGTAAAGCAAGTTAACCTGAGTTGCAGCAACTTGTGTATTATAGGTGGTTTTATTAAAGGTCACATAGAGACTGATGTTCAGAGTATATATATATTTTTAGCCTTATTATTGAGCATTATCAGTGCCAAAAATAAGAAATACGGCAGTATTTTACTTAAAAAGAAGTGCTATTTAATTTTCATGTTTTACACAAGAGATTATAAAATCCAAGACTGGTAGATATGTCAGCAATTTTGGAAATAATGAAAATTGGAGTTAAAATTACATTTGAAATCTGTTTATTCTTTACCATAGATTACTTATCCCTCTTATCATCCATGGTCACATTATCTGAATCATTTATACTCTTAGTCTTGAGCTTTTTGGAGCCTGCTGTATGCTCAGTGTTTCAAGGAACATCTGCTGCAATAGTTTCAGTTGATTTTTTAGCCCTTGTTGGCTTCTACTCTGGACAGCAACATACTGCTGAGATTTTATTCAAACTCGCAAAACAGCAACTTCACTTTTATTTTATGTCTCTGTTTCCCAAATCCCAGGTTTATGACATTGCATGATCCCTTTCCAGCTCATAAAGTTTGTTTTTTTTTCCCCCCTCTCTCCTTCATTATGTTCCTCCTTCATGGGTTATAGAGCAAGAGTATATGTACTTGTGAATCTGAATTTTTAAAACTTACATAGATAGGTATTTGGAAAATTAAAAGAGGGAATATTTCATTGGCATTGTTGAGATTCAGAACTACTTCTGAAATAAATCAAGGTTTTTTTCATATTTTAGTATTTCTAGGAATATTTTTCTTTTGACTTTATCAGAGACATTGTGCATGTAGTTAAAATTATATGATGCGGCACATTTATTAGATTACAGTGAACAAAAAGAGTTATTATTCTACCAAATTGATAGTCAAAAGGAGAATGAATCAAAACGTAACAAAATAACAATAACAAAAGCACTTACGTATTTGTTACTCAGCTTCAATATGATAGGGTCATGTTAATAATGCTTGTTAAAACTCAAGTCTCAATTTAGAGTTCTGATTTTCCACAAAATAGCCTTCACACAAATATGATGATTTTCATTCATTTAAATATGAGAATAAATACTGTAATGGGCACAAGGAAATGAAAAGCTAATTCATTTGAATGTAGAAGAATTTCCTATTAAAATTTTAAAATAAGATTTCCTTTTAAGAGGAGAATGGACACTGCCAAGCTTTGAAAGCAGAAGTCATTTGGGTAACATTTTCTGTTGTTCCATATTAGCAGTCTTACCTACAAATGACTGTTTAATTATTTTTTTATTGTTATTAATTTTGAAGGTAGAATTGTGGAGCCATTGATGTTGCAGAGACATCACATTTTCTAGTACATTGTAACAAAATTGAAGCTTTTGGATTGGTTTTTTCTACATAAGCTAGAAAGCATATATTAAATATATACATAGAGCAAATGGTCAAATTCAGTCCTCAATGGCAAATGTACGTGCAAAAGTAAGAGGAAAATTAAAATATCATCTTAGATGATATTAGTCTTGAATTCTGATTTTATTTGCCAATAAATCTTCTAACATTTATTTTATTTCAGTGACTGTGTTAGCAATTCAACATCAGTATGTTTCCAAATGGTACAGCAATTTTTTTAGACAGTATGAGCTAGTTTTTTTGTTGCTTTTGTTGTTCTTCATGTTTTTGTTTTTGTTTATTTACTTGTTTGTTTGTTTATTTTGAGTTGGGTGGGGGCTGAACTGGTCATTCTTCAAATCCTGACTATAGAGCTTTTTGGGGTTCAGAAAGGAAGTTAAGAATAGTCTTAAAATATCATAACCTTACAAATGTTCTCAAAAAAATAGAAATAAGAAAACAATAATAAAGCTTGTGTTGTGTGCCTCATGTCATTGTCATACTGTTCTGATTAAAAATAGTGGCTCTCTTAGGGAAAAAAAGAAATATGAGCTAAACTGTGAGTCATTATACTTTGTCTAAATTTCTTTGGAAAATTTCTGGCTATTTTAATGATAATAAACTATATTTATTATAAGCTAATATTTTAATAATAATAAACTATAAATATCTCTGCTCTTTTTTTCTTTCTTTCTCTCTTTTTTTTTAATTCCTGATGGTGTTTACTAAATCTGGTTATCATTTTCCCCAAGATTTGGTTTTCAATAAAGTCATTCTTTAAAATAAAGGAACTGGACTTAAATAACTCAAATACACAGAAAGTGAGACACAACAAAAACTTGAGTCATATTTACTTTTGATGTAGAAAAATCCTTCTGAGAAAGTTATTCAAGTCAAAACTAACTGAAAGATCTAAAACATGGAGTGTATCCAGGTATGTGTCTCTATGTGTGTGTATATGCATGGTTGTGTATCAATGAAAACCAGATACTGCTACTTGGTTTATATTGTTTTGAGCTCACTCATAATAATGTACAAAATAATAGGGTCCAGCTTTTATTTCTTTTAAGGATTTTATTTATTTATTTGAGAGAAAAAGAGAGAGCATGAGCAGGGGGATGGGAAGAGGGAGGGCCCTAGGTAGAAGGTGCCCTCAGTCCAGCTTTTAAAGGAAAACATATAAATAGAAATATAATATAAATATAAACACATAAATATAAATAAATACTGGATATTGAGCCAGCTGTTTAACAAAGTATTTTACATAATCTCAAGAGGGATATCTAAATGCATTTTTTTTTTTCAAATGAGCAGGGAGTTCCTGGGAATTGAAATTTCCATTCGATTCTTTTACCTCTTCTCTAATATAGAAAGGCAGGTGCCATTCCTGAATGAAAAGGACAACTCACACGCCACTTCTCCAATAAGTTATTTTTATAATAACATTCATCCAAAAAATATTTTCTGAAGGTATTTCCCTTAAGAAATTATTCCCAATGCAAATATAAAGGTGTTTTGCTAACCCATGTAAAGTAGAAGATATCTCATTCAGCAAACAATTAAATCATATTAAATATTATGGAAAAGTATGAGTTCCTGTCTGGGTTTTTGAAGGCTGCATCACAATCTCCTCTGTCTAATCAGATAGAACAAAAACTATGTATTGCATGAAAATTTATTTAAATAGGTATAAATTAAATAATATATTAAAATTACATATCTTAGCCTCTTTTTGTAATAATGTTTCTAGTGGGTAAGAAAAAAGTGAGGCAAGATGGTAGTTAATAAAATTATTACCATGAAGAGCTTCAAATATAAATCCTTACTTATGCATGGTTAAGTAAATTACAACTTAAGACTACCATTTTGTGTCATGAGAAATGTTTTATATTAGGGGCAGTAAAAATTAACTTTTAAAAAACTGGATTTAATTTCAGCGGGTTAATACTAGAAGAAAAATGCTCAGATAATTTATTTTTATGAGGTCTTAAACATTATATGTTTCTTTAGCATGAATAATCTAAGCAAACCTGGGTCATTCAAACTTCAAAGGGACATGATAAAGGTCAAGAATAAACGAATGAGTGGCATTTGTGCTTCCACCAGGACACTATTCGCACCATATGGTTATGTTTTTTCATCATATGATACTAACACTGCAATAAGTCATGGATTTTCATATAATAAAAGTCTTCAATATCCAAAATAGAAATACAGGACCAATCATAATATTTCTTATATTCCTATTGGAGATCAGGTAAAGGAGATTCTATTGCTTCTTGATGCAGGGTTGTATTCGCGAGATTTAAAAAGAAAAATCTGTATGCTGCATTTCATAAAATAAAAAAGAAACATTAAATCAATGGAATCAGACTTCACTGTCTAATAAAGCTACAAACAGGAATGATTGACAGATCAAGAAGATCACAAACTTTTAACTGCCTGATCGTAAACTGTTTTCAAATAAGCTTGATTTCTCTACTCTCCTTACTTCAGAAATATATATATATATACACACACACACACATTATATATAGAGACAGAGACAGAGAGAGAGAGAAAGAAAAACAGAGATAGCAACAAAGATAGAACTCTGCCAGCTATCCCTCTTGGGATTTTGTTCTCTTTTTCCTTTCCATTCCCTGCTCCCTTAAACCTTCTCTCTCTCTCTCTCCCAATAATCTAGATTACTTTGCCATACTAAAGCATTAGCACTACTAGAGAAGAGTAACAGCGGGAATAAAGAATTAAAAGAAAGGTTTCTGTTTTATTTGTTTTTGTTGGTAAGAATGTGAAATCTGGAGGGGAACAAAAGAAAGGTAACCCAATAGTCCCTCTTTCTGTAGCTGTGTGAATACAAGTTCTTTACCTAAAATCTCTGAGTCTGGAGTATCTGGGTGGCTCAGATGATTAAGCGTTTGCCTTTGGCTCAGGTCATGATATCCAAGTCCTGGGACTGAGCCCCATGTCACTGGGGATCCAGCTCTGCGGCGAGTTGACTTTTCCCTCTCCCTCTGCCTTTCCCCCTGCTCATGCTCTCTGCTGTGTCTGTCTGTCTCAAATGAAAAAATAAAATCTTAAAAAATAAAATGAAATAAAATAAAAATATTTGAGCATCAGTTTCCTTCTCACTAGGCAAAGCTGTTTTGGAGGGTGAGAGATAGTACGTATTAGTTGTCTCAATGTGCTCATTTTAATGATGGCAGTTAAATGATACTCTAACCAATGGATTCTGCCTCAGTATAAAAGACAAAATGCTCAGAACTGTGATTAAGTCTGGGGCTTCTACTGTATAGTTGTACTTCATTTCTTTAAGAACACAAAGAATCACCACTATCATTTATTTTTTGAGCATCAACTGTGTGCCTTTTCCTAGTCCTAGAAAAAGAGTAGTTAGAAAAAAAAAAAAAAAGCTGGCAAAAGTGACTCTTATCTTTTACTGGGGAAGAGAGACAATAGACTCAATAAATATGTAAAAATAGGTAGCCACTATACAGTGATAAGCAGAAGGGAAAATAAAGCAAAGAAAAAAAAAAGAAATATGAAATATTTGGTGCAGAGTTTGACATTTTTAGATTGGGTGCCAAGGGAAGGTCTTACTGAGGTAACATGTAATAAAAACTCAATAAATAAAAGAGTAAATGAGTAAATGAGTTTCACAATCCAGCCTGGGACACTATCGACCATTCATTACATCTACTCTACAAGAACATTTTTGGGGGGTTATAAATGACTTACAAAGGAGCACAAACTGAAATATACAAGAGTCCAACTATGCATTCTAATTAAACTGTAAGTTTCACCAACATCATTTGCTGGCTATTACAAGTCCCAGTTGACCTTACAATAGTCAAAAATAGTAGCCAAATAAGATCAATTTGTAAATACAATTCAAGGTATCACCCTATGGAGCCATAACAAGAGTATAATGATACCTGAAAATGTTTAAAATTTTTGATGTTTAGATAAACCATGCATTTTCTATTAATTATTTTGTTTATCTTTTATAACTACTGCAAATCTAAGGAAATATATAGAGACCAAAAATAAAATATTCCAAAAGAAATGAAACTGATGTTTTCTGTGAAAATAAGGGTCGACAATGATCTGTTGCCTTTTACCTCCTTATTGGTTATGCAACCAAAGATATTAGGATAATATCCAAATTTTGTAAAATTGATGCTCAATAACTTGAGAATAGATAATATATATATTATTTTTCTGTTATTACCAGGAAAAGGTTCACATTGAATTTAGTTTTTTGTTATGTTTACTATTCTTGAATGTATTTCCTTTTCATCAGTGTTTTTTTTTTATAAAATTCCCTTATGAGGTCACCATGGTTTAATACCTTTGAAAGAAATTAAAAATCATTGTCCAAATTAGTTTAAAAAAGTAATGATGAGGGTCCACCATTATAAGCCACATGTAAATTCCAATATTTGAATATTTGGATTAATTATCCTTCTTTCAGATTATCTTTGCAATGGTTCACTTCTTTTAAATATTTCTGACATATAATGTATATATATGTTTCATGTATCTGACCTATATCTATCATAGTATAGCTAAATCATACCTATAAGTGAGTAGATCCATCTATCCCCATTTGCTTAGATTATAGGCCTGCTCCTCTTCAATAATAAGGAACACATGGAGAAGAATATATACCTCTCTCTCTTACCCAGTTAACAACTATTTGGTCTCCAAATTTATGTTCAAATGTCCTTTTCTAACAGGAATTCTCTCCCTCCCCTGATGTTTTGCTCTGGTTCCTATATTACCTTATTCTCAAAAATTATTTTATCCTACTCTGAGTTATTGCCTAGGCAAAAAGACCGAAATTAAAAATATTGTCAAATAAGTATGCAAATGTAAATTCTTATAAATGGGAAGAAGAAAGGAAACTGTGCATGCTCTCTTGGTATCTCTACTACTTAATACATTTTTGAGATCTGGTGAACAAATGGATGGTACCATTGTGATTTTTAAGAATGGGTGGATTTAAAGTTACCTGAATGATCCTGTGTGAATTTAAAACAAAACTGAATTTTACTTTTATTTTTCTTTAACTGTTTTCCTTTCATTTATGTGCACAGTTTTGTTTTGATACCCATAACCAATTAATAACGTCAATCAAACTGCAGTGGAATAAATTAAACCTCTGAGAAGTAAGAGGTTCATGGAACTTGTTGAAGCCCTTATAGCCCTTGATATCTCCTGTAATGCAAGGTCATAGAGAATGAAGCCTGCTAAGTGTTATTTTCGCTCCTAATCATTTGATCTCTACTTATTACTTGTGAATGATTGATCCTTTAGTTTGATTACTGTTTCCTCATTATATAATTTATTCTAAGGGTGATAAAATTCTTATGTTTTTTAAGGTTACTTCAGATTTCTTGGCAAGTGGATAACTATGCATATGTCAATGCTATATAATATAAATAAATATATAACTTTATATTAGGGCATAGAGTATATATAGAGTATTGCTTGTCAATGTTGTTTTAAAGAAAACATTACATGTTATTTTGTAAGTGTGGAGAACGATTTCAGAGTCCAACAATGCATTAAGTAGTGGAAATGAAAATACTAATTAGATCAGTAAATAAATGGCACATGACTACATTTCTATCTATCTAATCTGGTTACTTAGGTGTTCTTGCAAATTGTTTCCATTTATATCACACCACCACCTCAACTGGGGTTATATTAATGACTATATACTGAATGCTTATAATAGAAGTATGATTTTGCCATTTTTTGTGTCTTGAATAGTTAATTCAAGCTTTTAGCTAAAATCTCCCATTTTCCTTGTAAGTAAGTTTTCCTTGAAACTTAAAATAGTATTACCTTTTCTTGAGGACCAATGATCATCAGAAAATCAAATATTTTAAATTATTTAAATTCCATTAACTCATTGTTTCTCCCTCTTCCCAACCCCAGCACAATAATTTTATGGCCTAACATGACGAAGTCAGGTATCAGCAACTGATTGTGAATTTGTCTAAAAGCAGTGGTCATATTGTCCCTACTGGAGAAAGCAAGAATAAGATATTTGTGGTCTTACAGAATTACCTAGATAGAAGAACAAAAAACTGAGTATCTTCGGAGAAGAAAATGACAATTACACAGCGATCATAGCAAGGCACTTCGAATTTCAGCCCTAAATCATCAGTCCTTCGGCATGTTTTTGTTGCTCTAAGCCTATAGAGGTCCCTACTGCTCCAAGTTTTTAGTACGTATATGGTCAAAATTCCAAATTACTTCCTATCAAATTGCATCTGCTATTTACATTTTCTGCTATCTGAACCTATTTTTCTTTCAGATCTGAGTTGTTCAACTACCTCACCAAAGTGATCAATAGTTCCCTTCTCAAAGTTACAGGTTTTGTTGGTGTTTCACTAATGCTAATCATGGGTTTGCCTGACTTCCAGAGATTTGACTTAAAAATGAGGTGATTAATAAAAAGAACATGTAATAATGAGACATTTGTTTATCTGAAAATAAGAGGATCCATAATACAGCAGTCAGCATGTTGTATTTATAGTATGCTTGAGCCATATATAACTTATAATCGGGTTTCAACTCAATAAATTAACTCAATTATTTACATGGCACTGAAAGATGTTAGAGTACAGATGATATACATATCTAATTCATCATTGTGCATGTCCTTGTGCGTAATGTGCTATGTTTCTACAACATTCTACTTCCCCATAATAAAAAGTCTAGTCTTTATCTAATTCCTCTGAGTATAAGGTTGTCAATAAATAATGCAGAGACAAATAAATGCAACAATAAACAGATACTATGAACCAATAGATCAATATGAATGTGCATTAGTGTCTGCATTTCAAAGGTGGTTTAACTTAAAGAAAAGCTCCATTTCACATGCATGCCTTGCCTTCTTCCTTCTTTCAACATCTGCTTTCCTAGATATACTAGTATAAAGGAGCACTTGGAACCTTCAAAACATTTCATAAAGAAAAACAGAAATAATAGATTATCCCTATCTGCAATAGTTATAGAAACAGCTCTAAGAATAGAGCCACTGTTTTAGTATAAAATAGAACTAATGCATTTCATGGTTGATCTTATCAGAGGGAACTAAGAGCGTGGCTGCAAAGCATTGAGAATAGGTTTATAGCTCTGATTTCTAATTGCTATTTTTCAAATTCCAAATGATGAGCTCTTAATTTACTTGAGAATTTGTTTTTTTCTAGAAGATTAGTAAAATCTCCACTAATATAAAGAGTGCTACAGAAAAATAGTTCTGTTTGCTTCACGAAAGCAGAATCTGAGTTACTGAGTCAACATGTGCGCGCTCTACCAAATACCTTTAGAGAGATAATTAAGTAATGTTTAGGCTTGGATAAATTTATATGTATCATCAGTATTAATTTATAAGAAGAAGTGCAGAAAAGACCAGAGAGGTGGAATCATCTTGCCTTTTCATTCTCTTCCTTTATAGGGATATCAGCATGGAGAGATAGTGGAGGGGAAGGAGAAGAGCAGCGGTAAGTTTTAGGTCGGAACTGATCCAACCTTGGCTTTAAAATATCAGTTGTTACCTCAGGGATTCTCCTGATTGTACCATTTCCTGGCTGACGTACTTCTTTCTTATTGACATGTTCTTCCTTCACATATGCTCATCCATTAAATAGCTTTACTCGCTGGTAGACTAACCCTGAAGCTAAAGAAGCTTAAGGTCTTCGGTTGAACAAGTCTCTTCCAAAGCCAGAGCAAAAGTTCACGTGGTAATATATTTTTATAATATATTCTGCACAAGGAAGGTATTTGTGTCTCAAATTTCTTCCAAGATAATCTCTGGTCCGTACAAAACCTGAATTCATTCTTGGTTATGGTTAAACACTATAGTCCTAGTCTGGGAGCCACTGTGTCACATCATCGTGATTCTTCATGTGCATATTCTGATCTTAAAGTGTAAGTTTCATAAAATTACCTTATCTTTGTTTTTAACATCTTAGGGAATCATTTTATCTTTGTTTTTAACATCTTAGGGAATCTTCAAGGTGGTTTCCACCTACTCACACCACATGGCAACTTTAAAATAAAATGAAGCCAAAATTTAAGCTGTAAAGGATATGTCTGACAGATGAGTGCAACTTCGTCAGTCTCAATTTATTTACTGCCTGTTGTTTAAACAGCCTTAATATTTGCAGGCCATTTTAAACATGTCCCGCAAAGTTGCACTGGGTCTTTGTGCCATTCTTTTACTTCCAACCTCTTAAATATTCTTTAGTGTGATATTTTCTAAGCAGGTACTAATGTTAATGTCTATTTTTGGAGCAAAACTTCCTAAATGTCTCATCTGTTTCTTATTGAGATGTCCTATGTAATTAATAAGTAGGTAATCTATTTATTTATATAGTCCCATGTTTCCCAAATAGACCAAGATAGAGATCATTTTAGTATTCTTGATAATGGTCAAATTAATCAAGATCATTATAACACAAACCATTGTCCTTTTGTACTTTAAAAATTTCAGGAACTATGTTTTCTCTTGCACTGTAAAAGAAAACCACCAACCGAAGAAGGGCACATCAAATAGATTTGGATGATGGTACAGTGATGGGATGAGAGAAAAGTAATTGTCTTTTAACCATTGTGCCTATTTAAAATATGTTCATGGCCAAAATACCCTGGAAACAATTATTTTAATTATATTTTGTAGATGAGCAAATTGGGGCTCATATCCTTAGCAAAATTAAAAGGTAAGTATGAGGACTAGAATTCATATTTAGCTTACTCACCTTAAGATCTATTCAAACTAAGAGGGAAGGTATTATGTGTTAACACTTTGTATTTTCATTTATGTTGTGTTATTTATCCCTCACAACAATTCTGTTGTGTCACATTTTTTATAGGTGTACAAACTGAGGTTCGGAGGGGTTAAATGCATTTAAAAATACTCCTACTATAGCTTATTCAGGAGGGACTCTAACTGAGGACTTCAGGTGTATTTGAATCTGATTCAAGAATCCACTATAGTATGCTGCTAGAAAAATGACTCCTGTTTATGTGTATACCTTCAAACTATAATAGAATTAAAAAGTTATAAAATATTCTACTGCCATTCATCTTAAAATTGCTAAGTACTAAGAGGCAAAAAAAAGGCATAAAAGTTATCATCAGATTGTAATTTCTAGAAAGCTTATAATTAAGTTGTCATGAGAATTATAATCAATTGGGGAGGGAACAACAACAAATGGTTTTGATGATTCAAACTTTACAATGAGACAAAAGCACCTAAAAAATAGTATTGGCTCCCCAAATAAACACCAGATTCAAGGATGCCACATGGTAGTTCTGAGTTTAAGCATGGCCCGTAAGAGAAGAATCTAATATTTCCTTGAACAGATTTATTTTCATCTCCCCCAAAGCTTGGTAGTACCTGGCTGGAAGCCTGGGGCAGCTAGCTGCCTTAGAATGACGCAGGACTGTTCCGGGGGTCAGCCTAGATATTAGCTAAGACAAACTTGAAGCCTATGAGTTGGTGAAAAAGAAGCTTGTTGAAGTATTTCTTGCCTACAGATTTAGTTTTTAATCTAAATTTACAAAACTTAGTTAATATGGCTTAACTTTTTAAAAAGATTTTATGTATTTATTTGGGAGAGGAATAATGAGAGAGCCAGTAAGCCAGGGGGAGGGGCAGTGGGAGAGGGAGAAGCAGACTCCCTGCTGAGAAGGGAGCCAGATATGGGTCTCCATCCCAGAAGCCTGGGATCGTGACCTCAGCTGAAGGCAGACACTTAACAGACTGAGCCATGCTGGTGCTCAAATATGGCTTAACTTTTTATTTCTTGTCTCAAACAGGAACCCATTTTTATCTAAGGAAAATCTCAAGACTGCATTTTTCAGATGTTATAGAAGTAAGGGTGATTTAATAGACTGAATTTGGTCTTGGAGGTAGCTATACCTGGGCTTCCATCCCAGCTCTGGTACTCTGTAGCTAAGTGGTCTTAGAGAAGTCTTTAATATCTCATTTCCTTAAAAATAATCCCTCTCATTTCCACGAATGTGCTAACATTATAGATTAAATATGAACATGAAACATGATTAATACTCAGTATAAAGTGATGATAGTAATGATGAAGGTAGCTAAACATCCATATTACTTTTGTTTAAATGAATAATGTGATGAAGATTCTAGACCTTTTACTAAACAACCATAGTGAATCCTCTGGCATCAGAATACAAACAACATAATAACTTGAAAATGATTTCACATCTTATACTAAGTGACTATGATGAAGCTATTCAGCCAGGACATAATTAATAACAAATAAGGGGACAGACTGATGAAAACACCAATGGCTTAAGTGAAAATAAGATGGCAGTTCAAGACAAGAAGGAAGCATCTGTGGACCTAAAATTATAACTGAATCCTGCCCCTCCTTTGTTGGACCCAAGTATCAAGTTAATTCTTGATCGCCTAGCCACCTGTCTGAGCTCTTACGTAGCCTAAGACAGGAATGTGCGGAATCAGTGTTAAATGTTACCAATTCCCTTATTACATGAAAAAGTATTTATATTAGGGGTGTCTGGGTGGCTCAGTAGTTAAGCGGCTAAGCATCTGCCTTCAACTCAGGACATGATCTCGGGGTCCTGGGATTGAGCCCTGCCTAGGGCTCTCTGCTTAGCAGGGGACCTGCTTCTCTCTCCCTCACCACCCTTTGTGTTCTCTCTCACTCTGTCTTGGTCTCTCAAATAAATAAATAAAATCTTTTAAAAAAAGGTATTTACATTAGATGATAAAAACATAAGGAAAAAAATTTATATGGCGATACAGCACCAGTAGTTTTAAAAAACTGAGAAGAACCAAACAATTTTTTTTCCCAGAACCACTCTAATTCTCACTAAGTGCCATACATACCACACACAATTCTGCTACAAAATACAAAATTAATAAAGTTTAGGAGCCATATCTGGAAGGAAACCAAAATATTAAATACAAACTATGGAATAATTTTTAATATTTAGATGCCAGTCAGTAAGACAACAGCAACAAGAAAACCCTCAACACATTAAACAAAATTAGGATAGCACTCCTGACACATAACAAAGTACAAAAGAGAAAGTTATGATAACGAGAATAATCAGAGACTATAATAGTAACTTGATGACTGCACATTCTAGGTCCCCAAATCCAGATGGAATAGTCGGTGTACATAGTAAAAAATTTTGTATGGTCAAATGAAGATAAATAGCATTAACTGAGTCCATAATATCTGTGCACTACACTGAATACAACTATGTCATAGTGTAAGAGTCACTGTAATACACATAAAAATTTCTATTTATGCAATAGTTTCTAAATGTTATGGGCTCATGACCACTATTATTAATTTAATACAATGTATTTGTTCATAGGAAATGCAAGTGCTTTTAACGCAGTATGTATAAAACCATCCTGCTATTATATAGGCTGTGCACATTATATTTTACTAATTTGGGAATAATATAATGAAATATGGAGAGACAATGCAACAAAGTTATGTTTCCTCAAGCCAGGTCCTCAGAATACCAAAAATGCACTGAGATCAAATATTATCTTGGAAATTTGCATATTACATGTCCTTTCTTGGACTAAAATGCACGTTTGATGTACTAAAGTCTCTGTGAAGTCCTGCACTAAAGATAGCTATTTATCTTTGTTTAATATAGTGTGTTTTGTTATCACCTATTAACATTTAAGGAATGTACAATATGCTTTAGGAAGTGCTGATCTAAATTATAAAAGTTCTCTCAATATATTAGGTCTTGGATATTTTGGTGCTCTTTCTTATAAAGACAGAGACAGAACTGGACAGAACTCATATTCCCCTATAGCCATATGCTGATTCAGATAAACAAAACACCTGAAATTTAGAGAGGGGATTTATATTTTTAAAATACTCTCTGTCATTTCATCAACAATATTCTCCTGAAGCATTCGCAGCTATCCCAGATGTGAAATCAGGAACCCTCACACCACAGCTAGATCTCTGATAACCAGTATCACTCACGCCTAGTCAGTATGTAAATCCTCCAATATTTTTTTAAAAAACACTGAAGTCCGTATCTTTCCTTTGGCCTGCCACAGTCTTCTATACTGCTGCTCTCATTCTACCTCAAGTACTAGAAATTCCTCTTATCTCCCCAAACTTCCATCAATATGAAACTCCAGCTTATAACCTTACTATGGTTTCTAATCATTTTCTGAGGGGATAAATTTATGAACACAGACCTGCAAGAGATTTCCGACTCTGTTTCCTTCTATTGGGCGTCATTTATCTTCAGCCATTGTCTAAATATACTTGCTCAAAGGAAGACTAAATACTCTCATTACTTTCTGCAATACTTAGGGTGACCTAGATATAATGGACACTTGTCAGAACTGTCATCCATGTGCAAATGGCCTCAATATTAAGGGGTAAGTGCTTCTTGCATTTTCTTAAAACTAAGGCTATATATCAGGTGCATGAATATACCAAATTAGAATGTGCTCCACAATAATTATATAGTTAGAATATGATACCCTTAATGTTCTGTTTTTGGCAATAATAACAGCTAGCAAGTATTGTTGTTCTTAATGCGGTAAGTACTATTATCCCCATTTCACAAATGAGTACACTAAATCTCTCAGAGACTGAGCTCATTTTTCTAAGTTAAACAATTAGGGAGTGTGGAAGACAGACTTCCCTGGAAGCCATGATTAATTGCACCGTGTCACCCTTCTTCTACTGCAACAATTATTAATTGGACTAAGCTGCTGTAGACAGGCCAAGCAGAATACCTTCCCTCTCAAATTCTCCTGTGGGAGACATTCCTGTCTCAGGGTCAGCTAATTTTTTAAATGTATAATTTGTGGGGCAGCCATTTTCCTCCTCATGGAGAAAGACAAGTGAAAGGGAGAAGAATAAAACGAATGTGATGAGAAACAATGAAAGATTCCTAGGTATAATAAATTGCCACACAATTCCATTTCTGACTTACACAATTTGGCATTGCTTTCTATTATATGCAACCAAATAGTTCTATTTCTAATATTCTGTGTCTGCATGATTCTTTGTCCTATTATGCTGCCTTTCCTTTAGGTCTCCTTCTCCTTATGGGCAAGAGAGAGAGGAAAGGAGGGAGGGAGGGAGACAGACAGAGAGAGAGAGAGAGAGAGGAAGGAAGGAAGGTAGAAAGAAAGAAAGGAAGGAAGAAAGAGGGAGGGAGAGGGAGGGAGAGAGAAAGAAAGAAAGAGAAAGAGAAAGGGAGAGATGGAGAGAAAGAAAAAGAAAGAAAGAAAAGAAAGAAAGAAAGAAAGTTAGTTAGTTAGTTATGTAGGCCCCTCCTTTCTGGACCTATATAACAGAGAAGGATCTACATATAGTATCTTGCAGAAAAGGAACCATCCCTGATAAAATCACAATCATTTATAATTGAAATTTCTGGAATAAAGTGTTGAAAAAGGGAATAGCATTAGGTTTGACAAATTCAGTGAAATGGTGTAAGAAAATTATACTAAAGGATTTGTGTGTTTTTAACATAACTATAAAAAGGAAAGTTATCTCAGTGCTCTATTTAAAAAGTCAGTTGCAAATAGTCAAGTAGATACACAAAGTACTGATTGTGGTTTAAGGTAGGGAGTTTGCTTGGAAGCAGATGGCCTGAAGAAGGAAGGAGCAGGGCATGATCATAAATCATAACAGAAGAAGACAAAGGACAAGGAAGCAAGGCAAGGAGGGTAAAAGAAGCTGGATAACAAAAGATCCAGGCAGAAGCAAAAGAGAAGGGGGTAAAAGGAAGGGCATAGTAATAAAGGGAAGGATAGGGATGCCAACATGATGTAACATGCCCAGAATTCTAATGAGAAGCTGCAGGACCAGAGAGCATAGAGCTAAGGAGCAATAGTAAAAGGCCACACAACAGTTGGACAGTTTTTAAATGTAGCATTGTGCCAGAGGGCTTGTAGTGGGTCTCGCCCCACAGAGAGTGCTTTAAAATTTAAAGTACATGGCTTTCCTTAATTGGAAGTCCTTCTTTGAACGAAGGCCACAGGTTTAGGAAAGAAAAACTTGACATCAGAATGCAATGAAAGAAGAAAAGAGGTGAAAGACAAAAGTGGGCAAAATTACAATAACAGCAGGGCTAATCAATTCTGATGTTGCCAGTGCCCAGAATTTTTTTCTTCCTTTAGAAAACCTCCTGGTTCTTTCCAAATGACCTTGACTCATAGCTAAGGTATCTCCCCATATCAATTTAATACTTAGAATTTCCACACAATTCATTTGATTATTTTTTACTACAGGTGTAATTTAAACAAGGCAACAACAATATTTCAGTTAGCTGTGTCCTTGCCGAGATAAGCTGAACTTGGATCAAAAGCACTTTTGGAAATACACAAAAGCAGAGGGCTTAAAATTGCCACTAGGAGTCATGCCTCATCCAATGTAGCAATGAAATTCTAGACACATTGGTATGGATGTAAATCTTCCTCTTTCCACTCTTATCTTTTCTCCTAATTTACTTCTGGTGTGAGAGACTGACTCTGTAGACAATGACCAGACAACTATGACAATAGCACTCTGACCTACGTAAGGTGTCCATTAAGCCAAACCACAATCTCTGCAGCCACTATTCTAGGACAGTTAGTACTCTGTCATCAAATGCTATTTTACTACCGCCCTTTCCCTTTACAGCTCAAGTGAGACTAAAAGGAAAGCCAAATCATCTTCTTGAACCACTCAGTCAAAAGCCCCACTTTTTATTACCCCACCTCCAGCTTCTCTGTGCCAATAACCTCCTATCAGAACATATCTGAAATCTTCCTTTCTTTTTCCCTTACTGTAAAGCTTTCCTACTCCCCCACCCATCATGAAAGATGCCAAACACAAGTGATGGCTGACTCCCTTGACATAATAAGCCCTTAGTTAGTAGCCTCTCTCTGTTCTTGTTTGGGTGGTCTTTGTATATTTCCACAAATGCTTGGGATTAAAGTAGCATATGGATGCTAATGATTCCCAATATTATATTTCCAGCCCAGACTTCTCCTAAATGTCTGGCTCCCTCCACAATATCTATACATGGAAATTTAATGAGTTTGTTAAACTTAACATGCCCAAAAATACCCACACGGTGCACATTCCCTAAATGCTCTACCATTCCAATTTCCGAAGTCTAATGTCTTGACCATAGCTCATGATTTCTCTCATTCTCATTTGCCTTGTACCTAATTCAATAGCAAATTCTGTTTGCTCAAAAGATATCCATAACATGGTTAAGTTGTAACATTTTGCCATGGCCTACTTAGTTGTTTGTCCAAGCTATCATCACCCTTCATCCAGATAACTGTAACAACCTTTTAATTGATTTCCTTGCTTATAGCCTTGACCTCCTGTTTCCTATCAAAACCACATCCACAGTAGTCCTTTTAAAGTGTCAATCAATTTGGCACTTCTCTGCTCCCTTTCTCACTCAGAATAATTGTTAAAGTTGTAAAATTATCTACAAGGTCTTACATAATCTCCTTACCAACATCTTTTTTCCCCCAGTTCCCTCCCAGGTACAGCTATTTGGACTGTGATAGTTACCTGTCAAAAGCTGCACAATGACCTTTGATAGAGTCTGCTATAAACAAACCAACCAACCAACAAACAAACAAACAGTGTTAAAGGACACATTTTAAAGTCAGAATGCAGGGGCTCCTGAGTGACTCAGTCAGGTCATGACCTCAGAGTTGTGAGATGGCACCCTACTTCAGGCTCAATGTTGAGCAGGGAGTCTGTTGGAGATTCTCTCTCCCTTTCCCTCTACCCACCACAAGCCTCCCCCAGCCCTGCTCACCTGCTCTTGCATTCTCTCTCTCAAATAAGTCTTTTAAAAAATAAAAATAAAAAGAGGGGGCGCCTGGGTGGCTCAGGGGATTGTTTGCCTTCGGCTCAGGTCATGATCTTGGGGTCCTGGGATAGAGCCCCGCATTGGGCTCCCCGCTCAGTGGGGAGCCTGCATCTCTCTCTCCTGCTTCCCTCTGCTTGTGTTCTCGCTCTCTCTGTATCAAATAAATAAATAAAATCTTTAAAAATAAAAAAGAGAGAATGTAATCATAAATCTTACACAAATATAACATGAACATCTGCCAAATAATTTATTTACCTTCTTAATTAATGAGGGAACCAATAAGATGTTACAACTTGTTTAAAGGAGAATCAAAAAAGCAGAGACACATACAGAGAACAGCAATTCTGAAATGAATTTACAAATAGAAAGAGACCAGAATTATCCAAAGGAACAATCAATTTTCTATGTATAAGGATCATTTCCATTATCATCACTTTTCTGCAACCCCTAGAGTTTTAAAATAGTCCAACAAGAAATTCACATGAGTGAGCTAGACAGAACTTAGTCTTTTAGTCTCTTAGTCTCTTCTTTTTTCTTTCTTTTTTTAAATCTAAAAGTGTTTTAAAACTTTTATTTGCAAAAGAAAGAAATTGAGAAGGAAGGGGAAGGGAAGAAGGGGGAGTAGAGGGGAAGGAGAGTAGAGGGAAGGGAAACAGGGAGAGGGAAGGGGAGGGGAGGAGAATCTAGGAGAAAGAATGTGCATCAGGGGAGGGGCATTGAAGTTTTTTTTCTTTAACACTTGAAAAACGCAATGTGGAAAGCAGACTGAAGATGGTAAGATACACTGTGAGAACTCGGGAAATAGATTCTGAGATAAAACAGGGAAGAAGTAGAGGTGGACCAAAAGAGGCTTCATAAAAATTTTCAGGTAGTGAAAATTTGCATGATGGAAAGTAAAAGAGAAAGCAATTAGATGATAAAAGAAGCATACATACATAGAGAGCAAGAAAAATGGAGAAGGAATGAATCTCTTTAAAGCACTTTAGGATGAAGATGCAAGAATGCTTGCCACTCTGGTTCCTACAAGTCCACTGGAGTACTGTGTCTCTCCTAGTTGTGAGAACACACTCCTACCTCTGTCAAGTCCAGTTGTTCCAAGGCTTTGGTGGGATTCCTGTTCTACTTACTCCCCAAATTACCTCAAAATAATCTTGCAACACTTGAGGTAGCTTGAATTAGCCTTCCCCCCCCCCCCCCACATACCAAAGACTCCAAATACAGCACTATTCAAATTGGTATTTGATTTCTGCCACACTTGGGGTGTAGTATGTGTTATATAAATACTTAGAGAAGTAAAGTGACTTAAACTAATGTAACCAGATTTCTCTAAGTTAGCCACGCTGGATTTTAGAGACTGTGAATCTCAAGTGCATTCACTAAGAGCAAAAAGTAGCTATGCACATATTAGCCTCTTGCTCACCTCATTTCTTACCTATTTTTACATATATTGACTATTTTAATCCAAAATGTTCAATAACTTGATTATTGACACATTAAATTTACAACTCTTTCAAATATGGTAAAAGAGGATGGTTCAGCGTTTTCTTTAGTCAACTGCCTAATAATGAAATTTAAGCATCTGTTGTTCATTATCTATTTTTCCTCTATGCTCTATTTCTCAAAAAACAAAACCGTAAAGAGATGTGCTGAAATTATTACACTAACAGAGTAAAAGATTCCCAGTAGAATGTATTACAAAATTTTGAGTTTTAACCAAGAATAAAGGAAAGTCAAATAAAAATAGATTATACTTTTGCAGGTAATATTCCACTTTGTGTGCATGTTAAGGACATAGATATGGAAACGAATAGGTAAAACCATGAGAGGTAGAGCCAAATTATTTCCTTCCTCTTTCTCCTTTCCTTCATCTTTATTTTTTCCTCTTCTTCCAAAAATGTGATTGATGTAGAAAATTAATGTAAGCTGGGTACAAAAGAAAAAACATTCCTACGGTTCATTTCTCCAATGGGGTATCGATATCAGGAACATCACTTTGTAATTAAGTTTAAAGAATTTTAAGGCCTATATAATCCAAAAGACTATAAAACCACTAGTGGTTGTTTTTTAAAAACACTTCTGGAATTGTCAAAGTGTCAAAGAACTCATTATTTTGATAGGCAGACATTTCATGTACTAACAACTATGAGTAAATTTATTATTGCACACTACTTCAAAATATAGTTTCCTATAATTCCTACTTGGTCATTAAAAATAATAAAATATAAACAATTTTCTTTCATATGATAAATCTTTAAATTTAGAAGAATTGTTATACCCTTCCTAAAGCATCTCAGTTCAGTTAACTATCCTTCAGACTGTATGATGTACATATAATTCCCTATTTTAATTGTACTGTTCGATAATCCTACTTTTTTCAGCATTACTTTTAACTTAAGGCAACAATACTAGTCTGCTCAATTCTTTTGTACACTAGAGTTTACAAATAACTGTTCTTAAACCATATTCTCATCTCTGTGGGGCCTGCAAAATTTGGAGATATGCCAATAAAACCTAGAAGCTTCATTAGAGAATTTTTGTTTGTTTTTAATTTTAGTATTTTCTCCTTCTGTCTCCATCTATCTCATCATCATATTATATTGCTATCCCTTAGGAGATAATAGTTCATTTAATTCTCCAGGAGTGATATTCTTCAAACTAGATCTTGCCCACTCTTAATTTGTGCAATTGATTCTTTGATTTAGATTTGTTAATTTACATTTATCTTACTAAGATTTCTTTTAAGTTTGATTCCTTAAATATAAAAATTGTCAATCTTTGTACTAAGTATCATTTGAGAGGACCTGCTTCCACTTGGCAAAGACTATCTATTAAACACCTACAGCTAACATCATACTTAATGGTGAGAAACTCAAAACCTTTCTCACTATGATCAGGTACAAGATAAGAATGTCCCCTCTCACCACTCCTTTGCAATGTCATGCTGGAAGCCCTTGCTAATCCAACAAGACAAGACGAGATAATAAAGGTATACACATTAGAAAGGAACAAATAAAACTATCTTTGTTTACAGATGACACCATCATCAATTACCACTTATTTATTGATGATTTGTGTTGTATCATCAGTCTAGATATTTCTTCTGAGCTTTCAGCCTATAAACTCGACTTTTCATAGCATTGTCTATGTAATATTTACTTGAACATCCTAGAAATCTCTAATAACCAACATATCTAAAAGTAGACTCAACATCTCATTCCCAAAACTGTTGTTCTTCTTGTGTTCCTTTGATGAGTGAAATAAGATAGTATCACATCCTTCCCAGTAATATGATTCCCAAATGGGATCCCTGCTGGATATCTTTAGTCCTCCATTTCTCTATGCCTCAAAATTCATCACAAATTCCCCTTGGATCAGGCTCTTATCATTTCACTCCAGTGTTAGCACAATAGACAATCAAGTGCACTCCTTGTTTTTATTCCTGTGTGTGTGTGTACTATCGAGCATGTATTTTAAAAAATTCACTATTCTTCTGCTTCCAGAAACATTTCCATAAAATGCAAATCACTTTGTGGTACTCCCCTATTTAACAATCTTCAAACCTTCCCCTTAGCTTCATTAGAAAGTCCAAAGTTTTTAGAATATTATGCCATGCTTCTGATGATAGTTTCAGTCTTTATTTTTGACCGCCATTACTTCTAAAGTCTGAACACTTTTCTTCCTGCCACTGAACAAATTGCTATTTATTCTAGTTACCAACTTACATTGCTATTGTCACTCCTTCTGCTTGAGAAAACTGCTTTCAACGATCTACTAGACCAATTTTGCCTGGCTACCTCCAATTCTTCCTTCAATGTTGAACTCTGCCATGAAGACTGCCTTGAGAGTTTCTGACTATTTACACACTGATTGTCCTTTGTGTTAAGATTTTAGAACTGACCACAATGTGCTAAAAAATAAGCAAGACTTTCCACTTGTCTAATTTGCCAAGTAGACTATGGATTATTTAAGAACTCAAAACACAGCATCTTATTCATTTTAGTCCCTATAACCTCAAAGACTATAGAATACATATGTTTAGGGGAAAGTTTTCTGAATGGTGGTCAAGCCATTGCTTTGTGTTTCTTTCATTTTTAAACACATTTCACCAATTACAGTGAACCTGTTGCTCCACTGTGCATTTTCTATAGTATATTCTACAAATTCAGTATATTCTATAAATTCAAACATTTAACATTTAATTCTACCGACAATATTTTATATATTCATATATATATGTGTGTATATATATATATATACACACACACACACACACACACACACACACAGAATGAATAAATATAACTCCAAAGAGGGTAGTCAAATGTGATTCAATAAAAACCTTAGGCTTAGAAAAGGAGATTTCCAATAGAATAGCCAGCAGTGCCTGGGTGGCTCAGTTGTTTAAGCATCTGCCTTGGGCTCAGGTCATGATCCCAGATGGAGTACAGCATTGGGCTCCCTACTCAGCAGGAAGTCTGCTTTTCCCTCTGCCTCTCCCCACCCAGCTCATACTTTCTCTCTCTTTCTGAAAAATAAATAAATAAAATCTTTTAAAAAGAGAGGAGAAAATAGCCAGTTATTTCTCAAATCTAAGCAGGAAGAAATGGTAGTAATCAAAGGAATAAACCTTCATTAGAGGTTTTAATTTATTTCCAAAGAAAAGCTATTAGATACTGAAATAACCTGCTAGGGAAGTTTATGGAATTTCTTCTGTACAAGCATCATAGTTATATATAGGATTGCTGTTGAAGTCAGACAGTTTGTATCCAATTTGTGTCTGAATATGGTTCTAGTAAAAACAGAGAAGATAGCTTTTTAGGGTTATTTTTAGCCTTTAGATTTTGAATCCACTTTATTTTACTTATGATTATGAAATTCTTGAATTGTATGCTCAGATAATACTCTGTATTATTTCATTAGCCTAATAAAATAAAACTTTGTGTTTCTTATGCAATAGAAATGTAAACTATCTGTACAATATTAAGTTTATAAATGTGTTTTCCAAGACACAACATGATGGATTATAGTCCCACTGAACATTCAATATGAGTTCTTGCATGGAAAGGAAAAGGAAATTCACTTTGAACTGAATTGAGATAAACATAGCTCATAAGTGAATCAAGTTTCAATAATTCACAAGTAGTAAAACCCAAAGTCAGTCAAAGGAGATATATTATAAATGCCATAGCCCAAATCCAAACTAGTATTATCATGATATTAAATTATATGCCCTACTTATCAATAGATTTCTCTTCCACAACTTTTTTGAAAACACAATTTAAAATGTCTTATATCAATATTCAAGAAAAGTGTATTTTTACATCATTAAAAATAGACTGCATAAAAAAATAGGCTGCATATTTCATAAAACATTTGATGTTGCTTTATTATCTTTGGTGAACAATAAGAATGTCACCATATATGAAAGGCTATAAACGCTAGTACATTTCCCTTGAAAAGTCAAAAAGTATTTGGAAAAAATTTTTTTTCATTTTATTTCTTACATTTAAGATATTCTTTTGATTTGAAAATAAAATGCAATCTTTAACTTCTTTAGGCAATAATATTTTAAGAAGTCAACCTGCTACTATCATCTGTGATGTAATATAAAATTTACTGTTTACCTTGATCTGGCTTAAATAATATCTAGATGTATTCATATAGGCCAACTTTGCAAAAATAATTTAAAATTATTCAATGATTAGCTTCTATTAGAGGTAAGAGACAAAATTTCACCACCCCAAAGGCAAAACTAATTTAACCTTTAAAAAACTATTTTTCAGGGCACCTGGCTGGCTCAGTAAGAGGAGCATGTGCCTCTTGATCATGGGGTCATGAGAGTTCGAGCCCCATGTTGGTATAGAGATTACTTTAACAAATAAAAACTTTAAAAAAATTATTTTCCAAAGTCATTAAAGCTGAATTTCTAAATCCAAAATACCTGCCAGATACTTTCATTATTTTGTTTCCATTTAGACCTAAGTAGGAATGATATTTTATTTCTGCTAAATTTCTTATATTTCCAAATTGTGTTAATATAAGACTAACAGAGTTCTTGAATTTAGACAGGTTCACTTGAAAACTGGCATTTTTATTTGTAAGGATAAATATATGAAAATTAGCCTAAGATTAAGAATAATCTTAATTAATTTTGATTAAGAATAATCTTAATTAGTTTTAATTAAGATTTACCCACAATTTCAAAATTTTCCAAGAAATGTAATTTATGAGAGAAACTTTGTGATAAGTATTAATTGTTCATATTTTACCTACTTAGTTCTTGTAGCTCACATCACCTCACTTCCGCTCACTTCACTTCACATCAACATGGACATGTGTAATATTTACTATCTCTGATACTAAAATGGAAACACATATTCATTTACTTTACTAAATTAAATATTCTAATAGAAACAGGAGTTGGTTACATCATCAATAACACAAATAAAGCCTTATAGGTCATGATGTAGACCATGATCTCTAGAGAGATTTGAGACCTGGCTCTACAACTTTGAATCTAACCTTGAAAATCCTCTGCATATAATTTTATAAACTTAGTCATCAGGGAGTGTTTTCATTTACATAATTATCCTATTGAGGATATTTCCATCTCTCACAATGTCCCTTTACCTATGACATCAACAGGATAGAAACTTAGAACTCCTCCTTACAGTTCTATCGGGTGTACCACAAATTATTCCTTTCACATTTTTAAATTTAGAAAGTGCTACTCAATCACCTTTATTTAATTGTTTAGATCACCTTCCTCCAGACTAATCAATTTTGATGGATATATTTATTAATCTTGTAAATGAAAACATACAAACTACAAAACTGGTGCCAAGAATTCATTCCCCAAATAGCAGGTATAAGTTATTGAATATGTGCTCATATACTACAAATTAACAATCAAGGCAGATAGTTCAATTCCCTATTCAGATCTCAACAAATTTCTGTGGAAAATATTTATAGGTATATGTGTTCTAATATTTTAGATATATATTAAGATTAATGACATTTTTACATGCAGAAAAAGGTATCAAAGTGGACTTTTTATTATAGCATTAACACTCTGTAGGCCATACAGCTGTCAGTCCATCTTGTAGGCGTGTTACAACATTAAAAACATCATTATAATATTAACTGTTGGAGATTATCCTTTGAAAATGTTCATAACAATTGCAACATTATGTGTTTGTGCTCATATTCCATATTATTTCACTCATCACCTTACTGCGTTCTTATAAAATAACAGTTCAACAAACATATAACAAATCAACTTACTTCTATAATTCGGACAATGTAACTGGGTAGTCCACTATTTAGCCTTGCCCAATGAGAGGCTTTTCTCTCAGCTTCTGGAAGGTAATCCATGTCATATCTGACATGAGTGACTTTATTCAGGGAACAGACTGGCCACATCAAATATTTTAGTGATGCTAGCCACCCCCCAACTATCTCACAAAGTGGATTGGCCATGCTAGAAAAGACCAACAGACCAACCATGTGATTTAGGATGTCGCATTGTATCAGTTAACGTGGTGACTGAGTTCAACCATGTGGCCAATCAGTCAATCAGTCAATCAGGCCAGGCCTATGTTATGATCCCTCAATAAAAACTCTGGATATCAGAGCTTTCAGGTGAGTTTCCCAGGTCGGCAGTACTCCCTGAATATTGTCAAACATTAATGACAAGAAGATAACACATTCTGAGGACACTGGAAACTTTGCATTTGGAACCTTCCCAGACTTGACCCTATGAGTCTCTTTCTTTCTCTGATTTAATATTCATCCTTTTCTTATAATAAACTGTAACCATGAGTATAATAGCTTTCATTGAGTTCTGTAAGTTCTCCAATAAATTATTATATCTGAGAGTGGTTTTATGAACCCCCAAATTTGCAAGTGGTGTCAGAAGTGAAGGTGGTCTTGGGGACTGTGCCTTCAGCCTTTGCAGTTCAGTTTTTCAACCTTCTAGCATACTACTAGTCTATACTAGACACCAATATTAATTAAATTCTACCTCTGCTTAGTTGCAAATTTTTGAAAAATAATTAAAATATGTATCTAGTAAAATAAATAGCAGCTTTATGTATTGAGTGCTAACTATTGAGTGCTAACTATATGGTAGGTTCTGTACATGTATTAAATGCTTGGTTTATCTTATCAGTCCGCGAAATAGATATTGTTACATCTGTTTCCAGAGAGGAAGAGAAATAAATAACTTGTCTGAGATTCAACACCTAATGTGTGGCAAAGTCAGAATTCAAAACCAGCTCCATTTCAAATACCACACTCAGAATGACTATCAAATGCAGCCTCTCCTTGTTTTTTTTTTGTTTTTTTTTTTTTTCAGCCTCTCCTTGTTAACACAGCTCCCAAACCTATTTTAAGGCTGAGTTGATTAAGTCTGAAATATCTTAAGGCTAAAAGCATATGCAATTTTGATTAACATGATTAGCAAATATACAAGGAATAGCTGGTTTAGACACATAAATATAGTGCTGGACACTTTTGGTGAACCCAAAATATATAATTGTTCATTGCAAAATTATATCTACAACAGATTGTGCTACTGACTTCTCAAAGTTTCAAGAGTTATCAGCTAATTAGGGCAGCTGTGAAATCTCAGACTGATTTTACTACTTTCATTTGACACAACATGCTGCCAAGATGCTCCCAAATATAATGTAAAGTTTAACTATCAAACACTTGCAAAATCTTATGTAACTAAAGCTCATTCTATGAAGGCTGGAGAAGTTTCTGACTATTAAAATAGGGAGAGATTTATGAGATATCAGAAAATGGCTCATAAACTAAAAATTGGGTGTACTTTGTGCACAAATTCAAGGCTATCTGGTACCACATATATTTACAAACATTTAGATATGTATGGAACTGTATATGCATAGAAACCCCTAGAACTTATGCAAACTAAATCAAAGATAATCACAAATCTTCTAGTCCAGGCACATATAGGAACTATATAGGCATGACAGAAACTCATAGAAAAAGCAATAAATTCGGAGTCAGAATTTCATGAATTTTAATCTGAGGTTTGTCACTGTATGATTTTATTCATCTTCTCATGCAGTAATTATAAGAATTTAATGAAACATAACATATTAAAAAATGTTCCTTATATATGTTGAAACATTATAGTTATTCAATAAAATTTAGTAGAGGATATTGAAATTTTGATTCACTCTTATATTATTAATTAAATAAACTATTGTAGTGTAATATGTTTATAATATTTATTTTTTACAGCCAGAACTTTGGGATTTGTTATGGAATGAATTATATTCTCCCCAAATCATACATTGGGATCCTAATACACAGTACATCAGAATATCACTGTATTTGAAAGCAGGGTCTTTAAGAGATAATTATGTTAAAATGATGCTGACAGGGTAGACTCTAACCCAGTTTAACTGAGGTCCTTATAAGAAAAGGAAATTTGGACACACACAGAGAGAGGGATGTGCACCCACAAAGAAGAGACTATTTAAAGACACCATAAGTAGGCAATGATCTGCAAACCAAGGAGAGAAGCTTCAGAAGACACCAAACCAGGGGACACCTTGATTTTGCACTCCTAACCTCCAGAACAGTGAGAAAATAAGTTTCTTTTATTTAAGCCATCTAATCTTGTTTAGTATTTTGTTATGGTGGGATTTTGTTATGGCAGCCCTAGTAAACTAATACACCCTTTAATATAAAACAGTTTTCAGGGTAACATTTAATTGGAAGTACAAATGCTCATTCTGACATTGAAAACTGGTCACTACTACAATAGTTTTGAATGCACCCAAGCATGAATCACATAATACAAGTAGGTGGCTCTACCCTATTTACCTTGAAGATATTTAACGAGAGTCTCGCTTTTATGTGTACTCATGATGGAGTTCCCATTTCTGAAACGTACACGTCCTTTACATCTATCTGAATCTAATCTGTCATGCAGAAACTAGCTCTCTCCCTAAAGACGTAACTAATGATTCAGTCCCCAGAGATCTTTCCCCTGAATTGACCCTTACCTAGTATATTTTTTATCTGGTAACCCTTCAGGACCATTAGCTTTACTTATAAAGCAATATAAAACGTAATTTCCTGAGAGGAAGAAGGCACAGGAGCATATATTTTTGGTATTTTATACAAGACACAGGATAGTGCATTCCATAAACTAATAAGCATGAAAAAGATGCTAAATTAATGGATAATTTTAATAAAATATTCATTTATCAGATAATAGCATTTTAAACAGGTTGCACTAACAAATTTTAAAAATATTCTTGCTCATTTTCTCCTTATTTCACTTTGCCATATAAAAACACACAACTGCTCACATTTTGGTTTGGTCTAGTTTCCTGTTATGTCATTAGCATAGTGATTCAAGGTGGATAAATTTAGGCTACACCTAGTTGTCTAGTCCTTACAATTAAATCAGTGGTTCTTGAAGCTTTATTTGTCAGATAGCTCTTTCAGAATCTGATCAAGAGCTATAGGTCTTCTTACCCCAAACTGAGACACACATGCCCACACATACAGACACTTTTGCGATAATGCCAGAATTTCACAGATTGCCCAAAATTCATGTCTATGAACCTTAAACACACTTATGTTATAGCGATTAATAGGCTATTGCCATGGAGTTCACTAGTTTCATGTAGGAATGAGATATGTGAGAACCATTAAGGTTCCATTTAATGAAAGTATACTAACTGCTTGAGACTTGCACTAGGCATACAAAGCCTTCAGGGGGGTGCAGAAATAACTTAAAAGAGCACCCAGAAATTTGCAAAAGTCACAACAAGACATCTCTTGCTATTAGCTAATCTAATAAATATCATTTCATTGCATTAACGAAACAGGTTATTTTATTTTACTTTTATTGAATTTTTTTTTTAAATCTTCTGTAAGGCAACAAAAATACCCAAGTGAAATCACAAGATACATCTTAAACTCGTGTAAGATGTAGTGCCTGCTTTTAAAGTAGCTTCAAGTCTACCTGGCAAAATAGACATGGCTACAAAAAACAACAACAACAACAACAACAAACACCACAAAGATCCAAAAGAGGAAAGAAATATAAGGTACTAAGTTCACAAATAGCCAGCCCAAAGGTGTTGAACAAGATGAGTGCTTTACCCCTGTTCCTTTGTAATCCTCTCTCAGTACTGACCAGAAGCAGAGAGCCCAACAACTCTGGATAATGGAATTCTGATGCTTGTGCCTGAAATTCCTAAACTGTAAACCATTTTTTAAATAGTTATCAATTCTTAGGACATATTATCATCATTTTAACACTTACTCACTTACATTTCCTGAAAAAGAGATACTTTATGACTCTCTGAAGACTAAATGGGTATGACAGGGCAAAAATTCTTATTCTCTTTACAAAAAAAGCTAAGCAACTTACTTACTTGGATCAAATACCCAAAGCTATGAAGATGGAATCTAAAGCATGACTTTGACATAAAGGTAAATCAGGAATATCATTGAATTGCTGTTTTTAGAGAAGCCCAAAACTAAATGAAAGGCATAAAACCACTGTCCTAGGTAAGCATTATAATTGTGTTAGTCTTTCAATATCCATCACATCCAATACATGTTCATACAAGAAAATACACTTCCTGGGTGCCTGGGTGGCCCAGTCGGTTAAGCATCTGCCTTTGGCTTAGGTCATGATCCTGGGGTCCTGGGACTGAGTCCTGCATGGGAACTCCTGTTCAATAAGGAGTCTGCTTCTCCCTCTGCCCCTCTCCCCTACTCATGTGCTGGTACACGCGCTCTCTCTCTCAAAAATAAGTAAAATCTTAAAAAAGAAAATACACTTCCCAAACCTGGTTAATTACACATGAAGTCGAGTGTGCCATTATTTTACCTCGTATAGTAAACAAACGTTATGTAATGAAACAAATCCTTATTAGATTGTCCCCTCCAGACCCCATAATATACCCAACACAAACACAAGAAAGAAATCCAGACATAAAGAATCATGCTGTGTTCAGTGTTATTCTTCCAAGCAAGATATAGAGAGAGTTTCTTTATTTATTTATTCATTTATTTTTGAAGATTTTATTTATTTATTTGACAGAGACACAGCGAGAGAGGGAACACAAGCAGGGGGGGTAGGAGAGGGAGAAGCAGGCTCCCCCCACACCCACCACATGCCTGCACCCCTCCCCACTGAACAGGGAGCCCGATAAAGGGCTCGATCCCAGGACCCCGGGATCATGACCTGAGCCAAACAGACACTTAACAACTGAGCCATCTAGGTGCCCCCTAGACAGAGTTTTAGATGGAAAGGAAATATGGCTTCTAGTCTCAGTTGGACAACTGACATACTGATTTTCATAAATCTTATATTTCAAATTTATATTCGTTCTGGCATTTATTATATTAGTTCTGGAATATATTAGTTCTAGCTACTCCCTCACATATAGAAATAAAAAGACTGCCTCTAAGTACCTTAGAAAAATTTCTTGTTTCCTTTCACTTTCTCTATTTTATTTTATTTCTACATTCAACTGTATACAATGAGCCTATAGTCCAGGGTCAGACTGTCTGGACTCAAATTCAGAATCCATGACTTACTAGCTTTAGAACTATGAATGATTTACTTTTTCTCTCTGCATCTCAGTTTCCTCATCTGGAGAATGAGAATAATAGAACCTGACTCATAAAGATGTTGTGAGGATCAAAAGGGTTAACACATGCCCAGCAATTAGCAGAATGCCCCACATTTAATGAAGATTAAATAAATGTTAACTGTTATTTTGCTGATGACAGTGATGACAATGATGATGATGCCTTATTCATTTAAATATTTTATGGATTTTTTTCTAAGTATTATACTTGAAGAGACTCATAAGAGACAGAAAAGTCCTACCCCTCAAAATCCTAATACTCAATTTCCTTCTTGAGTTAAATTCGTCATTGCTTATAAGACAAGCAAAAGGAGCACCATCTTAAAATGTGACCAGAATAATAGGCTTTATTCAACAAAAAGTAAATTGCTCCTGAGCAGGAGGTTTCCTAATTTGACTTGAGAGATCAACCAAGCAGGAATGAGCCGGTTCCAACACCTCAGTACAATGCTAATGATTTTTTCATGTTGAATTAACAGGATTGAAATGTTTGTGACTTCAGCAGCTGTTGGGAACAGTGGGAGAGCTTCCACCAATACATCGACAGCCCTGAGCCCCTCACATGGCTGTGTTTAGATAAAATGAGAATGCTAACAGTCTGTCTAGAGTATGGTAATCTTAAATTAATAATAATTATTTCCACCAAAGGCAGATATCGAACATCTCCTCCATCCCATAGAGAATTTGTATATTTTTTATGTGTGCATGAAAGGGTAATTTGTTGTGTACATAAAGTAAAATTTATGTTTTGAAGCAGGTGAGTGGCTAGTGCTTGGCTGTCTGATTAATTATCACAGCAAGAAATGATTAAGATTTGCCAACATGGAGAACATTTTTACTTTGCTCAAACACATTATTACCCCCTTAGATCCTTTCACTGGTTCCCAATTGCCTCCTGTTTAAAATTTAAATGTTTCCTCTACTTCTGTATTGAGCTTTTCTCCTCTCAGAAATGCTGCTAACTGACTCATTTCTGTTCATTTTACTCAACACATTGATATACTCATTTAAATCATTTTTCTTATATCATTCTCTTTCCACTCATTTGGCCTTATATGTATGTTGTCACATACATTTAATTTGTGTATTATTTTAAACAATATAATAGTAATTTTTCCCTGCAGTGTACTTTGCTTAAAAGACCTGAAAGTGTTGCAATGCTAACAAAGGGAATAAATAGAATTTTCAGATATGAAAGCATGCTTTACCTAAGCTTAATTTAAGGAATAATGATAAATAGAATACAGAATATTAAATAGAACAAAGAAAGGAATAATGGTGTAGGAATCAAAAGAAGATTGAAAGTCATTACCCATAAAAATCTCTAAAACAAATATGCACAAAAATTCAATTGAAATTCTTTCTCATAAAAATCAATAAAAGTATGTACAATTTAATTGGTGTAAAAATATTTAGAGGTCTTTTTTCTAAAAAGTTAAAACAACATCTATTGCTCTTTTGGTAGGTAATGTGGCATCAAACTTCTTTCAAATTAAGAAGTAATATTTTCACTCTGTAAAGGCAAATCAAAATAAAATGTGCATAGCCAAAATGAGATGAAAATTTTCTCACCACCTTTGAAAAAAAAAATATATATATAGTGTCTTGGAAAACCAATGCTAGATGTGGTAAGTCTAATAATGTTTGGCACATTTTGTGTACCAAGGATCTTGGATTCCTAATGTGGCTGTTCCTCCCCAACTTTCACAATTTGTTTGATTTCTTGCTCTTATTGCCCCCTAAATTATCAAAGTGTAACAACAATTCATAAAGATTTTATGCAGAGGCATATATTTATAATGAAAACAAGATGCTTAAATCTGTTACGCACATGGCATGATCCTAATGCTTTTCATCAGAGCATTTTAATTGTGACCAATATGAATATTTCATTCAAATTCCAGTGTGGAGGCCGAGAAAAATCAAGGCCATCCCACCTCAGGTTTAGCCTTAGCATAAGTACAGCCATCTCAGACCCCTGTGCCCAAGGGCTGAACTTCCCTTACTTTACTTTAGTTCCAGAGACCCCCACCCTGCTTTAGTTCCAGGAAGCCCCACCCTGCTTTAGTAATAGGAACCCATATATACCCCTGCCTTAACTAAGCTCGGGGTCCAAGTCCCTACTCCACTGCATCGCTGCATCGGGTATACTTGGGCCCAAACTTAAGCTTGTCAAATAAACCCTCATGTGATTGCATTGGTGCTTGGCTCCTTGGTGGTCTCTCAGATGCGAAAACTCGGGCACAACACCAGACCAAAGAAAGAGGGAGAGAGCAAGTAAGAGAGAGATGTTCCCTAAGTACTGGACACATTTATGAAAGAATATGTCAAACTGGAAATAAAGCTTTTGGTAAATAAATTGAGAATTTGATTATTATATAGTATTTTTTTTTCTCCAATGTATGTGTGTAAGTTTACATATGCATACATACTCATGCAGATAAGCTAAAAATAAAATATCCTAAATGTACATTTTGCCAGACATCTACCTAAAGCAGACACACACATACACAACTGTATATACACTGAAGCATGTGTGTACATATATAATTTCTACAGTATAATGGAAGGCTTAGATTTCTACTTCCTAAAAATATGAAGATAATCACTAAGTGTGGTGTCTAACCTCTAAAACTGCACTGTCAGACCTTGTTCATTATGCAGTAATTAAAAAGAGACCATTAGCATCAATGCTGTGAACTTTTCAGTGTAGTTCAGGATATAGTGTGGTATAACCAATTAAAACAAAAACATTTAAGGAGGCAAGGAAACCATTAAAGCCAATTCATTAGACCTTCATATTTTGGGTTCAGTGCTACTGAACATGCACATTCAAGCAGAAAAACTGGAACTGCTGATACATCCCAAAGCATATTGTACATTTGAAAGGTAGGTTAGCCTTAGAGTACTGATTATACATTGACAAGGCTATGGTAATGATTTAAATACCTGTTAGGACTATAGAGAATTAAATCCATGGTAATGGGTAAATATAGATTCTTTTAGAATTATGTTGTATATTGTTTAGACTTTAGTGAGATAAATTTTATTTTACATACATATTGCCTGATTTATATAGTTGTCAAAAGTCAGATTCATTCCTAAAGTGAATGAGTCCAGAATAGTTAAATGATAATAAATCACAAAAGGTGTTTCAAGACTTTTTCCCATTCTGCAATGCTCCAGGCCATTCAAGTATCACTAAGATAATTCTCTAGAAGTGGCCATTATTTTCAAAAGCTGATGTGATTTGCTCTGATCCTGATCATTCTCCATAGCTGTGCTTGAAATTTTGGCCACTTGTCTCTTCTTGACACACAGTATCAGCAGAGCACACTCCCTATGCCACTCATTTGAAAGTTGCTCATGGTGACTCAGGAAGAAACCACAGTAATGATTGTACAATTATTTTTGATTTTCTCCCATTTATAGTCACCATTATCAAAACATAATATTTGTGAAGGATACACATGTATATACAGATATATGAATCACTCATCTAGATTATTGACTCTTTACTGGCACAAAGAATTTTATCTTTTTAAATGTCATTTCCACCAGTAATATGATGTGTGTAAGGGGAGCATTCCAGCAATATCTGTAATAGGTAACAGCGGCTGAACCCATTTTAAACTCTGCCAGTATCAAGAGCTAAAAGGACAGGATGATCACAATCCATCTGCACCTTCTTGCACCCACCCCAGGAGCAATAAAAACAAATATTACATGACAAACAACAATCATTTGTGATTGTTGACAGGCAATTACCTCTTTTTATCCTCAGAACAATGCTATGACATAAGCATTACAATTTGATTTTTCCCATGAGAAAACCATAGTTTAGAAACTGAAGATATAATCATATTAAGAAAGGTTGGTATAATTGGAATTCAATTTAATTCCAAAATCCATTATCTTAACACAAGAACTATTTCTACCAGTAGCTCAAACCAGATTTTTGAAGGAGTCCAAAATATTTAAAAATGAAAATGCACAGTTCCTAAAGTCAGGGTAAATGTCTGTACTAGAAGTTGAACACCTACCCTTCTGGTTTAACCCTCTGGTTTAAGCTTTGCTTCAGGAGTAGAGTGAACCAGAAGACAAAATCTACTTCATAATCAGAGACCTGACATTGACCAGCTCTTTTATACTAGCTCTAAATTCTGTAACAGAAAACTTCTGTAAGAATAAGCACAAAAACAGTGTAGGTACAAAGAGAAAGTTTTGGTCAATCCCTCCCTCCCTCCTTCTCTCTCTCTCTCTCTCTCTCTCTCTGTCACACAAACACACACACACACAATCAGAGGTAAGATACTGAATAACTCTTAATAAGCAGGTATCATGGGGGGCCTGGGTGGCTCAGCTGGTTAAGTGGCTGACTCTTGATTTGGGCTCAGGTCATGGTCTCAGGGTCCAGGGATAGAGCCCTGGTTCAGGCTACATGCTCAGTGGGGAATCTGCTTGAAGATTCTCTTTCTTCCTCTCCCTCCACCCCTCCCCCTGCTCATGCTGTCTCTCTCCCTAAAATAAGTAAATAAATCTTTTAAAAAATGGTATCATCTAATCTTAGATACAGAGGGAAAACACCATTACTGTTAAACAAGAAGAGAAACACTAAATACAAAAAACACTCTAGAAACATACGTAGAATAGAAAAATAATTTTACAAAAAGCAGTTTGTCATGAGTAGTAACAAACTCCTAAGTAAGTGGCAATCTGGGTGATATCTTTGCCTTAAGATGATAGCTCTTACAGACATGTGAAGGCTGAATTATAAAGACAGAACAGAAAGATCCTGCCATTACTACAACGGTCAAGGTGAGAAATTATCTTATCCTGAAATAAGGAAGTGGCAACAGAAATGAAGAAAAGTGGATTTACGGGGTAAAGAAAAGATGTAATAGATAACACTTGATGATGAAGTGTGGAAGTAGACAGAGAAATAAGAGATACCTCTAAAACTAACCTAGTTAATATTGCTACTGGTAAATAAATCAGGATTGGCTGTGTCATTTGCAGAGCCCAGTACAAAATGTGAGGCCTTTTGTTCAAAACTTAAGAATTCCAAGATGGCAACGGTAGAACATTAAAACAAGGGCAGGACCTTTCTGTGGGCCAAAGTCAAGGAGCCAGTCCTGAAACTAATTCACCAATTTACTAAAACATTGATCAGGGAAGCAAAAGAAAATAAGTTAGAAATATTACTCAACCAATATTTTAAATAGATGCTGTATTAGAAAAAATATGATGAACAAGAGTGAATCTCTCACATGGGCTCCTCTTCTGTCCTCATTCGGGATTTTTTTATCTGTGGCTATTCTGCCTCTCCAAGCAAACTTTGCCTCTTACCCCAGGGTGGGGATAGACACACCCACTCGGGTCTTGGTACTCTGGGGCAGCAGCAGGGTCCCACCACATCACTGAGATCCTTTAGAGCCTTAACAACAGAACACCTGTGTGTGTGTGTTTGTGTGTGTGTGTGTGTGTGTGTGTGTGTGTGTGTGTGTGTGGTTTAGGAAGGCAAAAGGATGTCACTCTCCTGTCCCCCCTTATTCTTCAGCCCTGCATTCCCCAACAACTTCTGGGTCTGGTAGAGCTGAGGTATTCTTCCCCACAACCTTCAAAAGCAGGGCACTGCCTGTGGGTGGGCCCCAACTCCAAGCCTCTTGGAGCCAGGGTGAAAGCAATCACGGAAGAAGACTTCAACTTCCTCCATTTTGACCTCAGTCTGTGCTTTCTAACTGATTAAGTTCTCCTTTCCAGTTTATCTTCTAACTCAGGCAAAAGACGCAGAGGGCAAAATATCCTGTGATGGGAACAGAAACTACCACCTCGAGCAATAAAGACCTCGCATGATGGACCCCAAGACAATGATCAACCTGACCTTTACTGCCCACCTGCATGCACCCACCAACCTTTGCCCCACACTTTCCCTAATATAAGCCAGGAAGTATTTTCAGCACTTTGGAGACAGCTTTTAGAACACTAGTCCCCTGTTTTCCCAGTATGGGCCTCTTTGAAATAAATTCCTTTCTTGTTTCACGACCACTACTCTCTCTGCCTTCGGATTTTGTCAGCGGCGAGTGGCCGAGCCTGGTCTGTTTGGGACTTGGGAACGAGGTGCTCTTGGACCCCTTCTCCCCAGGGACAGTCATCCTCACTGTGGCCTCTTCTGTGTCCTGTCATTGGGGTTGAAATCTGCCTAAAAAGGTTTAAGAAGAGAAGTGGGGAGGCTTGCTCACCTTGAGGTTAAGTCATTTACCAGCCAGGCACTGAGACAAAACACTGCGTATTTCTTCTTCACAGTCCTAAAGCACATTCCCTTTGCAATCAAGTGAGTCCCCCACACCCGACCCCCGTTCTCTTAGAGAGAGAGAGAGAGAGAGAGCTTTTTAAATGCAGGGCACACTTTCATACCGATGTGGGTGTGCACATATGGTGGGGTGGGGAGAGATAGCAACACTGGACCTATGTTCCTGCAGTTACAATGAGAACTTCCCGACACGGGATACAATTCCCAAGCTGGAACTAGGGGAACAGAGTAGGGCTACTGCCTTGTTACTGCCAATTCAAGGTGTGGCAGGGGAGAGAAGGCATCTCCTTGTTTGAAAGAGGCGTTAACTCTAGAGTGCAACTCTGTTTCTCTTCTACACCTTCATGTCACTGACGGTGCCTTGACTTTTGTGACAAAACAAAACTGTGCCTCCATCCACTTTTGTACCAAAAAAAAACCAAAAAAGATAAATCATAAGAGCATAAATTAGAATGCCAAATGAAAACTTAACTACTCTAACAAAATATGACGAATATAATCAACTAAATTAATCCATTAAAATAAAACATGTATCTTGGGTTGACTTTTTTAATCTAAATAGATTTTGCCTAAAATAGACACAAGGAGGCTTAAAAATAAAATTTCCAAATAAATATAAAAAGAAATAAGCATAGCTACAATCATTCAACATTAGAAAGGGGAAGCAGGTACAGCTATATTCATATCCAACTAATATTTAAAACTTTTTGAGGCCCGATGATGTGTTTTACTTACATTTATAAACATTATGCATAGCATTTGTTTAAGACTTAGTGAGATACATTCATGAGAATGGATTCCTTAGTCATGCAATATCAGACACACAGAGGGCACTTTCAGGCTATGTGAAACACGAGCACACAGCAAACAGCTAACCATAGACCCAGGCATTCTAATTCTTCTGCTTTGTATCTTACAAAGTTCCTCACTACCCTTCTAACACTTTCACTCCCTCTTCAGTCACTCCAGTTTTCCTTACCATCTATATTTCATAATAACATAGGTACCTTGCAAGTTTTGAAGCAGAGCAAATAGACTGGCAATTCATCAAACATATTTTATTTCATTTTATAGATACATGAAAAGAAACAGCATTTTGGCCCCTGGCACAATTCTTCTATCTCCTATTCTTGGTTGGATCTCCCAATGACTTCAAAGAAAAGTCTTCTGTGAAGGAAGTGAGCAAGGTTTGTAATATATAAACTGAAGTTTCTTTTCATGTCAAGACACTAAATAACAATAATTTGCTTTAGTTAAAAACTAATTTTTTAAAAAAGGCAACAAAAACAAAACAAGTAAACAAGTTTAAAAACCAGCCACTATTAAAATCTCCTTGACTTATTACAGAAGATAAAATTTCACTAAGTCCATGTACCAATAATGTATGATTTTTACATATTTATGTTATATTAACAATTGTCTCAGAAGAACAATGTAGAAATCTCTCAAAAGCAAGCCACTAAACTGTTACTCATTCTAAAGCAGCACTATTCTTTTTTCAGTGAAGTCATGGACATATTCCCCACCCTGTCTAATAGGATAGCCACTAGCCTCATGTGCTTATTGCACAATTGAAATGTGGCAGGTACCACTGAGGGACTAAACTTAATTTTATTTAATTTTTAATTCATTAAACTGTAAAGGCCACATGTGTCTATTGGCTACTACATTGGACACCACAGTTCCACTGTACTCACAGCTGGGGATCCAGTAGGCAGGTGTGCAGTGAAAAGTGAAACCAGTCCTAGATTTATGAGTTAGTGCTGGCGACAAAGAAAAATTAAAGGACTAAGGATGAAGAGATTCAAATGGGAGCTGATATGAAGAAAAGTATGACACACATTCATATTTGTATTTCCAAAAAATTTTTAGTAAGTTGTTAATACAATTTTTAAGCAAATTTTCCTTTTTTTTTTTTTTTAAGATTTTATTTATTTGGCAGATAGAGATCACAAGTAGGCAGAGAGGCAGGCAGAGAGAGAGGGGGAAGCAGGTTCCCCGCTGAGCAGAGAGCCCGATGTGGGGCTCAATCCCAGGACACGGAGATCATGACGTGCGCTGAAGGTTGAGAGGCTTAACTCACTGAGCCACCCAGGCCCCCTGGGAATTTTCCATTTCAAATAAAAAATGAATGGGGAAATATCATCCAGTCAAGAAAACTGGCTTAGTGGTTTCTGAAGGGGGGAGTAAGGTAAACAGAGTAGGCTGTCTATTTTACTATCTCTATTTCCCTAGTTGTGACTACAGTCCCACTCTCATATTGGCTCCACCTATAAAAAGTTTCAGTGCATTGTCCCAAACCTCAACACTGTTTAATCATTCTAGATAAATGATACCATAGTCCCTCTCTTAGCAGAATGGCAAAAAGTCACAAAATATGCCACAGTTTTTTAAAACATGGCATCCAGACAACCAAAACTGTCAAAAGATGCATGGAGACAAATAAATATTGTGAACATAAACTTTCTTGTAGTAATGTTAATATGGAATCTTCATATTTCTGTTAGTATAAGAAATTCACTCATTATCAATAAGTAAACTTAATCATTATTTTTTTCTTATAATTTCTGGTAGTGTTGTCATCCATTTCTTCGTGAACATATCTTTCTCAACTAAATGGCTTCTTAACTTATCTTTCATTCTCTTTGTTAGAAGAGCTGTGTGTGTTTTGATTCTGGGGTAGGGAAGGGATAAACTGACCTTCTGAAGCAAATCTTGTAGTCCAGAGTTGTGAAGAAACATTGCACAAAAGATTTTTAAAAATATATTATAACATACTTAATCTACACAGGGTTTAGGAATTCTGATTCCTTGAGAATTCCATAAAGAAGCGTTAATTTCTGACTTTCATAATTATGTAATAAGTATGTTAACCAGATGAAACTAATATAAGTAGAAATACATCAAGCATTTATATTAGAAACTGAAATGGAAAGTCTGGCTCTTCCTATATCAAAATTATAAATAATATTGCTAATTGATTGATTCCTCTTATTTGTAAAAAGTATTAACCAAGGAAGAAATTACATATACATATTTATAAATACATGTATATGTATATATATGTAATTCAAATGTATTAATATTCTAATGTATTAATATTCTAAAGCAGGTTCAAGTTCATATGAAATGAATATATCTCTGAGATTTATTTTTTTTAAGATTTTATTTATTTATTTGACAGAGACAGAGACAGCACAAGAAGGGAGAGTGGCAGGCAGAGGGAGAGGCAGGCTCCTCGCAGAGCAGGAGGAGCTTGATGTGGGACTCGATCCCAGGACCCTGGGATCATGACATGAGCCGAAGGCAGTTGCTCAACTGACTGAGCCAGCCAGGCACCACTAGGATTTATTTTTATGTGAAGAAACCACCAATGAAAAATGAATTATATGAATTATAAAAATGTGGAAACAATTTGTAATAAATTGTTTATCACTAGCTTGTAATATACTTTAGGGATATTTACTTTTTGCTTCTTCTATATAAAGTCAATATTCAAACAATTCCTAAAACTGTAATGTTAACATTTTTAAATTACTTTAATCCATAGAAGGAAAAAATTGCTGATCCCAGAGTAGAAACATGAAAGTTCATATTCATTATAGTAACAGGAATTAAAGAAAATCATTTAATTTCTCATAATATTCTTATGAGGCAGATCTTACTCCGTTTCCACAGAGAAGGAAACTGGCACCTACAAATATGAACTAAATTGTTTATATCACACAGTTAGAAGACTATAAATACTTTTGAGGGTCATAACTGTCTTATTCTTTTCTGAACCTACAATGTATAGTTAGGAGAGTGACTGACATATCATACAAATGCATTCAATGCAGTTGAAATAAAGTATTGGAAGTAGATCACCATCACTAGCCATCAGGGAGATTCAAATTAAAACCACATTGAGATACCACCTGACACCAGTTAGAATGGCCAAAATTAGCAAGACAGGAAACAACGTGTGTTGGAGAGGATGTGGAGAAAGGGGAACCCTCTTACACTGTTGGTGGGAATGCAAGTTGGTGCAGCCACTTTGGAGAACAGTGTGGAGATTCCTCAAGAAATTAAGATTAGAGCTTCCCTATGACCCTGCAATTGCACTGCTGGGTATTTACCCCAAAGATACAGATGTAGTGAAAAGAAGAGCCATCTGTACCCCAATGTTTATTGCAGCAATGGCCACGGTCGCCAAACTGTGGAAAGAACCAAGATGCCCTTCAACGGATGAATGGATAAGGAAGATGTGGTACATATACACAATATTATGCCTCCATCAGAAAGGATGAATACCCTACTTTTGTAGCAACATGGACGGGACTGGAAGAGATTATGCTGAGCGAAATAAGTCAAGTAGAGAGAGTCAAGTATCATATGGTCTCACTTATTTGTGGAGCATAACAAAGAACACAGTGGACATAGGGACATGGAGAGGAGAGGGAGTTGAGGGAAACTGGAAGGGGAGATGAACCATGAGAGACTATGGACTCTGAAAAACAACCAGAGGGTTTTGAAGGGGCGGGGGGGGTGGGAGGTTGAGGAACCAGGTGGTGTGCAAAAGCACTGGGTGTGGTGCAAAAACAATGAACAATGTTACGCTAAAAATAAACAAATAAAAAAAAAGTATTGGAACTAGAAATAAAAATTGAGTATTTTTTTAGCATGAAAACTCACCATCTTTTTTTTTTTAAACTCACCATCTTTTAACTGTGTTATATAACACTATAGAATAAAGAACTTTTTTTTCACAAAATATTGTACACTACATTGCAAATCCCTCTTGCCTAACTTTCTTTAAAATACATAGTAACTATATCCCCCTCCAAACAACCCCCAAAACATCAAAGTAACTGAAATTGGGAGCCTAAGGTGTTAGGGGATGGAGACAGAGGAATCCCATAAAATTAAGGAAATAAGAAATACATGTCCTGGATTTTGAAACATTGTCCCGGCAAACAAGGATGAACAAAACAGCAGAAGATTACAAGAAGAAAATTCCAAGGAATAAGAAATTTCTGGAGAAAGAGAATTTCTCCAGAGTGTGCTTTGAATCCTAGATCATGTGTCCTGATGGCTATGGACCATGAGGTTTCTGTCCTTAAGTGGCTCCATGGGCATGTCAAAAACTTTTGCATCCCTTAGGGCTCTCAATAAGGTGCCTTAGTAATAACAAGTGCCTGGGAAATATGGTCATATCTTGGTACCATGGACCTGCAGAAGGTCCAGAGTCAACATACATTACTTAGGGGAGGGAAGACATGGCCTCTTTAAAAGTCTAAAATGAGATTTAGATCTACAAACTCATAATTAAATGGTTTTTGTGGGTAAAATAGTGTATTTGGGTATTTAAGGAAAAAAATTGTACATTCTAAATAAACACATTTTAAAACTTATGAGGTATATAAGATGAATATGAATGTATTTACCATAAATCCTAGCATATCAGAACAATGAAAAATCAAAGAATCTTGAATAAGGTAAGATTAAGATAAATGGATGTTTTGTGAACCACAAGTTAACTCATTAAACTAATTATCATATGAGGCTATAAGTGTGAATATGTAAATAGTTTTAGGAATTGTATTAGATGATGCACCACTGTACATTATTAAAGATAACAAGGAGATACTAGCAAGAAAATCAATCATTTATGATGTTCATGTCAGTGAGGTCAATAACATCTTTCATAGAATAATCTTTGATGCAATACCAGTATAAATCCAAGGCTGCATATCATAGGCATGGCAATTCTAATTCCCAAGTTTCTGAGATTTCTGTCTGAAATTTATAGTCTTTTAAAAAAATATTTTTATGTGTCAAGGGGATTATGGTGAATATTGGTAAATATACACCAGATTTTGTCCTTTATTTATTTTATAATAATAGAGTTGTAGATGGGAGTTATTGACCATTGAGGGACTGTATTTTCCAGCAATCCCTGCAGCTAGGTAGAGTCATATGGTTGATTTCTGGACGAACCTGCATGTTAGATCCTCAGTGCTTTTCTTCCACCCCGTTTTCTAGAATGACTTTGGAGAGCACGAGTTAAAGATGACACAGCTGCCCTTAGCTCAATGACTTCATGGAATACAACCATTCATTGACTGGAATAGCTAACTTAAACCATTAAAATAATTTTTTTTGTTTTACTTTATTCTTAATTTTTGTAGTCATTAAGTCACTGAATTATTTGGGGGCCCTTCCTAAAGGCTTAGTCAAATTAACTACTACAATATAGTTCTGAAAGTTAAAATGCAGGTTTACTTAAGTTTATCATTTGGTTGTTTTATTCATTTATTCACTCAATTAATTTCTATGTATCCTTATTAAAAAAAAGAAAAATTCCTAGAACGAAAAGTTCCTCGATATGATGGAAAATAAACTAGAGTTTACCTTTCAGGGTATAGGAGTAGAACTCAAAGATAACATGTAAATTACAGAGTCTAACTTATATATCACATATGAAGGAAGATATTACCTCATCTTATCCAAAAAAGGGAAAATATCTAACTACTCTGGAAAGAAAATATCCAATAGTAATTATTCAACATCCTCATATGCAACAGCTAGAGTCAAGTATCTCAGTACCAATCAAACTAAAATGTTTTGTGTAGATGAAAGAGTAAAGAAGTACAGAAAATAAGATATTACCAAACTCTAATCACATGGATTATAGAGAAAGATCTTCCAATTTTCTATTATTAAGGAACTGAAATAGCTCAAAGTTCCTTAGTCAGAATTTCTTAATGTGTTCTTAAAAGGATTTGAAATTTAAAATGTCAATAATTATCTCTTAAGTACATCCAACATTATTACATGTTATTGGCATGATACTAAAGACAAGGACTATGCAAAGTAAACAGATTGCTTCTAAGGTATGTATCTTAAAATTTATACATTTGACGTTATGAAAGATTAATTATGATAAGTCATTGGATCAGTCCATACCATATGAATATACATATTTGTTAGCATAGAACTCTTGAGAACTGAAAAAGAAATTTAATAAAAAACTCTATGAACCAGTCAGATTTAAGTTCAGAGTTCAGCATTTAAAACAAAAGTCTAGTAAGTCGTTTTCTAGAATTACAAGAGTACTTAGTTTTTTGTGTATATATTTTATGTGTGTATATAAATTTTATAAAGTAGCACATACATTTTCTCTATAAACTATACACATGAGTAAAGGAAAACAATAAATACATATAAAAATAGAAAGTAAACAGAATTCAGACAGGGCAATAGGCAAACAAAAACAAGCTATAATTAACTAAGTAGCAGTTGTATTGAAAGATAAAACCAGAACCAAATAAGAGGCAATATTTAGCAGCAAGTGTTTGAAGTATGTAAGCACAAGAGAAAAGACAATGAGGCTGGATTAAGATAAAGATGATTCCACTAAGGCTAACAGAACTTTAATTCCATATTTAAAATATAGCTAGAGCCAAATAGTTCATACCCGTGACGCTTTCCCACTCCATTTTCCTAGAGATGCCCAAAGAGACTTCCAGAAGAGAGGAAGAAATTATTTTATCACACAAAGTAAAGAGGGATGGAAAGTCATCCTTATTACAAGTGTAGCATTTAGTAGGAGAGGTGAGATAGCGTCAAGCTGCCTAGAGGGATGCCATGAGCAAGACAACCAGATGACTCAGTCCACGTTTCCATGGAGTCCCATGTGAAGTCTGTCCAACCTAGAACTCATTTATTCTATGGCAGGTAGGAAGAACGTATTCTCTTTGATAGTTAAAACTAGGCAATTATAGGTAGGGCCTTTTATATTATATTTCTTAAGAAGTGGAATATGGAGAAGTCAATATAGTAAAAATAATAACACAATATTCAATCGCACACACATACAAACATGCATGGGTGCGCCAAAACAAACAAAAAGCCTTAAATCTCATTCTGTCTTTATTTTTGAGAAGATTTTACTTAAATTAAACAAAGTCAAGGTCAATTAAAATATATGACCCAGGCAACAAGAAGCCTATAACTCAGAAAGGACTTAACTTATTTAAATTCCTTTGGGTTACAGCCCTTAGCATTTGCATATAAAACTTTCTCTACAGATTATATGAGATGTTCCAATTTCAGACCTTGAAATAACCATAGATCATTAAGTTACACATCTATTAAACTAAAGGTTAAATAGTTCAAAGAAAGTGACAAGAAATCTCCTAACAAATCATGGCTGTGAATTACGTAGAACAGGGCTTGGTACAGAGTATTCCACCCACAAATATTAGGTAATGATGGTCGTGTAACTTGTCTAATAGCAATTACAATTTAATTTCCATTACTTTGAGAAGGATCTGTCAGGATCCTTTAGTGTTAAATCTAGAAAAAGCCCAGCCCCTGAGCAGCAACAATGAATTAAGACCCTAATGATCACACCGCATGTACTGTAATGGACTAATTCATGCATAGTATAAAATAATAGTAATTTTATTTGCTTGTCATAAACTGGGACTACTTTTCAGGTTGTGATGGCACAAGAGATGTAACTCACCACCACAGAGAGAGAGGAGAAAAGAGAGGAAAAGCAGAGTTAAGAAAAGTACAGGGATGTACAAGTGGCAGCCGCTCTGAAGGGACTTTGGAGATTGTGACAGGGCCAGATGGCAATGATCAGTATTGGCAGCTGTCGAGACTCAGTAACCAAGAGAGATCTACCAGCCCATGGCCCATAGAAGAGGCTATTGCTTAGGAAAGAGAGGTGCCAAGGAGCTCTCTCAAAGACCTGATGCACAAATATAGGACATAATCATTTCCAAATATAACTGGACATTAAAAAGAAAAGTAATGTAATCCAAGATATATCAAAACACAATCCCTACAGACATTTTTGGATTTGTGCAGATGATTCTAATGAGGAATAGCACAGTGGGAATCTACAGATCTGAGCTAGAAAAGTATTTTGTATGTCAGAGAGGAAAAGAATAAGAAGAAAACAAAGAATGAGAGTAAGAAAGAGAAGGAATTAGAGGAGGAGGGACAAAAGAGGAGAGGAGGGGAAAAAGAGTTGGGGAGGGAAAGGAGAAGGGGGAAGAGGAGAGGAGAAAGGGAAGGAGGAGAGGGAGAATACTAAAAATAGTTCTGGTTGGTCTTGACAGCATTAAACATTCTAACATTCTAAATCCCATGTATTCGGGAAAGCTAATTATTGGGATAAGTCAGTGATCAATGGTGCTAGATGACTGGAGGTTACTATGTAAAACAGCAAGCCCAAATGCAAATTGAGATTTTAGCTTCCTCAATAAATATGTCTCACCACTGATACCAGCTATTGTAACATGGTATTAGAGTACCACATAGTGGTTTCTTTCAATAAGCTTTTTGAACATCTAATATACTTGTCACTTGAAGCTACAGTAGGGTTCTATACACACAAAAAGTGAAGTAACACTGATTTCAAACAAGTTAAACCATGTAATCAAATCTAATGGTCTGAAAGGAGATGTTTAAAATCTCTTTATATAAACTGAGTCCCAGGTTTGATCTAGAGTCTAAAATCATAACCGAAGTAAACACATATGTAAAGGAAAACTGTGCCCATCTGAAGGGGGTATGGCTGACAAAGCAGGCAAGGAAAAGGAGTCACTGAAACACATTAGCAGTAACTTCCAGGCACTGTGCTGGGGAAAAAAATCTTCCGTAAGACCAAAGGGGAGGTTTTATCTGCAAAGTGTAGATGTATTAACTTTAAGGCAATCTCAGCCTAATTCCTTTAAAGATCCCACCATTGGATTTCTTACACCACTAAATGATAGTCTGGCAATTTACTTCCCTTTCCATTTCCCACCTGAGAAAAACTGTGAGTCAAGATAATCTGAACTGTTCCCGATTTAATGTTTGTTCAAGTATTCTTCATTTTCATTTAATACCTGGAGGCTCTGGTATACATACATTTTTGTTAGTTCATGCCAAATGGAGACTAAAATTGACGCCCACCCCAATAGCAATATATTCATCAATCCTTTAGAACTTCTATTAATGTACAAAGCACGTCCCTTTCAGAGAAAGAGTTAATTATGTTGAACAGCCTGACAGCCAAAGGTGGGATGCAAGGTGAGGAGAATTCTATTGAACTGTGTTGGGTATAGATGTCTATTCCTTAAGTACTAAAAGAATGTGTGTAGTCGTCGATCTTGTCTACAGAACAGGCCCACCACATGGATATTAAAAGCGATCCTTCTTCCTCTTCTCCCTTCCTTCCATAAACATTTATTGAAAGCCCTGTGAATACTCCAGGCAATACAAAAATCTCTGCCACTGCAGAGAATCCTAAGGCTGATTCCTACATTTACTTAATCTAGCAGAGTGGAAAGACTTGAAAAGTAATAATAGCAACAAAGTCTGATAGTTGCTACAAGGAAGAAATATATGGGTTGAAAAAACCAACTCATCAGTGGAAAAGACTAGAATTGAGAAAATTCTGGAGTCAAGGTCTTAGTTTATCATTCTAAAAGTTCCCAGTCAATAAAGATTTATTTTACTACAAATAGTATATCTTTGAGTGATTTTTGTTTATTTGTGGCTTTCATTGTTCATTGACATCCCAGATAAATATGGACTCCCAATTAAATGTTTCAATTTTTTTCCATGATGGCCATAGTAGACACAATCTAAGGCATAAATAATAAAGGAAACTGGGCTAAATTTATATCTCATGTAGTTAGCCAGATCTTCTAAATAAAAGTTTAAATTTATACTTATTTATATTAGGTTGAGTATATATAACAAAGTTTCTGAGGTAATTCAGTCCGCATGAAGGCTAACTTCCTAAATTCCTGTAATGTCAGTAAATTTAAAGATGAAATGGTTTACTTTCTTTCCCACCAGGGAAATGCAGTCTGTGCCAGTGAATAGGGTATGTGGGATATGACAAAGGGAATCGTACTCCTATAAAGTTGTATCAATTCTGGATTCAAGGAGAAGGTTTTACTCGTATATAAAACAATATTTTTAACAGCTTAGAAAGTTGGACAAGAATGACACAATTTTAGATTTTAATATACAATTTCAAAGAGTTTTCTTGATGAACTCTAAAAAGAAAGCAAGCGTATACCAGCTACCAGAAAGCAAATATAAAAGAAACCCCTTGCTGACAAAGCAACCTTTTATCCTTCGTATTTTATCTATGGCCTAGAGGAGATTTAACAGGCAAAATGTCAGTGTGGATCAAATGTCTTCCTTCTAGAGCTCACTTTATTATATCTTAATTTAAAACATAAATTAATGTCCTTAAAGGTAATAAAGTTAACAGGTAGATCAGATAGTGTTAAAAAAAAAAAAAGCAGTTAATTCTATGCCAATTTTCACATTCAGGAAGATAATGCAAAAAATCAATGTGATTTAATAAGAAAAATGTTAAACTTAAAATATACAAGAAAAGCCTCATCTCGCTTTGTACATATTTGCATTTAATTTTCATAGAGAAGGACTTGCATTTCTATCTCTACTCAGAAAGACTCTGGTTAAAAATATCATCTTTATTAAATCTCAACTAGTTATCAAACAAACAACTACATTTCAAAGTAGTATCCCCACCCTGCAGGGTTCCAGTAAAGGAAATAATAAAGTGAAATATGAAAAAAAAAAAAAAAGACTGTTCTTTAAAAGGAAGAGATCTAATTAAAAGGAGTCCCTAACAACTCCATGGATTAATTGGGAGCCAACTGAGATAATTGGACCTATGGGAATATGATTACACCCATCATAAACTGCTTTTTTCACAAGTATAGGTTAAGTGCTTGATGCTTTAATTGGGTGTAACACTATAATAAAAGTAGGAATAATATAGAAAAATTAATATTTGGGAAGGCAATCTCCTGAAGTTCTCTAGCATCATTAATAGCTTTTTAATTTTTTTTCAAAGATGCAATTCTCTAGGTTTCTTGGAGCCACTTTGATAACAGTGTGGTTACAATTTTATCAACCAAAATATACTTGTGCTATTAAAAGTTGACCTACAGACCACATGTAGTTGCTTTGCAATTAGAAATTCAACAAGATCGCATCACTCTGTGATTGAAGTTAAAATGGGCTGCTTTTCTGAAGATGATGTCCTTAAATGTTCACTGCAACAAACACTGACTTTCAATTAGATGATCTTCCAGGAAACAGAACCACAAAACTGTAGTCTCAGGGAACCTCATTGATCATTTATCTGATCAAACACCCTGCTTTTACAGTTGAAGGGAATTCATGAAAACAAATGATTGAAAGTTCTAGAAAAATTCCAGGTCTCTGTTGGGGGCCAGGACGTGTGAGGGTTCATTTGGTCAGGGAAGAGTGTTTCCTTTAGAAAAATAAATCCCTGAGAAAAAGTAGTCGTTTGCATAGACCTCAATAGTGTGTGATTCTATAATGTTTTAAAAGCTACTATTAAGGGTGGCAAACTATTAGAGGTAGCAAAGAGAGAATCACTCAATTAGCACTGGGAAATGGAGTTACACGTACCCTTTAATAATGAAAAGTTATTCAATTTTGTTAGGTAAAAAAGAAGAAACAATATTCAATTCTTACAATCAATAGAAAGAGTAGAATACCTACATAAGCAAATAGGTCAGTTAAAAAAAAAAGTTTTATGAATCGCCAGGTTTACACAGACCTGTACCCCTGGGGATAAAAATACATTATATGTTTATAAAAAAAAAAAAATTTGAAGGGGAGGTGAACCATAAGAGACTATGGACTCTGAAAAACAACCTGAGGGTTTTGAAGGGTCAGGGGTGGGAGGTTGGGGGAACAGGTGGTGGGTAATGGGGAGGGCACGTTTTGCATGGAGCACTGGGTATTGTGCAAAAACAATGAATACTGTTATGCTGAAAAAATAAATAAATTTAAAAAAAAAGTTTTAGTAGGATCTAGCCTCTGTAGGTTTTATAGTAGCACTGTCACCAGCTAGACCCTAAGACCTAACCTTTCCTGCTCACCTGCTTGTACTTACTGACCTTTGTGCCATACTTTTCCTTAAGCTCTTCCTTCCAGCTTGTCTCTCAACTACAGCAAAAGACTGGAGGGACAAAGTATCCCATGATGGAAACCAAACTAGCCCTCAAGCAATCATGGCAAAGAGTTCTCAGACAAGAGTTGCAGCTAGCCCAGACCACCCAGACCAGTTTGGGCTTAACTCTAGACACACACTGGCACAGATGGACCATGCAGTGACCAGTTAACCAACCAGTTATCTTTACCTCATTATAATACTAAAATATCTGCCCAAGGAGGAGCACAAGCTTTATTTACATAACATACAATATACGTATAGGCATGTTTTCTTCAAGTGCACATGTGTCCTTATGCCTGCATCTACAGAGGATGACAATGCTTCCCTATCCAAAAATTCATCCTAACCCTAAAACAAACAAAACAAAACAAATGCAAACACAAAAACAAACATTCACTCTTGCTTAGGGAGTCATGGCTTTGGAAGTTATTTCCATGATCTCTTTATTTGCTGCAAATAAAGTTTACTTTGTACAACAACTCCATTTGGTATAGATTCTATCTGTGACTCACCAAGGAGTGAACTCACATTGGCTCAGTTATGGCATGCCCAAAAGTCTTAGATCAATTCATTCAAGAGGACTAATCTCTTTCAAGATGACTAATTTCTAACTGTGCTGGATATTTTGCCTTTTCTACCTGCTCTGGGCCCAGAAGGCCGACCCCTATAGTCACTCAATAACAGGATCCTTGTGTCCTTTGTCTTCTTGTTGGGTTCAGTAGGGGATTGGATGGTAGGGAGAGATACAAGTCTGGGTGATTATTCCCAGGGATCCCTTATGAAAAGTCTTTCTTGTGTCCCTCCAAGAGAAGTCACAGCTTTGCCAAAGAGCTTCTCCTATTAGAAAACAACAGTTCTCTCTCTCTCATCCTGGAAAATTCTTCCCTTTTGGGGCCCTTCAGGAAAAAAAAAAAAAAAATCTACATTTAGCTCCCTTAAGTCTGTTTTAACACTGAAGGCAAAGAAAAATATATTTATATTTTATATTATAGTTATATATTTACATTATATTTACATTTCAAAAATATAAATATGTCATTGATAAATCCTAAATTATTAATCTGAGTTAGAAAACACAGTAGGTCCTGGCTACTCCCTAACAGCCCAATTTCACCTGAATCACCTCCTATTTATCCTTCAGGACTCAACCTAAATGTCCCATGCTAACCAGGTTGCCATCCCTATGTGTTCCTGCACTTCCTCTTAGTAGCTATATGAATGTGAATGATTTGTTTAATTAGCTTTTGGCTTACAGGAGAATATGGACTGTTTTTTCTTCTTTCCTCCTCCCACCTCTCTCCCTTCTTTCCTTCATTCATGTCTTTAGTCTTTATCATTCAGTCTTGATCTTTCAGTTTGCTCTTTTCATAAATATTTAGCAAGACCTCATCTTCACCTGATTCACCCGCCTGGATGTTACATTTTGACAGGGAAGGCAGAATTAAACCATTAACTGAAATACTAATCATTTAATTATAATCATGATAAGTGTTAAGAGGACAACGTTTAAGGTCATATACCATCTTTACTACATTAACATCAGAACCAACAGAAACTGGCAGATAATAGACCTGCCATAAGGCAAGGATGCAGTGTAGAGTTTTGATAAAGAACATTGGTGGTGGGGCGCCTGGGTGGCTCAGTGGGTTAAAGCCTCTGCCTTCGGCTCAGGTCATGATCTCAGCGTCCTGGGATCGAGCCCCGCATCGGGCTCTCTGCTCCGCAGGGAGCCTGCTTCCTCCTCTCTCTCTGCCTGCCTCTCTGCCTACTTGTGATTTCTGTCTGTCAAATCAATAAAAAATGTAAAAAAAAAAAAAAAAAAGAACATTGGTGGTGTTGTCAGTTCTAACTGGATTCAGATTTTGGACTCTACCTTTTCTTACCTATGGCAGTAGGCAAATTGACTTACCTCCCTAATTCTCTGTTTCTTAATTATATATAGGACTTAGAAAATCATCCCTATGGAAATAAGTGTAAACATCAAATAAGAAAAAGTTATATAAATCCCTGAGAAGAAAATGTGATAGATGTATAGAGGTAGCATTAAGGTAGTATTTCTAGAAAAACAAAGATATCTTGGTCTATGTATGTAAATTTGTAAGAAAAGGAAAACATAATTAAAAGTAGTCTATATCCTTTCTATTTTTAGGAGGCTATCACAATTTAAATTAACCATAATTAAAATTTCACAAAAACATGGAACAATTGAATTTTAATCACAAGGCATAAGGTAGCCAACATTGTGGCATAAGGAATTTGAAAAAAAAACCACACACACAAAAAAAAACAACAAACCACATTATATGAGCTTCAGAAATATAGCTTTATGTACAAGAAGCCACCTGGCAAATGCAATAAAACAGCTTTATTAATACAGTATGTTTCATGCATAAATCTGATCAGATTTGCTCTAGCAATCATCCTGTATGCCTCAAGACACCTGCAGTAGGAGAAAAAAATCATGTTTCTATACATTCTTAAAACTCCCATCCTTGGGTGCCTGAGTGGCTCAGTGGTTTAAGCCTCTGCCTTCAGCTTAGGTCATGATCTCAGGGTCCTGGGATCGAGCCCTGCATCAGGCTCTTTGCTCAGCAGAGAGCCTGCTTCCCCCTCTCTCTCTGCCTGCCTCTCTGCCTACTTATGATCTCTCTCTCTCTGTGTCAAATAAAAAAATTAAATTAAAAAAAAAAAAAAACAACCCTCCCATCCTTGGTGGCCTCTTCTGAGTATTCATTTGGATTTGAGCAATCCAAAGTTAAAAGTCATACCTCTTCATCAGTGGTAGGCCTTGCTTACATGCAAGTGTTCAAAATTTCTAGCTTATTCTTACCCCTTTTATAAACTTACTTTTGGAAGGGTTTATATATATTATATATATATAAAATACAAAGCTTTTATTTGCTTACATTTCTCAAATATATATATTTTATATATTTTATATACATAAAATATATATTTGAGAAATGTAAGCAAGTAAAAGCTTTGTATTTTATTATAGACTCTGTTATTGAATTGTTTGAATTGTCTCCGAGAAAATTATGCCAATCAGAAACACTATTGTCTTTTAATTTTATTTCATACCATGTAAACTTACATATAAATAACTCCATCCATGCTGTTCCTCTTGGTTTACATAATATCTCTAAATTTCACAAAGTGGGGGTCAGCATGGTATAAAAGATGTTAATAAAATGAGAATAATAAAAAATAATACCATAAAAACTTGATGTCTGCCCTGTAAGTTAAAAAATACTATTTTTTATTGTTCACTGTCGAATATCAAATTATATAATGGTTTAGCATAGCATTACAAAGCTATACCAATGTCACAGGACTATCAATACATATGCCTAACATATTAGTCATTATTATTTCTCTACTCTCTGTGCATAGATTCATATTTGGTGGAAAGTAAGCCAGGAAAAAAAGCTCTCATGAAAATAGTTTTAGTCATTTAAATTTAGGTGATTACAAAGGATGCCAGCAACCCTCTTAAGTTTAGTTGATTAGACATGAACAGTATAAATTAAACTAAATGTATAAGTTGTGGAATTTCACTTCTTATGGTAATATGAAGTATCCATTCAACCACATGACTGATTCTAAGTGAGCCAGCTGTGTGTCACGCATTTACGACTGCTCCCATGACATCAAGTACAAAAGGAAGAGGAACTTACATGCTTAGTCAGTGCTTTCCAATAGAACTTTCTTCAGTCACGGAAATGTTCTATATCTGAGCTGTCCAATATGGTAGCCTCAAGCCACATGTGGCTATTGATCCCTTGAAATGTGTCTACTGTGAATAAAGGCCTGAATTTTTTATTTTATTGAATTTTAATTAATTTAAATCTCAACAGCCACATGTAGCTGTTGGCTACCATATTGGACAGCAGAGGATGGTCTGAATTAGTGTCCCTGCATCCTGCATCTATTTATGCATTTTTTTTAACATCAGCATCTAGAAACAAGAGAAATTTGTCCAAACATAATAATAATCTGCTTCAAGGTGAAGAACACGAATCTTCCTGAGTCTCCTTAGTTATATTCGTAAGGGACTGAAGATCACAAGAGACAGACTTGCTATTATGAGAGGCAACGTCTGACTCACCCCATCTTTACCTCGGGGAATCAAAAGCCACCTTGCAAACCTAACATGCTTGCACTGTCCCTGCGTGAATTACCGTCTGCTTCTGTGATGAGAGGAAGAAGGCAGCTCCCAAACAGATGGTTTTCACTGTGCAGAAAGATGGGCAAAGTGATGGAGTCATTTTTTTTTCCCCTGCTCATCCACTAGCTTTTTCACTCTGGGGAGAACTCATCAGCAAATTTTTAAAAAGATATTTAACATATTTCCAAGGCATATAAAATGGACAGATTGAGGATGTCATGCCAAACATAACGCACTCTGCTTATATTTTAGTCCTGCTTATTCTATAAAAGAAACTGATGTATTTATTCTGCTTCATCAAGGTACCAACACTTGGGCATTGTTCACCCTAGAGTTTTCATACTGATCCCTTGAGGTGATTTACAATACTCTAAATGACGTATTGTTATTATCATCTAAGCATTAAAGTGGCCTACATTCAAGCAAAATCAGTACTCAGTGGGTAATAATTCTATTGTGTATAATTACAATTATCCATGTCCTCCTAACTTTCAGCCAATGTTCATATCCACTCATCTTCAAACAGACAGCTTTGTTTTATCTGCTCGAGTTTGGGTACTTGGCTAGCTTGGAAAATTTTCCTTTTTACCATCAACTAGCTTATTACCTTTCCTCACTTGATTTAATTTTGGTATAATTTTCTAAGTACATGACATTGAAATCCTTTATAATTATCAAATTCTGTATATATGATTAAGTTACCATTTTTTATGCTGATTACTGCTAATGCTTTATAAAAGGAAGATCCTTTTACATGAGCAGCTTTGATTTATGGATTATGAACTAATGCAGTGTTTCTTTCAAAAGTGACCTGACATTTGTTTGCTTTTCAAAAAGGATCACTTTTGAAGACTAAGAAGTGGAACAAAGAAATTTATCAGTGTCTCAGGAAGCAGGGTATGTATGTGGTAAAATTAAATCACTTCACCTTTGCAAAATGCCTAATGTTAGCTCTCAGACTTGGATAGAGTGTCCATATAATTTATCATCCCAGAATGGAACATTTCTGAGAATGAAATCAGGCTATGTAAATAATTAAGCAAGCGGCTGTATATGGGGTAAACCAGGACATAGTGACCCTGGATTTAAGGATGCTTGGATACTTCACAGGAATTCTCCTTCAGTGGAAATGAATCCTTGGTAATACAGTAAACCAAGCCTTCCCTAAAGTCAGGCCTGAGTTTCCCTTAATCTACCCAATTGAAGGCCCCTGTTAATGGTTCTGTTTTTATCTCAAGTCTTGCTGCACACTCAATGTTGTTTAAGATTTTTCTGTTCTTATTCTCTGAAATTTCATGACCAAATTCCATTTCAAAATTCTTCCCATGAGTCTTTGGTTATAGGCTGAATGTTTCTGTCCCCCCAGAATTCATGTGTTGAAACCTAAGCCTCAACATGATGGTATTTGGAGGTGGAGCTCTCATGAATGGTATTAGTGTCCTTATAAAAGAGAACCAGAGAGCTCCCTTGTCCCTTCCACTATGTGAAGACAGGGTGAGAAAATTGCTGTCTATGAACCAGGAGATGGGCTCTCACCAGACACTGAATTGACTGGCACCTTGTTCTTGGACTTCCAGACTCTGGAACTTTGAGAAACAAAAGGTTGTTAGGTATACGCCCACCAATCGACAGTAGTTTGGGTATAGCAGACCAGACCAAGGCTTTTTTAACTCTTCAATATCATCTCCAGTAACAGCTGTGGAAGTATTTACTCTGGCTTCCAGGTTTAGACTGTATATTTTACCTCAAATTTTAAAATATGTTCCTTCATACTGCAGATAATTAGTTATATTCCATTCTTCCCAGATGGCAGGAATGGTGCCTCTTCTATGTTTGACTTGCCATGATGCCTGTCACAGTGGACTTCTACATAATGTTTACTGAGTTGATTAAACAGATTACTGAAGAGGTAATTACACAGGAATTACCCTACAGTTATTGTCTATGTGCCCAGAACTGTGATAAGTACTCTGAAATATTATTTCACATAATTCTAAATCACACATATCTTACAAGTCAATGAGGAAGCTGAGATTCGAAAACTTAAATATTATGTCTTGAGTCATAGAACTACTAACTGACCAAACTGGGATTCAAACTCAGTCCTGTCACACTGTGTGTGTGTGTGTGTGTGTGTGTGTGTGTGTGTGTGTGTGTGTGTTTAATGCAGTAATATAACCAGCAATACTCTATTATTCCTTGTGTGCTCTCTTCTGTTAACATTAACCTTAGGTGGTAAACCTTGTTTATCTTATTTACAACATAGGTTAGATCACTTCTAAATTCCTTGACATTTCCACATATTGAGCGTAAGAACATCATTTTTACAAATTATGTTATTCTTTTTTATTTATCTTTGGTTCACTTCCAGTTTATTCCATAAATATTTCATAGTATCAGAGTATTAGTTTGTTAGAGAGCTCCCTATGATGCACTCACTTTTCTGCTGATCACTCACTTGGTTTATTCATAATTGTACAGTGTAATTCTGTTTTTACATTTCCCTTCACCTTGAGCAATATTTCGATTTAGAAAGCTTGTGCATAAAAGCAAATCTCTCCTTTGTTTTACATTTTATTTTTAAAATTGTATTTCCTAAAGATACAATTTTATATTTCAGTAGGAACAGCATCTGTGTCTTTCTACTTTAAACACAACCATGTGAGGCCATGCAGAGTATGGAAGAGAGTACACTCTGGTTGCCAATCCCCAGGCTCAAATCCTGACTGCATGCCTTCTGCTGTTCCTCAAGCACACCAGGTGCTCTCCTGACTTAGGAACTGGGATATTTCCTCTGACTAGATACCCACATGGCCAGCTTGCTCTCTTTCTCAGGATCCTCAATGAACAGATCTTTTTTCAGTGATATTTAAAACCATTCTATTTAAAACTGATTCCCCACACCCTCTACATACTTGTCAATATATTTAACACTATATATATATAATATATATATATAACACTATATATATATATATGTATATATATATATTATATATAACCTATATAAAACTTATTTATTTCTTAGGTCTGCTCACAATAGAATATAAGTCCTAGGAAAACAAATGATTTTTGTTCAGCTCAGTGCTTTATTTTCAGTGCCTAAAACAATACCTACCATATCTTAAGTACTCAAAATATTTTTTGACTGACTGAATAAATTAAAAATTTCTTTTACTTTTTACCATAACACATGCAGTTTAAAAGAACAATAAAACATTAACTGAGGTAATGGCATGAAGCCATAATGTTGGAATTTCAGTTCGTGCTAAAGAATGACAGAAAGCTAGGCATTTCAAGAGAATTTATTATTGAAATATCGTATAATAATAACATAATATTCATAATAATAATATAATTTGTAAGTATAATTTCCCCAAAATAGCTCGTATGATGTAGCGCATATTAAGTAGCATGAAATTGGGTAGGTCTTGTTATAGATATGTTTTTGACTACAAAGGAATCATGACAAGAAATATGCTATTTCTCATTCAGTCAAATTAGCACACTTACTTGAAGTATTATATGATTTTATTTAAATTTGGGTAATATTAAAATTAACTAATAAACAAACAGAAAATGACTTTTGGTTCTACTACCTCTATACATTCAGTCATTCCACATTCTGCCCTTAACAGCAACAACTGCACTAGGATTCACCTCTTCCAGGGCAAAGTCAAAACATGGATTTAATCCAGCTTTTAATCAGCTGTACAGATGGGTTTATTTCATGAATACACTATACTGCACAGATGGAAGTTCCTGAATGCCTGACAAGGTGTTAAAACTGTTACTGATATTACAAAGGAATTAAAAATCAGCATAGGAAATTATAATTAGTAGGGGCTTGATCTCTCAAGATTGGATTAGCTCAGCACATATATTTTGTCCTTGGCAGGAAAAGAAACATATTTGGGAAGAAAAATATAAAAGTACACACTAGGTTAACATATTCTCAGGTTTCATATGAGATATTTTTTGGCCCAGGAAGGACCAAGTTGTTTCAGTCACATGCCAAACCAGCAAAACATATGAATTCGTGTATTTTAAAGAGTGTTTCAGGGGTTTGGATTTTTAAAATTCCACCTGATCTGGAATATAATTATAAAAGCAATACTTTAATCATGAAACTAGTATATAAGTTATGAACTTATTTTAGTGATATGTTAAGCTATTTCAATAAAATAAGTTACACAATAATGAGTTTTAGATGAAATGGCTGCATCTAGGTCTCAAACAACCAACAGCATCTGCACACAATCTGATAATTTGCCACAAACACCTGTACTTCTTTATTATGAGCTTCTTCCCTTTGTGGAAAAGAACCAGGAAAGAGATATGATATTTTCATTCTTCCGTTCAAGTAAATCTCAATATATTAAACTTTCTGTATTCAGAACTTGGTATTTTAATCCTTTGCCATTTTCTAAGAATTAACATCTTGCACTACATTGTATCTCACAGACTCATCATTACATCTCACATTCGTAACCTTACAACATCTTGCTTTGGGTGTTCCTCTTCCCTCCTATTCCTATTCTCCACCCCCCCCCACTATCTACTGCAAATGTTCTTAAGGCTATATATTCTATTTATGAAATGGAAAATTCCTATCTCCTGTGAATTAGGAACTAGAAATAATTATATTGGCATAAGCACAGATTACAAATTATTTCCTAGTTAATAAAAGAACTAGAAAAAACAAGAAGAGTTTATGAGAGATGGCTGTCAGCCAGCTGATTTATTCATTTTGAAGGGGACTAGAGGCCAGTGAAATCAGTCACGGTAATCTCTAGAATCTGGCTGCCCAATACAGTAGCCAGTCACCCCCATGTGGCTATTGAGTAGCTGAAATGTGAGAAATGTGATTAGTTCAAACAGAGATGTGCTTGAAATGTAAAATACACATTATCTTTAAAAAGAAATACAATGCATTGGATTGATTTTTTCACACTGATTTCATGTTGAAGTGAGAATGTTTTAGATATATGGGATTAAATGAAACATATCGTTAATATTAATTATTCAGTTAATGAATTAAAGTTCATTTCCCCCATTTCTTTTTATGTTTGCTAATACAGCTACTAGAAAATTTTAAGTTGCATGTGTGGCTTGTATTGGTGGCTCACATTATATTTCTATTAGACAGCAGTACTCCAGAATTTACTCAGAGACAATATCTTAAATAGGGGAGCGTGTCCTGCAAGAGGTAATTACACATAACTTCAGTCAGATAAATAAGCTTTCTTCTCTGTCAAATCATAATGGATATTATTAATATTTTTAAATTAATGACCCACTATATAGCTATGGCTCATTTAACGTAAATTAATCTAAACAATTTCACATTTATGTGTTTTAGCTTTGTTCTTCCCATTGCAAGAACAGAAACTTTTCCTAAAGCTGCAGGGCTGGTCTAGACTAGAATCAAAGCAGCTCCAAAGGTCATTAACTCTCTGAAGAGATACATACATGGTCATAATCACTCCATGGGTTTCTATTTTTCTCTGCATGCTAACTCTGGCTTTTCTCTCTAGCCCATGTTTTCTCCACTCCTGCCCTGCTTTATTCCTTGTCTCCCTCAGCTTTGGCCATTACCTGATTCCAGAGGGCTGTCCTCCAGCCTCTCTCTGATTGTGATTTTTTTTTTTTTTTTTTGCGTTTGTTCCCAGGGTCTCAGTCTATTCTCTCTTTATTTTATAACACACATTTCTTAGAGAGGGAATCTGGTTGTCCTTGCTCATCTTGTCATTCTCTGCCATAGCTCAAAGGTTACTGGCTAAACTCTAGATGCTGCAACTATCAGGGACAAGGTCACTTGGCAAAAACAAAACAAAACAAAAACAAACACAACACACAGATTCTACTTTTGTCCAGAACATGAGCATAGCAGTTTCTTTCAAAAGTGCCATACTAAGGCAGATCTATCATGAACAATGTCAAACACAGTGAAAGAACGGAATAAATCTAAGTGAAACTAATAAACAATGCCTAGTACCAAAATAGAAACTGTATGTTTACCAAAAACATGCATAGTTTGTAACAGTTACTATTTTAATTCATTCTAATATATTTAAAAAAAGAAATAGAAAACATAATGCCCCCCAAAAAGCACATTACTGAATGAAGAAACAAAATGAAGGAGATAATCATAGTGCTATGTTTCTTAGTAATGTGTAATGTTTTCATTAGACATACTACATTCTTTCCCCTAAAAATTATCAGTCCTTTTATCCCTATATATTTTCTGACTTACTTTAGGTACAACACAGCAGAATTGAAATATCTTGAGTATTATTAAACCGCATGCAAGATTGCATAGTTATTCTTTTTAAATTCATTTTTAATGATTGCTGTATCGATGAATATGATTTAATTTCATCTAAGGGCTGACACATAACAGGATAAATCTCTGATTTCAAGATGGTAAATTGGGATTATATAATTGAGAAGAATTTCATAAACAGTTTAGATTAAATAGAAATTTCATTAAGGAAAGGACAGAGGTATCACAACCATTGATAGTAGAAACTTAATTATGCAGAAAAAGCTGCTGAATGCCTACGCCAAGGGTTATTCTTCTCTTCCACCTTAGTAGTAGTATTGTAATGTTTAGCAAGCACAGTGCCACCACACAGTAAAAAAAAAAAAAAATCTGCCAGTGCCCCTTGCATCCATATACTACCCAGCAGGTAAATTTGAGCCAATGGGATATGAGCAGAAATGTGTGAGACATGTGGGAAATCTTCTGTAAAAGAGATTAGATTCTTCCCTTTGTCCTTCCAGTTACCTGGAATGAAGAAATGCAGCCCTAACCTTCTAGGATCTTGATGAACAGCCAGATGCCAGGATGTTGTGGCGGGTCTCTGAGCACACCAGCAAGCAATCCAGAAACCTAGGACCACCCATTTCCAGACCTAATTTATATGCAGATAAATAAACTTAATACATTCTGTGTTTTTCTATGACAAGCAACTGAAACTAAACCTTACTGATAGAGCTTTACTAATGTAAAAGTCATGTTCTTATTTTAACTCACCTGGAAATTTTTCCCAAAACTTATAAGTTTAAAACTCTTCTATCAGTATCTCTATAAATGTTGTATTAAAAAATAAAAGTCTAACATATACTTTGCAATGTAAAACATTTAGATTACCAATAGCATCTTTATATACAAAGGACAGTTGAAACATATTTCTGATGTCAATACATTATAATACTATTTCCAAAAGGAAAATCATAATTATGATGTCTATACTTCCATAAACTATATGTAATCTCTAAGTAATGAGCATCTATCTTAATAGTTTTTCTAAACTTTAGAAGGGATCTTCTGAAAACTATCTTTTCCTTTACTCTCAATGTTGAAACTCTGGTTTAGTAATTCCACTATTATTGAAACTTAAACTTCTAAAATGCAATAAAATACTAATTATTATTGTATTTTTTCCTTAAGAGATGACACATGGGATGACGTTAACTGCATTTTTTTATATTTGTTTTGTTCACTTAACTTTATTAGCCATGATGTTAAATAGCTATCATTGGATATTGTTCTTTTATTTTATAAATGGCTTTATTAGCCATGACATTAAATATCTATCATTGCATATTGTTATTTTATTTTATAAATGACTCTATTAGCCATGACATTAAATATCTATCATTGGATATTGTTAGGTTTGTTTAATGCTTTACTAAAATACAGCATGATAACAAGTTAATAAGTCCATCTGCATCAATTGTGCCTTTGGAAAACTGGTGAGTATAACTCTGAATCCAAAAGCATGAGTATTTTTAATATTATTGTGATGAATATCTTGAAATTGATCTCTTGGAAGGCTACATCATTTTAGTCTCTTTCACTGAGACTTTGCCCAAATAGATAACTTATTTTTTTCATTTTACTGATAATACTTTTGATTTAATTTGCACTTATTTGATTCTCTTAGTTTTTAATATGGGAGAGGTAGGGTTTTTCAGGAACCATTTACCTCAGGAAACCTATCTATCAAGGCAGGAATGGTGTCATTAGTTTTCTTCTGCTTCAGAAAATTACTTTCTATTGATAATTGACAGGACCTCAGTAACATCAAGGTGACATATCTGCATGTCTATCATTCTGATCTACATCCTCTTATTCTGTCACCCAACATAAGGTTTCTGGCAAAATGGACTATTAATTCACTATTTCACCATTTTCCTCAATTGAGGGACATCACTAAACAGCAAATGTGTGAGTCATGCTGCGTCATGACTTTAGCTCACTGATGTACTGTTGAGGTTCCACAGTTCCTTACAAAGAAAAAAAAATTAACTACTTGAGAATGTTATTTATCTAGTTCATAGAAATTAAGGGGAGACAGCAATGATCAATTTTCACATTTTACAACAGTAATATGAACATAATATTGTTATAATACAACTATGTAACAGTTTTGACAACAGAGAATTGCCCAGGTATTATATTATTACTTCATGCCATGTTATCTTATTTAATTTGTTAGTTCCTTATGAAATAGGTTTAATCTCTATATTCATATTGCTCTTAATCAATGTTTTCCCAGTCACACAGCTAATTAGCCCCAGTTGGTAAGTTGACTGAATGGTCAATAGCCATTTCTTTCTCTCCACTAATTATAGAACGTTGGTATCCTTTGAGGTGTCTACCTCTGCTACGTACAGCCACATGCATCAAGAACAGCTGGGCACATGCCAAGCTCCAGAAAGTAAATAATCATGAGAACCAGCCATGTGGTGCTGTCCTGGTGACCACTCCTGACCAAGGATTAGAACCATTTTATAAACTGGTCAACAGGATCAAAGGAGAAGGTTTCACATTTGGGGCAGAGACTTTATGGACTCCTGCAAACTGTTCAAACTGCCACTTGCATCATCTTGTAAACATGAGAACTAGAATGACCCTGAGGCTAGACAGCAGAATGCAGAAGTTCTGGATTTCTCCCTGACATTATTAAGTCATTAATCTGACTGTATCCAGATATTTAAGAGAAGTACACATTCTCTTATTTTTTAAAAAAGTTCCATTTGGACCAGGGGTTCGATTACTTGCATCCTAAATCATCCAGTTTATTTCTGTGGACTACCAGAGACAACAACCAACCTCCTTCAACTGTCCTATCCTTCCAGAAAGTAGGGCTAGTGTTATTTAGGGAAAATCCCATTTGGGTAAACATATGATTTAAAGGTAGCAAATAGCTAAATGATTCAAATTGGAAACCCTGACTGACAATTAAGACAGTAAACAAACAATAAAGTTCTTCATGTGGAGAAAATTTAACCTTGATTAATTTTTTCCAAGATGAAACATAAGGGAAAGACTTTGACATGTATATAAAGGAGAGAGGAAAAAAAAAAAAAAAAACACAACCAGTGGTCTGTTCCATGAGATGTCTAAGCAATATATTAAGAAGGATAAAGAAGACAACACAGATGATGGCAACAGATTCTCAAAAGCAAATAAAACCAAGCCAAACAAAACAAAAACCAAACAAAACAAAACGAAAAAGCAAATAAAAATAATATTTATCTAACTTCCTAAACCATGTTTAAACTAAATTTAGGTGGCAAGTAAAATAAATTACAGGTTTCTAGTCAACAATACTGTACCATCAAAGTGATAAGGTCTGTCCCTTTTGTGCATGTGAATGTGTGTGTGTGTGTGTGTGTGTGTGTGTGTGTGTAGTCAGTTGCACAACTCAACTACATTCAGTGTTGTTTGGTGTAATTCTTGTCTCTTAAACTAGTATCTTTGACATACAAGGTTGGAGCAGCAGACACTCAGTAAAGAACACAGAATATTTTATATGTGGTACTTGTATTACTAAATTTTTCCAAAGTCAAGTCTGTTAAAAGGTAAATGTTGAGAAAATGCTAAATTTGTAATTACTGCTTTATTTATTTTAAATAAAGCTTTTGAACTGTAACCCAGTGTTTCTCACACCTGGCTAGCCTTTAGAATCACCTGAGGAGAACTTTTTCCCCAGTCATTTAGGGACCCAGTGCTGTAACACCTTACTGCCAAAGGGCAACACATGCCTTCTATATTACCAATGCACCATATTAAAGTCTTTGATAAGAAAACACGTTAGGGAAATTAACCCACTTTTTAAAAAGAGAGATTCTTCAAAATTTAAAGATACAGACCTTGGAAAAAATCAATCTTGGTTTCTTGTGTCTTTTTTTGGTTTTGTTTTTTGTTTGTTCGTTTTTCATGTCAACTCCTGTCTGAAGCAGTCAGGGAGATGGCATGGGAAAGAGACACCTACACTTGGTTTAAATCCCTGTTTACAATGTTACTGCTTGGCAACCTTGGGTAAATTATATGATTTATTTGACTGCTGCCTTCCTCATCTGTAATAATAATAATAATATATATGTCATAGAATATGACTATTAAATTGAATAGCATTTGTAAAGTCATTTAATAATGCCTGGCACATTTAGCGTCTCCCTGTTGTTCTAATATTAAGTTTTGGAATTGCTTGTTGGCTCACAGACTTCCCACTCTGAATTTCAGGCTGAAATTTCAGTCTATTTTCTCACAGGGTACAAAAAGAAACAGTGTTTGTTTCTCCCTAGGCTTTAAGTCATTATCTTAAAGGCTCTAAGGGAAAAATCAAAACAAGTAAAGCAAAAAACCCCAGCAAACTGTATTTATTGTATTCTGTCCTCCCTGTTTGGTCTTCTCTGTTTCCTGCCATCATAGAATACAGGCAGAGTTTTTGAGAGATAAGACTTCCACTCTGAGTAGCGCATCCAGAATTCCCTTGGTTCTTTACAAATCCATTGGGCTTTAAAAATTGCTGTTCTTCTTCGTTTCCTGGCCTTCACCAGGAAGACTAAGCAATCCTAAACACCCAAGCAACAATTACAACAACAAACACCTCCCATTTAGGAGTGCTTTCCATGTGTCAGGGGTCTGAAGTGAGACATTGATAGACGTTGTCCAATTTAATCCTTATAAAGTCCCTATGGATCATGGGTAATTCCAACCCTGAAGAACTTGCTCATTTCAGGTGGATAACATCTGGCAAAGCTGAGATGTGTATAAACGTTTATCTGATTCAGTAGTCCAGACTCTTAACCAGCAGTCTTCCAACTCAAGGCAATCTCTTAGGTGGCTTATGGTTCCTATTAGCCAGGCCATTAACATTACAAGAATTTCTATTTCAACCAGTGCCTGCTGTTCAAGGCATACTGAAATGATTCTTCCTTGGCAATTGGGCAAACTTAAATTTTTACCTTCAACTTATCAAAGGGCAAAACAGTCTCCACATAGTAAGGCATTAATTTACCCACAGTGATTCTTTTTCAGTTAGGAAGTTTTTTGCTCCCAACCTAGCATCTACTTCCAGACCAACCGAAGCTACTTCCAGAATCCAAAATGGATTACATGTTTTCCCTAGCTCTATATTGTTTATTAGTAAAGCAAAATATAAGAGTGCAACTTCCTGGGGCACCTGGGTGGCTCCATTGGTTAAGCAACTGCCTTTGCTTCAGGTCATGAACCTGAGGTCCTAGGATCAAGTCCTGCATCTGGCTCCCTTCTCAAAGGGGAGTCTGTTCCACCCCGCCCCCATCATGAACCCCTGTGTTCTCTCTCTCTCTGACTCCTGCTCTGTTTCTCTCAAATAAATTAAAACAAACAACAACAACAACAACAAAACGATTGCAACTTCCTGCCAGCACTCTAGCCCTCTTTTCGGTTTTATTGGTCTTGCTAACAGTTACCATCTTCTAGTATACCATATGAATATAATTTATTTGCTTCTTTTGTTTATTATCTGGCTCTTCCTCATAAAACACAACCTCCATGAGGACAGAATTTTTGTCGGTGTTGTTTGCTGCTATATCCTCCACATCTAGAACAACATCTAGCATATAATATGTGTTTAATAAATATTTGTTAAATTAATAAATAAAAAAGTGAACAACAGACAGATGTGTCTATTCTTTAGTAAAGAATTCTGTTAATTTTGAGTAATACTGAAGTCTAGAATACTTTATCATCCAAGATTATTTCCAGGGAGCCTATTTTGTAGCAAAATAGCTGGATTGCAGGATATTTACTAGGTAATGTTAATCTGTCATTAAAGTGGCTCTTCCAATTTTTGTTTCCATAATGAGTAGGAATTCCACTGAAGTCACATGCAGACAACTTGGTATTTTGAGACTTTTAATTTTTTTTTTTACAATCTGAGAGGTGTGAAATGATATTTCACTATAGGTTTATTAGCATTTCCCTCATAGTTAACAAGGTGAAATATCATCTCATACATATATCATTTCAATTCTTTCTCTTCCACAAAATTATTTTGCCAATTGTTTCTCCATGGATTATTGCCTTTTTTTCCTTACTGATTCATGAGAGTTCATTATATACCATGCATAGTAATCACTCATAGGTTTCATAGATTAAATAAGTGGAAAATATGTCCCAGTTAATGGTTTGATTTCATTCATTTTTTTGGTAACTTCACGAAGAGTTTCTTATTAATTGTACTTGAGTTGATTAGCCTTTTTCTGCATGGTATATAATCTTTTGTCTGTTTTAAAAGAGATTACTGCATGCAGAGATATATTTCTATATTGACTTTTAAAAGTTCACTTATTTTTCCTTACATATTTGGTTCTTTAATGCATCTGGGATTGATCTTTGTGTATAGTGTGAGCCAGGGAACTATTTAATGTTTTTATTCAAATGAATAACCAACTCTCCTATCAATATCTATTGAAAATTTCTATTCCTAACCAAACAGTATGCAATGCCACCTGTCTCATGTGTCAAATATCACTATTTCCTATTTGAGGCCCAATCTCATATACAGCTTCAAACAGTATTCCTCCATACAGCCAGAAACCTTCAGCCATATTTTTAATCTCTGAAACTTTATATAGGATTAAAGAAGAAATCTCATGTCATTCAGGAATCTAATCACCTAAGCTGTTTTTAAAATTGTATTTTATCTTAGCCAGTCAATGTAAGTTCTCTGTGGGAGTTACATTTCAATAAATAATCAATCAAACATAATGCAGGAAAGTTAATGCTCAAATGTGAGACAATTTCTAAACAGGCAATTTACTATCACTATGCAAATTCTTAGCTCTGAGCCTGTAGCAAGATAGACCCTATTGTGTAAGGTTAGCTGTCATCTTTCACCACGCAGCGGATTTATTGCCAGAGTAGGTGGAATGACTTCACTTTCTGTTGTAGCTCTGTTAATCTGCAATAATGTGAGAGCAAGTCTTTGCACATAAACACATTGGGAAATTAATACATCTTAAATAAGTACAGCAAAATCAAGGTTGGTGAGTCATAACACACAGAGAATTTAATGCTTGACAATTATTACATGTTTTGAATTTGTGAAGCAGTAGTCAATATATTATAACTTGGGCACTGTTCTATAAAAATAATTAAGTATATGTTTAAAAGAGAGCTCATTACAATGCTACGCTGGTAAACCCTTCAGTGAAATAAATTTAGGCTGTTGGCAATGTTAAAATGACTAACTCTGCAGGACTGTAAAGATTTTGAGATTAACATGCACTTCATACAATAATATTTTGCTGTAATAGCTTTCTAAACATATATAAACCACACTATCTTTACTCTTCCCCTAACATGTGGACTTTCCTACAATATAAATATTATAGGGTATCAATTACCACCCAAATATATTAAGTTATGTCCCCCAAAATCTTTGTTGACCCAAAGTCAATAGATACTGATTCTAAGACTCTTAAAGACCCAGGTTATGAATTTTACAATGGAAATCAATAATTTCTTATTTAGAATGCTTACTTTGCTACACCAGAGCACTTTGCAAATTTCACTTCACAAAACTCCAAGGGTCTATAAAAGGCATATTTGTATGGTTTTATATAATGCAGTCACTGAAAATATTTTTTTCTTACTGGTCAGTCTATCACCTTCAGGATTTATTCCAGGGTCATGAAGAATTTCTCAATAGTAGGAAACTGACTGTATTAATGTATATAGCTGGGGATACATTATTACAAGGACATGCCAGTTCAAATTATGTGAACCTAAGCTTTTATTAAACATATTAACACGTGTATACAAATTAGTTCCATGCAGTTAAGAGGAAACAGACCATGTACATGTGGTTCATTGTAAAACCAAAGCCCATGATAATTTATTGCATTATAATAGGTTAACTTTGAAAACTTCCAACCATTAAATTGACTCAATGCACACACACACACACACATATATATATATATACACACACACACAAAACACACACATCGTACATATACATGTATATGTGTGTGTATGCATATATAGGTCACATTATCTGTGTTGTATACATGTCGTATATGTGCCACATATATTTATATACACATATTTCCTAAATGTAATATTTATAAACATGAATAAACTTAATTTTGTGATTGAAATTTTTTTCAATAATATGTTCGTGGATTTTGCACTTAAGAGTAGAATGACAAAGCAAATCAAACACTAAATTAGAATACTTAAGATAGTTACATAGAGTATATTGGTATCTAAAATGTTAAAAAGAATCACTAAAATAGTGAAAAATAATTTCAACAGTGATCAAAAAATAATATTTCCTCTTGGTTGGATTTCATTATCATGGTGGATTTCATTATCATGTTTGTGAAACAAAAAAATAAACGAAAAAAGTTAAAATTGGCTTTTGCTACCTATTTAACAATTTTATAATATTGCATATGTATTATGTAAAATAAATAAACAAGACATGGTATCTTAAAATACATTGTCATATGACAGTCTGAAGACCTGGAACCTGGCCCTACATATAGTCTGTGAATCTCTATCATGTACCAGGTAATCATCTTCAGAGAACTCGGACTCTACTGATTTACTGTTAATTAACCATGATTGTATGCATGTCTCAAGCCTAGAGTGATATACATTTACCTATAATCTTTCATCAAATATTAGGTTTACTGCAAAAGTGGGTGTAGTGAATTAACTTTGCTGTGGATAGATGAAAAGAAAATTTCTTTTAAGATACGGTTTAGAATAACAGAGCCAGAAAAGAATTTTAATGCTATTCTAGATAAGTCATTGATTTTGCAGGTGAGAAAAAGTAGGGCCCAAGATGTAATTAATTTTAAATACCACTACTACATTGAATCTAGTGATACCGTTAACTCATATTACCACCTCACTGAAATATATCTAAACAATCCTCATGTTGTCTTTCAACATTTGTAATGTCTTTATTTATTTATTACTAGTGCCAAAACACTTAATTGGAGCATTATGAAATGATTTATTGTTCCGTCAGATTTATCTCTCTTTGTAGAAAAATATATGACTATATCATTTAAAATCCAAGGGAAGAAAAAGAGGGTATAACAAGTTGGCTATTAGAACCTAATTTCTTTAAGAAAGAATTGTGTTGAAAACTTTAACATCTGTTGTACTTGATTATTGAAGCTTTATTTTCATTGGCTTCTCCCAAAAAGTCCTGCTACATTCAAGCAAGTAGATTAAATGTTATTAGCTTTAATACCTTTTAAAACAAGTAATCTGTTGAAGTGATAATGGAATTTAAAGTAAGCACATTCATTAAATTGGTTTTTATACTATTGTGGTTTCCCTGTTGGCCACATGAATCTCTAAACCTGGCATTGCTAATTACAATTATAATAAACTGTATATGTATACGTGATTAACTTCACACTACACTTAAAGGAGACACAGAGGTAACTGAAAAATTCCACTGTCATGTATAATCCTAAGAAAGAAAAACTGTGTTTGCTATTTTATTTGTCTTGTAAATAAGAAATAAAGGCTATTCACATAAACGCATGAACCCATTAAAATCAGAAATTCAGAGTGCAATTATTACTTCCTACCTTACTATTGGATGAAAGGTAATGAGTCTCAAAGGAAGGAAGGAAGGAAGGAAGGAAAGAAGGAAAGGAGGAAGGGAGGAAGGGGCGGGCAAGGGAGGGAGGGCAGGAAGAAGGAAAGAAGGAAGAAACATTAACGGGAAAGATCCAAGAGCAATCTTCCCATACTAATACACCCCAATTTAGATTTTCAGTTACTTAGGCTTGAAGAATTGGCTCCACTGTTATACATGGCTAGAGGCATAGTTTCAATACCTCGTTTTGTGTCAAGACACCTGTCTTTTTACTTCAGTGCCAGAAGGGTTTAGCATCTTGTCACTGAAGCAACACAGCCTGCACATTTATAGGTGTCACTCACTCTACCATCTGTTCTTAGGATAACAGCCACCATTATCACCCAGCCTCCACCTGAGGCTTTAACAATCTCTGTGGATTAAAGTTCAGATCTACAAGGAAGAATGGCTAGCGGTAATGTTGCCATTCAACTTTGCTTGACCTTAACTCTCCTGCTGTCAATACTGTATCGCAGCCTGTTAACTTGCTTTTTCATCCTGTGTGTATACTGCACTGTAAAGTTCTTGATTAAGCAATGAAACTGTATAAAAGCCTTGGCACTATTATTAGCATTTTTGGTCCTTTTTCTGCTTCCACTTTCCTAAAACACTCAAAGGGTACCGCTAAGTATTTTAATAAATACATTTAAAGTAAATGAATCCTAATTGGATTTCAGTTCTAGGGACACTAATCAGGTAGTTTCACAAATGGAATTAACTCCAACACACACACACACACACACACACACACACACACACACACACAGACTGAAATAAGAAAAAAGGATAGTACTGTGTTAAAAGTTAACCAACACATGATAATCAAGTTTCTGAATGGCTTATTTAATATGGTATCAATCATTTTTCTCTTCGTAGTCTAAAATAAATAACACTGTGTATAAGTATATAAGATGATTAACAAATATTTATTGCCTACACTTTCAGGAGAAGTGCTTCCCTACAAATAATTTATAAATAACTTCAGTTAAACAATTCTATTCAATATTGACTAGAGGAAAATATTGCAATGTGATATTTTCCCATTCTTTCTTCATTTACTCTCTTTCCTTACTGGTAGTATGAAGTGTTTCCACCTTAGAAGTGGTGTTTTTATGCCCCCTGTAATTTTACGCCTGTCATTATTTCTAGATAAGGCATTCTTCATATTCAAATGATAGGGAAAAGGAAGTGGGATCTGTTTATTCATTACCAATCAAGCTAATAAAAATGTTTTTGCAAAGATGGTAAAACATGATAATGCTGTCAATTTAAAGCAGTTCATTACAAGGAGGAATGTTTGTGCTCATTTTGTTCTACAACTGAACTTTTACTGTGGCTATAAAACAGCATCCCTTTGTTACTATACTACAAACAGTGAATTCTGCTGTATCCTCTTGCTTTCCCCCACTGATTTGTTTGTGTGCTTGCTCATTGTTTTTGGAAAGATTCGGCTCTTTTCTCCTCTGGGAAGCAGTAACTGTTGCCCAGGAATGTCTAGAATCGCTGTCTGCAAACTCTTCCCCCCCTCCCTTTAACAGGTTAAGCAGTGATTTATTCAACAAAACAAAGAGTTTAGGCTTTCACTGCAATATGATATTTCTATGACAATTAGGGTGATTCTTTTGGGGCATTTTTCTACCACTTATTTCTAGCCCTTGGCTTATGGGGAACTTCTGGCTTTCATCTGCAGTTGGCAAGCACTTATATATTGTTGACTACTCTGATCCCTTTGAATATGCGTGAAGGAAGCTTATTTCTTCAGCCAGCTCCACATTTACTACAGCATTGTGGCATTTTTTTAATGTGCAAAGAAGCTGGAGAAGAATAATGTTGCAGCCCCTTGTATGCAAAACATGTGAGCCTACCAAGGCACAACATGATAATGTCAATGTAATGTTCTCATTATTGCAGTGGTATTGCTTGTAACCATTAGTCTCCTTTCTTCAATTAGTGACAATCACTTAAGCAGTAGCCCAGTCTACTGCAGACAGTGGCAGCTTTCTCAAACTACTCTCCTTCTCTAGTTTGAAAAAGAAGGTAAAACCATTTTTTAGTTCTGGGTGACAATAATATAAGGCAAATATAATTCGGTGATCCTTATAGAAAGTAGACATAAATAATACACTGAGCAAATGAATAGTATTACTGAGAATATGATTTTGTTCAAGGGAATTAATTCATTCAACAAATATTTATGGAGCTTCTACTACATACTTTATAAAAATGATGAATAAAATAGTTCTTGGCTTCAAGAAGCACAAAGTCTAGGGAGACAGACATATGGATACATAATCATACTACATTTTTATTACTGATAGAATAAAAGCCAATCAAAGTACATTAAGAGTCAAGAAGAGAATAGAGGTGCCTGGGTGGCTTGGTCAGATGGGCATCCAAATCTTGGTTTCAGGACAGGTCTTGATCTCTTGGGTCCCAGGATCGAGTCCCCCATTAGTCTCCATGCTCAGGAGGAAGCCTGCTTGAAAACTCTCTCCCTCTGCTCCCCCCAAAATAAGTAAATGAATCTTTAAAAAAGAGAGAGAGAGAGAGAATAATTGGCACAGTAGGATAAGTAGGAGAATGTTAGGCAAAGCTATAAAGAGAAGGAAATTTTTCATTTTTGTGCCAGAGCAAGACTTTAAAAGGCAGGTAGTGGAGAATAAAACTCTGTCCAAAGAATGTAAGAAGTGCAAAGACTTAAAGTGATGAAATAATATGGTTTCATAAAGGAATTTCAAGAAATTCTGTATAGCTAATTCATATGTTGAGATAGAAATAGCCAGGGATGTAAACAAAGAATAATTGAGGGTGTAATTCTATGCTACATAAAGTAATTAAGACTCTATTGCATAGGTTAAGGGATCTGTTGATTGGGATTTTACTCTCAAAATAAGCACTGCTTCAATTTTTCTAGTGTCCTAGGCTATTGTGTTACATTGGTTTATTTATTTTTTTTAAGATTTTATTTATTTATTTGACAGAGAGAGAAAGCGCGCAAGTAGGCAGAGAGGCAGGCAGAGAGAGAGGAGGAAGCAGGCTCCTTGCCGAGCAGAGAGCCTGATGCAGGACTCGATCCCAGGACCCTGAGATTTTTACCTGAGCCGAAGGCAGAGGCCTAACCCACTGATTCACCCAGGCACCCACTGTATTGATTTAAAGACATTCAACCTACCCATATTTGGATTTCTTGGGGAAAGTGGTGTAAGGAGTTATGAAAAATGCAAGATGATAATGATACATATTTATTTAAAATGAATTTTTAGCCCATAATCCAAATGTGCATAAGTTTTGAATTAGAATTTAGCCCTTGGGGGCGCCTGGGTGGCTAAGTGAAAAGCCTCTGCCTTCCCCTCGGGTCAGGATCCCAGGGTCCTGGGATCAAGCCCCACATCGGGCTCCCTGCTCAGCAGGGAGCCTGCTTCCCCCTCTCTCTCTGCCTGCATCTCTGCCTATTTGTGATCTCTGTCTCTCTGTCAAATAAATAAATAAAATCTTGAAAAAAAAAAAAAGAATTTAGCCCTTGGCCATAGTGACATGGCTTTCTGAATTATAAAAGATAATCTTTGGCTACTTCAAATTTATTAAAGAATAAAGTAATGGCAGAATATAAAATATTAGTCCTCTACTAATGAAAACTCTAAGTAGACGATGCAAATCATAATTTTCAAAAACAATTTTGCACACATGGTAAATGAAGACATTGCCAAGTGGGTACATATGTCAATGTGAATAAAACACATACGATTATTTCTAACAAAATAACATAACATTGAACCCTCTCCATATGACATGACTTCCTTCCTTTTATATGTAATTCCCCCACATGATTGTATTTTAAGAATACACACGCTAAAATAAACACAAATGGTATTTTTTTAAAATAAGGAGGATCATTGTATATAGACAGGAACAGAAGATTGTTACTCTCAGCTGGGTTATTAATGTCTTTTCCCAGTTCAGCTGGAATCTTTCTCTGTAGCCTCATCTACCAATCTGAGCTGGTTACAATGTGGTGTTCTCAGCCCATACACACAGAGATCATTCAATGTTTTGTTTTGTTTATGGGATGAAAGGAAGGAGGAGAAAAGAAGGGAGGAGAGAAAAAAACGAGGAGGAGGAGGAGAATGAACAGGAAGAGGAAGAAGGAAGTAATTCTTGGAAATAAGTCTTTTTTTCTTATTTTTCCATTTGCTAGTGTTAAATCAGATATTCATTAAATTCTTTACTAACACAAATGCAGTTCTATGAAATGTATGACCATCTCTTCGAAGTATGTTCTAAATATGACATAACCACAATATTCTATTCTAATATTCTATTACTTTTTGATTTAATAATTAAAACGATTACTTTTTCCTGGTCAGTAAATCTCTAGAGCCAAATGCTCCTTTAGGAAAGTCTCTACCCATCTTCTCTTCCTTTCGTCTTCCTTTCTCCTCTGAAGTGGTAAGCATTTCTAATAGCAGGCATAAGTGTTCACAGAAAGGACTACAGTTTGCCCATCAAAATTAGAAGGAGAAAGTTTGATTTCCTCTGGATTTGTATAAAGGCGGACATAGCTGAAATGATCTCTTGCCAACAGAGGCAGTTATTCTGAAGAAGAGTTTTACCTAATAGAACCTGTTCTGGTTGACTGCTGAAAAGGAACCTCAGACCTCAGGGCTGTTTCATTCAATCATTCAGTCAACTTCCTAAGAGCAAACACAATCTCTGACCCATAGTATTTTCTTTCCAAAGAAGGTGCTTTCAACCAGAAATGACTGGTATAGGGAGCAGTAAAGATGCAAAAAAAAAAAAAAAAAAAATTTCCAAATTATTTGAATTATTTTACTATATGATCTGTATTCCTGTTCCTCTTTATTTATTTTTTTTTGTTTGGATTTAATTTATTTGAAAAAGCGAGAGCATGAGAGGGGAAAAGGGCATAAGAAGAGAGGTAAACCCCACCTCCGCTGAGCAGGAGTGGGGCTATATCCCAAGATCCCAAGATCATGATCCGAAACCAACAGCAGATCCTTAACTGACTGAGCCACCCAGGTGTCCCCTTTTTATTTTTAAAGAGAATACTTTACCATGCTTTCTCTTATACAATCACAACCACATTTTACTACGTACTTTAAACTCCTTTCTTATCTTGAATCCCTGGATATACATCCACATACTGCTCTTGTCCAAGGTGGAAAGTACAAGAGATCATCTACACAATCAAATGGTCAAAAAGGTAAGCACACTGACTGCATAAAGACCAGCAGTTAGCCTACTATGGAGAGCCCGTCATTACACACAACATGTCAAGGGCATATGGTTTGCAAAGTGGAGACTGGGCACTATTAAAATTACTTAAGAAATCTTACTGCATTTCAGATCAAAACTACAATGAGATATCATCTCATATCTGTTAGACTAGCTATTCACAAAAAGATATGTGATAACAAATGATAGTGAGGATGTGAAGGAAAGGGAACCCTTGTGTACACTGTTGGTGGGAATGTATATTGGTGCAGTCACTATGTACTCAAAATTTAAAATTTAAAAACAGAGCTACTATATTATTTAGTAATCCCCCCAAGGTATGCCCAAAGAAGTTGAAATCATGATTTTGAAGAGATACTTTCACCACTCTGTTCATTGAAACATTATTTACAATAGCTAGCACATGGAAACGACTTAAGTATCTGTCAATAAAGGAGTGAATAAAGAAAATATGATTATTTTTACACAGAAAGAGAGGGTGTGTGTGTGTGTGTGTGTGTGTGTGTGTGTGTGTGTGTGTGTGTAGTTCAGCCTTAAAATGAAGAAAATTTGCAACAAGATGAGTCAACCTGGAGGGCATTATGTTAAATGAAGTAAGTCTGACAGCCAAATACTGTATATGTGACCCTACTTATATGTGGAATCTAAAACAGTCCAAATCATAAAACAGAGTAGGGTGGTGGTTGTGAGGGGCTAGGAGGTGGAGAAAATGAGGAGAGGCTGGTAAAAGGGTAAAAATTTTCAATTTTAAGATGAATAGATTCTAAGGGTCTAATGTATAGCACACCTGGTGACTATAAATTGATAGTACTGTATTATAGAATTGAAATTTGCTAAGAGAATGGATCTTAAGAGTTCTCACTAAAAAAGAGATAATATTTGAGGTGATGGATACGTTAACATGATTGTGGGAAACCTTTCAGAGTGTATATGTATATACCTCATTACCTTATACATTTTAAAAATATTACAATTTTATTTGTCTATTACACCTCAATAAAGCTGGGGGTGGAATCTTGCTGCATTGGAGTATATATTATCACCAAAAACTTATAACCCTGAGGAGTTACCTATGAACATATCATTGACTTTACTAGGAAGGTGTTCAATATGTAATAAAATTATTTTCCCTTAATATATAGCAATATTCAGTAATTATCAGTTGAGAAATATAAAGACCAGTATTTATATCACTTATAATTTATTCTCAGGTAATAATATTTTGCCTGCTCCTAATTTTCTTTTAATACAACCACTGACTTATGATGAGGAACAATCAATGATTTTATTATCTTTCCTCATAACTTTCATTAAAATCCTACCAGTTAGAATGGCAAAAATCACCAAGACAGGAAGTGACTAATGTTGGAGAGAATGTGGAGAAGAGGGAACCCTATTTACACTGTTGGTGGGAATACAAGCTGATGTAGCCACTCTGGAAACGCTATGGAGGTTCCTCAAAACATTAAAAATAGAGCTACCCTACAACCCAGCAACTTCACTACTAGATATTTATCCCAAAGATACAGATGTAGTGAAAAGAAGGGGCACATGTACCCCAACGTTCATAGTTGAATATATATATATAACTATATATATATAACTATAGTTCATATAGTAGTGTCCACAATAGTCAAACTGTGGAAGGAGCCGAGGTGTCCTTCAACAGATGAATGGATAAAGAAGATGTGGTACATATATGCAATTGAATATAACTTAGCCATCAGAAAGGATGAATACTCATCATTTCCATTGACATGGATGGGACTGGAGGGGATCATGCTAAGTGAAATAAGTCAAGCAGAGAAAGATAATTATCATATGGTTTCACTCTTATGTGGAACATGAGGAATAGTGCAGAGGACCACAGGGGATAGGAGGGAAAACTGATAGGAAGAAATCAGAGAGGGAGACAAACCATGAGAGACTTGGACTCTGAGAAACAGACTGAGGGTTACAGAAGGGGCACGTGGGGGGTGGGGATATTAAGGAGGGCATATACTGTGATGACCACTGGGTGTTATATGCAACTCATGAACCGTTAAACTCTATGTCAAAAACTAATAATGTACTCATGTTGGCTAACTGAACATAATAATAAAAAAAAACCTATCTTCTTTCATTTTTTAAAAGATGTATTTATTTTATTTTTGAGAAAGAGAGCACTAGCAGGAGGGGCAGAGGGAGAGGCAGAGAGAATCTCAAGCAGACTCCTTACTCAGTGTGGAGCCTCACATGGGGCTTGATCTCACGACTCTGAGATCATGTCCTGAGCTGAAAGCAAGAGTTGGCTGCTTAATCAACTGCACCACACAAGTACCCCAAAACTCTACCTTCTTTTAAATGTCAATTCACTATACCAGAAACCAGGGGAGCCTGGGTGGCTCACACGTTAAGCGGCTGCCTTTGGCTCAGGTCATGATCTCGGGGTCCTGGGATCTAGCCCTACATCGGGTTCCCTGCTCAGTGGGAAGCCTGGTTCTCCCTCTTCCACTCCCCCTGCCTGTTTCCCTCTCACTGTCTCTCTCTCTGTCAAATAGATAAATAAAATCTTAAAAAAAAAAAAAAGAAAGAAACCAGCTCAAAAAATGGAACACTTATGAGTCTGCCTGAAATTTGGACATTTATCAATCTCAGTGACAGCTTTAAAACTCCTGCCCATCATAAAGTTTTGTTGGCTCAGTCATTTAAATCTTCCCTGAATCTGACCATGTCCCACTGCTTCTGTACCATCCTGGCCCCAGTCACCTGGATTGGAACGGGAACTTCTAACTTATCTAACTTAGCTGCTTCCCTTCCAGCTGCCTTATAGCCTGTTTTCTATACAGAAGTCAGAGGCATCTTTTAAAATCATAATCCATAGCACTTGATTTCCTTCCTCAAAATCTCCATTGGTTTCTTATTATATTTAAAATAAAATCCAAACTATTTTCCATGGCCACTGAGTTACAATGTTGTTCAGCAGTTGCAGTCTCTGACACTATAATATACTCAGTTCAACCCTTTGATCTTTTCCTCCATAAAACCAATCTCCTTTGTTTTCCCTAGGGTCTATTCCTTCTTCCTGAAGTACTTTCCTCCACATTGTTGAATTTATCCTCATTTATCTGTCATTCAAGTCATTGTTCAACTACGCAATCCCTAACTACTCAAACTACAACTTAACCTTATTCAACCCACGCTGTCAATCACCTGTACTATTTTGTGTTTTTTGTTTTGTTTTGTTTTTAATTTTTATTTATTTATTTGAGAGCAAGAGTGTGCGCATGCAGGGACAGGCAGAGGGAGAGAGAGAGAGAGAGAGAAACTCCAGCAGACTCTCCACTGAGCTTGGAGCCCAACCAGGCCACTCCATTTCAAGACCACAGATCATGACCTGAGCCGAAACCAAGAGTCCACGTGCTTAACTGACTGTGCCACTAAGGGGTCTCTGCTTTGCTCTTCTTACCACTTCCTGAGTGTATATTATGCATATATTTACTTGTTTATCATTTATCTCCAACACCCTCATATAAGCACCTTAACTATAAGGTTTATTTGTTTTACTGACCAATAAATCTTCAGTGCGTAGACAGGACAGTGTAAAGATGCATTTCAAATGAATAAATGAAAAGTACTTTTCTGATCTAAAGATTTTGACAATAAAGTTTCAGTCAGTAAGATGCATTACCTGCATATTAATTTTTTTTTTATTTCTTTTCAGCGTAGCAGTATTCATGGTTTTTGCACCACACCCAGTGCTCCATGCAATACGTGCCCTCCCTATTACCCACCACCTGGTCCCCCCAACCTCCCACCCCCTCGCCCATACAAAACCCTCAGATTGTTTTTCAGAGATAGTCTCTCATGGTTCACCTCCCCTTTCAATTTCCCTCAACTCCTTTCTCCTCTCCATCTCCCCATGTTCTCCATGCATATTAATTTTTATTAAATTTCTTGGTACGTTTAAATCTAACCAGACAATCTTGGTAGAAATTAAACTTTGACTTTAAATCGTAATGTAGGTCAAACTGCTCTTTGTATAAACATATTTAACAACCTCACTATTCCCTATTTTTCTTACTTAAAATGGGGATAATAATGATATGCACTTCCCGAGGTGGTTGTGAAAATTAAACAAACTATTTATAAATAAACAAACTATTTATTTATAATACATACAAACTATTTATTTATAATATATGTCAAGCACTTAAAATAGTGTTATTTATAACACATGTCAAGCACTTAGAATAGTGGTTGGTACTTTATAAGCACTCAATAAATACTGACTCATTATTATTACTTAGTTCAAAATACATTTACATCATCTCCATTCCTATTTCACAGCAAATGCATCCTTCTTGATTCAAAATGTGTAGTCTGAAAACTCTAGAAGACCAAAGCAGGTTTGTATCTCCAGTATCTCATAAGTTGCCTGGAAAATAACAGAGAGTCAACAAATGCTACTTAATTAAATTAATGAAGTGACTGAAAATAAGCCTGATTTTTAGGGTTGGGGAGAAGGTTAACCAATGACATTAGTTTTCTTTTGAATAATGAGGGTTTCTTGCACTGTAGTGTGTTTATCTAGAACTATTTGTAACTAAGTAGGAACCAGAAGAAAATACAGTGACCTTAATTTCCATTTGTCTGTGTGTTCTAGGAAAAAAGTATAGACATTGTCAAGGTCACAGAATCAAATGCTCATTGGGACTGATTAATAAAATTATACTTATGATATTTGCACTATAACAAATTTCCATCTTAAAGCAAAATGAAGTTTACATATTGCTGCAGGCATTGTGCAAATTAGAACTTCATTGAATATTAATGAATTACTCTTTGTGGCCAATTGTTATGCAAATTGCCAGAGTGTCAGAATTTATCATTTTATTTGGTTGAGGATTAAAGGAGAAAATGCTTTTAAACATCAAGCAGCTATCTCTACAAACTACCATATGAATACAAGCAAGGAAATGTTATATAATTCCTGAATGTTCAAAACTGTCATGCCAGTTTTTGGTTATTTTTACTATTTATTTATTTGGTTATTTTTAAAAACACATATTAATTCACATATGTAGTTCAAATTGCAGAAAAGTTAAGATATATTATTAAGCAAATAGAGTATAGCCCTATGGGTTTTAAAATTCTATTGAACAGTTTTTAAGCAAAAATCCACACATCCTATTTCTCTACAAATTATTTAAACTGACTATATTAACTTCAGAAAATAATTTAAACAGCTTATTTCCAAAGAATTCATCAGACCCCAAATCAGGATTTTAAAATATGTATATATTTATATGTACACTGAATTCTTAATTTTTATAATGTGTGGACTATGGGATTTTTTAATATATAAGTTTCTGGGAGAAAATATAACAAAATGATAATAACACTTCTAAACCAGTTGCACACAATCCATGGATCAGTTCTCTTTTCCATGTAGAGCTATTTATTATTTGCTTTAGTCTGCTCTTAAAAATTAATTCCAATCAGTATTTATCAAAACTTCCAAAATATAGTTCTAATAACCGACTTAGTCTTAAGTGATCACAGATACTGTCAAAGAGAAAAATACTCAGTACACTTGTTAAGGATGCAAAGGTAGACTTTATTCAGGACTATTGCAAAAGGCACAGGGTCCACTGCTATGGGATTTTACAGTGTGGGAGAGAGATTGGACTCAATTCCAAATACAGCGTGTGCAAGTGGTAATTTTTAGCCAAGGAGAAGAATGGGGGTCAGTGCATGGAAAAATTACTAAGAGGAAACATCAGAAGTAATGGGGATTCTGGCTAAACCAATCTAACAGGACAGGCCCAGGTAATGAGACATCACCTGGGAAATGGTGGAAGACCAGGAATCTGGACAGATATGGAGGATGATCAAATACCAAGGGTAGGGGTTCTGGTTAAGCTGACTTAGCACAATTCTTGATAAAATTGAAATTTTTAAGGAAGTGCACAGATGACCCTTAGAGAAGGTTCAGGAGCCTGACTAAAGTTTGGTCAGGTAAAGAATCTTTTTCAAGACAAAACTTCTCAGAAAGGTGAATTCCTTTTTTTTTTTTTTAATATTTTATTTATTTGACAGAGAGAAATCACAACTAGGCAGAGAAGCAGGCAGAGAGAGAGGAGGAAGCAGGCTACCTGTGGAGCAGAGAGCCCGATGCGGGGCTCGATCCCAGGACCCTGGGATCATGACCTGAGCCGAAGGCAGAGGCTTTAACCCACTGAGCCACCCAGGCGCCCCAGGTGAATTCCTTTTTAACATACTATCTCTGCAATATAAAATACTATGAACCTCTGAGTCTGGCACACACAAGGCCATTTATTCTTATAGAATATTTAAAGCAATGAAAATGTTAATTAATAGATATTAGGCATTGCCTCTCTGCCTAGTTGTGATTTCTCTCTGTCAAATAAATAAAAAAAAAAATAGATATTAGGCATAACTTTACTCAATAAGTAAAAATTGAGATTATTCACATATTTTACCTTAGGAATATTTTGAAATCAGAGATGTAATAACTATCATTACAATAACATATTTTCTATGGCCTACTTCTTAAAGACAATGGAGAATTTCAATCAACTGAAGAAGATGGCAGGTGTTATCCATTTCATTGTTATTTAATCTGTTATAAAGAATGTCCACTACTATGGGTCATTGTAAAGTTTTATTAAGTTTTCTCTCACAAGAGTCATTAAACTTTTAAAAATTCACCCAAACAATAAAAGATATTAACATATGGTTTACAAAGTAATTTGTTTCTGTAGTATTATAAAAACAACTGGGACCAACAAAAACCCCTTGAAGTAAATCAATTTCTTACTATTTCCTTTCATTTCATTATTTTTCAATTTTTTCAAAGTCATAAGTGGTTTGCTAATTAAACGGAGAGACGGTGGAGTCATTAGTACTAAGAGATAATTATAAGGGACTTTTTTTCTTCCAAATTCAACCAGGTGTTGAGTAGTCTGTAACTTAGCAATCAAGTCATAAAGCATGGAAGACGTTACTAATTTAATGATATATTTCTAGAGTTCAAGTTATTAAAGTGTGGTATACAGTCTTACAAATGGGATCAACTCTCTGTACACAGTAGAGTCAAGACTGAATTCCTATGAAACAAATGTGTGTAATTAATTATGATGTCAGCCTCTCCAGACTGGGTATCCTGTCCCTTGAGGTACTCAGGAATCTGAGTTGTTCTCAGCCCTATGCCATAAAACAAGTACGCTTTTTCTCTTCTTGCTTTCTATAAACATGCAATTCCCGTTGCAACAAATGGCTGGAATAAAAAGCTATCAAATGCAGGGATGAAGAATGCATTGCTTTTGAGGAAACCCATATGGCAGTAACTAGGTCAAAAGGTAAAACTTTGGAGCTGAATGAAACAAGTGCCCACTTTCAACCACTTCTAATTTCAAACACTACCATTTCATAATACTCTAGACAGCAAAGCCTAAGTGACCCTCACTATGCATTTAATGTTTACTATGGAGTATCCTGGAGGGACCACCTGCCCCCTACTACCGGCTGCACCAGCCTGCAGCGACTCTCTGAAATCACAAACCACATGCTCACTGAAGCAATTCCCTTTCTTTGGCAGTCTTCAATACCAGGGCAGCAGGTTTTTATTTTATTTTCCCTTTCCTCTCCAGTACTCTAGGGTGTTTGGAATTTCATTATAATAATGATTCATTTCATATGCATATGGCAAACAGGTTTAGAGCCTGCTCTTTGTAAAAAATGTTTGGATAATGTTACAGTTAACTTGACCCATGAGAAGGAACTGTCAGCTATATTCTTTTGCTTAGTAAAGTATTTTAAACAGTATCTGGAAATATGTGTGGCATAACTGTATTGGCTTGCAGAATAGTCCACAAAATAGGAAGGTGCTTTCCAACAGACTGAGACAGACATGCTGTTAAGTGATCTGTGTGATTAGCCTAGTGTAATAACCAGTTGTCTCTGGCTCACTGGGTGCCAGGGGTGACTTGAACAGCTCAGCCTTGAGCCCAACAGAGACTGTTGAGTGACCACAATGTGATTTGATACAGGCAGCCATTATCCTGGTTGATATCAATGAAATCCTGCTGTAATAGCAGCATTTGGGCATGTGACTCCACTGCTATCAATCAGAAGCCTTCCTATCTAATTTACTATTTGTATCTAATTCTCCACCCTACCCTCCACCCCAACCCCTGTAGCATGTCACGCTTTTCTACATTTCGTTTTGGACAAACCATTCAAGTAAATCAGCTGTAAAACTGATGTCTGGGTTAAGAGCCTTGTCAGTACTTCATTTTCCTAAAGATTAGTAAATATTTAGATCCTAAAAGAATGTATACCACACATATAAAGAACAGAAGAGGCTGGTACTTGGTATAACCAAAACGCATAGATACATTTTATGACATTTTGCATGATTCCTAAATTGCTTAACTTCTGGTAAAATTTAAATTATTTCAGCAAAGTCTCTTGGGTGGGTTAAAGATAAAGACTGTAAAGGGTACATGGCTTCACAAGCACTGCAGGACAATGGCCAGCTGTCTTTTAGCTCTCTCCATTAGAGCTGCAAAAGAAGCAGTATTAACAAACAAATTAATACATAGAACTGAACATACAGAGTGCCTCCTTTGTCCTCTTACTGCTCAAAAGATCTGTTAACTAACTGGAATTATTCTTTTAAGAGTCAAGTTAGTTCTTAGCCATAGCTCACATAATTTTCCTAAATGAAAATTATTTATTTTTCAGGAAAGTTGGGAATATACTTGATACATCCTAAGTTTCTCCAGGAGTATGGGGGGAAAAGTTATGAAGACCCAAAGGTCAACTCTAGAAAGTTGCTAGAGACTTCTTATGCTTCCTACGTAGAATGATAAACAATTTAATTACTCAAATTAAATCACTTTTGAGAGTCAAGGAGACTGCTGTTAATAATTGCATGAAGACAACCAACATGATCCAGGACAAATTGGGATATATGGTCAACCTACCTCTAAGCAATGTTTTTGGAGGTTCTAAGGACATTTACTAAGCTTACTGACCACAGGGGTTCCATGGAAGGGATACCTTGGCCAGAATGTATCCTATGCTACTCTTCTCTTCATCTCATGGACACCTAATAAATATTTTGTGAGCCACTGTTTACTTATTTTCCTATAGGTGCTTAAACACTTGATTTGATGATATCATACACCATTTTTGTTCAGTTTACAGTAAGTAAATAGTTGTTAAGTTTTAAAAATTCAATTTTGCAATGTTTCCTAAAGTATACATATTACAGAAATCCTACAGGATATATACCAGATCTCTAGAGAATATTTTTATGTTTTAATTGCCAAACAAGGGAATTAATTCTATAGTCAAACTTATTCAGTATACTCAATAGCACTGGTCCAAAGACAAAAATTTAAGGCTTGAGGACATTTTAAGAGAATCTAAGGGTGACGAGTCTGTATCCACAGAGAAGTTCAAGAAAGATGCAATCTTTTAACTAAAATAAATAAAAATAAACTTTTATATTAATCTATAAAATTAGAAACATGGATTTTTATTGCTGGAAGGAGATGAGTGGTGATATATTTTAGTCCCCTTATGGTACACAGGCAGACAAAAGATCACTGAAGTTAAATAAGAGGCACAAACTCAGCTGACCAGGCACTTGCCCACTCGGGCCATAAGCTATCCTTCTCTCCACTATACATTTTATGAAAGAAAAAAATTGATAGGTTTGTTAGTATAAAAAGTAGTCAATATTCCAATTCCCTTATATTTTCTTCAGATTAAGATGATACCATGGGTTTTTCCTTATTTATTTTGCTACAGTATTTTTATCCATTCTGGATACAATATTTGGCAGACTGCCCTTTTGACTTAGCAGAGTTGATAAAAGGTTGCCAAATACCACAGTAGTTCATATTTATTTTCTGTGTTTTATGACATTTTTTTTCCCAAAGCCCAATGTTCTTTTCCTCAGTAAACCATCAATCAATTCTAGGAAAAAAAAAAAAGAAAAAAAGCATGACTTCTTCTATGGGTTGCCAATGAAGCTCTAGCTGCTGACAGCATGTCTTTTATGAATGCAAAATATATTTTTAATAGTTCAAATCCAGGGGGAAAATGTCAAATTTTAGACACTGGTGTATGCAGGTGCAAACAGATGTATATCTATCTATCTACACACACACATAGATGCATATTCATCTATGTATAAACATTCCTGCTAAAGATACTCATGTTAAATTTTATTTTAAGTCCCAAATACAATTCAATTTAATTTTTCCTTTTTGAGGCTTGGTACCATTAGTTCAGTGTTGACTAGCAGCTGTTTGGAGCTCTGGTAATTCAGAGTAGCCCCAGGTGGTATGATCTAATGTTGAGTAACTCATAGTTTAGAAGATGCTGGAAGAATATATAACCCCCTCTTGCTAGAAATTTGTTTCCAAGCCAATATCCAACATGAATCAGACTATTAGTTACTATATTAGAACAGGCCCATCTGCTGAACACTTTTGCCCAGTGTAATCTTGGCTATGTATGATTACCTTTGTCATTGTTGTTATGGAAGCAAACAGCTAGTCATCTATTCTACAAACAGTTTCACAACCCACATATACTTATTAGCATAATTAAATAACTACTATAAAGACCAGGACTGTTTCTGGATTTGTAGTCTGACTTTGCTGTTTATAATTTCTTGCAATGCAATCTAAAGTACAGGACTCCATCTAAATTCTGTATATAAAGTTGGGATAATAATAATATAAACTTGGGATAAACTTCGGATAATATTGTGCTGTATTTGGTGAGATAAGTTAGTACAGTGCTTCACATTATGTCTACATGTAAGCTTTCATCCATCAATCCATTTAATTTTCACATACTGGCAACTAGCATGTGCATAACAGTAGCAATTACTGCACATTTTGCAAAAGAAAACCAGGGCCATTTGTACCCATTTGTAATAAAACAATCTAATTCTATCTTCTGTCACACCTCCCTTTCCATCCAAGGTACCTAAAAATTAAGTTAGAAAATTACCATAGCTGGCACTTTACTTTTACATTTCCCTTAACAATATAAATATAAACTCTACTATCATACTCAAACCTCAAGTTTGGTCCATAATTAAATCTCATATTTATGGCATATTTTTATCAGTATGAAATCAGACCATCCACAACCAGTTTTTTCACCTAATGAGAAAAACAAATGCAAATATATACTAACTTCCAGGATTATTTTATATTATAGTTTAAAAGTTACAGCTTTACCATTCCCTATCATTCCATTTTTTTCATCAAAAACATGCTTTGTTCTAGCTTTTAGATTTCAAAATCTAATAAAAAAATTGTTGTATTGCTTAAAACTTTAAATGACTGCCAAACAGCTATATATGGATTTGGGTAACACTCTTAAACACACTATTTTTCAAATGCTTCAAACTGAAAAATTAGGAAATCATTAAACTCTGGTCTACCTTATTGTTTAAATATAAACAATTATTGTAGGGTGGTATAAAAGAACCTGGGGCTGGGATTTGAAAACTTTCTAGGCATTTCTGTCCTTCAGCAGATGTGTGAGTCAATTAACTTCTTTTTCAGGCATCAATTCCCTTCTCTGAAATGGGAATGATAACTAGAGTTTTAATGAGCTATAATGAGATCATGTATGTGAAGAATTTTACATAGTGCACAGCAAAAAACATGAAATAAATATTTGTGATTACTAACATAATTTTAAATGCTTTCAAGGTATAAATTATTAGGCAAAGAAATGTATTATTTTTAATAAATAATGTGATATTTTCAGGTCCTAGAATTTTGAATCCTTTGTATCATTCAAAGCAATACATAAGTCTAAATAAATATTAAACATCTTAATTGTTCTCTACTCTTCAGAAGTGTTCATAATTGTAAAAAGTCTATTAACTTTTCTCAACTCTTTAATGGTAAAAGATAAAAGGAGTATAAGAGGGTTCCCATTTCTCCACATCCTCCCCAACACATGTTGTTTATTGTCTTGTTGATTTTGGCCATTCTAACTGGTGTAAGGTGGTATTTCAGTGTGGTTTTGATTTAAATCTCCCTAATGGCTAATGATGATGAACATTTTCTCATGTGTCTGTCAGCCATTTGCATGTCTTCTTTGGAGAAGTGTCCGTTCATTTCTTCTGCCCATTTTTTTGATGTGATTATCTGTTTTGTGTGTGTTGAATTTGAGGAGTTCTTTATAGATCTTGGATATCAGCCCTTTGTCTGTACGGTCATTTGCGAACATCTTTTCCCATTCTGTGGGATGCCTCTTTGTTTTCTTGACAGTTTCCTTTGCTGTGTAGAAGCTTTTGATCTTGATGAAATCCCAAAAGTTCATTTTTGCTTTTCTTTCCTTTCCCTTTGGAGACATATCTTGAAAGAAGTTGCTGTGGCCAATGTCGAAGAGGTTACTGTCTATGTTCTCTTCTATTATTATGATAGATTACTGCCTCACGTTGAGGTCTTTTACCCATTTCAAGTTTATCTTTGTGTGTGGTGTAAGAGAATGGTTGAGTTTCATTCTTCTACACATAGCTGTCTAATCTTCCCAGAATCATTTATTGAAGAGACTACCTTTTTTCCACTGTGTATTTTTTCCTGCTTTGTCGAAGATTATTTGATCATAGAGTTAAGTGTCCATATCTGGGCTCTCTACTCTGTTCCACTGGTTTATGTGTCGTTTTTGTGCCAGTACCTTGCTGTCCTGGTGATCACAACTTTGTAGTAAAGCCTGAAATCAGGCAACATGATGCTCCAGTTTTGTTTTTCTTTTTCAACATTTCCTTAGCAACTCAGGGTCTCTTCTGGTTCCATACAAATTTTAGGATTGTTTGTTCCAGCTCTTTGAAAAATGACAGTGGAGGGGCACCTGGGTGGCTCAGTGGGTTAAGCCTCTGCCCTCAGCTCAGGTCATGGTCTCAGGGTCCTGGGATCAAGCCCCACATCAGGCTCTCTGCTCAGGGAGCCTGCTTTCTTCTCTCCCTCTGCCTGCCTCTCTGTCTACTTGTGATCTCTCTGTCAAATAAATTAAAAATAATAATAATAATAAAAAAGAAAAAAAAAAGAAAAATGCCAGTGGAATTTTGGTCAGGATAGCATTCAAAGTATGGATGGCTCTAGGCAGTACAGACATTTTAACAATGTTTATTCTTCTGATCTATGAATATGGAATTGTCTTCCATCTTTTTGTGTCTTCTCCAGTTTCTCTCATAAGTGTGTTCTGTAGTTCTTCGAGTACAGATGCTTTACCTCTTTGGTTAGGTTTATTCCCAGATATCTTATGGTTCTTGGTGCTATGGTAAATGGAATCAATTTTCTAATTTCCCTTTCTGTATTTTCATTGTTAGTGTATAAGAAAGTAACTGATTTCTGTACATTGATTTTATATCCTGCCACATTACTGAATTGCTGTATGAGTTGGGGAGTCTTTTGGGTTTTCCATATAAAGTATCATGTCATCTGTAGAGAGAGTTTGACTTCTTCATTGCCAATTTGAATACAAGCTGGTGCAGCCACTTTGGAAAACAGTGTGGAGATTCTTTAAGAAATTAAAAACAGAGCTTCCCTATGACCCTGCAATTGCATTACTGGGTATTTACCCCAAAGATACTGATGTAGTGAAAAGAAGGGCCATATGTACCCCAATGTTCATAGCAGCAATGACTACAGTCACCAAACTGTGGAAAGAACCAAGATGCCCTTCAACAGATGAATGGGTAAAGAAAATATGGTCCATATATACAATGGAGTATTATGTCTCCATCAGAAAGGATGAATACACAACTTTTGTATCAACATGGACAGGACTGGAAGAGATTATGCTGAGTGCAATAAGTCAACCACAGAGAGTCAATAATCATGTGGTTTCACTTACTTGTGGAACATAAGGAATAACATGGAGGACATGGGGAGATAGAAAGGATAAGTGAGTTGGGGGAAATTGGAGGGGGAGACAAACCATGAGAGACTGTGGACTCTGAGAAACAAACTGACGGTTTTGGAGGGGAGGGGAATGGAAGGTTGAGTGAGCCTGGTGGTGGGTATTATGGACACGTACTGCACGGAGTACTGGGTGTGGTACATAAATAATGAATTCTGGAACACTGAAAAGAAATCAAATAAAATAATATTAAAAAGAAAAAGATAAAGGGAGGAAGAAGGATAGCTTTCCAGTTGGTTTCCATTCTCTAGATATATCCTGGGAGGGCTGGATATGGAGGAATAGTGGCGTGTGTGGTAGGTAGGGGTGAATGGAAGAACATTTCGGAAACTTTGCTATAAAAGACCAGATCAGAGGACAAACTTTCTTTATTTAAGAGTATTGTGGGTAGTTTCCTCTCAAATTTGCAGCCAGAGTTATGCAAATGGCCAGACCTGTAGGAAAAAGCTAGACAGTAGTATCAAATAAAAATATGTAGAACACGCAGAACCCCCAAGTCCATCCTAATGAAGAAAGCAAATCTTGACAAATATAAGGACTCAGATTGTATTTGGGAATGTGAATTTCTTTCTCTCTGATATTAAAGTAAAACAGGGTAGGTTAAATTTGATTTTAATCAAGTTCCATCATCCAATGATCTATCATCAATATGCCATGAATAACATGGACCAGATATGTCAATATAGACAATATGTGTTTTCTCCTTTTAGCAAATATATGATCTATGGTTTTTATATTTATAAAAGCATCTTTTAAACAATTATACAGTAATAGAATAACTTAACCTCAGATTATTTTACTGCTAAAGTAAAAAAAAAAAAAGATTTAACTAAGTGTTCCTAGACTTAAGAGCAGGTAATGTGACCCAATTGCTGATACTTGCCTCATAGGTCTTTCAAATCCAATCTGATTAAATTCAAGTTCATTGAGAGTATTTCTATTTCTGCTTCCCCTTAAAGCACTACTAGGCTAATTGACCACAGAGGTGAAATATGCTATCAGCCTTACAGAATGCAGATTAGTCATGACTACTCTGGCTCCTCTTCAACTATAGACCCTAAACCTGCTGCATCAACAAAACTGAAAAGCTTATTAGAAATACAGAATCTCGGGCCTCAACCCAGGATTACTAAATGCATACCTGCATTTTAACAAGATCTCCAAGGGAACTGTATGCATATTACATTTTGAGAAACTGCACTAAAGTTATTCCTATGATTTAAAAACTAAAACAATCATTTAACAACAACAACAACAACAACAACAACAAAGGAGAGCACCTGGAATCTAGGTGCTAAGTAGATAATATACCGAATACATTTTAAGATTTATAGAACATTTTGTCTAGCTTCACTATAACAGAAAACAGGCAAGATGATAAAGGTGATAAGATCTTTCTGGAATCTAGTTTTTCTGGTAATTGTTCTGCAATAAACAGGAATGTTTAAATTATTACCAATTGTGCAGCCAAAGTAGATAAAATCAGTAAATTCTACAAAGGCACTAAATATGGTAACAAGTCTCTCTGTCCCTAAGGGTCAGTATCATTATTGAAATGACACTTTTTTGTATGTTTCCTGCAAATGTTCATGATTACAACAATTTAGCACCAATCTGTATATACTTCCAGCTCACTGCCTTCTAATTTCAGTATATTTCTTTGTTTATACTTGTATCTTGCAGTATTTATGGATTCATGAAAGTAGGGATCATGTTTGATTAGCTTTTATAACTCTAGTTATCTATTTTAGTCTTTAACAACAACAACAACAACAAAAAGATGCTCAATGACTATGTGAGAATACCACTGAAAATATATTCAATAAAGTCAATATGATCAGAGCTTTCAAAAATTTTATAAGAATATTCCATATTTTTCCTTGACTGTTGTGACTAGAGAAAGCAATGTTATTAAAATAATAATTATCATAAATAAAAATAAATCTATTATTGAAAAATACACAAGATATAATAGTAAGAAAGAGGCATGAAATACCAAGGGAAAGACAATTAGGCAAGAAGAATATCTGGGGGGCGGGGAGAAGAATATCTGTGGAAAATGCTAGCCAAAAAGGACAACAGGATACAAAATTGTGTTTTTCTACTGTTATTTGCTATCATAAAACCATGGAGACACAAATCATTGAGCATTCTGTTACCTTTACAAAAAGGTTTTTAGTGTGGGTTTGGAATAATAAGTCCAAATAATAAATGGACTTAAAATTCTCTTTTGGAAGCAAAGGATTAGTATAGATTTCTTTCCTTTAAGTGACCTTCTGCCTACATCGTACTTTTAATAATTTATAACTCAAAACTAATCAGTATGGAAAATTTAGAATGGAAATTTTAATGGAAAATAGGAGCTTTATAGCCCAACAAAGCCACTCAAATTTAAGTTTAGATTTGTCATTTATTAGTTATATGACAATGGATAAGTTATTTAACTTCTCAGAGTCCTAAATTCCTCATCTGTTAAAAACTAGGTAAAATATACAGTTTTCAATGTTACTGGGAATATAATGAATGTAAAGTACTAGGGCAGGTAGTTGCTCAATAAGCAATAGCTGCGGTTATTTTTGCCACTTCATATAAAGCAGAGTGAGCACTTAGATACACGATGACACAAGCTTAAATTAAGTTTCTAACACTAATACATTTTGTTTCTATTAAGAGAGGTGTATTAAGCTCTAAATCTGTATCTAAAAGACACCAAAAGAAATTTGAATATACCAGAAAGTGAAACATTTTTACGTAGCAAATATTACTTTGGTGAAAATATTTCCAGCTTAGGAAAAATAAACATCATTATGGAAGCTGATTGGGAGTTTTTCTACGGTATTGCCCAAAACACTGCAAGATATGTATTGCTATCTTCTTTTATAGATGAGTGAACAATGTATATACAATTCCATGTTAGCTAATATAAATACACTTTTTGTCATACTTATCACTGGTGATCATCTTAACGGACACTGATAATGAAATAGAACTTCTCATCGCACTTTTTGAGACTTAATTGTAATGTTATTTTAAAACAGGCATTTTTGTGTCAAAAAGAAGTCATGCTACTACAAATTTTGCCCCAAATTTGTTTACAAATAAAGTTGTATTTTAGTTCAGTAAAAAACCAAAAACTTATTAAAACAGGGAATATCTAGATACTATAAATGGTGATTTCAATTATTAGTTTATAGTCTCATGGGTCTTTTGTCCACCAGGGGAAAACAAGTGGAAAGAGATATTCTTGCTATTTTACAAAGAAATTTTAATTGACAAAGGGGGCAAAACAGTTGAATTAAAGAATCCTGTATTGGGGCACCTGGGTGGCTCAGTGGGTTAAAGCCTCTGCCTTCGGCTCAGGTCATGATCCCAGGGTCCTGGGATCGAGCCCCACATTGGGCTCTCTGCTCTGTGGGGAGCCTGCTTCCTCCTCTCTCTCTGCCTGCCTCTCTGCCTACTTGTGATTTCTCTCTGTCAAATAAATAAAATATTAAAAAAAAAAAAAAAAAAAAAAAAAAAAAAAGAATCCTGTATTAAGCATCTTGCACTATACCAGGTGTGTGATTGTCAAAGATTTTGTAATCATGAGGGGAATAACTAATAAAGATATTTTAAGGAATGCTCTCACTCACCTTCATATTAATGTTATTTTTGCTATGCTTAAAATAATTCATCAAATTAATAGCTCATATTTGAAATATTTTTGCTCCCTGGCAGTCAATTCCAATATTCTTCAGACTCATTCCTCCCTCCCTCTCTCTTTTTTTTTCTCTCATTCTTTCTTTTACTTGATTACAGTTTGCAGCCCAAAATATCCTCATAAGGTTGTATGTAGAAAATCATGAAACAAAAAGTTTTCATAAAATTGCTTCTGGATTGAGCCTTATCTTTCAATATTGTCTTATGGGTAGACTTCCAGGATACTCAATAATACCTATAAGGATTAAAAAAAAAGTTTGGAAGGTAGAGGTGTAAAATATATAAGCTGATGAAATATAAAATCCCTAATATCATTATATAATAAATCTTATAAGAATCAGGTAATTCTAAACTAGATATCTAAGGAAAAGTGGAAGAGAAGAAAAGAAAAACTTGGAAAGTTTAGTTACTACTCCAATCAAATCCTGTTGGGGCAGGAGAACTCTAATATTTAAAAGACATATTAGGGGCACCTGGGTGGCTCAGTGGTTTAAGCCGCTGCCTTCAGCTCAGGTCATGATCTCAGGGTCCTGGGATCGAGTCCCGCATCGGGCTCTCTGCTCGGCAGGGAGCCTGCTTCCCTCTCACTCTCTCTGCCTGCCTCTCTGCCTACTTGTGATCTCTCTCTGTCAAATAAATAAATAAAATCTTTAAAAAAAAAAGACATATTAGATAGACACTGAAAAATCACTATGTCAAACACCAAATTATTGTACTCTGATGATACTGAGGAGGAAATTATTTGCATATAAAATGTAACTGATTTGTCTAGGAGCAACTCATTTTCTATTCTGATTTCACAGCCTAAGGCACTGATGGAGCCTGGGGGATTTAAAGTAGTATGTGGAAGAAAAAGAGCATCGAAGTGCCATAAAACAGAATAGTGCAGAGCATGACATCTAACTGTGGAATGTTATTTCCATAAGCAGTAACACATAAAAAAAGCATTAATCTTATGACTAGGTGACCACAGTTTAGTTGTTACAGGATTAAAAATAATATTTGAGGAAATTATTAAGAACAGATGTATCAGTTCTGTTATTTTTCTTTGGCTTAAACATTGCTTTCTATAAAGGTCAAGTGGTAACACCACTCACTACCCTTTATAGATCCAATGGCAACCATCATAGACCCCAGTCCCAGTCCTGTGGTTATATGTGCTCATATCTGCTAGTCATTCTGGAGCCGCCTAAATGAGGATAAGCAATCAATAGACAATCAGTGTAATTCCTCACACGCGTAAATGCAAATTGTTCACATGGAACTGTTCACTTTCCCCTTTTCTGGCAGGAGAATGATGAATGGAGTCAGTGCTGGTTGTGGAAATTGATTTTTCATAAGCACCAACTCTTTTCACTTGTCAAAAAATGAGAAGATCGCTACCATGGGCTGATGCATGTGGAATTAATAGAATAGAGATGACCGCCTCGAGGCATTCTAACTCTCAGAATTCCTAAAGCAATTCCTAAAGCAATAAAAACAGTATCTAATTTGATCATAAGCAAAGAAGGCATGCATTAAAGTTAAGTAGACTCATTCTATTCTTTAAGCAGAATACATTAAAAAATTACAAGGATTATTGCCAAATAACTCCTGGTACATAGTTGATAATAAATATTTGCTGAAATGTATAAATGAAAAGGAAAGGAAGGAAAGAAGGGAGGAAGGATGGAAGGAAATATGGAAAGAAAGGAAGAAAGGAAGAAACATATCAAAATAAAGCTGAGCATTATTTACCTAACATTTATAAATAAAAACCTTAAAGACAAAAACAAAAATATCTTTGGAAATTGTATTGATTTCATAGTGGTTTTTCAGATAGTACTGAGAATAATTTGCCCATTATTCTGTTCTTTATTAAGTAGAGCAGATTTTTTTGTTGTTAACCATGCTAGCCCACCTGACAAGTTAACCTTCAATTGTTCTTTAAAAAGAGAACAAGGACAAGTGTTTTATATGCCATATGTGAAATTCAGGTTCAAAAATAATCTAGCCTCTTTAAAGAAATGTTCTTAAAAAAAAAAAAAAAAGTCAAAGCTGAAAAACAGTGAATGTTACTACCAAAACTCAGGCTTTTTTAAATACTAGCAGGAAGGACTGGAGCCATTTACAAACAAGTTACCAGGAGTTTAGGACTAATTAGTAAAACAGAATCGTTAATGTGTAAATTCACTACTGAAATAAAACAGGCAAATGCCACAAATGCTTACTTTACCCAGTGGTGACAGGGAAAAATGGACAACAGGCCTAACACCTTCTAAAAAAAAATCAACATAGAGCCTGCTTCTCCCTCTTCCTCTGTCTGCTGCTCCCCTGCTTATGCTCTCTCTCTCTGTCAAATAAATACATAGAATCTTTAAAAAATATAGCATTTAATGGAAGAATTTAAGATTTCTTTTAGTTACAAGATAAAAAATGTTGTAACATTAAGAAAGTAGGGACGCCTGGGTGGCGGAGTCCTTGGAGCAACAGACTCTTGGTTTTGCCTCAGGTCGTGATGTCAGGGTTGTGAGATGGAACCTGGCTTTACTCTCTCTCCCTCCCCCTCTGTCCCTTCCCACCTCTCCCCCTCAAATAAATAAATAAATCTTTAAAAAAAAATTAAGAAAGTGGGGCGCCTGGGTGGCTCAGTGGGTTAAGCCTCTGTCTTCAGCTCAGGTCATGATCCCAGGGTCCTGGGATCGAGCCCCGCATCTGGCTCTCTGCTTGGCAGGGAGCAGGCTTCTCCCTCTCTCTCTGCCTCCTGCTCTGCCTACTTGTGATCTCTTGCTCTCTCTGTTAAATAAATAAATAAAATCTTAAAAAAAATTAAGGAAGTGTCCTCCAACTAAATAGGCTTGTTCAGATGTATTCGATAATGTCACAGACAAATTGTAAATAATCATCATAGAAATTTAAGACTTAACTAGTCTAACTTCTTTGTAGCTTAATCATTTCTTCTTTTTTACTTACAATTTTCCCTAGAATAAATTTAGTAAACTGTTATTAATCAATGATCGTTATGAGACAAGATGCACAATTTCTAACCAATCCAAAGTGTGCTTATTCATATAAATGCAATTTATTGAATGTTTACGTTATTAAAGCGTTACATTTACATAGAAATAAATACTTATCAGATTAGGTAATAATGCAAGTCTGTTAGTAACCAATGCCTGGAACAATACTGGTTTGATGCACAGAAAAAAAAAAAAAATTAACTGTCTGGGTACACATATCCAAACATCCATTATTTGGCTCCCAATGAAATAATCAGCTTCAAATGCACTAGTTCTATTAATTGAATTTTTAAATTAAAAGCAAATATTATACTGGACTGCTCTTCCTCATTACATAACATGATTCTAATAGAAATGCAATTATTTTCCATGATATTTCAAAGTTTAGGGTAAAGTTTATTTAGTACTGCTATTTATTATGGCAGGTGCTTTACAAGTATCTTATATGCTCCTTGGAACACATTTAAAAGTTGGAGATTATAATTCCTTCTCACAAATTGGAAGACTAAGATGTGAAGAAATGAAGTGACTACCTCAAATTCTCCATAGTCTTAGGTGTGCAGAATGCAGCATGTACACTGGAGGACCAACTGCACACTCTTCCCAGAACACCTGGGTCTGGACCTAGATAAGACGGTAAAGGTCTCTAAGAAACCAACAAACTAAAACTAAACCAGTTCTAGATCAGTAGGATTGTGATCAAGTGCCAATACAGCCAGAGTTAAAACCCAAGAGTAGGGTGCTGGTGCGCAATCTTCCCAGCACACACACACACACACACACACACTCATAATCACAATACCTTTAAACTGAATTTCTTTGACCTTACCTAACTTAGCATTAATGTTCCTTTTCAGGTTTGTGGACAGCCTGGACAGAATAGGAGGAGAAATTTCTCTGTAGGAATTCCAAAAAGTTAGGTATACTTTCATAAGTCTTCTCAATCTCAGTGGGTTATTAGAGAAACATAACTTTTTTGGTGAAACAAACCATATTTTTGTGAATCTTGATGTGCTGGTGATATCATATGGTTAGACTATGAACTCAGCTGACTGGATATTAACAACTATTTGCATTATTAACATTTTGGGATCACAAAGTTGTACAGGCTTATTGATTCTTTTAATGATGAATGTTGCATATACCTGCTCCCTCTTCCTAAATTTGGGCTGGGAAAGGGAGTCTGCAGAAAGCTAATACCATACAGAATACCATTTTGTTTAGGAATTTTTATTTTTATAAAATGTGTTTCTCTCTCACACACATACCTATATATCTCTTTCACATCTATGTGATTGGTACCTATTGTTGACTACACTGAAACAATTACTGAACCATTTGCAAAAATCCACATTGTGTTTTTAAAAACTACCTAATGGATAGAAGCTAAATGAGTACATTAAACATCTTAGCATTTTTAGTTTAGTTCTCATTTTAGCAGAATGTCATTATAATATTATATTTTTTTAAGATTTTATTTATTTATTTGACAGATAGAGATCACAAGTAGGCAGAGAGGCAGGCAAAGAGAGATGGAGAAGCAGGCTCCCTGCTGAGCAGAGACACCCCCCCCCCCAATGAGGGACTCAATCCCAGGACCCTGAGATCTTGACCTGAGCGGAAGGCAGAGGCTTTAACCCACTGAGCCACCCAGTTGCCCCTCATTATAATATTATTATACTATTGATATGTTGGAGTAAAATCACTTAAAAAATTTCATGCCAATGAAATTATGCATTTAGATTTGCCATTTTACAGAGATAAATAATTGATCCCAAGAATTATTTTTTAACACTCCAGGGAACTACTTTTCTAGGAACCAAAATAAATATATCCAAATAAATCACTGCTGCTGAATATAAAATATACAGAGCTGTCCGGCTTAAAGAACAGAGTCTCATCTAGTTTCTTCTTTGATAGCATTTTGAGAATATATATCTACTATCAAGATTTGAAATCTTTTTTTTTTTTTAAGATTTTATTTATTTATTTGACAGAGAGAGAGAGATCACAAGTTGGCAGAGAGGCAGGCAGAGAGAGAGGAGGAAGCAGGCTCCCTGCGGAGCAGAGAGCCCGATGCGGGGCTCGATCCCAGGACCCTGAGATCACGACCCGAGCTGAAGGCAGCGGCTTAATCCACTGAGCCACCCAGGCGCCCCAAGATTTGAAATCTTGACTGGTTTCAGAATATTGCTGTGGTAAGGAGCAGTCTTCATAAATTCAGGTATATGTTGTTGCCCTTTCCTCCTAGCCATGAGCAGATTCACTTGTTGAGCAAATGATAAAACATACACTTTAATTAAAATGTGTACCAAAAAAGCAAGTCTTAAATTATCTTTTATAGTTCTATTGCTACCCTTAATTGGTGTTTAAGTTCTGTTGTTGTTTACTGTTATAATTTTTAAAAAATATTTGATAGTGTTTCTCAGGAGAGGAGGATGTACCTCACCTTGAATTTCAATCAGTATCTAACTTTTTAAATAAATTCATTTATCCTGAAAAGCACAGAAAATGCCTATGTCTAAACTCTCGTGCTGTAGCACAGTAGCAGCAGAAACAAAAAATGAAAAAAAAAAAAAAAAACTACGCTGAGACTATATCAAATCAATAGACTAATTAATAACTCATAGTACTCTCCCCTTCCATGTTACAAATGCTGACAAGGCCAGAAACAAGCTGTGGGGAAAAGAATCCATGTTCTCTGTTGAAAAGGTGTGATAATTTATTTCAAATGAAAAGCCACAGGGTTTCAAGCAAAGCTTAAAATGGGTGTCAATATGCATGACTACGGCAAAGAAAGCTACAAAGAAGGGGTTTGTCAGGGCAGCCAAAACCAACAGATGTGTTCCAGCTCATCACTCCCTTCAATTGAGCATAAGAAAGATAAAGTGCTTGGCTGTGCAGTCCATATTTTAAACAAATAAAAGAGAAAGCTACCTGAACCACTAGTTTGCCAAATTTGGATTTTCAAATCTTAACAGAGCTGCTTACTCAAGCATTGATTTATATATTTATTTTTTTCCATCATAAAACTTTACATTTGCTTTCTCCCAAAGTAGTTGATGAGAAAAAGAAAAAAAGAAAAAAAAAAAACCTTTGAAAAAGTAGTTTTGCTTCGTTCTTTGTTAAAATGAACGATTTGGAAGACACTGGTGGCTCAGTGGGTGGTTCAGTGGGTTAAGCCACTGCCTTAGGCTCAGGTCATAATCTCAGGATCCTGGGATCAAGGCCTGCAGTGGGCCCTCTGCTCAGTCTCTCTGCCTACTTGTGACCTCTCTGTCAAGTAAATAAATAAAATCTTAAAAAAAAAAAAATTAAATGAACAATTTTGAGGGTGCTTGGGCAGCTCAGTGGGTTAAGCCTCTGCCTTTGGCTCAGGTCATGATTTCAGGGTCCTGGGACAGAGCCCCGAATTGGGCTCTCTGCTCAGCAGGGAGCCTGCTTCCTCCCCACCCCACCCCCTGCCTACTTATGATCTCTCTCTCTCTCTCTGTCAAATAAATAAATAAAATCTTTAATAAAATGAACAATTCTGAAAGGACTATAGAGAAAGACCTACATTCTGTTATTTACCCATTGTGTAGTGCACATTGGTTCAAGTTAGTATTTATTATGACAATAATATTGATATTATTATATCATTATTAATATATTATTATATTAATATTATGATAATAATATTGAAACCTACTTGATTGAAAGTCAATACCTCTGTTAGGCTTTCATAGAATCCCTAAAATATGAGTATGTTTTGGAGAATAACTGTTATATTTTTTTAAATATTCTCTTCAATCTTATTAATTCTAAAGGACAAATATAAGTTTCAACAGAAAATAATTCCAAGCAAGTAATTTTTAGAGGAGGTAGGATATTAGAAGGAGCAAATTTTTTTTTTAAAGATTTTATTTATTTATTTGACAGAGATCACAAGTAGGCAGAGAGGCAGGCTGGGAGAGAGGGGGAAGCAGGCTCCCTGGTGAGCAGAGAGCCAGTGAGGGCCTTGATCCCAGGACTCTGAGATCATGACCTGAGCCAAAGGCAGAGGCTTAACCCACTGAGTCACCCAGGTGCCCCTATAATGAGTAAATTTTAATATTTATCTAGTGCCAATAAGGTATTTTGTAAACATTTAGATTAAAATGCTTACCTATTTTTCAGTGACAATAAATTTAGTCTTTCAAATACAAACCGAAAACATAATCTACTTTATGTGCTAGTCATAGTAATAGATACTACTGTAAGATAAAAAGATGATTTATGTTTGGTGAAATAAATTTCTAGGCTCAAAATGGAGCCACTCCTATCCAGGTACCACATCAGCGAACCAACACTTGAATAACCTTTGTGTCCCTGTAAATTCTCCACTTGAACAGAAACAGCAGTATTTCCAGGCAGCTGATCCCCAAATGTCAATCCAACTCTCAGCCTTCTCACCCCAAACAAGAAGAACTATGTGGCCCCAGTCAATCAGATGTTTTTCTGTTTTTCTCTTCCTTGTTCTCTATTCTTTATTCTTTAAAGGTTTTCTGTCTTCTGACCCATTTTGCAGTTCTCTAAAAGGAGGCTATCCACTTCATATAGTGTTAAATAGATGTTTGCATCACCTAATTGTTTCTCTTTCATATGATTTTTAAAGTTTCTCATTTTAAAGGAATGAGATCAGAAGCTTACTACTAACAACCTGTGGGAGGATGAGATTCACATGCCCCCTGAATGCTTTGAGTTCAAGGTTTCTGTCATAGTGAATGAGGGCTGTGAGTACGTCACTCTTGAAATTGAACTCTGCTCCTGTGGGTGCAGCCTTCATAGATAGGTAGGTAGGTAGGTAAATAGATAGGTCGTTCGATCTACCAAGCAATTGATCTCAGAAAGGTCCTGAGCACCTGAAAAGATTCTTGGATTTATTAAAACTTTCGGAGAGGTTCTGGGTCTCTGGAAAGATTCCAGGAGAGCTATCCTACAGGTCCACAATGGGTGGTAGCTCTTAGGGATTCACAAAGCCCCAAGGTAAATCCACAGTATAAACAATAGGGGACATGGGAATATAAATGAAAACAAGAAATTAATCAAAATCAAAATCTAAGCAGGCACAAATGCCACTATTGAAATACATTAGGGTGTCCAGCACTGTAAGGAAATCTTCTTTTGAAAGGAGTAAATAGATGAGTTTCTTAAGGCAATCTCAGAAGCCAAAGCCGCAAAATTGGTGGATGTGGGGTAGAGTGTTCTAAAGCTGTTAGCTCACCATCTGACTCAATGGGTTAGATTGACACTAAATCATCCCGCCAACCTCAAGAAAATTTCTGTGCAGGGAGGTACAGTGTAAAATCCCCAACCCAGAAGCACACCCCTCTTAGATATTAAAGTGGTTCTGAGAGACCCAGAGCTTAGCTAAAGAAAGGGATCCTCACGTTTCAAAGAATTGAGCATGCCACCTTTCCACATGCCTGCTTATTTTCCGTCTAGGAACTATGGTCTTGGAAACTGTAGATACCAACAAAAACGGCAAAATCTACTAGGATAGCCTAAAATTACAATGACCATTATGAGGAATGTTCTAATTATATAAGATCATTTACATCCACAGGAGTGCTTGAAAGAAAGAGTCCCCAAATCAAACAGAATGAAATACCTATTTCAACTGGCATGCAGAAGCCTTCAAAAGGCTGCAAAATTCCAAAGTAGCTTCACTGGATTATTCATTGCAAAGGCCAGTGAAAAATTAAAGACATGCTTTAAACAAAAAGCTGTAAGACTGACATGATTTCTACTACTCTCCTCTAATCTCCTTTATCTGAGTACTCACAGTCTACTTATCTTCTATCCAAATTACCTTTCTACTCTGAAGTGACCACAAGCCTACAAACAAAGCCCACCAAATTAGTGGGCTTACAATGACAATAGCTCCAAGACCAGAGATCTAAAACACCTGGGCCTCCCCCATGCACCCTTCCTAGGAGCCCATAACCAAAGCATGGACTCTGTTTTCCAATGTCTCAGTTTCTCTCAAAGAGCCTTGCTGAGTAAACACTTCTGGGAAGTAGAGACACAGCTCTAAGAAATGCATAAAGAGGCCAACTGGCTTATAGAAGTATCCCTCTCTGAGTTGGGACCATTTCTTGACTTACTTGATTCTAGTTGGTTTGGGTCACGGGAACTCTGGCTCAGGAGCATTCTCCAAACCACAGACATCGTTTTGTTGCTAATAATTATTATTGTCTCTCTAATAGGCCATGTCAGAAGAACAAAAGAATGTAACCATGTGTAAGAATACACTCTTAACATGGTCTCTTGTATATGCTACATTGACACCTGAAGAGGCAGTGGTAACTAAGAATCACACTATGACAGATACTTTTTTTTTAAAGATTTTATTTATTTGAAAGAACAGGGAGAGAGCACAAGTTGTGGGGTGGAAGAGGAGCAGAAGGAGAGGGAGAAGATGACTCCCTAGTGAGCAGGGAGCCCAATGTGGGACCCCGAGATCATGACCTGAGCCAAAGGCAGACACTTAATCAACTCTACCACCCAAGTGCCCCACGACTGATACTTTCAATCAAACCTCCTAAATGATCAAGAGGATAACCAAAAGAGGGAACTGCTGAAATAAGTTTCTAGACCTACGATGAAGCCACTTCTGCCAGGGGGTAACATGTTAGAAAGCTAAAACTTAGACAAACTCCCATAAATGCCCTTCTTGGCCAGAACAGAATACATCCAGGCAGCCAATCTCCAAATACTAAGCAAATGGGCTTTATACTCATTTTCTTATTCCTTCTCACCCCAAACAAAGTGGACTATGTGGCCCCAGCAATGAGATTTTTCTATTTTCCTCTTTGTTGTTCTTTATTCTCTATCCTATTAAAGCTTTCTGCCTTCTGGACCATTTTGCAGTTCTCCAAAATAAGACTGTCCATTCCATGAGATGTTAAATTAAGTTCATTTTATATCACCTAATTTGTTTTAACCATTTTTAACATATTTAATTTCTTACCTGTTCTATTTCTGGTAGGTTTGTTTTCTTCTGTCAATATTTCTAACTTCCTAGACTCTGTTCAACTCATTAAGTATTAAAAGGATTCCTTCTCTAATAAAAATATATTCATAAACTATGCTTACCTGGTTCTGATTATAATAAAAATTCAAATTGAACTCTATGTCTTTAGTTATTTATATTTCTAAACCTTTTATATCTCTAGTGACCTTGAATTCTTTGTTGTACAATTATAAGTTAAAGGGGGAAATTTTTTTTTATATTCAGTTATTTCTTTATTTTTATGTTCCGCTAAAAGCAGTATTTTACACTAGATAAATAAGTACAATCATGTTTTCCTACTCAGATCTCTCTTAGATCTCTGGATTAGGAAAAAATGAAGATACTTCAGAGGATCAAAAAGAAATAGGCAACAAGAGGAAAATTGAATCACAGAAATACAGTAGCTATTCCTTTTTGAACCTTACAGAGTAATAGGGTTTATATAAACATAAGCTAAACGGACCATTTTATATCCCTCTGAGACTTTCTGGAAGCCAAACTCATAAGAGTCATACTTCACTAGCAATGGCACAACATATCTTCTACCAAGTACTTAGTCAGTTTTCACAGAAAAAGGCAGTATTTTAAATGGCATCCTTAAGAGAGTAAGCCAGACCATTTATTTTCTGGAGGAAATAAATTTGGAGTGGTAAATGATGCAGGAACTTTTTTTATTAAGTCATCCTAATTTCATAGCAGTTCTACAAACTCTGTGACCAGAATCCCCAACTTAAAAATAAAAACATCTGTTAATTGTTCCTGTATGAAATTGTTATCCTTATGTGAGGATTTTTGTGGTACATTCAATTCCCAATGTGCCTTAATATCATAACTGGAAATAATTAGCAACATGTCTAGAAGATTTAGCTAAGAAACATATTAATTTGGCCTGGAGATAGTTCTTTTATCCTGCACATTTATTTTCACAGATTTCTTTCTGAGTTTGTCTATATGATTTTATGTCAACTGACTACTTGTAAAATCGCAGACCATATGAACACGGCTTTCAGAAAATGTTGAGAGTTTTTCTTTATGATTGAATTTTATGCCTCAACCTATATCAATATTTTGAATATGTCAGTACAAAGCAGCATGAATCAGATCATTACTCCCTTGGCTTTTCATTCTTTTTTTCCCCCTTTGTTGAGGAATAATTGACAAATATAATTGTATATATTTAAAGTGTACAATGTGATAATTTGATATACATATATATTGTTGAATGATTACCAAGATCAAGATAATGAATACATTCATCACTTCCCATAGTTAGCATAAGTAACTTTTGTGTGTGTTTCTGGTGAGAATGCTTAAGATCCAGTCTCAGCAACTTTCAAGTATGCAATACCATATTACTAATTATAGTCCACGCTGTTCATTAACTCCTTAGAACTTGACACTTCTTATAACTTAAAGTGTGTACCCTTTGATCTACAGCACTGTTTCCCTTCTCAGTCCCTAGTAACCACCATTCTATTCTGTGTTTATGTGAAATTGGCCTTTTTAAAAAATTATTCCACATGTAAGTGATACCCTACAGTATTTATCTTTCTTTCTTTTTTATTTCACTTGGCATAATGCCCTCCAGATACTAACTACATACAGTTGACCCTTAACAACATGGGTGAGAGGGAGGGACACTAACCACCTCCCATGCAGTGGAAAATCTGTGTATAACTTTTGACTCTCCAAAAACTGAACTACTAATAGTCTATTATTGACTGGAACCCTTACAGATGACATAAACAGCTAATTAAACACAGATTTTGTATGTTTTACGTATTATATGCTGTATTCTTATAAAAATGTAAACTAGAGAAAATTTTAATAAGAAAATTATGAGGGAGACAAAATACATTCACAGTATTGTACTGTATTTACTAAAAAAAAAAAATCCATGTGAAAGTGGACCCACTCAGTTCAAACCCATGTTGTTCAAAAGTCAAGTGTAAGGAGTTTCATTTAATACATAAATATTCACATATACTGTATACATAAGTATTAGAATTTTTTATTTACACCCACCAACATATGTATGACTTATTTACTTCATGTACTTACTTTTGTCTTGGCATGCAGATCTTGAGCTTTAGCATGCTCAGTAATTTCAAATTTATCCATAACTGCTAAGGAATGGACATCTCTGATTAAGTTAGTTGAAAGTTAAAATGTATATGGTTAATGGATGACCAATATTCAAAGATTTAGAACCTGCATCATATCAAGCATATCTTACTTTCAATTCTTGATATTTTTTTATGAAACATAATTATGAGTAGAAGTTTTTATTATGCAGTGCTACAACTATATTATACAACAAATTAGTCTGAGTTTGTGATACTTTAGATTTTTTAAACCTGTTATTGGTTTTCACTATTACTTTAAAAAGTTATGTATTAAATAAATGATTTCCCGGGGCGCCTGGGTGGCTCAGTGGGTTAAAGCCTCTGCCTTCGGCTCAGGTCATGATCCCAGGGTCCTGGGATCGAGCCCCACATTGGGCTCTCTGCTCTGCAGGGAGCCTGCTTCCTCCTCTCTCTCTGCCTGCCTCTCTGCCTAGTTGTCATTTCTCTCTGTCAAATAAATAAAATATTTAAAAAAAAACAACAATTCTGTTATAAAATAAATGATTTCCCTAAATTCTGGATGGATATAAGCTAGTATATAAGCAACATATAGGTATTATTAATATATTTATATAGAGAGCTGTATTGTGAAATTTTAACATGTATTTTAAACAGTTAATGAGTTTTTAGAGACTATAATACATAATTACCTATATGTTTAATAAGGCATTATAAAACATTAAAAAATGTAAATTATTGAGAAATAGAAATCCATTCTATGTCATATTCTCCATTAGATTATAAATTTAACAATATTAAAAATTATGTGTATCAAAGAATTTTAATTATTTTTATATGCTAAACAGAAAAAGTGGATCTACTTTCAATACATGTTTATAGGTTATTAGTTTTCCATAAATATTAAAATATAAAAATTAAGTCATTTTATATCACAGTATTTTCACACAATGTATCTAATAAAGGCAGCATACTGAGTCACGTTCCATTTAAAAAAGGAACGTTAAATACATAATGCCCAATTTTATGCAAAAAATATAAAAAATAATTTATAAAGAAAATCACTTCAAAATATTTCTTGGGGGGGGGGTGCGCCTGGGTCGCCCAGTCAGTTAAACTTCCAACTCCTGGTTTCAGTGTAGATCATGATCTCAGCATTGTGAGATAGAGCCCTGTTTAGGGCTCCGTGCTCAGCATGGTGCCTGCTTGAGTTTCTCTCCCCCTCTGCCCCTCTTCTCAATGCTATCTCTCTCTCTCTCTCTCTTAAATAAATACATGTCTTTAAAAAAATTTCATCAGTTAGAGTCAGACCTTAATAAATAAGCCATAAATCTACAGCAAAAAACCTAGGTTAAATAATTAAAAGTAGAGATTTTATAGTATAGAATGAAAGTATAATTTTGCAAGTTGCTTCTTTATATCAATGAGTTAGTCAAAGACTTCCTTTAATAATGAATTTTCATAAGACATCTTAATATAATTTTAATTGCAAATGACAAAGTATCGATCTTTCAGGAACTCAGACTAGTTATTGAGGTATATTTAAAATCTCACCCTATTCTAAAAGTACATTTTGGTTCATCTCAGCAACTGTGCCCTAATATTAAATATTAAACATTCTAAGTAATTTTATTTTATTTTTTTTAAAAGATTTTATTTATTTATTTGACAGACAGAGATTTCAAGTAGGCAGAGAGGCAGGCAGAGAGAGAGAGGAGGAAGCAGGCTCCCTGCTGAGCAGAGAACCCCATGCGGGGCTCGATCCCAGGACTGTGCCCCTTATTCTAAGTAATTTTAGACAGAACTCATAAGATGGTCCAAGATATTTGTGGTATTTTTAGACTCAGACCACAAAAAAGTTGCTTTAGTGAACAAAACTGATTTTCTGACACTATATTATATCAGTTATCTAAAGTGTCAGGTTTGGGGCACCTGGGTGGCTCAGTGGGTTAAGGTTCTGCCTTCAGCTCAGGTCTTGATCTTGGAGTCCTGGGATAGAGCCCCACATCAGGCTCTCTGCTCAGTGAGAAGCCTACTTCCTCCCCTCTCCACCTGCTGTTCTGCCTACTTGTGATCTCTCTCTGTCAAATAAAAAAATAAATCATTTTTTTTAAAAAAAGTCAAGTTTTCTGATTCCTTTTTCTATGTATTATCTCATCTCATGTGTTCACCCAGTCAACCTAAACTTACAAAACCTATAATATTTATAAAGCATCTTCCTAAGAGGGCTCTATGTGGACTCCAAAGATGAAGGATACCTGAGCAACTATTTTTTACAGAGCACTAGTTGTTTTTGTATCCAATAACTCCTTTCATGATTTATAAGGTAGTCAAAATTAATTTGTTCAATTTAGGTCATTAAAAATGTTTTACTTATTTTTTTTAAAGATTTCATTTATTTATTTGTCAGAGAGAGCACAAGCTGGGGGGTGTGGGCAGCAGAGGAAAAGGAGAAACAGATTACCCATAGAGCAGGGAGCAAGACACAGGGTTCCATTCCAGGACCCTGGGATCATGACATAAGCTGAAGCCAGACGCTTAACTGACTGAGCCACCCAGGCACCCCAAAGATGTTTTACTTATTAATACAAAAGTGGAATCCATTAAACCTATTTAACTATTTTAAATCTATTTTTTAAAAACTTGTCTTGGGGCGCCTGGGTGGCTCAGTGGGTTAAAGCCTCTGCCTTCGGCTCAGGTCATGTACTCAGGGTCCTGGGACTGAGGCCAGCATCGGGCTCTCTTCTCGGCGGGGAGCCTGTTTCCTCCTCTTTCTCTGCCTGCCTCTCTGCCTACTTGTGATCTCTGTCTGTCAAATAAATAAATAAAATCTTTAAAACCAACCAACCAACAAACAAAAACTAGTCTTAATATTTAAGAAATTTTCAACAAAATTTATTCTTTGACTTGCCAAAGGTAGTTTGGGCTAAATTTTTAATTCTACCTTCCTTTGCTTGAAATAGTATGTATACAGCTAAATGTTCAAAAAATGTTAAGTCCAATTGGATATAAGATTATTATATTTGATTTTCCAATGAAAAAATGATCAAGTGAAAGTTTAAAATCTGCTCAAAAGATTATACCCACACAAAAGGATGGGTTTTTGTAGATGTCTTTATGTCCCATTGCTTAATATCTCAAGCTGTTAGGATGCTTCTATTACCAGCAGAATCAATGAATTAAGAGGAAAGGCTAAACTCTTTAGGAATAAAACAGTTCCATACGTTTAAGATATCCATGTTCATGCTGTTTAAATCAATGACATGGCATTCTTTAATTTTAACTTACTAGCATTTTCTAATCATCTGAAAAAGAAAGGTTGTTCTAGAATGTTTTCATTCCATTTGACCTGTCACAAAATGACACAGGAATGAGTGCAAATGTACTTCCTTCTTTTGGACACATTGTATTTTTTTTATACCATATTTGAGGAGCATTTAGGGATGGTACTAAAATTTACTGTATTATCTATAAGTAACATTAAGCAGAGTGATTCAAAAGCTTTAAAAAAACTTAATGCAAATTTGTTAGGTTATCTGTTTAGCTAAATCAAAATTGCCAAAGTAGTGATAAAAATTGAAGGGTTTCAAAACAAAATCAACATGATGAAATTCCTGTTTTCTCACACACACAAGCAACTACTCCACATGAATGCCATGATTCAAGAATCTGGCTGATAGACAACCAGCCTGATAAAATAAATGGTGCCAAAAGAAATCACAAAACTACATGGCACTGTAGAAGGAAACTATTCTCATTTTTAAAAAAGTAATATAGTAAGTTTTTGCATATTGACTATAATCATTGATTTGGTAAGGCATTAATATTTATCTTTAAAGAAATAGTAAGTAAAAAAAGCATTACATATATAAAACTAAATTTCTAATATTGAATTAAAACCTAGAGACTCCTTAAGGATTTCAATAAAACTACCCAAAGAGTAAGAGCATTTAACATTCCAGAACCATTTTTAGATGATAGAAAGATAACTTGCATGTTAAAGACCATATTGTATAACATATTCAAGGACTTACATAAATCATTCCCTGAGCTTGAATTCACCACATGGTCATGGAATGGATTCCAAAATGGCACAATGTCAGGAAAACACTGACAATAGCACTTATTAGCATATTACTCTCCAGGATTCCCTGAAAAAATGCAAATGATGTCTGTTCTGGGTTTGGTTCTTCTTGTTGTGGCTAATGTAGATGCATACTAAAGGTCATCATTATTAAATTACATTAAAGAGAAAGAGGTAATATAAAGAATGTGGATTTTGAAGTTAGACAAATCTGAGATGAAATTTCAGTTCTGCTACTCCTAGTTCTGTGATCTTAAACAATTAACACCTGTGAGTCTCAGCTTTTGCTCCATTTTATAACTGGAGTAATACAATGTTTACTCAATATGTATTTAAGAGATTACTACGTTCTTGCCAATATGGTTAATCCAGGGAATGCATCAGTGAACAAGACAAAAACCCTGACCTATGATGATGGAGTCAATTAGATAGTAAACAAATAAAATGATAGCAGATTTATAAGGGCTGTGAAGAGAATAATGCAGAACTAAAGAGTGAATGGGAAGATCTCTTTGAAGAAATGGCTTTTGAGCAGGGACCTAAATAATCAAAAGAGGCCATATTCTCAACAGAAAGAACAGGAAGCAAAAAAGCTCAGCTATAAAAAGTTGACTTAAGAAAGCAGCTTTGTTTTCAGCAAAGCAATTTAAGGGTGGTAAGTTGAGTAATGATTCCCAAAGATATGCAAATCCTCATCCTTGCAAACTGTAAATGCTGCCTTATATGACGAATGGGACTTTGAAGATGTAATGAAGATACTTGAGATGGGACGATTATCCTAGATTACCACTAATTACATGTGTTTTTATAAAATGGAGGCAAAAGGAGAACTGACTACAGAGGAGTAATAGGAGACCCAAGAGGCTGGAGTGATGGAAAGAACAGGTCAGGAAGCAGGAAGCAAGAAAGCCAAGCAAACAGATTCTTCTCTTTAAGTTTCAGAAAGGAACAAGCCTGCTGACATTTTGGTTGTAGTCCAGTGAAACTGATGCAGAATTTCTGTAGGCAGCTTTGTGTTGCTTTAAGCTACTAGGCTTGTGGTCATTTGTACAACAGTAATAGAAAAGAATATTTTAAGCATCAGATGATGGTAACTTGGACCTGGGTTGTGGTGGTGCTTGAGACAGAGAAAGGACTCAAGTATGGGCTATATTTTGAAGGTGGTATTGACGGTACTTGCTAATGGTTAGAATAAGTGGACTGAGGTCATCCAAAACCCTGGAGCAACTGGCTGATTGTTACACCATTTATAAGAGACCATTAAGCCTGCACATCATTGGTAGAAAATGGCAGAAAAGGAAATGAGAGTTCATATGTTATTCACATTCTAGTTGAAGCAGTGGAGTTGTTTTAAATTTTAACTAATGGGTAACAAAGAGATTCAGCTAAAAAGAATGACCAGGGACAATGAGGATGATAGTCGCCCCTATGCTCTCATCTCCAACCAGACAGAGGACATCGTTAAAACACACAGACAGACAGACAGACAGACAGACAGACACACACACACACACACACACACAAGACTTCCCCAGGGATCACATATGTTATCAATAACTAGTAATTAAACAATAAAACCAACCATTTAAAAAATTTTATTACTGAATATAAATATAGATCTCATCTCTTCTCTCTATCCACTTTCTTACAGGTAAAATTGCAAACATACCCACTTACTAATTAAATTCAAGCCAGTGTTGAACAATGTCTGAGGAAAATACTGGCAGACAGAATAAAAGAAAAAACATAGAATACTAAGTTTAAAACATGAAAGTACTAATAACTTATTTATAAGACTGATGGAAAGATAAATGAAAACATAAATGAAAATGAGTAACCTTATAGTTTCTAGAGGTAAATCAAGGCACAGTTTGGGACTTCAAAGCCTTATGTGATAATCAGTTTTATCCTAAATACAAAATAATTCCTAAATTCCTCTAACATAACCATTTTGGAAAAGAAATATAAATACAGCACACCAAAATTAAATTTTTAAAAATACTAAGCTTGTCCCCATTGTTGTTTTTTTTTTTATTATTTTATTTATTTGACAGAGAGAAATCACAACTAGGCAGAGAGGCAGGCAGAGAGAGAGGAGGAAGCAGGCTCCCCAAGGAGCAGAGAGCCCGATGCGGGGCTCGATCCCAGGACCCTGAGATCATGACCTGAGCCGAAGGCAGAGGCTTTAACCCACTGAGCCACCCAGGTGCCCCGGTTGTCCCCATTGTTAATAGTGCATACTTTTCCTCCAACATGTATATCTCTTTTAATTATTTGATTGGCTTGTTTGAGGTAAAACCAGGGACATCTATAAATAGTGCTGCGTATCAATAATCATCTAAGAAAATCATTATTTTTAAAAAGTCTATCAAATAGTATACAATGTTTTAGAGTAGTAGGAAAACATTAAAATAATTTAAATATCCTTCTATCACTCATTTGTGTTAGTAAATACTAATATAGTATATTAAGAAAATGTGACAGGCACTTTAGTAACTCAGTTACTTAAGTGTCTGCCTTTGGCTCAGGTCATGGGTTCTGGGATTGAGCCCTGCATCTGTCTCCCTGCTCACTGGAGAGTCTGCTTCTCCCCCTCTCTCTACCCCATACTCCTGCAAACTGCTCTCTCTCACACATGTGTGCGCACTCTCTCTCTCAAATAAAGAAATACAATCTGAAAAAAGAAAAGAAAAAGTGACAATGAGCAGGGGATCAGGGAGAACGTACAGAATAAAGAAAGAATTTTTTAAAGAAATTTGAGTAACTTAAATGTCTTCTGGAGATCCACAGTAATTGCTCTTTAAATTTTATGGTAAGCCATTTGTCAAAATTATTATAATAATTTGAGGAGAATAAACATGTTCATCGCTTACATAGGTTGAGTTAAAAATTTTACCTCCTACCACACCCACATTTGATAAGGATGTTTGTCTCTATTAAATGTTATAAACAGGCATAAAAGGGAATTAATAATGGCATTATTAAAATGAAAGACAAGTAAAAAACCAGACTCAAAGATTACACAATGGAAGATTCTATTTATGTGACATTCTGGAAAAGGCAAAAATCTGGGACCAGAAAACGGAGGAGAGGTTATCAAAAGCTGGGTTTGGGGGAGGAGTCTACCATAAGGGGCAGGGGAATGCTAGGGATGACAGAATGTTCCATACCTTGACTGTGTTTGTAGTTATAGAACTGTGTCCATTTGTCAAACACACAGCAACTGTATACTGAAAGAAGTTTTACTGTGTGAAATTACTCCTCAGTTAACCTTACTTTAAAAAGTGAAATAAAAAGATATCCCTTTGAAATTGTTTAAAAAAACTACAGATTTAGGGGGCACCTAGATGGCTCAGCCAGTTGAACATCTGACTCTTGATTTGGTTCAGGTCATGATCTCAGGATCCTGAGATCAAGCTCCACACTAGGCTCTATGCTAAGTGAGGAGTCAACTTGTCCTGCTTCTCCTCCCCTCTACCCTTTCTCCCTCCCCCCACCCCAGCTTGCCCTTTTGCTCACTTGCACATGCATGATCTCTCTCTCTCAGATACAGATAGATGACAGATAGATAGATAGATAGAATCATATTTAAAAAGCTATAGATTTTGTTTTAGAATTCTGGGTTCTATAATTTTTTCAAAATCACAAATTTGCAGCCCATTTTTAACTTATCACATCTTTATTAAAAAATCTGAAGTTTATATTAAAAAAACTCATTTACATATGACCCTAAGGCTAAAACATATAAAAATTATATAAAAGAAAGAGAAACTGCTTCAACTTTTTATTACTTTGGTTTTGAGTTTGTTGAGAGGAAAACAAAGCACCAACAAATTGGCCAAGCTGAGTTATAAATATTAAAAAACATCACTGAAACCTTGCTGTGAATAAAGTCAGAGCAAGTCCTTGGAACAACAGACAAAATATATAACATGTACTTTGCTTCTCAATGACTCCCAGTGTACACTAGGATATGATTTTTTAAATAGAGATAGGACTACAGATAGGAAGGAAACTGAAGACTTCTGGTTCAACAAGTGATTTTATGACTGCTCAAATTTCAACTTGATTCTTTAAAAGGCTATTTGGTTGGTTTGCCAGCAGTCATTAACCCCCCCTTATTCTCAACTTCTCTAAAAAAGAGCAGGTTATATTAAATATATATCCACAAATGAACAACTCCAGGTTCTTAAAGTTAGGTCATAAATACATTCTAATTAAATATAATATGAACCAAAGACAAAATGTTAATATGTGTACATCCATAAATACATATAATATATAATCAAAGGTATTATTTACAATTATATTATGAAAAAAGCCCAAGAGATTAAGTGCTGAGTTATGAGACATTGGTATTTAATTAAGGTCCTATACCCTAGTTGTAGGTGTCAATACCTATAGTAAAATTATTAGATCACTTCTATGAAATTCAAAATGTATACATTTTCAATACTTTAATTTATCCCTGGCCAATAAATGTGTAAACCAACCCAAAGTATCTTAAATAAAGAGTTGATTAGTTTTCACAATTACATAAACAGCTTTTAAATACTTTTTTTCTAGGAAGAAGAGAATAAATTCAAGATGATTAGTACATACAAACATTAGAGCTAGATATATTTTTTATTAAATTTCACCTTTGCAAATTTTACCTTTCACAAACTTTGTGCCTGGGGCACAAATACTCAAGCAAAAAATGCTAATAGAAAACACATTAGATGGAACTAACACAACAGCTGCAGCTATTACAAAAATAAGGTCTCTCAGGTGGGTCAATACACAGACAGTTACAAGGCTGTTACAAACAGCCTCTGTGAGCCCAAAGAGGACTGTGAGTTCCATGGAGTCAGGCTCTCTGGGTGGATGCACACTACAGAGGAGGCGTTGTCCCTCAGCAGTGGGGTCTCTTGTCTGTCATACAGATCTTTGGTGCATACAAGGTTGTTGACTCAAAATGTGTAGTATTATTTGTATTGACTGCTGTGCAGCATTTTACATTTTTTTTTTTTTTAAAGATTCCATTCATTTATTTGACAGAGAGATACAAGTAGGCAGAGAGGCAGGCAGAGAGAGTGAGAGGGAAGCAGGCTCCCTGCCGAGCAGACAGCCCGATGCGGGACTCGATCCCAGGACGCTGAGATCATGACCCGAGCCGAAGGCAGCGGCTTAAACCACTGAGCCACCCAGGCGCCCCTACATTTTTTTTTTAAGATTTATTTATTTGACAGATAGAGATTACAAGTAGGCAGAGAGGCAGGCAGAGAGAGAGGAGGAAGCAGGCTCCCAGCTAAGCAGAGAGCCCGATGCGGGGCTCGATCCCAGCACCCCAGGATCATGACCTGAGCCGAAGGCAGAGGCTTTAACCCGCTGAGCCACCCAGGCTCCCCGCATTTTACATTTTTTAAAGACAACTTTCATGGGGCACCTGGGTGGCTCAGTGGGTTAAGCCTCTGCCTTCGGCTCAGGTCATGATCTCAGGGTCTTGGGATCGAATCCCACATCAGGCTCTCTGCTCAGCGGGGAGCCTGCTTCCCTCCTCTCTCTGTCTCTGGTCTCTGCCTACTTGTGATCTCTCTCTCTGTCAAACAAATACATAAAATCTTAAAAAAAAAAAAACACAACACTTTCGACCTCTTTTTGTTTCAAGCCTAAAAGTCTTTTTTTAAATTGACAGTATAAAGCATGAGGTGTGACTTCCCAACACCAGTCTTCTAGAGATTAAGCTGCACTAAGCAGGCGATGTTTTCCTTGCCTTTTATATTCTGAGTTGTTACAAGGGAATTCCAAAATGATAGGAGCCGTGACAAGCATACTAATTCTTGTGCGCCACTTGTGTTTGTTAACTGGCAGGAGGAAATGATCTCTGAGACACAGAGGTAGAACCGATAGGGACACGGAAATAAAACCTACATGTCACACTGGTGTCACATCAAAGCTGAGGACATTTAAACGGCAGAAAAGCCTAATCTTCAGTTAACCTCTATTTGATTTTCACAAATAGGATTTCATCTGAAGCACCAAATTAAATCTGAGACTGAGAAATGGGCCTGTGTATTAAGATGTGTCCAAAGTAATTGTTGTCATGATGAGTGTCTGGCTTTCAGCTTCAGATTTGTAGATCACTGTTGGTATACTGGGTTACAATTTGTGGGGGAAATTGAAGAATAGATTTTACCTGGGCATGCACATGCCTCTCAACTTCTGGGATAACACTGTTAATAGAGTTAGATGCCTATCAATTGAGTAATATAATGAAAACCTCAGTGGAAAAAACAAAAGCTCAAAAAAGGCCATATAGCCCGCTCCCCCTCTCCCAATCCCACCTCCCCCCAGCAACCCCCAGTTTGTTTTGTGAGATTAAGAGTCATTTATGGTTTGTCTCCCTCCCAATCCCATCTTGTTTCATTTGGGGAGGGGAGGCGAACCATAAGAGACTATGGACTCTGAAAAAGAACCTGAGGGTTTTGAAGGGTCAGGGGTGGGAGGTTGGGGGAACAGGTGGTGGGTAATGGGGAGGGCACGTTTTGCATGGAGCACTGGGTGTTGTGCAAAAAGAATGAATACTGTTACGCTGAAAAAATAAATAAAATGGAAAAAAAAAAAAGAAAATAAAAGAAGTAAATAGCGAAAAAAAAAAAAAAGGCCATATAATTCCTTGTATGTTACCTTTTCATAGGACATAAAATTATGGGAAAATGTATCAAATACATTTGATTTCTCTTCACACAGTTGCTTAAATATGCTATCGGACTCACACCTAACCAGAGGACGCCCCTCAACTTTCACAGAGTTAAAGGATAATAGTAATTAGTCAACAACCTCAAAAAAAAAATTCTTTTTGATATAATAACAGTACAGAAAGGGTACAAGAGCACAGCTAGCTGAGAAGAACATAATCTAACCCAAGATACAAATCATTTTTTAAAAGATTATGAATAAAATTTGTATTGTCTGATCATACTCAAGAAAATAAACTTAGAGCATATAAAATTTATATAGAATTTAACATACTTAAAGGTGACTAATAACTGGGCCACCTGGGTGGCTCAGTCTGTTGCGTGTCTGCCCTCTGCTCAGGTCATCATCCCAGGGTCTTAGGATCAAGCCCCACATTGAGCTCCCTGCTTGGTGGGGAGCCTGCTCCTCCCTCTCCCGCTCCCTCTGCTTGTGTTCCCTCTCACTGTCTCTCTCTCTGTGCCAAATAAATAAATAAATAATCTTAAAAAAAAAAAAGGGTGACTAATAATTAAAGCAGAATTCGAATATTCTTGGATTCAATAAAGTATTTAAAACATCTCACAGAAATTTAAACACTATAACTCACTATGTTTTTCCCCAAGTTTTACCTCTAATGATAAGTTAAATTATTAATATGTTTCATAGACATTTATGCAAAATCAAATCTATAGAAATATTTTTACATATATTGAGAATGTACCATTATGCAATATCTATCTATATATATATATATATATATATGAGTGTGTATATATATATATATATATAGATAGATATCACTTATGGTTATCCATTTCTCAATCTCTATTTTTCTATATATAGGGTGATCCTATTTAGGTTATAACTTATTTAGGTTATAATGCCTTTCCCAAATATTTAGTCAAATAAAATTAAAAATGTGTTTTCCCATGATTATTGTCTTAAAAAATTGCTGTTAATATTAATTCAGAGACCTTAGCTCAAGTCAGATGATCACCCACTGTTTCCCTGGTCTTGGAGCCTTTCCCAAGGTCTTTAAGCCACTGGATGATAACATCAGTGCTACACTAACAATACACAGCAGAGTTTAGAGCTACGGCCATCAGTATCCTTCTGCAACCGGTGCTTTGCTGATAGCAGGGACAGGCTCAGAGTCACTCTGGCTCAAGATCTTAAACCCTGTCTCACCACACCACAAAAGAATCAGTTATCAAGTCTTTCAGCATTTCAACGTGTCCCTTTGTTTTCACTCTCATTGCCCCTATCTTAAATCAAACACTTGAACATGTAATCTCCCAGCCAATAAATCTCTCCCTTCCCCCCACAGTCCTGCACATTAACACCTGGTCAATGTACCCCAAAGACAGCTGTGATGCTCTCACCTCCCTGCTCCACCATCTTTACTGACTCCTCGAAGTAACATTCAGGGGATGTGCCCCATCTTATTTCCTTCTTTCTTCCTTCTAACGGAACTAAACTGAAACTCCCTCCTGAAACCCAGGTCTTGCCTTGGTCATACTAGTCCTGTTGTCTTTTCTCCTTCCTTTACTCTTATTTCTACAGGTTTAAATTCACTGTCTGAAATGTCAACTCCTCCATAGCATCCTAGCTGATCCTCTCTCCATCCCAAGGCCATGGGAATTACAATCTCATCTTCCTTATACACTCTGTTCGTCCTTGTGTCCAGCATCAGAATCTATTTTTTATTGTCTTGTTTTCTTTCTTTACCAACTGTATGCCTGCCCTTCCTATTTAGGGAGTACAACCACACTGAGGGTAGGCACTGTTTCTTATCTTTGTATTCTTCAAAAAGCCAGGAAGATTATTTTTTAATTACTTTTTTTGGGGGGGGGCGGTGGGTTGGAAGGGCCGAGGGAGAGACAGAGCTGAAATCAAAAGTCCTATGCTTAACGGACTGAGTCACCTAGGCACCCTGCCAGGAAGATTATTTTAACTAGGGTACATGATTAATGATTTTTAGCAGGTAAATGAATAAATGATTATGACATTTCTACCTATTTCTACCTACATATAGCTTTTAGTTTAAGTTTGCAATTTCACATAGAAAAGAAATTACAGTTGCATAAGGGAATTGACATTATATAATGTTTGCAGATTAGGCGTTTATAAAGAAAACTGTTTTTCATAAACTTGAGATTTGAACGAATTCTTTCTTGGTTGTGTAGGAAAATATGGATAGCAGGTGATTAGTAACAGAGATGCCCTGACCATGACTAGTTTTACTTGGTACTGTTTACATAGCTGACAATTAACTGACAAATACTTAAGTTCAGTGAAAGCACCACCAAAATATCTGTTCCTGTGAAAGAAAAGAACACCTATTCTACCTTCCAGTAGAGTGAAAAAACCTCAACTCTTACAAATTCATTCCTTTCCATTAAAATGACATTCTTTATATCCTCGTAGTCTTTATATTCTGATGTCCCCTCAATATACATTTACCAAGTTACTAGCCCGAATATAATTTCTATATGCCTAATGATCTAAATGTTTATGCACTTTTGAATGTATATATAAAACCATACCCAAAATTACAATTTACAGATATTTTTAAATTTTGTAAAAGCCCAGAAGAACACTAGAATCATCACAAACTCTAGGTATTTCCTTTATAGGTCGTAAAAAGAAAGTCATTATATTGCACTGATCGTATATGTAGCTACTGTACACCAACTGATTGCTGTTTAAGATACCAAATTTAGAGTATACTGGGGAAGCTAAGAGTTAACCTTCCCCCTGGTCTTTCAGCTGGAACACACTTTGGAAAGAATAGAACAGAGTTAGTCAAAATGCATAAGGCTTATTTAAATGCCACTAATATTTAAATACACCTATAAGTGAAGCTTCCTACTATTCCATTTAACACTTTAGCAAAAGGCTAATGAACTGAGGAGTGCTTTGTGCTTCCCATAATCTGAATGCTATGTTTCACAGAATGACCTCCTTGAAGTCATAGGACCTACCCTCTTTAAGTTGAGATCAGAAAATATCTATTTAGCTAGCTAACTTTGAAACTTAAAAACAATAACTTAAATAATGGGGCGCTGAACAGTAGCTCCAGGATTCTTACAGAAGTGTTTTGACATTGCAGTGTTAACTGGGCTTTGGTTTTCTGTCTTGAAACTGAGGTCCAAATGCAGGACATGGTATGTCCTGAGGACGGGCTACCAAAGTGACACAGTTGTTAAAGACAATCGGTAGCTACGCCCCGTTCCAATGGGAAACAATTTCCTCTGGCAGCTTCTGAAGTTTGTTTTTATAGGAAATTGCCTCTCAGAGCATATAAAGCTAATTCATGGCAGTTCCCAGAGCTCCTGTATACCCGTCTGGAGCTCCCCTGTGGACGAAGCCGTCTTGTTGACATAATCGGGTTCGGCTCCTTGGCAAAGCTCCAGGTGTTTGTGTGGAGCCAGTCAGATTAGGCTGAAAGCCTTTAAATCTTCCAAAGTGTCCCCAGGAAGGGAATAGAAAATGGTGATGGTGATGTGGCAAGACCCAGGGAACACAGCAAAGTCGTGACATTTGTATTTGGCTCTGTCATTGTGATTCAGTAACACAGACTTTGCTAGTGGATTCAGCAAGGTCATGACACCAAAGTGATGAATGATCTGCAGTTCTTTTCTTCCCACCAAATCTGGGGGAGACGCTGGGTTCACTTTTCTTTGAGGGTTTATTATGATGCTACAAAACTTGTTTTCCTCCTAACCACCCAGCCATCATGACAAGTATTTTTTGCATTAGAATTTTAGCCTATGTACATTTAAATAATGAATTTAAAATCAGTGTACTTTATTTCTTTTGAACAGAAAATATTAGAAGAAAATAATATATTTTATTTTTGAAAGGGGTCATCCTCCCCCAACTCATTTTTTACTCTTTTTAAAAGATTTTATTTATTTATTTGACAGAGAGAGAGCACAAGTAGGCAGAGAGGCAGGCAGCGGGAGAGGGAGATGCAGGCTTTCTGCTGAGCAGAGAGCCAGACATGGGGCTCGATCCAGGACCCTGAGATTATGACCTGAGGTGAAAGCAGAGGCTTAACCCACTGAGCCACCCAGGCTTTCTCTCCCAACTCATTTAATATATACTTATTAACAGATTTTTAAGGAGAAAAAAAAGGTATTCACTCAAATGACAAAAAGGAGAAAAAAAGCTTAAATATGACCATAAATATCTAATTGGAGATAAAAGTTGCAAATCAAAAGTGCTATGAATTTAAAATATAAAAGAACCAGCATTTCTTTTTCCAGGTATAAGAAATACTGAGATTTGAGCATGAAAGTAATGTTGAGTGAGTTGAAACATCAGAAACAAAGTAAACAGCATCTGTGTACAGAATAGAGAGGAATAAAAGTGACAGTACACTTAGTCACATGGGGAAACAGATGAAAGAAACGATATTTGTCTGAATTTGATATTGTCCACACCAGTAAACCTCAAAGTTCAAAATAAAAGCCATTTCTCTTATACCTTTGGCCCCTAATTTATTGGCTCTACATTTCTTAGGAATAAAAAAGAATGAAAATCTGATGCAAAATCTTTTTCCCAACTGATTACTTCAATTTGATGACTGGAGTATCAGTAATTTTTATGATATGCAAATTTTATAAATTGTCCTTCTTTTATCATATTCCTTTCACACTTAAATATCATTGCCATATGATTTTTTAAAGATGTCCTATTTGTTTGGAAAGGCATCTTGGTACCTATCAAACCTCTTCTTGACCTTCTTAGTGATTTCATTCACAGTTTCCTTTCTCTACTATGTCTTCACCTGAATCCCACACATAGAAACACAGTAGTTAACTCTATTTTGCATGCACCTTTACAACCTATTTCAGTACACAGTAATTTTTGCAGATATATCTGTCTTAATCAAGAAAAGCCAAACTGTTTGAGACTGGGAACACCATTCTCCCCAAGGCCCCACTTTTGCTTCATTGGCATATCTAAAACAGTTTCTGGCCCTCTGTGGATGTCGAGAAATGCTTCTGAATCAATCTATCAGCAGCTTTCCCTGTGCCTGACTTTCATTTGGTATGACTGATAGGTAAAATCAAGATTCCATGTCAGATGGTTTGGACTTGAATTTCAGATCCCTGATGGACTAGGTTTGTAACCTTTGGCATGTCATTCATTTGGGCCTCAATATTTCACCTATAAAATAGCCTACTCATGTAGTTAGCCTGAGAGGTAAATGTGTTAATGTACAAAAACTGCTTACTACATGTATAGCTCCGCACATACTAAGTACTCAAGTAAACGCTAACAATCAGCATCCCCACTGACGACACGGAGGCACCTGCATGGAAACTGTGAAGATTTCCTTGGCGTATATACCCATGGATGGAATCGCTATGTCACAAAATACACCAAAGTTATGACGGTCAACTTCTGAGGTACTGTTAAGTGACATGTTTTAATTTTTTGTCTGTCTTAATCCCAAAATTTCTCAAAAGGGAGTACACTTTTGAGTGTCCTTTTATTTTGTATTCAACAAATGCTCACCCAGCACTTTCAATACACCAGGTCCATTTCAAACACTTTATGTATATTAACTCACCCAGTTCTCATGAACTAACTAACATACTGTTAGGGGCTTCATTTTATAGAGACAGAAAGTGAGGGGTAGGGAACTTAACAGATCTGAACAAAATGAGGCAAAAAATAAGCGGCTCCAAAGATCATTCTCAGAAGAACCATTGCATCCCTCTGCCCCTCATCAAGCTGGACTCCCTTTGGAACACCTGCCATTTTTAAGCCTGTTTCTGCCTCCTTCCTTTGTTTCTTGTCCTGCCTCCTGTTTGCATCCTTTTTCCAAATCAAGTAGTGGGGAAGGGAAGAAGGGGAACAAACTACATAGTGAACAGAAATCTTTCTTTTTTTCTCTCCCTTGCTCCAAATTCTGCCCTGCTCCAAAGCCTATGAAAAATGCATCCAAAGTATTGTGCATCTCACATTTTTATGCTGAAATGACTTTGTCTATAAATAGCCATCTTCCAAGCCATTTTTGTGTAGCCATGTAGTTTGGTAATATTTTCATCAAATAAGCTTCAAGGAAGATAAAGGCAATCCCCAGGGAACAGATAGTTACACTACAAGACTGCCAAACACACACCCATGGGAATTCACACCAAGAGCTTCTTCCTCTCCCATTTTAATCAGTGCCAGAAAGCGAAAAAACAATAGGAAGATGGTGTGAATGAAACTGGAATCTGGATTTTCAAGGAAATATAAAAGAAAAAATGAAACATCAAAAATTAAAATTAAGGCATAAAAAATTAAAAATGAGATTAATCCACTATGCCAAATTTTCCAGTTTTATACTCTTCACCATTACTTCCAGGTTTCTAAATATATATTCATGTTACAGAACATATATTTCATTCCCCATTATCTTTTCTCATCTTTCAGTCTTCTGTGAGTCTCGACAACTCACCAGAGTCTAACCAGAAAGCCATTTACTTTTTCTCCTTTAAAGACATTCTCTAGGTGTACTTCAGCCATCTGAGATACAGAGACTAGTAAAAGCAACTCAGCAGTACCACGGACCTTAAATTGTATGTCTACAAAAGTATTTTATTTAATTTAACCTTCAAAAGAATTCACTTTTTTTAAAAAAAGCAAGCTGTTCATGTGTTAATGATTTGAAAAAATGTAAACTATTATCATAAATAAAGTAAATTTTTACATACTCATATATACTTTAAGAATCATGTAAAATTCAGCCAGGCTTTCAATGGAGAAAACTTGTTCTGATATTAATAGCTAAAATGTATTTGATATATTTTACAACCTTTTGTTCTACTTCATTAAAATTGAACTAATATTAACACAATCTTTCTTACTAGCATGAAAAACTATAGTACATAAAAACCCATGTGAATGTTTGCGTTTTAATATTACAGTTGAAATAAAATGTATGAGTTTATAGCCACATCTTATTACAAACATAGCTAAATATAAGTGCCATATTTCTATTCTTTTTTCACTTAAAAGGCGAACATGATATACTAGAATTATTTAGTGGAGCTCATTTCTCTGTTCTGTTTATAATGTATGAGGCACTAATCTCTAGTAACAGACTTTTATTCAAAAGGGAGAAGTGATCACTTTAAAAATAACGTCAACTATTTGAATAATTCAGAACAAAGAAAAAGGCACCGCAAGTAAATTTTGAACTGGTGTAAGAAAATTAACTTCTCTAATGATAATCCAATCTGCTTTTGTAAACAGCAAAATATAATAATGAGATTTTAACCATTTTCCTAGCTAACATATTTTGTATAAACATAAGTTATTTCAAAGAAAAAATGGTATTAAAATTATTTAAAGTTTTTAATATTATATTAACTTTTCAATATATTTATATTCAAAAATGACCTCTTACAGAAGATTCTGAAACATATTTAAATATCATATAACTGGTTAATATGCAATTATTACCTTTTACTGTATATCTAATCTGATTTTCCTCCCAATTCTTGCTTCTAAATAATTACTTTATAATGTGTCTAGATATTTCAAAAGAATTTCCAAGGTAGTAGGTGCCTAATTTATTTACTTTATCTCCCAGATCTGTTTTGCCTTCAGTATTCCCCTACTCCCACCTTTTATCAATATTGCAACAGTTTCCAGTCAGTCAGCCTATAGATATCTGGGCCACTTGCCACACTTTCCTTGCTTCACATTTCATGGAGTGTCATGCCACTTAAACATCTGAAATATCTTATGCCATGGGCACTCCCCAGGTCCTCTGTTCAATTCTGGTATCTTATCTGGATATTTTAGTAGCCCTTTAACTCATCTCCATCCCCCACTTATCTAATCTCAAACCCGATGGCTACAGTATCACCAATCTTTTTTTTCAAAAATACATCTCTAATACCATCAGTCCTTCAGGCTTCTGCCTCACTTAGCTAATGAGCCCTTGTGGTCTCCACTGGGGCTCAGAGCTTTGACTTGGATTCTAAGACCATTGATTGGTACCCTAGTACTCCCCTAAAAAACTTGTCAATTATTTTTTCCTCCTACCTTGGTCCTCACGTTTTCAGAGACTGAATGAGATTCTGCTAAAAATGAAAAAGAATACTTGCAGAATGAAGTTGCTGTTCATTTTATTTCCTGATTCCCCACTACCCAAATATTTTACTTCCAGATTTTTCCTTCTGGATTTAATTTTGTTAGATAACTTACTTTAAAAATCCTAGGGCAATGGGTATTAAGAGTTATTAAGGTATTAAGGATTAAAAATCCTAGGGCAATTGGATATCCCATTTCACCTGCAAAGGGTTTTCCATCCTAAGAAATAGCCAGTTACCCTAGACAGTCCTGCTCAGTCCAGGCCCTGACTATTTCTTCTTCTTCTTTTTTTTTTTTTTTCATTTTATTTATTTTTTTCAGCGTAACAGTATTCATTGTTTTTGCACAACACCCAGAGCTCCATGCAAAACGTGCCCTCCATATTACCCACCACCTGTTCCCCCAACCTCCCACCCCTGACCCTCCAAAACCCTCAGGTTGTTTTTCAGAGTCCATAGTCTCTTATGGTTCGCCTCCCCTCCCCAGTGTCCATAACCCCCTCCCCCTCTCCCAATCCCACCTCCCCCCAGCAACCCCCAGTTTCTTTTGTGAGATTAAGAGTCATTTATGGTTTGTCTCCCTCCCAATCCCATCTTGTTTCATTTATTCTTCTCCTATCCCCCTAACCCCCCATGTTGCTTCTCCATGTCCTCATATCAGGGAGATCATATGATAGTTGTCTTTCTCCGATTGACTTATTTCACTAAGCATGATACGCTCTAGTTCCATCCACGTCGTCGCAAATGGCAAGATTTCATTTCTTTTGATGGCTGCATAGTATTCCATTGTGTATATATACCACCTCTTCTTTATCCATTCATCTGTTGATGGACATCTAGGTTCTTTCCATAGTTTGGCTATTGTAGACATTGCTGCTATAAACATTCGGGTACACGTGCCCCTTCGGATCACTATGTTTTTATCTTTAGGGTAAATACCCAGTAGTGCAATTGCTGGGTCATAGGGTAGTTCTATTTTCAACATTTTGAGGAACCTCCATGCTGTTTTCCAGAGTGGTTGCACCAGCCTGCATTCCCACCAACAGTGGAGGAGGGTTCCCCTTTCTCCGCATCCTCGCCAGCATCTGTCATTTCCTGACTTGTTAATTTTAGCCATTCTGACTGGTGTGAGGTGATATCTCATTGTGGTTTTGATTTGTATTTCCCTGATGCCGAGTGACGTGGAGCACTTTTTCATGTGTCTGTTGGCCATCTGGATGTCTTCCTTGCAGAAATGTCTGTTCATATCCTCTGCCCATTTCTTGATTGGATTGTTTGTTCTTTGGGTGTTGAGTTTGCTGAGTTCCTTATAGATTTTGGATACTAGCCCTTTATCTGATATGTCGTTTGCAAATATCTTCTCCCATTTTGTCAGTTGTCTTTTGGTTTTGTTAACTGTTTCCTTTGCTGTGCAAAAGCTTTTGATCTTGATGAAGTCCCAATAGTTCATTTTTGCCCTTGCTTCCCTTGCCTTTGCCGTTGTTCCTAGGAAGATGTTGCTACGGCTGAGGTCGAAGAGGTTGCTGCCTGCATTCTCCTCAAGGATTTTGATGGATTCCTTTCTCACATTGAGGTCCTTCATCCATTTGGAGTCTATTTTCGTGTGTGGTGTAAGGAAGTGGTCCAATTTCATTTTTCTGCATGTGGCTGTCCAATTTTCCCAGCACCATTTATTGAAGAGGCTGTCTTTTTTCCATTGGACATTCTTTCCTGCTTTGTCGAAGATTAGTTGACCATAGAGTTGAGGGTCGATTTCTGGGCTCTCTATTCTGTTCCACTGATCTATGTGTCTGTTTTTGTGCCAGTACCATGTTGTCTTGATGATGACAGCTTTGTAATAGAGCTTGAAGTCCGGAATTGTGATGCCACCAACTTTGGCTTTCTTTTTCAATATTCTTTTGGCTATGCGAGGTCTTTTCTGGTTCCATATAAATTTGAGGATTATTTGTTCCATTTCTTTGAAAAAAATGGATGGTATTTTGATAGGGATTGCATTAAATATGTAGATTGCTTTAGGTAGCATGGACATTTTCACAATATTTATTCTTCCAATCCAGGAGCATGGAACATTTTTCCATTTCTTTGTGTCTTCCTCAATTTCTTTCATGAGTACTTTATAATTTTCTGTGTATAGATTCTTAGCCTCTTTGGTTAGGTTTATTCCTAGGTATCTTATAGTTTTGGGTACAATTGTAAATGGGATTGACTCCTTAATTTCTCTTTCTTCTGTCTTGTTGTTGGTGTACAGAAATGCAACTGATTTCTGTGCACTGATTTTATATCCTGACACTTTACTGAATTCCTGGACAAGTTCTAGCAGTTTTGGAGTGGAGTCTTTTGGGTTTTCCACATATAGTATCAGAAAGTTACAGAGACAATATACAGTAACAGTCACCTTACAGACTAATAATGGCACTAAATTCATATCTCTCAATAGTTACCCTGAATGTTAATGGGCTAAATGCCCCAATCAAAAGACACAGGGTATGAGAATGGATAAAAAAACAAAACTCATCAGTATGTTGCCTACAAGAAACTCATTTTAGACGCGAAGACACCTCCAGATTTAAAGTGAGGGGGTGGAAAACAATTTACCATGCTAATGGGCATCAGAAGAAAGCTGGGGTGGCAATCCTTATATCAGATCAATTAGATTTTAAGCCAAAGACTATAATAAGAGATGAGGAAGGACACTATATCCTACTCAAAGGGTCTGTCCAACAAGAAGATCTAACAATTTTAAATATCTATGCCCCTAACGTGGGAGCAGCCAACTATATCAACCAATTAATAACAAAATCAAAGAAACACACCAATAATAATACAATAATAGTAGGGACTTAAACACTCCCCTCACTGAAATGGACAGATCATCCAAGCAAAAGATCAACAAGGAAATAAAGGCCTTAAATGACACACTGGACCAGATGGACATCACAGATATATTCAGAACATTTCATCCCAAAGCAACAGAATACACATTCTTCTCTAGTGCACATGGAACCTTCTCCAGAATAGATCACATCCTGGGTCACAAATCAGGTCTCAACCGGTATCAAAAGATTGGGATCATTCCCTGCATATTTTCAGACCACAATGCTCTGAAGCTAGAACTCAATCACAAGAGGAAAGCTGGAAAGAACCCAAATACATGGAGACTAAACAGCATCCTTCTAAAGAATGAATGGGTCAACTAGGAAATTAAAGAAGAATTGAAAAAATTCATGGAAACAAATGATAATGAAAACACAACAGTTCAAAATCTGTGGGACACAGCAAAGGCAGTCCTGAGAGGAAAATATATAGTGGTGCAAGCCTTTCTCAAGAAACAAGAAAGGTCTCAAGTACACAACCTAACCCTACACGTAAAGGAGCTGGAGAAAGAACAAGAAAGAAACCCTAAACCCAGCAGGAGAAGAGAAATCATAAAGATCAGAGCAGAAAACAATGAAATAGAAACCAAAAAACAATAGAAAAAATCAATGAAACTAGGAGCTGGTTCTTTGAAAGAATCAATAAGATTGATAAACCCCTGGCCAGACTCATCAAAAAGAAAAGAGAAAGGACCCAAATCAATAAAATCATGAATGAAAGAGGAGAGATCACAACTAACACCAAAGAAATACAGACAATTACAAGAACATACTATGAGCAACTCTACGCCAACAAATTGGACAATCTGGAAGAAATGGATGCATTCCTAGAGACATATAAACTACCACAACTGAACCAGGAAGAAATAGAAAACCTGAACAGGCCCATAACCAGTAAGGAGATTGAAACAGTCATCAAAAATCTCCAAACAAACAAAAGCCCAGGGCCAGACGGCTTCCCAAGGGAATTCTACCAAACATTTAAAGAAGAACTAATTCCTATTCTCCTGAAACTGTTCCAAAAAATAGAAATAGAAGGAAAACTTCCAAACTCATTTTATGAGGCCAGCATCACCTTGATCCCAAAACCAGACAAGGATCCCGCCAAAAAAGAGAACTACAGACCAATATCCTTGATGAACACAGACGCAAAAATTCTCGCCAAAATACTAGCCAATAGGATTCAACAGTACATTAAAAGGATTATTCATCACGATCAAGTGGGATTTATTCCAGGGCTGCAGGGTTGGTTCAACATCCGCAAATCAATCAATGTGATACAACACATTAATAAAAGAAAGAACAAGAACCATATGATACTCTCAATAGATGCTGAAAAAGCATTTGACAAAGTACAGCATCCCTTCCTGATCAAAACTCTTCAAAGTGTAGGGATAGAGGGCACATACCTCAATATTATCAAAGCCATCTATGAAAAACCCACCGCAAATATCATTCTCAATGGAGAAAAACTGAAAGCTTTTCCGCTAAGGTCAAGGAACACGGCAGGGATGTCCATTATCACCACTGCTATTCAACATAGTACTAGAAGTCCTAGCCTCAGCAATCAGACAACAAAAAGAAATTAAAGGCATCCAAATTGGTAAAGAAGAAGTCAAACTCTCACTCTTCTTCTTCTTCTTTTTTTTTTTTAAGTTTTTTTAAATTTATTTTTGAGAGAGAGAGAGAGACAGCAAGCCCAAGAACATGGCAGGGGGCAGGGCAGAGGGAGAAACAGACACCCCACTGGGTGGGAGCCTGATACTGGACTCTATCCCAGGACCCTGGGATATTGACCTGAGCTGAAGGCAGACGCTTAAACTACTGAGTCACCCAGCTGCCCACCCTGTCTCTTTCCACACTAGTTAAGCTACTCAGGGCCTAACATATCCTCAAAAAAGCCTACCAAACAATCTACAAAGCATCCAACACTACTTGTTGAAAATATAATATATTCTATAATCTGGAATCAATTACGAAGATCCTTCATGTTATATTGGAAAGATAATATTTTGTTTTTCAAATTATCTATTTGACAGACAGAGCACAAGAGAGCATAAGTGGAGAGAGTGATGGAGGGAGAGGATGAAGCAGGCTCCCCATTGAATAGGGTGCCTGACACCAGGGCTCAATCTCAGGACCCTGGGATCATGATCTGAGATGAAGACAGACACTTAACCGACTGAGCCACCCAGGCACCCAGAAACATAGTATTTCTTTTTAAGCAAATGGTTATTAAATTACAGGTGTATTTATAATTGGAATTAATTGATTTGGAGGTTCATTTTGCCAAGTTATTTTTTTAATTTAAGAAATATAGTTAACTAATTCAAATATCACTCGATTTATTTGTGAACAAGACAAGTTCATGGAAGCTTAATTATTTTACTTTAACAGAGGTGACCAGACTTGATGAAAGTGTGTAGAGAGCCCTATTATATTTGTTAAATCATCTACATTATTCTGTGAGGCCCTTATTATAGATATAGAATCATGAAACAAGGCTAAAGACTCATCATATAGTGAATGAGTATTATAATTTTACATTGACTTTGCAGCAACAAAGCCCTTTCAAGGAAGAGAAAAATCACAAAGTGTTGAGAGAATGGAATTGTGACATAGAGGTGGATCTGATTTCACTCTAGTAGGGCAGTTTTTCCATATGCCACTTTGAGAGTTTCTGTTGTACATCTGTTGCATGACAAACATAAAATGGTTGGGTTCACTATCAGTTACAGGCTAGAACAAGTAAGATTTCAATTACAACAGGAGAGCAAAACAGCTGGGAAATCCCCAAGGGGAGGTGCAAGAACCAAGGGGGTGAAGCAGCATCACAATGGTACATTGCACACTACTAATTAGAGAGAAATGAAGTCAAGTTAAAAGAAAATATACCCCTCGATGCTCTGTTTCGTGGAGCCCATTTGGGTACTGAAAACAGCACTTCAGTGGCTTGTCTCAGTCTGAATTCTCATGTAATTGTTGCCTCATGAGCAGCTTAAAAGAAAACTCTAGCATAAAAATATCTTACTTTTTCAAAGATAACTTATTTTTTAAAATCCAATGTGATTAAATCTGGGCATTTAGATTAGATCCAAATATGTTTAAAAGACAGGGTATCTATCTTTAAGAGGTAGCAAAGTGAAAAAAAAAAGAAAATTATGATAATGAGTTTTACAGTAGCCTGCAGCTCCCTAAATAGGGAATGCATAAATATAGGCATATATAAAAGTCTTCTTGACAAACATCTTATTCTTAGGAAAAAATAAGGAATCCTTCTACTACGTACACTGCATGACAATTATGTGATTTTCCCCCTATATGCCTGTTTTTCTTATGTTTAATTAAATGAGCTATAAGCAGTGCAAATTAAAACAGCATAATATGCTATTGAAAATAAATTAAGTATTTTTTAACGTAGTTAGAATCTAGCAATACAGTTAAGAATTAGCCACAGGTTATAAAATGTTAGAGCTCTATAGTACAGCACGTTTTCTCGGTTTTCATTATCAACATATTTCATAACATTAATGAAAAAAAAAAAAACACAATAAAAATGACTTTAGAATCATGCCGTATTTGAATTGCCCCATCTATAACACTTGGGAAATTCACATAAATGGGTTTAGGAAAATAATAGCAACAATTATTATCCATTTTTTTTTTGGTAAATATTAGTGGAGACACTCTAAGATTTACCCTGTAGCTCACACAACCCTGACGTCCAAGTTGGGGAACTGAACATGGATCTGCAGTTTTGTCTGGAGTCCCCCCAAGGTAAATCTCTTTATTGCTTTATTTTTCTCAGTAGAAATTTATATGGAAAGGTAGAAAATCATCATATTAATTCAGATAAGACAATTAGGGGCTCAATTAGGACAGTGTGGGGGAAATATGACATTCTAAAGGTAGGAATTAGATATCAGAGAACAATCAAGGGTGAGATGAGGGAAAGGACAGAGTAGGATAACTCTGATTCCCAGTATAGGAAACTAGGAGTGGAGAACACTGGAGGAAAACCAGATGGGAATATTGCCATGGATTCCTCTAGGCATACAATGCCATACTTCACTAACATCAAACGTAGCTTCATTTAAGTTCATAGTTTAAAATTATCCTTTATCTTTTTTTTTCTATATGAGATTATATATAAGGTTTTGTTGAAAACCAATAAATCCTCACATAGCTACCATCATGTATGAGAGCAGTATCAGCTGTAAAGTAACTTACCAATGACCTGGTCTTATTTTAAACATTATCCTGGAAAAAGAAAATTTATTTTCCTCACTCCTTTTCCCAATGTATGCATAGCAAATTAATTCTAAGGTGATTCAAATCCCAGTTCTTTAAAGCTACATGCATTGAAGAGGGAAGAGCAATTCATGGTCCCTTCCCCTCGTCCCTACTCTTTTCTCCATCACTTTTTTCAGGCTTTGAATGATGCCTCCGAAAGGAACAGTAAGTGTCCCACTGAACATGCAGCCCCCAAGACTATACATTATTTTCCTCAAATTATAGAAATAAGGAAACATCATCTCTTTTCTAAACTGAGGATGGCATAAAACTACTTCCAATTTGAGCATAAAACAACATAGGACGGATTTTGTATATACCTTGTTTGGTATTACCTATTTATTAATCTTGATGTTTGGGGCATGAGAATAAAATGTCATCTGTCAATGTTTGGGTAATGAGGATGAAATATTATAAAATTATTGTAAGTACTTAATAAAGAGGGAAAGGTACAAATTTAATGATGATAAAGGAGATGATTTTCTTTTCAGATCTATGGGTGTGGGATGTCTAACTCAGATGCATAGGGAGGAATCAGTCAGCGCTTCAAAATTAAATTCAGTAACATGCCCAGCCTCTATGGAAACCGTAAAAGACGGACTCTGACAGGCAACAGCAAAATTGCAGCTGCTGAGATTGTGTATGTAGCCAAGCACCACTTCACTCTTGATCTATGTTAAGTTGACTGAAGGAAGGAAATCAATTATTATCGGCAGTGAACATCAGGTAGACCCAGGTTTGAGATGCCAGCTACACGCAGGTGTGTGCCCTCAGCAAAGATAATTCTGACTAAGCCTTCATTAAGTAGAAGTGCTACTGCATTCACTGCTTTGAGATTGTAAATGGTTGTATTTTAAATGTAGACAGAGACGGATGGAAAAACCCAAATATTATAAACCACCTAACCGCACCAACAAAATTATCTGCCTGATGGAGCTGAACTTCTAGAAGATCAGGTCTATTAGAAACACAGACACAAATACACGCTTGCACACACACATACACACACACACACACACACCCCACCCCAATATTCTCTGGTGAACACACTAGCATCTAGACCTATTAAAATTTTAGAGTCACATGTATTGGATATTTGTCCTTATTTTCAGACTAGAATCTACCTTCTTTTCTTTTGGCAATCGCAGCCCAAACTTGTTCTACACAGACTTTTTCTTCACTTTCAATCCCTGAGTCTGAGGGCAGAAGCAAAGACTATTCTAAACAGCACCTCTATCTTCCCAGACACAGATGCTTGTTCAGAGACAGGAGCATGGTCCAGAATCCTTGGTGAGATAGGGAGAATAGTAAATCTACTGTAGGAACACCTGGACAAGCTTGAAACACATGAGTTGGGCCTGCTGCTGGGGTCACAAAGAGGATCTGCAAAAGGTCACAAAGAGGAATGGGATTGTGAGACAGAAGCTAATACCATTGCTTGGATTTTAAATGAAGGTACAATCCAGGTACAAGTCAGGAAATGCCCTGAGAATTGCTCTTTTGTGAAGGTGTCTTGTATATGTGCATTTGTGGCTTAAATCTCCAAATTTACTTCAGTTGTGCCCAATGTATTGTGCAACTAACAAACCTGACTCAAATATACAGCAGTAGTAGACTTTTCAATTCATGTTTTCAAGAACACATTTCTGAGACACAACTGACAAGGAGAGTCATGGGGTGAGTGAAGATCTGTGACTGCCTTATGAGAGATTTCAGTCTAGTTAATTTAGGGGAAAAAAACCCACATAAATATACATATTACTATTTAATTCTGTACATGTATGTTTTCTGAATACCTCATATTCAACATTATGCACAAGTTTGGTTTCTAGTTTGAATCAGTAGATAAAGTTTTAAACATATAAAACTAAAGAAAGTATTCCACTCTAAATCAAATAAAGCCCCTAAAAATCACACAACCTAAGTAACATGCAAATTAAGAGGATCCATTCTGTAGGAATTCTTTGGGTAATGGGGCATATCTAAAAATTACATTTTAGAGGCACCCAAGAGGCTCTGTCGGTTAAGCATCTGCCTTTGGCACAGGTCATAATCCCAGGGTCCTGGGATTGAGCCCCCCATAAGGTCTCTGCTTAATGGGGAGCCTGTTTCTCCCTCCCCACCTGCCTGCCTCTCTGCCTACTTGTGTTCTCTGTCTCTCTGTCAAATAAATAAATAAATAAATAAATAAATAAATAAATATCATATTTTATAATCAATGAAGGTTTCTATTTTTGGAAACAGATACTTTGTCCTGCCACATATATCCTTGCCCATGCAGGAAAAAAAGAGGTGGGGGGAAGAAAAAGAAAATACTCTAAGCATTTCTTATATTGTATTGACTCTCTGGTAATTTGTTCAAAGTTTTTTGATTCTGGGACACTTATAAAAGTTAGCGGCCAAAAGCCATTTACATACTTCTGCCATTTTTCCAAAAGAAAAAAGTTGTGCAACTAAACATGTGCTTTAAATGTACCCTACAGCTTTGTTTTATTTTAATAATTAAAAAACAGTGCATAAAAGGTCAGTTTGCATTGTGTCAGTACACTTTGTCATATAAATACACACTTAGGGAACTTTCAAGATACAGATTAAGCTGGTAAATATGTATTTAGGTACTTCTTAAAATGGAGAGCAGTACAGTGATAGCTGATAATGCCATCCATGTAGTTAGAGAATTTAAAACATGGATTATCGACGAGATGGACCATAATACTTCCTCTGGGGCCATTATAGTGAAACATGTAAACACATATAGATAATGTGGGGGCCCAGGGAGGGGAAGCAAAAATCAGCTTGTATAAAAGCTTCCTGGGAACAAAATACAGGACACTGCGTATATATTTAGAAAATAATTTATGAAGAACTTTGGAAATGTATCACTAAATACGTAAATACATTTTCAATAGAAAAATTTAATTTCGTGTCCTCTAAATATAAAAGGAACTCTCAAATGTGGGTTATTGTTGATTAACATATTTTGCTTAATAATTAAGCAGATTCCAATCTTGCTGAATGAGAGAATATATGCATGCCTTTTTTCACTAACATATTAAGCCTCCTGTTTTATTACCCATCAAAAATACTAGAAACAGAAGATAATTCTATCACCTAAATTAAGTGGATATTTTCTTAACTATATTTTTTAGAAACATGATTCATATTGATAGACCTTGAGAGCTGTTACATTCCTTTTCCTTCTTTTTGTCTTCTTTCCTATTTTGTTGATCTTTGCTTTTTTTTCTCTTTCTTTTCACAGATCAAATTATTGGGCAATATACTCAGCTATAGTCCCTTTACATCAAATTAATTTCTACCTTTGAAAAAATATGGATATTACTGACAGTAGAGCAGAATTTTTAAGCAGTGAGTAATAAAATAACCAAAAAATGTTTAAGGTATATCTTCCTTCTCCTTGACTTTCTGTGTAAATACTCTAATAGTAAGAGATGTGAGAAAGAACAAGATCTTTTTCTAGGCATACCAGCCATCTCTATCTCTATCCCTTATACACACACACACACATACACACCCGTTGTTACCTGATAAACAAGACAATTTTTTAAAGAGCAGATTTCAAAACACTCGTGAATCATTTCTCCCACTTCTTTTGAACTGATAAATAAATAATAGGAACTACACATACAAAAATAAAAGTAAGTCTAAATGATACATTTTCTAAATTTGATCCATTAAAGCTATTAAGTGGTTCTTGCCTTTAGAAAAAATTGTACATTGGTGTTGTGTCCAAAACAGGTTTATGTAAAATTATTTTCATACACTCAAATATTCCTTTAAAGCATTCAAGTACTTTTTCTATAACAGAAGTGATTTCATAATACATCATTTTCTCTTTCAACTATTATTATAGGACTTTTTAAAGTAATTTACTATTTCATGTCTACATATTTGTATAAAGTTTATTTCTACTTGTATTTAACTTGATTATTCTGTATGTTTATGTGTTTGTGGCCATGCTTGTGTTTGCGTTTGATTGCCCAGAATCTCTGATATCTTATCATCCATGGTTTTCCAGGTACTCAAATCTCCTGTCAGTATTTTGGCATATCAACAAAATTTAGGGCCTAAAAAGCAAGTCATATTTGAATAAAAAGATGTATTACTATAAAGAATCTGTTCTTTAAAAAAAGAATCTGTTTCCCCTTTTTTGGCTATATTTTAAATTGATATTAAAATTACTAAGCATACTAAAAATAAGCTATACTTGGAATAACAGAACACTTAAAATTTTAAAATTGCCAATATACTTTTTAAATTCCATAATTTAATTTTCAGCTTTGCTTACACTGAAACCTGGCAAGAGATCTTCAAGTGGCCAATCACATTTTATTGCTGTCCTACATCACCAAAGGACAAAATACTGTCATTTTAATTTACCGGCTAGGACATCATTGGTCAAACATTTACCCTTAAAAAGCAATAATAGCAGGTCTCAGGATGTATAATTTAAATTAGCTTAATGTGGGAGTATTAATAAATGTTCATGCTCTGTCACTAACTGCTAAATATAAACACTGCTCTATAGCTAAATCCTTTCCTACGTATGCAGTTTAGATAATTCTACATAATTTGGGGACATAATTTCTAGAATGTGTAAGGGGAGAGAAAATTAACTTCCTTTCATTTGTTATAAAAACCTCCCAGTAACTTCATTACCAATTATTCTTCTACTTATGACCCTTTAGGTTGGAAATTCTAATGCACCTGCATTTTTGATATATTATACATTTGTAACCACTTTCACAAACTATTCAGGTAATGATAATTGGCTATATAAGGATTTAGTATTACTCATTTTTTTCTCCCATGATAATATTTTGTTAATATATTATGAGTTGACCAATATCACTAACACCACTGCCACTAAATAAGATATAGCAATACAGTGACGCTTGTTTGTTCAAGTCAGTGTGATGGTATACTTCATATTGGCACTGTGTGCCAGTAATAGTGGTTCTGTTAAAATATCACTTGCAAGGGGTGCCTGGGTGGCTCAGTGGGTTAAAGCCTCTGCCTTCAGCTCAGGTCATGATCCCAGGGTTCTGGGATCGAGCCCCACATCTGGCTGTCTGCTCAGCGGGGAGCCTGCTTCCTCCTCTCTCTCTGCCTGCCTCTCTGCTCACTTGTGATCTCTGTCTGTCAAATAGATAAATAAAATCTTTTAAAAAAAATCACTTGCAAGACAGCCTTCTTTTGGGTACACTGTATTTAATAAATGGTTTTGCACTTGCTTAGTATATATATAACTTTTCAAGGGGACCTATGTGATATTTAGGGATTATATCATATCTAGACAGATGATGATAGAGAGAGATGACAGAGATTGCAAGACTTCTCTGGCAACAATGCCCTTCAGGCATGAGTGGAATGGGGGAGCTGTGCTACTTTAAGGTAATGGATTCTGAGAGTCACTGAATATGTATCTAGCCTTAGGGAAAAGCATGTGATTGAATCCGTTGGAGGAGGCAAAGAGCTATGTAATTATGACTAGGACTTACTGCCAACAAGAAATGAGATAGGAAGAAATCTGGTAACATAAGGAGCCACCAGGTGATGCTGCTTTTAGCATCTGCAAGTCTTCAGGAAGTGCTACCAGAGACAAGGGGAACGGAAACTGCTGAGAACTGCCGCTGACCACGGTGCTGCCACATTAGCATAAAGGGAATGTCAGACCAGGCTGTGTGATGCCTGGGAGCACCTGTTCTCTTTCAGCATTGAGTCACTCTTCAGGAAAGAGATGGTCACTTAATATCTCAGGGTTCCTTCCTCCTAAAAATTGCTATTCTTTCCATTTTACCACCAATCAGGGAAAAACAATAACTCAGTGCCACTAAACATGGAAACAGAACTGGAAGTGCAGAAATCGTGATCGATTGCTCAGAATGTTAGAGTGACACCACTGCAAAAGCTTAGATTTGTTGTTGTTGTTTCTATTTTTTGGTACTATCAGAATGTAAGTTAAAACAGCAAAGTAAAGGAAGAAGACAAACATCGAGAGTTATGTCCTTTTTTAAAAACAATTTACAGAGAAATTGAGAGAGCACACACTCATGAGTGGGGGCAGGGGCAGGGAGAGAGGAAGACAGAGAAAATCTCAAGCAGACTCCACGCTAAGTGTGGAGACTGACATGGAGCAGGATGCCACCACCTGGAGATCACACCCTGAGCTGAAATCAAGTGTCGGACATTTGACTGACTGAGCCACCCAGAGAAGCCTATTTCCTTTGTTAAGGAAGTTATTTAAAATAATAAAATTAATTACTTCAAAATCTATTCAAGCTTAATTTGAAGATAACACCTATGGTTCCTTCTCCGTAAGTGAAATTATATCCCAATGGTTAGCCAACATATTTGTTGGTTTTTTCACTTACAATGATTGCAAATTCTTTTATCATTGTACATCGAGTTGAAACATTAGAAACTTTTAATTCAAGCAAGGGAGTTAACCTTAATAGAAAATTCTTCTGTTTGAAAATACGCCCAGCTGATCTTTCAGATATCCTATGTGGGGCCCTGTGCTCTTCTCAAGTTACATCACCGTGTTAAATGCTTTGAAACAGTGTGTCTACGGACAACCAGTCTTTTCTGAACTGAAATTCTGTACCTTGAGGAACTTCTATCTCTGCCAACTTGCATGTTTTCAAAGAAATGTTGAATTAAACCAATAGAAATCTAGTTTAGGTTCTTCTAACATCTTTTGAATATGAGGCACTATACCTACTTTCAAAGAATTTAAAAATACAAAGTGTAACAAAGAACAAGAAAGCATTTGAGAAACTCTTCTAAAATACATGCTGCCCTTAGACAACTTTCCTTTGAAGTCTGCCACAAAGCTTTAGTGTCTAGAAATATTCTACCTATTGGGGGGTAAAAAACCCTCCTCTGAAGAGATTGCAAAATTTCTGACTGTATCATACAGAATCTGAAATCCTTTATAACAGAAATAATAAAAATTTATTGACAAAGAATCTATTCAACATACACCAGTAAGTTTATACAATGATTAATTGCTTTCTCTCTTATCAAATAAATAACTTAAGATGAAAAGTGATTTTAACAGAAAAATATAATATTCAAATTATAAACTCATAATAAAAAAAAACAAAAGTCAAATTGTAACCATCTATGAAAAATATGCATGGTTTTATCTATCACTAGGTTTTTAAGTTCTGGTGTTAGACTGGGAAACACCTAACACCCTCAAACACACACAATTTTTACCCTTTAACAAGTACCTCACTTCTCTAGACTTGGGCTCTTTGACTAAAATGGATCATACTAGTTATTTTCAAATTCCTAGGACAACTAAATGAGAATGTATTAAGGTTCTTGTCTTTAACAAGAACAAATACATTTGTTTGGGCTGTCATAAAAAAGTACCATGGACTGAACAGCTTAACAACAGAAATTTATTTCTCATAGTTCTGCAGGCTAGGGAGTCCAAGACCAAGGTGCTGGCTGGGGCAGTTTATGGTGAGAGCTCTCCTCCTGGCTTGCAGATGGCCAACTATTTCTGTCTGTAAAATGACCTTTCCGGGGTGGGGAGGAGGAGAGAGAGATCGCTCTGGTCTCTCCTCCTCTTCTTATAAAGACTAATCCTATCAGATCAGGGCTCTAAGCTTATAACCTGACTTAACCTTAATTACTTCTATATAAGCCAAATTTCCAAATACAATCACACTGAATGCTTAGGGTAAACATATAAATTTGGGGGAACAAAATTAAGTCCACAGCATTCAGTCCTCAATTACAAATAAATGGTAACAATGCATGATGATGGCTATTATATGATAATGATGATGATAATGTTGCTCATCCAGTAATAGAGGGACATCTTTCCAGAATGTGTCACCCAACAATATGACTTGGTAGTCAAAAAGTAAATTAATCTTCCTTTCCTTCTCAATCTCTTGTCATAAGCACTGCCAATCCTCCAAACTTAATTTCTGTCTTCATTTTCTGCTTAAATCTAATCAAGTCAATGCATTTGATGACCAAATTACCAGTGATGGAAGACAAGGAAAAGGTATGAACAGGAAAGATTTCTATGGATTATCTTTCATTTTCTTCTCTTGATCATTGTGGCTGAGAAGGGTAAGTTCTCCCAGGCCAAATTCTTAATACTTCTTTCCAAAAGATGGCAACTTCTTGCTCTTATCTTCTAATTGTGTACTCAAATGTTGTGTAGAGTTTTTTCTTCTGGGCTCTCTAAATGCTGATTCTGTTTATTTTTCCATAAGTATGTAAAGATCCTTTGGTAACCTTCTCTATGAACTTCATTTCTTATTAAGCACTAAGTCATAGGACTCTTCTGTTTTCTTCACAGGGAATACAATTTTATGTGTACTTATATATGTATAAACATAAACACATATTAACTTATCTACTTGAGAAAAAGTGAGACATATCATGGATAAGATCTACTGAAATGGTGAAGCATTAGGAAGTCTGTAAATTACTCCAAAAATAAAACAAAGAGATGAAATCATAAACCCCCAAAAACAAAGTTTTTGTTGTTGTTGTTGTTTTTGTTTTGTTGTCTTGTTTTTGTTTTATCGTTTTTAGAGAGACGATAATATGTACACAACCCCACAGCACTTCCTCTGGAACATTATGAATCTCCCTTAAAATTTTCATTACAGGTCTATCAATCCTGCCCCTTTGATTCAGGACTGCTGTGACAGGCACCCAAATTAGTAAGTGATGTAAGCTGGAGATGAGATTATGGGAGAAGTAGGTCCACTGTAAATATGGATATTTGGTAAATATCTTGACATATATGTCAGCAATGTTTATTCCAGAAGTAAGATACTCATTACCTGCTCTCCTCTAAACCTTCACGTACCCACCAAAAAGGTATTTCTAAAATCACAATTTTCCCTAAAACCCAGGCGCATGAACTCTTACCTTTGTAGGGGAAGAATTTACCTTGGAGTAGATCTATCTTTCTTTCTTTCTTTCTTTCTTTTTTTTTTTTAATAAAAAACCCTAATAAGGTGTTTCCTTTTAAAAACTTCACATAACTGATTATAAAGAATTTACCAGTCCCTACATAACATTAAATCTCTTAAACTTTCAATCTTTTCCCTTTAACATAATTCCATAGTATTTAGTCTTAAATTTTTCTAATGTTAAGCTACTGTTACTCAAGAATTTAATCATACCAAAAAAAAAAAAAAAAAAAAAAAGAATTTAATCATACCAATTAAGTTCATCTATCCTACACGCTAAATTCTCCACGTCTTAAATTCTGACATCTCAGAGTGTTAAAAATATTTTACAGCAAAGTCTTTGAAGAGGTCAGAGGGTATTAAGAGTCTTGTGCTTTACCACAAATTCAATCTACATTTGACTTTTGAAGTTCAAATGACTTTTTTGCTTTGGGGCAAATGAGCCTTATTTCATTGGTACATTTGGTTTACTGAAATCCTTTAGAAAATAAATGAGCAGTCAAGATTTTGTTTGTTTGTTTGTTTTACTGATTAGCAAAAGATTATGTGGAGGTGGGGGTAGAAGAGATGAGGGAAAAGGATGTTAAGTAACCAGAAAGATGCCTGTTGAAAAGCTGCTGCTTTACTTGAACGCTGCAGAAAACTGCACGATTAAAAGCAGCAACTCTGGAATAACTAGGGAGGAAATACAGATCTTTATTCATATTGCTTTGTTTATACCCTAATACAAAACACAGATTAGGCATCAAGAATTTAAACACATTCCTTCTTTACTTTGGTCTATATGTTCATTTCTTCTTTCCTTTCTCCTCCTCTTCGTTTACATATACTCATCCAATTCCAACTAGATAAGAGATTTCAGGTAACATATTATTATTTGATCAGGAAAATAAATGTAGCAAATATTAAAGCTTAACAGATCATTTTCTCCTGTGGTTATATCTTTGGAAATATGATCCACACTGAAGGTATAATAACACCTCCAAACTCCTAGACAGACTGGTAATATCTGCCTTGATCACAACAGTCCTAGAACCTTGAACTGCGTGTCAAAGAAAATAACAGCAAAAAAACAGCAAAAAAGATGCTTATCTTTTTTCTTGTACCTAATAACCCAAGAAGTGTAATACTATCAAAGTCTTGGGTTGACAAAAATGTATGGAATCTTTCTTTCAACTTAATTAATTGATTCTTTAAAATAATATTCTTACTAAGATGAATAGCAGAATCAAATTATTTTTTAAAAGATTTTATTTATTCATCTGAGAGAGAGAGCAAGCACAAGCAGGGGGAGCAGCTTGCAGGGGGCAGGGGAGGTGGAAAAGCAGGCTCCCTGAGGAGCAGAAAGACTGATGATGCTGGACTACATATGAGGATTAAACTTTAGTTTAAACTTTTCCAGGACTGGAAATCATGACCTGAGCCAAAGGCAGACACTTAACCTACTGAGCCCCACATAATTAAATTATTAAGATCACCTCAGACTCACTGTAAAGTTTAAACATGGTAAATTTATTCATTTTTCACTTGATTTGTTTTATCTTTTGGTTCTTAAAGGAGATTCTATTTGGGAGGGTATTCTGTTAATTAATCAGCTCCATTAACCTGAACAAATGATACAATTATTAACTTTCAAACACTTCCTTGAGTGATTTTTTTTTTCTAGAAATCAAATTTGATCCTAATAAAATGTGCTTAAGATACGTCATTGTATTCCTTTGTTACAGGTAAAGGGTGCCCCTGTTTGAGTAAGACAGGAAAGTTGCACATGCCTTGTATTCTTGTCTTTCCAAATCCATATTTTGCTATATCCACACACAATACCACTGGGCCCTGCCACATTAATTAACTTATATTTATATTAAGCCCACAGCTGCCTACTTTCCCTTTTGTCTGGAATTCTTTTCCTTTTCTTTGCCTGGCTCCTACATTTTAAGAATCAGCTCAAATTTCAACACACTTTTGAAGTTATCCCTGCCCTGCCACCTTCAGATTACCAAACTCCATAGAATAGCGTTTCCCATGTTTTTCTGGATGTTCTCAGAGCTGTGGTCTTCTATTTTAATAATTCTCATATGTGGTAATCATTTGTTTATGTGTCTCCTCCTTGATTAGGTAACAACTCCTCACACCTCCACTGATTCTTGCTTCACAGCATTTAGGAGCCTGGCTGACTTAGAGTAGACACTTAATGCTTCATAAGACCCTTCTCATTCTCTCTCCTAGTTCCTCTAACATTTTATTATGTCTACATAATCACTGCACAGCATTATTTAATATTTCATAGCAATCACTGGTGAAAATGAACTTTGGGGAGTTTACTGTTCAGTGCTCTGAATATCAGATATTTGGAAATATCTTTCAAAACAAAAGCATTTGTGTATGCTTTCAATGTGACCTTCCTGAATATGTGACCTTATTAAATCACAATTTTTAGAAAGAACAACAAAGGGCTATTTGGCTAGTTTATGCACTTAAAAGTAGAAATTACACATAAAACTTTTCTTTACCCAAATTACTAAATAGATATCCATATTTTAATTACATTTCATTATTCAGAAAACTTTCTGTTTGTAGGGCACTCAGAACTCTATTCCACCATTGTTAACCTTTCCTTTTTGGTGTAAAAAAAGGACTCTCATTCACTGTTTCTTTGGTTGGCATTTCTTCATATTAATTTCTGTTAATATCTGCATATCTTCATTTGAATGAAAAGGGGTTTTCTAAGCCCAACATTTAACCAACATGGCAGCTTAAAATACAGCTAAAGGATAAAGTTTAGATGAAGTAGATTAGTTTTATGCAATATCTCATAAAAACTATCTTTAAGTTTTATAGTCAGTTTTTAAATGCTCTCAGGAATAGAAAGCTGCACATTTTCAGGCACAAAAATCATCTGAGTGCAAGTGCAGAGAAAAAATTTGGTGATGAAACTTGTATGTAATATTATTTTTGGTGAAATAATATAAAACAATCAAATAAAGTAATTTCATCTTATGTTAATTACCAGCCTGATTGTGAAGGCATCTCTAAAACAGAATTTTCAAAATTATTTTAAGACAATACAGTATAAGAATAATTATATAATCCAAGAAGAAAGTACATAGAGAGATACATTCTGGTGTTATTGCCAGATAATTGCTGATTGCTTTGTAACCCTTTGGCTTTATGGAAATGCAATTCTACTAATACAACATTTGCTTTTCTTATAACTTAAAGTGCACACGGTCGTTTGAATTTCATGAATCTTTGAATTTTAAAAATTTACGAACATCTACCGTGTAGTTTTTATTATGGCCTGATATGTTTTAGGTCCTCAGTCTATTTCAGTAAAAGATAGGTTGGATTACAAAGAGGTATATATGGAAATCAAGAGTTGGCCAATCAGTTAACATTATGCAAATGATGAGAGTGATAATGTCAAGGTTCCCAGAGTAAAGAATTTCCATTTCCTAACAATGTCAATGTCTAAACCATTCTAACGATATATATCCTACGTGGCATCTATTTTTAGCAAAGTATCAAAAAGGAGAACATTTTCACCCCTGACTTATATCAGTGAACCCACTCTTTGTAAGACCTCACCATATAAAAAATTGTATGGGCATTAGGAGCAGACTGTGGTACAATGCCACTTGAGCACCTTGTTGGGCTAGGGAAGGCGCTCTGCCTTTGGCCCGACTTCCAGCTAGCTGGACAGCAGAGCTGACACCAGTCTCCACACAAGTTTTGTAGAAAACCAACTTGAGGCAGTGTGGGAAGATCCTGTCAGTGCTACTTGATCTGAAAAGACACAGGAAAATTCACATTCCAAAGCTGTCAGCTTGCAAACTTGGAGCAGAAAGAAAGCCTCACTTTAAGAATGTAAACAAGGACGGTGAAGGTCTTCCCATCTAAAGCTATCAGCATGCAAGAAGCACTCTGGCAGCTTGAATGCATCAAGGCAGTGGCCAACCCCATGCCCCGTGGTGAGAGCAGGCCTACCTTGGAGACTCCTGGCACTGTCTTCTTCCTAATAAGTACTTTACCTGTGATTGCAATGGCAGATTCTTCAAAAGAGCAAAACAGAGGGCTGTCGCTTTAGAAGCAACAGCAGTCTCTCCGAAAGAATCAGTTTGGCATTTCCAGGGGAAAGGTCATTTCTTTACACCTCTAAAGAGGATACAGATAACAATAATAGAAAGAATATCAGTCACAAAAAGCTACATTTTCCTAGACCCCTAAAGGAAATCATGACACAGCTGCGAAGCTGGTACTAGGAGCCAATGCACTAATTTATCCCACTTCAGTGCATCGACTTTCCTCTTCTGTGAACTGGCATCCCAGCTGGGAAAAGAAATATTTACTGAGACTTGCTGAATTTTATTTACGGGTCTAGCAGACTCCTTCTAAGTTTCAAAGAAGAGATACCTCTAGTGTTGGTGAGATAGGGGCGGTGTGAAAATCACCCAAATGTACTTGAAAGATAGTACTCTCGTGACCCAAAGAAGGATAATATCGAGTTAAGTGTGGCACTTTGAGTTCATCCAGCATAAATATCAGTGCCAAGGCAATCACATGGAGGGCCCTTGGGATACTGGGGTGATAAATCAGAACTTGGAAGGAAGCCTCCAAAATTACCCTGATTGCAGCACCTTAGGAACAACTGATTGAGTCCTCTATTAGAAACTTTTCCCTATTAGAAAATAGAGAAATATTTTGTCACACATTATCTAAAAGAGCTGCATTGTTACAGACATTCCTATTCAATTATTTATACATCCTCTTTCTGGTAAATCTCATCTGATTCTCTCTCCTTTCTAAATGTCACGAGTTTTACTCTCCCACTGGCACTGATGTTAACATTTGAAGGGGGGAAAGGTTGTACTTAAGTTTAATAGATTTCATATTTAATAATGTAGTCAATAAAGTCTGCCCACTTAATCAGTCAAAGGCTATTCCATTCTGGACACTAAATGCCTCTAGTGAGCCATGTTGTTTCCATTACATACAATTCGCCCATTATTTTCATCTCTTAGAAAAATATTTTAATATTTCCAGAGCTTTACTTAACTATAAATAAATAAAATGGCTTGCTTTTATATAACTGAAATAGTGCTGACATTATACTTTATACACTATCAACGAAATCAGAGAACAAGGAAAGAAACTGAAATCTATATGGGATTTGAAGGATTTAAAGAACTTGTGAGAAATAATCCTTGTAAACTATTATATCTTCTCCTTTCTGTCTTCAGAAAAAGATTCTTTGCTTGACCAAACTTTAGTCAGGCTACTGAACCTTCTTCTAGGCTCATCTGTGCACTTTCTTGCAAATTCCAAGTTATCTGATCCTGACTATCTGATCAGTTTCCTCATCCTCCTCCACCCCTAGGTGATAACTGATCACCTGGGACTGTCTTCAGCAATAATCCTATTAGGCTGGTTGCCAGAACCCCACTCAACCACCGACGTTTTCTCTGGGTTCCACCCACTGACCCCAACTCTACTCCTTGGCTATAAATTCCTACTTGCTCATGCTGTATTCAGAGTTGAGTCTAATCTCTCTCTCTCCCACTATAAAATGCCATTGCAGTGGTCTCTATGCCTACTGCCATGGTCCTGAATAAAGTCTGCCTTAGCATCATTAACAAGTGTCATTGATTTTTAAGAACTGCAACTTCTCATTTTATAAAAGGAGGATTGTAAAAGTGAAACAAATGAATTCCACAACCAATCATAGACTCTATCATTTTCACCTATTATTTGTTTTGCATTCAACTTTATAGCAATACACTATTAGTCATACCAATATTTCTCTAAATGGCATTAACAGTATTGCTCTATTGTCTTTACATTAGCTTTGTAGCCACTTAAATACTATGTTCTCAAACCTCAATTAACTAATACCTAACAATCTTTAGAGAAAGGGGTAGTGTGTGTCTAAGCATCTTTTTTTTTTTTTTTTTTTTTGGTCATATCTTGCAGGTGTTCTATTAACTGAAAAAGGAGTGCATGCAAAAAGAAGCACTTGGAAAAAAAACTTTGATTTTACGCCAGGAAAAAGTCTATTCAGTGATGTGTGTTTCTGGCGAGTAGGTGTAGGGTTGTAAAGCATACAAAGTCTAGTGATTTTGAGAAGAAAAACCTCTGCTGTTAACTTTTCCTGTTAAAGAGAAATAAAGGACTTAAATTCTCTATATTATTGCCTGCTTTGCGACTCCCATATTTCTCTGCTGTATGGACAGCCTGCACCCAAACGGCTGCTAAATATAGATCTTTTACTGGGAGTTAGTATTGAGAGGTGTCTTTAGCTTTTGCTAGTATTTATTATAGTACATTGAAGAACATTAGCTGTTTATTCTTTCTATTATCTGTTTTAAACTATCTGAAATATAAATTGTTAAGGAAATGAAGTCAACTTTTGTTTCCCTAGTCCGTGAAGTTTCAGTTTAGGATTTTCCTTCTCAAAATACCTCTTCAGATAATCCTCCAGTATTGTGTGCAGGATAGCCTCCCTGCCTGTAGCTTTCACTACATTTGTCACTTTGCGTTATAATGATCTACCCATACTTTCTCTTCCAAACTACTCTGTAAGTCCCTTAAAGCCAGTAATTTTTAATATGAAAGATGGAATAATTTGCCAACAAAAAATTATTACTATATCACATGACATGAGCTATCTAGATTGATGAAATGAACACCCTCAAGAAAGAATCCCCTATGACTTGTATCGTTGCTGTGTCCACGGTTCTCGTTAATATGTATTTGCTACTCACTATTTTGTCATCCTCCAGCACACCCTAGTAGAAAAAGGGTAGCAAGCAAGACATTTTGAGAAATAATTATGAAATAAAAGCTAAACATTGAGAAAATTAACTGCATATTTTTAGACATTTAGGAAGATATAACTTCCCCAAAACTGTTTTTAGCAGCTCACCACAAATTTAAAAAAAAAAAAAAAAAAAAAATTCTTACCCCTACAATAGTTTGTCTCAACAGTGGAATGTTGAAAGTCACATTTTTGAAGTCTCAATATCCTGTTTTCTTAAAAGTAGTTAATATCATTCAAATATGTAAATACACCTACTCAGAGGTTAATTTAGTTGTCTCATAGGGCTGGAGTATATTAAAAAAAAACAAGGTCTGAAAATAGACTGCTTAAATTCCAATTCTGTCTCTGTCCTCTCTGGTCACATCACCCTTAGAAAAGTTACTTAACCTGTCTAGGCTTCAGTTTGCTCAACTGTAAAATAGTGGTAAAATAATAAACACCTTAGAATTTGGTTTTGAGGATTAACCGAGAATGAGGGGGATAACCACCTAGCATACTGACTAGCAAATAATAAATGATCACTGAGACAAATTCTCAGAAATCAATTTACATAGTTCTGCTTTTTCAAAACAAAACATATGATTGAACACATTCTAAAACTGACTTATTGGAATAATACCTAATAATTATAATAATAATAACAAAAAAGCCACTGTATAAACTATGTGACATATAACATTTCTTGGGAACCTTATCAGTATAGGGCATTATGGGAAATTATAATATAAAAAATGCTTTATAGTATTATGGGAAATTATAGTGCAGACATTCTGTATTTTTATCCTTCATTTTCATGGTAACAACAGGAACATTTCTAATGTTCTTTGGTCACTGAGCGATCAATTTCTGAGGCTCACTGGTGCACCTTCCTCCCTCCAAAAGCGGGATTGGGAGGACAGAAAAGCAAGTATTAGGTACTTTGAAAGAAGATCAGCTTTATTCTAAATTCTATGTGGTTTTCTGTTGTTGTTGTTGTCATAGTTGAAGTCACTTAATTAAAAAAAAGTGATTATAGATGATTTACTCTCAATATCCCTTCATATTACTACAAAAGCACATTTAAAATATTTCCTTTATTTATATTTAACTCTATCCAAAATTGGTGAGCAAACTCATTTTCTCTAGAATCAACCCTGAATACTTTTTCCTGTCTGCAAAATTTCTCATGCAATGCTCTTTCTCCCAATAATCATGAAGCCCCATTAGTATTTTGCAGGTGGCTGGCCTGTACTGCTTGTTTGTTTGTGTTTCAGAAGTTAAACTGTGAGCATTAATCAGATCCGAGAGTGTTTTATTTTGCGTGTTGTCTTAAAAATGCAAATAAACTTGAAAGCGGACCAATTGCGTGGAAAGTATGAAAAAAGAACACTTGCTGAACAAAGTACTAGGGAAGAAAACCCAGCACATACTCTCAATCACTTTGTCATGGTAGAAGGTTGGAGAAAGGACAAGAACAAGAACAAATACAAGAGAAAGGAATGAGCCAAGATCTTGAAAGCAAATCCTTGCTTCCAACTGAGTTTTACAAATATGTCAAAAATTGAAAAGTGTATATCACTGAAACAGAATCTCCATGCATTTTTATTTCTTTACCTTTACTCTTTTCCTAAAAAAATATTGTCTAGTTTCAGAACATGGTAAAGGACTTTAAGGTTAATTTTAAAATATAATTAAAATAATTTACCCTTGAGCATGTTACAGACACATTATAATCTTCTGTGCTTATTATGCTCATTAACGATCACTTTAAGTATATGGGTGCATTTACCTCACAAAAGCATACAAATAATATATTAATAGAGCTTTCAATCCCAGAATGATGTATTCTCTATTTTTGTATGTAGTCAAATTTTTTCCTTTGTAGTTTTAAACATTTCTTTATGTGCTATTACAAATTGCTATGATTTCTATTATCAAAATGACTCAATGGTTTTGAGTGATTAGAACTTATTGGAAAAATGATGTCTTTTGATACTCATTAACTTTTATTTTGTAGGGAAAGTTTTAATTCTTTGATTTTTTCATAGGTTAGAAGCATCAATCAACATAGATTAGACCATTTTCACTGGGTCTCTGCTAAGACACACCACAGTGTATCTTATCTTCCTGATCACTTAGGGATGCCTGATGAACATTGCAGAGAAGAATATAGAATGGGGGAGTGTCCGTTTCCTCCTCAAAATGCTATTATTATACATGCTTTGCAGTGTGGCAGAGATTATGTTTCCATTATGCTTTTTCAAGTTACTTCTAAAGTAAATTCTTGAATTATGATGGTTATATCCAGGAGTGATACGTAGCAATATTAACTAGCTGAGTTTTTAAAAATATATCCTTTTAAATGCGTACCCCTATTTGTTTTCAGAAAATTGTTTGAGTCAGAAATTTATATAGTCTAATTAAGATTTAAAAACTAGGGATGCCTGGGTGGCTCAGTCAGTTAAGCGTCTGCCTTCGGTTCAGGTCATGATCCCAGGGTCCTGGGATCAAGTACTGCATTGGGCTCCTTGCTTGGCAGGGAGTCTGCTTCTCTCTTCGCTTCTGCCTGCCCCTCTGCCTGCTCGTGCTCTCTCTGTCAAATAAATAAATAAATAAAATTTTTCAAAAAAAAAAAAAAAAGAATTAAAAACTATCCCTAAATTGTATTGTTCTAAATTCATTCATTAACTACAAATTTTTACTTAAAAGTGGGCTTTTGTTTCCATTAGTAAGTAAAAAAATATTAAGGATAGACGGTGTGGAGCAGATTGCTTTGTTATGATGAAGGAAAGAGAACAAAGAACACTGAAAGAAGAAAAGGCAAGATAAGTGTTACATGAGATATACCCGGAATTTTTGTTTTGTGAGAATCTGTTTCTATTTTATCATTTCTATAGGTATCACTATGTGGGGGAAATAGTTATCTTGGGGAAAAAACTTGCCCACATGTATATGAACACCATCACTTCACAGTAGGGAGATAAACTAAATTTCTGACATTTTTGAAATCCAGCAAGCCTGAAGCAAAACACAGTTATTCTAAGACAATGATATTAATATTAGAAATCCAAAAACTAGATCTGTATGGTTCTCAAACTGTTTATGGTAATGATCGTATCAGTTTCTTATGCTGCATTTTTATATTCAACATTAATTAGGACTGAATTGTTATCCTGGTCTTACTTTTTAAGCCTTTTATTCTGGAACTTAGGCAGGAAGAAAGAGCAAACTGAAAGATAACTGATCATTTTCTTGTTAGTGGTTATCTTTCAGACCCTGAGGATCCATCATAAAGTAAGTGTTACTCATGGTTGGTCTTGATTTAAGTTAAAATCCCATTAAACTCTTTCCCAATTTCTATTGAGGCACATACCTAATGATTATTAATGTTCTTTCTGGTGATGTTTATGAATGCAGAACCAGGGAATAATTTGTCTCAATAAGAGAGACTAAGACTATAGAATGATACTTAAGTATCTAAATATTTTAAATACCTAATTGCTATCTTTAGGTAATATTTTCTCCCTTTAGAGAACCTGTGGAGTACAATGCTGAATTACTGAATAGTATATGATTTAGTATTTTTATATGAATCATAAAGTGCAAAAGACAAAACAGAGGCATGGATATGTGATGAGGAGCTACAATTTTAAAAAAGCTTAGAAACATGAAATGTGCTGAATAATTGAAAGTTGCTGAATAATTTAAAGTTGCAGGAAAAATAGTTTGTTAAGCCATGCTATGCAAAAACCACCCATAATGTATTATCGTAGATGTATATCAAGCTATCATCTTTCTTGGATGAATCGGATCTTGCTATTGTCAAAAAGTAGGCCTTTCACAACCATGGATAATGTAAACCTGTAGGGGTCAAGTAAAGATCATGGAAATGAATATTTTCTGACGGTTTAAGCAACCTTATGAAAAAATCCAAATACTAGATTTTATTCTTTCATTTTTCCTTTTAAAATCAAATATTAGAAGTCTGCAGTTACTTCTGTGAATCACTTAATAAGTAAATGTGGAGTTCAATTAATTTGATTCTGATCAATTGGAAGTTTACTTTATAGTATGTAGCCAAATAAGCATAATTGATAGATAGTGAAAATATGTATTATTTAAAAAATAAATTAACTGAAGTTAAAATCACTCTCTAAATAGGTTTCCTAGACTGAATTACTGTCATAATATAAATGCCAAAATGTAATGAGTGATTCAAATTTCACTGATATAATATGACATCTGACAGTTAATAATGGGTTCCTGAAACTACTGCTAGAATGTAATATGCAGTACAAATTTAGCATGGCTAAATTCAATATTAGTTTATGAAGATAACAGTACAACTGGGTAAATTAGGTAATTTTACCACAACAAAATACTATAATTAGTTTTATAATTACATTTATTTACATGGGAAATTTCAATAATACTAACTCGTTTTCAATTCATTGTCAAAAATTTTATAGAAGATAATATACAATTACACGAAATACTACAATCATTTAGAATTATTGGTTGAGGTCTGCATATTCTCTTATAGAAAAATATATCCAAATATATGAACATACCTTCCTTTTACATCTTTTTAACAAATATTTGAGGAATATCAAACATGAGCAAGAAAAAAAAATTAAGAACTGTAGGAACAAAAATGTGTTGAGTGTTCTATACATAGTATTTGCACTATCTCTCTGTCATGGTATGAGGAAGAAATATCACAGACATGAATTCAGAGTGAATGAGGGTCAAAGATGGATAGTGGACATTTGCAGTCTGCTTATGAAATAAACCTGCTGTTACATACAATGATTAGAAGTCACGTGGAATAAGAGTATGGCAGAAGTTGACTGACTGCAGGTGATAACTTCTGTTCACTTCAAGGAGAAGATAACTTCTGTTCACTTCAGGAAAAAAATTAAGTTCCCCCCTGATTTAGCGAACAAGTATTTATTACATACCTACTTTGTGCCAGGCACTGTGCTAAGAAGTGCAGAGTTCAACAACACCAGGAAAAAAACGGATTTTCTCAAAGAACTTAAAAACATTCTGATTAAATAGGTCTAATTAAATAGGTCTAATTCAACTAAATTTTAGATTCATTCAAGCCACACGAGATTTTCATTTAGCAAAGCTGCCCACCATAAGATGTCCTTCATCAGAATTTATGCTCTCTTAAGCATTTAAGACATGGAGCATTTAAGAAGCAATCTGAAGATAACAAAATTAATACTGAGTTAAACAATTAGAGCAGTAACAATAAAGAGAAGTTTTAATAATATCCTCATCCTAAAAGAGTCTTAATCATTATCATTTTCAGTAAACTAACATTTATTGAAGGCTTTCAATGAGCCAGACACTGAATACATTATTTGTTTTGTTTTGCCACCTTTCATGAGGAAAAAGTCCTGAAGCTTGGCGAGGGGAAATAAACTGCTTAAAGTTTTACTGCTAGAAAGCAATAGAGATGGGATTTGAACACAGATTTCTTGGGACTATAACGGGTGAAATTTTCCATTTCCATCTGGTCTACTTTCCCATCCGTCATGCTCAGATGCCATGCTCTAATACAAATATTTTGAACAATAATAATACTGTTGCAGGGAACTGAGAATTTATTCTGCATACACCCATGTTTCATTTTTATAGAAGACATGTTATATACTTGACAGATGGTTTGTTGTTGGTCAAGTATTTGTTCATTTCTCTTGAACTTCCAAAACTTACTTAGCTGCCACCCTGCAAACACACACACACACACACACACACACACACACACGCACACACACGCACATACACACAAACTTAAACACATTCTTGTCACTCCTTCCTTACTTTGTTCACTACTGTTTCTCTAGTAACTAGAAGATTGAAGATAGACTATGGACTCAAAAATACTTTTGGATGGAAAGAAGGGGGAGTTAGGTCTATAGAGGAGAATGAACTCTAGTTAAAACACAATTCTCTTTAATTCTTCTGTGAGAACAGAGTATAAGAAAGATAAATTAATCATCATGGTCTACTGCTGATTGTCACTGTTTCTCTTTGCTTCAGAATTGGATTTTAGTGACAGTCTTCTTTAAAAAAAGAAAAGAAAAGATTTGAGAGAGCATAAGCAGGCAGCAGGGAGAGGGGCTGGAGTAGGGAGAGGAAGAGGGAGAAGCAGACTCCCTGCTGAGCAGGGAGCCTGACACAGGACATAAGGCTCAATCCCAGGACCCTGGGATCATGACCTGAGCCCAAAGCAGACACTTAACCAACTGATGCACCCAGGCACCCTTTGTGATAATCTTCTAATTCATCTTTCTGAATCACAATGTGACATACTCTAATTCCTCTGCCCATACTGTGTCCAGAGTGTCATCTGCCATACCTGTATACCCAAGTCACTACTAGCTCAAATTTCTTATTATTTACATTTATCATGCTATCTATATTGATTATCAATATTGGTCATATCTTGATCTGCCCTAGTACAAATTTCAAGACCTAATTCCTGGCACTCATACAAAACCAAAGCTTTTAATGTCGATGTTATTTTATCTCTCTCTTTTTCCTTCCTACATTTCTTACTTTCTTTGTCTGAAATAGACTGCCCTACCTTTACTACATGGCAAACGTCTCATCCTTCCAGACACAAGTCAAACGTTATCTCCTTTAAATGACTTCTTCAAACCTCCTAATCAGAATGAGTGACAATTCTTTCTACACATATGTCTAGCATATTTCTAAAACAGTGTTTTGATTATTTTAACATGTCTATCTACTACCACACTTCAAATTCTTATCAAATTATCTTAAAAGTGCCAGATACTAAGGATTCTCAATAAAGGACATATGATGAAAGAATGAACCAAATCTGAGGAAATTATCAAAATTAATGATATTGCTGATCTATTATAAGTCTTTGATTTCAAGAGAATGAAATACACCTTTCACTCTGTGGCACAACTATTTTATTATCTGATCTGGACAAATAAAATACAATTAATTATATTCATCTCTTTAGTGAATCAGTTCATACAGAATCATAAGTTTGCATTTTTCTCTAGAAGGTTGACCTGCTCTTAGCAGTGATGAATAGAGCTGAAATAATTTTACCATATCTAGCTATACCTATGTCCCCAGTATATATCTAGCTTGGCTATATTGTTTGGAAGAGCTTTAACTGTCTAGTAATTCTTCTTAAAATCATTAGTCTTAGAATAAAGATAAGGGTGGCAAACTAAAAAGTCCACAAATAGTAGGAAGAGGAGTTTAATAAAATAAGTTTTTAAACCAAACCTTTTACCTATATTAATACTTTTAAAAGTACTACTTCTTACGTTCTTTATATCACATTCTTCAGTGAGGCCAAATGAAAAGCATGAATGAAAGCCAAATGTTATGTAAGCATGATTATGGATCAAATTCTATGGGATTCAACTTGCAAGTCTTTAAAATTAAATAGATACGCTCAAATATATTAGTCAATGGTATTTCTTCTACTCCTTTCTTGAGTTACAATCTACTTTAAGAATGTGCTCTTATGAAGTAAAAAATATATTTTTTGCAATAATATCTGCAAACCTTGGTATAAAGTAGTTGAAAGGAAGATGACAGAGACTTAATAAATATAGACATATATCATGTCATTTTCTATGGATGATTGTAGGAAGGAGGTAGTTTATCATTTTGAAATTTATAAGTGTAAATCTTGAATATGAACATCTAATTATTTATGTGTATGTAGACAGATTTTTAAAGTTACCATTAAATATAGATAGTACAAAGCATTTCTTTTTTTCTACTTATTTATTTTTTCTATTTATTTTATTATTATTTCTATTTTCTTGGTTAGGAAAAAAAAAAAAAAGTCAAGTCAACTTAACCTGTGTCTGAATAGGATTTTTTTGTAAACAACTTTCATGAGTCAGTCTACTTATGCCATTTTGTATTATTATGGCCTGCTATGAAATGTCACCATAATATCTATAAAAACATTTTTAAAAAGTAAGAGAAATGCCATTTTTATATATTGAAAATATGCATAAGCTATTTTCTCTCATTACTTCATTCTACATTTTAAGTATAAAGTCTTAAGCATTTAAAATGGAAGGAACAGTGATTGCCAAACAGTCCAATTTACCTTTTAATATGAGAAATGCATTTCCAAAGAAAAGAAGCTCATTATAAACTGTCCTATTGTGGGAAATTTTTCCTTGCTATAATTTTCCTTTTAATGTGGCAGACTTTTCTCCTCATCTCCATACACTGGTCCACTGAATGCCTTAGATTCAGTTCATTCCACTTACCAAGATAATTTTTTTAATATTTGAAGATACACAAAGAGGTGCCTGAATGGTTCAGTCGATTAAGCACCTGACTCTTGGTTTTGGCTCAGGTCATGATTTCAGGGTAGTGAGATAAAACCACACCTTGGGCTCTGCTCAGTGCAGAGCTGGAGTGGGCTTGTCCTTCTACCTCCCCCTCCCCCAATGCCTCTCTGTCCCCCTATGCCCTCCACCTTCACCTCACCCCTTGCTCATGTGCATGCATGCACACGCACACTCTCTTTCTCAAATAAATAAATATATACAATCTTTTTAAAAAATGAAGATACATAGAACATACGCAGTTCACCCTCCCACCCTCTGTCTCAGCTCCTCAAGTTTCTGGTTTTCCAGATATATCAGCCTTGGTTGAAACAGGAAAGGGAGTCCAGATCACAACTATCCAAGTTTACCTCATGTATATACTTTCCAATATAGCAATGTACCTTTGAAAATGTGGTACCCAGAGTTGAATGTAAAACTCTAGATAGGATTCACCTATCCCAATATAAATTCAAACCATTACAGTCATTACATAGACCCAGAATATTTCTTAATCTGGTCCAAGAAAATAGTATCACTTTTCAGAAACAATGTAAACCTGCTAAATTACAATGAGTTATAATGAATTTAATAATCCAAATCTCAGCACTTGATTCATTGCAAAGCTAGGTCAAGTGCATTTTCTAATTATATTCCTCCTCAGCTCTAATGCATATGGAGTATCACACATTAAACAGTTAAAAAATTTTTGTCTTTGTTATTCCAATCACTTAGAAATTTTCTTCATTTTGATTCTGTCATCTACCTTGTAGATTTTACTTCATACAACGTCTAGATATGATGAACATATTTTCTGGATCTTTATCAAAGTCAGTAATAAAGTAAGGCCAGACTAAAATAGGATCAGAAGCAGCACAGTGTTGCATAACAATATATGGAACTCCTACAGCTTTACATAGCTCTCACATGGAAATAATTATAACATTATGAAGCTGTCACAAGGAAGAGAGATAAATGAGAATGCCTAGGGAAATATTTGACTTAGAATAGGTGTTCAGTAAAATATACTTGGTATGATCCTTCTGAGGCCAAAACACTAAATAAGATTCATTTCACTGCTTAAGACTCATTTAACTGGGTATCTGGAGGTTTGAAGACTTCTGTAAGTATCCAGTCCTCTGTGAAATTGTTGAAATTTTTCAAACATTTAAAAGTCCATTGAATTATCTTTTTACTGGAGTTTTATAGATGAGGAAAGTAACAGATTCTGTATGCAAAAGTGTGCACATGTGTTTGTGTGTGTGAGAGAGGAAAATGAAGGGCCTACCAGAGCTCTGGTATCTTTTGGAAAAACAATGTTTCATAAATATATGAAATAGAAAAATTAGCTTCAAGCCACTAACTAACATCTATTGCACCACCTACAGGGGCAGTATCAACATCTCCCCTCAAGGAGCTAGACTTGATTATAAAATTTTTTCAAATATGATGCCAGTGGCATTCAAACAGCAAGATGACTTTGATAATTCAAGTAGTGTGATTCAAACACACAGCTCATGAATGAGGGATTACAGTATCACAACCCACTGTGTAAAAATCTGGTTACAAAGCTCCACGTGTGTGTGAAAAATTAATTTCATATTAGATATAGATCCACATGCATCTTCTAACAAGTTATTTGGAATATTCAAGCATATGTTCTGCTTTTTTTCCTAATGCACTGTGGTAGGAAATTGTGCACCATGCTGTTTAGTAAACATCAACACATTTGGATTCTCACTGAGTGCACATGATGCCAGATACACAGAGCATACAAAGCAAGGGGTGAGTGACTGCTGGAAACATTTTCCTACTTTTCTATGGGAGAGAGTGTGGGCAGTTTCCATTCCAGCATCTATTTTGGTAAAAAGAACTGCACTATGTATTTTTAAATGTCAAGCAGGGAAAAGTTTTCACTTATCATAAAAATCACATCTTACCCTGTCTTTTCTATATAATCCTGTATGTTTGTTATCTACATTCCAAAAAGTAATCTGTCCCTAATTTATTTATAGTTCACTGCTGAAGTTTACTAGACATTAATCAATTCATTATGATTCATATGGTGAGAAGACAGGAAAGTAGAATTTACAATGACAGTATTTAATGCCTTGATGAATTGTCTTGGTGGTCAGCAGTATCTATATTCAAAATCCAGTCAGCCTTTATAACAAACAGACTTCTATTAGATAGAACTGGGTTTCTTTCAAGAGAAAGATATGACTTTAGGACCTGGTATGCTGCCTAACATGTGTGTTTATAGTACACAGGGAGAATGAAAATATATATTCCAAGCCTCCTCACATTATATCACTAACTCTAACAACTTATAAGTTCAAGTGTAAATAAATATGAAAGGGCTCACTGTCCCCTCAGAATTTGTAAACACAGCTATAAATTCATAGCAAGAGTATGAATTCTCATTGTTTAGTAGTTGATAAAATTATTCACTAAAATATTGCCAGAACTTACTTAAACCAATGACAAGAACTGATTAGACTTTGTACTGTGAATTAAAGTGAATATTGTACATCAAGAATCAGAGAGTAAGGAAATTAAAAAAATAGATTATTCAATTATTGTGCATCTATCTTTCTTAGTAAAAAATGAGAGCATTGGGGCACCTGGGTGGCTCAGTGGGTTAAGCCGCTGCCTTCGGCTCAGGTCATAATCTCAGGGTCCTGGGATCGAGTCCCACATCGGGCTCTCTGCTCAGCAGTGAGCGTGCTTCCCTCTCTCTCTCTCTCTGCCTGCTTCTCTGTCTACTTGTGACCTCTCTCTGTCAAATAAATAAATAAAATCTTTAAAAAAATGAGAGCATGACAACACATCAGCTATTCAGTTGCTGATGATTAAGGAAGAAAGCTCAGCGCTACAACTCGCCTTAGAAGGAATGAAGTAAAAAAAAGAGAAAGAAAATTACAAAACATCAAGTTTCTTACTGTTAATTCAAATTCAAATGCATTTCTCTGCTCTTCAGCATGTCAACAAAGAAACTAACGAACTTAATTTTTAAAGGAATGAATTAGGAGAAATTCAGTTTCTCTAGTTTTTGATATTACTTGATTTTTGTTTTTGTTTATAGACTTGGCCATCAACGATGATGAACTCAAGTCATGGTTTGTATAGCCTAATTAGCAGTGAAACAAAAACGAATAATAAGAAGATGTTATTACAAACGAAGAGAAATTATTTTTGAAGTAAGTAGAGAAAAGAGACTTCTAAAGATCAAAATGTTTTAAATGTCACAGGCAAAGCATGACTTGAAAGAAAAAGAAAAATCTGATGGTTTCACATATTCTATTTTTATTTAATATGATATTTTCTGATTTCTCAAAGTTGTGTATCTTTGGAACACTGCCCTGCCATTTAGACTGCTTTTATCGTTTGGTATTAGATTCCTTTTTGACAATGAAATAGTTTTATAATCTAAATATTAAAATAATAATATCTACCTCACAGATTTAATTGAGAAGATTAAATAAGACAATGTATATGAAGGCTCCCAGTAATGCTTGGTATTTAATTAATCTTAGCCAAACTGCAAACTGAACATGAGTGGACTAAGTGGGTGATGGGTATTAAGAATAGTACTTGCGATGAGCACAGGGTGTTATATGTAAGTGATGAATCACTCAATTCCACTACCAATTTTACCAATATTATACTATATTTTAACTAGAATTATATATATTTGTGTACTATATATAAATACATCTAATTATATATTATACTATTTTTTGAACTAACTAGAATTTAAATAGAAAGTTGAAACAAAAAAAAGAAAAAAGAAAAGAAACACACTAGTTGAAAGGCAAGAAAATCACATATGTCCTTTTGACCATAAAAATAGATTTCTGTTCAAAACAACACTGTATTCTAAAATAATTACCCAAACGTCCACAATTTACCTAAGGGGAAAATATGGAATGTCTCATAAATCTAGAAATAAATAATAGTATTAGAATTAATAGGAAGCAAGAGTCAAAGACAAGTAAATTTGAGCACCATTGGATTAGTTTCTCTCCTGGCAGTTTCTGCTTTGCACCTAAACCTCTGCAATCTTCCCAAAGTGGTTTCAAATTCAAGGAGAATCCCAAATCAGAAGTGGTCAATGAACTAGAGCATATGAATTTATAAGCCATCAGTTTCAGTTAACAGATTTTCAGGTGTTTCCCCTGGGAAAATATATCTGCATTCTGCCCCTTCCAGGCTTCAGATACTTGTGAAAACACTCAGATCATTTTCGCTCCAGTTTCTCCCTCCAGGCATCATATGGTTAGTTTTATGTTTAAACCACCACCTTAGTCACGAAACAACATCTTCATTGGAGGGCACCTTTCAAGTACACAATGTTTGATGTTCATAGAGGAAAAAAAGATTATTCTTCAACTCCTTAGAACCTACATTTTTCTTTTTCTCTGGCGGGTAGCTCCTGTGAATTCAAATATATCTTATCTGGAACTGTAGGTCTCTAAACTCAGTAGGAATAGGGAACACTAACATGGTTCACTGACTCCCACAAGTCCTTTCACCTAAATGGACACTTATCATTTGGCCTGCTGATCACGGGCAAACTTCTCATCCAATACTCCCTTCATTAGCATTTGATACCAGTCTTCAACCCAAGAGATGTTTAAATACCGTCAGAAATAGCTTCACATATCAGCCTTCAGCTCAGGTCATGGTCCCAGGACTCTGGGATCAAGCCCTGCAGCAGGCTCCCTGCTCAGTGGAGAGCCTGCTTCTCCCTTTTTCTCTCTCTCTCTGCCCTCCCTCTGCTCATGCTCGCTCTCATTCTCTCTCAGATACATATTTTTTAAAAGATTTTACTTATTTATTTGAGAGAGAGAAAGAGCACAAGCAGACCAACTGAGTCATACAGGGTGCCACTTGCTCGCAAATAAATAAAATCTTAAAAAAAAAAAAAAAACTTCACTGATAATGACAGATACCAAAATAAGGACTAGATCATAAAGGAGAAAGTAGGAGATGCAGAGGGTGAAAAAAGGGAGATGAGTTAGGGCAATCAAACTCGCAGAGGCTAAATGCAAGAGCAGGGCTACTGATTTAAACAGAAATGAAATGAAAACATTTTTCATCTATGGACCTTGAAAGCCTATCTTCATCTCTATGGAGTGTGATGCTGGTTATCATGGTGGAAAGGCAAAACAAACAACTAGGTTTTAGCCTCTGTGATCCTGAATGTGAAATGAGGAATAGTGGCAAGTTATACATTTTGCAATCGAAACCAAATAATAAAGGTATAAAAAGGAAAATCTATTTGTAAATAAGATATTTACAAGGAAGGAGAATCATTGGGTATTTGAGATTAAGAAGCAGTTTTGGTGGTTTTAATGCGTAATACACCAGAGAACAGAAGGCGAAGAACAGAGTAAGATGACAAGCAAGAAGGCTAGAATGTTCAATGTTTTTCCTTTTTCTTTCTGCTTCCAAATTGGATAGGGCATCATGTGCCTAGAAGACGATTAAACCAAGGAATCCATGAGTGAGTGTGAATAACCTAACCTAAGACGATGGCACACTGTCATTCAGTGTAGCGAGGAGGAGGCATCACTATAGAAACAGTAAAGCTGTTGTTTGTGAAAAGCTATGCCTCTCCCGTGGAGAAGACAGTCACTTTGGAAAACAGACACTTAGCAGATTTGCTGTGAGCTAATTTTAAAAGAGTAGAGAACAGTGATTCTTCTCAAGTCAAATGAAAAAAATACTAATGCATGATTAATAATTACATTTCTCCTACTTTGAATTTTATCCTGTTAATAGTGGGAATTTCCACTATCAAAACCATTCTCTAGGGTGGTGGAAAAACAAACAAGTACAAATCTTAAGCAAATTTTACAGCTGGCTACATAAATGCCTTGCCAACAGTCATAGGCCAGCCTTTACTCTAAATTGTATTCTTATATTGAAAAGAGATGGCTAAATATCAAGATGGCTAAAACTGAGGGAGCCCAACAGAATGAACATGGTTGGTCCCAGGGGCTGACTACCATTCTCTCTCTCTTTTTTTTTTTTCCTTTGAGAGATATGCACATACACATAACCCTACAGATGGCATGATAGCTTTGTAAAATAAGCTAATGCACTTGCCAGTATCAAATGATAATTTAAGATTAATTATGTGTAAATAACATGAATATGTAAGAAGTCCATTTTCCCACCTTGCTCATTTTAAAAATAACCTCAACTGAAAAGGTATCTTTGACAAAGGCAGCTCTACTCATTTTGCCCAGACCTAGAGATAAGAAAGGAACATGAAAGGAAATCTCAAAAACACATTTGTGTGATAACACATCAAGCATCTAGTTGAACAAAAAATTATTCAAATTAGATTTACAATAGGTTGCACAATTACTAATAATGTAAAATTAAAAAGCAGAATAGGAAATGAAATAAGACACATTCAGATAATTTAAGTGGCTTGAAGAAAAAAATTTTTTTTTTTACATTTTTTTCCCTTTTTATTAATTTTTTCAGCGTAACAGTATTCATTCTTTTTGCACAACACCCAGTGCTCCATGCAAAACGTGCCCTCCCCATCACCCACCACCTGTTCCCCCAACCTCCCACCCCTGACCCTTCAAAACCCTCAGGTTGTTTTTCAGAGTCCATAGTCTCTTATGGTTCGCCATTTTTTTTTAAATGTAGTTTAGTACAAATGAATGCAAACAAATCCTGGAGCCAAAGGACAAATCCAAAAAATGCTTCAGGATACAGAATGAAAAAGGAGATGTTATTATTTAAGGAAAAATAGCTACAAAGCACTGACTCAGTGCATAGTGGCAGTGAATAGAACAAACAAGAGATTGGTTATATTGTGCTACTGAAGTACTAAAGAATAAATCAAAGTAAGTAGAATAATGATAAAACACTGGTTGGATTCATCGTACTAACTATATGAGTAGTACTTCGTTAGGAAGCTATTGTGAGGGCATTCCTTTTAATGTCCATGAGACACCAAACACAGCTGCCTAAAAAGCCTCTGGGTACAATCATCCTATGAAGTTCAAACATCAGACATTATCACTTGTGACAGCAACAACTCCAAAATAAAGGAAAACTGATGAGGGATGAGACATGTGCCTCTCAAATGGGATGGTCCACTCTCAGTAATGAAAGCTGGCAATCATGAACAGAAAGACTTTGAAGTTACAAAAAAAAAAAAAAAAAAAAAAGTAGGAAAACAAATAATTATATTACTGGGTAAGAAAACAATAAAAAATTTAAAGCACAAAATATTTAAGTTTATTCAGGTATCTTTCTGTAATTCTACTGCATTTAATATTTCATAGTCCTCATATGAATAATCTTAATTGTCTGCAAACTATTTCAAGTTCTCCTTTTTCTATATAAGAAAAAGATTCTTGTAAAGAATATAAGAATAATTAACTAACAGGGTATTTATTTGACATAATATATATATAAAGCAGGTAATAGGCAGTGGGGTCATATCATGTATTTGGTTATTTCCCTTCATAAATGGTAAAAATTAAATATATTAACTGAATGAATTGCTTATTGCTTATACTTTCCTGATGATATTGAGCTTCATACTGTGCCAAAAATAGTAGATTCTGGAGCGACAATTCAAATTCCAACACTAACCATGAGTGTGTGATCTTGGACAAATTGCTAAACCTTTTTACACCTCAGTAGTCTTCTCTAAAAAAGGGAGACAGTAATTGAGTTTTAAATAAAATAAATAAATTTTAAATAAAATAAAATAATAAAGTTGAAATAATTCAACTTTAGACATGTTAGATAAAAATACTTATAAACTAGTAGTAGTTGGGTCATCTACACATATCTATTTGCAACTAACTGAAGAATTAGATTATTATAATTTGCCATTTGGGTTTGTGATTAGGAAAGCAGTTTATATTAGTAAGGGATAACAATATATAATTCCAAAACATGTTGTTTGAAAATATTTTACAAAGGAAAGTAATGACAGACATTTAAAAACGGATTCTGTAACAGGTGTAAAAAAAATATCCATTTTTAAGCATTCTAGTCCTAAAACTCTAAGATTACTTCCAATGTCTTCTATAAATACTTAGGTTGTAAATATTCTTGAACTCACAACCACAGAAATAATGCAAAAGGAAGAGAAATCATCACATATGTGAAATATGGCAAGTTCACCATTGTTAGGATTGGGTAAAGCAGACTAGCTCTATAGGTTTATCTAAGGTAAACTTAACAATCATTTAAAAGTAATTTACTTGTTGTAGCTTTTATGCATAACCTATTAAATCTGCATGTCCTATAATCCCCCCCTTTTTTTAGTACAATCCACTTTTAAAAGCAAATTTACGCTTTTCCTGCTATATTGCCTATTTGATCTAGAAAGCCAAGTCACCAATTCAAAAACAAGTAGTTTTCTGTCTCCATGGAACATTGGTTTCTAAGAAATTATCTTGGTGGCAGTATAATTATTTCTGAAACTAACATTTATCTCATGTGCCACAGAGAAACTCTGGTTAACATTTTTAGAAATCTAAAAGTAATCTCTTGGTTGTCATAATTTGCCATATATATCCTTAGTGTACTTCCACTCCACAAACAGTATTTATTTGCCATCTCAGAATGCTGCTTCTTCCTCTTCAATGCCAGGCACATGCAGCAACAAGACTTGATGGTGGAAGTTTTGCTCATGCTTTCTCCTCCCACATTAACCTAATGCTTCCTCTCTACCTCTCCAAATTTTCCTCATTTATCAAGGCTGCACCCCATTTTCATTTCTTTTACTAAAGAGAAACCTTCATTCCTCTTTCTGTGTCCTCCGCCAGGCATTTACATTTCAATTCCATATTACCTAGAATATAATTGCCCTCAGAAAATGTCACATATGCAGATATGGCTTCCCTCAATCAGAAAAGCACTTGATAAATATTTTTTCAATTTTGTGTTCCCTCAAAACATATCCAGAAAGCAGTTACTCAATGGTAATTTGTTCACTGTTTTAAATACAAGGCAATGGAAACTACTCTTTTACTATGACACTAATTAATGGGAAAGCTGTCCAGTTAAAGGACATAATTTAAAAATAAATAAATCCCACAAAACAAAACTGTCTTCAAAAAGATATGAGTGCATAAGTTCTAACTGCCCACAGTATCTTAATTAAAGATAAATAATGCTGACCCCATGAAGTTCTGTTTCTTTCTTATGATGATGTCAGAGTTCACAAATTTACAACTATGTAGAGACTGACTTTCAAACTCCTTATCATATGACATTCAGTGTCCTTTAGTATCTAGATAAGATTAAAGTCTTTTTCTCATTTTTCTCTTTATTTTTTTTCCCCCAAAACAAGCTGCGCACATTTAGTTGAGCCAGGGTGCCTCACTCTTCCCGAGCTCAAGACAGAACTTTGGTTCCTGCTATTGCCTCCACCTGGAACGCCCTTCACATGTATCTGTATCTGCTCTAAGGTACTGCTGAAATGTCACCTGCTTCAAGAGTGTTCACCTGTTCCAACAGTTGGAAATGATCTTCACTCCTTTGTACAACTTGAACACAGTCAGCTATTTAGAGACATACACCCTATCTTGCTCATTTTTTCTCATGCTTATGAAGCCAAAGACATACTGCCAGATGTATAATCAGTACTAGTGGGGGTGGGGAGGGCAGGGTGGGTATTTGTTTGAAAGAATTTGTCCCAGTTTCAAGCATCCAGTGAATCTTAAATACTTTCATTTGCCTTCTTCTAACAAAATAGGCACATTTTACTGAGTCAGCCTTTCCCAAGTTATAGACCATAAAACATAGTCACATTAGATGCCTCCTGAAATAATGGAAATGTCTTATGGAAGAGTAATGAAACATATTAGCTTATTAAAGAGATAAGTCCTTTAGGAAAGAAATCTGGAGGTTCAAATATTTGCTGTTTTCATACCATGATTTTTGGTTTGTTTGCTTTTCCCCATCTCCTGGGACATAGCATGGGAAGTACTGGTCCAGCTTCTGCAGATGTGACCAGCTTCTCCAGTAACAGAACTATATGCATACACCTCAATCTCCTCCCCTTTCCTGTCTGCTGTCCCCTCCACCTGCTGTGCTTTTGCTCCTAACCATTCACCTAGTGAACTCCTAACCAGCACTCAGAGTAGACCTTTTTTTTTTTTTTCCAGTAGTTTAACAAGTTTATTTTTTATTCCCATAAAGTCCATCACAGGACTGTGGGACTCTCCAGAGCCACGACTCTCCGTGTAGGGGGCTCAGCATTCCAAACTACTATGCGTTTCTGGTCCCTTCTTCTATATGGGCTTCCAGCACTGCAGCAGGAAAAAACACTCTTATACCAACAAAGACTTCAGCCCAAAAGGTAGATGTTAGATATTAAATATCACACTCTACTGTTCTTTCATTTGGCCTCTATCAGAAGCTAATTGCTCCTTTCTTTGTGTTCTCACAGCATCTACAATAGAGTAGCTATCACATCATTGTTATTTATTTCATGCTTGTCCTCATTCTTAATTTATGTGGGTGTAATGCCCTGTACTTACCAGGCAATCTAAAATGCATGTAATACTGAAAGGATCTCAGGAATGAGACCGATTTTCTATGGATGTGTGTTGGGAAGTGGGTGGGTGGTGGATGTGCTCATTTGGGGGAAGAAGGTAAAAGGAGAAACAGCATAAGAAAAGAACCCCAAAGCTAAACTGGCTTTTGCCTCATTGTAATATTTTATTAGGTAACATAATGTTGATAGTTGACCAAACCATCTATAAAATAAATACTTTCGTAGACTAAACAAGTTTACAATTCTTTTAGGTCATCAAACAGAAGGGATGTCTTTGAAGAAGAGATGAAAATAAAGGGTATATGCCACATCAATGTTATTAATAATTTTTTTTTTCTTCTCTGTTTCCCCTTCTTTCCTACCTCCCAAAACATTACTGCCTAAAAGGAAAAAATTCCTGGGGCTCCTGGGTGGCTCAGCAAGTTAAGCCTCTGCCTTCAGCTCAGGTCATGATTTCAGGGTCCTCAGATGGAGTCCCAACATCGGTCTCTCTGCTCAGCAGGGAGCCTGCTTCCTCCCTCCCCTCTCTCTGCCTGCCTCTCTCTGTCAAATAAATAAACTAAAATCCTTTTTTTTTTTAAAAGGTAACTTTAAAAAAAAAAGGAAAACATTCCTTTACTAGAAGCTTTATGAATTAAAAAAAAAAAAAGACAGGTTATGTGCTGTTCCTCTCAAAAACATTTTAAAAACATTTATAATCTTAAACTTTATTGTTGCCTGTCTCACTAAATCTTGAGTGCCATAATATTAGTTCTGGTTTACAAATTCATATCAACATAAATTTGATTAAACTGTATCTCTTCTACCAATTTTTGGCCTCTCAGCTGGGATCAAGGGTAAAAATGTACCCCTTCTTATAGTGCACTCTCTATACCATGATGAAGCTTAAAATTTCCCATCCTGTGCCCCTTTGCTGCCTCATTTGTCTAAACTGCACAACACTCACAGTTCTCCTTTCCGATTAGCACTCTAATCTCCTGATTCCTCTGCTACTGTTCTCTGATGCTCTCTTAAGCCCTGCTTCTTCCCTGAGGCATTCCTTAATATGTCAGCCTGAACTTTTCTCACCATCCAGCCTTCTTCCAGCTGATGTGCTCCATCACAGCATACAGTTACAAAGGCTGCACTATTAATGTGTATGCAGGATCTGTCCCCAACTCTAGAAAATTTGGATGTAGAACTTAAGAACTCGCTAAAGTGTTTATCCCTGAAGTGCCTAGGAAAACAGCGAAGTATTGAACATAAGAAATATACTAACATATGTATATTAAACTGAATATTAAAAGAACATACTTAATTAGCCAGGCTATTCTGAATTAAATTCATTTACTCACTTTTGAGCCATGATCTTATAGAACAAAAACTTATGATGCCTTAAAGAATTTGCTTTCACTAAGGTTCAAGATGTTTCTTTTATTGGATAGTTTTTTAAAATATGAAGTTCCTGGGCTCAACATTTAATGGAGATAAACTGGTGAGAGAGAGAGGGTTCGAGTAAAAATCAGGATTGTGTTTTTGTACTGTCAAACCAGCCAATATTCCAGTTCACCCATTGATGTTACTGAACTCTATGACGTTTTTAGTTTTATCAAGGCCTTTTAGTTCCCTGGTTGGTTAGAATACTTAATTTATCTTCTGTTACTTCGAAGAGTGTAGGAATAGAAATGGAAGCAAATGGGAGGAATTGTAATAACTTCACTAGTTAGAGTCTGTGATAGTAAACGGAGATTTCTGCTGGGTTATGAGTACCTGGGACCCAGAGAGAGCTGGTATTTCTTTTTCATGAAAGTCTTTTCTTTATCTAAAAACTCATTTCTATTTAAGGACATCCTGCTGGACTTTTTCCATTTCTTCCATATGTTCCATGTCCTTCCCCTATAGGAGGGATCCTCTTGGTATTATAAAACATACCATTTGCTTCTCAGTGAAGTCCTCCAGCAGGAAAAGCTTTAACTATGGATTGATTCCCCTACCACCTTTAAATGTTCAGCATGAACTCAGGTACGATTATCAACCCTGGCCTTCTTACTGTCTCTGTTCTGTTGACTCATTTGCCTTTGGTGGAACATTAAAGAAGGGACGTCTGTGTTTAGTTCTGTGCTTTTTGAGGGGCAAAGATGTCATTGAGCCCAATCTCTGATCTGTGTTTTTCAGAGCATACCTGACCAATGTCCAAAAGGTTTCTCTCTCTCTGAGGGCTTATCAAAGAGGAGGGGGAAACTGGGTGAGAGGAATATCCCTTCTCTAGTGCCCTCCAACCTTCTGCACAAAACCTACGCAGGACTGAAATCAGAAAGGGACCTGTGAGCATGTGTTGAGGGCCACAAAGGTGACTCCCCAGTGTCCACAGCTGCAGCTTCCACTTGGAGCCTCCCAGGACTTGATTCTAAGTGGCTGTGAAAAGCCACTGAGGGGTTAGTGTTAGCCAGAGGCCACGAAAGCTGCCATCCCCAGCTGAGTGATTCTCTGTTCACACTGGGCATAAGCCCAATTTGAACAGAGAATCTGTTTTCTTCCCTCATTTCAAAGGGCACATTTCTGAATACTTCCTCATGCATAGGGGTGAATTGAGAACAATAATATTCATTTATAAAAGAAATCATAGTTAATTATTATAACCATGTTAGTAAATACTGAGATATGGAAGTGTATGGATGTGTGAAGAGCCATGCCTTCTAGTTCTTTCTTAAGAAAATGCATTTATCTAGAAATTATTTAACATTCTGAAGCTACATTCTTTAAGTCGAAAAGTGACGCCAAGCTATCTGGATATTCTCCAATTCACACACCCTGAGATACATATATCCCTGTGATACAACTGCTATTCTCATTCAATATAGTCTCGAGATAATTGGATATCCCCCACTTCCATTTTTTTCTTCTATCCTATTGTGTGTCCACCCTCTCTCTCATTCTAACCCACCCACGAGCAAATACAGTAACATACACACACCATAATTTTGGATAATTCCTTAAATTATTCCAGACATTCTTCTAGGCAATACTTTTTTTTTTTTTTTTCCCTCTAGATTTGTGGTTTTGGCACTCCAGCACCAAGTTCACATCCTGGACCATGCCTTCTATTAGTGGATGTCTGGGCAGTCTCCCAATAAAGCTGAGTAGTTTCAGTATCATTAGTGGGACAACGGTATTTCAGTTCTTTTTCCTTTCATTCCTCTTTAGTTTACTGTCAGTGCCACTGAGCTTAATGAACCAAACCGCCTGCTCATGCATTAAAAACGGAGATATGCATTCTGCCATGGGAAAAAACAAAACAAAACAAACAAACAAAAAAAAAAACGCTACGTCCTATTTTCTACAGCAGACACTTTTTAGCAAACATAAAGTAGAAAAGGAAGCATGAAAATATTTGTATAAAAGGAAGATGTTAATAAAAGCACTTGGAACTTTCAAATAAGGAATGCACTAATTTATAACTATAGAGTGCCCTCATAAACAGCATGCATTCACAATAATAGCAAATCATTAAGAGTACTCTTAGTTCTAGCTACCTCTTTACTTTAGTACTAGTAACAGTAATACTAATATACTAATTACTAACAAACCATCAGAAGGGACCATTAAGTAATAGCTGTATTATAAAATATTACCTACATCTTTCATTCATATCATTATTTCACATCACCTCTGGTATTTGAAGTGTATTAGACACTGGCTTAGAAGTAAAAGCATACCCATATATCTAAAAACTAATAAAAACCCAAATTGTAAAATCTATCATTGTTTCACATAATAAGAATATCAAAAATTATATTGTTCCAGACTTAAATACTTTTGGTAAAGGAGTGAGTACATACATAACATGGATAATAACCATACATTAAGGTGTATAGGTTGCAATCCAAAATTTTGGCCCCATATTTTGTGGTACTGAAGTCACTCTTACGTATCAAATCACTATGACATGGTTTTACTGAATTTAGCTTTTGCGAACACCTCTGGCTTTATAATAAACTAATTCATTTTACTCACTTGCATCTCAGTGAGTGGGAAGTGGGAGAGTAGTTACTCAAAATTGTCATTCTCATCAACTACATGTCACACAACTTAGTTATGCTGCACATGCAGGGAATGGACCCTTGAATCTTAGGTGATTTTTGAAGAAAGGTAAACCTTAGAAGACTGTGGATTTTTGATAGCAGCCCTGGCAAAGGAAATACAAAGCAGGGTTCAAAAAGAGAGGGTAGAGACTGGAAAAGATAAACTGAAACTGTCTTGCAATCTTGCTTCATTCTTTTAGTAAACAAATTTCTATCTGTATTTCCCCACCAAGAAAAACACTGCACAGGGTTTATGAGTTTTCCCAACATTTAGAACCCCTTAAAAGCAGTCAGGGCTCCTCCTTATGGAAGCTGTGATTTTCCTACAATAATTTTCTATAACTGTGCCAAAGAGCTAAAAATAAAAATGACATAAGAAGTTTCACCACAGTGAGAATCACAAGCTCAATTGTAGAACTGAGTCATCATCTTCACGTTTCAGGAAGATAGATACAGGTTAGGAAATTCACTGTGCTGATTGCCTTCCTCCTGCCTGTGCTGGTTGAGATATAAAGTCTATGGTATGGTTCCCAATAACTGCTAGGAACTCTGGCCATAACCGAGTAGATAGCTGTAAAGTACTATCATATTGAGAAAGTAAATGTGGTAAGAACCGTAACAGGCTGAGGTTTACTGAGAAAGTCCTGATTACTGTGCAGGCTGAGAACCTCTGATCTACGGCCAACGCTGCACAAAAGTGTTACAGAATTTATCGAGCCTTATTTAAACTAAACATATATCTAGCTCACTCCCTTTTATTTCTCTTCATCATGCAGCAGAACAATTTTTTTGTTTTATCATGAAACTTCTGTCAGTCAATCCCCTAAGTCCTCTGTCACACTTCTCAAGGTCACGAGGAGCCTCAGGAAGGAAATCTTTGTGTTGATTGGGTCTGTGAAGCATATGCCTAAGGGTGCTGCTAAATGAGCCTTTTGTATTTTCAGTGAAGTGACTAAAGGGTGGAGGGAGAGAGGCCTGTGAATCCTGTTAACAAGCTGTCCTCTGGAGATCCTAGCCCCGTGTGCCCCCAGCCCTTTGTCACCTATGTGAAAACAAGAACTTTACTCTCCAATTGCCACCTTAGGGAGAGTAGACACTCTGGTTTGGAAATAAAGCATTCAGCAGTATAGGAGTCAACATATAGAAACTCTCTTTTCTTTTTCTGCCACTAGACTATTGCATTCTGAGAAAGAGGCACATGACAAAAAGCAAAGTTCACTCCTGCTGAGAAGCTTTTCACCATCACTATGTACATTAGTTGTTGCGGAAAGAATAGTGCAGTTGCTTCAGTTCTTTGAAGTTGGAATAGTGAGTGTGGCATAGCATGTGGATATATAAGTGTATTGATTTTAATCAAATATGCTCCTCTGGGTAAGGCCTTCTTGCTTTTCTTAACAATCCAGTAAACAGAAAGATATGCAAACGTAATTTATCTATAGGAGCTAGGGTCTCTATTTTGTATTTCTCATCAGAGACCTGCTGTTTGGTGTATATATTAGGTTTTATGAATTATCATATCACTAACAAAAGATGTTAGATGTTCCATACACTTACTCCCCGTGGGGTTATAATCTCACTTTTTTTTTTTCCTTTCTCCATGGCATCATGATTCTACTGCTCTCAGTCTATACCAATGAGGATATTTTTCCTAACTGTATTTGTTTTTGATCAGGCTTTTTTTTTTAATATTTTATTTATTTATTCGACAGAGAGAGATCACAAGTAGGCAGAGAGGCAGGCACAGATTGAGAGAGGGAAGCAGGCTCCCCGCTGAGCAGAGAGCCCGATGCGGGACTCGATCCCAGGACCCTGGGATCATGACCTGAGCTGAAGGCAGAGGCTTAAACCACTGAGCCACCCAGGCGCCCCTTGATCAGGCTTTTTTAGAGTACCGTGGAATAATTTGCACGCCATCCACTTAGAAGTAAAGTTCTATGAGTTCTGAAACACACAATCTGGGAACCTAAGATGCCCTTAATGCTCCCCTCAGCTTGACTCAATTTGAGGCAGGCTTCTTCCTGACTCTAGGTCACTGGACTCTCTTTTTCTAGAGCACTTACTTCAAAGCAAAAACAAAACTTGCAATTGTAAATTGTCTCTGCCCTTTTGAGATGTAACTCTTCCCAGCTCTTGCCAGTTTCACACCTGAGGAATGTCTTTCTCCTAGTAGTTAGCCCTTCAAAATGCACACATCAAGAAAAAAGTCTCTGCCTCTCCTCCGCTCTGTGGGAAGGGAGGAGCCTAACTTAGCTAATTGACAATTAGGAAGCACAGCCAGCCTATCCACACTGACCAATCTCCCCCCCTTTCTTCTTCTTCTTCTTAACCACTCTCCTTCTTAACATCCTCCAATATTTTCCCACTAGCTCATCCTAAGGCTTAAAAATTCTCCTGCATTGATTTCAAAGGAGTTGAGTTCATTTCTCTCCTAACCATAGTCCTGAATAAACTCCTTTGCCTATTTAACTCCATCCATGCAATTTTTCTTTGACATACAACTACAGTCAAATTACAGAACATCTTCATCACTCTAAACACTTCCTCTGAGTCCCTCAAGTGCCAATTCCTGGTAACTAGTGATCTAAGTTTTGTCTCTGAAGCTTTACCTTTTCCAAAGTGTCACAGAAACTAAATCATATGTTACTTTTTTATATCCGTTTCTCCTTTCACTTAGCATGATATTCATCCACGTTATTGCAGTATCCATGATGTCTTCTTTTCACTGCTGCATACTGTTACATTGTATACTACCACAACTGATCTGGTCTCAATTCATACTTTGAATTTAAATTAGACTCTCCTTATTGTATCAATACTTGTCTTAATATATTAAGTATTGTGTTTTCTAGACACATTTCGAATCAAGATTGGATTCACCCAAAAGGTCCTTGCTTTTCCTTTCCAGGCTGGATGGAGGATTTCCATGGTTTCTACTGGAAAACTTCTCGTATAATAACTAGGCCAATATGTGAAGAAAATATCCAGCGACCTCCCTAAAAACAATACCAAATCTTCTATAAAATTTTGGTTAAATGAATATCTACATATTGCTTAAAATGAAATATCAATATGAAATTCATTGACATTTTATACTGTTCATTTGTTCTAAACAGATATCATGTCCTAATTATCCATTCAAGTCAAAATTGAGATAATTCAGCCAGAAAGTATATTTTAAAGCTGCTTGGCCTCCTGGCCAAAAACCTGGGAATAACAACACACCAAAAGCATAGGAATGTTATATAGAAGATCTAATTTGAAAAGAGTATAAACCCCTTCCCTAAAAGTATATTTTTAAAGAAAATTCCTACTGTTAGATGTAGGCTAAACACACATATTTATGTATTTTAAATATATGAACTTCATTATCCTAAATTCATTATCAAACCTACATATGTTATGCGATTTTGTTGGTTAGTTAGTCAGTTAGTTAGTTTTGGCTGCCTTTTTCATCTTTAACTGACAGTGAGTGGAATTATTTGGAGATTCTGACTCCTGGGCATCAAGCAAATTCCATCTTCTGTAACTAGAGAACAGATTCCTAAAAAAATGTTTGAATGTAGTGGCAGTCTCCTCACTTTCATTCCAATTTTAAGATGCAAACATGAGAGTGACATACTCAAAAATTAAAATATGTAAGAAAGTGGTAAGTAATTAATGACTTTCCCTCTATTCTCATATTATTCTATAAATTTAATTGGCTAGTTCTTTAATGTTCATGGCCAATTTGAAATAACTTACATTTCATATATATGAACAGTACTTGACCAATATAAAATTTTTAGCTATTTGTTGTGTGTCCAGATTCAGGAAATGTCCATTGTATGCAAAATGCAAACTTCCATAAATTACCCAACAAAGAAGTTAGAGTTGGCTGCCACCCAAAGTGTAGCTCTATTTCTGTCATTTTTCACTATATAACAGTGTTTGTGTGATAATTAAAACATATCACTCTGTTTGGGACTTATTATTTTGTAAAGTAGATAAAAACTAGAAAATTTATTTAATTTTGATCTTATTTTTTAAAAATTCTTAGCAACACCGGAAAAAAAGAAGACATATTTGTGATGAGACATGTACATCTCCTTAAAAACAAAAACAAAAACAGACACATTTGAATGGGTAACAATGTCAAAAACAGTGAGAATTTGGGCTTCTGCTTTTTGAATGAATGCTTATTTGCCCTTTTTGTTTTAAATTCTGATGTGCATCTTGTTTATAAACAGAGGTTTTACTTAAATTTCAAGAATCTTGACTTTTGCATCATTAAATCAATTTTAGCATATAATATCATTCATGGTCTCAGCTATTATTTATCAAAATGATTTATATGGAAAATAGTATGAATAGGTGTTTTTTCAATATGATTTTATAGTCAAGTTAGTTTACTAAGGACTAGATGGAACAATTGAAAATAGATTCATTTACTTTTAACTTGACTATGCAAGTTAGTCAAGTTAGAGTTTAACTTAACAGAAAGTTTAGTAAAGTTAAAGTTAACGTTAAGTTAAGCTTAAGTTAATGTTAACGTTAAGTTTAAACCTATTGTAAATCACCAAGAGAAATTACTGGGGGGGAAAATGTCTTAAACACTTCCAGTTTAGACACCCTCTTTACAAGGCCTAATTATCCATGAGAGACACATCTATAAATTCTACCCTCAGACTGGACTTTGGCTAACAGGAGAGGTCACTGTGGAGTGAAAGAGACTTCTGTAATACTGTGAGGCAGGAGGCTGACCTCAAGCCCTAGATCTGCCACCAGCTTTGTCAGAACATTAGAATAGTCACCAAGAGCACAGCCCACAGATCTAGACTTTCTCGATTTGAATTCTGTCACAGCCCCTTGTCTGCTATGTGACCTGTATCTTCCTTTATTCAACTATAACGAGTCATTGAAGATAACTGAGAAGTTAATTCTGTTAATACAATCAGAGTGTTTTTGAAGAGTTACTGATAAATGGTAAGAAGTATGTAAGTGTGAGCTATTTTTTATCAATGGCTTCCAAACTTTCGATCTTGACCCACAATAAGCAATTCATTTTACATAGAAACACAGTATAAACACTCAAATATATACAAAAATACACATGGGAAATAAAATAATTCTTAACAACTGCATATACCATGAACTTTAATATTATTTATTCTCTTCTATTTACTTCTCTTAACCTCTTTTTTCTTCATTCTATTCTGTTCCATTTATTAAAGTCTATACAATTTATTCTACTCTATTCTTTTCTATTCCATTAAGAAAAAGCTAGTGCTGGGGTGCCTGGGTGGCTCAGTGGGTTAAAGCGTCTGCCTTCAGCTCAGGTCATGATCTCAGGATCCTGGGATCAAGCCCCGCATCGGACTCTCTGCTCAGCAAGGAGCCTGCTTCCTCCTCTCTCTCTCTGCCTGCTTCTCTGCCTACTTGTGATCTCCCTCTGTCAAATAAATAAAAATAAAAAAATTTAAAAAAATGAAAAAGTTAGTGCTAAACCTCAGATTGTAAGACTTACTCATTTATCTATATGACCTATCTACTGGTCATTAATGAAACTCTGCCTCAGTCCACCTTTCATATCAAAGTTACTAGATACTTCATAAAATTTGAAAATTTTCAAAAAGCCATATTCAGATTCCATTCTTGACTTGCTTAATATGGAACTCCTTGTGGTCTTGGCTCCAGAATCTCTCTCACACATAAAAAGCTGTAGATACCAAACCATCTAGGTTTCTAATAAGTCCAAAATTGAAGAAATAAATGAAATTTAAAGAGAAGGTATCTACTTAATCTATTCTTTTAAAGATTTCATCTGTGGGGCACCTGGGTGGCTCAGTGGGTTAAGCCTCTGCCTTCAGATCAGGTCATGATCTCAGGGTCCTGGGATCAAGCCTCTGCTCAGTGGGAGGCCTGCTTCCCCTCTCACTCTCTGCCTGCCTCTCTGCCTACTTGTGATCTCTGTCTGTCTAATAAATAAATACAATCTTAAAAAAAAATAAATAAAGATTTCATCTGTATTTAATATATGCAACACATATACATAAAGTCTAAAACACACTACTATTTGTTGCAGTTCCAAAGGAGTCAAAGGGAAAAAAAAATCTAGATAACCATTCTTCAACAATAAGAGCAATTCTATGCCACTTTAGAAATTTAGCATTTTTAAACCCAGAATTATATAATTAAAATAAAAGCTAAAATCAGGTCAAAGTTGGGATTATGTAGTTTATTTAACTCTAACATTTTTGTATTCTTAACTGGCATAGACAAGTGTGCATCAAGCCTTTTAAATAGTTAAAACATTCTTACATCTATACCTACAATTTTATGTACTATAGAACAGGTAAGAAGACTAGCTGTAATGCTACCTCCACTCTTCCCAGAATTTGGTGATACAACCAATGACATCTCATGTGCCCCCTGGAGTAATTATTACACATGTCTATAGAGTATAATAATATTTGTATTACATCAATACATAAAACCAGTGCAAATATCCAAAAACCCATTTCAAGTTTGAAGTATCTTATTATCAGAATTTCCTAAGCTTACATAAAAATTTAAAACATATTTATAAATCCTATAATGTATATGTACAATTAAAATTGTTTTATAAAATATTAAATATCATGTATAAAAACATTGATTCTTGGTGGATATTTGGAAATCAGAATGAGGATTTTATACATGAAATGCTTTTGTGGAAAATATTTCATTTGTCAATGTGCACTTCTAACAATGAATCTTTTGACTTTCTATTCAATTTCCAAATCCTTTCAATGGTAATTAGAAAAAAATCTCATAGTTCACAATTATCACAGAGTAGAAGAAAATTTTATTATTATTTCAATATTTTAATTTTCTTTTTTTAAGAATGTCAGATGAGTTTTTAAGATTAATTAATTAATTTATTTATTTGACAGAAAGAGAGAGAGAGAGATCACAAGTAGGCAGAGAGGCAGGCAGAGAGAGAAGGAAGCAGGCTCCCTGCTGAGCAGAGAGCCCAATGGGGGGCTAGTTCTCAAGACCCGGAGATCATGACCCAAGCAGAAGGCAGAGGTTTAACCCACTGAGCCACCCAGGCACCCCTCAACATTTCAATTTTCTAAAAAAATATTAACATTTTCCATTTCTCTATATTTTTATTTCTATACTCTTCTCACATGTATTTGTATTATCTTTACTCCTCCTTTAATATCCTGAGATATTTAGTGTCCCAATAAATTACTTATGACCATGTATTCTGTAGGACTTCAAATACAAGGCTTTCCAGCAGACTTCCCTATTAGCATCCATGGATATATGCAGAGCCTTTTCAAAACTCTACACATCTATGTTAATTCCATTAGCAAATGGCTGACCTGTATTGATCACAACATACAACTTCAGTTGATTTAAAAAGTACTGTGAGGCAGGTATATTTTTCTCTCATTCTCACAGTTTGATATTACTTATTGTCATTTCATGTAGGTTTTCCATGCTGATGTAACAAATACTGATTTGTACCTTTTCATATTCTACCTTTTGGTTGTTTTGTTATATTTTCAGGATCTTTCAGGGAACAGTACTATGGCTGTCACTTGTTTGAAAGGCCCTTCTCCTCTGTCTTTGTACACTTCATTCCACAAACAGCTGTATCACACCTGTCATTTGGAATGGCAAAGATGTCTCTGACTGATAAGCCTATACCTGTGGCACACAGAGTGGCTTCAAACAACTAATTAGAAGGAGCTGGGCCACAGCAAGGTTTGGTGCTATCCATCAAACATGCAACCAGCACTGACACCATCAGAAAAACTGTCAAATGTGGTTCTTCCTATGAATAAACCCAAGGCCACTTGTTCTATGGTAAAAAAAGAAATTGGCAGAACATATGTAATAAAAAGTAAAAAAAGGTGATGGCCATCCTTTATACAGAGTTAAGTAATTGAAAACAAATCTTAAACCAGTGGAAAATCCAATACCTGATTTACAGCTCTTGCTGGATTACAGGGAATCAAACTGAAAACGTCTCCATGAATCTCCATTGGAGCAATTCCTAAATGATCAATTATATTTATTTAGCCTCCGAAAAACACTAACATGCACTTTCTTTAATTATAGGGGGATGTCAACTATTATAAATAAAATCAGATTTATAAATTCACATACGGATACAACCTTAAAACCCCATCTATTACATATATTCATACAATTTGTATAATATATGATTCATTTAAAGTCTAAATCTGTAAGAATGCATCTATAAGCACACATATCTGAGTTCACAATTAAGTGTTTGGAAGGTTTTTGTTTTGTTTTGGTTTTTGTTGTTGTTCTTTTTAAAGATTTTGTTTATTTATTTGACAGACAGAGATCACAAGTAGACAGAGAGAGAGAGGAGGAAGCAGGCTCCCTGCTAAGCAGAGAGCCTGATTCAGGGCTGGATCCCAGGACCCTTGGATCATGACCTGAGCCAAAGGCAGAGGCTTTAACCCACTGAGCCACGTAGGCACCCCAAGTGCTTGGAAGTTTTTAAACCAACAATACTGAACACGAACTGAAAAACATTACATAGTCATTGTTCTTAATAATTAAAAGTGTAGGCAGATACCACATTAACTAAGAATGTCAAGTTTGATAGGTATTGTCATTCTGTATTTTGAAACAGCACAAGGTCTTGAAAATAGAGCCAGGAAAGAGCTCTGAATTGGGAAGAGAAATAACCAGTGGAACTTTTCTTAAACCTGTGATGACCTCTCCCAACACCCAGCCTTCACACATGCAATCTTCTGGAGAAACATTCTCATTTGCCCAAGACCACAGTGATCACACACTCCTGATCATTCACCTGGCAGACTTCTTCCAGACATACATTATCATTATTGTGTTTTTCCTCTAACAGGTTAAATTGGCTCCTGTTATGTGCTCTTGAATCTTGAACATATTGGTAGCACTTTTGCACTTTATGGTAACTTCCTATTAAGAGTGTATCCCCTATAATATCTGAGACACAAAGAAGCATGTGTGCCTGCTCAGCCTAATGAACTTAGCATATCACATAACAGCATCTCTGATATATTTGCTGGGTGAATATTTGTGGAAGGCAGGCAGGCAGACAGGGATTGTTAATGTGAGACTTATAGATTGGCTTCAGCATAATTATGGAAAAGGTCAACAAAGGGAAGACAGATAATTTGTTCCCCCTCCAAAGAACAGTCTCTCAACATCATATTTATGGGAAAGAAACAAAGGAAGGAATGTCTAGCACCCAATCCCTGTTTATCTGGTTTAGGGAATGGTTCTATTTTAAAAATTAAATCAAACCACATCAGAAGGCAGAGACTGTAGTATACGAGTTGGTCAAAAGCGTGTATTTTTATATTTTCCTATATTACTAATACCTCCTACAATTTTCTAACATAAGTTCAATGGTATGAAATAAAACAATATTCATGTTTCTAGAAAATATTATACATAGGCATTAGACATGAATGTATGTAGCGTCTATGTACTACTGTACTATAAATGAGTTTTTAGTAAATTCAATTTCAAATTTCTATATACTTATTTAGTAGCTAACAAGTGATTAAAAAATTTAAAGATTTAGGGAGAATTCATCCATATATAAGTTACATATAACAAATACATATCAAGGAAAGTTTTCAACTGTTTATAATGATAGTTAGCAAGTGTCTCAGGATTTGTTAGAAACTGTTTGCAAGTCCAGTCTTACATAAAATGGCCTGAAAGATCTTTGACTTCTCCCAGGTGGACAAGCAAGAACTTAACTCTAATAAATCTGTAAATGATATGCATTTGTTGTTGTTGTTGTTGTTATTTTGCCAAAGTGCAGATTTGACTCCTTTATGATAAAGGATGAAAGAGGAATAAATCTTTATCTAGTGAGTAAGCCAGTCTGTCATCTAGAATACTGTCTCTACTGATTATAAAACATGCAAAGTTTCATAGTAAGTGACTGAGGTGTAACATAGCTTTTATGTAAATGTTTGTTAACATTTAATTTTAGAGGTTAATCCTATATGTTACTAAGAATTTAAATATTTTGATATATTAGGAATTATTCCCCAAATATACATGCATGGATATAGAGATATAGTATGTGTTTGTGTCTGTGTGTGTATTTTAAATATTTTTACCTTTGGAGTTTTAGAAAGGTTGTTCTTATGAGGAAAGGAAATTAAAATAAACTGGCTTGTGAATTAATTTATTATTATTAGTGAAAATCTATTAATTTAAATTACCTATATTACCCTCAAATATTGAAACACATAAAGACTTATTGTTAAATGATTTGCCTATTATTTTAATTTAAAAACTGATACCAACTGTAATACCTATTAAGGACTGAACATGTTTATTTCATTGGAAGTTATATGTGTTTGGATCACATAACTGTATAAAACACCAAAAACAGGAAAATGTAAATATGTAGTGTAATATACATATGTTAAATTCTATGTATTTAGATCCAAACTGTTAGTTAAGGTCAATCTGTGATAGGTATAGAAAAGAAAAGAGAAAAGGAAAGGAAAGACCAAGATCAAGTAAAACAAAAGCAAAAGGCCTTTGTCTTTACATCTCTTTCATAGAAAGTAACAGATAATGTTACCATTTTGCTGTTACTCCATTTGGTATTATTAATTTAAACAGGAGGGTTCTAAACTATAGTTACAAACATGGAGAATCCTTGTTTTCCTTGTTCTCAGAGTGCCCCTGGTTCAGTGAATTCAAGCTCAAGGTGTACCTGTAACTTCATCTTTAATGTGAGAAAATTATGCTTACCCAGAAGACTACTGTCCTAAATGAGGTTATGAGTATGAAATGGAAGACACACAAAAATACTAACACTCTAATACATTTTAGTTCTATTCTCTTCCCACATGCTCCTTTCACTCTCCATTTGACACATTTTTATTCTATTAAACATTTCCATCAAATGATGCAATTGGGAGGAGTCAAGATGGCGGAGAAGTAGCAGCCTGAGACTACATCAGGTAACAGGAGATCAGCTCGATAGCTTATCTAAACATAGCAAACACCTACAAATCCAACGGGAGAGCGAAGAGAAGAAGAACAGCAACTCTAGAAACAGAAAATCAACCACTTTCTGAAAGGTAGGACTGGCGGAGAAGTGAATCTAAAACGACGGGAAGATAGACCGCGGGGGGAGGGGCCGGCTCCCGGCAAGCGGCGGAGGAACGGAGCACAAAATCAGGACTTTTAAAAGTCTGTTCCACTGAGGGACATTGCTCCAGGGGCTAAACCGGGGTGAAGCCCACACGGGGCCAGCGTGGCCCCAGGCCCCGCAAGGTCACAGAAGGATCGGGGGTGTCAGAGTGTCTGAGAGCTCGCGGGTATTAGAACGGAGAAACCGGCTGCAAAGACAGAGCCGAGGACTGAACTCTCAGCTCGGGGTTACCTTGAACTGGTCGCGGGCTGGGTGAGCTCGGAGCGCGGCTAGAGGCTGGGGATACGGGAGTGATTGGGTGCTGTCCTCTGGGGGCGCACTGAGGAGTGGGGCCCCAGGCTCTCGGCTCCTCCGGGCCGGAGACTGGGAGGCCGCCATTTTCATTCCCGTCCTCCGGAACTCTACGGAAAGAGTTCAGGGAACAGAAGCTCCCAAAAGCGAACCCGAGCCGATTACTTAGTCCGGCCGCCGGTAAGGGCGGTGCAATCCCGCCTCGGGCAAAGACACTTGAGAGTCACTACAACAGGCCCCTCCCCCAGAAGATCAACAAAATATCCAGCCAGGACAAAGTTCATCTATCAAGGAGAAAGCAGATGCAATTCCTAAGACAGCAGAGCAATTCCAGAGGAGGAGAAAGCAAAGCACGGAACTCATGGCTTTCTCCCCATGATTCTTTAGTCTTGCGGCTACTTCAATTTTTTTTTCTTTTTTCAATTTTTTATTTTTTTTTCTTTTTTCAATTTTTTTTCTTTTTTCTTTTTTCTTCTTCTGCTAAATTTTTTTAAAAACTTTTACCCTTTTCTTTTTTAACGTTTTTTGACTAGTTCATCTAAATATATATATTTTTTCTTTCTTTTTTATATTTTTTTATTTGTTTTATTTTTTAAATTTTTTTCTTTTTTTTTTTCTTTTTTTTTCAGAACCTGTTTTTTATCCCCTCCCCCCCCCCCCCACAATTTGGGGTCTCTTCTGATTTGGTTACAGCGCATTTTTCCGGGGTCTTTGCCACCCTATTAGTAGTTTATTTGCTCCTTCATATCCTCTTATCTGGACAAAATGACAAGGCGGAAAAAATCACCACAAACAAAAGAACAAGAGACAGTACCGAAGGCTAGGGACCTAATCAACACAGACATTGGTACTATGTCAGATCAAGAGTTCAGAATGACGATTCTGAACATTCTAGCCGGGCTCGAAAAAGGCATGGAAGATATTAGAGAAACCCTCTCTGGAGATATTAAAGCCCTTTCTGGAGAAATTAAAGAACTAAGGTCTAACCAAGTTGAAATTAAAAAAGCTATTAATGAGGTGCAATCAAAAATGGAGGCTCTCACTGCTAGGATCAATGAGGCAGAAGAAAGAATTAGTGATATAGAAGACCAAATGACAGAGAATAAGGAAGCCGAGCAAAAGAGGGACAAACAGCTACTGGACCATGAGGGGAGAATTCGAGAGATAAGTGACACCATAAGACGAAACAACATTAGAATAATTGGGATTCCAGAAGAAGAAGAAACAGAGAGGGGAGCAGAGGGTCTATTGGAGAGAATCATTGGAGAGAATTTCCCTAATATGGCAAAGGGAACAAGCATTAAAATCCAGGAGATGCAGAGAACCCCCCTCAAAGTCAACAAGAATAGGTCCACACCCCGTCACCTAATAGTAAAATTTACAAGTCTTAGTGACAAAGAGAAAATCCTGAAAGCAGCCCGAGAAAAGAAATCAGTAACATACAATGGTAAAAATATTAGATTGGCGGCAGACTTATCCACAGAGACCTGGCAGGCCAGAAAGAGCTGGCATGATATATTTAGAGCACTCAACGAGAAAAACATGCAGCCAAGAATACTCTATCCAGCTAGGCTATCATTGAAAATAGAAGGAGAGATCAAAAGCTTCCAGGACAAACAAAAACTGAAAGAATTTGCAAACACCAAACCAGCTCTCCAGGAAATATTGAAAGGGGTCCTCTAAGCAAAGAGAGAGCCTAAAAGTAGTAGATCAGAAAGGTACAGAGACAATATACAGTAACAGTCACCTTACAGGCTACTAATGGCACTAAATTCATATCTCTCAATAGTTACCCTGAATGTTAAAGGGCTAAATGCCCCAATCAAAAGACACAGGGTATCAGAATGGATAAAAAAACAAAACCCATCAGTATGTTGCCTTCAAGAAACTCATTTTAGACGCGAAGACACCTCCAGATTTAAAGTGAGGGGGTGGAAAACAATTTACCATGCTAATGGGCATCAGAAGAAAGCTGGGGTGGCAATCCTTATATCAGATCAATTAGATTTTAAGCCAAAGACTATAATAAGAGATGAGGAAGGACACTATATCCTACTCAAAGGGTCTGTCCAACAAGAAGATCTAACAATTTTAAATATCTATGCCCCTAACGTGGGAGCAGCCAACTATATCAACCAATTAATAACAAAATCAAAGAAACACATCAATAATAATACAATAATAGTAGGGGACTTTAACACTCCCCTCACTGAAATGGACAGATCATCCAAGCAAAAGATCAACAAGGAAATAAAGGCCTTAAATGACAAACTGGACCAGATGGACATCACAGATATATTCAGAACATTTCATCCCAAAGCAACAGAATACACATTCTTCTCTAGTGCACATGGAACCTTCTCCAGAATAGATCACATCCTGGGTCACAAATCAGGTCTCAACCGGTATCAAAAGATTAGGATTATTCCCTGCATATTTTCAGACCACAATGCTCTGAAGCTAGAACTCAATCACAAGACGAAAGCTGGAAAGAACCCAAATACATGGAGACTAAACAGCATCCTTCTAAAGAATGAATGGGTCAACCAGGAAATTAAAGAAGAATTGAAAAAATTCATGGAAACAAATGATAATGAAAACACAACAGTTCAAAATCTGTGGGACACAGCAAAGGCAGTCCTGAGAGGAAAATATATAGCGGTACAAGCCTTTCTCAGGAAACAAGAAAGGTCTCAAGTACACAACCTAACCCTACACGTAAAGGAGCTGGAGAAAGAACAAGAAAGAAACCCTAAACCCAGCAGGAGAAGAGAAATCATAAAGATCAGAGCAGAAATCAATGAAATAGAAACCAAAAAAACAATAGAAAAAATCAATGAAACTAGGAGCTGGTTCTTTGAAAGAATCAATAGGATTGATAAACCCCTGGCCAGACTCATCAAAAAGAAAAGAGAAAGGACCCAAATCAATAAAATCATGAATGAAAGAGGAGAGATCACAACTAACACCAAAGAAATACAGACAATTATAAGAACATACTATGAGCAACTCTACGCCAACAAATTGGCCAATCTGGAAGAAATGGATGCATTCCTAGAGACATATAAACTACCACAACTGAACCAGGAAGAAATAGAAAACCTGAACAGGCCCATAACCAGTAAGGAGATTGAAACAGTCATCAAAAATCTCCAAACAAACAAAAGCCCAGGGCCAGACGGCTTCCCAGGGGAATTCTACCAAACATTTAAAGAAGAACTCATTCCTATTCTCCTGAAACTGTTCCAAAAAATAGAAATGGAAGGAAAACTTCCAAACTCATTCTATGAGGCCAGCATCACCTTGATCCCAAAACCAGACAAGGATCCCACCAAAAAAGAGAACTACAGACCAATATCCTTGATGAACACAGACGCAAAAATTCTCGCCAAAATACTAGCCAATAGGATTCAACAGTACATTAAAAGGATTATTCACCACGATCAAGTGGGATTTATTCCAGGGCTGCAGGGTTGGTTCAACATCCGCAAATCAATCAATGTGATAGAACACATTAATAAAAGAAAGAACAAGAATCATATGATACTCTCAATAGATGCTGAAAAAGCATTTGACAAAGTACAGCATCCCTTCCTGATCAAAACTCTTCAAAGTGTGGGGATAGAGGGCACATACCTCAATATTATCAAAGCCATCTATGAAAAACCCACCGCAAATATCATTCTCAATGGAGAAAAACTGAAAGCTTTTCCGTTAAGGTCAGGAACACGGCAGGGATGTCCATTATCACCACTGCTATTCAACATAGTATTAGAAGTCCTAGCCTCAGCAATCAGACAACAAAAAGAAATTAAAGGCATCCAAATTGGTAAAGAAGAAGTCAAACTATCACTCTTCGCAGATGATATGATACTATATGTGGAAAACCCAAAAGACTCCACTCCAAAAATGCTAGAACTTGTACAGGAATTCAGTAAAGTGTCAGGATATAAAATCAATGCACAGAAATCAGTTGCATTTCTGTACACCAACAACAAGACTGAAGAAAGAGAAATTAAGGAGTCAATCCCATTTACAATTGTACCCAAAACTATAAGATACCTAGGAATAAACCTAACCAAAGAGACTAAGAATCTATACACAGAAAATTATAAAGTACTCATGAAAGAAATTGAGGAAGACACAAAAAAATGGAAAAATGTTCCATGCTCCTGGATTGGAAGAATAAATATTGTGAAAATGTCTATGCTACCTAAAGCAATCTACACATTTAATGCAATCCCTATCAAAATACCATCCATTTTTTTCAAAGAAATGGAACAAATAATCCTAAAATTTATATGGAACCAGAAAAGACCTCGAATAGCCAAAGGAATATTGAAGAACAAAGCCAAAGTTGGTGGCATCACAATTCCGGACTTCAAGCTCTATTACAAAGCTGTCATCATCAAGACAGCATGGTACTGGCACAAAAACAGACACATAGATCAGTGGAACAGAATAGAGAGCCCAGAAATCGACCCTCAACTCTATGGTCAACTAATCTTCGACAAAGCAGGAAAGAATGTCCAATGGAAAAAAGACAGCCTCTTCAATAAATGGTGCTGGGAAAATTGGACAGCCACATGCAGAAAAATGAAATTGGACCACTTCCTTACACCACACACGAAAATAGACTCCAAATGGATGAAGGACCTCAATGTGAGAAAGGAATCCGTCAAAATCCTTGAGGAGAACGCAGGCAGCAACCTCTTCGACCTCAGCCGCAGCAACATCTTCCTAGGAACAACAGCAAAGGCAAGGGAAGCAAGGGCAAAAATGAACTATTGGGATTTCATCAAGATCAAAAGCTTTTGCACAGCAAAGGAAACAGTTAACAAAACCAAAAGACAACTGACAGAATGGGAGAAGATATTTGCAAATGACATATCAGATAAAGGGCTAGTATCCAAAATCTATAAGGAACTTAGCAAACTCAACACCCAAAGAACAAACAATCCAATCAAGAAATGGGCAGAGGACATGAACAGACATTTCTGCAAAGAAGACATCCAGATGGCCAACAGACACATGAAAAAGTGCTCCACGTCACTCGGCATCAGGGAAATACAAATCAAAACCACAATGAGATATCACCTCACACCAGTCAGAATGGCTAAAATTAACAAGTCAGGAAATGACAGATGCTGGAGAGGATGCGGAGAAAGGGGAACCCTCCTCCACTGTTGGTGGGAATGCAAGCTGGTGCAACCACTCTGGAAAACAGCATGGAGGTTCCTCAAAATGTTGAAAATAGAACTACCCTATGACCCAGCAATTGCACTACTGGGTATTTACCCTAAAGATACAAACATAGTGATCCGAAGGGGCACGTGTACCCGAATGTTTATAGCAGCAATGTCTACAATAGCCAGACTATGGAAAAAACCTAGATGTCCATCAACAGATGAATGGATCAAGAAGAAGTGGTATATATACACAATGGAATACTATGCAGCCATCAAAAGAAATGAAATCTTGCCATTTGTGACGACGTGGATGGAACTAGAGCGTATCATGCTTAGTGAAATAAGTCAATCGGAGAAAGACAACTATCATATGATCTCCCTGATATGAGGACATGGAGAAGCAACATGGGGAGGTAGGGGGATAGGAGAAGAATAAATGAAACAAGATGGGATTGGGAGGGTGACAAACCATAAATGACTCTTAATCTCACAGAACAAACTGGGGGTTGCTGGGGGGAGGTGCGATTGGGAGAGGGGGAGCGGGCTATGGACATTGGGGAGGGGAGGCGAACCATAAGAGACTATGGACTCTGAAAAACAACCTGAGGGTTTTGAAGGGTCAGGGGTGGGAGGTTGGGGGAACAGGTGGTGGGTGATGGGGAGGGCACGTTTTGCATGGAGCACTAGGTGTTGTGCAAAAAGAGTGAATACTGTTACGCTGAAAAAATTAATAAAAAGGGAAAAAAAAATGATGCAATTGGAATGTTCATGAAATTCCAATGGTAATTTAACTTCTGTGTATCTCTGAATCCAGCAAAACCTGTGTTACAAATTTATGTAAAAGGTCAGATATATTTCCCTTATCAAAACTGTTTTCCCAGTTTTGGTCGGGAGATTTATAGTAGTAGTCCATCCTTGGATATCTTGATCAACCATCTGCACCCATGAATTTCACACTTGTGATAACTGCCACATTTCCAAAGTCTGGCGGCTAAAATTCATACTTATTTTAAAACTCTTCCACCAATCTCCCTAACTCTTAGAGTTAAGATTTCCATCTGACATTGATTTTCGGATTTCATTGCTACAAGGGAAAAGTCTTATCTCAAGAATTCATACACTGAACACTATACCATTTTGTAAAAATACTTCAGCTCAAGCATCAGAAACAGTGACAGAGAATAGCTACTCATACTGAGATGCAGTCTTGTGTGAATTCCAATAACTATGAGATATTTTCCTACAGATTGCAGAATATAAGACACTCAAAGCTCTAACTGCTTGCATTCTATGCTATTTCATGGGTAAAGGGAATTGAACATAATAGAAGGAAAATTGCAATAAAATTTATAGATCAAAGATGCTTAGTAGAGGTAATACGCATTTATGGCATGAAAACAATGTGCACTTATTCATTCCATGCTTCTATTTTAACCATCAAGGCACTTTGTATATCCAATGACAGAAGGCCTGCCAGGAAGAGAATACTTAAATATGATACTCCATTTAAATTCCACACCTTATTTAAAATCTAATTTAAGAAAAATTTCAAATATGAACTATTTTCTCTAACATTTGCTTGGACATTTTTTATGCAGCTTGGAGGAAGTCATTAGATCACTCCAGGATCCAGAAAACCTGGATCCCATTCTAGTGCTATCACCAGCTAGCTCTGTGACCTACGGCAGTTACTCCATCTTTCTTGTCATCAAGTTACACTTCAGTAGTATGAATATATAATCTCTATCGTCCCTGACAGCCAAATAGCCTGTGAATTTTTTTTTTACTTAAATACTTCTTAGAGTAGTTAACCTTGTAGTTTTTGAAACTGTGTTGTGTTGGTTATATTCCAACTTTATTAATTACTACCCGTGTGAATTCAAGCAAATTATGTAACCACTATATGCCTCAGTTTCCCTATCTGTAAAATGGGAATAATAATAATGGGGTTATTGTTAGAATTAAATGAGATATATTTTAATGATTCAATATGTAAGTTTTCTTACATTTTAACATATCTTGAAGCAGGAAATGTATTAAAGAAACCATAAATAAGCACTTACCAGAGTTTAATCACCAGCATTTTTTTCCCCAATGGTAAATGAAATTGCAGCATGCGTTACACTAAGATGTTAAACAGTAACATCTGAACATCTTAGATTAGACAAAATTTGGTAATACATATGAAATGCTTGGGGTAATGTTTGGTACAAAAATTACCCAATAGCTGATACTATCATTTTTTCTATAAGTAAACAATAATTGTTATATCTAAGTTAAGTGTGATGGGTAAAGTCTGATAATTTAAGAATGATTAAAAGCTTGCTAGTCGACAAACCATAAATGACTCTTAATCTCACAAAACAAACTGGGGGTTGCTGGGGAGAGGTGGGGTTGGGGGGGGTTGTGGACATTGGGGAAGGTATGTGCTATCATAAGTGCTGTGAAGTGTGTAAACCTGATGATTCACAGACCTGTTACCCTGGGGATAAAAATACATTATATGTTTATTAAAAAAAAAAAATTGGAAGGGGAGGCAAACCATAAGAGACTATGGACTCTGAAAAACAACCTGAGGGTTTTGAAGGTGCGGGAGTGGGAGGTTGGGGGAACCAGGTGGTGGGTAATAGGGAGGGCACGTATTGCATGGAGCACTGGGTGTTGTGCAAAAACAATGAATACTGTTACACTGAAAAAAATAAATAAAAAAAAATCAAGAAAATATGGCAGAACTGACATCTACGCAAAAAAAAAAGCTTGCTAGTCATACAGACTTTGTTCAGTTTTGTATCTAAATTCATAATACAAACTTATTAATAACTATATTCATATTAATCAATATCAGTCAACAAAAAATATGACTTTCTACTTGAACAGTATAGTTTTATCTAATTAAATATTTTTATGATTAAAAGCTTAACATGTGCTTATTTTTACTTTACCAAGATGATTAAAGAGGGAAAGCATAAATGATGAGAAAATTAAAAAAACAGTAATATATTTATGAGGCTTACCACATTATTCAATATAAAGGGAAAAAAATGTAACAGCATAGCACAAACCAACTTTGTAGGTTATAATCACCTCATAAATTCTCAAGAATGGTTAATACTAGATTAATAACTTTTAAGGAACAGGTTATTGCAACTATCCCCTTTGTTATTGGTCTACAGATATTAAGCATTTATATAGAAACCCTGTCTTGCAGAATGCTTTATAGCACTCCAAAGCTGGCATGACTTCAATTTCCAAGTTTTATTTTCTTAGAAACATCAGAGAGTTTCACTCCGCATTAAAAACAAAAAAAAAGCATATACTTACTAAATTAGGTATATTATGATGAAAAGCAATCTAAACTCAGGAAGGACAAAATGTAAATGATGGCCACATATATACACAGACCCTGGCATAGAGTAGGTGCCACAAAAGTGTCATCGGTCAATATCATCTTTATTTAGTATCACAGAGCACTAGAGAGAACTAGGATCTTAAAGATGACCTAACTGGGAAACACTGAAACTGTAAAGGGCCTGGAATATGATGATAAAGTGAGAATTTGTGGAATAAAAATTTTCTAAAATAATTTATTTTCCTTTGTTTATCAATATAACACAGTAGATTTCTTTCACTATTGATAACTGGACTCATAAGTCAACATGATAATTCTAAGTATTTTTTTTTCTTATCTACATTATCTAGACAAATAAACCCTGTACAAACTGTGTTCTTGTGCTTTGGGCCTTATAAAGTACCTAAGGAAGAATAAAAATATGGTTCATGGAAACTTATTTTAATTATAGCTCATTTAAATTCTCTACAAAAAATTGGGAAATAATCAGGATTTCAATGGCTTTTAGAATATTCTGTGTGGACTTTGAAAATATTTACATAGTTTTTATATATGAATAAAACTTATTTATTTCTGCCATAGAGAAAGTGTTATTGTGTTATTATTGGATGAAATCAGGGTGACTCACGGGAGAAATTTCCATGTTCTACACACCTGAAATATACATAGTAATGATGAAAAATCAAAGGTTAAATTATAGTTCTCTCAACCATCGAGTGATTGAGATTTTGGAGAAAGAGAGCAAATAAAAGCAAAATAGGAAGGAGAAAATGTGCTATAGGTTAGAAGGATGTTTCTGAATAGTTAGATCCACACAAAGAAAAAGAAAAATGTAAAGGAAGTATTAAGGGATAAAACTGTCCAAAACACCACTTTATCCTTTTTCCACCTCATTTAATAGTTAGAAAAGAAGGTGCTTATTCCATCAAATTTCTATTAATCAAAGTAGTTTCTCTGACCTGCATTACTACTGGGAGGTTTGAGAATGATAGATCCCTTTACTTGGCAAAAACAAGTGCAAAAATCCAGTACTACTAATAATAATCAAAATATTTTCAATACCTTTAAGGAAATGGGGGGAAAACCTAGCTTCAATGAGAAAATAGAATACATAGGACACACTAACACTCACACATACATATATACGTATTCATATTATTGATCTCTCCATCATCTATCTACAATCTATATGTTGACTATAGAAATACATGAAACAAATTTGTATGTATTAATGTTAGAATTAACTATTGAAACACAATTCCTTAAAATTGATATTTTATTGTACAATGTGAACATACTTAACACTACTGAAACTGTAACTTTAAAATGATTAAAACAGTAAATTTTATGTTATGTTTCAAACCACAGTTTTAATAAATTAAAAGAAAGGTAACACTATGGAGTATTATGCCTCCATCAAAAAGGATGAATACCCAACTTTTGTATCAACATGGACGGGACTGGAAGAGATTATGCTGAGTGAAATAAGTCAATCAGAGAGAGTCAATTATCATATGGTTTCACTTATTTGTGGAGCATAAGCAATAACATGGAGGATATGGGGAGATGGAGAGGAGAAGGGAGTTGAGGGAAATTGGAGGACGAGATGAACCATGAGAGACTGTGAACTCTGAAAAAAAAAACTGAGGGTTTTGAAGGGGCCGTGGGTGGGAGGTTGGGTGAGTCTGGTGGTGGGTAATAGGGAGGACACATAGTACATGGAGCACTGGGTGTGGTGTATAAACGATGAATTCTGGTACACCGAAAAGAAATTTAAAAAATAAAAATTAAAAAAAAAAAAGAAAGGTAACAGATTTTTGCATCCAGCCATGTTAGAATAATTGGTACTGGAATACCCCTCCCAATATAGAAAAAAAAAAAGAATAAAGAATAAAATATGCGTCTCCTACATTTTACAATGGATGGACTCATTAAGGAAAAAAACAGTAATTTTTATTTTAAATCCAAACATACAAGGAAATAAAAGATCAAGCTGAGAAAAGGCAGGAAAAAGGGAAAAGATTAATGGAAATTCCAGCTAACCTGCTCATATTGAGCAACACTATCTTCTTTACCTTCCTTAAGTATAGGGGATGAAGCAAATCAGTCTTTCAACCAACAGATGTTGGTATCTTTGAGCTCAACTAATAAAAATTAACCAATTAGGAATTTTAACTCCAAAAGAAAGTTGCTCATTACTTTCTCCCAAACTAGGTAATAATCAACACTTTGTATTCAATGAAAAGAACAGCATATTAATAACTAGACTATTATCAAAGAGGAAAAATATTATTTGTCTTTTGTTCTAAAACTGTATGTTGTTTAAAAAAGTACTAGTATAAAAATATGAACATAAAAGAGGATGACAAAGAAAATATTTATTATAGTTAACTCAGACTATATAAATCACTAGGAAAATGCAAATTGCTCAGCACTAACATGGTCTCTATAGAGATACAGCATACCTCGTAATGGCTTTCTTCATTCTCCTGAATGTGGAAACCCGCAGAGCTGGGACATTTCTGAGGAGTGACAGGAATATTGTCACTTTTGCTGTGTGAGTTACACTGAAAGAGATTACCAAATAATTGTGACAAACTACTCCACATTTAGAGTGTCTACTGAGAGACATGGTTGTTTGCTAAGAGTCTAATTAAAGGAGTACCATTTGAACTAGCAAGGGTCTAGACTCATAGTAACATGCATTAATATGGAGACTTCCCCCCCCCCAAAAAAGATTAAAAATATCCCCAGGATAAACGAATTGTCAGAATGTTTTAAGTGAAATGAAAAAATCTTAAGTGTAGTTATTTTATTTTTACCCTGTCTTTTTTTAAGCCGCATCATTATGCTTATAATTTTAGTAGCTAAATCTTACATGATGCTACTATTTGTGTGAGGTATTATCCAAGTGCTTGATATATATCATACACAACTTGACGTAAATATTATTATTATCCCCACTTACAGGTGAGGAAAACTAGGCATACAAACTATTCTTACCAAGGTTGGGCTGCCTGCCCAGGTTTCTGGGAGTACACCTCATGCCTTATCTACTACATGCACAGCCTTTACAAATGATACATTTGAAGCAAACAAAAGTGAAAAACTTAAAGTTTAAGGTTTTGAAGTATTCACTTTTCTCCTGTACCAATACCAAGTATTTTTGAAACAGGTTAACTAAAATAATTCACGTGGAAAAGGATGTGAATTGTATAATGTAAGACATTAAATTATGGCTTGACCTTTCTCCATGAAAATACTAAAATGGTTGTTTTCCATATTCCTCATAAGATTTTTTTATGCAAAAATAAGATATTATTCGCTTCCTGTTATCCTTGCTTCCTTCTTTCCTAAATCTCTTAATTAGATTCAGGGCAAGAAATATTTACGAGTATTTGCGGTTTTTTATTACACATGATGTTGGAATTTCTAAGGCTCCTAATTAATGAAAGATATTGTAGGTGCTTCCGAAAAAGGTTCACCATTGGAATATAACCTTCACTCTTTCATATGAACAGATTTGTATGACATAAGTAGAGAAGATAATGTTTTTTCAAACTAGTATGGCACATTTTCAATTAACCAATGAAATTTTACTTTCCTCATGCCAAAAAATAATCTGTTAGAAAATGACTATCAAAGACATTTTAAAAAAGTGAATTAATTTTTGAGGCTAGTGTTAAGTTCAGTGTATTTTCACCTCAAGGCCACTATTTTATATATTTAACTATGTTTTTAAACACATTACATTCTTTTAGACTTGTTTTGAAGTACTTTTAAACACAGAAAAGGGGCAAAAACACCAAAAAAGAATTAATACTTCAAAAATATCAGTCAATTATCTCATTGTTAGTTTAAGGGAAAAAGCAATAGGACAGACTAGGAAAACATGACTCTCAAAACCCTATTAGGAACCTTTCTGCAAGGAAAAAAAAGATACATTGTTTCTGTCCTCTGTACAAATAGTTATCATTTCAACCATGTTCAAAACTTACCTCCTCTAGGAATTTTCACGGGTAAATAAGCAAATAGCAATAACCATTTTATCCTCTACTTGTAATCTAAGTAACTTCTAGGTGAAGTTTCTAAAATGCTGCTTTACCAGTTTAATTCCTGGGATGCGCCTAGGTTTGTCTGAACAATGTCACTTAATTATTAAGGACCATCTTTCGTATTTATCCACAGTGGCTGCCTTTGATTCCTAAGGAAAAAAGCTTTGACCTTAAAACAGTTATTGTCATCTATGATGTTTCCTAGACATTTTAATCATGCAATTCTCGTTCCTAGCCTCTCCTCTTATCTATTCATGCTGATTAATCTTTTTATTTGACAGAGAGAGAGAAGTCACAAGTAGTCAGAGAGGCAGGCAGAGAGGCAGGCAGAGAGAGAGAGGGAGAAACAGGCTCCTCACTGAACCGAGAGCCCGATGCGGGGCTCGATCCCAGGACCCTGAGATCATGACCTGAGCCGAAGGCAGAGGCTTAAACCACTGAGCCACCCAGGCGCCCCTGATTAATCTTTTTAAAACATCTCATGTCTTATGCAGTGTTTCTCCCTAGAAACATTTCAATACCTCTGGCCTGACAGTGGCTGTCACCCTGGCTGTATATTAGAATCACCTGGAGAGCTTTAAAAAATACCAATAACTGAGCCCTACCTCACACCAGATGAATTAGAACTCGGGCAAAAATATGGTTTAAATACCCAGGTAATTCTAATGTGCAGCTTGAGTTTAGCATCCCTGGGTTAACATTTCTTTGGTGCTCAGGACAATAAGGCAAATTTTGGCCTCACTCCTCTTTTGATCTGATCTCTTGCTCTTTAGCATTTGTTCTTCCTTCTCCTTATTTAATGTCATATGTTGGGAGCTGTTTTTTTCATGGATTATATCATAATGCCTTTGAATGTGAAAAAAAAACTATACTGTATAATGCTTTATACCTTTACATACAAGATTTTATGTATTATCTACCAGAAACCTCTGCAGAGACATAGAAACAAACCTTCTTTAACAGGTTCAGATAAATTCAGTGCCTTCATGCAACAATTTTTGCCAAGTAAATGCATTCCTAAGTGACAGAACTCAGGCTATTTCTCCTCTGCCATATCTCCCTTACGGCGTTCGTTCATTTGCTCATTCATCCACATATCTACTCTGCTTGTTTATTCATTTGTTTGATCATCAGATATTTACTGAGTGCATGCTATGGGTCAGGATTTGATTGGTTCATTAAGATATGGGATTTAATATCTATAATATTCACTTCAGCAGTGAAACCACACATAGAAATAAATAACCACCATGATATGTGAAAATACCACATGAAAATGTAAGCACAGGTTGCTTAGGGACAAAGAAGACAGAATGACTAGACTCCTGCATTTGATATGTGGGAAGAATCTGGAAAGATGGGAATCATGGTTGGCACACATTCACAACAAAACAAACCGCATGTGCAAAGGCTAGAAGACATGAATTCTTGTGACTTGGTCTGTGAGCTGCAAGGATTTTGACAGTGCTTTAACCATGAAGCCTGTGAGGACTGCTTTGAGGATAGAGAAAAGTTACTAGAGCTTTAAATTTAACAGTGGATCCAAGATGAGAAGTCACAGAATCGGGCTTAACATAAGGGAGGACTAGCAAATAATAGGGTAAGTGCTTCACAGTGGTGGTACCATGGGTGGGCCTACGTCACCTACCTCTCTTTCCCAAATTCAATAAAGAAATATAAGCAGACTGGGTGTGTTTGCAATATGACTGTTAACACCTAAGTCCTCCCATCCCAACAAGATCTCAACTCTAAGCCTCTCCTGTGCCTAGTTCAGGGCAGCCTCTGTTTGTAAAGCAGCGAATGGCACCCGAGGAAAAGTTTAACCCACTTTGCCTTCCTCGCTTTCTAAAATTTTTGAGTATGACAATGTAAATAGCTTCTGGTATGTAAATCTATAAGCGTGAGGAAAAAAAATTTAAAGTAACTCTATAAACAATATTTTGAGATCAAATATTATCAATAGCCAAAACTTTAAGGAAACAAGTTCTTAAGTGAAGACCAATTTAATCACTATGAATTCTTTCTAACAAGTTTCTATTTCAGGGAGAGCCGTAGCCTGAAATGGAAAGATTTATTATAAATGTCTCAAGATTTCACCCACCAATTTTTTTTTTCTGTTTGCCAAATTTGATATGAATAACTATATAATGAATATGGTTAAGATGAATTTGTTAAATCAGATTTCATATTGCAGACAAATCACTTGAGAGGTCCAGAGCTCAATAACAACAATCGTATTAAATGGAAATCACTGTAAATACATTTGTTTTATACTTTAAAATCCATTTGATGTTTTTCATTACCTATGATTAATAGTCTCCATTTTAATATGTGGGTAAATCTTGCTTCCCCAAAACACCCACTGTAGTTCTTGGGAAATTGTCATTCACTACTTACAGAAATACCTACAAAGAAAGGAAGGAAGGAAGGAAGGAAAAGAAATACCTACTCAAACTTGCCTCATGGTCAGGAATATTAGCCTTTTCATTTTTAACAAATTTCTAAGAAGGGAGTTCATAGCCATATAGCCATATAGCCATATCAAGAGAAAAGCTATCAACAGTGGCAAAAGCAACAAAAGTTTTATGAAAAATCACAGAACCATCACTAAGACAGAGGTGTTTTCTTGCTAAAAAGGGGGTTCTTTACATTTTCTCTATACTCAAACTCTATAGCAGCAACAATATGTTCTTTTATTCTACTACTCTTCCCACCTTCTTATAAAATCAAGATTGTTTGCTAAAAATCAATGGCACTGTTAATCATTGTAGAGGCAGTAGCCTTGCAATCATTATAGAGGCAGTAGCCTTGTATTTTTGTGCTATAGGTTTCATTAAATAATTAATCATTTATAATAAATAATTAAATAATTCCATTTGTTAAAAACTCCCACCGAAAATGTTATCCCTACCCATTTTAAGAAATTCTTCTTGGGAAGAACTATAAAATATTCTTAAAACTTTTGATTAAAAAGAGCTCTAAGTTTAATAAGAAATTCCCATTTGCAGAAAAGGATTTAAAGAGCTGTGTGTACTTGGTGTCTTGAACTTTTCTCCATTCATTCCTTTGGAGGACCCTTGTGAGTCGGGTTTTCACCACCAGCATTCCACTGAAACTGCTCTGTCATAACCACCAATGATTTGTACGTTAGTAACTCAACGAGAAATTCTCCGTTCTCATCTCACTTGACACAACTGATAACTCCTTTTCTTCCGGACATATTTATGTCACTAGCCTTCTAGGACACCACACACTTATGGTTTTCTTTTTACCGCTGTGCTCTCTTTCTCGAACCATTTAACTGTTCATGTTTTTATTGTTATTTAAAAACAAAAACAAAAACTGTAAAGCATAGAGAAAATGAAATCTAAGTACTTTCTTTAGATGGTATGTTGTCTGACAATGTCCTCCATTAGTTCCTGATTCTAAAATACTTCCTCAGTTAGACAAATGAACAATTTCTTATTTATTTATCTTTTTAAGCTTTTATTTATTTATCTAGAGAGAGAGAGAGAATGAGCAGGGGGAGAAGTAGAGGGAGAAGGAGAAGCAGCCTCCTTGCTAAGCAGAGAGCCCAATATGGGGACCCCAGGACTCCAGGATCGTGACCTGAGCTGAAAGCAGATGCTTAACCAAATGAGCCACCCAGGGGCCCAAGAATTTGTTTATAAGCAGACAAGGGAAGAACTCTTAGAATATTCCTAAACATGCTTACTTTTAAGAACATATTTTAAGAGTACTTCTAGAAACTGATGAAAATGTATAGTTTAAGAGATCTGTAGTGTGGATTCTCACCATTTCTGAAAATGTTTCCCAATCACTTACTGTCCTGGAATCTACTTTGTTTCATATCGGAAAGCCTGGAGCCTGTGTCAACGGCCTTCTAATGTCTTCTCTATATCTTCTCAATTGGCTTAATTTCCTTATCATCATTAAATATAATTTGAAAACAAAGTTAAAATGTTCACCAAACTGTGATGAACACAAAGTTAATCAGCTTGGGTAATAGATACTTTGATTTAAAATAAAAAATGCATTATAATAAATTTTAAAACCAAATGCCATATAAATACCTATTCAAATCATAGAAATACACATGGCCAGAAACTGTAACAATTTCAAGGCAGAGATTCCTTAAGTAAAATGAAAAACAAAGGTGGAGCATCAAAGGATTAAAAAGGAATGTCAACTATACCTTTAGTAAATAGGAATCATTTATTTTTTTAAATTGTTTGTTTTGCTTCTTTCTCTAAAAAATTGCATTTTTTCTTTAAAAAATTAGAGACAGAAATATCACAAAATGTTAGCGTATGTTAATTCTGGGTAGAAGGACATAGGTATTTTCCTTATTTTTTTTTTAACTTTTTCTAAATTTTTCAAGTACCTAAATATGAACAAGCACACAGGAAAAAGGATTAGCATGGCTTTGTTAAAAACCTCAACAAGACTTTTGATAATGGTGGTAAAACAGTTTTACAAGGCATAAAATCTTGTAAGTGTGCACATTCAGAAGTAAAGATACCATGTGGATGTTATTACCTTTTGATTCTCCCCTTGTCAGTAGAAAATGTAGAAAATGTTTCTCTAGGCTGGCTGGGTGGTTCAGTTGGTTGAGCATCTGACTTGGGCTCAGGTAGAGATTTCTAGGTCCTGGGATTGAGCCCCACATTGGGCTCCCTGCCCAGCTAGGAGTCAGCTTATCCCTCTCCCTCTGAAACCACCCCACCCCCGCTCCTGCTCACTCTCTTTCTCTCAAATAAATAAAATCTTAAAAAAAAAAAAAAAAAAAAAGAAAAGGAAATGTTTCTCTAAAGTCAGGTGAAAAACATGCTAATTCTTCCTTCTATGGTGCTATAGCATAAAGGTCTTCTTTCTCTACTTCGTTTAAACATAGTTTTGCTTTTTTTCACTCCACAAAGAACATGACCCTCTTATTGACAATTTATTAGAGGCATATAATACAATGCCTTCAGCATTACTCAGTATTTTATAGTATTTTAAGTGAAAATTTTAAGTGGAATAAATGAATAAATGCAAGACTTTACAATGATTTATAGTCACCTAGATTGTTATGGCTTCTAACTCTCTGGGTGATAATTTCTTTGTAGCTGTTTTCTTTAGTTTGTTTTTGTTTGTTTTCCTTTTGTTTCACAGCAGACAAATTCATTGGAAATTTGTGTCTCCAAATTAGCATTTTGTCTCATAGATGCTATCACAAAAATAAGGTGCACTAATAGCATAGATTGAGAGCACCTGTCGTTAAAACATTAAACAGAGCAGTGGTTTTAGGCTTCATGCTTTGTTTCTCCAACTGAATCCTTAGCAATTCATGACAGAAAGTTCCTCACAGTAATATATTCCTAAGTGCATAAATTTGAAGTTACCTACTATATACACGAACAAATAGCTCCTGCTCAATGCCCGGGTCCTATCCAGGAGAATTTGCCAAGTTCACCTTTGGTTTTTCTAGGGCAGCAAACCACCTGGTAAGCAAGTTGACTAGGATCTGCTTCAGACTCCCTGAAATGACCAACACACTTACTACTTTGTATAAGACTTTTGGCACAGGTCCATTAAGTAGACCAGTTGGGTTTCTTCAATTGTAGCTCTTTGTGATCAAGTGAAATTAAAATTGAAAAAAAAAAAGTATTTCTTGGGGCACCTGGGTGGCTCAGTCGGTTGGGCGTCTGCCTTCCAGGGTTCTGGGATCCAAGTCTCACACTGGGCTCCTTGTGCAGCATGAAGCCTACTTTTCCCTCTGCCTACAACTCTGTCTGCTTGTGTATTCTCTCTCTCTCTCTCTCTCTCTCCCTCTGACAAATAAATAAAATCTTTTAAAAAAAAGTATTTCTTATTGTGCATTTTATTATTGCAAGTAGGTCATGTTTAAAGCATTAGTAGAAACTTACCTCAATTTACAACTTTATGATACACTAAATGAAACCCACTTTTTTTTTCCAAAACAGTCAAGATACAAGGGATACTTTGTAAGCAGAAAAAAATCTTAACTAAGTATAAAAAAAATTGGAAAAAAAAATCTTAAGAATGTGAAATTAAAGTCTGAGGAAATTCAGTAAGAGGTACTAGCCCAAGCACCAGATGAGACATTTTTTCTTTGCTTAGGAATTTCTGTCTCATACCTTATTCCAAAATTTAATGGCCTCTATCACAGGCTGGCTGAAATTTTTCAAATAATTCTAACAATTTAATAAAATGTATAGGTGCCAAGTAATGTGCCAAGAAATAGCTTTCTTTCAATGTATTATTGCTTAAGTGATACTTGAGAACAACCTATTGACATAAATAACTTTGGTTACTATAAACTTTTAGCAACTCTGTATATTGTCCATTTCCTGAGAATGCTTTTTCAGTTGATTTTCCTTTTTTGCAATGCCTTGCAAGGTTTTTCCTAAGGGACTATTCACAAATGCAGAAATATGGGTAAGAGAGAGAGAGAGAGATTCCAAAAATAATCATTTGGTTTTCAAAAAGGCTGCATTTGGCTGAATTTTATCCCCTTTTCTCAATAAAATACATAATGAAAGTGGGAAGAAAGGAAAAATAATTTTGAAGTCTGGTAGAATTTTTCATAATTCAATTAAGAGTTAAACAACAGCTCCCTATGTCATAGTTCCTTAGCAGGTTCCCTCTAAATGTGCAACAGCCGAGCAGAGCTCCTTGAACTGAACAATCAAGGTGCTAGGGTGCTGGGTACATGGGATAACAAAATTTTGCTGAACAAATAAATACACAAATAAACCCATACATTTTCCCACATTTGGCTACAAATTCTTTCATGAGCAATTACTACCAAGCTCTCCAACTTCATACAGATAAACTAAACACAATTTCAAATCATTACACACGAAGGAGGAGCAACGCAAAGCCACATTTATGAGGAACACAAATTGTAGCTGCTCTGTGTACATTGCGACATTTTTCTTAAATGCTTCCTGGATGTTATATTAGAGTTTTATATACCTCTTTTGAGCCAGTTGCTATGGGTATGTATGGAAATAAAATTCCTCAGGAAGTATATTTCAAACACTAATGTTCTGTACTTTAAAATTTCTCCATTGGTCCCCTCCTTCTATTATTACCTTACTGTGAAGCCATTTCACAAGAGCAATACTACATTGAAAGGTTTCAAATTACAAAACGATTACATGTTATATTGCTTGAGCAAAGACCTATTAATGCAGTCGACACTGCACATTGTAACTTAATTATGCATTTAAATAAATGATGCAGGCAATGTAAGCCTTTGCCACTCTGCATACACTTAAGAGAGAAGTTAACTTCTGTCCAAACATATTTCAAGTAATACAATAACAGACGTTTTTGGCACTGGGGTTGATCAGGATTATTCATGCTCTATTCTTATTCAAGGCAATTGTTTTGTGGTTTTTTGTAGTTCATTTAAGTTTATTCCATTATTTGTTGTACTAAAATCCCTGAGACAGCAGTTCTGAAAGAATACCAAATACATATGCTAAAAACAATTTATTAGAAAACAATAGTATTCGTTATCAAAATGCACAGAAAAGTTATATGAGCCTGTGCAGAGTGGCAGAGTCCAGGGACACAGTGATGGGCTTTCCATCCCTACAGACGTGGCCATTTGTGAACTGCATTTACATGTGTGACACACACACCATGGTTGTAAATACATGTTTTGTGTGGGTGATTCATATATTTTTTCATAGAGATGATGGCATATATTTGTATATGAAGGAGTACTTATTTCATAGGATTACTTTAATTAATAGTACAAGTACTACATTTTTCTAAAAGATTTCACCCTTAACTAATATATATATGCGTATATATATATATATATATATACACATATACACACACACATACACTCATACATTTGTTAAAGATTTTATTTATTTATTTGACAAAGAGAGAGAAAGAGAGCACAAGCAGGGGCAGCAGCAGGCAGAGGGAGAGAGAGTAGCAGACTCTATACTGAACAGGGAGTCTGCCATGGGACTCAATCCTGGGACCCTGGTGTCATGACCTGACCCAAAGGTGGACACACAACTGACTTAGCCACTGAGCCACCCAGGTGCCTCTATTTATAAAATTTTAAATGTGCTATAAATAAATCACATATTATATTAACGCATATAATGTCTAACACAAATGCATCTGGAGTTTAGGGTGAAATATGTCTGAAAAATAATTCTATCAAGAATTATATTTTGAAATTTCTGTGATACAGAGGGAAAGTTTTAAAAATCTGGACTGAATATAATTTCCATTAGTAAGACTATGTCCTTATATCATGAAAAACGTCTTCCAAAAATAAAAATTTAACATAATATTAGCCTTCACTATCTGCATGCTAGTCTAACAACAGCCTTCAAGTCAACCTTGAGTCAAAGAAATCGGATAATAAATTTAGAGATTCACACCCAGAGTGCTTAAAAGTGAATTCAAAATTCAAGGCTGTACCAGTTATTTGAACATTATCTTTTCTAGGCAAATTCTTGAATAAGTTCAGTGGTTTATTATAATTCTCTTCCTGGAAACTTTTCTAAAACATACCTTGAAGCTGGAACTGATAGTATTAATAGCCTATACAAAGAGAAAAAGAGAGCAAACACACTTTGATATTTTGTAGTATACTAATAACAAACACTATCCCTTGAATACATAATTTTAAGATTTTGAGTGTTTCATATTTTGAATTTAATTCACTTATGCAAATTGTACAGTATCTAAAATTAGTGAAAATTCGTAACTCTTTCATGATTTAGAGTAAAAAGGATGTTCCAGAATACCATGGAAAGTTCCAACTGGCTCCTGGGGTCTTGGATTTGACCCACAGCACCACCACTATCTGACCATGTGTTTTTGCTTCATTGTTTTTGTCTATAAAATGGAAGTTGAGAGTTTAGAAATCCTCTACCTCTTGAAGTAAAAAATGCGGTATATATGTGAGACATTATTAGAAATGTTACCCAAAACTTAAAGAAGTTTTTTTCTCCTAAATATAAATCTCTAAATTTAGATCTTCGTAAAATGGTGTAAATAATTTCATTGATAGAGGAAACTTCAGGAAAGTGGAAACTTTTTCACTCATTCTATTATAAGCATTTGCTCTCATCTTGCTGATAGCCTTGAAAATGTGTGTGGCTGTATTAAAACCAAAGTAAAACTTGAATTCTCAGGTCCCACAGACATCTTTTTGTTCATAAAGAGGAAAAAAAAAAAACAAAAACTAAAACAAAACATTGTCAAAGGCCTGAAGTCTATTGACTACACTTCTACCTTCTTTCTAGATAAGAATTGGTGCATTGGGTAACTTTTGAAATAGTTTAGAGTATTTAGGGCCAAATTAAAGAAACTAATCACAGTGCTGTTGGATGGAAACTCTTTAGCAAATCTGGAATCTATCAAGCTGTGAATGTTTAAAAGGCTAGAGCATTTTTTAAATCTATTTTTAAAATTGAAGTTCTATGTATTTTAAGGAACAAAACCAAGTCACATGAGAAACATGCTCACTTTCAAGGTCTTAAAAACAGTTCGTTTTACAGGTTTGTGCTGAGAATCCCTGAAGGAATATATTTTAACAAATAAGGAAATATCTGTAGATGTAGTCACTGCTAATAGAGTCCACCTTTACATTACTTTATCTCCAAGCTCCAAACTAATATAACTTCAGCAAAACCACTTAACTGTTTATCTTTAATTCTCAGGTCATAGAACTGTTAACACTTAGATGAGTCTCTAAAACACTATCACTTCTTTGATTTTTCCTTATGAAGTTGTTCCCTTGGTAAAGGGAGGTATGAAAATGAACAGAAATAGATTACAGCAACATAAAAATTTATTCTGAAAATTTATAGTAATAAATATTAAGTATAACTGGAAAACATTTGTTTTCTGAGCAAGAAAATGTTGATAAAACACATGACTCAATATTCTCTTCAAGAAGCATGTTAAATGTTATAAATTTTATGACTTCATAAATTCTCCCAATTAAATACATCCAGTTATTCAACAAATATTTCTTAATAACTTCTATGTGCCAAATACTTTTTAATGATTTGGTTAAAAGAATACAATTAAGAAATAATCCTTGTCCTCAAAGAGTTGACAGTATTTTCAATGTGGTCATTTATATGAACTCTATATTCACAAATGTGTTCAGCAACATATATACACATGTCTCAGAATAGAAGGGAAAAGAGAGATTAGAAGAGATTAGGAATAGATGGTAGCATTTTTACAGGGTTTTTTTCCTTATTTTTTTTTTAGAAATATACCAACAATAATATACTTTTGTCCTACAATGATATTACAATAAATATACTCCAACTAAATTAATGTTTCGGTTCACAATAATTTATATGAGTTGGAGGAGGGGCAATACTTAACAGTGATTAAATAATAAAGAACATTTTATAAAACATTTCTCTTCATATTAATATGACAGATAACAGAGAGGTCCCTGAGTGGCTCAGTTGGTTAAGTGTCTGACTCCTGGTTTCATGATCTCAGGATCCTGGGATGGAGCCCCAAAGCAGGCTCCAACTTAGTATGGAGTGTACTTGTCCCTCTGCCCTCTCCCTTCTCATGCTTTCTCTCTCTCTCTCTCAAATAAATAAAATATTTAAAAAAATACTGATAACAGAAATACACTTCCAAACTAAGAAAATGCATGAATAAAAAAGTATTTTTAGGAAAAAAGAATACATATGTACATATAAAAATACATACATATATATATACACATATGTATTCTCTCTTCTTAAAAATACTTTTTTATTCATGCATTTTATATATATATATATATGTAATTATTGCCTCGATTCAATACCACCGATGTTTTGTTATCTTGAATAAGCACTCTATTACAAATTCAAGCTCTTTTACAAGGATTTTTTTATTCAACTTTAGATGGTAAGAATCAGACGAGAATGAGTAGACTTTTTCACTTTCCTTCAGTGAAATAACAGAGAAGATTCTGCTAGACTACACATTATCTTTTTCCTACTGTTTTGATTACGAAGAGAATGAGACCACCAACACTAATTTGTGTTGATTTTCTAACCTCACTGTGGCAAGAAATTGTTTAAATTAATCTTGCAATCCATAATATCATGAAATAATCCAAACAGCTATGGGACACTTTAAAAAACAAAATACAACTTTCATCCAGCTTCTAAGAGGTAGGGGTTTGCAGTATGTGTGTGTATATGTGGGTGTGTGTGAATCTGCATATTTGTGTGTCTGTAGAGAAGCAGACGGAAGCAACCAGATAAGATAGCTGGTTTCTTTTGAGACTCAACATGAAAAGAAAAAGGAAATCAGAGTAAATATGATTCATACTCCTGACACTGAGCTCAGTAGTTCTGAATCCCTGTTTGCCTTTCTTTTAGCCTTTGCTCCTTTGAAGTTCTATTAGGTCTCTTTTTATTCCTCTCAGTGGCACTGAAACTCTTTTAAGAGTTGGAATCTGGGCTTGAAAATTGTGCTTGCAAGTAAGGATTTGTAGCAATTCCCTTCCTTCAGATGACTTCAATATCTGATAGGCTCAATGAATCTTAGAGTTGAAAGGGATGTTAAAGATTCTTTTCTTAAACGCTATTATCAATGAGGAAATTAAGGCATAGAGACTGACCGACCCAAGGTCAAATATTCAGAGGCCAATGGGTGACATATTTTGTTCTGGATGACGTATGACATAGAGTAGAAACTACCTTAATTCCTTTTAATATAATTGAAGCAAAAAGAAATTCAGTCATATTCTCAATCCCATATTTTAAATTATAGGCTCACAGAGTTTAAAGGAACCTCTGAACCCAGCTCATTAATGTTCTCACAAATTGCCCAATCACTCTCATGAAAAAGACTAATAACAAAGACCCATCAATAGACTGAATTTAGAGTCTCTAGTTCATTCAATCCAGATGGCTATTCAATTTAATAGGAAAAAAAAATTCTCCCTGGAAGGGACTTATAACCAAATCTCAAGAAACCATCTGCTTAACTCAATATTCAAATGTATTCATAAAACATATCTTTCTCAGTTCAACTTGAAATATCCCATGCTCAGATTTGGGGGAGTTAAAAGGGCCAATCAGGTATTGTGAAACATCAGCTAAAAAGGAGAGTCTCATGAGTTTAAAACCAAATACTATGAAAAATATGTGTTTGAATATGGCCAGAACTATAGGTCTAAGTATTGTAACTGTATATGTAATTTATCCATGTAGCTTAGACCCTTTTGTTTTAATGGCTGATTCTGAGCAAGGCTTGACTGAACCTTACCAACTTGTATTTTGTGCTTTTAAGCTAATTGACATTATACGTATCTTCTCCAGATACAGAATATTCTTGTAATCTTATTCCCTTGTGAGCTTTCTAAAGCACAGAGAAGTATAAAAATTTGTCCACAGTCTTATTAAAATAAATAGCTAAACACAAGGCAAGTTTGCCTAAGAACGGAAAACTCATTCAGACACAAACCCACCCAATAAAGGACACATTCAGCAAATATTTACAAACTTTTAAATAAGCTATAGAAAGTACACATGAAAGAAAAAAAAATCTTATTTTTTGCTGCTCATTAAACTGAAACTAAGTACAAACGAAGTTTTCTTTGAAAAAAATGAAGTAACAACCTACTTTCCCATTCTTCAGTTGCCTAGTGCATATATTGAGCAGCAAGTAATAAAACATAAACTTCACTTGTTGAAAACTTTATCCCATCTTTTGATGCTTTATGTTAATGTCAAGTTGGACAAGACAACATCTCTTGCTCAATTTATTCTTCATAAACAAAGACTACACTTTCACAAATAATAGTACACTTTAAGATGAACTGCCCAGGCCTTTGGGAAGATGTTACATATAAAAGTGGGGTCCCCACATATTAAGTGCATAATATTAAGGGCCAAAAATGTTTTTCAGCTTTTCCCATCTTCCAGTAGTCTGAGTCAAATGACTCACCATATTCTAGATACATTTTATATTTCGAGTCCTCTTTGAAACAACCACTAATGAGTTATTTGATTATCATAATCAGAAACATTAATCACTATAGTCTTGATGAAAATTCAGACATTATCTCAAGAGGGCTCTGGTCCAATAAATGTGTTGACATGTTATTTGTTTTTGTGATAGTTATTCATTGCGATGCAGTGTAAAATAAGTTTACAGAAAAGAAGTGACAAATACTTGGTGTGAAAACCCAATACAAGCAGGAAGTTCATAAGGGAGAATTTACCAGAAGATCCCTTTTAATTTCATTACAAGGTTAAAAAAAATACATAAATATCTCCTTACTGAAATATTTCCAGGGTCATAATTCTCTTTATTTATATGAACAATTTCGTAAATATAAAGTACTATGTTTTCACTTTAAATTATGTACATTACAAACTACTTAAGACATCTCCCTCTGTTATACCCAAATCCCCTGAAGAGACACCCCAACACACAGGACACAATCACATCTCTCCTATCTCTTCTCCCCTTCAACGTGGCACATTAGCAGCCAAATGGTGTGCCTTGACACCCAGAGAGGCAAAATCTAAGATGACCATGTCTTATGCCAAAACTGCTGCATATGCTATGTTCAAAAAAATGACGAGTTCTTTCCCAATGCTTTTGTGGAAATGGATATCAAGATGGAGAAAAGAAAGTCTCAGTTGGTGAGTGAAGTTGAAATTCAAGGATTGGAGTATACAAGGTCCCAGAAGCAGCCATGTGTAAGAGTGACAAAACGGTACAGAGAAAGTAAACAGATGTTTCTAGAAACAAAAAACCACCAAGTGTAAAAGAAGAGACAGGGACACAGACAGTGAGAGACATAGAGATAACACAGAGAAAGTCCTTCATTTATCACTTTCTTTTCCACTTTAGGTAAGAACCCAAGTGTTCTTCGTTTTCTCTCTCTGGATTCCAGATCTGTATTTTAATCTAGTTGGTGTAAATGAATTTCTCTTTTTTTATAGCCATAAGAGTCTTCACCATCAACTTCTATAATTGTATATATTACACTTTTTTAAAGATTTTATTTATTTATTTGAGAGGGTGAGTGAGAGACAGAGAGAGAAGGAGCAGGGGTAAGGACAGAGGGAGAGAGAGCATCAGGGCTCCTCTGATGCAGGGCTCCATCCTGGGACTCCAGGATCTTGACCCTAGCCAAAGGCAGATGCTTAACTGACTAAGCCACCCACGTGCCCCTATATTATACTTTTTTTTTTATTTTTTTATTTTAAAGATTTTTATTTATTTATTTGACAGAGAGAGATCACAAGTAGGCAGATAGGCAGGCAGAGAGAGTGAGAGGAAAGCAGGTTCCCTTCAGAGCAGAGAGCCGGACGCGGGACTCGATCCCAGGACCCTGAGATCATGACCTGAGCCGAAGGCAGCGGCCTAAACCACTTTAAAAACTTTTTTCAACCATGCTTTATATCACTTTGTTACTCTCCTTTTGTAGGAGAGTGTACAACAAGTAAAGGGAAACAGATTTTTATTTTTATTTTTTTAAGATTTTATTTATTTATTTGACAGAGAGAGAGATCACAAGTAGGCAGAGAGGCAGGCAGAGAGAGAGGAGGAAGCAGGCTCCCCATGGAGCAGAGAGCCTGATGCGGGACTCAATCCCAGGACCCTGAGATCATGACCTGAGCCGAAGGCAGCGGCTTAATCCACTGAGCCACCCAGGCACCCCGGGAAACAGATTTTTAAACTCAGTTTTACTAAGGCAAAGAGAAAAAAGACTGTCTTAATTTACCATTTCAACAGTTTTTATGATTTTCACTAAAATCATAATAATTTTCACTAAATTTAATTTTCACTAAATTTCTCTTCTTGAAAAAAAAAAAAAAAAAGCAGAGAAGTAAGATATGTGCCCAAGTATCAGATGGGGGCCCTGCTATTCCTATATTACCATGACAAGACCACAGAATACTCTTGACATGCCAAATGGATTTAAATCTAAATGATGATACAACTTTGTCACAGAATTTACTCGTAACTAATCTAACCCTCACTGGTATTTTCAACCCTCTGTTTTCCACATAATTCTCTTGTTGTGTGCTTTGGAAAGAGTATGCTGCACCTTCTATTTTCAACTTCCTTATTCCTCAATTATGCCTCAGCTTCCTTAACATCTGACAAGTTACTCTTAGAAAGCTATCACTCCCTTTCCCTTTCCTTTCCTAATGCTAATCTCTCTGTTCCTCAATAATTCTCTTCATTTCACTATCTTTGACTGTCCCTTTCTCACCAGAAGCACCCTCTACATTGGTGTTGTACAAATCTACTTTCTTGGTTAGCTTATCTCCTCATATTCTTATTTCTCTGGGAAACTTCATGTAATTCCACACCTTAATTATCTCCTATATAGCTTTAAGGGACACTCAAATTCACTGCTTCAGAACCAACTATTTCCCTATGCTTCGTTGAGCATTTTTAAATGTTTGCTAAGTACTCCATCTAAGATTCCTTCATTCATCTTAAAATCAACTCCCCCAAAGTCCAACTTACAGGCTTACACTTTCCTTACTCTTTTCCTTATACATTCATACCAAATATAACTTCCTGAACATCTATTTCTCTGTAAAATAATCATGTGGTTTCGTGCTTGTTTTCCCCGTGATGTTCCAGTGCTGTTCACAGTGCCTAGTAGGTAGTATATTCTTAAAACTGTTTTTTAATTCAAAAACTCAGTATTTTCAATCTCAAATTCTACTTTAGAACCACAAAATACATTGGCAGTCACAGGACCCCACAGATTTTCTGCAGCTAATTGGAAGTACTGAGTATTTGGGATTGTTTCGTTCAAACAGGTGGGTTGCATGCAGGCAACGTCTTCCGAGTGTTCTAGTGGAAAAAGCTTTAACACCATGAGCAAATGGTTATGTCACTAGGGGGATAATGACCCCTTTCCTGCCTGTCAAGGAAGGTGGCTAAGAGGCTTAAATGAGATCATTAGATGTGAAAGAATTTGACAAGTATGAGGGGCTATACAAATCAGGTTCTGTTAATTAACATTAACACTTTAAATTATATAAAACATGTTCCTAACTATTCCGTATTAAGTTTTAAAGCTAGCCTGATGTTCATTTCTCAAAATAACAGATTAGGGCAATGTTTTTAACATTCTTTCCCTTCTTAAGTATATTCATATAACTGATAATGTGTCCACATCCTAGAAAAATCTAAATAATATGCTATTTGTGACCCTCACATTGTTCCAAGAATAAACACTGCATGGATTAAGCCGCTGCCTTCGGCTCAGGTCATGGTCTCGGGGTCCTGGGATCGAGCCCCGCATCGGGCTCTCTGCTCCACAGGGGGCCTGCTTCCTCCTCTCTCTCTGCCTGCCTCTCTGCCTACTTGTGATCTCTCTCTGTCAAATAAATAAATGAAATCTTAAAAAAAAAAAAAAAGAATAAACACTGCATGTTATTGTTCAGAAGGATTTAAGCTTGATATCCAAACACTGTTTGCATTTATTTATACACTCTTTGCCTTGGAAGAGACTTAATGAACCCACATATCTTAAGATGTGTGTTTTTAACTTTTACTCAAGAATGACAAGAATAAACAGTTTTCCCTTTCTATTTTCAAGCAAGATAAGCAGAACAAGAATTTAAGGAAGTATCCTAAAATGGATTTGGTTTCCAGATAAAGTAAGGAAATGTATGCTGTATGCTGGTTGTCACTAAACCTCAGGACTCTCATCACAACTTCCTGAAAATTCCTGAGCTGCCCCATTAATCTCCTTGGAAGGGAGACACTCAATTTACAGTGTATTTTGCATGTCCCTAAACAAGTCGTGAATGATGAATTTCACTGTCTGACTGAGGTGGTTTACCTCAGCACATAATTTCTTATATTAATAACCTTCCCCTCAGGAGCTGAATGACCTTCTATAAACACAATCCCTTCATTCAATCAAAAAATTAAAGCCTGTAACCACCTTGCAATTCATCATCTTTTTTACAGGCAACTGTTGAAGTAGAAACAAAACACATATCCCAATCCTCAATCCATGTAATGTAAAATTATGCAGCCTTCTGCACTTATGTAACATGGATATATTGAAAATTATGTACCATTTTGTGTTCCAAATCAATTCTATTGAATGAATTCTTGTTTCTAGTGAGCCATAATTTTCTGAGCAAAAAATAACCCCTTTCCAAAATCAAAGACATCCTAAAACAATAACCTCCCGAATGTTTGCATATTTTCAATCAGTATTTTAAAAATGCCTCTTCATATGAATGCCTCAACAATTATAGTGAAGCCAGATTATAGGGTTATTCTTGGAATCTGCAAGACTACCATTTACATAAAACTAAGAGTGAATCTCAGAGTTCAATGATGGAGGCTTCCTCTTTGAGTAAGATTGATGAATGTTTGTACTGAATTTCATTATGCATAAAGACCATAAAGTATACACTCAACAAACTAACATAAAATCTTACCTCAGCTTCCAAAGATCTCTACCTGAAAAGCATAATCTAGAGCAGATAGTAGAGTTATGTCTGAGAATTCTCTGGTAAACCAGGAAACATTGTTAAAAGACTTCAGGTGATTGGTATATTTCCAAAGTGACTAAATTAGGAATATTGGATAAGCATTTTAAAACTCAATATTCTTAACTACATTTAATTATTGTAATTATGGAAGCAGAAATTGTATTTATGTAAGAAATAGGATTTTTTTTTTTTAAAGACTAAAAACCAGAATTAGATTCAGACTAGTTCCCTTTATAAGGCAAAGGACTAAATCACCTTGAATATGTTCTATTGGCTAATCCAGTTGATAAAACTAAGGTGAAAGATTATATTTATTGCATCTGGTCCTCTCATAGTAGGTAAGTACTCTTTATTTTACTGAGGTTATATACAGACAAAGCCAATTTTAGTGGAAGACCTGGCAGAGTTTCACCTAAAGCAGGAGAAAAGCATACATTCACCAAACCTACTGGAAGAATTAAAACTAAGAGCATCTCCCTTTCAGAATCTTAGGCCTCAAGGGAAGACCACATGTACAAAAAGTGACTTAAAATGAGGTGGATTGTTATTTGAATGCTTCCTAATGAATACAGTGGAGTTGAGTTGGGTGATTAGCAAAACTTCTGGGGAAATATTCAAAACTATCCTAATAGTAATAGTTCTAACAGTTATTTAAACTCTTCTAAAATTTATTCATGTTATTGGTAGCAGCCTTAATAAATTAATCCATTTGTAGAACAGTTAAGACCATTAATTTAAAATGTTGTCAGAGGAACATCATTGTTGAGAAAATAAAAAAGTTTAGGTCAACTTTGTCAACTACATCATGAAGTAACTTGCTTAGTTGGGTTAACTTGTCTCATGCATAAGTGATACCGAGATTTGATTGCCTTTCATACAGAGAAGCCATGTCGTTTCTTCACTTCACTACACTCACTCATGTGGTTGATTATGCTCTGATAAAATGCTTGTGTAGAAATTAAATGTGATGCAACAACTTATCAAAACTTATTGACTTAATATTACACAAATGTTTTGAATACATAAATATTATCTATTGCAAATATCAAGTGTCACATTTATAATTTAAAAAAATGATCAGAGCTTCTAGATGGTTCAGTTGGTTAAGCATCTGCCTTCAGATCAGGTCATGATCCCAAGGTCCTGGGACAGAGTCCCACATCAGGGAGCCTGCTTCTCCCTCTGCCCATCTCTCTCTTCCATGAATAAAGAAAATCTTAAAAAAAAAAAAAAATCAGCCATTTCTTCTTCAATTCCAGAAGAACTACCTCTCTGCCTTCTTTTTACAAAGACCTTTCTTTCCCCTGACCTAAGAAAGAAAGAAAGACACTGCATTTGAATTGCTTCTGAATGGGCAGGAGAGCAGACTCAATGAGCACTAATAGGCATTTTCTATCTTTAATTTTCGTGATTCTATTAGAGATGTGTACGAGGAAGGTAATAGGAGAAATTAATTCCAGCAACTCACCCAGAAGTAACTTCCTTATGTTCACATCCTCACTGAGCTGTTGGCTTGAATAACTTTGTTGGTGGACAAATATTGCCACCATCTCATGCTTGGGAAGTTCTGAATGTAATTGTCTGTCAATGATATGATGATTTATAATGCAATCTATTCCTATTGCTAGTGCTGCAGATAACTCTAATTTGCCACTCTTGTATTAGGTATAAGGAATTTGACAGTCCTGCTCAGTTTCACAGTTTAGTCTTTCTTTAGGTGATACAGGCAATCAAAACACATCTCCCTTCCAATCTCCTTGAGGAAAGGATAATTCCTCCCAAGACTAACTATTATTGCAATGGTCATATTTTTCTAAATCATTTATTTTTTCATCATATTAAAAAACCTTATTATTGGGGCACCTGAGTGGCTCAGTGAGTTAAAGCCTCTGCCTTCAGCTCAGGTCATGATTCCAGGGTCCTGGGATGGAGCCCCACATCAGGCTCTCTGCTCAGCAGGGAGCCTGTTTCCCCCGACCCCTACCTGCCACTCTGCCTACTTGTGATCTCTGTCAAATAAATAAATAAAATCTTTAAAAAAAAATCTTATTATTTTATTGTTTAGAAATAAACAGAACTAGTGTATGTTTATTAATTTTAGTGTGTGTTTATTAGTTTTTAGTTATATCTTATCTAATATTCTCCAGGCACCATTGGACTATGAAAGAGAATATTTATGCTCAATTCAGAAACTGGGAAATAACATATTAATGTATCATGATTCAGATAACTAAAACACACATAACTGAAAAAATTAAATCACCGGTGAATAGATGTATTATTGTATGCCCTTTATCTAAAGAGCAGAAGATAGCATCATTCATATAATTTCTCCAGATTCACAGAATTAATATTTAAGGTATGATACACCTGGTTAATATGCATAAGCATTTGTATAATTGGCACATTTGATCGTTAATTATATGCACCAAATCTTGACTATGAAGAATAAGTGAAATGAGAAAAGCACAGAACACCTTTTAGTTGTGTACATAATTATATGTAAACTCTGTTTCATAAGAGTTATTTCTGAAAATTTTGTATTCAAATATTTTAACTTTATAAATTGAATAAAGATTCAATTTTAATCAAGATAATCAACATATCTAGTTCTATATGATTGGGGTTATTTTAATATCCAAGTTAAAAGCTTATAAAAAATCAAAAGCTTATAATTATAGGTAACATTACTATGTGCTAGATATAGTTCCAAGTAATTCAAATGTATTATCTTTTTGTAAATCTTCAAAATCACCAAATAGAATGTATTCAATCTACATCCTCTTTTTATTAGATAAGGAAACGTAAGCATAGAGTAAGTAATGTGCTCAATGTCACAAAGCCAAATGGTTAAAAAGCCCACTTCTGGGTTCTCTGCCATGGCAAGAGGCCCTAATGTTGGCAACTGCACCCTCCTATGGTAGCTTATTAATGAGGGTGAAGTAGATTCTAAGAAGCAACAAAATGTTTTTAATGCACCTCAACAATTCTTTTCATTTTACTAGCTACCTATTTCATGAAATTGTTGTCTGTTTGGTGTATAAATACAGCATTTAACATATCAATGCAATTTAATAATTTTATGTTTAAAATCGGTTTAAAGATACAGGATCTTCCTGCTTCATCTAGTCCCTGCAATGAGCTTTCAACCGGGGGTCACGTTCTGAAAGCATGTAGTCATTCTGGCACAGAATTAAAGCAGAAAGTAGGAGGGCCCAGAAAAGAAAAGTGACATAAGAGAAATAAAGAGACCACCAACTACTCTCAAATCCTGTAACCTAAAAGACAGCCATTCTTCTTTTTTTTTTTTTTTGTTTAAGATTTTATTTATTTATTTGACAGAGATTACAAGTAGACAGAGAGGCAGGTAGAGAGAGAGAAGGGAAGCAAGCTCCCTGCTGAGCAGAGAGCCAGATTCCAGGCTAGATCCCAGGACCCTGGGATCAGGACCTGAGCTGAAGGCAGAGGTTTTAACCCACTGAGCCACCGAGGCACCCCAGGACAGCCATTCTTAAATTTTATTTTATCCTTAACATATTTGACCACTGCTTACTTATTCTCTTATCCAATACTGTTTTTCAACTTGTATTCCTTGGAAAATTCCCTTGGGTAAGAATTCAAATGTTTGAATTGAATTGTAAGAATTCAATTCAATCCATGAACAAGAAAGTGTATCATTTAAAAACTCATGTGACTTATAAAACTACTTTTTTTTTAGCTCTCATCAAATCAAACTATTGGTGTTACATTTAAAACACTAAGAGATAAGTCCTCACAGAGAGATAGTGCAGGGTGGATTAAAAAAAAATTTACCCTTTCAGATAGTACCACTTTGAATATAGTAAGATTTCCATCGCAATGCATTCTCCCCCACCATGTTATTATTTTTAAATATATTCCACAGGTAAGCACAGGTTTTGTGCGAAAAGAAAAATGTAAAAAATACAGCATCTGTACTTTGTACATATTCTCAATCAACTACTGTTTATAATTAGGTCTAAACACAAGGTAAGAGTTTTGATGATCTTAGTAATGGGACTGAAAATGAGATTCTATCAGTATTCAAATGTACTAGGAAAGCTCCTCATTTAAAAAAAAAAAGTAACTTCATCATGTACTAATTAAAACAAATAAATATGTCATCTGGAAATGTGTTTAGTCAATCTAATAAATATTTGAAAATGTTATTAATACATATATGAATAGCAAAGTGTACATACATGAGCATACATACACAAAGTATGCACATATAAAAAATTTTAATATCTATAGGTTTGATAACTATTAGAGAATTTCACTGCTCAGAGTCAGAGTGTTTAGAATTTCAAGTTTGCTGATCTAGTTAAATTATTATTAAAATCTGTAGGGACTGGGATTAGTAGAATGAATATCCCACAGGGCAAATTGGCCTGCTGTGATACAGCAGATAAACCCTGGATGCTTTTTAAAACTCACAAAGTAGGATGAATATATAAATGAATGGCACAAATATAAACATAAATTTTTGTAAGAGACATTAAAGATCTCAGCAAATGATCTGAAATAGGAAGTAAAGAGGAAATAGGAAGTATATAAATCATAAAATTAAAATGAATAAATGGCCTATAAATAAACTTTAATTCCATTCTTTGTCAATTTGATTCAAATCTCAAATTGTATTCTCAACTAATTTAAAATGGACTGAGAGATATTTTATGATATATGACTGTTCATTCAACAATTTTTAAAATATGATAACAATCCAATCAAGAAATGGGCAGAGGACATGAACAGACATTTCTGCAAAGAAGACATCCAGATGGCCAACAGACACATGAAAAAGTGCTCCACGTCACTCGGCATCAGGGAAATACAAATCAAAACCACAATGAGATATCACCTCACACCAGTCAGAATGGCTAAAATTAACAAGTCAGGAAATGACAGATGCTGGCGAGGATGTGGAGAAAGGGGAACCCTCCTCCACTGTTGGTGGGAATGCAAGCTGGTGCAACCACTCTGGAAAACAGCATGGAGGTTCCTCAAAATGTTGAAAATAGAACTACCCTATGACCCAGCAATTGCACTACTGGGTATTTACCCTAAGGATACAAACATAGTGATCCGAAGGGGCACGTGTACCCGAATGTTTATAGCAGCAATGTCTACAATAGCCAGACTATGGAAAAAACCTAGATGTCCATCAACAGATGAATGGATAAAGAAGATGTGGTATATATACACAATGGAATACTATGCAGCCATCAAAAGAAATGAAATCTTGCCATTTGCGACGAGGTGGATGGAACTAGAGCGTATCATGCTTAGTGAAATAAGTCAATCGGAGAAAGACAACTATCATATGATCTCCCTGATATGAGGACATGGAGAAGCAACATGGGGGGGTAGGGGGATAGGAGAAGAATAAATGAAACAAGATGGGATTGGGAGGGAGACAAACCATAAATGACTCTTAATCTCACAAAACAAACTGGGGGTTGCTGGGGGGAGGTGGGATTGGGAGAGGGGGAGCGGGCTATGGACATTGGGGAGGGGAGGCGAACCATAAGAGACTATGGACTCTGAAAAACAACCTGAGGGTTTTGATTTCTAAATATCTTTTACAAGCCATTTTTTTTTAAAGTAGGCTCCACACCCAGCATGTAGCCCAATGCAGGGCTTGAACTCATGACCCTGAGATCAAGACATGAGCTGAGATCAAGAGGCTGGCACTTAACTGACTGAGCCACCCAGGTGCCGCTATATAAGCCATTTTATTTTAAAAATCAAAAATTTCTTCCAATGGTGAAAATAACTCATTTTCTATGTTCAGGGTCATAAAAGCTTTCAATTTACCTGTGTGTCTCTGTACCAAATCTCTAAAACGCACCTCAGAAAATGTTTTCTCAAATACATCATCGTTTAATATTTTGAGAACTGTGTATGTGTTCCTTTGGAGTCTTATGTGGAGGGGTCACAAGGCACAGATTTGATTTAACTAAGTCTCACTGATTCTAAAAGTTTGTTTTTCCCTGAACAACAATCTTTAACTTGAATTCCCTGTTCATTTCTGAGTTTGAGTTTGACATAATTATTTAGTCATCAGTTGTTGCATGTTGATCTACTTAAACGAGTTAAGTCAATTTGTACACTCTCTTCTTCTTAAAACATCTTCAATGTCTCTTTCATTAATGGCATATTTGGACGCATTTAAAATTATATTCCCTTTGTCATATACTTTATAGCATACAAATGTATTATCATATAACAATATGTAGTAAAATAAATAGATAAATAGCATAAAAATATTTTTCATAACAATTTTCTGTGCTAATTCTTAAAATAAATCTTTGCCACTGGATATGGTAATTTAACTATAATAATTCTTTGCAGGGCTTCATTTATTTATTATCTATATACAATCATCTGAAAAAAACTGTCATGGCAATAGCAATACCTGAATTACATTATTATATTTCCAAATATGATTTTTCTTTCCAAACCTTATTTTCCTAGAAAAGCACTATAAGCCAACATACTCAATTTCCCCTAAAAAAAACCAGTACCCATATATGGCTCTATCATCACATGTGGCTCCCATCCTACCTGAGCAGTGAGGAAGTAGGTGCTCCTTCACTGATATTCCCTGAATATAATTTTCCTGTTCTCTTTCTTGCCTACTGTACAGTATCTGTGAAAAAAACCCCAAATCACCACTTTTGGTGCTCGCTTCGGCAGCACATATACCAAATCACCACTTTTGTATGTTAAGTCTTTTTTTTTTTAGATGAGTTAAAAGACATCTGAAATACTCTCAAAATAACACTCACAATATCTCGATTAATGGAAGCTGTCATGCCCTGTATTGATAGGACCCCTTCAGTCCCTCCCTCTGCACATGACCCTATTGGGTGTCACCATGCTCTCAATCCAAACTCCTATTTTCTTCTAATTAATATCACAACACTCTAATTGGGTTTTCACTTGTAAGCTGCATGGATTTAAGATTTGTATTGTTATGTTATGTTATGTTATGTTAATTAGCTTTAGGTACCAGGGATCATCTCTACAACCAAGAACCAGAATTAACCATTCTAGAATTTCGCTATAATAACATTGGCATGAGTTAGTCTTTCCTGGAGACGATCCAAGCAAATTTAATTACTGAGGCATTTAAAAGATCATGTTATAAGACTGATTCACCACTACGGCCAACAGTTACATAGCATAGGTACTAAGATCAGCATTTTTTTCAGTATAATCCCATGAGCATTTATTAAGAACCTACATATGCCACACACTACAATTTTCTGTGCTAAGTGCTTGGGGATAGAGTATGTATTATGTGAACTAACAAACATTCTTTTAGGAGAGAAAGATACACAATGAAGCAGTAAAACATGATACAAAGAGTTTCTTCTTAGGAGTAGTTCACACAGTCTACTGCTCAAGTAGATTCATAGGACTGGACTAGGAAAGTGTTCAGTAACATGAAAATGGCTTTCCAATGACAGACTTCTGGGAACTGCCCTTCTCCTTTGACTCTCAGGTGGTCATTTTTTTTTTTTTTTTCAAGGAAAAGAATAAAGTCTCATTTGGGTAAATGGTCTTAACATTTTCATGAGACTTGGAAACAACTAGTCTTGAATTTAGCTCTGAATGACAATGTAGATCAAGTTTTCAGAAGTGTCTAGTGCCTACTGTATTAGTTTGGTAGCCCTGATTTAACAAAGTATCACAAACTCACTGGCTTAAACAACAGAAATTTGTTTTCTAACAGTTCTGGAGGCTAGAAGTTCAAAATTAAAGTACCAAAAGGGTACTTAACCAACCAAAAGGGTTGGTTTTTCTTGAGGCCTCTCTCCGTGCCTTATAGATAGTCATCATATTCCTATCTTCATGTTGTCTTCCCTCCATGTATACTGATGTCCTAATTGCCTCTTCTTATAAGGACACCATCAGTATTAGATTAAAACACACCCTCATGACCTCCTTTTAACTTAATTACCCCTTTAAAGACTTTATTTCCAAGTACAGTCATATTCTAAGGTACTAAGGGTTAGGACTTCAACAAAAAATTTGCAGGGTGGGGATTCAGCATATAATCCTAGTAAATGTACATTTATAGGATACAAAATGACATAAATAGCCAAGTAATCCCCATCAATCAAATTCTTTAATTTGAAGTCCTATTTGAATTCATATCACCCTAACTTTATGTATACATGCCACACAGAAATAGGAAAAATGTGAGAAAAGAATTTTATATTTATTCTCTTTACTTATAATCATGTGGAGAGAATACTAGACTGCAAGTCATGAGTCATGGGTTTCTTCTCAGTTTGCTATATATTTGCTGTGTAGCCTTGGTGGGTCATCTATTAGGGCCCTGATTATCTCAATTTTTAAGTACAACATCTGGAGGAGAAGTACTTCAAACTTTTTCCAAGATAAAGGAGATTTTAATGACATCTATTTCAACAAGGTAGTAGGATCAGGATGATGAAGATGATAATATCTGGTCCCAGATACATAGTACAAGGTTCTACTCTGGCCATTTCTGTACAAGATTCAATGTTCTCACAATATACAAGGTAAACATTATTTTTCTACTCGTCTGATATGGAAATAGAAGCTCAGAATATTAAAGAAATCTTCTAAAGTCACACAACCAGGAAATAAATTGACTTTGTGTTCCACGGCTCATCACCTTTCCATATCAGACTGCAGTAAGTATGCCTACAGTTTCACAGTCATGTGCAGGTTTAAAAAAAAAAAAAAAATCTCTTGACTCCATCTTCTATGTTTAAAAATATTTTTTTGGACTGAGGATAACTTCTATATTGAATACAAATTATAGGACATGATTCTGATATTTTAAATATATTTACCTTTAAGCAGAACCAAAAGAACAATGATTTTTTTAACCAAAGAACAATGCTGGTTATGCTATTTATCATTTTCATTTTAAATACCATACATAAAAAATTTAAAAACTCATGCTATCAAAATATTTTGGTCAAACCTCAAAGTTTTAAAACTATGCTTCTCAATACCTAATGTTATACTGACATTTTTCATGTCTAATAGCCTTATAATCTGATTAAATCATATCTTATTAAATTGAATTCATATTAACTTGATCTTTTATTTTGACTTTTTATGTGAAATTTTAAAACTTTAGAAACAATATTTTTGATAATTTGAAGTTTGTTCTATACCATAATGGTGTGGACACATCCATATAATAAAATATAGTGGTGAACCTTTTGGAATATGCTAGTTAGTACATTGTATACTTTCTGTATTATTTAGTCTTCAAAGAAAGAAAAATATTTAGATATACTAAGGGATATAATGAAACAGAGGATTTTCACATTAAGTATATCATGGAAAAATATTTGTAATTCCTGATAATGAAATGAATAGAAAACTTGAGAGAGGTATTGTGTTCTACCATGCTCCTAGGTGATACATGATCTAGTCCTGTGACAGAGAATAGTTTGTATTCTCACACTATTAATTGGCAGTTATCTGGTTAAATTGAGAAATTATTTGCTGCTTTCTGATGACCTATGTTAATACGAAACCAGTATTCACCTGGTTTCTTTTTTCTTTTTTCTTTTTTTTAAGATTTTATCTATTTATTCAACAGAGAGAGATCACAAGTAGGCAGAGAGGCAGGAAGAGAGAGAGAAAGGAGGAAGCAGGCTCCCCACCAAGGAGAGAGCCCGATGCGGGGCTTGATCCCAGCACCCTGGGATCATGGCCTGAACCGAAGGCAGAGGCTTTAACCCTCTGAGTCACCCAGGTGCCCCTCACCTTGTTTCTGATGAAATGTAGACGTGGTCTCTCTTTTTTTTTAAAGATTTTATTTATTTATTTGACAGAGAGAGATCACAAGTAGATAGAGGCAGGCAGAGAGAGAGAGAGGGAAGCAGGCTCCCTGCTGAGCAGAGAGCCCGATTCGGGACTCGATCCCAGGATCCTGAGATCATGACCTGAGCCAAAGGCAGCGGCTTAACCCACTGAGCCACCCAGGCGCCCCAGACGTGGTCTTTTTATCTAAATTGTTTTCCTATGGTATGCTCTGGCCTGTACATACTTTGAAACTACCAATCAAACCAAGAGAATATGCACTTTTATTTTACCTAAAAGTTTTGCTGTTTATCATTCTGCTCTCATTCCAAGGATATAGTCATTCAAATCTGTAACACCATTTTGTGACCTTAAAAATCATTTTGAGTAGTTTTCACAAAATGACCAAAATTTATTTCTTCCATTGTTCCTGTTATAAAATCTCTCTCAAGAAGAGTAATTTTGATTTAGTACTTTCCTATGTCCTGTCAGTGATAGCAGCAGCGAAAACTTCAACTAAAGAAAATTTACAGGTGGTAAATGAGACCTGGGGAGGACAATGCTTGGTTTTCCATTTCAGGGCTCTATTTTCATTTCTTATAACCTTTGATCTGTAAATTTAGGATATCTGGTGTAAAAGCCATTGAAGAAGTATGAGCATGAAAATCTTACGAAGCCATTTTGAAAAAGATTACTTCATCTGACTACACATATATCATAGGGATTATGAGCAACTGTCCTGCTGTCATTCATCTACTAATGTTCCTGGTCATTAATTCCTTTGGAGGGCAGGGAGGAGGCAGAGTCAAGTCTAGAGACATACAGATATGTGTTTTACACATGATAATGATAGCTCATTTGACAAATCAAGCAGGGGCATGCATTTGTAAATGTTATCTGCTTTGGTGTATTTATCCAGCCTCCACATCCCTCTCTGACCCCTCCCCACCAAAACCAAATGAAAATGAAAAGGATGAAAAGGCATACTGAGAAACCGAACAACTTTGTTTTTTATGACAATAACCTCCATATAAGAAGCACACATACAAGTGGCGAGAGGAAATGTGATTAAACTGTCTACTAGAAACCTTTTAAGGTTCTCATAAAAATTGGATGTGCAGGAAATACTTGGACAATGCATTAAGTGGCAGCACACACTGAATGTGCTCAGGGTTTTTAAATTTTCAAAAGGGAAACCTATCTTTTCTGCCCACATCAACTAATGTTTTCCAGCTCTGTTTTGTTGACTGCAGCTCACTGAACTCCCATCCCATCTTATTTATTCCAAAAAAGGGATCGGCTTAAAGCTTTGCAAAAACTGTATTAGTCATTAATAGAATGTTATGTATTTAAATTTTCTTTGTAAGTTAAATTCCAATAATAAACGTTACTCTGTTTTTGTTCTTCTTTGTTCATTTAATATTCCAAAGATGAGCTAATGATGTTGCAGCAAAAAAATAAGAGATGTAATAATAGTCTCAAAATATATGGGGTCTACATAACAAACAAAATATTAAGAACAAGAAATAATGAGTATCCAACCTCCAAACCACTCCGTGGTTTATAAATATATTGCTGAGGAATCTTGAGGAAAAAAAAATTTCACGGTCAATCAGCAGGATTCGGCTGTATCCTCAGAAAAGTATAAATGAATGTTTGATATAGAAGAAAAATGCAATATATTTAATTTTAGTTTGAAACTAATGATGTTTCAGAAGAATGACAAGCACACCTACATACACACACACATACACACACACACTCATAAATCAAAGAGAAAAATACTATTACTCGTTGGATTTCTAATGCATTATATTCCTAATGCTTTCAAAAGTAGGAAGCATCAAACAGCTGGCATGAATTTTCTACTTCATACATATATTCCTAGAAGAGAGAAGTTCCCTTTGCCAAGTCCTCAACACCTGATATCATCAGTCATTGATTCCACCCAAGTAATTACACCTGATTTAATGCTATTAATAATTTCAATTCTTACGAAGATTTTCCAGAATTGCTCTCCTCACAAATGTTTGACTACATAGCAAAATACTATGGAGTTACCTGAGAGAATTTCTATTTGCAATGATGGATGCGTATGAGTGACAGTACAGGCAAACACATATATATGCATGTGTGTGTTTGTGTGTGGGGGTGGGTGGGTATACAAGTCTGCTTCCTTTTGTTTGAGTGAAACTGTTAACATACTAGAAATGAAGTATATGGAAGATTTGTGAAGGGGAAGTCAGTAGTCAACTGGACACAAATATTAGAATCCGCTATCATAACAATCCGCTATCATAACAGGAAGGAAATTGTAGTCTCTCTTTTGGGAGACCTCAAAGAATAATTCATGATCTCTCTCTTTCCTGAAAGAGTTTCAGAGCACTTTTGATTTGCAGGATGTAGAAGCCTTGAGTAAAAATCTTGGCTCTGCCACTTGTGAGATGTTTAATATTAAAGTAAATTCACTTAGCTTTCCAGCGTCTCAGTTTCTTCCTCCATATAATATCAAAGTTACCTAAGAACATCCCTTTAACTGTCTTTCCATACTAAATCATTTTAAAGAAATTAACTTTTGAAACCCTTTACTTTTATTTGATTCCAAAATGATTTCTAAAATATTTCTGCTATACCTGTAAACTCAGATGAATATTCAAAAGACACATTGGCAAAACAAAACAAAAAAACAAAAAAAGAAAGGGAAAAAAATGACTTCCCTACATAGAGTAGTATATTCTAACTAAATACTCTATTTACTTCCTTCATAAGAAGAAAAGCTACTTCATTCACTTTGGAAAGATAAAGAAAAACAAAACAAAACATTTTTGACCAGGCTCAAATGTGTAAATACCCTAATTTTTTTAGAATAGATTTATGATGCTTTTTAATTATATATTACAAATTCAGAATATAGTATATTTATATTAGTGTAACTAAGGGGAAAAATATGTCCATAAAACCATTTCTAGAATATCTAATGTGAAACATTTGGAAAATTGACAGTTGTATACAAATAGTATAATTTTTGCATTGATATAAAAATGTATTATAAATTATATAATGCATTGATACAGAAAGAGTTAAAATAATGACATTTATTGAGTTACTGAGAACATTATTCTTTAAGTCATATAAGAATAATATAACAAAAATTTTAGAAATATTGCATATTTTTTATATTCTATCACCCAGGGAACCAATACTATTTGTTTTTCACAGTATATTTTTGCCTTTGTAGGTTCTGCTCTGTATGTCCTAAGATATGTGTGATTTCTTACTGTATGGAAGTCTTTGTCCAAATGCAAATGCTCTCTTTCTATAAAGGACTTTTTTTCTCAATAATCTGTGATCTAAAGGGCCTTTTATCTATGATATCAATTTATTTTTAAATTGTTAATAAAGAGAATATTAAAAAATGGGTTCAGAGAAAATAAGTCTCTCAGTTTCTTAGCCGAATAAGCTAAGTATCTATCTTGTAAAACTCAACAGGAAAGATTAAGATGACTTGTCAACAGTATATATTATCGTGGTTGTAGTTGATATTCTTTCATAATCCAAATAACACAGCCAAATTTGGCACCCACTGAGAAAAACACTTTCAAGATTTGGTACTGCTATAATAGTAGAGTAGATTTATTAGACCCCAGTATCTAAATTGGGAATAAGAACGCCCTTGGTGGTTCAGATTAGATTTATAAAAGTAGTTTCCCTCAACCCAAGGTAGGATATATTTGCAGTTGTTGTTTTACTGTCAAGACAAAAATGTTTAGTTCTCATTTAGATTTCAGCAATTCGAATGTCAGACAAACAAGGCAAAAAAAAAAGTGTCATCAATCAGATCTTAGAATCTTGTAAAGTGTTTTGGAATCTGTAAATATTAATTAGAAAATCTGTATTAATTTGCCTCAGCTCTAATTAAACATTTCAAAACATGGCATTTGTTTTTATATGAAACATTTAGAATCCAGTAATTCTATAAAAAATAAAACTTGGCAGAAAGTATTGGGGCAGAACAGAACTGGGTTTCAACTGAACTAAGAAAAGAAGAAGATCCACTTACAATATAATGATCCCAACTCAAAATAATCAATCTTAAAATGTCAAAAATTATATAAATGCAAATCATGGTTGACAAACAAACCCAAAGTACCTAAAGCCAGCTAGCACCGCCCTTGTCCCTGTTATCCTAGAACTCTCCTCGACATTGACTCACCAGAATGACTTGATAGTATAGCTTTGTAGCAACTTTACTAAGTTGACTTGTACACTATTTTCTTCCCAAACATATACTACCTGGGAAAAATGTAAAAGCGGAGTGAGGCATAAGAGAAAAAAAGCAGATACAACAAAAAGCAGAACAGTTACGTGTGGAGTTTGTAGTGAATACTTTATGAGGGTAACATTTCCTTCTGATATTTGTACTCTATTTCAGTATATTTGTATTTTTACATTTTACTAATTCATTCAGTTATTTTTTTCCTAATTGAGCACTTAAAGTTTATCAAGTTAAGCTGATACTGAGCTGTACTCAGTGGTGTCTGCTTCACTTGGTACAGTGCAATAAACTAGGTATACACTGTACAAAAAGAAATATAGTGACAGATGGTACAAATAAAATGAAGAGATAAGCTCTGTCAAGGTGACTAGTTACAATTAACTCCAGTAAAATAATGAGAAGTAAAATATTTATTGTGGATAATTACTGTGTGACAGTTGTTCACCTGGAGGTGCATTGTTTTGATTACAAAGTAGACCTTAATAGAAACAGCAGAAAAATAAGAGCATTTAACTAGAAATAAAGAAAACAAAAATAAATGTTATGTTTTTAAAAATCCCAATGTTTTCAATGTTAGTAATGGAACATCCTTTGAAGAAACAAAAAACCTACTTTGTAAAAGTAATAAAAGATGGGTATTTGGGTTAAAAATGATAACTGGTCATTCCTAAATATATCATACAGGTTATTTCAGGCTCAGTGTCCCTTAAAAATGATAACTGGTCATTCCTAAATATATCATACAGGTTATTTCAGGCTCAGTGTCCCTTGTTAAGAAGGCATGAATGTCACAGTTTTGCATCAGGGATCTATACACTCTATTCTTAATAATTTTACAATTTGACAACATAACTTACAGTACTTTCCTGAGCTTCAGTTTTTGTTTTGTGCCATTTTGTTTTCCAATTAATAATGTGGGTCCAAAAACTAGGTGTATGTAGGGAATGATTAAGGACTATTTTTAAGGGGTTTTCATATTTTAAATGGCATATGTAACCAGATGTCTGGAAAAGGAAATTAAGGACAGTTATGCCATCATGTTGAGTAACATAATTAAAATTCTGAAAAAATCTAGACAAATAGTAATCATAGGTTGAAACTAATGTAAAGTAAAATAGTGCTTGAAGAAGTCTCTGCACATAGATGGTAATGGAAACCCTGACTTATACCTGACTCTTTCATTATCTGTCCACTAAATAAATGAGAAAGACATATCAATAATATAATAAAAGCCACAATGTTTCCAATTCAAAGACATGTGAGTTTGAATAGCAATGTTTTACCAGTTAATAACAGTGAGCTCTCAGCCAAGTTCTTTAATCTTCCTAAACCAGAATGGTATCAGCAAAGGCATTTAAAAATAATTCCTTTGACATATTTTTATCTCATTATTATATGTTGTATCAAAGACTTAATATCCTATAAATCAGATTGTATAAGCCATTTTACACAACTCTGTGGTACACAATCTGGAAAGACTGAACAATTCTGTTCAGATCATGCAGTTTTTTTATTAAGCAATGAGATAAAAAATATAAATATTTGTGGCAATCATTATGGTTCTCAATATAATTTTTCTAGTTTTATCATCTGCTTTTGTCAGAAACATGTAAAAACAATTAGTACTGCTACAATCATTTTAGAATGGGCATCATGTGCTAGATATCTGCCTATGCATTTTATATAAATTATCTTATTTGGTAATCATAGGTACTCTATTAGGTTAATTTTATTATTCTATGTACAAATAAGGAATCCCAACTTTAGTAAAGTTACTTAACTTGCAGATATTTGCAGAGCAGTGCCATCAGGTTTCACGTCCAGGAATGCCTGACCCTAAACAGTATGCTCTTAACTCTTATCTGAAATTGTTACATACAGAATAGAAAATTGGTATCAACTTCCTCTTTTTACACAGTGCACAGTTGATCCTTGAATAACCTTAGGATTAGGGGCACCAACCTTCTACACAGTCAAAAATCTACATATAGGGGCGCCTGGGTGGCTCAGCGGGTTAAAGCCTCTGCCTTCGGCTCAGGTCATGATCCCAGGGTCCTGGGATCAAGCCCCGCATCCGGCTCTCTGCTTGGCTGGGAGCCTGCTTCCTCCTCTCTCTCTGCCTGCCTCTCTGCCTACTTGTAATCTCTATCTGACAAATAAATAAATCTTTAAAAAAAAAAAATCTACATATAACTTTTGATTCCTGTAAAACTCAGTTACTAACAGCCTACTGTTGACCTCAAGGCTTGCCAGGAACATAAACAGTTGATTAACCCATATTATATTATATATTACATATTATATTATATATTATATACTGTATACTTACAATAAAGTAATATACTATGCTAAAGTAATACATACTGTATACTTATAATAAGGTAAGCTAGAGAAAATAAAACATTGAGAAAATACATTTATAGTACTATACTTATAAAAAACAAAAATCACATACAAGTGGACCCAGTAGTTCAAATCCTTAATGTTCAAGGGGTAACTGTAAATCTATATGAAGTTTAATACTTACTTCCTTATTCTTGCTACTGCCTGTCTCTCCAGATTGTTCCTAAGCTAGGTGAGGGCAGGAAATACATTGCTTGTTCATTACTTCTTATCTCAAATTTGGCATAAACTTTGTTTTTGCAGGAACTCTATTGAACAAATATATAAGTAATCTTTCAGAGGGAGTAAAACCATGTGTGGTTCATACCCCAATACTCTAAAAGTACATCTCATTCCTATGATTCAAAATAAATTTTATCAACCTCTCTATCAGTAGCAGACATTTCAGTCTTCCAAACTACAGTAGTCCAAACCTTCTGAGAGGTAATTAGTGGTTTGACAAGAAGCCCTTAAGTACCAGGGGTATAATTAGTTACCATTAGGAAAAATAAAAGAGGAAAATATCAGTAGGGCTTATTTAAGATGATCATGGTTACAAAGTTGAGATTTAAATGAAATAATCTTTACAGGACAGACAAGAATAAGTAAATATTGATTAAAAATTGATGCCATAGAATTAGAATATAGGGAAGCTTGCAAGGTATAATAATGAATTAATTTAGTTGTAGTAATTTGGATGTGGACATCTATGAAACTTGGGAGTCATGGCTCCTTTTTTTTTTATATATTTTATTTATTTATTTATTTGACAGAGAGAGAGGTCACAAGTAGGCAGAGAGGCAGGCAGAGAGAGAGGGTGAAACAGGCTCCCCACTGAGCAGAGAGCCCAATGCGGGGCTCGATCCCAGGACCCTGAAATCATGACCTGAGCCGAAGGCAGAGGCTTAAACCACTGAGCCCCCAGGCGCCCCGTCATGGCTCTTTTTGAATGGAGGATCTTGACTGAATTTGGGAACACGAAATAAACTCTAGAAAACCCTGTAAAAACTGCAGCAGTCACAAATCAGAATGCAATCTTTCCATGCGATGGTTATTTATTGTTCCAGTGTTCTCTTCCACAATGCCTAACTTCATGCAGAAACTACTGTCATTGATGTCATCCTTTTAAATAAAAGAAAAAGAAACTATTTCCTTTTTGTTCTTTTATATCTTTCACTTTAAACTCATCACCATAACAACACTGGAAGAGTGGGAAAATCCAGAAAATTATTTTTGTTGGATTAATATAATCACTTATACTTTAGAGTAAAATGTATTATAAGTCTATTTATGTATCTACCTTTGCAAATTTCACATGTCCAATCAGTTTAATTTGCAAGTATATGCAAATATATGACAAGCAAAATTCTAATAGAATTATTTTAAAATACATTTATTTATACGTTATTCAACTTAATTAAGGAACTATCAGTTATTTCCTCATATTGAGATCTAATATCAGAAAACATATAAAAGGGGCAAATTTGTGTATTCAACATAAATGGAATGGGATGGAATAAGTTACTGTGAGGTAATGGATTTTGCTTGCATTTGGGCACCATGGTTTTATTCAAGCTGTTCTGTATTTAACTGATGGCTCATGATATACTTACATCATATAAAGTCATATTTAATATGTAAACATTTTTAAAGTACTTCAAACATTGACTGACATTGGGCATTCAATAAATACTACACTACCAATACTATTTCAGTTAATTTCTTCTTTTTGAGTTTAAAATAGAGACAAATGTTTTCATTTGTATATGATATATGGTACCCCATCCATGGAATCATTCAGAATGATTTTAACACATTTTTTTTCCTCCTTGTTAGTAACATATGTCCCTGAATCAAATCTGGAATTGTTTAAGGTAATATCGTGCTCAAAAAAATTTTTTTTTAAATCAGTAGATTAGAGAGGCAGTTACCATCATGACTACATTTCATCCAATTAACAACTCACTTGGTGTTCCGCTTAGTAGCAAAAGAGTAGTAAACATCCAGATATTTAAAAGGGGACCCATCTTTTCAAAGAAAATTTATTAAGCAAATAGACTGATATTGCAATAGAGATTTCAAGAGATTTCTTTGGAGGAAAAAAAATGTAAATGTTTGGCTACTTTTCATTATGCAAAACAAATACATTTAAAATAACTGAAACATTAAAGAAGAATTTTAGCTATCAATAAATCAATTAGGATACCAAGAATTCTAATTTAATTAGAATTTAATTTAATTAATGTAGTTGTGTAGATTAAGGAATCCTGGTTATCAGAATCTTAATAAAATCAGGCTATATTATAATAAAACAAATCAAAGCCTCCATAAGTCACTAATGAAGCTATGCTTGAAAGTACAACCCCAGGTCCCTTATTTTTTGTATGGATTTGTGTACAAAATAAAGTAACAATCTTAAAAAAAGATAAGATAAATACATAGATAACTCAAATATAAAACAGAAAATAATAAAAGATTTATCAATAAAGAATGAGGATTGGAAGGGAGGAGAGATCATTGCATAAAACCCAGATACATTTCATTAATGAAAATTTAATCTGCATTTTAAATTGAGATCAGCAGAGATTGGATCTAAAAGTTAAAAAAAAGAAAAAAGCAGTATAAATGGTATCACCTGCAAAGCAAAACTATATTATAAAAACTACAAATATACTATTGTGCTGAAATACAGACTATTTAGATTATAAACATGAGAAATTCTCAATCTCATATCTCATTAGTCTTTAATCCATTCACATAATAATATGGATTTGGGGGAAGGGGGAGAAGTATTTAGGCATCCTTAAAACCATGTTGATGCCTTGAACATAATTTTTCTACTCTAAATTATAATAAAGTTTATAAATATTGTATCTATCCCTTATGATATACTGTTTGCCATTATCTGATATATTTTACTCTGACTTTTTGGTCAAGAACACAATCTTCATGACACTTCTCTTTTAGGAAAATATATCTTTATGAGAGCTTTCCTTCATAAGAGGTTTTTGGGGCACTTGGGTAGTTCAGTCAGTTAAGCCACTGATTCCTAGGTTTTGGCTCAGGTCATGATCTCATGGATTGTGGGATCAAGCCCCACATCAGACTCTGCACTCAGCTGAGAGTCTGCTTGAGTATTCTCTCTATGTCCTTCCCCCAACTAGCATGTGCACCTACTCTCTCTCTCTCTCAAATACATAAATAAATCTTAATAAAAAGTGGTTTTCAGGGCGCCTGGGTGGCTCAGTGGGTTAAAGCTCTGTCTTTGGCTCAGGTCATGATCTCGGGGTTCTGGGATCGAGCTCCACATCGGGCTCTCTGCTCAGCGGGGAGCCTGCTTCCTCCTCTCTCTCTCTGCCTGCCTCTCTATCTACTTGTGATCTCTCTCTGTCAAATAAATAAATAAAATCTTTAAAAAAAAAAGTGGTTTTCAATTTATGTTCTGATAAAAGGGACTTTCTGTATTAATGGAGAGATCTTGTGAAGAAATTTTGGCATTTCAATATACAAAACAGTTACTGGAAATATGGGTGAATATGTACAATACATGGATTATTAATATTATATTACAACACATGATATATTCAATGGCATTACATCGTAATTTATTTATTTGAGAGAGAGAGAGAGAGCGTGAGCATGATTCGGAGGGGAGTAGAATCCTCAAGCAGACTCTGTACTGAGTGTAGATACTGATGCAGGGCTCCATCCCACAACCCATGAGATCATAACCTGGACTGAAACCAAGAGTCAGTTGCTCCTCTGTCTCTGATTTTTATTCAATAAACCTACATATTTTGATCTCCTCTACCAAAAAAGAATAAAAGTTTTGAGATTGGGTGAGTTTGCAATTCACTGCATATGGCAATATTATCTAATTCAGTTTTGGAAATTTTCATCTGACCACTCCTTCATCATTCCGGAATAATGAGGTATTGCACCAGTCTTTTTAAAGCTACTCTGAGTGACCTGGCTGAATAAGCCATATTTTAAATCCAAACTATATGTTCTCCCTGTATTGTTTATGCAATCAAGTGTGCATTTCAAGGCTATGTGAGGAGGGTGAAGAAATGGAATAAGGACTGTGCCTCCACCAAGTCCCTCAGATCAGAAACATGTTCTAGAGCCTTAGCTGCCTTTTCCTCCTTAGCAAATGATACATACCTTGTTCAAGCTTCTTTAAAAATCATTCTTATTATTTCAATAGGAATGTTTAATCATTCAGAATTGCACAATTTCTGACCTGAAAGAAAGCTAGTGAAGACCTAGTATCAAATCTGAATTTCTTAATTTAAAGGATGGAACTGATTTTTCTGGTTTAATTCTCAAGTGGTATGGGCCAAGGATCCAAATATCTCTAGAGAAACTAACCAGTGAGGTAACGGATTAACAACAGCTGGAGAGCAAGTCTTAAAGAACAGAAGTACCTATAACCTCACACAGCCTTCTCTGAATAGCATTTGATATACCCCTCCCACTATTATATCAAATTTATGAGTAGAAAAACAAACCCTAAGAGATTACAATTAACCCTACTCAATAGTTTGAGAAGCATTGTCATGACTTTCTTAAATTAAGCATGACTTAAACATCATTTTCTGGTACTGATTCATATTAAAGGTAGTTATCATAACATAGCTTTTTATTGCACTTGCAAAGCAAACACATCACGGTAAGTTGTTACCTTTCCATTACAAATAGTATGTTTCTGCTCCTTTTCTAGTCATGAACTCCATCCTTTTTTTTTTTTTAAAGATTTTATTTATTTATTTGTCAGAGAGACAGAGAGAGAGAGCAAGCACAGGCAGACAGAGTGGCAGGCAGAGGCAGAGGGAGAAGCAGGCTCCTTGCCGAGCAAGGAGCCCGATGTGGGACTCGATCCCAAGACGCTGGGATCATGACCTGAGCCGAAGGCAGCCGCTTAACCAACTGAGCCACCCAGGCGTCCCATGAACTCCATCCTTTTCCTGTCCCCCATTCACCACTGTGCCCTTATGGGATAAACTGCAAAGCTTATTTTTGTCATAGGCACAGCCATCTACTTGAAATAGGACAACAGAAAATGAATAACAAAGATAATTTTAATGTTCCACCTTAAATTATCTAGATAGATAATCAATGATGTCATTTCTCCACTCCAGTACCGCCAATAATTTTCCTAGTGACAATTCTTGTTCCTTGAAATGTTTACTTAACTTAGAAATTTCAAAATTACATGAAAATTATCTCCATTAGATTCAAACACAATTATCCTAAGGTTTTGAAAACTTTCTTTGAAATTAACTACAGGCTTGTCACATCATAGCTTTCTCCGGAGACTCCTAGAGATTAAAATAGATCCCTACACTCAAAGGACCTTGTACTTCTCTATATCTATCATTACACTTTGTATTCAAAGAAGAGTGACTCTTGGTGTAATTTTTCTATCAGTATAGGAATATGAGAAGACTTCAAGCAATTGCCATTTGCAAGGAAGGGGAAGTGGGAAAGGAGATTGCAAAGAATTTGCTTTGAAATGGCACCAAAGGGGGCCAGAAAATCTGTTTAGGCTTTGAGTCTTTGCCTTCCTAAATACAAACTGCAGGACCCTGGGTCTGTCTCCTGAAAACTCAGAAATTCCTTCTTCTCAATGGCAGATTTCAAAAATTATAATGATTCTATCTTATCTTAGGGCTTCTGTGAGGAATCTAATGAAACAATGACTATTAAATCACTTTGAAAATTATTAAGAAATATTCAAATAGCAGTTATTATAATTAATTCAAGAACTGCTCAAAACCACAATAATTTTCAATAACCAAGCCACTAATATTTATTACACAAAATCTCTATCAATAAATGTTCTGTATTCTCATAAATCTTTCTTCCTTTAATAGAACTACCTCTTTAATTGCAAAACATGAAAAATTTAGAGATCCTGATAGCATAAATGCTAAGCAAAGGAATCTTAAGTAGAGTGATGAAATGCTGAGTACAAAACAGATACTAATTAAACACTGGTACAATTAAAACACATTGAAGGCATATGAAAATACAAAGAATATTACACTATTACATTTATGGACACATATTACATTTCATTTGCTGCCTTAAAAATATTTTGTAAAAGGTCATATATAACACCAGTGAGAAGAATACCTAACTGTGGTACTGAGTATTTAACAGCAACAGTAAAAAGTAAACAAACACATGAATAAATAAATCATAAAAAATGCCATAAATATGTAATCCTAAATTATAACATCTTGTGAAAACTGGAGAATCCAGGAGTCACTGGTCTTCTCAAAACTATAAAGTGTTCATAGATTTTACAGCAAAAATATTTCTTTTTTATTTCTGTCTGACCTACCAAAAATACTGTATATTTAGAAATAATACATCATGGAATTTTAGTAGCCTGAAGGGGGATAGTATGTAGTAAATATGAATCTTTCAAAAATAGCTCCAAAAACATAACACTTTTCTATAAAATGAAACTATCATATGCCTTGTACAACATATATGTTCAATAAATGTGCTCTGATTCTGCCATGAATTCTTCATCCTTAATGCAAACAGTCTCCTCAACTTTAAAAGAAAGAGATATAACTTCAGAATCACATTTTAGTATAAGGATATAAAATGTTAATCAAGTAATATTGACTAGGTTGATTTTATGGCATATAATTCAACTGTGCTCAACTGAGAGCTTGTCCTCACATGAAGCATCTCTTTTGTGACGAGCTGGTTGGCATGGCAGCAGGGAAGTGTAAAATAGCCAGAATACTTAAGGTCAGACAACTTGTCTGAAATTTTCATACTTTACATATCACTCTCTGAAAACCCTGTAATGAAAGCTAAAACAAACACAATGATGCAAAAGGTTTTTAGATACTGTTAACCTTATTCATCTGCCAAAATATCCCTGTCAATAACAAATGATTATCTCCATTTTACAGATGAGAAAACCAGGAGTCAGGGACAGTAGCTGTTAGCATAAATTTAGTATAAAAAATGAACTTTACTGTAAAAATAAACTGGTAAAATATGTTCTGCCTCCAAAAAATACTCCCCAGTATAAGAATTAGGACAAGTACACAGATTATTGCAGTACAAAGCAGAATATAATTGCCACGGGAAAAATGAAGATAAAGAACTAAAGTTTTAAAATAACATATTGATACATTTTATTTTTTCCTTTTAATGGTAGATAGGGGTGTTGGTGAGAAAAGACTTCATGGAGACAGATTTAAATGACAATTAAAGAACTGGAACAGAAGGATAGAATCAGCATGAGTATACAACTAGAGGTGGAAATGTATGGGATCTTTTTTAGAGAAGAATACATAATTCATTTTAGCTTGAAATTAGGTTATGTTTAGAGAAAACATGTGAGAAAAATTTAAATAGATAGATCGGGGTGAAATTGTAAAGGACCATGCACAGACAGGCAAATATGTTCATACTTTTGGGGGAGAAACAGCAGGGTTAGAGGGCTGACATATTAAAGGTATTCTTTGACAAGGTATATCTGTCTTCAGGGAGTTGTCTGGATTGAACAGAAAGCACTGGATTAAAAGGAAAATCAAGGGGTACCTGGGTGGCTCAGTTAGTTAAGCGTCTGCCTTCAGCTCAGGTCACCATCTCAGGGATTGAGCCCACACCAGCTTCCCTGCTTGGAGGAAGTCTGCTTCTCCCTCTCTGTCTGCCCCCACCTCCATTCACGCTTACTCTCTCCCTCTCTCAAAATAAATAAACAAAATCTTAAAAAACAAGAAGAAGAAGTAGAAGTAGAAGTAGTAGTAGAAGAAGAAGAAGAAGAAGAAGAAGAAGAAGAAGAAGAAGAAGAAGAAGAAGAAGAAGAAGAAGAAGAAGAAGAAGAAGAAGAAATAATCAAGTAGTTACTACAACTACCTAAACTACAGGGAAATAAAATATAGTAGGCATTTTTTTTTGTTAATGGGGAAAATTGCTGAGAGAGATAGTAGAGATGTAGAAGTGGTAAGACTTATTAACAAATGTGGGACTATGGAGACTAATGGACTTTTTAAAGATACTTTCACAAACTGAAGTTGTATGATTCAGAAAACAATGGTGCCATTGACAGAAATTGGGAATTCTGCAGAAATAGTTGGTTTACCACATACATTTGCAGGACATACTAACAGGTTATCTGGAGACCTCAAACTGCATAAATGTTAAGATTTATTTGGAGAGAAGTAGATGCTATTAATACTGGTACAGGTCCTAGCATACTGTAGACATTTAAGGAATTGCTGGTAATTAAATGACTTACCGGTAAACCAAAATAACAATTAGGGACTTCTGAAAAAAAAAAAAAATCAGTTGCTACATGAAGATATTATAGTGATGTCTTGCCCTTTTATATCTCAAACTTATTCATCTTGCTCTTGGGAAAGAAGTTGGAATGCTGCATTTGTATTTGGGGTTCAGATGTATATGCCTTTTTCTTTTTGCTTCCTTCTTGAGCATTTACAGTGGTACAGGAAAAAAAAAAGTATGGCATTGAACAGCTTTAACTGTAAGCTCTAGAATACAAAAGCATCCTCAGAGTATTTGGAAAAATGAATAACATAAAGCAGGAAACAGGTAAATGCCCAGAGATTTTTATTCAAAATTTAAAATGAGTGGCAAATGTTAACATTTTGTCAAACAAAACTGCTGTCCTCAGCAGTTAAAAACTAGGATGTTAATTAACTGACCAAATGAAAGCCAAGTTTTTCAGGATGTTTCCCCAACTTTGTTCACTTCAAGAATGTGTTTGAAAGCCTCCCTTAATTGTTTTCCATTTTTAATGCATTATCATCACACTTAATTACTAATCCTTTTTGAAAATTATTCAGCATTTTAGATTTGAAACTACCCAGTAGGGTATCTATTTTTGCATAGAAAATTACTATGTGAGAGCACCCAATTTAATCTACCATATATGCTAAATCAATGCTTAAAAGAAGAAAAAATTTTCTCTTAATCTTTTCAGTTCTTTCAGTTAATAAAATAAGTAGGTGTACTAGTTTGGCTAAATATGCTTTAAAGAGATTTCTGCAGGTGAAGTGACAAAAGCTTGCTGGGTGCTTTATTATGCATTCTTTTCTTTATATCTAAGAGGACTCTAACGTTTATACAAAACGGTATTTCCCTTTTAGTTGTGCATCATAACACATCGGAGGAAAGATGGCATTTCCAGACAAGTCTTTCATCCCGTGACAGCTGAATTATTCTCTTCCAAATATGCTAAAACAACAGATTCTCATTTTGTTCAAGGCCTTACATCATCGTTAAAAAGCCTTTTAGAATTTGTTCCAGTCATCAAAAATGCGGAACTAGGAGAGAGAATAAACACTGAGGTACCAGTATCACACCATCTCCAAGACAGGATTCAAACCTTTGAAAAAGCATGTGCAATTACAGAGAATCTTCTCACCGTAAACAGCAAAGCCAAGGTCTTACAAATAAATGGAGTAGGCAGCTTATGGGATGTGATTAGAAGGGCAAGCCAGATGCTCCTATCTAAAAATATCTCTCCCGCCTGTTACCTTTAGAATTTATTCCTCTGCATCAAGGAGGCATTTTGATCGGCAAGAGACCTCCCATTAAAATGTAAATACTCCTGGGAGATGCGGAGCCTTAATCTTTTATCAACTATTATCTTAGTGGACTAGTTGGAATGAAACAAGAAATAAAATAGAGCTTTGGAAAAATGAATACAGAAACAAGATAAAAGAAACAGGGATATGGGCAGGAGTGAGAAGACCCTGAAATAGAAATTTCTATACTTCACAATTTTGCTTGGCACCAGTTCTGGTTAAACTGGGTACCTGTATATGAAAGAAAAAAGACAGAAAATCTTTTAAACTCAGATTTAAATGCTACTAAAAAAACAAACAAACAAACAAAAAACGCCTGGGTGGCTCAGTTGGTTACGCGACTGCCTTCGGCTCAGGTCATGATCCTGGAGTCCCTGGATCAAGCCCCACAATGGGCTCCCCACTCAGTGGGGAGTCTGTGTCTCCCTCTGACCCTCCCCCTTCTCATGTTCTTTTTCTCATTCTCTCTCTCTTGAATAAATAATCTTAAAAAAAAGAACAATTTATATATATATGTGTGTGTGTGTATATATACATAAATATATTAAATATATATTTTTAGAATATATATAAAATATATTTTTAGGGGGGAGGGGCAGACGGAGATGGAGAGAGAGAATCTTAAGCAGGCTCCACACCTATCACAGAGCCTGAGCTGGAGCTCAGTCTCGCAACCCTGAGATCATGACTTGAGCTGAAATCAAGAATCAGAGGCTTTTTTTTTTTTTTTTAAAGATTTTATTTATTTATTTGACAGAGAGAGATCACAAGTAGACAGAGAGGCAGGCAGAGAGAGAGAGAGGGAAGCAGGCTCGCTGCTGAGCAGAGAGCCCGATGCGGGACTCGATCCCAGGACCCTGAGATCATGACCTGAGCCGAAGGCAGCGGCTTAACCCACTTGGCCATCCAGGCACCCCTGAACAATTTATATTTAACAAAAGAATCTCATGGTTAGAAGAAATGTCCTTGGACCTTGCTATCTAGCCCTAGGTTCTACCTACTTTCAAATGACTATGGAAACTTAGGTAATCTTGGTAAACAAGATTATGTTATGAAAAGCAAAATAAGGGGTGCTCAGTGTGTTAAGTCTCTACCTTTGGCTCAGGTCATGATCTCAGGATCCCAGGACCAAACCCCACATTGGGCTCTCTGCTCAGTGGGGAGCCTGCTCTCTGCCTGCCTCTCTGCCTACTTGTGATCTCTCTCTCTCTGTCAAAATAAAATCTTAAAGAAAAATAAAAGAAAAGCAAAATAATAATACCCACCATAGGATTTCTATAAATATTAAATTAGATGGTGTATATAATGACAAAAATAACTATATTTAAAGAAAATCAGATTTGTCTATAACTCAGATAGTTGTGTATGTTCCAATTTAATACACAGAATTCCCTCAGAAGTTGGCATTTTCTCTCCTGCATCTCTGTGACATCCTAGAGCAGTGTTGTATAATCAGAAGGAAGGTTTGAATCCAGATTTTGTCACTTAATGGTTATGAGATTTTTAGCACTTTGTTCAACCTTTATAAATGTTAATTTCCTCATCTGTATAATCACTATCATTATGCTATGTCATGCAGGATTTTTAAAAATAAACTTGAGATAACTGATGTATAGTATCTACAGTTGGGGAACATAGTACTTTCACGAAAAGGATATTTATGATATTTTTTACTCTTAGGGTTATTACTTAAATGAAAATTTCAGATTCTGTTCAGGAAAATTATTGCTTTCTCTTTGTATATTAGGTCATTGTATACATTTGGTTAAACAGTGTTGTTATCTTACTGTTTTATAACACTAAATGGGAGAATTTAAAAATGTAAAACAGATGACCACAGACATGTATACACAGAAAAAACTTCATTAGTAAGGATCTACACACACTGCCAGGACCTTGACAAGGAAAATAAACATTCAAGACAGGTGATCATATGGACTTTTTTAAATGATTAAAACCATGTGAAGAGCTTAAAACTGTCTACTTAACCACAAATAGCTCTTCTTCCACAAGCTATCTATCCATCCATCTGTCATATGGTATGGGACAGGTTTTCCCATTGTGCATTTATTTTTCTCATTACTAAGGACAGCTGGTTGAATGTGAATTTTCTATAAGATATACTTAACCCTTGGCTTGTAAGCAAGAAAAATATTGAATTTTATCATTAATTTATTTTTCTCACTGTTTACTGGGTAAAATGTCTTCCATTCTGCCCTGTTTGCTGGTTACTGGTAAAGTCTTAGAGCATAGTGCAATGAGCTCTTAACTTACTCTGCAAAGCCTCTAGTCCAGAATCACATATAAATAGATTATTAGTAAATGCTTCATCATGATGAAGGATTTGGGTTTAAGTATTAATTTATCCCCCCCTCCTTTTTTTATTTTTCACAGCAGCAGAAATACATACCATTCACTCATGGTGATAGCAAATGGTATTACAAGTGAAGTGAGGCTATATAGGGACACATCCAAGTGAAAGTCTCCCAAAGCATCCTGGACTGAAAGGTGTCTCAGGGGATGTGGAAAATTGAATATATTTCGCTCAGCCACAGGGAGTTTTCTTTCACATCAGAAAGAGTGAATGCTGACATAATTGGACTTGTAACTTCAAATGAGAAATAAGCAGCAGTCACAAATGAAATTGTCATCTAAGACCCTGTTTTCACATAAGCAACCTGGGTGGTCATTTTAAATGCTGGGGGAGTGAACTAGAAGGAAGAAAGTAAAGATGAGTGTGCCTGAGCAAAATGGTCTCCCAGTGCCTCCACTTCCTAACAGAGTCAGTATCCATAAGGACACAGATGTCAAAATACCAAACTAGGTCTCCCAACAAAAACAGACAGAATTGATGGTGCTATCTAGCTTTTCCTCACTGAACTTTCTATAGCATTTGGTTAGAAAGAAGGGAGTTTGGGGGTTCCACTTCCTTGATAACAACCTTAATTTCCTTATTCCCCTTTTAAATGTAGATACAGTTTCCATCTTCTAAGTGCCTGTAGGGATCTATCTGTTTAAAAGAAAATTTCAAAGGAGAAGGTGAATTTGTATGTTAATCCTCTCCTTATAAAATAAACATGGGGTGGGTTGTAATTAGTTCTTTCATCAGTTACTAGAGATGATTTTAACTCAAGTAGAGGGAAGCATCTGTGCTCAGGTAAGCAAACTGGTTTTACTGGTCTGGTAACACTGCAAGTCATTTCTCTCAATTTCATTGTATCTTCTAAACTTACACTCCCATGGATGAACAGCTCACATGGTTATGCACAGTCTAGTTTCTCCTTCATGAAATAGCAGGGTGCTGATGGCACACTCTTGGGTATAAATGCTTCTCCAGCAAAAGCAAGTGGATTGTGGAAGGCACCTTGGGCAGTAATTGATACAAGTCCTGCTTCCCCGTATTTACCGAGTGATGTTCAACCTCCCGCATCTACAACAACATTGTCCTAATTATTCAAGCTAACATTTCCCACTACCGTGTTATTTTACATCCCCAAAGATATGTTTTAAAAAGTACTGTAAGTTAATAGTTTGTTCCATGTCCATGAAAGTACCTAGCATATCAAAGGTGCTCTAGAAATGTGTTTCTGACTCTTATATCCTATCTTTTTCTCATTCATTTCATCCAAAATAAAATTCTTTTCATAACAGAGTGAAATCATTGCCCTAGGGGGTAAACAGTAATGTGAAGCCAAAGAAATGTAAAGTATTAAATGTAAGGTCACAGATTTAAGGGATACTAATTATATGCTATAACCTGTCCTCTATCTTGACTATTCATGGCATTCCCCAGTGTGAAAGCAGGAAGCACCGAAACAGATAATCAGATTTCTGATTTTTGAGAAAAGAAAAGCTAAAACCAGAATGGGTATTCATGAACATATATATACAAACATGTGCAATAGGCATTAGAGCTTACAAAGTTCTGCCAGTAAAAAATAATTACCAATAGGTGATAATATGATTTTAAAAAAATGTTACTCATAAATGCTAATATTGAAGCCACATGCCACAGTTGTAATTATTTACCCTTTCATGTCTTTCATGTCATGGACCTAATAGGATTTGCTCATCCTTGCACCCCCAGTATTTAAAATGCCTGGAACATAGTACATGCTCAAAAATAATTGTTGAATCAGTGACTGAACATTCCACTATCTCTCTCTCTCTCTCTCTTTTTTTTTTTTAAGATTTTTTATTTATTTGAGAGAAAGAGTGTGTGAGCCAGGGTAGAGGAAGAAGCAGAGGGAAAGAGAATCTGAAGCAGACTCCGCACTGAGCACAGAGCCTGCCATGGGGCTTGACCTCCCAAAACCAAGAGTCAGAGCTTAACCAACTGAGGAACCCAGGCACCCCTTCCATTACATCTCTTAACCACAAGGTTATTCACTGCCAAATTTAATATATATGTTGTATACATACACTTATATACATATTCCCAAAATTTCTTGGCAAATAATCTAGAGTACAGACTTATTGTTACAAAAATATTACACAAAATATTTCTAACTGCACAAGTGCCTCCTCTGTTCTTCCTTTTTGTCTGCTCTTTTCTTGTCGCATGGCAATACTCCATCCTGGCCCACTAATAATGGGAGGGGCACTAGTGTTACGTGCTCATGACTCCTCATTTCCACTCCTCTTGCCAACAAACCTGTTGTGCAGTATATGTTTGAAATAGCTTTCTTCAGAGTAATTCTACCTACTATGGCTAGTATATGAGTTTTCTCCTTAGGTCCAGAATTCTATTGGGTGTGCTATACTAAATGAAGGATAAGGGAATCAAATCATAGAAAAATCAAGAAAAACATACTTGCTTTCCCGAAGAGATGCTAGAAGGCATAACAGTGATCTTCAGTTTCTGTTTCCCTTTGGCTTCCAACTGGAATATAGTAGGTCTGCAGTTCAGCAAACCATCTAGAAGTTCAGGGACATGCATGGCAATCAGGATGCCTCACACTCTATCATAATTGGTCAAGGCAAAATATCAAGTGAAGAAACCTCTGGGCCAACAGTTTAGAGGAGTAGGATCAGGCAGTAGCATTTGCCAAGTATCAGGAGCTACTGCAACCTTGAAACAACACAATTATCCACTTTTAAAAAATGTCCCCAACTGCTGCTAGCCCATGCCTTATGACACTTGTGAGTCTCCCCCTATATGGATAAATGTATAATCATATGTGTACATAATTATGTATGTGAATATATAATCTTACAATAACCTTGCAAGACAGAAACTATTTTCTCCATTTTATTCATAAAACTGGTATTTGGAGAGATTAAGTCCTTTTTACAAAGCCACCTTGCATTACCTTCAAACTTAGGTCCATGACTTTGTACCCACTACTCTGCACTCACTGCATTGACTCATACTAAGTATTAACCTAAATACTGAATGGGCTGAAGCTGATGGAAAGAGCAGTTTCTGGGTTGTTGCAGGAGCAACATTAACTTGCATGTCACTATGATGCTTCAAGGATGCTGGAGTGTTTCCACAAAGGGAACTTGGGCCCTTCCCCACTGCCTCCTTGTGGAAACTCCCCTGCTGTACATCACTGCAGGGACAGCTCATGGATCCAGCCTGTGCTCTAGCACAAAGTGTAACATCCCAACAGCATCCTCTCTCTGTCTCACAGACCAAAGACAATTATACCAGCCCCCCCCCCCCAACTGTTCTCTCCCTCCAATCAAATATCTTACATCGCAACTCAGAATGCTACCTATATTTCTTTGCTCAAGAGCATGTCATCAATTAACAATATCTGATTAAATTATATAACAAATCAGAATTCAGAAGGAATGGAGGATTCACTAGTAGAACTTTGAGAAAGAGCGAGGGAGGGAATAAGGAAACTGGTCACCCAGCTCTACATTAGGATTTCCAGTGATAGTAAACTTGCTCTCCTAATGAGTTAGTTCCATTTTGGGGAGATTTAAGATTAGTTATTGGAATATTATTCAAATAAATAAAATCAGCTGAAATTTGCCCCCAAACATTGGTCCTTTTGGAGCCAGAAAGATTGCAGTATCTCTTTTTTTTTTTTTTTTTAAGATTTTATTTATTTGACAGAGAGATCACAAGTAGACAGAGAGGCAGGCAGAGAGAGAGAGAGAGAGAGAGAGAGAGAGGGAAGCAGGCTCCCTGCTGAGTAGAGAGCCCGATGCAGGACTCAATCCCAGGATCCAGAGATCATGACCTGAGCCGAAGGCAGCGGCCTAACCCACTGAGCCACCCAGGCGCCCGCAGTATCTCTTTTTTAAGGTTCATCAAATACCACACATGCTTGAATGTAAGGTGATCTTTTTTCCAAAAACTATCCCTCAAAACAAAAGAAGCTGCACTATGCTGAACATTTTTAGGATTCTTTCATGTTATGAGCCCTGTTTAAGGAGGTGCATCAGCTCAGATAATGTGAATCAGTCCATTTTGGATACTTACAGAGGTCAAGGAAACAGACTGAGGGAGGGTTGCTAGAGGAGAGGTAGGTGGGAGGAGGGGATAACTGGGTGATGGGCATTAAGGAGGGCACATGATGTAATGAGCATTGGGTGCAACCAATGAATCACTAAATTCTACCTCTGAAACTAATAAAAAAAAAATTCAAGGGACAAAATGTAACAGGTGTGGCTATGAGGTAAAGAAACCAAAGTGATGAATGAAAACTGATTTTCTTGTTATGCAAATCTAAGAATATAAGGGCTAGGCTTTGTTACTCTTGCGCACTGAGTCATCCCCATTACCTACAACAGTGCCTGAAGGCAAGGATGTGCTCAAAATGCATTTGCTGACTAAAGGAACAAAGGGATCTGTGGTTGATTACCATTTGAAATAAGAAATTTCTTGTGAGAACATCACCCTTAGAAAGTACCATCTCTCTAGTAACTTGAAAGCAGATGATGTGTTATAACAGCTGTAATTTAAATGTTATAGTAGAGATCTGACTATTTCTTATATCCCTACATGTTTATATATTCAAATTGGTCATTGTTTGTTTTCCAGGGAAACAGGATTATTTTTATTTGGGGTAGCATTATAAATGTTCCAGTTTATGAGGAATTTAAAACCTTGCCTTCAAAGTTGCTGTCTTTTTAGACTGAATCTTCTATTTCCATAGGGGGATACTCATAACTCATGATTCTGACTCACCCTAATAAATCACTGAGTATGTGGCACCCAGAATTTAATGTAACTGTTCTTTGTAGTTAGAGCATAGAGTGAGGTTTTTATCTACCTTATTTTGGAAGCGGTATGCTGACTAAAGTAGCTTAAAATTGCATTTGCACTTTGGCAGTCACATCACACTATTGACTAATATTCAGACTTCCAGCAACTAAAATCCCAACATCTTTCTGACATGTGCTGATAAGCCTCATAATCCTCCAACCACACCAGTACCACAGCTACACTGAACTCTATTTTCACCCTTACTTTTATCCATCTTAACAAGATAGCCTTGTAACCAAGTACTACACCTCCAAATTTCACATAATCTGCAAATGTGATGCCTATTAGCTATCTACGACCTAACTGGAGTTTTTTATAGAGAAAGCAAATTAAGATGCATCAGTGGGATGTCATGAAGTACAAACTGATCCTCTCCTAAAGAAAGGTCAGTCAGAGATGTTAAATACTTCAGAAAAGTGTCTATGAAGTGAACTGTGTCTCCCCAAAATTTGTATGTTGAAGCCCTAACCCCCTAGTGTGATGATATTTGGAGATGGGGCCTTTGGAAGATGACTAGGTTTAAATGAAGTTAGGAAGGTGAGGAAGGTTAGGATCCTCATGATAGGGTGAGTGTCTTCTATAAAGAAAGAGACACTAAAGAGTTTGGTGTCCTTTCTTCCTACCCTGCGAGGACTTAGCGACAAGGAAGCAATCTGCAAGACAGGAAGAGAGCTCCTACCAGAACCACACTATACTGGTACCCTGATCTTAGACTTTAATCCTTTGGAAATGTGAGAAAATTAATTTCTGTTTGGAGAACACTCAGTCTATGGTATTACTTATGGCAGGGGGAGCTGACTAAAAAAAAGTAAATGAAAATGACAAAGTAAAATGAGAGAGAGTTATTTATAAGATTGAAAGGAGTTATTACACATTTGATGATGGAATATTATAAGATTTGTAAGAATAAGATAGGGAAGTATTTGTTACATATCATCCAAAGAGAATTTCATCTCCAAAAACAAGGAGAAATGTGATTGATGATTAGAAGAGGAAGAATCATACATGAAGATGTATTCATGTTTAAGAGATCTCCCCCAGTATTAAGACAGAAGAAATAAAATCTTTGAAAACACTACAACTGAAGATGATGAGGAGGGATGGTATAGTTGTAAAAGCGACTGGCTGAAATGAAACTAATGATGCAAAGAAAATCCTGGAGGTGGAGTATTAAAACTGTAGTATGTAGAATGATGGATTTATGAAGTAGTTTGGATAAAGACAAGAAATTCTATGACTAATTTCACTGCTTGCAAAGAAGATCAACGAAAGAAAGAAGTGCCATCAGGGAATAGCACTGATATAGCAGGAGGGTTAATTTTCCATTTTCTTCATGGCATGCCTTCAACTGTATAAGACTGGAGACAGAGAAAGATGATGAGTCAGTAACATGGACTTAAATGACTTCAATTTTATAAATGTGCACTATATAGCAGTTAATATTTAAGGACCCATATTTGTTTTCTCATATATCACATTACCAAAACAAACAAACAAACAAAACCACCTCTCCATTTTTTCCCCTTACAAGTGCAACTAGGACATTCTATTCATTGATGTATTTTTTTAAAGTTTTTGTTCTTTCATTTTTTCACGAAATGAACTAGATCTTCTGAGAGCATTTCTATATTAGGCACACAGCTTTACTGCTGTTTTTAAGCTAAGTTAAACATAAATAGGAGATCTCCCCATTTCCATTGAAGTGTCACTTAGAGGAGTACTCACGAAAGCGAGTAGGTGGTTCTCTCCACAGAGATTCATCATGCTATGTTTTATACTTAGACATTTTTCTCAGGAATGAAAACATTCAAATTTCCCATCCTATTTTCTGACTAGTTTTTCTTTGAAAACTTGCTGTTCTTTCTACCCTAAACTCAACCTTGGTCTTTTCCTTCACTTTTAGGACCTGAATTAAATGATCAATTACAAATATTCCAATTTGTGGCAAGTTACTACCTACTTTAAAGTGAGAGTGTATGTGGGTTAACATAGTTTTAAATAACAGATTCACATCCTTAAATAAAAAATTCAGGGTGGGGTGGGGGCGGGGAGGCGGGGAAAAAAAATTCAGGAACTAATCAAATGATATTTTTTAAAGGACACGATAAAAAAAAAAACCACATGTTTGAATATAGTATTCTTCATATAACATGGAGCACACAAAAGAGTTGGCACATAGAGCTTCTGAAAATCTTAAGACTAGAGCAGGTGCCTATTGAAATACATCTGATTTTAAAATATTATTTAAAATATTTTATTTATTTATTTTAGAGAGAAAAACAGAGACAGCACAAGCAGGGGGAGGGGCAGAGGGAGACGCAGACTCCCAGCTAAGCAGGGAGCTGGATGCGGGGCTTGATCCCAGGACCCTGAGATCATGACTTGAGCTGAAGGCAGCCACTTAACTGACTTAGCCAACCAGGTGCCCTGATTTTAAATTAAAAAATAAATAAAACTAACATCCTGTATCACTCTTTTCTATAAGGTATTTATCAATCATAAGCTATAACAAAACCATTCTCTTAATAAGAAAGAAATTGTCATACATTTGGGCAACTGTAAGCCATCCATACAAAAATATCAATTAAGAAAATACTTAAATAAGGGATGCCTGGTTGGCTCAGTCAGTTAAACATCTGCCTTGGGCTCAGGTCACAATCCCATTCCCTGTTCAAGTACTGGGTCAGGCTCCCTGCTCAGCAGAGAGCCTGCTCAGCGGGAAGCCTGCTTCACTCTCTCCCTCTGCCTGCCATTCCCCCTGCTTGTGCTCGCTCTCGCTCTCTCTCCCTCTCTGACATCTGACAAGTACATAACTATATCTTAAAAAGAAAAAATAAATTAAATTAAATAAGATATTCTTTTGGCCTAAGAGCTCCGTATCTCAATCAATGAAACAGAAATCAACAGACTTTCTGAAGTGCTTGAGACTTTATGTCAAAAGTTTTCCATAGTTTCTGAACCCATTTAACTTACTGAAGACCTTTATTTCATTCCCTAAGTGACTCAGTATTCTGAAACAGCATCTAACATATCAGAGTACCTACCAGGGAATGATTTTGACACTAAAAAACCTAAAGCAAAAAGTCCCAGAAAATTACCTGAAAGTTTTGTTTGTGAATTGACTTACAGCCAATAAAGATCAGTCCTTATACTTTTGTAACTGAACTGAAATCAAAACACTTCTGGTGACCTAGTGTTCACTTAAAAAATCTATTTAATTGCAAACAGAATTTTTGGTCATCAGCCAAAATTAGGTGTCAGTGTTTTATAAACATATTACAGAGGTAATTTAAAAGAAAATAACAACAAAAGAATGGTTTCAATTTTTAAAAGTGACATATAACTATTTCCAACCAATGCCACATCATCAGACCCCATGTGAATCAGAGTGCTTTCTTGACTATCATCAAAGTTAAAATCTAGATTTATTTTATCTATTTACTTTCCTCCAGTAATTTTGAAAGTCCTGTAAAGAATTTATGATGGGAATTCAATCACTCCAAAAAATTTCAAAGGGCCACAGTAGGTTCATGGAAGGAGACAATCTCTTGTTAATTAAATTTTGCCCAAGAAATAATGAAGGTCACTCTCATATTATTATTTACTTCCTTGGGTTTTACATGAATTTTATATGATTAGATTAGATGCTCTAATATTCTAGCTATGGATGTTACAATTATTACTTTAACAGAACTTATAATTGGGCAGTTAAGAAAACAGAAAATAGCATTCATTACAATTTTAATGCACCACAGAGAATGAAAAAAAAATTTCCAAAGAAAATAGGATCACTAATGTAACTCTTAATAACAATGTTCAATTAACTTGTAAAATTCTAAAAGTAATGCTGGTTATTTTTTCAAATTATTCAAAAACCATACATGTTTATCCATGGCTGGCTTGGTTTCTATGGAAAGTTAAATTATATTGACTATCAGTTGGTAAGATAAGCAGAACATAATGCAATTTATTTATTAGTCAGGTCTAAAAGATTGCAACTGTGGAAAATTAATTGATATATACACATACACACATATATCAGATACACATATATGTATTTAAAACATCTGTATATCTTCTAGTTATTATTTCTTCAACTGATTTGCACCAACTTTAACACGACTGTAGTACAAAAAACTTTTACCATTTCTATTTTTCTTTAAACAACCACACAAACTTAAAATAGAACTGCAAAAGAAACACTGATATATTTTAAAGCATGGGATCAAACACTCCCTTGGTCAACATGGATGCAGTTAGAGTGTATTATGCTAAGAGAAATAAGTCAATCAGAGAAAGACAAATACCAGATGATTTCACTAAGATATGGTATTTAGGAAAAAAAAAAAAAAACAGATGAGCATAGGGGAAAGAAAAAAAAAATGGGGAAGGAGGCAAACCGTAGAAGAGTCTCTGAACTACAGAGAACAAACTGAGAGTTGCTGGAGTGGAGGTGGGCGGCAGAAGAGCTAAATGGGTGATGGGGATTAAGGGCAGCACTTGTGATAAGCACTGGATATTATACATAAGTGATGAAATCACTAAATTCTACTCCTGAAACCAAGCCAAACCAAAACAGAACAAAACATATACTCCATTGGCATATTATAAAGGATGTTATAAAAACAAGCAGAGTTCATTATTTATTTATGTAACATGGGGATTATATCCCTGAAATCCGGTCCACCAGACTTTGAGCACAATGATCAAGAAACAAGTTACTTTAGTTTCAACACAGTTCCCAATAGATACATTGCCTGATGTTAAATAGTTATTAGGTAAACTGACAAAATGAATGGAATTGTTAAGAAGTTCTCAAAAGGAGTAATAGGTGTCTATGTTCTTTTCAAATTTAAGCATTTTTTAAAATTTAAATTAGCCAACACATAGTACATCACTAGTTTCAGCGGTGTTGTTCAATAATTCATCAGTTGCATATAACACCCAGTGCTCATCACATCATGTGCCCTCCTTAATGCCCATCACCCAGTTACCCCATCCCCCCACCCACCTCCCTTCCAGCAACCCTCAGTTTGTTTCCTATAGTTAAGAGTTTAGGTTTTTCTCCCTCCCTGATGACTTCCCATTCAGTTTTCCCTTCCTTTCCCTATGATCCTCTGCACTGTTTCTTAAATTCCATAAATTTAAGAAATATTTAAATACAATTTATTATTTTTTAGAAGATTTTATTTATTTATTTGAGAGAGAGAAAGCAAGAGACAGAGCACAAGTGGAGGGGGGGTGGCAGAGAAAGAGGGAGAAGCAGATTCCCCACCAAGCAGAGCACCCAGTGAAGGACTTGATCCCAGGACCCTGGGACACTTAACCAACTGAGCCACCTAGGCACCCCAAATTAATATAATTTAAATGTTTATCCAGTGTAAGTCTGCATGGACTAAAACATCAAGTATTTTTGTTTGGATAGAAAGGAATCAATTGAATCAATTGAGAAAAGTAGCATTAGATTGCTTATGTTGACCAAAAACTTTGATTATAAATTATAGATGTCTTTCATTAATAAAAATTGTAAGGCAAGTAATTACTTAATAATGCATTAGATAAAACTGATTCATTGGAGAAAGGGATAATGAGAAAGATCTTTCATGAATATAGTTTGGTGATAGACTTACCTAGAGTTTCAATGTTCTGAAGACATGATCACTCTCCTAGATTCATATTAGAGAGGGATTGGGGTGCCTGGGTGGCTTACTCAGTTAGCGTCTACCTTTGGTTCAGGTCATGATCCCCGAGTCCTGAGATCAAGCCCCACATCAGGCTCCCTGCTAGGCCAGGAGCCTGCTTCTCTCCCTCCCACCACTGCTCCCCTGCTTATTATCTCTCTCTCAAATAAATAAAATCTTTTTTTAAAAAAAGTAGAGAGGGATCATAAGTAGTTGTCTTTAAGTATTCAAGGAAATAGGCAAAACTAGATATGAGTCAGAACAGTTTCTCAAATGCTACACATACTACCAAGAAAATTTCATTGATTATAGGCAGATGTTTTTCTTTTATATAAATCAATGAAAACTTAAAGCAAAAATCAAAGCTTGAATCATTATGCTAGGAAGGGACTCAATTCCAGAAGAGTAAAATGCCATATGAATTCCCACCTTATACCTTATGGGTTTTGTTTTTTTTTTTAAGTTTTTGTTTAAATTTCAGTGAGTAAACACACAATGTACTATTAGTTTCAGGTACACAATACAGAGATTCAACACTTCCATACAATTCTTGGTGCTCATTCCAACAAATGTACTCCTTAATCCCCATCACTTATTTAACCCATCCCTCTACTTACCTCCCTTCTGGTAACCATCAGTTTGTTCCCTATAGTTAAGAGTCCATTTCTTGGTTTGCCTCCCTCTTTTTATTCCCCTTTGCTCCTTTGTTTCATATCTTAAATTCCACATATGAGTGAAATCACATGGCATTGCCTTTATCTGACTGACTTATTTTGCTTAGCATAATATTTTTTTTTAAAGATTTTATTTATTTATTTGACAGAGAGAGATCACAAGTAGGCAGAGAGGCAAGCAGAGAGAGAGAGAGAGAGAGGAGGAAGCAGGCTCCCCGCCAAGCAGAGAGCCCGATGCGGGACTCGATCCCAGGACTCTGGGATCATGACCTGAGCCGAAGGCAGAGGCTTAAACCACTGAGCCACCCAGGTACCCTTAGCATAATATTCTTGAGCTCCATCCATGTCATTGCAAATGGCAACATTTCATTCTTTTATTCTTTTTTTATGGCTGAATATTCATTACACACACACACCACACACACACACACACACACACACACACACACACACACACACACACACATCTTCTATCCATTTATCAGTCGATGGACACTTAGGCTATTTCCATAATTTGGCTATTGCAGATAATGTTGCTATAAACATCAGTACGCATGTATCCCTTCAAATTAATATTTTTGTATTCTTTGGATAAATACCCAGTAATGCAATTGTAATCATAGCGTATTTCTATTTTTAACTTTTTGAGGAACCTCCATATTGTTTTCCATTCCAGAGTGGCTGCACCAGTTTGCATTCCCATGAATAAGGCAAGAGGGTTCCCTTTTCTTCCCATCCTTGCCAACCCCTGTTGTTTCTTGAGCTATTGATTTTAGCCATTCTGACAGGTGTGAGGTGGTATCACATTATAGTTCTGATTTGCATTACCTTGACGATCAGTGACATTGAGCATCTTTTCATGTGTCTGTTGGCCACCTGGATGAAGTATTCTTCAGAAAAAAATGTCTATTCATGTCTTCTGACTGTTTTTTAATTGGTGTATTTGGCTCTAGGGTTTTATAAGTTTTTTATATATTTGGATAGTACCCCTTTATCAAATAGATCATTTGCAAATATGTTCTCCAGTTCCATAGGTTGCCATTTAGTTTTATTGATTGTTTCATTTACTGCGCAGAAGCTGTTTATTTTGAGGAAGTCCCAATAGTTTGCTTTTACTTTTGTTTCCCTTGCCTCAGGAGACATTTCTAGAGAGAAGTTGCATGGTCAATGTCAAAGAGGTTACTGTCTGTGTTCTCTTCTAGAATTTTTATGGTTTCAGGTCTCATATTTAGATCTTTAATCCAATTTTAATTTTTTTTAAAGTGTGATGTAAGAAAGTGGTCCAGTTTCATCATTTTGCATGTTGCTATCCAGTTTTCCCAACACCATTTGTTGAAGAGTCATTCTTTGTCCTACTCCCATTCTTTGTCCTGCTTTGTTAATGACTGACCATACAGTTGTGGGTTTTCAGTTTGGTTTTTAAATACAATCTTTTATCTCCAGCATTTTATATTTTCTATTTGGTTTAAAGTGTTTTCATAATTGAATATTTTGTAGATCACTTTAAATCTAGGACGAATCCAAGTAAGGTTTAAAAATTCACTACTTACTCTTACTGATTCCCATGCTAAGTGAATTAAATTGATAAAGCTTTGTTTTTATGACTGGTATCTTCACTTTTTTTTATCCCCCCCTTCCCTTAATAGTGTGGAGATGATGGGATAAAAATATTTAAATAATCTTACAAACATATTTGTTGGTCAAAGGTGACACAGATGAGGGCAGCATCTCCATGTGAAAACTCCAAATGTTTATTATTCTTTTTTTGAGAAATCAATACAAAACACAATGTAATGAGTCAATATACAATGGACTGATGGATTCATTTTACCAATCTAAAAGCAAAAGGATCCTGTATGTTTCTAATCTTGTACATGATAATAATTTCTAATAAGGCAACATATTTTTTTGGTAACATGTATAACATGTTAGACATTAGAGAAAATTCATGTTCATACTATCTATTAAGTAACACATTAAAATTGTAGTGATATAAATATTGAAACTACTAGTAATACTATGAATAGTTTACAGATTTAATAATGAAAACAATAATACATTATCTCTTAGGTTGATAATTTGTGAGTTTTATAATGGTGTGAAATGAATAAATAGCCAAAACTCTGTTGCTGCTTATATTCACAAAACTAATGGTAATATGGATATCTCTATTGGCAGTAGGGGAAGTTCTAAACAGACATGCAGTGAAATCTAATTTTGTATAACTTTCTGGAGAACTCAATACTATCAGTTGTATTTAAGGGTTAGGCCTAAATGGACTACTTCTCATTATGGTTATATATTTGACTTCTTAGACAAGGTTAGGCATACCAGATAAAGACAGAAAAAAGAATCTAATGATATTAGTAAACACCAAAACTATAAAGGGAATGGACTGTGATGACTGCATACTTTAGCAGTGAACAGCAAATAAACTGTATCCTTCTGAGGTGGAGCAAGTGCAGTCCTTAGCTTTGGCCAAGGATGTCACTGTCAAATAAATTCTGTAGGTCAACTCTTTGACTTAAAATGATTGCTTTAAGGCAACATGGACCCACTGTATGTTTTCTATTGCTCACTCTACTGGAATGGGATGACTTCTTGGGGAAAAAAAAGAATTTTTCAGGATTCTAACAGACCTTCAATTAAGAAATTTTTCCTTTTAATCTCAAGTCCTTTCTTGGCAAATTTCCTTCCGGTTTCAGAATGACAGACAAAATGTATATTCTAAAAATATTCCTTCAATTATCTGGAAAAAGCATCTATATATAAATATCCTTTTGAAGTAAAAGTGTTCAAGGTTAATTAACATCATAATTTTTTTGAGTGAGAGATCTGGGACACATGTAAAATCAAGGGCATTAGAGAACTAAACACCTAAGTATCATCAAATAAAAATTCAAAACTATTAAATATGTATTTTTTCATCTATTAGTCATAACACATTCAATAATGAGAACACACCAATAAAATTCTGCACATTTTGGACCAAAAAATGTTAATGTTTCTTTTTAGTATTAAAGGAAAAATAAACCGTTTAAAATTCTTCATACCTTGTTAATGCCCTTATATTCTGAAGGGAAATAACACACACTATAAAGTCAAGTCAGTTTGATGCTATGCAAAGCATAAACTTAAAAACTGTAGTTCACCCATTACTGGATATTCTTAATTTTAAATTCTTTTTTAATCAATATGCTGAAACTGGAAACTGCTATCATGTATAACCTCCTGTAATCATTCCAACCAGTGTAGTCTATCCCTGAATTATTCTAGTAGTTTATTCTTTTAAAGAGCACACTCAAAATAAACTTATGATGTCAAAAAATAAACTGACCATCTCTGCATCTCTCATCTTCCCTCAGACATTTCCCTTCCCCCAGCCTTTTCCCTTGATTTATCCAATTTTCATCTTTCGTCACTAGCATTTCTGTGCCACTTTTTCTCACCACTCCATATGCTTAGGAAGCCTTCCAGATTACACGCATTAAGCTACTGCAGCCTCCCCCATGTATCTCCAAAAAGCAACCTGCTCAAACATTCCAATCGTGACCTTTTACAAATCTTGATTTTTCCTATTTATATTAAATTGCTCTACTTTCTTTTTTTCCACTCAGGGCCATCACACCTTTGATCAGAAATTTATCATTAATCAATTGCAGTAGGTTTCATAATTCATTTATTGCAATGCTTATGAATGAATGATTATTTTTAATCACAGCAACTCATTATGCCCTAATAACATGGAGAAGGTGATAACACTATTACCATATTAATAGAATAATCTCTGATTATTTTTAATGTCAGCTGTAGTTGCTCTAGTAAAGAGAAGATAAAATATGTAAAAATAAATATATACATTCTTACATAAAAAATTAAGATAAATTTCTTCAAAATATACAAGTCAGTGTCAAATTATAAATTAAGGAGGGGGAGCTAAAAATGCGAGGTCAAAGAGTATTTAGACTTTTAAGAATTAAATTTAGGTCGCCTAAATCCTTTTGAAAATGTTCTCATGACTGATTTATGCCATGACAAGGAAATAGCTAAACTATATGCCATATTTTAAAAATATTTATTATATATGCACACGATATTTCTTATTTCTTGATATAAGGATTAGGGGCATTAAGAAAAGGTCTGATTCTTTTCCCATCTCTGTAACTCACACACAAACTCTTGGGCAAGTCCCTTATGTCTGAGTTTTTGTTCTCTTATTTAGCAAACAAGGCTAGTAATGATTGCGCTGCCTACCCTACTCACTGTTTAACTTGTTTCAAGTATCAAATGAGATAACATAAAAACATTTTTATAAAAATAAAATAGAATTAAAACAAAATACTATAGCACATATATTAGAATGGCCAAAAGCTGGGACACTGACAACACCAAATGCTGGTGAGGAGTTGGAGCAAGAGGAACTCTCAATCACTGTTTGGTGGGAATGAGAGATGGTACAGCCATTCTGGAATGCAGTTTGGTAGTTTCTTACAGAGCCAAACACATTAATGCAATCTAGCAATTGTGCTCCTTTGTATTTGCCCAAGGGAGTTGAAGACTTAGGTGCATACAAAAACCTCCACATATGTGTTTATGGCAGCTTTATTTTAAATTGCCAAAACTTGGCAGCGACCAAGATATCCTTCATTAGGGGAATAGATAAATAAACTGTGGTACTTCCAGAACCCAAAATATTATTCAGTGCTAAAAATAAATGACCTATTAAACCATGAAAGACATTAAGGAAACTTAAATGCATATTACTGAGTAAAGAAACCCATCTGAAAAGGCTACATACTGAATGGTTCCAACTACAGGATATTCTGGAAAAGGCAAAACTATGGGACACAGTAACAAGAGCAGTAGTTGCCAGGGACTGGGTGTTGGGAGAGATGAAAAGGCAAACCACAGAGAATTTTTAGGGCAATGAAAATACTTTACATAATACTGTAATAGTGGATATATGTCATTATGTATTTGTCCAAACCCATAGAATATACACCAAGAGTGAACCCTAATGCAGAAGATGGACTTTGGGTGACCATAATGTGTCAATGTATATCCAACAATTGTAACAAATGTACTACTCTGGTGAGGAATGTTGATAATGGGGGAGGCATGCATGGGGCCAGAGGGTATATAGGAAATTTCTTTATCTTCCCCTCAATGTGAACCTAGAACTGCTATACTTTGTTAAATTCATACAGTTCATGTCCTGATACACACACACACACACACACACACACACACACACATATATATATAACTTTATAACTAAATAACTATACTTAAAGGTATATATAGTTCAGTATGTTAATCTCTATGGTGGTTATAATTATATATACTCGTGAGAACTGTTAATAATGATGGTTTTCTTAGGAAAATAGAATCATTTGTTAGGAAATACTAAGATACCTTTCTTAGAATGAAGTGAGAATAAAAGCAATTTTGTCTTAAAATGACATATCAGATAAAGGGCTAGTATCCAAAATCTATAAAGAACTTACCAAACTCAACACCCAAAGAACAAACAATCCAATCAAGAAATGGGCAGAGGACATGAACAGACATTTCTGCAAAGAAGACATCCAGATGGCCAACAGACACATGAAAAAGTGCTCCACATCACTCGGCATCAGGGAAATACAAATCAAAACCACAATGAGATACCACCTCACATCAGTCAGAATGGCTAAAATTAACAAGTCAGGAAATGACAGATGCTGGCAAGGATGTGGAGAAAGGGGAACCCTCCTACACTGTTGGTGGGAATGCAAGCTGGTACAACCACTCTGGAAAACAGCATGGAGGTTCCTCAAAATGTTGAAAATAGAACTACCCTATGACCCAGCAATTGCACTACTGGGTATTTACCCTAAAGATACAAACATAGTGATCCAAAGGGGCACGTGCACCCGAATGTTTATAGCAGCAATGTCCACAATAGCCAGACTATGGAAAGAACCTAGATGTCCATCAACAGATGAAAGGATAAAGAAGAGGTGGTATATATACAATGGAATACTATGTAGCCATCAAAAGAAATGAAATCTTGCCATTTGAGACGCATGGATGGAACTAGAGGGTATTATGCTTAGTGAAATAAGTCAATCGGAGAAAGACAACTATCATATGATCTCCCTGATATGAGGAAGTGGAGATGCAACACGGGGGGGTTGGGGGTAAGAAAAGAATAAATGAAACAAGATGGGATCAGGAGGGAGACAAACCATAAGAGACTCTTAATCTCACAAAACAAACTAAGGGTTGCCAGGGGGAGGCGGGTAAGGAGTGGGTGGTGGGGTTATGGACATTGGGGAGGGTATGTGTTATGGTGAGTGCTGTGAAGTGTGTAAACGTGGTGATTCACAGACCTGTACTCCTGGGGCTAATAATACATTATATGTAAATTAAAAAAAAATTTTTTTAAAACTCTAGAGAGATTCAAATATTTCTTAAATTCAGGTTTTCTCTAAATTTCTATGACTCTATGATTTTTAGATAACAGTTTTTTTTTAAGCTGACTTCATAGTGAGATAAAAATTATTCACAGTAATTTTAGTGCCCTAAACCTTTTGCTACAGTGTCGTGAGGGCATGCCAGCATTCACAGAGGCAGCAGTGCATTCAATGGAATGAATGTTCAGAAATGAACTCTATGGTGAGGAGGTAAGAAAATGAAAACCAGAATGTGAAAAAGAGAAGAAAACTAGAAACATAATCTGTATAGAGTTGTTAGTAACTCGGAATCAGGAAACATCAGCAAATAAAATGCAATGGCATGAAGCTGAAGGGGTAAACTGAAAGTGGCCCATAGCCTGACCCCCAAATATATGAATAAATAAACATGCCAAATGCAAGCTTAACTGACAGAACAATGTGAAAGAAAAGGAACAAGGCTGGAGGACCATCCCAAGATAGATTCTGATGTGACATTAAAAAAGTAAGGTTTAAGGATTCAAGTATACAAAATTTTGTCAAAAATGAGACAGATTCCAAGTTATGTTAGAGGAAAAGCATCACTTCAAATAGAAACATGGATTAAAGTCTTCATAATGTTAAAAAAATAAATAATTCCTCTAGTTCTATATATGTATGCTTATTGACAGGTGCTATTTTTTTTTTTTACTGAAATCAAATTAATCCAATTATTTAAAGCAGCATGGTCCAATATAGTTGCTACTAGTCACATGTGGCTATTTAAATTTAAGCTAATAAAAATTAAATAAAATTGAAAAATTATGTCCTTAACCACACTACTCACATTTAAACTGCTCAAGAACCATGTGTCTACTCTATAGGTTAGCACAGATACAGAACACTTCTACCACTGCAGGAAATTTTTTGAACAGTATTGTTTTAATGTAATACAGTTTTCTCAAATAGTCAGATGAATATTTCATAAGCGACGGGCTGTCTAAAATCGTAGATAAGCCAAACATGTAACTCTCATACTACTAATTGCAACAAGAAAAGCAAAGAATACAAATACAAAGAAAATGCACCATTTTTCTCAGAATAAATACTATCTAAAGTCAAAAGTTAAATCAAACTAAATATTTTGATATCAAGGGTTTAATTTCTTCATTTCATTTTATTTTATTTTAAAGATTTTATTTATTTATTTGCCAGAGAGAGCACAAGCAGGGGGAGCAGCAGGCTGAGTAGGCAGAGGGAGAAGCAGGCTCTCCGCTGAGCACCGAGCCTGATGCAGAACTCAATCCTGGGATCCTGGGATTGTGACCTGAGCCAAAGGCAGATGCTTAACGGACTGAGCCACCCAAGCATCCCACTTCATTTTATTTTTATCGTTTAAACTTTATTATGGGATTTCACATTTACAAGATAATTAGAAGTCTTCACAGGAGGTGGGGATAGGTTCTCCTTCAATGCCTCCTGGCACATATTGCCATTTTAAAATCTGTACCATTCACTAGTCTCTCTTTATCATCTTTGTAACCCTAGTGCCTAGCATGCACTCAGTACTTGTTTGTAGAACGAGGGAGACTCTCATCCAGTTCTAACAGGAAATCATTCAGCATCTGTTTCAACACTTACATTGGCAAGGGATTTACCACCTCATAAGGAAAAGCATTCCATTTTTAACAGTTCAGTTAGAAAGAAGTTTCTTAATTACTGAAAACCCAAATTTACCTGATTATATAACTTCCATTAATCCTAGATTTTAGCAGATAAAGTTTAAAAGAAGAAGTTTATTTCTTTTTCCATGTAAAAGCTTTTGAAACACTTGCAGGTGACTATAACACTTAACCTACCAAGATTTCCAGATACTTCTTTTTTCTCTTCTAATTTTACATCTCTTGAAGTACAATGTCTAGAACATTGCATTATCTACCAGTTGCTCTGATCAGTGCAGAGAACTGTGGGAATTAACTCCATGGCTCTCTACAGTATACTTCTATTAATGATGCCCAAGATTCCATTAGCTTTTCTTGGCATTCTCATTATAGGATGACTCATAGTCCACTTACAATCAACTGAGTTCCTAATTCTTTAAGATGAGATGTTGTCAAATCATGACTCCTTCGTCCTTGGTTCTTTTAGTTGGTTTCTTTTATTTGAGGGGAGGGCTTTATCTCATGCTGATGGCTTGGGCAATGTTGTTTCCATCAGTCAGGATTTTCTAAACCTTGATTATGTCAGTCAATACATGAGCTTTCAATTCAGCCTTGAGTTGAGTGTAAATTTGATAAGCATAACCTATATGTTTACATCAGAGTCACCGATAACAATAGACCAAGGACAAATAAATACCCATGCCACAATACCAGAAAACTCTTTCTAAGACAATATTCACACACTACCATATTTTATCACTTACAATATTTTAGGAACCACACGTATACAATCTTTAACTCTTATAACAACTCTTTAACATAGAGACAGAAACGGAAAATGTGAATGATTTCATCAAGATTCTTAGACGCTATCAGAGCTGGAATTCCAACTGAAATCTTCTCACTCCAAAACTTGCCTGTTACCATGCAACGCAATGACTCCCCTTAAGTATAGCTGGATCCTCTCAGACCTAATACCTAGAACCTATTTATCTATTCTGTTCCCTGAAATATAACAAAAGCTGTCAAAAACTATGCTGACATTGCTAATTTATTTCTTTAGCATTCCAATAAGCTGCCAATCTATTTCTTCAAAAATAAAAATGAACTTTGTTTGGCATTCTTGTTACTGTAAATACTTCTTAGTGATTCTATTTATTTTCCTAAATGTTTGCAACATACCTAATTTTCTATCCAATACTTTGCTATAAAGGAGTTAAATCCATTAAACTTTACTTTTTAAAATATATCATTAAACACTTTTTTTTGAATTCAGCCCCCCAAAAGCAAATTTTATATGTAGACACTTTCTACTTCAACATATTATTGCTCATTGTTATGTCCAGAAGCATATAAAGTACGAAAAAATTGAAATCACTACAGTCTAGTGCTTACAATTATGTTCATAGCATAATCCTGTCAGGTCAAAGAATACTATACTCTTCAACTTCAATAGTATGATTGAGAAATCAAAATCAAAATTTGCCTCTTTTGCCCAACACTTTCTCAGGGAAATAGAATCACTCACATCAATGAAATACCCTGTTTCAAACCATTTCTTTCAATAACAAGATTGATTGATGCATTTTCTAACAATTATTACCCAAAATCTCAGAAATATTTGTGCGTTCACCTAAAGCATCAACATGGTATTTTCATATTCTATTTTCACAGACATATACCAAATCAACTACAGAAGCTAAATCTATTTTTCTGAGTATCAGCTATTAGATCTTTCTTCTTATATAATGGAGCATATACATACTCTTGAAGCATAATCAGCTATCTTTTACTTTTTTGAGAGTAAAAGTTAATTGCAAAGTGTTTCCTGGAAAAAAATCATAGGTCTTAAAATAATAATATTGATAACAACAATATTTTAGCTCCTGGTTATGTGTCCAAAGTATCTGCATATATGTGTACTATTATTTGCAATATGTGTGCTGTTATGGTAACATTCAAAAGTCCAAAGTATTTGCATATATGTGTGCTATTATTTGCAATAGGTGCGCCATTACGATAACATTCTAGATCCAATTCTCCTTTTACTCTTTTCTGTCATTATATATACATACTTTCTGAAAGAAGAGAAAACAGAAAGGTGAATCTCCCTTAGATAGTCTTGGAAAGGAAAACGAGTTTATCTCACACCTATGAAAGTTGTTCCAGGTCGATGCTTCTTGAAACTGATTAGAATTTCAGAAAATCTAGATGCATAACAAATAGAGTGTGATGATTATTACTCTCACATAATTTTCACTGCAGAAGAACCTAAAAAATAATTTGTTGAAATGTGTAGTATTACGTGAAGTTACATGCATACTGAGAATAACAAGCAATGGGGCATTTCTTTGGCAACCCTTATGAAAAACTTAGGGAGTTAAAAAAAAAAAAAAGGCTTAAAACTCCTGTTTCTCACACTTGCCCAGCTTACTACTCTTGAGTTCTTACTCTGGGTCCCTTCTGGCTAATGAGACTGATCCTAATGTTTCCAGAGAGTTGCAGGAGTGTTACAGGCAGGGAGATTTACATTATTCCCCATACCATCCCCTCCTCCATTATGGCTACAAATCTCTGAGGGCATCTTTAAAAAAAAAAAAAAAAAAAGAAACAAGTTGGCCTATATCGAATTCTTCTGTCTAGCCTATAATGATCAGTGTCAGAAATGCTGGCTACTCAGTCTAATTGTTCCGTGGTCTTATCTATGCAGATCACTGCGCAATCCTGTCAGTCATAGATATTGATCAAAGGGGGGCCAAGTTGTCCAGATCTTTGGCCATGCATGAGATCAGCTTTCTAATCACAGCACTGCAGATCTAAAGTGCATTTGGAAGAATTCTATGTGTTTTTAGAATCTTCCTCCTTTTAAATGTCAGTACAATACTGTGGAATTGTCATCTAACACTGTAGCATGATTCACAGGATTCAAGTGCAGAGAATTGTCAGGATACTTTTATAGATTACAATAATGTATATCACAAAGAATACACGATTGTGTTATTCATATGTGTAATCATCCATGGACTGACTAGAAATAACAGTAGTCTTATTATGCAAACATCAGTCCATAATATGCAAATGAACATAAACAAAACCAAACACAAACCTCCAGAATAATGTTTACTGATGTGTCCTTAAAAAATCCCTTTCTTAGAACCACATTTTTTCTATCCTTTCAAAAACATTAAATAAGATCAAGGATGAATGCATGGAAAAGTTTATACTTCCTCTCTTGCGTTTTTGAAAAGGAACCACAATATAATCTTATTCTGATTATTTGATTTATATTCTCCCAAGGCCATTACTGCCTCCTGGCATCATTATATGCTTGTGTAAGGTTTATATGGTGTCTCTTTTAATTGCTTAAACTAATCTATTCAATGACTGCAAATCTAATGCACACTGGAACAGGCAGCCCATAAATTCCATCCTTCAGATGTGTCCTTGAACATGTGTTTGTCCTGATGAAGAGCGGAAACAAAACAAGAATAATAAAATGAGAGAAAGTCCTTTCAAACAATACATCCAAGAGATCTTAGAATCCCAAAAGATACTTAAGTTGAAAGGAATAAAACTAAATAGCTCTTATATCTTTTACATTTTATAAGGAATGTAACTGCATTACAGTTAAGACTTCTGGCTACCCTTAAACAATAATGTGCTATATACTAAAAGATAACATTAGGTTATAAACATGATCTTAATACAACTGATGTGATATAAATTTTGGTATATAACCTCCATTGAGGGCAAATGTTCTTAACAACCAAAGAAGAAAACTAAGTTAGGTTATTATGACTATCTTCTAATCCTATGTCATTCCACACTAATTATGAGGAACTCCACCTGAATGTATTGCTAACATACGCATACACACACATATACACACACACACACACAGAGCATGATGCAAGAAATCAAATTACTTATAGAAGGTAGTTGTTCTAGTTCTTAGAAATAGAATTGCTGAAAGATAACCAAACCTAGATTCTCTTCCATGTTAAACTGACTGATCATGTCTTCCTACCAAATACAGACACAAATAATGGAGAATGAGAGACAACTGCTATTAAACCCAGGAAAACAATTTGTTTTCAAAAGACTATTTTCCACTTGCCATGCTTTTTCTTTTTGTGGGCCTTTCCTAACCTCGAAATATAACCTTGTGTTGAGTCATGAAAGGGATATGACTTACAACTGTAGGCAACTGTATGTCTGCCCTTACCTCTCCTTAAGAAATGGTTTCTGCTATTCTCCCCATCAAGCATATGTGCAATACCATAGTTTTTCTCAAAATACTAGAGTATATTTTACAGTAAGTCCTGAAATCACTAATTTGTGGCCTTCTTGAGATCAATGCTCCAAAAATGTCCATCTGAAATCCTGGTTTACTGTCTCGTTTACTTTTCACAAGAATGATTTGACACAGTTCTAATCTCCATTACTCTTATACAGAAATTCCAAATCTGGTTTTGGCAAACAAAAAGTTTCAAGATCAACTTGAGTCACTGACAGTTCTAATAAAAACTTAAGCTTTATGACTTACACTTGTTCTACCATCCTTTTTTTTAAAATATTTTATTTATTTGACAGAGAGAAATCACAACTAGGCAGAGAGGCAGGCAGAGAGAGAGGAGGAAGCAGGCTCCCCGCGAACCAGAGAGCCCGATGCAGGGCTCGATCCCAGGACCCTGAGATCATGACCTGAGCTGAAGGCAGAGGCCTTAACCCACTGAGCCACCCAGGCGCCCCTCTACCATCCTTTCTTAACTGTAAAATAAAACAAGGAAATAAAGCTAAATTTGAAGATTGGTCACTGTCTTTTCTTTGTCCATGATTTATATATAACGATTCATCTGGGGGCACTTAGGTGGCTCAGCTGGTTGAGCATCTGCCTTTGGCTCAGGTCATGATCCCAGGGTCCTGGGACTGAGTCCCACTCTTTGAGCTCTTGCTCAGAGGTAATTCTGCTTCTCCCTCTCCCTCTGTCCCTCATCCCTGCTCATGCCTGCTCTCTCACTTGCTCTCTCTCTCTAATAAATAAATTAAATATTTTTTAAAAATTCATCTGGTATTAGTAAATAGATAAGTAGTTTTAGGCAATTTCTTTCTTGACCAATTTTTTTATGTAGTATGTCCATCCCCTTTCTAATCAACACTCTATCTAATATTACTAGCTGCAACTATGCCCAAAAAGTGCTACTTTACTTCTTTTGTATTCAGTGTACTGTGGTATCATTGGAGGAATTAGCCCTCTGAGTAGCTCTGTGTTTTGTTCTTCATTGTGGCTTCCCAGGGCATAGTCCTAGCATCCAACTCCTCAATACTCCCCTCTTTTTCCTAATCCATCAGTCATGTACTAAATGCTATGGGATCTTTTGAAACATTGCTTTAGTCCTCTTAGAAATCTAAAGGTTCACCTTTTTTTTTTTTTACCCCTTCTCAAGATGTAAGTTGTTATGAGCAATAACAAAAGCAAACTCCCAAATAATGAGACACCACACCATGGCTATTTTATTAAGAGAACTGCACATGAGATTGGGTTGTACTGTACAGAAAACTACAAAAGGAGAGAAACTATTCATGAGCCGTAAGGTGTAGGTGTAAAAGAAGAAAAGGACAGACTAACATGCATGTTAGTCTCAAAGAAAAATGAAAAAGCAACAGGATACTGTTCTAGGCCAGTGGTTTCAATCTATTCTGATCATATACTTCAATTATTTTAAAAATAAGATAGAAACATGGACCTACTTTGTGTAACTATCCAATTTCAACTATAGCCATGTATTTACATCACTAATTTACTAAGGCACAATAAAAACCTAGGGTAAAATTCATTATTAACATAGATGATGTAACACCTAACTTCAAATACCTTTAAGTTTCCATTTTTATGACTTCTTAGATCAGATAAATCATCTGTTTTAAAAATACAGCATATCTGATGTAAAGCTTATTCTAGGACTAGACAAGTGATTTTTGTTGATGTTTGTTTACACTCACATTATGCTCAATTATCAGTTATGTCCTTTGGCCATTTGAATACAGACACATGCCCACTTGCTGAGGATAAGGCATAATGGAATAATATAATTGTTATTTCACCTAACAGGAGTAAACATGAAACATTATACATTATAGTGAAAGCAGATGAGTAACTAAGGATGCCATTCTTCATCTTTTCACATTATGGTTCTCCTCCTCCTCAGCATACCTAGCAAAGATGTTTATGACCACAATGACCTTGGGGATGGAGTTAAGTCTCAATTCATATCTTAAATATTAGAAGGTTAAATGTTATTTTCTTTAGGAAAAAAATAAGTTGGATTTCTAATATTTTCCCCTACACTACAATGTATCACATCAATTACCTTCTGAGAAATGTGTTTCCCATATTAGAGGCTATTGATATAAAGGAGTAGCTATAAATGACTATAGAAAAGAAAATCTCATTTCTTTTTTCCCTAAGTCAACCCCATTCCCTTCCTCCCTCTCCAGTTACAATCCTTTATTCAGAGGCTTTTGATGCCTACCTTGTTCAACTTCCTACTGTAAGTTACAGGCTTGAGATGAAACAAACTGACTCCATTTGTGTAGAAACTGTCTTAGATAAGAATCAGGGAAATTAGAAGTCCAGAATTGAGGGAAAGACAATCTTGACATCCTATTTTGAACTTCTGAAAGCATTTTTCCACATAACAGTCATGTATTTAGTAAACATTCTATAGAACTTTTTCTTGAGGTAATTTATGGGCAAATTATTTGTGAGCTAGCATGTTTACCTAACCTCTTCTTAAAACCTATTGTTTCTATAACAGAACATCTTCCTAATCGCAAACAATTGACCTTAACCATGTATTTTGGAAACAAAACCCATTCATAAATGACAAACCGCACATGTAGAGATTTCCAGGTCTTATACCAACTGAAAGTCTAAAGCAGGTCTGAAGTGAAATTTAAGATTGTGAAGTTTAATTACGAGCGACTGAACACGCAGTACAATATGAACTATTCACCTTATCTGCAACAGTGTTATGACATAACCTGGTTTAAATAAGACAATTTTAACCACATAGTAGTTAAATGACTTTTGATATGACACTAATAAAAGCCTGTCTGATGTTAGAGATGCTTAGGCTTTTACTTCTTTGTTTATTTCGAGAATATTAATCATTGTGCTACATTAATAAAAGAAAATTGAGGGTTTAAAATTTCCATTAAAAAAGTCCGTATCTTTGCCATGAACTAGCATGATAAATGCCTACAAGGTATCTCTATCTAACTAGACTTTATAATGAACAGAAGAGACACAGATAGGCCAGCCATGCTACAGAATGTAAACATAAATTACCTCAAATTATTGAATTATAATAATCAGAATTAGTTCTGATACCACAAAGTTTTCTCAATTGAAGAGATGTGAATAAAAAACAAATGATTTGGGGGAGGAACAGACAATCAGTTCTAATGTTAAATTATCTCAATGGATGTTTTTATTAGTATAAGAATTAATAATAATTACTATATTGACCAACATGTGTTAAACAATCTCCTACATGTTTTTCATTAATGGAGTTACTTAATCCGAAAACCATCTCACAAGGTAGATAGGTATTATTACTTCCATTTAATAGGCAGGGAAACAAAAGCAAAGATGTAAGTATTTTGCCCAAAGGCATCCAGCTTCAAACCACTTTGCTGATACAAAATAACTACTGTTTAGGATGTTGAAGGCTGCTCTAGCAACGTTCAAAAAACTCCAGTCAATACTGAACATTTTACTTAGAGCAGTGATACAGAAAGGTAGGTGGAAGTGGGGACAAAGAAACTGAAGAATCACTCAATAGGCATTTCTATATTCATTAATGTTCTCATTCAGCAAACCTTTATCAAGTGTAGTCTATGTGCCAGGAACTAGATAAGTAGGTGCCAGGAATATAAAAATAATGTACTTGACCTTGGGGAGATCTCAGTATAGTAAAGGAAACAGAAATAACTGCAGTAAGATACAGTAAGAAGCAATATACCAAGGGCTATGACATCCTCCTCCTCCAAAAGCAACTTTACAATGAATGAAAAGTAATATATTTTTAAGTAAAACTGTGTGGAAGAGCAATTCAATAATCAGTGCGATTTAGTTAATCACATGAAACAGTCCATTAGAGGTGAGTTTTTGCTACTTTTTTTTTAAAAGAATGAGGAAATGAGATTGGGAAAGAAAAAGGAGACATTGAAAAAATACTTCTTTTCAAAGACAGGACATATACAAAGTGAGACAAGAAATATTCCCTTTGTCCTTTGAGGAAAAATATGCAAAGTAACTATTGTCTACCGTCTACTTTAATCAATCTAATGAATATCCTTCAATCCTAAAATCCCCTAAGTAGCAAATTGCATTTCAGTTATAAGCAATTATTTTTTCCACTTTTTTTTTCAGTTTTAAGTATTGCAGGAAGAAAAGATTAATCATCTTAAAAATTTAACAGAAAAAATGTATAAAAGACATGGTAGTTATTTATAAAGCAGTCAATCTAAGAGATACAGAAACTAGAGATATATTTAAAGTTCCACTAGGTAGCTCTTTTTTGGGGCATAATTTGAGGAGGACTCTACAGGCCCTTTGGCTAAAACTCATTTCCTCTATGGCATCTCTCAGTGCCTGAAATTTTACCAGTAAAAGAATTCCTTGAGTTTCAAATGATTTCTGGCTTCATGAATAGATCCCCCTAGGCTAGAAATACACATGATTCCCATGCATACTCTGTTTTACTGGGAGTAGCAATTAAGGAAAACCTAACAAAGCTGAGAACCAGTATGGACAGCAGGAGTCAATATTTAGGCAACACAGGCAGGGCTAAGGTCGGGGACATGTACTTTAAGCTGAAGTCAGGGAAGGTGGGAAAACCAAACACAAACTGTCATTTGTCATTTATATGACCTATATCCACTCCTGGATATTACATTTTATCTGTAATCAAATAACAGTAAAAGGATGAACAGCACGTCTGGGAGAGTGAAGAGAGTTTACATTACCTTTGTTTCTATCAATAGCTGCATCTGCATTATCATTTTTTAAAATTTTATAGTTCTTGAGAATAAAGAAAAAACAAAGTAAGATACCTCTTTCAGAAATTTGAACCTAATTTTTCATTTCTGTTTTCCATTTAAACCCATTCCAAATTCTCAAGAGTAGACCATGGTCCCCAACCCCAGGGATCCAAACACTTAATCTGTCGTGTTTAAATGATTTGTTGGCAGTATCTTGTTCCTTTATTCACTGGAAACCTATAATAGGCTTGGGGTATATCATTCTGTTCTCATTCTATTAATAAACTTCTGAGCTCTTTATACTTCCCCCTAGGTAATAATTAATAAATAATATTTCACTCTTCTTGAATAGCATACCTCTCTATCTTCAGAATATATACACCTATATGTTTGATACTCGGGGGATCTTGTCTGATTTTCATAGGAAGAAGACAAATCTTGCTTGCAGGGTGTTTAGAGTACAAAGATGACAGCCTATATGCCAACTTCACAAGCACTATAGCCTGAATCATAGCCTGTGCTCTAAGCGGCAGCATATGGCTAGAGAGTCATAGCAGCAGGAAAGTGTGGCAGTGCCCAGATCACAGCTGTAGGCACACAAAGGAAGTTTTGATGCTTGTATCCATATTCCTCCTTCTCATCAACAACAAAAAGGATGACTACTTAAGATTCTGTTGTCTTAAAGGCTTTATTAAGTTATTGCCCAAGGTAGGGAAGGGATATTATTGTCTACATATGTTTGCCAGAATCATGCAGCTTCTCTATTCTGGCTTTCCTAGCAGGTGTCTCTTTAAGTACTTATTCTAAATGGAACACAACTGGGAGACATCAGAAAGGGCACTGTTGACAACTGTCATAGCAGGCTCCAGCTTGAACAGTAACTGAGCAGAAGGTCTCTCTCCAGCGTCCTTCAGATCATCCTAATAGCAGCATCATTTCCACTAGGAACCCAGCTTCTACCAGAAAGGAGTGCTGGGAAATAGTGCTTCTGGTGAAATCTGATCTCCTCAGTGGAAATGGCCCAGGCCACCAGATTCCTAAAGAAAATAGCTAAGGTGCAAGGAAAAGAATCCTGATTTTAAGAGTGAAACTGTAACATTTGAATGAAGCACGTAACTCACACAGCATAACATAACAATGTTAAGTGAAAATATGCTAAACTAATCTTTATTCACATCTGTTGAGCACTCAATATACTCTAAACCTTTTCATAACATAAATGGAAACAAACCCTAAACTATCCAACTTTCTCACAACATATTAATTTACCAAAGAGATAAATGATTTAGATATATGCATTCAGCTATTTGATATTTATGTTTTATCTAGTATTATCTTTACTAGTTTTTAAATTATGTTTATTAGTGGTATTTGCTATTAACCGTAAGAGAACAAGAAACTCATTTTCAGATGCTGAAATTTAAGAATGCATTTAAGTGATCATTTTCAGGGACACCTGGGTGGCTCAGTCAGTTATTCATCTGCCTTTGGATCAAGTCATGATCTCAGAGCCCTGGGATCCAGTCCCACTTTGGGCTGCCTGCTCAGGTGGAAGCCTTTTTCTCCCTCTCCCTTTGCTTGCTGCTCCTCTTGCTTATGCTCCCTCTCTCCCTCTCCCTCTCTTTCTCTCTGTCAAATAAATAAATAAAATCTTTAAAAAAAATGCTATTTTTCAGCTAGAGCTTATAACATATTCAGGGTAAATTTACTCTGCAAACCAAATATAGGGAAAGAAAACAACACAAATTTTCTTCTTACTCAGGATTATCCATCTGCAAAATTAAAGGTACTATAATTTCTTCATGATTACAAGAGAAAATGATAGTATTACCTAGCATGCTTTATTATAAATTTCTGAAAGCTACCTGTTATATGTATGTATTTGCTCATAAAGTGAAATTTATTACAGACATTAACATATGTTTCCTATTTTAATCTTTCCATATCTACTCTGTATTTTTTCCAAAATATTTTGTAGTTTTTACAAAAAATACTTTGTAGTTTTTACAAAAAATACCTTGTATTCTTGACTTTACTTTTACAAATACTTTGTATTTTTGTATTTTTATTTTATATTTATCCAGTCTTCCTATATAGAAGTGAATCATAGTTTAGAGACCTACACATATACTACTTTCTTATTTTAGGCTATTAAATTCTATAAGGATATGTGTGTGTGTGTGTGTGTGTGTGTATACATATATGTACCTATGTATACATATGTATGTATACATATATACAGCTATTTAAATTATCAAAGCCAAAAAACTATACCTGTTTATATTTATAAAGAATAAACATATTTGTAGTTATGAAGAGCTACATAAAATTATCCTTAACTTTTATGGTCAATATCCGTATTTGGTTAGCAAAGAATGAACTAATTTTTCTCAACTACATGTTGTTTGTGTTAAGTTGATACTAGCATCCTTATCAGAGCAAAGAGGTTAAAGGCCACACAAAATATAAAACCATACACTTAGAATTCTCATTAGCTCTGAATGATTGCAAAAATGCAAAATTGGATCCTAGGCAAACTTTCTTGTAATTATGTCCTTTCTTTACTTTTGTAACGGAATGCCCTAATATGGATTCCAATGAAAAATCAAGACCCAGCACCACATTTTATTGAAAAAACAAAAGTCGTTCAGCAGAAACTTCATATTTTATCCAAAAAGTCTACAAAATCCACATGGTCCTGAATCTAAATCTATCTTTTCCCATCATCTTCCTCATTAATAATGGTGGAAATATCCTTTTTCTATTAAAAGCTAATACAACATCTATCCTGGAGTGAACCCCCACACACCACACTTTCTCAGACTTTCTTCTCATGAATCTTTAGCATTCCTTTCTAATGGATCATTCCAACAAGATACAAATATCCCGTGACTCTCATTTTAAAACAAACGCAACCTCCTCTCTCTCTGCTTGCCTCTCTGCCTACTTGTGATCTCTCTCTCTGTCAAATAAATAAAAAATAAAAAAAAAAAAATCTTTAAAACAAACGCAACCAATTATATTTTGCTCCACATTTCCCTTAAAATATCATCCGTTTTCTATTCTCTCAGTCATACGCAAAGTTCTTAAAAGACCATCAAGAGATGATCCTGATCACACCACATATTTATTCTCTCTCTCTCGTTCTTTCTCTCTTACACACACACACACACACACACACACACACACCCTCTCCATCTCTACAGATCAATTTCAAACCAAGTGCAAGTCCACATCATACAGGATAGCAAGATAATCTTATAAAAATATAATGGGATCATGTATTTTTCTACCTAAAATGATTGTTAATTTAAAGTAAGATAAAGAATTATTATCTTGGCCAACATTTCCTTATGGTTTCTCACCACTTCAACCACTCCACAATGCTCCAGAATCTTCTATCCATCCTTCGGATCTCAATTTGATTACTGTCTATAAGACAATTTTCCTTATTTGATCTAAAGAAAGCCCCCTTTTCCTTTCTCATACCCTCTACCTTTTTCATTACAAGCCTTATCACAATTTATAATCATATACTCCTTTGCATGCTTACTTATTTAAAACTAATCACTAATATTAAAGAATCATAAAAATTGTATTTATGCATGTTTCTTTACTACTTTATATCCAACCCCTTGCTTTATACTTGGCACTCAGTAGGTACTTAATAAATATTTGCCAAATAAACAAATATTTTAGCAAAACCCTTTCAAGTAGTAAAGAGCATTAGGGTGAAACTCAGTATAAATCTAAAACAAAATAAACAAAAAATGCATTAAAAAACACACATGCTGGTTCCAAGCTGTTTTATAAGCTATATTTGTTCCATCATAGTCAGCCTTTGTACAATGCTTATTAAAGTAAGCTCCATGTGTTTTGCTATTAGCAGTCTATTTTAAACACATGCTATATGCTAGGTGTTATATCTATTAACAGAATATATAAAGTACTGATCTTAAAGAAATTCCCAGAATAGGGTAAAAGAAGGCTAAGACATAAAAAGTCAAAAGCAGTAAATTATACTTGAATAAGATTTAATTTTTCTTTATTACAAATACAATTAGTTATCTAAAACTTGACTTAATTTAAATGTACTTAATTCTTACATCTTATTAAAGATACCATTAATTATACAATTTCTACTAAAAATAAAAACCTTCCCTGGTTGATTAACTTATTAATGAAATTCTTCCTATCCTATAAATTAAAGCTCTGTTCTTACTGAATGCAAGACATGTACATCCATTTTCTTGATTTGTCATAATGCTAACTGCAAACATTAAATATTTTAAAATAAACTGAAATGGTAAAAGTTGAAAATTAACATAGAAAATTGGCCTAAAATGTATGACACAGGTAAGAATTATAACGGAAAATAACTCTAACAGTAACTTATTTGCCAGTAACCATAAAGTAACAAATCCCTTAAATCAATTCCTATAATATACACATAGAATGTGTTTCCAAAATATACCAAAAAGCCAAAATTACATGATGTATATAAAAGTAGACATGATGAGTAAGTACTACAGTATAATTCAATAGTTACAAAGGCAAGGATTGGAAGTAGCCTTTTCTGCTTTCGCTGAATTCGTTAAACACATGAACACTGTCTTGCAGTGTGTACTGGATTTTCCTGAAAGAAGAACACTATCACCCGCTCACCCCACCTATCTCCTCTTCAGAAATATCTTAGATCATTTCTATCACCTGTTTCAGTACTGGCCTGGTCTAAGCACCTCCTCCTGATGCTGCCTTAAAAAGAAATGGTAAGAATGTGCGCTTTAAGCAGAAATCTGGGAAAAGAGAAAACACTGGGATTCTTCAATCTCTCAAGAAACATTTCTTTTTGGTTTTATTAACAATGTGTACTCTTGGTTCTCACATACATTTAAATTTACTGCATGTACCATTTTTTTCAAGAGTGAAATTGTCACCAAAACTCTAAAGTTGAAAAAGCTATCAGTTAACAAAAGGTAGCTTAATGGAAAAAGAGAAAAATTTGTATTTATCAATTAAGATTTCTATAAAAGTTCTAAGAAAGGAGCAGTCCACTGATACAGGAGTCTTGCTCGAAGTAGAAGCTGGGAAATAAATAATTTTATTCTTTTTATTCTTTTCTCTCATTCTTTCTCAGCATCTCTAGATCCATTACTGTTTTCTTTGCATATGACAAATGAAATAGGGCAAATATCATCCTCTTTCTTTCTTGTACTTAACAAATCAGACAGGAATTCTATATCTCTCTTTAGTTTTCCTAAAAGATGTACTTCCCTTTGTCACATAACCGCTTTCAAATTAGGTGGTATAAGATAGTAAGTTTGTGGTCAAATAGGTTTGGGTTTAAAATCCTTCGGTTAAGTTAACTAGCTCCCTCATTTTTAAAATGGCAATAATACCTATCTCACAGGTTATTGAAAGGTTTGCATGAGATCTTAGAAGCACTAAAAAATTATGAGCTCATTTTTTTTGGTATTTATTATATAGTAGTCATTATGCCATTTCTCTCCCTCAGTTTCAGCTTTTTACATGGATAAGTTGCCTGAATGCTTAAGTAGAAGAATTTATACCTGTTCACAACATCTAGTACATTTCAGTTTATCTATCAGTATTAAAGGGGGATTTTTGGGGGTGCCTGGGTGGCTCAGTGGTTAAAGCCTCTGCCTTCAGCTCAGGTCATGATCTCGGGGTCCTGAGATCGAGCCCCGCATCGGGCTCTCTGCTTGGCAGGGAACCTGCTTCTCCCCTTCTCTCTGCCTGCTTCTCTGCCTACTTGTGATCTTTGTCTGTCAAATAAATAAATAAAATCTTTAAAAAAAAAGGGGGGGGGATTTTTGGGGTGACTGGGTGGCTCAGTCTTTAAGCATCTGCCTTCCACTCAGGTCATGATCCCAGGGTCCCCAGATGAGTCCCGCTTTGGGCTCCCTGCTCAGCGGGGAGCCTGCTTCTCCCTCTCCTTCTGCCCTTACTTGTGTTCCCTCTCTCACTGTATCTCTCTCTGTCAAATAAATAAGTAAAATCTTCAAAAAAATTTAAAAAAAATGATGGGTGATTCCCAGAAAAGGTGTTTTCAGACATATTTTTATACAGTACATACTTGCAACTTTGTACTATGTGACCAATCACACTATATAGACACTCACTGACTACTGTGGCTGAGTGTGTGTGTAATGAATTAAATATATATAATATATAAATTAAATGTTAGTTTTATTCTCAACATTTAAAATTTCTCTAGGAAAAAACAAACAAAATCCAAAAAATAGAAAACAATCCCAACGTCTATTAGTGACAGTCAACGAAGTAAAGAAAATGATGACCCAACAAATTCACTCAGAAAGACCTAATGCTTTAGTCATCAATAGCATCTCAATTACCTAATAGGTTATTTGGGCACATATATGCAGTATTGAAGAGCTTAATTAGAGTTTTTCAAAGTAAAAACATACCTCTTTCAACTTCAATTAAAAAAATTCATGTCAAAAATTTCCCTTATTTGAAAAATACTTCTATATTCAGTAAGACTTCAGAGAGGGAGAAACCATCATGTAACCTGTTATTACACTATACACACATTATGTATACATATATACATATATAAAATAATTCATACAAAAATAAGTGTGTGTATATTTACAAAATGATGGGAGCTCTCATATCTATCTCCTAACCCTCCAACCATTAATTGCATTTTTGTAATCACAACTCTGAAGGCAAAAAGTACTTGTGTTATATTGATTAAAGCTGGGTCTGGGCAGGCATGAACATCATGGTGTTCTCCTCTTGCCTCTGCTGCAAAGATTATATTTTCTGAGATGAATCAGATCATAGACTGTAACAGTCGCTTTAAATAACAGTACAATAATTTTATTAGAGTGTATTTTTAGGACACTACAGATGGATAATATTTTATTAACTTTCTCTGAATAACTATATCTTATTTTCTAGTTTTATTTAAGATTTTATTTATTTGTTTGAGAGAATTGGGATGGGAGGGACAAGGATAAGCAGAGGCAGAGTGAGAAGTAGACTCCCTGCTGAGCAAGGAGTCCAATGAGTGGCCGATCCCAGGCTCAGATCATGAGCTGAGCCAAGGTCAGATGCTCAATCAAGTGAGCCACCCAGGCACCTCTTTATTTTCTAGTTTTAAGTATGAGCTAGGTACCATATGCCACATATTATTTTATGTTGGTTACAATTACATAGTTATTATATTTATGTTTAAGGTATTTAACTACAACTAAAAATACTTTTTTTTGTAATTAGGAAGTTAACAGTTTTCCCAACTTTTACTGTGTTCTAGGAAAGATAACAATTATAAGGTTAATAAGAGCAATCAGAATTGATAAGAAGCTTTCCTTGCATAATACAGCCCTCTGATCTGTCATATTAAAAAAAAAAAAATAGGAATGCCTGGGTGGCTCAGTCAGTTAAGCCACTGCCTTCCCCTCAGGTCATGATCCCAGAGTCCTGGGTTCGAGTTCCACATCAGCTCCTTGCTCAGCTGGGAGCCTGCTTCTCTCTGTAGCTCTGACTGCTACTCTGCCTGCTTGTGCTCTCTCTTGCTCTTTCTGACAAATAAATAAATTCTTTAAAATAAATAAATGAAAATTTAAAAAAAAATGCTTTTTCTAAAAAATAAATGTTTACTGTTGAGGAAGAAGAAAATTCAATATAGCTGTCACTATCTCATTATAAAATTGTAACATAGCATTAATAGTAACTGAAGCACTTTAAAAAAATGTAATGTATGTATGTGTGTGAAGCAAATTATATATTTTAATCAAAACAACCAAAAATAATTCCCTACATTCATTCTCATTATCAAAGTACTTCTATTTGTTTCTCATCCTTTCCATGACATAAATTACAGCTTTGGTATTTTTTTACATTACACATTATCAGAGTTTAGGAAGGACGACTCCACTCCTGGCCTTAGGGATGGCCTCTGACTGCTTTGCCAATCCGAAGGATTAAATTCCTTACATGGTGGTTGGTTTAGGAACAGGTACACAACCCGAGGAAGCCAATGCACATATGCCATCCATAGACATCAATGACTATTTCAAGGTGACCCAATGAATTAAACTGCTCTAACCAGAGGGAAGCCTAAAACTTGGGTTTGATGTTCCAGGTAGAATGTGCTATGTGAGGTCAAGAACTTTTATAGCCTTTTTACTACCATAAGAGAAACCAGTAAGATGATACATCTTATGACGAAGCAAAGATAAACTCTGAAAATGGCAGCATTATAGAGCAAAATACCTGATCAAACCACGGCTGAAGCCTGTACATCCTGGCCTTTCATATAGGAGAATCAACATATTTTTTGTTTGTTTGTTTAAGACAGTTTGAGTTGTTTTGTTTTGCTTTGCTTTGTTTTACTGCTGGTAGCCAAGATCTACCATAATATATACAACATTACTATGACCTCCTGAGTGTTTACAAAATTAAGAAGTAGCTGCAGAACTACAGGTTAACCTGAATGGGATCTCTGCAGGAGTTAGTAGTGCTATCCTGCTAACAGAGATATATCTGAAGTTGTACATTTGCATTTCTTTATACATACATACTTATAAACACAAATCACATGTTAAGTAAACGATACCCCATTGCTTAACGGACTATGAATTGTTCTTAGGTGCTAAAGATTCTTCTGAGTTCTCACTACCTTTAAGGAGAGGGGAAAAAAGCTATGACATTTTAAAATGTCACTTTGAAGAATAAAATTTACAGATGATGCATTACGATGGAATACTCTTCTCCTCTTCACTATCCAGCAGTCACTTTAAAAAAAAAAAGTAAAGTAAATGAATAAATGAATGAATAAATAAATAAAATGTTCATTTCCAACTTGTGAAAAAGTGAGTGTGTGAGAGAGGTCAGGCATATGTGTGAGATAATTTGGGAGAGAAAAAAAGAAAGTTAATTAGTCAAACATAAATAGTTTTGGATTATTCACTGCTTTACTTTATCCTTCTTTTGAGAAGGTAATTGGGAACTGATTGCATTCTTGGAATTACTAGAGATGCAGCAGATGGCTTTAAAAATATTCTCAAATTAAGACATGAGTTTAATGTGTGATCTGGCAACAGAAATCATAAACTTTTACTTTATACATCCACTCTTATTTTCATTGATGTAATCTAATGTAAATAAGAATTGCATTCTATTGAAAAGCTATTTTTTGTAAAATTCTCATCCTGAACATATCCTAATACCAACTAAATAAATGATACAAATGCTCATAACTGTAGGTAACTTATTACAATCTATATACCCTTTTTATACATTTCTACTGTGCAAATACTCATACTAAGTTTTATAAAATTTGAAATTTCATGAAGACAGATGTAAATAAATGGTAACTTTATCAAATGTTAGATTAGGGTTGAAAAAACATCTTTACTAGCTCAAGATTCCATTTATTATAAAACTGAGAACAAGGAAATTATTCACTATATTTTTTTAATGGCTGGATTTTTTTTTTTTATATTTGCCATCATCTAAGATTGCTTTAAGAATTATTTAAATAAGACATTTAAGTGCTCATGAAAATTGTCAGATGCTTTTAAGGCATCTATAATCTGCATTTTCAAACCACAACATTTTTCCCACCTCTTCAGCATTTCCATAAGAAAGATTCACATGTGGTGCAGCAGAAAAAACACACTGCTCCGAGTGCTCAGGATATTACTTCTAGATGCTTTCTTCCACTGTTTGACTGACAGCAAAAATCCTTGAAACCATCCAGCCTTGGGTTTCCTCATTTGTAAAAAACGGAAGCAAGGATATAGTTGGATCTGATAAAAGTTAAAATATTTTTCAACACTCTAATTCTAAAATGGAACCACATATTGGTTACACTCAAGAAAGTAAACAACAGAAATAAAATCCATCTACATACAACAAATTATGAAGGGACTACTTTAACTATAATTGAAATTTATTACCAAAATAATTTCTATCAAAATTTTTATTATCTTTTCCCCTTACCAAAACAATTGAAATATTATTTTATAAAATATCACTTGTATATTTCCTCACTATTTTTAATGATAAGCATGTTTTTAGTAATTTCCTACACGGTTGTCAAAGGTTGATTTGAAAAGGTCTCTCATACAACAGACCTTACACCTCACTTCCTGTTCCAGCTCTGTTGGCTATCTCTCCATTCTTTGAACTTGCCAAGAAAGTCAGCCTCAGGTTATTTGCACTTCTTATTTCTGCCTAAAGCCCTTTTCCAAATCTTTGCTCACCTAGACCATTCAGATCTCAGCTCGACTCTCATATTCTCAGAAAAGAGTCCCAGATTTGTCTAGCTATTATTGCCTATTAACACCGTAGTCTTTACTGTTACTTCTCAGGTTTATCTTTTTCAGGGTGCTTATTACAAGGTGAAATCATCTTGCTTGTGTATCGGCTTGTTTTTTTCTTTGCCTTGACAAGAATATGCATTTTTTCTGTCTTCTCTACCACCATGCCAAGATCAGTCCCCGGCAATAAAAACTACCATTGTTGAAGGAATATAAAAGTGCATTTGAACATTCATAATATATTAAAATGCTAAATGATTATTAACATAATATAAATTTAATTTATTCACAGTTAATAAATTATGATTGTTTCATATTTAAGTGGTTTTCATAACTAGGCCTATGAACAAGGAGCTATGCCTAATAAAATGCATTGTATATACAGTGAAGTCTGATACTATGTTTCTTCTCCTAAAGCTTATTTTAAATTTCAGGTGTTAACAAGACCAGGGTTGTTTTCTTCTTCAGCCATGAACTATATCAAAGTTCACAGGCTATACTTCTCTTTTGATTTCAACCAGGCATCAACATAGCTTATTTGCATGACTGATTATAAAATTTAGTTATTCACTGAATGATGTTCAGCTGCTGTACTGTTCAAGTTCTGTAATAATAACTGCAGGACGACTGACTGATAATGGCTTATCATCTTTCTACTACAAAAGCATGTAAATTAGTAAAATAGATGTTTAGGGGTGTGTGTGTGTGTGTGTGTGTGTGTGTGTGTGTGTGTATGTGTATGTTGGAGCTGAGTGTATTGTGTCCTTGCGTTTCAATACAGTGGTGCACGCTTTTTATACAATCTGGGAGGGGAAAAATGTACAGAAAAATAATAGTCAATCCTACCCTAAACACCCAGATTGTCAATAGGCACTATATCCATTCCCTAGCCATAAACATGACCTAAACATTCAGAAATTCACAGACTATTTTTCTTTTCCTTTTTGAAGATTTTGCTTATTTGACTGAGAGAAAGCACAAGCAGGGGGAGCAGCAAGCAGGGGGAGAGGGAGAAGCAGGCTCCTCACTGAGCAGAGCCCAGTGCAGGGCTCATCTCAAGACTCTGGGATCATAACCTAAGCCAAGGCAGACACTTAACCAACTGAGCCACCCAGGCACTCCCAGACTATTTTTCATTAGTAAGGTCTCTTCACCACATCTGCCAAAACAGGAACATAAACATTTCCTATATTTTCTTTGACACCTTATGAATAAATAAACTTAACAAAACAAATGCAACAGGGCAAAAAATTCAGATTAACCTGATACTACCTTTTAGATGTAGATTGGAAATAAAGCCCAAATACTAGATAATCCATCTATACAACTGAAGAAGGAAGAATGACCTTCAGTTGCTTGTTTTATCCTTGATATTTAAGTTAATTGACATCTTATTAGAATTTCTTTTTTTTTAAGATTTTATTTATTTGACAGCGAGAGAGACCCCAAGTAGGCACAGCAGCAAGCAGAGAGTGAAGGGGAAGCAGGCTTCCCACTGAGTAGAGACCCGAATGCGGGACTCCATCCAGGACCCTGAGATCATGACCTGAGCTGAAGGCAGAGGCTTAACCCACTGAACCACCCAGGCGCCCCTTATTACAATTTCTATAGTGAATTTTCATAGTGATTTCCAATACACTTTTAGGGGTACTAAAGCCATGATGGTTTGAGATGCCTAAAAATATACAGCAAAGTATTATCAATTGTACAGAATATTGAGCTATATGGTGTTCCATGAGAAGATCTGCTTCATTCTCAGTAATATTTCAAGTGTTCAAAACAAACATAAAACAATCACTTAATGAGTGGAATAGAGAAAAAGTAACTATGCAAAACAATAAAGCATGATTCCATTATTTTACTATCAATGCATATATAGTAGATAGATTGGCATACACATATGGTAATATCTATTTTTATATCAGTATCTGTACTTACATCAACATATAGATATGTATCACAAGCAGAAAATTAAAGGAATACTTCAAACTAAACATGAACAAAGCCTACCTCCACAAATGGTATTAAAAAGGGCAGGGATTTTGATTTTTTAGTTTCTACACTTTGGTTTTACTTCAATTTATTACAGTGAATGCAGATTGCTTTGCAATTAAAAGAAAGTCACAATAAAAAGGGAGCTGTAATTTGTATTTTGTATGCTTCTATTTTATTACTTCAAAGTATGCTCTGTAATATGTGTATTTCTGAGCTTTTGTGAACATTTGAAATCAAACCCTATTTAATGATTCCAAGGCTACAAGTTGGTATTTTTCATGCATGTGAAATATCTATAGAGCCCAGCTTCTTCGCCTGTTTATAAACACTCAGAGGACCCTGGTGTGATCACTGGCATCATTACATTGCCGCTTAATAGCACATGCTGTTGATACATTAATTGCTTTATTGACTATTTTAAAAGTTTATGACCTCATCTGCATTCCAATTTGACCTTGTTTTGCACTTTTCTAGTGAATCGCAACATTCAACAACCTACATAATGTGTATTATACCAATAAATTTACAAAATGAAAAAGGAGTCATATGATATGCACCTCATTATTTTTTTAATCAACTAAATCATCGGTAGGCAGAATTTATATTGCAAAGAACTGCATAATCGCAAAACCGTGATGCTACAGCCTCATGATTAGAAGAGATGCTCCACATTTTTTAAAATGTAATTTTCTTTTAAATAATAATTACCTAATGAGTGGGCCAGGCAATATATTCATGGTCTGAAGCAAGGGAAGTGGCTCTAAAACGTAAACTTTAAATAGAGATTCTTATTAAGAATGTCAAGTAAATTAAGAATGTGCTTTATGACACCATAAATATCTATTCAAAAGTATTTTTAATGGAATAATTGTTTGTAAAACCTGAATAAAATCCTTTGCTGCCCAAGAAATGAAAGTTTATTGGACAATGCACACAAGTTAATCGAGGCCATAGAAATTTGGTTATGATGCAAGATGAAAATATAATGCTCTATCTTGAAGGCAACTTTTTAACATGTGGTCTGATGTTTATACAATAGAATCTCACACAAAGCATTGATGCCAGTTTCTCCATTTCCAGTCCACCCTCAAAATGCCAAGAAAAGGTTTTTTAAAAGAGTCCTCACACAATTTCTCCCTCACTAGACACCAAAAGGCAAGTTTGTGAGCTTTGTGTTCTTAAAAAAAAAAAAAAAAGCATAAGACAAGGTAGTACATTTCATGACAGAAAGAATGACATAGACTTTTGGGATATTTGTTGAATTTTCATTATTGGAGATTATTGTTCTATACAGTGCTCTGAGTGCTTAGAAAATGGTTTAGAAAGTAGAACACACACAATATTTCCCATACGGAATATAAATGAAGGAACTAGGCAAGAATACAAATGAAAAAAAGGAGGAAAGAACTAGTAGGCATTAGAATATTGGAGCTAGGTGCAATTACCTATTCCTATTTCTTTTTACAGATGAGGAAATGAATGCCCATGATCATTAGATGAGTTGTTCACAGCTTCATTCAGTATTAGTAGGGGGCACAATGGTGATCTACACCAAAAAGATCTTGTAACTATTTATCCAGAGCTTTGTTGCTGATGACGGTTGCAGAGAAGATTATGGGAAGCCATTCAAGGGGAAAAAAAAAAAGCAGTGCACAGATTTGTTGACATGTAAAGAGATTCTCACGTGCAGCAAACTTTGCTGGCGCATGACATATACACTAAGCAACAGAAACTACTCAGAAGGTAGGTGACTTTTGGAGAAAGATTTTTGAGGGGTGAAATTAAAGACCTACGCTTAATTCCCAAATACAGTGAATAAGTACTGGTATAAATATACTATATGTTACAACATGAACTGATTGTAACTCCAACTGAAATAATATGGAGCAACCAGAATGTGTATCATTGAAAAAAAATTACATTCTAATTAGTTTTTGAATAATCTATTTAATTTATTAACTAACAAGAAATGTTAAATTAGCTAGAAATATTCTCCTTATTTGACCCACCAATACCCCAAGTGACCTTATGAAATAAGACAGTCACAATGCTATCAGGAACAGGCAAGTTCCTTAATATAGAGGCTGTAGTCATTAAATAGTCTACAATTTAATTTCATCTTTCCAATGGTTTACTTCCTATGATCTTACAAATAAAATAATTTGAGAAACAGACAAAAATTTATTCCTCCACTAATTTTATCAAGTAATAAATGCCACTTGGTGACTGTAGAAATAGCACTTTATGAAATTACTCTTTGCTCCTAAGTCTTTTTTTTACTCAACCTCTCTACCAGAAAGACTTTCATCTCAGCTTTAGCTCTAAATCACTTTATTCATGAATAATGAACTAACAATCCTGTGTACTTGTGAATTATTTTAGATATCTAAATTATTGTTAAAATTTACATCCTCACTTCATGTGACAGAGTGTCTAATTGACTATGCACTTGATAAAGCAGCCACTTCCTAAGACTCTCACAGAATACTAAAGAACAGGGTGAGCCATTAGCACAACGGGGAAATAAAAAATTGAACAAGGAGTAATACTTTTTCAGACCAGCAGCATTTTCACCTGCATTGTAGAACAACTCAAAATTACCATCTTACTAGATGCCTCGGCCATTTCCTTAGAAGAAACAAGGCACTCTATAATAGCACATTTCAGAGACTGATGAAAAATAATAAGTTTTCAAGCCATAACAGTATAATAAATGTATCAGCAACTTTTTTTTTATCTAAAAAAAGATAGTAATTCTTTTCAATGGAAGAAAGTTTGTGGTTTTTTGTTTGTGTTCTTTTATTTTTCTGTAATTGTTTACAGTTTTCTAACTCCTTTACAAATTTGGTAATAGTCTGGTGAATGGGACTATTAATTTAAAGGCTAAACTGGATGAGATTTAAAATAATGATCAAGTATAGCCTTATATCTTGAGGAGTGAAATAGGATAGTTTTAAGACTCAGATTATCAAAAACAATTATAAGCAATAAACTCCAAACACTAGCTATGCCTGCGCTGGTGAAAACTCAAGGGACAGTCCATTATCTCCCTATCCTCTTCCTTTTCCTTAGAAGAATACAGCATTTGTGACAGTTAAGTAAATGTCAGAACCAAATCAACATCCAAAATAAATTCAAAGGGGTGCTTGGGTGGTTCAGCCATTAAGCGTCTGCCTTCGGCTCAGGGCATGATCCTAAGGTCCTAGGATTGAGCCCCACATTGGGCTCTCTGCTCAGTGGGAAGCCTGCTTCTCCCTCTCACACTCCCCTTGCTTGTGTTCCCTCTCTCACCATGTCTCTGTGTGTCAACTAAATAAATAAATTCTCTGGGCGCCTGGGTGGCTCAGTTGGTTAAGTGACTGCCTTCAGCTCAGGTCATGATCTGGAATCCTGGGATTGAGTCCTGCATCAGGACTCAGCTCCACAGGGAGTCTTCCTTTCCCTCTGACCATCTCCTCGCTCATACTCTCTCTGTCTCTCTCTCAAATAAATTCAAATAAATAAATAAAATATTAAAAAATAAATAAATTCAATAGCAAACAAAATTGATAGCAACTTCTCATTTATGTTCAAAAGAAATTCACGTTTCTGAAGAGCATAGATATCTCCACACTTGATTTCTAATAAAATACTAAGGTTTATGCTTATATTTGATGTTTTCATTATCCATTGGATAACTTACATAATTTCTATCTTCTAATTCCTATTCATACTAATTTTGATTAAATTTTTCCATATTTTTTCTTAACAGAGAAGTGTTTTTTTCCTAAAGAATAAGTTCACTCATATCTATACCCTAGAAACATCTGCTTTGACCCCATAATCCCATCTTAAAGAAGCTATCCTATAGAAATAACTAGATATGCACATAATTTTTATAGAGAGATGTTCATAGCAATGATACTTATGATGACCAAAAAAAACAAAAAACAAAAACAAAACAAAACAAAAAACAGAAAAGAACCAAAGTCAAAGTTAGGGAGATTATTAAATAAGTTACAATACACAAATCATAAAAAGATACAAAAATGGCCAACAGGCACATGAAAAGATGCTCAACATCATTAGTCACAACAGAAATGCAAATCAAAACCACAACAGATACCACTTCAGACACACTAGAATAGACTAACACAAAATAAAAAAGAAGTGTTGGTGAAGATGTAAAGAAACTGGAAAAGTGCTGATGGGAGTATAAAATCAGTGATTGTGGGAAACAGTTTGGCAGTTCCGCAGTCAATTAAACACAGCATTACCATGTGACCTAGAAATTCCACTCCTATGTATATACTCAAGAGAACTGAAAATGGGTATTCAAACAAATATTTTTGGCAGCACCATTCAAACAGTCAGAATGTGAACATCACCCAAATGTCTATCAACTGACGAATAAACAAAATGTGGTATAGCCACACGGTGGAACATTACTCAACCATAAAAAGGAATGATGTATAGCCATAGTTGTTACAATATGCATAAAACCTGAAAACATTATGCTGAGTGAAAGAAGCCACAAAAGTCACAAAAAGGCCACATGTTGTATGATTCCATTTATATGAAATATCTAGATCAAAGAAATTCATAAAGACAGTAAACAGGTTAGAGGTTGCCAGGGGTTGAGAGGAGAGAGTGGAAGTGACTACTTAATGCACAAGGAGTTTCCTTTTGGGGTGATGAGAATCTGGAACTACATTTTGGTGATGGCTGCACAGCACCATAAAATGTACTAAATACCACTGAATTGTACACTTAAAATTGTTAAAAAGGGAAATCTCATGTTATGACTATTTTACCATATCAAAAAAGCTACAATCATAAAATGGGGAAAAAAGGAAAAAGTTCACTATGGAAAATAGAAAAAAAAATAGGTTCTGGCATTTCTCTCTTCATAAAGTTTGGTTTTCTTGTTATTGTTTAATGATAATTTTCCTTTCCAGAAGACCAGTCTGAAGGATTTCAACATTAGTATTCTTTTTTTAGTGTGTCCTTGATTCTAGTTTGCCAACACCAGAGTTCATAAAATTTTTTAATCTTTTTTCTGTGAGTCAGTGCTTTTAACCTGTCTACACTCCATAAGTTATCTGTATATATAACAGAATCAACATGGAGCTCCAAGGCACCAGCAGGTATAAACTTAATTTTGTAAAACCAATTCATTCATATCTAAAAACTATTAATAGGGAAGAATAGATGAAGCACATTTTCCCCCACTGCAGTGGACAAGGATGATTCATGCTGTTTTACCAAAATTAACTGTCTCCTGTACATGTTACCCAAAGAGTACTTTCCAGGAAGGAAAAAAAAAATTATTTCTAAGAATCATGGGAGATGTCACAATAAAATTACTTTCTCCAGCTACACACTTTTTTTAAAGCGTAATTTTGATTTACTCTTCTTTAAGAAACTTAGCATATGCTATTATTTCAATTTATCTCCAATTTAATTAATTTATTATAATTTCACTTAACTGTTTTTCAATTCCATTAACATTTTCACCTAAGCTCAAGTAAAAGTAAAACATAATTTCATGAAAGAAGTAAAATATTTTCCTTAGGGGAAAAATAAGTGTTTTCATGAAGGATAGCAATGAGTTTCACTAGCAAAAATATAAATGGAAATGAGAGAAGGAGGCAATGTAAAAAATCATTGGGGCATTCTTCTTGATTATTAGGAGAATTCTCATACCTTAATATTTCAGAATGTGGGAAATGAAAGATGATCATGTTAGAGTATATTTTTATTTAATATTACTTCCTTCCCATTTGATGGAAGTTTTAAGTCTCCACTGGCAGAGTAAAATTTCTTTTTGCCTAATGTTACAGTGAAAAGCAGTGCCATAAGCTCTAGATTTTTAGAGATACATATTAAGATAGTGACCACTGTCTTCTAACAAATCTTTTATGTCTTTTGATCTATCAATGAACAGATTATAACTTGAGATTCAGGAGAAGTAAGGAAACTAATATCCTCACAGGAAAACAAATGCTTTAGTCATCTACTGATACATTCACTCATTAAATTCTTTCTGAGGCCCTACTGCATTCTACATATTTTGTGCTAGTAGATGGGGTACACTAAGGAAAGACACTGTTGCTGCCTCAAAAACAGGAAGGGATCTAACTTGACATTGAGGAAAGTCTTTTCCAGTGGAGTGAGGCACCCTGAAATGACATCAAGCCATCAGAAGTGTTGCTTGTTCTCCTTGCCAGTGCACCAAATTAACTACATCTAAGCAATGTTCTTTTAACTATTATACCTCTTCTGTGATATTAATTCATGTATTCTTAAAATATCATTACACTTGTTAGAAGATGAGCTCTTTTAATTTTAGAGCCAGTATCTGTCTTCCCTTCACAGCCCCCTGACATTCTTAGTTCAATAGAGTGGGTGGTACAAAAACATTGACTAATTAATGACTTAATCCAGACATAAAACCCTGGACAACTTCTGACTAGTCACAACAAAAAACTATCTGATAAAAATGTGTGTTCCAAAAGACAAAGGACAGAACTGCAAAGAAATAGGCCAAGAAATTTCATCATTAAGGATCTCCTAGGGCTAAGGGATGTCATTATTTTTGCCTGTTAATTGTCTTTATGAAAATGTAAATCAGAACTATAGAGTAAAAATCTCAGATCACTTAGAGTTTTGATTTAAAAAAAAAAAAAATCCAGAAAGGACTACAGCTAAAAAGTAAAATAGCAACAAAGGAGAAAACAGATCTGCCATTGTCATATGAAGAAAATGTTCTACATCAAAGTTTAGACACTAAAATTTAGATTTACTATAAAATGAACTCTACTAGAGACAACAAATAATCTTCAGTCTCCATGAAACAATTTTCTCTGAATTGCTCACACTATTTATTATTTTGTAAGGAGTGACTCCACAAAGAATTTGCCACTAAAAATGTTCAGTGTTTAGTATGTTGTATTAATAGGTAGTAATCATTTGTGAAATATCCATTAGAAAAAAATGAATTAATTAATATATAATAAATGGAAAAATGATTAAACAAGGAAAGTTTTTTTTTAATTTTCCTGATTTACCTGATATTTACTTGTATACTAAATATGGAAAAATAAGACAACAATAATTCTAACTTTCTCTAAATAAACACTTTAGTTTAATTATTTTATTTGGGGAAAGATTTAAGTTAGACCAAGTCCGGACATAACCTTTGTTCAGTATAATCTGAGGCATGGCTATGAAGCAAGACTAGCTACTTCAGAAAGCAAAACTGTTAGCATACTGTCAATGAAAGACATTAATGAAAGGAAGATGACTTCTCTGTTTTTCTATTGAAGACTTTCATTTACTCTAAAGGGGCAGGGAGCAGAGAGACTGAATAGCGTACTTCCTCACTAGTACAACAGTAAATAAGGACGAATTTCAGAGTTGTAGCCATGTCATACTATTGCCCTTTTTCTTCACACCTTGGCTCAAAATACAAAAGACATACCAAAAAGCTGGGAGGAGTGGGGGGGAAAAAAAAATCAATGGGTAAATAATTTGTGAGATAACCTGTTAAGAACTCTGATTTTATAATTTTTTTAAAAAAATATCTATATATAAAACATTTTCATGGTCTAAGAATGAAAAAGATCAGAATTCTCTAATCATCCAATTACATGAAACCCCTCAGAAGGTTAGAGATAAATAGGTTCTATTTTTTTTTTTTTTTAATGTTCTGCAGCACTAGTACCAGCCAAGGACCAGTTAGGAAAACACAAAGCATACTAGTTGTTTTAACAGAGAAAATTTAACATAGAGAATTATTAATCAGATGTTGGACAGTTAAAGATGCAAATAAAAAAGTGAGAAAAGGAAGGAAGGAAAGGGAAAAAGGAAGGAAGGAAAGGGAAAAAGGAAGGAGGGAAAGAAGAAAAGGAATGAAAAAAAGGCACTGAGATAATATAGTTATGAATACCTGGGGAAAGGATCAAACACTTATATAGCTTAGGATACAAAGGGAAGAGTTTGGGGTTATTAGACATGGATGCCTGTCAGAGGATCCCACAGAACTGGAACTTGGGCTTTTGAAGAGGAGCACTGCTTGGCTCTGCCTAGTGACTCCAAGGGGGTACAATGGGACAGATTCTAGGAATGAAGAAAAAGAAGAAAAGTAACATAAAAAGGAAAGGACTGCTGCCAGGTGAGGTACTGTAGCTAAGGGGCAATGAAAGACATGACTAGCAAAGAAGGAAGCCATGTTCCCCTCTCTCAGGACAGTGAGCTTTCCTCAGGAGTTCCCTGTTGGTAGATCCTAAGGGAAAGCCAGATGGCAGAGGGGAAACGCAATTCCAAGATCCCGTTCCCTGAAATCACAGAGCTGGTAGGTCTGGAGCTGGAAGATAACAGCTTAATAACTGGCAACGACATTTAATAAAGGAAATTAAGATATGATAACTGATAAGATTCCTTTCATTTTAAATCATAATATCATGCAGTGGAAGAACTGGAGCTAAGGTACTGACTTCAGAAATAGCATGAAGCATGTCCGCAGGCTAGGTGGTTGAGGACTTCTGAGAGCAAGCGAAAAGATGAAAATCTTTAAAGTATGATTTTGTCATCTGATCTCCCTTTTTGAGTCTCCTATGAAAAGAATCATTCCCTCAGTGATTCAGTGGCATTATCTACAAAACTGTACTGACTTCGTATCTTATTCTATACTGTATATAAATATAGGCTAAAACCACAGAGGATCTGGCTATATTTGGTATGCCCCATCTATCATGAGATAGTTAATTTGTGCACTCATCTTTTAAAACTAATAATGAATTTCTAAAACCTTTTAAATGGGCTTAAGTTTTGTAATCCATTTATTGAACATGCCTGCAATGAAAAATTAATTATTAAACAAGAACCTTGGGAAGACATCAGCGGCCTTGTCACCCACGCACTAGATTGATAACATGTCAGTTTCCAGACCAGGAAGGGTGCTGACAACTCTCAAATTTAAACCTAGAAAGGTAATGCTAAGCCTGTCATGGCGTAAGTCACATTTTTAATTTATTTTTTATTAAATGTTAGATAGAATAAATTCATCCATGCCTCTCAAACTCCTCCTGATTAAATGAGCTGGCACTCTTTCAAATGTAAAGTATGGTTACAGCTTCTCAAGGGCATCAGAAACACTGAAGCATAAGACAACAGTAAATACAAAAGGCAAAAGAGGTGGACAGTGATATATCCACCAGCGCCACAGGCAAAGTGAGGTTTTTGAAAATGCTGAGGCTAACAAAACAAGGGCGGCACACTCCCCAAATGGTAAATGCACCTGCAGTCAGAGGCTGTTTTAGTGTTGGTGCATAAATGTGTCCACCACTAAGGTTGAAAAAAAAAAAAAAAAAAAACGAAAGAAAGAAACCCTAAGAAACAGAAAGGAACAGCTGTAACCAATTTTCAAACTCTAAGTTTTAGGGTTGGGTTAAGAAGTCAGGAGAATTGTTCAATATTTGTGTCAGTTCTACCCTTTAATTCTCAAAGTGAAGACGGTTTTCTATGACTATAAAGAAGAACAGAACATCTGTTGTATTGTGTGTTCCTGCAGCAAACACTGCAGCATCTTGAACTCTCTTCCTTCCAGGCAGAGCTCAATCTCGTTCTGTAAAATGATTAGAAAATAGTGTATATCAAACATATTCAACCAGGTCAGAGAGAATAGATCATCCATATTACTGCTATCTAAAATGCTCTGAAATACTAAACTCAAATAAAAAGAGCCTGAATGAACAAAGTGATGATTACTGAGACCTCTTAGATGACTATTATTGGGCCACTATATTTGAAAAAAAGATAAGGCAGATCTTCACAGTATATTGCTTCACAGTTTATAATCCTCATTCATCTTTTTTCCATTAAACAGTTAATTTGCCACTCACTGGGCAAAGGGGCTACATGCTAAGGAAGATAAAAATATGTAAACAACCCTGTCTAGCCTCACAGAGCTTTTTAGTAAGAAGATACCGCAAGGGAGAACATTAAGTCTTATCTGAGAAGCACAAGAAAAGTATTAAATAAACTGTAGCTTGGGTCCTCAGAGGAAATTTCATTAAGAGACTGTCTTTTGAGCTAGACAGTTTATTGACCATTACTATGTTCCAGGCAGTTAGGATACATTGGTGACCGGTCACAGATTCCTGCCCTTGCAAAGCTAACATTCCAGTGAGTGGAGGCAAATTATTTGCAATAGTCATAATAAAAGTAAGTTATATGGCATGTTAGAACATTAATGCTAAGAAAAAAAGAAAAGCAGAGGTTAGTTGGGGATTCAGAGTGCCCACGCTGGGAATAAGTGATTACAATTTTAAATAGGGTGAATGAGATAGGCTTCATTGAGAGAGTGACATTTGAACAAGAACTTGAAGAATTTTAATAAGCATTTGCTTGTGGGAAAGACTGTTTTAAGGAAGGATATAGCATCAAAATTATAGCTCATTTTTATGTTTATCCTAAGAGCCTAGTACTAAACAGGCTGACACATAACAGGCACAGAAAAATATACTGAATAAAGGCATGAGCAAATTTAGAGTATTACCTAGTGCACTTGCCTAAATGTGAACAGTCCCATTTAGTTGGAAAGGGTGTCTTTGTAGCAGGATCACTGTAGCAAAATCTAAAAAGTTAGGTCAAAGTTTTATTTCAAGTTCAAAGATAAAGGACTTTATAGGAAATTCAGTACAGCACTGAAAACTACTGGTTTTTAACTAGAGTCAAGGTGTCGTGGAAAAGAGAAGAAAAGAATGGTAACAGAATTGTGTTGTAAAGGGTATCTGCATTAGATTAGACTGGAGACAGGAGAGGTGATTAATAGGTTTTTAAATATTCTTTAAAAGAGATAACACAGACTTCATCTCAGATTATGACATTGGAACTTGAACACTGGGCCATACCCAAAAGAAACTCACCCACTCATTCAGTGAGAGCTGAAAAAAGTCACATTATTAAAATTCAAAAACAAAAAGTGAAGACTTCAATCAATCATTATTGACTACAACACAAACCAAGATAAATCATCAATACCTCAGAAAGAGTCGTTTTGCATGGAGCACTGGGTGTTGTGCAAAAAGAATGAATACTGTTACGCTGAAAAAATAAATAAAATGGAAAAAAAAAAAGAAAAAAAAAAAAGAGTCGGAATCCTTTGCCAACTATACCAGCCTCCTTTTCATCCTTCATAACCACGTGCCTAACCAACCACCCTTTAGAATGCTGTGCTCTCCAAACAAAGCAGATTCTTCCCCACCTCTTTGCTCAGGCTATATAGCATTTATCCTTTTGTACTCAGTCTGACAAACTCCTGCTTAACCTTCAAGGCCCAGTTCATATGTCATTTAATCACAAAATCAACTAATTCGGCTTGAAATGTCAAGCAGGTTTGAGAGTCAGCAGCAGGTAGTAGAAATGCTGATAACAAATGGAAGTAGCAAAGGAAAAACATTTAAAAAAAAAGATGTGAAGGGAGACGAGCAAACCCATTTGTATTTCTCAAGTATACACTACCTTTGCATGTTTCTTTGGCACTCTTTGACTTTTAAACTAAATAAAGTTACTGTTAAAGGACAATGTAACTTAGCTTCATTTCCATTCTTCAATCATATTTCTGAGAAAATAAAATTTAGCAAGGAAAAGGATCAAGTTCTCTTTGTACAGAAGAAAATAATAACATTCTTAATTTTTATCCATGCTAAGAAGTGGGTGTTAGACTTAATTCATGACCACTTCATTTTATTTTTAAATAATCTTAAGCTAGTAAACAAATATCAAAATTTTCCTAACACCGAGGATATTAATTTATGCTGATACTTTTTAAATGGTAAAAATATTTATATAAAATAATATCTTTATTGCTATTACTGATATGCATTTATTGATTACTGATATAAGCCCGTCAGTTTTCTAAGTACTTAACACCTTTTACCCACTTACCAAATGATAGATGAAAACTAGCTTATATTATAATTACTCACATTTTACAAAGATTAACTAAGACTTAGAAAGGCAAAATATCTTCCTAAAGATCTTATCTTCCTAATAAATTCAACACACAACTAAGTTTGTCTTAATCAAAAGATTATTTTCCAACTATAGAGCTAAGCTAGTTCTTTTAAATCACCATCCTCAAATAAAAGTGGGAGATTTGATGTTTGAACTAAGATTCAAATACACAGTTATCATGTTTCTATTAGCCACATTTCAAAACTATGTAAAACACTGAAAAATTGTGCCATAAAATTTTACGAATTATGTCCCTGAAAATCATTTCACCAGACACAAAGGAACAAGAGCAGGAGTTATGCTGTGCTGCCGGGAATCCAAGTTTTAGTTTGTTTCTTACTGCTAACAAAACAAGGTTAGAGAAATCCCAAAATGGGAAAAGCCGTGGCTGTTCCCTGCCTGGCATGGTCTGAGAATGCTCTTGGTACAGCATTCTAAGTACCTAGGAGAGAATGTCAATCCCCTTGGTTTAATTAAAACTGGAGTTGTTTGGCTGTGACTGAAAGACAGAGAGAGAGCAACATGGGATCTAAGAAGTTAGGAGGAACAGACGGAGTCGTGTTCTCCTAGTGGGACAGAGGGGACAGGAGAGTCCCCCATGATAACAGTGAATCCCAGAAACCCTGCTCAAGAGAATCTCCCAGAGACAACTAATAGCCATACCAAAAACATGGATGCATTTGCTATATTAAGCATTTTTAGCTTTTATTTTTTATTCTTCTAGTTTTAATTTCTATCAGTAAAGGTAAGTACCCTGTAGGAAGCATCAGTTGTTATCAGGAAAACTTTTCAACTTAATTATTACACCTCCAAGTTTCCATACAAAATAGGTTTCTCCTGCATTATATCATCTGCAAAATAAATATTTATTATTTGACATAATGCTAAGAAGTTGTTTCCAATGTCTCCAGAAACAGTTACAACCAAACTACCTTAATACAAAAAGTAAGCAAGTTAAATTTTCTCATAGCATGTCTTTATCTTCAGAATTGCTTGGGGTAAATATTTGTAAAGGCTTCAAAACATTCAGTTTTATGTAAAACCATCAATTTATCAATACTGAAATAGGGACAACATAGCAATCATTAAGATAAATATTTATTATTAAAAATCTAATTTACTACATCAACAAACTCACAGTAAAAGATTTTATTAAGGATTTTATTTTATTTTTATTTTTTTTAAAGATTTTATTTATTTATTTGACAGAGAGAGATCACAAGTAGGCAGAGAGGCAGGCAGAGAGAGTGAGAGGGAAGCAGGCTCCCTGCCAAGCAGAGAGCCCGATTCAGGGCTCGATCCCAGGACCCTGAGATCATGACCTGAGCCAAAGGCAGCGGTTTAAACCACTGAGCCACCTAGGCGCCCCTTTATTAAGGATTTTAAAGTTGCTAAGAATAATTCATAAGCTCTTCAAAATCCTAACTTAATTCAAATAAACAAAGACAAAGCACATTTCTCAAAATTTATATCAAAGTGGATATCATCTAGGTGTGTACTTGAACCCATACTTTATACTGAGTTAGAATGGTAACAAAATATGTTCAAGACTGAATTTTTTAATTTGTGGAGCTAGCCCCAAAAGTCACTATTCAGTGTTTGAAATGAACTTAACAATTAACCAGGACTCTAAGATATCCAATTTTTGCATTTCTTATTTTTTTCCCCCACTTAAAAAAACAACTACTAAGTTTTAGAGGTCAGTGATTATCCCTGTTTGGTTTCCAAATAGAACTAATGAGGTGCTAAATCTAATTAGTCATAACTTAACTTTCACTGAAACAAAGTTAGCTTTCCTAAGAGAGAGTTTAATCTTCTATGAATTTCCTTCTTTCTACTCATTTGCCATCTGACCACACTTTTATTGTCAGGTTATTAGGCTGTTTTTTGTCTCTAAAGGAAAATATTATGAATGGCGTTAGAAAGGGACATATTGACTAATCTGTTAATTATCAGTGTATCTAATGCTTTCATTTTCAGACATCTACCTCTGGGTCTTTCTGTAGTTTCTGTGTGGACATGAATGAAGCCTGTTTGGGGTTGCTGTGTTTTGTTTTCTGGTTGTTGTTTTAACTTTAAATATAACAACTGTATTGAGACAGAGATGTTTTTAAAAGAGTCGCACATCAGTTTATAAAACCTCCTGCTGCATTATATTCTTCTTTACCAGATCTGTTTTCCACAATCTCTCTATCAAACTGATGTTGACCTGGTTCATTTATGGAGCTTTCTCCCAATTATAAGTATATACACATTCACATATATGATAAGTGCACATGATTGAGAAATCCATTATATAGAGCAAATATACTACTGGAAGTACTGTTACATTTTTAAAAGCAGCTTTACAGGGGTACCTGCATGGCTCTGTCAATTAAGTATCGACTCTTGATTTCAGCTCAGGTTATGATCTCAGGGTCATGGGACTGAGCCCCTGAATCGGACTTCATGCTCAGCATGGTGTCTGCTTGAGATCCTCTCTTGTCCTCTGGCTCTGCCCCTTCCCCCGCCCCCACTGTCTCCCTACTCACTCTCTCAAATAAATAAAATCTTTAAAAAAGAAATAAAAGCAGCTTTATAAATAACTTTCTTGCAACAAAGATATTATATAGGTATGTAATATGACTTCTAAAAAGTTGCTTATTCCAAAAACTTTCAAATTCTGCCCCTTACACTGGGCTTTGAACAACAGTTTAAATTTCAAAAATGGGGGGGGGGATAGTTTCAATCACTGTATCTCCTCATTCTATAGTGTGTTTATTATTCACATATATTACCACTATATTATTTTAAGGAACTATAATGACAGAAGTTTACTTTTGCATTTTAATCTTTTATTCTTTCTGAGGGTATCTACACAAGATGTTTTTCTTCAGCAGAAGTGTCCCCTGACAGATACACATATCATTAGATAGATCTAATATTACTGGACTTGGAATATACTTACAAACATCACATCTAATTATTTAAATGAAGATTAAAAGGAAACCAAAATCATATGAAGTAGGAATTCTCATTTCATTTACTGCCAAAGAGCCTGTCCCCATTGTAAAATCAGCCATGATACATTCTTAAGATATTTCACTCTCTAGTCTATCCATTACAACTACAAAATTAAATAACATTTTATAGAACTATTTTAATGATTGCTACTCATTATTAGAAAATAGCATAGGAAGAAAGAGCCTTTATTTAAAAAAATAGTCTCTTTAAAAGGCATAATATCTGTCATGAGTTCTCTATCCTACTAGTCTCTAGAGAAGGCAGATGGATGTGTCCATTCCCACATGCAGGGGAGATCTAACAGACCTGACTGAATTTCTGATAAATCTTCTCTACAGTCCCATTAGTTTTGATGAAGTTCTTTGAAAAACTGAGAAGAGAAAAAACACCTTTGAAAAATGCTCCTATTCTGCAGTGTGGTGTTACCAAGGTCCTGATTTATTGCATAAAAAGGATTAGGTCACAGAGGAAAAAAATTAACTTTTGCTTTCCTTTGATATATTTATTTGCTTAGTGCAAACATATACTTAAAAATGGATTTAAGTATAAATTTAGAAACTATAGATTTAGAAATTTCTCACAATGCTATACACTAATCCGATTCCTTTAAAATATTCACAGAAAATACCAGTTTCTTAAAGAAGGAATGCATACCTTGTTTTTTGTTTTAAGTATTTTATCACATAGAACATATTTTAAAACAAATACATTTTGAAAATTTTGGCAGTAAGCAGTAGACTATAGGCTTCTATGCAGTGCAGGTTAGAATCCAGTTTCCTCTCATTTGGTAAATGTGTGATTTTGGAGATGTTTCTTGAATTATTCGTGCATTAATTTTCTTTAAAGTGGGAAGGGAAGTAGTAGATTCATGGGATTTGGGGAACAAGTAAATGAGCTATTTTATTTAAGGCTCTTGTTATTTCTGACAAATAATAGCAGGTAACTAAATGCTTCAGCTGTTGTTATTGCTGCTGTTGTTCGTTGATGATGATGATGATGATGATGATGACAGGGATGATTAGCATTAGAGTTGTCCAACCAATCTTCAAGGGACTTTTCTCTGGGAAGGTCAACATCCAGAGAAAAATAAAAGGTGTACCTTGAAGTGGTCCACATAACAAATATCTTTTCCCAAACTATTTGTGGCATCTTTTTTCTCCTCTCTGTACTTTAGCAGACATTAAACAAGGTCCTCTTTGGAAAGAGGAGGATACGGGAGGGAGAGATGGTGCAGCAAGTGTTTCCTGTTTAAAAATGTCACACAGGAGATAGAGGGAATTTGAAAAACTAAGGCAAGTGGAATCACAGGCTAGATCTTTATGAAAAACACAGTAGCAAGAGGGGTTGGGGTCGGGGTTGGGAGGGATTTGGTTTGGTGAAGTAAGAGGACTTTTATTATTTGAGGTCACTTTAAATCATTGTGGGATTTTGTTTTGTTTTGTTTAGGGTTTGGGTAAATGTGCTTGGCTAGTGGTAAACCTAGGCAAAAACAGAGCTAGATGGGCTTTTCTGTGTAGCTATGTCTGCACTACTACTCACTTTGACTTCAGAACTCCTTCTCCGCACCTTTCTCCAAACTCCCACTTTAAAACTTCCATTTTCCTCAAATATCCCATGTGTGCTCCCTGTCTGTGGGTGGCACCCTACATCCAGTGGGTCATTTGGTTTCCTTGCCACCAAATACCTCTTCAGGTCTCTGTGCTTCCTGTACTGGCAATCGTGTTAATTTAGTCCATGATAATGTTAATACGTAAATTTAGAAATGTCTTCCAGAGTTAATATACACATTCTAATTTCCAAACACTAGGAATGAATTTAGCTAGGTAGTAAGTGATAATTGCACCTTGTCAGTTAGAGTGAAGAATGAATAAGGTATTTCAATGTCCTTTAAATAATACATTTCTACTTATTTCACAGGTATTTTGTCCTGCCCTATATCCAGAATGGCTTTAGATAAGGATTAGATGATAAATCTAAAAAAGAAGTAGCAGGCATCATTAAATAATGGGATTAAAATTAAAATAGTAAAATAATGGGACCAAAATTAAAATGGGATTAAAATTACAGGCAATATCATACCTAAGCCAAAGCCCTTAGAAAATGGGGTCTATTTAAAACATGAAGAATGGACTGGAAGAAATATAAAACAGGAATAGAAATGGAGTGGGCATCTCTGGTAATCTAGGTCATTGGTTCTGAATCCTATCTGAAATTATCAGAACTACCTGGGGAACTTATTAAAAACACTGATTCCCAAGTCTCAACCCCTAAAGATTTGGTTGATGAGATCTGGAAATAAGTATTTTTAGCCATATCCCTAGTGATTTTATATAGTCCCTTCCACACTGGTCCTTGGACCATTTAGAACTCAATAACCTAGAAGATGGAAGATCAGTGAAAGGAAAGATTTAAAAACAGATTTCTTTTAGCTTTATAAGTTTCATTAAGGTCATTTACTATAAAAAGCATCTCTTTGGGACCATTAATTTGAACTTAATTTTCATTTATTTAGCTTCTATTTTGTGGTATATATTACTATATATAATATTATATTTCATTTTTAAATATAATAGCTAGGCACTATATATTTTAATAAGGTATAATTATATTTATAACTTTAAAGGGAAATAATTCCATATATTTTTCAAATTTTTAAATATAATTCAATTTCAAATGGAAATGATAAAATTTCCTAGGGAGAAATACTTTTTAAAGTAAGTAACTTTAAGTAAGCTTAATTTGGCCTCCAATGTCAAGACAAAAGTTTTATATATATATATATATATATATATATATATATATATATACACACACACACACACATATATATATAATTGAAGCTTGAATATATTATTTATAATTAAAATATATATTATTTATAATTATAATACATATTCAAGCCTCAACAATACTCCAATGTATGAATACATTACAATGAAATATCCCAAAGAGTATGAAAATGTATTCTGAATTTTTTTTTCCTGGAAAATCTTCCTATGTTTATAAAAGTAGAAAGAACAATTCTCCAAAACATTTTATAGCAGCAATATCTATGAGGATGTGTGTATGCAGACGATGTCCACTTTTGTTTCCATATTCCTCATTTTGGCTAGTGCTGGTCAGCAATTTGTTTGATCAAACTTAGGACCTATAAACCTTTGAGTCCTGGTGACTGTCACTAATATTTTTATTCAGGTATCTTTCCTAACATGTACAACAGCCAATTTGAGAGTGGTGGAGAGAGTCACGAGCATAACATTTTACAGAATTAAAGACATAGAATGCAGTTATACCACTGCTTTTGGAAATAACTGGTATGTGGAAATGCTCCTGGTCTTGTATGATTGCATGCAAAAAGAGGGCTTCTAATCAGAGCTTACTTCATCATTCATATTAGCATACATGATGAAATGCAAATACATGTATTATGTACCCAGCGTAAAAGTACACATAAAACAGGCAGATTTTATTAAAGTTAGAATAATTCCCAATCAGCACTGGATATATTATGTACATTTTGAAATAAAAGAATGAAACAAAACCATAATAATATGGGACAAAATAATGAAAAGCTCTCAACAAATCCTTTGTTTCTGTTTACAGTCTTCCTAGCAGTTAAAATCACTAGAGCCTATTCAAAGTTACTGGAAAGTAAAAAGCACTAAAACCAATAGTGGAATTTTTTAGGTACAGCTACCTACTGGGAAAAACACTGTATCACATTTCTTTTCTATGTAAACAATTCAAGCAAGGAGAAATCAGCTAGTGCACAATCTATAAAATTGTTAGTTTATTTTTTGGTAGGTGAGGGGCATACATTATTATATATTGTTTTGCATTATGTTACTATCCAGGAAATATGTTAACTCTATACTTTCAGTCCTTGCAACTAACTTCAGTTCCTTTCACCCCATTGCATACTAGATACTTTTAAGTTCGATATGTCACTGATATTCCAGGGTCACCATGTTCAAAACAGACCTTTTTTTTTTTTTTTTTTTTAAACCTAATAGAGGATAACTCCTCTTTCTAGGCCTCCCCACACTCATTTCAAAATAAGAATAATAATTCTGGCCCTATTTATATCACAGGAGTGATGAAATAAAAAATATATTTTTATTAAATGAAATAAAAGTTGGGGGGAACAGAAGATGCTAAACAACTCTAGGAAATGTAGCTGTTATTCCTCTTGTTTTATTCTATGTGTTACTTATAAATAGTGAAAGGGACTAAGAAAAAATTAATCTGTGCTGTTGCTGTTGTAGAATCTCAAACTTCATTTTCTGATGTCGCCAAGTGGTTCTATGTTTTGCTCATGTTTGTTCTATGTTTTGCTCATGCCTCCCTCTTCCCAGTTTATTCAGATAGCCAATTCTGGGTATAAACTCATCTCCAGTTTGAGGGGGAGAAGATGCTAGGAATCTGATGAGACTAAGCCCATGCCTCCTTTACATCTCCACATCACCTGCTGAAGCCTTAAAGCCTTAAAGTCCCCTCCTGGGACACTGATTTCGGAGAATTTCAGCCCTGAATGAATGCTGTTGTCAATCTGAGACTTCAAGGGACACCTCCAGGACAGAAATGAAAAGAATTCACAATGTGCACTGAACATGGCTTAGTCTGGGTCTCTAACTACATTTAAAACAGAATTTCTATCCTTCTCATCATCCATTAATCCCATCAACTCTCTCCAGCAAACAACTTATAAGTCCTTACTTTCATTGCTGGTGTTCAAAGCAACCTGGTACCCAGACTCAACCTGAATTAAACTTCCTTCATACTTGACAGGCTGCAAATCTAGTTACCCTTTTCTTAAATACCTTCTTATATGCACTGTATACCTACCGACCCAACAGCACTAACACTTGCCAATCTGCCTCCAATCTAGCCAATGCTGAACACTAGGAACATGCCTAAACCCCTCTCATTCAGAGCAGGCTATTCCCTAACCTATTTACATTACAGGGAGCCCAGAGTCCATCATCCAATACAGTGATTGTCAAACTTGAATATGCATCATAATCACCAGGAGGTCTTGTTAAAACATAACTATTGGCCTCAGAATTTCTGGATCAGGTTTGGGATTAGGCCCTAGAGCATGTCTTTCCAACAAGCTCCCGTATGAGGCGGATGCTGCTGGTGCTAGAACTACACTTTGGGAATCACTGCTCTAACTCAGTTCTCAAGTCCTCTTTTGGGATTTCAGGGCTGTCCATAATTGGAGGCCACCCTACTCATTTCATTTCATGTAGTAAATACTTCTCTTAGATGTGGATTCATAGGAAAGTTAACACATCAGTCCCTTCACTTGCACAGGCCTCTTCAAAGGCCTTATGGTTAAGGCGTATTCTCTTCCTTATAGAGAGTTTTAAAAAGCACATGCTTTAATCACACGAAGACTGGTTCCTCCTCTGCTGCTAGGGATCTAGAGTCTTTCACTGATTTATGAGCGTGTTAAATTTCTTTCCATTTATGAACCCCATCTGATCTGTTCCCTTTGCTTAATAAGTCCTTCAGCCCTCACTCTGCACTTGCTTTTCTTTTCACAGCAAATTCACCCATTGTTTACTACCAAAACCAATGCTTTATTTACTAGACCAATCTAGCACACTTTTTTTAATCAACTGTCAACTGCTTTGTGTTGCTACTAGCTCTTTATGTGTTTTTCTCTGAAAAGAATATATGTAAAAACCCTTTTGGATGTTACTTACCAAGCTACATATCTTCAGTTAACAAATTCATGTTAGAGAAATGTGAAGAATAAGTTAATCATGTTAATTAAAATAACGATAACAATAGCAGCTAGTATTTATTGAACACTTACCAACCAGCAGGCACCGTGCTAGAGCTTTCCACATATAATTTCATTCTAACCTCACATTTTCCCTAAAATAAGCTACCATTATTATTACTGCAATGATTGCTGTTGCTGCAAGATAAAACTGAGTCATAGAAAGGTTAAATAACTTCCTCAAAGTCCCTCAGCTAACATAGAGTATGGATTCAAACTCCAAATTATAGAACTCCAAAACATTAACTTTTAATCAGCTAAACTAGAAACTGTAATCCATTATGTTTAGATGCAGTGGATGTGGGGAGGTTTTCTCAATCATCTTTTCTTCTCTCTATTACCTACAAAAACGTGCGAGGCAAGACTGTAACTTTAGTTAAAGCACAATAGCACCACAGATAATAGCACTCCACCAACTCCAAACAGAACAGATGCATTTGGAAGCCAGAAGAATAACACTGAAGAGTATCAGAAATGATACAGCTTTCAGACTGATAAAATACTAGTTAACAGATTGGGATAGTTGCTATTATTTTGATGAATGTTCTATTAGACTCAGAATTCCATATTAATAGATTATCCTGGTCTCTTTGCAATATTTTTTTCCTTACTTGTATATATACCGCTCAATCTGTAACAACCCTTAACTCATGCAAAGATGCCTTGTCCCAGTGATAAAGATACTACACCTCAGGGCATATTAACATTTCCACTGGACTTTACCGATGTAAAGGAAAGTAATTCAAATTCAGATCAGTCACCTTTGGCAGGAGGCAGAAAATAGTGGGTAAAATCAAATATGGAAGTATCTGACTTCCATTTTTCCATTAAATACTTAATTCTTACTTCCTGCCAGTTACCCTCCTATGGATTAAAAAAAGAAATTCACAAACATTGTGGTATTAATCATAATATTCATGTGACCGAGAAGGAAGGTGACCAATGTATCAGGGAAATAAAAATCGAAACCACAGTGAGATACCACCTCCCACCAGTCAGAATGGCTAGCATTAACAAGTCAGGAAACGGAAGATGCTGGAGAGGATGCAGAGAAAGGGGAACCCTCCTACACTGTTAGTGGGAATGCAAGCTGGTGCTGCCACTATGAAAAGCAGCATGGAGGTTCCTCAAAAAGTTTTAAACAGAGATACCCTACAACCCAGCAATTGCACTACTGGGTATTTATCCTAAAGATACAAATGTAGTGATCCGAAGGGGCACATGCACCCGAATGTTTACAGCAGCAATGTCCACAATAGCCAAACTATGGAAAGAACCATCACCAGATGAATGGATAAAGAAGAAGTGGTATATATATGCAATGAAATATTATGCGGCCATCAAAAAAAAAACCCTAAATCTTGCCATTTGCGATGACGTGGATGGAATTAGAGGGTATTATGCTGAGGAAATAAGTCAATCAGAGAAAGATAATTATCATGTGATTCCTCTGTTTATGAGAAATTTGAGAGGTAGGGCAGGGGTCATGAGGGGAAGGGAGGGAAAAAAATGAAACAAGATGGGACTGGGGAGGGAGACAAACCATAAGAGACTCTTAATCTCAGCAAACAAAACTGAGGACTCCTGGGGGGTGGAAGGGGGAGGGATAGGGTGGCTGGGTTATGGACACTGGGAAGGGTATGTGCTATCGTGAGTGCTGTGAACTGTGTGAGACTGATGATTCACAGACCTGTACCCCTGAAATAAATATTATATGTTAATAAAATAAAAATAAATAAAATGAAAAAAAGGTGGCCAATACAATTCTGTGTATCAAAATAAAGCTAAAGAAAAAGGAAGTTAAGACATATATAAAACATCTGAGCAAAAACAACTTCTGACTCAATATATTACCATATTTCTTCTTCATATATCATTTTTAATCATTCCTTTAACTGTAATGCTATTAGCACCAACTTTACAATAAAATGGTATCAAATGTGTACTTACAGAGTTGTCATTCGTTTTATTAGGCACATGTTATGAACAATATAACCATGAAGAAAGAGAAGTCTGTATTCATATCCTCCATTTATAGTCTGAAGTCCAATAAACAAGAATATTATTCATATTCCAGGGTGCCTGGGTGGCTCAGTCAGTTAAGTGTCTACCTTCAACTCAGGTCATGATCCCAGAATCCTGGGATTGAGCCCCAAGCAAAGGGAAAAAAAAAAGAGAGAGAGAGAGAGAGACAAACCAAAAAACAAACTCTTAACTATAGAGAGCAAACTAACTGATGGTTACCAGAAGGGAGGTGGGTACGGGGATGGAGGAAATAGGTGATGGGGATTAACGAGTGCACTTGTGATGAACACTGGGTGCTGTATGTAAGAGTTGAATTATAATACTGTACACCTGAAACTAATATAACACTGAATATTAACTATACTAGAATTAAAATAAAAAGCTTAATTTTTTTTAAGATTTTATTTATTTATTTGAGAGTGAGAGAGAGAGGGAGAACGAGAGAGAGCATGAGCTCAGGGTGGGGGAGGGTGGGTCAGAGGAAGAGGGAGAAGCAGACTGACTCCCCTCTAGCAGGGACCCTGATGTGGGGCTGGATCCCAAGACCCTGGGATCATGACCTGAGCTGAAGGCAGATGCTTACCAGACTGAGCTAACCAGGTGACCCTAAAAATCTTAATTTTTTTTAAAAAAAAGCACTGGATCTTGAAACAATGGATTTAACAAAATTTTGAATAATGATTCTATTGTTAATTGTTAAGTTACAAGAAATTAAATAAATTTAACCTTTTAATAAAGTTATAAGTAAATTAATATTTAATTTAAATACTAGCAAATGAATATGAAAGCCATCAACAAGGAATGAGTCATGTGTAGCATGTTCTATAGCACCTGGCCCAAATTCAGAGCTCAACAACTCTTCTCTAATAGTATTTTTAATAATGGTTGCATTATTGATGACTATGAAATTTAGTGGGATTTAGGCTGTAGTCACATCAGCAAAACAATGTTGAAATATCTGATAGCATATTTGTGTGCATGTGTATGAAGGAAAGAAAGACAGAAAGAATCAGAATAAACCCAGCCAGCGGGTCTTCTGTAATGAGTCATATTCTCTTTCAAGGTACAACAAGCAAATTATTACCAACAGTATTTAATTACTTTTTTCTAATTCATCACTGATGCAAGAAGGAAAGAAAAAAAGTAAAACAAACTGTGGGACCTCAAAATTTCTCCTGCTGAATGAACACTGATAAGTAAATTCTGAATCATTGTTTCACCCAGTTTATGCTATTCATGGACTAATGAACAGGAAGAGTACAAATAAATTTAATGGTTAGTGAATCACATTGTTTTCTACCTCATGAACAGCAGAGACAACCTCTGATTCATCCAGCTTCTACCCCCATAATTGGGATGATTTCTACACCCCTCGCCTCCAACTAAATCAAGTGGTTAACACTGAAACACTCAATAATAAACAAATATTTCTTTTTTTATGTAAAAAGATTAACCAGTCATGCTGTTGAGAAAATTCTAAAGTGTTATTATATCATGAAAAGCCCAGAAGATCAATTGTAGAGGACCTAAGTGTAAATTGGCTGGCATTAGACATTGTGGCAAAAAGAACACACTTCCCAGACCTGCAGGAGATAATTAGGCCCAATTACTAAGTGAAGCCACTGTACTCATTTAAGATCCAGACAATGTGTTAAAGTGTGTGTGTGTGTGTGTGTGTGTGTGTGTGTTCATGCACACTTCTGTATATCCATAAAAACTGTGACATAACAAAATTACAATTGTGATCATGTAAGTATTCTTTTTTATTAGTAACATTTCTATGATTAGAAAAGTGATACATGGCCACTACGAAAAATTTAGCCCATCTAGGTGAGTGTATTGGAAAAGCATAAATCATCTATGAAACTACTACTCAGGAACAGCCAGTGAAAGAATCATATTGTATTTTTTCCAGGATTTTGTTCTAAATACATTCTTGTGATACACACACACACACACACACACGTATGCACACACACACACATTTCTCCCTTCTAAAATATGGATCATTCTTCTCTACTCTATTTTTTTAGTTAACGTTATTACAAGCATCTTTCCAGTATCATTAAATGTTAAGTAAAAAACCGTAATTGCATTCAATGGATATACCATATACATTTAACCATATATCTGTCTCTGATAAACTCTATGCATAATTCTTTCTCCATATGTCTGATTTTTTTTTCATTGATATAAACTCCAGGAAATAGATGAAGGTTTTGATTTTTATATGTAGTGATTATGACAAAATGTTTTTTAAAAATATAACATTCAAATCCACGGGCTGACCACATAACCTATGATTTGTGCATAGACGGGGCCTGTTCACTTGGCATCCTTCAGATGATAAACTCACTCATTCCTGATTGGTTGTCCTCAAATGAGTTCTACCCATAGTTGATGAATTAAAAAAAAAAAATGAGGTTAAATAGGAGAAATAAAATGTTCAGCAAAAAAGCAATTTTGGATTGAAGAAACACGTTTAGCATAAGACTACTGACCTTAACTATGACAAAAGATAAGGCACCCAAAAGAGGAAAGGCCCTGAGGGAGGAAGACAGACACTATGAGGAAAAGTGTTACATCCTGAGGCAAGCATTCTCTGGGTCCCACGTTCTTGTTCCCATTCTCAAAGTGTAACCCAATGCTCTGGCCATCAACCCATTTTGAACTCTGTTTACGTGCTCTTTGGAACCATTTCAATATCCTTTATACTTAAGGACTTAAAATCTAGATCAAAATATGTTTTCCTGTTCCAACTTGAAGCCACTCAAAACCACACAACCTCTTTTCCCTTCCTTAAATCTGGGCAATATGGTCATCCCCACTATAAGAAGGATCACTTTCTATAACTTCTAACATATACATCTTGCTGGAATATTATCCACAGACAGCTGTTCTGTCTTATCTAGACGTCCTTTGTGTAAACAGAGACTCCGCTGTTTGTAGAAGCAGGGCTGCCATAGGCACAGGCCTGTGCTGGACCCTTTCATGTCTCTTGCCTTGAAAAAAGTGCTTTCTAGGTTGACTGTGTCCTCTAGAACTTTTATTCACTTGCTGAGAGAAAATCCCCATCCTCAGTCTTTCCCCCACAACATTCTATAGCTCCACTTACCTGAAGTCTAAATTTCCTTTGTTAGTATCGCTACTTTCATCTCAGGGCCACCAGGCACACTTAATCACATCTACTTGGCTTCCTTTTCCACTTCTTTTAACAAAGCTCTGAGTTATAACTACCCTACTCAAAATACCTATCTCTCCCCCACCAAACACAGGTAAGTAACCGTTTAGCGAGTGACCTATTTCTACACCACCACTAGCAGAATTTCCTACAGTCCTTGGGAATAAGTGGTTTAATTAATTCTGAATTATGTTTTTGATCTTCTGCTTCTTCTACTTCTTACAGCTGTACTCTAAGAATGCTATATTCTCCCTCCTGAATTTCCACTGCCTCCTTCTACCTTTTTTTTTCTGCTTGTAGATGTGTTAAAATATCCTCCACAAAGATCTCTTTTGAGCCTAGTTCCTCTTCAAGAGGATGTCCTATTTTTTCCTTTCCTTAGTTACCAAACTTTTTGAATTACTTAGTCTTATCTTCTTTTTACTATAATATAACCATCACATTTCACCCCACAGTGGATTTGTAATTGTTCATTCCAAAGAGCAATTCTAGGTCTTACAAAATGAGTTTTGGGCTCAATGAAGTTTCTTTGACATCACTAGAGGACTTGACAATAAGATACTTACTGAGATTTTCTTCTAGAGCTTTTCACTGCATTATTCACTTCTGTCTCTTCACTTATAACTTTTTTTTTCCTGCTCTCTGCATGGGCACCTTCCTTGGGAACAACCTTTTAAATGTTATTAGGTTTGGGGGCGCCTGGGTGGCTCAGTGGATTAAGCCGCTGCCTTCAGCTCAGGTCATGATCTCAGGGTCCTGAGATCGAGCCCCGCGTCGGGCTCTCTGCTCCGCAGGGAGCCTGCTTCCTCCTCTCTCTCTGCCTGCCTCTCTGCCTACTTGTGATCTCTCTCTCTGTCAAATAAATAAAATAAAATCTTAAAAAAAAATGTTATTAGGTTTGGTCCTCACTCTTGTATTCTTTCTCTCTGTATTCTCTTTGGAAAGGCACAGTGGCCTCCATGGCTCTACTGTTACATAAACAAGGATAAGTATCAAAACTGCATATATTTGGGTGGATATTTGGGTGGATTTTTTTTTTTTTTAAGGATTTTATTTATTTATTTGACAGACAGAGATCACAAGTAGGCAGAGAGGCAAGCAGAGAGAGAGGAGGAAGCAGGCTCCCCACCGAGCAGAGAGCCAGATGCAGGGCTAGATCCCAGGACTGAGATCATGACCTGAGCCGAAGGCAGAGGCTTTATTTAACCCACTGAGCCACCCAGGCACCCCTGGGTGGATTTTTAAGTCAAGATCAGAATGTAGGATACAGAGGACCATCAAACTTAATTTATAAAGATCATACTTTGCTATCCCTTCCTTTCGTTTAGCTTTGCTTTACTTCCTTACTTCTGATATTTGGTTAACGGTATCACTACATACCCAGTTAATTCAATTTAGAAGTCATCAAATCCTGTTTGCTTTAACCCTCTCTGTTGTTGTTCCTCTTCACAACCATTTTTAATCTGCTTTTCTCACTATCGTCACAATTACCATTCAAACACACAGACCAGATTAAATATACTGATCAGATTCAAGAGGCTTAAAAACTTTGATGTTTCTGTTAACAGGATTCAATCTACATCTACAATTCAACTCCTTTACATTTGGTCCTAATCTCCTAATCTCTGTTCCTATAATTGTTCTCTTTATTTCACCCAAGCAGAATGAATCTCTATTTCATTTATGCTCCCATGGCTCAGTGTTCATGGGGACAGTTAAAGCTCTTGATTCCTCCTGTTTTATTAAATTCTTAGCATGTTTGTCCTTCCAGTTAGATTAGAAGTTCCTGAAAGGTAGCAACCACATTATTCATCTCTGTAACCTATACAAGCACAACACCTGATAAATATTTTGGGCTCAGTAAATGCTTTAAAAATTAATTTCAGCGGGGGCGCCTGGGTGGCTCAGTTGATTGAGCAGTGGACTCTTGATTTTGGCTCAGGTCAGGATCTCAGGGTCCTGGGATGGAGCCCTGCATGAGGCCCCACACACAGGAGGGTGTCTTTGTGAGGATTTCTCTCCCTCTCCCTCTGTCTCTGCTCATACTCTCTCTCTCTCTAAAATAAATAAATAAATAAACATTACTTTCATGAATTAAAATCAGTCTGAAAACTATAAGAATGAACTGCCTTTAGATGAGGTTAATTCAATAGCAAAACATACTTTATTCAGCATAGCTTAAAGTTTATTAAAATTTAGCCCATGCCTTATCTTCAGATAAAGTCCAAGAATTTTCTTGAGCATAGGCATGACTTCCTACAATACACCCCATGATATTAAGTGAGAAGTATGAATATTTCTCCATGGTATAGATAAAGAAAATAAGACTAATAGAGGTTAAGTTATTTATCATTGTCATAAAGCCAGTGGGTGATACAGTAAGGATTAAAAACACTTACTTTGAATTTCCATTCATTAACATATTCACTCCATGAAGGATTCATTCAATAGTAACTTCCCATCTCTTTATGAGGACAAATGAGATAATGTCTGTAAGACAATTTGAGCTACTCAGGAAAAGCAGGCTATATAATTTAAGAGATGGATTTGATAAATTGGATTCACAAATAAGTGGATTGGCTCAAAGCCTCTACAGAGAGGAAGTTACTGTGTCATTTTTCCAATCATCTTGCCAATTTACCTCAAGCTTTACAATCATGCAAGTCTTATATAAAGCTCAGTAAATGAACTTCTTGAAAATGAGTTTTGGTCTCAATTCTGTAAATTTTATTTGTATTTTTCCCATATTCTTTCAAATAGTTCACTGACCTATTACATCACCAAAGCTACTGCTCATCAAAATCAGAATACAAGCATATTTGACTTGTTTCATGGCTAATATTTTAGCAATAATCTCAAATAACAATATTGATTTTATATAAAAGCATTTTCTCTTTCATATTATTACATTTATGGGTAGGTTCTATGTAAGAATTCACATAAGCCTTCAAAAGGGTACTTCTTACACTGCAGTCTTTTTCAATAATACCACCTACTACATAGGACCCAAGGGCACCCGTTAAGTGCTCAATGATATTTTCTACAAGACACTTCTTTGTCCTCTGAGAGGATTTCTAGCACTCTCAGAAGGGAAATACAATCACTGCAACCTCCAATGGTTCTGAATTTAACAATGTGAATGCCACTGAAATAGCCATAGAAGATGAAGAAGCAGCTCTGATACATGGGAAATACGAATCATATGCCAGCCAGACAAAGCTAGCCATGTCCTGTTTTTCACCGTTTAGAAAACAGAATGATTTCATTTATGGCAGAATCGTGATCTGTTGAACAGAAATAGAGTAGAATTCAATTTGATTTCATAAGTAAACCCTGCTCCAAGAAAAGTGGCTCTATATAAACCAAAAATGCAATTTAAACAACACAATACATTTAGATATCTGAACATTCATTTGGTTTTACTATAAATGAAGTTTCACTGTAAGTGAATTATACTGTCACTTTTGGGAATCTAAATAAATCTTGCTCTCTAAGCAATTTACAGACATTGATATTCCCTTACAGTTTAAAATATCCCTGTTTACAAAGATAAGGCAGATGGGTACCAGCAGATGGGCACCATGAGGGGAAAAAGAGAGGTGCCCACCTGTTACTGTGTATGTGCCCATGATCCCAAGTTTACTAAAGAAATAATTCTATTTTGACATTTTTGTTTCAGTTATGAAGGAAGAATAGGCTAAATCATAGTTAAAACATTTTAACTACTTTTATATTTTTAGAACTGAAATACATCCCAAATGTAAGATAATGATTGTTTTTATTTTTTTAATAATGTCTGCTTTTAACAAGAATCACAAAACAAGGGGGCGCCTGGGTGGCTTAGTGGGTTAAAGCCTCTGCCTTCGGCTCAGGTCATGATCTCAGGGTCCTGGGATCGTGCCCCGCATCAGGCTCTCTGCTCAGCGGGGAGCCTGCTTCCTCCTCTCTCTCTCCCTGCTTGTGATCTCTCTCTCTCTCTGTCAAATAAATAAATTTTTTAAAAACTCTTAAAAAAAAAGAATTACAAAACAAGAATTACAAACTCTTCAGGATTTGACAAAATTACTGCTGTGAACAGTCTATGAGTAATTAAAACTATAGTACACATGAATTTATCAGTGTGGTAAGTAGAGAAAAAAAATGTTAAGCTTTTGCTGTCCACAGAATAAAATTATATATCCAATAATCTCAGACTGATACTCCAGAACGTACATATCAATTTAGAAGTAATGGTGTAGGTAAGGGAAAATAACTACTTTGATATACTCCATAGCTCTACAACTCAGGAGGATTCAAGTACAAGTATTTGGAGATAATACATTTATATACCTTTCTTTCTTTAGTAGTAATCCAACTCTTTGTTGTTACTACTTATTTATTTATTTCAAATTCACCTATCACTAACATGCCATGTGTTCTTGTATGTTACTATTTTTTGTACATTGCCTTTTGATAGCCTATATGGCTCACAAGTTCACTTAGCAAATATGGATTAATTCCTAATAATGTGCAAATTATGTTCGGAATAAGAAAAAATACGTTAGGTAAATAACATCATTGGGATTCTAAATGAACTTGCAATTTAGTTAGAAGAAGAGTCATAAATGGGTAAAATATTTAAAAATGTGAGATTCATTTTGCATTTCATAAGAAAAACAAATAGGGGCGCCTGGGTGGCTCAGTGGATTAAGCCGCTGCCTTCGGCTCAGGTCATGATCTCAGGGTCCTGAGATCGAGCCCCGCGTCGGGCTCTCTGCTCCACAGGGAGCCTGCTTCCTCCTCTCTCTCTGCCTGCCTCTCTGCCTACTTGTGATCTCTCTCTGTCAAATAAATAAAATAAAATCTTTAAAAAAAAAAAACAAACAAATAAATAAAGTACATATCATAACAACTGGGCAGCCAAATAGTGAGTTACTAAATAGAACATATTTTTCCATGAGATTCCCAAAAAGAAACAATAAACTCAGAATCATCTGATCTGAGTAATGACAAAACGTGTCCCTCACTTGGCCCCTTGGATTGACTAGGGGTGGGTTTCAGAAGTTTGAGCCATACTCTGGTTTAGCTACAATGAGTACCCCAGTTGGTTAGTACTGTGCCTATGGGTACAAGAGTGGGAGCGGTGGCACTCACAGCTGTATTTGCCATCCTTCTCCTAGACCGTTTTTTTCTCATTCTCCATTCCATGCATTAGTCTCTCCTTCACACTTCAGTCCTCTCACAGCCATCACTTAGGTACCGCAGTGCTCACATTCTAGTCTCTCTGCCTCTAAACTCAATAATGAATCCTGATAATTAAATTCTCTTTCTGACATTTAAATATGATTATGTCACCCGCTCCCCCAACTCAAAACCATTATAAAGTTCGAACTTAATTTGGCCAAATAAGAACATTTGTGATCTCATAACTTCATAAATATCTAGTCTCATAACAAGCATTATCACCTGCCCTGCCTGTTTCTCACTTTCCCCTAAGTAGTGCTAAGCTAATTACAGCTCCTTGAACAGCCCCATTATTCACATCATTGTTTTCTCATACTTTTTTTTCCCTCTTCTTAAAATGCCTTCCCTCACAAAGTTCACATAAGAATTTTCTCCTCCTTTTGAAAATGTCAGTTCAAATAGTTGCCTGCGAGGCTATCCCAGTATCTTCAGGCAGTAGCTCCTTTAATTTTACTATCTATGTATTTCCATTGTGATGTCTGCTTTGTATAGAACTCCTACAAGACTATAAGCTCTTGAGGGAGGACACGGTTCCTAAGACCTGAACATTACCTTGACTATACTAAGTCTTCAGACAATGCTTAAGGAGAAGAAGGATAACCTCAAGCTAGGGTAGATGGGGAAAATGCGGGAAACGTGAGAAAAAAAGATTATAAAGGGATTATCTGAAGGCAGAGAGAAAGCTGCAAGAGACTTCTATTGGGGACAGAGCAAAACTTTAGGGGCAGGAGAGGGGAATTCCTGGCACATTCCAGGGACAAAGAGCAAACTGTTTTGCCCATATGACATTAATTGGGAGAGAAAGATGCCTGGATAGGGATGGTAAGTGGATAAGGTGGCTTTTAACCAATAATTTGCTTTAGTGGACATACTCTCAATCATTTACAAACTAAGAATTCTTTAGTTATAAACAAATCTTCTATGGTTAAGAAAGATAATTTTTTATATAAATTTTCTGCAAGCAAACCCTTAATTTTATATTTTATTTTATATTTCAGAATACACATGTATCAAGTTATATTTTCCTTTTTAGTCTGTGTGTGTGGTATATGTCTCTTTTTTTCTAAAAGTCAAGTACTGCTTATAGGCAGCATCCATCTGTGAAAAAAAATACAGAAAAACAACAACAAAAAAAGCTTTTATTTGGTTGTGTGATACTCACTTATCGCAGTTTGACAATGCTATATCATGTGTGACTAATGCCAATGCATCCAACCACCTGCCTTCTCCCCACCAGCCATTGACAAGCTGCAGTTAAATAGAAGCTGAAGTACACTGACAAAAAAAAAATATTTCTGGATTCACTGCTCAAGTAAAGCTTTGTTGAATCCACAGCAACCCAAGCAATATCCATATCTGTCTGAATTACTAAGAAGGCAAAGTATGGGTCAGGAGGATTGAACCCCTGAAAAAGTATACCCACATCAGGAGATGAAATGTAGGCATTCCTTTCTTCACAAACTGTTTGCAAAGCAAAAAGAAAAATCAGGAACAGACAGTCCATCAAGAAAGCAGCTGGAGAAATCAAAACATGTTGTTCTTACATACTAGCCAAATCCCCACAGGGAAAAATGCCATGTAGATTTTAGTTAATAAACAAATATCTGAGGAGAGGTCCAATAAATCAATCCAGCCTGTTACAATATACCATATGCAGAATTATGGGAATAGAATCATCATAATAATACCACTAACAATGTTTTTGGTTTTGACTGGATTATGTATCTGTCATCTGTTAATGTAAATCATGTGAAACTATGGAAATTTTTTATTTGGTGTATGAAATGTTTTAAGCACACAAAAATCTGAATATATGAAATTTCTTTCAGTAGTTAAAACGCTGGTGAAAATAAGTATGAGAAAACTTTGTTGAAACAAAGTATACAATTAAATGTGAATGTTTTCATTATATAGATATCTACATATTATAATTTGGCATTTATATCCTCATTTTCTTTCCTTGTCTATGTGAAATAAAAGAAATATATTCCATTTTCAAAATTCCAGTCTCTTTACATTTCTTGTCATTCAGTGTACAACTCATTCTTAGGTTACCCAATGCAGACCTACTCAAGCTTCAAACTCAAGAAATAAACTGACAACTGCTTATGTTATATTGTTACATTGTACCACTACTAGCAGACAGGGAAGAATATTCTGCTATACCTATAGGCTCTCTTCAGAAGATTAAGTGAAATCCTGCAAGAACCATTCGCAGTTGTATATCTCTCACCTAGTAAAATGCCTGAGTACCAGACACTCTATAAATATTTAATAAATGAATGTAACAGGAAAAACAGAATCATTAAATACCCCAATGCATACTTATACATGACAAGTAGTACAGCTTTATTTTACTCAAGCACCCATAAAAGTTTTTTTTTTCCCATTTTATTTATTTTTTCAGCGTAACAGTATTCATTGTTTTTGCACAACACCCAGTGCTCCATGCAAAATGTGCCCTCTCTATTACCCACCACCTGTTCCCCCAACCTCCCACCCCTGACCCTTCAAAACCCTCAGGTTGTTTTTCAGAGTCCATAGTCTCTTATGGTTCGCCTCCCCTTCCAATTTTTTTTTTTTTAATAAACATATAATGTATTTTTAACAAATAATCCTAAAATTTATATGGAACCAGAAAAGACCTCGAATAGCCAAAGGAATATTGAAAAAGAAAGCCAAAGTTGGTGGCATCACAATTCCGGACTTCAAGCTCTATTACAAAGCTGTCATCATCAAGACAGCATGGTACTGGCACAAAAACAGACACATAGATCAGTGGAACAGAATAGAGAGCCCAGAAATCGACCCTCAACTCTATGGTCAACTAATCTTCGACAAAGCAGGAAAGAATGCCCAATGGAAAAAAGACAGCCTCCTCAATAAATGGTGCTGGGAAAATTGGACAGCCATATGCAGAAAAATGAAATTGGACCACTTCCTTACACCACACACGAAAATAGACTCCAAATGGATGAAGGACCTCAATGTGAGAAAAGAATCCATCAAAATCCTTGAGGAGAATGCAGGCAGCAACCTCTTCGACCTCAGCCGTAGCAACATCTTCCTAGGAACAACGGCAAAGGCAAGGGAAGCAAGGGCAAAAATGAACTACTGGGATTTTATCAAGATCAAAAGCTTTTGCACAGCAAAGGAAACAGTTCACAAAACCAAAAGACAACTGACAGAATGGGAGAAGATATTTGCAAACGACATATCAGATAAAGGGCTAGTATCCAAAATCTATAAGGAACTTAGCAAACTCAACACCCAAAGAACAAACAATCCAATCAAGAAATGGGCAGAGGACATGAACAGACATTTCTGCAAAGAAGACATCCAGATGGCCACCAGACACATGAAAAAGTGCTCCACGTCACTCGGCATCAGGGAAATACAAATCAAAACCACAATGAGATATCACCTCACACCAGTCAGAATGGCTAAAATTAACAAGTCAGGAAAAGTTTTTGATACTAGAAAAGTATCATTGAAATAACTTACGTATTTTTTTCCTCCTATACCTATGGGTTTAAAAGTTTATATGTTACTATGAATATACCAAGGGATGTGGAGTGGCATTTTTATATTGATTATGATGTCATTTTCAAATATAAGCTTTTCTGGTTCCTTCTTTCTACATACATAAATGCTGCATTTTTGTTAATATTCACCAAGTGGAAAGTCATAAAAAATTGTTATGAATTGGGGCACCGAGTCAGTTAAGCATCTGCCTTCAGCTCAGGTTGTAATCCCAGGGTCCTTGGATAAAACCCCATTGGGCTCCCTTGTTCAGCAGGAAGTCTGCTTCTCCCTCTCCTTTTGCCCTCTCTCTCAAAGAAATAAAATCTTTAATTTTTTAATTAAAAAATATATTTTGTGTCCATTAGGACCTCAAAATGGAAGATTTCTTCATTTAATAAAAATGCTCCAGCTTCTGAGAGCTAAAATGACAAGGAAATGGTCTTTAATTATGGACCTGCATCAGAGCCTTGGAAGACAGGTATTTCACCTTAATCCCTACCCTTTAATGGTGAAAATTCTGTGAAATTACTTCACTGCTTTCCTTCTTAGCCAGGAACTATGCACAACTTTCATGAATACCTGTTTAACTAAACCTTCTATACGGAGTACTGTAAATAACCAAACTGTGATTTCTTTATTTTCTTTCAGGAAACAGTATCTTACACTTCCAGTGTTCACATTTAATAAAGATGAATCTTTCTAGCAGTTCAACACCCTCAGCTCTTTAAACAACAAGGAGACAGAATTTTCTTAGATATTCTCTAAATTTTAAATCGTGGTGTTCTTTCCATTCGAAATAGAAAAGAGTATTGGCTTGCCAATCAGACATCAAAGTTTCCTCTCCTAGGCTGAGGATTCAAGAATGGGGGTACAATTATGGTGGAAAGGGAAAAGGACTGTTTAAGATCAGCTGCTTCAGTGCCCTGATACTGACTGTGACAGGGTCTGCAGGTGTACAGAGCTTTACCTATTGATACAAATTGAATCTGAAAGTAGTAATTTATTCACCAAATCAAACCAATCACTGCAATGCAGTTTTCTCTTTCGCTTGTATTCCCAACCAACCACTCTTAACAACTTTGAAACTTATGTTTTACAGTAACGTTTTTGTTTCAGGAAGAGGCTTAGGAAAGCTTTCATGGAAAACCTTTCTTTCAGGCTTTTTAACTTTGAGCCTTTATTTCAAAAAACAATTTGCTTATAGTTACTCTATTTAATCTAGGCAGAAATGATCAACACCTGTTTCAAATTAGTACTCCAGTCCTACACTTCTTTTCTCTTCTCCACCAACTGTCATTTCCCTTCCTTCACTCATAAGAAAGCAATCACATTAGCATCCTTTGAAACACAATTTCAAAACTTCAAAGACATACCAGAAATTCTGTAGTAAAACTGCATCTTCTATATGCCAACATAATCAACTTCCAGGAAATAGAAAAGCAAATAAGACATATTTGAAGTGAATCTTTTTGTTTTAACAGTTACTTGAAGTGACACCTAATAGCTAAGTCAAGAATCTGAAACAAGTAAATGAAAGATAGTTTGCCTAAGGGGAAGCAAACAGAGCAAAGAACTCTCAATTTGGATCAAAGACTGGACAACTAAATGGACCCTTTCAAAGTTGTGAATCAACACATATCCCTGGCACTTGGCCAGCCTTTGCAAAGCTCCTGGATGGAAAGGCTCACAATGGCTTACCCCAGGTTGTTGCCATGGCTACAAGCAGCCAACAGGAAAGAAAAAAAGAAAAAAAAAAAAACTAACTTAAGAAAGAGGCAGTTGGGAAACACAAGAAAAACAAGTTGGACTGGAAAGAATGCATATTTAAATGCAATTTTTAGGCAAAGACAGAGTCTATCAGAAATAATATAAATGAATAAAATATATTAAATTATATCAATAAGAAATCAGACTGTATTTTAAGGATGTCCCATGTTATAAGACATTGTATCTGGAGGTGAAACTAGTACCAGCTCTGGCTGCCATTTGTTTTCTATGCCCAAGAACCTCAGAAAAGTGACACCTGCATGCAACTATTAGTCATGTATTACTCTAAATTATTTTATCAGATGGCCAACAAACCAATTTTTCTATTTTACCTTTAAATCAGTGTATTTTATATTTTTTTAATTTTTAAAAATATTTTATTTATTTATTTGACAGAGAGAGACACAGCGAGAGAGGGAACACAAGCAGGGGGAGTGGGAGAGGGAGAAGTGGGCTTCCGGCAGAGTGGGGAGCCTGATGTGGGACTAGATCCCAGGACTCTGGAATCATGACCTAAGCCTGAGCCAAAGGCAGACCCTTAAGGACTGAGCCACCCAGGCGCCCTAAATTGGTGTATTTTAATGCAAAAGAATGATGGGAAACCATTGAGTTAATTAGATTAAGAGTTACAGAACTTTACCATCTGATACAAACTTAAGTTGACTTTAGTGAAGATTCCCACGTGACTGAACAGTGATTAATTACTAAAGAGAAAAAATCTGTATCAGAATAAGCTATCGTAACACTCAATGGCCATTGGTCATAGTTTCTATTTTTAGTGGCGCAGTGCTCTATGGGCAATGGTGTACTGGTGCTGTTAAAATCTTATATTTTTCAGGAATTTTTGAGCTAGCTATTAAACAATAATTATTAAAAATTAATGCATATGATTGTATAATTTAATAAATGATATTAAAATCATTGCTTTACTTTCACTATTATGTATCCTCTCAAGATTTTTCCATCTATTGTAACTTTTGATAAAAACATTATATAACGGTGTGCTATGTGTCATCCTTCTCCCATCCAAGTACTAACCAGGCCCGACCCTGCTTAGTGTAATCCTTCTCAACTCTATGTTCTGAAAGATGTTGGTACCTTGAAATTGGCTGTGGTGGAAAGACTTACACCATAGAAATTGGCAAACATTACATATCAGGGCTTGATTTATTGCTTTGTTGATTATCTAGATTTAAGAAAGTGATGGAAAAATATTAATAATACAGAATAAACTGTAGATGTTATATTACATACAGGAGAAAAAAAGTGATGAAATAATTCTTCCTGTATTTGAAAACTATTATCTGATGAAATAAGTGCTTACATTTTTGATGAATGAAATTCTGAAATATGCCTTACTTCCGTTAGTTTTACTTCTGCTTTATTTGATAACATAAATGAAAATATCAACCAACATGCATGTCAAAACTATACTCGCTTGTCCTTTACCACCAATTAGTAAAAATATTCTGTTAGAATCAGTTGGTTATATGGAATTTATCATGAGTATATGTCATTATTTATAAATTGTGAGCTACCCATTCTTAATATTGGTAAAATGTACAATAAATGTGTGTGAGTCCGTGTGAACATACATATGTGTACATGTGCTAGGGAAGAAGAACCTATTGCTTACTTGTGGTACTATACTCTATTTTTTTTTCATCTAAATGCACAGAAGAAAATGGCCTAGAATATTTTATCTTTATTCTCCTAGGAAAACCCAGGCCTCTCTTATAGGTTATCTGATACTAGACAAATGTAATAAAATAACAAAACCAAGTCATTTCAAGTACAATTCATGGGGTGTCCAAAAAATTAATATGAATGCTTCCTTACTGTTAAATATACAAAGATATTGATTGCTATTGAGGAAAGCCCCTTTATCTTTTTCTTTCCAGACTACAGGGGCACATAATTCAGAAGTATATAATAACAATTTTGCCATTGGCATCAAAAATTAACTTAATTATTCTCTCTGAAAAGAACTGCTTTGGAGCAAGAACTTAATATTGATTTACTTAATTTCCATTTGTTGAACATGCACTATACGCTAAAGCAATTCCATTCATGAGACAATAGATTAAAAGTTACTAAGGTAGAGTAAGAGGGAGTAGTTACAAAGGCTTGAAGGATCTTTTGTGGGTGTTGAAGATGTCTGCTATTTTGGTTAACATGATGTTTTCTCAGGTATAACAACATGCCAAAACCTACAAAATTGCTATTTTTAAAATATGCATTTTATTCCCTGTCAATTTACCTCAATAAACCCATTCAAAAGTTTGTAGAATGAAGAAATAATGCTTTAACTATATATAGTATATCTAATACTATATAACCTATATCATATAATACCATATAATACTATATAACACTATATAAAACCTAGTATTATGCTATATGCTAGATGTATAGCTGATCTTGTGCCTTTTTCTCTTTCATTATGTTCTTAAAAGTATAAAATATGTAAATTGTTCTATATTTTTAAGCAAGTACAACACTATATACATGGAATAAATTCATTTTTGAAGTGTGCAATGTAGAGAAAAAGATAAAGATGCTGAACTATTAAAAAGTTAACCCAAGGCTTATAAGACTACAAACTTTAAAACTTCCTCTCTTGTACTTGCATTCCAAGTTTCTTTTTCTTCTAAGTATTTTACTAACCTGTGTTACTTTTCTTCATTGAAAACATGCTATTTAAATATCTGCTTTGATGTGGGGGTGTGTGTGTGTCTGTATTAATAAAAAGGAAGAGTACTCAGCCATCAAAGATAAGAAATCTTGCCATTTGCAACAATGTGGATGAAACTAGAAGGTATTACACTAAGCAAAATAAGTCAGTCAGAGAAAGACAATTATCACACAATCTCACTGATACATAGATTTAAGAAACAAAACAGAGGATCAGAGGGGAAGAGAGGAAAAAATAAAACAAGACAAAACCAGAGAGGGAGACAAACCGTAAGAGACTCTTAATCACAAGAAACAAACTGAGGGTTACTGGAGGGGAAGGAGGTGGAAGGCTTGGGGTAACCGGGTGATGGACATTAAGGAGGGCATGTGATGTAATAAGCACTGTAAAGACTGATGAATCTCAGACCTCTACCTATGAAACCAATAATACATTTTATGTTAATTTAAAAAGTAAAAAAAATTTTAAAGTAAAATAAATAAATAAAATGTCAAATAAATAAATAAATAATCTGCTTCACGGCACACACAATGACTAGATTAAATGACACATTGACTCTAATGGGCTAGTTACAAATGAGGTTAGAGATATCTTAGCATCTTCAAAGACCTTTATTCTTTCTTAACTTCAGGCAGATTACTAGAGTTGAATTATATCAGAAAGATAATTCTGGCAAAATCATATTGGCCTAAAATCAAATTAGCTTCTAAAAATAGCCTATACAAACTCTATAATTTTAAATAAATCTTAATATATTCTTATCAATTTCTTAATTTATTCAATAAATATTTTGACTTAAACACTGATTATGCAAAAAATGAATCAGAAAAAAATGATCTGCTGTCATGGAACTCATAATAATATCAAGGCAAGACAGATGGAATAATAATTTTTTTTTCTTGTTTTTTTTTTTTTTAAAGTATGCCTGTGTGGGCCACTCTTTTTTTTTTTTTTTAATATTTTATTTATTTGACAGACAGAAATCACAAGCAGGCAGAGAGGCAGGCAGAGAGGCAGGCAGAGAGAGAGGAGGAAGCAGGCCCCCTGCGGAGCAGAGAGCCCGATGCGGGGCTTGATCCCAGGACCCTGAGATCATGACCTGAGCCGAAGGCAGAGGCTTTAACCCACTGAGCCACCCAGGCGCCCCGAGACAGATGGAATAATAATTTTGATAAAATACTTAAAAAGCTGTTCGAATCATTTTTTATCAGAAAGGAAGAGGAGAAAGAAAGGAGGATGATATTTTTCTCAAATTTGTCCTTAGATAGGATTTGTATGTGAAAAGTTGTACAGGGAAGCATGAGAAAAATATAATGGCTTCTTTAAAAGAATGTTAATGTAGTCTTTTGACAGTTTTCACTATAATTATCTAGTTCTTGAAAATATCCTGCATAGACTTACATGGAGGCCTTTCCCCAATCATGGAGAATTATCTTTTTTTCAATATTCTCTGTTTTTCCATCACTTCTAAAATACCTCTTTAGTGGTTAACCTCTTCATTTGAAAGCTAATACATCCCTATGTTCCCTAGAAAGCAGCTTCCTTTACTGGCATAATTCCCTGCATGTTTTAAGAGCCTTGACTGAGTTGTTTGCCTTTTAGTTTGCAATGTGCTTTTGAATGATCAATATGCATTATGGAACTATGCTTATTCATCATTTTTTCCAAACAGGAAAACACATCAAAATTTTGCCAAGAACATTTAAACATAAATAATAATACTAACCTCGTGCAACCTCTCATTACTCTCCATTTTTCAACTCCCAAACTCGAAGTTATAGTTTTTCTAGTATTTTTTCATTCTTTCCAGGTTAAGTCTCTCAATTTAATAAATATTTGGAAAAAAGGCAGAACCTTTTATCCTCCTGTCAAAATAACTATAAAAATAAGTGAAGGTCTTGGGACACCCACAACTTCACAATTTCTAAACCAGTCACTCTTCTTACTGGCTTGGTGATCCCATTATCAGAAAGAGACTACATTTTATTGTGCGTTAGTAAAAAAGAAATGTCCCAGGCATATCCTGCTCTGCACCTATAGCTTTACACCAGTAAGAAAACACTCTCCATGGGGGCACCTGGGTGGCCCAGTGGGTTAAAGCCTCTGCCTTTGGCTCAGGTCATGATCCCAGGGTCCTGGGATCGAGCCCCACATGGGGCTCTCTGCTCAGCAGGGAGCCTGCTTCCCTTCCTCTCTCTCTGCCTGCCTCTCTGCCTACTTGTGATCTCTGTCAAATAAATAAATAAATAAATCTAAAAAAAAAAAAAAGAATAAAACTCAAAAAAAAAAAAAAAAGAAAAGAAAACACTCCCCATGGGCGCAATAGGCAAAGTGAAAGACGATAATTGTTCTAGTATTCAGAATGCTCACAAGAGTCTCTAGAGCCAGTACTCTTTCCTTCAACTGAGATTCAGGATACTCCTACAGAAATTCAGGTGCTTTCTGGTAAACTTATTTCTTCCTGAAAAGAACAGTATATTCTCCATACCAACCTTAGAGTCTTTAGTTTGAAGCCCAAGTGTCTCTCACTCCATATATTAGACTTTACCTTCACTCTTCTCTCATTATTGATATAAGGTATTACCTTATGACTTAGAAGGCAAAATTTAAAATTTTGGACAATAAAATAAAATGTAGCAGGTATAAGAAGACCTAAAGAATCCTCAACTCATAAAATAAGTTTATTAGTATTTTAAACCAGTCATTCACAGTAACCCATTTGAAGTCCTAGAAACACTGATACAGAAAATTTAGAATACCTAACCCTATAACTATATGCTATGGTATCACAAGTGATATTTTGAGAGTAAAATAATGAAAAAAAGTTACTGATTCAAACTAACTTTGTATTCAACACATAAATGAGTGAAAAAATTTAAACCATTTATGCAAAACTTTGAGAGAGCTATAATGTTGTCTCTTTTTTTCCCAGTCAAAACTACTTTGAAAGCATATGTTAAGAAAAGAACCAATAACAAAACCAGAATAGTCTAAAGTTGAAAGCATCCATAATTTTTGTAATGAGCAAGCAGATTAAAAAAAAAGTTATTTCAGAAAATTATTCAGTATACACACACACACACACAGAAGGATAAACTGCATTTTCTACAATCCATTGTAATAATTTCAATGAGAATTCTTAACCCTTTTTTCCCACCTGTAAAATCCAATCCAAGTAACACTTGCATCTCTCCAAAATATCCATTAACCTATGTTTAAGATATAATTCTATAAAACACTGAATTTTTCATTGTTGGATATTTTGATAGCTTTTTCCATTATTTATGTCTGAAACACTTATCTTGCTAGTGCACTTTTTAAATTTAAAATGTTTTATATTGCTTCTGACCTACTATTATTAGAGAATTAAGAGAAACCAACTTTGGAAACTGCCTGTCAAGGAGTTACAGCCCTTCTGGTCTTTTACTTGGGTTTCCTATGATTTTTACAGAAACTTGCCATTGGTAAATACAGGGAAAAAACAATTTCAAAACAGAAGTTCTAAAAAGCCTTAGTAAGAGGCTAACTCTATAGAGAGTACGGGTGTAAGTATACAAACAAGAATTTTGTAATTAGCTACTGAGTTTCCAGTGGAAGTTGTTAAAGTCAGCAGTCATGGATTGTAGGGGTGAAGGCAATCACTAAGCGGCTTTTGGAATTAAAACTTCAGTTTAAAAAAAAAAAGGAAGAAAAGAAAATTTCAGTTTTAATAAGCAAATATTTCCAATTTGGAAAAGAGAATAATTGCTTGTATTTATGTAAAAATTCTGCTATTAAAACAAAATCTCTCCTGTCCTAAGGTTTAAATGTAAATCCAGAAAGTTTTTATATGTCATTAGCACAATTTGAATGAGATTTATTATGACTATTCAGACAAATGGCCATGCTATTTTTTAGTCTGAATTAAAACTGTGATGCATTAAGTATCATTAGCTATATTATATAGAGGGCACCAAGTTTAAGAAAATAATTCCTCACATATAACAGGACTGATGCTGTTCCATGCAAGTTACTGAGTAACAATTTGAAGAGCTTGCCTAAGTAAGTGCTTTGTTCTGAAACAATTAGAATCAGCTTTTATTTGTAGATCTACTAGATCTACCAGAATGGTTTTCATAGTTTGTAAAATGATTTTCTGTCCACTTCTTCTGCCATTCCTCTTACACTGGTTTACGGGCAAGGGAGCTACAGGGGCATATGGGGGACTCAGTCAGTTAAGCATCTGCCTTCAACTCAGGTCATGACCCCAGGGTCCAGGGATGGATCCATACTGAGCTCCCCATTGAGCCCAGCATTGAGTCTGCTCCCTCTCCCTCTGCCTGCTGCTCCCCCTGCTTGTGCTCTGTCAAATAAATAAATAAATAAATAAATAAAACAAGGGGCTATAATAGTTATCCTCATGCCAATGAAAATTAGAAATTCTCTTTCTTTGCTGTGGTCCTATGTTATCAAATAGTGCATCTAATTGTTCTCAAGTGTTGAGGCAGGACAATGAAATATTTTCCACAGTTAGAGCTATAGGTGGCTGCAGAGAAAAGTCAGTGTTCATATAAATGATAGCACCCAACAAACAAGGAAAAGGTAATTGTACAGACAGCGGCTGAGTTTCTGTGTCATAGATGTGATACTGAAAGACTGAAGGGGGAAAAAATGGGACATTGAACGAAGAAAATTGTGTTAGTTAATCTGTGAGACTACAGATGCTGGAATTGTACATAAAGGTTTTGCTAATGAGGATATGTTGTTTTAGGGTGTCTTCCTGCCTGAAACAATGGCACGAGGGCCTCATAATCAGTGCTGTGGCAGGCTTCTTATGTCTCGTGGGAAAACCAAGAGAATTGTCAAAATTTTACCCTTCATGAAAGCTACCCTTATGTCACTGAGCCAATGGACCCCAGAACTGCCTATCTCTCCACTTTCTGTAATGTAAGATTATGAAATTATTAAATGTCTTTGTTGGTGAAGGAACAATTGGCTGAATATTCTTATCCTGGAAATTATTCTGAGATAATCCCATGAAGCAAGACATTCACTATCCTTTGAACACTTAATGTCCTTTTCATATCAGTAATGATAAAACATCTAGCCACTGAGGACAGTAAGGATTAGGAAGAAATTCAGACTACGAAATTATTTTATAGGAAATAAACTTACAAGTTTCAAAAGGATGGTGTTTTATTTAAAAATTTGGGGGGAGAGAAGCAGAGGGAGAATGTTAAGCAAGCTCTATGCCCCAGGTGTGGAGCCTGACAGGGAGCTCAATTTCACAACCCTGAGATCATGAACTGAGCCTTAACCAAGAGTCAGAGGCTTAGCCAACTGAGCCACCGCGGTGCCCCTTATTTGATTTGTGTAAATAAAATGGACAGGGACATAATCTTAAACATGTTAATATACTATTTGAAGTATAAACAACAGAACATGAGTATAATAATCTAAGACCAATTCTTTACATTTTCAATACACTGATCCTGCCTATGACATTCATACCAAAGCCTTCATGATGAGTAAAGTGGGATTTTACTGATGATCTTTTAGCATGTTTAGTTAAAGAAAAAGAAAAAGAAAACATAAACTTGCTATAAAATACAGACCTATGTTCCACCCATGCCACCCTGGGCACAAGGAACTATATGACAGACCCAACTCTGAAGGAACAAGTATGTCAAACAATTGTGGTTTTTTGCGAAATACACCATGGCATTGTTTAGGTCTATATTTTTATGCTAGAATGTTCTTCCACTTCTTAAAATATATTCTGTTAAAATTTTAAAACTATCTGAAGCGTCTGAACTATTAAACTATCTGAAGTATGATTTAATAAACATAAGTTCAGGAATACCTCATTGCTATAAGTTTAGTTGATTTGTTTAAATATGCTAGTCAGTCCTAGAATAATATTACATTCCCACTGAAAAGAACTGTATGGTTACATCATGAATACAGTGGTCCTGAAATATTATGGTCTGTTCATATATGTACCTATATGTACACATGTATACATATGTATATTCATATATGAATATATGTATAGCTATGTCATATAATGCTTAAAGAAAAAAGAAGGAAGACTCAACTATTATCAAGAAATTATTAATTTCTTTATGACATTATGAAATATGAGCTGAAAAACTTGCTCTGTTGTTGCATAAATAGATTGCAGACCAAGAGTATGCTACAGGGTACAGTGGTAGGCAGGCATAAACTCTCCAACCTATGCCAGTCATGTAGAAGGCACACATCCCTTATCAAAATATCCTGATCAGCTTTATTCTAAATGAATGTGCTAAATATAACACTTATATGCATATACATTACATAAATAGATATAATCCCCACTTAAATTTCTTCACTGTATTTACTCAGAATTTCCAGGATGACAGAATCATGTTCACAGAATTGTACATAGTTTTCAATTTCTTAAGCGAATACTTGCAATTATTCATCACAACCTTATCTTCTCTTATCTTTTGAACCCTTTAAAACTAAACTCAGAATCTGGACTTCAGTAAAAACAGACTGCCTCAAATAAATATACAACTATATATTAATTTAAACTACATATTAAAATTAAATTATACATTAAATTTTGACTTGTTAGAGAAAAAATGAATATGATAGGCACCTAAGGTAAATGTCAACACAGATTAATTAACTTTGCTTGGGATCAAGATATCTCCCCATCTAACTTCACAATAATCTCAAAAGGCTGAAGAGAAAATGATAAATGAGAGTGAATCTATTATATCTAGAATACTACTATCCAGACACTGCTTACCAATGATGGGAACTCCTGTATTATCTATACACAAAATAATACAAATGTTTACCAGTGTAGCACATAATCCAACATTTGTCCTTGGTTGGTTTTCTCATCTGCTAAAAAGTTAACTGAATACACTCCGATTATAACCTTGAAAACTTAGACATTAATGATTACAACTATTACAAACAATAAAATGTTAAAATCAAACAGGAAAGAACAACTCCCATATATTTCAAAGCTCTGATAGATTTTCTCTTTCTAAAATGATTACTCATACCATTGATGAAAACTGGAACAGCACATGAGCATTTTAGTAGAGTTACAGTCTGTTCTAAATCTAAAAATGAGTAACATGAAATGCCACATCTCACAATAAACAAAATGTATTCAGACACAACTGTATGGAGGAATATGGGTGGACGGGGGAGCAGAATGCATGGGCATTTAACGAAAATGTTGTGGATACTGTGAGATTGGGTTTTGTCCCCACTGTTCCATATTTTATCTGTGTTCACAAGCTAAAGTACATTCCCTAAATCAGGTTTCCAGCCATTGAAATCTCTCTTCCTACATAAAGTGCTAAGCCCACTAATCTCTTAGCCCTTTGATAAGTCAACACTGCAATCAATAGCGTGCTGCCTTTGGATCTCAGTGGCATCCTTCGATTAATATCAGCTTTCTAAGAGAAACATATGAAAATCATATCATGTGCAACTGGATCAAACTGTCAGGCAACTTTGGGAGACTGAAACATTCAAGGAAAATATGAAAATGAACTGTAGTAGATAAATGTCAGTTTCAGGGGTTTTGACATTTTGTTATATTTAAATTAAAGGCGATGTTATTTTGGTTCCTTCCTGCTCTAAACATGTTGGTTTTCCCTTTTAGGAGATTCTGATAAAATATGTGGTCATCTCTTGCCAACATTTTCAATTCCTCTTCTGTGCAGACAGCAGGGTTTATATGATAAAATTTTAATGACCATGAACCAGCATAACAATATGAGGCACCAGCACATTTTCAATAAGGCTAGGCATTTGTTAAGACTGGCATTGGGAGGTATTCTCCAACCGGAAGCCTTCATGGCCTGAGACACAGGCTTAGCAGAGATAGAAGCTGCTCCAGAGAAAGCACCATTATCATGCAGCAGTGGTCTGCTGAAATGGGGATTTATGAATCACTGCCAAGGACACTATGTTCTGGGCTGTAAATTAAAACTGGGGTTTAGCATATACCGACACTGGGGGATCTCGTTTTCAGATTACCCCACAGACTTAGTTAAAAGCAGCTTCAGAGTACCCCGCAATTCCTGATTACATCCCTTTCAACTTCCCACAAAATCCTACACTTTTTTCTGATTGCTGTTTCATAGGGAGGAAAAGTCTAAGTCAGTTCAAGAGAAGTTGTGGATTTTTGTTCAACTCCTTTCAAAATCCAGATTAAGCAGTGTTGGAACTGGGAGAAAAATGCTCACTTTATCAAGATGAAATCATGACATTACGTTGCTTGTTTGGCTTGCACAGAAGCAGTTTTTGGACTTAGCTTCTTCCCTCTCGTACATACTCCTAACCCTGAGTCTCGGGATACTTAAACTTTTTGCAGTTTTACTGTAGGTATTCTCTGAACAGATATAATCTTCCACTATAAATTTTCAATTCTAAAAGTGTTATTTTTAAGGGTTATTTTCTTGTTGTTGCTAACTATGACTATAGCCACCTTTGTGACCTCTTATGATCCAAAGTATTAACACACAATTATGAGGTCTTGATTCTGGATTTATATGGATCATCTTAAAGAAATATTGAGGTTTATGTTGAGTACACAATGCTATTGTTGTTATGCTATATAAATCTGACTGATACTAGGAGAGCTCTTCCTGTGAGAACTATATTGTAGCTTCCAGATGACAGAATTACTCTGAAAGTTCCACTCTGGTACCAAGCTTCTGTCATAGATCACAGGAATAAGAGATGGAAAATCTCATATGGGTCATGGTTCAGGAATATTCTACTTCATAAATGAAAGCATATTACTACTATATATTTCAGTATATCAGCAAGATGAAAGTAATGGGAACTTCTGATAAAGAAGACCAACTTGAGAATGTGGAGTAGTCCATTTAATCCCATAAGTCTTAATTCTTGGCCAATGGAGAAATGTCTTCCTGAGCAATAAGAATACCGGAATATTGGCATAGAGAACAATTTTTTGGTAATAAAAATAGTGAAAAGATCACTGCAATAGAAATGGAAAGAGGTAGTAATGAGAGAGATGGGAGGAAAATAGCAAATTTCAGAATATGTCATGAGACAGTCCAGTGAAGAGAAATTCCTAGAAACTTACCATGAAGATATAAATAACAGCTCATGTGGGAATGATGAAAACAGCTGTTTTACACCAGAAATGGAAATCACAAACACTTTAAAATAAGTTCCATGAAAATCCACTTGAAGTCAAGAACTCACCTAGAATCCAAGGAAATAGGCTTTGATATTGCTTACCAGTATTAAGAAATTATTTGGGGGTTTATATTATAAAACAAATTAAATTTTAATTTAAAAGAACTGTTTTTAGAATAAAAATACTAAATACGGATTACATCATGAAGTCACATATTTCAAACATTTTTCAGGGATACTTTAAAATCACCATAGACCTGAGAGAATAAGAATACAGTGATTATGTTTATGATCATTATAAATAAATGTACAATATATATTGTGTTTATTTAATTACGTACATAATCACTACTGATAAATACAATAATTTAAATGTGCAGACATAGGTTTAGAATTTTAGGAAAATGTAGTCTGGTATATTTAAAGTATTAATTTTTTAGTGTAACTACTAATAAAGAAATAATAAAGCTAGTTGCCTTAACAAACATACACATACCCAAATCTAAATTTATTGGATTTGAATCAAACTGTCCAATTTCCTGATAATATTATAAATCTAATACTAAAAGCACTCAATCTACTCTTCTTCATGAAAAGAAAGCACTTAAGTAATAATCACATTAATATGACTTATTTATAAAAATAAACAAGATTCCATTAAAAACTTAGAAATATGTTTTTCAATAACCAATTACTTATCAAATTTTTTTAAAGATTTTATTTATTTATTTGACAGATAGAGATCACAATAAGCAGAGAAGCAGGCAGAGAGAGAGGAGGAAGCAGGCTCCCTGCTGAGGAGAGCGCCCCATGCGGGGCTCCATCCCAGGACCCTGGGATCACGACCTGAGCTGTGCTTATCAAATTTTTAACTCAGGTTAAAAACTGCAGCACACAATAGGGGCACAGAGGAGTGCTGGAGGTAAGAAATATGTAACAAATTTTCCTGTAAAAGCTTAGTATTTTGAAGAACCAATAAAAATTCATCTATACAAATAAAACAAACTAGTTTCATTAAATAATTAACTCCTAAAGTCATAAAATACTTATTCTTATTTCAGAAGGAAAATTTCTACTTCTTCAGGACTTAAAAATTTATGTATCCTCGATTCGTTCTGAAATAGTTCCTTACATTATAACTGATAATTTGAATAATGTATAAAAACATTGATAGATACTGTATTTTCAGAGAAAATGAGACTTCATCAGTACTCCTCATATATGCATATGGACAATTCCAAATGAACACACTAATGTTTATTTGGATAACAAGCAGAGTAGGCATTTTGTCTGTCTCTTTTGTCTTCCCAGGATCCTCCTCTTCTCCAAGGAATCCCCCTCCCCTACAATCAGTTCAAAAATGTCAGATGCAGCTGACCAACACATCCCTCCCTGCTCCAAGGTTGGGCAAATGATACCCCAGCCATTCACATATTTGATCTACAGATCACATTAATATTTTAAAAAATTAAAATAAAATGAAAACACAGTTGGAAAGTACACTTAGAATGAGAAATCCTAATAAAAACAGTAGGATGATGTATTACTTTTAATATGTTATTTATATTTCATTTAATGCTCTATATGCAATTCAGTGCAAATCCAAATAAACAGATAAATAAAGAGGGTGAAGGAAAAGAGAGAGAGAACCTGAGTCTCAAATGAAAAGCAGTATTGTTTACTGGAAAGAAAGAAAAGGTCTTTCCTTTCTCTCCCTGCCTCCTCACAAATTTCACTAACTTGTCCAAAACTGTATTACTATAGCCCCATCTATGAAAGGGGTATCGTAAGATTGTGGTAGAATGAATTACTCACTAACAGTCACAGTTGCTATTTGCTCCCTTAGGTTTTCAGCCCCTTGGCATTAGACAAGGCCATATAACTAGTTCTTGCCACAGAATTGTGATTAAAATGAATTGTGTCACCTGCAAGTTTTGATGGGGAAAAAAAAATCCTTGCACAATTCTTGTCTGTTTGTTCCCAAAATGAGGCTTGGTGTCCCAGTTGCTCCTAGACTCCCTTGTCAGGGAGGAACAATGTTCCTAAGAGTGTATCTCCAGGATGGGCACATTCTGTCAGCCTGGGTCCCTGAGTGAGTGCATGGAATGGAGGTGCTCTGCCAGGCATGGAGCTTATGGCATAAGTGAGAAATGACGTTTTGTGGCATTCAGCCTCTTGGGGTTTGGGGAGGAGTGTGGGGATGCTTCATTTAGTTTTACTACAACATGACCTAGCCTATCCTGATGACTACAACGTCTTCATCCACAATAAGCTATAGAAGACATCTTCTGAATGTACTCTAAGTTCTATAGTCTACCCCTAAATTGGACAGAATATACATTCAATTAATAACATGTAATTAATAATTTTGGTCAAAAATGTGATTTCCATTGTTTTTCTGATTAATGGCTTAAATTCTCATGTCAGACAAATTCACCCTATCTCTTGTTACTGAATACTTTCCAGAGCAAAAAATCAATACAAAACTACAAAGTAACTTCAAGTATCTAAGTAAAAAACAAAATGAAATGACCAAAACAAATATAAAACAGGTCACATGTTATTACAAGGATAGCTGAAAAAGAACAATTAACTTTCTGAAATTTTCCTTTTTAACAAATGGGCTGACATCATATATAGATAGTCTTTAGTCTTTGCATTAGCAACTCTCTTCCTAGTCATTAGAAAACAAACATTGCTTGTCTGCTATGTGCCAGGCACAATGAGAATATCAGAAATACAATGACAAATGGTGCCTAGCTCCAAGAGTTCAGGGTTTAATAGAGAAATAGAAAAGAAAAGAAACAATTAAAATTTGCTTTGTTGTGCTCTAATAGAGGTATGTAATGACATGGCAGGAGCCCTGTAGAGAAAGACCCAGTGCTTCCTAAGGAGTGTTAGGGTAGCAATTACATAAAAGTTAATCCCTGACAATTTGTGAGGATAAAAGAGCTTACCATACACAAATATTATAAACTAGAGGGAGGTGAATCTGAAAAACCATCAACTTGTGAGAAAAAAAGTCAAATCTAGGGAATCTGGGAAAATTCGGTTTAGTTGGAAGAAGGGGTTTATCAACAATAAGCTAGGAAATGTACTAAAAGGAAAAGAGAAAATAGCATGTCTTAAATATCATGAAAAAGACTTGCGACTTTATCCTCAAGGGATAGGAAATTGCTTACAAATTTATGCAAGAAAATGACATGCCAAATTTGTATTTCAGAAAGCTCTTCCTAGAAGTAATTTTGGAGACTGGATTGCGGGGGGAAGAGATATTAAGGCCAAGAAAGTGATTGGCATCTATTGCAGCAATCCACATAAAGAATGATTAAGGACTGAAGCAAGCCAGTTGAAGTAGGCATAAGAGGACTGTATGAATTCAAGAGCTATCCAGAAGTTTGAATCAATAAGACTTAGTGATCAGTTGGATGTGAAAAGTGGGGGAGAAGAGGAAGGGAAAAATCTAAGATTTCTTTTCTGTGACAAACTGAATGGCAGTACCAAATACAGGGATAAAGCATACAGGAAATAGTACAATGGAAATAATGCGACATAACTGCAGGGCCTATGGGACATTCAGACAGAAATATGCTATCACCGAAAACATAGACTCAAGTAACAGGAAAATGTCTACAGTGGTTTAATAAGAGGGAAGAAATGGCTTAGAGTATATGGAAAAGTAGTGGATCCTCTAACAAGAATCCAAAGTTAGAGCATGTGTCAGCATTCATTGATCTGGAGGTTTAATACCACCATCAATTTCCAGCTCCTTTATACGTCTATAGTCTGTAGTTGTTTCATCATTAGTGTGCTATCTCTGATGGTCATGGGATGGCCCCCCAGTGTAACAATCATTATGCATGTGTGTCTTTGTTGAGGTCCTGTAAGAAAGTTGTGTGAGCTTCCTATTATCTATTTTAAATGCATAGAAACTTTTTTTTTAAGATTTTATCTATTTATTTATTTTTTGACAAAGAGAGAGAGATCACAAGTATACAGAGAGGCAGGCGGCGGTTGGGGGGGTGGCGGTGGAGCAGGCTCCCCACTGAGCACAGAGCCCAATTCGGGACTTGACCCCAAGACCCTGAGATCATGACCAGAGCAAAAGGCAGAGGCTTAACCCACTGAGCCACCTAGGTGCCCCATAAATGCATAGAAACTTTAAGCAGACCACTGCAAATCTCTTTTCAAATTAGTTTAAACTGGTTTAGACTAATCCATCCCTAACCTAGGGAAGAAGAATATTAATAGAATTAGCTCATTTGAACAAAGTTCCAGCCCTGGAAAGAGGGCCGGAATCAAGGAAGAAACCCAAACACAATCAGGGTTCTACTGGGAATGAGAAGTGGAGTCACAGATACTGAGCAGACAACCAAAAATGCCCACAAAGGTCAAGAAGAAACTGGGCCAATTTTTGAAACTCCTTTTTCCTGAAGCTACATTCAAAGGGGGAAAATGGAAGAAAGCAGTATCATTTTTTAAAGAGAAGCTTAAATACCCATTGCATCAGAAAATAGAAATACAATTTTAAAACAAAATTCCATTACTGGAATGGATAGAAAGAAGAAATTAAAATTCATATCACATTTTGTATGGTTATCAAAATGATACCTAAAATGCCAATTCCAGGTGGAATTCTTAGTGCTTTTCAAAAGTATTCACTGTGTTATTTTCATGTATGAAAGTGTGTATTTGTGCACAATATATGCACATGCACATAAAAGTGCAATAACTCACTCATTTCTTTAGCCCCAAGAGAATTATGCCCTAAGCTTGCTCCAGGCCATCCCTTTTAAAACAAATCTAATGCTTTCAATGGAGTATCATAAGTGGAATGGCAGATGTTAAAGTATATCCTGGGATCTTCCAAAGGCTGCTGACTTTACACTATAGTTTCAGAGATAGGAAAAGGCTGTGACTAAATCTTACTGAACATTAATAATTCAAGAAAATGAGCAAATTCATGAAGGTGGCGGGGAAGCCCCTTAAGGGCATGGATGTCAGTTTGTATCAGGGCTCCAGAGAAGGGGGGAGAAATTATTCCCAGTGAAATGGGAGAAAGAGGGTAAAGAGAAAGCAGCTTCAGGGGATGGCCTCTGAAATCTTCAGCAAAACTACTTAAAATGTAAAATGCTTGTTGTAAATGGATTCTTTTAATGGAAAAAAATGAGGATGCTGGTTCTGATATCCTATCAGAGATCTGGGTATCAGGTGAAGTGAGATTGTCTATGCATAGACAACAGGCACAAATGTAATGGACAATGGAAATGCCCACCCCAGGGAATTTACAAATGGGGGCGGGGAGGGGAAACTGAGACATTCACAGGATCTAAGGAATTAGGGAGACAGAAATCAGAAATCAGATCTCCAAGAGATAGGGAGAGCCGCAGCAAAGATCTGGGCAAAATACCACTTAAAAACAGAGCCCGCTATCTAGCATCCTTACCATTTTAGTGCCTAAAATACAACTTTAGTGCCTAATGTGGTAAATGTTCTCAGTTGAGTCTGAGTTATTCTACAACATGACTCAAATTTCCCTTTTCTATTTTATTCTGTACCACCCCTTCCTTACATAAATCCTATAAATGTTTTTAATGTCCCTATCATGCCTACTAAAACTTAACTAAATATGATAAGAAACTTAAGTATTCCTTTCCAAAAGGAAGAAACACTTTGCCTCATTTTGGTTGTCCAGAACAGTGTGGAAAGAAACTTCCCATCAAACTCTGATGACTGCTGTCCCCTGATTACTTCTGGCCTGTTTTGTTTTTGTTTTCATTTTCTCCTTGTTTTTTTATCCTTATTTTTCATTATTCCCTCCCCTCCTGAATGGTACTGGGGTATTTTAGTGGTCAAAAAGAAAGGGAAAAAGGAAGAGTATTTAACTAAATGTAACTCATTCACCCCAAATATAAACTTGAAACACCTGAAACATAGTTTATATTAGTAGGAGATCTTTATCCCAACAGATCAGAATTCCATCCTCAGTCAAAGGCCCATGCTATTATTCACACTATTTAGTATGTTAAGAACGAAATCCCCCAAGAATATAATTATTATAAGATAATGTACCCTCTTAGCTATGTGGGCTTCACTAGCAGTTATAAAAATGTTGCCAAGATTACACTCCAGCAATTAGCCCTCGGTGTGGGCTGCTAATGGATTTTACACTCAGCTTTTAAGATATAGACCCTAATAATATTTTAGAAAATAACTCCTGAAAGATGTTTTTAGATTAACAGGGACAAAATAACAATCTTGGTGAATCAAACAAACTTTTCTTCTGTTTGATAAAACTGATAAAGCTTAGTGAATACATTAATATTTGCATTACAAAAATACAAAAATATGAAGAGGCAGAGCTTTTTAAAAAGACCTAAGGTCAAGTTCACAATGATCAATGTAAAGATCAAAAGTAAAGATCAAAGATTTTGGCAACCCCTGTGGCTTTGCTACATATTTTTATTGTCTCATGGAACTGAGAATCTATGATGTTTTTGCTTATTTTATCACTCAGAACAATCTATTGAGAGAATGTTTCACTGTGTCTGAGTGAGTCATCTGAGCTATAAACATAAAATTAAAATAGCAATGATCTATGGTAACACAGGAAATGTATACCCAAAAAAGGCTAAACTATAACATAACAACAATATGGAAAACACTAAGAAAACCCTCCTCACCCTGATGAGAAGAAAATATAATCATATTTTTATTTGACAAAATAAAAACCCAAACAATTGAGAAATGAGGGACATAAAAGATCAGTTCCTCTTAACAAACCTTAATAAGCACCCAGTATGTCAATAAATTATAGTCTCTGTCACACAGGAAAGTTAGACTCACGCAAAAATAATTTCAATATAATCTAGTAAATATTCTGAAAAGACATTTCAAATAAAGCAATGCATGTTAAGGACTTATCACCATACCTGCATAATAAGCACAGGATACATGATATAATATATACATATTCAGATAATATGCATATAACATATAAAGTGCTAATGGGGAATGCAGGAAAGGCAGTGGGACAAGATTAGTGAGGATTTTTTGGTTACATTAACTAGCGGCAAAACCAGCTAGAATCCGGGTTTCTTACACCCACTCTAATGCCTTCTCCAAAAGGCCATGGTACTCACCGTCTCCACTGGGATGAAATCTTCAGTTGAATAGTAAGCAGCACCTGCAGAAATACACTTGCCATTCTCTTTCCTCCTCAACCCCCACCCAATTAAAAACAAAACACCTTCTAAATATTCAAGTTGTTTTTCTAATTATAGCTGTAACCAAAAGGACATCTGCAATAGAAAAGAATGGCATTTTCTTTTGATTTCATATATATAAATAAATCTCACAGTATTTCAAAGGTTAAGTAATGCAAAATATACAGTTGCATATAAGGACCCTCCCTCCTTCTGTTCATTGGAAATTGACATCCAGAAGGTCCTCTCTATGAGTGCTCTATTCCTTTCCCAGCCTTGCTGCCTATCAATTTGGGGTCACATTTCATCATGAGAAGTTCTTGATACAACTTCACAAATACATACAGGAAGGAATAAGTGTAATACCTTTAAGCAAAATAAAACATATTAGTGAAAATGTATAACGCCATTCCAAGTAAAACAGGATCTCAATCACATGCCACCAAATCTTATGTTCTAATCCAGACCTACACTAAAAGTCAACTCCCCTAATGTTAAAATTATGCATAGTGAAATGGATATATGACCTGCATGGATTAACTTTAAGATAATTAATTAATTAATTAACTTTAAGATTATTAATTAAACTTTAAGATTATTTATCCCAAAGCACTATAGAACATATTATCACTTTCTTAATCAACAAAAGCATGGTACACTGTATGAACCAGATTTCTCTGAAAAAATCAATTCAGAAGGATTAATTACTTGAGAAATGGCTGTTTCTGACATTGCACTTCTTTTCAGTAATAGAAAAAATATGCTACTTCTGTCGTTACATATGTTGCTCATCCCTAATCCTCGATAACTGACCTCAAAAACCTAGGACTCCAAAAATATAGTGAAATTGATCCCTAAAAGAAATCTTGACAAGTAATTTACTTCAAAAAGGATCCAAACACTTGCTCACCTTATAGCCTAACATGAGAGCTCCTCTTTCATAGCCTAGTGACTGAAAATGGCAATGGAAACAAGTGTTTAATAGCTTGACTGGGTGTATTTTTTCCCTTGCATAAATCCATCCCTCTCCCAAGTGGTTCACAAACACTGCATTTTTCCAGGAAGGTAAAGTAAATTTTATTTATGTGCCATGAGTGGCTCTGAAGACAAGCCCTTGCCCATATGCTCAGGGCCTGAAGTGACACTGTCAGGAGTGAAGGGGAATAAGGCCATGCTTCTAAAAGCATAACATGCTGCCTATCCCTTCTGCTTGTTTTCATGTGCTTGTGCAGTGACTAGGGGCATTTACTCCCACACAGATGTATATCCTCAGCCTCAAAGGAAGGACGCCAAAAGAAAGAAATCAGACTGCATGGGAAAACAAAGATAACGGTAAATGGGTGGGAGGGAGACAGAACAAATGTATGCTGAATAGAGTTTCCCCCAGCCTGCTAACTCTGAAGCTATTTGGCTTTAATTAATAGCTCAATAAAGCTTATGCCTCTCCCCCTAGATAGAGGGCAGTTTATAGGCAGAGCCTCTGCCTTATTCATAGGTATGTCCTGCTCAGTGGATCGCACAGTTTTTGTACACACTAGGTGTTCATATCATGTCTGTAGAATTGAATTTGCTGCTGGGTTAGTTCTGTTATACTGACAGGTAAACATGGGGGCCTGTTATAGTTTGAATTAAAAGCAAAACCAGTGGAAGACATTATAATATTGACATACCTGCAGGGTTTGCAGTGGAGACATGTGCTTACAGCCATAGGAGACCAAAAATTCTAGTCACCCTTGAAAGGTAAATTACTTTTCAGATGTGAGGGCTTGTAATCAGATATTTCTAATAGTCTAAAACTCAAAAGTATCTACCCTCTTTAACTTTTAGCTTTCCTTAATTGGTATTTTTATTACTATTTTAATGTAAAATAGCTTTCTTGAATACTAAGCTATGTTTATTAAAACGTGAATAGGGGTGTCTGGGTGGCTCAGTTGGTTAAGCATCTGCTTTTGGCTCAGGTCATGATCCCAGGGTCCTGGAATCCAGGCCTGTATTGGGCTCTTTGCTCAGAGGGGAGCCTGCTTCTCCCCCTGCTTGCCTTTCCCCTGCTCATGCTCTCTCTCTCTCTCTCTCTAAAAAATAAATAAATAAAATCTTAAAAATAAATAAAACATGTGAATAAATGTAAAAATGATAATATTTGAATGATATAGAACTATTACTTCATGGGCCTCGCATATTGCTTTAAAAAGAATCTTGAGCATACGATGCATAGAGTCCTGATGAACTATTTTACAGGCACACATTAAGGGATAATGTTGCTCACAGTAGAGCAATTGTAGAAAATCATTTACCAGATTCTTTTACACTTGGACATCTGTAACAATAGGGATGAAACATGATCCAAATATTATGAAAAAAAGCAACCAGGTTCTTCTTCCCTGCAGTGAAAAGAGTTTTCTCAAGGGGCCGATTATTATAGTTCTTACTTCACTGTTGGTGAAGAAGCCCAAGAGGCATATATACATATATATTAAGAACTTATTAACATCTTTTGTAGGAATCTTTGTCTGTGGATGACTATAAAGAAGTCATGTACTTTTAAATAAGGCACCAAGCACTTAATGGCACCTGACTCTGTATCCTCATCTTTACTCCAGGTTTAACTTTTCAAACAAAGGAAATATTTACCTTGCCTGTCTATGAAATAACTGCCAATTTGGGAAAATTGTACATTGCAGTTTAAGAAGTTCAATGCATCTGTAGGAAAATGATATGTTCAAGAAAAACACAAAATGTATAAACATAAATACTATTTCTATCATATTCTAAAAAACTGCATGTAGCCAAAAAATTCTGCAGATAGACAGCAAGACAAGATACCCAACAGTTAGTATTTGTTCTGCTTCTTGCCTTCGGAGAACAATGAATTCAGATTGAACAATAGCAAATTCAGAGGGAATCACAAAGAATGAAAATGTTATCTAGTTGACCTTAAATGTTTGTCACAAGATTTCCCGCAGGTTCTCTGAATCCCAGGCCAGCTGATGCTATGGGGGGTGCACAGTATGGCACACAATAATGAAATACTTTGGTTTTAAAAATGAAAATATATTATTTTCTTCACTAGAGAGTCACTCTTAGGAATTCCCATCCAAATTTTGGTCGCAAGAGAAAACCTATGATCTGATAGCATTTATTCTGAAGAGCTCCTTAAATATGTTTAATCAATTCACTGTTCTTTGGATCTAATCTGTTCAACCTCTCCACACAGGCCTGAGCAGATAGGGTAAAAAAGCCACAAATTTACCATAATAAAAATCAATCAGGGATTCCACCCACTCAGTTCCTACCATATTGATAGTTTATATTTGTAAATTTTCCACTCTTCTAAGAATGACTCTCTTTCTATGTGATCTTCACGGGGTATTTATAAGAAGCACTAATACTAAGGTTCTTGGCAAGCTCATGAAAATTAGACTGAATCAGGAATGAAAAAGAGAGCAGAACCCAGTACATAGTGAAGTTATCACAAGCTTACTCATCTATAAGCCATATTCAGCTGCATAGTGTTGTTGTACAAAGCACTTCCAAAAGATGCTATCATTTGGCTCAAACTTAATGGAAGCTTAGGACTGGTACTTTAATGACTGGAACAGTGACTCTGTCTAGAGTAAGATATGGAACTAATGAAATCGGAAAGTTGTTGTCGTTAAGCCAACAAATTCTTTGCTCTAAAAATCATGTCTATCTGACAAGCAAGAGGGTATATCTCATAGCGGATCCTAGAGCAGTTATATTCCTTCAGATTTCCATATTTCATATTGCTTCTTTTTCCCTAGATACAAAACAACAAGTATTGATTCAGTATCACCCTGCTGTCTGTTTTAATTGAAATCTTCAGCATACACAAACATGTCAAGAGTTAGTAATAAAAAATACAACTAAAAGCTCAACAAGCAATATATATAGATCTTTGGGGGATTAGAAATCTTATTCCTTCACTTGGTTTTTGAATTGTATTAATGGCTGCAAATGAAGATACAGGAGCACTAGGAATCAGGCTCTACTCAGAGCACAGATGAAGTAGAGAATGTTTTAAGATTCCTTAAATAGAACCTGCTCCAAAATAATTACCTACCAGACTGACCTTGGCAATGAAAAGACCTACTCTTACAGCCTTTAGGTTAAACAATTTTATCTCTGAAAGTGCTTATAAAATGCAAACACATTTATAAAGGGAAATAAAACATTAGCTGGTTTAAAATTGGCATTGACTTGCTAACCATCCTCCTGTCTCCATCTTTCTGGGAGATGGGTTGCATGATCTGGAGTAAGGATTAGTGGTTCTTAATTAAGGCTAAAAAGCCAGAAGCACAATAAAAAGGTAAAACACCACAAAAATCCATTATCAAATAGTGAGGGCCAATAAGAAAAGAGCTAAGGGAAACTGGTCATTTTTTACAACTTTGGCAGGCAAAAACCATCTGCCTCTCAACTTTTCTCTCTTTCTCCTAATATATGTTAAGCTATCTTAGTATTTGTTAGGTCTTGGTAGGCAGGATGAATAGATTATACAACTAAAGTCACCAGAAGGCTTAAGAACTTACACTGGGAAATATCCAGATAATAGCTGCCATGCATGCTGTGTTTTAAGTGTTCCAGGTACCATGTTAGATACTATGTGATATTACTAAAACTTAACGCAACCATGCAAGACTGAAATCATAGTCCATATTTTATAAAAGGGAGAAATAAAACCCAGATAAATTAAATGGCATACATAAAGTTACTCAGCTACAAGGGATGTGATTGGGATTAGGTCCTCGCATTTCTGAATCCAAATTCAGTTTCCCAAATAATTACTTGGAGTTCTTACGTGCCAGGAGATATCAATGAGCAACAGCAGGATAAGTGTAAACAAACAGGGTGCACAGCATACACAGCAGTAGGGCAAGTAGGAAAGCACCAAGGGGATACACTGAGAAATGCCACAGAAGTGACAGCAAAAGTTACCCCTTTAAGGAGTGCGGGGAGCTGAGAAAGGGAAGATGCTTTGGGTAGGTGGGGGAAGCACACCCTCAGGCAAGGAGAGAAAGGAGGTTGAAGAGCTCTAGGAACTAAAATAAATGAGGCTGAAGAGTTAGTATTCACATCACCTTGTAAGTCCTGTAAAAAGTTGGGAGGTTATCTGAAGGATAGCTAAAAATCCATGGGAAGTTCTACTTGCAGAATCATATTTGTAATCTCGCCAGCAGCACCTTTAAAAAAAAAAAAAAGCACAAGTAGAGGTGGCTTAAGAGTGGATGCAAGAAGACCAGGTAGGAAGGAGGTGCAGGCACTCAGAGAAAAGGCTTGGAGAAGTGGTCGGTGAACCTGGATGGGAGGAAGTGAGCTATTTCTATAAATTATATATAAACACATATGTAAGTTTATAAATTCATGAGATGTGTATTAGGAGGAAAGAATAAGGTTTGTGACTTATTTGTGGAGAGATAGGGCAGGGAATGAAGGGGTATTCAAGGTTTCTGGTTGAGGAAATGGTATGCTGTTTACTAAAACAAGCTACAAAGGCAGAGCATAGACAGTGCCATTTTAGACAACGATGAGTTTGATGCATTGCAGATATCCATATGGTGGTGCCCATATGGACATGACGAACAAAAAAAATAAGCAAACCTATCAATTTGAAAGGGAACAGGCATCTAGAGAGCAGCCCCTAGTCTGAGAAAGGGTGGAGAGGTCAAGTGCAATATAGAATCTTTTTTCAGTGAAGCCAAGGGGAGCAGGAGAGATCCCAAGGTAAGAGAAATAAAGATCATTGGAGTAAAACTTACATTTGGGCACAATTTACAAATGAAATAAACTGGGAATTTAAATTTCATCTTGACTGTCTGACCCACTGACCCATATTATTAAAAATGGGGTTGGGTGGGGGGCAGAATTTATGCCAGAACTTTGTCCACAATTAGAAAGGAGGAGCAGAGGGATATGGAAGCCACAAATAGCACAGAAGAAACACCACACAGGACAAGAAACAGCTAAGTGCTACAGAATGAAGAAACAAAGTGTGGTACTCTGGGGGTGGGAAATTTCAGTTAACAGCATAAAACAGTATAAAAAATACTGAAAGGGGGGCAGAGACTAAAACACACATAAAAGCCAGTAGGTCTTGGTCTCTCTTGCTTTCACTCTCCCTTTTCAAATATGGTCTCCAGTCCATAAGCTATCTCAAAACAGTGATTTATGCACCCAAACAAACCAAATAATGCAAAACACTTTTATAATCTGCTGGTTAAAAAACGTAAATATGCATACATACATACATACATGCATACATGATTTGCTTTTCAGGAAGAGTTGTCATTTAAATTAAATATGTTAATAATATAGATGATTCACTGAAGGTTTTTATTATAGTATTTATCAAGACTCACGTTTGAAACAAGTTCTGTGATTACATGAGTTACACAACTTTTAATGGGCACTTACTACATGCCAGGTATTGTTCTAAACAACTTATAGGCTACTGATTCATTGAATCCTCATAAAAACCCAGTGAGCTAGAGATCATCACACTCCTTTCAGTGAAGGAAAATACTCTATTCTAAGATGCTCTAAAATTATGGAATCTCTGAATCATCATCAGTGGAAGATACAAACTGTTGATTCCCCCTACTCACCCACCTACCCACTTCGGGGTAAAAATAGCAAATCTAGTTGTAACAGACTAGGAAAATAAAGGGAAAAAAGGAAGGGGAGGGGTAAAACATTAATGTTTTCTTTTTATTCTTTCTGACCATATATTTAGAATCACTTCTAAAATCTCTTCAAAATACCAATAATTGTTCATTTTAATTGAAAGCACATAACTTAGTTAACAGAGAAATACATTGGGAAATAAAATTCTGCTCTTTTAAGTCTGCAACATTTCTATTTCATGTATTTTAATCCATAAATGAAAGCATAAGTATATTCTACCATATATACATACACCCACAGACAAAGCATATAAAGACCTTTGTTTATTTTTGTCTGGGAATATGTGAGCTTTTGTACATAGTGGTTCAAAAGATGTTGGATTAATTATTGGATTCTGTTGTATGTTCCAATTTTGTCTTAAAAAAAAATTCATCTAAGAGCCCTAAAATACCTATGTGGCGGCTCTGGAGGTAAAATAAATCAGTATTAGTAAAATTTCAGAATTTTTCTAGCTATATTTTTCTCTTTTTTTTTTTAAGATTTTATTTTTTTGACAGAGAGATCACAAGTAGGCAGAGAGGCAGGCAGAGAGAGGGGGAAGCAGGCTCCCTGCTGAGCAGAGAGCCTGATATGGGGCTGGATCCCAGGACTCTGAGATCATGACCTGAGCCGAAGGCAGAGGCTTAACCCACTGAGCCACCCAGGTGCCCCTCTAGCTATATTTTTCTAATGCATATTAGAAAATGCATTATGGGTATATGCAAGTTTTTGACAGAGTTATTATGTTAACATTCAACACTTCAAAATTTAAAAAAAATAAAACTTTGCAATGCTTTAATGTTAAGAAACTTGTTATAATCAAAACAGCTTGAAGGGTTAAAAGTAGAAATAACAGGACTAAATTCACCCTGAGAAAAATCACAATCCTTAATGTCAGGAACATTTACTACATAGCATCTGTCATATTATCTGGCACTGGGACATGTAGCCAGTAGATACTCAAAAAACATGTATTTTTTGCATGGATAAAGAAGTGAATATGTTTGCTCGGGAAACAAAAGGATAAGCATATTCCATTTGTTGAGACCATCAAAAAACTATATGATGCAAAAAGTATCTTGAGGTGCTAAATTCTTGCTTAAAATTCTCACCATTGTGTTGATTCTATTATGAAACTCAATTTCCCTTTAGTGGAATACTTTATCTCTGGTTAAAAGTCATTGAACTATTTTGATCTTTTTTTTTTTTTTTTTTTTGTCCTTTGAAGAAAATATTGCACTTACTAAAAATTATTATTTGCTTTGGCGTTTTTTATATTATTACTGTATGTGCGTTGAAACACTAAATATAAGATTAATAGTTGCTAAAGCATTGGTCAAAATGAACTCTGAGAAGTTCCAAATGGTTTACAAATATCAAATGATTTTTCTGAAAATTCTCAGTATTTGTTGAGATTTTAAGATAAACGTGTGTATCTCAACAGGTTGTGTGGATAGAATCAGCTGTCATCCAATCCATATTCATTGTCTTTAAATGTTCAGTACTACCTTGGATTTTGGGTCAGATTCAAATGGAATTATGTATTCTGGACATGGGGGTGGCTGGTGGGGCGGGTGTCATATTCTAAGAAAAGCCGTCTATACAGAAACGGTGCAAGTAGTTATGGAACAAGTAAATAGCATATTTTAGAAAGCAAAATTCAAGGATTTACTCAAGTGGAATCTACAAAACTAAGTACCATTACTTTAAAAGGAGAACCACAGGATATTAGGATATTTAAAGAGGTCTTATCAATTCTCATAAGGCAGTTAATGTACTAAATGAGATCAGGGCTGCAATTTACTTATTTAAGAGATAAGTACTTATTTGTTAGGAGAATGGATGGCACTTAAACAAACAAACTAACTAAAACCTGAGAGCCTAATCAACAAAAATGTGATTATTTCTGGATCTGATTGCTACATCTATTCCAGTTAGCTAGGTGACCAGATACTATCTATCTATGTATCTCTATGTCAATTTTTGTATCTCTGTGTTTGATTTCCTGCTTCCAATAAGATGCATAGTCAATTATTAATTATATTCACTAAAGAAAGGGATGGAGGTCCAATATTACAGATGATAAAGAAGCTTTCTTGGTACAAGTGTGTCTCAGGGGAATTATTTAAGGAAGACCCCTAGACTCAAGAGTTCCTTGTTCTTAAAAAAAAAAAAAAAAAAAAAAAAAAAAAGAGTTCCTTGTTCTTCATAGGGGATAACAAAATATAAAACTAGGAGCTCATGTTCTGGAATCAGTGCCTGGGTTCACATCATGGCTCTATAACAGTGTGTAAACCTTAACTAATTAACCTCCCCATCCATTCATTTCATCCTCTGTTAAATGCAGATGAAAATGGCACCTTAGTAATGGGGATAATGTGAAGATTTAAGGGATACTACAAATAAAGCACTTACTATAGGGCCTGGCGCTCCATGAGTGTGAGTGCATGATTTATTTTTATCATCATCATTACCACCATCATCATTATCATCATCCACACTATGACAAAAGCAGGAAGAGCAGATTCAACTGAAGCTTTTAAGCAAGCACTGATAATACAGGCCCTATTTTATATATACCATGCAAGGAATCTGGGATACAAAGATGAACGACTCTTTAGTCTATAACTATATAACTACACTGTTCATCATATATTCTCAGATCCACGACAATACAGATATTTAATTAAAAAGATATAAATCATCACCATGAAATGGGTATTCTTATCTTTTTAACACTTCTGGTTGATTATAGGCCTCTTTGAAAACCAACTGTTCTCAACTCAGGGTGTAGCTACTGGATATGGCTCATTGGGGTTAGGAATACCAATAACTAGAGAAAGCTACCTCAGGAATTCTGAATGTGATTTCCAGGTTGAAATCAATGATTCAATGTATATTTTCCATAGAAGAGTGGCTACTTAGTTGCTGAGAGAAATTAACTGGATAGATTGAATCTGATTCACTGGAGCTTGGGAGAGAGATGCTAAAGTTGACTCCATACCTACAGAGAAGCATGGGTATAGTCTGGGTGGACTTTGGGCCCACTAGCATAACAACTTAAAAATAACCAAATATATGGGAAGATAACAAGCCACTATCTCTGCTTTCCTAAAATTCAATACCACTGATACACTGTTTGGAAACCTTTGCCCTTGGAGGTATAGCAGACAGAACACAGGTTTTAAGCACAAAACAACTGCTACAATGTTATCTACCAGTCATTAAAAACCAACTAGATGTCACACACTCTTCAAAGAATATCATATATATTATCTCAAATAAATATCACAGAAGTGTTAATAAGGTTTTTATTATGTTCCCTTGTATATATCAGAAAATTGATGATTAGTGAGTTTAAATATCTTACACAATGCTTTATAAGAATATAATTTGAAATCACCAGAATTGAAGTCAGGTATATTTGACTCAAGATTCTAGTTATTTTAAACATGCATTTATTGCAGTATGAAACCCCATTTACCTTATTTAATTGTTATCTTCTTCATTTATAAAACAGATAATTCTAATAACAACATTGATTTAGATCACAAAGTGGTATTACCAATTCAATATACCTATGATATTAGGTGCTTATAATTATCTTCTTCCCATCCGGATCAGAGGCTTATTTCCCACTTACTGGGTATCACCAACTGCTTCCTAAATTAGTATTTCTACCTTATTGAGCAATTATTAACCTATACTGCCTCCTAAACTCTACAAATGCAAAGATAACCCCAGTCTTCTAGAAACTCACTATCTACTGGTAGAAAACATTTTTAACATATTCTCTACAAATACACAATTACATTATAGGTAATGCTGAGCTATATCATTACACAGCAATGACTAGCAAGTGTTGAGTAACAATGATACTCTTTAACATGAGACAGGTATTTTGGGGGTTATTACAGATGGACCCTATACACTACTTGTCTTCTTTGTATTACCTGTCTGAAAATTTGTGTTCTCAACCCTTCCAGAGGTCCTTGGGCTCTATAAACATCAGGCCAAGGTCTGGCACAGTATCTACACAAGTAAGTATTCATCATGTATCTGCTGAATGGATAAATAAATGACAGAAAGCCAAAGGGAAGCACAGTAGTTTTTTAATTAACCACTCCTTCTCAGATTCAAACCAATTTTTTATCCATTGACAACTGATCTAGGGAAATAACTGAGAGGATATGAAATTCTCAGCATGACAACACTTGGAAATAATCAAAGTGTGCATCTTACAACAGGGTAATAGATCATCAGCACAAGAGTTGGCCATCAAAAGTAGAGATGTACTTAACCATGTATTTGCTGTGTTTGAGAGACTTTCATGCACTGGAATCCCAGCACTGAAATATGCTTACTCTGTGATGCCCTTCCCTAAATTACATGTTAAGAAAAACAGACAGTAAGCAAAGAGCAAGTTAACATTATTTTTGTGGAAAGAGAGAGAAAAATTAGATAAACCCAAAAATAATATACACTTTGAATTCAGAAAGATCTAAATATAAATTATGGCTCTACCAATGACAGCCAATTTAAAAATGGTCAAATCAGAGAATGTCTTAATTTTGTATCCTTTTCCCTAAAATTAGAGATGATACTTAGCTTCCATATTTTCTGAGCATAACTAGTATTGCCACCCCCCAAAAGAAATGGCCAATCAATATACCTGGCTCATAAAAAACCCACAAATAAAATGCAGTGCTCTTTTCTCTGTTTCTTGCTTATAATTTTTGTAGTTTTTTTTTCCAACTCAGTCTTATTCTCTGAAACTCTGAAATTATAAATTCATAAATAAAAATTAAAAAACTGAATTTATATCATATTTAAATAGCAACACTCCCTTAAAATAGCTTTTAAAATCATAAAGAAACATTATTTCTAAAAAATCTTACATTTACATTATCTGATATTTTCTTTTGTTTTCAAGCATTGTAAAAAATAATATTGGAAAAGGCATTTTTTATGACTTTACAATTTTAATCTCTCAAGATACAAATAAAGCTTATTTGTTTAAAATATACATATCTATGTGTTTGTGTCTAAGCATGTATACACACACATTCACATATAAACATATACATCATCCAAGAGAAAGTTTAGGCATTTAAACAACAGCCATAAAACCAGTATCTTAGCTTCCCTGAAGGCTATGATTGAATACTCCTTATCTTACTATAGTGACCCCATGTTCTTCTGTGCCAAGTGTGCAAGTCCCAGCAGTGAATTTAAACCCAATCTCATTTTAAGTTTCCATTGTACTCTGCATGATCCTCATTTTTCACTGCATTGCCCTCGTCAGGGCCACAGTCCAGTGTAGGACACTGCTAGTGATAAACCAGGAGCTGTAATTGAACTTATAACTATACATACTTTCCCTCCTACCACAGAAGTATTACTATAAATGAAAGCAAACAGACTGTTATGCATTGAAGTGTGCGGGGAATCTTAAATAGCAATAACAGCATGACCATGATCAATGTTAAATGGCAACACTGTAAGTGGCTCACCTCTGACCCTCAAAAAGTAACAAATAATTGTATTAATAGTTTTCTATACATTAGCACACTTTGGAAAGGGCTTTTAGCCAGACTTGAAGGCATTATCTGGCACAGGGAAGCCCACATCCTGAAACTAACGGGACAGAGCTAACCTGCAAGTATAGGGCTTTTTCTAATTACTGTAAACACATGTACACTACTTTTTAGGTATAATTTTTTAAAAAGACTTTATTTATTTGAGAGAGAGCTGGAGAGAGAGTATGACCGCAGGGGCAGAAAGAGGTAGAGGAGAGAAAGAGCAAGCTGCAGACTTCCCACTGAGCAGAGAGCCCTATTTTTAAATAGGGGTCTTTCAACATATATTAAGTAAAAAGTGCCTGTCTAAAGGACATTTTAGTAAATAAGCACATTAGTCAGGATATTCCAGTTACACCCAACTGCATGCTGTTTTCTTCTTACACAGACACTCCCCAAGAAAGTCTTGGGGACTCTGAACCAAATGTTCCAGAATTACTCTGTTCTTTCCTTCCTGCTCTGTCCTGTTATTTGAAAACATTAAGCACAATACAGATGTTGTCCACCTGTAACTGTCTGCTACCCAGAAACTCTTCCATTTATGTGCACAGTATATATTTACCGCCTACTGTTTGACACAGTTGTTTTAGGTGCTGAGTACAAAAAGCAAGCGAAACAAAATCCAAGACCTCATGAATCTTACATTCCAGTGGGAAATAGGAAAAAAAATGTTTTTAATAAAACTATAATACACTGTCAAGTAATTATAAAATGTTATAAAGAAAAATACAGAGGTGCCTGGGTGGTTCAGTTGGTTAAACAACTGACTCTTGACTTTGGCTCAGGTTGTGATCTCAGTGTTGTGAGATGAGTCCCACATTAGGCTCTACGCTCAGGGTAGAGTCTGCTTGTTCCTTTTCCTCTGCTCCTCTCCCTCTCTCAAATAAGTAAATAAATAAAATCTCTCAAAAAAGAAAAATACAGCTGGATATGGAATGCAGCCTGTTGTGGGGTGACTGTAGATAACGCAGTTGGTCAAAGAGAGCCTCTGACATTTGAGCAGAGACCCGAATGAGAGGAATGAGTGTAGTTGTAGAAAGTCTTGGGAAGAGAATCCAGGCATCTGTGGGTCTAAATGCCCTTTCAAGACAACACTGAAGCTACTCAACATTTGCCTAATTAGAATAACACAGGAAGCTTAACAGAAGAAATCATTCTGAAGGAGGAAATATATTTCTAGTATTGTATTTATTTTCTAATTAACATATTTTCAGGTTTATAAAAATTAACTTTGAAAGTACCAGCTTCTCAGAGATTTTTACTGCTTTAAGAGCATCCATAATGCCAACATATTATATTTACGCATGTTCTTTTTTTTCCCTCTGGGGTGAAGGCCCACCACTTTTACTGTATGTTCAAAAAGTGTAACAAACACTTTGCAAAGAGGAGAAATGCCATTGTTGAAAGCCTGCTGTGTAACAGGGAGGGTGGCTCTGAATTCAGAGAGACCTAGATTGAAATTCTAATTGTGTTACTCATTATCTGTGTGACTCCAGGCAGGCCATAACCTGAATATCTGTATCCTTCCCCAAATTCATATGTTGAAATCCTAATCCCTAAAGACAATGGGATTAAGAGTGGGGTTATTGGGAGGTGGTTAGGAGAGGGTAGAATTCTCCTGAAAGGGATTCCTGCTCTGATAGAAGATATCCCACAGAGGCCCCTAGCCTGCCTTCCCCCAATGTGAGGATACAAGAAGAACTATGTTTGGAAGAGGGCATCACCAGACCATGCTGGCACCCTGGTTTTAGACTTCCAGCCTCCAGAACTGGGAGCAATAAATTTCTTCTGTTTGTAAACCACCCCATCTGCAGTGGTTTGTCATGACAGCCTGAAGGAAGGAAGACAGAGCAGGTTGTTGACATCACAAGATCCTCACTCTTCCAAATCATAATGAGAATAAAACTTCCTCAGCATTTTCCGCTGTGGAAGGATTTCAAGAGGTCAGGTGCACAAAACCCGGGAGCATTGCCTGGCACTCTAGAGGAGCAACAGAGACTACAGGTGGTGGCACTCTAGAGGAGCAACAGAGACTACAGGTGGTGGGTATTTCCCAAGCTTTATTCCATGTAATTATTACAACAGCCCAATTTACCCAAGAGGAAATGAAATGTCTGAAAAGTTAGGGAATATCTCCAACCTCTCACAGTAGAAGTGAAGAGCTAAATTTCAAATCTAGGACCTTTACTACCATAAATACCTGTTTTGTTTTTTAGGTTCCATTTGTTTGTTGTTTTTATTTTGCATTTGTTTGCTATGTCACTTCACAAATAATAAATGCTTTACATTCTTTTCTCTCACCTGTCATGTCTAATCACTCTGTAAGACCTGGATATTATTTATGTTTTTTTTTTTGAAATGGCTCTTCTATAAATCTCTTCATTTCCTTTCTCACTACCAGTACCACAATTCTAACAATTATCACCATATAATAGAAATATGATGATATTCAAATCAGCCTTTTTGTTTCCGTTTCCTGCTCTATCCCCAAATTACCTTCTCTAAATTACTCTGAGAGCAACACTCATGGACTCAAATCCAACAGAACATCAAAGATAACATAGGCCAATTCTATCCATTCTTGAATCAATTCCCAGATGATGTGCATTGGATTTTTCCTCCACAATTCCCTTCTCTGAATTCCACAATTCACCAGATCTTAAATGTAAGATCATTTACACTAGAAAGCTCCTGCATAAAATCTTTGGAGAAGAAGAGCAACCTGTTTGGCAAATAAAATCTGGTTTGTACTATTTTACTATTATTATTATCACTATCATCATTATCATCGTTATAGAACCAAATAAAGCTACACCTCACATAGCTGACAAGTCAAATGATTTTTTAATTTAATTACTGTTTTTGTACTCATGAAGTTAGATTATGTCATACGAACTTTGAAAAAACATTTTCTAGTATTGTCTAGTAGCAGTAAAAACAGAAACAAAAGGTAAAACCTTCCCCTTTAATTGTTCATTTAAATTCAATTATTTAACATATAATGTATTATTAGTTTCAGAAGTAGAGTTCAGCTATTCATCAGTCTTAGATAACACCCAGTGCTCATTACATCATATGCCCTCCTTAATGTCCACCACCCAGTTACCCCACCCCTCCACCCTCCTTCCCTCCTGCAACCCTCAGTTCCCTCCTCTTCAAACAGGGACCCCCTCCCCCCCTCATTTCTCTACTGTTTCCATTGTCCTAGGTTAAGCAGTCTGGAAGTGCTTCCTTCCAATCCCAGCAGTTAACAACAGATACCAATTTTTCTCTTCATTTGACTGCCTTCCCAGAGACCTTGCAGGTCAGTTATGGAGACAGTCAAATGAGCAGAAACCCTAATATTCGTTGCAGGTCTTTGAGAGCAGGAACAATGCATTAATCATATTTTTGTATATACACCTAGCATAGGCATACAATAATTGCTGTATTTGAATGGAAAGAAGATGTGGTTTGAAAACTGGCAGGAAATGTATTTGAAATGACATGATGACTGATGAAGAAAAGATTGATTTAAAAATACATGCTATATTTTTTTCAATTTACTTGTTTATTGTCATTTCAGAACCTTTGATCTTTTAGAAACTTTCTAATGAAACAATTTGAAAGGCAAATCAATTAACTTTCTCGTTTCCCTTCTTGTCTCTTGCCTCTCAACAAATTCCCAAGAAGAGAAGTGCATTATAGACACGTTCTTAGTGGGTTTACAGATGAAGAAAAACAACCTCCCTACTGGCTTACATTTTCTAACATTTTCAGGTAATTATCTGAAACAGACCTTCTGAAGAGAGAATTCAGATCCTTGAATCTGTCTTTTGGGCAGAATCCAAAAGCAAAGAGACCAAAATAAGGAAATCAATTCCTGCCAACCAGTGCCTGAAAAGCTCCAGCTAAATGAACTGATGTAATCTCAGTGCAGGACTTGGAGGCAGGAACTCGGGGAATTCTCATTACTTCTGAATCTAGAGGAGGGAAAAGGAGGCTGAGTGAAGCACTCTAGCAGTTGCAGCTGGTAGAAGTCAAAAGATTACTGATAAGACAGTCCAAAGGAGTGCTCCCTTGCTTCAGCGTGGGTGATGTGTCTTACACCATTTCACCAGGCACCAAGTGACAGAAATCTAAGGTAGCACTATCAATCTTACTTGCCCCAAACAGATAGTGAAACACAGACAAGAAATTGGAGCGATTAGGCAGATAGATTTAAAAAAAAAAAAAAAAAAAAGGAACACAAAAAAACACAACACATTTAAACGTGTGACCTGCACCCCAAATTCTTCAACATATTACAGGAAAAACTCCCAGTGTTAATCAGAATGGGTGCTAGCATGCTACAGCCATCTGACAAAAGAAAAGCCTTCTTTGCAGTTACCAAGAGTGGTAAGGGAGAAATCTGCAGAGGACGCAAGACTTCTTTCACAACATTAACCATCTCAGATAATATAAAAGGCAAGCATATCTCCTGCCATTTCACTGTGTGACTGCATATTGCACATTGTATCCTGTAAGCTCACATTTGCAGAGGCAGATATATGTTGAAAGGGAAGAAAAAGATAATCATCAGGAACTATGAACAACTGTGTGTTCCTTACAACATCTGGAGTGCGGGTCTTAAACTGTTACATTTTTTTAAAACTTTCAAAATTGTATACAGATAGATTTCATTCAGCAATGTAGTCAACTGCAACATTATTCTGAAATCAGAAGTACTGGGAGTGAATTTGTGTCCTACAACAATTTTGGAGAAACTAGCAAAACAGGCTTCAGCTTAATTAATTTGATGTAGATTTGGTCTTTTCTAATGTGTTTGAGAACAAAAGGATATATTCATCACTTTTCTCTTGAAAGAGAAGCAATCTAAAAAGCAAGCATGAAAAGTTTCCTAATCCAGGTCAGAATTCGCTGGACAGTAAGCAGTTTCAAAGAAACCAGTATGATGTTATTATACTCTATACCTTTCTAAAGATTATGTAAACCAGGATAGGGTAGATATGCCTTAGTACACAGCCCCCAAAACATAGTAGTTTAAAGCAAATAAAAAGGATTTATTCTTCACACATATTACACGTCTACCACAGATCAGCTACAGGCCCTGCTCTGTGTCCTACTCACTTTGGGATCTTAGCTGATGGAGCAACTACTCCCTGTAACACTGCTGGTTGCCATGGTAGAGAGAAATATAGAGTTCTGGACAATCTTACACAAGCAATTACATGCTCCCGCCCAGCAGGAATAAACCTCACTCCTGCCCACAATTCATTGTGTACTATTCACAAGAGACCATCTAACCACAAGGGCGTCAGGAAGTATAAATACCAGAAGAAGCAGCCACCAATTATTAAGGACCAACTAAGTGCTCAGTTTGGGGAGGCGCTTTAATTAATTAACATAATTTTAATACATGCAGTAACTCTTGCAGGTAGATACTACTAAGGTTCCATTTAGCTTACTGAATGAACCTGTGGATCATAGAATTTAAGAAGCTTTCCAAAGCAAAAGAGCTACTGCTACCTAACAATGGTCACCCTCCTTTTTCTACACTGTACTGCAGATTCTCCCATTAGGTCTCAGGTACTATTTAATTCTTCACCTTAAAGCAACAACAAAGTGTATGCTGCATGCATAGGGCCATTCTGATGTGACTTTGAAATTTAATATAACAAAACGTAATGGGATTCATGATATAGAACTAAAAGTTTGTTTAAATTATTTACAGAAAAGAAAGCACAACCTTGGCTTTAAAAAAAATGTGGAGGGTGCCTGGGTGGCTCAGTTGGTTAAGCGACTGACTTCCGCTCAGGTCATGATCCCGGATTCCCGGGATTCCCACGTCAGCCTCCCAGCTCCATGGGAAGTCTGCTTCTCCCTCTGACCTTCTCCCCTCCCATGCTCTCTCTCACTCTCTCTCTCAAATAAATAAATAATCTTTTTTTTAAAAAAAAAGTGGATACTCTTCATACTCATTACAACTCAAAAATATATCACCATCTTCCTCTGTCTTCAGTGGGTATGTTCCAAGGCCTTCAGTGGATGCCTCAAAACTGTGGGTGGTACTGAACTCTACATATGCTATGTTTTTTTCCAACACATATTGACCTATAAAAAGTTTAATTTATAAATCATGCACAGTTTTGGGTGCAATTGTAAATGGGATTGACTCCTTAATTTCTCTTTCTTCTGTCTTGTTGTTGGTGTACAGAAATGCAACTGATTTCTGTGCATTGATTTTATATCCTGACACTTTACTGAATTCCTGTACAAGCTCTAGTAGTTTTGGAGTGGAGGCTTTTGGGTTTTCCACATATAAGATCATATCATCTGCGAAGAATGATAGTTTGACTTCTTCTTTGCCAATTTGGATGCCTTTAATTTCTTTTTGTTGTCTGATTGCTGAGGCTAGGACTTCTAGTACTATGTTGAATAGCAGTGGTGATAATGGACATCCCTGCCGTGTTCCTGACCTTAGCGGAAAAGCTTTCAGTTTTTCTCCATTGAGAATGATATTTGCGGTGGGTTTTTCATAGATGGCTTTGATAATATTGAGGTATGTGCCCTCTATCCCTACACTTCGAAGAGTTTTGTTCAGGGAGGGATGCTGTACTTTGTCAAATGCTTTTTCAGCATCTATTGAGAGTATCATATGGTTCTTGTTCTTTCATTTATTAATGTGTTGTATCACATTGATTGATTTGCGGATGTTGAACCAACCCTGCAGCCCTGGAATAAATCCCACTTGATCGTGGTGAATAATCCTTTTAAGATACCTAGGAATAAACCTAACCAAAGAGGCTAAGAATCTATACGCAGAAAATTATAAAGTACTCATGAAAGAAATTGAGGAAGACACAAAAAAATGGAAAAATGTTCCATGCTCCTGGATTGGAAGAATAAATATTGTGAAAATGTCTATGCTACCTAAAGCAATCTACACATTTAATGCAATCCCTATCAAAATACCATCCATTTTTTTCAAAGAAATGGAACAAATAATCCTAAAATTTATATGGAACCAGAAAAGACCTCGAATAGCCAAAGGAATATTGAAAAAGAAAGCCAAAGTTGGTGGCATCACAATTCCGGACTTCAAGCTCTATTCAAAGCTGTCATCATCAAGACAGCATGGTACTGGCACAAAAACAGACACATAGATCAGTGGAACAGAATAGAGAGCCCAGAAATCGACCCTCAACTCTATGGTCAACTAATCTTCAACAAAGCAGGAAAGAATGTCCAATGGAAAAAAGACAGCCTCTTCAATAAATGGTGCTGGGAAAATTGGACAGCCACATGCAGAAAAATGAAATTGGACCACTTCCTTACACCACACACGAAAATAGACTCCAAATGGATGAAGGACCTCAATGTGAGAAAGGAATCCATCAAAATCCTTGAGGAGAACGCAGGCAGCAACCTCTTCGACCTCAGCCGCAGCAACATCTTCCTAGGAACAACGGCAAAGGCAAGGGAAGCAAGGGCAAAAATGAACTATTGGGATTTCATCAAGGTCAAAAGCTTTTGCACAGCAAAGGAAACAGTTAACAAAACCAAAAGACAACTGACAGAATGGGAGAAGATATTTGCAAACGACATTATCAGATAAAGGGCTAGTATCCAAAATCTATAAGGAACTTAGCAAACTCAACACCCAAAGAACAAACAATCCAATCAAGAAATGGGCAGAGGACATGAACAGACATTTCTGCAAAGAAGACATCCAGATGGCCAACAGACACATGAAAAAGTGCTCCACGTCACTCGGCATCAGGCAAATACAAATCAAAACCACAATGAGATATCATCTCACACCAGTCAGAATGGCTAAAGTTAACAAGTCAGGAAATGACAGATGCTGGCGAGGATGCGGAGAAAGGGGAACCCTCCTCCACTGTTGGTGGGAATGCAAGCTGGTGCAACCACTCTGGAAAACAGCATGGAGGTTCCTCAAAATGTTGAAAATAGAACTACCCTATGACCCAGCAATTGCACTACTGGGTATTTACCCTAAAGATACAAACATAGTGATCCAAAGGGGCCCGTGTACCCGAATGTTTATAGCAGCTATGTCTACAATAGCCAAACTATGGAAAGAACCTAGATGTCCATCAACAGATGAATGGATAAAGAAGAGGTGGTATATATACACAATGGAATACTATGCAGCCATCAAAAGAAATGAAATCTTGCCATTTGCGACGACGTGGATGGAACTAGAGGGTATCATGCTTAGTGAAATAAGTCAATCAGAGAAAGACAACTATCATATGATCTCCCTGATTTGAGGACATGGAGAAGCAACATGGGGGGTAAGGGAGATAGGAGAAGAATAAATGAAACAAGATGGGATTGGGAGAGAGACAAACCATAAATGACTCTTAATCTCACAAAACAAACTGGGGATTGCTGGGAGGAGGTGGGGTTGGGAAAGGGGGAGGGGGTTATGGACATTGGGGAGGGTATGTGCTATCGTGAGTGCTGTGAATTGTGTAAACCTGGCATTTCACAGACCTGTACCCCTGGGGATAAAAATACATTATATGTTTATAAAAAAAAAAAAATTGGAAGGGGAGGTGAACCATAAGAGACTATGGACTCTGAAAAACAACCTGAGGGTTTTGAAGGGTCAGGGGTGGGAGGTTGGGGGAACAGGTGGTGGGTAATAGGGAGGGCACTTGCATGGAGCACTGGGTGTTGTGCAAAAACAATGAATACTGTTACGTTGAAAAAATAAATAAATCACGCACAGTAAGATATGAATGACAAAAACTAATAGTACAACAGAACAATTATACCAATAAACTAATAAATAGCATGAGTGTGCTTGTGATGACATGGGATGATAAAATGCCCACCTGATAGAGGCATTGTGATGTAGCATTAGACTACTACTGACCTTCTGACAGTAAGTCAGAAGGAAGGCTATCTACTTTCAGGCTACCCTCATTTGACTGCAGAAGGTGAAACCATGGATAAAGGGGGGACCACTGTACTACAAATAAGTTGGGAGCTTCAGGGAATGTGGTGATTTGACATGGTATTTATAGAGCATCAAGAGCCTATAGGAAAAATGAAGAGGAAGCAAGAAGGTTTGGGCATAAATTATTCAATAAAAAAGAAATATGATATGCTACCCTCTGAATTTCCCCTTTTGTCTCTTTTCCTTTGCTTAAGTAGATATCTTGGCCTTGGTTTTAACCTCAGAAAATAGCCCCATCTGGTCCCAGCTGTTAAAGTGCTAGAGACCTCTGTTGAGCAGCATCTTCAAAATTGCCAAGTGTTCTAACTCCTTGATAATGGAAAACAGTAGACTGGAAAATTACAGGAGATTGGTTTCCATAGACTCTTGTTTACAACTGTAGCTGGTAAGTAGACAGCTCCAACTCATTCTATGGCAAGTGGTTTCTCTGAAAATCTCCAGATCAAACAAAACGAAACAACTGTGCAGCAAATTTTAAATCCTATTTATTCTTTCCTAAGGAAGTGCTGCATTTTACAGAGACAATCAGCCTGAGTACCAATATGAGAGCCTAAAATATTTTCCACATTTAATATAAATATTATGAGCAGAAGAAATTATCTGAATGGTGATAAAATAATAAGGAACAACTATTTTTAAAAACTTAATAATCAGTTAGTGTTTTTATCACATCAAATGCATTGAACTTCTTTGAACCGAAGTCTTTTCATCATAATGTACTAAATTAAATATCTGTTCCTTGTAGAATATGATTCTGCAAAACTAGATTAAAATCAAATCATGGACACAATCAATTTTACTTACAATAATCCTAGCCTACTGAGATTCCAGTCTAGTAATCATAATAAATGTCTCTCCCCCTCATGTTTTTTTCCAGGTTTAGACTTTCCCCAAAAGATATAATTTGTCAACCACGCACATTTTTTAAAACATATTTCATTAGAGTACTATGAGGAGAAAAAAATGGCAAGCATTTCAACAATCCTTTAGGGTATTCCAAGGGAAAAAATATATGTCTATGTTTCTGTATATGTGTGTATATGCCTGGGTAAAGAGATAGATGTTTGATAGACAAATGGATATTGATATGTACATCTGCAGAAATGGAATCCAAACAGACCTAAGGGATTACCTGATTTAAGAAAGAATGATAAATATTTAAGCTGTTGTGGAGGAATTACGCTGACACTGGATCTTGGGATTACTTCTCACATAAAACTCAGAGGATTTGGTATCTTGTCAGGAAACTGGAATGAAGCATGCTTACATGATGTTAATCATGTATTTAATCATTCTTTTGTTGCAAGTCCACTGAATGGTGATAGATAAAATGAAAAGAAAAACATGCAAGTCCCCACTTGCCACATTTAAGCTTTTTAAAAGGAGAACAGGAGTTTGGATGTGTTCATTTAGGGAAAAAAAAGGTTTGTTGTTGTTGTTGTTGCTGTTGTTTAGTTTGGTTTGGGTTTTGGGGGGAAGTGGGTTTTTTAATTTGTTTTTTGTTTTTTTAAGATTTTGTTTATTTGACAGAGACAGAGATCACAAGCAGGGGGAGGGAGAAGGCAGAGGGAAAGGAGAAACAGGCTCCCCACTGAGCAGAGAGCCTGACATGGGGCTTGATCCCAGGACCAAGGCAGATGTTTAACCTACTGAGCTACACAGGTGGACCACAAAAAAGTTTTTATTCACCTAATTTTAAAATAATACCCGAGAAAAGGTAAACTTTCATTTAAATATATAATTATGCCTTCACAGATTTTATTCAGTTGTTTAAAATTATATTCTTGTTTTAGATATTAACTGAAGTCCAATTCCAACCTAATAGTGAGATAGAATTAAGTTTGGAAGTTTTGTTCCCCCCCCACCAAAGATTTTATTTATTTATTTGGCAGAGAGACAGCAAGAGAGGGAACACAAGCAGGGGGAATGGGAAAGGAGAAGAAGGCTTCCACTGAGCAGAGAGCCTGGTGCAGGGTCCTGGGATCATGACCTGAGCCTAAGGCAGATGCTTAACAACTGAGTTGCCCAGGCATCCCAAGTTTGGAAGCTTCTTAACCATGTTATATAAACACCAGGAAACTGTGAGGGTTAAAAATTCCATTAAATATTCCATAACGGTATGGTTTACATGATATAACTTTAAAACAAAATTTTAGTTTGGAACCTCAAAAATTCCAATGACAAATACTACCTACCACCACTGCTGCTTTGGAAATGAGGAAACTGTGACTCAGATGATATGAAAATCATAAAGTCATATGGTTGTTGGGGGCAGAACAGGTTTCATCACACAAGTCCAATATTCTTTCACTTGATATGAAAGAATTTTGCTCTTGTTACTCCTTTTGTGGTACTTTAATTTTACAATTAAAAGAAATTAAAGGGTACCTGCTTGGCTCAGTCAAAAGAGCACACGGTTCTTGAACCTGGGAATGTGAATTCAAGCCCCATGTTGCACACAGAGATTACTTTAAAAAAATTAAGACTATGAAATAAAGCATATATTAAATTGAATACTTAGGCATCAAGTTGGGAAATAAAAATCAGTGTATATTTTGAAAGATTAAAATTTAGAGAAGCCATAGTTAAAAAAGAGTCATTCCCCTATGTTGCCTATAAATGTACACAGTGACACAAGCTATGGCTCTAACAATCACGTTACAATATGTTTCCTTTCACAAGGCACCCCTCCCTTAAAAAAGGTGAAAAAAAAAAAAAAGATGTGTTTTCTATTATATGAGGGTTAAGGGTTGTTCCTCACAACATTTTTTTAAATGGAAATTATATATTTGTGCATTTTTAGTCTATCGATTCAGTGGAATACCTGGAAGTCATTAAAAAGCAATCATAAATTTCAGTTAGTTTGAAAACCCAAAGAAAAAGTATGCTTTAACTTAAACCACATATGCAGGAGACTTCTTTTCCTTATTTTTTAAGTTGATTTTTCACACAGAAAAATGTTTTTTATATCTGTTATATTTTGCAATTCTAGGGATTTTGTCAGTGTTTTTCTTGCTGAATGGATAATGGATATGGTTATCATGAAATAAAAGAAGCTATTTCTTAATTTTCCACATTAATATACACCTAGTAATTTTTTACATGTGACCAATTTCAATACGCCCTATTTTGTTGCAATTTGTTTGAAGTCATACAACATTTCCCTAATCAGATAATAAAATTATGCACTTATAATGTCCCTTGATGGAGGTCCAGGACATGCTACCTCCAAAATAGGTCTCCTTGGCATTATGAATATTTTAAGTTGAAGAGGCTTGAGAAAACAACAGAAGCAGGAAGTTCAATCTGACCTTACCCCAGCCTTCTCCTCTGAAATAGGTCATAAAACTCTCATGTGAGAAGATTCCCTTCATATGTGGAAGAACAGAACATCCTTATCTCAAAGCAAAGGAGTGTTGCAAAGAATGAGAACAAATAGGCCTCGCTAAGTTTTCCTGGTTTACTATATTTACCTCATACTCTTTGACCTATCATATCTCTCCATGACTGTCCACTTTCCAGGAAACCTAGCATAAAAATACTCAGGTATGTTTCTTTGGGTCTTCATTTTCTTATGAAGACTCCCATGTCACATGAAACATAAACTAAACAAATACATGTGCTTTCATCCTGTTAATATGTCTTTGCCAGTTTAATTTTCAGATCCTCAAGGGATCCTAAGAGGGTAGGTGGAGGAAAACTTTTTCTTCTTCTACACCTATCACTGTTATAGTTAAGAGCAGACACAGCATATCCATATTAAGTAAATGAGTCTATATCCTCAGCGGCATTGTTGCCTATTAGCGGTGTTGAACTCTGCTTCCCAGAGTGATAAATGGCTAAGACTTGGAAACCACTTAGGGCTGTCATGCCTGCCAGGGTTATTCGATGCTTTTCTTTCTCCTTTTCTTTTTTTAGCCAAGAATTCCAAACAAAATCTTTTCATTCTTATTTCTAACCATTCTTCTTTATATTGTCCCTCAATTTAATTGTGGGAGAAGATTTCTGTTAATGAGCAGAGAATTGGCAAGTTAAGTTCTAAACCAGGACTGTCCTGTAGAAGACATAAGCCATATATGCAATTTTAAGTACCTCAAATAGTCATATCTTAAAAGCAAAAGGAAATAGGTGGAACTAATTTTAATAATGCTTCTTATTTTACCCAATATATCCAAAATACCATCTCTTCAACAGGAAATCAATTTAAAATATTAATGAGATCTTCATAATTTACATGGGTATGTGCACTGTCTTTGGAATTACTGTGTATTTTTACCCTTAGAGCATATTTCAACTTAAACTAGTCACATTCAAGGGCTCAGTTGCTACATGTGGCTCATGAGTACCCTATTAGACAGCATAGTCTTTACTAATATAAAAGGTCATTTCTCTTCCCATAGTAGTCACTTTGTAGCCCTGTGACTTTATTTCTGTTAACCTTGGCAGGGGTGGGGGGTGCAGGGGAATGAAGGGGAAGAGAAATTTTTTTTAATTTTTTTTTAGGATTTTATTTATTTATTTGACAGAGAGACAGAGAGAGAAAGAGAGAGCACACAAGCAGGTGGAGCGGCAGGCAGAGGGAAAAGGAAAAGCAGGTCCCCCCCACTGAGCAGAGAGCTGAACAGGGGCTCAATTCCATGACCCTGGGATCCTGACCTGAGCTGAAGGTAGATGCTTAATGACTGAGCCACTCAGATGCTCCAAGGGGGAGAGCACTTTTAAAGACTAAAACAAAGTCACCAGAGTTAAAAAAACAAAACAACAACTAAAACTAAAATCTGAGTCTATTAACTTCCAAGGGAATGTCTGGCAGTGAAGTATGCTGTATAGATAACTGACTTAGGGAGAGAAGTCCATGGTTTGAGTGCTGGGCCTCTATGAAAGAGGAGGGGGGATTTCATGCAACATATACTAATGGTAGCTAAAGATGAAAAGCTACCTCTTTGTGTGTTAGGTAAATCTGGTCAGGATTTAATGGCAACAATCCTCAGTGAGAAAAGTTTTCAGTTACTTCCAATAAAGGTTTGTCATCCCTAGGTCACTCAAAGTTCACAGTTCCTTACTACTCTTTTTTTAGTAGAACCACTTGTGGTGGCACAGCATTCAGTTTTGATAGCTCATAACTCCTGGGCAAATTTCTCAATTCCTGCACATACTTAATTTACAACAGAATAACCCAAGAAAGCAATGTAAAACAAGCAAACTAAGTAGAAAACAATACCAAATATTTTCCAATTTTACACAGTACCAGCACAAACAATAGTACTGATAAAAATCAATATATATTTAGTAAATATTACCTCATTTAAATTTTCTTTAAAAATTTAACTGCAACTATTAAAGAAGAGGATATTCTAGAAGATGATTTTTTATGTAAAGCATATTCATTAAAAGTTTATTTTTTCAAGAAGCAGTTATCAACAAAAATTAGTTTTGCATGCACATGGTGTATGCATTATACTAAAAGCTGGATATACAAAGATGCCTGATACGTGATCTCTATCGAGCTATAGTAAAGAGACTATTTATTGTGCTTACAAAATTAGGAGCTTCGTATTTACTACATTTAGCACAATGCCTTTAAAGGTTGAATATTACCGTTGACATTTGACACATGAGGAAATTGAAATTCAGAAATATTAAATAGCTGGGGTGCCTGGGTGGTGCAGTTGGCCAAGCATCAGATCTTGGTTTCTGGCTTGGGTATTTTCAGGGTCCTGACATTGAGCCCGCTTAGGGCTCTGCACTCAGTGCAGAGTCTGCTCAAGACTCTCTCAAATAAATAAATCTTTTTTTTTTAAGAAATATTAAAACAAATATTAAATAGCCTATTCCTGTTTCTGCAGGTAAATGGCAAAGTCTCCATTAGAACAGGTGCATTTGAACCCAAACCTCAAACTCACTTCTGAAAAGCATATTGCTTACAGTTTAGAATCATCTAGCAAAAGATTGAAAGCAGAAAAAAAATAAAGGAAAAACGATCTTCTTTCAAACACTTGCCAAAGTGGTACACTTAATTCATCAACTATACATTTAAGAACACTAAATGTAATTTTAAATCCTCTCTACCTGTGAAAATACGAAGGGCTAATCCAATCAGAATGTTTATCTTACTTTCTTGCCATCTCTTTGAATTTAAAACTTGCATTCTGTTTAGAAAGGGCCCTAAAGCTGCAGGGTTGGTTCAACATCCGCAAATCAATCAATGTGATAGAACACATTAATAAAAGAAAGAACAAGAACCATATGATACTCTCAATAGATGCTGAAAAAGCATTTGACAAAGTACAGCATCCCTTCCTGATCAAAACTCTTCAAAGTGTGGGGATAGAGGGCACATACCTCAATATTATCAAAGCCATCTATGAAAAACCCACCGCAAATATCATTCTCAATGGAGAAAAACTGAAAGCTTTTCCGTTAAGGTCAGGAACACGGCAGGGATGTCCATTATCACCACTGCTATTCAACATAGTATTAGAAGTCCTAGCCTCAGCAATCAGACAACAAAAAGAAATTAAAGGCATCCAAATTGGTAAAGAAGAAGTCAAACTATCACTCTTCGCAGATGATATGATACTATATGTGGAAAACCCAAAAGACTCCACTCCAAAACTGCTAGAACTTGTTCAGGAATTCAGTAAAGTGTCAGGATATAAAATCAATGCACAGAAATCAGTTGCATTTCTGTACACCAACAACAAGACTGAAGAAAGAGAAATTAAGGAGTCAATCCCATTTACAATTGTACCCAAAACTATAAGATACCTAGGAATAAACCTAACCAAAGAGACTAAGAATCTATACACAGAAAATTATAAAGTACTCATGAAAGAAATTGAGGAAGACACAAAAAAATGGAAAAATGTTCCATGCTCCTGGATTGGAAGAATAAATATTGTGAAAATGTCTATGCTACCTAAAGCAATCTACACATTTAATGCAATCCCTATCAAAATACCATCCATTTTTTTCAAAGAAATGGAACAAATAATCCTAAAATTTATATGGAACCAGAAAAGACCTCGAATAGCCAAAGGAATATTGAAAAAGAAAGCCAAAGTTGGTGGCATCACAATTCCGGACTTCAAGCTCTATTACAAAGCTGTCATCATCAAGACAGCATGGTACTGGCACAAAAACAGACACATAGACCAGTGGAACAGAATAGAGAGCCCAGAAATCGACCCTCAACTCTATGGTCAACTAATCTTCGACAAAGCAGGAAAGAATGTCCAATGGAAAAAAGACAGCCTCTTCAATAAATGGTGCTGGGAAAATTGGACAGCCACATGCAGAAAAATGAAATTGGACCACTTCCTTACACCACACACAAAAATAGACTCCAAATGGATGAAGGACCTCAATGTGAGAAAGGAATCCATCAAAATCCTTGAGGAGAATGCAGGCAGCAACCTCTTCGACCTCAGCCGTAGCAACATCTTCCTAGGAACAACGGCAAAGGCAAGGGAAGCAAGGGCAAAAATGAACTGTTGGGATTTCATCAAGATCAAAAGCTTTTGCACAGCAAAGGAAACAGTTCACAAAACCAAAAGACAACTGACAGAATGGGAGAAGATATTTGCAAACGACATATCAGATAAAGGGCTAGTATCCAAAATCTATAAGGAACTTAGCAAACTCAACACCCAAAGAACAAACAATCCAATCAAGAAATGGGCAGAGGACATGAACAGACATTTCTGCAGGGAAGACATCCGGATGGCCGACAGACACATGAGGGGGTGCTCCACGTCACTCGGCATCAGGGAAATACAAATCAAAACCACAATGAGATATCACCTCACACCAGTCAGAATGGCTAAAATGAACAAGTCAGGAAATGACAGATGCTGGCGAGGATGTGGAGAAAGGGGAACCCTCCTCCACTGTTGGTGGGAATGCAAGCTGGTGCAACCACTCTGGAAAACAGCATGGAGGTTCCTCAAAATGTTGAAAATAGAACTACCCTATGACCCAGCAATTGCACTACTGGGTATTTACCCTAAAGATACAAACATAGTGATCCGAAGGGGCACGTGTACCCGAATGTTTATAGCAGCAATGTCTACAATAGCCACACTATGGAAAGAACCTAGATGTCCATCAACAGATGAATGGATCAAGAAGATGTGGTATATATACACAATGGAATACTATGCAGCCATCAAAAGAAATGAAATCATGCCATTTGCGACGACGTGGATGGAACTAGAGCGTATCATGCTTAGTGAAATAAGTCAATCGGAGAAAGACAACTATCATATGATCTCCCTGATATGAGGACATGGAGAAGCAACATGGGGGGGTAGGAGATAGGAGAAGAATAAATGAAACAAGATGGGATTGGGAGGGAGACAAACCATAAATGACTCTTAATCTCACAAAACAAACTGGGGGTTGCTGCGGGGAGGTGGGATTGGGGGAGGGGGAGCGGGCTATGGACATTGGGGAGGGGAAGCGAACCATAAGAGACTATGGACTCTGAAAAACAACCTGAGGGTTTTGAAGGGTCAGGGGTGGGAGGTTGGGGCAACCTGAGGGTTTTGAAGGGTCAGGGGTGGGAGGTTGGGGGAACAGGTGGTGGGTAATGGGGAGGGCACGTTTTGCATGGAGCACTGGGTGTTGTGCAAAAAGAATGAATACTGTTACGCTGAAAAAATAAATAAAATGAGAAAAAAAAAAAAAAAAAAAAAAAAAAAAAAAAAAAAGAAAGGGCCCTAAACTATATTTAGTTGCACAATATTAATAGCGAGGCAAGAGGCCCAAAATGGATTGATTACATTAAGTCCCCTATCACCAAACCAAGACTTCATTACAGTTTAGCTCTCCCAGAAAAGGAATCTTAAACGAGTCAATCAGGAATCACCTGATCAACACTAGTGAGGCAATCTGCCTGACCGACCCCTGCCATGCCCTGAAGGAAAGTAACCTCACAATAACCAATCCGCTCTTTTACTGAGTGTTCCCTCTCGCTTCTGCTCCCTTCAGCCTATGTCTTACTTCGCACAACTCCCCTGAGCTCCTTCCTGTCTGCTAGATTGGATGCTGCCTGATCTGAATCAATTCTTGCCTAGATAAAGTCTTAAAGTTTTTAGTATGCCTCAGTGTGTCATTTAACAGTTCTGGTGTCAGAGGAGAGAGCCAAAGGAGACCCCGAAAACCCAGAGACAGCGAGCAAAGGAACACCGACTGCCTTGAGCTGTACCTGTGGAGCCCCTTGGGCGGACGGCCTTCCTGCTGCCTCAGGAGGTAGTGGGAGTTCCTGGCTCAGCAGCGTTTCCATTATCAGCTTCCAAGCTTTATCTCAGCGTTTCTTTTTCTCGCGTGGTCTGGCTTAAAAACAGGACTGCTCCAGGGTCAGCCTCGCTCTGACTTAGAAACCGGGCTTGGTCCGGGATCGGATTGGGTCCGACTAAAATATCGGGCCGGGTCCGGGGTCAGAATGGTTCTGAGGTCACTAGCTGTGTCTTAGAAACCGGACTGGGTCCGGCGTGGGACTGGGTCCGACTCAGAAACCGGGTGGGTCCACGGTCAGAATGATTCCGGAGTCATGCTGGTTCTGACATAGGAACTGGACCGGCTGGACTGGGTCCGGGGTGGGACTGGGTCCGACTCAGAAACCAGGCTGGGTCAGAACCGTTCCGGGGTCAGACTAGTTCTGATTCAGAAAACCGGCTTGGTTGGACTGAGACTGACTTGGAAACCAGGCGAGGTCCACGGATGGACTGGTTCTGACTGAACGTGAACCAGATCCGTGTGAGGCCTTAGGTGAGTAAAAAAAAAAAAAAAAAATTTAAGGCTGAACAATCAAGTTAATCATACCAAACATCATCCTAAATTACAATGGCCACAGGAGAAAACTTTCAACCATTTTAGATAAACCTTTACTGAGGTGCTCTAGAGATAAAGGGGTCACAGCAAAACACTCATTGAGGATTAAAGAAAACACTCATTGAGGATAAAAGAAAAAATTATTTTTTTCTTTCTTTACAGTTTCTAGTGACCATGATGAAACCCACTGGGACAGCCCATTCACTCTGAAACCTACAGAAGTATCCTGGAGAAACTGGCAGAAAGGAGCAAAGGGCGAGAATTCTTAACCACAGTCAGCTCTCCGGGATCTCTGCTGTAGTGCTGACGGACAGAAGGTAAAATTTCATGGTTTCGTTCCTTTCCAGACTAGGATTGGCTGACAAGAAAACGTTTACAACTTAGATGTGCAACTGTGGCTCGTGAGTTTTCCCCTCAGGTACGTATTGGTTGCCCATCTTGTCTTGCCCAGAAGCAGCTTTTGCCTTCTTGTTTGTCTCCTTTTTGTATCCTGAGAACTGGACGTGGCAACTCTCAGGTTGGGGAACCCCAAAACGTGACTGAACAGAAATGTGGGCTGCACCTATTTGTAGCTAGGGTCCTACTGACTACCGCCAATTCTTGGGAATTGACTAAGGCTTTTTTCTTTTGGTTATCTTTGGGAGTGGCTCTGGATCTTGAGAGAGTAATGTCCTTTGCACCCTTTTTGGAGTTGCCTCTTGCTTCCAAGGAGTTAAATACTGCCAGGACTATTTATTGTTTGTCCCAGCTGAAACCTAACGAGATATTTGAAGGGTTTTTGTTTTTTGTTTTTTTTTTCTTTTTCAGTAGCCAGAAGTTGGGCAGCTTGGCACCTGATAGAGTCTAATAGGACTTACAGCCTGTCCCACTAAACTCAAATGAAACTACATACCCAGTTTATCTTTTAATAATATAAAACTTCCATTCTTAAATTTCTAAACTTCCTTAACATTTTGAAGTTGAGGATGTTGCTACAGTAATGTTTTTGTAAAAATGAAAGGCAAATAAAACCACTTGATTCACTTTTAATGCTCACTTTTTAAAGCATATAATAAAGTGCATTTAGTTTACAATTTCATAAAACTACTATTACTCATTATAATTACTGTATCAGTTATATCAGTAATTATATTCTAATGAATTTCTTAAATAACTGCAAATATCCTTTCTTTCAAGAAAGATTAGTTAATGAAGAGAACATCATATGTGATAGAAGTATCTTTCTCCATCCCCTGCCCCCAATTCCTCCAAAACTCCAAATAAACAGAAATGAGCTGAAGTAAGAGCAACCCTTATTTTCTGTGTTGGTGTTCTGTGGTGGAGAAAATAGCAACCTAACTGAAAAAATTTTGAAGTACTATTCAGTTTGCAGTTGTTTTTAAAATTGTATCCAGGGTCGCCTGACTGGCTCAGTGGGTTAAGCATCCAACTCTTGATTTCGGCTCAGGTCATGATCTCAGGGTGGTGAGATCGAGCCCCATTGGGCTTCATGCTCAGCACAGAGCCCGCTTATCTTCCTCTCTCTCTGCCCCTCCCCTTCACTCATGCGTGCACATGCTCTCTCCCTCTCACTCTAAAATAAATCTTTTTAAAAAATGAAATAAAATAAAGTTCAAATATTTTGTGATTAGCAATCTACTAATTATAAAAAAATTCAACCAAAATCAGATTCATAGGATTACAATCTGCCTGAGAAGGATCAGGCTGGTTTCAACTTGCTTGATTTTCTCTTACTTCCCAGTCCACACTGAGAATGAGCAGCTTGATCTCTCGCTAGTGCTTTTCACACCCTATAATAGAGCAGGTCCTTTCTTTCTGAATTTGCTTTTTGCAGGCCACAAAACTTCTTTACATTACATGTATTTACTGTGAGGAAATTTCCTCTAATTAAATTCTTGGGTTTTTTTTGTTTTTTTTTTGTTTTTTTTTTATCCTTATGGAGGCTAAGAATAAACAGTACTAATGGGAACAGATTTAGGCAGATTAATTGATTAAAAAAAAATCTGTGGTGTTAATTGCTGTGCTTCTCTGAAAAAATCCTGGGATTGTCAAAAGCAGGGTATATTCATAGGAATGTTAGGCATGTGAATATCATCCATTGTTTATGTTACATCTTCAAGTAAAAGACTAAGAACCTCTTTTGAAAGAGACCATTAAGCTTTCCTCTGTCTCTTGACATTCTGTGACCCAGAATGCTTCAAGAGCATTCTGAATGATTGGCAAATCACATGCCACCATATGAAAACTAAACAAGATAGAATACGTTATAAATACAAAATACAAAATACAAAAATATATGTTTTAAATAAAATGTGATTGTTTTCCATGTAGGGGTTTTTAATAGCTACCATATTAGTACTTTGTTTTATTATGGGATAAATTAAAAAGTATTTATCCCTGATTCTGTCCTCTGAAAAGAAATGTTTAAAGGCACCAATCACAAGGAGCAACTGGGTGGCCCAGTTAGTTGAGTGTCTGACTCTTGATTTCAGCTCAGGTCATGAACTCGGGGTCCTGAGAGATTGAGCCCCATGTTGAGCTCCACAGTCAGCATAGAGTCTGCTCGAGATTCTCTCCTTTCTCTCACTCTGCCCCTCTCCTTATTTTCTCTCTCGGATGAATAAATAAAATCTTTAAAATAAAATAAAGACACTAATCACAAGATTTCCACCTGGCGTTCAGTACTGCTAAGCATAACTACTGTAAAGAAAAGGGAGGCTTATATTACCTTCACAGTTTCCAAAAAAAGTTCATTTAAATCTGCCAACAGATATTATGGAGGTTTGTGAAATCACTAACATGGAATGTAAGGGGAATTGGACAGCCTTTCACTGTTAAGTATGAGAAGTATTAACACTTTACAGTTTGCATGAAAGTTGCCTTTCCTATTTTTAAACCTTTCCTCTTCAGGCTCACAACTGTTTCAGGAATCTACCTGCTGTGCTTGTTTTTAGTGATTACATAGTACAAGCAAAACAACTGTTTTATGTTGAGCCTATCACACTTCACCTAAGCACTGCGATTGCCACTGATTAAATTATGCAGAGGCCATGGAAAATCATATCGAGTCTTAACATATATTTTCTCCTTAAATTATGCAACTTTATAGCTATCTTTTTTAGGAAAAAAAAAACATTGTGGTCTCTAGTAAGTATTTCTAAATATTTGTTCAGTTCAGCTCTTGAATGCAAAATCTAATAATTATATATAAATTGGTTCATTCCCCCCCCACACTCCCAGCATTGGCACTCAAATTATAGTTTGCATCTGAACAATGCTAAAATGCGGATTCCTTACCCACACTTTCCAGAGATTCTAATTCAAAGGTCTGGAGCAGTAATCTGCATTTTCCTCAAGCTCCTAAACTGTGGGTAGTCTGCCATATATTTGACAAAATGTCATTCAAGCAAATTGAAGCAATAATATGAACATTCAGATTTACATATTCATTCCTCCTAATTTCCCAAGCAAAAGGCACTTTCTCTTCAGGGATTTTTCTCTTTAAGGAAAATCAGCTTTCTCTGCCCAACCCTCTGTACCTGGGCATAATAGAGAAAACAGGAAGAACCACATTATGAAATGACAGTATAATGATCAGTTGTAATAGACTGGTAATCCCATTTCCCTGTTTCGTGCCTAACTACCACAGTGATTTTTCTTAAACAAAACGAACAATGACCACCCTCCAAATCACAAAAGACAAAATATAAAAAGCAAAACTCACCAAATACTTTAAAAAGTCAATGGATATTACATGTAATATAATCCTTGACACCTAGATTGGCAAAATTTTAAATATTCAAAAACTTATTTCTTATATTGGCAAAATCAATGGCAAGAGTAATATGATAGCATCTATCAAAGCTAAAATCATCCTAATCTTTTATCCAGTAATTTTAAAAATAATTTTCCTAGAAAAATAAAACACATTTACTTAAAGTGTATCAAGAAAAAATTAAACTGTTCAATAGTAAGAGAATACTTAAGAAACATATGGTTCAATGACCCATTACCCCAAAAATCTTAGTAAAGTTCCCCAAGTGACAATATGGTTAATGTAATTGAGTTCCTAGTAGAACCTAAAGAGTTTTACATAAGACTTATTTCAGACAATTGAGAGATGTACCTTTGAGCACACTAGGAGTAATTGCTCACCTTATGAAGATATCAATCCCACATTGTTGACAGTAGAGGGTGGGGTTCTGCATACTGAAACCCAAGGAGGAGGAAGGGAATTTCTTACATAATGTACTTCCAAGATTTGGTGGCAATGTTAGGTAAATATTCCAGAATTTCTACAAAAAAGCATGTGTTTGGCTATGTAATAATAAATAATAGAAAAATCTATTAGCTACCTAGCTATCTCCCTATAATAGTGAATATTATGGAGTAAAATTCAATATAAGAGTGTTATATCTTGAAAATCATCTAACAGGATATTTATATCCTGAAACACCTACAGGTAATTCCATTTATAAGGTTATCCAGGGGAAGAAAACTCAAGACAAGTGCTAGAGAATGGTTCTACTCAACTGTAAAAAAATAAAAGTCAAGCGAAATTGAGAAAAACTTGAAGGGTGTATTGCAGCCTGATATGTCTTTAATATATGATTTATAATCTTTAAGTAAAAAGGAATTATGAGTATATGATTTTAGTATTAATATGTAAAAGATTGTTTGGAACTTAAAAAAAAAGCTTTTATAGAAACTATGGTTCTCAGTATATATTGGTTTATTCTAACACTTGAGACTAAGAGAATTCCCTGGAACCCGATTAGACACTATAAACCTGAGCTGAAGCCAGGATTTGTTTGTCCTAAGTATAGACATTTCTTAGGTGCCTTATGTTGTTCCAATGGGAAATGGATCTTCTATTTCAATTCCTTAGTGTATTAGTGTGATAGACAAGAAAAAAAAAAAAAGTACAACTTTTTGTTTAAAACGAAATACTTAGGAAAAAAAAAAATCAAATGCTTAAAAGCAGATAGCCAAATGATCAAAGTGTTTCAGGACACCAAACAGTATAATTCTCCTACATGAATCATTTTCAACATTTAGTTCTCTCTTTTGAAGTAGTTTTTTTTTTTTGCTCAAAACTTCTCAGTCAATTCAGTACATTTGTTTTTCTTTGGGGAACAAGATTATTGTTCTTCTTGTGAGTGCACAAAAAGGAAGGTTATTGAAGTCAGTTATGAGAGAGGGAAAGAAGAGTAAAGGAATTGGGAATGTTTTGATTTTCTGGAAATATAAAGTTAAAACGACAACAACTACAAAAACTAATCTGATAGATGTAGCTTTTACTAATGCTCACTGGGTAAGTTACAAGAAGATTCTAGGACATTCCCTTCTATACCCCTTTCCTTTTAAATCCCAACTTTCTTATGTAATATAACAGTTGAATTAATTCAGTTAATTGTTTAAAGGAAAAAATGTGATTTTTAAAATCTGGTTCTCATAAGGGAAGGGAATAGAGATCCTTGGATTCTTTTTCAAACTTGCTTTGGGATCCCAGCTCTCGCTTCTCTATAAAAGTTCATTCTTCCTGGAGGGACTGAGCAATCACTAATGTTTTCTCTGATAGTTTCCATAGGCACATTTCAGAATGTTTCTTAAAATCTCACCATCTATTTTCCCATCTAGTTGAAATTCCATCCCACCTTTCTGTACTATAACTCATCATATGTATATACTTATTTCTGTGCCTTTCTAATTTTTTCACACACAGCCTGATAATACTCTTAGATTCCAATTTTAAATCTTTTTAACAATATCCATTGTTTCCTTACAAGAAATTAAAACACTCCATCTGAATATTTCAGTTAGAATTTTTCAAATGTGTTCTTTTTATTCAAGAAAATAATGATTAAGTGAATGACAACACTGTGACCATTGCTAATAACAAATAAAAATGCCAATGCAGCATGATATGTCAAAACTGTAAGAAACTCCTACTCTACTTTGTGGAGTGCTATCTAGTCCCATTATGTAATTCTATAAATTTAGAGATTGGAAAGCTTTGGAAATAATTGACAAAAAATACTGACAAGGCAGTGATGGGAATGTATTATTAATATAATTTTCACATACAAAAAGACTTAACCTAAATTAAAAGTTTGAAGAAAAAAAATAATTAAAATAAGCAAATATGTGGATTGCCCAAAGCACTCCACTTATAACTTCTATTCTTCCAACCATTTCAAAAAAGAAAATGATAATAGTTACTATAGTAAAGGGAGAAAAACATGTTGAGCACATTCCATGTATCAAATACTGCTCTAAGTACTTTACCTGCATTATTTTAGTTAAAGATCTTTTATAGACAAGAATAAAAGCAAATCGCTTATTTGGAGAGAGTCCATACATAGAGATTTAGCGTAGTGGAGCATTTGATTTGTGGAAATATATAACATTCAGTACATTTGTGAGAAGCTATGCCTTTTTGTATGTGAAGAACTAGAAACATACTTTGGTAAATCAAATACCTGTGTAATGAAGCAGAAGAAAGTATTTCATTCAATGGAAATGGCTAGTCAGCTCAGAGGAAGACAAGTTTAAATCAGCAAGCGCTACAAAGCATAGGTGCTATAGCAGGCAAAATGGAGAGACTGTGGGCATACCGAGTGGTAACACAGGTATAGTGTGGGCTTTTGGTCAGTAAAGACTTCTCAGCTGAAGTGTTTTTTTTAAACCAACAGCAAAACTACCAACAAAGGAAATAGTGTTTGTGACAAATGAATCTGCATCTACAAAGTCTTCTTTAGTTTCTATGAAAACTGTTAATAGAACTGATCATAAAACTTTATGAACGAAGCTACTTTTCCAAAGCTAAAGGAAGAGAAATAAAAGTACATCTATTCAAGACTGACACCAGCTATGCTCAATGTATGCACAATATAGAGTTTAATTGTCCTATTCAAAGTAACTTAAGGCATGTTTATTGCCATTGCTTCAACCTCTAAGAAGTGAATGTGTAAAAAGTGGCAGGGTACCAGTGTTTAAGGTCTGATCATGTCTGATTAATTTATCCAAAATCTGAATTCTTCCCACCACATTCATTACTAAACATCTCCTGCCTGATAATGGAAGAGCCTCAGATGAGGTTGTCCTATTTCCGAAATTGCTCTCCTGTGGTCTCTTCTCAAAAGAATAAGCAGAATGAAGACCAGAGTGAGATTATGTCACTGCTCTGTTCAAAAATAACAACCTTTAATTTGATGTCATGTCATAAAAGAGACCCGCCTCCACCCCATAATCATCATCACTCACCACTCTCTGGCATTGTCTCCTGCTACTTTCTGTACTCTCTTTTCTCCAATCTCCCTGGCTCCCTTGCCCTTTTCTGAATGTGACAGGATTGCTCTCACCTCAGGGCCTATCCCCTAGCTACTTTTCTTCAATTCCTCACTCTTCCTTGGATACCTATTTGCCTGCTTCAGCTATTTCTGTGTTTGTTTCTCAAATGTCATTTTGATGAGGTGTCCCTGATCACTGTTTTTTAAAGAGCAACTAATCTCCTCACCTCCCTGGTATACTTCTATACTCTGCTTGATTTTTCTCCTAACATTTATCACCACTTGATAAAAATCTTACCTTTATTTTCAGTCTCATCCCTCTCAAATGTAAACGCCATTTAAAAAGGAATTTTTGCCCCTTTTGTTCTCTACCATATCTTTGGTGGCTAAAATAGTATTCAGCACATAGTAGATGCTCAGTAAATATTTTTGAAAGAGTAAATGGATGACATTAACATTCTTTGAGAAATTTAGCTTTTAAATTCAGAATCACTTCTGTTCCCTCCCATTCTTTAATCCTACTTGTTATCTCTCCCTGCATCTTTGATTCTTTTGTCAACATTACATTTCACTCACAGCTATTAACTTTTCATATTAATATTTAGAGCATCATTTTTTCAGTTAGTACAACAGATACTGAGTGTGCAGCCAACCAGTCCCCTTATGAATATTCATTATATATATATTAATTTAGATATAGTTCCAAATGCTAATTCTTTCTAAATGATAGTGCTATAGAAATGTCTAAAACATCTCAATGTCTTTCCATTAGATAAAGTACGCATTGCAAAGCATGACATTTCAGGTCCTTCATGAGAAAGCTCCTTACCTGTGTTATATTCTGTATGTTCCAGTTAACAAAATGGCTTTCTTCCAGATGGCTGTGATGTCAATGGACATCAGCCACTCAGATCTCCTTCAGACTTTATAAGAGCCACAGTTAGGCATAGTCTTCAGCAGCTGCCCATTGATACTGAAGCCAAGGTTCCTTGGGTTGCTTCCTACCAAAGGCTAACAGTGGCAGGAGGACTAGTGCCAGTGTCTTGGCTCCCAGCTGTGCCATCAGCCTGGATAAGTTTTTCTCAGACCTGCACTGAGTCCTGAGTCTCCTATCCAGTCCTCCCTTACCTACCTCAGATTTGAGATCTGAATTTGAGACCTCTAGGTTCTCTGTCTTCCCCAAGCTCTTCCCTCTTTATCCTTCAATAAATTGCTTATAGATCTCTTCTGATCCTGCTGCCTGCTTCTCTTGCAAAATTAGATACTTGTTCATTGATCATCAAAAGTGTTAATGTATTTCAGCCACTCTTTGCTCTTCCTACAATGCCTTCCTTCTCCTTCTAAAGAAAGGCCTAAATCTTACTTGGCCATAAAGTGGCAAACTCAGGGATTCAACTGTGCCTATATATCCCTACCATACTCTGTGCAACTTGTGAACTTTTATAAAAAATCTTTTATTTTAGCTCTTCCTATATAATATGTCATCCTCCTTTTGGACTTCAAGCCTCTTGATGGCAGGAACCATGTCTTATTTAGCTTCATAAAGTGTAAACACAGAACCTTGGAAGTTGTAGAAATTCAATAGGTATTTGATGAATTAGATTGCTGAAGGTTCTTTATTAAGAGAGAGTGAGACTAGTGTATCAAAATAAAGTACTATTTACGGTCTAGAGGCCCTCTTCACATTTATATCTAAATTTTTCATAACATTCCAATAAATCAGAAAGTAAATCTCTACTACAGTTATGTAGTGGCCAGTCTGGATCTGGTCCACAGATAAGAAACTATCACTTTACTGTAGTGGACAAAGTCGAAGGCTCATGGTGACGACTTTCTGCATTAAGGGAAATTAGCAAATCAAAATCAGTAAAACAGTTTGGGATTTCAGAAGGAATAAACCTAATTATTTTAGAAAATAAAAGGAAATTTCTTTAAAATATTTTATTTGTTTGAGAGACAGAAAGAGCATGAGCAGGGCAGAAGGAAAGAGGGTGAAGGAGAAGCAGACTTCCCACTGAGCATGGAGCCTGATATGCGACTTGATCCCAGGATCCTGGAATCATGACCTGAGACAAAGGCAGATGCTTAACCAGCTGAGCCACCCAGGCACCCAATAAAAACAAATTTTTAATATTTAGGCAAGCTGCCTTAAAATCAACTGCCCAATGTTAACAGCCTATTAGGGTGGTAGTCAACAGATATAGTCAGTGCTGAGTGGATAATAGAAGTGTCAACAAAAACATAACCCATGAATTAACCCATCTGTGATGAATATTTATTTATATTAGGTGTGCATAATAAACACCTGAAATTATCTGTGTGACCTTGTTATAAAGGTCTAATGGAATAAATTTCATTATTTTGCAAAAAGTACAGTGACTTTTTCATTAGCAAACCATTAAAGCATTGTCAATAAATCTAACTTAATGAGAGGTGTACTTACAATAAGGTAGTAATGATGATAAAAGAAATCTCTGATTTAATTTTGAAAAAAAGGAATACCCATACCTAATCATCCTAGAGTTTAAACACTGTTCAATTTATTATATTGGAAATAGCAAGACTGACTCAAAGAAATGAAAGACAAGGATATAGAGAACATTGGTAATTCAAGAATGAATTATGTGTAATAAACAGTTATTTGTGGTGCTAATACTTTAAGCAATGTAATCACTTTTGTTTGTGTTCTTTTTTCATGCATTTAAACAAATACCATCTGTGGTTAATGACAGTCTCATAGAACAGGATGTTGTTTTATATGATTACTTCTGGGGTATGTTGAAACCCAACAAATGTAATGTAATCTGTATTCACTTCCCTGTACTGCAAATCTTTTGTTCTTAAAATCCTGTCCTAACTTTAGTATTAAATTTATTATTAATATCTGAAATGTAACATTTCTACTGTACTGAATAGTTTCCTGGAGACTGACTAGGACTAGGAGTTCAACAATTTTACTTTATCAGATTTTTGTTAACTTTCTTTTAATCAGTGTTCCTGTTTGGCATCTGACAAGGTATTATTTAGGTATAGTACACTCACAAATTTTGCTTAATTTTGCTTAATATTTCTCTGAGTTGTGGTTTAATTTTTAAATCAAAACTTCACCAATTATTTCATCTTTTTTATCTTCTACTATTCCTTATTCTAGATTTCAAAGTTTTTCTCAGATTTTGGAGAAAAATTACCTAGTTAAAAAGCCAAATTTACAAATGGTACTTTTTATCATCCCCAGGTCTGTATTGCTTCTTAAAAAAAAAAAAAAAAAAAATATATATATATATATATATATATATATATATATATATATATATATATGTTTTCAGAGCTATACCCATTTACAAATCCCTAAATATACAGGCCAAATAATTTTACAGTGCTATATTTAGGTAAAAATTACCAGGAAACTTACAAAACTCTATCTTTTCAGACATCGATTGCTACTTGTTCTTTTGCGAAATGAAAACCTTAGTCTAAAAAAATACAAGAATGTCTCTGGAGCTCTCAATGTACCAAGTAATTATTCAAATTAGATTATAAAGCTAAAATAAAATTAATGACAACGATCTTGAATCCTGGTTAACCAGGAAAAAGGTTTTCTTTTTTTAGCTGGATAAACTTAAAGATAACAAGTGTATAAAAAGTACTGTTAATCTCTATGAATTGAAAATATAGGCATGCCTGGATGGCTCAGTCAGCGAAGCGTCTATTTTCAGCTCAGGTCGTGATCCCAGGGTCCTGGGATTTAGTCCCACATCAGTCTCCTTGCTTGGTGGGGAGGCTGCTTCTCCCTCTGTCTCTTGCTTCCTCTGCTTGTGTGCTCTCTCTCTTTCTCTCTCTCTCTCGCAAATAAAGCACAATATCTTTAAAGAATATATATATATATTCTGCATCTCATTCAGCAGAATATACAGATTAATAATTTATGTTTTATTAATATGCATTTATTACCTCTGTTGAATTCAATTTTATAAAGTTTTGCATAATTAATGTGGTATTTTAATCATGTTACAATAACAAAAGTCAGTCTGGAAACATAACTGGGTTAGGTACATTTAGTGATGTCTAGTGGGAAGCATTCCTATATCAGCCTTAAATAACTAATTAGAGAGAGAAACAAAAAATGTGTCACTAGCATTATTAAGAAAAGAGGGTCTATATATTAATTTAAAATATCAGCCTACAACTGGGAAAAGGAAATTATGACTGTTTAAAGTATATGCAGAGAATTACATGAAAATAATCAGTTCTGTGACTTTTCATTACTAAGTGTCCTTATGAGACATCATGAGCCCACTATGTTTTCGTTTTGTTTTGTTTTTTAAATCAAGAGTGTTGTTCATCTAGCAATAAGGAAAAAAGTTGACAAGGAAGTGGGCAGCAGAAAAATGAGCACAAAGGACTCCTTAAATGGAACATGTCAGCATATACATCATGTTAGTACAAGACACTCTGAGAGCTCTACATCCATGTAACACCAGAGAAGGTTGTTTTGAAACCTGCCCTTATAAGATTCCAAATATAAACATGACACAAATCAATTTATTACCATGTCTTGGGATCACTCATTTTGAAACAGGTTGACAATTTAGTCTGAAAGAGAATTTTAGTCTGTTTTAATTTTCTGGCCCATACAAATCCCATCTAAATGTAGGGCCTGCTGGCGATTCACACACCTGTACCCCTGGGGCTAAAAATACATTATATGTTTATAAAAAAAATTTTAAAAATGTAAAAAAATAAAAAATAAGTAAATAAATGTAGGGCCTATATTTCAAATTTATGCCTCACTAGTTCCTGGTATATTGTTGTCATTTAGTCTTATAATTGGGAGTATATATACAGATAAGAAGTTATATGTTATATTAACACATACCCTCACGGAGTGTGGGTGGTCAAAAGTTATAAAATTTTACTTTCTGTGTTTTCCTTTTAGAGGAAAAAGTCATTCTATGAATGAAGACACACCAACAATTTAAAATGGCTTCCTGATGGAAATTTCCCAGTACAAAAATGATCAAGGTAGTATTCTGTAAATATTGCCCTTGAGAATCCTAAGGAGCTTTCTGTTCTCTACAAGGAGCAATACTGTACATCCTTAAAGAAAGATTATCAACAACAACCACAAAAATAACTAAAGGAAGCAAAAGAAAAGATAAAGAAACAATATACACATGCAGTACGTAGGCAGTTTTCAAATATATGTAGAATATTGCCATATGAACTGTAAAGTTCAAGTATTTACAGGGGAAGAGTTAAAAATGAATTAATTTTGGTCACTCATAAGCATTGTTGACAAACAAGCATTGGAAACTTAAAGTCTATCAGTACTCATTTCACACCAAGGTTATAATGTGCTTATTCGTTAAGTGGTACCCATGATCTAAAGAGAAATATTTCTCAAATATGGAGAGACAAATTATTGAATATGCTTATTTGATTGCAGAAAATACTTAGAGATATACCTCTTAATATATTCTATTTCTGTAACTAATTGACAATATTCCAATAAATGCATTCACCTCTTAATTGAATGAGTTTGTCTAAAGGAATTGCCAAATGCAAACAACCAGTTGGGGTTGACAGATCTCCCAATGTAAATTAGTGTTTTCTTATTGGCCTAGTTAACAAGAGTGAATGCTCCAGAGCCTCATCATTTATACAGGTCATTTGTTAAAGTGAAGTTTCACTGTCTGTAAGGTGAAAACAAGACAAAACAAAACAAAATGCTCCTTGACCCAAAGTAGCCTAGTAGCCAATCCCGTGAGACCGAGCTGGATATAATCCTACAGTTTTCTTTCTAGTCATCTTTATAACTATGGGAAGTGTTAACACTCTATTCAGACAAATTCTATTTAGGCACACCTATGACTGAGAGCAAACCAATACCCCGTATAGACTGTTCAATGTTTTTATTTTGGGTAAAGAACCTAAAAGAAGGTATTCTACAGGCATAAAGCATCTAAAATCATGTAACTTTATTAACAAATCATTTATACAGTCAGGATCATTTATACATTTCCTATATGTATGAATTATAGTTACCATGGTTTAAATAACACCAGTGTCCCAACAGCATGGCTCAAACTTCAGATACCACAGTGGCTGACATAGTTTGTAAAGTTACACAGTACAAACTTTGCTGCTAGCTGTTCAGTCCACAAATCACTATGTATTTATCAGTAACCAATCTTGGTACTTCTTTCAAAATCCACAGACAGCAAAGCATAGAATTCTGTTGCCTTCTGTCTCATCGTGATAAACCCATGTGACATTTTACAGAAATGGGTAACTGAAAGAGGCAACTGGCCAACAAAGATGAAAATGCAACAAAGAAACAAAAAGTGATAGCATTACAAGTAAAATTTGGATAGAACATAAATGAGTTATAGAAGGAATAACTTGAGTGTGGGAGTGTTGATCCTGTTACTGTTCAAGAGATTTTAGATCTATGGCTAGAAGAACTTAGGGAAGGCAAAAATTTTAACATAACTGAGAGAAGTAGCTGTGACAGAAAGGATGATGATGCCCCAGAAGAAGTGACTCTGGCAAAAAGATCACAATAATGGAACTCTCAGAGACTCTAAACCATCGAAACTGCAGTGGATAGAATGTTGCTAGCTGATCCAGACTTGGAAAGGAGTGTGACAATTCACTAAGACATAGAAAAGATGCTGCTTCTGCACTCCAAGTTCTATGATGAGATGAAAAAGGCAAGCACTATTTAAATTACTCTTGGTAAGTTTTTGGTTTTGTTTTTCTCTTTTTGCAAAGAAACAAAATACTTAAATCCTCGATGTTTCTGAGGTTTTAAATTATAGTGCACTAAATAAATAGTAGTTTTACCATTTGTTCATTTCCCTATACCCGTAGAGCCATCAAGAAGAGAGTTTTCAATGTTTGGGGAAAAAAGTGACAGGACAATTGTATTTTTCCCATCAGTTATTCAGACCTGTTTGCAGAACCTCAGCTCATCGTCATTTTTAAGGCTCTTCCCCAGTGTGTAACACCAGGACTGCCTGTATTTCAAAGAAGGGGCTTTACTGTGCTAAAACCCTCCACCAGGATTCTTAGTTGTAGTCCTTAAAAAAGTAGTTGATATGTTCCATGAGAGCAAAGATTAAAGGATATAGGAATAAATCTTCTTAGTACCAATTTTACAAATATGTTGAAAATCCCATTTTATTCTAATTTACAGAGAGAAAGGTTTATACTTTCTAATCTTCCTTAAGAAATAAATTTTAATATAGTAAGTAATTCAACCATTACTAGAATATAAATAGTAAATGCAAGTTCTGAGTGTTAAAAATATTTTTAGTGTTCATTTCTTATTCCCATGAACTGCAGCACATCGTGGCACCGTAACGCATTCTCCCTCCAAGCTTTGTTCTCAACTGGCAAACACTGGCTGTCCATGTTCCGTCTTTCTGTTACACACACTTTACTTACACAACACAAGCCAACATGATTTTTCTTCTGATGTCTTTTGGATCATCATAAGCATCATAGACATTTTCATCAGTGATGCCAAGAGGACTGGGAATATGTTAGTTTACTTTTGCTTCCTCTGTTGCTTAGTTGGCTGCCTCTGCAGCAGCAGAACAAAAAGAGGATCATGCATGAAATACAGCTATTATTTATGAGAGAATGGCTGGTTTTAAAACAAGATAGATGGTTAGTATTCCATGGATATTCCCCCACCAGATTGTAACAGTTCTGGAATGAGGTTAAATTGCGAGCCAAGACTGTCAAAATTTTCTCTTGATATAGCACCAAAATAGCCTGATCAGCCCAAAAGCTGCTGAGACTCACTATTAGGAATTGCAGCTACTCTGCAATGTGAAAGGGGATTTGGTCTATTTCATCATTTTGGGTTTTTTTTTTTCCTCCTAGAGTTACTGCCTAAAGAACAAGAATTTCTGCTTGAATGGCTTGATGTGACATTTATCTCTAGTTCTGTGGATGAGGTCATAGTGTTATTTAATGTACTATATTAACCCATGTTTCTTGGATCTCAAATCATCTTAGACTGCAGTTCAGTTTTACCCAGCTCCCAGAAATGGGTATGCAAACAAATTCAGATGACATCCCACGTCAAGATTAGAATGCAGGCCATCCATTCATTCACCAAATTTTATCAAGCATCTATTAACTATGTACCAGTGATTCAACTTGCATGGACAATTCAGTAGTGAAAAAATGTTTTTTTTTTTTTTTCTCTTTTACATCTTCTTCCTGATTTTTTCTTATAAGGCTGATATAAAAGAATTTAGAATTTTGGGAAAAGTCATAAGAAAACCCTAATGGTGAGCTAAGTATCTCAACTAATAAAGTCTATTTATTCACTTATTTATGCTTTCAACTAATAATGTTTAATTTTTTGACAGACTAGCCACTTGTTCTCTCCTGAAAAGGGAGAGTTATTACTATGTCCTAGGAGGTCTTAAAAAGTCTTGCAGAGAGTATAATTGTCACTTCATCCAGCAAAAAACAAAGTGTTTAATAATTTGAAATATAACACAATATTGGAGTTCAGAGTGCTTGAGTTGAGAACAGGCATTCTGAATTCTGTGAGACTATTTGCATTATCAAACATATGTTTAAAAAATATTACTGAGCCACTTAGAAACACAATTTTAGCTGTATTCCAATGAAAAGAACACTATAAGGAAGTCAGTGGTTGTCATGGAAGTCTCTGGCATTTGAATTAATATTTCAAGTATTTCTGATATTAATAATAGAATCATATTTAATTTTTAAGAGAGTTCATGTTTAAGCAATCTCTATACCCAACATGGGGCTTGAACTTACAACCCCAAGGTCAAGAGTCACATGCTCTATACTGACTGAGCCATCCAGACACCTCAGAATCATATTTAATTTGTGGCATGGAAGAAGAACAGTAGCTATAAAATTAGACAATATAACTAGAGAGATGACAGAATTTACTCCATATAAAATAGACATACTCTATCTTCTTTTGTGCATTTACTGCCTTCATTCAAATTTTTTTTCACCCAGGGAAGTTTTAAGGTTGTTTCAGGTTATATATGCCAAAAGAAGGAAGAGTAAAAATCCTTAATTCTATGTGCATTATTTCCTAATACCCATTTCCACACTCAGAGGCAGAATATTATAACAACAAGAAGGAACAGTGTCGTGAAGGATGTATAATTAAAGATACAAATATCACTTGTCTTCTTTTTCACTTTAATTATATACAAGTACAGAAATATAATTGCTTGTTTATATAAATTATATTTTTATTTGTCTTTTCCTAAGTTTGCTATTTATTTACAGAACCCAAGATAGATAACCTCAGTGGTCCTTTCTTCAATGATGAGATAGCAGTAATTTATCTGAAGAACTATGTCTCTTATGAATGAATCCAAAGGCTTCAATCAAGTCCCATTCAATACATTTTTATTGAACAATTTTTTTCTGAACATACACCATATCCATGTAATGCACTAGGCCATGAATATATGAAGGATAAGCAAGTTTGCATTCTGCCTTCAATCAATATAGAGTTTTGTGAAAGTTTTGTAATTTCCTTTTATAAGAAGTTATGCTGTGACTAATAATTAACTCCTGAAATAGAACTATTTAGTCACTTATTGTAAATAAAATTATTCTAAATATACTAGGCTAGTTTTATAAAGAACCTCTTTGGTCAAATAATGAGTCCTCTAGAACATAAATATTCTCCCCCACATTAACCTGCATTTTAACGTTATTTTTTGGTCCCTTTTCAAGTGTTCATGGAGGTCTCTGGGCAAAAAGTACCAAGTCCATATTTGGTGTCCCTTCTTTACCCAGTTTGTTCCTGGAGCTTTTAGTATACCTGCAAGTACACTCAGCCACACCTGTCATGGATCGATTTACTAGTATCCCAAATTCACAGGATTGTCCTTATTTTTCTTAATTGCCTCTGTGACCTCTCCCTTAGCTCAAGCTAAGATGCTGATTAGTGTGAGGAGGTCTTAGCATGGTCATTCCAAATCAACCTTTGCCCCCTTTGCATCCACCATCACCTCAAATGATTAGAATGGAAAAATTTCAAGAAACCAAAATAGGCACTTGCTAAGTATCTGTTGAAGGGGTGGATTAAATAATGACTAATATTGAATGCGAATATTTTAGGGCAGTCTTTCTCAAATTTTAATATTTATGTGAATTATCGAGGAACTTGTGAAAATACATCTGATTCATTACTTCTGAGGTGTGGGACCTGATAGTCTGTATTTCTAACATGCTTTCAAGTAACGCTTATGTTGCTGGTCCTCATTAACATTTCAAATAGGGGGAATTTGGGGCACTACTGTAAAATTTCATATTTGAATACATATTTCTTGGCTGTAAGCACTAGGATTAAACGTCCATTAGAAGGCATAATCTATCACTGGATTTAAAAAATAATGATGCTATTTGTTTCTTATTTGGTACTTACCATGTGCTTACCACATGGCAGGCATTTTAAAGGTTAGGAATTTATAGATTCACTGGAGGGTGAGTAAAAAAATGTTGTGCAGCTTTAAGAGAAAACAGTAATATTAACTATACTAACTGTTACCAGCTATAAAAGCAAAGGTTGTGTAATTTTACAGTGAAGTTCTGAAATGCTGAAGAAGAAAAATGAAGGAAAATTGCTAAGCTTGATAGAAATATGAGAAAAAGAACATGCTATTACATCGAGGGCATATTCCAATCACAAAAGGCTTGGGTGAATCACATGTTAGATGCTCACATTTGTTAACGCTTATGAATAACCTGAGACAAGTACTATTTTATAGATGAAAAAAATGGAAAGATAGGTAGGTTAAATCACTTGGTCTAGGTCACACAGCTAGGAACTGGTAGAACCAGTATTCACATAAAGTAATTCTATAATCTTCTCTGAAATTATTTTTCCTGAACATTAGAGAGACTGTAGATCTAAAAGTATGTTATCACTTTCAGAACTTCATTGTACTTTCCCTCAATCCTTGATGTTATATGTGGCAGTGGATATAAAATGACTCAATTTCAACTTCTTTCTCCTTTGAATGCTTCCTACAGTGTTTCACTTTGTTCCTCCTCCAGTGAATTTGTAAATTCATAACATGTTTGAACTCAAGTATTAATTTAAATAAATTCTGCATCCCTTCAGTGCAGTGAAATTTAAAATCACATATGTTCTTTATTTAAATGACTTAAATATTATAAAAGTACATAAAACTGAAATTCAAAACAAAAATCTATGTTTTATCTACACAAAAACCCTCATGAAAAATGCAAGAGATGAAGCTAATATGGTGTAGATTATGCCAGTTTAAATCTACACTGTTTGAAGTTACAAAAGCTGAAGTTTATAAAACTCCAACTACAAATATGATCATGTTTCATTGAATATGGGGATTGCCATGACTTGTAGGACTTGCTGTCAGTGTCTTTCTCTTACTGGTACATACGGATTTTAGCTTACATGCCCAAGAATCTGTGATGGCAGTCACAACTTTTGAATTTGTTCATATTCACTTTAGTTTGTCATATGTTTAATCTTCCAACATTCTTCAGATATTAGAGACAAATGTTCTACATTTCAATCATCCAAAGAAACGATTTCATAAATAGAATGACTATAGACTGGAGTTTAGACAGCAGGGTTGGAGCACATTTTTTTTTTAAGATTTTATTTATCTATTTGACAGACAGAGATCACAAGTGAGCAGAGAGGCAGGCAGAGAAAGAGGAGGAAGCAGGCTCCCCGCTGAGCAGAGAGCCCGATGTGGGGCTCGATCCCAGAACCCTGAGATCATGACCTGAGCCGAAGGCAGAGGCTTTAACCCACTGAGCCACCCAGGCGCCCCTGGAGCACATTTTTTAAAAAATTGCTTCCTAATTTCCACCTTGCTAGGATAATTAATAGTTGTGATAATAAAAAAATCAGCATCTGCATGTGCTCTGTAATTGACAAAACATGTACAGCATCTTATATGAGTATCATGGATCAACCAGAAGATGATATGAATACTTTTCTTTACAGATGAGAAAACTGAGGCTCACAGCCTAGAGGGAAGTATTCTGAATACAGGGGTTATGAATCAAAATCCCACTGCTGTTCATTACACCATGATTATCTTTTCTGCATGTTAGAAATCTTGCTTATATCAGATAGAGACGGACATGCAAGCATCCTTTCTTTACTTTTATAACCAATACAATTGTGCTTTCAGAATCTCCTACAAGGACACACAGTAGTGTTGCTGTGAGATCATTGCCTTTGATGTCACTCACAGCTGATCCTGTATTACCCTTTATTGCCTCATTTGCATAATGAAGATACTAATACTTATATAAACATTAAGCTTACAAAACATGTAAAAATCAGTAGTCTATCTCTCTGGCTTGATTCAAATTGTGGGGGACATTTGCTGTTAATATTGCCTCTGGTATGTCAGAGACACCATATCATTTTTTCTCCTGATATCACTTAGAATATCAGTTAACTAGTGACTCATGATAAATAAAAATAATCATGTGCTTTCATTCCCAGTAAAATAGCTTTAAGTATTATTTATTGTTTATTGAGTTCCATGCTTTTTCAAATTGTTTTATATTTATTTTCTGAGATATAATGTAATCTTTTAAAGAGAATATGTTTTACTTAAATCTAAAACACAGAAACAAGATTTAGGATTTTGAATGTATGTCAAAAACGGTTCCAGAGATGTATGCTGAAATTATCAGTTTCAAGTAAACTTATTTTCATTCTGATCTTATTTTTAAGGTAACAAAAAGCCCTTTATCCACTTGCCTGGGTGGTTCTTATTTTATTTTCTATGTCTTAATATTCACATCAAAGATCTATTCTATATCTAACTTATGAAACATACATGGAAAGTGATCCCAGTTTTTACTGGCATATTTTTATTTTACGTATTTTGCTTTTTACTCTATGGATTAATAGTACTCAATCTGGAGCAAAGTCAAAACTTAAATAATATGGCTTATTATTAATTTCTTCATTAAACCTGTACCGAGTTGTAAAGAAAGTGACTCAATAACAGTGTACCTGGATGTATGTTTAGCTGTTGGAATCCAAATAAAAACCTAGGGAAAAAAGCAAAAAATCTCATATTTAAGGGCCCACAGAGATTTGAACTACTGCCATTGCCGTAACTCCTTCCACATAGTTTATGCCCCAGCTAAAGAGACAGTTATAATGCCTAATGCCTTTCCAGCCTTCCTTGATGGTAGCATACCTTGTTTGCTAAAGTTGTCACCTCAACAGCACTAAACCACATGATTTCTCCCCTATGTTACTTCATTTTATTTCCCATAAAAAGCACAATGAGAAATATCCTAGGAGCCTGAGCTTTTACTCCCCAACTGTAATGTTCAGTTTTATAACATCATTAAGTTTCTTACAGAAAAATAATAACGTGGGCAATGTGAATGAGTTTCTTATATGGCCTTCAGCATTTCTGGGGCCTAACCAGCTATTAGATTCACTTACTGACTAGAATTTCAGTTATTTAGTGATGCTAGATTACTAGACCACTAGGTAAAGGGAGATGACATCTATAGTAACTTCAAAATTAAGTAATTACACAATTTGGTAACACACTAATGAAGATCTGAGCTAGGCATGTTTTGACCCCTGAAAGAGAACTTGTTGCCATTTGAAACCCAAAGAAGTAACTATTAGGGAAATTTATTTATTAGTGAATAATAAGATTTGATTATTTTGTCTTTAAGAGAGCAAAAGTAGGGATGCCTTTGTGGCTCAGTTATTTAAGCATCGGCCTTTGTCTCAGGTCATGATCTCAGGGTCCTGGGGTCAAGTCCCACATCAGGCTCCTTGTTCAGCAGGGAGCCTACTTTTCCATTTTTTAATTTCCCATTCCTGTAACTTAGCAAACTTTACAAAACCCTTCTTGTTGGTGTCATCATTTCCACTCCTAGGCTAATGGTCAAGGTTAATATGGGGAGGAAAGAATGAAACTGACATTTGTGGAAGGCATTCAATGTCTTTTTTTTTTTTAAGGCATTCAATGTCTTTTATGCTCTAGCTATTTTGTAGCATTTAACCCTGATTCCTCTTCCGTGTTTCTTTATTTTATAGATGATGGAAAGAAGATTAAGTAAAATTGCCCAAAGAGATAAGGTGACATAAGAATACCAAGATGCTTTGTCGAAGATTAGTTGACCATAGAGTTGAGGGTCGATTTCTGGGCTCTCTATTCTGTTCCACTGATCGATGTGTCTGTTTTTGTGCCAGTACCATGCTGTCTTGATGATGACAGCTTTGTAATAGAGCTTGAAGTCCGGAATTGTGATGCCACCAACTTTGGCTTTCTTTTTCAATATTCCTTTGGCTATTCGAGGTCTTTTCTGGTTCCATATAAATTTTAGGATTATTTGTTCCATTTCTTTGAAAAAAATGGATGGTATTTTGATAGGGATTGCATTAAATGTGTAGATTGCTTTAGGTAGCATAGACATTTTCACAATATTGATTCTTCCACTCTAGGAGCATGGAACATTTTTCCATTTCTTTGTGTCTTCCTCAATTTCTTTCATGAGTACTTTATAATTTTCTATGTATAGATTCTTAGCCTCTTTGGTTAGGTTTATTCCTAGGTATCTTATAGTTTTGGGTACAATTGTAAATGGGATTGACTCCTTAATTTCTCTTTCTTCAGTCTTGTTGTTGGTGTACAGAAATGCAACTGATTTCTGTGCATTGATTTTATATCCTGACACTTTACTGAATTCCTGTACAAGTTCTAGCAGTTTTGGAGTGGAGTCTTTTGGGTTTTCCACATATAGTATCATATCATCTGCGAAGAGTGATAGTTTGACTTCTTCTTTACCAATTTGGATGCCTTTAATTTCTTTTTGTTGTCTGATTGCTGAGGCTAGGACTTCTAGTACTATGTTGAATAGCAGTGGTGATAATGGACATCCCTGCCGTGTTCCTGACCTTAGTGGAAAAGCTTTCAGTTTTTCTCCATTGAGAATGATATTTGCAGTGGGCTTTTCATAGATGGCTTTGATAATATTGAGGTATGTGCCCTCTATCCCAAGAATGTCCAATGGAAAAAAGACAGCCTCTTCAATAAATGGTGCTGGGAAAATTGGACAGCCACATGCAGAAAAATGAAATTGGACCACTTCCTTACACCACACACGAAAATAGACTCCAAATGGATGAAGGACCTCAATGTGAGAAAGGAATCCATCAAAATCCTTGAGGAGAATGCAGGCAGCAACCTCTTTGACCTCAGCCGCAGCAACATCTTCCTAGGAACAACGGCAAAGGCAAGGGAAGCAAGGGCAAAAATGAACTATTGGGATTTCATCAAGATCAAAAGCTTTTGCACAGCAAAGGAAACAGTTCACAAAACCAAAAGACAACTGACAGAATGGGAGAAGATATTTGCAAACGACATATCAGATAAAGGGCTAGTATCCAAAATCTATAAGGAACTCAGCAAACTCAACACCCAAAGAACAAACAATCCAATCAAGAAATGGGCAGAGGACATGAACAGACATTTCTGCAAAGAAGACATCCAGATGGCCAACAGACACATGAAAAAGTGCTCCACGTCACTCGGCATCAGGGAAATACAAATCAAAACCACAATGAGATATCACCTCACACCAGTCAGAATGGCTAAAATTAACAAGTCAGGAAATGACAGATGCTGGCGAGGATGCGGAGAAAGGGGAACCCTCCTCCACTGTTGGTGGGAATGCAAGCTGGTGCAACCACTCTGGAAAACAGCATGGAGGTTCCTCAAAATGTTGAAAATAGAACTACCCTATGACCCAGCAATTGCACTACTGGGTATTTACCCTAAAGATACAAACGTAGTGATCCGAAGGGGCACGTGTACCCGAATGTTTATAGCAGCAATGTCTACAATAGCCAGACTATGGAAAGAACCTAGATGTCCTTCAACAGATGAATGGATAAAGAAGAGGTGGTATATATACACAATGGAATACTATGCAGCCATCAAAAGAAATGAAATCTTGCCATTTGCGACGACGTGGATGGAACTAGAGCGTATCATGCTTAGTGAAATAAGTCAATCGGAGAAAGACAACTATCATGTGATCTCCCTGATATGAGGACATGGAGAAGCAACATGGGGGGTTAGGGGGATAGGAGAAGAATAAATGAAACAAGATGGGATTGGGAGGGAGACAAACCATAAATGACTCTTAATCTCACAAAACAAACTGGGGGTTGCTGGGGGGAGGTGGGGTTGGGAGAGGGGGAGGGGGTTATGGACATTGGGGAGGGTATGTGCTATCGTGAGTGCTGTGAAGTGTGTAAACCTGGTGATTCACAGACCTGTACCCCTGGGGATAAAAATACATTATATGTTTATAAAAAAAAAATTGGAAGGGGAGGCAAACCATAAGAGACTATGGACTCTGAAAAACAACCTGAGGGTTTTGAAGGGGCGGGGTGGGAGGTTGGGGGAACAGGTGGTGGGTAATGGGGAGGGCACGTTTTGCATGGAGCACTGGGTATTGTGCAAAAAGAATGAATACTGTTACGCTGAAAAAATAAATAAAATGGAAAAAAAAAAGAATACCAAGATGCAACTTATCTGGCATTGCTGTGTTGCCTACAAAAAAGATCTCAGACATTCCTGTTTGGTTTCTTTTTTTTTTTTTTTTCCTGCATAAACACACTTAATAAAACAGGTGTAAGTTCTCTCTCTCTCTTTCTCTTTTTAAAATAATGCCAAACCAGTACTTTGATTCATGAATCTCTTCTTCTATACAATTTCCAAATCTTACGAATTTTCTGAATTTCATTCTTGGGGAAATCCAACCATTTACCATTGCTGCCTTCCAACTAAAAGTGGTCCATTCTCTTCAGGTGTTTTTGTTTTGTTAGTTTTTTTTTTTCTTTTTGTGTGTGAGAGAGAGAGTATGAGTGGGGGTTGGGGGAAGGTACAGTGGGAGAAGCAGACTTCTGCTGAGCCAGGAGCCCAACATGGGGCTCAATCCCAGGACCCTGCAATCATGATCTGCTGCATTGAAGACATTTAACTGACGAGCCACCCAGGCACCCCTCCCTTCAGATGTCTTATCAGTTTGTCTTCTCAGCCCAGAATTTGGCCAAAATCTCAGACTATAATCAGTGAGTAATATTTTAAGAACCAAAAAGCAACCCTTAGTTGAAAATCAAGTTGTCTCCCTCAGCTGATGGGAAAACTATGAAACATTTGCCCCCACCCCCATGACATATATTTTGATTTAAAATCTTGAGAGTTTTTTTTCCAACAGACAAATATTCTTTCAAATTGTTTTGTTCATTTTTACCACCTTCACTGAAGCATGAATACAGAAGTAGGCATTAGTCTTTGGCTACTGTGTGATTCAATCGAGTGTTACTTGCATTCCAATTACTCAGACAGCATGGAATATAGCTGTGTCCAAGAAGTATTTCAGACTTTCTTTAAAAACTGTGTACTGTGGTATAGAATTCACTTGGATTGCATGTGAATGATTACAGTTTTGACTTGGACCCAAGGTGCTTCTGTAAGGGCCTATTTAGCCAGAGCGGCCCCACCTCAGTTGAACAGCCATTTTGTTGTATATGCAGTAAAACTTAAATTGACCCTGCCCCCCCAGGGGAACTTACTTAAAAGCAAGTCTGGGAAACCCATCCCAGGTAACAAAGCCCAAATACAAGGGTGGGTCAGGTCAGGTGGAGATAACAGCCCGAATGCAGGGACGAGTTGGGTCAGGTGGAGACATCCAATCAGTAGAACAGGCATTCCATCTCCCTAGCTACCACGGAGTGTGGGCCCCACCTTTTGGGTGCCAATTCTGACCAAGGTGATAGGCTAGTTCAAATGTCTGCTATAGGGTAAATTGTAATTCAATTGGTCACTTATGTGTGACCTAGCATGACTGTGCAGCTTTCTCTGTGTGTTGCAATCTCATTGGCCACCTGTGTGTGGCCAGGCCCAACCACATGGCCACATGTGTCTCTGTAAGGGGCGGCCCCGACTGGTCTTTTTGACAGTCGGTTTGATTCTTGATGCTTTTTTTTTTTTTTAAAGATTTTTATTTATTTATTTGACAGAGAGAGAGAGATCACAAGCAGGCAGAGAGGCAGGCAGAGAGAGAGGAGGAAGCAGGCTCCCAGCGGAGCAGAGAGCCCGATGCGGGGCTCGATCCCAGGACCCTGAGATCATGACCCGAGCCGAAGGCAGCGGCTCAATCCACTGAGCCACCCAGGCGCCCCTGATTCTTGATGCTTGATGCTTGGCGCAAAATAAAGCTTTGCTTGACCTTCGCTTTGTATCAGTCTCACTCCTTTGACCACGGACCCATTATTGGAGGACCCAACACTTCTTGGTTATTACTTCAGAGTTATAGATTATTTAAAATTATTACCAAATTCAGAAAAGGTTTTAAATGTTCTATTTTTTAAAAAGGTAATGCATTTAAGATCCTCAAGGTCAGTCCTTATGCACATGTGGGGCAAATCAGACTAAAGAAAAACAATGTGAGAAAGTGCAGCTCAGGATGGCAGCCTGTTAATAGAGAAGAGAGGCTACATATTTAACCAGAATGAAACATTATCATATTAGTCATCAGGACAAATACATTTTACTAAATTCTACTTTTGTCATTCATAGCTATGTGACTTTAGAAGCATTGTTAGCTTTCTGCTCTCCCGTTCACTCTAATGGACTCCTTGTTGTGAAGATTAAATTAGATAATGTATATAAAGTATCTATCATAGTACTTGTCACCTACTGAGGTTTTTCTTACCAAAGAAATGATTAGTTCCTTTCCCTGGCTAAATGAATCTAAAACAAGGTCTCAGACAATACCCTATTTATCATGAACTGTTGGGGTTGTTATATAACAACACCTGGTCCAAATAACTGCAGTTAGAATCATTATCCTCACAAAAAAGCCACAATTAAATAGAAACTAAATACCTTCGACTGAAAGGCAAATCTGATTCTCTTATGCCAAAGCTGAAGCTGTACTCAGGCCAGTAAGGAAAAGAACACTAACTTTTAAAATTATGCACATTATCTTGGTAAAAATAAGCTAGCACCTAATAGTTAATGTTTTCTTTTTGCTGAACCATAGTTAATGTTTGACAAAGAATAACATTTTCTTAAGAAACTAAACAGGTTTTAACCTATTTTTGAAAAAAAAAAAAACCCACAATTTACTTAATACCTACAATGGGGAGCCATTAATAAAGAGGCATTACATGATAAATGATATATGTGTGTATATGTGTTTGAGGGAATGTTTCCTATATTCCATTTTCCTTATCAGTTGACAGAATTTCTGTCACTGTTTTAACCTAAATTATTATACAGTACCACGACAAAGCCATAACCCATAAAATTCAACCAATTCATTTCAAAAATATTCTATTACCTAGACTCAGAAGAGTTTGTTTCAAAAAATATTCATTTTATTTAAATTTTGTCTCTCTAGAATATATTTTCATTGTACCAACTAAGAGGTATACAAACTAAATTTATCTTTCTGTAGTTTCCCCCTGGATGGATATAGTTCTCAGCAATAGCACAAGAATCCTCAGCAACTCAAGTAACAGAATTCCAATTACATGAGGTTGGCTAAAAGACCATTTTTAGATGCTTTTCACACCTCTTTAACTGCTCTTATCAGAGGTTCTCTTTTGCACAACTGGCTCAAGATAAGCACAGTATATGATAGGACCCACATTTGACAGTAGTGCTATGTATTTTGTGTTGATGCATTATTTATCCATCTCTGTTTTCTTTCTCTTTTCAAAGTCAATGTAGAAAGTATGTAAAACTGGTACAGGGTAGGACTAGGGAGACTGCGTGTGTGGAAATGGGGGTTCTATGGGAACTCTGTACTTGCTGCTGAATTTTGCTGTAAACCTAAAAAAACTCTGAAAAATAAAGTCTATTTTTTAAAAACCATATAAAATTAAAATGACAATTTTCCTATACCTTGCTTTTATTATCAAATGTGTGACTGGCAGAGTTTAAAAAATATTTTAAGAAGTTTAAAATATTTTCAAAATATAACTGCAGATTTAACTACAAGTTATCTTGTTAATTTCTTTTTTTTTTTAATTTAAGAATTTTACCTGCATTACAAAATAAATGATATCTATTTTTAGGAACCAGTCAATTTGAAAAAAATCTATCAAATATAATACAAAGTAAAACAATAGGATTTTTGGATAAAAAAGTTGCTAAGCTGTATATTACTAGGAAAAAAAGGGATTCATTATACTAAAATTGTAACTGGGACTTTTAGGACAGGAGTTTTGTAAAAAGTTGTTAAAATATACCATTAAGTGAATTTTCTGCTCTCACGATCATTTGATCTATGGTTACTCTGTCCAGTAAAGGAAATTTTTTAAAATTTTAGCATCATGGGACCCTCACTACAGCAAATTTATGGGATAAAAGCATTTATACATTCTTGATATAAAGAAGAGCTAAACACCCAGAAGTGATGAAAATAAGGAACACAACCAACTGAGAGCTAAACAGTTCACTGTTGTGGGGAAACACGATCAGATAAGAACTTCAGATTACTTATTATAAATGTGCTAAGTAGTTTTTAATTAGCTACTCCAGACAACATCCTTGTGAAATTAAGTGTTATCCACATTTATTAATAAAAAATATTTTTAAAAACATTGCAGAAGGTTAAGCAGTTCAAAAACCACTCTTGCAGATTAAATTACACACACACACACACACACACAATCACATAGACACAAAGCACTCACACAACAGTTAATTTCTGATCATGAAGAATATCACTGAGAAACTAAAAACAGTATTATTGGCAAGACTAAAAACAACATGGATAGCAGCAGCAACAAGTACAACAAAAGACACAGGAGGAACAAATGACTGGAAAAAAAAAACCAAATAGAGCTATAGAATAGTATGCAATACATAAATATTAACTTTGCAGAATGTCAAAATACTTATATCATCTTTAAATCATGTCATTCTGTAAGCATTCATATTTGTTTTTTAATAGGACTAAGTGATCTCTGAAGTATTGCCCAGCCCTGTAATTCTATACAACTAGGCATAATATAATTTTAAAGAATGTTTAAATGCTTAGGGGAAATGCCTATTAAAATTAAGTGAAATAAAAAAATCTAGTATCATTTTATTAAAGATGGACTTTTTCAAAGTCTCCTAAATGTAGTGCCTTTTTCCTTATATCTTCTGATTATAAACAATGCATTTTATTGTGCACAATTATTTTTAAATTCTTTGTCTAAATCCTGTTTCTGATTAAATTTCTTTAAATTTTCTTTAAGTTTTATGGTTTGCATAGCTACCTTCTGCCAAAAGTACTAGAAAAAAAAGGAATTTAAAAAAGAGTAATACAAACAAGAGTGACAATGAGATAGAGAAAATTTGTATTCCCACAACCTGCTCTTACTTGATGAAGTAGATTTATTATTGGTGATGATAGGAAAGGTTGGTTAAAATATCCATAAACCCAAATAAATAACAAAGTTAAAATGCCAAAAATAAAAGAGCAATGAAACAGCAAAAGGAAAGCTGATTCCTAATTTAGAAAGTGAGTGATGGTTGTTAGTAAACTAGTTGTTTAGTTTTTTCTAGAAGTTAGGCAGATATTGGATAAATCACAAAGCATTTACCCTAATTGTGTCATGCCAGTTAATCCTCTGCAAATGATGTTCTGAAGTTGGGTCCTCTGAATCTAGAGTTTTACGTGAAAATCTGTGTATTCATAACGTCATTATTCTCTCACTCTAATCCTGAAAGTCAACTGAACAACAACAAAGTTGTCAAAGGTTAAAATTAACTTTTATAAACCTAGAAATGCTGTGAATATGGTAGCAGCCATCAGTCAGATATAGCTTGATGCTTTAGTTTTCCTTTTTTTTTTTGGTCAAAGGAAAGATTATCTGAGAACTTGCTGAATAGGTCTGCTTGACATATCTAAATGGCCATATTCTCTACATCCTTTTATGTATACTGTGTATCTGATTACTAATGTGGCCCATGTGAAACCATCCATTTAAGTCACAAGTCAATGGGCTTTTAAGAATCTTTGTTTAATTTGTAAAAGTTAAAATAAATGAGGTAAATATCAATGGCTTCTAATATTAACTTTTTATTATCTCACCATATAACTTAAGGGAATGTACTACAGTCAGTAAATTTAACATTTTATCCAGAATGTCCTAAATGAAATGATGTAAAAATGTAACTTTTTCTACATATTCAGAAAGGGAGTTTATTGTGTTGTTAAGTACAATTCATCCAACTAGACTGCACAGTGGGAAAAGCTAACTCATCTACAATGCATTAGATGAAGCAGAGGCACTCGGGTGAATGGCCCCGTGGAGAACACAACAGGACTAAGTAGAACTTGATATGAGGGGCTGACATACAGACTGGATAACATTCATGCTCAGTAGCTGCAAAGGGACAGCAAGTGAGGTGTCTCTAAGGATAATAACTTAGAAATACCTTTCAACCCTTCATCTAACTTCTTCCTCTAGCAAAGGTTAAAAGTAAGTTTGACACCTTGTTCTATTGCCTGCACTTACCCTCAGGTAATAAAAGAGACAATGAAATATAATAATGGGTCCCTGTGCTCCATGGCACTGTATAACATCTATTACACATCTCTAGAAGTTCAAACACACTCTTCCTAGTGATTTTAAATCATTGAACTACATTTAAAAGAAAATAAAAGAAAACATTAGAGTAGATATGTCACTAAGTCTGTGGCTTTTTGCCCTTGCCTCTGAAGTGGTTGACATCTTCATTAATGCTCCCTCTTCACAGTTCCTAAAGAACTTGACATTGCTTAAGTCACTAGTGCATTTAGGTCAGCTAACCTGTAACATATTAATTAATTAAATTATAACTTTATTGGCTTCTTTTAATCCTTGTTATATTATCAAGAAATAATAGACCCTTAGTAAAAATAAAAATAATAATGAGCTAATTTACTGAGTACTCAGTATGTACCAGGGACTGTTTTATATGTATTATTTTGTTTAATTGAAATGCAAAAATACTTGGAAAGCACAAAATAACTTACCCTTAAATGTGTATGTCAAGCACAACTAGAGCTATTTCCGTCTTGATTCATACTATCTTTATTAAAGTAAAGCCTGCTGAAACACAGGAAATACTTGTATCTTGAATCTTATGTATGCATTTAAGGAATGGTATTAATTTTATGTAAGAATTAATACTAAGAAACTACAGAATAAGTACCAAAAAAGTAATCACTGCAGTTTCTATCTTAGCTCAGTTTTACCAAAAATTTTTCTTCCTCAGAGATATCTGTCAGGGGTTTTCTCACTCATTTCCTTATTGTCTTCTAATATCAGCAGATACTTTAAGAACTACCTTCTGGGGCTCCTGGGTGGCTCAGTGGGTTAAAGCCTCTGCTTTCAGCTCAGGTCATGATCCCAGGGTCCTGGGATCCAGCCCCACATCAGGCTCTCTGCTCCGCGGGGAGCCTGCTTCCTCCTCTCTCTCTGCCTGCCTCTCTGCCTAGTTGTGATTTCTCTCTGTCAAATAAATAAAATATTTAAAAAAAAAAAAAGAACTACCTTCTTTGCCTGGTTGCATACAAATTCCTCTAAACAATTTATTCCTTCTCAACCTATTTAGCTGAGCTTGAATATCTATACTTTAGGCTGATTATGGGATAGCTGTAGGAAAAAGAAGTAGCACATTAAAAAGTACAGAAAGAGTGGCGCCTGGGTGGCTCAGTGGGTTAAAGCCTCTGCCTTTGGCTCAGGTCATGATCCCAGGGTCCTGGGATGGAGCCCCGCATTGGGCTTTCTGCTCGGCAGGGAGCCTGCTTCCCTTCCTCTCTCTGCCTTCTTGTGATCTCTGTCTGTCAAATAAATAAATAAAATCTTTTTTTAAAAAAAAAAGTACAGAAAGAGAGTTAAGAGGGAAAATTCTGAGAAAGTAATGTAATCACTCACAGAATGGGTACATTTCTCTAGCATGCCAAGTACCTCGCGCAGAGAATCTCTGATTTATGCCTGAAGGATGTCAGCAGGTGCTTAACCATGCCCATCAGACTGGAAAAGCACTGTCTATCTGTAGAAAGCAGAACCATTGCTATCAAGTGTCTTGTCAGCTCCCCAGAGCCATGCTATTCCTTACCCTTAACCTATCCCACTGCTACCCACCAATGGAAATTTTTCATGTAAAACACAATATCCAACACTAACTCCTACCTTTTCACTCAAGCTTTCAGAAAGAAAATGCTTTAAATGCAATCTGGTTAGAAGCAAGAACAAAAACTGTAATTGTGATGTATACTGCCACTTAATCATCACTCACTGAATCAGCTTCTGTACAGGTGGGAAAAAAGAAGAAAAGGGAGTATATTATATGTGTGAATAGAAGACACTCTGAGATTTTGTATTTCAGGTTTTCTTCCAAAATCCAATGTAAAAGCACTTTCTTTAAAAAAAATAGGATTTCTTTAAGAAATTTTAAGAAAGCAGGGGCACCTGGTTTCGCATCTGACTTCCACTCAAGTTTCGCATCTGACTTCCACTCAAGTCATGATCTCAGGGTCCTAGGATAGAGGCCTGAGTTGGGCTCCATGCTTGGGGGGAGTCTGCTTCTCCCTCCCCCTCCACCCTCCCTCTGCTTGTGCTCTCTGTCTCTGTCTCTTTCTCTCAAATAAATAAATAAAATCTTAAAAAAAGAAAGAAAAAGTAGGTTGCCAGTGAAGTAAGATATAAATCAGTGTCACCCATTTAATATCCTCTGAATACATGTTGTTTATACACATGTGCATACACATATATACACTCATGTATATATGTGTATAACATATATTATTTTTATAAATATTAAAATACATACATACCTATAAGTGTATCCACAAAATTGAAAATATCAGCCATATGTAATAATGTAACTCCAAAATACAGTAAGGAATTGTTTTTTGTTTTTCATATTGATGCACACATCCCAAATAACATTTTGTGTCTATCACTCAATAAGCATTTTAACCCCAGAGAGAATAATCTATTAGTTTTTAAGTCTAGGTTTATGTTACACCACTTTCAGGTATGACACTAGTCTTCTTTTGAAGGATGAATACCCAAATTTTGCATCAACGAGGATGGGAATGGAGGAGATTATGCTGAGTGAAATAAGTCAAATAGAGAAATTCAATTATTGTATGGTTTCACTTATTTGTGGAACATAAGGAACGGCATGGAGGACATTAGGAAAAGGGAAAAATGAAGGGGGAATTGGAGTGGAAGATGAACCATGAGAGACTTTGGACTCTGGGAAACAAACTGAAGGATTTAGAAGGGAGGGTTTGAGGAGGATGGGTGAGCCTGGTGATGGGTATTAAGGAGGGAACAGATTGCAAGGAGCACTGGGTGTTACACGCAAACAGTGAATAATGGAGCACTACATCAAAATTAATGATGTACTGTATGGTGACTAACATAACACAATAAAAAAGTCTTCAAGGTAAACATCAGTGCATGGCAGTGAAGGGAAAAAAAAAGGTAATAAAAAAGAATAAAAGCAAACAATGGATAACAAAGACTGTTAAAAAGAAGATATACCAAAGCTTGTTATGGAATGGATTGGAATGACTCAATGGAATACCAAGGCTGTTAAATAATCACACATTTCCATATCTCCATTATATCTCAGTCCCAATACTGAGTCTATGTGAGAATCTTTCTTTCTGTAGTAGCCATGATATTTATGTCCCTTTTAATAAGACTTCTCTAACATAAAAGGGCAGAGAGGTCCTTTTTTCAAAAGTCATCCTCCTACATTAAAAGATCAAACAATGATTCAAAGTGTAGGGATAGAGGGCACATACCTCAATATTATCAAAGCCATCTATGGAAAACCCACCGCAAATATCATTCTCAATGGAGAAAAACTGAAAGCTTTTCTGCTAAGGTCAGGAACACGACAGGGATGTCCATTATCACCACTGCTATTCAACATAGTACTAGAAGTCCTAGCCTCAGCAATCAGACAACAAAAAGAAATTAAAGGCATCCAAATCGGCAAAGAAGAAGTCAAACTATCACTCTTCGCAGATGATATGATACTATATGTGGAAAACCCAAAAGACTCCACGCCAAAACTGCTAGAACTTGTACAGGAATTCAGTAAAGTGTCAGGATATAAAATCAATGCACAGAAGTCAGTTGCATTTCTGTACACCAACAACAAGACAGAAGAAAGAGAAATTAAGGAGTCAATCCCATTTATAAATGCACCCAAAACTATAAGATACCTAGGAATAAACCTAACCAAAGAGGCTAAGAATCTATATGTAGAAAACTATAAAGTACCCATGAAAGAAATTGAGGAAGACACAAAGAAATGGAAAAATGTTCCATGCTCCTGGATTGGAAGAATCAATATTGTGAAAATGTCTATGCTACCTAAAGCAATCTACACATTTAATGCAATCCCTATCAAAATACCATCCATTTTTTTTCAAAGAAAGGGAACAATTAATCCTAAAATTTATATGGAACCAGAAAAGACCTCGAATAGCCAAAGGAATATTGAAAAAGAAACAGCATGGTACTGGCACAAAAACAGACACATAGATCAATGGAACAGAATAGAGAGCCCAGAAATAGACCCTCAACTCTATGGTCAACTAATCTTCAACAAAGCAGGAAAGAATGTCCAATGGAAAAAAGACAGCCTCCTCAATAAATGGGGCTGGGAAAATTGGACAGCCACATGCAGAAAAATGAAATTGGACCACTTCCTTACACCACACATGAAAATAGACTCAAAATGGATGAAGGACCTCAATGTGAGAAAGGAATCCATCAAAATCCTTGAGGAGAATGCAGGCAGCAACCTCTTCGACCTCAGCCGCAGCAACATCTTCCTAGGAACATCAGCAAAGACAAGGGAAGCAAGGGCAAAAATGAACTATTGGGATTTCATCAAGATCAAAAGCTTTTGCACAGCAAAGGAAACAGTTAACAAAACCAAAAGACAACTGACAGAATGGGAGAAGATATTTGCAAATGACATATCAGATAAAGGGCTAGTATCCAAAATCTATAAGGAACTCAGCAAACTCAACACCCAAAGAACAAACAATCCAATCAAGAAATGGGCAGAGGACATGAACAGACATTTCTGCAAAGAAGACATCCAGATGGCCACCAGACACATGAAAAAGTGCTCCACGTCACTCAGCATCAGGGAAATACAAATCAAAACCACAATGAGATATCACCTCACACCAGTCAGAATGGCTAAAATTAACAAGTCAGGAAATGACAGATGCTGGCGAGGATGCGGAGAAAGGGAAACCCTCCTCCACTGTTGGTGGGAATGCAAGCTGGTGCAACCACTCTGGAAAACAGCATGGAGGTTCCTCAAAATGTTGAAAATAGAACTACCTATGACCCAGCAATTGCACTACTGAGTATTTACCCTAAAGATACAAACGTAGTGATCCGAAGGGGCACGTGCACCCGAATGTTTATAGTAGCAATGTCTACAATAGCCAAACTATGGAAAGAACCTAGATGTCCATCAACAGATGAATGTATAAAGAAGAAGTGGTATGTATACACAATGGAATACTATGCAGCCATCAAAAGAAATGAAATCTTGCCATTTGCGACGACGTGGATGGAACTAGAGGGTATCATGCTTAGTGAAATAAGTCAATCGGAGAAAGACAACTATCATATGATCTCCCTGATATGAGGACATGGAGAAGCAACACGGGGGGGTAGGGGGATAGGAGAAGAGTAAATGAAACAAGATGGGATTGGGAGGGAGACAAACCATAAATGACTCTTAATCTCACAAAACAAACTGGGGGTTGCTGGGGGGAGGTGGGGTTGGGAGAGGGGGAGCGGGCTATGGACATTGGGGAGGGGAGGCAAACCATAAGAGACTATGGACTCTGAAAAACAACCTGAGGGTTTTGAAGGGTCAGGGGTGGGAGGTTGGGGGAACAGGTGGTGGGTAATAGGGAGGGAACGTATTGCATGGAGCACTGGGTGTTGTGCAAAAACAATGAATATTGTTACACTGAAAAAAATAAATTTAAATACTGAAAAAAAAAAAAAAGATCAAACAATTTAACTCTTCCAGAGCTTAAGTTAAAATGTACCGGATATGAAAGACATAAGGGACTGCACCGTGCCATAGTGAAACTGTTAGAATTGGACTTCAGGTGCATGACCTTAGCCGTTTGTGACCCGGAGTAGTGCAGACTTGGTACCCACGCAAAACAAGGTTCCTTCATGAGTTTCTTTGGATTTTGCAATCTTGAGATCCTTCTGACCATTAATGATGTCATCTGTAAAGTAGTCAAACTACACCTACAAGTGAACGATTCTGAACATGGAATGGCACACAAATGTAAAACACTAGCATTGAAAAATATTATTATCCAGCAGTGTGAGCTAACATCTGTGTTTTTACATATAAAACAAAGTCAAAGTTCTTTTTTTTTTTTTAATTTTTTTTTCCATTTTATTTATTTTTTCAGCGTAACAGTATTCATTCTTTTTGCACAACACCCAGTGCTCCATGCAAAACGTGCCCTCCCCATTACCCACCACCTGTTCCCACAACCTCCCACCCCTGACCCTTCAAAACCCTCAGGTTGTTTTTCAGAGTCCATAGTCTCTTATGGTTCGCCTCCCCTCCCCAATGTCCATAGCCCGCTCTTCCTCTCCCAATCCCACCTCCCTCCAGCAACCCCCAGTTTGTTTTGTGAGATTAAGAGTCATTTATGGTTTGTCTCCCTCCCAATCCCATCTTGTTTCATTTATTCTTCTCCTATCCCCCTACCCCCCCATGTTGCTTCTCCATGTCCTCATATCAGGGAGATCATATGATAGTTGTCTTTCTCCGATTGACTTATTTCACTAAGCATGATACGCTCTAGTTCCATCCACGTCGTCGCAAATGGCAAGATTTCATTTCTTTTGATGGCTGCATAGTATTCCATTGTGTATATATACCACCTCTTCTTTATCCATTCATCTGTTGATGGACATCTAGGTTCTTTCCATAGTCTGGCTATTGTAGACATTGCTGCTATAAACATTCGGGTACACGTGCCCCTTCGGATCACTATGTTTGTATCTTTAGGGTAAATACCCAGTAGTGCAATTGCTGGGTCATAGGGTAGTTCTATTTTCAACATTTTGAGGAACCTCCATGCTGTTTTCCAGAGTGGTTGCACCAGCTTGCATTCCCACCAACAGTGGAGGAGGGTTCCCCTTTCTCCACATCCTCGCCAGCATCTGTCATTTCCTGACTTGTTAATTTTAGCCATTCTGACTGGTGTGAGGTGATATCTCATTGTGGTTTTGATTTGTATTTCCCTGATGCCGAGTGACGTGGAGCACTTTTTCATGTGTCTGTTGGCCATCTGGATGTCTTCTTTGCAGAAATGTCTGTTCATGTCCTCTGCCCATTTCTTGATTGGATTGTTTGTTCTTTGGGTGTTGAGTTTGCTGAGTTCCTTATAGATTTTGGATACTAGCCCTTTATCTGATATGTCGTTTGCAAATATCTTCTCCCATTCTGTCAGTTGTCTTTTGGTTTTGTGAACTGTTTCCTTTGCTGTGCAAAAGCTTTTGATCTTGATGAAATCCCAATAGTTCATTTTTGCCCTTGCTTCCCTTGCCTTTGCCGTTGTTCCTAGGAAGATGTTGCTACGGCTGAGGTCGAAGAGGTTGCTGCCTGCATTCTCCTCAAGGATTTTGATGGATTCCTTTCTCACATTGAGGTCCTTCATCCATTTTGAGTCTATTTTCGTGTGTGGTGTAAGGAAGTGGTCCAATTTCATTTTTCTGCATGTGGCTGTCCAATTTTCCCAGCACCATTTATTGAAGAGGCTGTCTTTTTTCCATTGGACATTCTTTCCTGCTTTGTCGAAGATTAGTTGACACATAGATCAGTGGAACAGAATAGAGAGCCCAGAAATCGACCCTCAAAGTCAAAGTTCTTAAGGAAACACTGTTTAAAAAAAAAAGCCTAAAACTACTTACCATCTTTATTTATCCTTCATACCTCTCAAAGTTAACAAAAAACACATTCAGGCTTTACTTTCCATACAGGAAAGATCAAAGAAATAATTATTAGACTTGAACTAATGGATATAAAATGTATGATAAATCCACTGTACTCCTGAAAGAATACTTTCCAGATGAAAGTGAGAAATAAAAATATGAGAAATGGACGAGTATATGCATGAATTTAATTCATAATTAATTGACAATGAAACTATTAGTTTACTAAATACATAGTAACTGGGCAATTGATAAATTTGTTTCAAAGACACTGTTATATTTCTGCCTCTCATTACATAGCAAAACAGGGTCCCTATAGAGCAGGGCAATAACACTTTGATACTTACTAAAATATATACGTAAAAATATAGGTAAGGATTTGCCTAAAATATTCTTTAACCATTATGGCAAAGGAAACAACCATAAAAGAAAAAATCTCCACTGAACAAATAGTTTTAAATGTTTATAAAATGTAGTAGAATTTAAGTGAAAAATTGGGGAAAATGTCACGATATATGACAAAGTGTTACACATATATTTAGATCTTTAAAATCAATAAAAATACAATAATAGTACTGGGAAAATGATGACATCCATGAAAAAATACTCAAACGTTTAAACCCTTAACTATACCTATGTGAGGGCTTGGAAAAATGAACACCACACCCTTGCCTTCTGGGAGACTAATCACTGTGATTGCTTTGCAGGCAGAGGTGCTGATAAAAATTGAAAAGCTTTCAAATCTTTTTACCTTATAATTCAGTAATCCGACTTTCAAGAATTTATTTACAAGTATATTAAAGATGCTCACAAAAATGTATATATTATAAAATTTTAGAAAAAGGAAAACTACTTAAGACAAGTATTGCAAACCTCTAAATTCAATAAATTTCAAACTTGCTAACAATATTAGCAATTAATATTGATTTTCTTCAAGCAGCAGGACAAGTGTTTTTTTTTTTCTTCCTTTTCTATACTTTTCTAATCTACAATAAATGTGTATTACTTAGACAGCCAGAGGAAATATTTTAAATTATGCTGAAGCAGAAATGATTCATGATGGACAAGAAACAGGATAATTTAGTTTGTACTCATAGAAGATAATTTAGCTTGCACTCATAGAAAACACAGGAGACTGGTGGATTGCACAGGGACTTGAATGCCTGACTAAGGAATTTCTGTCATTGAGTAGGCAGTGGGGAGCCATTGAAGTTCTTTAAGCAGGGAATTCACACTGTCAATTTGATGGTTATGTGCAGGTTTAAATGAAATACTTCGACTCTTGTTGCAAAGAGGCCAACTGACATCAAACTACAGTAGTGATGGTGTGGTTAGAGTTTAGTGATCTTAAGACCGTTGCATGAGACTTTTCAAGATAATCAAATACACTTGAATAATACATAGTTTGTATATGAGATATTCAATTTAAGCCTTGCTATCAAATGTCATGAAATGCAGAAACATTTTAAGCTTTGTGTTCCTCTCTATATTATCTCTTGAAAAGCTGTGTTTCCCTCTAGATTATCTGTTGAAAAGCATGGCATGAAGTTCATGTGAAGAAGCAACTGACAGTACCTCATCTAAAATCCGAGTCCTAAAGTTTAAACCTATCATGTTGAGTTTAGGCTAGGTTTTACTGTGAGGATTACAGAAATGCACATCTTTATTACTTCGAACTAGCCTGTTTATGCATTGCACTGCTGGAAACTCAAATGTTTCAGAATTGTATGGCAAAAATAATAAACTCACATGGAATTTTAAATGGCTGTTAGACATTTAGAGCAGTGTCAGACTAGTTATGTCAATAACAGGGGCTGTTTTCACATTTCCTCCACATCCCTTTGGGGCCATCCTCCTTCCCAATTAAAATATAGATTTTAAACTGGTTGCAAATGTGCTATGCATGATACTTTACAAATGATCCCTTTGGATTACTAAACATATAAATCATATCTGCTTATACAATGAAATGGTTTTCACCTTTAGGATATTCCCCTTTCCATAAGAGAATTTTTTTCAATGATATGACTGAATACAGTTTTTTTTTTTTAATTATGTTATGTTAGTCACCATACAGTCCATTAGTAGTTCTTGATGTAGTGCTCCATAATTCATTGTTTGTGTATAATACTCAGTTCTCCATGCAATACGTGCCCTCCTTAACACTCATCACTGGGATAACACATCCCCTTAACCCCCTACCCTCTAAAACCCTCAGTTTGGTTCCTGGAGTCCATAGTCTCTCATGGTTCGTCTCCCCCTCTGATTTCCCCCCCTTCATTTTCCCTTTCCTTCTCCTAATGTCCTCCATGCTATTCATTATTCCACAACTAAGAAAACCATATGAAAATTGACTTTCTCTGCTTGACTTATTTCACTTAGCATAACCTCTTCCAGTTCCATCCATGTTGATACAGAAGTTGGGTATTCATCCTTTCTGATGGCTGAGTAATATATGGACCACATATTCTTTATCCATTCATCTGTTGAGAGCATCTCAGCTCTTTTCACAGTTTGGCTATTGTGGACATTGCTGCTGTGAACATTGGAGTGCATGTGGCCCTTCTTTTCACTATATCTGTACTTTGGAGTAAATACCCAGTAGTGTAATTGCACTATATAGGCTAGCTCTATTTTTACCTTTTGAGGAATTGCCACACTGTTTTCCAAAGTGGCTGCACCAACTTGCATTTCCACCAACAGTGTAAGAGGGTTCCCCTTTCTCCACATCCTCTCCAACATTTGTTGTTTCTTGCCTTGTCAGTTTTTGCCATTCTAACTGGTATAAGGTGGTACCTTAGTGTGGTTTTGATTTGAATTTCCCTGATGGCTGATGAACTTTTTTCATGTGTCTATTAGTCATTTGTGTATCTTCTTTGGCGAAGTGTCTGTTTATGTCTTCTGCTCATTTTTTGACTTGATTATTTGTTTTATGGGTGTTGAGTTTGAGAAGTTCTTTATACATCTTAGATATCAGTCCTTTATCTGTAGTGTCATTTGCAAATATCTTCTCCCATTCCATGGGTTACCTTCTATAAAAGAATTTTTAATCTCACTCTTTAAATCAGTTCAACTTCACTGAAATTAGAACCATGGTCTCTTCCCTAGAATGTTCTTTTGAAACCTTTCCTTCACAAGATAACCTGACTGTTGGACTCCGATCTCCTCTCATCACACACTGCTGCATCTGCAGTCACGTATCTTTCCACTAACACTCTTCTAAAATTGAAACCTCCTGGCCTTTGAGTTGCTGTTCCATTCATTCAGTATTTTATATTTCTTTTCTCTAGTTGGGTCACAACCTGATTTGGAAAGAAGATCATGTGTAATTGTCTACACTTTTTGGCAAAAAAATGAAAAATATGGAGGATTGTATTATCTTTTGGTCTAAGAAAAAAATCCGGTAAAAGGAAAAATCTTCCTTTACCTCTCAGTAACTTAGTATATTACAATAATACTATTGGGCAAAGGAACTCTAAATTTTGGAAATACAATACAAGAACCAGAACACTTTCTTTGAGACCATAAAACACTCTGTTCTTTGGCTACAGGTCTTGAGAACTGCATGCTAGATTACTGGAAAAGAATGGGTCATTGACAGGGAAGTGCTGAAATAAATAATTCTAGCTGCGAATTTTCTGTGTACCCAGAGATGAAGTGAGCACATGAATTAACTATTATGAAACTTGCCAATCTGTGAAAAAAATGTGTACTTTTTAATAAAAATTTGAAAGACATTATGATTTTTTGATGTACGTTCAGAAATGATCTAATTTTATAGAATAAAAGCAGCCTCCTCAGGAAATGAATGACAGAGCACCTAGGTGGCTCAGTTGGTTAAGGGACCAACTCTGATTTCGGTTCAGGTCATGATCTCAGGGTCGTGAGAAAGAGCCCTGGGTTGGGCTCCGGGCTGAGTGAGGAGCTTGCTTGAGATTCTCTCTCTCTCTTTCTTCCTCTGCCCACCCCCCCAACCCCCCACCCAGCTCATGTGCTCTTGCTCTTTCTCTCTCTCAAAAAAAATTTAAAAATCAATAAATAATAAATAATAAAAATAAAATGAGTGACAAGAGGGATGATACGATATCATCAAAAGCTAAGAGACAAAATCCACTTTTTTGTCTTTTGTTTCTTCTTCTTTTTTTTTTAAGATTTTATTCATTTATTTGACAGAGAGAGGGGGAGCACAGGCAGAGGGAGAGGGAGAAGCAGGCTTCTTGCTGAGCCAGGAACTGGATGTGGGGCTCCTGTTACCCGGGATCATGACCTGAGCCGAAGGCAGACATTTAACCAACAGGTGACCCGTTTTCTCTCTTTTCAAAATAAGTTCTTTTCATTTTCTTTTCCATCATTAAATTTATACATGATTGAATAATATTTATTAAGCTCTAAAGTTTGTATTTTCACAACTGCTTAAATATAAAATATACTAATAGACCCAAGATAAATATATTTAGTGTATCAGATACATAACATGTAATTCTATTCATTACTAAATTTGACAATCTCAAAATATATGTTTAGTATACATAGTAGTTTGTGGTATAAGGAAAGAAATTTTGATGGACTTCTGAGTCAGCTAGAACTTGCATTGATATTCACTTGACCACTAAGATAATGATGTCATTGACCAAATCACTCAGTTTTTCAAATCTGTTTCTTTATGAGTAAATTGAAGATAATGCTGTTAAAATTAAGGAAGATTAAGTATATAAAGTGCCTCACATGCGGAAGGCAGTCAATAAAAGTACCCTTGCTTATGTCAGAGTCACTGTGAGGATTAAATTGGATAATTTATGAGAACTTTGGGGCCCTTTTCATGCAATTGCTTTTTATCCATTTTTTCACTCATCTAACATGTATATGTTAAGTACTTACTGTGTGCTAGATATTTTAAGTGCTTTATTTTAAAAGAGTATTTTATATAAAATACAAGATAAATGTAAGATCATCAAAGTTATCTTAAAACATTAACTATATTTCTGGACTTGCTTTGTATTTAATGTAACAAATGTTTATATCATCTTTAAGTGAAAGTAGCAGGTTAATCATTGGTTGTGATTATTTCATATTTTATGATGAAAGTTAATTTGGCCATATTACAGTTCTAATTTTAATATGGTAAATTAAGGGTAATGCAGTTCAGATTCAGCATATTGTCTTTCAAAATAATTAAATGATACATACAAATTACTTACTAATAAGCTGATAGCATAATTATGTGAAACCTAAGATTATTTATAATAAACAATGGATCATGTTTTAAATTGCGACAGTGGGAATGAGGCAGATGTGCCAAAAAGGACAATCATGCCAAAGTGATAAACAACTTATTTTGTCAATTTCAGGGTAGAAAAATCCCACTTCAGGACGATAAAAAATTCCTAGTTTAGAGGAAGAACACATCTCCATTTGTACCATTTCTACAATGCAGCATGTAGCCTAATATAACATTTATTGCAGGAATAGAGAATATACAAGAATACAGCAGGGCCTGATTATATTTGTATATACAAACACGAAAATCACCATTTCTTTATCAAATACACAATTTTAATTAAACGGGCATTATATTAAATAGCTGGGTGGAGACTAAGTGAACATTTTAATAAATTTGAATAAGCATATCAGTTTTATAGTAGTGAATGTGTATTTGAGGAAATACGCACCTTTTTTCATTTTAATAATTCATAAAGAATAACACTGTAGTATGGACACACAAAACTTTTAATCAGGTCACCAAAATTTTTTGCATAATTTTAGCAGTTTGGTTCAATACCATTGCCATGTTCAGTTAACGTTAGTCGAAGTCATGTGACCTATTTGAAATGAGATAAGTGGTCCCAGTTCTGTGTCAAGAAAACATCTATGCAAATTGAAAAATATGTACATTTTGTAAAATTTTCTTACAATAATACCTAAGCGACTGCAGTCTCACACATCCGAAATTTTAGAGAGGTATTGGAGATTAATCATGTCTGAGAATAAAAAATAATGTTGATCTCTGACTTACTGAAAGAAGGTTCTCTGATTTTGTCACTTTTTCTCTTTCCTCCTCACTTCCTCACCCTCTTCCTACTTTAAATACATGCCTAACATTTTACCAGCTATAATCTTGATTTATTTTGAAGTTCTATTTTGCCAATGGGATTTAGGTAGTTGTGTGTTATGAAAATGATCAAATTCATTTTTCTAAGTAAGCCAATAATGTAGCCTAATCATGTAGTTTGGCATATTTCATTTTTCAAATGCATCTCTCTTTAATTGGTATGCTTATAGTCTGGACATCTTCCCTATTCATAAGCATACATAAACCTTCATTACTGATTCTTTAAAAGGGTCTCTAAAATTTGTGCCTAATACTTTCTAACCCACAATCAATACTTGTACTACCCATTTGAATAAAAGTCTCTAGAAAATCCTGGTATTTAGTATCATAATAAGATAAGTATTGTTTCAAAACTCATCCTTCCATAATGCTAAACTGATTTTCAGGCTCTTCTAGAAATAGTGAAATATTTTATTTTAGATCAAAATAGCTCTTTGGGATAATGAGAAAAAACTGTTTCAGACTCCACTGTTTGGTTTCAGGACAGGCTATTTTGCATGTTGAAGCTTTGATTTCTTATTTATAAAATGAAAAATCAGAGCTTTTGTGATGAATCCCTAGTGAAATGACAACATGCCTCTTGAAGTGCATCATATAACATAATTACATTTAACCAGAACAAGTGACCCTTACTATGTACACAGCACTTACTTTGTGTACTACATTTCTATACTATTTTAAAGACGTAGATGAGTCCTTGATCTCAAAGGCTTGACAATTTAGTGGAAGAGGCTTTACATACACACAACAGAATTTAATAATAAATAGACAAAGCAACATCTAAGCATGCGCACATTTTAAAAGTCCTTGCAATCTAGGTTTAAGCTCCTCATATGGAAAACTACTAGGCAAAAATGTTCCTTTACAGAAAATTAAAGTATGGAAAGGATTCTTTTAATGTCACAGTGCCTGTTGTGCAGATGATAAGCCAGGTGGCCCCTGAAATGCAAGCTGGTAGTGATGCATTTGAACCAGGTTCACTGAGATCAGTAATTTCCCAAAATACCTGATGAGCATATCACCATCACCTCTTCACCCTTTTAGAGGAGTAAAAACTCCTGACCAAGGAATAATTATGCTGTGTTTACTATGAGAATTAAAAGTTCAATATTAATACCTGACTATTTAGTTTATGAAGCCTTTGAAAAAGCCAGTCGAAGGGACATTATAGATGAGACACAACCACATGAGAGATCTTTATGGCTTTCATTATATGGTTTTTAATGATTACAGTTACTGAAGACCTTCAATGCACCAGGCATTATACACATAATATTTGTAATCTCATGACAATTTTGCAAGGTTGGTGTGATCCTTCTTATATTATAAGAAAAGAGAAGTTCACTGAACCTGAGTAACATAGATATTCAGGAAATGGCTGAGCTTTAACTGATATATGTATCTGTTTAACCTCTCTGACTCTAGGCCTGTGCTTGTTTTTATATTACTCCCCAATAAAGCACTGTCACCCAATCCATTTTTGTCTACTACCCTGCTTCATTTTCTTTCTTCCATGAAGTCAATACTTAATGTATTCCTAGCATTTAGAACACAGTTGACTACTCAATGCATGTTTACTGACTGACTGACTGTCTAAATAAATAAACAATTTGAACTAACTGAATCTCATCCCCCTTTCATTATCTGGCTTGCCATTCTTTCAGATGGGTTCCTGGAACAACATTTCTTTATTTCTTTAACAAAGGGAGTTAAAATTCTAATTTTGTCTCTATCATATTTTCCAGTCCTTTATGATAAAACAAGCCTAATAGGTAAATGCATAAACCCAGTGTAGCAAGTAAGAGAAGTAATGAATCTAGTAACATGTGGAATTTAGATACAGTTATTATCATCTGAGATATTAATATATGATATTTACATATTATTCTTTTAGATAAAAGATCCCAGGAGCTAGAGCTTTACATAAAATAAACATTTTCATTTCAGGAGAGGTGAGCACTAGGCCAAAAGAGCAACTCCTAGATTGTACTATATATGTATGGCCTGCTGCAAAGAATAAATAATATATACCAGCCAAAGAGTACAACATCATGAAAATTGCAAATTCCTGTCAACACTATGAAACAGTTTTTTTTTTCTTTTAAGGAATATGGGAGAAATTTAAAATTCACTGTCACATTATTGATCTTTAATTATGCACTATAAAATAGCTATTAATATATCATATTTTAATGTATTTACATATTATGTATAAGTACATAACATATAGATAATAAATGTATAACTTATAAATCATATATATGTATAACTATATGTAAATATATATTGAATTTTTAAATATATAAATATAGTTATAGATACATAATAGCTACAAAAATGTGGCTTATATGTAACTTTCACCTTTTTATGCTAATTAAGCCTCCCATACTGCTGTTGTCATTCATTTACTAAAAAGTTATTAATTTTATGTATGGCACTACTGTCTTAACCTGCAACTATATTTCAGGAAATTCACACATAATTATAGATGCATCTAGTCTATCCAGTCATCAGCTACGTCATGCCACTATTCCTCTTGCCATATGAGCAAGCATATTCGTTTTAGATACATTTTTAGTATTGCAACTTCACATCAGGATAATGCCAGTTAGATTATTTCTGAGTCATTTTCTTCATTTAAGACATAACCAGCTTAGAGTAGCATCTGACCCCAACTTCCAAGCATGCCCCTGCTTAGTGCACCTTTCAGGGCTGTGTATATAATTATTACTAGTATCATTCCCATCATCATTTTCTTTATCCCTAATAATACAGTTTCTTTGAACACTTACTCTGTGCTAGGCAGGGTGTTTGTCACATTATATGTATTTGCCTTAACACATATAAAAGTAGCTTTATGATAGTCATCAGGATTGTCGTTCAATAGGTGAGGTAACACACCTCTCCAAGGGACACACAGGCAATATGTGAAGGATCCACATTTAGACCCACATGTTGCTGCATTCTGAGACAGAACACACCCACAGCAGACACATTCTGCTGTAACTCTCCGTGCACACTGTTTTTTTGCCCTCCGCAACACAACTCCTCCAGGTTGGGAATTTTCATTTGCCCTGATCTGCTGTTCCTAATAGAGTACCTACACTAAGTATCTATCAAAGAATTAGAAGAATAAGTGAAGCTAAATTTTCCATTTTTTAAAAAACAGAGTAACATTTTCTTGTCATTTGACTAAAATGCAAAAATGTGTAAGGCCTCTGCAAGATATTATATATCTGGGCATCCATTGCCTTTTGATGTTGGCTCAGTTTCACTGGAATTACTTAATTTTCCAGTTAGAATCATATCACTGACCTCAGTGTGATCTTATTTCCTACACTTGGGCCTTATTTCCTTATTAATATTTTGCCCTCAAGTTGAAACTTCATTAGAATTAATTTTGAATCCACAATGTAACACTAAGTAAAAGTATAGCACTAAGATGTAGTGAAGTAGATTAAATCAGCTTGTAATCTTAATTAGGTAAATATAACTTTATCCAAACAAAAACCACACAAAATATTTGTCACTATATTTCTTCTGCCTTTGTCTCTAGAAAAAGGCAAAGGAAATATTGTTTACATTCCTAGCAGAGGTGACTTCCAATGTTCCATGTCTTATAACTTCAACATCAACACGGTCATCTATGAAGACTATTTCTGAACAAACTGTAAGTGATAAAATTGCTCTACCTTCCATCATTAACAATTGCTTTTGTTCCATACGGTAACAGAAAGAACACTTGCGTTAGTCTGTGCATTGCCAAGTCACGTTTCCTTCGGATACAGTAACTGCCAAAACTTTGCCCATCAAACACCTGGATCACACTGAGAAATGCAATCACTGAGGTAGGCAATAAAATGTTCCTGTTTTGCTGGATAGAGCTAATTAAAAGTCAAGGTGTTTAATTTGGTACATCACAGAGAGTAATACTTTATACAGTGTAACCCAAGTTTCATTTATTTACTTTTTTTGAATCAAATTAAAGAACATAACATAGCATAATTATAATTTACCAGCAAAGTCTGAGTTCAGTCTGCGTAAAGTCAAAACAACTGATCAGTTCAATGTTAAAAAAAAAAAAAAAAGATAGACAAAGATCATCTATGGACTGTATTATAATTCACTTTCCATCAACTAAACAGAGGTTGTGTTTGTCAACCTTTTTTTTTTTTTTTCATTTCTCCCCTATGTAGTCTTTTATATCTTTTTTTCTTAATTGTTAACCCCATGAAATTTTAATGTCACAGATAAAAGGGTATAGTGTTTCTGTAATGTATGTATATCTCTGTTTTTTACACACAAAGAGTAAGGCTTTTTTTTCACCATCCTCTTCAAGGAACTGATTTTAGCACCCCTGAGAGCTCTATCTCCCATCAAGAATGTATAAGTATGCAAAGCTCAAAGTTTCAAATTATAAAAAATAATACTTTAATTTCAATGAGGCATTTATTTGTCAGTTCATATAGTTTAACCTGCTCTGTTTCTTTTTGTAGAAAGAATTTTAAATGAAAGAATTGAGATAAGAGAAGCAAAGAAACTATTTTTTAACCATCTTTTAATCACTATTATAGCAGTTACTTCTTGAGACGAGATATTGCTGAATATAAAATTTCAACTATATATTTACAAATAAAGTTTTAAGTAAACTCCAGAACTATGCAGCAGTCCCTTTCTGTGAATTCTAATTTTGTAAATTACAGTCTCTATGGGGAGGGTGAGGATGTGCAGAGAAACGGGAACAAAAGAGAAAATCAAGTATATCCATGCATCAGAAACTTCCGTTCTAAATAGAAACTCAAGCGGAAGAGTGCCCGGATTTTTTTATTTTTTTTGTCTGGTTAGACTGATATTTTATAGTAATTGTCTTATTTTTTAGTATACTTTCTATGAAGAAGTCATGAAAGACTGAAATTTGCCCTGCCACCTGTCTGTTTAATAGCTCTACTTCATTGTTATCTAATTCTTTTTGTTTAGGGTTTTGGGAACTTTCATGGCTCTGTACAGATAGAATTTAAATGGTAGAAAAATGCACGAGTTCATTTCAGCTGGTTTGGATGGACCACATACTAATTCCCATGGCTACTGACCCAATGCTATAGAATCTCTTAACTATAAATGCTATTCTGTAACCATGAGTCTACTTGTTGCTTTGGAGTAGGATGTATCAATCTGTTAGCATTGTTAAACAGTAGTTAGATTTATGATTTGCATCTAGTTTTGGTGGGTGGGGATTTAATGGTGAATGCTGTCATATAGCTAGGATGTGCCTATGTAAACAGCATGCTTCCCACCATGAGGAGGCTTTGGGATACCTGGCAGAGAGTGCTTTGCGTATACTGTAGTGATGGTTTAAGTCCTGTGCAACCTAACCAGGAGTGGGAGGACAAAAGACCCTCTACCTAATATCTCTGGACCCTATTTAATGCACAATGCGTCCGCTGCTGCTGCTGTTTTGTATCTTCTAACTGTAATAAGGTATCCCTTAAGAATAAAGTGACTCTTGTGGGTCCTTTCAGCAGTGGGAAAATTAAGGGGATGAATGTGCAATTAATAGAGACAGTAATACAAATTATTCTCATCCATAAAAATATAAATTGTGTCCAGTGGAATGTAATTTCTGAAGCTCCTCTGGTAATTGGCCTGTTTGGCCAGTTTGTCGCCATTTGTACACTTATTCTACCATTCTTTATTTGACTTTAATATGTGGAATTTGGGGTTCCCCTTTGAACCACATGTAATAACTTACTGTCTTCCTCAATTAATGATTTAAAAAATCTTTGGCATGTTTTAATTTTATATCTGGATGACAGTAATAATTGTATCCTGTTTTACATTTTAATCCTTTATTTACTCAATAAGGAGTGGCAGCACAGCATAGTTTTTAGGACCAAAGACACTAGTCAGACCACCATCTGGATTAGAATCCAGACGTTACCAGCTTTGTGATTTTGGAAAAGGTACTTAAGTGCTCCAAGTGTCCATTTCAGCAACAGAAAAGGGTTTGCATAATATAACTCTAATATAATAATATGCCTTTGTTTCCTACCAGTGCAACGGGAACACTACTAACTCCTATCTGGTGGGATTTGGGGATGAGTAAATGAGAATATAAGTGCAAGGAATTCAGACTGCCAAATGGCTGGATCTAAATATTAGGGACTACTCGGAGTAGCAATGGGAGCAGTAGCAATATTTGAGTTGCTATCATTTCTTCTTTCTTTATTTGTAACTAACACAATATTGTATTTTTCTTTCCTGCCTTATTCCAACATGTTTTAATTTGATGACCTCAGGGAACATGATAGTAAGGGACTGGTGGGGCTAGGTAAGGGAGAGACATGTAGGGGGCCATGGGATCAGGCTCACAAAACTCAAAAATGTGGGAGATGAAAGGAAACCAGAGATAAGGGAACATGCCAGCAGATCCTGTCCTAGGTGTCAGAGGTGGGGTCTTGCTGTAACAGCTCCTTGTAACCAAGAAAATTACCTGACCCTAAAAAGGAAGTAAGCCATTGAAGATGTTATCACTGGTCCTTATCTATGGTGATAGCAACAGAGATATTAACTAGCTCCCATTGCTACTCCGAGTAGTCCCTAATATTTAGATCCAGCCATTTGGCAGTCTGAATTCCTTGCACTTATATTCTCATTTACTCATCCCCAAATCCCACCAGATAGGAGTTAGTAGTGTTCCCGTTGCACTGGTAGGAAACAAAGGCATATTATTATATTAGAGTTATATTATGCAAACCCTTTTCTGTTGCTGAAATGGACACTTGGAGCACTTAAGTACCTTTTCCAAAATCACAAAGCTGGTAATTAAAAGGATTTAAGTTTCCTGCTTAGCTGTCTATAAAAGACCATCCCTAGAAACCCTCAGTGACAACCCTGTCCAGAATCCTCTCACTCCTGAGAGATTTTTCTGTATCCTTGATTATAAACTTCTGTTGCTTTGCTCACTCTCCTTTGTCTGAGAGAGTCATTCTTTGACTCCATGAGACAAGAACCTAGCTCTCCTGCCTCAATACAATCCGTTAAACACATAAATTCTTTTGTTCAACCCCTTTCTCTTAGATTTATCCAGAGATTGTCTTATTTCTTTTAATATGTGAAAACTACCCAAACCTAGATATTGTGATACAGATCACGGTATCAACCAGATAATGCTAGACACATAGCCACATAGACTCAGAGGAAATTAGATGAAAGTATTATATTATCTTCATCCTTATAGATTACTTTTGATTACATCTCTGATTAAAAAATATTATTGTTTACCTCAAAAGCAGATCTGGACAAGGTTTGATAAGTTTCAAACATCAACTAGTGACTTCCTCACATTCTTCAAAAGTTTATCCAGGGAATGAGAGAGGGAGATTAGGTAGGCCAGTTGGAAAATGAAGTACTAATCATTCCCTCCCTTAGGATTTGATTAGAGTAAATTACTGTTGAATTCAACTTGGTAAAAAAAAAAAAATCCTCTTGGGAATGAGGCTTAGGTAAGTGACCTACAAAACAGATGGATGAACAGTCACTGATACTTTCTCACTCTAAGCTGACCTGACAAAATAAGGCTAGAGATAATTGATAAAAACAAACACATTTCTCTTCATTCCACCCACCTTAAAAAGGAAAGAAGATACTATTAAAATCATTATGTTCAAGAGGAGGAAAATAAGAGGTTAATTTAAAATTCTATGCTCTGTTGAAACCAATATCATACTTCCCCCAAAGGAACAACAAATACAACCTCAGAAATGCAATCAAGGTGTCAAACTCATTCTAACAAACTTATTGTGCCAACCCATTATTAATGTTGCCTCTCAGGAAATTTCTATGAACGAGGCCAAATATTATTCACAACTTTATCATATTTTACATTATCCATTAAGAAAGGGAAGAAATTTATATAATGGAGAAGGATGAACTTTGAGGATATGCTCTGATAATGGAACCAATCTTTAAAAAAGAAAAAGAAAAACAAAAAATGTATCTTGAACAAATTTGTAAAGAATTTATGATATTGACACTAATTGGTGGCAACTTTGACAGGTTAAAGATAAGTGAGTTGTCTTAGTTAAGGAGCATTTCTGTAGATCCACTTTTCTGTATTCCTTTCCACGCCAATCACTGAAAATGCCGATGAACAGGCCCAGCTGAATTGAACCATTGAAGGCAAGAGTAGGGAATTAATTGTGTTCTCTTGCTTCTTTTCCTACTGCCAAAGAAAAGCACTATTATCCTCCTTGAAGGATTCCCTTTCAGCTTTAAGGATCACTGCCAACTTCATTGAGAAAGTCAAACTGCATATCCAAGTGGAAGTAAGGAGAGTTCTCATCCAGCTTTGTTCTTGGGAGAGGGGGATGTGATGGGTTCTAAACATAAGCATTACATTTTAAGTTTATTTTAAAAGTGGCCTAATGAAAAATGAGAAACACAGAAGAATGAAAAAGAAAACAGAATAAAGTATAAATTTATAGCCTGAATAAAAGTTACATTGAATGCTATTTATAATATTGTCTATGTACGCATGCTATGAAATTACACTTGTTAAATGCATCAGAGCCTCTGAACCACAGAGAGCAATCTTATCTGAAGTAATAATATAAATGTCCACTTTCACAGATGAATGGATACATTGGGTTTTAAAAAAAAAAAAGCACTTTTCTTAATGTGACCTAATTAAGGGTGTAAATTAAAAAAGATTTTGAGCCATAAAAATGTCATATCTCAAATATAACTTATTTGAGGATTTGAAGCTAACTCACATAAAACGCAAGAACTGTTCAGTTACTGCCCAAGCAAAGGACATGCTAGTATTCCTTATGGGATTCACGTTAAGTTGACTGGATGATTAGGACTAAAATGTATGATATATGTAACATCACTACATAAATGAAAAATGACATTAAATTTCCAACACCGAGTTTGTCTGAACTTAATACAATTTAGCAGCCCAATAATTGGCAGTTAAGACTTCATATGGGCAATGTTAAATAATTTTAAGGTCAGAAAGTATCTACTTTCTCTTTAGAAGCAGAAGATTACATGCTACAGAAACTTTTGCTCTGGATACTGGATACAAGGATACACCTCTCCATAACCAAACAAAATTGTTACATTCATTAGGTTAAATGTCTTCATAGCTCTTGTCACTTGTAATAAGGCTGGGCGGGAACTAGTCTGTAATTTTATTCATTGTTCTAGTTGGATTTCATTTTCTTATACTTCCTGCAACAAAGACACGTTTTTTTGTCGTTGTTGAATTCTGAGCAAATAACCCTACGGAAAACCTAAAAAAAAAAAAAACAAAAAAACAAAAAACCCTGGATATGTAGAATAAAAACTGTGAAATGCATAAGCCAACAGTTTTATTTGGTAATAAATTCAATCATATGGCATAAATGCCATATGGCACAATGGATTTTGTTTGTTTATCTGTGCTTCATTAAAGTGAACTCCCAGCATTTCTTCTTTGTTTGTGAAAGATCTATTATAAACGGGACTCCCCGCAAGCCAGGCAAGGTGAAATGTAGACATACACCTTAAATTAACTTTCCAAGTGGCCACAGCTTTCTGAGTATGAAGCCATAGAACATGATAGTGTTCAACCGAAGACTGGCCTGAACTAAAGTTCAAAATTTAATCAAGCTCCTAAATGTTTATATCTGTGGCATTGCAGCACCTTCACACTGCAACCTATTTATCCTAAATACCTTTTCCTAACAAGTAATTTTCTGGATGTCATCACAATTTACCAGGGTCAGCATCTAAATGTAGACAAGTAACTTATTTAAATTCGTTTATTTGGTCGGAAAAAAGCTAGATGACCTGGCATACATCATATGATTATTAATCTACTTGTGTTTGGGATTTAAAACATCTTCTTTGCAGAAGCAGGTGGTTTATAACAGCGAATTAAAGTACAAATGGTTAAGATCATGTTTAGAATATATCAAATAGGAAACAGAATGTCCTTTCAGCAAGGTTGTGCTGGATGGAAAAATAAAAGGCTACAACTTAAATCCAAATCCATTTTGGACCTAAAAGCCTTAAGAGGTTTACAAGTTTGTTTGTTTTCCTTTGAATTTAGTTGTTCATTTTGTTGTTGTTATGATCCTTATCATTTAATTAACTGGGTTTGTATCTTTTGGATATTAACCTGGAATAAAATACATAATGTATCCTTGTACTGTCTATAAGCAATCCTATGAGAGCTTTAGAATTGTTAGGATCAACACAACACCTTCTACTTCCTTCTGAACACTACCATTGCATCAGTAAATAAGGAAAGACTGTTCATTTCCATATAAATCTTTCTTCTTTTTAAAAATTAAAAGTGACTATTAAAGTGTCTTTGAAACAGATTCTTAGTTTATACTTCTACTGTAAGATAGGTAAATACAGAATGCACCACTCATCAATAAACTAGCAGAGAAGAGTCATGGAAAAAAATTTGGTCAAGTAGACAAAAAAAAAAAAAATTGTGCAGTCTGGAATTGCAGCAATTTACATAGGGAAATGACAGAAGTTCATTTGTTTCCTTAAGATGCAGGAGTAGAACTTAATCTCAGGCACTGACTGACTAAAAGATGTAATCTACCCTGAGATATGGAAACCTACATGTTTTAGAAATGTTTAAGCAGTAATTTATAATGGCTAAGATAGGGTATGTAGCAGTGAGCCAGATAAATAACATAAGGACCCTCAAAGAGTGATGCAAGTTATTTAGGAAGATACTGAGCTACGTTTCTGGTGTTTGGTTTAGAACACTGTGTTTTAAGCACTTTTATTTTTTTATTTTTATTTTTTTAATTTATTTATTTTTTCAGCGTAACAGTATTCATTATTTTTGCACAACACCCAGTGCTCCATGCAAAACGTGCCTTCCCTGTTACCCACCACCTGTTCCCCCAACCTCCCACCCCTGACCCTTCAAAACCCTCAGGTTGTTTTTCAGAGTCCATAGTCGCTTATGGTTCGCCTCCCCTTCCAATTTTTTTTTTTTTATAAACATATAATGTATTTTTATCCCCAGGGGTACAGGTCTGTGAATCGCCAGGTTTACACACTTCACAGCACTCACGATAGCACATACCCTCCCCAATGTCCATAACCCCCTCCCCCTCTCCCAACCCCACCTCCCCCCAGCAACCCCCAGTTTGTTTTGTGAGATTAAGAGTCATTTATGGTTTGTCTCCCTCCCAATCCCATCTTGTTTCATTTATTCTTCTCCTATCCCCCTAACCCCCCATGTTGCTTCTCCATGTCCTCATATCAGGGAGATCATATGATAGTTGTCTTTCTCCGATTGACTTATTTCACTAAGCATGATACCCTCTAGTTCCATCCACGTCATCGCAAATGGCAAGATTTCATTTCTTTTGATGGCTGCATAGTATTCCGCACTTTAATGACCTTTGTTTTATAGCACCAAATATTTCATTGTCTGTGTTTTTTCTTTAAGAAAATATGTAACTACGTACAGAAAACGATGCTTATGTACTCATCTTACTCTAACTTTGTAACTTCATATGCCACTGTTTTAATAATCTCATGCTGTCTCTCAGAACAATGTATTTAAATATATGAAGAATTTAAGAAGACTTTCTATTTTTTTCCCAAGCCCATATTTGTATGTAGTATGTGAATTAAAAGCAAGTCTTCTAAATTCTATGACACGTCATGCCTATGCATTAAGAGAGAGGTATCTTTATAAAGGCCCCAAAGAAGGCTGATGGCAGAAAAGGCATTAATACTTATGTCATTGTTCTACACTGGGTCTCTATACAATTACATGATGGAATGTACAATATAGATTTTTTTCTGTGTACACAGGCCACCCCTATAGATACTGATGATATTCACTATGTGAATTTTCGCTTGTCTTCACTCAAGACCCTCATCTAGAATGAGGGCTTAGAAATGAGTGTTGAATTCCTCTCTCTGCCACTCAACAACTTGGTTTTCCCTACCTAAAACCCTCCATTTGCTTCTCCCCTTTTCTCCTTTAATCTTTGTACCATTCAGTTTTAGAGATCCAGTTTAAATTATCTCTAATTTAACTCTTCCCTGGACCAACAAACCAAATTGCTTTCTCATTATTGCTTACATAGTACTTTACACAAATTCAGTTACATCATATCAGTGTTTAGTCACAGGAATACTTGGTCCAATATGACAAATACTAGGTCTCATTAACATTTCAGTCCTCAGTGTCATGCAATAAGCCCTCTATAAAACCTTGCTAAAATAAATTTATATTTTTCCTATTTATGTAACATATTAGAGTTTTCAAGTTACTTTCTCATGTATTAAGACACAGAAAAATATAGATTTTGTAATAAGGAGTCAGCATATGTTTGAGTAGTTTAAGAACATCTTGTTTTGAGGAAATTACTTGGACCACTGCAGAGGAAATTGGCTTAGAGGCACTTCGCATTGAGAAGGAACATTCCATTGTTAACAGAATCTATCTACTTATTAATCTATTTAACAACTACTGACTTCTTACCGTATACTCTGCAAGATTCTGAAGACACCAATTAATGGCAATGTTGGTCCCTCAAAACAACTTAGAACTGAGCAGTGAGACAAATATAGAAAACTATCATAAAATAGTCTCCATCTCTTTTAGGTACTCCTATATAAATATTTATTTATTTTAAATGTGGGAATTGTTATAAAATATCAGAATCAATGGACATCATAAGATTTGCAAACGTAATTTATCTGGGCCTTCTGTGTAGTCAGAGATATACAGATTCTTATTCTTGCTTCTCCTAGAAACTCCAACTATTTGTCCCACAAGCAAACAATGAGCATGAGTTATTATTTTAAAATGTGTTGAACCTGCAGGCCCCATGAGCTACTGTATTGGGACTGGGGAAATCTGCTCTATGTTCTGCCAGAGAATTACAACATATTGCTGCCTAGAGCAATGTTAACTTTTAATGTCTTCGTTGTGATATCTTAAATTTTTTTTCCATCATACAGAAAAATTATTTTTCTCTGCCCTTTTCCATATTACTTTGTATTTTACTCTCTAAGCTTTTTTATATACTATCAGCAATCTCAAGAAAATGCCACTTAAATGTATACCCCTTTCAGAATTTTTAGTTAGAAGAAGTCCTTGTATGTCAGCAATGAAGAGAATCCTCTTGATACAAGATCATATGACTATTGCTCCTGTAAGAAAAAATCTTTTGTTACATAGTGGAAAGTTGTCTGGATTTGAGAGTGCAAGAGACTTGGCACAACTTGGGATCTGCCATTAAATCAATGTATGTAATCTTACAGAACTCTTGTAGTTGCCCTGGGCTTCAGTTTTCTCACCTAGCTCTAGATTATTTGTTCTTTCATTTAATGGTCTAATTGATCATGATAAATATACTCTAAACACATTTAAGAACTTGAATCTGTCTTAAGATGACCAAGTTGAATGTATGAGAAGTCCTCTCCCAACATCCATTAATTGGTCTAGATTCCTAACTGGGTTTTTATGCTGGGTTGTTTTTCTTATTTATGAATAAATGAATTACAGATATGATAATTCCAACTGTAATAAAGGAAAGTAATGTCTATATAAATAAAATATGGCATTTAACTGTAACGATCAAGCATTTTTTTTTAACATGGTAGAGATGCCTGCCAAAAGGCAAGAATATCTCTGAAATGTCTACCTTTTGGCACATTATATATACTTTCTAGGTTATCACTAACAATAACCGCATGAAGAATATGTTAGCACCATTTTACAGATGAGAAAGTTGAGGCTCAGTGTGAAATTAACAGTTAGGAGGAAAGGATCCTACTCAGCTGAATGTAACTTTCCCATTCCAGAAATCTTCCAAGGAGATGAGGCAAATAATATCGCTTTTTTTTTTTAAAGATTTTATTTATTTATTTGACAGAGAGAGATCATAAGTAGGCAGAGAGGCAGGCAGAGAGAATGAGAGGGAAGCAGGCTCCCTGCAGAGCAGAGAGCTGGATGTGGGACTCAATCCCAGGACCCCGAGATCATGACCTGAGCCGAAGGCAGAGGCTTAAACCACTGAGCCACCCAGGCGCCCTCGCTTTTAATATATAGATTAGTTCACCCATGAAATTAATTTCATTCTTTCTGAGAAACAATTCTGTTGCTATTTTGTTAGTGGTACAAACATTGAAAAAACAATTATGCAAGTGAGCTCATCAAAGTTAGTATGCAAATTCCCCCAATTTTATTGTAGGCTTTCTCATTCATTCGTTCATTCAGGTATCAATATAACTGTTCTTAAATTAGCTTGATTCTGCCCTTTAAACTTGGAAAGACAAAATCTGTGCACGTTTATGGACATCTGGCAGTAGAGGACCTCTTTCTTCCCATCTTTATATTCTTATCTGACTCAGAGAAGAAAGTTCCCAGAAGTAGAAAGCAAATAAATCAAGACTGCCATGGTTTCCTACTTTTATTTTTTTTTAAGATTTTATTTATTTATTTGACAGAGAGAGAGATCACAAGTAGGCAGAGAGAGAGAGAGAGAGGGGAGGAAGCAGGCTCCCCGCTGAGCAGAGAGCCCGAAGAGGGGCTTGATCCCAGGACCCTGGGATCATGACCCGAGCCGAAGGCAGAGGCTTTAACCCACTGAGCCACCCAGGCGCCCCTGGTTTCCTACTTTTAAATGGATATATGGCAGCATATTTCCTGCAAGATATGCTGAGAGATGTAACCACCCAGAACTCCCTCCTTTCCTCTCCTAGCCTGTCCCCAGTTAGAACAATCAACACGTGGCTGTCCTCCAACATAACACCTCTATTCACATGTTTAAGGCAAAGAATAGTTCTCTCCATCCTTTATAAGCATACACTTGGTTGAAGAGAAAACCTTTCATTCCCTATGTTTCTATCTTTCTTGTTTTTAGCACTAGCTCAAGCCCTACTTTGATTTTCCTTTATTCAGATAGTTTCTTTCTAAAGCAGTTTTATGATACCCATCCTCAGTTAGTATGATTATTAAATTATGAAAGCATGGGTAGGAGAGAGTTTGTACCTTCAATTAAACTTAATATCTGTCATCTCATTCTTGTTCAATCTAAAGAAAAATATAAGGTATTAGAGAACCAACTTACTCTGAATATTAATAAGAAATTAAAAGTTTCTAAGAAGTTATTAAAAAATACCCAAGTTTCTGTACTTCTCCTTCATAAAACATCTAGTTACAGTAGATTATAAAACATCTGTTATTTATATGTATGTTATATACTACTGTTCAAAATTAGTTCAGATTAAACAATCAGTCCTAAAGAATCACCCCAAACACTATTTTAATTCTCAAAATATGCTTCATCTAAAGAGTTAAAAAAAAAAAAACAACAACTAGCTGGCATTCATGCCTAGCCATGACTGCATTTAAGTCTTTACTTTTAATGTAATTTATACAATTATTCTGAGTCATAACTTTTTTTTTCAAATACTAAATAATAATGAATCCACAGTCTCAAAAGAGTAAAATGCATGCATTCCATAACTACTAAATATTGTCAAAGCAATGGCATTTGTAGTATGCCATACTGCTATCCACTGGAGACAGAGATCAAACTGAGTTTTAAATATGCTCAGAGTGGGCGCCGTGGCTTAGCTGGTTAAAGCGCCTGTCTAGTAAATATGCTCAGGTCTTTGTTATTCATGACAAATAAATACAGCAAATGCAACTAGATAAATGACTAGTGAGGGTCTCAGATGTAGTAGGCATATATATTCATTTGAAGACTTTAATATACACTTACTAAATATCCAACATGTATATGGGAATATTACAGGCATAATGAAAAATAAGGGTATATAAATAACCTGTTCTCTTTCCTCAAGCATTTTTCAATCTTGTGAAGTAGAAAAGGATGTTAAAAATTAATTCTGTAACAAGGTAGAGGTCCTATGAGACTTCTTAATCAGTTCTTAGCTGTAAAACAATAAACATATTGTTGGCTGCCCAGTATTCATTTATGACAAACCCAAAGCACTTTTCAAACTACTTTATTCTTTATTAAATTTAATAACCTAACATCTACTAGAGTATCACCCCTACCTTTCTTGTGGTATTATTTGTTGATGTAGATCATTGACCTCACCTGTAGTAATTCTCTCTTGTTTTGATTAAATTTTGGAGGAGGAAGTGGAGGAGGAGGAAACAAAAGGAATCTTCTTTTGAAATACACAGTGAATTAGAAGAAATGGGAATAGAAGACAGATTTTGGTTTTTCTTTGATTTTTTCGTCTTCCAGGCACCCCTGCCCCCCACCCCGCCCATAGTCATTGCTGTCTACATTAGGTTTCATCTGACCTGGGAGAGTAATACATTTTCAGGAACCTTTATCCCTGTGAAGCTAAAACCTTTCACTGCTGTTGAGAGATTGTTGTGTACCTTCTGTGTGATGCATTCCTGTCAGTGGCATGAATGTATTTAGTTTCACCCCATTGGGTTTTACTAATTTAGATATTCCCAAGATCCAGATTGATCCTGGTACAAGTACCTAAATTAACACATTAGGAAAGTGATGTGTTTATGTCAGTGGCAAGCCTGGAACCAAAAATCAGTTGTGTGGAAAGAGAAGGATCCTGGGCTTGTAATCAGTGCAGAGTGCAAATCCTCATTCCATATCTCATGAAACTTCTGACTTTGAGCAAGTTTTTGAGCTTCAGTTTTCTTCTCTGCAAAATTAGAAATGTGCAGAAATGTGTGAAAATTTAGTGGAATAATGGAAAGAAAGTGTCTGTGTCTGACACAGAGCAGGTACTAATAAGATGTTCACCTCTTTTCCTTCCTAGCTCACTACTCTCTGTGTATGCCTTTGGGCCTTATACAGTCATGGATTTGGACATATGGTGTCATATTTTATAGTACCTCAGTGACTCTACAACTGAAACATAGTGCATGCATATTAGCATTGCTGATGTAAGAATAATACAACCTTGCTAGGGAACAATTAATTATTACCCTTTATTCTTAATCCTTATTCCCCCTTACCCACACCTTGTGTTGGTGTAGTGTAGAGGGCATGGCTTAAAATAAAAGCTCTTTGGCTTTACCTGGCCAGCAAAAACATAGGAAGAAAGGAAGAATCTCTTCTCTCCCCTGTGTTACAGAAATATTAAGTTACAGAAAAATTACAACATAATTGTGGACATGATAATACATGAAGAAGAAGTTCTAGAAATTTTTAAACCTATGTCTCTACTTACTTCTTTCATTATCAATATGGCCATCATCCAGTCTATGATGCATTTGAAATTTATTTATTCTTAGTTTTAAACTCAATAAAATGCAGAATAAGTGATCTATAAACACCTCTCATATATTCCAGTGGGCTTGTCTCTTACAGTCTCACTTATTTTTGCATAATTTGCCTCAGATTGACCAGACATATTCATATTGTCTACCTTTCAGTTTGGCCATTAATAGTGTCCTTTTTTTTTCATTCTTTGACATTTATTGGAAAATATTTTAACTGTCCTTATTATATACAAATGGATATGACATCACTAATAATACATTGTATGTTAATTAATTGAATTTAAATTTAAAAAATCATTTCAGAAGAAATTACTCTGATATAGGGTCCTTTAAAGAGATTCTTTTAAATGCTATAATGACAATCATTACAATATATATATGTACCAAATCAACATGTTGTATACGTTAAACTTACACAATGTTATATGTCAAGTATATTTCAAGTAAAGAAAGTTTCTTCTTGGGTCTCCTGGGTGGCTCAGTGGATTAAAGCCTCTGCCTTCGCCTCAGGTCATGATCTCAGGGTCCTGGGATCAAGCCCCGCATCAGGCTCTCTGCTCAGCGGGGCGCCTGCTTCCCCCTCTCTTCCTCTGCATGCCTCTCTGCCTACTTGTGATCAAATGAATAAGTAGAACCTTAAAATTAAAAAAAAGAAAGTTTCTTCTTAAAGTTTGTATGTCTGTATGTATAATATGTATAATATGTATAATAATGCTCAGTTGAGAACAATGGAAACATGATTGAACATTTTAAGTACTTAATCTATCCCTCAACATTCTTTGTATTTTAAAAATTTCAAAGCATCTCTTTTTACATTTTACTTCATGTATTAACATACAGAGAGTTGAGAGTTTTGAGAAATATGATAAGAGATTTGCAAAATACATATTGTGTTTAAAATGAACAGCCTAATTTTTAAATTGAAATATATCTAGCTTCTATTAATTACTCACTTAGTATTATTAACATGTTAGTATATGATATTTACTTTTTGATTGAAATTATTCAAAATAATCTAAATTCTCTGCTAATATTCAATATAGCTAACATTTATTGAGAACTTCTCATGTGCCAGTTACTGTTTCAGTGTGTTATTTGTACTAAGGTAATATTCCTAGTGATCTATTAATATCCTTATATTTCAGATCAGAAAACTTAAATACAAAAAGGTTTACAAAATTATAGACATGGTAGTTAGTAGTGATCAGGGTTCAAATTTAGACTATGTAGTTCCTGAGCACGGGCTTTCTGCTGATACACTGCAGTAAGTTAATTAACATACCAAAGCTATTTCACTTTTCATTTATCCATCTTAATCAACCAATAACATTGTTCTGTAGTAAAGTCTCATAGAATGAAATTTTGCCTCTGTTAAATAAGTGCTCATTATATTAATGTAGCTAGGATATTAGTTCATAGTGGATTTTTTTAAGAAGATTTAATTTGTAGATCAGTTAGTAGGATTAGATCACTAGTAGGATTAGAGTTATGGAAACAATATTATAAATAGTGGTTAGGTGTCAAGGATAGTTATAAAGGTCTGCTTAACCCATTATTAATTAACTAATCATTAATTAAGGCATTAATGCTCCAGTTTCCTGGCAGCAAGGAGAAAGGTATGACAAAGAAGAGTATAGAGAAGTTTCTTCTCTTTCCTGAAAAGGAGTAGGGCTGACTGCAGACAAAAATTTAAAACAGTTGAAATCTGGCTTTGGTACTTCCCAAATATCCCTGGTGTCCTCAAGCTATTTTAGTCCGTCGCATTTCATTTCCATGGCAATCAAGATTTTTATTTCATTAAACCAGTTGAACTTTGCTATGTGTTAGGTGGGAGTTCGGATTTAAAATGAATAACAATATATAAATGACAACTGTCCCATAATGGAACCAGATATCTTTATATTATAAAAAGACACTCCTTACCAACATTAATAGTAAATTAATTGAATTTGGTCTCTAAATGAGGAAAGACAACCCAGATGGTCCTAGAGGCAAATTTTTCCCCTGCTTGTAGTTTTATAAAAAGCTTGCTCAACAGATCCAATGAGCTCAATTGGAAGAACAGACAGATGTGGTATTCTCTAAAAGACGTCACCTTCCAAGGCTAATTTTTGACCAGAAAGTCTAGAATTTTACCTGTACATGGTTGTCCAGATGTTTCTGTCCCTTCGTTTCTAATATGTAAAGCCCTCCTAGAGCATTTTCCCTGGTGTGCTTGGTCTAGCTATGTCCAGCCTAAGCACTAGTCTCTGTGGGACAATGAGAGTTTGGGAGACATTGGTTATGACTGTTTCCTTGATATCAGTAAACTGCTGGGTGCTAGAGAGTGTGTGTGTGTGTGTGTGTGTGTGTGTGTGTGTGTGTGTGTGTGTGTGCATGCCCTCTTTGCACCACAACGGAACAAAGGCTTATGCTGTGGGGAAGGCCATTTTGAGCATATCCTTGCTTCAGCCATCTAGAGGTCAATTCCCCTATGCATTTCAAGGTTTTTTGTCTTTGTTATATGTATGTATATATAACACGTCTAGCCATAGTTTCTCTAACTGCACTGGTGCGGATACTAACAGTTCGTGTCATCTGTTGCAAGGGAGTCAGTACTGGGGACAAGAGCACTTCTTTGTCTGTAAGGATCATTTGCAAATCAGTTGTTTATATGTCTGGCATTTTGTTAATGATAGGAATGATTTTATAATTTTTTTCTAGATGAAGTAGATGCTTTGGGATCTTTTTAGCTCCACTTGTTTTTGCCAAGTAGAAGGATATTACACAGGTATTCTCATCAAAGTAATTAGGTTGTTAGATAGACTCTGCATGTGGCAGTTAATGTGATACATTAGTTAAATTGTAGCCCCAAAGGCTTGTAGGATCAGAATTGCAAACGCAATCTGAGTTCCCAAGTCCTATAAACCTACCCCTTTAGGATATACCTCCTCTGTAGTAAGGGGGAACACTTCAGTGACAGATGATCACCATAAGGGTATGAGCGGAGTCTCCTGGAGAACACACTTATGTAAAGAAATTCAGTGTTTAGAGAAGCACATTTGGATATGCTGGAATTTTTTCCACAACTCCCAGACATGCCAATCAAAGATAACACAATGCAAGTATCTCTGAGTGACACATCAAGCTGCATTCATAAGCAACCTGCCTCATTCAAAGTCAATGAAGAGACAGGACTTACAAGTCCATGCTGAAAAGTTATTGAAATGTGACTGACATCTCAAAGAAACTGTGTCAAAGGCTTGCATGACCCAGTGCTGAAACACAGTGAGGTTAATCAAAGTTATGGCAGTTGGGTACCAGAGAGGTCTTCCCTAATTTTGTTTATTTATTTAATTCATACACTCAGTGGGTTTATTATCACCCTCTGCTCTCCCTCTAGCATTTAACCCCCAGTTTGTATTATTGGTTGTAAACTTTTGCTTCAGTTGCTGTTTAGAAAAAAAAAGATGTAGAGTGTCGTTACTAGTGAGGTTTCTATGGATAAACACTGGCGTTACATCCCTTTCCATTCCTTGAATTCCCCTAGGAGATACTGAGCCTCCATATGTTCCAATCGGAGGTGCTACCTAGGAATGAGGATGGAACAGCCAGTGTACAATCCTGTTCAAAAAATTTTCACCAGTACATGAGTCTGAAGGCTTACTGAAACCCTACCTATTCTAAGAGTAAAAAAGGGGATGGCCAAGATTGGTTCAATCTTGGTCGGTCTGTCCATTTTGTCTCTTTCCAATGGCAGGCTTTCTCCTGCCTAGTGTAACCATTTGACTACTGGCAACTTTTTTTTCCTTTAACTCAATGCCACCTCAGGATAGAAGACAATCCTCTGAGAACAATTGTAACATATCATGAAAAATAGCAGTTCCATTATATGTATATTTTATGCGGAATGTTTCCGTGGATTCTCTTCAATATCGTTGTAAAATACAGAAAGTATATCATCATCTGACAGTGAAAATAGCTAATAACTTTGCCTAACAAAAGAAGGGAAGAAAGCGGAAGTAAACTTCTCTATGATATACAGAATCTGGCAAATGCTATAATTATGTTCATGGTAATTATGCCCATGTTTTAAGGAGCGCAAGCAATTATGAGTTATGTTTATAGATGTAGGAGGTAACAATGCATGATAGAGATTATATGCATGAGAAATATGTGAATGTGCATGTGTGCGTGTGTTTCAATCCAATATTCTGGCCTTATTTAACTGTATATTTGGGTCTAATATTTCTTGGCTTTTTTTAATCTTATGAATCTATTAGGAATAAGTCACTCGTTAAAAGACTATAATCACAAGTGTCAATGTGATTGGCTGCTAAGTATTCACATATCTGCTCTTCCCTCAAATAAAATACATGTATATGTATATATATTTGTGTTTATAACAAAGTATCAATATATATTATATATTTACATGTATATGTAATATGTAATGAATATAGATTATGTAAGTATATAACATATTTATTCTCTGTAGCTAAAAGATCTAGAAAAGAAATTTGTTTTTCTGTCCTGCCAGACAGTTCTACTACAAGATAAGTACTATATTGGGTAATATCAAATAAATTCTCTATTCTGGAATCAGTCCACAATTCATATGAAAGTCTGTCACAATAATATAAGAAAAAAATAAAAGAGAAAAATGACTACATTCCTTGTTACTATTTTAAAAATTTTAAGAAGAGATGAGAGTTAAGACTTGGGAAAGATCACCTTGGAAAGAAAGTATATCAAACATGACTGGCAATGGACTTTTCTTTTATGAAGAATAATGGTTTAATGTTTAATTAATCTTATCCATTTCTGCATTTATGGGAAGGCAGAGAAGAGTCTGCTTTATAATGTGGAAAATTAAATATTAAAACCTTGGTGCCTACCAGACTTACATTTTCTTATTATGAATGGGCATTTTCACTTTCTGCACACACAAAGAAAGAAACAGGAGACAGATGTAGTCCCTTAGCTCTGCAGGAAAGGATTATTTCAATGTATCTGTGATACCATCTTGCTATTAGAAACAAAACACGTCAAAGATGAATAAACGTTTAAAACCCAAACAACAAAAACAAAAAGCAGAACTATAAGATGACCATTATATATAAGGCCTTAATTCTAGTAGTGAAGTAATTCATCAGTTTTATTTAAATGTATGAAATATCTAAAATTTATAGATCTAATACTCTAAAATGGTTACGTTGCTTACAGGATATTACATTGGTTTTCATATTCTATGACGTCTTTTGCAGTGAGAAAACTTAAGATATTTACTAAATAAATATAATAAAATAAATAAATAGGTATTCTACCAGGTTACAATGTAGACATAACAATTGTGAACAACAAAAAGAAAGTTCAGATGTTTAGATGTTTAATTCAAATTGGTGCTTACTTACATTACTTACAGTTTGGGCTTAATGATATATTTTATAATTAAATATGAAATTTCAACTTATATTTTAAACTATCATTTGGACCTGTGGTCTCCAATGTATTATTTATCCCAAAACGGGGATTGTAGAAAGGGTCCAGGAAGTGTCCATATCACAGGAGTCCTACCTCTTTGGAGATGGATTTTAAATAAATTCATCTCCACTGATCATCAGAGAGACTTTGCCTCTCTATGATAGGTGTACTGGTCCTAGAAAATGGAATGGATTTGAAAGGAGAAGAAGGCACACTTTATAGTCATTATTCCTAAACTTAAAGGATTAACATGTATGATTTAACATGGCAAACTCTTCTAGTTTTTTTGTGTGCGTTACTAAACTTGTTGACATCTTGGTTGCTGTCCCTACAATTCATTGCTTCTGAGGTTAAGCCAGGATAGAAAATATTACATTCACAAAATCTCAGTGACATGATTTTTTCCCCAATATTGCCTATAATAAAGCATTAATAACAATTATGGGGCAGTGTTGCAGAAAAATTGGGGGAAGTTCAAAAAAAAGTTTAGAAGATAAATAAAATCCAAAGAAACTCAGCGCAAACTACTTTGTCTTACTTTCACACAACTTTTGGCTCCTGCCTCAGGGGTCAGCTACACAGTACAGTACTGCCTAGACCAAGTGCCTTTGAGACAAGAAGCATAGGTATGAGAAACAGGATCACACTTAGAACAGACCCTGTGATGGACTGTGGAACCCCACTCTTGTTCTGATAATACAAGGCTACCTTTCAGTGAGAGCTCAGCTACTGCCCACTCACCTATCCACATGTTTGATTCTGTGATCTCACACCACATCAATCAAAACTTACCTGAAATTTCTGCTGCTGTTATCAGGTAAGAGGTGTTCTCTTCTCACAGGGATTACAAATGCAAGTGTTTGCTGCAGTTTAATTATCTACCAGATTGCCTTCTGTACCTATAGATATGACTTAAATTTCAACTGGTAAGTTATATGAAAGTATAAGGGATCAGAGAGTTAGAAAATTAAAGTTGATTTCCTGATCGGGGGAAACGAGGAAAGAATGGATATTACTGCAGCCTCAATTTTCATTTCGTTCCTATCAGCAACCAGTGCTTTCATTTCACCATCTTACCCTACCTTCTCACCTCCAGGAATATATCTGAATTACTTAAAATGTACTCCTCATTGTTCTTTCCTCTCATCTTCCAATCCACAATTAAAAGTTTATGCCTTTCCAGAAATTGTTCCTGATTTCTCCAGCTAGAAATATCTTAGGGATTCACAATCGAGTTTACTTTCTGGTACCTATGTAAACTTCTTTTATAGCAGCAAAGATCTTCCATTTTCACCATGTTTAATCAGTAACTTAAATTAAGGTACAGAAAGCATGTGTGTCAGATAGAAAGTATCCCATAGATCATAGCAACAGCAGCAGATAACGGCAAAAATGCAAAGTAATTTTAACAGGCTGTAATAGTGGATCAAAATCAACAACAGAGAATTTAGTAGTAATTCATGCCACGTGTAGAATGTAGCATTAAAAAAATAAGTGACTGCAAATATATAACTACAAATATGGCTGACAAAGTGAGGTCCTTAATGTATCAGACAGGTCAATAAAATTCAGGAATTCAATACAAAGTGTTTTCAGATAGAAGGAAAATACTCCTGATCCTTCTTTCTAGTTAAAACTCTATGCATTCCTTAAGGCCATACTCAGATGCAATTATACCTAGGAAATCTATCCTGAGTACTTTATGTGTTTTCTGAATTTCTACAATAATCATTTTGTGTACCAGAACTTAAGATGACATATTCCTGTAAGATATTTCAGTAATGCTTCTCAAAAGATACATTCATAGATTGGGTACTCTTATCATGAGGAACAACACTTCAAAAGTACTCTATCACAGTCAGACCATATGTGGGTAATCTTGTGCCCATATAAAATCTGCATATCAAATTTTCAAAAAAGAAATGTAAGATCTTAAAAAATAAAAAATAAACTAAATTTGGAATGTGATATCTTGATCTATCTGCAGTAGAAGAGGGCCATAATAAGCTACTCCAAAATTTTGATGGGCCTTAAGTTGGAGAAAAGTTGATCTATCCATTTTTTTTTCCCAGAGGGTAGAAAGAGGACCAACACATAAAGGTAAGAGAAAAGTGGATTTTAACTTGACTTGTAACTGAAGCCCCACAGTGAAATAGACTACCTGTATATTATGATAAGCAAAATAAGGCAATCAGAGAAAGACAGTTATATGATCTCTCTGATATGAGAAATTTGAGAGGCGGGGTGGGGGAGGTCGTGGGGGGAAGAGAGGGAAAAATGAAACAGGATGGGATTGCGGAGGGAGACAAACCATAAAAATAAGAGACTTAATCTCAGGAAACAAACTGAGGATCACTGAGGTATTGGGAGGAATAGAGTGGCTGGGTTATAGACATTGGGGAGGGTATGTGAATTGTGTAAGACTGATGATTCACAGACCTATACCCCTGAAACATATAATACATTATAAATTAATAAAAAAATAGGCTACTGTAAAGATGATGAGTTTTATATATCTGGATCCACTTGCCAGGAAGAATTGCATGTAAGGAATTCTGAATCGGAATTCTTACATTGCTTGAAAACCTAGATTACATGACTAAAATGTCTTCAATTTCAAAGTTCTATAATATCAAATCAAAATTCTGTGTCATAACATTAGAGAAAAGACAACCCCTTTTCATTAGTTTAGTGCTCTATAGAACCCTGGTCTATATCAAAGGGAGATAAAAGACTTGCCTAAGAGGAGAATTGGAACAAACCCAGGTTCCCTGGCAGGCATTTTGTGTTTTATCTAAATGAGTGCTTTACCTCTTCTTGTGTTGCTCATCCACAAATGAAAGGTTATAAAAAGACATCACTAAGAAAATACCTTAATAGTCAAGGTTAGACTCTTCATGCAATAAATTAATCAAAAGCGATGCTAGAAACGGTGCCTGTTTTGTGGACTAATTAAATTTAGGAATACATGGAGGTCTCATGTGCTCTTTTAAAAAGAACACATACTATGGTGAGGGTGGTATGAGAAAGACTTCTACCTAAAGATACCAGAGAATGTTCACAGTCAGAGATGTCGCTTAAAAAAGATAGCAGTGAACATTTATTAAAGCAGGTCAGGGAGCCTCCCACACTTGAAAATTTGCATCAATAACATTTTAATGATTTTAAAATATTAATGTCCAATAATTATATTTTCATGATGAGCAATTTAACTTCAATAAAAGTGATTTTTCCTCATAAAACCTTCTAGGACAGCTTCTAAGCATTTTCAGAGTAATTATGAAACCCAATATTGACCAAAATACACAATTTAAGAAACAAAAGCCCAATAGTTGTATCTTCTTCTTTTCCCATTTCAAACAGCAAAGATCAGGATTCCGGAGAATTTAACATTCAAAACACTGCCTGAGGTTCTTAGATATAGGTCATTTCATTTAGATAAAAACACAAACTTATAATAAATGATATAAATCACCCTTTATCACAGAATTAGCTGTTTTAATAATCCAGAATAGGCCATTCTTTTCAGCACTGTAATTCACCATGGTTCATATACGTGGCCACCCCGAGGGAACCTAGAATCACTAGCCCTGCTGCTCATAGAGCAGTAAGATGACCCTGGAGAATCAGAGTCACCGAAATCTTGGTCCCATAGCCAATCCTCTCTTGCTGCATTTGCCTCTAACATATGTATTCTTCTTTATTTAAAGCGTGGTTTCCCCTCCGCCTTTCTTTTTGTTTTTTTTGTTTTGTTTTGTTTTTTTAAAGCACATTATTCAGGAATCGAGACTGAATCGCAGGGTTTGCTACTACAGTTCATCTGAAGATGTTCATACTTCCAGACTGCAGCATATATAAACTTAGCAACATGCATGAGAATAGACAAGTCATCTATAAAGACACTCCAGGAGCTTCTAAACCAATGTGAAAGTGGCATCTGGCATGGGTGAGATGGCAACTTAAACTTTTCAAGTCTTCACCCAAATTTATGTTTAAAACTCTGTCAAACAACTGATTATTTAAAGAGGAAAAAAAATATGTTGCACTGGTTGGTTATTAACCCATAGGAACTGGAAAAAGGACATAGTTATGAGGTAGAAATGATATGTGAGTGATAAATTTCCAGGCCATTGTGTAATATGCATAGGTTTATAAAAATCATTCCTGGGTAGGAAAGATTACTTTTAACTATTATTGCTAAGAATGATGCATTTCATTGACCAAGATGCCATCAGTTTTACAGTGTACAACAATTCCATGTGCCAAAAATGTTATCAACTAGTTTTAAGATACCAGAATTCAAGATGCAGCACAATTTCAGATAAAGACATCTGTTGTGAATTGTTAAAATATATTAATATTTTCTAGTTTTTAATGTGTCTGGTGTTTTATGATGTCATGAGTTAGGGCAGAGATGCATGGGGGGGGTATCATAGGCAGCTCAAACTGGATATTCGGCCTCAGAGCCCAGCTTGGGAAAAAATAATCTAATCTCTAGCTGCATGTATCCAATTTGTATTTTCTACATCTCCCTCCATTTTCTTCCCATAGACGTCATTTTATAAAGAACATTTCCTGTGTCTCCCCCCTCTTTTTCATTCGGTCTCACTTTCATTCACATAAAGCTTAAGGTTTTCTAAAATTATGAGTTAGAACATCTCACCAAATACCAGTACTTCACTAGCCAAGGCAATTTCACATTAAGAACACTGGTGGGCAGTGTTTAGGAGATATGAATAATTCGTGGTTTCTAAAGAGCAGTGCTCTGAGGGGAGGATGTACAATAACAATAGTCAAGAGGAATTTAAAAACACATGCAATAAACTGACTTTTCAGGGGTCAATGAAAAGGAAAAAAAAAAAGTTTGCAAAAAAATACAAGTGGGAGCACTCCCAATTGTAGTCCACTTGCAAGTGAAGAGAGTGTTTTCCCGCCATATTTTTTTTTCTCTTCTTGGACAGTGGGAGGGTAGGAGATCTGGTAGTGTTGATAGAGTGAAGCTATGCCATCCTTATTACAATAACATTTCCTGTCCCTAAAAAGGAAGAAAGGGCTTCTCTGCTGTGGTGCCTCCTCAATTGCCATTACTTCCTCTCCACCCATACTGAATATTCTTAAACTCTAACTACAAACAGTGAGGTACAGAATGACTCAGTCCTTCATGGCAGCCACCTGGTCCTCTTGAAGAGTACCTGTATTCTAGATGGCATCATAACCCAGACTTGTCACTGGTCCTCTGAGTTTGCCAAAGCCAAGCAGATTAGTAGGTGGTACTGAGTACATACCTGGAGAGTTGGAAATGCTGTATTTAATTGCACCCACTGGAAATGAAGGATAACTAAACTGTCTATGTAATGCTGTAGTTTCAGATGAATAGCACTGTCTAATCTCTTGAAATGGAGACTAAAGTTGCAATCTGATTCGATCACTTGGACTTTAATTTGACATTTTACAAAGTAGGTACTAATAACAGGAAAGAACAGTAAAACATCTGTGGCTCCATTTTCTCTTTCCACAAATTTTACACAATGTGTTTATTAACAGAAGGCTCCATAAAATTATTTATGGAAATTATTTATATTTATGTGTCCTGGAATGTTATTGTGTGGCAACATGAGAAGCAATGTGAGAAGCAAGAACTTCTCATTCATTCATTTTACTCAGTAAATATTCTGTCTGTGCCTATGAGGAGCTAGAAACTGATAACGTGGAAGACAAGTCAGATTGAGGTAATAATGTAAGGATGAAGCCTAGCTGATAATCTACTTAAATCAAATCTTGCTTATTGAAATCTACAACCATAAGCTCAATGAAAGCATGAGAGTCTCTATCGTTATTTCTTTAGTTTGCTTTATCAAGTGCAATTTTGTAGGTCACAACTTTGGGGTGATCCTCTTGCCTCCATCATGAGGATGCAAATATAACATGAATTATCTTTAGTGATAAAGAACAGTTACCAAAATAGAGATGACTCAACTTCTGCACAGTGAAGCCATGTTGTAATGGAAATTGGCTTTCAGCTGCTGTGACATGTAATTTTATAATACATTTTAGAACATTTAACCTATCCGCATTTATTCAGCTATGTCTGCAATAGTGAGAGGTAGTGCTGTTGTTACAGATTCTGAGAAAGCTACTTATGTGCTATTAATATACAGAAGCAAAAGGGACTTCTTTCTTCCCTGGTGATCTCTTCCAGCTATTCAAAAAAGTTGCTCAGCCTAAAAATGTCATCAACCACAGGGATTGTTTTTCTTTGTTCATGATCAATACGTGGTTTTTACTAAAAAGCACAACTTTGAAAATGTCCAAAAAGGAGAGATTCTGTTCCACATCATAATTTCTTTTGAAGCTGAAAGGAATGCCCACAAATAATCTCATTCCAGTCTTATTTTTAGAAGTCATGCATAGGGGCACCTGGGTGGCTCAGTGGGTTAAAGTCTCTGCCTTTGGCTCAGGTCATGATCTCAGGGTCCTGGGATTGAGCCCTGTATTGGGCTCTCTGCTCAGTGAGGAGCCTGCTTCCCTTCCTCTCTCTTTCTGCCTGCCTCTCTGCCTACTTGTGATCTCTCTCTGTCAAATAAAAAATAAAAAATCTTTAAGAAAAAAAAGCCATGCATAAATAATATAGTAAAGAATAAGGAAATTTTCTGTGCAAGAGAGACAGAGAAATACTGAGATGTCCATTTTAGCCATTTAGCAATGGACCGTTATTGGGAATGTAAATTGGTGCCGTCACTACGGAAAACAATGTGGAAGTTCCATCAAAAAATTGAAACTCGAAATACCATACAATCCAGCAACTTCACTTTTAGGTATTTATACAAAGAAAACAAAAACACTAATTCAAAAGGATATACACACACTGTGTTCATTATAGCATTATTTACACTTTAGCTCCATGGAAAATGCATGAATTTATCCTATGAAGTGGCTTTAAATCCCCATCTTCACTATTTATTTGAGAGTCTGTGAGCAAAGTATTTGTCTCATTGAGCCTTAGTATCCTCCTCTATAAAAAGGTGTAAAATAACAGATGCCATATTCTGGTTGTTGTAAGGACGAAATGCTCTGGACTATTCAGACCATTTAGTGCATTGTCTGGCACATCATAGGTACTCAATACATGGTGTGTGCATGATTTATGCACGTTATGTAAATTGTATGATATGTTTAAGAGATGGTTATAATGGTTTTTGTGTGTTCAGTGTTACATGTGTTTTGTAACACAGTGTTACAGTGTAACATGTACATGTGTTTTGTTACACAGTGTTACAGTGTTTTGTGTTTTATATGTTACATAGAGTCTGTGTCTTCTGTTGATCCAAACTACTAGATTCATGGTAATCTGTTAATGTATCCTTGAAAATAGCCTGTACAGATTAGAGTTACTAAATACTTTGATCAAATCACACAAAATTCTCCTTGGAAACAAAATAAAACAGTTATGGTTTAAAGTAAAATAATATGAAACAATATCAACAGTGTGTACCTCTGTGTGATTCAGGATCTCCTGTTTGAGAACCCAAAGCATTAAGGTGATGTCTATATTGGGAAGGAAATGACACTCCCCCCAATTCTCAAGGGCAAAACTCAAGCTGGGACTATCACATGTGTATCTTCTGCTGTCCTGACATCTGCCATGTCCTATTTTGCATAAGCCATGGTAGATTCTTGTCAAATCACCCCAGTGATAACATAACCATCTGAAACATTAACAGAAGACTTTCTTCTGGCCTCAGCAGTCACACTACGTGCCAGTCAAATTTGCTTATTAAAATAAGTTAGTTTTTATTCTAACTATTCAACTTTGCCATTTGAACCCATGAGCAGTCTTATTGACTCTTCACTGCTATTAACAAGTCTTAATCGCTCCGAGATTCAGCACAGTAGGGTATTGCAATCAGAGCAAATTCCCCATTTGATTCCAGCACAGAAGTTACCAATGAAACTAACAGAGTGGTAATACAAAATTCTCTAACTTCATCTCCTTGTCTCCCCCTTTTCTGTGAATAAAAATGAAACCATCATAGGGACCTATTTGTAAGCTGCTATTTCTTGAATTTGCAGTGGGTATTAATATCCAGTATCACTAAGGATTTGAACATACCCCAAATAGGTTACTATTACTTTAAAATTAAAAGCATCCCAACAATCAGCAGTTTTGCTTTTCAAAGTATGTGACTTGTACATCTGGTTACCCAATCCAGTTGAGAGGAATTCGTTGTAATAGGCTCAGGTTGCACCATAGCGTGGCATCTGCTCTACAGTATGCAATCTGACTCTGGATATGAACCCTTGAAATAAAGCAATTATGCTTTCATTAAGCTCAAAACAATTTCCATCAGCTGATATTTGGTCACAAATAACAAATAATAATTAAGTCATCTGGATTATTTTTAAGTGGTCTTTCCTGGTGTTTGGGTGTTAGTTTTATGACAGGATTGGGTATTTCTCTTTATCTGAAGTACGCTCTTCATAATATCATTCTATCAGTTTATTTCTCTTTTGCAACTGAAAAATGCTATTTTGTACTCACTCCCCATTGTCTTATTTTTCAAAACAACAATATTGTGGGGTTTAAGAAAGGGTTAAATCATAAAAGAACATGCTCGCTAGAGTCAATGGCCACTGATTTATGACAAGCACTTTTAGTCAATTATTGTCTGGAAGACTAAATGTACCTCCTGGGTACAGAACTTAGTCATACAAAGTGTCTGGCTCACGTTGCCAGAATTGACCATTAATTATGATGACCGCAGGTGGCCATCCATGTATATCTTAGCTTTTTCTGGAAAATGTGCAACATGAGAACTATTAGAGGTAAAAGTCCACCGGTGGAGAATAAGGAGAAAAATACTGCAAACTTGAAAGACCCTTTAAAGTGTCTAACTCAAACTCTTTGATTTAGAAATCAGAAAACCCTGGGGAATAATACCGTCAAGCACACACATCTGGTATGTAGCTGCTTCAAGTCGAGGAACCTGTCCTCTCTACTCTATGTTAGGTGTTCTCAACCCTGAGGGCACATTATAATTACCTTCAGTGCTTTTAAAAAATAAGTATTAATTGTCCCCCTTCCCATAAAGATTCTGATTTAACTGATGTACCGTGGGGTCTATCATGTGTTTCTTAAAGCACTGGTGAATTCCAATATGCCTTCTCCAATGATCTCTAGTTGTAAAATCAGGATAAATGTTTCTCTTCTCTTAGGATCAGAAAGAGTTCTTTCTTATTTTGAGAAATGAGTGCTCTGGACACTGAGGATCATATGTAATACATTCTCTTGTTGTCTTGGCTATTGGAATGCTTAAAGTGAAGTCAGCTGTGAACAATCCATGTCTGCATGCTTTTCCAGGGCATGCATTATTTTCTGGTTTAGTTTTAGGGTGCTACATTTTCTTTCTTTTGCATTTTCCCTGCATTTACTTGTAATATTTGTTAATTGCTGTTTTGTGTTTTATTGGAAGCTAACGTTGGAGAAGAGCTTGGCACATCACAACAGATAAGGAACTAGATTCCTAACAATGGAGGAAATATAACACAAATATATGATTAAGAGCCCTGGGAGTCCTAAAGGAAATTTGAATGGCTCTATCTCTGTTGTTTATAATATTCTGAAAATCCTAAATTTTAGGATGAAAAACCTAAAAAAGAGAGACAAGGGCACTTATATAATAGGAACAGTGAGCTAAGTGTTATGAGTGAGTGGGAAAAGGAGAAACAAGAATTGGAAAGTAGATGGCATGGAAGTTGAATATTGGGAAGAAGAGAAGAAGGGAAACAAAATGGTGTGCCTGTTTTGGATTACATGGAATAACCATGATCCTGAGTCTCAAGAAAATGATTGTACTAATTCTAGAATTCTTTGGTTTCTGACAACATCATCACCTGGAGTCCATTCTGCATCAATAATTCTTTATTTTCAGTGGGTCTAAGACTTGCCTCTTACCACTTATAAATATGGGGTTTACATTTTTATATGAAACAATTTTAGACGACTACCTAAATGAACTTTGGGTAAGAAAGTATTATGGTGGTATTGGTGACTGCTGTTTTATGTTACCATCAATAAAACAGTTTTATTGATATGAAATATCAATAATTTTTACAGATATGCAAGTCTAAGAAGATACATGTAAATGTCAGAACATGTTCATTTGAATCCAGAATGTGGACAATTAATTCCATTTCATCCCCATTGTTTTGATACTATAGGTTTTAAGAAAATCAAACAGAATTAAACTTTCATATGGTTTAGTAAATTTATAAGCATACCTTGTTTCATTGTGTTTTGCAGAAATTATTTCTTTTTCCTTTTTTTTACAAACTGAAGATCTGTGGCAACTCTATGTTGAGCAAATCTGTTGGCATCACTTTTCCCACAGCACTTTCTCACTTTGTGTCTCTGTCATATTTTGGCAATTCTAGCAATATTTCCAACTTTTTAATTATCATTACATATTCATTTTCTGTGATCAGTGATCTTTGATGTTAATATTATAATTTCTTTAGGGCATTTAATATTAATGTCCCCATATAAGACAACAGAACTAATCAGAAATATTGTGTATTCTGAATACTCCACCAACCAGCTATCCTCCTTTGTCTCTCCCTCTTCTCCCCTATTCCCTGAGACACAATACTGAAATTTAGCCACTTAATAACCCTACATTGGTCTCCATGTGTTCAAGAGGAAGTGAGAGTCGCATGTCCCCACTTTCAGTCAAAAGCTAAAATTATGAAGCTTAGTGAGGAAGGTATGTTGAAAGCTGAGCTAGGTTGAAAGCTTTGCCTCTTGCACCAGTTAGGAAGCTGTGAATGCAAAAGAAAAAATTCTTCAAGGAAATGTAAAAGTACCACTCCAGTGAACACATGAATGATAAGAAAGCAAAACCGCCTTATTGCTGATATGGAGAAAGTTTCTGTGGTCTGGGCAGAAGATCAAACCAGCCACAACATTCCTTTAAGCCAAAGCCTGATCCAGAGCAAGACCCTAACTCTCTTCAATTCTGTGAAGGCTGAGAGAGGTGAGGAGGTTGCAGAAGAGAGCTTGAAGTTAGCAGAGTTTGGGTCACAAGGTCTAAGGAAAGAAGAAGCCGTCTTGATAACGTAGAAGTAAGTACAAGGTGAAGCTGCAAGTGCCGATGTAGAAGATGCAGCAAGTCCTCCAGAAGATCTGGCCGTGATAATTCATGACGAAAGCTACACTAAAGAACAGTTTTTCAGATGGATGAAACAGCCTTCTATTGGAAAAAGATGCCATGTAGTACTTTCGTAGCTAGAAAAGAGAAGTCCATGCCTGGCTTCAAAGGTGCAAAAGACAGGCGGACTGTCTTGTTAGGGGCTTATGCAGGTGGTGACTCGATGTTGAAGCCAGTGCTCATTGGCCATTTCAAAAATCCTAGGGCCCTTAAGAATTATGCTGAATGTGCTCTGCCTGTGCTCTATAGATAGACCAACAAAGCCTAGATGAGAGCCAATGTGTTTACAGCATGGCTTACTAAATATTTTAAGCCCACTGTTGAAATCTACTCTCCAGAAACACATATTTCTTTCAAAATATTACTGCTCATTGACATTGTACCTGGTCACTCACTTAAGAGCTCTGATAGAGATGTACAATGAGATTAATATTTTCATGTCTGCTAACACAGCCAGTGATGCATTCTGCAGCCCATGGATCATGTAATAATTTCAACTTCCAAATCTTATTATTTAAGAAATACATCACATAAGGCTATTGCTGCCATAGAGAGTGATTCCTTTGCTGAATCTCAGCAAAGTAAGTTGAAAACTTCTTGGACAGGATTCACCATTCTAGATGCCATTAGGAACATCTGTGATTCATGGGAAGAGATCAACATATCAACAGAAACAGGAGTTTGGAAGAAGTTGATTCCAATCCTCATGGATGACTTTGAGAGGGTTAAGACTTCAGCAGAGGAAGTAACTGCCCATGTGGTAGAAATAGCAAGAGAACCAGAAGTGGAGCCTGAAGATGTGGCTGAATTGCTGCAATCTCATGATAAAATTGTAATAGATGAGCAAGTGCTTTTTATGGATGAGCAAAGAAAGTGGCTTCTCAAGATGGAATCTACTTCTGGTGAAGAGGCTGTGAAGATTGTTGAAGTGACAAGAAAGGATTTAGAATATTACAAAAACTTAATTGATAAATCACTGGCAGCATTTGAGAGGACTGACTCCAATCTTGAAAGAAGTTCTACTTTAGGTAAAACACTATCAAACAGTATTGCATGCTTCATGAAAGAGAAAGGTAATTGATGCAGCAAACTTCATTGTTGTCTTACTTTCAGAAATCACCACAGCCACCCCAGTCCTCAACAACCACCACCCTGATCAGTGAGCAGCCATCAGCACAGAGGTAAGATTGTGATTTGCTAACAGCTAGGATGATGGTTAGCATTTTTATTGATAATGCATTTTTAAATTAAGGAATATATAATTTTTCAGATATAATGCTAGATTTAATAGGCTACAGTATAATGTAAGCATAACTTTTATATGCAATGGGAAACCAAAAAACTTTTTTCACTCACTTTATTGCAATATTTGCTTTATTGTAATGATCTAGAACCAAACCTACTATACCTCCGAGGTATGATGGTTTAAGTTTTAATAAACTTTTATGTAGTTCCATTTATCAACATTAATTTCCTCTGCTAAGATCTTACATTGATTCAATATGGAAATAAAATTGCTCTGCATCAAAGGCCAGAAAAGTGGCTTCAAACTGATTCTAATAAAAAGCTGGCATTTTAATACATATGGGTTATAATCCATTGTGATTTTGTGACTTTTAAATCAGCAACAATTTTAGTGGCCCCATTCATGTTTGGTGTTTAAATTTTAAAGGAAAACAAAGATGGCAGCCTAGTTCACTACTTTCTAGTTAGCAATTAGAGTTTTTGGCATGTAACACATGCTCAAGAAAATGTTACAGAATTAACAAAGATAAGCTTTGAGAGTGCAAGTTGATACTAAAGAAAAGTAAAATTAAAATATTAAGAGAATAAATAAGTACAAATAGATACTAGCATATTTGAATTTGGTTTCTGAAATTAAAATCCTTGCAAAATTTAGAAATAACTGATAGATTTTGAGAGTAAATAAAATGAGAAAACAAGCATTGAAAAATTAGACTTATTTTCCTTAAATATATATTAAATATATCAAAACAAATAATTTCATCAAATACATCATTAGTATCTTGGACAGCAACAAGACTAGACTTTAAGAACTCATTTTTACTCAGTTTTACTCTTTATCCTCCATTGAACTTCCCAACAATTCTATGAGATAGACATAGAATTTAACATTAAGGAATTTAAGGTTTAGAATTAGGAGGCCTTGTGGGTAAAGTTTGATCTGCTCCAGGACTGTGGTTTTCTGTAGTGCTCTTTTCTGCTAGTTATTGGAAAAATGATTCTCATCACACTGACTTCATTAATGCTTATCAAATATAAAATATAAATATGTCTAATATAGAATAAAATATAAACATAAAATATAAATCTATTTATAGCATAAGATCTAAATATATCTAACATAAATGTTCTAGCACAAAATAAAAGACATCTGTAGTATCTGAACTGGAAAAAGTAGGAGAGCTCTCCAAGAAGGTGTTCCTTTCGTCTTGGGCTTACAGGTTTAGAAAAGTCACAAAAGATCTAGGAGGGAAGGAAAGAAGGGGACACTCTGCTGGCCAGACAGAATAGCAGGCTGAACTCTGGGGGACTGATACAAAGGGAGAGATATATCATCATATACATGTAGCCTCCTCTGTGATAGAGGCTTCCAACCGAAGTCCTATACAATTCAAACTCATTTAAAGATATGGCTGTTACACGCTCAGGCAGACTAGAAAAGGGAAACTGAAGAAGGAATGCATCCTTATACTTAGGTGTGTCCTAAGCATTAAGCACCTGTGTATTCTGGGAGACTGAACCTTGCCAGAGAACACACTTCCCATTTCTACCCATGAGGAAACGGGTTCCGTATTCCCCTGTAGGGCAATAGTAACTGTCACAGTGGAACTCCCCTTAGCCTAAGCAAGATAAAAAGGTTGCCTTTTAGGAGCTTTCTAACAGAAAAATGTGTAAAGAGGAAATGCAAATAGAACTCTTTAGAGCAATAATTCTCAACCTCTGTTTTGCCACACAATTTCCAAAAGAGATGTTTAATTTGCTTTAAAAATAGTGGGCTAAACACGATGGGATCGGGACGGAGACAAACCATAAGAGACTCTTAATCTCACAAAATGGAGTTGCTGGGGGGTGGGAGGGTAGGGGTAGGGTGACTGGGTTATGGACATCGGGGGAGGGTATGTGCTATGGTGAGTGCTGTGAAATGTGTAAGCCTGATGATTCACAGACCTTACCCCCGGAACAAATAATACAATTTTTAAAAGTAGTGGGCTTATTTTTTCAGGAAACAAGAAGAAAATGTTTTAAAATGAAGGACAAAGGGTGCTACAACTTTGTAAAAATTTTAATAGTTTCTTAGGAACAATAATCCTTGTTTTTGTCCTCATGAACTGTTCAGGTGAGAAGGGCCTTGTCGTATATATCTTACTACTGGTGTTATCATTACTAAAGAAAATACAGTCCATATAAAGAACCAGTGTCTATTAATCTTGAACCACCTCAGTTAATTAGTGAAATATTCATACAATCTATAAAATATTCATACTAGGAAATATCTATAGTTCTGGGAACAAGCACACATATTAAAAGCGTAAAACATTAGCCACTTGCTATATACCAAACAGACATTGAAGGAGTAAAAATGTCAACCATCCTAAATCCCATTGTGAACGACTTTTATCATTCACTGTAAAAGAATGCTTAATAGAGTGTCCAGAGAATACCTTTGTATATCAGATCCAATGTTTCTTGTGATTCATTCCACTTACATTTTAAAGCTGTTGAGAGAAGGTGAGTATGGTATGCATCAGGGAGAAAAACATGCAAAGAGGACATGCAAATGTTCTGCAATTCACTACGTACTTTCCTTACACAAAAATGAGACAAAGTAGGAAACACTATCTCAACGACCACGTTCTTTCAAATTAAAAACCTCTCCTGTTTGTCAGTTATTTAAAGCCCACCTATCACTTTGACCCCATTACTTCCAAAAATTAGTTCTTCTGGACACTTAATCACTACTTTAAAGGTATATCCATAGACTTAAGGGGGGGGGGGTGGGAGTGTTCACAGATTTTCAGATTCCTCAGCTTTGGTGTTTGACATAAAAACAACCAGAAAATGAAAATTCTGTTAAATCAGACATTCATTAGTCTCCCTAAATGACTTTAAAGGAAAAATCTGTTACACACCGTAGTACAATGTAATGATGATAGTAAGAAAAAAAATATCCACTCCAACATGTATCAATGACTGCCCAAAGCATTCTTTGAAGGATTGTCTAAATATTAGTAGCAAACACCAAAGAACTAGAATTCTTCAAGAACTCATGGTTTGGTCTGAACAAGATACTTATAAATGAAATAACTCTCTATTATGATTCTTAGGTTTCTTTCAAGTGTTTTGAATGAATTATCTTTACCTTTTCAATATTTTTTGTTCTTCGTTTTTCATACATGATAGGAGTGTTGAGGGATTTTAGGCACCTCATTTATTACCAGAGAAGCTCAACAGTCTTAATTAAGAGAAAATATGATTCCTCAATAACAAGTAGGGATTCTTCATGCCTAGTAGGAAAGGATATGTTACCCTTTTAGATTATCATCCACACTACAGCTTATACTATAGACTTTATGGTATAAAATACTAGACTACACAAAGAAAACTTTTTGAAGTTTCAGTCATATATTCAGATTTGCATGTTGTAACTTTTCAAATCCAGAAATAAGTAACGGGAATCTTTTATGGACAAAGACTAAGAGAAGCATTAATGCAAAATAGTCCAGTTCAAAGTCAAATTACTACATGATGGTTATTATACTATTCTTTATAGCATATAAAATATACTAGTATAATGAATGAAAAGTCTCCCTAAAGTGTTTAGAAAGTCATTTCAATGACATTTCTCAAACTTCAGAAGAGATGATATATCTGTCAATAAAATGACACCAAAATCATATTTTATAAGGATTTTAGATTAACACGTGCTTTTGAAGGATGACATTATAGGATCTTAATATCTATAATCAGAAAGTCTTTTGCTCTTAACTTGCAAGGCAATGAGTTTAAGAATTAATTTTGTCTGCTATAAAGCTGGCTTGCCTTTAATCTTCAGATTTAATAGGTCTCTTTTTGCTGAATGTTTTAGGCAGGTAATTGAGGAAATAGTCCACGTTCCATTTCAGTCAACATAAAATGACATTGAAATGTCTTCAAATGTTTCCAGGAAACTCATGCTAAACAGTCTCTGTTATATTTGATATTGAATAACAGCAGAAATCCATGTCTTTGATAAAGGCTTTCCTACGATTTTATGTAATGCAGCTACATGCCCATGTTAACTTACTTGACTCATTGAGATGTCAAAAAACTAAGCATATATAAAATGCATATAAATTGATATGTGGATTTATGATGATTTGTACAATGGAGGGTATCACACACGCCATATGTTCTTTCCTCCAAATGAAATTTCTAGTGTAATTTTGAAGCCAAATTCCTAAAAAACCAACCAAGACAAAACAAACAAACTGGAATATTGTTCTTGGTTTGCTCTGATGGACATCTTGATTCAGGCTTTCTGCCACTATTTATGTCAATGGAAATCTTGAAAAATCATCTGCTCAGTAAATTTTGTAAAGTGCACAAAAAATATGCATGGAACATCGGAAGCCAGCAAATGACCCTTTCCAAAATAGATCCTTCCAGGAATCTTTGAGACTGCTCACATTTAGAAGCGGCAGTGGTTACATTAAGGACTTATGAAAGGGGTCCAATTTTGAAATGCTTTCAATGCTTGTGGATAACTGGCAACTTCTTTCTCTTTTATTAAACATACTCTGCCAGAAAAGCCTTCTTCAGTCAAAACAAACTTCTACTTAAGAGCAGTTTTTTCCTAAACATCTTCATAAAGTAAATAGTGAAGCAGGCTTTTTCTCTGCTCCCCCCCCCCACCCCCCAGTCTCTCTTTCTGATAGGAAGTGAGAGTCTAGTTTGGCAAGGAACAACTGTGATTTTGGCTTTCTTTTTAAATTTAGTTATTCTTTCAAGGTTCTGAATTTTTTTATATAGGTGCCCAGAGGTAAAGAGAAGCATTTTTTATACATACAGAGTAGATAAACAATGCAGGAAAGATGCTCTAATGGACCATTTCTCTGCTCCCCTCCCCTAGGCTACAGCATTTTATCTGCTCTGCAAGTATTACAGTTGATCTGAAAAGACTTCTTAGACCACCGTTTTTAGACTTAGCCTTCTTTTTTTATTCAATTTCTTGTTTTCAACAGATGAAAATTGTATGCTTAAACTTTCTGTCAGTCCTTCATTTTCTGAATGAGAAATGATAATTTTTAGAAAGATAAAATGGGTTTATCTTCGCAGTTACTTAAGTCTACTTATGGTATTTTTTTTTTTTTTCCAACAGCACAGGTGGGAATGGAGTAAGAGGAGAGAGTGAGAAGATGTCTGCATCATACATACCAGCCCATCATGTATATTTATTAGAATAGCAATAACATGCTGTTGGGTCCCATCTAACCCCACACTCTGTGCTGTTGTGGGAGGGAGAACATACTCCTCTCACTTAAAGTGACCTCTTGGGCTAATGTTCACAGCTGTGTTAATGAGATTGAAGAGGGTACCGCATTCAGTGTTATTGTTGTTGTTTTCAACCAAAAAGGAATAACAACTAAGATGGAGTGATTTTGAAAGAAGGCAAGGACATCTGGGGACTCTTCCATGACAGCCAACTTTTCAACAGCCAAAATCATTTCTTTATATTTCAGGGACACATTTACAAGCAGAGACTACTGTTCCTTTTTTGCCCTCATTAGGTATTAGAAAAATACCTTCACAGATGAACTGCTAAATAAATAACTGGGGTCTGGGCCAGTTCTCTTGCTTTTTTGGTCTGTAAACTCACTGTCCTCGTATTCCATCCTACCCCTCCAACTCGCTCCATCCTCCCCGATAAATGAGCATGCATTACATGCAGGATAAAACTATCATATCCTTAAACAAATGTCCTTTTCAAAAGTATAATATAAAGCAGATCTAGAAAGTCTGCTGCTATAATGATTTCATGTTTTGCTGATCCTGTCCTTTTCTTCTGAAAGGCTTTTTAGTGGTCCCCAGTGAAAAGTTGAGATCAGCATTTAAATGCGGGTCTATCTTTTTAACATACTTTAAGTCCTCAGAAATCACTAAGTCTCAGTGTCTTTGAGAATTTATAAGCATATCTAGGATGTTAAGAATACCTTCCATGTCTTTTTTTTTCCCTGTAAAATTACATTAATTGGAATTTGTATTTTTTCTTCCCCTTTGTGATTTGAAGGAAACATACTACAGAATAAGATTTGTTCAAGACCATTTCTGTGTGTGAAGCAGCCTCCCCAGACAGTTAGGGACCAATTATAGGAATTTCCTCTATTCTTTGGATTTTTACAGCTGATGTACACTGCTTCCTCTCCTAGGTAACAGCAGCGTGCACATGTGCAATAAGACACAGAAAAGGGAAAAAAAAAAGGTAATTATGTTGTTCCTTGTTATATGCAATAACCAGCATTTGGTTAGAATGCTTGTACAAGTTTTAATTTTAAATGAAAAGATTAAGGCAAAGGAAACCAACATTCTCTTTAAAATTACCACTTTTCTGAATCAATCAACATATTCATTTGCATTTAAAACTTGGCATTTCTTGCTTCAGTCATATTTTTCTTCCAGGTCCTTTGAAGTCCTTCTCTACATTCTTTACACTTGTCATAAAGACATTTTTATTTACCATTAAAGTCTTAAAAAAAATTGATCAAGGCCTGGAGGTTTCATGTTCTTCAAGGTTTGAGTTTACATGTTAAATTGCAAAAATACAGCAACAGAAAACTATCCAGCGATGAATGTAATAAATAGATAAGTTCCTTTGATCGTCAAAAATATATTACATTAAGTTTTTGATTCCTAGGATACAAAACTATCCCATGATCTTATCAGTCCTAATTAAGAATGGAATCATCCAAAGAAACAAACTTTTATTGAGCATCTACGATAGGGCTCCAAGTAGGATGCCGCAAGTAGGACTATGGTTTTCATCCTCAAGCTGGTATTCAAACCTTAGCACCCATGGATCTGCCCTCATCTACTGTATGATACCAGTAAGCCTGCAACTGTATTTATGGAGCAACTATGTGCCAACAATGTTGCTAGATCTTTTGAGGGAATATTAACATGAGGAATTATGTGGGAAAAGTCCTAAGACAGAGATCTGTCCTTCTAGAATTTGTGATCCTTCAAAAGTTACCTTCATACCATCATGGTATGGTATGGATTCAGCAAACATAATATAGCAAGGATATGGGCTCCTGCTGCTGATTGCCTCACCTGAATTCTCCTCCAACCCCCAGTTCTGTCGTATCAAATATGTCATTTTTAATATGTCTAAGTCTCATTTTATTTATGAAAGGTGTACAATAGTGCCTACTCTACAGGTGTGATATCTTAGCTCAAACACAGTGCCTGTGTTACTGTGGTCATCATCCTTATTTTCACAAGAAAGGAAAGAAACAAACCTCCACTTTCAAAAAAACCAAAGTAGCACTAAAGGGAAAATCAAACTATAAATATTAATAGCCATGAGTTTTTATTTGATATTTTTATGATTTCTTATTACCCTAAAATCACCAAGAAATTACAATTTCTACTCTCATAAAGAAAACCTAAAAGCTTTTACTTCCTATTAAAACCTAAGATTATTAACTTTAAAACAAGGCAATGGCAATAGTAACAAAATTGCATTGGTATAATTTTAAATACTCTGCATTTACCTAGACACTTTCACACAAATTAATGTATTTAATCCTTACAAAACCCTGGATTGTATGTTTATCTCTGTTTTACAAAAGAAGAAACTAAGACTCAAAGCTACAGAACTTCTTAGTGGCAGGAATATCTAATATTCACCTTTAATGCCAAAATTCTGAAAATAAATGCTTATAAGGGTTATATGTAGGCAGGAATATTTTCAGTCCATATTTTATTGGTAAAACAAAATTCTAGTTTTAATCAAAACAAAAACTCTAAGGTACTGCTTTCTATAACAAGCCCCAAAGATCATAACTAATAGAGACCGTTATGTTATATTTATTAAGGCATATTTTGACTGCTTTGGCAAGTAAAATGAATGCATAATCAAGATATCTTGAATGAATGTCAATAAAATATAATCATTGGTTTCTTATTCATTTCCATGGCCCCATGTTGCTCCCCTAACCTTAGTTTTGCTAAATCACTTAAGTATGATTTATTTAAGTCATGTGATTCTTAACCACAATACACCAAAATAAGTGTAATTTATATCAAGGAGTGAGAATAATGATTTGTTAATAAGTAGAAAGCCATTTACAGTGAATATTTGTTTTTAACTTACCAAACAAACAAACAAACACTGGAAAACAGAGCAACTAGAACTTTTTCTTTGTAAGCATAGGCATTCAGTGCTGTTCTTTCATCTAACAAGAACTCCAGGAAGACCATATCTTTTCACTGCACAATTATTCCCAAACAGAGTTTTGCAATCCAACCCACACCCTTACACTAGATTAACCGTGTCTCACCAATTTTAATTGTGACCCTCACCTTCCCAAAACCTTCCAATTACTCTCCACTGTACACTCCATAAACAAAACTTAATCTATGGAAAAATGGTTTCAACATTCACCATATATGACTTCTGCTGTACATGGTCTTGTCCTCTGCCTTTACCTATTTTAACCCAGAAAAGTCCTCAACTTTTTCAAAGTTAGAGTGAAAGGTTCATCCTTTTCTTGATGGTCTCTTTGGCCTTTCTATTCAAAATTATTCATTCTATGAATATCTAGGGCTCCTTTTTCTTTTAAAATCACATTTGTGGGTTTATCTCTGTACTGTCTTGAAATAGGACCACTTATTGTGTCTTCTGCTACTAGAGACAAACTTCTGACAAGAAAGATAGAATCCTTTTTCATTTTTATATTCTCCCATTGCACTTTGCATGTAGCAGGTGACCAAAAAAAAAAAAAAAATACTTGAAGAAAAAAATAACATTTCTTCCTTCTTCTTTAGGCTATTAATATTTAATGTAGTGAAGGAACATGACTATATTTCCTAACTCCCTTGCCATTTCTCCTTATGGGTTGCTGAATGTGGGTGTATGTGTCTGAGCAGTGCAAGGGGAATAGAGTTAGTTTCTTCTGGCAAATCAATAGCTATAACTTCTTTCATGATTGGTTTGAAAGAAATGGGCATGATTCCGAGCTGGGTAGGAAATCTAAGAGGAAGCACTGCATTCTAAAATCCTATAACGTTAGAACTGGAAGACCTCATCTGATCCAAGGACCTCATTTCACACAGCAACTAACAATGGGGAATATTGCTCTTTTAGAAGCTGGGAAAGCTTTTTGCTCAATACTTTGAGGAAGAAAAAAAGTTATCTTTTCAGTCGATCAAAACTGAGGCAAATAATAATCAGGAGAAAAATGTCACTAAGCTCAGGGACTTAAGGCTTTTAAGGCCTTGTAAAGACCTCAGAAAGTAATGACCAGAATAGAGCTGAAGGGAACATCTCCACTCACTTTGGGATCACACTCATTTTTAAGTCACCATGGCTTGGATGCACTCAGGCTTCCCCTGTCATTGGGCCTAAAGAGTACAATGGGTTCCAAGATGATGTACGTGAAGTCAAAAATTCTTAAGAATATTTTTTTCGCTTCTTAAAACACCCATCCAAATTACATAAAAGAAATTGTAATATTTCACAAATGCCCCAAACTTTCATCTTCTTGTACATAGAGAACTTACAAGACCTTTTTGTGTTGCACTTGTTTTAAGAATCACATTTTACATTAAACAAAAGCACACGCCGCCTTTTGGAAGTGAGAACATTCCATACCCCCACAAGAAACCTGTATGCTTCACTGTTGATAGGGAGCGGAACTCTGCCAAACAGTGAACTAATGAATTAGAATTTGGCAGCACTCCATGCCTGATACAATTTAGTTCAAATTTATGAAATCTGCTGCTTCCAGAAATCCACTTGTGCCTAAGGCCTCTCTGGACCTTTCAGAGAAAAAGCATGACATTGCTAGACTTCTGATTTTACCTCATTGAAGAAGAAAGAATTATGAACAACGTATGTTTTCTAACCTAAATCTCTTAGCATTTCTTCAATGTTGCAACAACAGTAAATCAGTTGAAATCAGCATCTCTTTGGGTAAATAACAGAATACTTCAAAATCTCTGATTAAATTCCCTTATACATGACACGCTTAAGCATCTCAAGAAAATACCTGCTGCCTCAAAATGATTGATGCCCTTTTGGAAAGAAGGGAATATCAGCTTTGTTCAAAGGCATGTTGTCTTGTCTTTATACTCTTAAAACAAAAACAGCACTTTTTTTTTTCCCCAACAAGATGAAAGCCTTCTATCAATCAATATGAAAAAGGAGCCATCATTAATGCAAAACTCACTTTATTGGAGGGAACCTCTTTCAAAACTGTACTCAAGAAATAAGCATGAGGAAAATGAGAGAGTTTTACATTGTAAATACCCAGGAAGAGTAAATCTAGGATGTTAATTAAAGGACTGAGGCTTAGATCTCGATGCAGCAGTGCGTTCTATCAAAATGCATATATGATTCCGTCTCTTCCTGTGGATGAGAAGTGGTTAGCTACCGCCTTGGCCCCCAAACCTTGGTGTGGCATTCCACATACCTCTGCAACTAACCCCAGTCAGTGCCCCTGGACCTGCCCTGTGCCTCTTTCTCACCTTGGGACTTTGTGGCCATGCCGTCCTCTCCCCTTATCCTTTGTGCCCCCGGGTACATTCACGGCCCTATGACCCAGGCTGAGCTCTTCTTTCTAACCCTCCTTCTCTAATATTGCTAGTTGCCCTTTCCACAATATTAAACACCACTTCTCGCAACATATTTACTTGTTTAAACATACTACAAATTGCAATATGTTTATTGCAAAATAGTGAGCTGTATGAGCTTCTCACCTATGAAAGCTAGGTCATTTTCATCCTTGTATACTTTGAAATACCTTACACATTTAGGGGATTCCACAGATGCTGATGAAGGTCATATAGTTAAAAAAACAAAAAACAAACAAAAAAAAAACCACCTTTATCTATCCCTTTGCTTACCCAGGGTTTTTTTTTCTTTCTATAACATTTTTATCTACAGTTACTGGAGATTTACCATTTGTTGAAAAAAAATACATTTACAGTATAATAGGCACTGATGAAAAATTTAGTTCACCCTGAAATAACTAAATCGCCAAAGGAAATCATTTTGTATGAATGACAAAAGCAATAGCAGTCTCATTTGGCCTTGTTGTGACCTTAAAATTAAAGACACACAATGAACACACACATATACTTTGGCATCTTGCTCAAGGCATATATTGTTTTATGCAACTAATTCAAAAGGAATTGGTGCATTGAATTGAAACAAATGTAGGGAGGAAGAGAATAAAAATAAACAGAAACTTGAAATGACAAAAAGTTCTCATGGAAGATGTGAAAAGTAAATGCATAAAATAATCCACTGCCAGTTTAGAATATGCCAGAGACACTATCTTGCTTTGGTAACTTCTGCTATATTAAGAAATGTTATCCTATAATGACTTCTTTTTACCTAATTTTCATTGTGTTCTCTTAATGTGTCTTTTGTCAAAGGGATTTTGCTTCCTATACATGTGATTTTCAATTTTGTGTTTTGGCATCCATTCCCAGTTAACGGATATGTCACGGTTTCTCTCTAATCTGCCTTTTAAAACTCATCTCCGTTATTTTTCAGGAGCAAACTAAAACTGTCTGAACCTGAAAGCAATAGGCCAGCAGGCCCAAGTAATTCCAGCATCACTTTTAAATCTTTCAAAGTTTTTCAGAGACAGTTTAATGCTTCAGGCTTTTCTAATATTTTAAAATCTGTTATAAGACTTTGGCTAAGTGATTACTTGATATTACCGTATCAGAGGCCGGAGCATGACAGAAGCATGGGAAGATTTCCACATAGGAAAGACAGAGGTGTAAAAAACATAATTTATTTATGTTACAATTGGATTATAATCTTCATCATCATCACCAAATGTATGGAAAGCAAATATTCTTGTATTTTTTTTATAACAATGGAGCATATGCTAGATGCATGATGTGTTCCATTAGGCGATTTTATTTTTAAGCCATCTTCTTTTTACTTCCCAGGGGCAGTCCCAGTTTTCCTTCTGTATTTGCTGAGGAATTACTCACTGTTGACAGAAGCTAAATACCCTAAAGGAAATATCCAGAATACTAAGAACTGTACAAAGAGGAGTAAAACATTGGACTCTGAAATAACCAACAAAAGGAAGCTGTTTTATGGAAATTTAAAAAAGCAATATCAAACTCATCTGCCTTTAGGTGTCTGAATTCTATCAATAACTAAGAATCCAACTCAAATACTAATACAACAGGCAAACATGTGACAGTTTCAGAGCTTCTGAGCTTGTTCTTACTGCCTGGAACATCCACTTCCCTGATTTTCATGTGGCTGGCCAATTTTGTCCTTCAAGGCTCAGCTCCAAGACCACATCATTAAGGAGGCCAGTCTGTATCATATGTCCTTCTTCTCAATCTCTAACACATTTCTTTGGAATATTTAATATTATCTGATATTCTTTTTTTATTTATTTCCTTCTTTGCTTTATAAAATAAGTTGCTTACCTTTATGTTATCCCCTGTATCCTTGGTGCCTACATCAATGTCTGACATATATGGAATATTAATTGATTGAAGAAACACACTCCTTTATGGGCATTAATGATCTTAACTGCATCATGCCTCTTTATATTTATCTGTACTTGACACTATACCTATATCTATATCTATATATAGAGAGATAGATAGATAGATATAATCACCTGGGCCACTTATCACCCTCTGGATTTATGTAATTTAAAAATCTCCTCTATTAAACTATAAATTTCGTGCCAGCTGGCTTTTCTTTTATTTGTTGTTGAGATATTCATGTTTCAAAGACATAGATCCACTAAGTGCTCAGATAATATTATTTAAATGAATGAATGTAAATTACATTAACAGCAAGTCTAAGAATGTTTATTTCTACTTCTCCCAGCAGCTTAAAGAATGTTCAGTTTTCTGAAAGTCTCTGGGATGACACCTATATGATGCTGCCACAGCCTACACCATGAAGAAACACTACTGACTCTCAAAGCCATGTAAAATCATACGAAAGTGTTTGTAATTCCAAATAATTTTTTATTGAATAAGAATTGGATAAGACATGCCACGTAAGATAATGAAGTAGTAATATAATTATGAAGGTAATCTGTTTTTCACTGGTAATATTTATTCAAGATACTTTCTAGTGACCAGAGAAGGGCCCTTAGCAGAAGACAACCATAAAAGTAGCAATAAGCAGGCGCAGATTGTTGCTAAAGTTTCAGACTTGAGTTTGAAACCTTAATGGGCATCATCATTTCTTCATTGCCAGCATAATTCTCTCAGCCTGGGTTCTGGCAGGGAAATCAGACAACTCTCACTGCAACCTGGGGGTTGACATTAATTAAAAACATAAAATCATAAAGCATCTGTGATGGGTTTAGATGCCAAATGAGATGAAGTGATTTTAAAAGTAAACTTCTTACAAAGGTAACTGAATGTCAGAATCTTAAGCTTTCCTCTAAAATAACGATAATTACCATGTCTTTCTGTAGTACATCATATACACATTCTTATAATTGGCATAATTGGTATCACTAGACCTTTTAATGTTCCTAAGAGACAAGTTACAAGGATGAGGGTATCAGTGCTTATTTTAGGCCCAAAGAAAGTAAATGCATCTGCTTCTTCATTTTGTTTCACACAGTTCAGCAGTGCCCCCTTATCTGCAGTTTCACTTTGTGAGGCTTCAGTTACCGACAGTCAACCACAGTCCAGGAGCAGATGATCCTCTTTCTGACAGATCCACAGAAGGTCAATGGCAGCCTAACGCTACATCACAGTGTCTGTGTTCTCCTCGCTTCATCTCATCATCTCACATCATTGCAAGGACTGTGAGTCCAGTACAATACGGTGTTTTGAGAGACAAAGAGACCACATTCACACAGCCTTTATTATAGTAGATTGTTAAAATTGTTCCATTTTATTATGATTGTTTTAATCTCTTACTGTGCTTATTTTAATAAATTAAACTTTATCATAGGTAGGTATGTGTACAAAAAACACAATATAGAGAGAGAGTTAGGTACTATCTGTGGTTTCAGGCATCCACCAGGGGTCTTGCAACATAGCCAACATGGATAAGAGGGGACTACCATACAAGCTAATAGAACAAAATGTCAATTAATTTCCATAACCTGGGCTCAAATGTTTATGTAGCAAATAGCAGGAATGAAAAACACTGAATTTCTTTTTTAGTGCTTTTTTTTTTTTAATCTCAAAGGATGAAAGCCCCAAGGATACCAAGAAAAAGAAATAGTTTTTATTATAGCTTTTACCATTTATGAGACATGATAAGTGGGACTTCCCTTCTCTGGTATTTTTATTGCAGCTATCCAACCTTAGGAGCACTGAATGAATGATATAGACAAAAGATACACAGACTGCCATGTTGAAATTATACTAGTTTAGTTCCTATCAGCAAGAGGAAATAACCGTCTGCCTGTAGTCCAAAATAATGTCACAGTCAAAAAGAGAAAAAGGAAAAAAATATCATTCTATTCATGGACAATAAGATAAACACCAGCCCAGGGACCCTATCTTTTACCTTTCAAAAGAAAAAAAAAAAAAAGAAAGAAAAATGAAATATTATTACTCCTCTCTTGTGAATGAAGAGATTAACGATCAGCAAAATAAAATGATTTCTCCAAGATCATACAGCTGGAAATTGCTGAAAGGAAGGAAGGAAGGGATTTGAATGGGAGGATGTTAGAGAAGCAGGTCGCCATGCAGAGTGATCATCTTTCCTGACTCCTGCAGACGTGGGACTTTGCGCTAACCGGGCACTATCACTGACAAAGGATGAGAGCAGAGCAACCTCCATAAGGGTATAAAAACCATGCCTAGGAGTTTAGAATTTGTTCCAAAAGAAAAGGTTTGCCACTGAAGTGTTTTAACACAGGAATAACACAACTTGAGACAGTGTGGTCCATCACATCTGGCACACTATTGGCACACTGGCCCTTCTTAGCACTTGCGGAAATCAAACAGAATTTACGAAAAGAAAATTGATAGGATGAGTTCTTGAACCTCATGAATGGAGGTCAGACTGCACCCCAGAAGGTGAAGGTAAAATTTTTTTTGAAAGATAAAATATTCTTTTAGATTTTCAATTTATTTGAACATTCCCATTTAAAACCTTTAAGGTAACTAGAGAAATGACTAAAGAGACAGGTGCTGAATAACTTTTGGCCTAACTCTTGGCAACATATCCTCTTAGAGAATTAATTCATTCAGTAATTGAACTCTTGAAAAACAAGTTCATTCCAGAAAAAGATAAACCTCATTAAAAAAAAAGTATCAAAGTGCAAATATAACCAATAATATTGTTTAAGACATAAGTAAAGTATGAAACCAAAATATTTTCTTTCTGTAAGAAAGAAGTCTTTGCCTGTTTACTTTTCCCCTATTTTTAGCATAGTTGCTAGAACTTTGAGTTTCTCTGTAACTGTGCAAGTGAATCAAATCCTGATGTGAACTTCTTTCTTATTTCTTCCATTGTCAAAGCACTGCAGCTCAAAGATAGTGGGAAGGGCTTCTTCAGATGAGCATCACTGCCACCTGAGAAATCCTGACCCCTCTTAGTTTCTTGTGGTTCATTTCCTTTCAGACTTACAGGTTTCAAACAAACAAATCATCGTCCACGACAGCAACAAATGCAACAGAGATGTTTGGAATACTCCAAAAGTTTCCCCAAGTTTCCTTTCCTGCAATAAAAATTGTCTTCCTATTTCTGTTTTGATTTCAGTCACACATAGTCTAATGCTATTCTTGGGGTTCATGTTTTGAATATCTTGACTCAAGACAAAATTCAGGCTGTAGCACCCTTTACACTACCACACTTTTATTGGATATAAATGAGCATTTCACTTTAATCAGCTACTACAATATCATGGGCCACAAGCGTCATTCGGGATTCCTCTTAAGAAGGGATGCTTCTGCTCATAGGCACCTAAGAGAACAATTTGTCCTACTGAGGCAGATTCTGGATTCCCTCTGAACATTCATGCCATGCTGAGTACAATTGAATTCTCACACCCTTTGAATTACTGTGGTTAGGAGCTAGTTTGTGGAGCATTCCAGCAATTTGTCTAGTCACTTAGATATCTTAAGCATTTCTGAAATCCAAATGCCATGGGAAAGTTTATTTGAAATTTCAGATAATAAATGACGTAGGTAGAGAGATTGTTGGAGAGAGTAATTTTTGGGGGTCTTTTCATCACACTTTCAGATCACAGTACAATTAATGGAATAAAATGATTTAACACTCTGGGTATTGAGAGGAAACCATCTCCAATCCCCTTCCTGATTGCAGAATGAACCAGAATTGTTAGACAATTCTCTTTAATTTTACTTCAGCTATAAATTTCTGTTCGAATACAAGGAAACTCTCTTGGAAACAAAGCATATGCAAACAGACCTCCTAGTTAATGAAATGCCTCCGTGAGGATTGCAATCAATAACAGTATAATCTATGTTCATAAATAAGAATACAGCCTCGAAAGAGCGTAGGGCAGTGATGAATTATTCAGGAGGTCTTGCTTCGCTGCCATGCTGCTATTTCCATGCTCAGAGCTCTTCAGCGACAGAAACACCTGGCTAAGGACTGGCTGACTCCAGCCTCTGAATAGCTACATCTCTTTCTTCCTTCTTGTTCTCAATATAATTTATCCACAGAGCCCAAGGCTTTTGCAGCTTATCTGAGGGTAAACTCCAAAGAGAGCCACTGAACTCCAAGAGGAATAAGTCACGTTCCACAGGTCACAGCCCCACATGCAGGGCTCTTATTTGTGGTGGGGAACTGTTGACTGGAGAAAGTACCCCTCACAGTGTATAGAAGCCTGGGACCTAATAAACACTTAAATTTCTAGGGACTGTCAGGCAGGGTTAATGTGAGTAGGGAACGGGAATTGGTAGCTAATAGGGAAGAATAATAGAAAATGAAACTATTCCCCTTGCCAAATGTCTGTAATTTGTGCCTCTTCCATTAGTTTCACAACTAGAGAAGATGTTGTAATAATAGCAACACCACAATTCCTCCAAGGATTACAGAGAGTTTTGCCCTTCTTGGGACTTCCTAAAGCGATAACTGTGATAGTCTATGTACAGTCAACAGTGTTTGGGAATTGGAAAGAGCCAAAACCTATTAGCTGGCCTAGCCCACAGTGTAAGCGTTTTGTTCAAGTCAGCCTTCTTAAATGACCTAGGAGTAGAGATTTTGCCACATCTTCTGGGAAGCAATTATATAGCCAATAATTTTTAGTGTTATTAATTTTTCATATTCAGGCTAAATTTTCCTTGGCTCTATTCCTTCCATTTGTTAATACTTACTGGCTACCCTCAGTCGTATGCATTTGCACAAAATGAACATTTGTAAATTTTTACTTTTGATAAAGTAGAAAGATACTCCAGTCACTTTCTCAAATTAAATTATATCTTGGAGTTCTCCTAAAATACAACAATTTCAAAATACATGTTAACTTTGAAAGCATCTGACTGTCTGAAAGCTTCTCTCCAGAACTTTAGTCTCAAAATTTCGGCTGATTAAAGTGGACCAGATAGATTCTCTCGGGAATTTCTCTGTGAAATATTTTTATTCAAGTTCACATGCCAAAGACCACAAGCAGCATTAGCTTCCACTTGCTGGACTCCTAACTCACAGAACAAGCATCAAAAGCCTTTCCTATCTGATCACCAGAAGAAATTGTTCACAGAAGGTCAGCAGTTTTTGACCTAGTTCCTGGCCTGCAGGACTCTGCAACAGAAAATAAAATCGGCCAGACTTCAATGCCCTCTTCTAAAACTCCCAAGTGAGGGGAGAAGATAAGTTGCTTCAGTCTTTCACATCTTTTTTCATGTCAGAGAGAAAGGAAAACTGATCAAGCACCCCCCAGACATGACTGTATTCGGTCCTGATGTATTCGGGAAAAAAGGTAACTGTCCAATATACAACTACCTGCGCTATTCTAAACTGAGGAGATGGCACTCTGGTTTGAGGCCACTAAAAGAGAAAGTATTTTTTAAGTATGTCATTAAATTTAGTATGGAAATGTAGAAATTAACGAGGAAATACAGGAAAGATCCTGTATGTGTATTTTTGCAGTCTTTTATTGCCATCCATTTCTTCCACATTCAGATCATGATGCACAGTAGCCAGGACAATTAATTAGTTACCATATATAAATAGTAACACTTTTAAGTTCCTGCATATGAAATCAGAGAAGTAACCAACTCTGAGCTTTCAAATGTTTCGTTACTGTAGCAACTCCATGTGCATGAATGAGAATCAAAAGGAATCAAATATAAAGAAACGCACATAGATCTGAGCCCTGATAAATAAAAATGGGGACAACCACAACTCTCCATGAAAATTGCATTAATTGCTGATAATTTCTTTTTTGAATCAATCTCTTTTCTTATTTCAGTATCATGGTAGCATAAAAATCCATCCATATTCTTTTTAAAAATGGGATTGTGGTAGGAACACTTAACATATCTACTCTCTTGACAGATTTTTAAGGGTACAGTATAGTACTGTTACCTATAGGCACAAAGTTATAGAAATCTCTATACGACAGTTGTTCAGAAATGTATCGTCCTCAGCAGATAGGAATCAAGCTACTCTCAAGTATAATGTGTATTAAAAATATCTAAAACCCGTATTTTAAAAATATGTAATATATAGGATTTTGACTAGTGCTTCCAGAAGATAAATCAGGTACTTTAGTCTCATTTGTCAAACACGATTATTAAAATTATCCTCTATGTGTGCTCTAACTTTTCTATGTTAAATTTGCTTCTGTCATTATATTCCAGCCATTTAAAATTTCAGTGCAGGTTTTCTGTAACAAGGTCACATCGAAAACATTAAACTCCCTAACTTCAAATCATGTAACATTTCATTTTATCTTGTAGGAAGATATTCAGGCAGTGATTATAATTTCTGGTTTTAGTTATTAATATGTCAAAGAGGACCCAAAAAAGTTTATTTTTATCCCAAAACTTGCTGTGTCCAGTTAACTGAATTTAAACCCTGCATAATATTTTGGAAAGATGTATCATCACATTTTTTTTTTTTTAGATTTTATTTATTTATTTGTGAGAGAGAGAGAGTACAAGCAAAAGAGAGTGGGGTGAAGAGCAGAGGGAGAAACAGGCTCCCCACTGAGCAGGGGCCCGATGCAAGACTCCATCCTGGGACTCCACGATCATGACCTGAGCCAAAGGCAGATGCTTAACCAACTGAGCCACCCAGGCACCCTATCGTCACTTATATTGAGGTAGCCAAACCATACAATTCTTTAAGGAATAATCGGGGGCTTACATTGTCATTTTTTTTTTTATACATAGTCAGGAGAACTATCAATAAATAAGTCCAAATTTATTTATTAGTAATCTGAAACCGGGCCATTATAATAAAGAGAAGTATGACAGCCTACAGGAATTTTGAAGTAAAAAGATAAAAGGGGTTCCTGAAGTTTGTGAAGGGAATAAATGACATGATTTTCCCCTTACCTTACTGTAAAAAATTAATTAGCTAAAAGCTTAAAGGATTTAGTTTTTAAAAAGTTATTAATCCACTCCAACATAATTATGTGCTTTGATATCTTCTAGTCATTGCCCAAATGCATGTGCATTTGCACATCATGCAATTATAATACATCTCCAAGTTAATTTTCTGCTATTCTCATTTCGTCGATAACATTTTTATACTTGTTATGTCTGTTCCTTACAGCAGCACAGATCTCTAAATACTATGAGTTAAAATACCTGGAAATGTGTAACATGTCTATATAGAAAAATACTAAAATCAACAGGAGTATTAAGAAGAACTAGCATTTGACTCCAGCTGTCTAATTTCCACTACCCTCCAAGATGGGCCCTCTTCTCTGGAGGTCCTTTTGTCCCATTGTCACATGGGCAAAGGCCCTTGTTCCCCTTCAGGACCTTGGCCAGATTGCTCTTCACCTGTGTCTTCGTTTCCTCAACTTGTCTCAGTTTATTTCTTAACTCCTCAGATCTCTTACCGTGCTTTATACGTAAGAACTTCTGCCTCCCTCACGCTACCCAGTCACTTTCTACCTCCTTACTCTGTTTCATGGTCCTGTGACACTAACCCTGTAAAAATTATCTTACAAATGAATTTATTTACCTGTCAACTATCCCCCTCAGTGAAAGCCCCATTGGGCAGAGACCTTGACCCTCCGACCACAGATATACAGCATCTGAAACAGAGCCCTCGAAAGTGTAGGTGCTTGACAATGTGAGTTGAGAAGCAATATGTGAGGGAATAAATGAAAAAAAAAAAAGAAAAATCACATGAAATTCTATCACTCAGAAATAAACTCTGATAATTCTTTTGGTATTATTTATTTCTCTCATTCCATTTGTTTCATTAGGTAACCATGATAATAAATAAAACAGTTTGGTCTAGTTAAATAGTGAAACATAAATGTCATACGTGATAAAAATAATTATTTTTACAAAGTAAAATCATACCCTAAATATCATTTTATAACCTACAATTTTTATTTACCCAAATACATTAATAAATATTTCAGCATGCCATAAATTCATAGCTGATTTTATGGCTATAGAATATACCATTATGTATTTTATAATAGTAATAGTTAATATTTCATGGGTGCTTATTGCACTATGTTCTGGGTTAAAAAACTTACGTTAATTACTTCACCTATATTCTCAGTAAGTCTGATACTGTTCTGTTTTATGAATTGTCAAGACTACCTTAGAATTAAATGGTAGAATTGAGATTGAGCCCTGTTCAAAGAGAACATTTTATTCTATTTTTCCATCTATCTGTCTATCTATCTATCTATCTAGCCATCCATCCATGTAGCCATCCCTTCCAGGAAAAAGGAAAGTTTTTCTAATTTACATTGCCATCACCTCTTTTGGTGAATGTCTGTTTTTTGGAACCTAAGTCAATTTTGGATACTTCATTTTGTATTTGTGGCAAGTGGATAGGCATTAATTATTAGCTTTTTAGTATAATTTTATTTCTTAGTAAATTTGAGTGATTCTCCAAGGTGTTTTGGCATTTGAATTTTTTCATTAGTATAATAAATCTTACTTGAAGGCCTGATTTATTGATTTGTGATTACTTCTTAACAGCTTATTGCATTCTGTTCATAGAAGTGCCATAATTCTACCCATTTTGCAGACTTAATATATATTATGTATAATATATGTAAATATATATTATATATATATAGTAAGTAATGGCTTAACCACACATACGCCAATATGATTAATTAGGCTCTCTGAATCAGTTTCTTCTTAAGTGCAAAATGCTGTAGGTTGGGGTCAGTTTGTCTGAATGGTTAAGATTGAGGGCTTTGAACCTCAACTTTTTCTTTTTAAAGATTTTATTTATTTACTAGAGAGACAGAGATCACAAGTAGGCAGAGAATCAGGCAGAGAGAGAGGAGGAAGCAGGCTCCCTGCTGAGCAGAGAGCCCAATGTGGGGCTCTATCCCAGGACCCTGGGATCATGACCTGAGCCGAAGGCAGAGGCTTTAACCCACTGAGCCACCCAGGTGCCCCAAGATTGAGGGCTTTGAAATGGCTTCCTCTGGATTTTCCTACCAGCACAGCCTCTACTGAACACTCTCTGTATAATAATTTTCACATTCGCCATAACTCCCTGGCCCTTTATACTTCATTAATTCACCTTTGATCTTTATGAGCACAGGACCTACAATAAATTATTTTTCTCCTCTATCAGATATAGATAAGTGCCATGAGTACAGAGTCTTAGTTTGTTAGCTGTGTACCTCCCAACCTGTGATACACAGGGATAAGGCATCCGAAAGATGACTGCCTAGCGCAGGAAGCTAAGAGTGACTCACAGGATTCATGGCATGCCTTTGAATTGAAAGCCCACTTTCTCTCTACTGCATAATCTTGAACAAGTCACTTAACCTCTTTGAAAATTTAATTATTTATTATACAAAACGTAGCTATTCAGGTATGTACCTAAACTACAAGTGTAATGAGTTTACATAAATTGTTTGGTTAGTACATTGTTTAAGCAAACTGAAGTTTTGTAACACAACATAATTGATATTTTTTGGCAAATGTCTATTTATTTTGTTAGTCTTATATAGGAAGTATGCCCAATAAGAACTTTTAAGGATTTTGTTTGTTTTGTTTTGATTGTTTTGTTGTGTTTTTAATTCTGTACTATCTTATTATAATAGTAATAGGAGAAATAAAGTTCCTTTTCTCTATCAGGATAAAAAAATACATATTGTTGCAATGAGTGCTCCAAGTCCATGTTTATCTCTGACTACATTTCTGTCCAAGAGACCACAACTTTACCCTTATTTCCATTATTGGGAAAATATCTCTTCTTTGGTTAACTAGAAAAGATCTTTGCTTATAACATTAATAATCACATATTTTATAAAATGGTCACTGAAAAACAAGGGTTCTTAACACTGTGTCATTAGTGATTAATACAAGTTTCTTGCCTTAGAACAATACACTCCTTATTCTAATAATAAATCCATAAGAATTCATTATGGTTTTTTAAGGCTTTGTCCTACCAAAGTATAAAACATTTAGGTTACGTTATTTAACTTTAAAAAGGACCATGTGTATCATTAGAGAGAATAATGAAATGGCTAAGAGCAGAGAGAATCTGTGGCCAGACTATGTAAGTTTTAATCTGCTTCTACTACTTAATAACCGCATAGCTTTCAGCAAATTACTTAAGCCCTTTGGGGCTCTATTTCACCTTTTATAAAATGATAAGGATAATAACTATATTTACTTAATAGTGTGATTGTGAGGATTTAAGATGTTAATATAAAAACAATAAGGACAGTACCAGAGTTTGCTAAGTACTGAATCATATAACTCTAGAGTACATAAAGTCAAATTTACTGTTTCATAAGGAGAAAAGCCACTCTTCATCAAACTTTAACTTAACCATGGAAAAGCTTTTGATGTACCCTTCTAACTCATATGCTTTAAGTCAATATCTTTTTCTTTATAAGCATTGACGTTCCCCTGTAGCAGGAAAATCAACATTTTGAGTCACTTGCTTTAAATAACAGACTCAGGCCCAGCTTTGGCATCTATCCGTTTCCTATTCATTTTCAAAAGCCTTTTAAATATTTTTAAGCTCTATTCCATGTAAATATTGGACCATTTTGGGGCACCTGGCTGGCCCAGTCAGAAGAGTGTATGACCCTTGATCTTGGGGTCATGAGTTCAAGACCCACGTTGTATGCAGAGATCACTTAAAAAAAAAAAAAAAACTTGAAAAATGTGAGAGAAAAAAAAAGAGTGGGGCATTTCTTTTTTTTTTTCCTTTTATGACTATGCCATAATAATAGTTATTATGCTATGACCAAACTTAGAACAGATAGCTGTCTGGAGTTATATTCATAATCAAATTTGTTAGCAAATGTATTAAAATTAACGTATAGAAGGATTTAGATTTACATGAAATAGTCAGAAATGAAGCTTCTTCTAATACACCCAAGGAAAAATAAAAGGCAGAGCTGTCTTCAGGAACTTGAGGTCACATCCTTACTATTTCATGCAGAAACAAATTGTTTGCTTTACAGCAATAGATAACAAAAGCCCATATTAAAAATGACAAATACAATGCCGGGAGAGAAGAAAACATACTGATAAAGGCAGCCATGTTGTAGACAACTCCTCCAGAAAATCACTTGTTATCCAAAGCAGGTGGCAATCTGTATTCACATTTCTGACAAGTTGTGACAAAACCTTTATTCTTGCAGCCTTCTAATGTAAAATATCTGATTTGAAAATGATTTCAATATATAATCTCTCAGCTAAGTCTTGGCATCACATCACCATCTTATATTGCTATAGTTCAAGAACATTGATTCTAAAGGCTGATACAGAATGTTCATAACCATGGGGAAATAAACAGGGAAAAGGAGGAAATATGAGGAAAGAAACAGATCTATACCAAGAATACTAAAAAGTTCTTCAGTGACTATAAAAATGAGTGTTAATACTACAGAAGAAAAATATTAAAAAAGGACTACCAGTTGTCAACCATTGGTCAAGATTTATATAAAATGCTATCTCAATCCTTAAACTTTTGTTATCTCTAACTTGAATGAGCTCAACTTCCCCTGAATCTATACAACACTTTTGAAAATGACTTTTAGAGCATCTTTCATCAGCAAGTCTGGACCATGTTAGTATTTCTGCACTAGTTCCAGTAGATGTTTAATAAATGTTCCTGGAGGAGCACAGTTGAGCATCTGACTCTTGATTTTGGCTCAGGTTATGATCTTGGGGTCATGAGGTGAGCCCCACATTGGGCTCTGTGCTCAGGATAGAGTCTGGTTGAGATTCTTCTCTACCCCTACCCCTCCTACTTGTGCTCCCTTTCTCTCTCTATCAAATAAATAAATCTTTTAAATAAATAAATAAATAAATGTTCATTAAGCAGGTTCTTATATGTTTTATCTATTCCTCTCTACTCCTCACACACATTCATAAGACATTGCAAACTCGACCATATAGATATTATTCTATTCATATTGTTGACATTTGCTGTCATCAGAATTATTGTAGAAAATCAATGCTTGTTTATAAATGAAAATCATAGTTACATTTTCCTTTTTTTTTTTTAAGATTTTATTTATTTATTTGACAGACAGGGATCACAAGTAGACAGAGAGGCAGGCAGAGAGAGAGTGGGAGGGAATCAGGCTCCCTGCTGAGCAGAGAGCCCATGCAGGCCTCAATCCCAGGACCCTGGGATCATGAACTGAGCTGAAGGCAGAAGTTCAACCCACTGAGCTACCCATGTGCCCCTACATTTTTGCACAGATTATTGCATTTAACATAAAAACCAAGAATGTAAATATGAGGCAAAAATTATGCAACTATTGAAAATTCACACTTTAAGGAAATCAAAGCTATAACATTCTAAAATAATCAGTTCCGATTATTTATATATATATTTTGCAATACTCATTGTGGCATTTGTATTTAAATCTTTGCTTCATTAAGAAAATTAAAAACTTACACGCTGATGTGTTCCAATGCTCTACTATAGAAAAGTCCTTCCATTTTGTTGTTTTTGTTGTTAAGGAAAGCTCTGACAGATTTTACTCATAACATTATTGCTGTTTACACTTCTTTTGGCTTCTTTAAAATAGAATCGTATAGCAGATTGTGAAGTGTTCGTTTTTTAATTATTGTCACCATCAAAGCTCTAAATGGACTAAGATTATTTTGTAAGTTAAATGATACTTTAGACTTATCCTGTAGTTGTTGAAACTGTCATGTCAATGTCAACTCAGAATCTTAGCAACCCGATGCTACTGAGAAACGAAAACAAAGTATCTATGTATTTTCCTAACAAGATACATAAAATGGCATTTTTTATGATTAACAAAAACTTCTAATAACCATGTAAGTGCACTTGAACGAGTAAATTAATCTTTTTAGCACTTGTTTTCCTCTCTACATATTTTTGTCCAGTTAGTTCATTGCTGAATGTCTCACATGCGTCTCTGCTTCATTTTCTGCTGTGTTTCATTATGTTGAATTATAATGCTAGCAACACACCCAGCTCCCCAGATCTCAGGAATTAGATTAGGTGCACCACTATATGCTTATAGGGCATCCTGTTATCATCCTGTTCCTCTTTTATATCATTTATTAGATAATAGGTATCAGCCTATCTATAGGCTGGTCTCTCCTTCTAGATGCTACATTCTTTAAGGATGAGAATCGTTTCATGTTATTCAGTTATCTGTGTTATGGTATTATAAAAGTATCAGCTTACTTTTATTCACATTCTTTTGCAAAGTTTTCTGGTATTCCTATTTGAATTTGATGCTTCATTAAGAAAGTTTAAAACTAACGTGATCATGTGTCCCAGTGTCCACTGGAAAGAAATGGCAACACATATAACACTGCTCTACATAATAACGATTTGCTTATAAAGGGAGAACATAATTCCAACACAGAAGACTACATTTCACATAAGTGTTTTCAAAAACCATTTGCTAAAAGTTATTTTAAAATTGAGTAAAATCTGTGGCAAAAGGATTATTTCTATATCAGATACTGAGAGTGGCTGTCCAGAAAGGACAAGAAGTCTAAAGTGAGTAATACCATTTTGACTTGAGATAGCAAAGGAAACTCTATAAGAGGTCCTCCCTTAAGAATCAAACTTTTGCAATCTAACATTAGAATATTAGAATGTTATAATAACAATGAAGATCCATATTGGAATATACTTACCAGAGGTAAGAAATGAGAACCAGGGAGGTAATTTAAAAGTCAGATATAATCATGGGTGAGGGAGAAATACGGCCACCATATCCCTGGAGCTATCAAGGAGTGATGTCATAAAGTTTGACAACTCCTGGCACAAGCAACTTATCTCTCCTACATTAAATATAGCATACCCAAATCCATCTACCATGAACTGGTTCCATATTTTTAAAAAAGTGATTTTTGTCATTTTTAATTTCGCCAAGTAAATTTTTCTACAGGGAATGATTTTTTTTTAATTATCTGTATGCACTCTAGCCCAAATAATATTTAGAAGATAAAAATGAAGATAGGGCAACTACATTAAGTAATGGCCAGCATAAATACTTACAAATTGCGGTAAAACTTTAAAATGAGGATAACGGTTGACTTTTTAGCTCAAGGTATGTCTTGAGGTTCTATTCCCATTGTAACAGAAGATTTTGTGGGTACGAGATTGTCATCAATCATTTAAAACTTAACTTTATTCATTCAATCCTGTATCAAGTTGACATACTTCTTCCCTATTTGTCAGAAGTGAAACTGAAAACCTTGAACCAAGATACTGAGCTGCTGAGATCTCATCCCAAATCTCAAGGACTAAACATGAGCAAAATGGCGATGGCAGTGATTTACCTTTGGTAATGTAGTTATGTCCTCATTTTATTATACATTTCAACAAAGACCTTTAATGGTATAATGCATAGAAACTAGGCATTGAAGAAATTATCCCTCCGGATATAAATCCTGCCTCAGTGACTTACTAGTTTTGTGATCTTAGATATATTGCCTGAGGCCACTGAACCTACATTTCCTCTTCTATAAAGTGATGATTATACTTTCCTACAAACTGAGAAATTGTGGAGGTAAATGAGATAACCTTTATAAAGTACCTAGTGGCGTGATGGACACGTCATAAGCCCTCAATAAATGAGAACAGTACAATTGATTTCTCTAAAAAGCCTTACTCTTAGCATCTAATTCTTTGCTTACAGGTATGTGGGATTCATTGGCTGCTGTAAAAAAAAAAAAAGTTAAACTTTTCAAACACTAAGGGAGTATAATAAACAGAGATGTACATTCAAAACTTAAGGGGCACCTGGGTGGCTCAGTGGTTAAGCCTCTGCCTTTAGCTCAGGTCATGATCTCAGGGTCCTGGGATGGAGTCCCACATCGGGCTCTCTGCTCAGCGGGGAGCCTGCTTCTCCCACCCCTGCCTAATCTCTGTCTGTCAAATAAATAAATAAAATCTTTTAAAAAAATTACCATTAAAAAAAAAAACTTAAGACTGCCACTTACTGGTTTTATCACATCAGATGAGACCTTGGACTTCAGCTTCTCATCTGTAAACTGGTCCTAGCAAGATTATTATGCAGCCAAGATCTGTGACTGTGTGTTCGTCTGTCTGAAGAAAAATGTTCAGTAAGCGCCAGTCTCTCTTCCAGTTGCTGTAATGGAACAATTTCAGGCAACCCTGCTGTCCTTCATCTCAAGTGTGTGTCAGCTTTGTCTGGCGTGATTGCTCTCCTGGCTTTCCCTGACAGGTAGTGTAATTCTGGGAGGCATACTTTGCTGCTAGGCCAGAGTCCCAGAATTATTCTTAATACATCTCTCCCAGCACATACTAATTCATAAGAGTTGGTAGAAAATTTGTAACATCATTGCCTTCCCGGTAGAATGAGCAGAAAACTCAAATGACTTCAATGAACAGGCAGTTAAAGTAAATAGGTGAAGCTAAAATGGAGAGAAAGAGAAAAATGGCGACAGGGATGTGGCCTCAAGTAGAGGGAATAATGGGCACTATAGGACCCACAAATCTGAGGCAGGCTGTGCTTTCTAAAGTGGTAGCTGGGGATCAACTCTTAAAGGGTTTTGTGGCCATTCAAGAGTAGAGTGGTGTTGCTGGTTCATGGAAGCATTCAAGGAAAGCTAATGTTTCTTAATTCTTAAATATTGGCAGCTAATTCAAATGTAGAACACTTGTAAGACTGAGTAAAATGAATCTATGGGCTGGATTTAGACCTCAAGTAGAAACTCATACCTTTGCAGCCACAGCAGCTAAAATCTAAATAGCAAAGAGGCACTCAGCTCTCTGAAACTCTGTTTCTTACAGCTTGAAACACTCAAAATAAGAATAATAATAACATCTTTAAGGAAGAATCAGAGAGAGGAATTTGAGATCACTGTCGTTACCTTATACAGAGAGACCAAAAAGTTGGAGCAGGGTTTGGGAGCACTGAAAGTTATCCGCATGAAGGGTTTTTTTTTTAGTTCCCATTTCCCCCACAGCACTCTTCTTGAATAAAGAGAATTTACAATTTGCTTATGAAAACAAGGAGAGAAAGGACTGGAGGGTGGAGAACTATGTCAGCTGAGAAGGGTAGGCACTAAATCAACCTTCCGGTGAAAGATATTAAAGCAGAAAATGTAAGGGTGAAGAGCTTAGCCCTTTGAAAGATATATCCTGTAAGATCAGCAAATTATATATGTTTTTTCCAACTGCAACCCTGATTCACAATCTGGGGCCTCGTGGCACATCTGTCAGTACTTAGCTCCATTTTCCCCTCCGCGGCCTCACTGCAGGAGTTTCGCAAGATGGAAAATTCACTTAGGCTACCTGCTCTAGATAAAAGTCTGGAATGGTGAACTCAAATCCCAAGAGCCTCTGGTACAGACTTCAGTTCGACAGAGAAAAAATTTAACTGCACTTGAAAGAAAATGACCCTGGAAAATAGGTTAGCAAGGCAGCAGGAAGTGTGTGCGCCTCGATATGTTTTGAATTTTGAATTCTAAGTACTCTTTACAGCCAGAAAATGCTGTTTTATGCCTCCAGCTATAAGACAAAAATAAAACAGAACCCCCCCACTCTCTTATCAAACCATAAACTTCTTCCGAAGAGGCTTGATCTGTTGAGTTGTATGCGTGAATTATTTGTGCTTTAAAAAAAAAATCACTTTGTACAGAAACAAAAGCTAACTTTATCCCTACAACTTAGATGGCAGGTTTTCCTTGTCAAATGAAACTATCCATTAAAGAGGACAAATGGTTAATAATCCGTACAATTTATAGACATTTAAGTTTATAATTAATTCATATTATTTTCTATTTTATTTTATTTTTTTTTAAGATTTATTTATTTATTTATTTGACAGAGAGAGATCACAAGTGGATAGAGAGGCAGGCAGAGAGAGAGGAGGAAGCAGGCTTCCTGCTGAGCAGAGAGCCCTATGTGGGACTCGATCCCAGGAACCTGAGATCATGACCTGAGCCAAAGGCAGCGGCTTAACCCACTGAGCCACCCAGGCGCCCTTATTTTCTATTTTAAAGTGGAGGGAAAAAAGCATCTTTAATATCCCATAGACCATATGGTCTACATGACAAAACATTGATTAACAAGAATATATATTTGTAGAAAAATTAAATATCTTTTTCACACACACCCTTGCACACACTCCAAATATACATTATACTTCTATGTGTTCTTGTATAAGTTGTGTAAGTTATATAAGTTGTATAACTTGCATAAGTTCTTGTGTACTTGTACATAAAAGATTCATTTTGAAATATACCACTGTTGCAGACAGTAGATAATACATACATACATATGTACATACATGCATACATGAACTGTATGGAAGGAGGAAAGAAATTTATTATTATGGTGGTACTACCTGCAGAAAGCCCAGCTACGAATGTCCCTTTTATTATGGATTATAAAATTGTTAATACTAAATTTATCTGTTCATTGAATTAATAGCTAAAGCTACATTCCTTCAGGTAAGCAGAAGGTAAGAGGGGCTGGGTCTGTGTGAGGAAGATCCCACGGCACTAGCTGATGTGTCCATCCTAGATTTCTTATTTCCATCTTAAACTGGTCTTTCATTTATTTATCTTGTGTCAATGTCAAATTTATGTGTTATAAATTACTATACATTTAAAAACAAATTAAGCATATCTTATATCAGAAAAATACTTATTCATCGACTTTTAAATAAAGGTAAATACTCTTTTTCATAAAGAAGCATGCCCACTTATTGAAAGGTTGAGTGGAAGTTTGCTTTTTTTTTTTTTTTTTTAAGATTTTATTTATTTATCTGACACACAGAGAGAGAGAGCACAAGCAGGGGGAGTGGCAGGCAGAGGGAGACAGTTCTCTGGGCGTCTCCAATGCAGGACTCTATCCCAGGACACAGGAATCATGACCTGAGCAGAAGTCAGGCACTTAACCTACTGAGACACCAGGTGCCCTGGAAGTTTGTTTTTGAACATTTTTGCATCTATATCCACATATGAGTAGAAGCAAACATCCTTTGTTATTTGACTCAATACATCTTTAATGATCCTCTCAGCTTGGACAGTATGGTGCTTATGCATGAGACATTAATGATATTCTTCAGAGAAACTAGATTTTTAATGTTGAAGAATAATTATTACTATTACAGACAAGTAATTTTCATAACCCCAGAAATAAAGGGGTCTTAGTTGGTTTCTATTTACTACAACCCAAGATTCATTATAAATAAATCATCTTGATACATAAGCTATCTGATGTGAACGCTCACATATAAACTGCCCTAAGTATCTGTGACACTACCATATGCAAGGCCTGGACCAAATAGGCTACAAAATGGGGGGGGGGAGAATAAATATTCAATATTTCAATATTCCATAGACCATAGAAGTTGCAAGATAAAACACTCATTAAAATAACAAGAATATTTATTGTGAGAAAATAAAATCTCTTTTACACACACACACACACACATACACACACACACACGGTTGTTTCTGGTGAAACCCAGCTTCCTGCTTCCACAACTATTTCCCTTAAGCCCTCACTTGCTACCACCCACACCAATGGTCGTCTCATTCAAAGCTCAGGGAGCATCCTAGATAAGTGAAAAAGGTCTCATAAATATATTTTCCCTTATTATAAGCGAGAATGGAAACTTAATTGTTGCTGGAGGGGGTTATTTGTTCAAATTCATTACAGATAGAATAAAGTACCTATTTCTATAACTCTCAAAACTCACCTAAAAGTTATACCTCTAGTCCCACCTCTTAACTAATTATAAAGCAAATCATGATAGTACTTACTTTAAAATACCAGCACCGGATTTATAAATGCACAAATATGTAGACATAGAAACCATGACTAATATTCAAATAATACATCCATACTGTTCTAACAACAAAATTCAGGGAAACCTTTTTTTTTTTTTTAATTTTTTAAACTGATCTGTTCATTCACAGTGAGAAGACATTTCCAGCTGATGTGTTTGATTGAGCTAGCTGATAAGTTTTATTGCTCTCATGTAGACAATGAAACAAATGCCTAATGGGGGAAATTGCATGGAGTCTTACTTGGAAGCAAAGTTGGCCTCTGGCTAGTGAGCGAGTCCAGCTGAGAAAACGACTTTCAATCCCCCATAAGGTCTAAAATGTAAAGCAGGAAAGAAAGACGGAGGATGGATATTTCATTAAGATGGATGGACTCAAAAAGAGCGGCGATGCAGAGAAAGTGAATAAGGGAAATGGGGAGGAAGCCGCGTCACAATTATTACCAGCCTGAAGCAGATTGCTTAGGGTCCTGTAAATCTTTTCAGGTTCAGTCCCCAATGCTTAACCAGATGATCTGCCTAGATCCTTGCACATGTATCTTGCCCTACTCTCTTCATTTATTTTCTCTTCAGCTAAAAGGCACTTTCCATTCAATGTTAAAAAGTTTTTGACTAAAATCACTCTACCGTCAAAGCACTATTGTTAAAGTGTCTCCTGAATGGTTTCCAGAAATAAAAACAAAAAGCAAAAATACAAGTCTGTTAGGAGAGGCTTCAACTGACAATGCTACCCAGCTTCACTTTTCATTTATTCCTGCAAGTGACTAAGACTAAGCAAAAATGAATATATATATGTATATATATATATATACATATATATATATATACATTACAACATGAAGAAAGAATAGATTATTTTTATCCTTTATCTAGCTTTGTCTCTTCACTACACACCTAGTTCGTTTGTGGGACTTTTTTTTTTTTTTTTTTTTGCGGTGACATAGGCATTCCCTTTTTTGAGAGCATGTGAAGATCCTTTTTTTACCCTCATAAGACCTTATTCCTGTGCTCCTTTCGCAAAAAAAAAAAAAATTAAAGAAAAATATGACACACCAATTTGCTATTGGAAAGACAGTGGAATTTTTGGACTGCTAACTATAATTTCTCTTAGCCATAGTGTTTCCATTTCTAAAAATGGGAACAAGAATAACACATTCTTAATAGGCCGATGTAAGAATTAAAGTCTATTGTTAATAAGGAATATTGTGTCTAGTACATACCAAGCATTTGATTAAGTGCCTTTATTATTGCTGTATTATTTTATTACTCCTTTGAATTATTATGATTTATTACTTATAAATCATAAAAGTTTCAGATATTGAAACTACTTTCAAAACCTAGGTTTGCTTTTTAATTTTATTTTTAGGTTTGCTTTTTTAAATTAAAATTGAGAGTATCAATCATTTATTGTTATTAAATAATTAACACTCTCTGTCTTCAAATAAAATCTTCTGCCACCTGTCACGGCCCCAAACTCCTATATTTTCTCCACTCTTTGGATTCAAACTTCTTGAACAAAAAAATTATCTCCATTTCCTCTCCATTTTATCACCACCACTTGCTCAATTGCCTGACTGCCGTCTGGAATTTACCACAATGTCAAAATTTCTCAGAGGAGTTCTTGCATCCAACCCAGTTGATTTCCCAGGCATTATCTCATTTAGTATCTTGGCAGCATTTGACACCTTGACCCTCTTTCTTTGGCCCTCCCCCTCCCACTCCATACCTCTGTCTATGTCTGAAAACACAAGTCCACAATCTTGTCTCTATGTAAAACCCTTAAGTATTGGTGTTTATCCCTGTGTTGATGTTTCCTCCTTTTGTCCTCTTCTCTCTTACAGCCTCTTGTAGAGCAAGACTTCAGCTACTGTTAATTACCTTTTACTAGAGATGGTCCTCAAGTATCAGCCTTCAGATAGGAAGACATGTTTTTACTCCAGTGGACCTCTCAACTTGGATATGTCCCAGATGATTCAACCTCAGTATGTCCAAAGGTGAACCCACGATGTTTAACCTCCACTCCTCAAACCAGTCCTCTTCATGTTTTCCTTAGTTCACTCAATGGAAGCAATATCAACCCAGTGCCAAAACCAGACCTTCAGCTCATCCTTGAGTCTTCTTTCTCATTCAAACACAATAGAAACACTCAGGTATCAAATGCTGTTGACTTTATCTCTCAAGCCTGTCCTTTCCTTTTTTATTCGCTGTTACTCTCTTAGTCCAGCATGACATTATTTCCTCAATTCTTACTACTGCCAACTCCTCTCTTACCTCTCTGGCGTGGAAAGAGATTAAGATGGGAAAAAATGTATCATAGAAGTTAAAAGCGACACTAAAATAGGTGGGAATTCTGTGTTCACCAGTGTCGTGGTGTGATCTTGAGCCAATAACTTACTTCATTATGTTTTGATCTCTTCAGTTGTAAAATAAGGATAATGAATCTTATATTGGGAGGATTAAGTGATATATTTGGCATGTAATCACCATCATTCTAATATGCAGTAACCGTTCCTTATCATTGCTTTGTCTATATTTGATTATGTCAGTTCTTCATATTAAAAACTTTGACGAGTTTCCACTACACTTTAACGTCTACACTTTTTAACTTAGTTTATTATTGGCCTTTTCATGACTCTAGCCTTGAGTACTTCATCTCTTTTAGTCTGAACTCGTTACTGTGTGCCGTTAGCCTTCCTCCCCACCTACCCTCCTCTAACCTCCAGTCCCATTCACTCCAGGTCTCTATACCTGCTGTTGCGTCTTCCTGAATCATCCACCCCTCTGTCTTTGCCAGTTAGGTCCGTCTTAAACATATTAATGCAGGTAACATTGGCTGCGTACTTATTTTATGTTAGATGCCGAATAAAGATTTATACAAGCAATTTCATCTTTAAATTTTTCAAAACAATCCCGTGACAGAGAAAGACTTTCCTGAGCTCCAATAGAGTGACGAAGATATCCCCTGGCTATAAAACCCACTGGTACTCTATACTGACCACAGAGAACACAGGGCAAATTATTAAAATTATTACAAAATTACTTACATTTCTTCCCAGTTCTACTCTGAAGTCCACAAGGACAGACACTTTAAATATCAGCTTACGCACTTATGCCCATATCCCCAATCACACAGAGCTGTGGTACACAGTAATGCACAAAAAACACTGTTGAGTAGTGAAGACATAAGGGAACGTATCACTACATCCCAGGCCCTGTCCTGAGTTTGCATTCTTTAATTACTGTGAGTGAGGTAATAAAATCCCTATACTATGGAAAAGAAAACGGAGGCAAACAATCATTGCCAAATGCCCATAGTAATTGTCAGAGCCAGCACTCACTCTAAATTGCCAGACACAAAAGTTCATATAGAAATTTTATTTTCTTTATTTAAATATTTGCACGAAAAAAAAAAAAGAAAGAAAGAAAAAAAAAAGTATCTGCATAAGTAGTCCTTGTAAGGGGATCGCTGAGGCTTAAGGCAGTGGCTGTGATAGACCCAGGGCAGTCTAGCCACAGGCCATGCAACGAAGCCTGTGTGGTGCACAACCGCTGACGATTAAGTGGACCATTAAAGTAACTAGGTTATAGGTCAAATAACAACTACAGGGACTACACCCCAACAAACCAAGTTAAGCAAAAACAGATTTCTAGTGTTAACTGCTGTTTACTTAATTGATAATAATTATAATAAGTATGAAATCTAGTTTTTATGCCTGTCATACTCTATTAGAACTAAAGCTAAAAAACACCAGAATTTATTTTGAGGTCATCATTTATGAAGCAAATATTTCGTAGATCTTCTTTAACCATGAGTTGTTATTTTGGAGAAAAATGATAAAAAATTAAGCTAGGCTACAACATTTCTTCCCGTTTCTTAAATGTGCTCTCATTACTTCTCTTGGGAATCTGTTTCTATCATCTTTTTAAAATCTATTTCAAAGTCAAGGTTAAGGGGAAGGGAAAAGAGAAATAGAACAGGAAAGCAAATATTGATTGCGATGCAGACTTAAAAACTATGGTTTGCTAAGAAATCCATGGCTATATTTCAGGCATCCAAGAAAACTCCAAACCAAAATATATCTGTCAGTGCGTGTAGTTATGGTCTATTATGTAGTTATGGTCTATATCTACACTTTGAATAGAATTACTTCTAAATTTCCAAACAACCCACTGATATTATTTCTTTGAAATTCTTCCTACAAAACTTGATTCCTTGGAGTTTAGATGAAACAGGTAATGAATATTTGATTTTAGTATGATATATTGAGATGCTTTTTAACAATCTATAATATTTCCTCGAAGATCAGTTTCATCTCTTAATTACAGATGCTTTCTGTTTTATTATTTGTAATGTAAAATTAAAGAATGGCCAGGCTATAGAATGTGAAACCTACTAACTTTATTTTTTTTTTTAAGATTTTATTTATTTATTTGACAGACAGAGAGATCACAAGTAGGCAGAGAGGCAGGCAGATAGAGAGGAGGAAACAGGCTCCCTACCAAGCCGAGAGCCCAATGCGGGGCTCTATCCCAGGACCCCGAGATCGTGACCTGAGCCGAAGGCAGAGGCTTTAACCCACTGAGCCACCCAGGTGCCCCAAACCTACTAACTTTAACTCAAGCACACTGTGCATGCTTTGTAACTGGCACTACTTCGTAGGATTTTTTTTTTTTTTTTTTTTTGGTAGTTATGCCATTTTGTAAGTATTATGATACAAAGTTTTCATTATCTAGGAATCTGCTAGTGAAGCTCACTCTGGAGCTCACTGTTGGGTTTCTGCATGGCTCACTGCTCTTAGTACAGGATGCCTTCAACTCTGAGAGTCACTTGTATCAAATCAACCCCATCACATTATTTATGTCTCCAAGTTTCCTAATTCACTTTTTGTTATTGATTTTTGGATTTCGCTTTTGACCTGTAAGACTCTGAATGGCCTATGCACATTTAAAGTAACTATTCAAAATTCCCTGGTTGGTCTTCAGGAGCGGGGCTGACTCTGTGAGCTGCCCCTAGGTCTCGTGTCATTATGATTACCCCCTAGGCTTTTCCATCTATTGCTCCTTCTACCTTCAGAATTAATAGATTGAGAAGATTAGGTCAATTGGCATTTCTAAGGCAAGTCTGAATTAATTTTCTTTGGCTTGTCTTGTTGAATTTCACACTCCCTGAACATTTCTCACTGATAAGCAGATTATGATGCTGGCTCATGTTCAGGGATAGCAACTCCAAATGTGTTTACAGAGTTCTATTGTTACCTTTTAGTACCATCAACTGCAATAAGCATTATCGTTTATAAAGTTAAAGCTCTTCATTTTAAATTTGTGTCAAGAGGCTAATATAACTGTGATTTTAATTACTAAAAATCAATTTCAAATTAATGTGAAATTTAACCGTGGGAGATGTGTTGGAACCCAGAGACAATCAGCTTGGCCTTTACCTTAGGTGTTGTCCTCTGTAAAAGACATTAGCATAATGCTTGTTTTCTAGATCAGTGGCTTTCAAACTAGGGTCTATGAAAAGCTAAAGTCAAAACGGAGTTCCTGGGGATTTATTGTTGAAATTTAAGTCATGGTAAATCAAACTTGCAAATAGTACAAATAATTTTTTTTTCAATTTCCTACTTAAAGTAGCTGCATAGAGAGAACAATCATAAAAAGCCACTGGTTTCAGTGTTTCAGAAATCATTGGTGTCATTAAGCAGAGTAATTTCAGGAGAGCTGTAGTGGAAATTCATATCACAAGAGGTTTGAGAGAGAGAGAATAGAGAGGAAATAGTCGAAAAAGAATACAGAGCATTCTCAGAAAATGTTTGCAAAATGAATATGAAAACAACTGAAAAGCATTTGGCAGTTAAGGTGATTTTTTTAACTCGTTAAAATGGGACGGCATTTGAATCTTCGCAGGTAATAGTGTAATGGAGGCAGTATAAACATTCTACATGAATAGCCTACAAATGGTGAGAGTAAGAGTGTGCCAGCTCTCTAAGTGAGTGTGGAATCAGACTAATGAGGGTCAATCATGGAGAAATGGAGGGATACTGTAACTGAGCTATTTCTTTTAAAGTCATCAAAGGGAACTGACGGAAAATGCAAGACATGAAAAAACTGCAGCGTAACAGGTTATAGACCTGTTCGTCTCAAGGTCACCACCTCTCCTCCAACGGCCCATTCTGTCTTTTAATGCACTCATGCACCGATAGCAGAATTTTACCTGTTAATTACCCTCTTCTCCAGACACACTTTCTGTACTTGGTTTCTAGGACACCACTGTTTCTGATTTGCCCTTCACCTTATTCTCTGTATACTTTGGTGGCTCCCCTCCTCCCACTTCTGAATGTCCGCCCACTTCTGAATGTCTCAGAGCCCTGCCCTTGAATCTCTTCTCCCAGATGCTACCTAGATTTCAGAGCATTAAACTACACAATGATGGATTCCCAATGTATATCTCTAGATATAACCACCCTCCCTTTCAGGACCCATTAATTAAATTACCTTCCTGGTATTGATATTTAGATGCCAAATAGGCATCTTAAACTTCTTCTAACTAAAACAGGACTCTTAGTTTCCATTCTCAATCTACGTCAGCCAGGATTCCCCATTCCCTCTTTCATTCAGGCCAAAAACCAAGGAATCAAAAGGTTAGACACAAATCATCTCTTTCCTCCAACTTCTATATTTAATCTGTCAACATGTCATGTCAGCTCTACTATCTAGGTAGTAAATATCCCAAATCTTGCCATTCGTCACCACTTCCTTGGCTGTGTACCCAGGTCCAAGCTACCATTATCTCTAGCTTTGTTTTCATTCTTTACCCACTGAAGTCAGTTCTTGCATAGCAATTGGAATGATTTTTTTTAAAAATCATGGGTCAGATCAAGCTGAAAATGTCCAATCACTCCTCTTCCCACTCAGAATACAATCTCAATTTTTGCTGTTTGGCCTGAGATGAACCGATTTCTGCCTAGTCCTCACTTGTCAGCATCCCACAATACTTGGAGAGAAAGTTTTCACCATTCAGACTAAAGAACCATTAGTTGAAGGAAGTCAAAGTGTTTATTAGTCCTTCCTGGAGAAGTGAGAAAATAGAGAAAATTTATTTTGAAGTCTTCTCCTCATACCTAAGCTCCTCACGACTACCCCCAACTTCTGTAGAATATTTGGTAGGTGCCATTGCAGGAAGGATCTAAATTCTAAAATGACTCTCCCTTCAATCTCTTGAAAAAGGAAAATGAACAAAAAGAATGTCTCTACTTCCTCAGTGCAGCTTTCTTAGCTAGATGTTGAATTGTATTCAATTAATTTATCTACAGATGTGAATGATGGTGACAACTGTTGTTACTACTACTATAGCCGAAATCAATGATAATAAAAATAAGTACTATGTATTGAGTGCCTAACTCTTTTAAGTACATTTGAGCCTTACTGCAATGCATTTTAGAAAATACTAGGGGAGCTAAAATTTTGCCTAAAACCAGAAAGCAAGCAACTGACAGGAATGAAATCCAGTTCTATGAACTCTAAGCCTAAATTCCTGATTACTAAGAAAAAAAATACAAAGTTAGCATGTCAGGTGAAATTTTGGGCCCTGTAGATTAATATATTTTTGAAAAGTCTTGCTATGAACTAGATACATCCACAGCCTGTTTTCTTCTTCTTCTTTCTTCCTTCTTTTTTTTTTTTTTAAGAATCCAAACATCACTCCAAATATCTTAGTTGCTATTTTTATTATGTTTCTCTTAAGTCTTTGGGATATTGTTAAAGCAGGGTGCCTCAGAGAATAAAGGCAATCAATTTTAATTACAAAACTTCCCATACATTATGTATTTTATTTTTCAAAAGTCAAAAAGAAAAAAAAGTTATGACTGAGTTTGAGGTAAAAGAGAGAGAGTCTAGGCAGTCTGACTAATTTTAACATTATAATGAAGGCTATTATTATATTTTAAAATAATAATTTGAGGGATGCCTGGGTGGTTCAGTTGGTTAGCCGCTGCCTTCAGCTCAGGTCATGATCCCAGGATCCTGGGATGGAGTCCTACATCAGGCTCCTTGCTCAGCAGGGAGCCTGCTTCTCTCTCTGCCTCTGGCTGCCACTCTGCCTGCTTGTGCTCCCTCTCTCTCTCTCTCACAAATAAATAAATAAAGTCTTAAAAAAATAAAATAATAATTTGAGTAACATAAAAAATAGCAACATTAAGTGGTTAAAATTAAGATGGAAGATACAGATCTGCAGAATCTTTTCATGTATATTTGCCAATCATTCTACGATGCAATGATAATTTTCTTACTTAAATGCCCGGTGAGAAAACGAGTGCCCCAGAGCTGTATTTGCCTCTTTTAAAAACATGTAATCTGCATGTGTAGCTAAATCGTCTATGTTTCATGCTCAAGTGAAGAAGAGAACAGTGTCTCTTTCTTTAGCCGGTACTTCACAACCACCTGATCCGTGGAAAACGCATGATCAAGTTTCCTTCAGGTGTTTGGTGTCTGAACATATTATTACGCCGCGACATAGGGAACAAACTGGAAATAAAAATCACATAGCTTCTTTACCAGCAAAACAGCAAAAAAGATGAAGGTTATAATGGAAGAGGAGGCCGAGGTCCTTTTCATGCAATAGATTCTATGCTAATTCTGAACAAATTATGCCTTTTGTTCATGTGATAATCTAATTTGATCCCCATTTAGATCTCTGAATTTGTGGAGGTACAGGATTTTAAAACTAAGGCATGGGAGGGTGAGGGGTGTTCGTAAATTGTAAATGACAACTCTACCCTGTAAAATTCATGCCTGGTGTTATCAGGGAAAGTAATTTTATTACCTTGGTAAATAAAACCATGAATTGTAGAAATAGAACAGTTTTTCACTATTTTCCATTCATTTAGGGTGACCTTTTCTGACCTGTCAAGAGGTGATTCATCTTTCAAGCCTTATCCTAATGCATTTCTTTTTGGTGTTCTCAACTGACTGCAATAACTCCTTCCACAGAATGTCCATATGACATAATCAAGACTTCCCTTCTGGGGTTGTCATATACTACCTTTTACAGTAATTACTTGTTCATTCATTTTCTCTATCCCCTGTACCTGCCAATGTCCTTGAGGGCAGTGAATGAATGTTATACTAATTTCTTGATCTATTAGAATGTCAACTAAAATAAATGTATTGTTTGTAATTTGTTTTTTAAAAAGAACACAACACAAAAGTATTTGGCACTTAAAAATGCACAATAAGAGAGTAGATCTCATGTTAAGTGTCCTTAGCATTACACACACACACACACACACACACACACACACACAGTAAGGAAACACCACAACCACCACCACCACCAAGGACAATTTTGTGACATTTTCTTTAATGATATTTCTAGCCATAAAGATTTCTACTCTCATTGCCTAATTTGTTTTTGGATTTTTATTTATTTATTTATTTGACAGAGATCACAAGTAGATAGAGAGGCAGGCAGAGAGAGAGAGAGAGAGGGAAGCAGGCTCCCCGCTGAGCAGAGAGCCCCATGCGGGACTCGATTCCAGGACCCTGAGATCATGACCCAAGCCGAAGGCAGCGACCCAACCCACTGAGCCACCCAGGCGCCCCTCATTGCCTAATTTTTGTTTAAGATTTTATTTATTTATTTGACAGAGAAGGAGACGGCTTGAGAGAGAACACAAGCAAGGAAAGTGAAGAGGAGAGGGGGAAGCAGGCTCAGCTGAGCAAGGAGCCCGATGCAGGGGCTCAATGAGACCTGAGCGGAAGGCAGAGGCTTAATGACGGAGCCACCCAGGTGCCTCACCTCATTGCCTAATTCTGTGTATTTTATGTGTTTAGTGGGGAATAGTGAAAATCTATCACCAACTTTATATGAAAAATATAAAATAACAACTTAAAAATTGGTTTTTTTTACTTTGCACATAACTAAATAAACTATATTAATGTTTAGCTACTATTATAATTAGAAGCTACTTATAATTAAGTTCTTAAAATATAGAACTATGTTTTACTTTATATAACACACAGAATAGTTTTTAAAAAGAGCTTTATGACATTCTGAAAATGTCTATGCAATTTCATATTGTATTCTGAGAATCCAACATATCTCTGATTTCTAGTTGAAGACATATAGCATAGAAAGAAGTAAATGATTTGTTAAACTCAAATGTTTATTAAGTGCATTATGCTTTACAAATAATGATGAGGTCTTTGATAAACAAGTTAAAATGGTATTTCTTTCCAAACTGTTTTCAGAGATTAAAAGTAGTTGAATGTGTAAATGACTTCAAAGTAAAAAATAATTAGCTAAAAATGAGAGGAGTAAGTATTATTCAATTAAATTTTATAAGATGGCTAAAATAGAACAAAGAGAAGAGGATGTATATAGGTCCAAAGTTTGTATCCTGGGTGTGAGAGGACAGTCATGATGTCATGAATCAGGATTATAGCTATCCATGCAAAATATGTTAATATATAAATATGTAACATATGGTATAAAAAAAGTGGTTGCAATATATGAAATAAGTATACATTAAAACAGTGTACTTCATCAATAGGCCAAGAAATATTTATACATGAGGCTAACAAGCTGCACTTAATAATCCAAAAATCAATCATTTGAAATATTTTATTGGCTTGGATATTTAATCTACTATATTTAAGCCTTTTCAAAGACATGACACTGAGACCACAGATCTCAAATCTTCTGGAAAAAATTCTTAGTATCATGGGGACACTCTACCATTGATATTCTTTAACTAGTTGGAAGTATTTTTAATAAGTATTTCAAAAGCTAAAATTTTTTCTAGTATATAAAAACATAATTAAGCTACCAATAGATATGAAATAATCTGCTGTTGGAATGAATTATACTTCACACTCTCTTGAATCCTAAAAGCATATACTTAAGAATCTGTATCCTGACAGATAAGTATATTATTAAAATAATTTATGTTGACTTAACCTTTGAGTATGTTGAGTAACAGTGAAGTTAAAAATTCATATCTTGATGATTTTATATAATAGAAAAGCATAATTTCTTCATTTCAGGAATCCAAACTTTATATGGGATTAGGAAATGTCTATTGCAACATAATGTACACATTAAGTATTGCTTCTCAAACTTTAATATGCATTCAGACCATCTGGAAATCCTGCTGAAATGCAGATTCTGGTTCAGTAGGAAAGGGGATTTTGCATTTCATACAAGCTCGGAGGTAATGCAGATGTTTCTGGTCCATGGGTGGACTACATTTTTAGTAGCAAGACCTTAAATAGAATTAGTTAAGTTTTAATGATCTATCTCAAAGGGAAAAGAGTAGAATGAAAAAAAGGAAGGGAAAGTGAAAGATCTGGTCAAAGATCAACTGGATAATAACATTAATTAATGTGTAACAATAGTTAGATATAGTACTGTTTCTTTCTTACCATATGGGTTTGGTACAATCCCCCAAATCAACACACACTTTCAGCTTCAGACACAGTAAATTTTCAGGCTGATTTTAAGCCTACATGAAAAAATGGTATTGCAAAGCAAAATCTGAAATATTAAGGCCATTTTCTATAGCATATGTTCTAATTAAAAGAGAGGAACTACTGATAGTTTGACTAGCAATTTAAAGGTACATTTGTTTGTTCATTTGTTTGTTTCAATTTAGTGGACCCAAATGCTTTTAACATTTTTTCCTCTAAACTTTTCGATACAAATGCAGCAAGCATCTGTCTTCCTCTGTACTGTGTTTTATATCTAACCTATCCCTCCCACAGGCATCAAAGCTGAACATGATGGTCATGCTGTTCCATGCAGCCCTGAAAGACAAACAAAAGAACAAACACACCCCAGCAACTTAAAACTTGGAGCCAAGGGAGCTCTCCAGGTTGCACAATGCCTCTCTGATCCTCCCAGTAAATATAAAAGCTGCTTCCTTCAGTAACGGAAAACAATCATAACTGTCTTTCCCCGAATCTTGTTGAACCTCTGGGAATAGAGGAAAGGCAGTGTATAGAAATGTACACCAAAGGGTCCACGGATGCATTTGATTTACACAGTATGGTCTGCTATAACCTGTGAAGATTAGATAATGGGTTTTCTTAGGTAAAGTTTCTGCTTCCAGCAGACAACCTTCTAACATCTTTAAATGGTATATCTATAAAATTTTGTTTTTCTAATGGATAACTGATCAAAAACATTGTTGAGCTGCATCATAGCTTGTATAATACTTCATATATAAATACGTATCATCATCATGTGATCACATGTGTATGTCTGTAAATTATAGTAAAATTTTGAAATCACATCCATTTTATATTATTGATATAAGCTAAGGGAAAATGCAGCTGTATCCACAATTCAGCAATTTCAAAGCCTATGTTCTTCAGATGAGCAAGTCAATTTAAAGAGTAAAATCTCATTGTAAAAAGCTGTAAGGAATTTTTGGTATTAAAACTAACAAGCCAGTTTATATGTTATGATTTACTAATAAAGTTGAATTTTAAACAGAATTGGAAAAAAAAACTGTGCATTATATTTATCATACCAATTTCCATGCATCCATGTGAGATTACTGCTTTTGTGATAATAATTTTGGTTGATAATAATTTACTGCCTTTAGTCATTACTTTATTATGTCACCAAACCTATACTAGTATTGTTATAAAAGAGGCTATTTGCTGTCATAAATACTCAGCACTCCCATCCCGATCTTAATTTTGTCTAAATCTTTATTAAACTTACTAATGTCAAGTAAATGTAGTTTTTTAAAGATAAAGGTTTGGGGATTTTTATTTTGATAATGCTGGTTTTTATAAAATAAATAATTTTATTTAAAGTATTTTCTAATTGGCAAGGGAGGTATGATTCCTCATATGATCACTTCTGTTAACACTAATTCTATTCTTCTAACAAATTAATTTTCTGCTAATCTTAGCACGTTATTTATCTATAAAGAAATATATATTTTTTCTTTTAATGAACTACTTGTAACCACACTTGAAGAGAAAAAGCTAGTGAAGTGGCCTGGAAATCTTGACTTTGCTGGGAAACAAGGGTCTGGGATATAAAGGTTTCACCTTCTCACTTTTATAGTATCTTTCACTGCCTAGGAATAATTCCATCTAAAGACAGCGAAACATGATAGGTTTTAATTCAAAACATTAAAATTTCAGATTTGGGTTTTGACCATGCATTTATCATGCATCTTTTATATATCAATCACTGTGGTGCAGAGCATAACAAGTCCTGGGCTGATGGAAAGGTTCTAAATCTACATTCTCCAGAATTGTAGCCATGAGCCACATCTGACTAGTGAGTAGCAGATATGTGACTACAGTGACTGAGGAAACAATTTTCTCATATTATTTATTTTTAAATAATTTAACTTTATTGGACAACAAAGCAAATCCAAGCAAATAGGGGTATTACTTTGCTATTAAGAAGAAACCAGCCTCATAATGCTTATTTCTCCTTAGTCACAAAAATACAGACAGTTAAAAAAAAATGTACAATGTTATGAAAGATAATAATTTTAAAGGACAGACAGCATTGGGTGAGTCCTGAACAGAGATGTGAACCGAGTTAGGGAGAAAGCCACATGACGACCTGGGGGAAACAAAAAGTTTCAGGTAGAGAGAAAGAACTTACGAAGAGAAAAAGAGGTTACTACACTAATACTGCAAGGAAAAAGTAACTTAGCTTCAAAAGAAAAGCATGAGATTTTAATTTATCTCTATAAATGCAATTAGTGGATGTAAACTAATCCACTGAAATTAATATTCCTAAAATAAGAATGAAACAAATATTCTTAAAATAACATGATCAAAACTGATACAACTTTAGATACTGTCACAAAGGCACACCAAACATTTATGCCATTCTTGAGATTTATATTTATCAACTAAAAGCTTATTTGCCAGAGCCACTTCCTTCCGCTCAGGTCATGGTCTCAGGATCCTGAGATCGAGCCCTGCATCAGGCTCTCTGCTCCTCGGGGAGCCTGCTTCCCCTTCTGTCTCTGCCTGCCTCTCTGCCTGCTTGTGATCTCTCCCTCTCTCTCTCTGTGTCAAATAAATAAATAAGATCTTTAAAAAAAAAAAAATAGCTTATTTGCCAGTTTTGTTTTGTAAGGCTTGTGCTATTCAAAAGGCTTACGCTATTTTGGAGAGGTCCTCGTTGAATTTTAATAACCAAAGAATCTTCTGATTATACGGATAAAGACCCTGAGGAGTAGAGATAGTACGTTGTTCCTGTCACTAGGGCCTTTGACCTCCGCTTATTACAATGATGGCGCTAAGCCTGGTATTTTTAATACATCAGACATTAGATAAGCAGCAAATAAGACAGGCAGAGACACTACCAGTGAACAAAATACCAATGTCTAATGAGTTAATGGATGAATGGTAGTAGGGCTAATTTTTACTTTTCCCAAATTTGAAACTACTAGATTTCTTTATGGTAAGTTCATTAAGACTTTAATAACAAATCAGGAAAAAAGGTTCTATTTTGTTGTATATATAATGAATTCAATATCTAGAGGAAATTGAGTAATTAATGTATCTTTCTGAGAAAGATGATCTAACAAGTTGAATACTTAGTTTCCAGACAGAACTTTGGATTTCTACTCTGAAAATGCTCAATCCTGCATACTGAGTGGTCAGAATCAAGTAAAAAGCTGTTCATGTAAAATTAGTAATTGTAGATAGGAGAAGTGCTCAAATGCATTAACTAATATAGACCTGACAACAAAGTTTTTAAAATATGAATAGTTTTTTACTATTTATAATTCAAACATTTCTGTATTTTTAATGATGTATTTTGAAACATAGCAGAAAACTTAATTTTTCTCTTTCAGTTAGAATACACATTGCTTTTTTAGCATTCGATGTCTATCCCTTAACTTCTTGATTCTTCTCCGTAATATTTAAAAATGTCAAATGAAAGCTAATTTTTCATTTGGCCTTCTTATAAATAAGTAAGAAATTGGGGGGGGGGGGGGTAGAAATGCCACACTGGTAATTTCTATTTTCTATCCTACTGAAAAATATTGCAAAATGATTGCACAAGAAGTTCTCAAGGCCTTAGCTTCTATTCCAGTCATACGTGATCTCTGAAGACTGAATAAGGTTTTGATGTTTTAATAACCACTAATACTTGGTGAACGTTCTGAAAACACTTCTTTTGGGAAAATAATCCACTCTTGGAGGTTTTAATCTGTATTAGTAGCTAAGTCATAATTCCATAAGTAAAATAAACATATACCTATGTATACCTAATATGTACATTATACAACCACTATATTGCTCTGTCTAGAATGTAAATTCCTGGGAAAATGTATGTTTCCTGAGAAACAGAAATTCCTTGAACACAGGGAGGATGTCTTACTCATTTTGTTGTCTCATATTTGAGCATATAACGGGCTCTCAATTAATACTAAAAGTGTTTGAATGAATTTGAAGAGTTCATCTCCACAGTCTACTCCTCTGTCCACATCTTCTGCTCACAATCCTGAATTGCTTTCTATCGGCGAAAACTATTTCCAATGTTTTTGAAGAAAACAATATCTAATTTTACATGTTAGGAGCATATCCCCACACTTCAGTTTGAAAACCCTGGAAACACCTATAGAGTTTCTGCTGCTCCCTATAATTTGACTCCAGCCTGCTACTTCAGGTGCACCTCTACCACTTTCTGCACAAATCTCTGCTTGACCAAATCAGCAGCACCCACACCCAGACTGTTAATACACTTCTGCACTCTCTCTCCTCTACTGGTCCTGCCTCAGGCATCTCCCAAGAGTATCCTCTCTCTCTTTTTCTCTGCTAATTCTCCTTCTAAAAACTATATGAAAAGAAAAAAAATCTGAATCAAATCAGAAAGAAGGGATCTTACTGGAATTGAACTGTCTACTTTCCATGAGACCCTAGGCAAGTCACTTCCTTAATTTCTTACTAGTAAAAATCAGATCAAATCAAACCATGATTAAAAGGATTGCTGGAAAACTTAAAAGAGATTAACATAGTTCTTAGCACATGTTAAGAGACCTGAATTTTGTCAATGATAAGATGTGAGGAAAAAATACCTGACATTCCAAAACCCATGCATTAAGTATAACCAAGAGAATAAATATTGAAGTGATACGAAAAAACTAAAAACCAAACAAATATGTTACTACCCACCTAAACTTTAAGAAACTTCTTAAGTATCAGTCTCTTCTGAGAGACTTCAGAACCTGTTGGCTATAGAGCCTTTTGTCTATATATATATTGCCGAATCTTATAAAATCCATAAATTTATAAGGGCTTTTATAAAATATTTTTAGGATCCTTGGACTCCAAATGAAAACAACACACCCAGTATGACTTAATGAAAATGAATTAAAAACTAGAGGGGTAGAGTTAGAAATGTATCAGAAGGGTCCTGGGATTTCTCATGAAATGGAAAGCCAAACTTAAACTAAGCATTAATGGCTAAACTCAGAAAAGTAGACATCATCGTGAGGAAAGCAGATTCTCCAGGAGATGCCATTTGAAATAGTACAGATTGGGTCCCCTCCCTCTTTGGGACTTTTGTACTATTGTCCAATAACTATCACTCAATAAACTTTGCTTTGCTGACCACCAATAAATAAATAAAATAAAATAAAAATAACGTAACGTAACGTAACATAACATAATATAACGTAACATAACATATATAACATAAACATATTCTATAAGAGGGAGAGTTCTTACCCTACTTTTGTGTGCAAAGCAGCAACTTTTTTTTAAGATGTGACTTTTACAACCACTCAATTTAAATACCTTGATCATTGAATTATTTATTACTGGAAGTATATATGACTTCCATGTGTTTGTAAGGAAGTTTATGCAAAACTCTAATATCTTCCATCAAATAGCCAGAAGGGCAGACTCTCTAGCAGGAACCATCTTTGCCCAGTTCTGTTGTGGGCTCCTTCCTCCTATTGTTCTTTTCTTAATTCGTTAGCGTCCAGTTTAACTTCGTAAAAACTAGAGAGATAAACTGAAAATATGCACATGAAACCGAATTACAGAGGAGACATTATTACTGCACTCATATATGCTTGCTTAAATTCACATTTGTTTATAATCAAGCATATATCCAGTGACACGTCAGATTCAAACTGTATCTAGGATAAATTCTTCAGTGGGGTGGAATAGAGCTATCTGACCAGTCAATCCCATACCAGAGTGGTTAGTATCATAAGAACTTCCCTTTCCTTGGAGCTTTAGTTCTTGGTCAACTATACATAAGGTGTACTGCTGTGTGCTGCAGGATAATGAAATACATGCGCGTGCGCACACACACACACACACACACATGCACACACAGAAGAAAACAGAAAGTCTCTGTCACACTTCCCTTATGACTTCATTCCTTCCATTCACATAACTCCTTTTGCATAGCCACTTATCAATTTTTCCTCTATTAACATTTCATTATATTTGATATAAGTAAATGCAGAAAATCACAATATCTCAAATCCGATCTGACCTTGAATGAAGTTAGGACGAATACCAACTCTATTACTTATCTGTTAAAGTCCAAAACGGGATTTTTTTCAAAAGAAATCCATCGTAAAGATAAATAACCTCTCATGCAAAGCCTATATTGCTGTAGATCACCTTGGATATATATTCTCAGTTCACTTCCATATAAGTGAGAAAAGAAAAAAATTAATCACAGGTAATGATGAAAGATAAAGCCTATACCTTAGTTTATGGAAGTTTCAAAAAGAGGCTTTTTAATTTTTCAATTTGATTGTCTCCTACAATCCCCATAGCAACAACTTTCTACTAATCCTGTCCACATTTATATGGAAGTGAAGCTAGTTTTAAATACTTCTGTTTCAGATATTACTATATAGACAGGGTTAGCATTTAACGCCAGTATCACTGATACCTAAGTTACACATACACACACAGGAATGAGAAACAATGTAACCTACAAATTTTATACATTTAGATTATTTTATTCCTTTCTCCCACAAGATTCAAGATGAATCTTTTTTAAAAATCTGATTGGACAGAATACCGTTAAAACAAAAATAGTTGTTAAAGTTAAATAGAGAGGAGCTTTGTTTCTCTTAGCAATATTATTTGTTAAGTGCTGTATGATGTTCACCATGTCCCAGGCACTCTTCTAAGCCTTTCAAATATTAATTTATTGATTATTGCACTCATATAAGCATTATAGAAATGTTAACACATTTAATATTTCTCTGTTTCACAAATTTTGAGACACTCACAAAAATCACTGTTTCCAAATTAAAACAAGGGACCGAGACAAAAATTCAGTAGTGAGCATGGAAGATAAAAGTAAGCTTTGTAATTTCACTTTCCTCTCCATTATTTTTATGTACTTCATTCTTCATAGGCATGATGAATCTTCAGTGAGCTATTTATCTGTTAGTGACTATCTCTGGTCATCTCCTCATATTACCACCTGTTTAATCATTGCTGAGAATACAATCATTGAAATATTTGCTTAAAAATTACAAGCGAGGAATTAAATTTGCTACCAAAACCCAGGAATGCCATCTTCAGATAAAAACACATATAATTAGATTATTTGCTGTTTTGTAATATTATCATTACTTCTCAAATATATTAATATTCCTGTTTATTATTTTGTTAGATTTATTGTCCTTTAAATTTGAAGTTTTTTCTTCTAACGATCTCTATAAATAATTGCAAAAACATAGCAAGTTGTTTGTTTCTACTCATGTAACTTCCTGAGGGAGAACTGATAGTTTTTACGGTTCTATAAATTTTTTAAAAGAGTGGCATCATTGGAACCACTCTGCAGTTCGAATACTTGCAGCAATATGGTAAAAACAAACATGTCTCAAAAACATAAGGAAGAGACACATTTAATATAAAAGAGGGAATGTCTATCATGAGCCGACTATCATTACAATGCTGTGATCGGTGTCAGGGAAGAATCGCCAGTTTCAGTGAAGGTGGATCTTTTGTATCAACTGAGGAATCTCCAGAACAGGAGGTCAGCAGAGCCCCATACAAAGCACTACTCAAAAAATGCTTATAAGAATGCCCAAAAAAGCCTCACGTGGCTATTGTTAATTTCATACATTTTGAGATCCTTTAATGAATTTTTTAATAGGTAGTCTGTTATTTATTTAGTAGGTAATGAAGGATGTAAATACCAGTTTGGGGGGCAATAATGATAATTTGTTATTTGATTTTATCAGTTCTTTCTGCGAAATATAAGGATTGAGGCCAGTTGTGGGGAGTGATTCATGTTCACGGGAATATAGGTAGATGTTATTATATTTGTACAGGATTAATAATTGTAATAAAGATGTACTTATTTTAAAAGTCTCAAAAATCATCACTAAAAAGCAAAATGTAAGAGAAAAATCACACATATGATACTATTTCATGTATACTAAATGTCCAGAAGAGTCAAATCTATAAGGCAAATCTATAAAGACAGGTAGTGACTTAATGGTTACTTAGGGCCAGGGTTTGGGAGTTGGGGAGAAGAAACCAACAGTGAATAGACACAAGAGACTTCGATGGACCGATAAAAATGTTCTAAAAGTGACTTATAGTGATGGTTGCACAAGTTGCTATATTTACCAAAAACTGTGGAATTGTACAATATAAATGGTGAATAATATGTATAATATGCCTCAATAAAGTAAACAAAGGGATCACTAACTTTTAAAGGAAAAGTTGAAGTGATTTACTATTTAATCTTGTGACAGTTTGTTATGAAGTTGAAACAAATTTTTTAGATACATTACTTAATGCCTATGAGACTCAAGTTTCCTCATCAATGGAATGAGGATATGAGCAACATTTATTTCACAGGGCTGTTTGAGGGTTTAAAAAAATCCCTGAATGGAATGTATTTAATGCATAATAATTATTACATATAGCAGGTCTGGTACTAATATCAATTGGCCAAAACTAAAGGGAATCATAACAGGAGGTGAATAAAGAAAGAAATCCATTCTTGAAAAACGGACTAGTAAAGATTCGTACTCAGAACATGGAAGTAAATTTGTACTCGTTAGAATTCTCACTCAGGACCTCTTACCCCTGAGAGATGAGAAACTACATTTATCTCTTAATTCTGGCAGAAGACACACTTCAAGGAAGAAAAGAAGGAAGAAAGGGAGGAAGAAGGGGAGGATGAGGGACAGAGAAAGACACACAGAGAGGAAGACAGAAATCTTTACAACTTCAAGTTTGAAATGTCTCTGATCAGGAGTTAGAGAAAACTACAGTGAAAATGTACTGTGAAAAGTCTCTCTGCACGTGTGACAAATACTATTAAAATATTATAATAAATTCCTTAAAGTTTTGAACATATTTTCAAAGATAAATTCTGGGTAAATACATTTTGATGTATATTTATGCCATGTTTCATATCAGTCATTAACATACTTTTGTCTCTTTTTCAAATCAATCCTGATTCTTGGCATGAATGTTGAAAGATTAAAAAAAAATCCTAGCTGAGCCACATAGGAGTTGTGTAGCCTTGAAAAAGACTCAGACACTGAGCTTTAATTTTCTCAGAAATGGGGATAAAAATCAAATTCACACATTTTTGGTGGGTTTCGAACATACTATTTTATGTGAAATTATAAATTTATATGGCCATAGGCAAAGAAAAGTATTGTTTTTATTATTCTCTCTATAAGAAGAAAGAAAATGACAGGCAAAATCTAGAAATGTGAGGATGAACAGGAAATTACACCTGTGTGATGTCACTCTGTAGGGATTTTCTGTGCACCTTACAGCAGCAAAAGGACAATGGATAAAATATAAAAAAGAAATCAAATTTAAGAAATAGGGAGGACTGCATACATCAAAGGGAACTTAAAGCTGCCCTATTCCATTTTGCTGGCTGTTGAGCTGCTTATTTGCATGTCTGCTAACAGCATCAATTATATATGCAATGAAGAGCATTTTATTAATATGATCAATGTATTCAATTCTATGGCAAAATGTATGTTTTTAATGTTTAATCTTATTTTTTTGTACAAGGAAGGAAAACTATTTCTAGGCTCTATCCATTATTATAGGAGTAATTGTTCCCCCCAAAAGTTCATTTTCTAAAAAATAATGCTGAAAAAAGAATATTAAATTTCTTTTATTTGAAATACTCCAAACTATTTTCAAAGAATATTTAGTAGGAGCTGTATAGAGAGCCCAGTAATTTACATGTATTTTGTTATTACCCAGGACCGTAGGTCCCTGGCAGATTCCATAGATAGGCTTCACAGGGTCTGTGGAAACTCTGAATAATTTGCAATTAAAAAATATATATATATATATATATATATTTGCAAGTATATGACTTTTTCTGGAGAGTGAGCCTACAGCTTTTAAATGATACTCAGTGGAGTCAGAACACAGAAAGCTTAGGCGCTGCTGGTTATAAAATGAAAGACTTATAGTAACAAATGTATTTGTTATATTAATAACCATTTATATGCTTGAGGCTACTGAATATTTCTGAAATGACTAAAATAAGTAATTGCTAAAAGGCACAATATCGCATGTATGCATTTAATCCATATATTTAAGAATAATCCCTTAACTGTACCAATTAATAGTTATGATTCATAAATGGATTAATTTGAACACCCATTTTCTTCTATATAATACCTGAAGTAATAATGCAAATAACACATGCTTATCAAAAGTTTACCGGTATTTGTTTTCAATATTTAAAAAAAATAGAGTACCACTTAATTAAATATAGACATATTCAACATGGAAAAGAGTTGGATGATAATTTTCTGGGCTATAAGGACAATACTTATTTTAAATACTGATGTGCACTGTGTATAACAAAACAAAAAAGTTATTTTTCCCACTGTAGAGGGAACAAAACTTTTTCTATCTTCAAGTATATTGGGGAAAAGAAATGAAGTAAAATTATCTTAACATGCATCTTGCTATCTAACAAGATTAACTGAAATTTTATTTGAAAAAGGTATAAATTACAATTGCTAATATACATTAATAAAAACAACAACTCCATCTTTAGGAGTCTTCTGTCATTCATCTATCCACAAAGTATTTGAGTTCCTACTATAAATCGGGAACTCTGACAGATTTCTTTTGAATTTGCAGCATATTATTCAGTTCCACTTGCTATACAAAACTCTGTTTTATCCCCATCACCTCCCCCAAAACCTAGTCACTGTACAAATGAAGGCTGTTAAGTGCAGCATGTGAGACACATCAAATTATGCGTAAAGACTCACTTGGCAAAAGCATACACCATCATATAGGTGATCAGTAGATATTTAGTAAATAAAGTATGGAATCATCCTTGGTGACATAGTACTTTAAAGTCACCAAAAAAAAAAAAAGTTAGAATAAGGATTCATTTACACTAACTGGAGAATTCTGAACTTATTTATGTATTCATGAATAAACAGTGACTTGTATAGTTTCAAAAACTAAGTGGCTGTTGTGCTTTTTTAAATGAAATATGTTTAAATATCAAAATCTGATTGTATAATAGATAAGTAGCTGATAACATTTAATAAATAACAAAAATTAGGTTTTATAGTATAGAAGAATTAATGTTCCGATCATCCTCAATCTAGCTAAATTTTAAAAATTTTAAAAATAAATAAAAAGATATATAGTCTTCCACACATATATGCATAAATTATTTATATAAAATATATGAACATATATGCATATACATCTCGAAGATTAAGCACTTTATTTCTAGCCATTGAATACTTAAATATATAGACTACATTAGCTGGTATTGTTGATCAGAATGTCTTGGTGCCAGGAATAATATTCATTCCTTTTTCCCCACTGATTCTTGTGAAAAATGACTTGCATCTTCTAAAATATGACCAATAATTCTTAATTAATCCTGCAAGTTAATATCAGAATGCATGTTTGAGGTGAAATTAAGTGGTGAAAATGGCTTGGGATAATGTACTGTATTAATGTGTTTTAATATACTAACAGAACCTGCACTATTGATGAATTAAAAAGCAAGTAAGATCTTCATAAGAAATTGTATCTCATGAAAAAATATAAAAGGAGAAATGGATATAACTGCTAGATAGCATTAGATGAGGAAATAATTACAAAGAACTTATCCGAAAGGGAAAATGCATATTTGGAATCACTTCACCTCTTGTATGGAAAAAGCACCCTGTTATCCCTGGTTGTTTAATATTTAAGATGCCAACAAGCCACTTGCCCAGTTCCTGTTGGTCCTCACATTGGACTACTTCAGTATTCAAAAGATTTTTCATGGCATGAATGGAAAGTAAGAAAGTGTTCTGTCTTAGGGGTAGCATCAGAACTTCAGCGCAGGCAAAAATATTTTCATTCAACTACATTTGATGAATGGACCTGACCAACTTACTCATTTTAAGGGGAAAACATCTGCACAAACAAAACCGGCAAGTAGGGCAGATGGGCTAAATCTCTCTGGGCTAAACCATAAATTTAAGAGCAACAGCAATTTTCTAATACACATTCCGTATTTATGATTAGTAAGTTTTCATCTCTGCTGTTTCAAGTGAGTATCATTACAAAATGGAATCCTTGCACATGAAAAATCCTGGGACCTTTTAAGGACATCCATGATTTTTTGCTTGTCTTTAACAAGTATGTGGAAAATAATCAATGTGCAACTGGGAAGGTGGTTAAGAAAATTTAGCGCCACCCCCTACTTCCGATCGTAGGAAATCTAAACATGAAACACATATTTATCCCCCTCCAGCAGGATAGAAGAACATTTGTTTCATGTGGAAATAGCTGATTGGGTGTGTCCCACAGGCTTCAAGGGTGACCTAAAATACTGTGGTGAACTCACAACGGAGCAGAGCTCTTCCTCACTTGAGAAACCTGAATTTTCTTAGCAAAATAAGTGAGTCTGTCCCTCGGTCAACTAACCTGAACCAAATATGCTTATTTATATTTACCATATTTGGGGTCTAGCTTTATCTTTTTAATGGGATGTCAAAGGTAACACGCCAAACTTGAACTCTTAAATATCTACTTAACTTCTGTAAATAGAGCATTTACGAGTTGGATAAATAGACCCGCGTGTATTTTCTCCACATTACCTCCATGTAACTGCTTCTCTGCATTCTACGGCACTCAGAGCCCAGATTCCTTGACATCCCAATGCAGAACCCTGGACATGTTTAGTTACTAGAAACTGGAGTGGGAAGCCCATTTGGTGTCTTTTAGCCAAGGTTCCACAGGTGTTAGCACTTCACCACTTGGAGAATAGCCTCCCAATTCAACAGGGTCTAGCTAGCCACCACACCACGTGTTGCCACTCATCATTTTATCAATACGGTTAAGTTCAGGGAACCCTTATTAGAGAACCAGAGACCAATGTCGAAAAATGCTCACAAACAAATTCAACACAAAATCTCAACATTGTACAAAACAATTTCTGAAACTTTATTGTGAATTTTAAGATACATTTAGTAAAAGGATGCTTTCCTTAATATAATTAATTAAAATAAATTGGAAAGAAATGCACATACTACTTTTTTAAAGCAAGGATAAGTACAGACTTTTGAAGCCACAATATATACAATTATATGAGTGCAATAAGCTTCCAAATACATTAGGTATATATCTGTTTAAATAAATAGTAAAATACTTGATTTGACATATGTGAGAGTCATACTGATTACACCAAAAATGTTTTACAAAATATAGCCAAAAATGGAATGTTATACATTTGGATATACAACTTTTTAAATACTTTATATATTCATTACTTAATTCAAATTATAGTGTACAAAAGTCCATTTTAATGAGGACAGTTTTGTATTTTTAACACTGTTCAGCAAATATAGATATTAAGATGCATCCCTATACATGTTACTAAATCCCCATCAATTTAAATCACTAGCACAGGGAGAAAAAAATTCTACCAATAATTAACAGTAATAATTTTTATTGATAAATTCCTAATGTAACACGCTGTAACATTATTTTGGTTATTTTAAATCTTCTAAAATATATCACCTAATTCTTGAGGCAATTTTTTTTGTGTATATAAAAACTTAATCTGAAACCAAAATAGAAAGATATTGCTACATTGAACTTATCTACTCTGCAGTTTATTCATTTTAAATAATACTTTCGGTTATCAGTTTTCAATTGGGAAAATTTTCCCTGTAATTCTTTAATAATAATGCTTTGTGTAGTGCCTTACTGTGAATCTCAAGAACTCATTTCACAAAGTAGCATTAGAATATACTGTATTGTGAATGGTACCTATGGAATAATGGTATTACAGGAAAATGTGACGTTAAGTGTTTACATCTATAATCATTCATACATCGTAGTACAACAAGGGAAATTATTTTCAGCCACATTTCATCGTTTTCATCCTATAGTTACATGTAACAATTTATTTGGAGTATATAAAAACGTGGCTATCCTGCAGAAGTTAAACAATATAATTACCAGGGTGCTTTTGTTGTTGTTTTAATTGAAAACAAATGTTTTATTTTCCCTAGGGTTCTTTTAATAATAAAAGAATGGAAAAGGAATCAAACACATCCACCTATCTTGAAGTGGTGAAGTGGAAGGAGGGACCACTCAATGATCATTCTCTGAAAGTTACTTAGGCAATAATGATCGAAAAGATGCATTTTGCATTTAAATAATGAACAATGACTATGTCTACAAAAACTGCCTGGTAATATCAGAACACAATTATAGAATGACTAGGAGCGCATTTTCTTTTTTTTACATATGAACTACTAAAGCAATATAAGGAAACCTACTGTATGTGAACTAAACTTGCATTTTTATATTTTTAGAGTATTAGGATATCAACACAGCTAAGAACAAGCAAGCAAGTTAAATTCTCCTAAACCTCCCCAGTACCAATTGCCCACCGTTTTAATGGAGCAGCACCACATGTCAAGCACCCAGTCAATCTCTATAACTCACCAAGTTGCCTTTTATTGGTCAGAATGGAAAGCATATACATTTTCTCCAAGAAGTCAGTCGATATTATCTGGGAGGCAATGTAGAGGAAACACACAAATACAGACTTCATCTACTTTTAATCAGGCCATAAACTGTAAAACATGAGCTTTGCCGTACTAACTATGGCACCATATTTTTTTTTTCATCAGAGCTATTTTTTTTTCATATTGTTGTATGTTAAGAAAGAAAAACATTGATGTATGAGTGGGGGATTCCTTCTGTCCATATTTGCATTAGGGGTTTTGTGTGTGTGAGTGTGTTGGTATGTTTTCAGGTTAATAAAAATTAGATATAATTCAAGTAACATGTGATTGCCAAAGAGTAATCTTATTTCTTGCCCTATAAAATGAACAGGGGTTAATTAGGCAAATTGCTATGTCTTCTCAACATTTTGCCCTTTAAGACCTGGAGAGTAGCATAGCAATGATTCGTTTAACTACATTCACACTAAGTGAAGACATTTCCATTCTCTTGACCACTCTCTCAGAATGCGAGAAACTAAATAATAACTTCAAATATTATTTAAGTCTTAATTTTTTAAGTTGAATAAATAAGGGTTTGCAAGCTATGAATTTCCACAAATTAGGTAAAAATTTACTGAAAGTTTAAAAACAATTACCTTATTTGTCTACGTCTAAAACTCCATCATTATGGTTGACTTTATACTTCTATTTTAATGCCATTCTGAATGTCAAAAACTCACCTACAATCACCTCAAATGTCGTATGATTATCAAGTTTGTGAATTACTTTTTACAAATGATCTTATATTTGGCATATTCCTGACCCTTTCGGTTTTAATAATTACAGTTGTAAGAGGTAATTATTAAAAGCTTTAAAATATACCATGAAGGGGCGCCTGGGTTAAGCCTCTGTCTTCTGGCTCAGGTCATGATCTCAGGGTCCTGGGATGGAGCCCCGCATCAGGCTCTCTGCTCAGCAGGGAGCTTGCTTCCCCATCTCTCCCTCTGCCTGCCTCTCTGCCTACTTGTGATCTCTCTGTCAAATAAATAAATAAAATCTTTAAAAAAAAAAATATATATATATACCATGAATTGCTAGAATCCACTGCCTGATCCATAAAAGTGATACCAAGTTAAGTTATTTTCATGTTGCTACAGTTCACTTCTGCCAATCTGTGCACAGCATTCAAATACATTTTATGGGTTAAAAAAAAAAATCAAATGTGTGCAATCAAGGGAAAGAAATAATCTACTGAGTAGATATTTCAAATTAGGAATGGGTGTCCATTTGCCTCTTCTATCACCTCACTGCAGAGAAACGACTATAGAATTTTTACCCTACTACTGTAATGTTGTGCAGTTGCATTAATCCTTTCAAAAAAGTCATACGGGCAAAAATCTAAAGATTAGCACCCCCATCAGAAATCTGTGTAAAAACATGTTCTGGAGCTTGCCAAACTAATAGAGTAATTTTAAAACTGTAATGTTATCAATTTGCAATAAAGATGGTTAAAAAGTTCTCAGATAACTTGAAAAAATACGTAGCCTTAGGCGGTGTAGGGAGTTAATGCTTGAACAACATGGGAGTTAGGGGCACAGTTGAAAATCTGTGTTAATTTTGACTCCCCCCAAACTTGATAGCTTTCTGCTGACTGGAAGCCTTACTGATAACATAAACAGTTGATTCACACATAAGTTGTATGTTATATATATTATGCACTGTATTCTTACAATAAAGCAAAGAAAAGAAAATGTTAAGAAAATCGTAAGAGAAAGTAAGTTGACAGTATTGTACTGTATTTAACAAAAAAAAAATCCACATGTAAGTGAATCTGCACAGTTCAAACCCAGGTTGTTCAAGGGTCAACTGTATATTGCCATAATTCTACTGCTATAGATAAGTTTTATAGCAGGAAAAGGATCTGAAATTAAGGAAGGCTTCATTATGTCATAATTAAAATATTTTTATTAAACCTTTTGGTAAGGTGTGGAAAAATCTTTTCACTTCAGACATTTCATACAGCTATTTGTATACAGTTGAATAGATTTGTTGTATATATTCATTGTATCTAATTTCCTTATTGTGGTCAGGCAAAGCATACCTTTCCTGTGAATATTTTTAAGAGCTAAAAGTGATTATGATTAAATGGACAAAATCATACACTCCATACAATATTGGGTCTCTTTGTTGAATCAATTCTTGATATTTGTGAAAGATTATTTATTTGATGAGAAGAAACGTACCAGCTTAAGTTACATAGCTGTTTTCCACTTCCCTTTTTATTCATTTTCTGGAAAGTTAATTCATTTTCTTGATTTCAATGGCCAGAAATTGGTGTCTGTGTACCTTTTCTACCATATCCTTACAGAAAAACCACCACAAAACTTTCACTCTACTCCTTTAATATGTCCAGTTCCATTTATCCTCTCATATCCTTCCTCAACTTCTAAGAATTGATGTATATTAATATCTAATTGTGGAGGTAGAAAGCAAAGTATATGCTGGAGAGCCTATGCTCTCCTCAAGGCAGGAATTTCTAATACTAAGACTATTAAATCTGCTCTTGTAATTTCCATTTGGATGGAACTTGCCTATCACAATCATAACCAATAGACATAATGTCACTACAAATTATCACCAACACCCAGAACGTCGATGCAAAATTAATTTAGTTCCTCACGACCCCTTATCTGTTTAGTTTCTAAATAAAGGAGAACTCCAGCCATATTTTAAGTCATCTGGAAATCTGAAGAACACATCATGTTAAACTACCATGTATATATGCCAGGGTTCTAGTTTCCAAACCCCAACTGGGGACTCCATCATAAGACCATAACTTATTGTAAAACCAAAACAGTTTGGCAGTCTTTTACCTGAACCTGATAAACAGAGATTACTAAAAATGTTTGCTTTTATGTTTGGTCTCATTAAACATGAGTTACATTTAAAAAGTATAATTTTAAAAAAGATCACTTCTCTAAAAATGACTCTTTAAACAAATATACAAAATCATTCCTCAGATCCCTACCACAAATTGATTTCTATTCTTACATATGTTATTGAGTTCAAAGTAAACTTGCCTGTATATCTTTGAACTCATATCTGAGAATTGTGCTTTTCTAAAGTCTTACCTTAATAATTTAAACTAAAGAACTCTTGCCACTCTAGTTCACTGATAAATTAACAGGTAAACTTTGGTTTCTTACAACAATGGTTGATCTAAAAGTATGCCCTTACCAAATTCTTGTTGTTTAATTGGAAACAGAAGTCTATTTTGGTCAACATGTTCAATTCTGCTCTTTAATTAGAATAATTGAAATTTTTCTGCCAATCAAAGCTTATTAGTCAGGGTCATCAAGAAAAAGCTGCTGCCCCCAAATCAAACCAAGCTTCAATAATTACTGAGTCCACACAATCAAAATGTGACTTTAGCTCCCAAACTATAAGTTTTTAAAAGTATAAGTCAATCTGCTTGTCTTATAAGAGAAAAGTTTTTCAAAGGGCCCATTTTTTTTTTGTTTGTTTGTTTAGGAATGCAACAGAATTTATGTTCTAAATAAGAATAGCATTCATGAAAGTTATTCAATGACCCACATGCACTAGACACATTGACAGAAAGCTTAGCATGTTGTTCCAAGAAGCATTCTCCTTTGCCAAATGGGAGAAGGAACGCTGTGTGTGCATAACTCCTAGCTATTTCTTTTTTTTTTTTTTAAGATTTTATTTACTTGACAGAAAGAGATCACAAGTAGGCAGAGAGGCAGGCAGAGAGAGAGGGAAGCAGGCCCCCTGCTGAGTGGAGAACCCGATGCGGGACTCGATCCCAGGACCCTGAGATCATGACCTGAGCCGAAGGCAGCGGCTTAACCCACTGAGCCACCCAGGTGCCCCGCTAGCTATTTCTTTTTAACGTTCAAATGTACCTGAGATCAAAACTGCAACTTTCTCACCTAGAAGTTTTACCATAATGCATCCATTATAAGAATCAATGATAAGGAAATTTTATTTGACTATGGGGCTGAAATCATTCTCTCCCGTTCTCAGACTGGAGGGGGATATTGAAAGCCGAACACGTGGTTGACAAGTGTTTACCACCTACTGTGAAGAGTTTTAAGCAAGGAGGTATTAAGCCAGTAATAACATATGATATATTTATAGAACTGCATAAAATCAATGGCTAATTTTTGTGGTTGTGGGTGATAAAACTGAAAAACCCGAGTAAAGGGCTAAAATTTAATAAACAATACTTATATGCATGTTTCTAATAGACGTGAAGATGTGTTCTCCCTGTGCACTACAAATAGGCTGATCTGAGCTGGCAAGTTTATGCAGAGGTGGGTGGTGCTTGGCACTGCTGACCCATTCAGAAACAGGGATTAGAATAAAAATTGCCTAAAAAGTCAGACAGCATCATTCTAGTTTAGGGCAGAAGAGAGATCTTTTTGTTATCATTCTAGTTTGACCTTCCCCCTCTTCTATTTCCCTTCTTATCGGATATGAGTAGTTTAAAAAAAGGATAATCAAAAAACTCTTGTTCTATTTTGAGATTAGCAGAATGTTTTAAATTCACTGCTAAGATCTACTGTTGGTGAAAACTATTCAGAATCCTACTGCTGAAAAGATACAAATGCTATTCCTACTCTTGCTGAATACTGTCTGTGAAAAAGGTTCTCTGTAAACGGGAAAGAACCACACGTGCCTCAGGGAGGGCAGCATCGTTGTGCCAAGTGCTTACCAGAAGAACGTGTGCACAAAAGGAATCACAAACAAAACACATTAGACTTTATCCCCTTTTCTTCATACCATCACACAAAGCATTTATTTTTGGCACAACTGACTCCTGGTGATGCACCACAATTTTATTTTACTTTTTTAACTTAAAGTTCAGTGAAGAGACAGTATTGCCTAGCAACCATGAGCAAAGCCTCTGGTAGAATACTGGGAGGGTTCGAGTCCTGAACTACTCTTCCCTTACAAGAACTGTGACCTTAAGTAAATCATTTAATTTCTTCTCAGATATAAAAGAGGGATATTAATAATAGTTCCTGACTCACAAGGTCACAGTTCCTATTTAAGGAGTTAATACGTGTAAATGGTTGAGAAGGCCAGGCATACAGTGAACACTCAAGTAAATGTTGGCTATCATCCTTATCTGCTGTTGGAAATCTAGTTTCACCATGTTTTAGAAATAAAGAGACAATGGTGCCAAAGTGAATACTGTGATCTTCTCTTTCAGAGCCCCAAATATCCCTCATTTTTCCTGTGAAACTGTTTGCTATTTAGCTGAAATTACTGTGGTTTATTTTGGCCAGTTACTATTATATATGTTTAAAGCATGTTTACATCTTTTAGTAATAAAGTAATGACGAATCATGTTAAAGTACTCGATAATTAGTTTCAACCTCGATAACATACCATTAGAATTAATGAGTTTATTCTTCTTAATGTTAGCTTTTCCTCTGTATAGGCTACTCTAACTCTATTATGGTTATCTAATATTGCTTTCGTCCAAATTCCTAATGAATTTCTTTTCCAGGCAAAACATTGGAAGGCACAGTCTACACAAACTCATTAATATACAAATACCCAACTCCAAATCAGATGCCAATGGACATCATTCTCTTTGTACTTTTACAATAGAGAACTGATTTGATTAATCATATAGCTGTGATTCACTGTATTGTCCCCAGAATGGCTCACACTGACAATGCTCCATAAACTCAGGATTTTAAGACTTGGCCTGTCCAGCTGCTCACCTTGCCAGTAACTGCTTACATCTCATTCCACCAGTTCCTGCTCAAAATAGCAAAGATGCCTCTTAGGCAAAAATCATAGTGTATTCATTTGACACCTGATCTTTGTGGTTTATTGTTTTGTTTTATATTACTTTTAGGTTCTTTCAGATTCTTTATGATTTGTTGTTGCCTGGATTAGTAACACTAAACAGAATGGGGATTTTATTTTGAATAACCTTCAAATGATCTTATATCCATGGAAGAAAAATTTTAAAATATAAGGGGGCGCCTGGGTGGCTCAGTGGGTTAAAGCCTCTGCCTTCGGCTCAGGTCATGATCCCAGGGTCCTGGGATCGAGCCCCACATCGGGCTCTCTGCTCAGCAGGGAGCCTGCTTCCTCCTCTCTCTCTGCCTGCCTCTCTGCCTACTTGTGATCTCTGTCTGTCAAATAAATAAATAAAATATTTAAAAAAAATAAATTAAATATCAAGTCCATGCAGCCATATGGTCAAGAAAGGCATCTCTACTGCTGCACATTCAAGATGTGAGCATTAGATGAGGTTGCTTAATATAAAACAAAACAACAAAACAAAAAAAAAGTGTCTTGTGGCCAACATGTGGCATTTCTAGAACTACACCTCCTCCATCTTTGTCAACTCAGAAACACACCCACCTACAGTGTAAAACAGTCTTTTTGTAATACCTCCAGCAAAAACACTGATATAACTGCTCTTTCTCAAGTTTTTATAAGATGACAGAACACAGTGCAGTTAGAATAAATGCAAGCATATTTGAGGGCCAGAAATCATTGAGGGATTAGATATGAGCATAAGCATTCCTGGGCTACCTAGCCTTCAGGTTTCAGAACCACCCTGAAAGGCCCTGCTTCTGCACTGTTCTGGAGAGAATATGGTATGCTGCTCTGTTGTGGCAAAACACAGTTCTAGTATAGTCCTGTAAGCAAACAGCACTTGTCCTCTGACACTCAGGTGGCATATTTGGGGACTATGTCAGCTAATTTTCAATTCAATCTCTTTAATCCCAAACTTGATTTTCCTTCAGCAATAGACTGACAGTTCTGATTATTTACATTATTTTTTTCATTTTAACCCAATTTTGTCTTTGAATGAACAGCCTGCCAATAAAATCAACAAGCACTAGGTTTAATTAGCTTTTCTAAGACATACCCTGATCATAAACACCACAATCAATCCAAATGACCCCTTTGACTTTTCAAAAATTCTATTTACACATTATCCCAAAACTGTGTGTCTCCATATTCACAAAAATTAAAATACTAAAATTCATTTTCATGCTTTATTATAGAAAACAAAATTCAGAGTAGTATTACTGATAAAAATAGGGTAGCTACATTCTGTTTTAAGTGGATAATTTTCTAATTAATCTATAAACACCAATAATCTGCTTGAGATTTTAGAGTTCTTCTGTTTTGTGATTTCTGATGCAGGAGGAAAAAAAGTTAATTTTCTAGTTCAGAAGGGAAAAAATTAATCAGGCAGAGACCTCAAAGAAATAAAGGCAATGCTCTGTTATCAACACTAAGGCAAGAGAGTGAAAACAGAGATCATACAAACAATGGGAATACTGCAAATCGTCCATTGTCAGGGAGACTGAACCATAGTGTTTATTTTGTAATTGTTTTTCATGAGTCAATGTCAACACTGATTTGCACTGTTTGAACATTTATCAAATGATAGAAAGAAGTAGGCCAGACAGATGTTGGGTGGTATGAGGATATCTACCAAAGAGGATGCCTAAGTATTAATTAAAGCCATAGTTCAATTTTTAATAGAAATGAAAAAATGGCTGAGCCCCATGATCTAATTTTCAGATGAGAAAATTTATTCTCAAGATGCTAAGTGAAACTTTAGTGAAGTGTAAGTATTTTTTGATAGGACTGTTGCCAAAAATTAGAAAGCAAGAAGTACCAAAGTTTTAAAAACTGGAAAATCTATATATTTTACTAACCCCTATGGATTCATTCTCTTTGGTAAAGCAATGCATAGTCACTTACAGAAATCATAATAAGCAAAGAATTAAAACTATACAAAAACACCAAGTTAACAATCACAGTTATGATTGTATGTAGAAATGGTTACTGCAGACAGAATAACATTCATGTGATTTCCATATCCAACCTTTATTTAAATGTATCTATTTTACTAAATTTAATCTATTCTGTATCTTGGTACTAAATTAGCTTACCTAACTGTCCATATATTCACACTGAAAAGTGGATTAGGTTATTTAGGTCGTTAGTCCTATCAATAAGTTTATCACTTCCCCCCAAATTGTTTATATTTTAAACAGTGTATTTAAATGTCACTACACATTTTATTCCTAAGGTGTACATATTCCTAAGGTTTCAATTTTGTAACTCATTTACGTTAGAGCAATTACTGAGAGATAGTTGCCTGAGTATCCACAGAACAGTTGGAAAGATCTTTTTGGAGTTAGGCACCAGCTTGATGGTTATCACTGAAGCCTAACTGCAATTAAAATAGTACATTTTCTGGCAGTAAAAATTTATCTTAAAAAATGTCTGCACAAGAAAAGTACAGGTGAGGCATTAAATGCATTATTTTAAAAAATTCTGTTTGAATACTGTGTTAAAATTTTGAAATGACCTGCTCATATAAACATCATCCATATGTAAATTAGTGTTTTAGAAATGATTAAAGTTAAAAAAAAAATCATAGTCTGTCTTGCCTGAAATGTAAAGCTCACTTATGACATTTTCTTCTGTGATTAAAGGAAACCAAATTTTCAGGATATGAATTTTTCTCAATTTAAGAAAAAAAATATGTACAATAGAGGTCTCTATTTTTCTACATTACTTCATTGCATCCATTCCTTGAAATACTGTGATAAATATTCATAAGAAAATGGACTCGCCCAACTCATAACCATCTGGAGGTAAAAGCCAATTAAGCCAAACATTTATTCTAGCCAGAGTTTAACATCTATGTTCCATTTAAACTTATGTCTTTTCAAAGGGTGAAGGCTGTTTTGCAGAATACCATGATTCAAAATGTCCCTTTAAAAAGGGATCCATGCATAAGTGAAACTCCATTTGTAGAGAAACTGTCTTCTTCAACTCGGGTTATTACTCAATATTATCAATGTGTGCCATGTTTTTAAAATGATTTTTAATATAGCAAATATGTTAATCTCACAGTTACAAAAATGAAGTTTTCTTGCAACTATATTTTATTAACACCTTTGCCTGTAGAAGAAGTGTGATTTTAAGGATGAAAAAGTGTATTTCCCTCTAAATTAACCAAAGGATAAATTTAAGTGTGGCATTCTTATAATTAGAGTAATAGATCTTAGAATTTTATTACCCTACTGAAAGATCAAGTCTCCAGCTCTAGTTAAAAAAAAGACCTCAAAAATATATTTCAGGGAAATGATGACATCAATTTAAAACAGAGAGAACTCATATTCTAAGTAAGGGAATTCCAAGAAAAAAAGTATTGTGTTTAAAACCCGGTGGAATCTTTTAGAGCAAATACAGGTGTCTCATTTTCTTAAAAATCCCACAGTCTAACACTGTTTCTGGATCACTGCAGTTACTCAATAGATATCTACTAAATAACCGAATTCATAAAAAATAAAGATTAACACATATATATACAACATATATAGGTAGATGATATACCAGTAGATCAAAGTACAGGTCTTTGGCAGAAAAAAAAATCATAGTTTATGTATTTTTTAAAAGATAAAAAAATATTCTCAGAAAAGAATAAACATTTAAAACTACAGGATATAATTCTGAAATAAGTTTTAGTATCCATTAAGGAAAATGTAACATGGTTTAGCAGTCTAGTGATAAGGATGGATATTGTCTAGTTGTCAGGCTTACGGCCAAATAAGAATTCAATAGGCAGTAAAGGTCCTTCACATTTCTATGGGAGAAAATGTTCGTAGAAGGAGAGTTATGAGAATTGCAGTATAAGAAATATAACTCTCTTCATAAAATAAGTGTTTGGTCATCATCTGAACTGGAATTTACATATACTTCCTGGGATGCACAATCACTTCTCTAAGAGTTAACAGAAGTTTTCATTGAAATGGACAACAAAAAATGGTGGTCGTCTTAACTTACATTTGGCAATATATCATAGACATTTACTTGTAATTGATGCCATGAGAAGACTAAATTTTTTTTTATAAAAAACAATGAATCTTAAAAAAAATCTAAATACTTAAAGCCTGATTCTTGGCATTTAAGATTGTATTTAACATCTTCGTTTTCTCTGATTATCTCCATGTTTGCCCTTGTGATGGAATTAAGCAAAATTCACTGAACAGCTACTAAATGCCATGCTATAATCCTTACAACTCCATGAAGTCTGAGAACTCAAGGTAATCTATGTCTGTCACTGTTCTGCTCACTTCCAACTACTGTAAGATAGGGCGTCTTAGCACAAAACAAGCAGTAGTCTAAAAGGAGATCATGCCAATGTGCTATGTTGTATTTATTTGATTCAAATTTCCTGAGCACAAGGAATAAGTTTTCATATTGTTTTTGTTCTAAAATCCTTTTTTCTTACTTAGCAACTGTCTATATATAAAATTAGAACTAAACCAAAATGCCAATACAAAAACAATTTTATCATACTGAGTAGGTAGGAAAGGTGAATAAGAAGTTAAAATTTTAATTTCTGGGACTCCTGGGTGGCTCAGTTGGTTAGGCAACTGCCTTTGGCTCGGGTCATGATCCTGGAGTCCCAGGAGTCCTGGAGTCCTGCATCAGGCTCCCTGCTCAGTGGGGAGTCTGCTTCTCCCTGACCCTTCCTCTTCTCATGCCCTCTCTCTCTCTCAAATAAAAAAAAAAAAAATTTAATTTCTACAATCCAAGTCACAATGACGCCAACTAAAAGTTGGCCAAATCTACTTATTTAGTTGATAAAGTTAATTGAATTAGTAACAAATCCCCACTACATTCTGTTCCAAATCCAAATCAATAACTTTATCTTGATGACTTCAGCTAGTCTAACATAAGGCAATGATTTTGACCTCAGGATATTAAGAAAAGGTGTTTTTCAGATACTATCATATTATGTTGTATTTTTATTTGTTGGATCCCGTTTATGTTATTATGTCATCCACATATTTGAACATTATAAACTTGCATATTCATACATTAAAAAAGTACTAATAAGTGAATGTATATTACTTTAAAATGAGAAAGATAGAAAAAAAACCCTATTGTTATTATGCTTCTGACTTACGTAGGATGAATCCCAGAAATATGATCCATACACTCCAAGGCATTTTAACTAGTTTGATTACACCATGGATGTCATTACTTCAACAGAGATGCTTTCTAGTCTGTAGAATAATTGGAAGCAAAAACCAGCAGGTTTCAAATGGCTCCAGCTGTGTTAAGTACTGACTGTGAAACAGATTCACTCTCTTATATGTTGTTTTGTAATAGGAGTGATGTATAAGGTGAAAATCCCCAGACGGGTGGAGTTCCTATGGGTAATCAACAGGGAAGTAAATTAATAGCAAATGCTAAAAGCAGAATAATTTTAAATACAACATGCGAATGAAAATGGTGAAATACTCAAAATGAGAGATGAAGCAATTATATAAATGTGAAACAATAGGGACTAACATCAAAAGAAAGCATAAGATCCTGTCGGCACTATTCTGATGCCATTTCAAGGTCAACTTTTCAGAAATCCTAAGCATCCAAAAAAAAAAAAAAAGTTTTAAACCGAAGGCAGATTAACAGAGATAAGTTCTTATTGAAAAGATATAAAACTCAGATTCCAAAAAACCACCAAGAGCAAAACTAAGAGAACATGCATTAAGTGACATCGGCCCCTCTGTCAGAGGCAAGCCAGCATCCTTGGACAGAACAAAGAGAAGGGCAGGTAGGTTGTGTTTGGGGGTGTTTTGTTTTGTTTTTGAGTGTCTGCCTACCATGGGGCAGACATTTACAGAGGCCCATGTCTCCATCTCATGATAACATTATGGACTAGGCATGATTACATGCATTTTACAGACGAGGAAAGCTAGGACAGATACATTTAAATGATGTGCCCAATGTCACAGTTTCTAGTAGCAGTTCATGGAGTCATTTTTCCTACTCCAAATATCAAATTATTTCTCGGGTCTCCTTTTTTTTAATCTGGAAAAAGAATTAAATAGGCCAAAGAGTCTCGAAGGCCCATTTGAGTCTTGAGAAACTATTCTGTGAGTTCTTTTAGATACCAAATTTATCTTTCTAAAATTAATATAGTAGCTAGACACTGCTCTAGTCACTACTCAATTATTATTTTCCTTCTTTTTATAGAATTCATATGTGATTCTAGGGTGATGTCTGGTTTGACTCAAAAGTCTATTAAGGGAACTTTAATGTAATAACTTTTTTTTCTTTTTTTCTTTTTTTTAACCTCTAAAACACCTGTGCTTATCCAGCAAGTAACCAAGTAGTAAATCTATTGATCATTATGTTTAGACTTACTTACTCAATAATCCAAGTATTTAAAGGTTTAAGTAAAAATTTTTGATGAGGAGGCTTAGACTAAAAGGAATCTGGGGCACCTGGGTGGCTCAGTCATTAGGTGTCTAACTCTTGGTTTTGTCTCAGGTCATGTTCTCACAGTGGTGGAATCTAGCCCTGTACTGGGCTCCCCACTCAGTGTGGAGTCTGCCTCAGATTCTTTCTCCCTCTGCTCCTCTGCCCCTCCCCCACTCGGGTGTTTTTTCTCTCTCTCTCTCTCGAACAAAATCTTAAAAAAAAAAAAACAAAAAAAGAAATCTGATCTTGTTTATTTAGTTCATCCTTTCTTTTCCCATTATATCCCAATTTTTTAAAAAAAGGGTATTTTGATGGACAGACATAGCAGTGTGGAAGAAATTAGCGGGAAGAGGAAAAGCAGAGATACCTGATTATATGACAGGAGAGTATTTATGTCTATGAGAATCAGCAGTTTGGCAGTTTTCTAATTTTCTGCTTCTCTCTGATCTACATGCAGGAACCACTAAATCAAGACACTGATAAATGATACAAAGGTGTTAACTATACTTCACTGTTAAAAAATCAAAATGGTAAGATGCAGAGTCTAAGACAGTCCATACTAGTTCATCTATAGGATGGTTAAGTTAGACCTCCAGAAATGTGAAGGGGGGGGTGCCAGAGAGAACATAATTTCTTAGATTGGAGAGCATGATGAGCCCTCAGCCACAAACAATTCTTTAAACTAATTAGAGCTTCTGTCATCAGGCCACAGCCGTTATAGAGGAAAATACGGATGGTAGCTGAAACCAAACGTTCACTCTCTCCATAGGTACTGTATTCACTTTTGCCTCTCTCACAGAGACAATGGGTACACATGAGATTTTGTGTGTCATATGCTTACCACATTTTAATGCTATCTAAAGTTAGCTTACTGGGAGGTAACTTGTGAAAAATAATTGTGGGTGCACTGAGTTGCCTTGTAATATATATATTTTTTAATATATAAATGGGTTGCAATCCTTTCCAACAAAAATATGTCCCTAATGAGGAAAATGTTTCAAACTTATATATAGCCTAAAAATAGGGTTTTACAAATAAAAGTAGACCACACATAAGGAAGAAATACCAGTGTAAAGGTAGGTTCTAGACTGGAAATAAAAGCCATTGGTTTTAGCCATGTGACTTGAAAAAAAAAAACACAACAACATATTTTCTGAATCTCAGTTTCTACATTAGCTGACTAAGAATGGAATATCTTCTTTATATGGTTATGGGGACTCAATCAATGGAACTGTTACACATATATAAAGTTATGATTCCAATATCAACTTATCTCTCCAGTTCGGTCAACATTTACTGAAGGCCTACTAGTTCACTCCTAGGAATTTTTGTAGATTTGATCTTGGAAATACACAATCTCTTACTTTAGGGAACTTTCTTACAGTCACCCTAATTCTTAGCCTTAAATTACGATATACCAGTATTTGACTTAACTGAGTTACCACTTGGAACTGAAGGACTGTGAGGAATCAGGGCCGTGTTTTGAACAATCCTGTGCCTGGGGTTGATACTGCATTGGCTGGAGAGGATGCACAGCCTTGCCAATAACAGATGGTCCTACAGGAATAGTTTAAACCCCAAGGAGTGTTGCTTCCAGTATCATCCAGAAGTCAATAACCTTAGCGAAAGCAGAATTTAATTGTCTAAAACAGAGACTTGAGGTGTCAAAATGATTTTGCTTAATTATTACCATGTTTAAAAATCAATCAATGAATTCAACATATTTTGCCATCAGTACTTGGCAGAAGATTTTGCTGTCAAGACCAAGAATGAGCTCATGTCAAACTAAAATATCCTAAAGACTGTGTCTGTTTTTACTACAACTTAATGTAATTTTGATACTCATTTCAATTCTGCAGCAAAAAGAGGATTTATTTTTATAAAAATTCTAACATCTTTTTTGTGTTGGAAGTTTGAAGATTGGGGATACATTGAAACATTAATCCATACAGTTAAACTTGACATCATTTCTTCACCTTGAAAACAGTTATCAGTAAGAAAAACTCGATTTAGAAAATTGCAAAGGAAAACTATAGAGATTTTCTATTTCTAGGAAGAAAGAACACATGGTGGGTGTGTTGATACTTTATGGATGTTCCTGAGCAAAATATACAGACATGCAGAATAGACAGGCAGAAATAGTTTTGTGTCATTTTGAAATCTATCTAGAAACTTAAGAAAACAGATGCATATCAAATAACAGAAGTGAATATAATCCACCCAGTGAATGACAAGAAACGGAGCAAAGGAAAGTCGCCAGTGCAGGTGTGTTCACAGCTGACAAACAGAAGGAAGGCTATTGTGATTCTAGGCTCTCAATGTGAAAATTGGTTCAATGACATGAATATATGACACAGGAGGGCATCAACTCACAACTCAGAACTCACTCCATTTTGTCTCCATTTGTCACTTGCACCTTCTACGAAAAGTTTCCTGCAGAATCCTATGTAGCTGGGTATTTGAAAGCCCTCAGCATGCAGCTGCTATCACACAGAGGCACAGATTGGTTGCATCTTACGAATCCAAAAAAGCACCAGTAATTTTTTTTTCCCAAAGAAAAGATCTACTATGAAACTACTGTCAGCAGAAGACATTTTCTTCCTATAAAAGATATGGTTTCATTTTATACATCCTTCTGTGTTTCCATTCTTCTCCATATTGAGGTTTGTTTAATGAGGAAAAAAACCTCATTTGCTGAATTGCAGTTGCTATTGTCTTGCACCAAAACTGTTTTGTTTTAAAAATCAATCATCTATGATGATTCTCAGCAAGTCCACTGTACCTAGTGGACTATGCATGGATTATGTGCTCTTTCTAGTAGGCAAAAATATAGGATTTGTAGAGTCTTTGAAAAATATGCATGGCTATTTCCACTGATTTATAGCTAACAGGGCCAAAGACATTAAGTATTAAAGAACTGCAAGGCATTTTACTGAATACTGTCGTGAAGGTAAATATATTGAAATGCACATATGTCTGGAATGAGATGCTGTGCTACAAATATACACTATTTACAAATGGAACAAAGATGAATTCTAAAAATACAGCTTGAGAAATGTTTCAATATCAATTCCTATGAGGATCAAAGCACTCACTTAGTAGCCAGCCCTCTTCATTATGGTAATGTTATAGTTGCATAGATACCTAGGGTTTTAATCTGATTTACGTTTAGAGGAGAATCTACACATACAATTGAGAGTTTCTTCTCAGGCAGAGTTGCAAGCCAGATCACGGGCCTTGGAGGTCCCAAAGGTAAGTGTGAGTAGGCCTGCACTGTCCACTTGGAATCACTTAGATTCATCAAAAAGCAAATCTGTCTATTCTAAGGCATACATTTGGGATTTTAATTCTTTCAGACACTTCCAATGTTTCTGCATTTGGGGAAAAAAATAGGCAAGACTAATTCTCTGGGCAATAAATCACTCTAATGTGGAGGGAAATGTGTTAGCTAGTTGTATTACAAAGCCTTTACTTCATATTTAATAGGCACCTGCAATACCAGCATTATACAAAGCTCTCTACTCTGCAAATCTTTAAAACCCCACTTAATTTTCAGCACTGATTTCCTGCAATCTAAGAGCTTATGAAGGGTTCACTGTGTTCATACAGATCTATGCAAAATGTGCCAGAACTTCCCTGTCTGTGATGGCATTCATTTGGAGGTGAATCCCAAATTTCTATCACTGGCATGCTTATTTCCGACCAAAATAAATATTCTTAGAATGAAAGCTGAAGATTAGGAGGACAAAAAGGAGGCAAAGTAACTAGCACTGGGAGAGATATATGCAAATATCAGCTCAATGACAATTCTTCATACCATTTACAATTGAAGCTTAAAGATCCAAATACTCTGCAATCCATTAGTTTCTCAATATCCTGGAAGGGATTAGAGTATTTCTTAATCAACTGCTAACAGACTGAAAAAGGCCAGAGACTGGATATTCGCAAGCAGTGTAATACTAAGAGGCAGAGATGGTCAGATAGAAAGACAAGCAATGGAAGAATGTTAAAATATAAGATATTATACAAGCATGGTAAAATTGACCAAATTTCCATCTTCCTGCAGCACACACAGTTTAAGAATCTGTATAAAGTAACCAGTGGTGAGGCTGTAGGGGGCTCCTTCTAAGAAAAGGTAAGTTAATTTCACTTGTTTTCTCAAGGATTCCAGAATAATGAGCATGAAGTGACCAGGAAGAATTAATCAAGCACCTCAAAGTTGGTGCTTATAACTCCACTACCCACAGCTGTACAGGTGGTCCCAAGTCCATCATTTTAAATGTGATATGGGCTGATGGCGCTGTAATCAATCAGACTGTTAATGATCAGGGGAAATATTTTCACATGCCATTTAAATAATGGATAAGTATGTAAAAACACACCCCTAATGAACGACTTCAAGTTCTGAACGCCTTAAAGTCATATTATGGCTCGGAACATCCTACTAATTCTGTTACTGTTCTTGACTATAGAATATAAACTGTCTAGAGGACAAACATGTGAGTGAGAGATTAAATATGGGTTGTTTTCCCAGCCTGTTCCTGCCATCACTCTTTACCATTAAGAAAGGTTAGTTGTTTTACTTAGGAATCTCCATTTTAATCAATCTTGGCTTCGGAAAAAAAGAATATAAATCAAAACCAAAATGTCAATCATAGTAATATGTCTTTCTTGTTCTATGTTTCTGATGACTGACAGCCCAATAGGTTTGTATCAAACAAAGGTAAAAAGCATGTGTTCCTTTCCAAATGAAATGTTTGACAGATTGAACAGCTATCTGAAATAACCGATGAAATCTTAAACAGCAGAGTCTTTACATGAGAGATCTTCTTTCTAGATTTGGATTTTCCTCTGTGATCCGATGCAGATTTGGGGGGTCCTAACTATTATGAAGGATGTATCACCTTAGCAACATTGGCTATTGAACTCCTATGCCTCGAGATACTGAAAACTTCAGAGTAATCTCGGTGACTTGCAGTCCCAAATTCTCACAAACATCTGACCTGTGACTACAAAACAAAACAAAACCGGCAAATTTAGGGCCCTGGTATGTGAAATTCTGGAAAATATATTAACCATAAAGTCAATCATCAAGAAAGACAAAATTTTAAAATCTGTGTTAAATAATTCTTAGTTCCCAATTATGTTGACTATGCAAGATAGTAACTGATTTGTTAATATTAGCGAGAGACTAGTTCGTATAAAGGATCTCCATCAAGAAAAACCACCCTAAATTCAGAGAAGACACCACTCTAAACTCAGAGAATACTTATTGCAGGGATTTTTAAATGAAAGTGATAAATAATCCACCAAACTCAGTTTTGTTTTGGTCTGTAACAATGCATAAGCTAAGAGTTCAACTCTGACAGAGTCAAACCGAGGAAGTACTAAACGAGGGCAGTACAGTTGACATGGCCCTGGATCCTATAAGCGCTTAATCTGGTACCGCTAGCCCAACACAAACACTGACGTTTTTAGCATCTGGGGGACTTCTGCATTCCCACCCAAGCAATAAACAATTGGAAATCAAAAAATCTGAATAACAAAGTAAAACTGGGGAAATAGAGCTTCTGAGAAAATAATTTACAGGTCTCACTTTCATACCTCAGTACTGTCAGATAAGATAATGTAATATGAAAAATCATTCAGTAAGAGGCCATTTCAAATATTTGGGGCGCAGTTTACACACATCTCATGTGTGTCAACATGAAAAATGAAAGTTCAAGAGTCAAACTAATTCACAATTAGTTATGAGGAGATGTGATTTTAGGTTTGAGGTTTTTAGTTAAATCTAAATTCTCTCTTACTATTTCACATATATTTTAATTTATGCTATTATGAGAAGATGCATTATAGCTTGAAACATTTAATAAGACTACACATATACCATAAAAATATAACACATTATCACAAGTACAATACTTGCAAGGTAATTTTAATGATGTTCTGTGACACCATAGGGATGACTCATCTGAAACTAAGGGAACATCAGTTTAGAGTGTTTCTATATATAGAAATAATTGCAATATTTAGGAGATAGTATTTTAACTACAGAAATTATATTCTCTATGTTAACACATATTCAGTAATCAGAAGACACGCCTATGCTTAATACAGTGGCAACTTTTATTTTTATTCTCCTTAAGGTTATTAGCAATGAATACTAAAATGCACCTTGAATTTCATAGCTTGGCTGTGTCAAGCTGAAAAAAAATCAAGTATTTGTCTCACAAATCCAAGAGGAAAAGTAGCCAGTTTGAATAGATGGCCTATCCTCACTTCAAATTCCTAAGTCAATCCAAGGGCTCTGGGTGTCCTTTGCCTCATACTGATTTCATGGTCATAGGGCACTCAGCCAAAGGGAAGGAGTAGAAATAAAAATCACAACTGACGCTTTAAAAAAAACTTGCATTTGGGGGAGCAATTTTTCTCCATGTGCCTCTTGCGTTCAAAGGACAACTATATTCTGCAAAACTTAGTAAAGTATCTTAAAGTTTTTTACTAACTTTACATTAGTTAAGATTTGCTCCCTTCACTCTCAATTGCATTTTTTTTCATGCTCCTCCAGAGCAATTCTACAACTGCCTCACGCATTTTACAGGAGATAGCATTTAGTGGCTGCAGGGGGATTCCTCAAAAATGAAAAGTAATCCTAAATGTAGTATAGTATCTCTAAATGATTGGGAATAGCAGCAACTCCCTTTACACCGTCCAAGTACATGTATACACTTGAGTATAGCATGCATACACATTCCCAATGTATAATTTCTTCAATATATACCCAGATGGATATACGAGCCAGTACTCTCAATTGTGCACAGTTAAAGTCAGGATGTTTAAACTCTAAAATACGCATTTCATTTAGAAAATTAAACATGACTGCTTACCCAGAACCAAACTCTACTACAACTCTCACAGATTGTTTTATTGCTGGAAGAAGTCTTCAAATGTAAATAGGTCACTTAAAAAAAAAAACAAACAAAATACTAAAAACATTTTCATTCATTCCCCCCCCCCCAAAAAAAAGCACACTGGGGCCAAGAAAATTAATTCCCCGAATGCTGTCAACCGGGTTGGGAAATAGCAATAAACAGCTTACTGTAAAGCCCCTCCAGCTACAATAAACCGGCTGTCAAGAAGCGGACTGAGAGCTGGGCTGTGCACAAGCAGGTACTCTGGAAATGATCATCTGAAAGGGAAAGGAGCTGACGTGTCTGATTTCAGCATGCTGAGGCAGTGGTTCTCAAAGTATCGTCCCTGGACTAGCAGCACCAACATGGCCGAGTATCTCGCCAGCAGTGTAAATTTTCAGGGCCACTGGGGCCAACCCAATGGCACTGACACAGAACCTCTGGGAGAGGCCCCCGCTAACCCGCATTTTAAGAAACCCTCCAGGAGATTCTGAGACACTCTAAAATTTGAAAACTTAACATCACACATTATAAAAATAACATCCACGAAGAATATATTTTCCTTTTAGAAAAATACACCAATGAGCTTTATCCCATAAAGTCCTACTGGAATTGATTATGTTGTCATCCTCTTAACCCTGTAACAGTGAACTCTGCTTCTTTGTGAATAAATATCAAGACATGACCTTGCTTTTTTTTTTTTTTTTTTTTTTTAAGGGACATTTCACTCAATCTGTGAGTGCTAAGGATACCTCCAAAGATTCATGTGAAATAATTCATGGAAAATCCAGTGGCCGATTTGGTATATTTGAAGAAAACAAAAGCTCAGTGAAAGAGAGGGGATGAGGAATCTGGTTTCCAATGTTCTCTGCAGGGTCACACAAGGCAAAACAGCAGGGGAACAGGAGACAAAGTAAGAACCAATGCACTCTAAGCAAACTCATGGTACAAGAGTCAGACATTATGTTCTCATTGTATAGATGATACAAATTAATAATATTTAAATTCGGTAACCCTTTACTCAAGAGTCTTGGATTTTACTCACACATCACCTAGCACCATTAAGTGAAAAGGTATTCCTGTTAACAGCAATCTGTGCCCACTCAACTAAAAATCTTCACGGAGTCTATGTTTATAAATTCCTTTGAAAGCTTTTGTTGTAATAAACCCTACTTTTTCAAGATCATGTAGCTTCAGGAGCACATTTTGTATAAAAGCCACCAGTTGAAGTGAAGGAGCTAAAAAAAGAATTTTTATTTTAGCTTAACTAGAACATCTTCAGATAACACTCATGTGGTTCAGTTAAAAAAGGAAAACTAAAGGATAGTATATAATTTGTGTTCTTCATTCATAGAAAATATGCCTCTTTTATACTAAAATTATTCATCTTGCTATCACCATCACTTCTCCCTACTTCCAATATTCCTTTTCTCCAACACTGCAATTTTTCTTTCTCAGCATGAAAACTTCTAAAAGGTAAAAACCAAAGCCATTTCAATAGCTCTTTATCATAATCATGAATTATAGCTATGTCTGAACATCAAAATGCCTACAGTGACACATGGTCTCAAGGAATGTCTAAAATGCACTTTAGTTCCAGTTAGAGAATTAGTCAGCATCCTATTTTAAAGATTACATCATACAAATATTCTTATGACTAAGCCTCAACAAAGTATCTTTTCCATAATTCACTGAAATGCACTTAACATTTATGTCTCTGAACTACATATAGTTTCAACTCTTGCAGAGAAGTCAGAAAAAGTGGGCCTGTACGTCAGTGCTAATGCACACCACGTTTGCATCAAAAGAAAGATGATGTTGGAAGAATGTCAGTCTCTTCCTTTGGGAAACAAATTTCAGAATTTATGTGAAAAGTTTCCATCATGTTAGCTTTTTTCAAGATTATTATGCAAATCATAAAATCTCAGTATATTGTGAGTGACCTTCACATTAAAAGTAAACTTTAGAAAAGCCATTTTCTTTCTTTTAATAGCAACTTCATATTTAGCTTCATAAATTACATGATTAACTATTTACCAACTTTTATAAACCTTTACTAAGCTCTGAAATTTTCTAAATTTTACAACACCAACCTCTCTTAAAAAGCTGAGGGAGTTAACATAAAAATACCTCCTTCCAACTTGAACTTCTATCGAGAAACTTCATATTCTTCTCTAAAATTTCTATATGGACTTATTTTAATTCCTTTCTTTCTGTACATTTAAGCTCCAACTATGTGGACTTTTAAAATGCTCTAGGTATTTAATCTTCCACTTTGAAAAGTGGAGATTATAGTTGAATAATCCATAGGCATTATGCTTACTGTTCTGGAAGTATCTATGTGATTCATTGACAAAATTGTTTTTGTAAGTATCTTATTACTATCAAACCTTAAAGTCATTCCAGAGCAATAAACACTAGAGTGTAAGAGGAAACTAGAGTTGCAATAAAACATTCTATCTCAACCCACCCCCACATACATAACAAAGGAAAAACTCTTAAGTTTTCAAACACTAGGCAACAACTGTCAGTACTATCCTGCAAATTTATTTTGTTTTCCTGAATTTCCTGAAATCTGTATGTTCCTTATTTTCAACAAACTCAGATGGGCCATCGCCATGGGTGGACTCCATACCAACAAGGATAGCACTTGGATTACGAAATCCTAGAAAGTTGGTGTGGTGAGAGCTGATCGCAAAAGAGCAAGCAAATGAATTTAAATGCTAGCTGCTCCAGAGCAACTATCATTAAATAAAAGGTATCTTTGGCTGTAGCACCAGCTTGATCCTTCCCTACCCCCCGTTCTTGCTACTGCGGGATTGGCACCTGGCCAGCACAAGCGACATGATACCCTAGTGCCATCTACAGGCTATTACTGACACTCAACTTTCATGGCAACAGACAAGCACCAGTGAAATAAATTAGACAGCGCTGCATTTAAATCTTTATTAACAAGGAGTTATTAGACCTAAGAAAAACTAATTCTGGATTTGGTTGAAATATGAGTTTCTCAGCCTCTTAATCCCTCTTCATATGGCATATTTCACAATTTAAAATGAGTTATGACAGATCACTTATGCATTACTAAGATGGGAGACTATTTACAATGGATTCATTCTTTTCTGTATAAATTGGTTATCTCAGGGAGAAAGCATTCCTTCTATTTTTTTTTTTTCCTTGAAAGAGTACTTTGGCCATTATGGACAATTTGCCAACCTTTCTATTCAATACCCAATTTACTATATTACAATGAAATCATCTAAAATCAAAGAGAAGGCTTCCTATATGGCTTCGTTGCAATCTATCGACAATCATGTGCTTCACAGCTGATGTACATTTAATAATCTATTATCTTGTTTAGAGACTAAAAAAAAATTAACCCCTTTAGCAACCACAGCTCCAAAATAATTACGGTCAGACCTTCAAAACGTCATTTAAAACTTGGGATTTGAAGGTGACTTTTTAGATCAAAAGGTAATGTGGAAAATCTCGAAGCAGTCAATTTGGAAACCCCAGGAGCAGAATTTGGCATATCAGGACAGGTTTTCTTCTTCAGCAAACATTATCTTGGGACATTTTTGGAATCGTTTCCTCTTTTCATCTTTTGCCATTTGAAGGAAACTGGGAGGTTAAATAATTCTCAGAACTCAGAAATTTCAAAGCTGTTCTAAAAATTCTTGACAGCCCCAGAGGAACAGAAAAGGGGTCAAGTTTTTTTTTCCCTCTTTCAAACTAAGCTAAAGTTAGACCAAAACAAGAGACACACTGGCACGTTAATACTGGTTGACTGGGCACTTGTATGCAGTACTTATAGACCAGTAAAAGTGCTCGTTTACCTGTCTGGTGTGTAAGGGGCCCTTTGTCTTGAAGCCTCCTTGGGAACTGCACTCTGAGGCACTGAAGTGATCTGAACTAGTGGAAGAGCGTTTGGAAAGGGTGTCACAACCCCCAACAAAGGTGTTGTCCAAAGGGAGTTCCTGAATCACATGATGCTTTTTCACAGAGACTGGAGTGTCTGGTTTAAGATGGAAAGCAGGCTGTGGAGAAGCAGATTTGTAGTGCTTTGCCAGGTCAGGGCTGTTAGGCTTGAAGGTGGTGGGAGGGGCCGGGCCCCAGTCAAACCTTCCTATGCTTTGCTCCTCCAGCTCAGCTGGCAGACTTATGGTCCCGTTGATAGGTTCGTGGACTGCATCGTCGGGTTTGGACTCTTCGATTGTAACAAAGTTCAAAAGAGAGCTCTTGGGAGACTTTCTTTTCTTCCTTTTCTTTTTCTTGTTTTGTTTGTTCTCCTGGTTCGGGGACATCCATTCAGCACCCTGCTTGCTCCTCTGAGCCGCTTTGAATCTGGATGCATGGCGACAGCGCACCAGGACAGTGACAAAGATCACAACTATGACCACCATGGCACCTGCGACGATGGCGATCATGATGGTGAGATAGTCCTCGTTTTGATAGGGCTGGCTACTGTCCCCTATGTTCCTGTCCAGTGGGGTCTCCATAGTCCTGCGAATCAAGTCATAGATATAGGAGGCATTCCCAGCAGTGTCATTAACGTAGAGAAAAACAAGCACGAGTGTGTGCAAAGACTTTGGGTATCCCAGGTCACTTATGTTGACCACCAAACGGTGCAAGCCCACGTCAGTAGGCGCCGGTTTCTCTTCCAGAGTAATGTTACCTGTTACTGGATCAATCCGAAACAAGCCTTTGTTGTTCCCACTCACAATTGTATACTTGAGTTCCGCATTCATCCCCGTGTCAATATCCACGGCAAAAACTTCTGCTACCACAGAGCCAGGAATGGCCGAGAGGGGCACCAACTTAAAAGAAGTGTTGGAAGGTGGAGAAATGACAACTGGGCTATTGTCATTGACATCCATGACATTGATAGTGACTTTTGCAGTAGAGGAGCGGGGTGGTTGTCCTCCATCAGTGGCTTTGACATCGAAAGTGTAGGAACTCTGCTGCTCTCTATCAAATGAGACATTTGACTTTATGACTCCAGAATAGGGATCCAACACAAAATTATCATTGTCATTTAGAATGGAAAGAGTCACAGCTTTATTCTCCCCAGCATCTGCATCTGTCACTGTGATTACCCCCACAGTACTATACTTTGGCAGATTCTCAGACACAAAAAACTGAAAATGATTATGAGTAAACTTGGGGCTATTGTCATTCTCGTCCAGAACAGTAACTATCACAGCCGCCTGGCTTTGGAGGGGAGGGGTCCCATTGTCCCTGGCAGTTACTGTAAAAATGAAACGTTCTTGTTCTTCTCTGTCAAAGACTCTGGAGGCTGTCAAAACTCCTGTCTTTCGGTCCAGATCAAAGAAGGAGGCATTCGGCCCAAGCTGATAAACAATGTCCGCATTTTTCCCACTGTCTTCATCTGTGGCACTGATAGTTGTTAAGTATAACCCACGTCGGTTGTTTTCAGAAACTGACAGCTCAATTACAGGCTGGTTGAAAATTGGTGGGTTGTCATTTTCGTCCTCAAGCTTAACCCTTACCAGGGCAGTCTGATTTAAACTGGGCTTCCCGGAATCAGAGGCAACAATTTTAAAGCTGAATTCTTTGGTGCCCTCATAGTCCAACAAAGAGGAGGTCTCTAACAAATATTGGTTGTCGTACACTGCCTTCAAATGAAATGGGACCTCTCTCTCAATGAAACAGATCACTTTGCCATTCACATCTGTGTCCTTATCTGAAACTGTAATTAGGGCAATCTTTGTATTGACAGGATCTTTCTCAGATAAATACACCGTGCCATTGATGGGACTTATAATGTACCTGAGGTCTATGTTAGGAGGGTTATCATTTACATCAGTGACATTGATGGTAACCGTTGCTCGAGCGGGTGTGGAGCTGCCATCGCTAGCCAGCACTGTCACTTTGTGAATGGCCGTCTCCTCCCGATCTAAGGACCTCTGAACTGTTATCAGCCCAGTAGTATTATTTAAAGCAAAGAGTCTTTTGGTTGCAGGGGCGACCTGGGCACCAAAAATGTACCGTATTTCAGCATTACTGCCTATATCTGCATCAGTGGCATGGAGCTGAATTACAGAGGTGCCTACCGGAGCATTCTCTGGAATGTGCACCTCCACTTGACCCTCTTTAAACACTGGCCTGTTGTCATTTACATCACTTACTGTGACCTGCAGTATGGCCGTGCTGGATTTCTGTGGAGTGCCTCCGTCCTCTACTTTGATTTTCATCACATAGGTGTCTTTCTGTTCTCTGTCCAAGTTTTGCTGAACAATCAATTGTGGCCACTTCTCTCCCTCCGGAGTTTCCACGATATCCAGTCCAAAAACACTCTGCCCATTTAACAATTCATAATGCTGAACACCATTGAAGCCTGTGTCAGGATCTGTTGCTGATGGAATTGGAAAGCGGCTGTTGATCAAAGTGTTTTCTGGAATGGAAATATTGATGACAGGAGATGGAAACATGGGGGCATTATCATTGGTATCCTTGACAATTATTTTTATTTTGATCAGCCTGAAAAAATCATTGGGGAGGATCACTACCTCAAGTTCAAAGAAACACTCATTCTCCTCGGCATAAGAGGCTCCAGCACAGAGTTTTTCTCTGTCTATTCTGTTGGAGGTTGTGAAAATCTCCCCAGTGCTACTGGATACTTTCACCAAAGGGGCATCCCCAGCTTTAGAAACCAGTCTGTAGACAAGGCTGGCACTGGTCCCTGTGGCAGCATTGATGTGAGAAATGTTCAGATCCTTTGGTATGTTTCCTATGGGCACATTTTCAGGCAATTCCTCTCTAATAGTGTAAATAAGTTCTTGAGCTATTGCGGAATCCAGCCTTAAACAGGCAATCAGAGCAGCCAACAGGTAAAAATCCCTCAGGTCCATGATAATGTATTTATTTTCTTTTCCCGGATTTTAGGGTTTAAAGGTTTCCACTGAGGAATGATGCACGATTTGCAAGAGGAAGCGTGCATGGACTGGAGGATGCATTACATCTCATCGCTTATTTGGAGACAGCCACTGTCAACACAATCGTATAGACAATATTATTCTTCAGTAAACAAAAACACACAGTCATGAAATATCACAACACATTTTCCACTGTATATTAGTAAACATGGCAGTTTGCTCTGCCACTGTTTGCAAGTTAACTCTGTGGATGAAAACACTAAATAGCCACTGCTTGTTGCGTTTGCCCAGAGAAAATGAAATTCATCTACTTTTGAATTAAGGACAGCTGCTATTTTTACCTGTACTCACCCAGACTGTTTTTCAGGACACTGTTTAATTCAAAACATGCATTCCTATGTTCTCTTCTTCCCCTCCCCCTGTCTTACCCGCCTCCTGGCTTCTAACCCAGCTCCCTTAGTTTTTTTAGGTGCAAGTGAAAAACACTAAGTATTTAGCTATGGTTCCTGCTAATTGCTTTGTCACATGTCGAATGTGATGTTTTCTTCTCTGCTACACTGAGTCATCTCTTTCGTCTAAAATGACTATCTTTTTCTTTCCTCCCAGTTCTTCAGCTGCCTTCTAATCCAGTCTTACTGGGAAACAAGCATCCGGACATGCTGCTGCAGCATCAGAAGCAATAGTCACCAACCACTACATATCCTTATTGCCTAAAAGCACAATACCAAGACTTCAAATTTCCTGCCCAGACCTTGCTCTCATTTCTCCATATTGCCAAATTCTCCCCATTTGGATTAAGAAGCACACTAAAACTTTTAAAAATGTATAAAACAGGATTCCTTATCCTAGATGTGGAAGAGAGTGCCGAGATGTAAGTGAAACGCAGCTAACATTTCCATGTAACAGCACAATATTTTCTACTGAGCATAGAGGGGAAAAAATGCAGTTTCTTAACCCTGATCCCTGGTTATAATATTAGTAACATCTGCCACACATAAATACTGCAATCCAATAACACAGGTAAAAAGGCTTCTGCTTAGATGCTCCCCTAACTGCAATTTAAATGGGCGCAAGCCTCCAGGCAGTTACCTACTTGAGTAGAACTGGTCAGTTCCCAGGCTCTAATCTTATCTGCATTAGGCTGCACGGTAGCTGATGCCCGCGATTAGTTCCAGCAGAGTGATGCAGGTAGGGATGCAGATACAGCTTAGAGGGTGAGCTCTGCCCCAACCATCTACCCAATTACAAACATCCCTCGTCCACACTGAGGACATATCTAAACACAAAATTTACAATTGTGCATGCGAAACTTTACACTTACGTTAGTTGCCTCAACCTTTCCCCTTTCCCGGTATGCTGCAGTTAGGAATGATTTGTTCCAACACATAGAAAGCCATGCATCTGGTAGCACCAGTTTGGGGAGAAATCAGAAGCAGCAAAACGTTTCTTCCTTGTAAAATGTGTTGCTTCGGGCTGGCAAATTAGCAACTCCAGAGAACAAATTCACAGATTTGTCGTTAGTCATTCTCTCCACATTTCGTCTCTATTACCCACGGGGTCTGGGCTCTTCTGGTATTTAACACACACACAACATCCAGTTGCACTTCTTCAGCTCTGGGGTATTTTCCACAGCATCAAGCATACCATTTCTCTCCGATGTCAATACTGCTTAAGTCTCTAACTTCTTGTAGGAAACGTCAGAGTTGGGGTGATGGTTAGTCTCCGGCTGCTCTCCGGGATGACAGTTGCCTGAATAATTCCTAATCGGTTATCTCTTTCGTGCTTCAGAGACTCTAAGGCGCTCCTTCCTGTCTTGCATGCTTTCCTTCTCTCCCTTCTCCTCTGCCCCTCTCTCCTTCTCCCTCTCCTCTCTCCTCTCTGAACTGAATTTCTTGATATAACTCTCAATAAGCCCAGAGGGAGGGCGTGCCTGGCCGAGCCCCGCCCCCAGCCCCGATTGGTCCGCATCTTGCGGTGCGGGCGGCCGCAGCCCCGCGCGAGGGAGGGGGCGAGGAACAAGGCACTGACTGTCTCCCAGCCTCCCCTTAGCGCCCCCTCGGCAGCCGCGAAAACCCGGAGAACTGATCCTGGCCCCGGGAGAGCCGGGTTCCAGGAGGCGCACTGAGCATGCCCAGCAGGGTCCGGCCCGGGAGGGAAGCGCTCAGGCTCCCCAGGCCGGCGCGGTTGCTGCTCTCGTGACGCGCGAACCGGGCTGAGGGCTTGCTCTGCGCCGCGCTGGGCGGAGGACGGCGGAGCACCGGTGGTGGGACGGCCCGGGGCGGCGCGGGAGGCTGGCGGGGGGGCGCAGGCAAGGATCCGGGGAGCCTCCCGCACCGCAGCGGGCGGACGAAGGACGCCAAGAGGGCTCATCTCCGGGCGCACATTTCGCACTCGTCTTTACTAAATGGAGGGACCAAAATGCAAAGAAGGGAAAGAGTCAACCCGGGGTACGGGGCACGATACGCACGGTCACCCCCCTCGGGAGGGAGCACCGGCCAACAGCTCTCCGGAGAGCGTTCAACAGACAACATGCCCAGTACTGCAACTAGAGGCTTTTGCTGGCAGGAACGCCGGCAAGAAGGGCAGAGAGGGCAGACAGCGAAAGGTCGGGACAGGATGTTTGAATCTCAATCAAGACCGGAAAGAAAATTAATTTGAGCACTTCCTAGAAGCAGGGTGACGGAAGCTGCCGGGGGAGGGGGTGGGGGCGGAAGAGAAAGTGGCAGCCTCGGGGAACTCCCTTGATCAGCCCTAGGCCAGTCTGGCGTTCGGTGTGAAGTCGCAGCTCGGAGAACAGCGCGGGCCACCGCGGCCGATCCTAGGTGTCCTTGCACTTCGGCTCCCGCGGTGGCCAGAGAACCCGAGCTCGCCCGGGCGCGCGGCGGCGGCAGCAAAACCCGCTTCCAGCTCACCTAACTGCAAACTTTGCTAGCGAAAGGCTGCTAGGAGTTCGTCCTGCTGCTCCCTCAACTGTAGAACATTTCCTTTCCCTTTGCACTTCTGATTCCAACTTTAATTGTAATATTTGTCTTCCCCGTGCCTCTCTGACCTGCTCTGTAGCATATCCTCACACGTTTCTCATTTTCATACAAGAGCTAAATAGAATGACTCCCGAAAGGATTAGCTTTGTTCTGTAAATATTAGAACCCAAACCACTGTTTTTTATTGATATTTTAAAATTACTAAACCACGAAAATTTGTGTAAGGGGCTATACCCATAATGGCAGATACCCGAGTTTGAGACATTAATAACAGTTCGCTTGGAACACACCAAAAAGTATTTTTGAATGACCTATAAAGGTTGTCTGAGAAGGTCTTAATGCATGATGGAGTAACTTGTTCTAACTCTTAACTCTATCCTCTACACGAGGGTAAAGAGCATTTATTTTAAACCTCTGTGTTCTGTATTCTGTACTGGGCTATAGATGCATTAAAGGCTCTTCACATAGTTAGGTACTATGATGGCAAATTTAGGGTATATCTTTTGTTTTTTAGTGCCTTTTTTTAGTGAAATTTTTTTTCAATAGGAGCAACTTATTTTTAGATATTAAAAGGCAAACAAAAACAAAACAGTCACTATGCCTACCAAACTTAGATGTTGTATATAATTCCTTTTATTTTCACCAACTCGTGTGGCATTACAATTTTCCCTCATCTATGAAAATGTGAGCTCCTCCTATTCACACTTCTCCAGTGAATATTCACAGTAAAAGTGCAGTGCCTAAAAGCTCACTGTAAAATACACTGATCCATTACATGTAAAATATAAAACTGGTTTCTTGCAAATAGGTTGATATTGTTTTTAAATGGCCTATATAACAGTATTTTATAGGATTAGAATACATAAATTTAATAAAAAGAGCTGCTTAAGCATCTAAAAATAAAAAAATACCTGATACAATGTGAATTAAAGGAATTCTTTTATCTTACCGGTGATGATGATTTTGCCATTCACAAAATCTAAAGTTAAAGCTAGTACGTTGTTCCGTCACCTACTTTATGCTTTGGATTAGTTTAAAATAAATGAACCATCATCCTGATACATTTATAATAAACACAGCAGCACAGCAACTTTCCAGTTCAATTCAGAAGTATCATGCTATCTCACATTCCTATTCTAATCATACTGTAGTCATTTCAAAGTTCTGTTGTAATCGCAACACATAGCTTAGCAATAATTGTTTAACCTTATTACCAAGTGTAATTGTTTCTGTTTGCTAAAGGATAGCTTGACTTGTAGTCAGAACCCATTATTATCCTATGCTCATAGATGAAATCTTAGACCACAGATGAAGGTTAGGGAAGAGAAAAAATCATCTCATGATTAAATTTATGACCATGAGACTCCAATTAATGGAACCTACAGGTCAAAGCCCCCAAAAGTAAGTACCTCTAGATTCTTTGCGAAGGAATTGAATACAGAAATAGAGCTGACTTCAGTGCATCCTATTTTGTGTTTATTTAGCATTTCTAAATTATTGAGCTTCTTTAACCGTACCAGCTCTTAAAGCCAGAACGACTGAAGCTCATTGTTTGCCCTATTATATTCCAACTTGTAAATTACAGAATGAGAACTACGATTAGAGATCTCATTAATATTCCAGGAAAAAAATAACTTGAGGCTTCTGCCTTAAACAGTATGTAGAACATGTTCATAATGAGAGCTGCTCACAATCCACCTCTATTTCAAAAGTTAGGTCTGTGGATTTATGATTTGGGAAACAGTAATTTTAGTTTTCCTAGGGAAATATGTTGTTTTTCTGCATTTTAGATATTTTTCCTTAGTGAACTTAAAAAAGTATTAGATTTCCAATTATGACTTTTAATTCAGAGCTTTCAATATGTATTCTAGACTTCTAATTAGATCTCTTTAACCCTTATTCATCTTTGTCAGTGCATGTGGGGTTCTATCGCCAGGAATTAAGATGTTCTCACCTCTGTTGTACCTGATTAGGACTTTAGGAATTACATCATCTGGGCTGTAGTCAAATTGCCTTTGGTGTTTTCTGCGTGTTATGTAAGTCATGGGACACTTGTGAAGCTAAGTCACCTTCAGCCAGCTGACTGAAAGCTAAAATGCTATTACAGATTTCTATAGAAACAGATGTCAAGTTAAAATTTTTAAATTTCCAAAATTTAATGCTGCTCTGCTTATATGTATTGAACAATAGTGTCCATGTAATAACATTTAATAACTTAAATTATGACCTGTTTAATTGGATTTTCATTTGAGTTTTCTAGTTATCATCCAACATTTTAAAATTACTCTTCACATGGGTTGCAAAGGCTTTTTAAGAAACATTGTATATAAGAGACAGACTGTGGTATTTGGAATGATCAAATGACCTCAAGGATTTCAAGATTAAAATTTTCATCTCTTCTATACTGGTTCTATATTGTAATCAAAGTTGAAAACTAAATTAAAAATATACTTCCCATGCCCTGTACTTCTGAAGTTCCTTTAATCCATATAGCTTATTGTGTCTAACAGACGTTAATCAATCACCGGGGCTCTAATGTCCCAGCAGGTAGTACTGTCCCCATTTCACAAAAGAGGCTACACTACTGTAGCATACTTCTAGGGGGAAAACTGTGTGAAGAATGCTAAAGGTTATTTGCATTATCACTGTTTAGAAAATGACAATGCAGAATTTTAACACCACAGAAAGAAAATTAACACCTTTTAAGGCTGTGCAAACTGGGAAAGTAGTAAGTTTCTTGAATAATTCCTTTGCTTCACTATTAGCTCTTTCCTTTGAATACATTTCTTTTTTTCTTTAAGGAAAACCTAGTCCAAGGTAATCAAATCACAAAGGAAAGCAGGTGACAAGAAGCTTCAGTCTGTTTGAATGACTGAACTAAATTTATCCAAATTTGCTATATTTTTATGACTGACAACGATTACAGATGTCAGGTTTGTAGCTCTAACGTTATTACAGTATTAAATGACATTTTCCAGTGCAACTATTTTATCATGATTACTATATAAAGGAAATATTGAATTTTCAAATTCGTTATTGGGTATGTAAGACTTAGGGTTATATACAGACATAGCAAACTGTCATCGGTGGTGTACAGGTAATCACTCAGGAAAACATGAAAAATGGGTTTTAAGACTGTAAAGAGAACATATATGTTTAACTCTAATTTGATCACTTTAAAGTCATGTTATTCCAAGTGAAATAGAACATATGAAACTTCTTTCCCGTGTATGACATTTTTGTGGATAAAAACTGTTAGAATATCAAGTATGATCTATTCAATTCATATTTATATAAATGTCCAAAGATGAAAAAAAAAATGCACATTTGGAAGCACCTCTATTTACACTTAAAAATAGAGATAGAAAAATGTTCAAGACAAAAACATGTTTCAAGCACAATAGCATCTGCCCAGAGATAAATGCAGAAATGATTTTCTTAAATATTAGGACTTTGTCAAGTTAAAATATAGTGCAAGTTTTTTATTCTTTCAGTACTTCCTCAATAAGAGTATGTTGTTGAAAACAGAACTTTGTATTACTTGACAAATCATTCTAGTAACTCATTCTGTACCCTCCCCCAAACTTCTTCATGTCTATAATTTTTTCCTGTCTTTTTCAGGACAAATTCATATGATATTCTTCTAAGAGCCCAATTTGTTACATAATGTGCACATAAATAGACTTAATATAGGGCAGGATGGATAAGCCTCATTTTTCTCTTATAATCTCCTCTCAGGAACCGAATTCAACCCACCGTTCCCTCTAATTGAATTAGGATGAGTCAGGGAGACTATGCACATTCCATGGACTCCATCAGCCCTGGCTTAACGCGGTATCACTGATAAGACCCAAGTAATGGATATAAGGATTGCTCAGCCCTTGAAAGATACTGCTGTGCTTTGACTGGGACTTAAGTCAATACCATTCTGCCTACAAAAATTGTGTGTATACACATAATTCTTTAATTTTTTCTTAAATGAAAATGGATTATGTAGGGTATACTAATATACTCCTTCAAAGGGTTCTAAAATGCACATCATCTTTTCAATCTTACGCCTGTGAATTTACTGTGCTCCAGCCATAAAAGATTGAGGTTCTTTTAATCCTTGTTGAAAATTCACCAAAGAAACTTCTTGACTGTACAGAAAGGAGTTGATCTGCTTTAAAGTAATCCAGGACACATCATAAGTGATTTATTTTTAAAAATGAAATGTTACAAGGTGCATTACATGGAATTTATAAGAAAACCTAATTAGGAAAATTTTCTTTGGAAAAATATCACTTGTAAAATTTAACAAAAAGCAATAAATCCCTCTTATAATAATTTCAAAAAGATCATAAACATTTAATGAGTCACAAAAATATTCAAGCAACGTATTGAGACTTTGGAGAGTAAAGAGCACCATGGTTGAGAGCAATGTTAGTGTATCTCTGACCTAATTGCAAATTTATTTATTAATTTCTGGGAATACCAATAGAGGTGTCTTTAACAGCTATGGTGAAGAGGTGTAACGGGACTATTTTTTAGTAATGTCTGTTTCTCACCATGGAACTGGACAGAACTTTTTTGGTATATTACAACAGATAAGAAGATCCTAATGGCCAAATGACACTTCAAGTAAATATCACAATTAAGAAAATATAAATGAGAATTATGTGCAATTATTAAACTCATATGGGACAAACTTAGTGCCATTAATCTTTACTAGCTCACTCAAAAATCTATTTAAGAACCACACTATATAAAAAGAATATCTACTATACTTTTTAAAACCTCCTATATGCTCAGCACAGAAATATGCAAATGTCTATCTCAAGTGTAATTCAGCTGAGGCATACTAGCCTGTGAGTCCTTTCTACTTTGCTAACTCTTCACAGTATCTCTCCTTTATATTTTAGATTTTAAAAATTTTGCTTGTGACATTAATCTCAACAGTTCAAATGCTTGGCAGCAAGTTCTTGTTAATATTCATAAATAAATATCAGCAATTGAATTGTTTTTGATCTTCATATTAGTCCAAAAGGCCTACTGAGTTTATTATTTTAAGCCCAATATTAGGCTTAATTATAACTAACATAAATATTGGGCTTAACTATAGAATGAGTTACTAGAATGATGTTTCAAGTAATACCAGGTTCTGTTTTCGATTCAAACTCTGTTGTTCTCAAACTTTAATATGGATATGAATTACCCATATATCTTGTTAAATTAAAATGCAGCTTTTGATACATTAGTTTGGGGGTGGGAGTTGAAGTTGTGCATTTCTACCAAATTTCCAGGTGATCCTGATATTGGGGTGTGGACCACACCTTAAGTAGGAAGGACCTAAGAGGAATCTTAAGAAGTGTCATGACCCACAGGAAAAAAAAAAAAGAAAGAGAGAGACAAATCTTGGAGAAAAAATCTTGGAGAAAAGATTAAATCTTGGAGAAAAGATTACACCTACCATTTTACCACACAGGGATTACTTCTGTTACCAAGCATTCTTTTGATGGAAATAATGCTCAGACACTTGAAGAATTTACACATTACACATATTTAGTTTTTTCCCCTCAGAGATTCGGTATCTTGGGCTAAGTTTTATTTTACTTTGGACTGGTAGGAGAAAGAAGCTAATTCGGAGAGTCTGGCATTCTCTCAGGGCAGAACGGGAGGGCTCAGACACTGTCTGAGCAATATGAGGGCACCAAGGTGCTCATCTAGAAGCTATCAGCAAGGAGGTGATAAAATACACGTGTGCACACCTATGGGTCATCTTCAAAACTTCCCAGACTTCCTTTTTTGGAAATGTTTTCCCCCATGTTCCAGCTATATGGTCAGTAAAACAGCCATCTTCACATGGTGTGGACTTCCCCCGCCCTGCCAGAAGTATATGGATCCAACCCCATCTGCCAACTCTTGATTTATGAAGATATTAAATTCAAGACTGACCCACAATCCCTTTCACTAAAGAACGTGAGTCTGTAACGGTGATATTCTGAGAGGTAATCACTCTGAGCTATGTACACAGGAGGAATTAGAAACAGTTTTTCATTACATAGGCCAGAAAACCAAAGGAAGTTTTGAAGGAGAGAAGAAAAAAGATGATGCTTTGAAAGAATCAAGAGATGAGGATCCCCTATGGTAGAGAATTACATGGTTCCACTTCATTGCTGGTCTCCAGTCATATCCCTTCCACGGTGTAAGAGCGACACCTAATAGTAGCCTTTATGGTAACTATTACTTGCAAACAAGAGTCCTAATGTAAGAATTCACCATAGCAACTTGGTAATTTCCCTTGACCCCATTCCTAACTTGCCCACTGAAGGACTAATGAACTGTACTAACGTGATTGGCATTTTTTAATTGTGAGAGAATATACATGAAGAGAAAAGAAAAATTAAACCTTTGTATCCATGGTTTTCAACTCAGACTGTGTCTGGAGACATTTAAATGATCACAACTGGAGCATGGGAAGAAGCGTTTGTGGGAGAAGAAAGAGTTCATGGGAAAGGTTGTTACTGTTTGTACTGCTATCTAGTAGGCCAGGGATGATGTTGACTTCTCTAGTGTACAGACCAGCTTCCCCAACTTCCCTAACCCGCTGTCTACCCCCCCCCCCCCAAAAAAAAACTACCTGGCCCAATCTGGCAGTGGCGCCAAAGTTGAGGAAGAATGCTTCTAGATGAAGAGCATTTGTGTTTTTCATGTGTTGTGATCGAATCTATATTTACATTTTCTAAATCACCAGAGCAAAAGTTCAAACAGTTAAAATTAAAAGGTTAAAACAGCACTGGAGTTCATTTGATAACCTAAATAGGTTACAAATTATAGCTCTGAAATTCTAGTTGAAATCTGAAGAAATCTCTTTCAACTCCAATGACCTGAACTTGGCCATTTCTTGTCCATTCTTGTTTTCAGAAAATTTAAGATTCATGTATATGTGAGGCATTTTTACTAACTTTATGCTAGTGCATAATATATCTAGTATAATTTAATTTTATATGCCATTATCGTTTCTATTATTTCATAGTTCTAAAAAATCTCCCACCCACAAGTTCTCTGACGAAACATTATTGCCCTAGATTTTGTTATATATCTGGCTCCTTTGGGTTTTCATCAGGGCAAAAAATTAAACTATGATTATTTCAAATAGAAGATGAAAACCTCCCTTAAGTATAAGATTATAATTCCCAGTAAAGCATCTATAACTCTATTCAAATCTATGAGTATATACAAGCCTGGAGGAAAAAAAAAAAGTTGCTAAAATTTCTTTCATTCTGGTTATCATAGTCTCAAGAATTCATTTTAATTCCTTTAAAGGATACAGATCACATTTGTTTATTCTTAAAATTTTGGGTCAATATAACTGTTCCTGGAAATTTGCAAATTAAATTGCAATAATAACCTAATAAATGAGCAAACTCTTGTTGAATTAGGTTAAATATTCACTCAGAGCAAAATAAAAATTCTGGAGAAATTCTGAATACTAGCAGACTGAAGTTTTCACTATGCACAATTTGACTCATTTGAGAAGAATTTTAAGTTAAAGTAGGCTAAAATATTTTCTAACTGTGGTAAACACTGCCATCTAGAGGAATTTTTTGGTAATGCATATCAAAACTAAAATGCCCAAATGTATTAAACATATGTATTTATGCTATAATTTTTATAAATTTCATTAATTTAACAAAATTCTTATCTTATGAATTAAGAGCAACATTAAACCATTAGATAAATTTTGCTGTGATTTCAAGTATCAATACTGTCAAAGAAATTCTTTTGAATTTCATTGATCATGTTTTTAAGTTGTTTATTCAGATTGGTCACATAATAATTTAATTCTGATATTTAATAAATTATAATAGAATTATAGTCAGATTCTTATAAAAGATACATTAGAATCAAGAACTAGAAAAAACAGCAATACAATGATGTCAATTATGAATATATGTACTTTAAAAAATGTTTCAGGAAAAACAAAATTTCTTTCAGAAAAAACAAAATTGCCTGTGCTAGTCTTGTTAGTTCTTTCTTTCCTCTTTTGTGTTTTAATGAACGTTTTTCACTAATTTACAATGTGCTGATTTCTAAGTCTGCTATTTGAGGACTTACTCATCAATCAATGGTGGCTGAGACTCAAGGGTACTCAGGACCTAAAAAGATGTAGAGAGAGGTAACTTGCTGTGTTGCCTATTTAAACAGAAATACTAACACCTTAACCCTTGGGAAGTTTCCATCATCAAAAATCAGTGAATAGTAAAAACAAAAAAAGAAAAACATGTATTTTCTATGACAATGTTTCCAACTTACCAATAGCATCCATTTTAAAGTTAAATGGCTATCAAATATATGCATTTAATTAAAAATTATACAAAAGTTACTGAAACATTTTGTATGCTCCTTGAATTTCAGATTATTAATGAGATTTGTGAACAGTCTACTTTGTATCACTTATAATTAATGTTAGGCTTATTTACAATTTTTTAGATGGCTGATATTCTATTTTAGTATCTTCACATTAGATCTGGATGTAAACTGCTAGAGATTATTCTGTTACTAGGAAGACAAAGGAGAGCATAAATTTCAAATCAAGTCAAACAAGACAGATACATAGCATTAAAATGCAGTTCTGCAAAGTCCCCATAAAGCTGTTCAGATGCCTAGTTGGAGGAGAAATCTATGACAAGTTACTATACAAGTAATTTTTCTTTTCATAATTTGATGTTTTAATTACAGTTAATACCCATGGTAGATTCCAATTTTATTCTATTATTTTACATTTACATGAGTAAGAATTACAGGGTTAATGATAGTGATGGAATGCTGACTGGTAAAACCATCACCATTTTGCATCTGGTGTTTCAATTATAAATGATCACTGATGAAAAAGGAAGGAATTGAATCAATATCAATGGACAGAAGATTACTTTTACAGTGGAAACTGCTAATATTTTCATATTATTTGACATTATACAGTTACGTATTATATATTTTTTTAAAGATTTATTTATTTGAGAGGAGAGAGCATGAGTGGGAGAGACAGGAGAGAGACTCTCAAGCAGACTCCATGCAGAGTGGGGAGCTGAGCTGGATGCAGGGCTTAATCTCATGATCCTGAGATCACAACCTGAGCCCAAACCAAGAGTTGGACACTTAATTGCCTGTACCTCCCAGGCACCCCTGCAATTTTTTTTTTTTTAATCACTAAGAAATACACATGGAGGAAAACTGTGTAAGACAGAGAAATAGAAAATGTAAAATTTTGGCCATCCTTTTGCAATTAAAACTGTGGACCCTTGCTTTTTTTTTTTTTTTTTAAGATTTTATTTATTTGACACCGATAGAGATAGCAAGAGAGGGAACACAAGCAGGTAGAGTGGGAGAGGGAGAAGCAGGCCTCCCGCTGAGTGGGGAGCCTGATGCGGTGCTCAATCGCAGGACCCCGGGATCATGACCTGAGCCAAAGGCAGAAACCCAAGGACTGAGGCACCTAGGCACCCTAACCCTTGCCTTTTAATAAGAAAACCTACATGTAGAAATACAATTCTTTATCTAGATTTGGCAATTTTAAATACCGTATCCAGTGTCCTTGTTCTCTTCATCACATAATTTGCTCAGTCATTCCAAAGATACAGACCTATCACCACAAAATCATTCAGAACGCAGCCAAGAACAATCTCCTACAAAACCACAATACCATGCTGCAGGAGTAACAATCACAAAACATCTATTATCTCGTTGATACTCAAAGTTTTCTTCTCATTCTCAGAGAGTTTATAGCCGTTTACGTGTCCTCCTTTCTGGACCCAATCCAATCTTTTTAGCAATGCCTTTGTTCTAGCTCTTTAGTCTTAAAGCATTCTTAATTTTTTTTTTTTCTTGACAGTTTAGGACAGTTGTAGGATAGACTATTCCACAATCCAGATTTTCTTAATTGCTTCCTCTTGGGTCATTAACCTGATTCTCTGTGACCTGATTTTTTTGTAAACTGGGAGTTAGAGCTAAACAGTGCTGGCCAATAAAAATACAATTTGGGCCATATATATATATATAAATAATTTTAACTATTCTAGTAGCCACCCTTAAGAAAAAAATGAGGTAAAATTATTTTAATAAGATAGTTTGTTCAACCCAGTGTATCTAAAACACATTTCACCATGTAATCAATATAAAATTTTGTAAAAAATTTATTAGCTATTAGAGTACTGTATCTATGAAATCCAGTGGACACTGTATATTTAGAGCACAATTCATGTTTCCAATAGCCACACAGGTCTAGTGGCTACTATACCGGAGGTCATAGGATTAGAACCAGAGTCTTAAAGCCAAGCATTCAGAGCAACAATATTTCACAGGTGAGCCTGTGTTCTTCATATTCACTTACATCAGGAGACTCAATTTCAAACTGTTTCATTTTTCACAATGTCAAATTTGGTCATTTTATAGGAAGTAACTGTAATCCTCTCTACTGCAGGGAACTTTTCCCTCTTTTCAATCAATAAATGATCTGTGGGATGATACACTCTCAAGTAACAAAATATTCAAAGACAGCCAAACTGGCACCAAATGATTCTGGCATGCGCTGATGATCTTTACCTCAATCAGTAAGGACATGTTACAAAACAGATTTTCTAATGCTATTATCCTTTCTTCTTTTATTGGATGTCATTTTTCAGTAAAGAGCTTTCCTTCTTGTTGTCTTTTAGTGCCATTTAAAAAAAACTCCCAATCATATTTTCAAACTCCAACGTTGCTCCACATTCTGTGAGAGATCCTTTTTCATAATATCCTGTTCTTGTCTCCTGAATGCAGGTTTTTCTGCCAATTGTTCTGTGTAGTTGAGAGTTCTGGGTTTGACTGTGAAGATGGCCAAGCCCCAAGATAAAAGTAGCAAAGACCCAGGACTCAGACCTTGGAGACCCAACCCCTGACCAGTAGTACCCATGAAAGAATGAATCTGAAATAGGTTAAGAATGAGGAATGGGTTAAGACTGAGATTCCGGGGTTCTCTCACAGATCACCTAGGAAAAAGTAAAGTCACACAGCAGTCTATATTATTTCGAAACTTCTTGTGAGCTGAGATTTTTCTAGGTTCAGATCTAAAGTTCCTGTTTCCTGAACTAAATGTCTCTTCACTTTGAACAAGTACTTCCTTTGTTTTTTGATCTTCCATAAATTTATTGAAACTTCATTTCTGCTTAAAACCTTCTGTGCTCTTCACCCTTGTGGCTTTTGCCCCATCTTATTTCTTTACTGTCACAGTGAGAGGTTATTTGAAGGAGTTAAACATGCAATCATTCTCGTATCTAGGAAAAAAAACCAACTACATATATTTACATATTAATTATGCATTTATGTATACTTATTACAGATGTATGTATAAATACATATACACTATATATTAGATTTAGAAATCCATCCCAGAAATGAGTTAATTCCCATTAATGTGAACACAGAATCAAATATATTGGTTGCAATTAGAGTACCTCCAGGCACCTGATTATTTCTGCTTTAAGAGGATAAATTCCATCTAATTTTTGCCATTTTGCATGTAGAATGCATAATCCTGAGAAAACACTTTAAAAATGTCACCTCTCATGGCTTTGTCATGGCTCCTTGCTCTCTCTTCCTAGCTGTCAGGGATGCTACTTCTCCAGGATGAAGGATATCCAGCTTGTTGCTTGGTAGAGAAAAATAAGTCCTTAGTCACACTATCTGAGTATAAAGATGGTTTTCCTTGCTCTACCATTCAGCAGATACTAAACATTAAGAACAGCACTGGTAACTGAACAAATGAATCCACAGCTAAGTAGGTTTCTACATATGCAAAACCATTTGAGGAAGAGCCTTAAGATAGAATCTCTGTTCAGCCATTTTAGTTTCCAGGGCTTTTGTATGGTCTTATATATATTATATTGTATTTATACAATTATATATATATTGTATATATATATGTATATTGTATGGTCTTATATATATTAATATATTTATTATATATAATATATATATTATATTATATATAACTATATATATTATAATTTATATATAATATATATATTATATTATATATAACTATATATATTATAATTTATATATAATATAATATATTATATAATATAATAATAATATATTATATAATATATATAATATATAATATAATATATATAATATATAATATATAATATAATATATATCATATATAATATAATATATATAATATATATAATATATTATATATAATATATATATTAATATATATAAGACCATACAATATACATATATATACAATATATATATAATATATATATAATATACTATATATATAATATACAATATAATATACAATATATATATACAATATATATTGTATATATACAATATATACAATATAATATACAATATATATATAATTATATATATATTATATTATATTATATATAATATATATTATATTATATATTATATATATTATATAATATATTATTATTATATTATACAATATATTTTATTATATATTATATATATTATATTATATATAATTATATATTATATATAAAATATATATAATATATAATATTTTATATTATATATTATATATATATTATATATATTATATAATAATATATATAATAATATATATTACAATTAATCTATATATATGTTCTTAGAGCATTACCTGGAGTAGACTGTGAGAGCACTCCACCAATGTGTGGGGCCTCCCACCGGTTGGAGAGTTCACCAGGAATCCTCAATGACAATGTAAGGCCAGAGCATGAATTCCCTAGAGCCCCAGCCTCCCCTGAGGTGCCACCTCTGCCTGCCGTGTTCCTAGTTCTCCTCTTCATTCCCCACAAGGTCTGAGGCCTGTGCAAAGTCCTGACCTGCAGGCATCCTGAACTCTCTCCTCTTAATGTGTTGGGGTCTCTTCTTATTGCTACACCTCCTTGTGCGGAACGGGCCTCAATTCATAGAGCAACAAAGGAGTCAAATACTGTCACTGGCAGGATTCTGAACCTCACTGTGGTATGGACTCCGGTCACCAAATATGGACCCGCTTTGGACTCATTCATCAATTTGTCTTGGGAAATTAACATTTGTAATGCTTACCTTCTTCATTCCCATCCTCCTTCTGTACTTCATGGGGAGCACTCCAACTTAAATTAAACCTAAGAACTAACGGGATCTTCCCGTTGTCTGCTGTCATAGGTGCTTGCCTCAACACCCTGCCCCTCCCTCTGTTCTTCCCCTGTTTCTCTTCTCTCCCTCGCACATTCTATTGGGGTTGCAGTGGTTTTCAAATCAATGCAAGGGCATTTCCATCTGAATGGAAACTAAACTTATTGCAGAAATACTTCTCAGAATGTTTTCTCTTTAAGTCAGGTTTTACCCCCCACCCCCGTAATTTCATAAGTTAAAAAAAAAAAAGATAATCATTTGTACTTTAAACGAATATAAAATACCACAGTGCATTATAGACCACTTACTCACAATATGAAGAACTAGCCTCTGCCTACTGTAATGTCTGGATTATTTTTCTCAGGCTTCTGGGTTGAACCCCAACTCCAGACATATGTGACATTGCCATAAAGTAGCCAGCAAGGCCGCATGCCGCATACATAGCTCTTTCAACAGAATCACATACTTAGTAAAACTCAGCTACCAACAGTGAAACAAATACATGCACTGATCAGGTTTCCAGAATTCTGTTAATTTTTTATGAGGTCTGGACCATGCAACATGGAAATGGTTTATTTTTCTCTGAATAGCTTTTTAAAGACTTGAAAAAGAATCCAGAAAATTGCATAGAACTGAAAAAATACGTAATATCTTATCTTTTTAAAATGCTTTATTACTAAGACTTTATGAGATTCATAGACATTTTATCAAGTCTCTCATTTACTCTTTAAAAAAAAGACACATATACTGAGTAATTACGTGGATTTTTCTGTTTCCCAATTTAACTTCTTTATTGTTTTTGTTTCAACAATATTTTATATTTTAAATATCAGTATGAATTCTACTTGCTGTTTGTAATACTGATAATCTGTAAACTGCACTGTCTTTACCACTCTGTATCTTAAATTTATACAATTAATCTATTTAAATTCAAACCTCTCCTACAAGGCTTTCAATAGCTGAGAAATAGTGTTTCCCCATGTAACAAGCAAGTGTTGTAAACATTTTAACAAGTTCACGTTAGTAACAGGATTACTTAATTTAGCATGATACAAAAAGAATGGTTACCTATTCACATTAGTGATTAAATTCCATGTTTAACTTAATCTTACTTTTTTTTTTAAAGATTTTATTTATCTATTTGACAGACAGATCACAAGTAGGCAGAGAGGCAGGCAGAGAGAGAGAGGAAGAAGTAGGCTCCCTGCTGAGCAGAGAGCCCGATGTGGGGCTCGATCCCAGGACCCTGGGATCATGACCTGAGCTGAAGGCAGAGGTGAGCCACCCAGGCGCCCCTAACTTAATCTTACTTTTAATACTCTCCTCCCACCAAAATGTGGCATTCACATATAAAAATGATTCAGTTGAAATAGCTCCTGAAATTACAATGCTATATAAACTCCTTAGGGAGAAAGAAATTTTTGAAGACGAGTGTGATATAGAATGTGAATGTCTCCTCTCCCACTTCAGCTACCAACAGATTCGTGCACAACTCTAGACTCTCAGGCTTTTCCCTCGCCCCGACAATACTCATGCGCACAAGTAGGAATTCAATATTTTTTTTGGGGGGGTATGGAAATACAGAGATCACTTTTATCAGGATTGGTAAGAAGGTTCTTGAAATTTAACCACTCCCATATACTTTTTCTCTAAAACTCATTGCCATACTGGTCATCACAATACATATATCCTTGTTTCTTTTGTCTTCCTATAAATATCTAGAACTAAGAATGCTGGGTCGGAGGAGATGCAAATGCTAAATATTTCCAAATTGCCTTCCTGATAGCTATCAACTTAAAGATGTACCAGTAGTATATACTGAATCCTTTTTAACATTGATAAAAATGAACAAGATTGATCATAATCCCATAGGCAAAAATGAATTAACTTTTCATGATATATGTTTTTATTTCTTTTAGTAGTTCCGTGTTCTTGCCATTGTTTTCTAACAAATTGTATATTTCTTATGGAAATATAGAAGCTAATACATTTTGAAAAGATTCTCAAATTATTTTTATCTATTTGCCTTTCAATTTTATGATTTTTTATTAGAGAATTTAAGTCTAAATGTAATTAAATCTGTTATGTTCTCCTTTTCAATTCTGAGTTTTACATCATAGCTACAAGAATTTTACCCATCCCAAGATCATGAAAAGTATTAAGCAGTTACAGACTTTTAAAACATGTTTTCTTTATCTTTATCTTTATTGAAATTAAATTATCTTTATTATTCTTTATCTTTATTGAAAGCTATAATAACATGGCAATGACAAGAAAAGCCAAATTTCAAACTGGTACACTATCTTAGCAAGGAATGCATGTTGATGCATTTACCAGGAAAAAGACCCAATTTATGAAGAAAATTTGAACAAAACAGGTTTGAGCCCAACTATAATTTATATAACATGTCAGATGTTGAGAATACAGGATGAATAAGAGTGTGTCTGCCCTCTCAGAGCTTAGATAGAGTAAGAAAATGGGAGAAAGAAGAAAAGGCTCCCATAAAAAGCTGATTTCTATGTCATCCAGCAACGTTTCCTATAAGGTGTTTCTCAGCCCTGATGAAAAAATAAAACAGATCTGGAGAAAAATGTGTTCTATGAGAGAATAAGTTTGGAATGTTCTACTTAAATATATTTTAGGGCTCCACATAAAATACATTATCATATGAAATGCTATCACTTAGTAAAAGAAATAATGCATTTCTAAATTGACTGAACATTTTTACTTCTAAAGGAGCAATCAAAAATAGTATTTCAGAAGGTGCCTCAGTGGCTCAGTCTGTTGAGTGTCAGACTCAAGGTTTTGGCTTAGGTCTGATCTCATGGGTTGTGGGATTGGGCTCCACACTCAATGTGGAGTCTGCTTAAAGGTTCTTTCCTTCTGCCTCTCCCACCACTCGCAGGAACATGCTCTCTAAAATAAATAAATCTTTAAAAAAATAAAGTTAAACAAAAAAAAATGTTGTTTCAGAAAACAGAAGATGTAGTGTATTTATGATATAAAATAAATATGTTTTGTATTTGTGTCTAGACACATAAATAAAAAGTGTTTGTTTTTATACTTACAAGCATTAACTTGAATAATCTTCTAGTCTGGGAAATTCTGGTTTTCCACATAGCCTCTGGGAAAGGAAAAGTTTAGATAACTAGAAAGACAATGCGTATCTGCTGAATTTCAAAACACACTTGATATTCATCTCAAAGGCATTAATTTGAGAGAAACAAAAACTGACTTCCAAAAGCTTGGGTTTGAGAACTAAGTCCTCCAAGTCTGTGGCATCTGAGAGAAGAGTTCCAGGGCAATCATTTAAAAGTCTATACCAGTTTCAGGAGATCAAGCACCACGTCTCATCAGTGCCAGGCAGTTGCATGGAAACCCAACAAATAACCACTCTTTCACTATGTGAATGAATTCTACCCACAACCACGTGGCCAAGGATTACTTGTACTTCCCACTTCTGTCCTGCAAGGACTTGGCTTTGATATTAGCATATATTCCTCTGAAAGTTCAGTGGAGTTGATGCCTTTTGAGTCTGAATCTTTGCTCAGCTCATCTGAACTATGCCAGGGGGACAAACTTCTCTTTCCAAGAATGCAGAACACTCGAAATCACTCTGTCTACCTAGAGCGACAGAAAGGTTGTGTAAGGTGCAGGAGCCCAACATTTACATTTGATGTGTCTCTGGCACAAATTCACTCAGTACTTTCAGTCGAATAAATTATGTTCGATCCAAACTCAGTCTTCTAACACCCACTGTTCTATACTGGATAGTGATGGGTAGTTGCTAATTGAACACCTGTCTTTCCTTATTTACGGATGTACATTTTAAATATTTACTTAGTTCAAAGTTCAACTCTCTATCAGAGCTATCACTCTTCCACTCTAAGACTGCATTTTCTCCCTTCATTTCCTTAACTCGTCCCTAGCAAGAACTCTCAACTAAGGCAGCTCTTGTTCCAGAAAGACTTCAGCCTTCCCAGAGTAACGTCCCTTTTTCCCTTATAGAACCAGCTCCTACCAGTGTTTTTAGTCATGTGCTCTTCTCATTTTTAGGTCTTCCACTCCACTGAATGCCCTCTATTCCTATTCATCAATACATAATACACATTTCCTCGGACCCAATAAACTAATTTACTAAAGGTGAGGAGAGCATTCCACATTTTTCTGGTTGCTTTGTATCTCCTGTCTTAGTCGTGGGTATCTAATAGACACTTAGTTATTATGTATTTGACAAATGACTGTAAATAATGTAAACATACCCAAGTACTCCCACAGCAAACTTATATTACAAAATGAAACTAAGCGTCAGGAACTAGTCATAATTTTATGATACTCAGCGCTTCACAGTTTCACTATTTTCAACCTCTCCTCAAAAACAGCAATAACCACCACAATCCTTATTCCAAATGTTTCTCTCTATTATGGAAAAGGATAAAATAAAATCCTAGCATGAAAGAGGGTTGATAGGACTGGAGGTATTCAAAGTGGCAGGTCTGAAGTCATTCAACTATCCTATTTTCAACCTGGAAATCAACTATATTTTCCTATCTTCAACCTCTGTGATCTCTTTCTGGCAACTTATTGGATATATCAAGGGATACTTTCAGGAAAGCTGCTAAACATAGTTGAAATTGTCCTGACCCCTAGAAATTTACCAAGTCAATATTGGTTTATCTGAAAGCTTGTGAGGTTCCAGGTTGATAGGACTTAGATCTGTTAAAAGTAGTTAATTCAGTGTCACTCTTTGTATTCTGAATAAGCTGTTCTGGTTTACCCTATTTTGATATCCATTATTTAACCAAAATTTTTAAATGAACATAATGACACATTTTTGTTTTCTTTATGCTGTACCCCTTTGTATAAAAGTTAAGGGCCAGGGACAAATACAACTTTAGAGCAAATTAATATTACTGATGGCAGACAGCGTACAAAATCCATCCTCTGAGGTTAAGTTCCAATAGTATTTTATCATTATATAACATTATCATCAGAATGGTATCACCATAATGATGATCACAGCCTTTTTAATAGTCCTTTCCACTCCTTCACCTTGAGAAAAAATGATCTGTTACAAAACACTCTCGTTTAAGTGCCATGACAAGTTCATACCACATGTTGGTGGCAGAGCAGGGATTCAAAATTGTTTTGTTCTCACTGCAAAGCTCAGGCTATTTCTTTTAAGACAGATTTCCTTCCAAATCTATAACAATCAACTCAATATATTGTATTTGTTACTTTACAAGTCAGTTCCTCTCTAAATTTTTAACTTCCTAGTTATCCCATCTAAAAAAAAAAAAACAAAACCTGTCTATACCATACCTATGACATATACATTTCTGAATTTAAAAAGTTGGTCAAATAAAAATAGCTGTGTAGACCAAGATATTACATAAAAGAGAAGCTCCCAGTTCTGAATATAAATATTTAAATAAATTTTTGTAGCCTACTACCTATTTTTACATGTATTTTAATGACCCCTTTGTTCTTTCTCAATATGTTTTCATTATATCTGCTATTCAAATATGGTATCCTGTGATGAAATAGCATAAGTAAATTAAAAAGACATTGAAGTCTTTACTATATTTGGCTTAATGACAGAATTCAAATATTTAATATTTGGACAGTGACATTTCCACCTTCTGTGACTCTCATCCCTACAAATTAATTTTATCAGTCTTATCTTCTGTGCTAGTAAACTTAATTTTATGAGTCCTGATTCTAACTGTCAAAGTAAATACAATATTCCTAGAAGCTCAGAGAGAACCTCTGTATGAAAAAGTAAGAATCTTTGCTGTCATTCATATATATATATGAATAAAAATATAGATATAAAAATATATATCAGTTGATATGTTACCATATGAAACTTGGTAATTTCCAATATCTAAACTTTACTTGCCTTTAGGCTTCTTTCAAGTAGAATACATTTCAGTTCAAATGTATATATTTTTGGAAATGATTCATCATCATCCCAGAAAATATAGCAGATACTTTGTATATTTAAAAGAGAAAATTCTAAACTATTCTTGCCTTGAATAACCTTTGTAAAACAAATGATTTTCAGTGCCTTTGGCAAATAGTCACAGGCAAACGGCCTTACTTCTCTTCTTAAAAAAATGCAAAGTTTACCAACCTAAGAATTCTTAACTTTCTAGGACTCTGTCCATCATTATAATGAAGGCATCACATTCATCTCTTCTAGAAGACTACAAAAGTTCAAATCACAACCAGTTTCTGTTCAATTATAGAGCCTGATCTCTAGTCTCTATAAAACATGGTGAATTTTAGAATTTGTATGAAACAATATTAGAAGGCAGCAAAGAAACTGTAAGAATTACATCTGCAATGGGTATAAACTGCTCCAGAACACTGGACATGGAAAAACTGTGACATTTCTTCACTTTTGCCAAGCAAATCAAATCCTGGATGCCCATCAATTTCTGGATGTCCAACTGCAAAGGCCAGCAAAAAGCTCAATGACATACACACACGCTATACACACTGGGTGCCATCTCAGTCTGGGGCTACTACCATCCAAGAAAATTAGAAGGAAGTATGTAGGCTGGACTGGGAAGATGTCTCTGGTCATCAGCCGCTGTGCTGGATATTCTTTGGTCACCATGTAAAACAGATCTAATAGATAATTACCTATTCTCAGCTGTGGTAAACACTTGAAAGCCAGAATTTTAAGGAAACAGAGATAAACTATTAAATAAGAAATTACCAAGAATTTGGAGAAAAAAATGTCAGGTAAAATTATGAAAGTATGGTACCATGTAATTAAATAGTTCCTTCAAGAAAACCAGTTGACTTTATTCCTGAGAGGGGCTCCTGGTAACTATGAATTATAGCCCAATTAGTCTAATTTATTATGTACTTATTCCTACTTAGGATACAATAAAATGTAGGTTAGGGGATATTTATGGAATTGCATATATTAAGAAAGAGATACAAAACTGTGAGTGAAGATCATTTTGGTTAATTGAAGAATATTTTGGATTATTTTTACAATTGGAAGAGGAGACCAATAGCATACAAATTTTTTTGAAAAAGTTAAATGCAATGTTGGAAAATTAAAGGATTGGGGAAAGGAGGAAATAGATTTTTTAAATTATTTGTCCATAAAGTAATGAACATAGATTAAAAATAGATGCAAAGCTGTGAATAGAGGAGTTTCTAAAAATTGCTTGAGGCCATAATAACTTACTCAGCCATAACCATTTAATAGGATTTCTAAAGTAATCAGTAAATCTGCTAGATTTGTAGATATCACTAAGATTGTGGAGAATGAAATGGCACATGAATAACAAAATCGAAAGATGAGCAGGAGAAGTTATATACTAGAGGGAGGAGAAACATGAATTTCACAGTATAGAGTACATAGTACCAGTATTAGATATAAAAAAATTACTTCATTTTTAATTTGATTCTCCAGTAATCAGCCATATTCCAAGATTAATTACTGTGAGCTTTGCCTTGAAGATAGCACAACATGCTGGGAAGGTGAGAATCTTTGAGCAATGGTGAACACAAAATAGAATAATATTGTACTCTTCTGTAAAATAATGATACATTCAGACATGAAATAGTATTTGCATTTCTGGAAACCACTTCAGGCAAGAAATTAGAACAGTGAGAAAAGTCCATATAATGTAATAAAATTAAGGCAGTGATACACAACTGGTCAGTGAATGATGCTATCCACAGCCATAATTCATTGGCCACACAGTCATACCTTCCGGACTTGAATTACGCTTCAGACTTACCTGTGATCCTTTCTGGACATTCAGATGGTATTCCACACTAGAAATTTAATGGATCATATGATCTTGGGGTATGGTCTAGATGCCTATATTTTGTAAAGTCACCCGCAGAAGATGATCATAGGTTATAAACTACTCATCAATTGCTTACTAGTTCTTGTTAAACCTTGAAAAGACAGTTTTGGAAATTATCATTGTATCTAGTCCTGTGGGGTGGCTTCTAAAATTTCAGTTTTCCTACTAGTAGGGCAAGAACATCAATTAACATCTTTGTCTTTCTTTCTCTCATCTTCATATGAGCATAAAACTGACTAGACCAATGAGGACCAGGGCCAGACTTTGTGTGTGTGTGTGTGTGTGTGTGTGTGTTTTCAACTCCTACTCAAGATTACGACAAACTAGATTCCAACACATTATTTCTTAAATGAATGAATATGTTTATTAGGGACTTCTATGAGCTAAGTACTAAGTAACAGTAAGTTACTTGCATAAGTTGCAGGGTTTTTTTTGTTTTTTTTTGTTTTTTTAAACAATCCTAGAGAGAAATTGGACCACTTCCTTACACCACACACGAAAATAGATTCAAAATGGATGAAGGACCTCAATGTGAGAAAGGAATCCATCAAAATCCTTGAGGAGAATGCAGGCAGCAACCTCTTCGACCTCAGCCGCAGCAACATCTTCCTAGGAACAACGGCAAAGGCAAGGGAAGCAAGGGCAAAAATGAACTATTGGGATTTCATCAAGATCAAAAGCTTTTGCACAGCAAAGGAAACAGTTAACAAAACCAAAAGACAACTGACAGAATGGGAGAAGATATTTGCAAACGACATATCAGATAAAGGGCTAGTATCCAAAATCTATAAGGAACTTAGCAAACTCAACACCCAAAGAACAAACAATCCAATCAAGAAATGGGCAGAGGACATGAACAGACATTTCTGCAAAGAAGACATCCAGATGGCCAACAGACACATGAAAAAGTGCTCCACGTCACTCGGCATCAGGGAAATACAAATCAAAACCACAATGAGATATCACCTCACACCAGTCAGAATGGCTAAAATTAACAAGTCAGGAAATGACAGATGCTGGCGAGGATGCGGAGAAAGGGGAACCCTCCTCCACTGTTGGTGGGAATGCAAGCTGGTGCAACCACTCTGGAAAACAGCATGGAGGTTCCTCAAAATGTTGAAAATAGAACTACCCTATGACCCAGCAATTGCACTACTGGGTATTTACCCTAAAGATACAGACGTAGTGATCCGAAGGGGCACGTGTACCCGAATGTTTATAGCAGCAATGTCTACAATAGCCAAGCTATGGAAAGAACCTAGATGTCCATCAACAGATGAATGGATAAAGAAGAGGTGGTACATATACACAATGGAATACTATGCAGCCATCAAAAGAAATGAAATCTTGCCATTTGCGACGACGTGGATGGAACTAGAGCGTATCATGCTTAGTGAAATAAGTCAATCGGAGAAAGACAACTATCATTTGATCTCCCTGATATGAGGACATGGAGAAGCAACATGGGGGGTTAGGGGGATAGGAGAAGAATAAATGAAACAAGATGGGATTGGGAGGGAGACAAACCATAAATGACTCTTAATCTCACAAAACAAACTGGGGGTTGCTGGGGGGAGGTGGGATTGGGAGAGGGGGAGGGGGCTATGGACATTGGGGAGGGTATGTGCTATCGTGAGTGCTGTGAAGTGTGTAAACCTGGCGATTCACAGACTTGTACCCCTGGAGATAAAAATACATTATATGTTTATTAAAAAAAAAAAATTTGGAAGGGGAGGCGAACCATAAGAGACTATGGACTCTGAAAAACAACCTGAGGGTTTTGAAGGGTCAGGGGTGGGAGGTTGGGGGAACAGGTGGTGGGTAATAGGGAGGGCACGTTTTGCATGGAGCACTGGGTGTTGTGCAAAAACAATGAATACTGTTACGCTGAAAAAATAAATAAAATGGAAAAAAAAAGGTTAGTATCCAAAATAAACAATCCTAGAGAAATATAACTCCCAAGATTAGTAGAAGGATAGTAAGGTTTATCAAATTTAAGTAGTCTAAAGTCACACAATGAGTTAGTATCTGCTTGGGCAGTATTAGTCCATAACCCTGCTCTCCATACTACCAGTAGTAGCAAGCCTTAAAAAAAAAAAAAAAAAAAAGGCAACCTATCTTCTCTCCTCTCCTCTCTTCACAAAAGCTTGAGGACTCATGAATTATGGAGCCAAAAAATGGTACTCAGTAAGTAGACATTTTGAAAAATTGGAATTCTTCAACCTGGAGAAATAAAAGTCAAGAAGGAATATTATAAAATCCATAAATTCAAAATATTATGAGAGAATGGACATGAAAGTTTTTAGCAATCTGAGAACATTTGAAGAGGCTGTCCCCAGAAACTCACAAAAGATACTTTTTAGAAGTAATAAAAGATAACTTCCATTTTACAGAGTTAGTTGTAAAACTGTGAAACTTAAAACCCTGAAAATGCCCCATGTTGAAGATATAAATAAATATGAAGAGGGTAGAGAAATTTCCAAAGGTGGCAAGTTCATATCAGATTAAAGGGAAACTAGCACTTGAAAGCCAATACTCTCTAAGCTATTACTTTCATTAATGAGTTCTCTCAATATTTGAAGTTCCCATTGCTCTGCCTTCTGTCTGCCTAAGTTTTCAAAACCAGTTTGTTGTGGTTCTGATAGCTAAACAAATGCTGTGGTTCCCTATGAGGAAAATACTTATTATACAGGTGTTGGCTAGGAAAGGCACTTAAAAATCAGCACCAATACATTGTGTTAACAAAATCTGTATTTCACTGGACTTAAAGAAAATAGGACTACGCATATTTTTGCCCTGAATTCCATAATGAGGTTTTTGCCAGTGGTTGGTAACCGGGGACAATTTTGCCTCCTAGGGTACATTTGGCAGGTCTGTAGGCATTTTTGATTGAGAAAAATGGGGTCAAGGGTGTAACTTATCTAGTGAATATTCCACAATGCACAGAAGAGCACCCACAACAAAAAGTTATCCCACCCTGTGATGGGCAGGATCCTAAGATGTCCCTTGAGATTTATTGTCCCACCCAAGTACATATACCCTGAACTCTGAATATAATGAGATTTTGTGCCTGTGATGTTATATAGCACAGCGGACTTTCAGATAGGGAGATATTCAAGTACAGGAATCATATGAACCCTTTAAAAGCAGAGTGTTTTCTCCTGATGGTCAGAAAGGGGAAAGCAGACATGGGGGATGTTCTTTGTTTTGCTGAGACTCAGGTGCCTGTGGGCAAGGATCTAGCAGCCTCCCGGAGCTAAAAGCAGTTCCTGGCTGACATCTAGCAAGACAACAGTGTATTCATTCTTAGAACCACAGCAAACTGCATTCTTCCCATAACAGGAATGAGCTTGGAAAAGGACGTGGAGCCTCCAGACAAGAACTCTGCCCAAGCAAGTAGAAAACCCATGCGTGTTGTATTGGGCTTTGGACCTACAGAACTGCGGGTTAATAAATGGGTGTTTTTAAGTTGCCTAATTTGTCATTTGTTGTGTAACAATAAAAAACAAAATAAATACAGGCCCAACATTTCAATAGCACCAAGATTGAGAAATCATAGTTTACGCACTCTAGTCTAGCACTAAAAGGATATTGCTAGGTTTGTTTTCATAGAAATAAATAAAAAATTACTGTGGAAATAGCCTTCCTTAACTCAAAGTTAAAAGATGTTTCTTTACTATGGGACACCTTGGGAACTTTGATATCTTAATTACGAAGCTACAAGAGAAAAGTTAATGCTTTAGTAATTCTAAAGAGCATGTGAACAAAGATCTGTTCTTAGAAAATTAATATCTTCTGAGCCTAAGGTTTCTTAAGATTGAGTTTTGGAAAGTGTGCAGATAAGTACACTTTTTAAAAATCAGCTTTACAGTTCATCTTCCTCATTTATAACAAAATCAATTGTAAGTATTAAAAATATGCATCTTTTATCATTTAGACTGTTTCAACAAAGATCTTAATTATTGAGGTCTTGGAATAATCTATAGCGTATCTAGAACTTCAAATCTGCAAAGAGATTGTCTATTTCATTTGCAAAGGGGAGGAGCTAGAGCTAAGGAAAACACAGGTTACACATTGCATTGGCTTCTACTTTTCCTAGTTCTGCTATTATCTTCTTTCCACAAGGTCTTCTTCTGGTCACTTATATAGCATTTCCGGAAACCTTTATTTTCTCTTTTTTAGTAACTGATTAGTTTTGTCTACAATCCCAGAATATGGAGACCTGGGGCAGGGACTGGCTACCTTTTTTCCCCTGGCTGAGCTCTATTGGCCTACATGAGTTTCAAAATGCCCTCATTGCTATTTGCTACCCCTGTTTGAACATTTCCTTACCAGCCCACATATTCACTAGTCCATTGACACCATCTTTGTTTTCCCCTCCAGGCTTCCCATCTTCAGTTTTTATTTGCAGTAGTGTGAATTTCTCCTAGCCCAATACTTACACCATGTGTTGCTCCAGCTTGAGAGATGTATTTAGTATCTATTACACTGCAGATGCTAACCAGCCACTGCTGATTGGATCCATGCTATGGGAAAGCCTTTTCCCCCTATATTAACAATCCTAGCAATGATCTATGGGGAATAACCCATAATAACCCATATCTTTACCAAAACAGCTTTTGGTATTTCTTCAAGTTATCTGTTGGTTGAATAGATGCTATGTCTTAGCATATTTATGTTCTTCATATTATCATCATTAATTGTCTAACAGAGCGAACATGATTATTTTAAATGTTATTCCAAAAGTGACTATGTTCAGTTTATCCTATTGTGTAGCTTTTATAAAAACTATTTTAGAGAAGGATTGTTTATATCCACTTAATATAGAGAACAGATTCAAAATCTAGGATAAAAATTCATTAGTTTAGAAAGCACTTTTATTCTACGCATTGCATGTTGATGCAATCTTCATAGGCCACATTAAGCCTTCTGTCTAAACACTGAATCACACCTACCGACTTGAGGACTTCCAAACCACAGGCCTAACTGGCCTTCACGACCTCCTCCCGCATTATTACCTTACACAGGTGACATACTCTAGCCAAACTAAATTTGTTACCATTTTAAACTTTTTTTTTTCATTTTACACTCTTCATGTACTCTTTTAAACATTTGTATTTACTGTTTCCTCTACCCAGAATGCCTCTCATTTAGAGTACATTATAGGTGATATTGCAGTAACAAACAGCCCCAAATCTAAGTGATATAACCCAAGAGAAATTTATTTCTTGTTAACTATGAAAATATTTCTATATATGGCATGATGGGGGAGGAAAGCAGAGGGAGTATTTTGTTCTATAAAGTCTTTCAGAGAGCCAGACTGATGCAGACCCTGCAAGTTATTGTCTCTTTACATTTTCTCATCAATAAAATGGGGAATGTCTACTTTTGAGGATAATACATAAAGCACTTCTGAAGTCCAAAGAGAACATTCACTCCCTCTTTCTCCTTCTTTCCCTTCTCTCCTAAACACCTGTAACATTCCACCTTTCATTTTGCCTTGTATTAGTATTATTTTTTTGCTTGCTAGATTTTAAGTGTTGGAGGATCACAGCATGTGCCTTGTTCATTCTTGTCCTGCCTTAGCTTCAAGCACCTAGCATAGTTTCCACTGGACATTTTTAAATACTTGGAGAGGACTCATGATTCTCCAATACAGAAATGACTTGCTAAGAGTTCTTTGTAATCCTAGATCTATTTAATCTGAAACTGACTTAGAAATAAAGCATTAGACATTTTATTTTTCAAAACTCACATGAAGTATAAATGCATAACTAAGTTTAACTTTAACTTTTCTCCCAGGCAAACCTGGATTTTTTCTTTCAAGTTTATGGATCAACGAACTTTTTTCCCAAAGCACGGGATGTGGGATACAGTAATAGCTTAATACATATTTATGAATGAAGTCTGAGCCATCTGCAGAAAATCTGTAAGAGTTCGGAGATATAATATATCTATAAAAAATAAATTAGTATTGACTCTTAAGAAGAGTTATCCTAAGAATATCAGAAGAAAAATATTTCAGAAACTTTAAGATGAAATTCTTTAAGATATTAAGTAATTTCCACATCTAGTGTGAGGCTCGAACTCACAACTTTGAGATGTGGAGTCACATGTTCTACCGACTGAGCCAGGCAGGTGCCCCTGCCTGGGTTGAAATCCCCCCTGCTTTTTTTTTTTAAAGATTTTATTTATTTATTTGTCGGAAGAGAGCACAAGCAGGGGGAGCAGCAGGCAGAGCAGTCAGAGGGAGAAGCAGACTGCCTGCTGAGCAAGGTGTGGTATCTGAGCAAGGAGCAAAATGTGGGACTTGATTCCAAGACTCTGGGATCATGACCAGCACTGAAGGCTTAACCGACAGAGCCACCCAGGCATCCCTTAAGTTGAAATTCTTGAGCCTCATATATTTCGAAAAAGTTTAGTTATTTTTAACATCTTATACTTTTTTCCTTGGAATTTAGTAGGTACTTACATACTGGGCTGGTAACAATGCTGGAAAGTCCTACTTCTATAAATGCTATTTTCCGTATTTGCATGGCTTTGAGGTGTCTGGCTGGCACAAAGCACTTGGGTTCCATGTTCTTAACTTGATCTAGAACCGCATAATTCAAATGTGAAAATACGAAAAGGCTTACCCATTCTGATAAAGTAGTCTTACTAGTAACCTGTGAGAAAGTGATCCAATGCAGTATGAACTGAAAGGCATGATGCAAATCATTGCTGCTGTGCTACCGTTTCTACAGGATTAGTTTCCTTTAGCAGTTGTCATGTATAGATAAATATATGGATTAATAATAAATTTCCAAGGGAAAAAATACACCAATGAGATTGTGCTTTAGAAAAACAATAAAAAATTCTCAACTACATGGCTAACTACATACGTGTACAATGCATTTACACACACCTCACCTAATGAAAGTGGGTTGGGAGAAAAGCCTTACTAAATACATTCAGGAATGCTCTAGGAAGAGCTAGGTTTTGAGAAAACATTCGTATCTGAAATATGCATTTAACTTACAAATTCCTTGCTTCTTGATATTCTAGGTGTCAACCAATTTTTCACCGGATTTTCAACCCATAAAAAGAAGTTGTAAATTTAAGAAAAATGAGAGTGTGATTCCAAGACAAATACATCACAAAAGTGTGAATAAGAAAGAAATGCGTTGTTCCAGCACAGGCAGGTATTCCTCTTAATTTATGGAACCGTTTGTCCTGCTTGTAAAATTCCATTTTTTATGGAATAGAGAATTATTGCTGCTGTAAGTTGTAACAAAATGGCTAAACGCCTGAGGAAAATATAATAAGGACATTTGGGTTAAGAATATAATATCCAAAAGCTTTCACTGGGAAGTTAGACAAAGTTATCCTAGTTTTTTTTTTTTTTTATTTTAATACATTGGGGCTGACTGCCAATATCAACTATAATAATCTGAATGCTACCACATACACTAATGTAATCTCTTTAAAAAGACTGGACAAACGGTCTGTATGTATTAATAGTTAAAATCATTACCGAAATTCTATGACTTTTTCCGTAACTTGAAAAATATCCATTTGTCTAATTTGGGCTAGATATTAGATATCCCCAGGACTTTGGTTTGCTACATATAATCAAACAAGATCAGAATGTTGAGGAGAAAGAGGATGTAACTAGACAGTACTTGCTGTCCACTCCTTCCCCCCCGCACCCCCCATCCCGCCTCCTTTTTTTTTTTTTTATTTAAAGGAATGGAAGCCCAGTTCTATTTGGTTTAATAATATTTCCAGCTAAATACAGGATTTTCCAGGCTGCTGCCCACCTAGGTGTGGTCTAAGGGATATGCTTCTGGCCAATAAAATGTAAATGGCATAATACTGGGCAGAACCTCAAGGGGAGTGCTTTATTCTTGGATTAAATGAAACAGATTTAGCTGTCATTCCCCTTTTACTTTTAGTTTCCGCCTCCTCTTTTATCTTCTGGAATGTCTTTGTGATGCATGGGAGTGCAGAGCCCTGTTGCAATTGAGGATAAAAGTCACTTTTCAAAACCCGCAGGCCCCATAGGTAGATGGTGCCTGAGGCATTGATGACATCGTAGGGCTGCTGCCCTAGTTATGGGCTCCTGTTACAGGAGGAACATCAATCACTTTTGCAATGTTTCTTCTATACTTTTAAACACAAAGAAGAACAAGGAGAAAGGGGTGGGGGAAGACAATAAATCCATGTTGTTTAAAAAGAGGACACAAAAGATTTTTAATGCAGACAGTAATTGTGAACCTTATCTTCATGCTTAAGAAATGACTTCAAGAGTCATGACATATGCAGTCCAGGTAGGAGATGAAAAAATAAAAGGGGACGTGAAGTTGAGTTGGGGCCTCTTTTAAAAAGTCTTCTCAGACTCCTGATTCAGTAACCGTATTTGGACCAAAATAGTCACATGCCCACACCTCTTCTAACAAGGAGCTGGGGAGGGTATCGCTTTGCCTTGGTACAGCACCACTCCAGCAATTCAGGCTTTCTGCTGGTAATAGAAAAATCAAAATGGCTGCCCTAATGCTTCGGTGAAGCTGGGATTTTAAAGTAAACTTTTTCTCTCTTCTGCAAACTTCCCTTCTCTCCTTCTTAGCCTTTTGTTTCAGGAACCTAGTAGTACCCTAACACATGACAAAGGAGTCTGGCTTCAAGGACATGATCTAGTCAAAATCAGATGTTGTATTTCCCTATGAAACCCCCCCAGCCCTTTCCTCAGGTCAGGCATGCAATAGTTTTAAGACCATAACCTGCTGCAGCCTCCTCTGTCCAGGAAAGCAATAAAGCTATTATTTCTCTTTATCCCAAATTCTGCTTTGTGTATTTTGGCTCTGAAGCACAGAAGTCGGTTTTCAGCCATAATAGGAAGGGGGAGAGAAAGCTGCTTTATCATTGCAATATTAAGCTCATGAATGAGGTGGGTGTATTTTTTTCTACTATTCTCTTGGAAATTTGGGGGCAAGTCTTGCTTTCAAGATATTTCAGATATTTTTCAATATATGTTGACAATGTTGCACTATAATCTTCGGCTCCCCAAGAGCCAAACTGAGGTTAGGGCTGGATCTCTAATTCAAATCTTGAAGTGGGGAGAATGGGACTTGCTCTCTCTAGAATCCTGGCAAACAGACATGTTTTTGTTCTCTCTCCTAGTGGGTTGGTCTTTCCTACTACCACTTCACTGAGGGTGAAAATCCTATGTTCTGAAGCTCTTCAGATCCTCGTCATTTGAGACATTATCGGTTCTAGGTGTCCATCTTACTTCTATCCACTCCCATCTTTTAAAAACTCTGCTTCTTAGTTACTGGGATGTCTTTAAAACAGATCTGCAAATTCTTTTGAAATTTCCCCCAGATAGTAGATTCATGTGCCAAATTAAAGTTTTTTTTCTTTCTTTCTTTTTTTCTTTTTTCTTTCTTTTTTTTTTTTTTTTTAGATTTTATTTGTTTATTTGACAAAGAAAGAGACAGCGAGGGAGGGAACACAAGCATGGTGGACTAGTTTTGGGATTTTTTGTTTTGTTTTTGTTTTTGTTTTTGCAGTCATAGTAACTGGAACACTTAATGGCAATGACATCCCTTTGACCATGTAAAGCTCATCTTCCCAGCTTCCAGGTTCTTCATTTGTGAAACGTGGGGATTTTACCTTTCCAGAAACATTTTTCATTGAAGATAACACTGTATTCAGGGGGAAATACATAGCCTTAAAATTTTATTTTAGAAAATCTTGCTTAAAAGTTTGAAAATCAACAAGAGGATAAAGAACGTAAGTATCTGGGCCTCATGTATTTGTGTGCAGGACATAAATCCAGTTATAAATTCAATTTCTATAATTATAAGCTTTTCAAGTTCTCTATTTCTTCTTGAGTCCATTTCTATAAACTACTTAAGAAATTGCTCATTTATCTAAGACTTTGATTTGCTGGTATTTAGGACATTCTCCTTTATTTACAAAAATGTAGTGTGGAATTTTATCTTTTAATTGTGCCGTGTGTGTTTTTCTTTAAACTCAGTGTTTGTATTTTATTCAACTTTACAAATAACTTTTGACATTTCTTTTTTTCTCTATTAAATCTTTAAAATTTAAATTGTTTTTATTTTCTATACCTTTAAAAATTCCCTCTGACCTTTATAGAATCCTCAAAGTTTAAGAGGTTTCTCATCTTCTCCCTCCCTTGCAAAGTCAAGTATTTTAAGTGATCTATATATCACATATTCTATTTTTAAGAAATGAAGTTACGAAAGGAATAGAAAGTTGTAGTGAAAGATTAGGATGAGAATTAAGCTTTTAGAAATTTAAGGTATGCTCTTGGGGGGTCAGCTACAGAAATTGAAGGACAACAGAGGTCACTGAGTGAAGAAAAGAAAGAGATGTGGTTGTCTAATCGATATCCAAATTGTTATATGCGTATTTCTCACTCTTGGGGCAAGAGGTGCAATGACCAGAGAGCCTTCGGTTCAGCTTAATTCCGGAATGATAAGTGACTCTTCAAAATAGATTAATGAAAAGGAGGGCAAGAGGGTAGGAATTTGAAAGAGTGGATTCTTTAGGAGGGTAAAAGAGTAACAATTAAGCCTGGAAAAGCATGTCTCGAAAAATGGGGACTTTGCTTCCTGGCTTCATAGTTAATTAACATGAGGTAAGGGCAAATAACTGATTTTCATGCATGGTGGCTGCAGAAAAAGCAGAAGTTTCTAGTGGAAATCCAGGTTTCAGTTTAAGAAGGAAAGTATAAGTAAGGTTCTTTTTTTTTTTTTTAAAGATTTTATTTATTTATTTGACAGAGAGCGATCACAAGTAGGCAGAGAGACAGGCAGACGCAGGCTCCCTCCTGAGCAGAGAACCGGATGCAAGACTCCATCCCAGGACCCTGAGATCATGACCTGAGCCGAACGCAGAGGCTTAACGCACTGAGCCACCCTATAAGTAAGGCACCCTATAAGGAAGGTGCCTTGTAAAGAGACTATAATTACAGAGAATTTCTGAAGTTCAATGAAGCTGGATTTTGCAACGAGAGTGGAAAGCTGAACAGGAGTAAGAGAACGAGAGGCATGGGTAAGTGGAAGGGTAATACAGCTTCAGGAATTGCAACTACGAGAGGTATGGATGGAGTATACCATGAATAGGGACATTCAGGGGAACATCAGAGGGTACCGGTGAGCTGATGTGGGGAGCCCACCTTGGCATGTGGAATAATCTCAAAAGGTGCTGCATAAACTCAGTCTAAGTGCACTATATACCCTGTCCCTGGGCCTTGTCCTGCTTCCCATCTTCAGGGCTGGCCAGTGGTCTTCCACTACTGTTTGGACTTAGACTTGCTGAGTCCCATCCCAAGCACAGGTCTCACAGTTACTACAAAGGGAGAGTAACTTTGGGTACTTTGTTTTCTCTGATAAGTAGAGGAAGCATACGGTTAAGTAAAAGTTATATTATCAGATCTTTTAAGATAGAGAATTAAAGCATGAATTGGGGTTTTCACGAATAATTCTGGCAATGAAAGAAAGCTGGTACTTCAAGTATTGGGAGCTAAGAGCACCAGTTTGGTGTTAGGTTGCAGTGGCTGGCGTTCTTTCTCTTTGCTTCCAAAGGCAAGGCGTTTTCTCTGGTAATGGAATGAAATAATAGAGACCTTATGTGAAGCATCAGACAAGGATACTTCTTTCCTGGTAATCCTTGTTATTCTCTTCAATAGGCTTTTTAGCTATTATACTGTACATTTTTGACATTAATATTCCCATTTTCTCCCCTAAATTACCCAATAAGAATGATATAAAAGTTATTTCCAGTACATTTTCATTTAAGGATAATGATCACTAATGACTACAAAGCTGAGATTTCCTTAAGAAAGTGAATATAGCTAAAGATGAGCAAGGCTGGTATTAGTGATAAATACTGAAGATTAGCCTTCTTACTGGGGTAGAAAAAAGATATTTAGATGGCTAATTTGTAATGAAAATTAGAATAAAACCTATAGTTGCTCAATAGTTCTAGGCCAGCTACTGCTTACGAAAAAGTCTTGTATCCCTATGTTAAATCTCCATCAATCTTTCTTCTAACTGCAACTTAAATGTTAGAGGCAGCCCTAAATCCACTGACACTGTCAGGTCACAGGGTCTCCTCTTGTGCATCACCAGTTCCTGCCCCTAAGTCACAATTAGCATATTCTCTCCAAGTCTGTAACAACTACAAAGTACATTATGATTTTTGGCTCTTCCATTTTATTTTATTTTGTTTTTAAGATTTTGTTTATTTTTTGACAAACAGACAGCCAGCAAGAGAGGGAACACAAGCAGGGGGAATGAGAGAGGGAGAAGCAAGCTTCCTGTGCAGGGGGCAACCCGATGCAGGACTGGATCCTAGAGCCCTGGGATCATGACCTGAGTGGAAGGCAGATGCTTAACGACTGAGCCACTCAGGTGTCCCATTGGCCCTTCCATTTTAAATGTATTTTTGGTTTAAATACATGTCAAGTTTCATAGACTTAATTTGAAAGTCATTTAAAATAGTTGTTCTATATATTTTCCTTTAAGCCTTTATTAAATGTGTACACTACTTCCATTTCTCTTGTTTTCAGCTCTTTATGTTGGCTGCCCTTAGTCTATGCAAATGCAAATGATAAGTATTAGTCTCCCCCCCCACCAATCCCCAACATACACACACTTTTCAGCTTTTCAACCTTGCTTCTTCTGGTCATACCTTCCTAAAACTCCCTCATCTGGGACTAGTGCTGCTCTGACTCTGCCGTCTGACTGCAGCATTCCTCAAGGATCCTTTAGTCTTCCTGGCCCACCGCAGAGCTAGTTAGAACCCCAGGAACGAACATGTAGGGGTCAATTTGCTCCCAAGTCAGTTTTCTACTTCCTTTGTGGTGGTGGCTTATGAGCATAACTGGATTTTGTCCTAGAATTCTAGTTTCATTTCAAGAAATAATCAGTCCTGAAGTGTGTTGCCTGGTTGAAGCTTCTCTCTTACCCCTTAATCCTATAGCACTGGGGTTCTGTCTGAACTTGGGATACTGAACTTGCCAGTCATAGAAAACATTACTTAACATCGTCTGAAATCACATGGATCTGGCCAAATCATATGGCCTGTTTCTAGTCTGCCTTGATATATATCTGGAACTAGTGTTTACAAATATCAGTTTTCAGTGTATTTTATGACCAGAAAAATTTTATATAAAGTTTTGACATTACTAAGACAATTGAGCCACAAGCCTGAATTTCTAATAACATGCCAAGGACTATAACATGAAACAAGGACTATAACATGTATCTTCTATTAGACTGCCAATCACACTGCTTGCGTCTTCCCTAGCACTCTAATTCTGAAAAAGCTCACCTAATCTCAAGCACAAAGGGATCTAGTTTTCACTAAGCAGAATTTAAAATGTACCCAGGTACTAGAGCCTATCTCATGGATTCTGGAAACTCCACTGTAGGTATGGTAGGGGGTATCAAAAATGAGTGAAAGTGCAACGCTACATACCTGCTTTTTGGTGTAGAGTGTATTTGTGTATGTATACACACTTGCATACATACTAACTTCGTAAGGTTTAATAGTGGTAAGTTTACTATGCCTTTGTAGACGATTACTCCTTCCTCGTAGCAAAGATCTTAGAGACCAAGAATGGTATCTCAGTTATCCTTTCTCAAGTTGCGCTTAAATATGCTAGTAATATAAGTTCCTAACACATAACGATGGAGAATTACATTCATGTAAAGAGAAAAGAGAAATTCATTAGTTTAGAATAAGAAGATGGAGAAAGTAGTTTCAGTAAAACTCACTGACCTGCTACTACTTTCCACAGGAATTATTTAACATTCTCTGTCCTATTCCATAAAGTTGACTATAACCCTACTGAATGATTCAGTTAGGTGCAAGGAGAAGTTTTTAAACTTCCTGACACATTTCCTGGCTTATCCACCACTAATGGATGGACAAGAACATACCTCTTTTTTTAAAATTTCCTAGTATCTTTAGTTTTATGGAGAAAAAGCAATCCCAAGGAAGTCATGACAACATTAATAAAATATTTGTTTTGATAAATCTATGTTTGTTATTTTGGGTATGCTTGGTTTGGTAAAACAAACCACACAATGTTGATCATTGAGCCTTAGAGTTAATTAAACTATATCCATCATAAATAATGTGTATCAAATAGTAACATTGGCTAGAGGTTTAGCTTTTGGTGTTAAGGTATAATATTTTCATTAGCATTTAGTTTGTTCTTTTCATGAAAGTATGGGAGTTGAATTATTTAAAGAAAACATCCACAAGGATAATTATTCAATTATTTTTATGCATCACTGATGGAAGTTAATAAAATGTGCTATTTGTTTTCTTATCTACCTTACTATAATTTACATGTTTAGTCATATTTATATATTTGAATAATACTGAATTGACATGTAATGAAGGTAGATGCTTTACACTGAGTGTCCTTTTTTCCCTTCAATTGTTTCCCATGGTAGTCTAGCCTGTTCTTATGTACCAAATATTTCTATTTCATAAAATTTAGAATAAGTTATTCACCCATGTTCCTTTCTCCTTTTCACCTGAACCCACTTTCCCATCTCTCTTTTCTTCAATTCTTGATTATTTATATTTATATAGCTAAGTACATCTGAACTTAAAAACAATACATGATCTCTGCCCACAAGAAGCTTTTAACCCAGTAAGAGAAAAGATACATGAACTTTAAAAGTTAATTGACAATCTGCTGACAGTAATCCGGATATGTGCTTTTCATAAGTTCCACCACAGCTAGGATAATATATTTTTTAAAAGATTTTATTTATTTATTTGACAGAGAGAGACAGTGAGAACAGGAACACAAGCAAGGGGAGTGGGAGCAAGGATCCCAATGTGGGGCTCCATCCCAGGACCCTGAGATCATAACCTGAGCTGAAGGCAGAAGCTTAACCTCAAAGACTAGAAAGTACCCTGAGTACAACAGCATAAATCAAATAAAGCTGACACAGAAAAATGACAAAATATAAACTGTATCATAACATTTCCATTCTCCACACCTAATAAAGAGAACAAAGAAAGGGATAAAAAGTAAAAGTAGCAAAAACAAAACAAAACAAAACACACCAGCATTCAAACTAAGGGTAAACACTCATGAGACAGTTGGAAACTTATTGGCCAGAGATGGAAAAGCTATGATTACATGAATGTTACTCTGTCCACCAGTAGAAGCATGTTGGTGCGCAAGAAGTTGAAGGCAAGGGGGGTAGAAATTGTTGGCTATCTCTCCTATCTAGTCTCCCTTTCTTTTAAAAAAATATGTTCAAGGTATTTATATTATACCAGAAAGGATACATAAATTTAATAATTTAGGTTCCACTAATAAATTATTATTTACAGTTCCTCAGAAGGGTATTTTATTAATCTATTTGGGGGTTAACTTCATTCTATTACTTACCTATTGCTTCATGGCAAATCATTCCCAAATTTAGCAGCTTAAAAAAGACATGTGTTGGGACCTCTGGATGGCTCAGTAGGTTAAGTATCTGCCTTCAGCTCAGGTCTGATCCCAGGAATCAAGCCCCACTTTTGGCTCCCTGTTCAGTGGGGAGTCTGTTTCTCCCTCTCCCTCTGCCTGCCGCTCCCCCTGCCTGTGCACTCTGACAAATAAATAAATAAAATCTTAAAAAAAAATCTGTTATACCAGAGTTCCTTGATAGTTCCACAGGTTGAGAAATCTCGGTGCTGTTTAGCTGGCTCCTTGGACTCATTGTGTCTCTTAAGTCCGAGATCAAGGTACAAGCTGGGACTATAATCCTCTAAAGGCTGGACTCCAGGAGGAGCCCCTTCCATGCTCACTTATGTGACTAGATTCTTAGGTCCTTGCTGGCTATGGGTGGGAGGCATTTTTCCCCATCTGGACCTCCCCCTTGAGTAGCTCAAACACTGCAGCTAGTCTGTCTCAGAGAAAGGGAGCCAAGATACAGATTATGGGAGGGTATGCAGGACAAAAACCTTCATAAGTTCATTCTGGGAGAGATAGTCCATCACTCTTGCCTTCTGTTCATTATAAGAGTGTCCCTGGGTCAGCCGACACTCAGGAGGGATTATACCAGCCTGCGAATACTAAGAGACCAGAATTATTACCTCCATCCTCAGGTTACGTACCACATTCCTATCAAATGCTATTGTTTGATTACAGTAAAAGAAATACGATTCCAACAGTCTGACCTCCACCTTGCTTAGAGTTTAAGGAAAAAATTATAGAAAAATCAACTCAAACTGGCTTTGTCAAAAAAGAAAGAAAGGTAATTTATTTAACAAAAAGTCTCAGCCTCAAGGTTGTCCTGACTGTAGGTCCATCAGGATTCTGTTGTGCTCCTGACACGTGACTGCTTTCTGAATAGTTCTGAATGGATTCTATTGATCTGTCTCGTGCTCCATGCTCATCCCTACAGCTAGGGGGAATGAAACTGCTCCCAACTGTCCAGTCCTGAGTCACCTTCCCACTCGTGGAATCTGGGGGAGGGGGACAGGAGTAGAAGTCTAAATCCTATGAATGGAAAGTAGGGGAAGGAAAAATTGAGGTGCTGTTACCACAGTAAAAGGTACTGGCTAAAAGGCAAGCAAGTCACTCTCGCCCACCGCACCTATCTATTCCCCTTTATGCATCTACTCGCTCTAATTCACGCAGATTACTATGTCTGTGGTAGATCTAGAGATGGACATGGTGATATTTTGTTTCACTGGCAGGAATAAGAGAACTACACTCTTGAGAAAAAGTTCATGTTAAATACTTGTATAAAGAAAAAGAAATAATCCATAGTTTTGCAAGTATGTGCTATAGAAGCAAAATGTTTCTTGGGGTGCCTGGATGGCTCAGTTGGTTAAACGCCTCACTCTTGATGTTTGGCACAGGCCATGGTCTCAGGGTGGTAAGATCAAACCCTGTGCTGGTCTCTGTGCTCAGTGCTGAATATGCTTGAGGTTCTCTCTGTTCTCGTCTTTTCTCTGCCCATCCCCACCCACAAATGATGTACTTGCTCTCTCTCTAAATAAATAAAATATTAAAAAAAAGTTTGCTAAGCTTTGCCCCAGCCTCATCAAGATCTAATTAACATATAATGTGGTATGAGTTTAGGGCATACAACTGCTGATTTGATTCATATATTGCAAAATGATCGCTACCATGGCATTGGCTAACAACCAATCACATCAGTACCATTTCTTTTTTTGTGTGAAAATGTTTAAAATCTACTTTTTACTTTTAGCAACTTATAAGTATATATACTATTAACTATAATCACCATGCTGTATATTGGATTTCCAGAACTTATGTTCTACTGGAAGTTTATGTGATTTGCCCAGCATCATCCCCTTTCCCCTACCCCTAATAACCACCATTCTAGTTTGTTTCTATCAATCTAGCTTTCTAGAAGTTCCAGAGTGGAAAGTTCTGCCTTCCTCCCCTCTTCTCCAGTCCAAGACAGGCAGTGGATTATACAACATTTCTGCTCTACCAGCTCATGTTTCAAGAGGACTGTTCCAGGACTGTGAGTCAGGTGGCTCGGGTTCACCCTGATTGCTTTCTCCAGCACTTCTGTTCGTGACAGCTTGTTCACTTTGAATACCACACTTTCAGGTCTCTTCATTAGTGCAGAAGCAGAAGGAGAGGCAGTAATTTATTAACAGTCTTAACGACCAATAGATATATAAATGGAGAAAACATCTTCACCTCAAAATCTAGAAGGGAATTACTCAGCCATTAAAAAGAATGAAATCTTGCCATTTGCAACAATGTGGATGGAACTAGAGTATATCATGCTAAGTGATATAAGTCAGAGAAAGACAAATGCCACAGGATTTCACTTATATATGGAATTTAAGAAACAAAAGAGAGGAACACAGAAGAAGGGAAGGAAAAATTAAGAAAGATAAAAACAGAGAGGGAGGCAAACCATAAGAGATTCTTCATTCTAGAGAACAACTAAGGGTTGCTTAAGAGGGGAGGTGGATGGGGGAATGGACTAAATGAGTGATGAGCATTAAGGAAGGCATCTGTTAGGATGACCACTGGGTGTTATATGCAACTGATGCAATGCTAAATTCTACTCCTGAACCAATACTATATTATATATTAACTAACTTGAATTTAAACAAAAACTTGTAAGAAAAAGAAAATAATGAAATAAATAAAATTTTTTTAAAAATCTAGAAGGGAGCTCAGACAAAGATATGGCACATAACCAGTATACAGCCCCGCTGCACCACCGTGTGTCATTAGAAAACACAAGACCGGGGCGCCTGGGTGGCTCAATGGGTTAAGCCTCTGCCTTCGACTCAGGTCATGATCCCAGGGTCCTGGGATCGAGCCCCGCATCGGGCTCTCTGCTCCACAGGGAGCCTGCTTCCTCCTCTCTCCCTGCCTTCCTCTCTGCCTACTTGTGATTTCTCTCTGTCAAATAAATAAAATAAAATAAAAAAAAATAATAAAAAAAAGAAAACACAAGACCTGCTAATACCGTTCAGTTTTCCTCTGCTGAGAAAAAGCACAAGAATCCCAGAGAATAAGCAGTGCCTGGCGGCTCAGTTGGTTGAGTGTCTGCCTTTAGCTCAGGTAGTGATCTCAGGGTCCTGGGATAGAGCCCCACATAAGGCTCCCTGCTCAGCAGTCTGCTTCTCCCTCTCTCTCTCTCTGACCCTCCTCCCACTTGTTCATTCTCCCTCCCTCCTTCCCTCCTTCCCTTCCCAAAACAAGACTAGACAAAACAAAACAAAACAGAATCCTAGAGAATAAGATCATAATACTTATTGTTATAATTCCTAGCTTAAAAAAAAAAGACATAGGAGAAGAAATCAAAGGAAAGAAACAAGAGATGCTGGAAGTTATGGGTTCTATCAGAGAAAAATACAAAGGTGGTCTAGAAAATTTAGCCTGAGTATAAAACTTTTCATCTGCTTGAGATTATCTTCATCTCTCCTGTTTGGTGACTGTGGGGATCAAATAAGAAAGACTGGATAATGTACAGCTTTCTAAGGTGCTGCGCATATTACAGTATTTTTATTATGCCCTTTACCCTGCTGTCATCTATTCTTTTGGTTTGGAGAATTTCTCTTCTTGGAACAGTTCTTACCCATTTGGCTATCTATAAAATTTATATATTCTTCCCATTCTTCCCATGAGCGTTTTCATGTTTTTAATCCTAGACTCACTAAAATGGAGTAGTTATTTAGACTATTCTGTATCAAGAAGGTGATCTTGTAGGGACCACAGCATTTACTCCACAAGCAAGTCCTAACCCTCAAGCCACCATCACTTCCTTGTTTGTATCTGATTGCTTTTTTCAGTACCAAAATTTCTAATTACTAGAATCAACCTGTCATCAAAATGGTTTTCTGTCTAGAAAGACTTATTCACTCTATTTTCCATCATCTCTCCTAGATCTTCCTTGAGCTTATTTTTTCATTAACAGATTACTATCTATATATCCCATCAGTTTTATTTCTTTCTACCAGGCTTATTACTTGATTACTTGTACCTCACTGCATTCAGACAGCTATTGTCATCTTTTCAGGTTATTTCCAAGTTTCCTTTGTTTTCCACAGATGTAGTTCTTATGATGTTGATATCCTTAGGAAAAGAAATGTCAATCTGAATTTGATTTACCAAAAGTTGGGGGGGGGAGTCTAGGCAAGAAGACTCTTGACACATAAGGTGTGTTACAGACCCATAAAAGGCAGTTTAAGTAAAAATGATATAAATCAAACCTGATTTTCCTACAGAAATAATAGTAAAATATTTCTGACAGAGGCATACCACTGAATTTTTTAAAACAAATGTCCATATATTTTATATTTAATCCAGTATGAATAATTTTTAAAGATCAGAATACGAAATCTTTTCAAATGTGTTAGTGGAATAAGCTTACCAATCATATATAATTTTATTTAATGTATTACTTAATACTGAGTTATCATATTTTTGCCAAAGTTAAATCTTATTTTAGTAATTCCAGACATAGTTTGGAAAAATAAAGAGTAAATAAATATTTCCTAGGTCAAAGTGTTCTGAAATGCTTTTTTCTTTTGGTAAGTAATAAAATGGACATGTTTGAGGAGATTTAGTTTTTGTGAAGCCCTCTAAAGAATGACCTGTGGAGGGCTACAAGAATGCTTAGGCTTTAAAATCGGGGTGGATCCTTTGATAAGCAAATCAAACTACAGAATGAAGTCATCTGTGTGGCTCTATGTGCTGATGAATGGGTGATATAAATGTAAATGAATGAGGTTCCTAAATGCAAAATTCTAGAACCAGTCCTACTCACCTGCTTCCCCTGGAAGACAGTCTTTCAAAGAGAATTTCAAATAGGTTTTAAAAGGAAGGAAGTAGTCCTTCCTGAGTGTTTCGCCTTCTGATAACAATGTTATTCTTTTAGGTCAGGACAGTATTGAACTCTGTAGATTTTTCACTAAAAGCCCTTTTGTAAGAATAAGATAAATTAATTTCATATATCCATTGGTACATGGCAGGCACTTACACTAGTTATTTATTGCATAAACAAATGAACTAATGGTTTCTGGATAGAAAAACAACTGACTGAAATTTAAAGTAAATAACTTTGTTTTTAGAGAGCCCTAAACAAGAGCCTGAACTGGCCATTTGACTGCATTCAACTCTTTTCTCACCTCAATTTATTCTAGCCCATTTTTTGGGTATTGAGCCATCACAGCCAAAGCAGGAGCACTAATCAAATACACCCAACCACAGATTTACTCACAGTTTACATCTGTGAAGTTGAACACACCATAAATATTCTGCTAAGCTTTCTCTTAAATCTGCCTGCAAGTACCTTACAGGATTATGGTAATATAAAATTTTTCTACCTTCATCATATTTATAGTAATGAGTAGTTTAATTGACTTCCCTACAGCAGAACTCTCTTCCTTTTGAATTAAAATAAGAGTAAAGATGGGGATATTAAACTCTATTAATAGTTTAAGATGTAATAAATGGCTCAACCAGAAATAGCTGACTCAGACAGAGAAAGATATTTTAATTTCTCAACAATTCATAAGCAAGGACTGATTTTCCAAGTACTGAATTGGGGAACTGTGGGTTCTGCAGAAATTACTCCAATGCCCAAATCAGAAACTCTTGAGAGAGGGACCTGTGTTCTTTAACAAATTTTCCTGGTGGTTTTTGGTACATTCTAGGTTTTGTCAACGCTTCCTTAAAGTTTCTCCTGTAGATTAAAAAAAGAGTTCCTCAATTACACTTATGTACTATCTTAAGCATTTCGTCCTATAAAATTCAGCCACACTGACAACTGTCTGAAGAGTTTTAAGAGTAATAGTAAAAACAGTAGCTGTAGCAGTTATACAGATAATCACATTCTTAAATATTTTCAGGAAAAATATTTAAGTGATTAATATTTGTGGAGAAAAGGCATGAAAACAACGAAAATATTTGTCATTAGCAGCTACAAATTCACCAACATTAACAGTTCTCTTTTCGTGAGTTCTCAGTATGCATGATGCATCATGGCAGGTCTTCTTTATATGACCTTTTTAGTAAATATTAATGGCAGCTCTGTGTAATAGGAGTTGGTGTCTCCATTTCAGTAAGACTGAGGGTTAGAAAAATAAGCCAAGCACTTGGCCATCACACCAATCATTTCTTTCCTTTCAGAGACTTTGCATTCAACTTTAGAGAAATACTATAAAACAAGACAAAAGAAGTAGGACAGACACAAAGGACGCTACTAATGTCACGGAGGAAGCAATGATGCCTGAAGCCCTCGGAGATCCCAGGGACGCAAGCTCACTTCTCAAAATCTGTCTGTCTCTAGCACCTGCAAACCCGCCCATCCACTTCCGCTTCCTTTCCTTTGCTCAGTTCCTCACTGGAGGCTCATTGTTACCAGTGCCCTGCCCCTGGAAATTCTGGTTCAGTACAACCTCCTTGGAGACCTGGAGTCAGTATTTAGGGAACACTCTCCAGATGTGAGGAAATTTACCAGAAGCACCTACTCACTTGCCAGACAACTAATCATTCACAGCTTTGCCATAAGCCAAGTAGGCAAATTTCTTCAACATCCAGTATCTTTTTTTATTTCATTTCTGTCATTTTTGTCTCAGGATTTTGCCCAGTCTACTCCCTCTAGTGTCCAGCTTCTCTCATCTAAAATTTTTATTTTTTTAAATTTACTTTATTTTATTTGTGTATTACTGGTCATTTAAAAATTTTTCTTTTATTTCTCAGTGATAATGGCATTTTAAACCTGAATTTTTGGCAAGATTCTCCTGCCAAACAAGTTCCAAATGTGAGAGCATGGGGATAAAGTGCCTGACATATATACATGGCAGACATTCCATAAATAATTGTTGAATGGACAAAATAATAAATCTCATGTTTTGCACACAAAATCCATATTCTCATAATGGCTTTTGTTTGTTCCCTGGTCTTTCCTTTTTCTCTCCCTTGGCATTCTATTTTTGTGTTAAACATGTAAATTTTTGCCCTTAATCTCTCTGGATATACTAAGTAATATAAAATATGTTTTTTGAATTATACATTTTTCTGAGAATCTACTTTTTCTTTCATGCTACCAGTGTTCATTATGTATCTATCTGGTCATTTCTGATTGTCCGTTTTATTCAGTAATTAAGTCCTGGGAGGGTGGTATGGGTTTCTTCTTCTATAGTATATACAGAATGATTTCTCACCTTCCCTGACTAGCAAGTCTGCAGGGACCCTGATGTATGGGGAAATGTCGGAGTTGACTGGCAGTCTTCCCTTCCCAAGTGCTAGGTTGCAGACAAGTAGCTGGCCGTCAGGCAGGGACTCCAAGTCCCCAGAACAGTGAGACTTTAACACTCCATTAAAAACCTCTGCTTTCAGGGTACCTGGGTGGCTCAGTTGGTTCAGTTTCCAGCTTTTGATTTCGGCTCAGGTCATGGTGTCAAGGTCATGAGATCAAACCCCGTACTGGGCTCAGTGCTCAGCAAGAAGCTGGCTTGTCCCTCTCCCTCTGCTCCTCTCCTCTCTCCCATTCTCTCCCTCTCTCAAATAAATAAATATAGAAAATCTTTAAAAGCAAAACAAACAAACAAACAAAACCTTTGCTCTCATCTTTCTCACCTTATTACTATTTCAATTTCTTTATAGCAGAACCACTTGTCCTTTTGCCAGGAGTTATGCTCTCTCTGTGTGTGTGTGTGTGTGTGTGTGTGTGTGCATGTAGGCCTGTGTATTGGTGAGATGGTGATAGACATTGGGCAGAGTTGTTCCTTTTTATAGACTTTCAACTAGACCTCTGGTTTTCAGCACTGCTTCTTACTCCAGCCCTCACGGTAGGCGCTGACTTCAGCTCAGTGCCTCTCCCGGATTTGGGAGGGCGGATTAGCTCTCATTTCTGCTGTAGTCCTCTTGTAGAGTACTTCTGCAGTTTAATTTTGAATTAGCTTTTGATCCCAGATTTATTAAGAAGTTTCTGATTAGTAAGCTGTTTGGTTTGCTTTTTGTTGCTAATTTCTAGTTTTATTATGCTGAGAAAATGTGCCATTTATGAATTTGGATTGTGGCACTATATTAAGTCTTGTTTTGTTTGGTTTTGGTTTTGATATCAAGAACATGAGCAATATAGTGAATTCTTTGGCTGGTCATCACTTCAATTGTCTTCTTATACTTGGAGAATTCCCCTCCACATGGGTTGTAGGGCAGGACAGAACCCTCTGATGATGGAAGCCTGTGGGCAAAACTCAGTCTGCACTTCCTCTGGAGCTGCATGCAGTCTGTGCCCGCTCTCAGTGAAGGAGGCTAAAGGGGTTCCTTCCATCTTTGATCAAATCTCTATCTACTACTCAACTGCTAGACTTTCATCTTTTGTGAGGTGTTGAGAATGCCTTTCAATCTAAGTGCAGTTATGAGTAGGACATAGGGAAGGAGGTAATGAGGAAACTTGTCTCATTTGGAGATTTTACTACTTCAGGTTTGAAGGTTTTTGTCTTCGGTATTTATGGGGGCAGCCTCAATCCAACGCTCACTTGGAGAAGTGCATCCCTCCCTAACTTTTTGTACTAATGCTCCATCTTGGACTATCTACTTGACTTGCCACCAAGTGACCCCTACAACTGTAAGACAGGATCAGTTTTGGTCCTGATGAAGTTTTCATACTCCTTCATTCCCCACCAACCACGAAGCACACACAGCTGCACACACACATGGAGATAGGTGAAAAGTGTATGCTCACATCTAACACTGACTCTATAATTCAAACTGGTGATTTTTCTGGAGGGCGGAAACTAGTACACTGGTTTGTGTTTGTCTCTCTTCTGATATGTTTAATCAAAGGCTTTTTGAAGCTAGTTGGCTTTTTTCTTAATCCAATTCCATTTGATTCCCCTATTATAAAATTAATCCAAGTTTTGGTCTATTGATAGCACTGTTTTTTTTTTTTTTTTTTCTTAACCACGTTTTAACATTTATTGTGTTTACTGGATAATTTCTGTTATACCTGAAGGGAAGAAATATAAATACATGAGCACAATTTGACATCTTGAAATCAAGTTTATTGTTTTGTTTTGTTTTTCTCATAAAAATAAAGCATTCATAATGCCTTAACTAGTGTGAATCTTTTTGGTTTTTTATCTTATGATCTCCTTTATAATTTTAGATCTATCTAAATAAATCTTAGGATCTGTTTTATAAGTTTAGCTCTACCTATTGGACTAGGCAGTGCATGTGATTTCTTATTAGTGCTCTGACAGTTGCATTAACAAATCTGATCAAGCAAAAATACAATAAATGTAAACATCTGGCATCAAGGGATAAATTTCTTGTGCACACTTAGAATGTCTTAGTAAACTCACTGTTAGATACCAATTTACCTATCCCCAAACCATTGACATGTATTTGTTCACTAGGTTAACAAAGAAAATTTAGAAATGTGCTGTATTTCCATTCAGACCTCTAAATATTCTAGCTTTTCCTGACCTGAGTTTGATCCTCCCCCGTCTACAACTTTCCTTGGAAACATGTTCATTGGTAAGTTTAATTTTCGCTACTTTTACATGGCTAGCCCTTATATGTAAGTTCTACTCTATTAAATCATAAAATCAAATAAGAAGTTATTTTAACTCCAAATTCATCAAACTATTACTCTCTTCTTCTAGAGCCGTGGATCCTATTCTCTTACTTGTTGCTCAGGAGACATGACAAGAGACCTCCAAGCTCTTGCAATATTAATGAAAGTCCAAACTTCTCAACATAAATAGTGACTGGTGCTCACAACAAAAGCAATCTTCTTATTCTGTTTGTATTTTTTCCTTTTTTATATTTTACAAAAAATAGGATACAAATAGTCACAGTCAGGCAGAAAAAGTAGAAAAACAGCATATCTAGCATGCTTTAATGGAGAGAGTGGAACTTAAGTCCTGCTCTGAATAGAAGAGTTAGCCAAGAGACAGAGGCCCTCTCCTGATAGCATTGTGGCTATCAGCCAACTTTGCAGGGAGGTAGACAGTATGCCTGTCTAATTTTGACCAGAAGCCAAAGGAGCAAACATGGGGCCAGATAGGAAAGAATTCCTCGCTACCCCACCAAAGAGAGACATAAGACAATAACTTGAGCTGGGAGTTGGAAATAGGTAAGACTAACTAGATCCACTACAACCTTTGAGGTTGAGAGGTCTTACAGACGAAAGGAAAATAATGACAGATGTGCCTTGAAAGTCTGGATTTTGAAAACTCCACTGCTTAATACTGTGAAGAGAGATACTCCAAACATAAAACTACTTGTAGTAAAGAAAATATTAGATAGCAGTGCTTTTCACTTTAATTTATTTCACTGAGAAATTCAAGGTGACTTGGTAAGAGATTCTTGCCTTCACAATACTAATACAATCACTTCATCCTCCTTTTTTGCAGTTTGAGAGACCTAGGTTCTCCTGGGTAGGATTCAAGGCCACTAACTTTGTGCCCTGAGACTCATCTCCTCCTATTTTTTCAGGGAACTTGTTAAATTATTTTTTACTCCTTTCCTGTTAATCTTCAACCAATCTCTCCAGAATATTTCTTTAACATCTAAACACATTGCTCTATCTTTAAAAATATGCTCTATCTTTAAAAATAGTCCTCAATTTTACATTCTTTCTCTAGCTAATGTCCTTTATATTCCTCCCTTTATAGCCACGCTTTGTGAAAACTATATTTTTTAATTGAACTATAGTTGCCAGAGTGTTACATTAGTTTCAGGTGTATAACATAGTGATTCGACAACTCTATACATTAATGTTAGCCCTCAAGTGTAGCTACCATCTGAAAATTGTTTTTTGTTTTAATTTTTATGCAATTTAATTTAATCCAGTCACACTTCAGATCACTGCAGTCTGACCTAGCTCTTAATATTGTGAGATTACTACCCTTTTAAAGGCCATCAAGGAGTTCCTGGTGATTAAATCCACTGAGTGTTCCTAATTCTCATTTTTATTTGATCCACTAGAGCATTTGACTTCTTCTTACTTCTCTAAACATTCATACATGTCATTCTTTGGAAAGAAACTCACCAGGCTTTTTGTCGTCTTCTTCTTCTCTCTCTCTCTTTTTTTCTTTTCTTAAAGATTTTATTTATTTATTTGAGAGGGAGAGAGACAGAGATAGTGAGAGAGAGCATAAGTGGGGAGGAGAGGGAGCAGCAGACTCCCACCAAGCAGGGACCCCATGTGGGACTCCATCTGAGGACCCCGAGATGATGACCTGAGCCAAACGCAGATGCTTAACCAACTGAGCCACCCAGGTGCCCCAGGCTTTTTGTCTTCTTTCAAAGGCCCTTACACATCAGTTGGTGTATACTTTAACTCATGGACAGAGGTGAAAAGAAGAGAGTGCACCTTGGGGCAGGGGTGGGTGGCAGGTGCAAGAAAAAATGGAATTTCAGGACTGTGCTGTTGGATGGGATATTTTCCTTCTTTGATTGTTGGGTTCAGACTGTAGATCAAAGACCAAAAATCACTCAATGGGTAAGATATCGTTGTGTCTCATTTCTACCTAGGAAGTAGTTTGACATCTCCAAAACGAAGCAACTTATAAGAGGTTTGTTCATTTCATTTATATAGAAGAGTGATCTACACTTGTAGAACAAATATTCCCTGTTACCCATTTTGCAAGTACAATGGCAATTTCTACTTGTTCTCCCAATATATCACATTGATTAAAACTATTAATATAAGAATGGATAACTAATTACACTCTCAAATGTGTATGTCACTAAAAGTGTAATGTAATGATAATGAAGAATTAAAGACAGGCATTTTAAAATTTAAAAGTGAGTTTTAAAAAGAGAAAATACTTCAGATAACGCTGGGAGATATTGGAAATATTCATTATTTATGAAATAGTCTATGAAAAAATGAAAGATAATTTGAGACTGGAGAAATAAGACCCATAGAAGTGTTAAAATTTTGAATATCACATTTTGGATGTTTCGTTTTCTTATTTGGGAATTTCTTAAAAATCTAAATGCATACTTTTAAGAGGATAGTTTGGAATATTCTAAAATGGTATTCATCTTCATCCTTACTTTTTATTATTTCTCCTTCCTTTTGAATATATATAAACATTCACAAGCCAAAAAACTCTAAAATGGGCATGGATAATTACACTGGTTTCACATATTTGGTAGAAAAGAGAGAATAGGGGACTTCTCTCATATGAGATGCAAATCAGAAAATATATGTGATTTAATGGCAGATTAGCATCATTTATTTTTATATTCACTGCATTTTGTTATTTTTTAATAGAATTCCATTTGCCATGATTTGGTTCCAAAATGTAAGTTATTTAACAGATATCATTAGGTTGCTAAGCATTAACACTTAATTATCATATTAATAAACAGTTATTACTCTCTTCTACACTGAGCTTTTCCTCTGCCGCATTAGTATGCATGCAATGCTCTTAGGCAACTTAATTGTCCTTAAAGGAAATCATTACAATTTAAATGAAATTGGGAGCTACTGGTTAGGGAAGGCTGTAGGGCATGCAAAATACATACTAAACAAGGAACTATAATTTCCCCAAATCACATTTTTTTTCAGTAATTTCACATCACAGCACTATATCTATTTGGTTAAGGGGAAAACAGTTTATTTTTGCCTTGCAATTTTACAAGGGCACCATTTAACTGAGGACATGCAAGACTCTGGAATGGTAGCAAAAGAACTTAAGTAAATCAAATAATTTCTTTGCGGCTGGTAAACTGTTGTCAGCATTTGCAACACAGTCAATGAAGCAATAAAGTATAGCATGGTGGGCAGCCATCAACTACCTCGTCTGCCTCTAGGATGGAGGGCAGCAGGAGGCCAAAGACTTTATGGAGACAGCTGTTGCCTCTCCCCATATGTGATTTTGTTTGCTCACTTCACAGCAACACACTTTGCATGCTGTCACAAAAATGGGGAATAGGGTCATTCTCTTGTGTCCTGTTACCCCTTTCTCATAGTTGAGAGCTCATTTTTTGCATCCTCAATCCCAAAATGACTTAGTTTAGTGATAAAAGCCAAACACTGTCTGCAGTTAAAATGCAAAGAATTTAAGTATCCCTGAACTCTTATTTTTGATAATTAATCAGTGTTTTATACAACCTTAAATAGCTCTTCATTTTTAGTGAGTGACTCATGAAAGCAAGGATTTAATTCATGTGGGTATTTAGCATTTTCAGATTAATTAGTTAGCAACTGAGAGTTTACTTCATTAGTGTCCAAATTTGTGGGACCAACTAAGAGTGATAGTAAAATGAATAAACACCCTACCTTTTCTGAAATATATAAACAAAAAATCGGAATTTAAAGTGGTGAAGTTACACCACAGGGCTGACAGATATTAAGGCATCCAGAACGAGGCATCTATGAAGCTCATTTCAATTAGAAATTGCACACCAATTAGAAATCTCCATTTTGCCTATCAGAAGTCTCCTCGTTATCATGAGGCTGTACAAAGTTTTAGATCCCAGTTCCGTCTGCTTCTGCAGTAGATACTCATACTTCAGAACTTCACCACAAACCCTAAAAGCACCTACATTATTGGTGCAGACCATCCTATCACTTTTAGAATGTTTCATTAATGCAGCAAAAGAAAACTAATCACTGCAAAAAATGTACAGAAATTCTCTCTTGTCAAACATGAGTTATTGTTCTTTTCTGTGCTTTTCCATTAGTAGAAATGCTTTCTGAGTGAAGGCCATATTATGGCAGTTCTTCGTAATTTTGTCTTCCTTTTTCAAAGGGAAAAAATAACCAAATTAGCAGGCAGGCGTGCAGCAGAATGGAATGGGCATTGACAAATGTGACACATAATGTAAAGTTGAGCTGAATTTTAAAAATGTTTCTGTGTTTCCCGGAGTCCTTGTAGCAGTTTACTGAATTTTCAGATTGGTGATAGAAGAATTTCCGTAACCTTGTGCTCTCCAGGAATGTGAACTTAGGTACTGTGTCTACCTTCTTTGAGTTTCGGTTTTCTTGATTGTAAAATAAGAGTAATAATTTATACCATTCTTATTTTATAAGTTTCAAAGGGGACAACATATCTATATTCCTGACTTTATTTATTTATTTTATTGCTATTAAACAACAGACAAACAGTTGTCAAGGTATAGTAAAAACAAAGGTGGGATTTTGATTCAGAACTAGGTTGGAATCACAAACACTAATTATCTGGTAATGGGACATTATTTCATCTCTCTTAGTTTCAGTTATGGCATCTCTAAACTAGAGAGTTTTACGATACTTACAGAAAAGATTAAAAGAAAATGTTTACAAATGTCTGGTATATAGAATACATGAAGAATATGATACTAATTACTAACATTAATCCACATGAATAATCTAAAAACAAAATATGATTCCAAGAGCAATGTTCAGAATTTATGTTTTGACTTTATGTTATTGGGACCAATTCATATACCTACCTATATTCACTAATTCTTACTTTCCTTCTCTGTTGTGTAACCAATCAAGTATCAGCCTCCATTGCCTCATCACTAAACCTCTAACCACTGCTGGCTGTCCCATATCTCTTCTGGGTTAAGGACTAGGTAGTCTCCATTATTTCCACTGCAGTGGGAGCTGGAGTAGCTCTGATGTCCAGGTTCACCCGCATAGGATAACTTGTGAAACTAGACCAGCTTAGTAACAAATCTTGCGTTTGCTTTCTCCCATCATTGCCCCATATTCATTTTTACTTACCTCTCGTTATCTGGGGTTTTATCCACCAACAAAGCATTAGTACACAAGCCTTAGTTAAAGTCACAGTTTCAAAAGAACTTGGGCTGAAATAATTGACTGGCACTTGCCCTAAAAAGTCAGTCTGCAAGAGGGGACTTTAGGCTATAGGCCCAACACTTGAATAAAATAAGACCATGCTTCTTGTGATTAGTGAGATATTGATAGCTTTTGCACCCAATCTTATCACAGTCATATTTTCATATAAGGTATAATTGTATGACAGGAGCAGTTGATTGGTACACAGACAGTAATGAGCATTAAATAATGTGGTGTGTCCTTTTTAATGGCTTGCAGACTTTATAAAAAGTAAATAGCCAACTTAAGTTAGGCTGTCAAAGCCAAAGAGTTTCTGTGGTAGATTTTAAAAAGACCTTTATCTTCTGCAGTCCTTACACAGACTCTGTTGAAAATCAGACCAAAGATCTAATTATGGGATTGGCAGAACCGCATGAAAATTTTTGGTTTTGTTTTTAAAGCTTCAACAGGTTTCTTACATCCAAGTGAGAGTCATGACAGCAAAATAATGTCAGGAGGTAAAAATAAACCCATATAAACCAGAGATATGTTAGATTAGGGAAATGTTTAGGGGTTCAGAGATTTGGGACATTCAGGATATCCTGCATTAAATTAAAAACAAGTTGCTGCAGCTCACAGAACTACATACATTAAGAAAGAGCCATTGTACTTGACATGTCTCTTTACATTATCAATGCAACAGGCACAGAATTTGAGAATATAGCTCCAAACCATTGATCAGGAGATTCTGAATGCTGTCAGTAGTGAATGAGGTTCAGAGATCCAGTTGTCAGTGCAGACTGTCCTATTGTTGTAGCCATGTCATCCACTGACCAATTTATGCTAGAGGAATCATGATAGATATAGATGTTGTATTGTGTTTCTGGGTATGGAATAATCACAAAGGGCCCTGGACCAAAGTCACACACACCATGGCGGAGAACTACTCTCTGCTTGAAAAGCACAGTTTGTCTGCAAATGCTGGAAACTGCTTTTATCTAAGCAACTGTTGTCTGTGAACAGGACCAAAGAACACCAAGAGATTATGTAACCAGAACTTTCCATGATGAAGCAACTTGTTTTGAATTTAGCTAGTCCTAGGTTAGGCAGGTGCTATAGCAATCAAATATTTAATGGAAGTGACACATTTAAGAGTCGGCTGAAGCAGATTCAGAAAGCACAAGTAAATTAAGTGAACAGATGGTCCAGTCTCCCATGTCACTTACTTCTGTTTTTCTGATGTTTATTCTTCTACTCACAACTATGTCTTATGAGGATAACTTTGACCAATTGACAGAGGAAGAAAAGATTTAGGCCTGGCTCACTGAAGAGCCACCACACTATGTCATAACCACCTGGAAAAAAGCTGCTGCCATGTTATAACCCCATTTACAGGTGGCCCTTAAAGATAACTGGTAAAATTAAATCATGCCAGGAGACAAACCTGTGAGCAAAAGACTCAGTCATGCATTTTGTATGATATCATCTAATGTGTAGATCCATATAATGCTGTTTAGTAGATAATGACTGGAAAGAAATAAGAATTGAAGACTGAGGGTAAGGATGTCTGGAGAATTACATGGATGGACTCAACGGAAGACTGTGCAAAGTCTGAGAATTTTTTGTCTCATACCCACACCTACCCGTGTGCGTTTAGTGAAGAACAAGCTTTCAAAAACTGGGTAACATATCACTTATACTATCAATGTTAGCAAGTTTCTTTCCCCAGTCATCCCAATACCTGCAAAATGGCCCTATGAACAGAATAGCTATGGTGGCATGGCTGGAAGCTATGTATTTGTCAAAAATTGTAGGTTGCCTATTGCAAAGGCTGAATTACCTATAGCAGAATATCCAACCACTGAAGTAAAGAACAGTGCTGTCTCCTAAGTATTATCAGGGAAACCAGCTAGTTTTGGCAGATTATACAGACACCTTCTACTTTGGAGGGTACAGAGATTCCTTTCACTGAAATGGATACATATCATGGATATGGGTTTGCCTTCTCTATTCCTGCCAACTTCACCATTGATGACCATGGCCTTTAGAATGCCTAATCTGATAACAAGATATCCCACACAGCCTCTCTCTAAGAGGGGCTATATAATGGGAATGACTTATGACAAGTCTTTAAGGTATGTTAAGGTATCAACTTGGGGTTATCACCTTGAAGTGTTTGGGGCACTATTGTGGTCATCTGTTGCTGTACAACTAATCACCCTTAAATAAATGGCTAAAATTAATTATCTCTCAGTCTTTTATTTATTGACTAGGCTCAGATGGAATGGGCTCACTGGATGTTTACAGAAAACTTAGCTCTATTACTGGGGCTGATCTGTAGTTGGGACTGCAGAAAGTTTGATGGGACTACTATCTCATTCACATGACTAGCAGTTACTGTCAGGAGCTCAGCTGGGGCTGTTAACTTCAGTATCTAGACATGGCCTTGCCATGCAGCATGGGCTTGATGTCTAGGTTTGGGAAGGGAGCATTCTCATACCAGGTGTTCTAAAAGGGACACGTGGGAACTGTAAAACTTCTTATGATTCAGACTATAATAACACCATTGACACTCACTAAGGCTGGCTCAGTTTCATAGAATTGAAGGAGTTGGGTTCCCACCTCTGATGTGGGCCTGGCAAAGTTACATTGTGGAAGACCATAAGGAATAGAAGATAGTATTGTGGCCATTTTGGAGACTATGACTTTGAATGCATTGTCTTATTGGAGATGGCATATGAGCTGATCCAGTGGCTGATATAGGAGCTATATTCCCAAAAGTTTCAGGCAACAACAGGAAGAAATAGAATTGATTGCCTCATCAAAGCTTCCAGTGATCAACTTGTAGAATTTGTACAAGCTTTCCCTGAAATAGAGTAACAGTTGCTGAAATAGAGGTTCTGTTTACTATGGGAGTAATTTCCTCCAGAGGAAACTATAAGAGTTCCACTGAAATGGAAGTTTCAAGTAACACTAGGCCATATTAGGTTCCTTATTCTAGGATTAGCAGGTAAAGAAAGAATTACTGTATTGACCAGTATAGTTAACCCTGAATATCCAAAGAAGCTGGGGGTACTTCTGCACAACAGGTGTGGGGAGGAAGATGTATGGAATGAATGAATTCCAAGATGACATTGCCAGTTGCATATATGCAGCAAATTCAGCCAGACATGAGTGAGAAGCTACATTCAGAACTCACAGACATGAAGATCTCAGTCATTTCATTACTTCACTAGGCAAGGTGAAATATTGGTCAAGGCAGAAGGAGGTGATGAATCTAGAATTTGGAAGAGGGCTGTCAACTACATCTTGGGAGCAGCTGCAGCGATAGGACTATGGCATGGTTTGCCTAACCTCGGAGATACTTTTTAGAGTTCAGCAACCAGTTACTGAATGATTGGATTTGTACCTCCATTCTTGGTAGTGTGGAAATCTTACTTTCATACTGTTAATAGAGAATGTGAACAAAATATGAGTAGTACAAGGGATGGACTACACAAAACCCGATTTATGTGCTCTCCCAACAAATTTGTTAAATCCCATTTGACTCTCAAATTGAGATGCTTACACAATGGATGTTCTTAGCTGTCACTGTTGCCCCCTAATCTCCTACAAGTAGCTGTCTTGGGGGATCCTTGAAATGATGACCTAACCTCCACTGCACCTGCTGTGGAAACAGCAGAGCATCTATAGCAGCCAACTCTTGTCTTAGGGAACACCTAGATATTCTCACAGCTCATCATTTCCAGAGTCAAATAAAGAACTTCTCTCATGAATGGCAGTGCTGGTGGTGGGTAATTAGTTCCCCAGTAAGTAATGTCCACTGACATCAATAAGAATGGTAGGAAAGTTCATACTTTTGAGGTGAACTTCAGGCCCTGAATGGTAGGAAAGTTCATAATTTTGAGGTGAACTTCAGGCCCTGAAATATAGGATGTGAAAGGGAGTTAGCAGATAAATATTTGCTCTTACTTTTCCCAATATTGCACACCATGGGATGTTTTCATATGCCTATGTGGTAGTTTCATACCATCTTCCAGATTGTCTCATGTAAACAAACAACTGAATGTTATTCATTGAAAATCAGTGGCCAGCATGGAAATGGGTCTCCACCCCCTCCTTACTATGTTCAATTTTCCTGTTCCCAATTCTCTTTGTCAAAGAAAATCCCAGAGCCAGCCTCGATTCAAAATGAGTAGAAAACATGACAGGAGGAATTTCATGAATATACAGTGATCGGAGGAATTCTTGGTAAGCAGCTTTCTAGGCAATTTGTCACAATACTCATGTCTTTTAAATTTTCTGATTCTTTGTCTTTCAGCTCTAACATCTAGACATTTTAAAAAAAATTCAATTTCTGGAAGTTATTTTAAAATTTCCATTGGATCCTTAATATTTGACATCAAAATTTAAGTTTCCAAGGATTATTTTTATTTTTAAAAAGTTCCTTTTTGGAATATCTGTCTTTTTTTCCCTCCAACTCAATACTTACTCTTTCCTTACAGATGATGCAATAAACATTCTCCAAAATGAACTCTGATGATCCTTGTTTTCTGGTTTCCACACCTTGTGTAGACCCTTCCCACAATGAATAATGATCAGCCAGTATGACAATAGAATACTGAGAAAGTGACTTTATGACTTTTGAGGCTATGCCATAAGAGATATTGTAGCTGCTGTGTTGACTTCTCTTGGATCATTTGCAACATCAGTCACCAGAGACATAAGGACATTGGAGTAGCTCTGAGAGAGAGCCTACAGGGGAGAAAACGAGGCTTCTTGTCAATAATTAACACCAACCTACTGATCTTGTGAAGGAGTCCCCCAGCCTCATTCAAACCTTTGAGTGACAAAAGTTTCAGACATCTTAACTGTTACACCATGAGAAATCCTAAGCCAGAACCACATTGCTAAATTTCTCCCAAACTCCTAAGTCCAAAAAAACTGTGGGAGATAACAAATTTTTTTTTTTCAGATTCTCTGTTATATTGGAGAATTCCTTCCTGTTCTCAACACTCTTTGAGAGCTACTTCATTAGTATTTAGGGAGAAAAGGTAGGGACAGATGTGTGATATTTCTACCATTTTGAACTAGAAATCATCTGGAACCTATATCTTTTAATTGAGATATAGTTGACATAAACCATTGTATTAGTTTCAGGTGTACAGCATAATGATTTAATATTTACATATATTGGGAAATGATCATCACAATAAGTTTAGTTAACATTGTCTCATGCTTCATTACAGAATTTTTTTTTTCTTGTGGTGAGAACTTTAAAGATTTACTCTCTACCAACTTTCAAACATGTAATATAGTATTATTAACTATAGTTGCCATGATGTCCCAATGACTTATTTATCTTATAGCTGGAAGTTTGTACCTCTTGATTTTCTCACTCATTTATTGTATTTTGAACCACTAAATTTTAAGATAATCTATTAATCATCATTAGATAACTAATATGGATATTATTAATTTCAGATTAAGAAATTGCTTTTCTATGCATTTTTCTATTATTTTATAAGTTCCTCTTCCTATTTTGTTTGTTTGCTTTGTTATCCTCTGTTTAGGGCATTTTTTTCCTTGACTGCCAGTTTATTTTTAGGAGTAAAATATTAAAAAGTTAACTAAAAGCTTGTGTTCTCAGGGTTCTTATAAAATTGTAGGGTGGCTCAGTCAGTTGGGCATCTGCCTTCAGCTCAGGTCTTGATCCCAGGGTCCTGGAATCTACCCCACATCTGGCTTCTTGCTGAGTAGGAATCCTATTTCTCCCTCTCCCACTGCCTGCTGGTTGCCCTGCTTGTGCTTGCTCTCTCTCTGTCAAATAAGCAAATAAAATCTTTAAAAAAAAATTGTAGACTTGACTTTACTTTTTAAGGGACACCTACCTATCAATCTTTGTCTATATTACTCTTTGGCTTATCATTTCCTCAGAGAGGAGTCTTCCAATTTTTTAGGTGGGAAGACTGCTACAGAGCTAGGGAAAGACGAGGATTTTACAGTTTTCAGTTTAAGATGTTTAGTTCATATCTATTATTTTGGTGTGGTGTTTTACTGTTGCCCTCAGCTAAACCCTGTTTCCTCCTATTCAGAGTAATTTTGATCCAGTCTCTCAAGAGAATCAACTTCCTGTGTCCTGCCAGAATGGAAAAAAGGACCTAGAGGTACTACCAGTTTCAGCTAACTCTTCCCCTGTCCTTCATAGCAGCCAGCAAACTGGAAGATTGTCCAAAATGAATAGTAACTTTACTCCTAGAGGCTGCCCAGGGACTCTATCTTGTTGAGAGAAGAGAAGGGACTTATTACTGAAAGGAAGAAGAAGACCATTTGCCTTTACTTCTCCGGATACTTTCAGCTTTCTAGTCTCTAAACCATTACCTTGAATTATACACATTCAGTCTCCCAAAAGTTGTTCATGTAACTTGTCTACTCCCTCCTTTTTCTTCGAGTATCTACATTTTATCTCTTAGTTGTTATTTTAGTGTGTTTGGGGAACTAGTAGAAACTCCTGTGCTCAACATTCCATTTAAATTGGAAGATACTTGCTCCAGATAACACACCTTTACAATCTTTATAATTGTTCATAAAATAGCGTGTATGTAAATTTTTCTCCCTTCTTACAACTTGCAGTGAGAGACAATGTACAGTTAATTATTATCATGCACAGTAGTTATGTTCTATAAAGTTACCAAAAGCTGAATTTATAAATACTGAACCATTCCCCAGGGGAAATATGTACATATAAATATACATAATTAATATAAATTATAATCTTGAACCCCAAAAACAACTCTCCTGATTGATTTTTCTTTGTGTGTGTATAAAAGAGAAAATGAGGTTCAGGAGTGGCAAGTGAGTTGCCTGAGACTTCCCCACTAACAGTTGCCAGTTAGGATTCAGTCCTCATCCCAGAGCTGGAGCTTCTTGCACTTGACTTCACTACCTGCTACTGTTTCCATTTCCCAGTCATCTCTGCATGACAGATGAAATAAGAAGGTAAAGCTGCTACTCATGGGGAGTCAAGATGGTGGGGAAGTAGGAGGAGGTGCCGTTTCAACCTGTACCCTAGAGTGAACTGATTACCTACCAAAAAACTCTGATCACCCATGAAATCAGCCTGAGATCAGAATTATACACGTCTGGATCTCTACAGGAGCAGAAGACGCCAGTGGGCAGGTAAAGTGGAGGGGGAACATCAGACTGATATCAGAAGATAAACCAAAGGGGGAGGGAGCCACCAGAGGCAACCGATTGGAAAGTAATACCCCAATACGAGAGTGCCCTGCGTCTGGGGACCAACATTAACTTGGAGTCTGGTTGAAAGCACTCAAAAAAGAGCAAAGGATCGTGGGGGAAATTGTGGGAATCGGGGTGGTTAGGGACAGGGGCTTAAGTCCCCGGACCCAGGACAGCCTCCCCTGGTGCTGAGCCAGAGAGAGTGCCGCGGAGAAACCAGGTCTTGGTCCCTGAGCCGCCAGCACGCAGGAGCTGCCAGCGCGCCCGAGAACATGTGGGGTCCGGCTCCCGTGAGGGGCTGGGAGCCTCGTCAGACGGCGTTCCTGAGACGTGCGCGCCCCACACCCTCCCAGAGAGCGGTGCGGGCAGGCATTAGCCTGGCGCTCTTAGACCCACGCCGAGGGATCCAGAGCCTGAGATGTGCGCGCCCCACACCCTCCCCTGGGAGAGGTGCTCACAGGCGCTAGCCGGGAGCTCTGGCACCCGGAAAAACCAGGCACTCCCAGCCCGGGCCAGTGGGAAAATCTCAGTGTGCGATTGCTGCTTGGAACCTCTCTGGCGGTCTGGAGCTGCCCAGACAGCCACCACGGCCGTGGTTCTGGGTACAAGGAGGAGATCCTGCATCCCCCGGGACTGTGACTCTGAACCGACTCTGCCAGCAGCTCTGCAGAGCATTCTGAGGCTTCTCTCTGAGAGGGAGGTCTGGGTGCAGTTTGCTGTCCTCCAACCCTCCAAAAACCATCAAAAGCTGTCAAGGCGAGAGAAAACAGATGAACAAACATAAAAACCTCCAGAGAACAAAAGCCTGAAAAAAACGGTTTCCTCAGAGCCCACCCCCTTGGGGGGGGGGGTGGGAGGACTTAACTCAGGGAACATCATTGACTGAAAACCCATGTGGCAGGCCCCTTCCCCAGAAAACCAACCAGGAAAGGAAAAAAAAAAAAAAAAGACAACAAGAGAATAACCACCACTACTTCATAGATACAACTTTTATTTTTAACTCATTACCACTATTATGGTTCATTTTTTTTATACATATAGATAATTTTTTAACCTATTTACCATCACAGTGAGATGTGCGGTACATCAAATTCCTTAATAACCTTCTAACCTGAACTTTTTGATACATACACCCGTGTTTTTCTTTTGCTTTTCTATTTAAAATTTTTTTAAATTTTAGTTTAGTTTAGTCTAGTTTATTCTTTTTTAATTTTTATTTTCTAATATATATATAGAGTTAAATTTCAAGGTAATCCCCTTTCCCCAGTCAATGCTACCCCTATAGGTAAACCAATTTTTAATCCCCCTTTATCTTAGGAAAGTTGAGTCCTTTAACAAAGATATCAAAATACATTCAGGAAGAATCAAAATAATCTTCCTCGCCCACACTGAGAATTTATAACAACTCTCCCATCTTTTTGTTCTGCCACTGTTTCTGTGTATTTGTGTTTTTCCTGATAGTATATAAATCTTATACTTGGGGTTCTTTTTGATGAAGTTCTTATTTTTTGTGCTTTTATATATATATATATTTTTTTTTTTCTCTTGTCATATACTTTTATCAGTCTTTTTCTTTGTCTGTTTTTGTTTTTATACTTCATAAATCTTACCTTGGGGCCCATTTGGGCTGAGCCTTCTCTTTTATCTTCCCCTTTTTTTCCCTCTCTCGCTCTCTCTTTTTTCTTTTTCTTTTTCTTTTCTTTTTTCTCTTGTTTGGGTGGGGAATCCTGATTGCTCAGAAGCGTTCCAGGGTGCACCTTGACTGCACCACAGTTGATACATCCAGCTACATCCGTTCAGTCATCTCTCACCAAAATGACTGGGAGGAGGAATGCCCAACAGAAGAAAAATGCAGAGGATGGACCTTCTGCAACAGAGCTAATGACTATCGACTTAGACAATATGTCAGAAAAGGAATTCAGGCTAACAATTATCCAGGCAATAGCTAGGTTGGAGAAGGCCATGGATGACCAAGCAGAATTGATTAAGGCAGAACTGAAAGCCACCAGGGATGATGTTCACAATGCTGCTCTCAATGAGTTCCAATCTAATCTAAATTCTCTAAAAGCTAGGGTAACTGAGACAGAAGATAGAATTAGTGATCTGGAGGACAAACAGATAGAGAGAAAGGATCAGGAGGTAGCCTGGAACAAACAGCCCAGAAGCCATGAAAACAAAATCAGGGAAATAAATGATGCCATGAAACATTCCAATGTCAGAATTATTGGAATCCCTGAAGGGAAGGAGAAAGAAAGAAGTCTAGAAGATATAGTGGAACAAGTTGTCTATGAAAATTTTCCCAATCTCACGAATGGAAACAACGTTCATGTACTAGAGGCAGAACGGTTTCCCCCCATGATTATAGATTCTTGAAAGTTCTCGTGACACCTGATAGTAAGAATGAAGAATTATAACTGTAGGCAGACCCTCTTGAAAGCAGCTAGGACAAAGAAGCTCCTTACATACAGAGAAAAGCCCATTAGAATAACGTCAGACCTGTCCACAGAGCCTGGCAAGCCAGGAAGGGCTGGCAAAATATATTCAGGGCAATAAATGAGAAGAACATGCAGCCAAGAATACTTTACCCAGCAAGACTGACATTCAAAGTGGATGGAGAGATAAAGAGTTTCCAAGACCAGCAAGGCTTAAAAGACTATGCAACCACCAAGCTGACACTGCAGGAAATATTAAGGGGGTTCTATAAAAGAGAAAAATCCTAAGAATATCAGAAATTATTATATTATATTTATAACAGAAATATAGAGACAATCTACAGACAGAAAGACTTCAAAGGTAACACGATGTCAATAAAAACGTATCTATCAATAATCACTCTCAATGTGAATGGCTTAAATGTGCCCATAAAATTACACAGGGTTGCAGATTGGATAAAACGACAGGACCCATCCTTATGTTGTCTACAAGAGACCCATGTTGAACCTAAAGATACACCCAGGATGAAAGTGAAGGGATGGAGCAGCATCTTTCATGCCAATGGGCCTCAAAAGAAGGCCGGGGTAGTGATTTTCAAATCAGATAAATTAGATTTTAAACTAAAGACTGTAGACAGAGATACAGAAGGATACTACATAATTGTTAAAGGGACTATCCACCAAGATGATCTAACAATTGTGAATATCTATGCCCCCAATATGGGAGCAGCCAATTACATAAGAAAACTATTAATCAAGATAAAGAGTCATATTGATTTGAATACATTAATAGTAGGAGATCTTAACATGTCTCTCTCAGTAATAGACACATCATTGAAGCAGAAAATCAATAAAGAAATAAGAGCATTGAATGAAACATTGGACAAGATGGACCTCATAGATATATACAGAACATTCCACCCTAAAACAACAGAATACTCATTCTTCTCAAGTGCACATGGAACCTTCTCCAGAATAGACCACATACTGGGTCACAAAGCAGGACTCAACCGATACCAAAAGACTGACATTATTCCCTGCATATTCTCCGATCACAATGCTTTGAAACTGGAGCTCAATCACAAGGAAAAGTTCAGAAGGAACTCAAACACCTGGAAGCTAAAGACCACCTTGCTTAAGAATGCTTGGGTCAACCAGGAGATCAAAGAAGAACTTAAACAATTCATGGAAACCAATGAGAATGAAGACACTTCAGTCCAAAACCTATGGGGTATAACAAAGGCGATTCTAAGGGGGAAATACATAGCCATCCAAGCCTCCCTCAAAAAAATTGAAAAATCCAGAATGCACCAGCTATCTCTACACCTTAAAGAACTGGAGAATCAACAACAAATCAAACCAACTCCACACACAAGAATGGAAATAAGCAAGATTAGAGCAGAGATCAATGAGGTAAAAACCAGAGATACAGTAGAACGTATCAATTAAACTAGAAGCTGGTTTTTTGAAAGAATCAATAAGATCGATAAACCATTGGCCACACTAATACAAAAGAAAAGAGAGAAAGCCCAAATTAATAAAATTATGAATGAAAAGGGAGAGATCACAACTAATGCCAAGGAAATAGAAACAATCATCAGAAATTATTACCAACAGTTATATAAAAATAAGCTAAGCAACCTAGATGAAATGGATGCATTCTTGGAAAACTATAAACTCCCAAAATTGAACCAGGAAGAAATTGAAAACCTGAATAGACCGATATCTAGTAACGAGATTGAAGCAGTGATAAAAACCTCCCAAAAAACAAGAGCCCAGGACCTGATGGATTCCCTGTGGAATTCTACCAAACTTTCCAAGAAGAAATAACACCAATTCTCCTAAGCTCTTTCAAAAAATTGAAGCAGAAGGAAAACTTCCAGATCTTTTTATGAAGCCAGCATTACCCTGATCCACAAACCAGACAAAGAACCTACCAAAAAGGAGAATTTCAGACCAATGTCACTGATGAATATGGATGCTAAGAATCTCAACAAGGTCCTTGCAAACAGGAACCAGCAGCACATTAAAAAGATTATCCACCATGACCAGGTGGGATTCATCCCTGGGTTACAAGGATGGTTCAACATTCGCAAATCAATCAATGTGATAGAACAAATCAACAAGAGAAGAGAGAATAACCACATGGTTCTCTCAATTGATGCAGAAAAAGCATTTGACAAAATCCAGCATCTGTTCCTGGTTAAAACACTTCAAAGTATAGGGATAGAGGGAACATTCCTGAACTTCATAAAATCTATCTATGAAAGACCCACACCAAATATCATCCTCAATGGGAAAAAGCTTGCAGCCTTCCCGCTGAGATCAGGAACATGACAAGGATGCCCACTCTCACCACTCTTGTTCAACATAGTATTAGAAGTCCTAGCAATGGCAATCAGACAACAAAGAGAAATAAAATGTATCGAAATTGGCAATGAAGAAGTCAAACTCTCTTTCTTCGCAGATGACATGATTCTTTAAATGGAAAACCCCAAAGACTCCACCCCCAAACTACTAGAACTCATACAGCAATTCAGTAACGTGGCAGGATACAAAGTCAATGTACAGAAATCAGTGGCTTTCTTATACACTAACAATGAAAATACAGAAAGGGAAATTAGAGAAGCGATTCCATTTACTATAGCACCAAGAACCATAAGATACCTGGGAATAAACCTAACCAAAGAGGTAAAGGACCTATACTCGAGGAACTACGGAACACTCAGGAAAGAAACTGAAGAAGACACATAAGATGGAAGACCATTCCATTCTCTTGGATTGGAAGAATAAACATTTTAAAATGTCTATACTGCCTAAAGCAATCTATACTTTTAATGCCATTCCGACCAAAATTCCACCAGTATTTTTCAAAGAGCTGGAGCAAATAATCCTAAAATTTGTATGGAATCAGAAGAGACCCCAAATTGCTAAGGAAATGTTGAAAAAGAAAAACAAAACTGGGAGCATCACGTTACCTGATTTCAAGCTTTACTACAAAGCTGTGATCACAAAGACAGCATGGTACTGGCATAAAAACAGACACATAGACCAGGGGAACAGAGGAGAGAGCCCAGATATGGACCCTCAACTCTATGGTCAAATAATCTTCGACAAAACAGGGAAAAATATACAGTGGAAAAAAGACAGTCTCTTCAATAAATGGTGCTGGGAAAACTGGACACCTATATGTAGAAGAATGAAACTCGACCATTCTCTTACACCATACACAAAGATAAACTCAAAATGGATGAAAGACCTCAATGTGAGACAGGAATCCATCAGAATCCTAGAGGAGAACATAAGCAGTAATCTCTTCGATATTAGCCACAGCAACTTCTTTCACGATATGTCTCCAAAGGCAAAGGAAACAAAAGCAAAAATGAACTTTTGGGACTTCATCAAGATCAAAAGCTTCTGCACAGCAAAGGAAACAGTCAACAAAACAAAAAGGCAACCCACGGAATGGGAGAAGATATTTGCAAATGACAGTACAGACAAAAGGTTGATATCCAGGATCTATAAAGAACTCCTCAAACTCAACACACATAAAACAGATACTCATATCAAAAAATGGGCAGAAGATATGAACAGACACTTCTCCAATGAAGACATACAAATGGCTGTCAGACACATGAAAAAATGCTCATCATCACTAAGCATCAGAGAGATTCAAATTAAAACAACATTGAGATACCACCTGACACCAGTTAGAATGGCCAAAATTAGCAAGACAGGAAACAACGTGTGTTGGAGAAGATGTGGAGAAAGGGGAAGCCTCTTACACTGTTGGTGAGAATGCAAGTTGATGCAGCCACTTTGGAGAACAGTGTGGAGATTCCTCAAGAAATTAAAAATAGAGGTTCCCTATGACCCTGCAATTGCACTACTGGATATTTCCCCCAAAGATACAGATGTAGTGAAAAGAAGGGCCATCTGTACCCCAATGTTTATAGCAGCAATGACCACAGTCGCCAAACTGTGGAAAGAACCAAGATGCCCTTCAACGGACGAATGGATAAGGAAGATGTGGTCCATATACATGATGGAGTATTATGCCTCCATCAGAAAGGATGAATTTTTTTTGTAGCAACATGGACGGGACTGGAAGAGATTATGCTGAGTGAAATAAGTCAAGCAGAGAGAGTCAAGTATCATATGGTTTCACTTATTTGTGGAGCATAACAAAGAACATGGAGGACATGGGGAGATGGAGAGGAGAAGGGAGTTGAGGGAAATTGGAAGGAGAGATGAACCATGAGAGACTATGAACTCTGAAAAACAACCTGAGGGTTTTGGAGGGGTGGGGGGGTGGGAGATTGGGGAACCAGGTGGTGGGTAATAGGGAGGGCACGTATTGCATGGAGCACTGGGTGTGGTGCAAAAACAATGAATACTGTTACGGTGAAAAGAAATTTTAAAAAAGTGAAAAAAAAAAAAAGCTGCTACTCATATTATCTCAGCCGGGAATGTAGATGCCAGGTGCCTCAAATTTTTTGATGCCATGAGCATGTTCTCAAATGAAAGTGCCACAAGTATTAATTTTGAAGTTACAAATAAACTTTAGGAAGTAGATGAATTCACAAATATAGAATCTGATCTGAGAATAATGAGAATTGACCATAAATTTTTGAACACTTCTACCTAATAATCATATATGCCAAGAGATGATTCATGTCCTACAGGAGTGGTCTAATTAAAATGTAAAATGCTATTTCTGCTACCATTTATATTTCCATTGATAAAGGAGTTTTGCTAATTCTCCATTCTGGTTCTCTCCAAGGATAATGTTTATTATTAGTTGTATAATATAATTATATATAATTACACAATATAATAAAATAATATATAATAATTATTAATTATATTAATAATGTGTTCTAGTATGATTATTTATGATTTCCTACAGGAATAACACCTTAATATGTCTGTAATTTTGGTACCTAAATCATGATAAATTTATGAAAATACAGTGGAATTAATATTGAGTATTCATTCTAGAAAAAAAATGTGATTTATCTACCAAAATGAAAATTGCTTTGAAAATTTGTAATTTTCATAAATTATGATATACTGAATACTTGAGTTAATAAGTTTCTAGTAACATATAATCCATTTTCCAATCCCATGACTTTTAAATCATTTTGGTCTATTTGTATAAAATTATCATACTCAGTTTTATTTTCTCCTGCTCACACAGATTCATAATCTACATCAGTATTGGCATCCTTCTCACTACTTATTTATGACAAGTCTTGACTGTAATATTTATATGACTGTTTTTATCACTAACTTTTATCTTTTCAAAAATTGCTTTTGGGTCCATGTTGTTACATGCTTTTCCATAATTGAATAAAAATACAAATTCTAAAAATACAATTTATAACAGACACGATGAACTTACCCTGTCCACCATCACTTGAGATGGAACTAGTTACTAATCTTATAATGAAAGTTAAATAAGACACACACAGAAAAATCTAGAGTATAATAAAAACCTTTAAAAATATAAAGATTATTATGACAACGACAATATTTCTGAGAGAATATCAATGAAGTTACACATTCAAATTTGTGAAAAGCATGTAACCAAAATTACTTCATAGTCTTTGAATAAGACTATGTGGTTCTCTTGAGAGACCATTAGAGACTCTGAAACACTTTTTTTTAGGTTATGATTTGATAGGCAAACTTTAGAATTTTGGTTGAAAACTAAATTTACAAAAAATTTTGAAATTTACAATATATGTATACAAACTACTTTCCTAAAGGGAAGATAGATTTTCTTTTAAAGAAATAATAAATTCCAGAGACCAATTCTAGCTATGAAGAGTGCTTTAAGTTTGAAAGGAATAACTCTATATTATAGATATAAGACATTTTTTAGATCAGCAATGAAACCATTCTTATTCAAATAAATGGCTCCCCAAAATAGATCTACTAGTAGGCTGGCTAAAGTAGATAATGGTCACGTTATAAATAGGTTAAAATAATACACAGTCATGAAACACACTTCCAGAAATTTTAGTTCACAAAATTGGGTGGGGCTAAGAAATTACATTTTAGAAAACTTATCCAAAACTTTACCAGTGATATAAATTATAAGAAATGAAAATGTTGCATGTTTGCTATGGTGAGAGAGTATTTGAGTCACTTTTACATGTTCTCTAATTTCATTCACAAGACAAAACTGTGAAGTAGATTTCACGATCTGTAATTTACACCAGATCAAACAGATTAAGTACCACAGTCATATACACTGGGAAAAGCTTGTATAAAAATCTGTATTCCATTTGTATTAGTTTTCTAGAGCTTCCATAACTAACACAAACTGGTTGGCTTGATTTTCTCAGAGTTCTGAAGACTAGAAGTTCTGGAGCCTAAAAGTCCAAAATCATTGTGCCAGTTTGGCTATGCTCTGTCTGAAATCTCTAGTGGAATTCTTCCTTGCCTCTTCCTAGCTGTTGGTTTGCTGATGATCTTCATGTTCCCTGGTTTGCAACTACATAATTCCAATCTCTGCCTCGGTCATCACTTGGCATTCTCCCTGTGACCGTCTTCTTATAAGGAAAAGAGACTTATTGGATCAGGGCCCCATCCTACTCTAGTGTTATCTCATCTTAACCAAGCTAACTACATCTGTAATGCACTATTTCCAAATAAGGTCATATTCTGAGGTACTGGGGGCTAGGACTTCAACATGTCTTTTATGGGGAAACACGATTCAAACCATAAACTATGTCGGGGCCCCTGGGTGTCTCAGTGGGTTAAGAGCCTCTGCCTTCGGCTCAGGTCGTGATCTCGGGGTCCTGGGATCGAGCCCAGCATCGGGCTCTCTGCTCAGTGGGGGCCTGCTTCCTTCTCTCTCTCTCTGCCTCTCTGCCTATTTGTAATCTCTGTCAAACAAACAAATAAAATGTTAAAAAAAAACCCCCAAAACCATAAACTATGTCACCAAGCATAAATATTTCCACCATGCCACTCCACCTCTACAGAAGGAACATACACAATAATTTCCCTTAACTTCTAAATAGCAATATTTACTTTTTGGTTGAGTGATCTTTGAAAAGAGAGTGTCTTTAAAACTAATAAGAGTTCATGGATCATTTATCTTAGGCTTTTTATTTTGCAGATGGGGAAAATTGCAGTCAAGAAACAAAAGAGATGGGGTGTCTGGGTGGCTTCAGCTCAGGTCATGACCCCAGGGTCCTGGGATTGAGCCCCACATCAGGCTCCTTGCTTGGCAGAAATCCTGCTTCTCCCTCTCCTGCTCCTGGTGCTGTGTTCCCTCTCTCACTGTGTCTCTCTCTGTCAAATAAATAAATAAAAACCTAAAAAAAGAAAAAAAAGAGAGAGAGAGAGAGAGAGACGAGAGATTACATAAATTGCCCAAGGTCATATAGCTAATTAGTAGAACATCATAGGCCAGAACACTAGCCTTTTGATCATTAAATAGACCAGTTCCTTTTCATAATACAATTTTTTTCTGTTGCTATACATTTTATTATTTTTTGCTCTCCTAAAGCAACATTCTCCTAGAAGTATTCGTCATGGTTTATTCAATTGCATTATTTGCAAATGAAATGTTTTATTCTCAATTTTTTCATATGCTCTATCCTCATGGAGGGGGAAAATAACATAATCCATTATCAAAAAATATTTCTATAGCAAATGCCTAAACTGAATGCCTAACTACCTATTAGTATTTTATTATTATTATTATTCTTGGGTTGATGTTGTTATTACATTAATAATTGACTAAGACACAATAGCATCATTAATCTTAAAATATTAGAGAAAAAATAAAAAATGTGCAGGATCATCTCAATGAAAGCTAAAAAGTAAAATCAACTAAACAAAAAAATTTGAGAAATTAAGGATATCTAAGTAAATGGAGAAATATACAATATTCATGGATTGGAAGACACTGAATTGTTAAGAGGAGAACTCAATCTAAAATGACTTTTAAATGAACACATTTTCTTTTTTCTTATTTAATATCAGTTAGCCAACATAGAGTACAGCAATAGTTTCAGATGTAGTGTTCTATAGATGAATACAGTTTTAATCAGATCCCAACAAGACTCTGGAGAAATTGCAAAGTGACATTTATGAAAATGTAAAGGTGTTAGAGAAGTAAACAATATTGACTTTAACAGAAGCTGAAAGACTCATGCTAACTTATTTCAAAATTTACTGTAAAAATTAGGTGTTTAAAGTATAAAGTATTGTTACAGGAGAGAAAATAGATATAGGAAATAGAATAGAAAGTTGATGAGTAGATTTAATTGGTGTTGAACAAAGGAGCCAAACAATACAAAGGAGAAAAGAAAGATTTTTTTAACAAATGTTGCTTGAAGAATTTGAAAAATCTATTAAAAATTAATCTTGATCTCTATTTCACACCACATGTAACTAATTCAAATATGTTTATAGTCATAGATCTAAAAGCTGAAACTACAAAGCCTGTGGAAGAAAATATAGGAGAATATCTTTGTGATCTTGGATCAGGCAGTGAATGATTCTTACAAGGAACCAAAAGCCAAAAATGATAGTAAAAATAGTAAAATGATAAATTGAATTTCATCAGAATTAAATATCTCTATTTATTGAGACATATAATATAGAAAACAAAAAGGCAAGAAGATGTAAACTTGCTAGAGAAATATAAATTAAAATCATGAGAACAATTTCACACCTACTAGAATGACTAAAATTAAAGAGATTGACATACACTAGTAGATAAAAAGAATGTGAAACAACTAGAGCTAATGTGAAACAACTACTGTTGGTGGGATTGCTCTGAGTGTGTCTCAGTAGTATCCCATAATATCTACAGAGCCTATCATAGTAGATTCATGTTGACATTTTACCAGCTAGAATGAAATGTAGAAACCTATCGTTCTGCTCTTTTGCTTCACTTGTTAATAACATGATTGTCTTAAATTTCTTTCCTACATATATTTAAAACCAAAACAGGCAATATTAAATTTTTGCTTCACCATCAAGCAAAATTTGTAACACTCAAAAGAGAAGAAGGCAAAAGTATTACATTTGTGTCAATTTTATTCTTTCTGCTATTTCTTTCCAATGTTCTAAGAGTTCATGTATCTTTTCTTTTATTTTTTTTAAAGATCTTATTTATTTATTTGACAGAAAGAGATCACAAGTAGGCAGAGAGGCAGGCAGAGAGAGAGAGGGAAGCAGGCTCCCTGCTGAGCAGAGAGCCTGATGCAGGGCTTGATCCCAGGACCCTGAGATCATGACCTGAGCTGGAGCCAGAGGCTTTAACCCACTGAGACACCCAGGCACCCTCATTTCTTTTCTATTAAGAGAATCTTCTTTAGCCTGTCTTTTAGGGTAAGTCTGATGATAAATTCTCTAGGATTTTCTCTGGATGTAGAATTTTGGGTTGACATTTCTTTTCTACCATCTCTTGAAAAATGTAGCTCCACCCCCTCCTGACCTACATGATTTCTGATAAAAACCTGATATCATTCTAATTGTTTTACATCTATAGATAAGGTATTACTACACTCTTGCTGTTTTCAAGATTTTTCTTTATCCTTAATTTTCAAAATTGGATTGCCATGTGTCTTGGTGTGGATATGTGTGTGTGTGCATGTGTGTGTGTGTTTCACTCAGTTTCTTAAATCTGTAGGTCTAAGTCTTTAGTCAAATTTGAGAACTTTTCAGCCATTATTTCTTCAAGTTTCTTTTTAGCCCTGAATGCTGCTTTTTAGCTTCCTTCTCCTTGCCTTCTGGAATTCTGATGACATAAATGTTAAATAGTTTGTTATACTATTATAAGTACTTATATAATTATAAGTTGTTATAAGTACCAGGTCACTGATACTCTTTCTTTTTTCCCTCTCATTTTCTCTCTGTTTTTCAGATTGGATAATTTATACTCTTCTGTCTTCAAATTCACTGATTTTCCCTCTATAATCTCTATTCTGCTGTTATGTTCATGCATTGCATTGTTTATCTTGCATGTTATATGTTAGCTCTAAAATTCTCATTTGACTCTCCTAGCAGTGAAGAGGAGTGAGACCTTAACACTGCCACACAGAGGTAGAAGTGGGATGGAGTAGTGGGGTCAGGTGGTGAATTAGAACTAGAAAGACTAAGTTCTGGCCTACCACTTAGCTTTCTCTGACACCACCCTGGCAAGAAGTTAGTGCCTTGTTAGTTCCTGGCAAAAGTGAAAGTCTACACTCCTAAGTCTTTGCTCTTAAGGATGGGAACACAGTTTTATTGTGTTTCCTGTGGTATTAGTTGATGTAGAACAGTTAATATTTAACAATATTGTCTTGCTATGTTGCATTTTTCCCCTACTCTTTTGGCTAAAAAGAAAAACCTTTTTTTTTTTTTCTATCTGCACCTATTGGCATTTTGGGATGCTGGTTTCTTTCACTTCTAAATCCTCGGTATATGAGGCAAAAATGAACCCTAGGACTTTACAGCCTTGCTGTTCCTTGGGTCCCCTGGTCTCTAGTTTGCCTTTTTCTTTCTACATTTTCAGATTATCCTTATGTTTGCTTTACTGCATGAATTTTTTTATTTATTTGAGGGATAGAGAGAGACTGAATACGTGAGCAGGGTAAGGGGCAGAGGAAGAGACAGAGAATCTCAAATGAGCTCCATGTTAAGTGTGGAGCCCCATGTGAGGCTCAGTCTCACTACCCCAAGATCATGACCGAAGCCAAAATCAAAAGTCAGATGCTTAACCAACTGAGCCACCAAGGAGCTACATCTTTATGTTTGTTTTATATGCAATGTCAAGGAATTTAGATATAATTAGAGAGGGGAATGTGGAAAAGTATATCTATTCCATCTTCTCAGAAATGGAATCTCATGTCCCCTCTTTTAAGAGCAGGATTTGAGACTGCCTTTATCCTCTTGAAAGCGTGCTAGCTCAAGATACTGTAAGTTTTAGCTGGAAATTTGGGGTTTTGTGTTTTTGTTTTTGTAGAAATCTTTCCAGAGTATTTGCACTACTAGCATGCAATGATATAAAATACTAAAATATATTTTGTATTATTTTTATAAGTTTAGAAAATTGAAATTTCTGGCAGGCAAATCTAGACAAGATTAGTTATTTAGGTTTATGTCTTATTTTTAAAGAATGTGTCTATATTGATTTGTATGAGAATCGTTAATCAATGATTTAGAAACATCATCAACCAACGAAATCTAAAGTCACTCAGTCATGTACCATTTTTTTGGATATAGATTCAGGCTACTTTGAAAATTAGTATTAGTTTGAATACATGGGCATTGGTATATTTTTGGGAACTAGTTTTATAATCATTTTTCTATTTCTAGAGTAATTTCACAATGGCAGGCATTGTACATCTAGTGGATTATAATAAATTAAAAGCATAAATTAACCAATTAAAATATAGAATATAATTAGGGCTTTTGGTTGGGTTAAAGATAGCTTTTTTATTGGTTTATTTAAATTATCTTTCAAAAAATTAAGATTCACATACTCTGATGTAATTACTTTTCTCATAATTCTTTCTCTGTTATACTCACAAAAGTAAAAATCAGCTATTGCTACCATACTTCAAATCCCTGTCTTTCTTTTCAGCATCAGAAATGTAGGTAATAGTTTCACAGCATTTCTATTACACTTATTTCCAAACTAATCTCTGCCTCCTCTTTTACAACACTGTATATTCTCTTAGTATCCACTGTGTCTCCTTTCCCCTACTTCACATGCTGTATTCCATTCATTGTACTCCTAGAACTCACTAAAACCACCATCTTACAAACAACTTCAACTTCCTTGTTCCTTAATCTTTCTGTTACACTGACTGGCAAAGTTCAACCCTCAATCAATCCGAATGTCCATCGTGACTACTTCATTCAGGTTGCTGAATGCTCTTGGGGAAAATCACTCAGATGTATGGATTTGTGTCAGTACACATTCATTGTCTGCAACTTCAGCTAGAGATTGTAAGGTATTTGAAATATGTATTATATTTATTTGTGCTCAGTTCCTAACCCAATGCATTATACATTCTAGGCACTTAAGAAATACCACCTGACAGATTGGATTTGTTCTGCCAAATCTTATTTATCCAAAGGTATTGTATTGTAAACTCAGCACTTTCCATGTTCCTCAATTGTGAATTTATTTTTAAAACATTTTTTATTATTGCATCTACTATATTAGAGAAAATTTTAATGTAAATGACCTTTGAATAATACCAATAATTGGTTTTGGTTGTCCTCACTTTTCTTATCACTTTCACTTCTCTCAGTGCCTCTGTCAATCAAGAAATTCACAAGGCAGTTCCAGACTTGCTGGCATTTTGGTCCCCTGACTTGTAGCACATTATACCTCTAATTAAGTCTCTGTGTTATTTTAGTATTTTCCTTGTTTGGCTCAATATCTATCTTCCTTTCAGGTTAAATGTTGTAAACAGAAAGCAAGTATAATAGCTGCCCAATCAAATTATAGAAGGAATGCTGAAAAGGTCAAAACAGCAAAACACACTATGGTAATTTATGTAATGTAGAATGTATTAAAATTTTGGCCTTCATTTGCCTTAAAAAAAAATGTAATGGCAGGATAGATATGGCATAGGCGATTTAGAATGAAGTCTTATCTCCCAACTAACAGGGATTTACTCTCCTTTGTTTGTTCCCTTGCTCTGGGAACATCCTTCCCCTGGTCAAAGGGAGAGTCACTCCTGTGCCCACTGGCAACCTCTCTCTAGTTCTTCCCTCTTCATTTGTCCTTAAGAAGGGGGAGGAGCAAGGTAAATCCTCCTTGTCTTGTGAACCCTTGTAGACCTCATGGTCTTTCCACTGCATGCATTTTGTTCTTTTACAAGCGTCACTTATGAGGTTGACGAAAAGCTTCCTTATTTAGTCTCTAGTGATATATGATATATTGGCTTTGGCATGAACCATTTAAACGAAAACTAATACTTACAAATAGAAGCAGAAAGGGTCAGAGTATTACCATTGTCTACTAAAGTGACTTGAATTTGCAATGAAGTGATGAGAGACAGTCTAGTTATTCCTATCGGGTAGTAGCTTTTGAGCACAGATACAATAAATACTTTGCTAGAAGCCATGGTAATATACACTAAAATAATAAAAGTAATATATTTTCTTCATTCTCCTTATTCATTTGATACTGTATTCACAAGGACAAGGATAGAGGATAACTTCCTTTTTTTAGAAAAACTTCCATATTGATGGAAAGTTTGATTCAGGTGGAAGGTATGCATAGGGATATCTATTATATTTGCCTTGGTGTGGCTAGCTAAATTATAGAAATACAAATTTATATATGTCATTAACTAAATGAAATACCTTATGATTGTTGATTATTGGGTTCCTCAGGAAGCTGACTCTGAGATGGAGTTTAGTGCTCAGGGTGTTTGTTGAGGAGGGTTCTCAGGATCGATACCTGTGGAAGCAGGGAAGGAAAAACAGTGGGCAGAGAGAGAAGCCATGCTTCAGCCCAGCTTTGCCTGAGCTCATGGATGGCTTTAAAAATTGACTAAGCTTTCCATGTTGTTGTCTTCAGTTTTGGTGAAGGACCCACACTCTGTCTCCCCACATGGACTAGTCATTGTGTATAGCTTATCCTGTATGGGACTTGTCCTTAGACAAAATAACTCGTTGCAACAGGCAATATTTGAAAAACCAGACAGCAGAAATACATCTGCTGACAACACTCTAAAAAGTCCTCTTTACAAGTCCCTCATTGGCAAGTAATCTGTCTGGAGGGTTCTCTGCAGGTAACTGTGGCTAAGAGAACAAGTCCTTTCTAATGGAATATGGATAGTAGATGTAATCAGTGTAACATTTAATTGTATTGCTCAAAAGGAAGTCTCCTGCCCCCAATGAGCTGTTCCTATTTCGATGAAGTGAAACATAGCTTAAAAAGAACTTCTTTTGGACATCGTAGTTGAAATCAGTTCTGAAGGGGAAGAAAGGGCAACAAATGGAAAGAACTTAGATTTCCTTAAAAAAGGACTTCGCAGAGGCGTGATGCTTTTCAGTCCAAACCACTCCCAGGCTGCACATGTGAGAGCAATAACTCCTATTCAAACTAATGTATTCTGTGGTTTATTTGTAATCAACTTTGTCCTTCAAAGTACAATAAGGATATCTGGAAGTGAGATGCTCTTAAACGAAAACCGAATCATGTGACAAGGCATTGCTATAAGAAGGTGAAAAGGAATGGCATGAGTGTTCTGACTGGAAAGATAACAACTTATATTGGGACACAGCAAATCTTGTAAAGTTATCACCTGTGATAATTTCAATGGCAGACCATATGCTTACAAGTCTGTAGCTTTACTGGAATTTGTTTAAAAAATTTCAGATGACTGATCTGTTCGGCTGCTCTTTGTTGTTTTAGCAAAATTACTGGTAAAGAGAGCTGAGATCAGACAAGAAATGATAAGTTCTGCAATTCTACATAGAAGAAAATATAGCACTGCTAAGAGAGGCAATCTCTGCCTACAATCAGCAATCATATTGACTGAGCAGGCATTATTTTGGGCCCTAAAAATATTAAAATACCAACTGCTTTTTTATCCTAAATTGCAAAAGATGAGATTGTCACTTGAAACCTATCTCCACAGCCTCTAAATTAAACTTTTTAGGCAAAATAGGAATCCAATCTGTGGTAAAACTCAGAAGAAGGTTTTGCCTTATCATCCAGTTGCATTGTTTCAAGATATCTTCCATTTAGATGCCTTCATATCACTGGAGAGTGGGAGTCTAGCCTGGAACCAGTAAACATAAGAATTGGTAGACTTGAGGTCTATGTCTAGAAGAAATCTTTGGGAATGACTACTTAACAACAACGACAACTGACTAGAATAAAATGACAATCTCAAGTTTTTTTGAGAGAATTTTATTGTTAATGAAACCAAACCAGATGTCTGAATTACCAAAGCCAGTTATTTGCATATGGTGGGCTGATAGATCATGCTTACATTTTGGGTGACAGTCATAAAAATTGTTCATTTATAGGTTATCAGGTTGCAAAGAGTCATATTTAAGCTCAATGGTGACCACTAGAATTCACTAAGACATCCTAAGCTGAGCCAGATGCAATAAATTGTAGAATGAACTGCATATGGGAATAAAGAAGGACCCGTGCCTTTGGATCCATTTATTAACTGCTGCTCCAAATCCATTCTTCCATTACAGTAGATTTTTGCTGAGCACATGACTGTTGAGGCATTTTCCTACCTCCCTTGCAGTTAGTTATGACATTTTTCCTTCAGTAGAATGTGAGAATGAATGAACATCCAACTCACTTGTTAAATGAGATTTATTTGAATTGCCTTTTCTCTCTCCAGAGGCTACAGTGTAGAAGAGCATTGACTTACATTCAACAATGCAGAAGAGAATAACACACTGGCAATGGCAAAGCAAAAATGTGAAATGAAACTGGAACCCTGTTTGCTTCCTGGAGCAGAATCATCTGAACCTGCCACTGATCTCTAGACTGATGAGAGAGAAACTATATACACTCTCTTCATTTATATCACTGTATTTTGTATTTTGCAATTTGATATTTTTTTTTAGCTGAGCCTGTACTGCAATTAAGATGTTAGCAGTTTAATTTTTGTACAAATGTTATTATTTGTCTTTTACTTTTTCAGATGCTAAGAGGTTTTATACTGGACATCCTTTGTCATGATTTTTATTAGAACAAAATAACAATGGAGAGCTTTGTTCAGAGATTTGTTTTCTCTCAATGTGACAAAAGAATTCCAAATAATATGGTAGTTTTCAATGAAATGTGTTAGACATAGTTAATATATACAAACATTATCAGAAGAAAAAGGAATATCAGTTGTATAGAAGTTTTGAACTTCAGAACGACTTTGCTGCAGTTGCTAAACTCTGTTCTAAGTGATTTTGGAATATCGATAAATACAATCAACAATCAATTCCTCTGTCTCACTTATTGGATACATTCTTGAGTCCTTAAAAATTGAGGCTATACCTATGGCCATGTGACTACTTCACTTTTTTTTTAAATGAAAAACAAAAACTCTTAAATGACATTGTGAGCTTTAAGAAGTTCAAAATCTCTTCATTGAAATAGAAGATTTAAATTCCATGAAAGCAGTTGGTTAGATCTGTTCTTTGTTGTGCTTTCAATTCATAACTCCCCACCAGCCCATCTATTGTCTGAGACACACTGACAGGTGATCCATGTACCCAAACATACCCCAAATGTTCTTTGCAAGTAGAATTGGTGAATAAGTACATATATGGCTCCCTCTTCAGCAGCCAGTGATTAAACTTCTATACCAGTCTCTTTCTCTGCATGTGGTAATTTACTGAAAGACCTGGAATGCTATTCAGGTGGTTCCTTCTTCCCCATTTTGGTGCTTTTTCCCCCCAAGGACATTACACCTGTATGTCATATTGACCAAAATGTAGAAAGTGCAGAAGGTGAATGGATTATTAAGTCAGACTGGGCCAGCTATTAATATAATCCAAACACCATCCAATTTTGGTTTATAAACTGGAAGGTAAAATGACACTTCCAAAATTTTCATTATTAAAACTGTGCTTTCAGAAACACTAAAAAATTAATAACAGAGGTTTTTATTTTTACCTTCTTTGCACTAAACTCAGGATCCTAAGGATCATTGAATTCAATTTATTTCTGGTGAACAAATTTCAATTTTTTAAGAAAGATTTTATTTATTTGTTTGAGATAGCAAGTGAGAGAACAAGAGCAGGGGCAGGGACAAAGGGAGAGGGAGAAGCAAGCTCCCTGCAGAGCAGGGAGCCCAGTGTGGTGCTCGATCAGCTCATGACCCGAGCCTAAGGCAGGTGCTTAACTAACTGAGCCACACAGGCACTCTCAAATTTCAATTTTTAATCCATTTTCATTAACAGAATTTTGAAATTTGGTTTTAAGCTAATTACTTTTGGACAAATATAGATCCTTAATTCTGTCAAGTGTATGTTGACTCAATTCAATCCTTTTCTCTCAGCTCAGGATGATATCATCAATATTACCTTTTTATAGGTTAAAATGATCATTATTAAAAGTATAAGTAGATGTCAATTATATAAGAAATGTTATCTGAAGTTGAAAATATAGAGACTGAATTTGCATGTGTTCAATTTCCTATTGGCTTTCTTTCTCCAGTCTGTCAGATTTAACCTACAATTTACACAAAAAATATCAACAATATCTTGCTTATAAAATATTCATGCATAACTTATCCTATCCCTTTAGCTATTTCAACTTGCTTTATTTATTCATTTCAATTTACTGAAAAATATTAGTAGTGTTTCACATGTAATTATGTGATGTCATCAATTCAAATAGTATCAAAAAAATCAGGTTTTGTTAGAAAATGACATTTTAGCAATTCTAATTTCTTAGTTCTTTCCTGAAAATGTTTATTTCTTTAACACACATACACATTGCCTCAGACTCCCAGAATTGTGGGACGACTTTTTCATTTGAAATAGGTGATTTATCAGAATATACATTTGAACAATTTGAAAATAATAAAACAATACTTTAAAAGATTTCTGCATAATTTTTCTATTTTTCTTGTATGAGTATTTGATTAATGCAGATAGATAGGTTGTATCATACATATGTAAATATCCCTGCTTATTGGGGCACCTGGCTGGCTCAATCAGTAGAACACATGACTCTTGATCTTGGGGTTGTGAGTTTTCAATACCCAAATTGGGTATAGAGATTACTTAAAAATCCAATCTTTAAGAAAAAGAAATCTCAATTTGTTTCACTATTATTTTACTTGAAATAACTGGTGTTCTCTTAAATTTTCATCTCTTGCTCCTCTTTTTTCACTAGTTCAACCTATTATATTCTTTTTATCCACTGTCAGAATTGCTTTCTTATTAACTATATTTAATGTGCTATTAAAGCTAACCTCTCCTGCAGTAAAGACATATTTATAAGCTCACTAGGAACCACATTCATACAAATATCTCACAAGATGATTTTATGAGAAGCAGGTTTCTGTTTCAGGCAGGCCTTGACATGGAGACAGCAAGGCTATATTAGAACATCTTTATTTGTCACTTACTTCATTGCATGCCAAACAGATAGAGCTTTAGGAATTTTTGAGTTGTGGCATCATTTGGTACACGAAAGTAATAAGCTTGGGTTTCATACAGCACACATCCTGTGATGTACTTCTGCTATGTAAGTCCCTCCACACAGAGTTATCTTAAAGTGGCTCATTATTTAGAGCCTGTGTAAGAGAAGTATTTCCTCTGGACAAGGAAAAAAGTCCCCTTCAGAGGAAAAATTGTATAATGCCTCCCAGGTGTGTAAGAAAGGTGAAAAACTACAGCTCATCTGATGTACTGTTCATGACTTAGTGGGCTTATTAGTTCTCCGAAAGAACACTCATCTGCCCTGCATTTCCGTGGTTTAATTTAATGGACAGATTCTCCAATAAAGGTAGATGGAAATAAATGCATTAGATGGCTCATGCAAGGAGCAAAAGGAAAAGGATTTAACCATCGGGGTTTTTATATCTTTGAAATGATATGTTGTTTCAAACAATCTCAATTTCTCTAGCTTAAGTTTATTATTCCTTTATCTGATTCTTACTGCCATCTGGTTCATGTGCAAGTGCAAATCATAAGCAAGAAAAAGCAGAGCTAATTTTCTGTGTCAGCTTAACAAACAAAAGCTGTGCGATATGGATAGTTATCATTAAAAGTATCTATCATGAAATATTGATCTGAAATAGGTTACTTTTTCAATGTTTAGATATGCGATGGTAATTAGGATTATTTGAAAAAGGGTGAGTGTCACTCATGTAATATGGGAGGCTGTATTGATTTTGGAGAAAATGACTTTGTAAAGCAACAAATATTTTCTATGCATTTCTTATGAATTAGTATTTTGAATTCTTTCATAGCATAGAGTTTATTAACTGAAGTATGATAATTAATAAATGACCTGCAGTTTCTCTTGTATGTGAATGGCTTTATATTAATCCCTTTGAATAGTATAAAATATAAGTTATGCTTTCAGTGTAGATTTTAAAATGAATAGAGAAAATATGATTGAAGGGAGAAAAAGAGAGGCTTCTTTCTGATTGTCAGCTTACTGTTGATATTTTATGTATCAGAGGTAGGTTAAAATTCCCTATTTCATCGCATTCCTTGTTCATAGGAACAAAAATATTTTCTTATACCATAAATGAAACTATTAATTATAATAAGATAATACTGATATTCATCTTTAAATTGTTAGAAATGATACACTCTATAATGAAATATAAAACATCTGTTCAAAAAAAGGCTTTAACCTCTTACACTGTTTATTTTGCTTCTGTGCATTAAAAGTAGTGGACAATTGGGAGCCTGGGTGGCTCAGTGGGTTAAGCCACTGCCTTCGGCTCAGGTCATGATCTCAGGGGTCCTGGGATCGAGTCCCACATAGGACTCTCTGCTCGGCAGAGAGCCTGCTTCCCTCTCTCTCTCTCTGCCTGCCTCTCTGCCTACTTATGATCTCTCTCTCTCTGTCAAATAAATAAATAAATAAAATCTTTAAAAAAAAAGTAGTGGACAATTACAAAGGCACTTTATCAAATAGGATTTTTATATTTTACCATAAAGTTATATGTCCATATATAATGTCCATATACATAAATGTTTCCCTTTGGAGTCAGGTAAATCTCTTCACAGATAGAACAATCTACTCTTCCCAGTGTAGAATTATGTGAAGCTAATTCTTTATTGGCATTAAAGTTAGGTTTGTTTACTCAAAGAATGAAAAATTACCCCAAGAGACTTTTGGTTTTTTAGACTTCCTTGGGTATTAACTCCTGTTCTTAAGACCTGTATGCCTCAATTTCATCCTCCTGACCTTATGTATTAAAAACTCTTAAAGTCACTCAAAAATAGTATTTCCTTCAGTCATTTAAGATATAAAATGTATTATGGTAATCACCCTGTAAGGTGGCCCTCAATGGCCATTACTTTTTGGTATTCATGCTCTGGTGTAATCCATTCTTCTTGAGTGCCATCAGGATTTGAAGACTCTTCTAAGGAGCACAATATGGCTGAAGTTATGGGATGTCACTTCCAAGATTAGGTTATAAAAAAGCCTCTGGTTTTTCTATTGGTTACTCTCTCTTGCTCTCTCTTGGATCACTAATCCTAGGAGAAGCCAACTGCCTTGTCTGGAGGCAACTCAATAGAGAGAAACCAAGTTCTGACAACAATCACATGAACCTTAAGAGGAGGCTGCAGTCACTCAACCTAGTAATACTTCAGCTTAGTAAGACTCTAAGTCAGAAGATCACACTTCTGATCAGAAGATCAGAAGGCCACACCATGGCCAGAATCCTGACCAGCAAAAACTGTGAAATAATGAAATATTTGTTACTTAGCAGCTATATTTGAAGTAAATTGTTATATGATGATATACAACTAATACAGAGGTTCTAGTAATTTCGTACATTTTTTTCTTACTTCTGTGTAGACTCAGAGCTCATTTTTCATGGCTTACTTATCTGGAACTAAGCCACTTTGCATGTGGATTAACTGTATACCTGGATAATGATATTACAAAGGTAAATTCTTAAGCCAAATCCTCAGATCAGATTAGCTACTTTCTTTTATCTGGACCTTGTTGGATTTATAAAAGCTAGAAAAATATAACTGGGCATAAACCAATATAAATCATTTAGAAAAGTTATTTCTATGAGACAACTAGAGAATACTTTTTCTGTGAAGCAAGAAGGGAAAAAGTAAGAAAAAACAACAACAAAAACAACACACACACACAAAAACACCAACTATACTAATGCCAGAGAATTTATTTCAGAATAACTCAAATAAGTTCTAAAATTTGCCCTTATGTGTTTTCATGTACGATGTATTGATCTCACTTATTCAGTGTTTCCTTTAACCAGGAGTTTTTATGCTTTGCTGTTCTCTATTGTTCTAGGCCTACAACTTAACACTTACACCTAAATTATATAATTTAATATGCCCTTGACCTATGATCATCCTCAAATGATTGTTTTAAAATGAAAAATCAGCTGAGAAAAAGTTAATAAACAATAATTCATTTTACTTGAAAATATACAAAAATAAAAGTAAGAAATGCAAAAAAAAAATTCAACTTGGTTGGCAGAGTAGATAAAATGCTGTATTGGATAAGCTAAAAGAGAAGGTCATATGTCTATTAATATACTAGATACAGCAATTTTTTATTTCAAAGACAGAAGTGACAACTCTTTACAAAATCTGCTACTAAGATAATACACTAATGGAAGAAAATGGATTGAGTTTAATGATGAAGCATGACCTCTATGAGCTTAACGGACAAAGCTAAACCCTGACATTAAGTTCCAAACCATTTGAATGTGTAAAACATGGTGTTCATATCTAATTTTGAATGAAATTTGGACTGCCCACAAATGCCCTACACTACTTCCTGAGCTTTTTCATCAACAGCTTGCTAGATTGCATCCAGTTCACCATCTGGAAGTGTCACTTGCTACAAAATAAACCTGCTCCCTGGATGACAGCAGGATACCTAAGCATCTGCTGTTTAATAAGCTACAGCAGAACATCCACCATCAGCACAGGAAGGGGCAATATTTCAAGGAAATGATGGAATCATCTAATATTAGCCCTTGGATGTGCCATAGGGAATTATCTAATCCATCATTTTTAAGGTGTGTTCCATGAGATACAAGAACTGCGGGATGATGGGAAGGATGTCATGTTTAAAAAAATAATAAAAACAATAAAAAGTCCTTGAACCCCAATTAAGTATAGAGAATTCTGTGTTAAGGAAGACATCAGAACTGATAATAAATGATAATGTTTTAACTTAATAGTCTTAATGAGTAAATAAGACATGTAAAAATAAATAGATGAGGAAATAAGGCATGACATAGAAAACAAAACAGCAAAAAAGTAGACCCTCTAGTAGGGGCTGGAGTAAGTGCAGCAGAGTCTGGAAATCTGCCTGCATACAGTAACAGGGCACAAAGGAAGGAACATTACAATTTTTTGTTAGTCCTTTAATATCTATTTCACTTTTGATAATTCTGCTGTTTTTTATTTTGTAATGGAAGATAATTGCTACTTCTTTTCTACTTTCCTAATTTCTTTTTCCCCTTACTTTGACTTTCAGATAGAAGGTCAAATTTTGGACAGATGTTGGAATGGGTCCTAGACCCAGGTCTCATGATCTGGGAAAATTCGGGATCAGGCTGATACTTATAAACGTTCAACCACAAGTCTGGTTCCCTAAGTTGAAAATGGGTATGATTTACCAATTCAGGGTTACTAGCCATATTCTTTTGTTGTTGCCTCTTCTTAAATTATGAGGAAGTTCAAGCATACGGAAAGACACAAAAAAACCCACATAATGAATCCTTATATGCTTACCATGTAATCGAATATCGCCTACCCTTTCCCCATATTTAATTCACATTTCTTCTTAAGAAATAGAACACTAGGGCACCTGGGTGGCTCAGTCAGTTAAGCCTTTGCCTTCGGCTTAGGTCATGATCCAATGTCCTGGGATTGAGTCCCGCATCAGCCCCCTTGCTCAGTAAGGAGACTGTTTCTCTTTCTGCCTCAGCCTCTTCCCTCTGCTTGTGATCGATCTCTCTCTCAAAGTAAATAAATAAGTCAATCGGAGAAAGACAACTATCATATGATCTCCCTGATATGAGGACATGGAGAAGCAACATGGGGGGGTAGGAGATAGGAGAAGAATAAATGAAACAAGATGGGATTGGGAGGGAGACAAACCATAAATGACTCTTAATTTCACAAAACAAACTGGGGGTTGCTGCGGGGAGGTGGGATTGGGGGAGGGGGAGCGGGCTATGGACATTGGGGAGGGGAAGCGAACCATAAGAGACTATGGACTCTGAAAAACAACCTGAGGGTTTTGAAGGGTCAGGGGTGGGAGGTTGGGGCAACCTGAGGGTTTTGAAGGGTCAGGGGTGGGAGGTTGGGGGAACAGGTGGTGGGTAATGGAGAGGGCACGTTTTGCATGGAGCACTGGGTGTTGTGCAAAAAGAATGAATACTGTTACGCTGAAAAAATAAATAAAATGAGAAAAAAAAAAAGTAAATAAATAAAATATTTTTTAAAAAATAGAACACTAAAGATAGAATTTAAATCCTGTTTGTACTTTTTCCTTATTCTGCTTTTCTTCCAAAAGAATGCAGGGATAGAGTTCACGATCTTTATGTTCAAGTTAATACAAAAGAACAAAAACCTTGTTGACTCCTTCCCCAAACTCCTCTCATCTTCTATAATTCCAATTCCTTCATTAGTCAGGTGCCCAAGAAATTCCTCTCTTTGGCTCAAGCCAAGCATTTGGTCTTCTCCACAACCTGAGCTTGAAATTTCTACTTTCCCCATATAGTTTCAAGACTGTGATTTGCTCAGCAATGATCATTATTTTTCTAGGAGGGACTCTGATGCCATGTTTTTGATTAATACATTTGAGCAGCTCACTATAGGACTATGAGTATCTTCTGATTCTTAAAAAGCATCAACACTTAGGATTCTCAGATAGAAAAAGAGAGGTGCGAATTTGTGCCTACTAAAAGAACATAAGTGTCAACAGAGACTCAACAGAGCATGGTTAGGCAAGCAGAAGTTCCATAAAAAATAGCCTATGAATTCTATATATTTAAAGATTCAACTTTAAGTCATTGTAGACTCAGAGGAAGAATTGTTTTTAGTGGATGCACATATAAGGATGATTTCTGCATTACTTAAAGTTCCTGTTTTGATGGCTGGAGGCAGAAACACTGCTAATCTCTGATTACCTACAGTCAACTAAGGGATTGGTACTGAAGGTGGTGAAACTGCACAGAGGTGCTGCCCATCTCCTAGGAGATGGATCCTCCACAGCTTTATAATAAGAAAGAAATGAAGAGCATTGCTATGTACCGAGGACAACAGTTAAAGGGAAATTTTCACTAATGAGAACTTGATTTAAAAAGCAGCAGAGAGCCCGTTAAACTGGTGTGCTGAGCACATGCTTTTATTTCCATGTTCTCTGGAAACTCTGGCAATATGACAACTAAAGATTTTTAAAAGTCATAAACACATAAGCTACCAAGAAATGGAGTTAAGAAGATAATAGACGTCAACCGAAGTTTTGAACCTGGAATATGGATAAAGCTCAGCAGAAATGAGAAAACAGACACCAGAGCTTTCGGGAGGAGAGTCATGATGTGGTTTTCACCAGGTAAAGGCTCAGGAATGAGAGTGGGTTATAACAAAGGGTTGCTGTGTGGTTCAGAGTCAGACCATTGTTTGAAAGTCAGGCAACATCTGTGAGAACTCTGTAAATTCCCTCTCTGGAGATGTTGGGACAGAGCACTGTGCACAGTAAAAAGAGGGCTAAGTGGAAGTCTACATACCTAACAGGGGACCCCATAGCCTCTTTCTTGACCTGCTTCCATACTGAAGGCAGTTATTTTGAGGTGGGTAATTTCTCTCTGAGGAATGAAAACCTAGAAACTCAGGAGGAAGACCGACACATCCTCAACAAGGCTGATGGACGCTTGCCTGATCATTATAGGGTAACAATCACCTGTTAATGAACCTCCAAGCATAGAATTATTTGTGTTCCAGTCTTAAATAGGAACTGAGAGTCAAGGGATGTGAAATATTTGTGGAGAACTGTTAATTTGAGAAGTGGAGACCGGCACAAATGAAATGCCCAAAATGACAGTCATGTAGCAGGTGCATAAAGGAAATGACTCACAGGAGGATTTCAATGAAACTTTCTCCATGAAAAAAAGAGAAAAGGAAAGGAAAGGAACAGAAATTTTGATGTGTTTGACTGTATTAAAGGAGATATTTATTTCTTTGGGAGAGTTTGGGGATGAATCAAGGAAAAGTATAAAAAATCCTCACTGATGAAAAATAACCATACTATTAATTATGAAGGAAAAAGTAATTATATAAGAAAGAAATATAATACTAATAAGTAACATAGCTCAGCTATAAATAATAACCAACAATTAAAGGATAATGCCAATGGCCATTATAGATAACAGAATAACTAACATTTTTGTTATACTTATATTGAGAGGATGAGTTTTATTGTGGGGTTTGAATTTAAGAGATATAAAACACCAAACACCTGTAGATAGAATTTAATAAATAATGATATCTAAAAAAAATCTTAAGGTATTAGGTAAATATTATCTAAGACTAAAAAATAAAAAATGTGAACAAAAAGTAAATATGAAATTGCTACCTCTCAGGGAACAGGCATGACATAAGGAACGTGAACTACAAATTTGTTTTTTTATAACAGGTTTACTAGATCTCTGTTATTAAGCCTATGGGATATTTACTACTTTGATAAAAAGAAAACATTTTTACAAAAACAGGAAAAAGAAGAAGAAAAGGCCAGGGCTCTGCAGGGTAGTACATGGTAGTCTTTGGTAGAAGAATCATTTGCCAGGGAAAGCAAGAGGCTCCTATAGCTTCACAGGGTATAAAAACAGGATTATAAGATTGCTGAAGATTATAGATATTTTTCAGGCTACTTAGGAAAAAACAGATTTTGGAAGTTATTATTATAGAGAGGATGGAGAGGAAGAGCTGGGAGAGATGACAAGGTTCTCATGGACAAGAAATACCAGCCTGGACTCTAACACTAGACATTTGATCAGTGTTCTTGTGTCCTAACAAAGAACTGCTGGCATAGCTGCCCATATATTTTGCATCAGTTGAACTTTGGGTTTTACAGATTGGGAATACAGATTGTGAATGCTGATGCTTATCTCAGTTGCCTCATGCCTGGGTACTTGTTTTTGATGATAATGGGAAATTGGACAACAGCAAGTATTAAATACTCAGCTTTAAAGAAACATTCTTGCTAAGATAAAACAGCATGAGACACAAAGTAGACAAACAAAGGGTGATGTTCTGTTCTTTCCTGATGGAAAACCAACTGAATCATTTGTTCTTAGTCACACTTGTCTTGATGCTCCAACAATGTTTTATTTAAGAGTTAATGGTTACTAATATAAAACCTCTACTGCAGATTATTTGAAATAGTCTTGGATGGGCCCAAATAGATATCATTGCAATAATGTGGATTCTTTCACAACTAAATATTTTATGTGCTTATAAAATACAAAGTTTAAAAGTGTTCCTTTTGGGATACATAAATAAACAGATAGAATGGATACAATCTAAGGACGATGTTTAATTTTCCAATGCCTAGAGTAGGAAAGCCACATTAATGTACAATTTTCTGAAAAGGTACATAGTTTAGTAGATATGCTCAACTTTCTAACAGAATTATCTTCAAGTACGATGCTGAAAGAGTTAAACCAGGAACTCTCAAATTCAATATTCTACAGGGTGTGAGGGCAGCCTTCAGAATCACAAGACCGCCGCTATCAATTGATAACTCTAGCGGAAATTCATTATTCTTTAATAAATTAAAACTTAATTTCTAAAGATTGCCAATATAAAGAGCAATAGTTGAACGTCATACTCCTGACTCCTTTCACCTTTATTCTCCTGACAAGCTTTCACTAATTTTTCTAACATTAGAATGACCCCAATGAGGTATGGGTCCTAAATCCTCGAAGCAATGATGAGATCTAGCTGGATTTTGCTGTCATATTTTAATGAACCAATACATCATCAGGTTATAAGACACACAGTCCTTTTTTGAATAATGTACTATGTTAAAGACAAAACTTTGGGGGTGCCTGGGTTGCTCAGTCATTAAGTGTCTGCCTTCAGCTCAGGTCATGATCTCAGGAACCTGGGATCGAGCCGCATCGGGCTTCCTGCTTAGTGGAAAGCCTGCTTCTCTCTCTCCCACTCCCCCTGCTGTGTTCCTGCTCTTGCAGTCTCTTTCTCTCTCTCTCAAATAAATAAATAAAATCTTAAAAGAAAAAAGAATTTTTAATGAATCAAAAATAAATAATGCTATCCTTTCAGATTCCTATTTTCCCTCTTAAATGGCACAATTAAAATTTGTGTTTATACCTAATTCAGTTTCAGGGCACAAAGATTTTTGTGAATCACCTCAGACAACTGACAATCATTATAGAAATGTGACAAAATTTCTACTAATAATAAAATTTGTAAACCTCATTATATAAGTATCCTTAATCTTTAATGCATGATTTCTGATAATACGAAATAATAGCAATGATTCTGTCTGCATTTCCTATTTGACTAAATTCTTGTTTTGTTTTTTAATTATAATTAATTTAAATATTGTTGAAAATTTTTTGAAGATTTTTTATTTATTTATTTGATAGGCAGAGAGAGATCATAAGTAGGCAGAGAGGCAGGCAGAGAGAGAGGGGGGAAGCAGGCTCCCTGCTGAGAAGAGAGCCCAATGTGGGGCTCGATCCCAGGACCCTGGAATCATGACCAAAGGCAGAGGCTTAACCCACGGAGCCACCCAGGTGCCCAATATATTGTTGAAAATGAAATAGCCCTTCTCTTCGTCTGCCAAAATACATATTTTTAATAGCTGTTGGCATCTGTGTCACAGTTCTTCATATGTATGAATCTATTCCCTGTGAAGTCCAGATTTTGAAAAGATTTATTCTATACTGAGAAATTTGGCAATATCTACCAACTTTGATTACATTGCCTGGTGTGTGACAGGCAATTTTCTACGTATGATTTTTCCCCCCCAATGCTGGATTGTTAGTGCTATCATTTTAAAAACATTTTTAGGGATCTGAATGTAAGTTAAAACTCAAGTCTCTGCTGTGTCATACAGGCAAATAAACAATAGGTTGACAAAACAAAACAAAACAACAATAACAACAACAAAAATGAACAGATAAAATCTATTACTAGGTTTGCATCTGGGCAGACAGTTAAACTGCTGGTAAATCTCAATCTCAGAATCTGTCATCTGGCACATTTCTCAAGTCACATACAAATGCCAGAAATTATAGTTTAGAATGTGGGGGGAAAGTGGCTTTAAAAGTAATGCTTGGATGTAAGGAGAGAAAATTAACACAGGTAGTCTTATTCTATTAGGTATTATAACTTCACTGACAATTCAAGAAAACCTATTTAGAAATTGTTTAAAGGGCCATCCATTTTGGAGTGAATACTGGTCTTGAAGATTCATTGCATGGCAAGGATAAGAAATTTGTTTGTGTCTGGTGATTTTGAGGGGTGTTATGGTGATTAAATTTGAGTAACAGAGAGACACTTAAAAGTCCAGCCTACCCCTTAAAACTGCCATAAATAGCCCACAAGTTTTAAGTTAACTCATCTTTATCTTAAAACCCACTACTTTTCTTCATTCCTTCAGCTTTGTCTTCATGAGACTGGAACCATCTTTATCTTCCCACATGGAAGTATACTCAAACCTGTTTAGAATCTCTATTTTTTCCCCAGCTTTATTTAGATATAATTTACATATAATATTGTGAGAGTTTAAGGTATACAATGTAATGATTTGATCCAGTCATATATTGTGAAATAATTATCACAGTAGAGTTGTTAATATCTCCATCACTCATTTAATTACTATTTCTTTTTTGTGGTGAATACATTTAAGATCTACTCTCTTAGCAACTCAAGTATACAATATACTATTGTTAACTATAATCATCATGCTGCACTTAGATCCCTAGAATTTACTCATCTTTCAACTAGAAATTTATATGCTTTGACCCACATCTTCCTACTTTCCCACCCACCAGCCCCTAAAAGCCACTACTGTACTGTTTCTGTGAGTTCAGCTCTTTTAGATCCCATGTATAAGTGAATATCATACAGTATCTGACTTTTTCTGGTTTATTTCACCTAATCTAATGCCCTTAAAGTTCATCTATGTCTTCACAAATGGCAGGATTTCCTTCTTTCCCATTGCTAAATAATATTCCATGTTATATACCCTCCACATCTTCTTATCCATTCATCCATTGACAAGCACTTGGATTGTTTTCATAACTTGGCCATTGTGAATAATGTTGCAAAGGAAATCCTTTCCTTTGGCTATATGCCTAGAAGTGAGGTTGCTGAATCATATGGTAGTTCTAGTTTTACTTTTTTCAGGAATTTTCATATTATTTTCCATAGTGGCTGCTCACTGTCACCCAAATTTCCACAACCCCCACCAACACTTGTTATCTCTTATCTTTCTGGTTGGAAGTCCAAACTATGTTTCACTAGGTAAAAACCTAGGTGTCAGCAGGGCGGTGCTCCCTCCAGAGAGTTTAGGGGAGAATGTGTTTCCTTGCCTTTTCCAGCTTCTGGGGCTGTACCCCTTGACTCATGCCTCTTTTGCCATCTTTCAAGTTAGCAACATAGCATCTTCCAGTGTCTGTTTTTCCTTCACATGCTATTTTCCTCTCATTCCTCTCTCCCTCTGTCTTCTTCTTATAAGGATGCATATGATTATACTTAGATCCCATTCTAATAAGCCAGAATAATCTCCCCCATTTCAAGATCCTTAATTCAATTGCATCTGCAAAGATACTTTTTCCAAATAAGGTAATATTTACAGGTTCTAAGGATTATGACTCCATAGCTTTGGGAACGATTATTCAGCATACTACAGGAGGTGTTAAGTGAAACTTTTATTGATTCTGATTTATTTATTTGTAGTTAGTTGTATTGATTCTGTTTCCCTGTCTTTCTGCAAAGTGTATGGATCAGTCTATCTATCTATCTATCTTTCTCTCTATCTATCTAGCTAGCTACCTATCCATCCATCACTTTATTTCATATATCTCTAATATACTTGAAAAATATATGACATAAATGTAAGATGATATAATTGATTATGCAAAATTCTATTTTACATGTCCTATGAGAATTTCCCCAAGTCTCTTGATAGTGAAAGATCTAACAATGAAATTTACTCTGTGTACTTTGAATTCTTATTTTCCCAGAAAACTCTTTAAGGTAGAAACTATGCTCAGGATATTTTTCTAAACCTTGTATGTATCAAAGAGAAAATACAATTATAGATTATCAATATTTTAAAATTGATTAGAGCAAGTGAATTTAATTCAATGAGTTCTGGCCTCAGAACTTTGTAGAATAAAGTTATTCCATGGCTTGATGGAAGTAAATCCTTTTCCCTAGAATAGATGCATGAGGATAACATAAATAATTTATTGTTGTTTTTTATTTGTTAATCTGCTTCTTCTACCCTGGAAAAGGATTGTATTTTGAAAGAACACTTGGAGAGTGGAAGAGAGATTGAGTGTTCCAATGAGGAGATTACTTTAATGGGGTAGGATGCCTACACACATCAGATTGTGAGAAAAGGCTTTGTCTACACTGAAAGTGATATATGCATCTTCCCTCACTCAGGGTCACCATGATGTGAAACTCAGGAATAGAATTTCCAATTATATTCCTTTTTCCATGTAAATGTTGTTCCCCTAGAATTGTATGGTCTGTCCATATATGATGGGCTCACAAAATGAACTTAACTGGAAATTCATTTAATCCCTCTTTTTGGTACTGAAAAAACATCTGATAGTGGCACATATGAAGCAAAGAGGGGTAATCTGTATTATGGGAAAGTTATAAAGAAAGCCAGGGTGATCTAACAATTGTATCCATTGAAGGGTATTACTAATCCTCCACAAGTATCAAATAGCAGGGCTAGTAGAAAGGAATAAACAGAAACTTCTCTGCTTGTAGAAAACTGGACCCAATATCATTGTATGCTGTTCATTGTTAGTCATCCTCCACATTTCTGTAAGGTCTATATTGTATGCCAGACACTATGGTGAAAACTGAAACATGAATGGTAGTATTTCTTGATCTTGAACCAACTTGTAGAATTTGCGGAAAGGTATATAAGAACCGCATTCTCAGATAAATAAACTATCTAAAAGCTACTTCATATAGACTGTGCCATTTATAATATGGTCTAATCAAGGAACAATTTTGCATTTTAATTTTTCCATCTCTTGAATCTAAATAAGATTGTTGTATGCACTATTTAATTCAACAAATATTTATTGAGTATTTAGTAAGTTCCCATGTCACTTTTCTCCAAATAAAACACTAGCTCATTCTTTGATTCAAATAACATTATGAAGTGGGTTCTTTTATATTTTATAACATTAGTAGCTTGTGTTTGTCATTAGTATAGTTGTCTGATGTCTTTGAATGTTAAAATGGCACTGGCTTTAGACAGTTCCTCAGGGCAGGGACTGTGTCTGCTTAAATTGCTTTGTGCAGAACACAGGTGGCTGAGTAATAAACACTTTTTGCTGATGCAATGTCTTGTATTGAAGACAAAGCCTCTGATTACTTAGTGTTTTGAAATTAGCTTTTAAAGATGCATCAGGAATCCAATTAGTGTATAAAGTGTGCCTGACACTGAAATGGCTTTGGAACAGATTAACAAGACCATACCACCCTCATCACAAAAGTTTGTATTTTAAAACCAGTATTACAGGACAAAAACAAATGTAGACCTTGAACAAGTAGATATATTTTTTTAAACCTTAATAGAATACCTCGTATTGTACAAGACAAACATGCGTACAAGCGTACATGCGTGTGCGTGTGTGCATTTTCCTCATCTCTCTGTTATGAGGGTTAGAAGTAGATCAGTGACACTGTTACGAGAATGATCCCAAGTGAACTGGTATTCGTTTGCCAGAGAATTCTAGTCTGACTTTGATGCGCTCAGTATGATTTTTGTGAGGTTTTTTTTCCTCTCATTTGGTATAATGCTCTATTTAGAAAACTAAAAGTGTCGTTCTTTTGGTGTATACCAGCAACACCAGATCTCCGTTCCCAGGGCAAAACTCAGGATATCTCTTGAGAGACCTCTGGGGTCCAGACAAGAAATGATAGGCACAGTTCATTCCTTAACCTTTAACTGCTACGGATGCTCTGACCTGATTTTTTCCACTTCTGGTCTAGGCTTTTCCATATGGGGCATAGACTTCTGTTCTTCTTGTGGTTGATATTGTTTTTCCAATCCAGTCTCTCTCAATGGTGCCAAAGTATTCATTCTACAAAGTGAGTGATCATATCACACATCTGTCTAAAATCATTCAGTGGTTTGTCTTTCCCTAACTGCAAACTCCATAAAGGCACAGTATATTTCTCACCACATTTCCATCCCAAGTCTTGTGCATAATACACACTCAGTATTTGTTTGTCAATCCACTGACTGATTGACCTGACAACCATCTTGGTCTTTCACTTTGACTGTGTTTTCCCAGATTTTCATTTAACTTTTCTGCTTGTGATTTAAATGCTGGCTCTACCCTTACCATGGTGATTCTCATTTTCATTCTTTTTTTCCTCTTGCTCAGCATTGCCAAATTTACTCAATCTCATCAATTTTATAGGTTTTTGGCTATGCAAGTTACCTGGTTACTCAAACCATGTACCATGGTTTTCTTGCATTCATTTTCTTGTCACTGCTATAACAAAATACCACATGCTTAGTGGCTTCAAAACAATACAAATATATTGTATCAGTTCTGAAGGCTATAAGTTCAAGATAAGTCTTATAGGGCTAGAATCAACATATTGGCCTTGCTAATTCCTTCTGAGCCTCCAAGAGAGAACGTGTCCTTGGCTTTTGCAGCTTTTAGAGATTACTGACATTCTTTGGCTCATGGCTTCTGTCTTCACACAGCCTTCTCTCTGTAGTCAAAACTTTCTCTGCCTCCTTCTTGTATGGGCCATTGTGATTACACTGGGTCCATCTGGATACTCAAGAATAACCCCTCTTCCATCTCAAAATCCTAAAATGAATCACATTTGCCTGTCCCTTTTACTATGTGAGGAAATATATTGCAGGTTCCAGGGATTCAAATGTTGACATCATTGGGGAAGTCATTTCAGCATGCTTTATTGCCTTTCTTGAAACAGATTTGTAAGCAACCAGAGGTATCCAAAAATGATTCCTTTATGTCCCTTAATATGACATATTTCCATTTGGTTCCTTTGCTGATTTTTTTTTTTTCAAATACAGTGTGGTCATCATACGAATCTCAAGCAACATAAAAGAACAGAATACACACAAGGTTTTCTGGCTCCCGTTTCTCAGCAATCACCAATATTAAGAGTTTGGTGTGGATTATTCCAGTCCTGTGTAAATGCTGACAGAGAGAGGAAGAAAAATGCATGCACATCCTATGTATTCTACATATATACAACCTCAGATGACTGAGAAAGGATCAGATATTATCTACATCTTGCTTTTTCTCAACTAATAATATACATGTAATGTATTTCCATGTCAGTGCCTCTATCTACTTCTTACATTTTGGAAGGAGATTACATTGAAATCACACGTTTATTTTAGGATACTTGACATTTTTGTATTATTGATTTTCCCTTACCAGCAAAATAGTACCTTTTATTAGGCCTTTTAAATTAAGACTTCTTATTTTGTTTATTTAAATCTTTCTCTAATTTCTGAAGTTGATTCCTTAAGTATGTAATAGACGTTTTTCTTCTCTTAAATTGTGTGTGTGTGTGTGTGTGTGTGTGTGTGTGTGTGAGTTCCTAACTGATTACTGCTGGCATTTGAGAAAGCTATTATTTTGGTATGTTTCCTTGTATCTGGCTATTTTCACTGAATACTCATTAGTTTTATTAGTTTTTAAGTGGTCCTTTTGCATTTACCAGGAATAGAAATATATTATGTGCAACTAATGCCAATTTAGTTTTTTCCTCCTTTGTTCACCAATTTAAAAGTTTGCCAGCTTTCTCTCTCTAATTACCCTCTGGATGCTCCAGCTTCCGGCACTTGTGTTTGCAGGTAAGGATGGCCAAGTAGCCATGGATCACCTTCTTATAATAATCAGCTATTTTGACATCTACTATGGAGAGAGGATGGGGAATAGTAAGTACCCGGGGCCAACATCAGAATAAATTAAAAATCTTATATTTTAGTAGGATGCTACAAGTCTCTGCATTTTAATTTCAGGATATTGGGAAGATAGTAAAAGGCTCCGAAAGAAGAGAGTGGAAATTGCATGGGATTGTTTCAGATTCTGCCCGTTTTACTTTCTTTTGTGTGTCCTCAAGGTATGTCACTTGTGTTGTTTCTTTTATTTTACTTATGGTTAATAAACATGAAAGTGGCATACATGGCAGAAACTAGGTGAACGATCCTTTTATTAATAAGGCTTCTTTCTACCTGGGAGTATTATGTGCAAAGCAATTGGTTTCTACAGTGTAAAACAATATGCTATTTCTAGAGTTAATGTTAAAGACCAAAAACACAGGGGAAGTTGTGTACTAAAAATGAAGCAAACATAATGACAAGAACTGGGATGCAAATTTTTCAAGCAGATACATTGCTTTCAACAAGAACAAGCATATAATAAACATCACTGTCAAAGTCAAAGCACTTGGTAGAGAGGTAGACTATGAGAGGCTGGGAGAATGGCATATAGGTTCCAAGAGTATTCAGATTCCTTTCAAAAACAGGCATAATGTTCAACTTCACTACATTTTTCTTCCTATTCATCTTTAGCAGTTTTGAAGCATGCTTGTTATAAATATGTGTGCATGTATTTAGATACAGTCTTGAGTTCCCTAACTGTGTTATTACCAGGAGAGAGCTGCAAATTCCTTGAAATATTCTGGACTCACTATCATAAAAATCAGTTAAAAATGTTGCTCTAATGCTGACTTACTTAATCTTCATAAATAATGTATTCATTTTACCCAGCTATTGCTAAATCATTTAAGAACAAATTGCCAGTGTGAAAAGAGTTACACCATTACTATCCTTTCAAAAAATTACCCACATTCATTTTATCCCTAAAAATATTTTATGAAATATTTTCAACATATAAAAAAGTTTAGAGACTAATTCTGCAGACACTAGTGCAAGCATACACATACATTTCTAACATTTTGCAACAACTGCTTCAGTTTTTTAAAGAAATAAACAACAGATTCAATCGAAACCACTTTGTACTCTTTTTCAATCAAAATTTCTTCCATCCTTACCTCAAGTTAATCAGGATCATGAAATTGCTAAGCAAACTGTATCCATGCATTTCAAAATATTTTAAATAATTATGAATGTATCCATATAAAATATTGTTTTACACTTTAAAAAATGGAGTACCTGAATAGTTCGGTTGGTGAGCAACAGACTCTTGATTTTGGCTTAGGTCATGATCTCAGGGTCCTGAGAATGAACCCCACGTAGGACTCTGCTCTTGATAGGGGGTTTGCTTGGAATTCTCTCCTTCTCTCCCTGCCCCTCATGCTTGCTCTCACTCTCTAAAATGAATGAATAAATCTTTAAAAACTATATACACAAGGATACTGAGTACCTCAGTTAGTTAAGATACTGCCTTCAGCTCAGGTCATGATCCCAGGGTCCCGGGATCGAGTCCCACACTGGGTTCCCTACTTAGTTGGGAGGGGAGTTTGCTTCTCCCTCTGCCTGCTCTGCCTGCTGCTCCCCCTATTGTGCTTGCTCTCTCTCTGATAAATAAATAAATAAATAAATAAAATCTTAAAAAAATATATATAACATATGTATGTATATATATACATACACGCACATACACACACACAAATTACACCACGCTATTGATTCAATTTTTCATCCTGTCTTTTAAAATTGATACTACACTTTTGGTATTTGTCCAGATTAATACCAATCAATCTTGTTATTCATGTCAACTGCCTTCTAAATTATCCTATTGAAAATAAATTTATGCTCAATATTTGTTTTTATATTCTATATTCTAGATATATTCAATATTCTGTTATTGATAGGCATTTAGTTTATTTCCATCTTCCCCCCGTGAGATGCAATGTGTACAATTACACAGGCAGGGGTTTCTCTAGAGTGGTGCTTCTCAAATGTTGATTTGCATGTGGATCCACTTGGGACTTCTGTTAAAATGCATATACTGATTCAGTAGATCCGGGGTGGAATCCTGAGATTATAAATTTCTAACAAATTCCAAAGCGATGCCTCTGCTGCTTGTTCATGGAGAATAGAACAGAACACATTGAGTAGCAAGGCACTAGGATATATATTTATATACATGTATCTCCTCTCTATATATACATATTCCTATATCCTATATATATATATCCTGTATATGTATACGTGTGTGTGTGCACACCCATGAAGCGGGTATTGTAAACTGGCTCATTCAACATTACTCAAACCCCTTTTACATTTGGCTACCTCACCTTTAGAGTTATAAAAAGCAAAGCATTCTGGACCCCCATCTCTTTTGCAGCTAGATTGCAGCTAGGTCCAGTATGCTACCAGCTAGATCCAGCCAATGCAACATAAGGCTAAGTTGCCTGCGCACACTCAGTCATCTCTATCCTGTCCCTTGCCTGGGACTATGGTGTCTCCAGAGGTGCAGCAGCCACACATTAAGCAAAGCAGAGTGACAAAATAGGTCTGGTTCCTTCAGGGCATTGTTAGCCATTGCTCCAGCCCAGGGATGCCTGTCCAGATAATTTTTATTTTAATGTTTGAGACAAACCTCTTCCTTGATTAAACCACTGTGATCTGGTTTACGGTCACTTCTAAGTGAACATCACGCTAAATGACACAGTGCCTCTTAAACTTTTCTAGATATTGACAAATTACTTTTCAAAATGCTGCTGTTACTTGACACTTCAGTCAGGAATATGAGACAATTCCCAATTTTATTTTTCCACATCTCTGATAGTTCTTGACATTATCAAGTATTTAGAATTTCTTTCCTGTATGATAATGATGAGAGTGGCATCAAATTGTGTTAAATTTTCATTTCTGTGGACTCTAGTGGCATTAAATTTTTTGCGTCATTGCACCTTCAGATTTCCTTCTGTGAGAATTTTTATTGTTGTCAATTTTCCTATTGGGTTATTTGCCATCTTATTACTGATTTACTATTACTGGGGAAGTTCCTAACAATAAGTAAATCAACTTTTTTTTTTTAAGATTTTATTTATTTGACAGAAAGAGAGAGACAGACAGCGAGAGAGGAAAACACAAGCAGGGGGACTGGGAGAGGGAGAAGCAGGCTTCCCACTGAGCAGGGAGCCAGATGCAGGGTTCCATCCCAGGACCCTGGATCATGACCTGAGTGAAAGGGAGATGCTTAACTACTGAGCCACCCAGGTGCCCCTCAACTTTTGTTTTCTTATGTATGCTTGTTAAGTATCTAATTTCAGATTGTAGTTTTTCTTTACACTTTGTTTTTGGTGTCTCTATTTGACAAAATGCAAATTAATCATGGTCAAATTTATAAATGTTTTCCTGTACATTTTGTGCTCTTCGTTTCTTCTTTAAGATACCTTTCCCTGTTGTGAGGTCATATCTTCTTATGCATGAATAAATTAACTTCTAAGTGAAATAAGTCAGACAGAGAAAGACAAGTATTGTGTGATATCATGTATATGTGGAATCTAAAAAAGGTCATGTTTTCTTACATTTTCTTTTAAAATTTGAATAGTTTGCTTTTCTCATTTAAATTATAATCTACCTGGAATGGATTTTTGTCACATGATAGGAGGAAAGAGTCCAGATTTATATTTTCTGTGTAAACAATCACCCAAGTCCACTACACAGAAAGTTCATTCTTTACTGCTTTTGTAAAGTCAAATCTGTCATTTCACATGTCACTAAGATGTCATTCCATTTTGTCAATCTATACTAATGATACACTGCATTAATACGTGGTAGAGTATGTCTTCCCATATTTGTTCTTCAAAATCTACTTCACTCCTCTTGCCCTTCTGTTTCCCAACTAGGTGTTCTGTAGTAATGTTGTGAGGGGCCGATCCTACTTCCAGCCATGTTTCCTAGATCCAAACATTCCAGCTTCTGAGGACCTATCACTGTGTAACCTGGGAGTTCAAAACAAATTGGAAAATTGTAACTCAAACTTATAAGATATGTTAATCTGAGCTGTTTCTTAGTGGTGACTTTTATGACCATCCCATTATTCTGTTAGTCAAGTTATGTCTCTATGATGTAACATGCTGTAGAAGCAGTGGGGGCTATGATTAAGAGTTCATTGTTCAGTCTCTTCTGCCATAAAATTGGGCCTTTGGTATGAGGTAATGTGGTACAGGATCCCACACCAATAAGTCAGGTTTTCTCTTTGCCTTAAGATGATAATGTTCTCAGAGGCCCTACAGCAAGCAAGGAAGACAAACTTCTATCTGAGCTAGATGTCAATACCAGTAAGAATGAATTGCTGCATGTCCCAGGGTGGAAAGGTTCCAATATATTCAACCTGGCACCAGAGGTCTCTTTGAGGAATGGTGATAAGATAAAGGGCTCAGAGTTGTTTTCTTCTGTTGGCAGGTTTATAGGTGGCGATAGCGAACATATGTCCTTGAGCCCATATACAGTTTAAAGCCGTGCTACCATGTGAACTCTCTTCTTGGACCCACTGTGCAAGAGTTAGAGATAATGAGGAGAGAGACTAGTACACAGACGAAAAATATCCTGTCCAACTCATCATCACTCTCTTTGACTTTAATTTTCCCAAATTTGTCTTGCAAATATCTGGAGCAAACTGGTAGGCCACTCATGCTTGCCTAAGAGTCAATGTATATTTGTACTTAATGCCATTTTCCCCCAAAATGACCAATGTGATCAGCATACCATTCTTCCCATTGGGAGGATGTTTATTCCCACTGACCACTAGGGCCATCCCTGAAAAGGGAAAAGGGATTGTGGTTTGGAAGGAGTCCATTTTCCTCTAGTAACAATTCACCTGTAAATTAGAGCTGGATTAGTATCTACTTTTGTCAGTGAGCCTCAGGGAACCCTTTAGGAGACTATAGGTGTAAAGCTGAAGGAGAGGTAGCAGCAAGACAGAGGTAGGTTACATGAGAGTCTGGACTGTTTCTGTAATTTAAGTTTTTTGGAAATTCAAGGCCTCCATCCTAAGTATACCATTTCTACTGCATGATGAATTGCTGCCCGACGCACTCAACATTATGAGTCTCTGAGTATAATAATATCTATTCATTGATGTCACATTGTCAGGCACCTAGCCTCAGCTGGTGCCCAATGGACTACAAGGATATGCTTCTTAAATAGTATCTTGCATCCTGCTGTAGATGACATGAGTTTGCATTGCTAGGGAACTTGTTAGATATATAGATTCTTAAGCTCCAACCCAGACCTACTAATCAGACATTCTGAGGGTGATAGTAATTAACAATGAAGTTTAAGAACCACTGACTTACAAGGATATCCTGGCAGACCAATGATTACTGAAACCCTAAGTGCTTCACTGACGTGGCAACCTCCAAGTTTTTGAAGGTTTTATCTCTCATCTCCAAAGCATCCAGAATACTTGTCTACTGCAAGGTCCAATTAACATGGTGGACCTCAACTCCAAAACGAAAAGGTTTTATCTCTCATCTCCAAAGCATCCAGAATACTTGTCTACCACAAGGTCCAATTAACCTGGTGGACCTCAACTCTAGACATACTGGAATTTATCCTGAGTTTTTGTTTTCAATATTCATATTTTTTTCAAATATTTCCAATGGACTTTTTACAGTTGTCTCATATTGTTTCATTTCTGCACTGTTTTTGCAGAAATACCTTTTTGAGCCTTAATCCCTCACTTATCTCTTTAATGATATTAAATCAAAGTATGTAAAAGTTTTTACATATTATCACATTATTCTTACTTAATTTAGTGTAAATTCATTTAGAGTAATTTGCTAGCTTTTCATTCTTTGTGTTTGTTAGAATTTTGATTTTTCAGGTTCATCTTATGTGGTATGTGGCAGTGATTATAGCAGTAATTCTTTCCCTATCTTTCTCTATCTTTTCCTCATAACCCATCCTGTATATTGGATTTAAATGCCTCCAATTAACCCCCAAGTCCCATAATCCAGAGTCCATTCTGAAACTGTCATTTTGGGGCTCCTATCCTCGAATGACACGGGGGATATGGTAAATTCAAACACCACACCAGAAGTAGCCTATTTTCCTCCTCTTTAGTTGGCTTTTTGTTCCTCTACTTCCCAGATTTGTCATTTCTAGTAAGCCATAATTTTAGGCTCAATTTGGCCTTAACTTATTTTGGCTCCTTTCACTATCAGTGGAAATCCTCTTCAGCTCTGATTTCAAGAGATAAGCCTGTCTGTGGACACCCCCCACCCAGTTAAATGGTTTCCATTTTTATTACTTCAACAGACGGAACTTCAGGTTTTTCCAGCTTACACTGATACCCCAAACCCGGGAAGCACGTGGCTTTAACCTCTCTCACTGCTTTACATTTACATTCTAAATCTGATACTTGGAAATGCTTATTTTGCTGGGCTTTTAAAATCTCTCTTCATGTATTTGTATACCATTGCTACACATTTTGATGTAGGAGGTAGGGTATCAGAGAAATCAATGTTTAAACGTGTCAATGTACAGAGTCATCTTAAGCAGAAATTCCATATTTTATTTTTCTTCTTTTTGAAGTCAAAAATAAACTTTTAAGTAAGGCAGAAAACATTTTCAAGATGAAGAAACCACACACCGATACTAGCTGATACACCTAGAATACCTACCCAATAAATGACATTAATAATAGCGAGGCTATCCTAGATGCTAGAACTCCTGGACTCTTCCCCTTCCTTTGAAACTATAAAGCAAGGGAAATTATTTTAGCAAGATAACATCCTGCACAATGGCCAGGCAGTAGCTGGGAATTACATTAATATGTATTAGTTCTGAGTGAAATTGTGTTTTCTTCAGTATTTCCTTATTATCCAGCAGATCGGGGCTAAATATCTGCTCTTCTTCAATATTTTCCATGAGGTATCTGCTCCTTCCTAACCAAACATATATCAAATTATTCTGTGACATTTCATCAACAGTACTACTCCTTTCTCCTAAAGACAAAACATGCTACTTCCTTGCTACTGTAATGGCTTTGCTTATTCTGGCTTGTCTTTCTATGGCATTCTCGAACACCTTTTCTTACTTATCCATACCTTTCAGATCCTTCATAAATCAGTCAACTCCAATCTTCTGCACTAAACTTTTAACTTCTCAGGAGTCCTACAGTAGTTTGGTCTATTCCGTTTATGTTATATATTTTTCTCTATTGAGTATTTATTGTTAACCTTTTTTCTCTGTATGTGTTGGTACACTATTTGAAATTTGAAATCCCTGAGAAGAAAAAGTGTGTCCTAACTTCCTTGAATATTCCACAGTGCATGGTCAAATGCAAAAACATTGTCGACTGCCTGATTTGATGAGCGGTCTAGGGACATGATAATAATGTGTATGTTATTCCTCTTCACTCTTAGTAGCTTCAACTTATGCTGCCTTTTTTGTTTGTTTGTTCAAAGAAATTCATGTGGTTTCTTTCAGGAATAATTGGAAAGAAGGATTAAATTTGTTTTCTCTTTATTTTTTTAAACCTGTATTTATTTATTTTAGAGAGGAAGAGGGAGTGCAAGTCGTGGGAGAAGGGCAGATGGAGAGGGAGAGAATCTGCAGACTCTGCGTTGAGCATATAGCCCTGTGCGGGGATCAGTCTCATGGCCCCGAGATCATGACCTGAGCCAAAATTAAGAGCCAACCACTTAACTGACTGAGCCACCCAAGTGCCCCTGTTTCCCCTTTGTTTGAGGTAATTGCTCATTTTCCCATCATACATCCTCCTCACTTTGATACTCAGAAATATTAATATTTGGTTATACAAATTTCAGAATTTCAAGTATTCCATGTATCAATTGTCAGTCAATAGTCAAGCATTCACTGACCTCTTGCTTCAAAGCCTAAACTATGCTAGACATTTTACATCTCTAATATACAGGAAACATAAGCAATTAAATTAAATTACACAATTAAATTATATTTATAAGAATAATCCACCAAATGAAAATAAGATTCTCAGTATCATTTCTGTGTATTTTCTATGCCTTCTTGTATTTTATAAAAAAAGATACATAGGGAATATATAATCAATGTTAACTATATAATATATATAGCTTGGAAGATTCCAGAGTAAATGGAAATAATACTATTTGGGACAAAGTTCCAAGTACCTTATGCTCTTAACCAAGTACATTAACTGGAATATTTTCTACATGACTTGTATTCTTCTAAATTTCTAAGAATCACAAGAAAAAAGAAATTCAGTGACTTACAGGCAATTTATATAATGGAGTTCCAGATTTTGCAGTGTAAGCAAGCAATGGTAAAATGTGTTCTCTTCCTCATTATGCCAAGTTAATGTATTAGTTCGTAGCATATGGCATGTGAGCCTCATGATAGGAGAATAAGCTTAGGCTTTTATACTGTCTACCAATAGGTGCCAGCATTCATTCAGTTCCCTCCAGGCATGGTAATTGTTCACATAACAGCAGGAAGCACATCTACACTCATGGCAATGGCTGAGAAATTGAGTTCATCTCACATTTTTCTTTCAAGCTTTTATTACACCGTGTATTTCAGAGTAGTGACTTGATTTTTATGCAATTTAATCCTCTTGCTGTGAGCATCATATTTGAGAACTTACGATCTTTCAGTTCATTCTTCATTCAATAATGTGTTTATGTGCTCTGTATACAGCATTATTTTGATACCAACTATTCTGTCAAATGCTCCAAAATGAATCAATTCATACAAACTGGGCCAAATAAATCAGTCCTCAGAAATATGCTATCAATTCCATTATACAAGTGAAGGGTAGAAACACTGTATTTCAGTGAAAAGTAGAACCATAGACACTAAAATATGCATTACTAATATATCAATCCTCTTATTTTGGTATATACCACTTCTAACTGGGTCTTTTCAGGATAGTAATTACCATAATATAATTTAAGCTCTGATAGGGATATGGAATGTTTCCATATGCATATCCAGTTCAGGTAATAAGACACCATAGAAGAGGTCTTATCATATAAGATATCTGTATAGTATAGTATTTTATTATCCAGTATAGTATAGTATAGTATTATCATATTAATATATATATCATATTATCATATTAAGTATAGTATTATTGTATTCAGATATCTAAAATATCAGAGAGCTAGGAAAAAAATGAATATTTGCCATATATGGAATTTAAGAAACAAAGAAAGAGAAGAAAAGAGAAAGAGGGAGGCAAACCAAGAAACAGATTCTTAACTACAGAGAACAAAACTAATAGTTTCCAGAGGGGGCATGGGTGGAGTGAATGTGTGAAACGGGTGATGGGGATTAAGCAGTGCACTTGTGATGAACACCAAGTGATGCACGGGAGTGTTGAATCATTACATTGTACCTGATACGAATATTACAGTGTATGTTAACTAACTGGAATTCAAATAAAAACTTCAAAAAAAAAGAGTGTATTTTCTAGGAATAAAGAGGAACTCCTGAAATCAATAATCATATTTTAAATCTCTAAAAGAGTATCAATCATATTACTTAGTCATGTTATGGATCAGAACAAACTTGACGAATTCATTGCATGACCATCAGGTTTTTGACTGCAAGCAGGAAAAACCAACTCTGACTCTCTTATGCAGAAAATAACACATTTTGGAAGAATGGTAGGTCTTGGAAGCCACCAGAAGGTTGGAGAACTTGATCAGATGAGCCAAAGCCAGGGGACACCAGTTTGTGGGAACCAGCCTCCCTTAAGAAGCACAAACAAACTGGGGGTTGCTGGGGGGAGGTGGGATTGGGAGAGGGGGAGCGGGCTATGGACATTGGGGAGGGGAGGCGAACCATGAGAGACTATGTACTCTGAAAAACAACCTGAGGGTTTTGAAGGGTCAGGGGTGGGAGGTTGGGGCAACCTGAGGGTTTTGAAGGGTCAGGGGTGGGAGGTTGGGGGAACAGGTGGTGGGTAATGGGGAGGGCACGTTTTGCATGGAGCACTGGGTGTTGTGCAAAAAGAATGAATACTGTTACACTGAAAAAATAAATAAAATGAAAAAAAAAAAAAGAAGCACATCCACTTCAAACAGAACTAAGATAACTGCAAATATATAAACTTCAAGCAAACCAACCTTATCAACCTTTCTCTGTTCATTTATTAATCACTTAGTTACATGCTTTCCTATGGTTTCTAACAACTTCATTTTTATAATCACTTTTCAACATGCAATAATATTGTGAGTTATGTATGGTACGTATAATTGATTTTCTGTATTACAGACAAAGGTAATAATATCTAATGTTTAACTTGCTTGTGTGGTTAAAACTCAGTCTTTGACCAAGTTTCAATGTTCTTTCTACTATATTTAAATCATAGGTGTATTTCTATATTTTTCTTTCTGACTTGCTTACCTTTTAAGTAATCTTGTTGGACAAGATGCTATAATTATCTTAACTAATAAAGTTGGTGTATTTCAATTTGTTATATGTTAACAAATACTACTCATAGAAAGAATGAAAAATACATAATGTGACTTGGGGACATATGTTTAGTCAGTGTGAATTATTTCCTAAAATGCCTATTGTGGTCAGCATTCAAAATCGCTAATGAAAACTGTCTTCTTTGAAGTTCAGTTTAGCTAATTACCAACAGGTTTTTTTTTTTTCATATTTTTTTTTACCCATTTCAGAATGAATTCTAGAGCAAAATAAATTAGCTGATTTTGGCCTTTATTTTTTAAAAATATTTCTTAAAGTTAGTTTTAAATATGACATACACCAAGACTTGAACTGATTGTACATTGATCATCTTAACTTTTTTAAGCTTGGGTTTCTATAGTTTTCCACTTTATAATCTGTGAGCCAAGCCCACGACTTACGTGTAGTTAGTTCAGAAGAAAAGAAAAGCTGCTTGAAAACTGTCCAGATTAGCAGTGTGCCACGTATGGTACGCCATTTCCGTTTACGAAACTGATTATGCCCTAAGTGGTGGGTAGTGGGCAGAGGCACAGAACCTTCCAACTACTTCTGCTACATGAGCATCTTTTCACAGTATCCTTAGGTTTGACCTGCTTGGAATTCTTTTGCAGCTATTTTCACATCTTGGTACTGTGACAAAATAGTTAACGATGCTAGCCAGGACATCTTTCCTCCACAAAGACTTTACCGGTTAGCTAAGCTGTCATATAAAACATCTGCTGAAGTAGAGAAAACTGGTGTAGAAGGAAAATGCAGCATTCAAGTATGGTTGAAATATTTCACATTCAAAATTGTTTTTATTATCCAGATATTTGTTAAAAAAACAAAAACAAAAACCATGTCTTCTGTAATTATATGAAAATTAGTGAAAAGATTGCTTTACCTTGGTCACTTTCGAGGATACTTCAAGGTTAACACGACTTTGTAGATATAACATCTGTCTCTTGGGAAAATATTAAACTACTTGTGTCAAGAACAATCGTTATTTTGAAACACTATACTACCTTGCAAATTGCTAGGATTGTAAACCATGGCTAATTAGCTTGGTATGGTATGTATGTTAGGTGAAAATGAACTTTTCCTTCAATATCAATGGGAGTGCTGTCATATTATGTGATTGAAGCTTGCTTAAATGAGAAAATACATATTGTGTATTATGAATCTTATCTGGCACATAGTAAGCCCCCATTTTATTCAAAAGGAAATAAGTATATCACGAGTTGCTTGTGTTATTATACCCTGCATTGTTCTCAAGCCAATTGAGAAGCAAATAGGATACACATTTTATTAAATTCTCATCCCAAACTGTCTTCCCATCACAGTAGGAATAAAAGAATAAATTACATTTATAGTACAATATAAGTAAGAAAACAGAGGTATAATCTAATTTATGATACCTAAAGACATCGGAAACAAAATAACCATAAACATTTTTTAAAAATAACAAATAAAATAATGTCTACTTTAGTTAGGTTTCAAATAATACCTCCTTCTCCAAGTTCCTCATGTTCATACACATTAGATATGTCATTTTCCATCCTTCTTGAAAAGGCAAGCTATTGTATTGCTATTCTCCAGGATATAGTATACATAGTTGGAACAACATTTCACAGCCGTTTTTTTTTTTTGTGTGTGTGTGATATGAAGTGGCCATGATGAATTACCTGCTTGCTGAAGGAAATGAGGCAAGTTGGTGAATATCACCCAGATAAGTCAAAATATATTGAAAAGAATAAAAGACAGTATACCTAGGTTCTGTTTCTGCACATGCCATACAATATCTGGGGGAAAATATTTTTGAATTGCAAGCAGTTTTCCACTAAATATAACAGGTAACCCCATCTTTATTTCAGAGTACCTAAACATTGTCACCAGTCTTCTGCTTGAACATGGAAATCAATAAGAAAATCAGAACCTTATAAGATACTCCATTCAGTATCCTTTCTAGGAAATTATTTTTAGTGAGTATCATTTTCCTGGGCACAGGGTCTTCTATACATTCAAAAGAGATATAATGTGTTCCTTCTAACCTCACTCCACTTCATACAAAGTCTTTGCTTTTCCAGGTACGTATAGTCTCACTTGAACAAGTTATATTTCCTATAATGCTTTCTCAAACCTCTATAATATCTAGCAAAGTGTTTGGCAATGTATCAACATGCTGATACATGATAAACTGAAATTAAACTTACTGCTCTCTTCCACATGTAATTGTTTGCTAATGTTCTTTGTAACAAAAATGCATAGAATGGAACACTAGGTATGTAGAACATAGTGGAATATTGCTCCACTTAATCTAAAAGCTGTAATTCTTTTATTTTTTAAAAGATTATTTACTTGAGAGAGAATGTGTGTGCACACACCTGTGCGTGCGCACACATGGGTGGGGGGGGGGCAAAGGGAGGAGAAGCAGGCTCCCTGCCCCAATGACGTGGGGCTCCATCCCAGGACCCTGATATCAAGACCTGAGCAGAAGGCAGATGCTTAACCAACTGAGTCATCCAGGTGCCCACAGAAACCATAATTTTTTTTTAATATAAATGATTCTTTTTTTTTTTAAAGATTTTATTTTTTTTTTTGACAGACAGAGATCACAAGCAGGCAGAGAGGCAGGCAGAGAGGGAGAGAGAGGAGGAAGCAGGCTCCCCGCTGAGCAGAGAGCCTGATGTGGGGCTCGATCCCAGGACCCTGGGATCATGACATGAGCCGAAGGCAGAGACTTTAACTCACTGAGTCACCCAGGTGCCCCAAACCATAAATTTTTTTAATCGATTATTTATTGCATTAGAATTTGAAACATGAAATGATATTATGTTGGTATAGACAGAGAATTATTTCCACAGACATTTTTGCTAGATTTTGCCTTCCCCATTCTATACTTATCTCCCTGAAATTGTTTTAATTACAATTGAAGTATGCATTATTCATTATTCGTTTTATCTTGATTATTTATGCCTATCATTTCAGTATGTCAGAGTGTACTTAAATTAAAAAATTTCAACCTATCTATGTACTCTTTAGTGCAAAGGACCATTATTGAATGAAGAATAAGTATTTAAAATTGTCTAGCAGTATTCATTGAAATCTCCCAGTGTAGAGGTATGAACTCAGAAATTCTTGCTAGCATTCATATTGGGAATCTTAATTATTAATTTGGGTTAAGTTGAAGATAAATTTCTGTGCCTCAGCTACCTTTCTTGAAGTACAGGATACACTCTGAATCCCTGTACTACATTCCCATTCTGAAACATGTAACTGCTACTTACCCAGAAACATTCATGTTGCCCAATCCCTTGGTGTCCCAACCTATTGTCTGATGGCACCACCACTGAAGTGATATCTATTGCCCCTACCTTCTCTCCTAATATCTGTAACCTTCCCTTAAAATTCACTTCCATGTGGCTAACTCCTAGCTGTGTCTATCTGGCCCAGAAGGCACCATACCCCACCAAACACCAGTTCTTTTTTTTTTTCTTTTTTTTTTTTAATTCATCATAATAAAGAAAATATTTCAAGATGCTTCCTTTTAGGGTATTATTATGGTAAGATTTCCACACTCAGAAGAATCTTTGAATGGGAAATTTATTTCATGCTATTTAGGACTCCAGTTTGTTCAAGTCTGGGTTAAAACTGTTTCGGTTTTGGGGTTTTGAGTTGATTTTAGTCGTGCAGTACAGAATACCCAATTTCCAGGGAATCATGCACAGGAAGAGATACAATTCTGCCTTTATTCATTCTTCAGTGTTTTTCATGGCCCTGGAAATGCTGTGTCGATTTTTATATGATTATTATAGCAAACATCTGGAATACCAGATGTGAGCAAACACATTAAGGGGCATTTAATCTATACATTTAAGAATGAGTCAAGTTAATCAGAAAACTCATTTCATTTCTGAAAATGAGTTAGATAAGCCAAATCAATAGTAAAATTCTATACAATCTGGAAGACAAAAGATTTAAAAAGAGACCATATGGCACTTAAGACAAGAGATTGTATGTGGCAATCTATTGTGTGTGTGTGTGTGTGTGTGTCCATACAGAAATACAAACTTCTCTGCAAGTCATATATGTCCCTGAGAAGAAAGGTCTAAATATTCAGAAAAAAATAATACTTGTTTATATTATCCTACTACATTAATTGTATAATAATTGCATTTAAGAACACAGATCAGATATAAATATTTCAGTAAATATGTCTGAAGAAGTAACTCTATGTTTCATATACTATATTTTAAGTTTCAGAGAGATTTTAACTTCATCACTTATCTTCTGATTACTGAAACATATTAATAAACTTGTACACATACATTTGAGAAATGCATATATTATGTAAACTTTTGATTGTTCTTCAGTAAATTCTGCTAACAGAGATTTAATTTAAATCGACATTTCATTTGAGCATATTTAAAGCTTAAATCATCAAGCAACTATGACTGCAAAAAGTATTAAGCAACTTTGTTTTTGTAAGAAAAAATATTATATATGTCATCTTGAGATATTTGGAGACAGCTAAATTGACTTATGAGGAAAATTGTCCATGATCAAAACACAGGGATTTAGAATTCCATAATTCAACTCTGCTCGTTATGAAAACAAAGATGAGACTTTGCTTCATGTCAACCAGTCTATTAAAAAATTACCCCACTTTTTCTTGCACTATTTCATAAGGATTTATTTTCATACTTTAGTATGCAAAAAAATCAACTTGGGGGTTAGCCAAAACACAGATTTCTGGGTCCCACACAGATCTAAGAAATAAAAATTTCTAGTTCTCGGGACCCAGAAATCTGTATCTTAATAAGCACTTCAGAAAATTTTGCTGTTACTCACTATACAGTCTCTGGTTTTCATATAAATGTATATGTAAATTAACATAAATGTATAAAGTCATTTGCATAATCCAACTATTTTATTTTGGTGTAGATGCTTCATTTTTTTTCAGTAGATATCAACTGAGAGTCTACCATGTTTCAGCCCTGTACTAAGTCTGATAATACTATGATGCAGAACTTCCCCTAAAGCGATTTTGAATCTAATAATAAAGACACATAATTTAACAAATGTGGATATTGAAGTTTGACAAATTAACAAATAAACATAGCATAGTGGTGGCTGAATGGATATTATAAATTTGAGGTTTTAGAGAAAAACAAGAAGGGGGATGTCTCTTCTGCCTCTCAGTAGGTCAGAGAGCTATTTTGTAGAAGTAATGCTTGAGCTAAAGCTTGGAAGAAATAAGAGGAACAAATTGGGTTAGGTGTTCTATTCGGAGGGAACAGCATGAACAAATGTAGAGAGGTGTAATGTACTTCAGAGGTGGAGAGTGTAATTGGGAAATAATTGGAAAGGAAGGTGCAGGGAGGTTTGTACCTGATCAATGAAGTGCCTTTAAATCATGTTGAAATATGTGGATATTAGCTTGTAGGCAATGGAACCATTGCAGGATTTTAAGAAGACTAATATGATCAGACCCGTGTTTTAGAAAAAAATCAATTAAGTGACAGTATGATGAAACTGGAGGCAGAGACCATTTAATACTTCAGAAAACAAAAAGCGGGGGCTTGAAGGATTGTAGTAATCATGGGGGTGAAGAGAGGAATCTTTTCACGATTTTTACAATTCTATAATACAATGAACTTAGTTGATATATAAAAGCAGGCCCAATCCAAATTGAAAAAAACACATAGGTCTTCAGAATGAAAATAAGTGATCATGCACAAAATATATAGGTAATATAAAAGCTTGATAGAAAACACAATGATTAAATTGACTGTATCAGAGACCCATGGAAATTTAAAGCTACAGGAAACCTTGGGATCATCTTGTTTAAACGAAAGAGCTAGTTGTACTTGTGGACTACAGGATGTATGACTAGGGACCATAGTGGGTTCATTGGAAAACTTGGAGCCTAATACTGAGGGGTTCTGTCCTGTTGCAGAGATACAAGAAGCCATTCCTATACTTTAAAAAGGATTTGCTATAATTGAAAAAGAGGGAAAATTTGAGTGTAATAGTGTTTGGCCTTACAAAGAAACATAATAAAAGTCAATGTTTTTACACTTTATTCTCTGTATTTGTGTCTTTCAGAGATTATGGAAGACAGTTTATTTTCCTATTGATAGTAGTCTTTACAGAATTCTTGCAGGGATTTTTTTTTTAAGAGGTTTTTTTTATATTTAATTATTGATTTTTTTTTCAGCATAACAGTATTCATTGTTTTTGCACAACACCCAGTGCTCCATGCAATACATGCCCTCCCTATTACCCACCACCTGGTTCCCCCAACCTCCCACCCCCCGCCCCTTCAAAACCCTCAGGTTGTTTTTCAGAGTCCATAGTCTCTTATGGTTTGCCTCCCCTTCCAATTTCCCTCAACTTCCTTCTCCTCTCCATCTCCCAATGTCCTCCATGTCATTTGTTATGCTCCACAAATAAGTGAAACCTCTTGCAGGGATTTTTAAAAAGTGAGCTTAATTAATTATAAGAATATTCATGTTTTATGCAACAACAATTTATTTCAGGAATCTCTGCTTTAGATTATGTTAATTATATGCAAACCTTGACATATATGTTACTATCTATTCACATACATAAACATATAGACATACATATATACATGTTTATGCATATATTTATATATGCCCATACATACAAAACATGCAGATATTTACACACATACTGAGTGTAAAATACACAGTTTATATTTTCTTTGTATCGTAAGTACTGTCTAGTGTGCTAGACGAAAACAATAAACACTATATATATTACATGGGATGCTTGGGTGGCTCAGTCAGTTAAGCAGCTGCCTTTGGCTCAGGTCATGATCCCAGGGTCTTTGGTCCAGTGCCGCGTCGGGCTCCTTGCCCAGCAGGAAGCTTGCTTCTCCCTCTGTCTGCTCTGGCTGTTTCTCCCTCTGCTTGTGTTCTCTCTCTCTGACAAATAAATAAATAAAATCTTAAAAAAAAAACCCACTATATATGTATGATAAAATTCAGTGAAATATATATGTATCTTTCAATAAAAACAAAGAAAAATGTCAGTGATTTTTTTCTGTACTCAAATTTACTTCTTGTTTTTCCAATTCTGGAAAAAAAGCAAAAGAGAATAAATACAATTTTACTACTTAATGAATCGTTAATAAATACACACATATGTATTTTACCTGGAAAATACAAATGTTACACATTTTATTACCAGAAAAAAAAATATTTTCATTATGAGGTTCTTTAAATACACTTTTGGCAAACACATGCATATTTACTCGTCAAATGGCTTTTAAAATATAATTTTGACTTATATTTAGGCTATAGCCATAAATTACTTGTATAAAATAGTGTTAATGTAAAATCTAGTCTCATCAAAACCAATCTAGTTTTTTACTCTATTTTAAAAACTGGAGATAAAAGAGTAAATCAGAATGAAAATTCTCTGTATTTTATATTATTTATCATGATGTTGAGAATGTCATTTTCACAGATAAGATTTACATATTCTCTTGGTCTTAAGAAAGTCTGTAATAATGGTTTATTGAATTCCACAATTTAGAAAATTGTCACTAACATGAATACTTAAGTCCCAAATTATCTAATGTAGTATTATCCAATATTAACATACATACAAGCAAGAGCATATGGAGTTTTTCTTTAAACAGTCATCAATGGAACCCACAGAATGTCTAACACATGTATTTAGATACCACAAAATTCAGGAGTTTTATGAAATATTAATGTAGTTTTGCAAGTCATTTTAAAATTCAGTGATCAATAATTGATTAGTCTATAAAACAGATGTATTGCACAACAACATCAACACTATATTAAATTTACTTGAAAAGTTAAATTTGACCTAATCGCCCACCTTTTTTTTTCTTTACAGAAAAGGGAAGAATAAGTAAAGTACTCCTTCTTTTACCCATGTGTTCTGAAACCTACGTTCTCTCTGCTCATTTTCCTATTTCTTTATTAAAACTTAATGCAGCATGGAGACATCTTAGAGAAAAATAAGGGAAAGATGTGATAAATCCAAAATAAAAAGTCATCTTTAACTGGTAAATATACAATGATGCAATAAAACACACAGGAGAGGGAATCAAAGCCAACTTTCCAGCTAGCCAATTGCTTCAAAGGTAGTTCTATGGTCACTAAAGTCAATATCTAAAAAATTATCTTCAAATCCACAAGCCAACCTGAATTTTGCATTTTTTTCTCCCTAGAATTCAGACAAAACTAAAGAGTGTTCATAGTATTAAGTTTTAATTTCAAAAGGATGGGGGGGAATACGTCTTGAGAGAATTAAGACTCAAAAGTCAAGGAAAATTAATCTTAAAAACCCCATAGGATTTTGGAATAAAGATTAAATATGGAAAATTTGCTTAAACATTTACAACATCAACAAATGGAATGTACCTACCCTTATCACCAAAACCAAAGTAAACCAAAATCTCTCTCCCTTTCTCTCTCTCTCTGTCTCTTTTTACCTCATCTCCCCCTGGCTTGCTCTCTCTTTCTTGCATGTGTGTTGGGGGGTGGAGGTCAGACATCTTTCTTTCCTTTACTACCCTTGCATATTCAGGCTGACTTTCACCTCACTTTTTATTATGAAATAGTTGGCAAATGAAAAGTGTTAGATACATGGGTAAATTATGAAGTATAATAGTAAGTCATTAAAGAAATCATTTAAAGAAAGGGAACATTTCCAATTCTTTTAGGGGTTTTTACCAGTCTATCTTTTTGCTTTTATTTCAGAAAAAGGAAACACACAATTCCCAGATTAGTTCGTTTTATCATGCTCTTTATTTTTGTAATGTATTTATTATTTATATATGTACCACATTTTTAAAAAAATTAAAATTTTTGCTTTGTCTTATAAAATGTTTTCATAATGTATATATATTTTTATTTTTACATTTTGATGCCCATAGTTATAATGCAATGTTTTCAGTTGTACAATGTTAAAAACAACACTTCTATGGTGTTATTTTTCATGCTTCCTGGGACAAAGATACAAGGTTTACTTGTTCATAAGATGTCACTAAATTATCTTCTAGGGTGATTATAATGGTTTTGACCCACAGGCAATAAGTATATGAGAGTTTCTAAGCACTAATATGTCAGCATTTCATATTCCCACAAATCTGAATTCTTGCCAAATTAATGGTACAAGATATAATTTCATTGTAGTTTGAATTATAAATTTTGTGTTACCTAAGGTTGAGCATAGTTTCACTATTTATTGACCATTTGTATTATGATGTATTTATTTTTAACTCTTGCCCATTTCTCTATCAGGTTGTATTTCTCTTAGTAGTTTTTGGTATCTTTTTTCTGTCAACTCATTCTTTGTTGATTAGATGTGAAGGAAATACTTTCTCCTAACTCATGGATTATTATTTTCCTTCTTTACGGTACCTGCACTTACTTTTAAAATAAGTCCTGAAAGGGGTTGCCTGGCTGGCTAAGTTGGTAAGAGCATGCAACTCTTGATCTTGGGTCATGAGTTCAAACCCCACACTGGACACAGAGCTTACTTAAAAAAATAAAGAGAAGAAAAGAAAAGAAAAGAAAAGAAAGAAAAAAAAAGTAAAATATATATATAAGAAGTCTTGATCACATAAACTACAAATAAGTAAATAAAGTTTTTTTCCTTAAAATTCCTGAAAGGCTTTGACAGTTCAAAGCAACACAAGTCAGTAGATTACTGAACAGCTTAACTTACATGACTATGAAAGACCTTGTCCTCACTTTGTGGTGATCACTTGAGCACCACAGGATATGGGGAAGGACACAAAGATCAAAGATCTAAACTTCAGGTTATAGCAACTATTCCTGAGATTCAGCAGAAGGGGAAAAACCCTTTAGATGGATTCGAATTATTTATATTATATTACTATTGTAGAAATTATTACACTCAAGAGTAAAAGAAAGAGAGAAAGACAGGGGCATTTGAAGACTAAAACCGTCTACCAATTTCTAAAACTGTTAGAACAAATTTAATTATAACAAGGCTGAATTTCATGCAAAATGGATGAATGTTTCAATTAGAATATTTACCTAAGAATTATGCTGATCCTGTTATCGTCCCAAGAATATTAAGTCAGGAAAAATAATTGTAAATTATAATAACAAAATTTCAGATAAATTCAATGGAAGGCTTTCACAACCCTTGGTGACAAATGCATTTGAGATATTTAGGTTTCTTAGGATTATGGTAACAATTTTGTCAATTTTAGCTGCTTGTATAAGTTTTGAAATCCCACAGTCAAAATGAAGTGGTATACTGTGTGTTTTAGAAGAGGTCACATATCAGTGTTGGAAGACAATTCTCCATGACACTTCTGCACATGTATCAACTTTTGTCCTGAACTAAACTTGGGATGTTCCTACAGCAAACAGGCTTGGAAGATAGAAATAGTGTACCCCTTCAGGGTTGTAAACAGGTTTGTTTGAATACCAGTTTAAAAAAAGATGTCTCCTTCCTAGAAAAGTGTGGACAAGTTTGCCAGTGGCTCCTTTTAAGAGATTGGGGTTTCCTAAATTCAGGGTTCCTTAACTGTGACACTAACACACTGTGTACAACATCCAGCTGAGCCCAGCTCTGCTTCAACTTTGTGGAACCTGGGGACAGGGGTAGGGGGAACTTGTGCACTATCTCTTATTCGTGGGTAATAAAGTAATAATACCCTTTATCTCTGACCCAGGAGTCTCATGTCTTCTGTCAGCATCTATGAAAGATTGGTAGGCTAATAATGTGTTAGTTTGCAAAAGTAATACTTTAGATCTGCCACAGTTCCTGGAGTATAAAATGATGCTCTTTTTAATCATCATTTCTTGGTAAATGCTATGTCTACACTACTACTCATTCTTATGGAATCTCTTGATTGTTCCTCCAATCATAGAATGGCTTGGGAATTCTTGTGAACTAGAGAAAAATTTATCCTGAGTGTGAACATTTCTCAGTTATCTTATACCAGTTTCTTTCAAATTTGTTATTATGGTAAATCTTTAAAACCAAAGAATAGAATTTTCTAAGATGGCTGGTATGATAAAGAGAATTGCAACATGGCCATTAGAACTAACTGCAGTCAACTTCAGTCAACAAAGTTATTATTTACATCTTTGTACACAGGATGTTGAATCTAGTATAAAACTTATGATGGACCAAGATAAATACTAAAATATTTGAGATTAATTGTGAGAAATGTGAGATTTCTACTTCATATACATGTATACCCTAACCAAGAGATAAAGAGATCCCAGGGAGATCTCTTACTTTTGCTTTAGTAAGAAACACATAAAAATTCTTAAAAATTATAAATAATCCAAGCTATATAATATCCAATAAAGGAGGTTTATTTATGGATACAAGTTATATTTTCTATTTAGTCTCTCATCCAGTCAAGTGACTGGATGTTTATGCAGGGTGTTGTAAAATGGATTTCCAATAGACAGCATATTATGTTCATAAGATTACTTATAACTCTAAGAGTCAATGGCTTTACAACTTTTAGAAATTTTTAAAAATCCACAGAAGTATTTCTAATTATATGGTTTTTTTTCTAACAATCTAATTGCAAGTTTACATTTTACACATGACTAGATTAATTCTATTAGTGGAATCATCTTGTATTTAATGTGCCGCAAGACTCTCCAGTTTTATCCCTCACATATGCTAAAAATAAAGTAAATTTTAAGATATACTGGGATGTTTGATGTATTATACATATTTGGTTTTATATAAATTCCTAAAAACTTGTGCATTCAGAAAACATAATGCATGCAAATAAAGCCTATAACTCAGAAATGTATATACTTTTAATTGATCTTTGTGTCTTTTAATTGTAAAAACTAAGTTGATATCTCCTTTTCAAGAAATAGAGTTTTTCAGAGCACTATGGGTTTATTTATAATGACATTCCTTGAAGAAACAACCAACTTCATTTTTTAAAAGATTTATTTATTTATTTTAGAAAGAAGCAGAGAGAGAGGTGGGGAGGGGCAGAGGGAGAGGAAAAGAGAGTCTTAAGCAGACTCCATGCTGAGAGCCTTGAGCTCCAAGCAGGGCTCAATCTCAAGACCCTGAGATCAGGACCCTGAGATCATGACCTGAGCCAAAACTGAGTCAGAGGTTTAACCAACTGTGCCACCCAGGCACCCCCCTTCTTCATTTTTTTAAATTAAGTTTTAAAAAGATCTAATGAATAACTTCAAACTTAAAAATGTCAAGGCTAACAAATACATACTAAAGTTTCAAAGACAACAAATATTGGTCTGAAAATGTATCTATGTGTCCTAGTAACAGAAAACTCGGGCAATTATTTGTGGGAGAATGTTAATAAATGCATAATCCAAAGTATGAAAGCCCCAGCGTTTCCCTGTCAATAAAACAACTGAAATACTTGATTCACACTTTGATTATAGCTCAGTCAGTGGCATCAAAAGAAAATCTCTGACTTAAACTTACTAAATTAAATTGCTTTAATCTATCATTTCTTGTGGATGTTTATTATAATGTTGGACTCAGTGCAGAATATATCTATTTTATTCTAGAAAGAGAGGTATCGATAGAGACAGAGGCAGAGAGAAAGAGAAAAAGACAAAGGGAGAGAAAAACAGAGAGAAGGAAAAAAAGTTAAAAAGTAGTGGCTTGTAGCAATGATGAAAAACATGTTTTAGGTGGCAAAATGAAATGCATGCAAATGACAAGTAGGCTCCCTGTACCCTGAAAACATTCAATTCCGAGTGACCTGTAGCCATAAATTACCAGCACGAAGCTTCGGATCCTAGTCCTGTAATTTCATCAAGATCAACAAGATGCAATCTTGAAAACTGTTTGCATGGTGTGAGGACGAATTGATGCCCTTGTTCTTGCAGACAGCTGAGTTTGATGCACATGAGTCTGATACTTTTCTGTCTCTCTGTAGCCGTATATGGCCATTGTAAATAATTAAGTAGAAATTTGTTACCCTTTTGTCAAATGTATTTCTGATGTTGCTCTTCCTAGCTTCCATTAAGAAATCCCTTGATTAAATTTTAAAGTCTTAAACAATTTGAAAGTCTGAGAGCATTGGATACAAACTACAATTTGAATGTTTTGCAGGGGAAAGTCATACTCTCTTTGGGAGTAGGAAAAATCATGCCAGGTGTTTAGTATGCAGCCCCATGATTCCTTTTCAAGGCACGATATTACGGATTTGATTACCAACCCTGTAGCTGGTTCTTGTAGGTCATTTATTTTCCCAAGTCCCTTTTTGTAGATATTTAGAATATACTGTTTAAAATATTTGAAAATATTTTAATTTAAGCAAAAATACTCTTGTAACTAGAAATTTTAAACTCTTAATCACTCCAACTCTTACATAATATGATAAAAAGAAAATACTGAATAAATGTTATTTACAAAAATAAACTTTAAACTCATAATTCCTCTTTATACTTTGTTTATAATACTCTCCAAATAATTTTTAGGAAAGGAAACAAAACAAGGAGGAAAGGAGCTAAATAGTGAAATACAATTTTTCTGATTTATGCTTTAGAAAATATGAATAACTTTAATTTTTAATCACATTCTTCTTAAAATGCATGAATTCCAAACAGATTGGTATGAATATGCTGCACTTGTGGGGGTATACCATAATTATTATATATAGTTTGGAAAAAATAAAACAACCTTTAAATCTAGAACACATATAATTTAAAAAACAAAATATGGCATTAATTTTCTCTTATAATTAAAAGAAGCAGAACACATTACCTTTTGTGAGGTTTTATAATGAAATGTTTTCTGCAGATTTTTACTTTCTTTTATGCAGGTGAATGTTACAAGACTTTATTTCTCCTCTCTGTTCATCATTTCCTCTTTTGCTTTAATAAAATGGATGAAAAGAAAAAATGAAAAGTATATTTATAGTACTTAGAATTATACACTCCCCAGAGACTTTATTTCTGTGGTGATGCTATTCCCTTAACAACTCGTCTTATTGACCACTGTACCCATTACATTTACATCCTGTAAGTGTCTCTCTCACTTTGAGATAAGAAAATTAGAAGTCTCATGATTATTTATTTAGGAATTCTCTCTGGGTTTGAGTTATGTTTTGTATATTATACCCCCGAATCTAAACAAAAAGCGCTAAAAATTAAAATTGTACGCTTTGATCATACTGCCTTTCTCCCTACCCCTACCTACTCCCAACTTTTGCCTTTCATGAACTCTGTAGAGCTCATGTTCATGTTCCATTATTTTTATGTTTCACCTGCTATTAGTCCTTGACTGCTGAAATTTGGCTATGCAAACCCAAGTTTAACTGTAGGAATTGTTGATCCAAAGACAGAAGCTGGCTATGCCAGCCACCTCCTTTCCTCCTCTCTCTCTTTAGGGGCCCAGCCTCCCTAGGTTCTGGTTGTGGCCCCAACTGGGGTCTATCCTGTGGAATTGATACTCCCCTCAATGTGATACTCCCCTAGTATCACGTTATGTTCTGAAAGAGAAAGAGGTAGACAGCCTTGGGTTTGTAACTGGAATCTTTTACTCACATGATGTTCAGTGAGTCAATCATCACAACTTGTTTCCTCTTAAAAACAAACAAACAAACAAAAAACAAAAACCAAAACCAGAATCATATCTTGTGCTTTGCAGATTGGTTTGGAGGACTGAGATTTTTATATATATATATGCAAGTTTTACAGAAGTTGGCAGGATTCTGATACATAGTAGGCTATCAGTAAATGGTTAATGCCTTTTGCGACACTCATTAACATCCTAGTCCCAGACTTAGGGGTGGGAAGGGTGCTACGGTGTTGACTTGGTTATTAAGTCAACTTATCAATTTTAAAGTTTTAGGCAGAAGGGTGGGTCACTGCAATGATTTAAAACATTAAAACCACTAGCCTGAAGAAGGGGAAGTTTAAAAACTATTTGATGTGTAAGTCCTTCCTCCACAGACTCTGAAATAATTGAGCTGTATTGTGGCCTTGGCTTTGGGAATTTTAAAAACTCTCTGTATGATTCTATTATGCAAAGTTGAGAATCACTGGTGTAGTGTGCTGGTATATTTTTACCTTAATAGGAGCTTCATGAGTTTCAAAGTTTTGCAGTGGTGGGGCACCTGGGTGGCTCAGTGTGTTGAGCATCTGACTCTTGTGGTGGGCATCAGGTCATGATCTCAGGGTCATGAGATCGAGCCCTGCATGGGACTCCATGTTGAGCATGGATCCTGCTTGAGATTCTCTGTCTGCTCCCCCACCCCCGCCCATGCACGCACATGTGCTCTCTCTCTAAAACAAACAAACAAACAAACACACAAATTATTTTTTTTAAAGATTTTATTCATTCATTTGAGAGACAGAGATCACAAGTAGGCAGAGAGGCAGGCAGAGAGAGAGAGAGGAAAGCAGGCTCCCTGCTGAGCAGAAAGGCTCGATCCCAGGATCCTGAGACCATGACCTGAGCCGAAGGCAGAGGCTTAACCCACTGAGCCACCCAGGCACCCCCAAACACACAAATTATTAAGTCCTGCAGTGGTTCCCAAGCCAGGAGGTATCATCCACCGAGGTATATTGGGAAATGTTTACGTACAGTTTTGTTTTACATAGTAACACAGGGAACCAGGGACATAAACAGTCTCTCCACAGGTGAAAGCCATTGCCCCTCATCCACAGCCAGGAGAGGACCTCTCCCCAAAAGATATTGAGGTTCCAAAGGATATTTCAACCACTTTTTTCTCCTTCTCCATTTCCTTCCTTCCTTTAATCCATCTAACTTTTCCTTTCTCTTCAGTTAACATTACATATTTCATTCATTGTTATTTTAATTTTAATTACCTTGCATGTTATCAGAGAAAATAAAATAAGAACTTGAATTTGCCTAGGCCCCCTGCAGATTGGTCAAGAATATTTCTGACAAAGCTGGGCAGGGAAGGATTGCAATATCTAGAGCCTATGGTGGACCTATTGTCCGTGCTGTCCTGAAAGTACCCCTTAATGATGCCGGGACAGTAGATATCTGCTCTATTTACTCCTTGCCATCTTTGCCCTCAGATAATAATTTTAAAACCCACTAATGTAATTTGTACTCTTTTTCCATTGATTATACAATGTTCCGAGGCTGCCTTAGAGTACTGAAATAGCAGCAATAATTAGTATTTATTGAACACCCATTGGGTACATGCCTAGCACCACATAGTAGACCACTGTGTGAATCTTTAACAATTCTGCTACTGCAGACTTCAATGGAAAATAGATAGTCAAAGAGCACTTTTACATGAGGTAGAAATCCATCTTTTCAGGCATGTGGTCAAAATTTAATTCTAATTTATAATTTTTCGGTGCTGATTGGATTTACAATGATTTATTCTTACTTTTCTCTTCATCACTTGGTTCTAAAAAATCCTAGGTAACTGTAATTAGCCAAATGAAAAACAGTTGCAATTTCTTTTGGCATAATTATTCAACTAGGAGGAAATAACACCAGCATTAATGTATGACACTTGCATTTTGACTGTGGCCCTGTTCAATGTTTCTCTGAACCTCCTTCTTGCAGGGTCTAATGCGGGAGGATATATAGAGCTTGGACTACAGAAAACCCTTGTTTCATACACAGAGTTAGGGGAATCATGCAGACACACTGAAAGCTAAAAAGCACAAGAATCACATTATTCAACAATATTCTGCCATTGGATTTTTGGTTAGCTTTATTCCTTTTAACTTTAGCTATTCTAAAATCAATTATTAAAATGCAAAAGTCAGCTCAGAAGATGTGAGGAAAGGGGTAGTGAGCTGATAAGTAAGCCAGTGACATAAGTAATACACACTATGATTTTATAATTATGGTTCCATAGCTCTAATACTTCTGGGTGTGAATCATGGCAATACACATATTTGTATCAAAGAAATTGGGATATGATAATTATTACTTTGGGCAATGATTTGTATTAATTTGAGTATTTGAGTGTTACAAATGAATAAATAAATAACATCCTGGAAATTGAAGATGAGAATTCTGTAAGAATTAAAATGATTCAATGTTTTTATTTGTTCTCTGATTTCTTTTAAGTAATTAACATCACAATATACTGTTGTCAGTGCAAAAAAACCACACACTTTTGGAATATTGGTATTGAAGAAAACTTTGTGATCTTGTTCATTCATTTTTACCGAATAGAATTGAGTTGATTTGCTGATTTTGCAGTGAAATATCCCACAATGTACCCTAGCACATAAAGGTGTAATGCAATAATCTTGGTGCATTCTCCTGTTGATTTAATGATTGTTAATTTAAGTGCTATGTTAGATAAAATACAAAGGTCTTCAGGCAGGGGAGTAATTTAACCAATTTTGTATAAAGATATTGATTAACTTTTTATGTAAGGTAGAAGGCATTATAACACGTCTGAGTATTTATTTAGAGATACATAGCCAATTAAGTAGAAATTATTTTTATATCTCTATGGGCTTTAATAATGATATAAATATTTAAATATGCAAACCCATTCACCTGCCCAGAATGCATGCTACCCTTTCTGCCATAAGCATCTTCCTTTTCCAAACAGTTTACACATTTTTTTCTGTTTAAGCAGTATCTCTTATCCATGATGCAAACAGATGAAAATCTCACTTGAGCTTCTTTGGAAGAAAATGAATAAGGGCATATCCAAACGGTGCATGTGACAATATTATTAAATAATTACATCTTATGCTATACAGTTTATATTTTTAGTATTTGATAAAAATATTTCTGACTATAGCTAGGATTTTTTTAAAGATCTACCAACCCATTAACATTATTCAATTGAAGTAATTAAATAAATCAAATATGAAATTATATTAGAATATAGCATACTATTCCACCTATCATAATACTGAAAATAAGACTATTCATAATTCTACTGCATATCCATATATAGACAGGCTTGTAGTCATAATGTAGAGGTAATTTATAATCTGGTTTTGATCTATATAGAGAGGAGAGATATTTTCTTAATCTAAGGAAATATTTATATTTTTTATTAACTTTAATCATCTGTTGGCTTAAATAAAAACATATTATTGTGGTTTGCTAATAACATTTTAATGTCTATGCATTTTTAGAAACACTACATCTCTGAGAGGGTGCCCAAGACATGGAGATACACTTAATGAATATGTAGTATATCCTGATATAATAACTTCTGTTATGGTACTCTTATTTAGTAAGTACTACTACCGTGCACACTGGGGATCAACATTTTAACTCTTTTTGTACAAGTTCATCAGGAATAGATAGTTATAAATAACAATACCCCGAGAAGTATTCTAACATGGGTATTTCTCATTTTAGAAGGGTTCTAAACTGTTATTTCTGGAAGACAACAAAAATCCTAGAGAACTAGTGAATATATAATAAACCACAGACAGAATAAGTGAACATAGAATAGGTTATATAGAAATTTCTCTATGATTGCCAGTGGGATTATGACATTATGAAGTGATATTTCCTTCATTTAATTTATATTTCATATTACTTATAATCTTTATTTTATCAAACCAGAAATGGATGTATTTATTCCTAATTGTTTATTACCATTTGGAATTATGTGACCCTACAAGCTGATATAAATAAGAGGATATGGATATTTTTAATGCTCTTGACAGATTTTGTCAGATGGCTTTTTAAAAAAGTTTTTGAATCAATTTGCTCTCCATTATCGATGTTTGAGATTTCCTATCGTACCACACATTAGCCAGTAACGAAGTAGTCTAAGAAATTCTATAGGCAAAAATGCTACCTTATTCCTAGTTCAATTTGAATTTATTTGGTTATTGGTAATTCGGAGCATTTTAGTATACTTTTCATTTTAGTACTTCATCTTCTACAAAATTTCTCTTCATGCTTTTTGCCTATTTTTCTACTGGAATGATTCCCCCCCCCCCTTTATTTATATTGAGTTCTAATACAGTAATAATTTTAACCTACTATATTGGTTCCTAATTTTTTTTTCCTGATTTGATGATTACTGTTAATGTATTTATTCTTTTGAGGTACATGTTTCTTCTAACTTTTTGTAGTTAAATTTATATCTTTCTTAGAAATATACATACTTTCTTTTATGTTTAGAAAACATCTTTCTATGTCGAGATCATATGGATATTCAGTGTCATTTGTTCTCTGTTTTTTAACAAAGTCATCTACACAGCCTTCTTGAAATCTCATTCTTGCCTTCTGTGGCATAATCAGCTTTTGATTTTATTCTTATTCTCAAGCCCTTTGCTAAGATGCTTCAAAATTTCTCCTCCTCATTCTGTTCCTAAACGTTCTGCTGCTATTCCTTGGGGTTCTATCTTTGAACTATCCTTATTTCACCTCTGCCAGACGAGTGATCTCATTTACAACCATGCATGCATTTATTACTTACATAAAAGCTTTCTCTGATATGTTTTTTCTACCTATGTTTTAAAACTGCATATTTTATTGCAGGCCCTGCACCTACTTAGGAAGTTTCTAATCAAACTCTCATGCTTAAGTCCCAATCCCTCCCCTTCCCTTGAGCAAGAATGTTGACACTTTACTGCTTTCCTTAAATTGATATGGACAAATCCTAAACCAAACTTTTTCTTACCTGCACAGCCTGGACCCTTACACTACGTTGAAGGTTTTTATACTTCCTTAAATGCACTAGTTTATTTCTCCTGGTTGCAGTCGTCTTTCTACCTGGAACCCTTTTATTCTCCTGGCACTCCTCATGCCCCCTCCAAGCTGGCTCAAGTGGTCCTCATCTATGCTCCTATCAGACCAGGCACAGGTTTTTTCCTTCCTTTCTTAGCATTTGTCCAATGTTATTGATATCTACTTGAGCTCATGCTCTAACACCTAGCACAAGGAATGTTTCTCAAAAAGAGGAATTGTCTCATTTTGCTTTCATTTCCCAGTGCCCAACCATGTGATAGGCACTGAGCAATACAGGCAATGAATAAGTATTTGTTGAACTAAATGAAATTGAAAATGTACAGAGACCGATTAATGCAATTACCATACTTTCTCTAGCAAAGCTAGAATTAAATAAAGGAGATAATGGGTTTATTCAGGTCTAGCCATTAGTAAATGTGCATAAAAGATGCTCAGAGGGTGATATCTGTTAGTTTGAATACATTATGGATTTGGAATGTTTAAAATAAAAAATTACTTTAGATTTATGTTAGAAATTTGTGATAATGGCTGGGGAGAGGGAAAGAACTGCTATCAGAATAGGGACAAAGAATAAAGGACATTAAGAGTTAATATGAAGAGTTAACATGAAGAGAGGGCAAAGTCTGAATTTTATATCCAATCAGAAGTGAGATCTTGGAAATTTCAAGTGGTAATAGTGTATTTGTAACTGTTTTTCAAAAAAAAATAGCATTACCAAAATTAAAAGTGCATAATAAGAGCTTCTTAAGAACCATTTATTAAGATTCATAGATTCAATTAGCCATTTATAGCAAATTGAACTTCAAACATTTGCCTTTGCAACAAAATTTGAATTGTAAGATGCATTTTTTTTTTTTTTTTTCAGTTTATGTATTCTCAGTAACAGACTTTCCCAGCTAGGTATTCTTGTTTGGCAGTTCATGGGAAATGCCAGAATGGATTACCTGTAGTACATGTTGACCTCTAAATGATGAAAAAATCTTAGACTAGATGTTATCAGAGCAGAAATCATGATCTTAATAAGTTCTTTGTAGCTCCCTCTTTGATATAACATTTTAATTCCTATGTGGGATCACAGAATACTTTTACTGTTGAATGAAGAGGAATAGAGAGAGAATATTTCTTAGAACAGAAAGGAAGAGGTCTGGGGTCAAGGACTACCTCTGGCCTAAGAAGAACAATATATTAAGGTACAAATAAGTATGTGTTGATAGTTGTTGGCTTTGTCTAGAGAAAGGATGTTGTGAAAATTATGTTCAAAGATATTAGTGTTACTAGAGAATGAATAATAACATCATCTGCTGAGTGAGTCAAGCAGGGATAAAATTGAAAACAGGAGGAATTCTAGAAACATGAAAAGAGCCACTATAAATAAGCCTCCAAGGAACCCAAAAAGAATGAAAATGATTAATGAGGAAAAATAAAGGATCAATTATAGTTTGATAGCAAAAATTATAGGTGACCCATTCAGCAGAGTCTTGTGATTTTGTCTAGCAGGAGTTTTGAACCCAGAAACAAATTAGAGGGAATGAGATTAAATAGTTGACCAAAAGTTGCAAGTAGTTTGGCAAGTAGTGAAGAAAGTCCAGTTCAGGGTAAGTTGGTTAATAATCAGCAAACCTGGGAATAACTACATATGTAAGATGCAGAGTGGTATTTATGAATTACTGCAGGTCAAGAGGAATAATGGGTCACTTGTAGTTATTATTGTTCCACTGGGATTTACTCTAGCAAAAGTCTGTGTGAACCAGAGTATGTATTTTTTCCAAGGTTTTTAGCTATTTAACTATAGTTAATGCCTAGTAATTCTATTTTTTTAAAAGATTTTATTTATTTATTTGAGAAAGAAAGGAGTGAGGGAGAGAGCATGAGTGGGGTGGGATGGGGGGATGCCAAGGGAGAAGCAGACTCCTCACTGAACAGGGAGCCTCACGGGAAACTCAATCCCAGAAAAGCTTTTCATTCCCTTGGGATCATGGTCTGAGCCAAAGGCAGACACCACCCAGGTGCCCCCAGTGCCTGTTAATCCTTAACTGTATTCCTGCCCAAACAATTTTGGCTTTGCAGGACTAGAAAAAGATATTGTATGAGTAAATATTATAAATTGGATTCTTAGGTATGATTTGAGTAAATATAGGTAGAAATAGTAAACTCAAAGTCAAGTTAGGACTGTCATGTAGGCTGATGGGTGAATGTCTAGAAGGCTTGAGTCCTACAGGATGGATTTTTGAACTGGAACCTATAGATAACAAACTTTCAAATCATTGATTTTTTTATTTTTAATTGTGCTTGGTGTTAAAACAAAGAATCATCAGTACATAGGCATTACATATAATGGGACAGGTGTCAGTATAAAGAAGCTAACTTGGCATAAAATTGATGCAGTCCCACTAGGAATGTGTGGATCCTTCAGAGTTCAGTCTATCGCAGAAGTAGACTTCCTAAAGGCACGAAATAGAATACTCTACAAAGTTACCCGTTATTAACATCAAATAATGGAATAATAAGCCAAACATATTAACCGATAGCATTTGGGAATATTTACATACTTCCTCCGTGTGGTCTTGTTTACCACAGGAAATAGACAACAAAGAAAAATTCTGTTCAGTGACCTCTTGGGTGAACTAAGCAAAGGAATAGAAATTCCACTATTTAACAGCACAGTGTATGCATGTTTCCAGAGTCCCCTGTTCATAAACTCACTTAATGTATATTTGGCTACATTATAACTGTTAACTAATTTGCAACTTTTCTGCACAATATGGACTTTAAGCCTTAGAATGAAAAGCTTTTCATTTACAGTTTTTGCAATGGGATGCAAGTCTTCAGAGTATATTTTAAGGGCTATTGTTAACTGTTTATTTTAGAGTTACTATCTTTTGAAATGCTTATGTATGTATAACCATTTTATCCTATATACTTGTCCTCAAACTGATTGTGTGAAAACCATTGTACACAGCTTAATAAAATGGATACTTACTTCTTGAGAGGTAGATTCAATTATATTAAATAATGTAATTTTAAATAATTATTACAAATCCTGTAAGACATTTGTATAATAGAGCACAAAATAAAAACTCTTATGCCTGACAATCAGAAGTTTTTTGCTTTTCCAAGATATGTAATCTGTAGGGTAAAGCATTTAAAATAAGTGTCCCATCCTGTTAAACCAAATCAATTTAAAATAAAAGACTAAGACGTCTTTGTAAACTAATGACGCACAGCAATTCTTGCTTTTGTTGTTGTTGTTCTTTCTTCCTCCCTTTCATTTGAATCAAGAACATTTACTTTTTAAAAAATGTGACTACACTGAGTCTGTCTCCGGATAATTTAAGAATGAGAAAGACTTCGATTTTTTTGTTTGTTCTGTTTTCCTTCTCCTTCTCCTTTTCTTCCGCCCCCTTCCCCTTTATTCCCTCCCCCCCCATCCTTCTCCTTTTTATTTCAACAATAACCATGCAGACAGATAAGTGTTAATAATGGTGGTTTCATCTTTAAAGTGAACAATTCTTGTCATGTTGCTGGAGACAGTTTAAAGTTGATTGTATTGTCCTTTTTATTCTCTCATTAAGTTTGAAGAGAAGCTCTTTGTTGGGGGAGCCCTTTATGATGCTCTGTGCATTTCTGGTCACCAGGGGTGACAGGTTATGGTGATCTCCCACTGCTATAAAAACAAGGTTACAACAAATGTAAACAGCTTATACAGCTGACCCTTGAACAACATGAGTTTGAACCATGTGGGTCCACTTATATGGGGATTTTTTTTAAGAAATAGAGTTCAGTACTATAAATGTATTTTCTCTTCCAGATGATTTTTCAACAATATTTTCTTTTTGCTAGCTTATTTTAAGAATACAGTATATAATACATATAACATATAAAATATGTGCTATTGACTGGGTTATGTTATGGGTAAGGCTTCTGGTCAACAGTAGTCTATTAGTAGTTAAGTTTTCTGGGAGTCTAAAGTGATCCACAGATTTTTGACTGCATGGGGATTTTCAATTTAATAGAGTATGGACTTGAAAAAGTTATTTTATCATTTTGAGTCTCAATTATACATTCCTAAAAATGGGGATAGCGATATTGATATGCAAATGAGATACTGGAAATGAAATTATTCTTGCATTTGATAAAGGTTTACAAATATTAATATTACAATATTTTTCAAGAAGTTCATAATGCATTATGGAAGGTTAGACAAGTATATACATTATCACAATAAAAGGCATTAATTTTATGACATTGTGATTTACAATAAGAGATAGGTACTTGGCCTTCACCACCATTTGTAGCAGGAAGCATTTAAAACTCTTGGAATTTCCTAAATCAAGAGAGAGATAAAGCTGTCTCTTGTTATGTTAACGATCTGACTTTTGGACCACACCTAAGATTGCGCAGGTTGCCAGGAAAACCAATTATGTGATGACGCAGGTGGACTGTTCAGTTCAAACTCCTGATCTCAGGAGACAGGAGAAGAGCTGGAGGTTGAATCAATCTCCAATGACCAATGATCTCATCAATTATGCCTACATAATGAAGCCTCCATAAACCCATAAGTTTGGGGTTTGGAGAGCTTCCAGGTTGCTGAATGGGAGAGTAACACACTCAGAGAGGGTGTGGGAAACCAACTCCTTCCCCATACCTTTCTTTATGTATCACTTCCCTCTGGCTGTTACTTTTAAAATAAACTGGTGATCCAGTAAGGTTTTGCTGATTTCTATGAGCCATTCTAGCAAATTAGTTGAGCCCAAGGAAGGGTTTGAGGGAACTTCAAATCTGTAGCTGATCATTCAAAAGCACAAACTAAACTTGCAATTGGCATCTGAGGCAGGGGGCAGACATCCCTGTGGGAATGAGCCTTTAACCTGTGGAATCAAACACTATCTTAGTGTTGAAACTTAGTTAACTATAGGTCATCCAGCTGGTAACTGAAAATTACTTTGTAGTTTGGGGAAACTGCCCACCAAACAGTAGAACTGGGTGTTCAGATCCCTTAGATTTATTATCTTAAAATCTCAATTTTTAAGAATCTTATCATCTTAAAAAACTTAGATATTAGTAAATATCTAAGAAGTTCATAATATATGCCCTGGGGAAACAAAAGTGAATAAAGTATACCCTGCCCTCTGGGAGTTTATGGCTCTGTAGGATGTAGGAAAGCTATATAAATTAATTTTTTAAAAAGATTTTATTTATTTATTTGACAGAGAGAGATCACAAGTAGATAGAGAGGCAGGCAGAGAGAGGGAAGCAGGCTCCCTGCTGAGCAGAGAGTCTGATGCGGGACTCGATCCCAGGACCCCGAGATCATGACCTGAGCCGAAGGCAGCAGCTTAACCCACTCAGCCACCCAGGCGCCCCTATAAATTAATTTTTTAAAGTAGACATACATATGTATACATACACATGCATGTACATACTTATATGTGTTTAAATAAATGATTGATAGATACATAGATATAAAGATACATAGAAAGACAGATGTGCTATAAAAGATCCAGTATTATAAGGAATCAAACTAAAAGCAACAAAGCTCAGCTTCTATGAGAAATCAGACTAAGAATGGCTACACTACTCCTATGCAATTAAGGAGGGCATTCCCCTTGGAACAGCCTTAATGATAGGCAGATAAGGCTACAGAATGAATGGAATCAGAGGCAGGGGAGCAGGGGAGCCCCTTACACATTTGATATCAAGTGATAGGTAGGGAACAAATTAAAAGGACTTCTCCTACAATGGATTTATAAACCACATGAAACAATTTGCACTTCATTGCTGAGAACATGGGGCTCTTTGAAATGATTTAAGTAGGAGAGGAACAAGATCAGATCATGTTTTTGAAAGATTATTTTTGATTTTGGAGTAGAGATTAGATTAAATGATCTGTGACTGGAAACAGGGTAACTATTTGCTAATTTGTAGAGGTACTCTGGGTAAAATTTCATGGTAGGCATAGAAAGAATTGGCAAGCTTTGAGGGAAATTAAGTGAGCAGAAGAGTCAGGAATAGCTTTTTGGATATTCAGTTTCTGGCATGAGCAAATAAAGTAAATGATGCCATAAAACTAAATCATGGTTACAAACTATAATGATGCAATGAAGGAAAGGTAGATGGTGCTAAAACAATGTAAGTAAAGGAATCCAAGTTGGTCAGAAGTCCGGGTAGGAGAGCTGCCTTGAAGAAGTGATGAGTCAGCCAAATTTGAATGAAAAATAAGAATTAAGTAGGTCAAAGGGGAGGAGAACACATAGCTAGAAGTAGAACAGTAATTGCCAAATCTCGCAGTGACTGGAAAAAAGTTGGGCTCATTAAAGGAGCTGAATGCAGGCTAGTAACTAGAGTCCAGAGAGCAGCCAGGGAACTCGTGTGAAGTGAGGCAGTGGCAGAAGTTAAAGAAAACCATATAGCACTCTGCTGGCCAGGTTTAGAATGGTGGTCTTTATCCTTAGAAAAATAGAATTTGAAGTGCTGGGTGTGTGTGTGTATGTGTGTGTGTGTGTGTGTGTGTAAGGTACATGTAGATTGTATTTTACCACTATCACTCTGGGTTCTGTGTATAAAATCGATTAGAGGTGTCCACAGAGGATCCAGGGAAAATAGAAAGGAAGTTCTTAAGATTCCAAGTAAGATGGGAGACAGTTTGGGCTAATAATTCTGATGATGATGGTGATGGAGAACTTTGGGGGTACATATAAAACACAGATAAATTAAATTATAGAATTTGAGAATTCACCACTTGTGGGAGCTTCTCATTGGTTCTAAGCATGACTACTAATTAGAAGGAAAATATGTGGTGAATATTTTTGCAGTTCATCACTTTTCTTTTGATTGAGGAAAACCAATGTTTATGAAATAAAAGAAATGGATAGAAACTGAAAAGCAAGAGTCGAAATGGGAGAAAAAAAGAAACAGAAGAGATCATTGTCTGGGCACCAGGTTGGCTCAGTGGGTTAAGACTCTGCCTTCAGCTCAGGTCATGATCTCAGGGTCCTGGGATCAAACCCTGCATCGAACTCTCTGTTCAGCAGGAGCCTGCTTCCCCCCTCTCTGCCTGCCTCTCTGCCTATTTGTGATAGCGCTCAGTCAAATAAATAAATAAAATCTCTAAAAAAAAAGAGAGAGAGAGAGAGAAAGGAAGAAGAAGAGATCATTGTCACAGGAGCAAAAGGAAGAGAGCATTAAATATAGAATCACTGTCAAAGATTCTAGGAAGGTAGGAACTAAGCTATAGTCCATGACTTAGTAACAAATAAAAAGACCTTCGATGTTGTGGATTTTGGAGAGAAATTATTTTGGATTTTGAAAGAGACATTGAGAAAGGTCTCGGAAAGATGTGACCTAGCAGATCCAGTGGAAGATTTTTTTTTGAAAAAGAAATGCTAAGAGTTGCTGAGAGTTCTCTTTGATATCTTCACTTTATTTTGTCCATGAAATGGAAGGTCTGTGGATGTTTTCAAGAGATTGCTCATGTTTGAAAAAGCAGCAATGGATAATGGAATCAAAACTTGACTAGGGAACTAAAGGATTAGTTAGTTCCCAAGGCTCTCAATATTTGTTGGAAACAGCCCCACCTCTGGTGATAGGGGAGTTGCAGACTCTCTCAAAACTTTCAATTTCCACTGGGCACAAAGATAGGTCCAGGTCTAAAAAAAAAAAAAAAAAAAAAAAAAAATTGAAATAAAAGAAGAGTCTTTGGATTACGGTGGGGGAAAAAGGTATCTTTATGGTATATTTATCCAAATGTGACACTGAAAGATAAAAGAAGTGTATCCAGATGGGTTTCCGGTTGGATTGGGATTGGAGGAGAAAGATATTTCAGTCAATGGCATAAAAGACTTGGCATACATTTAAGTTGATAATTATTAACTAGATACCGTGTGTAAGAAAGATGCTATAGGTAATTTAAAATAAAATGTGAGATATATTTTCCTCTTTGGATGACAATATGCTTTAGTTAGAAAAAAGGCACAAGAATATGAAAACAATACTATGTTAGTATATGACAGACAATAGCTGAAAAATGGCACTAAAGAATTTTAATGTTTTAATAGTGTCACTGAACTAAACAAATGAACTTGGATGAGAAGCCTTTCTCAGTTCTCTATTTTCTTTTTTTCCTCTTTTTTCTGTCTTTCCACAGCAAATAATATCAATTGAATTTTCTGAGTTTCTTAATAGGCAAAAGTCTACTTATTTTGCATTGGAGCATACCTCTAAAGTAAGATTTCAGTGACCTGAACAAATGTCATTACCACAAAAACAGTCCAAGGCTAGAAGTAAGCTTCTTCTCAGAGTGAAAAATGGTACTACACTGTCCGATGAAAAATTTTGAGATACATTTAGAAACTGTTAGCTTATGGGATGCTTGGGTCGTATAGTCAGTTAAGCATCTGACTCTCAATTTTGGCTCAGGTCATGATCTCAGGGTTCTGGGGTTGAGCTCCACGTGTGGCTCTGTACTCAGTGGGGAGTCTGCTTGAGGATTCTCTTTCCTTCTCCCTCTGTCTCCCTGCCCCCCGCTGGCTCTATCTCAAATAAATAAATAAATCTTAAAAAATTGTTAGCGTACATTTTAATTTATAAACACTTCATTTAGGAAACTATTGTAGGGATATGATGCTAATTATCCTGGTTATATTTGAGTATCACAAATACGTTTATTTTAGTTTTCTTCTTGTATCTCTGATAAGGAAAATCTGTTAAGAGTTGACCTTTCCCTTTTGTTATTGTATTAGTGATGACAGATTGTGTTCCAGGCACTGTGCAAGAGGCTGATAGGTAGAAAAACATGCATCTTCTCCTGATTGAGCAAATAGGGCAACATGAATAAGGAGATTTCTAACCTTGAATGGTAAGTTCATTTATTTCCTTTGATGATAAATTATTACATTTTATCTCTCAGATCAAGAACATAGATACTTTGTTTTAATTTTCTCTCTAAGTCATTGGAATTACAATTATTATATCCAGAAGTTAAATATCTCAGAAGGAAGATACTGTTTTAATATATTTCAAAAATTCCTAGTTCTACTAGTGGATACTGCATAGACCATTAACTCAAAAATTGCTCCATCCATGGACTGGTGAGCCACACTGATATCTTAAGCAAAAAATGAATGCTAGTTTCTGAATAAATAATTTGACATGCAGAAGATATATTATTTAGGTCTATCTAAATTGTTGAGGCTGAACACTTAACTAGAAGTACTTAAAGGCCTGTTAATCATAGTTGTAATTGGTCTCACCTAACCCAGTGACCTGGCGGTGATAACAGATCAAGGGACAAACAACATAAAAAAAAGAGGACTCTGTCAGCTCCCACCAGCTCTTCTGCTCACCAGCTATATTGCCGGAACTGGCACCTATTTACATGTTTTTTACTCACTCAATTGATAAATCCTGGAAGGTCTCACAACTCTGTCTTTTTTTCCTATTTTTACATGGCTTCCTGGCTTACATATTGCCAATATATCTGCTTCTGATTGATGTCTTCAGGTGTCTTAGAAGCTGACAGCACCTGACCAATGCTGCACCCAGGTAAATGATTCCACCAAAAGAATACTGCGCAGTGCATCTGTCTTGTTGTCACTTCTCAAATATTTCCCCTTTATTAAGCTCTTATTGTTGTACTAAAGTCACAAGGTGGAACTGCCTCTTGTCTACAGAAAGTACAGTGATGCAGCTTTGATTTGCCTTTTTCTTTATAACAGCTTCCCTTTCTCTCACATCCTGGCATTTGATTGAGTGGAGTTAGGTCTAGAGATAATCTGAGAGGCTATCAAATCAAAATGCACACAGTGGTCTTTTCTCTCTCCACATCAAGGACTGAAGTGTTCTATGTCAATGAGCTGGATGCAGAACCAAAAATGTCATCTCAATTTTCCTTTCTTTCTAAGTCTGGTGGGCGTTATGTAAATCAACAAGAGATGGCAAACCGGTAGTCTGTTGGCCAAACCCTTTTATTGTTGGCTGGTGTGATGCAGGAAAATAATCAATGACTGAACTTGACAGTCTTCCTTTTTCGGATGGCTCTATTTTCAGGAAACAATCTAAGTATTATCTGATGGGAAAGAGTGGCGTGGGCTTACCTGATTTCTCTGATAAACACAATTGCAGACTGAATTATTTCTGTTTCTATATATCTCCTTATTAAATTTCAAAGGGAAAATTTTAAAACTTTGGCATTTTATAAAACACAAAAGAATTAGCAGGGAGACACTAAACATACTGCAGAGAAAAAATAATTCAGTCTCACAATAGTAAATTTTGGCGGAGTTTATATCACATAAGATTAAATGTATTAGGTTTAATGTTAATTGCCATTTCACCCTTACCTTTAATATTGATTAAGCCTCTATTCAAGAATTAGCATTTCTATCCTAAAGTTGTTTGAGGATTCTAGAATTCTTTTTAAAAAATCCTTTTTAAAAATTTCCTAGGGGCACCTGGGTGGCTCAGTTGTTTAAGCATCTGACTCTTGGTTTCTGCTCAAGTCATGATCTCGGGGTGGTGAGATGGAGCCCTGCATCCGGCTCCAAACTTAGCTAGAAGTCTGCTTGAGAGTCCCTCTCTGCCTCTCCTTCTGCTCCTCCCTCCATCTACCCACCCTTGCATCCTCTCTCTCCAAAATAAATAAATAAATAAATAAATAAATAAATCTTTTTAAAAATTCCCAGACCTCTTGCTTTTAATAAGGTTCACAGTTCTTGGTATCAGAATGAAATATAAATTGGTATTAACCAGTCAGCTAGCAGTGGTTATTAAATATAGTACTTCTTTCTTACAAATTTCATTAGCTATATTTCTGTTTATTTTTTTTTTGAAGTCTATTCGAAATTATAATTGCAAAAATCTACACACATGGGAGTTGCAAGGAAACCAGCATTTAAGAGAAATGCATGCCATTCTAATATTTAAACAAATCCAGTTTTATACAGCTGTTATGGGAGGAGTTTTTCTAAAACTCCATGTATTTAAAAGGTTAAAGAATACTTTAAGTGAATGATCTCTATCTCTGCCATTACTCAAAAAATCTTTCTCAGAGGGTTCTTTCCTATCTCTCACTACAAAAATATCCACTGAAAGTGAACAGCTTGTCCCGAAGGCAGGGAACTTAGCATAGTCAGATGAGTGAGTACATTTTACGCTCACACAGTTAGAGGTTAATAAAAATAAGATGTGATGAAATTGTGTTGGAATTCCAACCTTTTGAATTTTCATTCTAGCACCGCTTCAGTTTTATAAGGAAGATACTTGGAAGGGATTTATAGTTTAGTTCTGTAGGGACTCAGCTACAATCTCCTACACATAGTCACTAATAGCAAAAAGTCACAATGGGCTGGTATGGCCATAAGTTTTCATTTGTAGTCCTAATTTGGAGGCAAAACATGGCCCTTACTGCAAGCCAGGCTATCCATATAGTTGAATAGGGGGAAAAAAAATACAACTTTTTTTTTTCACTAACCATGAGCTGAAATTTGATACGTCCTTCAGTTATGAATATACAGATGGAAAAAGACCCCACATACACAGTAGAATCAGCTAATCTGTTGATATTTACCAATGAAATTAAATCTTTTTTTTTTTTTCTTGTTACCTAGTTGTGGATATCTTGAAATACCATTTGTCACCGCTTTAAGTTTATGGTTGATGATAGACCAGCTATATATTTTACTATTTAATGTGTTGAAAAGTCATCTTTATTACTATATAACAATTTTTTAAACATTTTGATAACTGTATTTTAAACTAATTGGCTTTAATTTTAATTCTAAGTATTTTATTTTATGAATGTAAATGGAATATAAGGTTCGTAGGCTTCACCAGACCCTTGAAGAGGTTCATGATCTCAAGAAATTTCAATACTCTTGTCCTGTGCCTACATCCTAATTTTGGTCCTCATGGCCTTGCTACTGCCAAGGATCAAAGACAAGGAAAGATTAATCTGAGAAAAGATTAACGTGAAAGGAAGCACGGAACTAATTACTCCTTTTTAGGTCTTTATAACCTTTACCTAAGAATCTCTGAAAATTTGCACACCTTCAAAATAAGAGACATATCAGCTGTATGTTGGGACACGAGTCATGTGAGAGAATAAACCCCAAAAGGGATAGGGATTAAGAAAAATCTCTAGATACAATTTGAAAGAGGGTTTCAGCAAGAGGTTGTCGACACAGAATTTGAACAAAAGATTGCAGTATCATCCCACATCACACAAAGAAACATTGTGTCCTAATACCATGAATTTGGCTTTGACAAAGCAAACATTGAACTGCCTGAAAGTTAAACAAGTATCATTCAGACTGTTTTAACAGGGCAGACAGAAAGAGGACTCCATGGAAACAAAGGCTGGGGAAGTGTTTAAGAGCTGACGGGGACTCCTAGGCCACCTATATTTTTTTATTGGCCTTATCAAAAGGAGAAAAGCAAACTTTCTCTTACCTTCCTGACAAGAGGTAGTTTTCCAACCTGGAGTAAGGCTGCCTACTGAAGTTAGGCCCTTCCTTGCTACAGAAACTGGGAGATAAGGGAGCCATCTTCTTTGATGAATATTTTTCAAAGTTACCGATCCAAGTCCTGAAGAAAAACATTCTGGGGTTGTAAAATTTGCAAGAGGCTTTAAAAAAGATTTACATCTCAAAAAAGAAGATAAAGAATTGACAATTACAAGTTTTCTAATGTAAATGTTCTAAGAAAAGGGAGCTCAGGGCCTAGAGTCAGGAATAAGCCTGTCTAAAGACTAGTCAAACTGAGAGAAACCTGAAGGCCACCTTTCCATCTTGAGTAGCTCATAACAGTATCACTCCTTCAAGGTAGAATGAGGGAGAGAGAATCAAGTTTATGTTCCTACAAAATAGACTATTTCTGAGTATAAGGGTATATGTGTGGAGGAGAGAGTGAGAGAGAGAGAGAGTTATTTTGGTCTAATGGACACTACTTCCAAATAAACACAAATCAGAATGTTTATAACAGCAAATTAAAACAAGGAGCCATTGAAATGATGAGTTTCTTCATATGCTGAGAGATTCCAGGAAGCATTGCTTTACATTTACTACATCTGATTAAACAAAAAATAAAATATTACGGTTTTTTCAGTAGGTATGGGTTTTTCCAACAACCTTTTTGAAAAACCTACCATTTCTTTTTTCATTTTGTCTCCAAAAGAAATGGTATCCCATCCAATCTCAATGTAGGTACTGAGTATACCACAAAGAAGCAAGTAAATCCAACATCATTCTTGATTAAATAATCATCTTTCAGAGCACCTGGGTGGCTTAGTCAGTTAAGCATTTAACTTCAGCTCAGGTCATGAACTCAGGGTCCATTACTCCCTGCTCAGCAGCAAGCCTGTTTCTCCCTCTCCCTCTGCACTCCCCCATGCTTGCTCGCTCTCTCAAATAAAATAAATAAAATCTTTAAAAAAAAAAAACAAAAAAAAACCACTAATCACCTTCCCAGTACAAAAACAAGACATGCTAGTTGTTTATTCTTCTTTCTACAATAGGAACTGCAACCTAATTCTCATTCTTAATCACAGAATCAAAGGTTAACTTTTGACCAATCTGACACTTTAAATCCTTCTCTTTTTCTTCCAAAACTTAAGCTCTTTTTACTTCCTTGATTATTCACATTCATGATTGAATCAGCTATTTTTGTGTTTGGGTATTTCTTTCTCTTCACATTCTATACTATATTTTTCATGAAACAGTATTCCCGATCACAGTTTCAGAATCAAGCAATAAATTAACAGCTGATACAAACTTAGTATTTTTCTTTGTCTTTTAGGCAGCTGTAGTTTGTGACGCCTTTACATAAAATTAGTTTTAAAATGAAAAAACATTTTAAGTTTGACATTCAACTTGCCAACTTATGAAATCCATGTTTCCAGCTACTAGTTATTATTATAATTATATGAATCCAAGGAAAAGTATTAAATATATGATGCCTATAGACATGTAGATTTAAACTTGAACTTCTATACACACAAGGCTTTTCTCCTCTTTTACCCAGAAACTAAAACTAAAATCTTGTGCTCCTTCCAAACTGCTACTGCAAAACAACAAAAGATAGGAGTCTGCTCTGAACTCAAATTCTGCATCATGATAGTTTCTTCTTTAATCTGAGAACTGCTCACTCTGTTATTCAAGACAGAAGCAGATAGGGGGAAGAGAGGATGTTCTGGTTTGTGTTTTCTCAATGTAAATTAAATTGCTGGTTTTTGGCCAAAAGGGGGCAGGCATTTCCATGATAAAGGCAGAGATGTGCTTCTATCCAGGAAGATTAATGGTTAAAAACAAGAGACAGCTATTACCTACTGGAGGACTCCACTTGTGCAAAGAAAGCTCCTGGGTACTTGCAATAAGAAAGATGTACCAGAGCTTGCTGACAGGAACAGAGTGAGCCTTTGTTAGTGCTGGACTTTTCTGTCACTCACCTCTAGATAATATCAAGCACTATGACAGGGACAAGGTGTATGAAACTGCTCTTCAGGCAATGGGGACTTACAAACACCTAATTGAATTTCTCCCAGAGATAAAAAGATTTTTAAAAAGTCACAATTTGTCAGTAAAAATGATCTGCTAATTGTAGGAAACTGCTTTTTTTTTTTTTTAAGTAATAGATCTTAGTTTTATATAGAAGGCTCTGTTTTTTTTCTGATGTTTCATCTTCTCAGCAATATTTATTATAGCTATTGCTTTTTTATGATATGCTTACATGTGCTAGAATAAAAACGCATTCTTTTGAGTTTCTAGAACTTTATTTATGGGAAATCTTCACCTGTGTGTTGCAGTTACAGCAACATTTAAAAAGCCACCTAATGAAAATACTGAAGTATTGTGTTATTGCTGTCTGCTTAGTTATTGATGTATGTATATGTATCTGTAAACATGATTGATCACTTATAGTTGCTAATGTAATTTATAACAATGTTACAGTTCTCTGCTGTCTGTCAAGATATACTAGTCAACACTTACTATTTTCAAGGCACCATGAGTACACATAGCTATTCTTTTGTCTGGAGGCACAGAAAGCATGTAGCTGCTTCTTCATTTCCAGTCTCTTTCCAAATCTTTTCTGAAAATTAAAGCTTTCCTACTTTGCATATATGCCTTTATTTCCTTGCCTCTAATTCTTGATATAATTAATTTTATATTTGTGTTACCAAATAAAAAAACATAGGCGATAAAAATAATAATTTCTTTGTTATTTAGTAAGGGTAGGTACAGTTAGGAGTTTTCTTGTGTTTGAAGATACCATAATCATAGGAAGAATAATGACTATGGCTTTGTGTGAAAACTTATGTCAAGTCATCTCATGAGAATTTAATGTCTGTGATGGTAGAGAACTCATTTTGTTATATTCATATATAAGATAAATACTGCTAGAAGTTAGATAGAATAAATCATAAAACTATAGTAGAAGAACATGAATTTGATTTTTTAATTCTCTTCAAATATTTTATATTTTGAACATGGTTACTGAAAAGGGACACGCCCAAATGCTTTAAAAAGTGAAAAATTTTCATTAATACTCCCAGTTCATGGAACAAAACAATAAGCATACATCAATAAAGTTTACCTTTATTTTTCTCCTCTAAATAGAATGCAATGTTAGTGGTCATTTATGAATCAATATATCAGTTTATTAGTTTTATGGGATTATAAAGAAAATAGGTGGTTAAATTTAATAATAGATATTTTAAACTCAATTTTTTGCAGCTTCAGAAAATGATATATACTAATTGTAGCTCTAGTATATATATAATCTGTCAGTCATGTTGCAAGGTGTTTCGTATCTAAGCATATCCGTCAGGAAGTTCTATTCAAGATCCAGTGGAATTATTCCGGGCAAACAACTGAAATGGATTCTTTTGGAATTATCAAAAGTAATTACTAGCTTTTGAAAATGTATGTGCAGTTTGGAAAACATAAGTAAATTTTCAAACTATATTGTCAATTATCAAATTATTTAAAGGTAGAAAAATTCTGTGAAGGTATTTTAATATTTTTCTTGAAATGGTACAAATATGATGATGTTCTTTCTTTTATTCTTAAGGAAGAAGCCCTTTGCTAAAAGGCTTTCTTTCCAATATTTAATGAAAAGTTATATCCGACCTCCTTTCAGAAAATTAAAGATCTTTTGAGAAATCACCCAGTCCTAACTGTGCTATGCTTTTACTGTCATTCTAAATGAACCCCACTTTTTAATGTTCTTTTTGGGGGTGGATAGAAAAATTTGGAGCTAATAAACACTTTTGTAAGTAACATAACCCCCCTACTAAACATTTGATTAAAATATTTAAAAACAAAAGAAAACATCTAACCCACGGCCTCTAAAATTGTTTTCTTCTAAGTGTGTAAATTTATTTAAAAAATTATATTCACAAGAGATTTAATTTTCTTTATTATTTTTACATATACGAAGATATCTATAAAGATGACATGTTTCAAGGTTATAAAAGCTGTTATATGTCAAAACTCCACATTTTTCATTTTCTTTTTATCAGTCTGCAAGAGACATGCTTATGTGAATGCTCTGCCCTCTATGAATCTGGTACTATTTTAATTCCATTTTATAGATGAAGGAATTGAAACTCAAAGATTTTAGATAACATGCCCTAATAATGATTTTCTTGATGCTATTTCTACTTGCTTTCATGAATTAATCAGAATTCTATTTATTTTTCAAACGTGTTTCCATCTGCTTATTTTCTCAATACTTCTGTTCAAAAGAGGTAGAGAGATTATAATAGAAAATTTTGTTACTTACTAATATCAGTGAAGTCCCTCACCTTTTGGTGAACTACATTTGGTGAAATACACTTCTAAAATGTGTATTAATATTAACATTTCTATCAATTGAAAAATCAATATATCTCAAAGTGCTTTTTAATCTGCAGTGTAAAGTATTTATTATAAGTTAACCATTTGTTTAGTAAACATGCACAACTTTTATTCAGTATGTATTATGTGTTCAGCACTGGGTTAGGACCTTATATAAACCCCATCATGCATTCAAAGTCTTTTAGAACCCTTAAAACAGTATCAGCCAACCTCAGTTTATATTATGATGCCCCTAGCCTAGAAGCCATGTGCATTAGTTTGCTATTTCTGTATTACAGATGCAGACTTAGCAGTTAAAAACAACACCCATTTATTAATTCATAGTTTCTGTAGGTAAGAAATCTGGTCATGGCTCCACTGGGTCCTCTGCTCAGAGTCTAACAAGGCAGAAATGAAGACGTCAGTGGCTATGTTCTTTTTTTTTTTTTTTTTTTAAAGATTTTTTATTTTATTTATTTGACAGAGCGAGATCACAAGTAGACAGAGAGGCAGGGAGAGAGAGAGAGAGAGAGAGAGAGAGAGAGAGAGAAGCAGGCTCCCTGCTGAGCAGAGAACCCAATGCGGGACTCGATCCCAGGACCTGAGATCATGACCTGAGCCGAAGGCAGTGGCTTAACCCACTGAGCCACCCAGGCACCCCAGTGGCTATGTTCTCATCTGAAAGCTTGACTAGGGAAGAATCCACTTCCTAGTTCATTCAGGTTGTTGGCAGAATTAGATTTTTGGTGATTGTGTTTCTGAGTTCCCTGTTTATTTGCTGGTTGTCAGCTGAGGATCCCTCTCTGCCACTACAGGCCACATCAATACTTAACCATGTTGCCCACTCACAACATGGCAGCTTACTTCAAAGTCATGAAAAGAATCCTTGAGATCAGGAGAAATCTAGACTACATTTAAAGACTTCTTTCATTAGGACAGGCCTACCTAGACCAAGTCCCTTTATCTCTGTCATGAAATATCACATGATTACGGCAGTGATAGTTCATCATGGTCATGGGTCCCAGCCACACTCAAAGAGAAGAAATTATACAGGGCATGACAGCTGGGGGGGAGTAGGAATTTGGGGCCATCTTAGAATCCTGCCTACCTGTCACAACGTGTGAGGATAATTTGATCTGTACAGTAGAGGATGTTGACAAATGTGCCTTACTTTCAGAAGGTCATAAAGGTAGTCTGGACTTGGAATGTGGAATGAAGAAGCAAGTGATAGGCTTCCAGTAGAAGTGGACTCTAAGCCTGCTATCACTGAAATATTCTACTATGGTTCAGTGAAATTAGTCAGTCTTGACAAGCAGAATATGAAAAGCATTCTGAATTATCAAATTATGTTTAATGTCTCCTCTATTGGTTTTAGTCTCTGATATCACAAGACAAGACAAATTGCAATCCAGAGATCTGATTAATGAATGTATTAAAGTGGTTATTAAGACATTGGAAATGAAATAGGATCTCAGTATTTTGAGATATTGAGCTAGAGACACATACATAGACAATGGTACAAAACTGTCTGCATTCATGACCCAGTCCTTGAAAGTTCATATTAACAAATGTCAAATACAATAAATCAACTATTCTTGGTCACTTTATATTTGATTCTTCCGTCACAATAGCTTTCCTCCTTGCTTCTACGGATCAAATTGGGAAGTGATTGTCTGCAGTCATAATGTAAAAAAAAAAAAAAAAGTCCATACTTTGATGGGTTCTTATTACTTATTAAATGTTTAATAGGCTGCAAGATTCACTCTAAGCTTTGTTTCATTTCCCTTGGTGAATATAGTATTACGTGTTAGGGGAAGAATACTTTTAGTTCTTGGAGAGTTTTATAAATAGTAGTGGGAAAAACTTCAAGATATTTATTATTTTCTCCTATTTAGCTTACACTGAATTGAAATAACAAGCATAATAACCTCAATGGGGGAAAGTTAAATAGAAAATAGAAGAGAAAAATCCTTATCTGCATTACTGAAAACTAAAGAAATTAAAGAAATCTTTGTGTGTGTGTGCGTGTGTGTGTGTGTGTGTGTGTGTGTGTGTGTGTGTGTGTGATCTACACAATCTTCAGGGTATTAAGAATAGAAAAAGGTCACTGGGCTCAACAAGCAGCCCCCTGCTGTTTTCCTCATCACTGGTTTCCTGTTCACTCTCTATACACTTGTTTCTCCTCTTTGTCTAATACATATTGACTTTCTTATTTCACAGACTCTGTGATATTTTGCAGCAAGGGTGGTAACCCAGAAGATTTTCTTTCACTGCAAAACAAAGGGTCATTCTTCTGAAGATGTTTCATATATACTGGTTTTTAAATGTTGTTTAGAAGAGGAAAAGATTCTGTAGCTTAAAGTGATAAACATATGGTTAAATGAAATTTTCTTTCTTTAAAAACCCTAACTCAAGGTATCTATAATTTGGGCATATACAGTGTATATATACAGATAGTTTATTGTCCCATATAGAACAAACATTTATCCCATCTGAAACATGCAGGTGCTTGGGAACAATGTTACCCTTCCATACACACCCTCATACATACATACACAAAACCCTAAACCTGGCTGGAGGAAAAGACTAGTTTAATGGTTCCCTTTTCTCTGACTGGACCTCACAAACTCAGTAACAATGGATTGGCTAATGAACTAGATGTGGCTTCTCTCTATGCGCAGAAATACCTTGTGAGTTAGTGTTCTTGTTTTTACTTTTCTGGAAAATGAATATTCTCTTATTCATTGTGTTCAGTATCACTGATTCCTACTATTCCCTATGTTCCTTATTTTATCAAGCATATAACAACCTTTCTCTTTATATTGAGGACCTGAAAAAAAGTGTAGGACACAGGGATTATTTCCTTTTGGATATATTATGTATTTCTAATCCAGAAAGTTTACCTGGGGAGAACTTTCACTTCTTTTCTGAACCACGCACTGATGAACTAAAAGACTGAATATCAGTGGATCATTTGATTCTCTCCATTCCTCTTCACCCACACTCTTTCTTCAGTTTCTCCTAAAGTTCAAGCATTTAAGAGCTTCTTGGAACTGACGCACCATAGACATGAACATTCACAGCTCCTTAGTCCATCCCTTCTAATTTTACACGACTAAAAGGCATTGTCTGTCAGTGCCAGTTGGCATCAGGAACACAATGGTACTCTTCTCTCTAGATGTCTCTTCCAGATGTGAATGTGTGTGTGTTTGTGTTTAATCTTAGGGTGGCCTTAGAGTTGTCATATTTAGCAAGTACAGAAACAAACAGAACATCTAGCTCAATTTCAATTTCAGATAAATGATGACTATCTGGCCAGATAATTGTCATCCTTCTTGACCATTCTTCCTAACTATATGCAAGCAAGAAAATGAGGAGGAAAGGGATGAAGTCACACATCAGCTGGATTTTTCCGTGTTTTCAGAAAACAACAGTTTTTTTTAGATAAGTCCCTCTGCTGACCAGATTTCACTTAGGTTCACCAAATGTAACTATTTCTTGGCCATCCGTCACTGCCAGGAAGCTGAGAATTGAGTACTGATTTTCATTCTCTTAAGCCTTATAATAGAAGACAAGAAGGGATCTTGGAACTGGAAAAGGGTGTTAATAAGCCAATTACACTCTCTGGAACACCAAACAAATTAAGTTTAAGGACAAAATTATTAAAAATATTTTGACACACCAAAAAACTCATAAAATCAAATTTCCATAGGCTCTTCTAGAAAAAAAATTACTTAATGATAAGCATATGCACTAAAAAAAGTTTGAATATATATACATTTATAATGTATATGAATTTGTATCTATCTATTTATCTATCTAGATGTTCAAACTTTTTTTTAGTATATCCAAAATATATCCAAAGCAGGAAGCCATGAAATTAAAGAAACAGTACACTAAACCCAGGAGTAAAATATTTTTTAAAGTGCTGAATTTAAAGAGGTAGCAAGAAATAAGAGAAATCTATAAAAAAAATCTCCAAAAAGTTGTTGAACTGCAATTCAAGGAAAGTTAAAATTTTATGAGGACACTTTTTCCCCTCTAAACAAGCTGAAAAATTAATCTATAATTCTAACAAAAAGAAAAAACTATTTTAAAAAAAAGCCTTTTCCATCTATGCCTGCAGAAAAAAATGTAGTATGATTTTTAAGCAATCAACAGACATTTTACTGATACAGTTTTATGTTTTTTTTCTTAAATGGGTTCATTCATCATATTTGATCCTGAAGAAAAAAGCAGTTACTTAAACATGATATTACAATTTTGTATATTGTTTTCTAGTTTGTTCAATCAATAAAAGACAGAAAACTGAATTGTAGTTTAGGAATGTAAATATTGTAAACATGGATAATGTAAAAGAAACACATAATGAACAGAAATCAAGAGGAGACAGTGGAAGGGGCACCTGGGTAGCTTAGTCAGTTGTCCTGCTCTGGACTCCAGGCTCAGCATGATCAGCACAGTCTGCTTAAGATTCTCTCCATCGCCCTCTGCTTTGCAACTTTCCTGCACATTCTACTTTCTTTCTCAAATTGGAAAAAAAAAAAAAAAAAAAGAGGCCATAGGAGGAGAGGTGAGTTATTTATTGAGTCTAAATAAACAGACAAGTTATGGAGTTTCAATAAAAACTGCCTCTAATTAATAGATCAAGAGTTAACTTTATGTAGGTATACTCAAGTAAAGGACGAAAACTAATGAACACTAACAAAAACTGGGAGACTAATAGCAAAGAAATTCTTTAAAAGACAAACAAATTCTTTAATATTTTCCTTCCTTGGGCACCTGGGTGGCTCAGTGGTTTAAGACGCTGCCTTCGGCTCAGGTCATGATCTCAGGGTCCTGGGATCGAGTCCCGCATCTGGCTCTCTGCTCAGCAGGGAGCCTGCTTCCCTCTCACTCTTTCTGCCTGCTTCTCTGCCTACTTGTGATCTCTCTCTGTCAAATAAATAAAAATAAACAAAATCTTTAAAAAAAAATTTTCCTTCCTTGTGTTAGGGAATGAATAAATACTGTCTAAAGACAATCAAATAAGAAGATGAAATACAAGCATTATATTTTGGTATTTTCTTGAGAACCACAAAATGACCTAAAAATGTAAGTTGTTAAAGTTGGTGAACTCAGAAAGACTTTAGATATTTTATTACTGAGAATGGCCTCCTTTCAATCTTACAATTAAGGTACCCTACTTCATTAAAGTTATGGTGATACCAATCAAAAGTATCATTATTTTTTAAAACCTTAAGAAAAAGTTATAAATTAAAGTATAATTTAGAATTATAATTTTATGCTTTTTGAAAGAGGTCTGTCAGACTTACATATAGATTTTTATCCCCTATCACCTTGCTGAATAAATGAATGAGAAATAAAAGTGCAATAAATTAGTTAAAGTATTTTCAAAGTTCTTTCCATGAAGAGTGTGAATCACTGTTCATCTCAGCTTTATTAATGTCCCTTTTCTTTCTCCAAAAATATTTGTCCCCTGGACCATCAAGATAGTTGATGATAGCTTTTCCAGACTCTGGAAATTTCTTCTGCATGGTCTCCGGAATTTTCTTCTACAAGCTATGGATCCCGATATTATCAAGACTTGTGGTTGCTGCTTTATTTATCTTATTAGAATGTGTCTGTGGAAGGTTTTCAAAATATAAACAGAACTCCTTCCCCAGATGATTCTTAAATAGTTGGAGATGAAAATGTCGACATTTGAGTTGTATTATCATGCCACAAGTAACAATGATGCGTGCCATGCACCAGCAGTGATGAGTTTGTTGTGAACGCTGTCTGCCTGACAAAAATTATAGGATGCCATCAATCAGAGGATGCATCTTGATTTCAAAGATGTTAAAATATGAAAAAAAAAAAGTAAGTTATAATGGATGAAATGTAATACTTTATCTACTATAGGACTTCCCTGCCACTGACTGACATGGCCATCAAGCCCTGGCTTCTCAGATACTTAATGTTGACGAGGATGCATTAGTTCCTATGCCTCATTTCAATACATGTCAACCATTTAACGTTTTCAATGAATATTTTAAAAATTTCTTTACTCTGATTCTCAGCATACATATAGCATAAATTATAATTTCCCTTCTGCCCATTATGTTATTTATTACTGGTAAGGAAGAATATGTAAAATGTGACTGGAAGTGTGTGAGGAGTACTGATTGGTTTAATTGACTTTACAAGATTGGGTTGCATGTATCCTAAGTCCTTAGACAAAGGGGAGGCACGGGTGATCTGTTTGGCCAATGCCACCATGTGTCATTGCACTGTGGACCCTGTGCTAGCCTGCGCACTTACAAGGTTTTTAACGCTACTTAGGACAAAGCCTGCACCCCCCTTTTTTTAGTTTATAAAAAGGCAAATAATTTTGCCTTGTGGTCAGTACAGTTCTAGGTCAATGCGATCCAATAGAAATATAATTTTAGCTACATATGTAACAACATTTTCTAGTACCCACACTTTAAAAAAAAAGAAACAAATGAATTTTAATGTTTTAATCCCTATATTAACAAACTATATTATTTCAACATGTAATCCATATAAGATATTAATGAAATGTTTTACATATTTTTGGTACTAAGTCCAGTATGTGTTTTGTACTTACAACACATCTCAATTTGGATGAGGGGTTAACAGACAAATGTGACTGGAGGCTGACATCCTCGAAAGCATAGATCTACATTATAAATGCCAGTGAAGTTCTAGACTACCGATGCCAATGTTTTTGAAGTAACCTCACTTCAGTTTAGATCTGCTTGCCATGGACACACAAATGTGTCCAAGGTGCTATGACCCAAGGTTTATCCGCTTCTCGAGCAGCAGTAGTCACGCAAGTACTGATGTGTGCATGGAAAGTGAGGCAAGAGGCATAGACCTCACTTTGTGAGAGACAGATGAGAAGGAACTTCGAAAAGACCTATTTACTGTTAGACTGGCCGCCGAGGCCTGAGCCAGAGGGTAAGTTGTCTGTCTGTGAGATCTGCTTTGCATTCTGGCTTCTGTTTTCAGACCTGAATTTTGAGAGTGAGATCTCCTATTTTGCTTTTTCTTGTTGACATCATCACCTTATTTCTCTGGCTCTCTGGTTCTCTCTCTCTCTCTCTGTCTGTCCTCTTTTCCATTTCTCTCTCCCATTTTCTTTCTTTCTTTCTTTTTTAAATTTTATTTATTTATTTGAGAGAGAGCAAGAAAGCACAAACAGGAGGCAGGGGGAGAGGGAGAGGCAGGCTTTCCGCTGAGCAGGGAGCACGGTGCAGGACTCAATTCCAGAACCCTGGGATCATGACCTGAACAAGGGCAGACCTTTAACCGACTGAGCCACCCAGGAAACCCCTTTCTCTGATTTTCTGTCTCTAGTCCTGTTTTGCTCTTCATAGCAACAATTTTTGTATCAAATGTGATTCATCACCTGTATCATTTTACACTGTCTCTTTCTTTTCCTTCTCTTTGCTCTTGCAATGTACATCTTTTCTCTGATTCTTTCATTTTGCCACAAGAAATTCAGTCACTGTTGATCCATAGTGGGGCAATAATGCTTTTTTCCCTTTGCTATTAGTATATCCACATGCCCAACCACGAACCCTGCACTCTATTCCACAGCCTAACCCTGCACTGATGCGGAACAGCAGCTATTTGCCACGGGTTTGTTGTGTTTAAAACTTGCTTATAATTTATACTCCACATAATTTCTTAAATTTTATCTGACTCTCTTTCAGCAGGATGGCTTCAGCATTCTGAGCTGTATTCCTCAAGCTGTGTTGCGCTCTGGTAAATACTCACAAATCTTTATTATTGCCGTATGTTTGGAAAGGAAGATTAAAGAGTTATTAGTTTCTCATTGCCTAAGAGTCTGTTTGTTTTTTAAAACATAATCAGAGTTTTGTAATGTTAATATTATTTTTTAGGCATTTAAAAATAAGAATAAGCTAATTGGTAAGCTTATTTTGTCCATTAATGCAGTATTTATAGATTTGGATTAAAAAAAAAAGTTTTTTTTAAAAGTGCCTTTGTTGGGGTGCCTGGGTGGCTCAGTGGGTTAAGCGTCTGCCTTCAGCTCAGGTCATGATTTCAGGGTTCTGGGATCAAGCCCTGCATCAGGCTCTCTGCTCAGTGGGAAGCCTGCTTTCCCCCTCTCTCTCTGCCTGCCTCTCTTCCTACTTGTGATTTCTCTCTCTCTGTCAAATAAATAAAATCTTTAAAATAAAATAAAATAAAATGTCTTTGTTAGCAATTGTTAATAAAAACCCTGACCCCAACGTAAGAAGAAAAAAAAAAACTACCCGTGATTCTAAAGTCTCAATTTGGCTTTATGGTTGGCATTATTAAACAACATGCTTTTTAAGAAAATAAAATAGAAATCTATAATTAGGCATTAAAAGTGAAAAATTATAAAAGACTGATAAGCTTGTTTTTTTCTAAAAACATTCTAGAGAAAAACAGGTACATAATTTTACATGCTGAATTTATTGAGTTCTTATGGTCCAGAATTAAGTATGAACATCCAAAAACACATTTAATACTGATAGTAACCTAATGAGCTATATTTCCATTTTTTTAGAGATGAGAAAACTAAGGCACAAAGAAATCTTTCAGCAAGAAAATAGCAGAACCAGGGGCGCCTGGGTGGCTCAGTGGATTAAGCCGCTGCCTTCGGCTCAGGTCATGATCTCAGGGTCCTGGGATCGAGCCCCGCATCGGGCTCTCTGCTCTGCAGGGAGCCTGCTTCCTCCTCTCTCTCTGCCTGCCTCTCTGCCTACTTGTGATCTCTCTGTCAAATAAATAAATAAAATCTTAAAAAAAAAAAAAAAAAAGAAAGTAGCAGAACCAGAATACAATCTATAGGCATATGTTTTCAGAGATGATTTTTTAAAAAATCGTATCATATTACTTCTCATCAGATATATAAGTCTTAGTAGAATGAGGACAATAAAAAACTGTGACATAAGAATTTTTTATTAGATTAATAGCTTTGATTACTATGAGTCTTAGTATTCAATTTATCTATAATCATAAAACACTGTTTTTAGCCAAGCACAAAGGTTACCTGGAATGAAGACTTTACTTCCCAGAATTCTTGAACTCTGCCCTGTGCCTAATTTCTGGCCAAAGTGATGCAAACATAAGTGGTTTTTTTGTTTTGTTTTGTTTTTGTTTTTGTTTTTAATCTTTAGGGTTTTGCCCTTAAAAAAATTTGACCGTATCATACAGGACCTCTCTCCTTTCCCCTATCCCTATATGTAGCTTGCACACATATGTTGAGTCGTATTAAGCTATAAAGTCAGGTCACCCAGAGAGGGATGATACAAGAAAAGAGAAAACACCTCAATCATAGATAAATTCATGTCTCACAGTCTCCTTCTCAACCTTATCTATATTAAAAAAGAAAGAAACTCCAATTTTCTGAAACCACTGTTTTGTTTTGTATTAAACCATTATTATTCTATGTCTCTGTTAGAGCAGTACAAACAATGTTCTAACCAATACAAGTGAGTTGAATTGACTGTGTAGTTTTGTATTAGTTATCACCAATTTCCCTCCTGCTTGTCCCTCTCCTTTTCTTTAGGTGTTGGTTAAAATACCTGCTGGAGAAAAACAAGCAGAGCAGGTGGTATTATATGTTCACTAAGAGTTTGTTTGAGAACTTTATATCTAGTACCCATTACTTGTTTATAAACTACACTGCATACCTATTACATGCACACACATACACACACATGGACATACACATTTTTACTACTGTAAGTCTTTGGAGAGAGGGAAACAGTTTTTCACAAAAAGTGTGTCTCTGATATAAGGGTGTGGATGGCAACATTTTCAGGAATATGGTAGCCTATTGAAAACTTCTTGTTGGAAAATATGACCTAACTTGATTTATCACAACTGAGACGGTCACTAAAGAACATCTTAGTTTGCAGAAATCTCTGAATGAAATAATATAGTGGGTTCTCATAGAATTTGAAGAAAATGGTTTTTTTCATGCCTTCAAGTGGTATTAGAAATACCAGTTAAGTTGGTCTTCCAGTTCTAGGATTTTTCTCACTACTTCCTGAAAAATTATGGGAGTAGGAAAAGAATGTCATTATACTTTGTTTTAACTGTTTCAAATTTTACCTTAGACAAACGATGTACATGGAGTCAAACTGTATTCAGTTTGAAATAACTTGACACTGCATATATTAAGCTAAATGGAAGGCAACATGAGTACACTGAAACTGATTTAGTATGCAATATTTATCTGTGGGAGAGAGAAACACAGTTCAATTCAGACTGATTCATCCTCCAATTTCTGTGCACAGAATCCCACAGGAGGTCATCTACCATCATTTTATACCTATTTGGTACGCTCGAATATATCAGGCAGTAATAGAGTAAAACCTGCGATCATGGGTGACAGGGTAACTTGCTCTTCCCTGTGTAGCTAGCGTGCGAAGGTTGAATTTCTGTTTTTTTCCCCGATCCACTTTGTGAGCATGAAATTACTGTAATTGCTTTTGAAAAACTTTTATGTTTTCACTGTAACAGTCAACCTAGGAGGTCTTTCCATGCTGTGTACTGTTTCTATCTCATGATGAATATTATTTGAGAATTTGAAGATGATGTTACTTCTATTTATTTATCTAGTCTGGTTAACCCTCTTTTCACAACCCATTGATAGGGCATGGCTTTCTTTTAGCTCTCTCTTCTTCTAGATTACATTGCTCTCCAAATGTAAACACTGTTGCTCTCTTCATTTATTTTCCCAAACGTAATTGTTTGCACCCAGATTTACTAGAGATTTGTATACCAGTAGTATCTGAGAAATTTGAGCATTGAATATATTTAATTAAATATATTTCTTTATCTATTACTCCCTCTTCACTTCATGAATTATTTCTAACATTATACTACCATTACTTTTAGTGATATCTACTGTCATTAAAAAAAACCCACTAAAGTTTGAGAATGCTCTTAAAAATATCCTCTTTTTTTTTTTTTTTGAGAGAGAACAAGCACATGTGTGTGTATGAGGGGGAATAAAGGAAGAGAATCTTAAGAAGACTCCACACTGAGTGCAGAACCCAATGCATGGCTTGATCTCACAATGTGAAGATCATGACCCAAGCCTAAATCAAAAGTCAGATGCTGAACCGGCTGAGCCACCCAGGAGCTCCTAAAAATATCCATTTTTTTAAGATATACAGACATATATAGTATATGAAGATTGGCAAAAAAAAAATCAGTTTACTTTTCTAATGTATACACTACCACTGCTGCATCTGCATGATAATTCTTCAAAATAATAATTTTGGAAGGTTGTCACTTACTTAGTATCACTATCAAAGGTTAAGACTTTTGTGGAACATTTCTTATTAATCTTCTAAATGATTGCAGATGTTTTACAAGATGACTGTTTTCACCAAAAGACACTTAAAAAGATGTTTATCATTACTTACCATCACGGAAATACAAATCAAAACTATGAGATATCACCTCAAACCTGTCAGAATGGCTAAAATAAAAAAACACAAGAAACAACTGGTGCTGGTGAGGATGTGGAGAAAAAGGAACATTTGTGCACTCTTGGTGGGACTACAAACTGGTGCAGCCACTCTGGAATACAGTATGGAGGTTCCACAAAAAGTTAAAAATAGAACTACCCTGTGATCTAGCAATCACACTACTGGTTATTTACCCAAAGAATATAAAAACACTAATTCAAAGGGATACATGTGCCCTTACATTTATATAAGAATTATTATAATAGCCAAATTATAGAAGCACCCCTTGTCCATCAATAGATGAATGGATAAAGAAGATGTGGTATGTATCTATATTATTCAACCATTAAAAAAAAAGGAGACCTTGTCATTTGCAATGGCATGGATGGAGCTGGAGGGTGCAATTCTAAGTGGAAATAAGTCAGTGAGAGTAAGATAGGTACTGTATGATTTCACTCATATTTGGAATTTAAGAAACAAAACAAACAAAGCAGAAAAAAAAGAGAAAGAAAGACAAATCAAGAAACAGAATCTTAATTATAGAGAAACTAACTGATGGTTACCAGAGGGTAATGTGGTGGGGAGATGGGTTAGATAGGTGATGGAGATTAAGGATGGCACTTATGATGAGCACTGAAATTGTTAACGGAATTGTTAATCACTATTGTTATATTATACATTTGAAACTAATATAACAATATGTTAACCCACTGTATAATATAATTGTTATATTATACATTTGAAACTAATATAACAATATGTTAACCCACTGTATAATATAATTGTTATATTATACATTTGAAACTAATATAACAATATGCTAACCCACTGGAATAAAATAAAAACTTTTAAAAAAGACTACTTTTATTACTGGATAGTGACACATTATTTTGTAACCAAAAGGGGTTTTATTCCAGTTTCATTGTTTCTCATATTCTCATTCAATCTGAAGAAATTTTGATCTTTTTTAGGTATTAAGTCTCTATGTACTTGAGTTTTGCCAACAGGAAGAATGTTCATGTCCACTATTTTTTTTTTTTAAGATTTTTATTTATTTATTTGACAGAGAGAGATCACAAGTAGGCAGAGAGGTAGGGAGAGAGAGAGAGCGAGAGAGAGAGGGAAGCAGGCTCCCTGCTGAGCAGAGAGCCAGATGCGGGACTCGATCCCAGGACCCTGAGATCATGACCTGAGACGAAGTCAGCAGCTTAACCCAGGTGTCCTCATGTCCACTTTCTGCTCATGATCTTTCCCTACTGCTAATTTTTCTTCTTCATGCTCCAGTTCCCTTCTTCTTAGAACTTTAGACTTGAACTACAGATAATATCTTTGCACTTTTCTCTCCACTCTTCTTAGGTCAGTTTTTGAAATCTTCAGATTCATTCTATGGTATCCAACCCCTTTCTTTATCTCCATGGCAAGAGTCACCACCAATTACATTCAAGACTTTGTTACCTCTTGCTTTGTAATCAGTTTCTTTCAAACTCTAGTCTCAACCTCTATCCAATTCTTAGTTCTTTCACATTGTACTTTCAAGGCTGGGTACTGTGCACCTAGCATAGCACATATCTAAAGTTTGGCCTTGACTCTTCATTTGGAAGGGTCACTTTAGATAACTAGATAACTAGTTTTTCCTGGCCAGCGTGACTAGACGACTTTTAAAGAATTACAGAATTAAGTCACAGTAAAAATGGATGTAGCTGGCAAAGTTCCTGCCTATGGATATATTTACTCAGGAAACATTACAGATTTTCATCACCTTTTTAAAAATGTATGTTGGAACTTAGTGCAAAAATGTGACCTTATTCCAGGCTAGAATCTGAAAACTCAGAACAACTGTCAGCCAAGAACACTAAAACTGTTGCTTATTTTCTCTGGGGCAGTATCAAACACTTGTTGCACTTATGTAATAAAATTCCTTTATTCCTTTATTGATAAGTGGATTGATGCATACCAAAATGAAGAGAATAAATATGACCTTCTCTCTTAATATTAACAACTTAACATATTTTGAAAAATATGTTCTAAATAATAATCCAACATAGGTTCTTATGAAGATATCATGATAATGAAATCTTCAGTGCTGAAAATTCCATTACTACAGCTCAATTCATCATTAATCCTGACAATAATTATACAAATTACTGATAAGTGCTATTACCATTTCTCTCAGTATTTTCCAATTCTGTATCTTTTTTCGGGGAGTAGGGACACATGATTTTTTTTTTTAACTAGTAACTTTTTTTTTAATTTCTTATTTTTTATAAACATATAATGTATTTTTATCCCCAGGGGTACAGGTCTGTGAATCGCCAGGTTTACACACTTCACAGCACTCACCATAGCACATATCCTCCCCAATGTCCATAACCTTCCTCCCCCTCTCCCAATCCTACCTCCCCCCAGCAATCCCCAGTTTGTTTTGTGCAATTAAGAGTCACTTATGGTTTGTCTCCCTCCCAATCCCATCTTGTTTCATTTATTCTTCTCCTATCCCCCTAACTCCACATGTTGCTTCTCCATGTCCTGATATCAGGGAGATCATATGATAGTTGTCTTTCTCCGATTGACTTATTTCACTAAGCATGATACCCTCTAGTTCCATCCACGTCGTCGCAAATGGCAAGATTTCATTTCTTTTGATGGCTGCATAGTATTCCATTGTGTATATACACCACCTCTTCTTTATCCATTCATCTGTTGATGGACATCTAGGTTCTTTCCATAGTTTGGCTATTGTAGACATTGCTGCTATAAACATTCGGGTACACAAGTACACCTTCAGATCACTATGTTTGTATCTTTAGGGTAAATACCCAGTAGTGCAATTGCTGGGTCATAGGGTAGTTCTATTTTCAACATTTTGAGGAACCTCCATGCTGTTTTCCAGAGTGGTTGCACCAGCTTGCATTCCCACCAACGGTGGAGGAGGGTTCCCCTTTCTCCACATCCTCGCCAGCATCTGTCATTTCCTGACTTGTTAATTTTAGCCATTCTGACTGGTGTGAGGTGATATCTCATTGTGGTTTTGATTTGTATTTCCCTGATGCCGAGTGAAGTGGAGCACTTTTTCATGTGTCTATTGGCCATCTGGATGTCTTCTTTGCAGAAATGTCTGTTCATGTCCTCTGCCCAGTTCTTGATTGGATTGTTTGTTCTTTGGGTGTTGAGTTTGCTAAGTTCCTTACAGATTTTGGATACTAGCCCTTTATCTGATGTGTCGTTTGCAAATATCTTCTCCCATTCTGTCAGTTGTCTTTTGGTTTTGTTAACTGTTTCCTTTGCTGTGCAAAAGCTTTTGACCTTGATGAAATCCCAATAGTTCATTTTTGCCCTTGCTTCCTTGCCTTTGCCGTTGTTCCTAGGAAGATGTTGCTGCGGCTGAGGTCGAAGAGGTTGCTGCCTGCGTTCTCCTCAAGGATTTTGATGGATTCCTTTCTCACATTGAGGTCCTTCATCCATTTTGAGTCTATTTTCATGTGTGATGTAAGGAAATGGTCCAATTTCATTTTTCTGCATGTGACTGTCCAATTTTCCCAGTACCATTTATTGAAGAGGCTGTCTTTTTTCCATTGGACATTCTTTCCTGCTTTGTCGAAGATTAGTTGACCATGGAGTTGAGGGTCTATTTCTGGGCTCTCTATTCTGTTCCACTGATCTATGTGTCTGTTTTTGTGCCAGTACCATGCTGTCTTGATGATGACAGTTTTGTAATAGAGCTTGAAGTCTGGAATTGTGATGCCATCAACTTTGGCTTTCTTTTTCAATATTCCTTTGGCTATTCGAGGTCTTTTCTGGTTCCATATAAATTTTAGGATTATTTGTTCCATTTCTTTGAAAAAAAATGGATGGTATTTTGATAGGGATTGCATTAAATGTGTAGATTGCTTTAGGTAGCATGGACATTTTCACAATATTTATTCTTCCAATCCAGGAGCATGGAACATTTTTCCATTTCTTTGTGTCTTCCTCAATTTCTTTCATGAGTACTTTATAATTTTCTGTGTATAGATTCATAGCCTCTTTGGTTAGGTTTATTCCTAGGTATCTTATAGTTTTGGGTGCAATTGTAAATGGGATTGACTCCTTAATTTCTCTTTCTTCTGTCTTGTTGTTGGTGTACAGAAAAGCAACTGATTTCTGTGCATTGATTTTATATCCTGACACTTTACTGAATTCATGTACAAGTTCTAGCAGTTTTGGTGTGGAGTCTTTTGGGTTTTCCACATATAGTATCATATCATCTGTGAAGAGTGATAGTTTGACTTATTCTTTACCAATTTGGATGCCTTTAATTTCTTTTTGTTGTCTGATTGCTGAGGCTAGGACTTCTAGTACTATGTTGAATAGCAGTGGTGATAATGGACATCCCTGCCGTGTTCCTGACCTTAGCGGAAAAGCTTCAGTTTTTCTCCATTGAGAATGATATTTGCGGTGGGTTTTTCATAGATGGCTTTGATAATATTGAGGTATGTGCCCTCTGTCCCTACACTTTGAAGAGTTTTGATCAGGAAGGGATGCTGTACTTTGTCAAATGCTTTTTCAGCATCTATTGAGAGTATCATATGGTTCTTGTTCTTTCTTTTATTAATGTGTTCTATCACATTGATTGATTTGCGGATGTTGAACCAACCCTGCAGCCCTGGAATAAATCCCACTTGATCGTGGTGAATAATCCTTTTAATGTACTGTTGAATCCTATTGGCTAGTATTTTGGCGAGAATTTTTGCGTCTGTGTTCATCAAGGATATTGGTCTGTAGTTCTCTTTTTTGGTGGGATCCTTGTCTGGTTTTGGGATCAAGGTGATGCTGGCCTCATAAAATGAGTTTGGAAGTTTTCCTTCCATTTCTATTTTTTGGAACAGTTTCAGGAGAATAGGAATTAGTTCTTCTTTAAATGTTTGGTAGAATTCCCCTGGGAAGCCGTCTGGCCCTGGGCTTTTGTTTGTTTGGAGATTTTTGATAACTGTTTCAATCTCCTTACTGGTTATGGGCCTGTTCAGGTTTTCTATTTCTTCCTGGTTCAGTTGTGGTAGTTTATATGTCTCTAGGAATGCATCCATTTCTTCCAGATTGTCAAATTTGTTGGCGTAGAGTTGCTCATAGTATGTTCTTATAATTGTCTGTATTTCTTTGGTGTTAGCTGTGATCTCTTTCATTCATGATTTTATTTATTTGTGTCCTTTCTCTTTTCTTTTTGATGAGTCTGGCCAGGGGTTTATCAATCTTATTGATTCTTTCAAAGAACCAGCTCCTAGTTTCATTGATTTTTTCTATTGTTTTTTTGGTTTCTATTTCATTGATTTCTGCTCTGATCTTTGTGATTTCTCTTCTCCTGCTGGGTTTAGGGTTTCTTTCTTGTTCTTTCTCCAGCTCCTTTACGTGTAGGGTTAGGTTGTGTACTTGAGACCTTTCTTGTTTCTTGAGAAAGGCTTGTACCGCTATATATTTTCCTCTCAGGACTGCCTTTGCTGTGTCCCACAGATTTTGAACTGTTGTGTTTTCATTATCATTTGTTTCCATGAATTTTTTCAATTCTTCTTTAATTTCCTGGTTGACCCATTCATTCTTTAGAAGGATGCTGTTTAGTCTCCATGTATTTGGGTTCTTTCCAGCTTTCCTCTTGTGATTGAGTTCTAGCTTCAGAGCATTGTGGTCTGAAAATATGCAGGGAATGATCCTAATCTTTTGATACCGGTTGAGACCTGATTTGTGACCCAGGATGTGATCTATTCTGGAGAAGGTTCCATGTGCACTAGAGAAGAATGTGTATTCTGTTGCTTTGGGATGAAATGTTCTGAATATATCTGTGATGTCCATCTGGTCCAGTGTGTCATTTAAGGCCTTTATTTCCTTGTTGATCTTTGGCTTGGATGATCTGTCCATTTCAGTGAGGGGAGTGTTCAAGTCCCCTACTATTATTGTATTATTATTGATGTGTTTCTTTGATTTTGTTATTAATTGGTTGATATAGTTGGCTGCTCCCACGTTAGGGGCATAGATATTTAAAATTGTTAGATCTTCTTGTTGGACAGACCCTTTGAGTAGGATATAGTGTCCTTCCTCATCTCTTATGATAGTCTTTGGCTTAAAATCTAATTGATCTGATATACAGATTGCCACCTCAGCTTTCTTCTGATGCCCATTAGCATGGTAAATTTTTTTCCACCCCCTCACTTTAAATCTGGAGGTGTCTTCGCGTCTAAAATGAGTTTCTTGTAGGCAACATACTGATGGGTTTTGTTTTTTTATCCATTCTGATACCCTGTGTCTTTTGATTGGGGCATTTAGCCCATTAACATTCAGGGTAACTATTGAGAGATATGAATTTAGTGCCATTATTAGTCTGTAAGATGACTGTTACTGTATATTGTCTCTGTACCTTTCTGATCTACTACTTTTAGGCTCTCTCTTTGCTTAGAGGACCCCTTTCAATATTTCCTGTAGAGCTGGTTTGGTGTTTGCAAATTCTTTCAGTTTTTGTTTGTCCTGGAAGATTTTTATCTCTCCTTCTATTTTCAATGATAGCCTAGGTGGATAGAGTATTCTTAGCTGCATGTTTTTCTCGTTTATTGCTCTGAATATATCATGCTAGCTCTTCCTGGCCTGCCAGGTCTCTGTGGAGACGTCTGCTGCCAATCTCATATTTTTACCATTGCATGTTACAGACTTCTTTTCTCGGGCTGCTTTCAGGATTTTCTCTTTGTCACTAAGACTTGTAAATTTTACTATTAGGTGACGGGGTGTGGACCTATTCTTGTTGACTTTGAAGTGGGTTCTCTGCATCTCCTGGATTTTGATGCTTGTTCCCTTTGCCATATTAGGGAAATTCTCTCCAATAATTCTCTCCAATAGACCTTCTGCTCCCCTCTCTGTTTCTTCTTCTTCTGGAATCCCAATTATTCTAATGTTGTTTTGTCTTATGGTGTCACTTATCTCTCGAATTCTCCCCTCATGGTCCAGTAGCTGTTTGTCCCTCTTTTGTTCGGCTTCTTTATCTCTGTCATTTGGTCTTCTATATCACTAATTCTTTCTTCTGCCTCATTTATCCTAGCAGTGAGAGCCTCCATTTTTTTTTTTTTTTAAAGATTTTATTTATTTATTTGACAGAGAGAGATCACTAGTAGGCAGAGAAGCAGGCAGAGAGAGAGGAGGAAGCAGGCTCCCTGTGGAGCAGAGAGCCCGATGCGGGACTCGATCCCAGGACCCTGAGATCATGACCTGAGCCGAAGGCAGCGGCTTAATCCACTGAGCCACCCAGGCGCCCCGAGAGCCTCCATTTTTGATTGCACCTCATTAATAGCTTTTTTGAGTTCTACTTGGTTAGATTTTAGTTCTTTAATTTCTCCAGAAAGGGCTTTTATATCTCCAGAGAGGGTTTCTCTAATATCTTCCATGCCTTTTTCGAGCCCAGCTAGAACGTTCAGAATCATCATTCTGAACACTTGATCTGACATATTACCAATGTCAGTGTTGATTAGGTCCCTAGCCTTCAGTACTGTCTCTTGTTCTTTTGTTTGTGGTGATTTTTTCCACCTTGTCATTTTGTCCAGATAAGAGGATATGAAGGATCCAATAAAATACTAAAAGGGTGGCAAAGACCCCAGAAAAATATGCTGTAACCAAATCAGAAGAGACCCCAAATTGTGGGGGGGGAGAAAGGGGATAAAAAGAGGTTCAGAAAAAAAAAGAAAAAATTTAAAAAATAAAACAAATAAAGAAAAAACATAAAAAAGAAAGAATATATATATATATTTAGATAAACTTTCAGAAAGTGGTTGATTTTCTGTTTCTAGAATTGCTGTTCTTCTCTTCGATCTCCCATTGGATTTGTAGGTGTTTGCAATGTTTAGATAAGCTATCGAGCTGATATCCTGCTACCTGATGTAGTCTCAGGGTGCTACTTCTCCACCATCTTGACTCCTCCCCTCTGCCCATTTCTTGATTGGATTGTTTGTTCTTTGGGAGGGACACTTGATTCTAATGCTATTATGATCAAGAACTTACACTTGGTGATCTTATGCCGTCAGCTTCTATCTATTTGAATGATGTGAATTCTCTGGTTTCCAGCCTCACTACTCTGTTCTAGCCCTGTTTCATGCTACCTGGGTTGTTATAGGAAACATATTATAAACAAGGACATTTTGGAGGGAATATACTGCAAGTTTTGGGCAGGCAATGCATACAGTCACACTTCATGAGTATGACTCATGAAATGTCACTCACTTCACTAGAAAACAGAAGGGAATCTAACAGTTTGGAGTCTGATGTTGAAAGATCAATTGGGTTATAAAATTCATTTATTAAATCACTCATTTATTCAAATAGCAGCCATTGAAAATATTATGTGTTAGGCAAAGTCTAGTCATAGGGAATACAAAGAGTAAAAATAAGCAATTAAAAAAATTAAAAAGATAAAACAAGTAAAAAATAGTTTTTTCAAGAGCTTGCAAGACTTACAAAGTATTATTATTACAAGCAAATTTGTGCTGAAAAAAATGATTTGTTGCCTTCTTACTGAATAGATTTAGGCAATAGTCTTTGATCTCTTACTATGTGTGAGTTGGTAGGAGATAATAAATACATGGGATATGTATAACAATTGGACTTTAAACAAAAGTATTGTGGTTTAACTTTATGAATTAGATAGAGATTGCTAATTTATAAAGTTGGTCTACACACTTGTTATTTATTATTACCTATTCACTTTTTGTACCTACTATCTAACTTGTCAGATTATTTTCCTAATTCCTGAATTAAAGCCATAATAATTCCTTTATTGAGGGTCTCTTCATGGTAAATTTTCATAGCTTTGGGTTGATATTCATGCTTAAGAATTTTGCCATGTCTTTTAATTTTAGGTTGATAATTTTACCCTTTTGTACTTTGGAAATGTTATTTCATTACTGTTGGTAAGTCTGCTGCTACACTAATTTTCATTGTTTTATAACTTATTAGGACCATGATATTGACAAAACTTTTTATTTTAAGGCAGAACATTAAGTGACAGCATAATTAGCCAGTAAGATAAAATACTTTATAATTCCACATAGCTAATAACATAGCTTTGAAATAAATGAAATGAGGGGACCTGGGTGGCTCAAATGGTTAAGCATCTGCTTTCAGCTCTGGTCATAATCTCAGGGTCCTGGGATCTAGAACCACATTGGGAATCTCTGCTCAGCAGGGAGTCTGCTTTCAATCTCTGGCCTTCCTGCTGCGCTCACTCTCTTTCTCTGAAATAAATAAAATCTTTTTAAAAAATGATATAAGTGAAATGAAAAGTGAAAAAAATAGAGGGAGAAATAGAAATTCATAGAGAAATTTAAGGAGAAATAGAAATTCATAGTTAGAAATTTATTATAGCACTATGGGTACCACTATCAGTAATTGATAAATTGATAAACAAGCAAAAATACCAGAAAGGTTAGAGATATTTCACAAAAATTGGGGCCCCTGAATGGTTCAGTCAGTTAAATGTCTGCCTTCAGCTCAGGTCATAGTCCCAGGGTCCTGGGATGGAACCCCATGTTGGGCTTCCTGTTCAGGGGGGAGCTTCTTCTCCTGCTCCCTCTGCTCCTCCCACCTTTCATGCTCTCACTCTCTCTCTCTGTCATAAATAAATAAGAGTTTTAAAGATAAAACAAACTAAAATAAATCTCACAAAAATTTACCTAACAAAAATCTCTTTCCATCTATATTATCCGTGCACAGAAATATGAAATAAATACTTACCTAGGCACACTTTGAATGTTTATAAAATTTGATCATATACTTGTCCACACAAAATGTCTCAAATTTTGCGACCAAATGTAGTTAAGCTAGAAAATAATACTGAAAAGAAAAGAATGCTAGAAATTAAACCCACCTCTAAATACCCCAAGAATTAAAGAACTGAGAGTTGAAAATGAAACTTATTTTGAACATTATGATAATGAAAACGTTACTCATAAAACTTGTGATTAGAGACCTAACTACTGAAATAGAGAAGAAAGTTGAAAAGTTAATGAGTTAGCATCCATTTCAAGATATTAGAAAAAATATCAATTGAAACAAAATTTAAAGTGGAGGACATGATAATATAAAAGCAGAAATTAATTAAAAGTAAATAAGCATTCAAAAGAAAAGATTAACAAAGCACAGTTGGTTATACAAAAATCTAATAAAAGTGAAAAACATACTTAAAGTCATATAAAATTAGAGGGCAAAAATACATTTGAACATTACAGGCATTTCATGCACAAGAACTGAATGATATTATGAAAAACTTTATGCATATAAATTTGAAGATGTGAATGAATTTAATAAATTCCCAGAAGAATAGAACTTTTAAACTTAAAGAAATGTAGAAACTATAACCAGTTCTATAGTCATTAAAAAAATAGTAGTCAAACATTTCTCAAAACAAACAAGCAAATCCAAACAAACAAACCTCAAGGCTTAATATATTTGCAGGGAGGTTTTACTGGTATGTGAATGATAAACATAAATCATTTTAAAATATAATTATCTCAGGAAAGGGAAGGATTTTTAAGCTAGGCTTACTAGAAGGGTAAATAATGATATATTCACTTAAATTCCATTTAAGACTTTTTCATCAAAAAACTCTATTTAAGATTATTTTTCACCACAGAATTAAAAACAAAGAATATGGGAAATAATGTTTTCAATGCTTAAATTTAACAAGGACTGGTGTCCAGAATATACATTTTTAAACTCCAAAGAATCATTGGTGGTTTAGAACAGCAAACCTTAATTTCTTAACACTATATGTCCATTTCAGATAGGCTTTGACCCACCTCTGCGGTCTTACTTAGGGACCCTGCTTTTGGAGCAAACTCATTTAGAATATTACTGGCCTCAAGACAGAAGATAAATAAAATTATGGAAATCACATGTGGCTTTTAAAATACTGGGCAAAGAAGTGACACACAGTTTTCACCAACCCTGTGTTCACTTCTTTTTTTTTTTTTTTAAGATTTTATTTATTTATTTGACAGAGAGAGATCACAAGTAGATAGAGAGGCAGGCAGAGAGAGAGGGGGAAGCAGGCTCCCTGCCGAGCAGAGAGCCCGATGCGGGACTCGATCCCAGGACCATGAGATCATGACCTGAGCCGAAGGCAGTGGCCTAACCCACTGAGCCACCCAGGCGCCCCTGTGTTCACTTCTAATTCAATAGGACAGAGCTCTTTAATCCTGCTACAAGGATGAGTACCACTGGGAAGTCTAACTCAGGTAAGAATGGAGAAGATTTATAATTCTGATCTCAGGCTGATTTCATGGGTGGTCGGAGTTCTTTGATAGGTAATCAGCTCACTTTAGGGTACAGGTTGAAACGGTGCCTCCTCCTACTTCCCCGCCATCTTCAGAATGGAGAAGATTTAAATGTTCATATAATCTCTCATGGGGCAGGTCACAAATGAGAAGTATATTAAATGACATTCTTATGATCAGTCATGAAGATGACTTGTCAGGCTGGCAAAAATATTTTTAAAAGTCTGATGGTAATAAGAACAGTCTCTTCAACAAATGGTGTTGGGAAAATTGGATAGCCACATGCAGAAGAATGAAACTGGACCATTCTCTTATACCATACATAAAGATAAACTCAAAATGGATGAAAGACCTAAATGTAGGATAGGAATCCATCAAAATCCTAGAGGAGAACACAGGCAGCAACCTCTTTGAGCTTGGCTACAGCAAATTTTTGCTAGACATGTTTTCAAAGGCAAAGGAAATGAAAGGAAACATGAACTACTGGGACTTCATCAAGATAAAAAGTTTCTGCACAGCAAAGGAAATAGTCAACAAAACTAAGAGGGAAATTACTGAATGGGAGAGATATTTGTAAATGACCCTACAGATTAAGGGCTAGTATCCAGGATCTATAAATAACTTACCAAACTCAAGACCCAAAAAACAAATAAACCAGTCAAGAAATGGGCAGAAGATATGAACAGACATTTCTCCAGAGAAGACATGCAAATGGCCAACAGACACATGAAAAAATGCTCCATATCACTTGGCATCAGGGAAATACATACCAAACCACAATGAGATACCACCTCACATCAGTCAAAATTAACAAGACAGGAAACAACAAATGTTAGCAAGGATGTGGAGAAAGGGGAACCCTCTTACACTGTTGGTGGGAATGCAAACTGGTGCAGCCACTCTTGAAAACAGGATGGCAGTTCCTCAGTAAGTTAAAAATAGAGCTACCTTGTGAACCAGCAATTGCACTACTAGGTATCTAACCTGAAGATACAGATGCAGTGAAGTGAAAGGGCACCTGCCCCCCAATGTTTGCAGCAGCAATGTCCACATACCCAAACTGTGGAAGGAGCTGAGATATACATGGACAGATGAATGGGTAAAGAAGATATGGCATACATTCACAGTGAAATATTACTCAATCATCAGAAAGGATGAACACTTATCATTTACATCGACATGGATGCAACTAGAGAGTATTATGCTAAGTGAAATAAGTCTTTTAGAGAAAAACAATTATATGGTTCCGTCATATGTGGAACATAAGAAACAGTACAAAGGATTATAAGACAAGGGAGGGAAAAACTGAAAATTGCAACTTTTTAAAGATTGTGTTTAGTTGCCAGAGAGAGAGAGAGCATGTGAGTATGCACAAGCAGTGGGGAGCAGCAGAGACGGAGGGAGGGGGAGGCTCCCCTCTGAGCAGGGAACCGACAAAGATCATGACCTGAGCCAAAGGCAGTTGTTTAATCGACAGAGTCACTCAGGCACCCCAGAAGTAATTGTTTTTTTAAAACTCATATAGGGATTAAAAAATAAAAATATTTTGGAGATTTTTCAAATAAGAGCTATCCACCCGTTTAACTTAGGTTATTAATGTGTGGAACCTAATAAGAATAGATATTTTCTGTGCTTAAATCTATAAAAAAGAGTAAAGATTTTCCATTTAATTATATCTAAGATCAGTTTGGGTTAATTTTAACGGCATAATAATTGCCTTCAAAAGAATTATTTTCAGGGACACCTGGCTGACTTGGTCAGTAGAGCATGCAACTCTTGATCTCAGGGTTGTGAGTTTGAGTCTCATGTTGGGTGTAGAGATTACTTAAAAATAAAAATTAAAAAATCTTAAAAAAATAATTATTTTCAGAATATCAAGTGGTACAGGAGTAAAAATACCTCAAATAGGAAATTTCTACAGTATATATATATATATATATGTTTTATATATATATATTATATATATATATTAGACTTTTTCTTTAAAGATAGACTAAGTTTTATTCTGAAGTAAATATATATAATATATATATAAATATATATATATTATATATATTTACTTCAGAATAAAACAGTCTATCTTTAAAGAAAAAAATATATATATATTATATATATATAAATATAAATATATATATATAATATATATATATATTTACTTCAGAATAAAACTTAGTCTATCCTTTAAAGAAAAAGTCTCTTCACAGTAATAATTCTAAAGCAATTTCTGTTGTTTTGGCCTTTGCCAACCTGACAAGATTTCAGGCATACAAATTGCAAGCTGCTTAGTTTAGCCAAATCAACTTGAAAAGTTCTGCCCATAAAAATCTCTCACTTCTCTAGCTCTCACACAGATTTAAATGAGGAGAATCTGGTACTTAATGTTCTTCTGGTTAGGTTGCTTAGCGACCACTCCACCCTGCAGCTCACACTGTGTGTTAGGTGTAAAGTTAACTATTGCAACACTTACAGGAATGCAAGCAAATATACAAATATAAAACAACAAAACTGCAAAAATCATGCGGTACTTCTTTGATCAGGTTAAACTCCTGTAAGATATCAGCTCTATTTTCTTTCTTATAAATTTGATTTCTAATGCAGCTAAGTAGGCATAATTCTAGAACGGATAACTTGTTTATTTAACAGTTTTGTTTTTTTTTTTAAAAGACTCATCTTCACTGTTTTAAAGAAGTTCAGCTTAAGGAATATGATGTATATAAGATGACTTTTAAAAACTTTGATAAACAAGCTAAATAAGTAAATATTTTAATTCAGATTTTTTTTGAAGAGTGGTGGTTTGGAAATGAATAAAGGATGAACATTTTGTTTGTGTTAAGATTACCGACTTAAAATATTTTCAAAGAAAATGTAAAGCACTTTATAAGCTATAATCTAAAATATATATTCTTTTGTAGTGTGAATGCTTTATTTTGTTAGATCTTGAGTTCCATGTGATTAACAAGTGTTGTGATCACTGAAACCATAATAGTGATAATTTCTTGTCAAATGCTGTACTTTAATTTTTAACCAAATCCCTTTGATTGGTGTTCCATTCTGGAGCATTTGTGCTAGCAATTTTCACATTCCTGTCACAAAAAATTATCATTAAAGGCTTTTTCAAAAACAAATGAAACATATTCTTAGTTGTTTTCAACATATGTGTAACATAATGATCCAGGTATGGTGCAAAAACAGCTAAGCTTGGTGTAGCGTATTTTTAGCATATAAATATCCTTTCTTGTGAAGGTTCTTCAGTTGCTTATTTGTAAAGTGTATTACATGAAGAGACAGATAACCCCTATTTTTTATTCCCAGTATAAGTAAAACCAAATGAAATTTTGAGACCAGTTATGGGTTTAAGTTGTGGGTCTTACTCTCTGATTTTCATCTGCCCTAAGTCGTAAAAGGAATTTTGACTAAGTCGAGATAGTAATATAGCTAATAATGAGATGTGTCATTGAAATGCTTTAATGATGTGAGTAGTTGTATTACTCATAAGACTCTCTCACTTGATTTAATATTTCCCTGTGAATTGCAATACATTAGCTTTTTTTCTAAAGAAAAAATAGTGTTAGAGATAAATGATTTTCAAAAAAATGTGACTGCTTTGGTTTCTTACAAATTTTCTCAATCGAACATTACCTTTTTCTCAGGAAAAGAAAATGATTTTTACATAGTTCCTCAAGCTGATTATAATGGGAACATCATCACTGAAGAATATTTAAAGCCCTAATTACTGTTGATTAGTTCTTTTGCTATCTTATAATGAAACTGAAAGTAAACATTTTCATTTTCATTTGTAAAGTGTCAAAAATTTTAGAGTTAGCAGGTAGTATCTAAATAAAGAATGAGGCTGAATAACTTGATCGGCTGATCCCAGTGTGGGAAATAGAAAATGAGAGTACTGATCTCGGGTACAAAAATAGTAATATTTTGAATTCTTGACAGTATTTCTCTGGAATTTCTTGTGCACTTATGATATGAGGAAGAGATTTTCAAGATTGTAAGTAAATAAAATAATTTTTCTTAATTATTATGTATTTCTCATAGATTGATCAGTTCAATTAAGGAGACCCAAAATGGATCACAGAATTTTCTGAGGAGAGATTCCGCGAGATGAGTTGCCTCTAAATCCTCTTATTGTTGTTGACCTTATGGTCCCTTGTTCTGCTGAATGTGCTCAAAGCACTTCTTCTTCCTGTCAGTGCCTGAAGAAAAGCATTGATTCTCTCCTAACTATTCAGTACAGCACAGACCTGCAGATTAAGAGAAGTGTTATGGCAAGATAGGGGGTTGAGCACAAAATTTTCAGAGGCACGGGGAGACATAGACCTTTTAGAAAGGAAGTTATTGCCAGCATTAAAGAACACACACACACACACACACACACACACACACACAGAGGAATTTATTGAAGAGTATAAAAATGGATATAAAAAGCAGAACTGCCAATGACACAAAGATAAAGGAAAGAAAACGAGGTGTTCCTTGAATAAACAAGTAACATTTGGGTAAGGAGGGAGGTGGAGGGGACAAAAGTAAGATGACAGATGGAGCTGGCTTACAAAAGTGCAAGATTATACGAAAGAACTTCAACTTAACATTCAACAGAGGGTTAGGAGGTTCTCTTGCACAGACTGGAATACCTTTTCCTGTACTAGAAAATGAAATATTAAAAGCCTTTATTATTGCACTGGAGCAGATAATTAGGCAATTAAAACTATTAAAATTTGATAGAATATCAGAACTTACAAAGCATGCTTGCCAAATTTTAACTCCTCAAGTTAAGTGTTGGCTTTTGAACCACTACCCTTGCTTTTAAAAATTGTTAGTGCTTTATTGTTCACAAAGTCTGCTTTCTGTTATTGGGAATCCAAAAGACTGAAGGCAGAAGTAAGGTGTAGTGTTAGAGAAAAATAATAACTTTGTAATAAATTTATATATAGAAGGTAAAGAAGCAAGGCTAAGCAATGGAAAAAAATGATTTGTAAATTAAGGACAATCATATTAGCAAACAATAGTTCTTTTTGAAAGAAAAGCTAATATCAAAAAACTTTTGTAAGGAATGTATATAAAACACAAGCATTCAAATAACAGACTAAACTATTCTATATTTTTTATAAATTCAAGTATCTAAACCACATAGAATTATTTAGCAATAAGAAAATGGGAATTAAGATTGATAACAAAATTTCCAATAGATAAGGTTTTCTTAATAATCTTTAGGGAATATGTAATTTAGAATTACTAAATATATTCTAATATTTCCTAAAAAAGAATAAGGTAGTTAGGATTTTACTTCTAACCAGCACAAAGGGGGAAATATAATCATTGTGAGCAAATTAAGTCTTTTTTGTTATCCTACCTCAAAAATATCATCTGTAGTTGTTGTTTAACATTATTATAACAACCTGAGGATCTGATTTGTACTATAAAAATAAACTTAAATATTTAAATGCAGAAGAGTACTGAAAGCTTAGTAAATTTTTATTGCTTTATTAAACCACTAAATAGTGACACTTAAAATGTGAATGGTGACTTTATATTTTGGATTTTAGATAAATGTTAGATCACATCAGGAAAATATTATAGTGTTCTAAATTTTCCAGCAATGTATTAACATATTTTTAAGCGAATGAATAGGCTAATGTGTTAAGCGAATTTATTGCCAACTTCTTTAAAACCATCATTTGTCAATTTTAGGATAACATTGGGTCTTATTTTATATGTCCAGCAAAACCATGACTTTCAAGAACAAAACAAGAAAATTATTTTTCTAATCTGAACAAAATTGTTTTAGAACACAAAGGGTCATTATATTTAAAGAATTAGTATTCAAGATTTCCAGTCAAGATAACTGATTAATGATATGTCAGAATATTCTCTTTCAAACAAATATTTGTTTAATTTTACTCGATAACCATGTTCAAAAATAAGAAAAGAAAATCCCTAAGTGACCAGAAAGAAAATGGATTTCCAGAATGTGAATGGGAGTTAAAATCACATGGTCCACAGAGGACAAGGAGTAAATATGGATATTAGGTAAAAGATTTAAAATCCAGAGGGGACCCCTGGTTAAAACTGGTCTGAATAAAGCCAGAGCCAGAGTGGTGCTGTGCTGCCTATAAATAGGGGCTGGAACATATCTATCTGCTATCCTAAAATCTCAGGTGAAGACAGTTTTCCATCTAGGCTGAAATATAGGAGAATCAAATACTAAAGGAAGAAAAACATAAATCTCACTTGCTGTCAGTTTTAGAAAGAACAAAATGGAAATAAAATTTAAAGTTGATAGCAACTAAACTGATAATGACATTTAAACCTTTAGTAAACCAACAACTGCAAGCAGTGTTATAGTATTTACTGGGAAAAATGTAATAGTAGCAGCTCCCTGCAAAGACACAGTGAAAGATTACTGCTGAAGATGAGCTCACAAACAAAAACTATAGAATATATGGGGACTATTACTATATGAAAGGTTGTCCACAGATTCAGGAAGATTCACAACAGAGTTTAAAGAAAGCAGAACAGGATTAAAGGACTGAAAAGTCTGTATTAAGAATTGTGGTTTTCAACCCTAATCTTTCTCAGAATGTTTGACAATAAGAGATACCCAGACCCCATGATCAGAGGTTTTTGTTGAATCTAAGATTTTAAGTTGATGGTACTGGCAGTGATTTGTAATTTTCAGAGAGTTTTGGGATAAGAAAGCTCCCATTGAACATGCATAAAACATTGTAAAAATCTGGAAATAAAAAGCAGAGTTATTTTTTAAAAACAGAGTTTTTTTTAGTTTAAAAAAACAAAATCAACATACAGTTAAAGAATGAACAAACCCAGAGTTTCCTACCAGTGCAGTTTTCTGAGTAAATTATAGTTTACTATGAGATATAAATAATCATAAATTTTAATTTTAAAATACTTTCACAACCCTGAATTATGTTAGAACATGTTTGTGCCTTCCTCTATAAAATTCTTGAATACATAGTTTAAATTTTTGTCCATGTGACTCTGTGTCCAGTCCCTGCCACTTGAGAGTATTCTGTATTGGCCAACCTGCATGGTCTCATTCTTTACCTTCCCATTACAGATATTACTTAGTTTGATAATTACTTATTCTAATTTTTATTACCAGCATTTCTTCTTTTGTATTATATTTTAAATCATATATTCTTCAATCCTAACGTTTTTCCTATTCTAGAATTTTTGTTGAATTGCTCTAACAATTATTATTCTTATCATCTGACCTTAATTATTCCAAAATAGAACATGCTCAATTACATTCATTTCCTGGTTTTCTATTTGATCCTTCTCTATCATTCTTAATTTTTGAAACTAAAAATTAGCCACAAATCAGCCAAAGCTTGATATTTGGTAGAATTTCACAACTGTTTTTTTAGAATGAAAAGAATGTTTATTTCTAAGGCTAGCTATGTCGAAAAAATAAAATGATCTTAAAATTGATTTTTCTAAGTACTTTGTCATATACAAATATACCTGTCCTTTTTGTGATTTTATAAAATTACACTTACTGAATTAAACAAAATTACTCTTAATATTTTTAAATTTGTTTAAACTATACTAGATTTTTCAACATATTCTTTCTAATTTTTTAAAACATTATCTTTTAAAAATTGATTTCTGAAGATAAAATTCTTCCACCGAAGTATTTTATATTTAAGCAATTTAATTTTTACATATCTTTATATTTCAAGCATAATGAACATTTTAGTTTCAATCATCAAATTCACAAGTAAATGTAGTAATCAAAGAAAAAGACACAAAGAAATGAGAAAGAAAAAGGGAGAGACAGAGAGAGGGAGAATTGAGACAGGGAAGGAGAGGGAAGGAGGGAAGGAAGGAGGAAAGGAGAGGGCCGGGGAGGAGGAAGAAAGAGACAGAAGAGAGAAAGGAAGCAAAAGGGAGGTAAGAAGTAACAAAAATTAAAATACACAAATGTATCTCAGTGTGACTCTAATTCTTTTCACTTTCAAGCTAAATGGTTTATCGGAAGTTGATCAAATGAAGCAATGATGCCTTGTATTGTGTAGTTATACCAGCAAGAGTGCCAAGCCTTATGTAATTATGCTAGTAAATTACTACAAAAAAACCCATCATAGGCAGGAAGAGATTTGAACTTTTTAAACTTCTTTTATGAGGGCATCACAAGAATATTCATTTCAGCACTAGTTGTAATGTCTTACAGTTAATAACTGAAGTCCAAATGGCACACGTGTTACAGAACAATTCTCTTAATTAGCTTGCATGACAGTTATCGACATTTGATTTTAATAAAACAGAAAAATAGAAAGGTCTAGTTTCTGAAGAACATGATTAATACTCATAATAATGACCTATCAATTGGTATAAACCACAAAACCTGATTATTAAGTCAAAAAATATTTATACTACAATTTGAGTACCTTAAGATATTAGTGACTCTGCTTGGTGAATAACAACAGTTATAAATCTTGGAGACTGAAAGACTCTCAATTGTTACATTAAATATTTAAAGCAAATTACTAGAAAGAGCAGACTTGTCTTTTACTCAAGTGTGCCTTACAATATTAGTATTTTCTGTAAGTTCCATGACGAGATGGAAGCTGGGAAACACTGATATTGAAATCTTTGTGGAGATACTTAGTGAATTTGAAGACAGAGCAAAAGAATGTCCCAAAAACCAATATGGAGAGTTAAAAGATGGTGGACAGGAAAGAGGAATAGGGAGAAAAAGAGATTATCATGTAATTCTGTAACATATTTCTAAGTTATAAGAAGTAAGTTATAAAGAAGTAAGAAGTTATAAGAAGTAAGAAGTTAATAAGAATACTTCTAAAAGAAGAATAAGCAGGAAAAATAAAGTGAATGGTAGAGAGGAAATGTTTGAAACAATAAAATCTGAGATTATTCCAGAATGAGCAAATGTATGAACCATTAGGTGGAAAAGCCCCCTGAGTGTGGAATAGACACATTGTAGTGAAATTGATTTGTCAGGATAGAGAGAAAATCCTAGAGTCCACCAGGGAGGACAAACTCTGATTATCTACAGAAGAATGGTATCAGGACAGCAAAGTGTTCTTCAACTATAATAGCTGAGAAAAGAAAACTATATGATTACTTAGAAGTGTTACTCCCAGAGACTATTGATAAAAGAACTCTGAAAGATGCATTTCGGCAAATAAAGAAGAAGTGAATGCTGAAGGAAAAAAAAGACAAGAAATCAAAGAGAACATATATTGGTAAAACATAGTAATATACTTACTAAGTACTAATAATAAAAAATAAAGAAAATACAAAGAAAATAGGATAAGGTTAATAGAATTTTATGGTTAATATATTTGAACTAAGTGTGCAAAAGAGACATGAGAATTTGGAGGGGACAAGTTCATAAGAAACTAAAGTGTGCCATTTAACCTGCCTTGTTCTGGATAAAGAGCAAGGCATTAATGGAGACTGAAAGACATTAATATTAAGGCATTAATAAATAAGCATTTATTAGGGAAAATGTAGATTTAAAAATAAATGTTAACAACTAAAGGAAAAACTAGGAAGGAAATCTACAATAAGCTACTCTGAAGATAAAAAGTGTGGGAAGTACAAAACTAATGAATCTAACAAAAGTCAGAAGACAGTAAAAGCATAGCAAATCCTGTCAAAAGAAAATGGGGCAAAATAGTTCAAATTGTTAGTTAATTGAAACAAATGTTAAAAGTCCTAATTCATATTATATGATAAAAAAATCTCTCATCAGGTAAAAGCTGAAATTCAGATATATTCTCCTTTTAGAGAAATCCTAAATCAGAGGACACAGAAGAATTGACTATAAAGGGATAAAAAAATATACACAAGTTAAGTGCTATTCCATAAATCCTGGTACAGCTAAGTTAACCTCAGATAAATGAGAATGCAAGGTAAATAGTTTAAAAAGGGAGGAAGGGAGTCCTTTGCAAGTATTTTCTCAAGAAGAGTAAATTGTTCAAAAATAAAAGCCAAAGAGAAATACCAGTTGAAAACTATTATATGGCCCTTAAGCCATTGTCAACAAATAGAAGAAAACAAGTGGCAACTAATGTTTGTGTCACTTTCAGTTTCTCAGGGTTGTCAATAAATATATTTAATGGATTCAATAATTACTTTATGCAGTTCGGTTTGAGATAGTTAATATTACATTAGTTTATTTAATAAAGATTTTAGTTTATTAATATTATTGGATTAATACATTGGAGTCTTTTCATTTTGTTTCAAAACACTATTTTATGTATTGCTAATGTAATTCATAATCCTTCTAAAGACCTGGAAAAGATAATATTTAAAAATACATAAAATAAGTTTTAATTCAAACATATAAAGATAAACTTGGTGAATATTTCGGTTTGTATTCTTTCAAAAAAAGACGATGATGATTTTAACTGACTCACCGAGTTCTTACTATGTCAAAGATTATTTGACTACTTTATACCTATTCTATTTTTTAATATATGATATTATTATCCCTATTATACAGGCATGGAGAAGTTAATAAGAAGCAGAACCAGGAATAGAAACAATTCAATCAGATATAATATGGCTCCCATTTAGAAGCTGCACCGGAATATAGAAATAACTACAGGTTTGTTGAATTAAAGCCACCTTACCAGAAGTATACGATCACGGGCATACATACATACATACATAACATACATATGCATGTACATTCACACACACACACACAGTTGTGTGTGATTTTGTGATATAATAATAAATATGTATTTTAGTCTTTTTTCCAGGTCTTGGCCAAACCCCCTAAAATTCTTATAGCTTCCTAAGTAATAAGTAATAAGAGCTCCTTAGAGCTTATTTGGGTTTTGTTCTTAGCTCTCAAAACAGCTCTGGAGTAAAAACAAAACAAAACAAAACAAAAAACCAGCTCTGGAGTGATAAAGATAAAAGGACGGATCTTTTGTCATTTATAAAAAGCCTCTTTGAACCACTTCTGAGTTTAGGTTAATGAAGTGACTGTTGGCCTCTTAGGATGGGAGGGGCTGAATAGCAGGGCAATTGATCATGTGATTAAAGTATTGGAAGGTTCATTCCCACTACCCCACCCCACGTGAGGGAGTTGAGGTTGAATTAATCCCCTGAATTAGAGCCACTGAATTAAACATGCCTACTCATTGAAATGTCCATGAAACACCCTAACCTAAGGCTTTGTTTTTGTATGAAAGTAGTAATTTTAAAAACAACATGGATTCTGCACTTAGATACTTCTCTAAACTCTTAATGGGATCCCAGGGACAATTTGGGTATGTTAGTAGAGGAGTGGGCCAGGCTCTGAATGAAAAAGCGAAAACAAAAGAACTGTTCACAAAAAAAATTGTCACTTTGTAACACTTGATTGGTTTTAAATAGTGCTAAGTACTTCACTAAATACCATGTAACTAGTTATTTTGGACTTCTAACTAAAATAGGTTTTGCATTTGCAAACGGCAAATACACACACACACATTTATATACAGGATCAAATACTTCATGTTGCTTGTATTTTAAACTGCCATTAAAACATTAAGCAGGGCATCTGGGTGGCTCAGTTGTTAAGCCTCTGCCTTTGGCTCAGGTCATGATCCTGGTGTTCCATGATCGAGTCCTGCATTGGGCTCTCTGCTCAGCGGGAGACTACTTTTCCCTCTACCACTCCTACTGCTTGTGTTCCCTCTCTGGCTGTCTTTCTCTGTCAAATAAATAAATAAATAAAAATCTTTTTTAAAAATTTAATCACTTTACCAGTATAAAAGGAGAGAGCACAATCTAACTATGTATTAGCAAGTGTTTCCAATTTGTACATTTTCTTATAGCTATTCACATAGACTATTTTCCCCCAATTTTCATTTATTTTTGTTTTTCAATTTAAATTCAATTAATTAACATAATATATTATTTGTCTCAGGGGTACAGGTCTATGATTCATCAGTCATATAATACCCTGTGTTCATTACAATATACACCCTCCCCAATGTCCATCACCCAGTTACTCTATCCCTCCACCTTCCTCCATTATTAATATTTTACAATTATTAATAATATTTTGCATTTTCTCCTATAAAGAATTAGTATATTAAGGGAAAATTGCAGGAAAAATAGTTTTGGATAGTCTTTTGGGGATACCCCCATAAATAAGTCAGCTTTAGATTATGTTTGAATAGGCTGATAGGCCAATTAAATGTGTTTCTTATAGATCATCTGTCAATCATCTATTATCTACCTACAAACTATAAAATTTACTAATATATTTTCTAATATAATATGCTAGTAGTATAGATACATATTATGTGTTATATCAGTATCTATATATCATTGTAGTTGTATAGATGGTATTACCCAAGATAGTAACGTATTAATGGTATAAATACTCTTGTATTAATAATAATATATTTATATTATGGTTTATGGGTTGAATTGTGTCCCCTTAAAATTCATATGTTGATATTCTAAATCTTATGTGTGATCTTGTACGGAAATAGGGTCATTGCAGATGTAATTATTTAAGATGAAGTGTATTGGAGTAAGATAGGCCCCTAATCTCATATGACTGGTGACTTTATAAAAATGGGAGGGGCACCTGGGTGGCTCAGTGGATTAAGCCTCTGCCTTCCGCTCAGGTCATGATCTCAGGGTCCTGGAATCGAACCCCATATTGGGCTCTCTGCTTGGTGGGGAGCCTGCTTCTCCCTCTCTCTCTCTGCCTGCCTCTCTGCCTACTTGTGATCCCTCTCTCTCTGTCAAATAAATAACTAAAATCTTAAAAAAAAGAGGGAATTTGCACCCAAATATGCACACAAGGAAAATGCCATGTGTAGATGAAGACAGAGATTAGTGATGTTTCTACAAGCCAAGTAATGCCAAAGATTTCCAATTAACCACAAGAAGCATGGAACAGATTTCCTCTCACAGCCCTGGGGAGAAACCAACACTGCGGACACTTTGATCTTGTACAATTAGCCTCCAGAACTGTGAGACAATATATTTCTCTTGTTTAAGCCACCCAGTGTGAGATACTTTGTTACAAGGGCCTTAGCAAGCTAATATACTATGCTACATAATATGGAAAACGTATCTATCTAATATACTAGTATATCTACAGTAATACATATCACTTATCTGATACAAAATATAGTGCCATCATTTTGAAAGATACGAAAAATTCTAAGATAAAAATGCAGTGAAGTGAGACATAGTTTTATTTTATTCATGTAACGTAAATGCAAAACCTTCAGTTGTTTGGGCTTGTTGATTGATGTGGCTAATGTTTATGCAAACATAATAGCCTGTAGACAAGTGATAAAAAGTTGGAAATGACCTTTGTGGTTATTTAATCGAGCATCTGTCTCAGTACTGGAATAAACTCCATAAGCTCTGTGGCTGGCAGCCAATTACCTTTTTTCCTGGGAGCAGACAGAGGGGTTGACTGACCACCAAAAGGCACCAGGGAAGAGTTGAAATGAGGAAGTGATAATTGGACTGAGATGAAACACGGACAAGAACGGCCAATTCCCTCAGGGTAGAGTATAGTGTGAGGAAAAGTGAGATATCAGTGAGAGAAGTTGACCTAGCCAGTTTGTGAAGTGTCTTAGGACTGTCTAAAGGGGACTTAACTAGTCTCTTGGGTGATAAGGAGTTTTAGAATGGTTTATGTCCAAAAGTAATAAAATACAAAGTAAATGTGCCTGTTATTAATACATCTATATTTTAGGAAGCTCACACCTGTGAAAGAATAGAAGTGCTTTGGATGAAGATCAGAACATAGGCAGCTTGATCAATAGGGGAATGCTACTTGCTTGTTTAGACTTAAACAGTCTGGAGTTCCTGATCTGATGTCATTGATGATTGGACCTGTCTTACAACCAGGTTCCTTTCCAATTTATCTCATGTCACTCACTATCATGCTTCTTATGCATTGGTTATACTGGAATTATCAAGTATTCTATAAATACACATTTTCTTCATGATACCGTGTCTTTATAAATGTAGCCTAGGGTCTTAAGAAAACCCTGAGTCTCTTATAACTAGTATTTAACAGGAGAGATTGGTCAGGAATACACTTTATTTTATTTTTTTAATATTTTATTCACTTACTTGAGAGAGAGAGAGGGAAGCAGCACAAACAGGGGGAGCAGCAGAGGGAGAGAAAGAAGCAGACTCCCCACTGAGCAGGGTGCTGGATAAGGGGCTTGATGTGGGGCTGGACTCCAGGACCCTGGAATCATGACCTGAGGAAAAGGCAAACACTTAATTGACCTTGTTGCCCCGGCACCCCATGAATACACTTTAGACTGACCTTTTTCAGCCTGTTTTTATGAGCAGATATTCATAAAGACACCCTTCAACAGCCATACATGTGGTACGGGTCTCCAGCTATTGACTTTTTTGGAATCATGTTCTCCTTTGCTGCCAAGAGAAGGAGATCCTATAGAGTTCTCTGTTGATGAGTTTTTTCATAAATACTTATGAGTCTGATGACCTTCTTAATGTGTTTCTTGGTGACTTGAAATAACACACTGAGAACCATGTCTATGTTGTCTGTCCTGAAAAACAATATTGTATGTACATATCCATGTCCATATGTCAATATTGTGACTCACTTAACTATAGCAGTTGGATTGAGTGAATATTCCTACTAATAAATTTCATATATAAGATGTGATTTGTCTATATTGGAGTTAAAGATGCTTTTTGAAGAAACTACTGTCCCAACTTTTAATAGCTTTATAGTTATTAATTACTAAGAAATTTTCCTCCTTCATTTATCTTGGTTAAAACTGTTTTTAAGAAACTGTTTTTAAGAAACATCTGGCTCAGATGGTTGACTATCTGCCTTTGGGCTCAGGTCATGATCTCCAGGTCCTGGGATCAAGCCCCATGTCAGGTTCCCGGCTCAGTGGGAAGTCTGCTTCTCCCTCTCACTCTGCCTCTCCCCCTATGTGTGTGAGCTCTCTCTCCAATGAATAAATAAAATCTTCAAAAAAAGAGAGAATTTGTCAGGGATATTGAGCCCAATATTGATCAATAGCCATTAAATTTTAGTTGAAACTTAAAAAAAAATGATGGAGGCTTGAGATAAGGTTATGAACATTGCACCCTTTAGCATAGATCACTGGTTCTTAAACATTGTTGCGTTGTTGTCATAGTTGTCGTTTCAACAGGCAAAACTATTATTCTTCAAGGAGATCTTACACAGAACTCGAGATGAAACAGATTTTTAAGACTTTGCTCAGTTTGAAGCATTTGAGGACCACCACATACACAGAGGCATTCATCAACCCTTTTGGCCCTTTTGCAGAATCCTCTGATTTTGAGGATTGAAACCTACTCCTTCAGAAAGTTCGTTTCTGCTCTTGTATTATCCAGGAAGTCAGAGAGCTGTGTACTCAGCTTATGTTATATTAGTTTCCTATTCTTTGAATCACTCAACAATCATTATTAAATGCCTGCTCTGAGCCAGACATTATTCTTGGTGCTGGGGGCTGCAGTGATACAACAGTTTCTTGGGCTGTGCTGTATTATATTTGGGAGGAGAGGAGAGAAATAACAAATAAGTAAAAACAAAATTATACTAATCATTATCACATACACATATCACATTTATAATTTCTGTAAATTCTGTGAAGATAATAAAAATGAGGTATTTCAATAGAGGGTATGGGCTACAGAGGGGATCACTTTGGACAGGGTCAGTGAGGAAGTTCTCTCAGGGGAGGTAATGTTCCGAGAGTGGCCCAAATTAACGGGGTTAGTTGGGCAGCGGAAGATCTGGAAGGAAGCCTTCTGTGAAGAGGGGAAGGCAAGTGCAACAACACTAAACTCTACTGAGTTGGGCTTATTTGAAAATCAGAAAGAAGGGCAGCACTTAAGGCGAGCGAGAGGAACAGAGCGGATGCCAGCTTTAAGACGGTACATAAGACTCAGGCAAGGACCAGGTCATATGGGCCCTTGTAGAACCTAGAGAGGAAGTCGGACTTTATTCCACATGCAGCAAAATACCATTGGAGGATTTGGAGAAGAAAGAATTTGATTTACATCTTAGGAAGATCTCTCTGACAGGCAGAAAGAGAGAATGTCCAGGAGCAAGAGAGCAAACAGATAGACTCTTTTTAACATGTCTTCACAGACTAGCAGCTTGACCTCTTTGGAGAACAACAAAGTTCTTTTTAAAATGTCTTCAGAAAACAATGATGATATCTGGTTTAAATACTAGGAAGAGTCAAATGTCTGCCAAGCAAATAGTTTGTATTTATTTGATGGATGATTATGGATCACATTACTGATAACTGTGTGGCTTCCTGGACTGCAAGTAAAAATGTGAGGAATCCTATGCATCCCCTTACGTGCACTCTCCATATCATTGATGATTTTTAATTTCGGTGCCTTCTTTTCTCCTTGTCTTACCTTTCTTTCTTATATTTGAACATGTTACACTGTGTAATGCAAAGCTGTAGAGTGTGCAGAGTGTATAGATTTGGAATCAGCCTTTTATCCTTTGTTTGACTGTGTTTTTTTGAACAAGGGGAAGTAGAGAAAGTCATGGTTGGATGATTAATAACTTAATTAGTCGTTAAAATTAGATAGATGTACAAATTTCTAGGAATATGTCAAAGTATTTTTCATGTGCTGTTTAAATTTTGACAAACTGTAGTAAATTTTTGTGTTGTATCATCATATTCACTACCAAAATCAATACGCACTGTGGCTCTAAAGAGAAGACCATGAAATTGTAATATACAATATAAAAGACTGTTATAGAGTCACATCCTAAATTCTTAAGTTATACAAGGTTACTTAAAACCAGAAATTATAGCTCACTATTTTTATCACAATTATAGAGAATATTACATTTGTTTTCATAAATATTTTCATAGCTTACATATGTATGGGATTTATTTCAAAGATCTTTCCCATATTGTAACTACATATATTGTCATCACTGATTTATGGAGCATTCAATGTGACTTTCTTAACCCACCCAAATTTTATGAGATTTGTGGATCTCATTATATATGCATGTCGAATTATACATACAAAGATGTGCTTATCATATTCAATGTCACGATTGAATTTTAGTATTTTTACATAGAATGATTTTTGCATATATATATATATAATGACTGAGATTTTTATTAAAGTTTTAGAACTGTTAGCATCCCATAGAAGCCAATAGAAAATGTACCTAACTAGAAATCCTACATCAAGCTTCAAAACTCAGAAAATAGTGTCAAGAAAATCTACTGTGATTGTTCATAAATCAGTGTGTAGAATTAAAAATGTGACAGTGTTTTAAGTTAGACTTCATGAAAAGCCTAGATAGTCTTGAGAACATGTTTTGACATTTAAAGTATATGCAGCAACTCATTGTATAAAAAATGGTCTGGATCCCAAGACAGCAGCTCAAATATATTCTATAACTGAGAAACATCTGCAAAGGGGCTTGCGTCTTAAAAATTTTGTTTGCCAGTGGAACACAGATCAAATTATTCAAAACAGAACATAGCCCTAAAAGGCAGGAGGAAAATTAAGATAACATGTCTTCATGATTGCGTGTTATATTCAAAGGTCATACTTTATGTTAAAAGCTTTGAAGATTTATTTATTTATTTATATATTTAGAGGTTGAGAGAGCCAGCAGGGGAAGGGACAGAGGGAGAGGGAGAGAGAGAATCTTCAAGCACACTCCCTGCCAGAGCATGGAGCCTGACACAGGGCTGGATCTCAGGACTGTGAGATTATGACCTGAGCTGAAATCAAGAGTTGGCCACTTAACCCCAGACACCCCTATGGTCCCCAGACACCCCTATGTCAAAAGCTCTAAATAAAAATTTGCTTTAGCAAATTAATGTTTACTTTTTGTAAGTGTTTACATATAACGTGGACTCTAATGATATTTATTACCTATTTGTATCTATTAATATCAGAAGATGCTCTAATTTTATATTTATACAGATGCATGATGATACCTCATATAGTATTTAATTGTTAATTATTTGTTACTGAGTGAGTAACATGCGTAATGTTTTATAATTTTTACATGAATTACTATATTTTCATAACGATTTCATGAATCAGATATCCTTGTTGCTTTACTTAAAATAAGAAAATCCATGCACATAAAATTTAAATTATATATTCAACTACTAATTAATAGATTGAGGACTAATACCTATCTTGGTCAATGTATATTGAGCAAGTCATGTAACATTAGGGAAAATCCTATCTAAGCTGAAACTTTGAGATTCTCTTTAGTTTTTGCCCTTGTAGTAGATATGGTTCTGTTAAATAACATTCATAAGCAAATGCACCTTCTTCTAAGTACAGTTATCCTCCAGATGGCAAGTTATTTTTTCCTCTCTATATTCTCCAAGGCTTGCCTCAACTCTCCTTCATCTGGATAACAATTGCATCTTTTCAAACAAAAGGAATCATGTGTTCTCACAGCTGAGAATTCCAAATTTCTACTGTATTATCTCTCAGCTTTCTATCACTCCAACACCCTCTTTTTTAATTTGTCTCATATTTCTCCTAGATTTGAGTGTTTGTGACTTTTATTTTTATTGATTAAATTTAGAGAAAGTTTGTAGAAGTAGTACAAGAAATTATGGTCTATCTTTCATGCAATTCAGAAATCATCCTTTATTATTCTCTCTTATATACACACACATTTTTTTTGACCATTTAAGTAAGCTGGAGATGTTACTAACTTTTCTAATATTTCTCTAATATTTTCTTTTTTTCTCTAATATTTCTCTAATATTTCAATGTACATTTCCTCAGAAATTCCCTGATATAACCACAGGACATTATCAAAATCTGGAGAGCTGTCATTATTACATTATCCCAATCCATACTCAATTTATTTCAATCACTCTAATAATGTATTATAACTATTTACCCTGTTCCAAAAACCTATTCAAGATGATGTATTCATTGTATTTAGTTGCCCTGTTTTTTTAGGCTCTTGAAATCTGGAGCATATGCTGACTTTGTCTTTACTGATACTCACATTTTTAGGCTATAGGTCTGTGATTTTGTAGAGTGTGCCTCAACTGAGGTAAAGATATTTTCTGATGATTAGATCCAGGCTATGCATAGAGTGTTGTATTTTATGTCCAGATCAAGATAAAGAACAAGTCCTTAACTCTAAAATATTTTCATTCTACTTCACAGTGGGCCACTTCTATCCACCCTCAAAAGACAATAATCATTATTTTTTTCCCACAATATATTTGTTTTTCCTGTTCTCAAATGTCTTATACATAATTTTCTAACAAACCGCTGGGACTCTTTCCATTTTTTCCATGTTTCTCAGTCTATGGTTTGCCTATTTTCTTGAAAGTATTTTTTTTTAGCGAACAGAAGTAAGGTCTAATTAATTCTTTTTTCTTTTCTTATTTTTTCTCTGTCTAATCTAAGAATACTTTGCTTAACCCAAGGTTGCAATGTTATTAAAATAATTTTGTGTGGGGAATGAGATAGCAGTCTGAATTTTTCCGCCATATGTACACTCAGTTTTTTTTTACTACCCCATTTGTTAAAAAATATTTGCCTTTATTTACTGAATTGCTTTGGTGTCACTGTAGAAAAACAACGTTGAGTCTATTTCTGGGCTCTGTATTCTGTTTCATTTATGTATTGCATTGTTCTTATTGGGTTTTATTTTAGCTTTATATTGAATCTTGATTTCAAGTCCTCCAAACTTATTCTTAAAGATTTATCTGTATCTTCTAGATCCTCAATATTTCTGTATGAATTTTAGGATCTGTGTCATTGGCTATTAAATCAAACAAACACAAAAACCTCATTGATATTAGTATCAAGACTTACCAATTTGGAGAAAGTGACATTTTAAACATTTTGAGTTCTCTCATCCATGAACCTGTTATATCTCTTCATCTTTTTGGATCTTTTTAATTCCTCAACAATATTTTCTAGATTTTAATACAGAAAACTTGTTCATCCACAGCCTAACTTTTCTAATATATTTATCTTTTAACACTATTTTAAGATTATTTTTGTTATATTTTTCTATTCTGCTCTAAATTATAGAAATTAAATTGATTCTCATATATTGATTTTGTATCCCATGAACTTTCAGGATTTGCTTTTAGTTTAGTTGTTGTTTTGTAGATCTCTTGGGGTTTTATGTATTTGGATTTGGTATAAATTATCTTGCCTGTGAATAGAGACAGTTATATTTCTTTCACTTTAATCTCTACTCTCTTTATTTATTAAAATTTATTTTTCTCATCTTTTATTGTGCTTACTTGTAAAATTTTAAACAGAAGTGTTGAGAAAGTATTTCCTTTCCTTGATTATGATATTTGGGAGAAAGGCACTAAATTCTTTAGGATTAACTATGTTAGACATAGATTTTATTTTTTTAAAGAATTTATTTATTTATTTATTTGACAGAGAGAGATCACAAGTAGGCAGAGAGGGAGGCAGAGAGAGAGAGGAGGAGGAAGCAGGCTCCCCACTGAGCAGAGAGCCCAATGTGGGAATCTATCCCGGGACCCTGAGATCATGACCTGAGCAGAAGGCAGAGGCTTAACCCACTGAGCCACCCAGGTGCCCTAGACATAGATTTTTTAAGATTTTTTGTTATTCATTTCTAATTTGCTGAGTTTTTTTAAAACAAAAAATTTGCTTAATTTTGTCATTCAATTTTTAAAATCTAATTAGATGACCATATAATTGTGTTTATTTTTTTCTGTTAATGTAATGATTGATTAATTTTTATGAGTAAACCATTTCTGCCTTCTTGGGTTAAATATAACTTGGACATGTTGTATTATATTTTATTATATATTGGTGAATTTTACTTTCTTTTATTTTCAAAGATTTTTTCATCTATACTTAAGATGGGTATTTGTACTTTTTTGATAACTTTTCATTAGGTTCTGTTATTAAAGTTACGGCATTAAAGTATTAAGGTATCAGAAAATAAGCTAGGACATATATCCACTTTCTCCTCCTAAAAGGATTTGGGTAAATTTGATTGTGTTTCTTCTTTACTTCTTGATAGATTTCATCAGTAAAGTTATTTGTGCTTAAAGTTTTTGTTGTATGAAGAATTGAATTCAATTGAGAATGAATGAATGAAAATAAATGCCTCTGCCATCAGATCTACTTTAATTTGGTCTATCTGCTTGTTTATTTTAAGCTTGTTATAACTACTTACTTTGAATGTTGTGCAGATTCAAACTCACCTTGAATCTGTGAAACATTCCTTCACTGGACTCCAAATCTTCATTAACAGCATTTTAATTAATCTTAGCTTTTGTGTTCTGGAAGTAATTCCTAATAAAGCATAGTAATGTCATGTGAAAATGGGGGAAAGATTTGATGTTCTTTCCCCGTAGTCATAACATTATTCTTTTTTATGAAATTTCATTCATTAAATTTATTAACTAAATTTTGTATGCCTTTAATCTAACATAATAGTGTTCTTAGAAATGAGAAGACATAGAATGTTTCTCAATAAAAATGACTGTGAATGAGTTGAGTTTTAAGAAAGAGCTAAAGCCAAGATGCTCTTATGTCTGACCTCATCTTATTATAGTATGACTTTTAAGACAAGAATAAGTGTACTGATTAGCTTATTTTTTGAGTCTGATGTTTTATAATTAGTTAATAATATGGTCCCTACCAAGTCGATATAAAAGTGCTGAATAAGTGTGAACACACTACTAAAATATGCTACTAACACTTTTTTATCATTTTCTGTGTTCAGATAGAAAAGGAACAATTTTGCTGGAAATAAGGTGGATCTTTTGAAGGTTTCTGTAATAAAAATGATGCACTTATCTCACTTCCCAATTATTGTTAAGAAATAGCATGCACTAGAAGAATTAAAAAATATGTAAAAGTAGATAGTATGTGACAATGTGACATATAACACTTTATGTACAATATAGACTGAGATGCTGGCTAATAATATGGTGTCAGAGGGTGCCAAATCAGAAAGAGTTTACCTTTCGTCAATTGCTATTTATTGTTGCCTAGAAATCGATACAGAGTATGCTTTCTTTTGAGATTGTATGTTGCTTAAAGAAAAAAGTTTTCATTTCAGCAAGTATCAAAATCTTTCATATTATATAAATTTTATCTTCGCTCTTGGATTTTTCACCACTTTAGACATAGTATTGTGCACCATAGATTTTTGTACTTTGGCTCTCTCTGAAGTTGTGTTTATTATATACATTATTTGGAAATATTTGAACTTGATTCAATTTAGGTCTCAAAAGACCTAAATAATCTATGTTAGAAAAGTTACATTGCCCCCAAATCTGAGTAACTTCTGGTTCCTCCATTAGAAAGTCCCTATTCCATGATTAAATTAAGGCTGCATACATTTTAACAAAGATTATTTACTCACTTGTGAGAACAGAAGATCTAAGTTTAGTTTTGTGCTTTGTCTGATTTCTTTCTGAAGACAGATGAGACAAAAGGAGCCCATTTAAAATGTCTAAAATATGACATTCGAGGCCTTACAATATTTTATTCAAATTGATTACTGCATCATTAACTGGAAACATTGAAATTATTTTATTGATCCTCTCCTAAGAATTTTGTTATTTATCAATCTTTCACTTGAAATAATCTTAATATATTTTGAAACATGATTTCCTCTTTTCTTAGCATTGTATCACATTTGAACCAGATTGAATGACATTCCCAGAAGCAGAATATATCAGATTCTACTGTTGTTGTTTTTTTGTTTTTGTTTTTGTTTTTTCTTTTCAAGATATTGAGTAGAAAGGTCACTCTACTGTTTCCAATAGTGAATCTTTCATTTAGAGATATGGGCAAAGTGAAACTTACCAGGATCCTGGCATCTATGTTAGGATTTCTATAATTGTATTTTAGCACTCTGCTTCAGTTAATTTTTCCAGGAGTATGCTACAAATTACAGAGATACTATTCACTTAAAAATGATATTAGATTTCCTTTAAGATGTTTGTCCACAAAATTCATTCCCCAAACTTCTTTCTATGTAAATAAATTTCATAGAGTACATTCTTACCAGATAACCAAATATGATTAGCAGTTTTTTTTTCTTTGCTTATAAGCAAAGAACAAAGCCTTATCAATAGAAAGTGATATGAGACTGAGTTTTCAGCATAAAGAATAATATGAGATGTTGTATAGTGGATGAATCCCACCATGTCACCTGTAATATTGCTGACACATTTTTGGGAAAAAAAAAGATGTATTTAGTTTTAAGGGAAATGTAGAAAAATGACAGCTTTAATTTCATTTGTCTTGATGCATAATCATGCGAAGGTAACTAACATATTGAACTAGCATTTTGTCACTTCTGGTGAAGTATAACCATGAAACTGTGCCATGATAATTACTTTTAATAAATTACTGACATTTTTAAAGTGCATGAATGCACAACTTTCAGCTTGCCCTGGTTTGTCTACCTTTATGTTACGGACGCCATAATTTTCTCTTTTACTTTGGGATGGCTTTCTGTACAGAGGAACTCTAAATCTTTCTCATCCCATAAATACGTGAACATAAACCCATGATTTATTGCAATTTAGCTTCTGTTTCTGTGGAGGAGGTTTACTGTGCTGAGAAAACTCATTAATCTCATACACAGTTCGTAGTATAAACATAACCTTTATAATATATAACAGAACAAATTATGTGTTTGTGTGATTTACTGTTTCTGTTTTGGAAAGAGAACAAATTGTAGTTTTTTTTTCCTACTTTTAGTTTCAATATTCATTGATAAATTTGCACTATTAACCCAAACCAGGTATAAAATCCATTATTTTTCATTTTGACATGTGTTTTTGTATTTACTTACTATAAAAAGAAATACCAAGATGTGATTTGACAAGAAACAAACTTCAGAATCAAACTATCTGTGTCTGTGTTTGTGTTTTATGAAACTGGCTTGTGATACTGAGTGTGATTGTGGATACAATTTTTTATTTACATGTTGATATCTTTTAAACTCCATATTAACTTACTATAGAATTTCTTTAAAAGAAATAAACTTAAAAACTTTATGCCCTTTTAATTTGTGCAGAATAACTTTTTTATTTTGTGCACTAAACCGTTTTTGCTAAATCGTTATAGATTCCCCTAAGACCTGCCAGTTGAGTTTTAAAGGTGTTAAGTGTAGTAATAAGAAAGTTCTGCTACCACCTTATGAGTTTTGTTCTAAATCCTTTCTCATCTCTTTATTTGTCTTCGCTGTTTTCTGGAAGTTTTCTTTTGTGTAATTTCTTCTCTTTCCAAACATTTGGATTAAATAAGATAATTCTTAATCTCTTACATCAAATCGGACTTTCTCAGTAAAGGCATTCTAGTATCGTTTATTGGTTTGCAAAATGATAGTTCCAACAATTAGTGGAAGGGAATATTGCTTTTTTGGGTTCATAATCTGCAGTATAAGTATTTTATTTTTACCTAGCTGAGAGTTTAAAGCAACAAATTGTTAACTCATCATCAATTAAAAGGCCATTTTAACTTGTTAAAAAACACTTTTAGTTAATAAATTAATAATCATCCAATGAAATTATAATTTTTTAATTTACTTGGATAGAATATTCTGAGAGAGATTCACGAGGGAGCTTCACCCTGGAGAAATACTGCTTATGAGCACCAGGGTGGCTTTAAAATGTATCCTAGTAATCAAGAACATGTGAAAAGGACAACTACTCATTATTTTTCCTTCTTCTTATTGGTCTCTTATACCTGAAAGCTCATTCTTTAGCTGTCAACCAACCTGTTGTCCCCAAGCCTGGCAGAAAGGCAGTAGAGGGCACTGTGAGAATGTGACAATACAGCAAAGATATTGACTCCTTCCAGCAGGATACTGTGAAATGTAGCAGAAGAAAAAGGGGAGTTGTTTTTCAACGCTCAATTATCCTTGACTTACTGATTCTTGAATGAAGAGTCATCTGTCAAAATCCACTATTTACCAAATGAATGTTCGGTGTTCACTGGATCTCAGCCTCTTGAAGCCTTTTCTCTGGACCAGACTTGGACAGTAGGCCAGTGTGCCCCAGCATATGGCTTAATGTCTATCTGAGAACTTTATGCATAATACTCTGATACACTGCGATTCCTTCCATCTGTCCATTTTCTTGCCCCTTTGATCCTGGTGTAGATATAACAAGGCTCTTACTCTGACTGCCAACAACAGATTACTTTTGAAAAAGAAAACTTTCAAATTCAATGTACCTCTATCATTTCCCAACTACTGGAGTGTCCTGGCAGATTGTATATGACAATGACAATTTTGGAACAGGATTTGAGCAAACGAAAGCACCACCATTGCCTCAAAGAAGAGATGCCTAATTTCTTGGTTACTTTTCACTTTGTGCTTCTTAACCAAAGGACTGATGGGGGACCAGGCAAAATAACCTCTGACCAAAGTTACATTCTTTAATCCAGTCCTACAGTTCTTATATTTTGTGAAAATTTATCCCAGATCACCATAACCATTCGACTGTCAGCTTTACTGTTCTGCACTCAAACTCTCTCTTATTTTTGGCTTTCCATGAGTATTTTGTTAAAAATTCAAAATATTGCACCAATAATTGCTAGCCAGACTCCGTTTATTATCACAGTGTCTACTTAGAAACACTTGCTCCCAGTCTTCTCTTACAAGATTACTATAAACACAAACATTGCAATTTATACTTTTAAAGATCTATTATTACCTTTGATATCTCTCTGACTCATTGTGGCTAGAAAAATGAGTCCAAAGAACTGAGAATACATTTACCTCTGAACATTATGCAACATATATTTTAATGTTCATAATAGCTAAGAGAATGATAAAAAGTGGCAGAGCATTGCACACAAATGCACTTATACCTACTAGCTTATATATTTTCCAAATTCGTGCTATTTCAGGAAAGCATGTTGAAAGATAGTTTAAGAATTCCATACTGCATTATCCTTAATGTCTTTATATTTATAAATAAATCCTGAAGAGTAGCTGAAGGGTGAAAACTACTTGCAAAATCTGCTGTCAGTTATTCTAGATGGTGGTAGAAACAGAGTTGAACTTCAGCTCTTGGGACAGAAACAGTTGAGTCCTTCAGAACTAAACAGACATGACCCAAGATCATTGAGAATGTGCACAGAAGATATTTTTTGAGATAACATGGTTGTTTTCTTGTACAGTGCTTAATCATGTGTTTAATATGTGATTTCATAAGCATACAAAATTTCTAAAACTAATGAACCAATATTAAAATAGCACAGAGAAAGAAAAAGAAGCCATAAGATGAATTTGTAATATTCTCTTTGTTCTTTGGCTGAAAGATCAGCACACGAAACTAAGGGTGTACTTTATGGTACAGTGGGTACATTATTTTATATCTGGGTTCCATCCTTACCACTTCCCTGTTTTAGTCTTCCACACCATCCCCCAAAACCCTGATAATGCCAAATTTCCCCTGAGTAGTAAAAACACGATTGTTCCCGTCTCAAGAGCAACTTCTCAGAAATTGGTGGAATGATCAGTGTGTATTTATATACTATGGTAATTTACCGTATAAAATACCTCCCTAGTCCCTGGTGTCTTACAGTAAAACAAAATGTGCTGCCACTTGCCAATTTCATTAGATCAGCAATTTTATTGGCATTATTTTTGCAAGCATTAGGTTTTTGGAGGCAACATTAAATAAGCCTTATTTTTTGTTTAAAGTAAGTATAGAAAAATAGTCACGATGCATTAAGTGCTTATCATGCATCAGACACTCTAATGATCATGCAAATGCGTCATCTCTAATCCTCACAACAGCGATGTTCAGCCAGTCTTATCAGCATTTTACAACCAGGTAAGTGAGGCTCAGAGAGCTTAAAACATTGCTGAATGTAGAGCCAGTATGCAAAGCCAGGCCCTTTGAGAGCACAGTCCTTACTGTCCAGCTGCCATTCACCACTGTGTTCCTCCTTCCCGACATTCAGGTCTGGGTTTGGACTGAGTTTTTCCCTTACAGATTAGTACCTACATTCTTCAGCACCCCTTGGAGACCACTGTTAGAAATAAGGATTCTGTTCATACTTTTTCTGACCTTTCCTCAGTATTGGACCATTCTTTTGAATTTGTAATGGTTTACGCAGACCCTGGACTTAAGTCTGTGCTGAGATTTAGAGACTGTTTATTTGAAACAGCAACCAGGACAAGCCCAAGATTAATTCTGGAGAAGAAATAATAAGCCTGGCCATAGTACATCCATATAAGTACTATGAATTGTGGCAGTCATTTTTCTCTAGACATAGGATTTTTATTTCAGAATTTCATATGGAAACATTTCACATTGAATATCAGTATCAGAAATTCTGTATCAGAGAAACAGTTTTAATTTTTTTAGGATTTTTCAAAATATTTATATTTCATAAACAGAAATGTGTTTTCATACTTTTATTAGTTCCTAGAAATTTTGTAAGCAAATTGTGCTCTCATTCTAGCTAATATACAAAATAGTATAGCTTACAACTTTATCAATTTTCCTCATTTTTGGTTTTTACCTTTTGTCTTTTTGCTCGATGTTTACTTCACCATGATTTGCCACACATTTATTTTTAATTAACAGCATTTAAAAAAAAGATTTTATTTATTTAACAGACAGATCACAAGTAGGCAGAGAGACAGGCAGAGAGAGAGGAGGAAGCAGGCTCCCCGCTGAGCAGAGAGCCTGAAGTGGGGCTGGATCCCAGGACCCTGGGTCATGACCTGAGCCTAAGGCAGAGGCTTTACTCATTGAGCCACTCAGGGACCCAATTAACAGTATCTTTAATAAAACTACACATTAGAACCTTATAGAACAAGACAAGGCAATAAAGACTCCTACGTACATAAATAAATACAATCTTGTATCACTAACAGGATAATTTTTCTTGTATCTTGTCAAACGTTAGAGACTCAGGCATAGTTATACTTCCCAAAGACCGAACGTCTAATGCTTAATTTAAACCAGCATCACTCACCTAGATTATTTGCAGTAGCTTTTGAATTGATCTCATAGTACCTTTCCTCAGAGCATCCAAAGTGAGATTTCAAAGATTAACATTAATTTGTCACCATCTTCTATGTGCATAAAATATTTTCATGACCTTGCAATGTAGTTAAAATAAAATCCCAAATTCCTCAACCTGCTCTAAGATATTCTTGATCAACCAAACTCACTCCGTATCTCCAACTCTATCCTAGACCAGGAACAATTTACTTTGATCTGCTTCTCTTTTTTCCATTGGACATTCTTTCCTGCTTTGTCGAAGATGAGTTGGCCATAGAGTTGAGGGTCGATTTCTGGGCTCTCTATTCTGTTCCACTGATCTATGTGTCTGTTTTTGTGCCAGTACCATGCTGTCTTGATGATGACAGCTTTGTAATAGAGCTTGAAGTCCGGAATTGGGATGCCACCAACTTTGGCTTTGTTCTTCAATATTCCTTTGGCTATTCGAGGTCTTTTCTGGTTCCATATAAATTTTAGGATTATTTGTTCCATTTCTTTGAAAAAAATGGATGGTATTTTGATAGGGATTGCATTAAATGTGTAGATTGCTTTAGGTAGCATAGACATTTTCACAATATTTATTCTTCCAATCCAGGAGCATGGAACATTTTTCCATTTTTTTGTGTCTTCCTCAATTTCTTTCATGAGTACTTTATAATTTTCTGTGTATAGATTCTTAGTCTCTTTGGTTACGTTTATTCCTAGGTATCTTATAGTTTTGGGTACAATTGTGAATGGGATTGACTCCTTAATTTCTCTTTCTTCAGTCTTGTTGTTGGTGTACAGAAATGCAACTGATTTCTGTGCATTGATTTTATATCCTGACATTTTACTGAATTCCTGTACAAGTTCTAGCAGTTTTGGAGTGGAGTCTTTTGGGTTTTCCACATATGGTATCATATCATCTGCGAAGAGTGATAGTTTGACTTCTTCTTTACCAATTTGGATGCCTTTAATTTCTTTTTGTTGTCTGATTGCTGAGGCTGCTTCTCAGTGCTTTAGGTGCCTATTCTCAGTCCGGAACTACTTCCTCTCCTTCACATCAACCCAAACTATCCTCTGTACAACCTTGTCTCAGTTATAGTGACTCCTTGTGAAAACTCCCATTCTAGATCATCTGTTCTAAACTGATCCGTAGGGCTATTCTCTTACAAAATCCTACTTTAATTGTAATCACAGCAGTTGTCACAATTTATCATTATGTTTACTGGATGTCTTTTTCTAGACTATAAATTCCCCAGAGGAAGGAAGAATGTCTGATATCCAGCAGCTATTCGAGCATTCACTTAGCTTGGGTCATTAAAGCATAATTGTGGGTACTTACAAATACATTTTCCTAAAACATAGATTATAAATATCTTCTTATTTATCACTGTGTTTCACCACCAATTTAAAACTCAGTGATATTTATTCAGTTATTTACTTAAAATTAAGCGTGTGGATGTGATAGCATCATACAGTGAATTCCATTTAAAACGGCAAGTTTCACTGAGATACCACAGTGAGGTCACATTATACGGAATTGTTGAATCATTAAAGATCCGAAATATATATTTTGCATTTGGAAAAGATTGTTGATAATTTGCATGCAGTGGTTCTTTGGTATTCAGTGTTTTAATCTATATTGCAACTCTATTTGTGAGAGGAGATAGATGTTATAGCAGAGGCAAATAGGGTATGATTGAAAAATAGGTATTATGTTCATCGCTAGAATGGCTACTTAGAGTCTCTGCTATTACTGAGGTTTCATAACAGAGTTTGATGGGATGAGCTGTTTATGAAGAGCTTGTTTACACTTGACATATAATTCTACGTATTAATTTAATGGCAACAAGCTGTGCTAATCAAGAGACACATTTTTACTACTTCTTACTTCCATGTGTTTATATAGTGTCATTAAGCCTCCTGATTTTCATTTTGCAACCTAGCTTTCTCTTTAAGAACAACTTAGATCCCCCAATTCGCTCTCATTTCTACCTTTCAGTTGCGTACTTATTGCTTATGCCATAACCACTTTCCCTTCTTTACTTAATTATGCAGGCTTTTTAAGCAGAACACCTGCTGACGGGTTAGCTACTTTTGAAAAGATCCAATTGTCTTTGGAGCAAAATGAAGTATAGGCACAGAGGCCCAATTATTATTAAGTGTTAGCATAATTATAAGTAGAGTATTTCATTATATTACATCTGTTGAAGTTTTAAATGAATCTCTGTAATGTGCTATATTAATAAGCAGCGAGGAACTGCTGACTTGGCATCCTTTTGGATCACATTTGTGACAACAAAAGAGGTTATGAAAATGAATTCACCATAGGAGCCCTACTGAGTTAGTTACTATGATTCACAAGCTTATTATGGTAATAAAGCAACATGAGACAATAATGCTAGGGACTCAAATAGACAAGAGATGCTCAGTATTTCTCCAAAAACATGATGAAGAACAAGTAAGAAGGGCTGGGAATTGTACTTAATCTAGTGTAGCAGCTGTCACAGGCTGAAGAAAATCAGAAGTTCCTCTTCACCTTGCCCTTCTGCTTGATTCTTCCGCCTGCAGTTTCCTGACTCAGAATATATGGATTGTTTCTTTTACACAGAGGAATTATTGTCCTCATGGTCTAGAGGTTGCAGAGTCACCTCTTCTATAGAAGGACACAGAAAAAATGGCACAGATCTGATTTCGAGCACAATGGGGGTTGTAATTGTTCTCTGTCCTTCGTGATTTCCACATGAAGTGCCAGGGTTCAAACAAACACATAAAACAGAAATGACGAAAGCCAATGGGTATTGAAGGAAACAAACTTTTGAGATCTGTAAATCTGGATTATCTCTCTAGCATATACAAAGAAGTCAGCATGTGTTTTATACCAGAGCATAAATAGCAAAATCCCTGCCAAATACTCAGTGTTTGTTTTTAAAATATTGTTTAAAAACCCTTCTTCATTTCCGTTAACATTGTCATGTTGACTGGAGCTAATTTATAAGATGTTTGTAACAAAGCAATTTAATAAACTGCTTCTTTCATCTGTTTGAAGACTCAACCATAACAGTTTCATTTTATTCATTTATTAAAATAAATGTTATTATTACACAGTTAAAATCGAGTATTTTCGAATTTTATTATTAAACAGTTCAAATTGAGTCTGAGAAAGTTATGGTCAGAAAAATTTAATTCATCTGAGCCCTGGGCAACTTTTCTCTACATTTGTAGCAAATCTACTTGCTTCTATAAATAGATGCAATCTTTTTCTATTGCTACATTATAAAGTACTATAAAGTTGGTAGCTTTAGAGACCACCTGTTTTTTAGCTCAGAAGTTGTGGGTCAGCAGTGTGGGAACAATATAGTTGGGTTTTCTTAGGGTCTCAGCGGCTAAAATTCAAGATTCTGCCTGACCTGTTTTCTTGAGGATCTGGCAAAGAATTTGTTGCCCGGCTCATTCAGGTTGTTGGTAACATACAGTTCCTTGCAGCTGAAAGACAGAGGTTCCTATTTCTTAGCTGGCTGTCAGCTGAGAGTCACTCTCAACTCCTGGAGGCTTCCTATATTCCTTTCCACTTGTCTCTTACCCTCTTGAAAGCTGGCGATGCAGAATCTCTCCTGCATGGAATTCCTCTCACGCTCAAATATCTCTACAACTTCTCCCTAACCCCAGTCTCCAACCTCTAGGCCTAGATTTGAAGGGTCACAAAACCCTTCAGTAGAAAGCTTTCCCATTGTAAAGTCAGCTGATCTGGAATCTTAATTACATCTGCAAAACACCTGTATAGCAGCACCGAGATTAGTGTTTTATCGGATCCTGGAAGAACATATATGTGCACTAGAGGTCAAACTCTTGGGAACTATCACAAACATCTGCCTCTCACTTGGTCCTTAATACAAACACATACTCAAAACATCAAGTAAATGCCAGAGAACTTGACTGGAATTATATAACTAGACAGAGAAATAAAGCAATGTTTTCAAAGAGTGGCACCAAAAATTTACATTGTAACTTTTCAGAAAATCTTTGATTTATCAAAAACAATAATTTTTCATTTTTATGATAAGTTCTTTATTCATGCAACAGATATTTATTGCATCCCTTAATACACTCAATAGCTACAGACAAAAAGCGCATGCTAGATCCATTCTCTCAGGGAACTTGTATATATTTTGTGTCAGACACTCATAGAAACAGGAGATGGAGTTGGGAAAAAGAATGATTCCTGGGGGCGCCTGGGTGGCTCAGTGGGTTAAAGCCTCTGCCTTCGGCTCAGGTCATGATCCCATGGAGCTCTGCATCAGGCTCTCTGCTTAGCAGATAGCCTGCTTCCTCCTCTCTCTCTCTCTCTGCCTGTCTCTCTGCCTACTTGTGATCTCTGTCAAATAAATAAATAAAATCTTAAAAAAAAAAGGAATGATTCCTGTATTGGAGCATCTTATAATTCTATTGTGAAAAAGACATAAAAAGATTAACTACAAAAACAATTACTTAATTACAGTTGTGATAAGTATGGTAAAGGCAAAAACGTAGGATCCATCAAGACTGTGTCAGAGAATTCTCTGAGAAATCACATTCAAGCTGCTGTCTGAGGACCAGGAAATTGTGAGGTAATGAAGAGAGAGTGAGGGGAAGAAGGGACACAGGGTGCTGATGGAGAATCTTAGCTCTTTGGTAATACATGAAAAATATTAGTAACATTTTTTCCTTTGTGTTAATACCCTGTAAAATGGACTAAGAAATTTTTCTGTGTAGTAAAATTTGTGATCTTTCTATAATTAAATATATAACTTCTTGAGATAATAATGGAAATAATTCTTGGGACAACTGTTATACTTTTGGCCTAAGGCATATGGATAATATGTCTTCTTCCCAAAGTAAAATGCACTTAAAATCATACTTAACACACACACACACACACACACACACTTCAGTATGTATCTGGCACTCTTCTAAATCATTTACAAATAAGGTGTCCTTCAGTCCTTATAAGAACTCTATTAGGTTGCTAAAACAATTATCTCCATTTTACGTATGAAGAAACCTGAAATACAGAAATCAAGAGTGATCACAGACTGAACAAAGAGTGTGAACCTAAAGATTTGATTCCTGGGTTCATAATACTGACTCCAATGATAAGGTGGCCAATGCCAAGACACTTAAACCGCCCAGCACCTGGACCAAAATAAATCATGCTGTACAGTCACTATTTCTTTCCTTTTTATCTTGGCCCATTTGTGTCACTGTATTCTGCCTTTTTTTTTTTTTTTTTTTGCATGATGATGATTACTGATTGACTTTGAAAATAAATCACACCTGAAAAAATGTTGCTTTCTTCCTGCCTTTTATCGAACTGATACATTATTTTTAGAAAGTTCTCAGAAGTTAAAAGAGCACACAGTCTTTTTTGAATGGCTGTCTATATTTGGTAAATATTTTATTTCCAATATGAATAAAAATACATCTTCAAGATATGTAAAAATATAATCAGGTAGTTTGAAATTATTGTAAGAATGTTTTATTGAATTCATCTATTATATTTTAGGTATGCAAAGATACATGAAAAAGTTTGAGTTGTTTGTAGAATCAAATATGGCCATAAGTTTTTCTTTAATACAGTTCTCTCTCTTCTCAGTATCAACCCTATTTTAATTCTTATGAGTCATTTCTCACAGCACAATAAGGAACTGATAATTTTTTCTAAGGCTTGTTTTACTTTTCGGATTAGACAAATAAAAGCAATAAAGGGTATACAGTCTGGGCATAAAGAAGTAATTTGTCCATGATCAAAATGAAGAGGTGGAGAATTTAAATAGTGACTTGGAACCCATATAAAAGAACTCTTAGACATTGTAAAATAGGGGTAGCAAACTTTTTTGTAAAGCACCAATGAGCAAATAGTGTAGGTCACGTAGTTTCTGTCCCAAGGAGTTAAGTCCATCCTGGTGGTAATGAAAGCAGGCATAGACAACATTTAAAGAAGTGGATGTGGCTGTATTTCAATGAAACTTATCGAAGGTAAATTGTAAGAAGGAGAAATACCTTGCAGAAAAATAAAGGTGCAGGTAAAGGCTTAAAAAAAAAAAAAAAGGAATTTGTCCTCTTTTGTAGAAAAATAATCATACATAGAGATAATCCTAAATCATCTACTAAAATGGACTAGAATTTTCTAGAATTCACTAGAAACAAGTGAATTTAGAAAAGTTGAATAATCCAATTTGAAAATAACACAAATTAGTTGCATTTCTTTATACTAGCAAGAAACAACCAAAATTAAGAGTACAGATTTACAGTAGAATCAAAACATATAATACTTTGGAGGCCTTGGGATAAATTTTGAATCCTATGTGCAGTATTTTTATGGTGAAATTTTTAAACAATTTCTGAAAAAAATTAAATCCCCAAAAAAGGGAAGAAAAAAATTTATCAGGCAGGGTCCTCCAGCAACACAGAACCAATAGATGTATGTAAATAAAGAGAGAAATTTATTTTAAGGAACCGGCTCACTCATTTGTGGGGGCTGGTAAATCCAAAATTTGCAGGACAGGCTAGCATACTGGAACTTCTGGCAGGAGTTAATGTTGCAGTATTGAGTCTGAGGGCACTCTTGAATACTTCCTTTTCAGGGGATCTCAGGTTTTTTTTCTTAAGACTTTCAATTGATTAGATAAATTACACTCTTATTATAGAGGATATTTTGCTTTACTAGCATTTTGAAAATACCTTCATGGTAACATCCAAATTAAAGTTTAACTAAACAACTGGGTACTATAGCCTAGTCAAGTTCACATATATATTTAAACCATCACAGAAAGACATATACCATGTTGATAAATTGGAAAACTCAATATTGTAAACATGATCACTACTCCCAAATTGATCTAAAGATTCAGTACAATCCTAAGAGAAATCCCTGCAGGCTTTTTTATTTTCATTTTTGTGCAGAAATTTATAAGCTTCTTCTAAAATCTGTAAGCATTTGAAAGTGCGAGAGTACAGCAAACAGAATTTTAAATGCAAAGGACAGAAGTGAAGAATTTAAATATCTCAGTTTTAAAATTTACCATAAAATCAAAATAAACAAGAAATTATGGTGTTGACAATAGGATGGGCATAAAGTTAGAGATTAGAGAAATACAGCCACACCTATATGATGCATTGATTTTCCAAAAGGTGCCAAGATAATTAAGTAGGGGAAGAATAGTCATTTCGAGAAATAACTTTGAATCAATGTGATATGATTTTAATACTACATATATTTATCTCAGTCCCTACATCACGCAATACAAAAAAATTAACTCAAAATGAATCAAAGCAACAATGATAAAACTTGTAGAAGAAAACACAAGAAAGTGTTTGGGTAGGCAAAAATGGCTCAAACAGTACACTTAAAAGCAACAAATTTGAAGGAAATAACTTATAAGTAAACTTTGTCAAAATTAAAAAAAATACTTTGCTCTTCTAAATTCACCATTTCATTAACAAAATGAAAATGCAAAACAAAGATTGACCAAAAATATCTGCAGTTCATGTATCTGAAAAAGGACCTACATCTGGAATATATAAAAACTCTTATGAACCAATAAGAAGAAAATAAAAAGTGTGCAAAGGACATTAAGGAGATAAAATGAAGGAAACTCTTCAAAAGCTGTTCAACACTATTAGAGATCAAGGAAATGTAAATTAATACTACAGTGAGATACTACCACACGATTACTGCAATGGTTAAAATTGTAAAAAGAGACTTCAAATATTAGTGAGGTTAGGATATAAATGGATCTTTGTCTCATACATTGCTGATGCATAATGTGGCACAAACACTTTGGAAAACGGTTAGACAGTTTCTTACAAATTTAGTGTAACCATTATATGGGTCACCAATCCCATTCTGGGTATTCTTCCAAGGAAAGTAAATCATACCTTCTCACAAAAACTTGAGGATGATGCTTCAGAATTGGTTTATTCATAACAGCTCAGAATTGGAAAAGTCCAAACTGTCTAACAAAAAGTGAATTCTTGGGGCACCTGGCTGGCTCCGTCAGTTAAGAGTAGGACTGTTGATTTTGACTCAGGTCAGGATCTCAGGGTCATGAGATCAGGCACATGTGGGGCTCCACACTCAGCTCAAGTCAGTTCTCTCCCTCTCCTTCCACCCTCAACCCACCCCTGCCCCTGCTCACTCTCTCTCACAATCAATCAATCAAAAAATCAATAAAATCTTTTTAAAAAGAATTTTATTTTTAAAGATTTATTTATCTATTTTAAAGAGAGAGAGAGAGTGCGCAGATGAGCAGCGGGAGGGGTGGAGGAAGAGGGAAACCATCTCAAGCAGACTCCCCATTGAGTGTGGAGCCCCATTTGGGGCTCAATACTATGACCCCAAGATCATGACCTGAGCCAAAATCAAGAGACAGATTCTTAACCAACTGACCCAGCCAGGTGCCCCCCAAAAGTGAATTCTTAAACAAATTGTGTTACTTATAAAAAGGAATGCTAATTATCAATTTAAAAAAAATAACAACTGATAGAGCACCTGGGTAACTCACTTAAACACCTAACTTCGGCTCAGGTCATGGTCCCAGGCTCTAGAGATAGAGCCCATGTTGAGTTCCTTGCTCAGCGGGGAGTCTGCTTCTCCTTCTCCTTCTGCCTCTTCTCCCCACTCATGCTCTCTCTCGCTCTCTTTCTCTCAAATAAATAAATTTTTTTTTAAAGAACTGTTATAAAAGCACTGTGGATGAATACCAAAAACATTATGCTGAAAATAAGAAGTAGACATAAAAATGTACATATTATATAATTCCATTTATATGAACTTCTCGGATAGGCAAAAAAAAAAATCTAGAATCTAGAGTAAAGAGTAAGAGGTTTACTAAGAAGGGATGAAGGGACAACTTCAGGATGGTAAAAAGTTATACTTCATGATTGGAGGTGCAGTTACCGTGTATCTGTTTGAACTTATAAAACCTCCACTTAAAATGGGTCAGTTTTATTGTGCTCAAATTATATCAAAATAAGATGACTTGAAAATAAAATTTCATTTTATGAAACACTTTTGGTTGTATATGAAGAGTTTAAAGATCATCATTCGTTCTCAGTCACTTCCACAGCTTAATATTATTCACTTTTGCAGATTCATTTCACACCCCTCCACCACCACTCATTAATGACAAGTTGAGCCACGTAGGGAGAACTTTTCAGTTGATAATATTACTGGGATAATCACATAAAGCAGGGAGAACCTTTCGACTTTATTCCATTACTAGATGTTAACATTCATTTTTTTTTAAAAGATTTTATTTATTTATTCGACAGAGAGAGATCACAAGTAGGCAGAGAGGCAGGCAGGAAACAGGCTCCCCACCAAGGAGAGATCCCAATGTGGGGCTCGATCCCAGGACCCTGGGATCATGACCCGAGCTGAAGGCAGAGGCTTTAACCCTCCGAGCCACCCAGGCACCCCAATGTTAAGATTCATTTGTAAGTTCAATAGTATTATGCTGTTGAGTGATGACAGAGATTAGCATGTTAAACCCAGTTTAAAATGAAAGGTGAGGCACAAATAATTGGAAAATTGGGTAGTACACCAAACCCCACCTGGCACAAAAATAATAAGGTAGAATTGGGCATAAATTTTAAAATTACAATATAACATCATCTTTGATGCTATAATGAGAAAATGCTAGTTTTCATTGCAATTAAACTCTCAACTGAACATTTCTTCAAGTACATAGAGAGAGTTATGGACTCAGTGTTTGTATCCCCCATTGAAGCCCTAACCTCCAATATGATAGTATTTTTAGGTGGGGCTTTGGAAGATAATTAAGTTTAGAAGAGGTCAGAGGGTGAGCCCTCATGCTGGGATTAACATTCTTCTAAGAAAAGGAAGGGAGACCAGCACTGGGTCTTTCAAACCAGGAAGAGGGTTGTTACCAAAAACCGAATCTGCCAACAGTTTGATCTGGAATTTTCCAGCCTCCAGAACTATGAGAAACAAATGTCTATTCACGCCACCCAATCTGTGGTATTTTGTTTCAGCAGCCCAAGCTAAGATGATCAGTTTCTAAAGAATTGTTTACCTCTCCTCTCACAACTATTTGGTATAGGAGATCATTTTTAGGTATTGTATACTTTTAAAAAATTCATAGCCATATGTTCCCTTAATATATATTAGGAAAAGTATAGGTGTACATCAAAACCATAACTTCATGTGAATTTTGGCTTCATATTAAAATAAATGGGAATGCATTCAAGGCCTATTTTACAAATATCAAGCAATATTAGTATTAGTAAATTTTAATCAGAAAAAAATAGACAAATTATGATGATGATGCAAAAATAACAACTCAATTATTAACAATTTCATTATTCAATTTCCAAATTGTCCTTTTATTTTCTTTATTTTTATTTTAAATTCCACTTTTTAAAAAAGAGATGCAAATAATCATTATTATAGTCACTGATGCAAGTGCACAGAATCCTTTGCTAATGGTTTAATATTCCTTGAAATTAAACTGCCTATTTTATGTTTCTTTAAATTTTGCTTGGGATGAATTTCCAGTCAACTTTTTGGGAAAATAAAGGAAGTAAACTGTTCTACAGCTAATGCTTATTTTCCTGAAGTCTTCTCTCTCAAACAGTAAAGAACATCTTTATTTAGCTTACATTGTACAGTGCCTAGAAAGGTCTCAAAATCCTGTGTTTAAAAAAAGACTTCTGTATGACTAAATTCTGTAAGAATTTACAGAGCACATTTCTTCCATGTTCTGTCTGAGGAAAGGTCGTATTTACGTTCAGCATGTGAAGACTGATATTTGATGCAAGAGTTTTTTGTCTTTAACTCAGAAACCTCTGCTTATTTTACTGAAATCCATCCTTACGCATACTATTCTAGTTCTATATAAATCTGACAAGAACTTCCCAAATCACGCACTAACGGTGGATGATTTTATATGGTATTAACAATTCTCAATTGGTAGTAACCAATTATTGCCAAGGATAATTTGATGCAGTCATATTTCCAAGAACAGTATTTAAAGGTTTTGTTCTTCTGATGACTCATTGCTGTCGTGTTTCCAGCTGTGCTGAGCCTCTTTCACTCTCCTCTTCACATTCATTTTAATTTGTTATTTTAATCAATAATATTGAAGTCACAGAGAGGAAAAACAGCCAGCCTGGTAATGACTGTCGACTCTTTGTTGATTTGAGCTAATTATGCCAATTTCACACATACACACATAACCAGGTTAAATGGAAGCTTGATCCCTTGCTTTGTACACAGTAAGTATTTAGACAGTGACATCTCATGGTAGAATCTCCTTTTTGTAACTCTAACTGATTTTGATTTTGTGTTTGTTCTTCTTCTCCACATGTCCCTTTTCTCCTTTTTCTGGTTTCTGTAACTTTAGGGACTAGATATGGATGTGTCGCCTGAAGATATAGATGCTTTCCTGTTTTTGTGCCTTTTCTTATGCCATTTCTCTGAGTGTTTTAAGACATGGCTAAATAGTAGTGAGGGTTTGAAGGAAAGGAGTCTTCTGAGGAGCTATCATCATTAACATTATAAGGACTCAGTCTTGGGGCTTATAAAAGGATTCTAAAATAAAGCCCCAATTAAAGTTATGACAACAGGAGTGCCTGGGTGACTCAGTGGGTTAAACCTCTGCCTTCGGCTCAGGTCATGATCTCAGAGTCCTGGGATGGAGCTCCGCATCAAGCTGTCTGCTCAGTGGAGAGCCTGCTTCCCCCACTCCTGCCTGCCTCTCTGCCTACTTGTGATCTCTGTCTGTCAAATAAGTAAGTAAATCTTTTTTTTTTTAAGATTTTACTTATTTATTTGACAGACAGAGATCACAAGTAGGCAGAGAGAGAGGGGGAAGCAGGCTCCCTGCTGAGCAGAGAGCCTGATGTGGGGGGTAAGAAATCAATCTTTTAAAAAAAAAATAAATAATAATAAAAATAATAAAGTTATGACAACATTATTTTGGAGTGGGTTCTGTATCTTTTTTCACTTTTATAATTCCCAAATAAAACTTAAGGAAGTGTTTTTTTGTTTTTTTGGTGTATGTGTTTGTGTGTGTGTGTGTGTATGAGGACTATATCGATCAGTGAACAAAATAATTAGAGGCAAGAGAGTCCAGGGTGCTAATAATGGTGGCTAACTATTGAGCACCTACTAGGAACCAAGCACCATGATGGCTGCTTCTGAGAACTTATCACCAACCTTGAGAACTCTTTGTAAGACAAATGTTATTGTGCCCTTAAGACAGATTATTATTACTATACTATTATTATTATTTTGATTATAGCATTTGTTGAATGCTGTGTGGCAACACTGGAAAATTACTTCATAAGAATTATCTCATTTAGTCCTTGAGTCTTAAAGGGGGTTCATGTGTACTGGGTTCTCCAAGGTGCTTGACACTCATTATTCACTTTTACCACAAGTTTATGCAGTAGATCTCTCCACTTTATAGATAAGAGAATTCAAAAACAGAGTGGCTACATAATTTTGAATTCAAGTATAGATCATTTGACTACATTCTTAAATACTGTGTGATATTTTTTGGATCAAAAGGTACATTTGCCTTGCTTTAGATTTCTTGCCTTGAAAAGAAGGCCAAGAATAAATTAGTTGACAAAGGACTTCAGGCTAGTAAGGGAGTCAATTATTACTGGAATGGAAATGAAATGGGAAAGCAGGAATTGTCATCCCACTCATATTTAAATATTAGGTAAAATCAGATTTGGAAGACGTAGTTTATTAAGAGTTAAATGGAGTATGCTTATGCAGCATTTTGGAAGTGAAACATGACAATGAATATGTCCAAAGAATTGAAATTTGTCCTCACAAAGAGCTCAGGGAGAATAAGATAACTGTTAGAGGTTGGATCAAATGGGTTTTGAATTTTTGAAGTATAAAAATGTGCAATGGGATATACATTAGCAGGAAATCCAGATACTAGTGCTGGTTAATAATATAGCAATGGTTAAGGCCATTTGAGAAATAACGTTGATGGAACTTTCCAGAGAACATTATTGATGTGTCATATAGGATTTATAAGAGGGGAAGCCAAGGGGGGGGGGGGAGAAACAACCATTGTTATATTAGACATTTTGCACTGTGTTTTGTCTCAGTTTTCTTGTGTGTTAAAAAAATAAAAAGTTCTAATCACTGTCACTCATGGTGATGTAACAATTTAAAGTGAATGGATCATTTCTGAAAACCACTGGGTACATTGTTTTCAAAGTGTTGTTATTTTATGAATTTGATAAATTAAGAAATTTCAAAGAAGATAAGCAACTACCTTCTCATTTGTCATTAGGGAAATCTTCCTTCTTACTCTTCTTACATTGGGAGAAAAGATTGTGTAATTCTAGGAAATAAAGATTGTGGAGACAAAAGAAGTAAAAGAGATCTGTAAATACCATAAATAAAACAGGCAGATAAAATTCAGATTCTCATTTTTCCAAAAGGCCTTTTCCTTATCCTTAACCTAAATTTTTGCCCTGCGTGAATGACTGGGGAATTTTCCCGTTTAGTGCAGAATTTGCAGTCACTGGCATTGGTAGTCCCAGAGGCCATCAGGATACAGACACAGCAATCACTTGCTACGTCAACTCATCCCAGTCCTAATGAGCCAAAGGGGAGGTGCTACCATTCCATGGACCCATGTGTGTGCCTAAATGCTCTACTCCCTGAGGCCCATGGCCTCCCTCCTCAAAGAAACAATTTGGATTAAACCTATCATTTCTATTTTTATTCTTATCATTTCTAAGTATATGTGTTCAGGCTCCTAATTCACTTCCACACCATCATCCTGATTATGGTCTATTCTTCCCAATTCTCCACTCTTTACCCTCCCCAACATATCTACTAAGCCCTCTTCATTATCACCAGGCTTCCCTATTGTCATATCACCTTCTCAGAGACTCTCGCTGAACATATTTCCTCACTTACAGGCCTTTAAAGTATTGACTTCCTCACACATCATATACCTCATTGTGGGAAAATAGGTTAGCATTCTCATTTGCCTTTGCTGCTTCAAGATTGTCATTTCCCCCAACCTCTTTGTAAAAATCAACATTTCCATGAAGCTAATGTATTTGCTTATACTTCATCCTCCATTCAATAACAGTCATAAATTACATGTATGTAGGGCTTATTAGGTGCTAGATGCTGTTCTAAATATTTGGTGTATTTTAAATTGCTTAAGCGTCCTTGCTTCCCAGCTCCAGCTCTAGTATCTATCACACTAATACAGATGCATTCTGCAGAGGATGTGAGATAGCACCATATTATCTGTTATAGTGAATGTAGCTAAGACCAACCTACTTCTTAATGTAAATTTGTCCCATTGAGAAACAGATGCTCCAGGAATCTTACTGGTCTTGTACCCTGGGAAACTTATAAAGAAAGGTTTAGAAAGACCATAGCGCTGATATGGAGTTGATCTCAAGGACAGAGGTGATACTCATCACCGCTCTCCTATATCAACGTTCTATATTCCTCTCACCCGTGATGAGAACATTTGCTGGTCCATATGACTTGTCTGTTGGTATAACCCAGATGCTCAATACTGAGGTATCTGAGCCTCTGTTTATCATATCTTATTGGCAAGCTCTGCTTGCTACTTTTTTCTGTTTACTAGTGAAGCTGGGCACAGGGGCTATAACAGATAGCCAGGTGGAAATCTAAGTTACAAACATATTCTTCGGCTCAATCTGGCACTGAGACTGTTGCCTGAGGATGATGTTCTTGATCGTACATAGACTATCATTGTCTTGATACTCACTATACCCTTTTCAACTTGGTAGATATCCAGATGGATCATCCTTGATGCTGAGCTTCATTTAAAGAAGAAATTTTGAATTAAAAATGAGAGAAATGCCTGACTGGCACAGGTCACACAGTTCTAGTCTTAAAATTACGTAGTGAGTAATTAAGCTCTTCAACTGCTTCCAGAGCTGCAAAACTCAGTCAAGTTTGTTGGTTTTCCCAAACAAGATTGCCATAATAATTAATATCACCTGTTTTCATTTTGTAGGGTTTTCTTTTGGGGGGGGTGTGCTGTTGCTACATTAAGGTGACATCTTTATGTATCATTGAGACTCAGAAATGGTGAGGAATGAGGGATGGATACCCATGATCCAACCACAGGAATGGATTTTGGGGGGCCATCACCCAGCATGCTCTGGGCCTGATGACAGAGAATGAAATAGAGTAATGCAACTGTAACATAGTAAGTGCTTCTCTTAGATGGTATTATGTAGACCACTAAGCATTATTATATTCCTTTCCTCAGTCTAATGATATAAAATACGTGTCAGCAAACTTTTTGTTCAAAGAGCTAAATAATAAATATTTTAGGTGTGGACCATATGGCCTCTACTGAATCTGCTAAGCTGTGTTGTTGTAAAGTGAAAGCAGCCATATACAATATGGAAATGAACAGGCATGGCGTGTTCCAATAAAACTTTATTTACAATAACAGGTTGTAGGCCAGTTTCCACCTGTGGACTGTAGTTTGCCAACATCTAGTATAAAAGGAAGAAAACCCTTAGTTTCTTGGTAACTGTGTCCTGTAGATACCTCACTCTTCATGAGATATATTGAAGAAGGGTGTCTTGGCAGGCTTCCATCAGGAATAAGGGAGGCATAAATGAGTAGTGACCACTGTTTTTGTATGCTTATTCATGAATTCTTTGCACTGCAATTTCCTCGCCATTATTACCAATCATTAAGTCCATGCAACTTCATTGTAGTATAGTAGTGCTTAATTAATTTTTGGTAAATATTTCACAAATTAATGAAATGATAAAAATAGAAGTATCTTGTATCTTTATAAATGTTTTCAAATTAGTAAAATGATAATAGTAGTTCTGATGCTCAAAGTATGATACTAATATATAATCAGTTATATTTTAACTTTAGGTAAGCTAGGAGTGATTCAGTGATACAAACCATTAGATACAGATGGCTTATGGTGTGGGTACCATTAAGCATTAACTAGTAGTTACCACAACTTATCTATCATACCTACAATTTGTTTTAGAGGACTAGCAATAAGCACTTGTGAAGTGATATGTGTGCAATTCCTGTAACATAAGCTGAAATTTAGGTTTCTGCAATAAACAAAACAAGAGAAGTGTTTAAAGTTGAAAAAGTGCACACTATATTTTATAACTGGAATTTAAGGACAGATTTAGAGACTTTGTATTTCTAAAGTATAGCCTCTTTCACACATTCAGCATAACAAGAAAATTAAAATGTTGCAGTAGAACAAAAAAACCCTTGACTTATTATAGCATACATTACATATTAATTTTATTTTTGGAACGTATAAAGATGCACTAATATTCTCTTTAGTTTTTAAAATTACCTCCAGAGGTATGGTCATTACATAGTTTATAATTGGTCAAAGATTTGACACATGAGGTCAAAAATATGTTAACTTATCTCACCCCATTAAAATATATTAGTGTATCATGATATAATCATTTTGATTATTAAAATTTTTTTCTAGCTTGATTACTTAGTTGTGAAGAAAGGAATAAAAATGACTTCTTAAAAATAAACACTATGTATATTGGTAATCATCTGTGAAGGTGGCTTCCAAATTCCTAATTTCTGGCCTCAATTCTCAATGTAGATTGGAAAAGTACAAATGAAAGACTGTCACCTAAAACTCAGTATTAAAGTGTCAATTGGAGGGGTGCCTGGGTGGCTCAGTGGGTTAAAGACTCTGCCTTCAGCTCAAGTCATGATCTCAGGGTTCTGGGATCGAGCCCCGCATCAGGCTCTCTGCTCAGCAGGGAGCCTGCTTCCCCCTCTCTCTGCCTATTCGTGCTCTCTGTCAAGTAAATAAATACATAAATAAATAAATACATATAAATAAAGTGTCAGTTGGATTGTTTTCTGTGCCTGTGATAAAGCTGCACATAACAGTTAAATTCCAAGTGTCTTTGCTTTTTATCGAATTCAAACGCTCTAACATGTAGTTATTATGATGATTGCAAGCTCTGACTTATGACAATAACTGTCTTATTTTTTCATAAGAAATTTGATTATTTGTTAATAAAATAGTGTATTTTGTAGGTTATGACATCCCACTCAAACAACTCTTATAGGATTGGCATATGTATTGTACGGTCTTCAGATGCTATAACCTCATCATCATTTTTTATGATTTTTCTGATGTTCCTCTTTGTGTAGATGCCTAAAAAGGCAATGGTAATACTGTCAGGGCACTGCAACCATAGCAAGTTGTCTCAACTCTCCAGATTCTCTTCAATTTATTGAGCTTTGCTGTCGTATCTGACTTAGACTTCATACTATGTCAGATAAAGAATATGGTTTCAAGAGATAAAGGAGGATAGCAATTTTCAGACACATTTGTCTCTCCCCACCTTGCTAGAGATCTAGGCATACTATTCACCAGAAGACAGTTTATATAAAGTGCTTATGTTTACACAGTTAGAAATATTTCAGTTGACTAAGTCAGTCTACTCCCATAGAGGCGAATGTTTAAGAAAAGAAGAAAAAAAAATAAACTTAGGAGTTGCTGTTGTGAGATTTAAAAAAATCATCAAGATTATTATTATTCAGGTCAAGTGTCATTTAAAATTGCTGAAGTCTTCTTGCTTTGCTACAATACAACTGATTCTGCATTCTCCTCCCAAACACAGTTGACTTGGTAGGGGAGTACGTGGCTCCACCATCGCTTCTCCTCTTGAGCGCGGTCTATTCAAGGCCAAGGTTGTTTCTAAAGGAACTTCTGGAGTTACAGGTGCAAACAGTTCCAGAATTATTACATTTATTGTTAATTTCTAGCCCACCAACGAAGAGTCATCTATTAATAAGCGCTCCCTGTCCAGTTCCTGTCCCTTAAATGTGACGTACATATTGGGCCCCCATTCACCTCTCACACACACATACTCTTTAGACTCAAAGATGCAATAAAAAGTGATTATATTAAAAAGCAATATTAAAGTATATGCCTTTCATACTGAAATAAATTAAATTCACAATGGAAGTTTACAAATAATCAGATCATCTCATTACATTATATATGAAGTAAGACAAGTAAACCAAAAGTATTCTCAAAGTTTTAGATGGAAACATCTGTGTTCTCGTGCGCATGACTGAAAAATTTAGCGTTCACTCTTAGGTACACTATTAAATTCTGAGCAGTAAGTACGAATATTGATTTAAACAGAATTTTGGCAACCAATCCCACAAACATAGATCATTGAGCACTAATCTCAGCTTAATGATATAAAATATGGTTTTATTTAATAACCAATATAGAAAATATGATAAAAATTTAAAAATGATAAAATCAGCTTTATCATTTGCTTAGGATCTCATGTATGTGTATTCTTAAAGACAAAAGATAAATGCTACAAGAAAATACTGAAGAATTTATTATAATTTAATTTAAAAATGTGCAACAATTAAATTTATTTTGGGGTAAATAACAGAAAGGCATAATACAAGGAAATCAATGGAAGTCTTTTTTTTTTTAAGATTTTATTTATTTATTTGCAGAGAGAGCAGAAGCAGGGGGAGCTGCAGGCAGAGGGAGAAGCAGGATCCCTGCTGAGAAAGGACCTCCAGGCCAACTGGATCCCAGGATTCTGAGATCATGACCTGAGCTGAAGGCAGACACTTACTTAGTCAAGTGAGCCACCCAGGCATTCTGAAATCATGGAATTCTTTAACAAAAGCAGAAACTACAAAAGCAGCAGCAACTACATGAGAAAGAATCAGAGGTACTTTATGGAGATGTTCAAGGTATTATTTTAGTAAAATCTTTGTGCAGGTTTTATCCTTCTTATGTCAGTACCCAAACAAAACATAAAGCTAGACTATCACTTGCTCCAATGGATAAACAAATAATTATGCAATATCTTCTTCAGAGATATTCTCAATGGATTGAAAAAATTAATAATACATACATACAAAGAACATTCTTAAAGTCTAGAAACATGCAAAATATACACCGATTAGCTGATGAGGAAACTCAGGGCACATAATGAGCAATTGAAAGAAAGAAAGTCAAGCGTTTTGGTGAAGGCAATGTGACCAGAACTCCAGATATTTGTCCCAAAGTGTCTTTAAACGGAAACACAACTCTCTTTTTGAGATCATCAGGGCAGTGTATGACACAAGCTTAGGCACTATAGAGTCCAGAAGGATTTCTTCCCCCTTAAGAAGGTCATATTACCACATGCCTGGAATGACTGTCCGTTTATTTAGAAAAAATTTATTATTCCAGAAAAGCATCTCATTCTTTTAACAAAAGTTATATTAACATGATTTTGTATGCACAGAGCTATCTAATGTCAGTGGGTGGTTTGAGAGAACCTGAAGAAAGTGTCAAAGGAGTTAATGACTTACATGTCTACACAAACGAATTCTCAGCTTTAAAACAGAGAAATTCATTGAATTTCACATTTTTATTTCATAACAAACTAAATTAATTTTACCCTTCGACTTAGGTCTGTATTTAAAACTACAGCTATTACATTGATATGTGTATTATTAAAGATAAAAATTTTCAAACTCAAGGGAACTTCAGTCCAACATTTTTTGAAGTAACCACTTTAATTTATAAAATCATATATATAATTAAAACCTGATTGAGCAAAGTTCATGAGTTATTAAATCAGAAAGTTTTTTTTTTCCATTTTATGTGCATGGGTATATATCATTTGTCATTACATACTACAGAAGTAAGTACCATGACCGCAAGTTTTAGCTTAATAAATACTTTACAAAAATTTAACTACAGTACCAACTCATACTTATGCTTCTATTTGCTGGTTCTCAAATATTTTCTGCCATAAACTTAGGGTTATTAGATAATAATTACAATGTAGCCTTTGAGGAATATTCAATGTTATAGTACTTTCAGATTTTCATTTATTTTAGTAAATAATTTTCATATTCAGATCATCATAAAGAGACTATGGCATGTCAACAAATAACTTTACTTTCAGGGATTGTGTGGAAGTAGATTTTAGATTTTATTTAGTCAAAGAACTCTGATAGGAATATTAATATGAGCACTGGTTGGAGTTTAAGTGCCCACTATCTGTTTTTTTAAAGCTGAGTTCATATGGAACACATATATTCTTAGATTTATTCACCACTATATTTATGGCCAGACTGTCATATTGTGTCATTTTGTAGGAGTGAGCAAAAATTCAACAAGGCAAGCACTCTCCAATTTAGAGCCTCTTTACAAGTGCATTAAATTGACAGGAAAAAAAAATATGGCACAATCTGTCAGTTAAGTCAAACAAACAACAAACAAACCAACAAAGTCAATCAAAGAAGTTTTGGCATTTTATATATAAAGTATTTGTTGATGATTTCCAAACTGCATTCTTTGGCCTAAATTCTAGGTAGTAGGTAGAGATTATCAGAAAATTATCTTTTCTTGATACCCCCTCCCAACAATTTTCTAAATTCTCTTTATTTGTTCAATTATCTTATGTGATTTTTTTCCCTTTTACCATTTAAAAACCATGGTGATTACATAATGTCAGTTGGACAAACTATTATTTGTTACTGTGTAAACTGTGCCTGTGAGAGGGAGGAAATTTTATTATCATGATGATAATGACAATGAAGATGATGGTGTTGAGTAATATCTTTTATGCAATTTTTATTCCTCCTGATTTTGGAATGCTTCCCTGGCAACCAAGAAACAACATGCATTGTTCCAGACATTCTCCATGGGTCATTTTGATATATTACATATTTCGGTAATAGTAATTTTTATGTGATTCTCCCACATTAACTGAGTGAGGAATTTAAACTAGACTAAACTTGAGATGGACTTTCCCATCTGACTAAACTTAAGATCACATGTTTCCAGCAAATAGCAGTAATAGAGGACATAATGATGTATAAACAGGTTTTGTGCAGAGAGGAAAGTTCACCTTCTTGCATTATGCACTGTGTTTATGTCCATCACTTTGTTTTTTTGCTTTCTATACCCCTTTACAAATTAAACATTAAAAGCAAAATAAACAAACCCCAGAATCAACAAAAAGATTGCAGAATAATTAAAGAAGGGATTAACCATGGATTGACATACCATGATCAAGAGGTTACCTGTGACTAAATCAATGTCTACTATAAAAATCTATCTTCCTCATGTCAATATTAAGAAGAGAAAGCACATAATCAAGTAATGGAGCATTGTGTATATACCTTATAATTCCATGTGAGATTAATAATTTTGACACCTGAGATGAAAAAAGTGAAGGAAGTGCAGGCAAGTTTTCTCTGTTAATGTTTTTCTCCCCTTACATAGTTGGGTCTCTCAATCATATGTCAAAAGATCAGACTACTTCAGCAGCAGAACCTAGATGGAATAAAATTTTCACTTTTTAAAAAATTGTTTCCCCAAGTAAGATAAATTTGTTAGACTGACTTTAGTTAACCCCCTGCTCTGTTGTTAGTGCTATGAGGGGGCAAAAATGCCAATTTATATAAGAACTCAATTTCTGGTCCTTGAAGAAGAGAAGTAGGTATTAATATTGCTATACTCCTGACTGGCACAACTGTGGTTAACATGATATCCATACCATCATAACAAAGTCTTGAGATGCAGCTCTATTCTTCTTCTCCCCCGCCTAGGAACAATGGGGAAGAATGGACATCCTTATAATGAGCCAAGATATCAAAAGAACCATTACTATTATGTCGTAGTCAAATACATCCAAAGTAAGCATACTAAGACTGAATAGCCTCTTATTCTGAATCTTAGGATGGAGAACAGGGGAGATGGGCAATTGTGGCTATTTCTGCCTTTGTCTTAAATATTAAACTTCCATTACACTAATTATGGCCAATCTTAAAAGGTTTAATTAAGGTAACCACTGTGGTGGCTGGAAAAAATTTAAATTGGTTAATAATTATTTAATTTTGTCTATAACAGAAGAGAAACAGAAAAGTTGTAAAAGTTTTGTTAGACAGCACATGAAACTTGGTGTGCCACGACCACCCCATCACTCTCCAGAAGAAAGCTGCCAATATCATTGCGTATATAGCTTTGCGTCACATGATTCACTTCTAGTTGCCCAAACAGGAATTGAGACCCTTCCAAAACCACAATATACATTCTGAAAATTGACAGCTGTGATTTATTCGGTAGCCTGATATGAGAACTCTGCCTGCCAGTGAACTATATATTGAGTAGATCAATAGTGATTAACTAAATCAATCATATTCCTTTTTTTTTTAACTATAACAAGCACAGAAAGTTGGGAAGGAATAGAAAGCAAGGAGAAAATAGAGATGAATAAATTCATCAGTATGGGGAATTTGAGAACGAAGCAAAGAATGCCTTCTTCCGAAGGTATGAAAAACTGCCGTAAGTTCTTAAAATTGCTGAATTTCCAAAAAGAGATCTCTTGATATCTTTGAAGCCTAACTAATGGAGAAAGTGTAGAGATGATTTCCTGTTCTAAAATTTTTGGTTAACCTTGCAATAAACACCAATCATATGAGACCATTTGCTAATTCTCCTTTCTACTTCCTGAAAAAACCTAATAAATCAGGAAATAAATGTTCCCACAAAATATTTTCTTAGGTTGTGATCCATTTCAGTAGTTAAAGACTACAATTTTTGTTTTATTATTATTTCTGAATAAGAAGGAATAATGGATGCCATAGAAATTCTAGGGACCTTGAAGAAAATGGCCATGGAAGGAGTCCTGGGCAAAAGACTACATATTTGGACCCACTGGAATTTGAAGAATGAGTTAAAGGACTTTATCATGTGAAGCAGGAGCTCAAGGGAATCCCAGAAAATGTGCAGATTGTGAAGGTATATGACTGAACCACATGTTGAAACAGGTAGAAAAAGCACTTCCAGAGAGATTAGAGAACCAAGGTTTGAATGTTTTAAAGAAATGCTATCTGTTCAATAGATAGATCACTCTCAAATAATTTTAACTTGCAGAAAGTCATTATCTACTCTTGGAAACGTTTATACCCAATGACTTGGGTTTCCTAAGTAGAGAGTAGATCTTCTTAAGGAATATTATACTATCATATCATATCATATCACATTAAACATTATAATATCTTACTTGCATTGGAAATAGTATAAGACCATCCACATGGTCTTCCCCACATCTAATATTCTGCTATTCTATTTAGATTTATGACTAGGCAATGAATGAAATGTAGCATTTTAATGTAATATGGTCTTTAGAAAAATACTAGACCAAAACCAAACATCAAACCCTTATTCAGATCATACTCTGACATACCATGGTACTACTGTACAAGGCATTACTGAATGATAATAGAATTCTGTCTTGTATGTATTCTATATGAGACTATATTTTTCTAAGAAAATTCATGCTCAGACATCATATAAGGACCTGAAGTGTGAAATACTTCAACAATTTGATATTTACCTTTACTCAGTATTCTATTCTTTGTGTGGAAAAAAAAGAAAGAAAAAGTTCAGAGTAGTTCAGTCTTTGTAAAAAGAGGTAATGATGAATTTGTTAGCTTATATAATGTAAAAACAAGGCAATATCTACGGGTTTGGCAGTAAGAAGGAATTTATAAAGTTTCTTCAGCTTCACTAACAACAGTAAAAGAAGAATGAATTTGGATTTTTGCTTCAGCAAAAGGATATCAAGGTATGAATTCAAGAAATAAAGGTAAATAATCTGTTCCAAATATGGCCAACAGAGGGAAATTTAAGAGTTGTTTAAGGGAGACTGTACCTGTGATATTTCAATAGCTTAAATAAAAGAAACATAGTTTTGTTTAAAAAGTGATTGCATTTGGGAATTTTATTTTGAAATGCATGCATCTTTATGTTGTTTATACTAATTAATATTGTTTCACCTCCTTTCTTTGATAATTATTTGAGCTGCAAAGCAAGTAATCAGCACTCTTTAAGTCATTGTTTTATTTCATTTTATTTTATTTTAATATTTTAATGGACAGATATTGGAAACAGTTTGAATATATAGCAGTGAATTTGAATATAAGCTTTTTTTGCAAACCTATTGAAGCCATTAAATGATAACTATCACACTGGAAAAACAAATGTCATAGGAAAAGTAAACAATTCTGTTTCTATAAGGTAATTTTTACTCCTTGCTTACTATGAAAAAGTAGGTAAAGTTATAAGATAAAAGTGAATAAATGTAGAAATTATACTTTTCAGAATGTTACATGTAAAAACATGTAAATATTTTTCAAGGAGACATGAAGAAAGTTAATATATGAATGAAGAAAATATAGAGTTAATGCCAGGAGTCAATCACTTTATTTAAAAAAATGAGCAGAGATTAGGTTGCAGTGGGATGTGGGATCCCAGAGACAGAATTTAGGAGTGGCCTAACAAATTACGTTAGAGTTCCTGGGCTAGTCAGACTAAAATAAGGGAAGTTGGGCTGATTATATACAACTCAGCAGCTCAACAAAGACCAAATCCAAGAATAAAGGTGATTGCATTCACTGATCAGACACCAGGCTATTACTTCTCCGAAAAGAAGTAGAAGGCTGAAGTTTGAAGACAGAGGTCAATGGCAGGAAGACCCAAGATGTGTCAGATAAAGATTTGATATTTACAGTTGTGTTGGAGCTCAAGAAGTGCTGGAGCATTTATCTCACAGTTTCTTTTATTTTCTTTGAAATGTTTCCTTACCAGATTTCAGGAAGTGTATCAAAGTTTTAATAAAAATGATGATCCTTAGGAAAAATGTATAAGACTACAATAGGGTAAATTATTTTTCTATATAATGAATTATAAAAAGCAATTAAAATTGCAAATTGACAGAGTAAATGAGGAAAGAAGGCATTAGTTGATTGGCAGTTAATCTTCAAATTATTTCCTAAAGCAAGCATATGCAAGTTGAACTAGCATGATGGATTCAGTGCACTCATAAATCTGAGAAGGACCACTTCCCCAACAACTGCTCTGTGTTAAGCCACCGCTAACATCCCCTAGGCTTCCTGTACAATTTCATGTGACCTTTAGTTAGATCTCATCTCTGCTAGGAAACTACTTTTTAAAAATTTTCTCTGGGGTTGAGTCTGCATAAAGACTTAGTTATAATTAAACAGGAGTTACAGGGGAAAGAAGATGTAGGCATGCTAATGAGATTTTTAAAGAAATGCTTTAGGATTTATCAATTTAGTAGTTAAATTATTGATGAGAAAGATTTCACTAGTCAAAATCAGGTTTAAGTGTATTTTCAAAGTTCAATTATGTTCTGCCAATTTGCTTTTTAATTAAAAATAAATGATCTTAGACTTCTTTGGTCTATTTGTATGGAAACCAATTATTAATAAAATGTAATCACTATGGATTTCTAAAGGTGGAGATCTTTTGTATGTTGTTTTTCTTTGTATTAAAAACAATAAATATGACACTAAAAGAGGGCAGGCCATTTTTACTCTAAAGTGATTCTCACTAAGGTATGTGTACAAAAGTTATTAGCAGACATTTCAGAAAAATATTTCAAAAAATTCTTGAGTATACCAGAAATGACCACAACAGATTATTTAACTTTTATAATTTATCTTTTCATTTTATTTATTTATGTTTAATCCCATTTAGTGGGCATTATATTTAGTTTTGTATCTTAACACTTAATTTAACACTGAGTGCTTACTGGGTGGTACATTTTGTGTAGTTCTATTTACATAAAATGATTGAAGTTTAAACCTTATGTAGTTAATTGACTATTTTTCTGAGGGAAAATGTTCATATCTAGGACATCAATTTTCTAATGAAAGCTTTTTTCCTGGTGGTTTTATATAATTTACCTGTGCTCCCTAGACACTTCTATTTCCTTAAATGTAACATGGAGATAATGCTATTAGGCTACACAGCTACTGAGTCATTAGAATTAAATGAAACAAGGCTTTAGTTAACATTGATGTCCTATTTTTGTGAAACTTTCTTCTATTCAGTTTCTAATTTCAACCTGTATTCCATTTGTTTATTTTCATTAAAATTACTGAACTTTTGGACTCTGCTTTAGTTTCTGCTCTGCTAAAATTGGACTTTCTCTTAACCTACCGTCCTATTTGCCCTTTCTTTCAAAAATCTTGTTTAATAATCTCAGTATTATGAAGATTAGTCTGTCTTTCAATGATGGGGAACATTTAAAATAGAACATGCCTCCTATAAAAAAAAGAACATGCCTCCTTAATATAAATTATATATATTTATATACATAATATAAATATAATATAATATAAATATAAATAAATTTATTTATAAAATAAATGGCTGAATCACTCTAAATAATGGCTTCATTACTTTATTATTTTTTAAAAGATTATATTTATTTATTTCTCAGAGAAAGAGACAGAGAGAGGGAGACTGAGCAAGCAGGGCAGCAGCAGGCAGAGAGAGAAACAGGCTCCCTGCTTTGCAAGGAGCCAGAGGCAGAACTCAATCCCAGGACCCTGGCTGGGATCATGACCTAAGCTATAGGCAGACACTTAACTGAGTGAGCCACCCAGGCATCCCAATTTTATTTTATTTTAAAGATTTATTTATTTATTTTGGAAAGAGAAAGAGGGAGTGCAAGTTGGGGGGAAGGGCAGAGGGAGATGGAGAGAGAAGATCAAGTCAACTCCCCACCCTGCTAGGAGCCGGATATTCCCCGCTTGATCCCATGATCCTAAGATCATGACCTGAGCTGAAATCAAGAGTGGGACGCTTAACTGACTAAGTCATCCGGGTGTCCCTAGGCTTCATTATTTTAAAAAAAAATGATTTTCATTTCAGTTTTTAAAAATTCTTTTTTGAATATTTCTCAATGCTGAAAAAATAACTCAAAATAGAAACATTAAATGGAAGAATTATTTCAGTGGTTGCTCATATTTTATCTTGAGTCATTTTCAAATTACATTCACTAAGATTTATTTTAGTTGAAATTTCACAAGAATTTTTCTTTTAGTTCTATTGAAAACTTTATGTATTTCTGGTTACAAATCACTTGTTCTCTCAAACGAATCACAACATCTTGCATTTGTATATTTTTTACAAGTGGTTTCAGTGGACTACTGATAGTTTCTGGAAGATTTTTTAACAAGTTAGGAACTTCTATTTCAAAGCTCCTGTCTGTTTTTTAAGTGTAAAGATATGATTTTTTCCATGGGTTGTACACATATGTCATTACCAACAACCAAACAGCATAACAAAGGAAACATTTCCAAATACCTGTTTTTTTATATACCACATGGCACAAATTTCTTTCCAAGGGCACTTACCTTCTTTCTCTTTGTTAAAACATTCCATTTTTCTTAAATATACAGATTAAATATGCTTTTTTCAAGAACTGATGGGCAGTATATACTGTTGAAAATGCACTCCCTTATTAGTGTCTATCAGAATAGCAGTGATAAGCCAATAAATTTATATGTCTTTTCTCTTTTTATAAAGGAAAAATGTGTAATCTATCTTTAAATTCTATAACCCATTTATTCTCCCCCCTTGGATAACTGTAAATATCTGTGTGAAAAAAAAGTAGTTTCTTAGTCAATCCTTATCTTTTTCAGCAAATTACTCTAAAGATTTAACTATATTTTAAAGGTGTTGACTTTATATAATTAGGCACATCAATGACATTTTGCAATTTTTGCAGTGAATTCTTTGTGAAATAAATGAACTATGAATAATGCAATAAGTGAATTTCAATATAATATCCTTACTAAATACAGTGAACATAAATGTATATTTTCAATAGTGTTCTATATAATAGTTTTCAGAATTTTTTGAAAAACTTCATTTTATATGTGATTAAGTTGTAATCATTTTCACCTTAACATTTAAATGACTGTCAGTGCTATCATTTTCTTGCTAGTGGGTGCTTGCATCTCAGTCAGCACTTTAGAAGGGATAGGATGCTTTTAAGATGTTTATCAATTTTGTGAGCATTAGTTTGGTTTCATAGAATAATTTTCAAACTCCTTCAGTGGGAACACATAAACTGCAACAAATTGCCATACAATGAAAGTGAGTCGTGAGGTTTTAAGCACTTGTCTGCTGTAAAACTCAACTTTTTTTTTCAGCATATGTAATCTATTTTATAATGTGTGGTCACTTTAAATATGGAATAAAAAAATACAACAGTTGTGGTCCAAATGTTGAATATTAGCAAAGCTTAATTTCCTCCTTCGGTAAAAGTGTAATCACAAATAACAGTTCTAGCTGTTTTTCCTGCTTCCCAGTGGATCATACGTAACTATTCTCTTATGCATTCACCACTCTTTGAAGGCCACAAAGATTGAAGAAAGATTTTGATGAATTTTGGATTAAGGGTCATTTTCTCAAAGTACAATAAAATAGTCTTTGCTAAGGACCACTAAAGTGCTTAAAAAATAGTTTAAAAACATTATTGATTGAATTTTGTTTTTTTACTTGCCTATGGAAACACACACAGAGAGCACTTATTGTCAATACAAAGAAAAGCCCCATGAGGTAGTAGGTGTGTATTTATGTAGCACACAGCGTAATGTGGTTGCTTGATGAATCTTGGTTGATGGTCACAATAACTGTTAATTTAATTATACATCCCCAAAATAAAACCATCTTAAGGCGGGTTAACAATCTCTTGGGAGAGGAAAAAATTAATCTGCAGTTTTTCTTTTATTTAAGTTGGAAGGGAAATGACAACAGGATGCTCAAAGTTTTTGATGATGATCTGTATTTATTATGGTTGAAATATTATTTTAATGATGTTGGGGAAAGGGATGCCCAGGTGGTGCAGTTGTTTAAGCCTCTGACCTGGTTTTAGCTTAGGTCTTGATCTCAGGGTCATGAGATCCCACCCTGCATCAGGCTCCTGGCTTGGTAGGGAGTATGCTTGAAATTATCTCTCCCTCTGCCTCTCCTGCTTGTGCTCTCTCTAAAACAAATAAGTAAATCTTAAAAAAAATAATGTTGAAGAAAGAATAAAATTAAAGTTTGTCTTTTATAATAGGCATACACTTCTAGAAATCTTTGAAGACACAATGATTTTTATTATGAGAAAAGGGAATCAAATTTTCACTCTAGTATAAATGGTACTGCATGTTCATGGGTTTTGAGTTTACACTTAAAAATTGTGATATTTCTCCAGTACCATCAGCTCTTAGTGTAGTGGTAACTTATTGATCTCATCATTTCTTTATAACTCACTGCGGTGTCCACCCCATAGGCACCTGGACACAATAAGGTAGAGTTATGTTACCATCCCATGAGCACACACTGTTTTAATTTGACATTATTATCTTTTATTACCTTTTGTTTGGGTCTCCTTGTACAGAACTGATAAGGAAAGCTAACATTTTATTATGTTCAGTGTGTATTTGATTGTGCCCTTGTTATCTTAGCTTTGATACATTATTTCCTTTGTGTATATAGTGTAATCCCATTAGGAGTTATTGTTCGTCTCCATACAACTATAGCAAATGCCTGATCTCTGTAGACATAGTTGCTCTCTGCAGAATCTGGATATAATTTTTATTGACTGATGGAGCCATCTTAAACCATAAGAGTAATTTTGAGTAGCTATCATCCTGTTATTGCCAACAGAGAAACAAAGGCATTTTGAAAAAATTTCTGGACAATGAGAGTATGGTTGACATAACCTTTAATGCCAAAGGTTTGATTATCATCAATTTCTTATGTAATGTAAGGTATATGTTTATTCATACAGCTTATATACATGCATAAGTATTTGTTGCCTAGCTTGAATATATATATAGAACAATGACAATAATAAAGCTTAGGGAAATTTATAAAACTTAAGATAATATACATAAAAGAATGTAGAACAGTTTCTGGGACAGGATAATACATAAACATTTTTAGTTATTATTATTTTATTTTTATTTTTTAAAAAGATTTTATTTACTTATTTGACACAGAGAGAAAAATCACAAGTAGACCAAGCAGCAGGCAGAGAGAGAGGGGGAAGCAGGCTCCTTGCTGAACAGAGAGCCCAATGCGGGTCTCGATACCAGGACCCTGAGATCATGACCTGAGCTAAAGGCAGAGGCTTAACCCACTGAGCCACCCAGGCACCCCTAGTTATTATTATTTTAGTGGCCTATTTATATTAGCATCTTTTGAAAATCTAAACAATGGCATTACATACAGCACTTTGGAAAGATAATTGCATCATTTTTAACTTATAAAATTGAGTTTTATTTATTTATTTATTTATTTATTTGGGGGCTGCAGAGGGAAAAGGAGGGAGAGAATCTTAAGCAGGCTCCACACCCTGCATGGAGCCCAATGCAGGGCTCCATCTCACACACCTGAGAATGTGACCTGAGCTGAAATCAAGAGCCAGACACTTAACTGACTGAGCCACCCAGGTATCCTTAAAATTGAGTTGTATGCACTAAATTTCCTAACTTAGTTCCAAACATCTTGCATATGAGTGTTGGTGAGTATTTTTGTTGTGTAGTAATATTCCAAAAAGTGAAATTATATTTGTTTTATTTTGCTTTTTTGCAAACACAATTTCTTTCTAAATTTAAACATTAGAAGTATGAATTTTATGATAAATTGTGGTTTAGGAAAGTGTGCTAACTACTATTAATCAGCTAATTTTTAAAATTATTCTTTGAGTTAGTTGTATCATTTCTTTGTAACTTTAGTGCAAATTTGTTTTGGCTTTATATAGTAAATTGCATAATTATTTATGATACTTCTTTCAGTACATTTGGCATAGAACTGAAAGAAAAGGTAATATTTTGGTTCATACTGTAGAGTATTTGATTTTTATCTGTATTATCTTGACTGTCATTTTTAGGATGGAGAATATGGGCTGTGAATGAATGAGTGTAAGAGAGAATGAATTCAGTTGACCAATACTTTGAGGAGTTTGGTTTGATATTTAAAAAAGCAGTACCAAATTAATTCAAAAAAGGACATAGGTATCTAAGAAAATTTAAGGGAAAATATATCATTGTAAGGTAACTGCAAAGATAATGATATAGAGGAGGGAGAATTGTCATGAGTCTCAGTTGGAATTGAGCTGAGGGCTAAGGTTGGTATGATTACATAGCAGGAAGTGACATCGAGGATGGTTTACAAGGTGAGATGGAAGGAAGGGGGATTACATGAGAGATAGTGAGAAGATGGACTTTCAAGTGAGATGATAGACTTTTAAAACTGTATGTGCCGAAACAGTAAAAGGCCAACTGTGTTTAGTGTTTCACATTCCCACATAATTTAAAAATTGTATCCAGTAGTTGGAGTTCATTTGGGAAACATTAGGAATTATTCTCCCCACTTTATAACAGAAAAGTGAGGTTCATAGAGGGTGAGGTTTTTCAAGATCACACTGCTTGAATCGTCACAGCTGAAATGAAAACCTAGACTTTAGGACTAATGCAGTATTCTTTCCAGCATACCCCACTGCCTCCTTAAAACACTAAATCTCTTGTCCTTGTGTCCAAATTGGGGTGTCAGTGGTAGTCCAGATCCTAGTCCTTTTATAATCTCTGGTGTGTGGAATAAGGCAGGGGCTGATATGAAGAAAACCAAGGAAATTAATGGCCAATTTTCCCAGGATGGCATACTGCAAACAACTTCTTAAAGTAGATTAATGTATATAATTTATATTTATACCGAAAACTTTGAGAAAGAAAGAAAATAACAAGCTTTTACAGCCTTAGCAATTTTTATTCCTTTCTACTTCTCTTCCTCATATGTCATCTTACCTTGGAAATCAATAAAAAGGATTCTCTTTTAAATCCATTTATGTTCAGGTTCAACTCTGAATTCAACAAGTGCTTCAAAAAGACAAACTAACCTAGTTTTCTAGACCCCATGAATTTGCTCTGCTGGATATAGATGCCATTTTAGATTCTTGTATGTCCCAAAGCTTATTTCTGAACATAGTTTCTCTTTTTAATACAATCTCCATCTTTCTTCTCTTATCCTTGCTGACATTTCATTTCAATCAGGGTTGAGACCTCGTCTTCAATCTTTTTGAATCAACTTTTGATGGATATAGGTGGTTTGTTAACAGCAGCAGCACCTATTAGGAGCAGTGGTGTCTGTCAATCTTTGATTTTCCCCCTACAGGTCATTGTTTATCTTATTTCTGTCTACTTTAGAGACTTCAGTGAATTTTAAAAATATATTTAAAAGCCAATTTACCATTTTGAAAGGGATAGTTTTCTTTCATTGTTGTTGTTTTTGTTATATTCAAGGACATAGTGTCATATTTTGATGGAAGTTGTTCTGCTTTATTATCTACTAAAATCATCAGAGAAATGAAAAAGAATGTTCCCAGTGTGTAAGCTATACCCTGGAAGTGTGTTAACATTTTTGGAAGTTGCATTATTCTTTAAATCCAATAATGAAACTTCTGATAAATAAGTGCTTTAAATAACTATTTTTTTTAAATGTTTTTTTTTTAAAGATTTTATTTATTTATTTGACAGAGAGAGATCACAAGTAGATAGAGAGGCAGGCAGAGAGAGAGGGGGAAGCAGGCTCCCTGCCGAGCAGAGAGCCCGATGCGGGACTCAATCCCAGGACCCTGAGATCATGACCTGAGCCGAAGGCAGTGGCTTAACCCACTGAGCCACCCAGGCGCCCCTAAATAACTATTTTTAAGGAAAAAAATGTATCAAAAATTGACAGCATTTGATATGTTCTATTGTTTCTGACATTATGACTAGATAACTTAATGAATTGTAGCCTTTTCTTAATTAAGAAATTTATTAGCCAAAGAGCTCATTTAGTGACAGATGTTACTTTTTTATTTCTAGAGGATATAAGAAAACCACAAATCTCAGGAATTTAAGAACAAATTCCAGGGTCATTTGTTATGGAAAATTAGTGCACAAGAATAAGATATAATCTCATAATAAAGGTTGGAGTAGTTAAACAGGAAGAATAAATCCTAGATTGAAAGACCATAAACTACAAACACAGTCTAGGACCTATAAATCTTCCTTTGAAAATTGCAATTTAAAACAGGATAAAAAGATTAAAAAGGCAAAAGCTTAGATATTTTTGTTGTTGTTGATGGCAGTTGAGGTGTATATTTTTGTGAGTGGAAACTGACAAGATTGACTGGATTAGAGCAGATGGTATCTCCTGAGTCAGAGTTTGAAAGAATACTGGAGGTTGGTGGAATCTCATTAATGTGAAAGATAAACAGTACAACTTGCTCATTAGCCAATGTAGAATCTGACTTTTTGTTACTATCTTTCATACAATCACTAAACATTGAAATCAGTTAAATACTATAGCATCCACAATGGGAACCTAAAGGAAAGTAAAATAACCAGAATAAAAGTTTTCTTGTTTTAGAATTTTTGCTTTAGAATTGTTTCCTACCTATACTCTGTCATATAATATCATTTGTGAGAAATAGTCACACTTCTGAAATGATGTACCAAGACAGTTTTAAAATATTAACTTTAGTAAGTAAAAAAATAATGAAATTATCCTTCTAGAAATGAATTTGACAGCATGTAACAAAACTTCTAAAATATTCCTACACTTCGAGTAGCAGTTCCATTTATAATGTTTGAGGAACTAATGATAGGCTTGTTAATATTCCTTTTGAACAGGATGTTCACTACAGCATTGTTTATTATAAGGAAAAATTGGAAACAAGCAATCTGATCAACGATAGAAGACTACTTAAACGACTACAAACTGTTGATTTCAAATATGCTTCAGCTATGTAAAATGATGTTGATAACAATTTAAATACTTGGAAAATATTTACAGAACATTTGTCTTAGTCTGTCCAGACTTTTATAATAAAATACCACAGATTGGGTGATTGATCAATGGTGGAAATGTATTTTTCACAGTTCTGGAGGCTGAAAGTCTGAGTTCAGGGTGTCAGCATCATCTGATGGGGATCTTCCTCCTAGTCATAGGCTGTTTGTATCATAGCATGATAGAAGGAAGCTTTCTGAAGTCTCCTTTTCAAGCACCTGAGGGAACAGAAGACTGGCTGAGGACAAAGCAAAAGGCTGACACCTTGCAAACTCCCCCCCATCCCCACTCCTGGGTGGGACATATGTGACATTCTTTAGGAATCTCCCAACTTAATAGCTTGCTAAAAAGGGCAAAACAACCTTGGCAATGGCAAGGCCTCTGGTATCCAGTATCTTGTAGGTCCTCTTTAGCATATGAAAGTTCTACTGAAATCTCCCTTTTCCTTACTTCCTTCATCCCCATGGTTCATAACCTGCCAACCCTCAAGACCCAGGGCAGCAGCTCTTCCTTTCCATGGGTCCTGTGCCCGTGCTTTAACAAACCACCATTTTGCACCAAAGATGTTTCAAGAATCCTTTCTTGGTCATTGGCTCCTGACCTCACCCCACTCAACCTCACCTATATTCTAAAATTTCATCATTTGGCTCCCAACGCGGGCTCCGGTCTTTACATTTGGACTCTGAGCGTCATGCAAAATTGATGAGTACTTTCTCTCCTTTTCCATTAGTCTCATTTCAGGGGCTTTTCAAGGAGTATAGTCTTATTGGAACACTTTCATATCGATTGCTCAGGTTGCAATTCTCTAGCCCATGGCTACTCTATGGGGAGGAGAATGTCTGCCTTTTGGCTGGAAGTTAGTACCTTGCTGGAATGGTAATAAGACCCAGAAACTTGATGGCCTCTCTTAATTCCTGTTCTTATATAAAGTTGTCTCTCTTGGGCATGGGACAGCCACCTGAGTCCTTAGGATGGCTGCCAATCTTAAGACTCCCATGTGAGGTTTCCTTCTGATTGATCAAATGTGATCCCCTCCACCCCTGGTCTAGCCACTTCTGGCCGCAGGACCTCCAGTGGGAGCTGGCCCAAACCAGTACCCAACTGAATTAAAATCCAACCAGGTACCATTTCCTAGGGAAGTTAGCTGTAAGGACCACATGTGTTGGAATGTCGTTTAGACCATGATGGATTTCAATTTTTACTGTTTCTTGTCAGTGTCTTCTACAAACTACTTAAGCTACAAAATTGGGTAATTTCCCCTTGCCAAACTTTACTAGTATTTCCATGGGTTAAAATGGCAGAACAGTATGCAATCTCAGGACAGACGATGGCATGGCACGGCACAGTATTTTGGTCCATTCACCAGGCACCCTTTGGCAGCCTAGGATGCAATGGGGAAGGGCAAGGGGGCCAGCAACCCTCCAGGGCATTTTATGGCAGGACTGCCTTCTCGGGAATCAATAGCGACGTCTTGTGGAGGGATGCCTCTGGTCCCTTTTGACGCATGGGAACCTCTGACATATCCTGTGTGGGATGCCATCCAGGAGTTGGAGGGGATTTGGTAATGTATCTTTACTTTTCTGGGAGCATGGCCTCAATAGGCTTCTTCAGTTCCCAAGGACTCTACATTTGGGTGCCTTTTAACCCACTGGAAATAATTTGGATTGCAAAATTTAGGAAAGAACTGAGCTCCTGTAACACTGCATGGCCTCAGTGGGATCTATCAGTTAGATCTCCTATGCAGGAAACAGGGCAAATGGACCTATGATATCTTCATTGCTCATACCTAGGCCTCCATTGTTGTACACCAGGACCCTGACCTAAAGGCCTTTTGCAGAATTTGTTTGCCCAAATGAGTCAGGTGGTAAACTCCCTCCTGACACATTGGATGATAATTGTGTAAATAAGCCTTCTTCTAGTAAACCCAGGTTGCTGGATTATACACAGGCCATCCCTAGCAAAAGGACTCTGACTTTATCTATCTCTGTTCCTCCTAATAGATGTGGGAGCTTCTCCATTATTCATTTCCCATGTTAATGGCTATAGCTGGAGCCAACTGGGGTCAGTCTAACTTGGGGCGCAGACTTTAAGGAATATTCCCAAGCAGTTGCCAAAACTCCTTTTGTTTCAGGGAAAGTCCCTGTCTTCTCTGGCTTGAAGTGGACTGCCTGACCCCTTCTCCCTTGTTGGTGGGAAAGCATGGTTTTTGTTGGAGCTGATGAGCTCTAAAACCAGGAATCCTTTCTCAGCCTTCTGGTAGCACTTTGTTTCTTCTGTCTCCCCTTTCTCCTGTTTCTGCACCAGTGTGGGTGCGGCCTGAATGACCTGGCCTCTAGACCATGCACCAAGGCTCCTTCTGTCTTCATTATCAAGGAGCAAGAAGAGCACACCCCTGGACTTAACACCCTCCACTCCAGATTTCCCCACTGGTGTCTCAGGTAAACACTGAAAATGGGGTAGGCCCAGGTAGAACATAAATCAGTATGTAAACTAAGATAAGTTTATTGGTTTAATTAAGATAGACATGTCTTTGAAGTTACAGCAGTAAATGTGAAACTTTTATTCTATCAAGATTTACTGAAGGTCAAATAACCTCATATTACCTCTGTTGCAATTTCTTAGCAAAAAGATGACTAAATTGATGGTTAATTGTCTCAAAGTTTTCATGGGTAATTGTTGAGATAGCTTTCAAACTCTTTGGAAACCTGAAAGTTCATTAAGTTTTGCTTGGATGATAAATGGAATTAAATCTGTTGGACATCTACTTTCAACTAGGATAAAATGCTAAGTCATTAATTACTGGACATAGGTTTGTGCTTTTGATTTACTGTAAAGAAACTAAGAATATTTAAATCTGTTAGTAAACATGTTGTGTACTTAACTGATTCACAAATTTGCTATCTAAAGAATTCTGTTGTAACCGTTCACAATTTATTAATACTTAACTGACTAGAGACTAAGGTGTTTCTAAGAGTACAAAATTCTAAAAAAAAAAAAAAAAACAAAAACAAACAAAAAAAACCCCAAAAACCAAAAAACAAAACCCCAAAAAACAAACAAAAAAAGAGTACAAAATTCTAACTGTAACTAAGACTGATGGAGATAAGGGAAACAACTCTGCATATGGAAACACAGGAGATACATAAGAAAGATACAAGGAATGGAAATGCATTTTTTGTTGAAGGTAAAAAGTAATTTGTTCTAAATGAGATGGTTGTTTGGAAAGAAACAGCTTGGGACAAAAACTAATGTAAAAGAAAGTTAGTAGGTTTGTGAAAGGAAATCTTCAGAAAAGGAATTTTAAGCATGGTCAGGACAGACTAAGATTAAAACAAATGGGTTTTAAAGTGTACTGGTATAGGATTGAAATTCTCTGTTCAAAAAGACAGTTTTCTTAAATTAATCTGCTGTTAGGAAGAAAATGTTAACAGTTGTTTCCTCTTTGCCTGTCCAGAAAAACCACATTTCGCCTATATTAGGTCTTTAACATCACTAATTATATTTAGGCATGTGCTTTAAAACTCTCTAAGATTTTAACAAGTGTTGACGTGATTTAAATTGTAAATGAAATCTCTTTAACTCATTATGCTTTTCCTTGGTATGCTAAGTTACTCAGGAAGTACTGCTAAACAAATGATAAACCTTGGGTTACATTAGGGTAAATGCTATAACTATTCTAGAGGTTCTATGCATCTCCTAAAGTTTTAATGTTTTGAGAGATCATCATTTGATACTGTAATTATTGAAGTGTTATATGTCAATGAGTCACAGAATAACTGAGTTTTCTTGTCTACTGTATCATAGTGAACTCTCAAATCAGTTCATTAACAATGTCCATTTCTGAGTTGTTTTTTTTTTAATTCTCTTGTAAAATGAATTTTCACCTTAAAGGAGATTCATATAAAAAATTTCAGGACAAATACAAGTATTTGATATATTAAAAATCCTAAAACTGAAATGGGTAAGAATTTCTAGAACTAACTAAAGCTGCATTCAAACTAAGCCAGAATTAGTAACATGGGACTAAATGAACTAAAAGATTATAGTGTTATATCTCTTATTTTAGACCTTGCTCCTTCTCTAATGTTTACTCTTCCAGACTAAGAAAAATTATACTTAAGTTATCTGTGACTTACAGAAATGTAAAAATATTCATTTGTAAACAAATCAAAACATTCAACTTTTCTCTCTATGTGAATCCTCTGAAACTCAAAAGATCTCAAAAAGTATTCCTTCTTCCATGACAATCATTCATTTGCAGAAGTTCAATAAGAATCTGTTCTCCTTGTAACAGGACACCATTGGAAACACTGGTTATTTTACCAAGGCTTTGACTGGAATGTCATATTTGAGAAAGACATGCATAGACTCTGATATGACCAGTCTCAGACTTACTTAAGGAACTAAGGTTGACTTTATGAAACCTGGAGTCATTAAGCTCCTTGGAACTGTTGGCCTGATATCTTGCTTACATAGTTCCTAGCAGTTTCACCAGGCGAGTAAAGAATGTCACTTCCTGGCAGGTGCAGGAACCTCGGGCTACTTTGGGGACATCATGAAGAGGAATCTGCCCAAATCTACAGGTATTATACAGGCATGTCTGATGGCAAGTACTTGGCTTGGCTTCTGGCCTGAAGAGGCTACTTAAAAGTTCAACCTAGAGATCTCTTATAAGAAGTTCTAGCAAAGCAGATTCTAAAAGCTCTATATCATCACTCACTGTTCTTGCTGAGCTCATGTAAATAATTAGGCCAAGTTTGTTAAAACTGGACTTGTTTTTCAAATAAATTAGTCCTGATTTGGCCATTTCTGGAAATGAGGGTTATTTTAGAGAGAAAAATTATGTTTCAATAACACAACTTTGTGGATGTTAAGTTCTAGATTTGATTGTCTTTAAACGTTTGTTGTCTACCTAAGCTAGACAACTTGAAGTAAACTTCAGAGAAGTTGCACAATAGCTCATTTAGATGATCTTGCTTTTTATTCTGTGGGGATAACAACAGGACCCCATAGCACATGATTAAATAACTGGAAAATGGGATTGATTCCCCAACAATTGTATAACTTAATTATCACTTTGACCAATTCTGTGTGGTTGGAATGACCTCATTCCTAAAAGTCAGAGCATCCCCCACCCCACAGGGCTAACTACAAACTTGTGGAGATAATGGATGACCCCACTTTATTTAGGATTGGATTTGATAATGCATGTGGGACTCCCCTTATCTCTTGACAAGTTTTCTCCCACTTGCCAGTGATCCTTTGTAATTAGGATATTGTTAAGGCTGGACCACTCAAAAAGGGCTTCTTAGTGGTTTCATCCCTTAGTCATATTTCTCCTAGAAGCCAACTCTGTTGAGGTACAATTGCAAACAAAGGCTTTAGCTAAGCATAAAACAGCCCTCCTCATAAAAGGAGCCTCAAAGCTCACTATGGGATAGTACCTGACTACAATGACTTCACATCAGATCCATATTTGTCTTAGAAACCAAAGGCCATGAATGGATGATGGAGGTCAACTTACTAAATACTGGGCTACACTTACAGATATGCCAGAAATAATACTTAAAACTTGTCAATCTTTAAACCTAGTTACCCATATGCCTGAACCTGACCATTGTACTTCTTTCTCTATAGAGCAGAAACTGTTCAGAGGTTATTGCTCTTGCTTACTCTAGTTGGCCAGATCTAAGATGTCCTTATTAAAAAAAACAAATGACAGTTGGTTTACTGATGACAATAGTTTTCATAAAAAGAATAAGAAAATCTGGGTATGCCATAGTGCTCACTTGCACTTTGCAATTGCCAAAGCCTTAAAAATAAGTATTAATACTCACTCCAAATATGCTTTCCTAGTCTTACGTGTCCATGGAGCAATTTGGAGAAAAGGGGTTTATTATCAAGGCATAGCTCCACAATCAAATACAGGCCTAAAATTATTACTCTTTTTTTTTTTAAGATTTTATTTATGTATTTGATAGACAGAGACCACAAGTAGGTAGAGAGGCAGACAGAGAGAGAGGGGGAAGCAGGCTTTCTGCCAAGCAGACAGTCCAATGTGGGACTTGATCCCAGGACCCTGGGATCATGACCTGAGCCGAAGGCAGAGTCTTTAACCTACTGAGCCATCCAGGCACCCTAAAATTATTACTCTTAAGGCTGTACACCTACCTAAGGTGATAGTTGTAATTCACTTCAAAGGACATCAAAGGATAGAACCTTAGGAACAAATGAAAGTAATATAGGGTTTACACCAGGTCACTGATTTGGACAAAAAGTCCATGGAGGTGACAAAAACTTCATAAAAGAAAATTGTCCCTAGGTTTGGACTCCTTTGGTCCCTACAAAGTAACAATGGACTGCCTTTTATTACGCATTAAAAAGATGGCCCTCCAAAACTGAATAGCCCTTGATATATTGACTGCAGTTACAGAAACCCAAAGTTGGAGGACTTGTCTCCTAATGGGACCCAATGGTTATATGGCTCTAACTTGTGCTCATAGCTTCCCCCAGGCAAGATAGACCACTGTACTCTGAGTTTTGCCTGGAATCACGGATACGTTATTAAAACCATTACCAGCCTGGCCAAACTTCCAAAACTTAAAACAGTGGTGAACTCGTTCTGTCTCATTGGTATGACTGACTACCATTCACTTTTGTTCTCCCTTTGGAACTGAAGGATGTTTGGCACATGGATGCTCTAAGTACATGGTCAGTCCTAAATGACCCTCAAAGTAGCATTTCTCTATTAAAAAGCTATGGTAATACCAATATGTAAAGCAGCTTTACAAAATAGAATGGCATTGGATGTTTTAACTGCTACACAAGGTAGAAGTTGTGCTATCACAGAAACAAAACACTATGTTTATTGTTGGGTCCACCCAAAATTGGGTACCCCAATAATGGGTCCGTGATTAAAGGAGTGAGACTGATACAGAGCGAAGGTCTAGGCAAAGCTTTATTTTGCACCAATCACCAGGAATCAAACTGGCTGGCCAGAGCAGCACCTCTTACAGAGAGGACGACTCCTCCCTGCTTTCCAGACTAACTTTTATAGAGCAAAGGCCATGTGGTTGGGCCTGGCCACACACAGGTGGCTAATTGAATTACAATTCACCCCACAGTAGCCGTGAAAACTAGCCCATCACCTTGGTAGCTAGGAGACAGAATGCACTCCCACCCATGGGATGTCTCCACCTGGCCCGACCCACACTTGTACTTGGACTTTGTTACCTGGGGCTTGTTTCCAGGATTTGTTAAGTAAGTTCCCCTGGGGGCGGGGGCAAGGTCAATCCAAGTTTTACAACAAAATGACAGTTCAACCTGGGTGGGGCTGCTCTGGCTGAATAGGTCCTTACATTTATGTTCCAGATGATCACAAAATATTTCTTGACTTCTGACATACTCAAGTTGGCACTTTAAACAGTCCCTCTCTCCTTTAACTGATTAAACTCCTGGACTAGAAGAGGGCTTTTTGTCAACTAGCAAAAAACTTATTTGAGCTTCATTTTCTTTTTGTTACGCTAATCATGTTTTGCTGTTTTCTCCCATCTCTCCTCACCTGCGTCAACTCCTTCACTGCCATAACTTTCACAGATGATCCTTTCCACTTGGGCAGATCACCTGGATGGTCTCCCCTGGATTTAGCTGCCTCTGTCTTTCATAACTCCCCTACACATTTCCCAGCTGACCAGTATTGACCCGAGTAGGTAGGGACAACTCTATGCCCCTGTTCACCAGGAAGATGTTACAGAAGCTGAGTCCTTTGACTTTCAACAACCTTAAAGATTTAAGGGTCAGAATTGTTCAGGGGGCAATGATGAGGGAACAGAAGGCTGGCTGAGGACAAAGCAAAAGGCTTACACCTTGCAAACTCCTTCCCACCCCCACTCCTGGGTGGGACATATGTGACATTCTTTAGGAATCTCCCAACTATCTTAATAGCTTGCTAAAAAGGGCAAAACGACCTTGGCAATGGCAAGGCCTCTGGTATCCAGTATCTTATAGGGCCTCTTTAGCATATGAAAATTCTACCGAAATCTCCCTTTTCCTTACTTCCCTCACTCCCATGGTACATAACCTGCCACCCCTCACAATGCAGGGCAGCAGCTCTTCCTGTCCATGGGTCCTGTCCCTGTGCTTTAATAAACCACCATTTTGCACCAAAGATGTCTCAAGAATTCTTTCTTGGTCATAGGCTCCGGACCTCACCCCACCGAACCTCACCTATATTCTAAAACTTCATCACACTAATCCCATTCCTGAGGGTTCCACTCTCAGACATACAAGCAAGCATAATAAAGAGAGGTAACCAGAAACAGAAAGAGAAGTCATTTTAGAACTCCAGCTACTTTCTGTGATCCTATGCCTCACAAGTTCTACTTGCCCTAGCAACACTTCCTGTGGAACTTCCTAGGAGGTAACAGAATAAAGAAATGCAGAAGAGTTTTAAGGGACAGAGGGAATGCATCAACTAACAGTCAACACCAGGCCAGGAAATAACCTAATCCTATCAGAGATGATAAATCAGTGTAAAAACTCCCAGTGGTTTCAAAAGCTAGAAAGGCCCTGCATTCCTGACCTGAGGTAAAGAGACCTAGACCCCATCTAGTTTATACCAGCTATTATTAGGAGCCTGCTATTAGCCTCTACTTCTTGCCCCACAGTTACCTCTGCTTTGTTGTAGTGTTAAAAGTCTCCACTCTAGAAGGAGCATAAGCTTCATTAACATAACATAGGATGCCTGTAGAGGCATTTTTCTAAATTTGCCTGTGCAACCTTATCCCCCCCCACCCTTGGGATGACAAAGTTCCCCCATTCTGAATGTTCATCCCAACCTTAAATTAAAAAAAAAAGAAAGAAAGAAAGGGAAAAAGAAAGAAAGAAAGAAACAAGTCAGTCACAAAAGAACAAATACTATTATATATAAGTGTAACTCCACTAATATGAAGTGCCTAGAGTAGTCAAATTCCTATAGAAAATACAGTGGTGGTTTCCAGAGACTGGGGGAAAGGGAATGGGGAATCAGAGTTTTGGTTTTGCAAGATGATAAAAGTTCTGTGGATACATGCTAGTAATGGTTGCAAAACAATGTAAATACATTTAATGTCATAGAACTGTACACACAAAAATGTTTAAAATGGTAAATTTTATGTTATATATTTTATCAGAATTAAAAAAAAGAGAAAAGAAAAAGAAACTCACTCATCCCCACTTGGGGAGTCACAGCTTTGGAAATTATTCCCCATAATTTCCTTCTTTGCTGCAGTTTCCTTTGTGTGCCAACTTCACCTGATGCAGTTTCTACCTGTAGCTCACAAAGGAAGAAACTCAAAATAATTCTGTTATATAGGCACGTCCCAAAGGCTCTACCTCTAATCCCATCATATCGTGCACTAAGATTTGAACACAGAATTTGGGGGACACACAAATATAACAACATAGCAACATCATTAAGCTAAAAATAGTTTACAAATTATAATATCCATTATGATACCCAAATGTAAAGTTTTAAGAAAAAAGACTAGAAAGGATACCCTAAAATGTTAGCAGTTGTTACCTCTGAGAAATAACCAGAATTCTCCAAGTGATGCCCTATTTAAAACCAGGAGATACTGATAAACATCCTTTTTAAATTTTGGCTGAACTCTTTCATCAAATACAGCTGAAAATATTTTTATATAGTCTTTCATAAATTCTAATTTTATCATTTTGAAGAATCATTCATTCTGTAATTTAGTAATTTATTCTTTTATTCAATCTGCCATATTTTACTGTTTCTTAAATGGTAGGCATTTTAGTAGATGGTGGGGATGCATAATGAAGAGCAAAATGGAATGTTCTCTATTCCCAAAGAGCTTAATTTTTGTGCAGAGAGTTTACAAATAATTAAGATGCCATGATGTTTAAGACAATGTAACTACTCTCAAAAAGATGGTAATAAAAATTTTTGTCAGGTAGCTAATGAGAGATTAGTAGACCTTTAAATTTTGCTTGAGCTTTGGAAAACATTTTCAAAGTAGATTTGGCACAATTCTATTTCAAAATATTCTAATAAGTATCATGAAAAGAAAGCGAAAAAGAGGAAGGAAAAGATTAAAAAATACCAAAGAAGTAATAGTAGTGCTTCATAAGTTTGATAAGGGAGGAAGTGATTCATTTCTTGCCAGAATTACCAAATTTTTAATGCACTGATTTATGTTACCAGATTTAGAAAGAAAATAATTTGTGGAATTTCTCAACCTTCCAGAAACCTGGTACTCCATTTTCATAAAAACATTCCATACCCAATGTTCTGCGTCCTACACTGTAGAAAACACTCATTTAGAAGTTATTTGTTTGACTGGAAAGACTGCCATTTACCATGAAAGAGTTTTGTTTAATACCTCTATATTAAACATATACAGGAATATCAGTCAAAAAGACATTATTGTTCAAATATTTTACTAATACTGCAGTTGAGGAAAAAAAATCCTTCTCTAAGGCAGAAATTGTGAATACCAAAAATATTTCCATTTATAAAACCAAAAATACACTATTGTATTTAAACACTTTGTTGCTTATAATTCAATTCTAAGAGAATGAAAAAGGTTTTCAAGATAATTTGAATGCTGAATTTGAAAAGCTATTTGGCTTCTTGTATTTCTGCAATAAACTAATAACAAATTGAAATTATAAGACAACTAATAACTTATTCATTATAGGAATCTATGAGAAGAACGATGAGAGGGGAATTGGCTTCCATTTATCAGTATACACATTCAGAAACAACGGTATAGGAAGTGGAAGTAGTAAATTAATTACTGGAGGAGAGAGAGTCCAGATATTGTTGCGTGTTAATAATATATGTTATATATTATATATATGTCATTAATTAATTAATCAACATATCAATATATATGCTATTAATTAACACACATAATTAATTAACATAATTAATATGTTAATATGTAATTAACATAATATATGTTAATAATAATGTTGTTAATAATGTTGTGCATTAATAGAAAATTTTATATATCAAATTGTGGCATTTCAAATCAGAGGGAAAGAACTGACTATTTTACTAGTATATTGGTATGATCAGTCAGCTATTAGAATTTCAGACTAAAAAATATCAACCCTTCTCATACTTTAAGAATACACAAATTCCAGATAATTTAAAATTCTAAATTTTAAGCTTGAAACAACTAAAAATTCCAAATAAAATATTTATACACTATTGGGGTGGAGAAGACATTTTTTACCAAACTAGTTCTAGAAAGAAATACACTAATATTATTTGGCTTTTTTGTATGTTATATATCCATGATTTGAAATTTTTAACATGAACAAGGTTAAAAATAATAGGTATCAGATTAACAATAAATACGGTAGTTATAACATGCATAGAAAAGTGAATATGTAGAATGCATAAAATACTCTACAAACTAATATAATAATAATAGTAATTACTATAGACATGGACAAAAGATCTGAGCAGTCAAGTCACAGGAGGAATAAAAATAGTCCAAACAATTATAATAATACATCTAACTTTAAAACTATCTATGAAAAGGTAAATTAATCAAAACAATAAAATATTAAGACATTTAACTATATATGAAAATGTTTGGCAAAGAACATACTCATAGATGTATAAATTATTATAGATTTCCAAAGGTCAATTTATAAATATTTCTTAATATTTAAATTGACTTTTTAATTTCTACTTCCATTTTTAATATTATATTATACAAAATAGCATATAATCAAAGGTATATGCACATATGTAATTGCATGCATAGTTGTAAATATTATTTAAACTATTGAATGTTTGGCAAGAAACCAAATATTCACCACTATGGAAATAGTGAAATAAATAATGAAACATAGAAATATGAAGAATTATATATGTACATTTTTTAATTGGAAAACCACTACAATATTTTATTAAATATCAAAACAGGTCACAAAACAAGTTTGCAGTATGATTCCTTATTTATATGTAGGTTCTCAATGACACATATGTGAAGTATGAGAAGATACATGCATAGCTGTGCTAGTTGTCTTTGCCTCTGATGTAGGAGTATATACTATACATACACACACACACACACACACACACACATATATATATACACTATACACACACACACATATATACACACACAATCCTATATATACACCCACATATGTATATTAGAATTTCACTTGAAACCCATATATATGTGTGTGTCTGTGTATACACATACATATATATATGCTGAAGCAAGATTTCAAATGCTGTTCTGTACACTTAGGTACTCTGTACACTTAGGTACTCTGTAAAGTTTGCATAGTGATTTTCATTATTTTGGTAGTTTTAATTAAAATTATGAAGGCAGGGGCACCTGGGTGGCTCAGTTGATTAAATGTCTGACTGCAGCTCAGGTGGTGATCTCCAGACCCTGATATTGAGCCCTACATAGGGCTCCCTGCTCAGTGGGTAGTCTGCTTCTCCCTCTCTTTCTCTCTTCTCTCTCTGCCACACCCCCACACTTGTGTTCTCTCTCTTTCTCAAATAATAAAATCTTTTAAAAAAAGGTATTTTTTGTAATTTAAAACTACAGAGTATTTGTTCATATATCCCAGATTTTTGACATTAGTATATTTCAGATAGCTTCAATCACACAGGAGAACATAGAGACATTTTTCAAACAAATTCCCAATTTCAGCATTATATCTTTTGTTTGTATGAACCCATTCTTGTTTTGCTTCCCCAAATCTCTAATTTTAAATTGTTAATAGATGTTTCCAGGAAGAACTGTAAAATGTAATTAAATATGTTGTTTAAAGACTGTCAAAGAGGAACAAAGAAATAAAATATCATTTTACTACATCACTCCAGTCTATCATATAATTTCAGGAAGTGGGTATCAAGTTAATCAAACTTAACTTTCTTGTGTCGTTGGTCACACACTGTCCACTCTTTATTTCTTTCCTTTTTTTAAATCAGGACTGGCAAATCAAAAAAGTGCTTCATCAGTGGACTTTATGTTCTTTCTTCCACTCTCAATAACAAAATGATGGTTTATTAAAAGACTGGCCGGAAGGATTACTGAAGAAAGAGGAAAGGTAGAGACCTTCCAGAGAAAAAAATCATTTGTGTCCCAACTACATTTTGTCCTAGAGCAAAATTATGTCTTTACTTGTTTTTGGCAGATAATCAACATTATTCACTAACTTTTGTTGCTATCAGTGCAGCAGGTGAGCAGATGGATAGCGGGAATGATTTGATAGATGCAGAGTTCAGGAAGAACAAGCAGCTGCTCTGAGCCATACTCCCACCAGGTGAAGACTTGAGGGGGGATAACAATGACTGCACAGGGTTTTCTTTCTTGGCAAAAACTGTTACTTGGCAAGGAAGAAGCAATTTCAATATGCTGGTTGATGACTCTACAATGGAGACTCATACTTATTACAGAGATAAGCTTTATCCAATAGATTTTCCAGGAACCTTGATATAGATTTCTCAGTAGACACATTTGTTCAGGAAATTTTCACCTCTTACATTTGCACTAGAAGTCCTCAGCTATCTTCCTAAGAATCAGTGTTTCAATGTGATGATGTAGATGATTTAAAAAAAAATAGTTGATAAGATTTTAATTTTCTGTTTGTGGTGCTGAGTTTCAACATATGACAATCAAGGTAAGTTTTACCACTGCTTTCTTGTGATCAAGTCTCAATTCTGACTGCTTTTTAGTATTGTTTTTCTTACACACTGCAAACAACTTTAGGAAAGCTGTATTAAAAAAAAAAACTTTCCCTATTTTTGTGGAGCAATTGAAATGTTAAAGGTACATGAAAAAATATATATGAAAAAGTTTTTCATAGATAAGGCTTTCCAAAGTCAATGTCTCAGGTTATAGACTCAGAATCTCAAAGGACTGCCCAACAGTAAAAGTAAGAAATTTATGAGTAAGCATGAAAATTTAGAATATTTAAGAAAAATGACAATAAATGCACTGTATGTGAAATGATACGACATTATTAAAATTATTGTTTATTTTAAAGATTTTAGTTTATTTATTTAGAGAGAAAGAAAGACCATGTGAGTGGGGTTGGGGCAGAGAGAGAGAGGGAATCTCAAGCTGACTCTCCGCTGAGCTTGGAGCCCAGTGTAGGGCTCTGTCTCATGACCTTGAGTTCATAGCCTGAGCCAAAATCAAGAGTCAGATGCTTAACCGACTGAACCATCCAGGTGCCCTATCAAATTATTGTACTTTAAAATATTATATTCTTATATAAAAAGTTAAACTGACTCAGTCTTCCATCTCTACCATCCAATGAAATCATTCTTGTCAATAGCATCAAGCCTTCAGCTTCCCAATTCTACTGATCTATTACTCAGTCCTTTTATTTTATTTTTTTATTATTTGATTTCTTTTATTTAAATTCAATTAGCCTACATACAGTACATCATTAGTTTCAGATGCAGCATTCAATAATTCATTAACTGCAAATAAAACCCAGTGCTCATCACATCACTGGCTCCTTAATGCCCATCACCCAATTACCTGATCCCCCAACCCACTTCCCTTCTGGGAACCCTCAGTTTGTTTCCTATAGTGAAGAGTCTCTCATGGTTTTTCTCTTTCTCTGATGACTTCCCTTTCCGTTTTCCCTCCCTTCCCCTATGATCCTCTGTGCTGTTTCTCATATTCCGTATATCAGTGAAACCGTGTAATAATTATCTTTTTCTGATTGACCTATTTCACTCAGCATAATACCCTCGAGTTGAATTCACATCGATGTAGATGGTTAAATATTCATCCTTTCTGATGGTAGAGTTACATTCCATTGTTTTTATATATATCACATCTTTACCCATTCATCTGTCCATGGATATCTTGGCTCTTTCCAAGCAATTGAGAGACTGATCCCTCCTTTCTGAAAAGTTAATAGAAGCATGTAGATTGCATAGTTGGAAAGAATGTCAAAACCTGGAGAAACAATATGCAAAGTGATATGGTTCCTTTGTTTTTTGCTTCTCTCTGTTCCTCTCAACAGCTCTGGCCTAAAGTCCTTATCTTAGGACTGTACGGCAGAACAATGGTGTGTATAACTAAAATTCTAAAAAAATCTCAATTTCCTTGACAGAGGTACCAGTAAATGTAGGCCTTGTGGACAAGAAAGTATGGGGAAAATCTCAGAGACAGAAATCTGAAGAAGGAGATTTTTTGGCTTTGTATGTTCTCCCCAAATCCTCACACTCACCTCTCTGAACTGTGTATGTAAAGATAGACCTACCAGTCATAGAAAAAGCCTTCAGAACTGAACTAATATTTAAAGAATGATCCAAGTCTTTGACAGATTCCTGAGTGGAGAATGTGTTGAACAGAACCAAAATGACATAACAAAGCCTTGACAGCAACCATTTCTCACAAAGAGCAAGACAGAATTTGCAATCTGAAGGTAAATTGGTTGATTGTCTGCTAAAACTGGTGAAGAAACTGAAACAAAACAAAATCAACATTTTTTACAAAATTGCAACAAGATCCATATTCCAAGCAACCTAATGTTTGAAATGTCAAGATATAATTCAAAACTTCTTGACATACAAAGAACAAGGAAAAGATGACCAATTCTGAAAGGAAAAAACAATCAACAGATGTCAATTCTCAGATGACTCAAAATCTGGAATTACCACAAAAATATTTAAAGCAGTTATAACTATACTGCATGAATTAAAGCTAAATACAAATGAAATGAATGAAAAGATACATGTTCTCAGCAGAGATACAAAACCTATAAGGAAAACAAAACAGAGGCTCCTCAAGAAATTAAAAATAGAATTACCATATCATTCAGCAACCCCACTTCTGGGTATATATCCAAAGACATCAGGACCTTAAAGATAAATTGACATCAGGACATCAAAGAAATATTGCTCCATGTTTATTGCAGCATCATTCACAATAACTGAGATTGGAAACAAACCAAATGTCCATCAACAAATAAATGGATAAAGAAAATATTATACATATATATATATATATATATATATATATATACACACACGCACACACATGCACACACACACACACACACACACACACACACACACACCAAGGAATATTATTCAGCCTTTCAAAAAAGTATATTCTGCAATTGCAATAAGCAACAACATGTATATATCTGGAGAACATTAGGCTAATTGAAATAAACCAGTCAGAGAAGAACAAATATGTCATGATTCAACACACACAAGGAATCTAAAATAGTCAATGCCATAGAAACAAAGAATAAAATGGTAGTTGCCAGGAGCTGGGGGAAGAGAAAATGGGATGTTGTAGTTCAACAGGTAAGAAGTTTCAGTTATACAAGATGAATAATTTCTAGAGATCTATTGTACAATGTTGTGCCAATAGTTAACAATACTATATATGCACTTTAGTTGTTATGAGGTAGATCTCATGTTAAGTATTCTTACCATAATTTTTGAAAAAGAACTAACTGGAAGTATTAGATGAAAATTACAATAGCTAAAATACAGATTTCACTACATGATGAGTGGGGATTCAAAGAAAAGAAGCAGTTATCTTCAGTAAGATTAACTGAAAACATATAATCAAATGAACAAAGAATAAGATGATTGAAAAACTGTACAGAACCTCAGGTACATATAAGATAATTTTTAAACGTTTGGAGTTTATGTCATTAGCGTTCTAAGAAGAGAGGAGATAGTGGGGCAGAAACATATTCTGGTAGAAATAAAGATGGAAAACTTCACAAATGTGGTGAAAGACATCAGCTTAAAGACTAAAGAAGTCTAATTCAAGAAGCAAATCTCAAAAAGGATAAATTTAAAGAAAATCATGCTTAGACACACATCATAATCAAGCCTCTGAAAACCAAAAATAAAGAAAATATTCAAAAGCAGCTAGAGAAAAATAGACTGCACAGAGAGGAATAATAATGACTTGAATAACTGTGGATTTCTCATCAGAAATCAAGAGACTAGGGAACAGTTAAATGATATATTTAAGTTGCTGAAAGAAAAGATCTGCCAAGCTAGAATTCTTTATCTATGTCTATATGTGTATCTATCTACATCTGTATGTATAGCATTTGTGTTTTTCTCTATCTATATATATCATCTACGTCTCTTTCAGTCCTTCAGGAATTAAGTGAAATAAATCCACTATTTAAAAAAGTGAAATAATTTATTAGAAGACCTGCTCTAAAAGGAATGCTAAAGGAAGTTCTTTGTGTAAGTTCTTCAAGGAAACCTATAGAACACAAGGTCAACATAAAGCAATAAATTATATTTTTGGTTATTTGGGTATGTGGAGATTACATATTTGGATTTTGCAATGTACCTTTATAATAGCAACTAAATACATTAGATACTTAGGCATGAATCTAACAAGGTACATGTAGGACTTACAAGCTATAAAATACAAATCATTAATGAAAAAATCAAAGAAGACCTAAGTAATTGAAATATATGTCATATTTGTGGATTGTAAGATTATATATTGAATATCAATTTTACCACATGGATCTTTACATTAAATGTAAAACCAATTAAAATTCTATTAAGATTTTTGTGGAGCTTTATAAACTATTTTTAAAATTTATATGGATGTTCAATGGAACAAGAATAGCCAAAACAATTAAAAATAAGGCAGGGAACTCATACTACCGAATTTCAGGGGTTATTATAAAGTTATGTTTATTAAGATCGTGGAATTTTTTTTTCTTTGACAGAGGGAGAGAGTGAGAGAGGAAACACAAGTAGGGGGAGTGGGAGAGGAAGAAGTAAGCTTCGCTGAGCAGGGAGCCCAATGTGGGGTCTCGATGCAGGGTTTGATCCCAGGACCCTGGGACCATTACCTGAGCCAATGGCAGATGCTTAGTAACTGAGCCACAGGTGCCCCAAAGACAATGTATATTGACCAAAGATTCTTAAAGAAAAGCTACAGAATACAGTTCCAGAAGTAGACCTGAAGATATATGGCTACCTGATTTTCAACAAAGGTATCTATGCAATTCAATGAATATAATATTCAATGAATAATCTTTTTAATGAATGGTGTCATAATAATTGGATATTCATAAGCAACAACAGATAGAGCTTCAAACCATATAACAAAATCTTATACAAAAATTAACTCTGAATGGATCATAGACCTAAATTTATAAAACTCCTAGAAGAAAATATGAGGAAATCCCTGTGACATTTGGTGAGGTAAATATTTCTTAGACCTATTAGGAAAAACACAATCTATTATAAAAATCTATAAATTTGCTATTCATGGGAAACAATAAAGATAAGGAAAAGATTCTTAGAGAAAATAATTGAGAAATTGGACTTAACAAATATTAAGATTTTTGTGAGAGAATGAAAAGGTAAGACTTAAAGAAAATATATGCAAAACACATATCAGATAAAGTACTTGTATCCAGAATACATAAAGACTTCTTCATATCTTAATATTAAGAAAATCAGCAATCCTTTAAAATTAATTGGCCAAAGAGTTGAACAGTTGCCATGATAGAAAAGATAAATAGGTAATAAATAAACCCCACTACTGAATTAATAAATGGATAAGTAAAGCAGAATGAAACAAAACTGGATCAACCATCTCTGTGAAATTTCTAAGGGTTCATTAGTTTGGGACATGTCAAGATATTTCCCGTAAGGTCAAAGACAAACTGCTTCATTTGGAACCTCCTAAATTTAGGAAGGTACATAATGCTTTTGGTTTACTACTAGAACTTAGTAGGGATGTAATGCTTAACCATGGGACCCTGTATTACCATATGAACTGAGCTGCCCATGGTGAATGTAGTATCTTACCCTTCAAGCCATGGAACTAGAAATACACAGAAACTCTCTATCATCAGTGGAAGTGCTATCTTTAAGGTTGGTATTGAAAGCACATGTGAAATGTAGGAACAAGTGACTTTGACTCCCATGCCTTCTAGTTCTGCTACCTTGCTCACTCTCTCTACAGCTACTATCTCAAAGAGATCTCCCTATAAACCATTGATGGAGTGGGGGGAAAATAGAGCAAAACAAAAATAAGACCCAGGAAACTGATAGTTCTGCACAATATGCTGGCACTAACTGAAAGTGGCACTATACCATCACTCATGGAAGGACCTGGAGAATAGTGACTAAGGATTTAAGAGAAATGAGTTTTAAATTGATGATAAGAAGATCTGAGGAAAAAGTATGTGAATAGACTTTTCATAATTGGAACAAGGTGTCAAAATACTTTTTTTCAATGTGAAGATTCACCAAGTGGCAACCACTGTAGAAAAAGTTTCTTAGTAATTTGTTGGACAAGATGACCTGTTCTTTGGATGTCTGCCAGGTTGCTTCCCCAGACATTCCACAGGGATGAGTACCCCAGCATGGGAGTTTTGCTTATTCATGACGATGTGGTTACCATATTGCCCAGTGACGAAATGACACCCCAGGAGGATATGCCAGCCTCCACAAGAGAGAATGTTTATAATAAACTAAAACTTTAATGGCAGGAACAGTGATTTCTCTTTTCTGGGAAAGACATTTAGTTTGGATATCAATTTCTCTCACAATCTGCAATGTTTATTCCAGTACACTGTTAGTGGACTTATGGGTGACATCCGATATAATAGATCAGACATAACATATCCTCTGATCAGGAAATTCACTGAAAGGAGTGGACTTTGGTAATATGCTTATATCAATCAAGTTTATTATTGTTATAATTACATCTGTCATCTGACCACCGACCTTATAGAACAATGAAATGGCTATCAGAGACTCAAGTATGTTGCTGCCTGTGTGACAGCATCTTCCACGTTGAATTTTTTTTCTAAGTTGTAAAATGTTCTGAATTCATGGTCAGTATAGGGTGTCATTTCTCTCAGAGCAGAATACTTAAGTCTAAGAGTCAAGGCGTGGAAAATGAAGTGACTTTGCCACTGTAACTATAATAATTCATTGGAAAGATTATTGTTTAGGCTTTTCTGGTTCCCAAGGAAGGAACCAGAAACCAGGAACCAGTTTTCTAAGCAGGGAACCCAACACAAATTTCCACTGAATTGGAGGATTACTTATGCCTTGGCCACTTTAGAACTAAGAGCACATGTGAGATTTAATGTACTAGCTGATCAGATAGCTCCTGATTATCCGGGGGAGATAGGATTGCTAATATAAAATGAGGTCAAGGATGACTATGGCTGGAACCAGTAATGTTTCCTAGTACTCCCAAATCCATTGATAAATGTAAATAAGAAACTATAGCAATTTAATACAGACAAAACCACTATGGCACAAACTCTCCAGAAATGATATTTTGGGTCACCTCCTCTCTCCTTGCCAGCTAAATAACCATGATCAGTTGAAGTGCTGGCTGAGGACAAAGAGTGTTTTGAAAGGTAAGGAAAAGGAAGTTATAAATATCAATTGTGGTCATGGGACAAGTTAAATGAAGACTGTAGTAATTATGTTTTTTTTTTCCTTTGATGTGTGTGTGTGTGTGTGTAAAATAATCATTTTCCTTTCTTCCATTTCCCTACACTTTATAAAAGGTGTGTTATTGTGTAACTATATTTCAGCATTTAAATTAGAAGATATCAAAAGGAGCTTTGATTTAGCTATAACAGATGTGAAAAATCACAAGGGAACAGATGCAATGACCCAAGGGTTTCATGTCTTACCCTTTAAATTGCCTGTTCCCAACTTGCTATCGCCATTGTTTCCTTCCAAGGTTGCAGAGGGCAATGGTAAGTACATTTTCCAGAAACCATTTTTCTGTACAGTTCCAGGATGGACTTTGCCAAAGAAAGGTACTTGAGTTATATCGTGAAGGTGGAAAAGAGGTCATTTTCTTCTGAAGTCAATTGTAGACAGATGTGAGATTCCTTATGGCTTCCCCAAAAGCTCCTGAGAAACATCTACCTTACTGTTTAGAATAAAACAGATTAAAGGAAATGAAGAGATTTCTCCTTTTCCCTGCAAGCTTCTGAAGTGAACCTACCTTAATGCTATATGCTTCATTATTTTACTGTATTCTCTGACCTCTATGGCAGTTTCCCTGATCTTCGGTAATGATTTAATGACTCTCTTGACTTACCCAAAGCTACATTGCAATATTACATAAGATGGTCAATGGGTTTGTTGTCAGTTTCTTTCTTTGCTTGTTTTTTTAAGCCCCTGACCAAAATCTGGTTCAAAATTCTGCGGCAAAGTTTGTCAGAGCATGCCAGTTAACACAGAGCCAATTAGTCCTAAGGTGGTAAGCATGTGCATATTCCTTCCAGTTTAATCAATACATTTGAAAGAAGTCAAGTTGAATGCTGAAAATAATTAAAAACAAAGCAAAACAAACAAAAAAAAACAAAACCCTGGATCTTCCTTATTCCAGTCTTTACTGTACCTGTATATTTTTAGAGAGTATGTTTCCCAAAATGCTATTTGGAAATATCTTGTTAAAAAACAAAATCAACCAGGTAAATTCAAAGATCTAACCAGATTTATTAAATAATTCATGAAATGGACAGCATTTCTTCCATCAAGGAAAGGGGAACTCCAAGGAGATCTACAAAATGGAGGGTTTTTATACAAAGGAAGGTGAGGCAAGCAATTTACTAGCAGAAGAAGAGGATTATTTCAGGTGAGTCTACTTTCCTTTAGAAGAACAGGAGATTTTTTATTTTCCTTTGGAGCCTGGGGTTGAGGGGTGATGGAGAGGGCCCATGTGGCAGTTAACTTCATTGGTGCTGATCAAAAAATTCCTGAATGACTTGTTAAGACTTACATTTCTGGGGGAGGCTGAAACTGTGGTTAGATTGGATCTTAAGCCCCAGTTTGTTGACTTGGCTAAGTGAAACTATTTTGGGCCTGTGGTTTTCTTTTTCTTTCTTTCTTTCTTTTTTTTTTTAATTAACATATGATGTATTATTAGCCCCAAGGGTACAGGTCTATGAATCACCAGGGTTACAAACTTCACAGCACTCATCATAGCGTATACCCTCCCCAATGTCCATAACCCAACCACCCTCTCCTTACACCCCTTCCCCAGCAACCCTCAGTTTGTTTTGTGAGATTAAGAGTCTCTTATGGTGTGTCTCCTTCCTGATCCCATCTTGTTTCATTTTTTCTTTCTCTACCCCCCAAACCCCTATGTTGCCTCCCAAATTCTTTATATCAGGGAGATCATATGATAATTGTCTTTTTCTGAATGACTTATTTCACTCAGCATAATACCCTCTAATTCCATCCACATTATTGCAAAAGGGAAGATTTCCTGTCTTTTGATGGCTGCATAGTATTCCATTACATGTATATGTGTGTGTGTGTATGTGTGTGTGTGTGTGTGTGTGTGTGGTTTTCTTTTTAACAGTAGAAGAATTTGTGGTTGGGTCAAAGCAAGTCATCTGTTAAGACAAGGTGGAATGGGACATTTGTTTATCTAAAGGTCCTGTTTGAATAGAGAAGTTGTGGTTGATGTTGATAGTTACAGGGCTTACCACCTAAGAACATTTCTACATATCTTGTTTAGAAGAAATAATTTTGGAGATAAAAATAAATGGGTGACCAAGGTTAAACCGATGGCTCTTTGCCATTTATTTTATATATTTGTGAAATCAGGGTAAAAATAGTACCGATGTTGTGAGACTATAATGATAAAATATTTAAAGACAGATTTCATAATGCCTGTTGTAAATATGTAATACATTTTAGCTTATCAGGAAGCAGCAGGATTATAGGGACTGAGTTCATGCTTGTTAGCATTTTATGAGAAATTCAACACTGACATCCTTTTTTGAACTTTTTTTCCCCTAAAGATTTTATTTATTTATTTGACAGGAGAGATCAAAAGTAGGCAGAGAGGCAGGCAGAGAGAGAGAGAGGGAAGCAGGCTCCCCGCTGAGCAGGGAGCCCAGTTCGGGGCTTGATCCTCGGACCCTGAGATCATGACATCAGCCAAAGGCAGCAGCTTAACCCACTGAACCACCCAGATGCCTCCTTTTGTGAATTTGTTAAGCTATCCAGAAACAAAACCTTGTATTTGTATTGACTTCATTTATTTCACTTATTTCATTTCTTTATCATTAGATTATTGAAATAAAGACTCCTTCTGAGCTTCCTAATGCTAGTTTTTGCCTTATATTCTTCTCAGCCAGGGCCAGAGTTCCTGGAATGCTTCAAATGTGTCTGATCCTCTCCTAACATAATTGGTTTCTATCTCAATTTGAATTAAGTGTTTACATTGGCTGGGAGAAATTCAAAGAATGAATTTATTTCGTGGGAAAAAGCTGATGTAAAATAATCCCCAAATAAGCAACATGATTTTTTTTGTTAATGTAGTATAAAAAATAACTAAGAAAAATATTTTTAAAGATGTACTTATTTCTTGGGATCTTTTAAGAAAAAATGACTTCTACTTTATTTAGAAGTAAAAATCCACCAAATTAACTAAATTACATTTTAGCATACGCTAATACCAACACTACTTCACACAAATATAGGGAACTCAAAAATACATTTTGATGACCGTAATACAGATTACATTAGGAATTCATTGCTGAGCTCTATTTTATGTGTGATTTGCTTATATCAAAAGCTCACCCAGCCTTGCTCAGTTTTTAAATAAAATGTATGGGATGTTTGAGAACTAGAGTGAGGCCAAATAAGACCATCCATGCAAAAGAATGAAATATAATAGAATATAGACAATATTGGTATTAATTAACAGTAGCCCAAGCAATATTTCTGACCTTGAAAATATATGAAATATACCCAAGTAGTACTTTTCTTCTTCTTCTTCTTCTTCTTTTTTTTTTTTTTAAGATTTATTTATTTATTAGAGGGAAAGAGAGAGTGAGTGAGCACAACCAGCAGGGGGAGGAAGAGAGGTGAAGGGAAAAGGGCAAGCAGACTCCAGGCTGAGTGTCCAGCACCACATGGGACTCCATCTCATGACCTTGAGATCATGACCTGAGTCAAAATTAAAAGTTGGCTGCTTAACCAACTGAGCCACCAAGGTGCCCCTCAAATAGTAGTTTTCAAATATTAATCATCTTTTTCTCATCTATTTTTTCCTCACATCCAATCTGCTATCTATTCTGTTGGTTATTGTCATGATTGTCTCTTTTTGTCATTTGTACATTAATTCAGATTTTCATCATGTCATACTTGAAACCCTGCAGTTATGTTCCAGTTGGCTTTGTTTGCCTCTAATCTATCATTCCATTTGTATCTACTTGACTGGCTCTTAGATTCATTTTCCTGAAATAATAATTTCATTATCATAATTCTCTGGTAATGGCCTTTAGTTTTATTATTTTTGCTCTTTATTTCTCATCAGTTGTTTTGGCCTTATTCAAACTTCACCTGTGTCCTACTTGTCTTCTGCCAATCAAGCTGCGTGTCTTTGGTGGACTTTGGACTCAGACCTGATTTGAGAGCTTGGTTTGCCTTTTTTTTTTTTTTTAAAGATTTTATTTATTTGAGAGAAAGAGAGAGAGATCACATGCAAGCATGAGTGGAGGGAGGGACAGAGGGAGAGGGAGAAGCAGACTCTACATTGAGCAGGGAGCCCTGCTTTGTGGTGACACAGGGCTCGATTCCAAGACCCTAGATCATGACCTGAGCCAAAGGCAGACACTTAACAGAATGAACTACCCAAGCACCTTCTGGTTTACCTTTTAGCTGATATTTTGTTGAGTTCTTCAGGATTTCTAAATATTAGATGACTTATTTGCTAACTGGAGAGACAAATAACATGGATGTCTCAAGAGATTGCTATGAGGATTAAAATGAAGTAAGCATATGCTGGTTCTGTGCCTGGCAAATAAATAAACATTAGCTTAAAGTATAATTTGGCCACTACATCAAAAACTAATGATGTGTTGTATGGTGACTAACATAACACAATAAAAATTAAAAAAAAAAAAAGTGTAATTTTGCCTTAAAGTTGTTTTTTGTTTGTTTGTTTGTTTGTTTGTTTTTTAAAGCTTAATATAACTTAATGGTTAAGAAGACAGTCCTTATCTTCTTAAATACATGACCAGTGACTGGTCATATATACCCTATTGGAGCTTTTGCTCCAGTCTTTACCTCTGGATTTTCTGGCCAAATTACTCTCTGTTTTGCCTTTCCTTCCAGGAACAACCACTGATCCTATTAGAAAATTCCCAAACTCTGTACTCTCTTACCTAGGAGGTAGCTAACTCAGATCTTGAGAACCACGTGGGAATTTTCGGTTTGGTTTTAACCCTCCCTCCAAAATCTTGCCCAACCTGACTGCATCTTGTTTTCACTTCTTCCCAATGTTCAGATCTTGTCATTCCAATCACTTTGCCCCATGTTATCTGTTATGGACTGAATGTATGTGTCCTCCTAAAATTCAAAATTAGCATGTCAAAAACTTAATCTTATTTGTTTTATAAAATGTGTATAATAAAGTACATCTCTGTGAAGAAAACTTCTTGAATTATTGATTTTTTTCCTTGGTTTTAATCTTAAATGGAGAATTACTAGGTTTGGGGGTATAATGTTTGTTATATATTACTAAATTTGTATTTAGAAAATTTCTTCCAATTTGTACTCATAAAACATTGAGATTGCCATTTTAAAAATCTTTGCTAGTTTGCTACTTGAAAGAATTATTTCACTGCTTTTTAAATTTTCTGTAATTACATGTGATAAATGCTAATAAACATTTATTTTCAGCATATTTTCTAAATGTACTTCAGACTAGTCTTTCCATGTCTTCTCACAAAAAACTTCCATTAAAATTTAATTGTAATTACATTAAAGTTATGAATGGCTTAGAAATAACTGACAATTTTATTATCATTTCCATTTATTCACGTTCTCAACCAGCAGTTTACATTTGTATGCCTAAAAGAGTCTGTGTATTTGTGTTTGCTTATAGTGTGTACACTGTATTTTTATGTTCATGCATGCCATTCCACCCCAGTTTTATAAATCATTTAAGATGTCTTCCATAAATACTTTCAGCAAAGATGAAATAAAATATTTTAAGGGAGAAATTATAGAAGTTACACATTTCAGTCTAAAGAACCACATGTACAATGCATCACAGGTCTTTATGATATAACATTTCTTAATACAATGCAGTTTTAACAAGAAAACCACAGGCCTAAAATGGTGTCTCTTAGGTTAAGGTCCTAAGTTAATAAACCAAGATTTAGTACCTAACTTAACTGCAGTTTCAACCCCCTAGAAATGTAACCTTTAAGCAGTCCACACAGAAGCTTCTCATTCAGCCCTATGAAAATTTTCTTGCAGACCCCTCTCATTCCCTGTAGGAGGGCTACGTTGGCTAAAATAATAGATTATTTGCTAATAATTTCCTTTTTTTCCATGTGCCCTCTACCATTAAAAATCCTTTCTGGAGCTATTTGGAGCTCCTCTCTACTCGCTAGAAGGGTTACTGCCCAATTCAGGAATTGCTTAATAAAGCCAACTAGATCTTTAAAATTACTCATTTGTTGTTGTTGAACACACTATAGTAGAGTCAGTGAAGATTCAAGACCTAGATTATTCAGGAGAATTTTACACCCACTCAGACTGTACACTGTTCTATAATTTTTTAGCAAAATATTTAAATTCTCTAAGACTTTTCCTCATTTACAACATGGGAATAATAAGTCATAAAACTGTTATTAAGACATTAAAAATCTTGTATGAGGATTAAATGAAATCAATAATGTAAGATGTTAGAGGAGGAACAATCAATAGAATTTAGCTATTAATATTATTATCAGTCTACTTCTTGAAATGTTTCCCTTTGTCTTTGTATTTTTTTTCCATTTTATTTAGTTTTTCAGCATAACAGTATTCATTGTTTTTGCACAACACCCAGTGCTCCATGAAAAACGTGCCCTCCCTATTACCCACCACCTGTTCCCCCAACCTCCCACCCCTGACCCTTCAAAACCCTCAGGTTGTTTTTCAGAGTCTATAGTCTCTTTGTATTTTTTATTGGAACATGAGCCTCCATCTCTCCCTTTCAGATATGGTCACTTAACCTTACTTAATAATTACAAAGCTCTTACTCCTTGGAGTGAAGTAAAGCTAACCTGCAAAGAAGCTTCTATTTCCTAACTCAGTCAAGGGTCTATCCTTTAGATAAAGCAAACGCAATGAATCTTGGACATTTGCTGAAGAGGGATTATAATTTATACCTTTTACCTAAAAATGCACAGAGGAAGTTACAAATAACATGATTTATAATATCCAGAAGGTTAGAATACATCAGTTTTCAGGAAAAACTAAGTAAGTATTGCTATGGTGGAGACCAGAGATTTCTCTTTTTTTGGGGGGGAGGGGTGTCATAATGTGAAGACAGCACGTAACTTGACAATATACTCAACAACATCCCTTCATTCTATAGCACCACAACAGGTTTCTTACAACTGCTTTCTAGAAATTCCATCTCCGCAGACCAATATGAAGACAATGGAAAAATCGATAAAAGTAATTCTAAAAGAACCACCAAAAACATGTGATTCATGTAAGTACTTAGTTCCTTGCTGATATAACTTAATTCAGAGCAGTTTTGTCTTCTTTTCCATGTAGTTTCCAGCATTTTTTGTTGTTTTATCTACGTATTTTATGTGTATTTTTAAGGTGCCAGTAAAACTAGAATGCATAAAAGGATGTCCTTGCCCTTAAGAAACTCACAGTCTAGTAAGGAAGTTGGATCTGTGAAGAGGTGATCCCCATGCAATGCCTTAAAAGCTGTTGGTTATTAATGCCATTCACCATTCGCAGCTCACAAAGGAGGGACCAGCTTCTGCCCTGTGGTGCAAATGGGTAAGATTCCACAGAGGAGGTGATAACTGAGATTTGGTCTTCAAAGATGAGTGAGAGCTTTATAGGTAGAAAAAAAAAAAAGTGGCCTCTTGACATATAGTGGCATTTTACTTAATCATCTGGAAAAACCCATAGGTTTTCTTAGAACCCATAAGAATTATATGAGTTAGCAACATGACACAGATAGTAGCCCTAAAACTTGACATGCTCCTTGAAAATACAGAAACAAAATTAAGGTACTATAGAACTTAGTTTCATGTAATCAAAAAAAATCTATGAAAAGATTTAATTGGAACATAATCTTTAGGTGCTTAATATTAATGTTTTTAAAAAATTTAATTGAAATTTAAAATCCATATAGAAGCATGAATATATCCCCATAGAAAAATTTGATCAATATTCATTAACTAAACACACTTGTCTAATCAGCACTCAGATCAAGAAATAGAGTATCATGAGCATTTCTGAAAAACCTCCAGAATCCTTCTCATTACAACTTAAAGTCACTACGCATTTCTTCAAGGGTACCATTATTCAGTCTTCTAGCATAGGTTGTTTTCACATTTATTTTTTTCATTTGACATAAAGGAAATCAAACAAGATACATGCATTCTTGTGTGTGGCTTCTTTCACTCAACATTTGGGTTTTGAAATTGATCCATATTACTAAGTATAGCAATGGATGGTTAATTCTCATCATTGTGTAGTGTTTTATTCCATAATTTATTTGCCATTGTCTCACTCAATAGGAATTTATGTAGTTTTAAATTTGGGGGTATTCAGAGTAGTGCTTTTATGAACATTTAGTACTTATTTCCTGGTTAACATATGTATGTGTTTCTGTTGGAAATATAGGTAGGAGTGAACTGCTACATCACAATGTATGCAAATGGTTACAGTTATTTGAACTTTTGCTGCAGGTTCAAGCTCGATTTGTGGAAAAGGGAGGTAATAAGATTTGGACAGAAATGGCCAGAAAATCAGTATTGACTGGCACTTCACTCTCCACTTCTAATTTTCTTACTAAATGAAGTAATTATTCCCATATATTGGATTATCTTCCAAGGGACTACTTAGCCTAAGCAAAATTAGTCTTCTGAATGTTTCCTTTTACAAATGGGGTTTACAATATGGACCCAAAACAGGATAAGCCCAATCTCTCCCCATCCAGTCCGCCACTACACCAAAAACCATTCTGCTTACACACATACAATAAATATGAATCCAGATGTTAAACTATATTCTAATGAGAGTTGGGAAATAAACTGTGCACAAAAGCAAAAATATAGTGAAATATTTTGAACCTAAACTGAGAAAATGAAGCCCCATATTGCTTTTTTGTGAAGTATAATGAAGCATTCTTTTAAAAGTAAGGTGGTTCATCTGTACCTAGAACATAGACATATTTGTACACAGGACGTATTTCTGTAACTGAGCCCTGGAAAAGATTCAGCTTGTATATGTCTCCAAAGGCCAAGGAAACAAAAGCAAAAATGAACTTTTGGGACTTCCTCAAGATCAAAAGCTTCTGCACAGCAAAGGAAACAGTCAACAAAACAAAGAGGCAACCCACGGAATGGGAGAAGATATTTGCAAATGACAGTACAGACAAAAGGTTGTTATCCAGGATCTATAAAGAACTTCTCAAACTCAACACACACAAAACAGATAATCATATCAAAAAATGGGCAGTAGATATGAACAGACACTTCTCCAACGAAGACATACAAATGGCTATCAGACACATGAAAAAATGTTCATCATCACTAGCCATCAGGGAGATTCAAATTAAAACCACATTGAGATACCACCTGACACCAGTTAGAATGGCCAAAATTAGCAAGACAGGAAACAACGTGTGTTGGAGAGGATGTGGAGAAAGAGGAACCCTCTTACACTGTTGGTGGGAATGCAAGTTAGTGCAGCCACTTTGGAGAACAGTGTGGCGATTCCTGAAGAAATTAAAAATAGAGCTTCCCTATGACCCTGCAATTGCAATGCTGGGTATTTACCCCAAAGATACAGATGTAGTGAAAAGAAGGGCCATTTGTACCCCAATGTTTATTGCAGCAATGGCTACGGTCGCCAAACTGTGGAAAGAACCAAGATGCCCTTCAACGGATGAATGGATAAGGAAGATGTGGTCCATATACACAATGGAGTATTATGCCTCCATCAGAAAGGACGAATACCCAACTTTTGTAGCAACATGGACGGGACTGGAAGAAATTATGCTGAGCGAAATAAGTCAAGCAGAGAGAGTCAAGTATCATATGGTCTCACTTATTTGTGGAGCATAACAAATAACATGGAGGACATGGGGAGATGGAGAGGAGAGGGAGTTGAGGGAAACTGGAAGGGGAGATGAACCATGAGAGACTATGGACTCTGAAAAACAACTAGAGGGTTATGAAGGGGCGGCGGGGGGGTGGGGGGGTTGGGAGGCTGAGGGACCAGGTGGTGGGTAATGGGGAAGGCACGTACTGCATGGAGCACTGGGTGTGATGCCAAAACAATGAACACTGGTATGCTGTAAATAAACAAATAAAAAAAAATAAATAAATTAAAAAAAAAAAAAGATTCAGCTTGTGCTTGTTTACAAAAGGAGAGAAACACATGTTTAAAATAGCCTCTATAGTCATATGATGTTTTATATAACAACACTGGTAAATAACTAGCAAGGTGGTGTAAAAGAAGAGATGAGAGGTGAGGGAAGGATAGGGCCACATAAAGCAGAAGGTGGGAAGGTGGCGTAGACTGGAAAAGTGACACAGAGTCTTAGAAAAATAGTGTGTCGTTAGAATGAATAATTATTGCTCACCCACCACATCCAAGACTGTATTGGTAGACTTTATTAACAAACAAAAGTAACATCTGCTCACAAAAACTGCAAAATCAGTTGGGGAGAAAGCCATTGCTGGAAATGGCTTGGACACACACACACAAAGCCCAGCAAGTGATGCACTTTACAAAAGAAGGACTGGGGCACCTGGGTGGCTCAGTTGGTTAAGCATCTGCTTTCTGTTTAGGTCATGATGCCAGCCTCCTGGGATGAGCCCCTGCATTGGGCTCCCTGCTCAGTGTGGAGTCTGCTTGTTCCTCTCCCTTTCTCCCTCCCTCTGTGATCTCTCTCGCTCTCATTCTTTCTTATCTTTTTTTAAAAATAAAATCTTAAAAAAAAAAAAGAGGGACAAAGTGCAATGGATGCAGAAGGATAGGCGGTAACAAGTGAATGTGGAAGCACCCAACTAGCCTGTTTGTAAATAGGTTTATAGCAGCTTTGTGGGAAAATGTGTAAAGTGCTGATGGAAACTATGTCATGAACAGCTGAGACTTAAAATCGAACAGGAGAGGATTTTATCATCAATCCACTAGACAAGAAATCTCGGTTTAGACTAAGGAGAACATTGTAAAATTTAAAAAATATTTCAAAATATTTCAAAAATAAATCTGGAATTTAACCTTAAAGCTTTACCCTCCCTCCTGGGATATGTACACTAAAAAGGGTAGAGTACACTGAAGCCCGCAGACAAAAAACTGAGGCAAGTGTCCTGTTGACCATAAAACAATCAGAAAAAAATGGAACAAATTGATTATCTGTGGCTTTTGTGTGTCATTTTTTTTTTTAAGTATATGAAGTCAATATTTCTAGGACAGTTATTTTCAAGGTAAATTGATTAAAGGCTGAACAGGAAGATGATGATATGAAAGCAGCAGGAATTATATGTCATGGTAATGAAGTAAGAAAATGATTCTTTATGATCACCAATTATTACATTAATGAGGAAATTAATCAAATATGGGAAACATAATTGGAAAACTGGTGAGTGAATATGATTGACTATATTACATGGGTAATAAGTTAGGGCACAGAATAGGAGGTTTTTATATGTTTAGTAGAATCTTACCCTGAATATCTGCCTTCAGGAAGATAAAATAGAAAAATGACAGTTGTCAAGAACTGAATGTTGATTTTTCTGGATAATTTCAAGGTTTATTACCAGTGGCCTAAAATATACTTATAAATGCCATTTTCTTTATGGTACATAAAATGTTGACTTTTTTATTGTATTTTAATCAACTTCATCAGAATATAAGTTCTTTGAAAGAAGGGATAGCAAATTCTTATGTCTAGGATCTGGCAGGACAGGATGAAGATGTAATCATTTTGCAAGAAAAATAACTCCACTGAAGATAACTTAAGTGAAAATTTGTCAGAAGGCCTTGAGGGCATCTTAAAAAATGGGAAAGAACAAATGTTTATTAATATTCTGTATTTTAGTAATATACTAGGACAAGGGCAGGCAAAACTTTAATTTTTTTTTTTTAAGATTTTATTTATTTACAGACAGAGTTCACAAGTAGGCAGAGAGGTAGGCAGAGAGAGAGAGAGAGAGCGGGAAGCAGGCTCCCCACTGAGCATAGAGCCCTATATAGGGCTGGATCCCAGAACCCTGAGATCACGACCCGAGCCGAAGGCAGAGGCTTTAACCCACTGAGCCACACAGGCGCTCCAAAACTTTAATGTTCTTAATGTATGTTAACACTGTATCTGAATGTGTACTGAATTCTTTCCTTATTCCTTGCAGAATGGCTTTCTTTTTCTCTCTAGTCCTCCTGGTGAAACATTCTATTCCTGAATGCTCCTGAGTGTCCCTGTTCCTGGAGCATTCAGTCCAGGAGAAATAAAGGACACCTTTTGCACCATCAGTTTGAATTTCCAGGGAAGGGCAACTGTATGAATAAATTTGATACAGGTGCCCAATCCTGAACCCATCAACCGTAGCCTGCAGGGTAGCAACAGATTGATCCAGCATGGTGCCTGCCCAAAGAACAAACATTTGTAAAGGAAGGAACAATAGCTTACAGAGGATGTTCTTACTGTGGATTTGTTAAACAAATAAAAAGAAAGTCACATTCAGTTCTTCTCTAGTGATACATGTATTCCACTCGGCCAGACATTTTAGTATCCAAGCTGTTTTAAGAGTAACGTCATTAATAAAAGAGTCAAAGTTATTTAGATTAAAGGAGACCACTAGAATTTTCTTTCATTCTCAAACTATACTCTTTAATTAGAAAAATCAGATCCAGAGGCGTTCAAATTGCACCTCTTCCACTTACCAGTTTTACACACTTTAGATATGCTTTTCCCTTCAGTAAGACACATTTCCACATCTATAAAATGGGAATTACAATTGATAATAAGCATCTCATAGTGTTAAGGAATAGAGAAAACAAGATATTTCTTGAACTGCTTCACGTAGTGCCCAGCAAATAGCGAGCATGCTTTTTTTTTTTTTTTTTTAAAAAAAAGACACATTTATTCAGCGTCATGATCAGACTATTACATTTAGCAATCAACAGCATGGGTGCAAAAAAAAAATCTACATTAAAACCCTTTGTTGGAATGCTTTACACTTTCCACAGAACAGAAACTAAAATAACCTGTTATACAATTAGTCACAAATACAGTCCTCGAGTTTTTTTTGCCCATACACATGAGTATTGTCTAAAACATGTCTTCTTTGTAGCAGCTAGGCCCTGCCACCACTGTGCTTGGCTGAGTTCACAAATCTGTTGTAACCTGTAGCTTCCCTGTCACTTCTCTGGCTCTCCTCTCCTGCTAAGCTTTGTTTCCTGGCAGTAATTAAAACCTTCTGCCACTGCCGTAGCTACTGCTGCTGCTGGAACCACCATAGCCACCTTGGTTTCGTGGTTTGGCGAAGTATTGGCCTCCACCACCATAAGGGCCAGAGCTTCTGCCTCCAAAATTGCCTCCTTTCATGGGTCCAAAATTTGAGGACTGATTGTTGTAATTGCCAAAATCATTATAGCTTCCGCCACCTCCAAAGTTGCTTCCATCATTACCAAATCCGTTATAGCCATCCCCACTGCCACCATATCCACCACCACCTCGACTGCCACCAAAGCCACCTCGACCACTGAAGTTTCCTCCGCGACCAAAGTTGTCATTCCCACCAAAACCACCTCCACGACCACCACCAAAGTTTCCAGAACCACTTCGACCTCTTTGGCTGGATGAAGCACTAGCCATCTCTTGCTTAGAGAGCGCTTTCCTTACTTCACAGTTGTGGCCATTTACAGTATGCAAGCGCTCCAGAGGCTTTGGGTTTGTCACATATGCCACTGTGGAGGAGGTGGATGCAGCCATGAATGCAAGGCCACACAAGGTGGATGGAAGAGTTGTGGAACCAAAGAGGGCTGTCTCAAGAGAAGATTCTCAAAGACCTGGTGCCCACTTAACTGTGAAAAAGATTTTTGTTGGTGGCATTAAAGAAGACACTGAAGAACATCATCTAAGAGATTATTTTGAACAGTATGGGAAAATCGAAGTGATTGAGATCATGACTGACCGAGGCAGTGGCAAAAAGAGGGGTTTTGCTTTTGTAACATTTGATGACCATGATTCTGTAGCGAGCATGCTTTTAGCACTGTGTTATTCTTATAACTTTTCTTCTTTTTATTAGACTATTGCATTAGTTTTCTATTAGTGCTATACCAAATTACCACAAACCTAGTGGCTTAAAATTAATACAAATTCATTATTATCTCACTGGAGGTCAGAACTCTGAAGCAGGTTTCACTGAGTTCAAATGCAACTATCAGCAGGGCTGCTGTACTGGGTAGAGGGGAGCGGAAGGAAGAATCCATGTTCGTGAATATCCCAGCTTCTAGAAGCCAGCTCCCTGTATTCATTAACTCATGGCCCCTTCCTTCATCTTCAAAGCCAGCAATGTTTTGTCTCCCAATTTCTCTGACCCAGACACCCCTACTTTCCTTATATAAGGACTTTCGTGATTAAATTGGGTCCACCTGGATAACCTGAGGGTCATCTCCCATCTAAAATTCTCAGTTTAATCACTTTTGCTGGGTATATTAACATATTCACAAGGATTAAGATGCAGACACATTTGGGGAGCCATTAGTTTGCCTATCACATAATGTTCCTTCTTTTTCTTTTTAAAAAATTTTTGTTTATTTGACAGACAAAGATCACAAGTAGGCAGAGAGGCAGGCAGAGAGAGGAGGAAGGAGGCTCCTCGCTGAGCAGACAGCCCGATGTGGGGCTTGATCCCAGGACCCTGGGATCATGACCTGCGCCGAAGGCAGAGGCTTCAACACACTGAACCACCCAGGCGCCCCAATAATGTTCCTTCTTGACAGTGATTCTCTGTTTTAGAAAACTTACTCTATGAAGATGTCAGTTGGTTCTAAATCAATTTTTGTTCTGCAAATCTACGTCCTAACTAAAGAGAATACAGGAACTGAAAAGATGCTAACAAAGTCAGATCTTATAGAATAAAAAGAATAGAATTATTGATGCTGGTGTTAAACTATTATGAAAATATTTCTCATGCATATGCTCATGAGTATCTTTTGATATTATGTTAATATATACAAAACAAGTTATAGGGAGGCACACCATGTTGCAGAAAATATTATTCCAAACAAGGTACTTCTCAGTTACAAGTTGTCTTTATAATCTACTGATGTATGGAATTGTACAATTAATGACCTAGATTGCTTAAAGTAGATCAAATAAGTTGATCATATGTAAACAATAAAAAAGTACTTTAGACATATTGTGAACACATATTTTTAATTTTATTTAATTCTATTAAAATACATTTAGGTTAAAGAAAGACTATTTAGAAACCTTTGCTTCTTAGTTCCAGAATCGTCTCGAATATGGGGACAAATCTGCAGCCTCCAGTAGTGTTTTTCCTTTCTAACATTTTCACATGTAAACCAATTTTGCTCTTGAGTGAAGAAAACAGAAACTCTTTGACTGGCTCTTTACAACTGAGGCAATCCTTTCCTATTTACTGTTAGGTGCAAATCAAAATTCAAAACCAAGTTTCCTATTAAAATTGACTAATAAAAACAAAGTAAAGTACATGGTACTAAGATGAATTGTTAGTTTGGTCTGGATTCTTTTTTTTTCCCCCCACTGTTTTATGAGCTGATTCTAAATGTTCATTCAGACTTTGGATAAATCATTATTATTACCCAGAGGATGCCTCCTATTGCAACACGAGTGTCCAGAATTTAGTCTTTACTGGGCCTCTCAGGTGAGCCAAATTCTGACTGGCTTTCAAGTTTAAGCTTAAAGCTAGTTTGATTTGATTTAATCTTGGATTATGTGAAAGATCATTGATTTTTCTGACTGTGTGACTTTTGTTTTGTTTCCAATTTTGACAATGCTTTGAGATGGCTTTTCCTCCAAAAGCACTCCATAAAAATGAAGTTGTGGTTAAAAAAACAAAAAACAAAAAACAAGCCTTCCTTTAAGGTTACCTGGTGATATCCCCACATGACATTTGCTTTAAAAGAATTCTGTGAGAAATAAACAGACTTGCCAAAAGGAAAATCGTTCTTAAAAAAAAGAAGAGGGGGGAAAAAACACAAAAAAACAAAACCCTGCTACTGAAGATAAGCAAAAGGATAATGAATGTTTTAATCTCCAAAAATTACTGTCCCATTTATCAAAGTTTATATGTCAGATGAAGCGATAGTAGATTAAAAGAATTTACTTGTTTATATGTACAAAGATGCCAAATTAAGTCCCCCGTTTCTTGTGCTAAAACTTGATTAAGCTGTTCTGGACATACTCCTTTCTGAAAGTTAGAGAAGCAGATAAATCGTGGGTCAAAAGTCTGTGTTTGATGTCCTGACAATCAAAATGAATGAATATACAAACACAGCATTTATTAAATCAATTGATACAAAACATGAAAGCCCATTTCAATTAAGAAACTAAAGGATAGAATTTAACTGAGGGCTTAATTTCTGAGTAGGCAACTTGATCACCTAACAAAAGATTATAAATCATCCTTTATTAATAATTCAATTCAATTCACAATTTTTGGCAGACACAGTTCTAGGCCCTGGGAATAAATTTGTAAAGGAGATTGATGGCGTTCTTTTCCACATGAACCATAAAATTCACTGGAGAAAATGAACAATAAACAATTAATTTCAAATATAATGATTATGAAAGCAGTAGAAAGAAATGCTATGGGACCATATGGCAAAACAGTCTAACCATTGTTTCTATTCAATTGCCGTTCAGATTCTTTTTTATTTTGTTTTGCTTTTTAAGATTTTATTTATTTATTTGACAGAGAGAGACATGGGACTCCATCCCAGGACTCTGGGATCATGACCTGAGCAGAAGGCAGACGCTTAATGACTGAGCCACCCAAGTGTCACTGCTGTTCAGATTCTTTACTGTGATGTCCCACCATCTCCTAGGGTAGTAAATAGGATGGTAAATGCTTTCTTTCTTTTTCCCCTTTTTTTCTCCATTTCTTTTATCTATCCTGCTCCCCTTACATAAATATCCATATAAACTATGTGCTCACCTTCCTCTCCTCGGTATGGACACTTAGCAGAGAACATTTGGACACCACCCTGCCTTTAAAGGGTTTAAAATAAACAAGGTTATATGAATATTGAAGAAACAAATACTTGAACAATCAATTAGTTAATTGCTACTGACAACTTATTTGAATGGTGAATACAAATTGGTATGAGAGAGAAAACTAATTAGTCTGGGGTGCTATCTGATAAATTGTTTTGAGGAGGTGACACTTAAATTGAGTTTTTTTTAAAAGAATAGAAAATAAATGTTTTCCAGGCTGACAGAATAACAGTATATGTGAAGACTTCATCATAGGAAAGAGTTGGAAGAATTAAGACCCCTGTTGTGAAGAGTTTGGATCAAGAAGAGAAGGGAGGTGCTCCAGAGACACATGAATGTTTAATAGTGAGGCTGTTAAGGACTGAAAAGCCAATTTAATATAGCATTTCATCACGTGGTAATAAATGATAATGTTAGTAAGTATTGAACCTGGAGATAGGGAAAATAAAATGATGCTTCAGAAAGCAGAGCTAGTGACATAAAGTCAGAAAGTTCTAAGGATTTTCCCTATATGCACAGCATTTATAGGCTTTTATAGGTTTTCTGATCTGTTAAACAATATGAAAATGCTATAGACTTCTACATTATTAGAGTTCTTTCAGTCTTCTTTATAGAATTCAATTTGTCTAGGCAGTGCCTCATAGGGGAAGATAGCCTTAGTGTAAATAAAAAAAAATCAGTATCTTCTGATCCTTGATTGAAAGGTACAGATATTTATTTGTGTTAGTTTATCATAGGTTGATAGCTGAAATGCAATCATTTTACCAAAAAAAGATATATATATATATAGTATGTGTGTGTGTGTGTGTGTGTATGTGTGTGTGTGTGTGTGTGTGTAATTCCCTCTAGAGTACCTCAAGGGAAAGAACTATGCCTCATTTATTTTTGTGACTTTTTAAAAATAACTGATATGTAGGTCAATAGAACATAATAGAATGCCCAGGTCATAGAACATAATAGAATGCCCAGAAGTAAACCCAAGCATACATAGTCAACGACTCTTTGGCAAGGGTGCCAAGAATTCACAATGGGGAAAGGGTAGTTTCTTCAATAAATGATGTTGGAAAACTGGATGTCAACATACCAAAGAATGAAACTGGACCCTGTTCTCACACCATCAATTCAAAATGGATTAAAGACTTAAATGTAAGACCTAAAGCCACAAAAATCCAGAAGAAAACATAGGAAAAAATTTCATTGACACCGATCTTTGCAATGATCTATTGGACATGACACCAAACACGCAACAAAAACAAAAATAACACGTGGGATCATATTAAACTACAAAGCTTCTTCACAACAAAAGAAACAATCAACAACAAAAACAAAAAAGCCAGCCTATGGGAGAAAAAATTGCAAGCCATATATCTGATAATGGGTTAATACCCAAAATATTCACAGAACTCCTACAAGTTAAAAGAAGCAAAACCAAAGAGGAAAGTGAAATTAGAGTTTTTTTGTTTTGACAATCATTTTTATGTGTTATGGAATAATAACAATTTTCTCCACATTTCCTTTTCTCTCTAGGTTCCAACCCATCCTCAACAGGGTAGACAGGTTGATCTTTGACAAAAATAAAACTGTTCATACTACATTTATAACACTCGGACTAAAACCATCCTTTCCCTTCAAAAATCCCCTTCATTTACAAGGTCAATAGGATGCCCCACAGGTTTGACATAACACAGACTTCTTCCCACATTCCACATCCTCACCAACAGTGGTCCAAGTGTGCATACACACAAAGAAAAGACCACTCCTCCTTGAATACCCACTCAGAGAGAATCCCAAGCACTCAGACTAAAACATGCTTCCTTAGAATTCCCCTTCCATTGATATAAGTCAGGAGAGACTCCCCAAAGTTCAGCATGCTCTAACACTTAATGACTTTGCCACATTTATCTGCCTTGATTTTACGAGGACTTGATTTTAGTCGGTTCACCACTGAAACTTCTGGCTCCGGATTTATCCCAAAACTCCTACATTCTAATCTCTTCTTATTGCTACTTCGCTATCACTCTTGAAAACCTTGCATTATGCTCTCTGCAGAAAAATCTCTAGACCCTGAGTCATTGCTCTGAAGCATCTTCTTGCCATTAAAGAAGACACTACTTTAGCTGCAGCCTTCTCAATTGATGAAGGCATTTTTTTTAAGCTCCTCTCAGCCTTGATCTCCTTACTCCTTGATTCCATTTCCATACTAATCTCCCCTCCTCTCGCTCTCTAAAACTAACATGGAATCCATGGAATCTGAATCTCTCAGTGGCTACCTCTTACTCTTGTCTACTACCAAGTACACAAGACTTAGTCGATTCTCCCACTTTTTAATCTTTTTAACTTTAACTGAGAGCTCCTCAACACAACTCTGGTAAGTTTTCTCAGTGATTTCACTATAGTTTCTCTTCCTGACACCTGGAAATTCAGTTTCTTGAATTTCTCTCCTATTGATCTCATCCTTCACTCTGAGTCACTCTCAGAAGTGTATGCTAGAATTTGTCATTACCTATAATGTCTAATACTATTAGACCCTTCATTCATTTAACTTGATGTATCCTGTTCTCTGCTCACTACAGTCTTTCTAGCTCATTTCATTGAATATTTTAACAATCTTTTAAACCCTATTGAAACTTACTTATACCATTCACTCTCCTAATTTCCTAAGTGTTAATTTCAGCTCTTTCATCTTAAGTCAAATACATTTTCATTAGACTCGTTCTTACTAATGACCTTGATTCTCTGTGAGAATTGCAGGTAACTTAGCAGAATTTCTCCCAAATTCCCACCGTCATATCTATTCATCCACCAGGATCTGTACCCATATCATCTGCCATGTCAGTTGTTACTCTCTCTCTTTTTTTTAAGATTTTATTTATTTATTTGACAGAGAGAGATCACAAGTAGGCAGAGAGGCAAGCAGAAAGAGAGAGAGGACGCAGGCTCCCTGCTGAGCAGAGAGCCAGATGAGGGACTTGATCTCAGAACCTTGAGATCATGACCTGAGTCGAAGGCAGAGGCTTAACCCACTGAGCCATCCAGGCACCCCTTGTTACTCTTTCGAAATAAACTCAGGCTCTCAACATTGACACTGAATCTCATCTCCTCCCTCTACTCTAAAACTTTGCTCAAATGTTGGTGCTTCTTTTCTAACATCACAATTTTCTTATCTATTAGATCTCTTTATACTATCATACAAACTTGTTATTAGTTTTCACATCTTTATAAAAGGAAACAAAACAAACACAAACTGCAATTTTCCCTTGATCCATCTTTTCCCATCCACTACCTTTCCATTTGTTTTTTGCATCTCTTTGCAGCAAAACTCTTTGCAGATATTATACTTACTCACTATGTTATTTCAAATGCCTCTCCTCCCATTATTTAAAACACATTCCAATCAGATTTTCAGTCCAACTACTTTACTTCACTGAGGTAGTTTCTGTCATGGCCACCAAGGTCCTCCATGCTACGAAATCCGATAGTTTCCAATCCTCAGTTTACTTGATCTTTTAATTTGCTTTTTATATCTCATTTATGATCCTATTTCCTTTTGGTTTTCTTCTTATCTCCCTGGTTGCTCCTTTCAATTTCCTTTGCTGTTCTCCTCTCCTTCATTCTAGAGTGCCCAGGATCTTCTTTTCTTCTCTGAAATCACTCTTTTGGAGATACATTTCATTCCTTGTGTAACTTTCAATACTATCTATTTGTCATCAGCTCTCAGATATATATATCTACACAAAAGTAATCACCTGAATTTGTATATCCATCTGCCAACTTAACACTTGCCTAAGATATTAGTAGATAACTCATAATTAATATTTGCCTCAAAATTAACATCCCCAAACCTGAACTCCTGATCGTGCATGTACTGCCAACCTCTTTACATAGGCTAATGCAACTATGTTAATGAAAACTATTTTTTCAGTTTTCAACCTACGATCCTGAACTTCTTCCTTTCTCTCATACTCTACATCTAATTCATACAAAATACTGTTGAGTCAATTTTCAAGTTCCATTAAAAATTGGACTGCTCCTAACCTCTTTTGCCAAAACCTGATTTTCAGGTGGATGGCTACAACTTCCTAACTGTTCTCCCTGCTCCCCATGCTCCCTTTCCAAGCAGTCAGTGTAACCTTTTAAAAATGTAAAGCAAATCATTCTACTTCTCTCTTCTAACCTTGCTAATAGATCTCCATGTCAATCAAAGTAAAAGCCTAAGCCTTTCTAATTGCTTACAAAGCTCTACAAGATCTGCTCTTCCTCTTCCTTCCTTCTCTCATCACATTCTGAGCTCTTACTTTGTTACTGCCCATTCCACTCTACTCTAGAATACAGGCTTTTTGGTCTGACCCAGACACAACTTATATCCTCCCAATTGAAAGCTTTTGCACTGGCCAGAATGTCCCCACCAGCCCCACCACCCCACTATCCATACGGCTTTCCCCAACCCAGTTTCAAGTCTTTATTCAGATCTCGTGTTCTCAATGAGACCTAGCGTGAACACTCTATTTAAAATTTTTACTCTCTTCTCTTACCAGCATTTTCAACTTTCACGTAACTTAAGTACAGTACCTGACTCATAGTAAGTGTTCAACAAGTATTTTTAATGAAAGAAAAGCCTGTCAGAAGTTTCCCAAAATTTAAAGTAAAATCAAATGCCTTATCATGTTTTTCCCCCCTATCTATTTATTTATTTGACAGAGAGAAAGAGACAGCGAGAGAGTACACAAGCAGGGGGAGTGGGAGAAGCAGGCTTCCCACTGAGCAAGGAGCCCAATGCTGGACTCTATGCAAAGGCTCAGTGCAGGGATTGATCCCAGGACCCTGGGGTCATGACCTGAGCTGAAAGCAGCACTTAATGACTGAGCCACCCAGGTGCCCTGCCTTATCATGTTCATAAAGCATCTGCCTAGATTTCCAAACTCAAGCCACACTCTATATTCCGAACTTACTTGGTTTCAGTTACTCTATCTTCAGTTTCTTGAATACACCAAATTCTTTTTCACCTCAGAACCCTTGTAACAGCTATTCATTTTCCCAGGTCATTATTTTCTTGACCACTATTTCATAGTGTTCTCCTCTCTGATGTCACCTTAAGGGTCATGTTTTGAATTGTTTTCCCTAACTACCTTATCTTAATATTAAATACCCATTTTATTCTACATCATAAGGTCATATTCTCCATTTCTTTTTAGTTCTTTTAAGTTATTATTATTATCCACTGCTGCTTCTTTCTAAAAGAATGTATATTCAGTTATATTAACACATGGTCTGCTTGTTTAAAGATGTAGGCCCTCACTGAGCACAGTTTCTGGCTAATCACATGGCCCCAGTAAATGTTAGCCTTTAGGTTATAAAAACACAAACAAAACAGGACATTTTGGGAAAATAGCCATGGTGTGACCTCCAATGGTTGCCCCTCCCAGGTTTGCCCATCAGAGTCTTGGGCCTGGAACCTTTTTTTACGGAGGGGTAAAAAGCTCTCATTGTCTTGTGAAGGGCTTATTTCCATATGTGGGAATAACTTGGGCTATTTCAGACTCTGAATATTCTTTTGTTCTGCTTAAGTATATGTATCATAGGACACATGGCCAATGCCACTACTATATCCAGACTGCAGTGAGAGGATAGAGTCCTTCTTCTAGAGCATGAGAAGGGTGTATGTAGGCCGATTGCACTGAATCAGCTGTTGGGAGGGTACCACTGGTCATGGAATACTGTTATTCACTACTGAAGCTGATCTTGCTTTGTCTTTTCTCTATGTGAGTAAAACTCTGTTCATCTGGTAGTTGATTGTGTTGTGTTTTCTTGGTGAATCCGATACCAAGATGCAGTGGGCAAATGTGTTTCAACTTCTACTTCTGATGGCTGGCATAATGATGACCTTTGCTATTCTCCTAAATGGAATCCTACCCCACATTAGTGACCAGTGTCTGCTGTGCTTGCTGGCGGAAGAGAATACAAAGTGTGACTCATAAGTTAATGACACTAGTTTGCAGGCAGTGCAGGACAGGGTTTAAGGGTGCAGCTATGCTGCCAGAAGGTTTGAATTTCAGTTTGAATTCTGCCATGTACTTCTTGTAAAGTGACTGTGCGTCTGAGTTTTGTATGACTGTCTCTCATTATGTTTGCTGAATGCATTTTTCTACTTTCAATATTAAAGCTGTCCTGAGTTGGAAGGAAAATCGTATGTCCCTCCACTCCAAAGAAGCATTTCTTCTTGGGACAAGCCTTTCTTGACCAAGTTCCTTCACTTGTAAGGTAAGACTAAAAATGATGCATAGCTCCTGTAAGTGTTGAGAAGATTAAATAACCGTATATATAAATGGAAAGCATATAGTTTTTGTGTTTACTATAGACACACAATATGAAAGTCATGGAGCTCAGACTAATCAATATATTATTGACAAATATATTACTAACAAATTTTGTTATAAAAATTCCCTTCATCAGCCCATATTTATATTAAATATAAACTTGGTAGAAATATAGAAATTTAAAAAAACAAAGCTTCATCTGACAAGACAGGTAAATTAAATGCCTAATCATTCTCTTTATAAAAGGACAAAACACATTGTACATTTACACTGGAGTTTCAATAGTATATTTCTCAATGACTACCTACTTCCTTGTGGGTAGACACCAAGAAATAAACTATTAAAGCTTTCCCCATAACATTATCAGTCAGAGAGGGTGAAGGCTTTTCTCTGGATATATAGTATATGTTAGTAGAAAATATTAGTTCAGGTATATAAAAATGCACTTAAATTCCCATTGTAAGAAATACATTTGTTGTATAACTTCAGTTTATTCTTTTTATTACTCAAAAATTCCTTCTTTCTGGGGTGCCTGGGTGGCTCGGTTGGTTGGGCAACTGCCTTTGGCTCGGGTCAAGATCCCGGAGTCCTGGGATGGAGTCCTGCTTCGGGGTTCTAGCTCCATAGAGAGTCTGCTTCTCTCTCTGAACTTCTCACTTCTCATGCTCTCTCTCTCACTCTCTCTCTCAAATATTTCTTAAAAAATTTCTTAAAAAAGAAATCCTTCCTTCTTGAAACTTTGTGACCTTTTCAATTCTTATTACCTAATTTTTAATTTTTATTTTCTAACAAAATTACAAGATCTTTTTTACTTAGTATGTTTATTTAAAATCACATAGTTGGAATTACCATCGTACATCAAGGATATAGAAAGAAAAGAAAATGTTACTGTTCATTCAACAGCGAAGGTTGTGAGCTAAAAATTCTTAACATCTAAAATAGAACACAATTAATTTTAATAAGCTAAAGTGCAACAGTAAGGCAAAAAGACAAGACATCTGATAAGCAGCTGTGGGACCTAAAGGTCATTACTAAACATCATTCTCATTTACCCTTTTACTTTTAGTGTCAGGATCTTGTTCTGGCAACATAAGCCCCTGAGATTTCTCAAGCCGTCCCTCTATATTGAGCTACCTTGCTAATTTAAAAGCCTTAGTGATTATGCTCTGTTATGATATTAATGGAAAGGTCAATGAATTCATGAAAATAGCTTTTTTTTTTGCTTTTATGACATTCTGAACCTTTTCTGCTTTTACAATTTTCAACAAGAAACTGATCATCTGGGTCATTTTGCATAATAAGTGAATGTAAGCAGTCACTGTTTGTGATAATATCACTTTCCCTGTCACATTCTGAATGTACAGAATGAGGATCTCTGGATTGTTTGATACATTCTCTTGCTTTTAATGAAAACAAGAACTTTCATGGGAAGAGAAGAGAGAACATGTTTTTAATAAGACAAGCTACAATTTAGAAGCTGAAAAGGTTAAAAATTACCTTCAAAATCTCATATTAAATGCAGACACAGAGAGTGCTAAACTTTTCTAGAAAGCTTTTAAACAGTGTTTTACATTGAAATTGTCTGTGTATGGTGTCCAAAAGAAAACAGCAGAAGCAAAGCCTAGAGAGACTTAAGGTAATAGAGTAAAGGAGTGGCAATATTGCATAAGATAAAACAGAAATTAATATGAAATACTACTCCTGGCATAGATCCAATTCTGTAAGCCATATCATGTTTATATTTTCCTATTTATCATACTTATATATTAAGAGAAGAATTTTAATATTTTTCTCATTATGTGACAAGAGAAATGTCTTTCACATCAAGCCAGGACAAACTTTCTTTTAGAGATGAATCATATAAAACAGTGGAACCCCCCCCTTTCTGTTTGTGCCAATACAATAAGAAAAAGTCATTTAGAGAAAGTATTGATGCAGATAATCTTGTGATTTGGGGTGAGTATTAATTGTTGCTTAAATGGAGTTTATAAGCCAAAGCAATTTTGAGGACTTGGCCTGCGCTTGAATAATGGGCAGGCTCCTCATTTCATTCTGTGTATATTCAGAAGCAAACTAAACTGTATTCTAGGAAGTTTCAATAGTAACTAAGGACAAGTTCTGGCTATACACTTTTGGTGGCCAATGTTTAGGGAGTCAAAGATTCTTTAGACACATATTACCATTAATCAGCAAATGACTAGTAGGCATACTTTACCATGTTTCATAATATGTTAACTTCGCAACTCTGGATACAGAAAATCTGGTCAGGTTTTGTAGCCTGAATTCACACTGTTTGAGTGTTCCAAAATCACTACAGCAGTCTGGTGGTGATCAAGTCAAAAGCGCAGATCAGAATCGATTGCAAATCAACTCTGGAAGAAACCAACACAATCAGTCCTCAGATCCGCCCCACATATTTAGTTCCAAAACCTATGAACTCAGGGTCAGTACACACACACACACACACACATATATACACTGCATACACATACAAACACACACATACAAGCATACGAATCAGAAGAGAGAAAAGTACCTGGAGAAAATAAGGAAACACAGATCAGAAGCCTGTTTAAGATTCCAAGAGAGAAGTCACGGATATAAATACAAAAAATACAGAATATATATATTTTATGACATATATATAAAATATATATAAATAAGGTATAGATAAAATCTCTCACTAGATTTTGGGGCGCCTGGGTGGCTCAGTGGGTTAAAGCCTCTGCCTTCAGCTCAGGTCATGATCCCAGGGTCCTGGGATCAAGCCCCACATCGGGCTCTCTGCTCAGCAGGGAGCCTGCTTCCTCCTCTCTCTCCCTGCCTGACTCTCTGACTAGTTGCAATCTCTGTCTATCAAATTAAAAAAAAAAAAAACTCTCACTAGACTTTATTAAAGACATTGAAAAAATTGAAAAGATAAGCTACAATGGCCAAATAATATTTGTATGTCACGTATCTTTTTTCAATTTAAATTCAATTAATTAACATGTAGTGTATTATTAGTATCAGAAGTAGAGTTCGGTGATTCATCAGTCTTATGTAATACCCAGTATTCATTACATCATGTGCCCTCCTTAATGTTCATTACCCAGTTATTCCATCCCCCCATGCCCCCTCCAATTCAGCAAACTTCAGTTTGTTTCCTATGTTTAAGAGTCTCTTATGGTTTATTTCCCTCTTTGGTTTCATCTTGTTTCATTTTTCCCTCCCTCCCCCTATAATCCTGTTTTGTTTCTTAAACTCCACATATGAGTGAGATCATATGATAATTGTCTTTCTCTGATTGATTTATTTCACTTAGCTTAATAGTTCCATCCACATTGTTGCACATGGCAAAATTTCATATTTTTGATGGCTGAGGAGTAGTATTCCACACCTTCTTTATCCATTCAGTTGTCGATGGAGATCTGGGGTCTTTCCATAGTTTGACTATTGTGGACATTGCTGCTATAAACATTGGGGTGCTCATGCCCCTTCAGATCACTACATTTGTATCTTTGGGGTAGATATCTAGTAGTACAATTTCTGGGTCATAGGGTAGTTCTATTTTTAAATTATTGGAGAACCTTCCATACTGTTTTCCAGAGTGGTTGCAACACCTTGCCTTCCCACCAACAGTGTAAGAGTGTTCCGCCTTCTCCACATCCTCACCAACATCTTTTGTTTCCTGACTTGTTCATTTTAGCCATTCTGACTGGTGTGAGTTGGTATCTCATTGTAGTTTGGATTTGTATTTCCCTGATGAGTTATGTGGAGCATAGTTTCATGTGTCTGTTGGCCATTTGTACACCTTCTTTGGAAAAATGCTGTTTAGATCTTCTGTCCATTTTTTGATTGGATTATTTGTTCTTTGGGTGTTGAGATTGATAAGGTCTTTATAGATTTTGGATACTAGCTCTTTGTCTGATAAGACATTTGCATATATATTCTCCCATTCCTCGGATTAGGGAAGTTCTCCTCTAGGGTAGTTCTTGGCTATAATTTGCTCCAATATACCTTCTGCTTCCTACCCCCAATCTCTTTTCTCTTCTTTTGGGATCCCAATTATTCTAATATTGTTTTGCTTTATGGTATCACTTATCTCTCAAATTCTCCCCTGATAATCCAGCAATTGTTTATCTCTTTCTCAACTTCTTTATGCTCCCTTATGCTCCTATGTCTTCTATATCACTAATTTTCTCTTCTGTCTCATTTATCCTAGCAGTTGAGCCTCCATTTTTTATTACATCTTATTAATTTTGACTTGATTTAATTTTATTGATTGATTGATTTGATTTAATTTTGACTTGATTAGATTTTAGTTCTTTTATTTCTCTAGAAAGGGATTGTTTTAGTGTCTTCTATGCTTTTTTCAAGCCTAGCTAGTATATTTGTAATCATTTTTCTGACATCTTACTAATATCCATACTAATTAGGTCCCTGGCAGTCAGTACTGCCTTTTGTTCTCTTTTTTGAGGTGAGTTTTTCTGTCTTATCATTCTTGCAGGAAGTGGTCATTTTTATATTTGTAGAATTGCAGCAATTTTTTTTCTTAGATCTCCAGTTAAGTTCACAGGTGTTCAGAATGATTTGATAGCTATCTAGCTGAATTCCTGGGACCAGACAAAACTAAGGTCTGTCGCCTTGGAAAGTCCATAATTCACATATCTAGGAGAAAATCAGAATCTACACTACATAAAGGAATTCTATAAGTAAAACCAAATAAATGTAAAACTAAATAAAAATGTAAAAAAATAAACAAAAACTGATAAAAGTGATCAAAACCATGAGGACATTAGATAAGAGGAAACCTAAACTATTTATAGTTGTAATTTCCTAATTACATACATCACATACATTTGCATTTACATTGGTAATCAAGGAAATGCAAAATTGAATCCACAGTGAAATATTATTTATACATGCAAGTTTAGAAAACATGAAAGGCTGACAATATCAAGTTTTGTAGAAAAAAGAAGGATGAAAATACCTATGAAGAGCTGCTTCCTGGGGCACCTGGGTGGCTCAGTGGGTTAAATCCTCTGCCTTCTGCTCAGGTCATGATCCCAAGGTCCTGGGATTGAGCCTCTGCTCAGCAGGGAGCCTGCTTCCTCCTCTCTCCTGCCTCTCTGCCTACTACTTGTGATCTCTGTCTGTCAAATAAATAAATAAAATCTTAAAAAAAAAAAGAGCTGCTTCTTGTAAATTTGGTGTAATCACTTTAAAAATAATTGGGTTAGGCGAACCATAAGAGACTATGGACTCTGAAAAACAACCTGAGGGTTTTGAAGGATCAGGGGTGGGAGGTTGGGGGAACAGGTGGTGGGTAATGGGGAGGGCACGTTTTGCATGGAGCACTGGGTGTTGTGCAAAAAGAATGAATACTGTTACGCTGAAAAAATAAATAAAATGGAAAAAAAAAATAATTGGGTTGACATGTACTTGCACATGTATCCTAAGAATAGGGATAAAAAATTAAAATATTCCAATATCCATGAGAATGAATAAATATATTATAAAACATTAACTTATCTACAAAATATTCTTCTATAAATACAGTTTAGAATAGTGGTAAAATGAATTATCCTCAGTTACATGCAAAATCAAGTTGCTGGATACCATAGTTATAAGGTTGAGGGAGAAAAGAAAGTTTTTGAGAAAACACAAGAGTTGGTTGCATTTATATAAGGTTCTTTAAAGTTAGCAAAATGGTATAATATATTATTTAAGGATAAAAACATACATAACAAGGTTATGTAGAAAAGCAAGGAGATGCTCTATAAATGGGTTGAAAAGAAGGTTTCCCATGAGAAGGAAGAGAATAGAATAATCTCAAAGAGACCTTAAAGAGAAGAGTGTTTGTTTATATTTTCAATGGGGTCATGGGTCAATACATGAGCATTTCTTATTTATTTTTATTATACAACTGAAATGTTTTTTGAAATACTATATATCTACTCAAAAACAATTGAAACTGCTGACTTTTTTTTAGCTTATAATTAAGAAGAATAAGTTATTAATTCATTGTAAAGTACATGATCTTTTATTGCAAGTCCACATGTAGCCTAATGTTAGACACACATGGGCAATGTATTTAAGTTTATGTTACCTTGCAAAATTATAAAATTAAAAAGGAATAGTTTGTAGATTGGATTCAGTTATGATGTCTTGAGTCCTTTTCATATCAGGATGCACTGACATAATTAATTAATTAATTTTGAATAACTACTGGTACATTCATTTTAAAGAACATGGAATGTTTTGTTCAATTTGTGTAGATCTTGAATTTTTTTATTTTTAAAATTAAAGCAAATTGTTATTCCAGTGTAATTAACATACATAGTGTTATTGTGGGCCTTTGGATTGCATTTAGAAAAAGGAAATGTGATCATTAAAAATAAGTTGAAAATTATCTCCTTCCTTCATGGATTTTAAAGTAAAGATATTTAAAAGATTTTTGGGTTATACACATATATCCATTAAAAATATGTAAAAAGAACTCATAAATTCTTCCCATTATCTACACTTCGGCTATGGGTGTAGTTGAGTGTAGTGACTCAGTGAGTTAAGCATCTTCTGCTCAGGTCATGATCTCAGAGTCCTGGGGTTGGGCCCCCAATCAGGCTCCCTGTTCAGTGGCAAGCCTACTTTTCCCTCTCCCTCTGTGATCTCTCTTGCACTCACTTTCTCTCAAATAAATAAATAAATTCTTTAAAAAAATCTTTATATCTAAGCAAATGACAAGATTTGAATTGCATAAAACTACTATAACACAATGGTGATTTTGCAAAAAGAGACAGTTACCTATTTTTCAAATTAGATCTTATTCTCTTGCATAACTTCTCACTAAAAATGATACAGTAATGGGGCAAATATAATGGGAGGCAGAGTACATGGAAAATGTTTGATTTCTTTAAGCTCTACTTGAATTTTAAAGGGAAAATATCTTTAACTTTTATCACATCAAAGTTACATCTTAAGAGAGAAAATTTGCAGAGCAATATCATTGTGGTATATGTTACTAAAACTCTCAAAGTTGCCAACACAATATACAGGATCTCCATGAATTTATGATAAATATTAAATTTTATATCTGATACCCTCCTTGTTCATTTTATTTCATCTGCCAAATCTTTAAACACAAAAATCACCATGAGTTACTATCTACTACTTATGCAAAAATTTATAACAAATAAACAGAGAATATTAGTACTGGCAGCTTACCTAATGAGATGCTGCTTCAAATGTGCAAGCTCGGCAAATGACTTGTAAAGTGTCATTGGAAATTAAAAGTAACAACATTTTGTGAAAAGTTGCAGCAACCAGAGACTGAAAATGTCTTCACTCAATTCAAATTCCTAAACCTCTACCTATTTGACAAGATGATATAAGTACAGGGGCCAAAAATAGGCACAAATTATGCTATATTATCTGATACTTTTTAAGAGAAAATTTGAGGGAATGATAAAGTGGAATAATGTTTATAATGTGATTCTGAGACTGTTGTGTAAATTGCTAAGATTTATTTTTACAAAATCCTCCAATTCCGTCTTTAATTTATACCTTTCTAGGTCTGCTCAGATAATGAAACAAACATGGTAAGCTTAGTTTTGATTCTAAAGTATAAAGTATAAAGGACTGTCATAAAAATATAGTAGGTTATGTTGCTTCTTGCAGTTTTAGCTTTAAATCATAATTATTTTATTTACATTAATCAGTTTATTCTTCTGTACTAAAAGGGAGTTTTTTCCTTAACCCCATCTTGACAATTACATTTTGAAATGATTTAAGAAGTCTCAGAGATGAAAAATTACTTTTATAATCATGAAGAAAGTATGATTTTCAATAATTCCAAGTATTTAAAAAGGCTGAGTGACTCTTTTGGGTAGTGAAACAAACACCTGTACTAGTTTAATGTAAATTGTCACACTCCTACCCTTCCTTGCATTTTGATAAGTTTATTTGCTTGCTGGGGGGAGGTGGGGTTGGGAGAGGGGGAGGGGGTTATGGACATTGGGGAGGGTATGTGCTATCGTGAGTGCTGTGAAGTGTGTAAACCTGGCGATTCATAGACCTGTACCCCTGGGGATAAAAATACATTATATGTTTATAAAAAAAAAAATTGGAAGGGGAGGTGAACCATAAGAGACTATGGACTCTGAAAAACAACCTGAGGGTTTTGAAGGGTCGGGGGTGGGAGGTTGGGGGAACCAGGTGGTGGGTAATAGGGAGGGCACGTATTGCATGGAGCACTGGGTGTTGTGCAAAAACAATGAATACTGTTACGCTGAAAAAAATAAATAAATTAGAAGTAACTCTAAAAAAAAAGAAAGAAGCCAATTTTTAAGTAGATAGCTATTACAAAGGATTACTAAATAATCTTATAGTCAGAAATATGTAGATATTCTGTTGAGACTAAGTTAACAGAAACCATTTCTATTCCCTTAATACATACGAAAGGTTTGTTAAAATGAATATCAGAGGAAATGTGAGATCACATATCTGAGCTTAATAGATGAGCTTTTTTTAAAAAGAACATAGAATCAATTTTAGAAATCATAAACCACATATCAGCATTTAATCAATTATATAAATTACTTAGTGGTTCAAGAATTTGGAGGCCTAGGTCAAGAATGATTATTTATATTAAATGTGTATATCACGCTATTTTCATGTCTCAGCTCTCATTTTAATAGATACAAAGCACATCTCCTTTTTTTAACTATTATTGTTTTGCATGTCATAGGTATAGAGATTTTAATGTTTAAGTTTTTAGAAACTTCCATTTTAGTTTTAATATATCATGTTATATTTCTTGCTAAAATTTTATTTCCTGCAGGGATTTTATGTGCTCCTTCCAACAGAACAGTTTCCGCTTATTCAACCTTCTGACCACTGTTCCAGTAGATTCTAAGATTTTGCAGACCTTTAAAGGCCTATTAAAACTGGAGCCTTGAATAAATCTACTTACTAAGATTTTACAACATCTTCACAAATGTAATAAAGTTTTAAAAATCTAATTTCAGAGTATTTTTATTTGCTTTCTTTAAGTCCTTTTTGTATGATTAGTTATTAATGTGAATATTTTTCTATAAATTTTGCAATATTTTTAAGTTACATAGATATATTCTTGTAAAGCCTTATATAATACAGAAGCATATTACATAAAAATTGAATGATTTCCTCTTATTTTTCCTTACCCCAACATTCACTATCATGCCTTTCCTCAGAGATGCTAAGATATTTAGGCTTAACATGTATTTTCTAGAACTTTTCACTGCAAATATATATTTTCCCTTTGTAAATTCTGATTTAAGTAATTCAAAAAATATAAATACAGAGATTTTTTTCCCCAGCCTCTCACCATTTTCTCTTCCTTTCAATAACATTGGTAGCTGGGGTGCTTGGGTGGCTCAGTGGGTTAAAGCCTCTGCCTTCAGCTCATGTCATGATCCCAGAATCCTGAGATCCAGCCCTGCATTGGGTTCTTTGCTCACTGGAGAGCCTGCTTCCTACTCTCTCTCTCTCTCTCTGCCTGCCTCTCTGCCTACTTGTGATCTCTTCCTGTCAAATAAATAAATAAAATCTGAAAAAAAAAAAAAACATTGGTAGTTTAGTGTATTTGAGTCCATATTTTTCCATGTTTATAAAAAATACTATTATAAATGCATTTTGTACTTATTTGCTTTTAAAAAATAGGAGTCACATTACAAACAATACTTTGAAACTTAATATTTCTCATTTCAAATGCATATTGTATAAACCTCCAGGTAAGTCTTGAACTCATTCATTTAGAACTATATAGTATTCCACTGGGGGTATATGACTCTTTATCCACTCATTATTCTAGAACAAATATTCAAATTGTTTTCAAGTTTTTTTTCTAAAGTGAAATCATGGTTATATAGCCTTGACCACAGACCTGTTTTATTTCTGTGACCAAATACCAAATTTACTTTTTACTTTACTTTTACTTTAGTTCTAATGGAGTTTGCCAAATTTTGAGTTTGATGTCATAGCTTTAGCAGATTTTTATGTAAGCATAGTTGTATCTTTATGTTAATTCTGAGATAGTTTTTTTATTATTCAACTCTTTCATCCAGAATCATGGAAAGTGTCTCCATTTGTTCAGTGGTTTTTGTTTCCCCACACATACAGTAAGATTTTATATTTAATTTCAATAGAATATGTATCTTTTGTTAAACATACATTTGAGTTTTTATTGCCGTTGTTAATAGATAACATGTTTCTTTTTTAATTTATGACTAGATACTACTCTTCTAGAGAAAACTATTTTTCTTCTTCAAGCTGCCATTCTTCACCTCACCACTAATAATATAGGACCTTGTATTTTTATTTCATTTGGTTAATTTTTCTTTGCCAGTCCACTAAGTGGAAAATCTTTTGTCATTGACATTTCTTTTATCAACCTTAACCATCAACCTTAAGGATAGCCATGTCTTCTTTCATTTATTACAGAGCTACTATCTGAGGAATCATCTTAAACTCTATATAAGTTAATATTTGTTTTTACACCACTCCTTGTTGCTAATGATACATTTACTTCTCCATTTTCTTTTTTTAAATAATGCACAAAATATTCTTGGCTCCGCTTTGGAATAGAGTTGGACCCCGTTTTTTTGATGTTTGACTGCTGACAGACTTTAGGCCTCACTCCTACTACTTTCCCTTTTGCCCCACATCAGAGAAAGCCAGTAAGAAAGCCACTTCCCTTGGGTCAAATTCTGGCTTACACATGAAGCCTGATCCAGTCCCAATCTCTAAACTAGAATGAAGCCAGAGTCACCTGACCATGCCCCACTCTTCTTGTTTTACCCACATGGAACCTGAACTCTCCTCCTTGCAGAATCATTTTGCTGTTTAGTATATGAGTAATAAGCTTTACTTCTGATCCATTGGTATATGTATGTCATTTATTCCAACATCCATAATTTCCTGGGAGAGAGGGCAGCTGCCCAGCCTCCAGCTGGGAATGTTGAATGTCCAAATTAAATAATGCTTGTCTTAGTCTGACTGGGCTGTTATTACAAAATGTCACAGACTGGGTGGCTTACAAAAAACAAAAATTAATTTCTCACAGTTTTGGAGGTGGAAGTTCAAGATCAGAGTGCCAGTTTGGTTGGGTAAAGGCTCTCTTCCAGCTTGCAAACTTCTTGTATCCTCACATGGTGGAAGGGGCATGTGAGATCATATTATGAAACCATTAATCCCATTCACAAAGGGGCTTGAGGCTCCCATTATGAAAACACTAATCTCATTCATGAAGGCTCTTCCCTCACAATTTAATCACCTTCTAAAATACTTAATGCCAGCCTAATACCATCGCATTGAACATTAGGATTTGAAATACAGATTTTGGAGGGACACAAACATTCAGATCATGGCAATGTTCTATCTAATAAAGTCTTCATTACTATTCACTAGATAAGCCATTGCTTTTCTTTGGGATTCTATACATAATGCAGGATGGTGGACACAGGCCTAAAATCTTAGGACCTAAGAATATGTGAAAATGCTAAGGAATACTAGTTTAAAACTTTTTTTTTTTTTATTTTTTTTTTCCCTTTTTATTTATTTATTTTTTTTTCAGCGTAACAGTATTCATTCTTTTTGCACAACACCCAGTGCTCCATGCAAAACGTGCCCTCCCCATCACCCACCACCTGTTCCCCCAACCTCCCACCCCTGACCCTTCAAAACCCTCAGGTTGTTCTTTTTACACTATTCCATTGAAGTAGTTTTGCCACTTTTTATTTATAGCTCTGTTTTTAAAGTCTTAGAGCACTCATCCAATGATAATTCATAGTTGTGCTCTTATTATAATAATGATAGAGTATACTTTGAGATTTTACCTCTAAATTTATATATTTTAACTTATTTAAGACTCATAATAAATAATACAGTAGTATTATTAGTAATATGATTTTACAGATTAATAAATTAGGCACTGAATAGGTCAGTTGTTAAGGACACACCTGGAATCTTAGGGCAGGCAGTCTAAAACCCACACTCAAGCACAACTAGAAAAAAATTGATAGGAATCTCATATATGACATTAAAATATGCTGTCTTCTCACATACTTCATATAGTCTCAATATTATCCAACAGTGTGATAAATGGTGTAATATACATAGGAAAATGATGATGTGGAAGTACTAAGAGCTAGTGTGTACTTTTTCTTTTTAAGATTTAATTCATTTATTTGACAGACAGAGATCACAAATAGGCAGAGAGGCAGGCAGAGAGAGAGAGAGAGAGGAGGAAGCTGGCTCCGCGCTAAGCAGAGAGCTCAACGTGGGGCTCGATCCCAGGACCCTGGGATCATGACCTGAGCCAAAGGCAGAGGCTTTAACCCATTGAACCACCCAGGCACCCCAACTTCTTGAAACAAAGCCAAAAGAAGACAATAAAACAAGTGAAAAGCAGAAAGGAAACATTTTATGAAAACTCAGTCATTCCTATATCCTCATGAGACCTTACTATCTGTTGAAAGTGTAACTCATATGTTTCATTCATTTTGAGGTACTAAAGTGTTAAACCACATTATAATAAATGCATCATGATCAGATTTGAACAATTAAAATCAGTAAAGGAATGTTTTGTCTTCTCCTTCTAGGTACCCATGATTGTATTTCCTGGATTTGCAGAAGAAATAGTTGTAGTTGTCAAAAATTTAACTAAAACTTGAATAAGCCCCTATTTTTCAAAGGTAAAAAAATTAAATAGCTCTACATTATTTGGCCTCCAGTAACTTAAGCAAGACTCATTCTGTAGTTAATGCCCTTTCCTCTCTATAAATAGTGCCAATATTTGATAGTTTCATTAATCAAAGACAAAGTCTTGACCACAAATTTTAGAAATGTCAAGTTGCAAGTGGCATGTAGTTTTGGTGATGAATGGAATGATTTCTCTTTGAATACAAATTGAAATGAAAGCTGATAAAATATTAAAGCATTAGGTTCTAAATATATTTAAGAGATCAGTTTATAGCTAATAAAGTTAAAATTCAAATAATTTAAGTGGTATATGTTTAATCGCAGATGATGATTGCCAGAGTAAGGATTACAAGACTAGTTTCTGTTTCAGGTATTAAAGCAGCTCTCTAATATTGACAGAGCACAGGCTACGTGTCATGGTTTAAGTTCAGAACTGGCAGGATGAAGTGAGCAGAGAACCTGTCTCCCTTCGCACTATGCAATGTTTTGGGAAGATTTGGATGACTGATTGTAGATAAGCACCCTGTTAAATTGACTGTTATCCTACCAAGACAAAGTAACAGAAGGACCAATTTTAAAAAGTCAGATACGCTGGTGATCCACAGACCTGGATTCTGTCTCTATTTTTTTGTTAAAAGAACTTGATCCTCTGCTAATTTTAGCTGATGATCCCATGGTACCACTTGAAAGATTATAACTAGATAGGAGATAAGTTAGTGCAGTTTAAAAAAGGTAAAATAAGTGAAGTTTCATTCAATTTTTTTTTTATCATTTTAAATTCTGGACATTTTTTCTCTCAACTATTGTCCAACTAAACTGGATGAAGTCTCAGTAGGTCAGACTGTCTAAGTTATTTCCAAGGGTAGTAGGCAGCCATGTCTTATTCCTCTTACTTACCCTGAAAAATATTGAAATTTTAGTCAACCTCATTCCTGTGCATAATTGTACATATGTAATTTTCTTTTTTAAAACATATGCTGTTTGTTATTCATTTATTTATTTAACAATCTCTATGCCCAACATGGGGCATGAACTCAAAAACCTGAAAAAAGAGTCACATGCTCTACTGGTTGGGTCAGTCAGGTGCCCTATGTAATTTTCATTATAAATATCCATTAATTAGAAAAATGCTTAAACGTCAGTCAGGAAAAATCAAAAGGAGTTAATAATTTTTATTAATTACAGGAGAGACTTGGGAAAAAAATGACCTCCAGAAAAATTCTCTATAACATAAACACCAGGAAGTAACACTTTTTAATTTATTCTGATTATAAGGTAGATTTGATTTAAAATGTGTCTTTATATGAGAGGGTGATGAGATATAAAGAAAAAATATATAAGGATTCAGGACAATAAGTATTAAACTCTGTTTGTATCTAATTAAATAAATGTAATCCAGTCATTATCACCTCTCTATTACTATGTTCTCTCTCCTATAAAAACAAAATTATTAGGCACATAATCTTTCAAATTCCTTCTTTCAATATTTTGTCAGAAAATAGTACTTGTCCTCTTTTTTCAGAACACTCATTTATCCTGTATATGTAATTCTAAATTATATAACCACAAGTCTTTCTGAATTAAAATTCAGATTGACTTTACATGACTACCAATGAAAAGAGCAGAATTTCTACCTTTTTCCTTATAGCATAATTAAACTAAAAATTAGCAGATAAAACTATAAATTAATAGCCATTTGGTGTTTAACTGCAAGTTGGATTTAACTTTCTTAACATGACTGACTTGCTAATAACCTAGCACTAGGGTGACTTACTGGGCTCCAGAGCTCAAAATGTTTGCATAGGCTGCCCATCTGTTACTTCATTTTAATTATGTCTATGTATTTAAATAGAAAATAATAAACTCTCCTGCTGAAAGTGAAAGCAGGTCTTGTGCTTTCGGTTTTACCAAAGTTAAGCTTTGAGTTAGTAGAGTATGAGCTATATAAGAAACCATGTTGACACCTGCTTGTCTTCATTCATGGGTATATAAAACGTCCATGAAAGTAAATCAGTAGATTAAAAATAACAGTTTAAATTTATTTTAGAATCTGAAACTCAAATAGTGATTTCAGTGTAAGTAATTTTCTAAAGTTATTTTAATTGGGAGTAGAATATTGTTTCCTCTCTACAACTGAGAGGTCATGCATTTATAAAGCCTGTCTATGCCATCAGGGAAAGACAGCAACTACATACATCTGAAACACTAAAATAGTATAAAATGAAATGTCAATCATTCTTCGTGTTTAAAGGAAATAAATAACCGTGTTCTAATTTTTCTCATAAAGAACTTTAATTCTGACTAGCTCATTAATTTGCATTTCAAATAGATTTTTTTCTAGCTTTATTGATGAACAACTGACATACATCACTGTATAAGTTTAAAGCACACAGCAGGATGGCTTGAGTTACAAATATTGTAGAGTGATTAATACAATAGGTTTAGCTAGTACCCACAGACACATTTGTTGAGCATCAACTGACAGCAAGGCAAATCAGGGGGCCACTGCTTGGGATGTAGAAAATAAGAACTAGGGGCACCTGGGTGGCTCAGTGGGTTAAAGCCTCTGCCTTTGGCTCAGGTCGTGATCTTGGGGTCCTGGAATCGAGCCCCGCATCGGGCTCTCTGCTCAGCGGGGAGCCTGCTTCCCTTCCTCTCTCTCTCTGCCTGCCTCTCTGCCTACTTGTGATCTCTGTCAAATAAATAAAATCTTTAAAAAAAAATGAGCTAATTGTAATAAGTATGTTGGCTAACTGAGCTCTCTACACTGGGTTCTTTACATAAACTGTGAAATCAAAATTGTAACTTCTCACATAGTATAAAACAAATTTATGTGTAACTTCCCACACAGTAAACATATAGCACAGTATGTATACAATGCTAGTATACATACTATGCATGCATTTAGTGAAGAAAGAGAGTAGGGTAAGGCACCCTTCACTGGCATGGAAGTCAACAACACTAAGGAAATGTTGGAAGTTATTCACAGATTATAGAATATGAAGAAGCAGCAAATTATTAGCAGTCATGCTCATGTTGCTTCATGGATTAGGGTCCCAAAAATTCATTTGAACAATTTTCATATAAAAGTTAAGTAGGTAACAGTGTATTTTAGACATTAAATAACTATACTATATTTCTTAAATTATAGGCAATAAATTGGTTGAAATGGTTATCTTAATCTTTACGAGATTGAGAGAGACAAGATTTCACCCATATTTTCTTTTAGCCAATTTATACACTTTCTTAATATGTTTGTTTATGTTTTTTAGAGTATAGAGACTAAAATTTGTGTAATAAGAAAGTAAAATTTGAATACTCATTACATTGCTTAAAAGCCATTAGTATATGTTACATAAGTATCACACATACACACATACATGATTTTAAACTTGAACAAATTGATTTCAACATTAATTAATGACCTGAACAAATTAGGTTCTTACCTAACTAAATGATTAGACTTCTCGACGATGAGATATGTAGCAGGAAGAACAAGAAATTTTGACAGAAACAGGAATTTAGGGGAAAAGGACAGATTTTTTAGCATATCATTGTCAGAATTAAAGAAAACTGGATACTAAGCTTTAGATAGTACATGCTTTGGAAACAGATATGGAATTTTGAGAAAGATATCATAAAGAAAGTTAAAAGCACTGAACGGTTAATGTATTTGGAAATACAAAGCCTATATATAGCTAGACACAACAAATATTATAATATTATTACAATACTATAATAATAATATTAAAAAAACCAATCTCAGGAAATTGCTGAATCAAACGGGGGTAAGGAAAAACTGAGTGAACTAAATTACTGCTTTCAGCTGTTTCAGCTCCAACATGTCAAGAGTGTGGAATGTGTCACTCCCTTACTTAATAACAATAATAAAAAAGCTGGACAAACTGAAAAGGAAAAAAAAAACAATGACTTATTTTAGACCCATCAGAAATCTGAGGTGTGACAGAGCAAATGTCTATTCTGAAATCTGGAGAGACAGGTGCATCCAGAGGGACACAATGTCTGCTTTAGTTGGAAGAGAAGTCACTGGAGATATCAACTGGTAGGAACACATAAAAAGTAATTTTGATGAGGCTGGAGACTAAGTTTAGACCACCATAAGACTGAGAAACATTAGGAGCTGCAATCTTGGTAAGGCCCCCAAACTTGCATGGATTCCTCTGGGAATACCATCAAGTTTTAATGGAGAAAAATTGAGGAGGATCCCCTCATTGTTCTGGAAGGAGAAGGGGAAGAGTAATCATGGTGAAATAGACTTTTTCTATAAAAAGATGTATATACTCTCCAGGGGAAAAGATTTTGCAAGGGCCTTATTCTAGCTGGGAAGAGTGCCTTTCTCTCAGTCCGACCTCTCTATCCTACCGGTGTCATATAACAGTGGGGAGAATGTAACAATGGGGGCTCAGCTGAGGTCATGGCTTCAAGGAAATAGATTAGGAAGGCTAGCTAGGGAAAGGAGTCGAGTTTGGGGCAGGATCCAGGGGCTAGTTTGTTGCAGAAATAGTTGTAAAGATTATATCCCAGGGGGAAAAAAAAGTCAGTGAGCTTAAAAATAGACCAAGAGAAACTTCCTAACCTGAAATGCAAAGAGAAAAATATATTAAAAACAGTAGGGGACTGGGAGGGAAATTGTAACATATAAGAACTATGGGACAAATCTAAAAAGTGTAACTTTTTGTTACATGGGAACATGGATAATCAGAATTCCAAAAGGAGAAGAAAGAGAAAATAGAGAAGAAATAATTTAAGTAGCAGTGTTTGAGAATTTTCCAAAATTAATGACAAATACACAATTACAGATACAGGAAGCTCTGAGAATATCATGCAGAATAAATACTGAAATACCTACTCCCCAAACAAAACAACAACAAAACAAAAAACCTAGTTACCTTATATTCAAACTGCAGTAAAGCTAAGATTAAAAAGAAATCTTGAAAGCTCAAGAGCTGAAAGTATCTATGGAGGAACAAGGATAAGAATCATAGTGAGTATTTTGTTAGAAACCACACAAGCCAGAAGAGTAGAGTGGGACAACTGGATATCCACATCAAAAAATGAATCTAGACACAGACCTTACACCCTTCAGAAAAATTAGCTCAAAATGGATCATGGATCTGAATATAAAATGCAAAACTTTAAAACTCTTAGGAGATAACATGCGAAAATATCTTGGTGACCTTGAGTATCGTGATAATTTTTTTGGATAAAGCATCAAAGGCACAATCCATGAAAGAAATAATGGATAACTGGACTTCACTAAAATTAAAAACTTGTGTTCTGCAAAAGACAATGTCAAGAGAAAGAGAAGACACGCCACAAACTGGGAGAACTTATTTGGTAAGACATATCTGATAAAGAAATTTTACCTAAAATATACAAGGACTCTCAGAACACTCAACAGTAAAAAACGACCAGTCTGATTTAAAAATGGGCCAAAGACCTTAACACACACTAAGGGAAATAAACAGATGGCAAACGTATGATAAGATGCTCCACATTATATGTCATCAGAGAAATGAAAATTCAAACAATAATGAAATACCACTACATACCTGTTGGAATGGTCCAAATAATTTTGGGAATTGATAATCTCATGTCACATGGGAGTCCAGGTTAACAACTCCACAACTACTACACAAGTATACTAGAATTGAAAAAATAACTAAATGGATGGCAGATGGCGAGAGCAGATTCGTTACTACCAGATAGGAGGATAAGCAAAGGGAGCAGGGCAGAATGATCCAAGAGGTAATGGGTTAAAGTTGGACATGAGTATGAACTTACATTTAGCTTAACACATACACCAATTTTTACTGCTTATGGAGTATTTACAAATGTGTGTATATAAACTGGTTAGTACATGCATATATTCTCTGACTCTGTCAGCTGAGAGGAGCTAGAGGCTTAACACCCTAACAGTAGTACCAACCACACTTAGAATCCAGATATGTCTTTTTAACACCATTCTCCAATATCAGGAACTAGGGCTCCTTGGAATAATGACTGATTCTAGGTCTTGGGAAAGAAATAAGATTAGCCTGGGCCACCTTATTGCAACACAAAGTAAGGAAGTGCTAAACACATGCACACACACACGCACAGAAACATAATAAGCAGGTTTATCAAAGGGACACAGGAGTCAACTAAAAGAGCTCTGAGTGGACAAATTTGAGCAAAAAATAAAGTGGTATAGGATTATAAGTCAGAGGATGAAATAAATATCCATGAGACCTACTACTAATAATTAAATGACTGAGTAAAGAAATAAATGAATGTGAAGAATGGCACATAAATTATGTAGATACTATTAGGGGGTAGAACCTAACCCTCACTATTGGACTGTGGCTTGTGCCTAGTGACTTCTTTTCAAAGGTCACAATATGGAAAGTACACAAAAAAATAACTTTATAGTGAAGAAACCTGACAAACACTGCCTAAGCAAAGTGACAAAGGTCAACATTGACAGCCATAAGTCATGTTCATAGTAAGCACCCTTGATAAGCTGTGATGAAAATGCAACCTTACAAAAATACTACACACAACTGGGAGAAAACAACTGGGAAAAAATATTCTAGAATGAGTAATAAAGAGGACTAATGTCTAGGCAGATGAGAAACCAACAAAAGGAAAAATCACTAATTTCATATTTAAATATAGTAATGCAAGGAAGTTGTTAGAATGGAGCAAAGCAATGGCAACAATATTACTTTATACCTTAAACAATAGTTTATTGATTGCAAGCTTTCAGAGATGTGCTTCAGATTTTGGATGCACTGTACTACAATTTGAGTTGAAATTAAAAGCTTTTATCACTGAAAAACTTCTGTTTCAAAATTATGTTCAATATCTGATTTTAAGCATTCTGGTCTCCCTTAACCTCACCCAAATGTCCCTTCTGCTACATTCCCTATCTCACTGAAAAAGTCTCCCATCCACTAAAGTGCCCAAGTTGGAACATCTGTCCTCAACACCATTTCTTTTTCCACCACATCTAATCTCATACCAAGTGTTCTCTTTTCCCTTCTATGTATCTTCAAAATCTTCACTACTACCAGATGGTAGCCAGTAGCTACTTACAGTTATTGAGCAACTAAAATGTGATCAGGGTAAACTGAGGAACTGAATTTTAATTTTTTTTAAGGTTTCCTCAATTTAAATTTAAATGTTTAAATCAACACTTAATTGTTCTGGTAACTCAATGCCATGGACAGTTCTGTGATAGCAGCTGGGTGTGTCCTATAATTCAATTCAGTTCTGACGCTGTTTGCCTGGAGATAACATCAGATCCCACAAATTAAGCCTCAGTCCTGCAAGGCTTCCCTCCACTACACACACACACACACACACACACACACACACACACACACACTTCAAAGCCCAGTCACAAGTCCAGGTTGTCACCTGTGCTTCTAATCTACTGGGAGATGGAGATTCCCATGAGCTCCTCCTGGGGTTCAATTAATTTGCTAGAGCAGCTAACAGAACTAAGAAAGTCATTTTCTTACTGGATTATAAATTTAATATTTTGTAGGATAAGGTTAATATGAAGAGATATAACTCAGGAGCAGCCAGATGAAGACATGCATGGAGCAAGGTGTGGGGAAATGGCATGGAGGTTTCATGTTCTTGGAACCTGCCACTGTCCCAAAACATCTGAATTTAGCAACCTGGGAGCTTTCCACATACTGTCCTTTTGAGATTTATAGAAGCTTTATTACATAGGTATCTTTTATTAAGTCACTGGCCATTGGCAATCAAGGCAACTGCTACCCTCTCCCTTCTCTGGAAATCAGGGTGGTAGGACTAAGAGTTCCAAACCTCTAAACACATGATTAACTCTCATGGGAACCAAGCCCCATTCTTTCATTCCTTCCAAAATTATCTCATTAATATAAAAAGAGACACCTTTATAGCTCTCACCATAGGAAATTCCAAGGATTTTAGGAGTCTGGGCCAAAAATGGGGATGAAGACCAAATACATATTTCTTTTTAGAAATCACAATATTATAATAGCAGAAAAATTTTAATTGCATTTTGAGGAAGGTGATGTGGACACCCTTTTCAGCTATAAGTTTATGACATCTAAGTATTAATAAAGTATTTCTGATAAAAATTAAAGTGTCTGGATTGAGATATGAGTTTGGAATCCTTAGTAACAAAAATGTATGTAAAATATGTCCTTGGGAATTATTTTATATTGATTACTTATGAAATCATTATATTTTACATGAAATATGTTAATATTATTAAAATTAATTTCACCTGTTTCTTTTCCCTTTTTTAACATAGCTATAAGAAAATATAAAATTCCCTAAATAACTCACATATTTCTATTGAATTGTGCTATTCTAAATTATTCCATTATATCCACTATCTTCTAATTTTTTAATTTATTAATTAATTTACAGATTCTATTTATCTATTTGACAGAAAGAGAGGGCAAGAGAGCACAAGCAAGAGGAGTAGCAGGTAGAGGAAGAGGGAGAAGCGGACTCCCCACAGAGCAGGGAGCGCAATGCAGGGCTTGATCCCAGGACCCTAGCCAAAGGCAGACCTCAACTGACTGAACCTCCCAGGCACCTCTACTACCTCTTTTAATTCCTTGATCCAAGTGAAGAGGAGCAGAATATGTTATTTCAAATGTGCCACTTTGGCATGTGGATTGTTCTAAGTTGAAAGAAATTAAAATCTGGCAGACACAGGGAAAGCTTTTTACCTTCCCCTGAACTGCCTAAAAGAGTTTAGATAGGTGCCTGTACCAGGAAGAGAACTATTGCCAGAGATAGCTTTTTATAAAAGAAGGATTTATCTGCATGTCATGACAAGCATTTATTTACCAAACATTGAGTCTTTTCATCTTCCAATGAATTGATTTTCTCCTCTTTGAACCTCTAGAGTTCAAACTCCCTTTCTCCTTAGCTCAGGAAAGTATACATAGAAGTTTCAGTCACTTGACTCCTGGGAGTCTCATATTTTTAATGGGACTCCTATACATATGAAATTAAATGTTTTCTCCTGTTAATCTGTCTTATGTCAATTTGATTATTAGACTAGCCAAAGAATCTAGATAGGAAGAAGGGAAAAGACCCTCCCCCCCCCCCCACCACACACACAGGACACCATCATCTTCACTCTGGATTTCTACTTAGGTTTTCTTTGTCTTTAGTGCCAACCACTCCCACCCCCAACCCACATCAATATCTTCTCCTCCATACCCCTCTCCTGGCTCTCTGCACTTATTCTTTAATAGAGTTGAGAAAATCAAACTCTTTATTTCACAGCAGATGCAAGTTTCCAATTTTAATTTATTTTATACAGTGATCTTTCTAACAAGGACATCATATTACACTGTTGATTAAAAAATTCATCTCTGAACTTCACAGCCAATGTCACTCATAATCTTACCCCCTGCTCACTACAGCAGTCTCATTTCTCACACCAGCCTCTAATCCTCATTCTGTACTCCAACCAAATTGATTTTCTTGGTTTCATCAAAAGTTCTATGCTTTTTAAAAAAGATTTATTTATTAATTATTTTAGAGAGAAAGAAATTGAAAGCATGGTGGAGAGGACCCGAGGTATATGGAGAGAGAGAATCTCAAGCACACTCCCTTGAGTCACATGGCCCCATCCCATGACCCTGAGACCATGACCTGAGCTGAAATCAAGAGTCGGACCCTTAAACGACTGAGCCACCCAGGTGACCCTATGCTTTCTTTTGCATGTGGATCTTTTCATGTTCTATAATTCCTTATATTATTGTTCATATTTTTGCCCCAATGCCAAAGCAAGGACTGGCATAAAACAGACACTCAAAAGAAACTGAGTAATGAGTAATGAGTAAATGAAGAATGACTACTGTACTAGAAAGTAGTGCTAGTACTACTGTACTAGAAAGAAACTATTATAGGAAGTCAGTTAACATATAGATGTAATTCTTGGAGTAGAATATAGGTAATCTTCAAACCATAATTATTTGCAAAGATCAATAATTATATAAAACATCTTTAATACTGTCAATTGTGATTGTAATCTGTTTCCCAGAAATCAAATTGTTGATCTTTTCCCTCCTAAAATGTTTACTTTTAATCTTTCAATTGTTACTTTGTAACATATTCATAGCATAACCTGGAAAACCTTCAAAATATCTTAGCAGTTTGCTTTAAATCTAAGGGTGGAACGAAATTTAACTTCAAAGCAAATTAGCAGTTTTTCTCATCTATTCTCATCAAAGAAAGTGCGGGAGAATTTTAAGTCCTCTGAGAGTATATATTATAGTTCATTATGCAAAAAAAAAAAAAAAGGTAAAAATGAATCCAGGAACAATTAATATGTGAAGTTGGTACTCTACAGTATAGTATTAGCACTATTATATATAAGTCTTTGTGAAAAATGAAGGTATATTAAAAATTAAAATGTGTTACAGGTATATTATTAGTAGAATTTTTATTATTATATCATTGACATGATTCAAGTTTCTATGATCTATTCCCAAGAACATGAATAAAGATGTTCCTTCCTACTTTTCTAGGATCCTTAGGGTCTTAAAGTTAATAAAAAGTAAGTGGTAGCATTAGAATAAAGGGGTTAATTATGTCACAAGTGAAAAATACCAGGATTAAAAGTCATAAATAGTAGAAGTCACTAAGATCAAGAGAGCTTCAAGAATTTCTTTCCTCAGGAGGTTAGTACTCCAGCTCCTCAACAGTTTAGAATAATATGATTATAATGACAGAATTGAAAATAGTTTTGTAGCTCACCCAGCACAATCTCCAGTCTTATGCAATAGCCTTCCTATAATAACAGAAAAATATTTTGTCTGGTTTTAAATTTTTCTACTAATGTGATGCTTCCTCTATAGAAAACAGACAGTTCTGTTTAGGGCCATTCTAATGGTCAGAAATTAGACATGGCCCTGATCTTGGCTTTTGAAAGTAAACAGAATACACCTAATCTCTCTTCCACAAGACTTTATTTTTAAATTAAATTTTGAGAATGCTTATACTACTCCACCCACAAAATCTATTTCCAGTATGAAGTTTCCTAATTCCTTCTAGGATATTTCAAAATACATGGTTTTCACAATCTTCATATGCTGGCACTCATTTTCTACATACACCTCAGCTTATCATCCTTAAGAAATGTGGTATCTAAGTGTATATAGGTTCTGGATAGTATTTTTTGGTGAATTGGCATGGAGTATTCATTTAACTCAATAAATAATTATTGAACCTCTACTATATGCTAAGGACTATTCAAGGTTCTAGAGATAAGTAATAAACAAATAAAACCCTGCCTTCGTGGAACTTGTGTCCAAATTGGAGAGGAGGGGCAGTAAACAGACGCTCTTTCCTTAAAAATTATATGTATGTCGGAGGGGGACAGTCATTAAAGAAACAGAAAAGACAGTAGGAAAATAGTTCAGAGGGTTGGGAACACAGTGATGCTCTTTTATAGGGTAGTTAGGAAAGACCTAATAAGATAATGTGTGAGCCAAAACCTGAGAAAATTAAGTCGATGAGCCAAGTGGATTAAGAGCTTTCTAGAAAAGAAGAAGAGCAAATATTCTCCACTGTAAAGCATCTGGAGAGCTTAGGAAAAACTGAAGAACTTGGTAAGGTAAAGCTTGGTGCCTGAAGGGAAAGTTATAGGAGGCCAGGTCAGGTCAGGTCAACCACAGGTGATCTCTTAAGACCATGGTGAGAATTTTGGGTTTTCCTTCATGTGATTTTGAAGCCCTTTTGAGAATTGTAAAGAGAAGAATGGCATGATTTACTTATGTTTTCAAACAATCCATCTGAGTATATAATATAGACAAGATGGGGAGTAAGGATGAATTGAGTCAGGGTATGTGCTATTGCATCATCCTGCTAGAAGGATGATGATGGTTTTGAAATGTTGAATTTTGTCTAAGAATTGTGCTCCTGAAAGGAAGCAACACGTAAGAAATCCTCTCATTTGTTTGTGTTCTGGAAAATGGGGAGCCACACAGGACCAACCTGTCTTCCTACGACCCCCATTAACACTTACCAAGGACTTCCTTTTTAACTATGTCTATACAATCCCATTTCTTTGAGATCTTCCTCACTAATGACCATACTAGTTATTGCATTGACCTTAAATAAATCATCTCCTTAATTGTCCAGTACATTTAGTCCTTCACAGATTGGAGAGAATGTAGTAATTTGAATGACAAAATGGATTTTCAAAGTATTGCTTGGAGAATTGGCTGATAGACTTGCTGTGGTACATGAGAAAAAAAGAGAAGTCAATGGCTTGAGCAAGAGAAGAAGACAAATCTAAGGAGGACCATGAGAGGAACTGTTTGGGAGAGAGAGAGGAGTTCAAGAATTAATTTTGTACATATTCATTTTGAGGAGCCTGTAGGTCATCCTAATTATTGCTTTAAGTAGGCAGTTAAATATTTTAGTCTGAAGACTTTGAGGGTGAAGATGGGATCGATGGTATTAAATACTGGAGTCACTAGCCTGTACACGGTTTAGAGCCACAGATACGGATGTTCTTACCCAAAGCAGGGCTTCTAAAGTTTCAGCACATGTAAGAACCACTGGGAGAGATTGTTAAACACAGATTTTTGGGCCCCACTCCAGAATCCGATTCTGTACATTTTTGGTGGACATGAGAAATCTGCATTTCTAACCAGTTCTTAAGTGATATTGATGCTGGATAATGTGAGGACCATATTTAGAAAGGAGTACAGCTTGGAAAGGAAGAGATAATAAGACTTAAAGAAGTGACATGTCAATGTCTAGAGATTGGGAGAAAAGGGGCCTGAAAAGAGCATTCAGGGACTTAGAAGAACCAAGACAGTGGTGCCATGGAAGCCAAATGAGAACATCAAGAAGAAAGAAGGACTGGGCTGATTCCAAGCTGCTGATCAAATGAGTAAGCAGAGAGAATTTATTGCTTGATTTGGCAAAGCAATGCTCTAGTCATAGAATTAAGCAATGTTTGATACTCTTACCACATTATATTAGTCCTTAATGATCTTTTCTGATTTTATTAGCCAATGCCAATTCCTAATTTCACCTATGATTTTTTTTAGTTTCTTACATCATTAATTGACATATATATGACATATATATTTCTCTTTCTCAACACACACACACACACACACACACACACCCCTCTAAATAATACCCTGAACAAACAAATCCTCTCTTCTAATCAATAGAGTTTAAGTGGTTTAAGGAATGCTTTTTATATATAATATAGAAAAACTCTAGTCCTTCTATGCCTCACCTTCAACCTCATACTCCTACTGTTCTTACAACATTTCTGCCACGAGATGTGTGGGGGCTTTTCCCACAAGAAACAATTCTTCAATGCCAGTGGGATGTCCTACAACTTAATTCTGACACTATCTGCCTGTTGTCAGATTCCACAGGTTATGGGCTCAGTTGCTACCCACTCCCTACCAGAGCTCCAGATGCCAATTACAAGTCCATGTTGCCAACCACGCTTCTGAGTGATTGGCTATAAATCAGAAGTTCCCATCACCTCCTCCTTGGCTTTAATTAATTTGATAAAGTGATTCACAGAGTTCAGGAAAAAATTAAAAAATTACTTATTATTCACCAGTTTATTATCAAAGGATATGATAAAGGATATAGATGAAATCCAAAGGGAAGGCATGTATAGGACAAAGTATGTCAGAAGAGGAATGGAGCGTTCATGCCCTCTGGGGTTCTTGCCACTCTCCCAGCACCTGCATAGGTTCAACAACCTGGAACCTATCCAAACCCCAGTGTATTGTTGGGAGTTTAATGGAGGCTTCATCAGACAGGCATGACTGATCATTAACTTCATTTTCAGCTCCTCCTCCCTCTCTGGAGAATAGGGTTAGAGCTGAAAATTCTAAGCTGCTTCTTCTTCTTTTTAAAATTCTTGGCTTGGTGTTTTTGGTAACCAGACCCCATCCAGGGATTCACCAAGAGTCATCAAGAGTCATGTCATTAGAACAAAAAGCATTGATATCTACCTTGAAATTCCAAGTGATTTAGGAACTCTGCATCAGGAACTGGGGTCAATGACCAAATATTACAAAAAAGATGTTCTCAGTGACTATATATATATATATATATATATATTCACACACACACATATACAGAGAGAGAGTATATATCTAGGTAGATATACATATATACACACACTGGCTCTAATGCTATCTATTTTTTTTAGAGTACTTTTTACAATGAAAACATTGAAAAATACTTTTCTGAATGCCATCTTTGAATTTCTGGAGTGGAATAATATTTTATTAAACTTCAAATGAGATTATATTTTGCTCTCATCCTGACCATAATGTATAACAACTATTATCTAACATTTATTTTTGCTTAAATTCTCACATCCCTTCTAACATGGAGAAGATTTGATATTAAGTGAAAGGATTAAAAAATATAATGATAAAACTTCCTGTAGATTTAGGGTTTCAAGAGTCTACAAATCTGCTGTAATTATACGTATGCTATTATATTTATGTACCTATGCCCTTTTTAGGAAAAGGTAAATAGCTTTTACTGGATTAGCAAAGGAATCTCAAAACTATTAAAAAGTATCATCCTAGGTGGAAAGCTCCTATTTTTATGATATTTTTGCCTTATTCTCACCTGGTAAGAGTCGTGCTGTCTTGATACTCAGTTTCTATTATGCAAAATGAACTTCTCTTACCTGATGACTCATTTTCCCATTTAAGAAAACCCACAAATTAAAATGCTCATTGCATATGGAAGGCAAAATACATATGATCCTAAACCATGTCTTATGCAAATGCTGATTTTTCTAAGCAAAGCATGTCCCAGTATGATCTTGTGTGATGTTTAATCTCATTCTCAGAGAAAACTGTTTTTAATCTACAGTAATAAATATATGTAAATAATGCCTTAGTAAAACAGCTACATAAATCCTTTAATTTAATATTCTCTATTATTCATTTGAAGTTGCATGAAGCAATGTCTTATATCTGTAAGGAAGAAAGATCCTATTAGTCAATGAGACAAATGAAAGATGGAAAGCAAAAATAATATAGACATAATTAATATATATTTTTAAAAAATAATTTTCCCTTAGCCAAAATGTGAAAAAAAAAGTGAAATAAAAGAGAATCCATGGAGGCACCAAGGCATAGTGTGAACAGGGAATATTTTTAGTTTTTCCCAATGATTTTCCCAAGACCACCCTAAAGAAACATAGTTGAAGTGAAAGCAGATACTTGCTCTTCATAAGCAACTTTGCTTCTATCTTATCACTGACCCTTCAGCGAGGATGAAGACTTAATCCCCAATATGTAAAAGTATGGAACCTCCATTGAATGAAGTAAGAGTGTAGAGAGGTCAACATTGTCCTTTTTAAGGACTGCTCGCTGAATATTCTCAGCGGAGCACTATGGTGAAGTCGACATTACTGTCATATCATATCAAGGCAGCCACCACATAATAGTTTGGGATCTGGATTAAGAAACCAAAAAAAAAAAAAAAAAGGTTTAAATAATTCAGAATTCACTAATTTCAAAGACAATGTGACAAGGTGTTATATCACGAATACCAGTATCGGACAGCTCTGGGAATGAGATTTGATTCCCCTACATACTAGATTATGGAATGGAATAAACTCTAAATTCTTGGAGCTTCAATTTTTCCGATGTTTAAGTTTGCTAGGGTTTTCATAACAAAATATTACAGATTTAGTTGCTTTACCAACAGACATTTGTTTTCTCACAGTTACGGTGTCTGGGAGTCCGTGATCAAGGAGTCCACTGATGTGGTTCCTTGTGAGGGCTCTCTTTCTGTTTTGCAGATGATTGCATTCCTGCTGTGTCCTTAGGGAGTCTTTCCTCTGTGACACATGGAAGAGAGGTCTGCTCCTTCCTAAGGAGAGCAATCTGATCACATTAGAGCCCCACCCTATGACTTCATTCAACCTTAGTTATCTCCTTACTGCTCTATCTCAAAAAACTGTCACATCGAGGCACCTGGGAGGCTCAGTCCTTAGGCATTTGCCTTCCACTTAGGTCATGAACCCAGGATCCTGGGATTAAGCCCTGCATCTGGCTGCCCTGCTGAGCGAGGAGCCTGCTTCTCCCTCTCCCACTCCCCTGCTTGTGTTCCCTCTCTCGCTATGTCTCTCTCTGTCAAATAAATAAATAAAACCTTAAAACAAAAACAAAAACAAAACAAACAAACGAAAAGACAGTCGCATTGAGAGTTAGGGCCTCGATACATAAACTTTGGGAGAATGCAATTCAGTCCTAACAATTGTCAAAGAAATAAAAGAAACTCAACACAGGTTCACTACTGTCCATTCTTTACCTTCTGCTTTGCCTTGACCAGATTTTAGTCAGGTTTCTCTTTTACCCACAGACCCCAGAACATGGCTTGGCCCCAAGTCTGGTCGAGAACAAAGCCTACCTTGTCAGCTTCTCCTGGGAATCAGCTGATTGTAGGGAGACACATATCCTATTAGACCCTACTAGTCATTTCCAGTTTTCCCACCAGATTCTGCCTCTATGTGCTGGTCCCTGTTTTACCCTATATAAGAAAAAATCCTTGTTCTGTTTGAATTTGAGATGGTTACAGATTTCTGAAATTAGAATAGTCTTCCTATTGCAATATTTTGTTTTTTTAAATTAAAATCTCCTTCTAAGTCCAGATTTGTCCAGTTTGACAAAGGTTAAAAATGTCTACTTCACTGACTTATTTTTGAGGTTTTCAAACCATCTGGCATAGTATCTACTACATCATGGGTGAATAGTTAGTGTTCCTGGGCATTTGACTTACTTATTAAAGTCCGTGTAGTTTGATACTTGAATAATAATTTGAAATAGGTGTATAAATGTTGCTATTTCTAATATTCTCTCATATAATAGGCAGACTTGGGAGTATTGTAACTTAAGGGTTACATTCCAAAGACTTCATGGAAAAATCATCATACTTAAAATTTGTAGTTGCATTCCAATGTATGGAGTCAAATAACATCAAAATTTCCTAGGGCAACAAATACACTTATGGAATTTAAATGTATGATTTTATTACTTTGACTTCTAAAGCCTGTCAAAAAAATCTTTATCATATGCACAATGATGAACATAAAACAAATGAATAATATATTCCCTAAGTGTCATTACACTGATTTTCTTTTTTTTCTTTTTTTTTTTTTTTTGGCACTGGCAAGGCTCCTGCTTTGTCTTAGGAGAACTTGCTATCCTGTAATAGGAGGGAAGAGGTAATGAACTCATATTTCTGAAGTGCTCACCACTGATGTGCTCTCTTTCTGATGCTTTAATTATACTACATCATTTACCTTTGGGGCAGGTGCTATCATCTCCATTTACACACCTAGGAATAAAGGATCAGAGATGTCAAGTTCTTTGCTCAGTATTATAGTATTGCATATCATTTAAAATTCAAGCACTTTTTTTCCCCATTTTATTTATTTTTTTCAGTGTAACAGTATTCATTGTTTTTGCACAACACCTAGTGCTCCATGCAAAACGTGCCCTCCCTATTACCCACCACCTGTTCCCCCAACCTCCCACCCCTGACCCTTCAAAACCCTCAGGTTGTTTTTCAGAGTCTCTCCCCCTCCCCTCCCCTCCCCAATGTCCATAGCCCCCTCCCCCTCTCCCAATCCCACCTCCCCCAGCAACCCCCAGTTTGTTTTGTGAGATTAAGAGTCATTTATGGTTTGTCTCCCTCCCAATCCCATCTTGTTTCATTTATTCTTCTCCTATCCCCCTAACCCCCCATGTTGCTTCTCCATGTCCTCATATCAGGGATATCATATGATAGTTGTCTTTCTCCGATTGACTTATTTCACTAAGCATGATACGCTCTAGTTCCATCCACGTCGTCACAAATGGCAAGATTTCATTTCTTTTGATGGCTGCATAGTATTCCATCGTGTATATATACCACATCACATCTTCTTTATCCATTCATCTGTTGATGGACATCTAGGTTCTTTCCATAGTTTGGCTATTGTAGACACTGCTGCTATAAACATTCGGGTACTCGTGCCCCTTCGGATCACTACGTCTGTATCTTTAGGGTAAATACCCAGTAGTGCAATTGCTGGGTCATAGGGTAGTTCTATTTTCAACATTTTGAGGAACCTCCATGCTGTTTTCCAGAGTGGTTGCACCAGCTTGCATTCCCACCAACAGTGGAGGAAGGTTCTCCTTTCTCCACATCCTCGCCAGCATCTGTCATTTCCTGACTTGTTAATTTTAGCCATTCTGACTGGTGTGAGGTGATATCTCATTGTGGTTTTGATTTGTATTTCCCTGATGCCGAGTGATGTGGAGCACTTTTTCATGTGTCTGTTGGCCATCTGGATGTCTTCTTTGCAGAAATGTCTGTTCATGTCCTCTGCCCATTTCTTTTTTTTTTTTTTTAATGTTTTATTTATTTATTTGACAGAGAGAGATCACAAGTAGGCAGAGAGACAGGCAGAGAGAGTGAGAGGGAAGCAGGCTCCCTGCCGAGCAGAGAGCCCGATGCGGGACTCGATCCCAGGACCCTGAGATCATGACCTGAGCCGAAGGCAGCGGCTTAAACAACTGAGCCACCCAGGCGCCCCCTCTGCCCATTTCTTGATTGGATTGTTTGTTCTTTGGGTGTTGAGTTTGCTAAGTTCCTTATAGATTTTGGATACTAGCCCTTTATCTGATATGTTATTTGCAAATATCTTCTCCCATTCTGTCAGTTGTCTTTTGGTTTTGTTAACTGTTTCCTTTGCTGTGCAAAAGCTTTTGATCTTGATGAGATCCCAATAGTTCATTTTTGCCCTTGCTTCCCTTGCCTTTGCCGTTGTTCCTAGGAAGATGTTGCTACGGCTGAGGTCGAAGAGGTTGCTGCCTGCATTCTCCTCAAGGATTTTGATGGATTCCTTTCTCACATTGAGGTCCTTCATCCATTTGGAGTCTATTTTCGTGTGTGGTGTAAGGAAGTGGTCCAATTTCATTTTTCTGCATGTGGCTGTCCAATTTTCCCAGCACCATTTATTGAAGAGGCTGTCTTTTTTCCATTGGACATTCTTTCCTGCTTTGTCGAAGATTAGTTGACCATAGAGTTGAGGGTCGATTTCTGGGCTCTCTATTCTGTTCCACTGATCTATGTGTCTGTTTTTGTGCCAGTACCATGTTGTCTTGATGATGACAGCTTTGTAAGAGAGCTTGAAGTCCGGAATTGTGATGCCACCAACTTTGGCTTTCTTTTTCAATATTCCTTTGGCTATTCGAGGTCTTTTCTGGTTCCATATAAATTTTAGGATTATTTGTTCCATTTCTTTGAAAAAAATGGATGGTATTTTGATAGGGATTGCATTAAATGTGTAGATTGCTTTAGGTAGCATGGACATTTTCACAATATTTATTCTTCCAATCCAGGAGCATGGAACATTTTTCCATTTCTTTGTGTCTTCTTCAATTTCTTTCATGAGTACTTTATAATTTTCTGTGTATAGATTCTTAGCCTCTTTGGTTAGGTTTATTCCTAGGTATCTTATAGTTTTGGGTACAATTATAAATGGGATTGACTCCTTAATTTCTCTTTCTTCTGTCTTGTTGTTGGTGTACAGAAATGCAACTGATTTCTGTGCATTGATTTTATATCCTGACACTTTACTGAATTCCTGTACAAGTTCTAGTAGTTTTGGAGTGGAGTCTTTTGGGTTTTCCACATATGGTATCATATCATCTGCGAAGAGTGATAGTTTGACTTCTTCTTTACCAATTTGCATGCCTTTTATTTCTTTTTGTTGTCTGATTGCTGAGGCTAGGACTTCTAGTACTATGTTGAATAGCAGTGGTGATAATGGACATCCCTGCCGTGTTCCTGACCTTAGCGGAAAAGCTTTCAGTTTTTCTCCATTGAGAATGATATTTGCGGTGGGTTTTTCATAGATGGCTTTGATATAAAATTCAAGCATTTTCTTATGAGTAATTTATCATGATTATAATTGCAATAATCTTGCTTCTAACTCACTGTTATTTTATGATTTTATGCTATATTCATCTCTTAAGCCAAGTAAAATAATAAAGATATTATGAATGTAGGATTCCCTCCCTTATATTTCTTTCCTTTTTCTTTTTTTTTTAAAGATTTTATTTATTTATTTGACAGAGAGAGAGAGAAAGAGAGAGAGATCACAAGTAGGCAGAGAGGCAGGCAGAGGGGGGGGGAAGCAGGCTCCCTGCTGAGCAGAGAACCCGATGTGGGGCTCGATCCCAGGACCCTGAGATCATCACCTGAGCCGAAGGCAGAGGCTTAACCCACTGAGCCACCCAGGTGCCCCTCTTTCCTTTTTCTTTAACCCTTCTTCCCACATTAATTTTCTCCTCTTGCTTTCTCAATGTCCATCTTTTAATGGGATAATATCAATAGGCTCTTTTGAGTGTGCCAGCAACTAAACTATCCTCTGTAAGTGACATCCCAAACTTCCCTGTTCCTTTCGTGCATCAACATCTATGTGGATCTTTGGAGACTCAGTTAAAGCTTATTCTTAGTGGAACACAGCAAGAATATTATCTGAAAGCCAAAGTGCATCAAACTCAACTGATAATGAAGTAAAAGGATTTCAACTTTCCGTACTTTCACAGTAACTTAGTAACCTAATGTCAATGATTACATGTCTGAATAACATTCACATAGAGCAAGCTACTTGACAGTAGAAAGAAACAATACATAAATATTTCAGTACCTTGGAGTAAACCCAACTTATAACATTCAGTTGTGCCTGTTTAAAATCTTTCCCAAAATGTATCATTTTCAATTCTTCACACAAGCCTGGCTGTATTTACAATGGTTTAATGAAGTAAAGAGTTACCCATCGAATTTCATCTATGTCAAGGGAATCTAAGCATTTCAATTATAACAGGATATTTCTCTTCTTGATAACTGAATTTTATTCCTTGAAACAAAACATTTGCCACTACCTCTGTGTCTCTTGGCAAAGAAAAACAGAGGAGTATTATGAATATACACAATTATCAGTGATTTTAAAGAAAACAGGAAAGGGAGGCACCTGGGTGGCTCAATGGGTTAAAGTCTCTGCCTTCAGCTCAGGTCATGAGCCCAGGGTCCTGGGATCCAGCCTCACATCAGGCTCTCTGCTCAGCAGGAAGCCTGCTTCCTTTCCTCTCTCTCTGCCTGCCTCTCTGGCTAATTGTGATCTCTGCCTGTCAAATAAATAAATAAAATCTCAAAAAAAAGAAAGATAGAAAGAAAGAAAAGAAAACAAGAAAGGACTATTTGTTCTCGATAACTAACTTTCTACAGCAGAAACGAACATTTCAAAACCTTCAGAAATAAGTGATAAAAGCATGAAATTCATAAAGAATGAGGTACCATATTAAGAGAAGGATGTTCACAAAAGAAAAAGTATTTTTCCCCACTGATAAACATCGCCAGGTAGTTCTAGCTACCCATGGGAGGTAACATGCATAAAGTCTCTAGTATAGGCTCAGTTCCCTCATATATGCTTAATTTTTGGCACTTATTCTCTAAACTGATGATCAGTTGGTAAGGCTAATTGAAAACCAGACAAAGTGGTTCCACATTTTATTCTATTTTATTTATTATTATTATTTTTTAATTTATTTATTTGACAGAGAGATCACAAGTACGCAGAGAGGCAGGCAGAGAGAGCGGGGAAGCAGGCTTCCTGTGGAGCAGAGAGCCTGATGCGGGGCTCGATCCCAGGACCCTGAGATCATGACCTGAGCTGAAGGCAGAGGCTTAACCCACTGAGCCATCCAGGTGCCCCTGGTTCCACATTTTAAAAATGTATTTACACAGAGACCCTTGTGTAATATGTATAATTAGATAATGATTTGTAACAATGGGTACTAATTAATATATTACAGTACATAAAGATTAAAGAATAAAAATTCTCACAAAGAAGATTTATACAAGGATTAGTTTCTTTTTTCGGTATTTTGCTTTTTGACTTTTTATTAAAGTACACAATTGTATTTTTATAAAAATTATTAGGAAAAACAGGTAAATCTCTTTAAAATACATAGTCTAAGTTCATAAAAATCTGCCTCAAAATAGACATACATACTGTTACTTGGTGTGATTTTTCTACAGTTTCAAATAATGTTGACTAAAGAAAGGTAGTGAAATAAGTATTCAGAGGTCAGGAACTCTTCATAGAACTGCTGCTCGAACACTTAGATTGTCTTTAATTCAAATTGATTATTAGATCACATGCTTTTGAGTGCTGTATACTTTAAAAGTTTTACTGATAAAAATTTAAAAAACAAAAAAATTTGTAGAAAGTGTTGCTGATGCGTGAAAATTTTTAAAAAATAAAAGATTTAAAAATCTTTCCTAAAATAAATAAATAAAAGTTTTGCTGATATGAATGTGTTCATAAAGAATGACTTTTTTTTTTTTTTTTTTTGCATTTTCTGAATATCACTTGTAAAGTCACCTTTTAAAAATGTAGTTACTATTTGGGAACAGGGAAAATTTGAATGCTATTTCTTTACATGTTAATAAACAAGAGCTCCATGTCTAGTTTACTCTGATGGAAAAACCGCAGAATGTTAAGTCAGGGCACACAGAGCTGGTTTTGTGTTCCCAGAAGTAAATTGTTTCACTTGTGCATTTGTGGATTTGTTACAGTTGGTAGAGTGACTTAAAAAGATCAAGCTTGAAACACTGTTGGGAACACAGGACACAGGTTCTTATAACAGATTTTAAATATGAGGAGGTACCTACTAAGGAGGAGTACCCAGGTATCGGATGCCAACCAGTTAGATGGTGGACGCTGTATCAATAAGGGCCAATCTTGAACGTATTTTCTAACCTTTGCATAATGGTCAGGGCTACTATCCTCCAGGCTGATGCAGGTCTGCACAACAGCTCTTGACTTGGTGAGCAGAGAGCAGGGACCATTACAGGTCTCACTTTCTCTTTGGTAGTGAACATCCTGAAGAGCTGGTCCTGTTTAAATTCATGAGTTCCTGCAGCTAGAATGTTAATATGCAAATCCTGACTGTACCTTTGATTGTCTATTTAACTTGGTGCAATTTAGCTAACCCCTCTAAACATCATTTTCTTTGCATATAACTAGGGATAATGAGAATGCTTTCCACTCTGAATTGTATGAGAGAAAAAGAAAAGGAAGTGTTTAACATAGTAGTACTAAATTAATGTTAATGATAATTTTATTTTTTATTTTTATTTTTTTTATTTTTTTATTTTTTAAAGATTTTTCTATTCATTTACCCGACAAAGAGAGAGATCAGAAGTAGGCAGAGAGGAAGGCAGAGAGAGAGGAGGAAGCAGTCTCCCTGCAGAGCAGAGAGCCCGATGCGGGGCTCGATCCCAGGACCCTGAGACCATGACCCGAGCCGAAGGCAGCGGCTCAATCCACTGAGCCACCCAGGCGCCCCGCTAATGATAATTTTAGTCTGTGTAAAAATGCCACATCTGTGATGATGCGATTTGCAGGGGCTTATGAAACAAGATACAGTCATGATGTTACTACAGAAGACACTGCATCATATTATAACCATCTTATTTCTTAAGGCCCTGCGGATAGCGTCGTCATAGACACAGCATTTTTATACAGACTAAAATAATCATTAACATTAATTAATTAATTAAAAGTATGTAAGTGTTTTCCACTAACTGGCAGATGTGAGAAGGTATAGAGAATAAAAATTCTGTGGTTTAAAGTTAAAAAACAGAGCAGGGCTTGAGCCCCTTTGAGTCCCACTGTGTTAGCCAGGGGTGGAGGATGAGCTCCACTCTGTGATAGGGACCAAGTGATCTCTTAGGTCTTATCTCTAGATAAGCATGTAGGCAATAAAAACTCACTAACATGCACTGTATCATGAGGACATAGAAAATATAGCTCCAGAAGTTAAATTAATGTGTACTGGGGGAAAGTCATTAAAGAGGGCAATTATAATATCTCAAGGACTTAAACTCAGTAACACTGGAAATTTATCAATGGCTTTCTGGTCAGAACAACAGGTTTCCTCTTAGTGGTCAATGACATAAATGATTTTGAAAAATACAGTATTTTAATATAATTTTATTTTTAAATTAATTTTAACTGCAAAACTAAGCTGCTATTAAATATATGGGGATTTGGTGGTGAGCTTAAGAAAATAATCAGGAAGTTAGAGTGTTCCAATGTTTAAGAGTTTTGCTTAATGAGTTTAGTATGTGTGGGTGAAAAATAGGTTATGTTCCAGATGGAACAAAGTTAAGTTTTAGGATGGTGTTGCAACCATGCTGAGACTATTGACAAGGGGAAGTTACAATGATCTGTAAGGCAAATGTAAAATTATCAGGATTTTTGTGATTTCAAAGAGATAACTATTGGAAATATTTAATTCTTAATAGTAAGCATGGAAATTGCTTACTGTAATATAATGTAAGGATAATATTTGCTTGTATGCTAATAGTTATTCAATTATAAGATATAAGATAATTATTTCAAAGATTGACAAAAGGATATATGCCTCAGTTATGACTTCTTCTTGAGAGAACCATTTTACATGGGTAAACCAAGTTGATGAACTAGTAAAAATAATACATTTGTATTCTCTGGAATTCAGGAAATCAAAAGTTCATTGAAAAACTCATATTTTCCTTCACAGAAAATATTAGCTTCTTAATAATCATTTCTACTGTGAGCAGTCAATAAGTTTTTTCTACAGGTACAATGAAATTGATAGGAAAGGGGGATTAGTTATTTAGATATTTTCACACACATTTTTAGCAATTGTTCTAAGTCTTAGTTAAAATCTTCTCTTTAGCGGAATGAAAAATTAATTGAATACAACAAGGTATTTTTTCTTTTCTTTTTTTGTGACTTGTTATGGACTATGACTACAACAATTTCAATATTCACTAGCATATTTAAAAAAAAAACACACACACAATACTTGGCACCTAGGTGGCTCAGTTGTTAAGCGTCTGTCTTTGGCTCAGGTCATGATCCCAGGGCTAGGATCGAGGCCCACATTGGGCTCTTTGCTCAGCAGGAAGACTGCTTCTCCCTCTCTCACTCCCCCGCTTGTCTTCCCTCTCTCACTGTCTCTCTCTTTCTCGGTCAAATGAATAAATAAAACCTTTAAAAAATAAGAATCACAATACTGGTAAGATCATTACAAAATAAGCATTAAGTAAATTCATTTATTATTACTTCTGTCTTCTGGTCCCTAGGCTTTATCATGTGAGAATACACCCTAAATTTCTCTCCATGTGACCGTCATGCAATCATACATTTGACAATATTTACTAAGCATTAAGTAAGTCTCAGTCACTGTGCTAGAATAAGCATAAAACATGCCCTCTTTGAGCTTGGAATCGTGAACTTATTAAATAAAAGCTTCTGGACTTAATATGCTAAGTATATAACTAAAAGTTTCTAATGTGAATTCTCTAATAAAAAATATAAGAAGATGACATAAAACTTAAATTATAAGGCAAATAAAGGATTGATACATATTATACATTATTTATTTAGTCATATTTGAAAATGTTATAGCTTATTATAAGAAAAATATTTGAGGAATTTCTAGGATTCTTTAAAAGATAACTTTACATGCCTATGGACTAGGCAAGTAATTTAGCAAAATAGACTTTTACTGCTATACACACTGCTCTGGGCTAATTCTGTCCTAAATCATGGCAACATACAATTACAAGGACTTTCACAGATTAAAAAAACATTGGTACTGAATAGAACAGCACCTGGCATTCAGAACAGATTTGTTTCAAAGCATTAAAAATTACATTTTACTTCATTACTTAATCTTCTGCTGTGTTGGTTGGCTTTGATAAAGTAAAAAATAGCCCTTCTGACAGCTGGAGTGTCAGAAGGAATTGAGACATGTAAGAGAACCACAAACTTTTCTAAATGGACTACATTATACTTATAAAACAGATGAACTGTTTTAAACCAAACCAGGATGTTCCTAATGGACTAAGCTTAACTCTTAAACTCTTTCCAGGTCATTAGATTCATGTATTCCAGGAAAATGTTATAGTAACTTCATGTACTCATGTGTTCTAAAGACAAGACCACTCTTCTCAAAACTCTAATTTATAATTTCTTTCTTTTTTTTTAAGATTTTATTTGTTTATTAAACACACACAGACAGAGAGCACAAGCATGGGGAGCAGCAGGCAAAGGGAGAGGGAGAAGCGGAACTCGATCCCAGGACTCTGGGATCATGACGTGAGCTGAAGGCAGATGCTTAACTGACCGAGAGCCACCCAGACGCCCCTAATTTATGATTTCTTATAATCTCTGACAAGATCATTTCATGACTAAATTCTGTCCTCCAAACTTTATTAGTACCCCTTCTATAAGGCTACTTTTTTGAAAATGTCCCAGAACGCCCCTATTGTGGGATTTTTCTGGTTTTAGCATGTACTAAACCTAACTTTCTTAATTTTGTACAATTCTGTTAGCCTTTGGCTGGTGGATATATACAGCTTATTTAACTACACATTTTTTGGTTTTTAGTCTTTACAAGGGCTAATAATGAAATTTGATATCAGAAATATACAAAGGACATATGGTAGGCTTGCCCTCATGTAATCTAAAAGTAAACGTTTGACTTGGAGTACAGTAAGGTTTAGAATCAACAGCAGAATTTGTAGATCTTCTCTCTACTGTTTGAACATTAATATGTCTCACCATTGATCTGTTTCTTTTGGTGTCTGAGACTTTTCCTCTCAAACTGTGTTCTTTATTCTTTGTATCGTTCATGTTAAAGAAATGCTATGGCAGCATAAAATCTTTGGAAGATCTTCTCTATGTTTTTATTTTTTTTAAAGATTTTATTTATTTATTTGACAGATGGAAATCACAAGTAGGCAGAGAAGCAGGCAGAGAGAGAGAGAGAGGAGGAAGCAGGCTCCCTGCTGAGCAGAGAGCCCAATGCGGGGCTCAATCCCAGGGTCCTGGGATCATGACCTGAGCCGAAAGCAGAGGCTTTAACCCACTGAGCCACCCAGGCTCCCCTTCTTTATGTTTTTAAATAAATGATTTGTTTTGAAATTCTCTTAGTTTTAAAGAAAAGTTGAAAGTGGTACAGAGGTCCTTATAACTTACAGATTCTCCCAATATTCATGTATTACATAATCATGGAATATTTGTCTGAACTGGAACATTACCATTAGCATTACTACCAACTAAACTATAACTTTACAAAGATTGCCACTAAGGTCCTTTTACTGTTCCATAAATCAACCCACAATATCATATTACATTTAGTCATTATGTTTCCAAGTTATTTCTGTTCTGTTACAGTTTCTCAGTCTTTACTTGTTTCTCCTGGTTTTGACAGCTTTGAAAAATATTGGTCAGGTATTTAGAGTATCTCTCAGTTGGGTCTGTATGTTTTTCTCATGAAATATTATGATATCAATCTGACTCATTACTGGTGATGCTAACCTCAATCAGTTGATTAAAGTAGTGTTTGCCAGCTTTCTTCAACTTCACTATTTACCCCTTCATATACTATATCGTTTGAAAGTAAGTCATTAGGTTCAGCCCATAATCAAGAAGAGGAGAATTATGCTCCACCTCCTAGGAAGGGGGAAGTGACTACATATAGTATTTAGAATTTTTCTCTAAGAAATATTTTCTTTTTTCTCAAGTTATTCAATCAGTGTCATGTTGGATGCATGTGCATTTATTTCATAACTTTAATTATAATCCAGTACTACATCATTTAAAATTGTTGCTCTAATATTTTCTTCTTGTCCATTGAGAGTGTTTTCAGGTAATCCCTGTGTGTTCCCCTTCCTTCTTCTTCCCCTCTCCTTGTACTTCCTTAACTTTCTAGCATTATAGGATGTTCCTGATTCTCATATTTTCCCTACCCTGACCCTAGAAGCAGCTATCAGGGCTCCTAGGAATCAGGAGCCCTGATTCCTTTTTAATGGAAAATGATATAAGGAAAACAAAATCTGAAAATTAGCTTCCTATATTTTGATAACTTACCGTAATATAAATTCTACTCTTCATACATACAATTAAAATAATAATAAAACTACGTTCCAAAGCCTATCTTACTTCTAGAATACCATCATATGGAAGTTAATTATATGAGGAACATTTGGGACATATAAAATCAATTTTGTTTTTGAGGGTGATAGTGATATCTGGGGTCTGGTGGCACCAGGCATCCATTGACTCTGCTTGAGAGATCAGTGTGTTTCTGGAAGTCATTCATACAAGGATCTGGTCCTTCGGCTCTTGAAATGATTTTGTAAACTGCCTGTTAGTTAACCTGTAATAATCTCTTCATCCTTAAAACAGCTGCAGAGTTCTATTGTCTGAAACTAAGAATGTCAGCCCATGCACTGACTGTGGGAGATAAAGTACTAAATACAGGTCATCAATTCAGGACATGTACTATATCCTAGAATGACATCCAATCACTCTGAGAAGCCATAACTGTGAGGGAAAGAAAATCAATTTAGACTTAGTATCCAGCCATAATTAAAAAGACCTCTCAAGGGACTCCTGGGTGACTCAGTTGGTTAAGCGGCTGCCTTCGGCTCAGGTCATGATCCTGGGATCGAGTCCCACATCGGGCTCCAAGCCATCGACGTAAGTTCACCGTGAAGCATACCACTTTGCAGGGGTAGACATATTAGAGAGTAAACTTGCACAAATGAAACATTCATACCTTCAAAACTTATACAAGCCATGTCCTTTTTATAGCTTTTGGCTCAATGTTATAAGACTTACCTGACAGTAAGAAAATGCTGGTTAAACTAATTATCATTACTTTGTGGTGAACACCTCAAGTAATATGGCTTTAATTTTGAAATAGTTAGATATTTAGTTTCTAATGAAGTCCCAAAACAATTTCAGAGATATTTTTAATAGTGGAAGATATTCTCGCTGAAATACACATGAAATTGGTCAAAAGTCTCTGTTTTCTCTTTTATAATTCTCCTATTTGAGACGTTTCTGAAGCACAAGATGGTGCAAGACCTGTCTTGTATTAGACTGTTCTTAAAGACTGAATATGTGACTTATTAAGAAAATTGTTTCTAAAAGGAAATACCTTATAACATGCCTCCAAAGTCCTCAAGATTGAACCTCTTTCTTAGGTGCAGGGAGGATTAATAAGCAGCAGTGTGTATACCATACATACCCATGTCACTGTGTCCTTTTCCCACCAATAACCTCACTGAAGTAACAGGTCTTTTTTTTTTTTTTTTAATAGGATGTCTTCCTCATACTCTGATATAAACCTTTTGCAACGTATTGAGAAAATATCAGGCTCTCACTCCTTATTACTTTTCAGGTCCTAGTGGACTAGGGGGGTGTTCTGTGGGATGGTGAGGGGTCCTGGACTCCGTGGACCATATTGTGGCATTAAGTGCAGGAATTGATGTGTCACTGAGGCAGTAGAGTAAAATCTGCTCTTCCATTTTTCAAAAAAAGGCAAATGGATCTGGTAGCTATTGTTTACTATATGGAATGTGTTATTTTCATCAATGGCTCAGTCCAACTATCAGAGGCCAGTAAGAATTTTCTATTTTCTGTTATAACAAATTACAACAAAATTAGTGACTTAACGCAAAAAAAATTTATCTTTTAATTCTGTACATCAGATATCCAAAATAGGTCTCATTAGGCTCATCAGCAGGACTGTGTCTTTTTGGAGGCTTTAGAGGAGAATTTACTTCCTTGCCTTTTCCACTTTCTAGAAACTATCTACATTCCTCACTTCATGGTCCGCATGAGGTCCACATTTATAAAGCCAGCAATAGAGTGTCTCTCTGACCCTGTTTCCATCTTCACAACAGTTTTCTCCTACCAAAGCTAAGAAAATTCTCCCTTTATATAGATTGATGTTGTTAGACTGGGAACACCTGGATAATCCAGAATAATCTCCCCATATCAAGGTCATTAAACTTAATTACATCTGTAAAATTCCATCTGCCATGTAGTGTAATATTCTGGGCATTAGGGCATGAACAGTTTAGAGGAGGAGAGGAGTTATTTTGTCTATCACACTATATTTAGTTATATTTGTTAACAGCAGTCCTATTGAGTCTTATATTACTCACTAGGAATACAAATTTTCTTTACCAATTAATCCGAAGACCTGAATTTGACTAAAAGAGACTGCTTTTAAACCTGTGATTTTCAAGACATTGATGATCAATCATTTATATTTCCTCAAGAATGATGAGGACAATGATGACAATAATGATGATTTTATCAGGACGGGCTGCTCCATTGACTTCCACTTGTTTCTTCACACCATAATATTGTTTCTAGACCAAGGAACCAATATTGGAATATACATTTTTGTTATATTTTCAGGAACTGGAAAAATGATCAGAGAATAGGGTCAAGGGTCCAAAGTTCTTATTCCCACAAATTCTTACTCTAATTTGCACCTCACAATAATATTTTAGTTTTCTGGTAATTATAGTTAGCTTGGAGTTAAGATCATTTTCTCAAAAACTTTTTTTCTGTCTCCTTAGCTTACGTCTCTGTGGGAAATATGAGCAATGTAAAGGACCCAGTGTCCCCTATAATCAAGGTAGACAGTAGGTAAACTATAGGACTGATAAATGAAGTTAATTATGTGATTTTTAGAGGTTTTGATTTTTTTTAATGATTGTGATTCAAGTCAAAACAGACTTATTTATCAATCTTGAATTGTTTTGGTTTTACAAATCAAGAAGTTTAATTGTCTTTCATTTTAACTTGTAGGAATCCATTGATTATCAGTTTTCTGTATGCCATACCATTCTCTAAGCCCTGGCTACTGAGCATAGGCTGAGGACTATTGTGATAATCACATACATTTCACTTCTGACAAAAGTGAACTCATAAAGCTAAGTGTTCCTCTGATTACAATTAAGAATGGAAACCCCCACTGGATTATATGCTCTACCATCACCATTTCTAGTACAAAACAAGTTTCAAAGATTCGTATACTCCCCTCATTAATTTATTTCATAAATATAATATATATGTATTCTCTATCTATTTTGTATATCTATCTATTTGTCTAGAAAAGGAGAAAGAATTTTCAGAGCCTGTGAGCCTGGAAAGTATAAAGATTGGGCCAGGTGAAAAGACTACATAGGGGAAAAAAAAAAAAAAATATATATATATATATATATATGTATCCCTATCTCTGCAGACTTACAAGCCATCCCAATGTATTATATTATTTATAACCTTACAAGGCCAACAGCACATGTGTTAGACTTTGGATAAAATACACGTTACCTATTAGTTAAACGCCAAAGGGATTTTCTATTTAAATTAATAAAATACATGGATTCTATAGCATCTATTTTTGTTTTCCACAGATCATTTTCCCCCTTATTTCTTACATCCCAAACTGTGTTCAGGACTGATGTGTTAATATCATAGCCAGTTTTTAAGAAAGTAATGTATTCTTCTCTACGTGGTTAGTTCTCTTCACTCACTAGTCTGATGGCTGATATTGGGGTCACTTTTGCCCTCCTTTTTCCAGAAGATTAATGACAATGGTTCTAGCTTAGGACATGTGCTCACTGAGACCCAGTGACTTTCTCATATTCTACACTTCACCTCTGGAAACCACCAATCATCTGTTCTCTATAGCTATGAGCTTGGGTTTTTTGTTTGTTTCCACATAAAAGAGAGATCATATGGTATTTTCCCTCTCCTTCTCTGATTTATTTCATTGAGCATAATGTCTACAAGGCCCATCCATGTTGTCACAAATGGCAAGATTTCATTTTTTATGGCTGAATAATATTCCATTGTGTGTGTGTGTGTGTGTGTGTGTGTGTGTGTGTGTGTGTACACACATATATGCTATATATATAAAACAAATTAAAAATAACATTTTCTAATATTTCTTTCTTTCTTTTTTTATTAAGTGGGTTTCATTCCCAGCATGGAGCCCAATGCCAGGCTTGAACTCATGACTTTGAGATCAAGACCTGAGCCCAGATCAAGTCTTAGCTGACTGAGCTAAGCTTAGCTGACTGAGCCTCCCAGGCACCCCAGTATTTTCTAAGATTTCCACTTCTTCTCTTTTTAAAATTTCTCAAAGGATCATCTAGGAGTGTGCTTAGTATTTTTCAAGATCAGATTGTTTTGGTCCTGTAATGGCTATTTGAAATACTAACTTCATTCTTTTAAAAATTATTTAAATATTTTAGTTCAAATTGCAATGTATCATCTTAAAATTTTTGTTTTCCTGATTTTACTCAACTAATTTTAAAAAGCAGTTCAAAGTAAATTGCTCTTATATCCATCAGAATGACAGATTTAATTTAAAAACGTGTTCTTTGCTGACTCCTGTATATAATTTTGTTTTGTTAGTTTGTATTGTTTGAAACAATCTGAAGTCTTGCTGATTCTCTTATTTTTTTTAAACTGTACATTTAACACATTCTAACATTCTAACACATTTCAACCTTGTAACATAATTAATACTTTTTAATGGGGGATCAACATTAGTAGCATTATATGATACCAAATACAAGTTACAATATAAACATCTAATATTGCATGCAAACCTGAGAATGGTTGGCTAGTAATCTTTATCACTGCTTTTCTCAACCTTCCCATAAAACACAATAGTAAATAGAATGACTTACAAAGGTGTACACACCCTATTCCTATAACCTGTAAGTATGTTTTAATACAAAAGGCAAAAATGACTTTCCAGTCATAACTAGGGATAAAAACTTAAAATAGGGGGAAGCCTGGCCTATCCAGATGAGTCCAATCTAACCACCTGAACTCTGGAAGCAAAGAATTTTTTTTCCAGTTAGAGGGAGAAGAGATGAGACAGAGTGACAATATACACATGGGTAAACATGTATAACAATAGAAATGAAATAATTTTAAAAATTGCATCTTCTGGGGCACCTGGGTGGCTCAGTGGGTTAAGCCTCTGCCTTCTGCCCAGATCATGATCTCAGAATCCTGGGATTGAGCCCCACGGTGGGCTTTCTGCTCAGCAGAGTGCCTGCTTTCCCCTCTCTCTCTGCCTGCCTCTCTGTCTACTTGTGATCTCTCTTTGTCAGATAAATAAATACAATCTTTTAAAAAATGGATCTTCTTTAGTTAAGGACCTAGAAAATTGCACTTGTAAAATTTCCTATTTTTTTTAAACATGTAAATTAGGAAAGTCTTATTAGTCTTTTTTGAATGTGACCTTTTTCTTCATTCTGGATATTTCATTTCATCCTGAGGGCCATATTGAATTAAATTATAATTAAGGTGCAGTGAGAAAAAGATTGAAGAATGGAACAAATTGTTTATGTTTTCCAGTATAGAAGGGGTTGCAGTGGTAATTTCAGAATACATTAGTATAGAAGAGGGGTTGAGAAAGTTATTGAACTTATACATCCTCTGACATAGCATCATTCAATTTTTCCATCCTTTCCAGAATAATGTTCTAACATTCATCAGAGAGAAGTAAAATGTTTGTGAATTTAGCTGAGGGGGTATTTTGTTGAAGTTTTATTTTCTGAAATGGTTTTTTGCCAGTCTCAGCCCCATGACTACAACCAGTCAGTAATTCCTTCAGGAGAAGCACATGAAAGCCTTACATTTTATTCTTTACTTGAGGTAAACTTCTGAGAGTTGAAATCGTCATTCTATTATTTTGGGTTGTTTAGAAATATCAGAAGCGACAACGTGACCCTGAAAACTGATATTTCTCATCTCACAGATCTCTGGCAGCAGGTTCTTTTGTTTGCTAGCAACAATCTACCTTGGCTCACTTGAGTAAAAAAGGAAAAAAAAGATTTTATTGGAAGGTTATTGGATGACTGAAAGCTTAAAAGAAGTGAACAAACATACTTTTAGATAGAGCCCCAAGACCTTAACCACGGGAGCTCCTGGAGACTTTTTGTAGGCTTCTCTGAAAGAAAGTCAGTGCTAAACACCTTCTTTCTATCTATCAGCTTTAACAATCAATTTTCCAGGAAAACAAATCTGATTGCTCAGTATTGGAATTTTGCCCTTGTGTCTGTCATCCCAAAGTAGAAGAAAAAGTAAGGAGCTGCAACTAATCATCAGCAGTGCCGAGAGCACAATGACCCTATGTAGGGCTCGATCCCAGGACCCCGAGATCATGACCAGAGATGAAGGCAGAGGCTTAACCCACTGAGCCATAGGGGGCCCCTACTTCTAACTTTTAATGAACTGATTTGATTCTAGCAAAATTTTTCTTGCAGTGTATTATGACTTTTTTTTTCTTTTTTTTTAAAGATTTTATTTAGTTATTTGACAGACAGAGATCACAGGTAGGCAGAGAGACAGCCACAGAGAGAGGGGAAGGGAAGCAGGCTCCCAGCTGAGCAGAAAGCCCAATGCGGGGCTCGATCCCAGGACCCTGGGACCATGACCCGAGCCGAAGGCAGGGGCTTTAACCCACTGAGCCACCCAGGTGCCCCATATTATGATGTTTCTTTAGAGTTTGTAGTTCTCTTCATTTTTCTCGATAGCTTGCAATTTCAACTCCTATTTCTTTTCCCAGGGGTTTTGAAGTATTTTTCAAGGAGATTGAGTTAGAGCAAGGGCAGAAAGATTATCTTTCCATGTTGACTTTTAGTTACAATGCTTTGTTGTGAGAGGAAGTGGTCTAGTGTAATTTTTTTGGTGTGGAATTTATTGAGATTTTTCTTATTGGTCTAATAAACAGAAAAACATTCCATATTCCACAGGGATTTGTTAAGAATTGTTTTCTTCATTACTGGAAAAATATATATTTCTTAACTTCTCGATATGCTTTATACTTTTTAATGGCAATGAAGTCCAGATAGTTTTCTTAAATTAAAAAAAAATGTATATCTAATGAGCCAAAATTATCACTGCTAGTGTTCCACTAGTGTTTATTTTACCAACATGACACAAATTATAATATAGTGCTGTTTCTTTTATATAATGGTGGAGTCATTAAACTGATGGATTATCTTCTGTAAATATGGTTAAATTATAAATGACATCAACTGAATCAAGCTTATTAATTGGATTTTTTAAACTTCCACATGCCTGATAATATTTTAGTCTCCTGTTTATTTAGTAATGCATGTTGGCTTCAAAGGGATCTCTTCCCATGTTCTTTTTGGTTCCATAGTATGTATTTTTGGTATTATATATTTCTGAGATAAGATTCTATGCGTTAACTTCTCTGTCTTTCCAGAAGGATGCATACAATTTGAAAGTGACACCAACACATTGGAGCCCTTAGAATCATAAATGCCAAATAAATCACACACCTCTTCCTAATCACAGTTCTGAAATCAATAACTGATATCATGGAACACCAGCATATTACCTTTATGACTGATAACGTTGGTTAAGGATTTATCTTGGGAATGAGAATCATACTTGTTTAATATATTTCCTAATCCCCCAGTCAAGTTTATAGCACAGTCCATCAGGAAAATGAGGATCTGCAAAAAATTTAAAGAGAAGATAAAGACTGAAAACCCAAGATTTATAGCCTTTTAGTGGATTAGCTCCATCCAATGTAGCAACATAGGCCAATGAACATGTCTTCCCAACCAGGTAACTTATTCTTTCACCGTGAGAAAAAATAAGTAATGTACAGGTCAAGAGATCTTTTAGAGAGGAGATTATTACATAATAAGATAAGAACTGTGGAGAAGTCTTCTCTCTGACATTATGCAGTTTTGAAATGTTGACATGTCACTCTGATGGATACAAGAGTCAGCAAACTTTTTTGTAAGTTACCACATAACAAGTAATTGTGGGTTTTCAGTCCCCATGGTCTCTGCTACAATGACCCAGCTTTGTTTGGATCCATAGACATCCATAGACAATCCATAAAGGATGAGTGTGGCTGTGTTTCAATAAAACTTTATGTAAAAAAACAGGGAGTAGGCTAGATTTCTCTACTGACATTAGTTCACCAATCCATGTGCTTGAGTAATGTTGACTCAGTTTACAAAAGTCCTTTATGTATCTACACATCTTTACTTTATCTTGATATGTGGCTTTCATAGATAATTTTGAAAGCTTCCCAAGGTAATGAAAGATTAACATCAATCTATAGAGCTAGTGAAATGAGAGTCTTTTTTTTGTTTTGTTTTGCCTTTCCATGTGACTAGATTCTAGATATTGAGAAATTTTATTATTAGGGGCTGCTAGTTGAATCAGAACCATCAATCCTCATAGTATCTTTAGATTTCGGAAGTGGTTTATAAACAGCAACTCCTATATCAAATAGGATTTTGTTTCCTGACTCCTTCCATCTATTTCATCCCTGCTGAAATCACTGTAGCTTGGTAGTTTGGAGGATTTCTTTCAAAATTCTTGTTCAATAGAATAATTCTTCTCAGAGCATTCTTTCCATGTGGTATCTGAGTCATACTAGCACTTCCTTGATCAGACTATTAATTCTGCTTTTATTTTAATTGACTTGTAAATATGAGCGACAAATGTGCTACAGGATCAATTTGTCCAAGGTAATTAACACTATTTATCTCAATGACCTCCCAAGTAGACTTATTTTGCTTTCACATTCAGTATCATGTTACCTCTCAACAGCAAAGTATAACCCATCATAATGTAATTAATGAAAATGACTACAAATATGTGATCCAAAATAATTGGCTCTATCAGATGGATGTAGAACTGTTCAAATTCTTTTAGATTTACTTCTTTGATACACAATTTAAATGGATGATTCTATATCTCTGATGTCTACGTAAGTCACATGTGGTGTTTACAAAGAAAATGGATCTTTATTTTCATCTGAGAAGTATTAATCACATGTACATTTGAAGCATTGTATCTAAACTATGGTTTGCAAACAGATATCAGGGTATGTTGGGATCACCTGAAGACTGCATCATTTCTGCCTTGCTGAGAAAAGAGATAATAGAAGGTATAGTTATACTGTGGTTTTGCAGATTACCTGAGACTATGTATGTAAGCCCTTGCCATAAGGACTGACAAATAATGAGATCTTAAAAATATTAACTTTATTGTGATGATAACTCCTGGTGCTGCAATTTACTTTTTCTTAAAGTAAGAGAATAAAAGCTAATTTTCAATATTCCTTTGTTTTCAATAAAATGACTTGTCATGAAGGCACTGAGTAAGATTATAGGAATATTATGACATAATTAATGGAGTATTGACTAAATATTCAACACTAACCTAATTTTATATTTTATAAGGAATTGTGTTCAATTTTGTTAGAGACAACTTAAACGTTATAAAATAATAAAAATGCCAGATGTTTAGTACATTCATCAGTAAGTGAAAAATGGCTGAATTAGCAGTTGGGAGGAAGTTAAGGACAAAATAAATTTCCTGTTAGTGGGGAATTTCTGCTTAGAAAGTATAGAGAATGTTAGCAGCTGGTATGAAGAAGGCTTTGATGTAAACAACTGTTTTCTAATTTGATGGTTAGACTCTGTCGTCATTGCCTAACAGTAACTGAAATCCTTCTGCTGCCCTTCTGGGCCAACTGGACATGACTTGGATTAATCTTCTAAGAATACAGTGGTTTCTAAGCCTGGATGATAATTTAAAATATCTAGGAAAAATTCAAATTATTTTATTTCAGAATATTCAACCAATACAGATATCTGATTTTTTTCACCCAGCAATCCAGAAGCAATTACTAGAAGCAATCCTACACCAGGTACATCCTGTAAAAAAAAAAAAAATTCCATAGGCAAGAACTCTTCCACAACCAAATAACGTAATGTGTCTGCCAGGAGGTTTGTCCTTAGTATGTTTATAAAGAGATTAGGCCAGATCTTCTACAATTCTCTGACTCTCTTGCAATGAGAGCTTTTGTTATTAATATTTTCGTCTATGTTAATCAGGAATAGAAGTCTAAAAATGTCTTTTTTATGTTATCTTTGTCTTGTTTTCATTTTTAGATTGTGCTGACCTCATAAAGCAACCAGAGAATATTTCTTCATTCCTTATTTTTTGAAAATAGTTTGTGTAAGATTGACTTTAGTAGTTCTTTCTTTTAACATCTAATATAATTATTAATAAGTTCATTTAGACCCATAGAATTCTTTGTAGGGAAGTTATATCTTTGATATTATGGGTAGTCCAGTACAGATCTGTATTCTGTTATCTTCCTGTGAAGAATGTCATGCAGATCCTTTGGCTGAATTAAAATTCTGAACTCTGGTCCTCATATGGTAGTCAGAAGCTAAAAATCTCTACTCCATTTGTTTTAGTCTTCCAACCATTGCTTTCTGCTGAGTACATTGAAACCTCCTCAAAATATATCTATAACTTGTATAAGAATGTGGGCAGAGTTCATATGCAAATTTTGTGTCTCTTCCTTAGTAACATTTTCTTTCTGGAATTTTCCCTTTCACTTTCTAGCCACTTCTGACACTATAAACATCACCATCTGGCTCCTCAAGTCAGTAAGATTACAGTTTACTGATTGCTTTTCAACTTTCCTAAGCAGGCCCACTAGAGAGTACCTTCAGGCAAAAAATAAAATTGCATGCTGCACCAAATTTGTTGCCTTTTTCCAAGTTAGACTGCCAGTTTCCTTCTGCTTATGGTGACTCCCCAGAGTGTTCAAAAGTTGTGCTATTAAAAATAATAAAAATTGTCCAGAGATTTTAATTTTTATTGAAAGGAGTACATCTGTTGTAGGCTATTCTCTCATTGTCATAAATGGAATTCTCTTCTATGAAGTCTTTTTTTTTAATTTAATCTTATTTTTTCAGTGTTCCAAAATTCATTGTTATGTACCACACCCAGTGCTCCATGCAATACATGCCCTCCTTAATACCAGGCTCAAATATCTCCCTGCCCCTCCCCCCAGATCCTCTGTTTCTCAGAGTTCACAGCCTCTCATGGTTTATCTCTCCTTCCGATTTCCCCCTATTCACTCTTCCTTTCTCTTTATGTCCTCCATATTATTCCTTATGCTCCACAAGTAAGTGAAACCATATGATAAATGACTTTCTCTGCTTGACTTATTTCAGTCAGCATAATCTCCTCCAGTCCCATCCATGTTGATACAAAAGTTTGGTATTCATCCTTTCTGATGGCTGAGTAACATTCCATTGTATATATGAACCGTATCTTCTTTATCCACTTGTCTGTTGAAGGGCATCTTGGCTCTTTCCACAGTTTGGCAGTTGTAGCCATTGCTGCTATGAACATTGGGGTACATATGGCCCTTCTTTTCACTACATCTGTATCTTTGGGATAAATACTCAGTAGTGCAATTGCAGGGTCATAGGGTATCTCTATTTTTTAAAAAATATTTATTTATTTGAGTGAGAGATCAAGATTGGGGGGTGGGGACAGAGAGAATCTCAAGCATACTACCCACTGAGCGTGGAGCCTGACATGAGGCTCGATCTCACAACACTGACATAATTACCTGAGTTGAAATCAAGAGTCAGACACTTAACTGACTGAGCCAACCAGGTGCCCCATCTCCTCCATGAAACATTTTGGAAAACATAGTTTTGGATTTTACATCAGAGCTACTAAGGCTTAGAACCCTGTATTGCTTAAGATTATTGTAGTTTATTATAGCGATCAGCCAAGGTTGAAATCTTTTCTGTGAGCCTCGAAAATTCTAGAATACTTGTAAAAAATCCTTGACGGCATTAAGAAAACCTTAATAGACATAAAAGATTCTACCTTTTTGTGTTTAGAACTATAATAAGTAGTGCTTTTCTATAATTTTAAGAGCTATAATTTGAAGTAGAAAAAAATAGCAAAGGTTCGTCAAACATACATAGGAGAGACTTGAGGCAGTAATTGTCACTACATTAATACTTGCTATCTGTCGCCAAGACTTCTGACTACAAACAATACTCATTGGGTTATTCTGTCATTATGTTAAAGGATAGTGTTAGAAATGGTATTCTCCCAACCCATTAAAATTCAATTGCTTTTCAGAGTCCATAGTCTCTCATGGTTCATCTCCCCTTCCAGTTTCCCTCAACTCCCTCTCCTCTGAAAAACAACCAGAGGGTTATGAAGGGGCGGCAGGGGGGTGGGGGGGTGAGAGGTTCAGGAACCAGGTGGTGGGTAATAGGGAGGGCACGTACTGCATGGAGCACTGGGTGTGATGCCAAAACAATGAACACTGTTATGCTGTAAATAAACAAATAAAAATAAATAAATTAAAAAAAATTCAATTGCATATATGCCTCAGATCTTGGCTCAAACAAAGCATTTAGGAGACAGGAAAGGAAAATTTCCAAGACAAAGCAGAAAAAGCTCAGGGGCGCCTGGGTGGCTCAGTGGGTTAAAGCCTCTGCCTTCAGCCCAGGTCATGATCCCAGGGTCCTGGGATCAAGCCCCATATCAGGCTCTCTGCTCAGCAGGGAGCCTGCTTCCCCCACTCTCTCTACCTGCCTCCCTGCCTACTTGTGATCTCTGTCTGTCAAATAAATAAATAAAATCTTTAAAAAAAAAAAAAGAAAAAGCTCAAGAGACAATATTTTCATGTTGAAAGTGAAATTCCAAGCCCACTTTAGACTGATTATTTATAACGGAGCCATTTTAGGAGAGCTTAACCTGGTTTGAGACTGCTAGAGCTCACACTTAAGGAAGCAAAAGATCAAAATATCACTTAGCATCCATTAAAATATGTCTTAAAATTATCGAAGACATTTATCACATGAGACTGAATTATGGCCCTCTTCTAATATCATTATTCCTAAGTTGAATATAATAAAATTAGAACAACTTTGTTGTAATAACTTGGGAACTATATAAAAATAACTAATTTTTATAAGGATAATTTTTTTAAAAAAATCCTGTAAGATATCTTTTGACATCAAGTGTCTCAGTAAATTGGCTTTTTGCAACTGTACAATTTGTTTCCAGTGGTACAGATACACTAAGGTAATAATAAGAGGTTTGTGAAGATAGTAATTGAAGAACCAGGGAAAGGCTATAATTTGACCGAAAAAAACCCGACAAACAAACAAAAAACATATATCTTTGCTTAAATGAAAGTTTATTTTAAAGAGTAAGGCTTCTCCCCCCCTTAAGGAAGCTCCATACCTAACATGAAGCTTGAACTCATGACCCTAGATTAAGAGTTACATGCTCTACTGACTGACAGCCAGGCACAAGATTAAGCCTTTTTTTTACAATCAGAAGAAAAAAGAAAAAAAATATTGGCACAATAAAAAACAATTTTTTTCTAGTTAGTAAAAAAACCTGGAAAAAATCTCTAATAGTTATGAATGAGGAAAATGCAAAATTTCTAAATAATAAATGCCTAATATAACATGGCATTATGATGGGAGCAATGATATAAATAGTTTATATTGTCTCATATTTATATAATAAAATTTAAGTTTTATGACATATATTTTGATTATTAATCATCTATGAACTAGAGATGATAATAATAGCATATGTCTCTTCATAACATGGGGTAAAATTACATGTGATGATGTATGTAAAGTTTAACTGCGTGCCTGATACATAGTAAGATTTCAGAAAGGACATGTATTTTTTATTTCATTGTCATTGATTTTTTTATTATTATAATTAAGATAGACTGAGAATTCTCAAACAATAAAGAAACACTTTCTGACTCATTACATAAAAAAACTATTGAAACAGACTATTTACAAATTACGATTATATTTTGCAATTAATTGTGTTTCAAAAATGTATCAACAATTGTGTTATAGACATACTGTGAAATATACACTAGGAAACTAAAGTTATATTTGAGTTGATGTCGCTTGTCACCTAGGAACACATTTTAACCTTTGGGATCTTTGTTTTGCATCTTTTAAATTATATAACTGAAAGTGATATGAAATTGAAGATGATTTCCCAATAGAAGCAAGTAACAACCCATAATAGTATGTTGATTTTATTACCATGCTGAATGTGTAGCAGATTCATGGCCACAAATGAGTGGGTAAGTGTCCTCACTCCAACTTGATGACTTATGGTAATCAGACATTAAACAGGTTTAGTAGCTTAATAGTAAGCAATGACAAACTAAAAGAAAAAAATGTACATGCTTTTGGGCTTAATTTGTCCATTGTTGTTGTTGCTTTTTGTTTTGTTTTGTTTGAAATTAAGGTATATTATTTGAGGACTTATTAATATTCTTATAATGCAAAGAAAATTGCTATTAAAGTCTTGGGCTCTAAATTTTGATAGATCATGATTTATAACCTGATCTTGTAGGTAGACGTTTAAACCTTGACAAGGTTTAAAATCTCTAAACCTCCATTTGAAAAAGTTTGATGCTATTAGTCATAAAACTAGCGTCGTAACTTTGTTGTGTGATTATGCAGGTTAAAAATAATCTGTCTCCAGTACAGCGAAAGAATTCAGTAAATTCTAATCTTTATTATTGTTATCATTACCACTGTCATCAATGCCATCATTATCATTTACTTCCAGCCAGTCTTCTTAGCAGTCAAAGGAAGAAAGAGATTTCTGCAGTTAAAATAGTAGGTATTGCTTGGCAAACTATAATAAATTAATGATGTGGAAAACATTTAATGAAATTTGTCTAAACTCTTCATTTAACTTTTCAAATAAGTATATCTGTTGCTAAAGGCCACTTATTTTGTGAAACAAATATAAATTTCTCTCTTTGGAATCTCAGTGGTAATGGTTTTTGCAAACACCTGAGATACTCAGGTTTGAATTTTTGTATCTGTATTTACATCTATAATATCCATATCCACATTTATATCCAGAACTTGATCTATCACTACCTTATGTTAAAAAAACACTATTTATATATATATATACACACACACATATATATATATATATAGTAAGCTCTTTGAGCATAGAAGCTCTCATTCTTATAAAGCCACAGTTCCTAGCACAAAGGTGTTGTGGACAGTATTTGGTCAGTGTTTTCTGAAGTAATAATTGTAAAAATTATGATAAAGTAACCAATTCCTGAATTGTATAGAATTAATGAAGAATTTAAAGACATGTAAAGAACACTGTAACAGATTTTCAGAGAAAGACAGCCAAAGTATATACATTGACCTTAAATATCAGAAGTTCAGGATCAAATGACATATTTGTAAACTGGGAAATTAAACTTTTATCTGTCTTTTTGGTAATATACTATAAAAATACAATCCTTGTAAAATGTTGGCAAAATATTTCAGATTTGCTGAGCTGATATATATATGTGTCATATATGTATGTCAGTATATATATATATATATATATATATATATATGTCAGTCATGTGGGTAAAGACAAACAGGAAGCATAACAAGCTTGTTACAACTTAATGACACTATAAAGATCACAGGACATATCATGCTTTACTGACACTAAGTGGGACAAAAAAAAGGTTCACAAAATTCTAGTATTATTTTCATTGTCTGACTGCCATTTCCATTATCCCCTTTATTATTAGCATCTCCTCAGGCTGATTACATGAAGAAATGTGTAGAAATCTCTAACAAGGTAATTTCCTCTAGTGGAAAATGGGAAAAACTTAGATTTTATTTATTTTACCTTATTTTGATTTCTGGTTTACTTTTATATAAAGAAGGCAAATGATGAAATAGATTACAATTTGAAGATTTAGCTTTCCTTTGAACTCAAATTTTAATAATGACTACATATATATTTAAGACATGGTTTATCTTTGTTACAGATAGAAATTGTTGTATAATTATTTTTTTCATTTTAACTGATAAAAGCTCTATAAAATTGTTGGAGGACTTTTTTTGGGGGTTGAGTGATTATTTAAATCTTCTCTTTTTTCAAATACTGAGTTTTGGCAGAAGTGTATAAGAAAACTACAAATAAATTGTCAGTTTAAAGAGCTATTCTTTACATGTCTATACAGATTATTATTTGTGGGGGTTCAATTTTTAAGATATCAAAATTCAAGTTCCTTTTCTTTCATTCACTTAGCTAATTTAAACAAGACTGACTGTAACAAGGGGTTAATCATGTGTAACTACAAGATTGTTTAGAATCAATGTGTGTTCAAATGTTATGCCTGAAAATCACAGGCAGTTAATTCATAGAGTCACTGATAATTAATCACAAAATCACATCATAAAATACATTTAAAATAATCCCTATGAAGTTATTATGTTTTTACTAATAAAAGCTTGACTTTATTATAAAAAGAATTTAAGTCTAGAAACCGTGTTTTGACATGCTGAACACATAAACCTTAAAAACCAATTTTAAATTCTTTCTTTCTCAAGCTGGATAAAACAAACTGCTTTAAAATGCGAAGGAAGAACTTCCACAGAGATTAACCCTCTGCAGCCAAACATTCAACATGCAGTTTTATGTGGAACTGGCTGTACCCGCCCCCTTATGCCTTCTCTGTTGCCATGCTTAATGTTCACTAAAGGGATAAGAACAAGCCATAGACTAAAGATTAAATTCTAGGACCTAGGATTCAAGTTGGGAAGTGATATTTCAAATTATATAAATGTAAATAGTTCTGGAGAGTTTTGTAAGTGTATAATGAAAGCAACCTTCTGTATTTTGTAAAACCATAGGAAGCAAAGACGGGAAAAGATAAGCTGCTGACGGGGAAATAATCTATAGACATGGATTCTGTGCCAAATACAAAAACACTATGTATGAAAATTAAAGAAGGGGCACTTAAGAGATTTTCCCTATGGGCATACTAATTAAGATGTAAATTTGTCAAATAAGATAAAGAAATAATATTAGATAATAAAAACAATAAATTCATCAAGAGAGACTATAATACACAAATAACCTATGTCAAAGAAGGGAGCCAGGATAGATAGTCAACTTAAAAAAAAGAAAGAGAGCATAGCATAGTCTGAAGGAAGTTCAATCCAGAGCTTTTACTGGTTTATACCAAAATTTCTTTTTAAAGTTAAACTACAGTTGCACAATGAATAGCTTTTTGAAGAAAAACTGTAGATTTTAGTAATGACATAGATTTAAATGAGCTTGTTTTTCTGAACATAACAGTTGTGGCAAAGTTGATAATTCTTTATCACAGGAATGTTTGTTGACTACTCAGAGAAAATGTAGTCCGTGTTACAATGGTATACATTAAAGAGCAGTAGACAACACTTGAATTCTATGTGCATGTGTGTGTTTAAGTTTGCTCTGGCTCCAGTGTAGTGACTTGTACTCAAAGTCAGGAGGCAAGTGCAGGCTAGACATGATGGTAGATTCGACACAGATGCGTGGATGGCCTCTACTGAACCCAACTCAGTCAGGAGAACTGCCCAGTTAATAAAGTGTAGATTTGTGAGTAAAAATAATTGTCTATTGCCATGGAAATCTGTGGTCAATTATTATACAGCATTGTGCTGGCCTTTAGATAATTGAGATAGTAATTTTTCCCAGTAATATTAGAGATTTATGAACATATTAGGTCTTTAATGACAAGGCCTATATTATATGCTGCCTTTTCATTTTCCAAAACAGATCTGAGAATGTTGGGTATAGAGCAGATGATAAAAAATATTAGTGAGGGGCACCTGGGTGGCTCAGTGGGTTAAGCCTCTGCCTTCAGCTCAGGTCATGAACTCAGGGTCCTGGGATCGAGCCCCACATCAGGCTCTCTGCTCAGCGGGGAGCCTGCTTCCCTCTCTCTCTGCCTACTTGTGATCTCTGTCTGTCAAATAAATAAATAAAAATTAAAAAAAAATTAGTGACTAGTTATTTGATATAACAACAGAAATATCTCAAATTTTCCCCAAATTTGAGGAATTAAAATTATTTACTAATATTCTGGACTTTTATGTTTCATGGTGGCTAGAATAGGCTTCTAAAATTTTTACTGAAAAAATAAATTCATGAGTGAATAAGTAGACTTGCACAGAGTGCCTGCGTCATAATATAATTACGTATACTAAAATATCCTGTGTATAGTATAATTGTGTATATCACTGCATCCTCTACTCTCCCTGTTTGTAATAAATATGTAGAAATTGCTTTGAAATAACTAAATGAAATAATAAATACCAGTATGTCCTATGGACTGAATTGTGTCCCCAAATTCATACATTGAAGTTCTAATCTCCAGTATTTGGAGATCAGTCTTTTAGGAAGTGATTAAGATTAAAAGAAGTCAAACAGGGGTCCTAATTTGATAGGAATGGTGGCTTATAAGGAGAGGAAGAGAGGAGCTCCTGGGTGACTCAGTCGTTAAGCATCTGCCTTTGGCTCAAGTCATGATCCCAGGGTCCTAGGATCAAGCCTTGTGTTAGGCTCCTTGCTTAAGAGGGAATCTGCTTCTCCCTCTCCCACTTGCCCTCCCACCCCCCACTCATGCTCTCTTTCTCTCTCCCTCTCAAATAAATAAATAATGTCTTTTTAAAATATTTTATTTATTTGACAGAGAGAAATCACAACTAGGCAGAGAGGCAGGCAGAGAGAGAGAGAGGAGGAAGCAGGCTCCCTGCTGAGCAGAGAGTCCAATGCTGGGCTTGATCCCAGGACCCTGGGATCATGACCTGAGTCGAAGGCAGAGGCCTTAACCCATTGAGCCACCCAGGCACCCCAATAAATAATGTCTTTTAAAAAAAGAAGAAGAAGAGGAAGAGAGAGAAAGAGATCTGAGGAAAGGCCATGTGAGGAAATAGCAAGAAGGTGACTGTCTAAAGCAAGAAGAGAATTCTCATGAGAAACTAAACCTGTTGAACCTTGTCCTTAGACTCCCCAGGATCCAGAACTATGATAAAATAAATTTCTTTTATGTAAGCCAACCAGTCTATGGTATTTTATTATGGCTGTCCAAATAGACTAAGGCAGTATGAAAAAACAAATGAAAAAAATGATCTGTCAAATTTACATTCATGGTAATACGGCGTTGAAAGCTAAAGAACACCAATAAGAATCTTATGAATGAGAATAAAATGTGTCAAGGAAAAATAAACTAGATATTTTTTAGCTGACTGAGAAAGACTGAAATATGGAATATCACTTACTTGTTTCTGTAAGGCACAATGCTAGACACTGGATTCAGAACCATAATGGCTTCACAATCACATCTTACTTCAGGCCTACTTAAGAAAGTAGAACAGAAACAGTTTGCAAAAGGAAAATGAACAATTTAACATACGGAAGAATAAAAGAGATTTGAGTCCCTTCGTGTTGCTTCTGGATCTCTCTCTTAACTCTGTGTTGAATTAAATTCATTTACTCTAGATTTTGTCCCTACTTATATTAGTCTTCCTCTTGTATGTGTCTGCTTGCTGCTCTAGAGATAAGAATTTTTATGAATACATTTCAAGTTTATGGACATTGAAAGCAATGAACAAGTTTTGTGGCATGAAATAATTATTTGACATAGAGTGGTCTCATTTCTTGTCTCCAATATCTTTAGTATATCTTTTTAAAAAACCAATATTCTATGAAATAGTTAATAGTTACTTAATAAGAAACAATAAACAATTAAAAGTAACATATAAAGTTGGAAATGTAGAAATAGTCTTGGGTTACGTTAGAGCTAATAGCAGTGTGGTCAGAAAGCTTTGTTGTGCCAAAGGAAAAAGTGAAATTCTATGGGAATTTAAGTCCCAAGAGTAAGTATGTTAAACACGAGGAGAGATGATAGTGCAAAACATTTTCCCCCATCAAGGTCAGATCCACTATTGATAAATGACATTTAGATGGTAGTAATATATTCCTGCAAAAAAAATTAAAAGCACTTATATTGATTTGATACAGAGAAGTAGAACAAAAAATTGTTATATTTTTAGTATATACTATTTCTTTGTAAAATGGTACCTTCATTTAAATATATACATATTAAAATTTTTCTTTTGTTTGATTTGCTTCATTTTCAAAAATACGAGATTATATTTAAAATATTTTAACCTAATTATTCCCAAAGAAAAATATGCCATGGACATCCTTCCGTATTAATATATATTAGACATTTAATTTGTCATCTTTTAATAGTTTAAGGTTTTCTATTAAATGAATTCAGAGCATATGCAAACCATTTTTCCATATAGACAGTTCCTGTCCTACAATGATTTGACTTTTTTTGACTTTGTTGTTGTGTGAAAGTGATATACATTCAGTAGAAACTGCACTTCAAGTTTTGAATTTGATCATTTCCTGGGCTAGCAGTGTGTGATAAAGTAGTCTCTCCTAATGCTGAGGCGGGGCTGCAGTCAGCCATGTGATCAACAGGGTAAACAACTGATATACTTAGTATCATTCTGCACCCAGACAATCATTCTATTTTTCACTTTGAGTACAGCATTTGATAAATTACATGAGCTACTTATATTGCATTAGATGATTTTTGCCCAACTGTAGGCTAATGTAAGCAGTCTCAGCATGTTTAATGTAAGCTAGGCCAAGTTGTGATGTTCAGTAGATTAGGTGCATTGAATGCTTTTTGAAATTACGATATTTTCAACTTACGATGAGTTTTTCATAACATAACCCAACTGTGAAGTTGAGGAAGATCTATACTAAGGTATCAACACTGAATTTTTTATATTAATTACAGTCATTCTTATATCTCTCAATTATTGATGCTTTCATAACTGTGGAGAAATTTCACAGAAGAAAAATACTGGTTCCAAAAGTACATGTATTTTAAATTTTAATAAATATTGTCAGATTGCTTTCTAAAATTTCTATAAATTACAGTACCACCAACAGTGGGTAAGGATATTTATTCTTCTATACCTTTCAGTGCAACAGTGACAAATGATACTTCATTACTGGTTTAATTTGCATTTTTCTAGCTTCTGGTAATGTTAGACATCTTACAATATGTTTATTCTCTTTTTATATTTTCTATTCTGTAAGTTATTTATTTAAAACCTTTACTATATTTCAGTTGAGTTATTTTACTTATTAATTTATAAAAGCTGTTTACATTAATTTAAAATTGTTCTTTGTATTTCTCTGTTATGTACATTAGCAATATTTTTTCCCAGTTGTCTATCCTTTATATTTCAATACTATTCATGGTGTCTTTTACCAAATTAATACTTTTACTTTAGTCAGTTCTTTAATATTTTTATTTATATGTTTTTACTTATATGTCCTAGTAACCTGGAAAGATAATCTAGGGTTTAATTGTTTATGATTGTTTGTATTTCTTTCAAAAACTAGAGAGAATAAGAGATATTACCCCTTTGCTGCCTCAAGTTGTGTCTAAATGTTTACATTTTCTTACTTTCTATGTTGTACATGAGTTTTGAGTTATAGCACCAAAAGATGAACTTGCCCAGTGCCCAGAAATTAACCTCATTTAGATTTTGTTGTGGAGTATCCTGGGGGAAAATGTTATGCAAAAACACTGTATTAGTTAAGACACAATCTTGTTGGATGATGAGAGATTCTCCTGCTGGCACTGCAGAAGTCAGGTCAATATTGAGGTTGTCAGAGGGTCACATGGCAAGAACCTTAGGAGATCCTCTAGGAGCTGAGGTGACCCCAGTTGACAGACAGCAAGAAAATAGGGACCTTGATTCTATAGCCAGAAGCAACTGAATTCTACCAACAGTCTGGATGAGCTTGGAAGAGTACCTCACGTTCCAGATAACACTGCCCAGCCAACATTATGATTTCAGCCTGGTGAGACTCTGAACAAAGGACCCAGTTTAGCTCTGCTTGGAATTTTTACCCATTGAAACTGAGAAAAGAAATTTGTGTTCTTTGAAATTGCTAAATTGGTGATAACTTGTTACATAGCAATAGAAACTAATACAGAGATTGTCACTTTTAAGGCTCTGGGAAAAGTCTTGTCTCCAATCACTGACTGAATTTCCTACCCCTTTGAATAGAGATTCCAAGATTAATTTTTATTTGGAGAAATAAAGAAATTCAACATTTCTTGGATGCTAATATTCAGAAAAATATCTATTCCTACTATACTAAAGGTATTAAAATATTTATATCATATTTTTCTTGTTATTTCTTTATATTTATAATAAAATAATTGTTAAGTACAAAAATACTTGCTTTGGTTCAAAATTCTAGCTCTGTAGTTATCAGCAATCATTTAGATTCTCTGTACTTTAGTTCCCTTATCTATAAACTAAAGATGGTTGGAACAGTAGTGGTTGGATTGCAACAATGCTTTATACCTCTGCTTGGAAAAATGTGAACTCAATAATTATTAGCTATAATTGTACTATTAATGATCATTGCTATTATCTCAAGATACTTAATCTATATTAATTTTATTATGGAATATGGTGCAAAGTAGAGATAAAATCTATTTTCTTGCAAATGAATCATCTGCTGGCCCATTTAATTTACCTGTATAATCTAGCCCTTCCTTTAACTGTCATGTTACCTCCCTCATTTGTATCTTAATTGGATCTATTTCTGGATTCTGTTCTAAATGCCTATTTGCCTACCTCTCTACTGATACTATTTTTTTATTACGATGACTTAAAGTGACTTTTAAAGTCAACTATGGTAAATTGTTATTCCAGTTTTTCAAGATTTTCCTGTCTACATTTAATTTCCACATGAACTTGGAAATATTTAAGCAAAACTTTACAATGTGATTCTAGTTAATATAATTCTTTGTATTTCCACTTGGCATTTTAATGACATTAAGTCTTACTTCTTGGAGAATAGCTTGTCTACCATTTGTTGAGAATCTTTTTTTATGATTTAAATTAAAGGATGTCTCTATGGAAATCTACATCCTTCTGCATTCTCAGTGTCTAGGGTTGATAAATTTGCCTTCATCCCAGGCTCTAGGAGTGGTTCATGTAAACTAGAACTAACCTGGCCATAGTTACCAGCTGCTATTTACCTGTCAATCAGGCTTCAGGGAACTTCAAAACTGAGAATGTGCAGTGCTAGAGTTGATGTTAACATTGCAATTCTGTGGAATCTGACTTGACAGCCAAGTTCAGAAAACCAAACAAACTTTTTTTGAATACCACACAAGCTTTTATTTACACAACCATATGGGATATTTCTGTGAACCTGTCCCAAAGAGGGAAGACAGTGCCCTTTCTCTCTTTCCTGTTACTGAAATGTAAAAAACCCAATCACAAATCAAACTTACACACTGTTGAATTATTTTTCTTTTTTTTTGCCCCTGTTTTAACTGTCATGATCACCAAGGAAAAAGTCTTTTCCTAAGATACACAGCTGCAAAGGGTAGGCACAGTGTTGGGTATCCCTCTCAATGTTTTTGCACCAGTATGAAAAATAAGCCTTCTAGCTCCTTCCCTTCCCACACCATAGCAGCAAATTCTGCTTTTGCCTCCTTTCGGTCAAAGAAGCCAAAAATTTAAAAGTCTTTGGTTCATAGGTAGTTAGATCTGCAAGTACTTTCTGTTGTACTCCACCTGGCACTTAATTAAGTTGATAATGAATGCTGGGTATTTCAGGCTGTGTTCCTGGAGGCGGCTGTAATTTGATTAATCCAGAGTGTCCTAGAAGATGTTTATAACGAAAAATAGGTGAGTCAAATGACTGGAGGCTCTAACTGCTGTTTGTTTGCTGTTTTTAAGTGGTAATATAATGAGGTATCCTTTAACCTGCTGTGTTCATCTTAACTCCAAAAGCAGGTATTGATTCTTCCTCAGACCATCCCACTGTCCACAGGGTTCTTCCTCTCCCTGAGGCTTTTGACTCTTTTGGGTATTGGAAGGATAGAGTCCACATCTGATTATAAAATGCAAGACAGAGGAGAATCTAAGCATGGCACAGACAGGTTTCATTTCCAAAGGACAGGGAAAAAAGCAAGTTAATGGATGGAGTTGGAGGGCAGTCTTCTTTGGACATAACAGAGAGTCACCTGGCAGACATTCTGGGAGAGGTGGTAGGAAGTTCTCAAGTCAAGTGAGGCCTGGTGCATTCGTGAATGATGTCTCCTAGTGCTTCCATGGTTAATGGTCACATTAACCATTTTCTCAGGTAGAGTCCCAGGTTTATCTACCTGGCAGCTATTCCTCTCCTTTTTTGGACAACTTCTGTATAAATAGTAAAACCCCTCAACTGGGAAATACTGCTATTAATGTAGTTTCACTTCCTTTTCTTCACCTCTGTACTCAGATTTCCTCTCTCATATTTACTTCACTGCCTCACTCATTAAATAACTATTCTCTATTTTTTCCCTTTCTGTTAAAATCTATTATCGTTTTGTTTCTCATAGACCTCAATAGATTATTAGCCCAGTGGTCTTAATTCATTAATGAGTAAAAATGTATAGTTTCCCTTTTCTTGAAGATAGAAAGAAATAATGATTGTAGCCTGTTAAGAGGTAGAAAGAAAATGCCATCATTTTAGTGGAAAAATAAAGGAAAATAAAAATAGTATAGTTTACTTTCCAGAAAAAAAGCCTTAAATATTCTTATCTGCACTAGTAATAACCAAGTAGAAACAAAAATGACAAAAGAAACTTGTCTTGATAAAATTTATCTAAGTCTCAAGATGACATTTAACAAAAAAGTTTTTAAGATCTAAATAAAAAGAAGTATATACTGTTTAATCCATTTTCTAAAGGCAGAATCTCATATTCTAGAGACACAACTATCTAGAGGCTAGTTAGCCCTTATTATTTATTATAAACTTGGTAAAAAGGAGGAAAAACACAAGATGTGGAACATAAACAAATCACTGCACATTGTACAAAGCTAATTAGAATTGAAGATATATCGCTGCTTAAAACCCCCTATTATCTGAGACTTCATATTTACTTTGTTACTATGTTGACTTTTCTCTGCCTGGTGATAGTCATCTTATTGTTCTCCCCATGTTCTGGAACTTCTTTAGATACCTTCTGCTGCTGAACATTTCCACTAGGCATGAATATCTTTGTTGTTCAATCTGTTACTTTGGTCTCACTTCACATCTCACTTCACAGGTCTATTTAGGGTCTATATGTTATAACATATCTCTGAATTTGAGTCTTAGCCAGAAACATAAAAACCTCTCATTAAACAACAACCACCACCACCACCAAACAAAAAACAACAAAAAACCTACCCACTTCTACCAAAAGCAAATAAGGAGAGTCTTAGTTTCATTGTTTTTCTTTCTGTACTGAGTAGGCATTATATTTGTGTGTGTGTTTGTGCTCTTTCTGGTATTTATTTGAGGAAAATAGTTGACTATTCATATAAAATTACTAGAGAGTAATTTTGATTATTTGAAGAATGGATCATATCTTTTGTATATTTATATTCCATTTATATTTATGGCACCTAACAATTAAATCTGTCTGTCATCTGAGTTTCTCTAGGGTTAGGATTTTTTTATGTTTATTTCCCTATTAAAACTAATATGCCCAGAACAGTGCCTGTGGAACAGTAGTTGATTTAAGAATATATGAAAATTTTAAAAAAAGAAAAAAGAATATATGAGAATTTATGATGAATGAAAAAATAAATGATACCTGACACCACTGGCAAACTTCTAAATTTAAGCACTAACTGGTGAACAAAATTGTTACCATTTAATGAGTATATGTCATGTTGCAATTTCAATAGTTTACATATATTTTCTCTGTTTTATTTTAAATCTTCTCAAATTCTCTGGAGGTTATTTCCCAATTTTACAAATGGAAATTAAAAAAAAAAATCTTTTAACTTGATCATGGTCAAATAATAAACCAAAAATCCAGAATTAAAAATCTACTTCTGTCCAAAAAGTGTTTTCTCCCACCAAAGCTCATACTGGCTACTCAGAAATAAGGCGCCTGGGTGGCTCAGTGGGTTAAAGCCTCTGCCTTCAGCTCAGGTCATGATCCCAGGGTCCTGGGATCGAGCCCTACATCGGGCTCTCTGCTCAGCAGGGAGCCTGTTTCCTCCTCTCTCTCTCTCTGCCTGCCTCTCTGCCTACTTGTGATCTCTGTCAAATAAATAAGTAAAATCTTTAGAAAAAATTGCCATTTCCTAGCTAAAATTTACATACTAATTACTTGATATAAAGTAGATTATTTAATTTTCACAACAACACATTTAAAATATTCAGTCATCAAGTAGAAGAGAAATCTTGTCTTCCTCTTGTAAGTTCATGGAAAATCAGGCAATTCATTTTGAGTCCTTTTAGACATGACCACTAAAAAGAAATGTGAAAAATAAAAGGGGTACATACCCATTTGGTATGTCTCTTCAGAAGATCAGAAACTTTTGCTCCACTGTAAGGAGAGTATTAGAAGACCCTTAGCTATTTTCATCTGTACATCCCTTCATATCTGCCATTGAAGGGGCAGCTTGAGTCAACTGATGAGTTGGGGAGAAGTTCTTATATTTCTGACATAGTCTATTTGGGCTGCTGTCATGGAATATCAAAATAGAATTTATTTTTCACAGTTCTGGCAGATGGAAGGCCTAAGATCGAGCATCTGGCAGATTCCTGTGTCTGGTGGGAGTCTGCTTCCTCGTTCATAGACAGCCGTGTTTTCACTACAACCTTATGTGGTGGAAGATTTGAGGGAGCTCTCTGGAGTCTCTTTTATAAGGGCACTGATAGCATACATGAGGGCTCTGCTCTCATAAGGTAATCACCTCCTCAAAGCCCCCACCTCCTGTCATCACATTGGGCATTCGGTTTCAGAATATGAAGTCTGGGGGAGCACAATTATCTGCTCTATAGCACAGAGGGTTGAAGGCTTTCTGGATCCTCACTCTTTGGAGTGGCTTCTTCTCTGAATATATGTTTTCTCTTTCATGATAGGGCTTCTAGAAGGATTGTATTGATGGGGAAATCTGTAATTCAGGCTCTGCTTGTGACTCAGGGAAGAATTTGGACACAGATCAGCAGTAAAGTGTTAAGATCCCTCCTTGTATCTAGTTATCTAAGACAAATTTTCCAGTTCAGCTTTTACCAAATATATAACATACTTTAAGCTCCATCTTAGCCATCTTAAACCTCCAAAATTTACCACCTCTTTCTCTAGTCAGGCAATTCTAAACTCTAAACTTCAAACTTTTACAATTTCTTGAATATTATGGATCTCTATTACATAAAGAGGAATCAATGTAATGTTTATAAAAGAAATTTATAAACAGTAGTGGCTATACAACTTTTAGTTATTTTACATTGGGTTTGAGTGAAAATAGTCACTTAGAAATATGACATGTAGTCCTTAATGGTCTAACCACCAAAAAAAGAATTAGATTTGAAATGAAATAAAAGAAAAATAAATGTTGGACTATATTAAAACCTGCTGAAGAAAGGACAGGTTTATCACAGACCATGATACTTATAATAATATCTTCTTGTCAATAAAGTTAGGATGTTAATAACTAATTTTATTATAATTTTAAAAGACATAAGCTTTGAGCCAGAGCAATTAGCTGGCACTCAAGGCTGCTGGCTGCTTGTCTGAGAAACAAGAATAAAGACCTGGCCTCCCTAAATGAGAGTATGTGTAGATGACACTTATTGCAGAGTCCAACACAGTGCTTAGATTTTTTTTTAGTTTTATTTTTTTAATTTATTTATTAGAGAGACAGAGATCACAAGTAGGCAGAGAGGCAGGCAGAGAGAGAGGAAAGGAAGCAGGCTCCCTGCTGAGCAGAGAGCCCGATGTGGGGCTTGATCCCAGGACCCTGGGATCATGACTTGAGCTGAAGGCAAAGGCTTCACCCACTGAGACACCCAGGCACCACCCAGTGCTTAGATTTTAATAAATGTTAGTATGCTCTCATTCCCTCTTCAATTCAAAGATTAACATCTCCATATTTCATTTGTTTTTACTTTTCTTTTTTTTTCTTCATTTTATTTATTTTTTCAGTGTAACAGTATTCATTCTTTTTGCACAACACCCAGTGCTCCATGCAAAACGTGCCCTCCCCATTACCCACCACCTATTCCCCCAACCTCCCACCCCTGACCCTTCAAAACCCTCAGGTTGTTTTTCAGAGTACATAGTCTCTTATGGTTCGCCTCCCCTCCCCAATGTCCATAGCCCGCTCCCCCTCTCCCAATCCCACCTCCCCCCAGCAACCCCCAGTTTGTTTTGTGAGATTAAGAGTCATTTATGGTTTGTCTCCCTCCCAATCCCATCTTGTTTCATTTACTCTTCTCCTATCCCCCTACCCCCCCATGTTGCTTCTCCATGTCCTCATATCAGGGAGATCATATGGAATACTATGCAGCCATCAAAAGAAATGAAATCATGCCATTTGCGACGACGTGGATGGAACTAGAGCGTATCATGCTTAGTGAAATAAGTCAATCGGAGAAAGACAACTATCATACGTTTTTACTTTTCTTAAAAAAGTCCTAGATCTAACACTTTCCATATGCTGAATGAAAGTGCACTAGGTAAGTAATATTCAGAGAGAAAAAAGTTTTATCATTAAAATTGATAATGTCTCAGATGGAAAATTCAATACACAAACATTGTATTTTTCCTGGTCGTAAAACTGCCTCATTTTGATGGATAACTGTGTTCCTAGATAAGTTGATATTAGCCAAATTTGGAAAATGGAGTTATATTCCAAATAGAAGGAAGTGGCTCAGTATAACTGAAAAATGCTAGTAGATATTACTGTGTTTGAAAATCTTTCAACATGTAAATATTAAGTCTGTAATGCTTCTGAGGACAATTAAAGACACAAATTTTTTCTTCAAAGGGGAATTTTGAGCAACTATTTTTCATTTCTATGGGATTTAGATCAGTGTTTCTCTACTAGCCTTGGAGTGGGAGTATGACTGAACACAGGTATGTGTGTGAAAGTCTGAGTGAGTAAACGTGAGTGGAGTGTGCATGCGTGAGGAGCTCCTGAGGACATGTAAGCATAGCTGTGCGCTTACATGTGAGGATATGTAACCATTGAGGGCTTATACATAATAGGGATGTTGTTCAGTGTTTCAGTGGTGAGACCCAGCCCGGAATTGGGCTCTGCACTCAGTGCAAAGTTGGCTTGGAACTTTGTCTCTCCCTCTGCCCTTCCCCCTCCCTGTTCTCTTTCTCAAACAAATGGATACATTTCAAAAAAAGTAAAAAGTGCTACAGATTAAAAACCTAAAGCATTATCTTTTGCATATGTATAATGTCACCTATGAGTCAGGTTTGTCTTTTAGGTAATATTTGCACAACTGAGAAGATCCTATCAACAGCAGTGTCTGTCAATAAGAAGGAAAAGGAGAGAAAAACAAACCAAAACAGTGGTATGATCCCATCAAAATCATGATCTAAAGGAGGGCTTCTCAGGGAAGGACAGAGGAGTGTCAGAAATACACTGGGGGCTTTCTCAAACTGTATATGTAGAGGCAATACTCATCTGTGGACTTACTTGCTCACAGAGATAAAGGAAGCTCAGAGATTCTGTTTGGCCCTGATACATTGAACCACAAGTTCGAAGCTTAACAGAGTGTGCCACCCAGGGGCTGTAGCACTTAATTTTGTGCAAAATAGTATTCTATCTTTGATTGTAGCTGCTGAGTTAGTCAGGAATCTGTCTTTTTTCATAGCCCTTTGTTATTGTTCAACATTAATAATACTCTTCCATAGGTAAAAAGCTAGTATTCATTCTGTGAAAAAAATACTTTTTTTTACTTAAAATGTTTTTCCTTATTTAATCTTTTACCAGTTCTTTCTATCATGCAAATCCATCCAGAGTCTGTAAGTTAATATTAAAATATTTTGGGGTTTGAACTGTATGTAATCATATGAGACAGTTTGTTTTAATTTTATTATTGATGAGAAGCTCTTTATCATAACATAAAAAGATAATTTTCACCTGAAGTTTTAGTTCTTTGAGGTAAGCAAACTAGTGTTTGTGTCTACTTTTGACTGTATATAGGTCTATTTGTTCCTCTATAAATTATTTTATACCAGGATATATAACTAGTAACAGTAACTTATGTTTGATTTTGACTAGTATAGTGTTTTCTAGGAACTTAAATTTGAACAATTTTAGAAAGGACATCAAGTTCTATTTCTCTAGGTTTCTTACCCCTCTATATTACATGATCTTGCTTATGCATGAATTGACCTGCTTGGCCTCTCAAAACATTTATGGTTGAGACTCCTAATTTAAAGAGATCTTAATGCCCTATTCAGACAATATAAAGAAATACAAAGAATGCATAACCAGCTGAGTAGCATCAACAACCTGAAAAGCTGAAATCTACCTAATAATTAAAAGATAGCTGTAATTTCTGATGAGCTTATAGGTTGTAAGGCAGCTGAATAATTAGGAAAAGGAAAATAAACAAGACCCAACTTCTTTCCAATCTAGAAAGTCTCTTGTAAGAAGTAGAACTTTAAAATCTATCATTACAAGGAGAAGATATTAAAAAGAAAAGATGCTACTCCCAAAAGTTCACTACATAAACTGAAAAGAAAAATGGAGACCAAATAAATAAATAAAAAACAGACAAAACAAAAATAAGATGTTGGGAAGAAAATATGAAAAGGAGATAGAGAGTAAAGAAGAATATAGAAGTCAAGAGATCTTGAGGAACCTTGTTGAAGACAATGAAGAAGCAATTCTCTGTTTTATATTTCAACTTAATATTTAGTTTGTTTATTCCTATATTTATTTATTTTTTTTATTTTTTTGTAACATTTCCTCCTGGACTATGAAGTTCATTTTATTGAAATAGAAATTGCCTCTCATTTTGTCACTGAGTCACTGCTGTATGTCAGGGCAGAACCATCCAACTGGTATCCCATATTTGACTTGGCAAAATGTGAGGGCACAACATTTAAAAAGATTTACATATCATAATATTAGAAAATGCCAAACATAATCTACAATCCATGTATACTTGGGCACAGGGCACAGAAATCTATACCTATGACCTTATGTGAAGTGAATGAGACCAATAAATACACAATCATGGGGTAAAGTTACTTGCTAACATCTTTTTCTTTCAGGCCAGATCATATATTCTGAATTCTCAGAGGTGTAACATGTCTCTTCCCTCATCTTAGAAAAGACTATACCTGCTATGTTGTCTCTCAAAAAAAGTGGTTAAGGAAAAGGTTATAGTGACATCAGTTATATATTGTTTGGCCTTATCAGAGAGGTCCATGCAGTTGTTATAATTAGAAAAATATTTGAAGTGATTTAAATCTAATTCGAAATATGCTTCAAGTGAGTTCACAGACACGAAAGAGAATCCAGTAAACAAAGCAGTTGGTAAAAGGACATGGGATATTGAAATCTTTCCTTAAATTGCACTATTTTCCCTTTTATTCTGAGTTATGATATATACAACACAGAGGTCTTTTATTTTCTTAAACTCTTTTGGGTAGTGATCTAACCTTTAATGAGCTAACCTTTTGAGTTCAAATTCAGTTCATAAAATGGCATTTTCCAAAGAGCAGGAAGAGAGTCATATTTAGAAAATATAAGTACATCAGCCAAAAGTCAATTTGTGCATTTGCTATTCACTTTCCTCAATGTTCTCAAATCATCCAAAAATACCTTTCTAGGTACTGAAGCCAAACTTCTTTCCTTCATATATTAGCAAGATATCCCTGTTGGATACAAATATTCAGTGTTTCTTTCTTCAAAATGCCTTAAAATTCAGCTAGCATTTCCTACTTTTTTAAAACATGCTTGTAAAAAATATATAGGGAAAAGTACATTCTGTGGATAAAATCTGATTATTAATCTCTTGAAAGACCTACAACAGAAAACAGCCAAAACATAGAGAATGGTGGGAAAAATGTTGAGAGGGGATCCACAAAAACTGTTCAAATTCTAAATTAAATTAAGCTAACTTCCTAGTGAAAGTTTGAAGATGTCTAGTAATGCTCAATGCTTCAACACATCAGGTGTGCTCAAAGAGCTCAACCAGTCTCTGCTACTTTACCAAAAACATGTGATTTGTAGGAATTTCACCTCTAAGAGATGACGTTCATGAGTAGCTAGGCTATGTGCAAAGGAAGCCAACAGAAGGCTTAGCAAATGCATCTTAATTCAACTAGAATCTATTTAGTATCAACAATTTACCTAACCCCACACCAGGCACCTGTGGGTTGAGACTGAGAGAAAAACAAAAATGAAAATAAACAACAACAACAAAAGCACCAAAAGCAATTTCTGAGAGCTGCAAAGCAATAAACTGCCAGAAAATAAGAGCTGTTGGTGGTCCTCACTTGGTTTGTGGCAATCAGATATGGGGTTGGAGTTAGGAAAATCAGGAAAACAGCCAACGGCACAAATGACTGCATGATTATTGTTTTGTAGGAACATACATCCTAAAAAACAAACATAATTACGACAGCCTGCTTGTATATGAACTGCATCTCTCCTTATTCACAGCGTTAGCATATTATGTAAATCTTTTTTATTTTAAGCTTCAATAATAAATTATTTTAGTACTCTTGAATAAAATCTAAAGAAGACTGCTTTCTATGGCAATTGGCAAAGTTTATCTGAGCAGCATTTCTTCCTCCCTCCACAACTTCTTTCATATTTTTACCATGATTTGTAATGTTTTCTCTCTTCCTGAACTCATTTGTACATAGATTTGAAAAAAGACTTAACTAATGTACGATGTACGTGTATGTGAATAACAGGCCTTTGGGGGCAGCCCATCTGTCAAGGTACTGGCCAGTCAGGCCATGCCAGCAACATCAAGGGACCTCTTCTCTGGTAGGCCTTGCTGTGTACTGAGCTACGAGGTAGATGCTGGGAAAAAAAAATAATATAAAATATTCTTTTCATTGCAGAAGATTCATTTTTTGTATATATAAATAGGATATATGCATATACATTTTTTTCCTTTTTTAAAAGATTTTATTTATTTATTTGACAGAGAATGACAAAGACAGAGAGAGTACAAGGAGGGGGAGCAGCAGGCAGAGGGAGAAGCAGGCTCCCCACAGAGCAGGGAGCCTGATGCCAGCTCTCAATCCCAAGACTCAGGGATCAAGACCTGAGCTGAAAGCAGACACTTAATTGATTCAGCCACACAGGTGCCCCTATTTTTAAGTTTTCTTTAACACTGTGTTTGTGTGCACACGTGTGAGAATTTGTATATGCGTGCATATGGGTAAAAACAGGGATCTGCTACTTAGAGTGTTATCTTCTGAGCTCTGTAGCAGATTTGGGTGCACACATTTTGAAGACGGGACAGAGACAGAGCTAAATACCCCTGTATAATTAAGAAAGGACAGTATATAGAGACTTGAAGAAGGAGGCTGTGATCAGGCAAGCCATGTAAGCAGAATGAAAAGGAAAGAGAATAAAAGGACCCTGGTTATGGTTAACCACAGAAAGGATTTGGGGAAATAATATTTATTGAGGATGGAAGTTATTTATTATGGTGTTTCATTTAAGACCTTCTATTCCCATGCATATAGGCTTAGTGTATTTTATGATTCTTGTTATTGCGTTGGTGTCTATTTCAGACATACAAAACATACAGCAAATGATGTAGTAAACACACATGAAACCACCACCCAACTTAAGAAATTTCACCTTCAGGAAATAGACTTGAAGCATATTTTATATCCTTCCCTCCTTAGGGGTAGCACTGTTCCAATTTTATCATACATCTGCATGTTTACACATAGGCAGCATGTTGTTTGGGTAAATATAATAGATGTTTTAGAGCACTTATTCTTTTCTGGGATATTTTTTAATAGACTTCGTCTTCTAGAGCAGTTTTAGGTTCACAGCAAATTGAGTGGAAGATGAAGAAATTTCAGATATACATCCTGCTCTTACACAACCGGTTCCCCCATTATCAACATCCTGTGTGGCGTTTATGTAATTGATGAACCTACGTTGAGACACCATTATCACCTAGAGCCCATAGTTTACGTTAGGGTTTGTTTTGGGTGTTGTAATGTCAGCGGGTTTGGACACATGCATAAGGAGATGAATTCACCATTTACAGTTTTATACAAAGTAAATCCTTTGTGCTTTGCCGAAATCCTGTGTGCTCTGCTCATCCCTCCTCCCCTAACTCCTGGCTACCCCTGATCTTTATATTGCCGCCACAGATTTCTTTTTCTGGAAAGTCACATGGTTGAAATCAAATAGTACATAGCCTTTTCAATTGGTCTCTTTCACCTAGTAAGAGGAATTTAAGTTCCCTCCATGTCTTTCATAGCTTGATAGCTCATTTCTTTTCTTTTCTTTTTTTTTTTTTTTGATAGCTCATTTCTTTTGGCATTAAGTGATCCTCCATTGTCTGAATGTACCACAGTTTATTTGTCCATCACTTACTGAAGGACATCTTAGTTGCTTCCAAGTTATGCAATTATGAATAAAACTGCTATAAACATCCACATGCAGTTTTTCATGGAGACATCAGTTTTCAACTCCTTTGTTCAATAAAAATAGACAAAATTCTTTTTGCTTTGGAATGTTAGCTGTACATCATCTATCATTTCCAGTGTTTATAGCAAGACCATTGTTTTTGTTTTAAGGATAGTTACCATAGTGTGTTGCTGAAAATGACTCCCTTTTTTCCCTTTAACCAAACACTCACATAAAATTTTGGTAAAACAAATTTGGAAGATCAGTAAACACATTCCTAATATGGTTACGGGCTCAGGATTCCCAAGTTCCCACTTGCCTTCTTTTCCTTCCTTCCTTCTCCTTTTTTTTTTTTTTTCTTTAAAACATTACAAATAATTTTAAGCCTCTTCTGGGTTGTCATCTGCATTAATGACCTACATTAACTTTTAAGATTATACTGACTCTCTGGAAAATAAAACATTTAGTATATTGCATACCATGTTATACGTGTTCTATAAATAATAATTACCTATTTCGGTCTCCTCTGCCATGAAACAGGGCAGGTTATTTGTCTAATCTTATCTTATTCTGCTACAAAATAATAACAAACAACTATACAAGAAATAAAAGTCATAAAATACTGCACAATAAATGTGCTTCCCTCTGGGTATTGATATCTCTTGTAAGTTTCATTTCCTTATTTGAAGGTGAATGACCAATCTACTGATTGCCATGAATTGATCTGCTTCTCATTATAGTGCTATGTGCTTTGCAGCCATATGTTTTTTCCTTGTTGAATATCATGGCTACAATAAGATTTCTCTTCTGTAATAGTAGCATCTTTGAAAGAAAATCAAGGAGTTTTCTAGGATTAATACAGAGACTGATACCAATGTTTTTTTAATTAATTAATTAGTGTTGATATGATCTGTTTTGATAGTTCATTAAAATGATGAGCCTATAACAGGACTCTTATTATATGCTTAGACCTGTCATTTGGCATATGGTGTGTCTCTCTGTTTGAGCTTGTTTTTTTCCTGTCAACTACTGCAGTAATGGGTAACTACCTCTGGCCCTTCTATATTCAATATAGATGATATACTTTACTCAAACATGGTTTCTTCCTGTCCCCTCTGAACACAGGACAGGAGAAGTAGTTTTAAGATAGTATACTAGTCTACTTGGGCTGCCATAACAATACCACAGACTGGGTAGCTTAAACAAGAGAAATTTATTTTCTTACATTTCTGGATATTTTAAATCTAAGATCAAGGTGCCAGTAGGATTTCTACTAATCCTAGTTTCTAGTGAAACTTTCCCTCCTGGCTTGCAGATGACTACTTTCTTACTGTGTCCCCACATATCCTTTCCTTTGTTTGCATGGAGGTAAAGAGAGGTATTTCTGGTGGTGTCTCTTCTTCTTCTTGTACTGATACCAGTTCTATCAGATTAGGGTCGTACCCTTATGATCTCATTGAATCTTAATTACCTCCTTGATTTCCATATCTTTAAATACAGTCCCACTGGGGTTGGATTTCAACAAATAAATTTGGGTGGAAGGGACCATTCTATCAAAGACCTCTTTCCTTAAACACACTTAAATATAATTCTCTTTCCTGAAGCACTGTAGTGTATGATGCTAATTCAACATATGGAATCCTGGGTTACACGGCTACAAAATAATTTCTGTAATCCAATTTTAGCATTTGTTCACTTGATCATGCTTTATTTCCATATGCTTGCTGTACCCATCATAATAAAAATACAAATTCCATATAATCTTGGAGCTGTGGTTCTCAAATGGCATTATTAGAATCACCTGGGTTCATTATTCAAAGCATATATGCCAACCCCAATAAAAAGGGAGTCTAATTCAGTGGGTCTGAAGTGAGGCTTGAAGAATCTGGTTTTTAAAAGCCTCACAGATCATTCTAAATGTATCAACTGCTTAGATAGTTTTCATATTCCGATCTGTTGGGTGGCCGATAGTTTACACCATAGGTGATCACTTTTCACAGGTAGATTACATGGATATTTCTTTTTTAGAAGTTGCTCATGCATAATATTTTTGTTACCTACCATAGACCATGGCGCATAGCAGGCTATCAACACTTATTTGTGAACTGAATTAAGAGAGGAATTAATAAATGAATGACAGAGGATGGTGACGAAGAACAGTGAGGGACAAAGATGTACTTCCAAAATGTGGCATGAAAAAATAAGTTCTACTATTCAGCAATTTTGATAGAAAATTTGAGAGAGGGAAATACAGATAAAATAAATATGTGACCAAGTGGGGGGAAAATCATATTTAAGAGCCCCAGAAAACTTGAATTGAAAACTGGAATGATAACTTAATAGAACAAGAAGGTGACTCTCTGTCTGGTGCAGATGCTTTATTATCCTTTAGCATGAGTCACAGACTGTTGATTTATTTATAACTCTGCTGCCATGTTCTGCAGTAATGTAAAATCCTTATTAAAAAATAGAGTGGGGGTATACATGACAGGGTTAGCTCTACCTTGCTGCACATTTTGTTAAATAAGACCCGGGAACTTGCAGAGGCTAGGTCTTTATGTAGCTGGCTGTTGACAAGGTACAGCACAGCATTACTCTTTAAACTACTTTTCAAATGCTGTGATTACTGACATCAGCAGCATAGACTTTCTTGTTGAAAAAAAGGAAGTAGCATTAGTGATTGGGCATCCTAACACTGCAAGGAAAAGAAAAATAATTCAGCAATTTCTGAACTCTGTAAAAACTAAAAAATAAAAGGAAGGAAATCTCAGGATCTCTGGGATACCAGGAAAAATTTCATTGCTGTGGAAAGGCAAGTATTTTCTCAAAAAAGGCCAACAAGTTGAGATTGATACTTAGGGCAGAACTGGTTCTCTAAGGGGCACCTGGGTGCCAGTTAGGGGCTCAACTCTTGACTTTGGCTCAGGTCATGATCTCATGGATTGTGGATTGAGCCCTGCATTGGGCTCTGCATTCAGTGGGGAGTCTGCTTCTCTCCTTCAGCCTCTTCTGCCTCTCTAGGCTCTCTCTTGCTCTCTCTCTCTGAAATAAAGAAATAAATTAAAAAAAAAAAAAACTGGTTCTGTAGAGAGGTTTTCTGCTCAACTAAACTATATTTTCACATTTAAAAGTTGCAGTAGGAAACCAAGTACCAGCCATTAGAAAACTTTTTTTTTTTTAATTTAAGGATCAATGTTTGTCTTTAATCAGGAACAAATGATCCCTTTGAATCTTAAATGGGGAAATAAATAAATCTGACTTTCTCAGGAGATTAGTAATAGGATACAAAGATGTTAACTTCTAGCTCACAGATGCATTAAATCCAAACCAAACCACTGGTGACTAAACATTATAATATCCAATAGCTTTTTCAATGGCCTAAGTGAAATTACTTGATAGTCCCAGTTCAATTTCCAAACATAGTTGACACATAAATACAAAACAAGCCTCAATTAGTGATTCCTGTCTTTAGCTTGGGCCACACATTAAAGGAGCATTTTTCGAATCCGTAATGTGGTTAGGGAACATTTCTTTGTGATTCAAATAGTGATTTCAGGGAAAAGACTTAATTCAGAAAATGAAAGTTGTGAACAGTTAAGAATTTGAACTTTTATTTTTTGAAATCTGTTTTTGTCCCATCCAGGTTTGAACACTTCAGATGAGCTTCTTTGAGATTGCTTTTCATAAGATTGTATACAATTTCTCTCTGAATAGATCTTTCTTTTTCTTAGGAAATTAAAAATAAATTTTCTGCAGAAGCATATCATTACAAAATAACTTTCATCAAGCATAAAATAGGATAATGTTAAATGGGAAGAGTTAATATCTTCATCCTGGGAGGTGACCCATTCATTTCAAAACATTTTAAATACATCTGGTGGTGGGGTGCCTGGGTGGCTCAGTGAGTTAAAGCCTCTGCCTTTGGCTCAGATCATAATCTCAGGGTCCTAGGATCAAGCACCACATCGGGTTCTCTGCTCAAGCAGGGAGCCTGCTTCCCCCTCTCTCTCTGCCTGCCTCTCTGTCTGCTTGTGATCTCTGTCTGTCAAATAAATAAATAAATTCTTAAAAAGAATATATATATATACACATAAATATAGTGGGATATTAAAATATCAGTGTCTACTTACTTATTTACTTACTCTACTTATTTACTTAACTTATATCCCTTCCATATTAAAAAAAGAGAGATGCAAAATTATTGCATGGTGAAAGATCTTAAAATATCTGTAGTCTTAAAAATTAGTATAGCTATATTAGAATCTATGGCATACACTCATACACTTACTTTCTAAGTGGTTTTCTGTTTAACATTTTCAGTTTGTCAACTCAGAAATGCTTTTTAAACTAGCATTTTCATTCAATTGGACTGAAAAATTATTCAAATTCTTATCATAAAAACCAATCTTTCTCTTGATATTTGTGAATCAATTTCTTCCAAATATATTTCCTTTCTATCTGCACAGTTCAACACAGTAGGCATTAGCCACATGTTGTTATGAAATTAAAAATTAGGTTCCATAATCTCATTCCCCATATTCCAAGTACTCAAAGCCATACATGGCCAGTGGCTACCTAATCGGGCAGGGAAGAAACAGAGCATTTCCATCATTGCCATAAATTTTACTGGATAGCACAGCTTAGATTATACCATGATGATTCACGTGACACATATATCATATATTACATATATGATTACATTTAGGTCATGTATTTTACCTTCCTGTAACTCATGGATAATTTGTATTTGCCTCAATACATTAAAATTGCTTTCAGGTTAGTATGCTTGTTTGTTTGTTTGTTTGTTTATTACAGATTTTATTTATTTATTTGACAGATGGAGATCACAAGTAGGCAGAGAAGCAGGCAGAGAGAGAGAGAGGAGGAAGCAGGCTCTCCACAGAGCAGAGAGTGCAATGCGGGGCTCCATCCCAGGACTCTGGGATCATGACCTGAGCCAAAAGCAGAGGTTTTAACCCGCTGAGCCACCCAGGCACCCCTAGTATGCTTATTTAATGTAAACTTTTTTCTCTTTCTTTTTGGCCGTTGCTCTAAAATGTGAAGCAGGAAGTTGTTAGGTATACAGATCTTGCATGTGTTAGATCATAACAATGGAGAAAGCCAAAGGAAATAGATGGAGGGAGAAAGATGGAAAGAAATATAGATGGGTAGAGAAAGAGAGAGAGGGAAGAGAGAGAGGGAGACAGAATAGCAAGTTCTACTATTATCAATGAGAAATAGCAAGTTCTGTTATTATTCCGTTTCTCTGCTTAAGCTTTCCTATCACTGTGACATCACTGAAATAATAAATTACTCATTTTCCAAATAAATAGTGTACATATATTATTGTTTACCTTATTATTTTTTATTTCCAGGTTTGATACAAAGGCCAATAGGAAACCCTATATAGGAGTATAAGAATGATCAAAATAATGAAAGCAGAATAATACACTCTGGGATTTTCATATTTATTTGCATAAGCAAGAATCCATTATTTTTTCAGGGGGATTCACTGAATAACATCAATGGCCTTATGTCAGCTGCCATAATTTTTAATGCAACTTGTTAAAGGTATTTAGAAAGCTGATGCATTCGTTCATTTAAGGTTTTCTTTTCGTAAAGGAGAACTCAGGGAATGAGTGACTCTAATGGTTTCAGTACATGGCTCTGGTGCAATGCAGTCAAAGACTGAATATGCACAAATCCTTTAGCTTCTCTGAGCCCATGCTTTCTTAGTGGTAATGATAATGCCATCACTAGGTTGCTCTAAAGATTAAAATAAAATAAAATGTATTTCACTTACCACCTTGCCCTTAGAATGAAGCTCAATCAAAAGAGGATTCTTTTGTTTCACCGGAAACTATTTTCTTTACTGTCAAATTCTGTCTACATGTGAGTTAAACAACTTTATTTAAAAAGGCAGGTTTCCCATGGATCCAATGCTAATTACGATTTGAACGTTTGTAGGATGTAAAATAGAAATCAAAGAGAAGAAATTATAAAATCTGTCCGTGTTCATTAGTCAGAAGTCTAAACTGTCTTCCAGTAAAGTAAGCCTGAATTAAGCTGTCTTAAAAAATATTAAGGAATACTGAGTTAGCTCAAATAATCAAAGGCGGAGTTAGTAAATCCAACTTTAGGATTGCAAACATTTGGCAACCCTAGGAATCTCAGCAACTTGAAACCAGATTTTAGAATTTACCGTTCTCCTCCTTTGTTTGTCACTCTTTTTTTGACTTTGTTTTTCCTAAAGTTGATCAAGCTTCTTGTACCTGGAGAAATGGGCACCATCAACCTCCATAGACACCTTCACAGCTAAGACATGGGAAAAGAGCTCCTACCAACTAGCATCAGATGACAAATATTGGGGAATCTCCCATATAGCTTCTCCATTTGTCTTTCGGTGCTGTGACCTAATCACCACAAACAGATTTTTATAGTTTTGATTAGAGGCCCATTTATTCAGCAATCTCTTCGTTCAGGGGAATGGGAGGAATGATGCCCATTTATGCTGGGACTTGATGTGACCTATAGAGAGGCAGAGAAAAAAAGAGGGATGTTGTTTCCAGAAGAAGGGAGGAATCCAAGCAATTAGAACAATAAATAATTTATACAGTTAGATTCATGCTCCTTGTGTTAAATTAAATATTTAGTGTTACTATGTGGTATATATAGACCTATTAAGCAATTGATATTATGGTAAACTGCTCTGGAATCATGTGAAAAAATGACTTGCCATAAGCCAGTTTTCACACAGTGGATATGAATCCCCATGAAATTAGCATAAAAATTACTAAGTCTCAAAATTTTTCTTCTTTGACAGTAATTTTAACTGTAGAGGCTTATTGTAATACACGGTTTTTTGTTTCAAAGGGGATTTCTTTAAAATTTAAAATACTGAAATTTCAGAAAACTGGGAAATATTTTAGGATAAGATGTGCCATTCTCACCCATGAAATTGTACCACAGTACAAAATAGTGTACATATGGAATACTAGGTCAAATACTTTTAGGTAAGAGATAGTGACATAGGAGCTGCCCAAATTAGGGACAAAGGCTTTTGCTTTTTGGGCAAGGTTGTATGTCAAGTTTTCTGGTTGCAAAACATTGGAAATGAAAGACAGAAAGGTTTCACTTCCTATCTGACTAGACAGGTCTACAGGTCTTACTAGTCTAGTCCTCTGCATGAAGGTATAACTACTCATGGTTCAAAAAGACATTTGCCTTTTCTCTGTTGTTCTGCACTGTGGCAAAAGGATAGATTTACATATATAAATGTAAATTTATTTTGGAGTATAATATATTTTATTTCTTCTTACTATTCTATGCAGAGCAGAATGTAAGGGCTTGTTATAGCCAATCACATTATTTTACTATATCTGAGATGTTGATTTTTTTTTATTTAAAGAAAGAATAAAATTTATTAACAAGGAAGACTTTTTTCCTAAAGATATCACATGTGCTCATCACTCATTGAATAAGGGGAATGTTTTGCTTTAAAGGGCATATAGGTCTTAATACAGCTTCAGTAAGCTGATGGCCAATAGGTACAACCTGTATATTACACCTGTCTCTTGTGAGAAATAAATGACTCATGAACTGATGTAAGAGAATTAGGCATGATATTTAGTTTTGTTGCATTGTTTTTGTTTTTTTCCCCAAAGCCTATTCTATAAAGTTATGTGTTCATTGGTTCTCAAATAATCAAAGACAATTTACAATGTGGCAAGTTAGAGCTAGAGAAATTGATGGCTTTGAGTAGAAAATATGAATGTTTTATATGTATTGCATGGTAGAGTTGTATGATAATGAAATATATAGGAATAAAAATACAGAAAATATTCTCAACAATTTCTAGTTCTATAAAAAAGGGTTTGAAAAAGGAAGAAAATATAAATGGGATAACTGAGTATAGAAGGTGGTACATGCCATTGTCATTGATATTTTGTCATATTATTCAAGCTTCTCCTTTAAAAAAAATTTCATTTCCATTTCAAATAAGACAAAAATTCAAAGGAGCCAAGTACTTTTTCTTATCATTTGATTGTCACATTGTACAATGTAATGTAATCTATATATTTTATGAGGACCCAAAGATCATGACCTGAGCCAAAACCAAAAGGGATGCTTAATAGACTGTGCCACCCAGGATCCCCTATTTCTGACTTTTTTTTTTGAGAGTGTACAAGAGCACAGGGAGAAGGACAAGTGGACTCTGTGCTGAGTGTGGAGCCCAACATAAGGCTCAATCTCATTACCCTGAGCTCATGACCTGAGCTGAAATCAAGAGTTAGATGCTTAAGCAACTGAGCCACCCAGGTGCCCCTATTTCTGACTCTTTGTATTGAATTTTCTGTATTTTCTTCAGATGATTTATCCATCCAATGAAATCAATCTTTTCTTTCTTTCTCTTTCTTTCTTTCTTTCTTCCTTCCTTCCTTCCTTTCTTTCTTTTTCTTTTTCTTTTTAAAGATTTTTATCTTTATTTGTCAGAGAGAGGTAGGCAGAGGAGAAGCAGACTCCCTGCTGAGCAAGGAGTCCAATGTGGGCTTGATCCCAGGATCCTGGGATCACGACCTGAGCTGAAGGTAGATGCTTAATGGACTGAGCTACCAGGCATCCCAATCAATTAATTCTTCCTTTAGCTGTGTCTTTTCTGCTATATAATGTTTATACAGAATTATTGCATTTTTTAAAATCTCTACTAGTTGGTTTTTAGTGGGCTTTTCTCCACAAAAAATCTCCTTATACATGCTTATAGTTTCCTCTATTCAGAGAAATTTCAATTTATATTCCAGTAATTTAAGCTCCAATATGTTATTTCATATTTACATGTATATTAATTTCCTATTACTACCTTAACAGATTATCATAATAATTTGTGATAATTATTACAGTAGTTACCTTAGAGTATTGAAATAATGCAATTTAATTCTCTTATGGTTGTGGAGGTTAGAGTCTTTTTTTTTTTAAGATTTTATTTATTTATTTGACAGAGAGAGATCACAAGTAGGCAGAGAGACAGGCAGAGAGAGAGGGGAAAGCAGGCTCCCTGCTGGGCAGAGAGCCCGATGCAGGACTGGATCCTAGGACCCTAAGATCATGACCTGAGCCGAAGGCAGAGGCTTAACCCACTGAGCCACCCAGGCACACTGGAGCTTAGAAGTCTTAAATAAGTCTTAAAAGATTAAAATCAAGATGTTGGGGGCACCTGGGTGGCTCAGTGGGTTAAGCCGCTGCCTTCGGCTCAGGTCATGATCTCAGGGTCCTGGGATCGAGTCCCGCATCGGGCTCTCTGCTCAGCAGCAAGCCTGCTTCCCTCTCTCTCTCTCTCTCTCTGCCTGCCTCTCTGTCTACTTGTGATCTCTCTCTGTCAAATAAATAAATAAAATCTTAAAAAAAAAATCAAGATGTTGGCAGGTCTGGTGCCTTCTGATGGCTCTGGAGGTGAATCTGTTCTTAGACTTTTCTAGCTTCTAAAGGTTGCTGCCATTCCTTGATTCTTTGGCTCATAGCTACATCAGGTCAGTCTCTGCTCCTGTCAACACATCACTTCCTCCCTCACTGTAACTCTACTCTTTCTTATAAGGACCTTTGTGATTATAGGATAATCCAGCATAATGTCTTCATCTTAAAAGCTTTAACTTAATCACATCAGTCAAGTTCCTTTTACTATATAAGGTAACATGTTCGCAGATTACAGGGAGTCAGATGTCAACATATTTGGAGGTCATTACTCAGCCTACCATAATATGCAATAATTCTAATACATAATCTTTAAACGTATAGTTTTTAAATCATTTTTCCCTGATGCATATAATTTATGGAGCTTTGCTTCTTATAATATTGTATAATTTTTAATTTCATTTCATCCATTAAAAAGTAGATTATATTTCAAAATGGTAAATAGAGCTTACAAAATCGGTTTTAGAAATTTACTTCCATGTTCTAAGTCTTATTACAGTAATACTGCTTACTGAGAGTTTGCCAATATGTGTTTGATAATTATTGATAATTATCTTTTTTGAAGTAGTATATTACAAGTTTCCAGGATATAGTTTTCCCTTTGGCCATTTGAAGTCAAAAAGAGTTTATAGTAGCTTTCAGACTGCATGTTTAGGATGGCAGTACTCTGTAGTGCAATGGTATGCATGGTGTGGATGAAGAGAAGCAGCTCAATATTCTTTCCTTAAACTTAGATGCTAACCTCTGTCAGGGATTCCATAAAGCAGAATACTCCATATAAGGCAATATTTACCCACATGCTTTGATTAGATCTCACTGAAACCAAAATGTACAGACAAAAAAAAAATGTTTATTCATTCTTTTAGTGAACTATACAGGAATTATATTTTTAAAATAAGGATACATTTCCATATTAATTGGCAAAAATGTAATTGTAAATTTAAGTGTAATAATAATTACAAACGGCCTATTTCCTGTATATTTGGAAATACATTTTCAGAGTAAATGTATTAGAAGAACTGGTTTAATATATTTTCACATATGCCCACTAAGGTCAATATTTGATTTGCTAGTGTTTCCAATGTGCAGTCTTTACTGTAATCCATAGCTGATGTTCTATTCTTACAACTGACATTGAAGTGAATGGAATTTTGATGATTAAACATCCATAACCTGATCAAACACCAATATGGATTAACTTCTGTGACCAAGGGACAAGGGATCTCTTCAATATCAAATCAAACTGTGCATTATGAATTTCCTTAAAATATCTGAATAGTGACATTTTAAATTAAAAACAGAGAATGACTATTTTTGCTTACTTATCAAACAGATTGATCTGGGAAATGTACTTTTTCTGTTACTCATTTTAGTATAAGATTTCATTATTTTGTTTTTACAAGAAATTTTTTTATTGCTCATAAACATATTGCTTATAAATTTGAGCAAATTTGGGATCCATAATTTATGAAGTCTATAATAATTTTGGGAAAAAGAATGGCAGTTTTTGCATAGTAGATCTTAAACTATAATTTTAAGAATGTGACTTAAAGTAAGATTATAGAACTACATAATCCTATGAAAAATGTATATGATGTAGCATTTATTGTTTTCTTTGTCTATATTTGGTTTTCTACCTACATTAACCAGGATATGTTTACTGTTATTATTCTTTGCTAGAAGTGACATTATTTTTGTAAGCACATTATAATCCAGCTGATCTAGTCTTAACAAAAGTATTAAATCATTTGTGTACATATTATTGTTAACATATTACTTTCACACAATACGCACTTACCACAGTATTGTGAGGCTGTGTGTGTGTATATGTCTCTGTTAATATGTCTCCATGAAAAGAAAATAGAGTTTTTCTATTACTTAATTTTCTAAACTTCCTTGTTTACAAACTAAATAAAATACACTTGTTTTACATTATCTATCAGAACAAATCATGTTATAGTGAGGTCATGTGTGTGTATGTATACATATTTATGTATATGTGTTTGTGTGTGTATAGTTTTGTGCATACATATAGATATCCACATAGGTGCATAAGGCATATGATTGTGTCACTCAAGATCACATAAAAATTTTTAACTTACAACACTAAAAAAAAAGCCCAAATAGAAAATAATCTCATATTCTTTAATTTATTCAATTTCATAAATAAGTCTTTCTCCTCTTCAATACTCAATATACTTTGTCTAATTGACTTGAAGAACTCTAATTTCTGTGATAAAGCCCTAGTTGCCACAAATTTACAGTATAAAACAAATTCAAAGGGTAAAGAAAATTTTCTATGGTCATAGATCAATGATCCAGCTCTAGAAATATCTTAAAAACTTGCAGTAAAGCTGTTTTAGTGTTGTGTTTCCCAGATTCTGCTTCATTGCTCATTTGTGAAAACAAACATTTGCCATGAAGACATAACTGCCAATTTAGCCTAAATAAGACAAATGAGATAATGAGACCAGTGGCAAATTCGAGTTGACAAATCCTGCAGAATGCCCAGCTTCAAGTAAAAAGCTTTCCTTTCCTGCCAAAAGGTCTACATGCTAATGCTAACTAATTTGCCAACCTTGGCCCTACATTGTTTGACAATAGCTGAGCATCCCAATTTGTTATAGTTGTGACACTAATTTGGATGTAAAATGTGGCTTGATCTAGTAATCTCTATGCAACCTCTTCACCCTACAACCAATCACACAGATGTATACTTTGTACTGAAAAGGCTTAGAAATGCAGAGAGCTTTTTATTATTATTATTTTTTTAAAGCTTGGGACGTATTAATATAGAGAAGATAATGGTATAGACACTTTAAATGTGACTTTCCCATGTTCATATCCTGGTTAGAGTAATAAAGGTGAAATAATGTATGTTATTTACTTTAACATTACAGCGACACTTAGAATATTTGTCCTGAATCAGTTATTCAAGTATCTGTAACTTAGCCCTCAGTGTAGGTGGATTTTGAAAAGTCAATTTAGAGTATTTTAATATATATATATATATATATATATCTCTTTTGAATCTTTCTGGAGTTGCAAAATAATCAGACATATTGATACTTCATACATTTTTCAATACATTTTCCTTATTATTTAAAAGAAAAATGTTCCTATGTGTTTGTATTATTCCCGAAACAACTTAATTTTGTGTATTACTGTAGAAATAAGTTAAAATTTCAGTTTGGAGAAATCTGTTTTTTGTTGTTGTTGTTTTGTTTTGTTTTTGTTTAAATAAACTAGGTACCTAGAATTAGAAATGCTTGTTTCATTCCCTTAACTAGGTTAAATAATAAGAGTACTGTAATTGTATACAGTAAGGATAGATTTAAAAAAATACTTTATTTTGAACGGGTATGAATCGGTGTGACTCATTCATTAAAAAGGTAGACTGGAATCTCAGGGATTTAATTCAGACTTTGTAAACTGCACTAAGACATTTAGTTTCTGACAGATGGATAAAAATGAATATAAAACATTTTATAATTATAAAATTGTACTAGTCCTACCATTATGAAATCAATTAATGAAAAATATTTATCTTGCTTTGGAAAACTACATTAAAAAAATAAATGTACCAAACAGATAGATTTGACAAAAAATTGGACAATCCTTGGTAATACCTATAAATTTCTATAAATAGCCTTTTAAATTCATTTAAAATACATTTACAGAAAATATAGGAACATAAAATATTTTAGGATTATGAAAAGAGATTTAAAAATATTTTGAATTCTTATCTTCTAGGTTTATATTTTTTTGAGGGGAAAATAACCTAAAAATATAAAGATCTATTCAGTTTTTTAAAAATGCATTAAAATGTTTCACTCTAGGGGTGCCAGGGTAGCTCAGTTGCTTAAGTGTCTAACTTGGGCTCAGGTCATGATCTCAGGGTCCTGGGATCAAGCCCCCCATTGTACCATTGTACTCCCTCCCTTTTGTCTTTCTCCCTTGGCCATACTCTCTCTCTCTCTGAAATGAATAAATGAAATATTATAATAAAATAAATTTTATTATTTATTTATTTATTTAATTTATTATTTATTAATAAATTTTAAATTTCACACCCTTATTATCTATAATTCTTTCTTTCTTTGTAGGCTGGCAATGCCTTCCTTCTAACAAATAGAATATGGCAAAATTTATGGAATGCCACTTCTAAATTAGGTTACAAAAAGACTTTGACTTCTGTCTGGCTTGCTCTTTCTCACTTTCTCATTCACTGGAAGGTGAGGAATACATCAAACTACAAAATACCGGTTGCATCCACAGTGGTGTACCAGTGGTGTCTTCTAATAAGACAAGTAATTATTAAAAAGTCATCATTCACTGACTTATGTTGGGGCCTATCAAGTCTCTGCTCTTAGTCATAGCCCAGTTACAAATAGTCACCTTTGACAAATATTTTTTAAGTATCATTGTATACCATGATCCATCTACTTCCCATGGAGATGACATACATAGACCGTATTTTGCCCTGTTCCTACCAATTGTGTTACCAGGAAGCCTTTCCTAGTCAATGCTTCCCTGACATTCTTCACAACTTGTGCTTATAATACTATTTCCATGAGTGAGCTCCTCTAGCCTGGACTTCCATGATACCCAGTTATTCTCTTCACAACGTATTTCACTCCATGGTCATCAACATACAAGACACACATCTTAAACAAGGGATCATGCTTTCTCCCAAAGTGTCACTAAGGAAAATTGCTCCATTGTTTTATGGATATTTGTGTTCTACATACCTATTGTTCATCATCTTTCCACGTCTTGTCAAGTATGGCTAGTTTCTTGCCAAAAAAATCCCTCTAAAATTTCTATATGGGACAGTATGTACTTTTCAACATGTGGCATGCTTCCAAAAATGCTATTTCTCCTTGGCTCAAAACACTTTGCTGCAAATCAAAGGTTCTTGAGTGCCTTCAAGACCATTGTGGTCAGGGTTGACTTCACTGTTACACTTGCCACTGCTACTGTTAACCATGAGTATGATCTAGAGAAAATGTACTTACATTCCCCATCCCATCTTGGGGTTATTAGGAAATCAATAATCAGATATATTCTACTCTTAAAATCTAGCAATCCTTATGTATAAGGATTATAAATTATTATAAGTTATAAGAACTTCCTAAAAAGAGTTTGTTTCAAAGTCTAGAGAGAACATCAGTGAATATGGATCTACATCTTTCCTATTATTAACCCCCTCATTATCATCAACGTCTTTTCAATTCCCATTCTTAGGTTCATTACATCTACATTTAGTATATTCAGAACAGCAGAAGGCTCTATATACAAAACGAGCTATAGTAATATAACATTCCTCATATCCTGGCAACTGCTTCAACAGTGTGTCAGTCCGGTGTGCAGTTATTTAATGCACAGGTGATCAAATATTGTACAAACATAGATCTGTGCAATGTAAGTTAATACCTCTTTCAGCATGAAAACTTGGTTAGTGAACATAGTCTATAAACCTTTAAGTAAAAGAAGGCTCCAAATGACAAAGACTTAGTAAGGTCATCAATGAGTGATGCATCGCCTTTTTTTCCTTCTGGATTACACAAGAATAATTTTTTGGCAAAGTTCTTACCTCTTCTTCAGCGCGATGACTTTTTTCAGGAGGAAACTGCTGGTGGTCTTCCCCAGGGAACAACAACCAACTTTGGTCATTTTCTTGACTTGAGACACTCTTGAGGGAGCAAAGCATTAGCAATTTTCCTGGTGTTATCACTCACTTCAAAAGTCCTTTACTTAAAGCTTCCATTTCCCTACTTTTCATTTCCCCCAGATTTACCCAGACTCTTTCTACCTGGATTAGGTTGAGGGGTTCAGGCACAATCCACAACCATAAAATTGGCAAAAGGTGTAACTGCACAATGTCTTTTCTTTCATCCATTAACATTCTTGGATTTGTAAGCCATTGAGACATCCCTCACACCAAACAATGTCAGAGTTGTCAACATAAGGCCTATCCAAACCAAGAATTCTTTTGGAATAAGTGCTGCAGGATTTGGGTCTTAATGTCATGTGCCAAAATGTTTCTCTTAATAGCAGCTAAGAAACTGAAGCACAGCCTTGGTACCACGGAATCCCACATTACAAGAGAAAAAAAAAATGCCAAGTGGAAAATACAAAGATTTGTATTATGGCATCATTTCCTACACATGCATTCTCATTTCTGCACCCCAAAATATTCCATTTTATATTCTCCCTATTTAAGCATTAAATCCAGCCACCTGAATGTAGATTGCCTCGTTGTTCCTTTTCACAAGTTCCATTTTTTAGCAAATGTTTTAATTGCTCCTTTCAATTTCTTATCAAAACACTACTATGAAGGTGAGAATGAATGAAATATCTCCAAATAATATGGTGCTTTTAGCAGATCAGTATATCATAATCATTGTGAAGTAAGTCCTTTAAGCTGAGTAAATATATATGGGTGCCCCAAATTGAAATGATTCACATTGTTCCTATCTTTCTATACCATTCTTGGTGGTTGCTTCAGTAAAGACATTTACAATAAAAAAGTAGAGAATGTAGCAATGCCTATCAGAACCCTCAGAAATACTCTAGGAGCTATAAGTAATGGTATAAAATTATCTACCGGATAGTAATCAGCTGGACTCTGTCCCTGTGGAATTCATTCCATGGTAAGTTAAAAACAAACAACAAGCAAATAATCTTTTCTCATTATCATTCTGAAGAGTCATAGGCAATTAGTGGTACCTCAACAGAGAACACAGAAAAAAATCTTCATTCAGATGAACTGCCTGGCTAGGGAGCCTCCATGGAAACTCATCTCTTATGCTCAACCTACTGCCTCAAATATTGTTTTAAATATCCCATTCCAGTTCATTCAGAACTCTCTAAGGTTTTTAGGGATCATTCAATATATCCCTTTTCTTCATTCATTGGGTTTCCAGAAGTCCTTCCAAAATTAGGGTTCTCCGCATGAGGGTATTTTAAATGATCTTTATTATCTATAACTCACTTAACCAAACACATAGGCAGGTTGTCACCACTGCCCAAGAATTTGTAAAAATCCACACATATTTCCTTAGAATAAACTTCTAGTTCTTTTACAAAAAGCCAAATGTACTACTGCAAGGAATTTAGCCTAGTGTACAGATTTGCCCTTTCCTGTGGGGGTTAATGTAGAGCATGAAATCATCTGTAATGCCTGGCTTGCTAAAATGTAACACAGAGGCCACTGGGGGCAAGGGAAGGTTCAGAGAAGAGCGTAGGCCTTTGGAATGCCAAGGCCTGTGTGACCCCTCTGCACCTGGAATGCCCTGGGGAGTTGCCTTCCCCTGAGCTTTCTTAGCCCAAACCTCCACCTGTGATCTAAGAGATGTATGCATTGTGTTTTAGGCTATGTTTAGCAGAACTCATAGAACACAAAGATTAGCATATTGTCTCTTTCCTGTAAAGAATTCCTCCCAGTTTCAGTAAGGCCCCTTCTCATGTATCAAGTGCTTGACAATGATAAGGATTTGTGATTATCCTGGAGGACCAATATCAATGAGAGCAAAGGGTCTTTGTCTCTGAGCATTGACCCCCCCCTGCCTCCTCCTCTCTTTCACAGCAGTTTGGTGTAATCTTTCATCCCCTGGTACAGGGATTGCTGGCCATTCCCTAGGGGCACTTTCCTACTTTTCCAAGACTTTTTCCTCCTCCAGCGGAATTGCTGAAATTCCCATTCTTCTCAGTGTTGCCACAGGTATACCATGCTGTTTGCATTGTTTATCAAGAAAAGTTATATAGTTGGGGCACCCGGGTGGCTTAGTTGGTTAAGCCTCTGACTCTTGGTTTAAACTCAGGTCATGATCTTGCGGTCCTGGAATTGAGCCCCGCACTGGGCTCTGTGCTCAGAGCAGAGTCCACTTGTCTCTCCCCATCTGTTCCTCCCCCTGCTCTCTCTCTTAAATAAATAAGATCTAAAAAAAAAAAAAAAAGAGGTTAGGTCATTCAGGTTAGGTCATGGGATATGGGAGAAAGAAGGACCTAGTTTTGGTTATCATGTAAATGATAGTTGTATTATGTGATGATTTTCCTGAGACCTCAGCTACAGTATTCAATATGTATGTATATATATGGATAGACATATTAATATATCTATACAGCACACACACACATACACACACACACAAACCTTTCACTTGATAAATGAACTTTATTTGGAAACTTCCAGCTAGAGTTTCAGTTGTTTTCACCATAGGTTCAGAGTTTCTCTTTTGTCTTCCAACACTTTCTCTGAATTATTCTAACTTTTTTCCCAAAAACAAATCCCATGTAAGATAATTAAGAAAGCAAATTCATTGTTACCTTGTTATGTTACCTTGTATGCCTTTAGTTGTGGGTGCTGTCACTACTAGAGCCCAATACCAAGTGAATAGTTTGTAGTGAAAAGAGCAATACATGGGATCAACATTTGATAGCTTTTTGGTCCTTCACCATAGTAGCCTGCAACAAGGAGTTGAGGAGGCATAATCTGACTTCTGTCACAAAGTTCAATGAGCATGGTGGCACGTTGGCAAAATGTCTGACATCGTATATTCATTTGGTTCTTATGGTCCCAGTGGCCAAGCACAATTGCTGTCCTATAGCCCTTTTTATATCCCACAATGTGAAACTGTTCAGATGTCCATTTGAATTGTCTTTTTCCTGGTCACTTAGTTCTTCTTTCACTTTGCCCATTTTAAATAGGCAATAAGATTCCAAAATTAAGAAGGTGTGCAATTCAGAATTAAACATATCCACTAAATGCTGGACTGTCTTAATAGTAGCCAGATTTTTCAGGAACAGAAATTTATCTCTGTTTTTGGTAAGATCTCTTGAGGCACCAGTGAAATGATTCCCAAGATTTTATAGACTTAGCCAGTTTGTGAAATTTTGGAATTCCTCAACATGCTCTATAAAATTTATATGTAATCTTTGTTGTCAATTTTATCCCTTCCTTCCCTCATTCTGCTACTATTATTATAATACCCAAAACAAATGATTCAGTCTCCTCTTCATGAATATCAAGCCCAAATCTCTCCTCACAAAATTATGATTGTACATGGTAGAATTTTAAAACTTTTGACAATGTGGATGAGTCGGAAAGAGACTCCCAGCTCCAGCCCTTTCTGTCCCTGGTTCCCTTTGCTCTGGCTAAGGCCAAGAAAAGACCAAATAGCCATCCTGTTTGACTACCCAAGATAACAAGTCATTGCTCCTGCTGAGACAGAAGAGAAATAGCAGAGGCCAGGTCCTGTTTGAATAAGAAAAGAAAAAGACCCCACCACCCCCACCCAGGGTAATTTTGCACCAGCCCCGGGTGATTTTGCACTCTTAGATTATACTTCCACATGAAAGCACCATTTGGCCCTGGGGAACTGGGAAAGCTTCCTGGCCTTGAGAGACCAAGAAAATACCCTGCTACCATCCCCCATTGCCCATAACCATAAAAACTCATTCCCAACCCCTGTTGGGTGCTCAGTCTTTGGGAAGGAATCTCACTGAGCCCACTGGCATTGAAAAAGCTAAGTTCTCCCTGCTCTCCATGTGCCATTTGGGTTTCCTTGGTCACCTTACATTTTCCTCAACATGGTAAATATAGGTTGAATTTCTACCCATGTAAAGACAAATGTGAATTTTTATTTTCTTCTGTTGAAAGTATGAAAATAAAGCATTAGCACAATCAATCACAGTATCCAGTCTCCATTAGGCTGCTGCATCTTTTGGATAGTTTATATCAGATACTGCTATCAACTGCACTACATTATTCATTCTTTGTTAGTCCACCATCAGTCTTTGCAACCCTTATGCCTTTCTCATTAGTCAAACTCAAATTGCTATAGGGTACATTGATATTATTATTCCCACTTCTACCATTTTTTAAGTCAAGTTGAAATTTTATGTTGCCCTTTGAGAATTCTGTATTGCCTAATACTTATTGACAAATAGGCCTAAGAAGTTTCACTTTACATGTCCAATTTATCCTGAATAAGGACAAACTTGGCTGAAATTTGACCTAACAAAGATAACAGCAATGTTTGCCATTTATATCACATTTATTGCAAACTTTAATTTAGGTAAATACCTTTTAGTTTTCATTATTTTGATCCGCAATTTTATTTTATTCATGAATAATTTCATTTATTGGATAGCTTTCAAGAAAGAATCCCCATAACCACCCAGTCCCACTGAAGTTCCTGTAAGGTCTCCTCACTGTCATAGGTAGGGATGCTGGTATATTAGCTACATTTACCCAATAGGCCAAGGAGGAAATGTTCCATGTTCCCTGATACTTAACCTAAAAATTTAACATAGCCTTGGAGGTCATGCTGGGGAATATAGTTACAATAACTGGATTAAATCATACTTCACAAAGGAGATTAATTTTGCATCATATTTCAGCCCTCCTATTTAATTCTTCTTTCGTTTTTTCCTATTTTAAATTTATCCAGGTAAGGATAGATTGAATATGGCAAGACTTTTAAGAAAGATGACTTGTAAAGTAGATGCTTTGTGGGTGCCTATTTTTTTTTCTATTTCAATTCTCTCCTTTAAAAAATATATAGATAGATTTGGATATAGATATAGATGATATAGATATAGATATATGGCAGAACACTCTACCTGACTTAATTTTCCTTCTTTTTTCAACCATTGTCCTTAGGCTTAGTTTGCCTTTATCTTTCTTTGCCCTTTTAAAATTGCTCTTACCTTTGACACATTCTCAAACTCTATAGAAAATAATTGAGGAAGTTAATCCTTTACTATTTTATAATGCTCTTTTGTCTCCTAAATAGAAAGATTGGAGCTTCCCTGAATTATTATATCCAACATTTATTTGGGAAAGGAACATGTCATCAGAGGCAACTTTATTTGCTTACCATATAACCAATCCAATAGAGTGGCCATTATCAGCATTTAATTGTTCAACCATGTTCCATTTTAATATGGAAGAGGAGACAAGGCCAATTCTTTTTTTTTTTTTTTTTTTTTTTTTGGTGAATACTCACAAGGTAGCTTTTATCACCTCAAAGACAATAAATCTACCACATTTCGGTCATTGATAATTGAATGACAAAACCACAACTAATTTTAGGTAGGTACTCATTCCAAGTAGATCTCTTTATTCTATAATCTCTAAGCATCAAATTATTAGATTAACCTTAATTTTCCTCCAGTCTTCAAAAGAGTACTGGAACATCAGTATGAATCATTACTTTTTTTTTCAATACTGATCTTAATTTTTTTGCTATTATCCTCTAGTTAATAGTCTCATTTTTGCCAATACAGTCAACTGCCATCACTATATATATATTTCTTTTTGAGGAGGTGGGGGTCACTTTCACTGTTTGACTCTTTTTGCCTATTCAGTTGTAGTCATCTTTTACAAGTTTACATCATATAATTTCTCTGGCAAAATTTTCACCATCTCAGACCACAGATGGAATGACCACCACCCAGGGATCAAAGTCTTATCAAGTCCTTTCTTCCCATGTTGTCACTTACTTTGTAAGTCATTTGCTCTGTTGAACAGGGGTCTTTGTGTCAATTCCACATCTTCCTCTTATCTGCCTGTGACACTGCCATTGATTCAGGTGATATTAGGTTTAGAATCCATGAAAATTCACAAGAAATTTTATGTCCCCAACCACTTACTTCCATTGAATGACACTGAATTGGCAACACAGTACACTACCTGCATTGCTTTGGGAGGGGAAGCTACAAGTAGAACTTGCAGGTCTCTTCAGTGTATTGCTGTAAACGAGAAGGTTGAAGACAGTTCTGTCCACTTCACTTAATTAAGTCTACCCCTGCCATTTCTTTCCTATTTATTATACTCTGAATGTCACATAACCTCCAAGGTATGTGTCAAGGCACATGCCTCCCACTGCAGCTGCAATTCACCAGTCAGCAGATCATAATAAAGAACCCTGACAGCTAGGTCCAATTGCCCAGCTTGGTAAAACATAGATAACGTATTACTGCACATTTATTTCTGGAGGCAGCAGCCCTGCATCATGCTTTGAGGAGTTTCTGAGTCTAGGTTAATAGTTTAGAGCACTTATTATTTTTTTATCTGCATATGCATTTGAATACATCATTATGATTATCAGCCTTGAGACATATCTTGTCAAAGATATTTTGCAGTTGTGAAGTTCAAAAATAGACTTAATATTCAAGATGTATCTGATTTGCAAAATCACAGAAGGCTTGATAAAATTTTCAGGAAAAAATTCCTGCATTACAAACCACTCCAAAACTTAGTAGTTCTAAACAACCATCGTTCGTTTGCTCAGGAGTCTATCAGTAGGCAGTTTGGTGGGCTGGGCTCAACTGGGTAATTCTTTGGCTGGTCTTGCGTATGGTGACTCATGCTTTTACAGTTATCTGGAGCTGGATGGTCCCAGATGGCCTCACTTAACACAACGGAGCTTTTGCTGAGGTGACTGGATATTCTTTGTGGGATGTCTCTCCTTACATGATTTCTCATCTTCAAGGGGGCTAAACAGTGTTTACTTGCAAAAAGAGGGTTTCAGGGTCCTAAGAGGATACATCCTATTGATACAAGAAGGCTGCAGGATCATCCAAGATTCAAAAGAAAAGGCAGCTGATCTCACTTTCTGTGGAAGGACCAACAACAACAACAACAAAAAGAAAGTAAAGTGACATTTTAATCCATCATAATCCCCTCAATCAGCACACTGTATTTTTAGCAACGCAGAATGGTATTATACAATGAAGGATAGTGTAGTGGTTACAAGTGAAGGTACTGGTGCCTGGTAATTAATGAAAGATAATAATATGTAAGGCCGTAGAGCATTGCGGTTAAGATTACAGACTTCAGAACCAGTCTACCTAGGTTTGAATCTTGGTTTCTTCATCTAACATTTGTGTGCCTTGTTTAGGCCACTTGAACTATCTGTGACTTTGTTTTTCTTTTGTACAATAGAAATTATATTTGTTATTCATTTATTTATTCTAAAGATTTTATTTTTCAAGTTATGTCGACACCCAATGTGGGGCTTGAACTTACAACCCGTAGATTAAGAGTTTTATGCTCCACCGACTGAGCCAGCCAGACACCCTCAAACAATAATTATTAATAACACATGTGTCTTAGGGTTGCTGTGAGAAACAAATGAGCTAATGTATAATATATGAAGTGCTTGGTTTAGTTCATGAAGCATTTTTAGAACTGAATAAATGTCATGAATCTTTTGTTACTTAATTTACATTGTACATTGCTATAGTTTTTGTCCAAAGAAAGCAGAATACTACCAAGGACTTTTTATTTCTTCCTTTTTTCTGTGTCCTGCTGGATTAAAAATTAATTAATCCTTTCTTTCATTTTTACCATGATGGAAAACTATATACTCCAAGTGTATACTCTTACTATTTTTCTTACATTTTAAACATACTTACTTTACTTTTTTGTGTTTTTCTAACTAATCCATGTTAACGAGGTTAGCATGTTATAAAATATCTCTGAATATTCCCCATCAATGTGCTAAGTTTTTGTTTTGCAAAATGTATTTCTACTTTATTTCAAAATAAACAAAAATAGTCATTTATTTTATAGACTTTCAACACTTAATCTAATTTATGGACATGTTTTATTTATGTTTTTGCTCATTATTACTTTTTGCCCCTCACTTTTTAGTGGGTTTGCATTTTTTCTTGCTTGAGTACATCATTCACTAAATTTGCAACAAATGCCTAGAATTATAACCATTACTGGTGAAAAGGTTTTGATTGTTTTCTTTCTCAATAATATTAGTTTAGCTGGATATGAGACAAATATTGGGATTTATTTCCTCTAATTATGGTGACTTACTGTATTTATTGTATGTATGTGTTGTATCTATCATTCTGATAGAAGGCCCTACTTCAGATTATAGATTTATAATTCTGGTAGTTTTTAGTATTTTCCCGTTTCTTTGAGATTTATTTTATAATCTATTTCTCCTAAGTTTTTTAACCTTACGTTTGTTTGTCTCATTCAGCAGTGGAATATATTTTCATTCTAATGTACTTTTATTGTTGTTAATTACAGAAAATTCTGAAGCATTGTTTATTTGAACTTGGATGCTCTCCCAACTGTTCCATTCTCTTCCACTGAGAATTCCATCATATGTAATTCATAACTACTCAATCTATCTTCTATATTTTTCATTTCATAATGTCTTGGATGACTATCGCAATTCTAAATTTTGATTCATTAATTCTCTCCTTCCCTGTTCTCAGAATACTATTTGTCTTTTCCTCTTATCCTCATTTCAGTATCTGTAGTTTTCCATTTCAACAATTTTTTTCTTTTTCTTATTTTCTGATCTTGTTTTATGGGTGCTATGTTTTTCATAGTCACTCTGTGCTTTAAAAATACAGTTATTTTAATATCTTCAGAGCATTCCGGTATTTTCGGTTCAACATTGTGAAATTTATCTTTTTGTTATAGATTTTTCTCCATGGCTTTGGGTTTCTTTCCATATGTTGTAATTTTGTTCTGCAGGTCCACGTTTCATATGAGTTATCCTTTCTTTTCTTTCATTCTTCTTAAACATTTTTTGCAGTTATCTCACTCCTCAGATACTTCCTAGAGACCACACGGCAGAGGCAATATTGCTTTGTAGATACCTTCAAGGAGACTGCATAATAATCTTCAACAGTATAGACTCACTAGACTTCTGCATATGAAATGAATTCTGTTTTCTCCCTTTTCTAAGGGCAAATTGTAGACCCAAATCTGAGGACAAAATTGGATCTTCTTTTGCTTCTTTTCACTTGTGCATAAATGTAGTACTACTTCCAATTTTACCCAGAGTGTGTCTACCTCTAGTCCTCAGTATATGTGGGGCTTGTTTCATCCTTGTCAAGATAGAAGTTCTAGCCCCCATCATCTTTGCATGGTATCCAAGAACCTGCCTAGAGCTCCCACTCACTAATGGGAGTTTTCCTCTGACTCATAAAATCAGTTCTGTGGAATGGAGAAGATTATGGATACCTCGAATGTCACATGTTGAAGATGGCAGAAACTAGGGTCTCTGAATAACAACGGAGAAGACCTGTCATGTGAACTTGTTTATCAGCTCACCACTGTTACATGGGAAAAGAAGCAGAGTGGTTTTGAGTTGATCCTTTACATATTTGAGACTTGTTACCACAGGCTAGCCACCTTGATTGATGAATTATCTGACTTGAGTGTTTAATGTCTTATAGTAACTTACTAAGTGCTAAATTTTCTGTTGCACTATAGTAATGACCTGTACCCCTGGGGATAAAAATACATTATATGTTTATAAAAAAAAAGGATTGTGCTTTTTAATTTTCTTTCTCATCTGTTTCAAAATGTCTGTTGGAGTCTACCCCAAACCAAATCCATCAGCATATGAAAATGTAAAAAGCATTGTATTTCTTGCATAATGCTATTAAACAATCCCTGGAATTAATTCAAAGTTAGATCAGTGTCATTAATGTTGGTTAACTTCATTCTCCAAATACTGTAAGTTTGGCTTTGCACATACAAACAATCTGAAAATCTTTTTCCAGTGTAAAGATCTTGGAAAACTTCTTGCTATCCTTATCATCCATCTAGAAGTTACAAAACTTTATCATTCCTCTATAAAAATACGTATTTATAATTAGATGATATTCCTTTATGTAACAGTTTATTAAACCTCAAAAGATTCTTTCTAGTTCTATTCTAGGTAAACTTATATGTTTTCTTGTTTTTGTTTTATTGTTCGTCATATGATTTACATAAGTTTTTGAAGATTTGGTCTTAAAGTAGGGTCTTTTTAAAAAATTTTTTATTTTTTAATAACACGTAATGTATTATTAGTCCCAGGGGTACAGGTCTGTGAATCACCTGGTTTATGCACTTCACAGTATTCACCAAGGCACATACCTTCCCCAATGTCCATAACCCCACCACCCTCCCAAACACCTCCACTCCCCCACCCTCCCACCCCACCCCCCGCAACCCTCAGTTTGTTTTGTGAGATGATGAGTAAGAGTAGGTTCTTGAGAGTAGTAACATGGATATGTTACTTGAAGGATGACATCCATGTCACATTTTGTATCTGTGGACATTTGTAACTTATAATAAGCTACTAGTGTTTTAACTTATTTCCTTTTGAAATTAAAGAAAAAACAAATCCTTAGATAAAATCAGACATGTTTTATCTGAATCTTTAGAAAGTTCTTGTGCTCAATTAAATAGGATATTTTGTTTGTTGAAGATTTCTTAATTTTACTATTATAACTTCTACGATGATGTGACTATGATGATATTACTTGCTGCATTTATTTCACTTCTTTATCACTATTCTCTTCTGTATTTTTGATCAGATTATGTCCAAAGTATGATTGTCCACTATTACTTATAATTTTTGCTTTATAAAGTACAATTTATTTAATATAGTAATTTTGCAAATCTTGTTTTTACCTTGTTGAAACTACTACAGAACATGCAATTTGAAAACTCCGTTTTTTTCAAAAACACATTTTACATACAGATTTTTAACTGTGGTAGAAAGGCACACACTCTGCCTACCTAAGCACACTGTATTGTGGTCACATGTTAAGAGTTCTACAATTCTCACTTACCCTTTTCCTTCTTTCCTTTTAAACTTCTAGAATGCATATGTCTGTGGATTTCTCTATCTATCCTCTATCTATGTATCTATATAAGTATGTACGCATGTATCTATCTATCTATCATCTATTTGTCTATTATTTTTTACTTCTGTGTCCTCACTCCAAATAATGGATGAGTTATTCTTGGGAGAAAATTTATTTTCTATTATCATATTTCTGTAAGGAATTCCATGTACTAGAATCATTTGCAAGACTTACCTGGTGAATGGACCCATGAGTTTTGGCATTAGCTCTAACCTAGGTGTGAACATTAAGTTGCTGATCTCTAATGTGTGTATTTGTGTGTGTGCGTGCATGTGTGTGTGTATATATGTACACACATATATACGTATATACTATTCATATAATTATAGATGTGAGAAGTGTGTAGTATGTCAGATGACTCCAATAAATGTGAACAATTTTTATTTTCCTTGATGTCGTTGTAATATTTCTTTTATTAAAATCCCCATACAAGGAAACATTGACATCTGGAACATAAGAGATTTTACCTTTTTCCTGTTATTTTCATAAAAAAAAATTACTAGTTGCATTCTTCATTTCTAAATTTATGTATGCATTTATTTATTCATTTTGAGCGGGGGGGAGAGGGAGAAGCTTAAGCAGGCTCTGCACCCAGCAGAGCTGGGGTCTGGGGCTGGATCTCACAGATCATGACCTGAGCTGAAATTGAGTGGACACTTAACTGACTGAACCACAGAGGTGCCCTCATTTCTTTTTGATTCCTGTTTTAATTCCTGTTTCCTCACATGTTTAATTTTATCTATTTCTCTCTGTTCTTTAGCTTAAAATTCTGTTGATCAGAGACAAAAATAGTAGCTAAAAATTCCCTTTCAAATTTTGTTATGCGTACTTCAGCCCTTACCTACAGATTATATTTTCAAAGTAATACCTTTTATCTTATTTTACCTAATTTAAATACTTTTGTGTGCATTTTAACTAATTTCCTCTTTTTTTTAGTACTAAAGACTAATATCGAAGTGATTTGTATATATAAACTCTTATTATTTAATCCTAAGATTTCTCTTTTTTGGAACAAAAAAGAGAAAAGAAAATCAAAACAATAACAACTGACGATGCCTTTGAAGTTTGTTTGTTTTTAATCAAAGAACTTACACATTTTGGCCACTTTTCCAACATTTACAAAATTCTTTACAATTCTTTAAAAATATTTATAATTTTGTACTATGGATCTAAGAGCTGAAAAATATACTCATAAATGTTAATCAATTCTAACCATAAATGGTAGATTGCTTTATAGTGCCTGTATTTTGTACTCCCAATTAATGTATTACGGAATACATTTTATTTGTAATTACAGAAAAATCATTCACTGAAGTCAAAGCAACAAGTATTTTTTATTGTCTCCTCAGTAAAATGTACAAAGCCAAATTTTGTAATCACTGCTCAGTGATTTATGAATCATGTATATAAAATACAATTTAAAATTGCATAATAGTTTCTGTATTACTGTCAAATATAACACGTCATTTAATTCTTAAAAGCTCTTGTTTAGATACTCAATATTTAAAAAAATGAATTTTAAAAATCCATCTTACATTACAAGTAAGAAAATTGAGCAACAGAGAGCAAGTGATTTTTTTTTCAATGAACCATAGCTAATAAGTGGCAGATTCCCTAATAATTTGCAAACTATGAAGTTAGATGATAGGGTTTTGTTTTGTTTTGTTTTGGTTCCATACTCATTAAATGTATTGTTTGCTAAAAAGTTTTTAAAATTCTGAAGTTCCTGATACATATCATTGTACTACATTCCTTTGTCTCTATACCACATTTATTTTCACTGTTTAACTGAATTTTTTTTTTTTAAGATTTATTTATTTTTTTTAACAGATAGAGATTACAAGTAGGCAGAGAGAGAGAGAGGAGGAAGCAGGCTCCCAGCCAATCAGAGAGCCGGATGCGGGGCTAGATCCCAGGACCCTGGGATCATGACCTGAGCCGAATGCAGAGGCTTTAACCCGCTGAGCCACCCAGGCGCCCCTTAACTGAATTTTTTAGTTACTGAAGAATCCTTTTGTTTTTCAGCCTTTGTGGCTGAGTATTGCTGTTCTCTCTTTATTTACTTATTTATTTATTTTTAGAGATTTTATTTATTTATTTGACAGAGAAAGCAAGAGAGCACAAGCTGGCAAAGCAGCAGTGGGAGAGGGAGAAGCAGACTCCCACTGAGCAGGGAGCCCTGCTGCAGGGCTTCATCCCAGGACTCTGGGATCATGACCTGAGCCAAAGGCAGATACTTAACAACTGAGCCACCCAGGTACCCCCACTGTTTTCTTTTTCAAAACCTTTGCCCACAGTATCTATCCATGGTAAGATAAAACAAGGAGGCAGGCTTCAGTATCTTATAGTAAGAGATTTTTAAATGAGTATAATCAATGACCTTGGAGTGTTCTGTGCTGTATTGAGACAAAGTATCTAAGGGCATTTTACTAAGAATTCCGGTGTTGGTTAGGAAAAAGTTGGGCCGAAACTTTTAAAAAGATATGTTTCCTTTTTAGCCTTAAAACAATTATCTTATTCAAATCTGTGTTATAGTACTTGTTTTATTCATCTCATTCGCCTTCTAAATTGCATGTCTTTATGGAGGGAAGGGAGAGAATTCACATATCTTTGCATCATTCATGGCAGCTAAAGCTGTTTTACTAAGTTCGATCATTCCATACATTTTTGCCAAATCCCTTATCTATACAGGAGTGAAGTGAGTTAAAAGCACTATAAAGAGGATGTTTTAAAAAAAACAATCTAGTGGAAATAGAAAAAGAAGATAACAGATAACAAGACCCAGATAGCAATAGAGTAGAGAATAATATGGAAAAATATACACACATTTAATAAACAGAAGTGAGATAATTATTGGACAGATATTACTCCCCAAAGCATAGTGGTCATACTTACCAGACCATGTCATAGTAAATTAAAATTGTGGATGGTGGTACTTTGACATTATTGGGAAATCTATATTTATCTATTTGTAGTGCTTCTTGACATTAAACATTTCATAGATATTTGGATACCAATACTCTTAGTTTCAGGGACATTCTGCAGATTTCTTTTTTTTTTCCTTCAAAATTTACCCATGTTTTTATGAAAGCAGAGCTGTCTACTAACCTTAAAAGTGCGTTTACTGTCACAATGACATTTAGACACTAAATTGTCTTGCATGACAAGAAAATATATGATATTTTGTTTAGTTTTTTCTATTAACTTTAGAAACAATTACTTTTGCATTGTGATTTTACTCAGTCATCCCTTTCTAATGCAATGCCAGTGTATGTGTAATTTTTAAAAAAGTTTTCTAGAGAAGCAATGTTTTCCTTCTGCAATGATTGCATCCACACATGTTTCAAAATAGGAGTTAACTGTAATTTTCCAAAGAATCTGAGATTTTCTTGTACTATGCTATAATCATGCAACATAGGGTTTTCCCCCTGCTTTACAGTTTGCAGTATGCATATACAGTTTGTATTGTTGGGTCCCCCAAAAACTGGGTACCCCAGTAATGGGTTCGTGATTAAAGGAGCGAGACTGATATAAGGCGAAAGTCCAGCAAAGATTTATTTCGCACCAAGCATCAAGAATCTAACCGAATGTTCAGGGCCGCACCTGTTACAAGAGAGAGCGACCCTTCTCTGTTTCACAGACTAGCTTTTAAGGGCAAAGGCCATGTGGTTGGGCCTGGCCACGCACAGGTGGCCAATGAAAATGTAACACACACAGGAAACTCCACAGTGATGCTAGGTGACCAACTGAATTACAATTTACCTTCGTAGACATTTGAACCTGCCTATTACACCTTGATTAGGATTGGCGCCAAAAAGGCTCCCAGAGGGCGGGGGTCCCTACTCCTTGGTAGCTAAGGAGACAGTATGCAATCCCCCACTGATCGGATGTCTCCACCTGGCCTGACCCACCCTTGTATCTGGGCTTTGTTACCTGGAGCTGGTTTCCTGGACTTGTTTCCAAGTAAATCCCCTGGGGGGAGGGGGGCAGGGACAGTTTCTAAATAGGTCCTTACAGTATATATACAATATATATATATACATACATATGTAATTTCTATGAATAAAATAATTTTCAGAAAAGAAATTATTTAGCTAGCACCATCTTAGATGATAATATGGGGATGATTAGTCTGGTTTCCTTTGTAGAAGCAGTTCTTTAAGAAAAAGGAGTAATTGCTTCTTTAGACCATCCTTGGAGAAAACAACATTTTCACCAATTTTTTTCTATTTGAAATATCCAGAATAATGACTCTTACAATAACAGGATGTCAACTAGTACATGTACTAAAAGGAGTGGACCCAGAGCATAGAACACTGAACCTATAAATTTGAAAATGGTTATAGAACCCTATTGCAAATGTTGACCTCAGAAAATGGAAAAATGAGACACAGGTAACCCACAGCCCGCAAAGGCAGCAGCATTAGCACTTCTGAGGGCATCTGAAAATGTTTTAATATGAACAAATACTTAACTTTATATGTAAAGGATTTTAAGAGGTTTATCAGGTAGTTGAAAGGAAGGAAACAGAGAAAGACTCCCTACAGAGAAAAGGAAAAGCAAGATAGATGGAATCTGAACTATGAGACATAACCTCTGTATTCACTATTCTTAGGCTTTACACTATTGCATGACCCACCTGTCCGTGAGCACCCATGCTAAAAAATAGTGTCTATAATTTTTCTCTGCTTCTCTGTTCATTTACAGATGAGCATGTAGTTCCTAAATTTCATTTTTAAAATAGTTAAATTATATGGACACTCCTGAATTCTTCTTACTGAGGAAAAACTAAGATGACTTTGATATGAAATAACATAACTTTATAATAAGTTTTGTCTTCTTTCTGACTTCAGTTTTAGTGTCTAAATTTCTTTTTTTTTTTAATTTCAAATTTTTATTTAAATTCAATTAGTTAACATATATAGTAAAGGTGGCTTCAGGGGCAGAATTTAGTGATTTACCACTTACATACAACAACCTGTGCTCCACACAAGTGCCCTCCTTAATGTCTACTGTCCATTTAGCCCATCCCCCACCCACCTCCCCCCATCAACCCTCCGTGTGTTCTCTATAGTTAAGAGCCTCATGGTTTGCTTCATAACTTCAATGGGTCAGAAAAATCAAAGTAATTGTTCTCTTTTTTTTCCCCTCATTTATACGGTAGTATTTGTCTTCCTCTTGCCAAACTGAGCCAACCACTTTCCCCAGGCTCCTTGGGGAGGTTTAGAAAAAGGGAACATACAGGGGAAATGAGACCTCGGAGAAAGGCATCAGAATTGGAGACAGCTCCTTTACATGGTGAAGAGGATGAGAATGGTCACCATCAGGCAAAATAGCCCCATGGTCTCCAAGAAGGCGAAGTTCAGAATGGTTTAGAAGAAGAGCTATTGCCTCAGAGAGGGGCTCCCAGCAAAACCGATGATGAGGCTTCCAAATACAGTCCCAATTCCAGCCCATAGCCAGCCACCCTTACTATGGCAGCCCCAACCCCAGTGAACTTGGCTGCAGTGTCAGTGTCCATTGAAATGGCACTTGTTCAAAAGCTGCATCTAGGAGTAAGTGAGGTTAGAGGATATGGGGTTGCCAAGCTGCTTAGATTCTCATCTGACAGTGTCTTTCGTGGTTTTAGTACACTGCAGACAGTGATCGTCTCAATTGCTGAGAGGTGTTCCTGATCAGGAAGAAAGAACTTTGCACAGGCATACAGTTTCAGGGGACAAGGAGCTGTGGCAGGAGAGCTATTCCTAGTGCAGAGAAGATTGCCAAAGTAGTTTTTCTGATACATGTTAATCCGACAACAAGGAGGAACTCCCTGCTATCACAGGACAGGCACTCTAAATAGTACCTTTATAGCCTTGGAACCTTTCGATATTATCAGATCATTAAGCATTCCGGGAACTCTTGCTGTACATAACAGGTTCAGAAATATTCAATTTTTGAAGTTACCTAAAGATGTAGAGACCTTTCTGACTTTGTAATTGTATGGTCGTGCATTCCGATTTTTTCCACAATATGAAATGCTCCCTGTGGTGTTTGTTCTAAACTATCAGTGATGACGACCACATAGACTGACAGTTAATTTTACTGACCATTTTTAAAGTCCCCATGAATGGAAAGAACGTTACATAAACTATTTAGAGATTATTTAGCAAAAGCCTTCTCAATTAAATAATTTTAAATTGTACATTATTACTCTCATGTTTTAAAACCTAGAAACAAAATGCTGTGTTTGATTCACTAACACACAAATGGCAATGGTGGTAGTAGGATAGTGCAGAGCAGCCTGACTTCCGTTTTGTATTTCTATAAAAACAGAAGAATCAGGTAAATTCTAACAAAAGATCTGAAATTTAGCAAACAATATTTATTATTTCTGTTTTGAACTTGATCTTAGCCAAAAGGCAAAAAACATTATTATTACTTCTGCTTTGCATTCATCATCTTCTGCAAATGTGAAAAAAAGATTTATGTATAATAGAAAAGTATCTTCAGTTCAACTGTCAAATACTTGTCAAATACAAAGGAACAGAGGAACTTTTTCTAAGGTCTAGCTGAGAGTATCCAAATGCAATTCCATTGAAGACTGCTTTAGTCATCATTTTCTCAAGACAGGTTCAAAAGGGTGAAGTCAGTTTTTTAAACAAAATTTTAATTATTGCATATGCCCTTTCAAGTCAATGAAAAACAACCACCTTTCCACTCATCAAGTAATTGTGTTCGATGTCTACAGAGGACACTAAGCTCCTATAGTTCTAGCCGATTTGCAGACAAGTTGTATTTGTTTTGAATAATGTTCTTATTTTGGATGTGTCAAGGCCAAAATAGCAAGCTTAATTTAAACATATAGCAAGGCATCAGTTTGTTTTCATTTTAAAGTAGAGTTATGAAATTGAAGACCTGTTCTATAATAAAAGTGTTTAAACAAATTGACAGTCAATATTCTTTAACTTTAATTTGATTAATCCTGCTCTTAGCAAATGCACTATTGCATTATATATGATCCGTGGTTATTCAATGAAACAATGAGTAGAGTGTTTCCATTAGTAAATTTTTAGGTTCATATAGAACTTTGCAATGTGTCAGTACTATTTAGAGATTTTATTTTCAACATGCACTATATTATTGTACTTGTCATGACTAAAAAAAGGATGATATTAAACATTCTCAGGTTTATATAAATATAACTTTAAAAGGTATAAATAAGTAACCCAATTTGTATATCACAAAAAATCAGAAAATCTTTAATTTTAAAAATAACTTATGTTTTTAATCACACTATATATTGGTAAGTAATTTTATTTAACAATAGCAAGAAAAATAATCTTACAAAGTAAATAAGAAATCTGTTTCTTAAGTGATCAGAATAACTTTAATTCTTAAATGTAACCGGTTCATGAATCTCCTGTAGTTTGTTAATAAATATTGATTTATAATGATAGGAGGAAATAAAAATACAAGTAATCGTAAGATGCTAAAGTGACATGTTTATCATAACTATATTCATAAAAATAATAATATGATGCCTGTGAACTAATTAGGTGCTCTTGGGATATTTTAATATTAATGAGATATGCCATTTTCTATATTTGATATTATCCAACTTAATAAACTACTGTCTATTCAAAAAAACTAAATATAGTTGCACAAAAGCCTAAGGCAATTGTATCAATATGAATATTTTCAACTTCAGAGCAATGATTTTGACAGATTAGAGGAGTAAATTCATATAATAGAGTGTCATGATCCAAATAAAATCTAATTGCTTAAGGTAAAATTTTACCCTATCTATGGAAGGAACACTAGAATTTTAAAACATAATTCTTATAAAAGTTAATTTACTTTCAGGGTGATTTTTGTATTTATATTTTTCAGTATATTACTGAACTAATAGAAAACAAAACTTATGTGTGGGTGATTAGTTACAGTTTTACTACATTTGCCTTCAAATTATGGATATTTGAAAAAATAGACTGGTGTGCAATAAATTGATTTTCAAGTCTTTTTGGCATCCTTTATTTAATAATTTGTGTTTTCATTGATATATGACTTTGTTACTTAAATTCTTTAGTTTTAAGTCAATTGGCATGTTAAGAAGAAGAAGAAAATAAACAAGTTCTTGAATTAAGCATCAGCATTGTCTCTTTCTATTACCCCTTGCTTTTGTCATGCCACCTGAGCTCCTAGTTCAGCAAAGTAATACAATAATATATTTTGGACTTACAAAAATATAGACATAAGTAAAGTAGCTTAGTTTAGAGATATTTCCAGATTGGCTATTAAGATATTCAAAGGAAACAAAATCATCTTACAATAAATCTAGATAGATAGATGATAGAGAGAGAGAGAGGGAGAGATAGATAGAAATAGATATATCTGAACTGACCATTCATAGCAGCTCAAATATTTGTAATAAATTCTGCTATGTACATATTTATATTTAATAAAGGGAATATTTTAGGTTGAGAGGAGAGATAAAACTAAATCAAAATAAAAGTAAAGGCTTGAAAGTGTTAATTCATTGGTAGCTTATTCTTGAAATGTGAACAAGGTGAATGTGAGGGCCACATCAAGATAATCTGCCTAGTTTTATCATGGGTAGAATTAAGCTGCATTAACACTGTGTATAGGACAGAGAAATGAAAGAAAGTTGACTCATGTGCACAGTATTTTTTTCCATTACTCAAGCCAAATAATTCTTTGTTTCTTTGTCTTTGGGAGGGTGGTCATCTTGGTAAGAGTGAATACTTAGCTCAGACTTTGGCCAATTATTAGATGACAGTGTAGTTAACCAGAGCTTCTCCATAAATCTTAGGCATATCTGGCCCTTTGCTTTCAAGCCTATAAGTGTGTCCCACTCTGCTTACATACACTCCTAAATATCAATTCCATGGTGATAAGGAAGCTCAGGGAAATCTCATACCATCCTTTTGCTGGGTCAGGTGATGATAGTTCCAGATGAACACCTTCAAGCACTTTTATCCCACTTCATATTGTATGTTCAGTTCATAAATGTTTGGCCTTGTATACTTTCCATGTTGTCAGCATTCTGGGAGACAAATTGATGCCTTGCTTGGAAATGACCCATCCTATATGAACAACACAAAATTAAATAAACACATATTGAAATAAAGAACGACATGTTTGATGAGATCATGGGACATCTTTCATAATTCAACCCTGCTTCATGAGCCCAAAGCAATATACTTCATTCAGGTATACTTATAAATTGTATAACTGTGTGACCTAACATCTTTTTTGAAAGACCTTTATTCATTTTCTTCTGCTAACAATTACTTCTTTGTTGGCATAGCCTTCATATTTATAACGTGTTAATAATTTTGGTTTTTATTATCAACTATTTAATTTCTATTATTTTCATTTTATTTATTTTTTTCAGTGTAACAGCCACATGCAGAAAAATGAAATTGGACCACTTCCTTACACCACACACGAAAATAGACTCCAAATGGATGAAGGACCTCAATGTGAGAAAGGAATCCATCAAAATCCTTGAGGAGAATGCAGGCAGCAACCTCTTCGACCTCAGCCGTAGCAACATCTTCCTAGGAACAACGGCAAAGGCAAGGGAAGCAAGGGCAAAAATGAACTATTGGGATTTCATCAAGATCAAAAGCTTTTGCACAGCAAAGGAAACAGTTAACAAAACCAAAAGACAACTGACAGAATGGGAGAAGATATTTGCAAACGACATATCAGATAAAGGGCTAGTATCCAAAATCTATAAGGAACTTAGCAAACTCAACAGCCAAAGAACAAACAATCCAATCAAGAAATGGGCAGAGGACATGAACAGACATTTCTGCAAAGAAGACATCCAGATGGCCAACAGACACATGAAAAAGTGCTCCACGTCACTCGGCATCAGGGAAATACAAATCAAAACCACAATGAGATATCACCTCACACCAGTCAGAATGGCTAAAATTAATAATTTTGGTTTTTAAATGGAATATGTGAGAAGGAAGATAATTTTTTAAGATTGAGGCAAAAATTTATTTTTGGTGTTAAGGAGATGGGAGTAAAAATGGGGAAAATGCTTTTTGTTCACAGTCAGATTAATTTTGTGACTGATCTTTTACGGGAGAAATCAGAATTAAGTGTAGGGTGAAAATGCAAATAATTTAATTGAAACAGATCTATGAACTTTTAGTAGTTAAATTGAGAATATATTCTAAATTTGATAAGGGATGTTTGTAAAAAAAGAGAGAGAGAGAAAACAAGCTCAGATGGAGTCAGTTGGGCTAAGCCCACATTACCAAACTGAGACTTAGTACCTAACCAAATTTCAGTGTCAGCCTCTACCAGAAACGTAATTTTAACCAGTCAGACTAGAATTTCCTGGTCAGCACTAGTGAGGTAATTTGCCTGATAAGACACTTGCCATCTCCCAAAGCAAGGTAACCCTGCCTGAAACAATTTACTCTCTTAGTAACTTCTTTGTCTCACCCTCCTTCTGCTTCTAAAAGCCTTATATTTTGTATGGCTCTTTGGACCTCCCTTCTATATGCTAGATGGGATGCTGCCTTTATTATGAATCATTGCATAAAGCCAATAAGATCTTTAAAATTTACCCAGTTGAATTTTATTTTTTAACAAGGATTTTACATCCCCAGGATAGCATTGTACTTCAAGAAGATTCGAATAGGGAGCAAGTATTCCAGGAGGTCCAAGAAAACTGAAGGGAATTGAAGGAAGTAATGTGGCAGCTATGGACCTTTTGAGATGTTCCAAATGTGGGACCAAGGTGCCCAAAGACAAAACATATCAAAGAGAAACATTCCTGCTGGCCTAGTGCTGCAAATCCCAGATGTATATTCATGTGGAAGAAGGCAGGCCCCACATTATTAAGAAGCTTAAAAACAGATTGAAATTGATCTCCTTTAGGTCATCTGACTTCTTTTATATTCTGTTCTCTCCCTTGTGTTTAGTTTCACTGGGCTTTAATCAGATAACTTAAAAATTTTCTGAAGCTAGGTTAGGATTTAGCATGAAAACAACAGAACCAGAGAGAAGGCAAGTTTTCTGAGTAGGGTGCTTCAAATAACTCACCACAATTAAGGTGATGAGGACTCCTGAAGGGCAGAGAGTAGTGGAGGAAACTTCTGCATTTGACACAAGAAAAGCTGAGTAGCCGTAAGAGTTAGTCAGAGGGAAGGCACTGGGGATAAAAGGTTGGCAACAACTCCCTTAGGAATTGCACTCTGAAAAATCCAAGGTTTAATACAAGCTTCTTTCATTAGTCTAAGTGTTTCTGTACAAATAACTTGTCATTACAATTCAGTTTAATCTTAGAAATTGGAGGGGCAAAAGACCTGTTAGTCATAGCGCTTGTCACTCCCATGCAAAATGGAAACAATGGCTCTCAGGTAGAGGATTTCATAAATTAACACAGAAATAGAAAATATAGAACTATTTTTTTTCTATAAAATGATTTAAGATGTGCAAGGTTTTCTTTAGATTTTTTCTTTTTTAATTGAGATCTTTGGGCATAGGGCTCTTCAATAAGGGCTTAGACCAAGGGTTTTAGGACAAGAGAGAAGGAACAGTAAATGGCATTGTGGTATAAGGACACATGGATAAGAGACTGACACCTGTAACTTTGATAATGATGCTTAATCCTTTCCTGCCAGAGTTGCAATTATAAATAGCAGTAGGATGCTATCTCAGATCTTTGCTATGGAGAGCATTAAGCTATAAACTACATTTTAAACTACTCTTAAAGTGTGTTCTGTTCAGAGAAATCCAAATGCTGTAATTTATTTCCGTTCATATAGAGTGGAAAACAATTGGTGTAACTGATAAGAAAATATGACTGATTGATAGGCATATTCAGATATGCTGATCCAAAATGCTCTAATCTTATGGTAGCTTTTGTTTATTGTTTTACATTCAGAGAAAAAAAATGCAAAAGTGTTAAATCACAAACAACAAACCACTCAGCTCCCAAACTGCATAAATATTATAGAAGAATAAAGATATGAATTATCTGAAAATGGTTTCTATGCTTTGGACTGTAAAGCAATGTGGCATTCATAAATAATTTTACCTTCAGTATTGTTCTGTCTTTGAAAATTTAAGTTGTAGAATCTCTTTTCATCTCTAATTTCAGATTCCATTTGTTTCACTTACCTCTTCATTTAGCTGACAGTGATAATATGCCTGTAAAATATCATTTTTTTGATCATGTATATTTGACAGACACGTTTTTGTTTCTTTTCCCTGTTTCTCTAGGCTAGTGCTCTGTCTAGATGATGTACCCCTGCTGGTGATGTCAGTCATCAGACACTATCGCAAATGATGGGAAATCAAAGGAAGCAGAAGATGGTTTAAGTGATCAATCAATTTAATATGTATGTTGTTGAGGAATGGAAACATTCCAACCAACTGTAGCATTCCTGGCCCGATTTAGATATATGTATTGCATGTGTATAAGCTTAACTGAGAAATATGATTTGATAATTCATACACTATTTTTTTTTCTTTTTATGGCAGTTTAATTCAACTACTATCTTAACTGAGATTTCTGAAGCTTTTCCTCTGGGAGATGTATGGATGACCCCATAATTTACTTTTTATGGTCTATTGAAGAGAGTAAGACAGCCCTGAATTTTTATTTGTTAATCAACAAAATGTATGATACTCCTTTTTAAATAAAAATACATGCAAAACTCAAAAGTGTCAACACTCAGTTTTCTCAGCAACTGAATAATATGAATCTAAGAAGCAAGATTACAGAGGAGGCTATTCAAGAGAACTGTTCACAAGACTTTGTATTGAATTCTCATATGATGGGTGTGAGTAACAGGGAATTTTAACTTCAGAAAATAATAGCAATTGCTAAGATTGTTGAGGTAAATCATTATAATTACAAATGGAATAAGGGTTTTTGAGCAAAGACTTAAGAATAATTGTGAGTTTAAGTGATTAGGGTCTGCAAACAGCCTCCCTAACAGCATATCAAAGCACAAGTGTAAACTGTGTTTAGCCTGGGATGGGCTGTTAGTAGTTTATCACTCTTTCATCTTCACAGCGATAATGATCTTCATCTTAAATGTTCTGCTTGGATTTGAATAGCTGCAGTATACAAAATAAGCATGTTCCTTTAAAATTACTGTGGGCTAATTGATTAATTTGAGTGCCTTTTGTTGTTGTTATGTTATTGTTGGGCTAAAGTCCCCCTCTTAGCTTATTAAGATCTCCACCTAAGAAGAAGTTTACATTTATTTACTATTTGCATGAGGTTCTTCGTGTGGAGCATCTTGGGAGTTTTGTCCAGATCCTAGCTGCCTTTACCCACCTTCTCCTCTTAAGAATTCTTATGTATCAGAGCTTTTGTGAAGCTTGAATGGGAAAAGCCATTTCTGTTCTTTTGGTCTGAAACTCTATACTTTTCTAGATGTGGCTGTGGGATCTTCTGCCTGATACAGTGAGCTTGAACTACTAAGCTAGTGGTAGTTGGTAGGAATTTTCCCCTCTATACTATGTCAACAATTATTTTGGAGTGAGGACTGACAGATTTATGACATTTATTCCACATGTACTTTGAAACATATGCTAAAAATATTTATGTGAAATTCAAACTTAAATGAACATGTAGGGGCGCCTGGGTAGCTCAGTGGTTTGAGCCGCTGCCTTCGGCTCAGGTCATGATCTCAGGATCCTGGGATTGAGTCCCACATCGGGCTCTCTGCTCAGCAGGGAGCCTGCTTCCCTCTCACTCTCTCTGACTACCTCTCTGCCTACTTATGATCTCTCTCTGTCAAATAAATAAATAAAAAATCTTAAAAAAAAAAATTAAATGAACATGTATTTTATCTGACAACTGAAAGGACAAATACAAATTAAAAATAAGGGGTGTAATTCTATCTGTTGAAAATAAAGGAAGAAAAAAGAAGAAAAAGGGAGAGACTTCCCTCTCCTTTCTCTTTGAGCAATTTCCTTAGACAACATGTAATTGTAAGCACTTTCCCATCTCTTTGAAATGTATGTACTTTCTCTTGAAGACTTGAGAGGTCCTATTTTAGCAGGCCTTTTGTCACTTTTTAAGCAATGTCTTTCTCAAGAATCTGGGAGTCATCTCACTGAAACACAAACATCAAGGGAGATCACAGTTTCTGTGGGAAGGCAGAAGCTTAATTTCAGTGGGCATCTTGTTCCATATTGCAAAACTACTTTGTATCACGAAGGTATGGAAAGGTTGTTTCTCTTTGGAGAAAGGCACCAACTTAACACAGATGGTGCCCTCTCAATTGCCAGATGAGTCTAGGATGAAGTATGGTGTTGTCAAGTCCTCTTACTTGAAGAATACTTAAAAGAGATACTAGGTTAACAACTAACCTGAAACCAGGGTTGACAGATTTACCAAATTTATTTCCAATATGGCACGGGACATACTCATACTGAAATTTTATTATTGTCAGAAATTTGTCTTCCTTGTTCAATATTACTTGTTGAGATTAATCTTTGTTCACATGGGCAATTGTAATTTATTATTTTTCATTGTCATGCAGGTCACATTGAATAAGATTCAATTTTTATACCTTTTATTTGATGATAGAGAGTTGAGATCTGGGTTTAACTTAACAATTAATTTATTTATATTTTAAATAATTTAATATTAAAGAAAACCCACGGAAAAGCATGTGATGTTTACAAATAAGGTTATTAAGCATTATAAAACATGAGTTCTTATAATACTGATTTATAGATTCAGTTCAATTTCAACTAAATTCCCCCCCAAATTATTCATCTTATAAGGTATCAAAATAATTATGAGAATCTTAAAAAAATAAAGATTAAAAAATAAAGAAGAAGCAAGGAACTGGCCTTTCAGGTAATATAATTTGTCATAAAGATTTTATAAAATGCTACAGGATTAATGTGAACAATGTGATGTTAAATAATTAATGTGAAAATAGAAGGAAAACAATTGAATAGACTAGGGAATCCAGAACCGACCCATGCTCATATGGAAATATGCAAAACAACCAATTTACTCTGCAGAACACTGGGGAAAGGATGGCTATTCACTAATTGTTATTGAGAAAAATTTCTGTTGGGAAGCAATGCTTTATAAATATTTTCACATTTTAGTGTAGTCTAATATTGAATGACAAGCACTCCTTGAAATTTAGAGATAATGAACTGCTCAGGAGAGATTTAAAGATTCATCTCCCCTTAATCCATTGGCATAATTTCTAAAGGTAATAGACCTAGAAATCTTTTCCCCTAAGAATGATTTGTCTATTTTATAGAGCAAAATTTTCTGTTCTTCCCTTCATAGAGGCAAAGGTACAGATCTGACAGCTGCTTTATATAAGATATGAACCTCATAATTTTAAGGTTCTCCTTCTGTGGTACAAACCCAACTATACATATGGGTATCTCGGAGCCTCATCACATCACTCTGAGTGGGAACACATGCTGCTAAGATGCTTTGTGAGTAAATGGTGTGATACGTGTGTGTATGTGTGTGTATGTGCATGGTCATGTACACGGTACATGTTTACCTGTAGCAGGTAAAATTGTTAACTTGCACACAGTTTCAGACTTAATAGCTATCCATTAATTGTAAACAAAAAAATGGATTCTAGCTCATTTTGTGTACAAAATTATTTCAAGGTAGATTATGACTTAAATGTGAAAGGCAAATCTCTAGTGTTCTAGAATGTATGGATTTTCCACAAAATTATTTCCTTAAGTTTTGTTGTCATGGAAGTCTGACAAAATAATCGGAAGTAATACTGTCATTGAAGAAGGTGCATGGTGGTATGTTTCCGAATGCCATGTAGCTTCAGTCTTTTAGAGATTTTAGTGTGTTTCTGAGACAAGAACAAGAGTTTGGACATACATGACATACCTGGAGTTTGTAACTAAAAACAAATAGAAGAATTGTGAAAATCGATGTGACAAACTGGGTATAGGAAAAGGTCAGAGTACAGAGAGAACGGTATAGGATATATGTATAAATCAGTTGCTTATTGAATTAATATAAGTAAAATACAATAATAGCTTCAAAGTAGTAATAAAAAAGAGAAATAGAGACACAATTCTAAATAAAGTAGGAAGTGTAAAGGATCAACAGCTTAACAATTATTCCAATCCATGAGACCTCATTTGCAAATAATTTTTTTTGTTCTTGCATTTTCTTTAAGATAACCAAATGGAATTATTACTGTGTAACTCAGATTATATCTAAAATAATGATAAAATTCTGAAATTATCAAAACGAAGACTGTGGATATAAATGGTATTATTTAGGAAGCATAATCTATAGTAGAGATGAAGGAACTGAGAAAAATTTGAGATGTTTCATTACTAGAAGGCCAGGAGTTTCAAGTTCATGTGGAAAAATACTTAATTTAGGTATATTATTAAAATAAAAAATTTAATTAAGGAAGAATAAGAGAAATACTTATGCTATCGAAAACTGGAGGTTAAAAAGAGGATTGCTATGAGATCAGTTTTAATCTATTTACTCATTATTTGTTAACGCAACAAAAGCAAAGTGACAAGTACTGTTCTACCTCTGTGAATACAGCAGTAAAAGGAACATACATTTCTGCTTTCTTAGGACTTGAAAGCAGTATGAGGAGATGGGTGATAACTTACAAAACAGGAGAGTTACATACAGTGAGGTGAAAATAGACCTAAAGTTCTATCATAGACATATCAACTTATAGGACATAAGCCTGTTTATTTAAACTCGTGGATGAAACTAGGGAATAATTTACAAATTAATTAAAATAGTTCAGAAGGAAGAGAGGGGGGAGTAGAGAGAATTGGAACAGGATATTATTACTTTATATTTTAAATACATCTATACGTTCTGTTGTTGTTGTTTTTTACTATTCGCAAATATTTTAAGATTTTAAGAAAAATAGAAGAGCAATGTATGATTTGGCAGAAGCTGGCAAAAGAACATTGAGAAAAACTCAAATGAGCATAGTACCATGGAAACAAAGATGGAGGAATTCTTTCTGGAGTAGGAAGTGGTTTTCTGCTTAATTCCTTAAGAATAATAGGGTTCTTTTCTTTTTTCAGTTTAATTTAATTTTTTCCCCAGTGTTCCAAAATTCATTGTTTATGCACCACATTTAATGCTCCATGCAATATATGTCCTCCATACTACCTTCTTAGGAAAATTTTCTCTCCTGTGTTTAGGGCTCCATGGCATTCCTGTGGTAATAATGCCAAAATGCTGTTTAATGATTTTAAAACTTTCTTCACCTCAGAGTAATTCTTACCTAAGGTTACTTTAATATCTCCTAAGTTACAATTAATCTTTCCCTAAGACTGGGTTCTTTGGGGGCTTCAATTCCTCTTCTTTCACAGATAAAATGACTAAATATTTTGTTAATTATTTCAGGATGATGAGTGATATGGCAAGGTGTACATATAGTTGTTAATTCAAACTGGTCGAATACTATCAAGACTGAAAATCACATAAGGCCATGCTTTTTTTTTTAATTAAGGCTATGTTTTAGAAAGAAAATAAATACAATTTATCTAATGATAAATGTAATCTTGAAATCCTTGAATGTTGCAATATTGGGGCAATAGTCAATTTTTTTTTTTCACAGTGCTTATGACATCCTTTATTCAATTCACTTAGAAAGCCAGGCATAATTAATGTAAAACAGTACAGCATTAATATAAAAAGTTCAGTTCACACAAGGGGTGGAAATTAAAATACGTCCAACAGTCATATCTGGGTAAAAACATAAAAAGTGTCTCCAAGACATGGATATAAATCACAATAGTTCTCATTTATTGAGAGCTTATCATGTGCTGATATAAACCATTTACATATGTGGAACTCAATTCTACAATGCTATGAAGCTGATAATATCCTTATGTAAATATCCAATTTATAGAAAAAGAAACTAAAGTGCAAAAGGGTTATTTATCTTGAGAAGTCACAAAACTATTAAAAGAAGGGAACCAGCTTTTACACAAAGTCATCAGGCTTCAGAGGTCTCACTTAAACTGCCTTTCAGATGAAGATTTATCCTCTAGTCTACTCTCTCCCTACAGATGGATTCTCTAGAGCAGCGTGTCACAGACTTTAATACCCATTAATGGACATATTTAATATCCATTTGCTGCTCACTAAAATTCTGGTTCTGGCTCCATTGCTGTGAGGTAGAGCCTGCGCTTCTGCATTTCTGACAAGTTTCCAGGTGCTGATATTCCTCTTGCTGGTCTAGCTTGAGCCTCTCCCTCAAGAGAATGAAGAATGAATTTAGCAACCATTCTTTCAATTTTCCCAAGAATGGTATACAGCTAGTATCTTCTAGATGCATATAAGAGAAGTTAATTCATTATATACAATGGAATCAGGGAACTATGATTCAGAAAAGACTTGATGAGTAATTCTGTTGTGCTCCTAACACAGAGCATTAGAATGATAAAATAAGAGGGGAAAACAGATAAAGACACAGGCCTAAGATTTTGATAGCATTGTGTTATTTTGGGTGGAGGGGAAGTATCATCATTTACCTATAAGTTGGTCGATGATAAGCTAAAATTCAGTTTTGGCTATTTCCCACCTAAAAGAACAGAAAACTATTTTATGCTCGGTTTCCAAAAAATACATATACATAGATAAACAAAATGACAGCTAACACATACATAGCATTTAATTATGTGCCAAAAATTGTTCAAAGAACTTTAAATATATTAACTTGTGGCATCTTCTTAACCGTAAGTGAGAAACATCATCTGAAACCTGAAAATAGGCCCAAAATGACTAAATTATTTTTCAGTACTGTGGTAAATTAGACTTTCTATTTATTGGACTATTTTACATTTCTAGTGCCAGAGCTTATCCTGACCATGTTGTAGTAAAAGGCCAAAAATTATGATTGCTATTCCAAGTCAACATTAACAAGTTTTTTTTATGCAACCCAGGAATCTTACTCTTCTATTAAGTAACCTAACTTCTCATGTGTTCTTTAAAGGAGTCACAGTCATTTACCAATTACTTTCTTAATGAATTAAAGGAAATATTTGATACATTTTCATTTTATATTGGTAACAAAGACATGTATTTTAAACTTCTGAAACTTAATGCTTTAATAGCTTTGGAGATCATCCATGAAGATGCCCAAGAAGACATACCTCAAAGATTCAAGGAAACTGCATGGTTAAAGAGAATGCCCTTGTCAAGAAATGTGAAACGTGTGAAACGTGTGAGAGTTTATCCTACAAGTTAACAAGTTAGCCAGCCACAGTTTCACTGACACTGGTAGAAGTTATGAAATTCCTGGGTCACAGCAAAGAACTTTCTTGTAGCACCATAGGTAGCATCAACTTCATGTTTGCATGGGTTCCCCTTGTGGTCCCCAAGTCTATAAGGTGATGCAGAGATAGACCCAGGTGAATCCACACATAGTGATTTAGTATCACAGCCTAGGAAACACAATTTCAGATAACTCTAATCTTTTGCATTGGCTCTTAGCAAATCTGTCCAAATTTTGACTGGAAGGGGGGTATTTTCTTATCCTCGTGGCAAACAGATCTGTAAACTAACCTAAAGTGAAAGAGACACCCTATCTTCCAGGGCCTTTAGCTCTACAAACATCCTGGACTATTAGTGCATAAATAAGCTATTGATTGTGCTGACGAACTTTGAGAACTCATGGAGAATTGTTTCCCTACAAGCACCTCAATGTCTTTTTGGGGCAGAAGGGCAGGAACCCTTCCTTCCTTCTATCCATTCTCTCTCTCTTTCTCCTTCCCTCCCTTCCTCCTCCCCTCCCCTTCTCTATTTTTCCTCCCAGAAAGTATCTGGAGAAATAATAGAATTTTAATTTTGCCTTTCTCCCTCTCTGACTTTTGAGTTTCTTCATCTTTTTTCAAATTTTTATTTGTGTTTATTCCATGCAGAATTTACTCCTGGGACATAAATTTTTGTTTCTTCAGTCTTTTCTGGTATATCTTTTTCTTCTGTGCAACCTCTTCTGGTTTAGAAACAATCTGCTCTTTTTCATTAAGGATCATCTAGATGTGGCAGGGAGAGCTCATGTATGGGGTTAATCTGACTGTGAGACCTATAAGTTCTATGTTGCATCTTGGGGGTTTTGTTCACCTGGATGTGCTCCATGACAACAGAATCTGTATCTAAACACTTAAGTTCAGCATTACTCTCTGCAATTTTAAGCATGTAAAGTAAAAATGCAGCATTCTTCCTGGACCATGAGCCCTGTGTCTAGCCCCACTCTTTGACCTGGGCACATCTACCAACCCCACCATTGTAGCAATGGAATGGCACACTGCTTCTGCAAAGTGACATCTTTCAGATTCTTGGTGGCTTTTCAGCTATGCATACACTTGATGGCTGGGGAAGTTTCATGTGTGTTCTTAGAGTGAACACTAAAATTTGAACCTCCTGATTCGCATAATTTTGTAGGGTTTTCTGGGTCAACTGAATAATGAACCATTTTCAGAGATCATCTCTGGATGCTTAGGGGAAGAGTTCTTCATCTTTTTAAGTTCATACTCTGTTAATAACTTATTCCTCATTGATGGTAGCAATGATTGGGGTTTGGTTTTTATGATAAAGAATCCAGTCTGTCTTTTTTTTTCTTGACTATTTATGAGCTCGAATCAATTAATAATTTCAAGTCCACTAGGAAGGAAAATAGCCCTTGGCATCTGGAGTAAGCAGTTACTATGTTTCTATGCTTGTTTTTGACTTATGGATGATATTACAGAACAGAAATATAAACTCTCTATGTGTCTGTTACCTGCATATTGAAAGTGAGGGGATGGAGAATTATTTCTCATGCTAATGGATATCAATAGAAAGCTGGCATGGCCATACCTACATCAGACAAACTAGATTTAAAACCAAAGTCTATAACAAGAGATGAAAAGGGGCACTATATCATAAAAAAGGTGTCTATCCAAAAAGAAGATCTAACAGTTATAAATATGCCCCCAACTTGGAAGCACCCAAATATATAAAACTATTAATAACAAACACAAAGGAACTCATTGATAATAATGGAATAAAAGTAGGGGACTTTAGCAGCCCACTTACATTAATGGACAGATCACCTAAGCAAAAGATTAACAAGTAAAAAAATGGCTATGAATGATGCCCTAGACCAGATGGACTTAACAGATATATTCAAAGATAGCAGCAGAATATACATTCTTTTCCAGTGCACAGGGACATTCTATGGAGCAGATCACATGCTAGGTCACAAATTAGCCCTCAACCAGTACAGAAAGATTGAGATCACACCACAAATATTTTCAACCACAATGCTATGAAATTTGAAATCAAACACAAGAAAAAATTTAGAAAGACAACACATGCATGAAGGTTAAAGTACATCTTACTAAAGATTGAACAGTTCAACCAAGAAGTTAAAGAAGAAATAAAAAAAATACATGGAAAAATGATAATGAAAACATGACAGTTCAAAATCTTTAAGATGCAGCAAAAGTGGTCATAAGAAGGAAGTATATAGCCATACAGACACCTACCTCAAGAAGCAATAAAAACCTCAAACCTCAAAACCTAACCTTACATATAAAGGAGCTAGAAAAAGAACAACAAATGAAGTCTAAAGCCAGCAGAAGGGATATAATAGATTAGAGCAAAAATAACTGATGAAGAAACAAAATAAAACCCAGTAGAATAGATCAATCAAATCAAGAGCTGGACTTTGAAAGAGTTAATAAAATTGATAAATCACTAGCCAAACTTATCAAAAGAAAAGAGAACAGACACAAATAAATAAAATCATGAATAAGAGAGGAGAGAGTACACCCAACACCACACAAATAAAAACAATTATAAGAGAATATTATGAAAAATCATATGCCAACAAATTTTGCAATCAGGAAGAAATGGATAAATTCTTAGAACATATTAACTACCAAACTGAAACAAAAAGACATATAAAACATGAAAAGAGCAATAACCAGCAAAGAAATTCAATCAGTAATCAAAAACACAACAAGCAAAAGTCCAGGGCGGAATGGCTTCACAGGTAAATTCTACCTCTTATTTATTTATTTATTTATTTATTTATTTATTTATTTAATTTATTTTTTTGTTTGACAGAGATCACAAGTAGGCAGAGAGACAGGCAGAGAGAGAGAGAGAGAGGAGGAAGCAGGGGCCCCACTGAGCAGAGAGCCTGATGCAGGGCTCGATCCCAGGACCCTGGGATAATGACCTAAGTTGAAGGCAGAGGCTTTAACCCACTGAGCCACCCAGGTGCCCCTATTTACTTATTTTAAAGAAAGAGAGAAAAACAAAGGATATGGAGTAAGGGGTAGAGGGAGAGAGAGAATCCCAAGTAGACTCCCCACAAAGCATGGAGCCTAAAGTGTGGCTTGTTTTTACCACCCATGAGATCATGACCTTAGCCAAAATCACAAGTTGGACATTTAATGGACTGAGACACATGGGAGCTCATCTAGCAAATATCTAAAGAGGTGTTAATACTTATTCTTCTCAAAGTGTTCCAAAAAATAGAAATGAAAGGAGAACTTCCAAACTCATTCTATGAGCCCAAGATTGCCTTGATTTCAAAACAAGACAAAGACCCAAATAAGAGGAGAATTTTAGGCCAATATCCCTGATGAACATGGATGTGAAAATTCTCAACAAAATCCTGGCAAATCAAATCCAACAGTACATAAAAGAGTCATCCACCATGATCAAGTAGGATTTATTCCTACACTGTGAAGATCATTGAATATTTGCAAATCAATCAACATGATGCACCACATTAACAAAAGAAAGGATAAGAACGTATAATCTCTCAATAGATGCAGAAAAATCATTTGACAAAGTACAGCATCCATTCTTGATAAAAACCCTCAACAATGTATGGATGCAGGGAACATATCTTAACATCATAAAGGCCATGTACAAAAGACCCACAGCTAATATCATCCTCAATGGGGAAAAGCTGAGAGAACTTTCTCTAATGTCAGGAACACGATGGAGATGTCCACTCCACTATTGGAAGTCCTAGTCTCAGCCATCAAATGACAAAAAGAAATAAAAGGCATCTAAATCAGCAAGGAAGAAGTCAAACACTTTCACTATTCACAGATGTTATCACATGATATTCTATGTAGAAAACCCAAACAATTCCACAAAAAAAAAAAAAATTGCTAGAACTGATACATGAATTCAGTTAAGTTGCAGGAAACAAAATCAATAGACAAAAGTCTGTAGGATTTCTATACATCAATAATGAAACAGCAGAAAGAGAAATCAAGAAATCAATCCCATCTACAATTGTACCAAAAAACATACGTACCTAGTAATAAACCTAACCAAAGGGGTAAAAGATCTGTACTCCGAAAACTATAGAACATTTATGAAAGAAATTGAAGAGGATACAAAGAAATGGAATAGCAGTCCATGCTTATGGACTGGAAAAACCATATATTACTAACATGTCTATACTACTCAAAGCAATCTATCCATTTAATGCAATCCATATCAAACTACCACCAGCATAGAACTAGAATATGAAAAGATGCTCAACATCACTCCTCATCAGGAAATACAAATCAAAACTGTAGTGAGGTATCACCTCACACCTGTCAGAATGGCTAAAATTAACACGGGAAACAACAGGTGTTGGTGAGGATGAGGAGAAAGGGGAACCCTCTTATGCTATGGTAAGAATGCAAATTGTTGCAGACAGTCTGGAAAACAGTATGGAGTTCCTCTAAAAATTAAAAATAGAACCACCCTACAACCCAGCAACTGCACTACTAGGTATTTATCCAAAGTATGCAAAAATACAGATTCAAAGGAATACATGCAGCCTGATAGTTATAGCAGGATTTTCAACAATAGCCAAATTATAGCAAGAGTCGAAATGTCCATGAACTGATGAATTGATAAAGAAGAGGTGGTATATATACACAACAGAACATTACTCAGCCATAAAAAAGAATGAAATCTCTGCAACAATGTGAATGGAGCGAGAGTGTATTATGCTAAGAAATAAGTCAGTCAGAGAAAGACAAATGCCATATCATTTCATTCATACGTGGAATTTAAGAAAAAAAAAACGGATGATTTAAAAAAAGAGGATAAAAAGAGAGAGGCAAACCATAAAACAGATTCTTAACTATAGAGGAAAAACAAAACAAAACAAAACTGAGGGTTGCTGGAGGGGAGGAGGGCAACAGGATGGGTCAAATGAGTGATGGGTACTAAGGAGGGCATTGGTTGTGATGAGCATGGGGTGTTATATGAAAGTGATGAATCACTAAACTTTACTCCTGAAAATTATATTACACTATATGTTAACTAACTGGCATTTAAATAAAATCTTGAAACAACCAAAACCAAAACCAAACCAAAACAAAAAGTTCTGTATGTCTGTAAGTCCGCATGTTTGTACTTGAGAAAAGATTCTCCCTTTTGTGTAAGTTTGAAATGCTTTCCAACCTAAAGCATCTCTTAAATGAAAGGAGCTCTGTTTTCATTGATTTGTCAGTATTAATAAATGCTTAAGTAAATAAAACATCCTCAAATTCTCAGAGAATTAAAAAAAATGAAATCTTAATACTTTAAATGTACAGGATTTTAAGGAAAACAATCCTTAGATTAACTGCTGGCTCAGAAGCATTTTGAGATACTATGCTCATAGTTAAGATAAATCTTATACTGGCATAGCAATTTCGTGTGCCTCCAAAACTTTAAATAGCTATGTGTATTTTCCTTGAGGATAATACATATGTATATCTCACTTGTATAAACTCACTTGTATTAGGGTATAAGTTAGAGTATTCATAGGGCTCATTTTATTTGTTGTTCCTTCATCAGGGATCAGTCCTGAGATGCCAGTTGCTCAAATTCTAAAAGCTATTTTGGGAAAAATTCTGATCTTTTCATTCTTTCATGTGAGAAACTTAGTTGAATCATTGTTATTACATCTTGGTCCAGTGAAAGTCCTGGAATACTGTTGGTAAGATTTTTAATGTCCTATTTCATATGGGTATATAAAGAAGCTCTTTTTTTTTTCTTTAAAGCTATCTCTAACCCACAGTTCAGTAGATTGTGTCTTTTTAAACTGAGATGTACCATTCTATGTTCATTTCTGATTGTCACTATCCCTTCAAAAATCGAAAACCATTTTTTTGCTAAGTCTTTCTTACTAATAATGATAATCAATTATTTGCATACAACTCTGTCCTCTGTCTTACCGGAGCATAATTGGATAAATTACTAGTGCAGCCAAGATTATACTTGGAATGTTACTTATGGGAAAAATCTCATTTAATCAGGTTTGACAAGCCCATATTAAGAAATAGGGATCAACTTAATATTAAGAGCCAAAATCTATAATTGTCTCCCAAGAAATTTGACTTCTTACCTGAATTATAAAGTCTTAGTTTCACAGTTTTAGAATCTACAGGTAAAAAGTATAGTAAGAAATTCAATATCTAGTAACCTAGGGACCCTAAAACATCTTAGAGAATCTCAATTTAAGACAAACTTACCCAAATATATTAATATAAAAGTTGGAGTCTAATGGAGAGTGTGTATTGGGCTTGGCTCCTTAGCCTCAGGAATAAAGAGAAAGTCATATAATTTTGAGAGTCAATTTATGATTCCTCATGAAACTTTATAGACAGAAGTTAATTATTTGGCATTATTAGTTGCCAAAATTATTCAAGTCTAATCTGCGGAACAAACTCAGAAGTCTTACTGAGTTAAGTAAAACTCCTGCTTTACTTACGCAAATAATCAGGCCAAATCTAATAAGCTCAGCTTTTTGTGGACAAGAATAATCTCTGGAGATTCTGACCACACAAGGAGAAACCATCAAAACAAAATATCCACAACTTTAATATAGGTAAAAGAGATTGCTAAACATTCTTTTAATGCAGTGCTGGGTTTATTTACAGTGATTTTCAACCCTCTAAGGGCAGTGTTTAACTTATGGAATTTTGCCTGGTATGGATGTAAATAATTTCTGTCCAGTAGAAAAGATAACATTAAATACTGCAACATATGGATTTGTTGGCTGTTAGCCAGCTATGCCTTTTACCCAGCAATCTACCAAATTTCACATTTATATTATCTATTTCTATTTGTACACTTAAATGTTCTTTAACCTGCTCATAACATGTTACTGCTCCCATTATTAAAAAATAAGTTAAATATCAACTTTGACAAATGTTTATTTTATATTTCTTTGAGGGTCATGTTTTTTAACCTTTTGTAAATGACACATTAAAAAATTCTATTAAGAAGTTCCTATTATTACTCTGGATTTAAAGATGAATACACTTATGTATTATTAGGTTTTGTAACTATCGTATGGTCATATGTTTATGTATAGATAGAGTAGGGTTTGAATACCAGCATCTGGTTCTGTGGGATATATTCTTATTCAGCATTCTATATAAAGTCACATAGAACAGTAGATCCCATTTCATAATGCTTCCCTAATGAAAACATTGAGATCAAAACAAGAATGTTTGCAAAATTTCCCCACATCTAAATGATTAGAATATTCTATACCCTCAACAGGATGTTTTAAGCTTAGCTTCTAACATGATTCTGAAAGCTATCTGCAAAAGAAATTATAAAAGCAGAAATTGTGTTTGATGGTTAAGTCTGGTACTTGACCTCAAACAATACTCTTTATATTTATATATTTTTGACTAAAAAGAACTTGTATGAACTATGACTTAAAAGAACATGTATTACTTTTGATAAACAACTGAATAAAGATTATCGATTGGACTAAATACATGTCTTTCTGCTACAACCAATAGGTTTTGAATGTTTTTATTATTTTAAATCAGCACACATCTTATGTAGATAATATTAATTATATCAAGCCTAAAATTTCATATCTGGCAGACTTTGAATTAAGAATCATAATTTAATTATCAAATAAATAAAACATTTACCTACTTAAGATACATTATACCCTAAAATCATCACAGTGATCTCATAAAAATATAATCATAATGTATTTAAAATCAGACATTATAAATTTCTTCAAAGGAAAACCTCATTAACACATTTCACTTAATGAAATTAATATTTATTAAGCCATTATATGTTGTATTTTTCATTAAACATAGGATATAACACTGATATTTAAAACTAAGTTTAGGAACAAAGCTACATAAGATTCAAATAAATATATCTATGCATTCTCCTTTATTTACAGTCTTATGCATGAGACCACAATTATGAGCTCTTGCTTTTACATTTATTTTTTAAAAAAGCAAATTGCCTCCTCTTTTAGATGAATTGGTGGAGTTTTGGAACTCTGACAGCACCCACATAACCCAAATTGCCAAAATAGTGAACACATATTACATTGATTTGCTGAATGTACTTTGAAGTAACAGTAACTTCTGAATGGCCTCTGCAGTATATTTCTTATTTGAAGTGAATGGGATATAGACTGTTCTTGTACTATATCACAAGAATTAGTTTCTTGGGATTAGCATAATGCAATTCTCTGAATCCTCCTTTCCACTTTACTGTTTCTGTGTGCCTGTTTGTTTATAAGAAAGCACTATCATTCACTCCAATTCATTAAAGAAATGCCTAAGCAGCATAGTTCTGTATAATTTTGAGCATCACTTTAAAAATTGTGCATGAGAAAACTGGATCGGTGCAATTTTTTATTCAGCTTTAACACTTTATGTTGAGACATATACCAGATTTATTTCAGGGCTGATTTTGCCAAAATATGATCAAACTGCCATAAAAGTGTATAAAAGCAGCTACACTTTTTATTAAATAGGTTCATTTTGATATGAATATTGTTTGTTATGGGCTAACAAGGAAGATATTTTGCTATTTCTATTATGGAAAAATTATATCCAACTTCTATCTAAAATTTCATTGCAAAATATACCTCAAAATGGAAGCAGATAGTGCCAACTGGAGTGCATACTGTGCCTTACCGACATATTTTTATCAGTTTGGACAATAAGGGCCTGAAGTACAATGCATTGTTTAGAATATTCAGAACATCACTTTGCATTGATCAATTATCTGGAACATCTTTAACATTCACTGTTTTATGTAGAGTTTGTCTTTGATCATGTATCTGTCATTTAATCTGTTTTATTATCTATCAAGCTTTCTACACATAGCCTAATCTTGCATTAAACTATTTAAATCAATTTTAAAACTGTCCAAATATCTATACAGTCTGTATTTAAAGCTACACATATTTTGGACAAAAGACCCTTTAAATTCAGTTGGTAGATTGCCAGTAGACTCAAGCCAGCTACTTCAAAAAGTAGTGGAGAATTTGAAAAAAAAAAAATCTTTGAATTAGGTTCAAATGAGGATAATGTTACAATGTTACTCGCTAGCATTTTTTCCTAGTATCTCTGTTGATTGCTAACCAAGAGTCCTAACTAAAAATCTAGCTTTAAACCAGTCAGAGATGACTTAATTGTTGTCTTTCCTTATTTCTGATTTAAAATATTCTGCCTGGATTTATTATTTCTTTTATTATTTCTTTCATGATCTACTGGCCTTGAGTGACTAATTCCAATATTAGCTCATCTGTGTTGATTACATGAGTGTATACATTTGAGCATACACATACACTGTGTTTGCTAGAGCTTTACCTCTAGAAACACTTATCACATGCATTATATGAAAAAAAATATTTAACATTGGTCCTATGTTCAATAAACTTACCATCAAGAATGAAAAGTGTTTACATATATGTCATATGTGAAATGACTATATGCACATAATTGCAAAGAGCACAACTATGAATAAAGGTTATAACATGCTGATATAAACCAAATCGTTAAAAAAATCATTAGTATCTATTCTCTGGCAGGCATTGTTTTAAGCACAGGGGCTAGAAAGATAAACAATTATGAAAACACAGAAGAGGATTTACTCTGGATTAAACAAATTTATAGAGATGTTACATGGTAAATGACATTTTAATCAATCCCAGAAGATAAAGTAGGATTTTTCTGGAAAATAACATAGTAGGGTGAAGGTTCTTTCAGGCAGATGGAAAAATAGAAGACAAAACGATAAAAAGGGATAAAACCTTGAATTTTCATAGATTACATGAATGATCATCAGTAAGAGTGGTAAACCAATGATGTAATTGCAAAAACAATGTTTTATTCTTTCTTTTACAAGATGGGATTGGGAGGGAGACAAACCATAAATGACTCTTAATCTCACAAAACAAACTGGGGGTTGCTGGGGGGAGGTGGGATTGGGAGAGGGGGAGCGGGCTATGGACATTGGGGAGGGGAGGCGAACCATAAGAGACTATGGACTCTGAAAAACAACCTGAGGGTTTTGAAGGGTCAGGGGTGGGAGGTTGGGGGAACAGGTGGTGGGTGATGGGGAGGGCACGTTTTGCATGGAGCACTGGGTGTTGTGCAAAAAGAATGAATACTGTTACGCTGAAAAAATTAATAAAAAGGGAAAAAAAAAAACAACCAATGTTTTAAAAGAAGCATAGGAAACCAGAAGATTTGGAGCCCTTAGTTCTGACATTTTAATACATGAATTACAGAATGGAATCTGGGTGACTAGAGAAAAGAAGATTTAAATAGAGAGAAGAAAGAGAGGACTTATTTTAAAGGCTAAATATTATCAAAGAATAGAACTAGATGGAGAAAAAAATTGTGGAAAGCTAATATATATTTAAAAGGAATACAGAAGGATTTCCTTCAGGAAAAAAGGCTAATCTCTTCAGAGAAAGAAAAAAAAATGTTCAACATTATCAATTAAAGGTAGATTAAATAATTAAATATTATTTTACCATTACATTTTCAAAAGTCTATTATATATATGTGGTGAAATATTTCAAACTATATTGCCAAGGTCTAATAATCAATGCAGTATGGTATTTGCATAAAACCAGACATATAAGCAATGGAGAATAGAGAGCCCAGGAATATATCCATGCAAATATGCTCAAATAATTTATGACAGAAGAGCTAAGAATATACAATGGGGGAAAAGACAGTCTCTTTGGTAAATGATGTGGGAAAACTAGACAGCCATATGCAAAAGAGCAAAACTGGACCACTTTCTTATAACCTTTAAAAAATTAGCACAAAATGTGTTAAAGCTACAAATGTAAGACCTGAAACCATAAAACTCCTAGAAGAAAATATAGATGTTACACCTTGACATCAGTCTTGGCAATAGATTTTTTTTTGGATTTGACGTCAAAAGCAAAGGCAACAAAAGCAAATATTAATAAGTGGGACTAAATGAAACTAAAAAGATTCTCCACAGCAAAAAAAAACCCATTAACAAAATGAAAAGGAATGCTGAATGGGAGAATATATTTGTAAATCATATACATGATAAGGGGGTTATAACCAAAATATATAAAGAACTCATATAATCCATCAACAAAAAAGCAAACAATTAAATTAAAAAAATAGGCAGAGGATCTGAATCAACATTTTTCCAAAGAAGACATACAGATGGACAACAAGGATATGAAAAGAGGCTCAACATCAGTAATCATTAGGGAAATGCAAATCAAAAGCACAATGATATATCATCTCACACCTATTAGAATGGCTTTCATCAAAAAGACAAGAAATAACAACTGCTGTCAAGGATGTGGAGAAAAGGGAATCTTCGTACGCTGTTGGAATGTAAATTGGTGCAGCCACTATGGAAACAGTTTGGAAGTGCCTCAAAAATTTAAAAATAGAACCAATATATGATCTTGCAATTCTATTTCTGGGTATTTACCCCCCAAAACCAAAAATGCTAACTTGAAAAGATATAGGTACCCCGTGTTCATGGCAACATTATTTACAATAGCTGAGATATGGGAAAAACCCAAGTGCCCATCAATGGTTGAATGTTGAAGAAATTGTTAAAGAAATTGTGAGATAGAGAGATGATAGATAGATAAATAGACCAATAGATATGGATATTATTCAGCCATAAAAAGCAATGAAATCTTGCCGTTTGGAAAACATGAATGGACCTGGAGGGCATTATACCAAGTGAGATAAGTAAGACAGAGAAAAACACATGATCTCACTTACATGTGGAATCTAAGACAATAACCACAACAACAAAAGCAAGCTCATCAATACAGAATACAGAGAACAAATTGGTCATCACTAGAGGCAAGGGGTCAGGGATAGGTGAACTAGGTGAGGAGATAGAAACTTCCAATTATAAAGTAAATAAGTCATGAGGATGTAATATACAGCATGGCGATAATAGCTAATAACACTATATTATTATGTATTTGAAAGTTGCTAAGAGAGTAAATCTTAAAAATTTTCCTCCAAGAAAATCATTTCTGTAACTATGAGGTGATGAATGTTAGCTAGACATTATGGTGATCATCTTGCAATGTACACAAATATCGAATCATTATGTTACATACCAAAAACTAATATGATATTGTATGTTAATTATACCTCAATGAAAAGGTGTAGTGAATACACTTAATGATTCTTTTTGGAAGGCAACTTTCATATAAATATTTTAACATGTTCATATTCTTTATGCCAGTAGTTTTAGTTGCATGAAAATAACTTTAAAGGTAATCAGACTCAGCCAAATATTTATGCACTGTGATTTTTATTCAGCTTTATTTACCTCACAAGGAAATTGAGAAATAAAAAATTAAATATCCTAAATACGTGATAATATTTAGTTAAATATGGTATAAGCATGTATGGGACTACTATGTAAAATGGACCATTATACAAAAATTAAAACTATTTTTATAATATTTTATCTTATATATAATAAACTGTGAAATGCAAAAAAGTAGGAACTAAAATTTTAAATATGGCATTACCTTAAGTACATGAATATGTATTTGTTACACACATATGTTGATAAAAATTATTTATTAGTAATAAGATTATAGATAATTTTCATTTTTTAAACTTTTTATGTGCTTCCTTAATTTTCCACATGGGATGTATGTATTTTTTTTTCTTTGTAATCAGATTTTTAAAATTTTAATTAGTAAATTTGGTGAGAGCAGTTTCAGGATTGTGGTGGTGGCCAAGGCTAGACTGCTGTTAATGACCAAAGGGAGACAAGAAAGTAGGGACAATGGATACTGACTAATTTCTCAATAAATCTGATTGGATAGTATCTTGAGGAGAGGCATGAATATGGGTAGTCATTTCCAGATGAAAGTTGATTATAAGCAGGAAAAAAAAATGGAGTCAGTCAAAAATGGAGTAACTAAAGATACTCTTTAATAAAAAAGGAGAGTGTTTAATAAGAGTTACACTTTGGAAATCTTAACGTCTACTCTTGTTAAACAGGGACAAAACTTAGTCCTGTGAGACTAAATTTGATTTTGGGAAATGGTCAAAGTATTAGCAGTTAAGTCCAGTGAATGTATTTGAGGATTGTGATAAATATTATCATTTGAAGTTCAAATTAAGATTTGATAACACTGTGATGTGTATTATCTTATGACATTTTCAACTTTCAGAAATCAAAAGTAATTTCAGTATTTTCAGCATCAGAGAAGCACTATGTATTGTTTCCTAACAAGTCAACAATTGATGTTGATATAGAAACTCTAATATATTCTCAGTTTATAACACAAATTTAAGGAAACACAGTATGTGTGTTTCAGTAAAGTTGAAGTTTCAGAAATATTCATACAAGAGGATAAGTAATGAAATATATATATACATATTTATCCTATACATAAACTGTGCATGTATATAGTCAAGACAAAAATTCTGTATTTCATTCATCTTTGTGAAAAATTGTACACACTGCAAAAACCATAGTCAAACCTTCAAATTTCAATATTTAATTTATTTTTATGAAAGAACATGAGCAAACATAAATTCTAATATCATCAATGCCATTACTTCAACTTACAAATCTATAGTGTATAAAGATTGATAGCCTCTGACAACCTGAGATCCATACCTTTTCTAGATGATCTAGGGGATCATTTTCTTTTTGTTATAGATGTAAAAATTTCTGCTTCAAGTTTTCTTGGTCAGAAGGGAGTTTGCGTTTTAATCTTTTTGACATTCTTTACAATGTCCCTTGTCTTCATCAAAAAGAAACATTTATTGAATTTCTAGGTTGTGTTAAATTTTAGTAAAGATAATAAGAATCTGAACAGGAAAGTCACTTTTAAAACAACAACAACAGAACAACAGGGAAACATTTTCATTTTTTATGGCCCAAACCTGGTTCTGTTTATACATTCATTGTGAGTATTTATTGTAGAACTAAAAAAGCTTACTGGTGAGTTGGAGTTTCTCCTTTCATCTTATTGTTTGTAAGAAAAACTTAAAATGTCTACTAGGCTGCCAAAAATCTTTATTGTTAACAATAATTTGTTAGTATAATAAACTATGAATATTGCAAGCTGCAATTTCCAGAATAAGCATAAAAGACCATTAAATTAAAAAAGCAACTAAATAGAAAGATACACTGCATTGATAATTGGAGAAAACATTGTGCTTGAAATGTATTCACTTTAGAATGAGAACATACTTTTACAAAGTTACACTGTTTCGTTGTCAAAGGGACTGATTTTAATGGAGCATTGTGTATCATAAAACAACCTTGGGATGTACTCCTTTTGGCATTCTAAAGTGCTTTAAGCATGCTCTAGTCAAAATAACAACTATCTACAGATATTGCCATAGGTCATTTACTTTGTTAAAGAGTTTGATTTCCTTCAAGATTTTCACATTTCACTCTTATTAATACCTGTTTGTTTGTTTTCCTATCAATCTCTTTGTGACTAGCTTTAAGCTAGAGGTGTGATTTGGGTAAAAAGGCAACCTTAAGTGGCAACAATAAAACTTTCTTTGTGTGAGTTAGCAAAGCTGAAACAACAAATGACATCAAACCACTGTCCAAAGTGTTTTTGGCCAAAATCAGCAAGCATCACATTTGTTATCAGATTTATTTTCATTTGTTATCATAATATATACTCTTCTTTATGTTGATTCTCTTTCTCAAGTGCTACTGTATGATTTTCAAGTAAATTTAATCTTTGTAGATGATCTTTTGATTTAAACTTTATAGATGATGATGATTTTCTGAGATTAATATCATACTTGGAGGCAGAATAAAAACTACGCTAGGTATTAAGGATAGTTCTCACATATGAGCTCGAAAAATGTTTGGAGAGATAACAAATTGTACTTAAGTTTGAAAGTTGTTTCTTCTCTGTCATTATCCTTGCCACCTCTCACCTTTGGGTAGGGACATATTATGTCAATACTAAATAATGTATCCAGGGATGACTATAACTGAAATGCAATCTTCTAGAAAGATAAGGAATAGTTTTTTTCTCTTTGATACATATAATATATCCAGAAAAGCATTTAGCTTCCCAGTAAAGAATATCCCCAAAATATTAAATCCACAAAGTAAAGGAATTTCTTATATTTCAACATAGTTGATTTTCATTTATGAAGAGAAGATAACATAAAGAGAAGAACATAAAGAACATAAAGAGAACATATGAAGAGAAGAAAACATAAAAACATTGAGGAAAATAAATAAAAATGTCTTGTGCATTAAAAATCTTAGAAGTAATCAACACAGTATTGTAAATCTATTTTTATGATTCAGACCAGAAAACTTAGCAATATTCTCAGACTCACACAGCAAACTTACATGGGTGAAAGAGACAGGAGAAATGTAGCAAATATTCTGTTTCTCTTTGTCCTTCCTTCCCTTCATTTCTTACCTCCTATGTCAAATGATTCTGGTCTCAGGAATGAAAGTTTGAGTTAATATTTTTGCATTTTTTAGGCATGTTTTAGGATTTTGTGTGCCCAATATCCTGAAACCAAACTACTATTTCATGAGAAAAATGTGCTTTGAGTTGTGGACAATCAAAATGCACACGTATTGGTTATAATTCAAAGGTAAGACATGGTATATGCTCTGATTAAAAGATGGGCCCAATATAAAATGTCAATATAGGAAAACAAATAACCCTGAAAATTACATCATTTGAGAGTGAGTCATCAGCAGGTATGTTTCACAGGGAGCGGATTTTAAGCCTTTGAGCTATAACTTCTTTTATGGCAAGTTGTTAATACTGTAAGCACATCAGAGACAATATGATGCTATTACGAATAAAGTCTTGGCAGATCCTCAGCATTCAAATTTCCTGTTTATAAGTCAGTAAGGTATTTTTCTTCCATGCGTATTAAAAAAAAGAGAGACATAACCACTTATACAGAAGAAGAAAAAAATGCTGAAACGGAGGAATACGGATAATGCTTGCTGAGATAGAGCAAGGTTTATTTAGTTTATTTTCAAACAATATCTTCTGAGTAAAATTTGTAATTTTACCAAAAATAAATTAAATTTGTCCTTACAAATATTTAGTTGGGCTATAGAATTATGTCTCAAATCCCACAAAACCCAGCACAAAAATAAGTTTAACGCAGGTATTTAATTTTGAAGCATACATGTTGTCTGAGTATGTTACTGAAACTAAAATTTATAAAACCTAAATTTTGGGGTGCCTGGATGGCTCAGTCAGTGGAGCATGTGACTCGATTTTGGGGTCATGAGTTTGAGCTCCATGTTGGGTGTACAGATTACTTAAAAACAAAACCTTAAAAAATAAATTCTTTCATATTTAACTGTTTCAGATTTCATTAGATAAATGTCTCTTAGTGGTTCTGTGTGTATTTCTAGTGATTTTTAGAAATAAAATTGAAAATTAAGAAATGTGATTATCAGTTGATAAAATATGAATTCCAATTTGCACTGTTTAAAGGTATTGATAATCAAAATAATAACTAAAATTAGAAAATATTTAGTATTCTTTCTCTTTCTCTTACACACATGCATATGCAATACATCCTCATATAACTACACTTCAAAATCTCAAAATATTTACTTTTTAATTTTAACCCTTAGAATTAGGAAGTCTCAGGGCGCCTGGGTGGCTCAGTGGGTTAAAGCCTCTGCCTTCAGCTCAGGGCATGATCCCAGAGTCCTGGGATTGAGCCCCATATGGGTTTCTGCTCAGCAGGGAGCCTGCTTCCCCCGCCTCTCTCTGACTGTCTCTCTGCCTACTCGTGATCTCTGTCTGTCAAATAAATAAATAAAAATCTTAAAAAAAAAAAAAAAAGAATTAGGAAGTCTCATAACAAATTTAATTGATTTCAAGACAGTATAGTAATTTTATATGTATTTAAGTCATCCATTAAAATGTTAACATACTGTCATGGATATCACTAATCAGTGATTTTTAGAATTACATATTGGACAATAACAGTAGTCAGAAATCTAATTAAACAGAATTAGTAATTGAAATTATACCTAATATAAATTAAATTCATAGTTAAATAAATAATTATTTTTGAAGGTGATAAGGAAATCCCTCTTAATTCTATTAAATTCTTGAATGCATGTATTATCAATATAGTTATCTTCATCTATGTGGTACAAATATATAGGCCTTAATAAGAAATATGGAGTTAATGGTCACAAAGAAGGGCTGCAAAAATATTACGTTAATAAAATGAAAACATAGTAATTTACTTTGTTTTCCAGATTTATTGAGGTATAATTGACATATAACATTGTGTCAGCTTAAGGTGCACAATGTGATGATTTGAAATATGTATATATTGTGAAACAGTTATCACAAAAAGGTTGGTTAACACATCTGTCTAACACATCTAACACCTCACACACTATATTTAAATTTCATTTTTCAAAAATATACTTATGACTGCATTTACAAAACATTAATTCCTGATAAATATTAAAACACCTATAAATGTAGAGATACAGAAATTAAAAAAAATAAATGAATGAATATTCCCAACATCAAACCCATTTCTTCCCATAAGCAAGGAATATATGGTAATTGGATACATACCCTTTTGGACATTTTTTTATGTTTGGATTTTTGTGTGTGTTTTTGTGTTAAGTTTAAAAAACATAGATAGAATTATAATGCTTTTAGGTAACTGGTATTTTTCTAATCAAAATTTCTTATGATTGCCTTTCATGTCAGTCTATAGATACATATCTCTTTCATTTTAACCATGGCATAGCATTCTATACCATGAGTATAAACATTTTCTTCTACCTTTTGTTTTTTTGTATTAAAAGCAATGCTGCAACTAGCACCCTTAAATATATATGCAAGTTTGTCTGTAGGATAGATCTCTAGATGAACAACCTCTTGAATCAAAGGGCACATGGGTTTAAACTTTGATAAGATATCGCCTGTATGCCTATCCACCAACGGCTGTGCTGTTTTTCATGTCCACCAGCAACATTTGACAGTCAGTTCCCTTACCCAATACAAACTCAGGTAGAATGAATGACTCATCTTATAACTTCTGTCAATAGGATAAGAGCAAAATCACTGCTCCAACAACAATTATTATTATTTTCAATTGTCTCTGACATTAATGTGGTTATTTTCAATGTACTTCAGGTTTATATGTTATGCATATTTGTTGTTCTTGGATGATTTATTCACTGATTTTGTTCACATTTTCATTAAGTTGTTTCACTTACTTTATTTTAGGATCTTTCAAATACTATATCTTGCAGTCCTTACCTAAAATAGAGTTCTCATGTATGTGTGTGGGTTTTGGGGTTTTGTTTGTGTGGCTTTTTTTTTTTTTTGGGTTCAGGTTTGTCTCTTCCTATTTCTCAGGCAATCCAATCCCCCTGCCTCCTCACTTCAAGGAAAATTCCCTAAAATTTCTGGCAAACTAGTGGTATAGTTTCACGATTTTCCATGTCAATTATATGTTCATTTTTAAATACACACAAACATATTTTCCATCTCATTAGGATCTCATGAAGGTAGGGAGTTACACATATGTATTCAAATACACATTTAGACCAAGTTTGACATTAGTGATTTGTTTAGAGTGACATGTTTTCCTGTTGAAGGACACTTGCATGGGCTCTTGAATGAGTCAGACTTTGCCTTGAAGAATAACCCTTTCATTTCATAGCATGTATCCTAATTAACCTAAGATTTATTTTTTTGTATGTATAAAGGATATAATAATTGTTTCATAAGGTTGTAAGGACTAAGTGAAATAGGAAATACTGATACTTATGAAGTTCTGGAAATAGGTAAATTCTTTACTATTTAGTGTGTTTTTTGTATATATTTGGTGGTATGTACATAAAGGGGATGTGTGTGTCCATGTTCTTTGCCTTATTCAGCACCAGATGCAAATATTATATATGAATTCCCCCTAAAGTATGAAGACACTTAATCATATCCAACTTTTGATTACATATTCTCTAGTTAATAAAATAATAAACATATAATGTATTTTTATCCCCAGGGGTACAGGTCTAATCTTTTAAGAACAACTCATCTAGTCACCATGTCTTCCCGTCTTACCAAAAATTTACATCTTAAACTATTTACTTTGCAGCAAGGAGGGTATGAGCTGTAAAGGGACATGCAGAGAACTGAGCATGAGACAAGTCGTGTGAATAGATTACTAGTTCCTGGGAACTTAAAAAATGAGGTCTAGATTTTGATTGCAAAATGCTGATTGCATAAGAAAGGAGAAAGACACTGTGCATCTACAATTATAGCTCTGTTCAAGTGTTAACTATGTGTTACTCTTCATCTTGGGCTCATTTCCTATAGCTCATATTTTCTCTGTTAGCACCTAAATGCCTATAAAATAATTAATGATTAATGGTCAAAGAAATTAAGAAGTTTTACATAACTGCATGTAACTTCATACATTTCAAATATAAACAGGAATAAGGACATTTATTTATTTATTTATTTATTTATTTATTTATTTTTAAAGATTTTATTTATTTATTTGACAGAGAGAGAGATCACAAGTAGGCAGAGAGGCAGGCAGAGAGAGAGGAGGAAGCAGGCTCCCTGCGGAGCAGAGAGCCCGATGTGGGACTCCATCCCAGGACCCTGAGACCATGACCTGAGCTGAAGGCAGCGGCCCAATCCACTGAGCCACCCAGCGTAACAGTATTCATTGTTTTTGCACAACACCCAGTGCTCCATGCAATACGTGCCCTCCCTATTACCCACCACCTGGTTCCCCCAACCTCCCACCCCCGTCCCTTCAAAACCCTCAGGTTAGGAATAAGGACATTTATTTTACAAACCTTATCTTACTTGACTGAATTTTACCTACCTGTAAATATTACCATTCAGAACTTTGATCTACGTTTCCTGACTACACACAAGGCATCTATATTTTCTTTTCTTTTTTTTTTTTAAGATTTTATTTATTTGTCAGAGAGAGAGAGAGAGAGAGAGAGAGAGAATGCGCACAGGCAGAGGGAGCAGCAGACAGAGTGAGAAGAGGTTCCCCACTGAGCAGGGAGCCGGATGCAGGACTCAATCTCAGGACCCTGGGATTGTGACCTGAACAGAAGGCAGATGCTTAACCGACTGAGCCACCCAGACATCCCAAGATATCTATATTTCTCACGTTATAGATTTGAAGGTAGCAAATGGAATCCTAAACTTTCTTTTGTCCAGAGTACAGGAGATCCTCAGTTTGTACAATTCGTGATATGCATGAATTTTTGCTTATCAAAGTTTAGTCAAATAACATCAGTCTCCCAACAAGGTTCAGATTTCACTTATAGTGATAGATTGACTCTGAACAATTGCAGTAAACACCAGATTTGCTGCTAGCTCTTCAGTCATCATGTAAATGACAGATGCACAGCATGATGATTTGTCATCTGCATTACTTCTTTCAGTCTGTTGGTGGCTGATCACTGTGCATCTGGTATTTGGTACGTGCACAGACAGCAATTCATGCAGTTGTATTGCCTCCTTATAACCCAGTGAGAAACAAAGGTGGCAGTTTAGAAAAAAGGAAAATCGATAGAGGAAACTGTCCAAAACATGAAAGTAAAGCAATGAAACAGAAAGTCAGGATGCTGAAAATGAAATTTGAGTCAAATACAAATGAAGTTGTTGAAGACATGGATGTCATACAAACGTTGGCATTGCCACCATTTGTGAGATTCTAGATTTTGAGCCAGAGAAATTTAGTGAGGGTGAACTTACCAACATGACTGAAAAAAGTGATCGTAATAAAAAGAAGGAAGATACACCAGAGTCACTGACACTGGCAAGAACTTGTTAATGAAACTCCTGGAGATACTTTACAATGTTGAAAGTGCAAAGGATAAAATATCAGAAGCTGATGTAAACTTATATTTGATGAGAAGAAGGGAAAACTGTTCAAACTGCATTAATGACTCATTTTCTTTTGCCAAAAGAGGGCACTTTAATTCTGAATATTTCCCATTTTTCAGTTACAGTGTTCTACTTAAATATTGACTTTTACACACTAGTTTTTAATTTCTCTAAACATTTATAACTTGCACTACCATTCATTTTAATAGTTGGACAAAAATTTTGAGAAGTCATGCAATAATCTAAATTTTCCCATTGATTATGAAGACAGATGGTAACTAGAATTATTGTGGAGATCATTTTATCATGTATAACAATATTGAATCATTATTATGTACACCTGAAACTAAAAAAATACTATATGTCAATTATACTTCAATTAAAAAATATTCTTTGTATGCTTTCAGCTTGCAGGATAATTTTCAGTCCCACACTACAATACAAATCGGGGACTTGTCGTAAATAGCCACGCTTATAATGTCCTTAAGTCCTTAAAATAGTCCTTAAAATAGTCACTTAAAATGTCCTTAAGCTCCAAATATAGTATATCAGCAAATCTTATTGACTCAATCTTTGAAATCTATCCAGAATATATCCACCATTTTTTACCACTTTTCCTCATATCAACAGCAATGATAATTAACTTCATGTCTTGATTTTTTATTACAACAACCTTCTAACAAATGTCTCTGTTTTCATCTTCTCAGACTATTTACACTCAGTCAGCCAGGATGGTTTTGTTTAAAGTAGATGCTGACCATGTTATTTTCCTGCTCATAACCCTCCTATGGCTCCCATTCCACTCAGAATAATAGCCAAGGTCCTGAAAATGGCCAGCAAGGGTTTACAAAGATCTGTCCTCCCAGGCCTTTAACTCACTGGTCTTGTCACTACTTTCTGCAGAAATCACTGCTGCTACATCATCCTCATTGTGTTTCCTCAACCTCAGTAGATAAATTACAGCCCTATGAAATTTTTACTTGTTGGTGCTCCTTACTTGGAAGGCAGCTCAATTACCCATTCCTAAGCTCCTCTTTCTCTCTCATTGCCACCAACCTTTTACCCAAATGCCACCATCTTCAAAAGGCTTCCCTGGCCACCTTTTAAATTGTCACTCCTTCTCAAGATGTTATTTTCAGTTGTGGTCAGAGATATCTGCAAAATATGCTAGCAAAACCACCTACCTAATTCTTGTTATTATTCATGTATGTAGCCTAAGGTTGTACCTAGGCTTTTTTTTTCTTGATATTATACATTTTTCATCACACTGAGGTAGCTGGTTATAACAAATAACCTTGAGGTTATTTGTGCATATAGTGGTTTTTTTGTTTGTTTATTTGTTTTTGTTTTTGGGTTTTTTTGCTTTTTTTTTTAGTGTTTTTAAATTAAATGTTTATTGGTGAGGGAGTGAAATCAAAGGCAAAGATAATTTATCCTGTTGGGGAAAGCTTAACTAACTAGGGATGGTTAAAGCATAAGCATACCCAGGTGACTCTGAGTCAGTTTCAGTACTAGAAAGTCTGCTAGAATTCTATCGATAATTCTCTCTAAAATCTCTAGAAACCAAAACACTCACTTCTGATATCCTTTTATTTGTACAAATATACATAACCAATCACATGCACTCAGTGTGTGAATGCATATGTATTCTTATAAAAGAAGGTATCATAACCAGTAAAGACCTTTGGAATATTTAGATGATAGTTCACTCTTTTTCCAAAGGAAACTGTGCTGACACTTACTAAAACAAGTACATGGCAATTGTTAATATTTCATTACATTAGCAAAAACTGAATGTTTATAGCAGCACTATCTAAAGTAGCTTAATTATGGAAATAGCCCAAGTATCAACTGATGAATGGATATAAGTGGTGTATACACACACACACACACACACACACACACACACACACAGAGAGAGAGAGAGAGAGAGAGAGAGAGAGAGATAAATATTACTCAGCCATGATAAAGAATGAAATCTTTCCATTTACAACAACATGGATGGAGCTAGAGAGTATTATGCTAAGTGAAATAAGTTAATCAGAAAAAGAAATTCCATATGATTTTGTTCATATATGGAATTTAAGAATCAAAACAAATGAGAAAAGGGATTTTTAAAAAAAGAAGAGAATGCAAACCAAGAAACAGACTCTTAACTATAGAGAACAAACTGATGGTTACCAGAGGGGAGAGGGTAAGAAGAATGGGTTAAATAGGTGATGGGAATTAAGGAGTGCAGATGTTGTGATGAGCACCAGCTGATGCATGGAAGTGTCAAATCACTATAGTATACAGCTGAAACTAACATTATATTATAGGTTAACTAACTAGATTTCAGTAAAAACTTTAAAAAAATGAAATGGTGTGTTAACTGTGTGTAAATTGTTAAATGTGTGTAAATTGTGTTAGCAAAAACTAGCACAGAAGAGATGGGCAATACTTTATCTGAAGTAGTGTGGTTTAAGACCCCCAAGAAGAAACAGGCCAGGAATAGTGGAAGTTCCAAGGGGAAATCATGATAGACACTAATTTAATTTGATACCTTGGAGGTTTAGACATCAAGGGAACTCCTCCATGATCATTAAAGTATGTGCTAAGTTTATCCTCTCAATAAAGGACTCACCAAAAAGATGTATGCTTTAAAGTTAAATTAGTCTTAGATTTAAAAGAAAGTGACAAGATTTAGGAACTTCTACTTTATTAAGAAAGGATAAAGATATCTTCAATAATATAAAATAATTTTAAAAAATATTTTGCAAATGCAACTGTGAATTCAGGTACCTTTTTGCTGACATGGAAGAGAAAAAAAAAGCAAAAGAAACATATTTCTGAGGCTAAATAACATATACTTTAAGAAAGAAAAATTCAGATATTTTGAGAAATAATACTTCAAGTCAAATAAACAACATAGAATACAGAATCTGAACTGTGAAAAAAGAAATATTAATTTGACCATGTACAAGGTCATGATCTTTTTGTTGTCTTATTGTCTCTGCTAAGAACAAGAAGGCAAGAACAGCTAGAAGCCTGCTGACTTCCTGGGCAGATATACCAAGTCATGATTAAGAGTCTAAGGATACAAACATCTCAGTCACTATTGTGTATTCCTGATCCATGATGAAATGAAGAATTCACTCCAAAAAATCTGTAATATAATCTCATTATTTTTAATTTCCTGGTTACATAACTGAGGACACTTGAGAAGTTATGCAGTAATATATGTATCTTCTCCCCTAATTGAAGTTTTTATTTAAAAAGCAAGGTTACACTGAGGAAATTAGAAGATAACTGGATAGGTGTTATTTAAAAAGTGGTTTGATTTTCCAGACCTATAGCATAAACAAAATTGATTCTAAGAGATATGTTGGGGGAAAAGTTTGCACAAATGACTGGTATCTGCTCAAATCTAGCTGAGGATAAACACAATGGTGTCATATTTAACCGTAACAATAATTCTTTCTCTATTATGTAACCAGTAGATAACTTTTTCATAAAACTTTCAGCTAATTATTTCTGAGAGACTCTGGAGAACATGTCATAAATACATGCTATTTAGCTACACTGTGATATCTATTGTTTTCTTTTTTTCTGATTCTGTCTCTTTTTTTAAGTCTAATTCAAATCTTCAAATACATACAAAGTCAGATTTGTGCCGTGTTTATGCAATTGTCTAGAGTATTGTCACCTGCTAATGCTACCAAAGTCTACTGTATTGACCTCCCAGCAATTTACTACTCTGTAGGCAGGCTTCTGAACTCTGCCAACTAACAACACTCATGCAGCTAATCAGCTGACAGACTCATGTAGGTCATACTATTTTCTTCCCACAAAAGGGCAGGTGTTTTTTTTTTCTTACTTTTGTTTATATCCTTGTCCCTCAAGGATATTTTAGAATGTTACAGAATTGTTCATGAACCTGCTCTTTCAAATTTATTTTGCACTTCCACTTCTTTATGACTAAACAGGAGGTAACAGGGTTAAGTCCGACATCAGTGTGAATTGTGCTATCATTCAAACATCACTCATTCAAACATCACTCAAAACATTTCTTGCCTGTCACAGTTGGGGCATTGCTAGGACACCCACCTTCTGAGTCTTTCTCTTTCTTCTCTTGGCATACTGTTTACCCAAGTAGCAGCTTAGTTTATTATATAAATAGTTGTAGACATACCCAACCAGTCCTGCAGACATATCCAGGCATGGTTAAATTCACACTTGAACTCTGCATTATAAATTGCATTACCTGGTTGTAATCTGCTGGAGAAGAATTTCATCAGACAATGTTGAATAGGCAAAAAAGATTTTATTAAAGACTATTGCAAAAGGGGAGAGAGAGTCAACTCAATTCTGCTGAAACAAAGGTAGGGCGAGCTAGTGGAAAAGCAGTGGAGGACATTAGAGGGGAGGTTGATCAATATAATTAGGTCACCTTATTTTCTAATTATTCCCTATTGGTTAGGTTTCTACATTTCCACAGAGCCTGGGAGGTAGGAGAGGTGTCTTTCTTTATAATTACACTTCAAAGAGATAGCTCCTAGGCCCTTGGGAAAGACATTCTTGAGCTGTAAAACGTCCAAGATGCTGAAAGAAAATTTATATCTCAAACGGACAGAAAAAGAATTTATAGTTGCAAGTTTCTAAAGAAAATATTCTAAGAAAAGGGTGGTTTGAAACCCCAAATCAGAAGGAAACCTGTCCGAAGTTTGGTCATGGTGAGGGCAACATTAAGGCTGTCTCCATCGTAGTAGGTAGGATCCTGACCCTCCAAATTCCAAAATTCCTCCAAATTCTATGGTATAACCATAGCAATCTAAGGAGAAGTTCTGAAGAAACATTAAAAGAAAAATAATGAAGGTGGTGATGATGATGATGATAATGATGATAGAAAAGCTGCTTTTTGGTTTATTTCTATGTGTCGAGTACTCTGCTAAGCTTTTTACATGGTTACTTTAATTATTTAAAATAAACTACTGAGATAGTGACTATTTAATTTCCATTTTCCAATAAAGATACTGAGTTTTAAAAGGTTACCCAAATTCACACAAACAATAGATGGTAGAGCCAAAATTCAAAAATTTCGGTAGGTGAGCTAAAGGAACGTGTATTACCAATTGAATGCTAACCATACATATTTAGTCCTGGTAAACTAGGGTGGGTCAAATGAGCTGCAAGGATTCAATTGGAATTTACTTAATCTAAATCATTTATGTCCTAACTTCATAATTTTTGTCATACCAACTTTGTAGTTTATAGTGTATTAACTTATTTTCCCCTCTCTCTTCCTCTTCCTCTCCCACCCTCTCTCTCTAATTTAACCTCATTTTAAGCAGTAATCCCCCCTCCAAAATTATCTTCAATATTGTATAAAAACATGCTACTAGATTCTAAGTTCAACAAAGGTGGGGTTTTTTTCTAATTTATTTCCTGTTTATACTATTAGTATCATTTTCATACAAATAAGTCTGATAAATATATACTGAATGGGAGAACGAATCAATGAGTGACCCAACAGTGGGAAGTGCACAAAACTTTGGAAAAACAGTGGTCTAAGATATGTCTGTAGGAATGAAAGTGGACTTAATAGCTTTTTTGTTGATATTCCCAAATTCATATCCTAATGTTGAATCTTTAGATCTGAATATTTTGATGCTGAGAAAATTTGAAAATACATGAATGAAAAAGAGCGTAGTGCATAGGAACCAGCAGTAATAATTTTATTAGGTTATACGCTAAATGTAGGTGTGATTTAGTATCAGAAACCTACTACAATCTTGGGTTGTATGATCAATGTTTAGTATAAATAAAATAAATGCAGATTTGAGGGATGGGAATGAAAGGCAGTGCATAACTGTTTTAAATATTTGAACATTCATCATATGAAAGCAATGAAGTTTATGTTATGGGACTAAAATATCAGAAATAAGATTAATTAAATATGTAAGCTCAAGAATATCTGATTTCATCTAAGAGCAAAGACTTCAAAAATAGCTTAATTGCCTAAAATAGAAATAATTGTCTTTGGAGTCAGAAACTTTTCTATTATTAGAGGTATTCATGAGATTTTAACTAGAGATAGGTTATATAGGATATATAAGATAGAGTGGACAATAGAATGAAGAGTGATATAAATATGTTTTTTAGATTTGTGATTTGTTGATTCCGTAATTCTGTATGGTCTCACATTATCATCCAAGATACTTTTCCTGTATTTTATTCTCTCCTAGAATATGTCAGCCTAATCAACCTTGAACAATTCCGTAATACTGCAACGAGGATAACACAGGGCCTAGGAACTGGAGAAAAGTAAAAACTGTTGTAGGTACAAGCAGCATATATACTTTATACTATAGTATAAAGATTAGAACATTTTCATATCATATCCATTATCAAAGTAAGAAAAAAAAGGGACAGCTTCTGGAAAGGGAATGAGACTTAATACAACAACACAGTATAAGTGACTTTTAAATTCACCTTTTAAAAGGAAGTTTTATAATGAGAAGTTCTGCTTTGATTTTTTTTGTTTTTGGTTTTTGTTTATGAAATTTCATGTGGAATACCAAATTAATCATCCTTGGAAGATTTTGCAGAAAACATGAGCAAGGACCTTTCAGAATTTTTGTGACAGAATTCTGTGATTTGGTAGAATACTGACTGGGATAACATCTAAGTTTTTGCTCTAATATTAGAATTTGAATTTTGTGGTCTTTTACATTATAGAAATAGATATGTTTCAGACATTTTTTATACAGATAAGAGACTTCCATGTGTAATGATTTTTCAAAACATCATGTGCCTTAAGGTTCTATTACTGTGTATTCAACGATATATTGATGTGGAAATTAGTATGCCACCTGGCTCATACAGTTTTGAATGAACTCTCCTGTACTATGTTATGAGGACAATGGACCAGTTGTGCTAGACAGCCACAGTCCATGTCAGTAATATGATGTGGCTCTTATACCTCCTGCTTTTATTTAATAGAAGCAAACAAAATAAAAGTGATTCTTCTTAGTTCACTAGGTCAATAAAATGAAAAGACCAATTGTAGACTCAAGTATTATTATCCTATTATTTGTTTGTTTTCTCCTTTCAATGTTTTAAATCACACAAGATATTATGGGATTCTTTCTGAGTCTGTTCAGTTTGATAAATTAATGATGATAATCTAATGCCCTACTATTAAATTTATTAATCACAATTTATTTAAAAAATTGTTCATACTATCAAACCATTTTTTAAAACTGTTTTAAATAGTTTAAATATGAGTAGGCTGGTAGTAATATATTATATAATAGATTTTAACAATAAATCATATTACAATAAGAATATATTTTTTTAATCTGTCTACGTGTATATATATTCTCCACTTTTCTGGGGATTACACACTCATATATGATGTATGATGACAGAAAAATGTAAATAAGCATATTGTAAATGCACTTTGGCTTAAAATACTATATTTTAGTGAAATGTAATATTTGTCACATTTTCAACTTATGCTTTTGATACTTAGTTGCCATGGAACAGATGTGGAAATATAAAAAACTTGAAGATATTTAAATGTTGGATGTTAACAATGACACAACTGCCCTTTTTGAGAAGATAAATGATTTGAAATTTCCAATCACCATATTAGCTGTGTGGATTTTATCATTAACAGGATGACATGGGAATGGAATAGTCACAGTAATTATGACTAGCTTTTATTGAGTTGTTATTATGTAGCAGTCCCTACACACAGCACTTTACATATAGTAACAATTTCTCAGAGAAAATTTAGAAATAAATTATTTTCTCCATTTCATGCTCTGTCCCCTGTCTCCAGTTTATGGATGAGGATATTGAGCTTAAGCCAAGTAAACAGAAGCCTTTTGCTATTGGGTAGGCAGGAAACTTGATTGTGAAAAATTGCAGCATGAAGTGAAAGGGGTTTCTATATGGAAAGATGGCAATTAACGTAAAATGAACAAGATGGAAAGAGGCAGGATAATGAGGAGCTTATATACCATGGTAAAAATTTCAGACATCATTCTATACATGATTGAGAGTTATTTTAGTACTATGAAAAATGTAAATGCAAGATCAGATTTTAATGAGCAGGACAGACCCGTCCTGATATTACAAAGTGATAAGTGCCATAAAGAAAATAAAGCAGGTAACAGGACAGAGAGTGACAAATGGTGATGACATTGTGGGTTAAGGAGGTTACATTTGGACTGAGACCTCAATAATGAGAGACATTAGAGATGAGATCTGAATGCTGAGAATGAATAAGTCATCTGAAAAATCTTGTGGAAAGATGGTCAGGAGAATATCAAATATCCTAAGATGGGGAATAGTTCAGCAGATCTTTTTAGGACAAGCAGGTGCCCAGTGTACATAAAACATAGTGAAAGAGGGGGACTGTGATAGGACAAAATGCCTAAGACGAAGGGCCAAGTCATGCTTATATCTTTGTGACCCCATAGTAAGTTGTTTGAATTTTATTCTGATAGCAGTGAGAGTGGACAAACATTGGGATGATGGTTTCCCAATGGCTCTCCTAACCTAAGCCATCAGGTCCATGACAGATTCATTAATCAAAAAAAATGTCATGTAGGAAGAATAGCAGGTATGAACATGAGTGAGTACCTGAGAAAATGAGTTTAACTTTGAATATATTGAGTTTTAAGTTCCACTGGAGCAATTACCTGGAGATATCCTAAGGAAAAATCATGCTCTCTGTGGGTCTGTGACACAAGGAATGAAGGCTGAAATCTTGGAAGTAGATGAGGTCAAACCAGTGAACTAATACAAAGGGAATGAGGCCTAAAAATGAAACTCTTACAGATGCAATTTTAAGAGGAGCTGAGAGAAGTGGAAAGTGAGTAGTCAAAAAGATGCCAAGGGAAATTGGAGTATATAGGGTGGAGGAATACAGTGGAAAAACACATTTCAAGAAGAGAACATAAAAGGTATCAAAACTAAAGAAACTTCCAATCAGATGGAATCTAAACATTTTTGTCATTTTTGGCAATAGAGAGTTAGGGACAGGGTGAGTTTCAATATCTTAAGAGAGTACTGGGCCCCAATAATGTTCATGAAATACCATTTATTCAGAAAAATTTTAGAACATTTTAAAGCTTATAGGAGAATGCAGAGAGTTTCTGACCCTGTTTTATCTAGGGCAGAGGCATGAAACAGGAATAGCCAGAGTTGCTCTCTAGCCCTGGAAATGTTGCAAACCTGCTCAAGCATTATGCCACAGAGATTATAAATGCTAAAAGGACGTCAGTTTATGTTTCCAGTGTCCTTAATCACTCTTCTACCTCTGCCCTTTTGCTTAAGCTATTAATCTCAGTGTTTCTCCTTACTTCTTTCACTCTTCCCTTCTCTCTTTTATTTCTACAATTCTCTAGTCTTATATTTTATTGTCAATATAATTACCAGTTGTGGGCTGATTTGTGTCCCCTCGAAATTCATATATTGAAGCCCAAACACCCATACTTCAGAATATGATTGTATGGATAGAGGGCCTTTAAAGAGATGAGTAAGTTAAAATGAGAGCCATTATGGTAAGTCCTAATCCAAACTGACTGCTATTCTTACAAGAGGCACAGAGGGACAACAGAGATACATAAGCAAGGAGGAAAGACTATATGAAGAGGCAGCAAAAGGGTGGCCATCTGGAAGCCCAGGAGAAAGGCCTCAGAGGAATGAAACTTGCTAGTACCTTGATCTTGAACTTCTAGCCTCCAAACTGTGAGGAAATAAATTTCCGTTGGCTTACGCCACTCAGTCTGCGGTCTTTGTTATGGCAGCCATAGCAAACAATACAGCACCCTTTCTTACTTGTGTCAGTCTTCACTATCATCTTTGGTCTCTGCCTGTAGCTTTCCCCATTTGTCACCCTCTTTCAGATTTTTTTTTCCTCATGTTCTCTTACTTCTGATAGTCCTAAATAACACAGTGATATTTTAAACAATGTAGATAGATTTTAAGTCTCCCTAGTAATCCTATAGTAATCATCCATAAATATTTTAGACATTGATTTAGATGAAAGTAAAAATGCCATGATGATAAAATCTTCCAGTTGATGTAATTAGATGGAGGGATATAGTGAATGTGGTGCATGACGAAAGGAATGTCTAAGAAAAGGCCTAAAAAGAAGTCAAATCCAATGAAACAAAATTAAATACACATGAATGTAAAACCTTGAATTTGCCTAAAAACGACATTTATAAATGTGGAGATTATACAGTCAAAAACACAACATGAAATGCCCCCCCCAAAAAAAATCCTTAGCTATTTTAATTGACTCTTACTGGACTACTTATCAGTCGAGTTAAGTTTCTAATAAGTGCTGATGTAAAGTTAGAGGTGAGGGAAGTAACTATGTCATTTTTCCCCAGGTTGTTCGTACTGTACTTATATAATTCCAGCTTCCATGATTTAAGAGGGATAATAACTAACCTGATTAGGTCCAGAAGATAAGATACTGAGTAGACTCAGTACCATTGTCTAAAAGGAGAGACCCTGAAGATTTAAAAAATAAAAAATTTTAAAAAAGGAGAGTCTTCATAATAGGTATCCTAAAATATTTAAGAGGTGTTTTGTGAAGAAGAAATTCTTTTTTTTTTTTCCAAAGTGATCACAAAACAAACACAATCCATGGAGAAAAATTATAGAATAGCACATTTAAGAATTTCTAAAAAAAATAAATTTGCTTAGAATGTAAAATGGTCTAACAAGAAGTTCTGCCATTGACAGGGCTCCAGTTCTGGGGGAGCAAACTTATGTTGCTAGTGGTGTATGGAATAGTAAAGCATTTACTGGGGATTTCAAAATTAGGCTCCATGATACTTGGGTGATTTTCTGGAGTTTCATGAACCACATACCACAGCAGGGGCAAAATGAAAGGGGCTAAGTAGTTGAGATTCTTCAACTCTGTCTTATTTCAAGAATAAAATTGTTGCTTTATAGCACCATACACTACCCTTCTCAATATGACCATTTCATACCTTCCTCAGCCTTCATCACAGCAGCAACTGTCAGGATTTAGGTAATAAAACAGAAGCTGCCACTCCATCTAGTGCAAGCAGCAAAAGATATTGTAGAGGGAAATAGGTTGCAAAAGTGTTAGAAGGACTGAAATATTTAAAAAGGGGAGGTTGTGTTACCTGGAAGACAATAACTTTCGGAAACTACTACCCCTGCCCCCCAATTGCTCCAGGAACCCAAGTTAATGTTTTGCCCCTTCAAAAACCCTCTTGCTTCTTGCTCTTCTCATCAGCCCTGGGGGCTTCCCACTGGCAACATAGACCAAAACTCTGACAATAAGGCTGCAATTTCTGGGGTTACAGCACTTCTGACACAGGGAATAGCATCATAGGGAGCAAGAATTGGGCTGAAATGCTAGAAAATCTCAACGGTGACACAATCTCATCCATTATGAGGAAAATAAAAGTAATCAGACAGGAGCTACTTCATATGCCTACCAAAAAATGCATCAATCTATGAACATCCTTATTCACACATTTGCCTTCTTTCCCGTTACAATGTAAGAATGGCCTTAGCTATCATTTTATGCCAACTCCTCCTCTGCTGCTATAGAGATGAGTCTCTCTCTTCTTTTCCAGAATGTCTTTCCCTCAAGTATCCCCATTATCAATATTTTAATACCTCACTGAATTATTCATATAGGAATATAACACACTTCAGAATTTTCTGTATTAACAATATCCCTTGACTCGATATCCCCTCTCTTCCTCCCATCTTTCCTTTTGTTCCCCTACATTTAAAAAAAAAAAATCTTGAAAAAGTTGACTATGTCATCATTTCACATCACATCCTCTCCTCAATCTACTCTAATCTGTCTTCCACTCCTTTGGCTCTATCAAGATTAAAAAAAAAATTTTATATATATATATATATATATATTCCCAAATTCCAAACTCAATTCTGTTTTTATTCTTTTTCTATCATATACATCAGAAACAGTGATTCTTTTCCTTTTAAGTTTTTATTCTCTCAGTTTCCTTCACACAAAATTCAACATTTTGTCTGTCATCGTTCTTGAACTCCTACCCCATCTTTGGTGTTGGATCCCCTCTTTTGACTCTTAGATGTAGTATTTCCCATTCTGAGTGTCCTTTGTTTTCTATCTTAGCATAATTTTGAGATTAGCTTCTCTAGTTTCATATGTTCCAATACTACCACAATCTATATGCCTAACACCAACCTCTTTGGAATGGCAGATAAATATCAAATTAATTATGCAAGCTCTTCACTAAGACAAAGAATATTCTGATTTGACATTGTTTTAAAGAGAACCCTTGGCTTCTCTCCACACCTATGTCTTCTCCAGTTTTCAATAATGTACTAAACGGGTTCTATTTCCACATCTACTATATGTCTCATTCAAAACCAAAAAAGTTATCATTTGTTCATATATATTTCTCATCCTTGCTTCATTCCATCAGCAAATACCATTACCTCCATTACTTTAAAAAAAAAATCTAGAATCATTTCAATTTTCTCTATGTCTCCTGCCATCCACCTAAATCTGCACCATTTCAATACTGGCCTTGGAAATTGCAATAGCATTCTAACTTGTCTCCCTATTTCTACTCTTGTGCTTACAATCTATTCTCCAACTGTCACCCCACGACTCTACATAGCAGCCAGTGATTAGTTAAAACTAAAGTAGTTGACTATTTCATTTACTTTAAATAATTTAGGGGGTTTCTGTTTTAATTGAAGATTTACAAAGTGTTACATGAATTGTCTTTTATCTATCTGACTAAACTATTCTAAAATTACTCTCCCACTTGTCTGATAATTCCAGGGAACAGACCTACTTCCTGTTTCTTAAATATGTCAACTTTGTTTTAGCTTTAGAGTCTTGTCTTTAGTCCCTCTGCTTAGAATGTGCTCTAGTATATTGGGATCTCTCCTCTCTCTTTTATCTAACATTTTTTATGATTTTATTCATTTATTTATTTGTCAGAGAGAGAGTGTGCACAAGTGGGAGTGGGCAGCATTCGGAGAGAGAAACAGGCTCCCTGCAGAGCAAGGAGCCTGATGCTGGACTTGTTTCCAGGACCCCAGGATCATGACCTGAGCCAAGACCAAAGCTTCCATGAGTGAGCCATCCAGGCCTCCCTGGATCTCATTTTTATGCTGAGGATGCTTCTCTGAGGCCCAGCTAAAGTAACTAACTCCTCTTCTCACCATTTTTTTTTCCTATGTAGTATATAATGCTCAATATCAATTGTACTTGCTGAATTTTCCTTTCTACTAAAGTGTAAACTTATTAGGTACATAGACTTCCCCTGTTTTTTGAATGTTAAATATTCAGTGTCTAGAGAATAGTCTGATACTTTGATTAGACTCAAAATTATTCATTAAATGAATGAGTTGCAAGTTTGTCTGAAGAATTATTTATGCATCCAAAAATTTTTATTTTGAATATAATCTGTTACTCTGTAAATATTCTCACAATTTTAATTTAGATTAAGTATCAGAGGCAAGTTTTTTGTGTATATTTTCAAATAGCAAATATTTTTGGTTTTGAAGGCCATATAATTTTTGTTGCAACTTTTTTTTTTTTTAAGATTTCTTTTTATTTGACAGAGACATGAGCAGGGGGAGTGGCAGGCAGAGGGAGAGGAAGAAGCAGGCTCCCTGCAGAGCAGAGAGCCTGATGTGGGGTCCTATCTTAGGATCCCAAGATAGTGACCTGAGCTGAAGGCAGAAGCTTAACAAACCATGGCACCCAGGAGACCCTGCTGCAACTTTTCAACTCTAGTGTAGTAGCCCCAAAACAGCCATAGACGATATGCAAATAGGTGGACTTTATATAAATATGTTCCAATGAAACCTTATCTACAAATATAGCTGGTAGTTCATTTTGGCCCATGAGCTATAGTCTGCCAACCCTCAAACTAGACTTATAATGAAAAGATATGCAAAATTATGTCAGATGGACTAATTTAAGGGGGGGAGCACATGAAATTCTGTCTTTTTATCTTACATATTTTTTCAAATATTTCTTTTCATTCCTTTCATTTTATTGATTCTTTACAGCTACCACTCCAGTTTTTACATCATTTCTTTCTTCCTCGCATTTTCCACTTTCATCCATTCTGACATTCTTATCTGTACTTCTCGCTCTTCCAAGGTACATATCACTTGCTTTTTTGAAAAGATTCTTACTTTTGTTAGAGATACACTTGCCTTCTTATGTGAAAAAGCAGCCTGTTTACTTTCTTGGCAAAGCTCTAACCATAGATAGATGCAGCCGTTCACTTTGCAATAAAGGAATGAAGCAGCGGAACAAGTTGGAAAAGACAACACTCTCTTCTCTGAACGTTGGGTCCATAACATAAATGGTGATTAATATTTATTGGACCTTCATTATTTCCAGTCAATTTTACTGTTTCTCTCGCCAGCCTCTTCTCCAACTCTTCTGAGTAACAATATAAAAAAATTTCAACCATTTCTTATATCTTATCTCCCTTATTCCCACTCACTCTTGTCAGATGATTTTTGTTTTCATCATAGACAATGTAGAAGTCATCAAATTGGGAGTTCCCAGCCTTCTTGATACCAAATTTAAAGTAATTCCCATTTGCAATCATCTTCTATTCTGATAAAATAAAGTTTAGATGCCATATCTGTTATTTTGATTCTATTCCTTCCCACCTCTTAAACTTTGTACTGTTGATTATTGTCTCTGTCACCAATGTTTCCCTCTTTACTAGATCTTTCATTTCCACATGTTCTAGTTTATCATATCACTCAATAAATAATAAACTAGTCATATGTTGATGATAATAAACAATACATTATAATACATGGTAAAAAATTAAATGAAATATAAATCACTCATTTATACACATTCTTCCATCCACTGCACACAACTCTAATTACTCCTTTCTTTCACATTTAGTTTAGAGTTAACTTTCTCAAAAGACTTTCCCAAACTCCTAATAAAGTTTTCTCTTCTTTATTTTCCCCAAATATTTCATTCTGCTTTTTTCTTTTAAAGTTGCCAACAACATCCAAGTTGGTATACTGAACTAATATATTTCAGATGAAAGGTTGTATTTCCCTGAAATCACTTGAGTCTTCCTATTCTTACAACATTTTCCCAGGCCCCATTTACCCCAGATGGAAAATTCCACTCCATCCCAAATTAAAGCAGTTATTAGAAATAACAACCTGTACCTTTCTCAAAGAACCTGCAGAGGTCCTTTTTTTCTTGCTCACACCAATTGGTGTCTTATTTTGATGAAAGTTTGTATTTCAGAATGCTTAAAGACTTGCAGTTTATTTTTCTAGAATTGCTCCTACTTGTCCTTAGCATGGCTTCATCTGCAAAAGCCCTATAAATCCCTTTCCTTGTTTAATCTCTTTGAAGCAGTTTCTTTGGAGGCTGTCATCCCTGCTGTGCATCAGCTTACAAAATGAAAACTTTGTTCTTTCAGATCTCCTTGTTTATTTTATCAAAGGCTTAATTATTTTATTATTTTATTTTATATTTAGTTTATTTAGTTCCTTCACATTAGTAGACATTACTAGATAGTCTTTTCTTGACGCATTTCCTCATAGAAGAAATAATATCAGACTTTCCTGACTTCCATCTTGCCTCTTGTTACTATCTTGGTTTCTACTTCTAGTTTTATCTCTTTTTACCCAATTGCTATATTTTGAGTTCACCTTGGTTTGGCTTTAAAATTGCTATATTGTCATTTTAATCATTCTTCCTGATATACCTTATCCATCATAACTTCAGGTATAAAATATATCTCAGTGAGTCAAAAAGTACGTTCAGAGCATAGTCATTGACATTGGATGTCAGAATCATGCCCCCTCTGTTTCACTTATGTCCATTGACTATACTTTACTTTCACAGCCACTTCTCTAGATCCAGCTACCATCATGTCTATGGAACAAAATGCTTTTCCTTGGTCTCCTTATAGCCTCTCCAGTTCTTCTTACACCAATCCTCATAGATCATCCTCTTTTAAAATCCCCACAATGTTTCCATGTCTGCCTTGTTTATGCTGAATTTCCCACATTGAAAGCAGGACTTGGTATACAGCAGGCACTCAATGAGTTGTTAAAATAATTAAACTCATTTAAACTCAGTGAATGAATGAATGAATAGATTTATGAATTCTTGACAGCATAGAGAAAATTTAAATATCTGGATGCTAATGGGAAATGCAATCATTCAACCAGTAGGTAAAGTTCTCAGTGATCAAAATTTATGCTCTTTGCAAGTATCACTTCTGCATTCATTTAGTAAAATCTGAGAGTAGAAAACTGCATTTATGATTTTAAAAAAAACTTTTATTATAGATGTTCTTCATTACCTTCATAAATAGTATTTCATCTACGTAACTAGAAGACACAAAAGAGGATGAATTTCATGTGCTCACATTTAGTAACATTTATATGGAAAAAATTCTAACAGTTCTGCCATTTTTACTCCATCTCACTTCAACATTTATGTGCAGGATAACAGTGCATTATATGCTCATGACCTTAGATTCATATTTTAAATTTCACAAACCCTTACAGCAAAATGAAGGAAGAATTTGCATATAAAGCTGACTTAAATGCATTGTGGTTACATGTTCAAGCCATCTATTTTCCATTGACTTGAACCCACTTTTCTTTGGCCAAGAAAGGTAATAGCCAGATAAAGTGAGTAACAGAAGAGTAGTGTCCTGAATTTAATGGTGATCAAAATACATTTGCCATTTTCAAAACTACATTTCTTCAGCAGCTTCTGTTGAAAGCCAAACTGTCTCAAAGCAGAGAAGGGGCTCAAGACTTTCAATGCAGAACAGGCTGAATAAAACCTTATTCTGCCACAAGGGAGGGCTTTGTTTTTTCTATGGATGACATTGTATCACTTACTCTCTGCATTACTCATTAATAAATTCCCTGTACTATAAGTGAGATTATGCATTATTTGAATATCAAGTTGTTGTCATGCATAAAACTAGGATATGGGGAGGAAAGAAAACAGTTTTTTACCGTGAATGTACTGAGTCACTTAAGTGGCTGTCAGGTGTCCCTCGGTTCAACAAAATCTCTTCTCAGTGTCCCTTGGGAAATTCAGAACATTCCTTTGGAAATGAAAATGTTTTTCTTCCCACTCCTACTGCATTTCTTTGAAGCCCACATACAAGCCATTATTCAAAGAATGAATAATCCTGAAAATTCTCCTGGGAGTATTACCCTGATGCATACTGAATATAATGCAAGTCAGAAGACAGAATGAGGTGTCTTTTTGTAAATAGCTGGTGTAGTTTAAAAAAATAAAAGTTAAAATTAAAAAAAAAAGTTTTGCCTCAAATTATGTGTGTGTTTATTTTCACCATTAGACTGCCAATTTCTTAAAAACATCTGAGACTGCTAGATTAATTTTTAACTATCTTTTATAAACATCATAATCTGTACCATATTTCAATTTTACATTTTCACCATCCTGTGCCATTAAGTTGTTTTATGAGGCTTCATAAAGTATATAAGATATACATGAAATTGACTGGACAGGAAGGGACTGGGACTGTTCAGAAAAAGGAAAAAGATGTTATCAAATCAAATCTAAAATATACTATGTTAAAAAATTGACTTTTAACAATTCAAACCTCATATGAATTAGAATAAAATGGGAGAGATCTATCAATACTCAATCATTACCTTGATTAATACAATTTTGCTGAATGTAAGAGTGTGTTTTTTACAATAAAATATGAGAACAAGAAAATTTCTCTAACATATTTGGAAATAAAGTTTGCATTCTACAGTAATGATAATGACTAACATTGAATTTATTTCTTTATTAAAAATATTGAAAATGCCAAAAAGTTCTTTCAGAAATAACTCTTTCAGGTTCTTACTTATGTCATCTAAAGCTGGCCATATACCCAACTCCAGGTCCTCTGTACCTCCTTTCCTGCTTTATTTTTTGTCACAATAATTATCTTAATGTGACATACTATATTTGCTTTATATTTTTGATTGTTGCTTGGCTGTATCTTCAGCTCTTAAATAATGTACAGGATCTGATTCACAGAAAGATGACAAGGAGTACATTGATGTATTGAGACTTCAATGGGGCTTCCAAAGCAGGTCAGACTTTGAAAACATAATGAACTAACTTATAGTGAGTTTTTGATCTCTCCTTTTTATAACAATTGTATGATTTACTTGGTAGCTTTTTGTAGTTCCATCACAATGGTTATGGTATTGGGATGCAGTGTGGCTAATGGAAATGTCTAGAGTTTCAGACACACATAGAATACTATTTCTTTTATAATTTGGGGCAAATTATTTTACTGTCCCATCACAAGAATAAGGGATTTAGACATGGTGATTATTTTTTTTAAGATTTATTTATCTGACAGAGAGAGAACACGATGGGAGTGCAGGAAGAAGGAAGAGAGGAAGAAGGGAGAGGAAGAAGGAGGCTCTCTGCTGAGCAAGGAGACGATGCAATGCGGGGCTGGATCCCAGGACCCTGAGATCAGGACCTGTACCAAAAGCAGACGCTTAATTGATGGAACCCCCCAGGCTTCCCAGATCTGGTGATTTTTAATATATCCCTAGCTTTCCTTGATTCTTGATTTCTTCTATTCCTTTGTTTATCCACTTTCTCCTTCAGCAAATATTTAATAAGAGCATGCTATTTGTCAAGGACCTAGGAATAGAGTAGGAATAAGACAGAAAAATTCTGATCTATATCAAGTGGAAGAGTAATTAACAATATAAATAAACATATAAGATAAAGATAAAGAAAATAAAGCACAATAGGGAGATAGGGTGTGTGGAGATTAACGTAGTGTGGATGATATCAGAAGACATACATAAAGAGGTAATGTTTGATCTGCAACTGGAATGATGAGGTAGCCAGTAATGTGAACGTCTCAGGAAAACACATTGCAGCATGAAGAAACAACAAATCCTAAATCCCTGGGGCAGAAATAAGCTTAGCGTATTCAAAGAACAGAAAGAAAGTCTATGGTTGTTGCAGAGCATGGTAGTGATAATGCGAAAGATAGCACTAGGCCATGTTAGACTTTCTACTCTAGAATAAAGAGTTTGAGATTTATTTTAAATGTAAAGGGAAGCCATCTGACATGTGTTAACGGATGGAAGATGGCTTTTGGTATCTGGGGATAATGGATTGCAAGGCAGGAGTAGAGGCCGAGAGGTTAGTTGAGAGGCTGTTGCAATAGAGTTTGAACTAGGGAGGTAACAGTAAAGATGGTGAGAAGTGATCCAATTTAGAATACGTTCTATAGATAGAGTCTATGGAGTTATCTGTTGGATTACATGTCAAGTTTAATGGAAAGAGAGGATTCAGGAATACCGGAGTGTGACTTACAGGACAGGGGTTTTAGTTCTGAGATTGGAAAAGAAGTAGGCTGGGTAGAGCTGTTGTGAGGGCACTGGCAGTCACTGACACTGTCTCTTAAGGTGTTTCATGGCCAACGAAAGAAGTGTGGGTGAAGTACTAGAGTAAGTCTGAACGGCAATTCCTATCACACTTTCAGCATTATGGGACATTCAAATATGCCTTTTCCTACAACAGTCACTTCATTATTGGAACTTCCCTCTGCTTTTGTTTCCTTTCCTTTTCTCACCCTTTCTTTTCCCTCCCTTTTCTTTGTTTTGTCTCATTTTGTGTTTTTTTTTTATTATTTTGTGGTACTTGTTAAAAAAAAAAAGATATTTGGTGATTTTAGAAGTCTGAAATATTGTCCCTGCCCTGACAGTTCTTCTGATAAATACCTCATCTCAAGGATGGCTAGGAGGTCCAAAGCCAGAGGCTTCTCTGGGAAACTAATTTAGTCTGATGTTTTATGAGGAAAAAAAATAATCATATTTGAAGGTAATGGTTCTTTCCGGGAGAAACTGTGTTAAGCAAAAGGATTCAAGGTGGAAATCCTTTCTATGACCCAACAACAGCAACAAAGGAAACAAGATATATCCTAACACTGATGAGCACACATTCTCAAGGTAACTTTGATATATGTACTTGCCAAGAACCACAGTCGACATATTCTCAAGTTCAGACCTAATTTTTCTTCTTTTTAAAAAAGTGAGCGTGAATTTTTAGGAAACCAGGAAGTTTGGTGACTCAGCAAAGAAATGTTTTGCAAAGCATTTAGATTTTACACATCATTCATAATTTACAGTAGTCTAACTCCTATGCATGTGAGAATTGTTGCTTGTTGTTTTGGAGGAGGAGAGAAAATCAGGGGGTAAGGGAAGAAGCAGAAACATCTACTTTAAAGGAAGGGGGTGCTCATGTTCTATTCATACCCTCTATGGAGACAAACGTTGTTAGCAACGATTAAATGGAATTCTGGCTTAATAACATGATTTGAAGTATGATCAACAGGCAGGCCTCTCCCTGAAAAATAGCTCACATTTACATAGCGCTTAATACTTTTCAGGGATCTTGATATGAGTTCTGCATACAAGGATTCGTTTAATCTTCATAATAACCATATGAGGTAGGTATTATGATTATTCTAATTTTAGAGAAGAAGAAACTGAGGCATAGAGACGTTAAATAAACTGTGCAAAATTACGTGGTATTAAGTATAGAATTGTGACTAAAACCCAGCCTGACTCCTAACCAGTATGAAATTTAGAAACAATGGATAACATCTGGTACCAGTTCACAAACAACATTGTTCCAGAAATCTTATAAGCATGACATATTCCTTTGGTAGTAAAAATGTAAAAAACCTTTCTAAGATAGTACACACAGGCAATAGCATGACTTTGTTTTTAACAAGAATTTTTTTTTTTCATTTTATTTATTTCTTTAACAAATGTCTATTGAAATCTTTGTTGTAGACTTTTGGAATTCATCAGTGAGTGAAAAAGATTCCTATCCACACTGAGTTTACTTTCTAAGAAAGTGAGTTGTGGAGACGCAAGATTTGTTTATTTTCATCTTTTTCTTAAGAAATAGGGAATAACCGGGGTGCCTGGGTGGCTCAGTGGGTTAAAGCCTCTGCCTTCAGCTCCGGTCATGATCCCAGAGTCCTGGGATCTAGCTCCACATAGGGCTCTCTGCTCGGCAGGGAGCCTACTTTCCCCTCTCTCTCTCTCTCTCTGCCTGCCTCTCGGCCTACTTGTGATCTCCATCTGTCAAATAAATAAATAAAATCTTAAAAAAAAAAGAGAGCGAGAAATAGGGAATAACCAGCATTGACCTTATAGTAAGTGCCAGGCAGGTCCAAGTCTGTAGGGAAGGATTTGACCAAATAGGTCTCAGAACATTAAGGCATGATCCATTTCATGGGTTTTGTCCTAACAGCCCCATACAAGCAGGCAATATTTTCTCTAGTGTCTGCAGAAGTGAACAAGTTTTAACCCACTGGAAATCTGTGAAAACTGCATGGAGGAGGCCATTCTCTAATTAAACATCAATATTGTTTCATGGGAAAGGATTTTTTTTTTTTTTTTTTTTTTACTTTCACTAACACTTTGCAGTGTCTACGGGACATTAAATCAGGTAAGAATTTCTACAACTTTTGGTTGGTTATGCTTCAGAGGAAAAAATCATTAATGACAATAATCTTCTGAGACTTATTTGGAGTGAAGAAAGCTACATTTTAGCACTTCTTTGAATTCTTTCTATTTTGGGCTAAGCAGTACAAATGGGCTGCTGAATGGTGTTATTGCATCTTCAGCCACGGAGAAAATGGTATTCTGTGCTGCTCACTTAGATAGGATACTGAGATATCAAATAATCAGACAACCTTTGTGTCTGGATTCTCTTCCTTTAGGTCTTACACAATGAACGATTTATTGTGCAGATTAGATAGTGGGTTCACGTAATGTTTTGCTGTTGTTTTGAAGCGATAACTTTTTAATGTGCTGGTTATTTGTCTTGTTTGGAAGAGGGTGCTTATTTATGAATGCTTTGCAAAGACTAGATAGAGGAGGTTGTGTGGTTTAGACACATCAGTAAAAATATACATGCATAAATAAATGAAGCACATCTGTAAAACTCTTTTACTATGACCTAGTTAAGTCTTTTGTTTTATCACCCTTAAAATGTTTTCAAAATATTTGCGATCATTAGAATTTGATATCTAAAACTTGCAGGTTTTTATGCTGCCGCTTGTTTAAGAAGGATAGTGTGAGTTCTTAGCAGCACAAACTCAGACATCTCAGAGGGCCATTTTTAGATCTCTTTTCTTCTTTATTTTTATTAGTAACCTTGTAGCTCAGTATGAGATCTCCTCTGTGTAAATTGACAGTGTGCCAATGCTGTGGTGTGAAATTCACTATGCAACTTTGCCCCAAGGAATTTAGCAGCCTGTAGTTGAACTTTGATAAAAATGAATGGATTATTTCTCCCCAATGGGAAAAGCTGAATGGCCTAGCATGCAAGACATTAGATGGTGAGTCAAAAGTCACAGCCTCGTCACTTACTTGCTGTGTGACCTTGGGCAAATCAATTAACTTCTCTGTGCCTCAGGTTCTCCATCTGTATAATGAGGACCATGATACCTACCTTAAAAGGAAGGTGGAAAGATTAATGAGGCAGTGTCTGTAAAACACATTAAGCTCCATGGAAGGGAGATGCTCTATAATTACAAGCCATTATTACTGAATTTAAAAGACAGTAAAATGGAACCATTATTTTGTCTTCACCTGTAGGAGTTACTTCACCTGAAATGTATTAGAGAAAATCTTAAAGCTAAATGGCTTATTTAAAATGCCTGAATTTTTGAAAGCTTTCTCTCAATTATACAAAATATCAAAACTTCAATGAAATAGATCTAAGAATTAAAACAATTCTGTACATTGGCAGAATACAATTACTGAATACTGAGCTTCAGATGGTTTCGCATTTGTTCCACCGTATAGATAATACTAAGTCTAATTCATCTCAGGGAGATCATTATCTATTTGATCTTTTGCACCTTAAAAAAAAGTGTTTCTAAGAACTCCTCTACTAATCTGCTCCAGAGTTTAGCAAAACAGTCTTTTAAATTTAACAAAAGAGTTCTTGCTCAATTTAACTGCAATTTTTTAATTCTCTATGGAAAAAAGAATAGTCATTTTACATATAACATTAAACTTTTGTATGCTTCAGGAGACTCATTAAGTTGTATTTTTGTCTCAATGCTAAATAACTATAAATAACTAACTTTTTCATTATTGTTCAGAAGTCCATTTTTTTGGTTTTTACAATATTAGTATCTCTTTCAAATCTGTATCTTCTTCAATTTTTCACAATACATCACTGTTGCAAGGTCCAAATTATGAATTGATACAGCTTCTATTCGTTTGCCACCAAGTTTTTTAGCTTTTCATAAGTTAACAAATCTTCTGGTTGTTTTACTTATTAGCAACCCAAACAGAAGTATATTATAAGGGTTGCTTCCAGCATTCACATCCTACATTGCTATAGATTTTTTATTTTTCCACTATTTTATTCAATCAAGTATTCCAGGCCTTTCATATGACTTACATATTTAGTTATTTCTACAACCCTATTAAATCTATTACCTCTTTTTTATTGATAAGGGAACAGAAATCCAACAGGAAGCCCCATGTTGTTTTTAGTTAAGTCTCTGGCCATTGAAGTCAGGCAAACTTGGGGCTAAATCCAGTGAATTCAGTTCCCTAGGATTCATTTGTCTATGTGGTCTAATTGTACTTATTTCAAAGTTTCAATGGATACTAAACAAGATAATATGTAAGTACTTAACATAATACCTGATATGTTAAACACCTGATCATTGGTAGCACTTTGGTTTAATTGTGATTGGGATTATGGTTGTTACTGATTCATCATCTTAGGTAGCGCATCTAGAAAGTAGAGTCATAATTTTTAGGTAAGTTTGTCCAAAGCCCAACTGTGGTCACTTATTCAAAAGGTACTCAGCTAGGTTTTAAGATATCAACAATGAAAATCTTGTTAGAAATAATAGGTAATTTCTCAGTTTCTTCTTACCTTCCTTCAAGGTAACTGAGAATACATAAACCAGTTACTGGGTTAAGTTCTTGTTGAGAAATTTGCTTTATCCATTATACACATGTACATATACATGTATATTTATGTATATTTATTACTCAAAAATATCTATGTATATATTTTATTTTTTTTTGTATTTCTTTTAAAGATTATTTATTTATTTATTTATTTATTTGACAGAGAGAGAGATCACAAGTAGGCAGAGAGGCAGGCAGAGAGAGAGGAGGAAGCAGGCTCCGCGCAGAGCAGAGAGCCCGATGCAGGGCTCGATCCCAGGACCCTGAGATCATGACCTGAGTCGAAGGCAGTGGCTTAATCCACTGAGCCACCCAGGCGCCCCTATGTATATATTTTAAAGATATTTTTAAAAGCCTGATATTATTAATGGACAATCAGTTAATAAAATATATAATAATAAACAAGCTACATAACCAATTCATTTCTTTGTTCATCTGCAGGGTAGTATTTTTTTAAAAAAATATTTTATTTATTTATCTGGCAGAGAGAGACACAGCGAGAGAGGGAGAAAAGGAGCACAAGTAGGAGGAGTGGGAGAAGGAGAAGCAGGCTTCCCACAGAGCAGGGAGTCCAACATGGGGCTTGATCTCAGGACCCTGGGACCATGACCTGAGCTAAAGGCAGACACTTAACAAATGAGCCACACAGGATCCCCTGCAGAGTAGTATTTCAATGATTTGTTATCACCAACACTGTGCTGGGAGTATGAAGACTACAAAGTTGTCTCTTTCTTACCAGGGATTCCACCTTTTTGTTGTTGTTGTTTTCTTTTTGCAGATCTCAAATGACTCATATGAAACCGGACCTTTAAAAAGATGTCCATGAATTCTGAAGAAAGCTAAATTCTTGAGGAGCATATGGCCAAGTAGGAGTGTAGACATGTACCAGTCTGATTCTGTTACAAAATAAAAAAGTTATGATTTTACCATAAAGGAGATGGAGAAATTGGCTTCAGAGCTCAGCAGTGAATAGATCTCTTCCAGAATACAGAAACGAAATTTCCTGAAGAAGAAGGAATTTAAGTGGAGCACAGAAGGATAAAAGGACTCAGAAATGGAGAGTTAGAATTTTACTCATTTTTTCCTCTATGCCAGGAACTGTACTGTTTGCACATTTCTATTATTTCACTTCTGCGAAGTAAGCATTATTTTAAAAAGGAGAAAGGTGGGATTCAGAAAGGATAAGATACTTGACTGGTAATGATGAAACTGGATTTATTAGGGGTTAGTTTGACTGTCTACCCTTAACCTATAGGTCCAAAGGGACTAGGAATTGGGTGGGAAAGCAATGAGAGTAAGAGAAAAGTTCACTTTGACTGGAGAAAGTTGTTCTGGGTCCCTTTTATCTTATCCCTATACATAAAGGACCAGACTAGAACTGACTTTGTCCTCAGATAATAGAAAGCCAGATTACCCTGCCTTGCATTTAAGAGATAACTGTGTGACCATGGATCTCTTGCTACCCCTCCTTGATGTGTTTTCCCTCCATGAAAAAAAAAAACTGATACTCATATTTAGTTATAAGTCAGAGATATTATGGCTCTTTTTTTTTTTTTAGAAGATTTTATTTATTTGTCAGAGAGAGTGAGAGCATAAGCAGGGGGAGCAGCCAAGGGAGAAGCAGACTCGCGCTGAGCAGGGATCCTCATGTGGGGCTCCATCCCAAGACCTGGGGATCATGGGGAAGGCAGACACAACTGACTGAGCCACTCTGGTGTTCTTCTGGCTCAATTTTTTTTTTTTAATCACAATTAGAGATGAGTGGCCCTGGGGACTTTTTAAAGCATTCTAAACTTTAGTTTCTATATCCATGTAGTTGTGATAGTTTTATTTACCTTTTACTATTTTATGAAGATTAGAAATGCTACATGATAAAATTTAACAAACGTTCCGTCAAGCAGGGATAATAATTATCCTTAGATTCTTTGGGGGATCATCAGATGAGGTAAATGATGAGGGTGTCTTATAACAAAAGTGCTTGCATACTGGGAAAAAAGTATTATGACCACAAAAAATTATAAATAATATATATGTTGATTATGTATGTAGAAAGCCACCCCATGCTGCCTAGTGCACAGCAGCTGCTTAATAAATATTAACTGGTAGGGCATGCAGCTCTATATTAATACTAAAATTAAGAGAATATTTTATCAGTTTTGATATTCTATTTAAGATATAATATGCATGTAAAATCAGTTCATGATTTCTCAAGTAGTTTTCAGAAAAAATGAAGCTCCATAGTTCTATCCTACAGAGATCTGTAGTGTAGGTGACACACATAAACACAAATGTGCTGAAACACATGTGCAACTGCTGTCCTGTCTGATTTAAGTGCATTTTTTACTTACCATTTGATAGTATTCACTTCTCTTGACATCAGATTGTCCTATGTGACATATCACCTTAATTTAATTATGAAATCATTTATTCTTGGAACATTTAAATTAACGTGATAGATAAGATAGATAAGATTTTATTTATTTGATAGAGAGAGATCACAAGTAATGAGAGAGGCAGGCAGAGAGAGAGGAGGAAGCAGGCTCCCCGCCGAGCAGAGAGCCCTATGTGGAGCTCGGGTCCTGGGATCATGACCTGAGCTGAAGGTAGAGGCTTTAACCCACTGAGCCACCCAAGCACCCCAAGAACATTTAATTTATTAAGAATTTTTTTTTCTAATGAGATTGTGAATAAATCTTGACTTTTCCCCTCATTGTTTACTTTTTTAGGAAAAAAACTCCATCTCCAAAAGTAAAATTGCTGTACTAATAGATAACTATATTTTTCAAGTTTTTTCGCACATCATTTCATTTTTTAAAGGATTTTATTAATTTATATTAGAGAGATTGAGCAAGAGAGCAAAGCAGGGGCAGGGGCAGCAGGAGAGGAAACATACTTCCTGCTGAGTGGGGAGCATGATGTAGGGCTCCATCCCAGGATTCTGGGATCAGGACCTGAGATGAAGGCAGTTGCTTAACCAACTGAGTCATCTAGGTGCTCTTCACAAGTCATTTGAAACTGCCTTCCATGAATGTTGTCCTATCATTTTGGCTAGCATTCTTCACATTTAAAATAAAATATATTTAAATTTCAGTTAGTTAAGATACAGTGTAACATTAGTTTCAGGTCCACAATATAGTGATTCAACACTTAGGTGCTCATCACAAGAGTCCTCCTTAATCCTGATCAGCTATTTAAACTCCTCCCCCAACCATCAGTTTACTCTCCATAGGTCACCTTTTCTGTATAATTTGAAAAAAGCATTCAATTTTCTTCCTTTTATTCTTTTTCGTACTGGTAGCTACTCTAGAATCTCATGCAAATTATTCTGCTGAATGTCAAAGCTCTGAAGATCATTCACACAATTTTCTGTGTATTTAAGAGCCTTGTCATTTTATTGGAGAAGGGAAAGTGGTTTTATTTTTATTTACTTATATCTTATTCTTTATTTTCATGATAGTATGCATTTAAAAGTATGAGGGAAGTTTCTCGGGAACTGTGAGATTTAAATTCATCTTCCTAAATCCAAAAGTGGTTTAATATGCCAAATTTAGCAAAGTATACACACTGATTTATATCCACTTTTATTGAGCTTAGGTTGAAAAAATTTCTGCCACTAAAATGCCTATCAATATTAGTGCCAAAAGCTTAAAATTACGATAGGAAGAATATTTTTGAAGTTGGGATTCCTGAAGCCTTTAAATCTCTTTTAGCATTAACTTAAATTTAGTCTTTTGGGATACAATTATTTTGTATGCTTGTGTCACTGTTCTAAAACCAGCTACTTTTATCTATAGCTCTCCAAAATTAACTTTGCATTAGGAGCTAAGAAAAAATAATATGAGTAACACATTTACCAGGTCATTGAAAATAAAATTATAAGAAGTGGCATCATTAATATATATTAGAACTTTTTTAAAAAAATGGATTTGTATTTATTATTTTGGTAACTAACTGCTTATGACTTGTATGTGCTAAAATAATCAAAGATAACATATAGAAATGTAATGATGTCATTGACTGAATGTTTCTGTCCTCTCAAAATTCATAGGTTGAAACCCAATCCCCATTGTGATGTTATTTGGAAGGGGTCTTGGGAGATGATTAGATTGTGAAGGTAGAGCAGTTAGGAAAGGAATTTGTGTCCTGATAAAAAGATCGCAGAGGGGTGCCTGTGTGGCTCCATTGATTAAGGATCTGACTCTTGATTTCTGCTCAGGTCATGGCCTCTGGGTCCTAGGATCAAGCCCTGCATCTGGCTCGCTGCTCAGTGGGGAGTCTGCTGTCTCCATCTTCCCCTCCCCCTGCTCACTCTGTCTCTCTCTCTCAAATAAATAAGTAAATCTAAAACAAATACAAACAAACAAAAAACAGACCCCAGAGACCTCCCTTGCCCTTTGTGCCATGTGAGGACAGGGAGAGAACACAGCTTTCTGTGAATCAGGAAGTAAACTTTAACCAGATAACAAATCTACTGGTGACTTGACTTTGGACTTTCAGCCTCCAACACTGTGAGAAATAAATTTCTGTTGTTTATAAGGCACCCAGTCTATGGTATTTTGTTATAGTAGACCAAATGGACTAAGAAAGTGATAATTTCATAAAGATAACCTTTTTAAAACTTAGCATGTTCAGAAAAGTAGAATTGGGTATTTGTAGTTTGTAGTAATGATATTGAGTTAATACTTCTGTTTTATTTATACACAATCAGCATTAATTAATTTGGGGAATTTTTTTCATTTTGGTTTCAATGAAATTCAGTCATGTCAGACTTTCTTGTAAGTCTCTTTGGCTTCATTATTAACTTCTCCTTTTTGCATAAAAAGCTCATCATTCCTAACGTCAAATTCATAATTCTTCTGGAGAAGAAGACTCTTAAAAACAGAATAACTTTTGGGATATATAGGAATGTAAAGTTAGGACAATGTGAAGGTTCATGGAGAAGATAGTTTATCAAATAGAATCTGAATCAAACTACTTGAGTGAGAATACCATAAAATTGTGCAAGTGTCTTTTTTTTCTTTCCCTTCAGTATGAAACAATTTGTGGCTCAAAAGAATTCGAGAGGGGTACAGGGGAAAAGCTGGATAAAGCCCAGCAAAAGATAGAAGATTAGAGCAAAATAAGAAAGGCAGAATTCAGTTATTTTCAATGCAAATTTGATAAGTGGGCAGTGTTCTTTATAAAGGAAACTTTAATATCCACCACTCTCTTGTATTTAAGTAAAAGTCAGCTAAACACACTGTCAGTGTTATTTTAAAGAGAAAGATTTATAAACTCTGTTGGGAAGGGGAAGTGAAACTATGTAGAAGGGAAATAACATATGCAAAAGGCTAGACATAAAAGCAGAAATTGAGAATTCAGCAACATCATGGATATGAAAACAGGTGTTAAGGGTAAATGTCAGTCCTCCAAATTTCCCATACTCATTTGGAAGTATAGTAAGTTTCTTTTGAATGCACTGGATGAGGTTGTCATAATTGTACTTAAATCTTAAAAGATAAGGTGACCTCAGTATATGGAAGGAGTTAGGGCTGATATTTGAATTTTGTCATAAAGGAATACCTTATGCCAAATCCAGCCTTACAGAAAATCATCATATCTGTTTCTGACATATACGATTTGCTGCATAGAATGTTATAAGATATGGTTCTTTAGAAAATACTAGTATATGTTAGTTTTCTGTTTTGATAACATGTGAATATAATTTGGCTTTTGTTAATCTATTTACTTGCTTAACTTTTTATTTATTGAAAATAGGCAATAAGTACATACTTTATATTAAAATTTTTAATAGGTCATTCAATAATTATAAAGGACTTACTAAGTATCAAGAACTGATCATAAAATACGGAGGAAAATAAACATGACCTCAGGTCTCATAAAGATCACATTCTGCTGAGACAGACATTAGCCAAATAAGAAAATTAAATTAAAAAATGTAACCTATGCCAAGTGCTACCAAAAAAAATACATCTGTGTTATGAGAGCATCATATTCAGAAGGTCAGGGAACGCTTCCCTAAATAAATTTTGCCTGGGCAGAAATCTTTGCTGTATAGGAGGTAACTGATGAAGAGGAAAGTGGGGAGTGCTACAAGAGGAAGGAAGCAGAAACATAAAATTGTTGCTACAGAAGGGAGAAGGTAGAGCTTTCCAGAACTGTAAGAAGTTCTGTCTTATTAGAGTAGGTAGTAAAAGGGGGCAAATAAGGTATAATATAAGCCTGTAGTTATCAGGAAGGGTAGGAACCCATTTCATACTGGGCTTTTCTGATCTCTTTCAATAGCTTTGGCTTTATTTTATTCTAAACCATTAAAGAATTTAAGTGTACCTAAAAGAAGCAGAAAAGTTGATATGATTAGATTTGTATTTAAGACTACCCCTATTTCTGAGTTGAGAATGTAGATTGAAAGTATGAACAAGCAAAATAATCTAGGAGTTTATTATAGAAATCCAAATGAGTGATATAGTAACTTCTGTTATGATTGTTGATGCAAATGGCTACCATGAACAGATTTGAGGTAAACAGTTAAACTTTAAAAACATAAAAGTAAATTGGATAATTGGAGGGGTGGACAAAAGAATCTAAATAGTTAAGAATGACATTGTGTTTCTTTCTTGCAGTATTCAACAGGAGGTAGAGTCATTCCATAATACAGGCATCTCTGAAAAAAGGGCAGATACAAGAAGAAAAGATCATGAATTTAGTTAGAATGGGTTGAATAACTGGTGGCTCTGAGCTATTTAGAAGGAAATATTAATAGGGAGTTGAACATAATAATCTGAAATAGAAGAAAAAGTCTAGGTTAGCTGCAATGCCTTCTGACACTGATTACCCAGATTTAAGCCACTCCTCACAGATCAAGGACAGAGTCCTCCACAAGACTACCCTCATTTCAGACAACAACTGCAAAAACAGGGGTCCCCAGATCACTCTTACTTCTGACCAGCTAACCTCTAATTTAAGAAATCCCATTATTGCCTCAGGTTCAACAATTTACTAATACAGCTTATGTAACTCAAGAAGATGCTGTACTTATGACAATGGTTTTATTATAACAAATTGATTCAAGTTAGAACCAGTCAAAGGGAGAGATGTATAGTACAAGACCTGGAATGGCTCCAAATGTAAGCTTCTACTGTCTTCTCCTCGTGGAGTCAGGACACTTTAACTTCCCAGAACACTGATGTGTGACAGTACACAGAGAACTGCCAACCAGGGTTTACCTAACTTTCTGTATTGAGTTTTTATTGATGTTTCATTATGCAGGCATGATTGATCGGATCATTGGCTACATGATTCAAGCTCAAAATTGGCCTTCCTCCCTTCCTCAGAGGTCAGACTGGTATCACTTGGCTCAAAAATCTCAACCCTTTAGTCACATGGTTAGTCTTTCTGGCATGGCTAGCCCCATCCTGAATCATGTCATTAGTGCAAACTATCCAGGGGTCCATCCAAAGTCACCTTGTTAGCATATGCCATTAATTGTAGTAAAAAGAGACCACCATGAATAACAAAGACACTCCTATCACTCAAGAAATTCCAAGGATTGGGATGCTTGGATGGTTCAGTTGGTTAAGCATCTGACTCTTAATTTTTTTTCAGGTCAAGATCTCAAGGTCATGAGATTGAGCCCCAAGTAGGACATATGCTGGGCATGGAGCCTACTTAAGAATCTCTATCTTTCTTTTTCTTCCCTCCCCCTCTTGTAAAAAAATTAAAAAAGAAATTCTGAGGATGTACATGTTATCACCCAGGAACAGGGGACAAAGTTCAGACATTTTATTATACATTAACAATATAACTTTGTGAAGAATCTACATCTAGATAGTTGTCACAACTGGGGTTAGGATACACTTACTCAAATGTTTGCATGTTGAATTTGGGAAAGATTTTAAGACAACACTGAAGTTTCAGGATCTCCAGCACTGAATGCTTAGCTTGAGGAAGGTGAGCCAATGAAGAATGGAAATAAGGAATAAAAGAGATAAGATGGTTCTAGAATGAGTCTCCAAAAGTTGAAAGAAATCAGACATGGAACCATTGCTGAACCATCTTACAAGAGAAGGCCTAAGAATTTTTTTTTTTCTTTTTTTTACTGACTTGGATGTAATGTTCACTTTTAGCAACATGGTTTATGTAGCTATTTGGGGGCTGGAAAGTAGATGAGATGAGTGACTAAGTGAGATTCAGCAAGCACGATCAACTACTCAAGGACATGTCACTATGAAGGGGAGGGATAAAATTACTCTCATAGCTAAAATAACGTGAAGAGTCCAGAGTTCAGATTTTGTTGGATTTGGTTTGTTTTACTGAGGGAGAATTGAAATGATTTAAAAGCTAATGGAGAAGAACTAATAGGAGGGGTTGATTTAAAAAGAAAAGCTGTAGTTAGTTCTAGAGGATTTGGAAGAGCAGGAAATGAAGCACAGATGGAAGAAAAGCTTTATGGTAGAGGAGGAACAGAAAGAGAGATTGGGATACAAAAAGACAGAATCATTCCATGATAGGCCTTCATGTAGGTCTTGGGCCCCAACAATGAACAAAGCAGAAATAATTCTACCCTAGTGGAGCTTACCATCTGGTTAGGAAACTAATATTAAAGAGGAAAATAACCAAATACATACATAATTACCAATGAGAACAGTGTTACTGAGGAAACAAATATTATAACGAGGTAGAAAGCAAACAAACAAAACAAACAAGTGGGCCTACACAGACAACTTTGAGAGTTGAAAGTTGAAAGGGCATCTTGTAAAGAGATGGGATTTGGAGAAAGAAGAAGAGTCCAGAGAGTGAATATTTCATGTGTAAAAGCGCTACCCAGGGAAAAAATGAGGCTGATATATTTGAGGAATTGAAAGGAGTCTCATGACATTAGATTATAGTGATTATAGTGGAGGGAGATGGAGTAGAGATGGGGTTATTTAAATACATGATGAAAAGATTATATATGCTCTTTTTATCATTCCTCTTCTCTTTCTAGTGCTAAAAAATTCTTTCATTTCTTTTTCTCTTGAGCTTTCTTTAGCCATTTCTTAATAGTAGATTTGTTAACAACAAATTCTTTTAATTTTCCTCCATATGAGAATTTTATTTTCCCTTCATTCCTGAAGGTTAGTTTCTCCGTATATAGAATTTGTTGTTGGCAGTCCTTTTATTTCAGCACTTGAAAGGAGTTATGCTACCCTTCTCTGGACTCCATGATTTAGAGGAGACATGTGCTGATACTCAAACTGGTATTCCCATATAAGTTGTCTTTTACTGGCTTTCAAGATTTTTTCTTTGTCTTTAGTTTTCAAAAGTTTGACTAAGCTATGTCTTGGTCAAGATTTATTTGAATTTATAGCATTTGAGTTGGGTTTCATGCAGTTTCTTGAATCTATAGCTAAGGGGTTTTTGTTTTTGTTTTTGTCTTTGTTATTGTTTTGTTTTGCTAAATATGGGAGGTTTTCAAGCCATTGATTGTTTCTTCTAGTGTTCTTTCAGCTTCAATACTCTTTTTAGTACCCTTCTGGATGCTGATGATAAAAATGTTGGGTCTTTTACTGTTGTCCCACAAATCTCTGAGGTTTTGTTCATTTTTTTTTTCTTTTTAGACTATTTTCTCTCTGTTGTTCAGGCATACTTTTAAAATTTGGTTACTATATTATTCAGTTTTATAATTTCCAGCTGGATCTTAGTTATAACTTGTATTTCTTTGCTAAGATTTTTCTGTATTTTCATTTGTTTCAAGAAAGTTTATAATTGATTATTGAAGCACTTTATATTTCCGAGTATCTGATATATCACAGTGTTTGTGTCAGCTTATTGCCCTTTCTCAATCAAAGTATTATTCTCTTGGTTCTTTTTTTAATAGGTTATTTAATTGTATCTGGAACATTTTGTCTATTATGTTAGGAGACTCTACGTCCTATTTAAATCTTTTATTTTAGAAGGCAGTCACTCCATGCAGACTTAGTATACATATCCTGGACTACTTTTGTGTGTTGGGGTTCTAATGGAAATTTAAGTTTCAGAATCTTTGTGGTACTATTGGTCAACTTGGTCTATCTGATTCCTGAAGGAGAAGGGGTTTATCCAGGCTGGATGTCCAGGTGCTTCTTAGTGGGGGAAGAGAGCACCAGGCCCAGGGAGATAAAACGACTTCCTTGGTCAGAGGCTTGGCAGAGAAGGGGAGTCCAAGATCTGCCACTTCCTCCTGCTAATGAAACTTTGTTATTCCCCTAAGGGTAGAAAGTATGAGGCTGGTGAGGGCTTCCTTGATCAGGTACTCATAATGGAATTCCTCCTGCATATAAGGGTTGGAGAACACGTTCAGGCTGAGATATTTGTCCTGTTTTTTTTCCCCCAAGCTTCCTCCTGCCTACCCTCATGTCTTCTGGTGAGAGGTGGAGAGTGAGTCTCAGAGGTTATTGAGGCTTTCGAGACAGGGTGCGTGTTGTCACTCTTGCTAATGCTATCTCTCTTGGTACTATCTCACCGGCAGGGAATTTTCTGGCTTTGTGGGGAAAGAGGTGGCCTCCCCTGGCCACTTACTGTTAAAAGGTCTCCTGATGATCTCAAGGGTCATCTGATGTTTTTGTCAGGGCTATCATTTGCTCTGTGGCAGAATGGACCTTCTGTTGTTAGATTGAGAACAGAGGAATGGTGGGTCAAGGATTCCCTTTGGTAGATAGAGGCCATAATACTCCCAGCCAGTGTTCTTCCAATCTCAGGATCCCAAACTACTTAGTTTTCTTTTTAACAGCTCTGAGATATTTCTTTTGCTTGCCTCTGGCATTATTTTAAGGATTTATAACTAAACTTAATGAGGAGGAAGTGGAGAAATGGGGTTATGCCATCTTGTCTGGACTGAAAGTCCCAATGAGTTTAGTTAATAGTTCTTGCTTATACTGTGAGTTATCTTAATAAAAATTTTACTCATGGGTGTCCGGGTGGCTCAGTTGGTTAAGTGTCTGACTCTTGATTTTGGCTCAGGTCATGATCTCAGGGTCATTAGATAGTACCATACTGGACGAGCAGCCTGCTTATGGTTCTCTCTCTCCCTCTCCTTCTGTATCCCTCCCCACTGTGTTCTCTTTCTCTCTCAATAGACAAAAAATTTACTCACATTATGCTTGTCTGGACTGTGTGGTAGTTTCTTAATCTATAAAACTATAATAAAAATATAAGTAAATTTATTGTTGGATATAGATATAAAAATTAATGACATCATTATAGTACTTTTAATATTTGAAGGAGAACTGTGTAAATCATAGCTCAAACCACATATGTACAGAAATTATTCAAATGCATACATGATCTAAGGGGTCTGAATCTGTCTCATAATATTACCAAGTTAATTGAGTTAATTAATTAACTAGAGAACAACTTAAGTGCCTAACATTTTCTGGTCTTTATTTTATATCTAGTAGATAAAACAATGAATTAAACAGATAAAGCCCTTTGCCTCACTGAGCATACATTCTTGAGAAATGAGCTTTTTAAAATATCTTGTCAAAATAATGCAATTATTACATCTTTAGTCACATTTTAAGGTTATTTTAATTTAGAAGAGCAAACTCATTCAGTTTATGCTAAAGAATAATCTATTAGAATTCTTAAGATTCACTACCTATTTAGCAATCTGTTATTTAAAATTATGTTTTTATTTTTAATCTTGAATGGACTTATATTTCCTGGTGGATTATTTTAACAAAGGCATTTCAGGGCAGTTTCTAATCTCTAAGCTCAATATCATGAGCTAATCAACTGAGGTATGATTTGTGTCAAATTTATGCCTAAATAAATGCTTGAAAAAACAGCTTACAGAGTTATTTTTTTTAAGATATTCTAAATTCTTCTGTGTTTTATTTTGAAATAAAATGGCATTTCTCACAACTGATGTGAGTCAGTCCTATTAATATTATTTATAGAAGATGGATAAGCAATTAATATTAAATGAGTAATAAGGGCAATTTAATTTGAACTTAGGGAAGTAAACCTTATTAGCAAAAATACAAATCTGACACATTTAAACCAAAAAAAAAAAAAATCAGAAAACTTGATTTTGTATTGGCACATCTACTTTCTGCCTCCTGGGTTGTACCAGGCTCTAACTACTGCCTTCAACACCATAATTTAACACTAGGAACTCACTCTTTCCTAATGACACAATCCTTTGAGCAATACACTAATAGATCATGGGCTGATGATGTTCATTAATGATGAATAACACTAATATATCATTTTCTCTGTCACACAGGTGTTTTATCAGATTAATTTCATCAGTGCAATGACCTGTGATGATGATGCATTGCTTAAGGATGGTGCAATTCAGAAAGAAATGAAATTTGAAATTAAACCTATATTCAGCAGCTTTGAGGCTCTATTGAAAAAATTTATAGAAACAATAGATATGAATGAGATCTGCATTTAAATATTAAGCATATATTCTAGTATTTAATGAACAGTGTAAAACAGTTAATATTTTTTATTTACAAATTATTTTTAAAAAACATTAAAATCCTAAAACCATAGCATCTGACTACTTAACAAGTAGTTTCTACCTAGGTGTGAAAGTATCAGACTCATATCAAATAGTTTTATATAAAAGAAGCTACTTCCATGCTTAAGTAAAATTATTAAAATTAACCATTTAATTTTTTTTTTCTTATTTTGGACATTTAGCAAATGATATCCTTGGTGCTTTACATATTAAGTGAATGAAATATTTTACCTAGTGGATATAGGTCAATTTAAAGATATTTTTGAAAGTTTACTATACATATCTAGGCAATTTTCTCTTGGTATATATGAATAAAAATTTTAAAACACATTAAGAGAAATTTAATTAGACTTCTCATGGTGATAATGAAAAAATACTAAGACTATATTCTTATTACATTTCATTTTCAATTATATCTCAATTAGTAGCCTACTAAATTACTTATATATGATTATTAACTACATAATAAAGATAGCACTAAAGATATATTTAATCATGTATTTTAGAATCCTTTTTTATGAAACAATCATTTTATTTTCTTCAAATCAAAACCCATGATTTCAGAGTATCATGTATTTACATTACAATTCCCAAACTCATTTTTAATCCTTCAGCATTTGCCATAATGTTCCATTTTTTTACAATTTACAATAAATTTATAATAAATGCTATATTTGTCATATTCATATTTAACCTAAAAGACCTCTGCATCCTTAAATCATTGAGTCAATTTATTGATTCAGGACACATTTCAATGTTGATTGAGACACATAGATTATGTTATCCTTTCTTACTAGGCATTTGATCTCAGCCAGAATGGATCTAATTTGATACCAAATCCAACATCCTATAAATATGACATTGTTTTGTCTATTTTTATCTTATATCTTTATTTTCAGACAAGTATAATCATATTTATATTTTATAGTTTCATATTTATAATTTTTATATTTATAATTTCATCACATTGGTTATCTGACCTATGGAGTAAGAATTATAGTAATAGGAAGGGAAAGTGGAAGCGTGATACTTTCCCAGTCTTGGTCAAGGCAGTAATCTGAAGAAATATTCCATCTTGGAGATACTGAAAGAAGTTAGTGTCTCAATCAAAGACTGAAAATATGCAAAAGTGATGTCTCTTATCATATTTCCATTTCATTTTTTTAAAGTTTTTACTGAAATCTAGTTAGTTAACCTATAATATAATGTTAGTTTCAGCTGTATACTATAGTGATTTGACACTTCCATGCATCAGCTGGTGCTCATCACAACATCTGCACTCCTTAATTCCCATCACCTATTTAACCCATTCTTCTTACCCTCTCCCCTCTGGTAACCATCAGTTTGTTCTCTATAGTTAAGAGTCTGTTTCTTGGTTTGCATTCTCTTCTTTTTTAAAAAATCCCTTTTCTCATTTGTTTTGATTCTTAAATTCCATATATGAACAAAATCATATGCAATTTCTTCTTCTGATTAACTTATTTCACTTAGCATAATACTCTCTAGCTCCATCCATGTTGTTGTAAATGGAAAGATTTCATTCTTTATCATGGCTGAGTAATATTTATCTCTCTCTCTCTCTTTGTGTGTGTATACACCACTTATATCCATTCATCAGTTGATTCTTGGGCTATTTCCATAATTAAGCTACTTTAGATAGTGCTGCTATAAACATTCAGGGACACGTATCTCTTTGAGTTAGTATTTTTGTGCCCTTTGGGTAAAGACCTAGTAGTGCAATTTCTGGATCATAGGGTAGTTCTATTTTTAACTTTTTAGGAATATCCACAGTGTTTTCCAGAGTGGCGGCACCACTTTGCATTCTCACCAACAGTGCAAGAGGGTTCCCTTTCTCCACATCCTCACCAACACCTGTTTTTTCTTGGGTTTTGATTTTCTCCATTCAGACAAGTGTGAGATAATATCTCATTGTAGTTTTGATTTGTATTTCCTTGATGATCAGTGATGTTGAGCATCTTTTTATGTGCCCGTTGGGCATCTGTATGTCTTATTTGGAAAAACGTCTATGTCATTTGCAAATATCTTCTCCCATTTTGTAGGTTGGCTTTTAGTTTGCTGATTGTTTCTTTTGTTGTGTGTAAGTTTTTATCTTGATGAACTCCCCATAGCTTATTTTTGTTTTTGTTTCCCTTGCCTCTGGAAACACATCTAGAAAGAAGTTGCTCTGGCCAATGTCAAACAAGCCACTGCCTGTGTTCTCTAGGACTTTGATGGTTTCAGGTCTCACATTTAGGTCTTTAATGCATTTTGAATTTACTTTTGCATTTGGTGTAAGAAAGTGGTTCAGTTTCATTCTTTTGCATGTCGCTGTCAAATTTTCCCAACACCATTTGTTGAAGAGACTGTCTTTTCTCATTGGATATTCTTTCCTGCTTTGTTGAAGATTAATTGACGTTATAGTTGTGAGTTCATTTCTGTGTTTTCTATTCTATTCTATTGCTCTATGTGTCTGTTTTTGTGTCAGTACCATACGTTTTATCACTATAGTTTTGTAATATAATTTGAAGTCCAGAATTGTGATGCCTCCAGCTTTGTTTTTCTTTTTCAGGATTGCTTTGGCTATTTGGTTTTTTTGTGATTCCATATATATTTTAGGATTGTTCTACATCTGTGCAAAATGCTGTTGGTATTTTGACAGGGATTGAATTAAATATGTAGATTTACTTTGGGTAGTATAGACATTTTCATGATATTTGTTCTTCCAAGCTATGAACGTGGAATATTTTTTCCATTTCTTTGTGTCATCATCTTCAATTTCTTTCAGTGGTGTTTTATAGTTTTCAGAGTAGGTCTTTCACTTCTTTGGTCAGGTTTATTCCTAGGTATCTTATTCTTTTTGGTACAATTCAAAATGGGAATAAACCCTTAATTTCTCTTTCTGTTGTCTCATTATTGGTGCATAGAAATGCAATAGGATTTTGTACATTGATTCTATATCCTCTGACTTTACTGAATATGTGTTATCAGCTCTAGCAGTTTTTTTGGTGGTCTTTCAGGTTTTCTATATAAAACATCATGTTGTCTATGAATAATGAAAGTTTGACTTCTTCCTTGCTGATTTGGATGCCTTTTATTTTTTCATGTTGTCTTATTCCTATGGCCAGGACTTCCAGGAATCTGTTAAATAACAGTGGTGAAGGTGAACATCACTGTTTTGCTCCTGACTGTTAAGGAAAAGCTCTCAGTTTTTCTCCATTGAGGATGATATTAGCTGTGGGTTTTTCATATATAGCCTTTATTATGTTGAGGTATGTTCCTTAAAAACCTAGTTTATTGAGGTTTTATTTCATCATGAATGGATGTTGTACTTTGTCAAATGCTTTTTCTGCATCTATTGAAATGATCACATGGTTCTTATCATTTCTTTTATTAATGCTGTATCCTGTTGATTGATTTGTGAATATTGAACACTGTAGTAGCCCAGGAATAAATCCCACTTGATTGTGGAGAGTGATTTTTTAATGTACTTTTGGATTGAGTTTGCTAGTATTTATTGAGAATTTTTGCATCCATGTTCATCAGGGATATTGGCCTGTAATTCTCATTTGTAGTAGAGTCCTTATCTGGTTTTGATATCAAGTAATGCCAAACTTATAAAATGAATTTCAAAGTTTTCCTTCCTTTTCTGTTTTTGGAATAGCTTGAGAAGAATAGGTATTAACTCTTTTTTAAATGTTTGGTAGAATTTGCCTGTGAAGCCACCTGCCTCTGGACTTTGGTTTTCAGGAAGTTTTCTGATTATTGATTCAATTTCTTTGCTGGTTATCATTCTCTTCAAGCTTTTTTTTTTTTTTTTAATTTCTCTTTCAGTTTTGATAGTTTATATGTTTCTAGGAATTTATAAATCTCTTTAAGTTGTCCAATTTGCTGGCATATAGTTTTTCATAATATTCTCTTATAATTGTATTTCTGTGTTGAGGTTTTTATTTCTCTACTCTCATTTGTGATTTTATTTATTTGGGTCCTTTTCTTTTTGTTAAGTTTGGCTGGAAGTTTATTGATTCTATTACTTTTTTCAAAGAATGAGCTCCTGGTTTCATTGATCTGTTCTATTGTGGGGGTTTTTGTGTGTGTTTTTTTTTTTTCTTTTTTTTTTTTTTTTTTTTTTTAGTTTTACCTCATTTATTTGTTTTAATCTTTATTATTTCCTTCCTTATGCTGGCTTTAGTCTTCTTCTAGCTCTGTTAGGTCTAGCTCTGCTAGGTGCAAGGATAGGTTGTTTGAGACTTTTCTTGCTTCTTGAAGTAGGTTCTTATATTGCTATGTACTTCCTCTTAGGACCACTTTTGCTGCATCTTGAGGGTTTTGGACTTTTGTGTTTTCATTTTCACTTGTTCCCCTGTATTTTCTTTAATTTCTTCTTGATGAATCATTCATTGTTCAGTAGCACATTGTTTAATTTGCATTTATTTGTGGTCTTTCCAAATTTTTTCTTGTTGTTGACTTCTATATTCATAGTGTGGTGGTCAGAAAAGATACATGGTATGAATTCAATCTTTTTGTATTCGTTGAGGCCTGATTTGTGCCCTAATATGTTATCTATTCTGGAGAATGTCCCATGTGCACTTAAAAAGTAATCTGCTGTTTTAGAATGGAACGTTCTGAATAGATCTGTTAAGTCCATCTGGTCCAATATGTCATTTAAAGCCATTGTTTCCTTGTTGATTTTGTTGAGATGATCTGTCCATTGATATAAATGGGGTGTTAAAAGTACTTTACTATTACTGTATTATTACAATTAGTTTCACTATGTTTGTTATTTTATTTACTTTATTTTTAGAGAGAGGGAAGAGGAGAGGGGCAGAGAGAAAATCCTAAGCAGGCTCCACACCCAGCATGGAGTCTGACATGGGGATCAATCTCACAATGCAGAGATCATGAAATGAGCTGAATTCAAGATTTGGACATGTAACCAACTGAGCCATCCAGGTGCCCACATTATGTTTGTTATTAATAGTTTTACATAATTGCATAAATATTTACAATTGCTATATATTCTTGTTGCTCTGTCCCCTTTATTATGATACAGTGCCCTTCTTTGTCTCTTGTTACAGTTTTTGTTTTAAAGTCTAGTTTGTCCAATATAAGTATTGTTACTCTGGCTTTCTCTTGACATCCATTTGTAGATAAATCTTTCTCTATTCCCTCACTTTCAATCTGCAGGTGTCTTTAGGTCTAAAATGAGTCTCTTGTAGGCAGCATATGTATGGGTCTTGTTTTTTAACCCATGCTGACATCTTATGTCTCTTGATTGAAGCATTTAGTCCATTTACAATTGAAATAATTATTCATAGATATGTAATGAATGCCATTTTATTACGTGTTTGGTCATTGTTTCTACAGATTTTTTGGATCCTCTCATCTATGTCATTTTTCTTTTCTTTTTTTTTTAATATTTATTTATTTTTACTTCAGGAAAACGTGAAAAAAAATACAGAGAATTTGTCCTCATCATCTTCTCCCCTTCTTTTTTATTTACTTATTTATTTATTTATTTGTTTTATTTGTTTATTTACAGCATAACAGTGTTCATTGTTTTGGCATCACACCCAGTGCTCCATGCAGTACGTGCCCTCCCTATTACCCACCACCTGGTTCCTCAACCTCCCACCTCACCCCACCGCCGCCCCTTCAAAATGCTCTGGTTGTTTTTCAGAGTCCATAGTCTCTCATGGTTCATCTCCCCTTCCAGTTTCCCTCAACTCCCTCTCCTCTCCATCTCCCCATGTCCTCCATGTTATTTGTTATGCTCCACAAATAAGTGAGACCATATGATACTTGACTCTCTCTGCTTGACTTATTTCGCTCAGCATAATTTCTTCCAGTCCCGTCCATGTTGCTACAAAAGTTGGGTATTCATCCTTTCTGATGGAGGCATAATACTCCATTGTGTATATGGACCACATCTTCCTTATCCATTCATCTGTTGAAGGGCATCTTGGTTCTTTCCACAGTTTGGCGACCGTAGCCATTGCTGCAATAAACATTGGGGTACAGATGGCCCTTCTTTCCACTACATCTGCATCTTTGGGGTAAATACCCAGCAGTGCAATTGCAGGGTCCAAGGGAAGCTCTATTCTTACTTTCTTGAGGAATCTCCACACTGTTCTCCAAAGTGGCTGCACCAACTTGCATTCCCACCAACAGTGTAAGAGGGTTCCCCTTTCTCCACATCCTCTCCAACACACGTTGTTTCCTGTCTTGCTAATTTTGGCCATTCTAACTGGTGTCAGGTGGTATCTCAATGTTGTTTTAATTTGAATCTCCCTGATGGCTAGTGATGATGAACATTTTTTCATGTGTCTGATAGCCATTTGTATGTCTTCGTTGGAGAAGTGTCTGTTCATATCTACTGCCCATTTTTTGATATGCTTATCTGTTTTGTGTGTGTTGAGTTTGAGAAGTTCTTTATAGATCCTGGATATCAACCTTTTGTCTGTACTGTCATTTGCAAATATCTTCTCCCATTCCGTGGGTTGCCTTTTTGTTTTGTTGACTCTTTCCTTTTCTGTGCAGAAGCTTTTGATCTTGATGAAGTCCCAAAAGTTCATTTTTGCTTTTGTTTCCTTGGCCTTTGGAGACATATCTTGAAAGAAGTTGCTGTGGCTGATATCGAAGAGGTTACTGCCTATGTTCTCCTCTAGGATTCTGATAGATTCCTGTCTCACGTTGAGGTCTTTTATGCATTTCAAGTTTATCTTTGTGTATGGTGTAGAGAATGGTTGAGTTTCATTCTTCTACATATCGCTGTCCAGTTTTCCCAGCACCATTTATTGAAGAGACTGTCTTTTTTCCATTGAATATTTTTTCCTGTTTTGTCGGAGATTATTTCACCATAGAGTTGAGGGTCTATATCTGGGCTCTCCACTCTGTTCCACTGGTCTATGTGTCTGTTTTTATGCCAGTACCATGCTGTCTTGGTGATCACAGCTTTGTAGTAAAGCTTGAAATCGGGTAACGTGATGCCGCCCGTTTTGTTTTTGTTTTTCAACATTTCCTTAGCAATTCGGGGTCTCTTCTGATTCCATACAAATTTTAGGATTATTTGCTCCAGCTCTTTGAAAAATATCGGTGGAATTTTGATTGGAATGGCATTAAAAGTATAGATTGCTCTAGGCAGTATAGACATTTTAACAATATTTATTCTTCCAATCCAAGAGCATGGAACAGTCTTCCATCTTTTTGTGTCTTCTTCAATTTCTTTCATGAGTGTTCTGTAGTTCCTCGAGTACAGGTCCTTTACCTCTTTGGTTAGGTTTATTCCCAGGTATCTTATGGTTCTTGGTGCTATAGTAAATGGAATCGATTCTCTAATTTCCCTTTCTGTATTTTCATTGTTAGTGTATAAGAAAGCCACTGATTTCTGTACATTGACTTTGTATCCTGCCACGTTACTGAATTGCTCTATGAGTTCTAGTAGTTTGGGGGTGTAGTCTTTGGGGTTTTCCATATAAAGAATCATGTCATCTGCGAAGAGAGAGAGTTTGACTTCTTCCTTGCCAATTTGGATACCTTTTATTCCTCTTTGTTGTCTGATTGCCATTGCTAGAACTTCTAATACTATGTTGAACAAGAGTGGTGAGAGTGGGCATCCTTGTCGTGTTCCTGATCTCAACGGGAAGGCTGCAAGCTTTTTCCCACTGAGGATGATATTTGTTGTGGGTCTTTCATAGATAGATTTTATGAAGTTCAGGAATGTTCCCTCTATCCCTATACTTTGAAGCGTTTTCATCAGGAACGGATGCTGGATTTGGTCAAATGCTTTTTCTGCATCAATTGAGAGGACCATGTGGTTCTTCTCTCTTCTCTTATTGATGTGTTCTATCACACTGACTGATTTGCGAATGTTGAACGAACCTTGCAACCCAGGGATGAATCCCACCTGCTCATGGTGGATAATCTTTTTAATGTGCTGCTGGATCCTGTTTGCTAGGATCTTGTTGAGAATCTTTGCATCCATATTCATCAGTGATATTGGTCTGAAATTCTCCTTTTTGGAAGGTCTTTGCCTGGTTTGGGGATCAGGGTAATGCTGGCTTCATAAAAAGAGTCTGGAAGTTTTCCTTCTGCTTCAATTTTTTGGAACAGCTTCAGGAGAATTGGTGTTATTTCTTCTTTGAAAGTTTGGTAGAATGCCCCAGGGAATCCGTCAGGTCCTGGGCTCTTGTTTTTTGGGAGGTTTTTGATCACTGCTTCAATCTCATTACTGGATATCAGTCTATTCAGGTTGTCAATTTCTTCCTGGTTCAATTTTGGGAGTTTGTAGCTTTCCAGGAATGCATCCATTTTATCTAGGTTGCTTAGATTATTGGTATATAACTGTTGGTAATAATTTCTGATGATTGTATTTCCTTGGCGTTAGTTGTGATCTCTCCCTTTTCATTCATAATTTTATTAATTTGGGTCTTCTCTCTTTTCTTTTGGATTAGTGTGGCCAATGGTTTATCGATCTTATTGATTCTTTCAAAAAACCAGCTTCTAGTTTCATTGATACATTCTACTGTATCTCTCGTTTCTACCTCATTGATCTCTGCTCTAATCTTGATTATTTCCCTTCTTGCATGTGGAGTTGGTTTGATTTGTTGTTGATTCTCCAGTTCTTTAAGGTGTAGAGACAGCTGGTGTATTCTGGATTTTTCAATGGTTTTGAGGGAGGCTTGGATGGCTATGTATTTCCCCCTTAGAACCGCCTTTGCTGTATCCCATAGGTTTTGGACTGAAGTGTCTTCATTCTCATTGGTTTCCATGAATTGTTTAAGTTCATCTTTGATCTTCTGGTTGACCCAAGCATTCTTAAGCAAGGTGGTCTTTAGCTTCCAGGTGTTTGAGTTCCTTCTGAACTTTTCCTTGTGATTGAGTTCCAGTTTCAAAGCATTGTGATCGGAGAATATGCAGGGAATAATGTCAGTCTTTTGGTATCGGTTGAGTCCTGCTTTGTGACCCAGTATGTGGTCTATTCTGGAGAAGGTTCCATGTGCACTTGAGAAGAATGAGTATTCTGTTGTTTTAGGGTGGAATGTTCTGTATATGTCGATGAGGTCCATCTGGTCCAATGTTTCATTCAATGCTCTTATTTCTTTATTAATTTTCTGCTTCAATGATCTGTCTATTTCTGAGAGAGGCGTATTAAGATCTCCTACTATTATTGTATTCATATCAATATGACTCTTTATCTTGATTAATAGTTTTCTTATGTAATTGGGTGCTCCCCTATTGGGGGCATAGATATTCACAATTGTTAGATCATCTTGGCAGATAGTCCCTTTAAGAATGATGTAGTGTCCTTCTGTATCTCTGACTACAGTTTTTAGTTTAAAATCTAATTTATCTGATATGAGAATCGCTACCCCGGCCTTCTTTTGAGGCCCATTGGCATGAAAGATGTTTCTCCATCCCTTCACTTTCAGTCTGGGTGTATCCTTAGGTTCAAAATGGGTCTCTTGTAGACAAAATATGGATGGGTCCTGTCGTTTTATCCAATCTGCAACCCTGTGACATTTTATGGGTGCATTTAGGCCATTCACATTGAGAGTGATTATTGAGAGATAGGTTTTTATTGACATCATGTTGCCTTTGAAGTCTTTCTGTCTGTAGATTATTTCTATATTTCTGTTCAATGATATTCTTAGGATTTTTTCTCTTTTATAGGACCCCTCCTTAATATTTCCTGCAGTGTCGGCTTGGTGGTTGCATAGTCTTTTAAGCCTTGCCGGTCTTGGAAACTCTTTATCTCTCCATCCATTTTAAATGTCAGTCTTGCTGGATAGAGTATTCTTGGTTGCATGTTCTTCTCATTTAGTACTCTGAATATATTTTGCCAGCCCTTCCTGGCTTGCCAGGTCTCTGTGGAAAGGTCTGACGTTATTCTAATGGGCTTTCCTCTGTATGTAAGAAGCTTCTTTGTCCTAGCTGCTTTTAAGAGGGTCTCTCTTGAAACATAATTCCTCATTCTAACTATAAGGTGCCGTGAGGACTTTCGAGAATCTAAACTCTTGGGAGGAAATCTTTCTGCCTCTAGTACATGAACGTTGTTTCCATTCGTGAGATTGGGAAAATTTTCATAGACAACTTCTTCCACTATATCTTCTAGACTTCTTTCTTTTTCCTCCCCTTCAGGGATTCCAATAATTCTGACGTTGGAACGTTTCATGGCATCGTTTATTTCCCTGATTCTGTTTTCGTGGCTTCTGAGCTGTTTGTTCCAGGCTTCCTCCTGATCCTTTCTCTCTATCTGTTTGTCCTCTAGATCACTAATTCTATCTTCTGTCTCAGTTACCTTAGCTTTTAGAGAATTTAGATTAGATTGGAACTCATTGAGAGCATTTTGAACATCATCCCTGGTGGCTTTCAGTTCTGCCCTAACATTGTGAACATCATCCCTGGTGGCTTTCAGTTCTGCCCTAATCAATTCTGTTTGGTCATCCATGGCTTTCTCCAACCTAGCTATTGCCTGGATAATTGTTAGTCTGAATTCCTTTTCTGACATATTGTCTATGTCGGTAGCCATTAGCTCTGTTGCAGAAGGCCCATCCTCTGTATTTTTCTTCTGTTGGGTATTCCTCCTCCTAGTCATTTTGGTAAGAGATGACTAAACAGATGCAGCTGGACTTATCGATTGTGGTGCAGTCAATGTGCACCCTGGAACACTTCTGTGCAATCAGGATTCCCCACCCAAATGAGAGAAAAAAGAAAAGAAAAAGAAATAGAGAAGAAGAAAGAAAAAAAAGGGGAAAGAAAAAAGGAAAAAAAAAAGAGAGAGATAGGAAAAAAAGGGAAGATAAAAGAGAAGGCTCAGCCCAAATGGGCCACAAGGTAAGATTTGTGAAGTATACAAACAAAAACAGACAAACAAAAAGAGTGATAAAAGTATATGACAAGAGAAAAAAATATGTATATATAAGCAAAAAAAAAGGGAAGAACCTCATCAGAAAGAGCCCCAAGTATAAGATTTATATATTATCTGAACAAAAACAAATTCACAGAAACACTGACAGAAGGAAAAATTGGGAGAGAGGTTATAGATTCTCAGTGTGGGTGAGGAAGGTTATTCTGATTCTTCCTGAAGGTATCTTGATGTTTTTGTTAAGGGACTCAACTTTCCTAAGTTACAGGGGGATTAGAAACTGGTTTGCCTATAGGGGTAGCATTGATTGGGGAAGGGAAAGGGGATTACCTTGAAGTTTAACTCTATATGTATAGTAGAAAATAAAAATTAAAAAAGAATAAACTAGACTAAACTAAGTTAAAATTAAAAAAGAATTAAAAAAATAGAAAAGCAAAAGAAAAACACGGGTGTATGTATCAAAAAGTTCAGGTTAGAAGGTTATTAAAGAATTTGATGTACTGGACATCTCAGTGTGATGGTAAATAGGTTAAAAAATTATCTGTATGGATAAAAAAAAAAGAACCAGAATATTGGTAAAGAGTTAAAAATAAAAGTTATATTTATGAAGTAGTGGTGGTTGTTCTCTTGTAGTTTTTTTTTTTTTTTTTCTTCCTTCCTGATTGGTTTTCTGGGGGAGGGGCCTGCCACGTGTGTTTTCAGACAATGATGTTCCCTGAGTTAGGTCCTCCAGCTCCCCTCAAGGGGGTGAGCTCTGAGGAAACTGTTTTTTTCAGCCTTTTGTTCTCTGGGGGTTTTTATGTTCTTTCATCTGCTTTCTCTCGCCTTGACAGCTTTTGATGGTTTTTGGAGGTTTAGAGGAGAGCAAACAGCACCCAGACTTCCCTCTCAGAGAGAAGCCTCAGAATGTTTTGCAAAAGCTGCTGGCAGAGTCAGTTCTGAGTCACTGTCCCTGGGGATGCAGGAGCTCCTCGTTGTACCCAAAACCAGGGCAGCGGTGGCTGTCTAGGCAGCTCCAGACCGCCAGAGAGGTTCTGAGCAGAGATCGCACACTGAGATTTTCCCACAGTCCCGGGCTGGGAATGTCTGGTTTTTCCGGATGCCAGAGCTCCAGGCTAGCACCTATGAGCACGTATCCCAAGGGAGGGTGTGGGACGCACGCGTTTCAGGCCAGGCTCCCAGCCCCTCACGGGAGCCAGACCCCACTCGTTCTCGGGCGCGCTGACATTCAGGCGCACTGGCCGAGACCTGATTTCTCCGCCACACTCTCTCTGGCTCAGCGCCAGGGGAGGCGGTCCTGGGTCTGGGGACTTAGGTCCCTGACCCTAACCGCCCAGGTTCCCACTATTACTCCCCCCCCCCCCCCCCCCGCGCGATCCTTTGCTCTTTGTTTTTTGAGTGCTTTCAACCAGACTCCAAGTTAATGCTGGTTCCCAGACGCAGAGCACTCTCGTGTTGGGGTATTACTTTCCGATCGGTCACCTCTGGTGGCTCCCTCCCCCTTTTGTTTATCTTCCGATATCAGTCCGATGCTCCCAGTCTGCTTTACCTGCCACTGGCGTCTTCTGCTCCTGTAGAGATCCAGACGTGTATAATTCTGATCTCAGGCTGATTTCATGGGTGGTCGGAGTTCTTTGGTAGGTAATCAGCTCACTTTAGGGTACAGGTTGAAATGGTGCCTCCTCCTACTTCCCCGCCATCTTGACTCCCCACCTCATCTATGTCATTTTTCATCTCTACTTTAATATTTCTTGCAGGGCTGGCTTAATGGTCATGAACTCTTTTAGTTTTTGTTTTTCTAGGAAATTCTCTCTCTTTCTATTCTGAATGATAGCCTTGCTGGATAAAATATTCTTGGCTGCATATTTTTCCCATTCAGCACATTGAAGATATCATGCCACTTTCTTCCAGACTGCCAAATTTCTGTTGAGAAATCTCTAGCCAACCTATGGTCTTCCCTTGTAAGTTATAGAATTCTTTTGTCTTTCTCTCTCTTTTTTTTTTAAAGATTTTATTTATTTATTTGACAGAGAGAGATACAAGTAGGCAGAGAGGCAGGCAGAGAGAGTGAGAGGGAAGCAGGCTCCCCGCCGAGCAGAGAGCCCAACGCAGGACTTGATCCCAGGACCCTGAGATCACGACCTGAGCCGAAGGCAGTGGCCCAAACCACTGAGCCACCCAGGCGCCCCTGTCTTTCTCTTTTAAGATACTTTCTTTATCATTACATTTTGAAAATTTAATTACATCTTGGTGTTGGCTTGCTTTTATTGAATTTCATCAGAGTTCTCTGTCCTCCTGAATCTGTCTGTTTGCTTCCCCAGATTAGGGAAGTTTTCAGCTATTATTTCTTAATCTCTTTTCTTCTCTTTTCTTCTTCTGGCACTCCTATAATATGAATGTTATTACATTTGATAGTGTCCTTGAGTTCCCTAAGTCTGTTCTAATGCTGTACAATTCTTCTTTCTTTTGTTCAGCTTTATTTTCCATTATTTTGTGTATGAGGTCACTAATTCATTCCTTGCTTTTTCCAGCCTTTTATTGCATCAAGCCTGTTTCCAATCTCATATATTGCATTCTTCATCTCTGATCCTTTTTTAACTCTTTTTTCTCTGTGGTAAGTGTCTCATTGATGTACTCTATTCTTTTCTTCAGCCCAGTAACAATCCTTATGATTGTTGTTTTAATTCTCCATCAGGCATTTTACTTGTGTCTGTGTCACTTATATCCTGGTATGATCTTAGTTTGTTCTTTCATATGGGATATATTCCTTCATCTTGGCATTTTGTCTAAGTCTCCACATTCTTTCATGTGTTAGAAAGGCAGTTTATGTCTCCTGCTCCTGAGAGTAATGGCCTTACAAAGATGAGGTTACGTAAGTGCCCAGGGCCTGGTGCTTCAGGAAGTTTCTCCACTGTGTGCTGTATGCATTCTGCTGTTGTGTTTTCATTGCTCTCTCCATCAGGCCAGTCATCACAGAGGCTCTCCTTGCCTGCTATGGGCAGTTTTTGGTCCTTACCCTGAATATCGTGGGTTTTAACTATCTGTGCTCTGGTCTGCTTGTGAAATAAGACCTGACAGCACTTCCACTAGAACTGAGGCCCTGCAGAACTCTGGCTGGGAGATGTGGTGTGATCAGGGGTTTGTGCTTGTCTTCTGGAGGAGTCCTCTGTGTTGGACTGAGGTAAGCTTGACTGAGAAGGGAAGTCCTGCCAGAGCACAGGGGGTTGGGACTTGGTATAAGCAGGTTAAGCAACCATTGTGTGCACTGCGATCCTTCCCACAGGTAGCTCTGCATTTATGCTGAGGGGTAGGGGAGGGAACTGGCACTGGCCACCTCAAATGTTCCTAGAGAAGCATCTCAGTGAATGCTGCCTCTCAGGAAAATACTCTGAGAAGAGCAAATAATTTCCCCCACTGTGTGCCCCAAGCATTCTTCATATCACTATTCCCATGCTGTTTGCTCCCTGGGTTATTTGCTTGCCTTCTCTCTAGGAGCAGTACAGAGCCCTCTGGGGTCTATCCCAGGCAAGCTTGCTGACCTTAAAACTCCAGGCTTTAAGCCCCACTGGTTGTGAGAACTTCAGAAATTCAGCCCTCTCATGTGTTTCCTGTGTGTGCTTCTCTCTCTCATCCTTCTCCACAACCATAGCTCTCTCTCATCCACACATCTTCACATTTCCTACCTTTTTAGAAGTGGTCTCTCTCCCTTTAGTTGTGGCGTTTGTTCTATCAGTCTTCAGACTGATTACTGGGGTAGTATGATAGTTATCTAGTTTTGTTCATGGGATGAGACACTTCTAGGGCTTTTCTACTTCACAGCTATCTTCCTTTTCTCTTTCTTTCAGGAACTTCAGGGAATCACCAAGAGGAGGAAGCTGCAGAGACTGGCTCCTATGAGAGTCCAGACTGCCTTAGGGAGGTGCATCACAGAGTGCTAACTCCACTGATCCCCCGTGAAGTCATACATCCTGTTTGATTTTTGTTTGTTTGTTTGTTTGGACTTAGAAAAACTAACTGGATTTTAGCAGTTGATCATGAACTATCACAAATTTTACCAAATGGCAGTCTCAATCACAACTGCTATGTTACATGTAGTGCATTTGCTGTAGCAGAACAACACAGCCTTAACACTTGCTATATAACTACCAACCTGGAGTATTAATTCATCTCAACCTTCAACCGTTATGAGAATCAAAAGCAATAGATATACTGCTGCCACAATAAAGTCTCACTCAGGAGTGTCCTTAAAGGACAGTAGAAGAAGGATATCCTCCTAGATGGGATGGTTGAAACATATGCCCTTGCTTGTTCACTTTGTATGGAGCAAGAAGTAGAGAAGTTTGAGGTTTTGATTTACATGGACTCCTGAATAGTGACAATTGGCTTGGTACATTGTCAATGACATAGAAGGAACAAAATTGGAAAATGGGATGATAAGAAGTTTGAGGAAGAGACATGTGGATTGTAGGAGAGTGAGGACAAAGTGGGTTTACTTTTTTCTTTTTATCTCTAGAGGTCAGTGACCTCTAGAAGCAGAACTCTGAAACTAAAGCACCAGGATTATATATTCTGTAGAAGTCAGGCAGCTTTGCTTTCAGTACACTCAATGCTGGCATAATAAGCATAAAAATGGATTGGCCATGGTGACAAAAGTGATGGCTATACATGGGCTCAAGAGCATGGATTCCCTTTTATCAAGGCTATTTTAGATATTGATACCACATAATTTATTGCAGATTGCCAGGAACTGAGACTGATGCCATATACTTAGTATGTACTATCTTTTGATAGGTTAAATCAGTCACTTGGTGGTAGATAAATTATCTTGGAGAAATATTTTTGACCCTCAAGAGTCAGTGATTTGTCCTTGATATATGGTTTTATATCCAGATGTAAGTTTGCCTTTCCTGACCTTGATGTATCTCCCATCCAAACACTTACATTGATTCAGATTAAGAGATTCATTTTACAGCAAAGAAAATGTAACTAGGAGTATATGATTATGGTTTCCAATGGTCTTTTTTTTTTTCTTTCCTTTTTTTTCCTGTGTGTGTGTGTGTGTGTGTGTGTGTGTGTGTGTTTTATTTTGGTTTGTTTTGTTTTGTTTCTACTGGTCTTACAATGGATCCCACATATCTGAAAGTGTTGGCCTAATAGAAGAATGAAATAGACTGTTAAAGGCTCGCTGAGGAACTAGCTTGGATTACCAATCTATAGATATATGGAATGTTGTTAATTCCTGATAGTGACAATATTCTAACAGCTAGAATACAAGAATCTGGGAACTGGGATATGGAAGGTATATTGGGCCCTTTTACTACCACTTAAAAAAATTAACTTGGAAAATTTGCTTCTGCTCCCCAATACTTTACACTCCACTGGATTAGAGGTCCTTGCTCCCACCAGCAAAATATTTTTTTCCAGAGGACATGGTAAGAGTTTCAGAGAAATTGAAATTATGACTACTACTTGGCCACTTGGGACTCCTCCTTTTCCAGCCAACCATTAAACAAACAAACAAAGAAATAAACAGAGTATTTACTATATTGAGGGAGATAACTGCCAGTTACCATAAGGAGCCATAAGCTACACAGTGGCGGAAGATAAGAATACATCTGAAAACTTGGGAATTTACTGGGATTTCTCTTGGTTCTTTCCTACCATGTAGTAATTGTAAATTGGCAATTGAAACAATAACAGAAGGACAATGGCAAATATGGGCTCATAACTTTTGGAAAAGAAGATCTGGGTCTAGCGGTTCCATGGTGTAATGGTGAGCACTCTGGACTCTGAATCCAGAAGATCTGGGTCTACCCACAAACAAAGTCCAAGAGTGAGGGAAATTAATATGGGTGGTGAAAAAAGAAGACAAATATTAATCATTACCTGGGTGGGGGGCTGCTATTGCTGGAGGAATCACTATTTCGTTTCTTTTCCTATTTACTGACCGGTATTATATCCTGTAAGAGACTGGGTTACCACCTTGAAGAGGCTCTGTGGCTGATTGGTCTTAAAATAGTTGGATGGTACACATAATTAACTGTATTGGACACCTTTTGGTACAATGTAAATCCTGAGGCTTTTACTTCCTTCTAGCACTGCTGAGGCAACTATTTTGAAATAGCCTTCTTAGAAGGTTTGCAGATAAAATGCATAGTCTCTCATCCTGAGCTTTTCATTGCCTATTACTTCCAGCTCCAGAAATTCTCACTTCTTTTATCTTTCTATGTAGATAGAACATGTGGGAATTCACTTAACACCAATACATACGCAGTCTTAAACATTAGGGGCTTCATTATGTAGGACTGTCCTTACCCACTAAGGGAATAAAAGCAACAGGTAAATATTTCCCCTGTGTCCCTGGGATTATTCTAAAATGCACTTTAAAGATCTCAGGAAGGCCAAGCCCCTCACCTTTAGCAGTGGTCAACCATGAGATATTTTTTGATTAGTTGTCTTTCTCTCTTCCAATCTCCCAAATGCTCCCAAATGCTCACTGAAGCCAAAATAATTACTAAAATGCTCTGCTCCCATACTTCAAATTTCGTCTGTCTTGCATACAGAAGAAATTACACATATTGCCTGCCTTCTAAGTGTCTGTTACTTATACTTTAAACTACTATACAAATTTTTATATAATTTATATAGCCTGTAAGAATCATACATAAGGGAATAATTGTTAACTGTCAGATCAGAGTGTATTTCTAATCATATTCCATCAGTGATACATGTTTTACATTGTCAAGACATCCTGTCTGAAAAACAAAACTCTGGAATGGAATGTAAAAAGCCCATTCTTTTAGATGGTTTGAATTATTCATGAACACAGCACCTTGTCGGCACTTAAAATGTAATCAAAATATAAATGATGCATGTGCATGTTATGTCCAAATTCCATACTGGATATTTCTAAGTTACACACAAGAATCACTATCTTTTTAAATAGGAAAGTAAGCTTTCAATTATCTAAGATAGTTTTGTTACATCTAATTAATTAAAATATTTTTATATTTAAATTCATCTATCATAGTCTTAAGTATAAAATATTCTAATTACTCCATTAAAATCTCAAGTACACTATTAAGTGCATAATGAACTACTTCACAACCTTTCAGAAAAATTTTGACATACTATTTTTGTATTTTTTTGATAGGCTCTCATGAGGTTTCTTGAAATTTCACTTTATATTAATAGATCACCTAAAAGAATATGCTACTCTATTTTACTACATGTAGGAAATTTAAACAGAAAAATTCAGTACTTGGATTGTGATATATGGGCACACAATTTCACATTAATTTATTCTGTGACTAAGTAGTTTATATTATAAAAGCATACTATGTAGTGCAACTAGTAAGGAGATTTTATGAATATATGAACCTCAACTCCACTACACAAATCTAATATTACTTTTGGAACTAAATAGCCATGTAAAATAGGAAAGGAAATGTGTATATATTCCAATATAAGTATATACACATATATGTATCTATAGATAGATAGGTAGATAGGTAGATAATGAGCTCAATATTATATGGGATGAGGAATTATTTGACAAAATAGTTGCTTTTAAGCAGGATAGGGACAGATAAGGAGAACTGACTGCCATCCAGAAAAAAAGAAAAAAAGGAAAAAACTGATAAAGGAAGTGATAGTTGATGCTAAGATAACTGGACTGGGAGTTCATGATTTATAGATATTAATTCAATTACATTTATTAGAATTAAAATGTCATGAAGAAGGCGGAAAATACCTCTGGTCTTACAAAGGATCTTTAAGGATAAGACTGTTGAAATGGGTCAAATTATAAATAATTTACTTGTAAGAGACATAACTTAATGTAAATATCCAAAAATATCAAAAGTGAAAAGATGGAAAAAAAACACTCCGCAAACAACAACCCCCCCCCCCAAAAAAAAGCTGAGCTAGCTATATTAACAATAGTAAAAGTAGACTTTAAGGAAGCATTATTAGAGAAAAGGGGGACGATTCATAATGATCAAAATGTATGCCCAGGAAAATAAATAAATTTATGTTTGCAGTCAGCTAATTTCACACTTTTAAAATATATCAGGTAAAAATAGCCATTCCTAAAAAAGTGAATAGAGAATTCCACAACCATTGTGACATAATTTCAGTACTTCCCTGAGGACCTGATAGAATAAGTAGGCACAAAATTATTATAGACAGAAGATTTGACCAACATGATTTATAAACTTAACCCTAATTGACACATACAGAATAACGCATCCAATTGGAGAACACATTATTCTCAAGTACACCAAAAGTTACCAAAATTAACTGACTAAGGAGTCGTAGATTAACATTTCAACAAATTACTTAAATTATATAGAGTAAGATTCCTGGTCACAATGGAACTAAAAAAAAACAAATTCAGAACATACCTAGAAATATTTGAAAATTAGGCAATACATTTCTAGTCTATTTTATGATGGCTAATTTTATTTCAACTGGACTGGTGCCTATTAAAAGTTATTTCTGGTGTGTCTGTGAGGATGTTTCCGGGTGAGATTAGCATTTGAATTGGTATACTGAGCAAAACAGACTGCTCTTCTCAATGTGGGTGGGCATGAGTTAATCTGTTGAGGTCCTGAATAGAATGAAAAGGTGGAGAAAGAAATTTGCTCTCTCTGATTGAGTGAGTTGAAACCTCAATCTTCAGCCTTGAGACTGGGATTTACACCACCCGCATTGGGACTTTCAGAACCAAACCATCAGCTTTCCTGGGTCTCCAGCCTGCAGATAGTATTTTATATACATAATCTAAAGATACATTGTGCTATTATATGTAATTATTATATAATAATATATTCAATATTATTAATATTAATATATTAGATATCATTATCATATATATTATGGTTCTCCTTTCTGGAGAACTCTAACACACAAGGAGCAAATGCCTTTGGAAATTAAGTTTGGTGATAATAAAAATGCAACCTAGAGTCACTTGTGCTGGGATTAATCTCTTTTATTCTTTTTTCTTTCATTCTACAGCTAATTTGTTACGATAGTTTGCCTCCTTTAAGTCATCTCAGGTCCTAATTATCTCCAGTTTACCGAAAACTGCCAAAAAGTAATTCCTATTATGGTCATTCAGCTTAGACATAGCTGCCAATATAATCTTCCTGAGGTAGTGTTTGTACATGGCTTCCCTACATAAAAGTACATTTAAACTCATCTCCAAGGACATAGAACAAATGTCTTAAATTTGTATTGTGCAAGTGTTGTGTGATATTTCCTTCATATACTTGGACTCATCCACTCACTGGCACTGTGCTTTCCCTTCTAATATTCCTTCTGGGTAAATGGCTCCTCTTCTCTATTAATGTTTGTCTGTACTTCCAAGTTTTATTCCACCTGTTACCTTCTCAAGAAACCCTGACTAGTTACTTGCAAACATCTCTGATCTTCTAATTCTTTGACTCCTTAAATGAGTAAATGCATCTTAAACTTCTTTGACAGTGCTTGAATGCTTCCACAAAATGATTTGGTTATTCCTCTCATAAGCTACTTTACTGTGACTTTAATTTGATTGAATGATATTTTTCCTATCTTTGTATCATCAGTAGGATATAATACATGAGGAAGTACATAGAAATATCTAAAGATATGACAGTGTGCTGAAATTTATCTTGTCTTGGTTTGACATATTGAAGCCACTTAAATTTCTTTTTTATTGAAGGTAATGTTCAATTCAAGCTGAATTTGAATACATGTACATGAATACATGTTCAAAGTTGAAAATATTTGGAATAATTAGATTTGTATTATTTGGAAATATGGTGAATTGAGCTTTAATTTTGATTTACTACAGATAAAATAGTTAAATTATTTTACTTAAACTTTCTTTTACCATTTGGAATTCATTTTCTTAGGGCATACCAAATCGAAATGGAAAATTTCTGGTATAAAATGTAAATTAATGAAATAAAAGCTTCTATAAGAAAATTCTAAATGTATTTTAGGATACCGGAGCTTCCCTTCTCCCTAGGCCATAGTAATTCAGTGAATTTGATAAACTGCCCCATATAACTCTAGTAGTGTCTTGCTTTAATTTCCTGAGAACTTATATAGTATAAGTGAATATTAGTTGAAATAGGTTAAAAATTGTACTAATGATTCAAAATCCACTTAAATACTTTAAATGAATTATAATTTCATTATAGAACAATCAATTTCAAGTATTGAACACTTCCCCAGTTTATACTTAATCAAAGGAGCTATAAATTTTAGTCTTCAATTCTAAGGCTCTCCTGATGTCTGTAATGTAGAATATATTTACAAGAAAAAATACTATTTAATTCTAATAAGCACTTACACATATTCATTCTACAAAAAGACTTTTGGGGATATATTCCTCTTAACTCTCAACTTACCAACCTGAAGCTATTATTTAAAAAAAAAAAATTGAACATTAGATATATGAAATGCAGAGTTTGTAAAAATTAAAATTCCAGAATAATATAGTGATGGAACTAGAGATCAGTCAAAAGGATCTAAATTAATAAACTCGCTTAATTTTTATTTTTGAGGGACTAGAAATAATTCTTACTATCATTCTAGAAATACTCAAAAATATATTCTTAAGTAAAGTTTTGTTAATTTTAATAAAATGGCTGTTTTGTTTTCTTGCTGAATAATTTATTTTCAATTAATTTGATTATTTGATTTTGAGAAATAGGAATTCTCCATTCAAAAATGAAATTTCATTTATAAAGCAAAACAGTCAATATCAGATATTTGAATATTTAATTGTGGTGATTCATCAAAACTGTCTCCAAATAAATTTTAAAAAACAGATCATTAAACAGCTCATTTTTAAAATGTCATCAAAGTATGTTAGATTTAAATTTTCCAAGAACTTTAATTTTACCACAAAATGTTTTGAGGGTTATCTCCCAGAAATAAATTCAATTAAGTTGAAAGGAAACATTTATCTCCAAACACTACTCTTATTTCTTAAGAGAATAATACATTATCATGGAAAGTAAGGCAAGAGTAAAAGAAAAGAAAAAAAGTAAAGCATAAAACTAATGTCTTCCAATTTAGACAAATGATCATTGTTTTCATGGGAAAAATGGGAAATGGAAGCTATAATATGTAATGAATTGAGAAATGGTTTTTGTAATGAATCTGGAGAAATGGTTTTTCAAAATCTTTCCACTTTGTTTTCTCTATCAGATTTCATTATAGTTCCATAGACTCAGCTGAATGATAGGAAAAAATACTTCATGACTAAAAGTGACACAATGTAAATTTGAATATAGATGGTAGAAAACATGATTTGTAATCTCCCAGGTGCTCTTTTCAAGTGTGGTAAAAAGTAAAAAAATCACATTAAAGATACATGAAAAAAATATAGATGTGCTAGCCAAATATATAGCCAGATGTCTGCTAGTAGTTAATTTATTGAAGTGACCTGCTCATCCCTAAACCATAGAACAAGTTGAAACTTGTGTGATATCATTCGGACACCATATTTCTCATGATTCTAAATGATATACATTCTCTAAAATTAAGAGATTTAATAATCTTAAATTTTTAGATAACCAAGACTTTCCAGAGTATCTATTTTCTTGTTTGTTCTTTAAATACATAGTTGCTAGAAAGTTAAATATGTACATTTTAGAAAATCTAAAAAATACATGGGGTAAAAATGAAATTTTGGTCTGTATTCATGGATATCTATCCTGATACCTTTTTCTGTCACTTGGCTTCAAAGTTTATGTACATAATTTTATGATTGAATCACCAACACCATGTATGATGCTGTGCATGGTAGAAATATTCCCTACTAACTGTATTTATAGATCATATATGCAAATGTATTAAACATAAATACAATTCTATGGATTTGCTTTAATTTATAACATGAAGAACAGAGTTAAGGAATAAATATGCTCAGCTTTGGAAGTTATAAAAAAAATGGGGTGCCTGGATGGCTCAGTGGGTTAAAGACTCTGCCTTCTGTTCAGGTCATGATCCCAGAGTCCTGGGATCTAGCCCTCCATTGGGCTCTCTGCTCAGCAGGGAGCCTGCTTCCTTTCCTCTCTCTCTGCCTGCCTCTCTGCCTACTTGTGATCTCTGTCTGTCAAATAAATAAATAAAATCTTTTAAAAAAAAGAAATTTAAAAAATAAATTAATTTAAAAAAATGTATGCCCAGGAAAATAAATAAATTTAAATTTGTAGTCAGCTAATTTCACACTTAAAATATATCAGGTAAAAATAGCCATTTCTTAAAAAGTGAATAGAGAATTCCACAATCATTGTGACATAGTTTCAGTACTTCTCTGAGGACCTGATAGAATAAGTAGACACAAAATTATTATAGACAGAAAATTTGACCAACATGATTTACAAACTTAACCCTAATTGACACATATAGAATAATGCATCTAATTGGAAAACACATTATTCTCAAGTCCCCTTGAGAAGAGTTTCATTGCCATCATTGTGAGAATTTAGAGAGATTTAGAAAGGTCTAGTGAATGTGTTAGTCACATAGGTAGTAAGTACTAATACAGGCTGCTTGTAAACTTAGTGTTTACCAGAGTGTCTTGCAGAAAAGGCTTCATGGAGAAGAAAGGATAAAATTGGATACCATTTGAAGATAAGAAAGGAGAAGGGCATTATGCCTAGCTAAGTGAACAGCCTCAGAACATTCATGGACTGACATGAAGTTTGAATGAGAGCAGTACAATTTAGGAAAATAAAATCAATTTCCAAATACACATTTGTTCTAATTTCCCTAGGAAAACAATTGTTTCTGTTTTTGAGGCTGGTAGCAGTAACAAGAAAAGAAACAAGGTAGGTAGGCAATACCTACCACAACTATATGAGATGATAAATCCAACCTAAATATCTGTGGCAAAGAGGAAACACCTATACAAATCCTTATTAAAAATTTGCACTTACCATAGAAAGTAGACATGTCAATTCAAAAATAAATCCATTTTGAATGTGGAATGTTCTTCCAAGTAGGATAAAATGCAATTGTATGAAAAATTTCTCTACCCTTGACCCTTTATCAAAGATCAGCCCAAATCATTTGTGAAGTATCTCAGAAGTATAAATGAATCCACAGTCTCAGTGTTATAATCAGAGCAGAGACTATCATCTATAATTAAATTATGGATTATGATAACTTCATTACCCATCAACTTGGCATTAAACAGCATGAATCACAGCATGGGGTCTCTGTTGGCAAATGCTCCTGGGATGAGGATCCAGATGAGACCATTAGAGCTGAAAATAAAAGCTAACTTCCAGATCTTTGGCAAGAAGATGGTGTCCTTCTACACTGTTTAAAGGAAACAGAAGGCCCAGAACACAGGCAATAATTTTCCCCTGGGACATACATGTATTTAAAAACATTCCTCAACTTCCTTAGACACTAAAAAGAAAAATAGTTTAGTTGCTAAGTGTCTTTTACATGATATATTTAATATAAAATGGCTCTCAAAGAGGAGGGACACTATTTGATGAATAAGAAGAGAGCTATCCTCATGTCTTACCTCTGAGACATGTGTAACATGATATAAATAATATAAACAAAACAAACATTTATCCCTGATAAATGTAAAGCACTAGGTTTTTTTCTGTTACACACTGTACTCTTGAGTTGCTAGTGAAACTCATTAATATATCTAAAAAAATTAAAATATCAAATACTAATGGTTTTTGCTACTACTGCTTAAGCATAGTTTTATTATTAATGACTTTTTAATATTTCACAGAATAATTTCTTAATGTCAAAAATACTTTTGGAGAAACATTTTTTTCTCCCTTTTATGTGTTAAATGACAATGTAGCTATATGTCTTAGGATTTACTTATTGTTTAATTGGAGGAGTATTCATTGCCATTTTACAGATAGAAAGTTGAAAAGAGGAAATTTAGACCATAAAAACACAAAAGACATAAAATAGATGTTGGAAATGGAACTCAAACCAAAGTCTGCACATTAGTAGGTGTATATTATTATTTCACTGATGCTGTTCATTTATTCATGGATCATTCAGTTTTGCCTGATTTGGCTCATGGGCAAAATAATGATGCAAAGGTTTCAGAAGCATAGGTTTCATTGTTGTTGCTGCTCTTTGTTTTTGACAGTAAAATGTTCTGTGTGTATTTATTTTAAATTTCCAAATACGTGGGAGAGACAAATGCGTAAGAAAAGAGAGTATATCAATTTTTACAGATTTTTTGTATTTTATTGAGAGTAATCATTTTATATTAAATAATTTAAACAAGAGCTAAGAGAATAACTTCTTTTATCTTAATCATCAAAGTAAGTTTTGCATCATAGGTGGCTTATTCAGAACCAATTTATATTGTGAAGGGTCTCATCACTACTTATATAACACTGGGCAATGTCAAAAAGAAAGATCCAATTTTGAGAGGTATGTTGTCTGACAGAAATAGCATGAGACAATACATATTTAATTATTTCAGTACATTTAAACTGCAGTTTCACTCAAACATATTCAATTTATTTTCTAATCTTATACACTTATTTCTATTGTTTTGATCAAGTAATGAAAATTGCAAAATTATCTGGATTATTAAATAATATAATTATAAGCTGATTAAAATGTTTATAGATGCTAAATCATATCTATTTAGAGATCTGGTTACAAAATATATTTCGATTAGTTACTTGACTCAGTCTTTCTGTATGATTTATATTCAATATACACTTTTTCCAATTGTCCTTCAGGAGTCAAGCATCCGGTTCTAGTTGATTTTGATGAAGGTGAGTTACTCTGCATCATCTGGAAGGAAGCTTGTTCTATTCTTAGTGCTATAACCAGCTGCATTACTGAAAGCAGGCTCTGTCCTTACACATTATAAATGGATAGCTTCAGATAAGAAAAAGCTATCTTGGTGAATGGTGGCCAGAATTTTGATGTTTCTGTCTAGTAAGTGATAGGGTTATCACTCACATCTCTAGGTGATTTGGGAAGATGTCTGTCTGGAGCAATAGATAAAGACTCATTGGACTGTTGCAGAGGAAAAGAAACCTGAGAGAAGCAAGTGAATTCATTACAAAGAAACAAATATAGTTTTCAAGCTATGGAAAATAAGGGGGGAAAAACCTGTGTGAAAAATTAGCTGCATTTTCTTTTTGATAGGCAGATAGGCATGCTCTGTGTTATTGAAATGTATAAGAAATCAGTATAAAAAGGATATATCAAGCTTCTTATTTCTTTTAATCCAAAAACATGGTGGCACATTTGGAATAAAGTTGTAAAGTAGCTCAATTTAAATGAAAGTTTAACTGTAGATGATGTAATAGATACAATATGCTTTACAATAGAATGGAGGAGGTCACATGTGCTAGGATCATTATTATGTCCAGAGGATTCTTTCCTCCTTCAACTTATTTATTTTTATTTAGCAGAATTATTTTAAAGGAACTAATTATCTAATAGCTCCTGGGGATGTTTAAATTGCATAAATAATAGAGATAAGTGTAAATGTTTTTTCTTGACTAAATATTTTCTAAAGTATATAGAGAGGAGTTCCTTAGATGAGAATGGAAAAATTCAATCTATGTTTGGAACTGCAACAACAAAACTTCTAAAAAAAGTAGTGTGGGGGTTGGGGGGGGCACTTGGGTGGCTCAGTTGGTTAAACATCTGCTTTCTGCTCAGGTCATGATGCTGGCCCTGAGATCAAGCCCTGCCTCTGGCTCCCTGTCCAGGGGGAGCTTGCTTCTCCCTCTGCTGCACCCCTGCTTGTGCTCTCTCTCAAATAAATAAACAAAAATCTTTAAAAAAGAAACTAATGGGGTAAAAATATTACTAGGTTGGAATATGAACAAACTGTGGAACTGCCTCAGGTCTCTTATTACGAGTGCATCTTAGAAGATAAACTTAATCACTTTGACTCATCCCTTTTAGTCAAAAGGGATGGTGGGGATGGCAATACCTACCACATAAGATTATAGAAAGTACTATGGTGAATGAAACCATGTCTGAAATATGCCTGAAATAACAGGTATCCAATGACTGTTAGTTAAATTCTTTTGTCCTTCTGCAAATATTGTAATAATTTCTTCTCTCATGCTTGCTAACTGTAGTAGGGTAGGGAGATGTTCTAAAGTTTGTGGAGGCAGATTGGATTTTGACTCCAGTTGTTATTATTTCAAAGAATCATGGAATAAGTAACTGTAAAGTTTTAGTTTTCTAGAAATAGATCCTCTGAAAATCCTGATCAAGTTTTTTAATATTGTGAATTAATCCATCTCAAAGTTAATTAGGTCCCATAAATGTTAATAGCTGAGGCTTAGATAAGAGAGCTATCACACAAATATTAAAACATCTTGTATTGTTATTGAGAAGTCATTTGTCATTTAAAAGTATTTTTAATAATTTTCATGTTTGTTCTAATGTGATTGAAGTAAAAACTTCTAAACCTATGAAATATACACACTGAAAATTAGGTGGCATATTACCTCTTATTTTGAAATATTTGCTTTATCTACTCTGTTGCTGGTAGGTTTCTTTATGGCAGGTAATATTTTGCATACTTGAATTAGCCAAACCTTTCCCATTCACTTATATAGATCATAGTCTGAGAAATGTGATTTTTCCCCCAAATTAATTTAGTATTGATAATATGTAATTATTAGCGAGCTACCATTAAAGGGTGTCATGAAAGTGAGCAATGTAGTGAAATAATACATTACCAGATGGAGTAAACGTAATGTACTTTCCAGACATTCTCTAGAAACTGTGAATACCTTAGAATAAAATTATAATCTTTCTTCAAGTGACCTTTGTAGGTCACTTGTAGAACAATTGCTGTTTTTTATTTTAATAGTTCTGAAATGTGACTTAAAGTCAGCTCTTCAGTGTTCTAAGCCATTAAATATTTGAGATACTTCTGAATTGCATAACCTGGAAAAAGACAGAGTAGATATATTCTTTATGCTAATTTCTATTTCCTCTATAACTTAGCTATTAATTTCATCTCTGTGAGAATTCTGAACAAATCACACTAATTCTCTACATATGCAATTTTTGTTTAGATTTTAAATAAAGTTATAATGTTTATTGTGTTTTTTTAAAATATTTTATTTATTTATTTGACAGAGAGAGAGGTCACAAGTAGGCAGAGAGGCAGGCAAAGAGAGAGGGAGAAACAGGCTCCCCACTGAGCAGAGAGCCCCCAATGCAGGGCTCGATCCCAAGACCCGAGATCATGACCTGAGCTGAAGGCAGAGGCTTAAACCACTGAGCCACCCAGGCACCCCTTACTATGTGCTTTTAACAAAATCAATGCATATTCAATATATAAAACTTGTAAAATGCAGAAAATTGGAAAAGAAATATAGTTGTTCATATCTTTACTATAAAGATATATCTATGACAGAGTGCCATTTTAATGTATATATTTGTGATCATTCTGAATTTGCTATTTATATAGTTAATATTGTAACATAAATAGTTTCCGAAGCCAATTATTATTTTTTAACATTATTTTGAAAGGTGCATAATATTTAGGATAACCATATGTTTGGTTTGCCTGGTTCAGTCTGGTTTACACCTGTTGCTGGCCTTCGTCCAAATTATTCCTTTAACAAATATGTCCAGCTGAATGAAAATGTACGTAGTTACTTAAGTAATATTCTTCTGAGTTACTGTTTATATGTTTTAAAATTCTCCATTTTTATCCATTTATATAGTTTTCCATGTTTGGTACTGCAAAAAACAATAATCTGAGAACACTTAAAAGTATACACATTTTTTTTTAAAGATTTTATTTATTTGAGAGAGAGCGAGAGAGAGCATGAGAGGGGAGAAGGTCAGAGGGAGAAGTGGACTCCCCATGGAACTGAGAGCCCGATGCGGGACTCGATCCCAGGACTCTGGGATCATGACCTGAGCTGAAGGCAGTAGCTTAATCAACTGAGCCACCCAGGTTCCCTCTATTATTTTTATTATGTAGAATTATTCTTTGGTAAAATTTCCAAAGTAGACTGAAAATGGTTTGCTATTTTCAAACATTTGTTGCATATTGTTGAATACCTTTGCCATTTATTTTCTCATTATGGAGTTGAGAGTCCTGTCAACCTGTTTTCCACTATGTGTCCATTATGTTATCCCTGCATAATCCTGTCAGTGAACAAAACTCAGCACAACTATTGACCTACAGTAAAATTTGCAGAGCATGGAAACTCCTTTATGTTTTGTAGATGACAAGAGCAATGTGGTTCTCATTTGATGAATGCTTTGCTGCTCAAACACTAATGGAGATGTTCTTTAAAAAAAAAATGTTGACCAAATTTCACTTCAGTAATTGTGAATATAAAATGTATACACATGTACATAGAATAGAATGGAATTGATTAAAAATATAAATGACTATATAACAGAATATTAAGATAATAAGAATATATAAATGAATATATAATAGAATATAGATGAATATATAATATATATAATTCATGTATATATGAATTTTAAGCTTTCCAAATTTTTTATTGTGTTAAAACACTAGATTTACCCTCTTAACATTTTTAAAGTGTTATCTATATGCATGCTGTTATACATCAGCTCTCTAAAACTCATTTATCTTGCATAACTGAAATACTGAAATGCTGATTAACAACTCCCCATTTCTCTCTTATATCAGCCCCTAGCAATCGCCATTCTATTCTTTGCTTGTATAAGTTTGACTGTTTTAGATACCTCTTATAAATGGAATCATGCAATATTTGTTCTGTGGCTAATTTCATTTAACATAATGTTTTCAAGTTTCATCCATGTTGTTGTATATTGAAGGATTTCCTTCTTTTTCGGGGATAAATAATATCCATATATATAATAAATATATTATATATTAATAAATTATATATTATTAATATAATATATTATATATTATAAATAATATTCACATATATATAAAACATTTCATTTTCTTTAACTACTCCAAAATATCAAAGAGAAGGGAACACTTCCAGGCTCATTTTATGAGGCCAGAATTGCCCAGATACCAAACTGAGAAAAAGATACCAAAGAAAACTATAGACTAATCTCCCTGATTAACACAGATGCAAAAACCCTCAATAAAATTTTTAGCAAACCAAATTCAACAGGGCATTAAAATGATCATTCATACACCATGACCAAGTGGAATTAAATATTGGATGCAAGGAGGATTTAACATATGAAGTCAATCAGTATGATACACCGCATTAACAGAATGAAAGATAAAGATCACATGATCATCTCAATAGATACAGAAAAACATTTGACAAAATTCTCTTTCATGATAAAAGTCTCAACAAAGAATAGAAGAAAGTAACCTCAAGAAAAGGAAGGTCACATACAAGTTACTTTTGAACAGAGATTATATGGTATCCAATGTCAGATGGCTGACAAAAATGCTAGAATTTAATTGTACAACTTTGCAAAACTCTGAGAAGATTCTGATAACATAGTCCTACCTTTCCAGGTAAATAATTTGTATGATTGTTTCATATTTTGATCAATAATTATAAAACACTCAGAATGTTCTTCGTACTTTCCTCAGTGTCAAAAAATCTTGCTTTTTGTTTTTAAAATAAACTTTTTTAAAAAATGCAGAAATATCTTATTTTTTCATGCTAAATTCTATCAATATCTAAAAGACAACAAAAGTGGTCTTTTTCTTGATGAAAACTTTAATGATATTTCAAGTAGAGGTGTTAATTTATCTCCCTGAATCCCTTCATATTTTGTCTTCTGTTATGATCATGCATGTTTTATTTTGATATAAGACAATTTTTAAATGACTTATTTTCTTCCAAAAAATTAAAATTTCTTCCATACCTATTTATCTTCATTTACCTTCTATCATTGAGGTCAGATCTTTAAATGGTAGAAGTAAAAGAGTACCTTTTGCATAAATGAACAGAACTAGTAAATAAAGTCGGTATTTGCATTTGTTGACCAGTAATCCTGCATTTAGCAGATAATAATTGATAAAAAGGAAAAACAGTATGTTTACTTTTTCTGAGTGATTAGAGAGAGAACCCTATTAGGAAGAAAGAACAGTAGTTCATTCAAATGTCTGATTACCTGGGCTTTGTATCTTATTGTACAACTATCCACATAAAATTGGATGAATCTTAAATATCTTTTGATCTCAGTATCCTCATATTTAAATTATCAAAAGGCTACAGTTAATTCTAAGTTACCCGTATGCTAAAAAAAAATGTAATTTTACATCTGGATACATTTTATCACAAATATGTCAATGTATCTGTAATTTGGATCCGAAAGTATCCCTAATGCTTTACTTCCTAGCTTAAGTATCCAGACCTTTGTCTTAATAATTTTTTCAGTGTAATAATTTTGTGACATAAATTCTGTCTTTAAATAAAAAGAATTCTGTGAAGTGTTTCTTACTTGAATGGAGCCTCACAGCACTTTTAATTTTATTATGAAATAAAACAACAATAATCTTTGATGGAATTATCTTTAGTTCATTCATTATCTTGAGATAGCTAGGTGGGAATGAGTTATTTTACTTAGGAAAATCTCTGATAAGGGAGAAGAATCTGTCCTTTTTCTGAGTATTAAAGAAGTCAACAAACCTGATGGCTCAAGTTTATCTTTTTAATAAAAATATATGATTTCTATGAGAATGAATAGAGGAAGAAGACCATTCAACCACGAGTTGGTTTACTAAGTATCCTTCAATGTCAACAGTATGAAATCCATAGCAAATTTATTCTTTTAGAGAATGTTATCCTTGTTCTGGGTTTATAACTGAGGTCTAGACCAAACTATGTTATTAAGCCAAAGTTATCATATTTTTTAAAAACCCACATAAATATATTATTTAAAAATGTTTATATCAAACATGTTAAATATTTATGCCAAATGTTATGCATTATTCAAAATTTCTAATTCAACACTAGGCTTGTGAATCCTTCTGTTAAATTAAGTGTTAAAATTAATTGGCAAAAAATATTGGTAGGCTCTGTATCTCTTGGTTGAACATAGTTACAAATATATATTTTCTTATATTATAACCAATACAATACAGAGATATAATGACCCATTTTTCAAACTTAAAATCATAGTTCTCTAAACATTTTTATCTATGTATTTTGATGCCATAATATTTTCAATCAATTTTACAATGCTGATTCCACCTGTTCACACTTGAAATGTTTACTTTTATGTGGTGAATAATCTAAGAATCTATTTAGATAATCTCATAACCTTATCACAGATTTTGTATTAAAACATTACAAAGATTTGCATGTTACTGAATTAAATTTTATAGGAGACTTTATTTCTGCCACAGTTTTCTCTTATATGGAATACTTTAGATATCTTGTCAAAGGTCAAGTTATGATTATGTTTGTGACTTTATAAATTATGTGCATTATAACCATGTTTGTGATAGGCCAAACAGGTGAAAAATATTTGCTTGCAACAATTCTTTGTTTTATCTCTTGCACATGGTTAAATATGTGCACATCTAAACATATGGTTAATCAGTGGCATTGGGGGGATTAAAAAATGATCCCAATTTATTATATCCCAACTTATTATGATTTCATTTTTTTATGATTGCCACCTTTAATGACACAGTCTATAAAGGTTAATGATACACTGGATAGTATCAGAATGCCAATTAAAGGGTAATAATCATTCCAAAGGTTAATACTTATAACTCTTTTTTTTTCCATTTTATTTATTTTTTCAGTGTAACAGTATTCATTCTTTTTGCACGACACCCAGTGCTCCATGCAAAACGTGCCCTCCCCATTACCCACCACCTGTTCCCCCAACCTCCCACCCCTGACCCTTCAAAACCCTCAGGTTGTTTTTCAGAGTCCGTAGTCTCTTATGGTTCGCCTCGCCTCCCCAATGTCCATAGCTCTTAAAAGAGAATAAATTGGTGGAATGCAATCCACTTTAAGGAAAAACTTCCCTTCTATGATGATGTGATCAATTATACTATTGGTAGTTCAACAGACATAATAATTTCATCCATTACCCTTACCATGTCTTAAAAAAAGCTTTGGCATATGGAAGGTATAAATCTTTTCATTTAGCATCCTTAAAAAAAGGACTTACTTTGAATATTATTATTTGAATGAGAGAAAAGGAGAGCTGTTTCAGGTTTTGGAGAAGTTAAAATGCACCCAATAAAAATGCCACAGCTGTGTGGTGTTATTGAAGTGTTAAACTAAAGTCATCACCAAATGTCCTATTAACATACATGCATATATTTATACAAAAGCACCAACCAGAATTTAGTTTCCTCTTGAAAAGCTCAAGAGTTTGTAGAGTGACACAGAACAAAACTATTCTGTAAATAATAGGTTAGAAGAAAGAACTATCATATCTGAGCATTATGAACCTTACCTCATTCTGGAAAGGAACTGAAGTAAAGTAAGAGGAATGGTCTGCTGGCTCCTAATTCATGGTGACAATGATGAATGAGTGGAAGTTAGCTCCAGCTGTAGCTGTATTTTAGCTCCTAGATAATTTTTGCTGCTAGAGGTACTGAAAAAAAAAAAAAAAAAAAAAAGAAGACCCCCAAAATTTCAGATTAGCAATGAACAAATGCTTTCTTTAAAGAGGTATCTCGTCCAACAGGGAGTCTAATCAGTTGTCTGGGAGAGAACCGCTTCTTTGTTAACAGCTACAAAAACGTCCAAAGGCATGTAACTCTTTTGGGGCCAAGTTAGATATCTTGGAAACACTGTGTTCAGCAGTTTTAGATTTCCCAAAGTTATCCAAGTTCAATATCCTGTGGGGAGGTAAAGAAAATAATATTTGGCTTAATGGCACAAGATACTGAAAAGGGGAAAAACACAAAACACAAGGCTAAATTTAGGAGACCAGAATAAACTAGATATTTACCTGTTGCCTTATTTTTCTCAGGATAATTTAGCTCCACTTTTATATAAAAATATTTCCTTAACAAGTCACCAAAATCTTACCTGGAAACCCAAAGTCTTTTCTTGATCTCTCTCCTCATTCATATACTTCTGGTTGAAATTAAACCCTTTTACATCCACAGCCATAAAATCAATGTGCCCACAGTCTCTCCAATAGATAGATCCATCACACCTGGAAAGTAGTCATATAGGAAAATTCAGGAATTGTAGACCAGAAGAACATTGCTCAATTTTGTTGAATTCTAATTCTGCAACTATAAAATGGGAATTAAAATATCTGTCACATAAATTTAGAATGAATATTAAATAAAAATGAGATACTGATAAACCAGAGCTACTAAAATAAGTTATCTAACTATATGTAATATTTTACCTCATTTATTTCCTTAACTATTTCCTTTCTTTGATATTAATTTTGAGTACTTATAATAATTTTAATAGTTGCAAATGGAATTATGCATATTTATTTTTTAAGACCTTCTCTTTGTCTCTCTCTGCCCTCCCTCATACATATATGTAACATATTTCAAAAAGTACTATTCTTTTTGAACTTACTTACTGAAAACATTGGGCTTTCTTTTCATTTGTGATTTATTTTTTGAATTTAATTTTATTTTTTTTCAGTGTTCCAAAATTCATTGTTTATGCACCACACCCAGTGTTCAATTCAATATGTGCCTTCTATAATACCCACCACCAGGCTCACCCAACCCCCCACCCTCCTCCTCTCCAAAACCCTCAGTTTGTTTCTCAGAGTCCATAGTCTCTCATGGTTTGTCTCCCACTGTGATTTCCCTCATCTCACTTCTCCTCTCCATCTCCCAGTGTCCTCTGTGTTATTCCTTATGCTCCACAAGTAAGTGAAACCATATGATAATTGACTCTCTCTGCTTGACTTATTTCACTCAACATAATCTCTTCCAGTCCTGTCCATGTTGATATAAAAGTTGGGTATTCATCCTTTCTGATGGAGGCATAATACTCTATTGTATATATGGACCATATCTTTTTTATCCATTCATCCATTGAAGGGCATCTTGATTCTTTCCACAGTTTGGTGACTGTGGCCATTGCTTCTATGAACATTGGGGTACAGGTGGCCCCTCTTTTCACTACATCTGTATTTTGGGGGTAAAGTAGAAGCCATCAACAAAACTAGAAGCTGGTTTTTTGAAAGAATCAATAAGATTGATAAACCATTGGCCAAACTAATCCAAAAGAAAAGAGAGAGGACTGAAATTAATAAAACTATGAATGAAAAGGGAGATATCATGACTAACACCAAGGAAATAGAAACAATCATCAGAAATTATTATCAACAGTTATATGCCAATAAGTTCAGCAACCTAGATGAAATGGATGCATTCCTGGAACCTATAAACTTCCAAAACTGAATCAGGAAGAGATTGACAACCTGAATAGACCAATATCTAGTAACAAAATTGAAGCAGTGATCAAAAACCTCCCAAAAAATAAGAGCCCAGGACCTGATGGATTCCCTGGAGAATTCTACAAACATTCAAAGAAGAAATGATACCTATTCTCCTGAAGCAGTTTCAAAAAATAGAAACAGAATGAAAACTTCCAGACTCTTTTTATGAAGCCAACATTACCCTGATCCCCAAACCAGGCAAAGACCCCACCAAAAAGGAGAAGTTCAGACCAATATCCCTGATGAATATGGATGCTAAGATTCTCAACAAGATCCTAGCTAATAGGATCCAACAGTACGTTAAAAAGATTACCATGACCAGGTGGGATTTATCTTTGGGAGGCAAGGGTGGTTCAACATTCACAAATCAATCAGTGTGATAGAACAAATTAATAAGAGAAGAGAGAAGAACCACATGGTTCTCTCAATCGATGAAGAAAAAGCATTTGACAAGATACAGCATCCATTCCTGATTAAAATGATTCAAAGTATAGGGATAGAGGGAACATTCCCCAACTTCATTAAATCTATCTATGAAAAACCCACAGCAAATATCCTCAATGGGGAAAAGCTGACATCCTTCCCTTTGAGACCAGGAAAATGACAAGGATGCCCACTCTCACCACTCTTGTTCAACATAAAGCTAGAAATCCTAGCAACAGCAATCAGAGAAGAAAAAGAAATAAATGGTACTCAAATTGGCAATGAAGAAGTCAAACTTTCTCTCCACAGATGACATGATACTTTATATGGAAAACTCAAAAGACTCCACTCCCAAACTACTAGAACTCATATAACAATTCAGTAATGTGGCAGGCAGGATACAAAATCAATGTACAGAAATCAGTTGCTTTCTTATACACTAACAATGAAAATATAGAAAGAGAAATTAGAGAATTTATTCCATTTACTATAGCACCAAGAACCATAAAATACCTGGGAATAAACCTAACCAAAGAGGCAAAGGATCTGTACTCAAGGAACTACAGAACACTTATGAAAGAAATTAAAGAAGACACAAAAAGACGGAAGACCCCTCCATGCTCATGGATTGGAAGAATAAACTTGGTTAAAATGGGGCAGGGGGTGGGAGGTTGGGGGAACCAGGTGATGGGTAATAGGGAGGGCACGTATTGCATGGAGCACTGGGTGTCATGCAAAAACAATAAATACTGTTACGCTGAAAAAAAAATTAAAATTTAAAAAAATGTCTATACTGCTTAGAGCAATCTATACTTTCAATGCCATCCTGATCAAAATTCTACCAGCACTTTTCAAAGAGCTGGAACAAACAATCCTAAAATTTGTATGGAACCCCCCTGAATTGCTGAGGAAATGTTGAAAAAGAAAACAAAACTGGGGGCATCAAGTTGCCTGATTTCAAAACATACTATTTCAACTAACAACAAATTATTGCCTGTTGAAGGTGTAACATGCCTACACACCCATTACCCAGTTAAGGAATAAAATATTTTATCAATAAAATTGAGTCATCTATACTTACCTCCTCTCTTCTGTTACTCTCTTCCTTGCTCTCAATCCCAAAAGAGATAACTAATCTCATGAGTTTTAAAAAGATCATTTACATACTTTCTTTTGTACATTTATTGCATATATCCATATTATAGATCCATAATATACTTGCTTTAAATTTTAAATAAATAGCATCATAAATACAGTAGATATACATACTACAGTAGATATTTTTCTGGGGCTTTCTTTTCTCACCTAATATTGTGTGTTGATGAACTTCATTCATGTTGCTACATAAACATTTCTTTCTTTTTAATGCCAAAACAGTATTCTTTGTTCTAACTAAACCACAATCTATCCATCATTACTTGAAGTTTATCATTTTAAACTTATTTTCTATTTTAAGGGTCTTAGTCTGTCCCTGTTGTTGTATGAAAATATCACAGACTAGATAGTTTATGAATAACAGATGTTTTTTTCTCACAGTTATGGAGGAGGGGAAGTCAAAGGTTATGATGCCAGAAGATTAAGTGTTCAGTGAAGGCCCACTTCCCAGATGGCACCTTTTTGCTATAGTAGTTCTCTTTTGTAAGGGGTCAAGGAACTCTCTTTTAAATGGGGTCTGTTTTATAAGAGCACTAATTCCAATCATGAGATTTCCATCCTCATGACCTAATCATTTCTCAAAGGCCCCAACTTCCTAACATCATCACATTAGGTGTTAGGATTCTAATGTATGAAATTTGGGGGCATGCACAAAAACATTCAGACTCTAACAATGATATACTTAGCAATATTGGTTTTTATATGTCCCTATTATATTTTATTTATTTTTATATTTATTTTAAAATATTGTAATCAGTCATGAACCTACTCAAAACAATAAGCACACACTTACCAATAACTTACATGTCTATGTTCTCACTCTATCTTCCACTGCTTTTCTTTGTGTGTGTGCGTGTAATTATTGTTGCATGTATATGTATGTGTGAACAATATATTATTTAGAATTGATTGCTTTTTAATTTTATAGAATAGATGCCAGACTTTATTTAGTCTGGGACTTTTCTTCACTCAGAATTGCACGTATTTTCTAGTTGGGAATTGGGAAATTTTTATATATTCTGGATACAATTCTTTTGTAAGATATATGATTAGCAAATATACTTTTCTGAGTCTGGGGATTGCCCTTTTATTTTTTTAACAATGTTTTTTGCAGTGCAAACATTTTTAATTTTGATCAAATCTAATTTAAGATTTTCTTCTCCATAGGGTGGTCTTGGTGTCATATCTAAAGTGTCATACATACATTTTCTTCTAGAAGTTTTATAGTTTTATAATTTATATTTATATATAATACCCATTTGAGTTTCCTTTTTTCTACCTCTTCTCATACAAGGCAGGTGATGGTAATGGGGAATGAGACCATGAGTTTGATGGTGGCTTTGGTAGTGGCTGCTGTATTTGCCTTGATGCAGTGGGTTTCTATGAAGGTCTTTAGTCCAAAGTCTTTTTGCTCTTCATCCTAGAGATTAAAACAGTTTTTTTGTAGGAAAAGAGGAGATTTGGGTGTAGACAGAATTTTAGCAGTGGCTGCTACTGCCCTATCCTAGCTGGCACCTCAGAAGCAGCTTTCTCAGGATACTCCCCAATCTGTCCCACAAACATGTGTTCCTTGAAAAACAGCCTGCGAGAGGGTGAGAACCTCCTTTGTCAGAGCCAACAGGGCCCACACACTTTTAATCCAGCAGACACACAGGCATTACTAATTGTTAAAAATTTCTAGCTGAATCTTTCTTTAGGCTTATGGATTTGTTTACTTTTCCTTTAGTTCTGTCAACTTTTGTTTCATATATTTTAAAACACTTTTAGTATGTCTATACATATTGTGATTATGTTGAGTTCTTATGTGAGTTCCATTTTCTTACTCAAAATTGTGTTCAAGTCTACCTCATCTATTATTAATATTGTTGCATTTGCTTTTTTATATTTAGTGTTTTCATGTTACTTTTGCCCTTGTTTTTACTTTCAAACTATCCTCATCTTTATGATAAAATGGGTACATTCTCTTTCTTTTTCTCAATTTTTCTTTCTTTCTCTTTGTCTACTAAATTAGAAACATAGCTCATTTAATTTTCATCTTAATAATTACTAAGAAAATGATGAAGTCTATACAAATCCTTTTGCTACTTGAATCTTACAGATTCCAAAATATATTTTACTTATAATTAGTTCTTAGTGTATACGTTGTTATTCTTTTTTATTTAAAGATTTATTTATTTGAGAGATAGCATGTGCAGGGGGAGGGGCAAAAGGAAAGGGGGATACAGAAAAGCACACTTCATGCTAAGCATGGAGCCCAATGTAGGACTTGATCTCACAACCCGGAGATCATGACCTGACTGAAATCAAGACTGACACTTACCTGACTGAGCCATCCAGGTGCTCCTTCATTGCTATTCCAATTACTCTTGATCTATGAGTAATTATGAAGTATTTTCCTAAAATTTAAATGGCTTTGGATTTATTTATCTGTTAAAATTTATACATATATTATGATCAGAAAAATATTTCTTTCATATGCCTAATAAATGTTATTTTCCTTATCTATTACATGTCCTTTATTTATTATTTTTTTAAAAAATTATTTATTTGAGAGAGAGACAGAGACAGAGAGAAAGCATGAGGAGGGAGGAGGGGCAGAGGGAGAAGCAGACTTCATGCCAGCAAGGAGCTCAATCCCAGGCCCCCAAGATCACAACCTGAGCCAGAGGCAGATGCTTACCCCACTGAGCCACCCAGGCACCCCTATTACATGTCCTATAATGAATATACTCACTTTCTAATATTTTATGCATATCTAGTTATTATATTAATCTTGTTATTTTTTCAGTCATTAGATTGAAACAATAATGATAACAATAAGAAATAAAATTTTTATAGCTCGTACTTCATGTCAGGAACAGCAGAGGTAGTTTTATGTGTACTAAGTAATTTAGTTTTTAAAATGAGTCTATGATATAACTAGTATTATCATCACTTTATATGAAGAAATTGAATTACTAAGTAGTAATTTGTGAAAGACACAATAGCTAGTAAGAGGGGAAAATGACATTGAAATATAGGATAATCTGAAAAATACTTCTAAAGAGGAATGGTTTAATGGATACTTTTCATTTCTCATATTTCTAGTTGGTGATATTTATGTTTTTGGATTATTATTTCATATGCTAATATTCATTTAGCTTTTAAAATATGTCTATTTCTTTAATTTAAAATTCTTGATTTTGATAGACTCTTCAGTCACATGTATGTGTGTTCGTGCACGTACACAAATACATTTCCTTTGAAATGATTGTGCTAATAACATATCTTGTTATTTCAGTCTGGAGCTTGTTGTGCTCTGGAGATATCAGCTATTCTCTCAGCCAAAATATATTGGCAAAGGCCAGGACCCAGTGCTTGGGACAGCCAATTAATTCAGTGGTAGGGAGAAAACAAGCTATAATTTGAAGACCCCCAGGCACCATAAAATCAGTCAATCATCTCCTCACACCACAGAACATTTTATCAGGTCAAGGCTTCATCCTCTGCTAATGAGAAAAAAAGCAACAATGGTGCTGATTGTCTTTAGATTACTTTTTAGCAGACCAGGAGGTTTGTATAGGGTAGAAAGCAACACCCTATTTTGTCATCTGCTCAACTGCTCAAAAGCACAAGAAATTTTGCATTGATTTTGTTATTGAAATATCACAAAAAGGTCTAAGAAAAATTAGGTGCAGGGCCTGATGCTGTTTCTTCCACATTTATGATTTCCACTGTTTCATTCATTCATTGCCACCTATCCTAGGCCAAAATCACCATCCAAATATACACAAGATTAGACCAGCTTCCCTTATGATCCAAGTGAATTTCTAGACCATGGTGTCTTCTTGTTTCCTTTCATATTATCTCTAGGATTTATCTTGAAGAATGGAAGGAGTAGTTTGGTTCAGAATCTTGATAGGAACACATTAAATGCCATATGTCTGTGTGTATGTGTGTGTATATATATATATATACATATATATATATATATAGAGAGAGAGAGAGTCAAAGAGTATCTGGATGAAAAACAAACCCCCCCAAAAAACCCCATTCTGTTTATAAGAAACACATTATAATGAATTAAATGAAAGAAAAAGAATAGAAATGATACTCATGCAAAAATTAACCCAAAGAAAACTGGTATATTAATGCTAGACAAAATACATTTTAAGAGGCGTTTTATGAAAGGTAAGTAATTTTGTAGTGATAAATGGTTTAATTCACTGGCGATATATAAAATTTATAAATTTATATAAGTATAATATATAGCCTCAAAATATAAAGCAAAAAAACCCCGGACAAACCTATAATAATAGGAAACTTTAATACATGTCTTTCAATAATTGATAGAAAAAAAGAAAATTGGTAGCATATAAATAGAAGGTCTGAAAACCTTCAGTCTGATAGTTGGCCTATTTAAGTAGCATTACACTCAACAATGGTAGAGGATATATTGTTTACAAGTACACATGGGAAAGTTACCAAATTAACTATATGCTGGACCATAAATCAAGTCTTGACAAATTTAAAAGGACTCAAATGTTAGAGACTATATATTCCAAATATCTTGCAACTGAGCTAGAAACTACTACTGTTATTGTTACTATATTATTATTAATGTAAGCACTACTATTGCTGTTGCTACTAATACAATGAAATTAAAGACATCTATCCAGTGTGACATATTGGGAAATTTAGTAATATACTTCAAACTCACTCAGGAAGTCAAGAAATCGATATGGAATTTAGAAGATATTTTGAAGGGGCCGCGGGTGGGTCAGTAGGTTAAATGGCCAGCTCTTGATTTTGGGCTGAGGTCCTGATCTCAGGGTCCTGGGATTAAGCTCTGTTTAGGGCTCTGCACTCAGTGCAGAGTTTGCTTGAGGAATCTTCCTCTCCCTCTCCCTCTGCTCTTCCCCCTGCTTGTTCTTTCTTTAAAATAAATAAATAAATAAATAAATAAATAAATAAATAAATATTTTATTTTAAAAAAGACGATATTTTGAAGTAAATTAGTGTAGAAAGGTTAATGTGCCTATTATTAAAATAATGGTCTCCAGTAAATTCTACCATACCATTTCACCATATCTTGTCTCCTTGAGAATGTATCATTATTACTCTTTCAGGGATATTCTATTTTTCCTTTCTCCTTCCTTATCTGAGCTTGCTTCTTTTGGTAGCAGCTCTCAGAGATGGTCCACAATAAACCAAACCAAATCACAATGAACCAAAAATTCAAATTTTTGTGTAGATTCTCCTATACCGAATCTAGGTTGTGATTATTGTATTCGGTATAATTGAGAAAAGGCTACTATAACATTTATGTATTTAAGAAAACCAGAAAACTTCCCTTTTAATGATTTTGGGAAGTCTGAGCTGTTTAAGGAAGCTAACTATCATACTGAAGAGACCATGTAGAAAAACCACATGGATGACCATGTGAAGAAACAAGGCCTTACTACTATGTGAAGATAGAAATGCATACCTCCTCGGACCCTGAATCCAGCTTTCCCGTTGTCTTTGGAATTTTTGTTTGGATTGTCCAATGTGACTGAACCATCTTTAAGCTTCCATCTTAAGTCCTCAGATGACTTATATCCCCAGATGATGTCTTTTATCTATCTACCCACCCATCCAATGAGAAACCCTCAGCTTGCCATTTTGTTGCTGTATGACTTTATGTAATCTATTTAAACATTTCTAAGTGTCAATTTCCTTCTTTGTAAGAGGATATATTACTGGTTTGATATTATTTCAGATGAATTGAGATTTAAATAAGAATATGTTCGAAGTTTATAATATAGCAATTGCCATAAGTGTTAAAAATCTATAAAATCAAAAAAATTGTAATGACTACAAAATGGAAATATTTTATTTTCTTCTAGATATAGTGAGGAACTTATAAGAAATTGTTTTATAAAACTTCTTGTGCATACTCTATGGAAATTGCTAACTATATTTTACATTATATTCTCTGTCTTCTTTATAAAGACCCATTGAAGAAAGCTTTTTCAGATCTAAATACCAGAAATCATTTTAGTTGTGAAGAACAACTAACATACTTATAATTTTTACACATTTTATATAAATTAACATAAAATTGCTCTTTGCATTGGATGTTAAAAATTTCCAAACCAAATGAAGATTTCTCTCAATCAGATAAGCATACAGGTCTTTACTGCTAGCAGAGTATACTCCAGTCCCACTCCTGGTTTTAGGCAATAAAACTTTGCATTTAAGAAGTTTGTCTCTAGGGGTGCGTGGGTGACTCTGTGGGTTAAAGCCTCTGCCTTCGGCTCAGGTCCTGATCCCAGGGTCCTGGGATCAAGCCCTGCATCAGGCTCACTGCTTAGCAGGAAGCTTGCTTCCTCCTCTCTCTCTCTGCCTGCCTCTCTGCCTACTTGTGATCTCAATCTGTCAAATAAATAAATAAAATCTTAAAAAAAAAGTTTGTCTCTAAAATCAAACTGAATCACATTTAATTACTATTAATTTAAATATTTAATAATACTTCATCCTCTTAAATAAGGAGGGTGATGGTAGAATACATGAATATGAACTTTATCCTATTGCTACTTGCTAGCTCATGATAGGAAAAAAAATAAGTCAATGTTTACTGAGTGAATATAACATAGAGCATGACATAAAAGATAAGAGCTCAAGTCAGGAAATCTGGAATCAATCAATTTGTAAATTTACTTTTGACTTTTATTTTCTTTAATGTTTTTTAAGGCTTGGTATTTGTGAATCATCGATGGGTTATATTTGTATGATGAATATTATTTTGCTTTCAGAGATTGCACATGACCACATAGGGTCACATTATATAGATGTGAGAGTTTACACTAGAAAGCCTGCTAATTTGAGAAAGTAAAAATCCATACAAAATACATATACTGAAAATGCAAATCTGGGCTTTATCATTTCTGCTCATGACCTTGGACAGTTCCTTAAAATCTCTGGCCTCAAATGCTATTGAAATATAAAATGGTAATGCAAAAGCAAATGTGTTTAGCAATACAAAACTTTACCCAACAGTTGTTTACATTTTCTTCTCTACAACTTTTATTTTATTTCCTGTATGATTTGGTTAGCTTTTTGGGAAAACTCACAAAACTCATGGCTAACATGGTTCATACACATACGAGAAAACAACAGCTATAAAGTCAACCTATTATTATGAAAAATTACATATAGAAATACTCTTTCAGTGGAATTTTATATTGTCAATTTAAATTACAAATTGTATATACACGTGTGTGTGTGTATGTTTGTGTGTTGGAGGGTAGAGGCTAAAACATGTTAAGAGTCCATGTTCAATTTCCTCTGAGAAAGAATAAGAGAACTGTCAGGATTATTTATGTCCTCTCCCCACAAAAATAAGACACATAAGAAGGAATCCTATACCTGCAGATCCTTGAGTATAAACTGTTTTTTTTTTTAAAGATTTATTTATTTGACAGATAGAGATTACAAGTAGGCAGAGAGGCAGGCAGAGAGAGAGAGAGGAGGAAGCAGGCTCCCAGCCAAGCAGAGAGCCCGATGTGGGGCTCGATCCCAGGACCCTGGGATCATGACCTGAGCTGAAGGCAGAGGCTTTAACCCGCTGAGCCACCCAGGCGCCCCTATAAACTGGTTTTGTATCAAAGTAGCTAACAATTTTAAAAAGTGAGGGGCAAAATATATGATTATTTTCTCTAAATAAGTACATAATGGAAAATTCCGTGATTTTTGATGCCTTGGGCCATAAATAATATGTGCTATAAACATCCTCTGATTATCACTGAAATTTCCCTATCCCTCCCCTAATTCACTTTGAAAACATTTAAGATTACAAATACCCCTAAGATAAGTTATTTGTACATTGTATAGTATATATACCTAGTTATATGTCTGCTGATTCATGCAGTTCCAGGAATACAAAAAAGCTATACTAATGTTTCTAATTATTTCTAAATAAATGATAATAATAGCAACTTCTCCTTTTAGTGTGTTCTCTATTCTTTTGTGCATTGATCATGAAATATTGGTGAAGATCAAATACTGAAATATGACAAGTTTTGTAGTTTTAATATGGGAATATATTTCTCATTGTTATAGATAAGTTTGAGATATAAATTCTTGTTTACATATTCAGTGAGAAATCTAATTCTAAGCCTCTGGCTTTTAAATGTTTTGTGACTTTTCTTGCTTTGTTACAGTTGTAGCAGTATTTTGCTCATCATACAGTGTAACTGGCATTCTGCCACAATTACTTAGACCCAGCCACGGACTGTTAGCTCTAGGGAACTGCCAGGATGAAGTAAAGCTTTTTCAAACTCTGAGTAATTAACAGAAATGTTTACAAGGGGGAAAAAGTGTATATCAAATCTCCTTTAAAACATCAATAGATTTCAAGCGTGCTCTAAATTTGAATATTTCAACAGCTGCACTAAGGTTCTATTGTAGACGTTTCCTACTGCCTTAAAAGCCTTGCCTGAATTTGTTCATTAGCAAGATCATATAAATTATATCAATAAAGATACACAGAATGACATTTAAGAAAATATTATATTCTGCACAAGAATTCAAGACAATGTGATTAAGAATAAAAACGAATTAAGTGTTACTGGGTACCTACATAAACTGCTTAAAGTTATGTGTGAGAGGCATTGCTGGTGACAAAACAGACTTTAAAATCTGGGTTTGTAATACTACCTAAGATAAAATGGGCTAAGCTCATCATAACTGTTCATTAGTTGAAGTTGTCTTGGTAGACAGATTATACCTGATCGCTTCAACGTCGTACATCATTTCTATCTTCCTCAATTCACAGAAAAATACAATTTTATCTGACAGTTCTGATTTTTCTCTAAGATAGGTTGCCTGCAATTAGGGGGCAATGCAGGCACATTGCTCAAAACTTAATTGATATAGCCTACCAAGTTAAAAAAAAAGTGTTTCACTATTTAAAAATTCTTCAGTTTGGTATAAATAAAAATCAATAGAAGTTTGTAAATATTCACAGAGATTCCAAAGTTTCTGAAAATCACACAAAATTTCTAGTTCAGCTTCTCTTTGTTTAAAGAAGCATCATGTGTAAAAAAGCTAAATCTCCTTGAGTCTACATAGGTAAAATATAAACAAGTATTCAATACTTACTTGTTAAATAAAAATGTTTTATAAATGTGTATGTAATCAATGAGGAAACTTTATTTTTCTTTTTGCTTAAATTAGATGCATACAGTAGGCATTCATCCATATCTAGTTAAGTATTTTTGATAGATGATAGAGAGACAGATAGATGATATTATACAATTAGGTCAAAATATTTACATGTGGAGACAAAATGAATTGTTACTAATCTATTAGGAACTCTTTCTCTAGTTATCATTTATACATATGGCCTAAAGTTGATTCTCTGGTCTTAGTTACCCATATTGGTTACATACTTTTAGTATTCAGTATGTTTTAAGGAGGAAATTTCTTTAGTTTATATTCTTAAAGGAAATTAAATATAAAATGACATATTTATTGAACTTAGTTATGAAAAACACTTGGTCCAATGTAATTTCAGTGTGAAAAATACTATTATAAGAAAAATGTAATCTCTCCATAAATCAAATTATTCAGGAAGACACTAGCATAAATCCCCAAAATATTCTTTCAAAAGACATTATGCACATCCTCCATTCTTCCATCAAACTTTTTTTAAAGACTTATTCAATTGAGAGAGAGAGATGTGGGTGTGAAGGGGCAGAGGGAGGGGGAGAGAGAGTCTTAAGCAGACTCCATGCTGAGTGCAGAATCTGACCAGGGCTCCATTTCTTGACCTTGAGATCATGACCTGAGCTGAAGTCAAGAGTCAGAGGCTTAACCAACTACACTACACAGTCACCCCACTTCTATCAAATTTTTGTCAAATTATTTTATTTACTTGTCTAATAATTTAAGGTAGATAATTAGAAATATTCCTTTCAAATTATTATAATTAAGATGCATATCTCTTATCTGAGAAGATGTGAAGGAACATTAGAGCACAGTTTTTCCATTTACTTATTTATTCATTATACATTAATCACCTGATTTGTCAGTAACTTTTTTAGACCCTCTTCCATGAACATTAGCACAATTTTAATTTGTCTAAATCTGTTATTGCTTTTCTCAATTTGGGAGGAACCAAGGGATGATATAAAAAACTGATACAATATAATACAACAAACATAATACAACATGGCATACTGTAACAGCAAAATTTAAGAGAAAGGTTAAATTTTAGGTGAAAAAAGAACTTGGATAGGCAGGGGATATCAGTGATATGAGGCCAGAAAGGATCATATTGTTGATAGTTGACAAGTGGAACAACTAAGAGTAAAAATGATATCTAAGTTAACATGGGCATTGGATTGTATGCTTGGAATGAAAGCTTAGGGAAGAGCACTGTGGTTATTGCTTTGACTGCTCTATACCCGGATCAGCTCTCCAGTGTACTTTTCACTCTTTAGGGAGAGATTATTTGTAAGGGGAACCTCAAAATTTCTCTAGAAACACACTTTGCATTTAGTCATAAACTACAGAAAAGTCCAAAAGTCTCCTAGAACAGAGGCTACACCATTAGGAATGACTTGTTCAATATACAGCGTAAACTACAAAAATGCATTGTCTATAGAACAAAATTCTGGTACCTAATATGATATTATTATGACAACATGTCATCAAGGAAAATAAAATAAACCTTTAGGTGGGGCTTAATTTTTCCACATTGGTTCATTTTTGGATCACTTTAAAATATTCTTTTTTTTTTTTTTTAAGATTTATTTATTTGACAGAGAGAAACCACAAGAGAGGCAGGCAGAGAGAGAGGAAGGGAAGCAGGCTCTCCGCTGAGCAGAGAGCCCGATGTGGGACTCGATCCCAGGACCCCGAGATCATGACCTGAGCTGAAGGCAGCGGCTTAACCCACTGAGCCACCCAGGCGCCCTAAAATATTCTTAATTCAGTGTATATGCAACAATTTTCTGGGGTTGGTTGATTTAAGAAGACTGGTCCAGGAGAGGAAATTTGACATAGCAGAAATCTCTGGTGTCTTTTAAGAGAAAGCATTTAAAAAAAGAATGCTAGGGTGAATCAATCAAGAGACATAATAATAGAGATTTAAGAGTACAGAGTCTGGAGTTAGAGTGCTTGGGTTTAGCTTTGTGACATACAAAGTGGGTAATATACTGAGCTCTGATTTGAAATGATACTGAGACTATTCAAAGCAGTGTTTGTTAAACTTCAGTCTGATTAAAAATGTCCTAGAGGAGATTATTAAAAATGCTGATCATTGTTCTTTTTTTTTTTCCTGATCATTGTTCTTAATACCACATTTTGATTTGATAGATCAAGATCAATCTGGTGCAGTAGGCCTCCAGACCAAAAATTTTAAGAGTATTTATTTAAAAATGCTATTTTTCTTTTCAGAACATCCATTTTGATCTTTTTAAAAGTCTTCTAGGTCAGCTGCTGAAGGAACGACTCCTGGGAAAGGCAAATTACTGCACAAGCTTATAAATTACTAAAAATAATATATGTATAATGATGATTCTCTCCATTTGCATTGTGAGCTCTATATGTAAGCAACTCAAAATCTATGATTTGGGAGTATGCCTTACTAAGCTGTTAAATTGAATTATCAATCAATATTGACTAGGATTTACACTGTGGAATGCATATTAATGTATATTATTAGGTCTAATGAGTGATAAGATAAAAATAAGGTAAACTCATTATTCCTGAGAATTTTATTTACAATTTTAATAACAGCTTGGAAATATGTCCTAAGCTTGGGATTATTATTATTATTATTATTGTTACTTTTTAAGATTTTATTTATTTGTTCATGAAAGAAAGAGAGAGGAGCAGAGAGGCTGATGTGGGACTCAACCCCGGACCCAGAGCTGAAAGCAGATGATTAACGGATTGAGCCACCCAGGCACCCTTGGGATTTTTAAATGATGAATTTATTTAGTAGTCTATGCCAGCACATCACTGATTAGATGAAGATACCCAAAATGTGGAGCATGACTAGTCACTGTGATACAGAAAAAAAAATCTCTCTCACATATACACTTGGTAAGATAAGGATATTAAACTTTACTAGTATTTAATTCATGAATTGATATTAGTGCCATCTCATATCTCATAAGAAAGTGATCTATCATTTATGATAAGCAGAGAAAGGTAGGATTTTTCACATGTGGGGACATTGACAATGGTGGCTTTATTTATTCATTTGCTTTTCATATAGTACAGCTTGCCTGTTTCTGCTTATGATGATTTACAGATTTCACATGTAACTAATCTAACATGCACAAAATCAGCACAGGACATAGAAAACTTTGAAATGAAACAAGGTTTGAATCTAAGCACAAGCAAACAAGAACATAGCAAAGTTGAACATTCTCAATAATTGTTTAATGACTCATAAGCAAAGTCACAGTATAAAACTAATGACAATTTGTAGTACACTACTTAACATAAAATTTAAAATGTTTTGTCATTCTCTTTAAGATTTAGATTTTTAAAAAACATTTATTTATTTATTTGAGAGAAAGAGTGAGCGTGAGTTGGGGGAGGGATAGAGGGAGAGAATCTTTGAGCAGATTTCCCACTGAGTGTGGAGCTCAACTCAGGGTCTAATTCCTCCACCTAAGAGATAATGACCAGAGGAGAAACCAAAAGTTGGAAGATTAACTGACTGAGCCACCCAGGTGCCCTAAATTCAGATGGTATTTTTAAATATGAATGTGAAAATACTAGTTTTGCTTTCTTTAGTAAAAACACATTCTATGAAAAGACAGAGAAAGAACTTTCAAATAGTTACTTAGAATAGTTTCCTTGGTGTTTTACTTTGTTATTTACAAAGAGATTTCTGTCATTTATAAAAGCCCTCTCATAGTCACATACTTAAAAATATGTAAACAAAGAATTTTTAATCTATTTAAACTCTTTCAAAGGAAGATGTGCTCTAAATATAAAAAGCAAAAGAAAGCATTGTATTTTCCATTACTTTATAAGAACAATTGAATAACATGAGGGAGAATGAAACTTTACAAGCAAAATTTTTTTTTTTCATTTCTTCTCTTAGTCTTTTATTTGTTAAACAGTAATCTTTAACAATAAATGCCAGAGGAAAGCAACAGATAAAAGCAGGGGATTTGCATAATAGATGGGAAATGACTGAGCCATGGCAGACCAGAAGTTTCTCTTTTCTTCTGTGGGGCCAGGAGTCCACAATGTGGTGTGCTCATCTTTCTTTTCCCTCACAAAGGTCACAAACAGCTTAGATGGGAAGCTGAACATGATGACTGGTCCTAATTTTTGCTATTGAGTCATTTTTCTTGATCTTGCTCTCTGACTCCATACATTCCAGACTGTTCAATGGATTTGTAATAAACTTCCAAGATGAAGGGAAATTTCTTGCTCATCGTTTGCCTGAAATCTTGGCTTGTGTTCATCTTATTAAATAAAAAATATGCTCCAAAAACACCCAAGAGTTCAACAACTAAAACTCCTTTAAAGATCTTCTTTGCCACTGGTTCCATAGTGCGGGCCATCCTGAGGTGCTTACACACAGGACTGCTACAAGCAAAATTTTAACACAAATATTTGCATAATGGTTAGATTGATTTGGAACCTGATCATCAAAATGTAGGAAACACAGCTAATAATGTATTTTGATTTGGATCCATTTACTTATGAAATCTGCTTTTCAGTTATGGTAGCCATTAAATACAATTATCAAAATAAACCTCCAAAGTACAAAGTTTTATGCCAAAACTTTAAAATATAATGAAGCATATTTAATCATGCTGCCTTTTAATAATAAACTCCACATGATTTGCAAGTAAATTGGACTACACACACGTGTTGATACATAGAGTGGAATAAGTCATATGTAAAACCAAAGATTTAAATTCACCAAGATTTTTACATAGGAAAAACAGACTTCTTTGTTTATAATAGAACAATATTTTAAAGGATATGTTACTTTTATCTCATCCATTTTGATTCATATTTTTGTTGTCTTCCATAATGTAAAAATATTTTAACACAACTTTCCAAGAATAGAATAAAGCATTTTAAAAATAAGCATAGACATAAACATATTTTAAGATCATTCTTTAAGAAGTTTTACTGATTAAAGATCAAAAAAGTTTGAAAACTAATGATGTTGGCATAAACATCTTTAGATCTTGACAATGATTCAATAATCAAAAATTTCTCTAAATTTAAAGCTAAGAGATATGGCCACGTGAAAACACATATCTTACCAGTGTACAAGATGTTTTACTTCTGAAGCCATAAACTCTGGATAAACATGACATAAAATAAGTTTATGAAAGTGAAATGTGGATCCTCCTGAACTAAATCAACATGTTTAGATACAAACATTAAGAACATGATCGAGAAAATTTACTTTTATTTATGTCTATTTTGAATATTAGTAGACAATGATTAAAAAGCACTGCAGCATTGGGGTGCCTGGGTGGCTCAGTGGGTTAAGCCTCTGCCTTCAGCTCAGGCATGATCTCAGGGTCCTCAGATGGAGTCCTGTGTCAGGCTCTCTGCTTGGTGGGGAGCCTGCTTCCCCCTCTCTCTGCCTGCCTCTCTGACTACTTGCGATCTCTTTCTCTGTCAAATAAATAAATAAAATATTTTTTAAAAAAAGCACTGCAGCATTAAGTGTAAAAAGCATTTTTAAAACAAAATGATTCTGATTCTTGATTATTCCCTACAGGCATGTAATTTTATTTTATTTTAAGATTTTATTTATTTATTTGACAGAGAGAGAGAGAGAGAGAGATCACAAGCAGGCAGAGAGAGGTGGGGAAGCAGGCTCCCAGCTGAACAGAAAGCCTGACGCGGGGCTTGGTTCCAGGACCCTAAGACCATGACCTGAGCCGAAGGTAGAGGCTTAGCCCACTGAGGCACCCAGGCGCCCCTCCTACAGGCATTTTAAAACACAAAGATTTTGGCTAAACTTCTTAACCTTAATGCCATCATAAGTTAATTAACATCAATACAAATAAACATAGCTGTGTGTAGAATGTCTCTGAGTATATAATCTGTGTTTTACATGTAAAATGTTTGAAAAAACATGTCGTTATGAGAACCTGAACTATGAAAAATAATCCATGAGCCTGCAAATTCTACAATGATCAAGAAACATCCATAAGATTATCCATATGTAAATAATGCATTATAAGTCATTTTAGAGCACATAGTTCATTATTTGTTTTTAAATGCTTTACTATGAAACAACATATAAATACCAACTTTTGATAATATCAATATATTTGAAAATTTATGCAAATGTATGTTTCTTTAGTATAACATGATACAGTATAGAGTATTATAGTATTGTGCATGATATAAAATAAAAAATAAGTGAACAAAATGGAATCATGTAAAACAGGGATTATAAATCAAAATGTCTCTATTTCAATGTGTATTAAACATAGGTGATTTTTTTTTTAATTTCTGCAAAGAAATATTTTCTCTCCAATTCTTTATGTAACATTAACCTTGGGGTATATCACATGTTTTCAAACTTTTCATAGAGATATAAATACATCAAACTCTTCTCCTAATATACTACAAATACCCAAAGAAGAGATAAAAAATGAAAGTAGACACTTCCAGTAGCAACCTGAAGAGGTGGGGACTGTGGGAGACAGCAGCAAATATGTCCAGTACTAGTGGCCACTCAGGACATGGAAAAAGTTCTGACAGATTTTCTTTTCAACAGATATATAGATTTATATATGAAATCTACTGATTGCTTTTTGTCAGCTCCAATCTATAAGATGAGATGGAAGACAAATGATATACTCTGCTGACTACTACTATAATACCACATAAGTCCATGGACATTAATTTCTATTTCCAGGTAAAGACTCTGAAATACTGATTAATGACATTATTCCCTCTGGGGGAAAATATGAGAAATTTTACATTTACAAAAAACTTTGTTCTGCAAAGTAAAAGCTGAATAGCTGTTAATAAAATATGGGTATCATAAAGAGATGATCCTCTATTATTGTTCAAATGGAGTAGAATAGAATGAAGGAGAATCTTCACAGGAAGTCCAGATAAAACCCAGGAAAAGAAATTTGCTCCAAGTATGGTTGTAAAGTTAACATATGTGGTTGAGACATACATAAATTCTACTTTTGTATGCAGTTAGTTATTAGTTCCCATCTAATTTACTTCTCCTGCATTTCAACATTTTCAAATCCATGAGAGAGTGACTCATGATTAGCCTGGAAAGATTGTAGGATGAGGTGAAAAGGGCATCAGCTTAGAAGCTGTGTATTCTTGGGGTTGAATGTCATTTAGTGATATGGCTTTAAACAACTCCCTAAATCTCTGTAAGTTTCTATTCATTATTATATCTATTTCATAAGGTTTATTGTGATGATAAATACGTGAAGCCTCTGCACCATGTGGTATTGATAATGGTCCTTGATTAATGTTAGTCTTCTCCTGATGCAGGTTGTTTATATATACCTATAGTTTAGATGTTGAAAGAACATATATTTGCATACTATTAGGGTATATATTCAAATGCAGATATTGAGGAGAATGATTCAAATTGTCCACATGGCAAAGAGAGAAATGTGAACGATTTAAGAAAATTAAAATGAAAGATTATAAACTGGTTATTTTATTTTCAAACACTGCTTGTGCAAATGCAAAATGGTACACCTGTTATGGAAGACAGTTCTGTAGTTTCTCAGAAGTGTAAACATAATCTCATATGATCCAGAATTTTTGTTCTTAGATATTTCCTAACTGAATTAAATTCTTATGTCCACACAAAACCCTGCACACAAGTGTCTATACAAGCTTCATTCATAATTACCAAATGTTGTAAGAAACCAAGATGTGTTTCAATAAGTTAATGGATAAACTGTGACACAGTCATAGAAGAGTGTTACACAGCAATGGAAAATGAGTTTTTCAACCAGGAAAAACATGAAGGAACCTTAAATTCATGTCAAAATTCATGTTGATTTCAATGAAAGAAGTCCATTTGAAAAGGCTATATACTGTAAGATTCTAACAATATGATGTTCTAGAAGAGGCAAAACTAAAGAGACAGTAAAATTATCAGTAGAAAAAATAGATTCCACATGGAAGAATATAAGTGGAGGATTATTGAATATGTGGATTAAAAAAGAATATGATTCCATTTATTAATGTTCGATACTGATGACTTTTAGGTCTTTCTCTTCTTTTTTCCCTTTCTGCCCCACATCTGGGAAAACTGATAAGAAAATTTGGATACTCCTTTTAGCAAGAGTAGAATTTTGAATCATAAAAGTCCCTGCCTTTGGGATAGTCTCACTCCTGCCATAGCCCCAGCAACCATAAAACCTCAAGCCAGTTTCCTTATTATTTTTTGATCCATTTGGGAGCCACTCTGCTTTCCCTACAAAGCCTTAACCTTTTTACAAACTCTTAGGGTGTATATGTTATCATCATTATCACCAGAACCAAGTTTTGGGTGGAGGTTCCATTTTGTATCTGTAGGTTGTTCACAACAGTTTGTGCTATGGGCAACTTGTCCAGATAATGACCACTAGTACATATAAGGGGTCCTTTATATTTTTCTGTGTTGTTCACTAGTTCTGCTGACTGCTGACAAGTGTTGTGATGATGCTACTAAATTTCCTACCAGTTGGGGGGTGGGGAATGTATGGTATTGCTAGTTACTGTTGCATTAACGTTAGTATAGTGAGGCATAATTTACTTACCTTTTATTCATAGAGATAATATCTCAATCTTTGAGCCTCAAACTGTAGAGCCTCCATTCTTTAGAGAAAATGTGATGTAGCCCTTACCCCAACATAAAAAGCCTTACACTGTTTCTTACTCAGGATGAATAATGGTACAGAAATCTTTCTATAAAAGAAAATTTTATTCCAACCCTCATAGTGGCCCATATGGACCAAAAAAAAAAAGTCCTAATGAGTCTCCAGTATTGATTTATTGACTATCATTAGCTTTATACTTTTTTTCCTAGTTAAATATGGACATTCTTTGCAAATTAAAACACTTTCTTATAATAATTTTGTCAGGGAAGATTAAAAAGGGCATATTTAGGTTTTAGGGCCCCATAGTATTTTGTCTCAGGAATTGTTGGCACTCACACAAGAAGCAATGATTAACTGCGTGGATGTTATGCAAGGGTTTAGGACGTATACTATTAAAACAAAGAGACGATATCAAGCAGGAATAGAGAACTCAAAAAACACAAGTAGTAAAGTACATACTATGCCTTGAACTTCCAATATCTTAAAATCCAGGATGGCCATGAATAGTCTATAAACAGCATGACTTATATTTCAATGAAGGGCTATATTCAAAATGATATCTTCACATACTTAATACACTAGGAGGCAGAATATATTATCAGACTATGTAGCAATGGGAGCATTCTGGTTAGTGATGTGACTTTCTTAGAAAGAGGGAGTCTAACAACCTACTGATTGCTTCTAATCTGTTCTTCTGTTGAGCTAGTTCAGACCTGCTCAATCACCAAAAGAGGTTATATAACCCCAAGCATATCTCTCATCAGTTCACCCTGTAACGTTTGAAGGTTCTCTATGTATAAGTATCTCCATCTGTTTTAATTGATCACCAGGTTGGGTTGTAAAATGGTTTCTGTTTCAGAGAAGTTTCTGTAATTTGTCTGAGAGTTGAGTATCAATAAGACTCATAATGTTCGGCCAGAGGAGAAGTAATAGATCTATACACTTTAAGAGATCAGTTATGAAACAGCCATGGAAGATCATTTGTGGCAGTTTATCCACATCTGTAATAGGGAAAGAGGGAGCTTTTTACTCACTCATTTCCTACAATGAATTCCCTACATTCTTCCTTCTACAATGGTCAGTCATGTTCATAATAAACCAATCAAAACCTGTTATCTACCCTGATTAAGGAGATCCCACTGAGGGATTAGCCAAATTCCTTTATTCTTTTTCTGGAGCAAAGAGGCTTACAGGATCCAGAGTCACAATTTTTTAATCATAAACAACAACTGGGATCAAATGAAGGACCTATAGAACTTCCAGAAAAAAAGTCAGTCTTCAAATTCATGTCAGTTCAGGTATTCTTGATCTGAGCAATATGACCTACCCAATTTTTCACTGAGGTTATGCAAATTGTCTATCTCTGAGGCCAATGCAAAGGTGAGGTGGGAATGATTGAAGGGGAGAGAAGAAAAAAGAGGGAGATACAGAGAGAGAGAGCACACATTATCTCCACTGACTCTCAGCTACCTGAGAGCTCATCTACAAAGAGGGTAAGATCTTATATAATACAAAAATAATTGAAAACAGTTGAAATTCATGTTCTTGTACAGGTTATTGCTAGAGAAGCTATTATGGTTGGCATAATAGTCTATGGGGCAGTATGACTCACACATTGAAAAATAATTTTCCTTTGAGCATTCTGCTCCACTGTTGTGGTTTCATTACTATGACAAAATTTATCATTGATCCATTGGGCTATAAAGATAATGGTCACAATATTTGATTTGGATTTCTCAGTCCAAATGTTTTTCTTGAAAATTGTGTACATACATACACATGTGCAACATAAAGATTTAACACATGAGCCTATTGCTGTATCTGTTTTCATAGAAAGAAAACTTATATGGGTATCTTAGTAATTCTGTGCCTGTTGAACCATTAGCTTTATTATATAGTTAACTTATTTGTTTTGACCTATAAGTCTGCATAAATGTAGAAATAGGTCAATCTGTCTATAGCTGAGAGTATCATGTGATGTTCAGCCCATTATAGAAAGAATCCAATGTTGTTTGCTATTGGCAATTCATTGCTATTATGAGACAGTATTCTATTGGTTCATCCACCTCAGAGGTGAGTTGTTACGGGATTATCCTGGTTTTTAATGAGTGCTCAGTCACATTTATGAAAATGGCTAAGGTTTTAGGAGTTAGTTTTACCTCTTAACCAGAGGCATAATTTTCTTAACAAAATGGAACATTTAGGGGTTTGTCCCACATTATATGATTTTACCTCAGAGAGACTAATTTCAAAGTGAGACAAGTTGGAACTCTATGACTTTTTAAAAAATTGTTCAAATTGAAGTATAGTTGACATATAAAGTTATAGATATGCAACATAGTGGTTTAACAATTATATACTCAACTTGATAAGTATAGTTACCATCAGTCACTAAAATTATTACAACATTATTGCCTATATTCCCTATGCTTCACTTTCCATCCCCATAACTTATTTATTTGATAAGAGAAATTTGTACCTTTTAATCCCCTTCACTTACTTTGCCTATCCCTCCCAATTCCTTCCCACTAGGTTGTTCTCTAAATTTATGAGTCTATTACTCTTTGTTGTTTATTTTGTTTTTTTTAGATTCCACATTTAAGTGAAATAATAGGGTATTTGTCTTCTCTCTGACTTATGATAGCTATGCCCTTTTTTAAAATAAGTAAATAGGTTTCCATTAAGATCCTGTAACAGACCAGTTAGCAGTAGCTACTAAACACAGGTAGGAAGCCCTAGAGTCTACAAATCCAAACTGGACAAATATGAAGAGAGCCTTGATAACAAAAGTTCTAGTCATCCTGAGGTGGCAAGTAATATCTGCAATTTCATAGGGACTAAAGAAAATTAAAAGACTCCAGGGAAGAGCTTAATTTATCATTGCCTTGACTGTATTTAAAGCTTTTTGGTCTTAGGGACTCCATTCAAATTCAGATATCTATTTATTTGGTATAAAGGCTGTAGCAAATTCCCAGATGTAGAATATGCTATCTCCAATTTTTAAAGCGGCAATTTGTTTTCCAGTTTATTTGTCATTGGTAGATGAAAGGTAAACAGTTTATCTTTAGAATGTTCATACAGCCACCAACAGTTCATATTATACAAACATTCCTTCAACCCACTGATGATAGGTTGTTGAGCATACCAAATTAAAGGTGGAGAATCTTATTTTTATTGTCTTTTGGAAGGCTATAAGAAATAAAGCATTGGCAATATCCAAATCAAGATAATAAATGAAGTAGCTACAAAACACTCACTATTAGGGGTAAGTACTATAAGTTTTAAAGTGGGAAAACAAACATAAAACAAAGAGCAAACTGGTTTATGGTGGAAAAAAGATCCAAAAAGCTCAGGGATTGGGTGTATCAGGACCTCAGGAATAGGGGAAAAGTCAGGGCTGAATATAGAAAAATGGGCTATAAGTATGTTTAAAGTATCTGAAATTGGAAAAATACTGGTAGGTATTGAAGCTGGGTGTTAGGAAGATGGGAGTTCATTATATTTCTCTGTCCATTTTGGTATATGTTGAAAACTGTCCATAATAAAGGTTTTAAAAAAACAGGCTCTGAGATGTTCTCCCCAAATCTGCACAGTTGTGAAGATACCCCTAACTGATCTTGCCAGAAAACCACAAGTTTATTGTGAAGAATGAATAAAATCAAGATCTCTAAATATTCAGGCTTCAGGAAGAATTGAAGAATAGAGTATTATACTCAAATCAAGGGTACTAAACAAAGAGTTATAACTTAAATGCAGAGACTTCCAGCTTTTTTTCTCCACTTGGGATTATCAATGACAGTCATAATTTCCAGGTAAGATATTAGAAGAATCTTCCATGTGGAATCTAGCCAGTTCAGGAGTAAGACTTGAAGAAACAAACACCAGGACTTACCTCATAATGTAGCCCAACCTGTAACCTTAAAATGCAGGTGAACACACATAGACACACAGAGAGCTTACAATTAGTTTTTTAGTTCCCATCCTTAAAAATGAATAGATAGACCGGGCGCCTGGGTGTCTCAGTGGGTTAAAGCCTCTGCCTTTCGCTCAGGTCATGATCCCAGGGTCCTGGGATCGAGCCCCACATCGGGCTCTCTGCTTGGCAGGGAGCCTGCTTCCTCCTCTCTTTCTCTCTGCCTGCCTCACTCCCTACTTGTGATCTCTATCTGTCAAATAAATAAATAAAATCTTTAAAAAAAAATGAATAGATAGCCAAAGATGACTAGATATCTGAAGAAAGCTGTTGAAATGAATGACAAAGAAGAAGACAGCAAATAAATAAGAAGAAAAAGAAACTTGGTGAAACACAGACTATTTAGGAAAATGAAAACCTCAAAGAGCAACAACAATCTGCCATTAATATCCTAAGACAGAAGTGGGGATATATTGCATCTATAAAGTAAAAATGCAATGCTATTAAATAAGTTTTATTAGAAAACATTAAAGAACTCTCAGAAATTAAAAATGTGATAGGAGAAACAAAAAGCTAAGCAAATTATTGAAAGATCAAGCTAAACACATCTTCCAAACAGTAGACAAAAACAAAAACGAAAACTAAAAAACAACAACAACAAAAACCCCAGACAAAAAACAAACAAACAAACAAAACAGGAGGAAATATAAGAGAAATAGAGAATCCCTCCAGAAGATGCAATATCTGTAAAACAAGGGTTTTAAGAACAGAGAATAAGGGAAATAGTAGAAAGAAAATCAACAAATAAATTTAAGATAATTTCCCATAACCAAAAAACTTGAGTTTCCAGATTGAAGGACTCATTAAAAAGCCGAGGACAAGAGATAAAAAAACAGCTAAGTCAAGGAACAGCAATGACAATTTCAGAGTACTGGGAATAATGAAAAGATCTAAAAGTTTCCAGAGAAAAAGAAGAAAAAAAAACAGGTTGTAAACTAAGAATCAACAAGCAGGTTTTAGTTTTATCGAGAGCAATACTAGAAATTAAGGAAAATGAAAAAATGCCTTCAAAATCATAAGGGAAAATAATTTCCAATCCATAATTCTATACCAAACTAAACTGTCAAATAAGTATCGTGATTAACCAGAGATATTTTCAGACAGACAAATTAATTTTTCATCCTGTGCATCCTTGATAAGAAAGCTATTGAATGAAGTGCTTCACTAAGATGAGGAAATAAAACAAGAATAGGAAGACAAGGGATTCAAAGCAAGAAAGAAAAGAAGGAATGACTTAGAATGAAAACAAAGGGAGACCCCAGAGTAAGAATAGAATAGCAGACCCAGAAAACATTGTCCATATTAATGCAAGTCAGAAGTTTCTAAGAGTGATGTTTCCAAGAATATTTAATTGAGAATACCTAATATGTGTAAAAGTAATGAGAGGGAATTATGACAAGCAGGGAATAGGGGTTGGGATATGGTAGTTGGGGTAAATTTTGGAACGTTACAGTTTAAAAAACTAAACAAATAAAAAGGAGACATACTTTAGCTCCACAGAAACAGAAAATTGAGAGAAAAGAAAAAATAATCATGGTATTCTACATGGCTCAACAATGAACAGCATCTGCATAAGAAAGGAAGGAAGGAAAGGGGGAAGAAAAGAAGGAAGGGAAGACAGAAGGGAAAGAAAGAAGGAAAAGGAAGAAAAGCAAGAATCAGCAATATCCACAGCAAAATACCAAGACTGCAGTACTGACGACACACTCACAATTAGGGTGTAAGTAGTGTAAGTCATAATGATCATAATACTTTCTTATCTAAGCCTCTACAGACCACAGAAAGCTTCAAGTACCATTGGTCTTCAAGGGCTGGGCAGAATTATTACACTTGGAAACTATACTGAATAGTACCATTGTTTTAATAAATATTCTGAGAGGATAAAATTATTTTTTCTTCTCTTGCCTGTATTATCTCAATTGTATAATTTTGTCAGGCTTTATGGATACAGAATATTCTTGGCTGTATATAAAATTGATTTTCCTAAAAGCCACAGATATGGGTAGCAATGCATACATCCAATCAGCATGTCCATATGGATGGTCCTGAAGTTTCATCTCCCTTCTTTTGGTGGCTTAGGAGAGAGTTGGCTCCCCAGATCTGAGTTAGTTCAATAGGCTATGAGTTAGCACTACTTACTATGATCCCAAGCCTTCCTGTTTTTAACCAGGAGGGTTCTATGACGAGGCAGTTTTTATTGTTACATAGCTATTAAATGGGTAATTTCTGCCCTCCTCAAACTAAAAATATAGAGGGTGTGATGTAGGTGGGATACCTTTCTCCTGGAACTGGACTATAACATTCGTATACCATCTGTGCTCAACCTAAACCACATGATAATGAGTTTGGGGGATCAGGTTTTCTCTGCTATGAAGTTTTTCCTCAGAAAGTCCTATATTTTATATCTGCCTCACTTGGTACTAGTGCCATGTATCCATCAACATTTTACATGACAGTGTGGGAAGCCTTGACAAGCTAAGGCACAATTTAAGTCAAGTAAATACTTAGTATGTGAGTAACTGATTGTCACTTTTTTCCCCCTCAAGAAATAAAACTCATGGTTCTCCTATTAATTCTGTTTTTTTTTATATTTCACTGAATGATGAGCTTGTTTTAAAGGAAACACCCCACAGGTTAAGGCCTATGAGTGTTCTGGCTTGGAATCTAATCCCCCCTATTTTTTTTTTTTTTTTGAATTGTATAGAGTAGAAATTTTCAAAGATTTTTGTGGGAAATAATTTAAGATACTATAAAAGAATCATTTGGAATGAGTAATGGTTTGATCCACAGCTAATATTTATAAATCTATACCTAACACACACTGTTTTATAACTAACATAAACTGAGAAGTTCTTTTTTTTGCCATTATTGTATTAAACTCATTACAAGGAATAATTTGGTAAGTTACCCAATAGCTCTACGAGAATTAGCAAATAAATGATAACCTTATGGTACACAAAACTCCAGATATCATATATGTATATCACCTTTGGTAAAGATCTAAGTATAAGAAAAAATGTATACACTTGAGAAGACACAAAATATCTTTGGGCACAAAATTTTGGACACAAGCTGAAAAATATTATTGTTAGGAATTTGACAACAAATTTATATGCTTGGGCTCCAATATGTTGATAAGAAAATGAGGAACATCCAAATAGAAAAATATTTGAAATACTTAAATGCCCGATTCGTAACAGATATAAGTCAACAAATGTACTGCCAGTGATAAACAATATAGAACAGTTTGGAGCACTTGCTTTGTGCTTAAAAATATGCTCACTGTTTTAATCTTCACCAAACTTCTCTATGAAGTAGATAGTCACACCAATTTTTTCATGTGAGGAAATTGAAGCAGACAAAGGTTAAGTGATTTGACAAAAACTATACAACTGGTAAAGATTGTAAAAAAGAAGAAAAACCTATTTGATCTTGGCATTGGCAAATTAAATTATGCTTTGTTGAGAGTAGAGAGAAGTCTGTATTTTCAGATATTGTTGCTAGACAGATAAATCATAAGAACATGTTTATGGGCAATATATTATCATATGTTAATAAATTTATCAACATTTATATTTTTGATCCACTAATCTGACTTATAGGATATCATCTTGAACAAAATTAGAACTATAAAATATGTATTAAAATGCATAACTTAGTTTTATTAATGATAGTTTAAAATTAAAAGACTTTAAGATCCCAATAGTAAGTAAGCATTTTGATAAATGGTTGCTGAATTAAAGGAGGGTTTCAATAATTTTTAGTCATGTGGAGAAATGTTTGTGATAAGGAGAATATGTAGGTGTGTAGGGTCATCATATGTGTATGCATGTATATATGTGCATGTGTATGTTCACATATATATGATATATAACAAATGTATATATAAACATTATATACATATAAACACACGTACATATATACACAGTATAAAAATGATATGGATATATAGTACATTCTTAATTTTCTCTTTATCATGTAATCACACACATATAGGTAAAAAATTATTAAAATATTTATAAGATTTTCATCATTGTGAGTGTAGATTTACTTATTTATTTTTAAAGATTTTATTTATTTATTTGATGGACAGAGATCACAAGTAGGCAGAGAAGCAGGCAGAGAGAGGAGGAAGCAGGCTCTGTGCCAAGCAGAGAGCCCGATGCGGGGCTCGATCCTAGGACCCCGGGATCATGACCTGAGCTGAAGGCAGAGGGTTTAACCCACTGAGCCACCCAGGCATCCCTTGAGTATAGATTTATAAGAAGTTTTTCATGCTTTCCATTTTTTACAATCAATTATTTTATAATCAGAAAATATAAAATTACTGTAATCATGATTCATCCTTTGTCATTCATTAAGAAAGTAACATGAATTTATTTATTTTGCTGGAGCACAGGTAGATCTTAAAATTCACACAACTCACAGTAATCTTCAAGATTTTTTTTACTGTGTGGCATTAATTGTGCCAGTTAAAGATCTCCTATATCCTAATACTGTAACTTTTAGTGCCCTCCGTTTTTGATTCTGGGCTTACCTATGTTAATTGTTTGGCCAACTGGTTATTATTAGCAAGCCTGAGACACAGAGAGGCTTGAAAAGTGTATGCACGCCCCCTCTTGCTACCCATTGCATAAATGGGCTTGCTTACTCTTGAACCTCTGCCATAACCATGAGAGTATCGCTAGAATGCTATAAGAATTTAAATACATGAAGAGCCAAGTGTCCCAACAGAGACCTTTCTAGCAGCCAGTCACAGTCAATAGTCTACTACCTCCATGGCATGAATAAGGCCTGCTAAATTCCACCCCAAAATTGCCCAACTCATAACAACTATTTTTCCCACCCATATTTCCCATGAGAAATAATAAACCATTTTTGTATTAAGCCACTCTGTTTGGGTGCTTTTTATGCAGCATTATTTTAATAGTAGATAATTGATCATCTTTGCATATGAAGTCTATATTGGTCAATACAGTACAGACAGCTGATGGATTGGATGATTCTGCTTATATAAAGTAGACAGAGAAACTGAAAATTTAGGATACTGGAGTTAAATAAATGGAAATATTCAATTCTAGAACATAGGCAAATATATCTATGTGTATTAAAAAATGTGTCATCTTCCTAAATGTTCAAATAGCTGTATACTGTGAACTGTGAGTGTTTTTAATTTCCACAATAGTTTTCCATAGTTTATTAGGTATGTCTAACTCTATCAAAACTAAATACTTTATTTTTTTATAAGTTTCATAAAGAATTGTTTTTTTTCTAGTCCTAAATGTGATACTCTGTAGAATCAATTCCTTTTGTGTTTAAGGTGGATATTCGAATCAAAGAAAACTACACCTATCACCTATCTTGCACAAATTTATCTTAAGATGAAATTGTTGGGTAATTCTAATTCCTCATAAGATAAAATCCTGCGAAGTCTTTTTTTTTTCCTGAGAAGTCTTTTGAAGTCATTACTAAAACACAATATCTTGATGAAAAATCAAGGTAACAATACAAGAAGATGCTGTAAAAAGTTTTAAAAACAACACATGCCTGAAAGTAAAGGCTTTAAGTTATATCTACACATTTCCAGTCTTGTATTATTTGTCTGGTAACTAAAGCACACAGACTTGGGTTGATAATTCACCTTGTGGGTTTGTTTTTTTTTTCCAAAGATTTTATTATTTGAGAGAGAGAGAAAATGAGAGAGAGAACATGAGAGGGGAAAGGTCAGAAGGAGAAGCAGACTCCCTGCTGAGCAGGGACCCTGATGCAGGACATGATGCTGGGACTCCAGGATCATAACCTGAGCCAAAGGCAGTTGCCCAACTAACTGAGCCGCTCAGGCGCCCGTCACCTGTCACCTTGTGGTTTTTAAAGTAGTGTTTTATTTTTTTATTTTTTTAAAAGATTTTATTTATTTATTTGACAGAGAGAGAGAGACATCACAAGTAGACAGAGAGGCAGGCACTGAGAGAGGAAGGGAAGCAGGCTCCCTGCTGAGCAGAGAGCCCGAAGCAGAACTCAATCCCAGGACCCTGAGATCATGACCCGAGCCGAGCGGAAGGCAGAGGCTCAACCCACTGAGCCACCCAGGAGCCCCTAAAGTAGTGTTTTAAACTGTATTTTAAATCATTGACCTGTGTCCATAGTAACAGGAATAGTATTGCTAATTCATCAAAAACATTGAATCGTATAACACTGGGAGATATTCAATTCAGCTTAACTCTTTCTGTTCCTGGAGTAATACTGCTGGTGCTGGTTTAGAGCTTGAACTACTCTTCAGGTCTCTTGGCTACTCATTTAGTGCTTCTTGCACTAATCTCTGCTCACTGATATGTTATTTACATTTCAGAGCTAACCTAAGGCAATTAAATAAAATTATAAGTATATCCTCAACAAGAGCTATAGCTATACCTATATGATAATAGACCATGAATCAAATAAGAAAATATTTTGTAGATAATTTTGTAGATAGGTATAATTGGTATATATATTTATGCTTGCTTTACTATGATTTGCTTAAAAAAGAAAAAACAAAACCTTTTTTTTTTAACCTCAAATGACCACAATGAAGGCTTTCTCTTTATATTATATAACTGGTAGAGCATTCCTTCCAAAAAGACTACTTTCCTACTCCTCCCTTAGCCATCTGTGGTTTATACAGATGTTTTTAATCTATTTGCCCCACATCATCTCCTATAGGGATAGCATGTAAAGTCCATTCATGTCTTTGGATTGTGGGTGATGATTTTAGGGCATGTGTTGAAGTGCTTACAAACTATTAATTCATTTTCTTTTCATAACAACCTATGAAGCAGGTATTGATTTTATCCTAATTTCACTTGTGAAAATTGAGGTAGTGAGAGTAAGTAACTTGCCTGAGGTTATACAACTAAGAAATGGCAGAGACTGGAGAAACTCAGACTATGTCTCCAGGGCTAAGCTCTATTTTTTTTTTTTTTTTTAAGATTTTATTTGTTTGACACAGAAAGAGAGAGAGTACATTCAGGGAGAATGGCAGGCAGAGGGAGAGGAAGAAGCAGACTCCCCACTAAGAAGGGAGCCCAAATTCAAGACTCAAACCCAGGAACCTGGATCAAGACCTGAGCCAAAGGCTTAACTGATTGAGCCACATGGGCATCCTTCCAGGGCAAAGTTCTTATTCTCTGCAACCACTGAAGCCTTACTCATCTTATTTATCTTTTGGCATGTTTATATTTCTTTAGAGCATCACTCTGCATGTTACTGTGAGGTCTTCATAATTTTAAGATTGTTTCTTAAAATGTTTAGGCCAAGTAAATATTTTCATTTGATGCTGAGTTCACAATGGTAGGGTAGTGCATGTTACTAGTTTCCTAGTATTGCTTTATTACTGAATATTATTAAAATCTGCTGCAGAGATTTTTGTCTAGTTGTCAGTACATGGAAGGTTATTGACTGGTTCTGTTAGAACATCTGTAGAGGCTCAAAGATTAATAAAGGGTAACAGCTTGTTTAGATCATTATCTCAGCAGATTTTTAATTTCATTGTTTGTAATAGACCAAAAAAAAAAAAAAAAGGAAAAGGAAAAGAAAAAACAAACCACCACCACCAACCAACAAACAAACAAAAATCAACTTTCGGAATTTAACTACTGTAGTAAACACTCTGAGACTGCCATTGTCACCACCTTAGAACAAGCCTATATGAAAACAACACTGACTCTAATATTCATTAACGTTACTATACAGCAAAAATTGAATAGACATTTACTCATCTCTCCTGAAAAGTTGTCTTTTTCAAATCATTTTTACATTTTTAAGAAGAGGGAGAGAGCAAGAGCAAAAAAAAAAGGAGAAAGAAATAGAGGAGATATATCCTTCCATATTTATAAAGCAGCTATAGTAGGTTGAAACTATACATTGGCAAAACATCTCACTCTGGCATTCTAGAGTATCTATCTGAGAAATAGCACAGGAAAGAAGCTTCTAATGCTTAGTTAAAATAACCTTACTTTCATTGTGGATACTGCTATAGGGAGACTAAGTTCTGCCATAGGTTACTAGAGGTTAACAACTGTAGGAGAGGTAGATGGGGGGATATGGTAATTGGGTGACAGGCATTAAAGAAGGCACTTGACGTAATGAGCACTAGGTGTTATATACAGCTGTTGAATCACTAAATTTGAGTCTGAAATTAATAATACACTATGTTAACTAACTTTAATTTAAATAAAACCAAAAAAGAAAAGTTAACAACTGTGTTGGAGGTAAAGTATGCCAAGAATATCATAAATATGTTAATTAAAAACAATGCAATGTATTTCTATTTTACATTTACATAGAATATCAATAATATATTCAAATATATTTCACTGAATTTAATGTTTGGGAAAGTTTGGGTAAATGTAGAAGCTGGTATATTGAACTAATTTTGGAATTTTAAATGACTGTAAAGCCTTACTATAGACATCTTATAGGCCCATTAGGTTTAGCCAGTGAAAATTTTCTGCTAGAGTGGAAAGAGAAGAATAAGCAGAAAGATTTAAGAATTAAAGAAAACAATATGAGGATAGCAGACTCTATCCTTTCTGATAAATTCATTCATTATTTTTCTAATACATAATCATAATATATGTCAAATATAAAGCCATATATCTTGGGCACATAATTTATATTAGTTGCTTTTTTTGTTTAAAAAATAATTCTACCTGTTTTTGCACTCAAAAAGTGGATCAGTACTCTCATACTAAAACTTGATGCTTGCTTGTTATTTATGTGAGGAAAGCATACTTTCATATTATTGAGCTGGTAATCAGGACTGTATTTAAAATAATTTATCAGTCTTATATTACAATTTACTTACAGTGGGCCCTGTGATAAATAATTATATTGTATCCCATAAATTGTCTCATGAATCTCTATATTGAGAACTTTTACATAATATATATGCAGAGCTCAAACTTCTCCAAAACTCTGGTAATTTATAACTAAACATATCTTTGAGCAATAAAACAAAAAGATTTTCTTTACAATCATTAGGATTTTCTAGACTACAAAATAAAATATTAAATATAGAAAGAGAAACTCAGTATAATATAATCAGGTATGGAATAGGATATATTATGCAATGACCTCACCATTGACCTACCTGAGGTAGGTGTTAGTTGCAGAAGAGGCCAAAGATCATTTTTTTTTATTAGGAGGACACAGCTAAGAACAGATTTAAGTGGACCTTATGAATAAGATTAAAGTGCAATATATTTACATTATTAAAATTTACACTTTAAAATTCTATCAACTTTTATGTCAAAGTAAAATTCTTGCTAAACATGATAGAAATTCCTACATCATCAAAATCTTTCTCCACCAAATTTAATTCCATAAATCCCAGGTGCTCCCAATAAAGGCGACCTCAATCTCTCCAAGATTAATGTTTTTCTGACACTACTTGAAAAAAGTTGGAAGGACAGGTTTGGGAATGAAGTTGAAAATAGCAACTTTCAGACTGACATTAGTTTTCTATTGCTGCTATAACAAAGTAACAGAAACTTAGTACTTAAAAATGACAAAGAACTATTATTTTACAGTTCTGCAAGCCAAAACTCTACAATCAGACTCACTAGTCTCAAGTCAAGGTGTGACTAGGACTGATCTTCCCAGAGTTTCTGAAAGGCAAATCCATTTCCTATTTATCAGCTTCTAAAGGATTTTTGAAAATGTGTTTTCTCCTCTTTTTATTCTGAGCTCTCACCAGCAGAGATTGTAACATCTGTATTTCTACCAACAGTCTGTTTACAGTCATCTCTTTTTATTTTCATTTTTGCTCATTTATTTTTTATTATTATTATTTTTTTAAATTTACTTATTTTTTTCAGCGTAACAGTATTCATTGTTTTTGCACAACACCCAGTGCTCCAGGCAATACGTGCCCTTCCTATTACCCACCACCTGGTTCCCCCAACCTCCCACCCCCACCCCTTCAAAACCCTCAGGTTGTTTTTCAGAGTCCATAGTCTCTTATGGCTTGCCTCCCCTTCCAATTTTTTTTTTTTTTTTTTTTTATGGACATTGGGGAGGGTATGTGCTATCGTGAGTGCTGTGAGGTGTGTAAACATGGCGATTCACAGAACTGTACCCCTGGGGATAAAAATACATTATATGTTTATAAAAAAAAATTGGAAGGGAGTCATCTCTTTTTTGACATCAAAGCCAGTTTACTTATTTCATTTCTATTCTTAACTCTCTTTTGTTTTGCAAGTTGATTAATTCACTGACTCACATGGTATTTAACTCATATCTATATGGTTCTCTGTGGCCTTGCTTTATTGTGGAGCTCTTTAAAAGGAAAAAACTAAAACTCTACCAGCTTCTTCTCATGTTATTCCAAAACCACTTCCACATTTTGAAGTATTTGTTACAACTGTACTACATTTCCAGGTGCTAAAATCTATATTTGTTTCTTTTTTTTTTTTTTAAGATTTTATTTATTTATTTGACAGACAGAGATCACAAGTAGGCAGAGAGGCAGGCAGAGAGATGAAGGGAAGCAGGCTCCCTGCTGAGCAGAGAGCCAGAAAAGGGGCACAATCCCAGGACCCTGGGATCATGACCTGAGCTGAAGTCAGAGGCTTAACCCAGGCACCCCTCTATATTTGTTTCTTATAGCTGCTATAACAAATTACCTCAAACTTGGTGTTTTTGTAACAATATAAATTTGTTTTCTTGCAGTGTTGGAGGTCAGAAGAGTAAAATAAGGATATCCCAGTAACTGCAGTTTTCCTTTTAGGGAGAAGATATTTACTTACTTTTTTCAGATTCTACAATTACATGCATTCTTTGGACTGTGACCCCTTCTTGCATCACTTCAACTTCTTGATCTATCATCACATCTACTACTGACTGGTTTTCCTGGCTTCCTCTTTTAAGGACTCCTGTGAATATAGTCGGCTCACCTGGATAACCCAAGATGCCCTCTCCATTTTTAGAACCTTAATTTAATTACATCTGCAAAGTCCCTTTGACCATGCAAAAGTAACGTATGCACAAGTTCCAGGGATTAGAAAGTAAGCATTTTGGAGAGACCATTATTTGGGCTACTATGAATCTTGTGTGCAAAAATGTCTCAAATTTGGATCAACTAAGACAATAGAACAAGACAGAAGACTTTCTAACTAGCTAAATGTTCTTGGCATGTTTGATTAATGAAAACTGTTGGTAGCAAAATATGGAGCAATTTTAATCTACACGATATAGAGGATGATATGATGTGGGAGTTAAAGTGAACAATTTAGGATTTAAAATTGATGACCTGGACAAGTGGGTTAACAGGATGGACAGGGATAAGCTATTTTTATAATTAAACAAATGGAATTGATAAGGTTTGTCCACAATAGATCGAATAGATGTCAACAATAGAGTGAATGTACATTAAGACAGTAATACTGTCTATACTTGTAAAATATAAATAAGATTAAGAAATAATGTATAAAAAAGCATCAGGTACTGAGAAGTATTTAATTAATTATAATTAAAATTAATCATTATATATGGTCTGTAGCAAAATTTTCATTTTAACATAAATCTTAATTTTTAAAAAGGTAGTATCAGAATTATTACAATTATATTTAAATTTAATGAAATAAAACATTACCACTTGAATTTAGATTTGTGATTTGAGTTGAAATCAAACTAGTTTCATATTTTTATAAAAGCTCACCTTGGATACCCTAAATATAATCCTTTGAGAAAAGAATTATTACATGTGAGTTATTTAAAGATCAGAGGCTGAATTACAAAAATTTTACAGAATTTTTATAGAGAAAAGCATATTTCATTTAGACTCTTCAGATTTATAGCAGAGAAGATAGCAAAAAATATGCAAGAGAAATTTCAGTGTTTTCAAAAATCTTGTGAGTTTGAAATTCCTTTAGCTATTTAATAATACAATTAATATTTTAATAAATGGTTGTAGTTTTGTTATTCCTCTAAAATGTAAATATTTGTAAGAAAATTATTTCACATAAACCAATTATGAAGAGGGTTTTAAACAAAAATTTTAAAAAACTTAGCCTCATAATTAACTTGACATTATCAGAAAATTTCTTAAATTGAAGGAATGCTTCAGATTTTAAGACCAAATTAAAAAAGAAAGAGAAAAAAACAAAATGTTTTATCTTTGCATGTATTTAGATTTTTTAAGAAAAAAATACTTAGGGTTGGTTTACTACTTGATTTTTGTATATATCTTTTCATTTATTTTTCACTTGTAGTTTTTTAGGATTTTTTTTAGAGTGGAGGTTTTTCTATTGGATACTGTAGGGATCACAGTACTGTGTAAGTATACTACTGAGACTTAATATTATACCACTTCACTCAAAGTATAAGATACGTATAATGATGTAATTCATTCAGCGCCCATCCATGTGCTTTTTTTTTAAAGAATATTAATGGAAATTTACATTATGATTAAATTTTTAACATAACCTACAAAGCAGCTATTGCTTGAATTAATCTTATGCTTTCAAAGAAATTAAGAAAATGATAGTATTTATACTTAATCCAATATTTACTATTTCTTGTGCTCAGTAATTACTCCTGTATATCTGAGGTTTAATCACCTGTGAACTCCCTTCCACCTGAAGAAATTCCTTTAACATTTCTTGTAGTGTAAGACTGTTGTTGCTGATTCTCCTTAGCCTTTAATTTATCTCAAAATATCTGAATTTCAGTCTCATAATAAAGCAGTTTTTTGTTGTTGTTAGATGGAGGACATGGGGTTGACTTTTTTTTCAACACTTTCAAAAACCTGGTCTATTGTCGTTTGGCTTCCCTGTCTCTGTTGAAAATTCAGACATCTTATCATCACTGTTCTCATTTATATAATGTTCCATTTTTCTCTAGCTGTTTTCAAGATCTCTCTTTCATCTATAGTTATCATGAATTAGTTTGGCTCTTAAATGCCTAAATGTGGTTTTCTTACTTTTTTCCATGCTGCTTGTGGTCAAGTAAGCTTTTTGTACCTTAACTCGCTGTTTTTTACCAAAGTGGAGAAATTTCCATCATTATTCTTTAGGTATGTTTCTGCTGCATTTTTGCTCTCCTCCCTTTCTGCACATCTAATGAAATATGATTACATAAATTGATATCACCCCACAGAAGCATGATGCTATTTTTCTTGTTTCTTTAAATCATTTTTCTTCATTCTTCAGATCAAATATCTATGTCTGTAATCAAATTCACGGAATCCTCTGCTATCTTTCTTCATTAGTGTAGCCATTTCCAATTTTAGTTTTAATTTTAGCTACTGTAACTTTTATTTTTAAAATTTCCATTTGTCCATAAAAATCCATACACAAATATTTATAGTAACTTCATCCATAATTGCAAACAGCAAGCACCAAGATGTCCTTCATTAGGTGAATGAATTAAAAAAAATGCGGTATATCCAGACAAATAAATATTATTCAGTGAGAAAAAGAAATGAACTTTCAAACCATAAAAATACATAAAGGATCAAATGTGAATATTGTTAAGTGAAAATAGCCAGTCTGAATGACTACAAATATATGATTCCATTGATATGACATTCTAGAAAAGGAAAAACTTTAGAGGGAACAAAAAGATCAGTGGTTTTCAGGAATTTGGAGGGAGAGAGGGACATATGAATAGGAGAATACAGAGAATTTTAGATTAGTGAAACTATTCTATGTGAGACAATAATGGTGGATATATGAAATTATACATTTATCAAAATCCATAGAACTGTACAACACAAAGAATGGACTCTAATGTAAACTATGGGCTTCAGTTAATAAAAATGTATCAATATTGGTTCATCAGTTTTAATAAATGTACCATAACAAACCCAGACATTAAAAATGAAGAAAACTGAAATGAGAGAATGGGTAGGCATAAGGGAACTGTCTGTATTATTTGCTCAAATTTTTCTGTAAGCTTAAAACTGCTCTAAAATTCTCTATTAATGTGAAAATATTTTTATTTTGTCTTTTTTCACTGTTTTCATTTTTCTGCTGAGACTTTAAATATCTTAATTCATTACAAATATTTTTTCAAGTTCTTGAGTATATTTATAACAAGTACTTTAAATTCATAATTTCAACATATGGATTTTTATGCTCTCAGGTTTTTTTTTTTTTTTTTTTTACTCTTTTTCCTTTGACTGTGGGCCCAAGTTTTCACATGTGTAACATTTGATTTTATACTAGCTATTATGAATTATATGTTGTAGAGGCTCTGTATTCTGTTATCTTCCACTGAAGAGTATAGATTTTTTTTGTTTTAGCCAGTAGTTGACTTGACCTAACTTCTACTCCTAAGTCTGTCTTCTTTATAATGGGCAGCAGCTGAAATCTTTCACTTCTTTCAAAATTTGTTGCTGTTGCTCATTTGCTTGGAAGATAGGAATCTATTCTATGCATGCACCCTCTGGGAGTTAACCAATGGCTAGAGAAATGTTTGACCACAGATTCTGGAGTTTCTCCCCTATACCTTAATTTCTTCCTGGATTTCTTCTCTCACTTTTGAGATGCTGTGGGAATTCCAAATTCTATTCTCTGGATCTTCAAACAAGTAAAAATGTTTTATCTTTGCTCCTTGATATGGAGAGTATGCAGGCAACAGGTGTATAGGAATTTTTTCCAGTGTAGGTTTTTTTTTCACAGTAGAGTTCTTTCTGATTTCTCCTGCATTTATTCACTCTTACTTCCCCAAAATATATCTGTATTATTGGGAGTGGATGTTTCATACTGGTTTTATTATAGATATTTATATTATAAGAGCTTTTATTAGCAGTAGCATTAATATCACCATATTAGCAATCTTTAAAATTTAGTCCTGTGAGGATTCAAAAGAAGGCAGAAAAAAATCAATATATAAATAATTTGGAAATTAAAGGTCATAAGCAAGATAAAAATGTGGTATAGCAAAATTGCTGCAAAGTAACACATTTGCATTAAGATGTAATTAGTTTGAAGCAACCTCATTCCCTAGAAAATTTTTTAAAAATCTAATTTCATCCCACCATAAATACAAGGACATATCTGCACAAAGGTTACAATATGAGAGATAATGGTGATGGAAACTTTAGAAGAGATGGGAAAGATGGGCACACTAATATTACCTTTTGTTGTGAGAATTTGTTTCCTATTTCCCTTATTCAAGTTTTTAGCATTTGGTCCCTAAAAATCTCTAAATGAAAAGTTTGGGGAAAACATAACTGGCTTTAATAACAATTCTTCCACTTGCTAGCTCTGTGACCTTTGGGATATTGACTCCTATGAGTCTCAATTTCTTCTGGCTTCTTGTGAGGATAAAATATTTAACTCAATATTAGATTATGAAATTGAAATACCCAATTAATCAAAAAATGCTAACTTTAAGTGTCTAGAGTAGTGTCTAACACATAGTAGAAATATTTGTTTTTTCTCTTCATCTGTCCAAAATTAGGGGCAATTATAAACAATCCTATAATTTGGAACTAAAAACTGCATTTCTTCTGTTAGCAATGAAACAGTTTTTTCTTGCCCTTTCTTTAATAACTATCATAATTCCAAAGTGCTGTATTTTAGCTGAGACTATGAGGATTAGGAGGAAAGGAAATAATTTCATCTTATTTGTATCGCCCTCTTCTTTTCCTTCTTATATTATGGAGCATATAATCTCATTATGTCATTTTAATCCATATTTCATTTAAAATTCCCTTCCCACAAGCTATTCTGCACCTGCTCTTTGACCTACGCTTTCAGAGCACTTCTGAGTCTCTGAAGTCAGTTTTTGAAATGGCTCACTGAAGGGATAGAGTGCAGTAGGGCAAGGCATGTAAGGGAAAACCAAGATCTTTGTGTTAGTCCCTATCTTTTCTGAATTCATATGATAAACTTTGACAAATAATTTAACCCAACCCTAGCCTGACATCTTTAAAACTTGTCATAAAAACACCTGTCTCACAGGGTTTAATGTAAAGAAAAATCATAAGTCAGTGAAATTATTGGATCCTTTCTCTTGTGTGTGCAACAAATTACCAAGTATTTTGAGGAAATATCAATTCATTATTATTTTTCCAATCTTAATGTTTTAATGTGCTATGAAAATACTTAATTCTATATCAGTAACATAACATTTATGGCTTTAATATAATTTTAGTGAGTTTAGGCCAACATTATAGATGTGCCAAGAGAAAGGCAATGCCACAGAATTAAAGTTTGAATTGTTTTAATTTTACTCTGCAAAGTTGTTATCAGAACAATTAATTATGTATTTCATCTGGCAGGAAAAAATGTTATGAAGGAAGGAAAAATTAATATAATTTTTAAATGAAAAAAATCTTGTCAAGCTATTATTTGATTGTCAACACATATTAAAACAACTTTTTGTACCATACAAACCAAAGGTAATATTCACAAATATTAAAAATGAATTAATCCATTTAATTTATTTTGTTCATTATTATAATTGCCTCAGAAGATTAAGATATGTATTACTTTAAAAAGATGCACATCAACTACAGAAGCTTGTTCTTGGTTAAACCCAATAAATTCAGAAGACAAATACCATGTTTAATTGATTTTATTCTAATATACTTTGAGTTCAGTACAATGTTATGACCTTCAACCATAGTCTTGTGGCTGTTCCCTATTATCAGTTGGAGGCACTAGATTAAAACATGACCTTTAACAATTACCAAAAGAGATCATCTGTGTTTTCTCTATTCAAAGAGTTATGGGTTCTTTTAACCTTTTGAAGACAACTTTTATTCATCCAGTGTTATTTAAAAACCCAAATGACTTTTTGAGACCCTTTTAATTCTAAAGAGGGGAGATATTTAAAGAAGGACAAGGTAAGTATTAAAATTAAACATTTGGTAATCAGTGTATAGACTCTTGCCTATGATGTATTCAAAAGCATGTGAATATTCCTTCTTACTGCAAATTGATGTCAGCCCTACTGAGAGAACCAAAAGCCCTGCAAATCTGTTGAGCTTCTGAATACTACTGAAACCTCTGGTGAAATGTTTGAATTAGAGTTCGTCAGTGTATAAAAGCAAAATTCTTGAAGTTTTACTTTCCATATTAATATCTGGACTTTTATTTAACATTTCCATTAATTAATAGAATGTGAGCAAACTTTGAGATATTGAGTACTTGGATTTCATCAGAAATTAACTGTTAATTGGACAGAATTGCCTAACTCTAGAAAAGGGTCATATGTTTTGCTAAATTTTATCTTGACTGTGATTTTAAAGTAAGGAAGGATTGTAATTTGACAGAAAGGGCATGAGTTTCCTAAAGTAAGGTTAACTATGTAAAAAGAATCTTGAAGACCTGAGAGAGAAAATTATATGAGAAAATGACCTTTAATTTTGCCTATGTGTACTACATGGAAGAAACTGTGTTAGCTATCCTAAATAACATGCAAAATAAGATAGTTAAAAAATACATTAAAACAAAGTGAATAAAGTTTTAAAATATGTGGATGAGCACATAAATACCATATTCTGTAATACAGAAACAAAACAAAACAGTATCAGACACAGGGAACTTAAAAACACGAAATAGCATAAAGAATAGCATGTTGTGATAAGAAGTGCACATGTTAAAGAAATTCGAATACATGTATAGATATATATGCCAAATAATATATTAACTGAATATATACAAAAATTTTAGAAATGCAAGAAGATTTTAGTAAACATTTCTAAGAATTTGAGAGACCCAGTATCCAAAAAGAAGGGATTGCATTAAATGTGTACATTGTTGTGGGTAATACAGACATTTTAATAATATTTTTTTCTTCCAATGCATTAGCATGGAATGTTTTTCTATTTCTTTGTTTCATCTTCCACTTTCATTCAAAAGTGTTCTATAGCTTTCAGAGGACAAATCTTTTACCTCTTTTGTTAGGTTAATGCTTAGGTATCTTATAGTTTTTGGTGCAATTGTAATTGGGATTGATTCTTTGATTTCCTTTTCTGCTGCTTCATTATTGGTGTATAGAAATGCAACAGATTTCTGTATGTTGATTTTATATCCTGCAACTTTGTTGAATTCCTCTTTTAAGCTCTCACAATTTTGGGGTGGACTCTTTCATTTTCTGCAGAGAGGATCTGTCAGGTGTGATTTCTTCCTTGCCAACTTGGATGTGTCTTATTTCTTATTGTCTGATTATTGAGGTTAGTACATTTGGTACTATGTTAAAAAACAGTGGTGAGTCTGGACATCCCCCCTTGTTCCTGACCATAGAGGAAAAGCTCTCTGTTTGAGGATACTCCTATTGGTCTTTCACATATGGTTTTTATGATGTTGAGGTATGTTCCTTGTATCCCTCCTTTGTTGAAGGTTTTTATCAAGAATGGATGCTGTACTTTGTCAACTGCTTTTTCTGCATCTATTAAGAGATCATATGGTTCTTATCCTTTCTTTTATTAATGTGGTGCATCACTTTGATTAATTTGCATATACTCAATGACATTCGCAGCACAGGAATAAATCCCACTTGATTATGGTGAATGACTCTGTTAAGGTACTATTGGATTTGATTTGCCAAGATTTTACTGAGAATTTTTGCACATATGTTCATCGGGGATATTGGCCTAGAATTCTCCTTTTATTTGGGTCTTTGTCTGGTTTTGAAATCAAGATTATCTGGCCTCATAGAATGAGTTTGGTAGTTTTCCTTCCATTTCTATTTTTTGGAACAGTTTGAGAATAGGTATTAATTCTTCTTTAAATGTTTGGTAGAATTCCCCTAGAAAGCCATCTCACCCTGGAATCTTGTTTGTTGGGAGATTTTTGATTACTGCTTCAATCTCCTTTCTGGTTATGGGTCTGTTCAGGTTTTCTATTTCTTCCTGATTCAGTTTTGGTAGTTTAAGTTTCTAGAAATTTACCCATATCTTCCAGATTGCCTAATTTGTTGGCATATAATTATTCATAAAATTCTCTTATAATTATATTTCTGTAGTGTTGTTTGTGGTCTCTTGTCTTTCATTTCTGATTTATATTTAGTTGGGCCCTTTCCCTTTTCTTTTTGATAAGTCTGACTAGGGGTTGATCAGTTTTACACTTTCAAAGAACCAGCTCCTGATTTCAGTGATCTGTTCAACTGGTGTTTTATTTTCCTTTGTTTTATTTTGTTTCTATATTTCTTTTCTAATCTTTATCATTTCTCTTGTTTTTTCTGGCTTTAGGCTTCATTTATTGTTCTTTTTCTAGTTCCTTTAAGTGTAAGGTTAGGTTACATATTTGAGATTTTTCTTGCCTTTCAGTACCTTTTTAATAAGTGATGATCAATATTTAATGAAATATATGACAATACCCTGAATCTTTCTTTGTTGCTTACTGCCAATTTACTTATGGCTTCACTTCTTTTTTTTATATAAGATTTTATTTATTTATTTGATAGAGATCACAAGTAAGCAGAGAAGCAGGCAGAGAGAGAGAGGGGGAAGCAGGCTCCCTGTTGAGCAGAGAGCCGATGCAGGGCTCTATCCCAGGACCGTGAGATCACAACCCGAGCCAAAGGCAGAGGCTTTAACCAACTGAGCCACCCAGGCGCCCCTTCACTTCTTGTCTATTATAAAATTTTCAGTTTTGAAAAGTTTATTTTGTTTATTGAATCTTGAGGTAGGTGCCTGTATTGCTATATACTTTCCTCTTATGATTGCTTTTGCTGCATCACAAACGGTTTGGACTGTTGTGCTTTCATTACTATTTGTTTCCATGTAATTTTTTTTTCCCTTTTTATTTATTTATTTTTTCAGCGTAACACTATTCATTCTTTTTGCACAACACCCAGTGCTCCATGCAAAACGTGCCCTCCCCATCACCCACCACCTGTTCCCCCAACCTCCCACCCCTGACCCTTCAAAACCCTCAGGTTGTTTTTCAGAGTCCATAGTCTCTTATGGTTCGCCTCCCCTCCCCAATGTCCATAGCCCGCTCCCCCTCTCCCAATCCCACCTCCCCCCAGCAACCCCCATAAATGACTCTTAATCTCCATGTAATTTTTATTTCTTCTTTAATTTCATGGTTGACCCATTCATTTTTTAATAAGATGTTCTTTAGTCTGCATGTATCTGTGGCCTTTCTTGTGACTGACTTCAAGTTTCATAGATTTGTGATCTGAAAATATGCAGGTATGATCTCAATCTTTTTGTAGTAGTTGAGGCCTGATTTGTGACCCAGTATGTGATCTGTTCTGGAGAATGTTCCATGTGCACTTGAAAGGAATGTGTATTCTGCTGGTTTAGGATATAATGTTCTGAATATGTCTGTTAAGTCCATTTAGTCCAGTGTGTCATTCAAAGTTATTGTTTCCTTGTTGATATTCTGCTTAGATGATCTGTCCATTGCTGGAAGTGGGGTGTTTAAAGTCTCCTACTTTTATTGTATTATTATCGATGAGTTTCTTTATGTTTGTTATTGCTTTATATGTTTGTATGCTCCCACATTGGAGGTGTAAATATACTTGTTAGATCTTATTGGATAGCAGCTCCTTTAATTATGATATAATGCCATTCTTCATCATTTGTTACAAAACCTTGGTTTAGTATCTAGTTTTTCTGATATGTTTACTCTTACTTTCCTTTGACATCATTAGCATAAGAAATGGTTCTCCATCTGCTCACTTTCAATCTGGAAGTATCTTTAGGTCTGAAATGAGTCTCTTGTAGGCAGCATAAAGATGGATCTTGTTTTTGTTTTTGTCTTTTTATTTTTTTTAATCCATTCTGTACCCTATGTCTTTTGATTAGAGCATTTTGTCCATTTACATTCAGAGTAATTACTGATAGGTATGAACTTAGTACCATTGTTATCTGTTAAGTTGTTGTTTCCGGAGATTTTCTGTTTCTTTCTAATCTGTTGTTTTGATCTTTTTTTTCCCCACTCAAACAGTCCCCCTTAATATTTTATGCAGGGCTGGCTTAATGGTTACAACCTCCTTTAGTTTTTGTTTGTCTCGGAAAACTCCATCTCTCATCTGTTCTGAATGACATCCCTGCTAGATGAAATATTCTTGTCTGCATATTTTCCCTCTTCAGCATGTTGAATATATCATGCAACTCTTTTCTGGCCTGCCAAGTTCTGTGGAGAAATCTGCTGCTAACCTTACATGTCTTCCCTTGTAGATTAGGGATTTCTTTTCCCTTGCTGTTTTCAGGATTCTTTCCTTATCTCTGTATTTTGCAAATTTTACTACAGTATGTCTTGGTGTTGGCCTATTTTTCTTGATTTTGATGGGAGTTCTCTCTGCCTCCTGGATTTGGATATCTATTTCTTTCTCCAGATCAGAGAATTTTCAGCTATAATTTGCTCAAATAAACCTTCTTCTCTTTTCCTTTTCTGGGACCTCTATGGTATGAATATTATCATGCTTTATGGAATCACTGATTCCCTAAATCTACATTTGTGATCCAGTATTTTCTTTCCCTTTTCTTTTTAGCTTCATTGTTTTCCATAATTTAACCTGCTATATCACTCATTCATTCCTCTGCTTTTTTTGTCCTTGTGGTCATTACATACAGTTGGCTTTGCATCTCAGTTATAGACTTTATTTTGACCTGACTAGTTTTTACATCTTTTATCTCTGTGGTGTGTTCTATGGTTTTCTAAAGCCTGGCTAATATCCTCATGATTGTTGTCTTTAAATTCTGGTTCAGGCATATTATTTATATGTGTTTAGATTTCATCCCTGGCCATGACCTCTTGTTCTTTCTTTCTTTTTTCTTTTTTTTTAAAGATTTTATTTATTTATTTGACAGACAGAGATCCCAAGTAGGCAGAGAGGCAGGCAGAGAGAGAGGAGAAAGCAGGCTCTCAGCAGAGCAGAGAGCCCGATGCGGGGCTCGATCCCAGGACTCTGGGATCATGACCCGAGCTGAAGGCAGAGGCTTAACCCACTGAGCCACCCAGGCACTCCCCTCTTGTTCTTTCTTTTGGGATGAATTTCTCCATCTTGACATTTTGTCTAGGTTTCTCTCTTTTGTGCGTTAGGAAACTGTTACATTTTTTGCTTTTGAGAGTAATGCCTGTATGAAGAAGAGGTTATATACTGTTCAGGGCCTGACATTTCATGTAGTGTTTCTGGTGTATGCTGTGTGCACTGTCATGTTGTGTTTTCGCTGTTCTTTCCATCAGGTCAGTCCTCTGCAGAGTTTCTCCTTGTCTAGTGTGTGATGAGTTTTAATTTAGGTGTGTTTTAGTCTGCCTGTTAGAAGGAGGCTAGGTCCTATTTCCCATAGAGCTGAAGTTTTGCAGCATTCTATGGTCAGTAGACTTGGTGGGTGCAAAGGGTTCATGCTGGTCTTCTTTGGGAAGGGCCTCCTGCTGCTCTGACTCTCCTACATACCTGCACTAGTAAAAAAGCACCTGTAGAGTGCAGGGAGGCATGGTTTAGTGTATGCAGCCCACACCTCCACTGTGGATACTGTGTTGCTTACTGAAGTCCATCAGTGCTGACGGTTGGGGGGGAAATGGCATCAGCTAGTTCTTCATCCCAAGAGAGAAGGTTTGCACCTGGCAATGTTTAGGAAGGCTTCAAGGAAGAGTGAACAATCTCCTCTCATGGGTCCAAGTTTCTTTCAGATCTCTGAATTCATCCTGTCTATTTTTAGGTCATCTGCCCATCCAGCTGTGCAGTGCTCCTGTGTTTTATCTCAGAGACACTGACCTGTGTTGATCCTCTGGGGGAGGGTCTCACTGCACTGTGGATGGTTTGTCGAAAAGGAAAGTCATAAGAACATGCAGAGTCTTGGAGTTTATGGTAATGTGCAGTAAAAAGCTGATGTTCAGGCTTGTTGCCCTCAGCAGTGGTCTCTGCTTGTATGTTAAGAATGGGGTAGCTTGTATGTTAAAGAATGGGGTATCTCAATGGCACCAGCCAGCTCCTTTGTCCCAAGGAAGACAGTGTCATCTCTCTCAAATGCATTCCAAGAAGGGAGACTCTATCTCCCAGTGTGATCTGGTGGATCCTCAAAACATGCTGTCTACTCCTGGATCTCTGCTCTTCTCCTCCATAGGAGCACCACTACACCAGCCAGGATCTACCCTGGCGAAGACAGACTTCTTAAATTTCAGACTTGGAGCTTCACTGCTTATAAAAACTTACAATTATCAGCCCATCTCATTTTCTACATCAGTGGTTTTGGGAAAGTGCTTTTCTTGTGCAATACCTTGTGCCCTGTTCTCCCTCTCTCTCTCTCTCCTCTCTCCATGACCAAGTTCCCTCCCCTCCACAGAACCTGTGATTCTTTTCTCCCCCAAGTCATGTCTCTGTACCTCATACCTTCCACAATATGTTTTCTTTTTGATGACATGGGGCATGTCTTCTTCATTCTGTGTCTCTATTGACTCTTTCAGTACCTTTTTTTTTCTTTTTTTTAAGATTTTATCTATTTATTCGACAGAGAGAGATCACAAGTAGGCAGAGAGACAGGCAGAGAGAGAGAGGAGGAAGCAGGCTCCCCATCAAGGAGAGAGCCCGATGCGGGGCTCGATCCCAGGACCCTGGGATCATGACCTGAACCGAAGGCAGAGGCTTTAACCCTCTTTCAGTACCTTTTTAATAAATGATGATCAATATTTAATGAAATAAATGACAATACCCTAAAACTTTCTTTGTTGCTTACTGCCAATTTACTTATGGCTTCACTTCTTGTCTGTTATAAAACTTTGTTTTGAAAAATTTGTTTATTTGAATTTCCTAACAATTTGATAAAATTTTAAAGTTAATATGTTGGGTTTTATAATTACATATTTTATCTTATAAAAGCTTACAAAAATTTATTTTCTTAAACAATGTGTTTTTTTTAAGTCTCTGTACTAGTCCCATGAAATGTGTAAACTAGATATCTTGTTCTTTTTTTAATCAAAGCAGAAGAATGGCAATTGATTAAATATAATTATTTTAACCTGAAATTATGCATTACAGAAAATGGTAAATTAAAAATATGTGATTTTAATATCTATATTAAAGAAAAAAAATAAGTTTCCATAATATGTGGATTAACTGATTGGTATAAGTAACTAATGATGAAGTTATAAATTATTCTGTGACATATCTCATTATGTTATTACTTTGAATACACATATAGAATAGGGAAATTGCATACAGAGAATCTACCAAAAAAAAAAAAAAAAAAGATTTTGTAAGATAAGGTGACAAAGAAATCTAAAGGTAAATTAAGCTATTCCCCTTAGAAAGCTGATATCCTCCAATTATTTTATTACATTTGATTCATTTAAGTCACAGAAAGTAGACTCACAACATAAATAAGCTATGCATAAGGAATTATCCAATCAATTTTATCAAAGGGATATGTTAAATTATCCAACAATTATTCTACCTTTTTGAAAGTACTATCCTAAATAATTTGAGAATAGAAATGAGTGCTCGCTTCGGCAGCACATATACTAAAATTGGAATGAGAATAGAAATGACATTTAAATGTAAAGGAGAAAAGATTAAAAAGATAAGAAAAGATTATAGGAGGCAAGATGCATTTACTTTGTTGATATTTAACACTATCATTTTTCTTAATTATTCTTGACTTTTCACCCACTTCAACTATTTCCCATAAGCTCCCTTAAAGCACAATTTAAAAAAATATAGGGCAGTTACTTTTCAGAACAAATTGTCACTTCCGGTCTTTTTAAATCTTTTTTTTTTTTTAAAGATTTTATTTATCTATTTGACAGAGAGAGAGATCACAAGTAGGCAGAGAGGCAGGCAGAGAGAGAGGAGGAAGCAGGCTCCCCGCGGAGCAGAGAGCCCGATGCCGGGCTCGATCCCAGGATCCTGAGATCATGACCTGAACCAAGGCAGCGGCTTTAATCCACTGAGCCACCCAGGCACCCCTAAATCTTTACCTTACCCATCATATATAAGTAGAGAGTATCACCTGTCTATAAGCAGGTGTGTTTATAGCAGGAATTTCTGTAAATACATTACTGAAGATGAATTAGTTTCTTAAATAAGACAGTTTATATCCATTACTTTATGGGTAATTTCTTTGAAATTTGTATCAATTACAAAGTGTATTCATTTTAAAGTATGTCCATGTACTTAGAGTTGCAAAATTATAAATTAACTAAAACTTCAATATTAGAATGATAATATAATTATTCAGATTAAAATTGTGAAGAAAACAAATACTGCATTCAATCCATAAGGACAAATAGTGAAAATGAATAACACACTAGAATTATTTTATATTATACTGGAGTTTTAAGATTTTTTAAAATGATCTTCAATTCTTAATAACTGTCTATTATTTCAGTAAAGTCAACAACACAAATGAAATGTAATGATTGAGTTCATATTACTACTTACAGTGCTCTATTTATGTATTTACATTTTAAAAATACTTTTAGGAGAGGTGTTAAAAATAGAATGTAGATATGAGGTAGATTAGTATTTACTGTATTATTTTAAAATTATTTAAAATTTAAAATTATTACTCTAAAAATGTTGGGGAATTATTCTATATTTTGTAGAAATCAATCACATTTTTTGAAAATAAAGCATATGAAACACAAACAAAAGTGTTTTATTTGTCACAAATTTTATTTACCATAAAAATGCAATGTTTTAGAGAATGGATGGAAACACACTGGACACTTGATTTTATGTTTAGAACACTTATATCATTGCCAAATTGTTTTTTGACAGGAAAATATATCAACTATTTCTCAATTATCTGTTTATACTTCTCACACTCAGCAGACACACCAATAATTATATTACTGAGTATAACTGCCTCATCAAATTTTTTCTAGAGCTTGACTAAATAACCTACTACTAACCCACGCAAATTCTAACCTCAATACTCTACAATAAATACACGATATATCCAGATGAATTTCCATCTTTCTACCAAAAGTTATGTATACGTGAATGATTATAAGACTGAAAAACAATATCCCACCAAAAATAACTCAATGAGTAAAACCATATGTAATAGGAATTGCATGGTGGCCTATTAATATTGTTTTGAAAAGTGGCTCATAATAGAAAACTTTCATGAATATTGTTAAAATGCTATTGTTTTCACCAATTTAAACCAACTAATCTAAGCTTAACTTTAGATTAAGTTCTTCCAAATATTGTTTGATTTTTATAATCAATGGAAATTCTTTACTGAATATTTAGCAGTAAATGCTAACCAGAGTATTTGTTGATAAATAACATTTATATGACTCTGTTTAAGTATATAATGTGAGTTAGAATCTAACATCTACCTAATTCTCAAATCTTATATAATAAATAAAGAAAATAAGTTGACTTAATTTAACATATTTTTTAAGATTTTATTTATTTATTTGACAGAGAGAGATCACAAGTAGGCAGAGAGGCAGCAGAGAGAGAGAGTGGGAAGCAGGCTCCCCGTTGAGCAGAGAGCCTGATGCGGGGCTTGATCCCAGGACCCTGGGATGAACCGAGCAGAAGGCAGAGGCTTTAACCCACAGAGCCACCCACGCGCCCCTAACATATAAGTTTTAAATGAGCATTTTTCTGAATATAAAATTATGTTAAATCAAAATGACAGCCCATAAAGTGTTGTATTCACTTTAATGTGTCAGATCCCTTGAAATCACAAACATATATAAAATTATTCATACATGCACACGTATATATACACATACATACACATATACATATATACACATATACCTACATATATATATAAAGATAACATATAAAAAGTGTGTATAAACATTAATTGATATAGGAAGCAGAGTGCCATAAATAGATGAAAAACTTTAATTATTTCCTACATAATGAAAATCAAAAATTGGGAATATCATTTTTTCAGGAAGGAGAGTAAAGAGTCCATGGTACTTCACAAAAGAATGGAGGGAAAACCTGGTTATAACTAATATTATTATTACTTAGAAAGCTCTATTTGGAGAGCTAAGTCAGTGGGACACCCTTCACTTGCTCCTTTTTTCTTAGAAGATAGATATTCTCTGTAGTCTGAGCTAAAGCTTAGCTCTAGTTGGATTTTGATCCTCTAGGGATCCCCTCCGTATACAAAAAAGATGTTATTGTCAAGTGAAAAATTATTTACTTTTCAGTGAAGATTTAGATATTCTATATCAGAATACCTTGGGGATGTTAAAAATAAAAGCAGAAGGGAAAAAATCTGGCAACTTACAACAGCAAAAATAGAAAATGACTGAAAAGGCCATTACATATCTATATAAGATAAAAAGCACTATGAAGACAAATGATTCTAAAAATAAAAATTTACCTAAACTAATGACTTAGAAGTATACAAAACAAGTATTGTTAATTGATATAAGAATAAATTTACATATACACAATTCTAGTGGAATGATTTAATGTATTTCTCTGACAAATGGATGGATGAACTTGATGAAAAATTAATTAGGATATGAAGTATTGAATGACAAAAATAACAAGCTTGAGTTAATGGACATGTGGGCAGGTAAAACATTATTCCTAAGACAGTGTACACATTTTATTTATATACTCAAGAAATATTTAGAAATTTATTAAGAAAAAAAATCACTGTTTCAAAAATCTTATAATATACATGAAAATCCTTAATGTAGAAAGATATTCTGTTCAAACCTCCTACTGAACATAATGGTAATAATAATTAACAACATAATTGGAACTAATAATAAATTAGAACTCAAATAGATCTAATCAAAAAGAGAATTTGTTCTTTGACAAAACCGATAAAATTAACACAAATATGAAAAGACTGATTTTTAAAAAAGCACAGCTGACCAGTATCAGCAATAAAAAAAGAATCATAGTTGCTATAAACATTGATATAGTCAGAATCCTAAAAAATATATATATACATTTGAACCATTAAAGGAAAGGAACAAATTTCTAGAAAAAAATATTTCTTGCTAAATTAGTAAAAAATAAATAGCAGAAATAATATAAAATTATATTAAATAATTAAAATATTCCAAGCAAGACCCCCAGATCAGGATGACTTTTGCCAAACACTTAAAGACCAATAATTAAATAATTATTGATACAAAATTATATAATAACAATCAATACATTTTTCCCCCAAAATAGAAAGAGGAAAGTCTTCCAAACCACTCATGAGTTAAAATTTTTTTAATTAAATTTTTTTAAAAATTAAAAAAAAATTTAAAAATTAAAATCATAATTTTAATATTTTAAAAATTATGAGTTTATAAAAAAACAAGGACAGTAGTAGTAAGATAATTAATAGGCCAATTTCACAAAGGAAAGTTGACGCAAATGCCTTAAAATAGTAGCAAACAAAATCCAGCTATATGAAAAATTTGAGCTTATTCCTAATTAATATAATTGAACTTACTGTAAATTAATCTTGCACTCTCTACAAATTTGGCTTAAAAGCAATTAAATTAATACATTTAGAAATTAAAAACCCACAAAATTATTGCCAGTGAAATTGCCCCCAGGAAGTCAACTCTGAGATGGCCACCTTGATTATGTCTGTTCTAGTTATAAATTCATGGGCAAGGAAAATGACCACTGGGTGGATTACATAACCAATGAGGACAGTGAAAGTTAAACCTTGCACACAATTCTATTTATTACATGTATTCTTTATGTGCCCAATCTAATAAGGGTGCTATTATAATTCTCCATGTCCTTAGTTATTAAAGGAATTTGTCCCTGTGTCCTAGAGTCCTAAAATTATTTGAGTATTTCCCCTTTTCCAGCAAATAGTTATCTGAGTTGTACAATGCACTGTGTTGCACGATCCTTCTTCCTGAGATTCAAATTCTTAAATCACAGAATCTGTGTCCAAAAAGTCTTAGTCCCAATAACTGGCAAAGAGATGTGACTTCTGTTGACTTTTGTTGACTTCTGTTTTGATGATATCCCTCATCCTCCAGGTCAGCCACTTTTCCTTTTACTGAATATTTAAAAAATGAGTAGTATCCATGTAGAGTACCCAATTATTTTTCTCTGGGGTGATTTTCTATAATTACAGATGTTATTCTAATACTATCTTTAGGTTTGACTCCAATGGTTGCTCTTTTGACCTTGCTATATATCACAATAATTGCATTCACTTGACTTATCAATACTTAAGTACCATTGATTCAGAGTCCTACCATCCTGATTGCCATCAGTTAGCTTACTTCCATAATAGCCTATCATATAGTCAGGGGTGACTAATTGGACAAACATCATCAAACTGATACTGGTGCCCTTCTCACAAGCATATTCCTAAGGGACATGATAAATGGTGTACTCACTGTATCTTCAGTATAATCATCACACAAGTTTTAGGCCTTTATATAAAGTAGCCACTCCAGTAAGCCCAACTTCTGGATATATTAATCCTTCTTTTACTGTATTAAATGTCAATTCTGACATTTCAAAGTCACTTAGAATAGGCTACTACTTTTTTCATGTTTTCATAAGTTATCCTAGTAGCAAGCCTGTACTGTTCCCCCCACCCCCAAAGGTGTTAAGTCCTATATTCCAGGTCTGTGCTCCTAAATCAATAAATTCTCCCTGGATTAAGGGACTTCAAAATCTAATCACATACTTTCCTACTGCTGGTGGTATATACTAGTTTAGTCTTAGAGATCCTTTAAGTTTCAGTCCTTTTCCTTATCTTTTCTGATAATGTCCAACATATCTTCAGTAGGGAGTGTTATAACTTAATCCTAGTTACAGGCCTAATAGGGGTGGGTGAAGATCTTGATTAGGAAAGGGGTATGCACCATTACAATTGAAAGAACTCTGCAGTATTTCAGGCAAGAAAGGTGTGCTAGTGCATTATGTGGAAGAATGGCCCATTTCTGCAGTACCAGTAGGTTCAGAAGGACTGGGATATATAATAAGATTGTCTAAGGAATCAACCCAGATATCCCTATCTTATGTTAAGTTTCCATTATTTCCCAACCAAGGCTTTGACCTTCACATAACAGACCAGCTTTGTTTGGAAATTTAACTTTCTTTAGAGTTAAGTTATTCTAACAATTAATTCTATGCATGTGCCTTAGTTTTTCTGCTTTCCCATCACAGGACATGAGAAAAGCTTTGCATGTTGCCTATAAGGCTAGCATTAGAAGGTTAAAACCAAGATTTTAATTGTCCTGTTCTCTAAATCTGTTAATAATAAAAATAAGAATAACAACTGGCACTCACCATATACCATATACCACCATAAGTACTTGCAATGTGGAAAAAATTAATTTTCACACAAAAATAAGATTGTGCTGTTACTTACCTCCTGGCAAAGCTCCACGATCAACTCAGATTGTTCAGCTTATACCTACCTACTGTCCAACTCTCAATTGACCAACTATCTCCAAAGGTTGCATGAGAACATGACTATTCCCTGGTGTTACCACATAATCAGACTTTTAGTTAGAGTATCAGTTGAAGAGGAAAAGCAGTCCTCAAGAAAGGGATTAATAATACAGTTTTAGATGTCCAAGTATTAATAAAGGAAAATGCAAAGGGTAAATAGCATTGCAAAAAAAAATTATAGTTACACATTTTAACTACCCATGGTAAATATTTAATTTGAATCTATTAAGAATGTAAATACTCAAACCAAAAAACAGACTCTATAAGCATGACTCTATAACTATAGAAAAGAAACAGATGACTACCAGAGGAGAATGGGTGAAATAGGTGAAAGGGATTAAGAGTACACTTACCATGATGAGCACTGAGTAATACAGGGAATTGCTGAATCACTATACTATACACCTGAAACTAATATAACACTGTATGTTAATTACACTGCAATAAAAATAAAATTAAAATAGAAATTGAAAAAGAGAGAGAGAAAAAAAGAATATTTAGGCACAATAGGGTTAAATTATAAATATATTATAATGGAAACAGTTATATACATTCTAAGAGTGTTTGAATTTTTAACACCAGGAACTATTATTTTTAATGCAATCATTAATGTCATGTAAATGGGATATATTATTTAGAGTATATTATCTAAAAGATTCTAGTTGGTAGCTCTTGTTTTCAGTAAGAGAGCATCATGAATTATATATTTGCATTAATGTGTCTATAAACATACACACATACTAACATACACAATTCTGTTAGTCATCAATTCAAAATTAAGAGTATTTGAGAGGTTTTATTTTTACATATATTTAGTTACAAATATATTTCCTTATAAACCAAAGCACTGGAACACATGGAGTACTAAATAATTCTTCATTAATTTGGGATGAGTTTGAATCTTTCTATTTCACTATTGGTTAGAATATGTGAAGCTGTTAAAATTTTACCTTCTTTCCTTATTATTCTCATTCATTTTTGTCATATACAATATGGTCTTGATATTTACACTCAAATTTGGCTAGCAAATGTAGATGATTATTAGATGTGACTTCCAAATTAAAAAGTAAACACACTCCTTTACCCTTCTATCTACAGGGCTTCCTTTAAGGTTTTGATACCAATATCTTTTCAATTTAAAAAAATGAAAACTTGTGGCTATTACATAGCCAATATAATTGGAGTTCATGGTTGAGTTATTTTTTTGAGCTATGAACTGCAAGTAACAGACATCCTTAATGGTAATGTATAACTCTGAAAACTATTGGTCAATTCACAAACTGATATATGATAGAATAACATATCTCTGTGTGGATACAGATATATACAAAAACATACATGTATACAAGCATACACACACAAGAATATGTTGTGTAATGAGATTTTTTTACTGTGTTATATGTGTTATAATTTCTTCGATCTGTACCACTATTACCTTGAAAAGATCAAATTTTAATTAATTTATTATAGATCATATTAGAATGTAAACAAATTAGGTCTAATATCTCTCATAAATTTGGCTCATTTTTTGTAACTTACTGTTTCTTCTTAGTTCCACGATAGATAACTCAATGAAGTCATACAGAAAGTAAAACAATTATTGTATAATCATGCACAGAATTTTGGATAATAATGAGTAAATTATATAAATAAGCAAATAAAATTCAGTTTTGCTTCTGATCTGTGGATAAAATTCAAAAACACAATTTTGAAAGCTAACAGAATTGGTAAATATATAAAAGTGTGGAAAACATTTGATCATATCACCTAGAGCCCAATTTTTCTAAGTACCCAGCATTGACCCCAAAGTGCTAAGGTGAGTTAGACAGAAATACCTGATGTCAGTCAAGGGGAATAGCTTGATTGCTCAGCCATCCTTTACAATCTCCCATTGAAAAACGTAGAGGTGAAATGGTGTGTATAGCAAAGTCATGAAGATTGATGGCACCCGCTGCTTCCAAATGTACCCTATCTGCATGCAAACCACTTGACACATGAACTGATGGAAAACAAAAAGTGTTTGCCCAGGAAAAGTGCTTCAGCAAGCTTAATTTCCATAGTCATTTACACAGCAAAAGCAAGATCTAATAGGTCCCAGAGAAATCAGAAAAGCCATGATAAGAATTCAAAGCCACAAACTAAATAAAAAGAGATTATTAGCTACATTGAAGTAGGCAAACAGTAAAGTCTTAAGTGATCAATACTTGACAAGAGACATGCCACAAACTTCATGTATAGGTCATGCTCACACACCGTTTTTTAAATAAATCGACTGACTCCTGGACAAGGCACATAAAATGTCACTTTTTATCTTTCAGTTGATATTTTCCTCCAAGAGGAAAAAAAAACTATCTATTCACCTCCCTGAGAGATTTGATCGAAAAGACAGTCACTCCTGATATAAGGTTTAAAGGGGAAAACTGCAACCAAGTGGAAATTTTTGTCAGTACCTTAATCTCTGATTTGTAGAAGGTTTTGCTTTGGGATATTTGGTATGTCTGAGCATTGCCACCAAAGAGCCCTTCTGTTCTTTAATGGCTGCACTAAATCTTAACAAACGTGAGCATGAAAACTATTGTGCTGCACTTGTGAGGCATATATCAAAGTTATATTTTTTAAAGCTTGGGAAGGCGGTTGAATCATGCATGCTCTTTATGGAGCTCTGATCAGGCTGATAAAGGCAGTTCAGCTTCAATAAATGCTTTTTAAGTGAATGTTTTGGAAACTGAATAGGAAATTCAAAGCTCAAACTGTTGCCAAACTGCTCCCACAGCACTTTGATCACTTTGTTTCTGACATTTTGTTGAAAATGTCTTGTTTTTATTAAAATGTTGGCATCTAGAGACCAAGAAAGTTAACTGTAGTCACTGAAAATATAATATACAGTAAATCATGGAATGACATGACTTATTAAGTACTTTGTACACATTCCTTAAAAAGAAAACTATTTCCCCGTGGGGTCACAAACAGCATTGCACTTGTCTGAGAAAAAGTTCATATTGTTAAAAGAAAGACAAGTACAGAAGATAAATCAAATACACTTTGCTTCAGGAAAAAAGTAAAAGAAGTTACACAGCTTTACTATAGAAAAGAATAGGAATACTACAAAACAAAAATTAATAAAATTAAAGAGGCTTGCTGAATTATGATCACAGAACTTATCTTTAACTTCAAGGACAGAGAAGACAGAATATGGCCTTCTCAAATTTACATACCAGGAGACTGCTTCTATAATTGGTGATGCTGATTTCTCTGATGACAGCATCACAGTTTAAAATGTATGGCGTCTGCAATTTAGGTGTTGAGTTTATCTGAAGAGTAGGATACTTGTGTAAACCAAAAATAGTGAGTTGAAAGTTACTCAAATAGAGACACTCATATTAGTATGAAGTCAAGAGGATGATTTCTTTATACATTCAGATGTATGTAAAAAGTATAGCATAACATTTTATGTTTCCATTGCCAGCAAAATAATAAGGATAACTTGAAGAATAAGCACTACATAGCTTTCTTTCTTATTCTATTTACACATAAAATCGCTAACATTTACACTAGCTTCAATTTTTATAATCTTTCTTGAATTTTTCATCCCATTGACTTTTAACTAATGATATCCCCCTGAGCCACTATATTAATTTGTGATAAATTGTACAGTTATCTTGTGCTCTGTAGTATCAGAGAACATAAAGTAAAATGACATTTTGAAGAACTGAAGACAATAAGTAAATAGAGATTAAACTCTAAATCAAACTAGCAAGGAGATACCAAGGATGGTATGTGCGCATACATATATAATATATGTATGTATGTGTGTGTAATATGTGTGACTATATATAATTATATATAATTTTTATATGTGTGTATATGTATGTATGTATATGTATGTATATATGTATGCATGTGTGTATATACACACAGTTCCCACTAAGAGCATTTACCACTGACCTGGGTATTTAGGACAATCCATTGACATGTGTCACTGTTACATGCAACTTAGATTAACTTTCCGATTAAATAATTATCAAACAGAGCTTTGATTGAAAACTCATAGTCAGTTCTCTCTTTGATAATGATGAGTAAATAATTTGAAACAAACCTCACTCAGAGTATTACAAACGGTAACAACAATAATCTCCTTGAGTAACTGAAGACACTGGAGAGTTAAGATATCAAAGAATTACCAAAGATGCTAGAAATGTGCAAAACCAGGGAGATGAGCCTGGCAATAGACTACTTTTCTCCTGAAGGCGTTTAATTCTGCAGGTGGTGACTGGAAGTCAGGAGGTAGAGTAAACCCTCCCAGGAACAGCAGGGAGAAGGATTTAACTTTCAGTCTTGCTAGAGGGGGACGGCCAATGCAACCCTTCATAATGAGCTGGGACACAATGCGCTGAGACTATAAAAAAAGAACAACACAGAATAATACAGACAAAATCAAATTAAATCCTATTAATTTCTGATATTAGTTTAAGATGATACTGGGTGATTGGCCTCTGTTTCCTTAGAATAAAGAAACACATTTTCCCTGGAGGAAGATATCATTTTGGTCTTCAAAATATTTCTAGAACAATTTTCAAACTATAATATCTGGACACAAACATAGCTACACACATGAGGCCATAAGACAACATAAGGAAAATCAGTAGAACAAAATGACTCTATGTGAATTGCATGTATGGAATTAAATATGAATATAGATCATAAGAAAATATTTAGAATGAATTACTAAAGGACAGAAAGTTAAAAATAATGAAGATATAGTAAAAACTATAAAGAAATGGTCCAAATTATACACAATTATACACAACTGAATTATACACAACTGAAGATCCAAAAGGAGAGATGAGAATAAAAGAGATTATGATCAAGAATGTTAATTAAAGATGATCCACAGATTTAAGATTTGCATACTTCAAAATGGATAAATAAAAAAGTAATCCATATGTAAATAATTATAGGAAACTTTCTGATAAATCAAGACAAAAAGCAAACCTTAAAAGCAGTTTTAGGAAAATACAGATTACCTTACAAAGAGTAAAAATCAGATTGACAATTGACTCAACACACAAACACACACACACACCTCACACTGAAAGCCAGAATACAAAGCTGCCAGTGCAGAATTTTGGGTTGGATGAAGCTCAGATAAAGACATTTGTATAGTCCAATAGTTTAAATGCTATTCATATGCTGAATACCAAACACCTATCTCCAGCCTAAAACTATTCAACTGTCTATATGACATCTTGACTTGAATAACTCCTAAACATCTAAAACACTACATCATATACCAAAACTGAATTCCTGACTTTATTACCTAACCCTGCTCTACCTACCAATATCCTAGGGGCTGGCAGTTGCATGTGTCTTGACAATACTCTTTTCCTTATATCCATTAGCCAAATATCATCCATTATCCTGTTTACCAAATATACTCAGTTTAAACTGCTTAAAAACAGCAGCCAGAATGAACCTCTTATAACTTCAGTCATACTTGTTTCCTAAAACCTTTCAACAGCTTCCTATTTCACTCATTACAGATAAGTATTTTCTTCCAGTAACCTCCATTTTCTTCTCTGACATCAACCCCCAAAAGCCCACCACCACTTTTTACTCTAATTCCCATTGGGATCCCCACTGTTTCTCAAACACATCAAACATTTAACAACGGTACTGGGTCAGAGATTTCATCCTACTGGTAATCTAACACGTTAGCCTGCTAGAGTTTTATAGAAGCTGGCTAAAAATCTAAGACTCTTATGTCAGAAACAACAACAAAAAAGTTTATTACAGTGATAGCAGTAACCAAAATAACACATTTTCTTAACTCATTCCCCAAGTCTTCAGCCATGAAAAAGCTGGCATTTGGAATGCCTGAACTCTGGAAGCAGCTGACTGGTGCAAGGGCATGGAGAAGGGCCATTTTTCTCTAAAAATTTGAAGTTGTGCACTTGTTAGTTAGCAGTACCCTAAGGGACTGGCATAGATACTTGTTTTGGTCTCAACTCTCTGGCCACAGTAGCTTAACAGAGACATCTCTCAAAAAATTTTAAAGAGTCGGTACACCATTTTTTTCCTTTTTGGAACCAGACATTTAAGAAAATCTTAGATAACTCCAGACATTAACAAATGGAAATCAGAAATCCTTGAGGAGTTGAAGAATCAGATCTCCAGAGTTACTATACTACTCTGGATGTTCAATTCTCAATTCTCATATATACATAAAAAAAAAAAAAATATATATATATATATATATATATGGAAACTGGAAGCATATAAAACTGGAAGCATATATATAAAAACATATATATGTGTCTTTATATATTTATATATAAAATTTATATTCTTATATAAAATTACATATTTATATATTATGTATACATATATAAAAACCATACACATAAACCATACACCATACATATAAAAACCAAACACACACACGAAACTGGAATATATGGCCCAACCATGGGAAAACAAAAATGACAGAAACCATATCAGAGGAAACCCAGGCATTTGAAATAATAGTCAAAGAAACTAATATAACTGGATTCTCTCAAATGTCTTCAATGAGCTCAAGGAAATCACATATAAAAATCTAAAGAAAATCAGGAAAGTGATGTATGAAAGAAATGAGAATATCAATGAAGGTATATAAACTATACAAAGGAACCAAACAAATTCTGAAACCACAAAACACAATAACTGAAAAGAAAAATTTCTCAAGAGGATTCAGTAGCAGATCTGAGCAGGTCTAAGAAAACATTAGTGGACTTAAAGATGAAATAATTGAAATGATCATGCTTGGGGATTTTAAAGAAAAAAGAATGAAGGAAAACAGTTTAAGAGACTTATATGACACAAATAAGTATATAAATATACATTTCATGAGAAAGAGAAAGGGACAGAACAAATATTGGAAGAAATAATGGCTGAAAACTCCTCAAATCTGTTGAAAAATGTGAATTTATACACTCAAGAAACTAGAAGCAACAACAACAAACTCCAGTTAGTAGAAATTCCAGTAGAAATGCACACTGAGAAAAATAGTCAGATTGCTAAAACCCAAAGACAAAGACAATTTTGAAAGAAGTAAAAAAGAAATGATTCATCATATACAAAGAATTAGTAGGTAATCAAATACCTTCTGACACACGAGACTTCTGGACCACATTGCTTCACTGATGAATTGTACCAAACACTTAATAAGGAATTAATAATTCCTCCCAAACTCTTCTAAATAATTGAAGAGGAGGGGACACTTACTAACTCATTCTATGATGCCAGCATCATTTTAATATAAAAGCCAGATAAAAACATTACAAGAAAAGAAAATTGCAGGAAATATTCCTTATGAATATAGCTGCAAAAATACTCAATAAAATAATAGCAAGCCAGATCCAGCAGCATATTAAAATAATTATGGACCATGATGAAGAGGTTTTGATCCTAGACATTCAAGGGTTATTCAACATACAAAAATCAGTCAGTGTAGTAACACATTAATAGAATGAAGGAGGTGTGGGTATACTTTTCCAAACACTTGACAAAATACAAAACATCTTCATGATAAAAACACTCAACAACTAGGACTAGAAGAGAAGTTATTCAATGTGATAAAGGGCATATATTAAAAGCCCACAGCTATTATCATATAAATGGTTCAAGTCTAATAGCATTCCTCTGAGAACAGGACAAGACAAGGATGCCCACTATTACCACTTTAATTTAACATAGTACTCAATGTTCTAGTCAAAGTAGTTACACAAGAAAAATACACAATAGACATTCAAACTAAAAAAAAAAAAAGCCATATTTTCTATGTATGCAGATAACATGATCTTATATGTAGAAAATCCTGAAGTACTACACACAGACACACACACACACACACACACAAACACACACACAAGTCCGTTAGATTCAAGAAACTAATTCAGCAAACTTATAGAATACAAAATGAACACTCAAAAATCAGTTGTACTGTGTACACCAGCAATGAACAATTCAAAAAATTTGAGAAATAACTGCAGTTACAGTAACATTTAAAAGAATAAAATATTTAAAAATAAAATTAACCAAAGAAGCAAAAGAACTCTACACTTAAAATTATAAAATATTGCTGGGGCGCCTGGGTGGCTCAGTGGGTTAAAGCCTCAGCCTTCAGCTCAGGTCATGGTCCCAGGACCTGGGATTGAGCCCTGCATTAGGCTCTCTGCTCAGCAGGGAGCCTGCTTCCTCCTATCTCTGTCTCTGCCTGCCTCTCTGCCTATTTGTGATCTCTATCTGTCAAATACATAAATTTTTTTAAAAAATTATAAAATATTGCTGAAAAAATGAAAGAAAACCCATATTTATGGATTGGAAGACTTAATATTGTTAAGATCTCAATATTTCCCATAGTGATCTATAAATTCAATGCAAGCCCTATAAAAATCTCAATGACAAATTTTGGAGAACTAGAAAAATCTACACTAAAATTCATGTGCAGCTTAGTCAGTTCAGGCTGCTATACAAGAATACCATACACTGAGTGGTTTTAGCAACAAACATTTATTTCTCCATATCCTAGAAGCTGAAAGCCAGAGATCAGGGTGCTGGCATGGTCAAATTTTTTTGAGAACCCTCTTTCTGGTTATGTCCTGATATGGCTTTCCTTGGTGTGTGCACAGAGAGCAAGCTCTCATCTCTCTTTTTCTTTTTATAAGATCATTAAATATAACTGTTATTGCCTTCCAAATACTCCACCTCCAATTGCCATCATTCTGGGAAGTGGGGTTTCGACATATAAATTTTGAGAAGATACAAACATTCAGTCCACAGCAATATGAATCACAAGGTACCACAGATAGCAAATGAAATAAAACAAAACAAAAACTCTACAAAAACAAAGAATTGAAAAAGACAAAGTTGAAAGCCTTGTATTTCCTCATGTCCCTGAGTTCAAAACTAACTACAAATTTACAGTAATCAAAACTGGGTGGTAGTGGCATATACACCAATGGCATAAAATAAAAACTGTAAAACAAACCCTTACATATATAATCAATTGATTTTCAACAAGGATTCAAGGCCAAATAGTGGTGAAAGGACAGTCTTTTCAACAAATGAATCTGGGAAAACTGCATTTCCACATGCCAAAATAAACAAATAAAGTTTGACACTTACCTTACAAAAAAGAATGAACTTGTACTCTTACACCATATACAAAAATTAATTCAAAATGGATCAAATAGTTAAATTTCATAAAACTCTTCCAAGAAAAGAGGAGAGATTTTTTCATAAACTTGGCTTTGGCAGTGATTTCTTGAATATGACATCAAAAATCACAGGCAACAGAAAAAATTGATAAATTGAACTTTATCGAAATTAAAAACATTTGTGCATCAAAGGACACTATGAAGAGAGTAAAAAAAGTAAACCCACAGTGGGAGAAAATATCTGTAAATCATATATCTAATAAGGGATTAATATGCAGACTATATTTAGAAACTTTCACAATTCAACAACAACATGATTCAAAAATGGGCAAAGGTCTTGAATACATATTTCTCCAAATAAGACAAATGATTGACCAATCAGCACATGAAAAGATGTTAAATATTATAAATCATTAGGAAAATACAAATCAAATCACAACGAGCCATCACTTCACATCCATTAGAATGGTTATTATTTTTTAATGTTTTTAATTTAACGTTTTTGTTATTGTCCTGTAAAGGTTTTCCCTTTTTTATAGTTTCTTTATTATTAACATATAATGTATTATTTGTTTCAGAGGATAACAGTTATCATTTTTTTAAAAAGGAAATTAAGAAGTGTTGGAAAGCTGCTGTGGGAAATAGTTTGGTGGCTCTTTGAAAAATGAAACATAGAAATACCATATTACCCAGAAATTTCACTCATAGTTATACGCTCCAAAGAATTAAAAATGGGGACTCAGATATTTGTACACTAATGTTCATGACAGAATTATTCACAATAACCAGAATGTGGAAACAACCCAACTATCCGATCCACTAACAGATAAGCAAACAAACAATGGTATATCATCTAATATACAAAACAATGAAGATCTGACATATTCTATAATAGATGAACATCACAAACATGCTATGTGAAAAAGGACAAACATCACATATTTCCACGTATAATCAAGTATCTAAAATGGATAAATTCATAAGGACAAAGAAGAACTGAGTTTAACAGAGGGGTCAGATAGGGGTAATTGGAAATTATTGGTTAGTGGTTATTACAGAGCTTCTGTTTTAGATGATAAAATATTTTGGAAATAGTGGTAATGACTACACAAAACTGTGTATATACTTAATGTTTTGAATTGTACATTTAAAAACGGCGGATATGGTAAATTTCATTTTTTGTATATTTTACCACATTAAAAGGTAATGACATTGCTTTGATTATTCCTTCTATTTGGATTATTCTTTCCCCAGTATCTACTTGGCTAATTCTCTTACCTCCTTCATGTCTTTGTTGAAACTATTTCTCACTGAAGCCTACCTCAACCACTCATGTTTAATTTTGAACTCCAACATAACCACCTCTTATACTCCATTTCCTATCCCCCCTCTTATAGAATTTATTTTCTAATATACATTTTTATCACATTTTTATGTTTACTGATTGTTTGTTAACCCCACTAGAAATTAAATTTCCTCAAATTATCTTTTTTCAAATATAAACAATGCCTATCACATAGATCATAACTCAATATTTCTTGAATCAAAGAAATGGATGAATGAATAAATGATTTAAGTCTTAGACTGAAGAGTACTCTTTAAAGGAAGTATATGAATGATGGTTTTCATTTGCAAATCAAACCTGATTGATCAGACTCTGATAATATGGCAACATGTTGGGGTTTTGTGATTATTCATGGTGAAATAAGACATTTTCAAACTTAATTATTGTTATCCACTGCTTTTGTTACATTTAACTGGCTGAATAATATAATAAGTTGTGAATTACATATTGTGGTTTCATTTACTAGGGATACCTTTGGAAATGTATAGTACACGAACATATTAAACTGAACACATTTTATTCTTTATTGTTTTTCTTGTCCTATATTGTCTGTCAGCACTGCCATGTAGGTTGAAAAACACATTGATCTAGTTATCTATGGAGTAATCACATTTCCACATATTTATTGACTTTTGATAAATGTCTTATGATATATCATAGAAGAACAATATTGTATCAAGGTTAATCTTAAGAAAAGAGACTTACTTGTTTACTGAGTCAAAATTAGCCTCAGTGGGTATTGAATTGAAATCAAATATCTGTTAAATAGAGCCCCAAGTAATCAACTGTAACCAGCAGTTAATGACCAGTTTGCTAACAGCTTGAGGCAAGGCCAAGGGCAGTTAACACTCCCAACAAATTAGTTGTTAACTGTGCTAATAACTGATTTTGCAGGGATTATTGCTATTATAAACAGTCATCAATCTAGCTTTACCACTGAGTCTAGATAAGTTTGCAGGCAAAAAATATTTTTATGCCCTCAGTTTGATACTCTGAATTCTAGTTAATATGATAATCTAAAAATCATATAATGTTAGATTTCTTGCTCTGACAAAAATAAAAGTAATAAAAACTTCATTTTCCTTATTTGTAGTATAGCTGGATGAATATATAAATTTCTGATAACTTCTTAGAATCAACAGGAAAATATGATAGGCATAAGTAAATGTTTTCTCATTTTGAGTATATACTCATCATCAATTTGTTAGGATATGCATAATAAGATTATTGGGCATTATAAAAATGAGGCTAATTTACCATCTGTAGTAAAATTTCTGATTAAAAAATGAGAATAGAAAGAATTAAAAAAATGAGATTTATATAGGAACAAACTAAGTGTTGGGAGAACAAAATATATAAGCTTTTGGAATTCAATATTAATCTTAAATTACAAGGGTTATTTTAAAGTAAACTCCCTACTTATTTACCAACAAAAGTAAATGACATTATCTTTATATACTGCATTTTAAACCAAAAACATAATATTAGACTGATCTCTCATTTCATTTTACAGTATTTTGGAATGATTGACATTAATTAACTTTTAACTCTAGTTAATTGCCTATATCACTGTTTTAAAGATTTTATTTATTTATTTGACAGACAGAGATCACAAGTAGGCAGAGGGCAGGCAGAGAGAGAGAGGAAGGGAAGCAGGCTCCCCGCCGAGCAGAGAGACAGACTCAGAGCTTGATCCCAGGACCCTAGGACCATGACCTGAGGCAGAGGCCCAAACCACTGAGCTACACAGGCGCCTCTCACTGTTTTTTGTAATATATATTTTTATCATATGGCTGAGTAATGTAGTTAAAGTCATGATTTTTATTGTTGAGCTGCAAGTGCAGTTACAGAAATGTCATCATTTAAATGTTTCAATAAGGCTTCCTTTAAATATTTCACAAGTACAGGCATATCCACGGGAATGATATTAATATGATATTTTTATTGTTATAAATATATTTTTTATTAGAGGACAATGATGATAAGTTATTAGTGGCTTTACCACACTCTCCACAGCCAGGTCTCTGCAGTTAAAGTTGCATTTCAATCTAAGTAATTATTTGGAAAATTAAAATGAACATTACTTTTTTAATACTACAATGAAAGAAAACTATGGTTACTTTTGCAACATGTACCCTGAACTTCAAAAGATGTTTTCTATTGAACAAAAATACATATTCTAAATTGGTTATATAAAGATAATGCCTAGAGGTAACTGTGATATTAAAATAACAGAATTTTTAAAAGTCACATCTAAGACCCACATAATTAAAGATAATTATAGAATGTATTTGAGCAATCATCTCACTCTAATTTTAAATGGGCATAGGAAATAAGGAAAATAATGTTCACCTTGAATGAATCTGATTCTCTTCAAGCACCTCAAATCTTCTCTGTAGTAAAATTAAAACAAAATTTGAAAAGTAATTTGTAAGGTTTTTATAAAATTTCCATTTATTTCAACATTGTCTCATGGATTAGGTATTTTTTAATATTTTAAGCTAACAGAAAACTAACTTTAACTAACTTTAAACTAACAGAAAGTATATAATTATTGCCCTAAACTCTTATTTTAGTAATTCTCGACAGATTTCTACTTCAATTTATTTTTTTTTAATTTTTGTAAAGATTTTATTTATTTATTTGAGAAAGAGAGAACAAGCATGAGCAGGGGGTAGGGGCAGAAGGAGAATCAGATTACTTGATGAGCAGGGAGTCTGATGCAGGGCTCAATCCTAGGACCCTGAAATTATGACCTGAGCTGAAGGAAGGCACTTAACAGACTGAACTACCCAGGCACCCCTAACTACTTCAATTTAGATTTATTTTCAATTAAGCTTATAATTCTTGAAGAAAAGAGCTTTACTTTATTCTAATTTTATACCCTCAACCAAAAAAATAGTCTAATGTAAAAACAATCAGTTTTTCTTCCCAGGATTACTGAGATATAATTGGCCTACACAATTATTTAAGTTTAAGGTGTACAACGTGATGATTTGGTAAATGTATATATTGGGAATCTTTACCACAATTAAGTTAGTTAACATATTCTTCATCTCACATAATTACCATCTTGTTGTTGTTGTTATGTCTTTATGGTGAAAACATTGAAGCTCTCCTTTTACAGCAACTTTCAAATGTACAATATAGTATTGTTAACTGCAGCCACCATCCTGTACATCAGATTCCCAGTGATTTGTTCATTTTATAACTGAAAGTTTGTACCCTTATCATATAGTATTTATCTTTTTCTGTTGGTCTTATTTCACTTAGCATAATGCTCTTAAGTTCATATTGTCACAAATGGCAGGATTTCCTTCTTTTTATACTTGAATAATATTTCATTGTATAAATATATACCAAGTTTCTTTATCCATTCACTTGTAGATGGATACTTAGATGGTTTCCAGTTCTTGGCTATTGTGAATATTGCTGGAAGGAACATGGGAGTGCAGATTATCTCGTCAAAATAGTGATTTCAGGTGGAGTAGAACTCGAGGCATGCCTCATCTCATGAATACAATAGAAAACTATCAAATCATCCTAAATATCCCAAAAGTCAAGCTGAAGACTGGCATAACAAACTCCACAGCTAAAGGTAGAGAAGATACAGCACTGAAGAAAGTAGGGAGTGCAGAGATGTGGTTTGGGAAATAAATAAATAGTGGCTGCTTCAGTGAGAAGGGAGCTGTGGTCATGGAGAAGGATGAGTGACAGACTAGCACACAGGGGAACACACAGAGAGAATGAATCCCAATAGCAATTGGCTTGAAAAACAAGAGGGCCTAAATTTCATGAGTTCTTGCAGTCAGTAGGTTTTAAAGCCTAGGTTTTGAAGGTCAGTTTGCTTGGCTCTAGAAGAGCTCAGAGGACATTGGGATTGCTTTTGTATAAAAGGCAGAGCAAACATACTGTGGGCATATAGCCTGAAAATAGCTATCTGAAGAGTGCCTGGGGTACACAGTGGTGAGGTTAGCTGCTCATCTTGGAGTATGTCCCAGAGAATTAACGTTCTCAGAGAGAACTCCTCAGGCTACAAAGGAACTGGCAGGTAACATTTATTTCCCTTACCCCTCAGCATAAACATAAGGCCACCTGTGCACAATGCTGACACTCACTACCTAAACATGCCTATAAGCTCTGACACCACACACTCTAGAAGAACTGCTCTTCCCAGTCACCCTTGCCTCAGACTCAGAATGTTGGGCTCCCTTCCCCAGAAGACTAGTCCAAACCCCTGCTAACACTGTGTCTTCCAACCTGGTAGTTTTGCAAGTCCTTAGTTCCAGTGGTGGCTGTACAGGTATCAGTTCAGAAGCAGACCAGGGCACATCTAATTAAAACTCACCACATTCAGGCCAGGGACAAAACATTGCCCACAATACGCAAAGACAGCTTCGGTAGACAATTGGCATGAACAGTAAAGAGTCCAGGACACAATAGCAGAACACATACACACACACAAATATACTCCCAGAAGCATGAGGCTCTAGGGAGCAGGGGACACTACGTGGCAGAGCACTTTAAGACTTCTTATAAAGCTATTACCTTGAAGAACAGTGCACATAATGACTTTTCTAACACATAGAAGCAGGAACATAGACTTAAACAAAATGAGAAGACAGAGGAATTTGTCCAAAATGAAAGAAGAGGACAAAGCCATGTTCATATATCTAAGTGAAACAGATATAAGGAACATGCCAAATGGAGACTTTAAAGCAATGATCATAAGGAAACTCACTGGGCTTGTGAAAAGAGTGGAAGATATCAGTGAGACAACTGACACAGAGATAAGGCAGATAAAGGACTCAGTAAACAAAATGAGAAACACATTTAATGTAATGAATAGCAGAATGAATCAGAGGAACAAATGAATGACCTAGAAGACAGAATAATGGAAAGTAATCAGGCTGAACAAAAGATAGAAGAAAAAATTATACAAAACAACAATAGATTTAGTGAGCTCAACAACTCCAACAAATGTAGTAACATTCATATTACAGGAGTCCTAGAAGAACAAGAGACAAAAAGAAACAGAGAATTTATTTTAATCTTGGGAAGGAAATAGATATCTAGATCCAGAAGGCAAAGAGAACTTGCAACAAAATCAACAAAAGCAGACCCATGCCAAGACATATTGTAATTAAAATGGAAAATAAATAAATAAATAAGGAAAAATGTAGGGATGCAGAAAAATAGTCAAAGCAGAAACACACTCTCAATAGATGCTGAAACAGCCTTTTACAAAGTACAGCATCATTTCTTGATCAAAATTCTTCAAAGTGTAGGGACAGAGGGTACATACCTCAACATTATCAAAGCCACCTATGAAAAACCCACCACAAATATCATTCTCAATGGAGAAAAACTGAGAGCTTTTCTGCTGTGGTCAGGAACACAACAGGGATGTCCATTATCACCACTGCTATTCAACAAGGTACTAGAAATCCTAGCTTCAGCAATCAGACAACAAAAAGAAATTAAATGCATCCAAATCAGCAAAGAAGAAGTCAAACTCTCACTCTTTGCAGATGATATGATACTTTATGTGGAAAACCCAAAAGACTCCACTCCAAAACTGCGTGAACTCATACAGGAATCAGTACAGTGTCAGGATATAAAATCAATCAATTGATTGATGCACAGGAATCAGTTGCATTTCTATACACCAACAACAAGACAGAAGAAAGATAAATTAAGAAGTCAATCCCATTTGCAATTGCACCCAAAACCATAAAATACCTAGGAATAAACCTAACCAAAGAGGCAAAGAATCTGTGCTCAGAAAACTATAAAGTACTCATGAAAGAAATGGAGGAAGACACAAAGAAATGGAAAAATGTCCATGCTCATGGATTGGAAGAACAAATATTTTGAAAATGTCTATGCTACCTAAAGCTAATCTACACGTTTAATGCAAACCCTATCAAAATACCATCCTTTTTTTTCAAAAAAATGGAACAAATAATCCTAAAATTTATATGGAACCAGAAAAGATCTCGAATAGCTAGAGGAATGTTTAAAAAGAAAGCCAAAGTGGTGGCATCACAGTTCCGGACTTCAAGCTCTATTACAAAGCTGTCATCATCAAGACAGTATGGTATTGGCACAAAAACAGACAGGTAGATTAGTGGAACAGAATAAAAGCCCAGAAATAGTCCCTCAACTCTATGGTCAACTAATCTTTGACAAAGCAGGAAAGAATGTCCAATGGAAAAGACAGTCTCTTCAACAAATGGTGTTGGGAAAACTGGACAGCCACATGCAGAAGAGTGAAACTGGACCATTTCTTTACACCACACACAAAAATAGACTCCAAATGGATGAAGGACCTCAATGTGAGAAAGGAATCCATCAAAATCCTTGAGGAGAACACAGGCAGTGACCTCTTCGACCCCAGCCACAGCAACTTCTTCCTAGAAACATCACCAAAGGCAAGGGAAGCAAGGGCAAAAATGAACTATTCGGACTTCATCAAGATCAAAAGCTTTTGCACAGCAAAGGAAACAGTCAATGAAACCAAAAGACAACTGACAGAATGGGAGAAGATATTTGTAAATGACATATCAGATAAAGGGCTAGTATGCAAAATCTATGAACTTATCAAACTCAACACCCAAAAGAACAAATAATCCAGTCAAGAAATGGGCAGAGGACATGAACAAACATTTCCACAAAGAAGACATCCAGATGGCCAACAGACACATGAAAAAGTGCTCCACATCACTCAGCATCAGGGAAGTACAAATCAAAACCACAATGAGTACCACCTCATGCCAGTCAGAATGGCTAAAATTAACAAGTCAGGAAACAACAGATGCTGGTGAGGATGCAAAGAAAGGGGAACCCTCCTACACTGTTGGTGGGAATGGAAGCTGGTGCAGCCACTCTGGAAAACAGATGGAGATTCCTCAAAAAGTTGAAATTAGAGCTACCCTACAACCCAGCAATTGCACTACTGGGTATTTACCCTAAAGATACAAATGTAGTGATCTGAAGGGGTACATGCACCCAAATGTTTATAACAGCAATCTCTACAATAGTCAAACTATGGAAAAAACCTAGATGTCCATCATATATATATATATATATAGGAATACTATTCCATATAATGGAATACTATGCAGCCATCAAAAGAAATGAAATCTTGCCATTTATGACAATGTGGATGGAGCTAGAGCATATTAAGCTGAGTGAAGTAAGTCAATCAGAGAAAGACAATTATCATATGATCTCCCTGATATGAGGAAGCTAAGATGCAAAGTAGAGTTTTGGGGAGTAGGGAAAGAAAAAAATGAAACAAGATGGGATCAGGAGGAGACAAACTATACGAGACTCTTAATCTCACAAAGCAAACTAAGAGTTGCCGGTGGTGGGGGGTAGGGAGAGGGTGATTGTATTATGGACATTGGGGAGGGTATGTGCTATGATGAGTGCTGTGAAGTGTGTAAACCTGGTGATTTACAGACCTATATCCCTGGGGCTAATAATACATTATATGTTAATAAAAAATTAAAAACAATTAAAAAAGCAGAAACTCAAATGAAGACAATTGCATATAAAGGAAACCACATAAGGTGGATTTTTCAACAAAAACTATCCAAGCCAGAAAGGACTGGCATGATATAGTCAAAGTGCCAAAAGGGAAAGCCTGCAAGACAAGAATATCCCATCCAGCAAGTCTATCATTCAGAATAGAAAGAAAGACAAAAAATTTTCAGAGACAAAATTTTCCCATCAAAACTAAAGAACTTCATGACCACTATACCAGACATGAGAAATATCAAAGGGGACTCTTTGGGTGGAAAGGAAAGAACAAAAATGACAATATGAAGGTAGGAAACACAAAAAGAGCAAAAACAAATATTTCTATAAAAATAAATCAATGAAAAAAAATCAGTCAATGAACTCACAAAATAAAAGGATGTAAAACATGACAACATATACTAAAATGTGGGAAGGAGAGGAGTAAAGAACGAGTTCAAACTTAAACAACTATAAACTTAATATAGACTACTAACCACACACACACACACACACACACACACACATACACACAAAGCCACTAATAAATATGCAAAGCATAAAAATAAAGAAATCCTAACATATCACTAAAGAAAACTGGCAAAAGATATTAGCAAGAACAACAAAAAAGGATCAAGGAAAATATTCAGAAACAACCACAATACAAATAATAACATGGCAATAAATACATATCTATCAATAATTATTTTGAATGTAAATGGACTAAATACTCCAATCAAAAGACAAAGAGGGAGAAGGGATTTAAAAAAACAAAACAAAACAATCCATCTATATGCTGTCTATAAAAGACATATTTTAGAAAGACACCAGATGGAGGAACATTTATCCTGGAAATGGATGTAAAAATAATGCTGGAATAGCAATACTTAGACGAAATAGACTAAAACAAAAACTGTAACAAGAGGCAAAAAAGAGACACTACACTAAAGGGGACAATTCAATTCAACAAAAAGAAACCAATTATAAATATTTAGGCACCCATCACGGAAGCACTCACATACATGAAAAGGTTAATAACAAACATGAAGAAATAATCAATAATAATACAATAGTAGGTGTCTTTAATACCTCACTTACATCAATGGACAGATCATCTAAAGAGAAAACCCACAAAGAAACAATGGCTTTTAATGACACACTGGACCATACTGGCACACACACACTGGACCAGATGGATTTAACAGATACATTCAGAATATTCCATCCTGAAATGACAAAACACATCCTCTTTAAGAGTACATGGAACACTCTCCAAAATAGATCACATCTGAGGCCACAAAACAAGCCTCAACAAATTTAAAAAGATAGATGTCATGCCATGCATCATTTCTGACCACAACACTATGAAACTAAAAATCAACCACAAGAGGGGCGCCTGGGTGGCTCAGTGGGTTAAAGCCTCTGCCTTCAGCTCAGGTCATGATCTCAGAGTCCTGGGATTGAGCCCGGCATCAGGCTCTCTGCTCAGCATTGAGTCTGCTTCCTCCTCTCTCTGCCTGCTTCTCTGCCTGCTTGTGATCTCTATCTGTCAAATAAATAAATAAAATCTTTTAAAAAAAAATCAACCACAAGAAAATGTCTGGGAAGACCACAAATACATGGAGCTTAAGTAACATGCTACTAAACAATGATGCATCAACCAGAAAATAAAAGAAGAAATTAAAAAGTATATGTAAACAAATGAAAATGAAAACACAATGGTTAAAAACACTTGCGATGCAGAAAAAGCAGTTCTAAGAGGGAAATTTATAGCAATACAGGTCTACCTCAAGAAGCAAGAAAAATCTCAAAAGAACAACCTTACCAGGAGATGACTCTTTGAAAAAATCCTCAAATGAATAAACCTCTAATCAGACTTATCAAGAAAAAAAGAGAAATGACCTAAATAAATAAGACCATAATTTAGAGAAGGAAAACAACAACAACAACAACAAAAAAAAACCCACAGAAATACCAACAATTATAAAAGAATATTATGAAACACTGTATGAAAAACTATATGCCAACATATTGGATAACCTAGAAGAAACAGATAAATTCCTGGAAACATATAAACTACCAAAACTGAAACAGAAAGAAATAGAAAATTTGAACAGAGCCATTATTATCAGCAAAGAAATTGAATCAGTAATCAAAAATCTTCCAGAAAAAAAAAGTTCAAAACTAAATGGCTTCACAGGCAAATTCTACCAATCACTTAAAGAAGAGTTAATATCTATTCTCAAACTATTCTAAAAATTAGAAAAGAAGAAAAACTTCCAAACTCATTCTAGGAGGCCAGCATTAGCCTGACACCAAAACCAGACAAAGACACCGCAAAAAAAAAAAGAGATCTACAGGTCAACACTGATGAACATAAATGCAAAATACTCAATGAAATACTAATAAACCAAATCCAACAATACATTTTAAAAAATCATTCACCATCATGAAGTAGGATTTCTCCCTGCGATGCAAGCATGGTTTAATATTTGCAAGTCAATCACCATGATCTTACATTAATAAGAGAAAGGATAAGAACCATATGATCATTTCAACAGACACAGAAAAACATTTGAGAATGTATACATCCATTCATGATAAAAGCCTCAAGAAAGTAGGTTTAGGGGAACACATCTCAACAAAACAAAGGCCATATATGAAAAACCTATAGCTAACATCATCCTCAAAGACAAAAATACTAAAGGCCTTTCCCTTAAGATCAGAAACAAGAAAAGGATGTCTACTCTCACCACTTTAATTTAACATGGTGGTAGAAATCCTAGCCACAGCAATCAGACAACAAAAAGAAATAAGTCATTCAAATCAGTAAGGAAAAAGTAAAACTTCCACTATTTGTAGATGACATGATATTATACATCGAGAACCCCAAAGACTCCACCAAAAAATTGCTAGAACTTAAACACAAATTCAGTAAAGTCACAGAATACCAAATCAAACTGCAGAAATCTGTGGCATTTTTACACCACAAAAATAAAGAAGCAGAAATTAAGAAAACAATCTCATTTATAACTGTACCAAAAACAACAAGATACCTCAGAATAAAACTAACCAAAGAGATGAAAGACCTGCACTCTTCAAACTATAAAACTCTGATGAAAATAATTTAGGATAACACAAAGAAATGGAAAGATATTCCATGTTCATGGACTGAAAGAACAAATATTGTTAAAATATCTATTATACTACCCAAAGCAATGTACACATTTAATGTAATCCCTATCAAAATACCACCAATAGGGTATCTGGGTGGCTCAGTCAGTTAAGCCACCAACTCTTGATTTTGGCTCAGGTCATGATCTCGGGATCTCAAGATCAAGCCCCATGTTGGGCTCCATGCTCAGTAGGGATTCTACTTGAGATTTTCTCTCTCCCTCTGCCCCTCCCCGCCACTAGTCATGCTGTCTCTCTCTTTCTCTCTCTCAAATAAATAAATAAATAAATAAATATATTTCTTTAAATGTTATAAAAAATACCACTAGCATTTTCCACAGAGTTAGAATAAAGAATCCTAACATTTTATGGAACCACAAAAGACTCTGAATAGCCACACCAATTTTGAAAAAGAAAAACAAAGCTGGAGGCATCAAAATTCTAGACTTCAATTTATATTAAAAAACTACAGTAATCAAAACAGTATAGTACTGGCACACACACACACATCACATAGATCAGTAGAACAGAATAGAAAGTCCAGAAATGGACCAGATGGACATCACAGATATATTCAGAACATTTCATCCCAAAGCAACAGAATACACATTCTTCTCTAGTGCACATGGAACATTCTCCAGAATAGATCACATCCTAGGTCACAAATCAAGTCTCAACCGGTATTAAAAGATTAGGATCATTCCCTGCATATTTTCAGACCACAATGCTCTGAAGCTAGAACTCAATCACAAGAGGAGAGATGGAAAGAACCCAAATACATGGAGACTAAACAGCATCCTTCTAAAGAATGAATGGGTCAACCAGGAAATTAAAGAAGAATTGAAAAAGTTCATGGAAACAAGTGATAATGAAAACACAACGGTTCAAAATCTGTGGGACACAGCAAAGGCAGTCCTGAGAGGAAAATATATAGCGGTACAAGCCTTTCTCAAGAAACAAGAAAGGTCTCAAGTACACAACCTAACCCTACACCTAAAGGAGCTGGAGAAAGAACAAGAAAGAAAGCCTAAACCCAGCAGGAGAAGAGAAATCATAACGATCAGAGCAGAAATCAATGAAATAGAAACCAAAAAAACAATAGAAAAAAATCAATGAAACTAGGAGTTGGTTCTTTGAAAGAATCAACAAGATTGATAAACCCCTGGCAAGACTTATCAAAAAGAAAAAAGAAAGGACCCAAATAAATAAAATCATGAATGAAGGAGGAGAGATCACAACTAACATCAAAGGCATACAGACAATTATAAGAACATACTATGAGCAACTCTACGCCAACAAATTTGACAATCTGGAAGAAATGGATACATTCCTAGAGACATATAAACTACCACAACTGAACCAGGAAGAAATAGAGAGTCTGAACAGGCCCATCACCAGTAAGGAGATTGAAACAGTCATCAAAAATCTCCAAACAAACAAAAGCCCAGGGCCTGACGGCTTCCCAGGGGAATTCTACCAAACATTTAAAGAAGAATTAATTCCTATTCTCCTGAAACTGTTCCAAAAAATAGAAATGGAAGGAAAACTTCCAAACTCATTTTATGAGGCCAGCATCACCTTGATCCCGAAACTAGACAAGGATCCCACCAAAAAAGAGAACTACAGACCAATATCCTTGATGAACACAGATGAAAAAATTCTCACCAAAATACTAGCCAATAGGATTCAACAGTACATTAAAAGGATTATTCATCACAACCAAGTGGGATTTATTCCAGGGCTGCAGGGTTGGTTCAACATCCGCAAATCAATCAATGTGATAGAACACATTAATAAAAGAAAGAACAAGAACCATATGATACTCTCCATAGATGAGGAAAAACCATTTGACAAAGTACAGCATCCCTTCCTGATCAAAACTCTTCAAAGTGTAGGGATAGAGGGCACATACCTCAATATTATCAAAGCCATCTATGAAAAACCCACCGCAAATATCATTCTCAATGGAGAAAAACTGAAAGCTTTTCCGCTAAGGTCAGGAACACGGCAGGGATGTCCATTATCACCACTGCTATTCAACATATCACTAGAAGTCCAAGCCTCAGCAATCAGACAACAAAAGGAAATTAAAAGCATCCAAATCGGCAAAGAAGAAGTCAAACTATCACTCTTCGCAGATGATAAGATACTATATGTGGAAAACTCAAAAGACTCCACTCCAAAACTGCTAGAACTTGTACAGGAATTCAGTAAAATGTCAGGATATAAAATCAATGCACAGAAATCAGTTGCACTTCTGTACACCAACAACAAGACAGAAGAAAGAGAAATTAAGGAGTCAATCCCATTTACAATTGCACCCAAAACTCTGAGATACCAAGGAATAAACCTAACCGAAGAGGCTAAGAATCTATATGCAGAAAACTATAAAGTACCCATGAAAGAAATTGAGGAAGACACAAAGAAATGGAAAAATGTTCCATGCTCCTGGATTGGAAGAATAAATATTGTGAAAATGTCCATGCTACCTAAAGCAATCTACACATTTAATGCAATCCCTATCAAAATACCATCCATTTTTTTCAATGAAATGGAACAAATAATCCTAAAATTTATATGGAACCAGAAAAGACCTTGAATAGCCAAAGGAATATTGAAAAAGAAAGCCAACGTTGGTGGAATCAAAATTCCGGACTTCAAGCTCTATTACAAAGCTGTCATCATCAAGACAGCATGGTACTGACACAAAAACAGACACATAGATCAATGGAACAGAATAGAGAGCCCAGAAATCGACCCTCAACTCTATGGTCAACTAATCTTCAACAAAGCAGGAAAGAATGTCCAATGGAAAAAAGACAGCCTCTTCAATAAATGGTGCTGGGAATATTGGACAGCCACATGCAGAAAAATGAAATTGGACCACTTCCTTACACCACACACGAAAATAGACTCAAAATGGATGGAGGACCTCAATGTGAGAAAGGAATCTATCCAAATCCTTGAGGAGAGCACAGACAGCAACCTCTTTGACCTCAGCCGCAGCAACATCTTCCTAGGAACATCAGCAAAGGCAAGGGAAGCAAGGGAAAAAATGAACTATTGGGATTTCATCAAGATCAAAAGCTTTTGCACAGCAAAGTAAACAGTTAACAAAACCAAAAGACAACTGACAGAATGGGAGAAGATATTTGCAAACGACATATCAGATAAAGGGCTAGTATCCAAAATCTATAAGGAACTTAGCAAACTCAACACCCAAGAACAAACAATCCAATCAAGAAATGGGCAGAGGACTGAACAGACATTTCTGCAAAGAAGACATCCAGATGGCCAACAGACACATGAAAAAGTGCTCCACGTCACTCGGATCAGGGAAATACAAATCAAAACCACAATGAGATATCACCTCACACCAGTCAGAATGGCTAAAATTAACAAGTCAGGAAATGACAGATGCTGGCGAGGATGCAGAGAAAGGGGAACCCTCCTACACTGTTGGTGGGAATGCAAGTTGGTGCAACCACTCTGGAAAACAGCATGGAGGTTCCTCAAAATGTTGAAAATAGAACTACTCTATGACCCAGCAATTGCACTACTGGGTATTTACCCTAAAGATACAAATGTAGTGGTCCGAAGGGGCACGTGCACCTGAATATTTATAGCAGCAATGTCTACAATAGCCAAACTATGGAAAGAACCTAGATGCCCATCAACAGATGAATGGATAAAGAAGAGGTGGTATATATACACAATGGAATACTATGCAGCCATCAAAAGAAATGAAATCTTGCCATTTGCGATGACGTGGATGGAACTAAAGCGTATCATGCTTAGTGAAATAAGTCAATCGGAGAAAGACAACTGTCATATGATCTCCCTGATATGAGGACATGGAGATGCAACATGGGGGGTTAGGGGGATAGAGAAGAAGAATAAATGAAACAAGATGGGATTGGGAGGGAGACAAACCATAAGTGACTCTTAATCGCACAAAACAAACTGGGGGCTGCTGGGGGGAGGTGTGGTTGGGAGAGGGGGAGGGGGGTTATGGACATTGGGGAGGGTATGTGCTATGGTGAGTGCTGTGAAGTATGTAAACCTGGTGATTCAGAGACCTGTACCCCTGGGGATAAAATTACATTATATGTTTATAAAGAATTTAAAAAAAAGAAAGTCCAGAAATAAACCCACGATTATATGGTCAAATAATCTTTGCAGAGGTATGAAAGAATATCCAGTGAGGAAAAAGTCTCTTTAACAAATGATGTTGTGAAAACTGGACAGCTACGTGCAAAAGAATGAAATGACACTTTCTTACACCATACACAAAAATAAATTCAAAATGTGTTTAAGACATAAACGTGAGACCTGAAGATATAAAAATCCTATAAGAGAGCATAGGCAATAATTTCTCTGACATTGGCCTTAGGAACTTTTTTCCAAATAGGTCTCCTGAGACAAGGGCAACAAAAGGAAAAATAAACTATTGGGACCTCATCAAAATAAAATTTTCCTGCAGAGTTAAAGAAAAAATAAACAAAACTGAAAGACAATCATCTATGGAATGGATGAAGATATTTGCAAATGACATAACTGATAAAGGGTTAGTATCAAATATATATACATATATATAAAGAACTTATCAAACTCAACACCCAAAAAACAAATAACCCAATTTTAAAATGGGCAGAAAGATATGAACAGATATTTCTCCAAAAAGAGACATACAGATGGTCAATAGGAACATGAAAAGTTCCTCATCATCACTTACCATTAGGAAATGCAAATCAAAACCACAATGAGGTACCACTTCACACCTGTCAGATGGCTATAATAAACAAGAATAGAAACAACAGATTTTGATGAGGATGTGGAGAAACGGGAACCCTCTTACACTGTTGGTGGGAATGCAAACTGGTGATGCCACTGAGGAAACAGTATGGGGTTTCTTATAAAGTTAAGAATAGAATTACCATACGATCCAGCAATTGCACTGCTGGGTATTTACCTAAAGGATACAAAAATACTAATTCAAAGGAAAACATGTACCCCAATGTTCATAGCAGCATTATCAACAATAACCAAACTATAGAAAGAACTGAAATGTGCACCAACTGATGAACGGATAAGGAAGATGTGGTATATAAATACAATGGATGGGGTGCCTGAGTGGCTCAGTGGGTTAAGCCTCTGCCTTTGGCCCAGGTCATGATCTCAGGATCCTGAAATCGAGCCCCGCATTGGGCTCTCTGCTCAGCAGGGAGCCTGCTTCCCCCTCTCTCTCTGCCTGCCTCTCTGGCTACTTGTGATCTCTCTCTCTCTCTCTCTCTCTGTGTCAAATAAATAAATAAAATCTTTAAGAAAATAAAAAAAATACAATGGAATATTAGTCAGCCATAAAAAAGAGTTAAATCTTGACATTTGCAACAACGGGGATAAAGCTAGAGAGTATAATGTTAATGAAAGTTAGAGAAAGACAAATACCATATGATTTCATTCACGTGGAATTAAACAAAACAAACTATCAAAGCGGGGGGGAGAGAGAGAGAGACAAACTGAGAAATGGGCTCTTCACTATAGAGAGCAAATGGATGGTTACCAGAGAGGAGGTGGGTGGGAACATAGGTGAAATAGGAGATGGGGTTTAAGGAGTGCACTTCTCAGAGCACCTGGATGGCTCAGTGGGTTAAAGCCTCTGCTTTCAGCTTAGGTCATGATCTCAGGGGCCTGGGATCAAGCCCTGAGTCAGGCTCTCTGCTCAGTGGGGAGCCTGCTTCCCTTCCTATCTCTCTGCCTATTTGTAGCCTATTTGTAATCTCTCTCTGTCAGATAAATAAATAAAATCTTTTTAAAAAAAATAAGGAGTGCACTTTTCGTGATAAGCATTGGGTGATTAAAATAAAAACTTAAAAATAATAATACACCTTATACAAAGTCACAGTAAAGTAGTCGAATAGATAACAGCAACAAAAAAAAAGTGATTTCATTTTCTTCAGATATATACCCTGATGTGGGACTGCTGGGTTATATGATTGTTCTGTTTTTAAATTTTTTGAAATATATATATATATATTTATTTATTTGACAGACAGAGATCACAAGCAGGCAGAGAGGCAGGCAGAGAGAGAGGAGGAAGCAGGCTCCCCCCTGAGCAGAGAGCCTGATGCAGGACTTGATTCCAGGACCCTGGGATCATGACCTGAGCCGAAGACAAGGCTTTAACCCACTGATCCACCCCAGCACCCCGTTTTTAATTTTTTGAGAAATCTTCATGCTGTTTTCTATAGTGGCTATTCCAATTTCTATTGCTACCAATAGTGCACAAGGGTTCCCTTTTCTTTACATCCATGCCAGTATTTCTTATTTTTTTTAGAAAATAGCCATTTAAACAGGGGTGAGATGGTATCTCAGTGTTTTGATTTGCATTTCCTTGATGACTGGTCATGTTGAATATTTTTCCATGAATATTTTGACCATTTGTATGTCTTCTTTGGAAAAATGTCTGTTGAGCTCCTCAGCGCATTTTTTTTCCCATTTTATTTATTTTTTTCAGCATAACAGTATTCATTGTTTTTGCACAACACCCAGTGCTCCATGCAAAACGTGCCCTCCCAGTGCTCCATGCAAAACGTGCCCTCCCTATTACCCACCACCTGTTCCCCCAACCTCCCACCCCTGACCCTTCAAAACCCTCAGGTTGTTTTTCAGAGTCCATAGTCTCTTATGGTTCGCCTCCCCTCCCCAATGTCCATAGCCCCCTCCCCCTCTCCTAATCCCACCTCCCCTCAGCAACCCCCAGTTTGTTTTGTGAGATTAAGAGCCATTTATGGTTTGTCTCCCTCCCAATCCCATCTTGTTTCATTTATTCTTCTCCTATCCCCCTACCCCCCCATGTTGCTTCTCCATGTCCTCATATCAGGGAGATCATATGACAGTTGTCTTTCTCCGATTGACTTATTTCACTAAGCATGATACGCTCTAGTTCCTTCCATGTCATCGCAAATGGCAAGATTTCATTTCTTTTGATGGCTGCATAGTATTCCATTGTGTATATATACCACATCTTCTTTATCCATTCATCTGTTGATGGACATCTAGGTTCTTTCCATAGTTTGGCTATTGTAGACATTGCTGCTATAAACATTCGGGTACACGTGCCCCTTCGGATCACTACGTCTGTATCTTTAGGGTAAATACCCAGTAGTGCAATTGCTGGGTCATAGGGTAGAGGACATGAACAGACATTTCTGCAAAGAAGACATCCAGATGGCCAACAGACACATGAAAAAGTGCTCCACGTCACTCGGCATCAGGGAAATACAAATCAAAACCACAATGAGATATCACCTCACACCAGTCAGAATGGCTAAAATTAACAAGTCAGGAAATGACAGATGCTGGCGAGGATTCAGAGAAAGGGGAACCCTCCTCCACTGTTGGTGGGAATGCAAGCTGGTGCAACCACTCTGGAAAACAGCATGGAGGTTCCTCAAAATGTTGAAAATAGAACTACTCAGCCCATTTTTTAATCAGATTTTCTTTAGCCACTGAGTCATATGAGTTCCTTACATATTTTGGATATTAACTCCTTATCAGATATATGGTTTGCAAATATTTTCTCTCATTCCTTGGGTTGCCTTTCCATTTTGTTGTTTCTTTTGCTTTGCAGAGTTTGTTAGTTTGATATATCCCAATGGTGATTTTTTGCTTCTGTTGCTTGTACTTTTGGTTTCACATCCAAAAAGATCCTTGCCAAATGTAAAGGAGAATTTCTCATATATCTTCTTCTAGGAGTTTTGTGATTTCAGGTCAAAACATGTAATTCCTTAATCCATTTTAAGTTTTTTTGTGTGTGAAACCTGTAATACAGGTTCTCTTTTAGTTTTTGTTTTTGTTTTTTTGCATATAACTATCCTACTTTCACAACACCATTTATTAAATAAACTATCCTTTCACCATTGAGTATTCTCGGCTCTTTTGTGAAATATTCATTGGCCATATATGTATGAGTTTATTTCTGTTCCACTGGTCTATGTGTTTGTTTTTATCCCAGTTTCATATTGCTTTGCTTACTACAGTTTTGTAATATAGTTTGAAACTGGGAAATGTGATGCCTCTAGCTTTGTTCTTTCTCAAGGCTGCTTGTGCTTTTTGGTTCCTTTTGTAGTTCTATATGAACTTTACTATTGTTTTTCTTTCTATTTCTTTAAAAAATGCCATTGGTATTTTGTAGGGATTGTACTGACTCTATAGATGGCTTTGGGTAGTATGGAAATTTTAATAAAATTAATTCTACTGATCCATGAACATGGATATATTTCCATTTATTTGTTCTTTAATTTCTTTCATCAATATTTTGTACTTTTCAGTGTTAGGTCTTTCACTTCCTTGGTTAAACTTATTCTTAAGCATTCTACTCTTTTTAATGCTATTGCAAATAGTATTCCTATTGCAAATAGTATTATTTTCTTTATGACTTTTTCAAATAGTTTATTGCTAGTATACAGAAATGCAACTAATTTTTGTATATAACTGATTTTATATTCTGAAACATTACTAGATTCCTTTCTTAGGCCTAATAGTTTTTTGGTGGAATCTTTAGGATTTTCTGTATACAGGATTATGTCATCAACAAACAGAGACAATTTTCCTTCTTCCTTTCTAGTTTGGATGTATTTCATTTATTTTTATTGCCTGATTGCTCTGGGTAAGACTTCTAGTACTATCTTGAACAGGAGTGGTGATAATGGAAACCTTTGTCCTGTTACTCATTTTAGAGGAAAAGCTTTCAATCTTTCACCATTGAGTATAATCTCTATAGGCTTATCATATATAGTTTTTACTATGTTGAGGTATGTTCCTTTAAAACACAATTTATTGAGTTTTTATCTTAAAAGGATGCTAATTTATTGATCTACATATAATGAACCATCCCAGGAATAAATTCTACCTGATATAGTGTATGATCCTTTCATTGTAGTGTTGAATTCAGTTTGCTAGTGTTCTTGAAATTTTTTGCATCTACATTCATCAGAGATATTGGCCTGTAGTTTGATTTTCTTATAGCATCTGTGTGGCTTTGATATCAGAGTAATGCTAGTCTTGTAAAATGAGTTTGGGAGCATTCTCTCATCTTCAATTTTTTGGAATTTTTGGAATTATTTCTTTTTAAAAATTTGGACAGAATTCACCCATGGAGAAACAACATTCACCTGCAAGTTGGGGTATGTTGGAGTGAGCTGTGACCCTGGGTTGAGTGGTAAAAGCGTGTGGTTGTGCAGTGGCTCTGGGTCCAGGGAGTGTGGTGGCATATCAGCTCAGGTACCACTGGGTATGAAAGCATTGACAACTGTGTACCCTCTGTAAGAACTGAGGGTGATTCACTGAGGCTGCAAAGGTTGCTGTGTTCCTCAGTGGTACCGCCAGGTCCAGTGGCTAAGGACCATGGCAGGCAAGAGTGGTGGCTGAGGCTAGTGATGTTCACACACTTGGCTGTAAGGGTTAGCTACAGATGGGATGGTAGGGGCCTATTACAAATATACCTGTAGTGTTGGGGTCAAGGTAAGCAGCAAACACCAGGGCCAACTGTGGGTATTGGCAGTTTCAAGGGCATTGACCATCATCGTGGCCTATTGTGGCTGCTGGTTCTCACACTGCTGCATGGCAATAGAAGTTAGTGTTGGGAGTCAGGCTGGGGTATACAAGTGTGCAACTGGAGGGTCTAGATGCTGGTGAGCCCATGGTGCAGCCCAGTGACAGGAGACTTGCTTGGATCCAGGTCCACAAGCAGCTATAGGTGCCCTGGATTTCTATATGCACTTTCATGAGTATAAGATCTTGCCATGTGCACATAAGATAATGGAATCCAGTGATGGGTCTCAAGCCATTTGCCTGTAAGTGAAGCTAGAAGATCTACCTCCAAACATACACACAGTATTGGGGGTCATCTTTAAGGGTCTAGGCTAACATTTTGGCTTACGAGGTTACAGAGGCCTAGGCTGTCCATCAGTACAAGTCTCGGGCTCTGACATGGCTTAGGGGGTTAGGGAACAGAGAGGGATTAAGATAGTTGGAATCAGTCACCATTAATACTCATGGGGCAAAAGCTGGTGAAATGCATAGGGGTCTACATAGGTTGTGCCAGCCCTTGTTTTTCTCATAGCAGAAGATGTTGGAGTGGTCTGCAAAGCAGGTCACTGGGAACAGCTTTCGGTCTTGCTATGTGGCTGACGCTGGTAGCCTCTGCTTTTCTTCCTTATTCCCAGATCTCTCTGTACTTAGTTTTGTTGGTTACTGAGTAGAGGTAAACCAAAGGAGGTCCATTGTGAGAGGCTCTGAATGTCTGGAGAAGCTGACTGCTCACCCAGCTCTTCCTTTCTCAGTTAAGGGGAACTCTTTCTAGCTGGGAAGTTTCTTCTTGGTGGTGAGCAATGCCAGTTTGGGGGATGGGGTAAGAGAACGAAAATTAAGTAGTTCTTCCTTCTTTTTGTGTGTTATTCTCAAGGTTTTGTTCCTCTGTATGGGTGAAGTTTCTTAAGTGGACTTCAGAGCTCTCCCAGAGCTGTTTTTGTTCATGCACTGCTGTCTAATTATTGATCTTTGTGGGGAGACAGAGGCCATAGTCTCCTACTCTATCTTGGTGATGCTATCCCACAGCATGATTGCTTTTAAAGATCAATTCTACTGTTACCTTTCCTGTTCCACTACACTATATACTCACAGCTAGCTGTCTTCACATTTGGATTCTGCAATACCTATATAAGAAGGAGAAACATACATGTGGAACTCTTAGATTCAATGCTTGTCTTAATATCAAAATCACATAGTAGATTTTTTAGTCAGTATTTCTGACTCATTGTTTTAGTCTTGACTTCACCAATTACAAGGCTTTTTGTTTTTGTCTTATGATGTTTACATCTACTTCTTGAACTGAAATTTTGTATTTTTTTTCTATATAAATATATCCTTTTTAATCCTCTTGGTCTAGTACTTTATTCTAATGAAACTTGTTTAGCCTCATCTCCTTTACCTGGATGTCTCAAAGCTATTTTGTCTCTTCACTAGTTAATTATAATGCTACAAATGGCCTGATATAGTTTATGATATTGAGTCTAAGGCCTCCCACATGCTCTGTAAATAAATATGAACAGAAAATAAAAGACTTGAACCCAGCCATATATGAGGTTTTCCTTGTATTATTACATCCTTCTTTTTTGACTCAAGAGGCATTCGAGATTCATCCTTTCTCCTTTCATTTTTTCAGGTGTTTCAGAAGTAACCATAAAATATGCCAAGGCCTGACAAGCTTAATTCCTATAGGGATTTGTCTGTGCCATAGAATTTATCATTGCCTAGTGCTATTTAACTTTTTCTTTGTTGCTTTACTTATTCTCTTAACTAATTGTTTTAAATATTTATTTATTTTAGAGAGAGGGAAAGAGTGTGAGCAGGGGGAGGAGCAGAGGAGAGGGAGAAAGAGATTCCTCAAGCAGCCTCCCTGTCAAGAGTGGAGCCCAAGGCAGGCTCGATCTCATGATCCTGAGATTACGACCCAAGCCAAAACCAAGAGTTGACTGCTCAACTGATTTTTTGTATTTTTGAATATAAGGAATTATTCTATATTATTTTCTTTATATTCCTATTTTTATGTGGAGTATTTTATTCAGTAAAACTCAAATATCTATAGTATAAAATGAAATTTATTAAAGAAAAACTCTTACACCCATTTTAGTTTCCTAAAATTAAATATATATTGACCAACTTCAAATTGAAATTGTAGAAATTTATAAGAGATTGTCTTTCTCTACCTTAACAATGATGACAAGTTAGATAAATTACAAAATTACAGTTCCCTGAAAACATGTTAGCAAGTTGAGAATTCCAAGTAAATCTAAATGAAGTTAAATCCAGAGTCTTCAAAGTGGGTGTGCTTTTTGGTTGCTTTTTTCTTGGATGACCAGCGGAATGATCATTTATAGATGGGGATAACGAGGAATAAGCTGATGTTTTAAATGACTTTAATGGCCACATGTGAGCTAATATTAAGTATTAGAATCTTATGGGGTCCTAACCACAACCCACCAACTCTGCCAGAATCCTTCAGTAAGTTTATGGAGCTAGTACCCCAAGGGACAAAAGAGTTCACTCATATCAATATCTAGATTATCCCTGGACTTCACATAATGCAAGACATTGCTGACCACATATAGGCTGATTCTTAACAATATTTTTTTCTGTACAAAGTAGTGGTCCATAGAATTAGGAAAGAAAGGCAACAGAGTTAAAATAAATTAAATCAACCATATATATTTCATTATAAAACAATCATATAATATATAAATAATATACATTAGGATATCATATATAATCATTTATATACATATATACACTTACATATACATACACATAAAATCAAAAGGAGAAATTTAGTTGAAAGGTTTAAGCACACAACTGAGAAAAGTACAGAGTCTTGAAGGCAGTAAAATGGAAATTATCCAAAATGAACATGAGAGAAAAACCAAAAGAGAAATAATGGGACAGAAAAAATATTTGGAGAGACAGTAGCCAATAATGCTCTAAAATTGCTAAATGGTATCAACTTACAGATCAAAGAAGCTTAGCAAACTTCAAGAAGATAGTACAAATAAAATGACACACAGGCATATCAGAGACAAATGGCTAAAAACCCAAGACAGTATCAACCAAATGAAAACATACTTCATGCAAGAAAGACAGTTGGTTTCCTCAACAGATACAGTAAAGACCATAAGACAATGGGGTATTATTTTCAAATTGCTAAAAGAAAAAAAAAAAGGCAACCTAGCATTCTATCTCCTATAAAATTTACCTTTGGAAGTAAAAATAAAATAAAATAATAATATTTTCTGTTGGGGGAATTTCCTTATGTTTCTATAAATTGAATGAAGTACTTATGTAAGTATTTAAAATATAAAGAAGTATATATTGTCTATATACTCGAGTATATATTGTATACATTTTTGAAGACATCAGTTCACAAGATATTTGTTCTTGACCTTTCAGAAAATTCTTAATGCCCAAAGACTTCCATAGGGCCTGTGAGTTATCAAGTACTAATTTTTCATGTATCCATCAATATTCTGATCTGTTGCACTTACAACTGTTCTTATTTCGATTATATAGTAGTATTTCTACAAAATAATGTTATGTTAGCAACCATTAATATAACATATACAATAGAATAAGGATCTCTTAAATATATCAGTTATTGGACATAATAAATGGAAATTCAATGCTATTATCTTATACTTTTTTAGTATTATCAGTTATATTAATTGCATTTTCATCAAAAGCTCTCAAGGGACACCTGAGAGGTTCAGTCAGTTAATCATTTCACTCTTGATTTTGGCTCAGGTCATGATCTCTGGGCTGTGAGACGGAGCCTTACACTGGGCTCTGTGCTCAGCTGTGAGTCTGCTTGAGATTCTCTCTCTCCCTCTCCCTCTGCCCCCTACTCTCATTCTCTAAAGTAAGTGAATAAATCTAAAAAACAAAACAAACAAAAAGAAAACCTCTCAAGATGTAGTTAGGGAAAAAGAAAAAGAGATGAAGTATATCATTATCTTATTTATCTAAGTATATTAAAAGAAGAATGTTACCGTCTTATTGTCCTGTCATTTAATTATAGAAAAAGATCTTGCCTTTTGTGTGTTGTATTTGTTCCCTTATTAAATATTCATTCATGATACCTTTCTTGAGCTGTCACTTCAGGGACTAGAGCATAGATTTGGTCATCTAGCATCACATCTTAAAAGCAGCACTACTAAAATATTAGGGCAGATTTTCACTATAGAAAAATGAATTATCTAGTCAGGTAATAGTGTCATTCATCCAGATTTGAAGTCTGTTCAGGTGTTCATGAAATAAAAACTAATTTTTTCTCCCCAAGACATCAAACATCTAGATTAAAATGAGATTAAAAAATGGCCACTGACTCAAATGCATTTAAAGGTAGATGTTTATAAACATTTTATAAACTGCAATATTCCTCCTTGAGCCAGAATATTTATGTATTTTAAAAAATAACTTTATGCTTAGATTAACTAGGACTTAATAATTTTATTGAACATTTGCAAATTTTAAGGAATTCATATATTTAAATTAAGCAAAAATAATGGACTTTAGTTGAGAATAATTGAAATCATAGTGAAGCATATGTTCTTGTGAATATGTTTTCAGTAAGATTTTGTCATTATAATAAAAAACACATGCCATTTTAGTCTTAGATTAGAACAAACTGCCAGAGATCTGCCAAAGTTTCTCTTGATCCTAACACATAAATTAGAAATTACTATGTCAATAACTGATTTAGATGAGATGGAATAAAAAAACATGATTACATAACATTTATGTTTACAATTCATGGAGTAGCTGCTAGCTCTAACTTTACAAGAACTAATAATGTAGACTTAAGAGATTTTGCCACCTGCAAATCTCCAAATTTATAATAGTTTTTGTCCTGTATCTTAACACATATCAGAGTGCAATACACATTTCATACTTTTACATAGTTTTTCCCAACTACTCAAAATGTCACTTATCTCATTCATTATCCAAATTTTGCAACATGTACCTAAGTATGCAGAATATTAACTCTCATCAATGTTCAACCTCTAATCTCCAGGAACTGAATATTTTATCTTACATAGCTAAGGAGAATTAAGGTTGTAGAAAGAATTAAGGTTGCTAATCAGCTGTGCTTTAAACTGGGAGATTATTTTGAATTACCTATGAAGGATCAATGTAATCAAAGGGTCCTAAAGAGTGAAAGAAGGAGGCAAAGAGGAGGTGAGAATGATGTGATGTGAAAAGTCAACTCACTGTTTCTGGCTTTGGAGAAGGAAAGGTGTTAAAGAATGTATATAATCTGTAGAAGCTAGAAAGGGTGAGAAAATGGATTCTTTCCTAGAGCCTCCAGAGGGAATGAATGCAGTCCTGCTGGAACATTGACCCAGTAAGTCCCATTTCAAACTTCTGACCTACAGAATTGTAAGATAATACTTTTTTTTCAAGCCACCAAATTTTGGTAATGTTACAGCAGCAGCAGAATAGTAATACAGTACTTTAAAATGTAATTGGTAAATTTTTTTAATTTTTTTTTCCTATTGCTTTAGACAGGAGAATATCTTTTTTTTTTCTATGAATTACTAATATGCAACATATTTTTTTCTTCTAAGTTTTTATTTAAATTCCAGTTAGTTAACATATACTGTAGTATTGGTTTCAGGAGTAGAATTTAGTGATTCATCAATTACATATAACATCCAGTGCTCATCACAAATGCCTTCCTTAATGTCCATCACCCATTTAGCCCATCTTTCCACCATCTACCTTGATCAACACTCAGTTTCTTTATAGTTAAGAGTCTTGTATGGCTTTCCTCCCCATCTGTTTTTAACTTACTTTTCCTTCCCTTCTCCTATTTTCATGTTTTGTTAAAGTCCACATATGAGTGAAATCATAAGGCAATTCTCTGACTGACTTATTTTGCTTAGCATAATCTACTCTAGCTCCATTCATGTTATTGAAAAAGGCAAGATTTCATTCTTTTTGACGGATTAGTAATGGTCCATTCTATATATATACCACATCTTTATCCATTTATCAGTTGATGGGCATTTGGGATCTTTCCATAATTAGTCTATTGTTGAAAATGTTGCTATAAATATTGACATAGATGTGTCCTTTTGAATCAGAATTTTTGTATTCTTTGAATAAATAGTGCAACTGCAGGATCATAGGGTTGTTCTATTTTTTAACTTTTTGGGGAACCTCAATACTGCTTTCCAGAATGGCTGCTTCAGGTTGCCCTCCCACCAACAGTGTAAGAGGGCTCCCCTTTCTCCAGATCCTCACAACAAGTGTTGTTCCTTGTATTGTTAATTTTAGCCATGCGGACAGGTGTGAGGTGATATCTCATTGTGGTCATGGTTTGTATTTCCCTGATGATGATGAGGTTAAACATTTTTTCACGTATCTGTTAACCATCTCTATGTCTGCTTTGGAGAAATATATGTTCAGGTATTCTGCCCTTTCTTTCTTTTCTTCCTTCCTTCCTTTCTTTTTTCTTTCTTTCTTTCTTTCTTTTTTTTTCTTTTTTTCTCTCTTTTTGAAAGAGTCTGCCCACTTATTTGACAGAGAGAGAGAGCACGTACAAGTAGGAAGAGCAGCAGGCAGAAGGAGAGGGAGAAACAGGCTCTCCACCAAGCAGAAAGCCCTACATGGGGATCGATCCCAGAACCCTGGGATCATGACCTGAGCCAGAGGAAGATGCCTAACCAACTGCTCATTTATAAACTGAATTATTTGTTTTGGGATGTTGAGTTTGATAAATTCTTTATAGATTTTGGATACTAACCCTTTATCTGAAATGTTATTTGCAAATACCTTTTCCGATTCTGTAGGTTGCCTTTCAGTTTTGTTGATTGTTTACAATGCTGTGCAAAAGCTTTTTATCTTGAAGTCCTAGTGGTTTATATTTGCTTTTGTTTCCCTTGACTCTGGTGACATGTCTAGTAAGAAGCTGATGGGGCAAGTTAGAGAGGTTGCTGCCTATGTTCTCCTCTAGGATTTTGATGGTTTCATGTTTCACGTTTAGGTCTTCCATCCATTTTGAATTTATTTTTGTGTATGGTGTAAGAAAGTGGTCCAGTTTCATTCTTCTACATATTGCTATCCAGTTTTCCCAATACCATTTGTTGAAGAGACTTTCATCTTTCTATTGGATATTCTTTTCTGCTTTGTCGAAGATTAGTTAACCATATTTGGTTATGGGTCCATTTCTGGGTTCTTTTTTCTGTTCCACTGATATGTGTGTCTGTTTTGTGCCAGTATTACAATGTCTTGATAATTATAGCTTTGAATAGCTTTAATTCTGGGATTGTGATGCCTCCTGCTTTTTTTTTTTTTTTTTTTCAACATTGCTTTGGCTATTTGGGGTCTTTTGTAGTTCCATACAAACTTTAGAATTGTTTGTCTAGCTTTATGAAAAATGATGGTGGTATTTTAATAGGGATTTCATTGAATATGTAGACTACTTTAAGTAGTATGGAAAATTTTGATAATATTTGTTCTTCCAATCCATGAGCATGGAATGATCTTTTTTTTCCATTTTGTTATGTCTTCTTCAGTTTTGTTCATAAGTGTTCTAGAGTTTTCAGAGAATAAACCTTTTATATCTTTGGTTAAGTTCATTTCTAGGTATTTTACTTTATTTTATTTTATTTTTGCAATTGTAAATGGAATTGATTCCTTGGTTTCTCTTTCTGCTGCTTCATTACTGGTGTATAGAAACTGAAAGATTAATATGTTTTTTTTTATCCTGTGACTTTGTTGAATTTATCTGTCAATTCTGTCAATCTTTTGGTGGAGTACTTTAGGTTTTCTACATTGAATATCATGTTGTCTGTGAAGAGTGAAAGTTTAACTTCTTCCTTGCCGATTTGGATGCCTTTTATTTTATATTCTTGTCTGACTGTTGAGGTTAGGATTTCCAGTACTATGTTGAACAACAGTGATGAGAGTGCACATCTCTGTCATGTTCCTGAATTTAGTGGAAAAATTCTCAGTTTTTCCCCATTGAGGATGTATAGGTTTTGGACCTTTCACATATGGCCTTCAAGAATGTTGAGGTATGTTTCTTCTACCCTTACTTTCTTGAGGGTTTTTATCAAGAAAGGATGCTATATTTTGTCCAGTGCTTTTTCTGTATCCATTGAGAGGATCATATGGTTCTTGTCCTTTCTTTTATTTATATGCTGTATCACATTGATTGATTTGTGGATATTGAACCACCTCTGCATCTCAGGAATAAATCTCACTTGATTATGGTGAATAATTTTTTGAATGTACTGTTGAATTCAATTAGCTAGTATCTTGTTGACAATTTTTGCATCCATGTTCATCTGGAATATTGGCCTATTATTCTCCTTTTTAGTAGGTCTTTGTCTGGCTTTGGAAGGTAATGCTGACCTGAGAATGAGTTTGCCAGTTTTCCTTCCATTTCTACTTTTAGGAACAGCTTGAGGAGAATAGGTATTAACTCTTCTTTAACTGTTTGGTAGAATTCCTATAGGTAGCCATCCAGACCTGGACTCTCATTTGTTGGGAGATTTTTTGACTACTGATTCAACTTCTTTGATGGTTATGGGTTTATTAAAATTTCTGATTTCTTCCTGTTTCAGTTTTAGTAGATTATATGTTTCTAGGAATTTATCTTTTCTAGGTTGCCCAAATTGTTGGCATATAATCGCACATAATATTCTCTTATAATTGTATTTCTGTCGTGTTATCTGTGATCTCCCCTTTTTCATTCATGATTTTATTTCAGTCCTTTCTATTTTCTTTTTGATAAGTTTGGCTAAGGGTTAATCAATTTTGTTAATTCTTTCAAAGAACCAGCTCCTAGTTTCATCAACCTGTTCTTTTTTTTTTTTTAATTTCTTCAACTTTTATTTTTGTTTTAAGCTTTATAACTTCCCTTCTGCTGGCTTTAGACTTCATTTGTTGTTCTTTTTCTAGATCCTTTAAGTGTAAGGTTAGGGTGTGTATTCGAGATTTTTCTTGCTTCTTGAGGTAGGTGCCTGTATTGCTATATGCTTCCCTCTTATGACCTCCTTTGCTGCATCCCAAAGGTTTTGGACTGTCATGTTTTCATTTTCATTTGCTTCCATGTATTTTTTGTTTTTTATTTCTCCTTTAATTTCCTGGTTAATCCATTCATTCTTTAGTAGGATGTTCTTTAACCTCCATGTATTTGTGACCTTTCCAATTTTTCTTGTGGTTGACATTAAGTTTCATAGCCTGAGGTCTAAAAATATGCATGGTAGGACCTCAATCTTTTTTAGTACTTGAGGCCTGATTTGTAACCCAGTATGTGACCTATTCTGGAGAATTTTCAAAGTGTATTTGAAAAGAGTGTGTACTCTGCTGGTTCAGGATGAAATGTTCTGAATATATCTGTTAAGTCCATCTGGTGTAGTGTGTCAGTCTAAGCCCTTGTTCCTTGTTGATCTTCTGCTTAGATGATCTGTCCATTTTTGTGAGTGGGGTGTTAAAGTTCCCTACTATTATTGTATTATTATCAATGAGTTTCTTTATGTTTGTTATTAATTGATTTATATATTTGGATGCTCCCAATTTGGGGGCATAAATATTTACAATTGTTAGATCTTCTTTTTAGATAGGCCCTTTTCTTATGATATAGTGCCCTTCTTCATCTCTTGTTAAAATTTTTGGTGTAAAGTCTAGTTTGTCTGATATAATTATCACTACTCTGACCTTCTTTTGACATTTATTATCATGATAGATTGTTCCCCATTCCCTCACTTTTAATCTGGTGGTGTCTCTATGTCTAAAATGAATCTCTTTTAGGTAGCATATAGATGGGTCCTGCGTTTTTATCCATTCCAGTAACTTGTGTCTTTGGATTGGGACATTTAGTCAATTTAAAGTCTGAATGCTTATTGATAGATATGATTTAGTGCCATTGTAATACCTATAAAGTCAGTATTTCTGGAGATTTTTCTCGGTTTCTTTCTAGTCTTTTTTGCCTTTTGTCTCTCCTTCCTGCTCAGAGTGTACTCTTTAATATTTTTTGCAGTGCTGGTTTAGTGGTTGGGAACTCATTTAATTTTGGTTGTCATGAGAAGTCTTTATCTCACCTTCTATTTTGGATCACAGCCTTGCTGGATAAAGTATGCTTGGCTGTGTATTTTTTTCCTTCAGCATGTTGAATATATCACGTCACTCTCTTCTGGTCTGTGAAGTTTCTGTGGACAGAGCTGCTGCTAACATGTGTCTACTCTTGTAGGTTAAGGACCTTTTGTCCCCAGCTGATTTCAGAATTCTCTCTTTATCTTTGTATTTTGCATGTTTCAATATGATACTTCCTGGTGTTGACCAGTTTTAGTTGATTTTGAGGAGAGTTCTCTGTGTCTCCTGGACTTGAATGCCTGTTTCCTTCCCCAAATTAGTGAAGTTCTCAGCTATACTTTGTTCAAATACACCTTCCTCTCCTTTCCCCTAGTCTTCTTCAGTGACTCCTATGATTCGGATATTATTGCACTTTATGGAGTCACTAAATTCCCTAAGTCTACATTTGTGATCTAATCATTTTCTTTCTTTCTTCTTTTCAACTTATTTTCCATAATTTTATCTTCTATGCCACCAATTTAGTCCTCTGATTCCTCTCTTCTTATTGTGATTACATCCAGTTAGTTTTGCATTTCAATTATTGCATTTTTTTTTAAATTTTAGTCTGACTAGTTTTTAGGTCTTTATCTCTGAAAGCAAGGTTTCTCTGGTGTCTTCTGTACTTCATTTAAGACAAACTAGTAGTCTTTACTTTTTTTTTTTCTTTGAAGAGGGAGAGAGAGAGCAGGGAGGGAGGGGAAGAGGGAGAGAGAGAATCTTAAGCAGACTCCATGACCAGTGTGGAGTCTGATGCAGGGCTAGACCCCAAAACCCTGAGATCATGACCTGAGCTGAAATCAAGAGTTGGACATTCAACCAACTTAGCCACCCAGGTGCCTCAAGAGCAGCTAGTATTTTTATGACAATTTTTCTTAAATTATTTTTCAGATAAACTGTTTATATCTGTTTTGAGTAAATCCCTGGCTGACTTTTTGATCTTTATTTTGGGGGAGAATACCTCTGTTTTGTCATTTTGTCTAGGTTTTTGTCTTTTGCCGTTAAAAAAGATTATTTCCTTCACCTGACAGTAATGCTATATTAAGAAGAGGTCATACACTGTCCAAGGCCTGGTGTTTCTGGAAGTGTTTCTGATCAATGCTTTTTACACTCTGCTACTGTGTTTTGGATGCTCTTTCCCATAGGTCAGTCCTCTGCAGAGCTCCTCCTTTCTTGTATGGGGAGTGTTTGGACCTTTAACTAGATTTGATTTGTTTGTTAAAATAAGCCTCATTTAAAAAAAGGAAGAAAGAAAGAAAGAAAGTTTGATCCAGAAAAAGAGAAAAGGAAAAAAGAAATGAAACAAACAAATAAGCCTGATATGGAAGGGGGGAAAAAAAAAAAGGAAAGCCTGGTCCTATATCCATCAGAACTGAAGCTGACGCTTTGGAGCACTTTAGGATTAGCAGATTTGGTGCATGAGGGGGGCCTGTGCTGGTCTTCTGGGGGAGAGATCTGCTCCATTGGCTCAGTCAGACCTGCCCTAGTAAGTATGCACCTGCAGGATGGGGGAGGAGGGGGGCTATTCAGTATAATTGGCTCCAGCCTCCACTGAGGGTGCTATGTTACTTACTGAAGTCCCACCTTGTTGTTGGGTGGCAGGCGATAGAGTCACCCCACTTTACCATCCCTATGGATGGAAGATTGCACTCACTGCTATTCAGGGAGCCCTCACAGAAAAGCAAACAATCTCCCCTTTTGTGTCCAAGGCTTCAGTCAGATCCCTGCCCTCATCCTGTCTGTGCCTGGGCAATTGGCATGCCCAGTGCCACAGTTCTCCTGTGTTTTATCTCTGGTGCATGGTTGGGATTTAAAACTCCAAATCTTAAAGGACCAGAAATGGTGTGAAGTCACTCTCATTCTCTGGAAAAGAGCCTTGCTATTCCATGTCTCATGCTGTTTCATCCCAAAGCAGTCACACCATTGCACAGGTGGTTGGAGTTTATGGTGATGCCGTGAGAAGCAGCAACCAGGTTATCTGTCCTTTCTGCATGCTTCTGTCCCCTGCTAAAGAATGGCCACTGATGACATTCCCCAGATCTTTTGTCCTTGGACAGGCAATATACACTCTTCTAGATATATTCTAGGAAGGGGAGCATCCCCTCCCAGAGGGACCCTGAGGTTCTCTACACCAACCTGTCTACTCCTGGATCACCACACTCTTTCTTCCCAGGAGCACCACCCTACCCACCTGGATGAACTCTATTGAATGGCACAGACTTCCAAAACCTCAGAATTTTAGCTCCGCTGTTTATAAAAACTTACAGTAGTCAGTTCTTCCTGACTCCTCAGTCAATTGTTTTGGGGAAGCATTTTTCTTGCACACTGCTCTATCTCCTCTCTCTTTTTCTCTCTCTCCTCTCTCCGCTCTCCCCCTCTGCAGCACTGAAGCTTTTTGATCTGTACCTCATAACTGCCATTCTCACCCTCTAACTGTGCAGATTTTTCTTTTAATCCTCAGACTGATTTCCTGGGTGTTCAAAATGATTCAATGATTATGTAGCTGTGTTTGAGGGACAAGGCAAACCCAGGGTGCCCCTATTACTCCACCATCTAACTCTCTCTCCTCTGTGATAGATTTTGTCTTTACTTCATTGTTATCCTCCATTGTGTCTTGTATACAGCAGGTCCTCAGAAGATATATTTAATTTTATACACAATGTGAACAAGAAACTATATAGAGTTAATAGTTAGGCATAGTTCAGAAGACAAATTTTTGATATACTTGCCCCAAAACTGCTTGGGTTAAAACAAATGAAATATAAGTTTTAATTCGTGATGCTAAGGTATCACTTTTCTTTTCTCTGGGAATATATTTTAAAATATATATCAATATTTGCTTGTGCAACTAAATATATACACGTGATATTATGTGAAACAATTTTATTATGGCTTTGTTGTTTTGTACTCATTTCTTCTGCATATCCTTAGTAAAATAAGAATACAATTATTCTTGAAGACTTTTACTTCCTGTATACACTATGACATTGGAAAATTGTATGCAGCATTATGAGAAGCTTGAGTTAGTATTAACCAGCATCTTTTTTTTTTTCCAGCTAAACTTCTTGAGGTTGGTTGAGTTTGTCCCTAAATGTATGTATCTAAACATAACTTGCTTTTGGCTTAATTGATTTTGCCTCTGCCCAGAATATACAACGTCGTTTATGTCGTCACATGCAACAAACTGTTAATACTGCTTAATATCACCAAAATCCTTTATAAGTTCTTATTATTCACAATAGTATAAAGCCAGAAAAATAAAATTACAAGAACCTTCTGGGCTATACACTCCCTCCTTACTTTATCATTACCTCTCCTTCAAAACTTCCTCTAAATCTTTCTTTATATGTCTTATTTCCTTCCTAAATATATTACTTCTTTGTGATATACTTTTAATATTTCCTGCTGTAAAATTTTAGGTACATTTAGTTAATAGCACAATGGCAGTTATTTCATCTCTTTTATCTCTTTCTTTTTTTTTTCTTTTCTTTTATCTCTTTCTTATGAAACTATTTCATGGTGATATTTACTTTGTCTCTAGAGAAGAATTTTATATTCCTTTTTGGAAGAAACTCAATGGACTCAATTTGGATAAAACTGTGTTGAATTGTCTTCTATAATAAGCCAAATTTCTAAAAATATATTTATATACACACTCTTGTAGACTTTTAGGAGTGCTGAAAACATGGAAGTATCAATCATAAACTCATCAGACCTGGAGAATACAAATCGTTTTATAACATTGTCTTTCTTTTTTTTATATAAATGTTAAAGGAGTTAGTTCTGTTAATTCTTGCATATAAATTTTCATAACCAAAGTTTAGTATACATATGGAATGAAATGTAGGGTTTTAAATCAAATATAGCTTGTTTATATATTTAGACTAATCATTTGACTAGTTATTCTTATCTTAAAGAATCTTACCAAATGTCACTGAGCAACAAATATCCACTTCAATTACTTTGAAAATAATTGCCATAATAATAGTAGTTTCCTTTTTGAGTGCTTACTATGTTCAAGTCAACTTTACTTGCATTAACTCATAAGCATATGGACTGTAGTGACTCTGGGAGATCTTATGTTCTGGGTTTGAACTGTCCTTACTGTCTGTATTTAGTAGGTTTAAATGCACCTTCATCATTTATTCTCTACTTTAAATCTCTCATTTGTAACACAGAGTTAGTAGTGGTTAGATAATCACTGTATAACTTTTATATACCTGTCATCTGTCTTCTGACCACCCAAATCACAAAATCCCTTTAGTACAATTCATAGTTCTTAAAGACACAATTTTTTAATTCCAGAGTATACTAAACTTTTATCTTACCTCTGTCAACTTTCTCAGATCCCTAGTTAGTTCTTCTAGGCTTAATCACTGGGACGCCTCATGAACTGCTTCCATTTAATCGGCTACCATGCCTTCAGCCAGGAAGATAAACAGAAATGTAATTTTTTCATGACCTTCTGTTGTCATGTGTTAATTTCATAAAATATGTTGCTCTACATGTCCTGCTATGGCCCCACAGCTCAGAATTTTATGAGACTGACATGCTACCTACTGCACTAACAAGGCACCTCACAGCTCAGAATTTTAAAACTGCAGGGTTGGCTTCATAGGCATGCAATCTGTGTAGCCACAACATTCTTAGTTTAATGCTCGGTCATTACTATTTTGAATTTCTTAATTCAATTTTAATTCAATATCCTAATTTCTTAAATATTTCATAGACAAAGACAATGGATCACATGCATGAGGAGGGGAGATACATGCAATATGTGTGGCTACCATTCCTTACAATCCTATTACCTATAATGCTGTGACACCCTATGAGCAGAGAATTCAAGGCTCAAAAATGTGTGGAAATTCAGTGAGACTGAAAGCTAGTACACAGTCAAGAGAGACTTTTCATTTATACAAGAGATTTTTCATTTATATTATAATTTGCTTCAACCACAGGAAGCAATGGCATTCTAATAAACATGAACCACCAAGAAACTCTCATATCCTTTCTTACTTACTTCCTTGTATTAGCCACCTACTTATCCAGAAAATAAAGACATAAAAGGAAAGGGAAAGTGAAGGTAAGCCCTAAATCCTTTATTTTTTTCAACCCTTCCTTGATCTTTAATGAGCTTGTAGTAGAGAGTGGATAGACTATGCACAGATCATGAAGCAAAATGAGAACAGTTCAGTTAATTTAGTGCAGCATTTCCACTGTTCTGGTAATAATAAAATACATATGTTATGTATGTTTACCATACATAGATGATATATTTTTGGTGAATTTGGATATAAATTAAGTGTTTTTATATTTGCCTTTTAAAATAACATTGCACTGTATAAAAATGAATAGGTAATTCATGCTATCTTTTTGTTTAGAACAATATTAAATCACAAATTAAAGACATTATGACAAATCAAAAAAAGACCACAGAAGAAATGAAAAAAATTATATTTTAATATCTTTATAGACATTTCTTTCTTGCTTTTTGAACAAGGTATCCACATTTTCAACTTGTTTTGTGCCCTGCAAATTATGGAGTTGACCCTGAGTGGCAGTGTACTCTCACAAAAGGAGATTGATTTTAGAAAACAATAATAGTAGGGAACTCTCCATCTATCAATGGATAGATGACTCAATCAGAAAATCAAAAGGGAAACAGTGGTTTTGAATGACACATTGGACCAGAAAGTTGTAACAGATGAATTTAGAACATTCCATTCTAAAACAGTGAAATCATATTCTTTTTAAATACACATGGAAAATTCTCCAAAATAGAGCACATATTAGGCCACAAAAGAAGCCTCAACAAATTAAAAAAGACTGAAGTCATACCATGCATCTTTTCCAACCACAACACATGAAACTAGAAATCGACCATAAGAAAAGTCTGGAAAGACAAGAAATACATGGAGTTTAAATAACACGCTGTTAAACAATGAATTAGTCAACTAAGAAATCAAAGATGACATAAAAAAATATGGAGGCAAATGAAAATGAAAACATAAAGGTCCAAAATCTTTGGGATGTAGCAAAAGTGGTTCTAAGATGTAAGTCTATAACAATACTGGCCTATCTCAAAAAATAAGAAAAATCCCAAATAACCAACCTAACCTTATTGTGAAGAAGCTAGGAAAGGAAGAACAAACAAAACCTAGAACCAGTAGAAGGAAGGAAATTATAAAGATTAGAGCAGAAATAAGTGAGAGAGAAGCTAAAAAAAGATAATAATGGAACAGATAAATGAAATCAGGAGCTGGTTCTTTGAAAAGATCAACAAAATTGATAAGTCTTTAGCCAGATTCATTAAAAGAGGAGGGGAGGAGGTTTCAAATAAAGGAAAATCACAAATAAAAGAGGAGAAATAACAATTGGCACTACAGAAATATGAAGGATTATAAAAGAGTATTATAAAAATTATTTGCCAACAAATTTGACAACCTAGAAAAAAAAATGGATGGATAAGTTCCTAATAACATATAACCTTCCAAAATGGAATCAGGAATAAGTAGGAAATTTAAACAGACCAATTACCAGAAATGAAATGGATTCAGTAATCAAAAAACTTCCAATAAACAAAAGGCTAGGACTAGAAGGCTTCATAACAAAATGTACCAAAAATTTAAATAAGAGTTAATACCTATTCTTCTCAAACTATTCCAAAAACAAAAACAAACAAAAACGAACAACAACAACAACAACAACAACAACAAAACAGCAGAAGAAGGAAAGCATCTAAATACATTCATTTTTTTTTTAAGACTTTATTTGTTTGAGAGAGAGAGAATGAGAGCGAGCGAGCACAAGAGGGGAAAAATCAGAGAGAGAAGCAAACACCCTGCCAAGCAGGGATCCCCATGTGGGGCTTGATCCCAGGCCTCCAGAATCATGACCTGAGCCGAAGGCAGTTGCTCAAGCAACTGAGCCACCCAGGCACCCTAAATTCATTCTTGAGGTCAGCATTATCTTGATAACAAAACCAGATAGAGACACCGCAAAAAAGAACTATAGGCCAATATCTCTAGTGAATGGAGATGTAAAAATCTTCAACAAAATATTAGCAAACTGAATCCAATAATACATTAAAAAAGTTATTCACCACAATCAAGGATGGTTCAATATTTGCAAATCAATCAGTGTGATATAGCACATCAACAAGAGATGGTATAAAAATCCTATGGTCATTTCAATAGATGGAGCAAAAGGATTTAAAAAGTACAACATCCCTTCATGACTTAAAACCCTTAATAAAGTGTGTTTAGAGGGGATATGCCTCAACATAATAAAGGCCATATATGAAAACCCACAGATAACACTATAGTCAATGGTGAAAAATTGAGCTTTTCCCCTAAGATCAAGAACAAGCCAAGGACATTGTCTTTCTTACTGTGTTTCTTACTCAACATATTACTAGAAGTCCCAAACACAGCATTCAGACATGACAAAGAAATAAAATGCATCCCAGGTTGTAAGGAAGATGTAAGATGTTCACTATTTGCAGATGACATGATGCTATGTACACAAAACCCTGAAGACCCCCCGCAAAAATACTAGAACTGATAAATGAATTCAGTAAGGTCTCAGGATACAAAATCAGAATGCAGAAAAATGCTGGATTCTGTAAACTAATAATACAATGGCAAATACAGAAATTAAGAAAATAGTCCCACTTAAAACTGTACCAAAAAGAATAAAATACCTAGAAATAATCTTAACCAAGGATGTGAAAGATATGTTCTATAAAGATCTGAAAAATCTGAAAACTGTAAAACATTGATGAAAGAAATTATAGATGACACATGGAAATAGAAGTGGAAAAGATAGATGGAAAGATATTCCATGCTCATGGATTAGAAGAACAAATATTGTTAAAAATGTCCATACTATTCAAAGCAATCTACAGATTTAAAGTGATCCCTATTAAAATACCAATAGCATTTTTCACAGAACTAGAACAAATAATCTAAAAATTTGTATGGAACTACAAATGATCTCAAATAGCCAAAGCAATCTTGAAAACAGAGAACAAAACTGGAGGTAGATTTCAAGATTTCAAGTTATATAACAAAGCTGTAGTAATCAAAATTGTATGGTACTGGCATAAAAACAGACACACAGATCAGTAGAAGAGAATAGAGAGTACAGACATATACTCACAATTATATAGCCAATTAATCATTGACAAAGGAGGCGAGTGTATGTAATGGGAAAAATACAGTCTATTCAACAAATGGTGTTGGGAAAACTGGACAGCTACATACAAAAGAATGAAACTGGGCCATTTTCTTATACCATACACAAAAATAAACTCAAAATGGATTAAAGACCTAAATATGAGACCTAAAACCATAAAAATCCTAGAAGATAGCACAGGCAATAATTTCTCTGACATCAATTATAGCAACATTTTTCTAGATATTTTTCCTGTAGCAAAGGGGAAAAGAAGTGAAAATAATCTGCTAGGACTACATCAAAATAAAACTTTTTGGCACATCAAAGGAAACAGTCAATAACACTAAAGGATTAGCTAGTAAATGGGAGAAGATATTTGCAAACAACATATTGGAAAAAGGGTTGGTATCCAAAATATATAAAGAACTTATACAATTCAATACCAAAAAGCCAAATAACCCAATTTAAAAAGGGCAGAAGACATGAAAAGACATTTCTCCATCCAGATGGCCAACAGACAGATGAAAAGACTCTCAACATCACAAATTATCAGATAAATGCAAATCAAAACCATGATAAAATATCATCTTACACCTGTCAGAAAGACCAAAATAGAAAACAAAAACAAAAACAAACAAACAAACAAAAAACAAGTACTGGCAAGGATGTGGAGAAAAAGAAATCCTCATGCACTGTTGGTGGGAATGCAAACTGGTGCAGCAAATGTGAAAGAGTACAGAGGTCCCTCAAAAAATTAAAAATAGAATTACCATATGATCCAGTAATTATACTACTGCATATTTATTGAAAGAATATGAAAACACTAATTCAAAAAGATATATGCATCTCAGTGTTTACTATAGCATTATTTACAATAGCCAAAAATGTGGAAGCAGCACAAGTTTCCATCAATAGATAAATGCATAAAGATGTGATATATTTAAATTTGAATAGATATATATAAATTTAAATAGATATAGATACATAAAATAAAGATGTGATATATATGTAATATACACATGTGTACACACACATACACACACAATAGAATATTACTCTGCCATAAAAAGGAATGAAATCCTTGCCATTTGCAACAACATGGATGGATCTAGTGGGTATAATGGTAAATGAATAAGTTAGTCAGAGAAAGAAAAACACTATACGAGTTCACTCATATGTTCAATTTAACAACAACAACAAAAAAGGAACAAATAAAAGGCTCTTCAATATATAGAAACTGGTGGTTACTAGAAGCAGTGGGGAGATGGATGAAATGGCTGACAGGGACTAAATACACTTATCATGAGCACTGAGTAGTGTATAGAATTGCTGAATCACTACACTGTACACGTGAAACTAATGTAACAGTATATGTAACTGGAGTGGAATTAAAATTCTATTATGTATTTATTTATTTTTAAAGATTTATTTATTTATTTATTTGGCAGAGAGACACAGTGAGAGAGGGAACATAAGCAGGGGGAGTGGGAGAGGGAGAAGCATTCTTCCTGATAAGCTGGAAGCCTGATGTGGGGCTCAATCCCAGGACCCCAGGATCATGACCTTAGCCAAAGGCAGACACTGAATGACTGAGCCACTTATGTGTCCCAAAATTTTAAAAATGAAATAATAGTATCCATAATGGAAGATATGATAGAATTCCAGGAAGAATTACTCAATTTAGCAGTAACGGGATATTTCAAAGCCCTACTTTCATGTTTTCCACAGTTTATTAACAAATAGATAAAGAATACTTTATCCAAAACTGGAATATACATTCTTACCAAGAATCCATGGAATATTTTTCAGAGTAAACTGTATGTTACCATGAAACTGTATCATACAAAGTATATTCTGAAATCAGATATATTAGAAATCAGTAACAGAAAGAAGTTTAAGATTCGTTATGAAGAAAAATATGTCACAATGTACCAAAACTTAAGGTTGTAGCTAAAGCATCAGTAGCAGAAAAACTTTACATTTGTGAATTCTTACGCTAAAAAAAAAAAAACAACAACAACAATAAAAACAAAAAATGAAATATTTTGTATGTATACTCTCACCTTCCACCTTAAGGGCCTGCACAAGTAGACCACAAACTTAAAACAGCAGAATGAATAAGGGGATAAAGATGGTAGAGGAAATAAACTGAAACTAGAAAAATCAATAAAACTGGGGCACCTGGGTGGCTCAGTTGGTTAAGGCACTGACTTCAGTTCAGGTTGTGATTCCGGAGTCCCGGGATTGAGTCCCACATCTGGCTCCCAGCTCCACGGGGAGTCTGCTTCTCCTTCTGACCTTCTCCCCTATCATGCTCTCTCTCATTCTCTCTCTCTCTCTAAAATAAATAAATAAAATCTTAAAAAAAAAGAAAAATCAATAAAACTGAAGATATTTCCTTGTAAAGATCAGGGAAATTGATAAAACTTTAGACTGATCAAGAAAACAATGGAGACAGTTCAAATTATCAAAATCAATCATGAAGGAAAGGATATCTCTACTGCCCTTAAAGAAAGAAAAAGAAAAAAAGGCTTATAAGGCAGTACTATGAACAATGGAAAGCTAACAAATTGAATAAGTGAAATGGACAGTTGCAGAAAGACAGAAACCCCTGGAAAGAACTCAAAAAGAAATAAAAGATCTGAAGGACCTGTAAGATATCAAAAGATTGAATTATATTTAAAATCTACTCACAGGACAACGTTGCTTCACTGGATGCATTTTGTCAAACTTTTTAACGAATAAATACCAGTTGTTTACAAAATCTTCCAAAACAAAGGAGAATAATTCTCGATTCATTCAAAATGTAAACTCTCATATCCATAGATAACTAACTTATTTTTTGACAAGGATGACAACACATTTCCATGGGGAAAGAATAGTTAATTCTAACTAATTTGAGAATAGTTAAAATTTCTAAGGAGATCCCATCCTTTATGTTCTTTTTGTTAACTGCAGGGCTGCTCATTTTCACAGCTGCCATAATTACAAGGCTGTTGCTATTTCAGGCTATTGTGGATTTGGGCAGAAGCAGATGTGAACAGAGCAAGTTAAGAAGCCACAATTTCTGTTGTTCTTACAAGGTTCAGCAGTTCTTGGATAAGCACTTCTCAGATTACCATAAGCCCTTGGTTAATTTCTAGACTTCTTAAAAACATGATTTTGAGGGGTGCCTGGGTGGCTCATTAGGATAAGCTCTGTCTTCAGCTCAGGTCATGATCCCGGGGTCCTGGGTCTAGCCTGCATTGGACTCCTTGCTCAACAGGGAGCCTGTTTTTCCCTCTTGCTCTGCCTGCAACTCCCTCTGCTTGTGCTTTCTCTCTTGGTCTCTCTCTGTGTCAAATGAATAAATAAAATCCTTAAAAAACTCATGATTTTGAATACTTTCCAGAATTTTTATTGCTTTTATGAATGGATATCTTTACTCTGTTATTGCAAGTCTTTATAAGTCAATTTGTAAAAAAAAGTATATAACTAGCATATAATTAGAGTACTGTCATTTTACAAAGTGTTCCAGTGACAGCCTTGATGTGTGAGTGATGGCTGTCATAACTCAAATGGATTCATATTCAAGATCAAGGAATATGGTGATCTTGATAGTATTAGTCTAAATATTAAATTAAGGTTATATAAAACATGGTAAGTACCCAAAAATATACATTTAAAGATTCTCCAAAAAGGGAAAGAAGTTGCTATAAAGTGATACTCAGACATGAGCCAGTTGAGTAGATGGAAAAATTTTGGGAAAGTAATATCAAAAGTCTAGTAGTTTTTCAAATGTGGGGCATCTCAGGTTTGTTTCCTCCAGATGGAGGGATGGAGAATAAAACAATATTTCTTAAGTTTATTATTTCATCCAACAAACCTTGAACACATAATGTATGCTAGGCATTATATTACAAGCTATATATTCAATAAATGTCTGATCTTTTTGTTTTGAAGTCTTTTTTTTTTAAGATTTTACTGAATTGTCAGAGAGAGAGAGAGAGAGAGGGAGAGGGAGACCACGCAAGCAGGGGGAGTAGCAGTCAGAGGGAGAAGCAGGCTCCCTACTGAGCAGGGAGCTGGATGTGAGACTCGATCCCAGGACTCTGGGATCATGACCTGAGTAGAAGGCAGACACTTAACCAACTGAGCCACCCAGGCATCCCTGAAGCCTGTCTTAAATTCTATTGGGTATTCTCAATAATATCAGTTAGATATTGGATATTTGGATAATCTATATTTAAGACTCAAATCTATTAAAATCTTCTCCCCAAAATTTGCTTATTCTGCAATCTCTGTCTCCTTTAGCTATCACCTATTCTGTTGTTAAATTGACAAGTATCATGCACTCTCTGACCTCACCTAATTAAGCACGAAGTATATTTAAGTGCTACACTCCAATATCTCTCAATATTGTCCATGTCTTCATCATCGTTAGTTCAGGGTACTAAAGTCTCTGGTTTGGATTCCTTATCTGATGCATTAAATATAGTCTTGCCTATGTCAGTTCAAACATAGTATCACAATCAGAGTAGTATAATAGAACATAAATATAATAATGTTAACCTTTAGAATCTGTTTTGCTCAAAGCTTCTCCAAAGCAGCTTTATTGACTTTTAGGACTAGATTATCATTCTTTATGTGCCCTATCCATTGTAAGATGTTTAGCAGCATCCCTGGTTTCTATCTGCTCAATATCAGTAGCACAGCCAACCCTCCACAGTTTCTAAAAACAAAAAATATATCTCCAGATATTGCCAAATGTTCCCGTGTTACAGGCAAAATTGCCCCTCATCAGTAATCACTCTTCTGAAAAGAATTATGTCACATCCCTGAGTATGGCATGTTTGAGTCTTCTTAATGAAGTGGCATTTGCCAATTAGAGAAATGACTACCTTTCCCTCCTCATTTATTATAGGGTTACTTGTCCAAGGTAATGCCTTTGAGGAAACTGACAACTGGATGTTTTGGTTATTATAATGTTTCAAACATATAACTTTTGTAGAAATAATCCCAAATCAATCTAGTATTGGTTCCCTGGCAATACAATTAATCTTAGTCCTCACCTATTGGGATGAAACTCCTAATGATTCCCTGCCCCATTAAGGAGATCCTCATGTATTGAAAAATTATGATTTATAGATATAAAGAGTTTCAACAAGGAATGCTGATATTGATCTCAAATACCTTTCCTAAAGGGTAGGACAGGTTTACATAGACAATAGATAAAACTGAATTTAAATTTTATGTCATGGGACTCCTAGGTAGCTCAGTAAAAGTTAAGCCTCTGACTTAACTCTGACTTTTGGTTCAGGTCATGATCTCAGGGTGGTGGCACTGAGCTTGCATTGGGCTCCATGCTCAACAGCGAGTCTACTTGAGATTCTCTCTTTCCCTTTCCCTTTGCCCCTCCCTGTTCTTGCTCTCTCTCTCCTTCAAATAAAATAAATACATCTTTAAAAATTTTTATATAATAAATGAACAAATTATGACTTCAAAATATTGGGTAAATTTCTTTATGTCCCCCCAATTCTTATTGGACCATTTGATGCCCTGTTTATTTGAATAGTAACTTATCACTATTTCAACTAAATAAAAAAGATTTTGAGACAATAGAGACACAGTAATTGGAAACTTCTCAATAAAGGAAAATATCTCTGCAGAGTTTAAGAGGCCCCACAAATTATACTGCATTATAGTGAAACCTAGGAAACCATGGTTCATTCATCAGGAAGGATAAAATAATTTTGAAGTATATTCTGTTTAAAGCAGATAATATTATTTAGAACATTTTGTATAAAATAGTGAACATTGCTAAAACAAAAAATATTTTGGCTTTTTTCAGAAATTTAGAAATCAAGTTTTAGGGAAATAGCTTCCATAGAGATTATAAGATTTTCTTTGAGCAAGGATAAAAAAGAAAACTTCATTTACTCAATGGTTAAAAATGAACAACTATGACAGAGAGTCAACTTTTGGAAATACAAATTACTTGTTATAAATTGTGAAAAGAAATAAAGTTCCATATCTCATAAAAACTTAGAGCAACTTAATATATGTTGTACATATATACATTGTAAACCATTAAGTACATGTTAAAAAGTGTAATTTATCTATCATGTAAAATAAGGTCTAGTTTTACACAAGTAAATCCATAATACCAGTAGTCATATGAATGCTTGATTTTAAAAGACAGTACTGACAAAATAGCAAAGTCCTTGCTGAGGCTAATTTATGGATACAAGGTAGGAAGTGTTAAGACTATAAAGCATTTGGAGACTTATGATGCCATGGCAACTCATTTTTTAAAAAATTCACAATAGACCTAATAAAATACTATCCTCACAAGGAATCCAGTTGTTTGAAAATTAGAATTCTTTAAGTTTTTTCAGTCATACCAAGCAATATTATTTTAATATTTTAGAAATAACATGTGCTATATATTGTGCATATTTTAGTGCTGCATAGTAATAGCAAGAGCTTAAAATAATTCCTGGAAGAATAAAGGACTAAGTAAATTATTTAATTAATGAAAAAACACCACTTACTAAAAATGTATTTAGGACAGGCACTGTGGTACACTGCTTACAGTTGACATTTGTTGACTAATTTTCTTTGGTACCTGGTGTGTGCTTTATATTAATTATTGTGCCCAGTCTTCAGAACAACACTCTAAGGTGGGTTTAATTGCTCTTATTATTTTTTTCTGATTAAAAATTTAAAAAAAAGAATCTGAAAAAATCTTAATGATTCCCCACTATTACACAACCTATAAGAAATAAATTAGGATGCAAATTCTATTTTTCCCTTCTTCATGACTACTCTATTTTAGCCTTTTCTACTATGACACATTGCTTCTGAGTGAATAAATGAAGAAAATGAATCAATCTATAATCTTGACTTACCAAGGATACACTTCTACAATACCTTATTTTGTATGAGTTAATTATTCAACCTTCTTTTATTTTAGTTAGTATGGTAGATAGAATAATTCTCCTCCCTGCCAAAGATATCTGTGTCTTAAGTCTCAGAATCTTTGAATACCATATGTTACATTCAAAGAAGAATTAAAGATGCAGATGGAGGTAAGATTACTAATCACCTGAGTTTAAAACAAGGAGATTATCTTGGATTATCCAGATAGGACTATGGAAACAAATTTCTTTAAAGGTAATAGCAGTTAGAATTTGAGAAGTAACACAATGTAGTAAGAAATGACCCACTGTTGTTGGCTTTAAAGACAGAAGAAAGGAGTCAAAAATCAAGGAATGTGTGTGACCTATAAAAGCTAGAAAAGATAAGGAAATGGATTTTACTCTAGAACCTCCAGAAGGAATACAGCCCTACTGACACCTTGATTTTAACTGAATGAGACCCATGTTGGAGTAATGACCCACCAAGAAAATGAATTTCTGTTGTTTTAAACAACTAAATAATTTGTTATAGCAAGAACAGGAGACAAATAAAGTTCATAGATATTAGTTGTTATGCTTCGATAAAGTATGTGGTTATTTCTAAAGCAAATAAAAACAGTTTCTCTCTTTTGTTTAGTCTATTATCTTAAGAGAAGCTGGCATATAGTCTAACTGGGTTATTATAAAGCCTGAAAAACAGAGTTCTGACTCATTTAGGGGGTCTGGCAGCCCCAGGGATACTTAGACACCTCAGTCAAATTGATTCTAAAAGAAAAGAGAGAGAGAGAGAGAGAGATTATATTCAATGAAAGTATTTATCATTGAGTAAGTCCTGAAGTTTCAGACTTGCCTAAGTATGGTCCTCAAAAAGTTAAAATCATGACTTTTACAAGAATATAGGATAAACATATGCCAAATATGTTTTTCAATTCAGTAATAAGGATTCAAAAGCATTTTGAGGGAGTGGATAATATACACTTTTAGAAACAAATATTAAAATCAGATTACAAGGTTACATACAAAAGTGTTGGTAATATCCTACAGAGCAATAAAACTGAGACCTTGGGAGGAGTTAAGATGGTGGAGCAGTAGGGAGAGTCTATGCTTCCTTCATATCTCAAACACAGCTAGATAAGTATCAAATCATTCCGAACACCCAAGCAATTGATTTGAATGCTGAGAGAACTAACTGCAGAATTAGAAGGAGAAAAGAAGCCACATCATGGAAGGCCCACGAGCAGACAGCATGGTGTCAGGATCCCTTGGGTCTCACTGGGAGAAACAGTTTCCCTCCCTGGAGTGCATTTGAGGTGGCATGGCCTCTCTGGGGACAAAATAGCTGGTGGGTGATAACATACTGTCTTGTTTATTAGCATAGGAACAGGGATACCTGCTGAGGGCAGCAAATCTTGGTGCCTGCTTTTTGTTGTAACTTTACCATAAACTCTGTATTGCTGCATGGTCATGTGTAATTGCTTTTCTGGGACAAACTGGCACAAGCCGCCTTCTTACAAAGGATCAATGTGGTCCACTCTGTGCTGGGTCCTTAAAATTTGAGTTTTTATACCCAGCCATGAACCCGGGATAAAACAAGAGTACCGTGTTGCCTGGCAAGAAGACAGATTGGACACAGACAGGGTAAGGGCAAGGATCTGATGGAAACCAGGGACACATGAGGGAAGAGATTGTTCACTCTTCTCTGAGGGCTTCCTGAAGAGTGGCCAGTCTGGGGATGAAATAGTGGGATGATACCATCCCCCTGTCGGACTAATCAGCTTCATTGAGTATTACAGTACCACTAGTGGAGGCTTGAGCTGCTTACACCAAACTCCACCCCTGCACTCTACAGGTGCATCCTTACTCTGCAAGTCTACCTGAGAACCAGTGAAGCATGCCCCTCCCCAAGAAGACAAGCACAAACCACTCCCACACACCAGGTCTACTGATCATAGAGTGTTGCAAAGCTTCAGTTCCAGGGGAAATAGGATCCAGCCTCTTTAAACAAGCAGACCAAAACATACCTCATTACAACTTGCCACACAGTGGGCAAACTCCAAATATCCCCCACCACATGTAAGGAGAAACAGTAGAGGACAGCCCTGAAGGAAGGAGCAGTCAATACACAACTGCAGAGTGAGTGCACACTCTGAAAAACTTCCAGAAGCAATAGGCCCAAGGCAGTGTAGGACCTTTTCTTAATATAACCATTACTCAGAAGCAGGATATAAAGGGTTTCCTAACACACATATATACACATACACATGTACACACACTCAATGACCTAGACAAACTGACAAGATGGAGGGATTCACTCCAAAAGAAAGAATAGGAAGAGATCACAGGTTACTTATATCAAAACAGAATTAAGTAAGATGGCTTAAATTCTTATTTAAGAATTTCTTATTTAAGAATTAAGAATTCTTGGGTGCCTGGATGGCTCAGTGGGTTAAGACTCTGCCTTCATCTTGGGTCATGATCTTAGGGTCCTGGGATCGAGTCCCACATCAGGCTCTCTGCTTGGCAGGGAGCCTGCTTCCTCCTCTCTCTCTGCCTGACTCTCTGTCTACTTGTGATCTCTCTCTGTCAAATAAATAAAATCTTTTTAAAAATTTTTTAAAAAAATTAAGAATTCTTATTCTTATAAGTAAGATGACTTTAAATTCTGGTAAAATTTAAAGACAAAAAATTTAAAACTACAATCATAAGGATACTAGCTGGGTTTGAAGACACTAAAGAATACCCTACTGCCGAGATAAAGGATCTAAAAACTAGTCAGACCAAAAGAAAAAAAAAAAGGCTAAAACCAAGATAGAAAATTGACTGAATATAATGACAACAAGAGTAGATGAAACAGAGGAATGAATGAGTGATATAGAAGATAAAATTATGGAAATAATGAAGCTGAAAAGAAGAGGGAAGGAAAGCATTTGATCATGAAGGTAGATATAGGGGAACTTAGTGACTAAATAAAGCACAATAACATTTGTATCATAGGAGTCCCAGAAGAAGAAGAAGAGAGGGAGAAAGAGACAGAAGTTTTATTTGAACAAATTATAGCTGAAACTTTCCTAATCTGGGGGTGGGGGGGGGGAATCAGTCATCCAGATCCAAGAGGCATAGAGAATTCCTATCAAATTCAACAAAAGTTGCCATCATTAAAAAGCTGACATATCGGGGCTCCTGGGTGGCTCAGTGGGTTAAAGCCTCTGCCTTCGGCTCAGGTCATGATCCCAGGGTCCTGGGATCAAGCCCCACATTGGGCTCTCTGCTTCGTGGGGAGCCTGCTTCCTCCTCTCTCTCTGCCTGCCTCTGCCTAGTTGTGATTTCTCTTGGTCAAATAAATAAAATATTAAAAAAAAGTTGACATATCATAGCAAAATTTGCAAAATATAGTGATAAGGCAAGAATCCTGAAAGCTACAGGAGAAAAGAAATCCTTAACCTACAAGGGAAGATAAATTAGGTTATCAGCAGATCTATCCATAGAAACTTGACAGGCCAGAAGAGAGTGACATGATATATTCAACATGCCAAAGGGGAAAAATATACACCCCAGAATATTTTATCCAGCCAAGCTGTCATTCAGTATAGAAGGAAAGAGTTTCTCAGAAAACAAAAATAAAAGGAGCTTGTGACCACTAAACTGTCCCTGTCAGAAATATTAAAGGGGAACCTTTAAAGTGGGAAGGAAAGACCAAAAACAATGAAGAGTAGAAAGAAACAGAGAAAATATCCAGAAACACTGACTTTACAGGTAACACAATGGCACTAAATTCATATCTATCAATAATCACTGAATATAAACTGACTAAATCTTCCAATCAAAAGACACAGATATCAGAATGGATAAAAAACCAAGACCCATCAATATGCTGCTTACAAGAGACTCATTTTATTTAGACCTGAAGACACCTCCAGATTGAAAGTGATGGTGTGAAGAACAACCTATCATGCTAATGCTTATCAAAAGAAAGCCAGAGTAGCCAGATTTATATTAGTCAAACTGGATTTTAACTCAAAGACTATAATAAAAGATGAACAAGGGCACTATATAGTAAGAAAGGGATCTATTCAATAAGAAAATCCAGCAATTATAAATATCTATGCCACCAAATTGGGAGCAACCAAATATAAAAATCAATTAATAACAAACATAAAGAAACTCACTGATAATAATACAATAATAGTAGGGGATTTTAACACTCCACGTCCAACAATGGACAGATCATCTAAGCAGAAGATCAACAAGGAAACAGTGGCTTTGAATGATGCACTGGATCAGATGGGCTTAATAGATATATTTAAAACATTTTATCCTATAGCAACAGAATACACATTCTTTTTGAATGCACATGGTATGTTCTTCGGAACAGATCACATACTGGGTCACAAATCAGGCTTCAAGTGCTACAAAACATGCATATTTTCAGACCACAAGGCTATGAAACTTGAAGTTGATCACAAGAAAAACTGGAAAGACCAAAATTACATGCAGGTTGAAGAACATCCTACTAAAGAATGAATGGATTAACCAGGAAATTAAAGGAGAAATTAAAAGATATGGAACCAAATGAAAATGAAAGCATGACAGTCCAAAACCTTTGGGATACAGCAAAGGCAGTCATAAGAAGGAAGTATAAAGCAATACCGGCCTTCAAGAAGCAAGAAAAATCTCAAATACACACCCTAATCTTATATCTAAAGGCGTTAGAAAGCAAACAGTATATACAGCCTAAAGCCAGCAGGAGAAGGGAAATAATAAAGATTAGAGTAGAAACAAATGATATAAAAACAAAACAAAACACAGTAGAACAGAGCAACAAAACTGAGACAGTTCTTTGAAACAATTAATAAAATTGAAAAATTCCTAGCCAGACTTTTTGGAAGAGAAAGGATCCAAATAAATAAAATCACAAATGAAAGGAGAGATCACAACCAACACTACAGTACAATTATAAGAGAATGTTATGAGCAATTATATGCCAACGAAGAGGGCAATCTGGTAGAAATGGATAAATTCCTAGAAACATATAAACTACCAAAAAACTGAAACAGGAAGAAATAGAAAATTTTAAAGGACCCAAATCCAGCAAAGAAATTTAGTCAGTCATGAAAAGCTCCCCACAAACAGAAGCCCAGGGCCAGAAGGATTCCCAGGGAGATTCTACCAAACATTTAAAGAAAAAGTTAATACCTATTCTTCTCAACCTGTTTCAAAATATGGCAATGGGAGAAAAACTTCCAAATTAATCCTATGAGGCCAGCATTACCTTGATTCCAAAACCAAAGATCCAAAGATATGACTAAAAAGAATTACAGGCTCATATCCCTGAAGGACATGGACACAAAAATTCTCAACAAGATATTAGCAAACTGAATCTAACAGTACATTAAAAGAATTATTCACCACAACAAAGTGAGACTTGTTCTCAGGCTTCAGTGTGGTTCAATATCCACAAATAAGTCAACGTGATAAACTGCAATAATAAAGGAAAGTATAAGAACCATGTGATCCTTTTAATAAGTGCATCAAAAGCATCCATTCTTGATAAATTACAGCATCTATTCTTGATTTTAAAAACCCTCAACAAAGTAGGGATAGAAGGAACATAACATCATAAAGGCCATATGGCTAATATCACTTTCAACGGGGAAAAACTGAAGAGTTTTTCCTCTAAAGTCAGGAAGAAGATAGGGATATGCACTCTCACCATAGTTGTTTAACATAGTACAGGAAGTTCTAGCCCGGAATCAGACAACACAAGCAAAAAAGGTGTCCAAACTATCAAGGATGAAGTCAAACTTTCACTATTCTCAGACAACATGATACTTACTCTATGTAGAAAATCTGAAGGACTCCACCAAAAATTGCCAGAACATAAATTCAATAAAGTCACAGGACAAAAAATCAACACACATAAATCTGTTGCATTTCTATAGAGCAAAAAAATGAAGCAACAGAAAGAGAAACCAAGGAATTGATCCCATTTAAAGTTGCACCAAAATCATAAGAAATCTAGAAATAAACATAACCAAAGACGTAAAAGATCTGGCTTCTGAAAATTATAGAACATATATGAAAGAAATTGAAGAAGACACAAAGAAATGGACAAATATTCAGAACTGGAAGAATAAGTATTGTTAAAATGTCTATATTACCCAAAGCAATGTACACATCTAGTGCAATCTCTATCAAAATACCAATAGCATTTTTTCACAGAGCTGGAACAAATGATCCTAAAATTTGTATGGAACCACAAAAGATTCCAAATAGCCAAAGTAATCCTGAAAAAGAAAAGTAAAGCTGGAAGCATCACAATTCTGGAATTCAAACAACATCACAAAACTGTTGTAAACAAGATAATATGGTACTGGCACAAAAACAGACACATAGATCAATGGAACAGAATAGAAAACCCAGAAATGGACCCACAACTATATGGTCAACTAACCTTCCACAAAGCAGGGATCTACTGCAAACAAGTAAACAGAAGGCAAAGAGTCAGACTGGACCTCAGTAGTGGTCTGAACTCATATTCAAAAAATGCCACAGACGTTGTACCCCAGCATCCCGATATCACCTTCTTTGGGACCTGTGAAGTATTTAATCTCCTCAGTCCTCCACGTTCTATGGACATTCCCATCCATTTCTTTAACTAAACAGGTACCAAAATTTCTCCAAGGATTCTGTATTCACTCTTCATAGGACACAATATTTCCCTACTAAAAAAGAATGAGTGGTTGGCTGCTACAGATTCCTGGATATTAATAATCATCAGCGACTTCTACTCTTAAAATTGCAAAAGTGCTTATTTATGCTACTCTCTTGATTGATCTCTTTTACCAGCTACCAGGACACTACAAAACCTTTCATGAAAACTTTTTGTTAACATTTCCCTTTTTAACCTTCCTCATTGACTTCAGTTTTCTCACTGTTTCCCTGTACTGCAAAATGGCTTTGTAATTCCTTGAACTCCTTAACTTAAGTAAATTTTACATCTTTCACATTTTACTTACATGCCTCCACACTTTACTTACAAGGACTATCTAGTTTACCTCTTAAATAAAAATATGGCTGTTCTAAAATGCAGTGCACATCTGGTGTCTGCAGAGTTCAAAGCAAAAGCATGCAGACTTGAAATTTTGTTGTAACTCTATAGGTTTTCTATGAGAACAACACAGCATGCCTTTGTTTTACATCATTAACACACACATAAAATGTTTTCCTTATCTTCTCTCCATCCGGCACCCAGAACATAGGAGCTCTTGTTTAAAAGGAGTATATAAAGAATCTGTTTAAAGTAAAAATTCTTATCTACTAATAAAAAGTTAAAAATTATTTTTAAAAAACTACATAGAGGAAAAAACGTGTTTTTTCATAGCCAGTTATCTCTTTCTTGGGAATGTATCACTTTATTTTCTTTTCGGCCTTACTGATTTTCTCCATATAGGATCATCATCACTTGAGGCTCCAATTACTACAACAATTTTTAATGAGTCTGGCTTTAATTCCTCTATTGTCTAATGCGCTTTTGACACTAAAACTTTTGCAACTTCTTACAATAACTATGATTATGTGATTTTCTTGCTAAAATATTTATAAAAATTAATATCTTCTGTTTATATCATTTATTCATTCAATAAAAACTTGATGCTTATTATGGTCTATTTCCTTCTCTTAGTCACATGGAAACAATACATAAAACAAAATTATAAACTTTAAATTTTAATTTTAAAAAGCAGAGAGTAATGTGATGTAGAGTGATAGTGTAAATAAAGGCTATTCTACAAAGGTGGTCAAAAGAAATTCTTCTAAGCTTCTAACCTTCTAGACAACTTATCTGAAAGAGTCAGCATTGGAAGAGCACTGGAAGCAGAGTATTCTAGACAAAGTGCAACACACACACACACACACATACACACACACACAAAAAAAACACAGTGTAAAGACTCCCGAGCAAAAACAAAATTTGATGCTGCGCAGAACAAAGATGATCTGTTCCTCCATAAAGAATGAGGAGGAGACTGGAAAGAGATAAGATGGGAAAGGAAGACAGGATTAGATGGTGTTGAGAGACCATGAAAAAGGCTTTGTATTTCATTCTAAGTGCAGTGTGATACTTTTGGAATTAGGACTCTTCTGATTCCAAGTAAAAGAAGGACAATTTAAACAACTTTTAGGGGGAAAAAAAACCCAGGAAATTTAATGAAAGTATATTGTGATATCTCACAAATGAAAGGGGAGGCGAACCATAAGAGACTATGGACTCTGAAAAACAGCCTGAGGGTTTTGAAGGGTCAAGGGTGGGAGGTTGGGGGAACAGGTGGTGGGTAATGGGGAAGGCTACCAATGGGGTGGGGTCTCAGGAAGAGGATCAGAGATTAGAGATCTGCTATAAAGAGATGATGTCATCTCTTTCCATTTTGCTTCTTTCAACTGTGTCTGCAAGTGTGTCTGCTTCATCATCCTTTCTTTGGAAGTTTTGGATATTTTTGTTTGTTTTGTTTTGTTTTTCTCCGTGTGGAATATGGCCATCAAAAACTCACAAGTGCCATAATTATAATACTGGATTTTCCTCTACCTCCTGCCTCTTTCTGTCTCTCTCCATCATTTTTCTATTGTTTCTAAAATTTATAAAAAGTACTAGTCTGGAGATGCCTGGGTGGTTCAGTTGGTTAAGCGACTTACATTTACCAGTTTATTAAGGGCTATGATAAAAGATACTAATGAACAGCCAGATGAAAAGATATAAGGGGTGAGGTCTTGAAAGTCCAGGAGCTTCTGTCTGCATAGTGTTTTAGGTGCCTCACTCTCCCAGTGCACAGATGTGTTCAGGTGTTCATACACCTGAAAGCTCTTTGAACCCCAGACTGTTAGAATTTTATGGTTGTTTCCTTATGTAGGCATGATCATTTTTTTCAGCCCATAACAATATGGTCATATATTTCCTTCCTTTTTTTTAAGTATAGTTGCCATACAAAATTATATTAGTTTCAGGTATATAGCATAGTAATTTGATAACTCTATGCATCACTCAATGCTCATCATGTTAAGTGTAGTCACCACTTGTTATCATAAAGCATTATTACAATATTATTGATTATCTTCCCCATACTGTACTTTTCATCTTGGTGACTTTTTATAAGTGGAATTTGGTACCTTTTAATCCCCTTCACCTATTTCACTCATCCTGATACACCCCTCTCCTCTGGTATCCACCAGTTTGTTCTGCTGTTACTGTTTTTGTTGTTATTTATTTTGTTTTTAAGATTCCATATGTAAGTAAAATCATATATTATTTGTCTTTCTGGTGTCTGACTTTTTCCACCTAGTATGTCTTCTAGATTCATTCATGTTGCTGAAATATGTAAGTATATATATTTATTTAGCGTATGATTATAAAAATAGCTGTATCACTCTACAACTGTAACTTCTGAGAGGTGACGAAATTCACACTGGGATTTAGTGTTGGAAATGGTTTCTGGATGTTACTAGTCCTTGAGTGGCTTGAAACTTCTTATGGAACCACTTAATTCCATCTATAACACTATAAATAGTTATTTCAATTAAGGCCCTTAAAATAAAGGTTGAGTGTGTCACCTTTTGAGGGAACATGACTGATATAAAGAATTGAGATTCAGGTTACCCTTGCATCTCCTAGGAAAAATGCACTAAGATACCTCTGTACAATTCAGCCAATTTAAAGAGTTCTTCCTTCTCCTATCAGTATGCTAGACTGGATAGCCAGGTAAACTTAATAATGGCAGCTTTAGAATAATGAAATTACTTTAGAGATTATTGGTTCTAAAACTACTTTTGGTTTATTATCTTTTACAAGATGATAATCATATATATTTTACACTACACTACACACACACACACACACGCAGAATTTTGTGTGACAGTCTGAAGACTTTAGGTATCTCAGATTAAACAGAACTCTTGCTTAGAATATATGAATTTAGCCCAGCAGGAAAAAAAAAATGTTGTCAGAGTAATACAACTTTAGATCCATTTGTATGTGTGTAAACTTTAATAATATCAGATTCATTAAATATCTTTAGATAAATATATTAAACAACTGTTTATATCCATGCATAATAAATACCTAAGAAATGTCTAGGTAAATTGAAAAAGAGATCATGGTACACTTCTTATCAAATCCGAGATTTCTTTTCTAATAAGAATTTTATTTGGGGATGCCTGGGTGGCTCAGTCGGTTAAGCCACTGCCTTCTGCTCAGGCCATGATCCTGGGATTGAGTCCCGCATTGGGTTCCTTACTTGGCAGGGAGCCTGCTTCTCTCTCTGCCTCTGCCTGCCACTCTGCCTGCTTGTGCATGCTCGCTCTCTCTCTCTCTCTCTCTCTGACAAATAAATAAATACATGAAATCTTTAAAAAAAAGAATTTTATGCATCAATTCCTCAAAGTTGCAATTCTAATTACATTAATATAATGTGATTATATTTCTCAAGTTCTTATTTCAAGGTAATAAAGATACAGGAGTTTATTTTTATTTTTTTATTTTTCTAAATTTTAATTCCAATACAGTTAACATACAGTGTTATATTCATTTCAGGTATACAATATAGTGACTTAACAATTACATATGTTACTCAGTGTTCATCAAGATAAATGTACTCTTAATTCCCTTCACTTATTTAACTCGTCCCCCACTCACTTCCCCTTTGTTAACTATTTGTTTGTTCTCTATAGTTAAGAGTCTATTTTCTGGTTTGTCTCTTTTTTCCCTTTTGTTTTTTTGTTTCTTAAATTCCACATGAGTGAAATCATATGGTACTCTCTAAATACAACTACATTGTTGTAAATGCCAAAGATTTCTTTTTTTTTTATGGCTGAATAATATTTCTCTGTGTGTGTGTGTGTGTGTGTGTGTGTGTACCACCTTTTCTTTATCCATTCTTCTATTGATGGACTCCAAGGTTTCTTCCATAAGGGGTGTATGTATCCTTGTGAATTACTGTTTTTGTCTTCTTTGGGTAAATACCAGTAGTGTGATTACTAGATCATAAAGTAGTTACATTTTTAATTTTTTGAGGAACCTCCACATTGTCTTCCACAGTGGTTGCACCAGTTTGTATTCCCACCAACATTACATGAGGGCTCGTTTTTCTCAATGCAAGAGTGCACTGTATAGATAGTCCCTCTTTCATCTGAACTACCAAATCTATATTTTATCATAATAATATAACAGAAACCAAGAGAATATCTTTCCTATAGATTTATTTATTTGAGAGAGAAAGAGCGGGAGAGCAGCGGGTGAAGGGCAGAGGGAGCAGGAGGGAGAGAATATCAAGCACACTCCCCACCGAGCACAGAGCCTTTTGACGTAGGGGTTGATCTCATCATGCTGAGATCATGATCTGAGCCAAAATTAGAGTTGGCTGCTTACCCAATTAAGCTACCCAGGTGCCCCTTTCTTTTATGTTTTTAAATAAAACATAATAGTACCTTTCAGTTCCCATCTATTCTTTGCTTTGGGGGGGGGTGCCCTTGGTGTAATCTTGGCTAGTATATCAACTGTACTCACAAAAACCCACAACAACCACATACCACCATCCTCCTGTTTCTGCAACTTTAGATAAATTCATTAGCAGCACTTTGAGTTACTAAATCTCTCTTAATGTTTCAACTTTGTTAATATAAATATAAAAGTCATTGAGAAAATATTACTAAAGTGTGAAGTAAGACATATTATCTTGCATATTGTAAAACAGTCTCAACTGGGAAAGGATGAGATTGGGGATCCAGGTAGCAAATTAGATTGATGTGCTGTCCTCGACATAATGGCATTTTCATTTCTGAGCCCTACCAAGTCCAAAACAAAACCATTTTTTATGGTTGTTCAAAATCCCAGGAGAAATGAGTTCAGGTGGTCTCAACTTAGTTTCTCATGTACAAAGGGACACATCAAAAAGCTGTCATAGACTGATAGTAATTTATCACTTTCATTTTTAAGAAGCTATGGGATTACAAGCATGAACCAAATAAACAGCAAAAAGAAGCATTTCTGGAAAGATTTTTTTTTTCCTTTTGCCTCAGCTGGAAGTCTCTGTTTTATTGGAAGAATAGTCTTATAAAAAATAAAATTATATTTGTCATGATGCATGCATTGAAATTTTCTTTTAATATTCAATTATTGGGGTATTTGGGGGCTCAGTCTTTAAGAGTCTGCCTTTGGCTCAGGTCATGATCCCAGAGTCCTGGGATCAAGCCCTGAATTGCAGTCCCTGCTCAGTGGGAAGCCTGCTTCTCCCTCTCCCACTCTCTCTGCTTCTGTTCCCTCTATTGCTATCTCTCTCTCTGTCAGATAAATAAAATCTTTAAAAAATTGAATATTCAATTATTAACACCTAAAATATGAAAATTATGTCACTTGTAACCATTGTTCATAATAAATAAAGCAGCTAAATAATGTTATCATGTATCTTTAAAACCATTATAAACCAGACAGCAAACAAAACTTAAATCTCACCTTCCTTATCCATTTTTATCATTCAGATAAAAAATAATAGGCCCCTTAAATATAAAATAATTGCAGACTTTTATGTTCTAAGGAATTAAAAATATGTTAATTGTGTTTCAAAGAAAATAAACAGTTGAAAATAATTATACTTACTATAAAAAATACTATAGAGTTTGATGCCTTCAGAAATGCAATAATGTGACATTATAATGTGGATAAATTATTCTAGATATTTGCTGTGGATATTCAACTCTTCATTCACCCTAAACATCTTTTGACATATTGGTCTTATGGAAATCTGAAATGTCAACAATGTGACAGTCAAAAGAATCATATCAATATTTGAATCATTATAGAGATGTGGGTCACAAGGACAGGACACAGTGTAATTTATGCAAATACTATTTGGGTCCTTTCACAGATATTGACTAACCAAGAATTATTAAATCAGACAAGAAGTCAGATGTATTTTTGATAATATAAAACCTAAAAGTTAGCATGTGTATTATAGTGCATTTCCATTTTGAATACAAGAAATAGAGAATTATATTTAGGTGTCCTTTAAAACAAATTAGAAGAAAGATGGAGAATGTCAGAGCTTATTAAGAAGCGACAGCTATTCTATTCCATTGAAAATGTCATAAAAAAAGAATACAAAAATTAACTCTTGTTGGCTGATATTGAAATAGAGAATTTCAGTAGAAATTCATTATGATAACCGAACTGATAAGAGTAAATTTTTTGGATCATGTAACAGATGTTTTCTTATTATGAAAGATATATACTAGAGTTAAGTTTTATGAATGGATTTTATCATATTTTGTTTTTGCAAAGTTTCAGAGAATCATGAGGTTGAATGGTTGAACTAATGTAAAATAAAATGTAGCATTAATACATCATTTATAACTATACATTAGAAATAATTCTGTATTGCTTTATCGACTATAAAATTTAAAAAAATCTTTAATTAAATTTTATCACATTTTGCTAAGCAGTTTTATTGTTGTTCTCTACAGATAAGTAGCTTTCACACTTTCTAACTGAGAAATGAACATCATTATTTTTGTAAGAGAATGGGAAAGAAAAGGACCTTATGAAGAAAAAGAATATGTGATAAACAGTTTTATTTAAAAATTAGATTAAGAGGAGCGCCTGGATGGCTCAGTGGGTTAAGGCTATGCCTTCAGCTTGGGTCATGATCCTGGGGTCCTGGGATTGAGCCCCGTATCGGGCTATCTGCTCAGTGGGGAGCCTGCTTCCCCCTCTTTCTCTCTGCCTGCTTCTCTGCCTACTTGTGATCTCTACCTGTCAAATAAATAAATAAAATCTTTAAAAAACTTAGATTAAGAAACATTTTCACTTCAATGACTATTCATAAAAAAAAACAGGAAAACTCAAATCAAAGACAATAAAATAACTTTTTAAATTATTTTAATATTCTCTGAATAAGTAGAATAGAGCTCAGATAATAAGCTTCCATTAATAAATCAGTAGTTATGAAAAGAATCTCTTCATGAATTCTGGAGAACTACACATTTTTATTGCTCACTGGGAAAGCTAACTTTAAAAATTCAGTAGAAACCTGGGTGCCTGGGTGGCTCAGTGGGTTAAGCCTCTGCCTTTTGTTCAGGTCATGATCTCAGGATCCTGGGATTGAGCCCCTCATTGGGCTCTCTGCTCAGCAGGGAGCCTGCTTCTCCCCCCACCCATCTCTCTGTCTGCCTTTCTGTCTACTTGCGATCTCTCTCTGTCAAATAAATAAATAAAATCTTTAAAAAAATTCAGTAGAGGGGCGCCTGGGTGGCTCAGTGGGTTAAAGCCTCTGCCTTCAGCTCAGGTCATGGTCCCAGGGTCCTGGGATCGAGCCCCGCATCGGGCTCTCTGCTTGGCAGGGAGCCTGCTTCCTCCTCTCTCTCTGCCTGCCTCTCTGCCTAGTTGTGATTTCTCTCTGTCAAAGAAATAAAAATTAAAAAAAAAAAATTCAGTAGAGTCCTTTTCATTTTTTAAGATATTTTTAAGACTAACAAAAATATAAACAAACACACTATTAAATATTTTATTTAAATTCTTTCTCAAAGACTCCAAGATGTTTCATTCTCCCCACATCTGTCTTGAGATATAATTAATCTCATCATGACTCAAATATCCCAAGATTACTTTCAAACCTCAGTACCATTTTTGGTCTCATTGTTTTAGTCTTAGTATTAAATTCAAGTTTATTTGTCCTGTTACCCTCAATTAAACTCCAGAAAGAAATTTAATTGTGAGAATAATTTTGATATAAAAGATAACAAAAAGTATTTACCTCAAATCCACATTATTTCACTACTGAGGTAACAGGAGGTAACATGATTCACAATCTCAGTCTAGCTTAGATGTTACTTGTGGGTTGCCTCTTTCCCAAATATTTTTTTGTAGGAAATAATAAGCCATAAAGTACTTTTAGTAGGATAACTTTACTATTCAGTTTCTACAAACAACGCAAACCTATCCTTTTATCATATTCTTGCTTTAATAATTTTACTAGATCTTGACCGAAGAAAAAGTCAATGTCCTAATGAATGAGTTGTATGATTTAAAAAAAATTAAAGTTACCAACTTATTGTAATAACTGTCCATGAAAATATTTTTTTTAAAAGATTTTGTTTATTTATTTGGCAGACAGAGATCACAAGTAGGCAGAGAGGAAGGCAGAGAGAGAGAGAGAGAGGAGGAAGCAGGCTGTCTGCAGAGCAGAGAGCCCGATGTGGGGCTCGATCCCAGAACCCTGGGATCATGACCTGAGCCGAAGGCAGAGGCTTTAACCCACTGAGCCACCAGGCGCCCCCAAAATATTTTTTAAATATGAAATGTAACTGAACTAACCTATTTTAGTAATTGGTCAATTTAAACCAAAAATAAGATTAGACTTATCAAATATTTATTTAAAAAAAATTATTCTAGGCTCCTACAGGATACAAAGGCATATAAGACAAAATATCTACTAAATGCAATAATATATCACTGACAGGCTAAAGATAAGTGCATAATAAGTTTGTAATGTAGCACAAATAAATAGCAATAACTCAGACCACTTATACTGATATAATAACTGTTTTGACTGAGAACTGGGATCAATATTGTCATAATAACTGCTCCAGGAAATTCTTGTACAGGACAACAGGCTGCCAAAGTTGTCACTATTTTCATTTTTAGTTTTGGGAAATACTTACAAACACTTTATCTTGGCAAAAATTTTGCTCATTAGGGTAAGCCATCTTATCAAAATAAGCTTTTCACCTGTATGAAAAGCTCAATTATCAGAACACATTTTTTTGTTGTTGTTGTTTTGAAATATTTTATTAATTTAAGAGAGAGAGAAAGAGAGAGCACAAGCACAAGCTGGCGGAGGCAGAGGCAGAAGCAGACTTCCCACTGAGCAGGGAGCCTGATGTGGGACTTGATTCCAGGACCCTGGGATCATGATTTGAGCTGAAGGCAGACATTTAATCTACTGAGCCACCCAGATGCCCTGACACAGCTTTGTTTTTATTTTTATTTTTGCTTGTTTTATCAAACTTTGGATTAATACCTGCATTTTCCATGTTAACCATTATTAACTTACTGTGTTACAAACTTCACCAGCCAGTCCCTTGGCTTTGATGACTTATGCTAAATCCATTTAACTCACACCCCAAAACCCTATTAATATTTTCTCCTAACTTCCCTATTTTGAATCATTATTAAGAGCCTGCCAAAGTGTTGTTCTCCTACCACAAATTAATATTTGCAGCACCTTTTGATTAGTAAGGTTTTTGTTGTTAATGTTGTTTTCCTAATTTAACTACTATGGAGCAGTCAAGAGTAAACAACCTGGAGGTCTTGCTAAAATGGCTATTAACGCTTAACACTAGGGGCATCTGGGTGGCTCAGTCGTTAAGCATCTGCCTTCAGTTCATGTTCCTTGGGAGGCCTGCTTCTCCCTCTCCATTTCCCCCTGCTTGTGTTCCCTCTCTCACTGTCTCTCTCTGTCAAAAAAAAAAAAAAAAAAAAAAAAAAAAAAAGACTTAACACTCTTACAGAAAACTGCACTTAAGGCCTCATGAGTGTCCTGCTTGAAGTCTCTTTCTGACCATGAGGGAGAAGTAGGGTCCCACTTTGTGAGTCTGAGCCCCTATTTCTTTCCTCAAGGTCCCAAATTCCGAGATAATTTTCTCTCCTAGAAATAAAAGAAACATTTTTAAATTAATCTTCTGCTTATATCTCATCAGTTTTCAAAATCTTTTCTTTGGACTTAGGTCAGTTAAAATCTGTCCTTTTTTTTTTTTTTTTTTAAATTAATTTATTTATTTTTATTTGCTTATTTACAGCATAACAGTGTTCATTGTTCTGGCATCACACCCAGTGCTCCATGCAGTACGTGCCCTCCCTATTACCCACCACCTGGTTCCTCAACCTCCCACCACACCCCACCCCCTCCCACCGCCCCTTCATAACCCTCTGGTTGTTTTTCAGAGTCCACAGTCTCTCATGGTTCATCTCCCCTTCCAGTTTCCCTCAACTCCCTCTCCTCTCCATCTCCCCATGTCCTCCATGTTATTTGTTATGCTCCACAAATAAGTGAGACCATATGATACTTGACTCTCTCTGCTTGACTTATTTCGCTCAGCATAATTTCTTCCAGTCCTGTCCATGTTGCTACAAAAGTTGGGTATTCGTCCTTTCTGATGGAGGCATAATACTCCATTGTGTATATGGACCACATCTTCCTTATCCATTCATCCGTTGAAGGGCATCTTGGTTCTTTCCACAGTTTGGCGACCGTAGCCATTGCTGCAATAAACATTGGGGTACAAATGGCCCTTCTTTTCACTACATCTGTATCTTTGGGGTAAATACCCAGCAGTGCAATTGCAGGGTCATAGGGAAGCTCTATTTTTAATTTCTTCAGGAATCTCCACACTGTTCTCCAAAGTGGCTGCACTAACTTGCATTCCCACCAACAGTGTAAGAGGGTTCCCCTTTCTCCACATCCTCTCCAGCACACGTTGTTTCCTGTCTTGCTAATTTTGGCCATTCTAACTGGTATTCCACCCTAAAACAACAGAATACTCATTCTTCTCAAGTGCACATGGAACCTTCTCCAGAATAGACCACATACTGGGTCACAAAGCAGGACTCAACCGATACCAAAAGACTGACATTATTCCCTGCATATTCTCCGATCACAATGCTTTGAAACTGGAGCTCAATCACAAGGAAAAGTTCAGAAGGAACTCAAACACCTGGAAGCTAAAGACCACCTTGCTTAAGAATGCTTGGATCAACCAGGAGATCAAAGATGAACTTAAACAATTCATGGAAACCAATGAGAATGAAGACACCTCGGTCCAAAACCTATGGGATACAGCAAAGGCGGTTCTAAGGGGGAAATACATAGCCATCCAAGCCTCCCTCAAAAACATTGAAAAATCCAGAATACACCAGCTGTCTCTACACCTTAAAGAACTGGAGAATCAACAACAAATCAAACCAACTCCACATGCAAGAAGGGAAATAATCAAGATTAGAGCAGAGATCAATGAGGTAGAAACGAGAGATACAGTAGAACGTATCAATGAAACTAGAAGCTGGTTTTTTGAAAGAATCAATAAGATCGATAAACCATTGGCCACACTAATCCAAAAGAAAAGAGAGAAAGCCCAAATTAATAAAATTATGAATGAAAAGGGAGAGATCACAACTAACACCAAGGAAATAGAAACAATCATCAGAAATTATTACCAACAGTTATATGCCAATAAACTAAGCAACCTAGATGAAATGGATGCATTCCTGGAAAGCTACAAACTCCCAAAATTGAACCAGGAAAATCTGTCCTTTTACCACAGCATCATCATTTATCTCTTGGACTGTCCTTTTCATTTTCTGTTGTGAGTTTATAAGAGAAAGTTCATAGACAAGAAGATAAAAATAGACACAATAAATCTGTCTCTTGACTCAGTACCACGGGCCAACAAGTCCTAAAAGTCTTGTCAGCCTGGCATCTTTATAGGACAAGCTTTGCCTTTGGTCAGCCATCTTTCTAAATTTTAAATTTTAAAATTACAGTGGCCAGTTGGGAAAAAAAAATTTAAAGATTTTATTTATTTGATATATATATAGAGAGATCACAAGTAGAGAGAGGGGGAAGCAGGCTCCCTGCTGAGCAGAGAGCCCGATGTGGGGTTCGATCCCAGGACCCTGAGATCATGACTCGAGCCGAAGGCAGAGGCTTAACCCACTGAGCCACCCTACTGAGGCTTAACCAACTGAGGCACCCCAGTTGGAAAAATTTTTGATGTCAGCACAATTATGCATTTGAAAAGTATCTCAGAACAACAACAAAAAAATGGACAAAATTTAAGATATCAAAATGCTTCTCTTCTAAACATTTTTTTGAGGAAACTTCAAAAAGAAATTGAAATTACATGGGGCACTAGGTGGCTTAGTTGGGTAAGTGTCTGGTTTTGGCTCACGTCATGATCCTGGAATCCATGTATCAAACCCTGCATCAGACTCCCTGCTTCTCTCTGCTCCTGACCCCACTCATGCGCTCTCTCTCGCTCTCAAATAAATAAATAAATCTTAAAAAAAAAAAAGTTGAAATTATTTTACAAATATACTTTTTAAAGGGTATTTTTGACAAGGGATTTTTTTTAAAGTATGAAATTTAATATTTTTATTCTTTTAGATCCTGTGATGGTTGATTTTATGTGTCAACTTGGCTGGGCCATGGTACCCAGGCATGTGGTCAAACATTGTTCTGGATGTTTCTGTTAAGGTGTATTTGGATGAGAAAAACATTTTAAATTGGTGGGTTTTAAGTAAAACAGATAGTTTTGCATAGTATGAATGGGCTTCCTTCTATGAGTTGAAGGTCCGAACAAAACCAAAAGATTGATTTCCTGTGAGCAAGAATAAATTTTGCATTTGTACAGAACTGTGACAGTGGCTCTTCCCTGGGTTTCCAGACTGCTGGCCACTGCGGATTTTGGACTTGTCAGCCTCCACAATCACATGAACTAACTCACTTTAAAAATCCTTCTTTCTCTCCCTTTATACACACACACATACACACACACACACTTTTGGTTCTGGTTCTCTGGAGAACTTTGTCGGATGCAGAGCCCCATAATCTCCAGTTGTTCTATGCTAGCTAGGAAGTTGAAGGACAAAAAAAATAATGTGGGTAAATTATGCAGGTTACTCTAAAAGAGAACCAAGCACTTAATCTAGTTTTCTCTTAAATTCCTCTGTAACTGTCCCTCAGAACAATGTATTACTTAAAATATAACCCATGAGAAATTATACTAGTTACCATGCATGTTTAGATATAGCCTTAAGAAAAACATATACTGGCAACAGGCCTCTGGGGGAGAGGACCATATACATCCTTGAAGCAGAGCAGCTGGGGATGCCCAGCTCACTCAGGGCGGAACGCCGCCTGCTTCATTTTTCTGTTATCTCCCCTTTCCCCTGAGAGCACCTGTGGCTAATTAGATGAGCCCTTTGAATGTATTTGCTCAACTATAAACTTTATACTGCTTGACCAGATATATTTTGCTTTCCTTCTTGTTTATCTATAAGGCATATGATTAACGTTTAGCCTTCTTTGGCTCCTTTGTTGATTACTGTCTATATCTAATAAATACGGGACTGAGGAGTTGTTCAGGGCAACAGTTTTTTCTACTGTTGTCCCCTGCTCCCTTTCTTTTGCAGCTGACTTGTTTGTGCCTCATTCTTCTCCCATGCACTGTCAGGAAGCTGCATTCCTCAGAACATCTTTCTCTAAATATTAAAGTAGAATCATGGCAAAGTTTTTTTGATATCATGTGCTATATTTACCTTAAATTCTGCCACTATCACACAATATCACCTGAAGAAAGAATAACTACTCAGAAAGTAGAAATTTTGAAAGCAAACTTCAGATATTTCCCATTCATTAGTCAATAAATCTTACTGGTTGTTTCTAACCAACGAATACTATTTTTTTTCTCCTGTGAAATCATACCCAATAACTTAATAGACATGACTTTATTTTGTAAATGAAATTATCTGTTTATATGGAGACCTCTTTCTTGAGATAAACCAAAGACTCTGTAATTCATAATAAGCCATAGGTAATTGAAATATTGGCCTACTAGTTTCCTCTTCTGAATGAAGCTCCAGTTGAAGATCTCCTGGAATTCATGGGCTTTATAGGGTGCAAATATTCTGCTGATATTAACAGACTTATTGGTGCTGAATATATTGAAGTTTAGATTGCCTCATAAATAATTCTACCCAACTCACACCTTTTTCCCCTAAAATGAGAAGGCACAGAAGGACCCAATCAATCACTGAAAGAAAGCCTTGTAGAAAAAAAAAAAAAAACCTATCATACTTGTACCAGTCATTATAATACTTTTATTCTCTAAGTCACAAAGCATACAGAAAAAGATATTGATTTGTTCAGTACTCCAGGGCCATAAAGGAAAACAGTAATCTCTTGTTTTCCCATTATACTGAACCCAAGTAATATTTTATCTTCAGTGCCACCTAAGCCTACACATTTTACAACTGTATATCTGCACTTTGCTTTTACTTTTTTAGTGTCCTCCTCATTAAGTTAAGTACTAGCTGGGCTTTTCCTGGGAAGGTCTAAAATATAGCTGCAGTGTTATGCCTTAGAGGTTTACTAAGGCACTCACCATTTTTCACAAGTCTCTAACCAAAACTTTAACCATGTTAAATATCTCTGTGATTCTTTTATCCTATACATGGATTATCTCTTATTATGTTTTATTAATAATGTAATGCCTAAAATTCATTCCATATCTTTATCTGGCTCGAAAAGAACATAATATGTTTAAAGAAAAGTTGCACTTTATCAAAACACAGTACATGACTTATCTCAGGGCATATTCCAAGAATGCAAATCTTTCAATTATGACAGACTTCACACCATTAATTATTTTTTTCATTCTGGTCAAGAGATAATTAGAAGATCCCTTAGTCTCACTCACCAGTGCAAGTAAAGTGTTCATTACTATTCTCAAATCACTACGTATATGTATAATTTAAACAGGTTTTCAGTGATTGAATCCCTATGCAGAAGCAACATTTTATGATTTAAAACGAGGTCTTGGATAATGTGATTTCCCATCCATTCATGAATAAGATCCAAAGAAGTCATTGGTATTCTGACTGAACTTCATGGGAATCATCACACACCAACAGCTGATAACATTTCTTTTTATTCTGTGGCAAAAGCCTCCCCACTCTGTTTCACATCAGTAACATCCTCAGTTCAAATAATGAAAACTTCTATAAACTGGGACTTAGATTTGCCTTTAAATTTGATGGTTCCTCATGCTGAGCAATCTTTGTTGTTCATTTAAAAACTGAATATTTTTAAACAATTAGGTGTACCTCCTATCAAATTGTTACTTCTTCACACATTTCCAACCATTAATGTGACCCTTTAAATCATGGATCCTTATTTCCATAATCAGAATAAGAAAAACGAACAAATGCTGGACTATGCCGAGAATTATTGTCCATGCCCCAAACATATTTATTTTTCAAATTCCTATAGGAAACTTAGATATAAAATTATTTGTTAATGAGTCTTATCTTAAGATCAGTCAGTAAATTTTCAGGATTTCAGAATCCAACTTATCTATAGTATATGACCCTTTTTACTAAAGACCAAACCCACCCAAATGGCAGAACACATCACATAACCTAGATCTTGGCAAATGGGTAGAGATAAGAGAGCTAACATTTATTGTAGCAGCAGACATATAGTATGTGATTTTTGTTATGCTTTGGACACAGCAAGTGTTCTTGAAATCACCAGGAATTCCAATTCAGAATAGCCAATAGATTAAAGAATACTTTCTGCCCTGATACTTTTGAAGTTTATAGTCATTATAAATTAGAAGTCTGCACACAAAAGGATAACTTGAAGGGAAAGGGAAATGTTTTAGGTAATCATTATGAAAGAGAGGAGCTTTAATTAAGATCTTGGCCCCCTTAATACTACAAAAAGTCAATTCTTTAATGAAGTTTATAAAAGCTATTGTGGAATATCAGTGACTGGTATGACAATTAAACAACAAAAAAAGATATACTGGGAGAAATCTGCCATTATATTACATGAAAATAATCTATGGCTTGCACTGGTGAGTGAGACCAAGGGATATTCTAATTATCTCTTTACCAAATGAAAAAAAAAAAAAAACTCTATGGACAGCTCCATGCTGTCCCCAAAAACTTGCAATAATTTTACACTGAACTTTCTATCAGCAGGACAATTAGGATAGTATAATAAACTACTTTTGGAGGAGGGACTTTACTAAAATTGTTGAGGAATATTTACTTTGTGTCTCATCTGTCATCACCATTATCCTGGTACACTTATAAAGATGGGGTATGGACAAGAGGTTGAACACATTCAAATGAGTTTCATAAAGTAATACCTGCAAAGAATTTTAAATATGTCTTCTGTACTGTTTGCTTACTTTCATCATTTTACTTGATATAAGGTTACTGATTTAATTTTGGCAAAAATATTTTTTCATTCCCAATCTAGACATTTTCAGTCTATCTCTCCAGTGAAAAGAGCACCAATTTAGATTAACTAAGGATATAGAGAATAACAAAACCTTGCTACTTAGAAATCTTACTGTTAAAATTATACTCAGTCTTCTGAAATTCTCTAACATCACACACAGGACCTTTTGCAGGAGCTCGTTTTTGTAACCAAACTTTTGTTAAGTGTAGAGCTTGGGAAGACACTAACAGGACTGATACTCTCTTATTTTTATAGACTTTAAAAGGAAGATTCACTCTTTTTTTTTTTTAAAGGATTTTAGTTATTTGTTTGACAGACAGAGATCACAAGTAGGCAGAGAGGCAGGCAGAGAGAAAGGGGGAAGCAGGCTCGCTGTTGAGCACAGAGCCTGATGCGGGGCTGGATGCCAGGACCATGAGATCATGACCTGAGCTGAAGGCAGAGGCTTTAACCCACTGAGCCACCCAAGAACCCCAGAAAGTTCACTCTTTAGGTAAGTTTTCTGACTCAGATCTTTAACAGATGATCTCTTACTTTCTGGTACGTGACTGCTTTGTTGAATGACACTGAAAATGTACAATACTAGTCAGCTATTACATTGTTATTTTTGCTAAAATCCAGAGTTAGGTAGCCCTCAACAGCTGATCTTTGATATGTAGCATCAAAGCCTACTTTTCTGCAGGCAAACTAGGCAAGGGTTTATCCTGGTGGACTGTTGCCTGTCTTCCTGATAATCTTATATCCAAATGGACCCAGGGTCCATTCTGCATTCTGATTTCTCCCATCCAAAAAAAAAAAAAAAAAAGTGGGGGAGACACATAGAGGTTATTTGATAACTTAATTCAAGAAGAAAACTAGCTTTTGAGCTGTGACCCCAAAACTAACAAAAAATAATTCTGGATTGTCTTCAACTCTTTGTTTCACACTTTGTAAAGAGCCCAGAAAATGCAGACAAATTCTTTATAGTGTGATTCAGATCATGACGAAAAGACAGAAAAGATCCCTGAGGCCAGATAATTACTTGCCTTAAAGTTAGAAACTTTCAGCTATAAGATGAATAAGGTCTGAGGATCTAGTGTATAACATGGTGATTATACTTAATATTATTGTATCATAAAATTGAAATTTGCTATGACAGTAGGGCTTAGGTATTCTTTTTTTTTAATGTTCTGACATTTTTAAAGATTTTATTTTTTATTTATTTGACAGACAGAGATCACAAGTTGGCAGAGAGGCAGTCAGAGAGAGAGGCGGAAGCAGGCTCCCTGCTGAGCAGAATGCCCGATGTGGAGCTCCATCCCAGGACCCTGGGATCATGACTTGAGCCGAAGGCAGAGGCTTTAACCCACTGAGCCACCCAGGCACCCCAGGGCTTAGGTATTCTTATAAGTACAGAAAAAAGTAGACATTTGATGGGTGTGTTGATTAATTTGATGGGGAAGTCTTTTTACAATGTTTACCCATATCAAAACATCATGTTGTACCCTTTAAATATATATGACAATTTTGTTAATTATACCTCAACAAAACTTTAAAAAAGGGAAATTTCATTAAATTCTAGCTTAGAATTACAGCTGATATAAAGACAAAGCTGAACTATAGCTGATATAAAGCCCTATTGACTGAAACAAGGTGGAGAGTGATACCATTAATAAAGGTAAAGTAATATGAAGAATAAGCAAATGTTGTAGGAAGATTCTTTCACTTTTGAGATTTTAGACTTTGGAATATATACACTGCATGCAGTTGGTTACATGATTGTGGCTGTCTGGTGGACTGGATGAGAGTGAGCAAGTGAAGAGTTGTCAGTAAATGTTGAACCACTCTTGCATCCCAGAGATAAATCCCACCTGGTCATGGGTCATGGTGGATAATCCTTTTTTTTTTTTTAAAGATTTTATTTATTTGACAGAGAGAAATCACAAGAGAGGCAGGCAGAGAGAGAGGAAGGGAAGCAGGCTCTCCGCTGAGCAGAGAGCCCGATGCGGGACTCGATCCCAGGACCCTGAGATCATGAGCTGAGCCAAAGGCAGCGGCTTAACCCACTGAGCCACCCAGGCGCCCCAGATAATCCTTTTAATATACCGTTGGATCCTATTAGCTAGGATCTTGTTGAGAATCTTAGCATCCATATTCATCAGGGATATTGGCCTGAAACTCTCCTTTTTCGTGGGGTCTTTGTCTGGTTTGGGGATCAGATAATGCTGGCTTCATAAAGAGAGTCTGGAAGTTTTCATTCTGTTTCTATTTTTTGAAAAAGCTTCAGGAAAATAGGTATCATTTCTTCTTTGAAAGTTTGGTAGAATTCTCCAAGGAATCCAACAGGTCCTGGGCTCTTGTTTTTTGGGAGGTCTTTGATCACTGCTTCAATCTTGTTACTAGATATTGGTCTATTTAGGTTGTCAATCTCTTCCTGATTCAGTTTTGGAAGTTTATAGGTTCCAGGAATGCACCCATTTCATCTAGGTTGCTTAATTGTTGGCATATAACTGTTGATAATAATTTCTGATGATTGTTTCTATTTCCTTGGTGTTAGTCGTGATCTCTCCCTTTTCATTCACAATTTCATTAATTTGGGTCCTCTCTCTTTTCTTTTGGATTAGTTTGGCCAATGGTTTATCAATCTTATTGATTCTTTCAAAAAACCAGCTTCTAGTTTCATCGATGTGTTCTACTAGTCTCTAGTTTCTATCTCATCGATCTCTGCTGTAATCTTCATTATTTTCCTTCTTGTGTGTGGGGTTGGCTTAATTTATTGTTGATTCTCCAGTTCTTTAAGGTGTAAAGAGAGCTGGTGTATTCTGGATTTTTCAATTTTTTGAGGGAGGCTTGGATGACTATGTATAACCTTTGCTGTATCCCATAGGTTTTAGACCAAAGTGTCTTCATTCTCATTGGTTTTCATGAATTGTTTAAGTTCTTCTTTGATTTCCTGGTTGATCCAAACATTCTTAAGCAGAGTGGTCTTAGCTTCCAAGTGTCTGAATTTCATCCAAACTTTTTCTTGTGGTTGAGTTCCAGTTTCAGACCTATCAAAATCTTAGAGGAGAACATAGGCAGTGACCTCTTCAACATCGACCACAACAACTTCTTTCAAGATATGTCTCCAAAGGCAAAGGAAACAAAAGTGAAAATGAACTTTTGGGACTTCATCAAGATCAAAAGCTCTTGTACAGCAAAGGAAACAGTCAACAAAACAGAGAGGCAACCCACGGAATGGGAGAAGATTCGAAAATGACACTATAGACAAAGGGCTGATATCCAAGATCTGTAAAGAACACTTCAAACTCAACACACACAAAACAGATAATCACATCAAAAAATAAGCAGAAAATATTAACAGACACTTCTCAAAAGAAGGCATACAAATGGCTAACAGATACATCAAAAAATGTTCATCATCATTATCCACCAGAGAGATTAAAATCAAAACCACATTGAGATACCACCTTACACCAGTTAGAATGGCCAAAATTAACAAGACAGTAAACAACATGTGCCAGAGAGGATGTGAAGAAAGGGGAACCCTCTTACACTGTTATTTGGAATGCAAGTTGGTGCAGCCACTTTGGAAAACAGTGTGTAGATTCCTAAAATAAAATAAAATAAAATAAAATAAAATAAAAGTAGAGCTACCCTATGACCCTGCAATTGCACTACTGGGTATTTACCTCAAAAATCAGATGTAGTGAAAAGAAGAACCATAGGTACCCCAGTGTTCATAGCATCAATGGTCACAGTCGGTAAACTATGGAAAGAACCAAGATGCTCTTCAACGGATGAATGGTTAAAGAAGATATGGTCCTTGGGGCGCCTGGGTGGCTCTGTGGGTTAAAGCCTCTGCCTTTGGCTCAGGTCATGATCCCAGGGTCCTGGGATTGAGCCCCACATTGAGCTCTCCTCTCAGCAGGGAGCCTGCTTCCGCCTCTCTCTCTGCCTGCCTGCCTGCCTACTTGTGATCTCTGTCAAATAAATAAATAAAAATCTAAAAAAAAAAAGAAGATATGGTCCATATATACAGTGGAGTATTATGCCTCCATCAGAAAGGATGAATACCCAACTTTTGTATCAACATGGACAGGACTGGAAGAGATTATGCTGAGTGAAATAAGTCAGGCAGAGAGAGTCAAGTATCATATGGTTTCACTTACTTGTGGAGCACAAGGAATAACAGGGAGGACATTGGAAGATGGAGAGGAGAAGTAAGTGGGGGCAAATCAGAGTGGGAGACAAACCATGAGAGACTGTGGACTCTGAGAAACAAACTGAGGGTTTTGGAGGGGAGGGGGTGGGGGCCTAGGTGAGCCTGGTGGTGGGTATTATGGAGAGCATGTATTGCATGGAGCACTGGATGTGGTGCATAAACAATGAATTTATGAACACTGAAAAGAAATAAAATAAAATAAAATAAGGTGGAAAAAAAAGAGTTGTTAGTAAAAAGATGATTACAATGGTGAAGAAAATGGAAAGAGAGGAGGGAAAACACTGTAGCCCTCTGTGAACAACAGACTGATGGCTAGGTAGTATAAGAGAATATTTTTAAAAATCACCATGGAGGAAAAGTTACTGCAATGAAGATATGGCCAACTTTGAGGTCCAAACAGACTTTCATGCCACAGAAACACAGAATTTGAGAAAATACTGGTGCGATTTTAATTTGAAAATAGAATTGAGTTTAGGGAAAATAAAGCATGCACATGGCTAAGGTAAAAGAAAGGGTGATGTCTAGGATGGGAAACATGTTAAAGTACAGGGAAGCAACAATGGAGGGCTACTCTAGAGCAGTAGTGTATGAAAAACAAAGGAGAGATGTGAGTTAGTTTGTTCAATATAGGAATGCAGTTAAAAGCTAATGTACTTAACTATTTCTGTATGGCCTGTATTCTGCTTCATGTTTTCTTAGTTCTAATTTCCCAACTGTTTCTCCACTACATTTAGTTGATTTACATTCTTCACATGTTAAGCTTTCATTTAGAGTTGAAATAGTTCATACCCTATGATCTGTAATACTCTAAGCAATAAACCTCATATAAACATTAACAAATATAAAACATTAATCTTTAATAAAATTAATGCATTTAGTAGTGAAATACAAAATAGGAGAATAAATTTAAATATATTCCTATATATATATTTTTTAATATTATTTCTTTTAGAGAGAGAGCGGGGGAAGGGGCAGAGGGAGAGAATCTTCTAGAGGACTCCCCACTGAGCTGGCAGCTTGACATAGTTTCCATCCCATGACCCATGAAATCATGACCTAAGCCAAAACTAAGTCAGTCACTTAACTGACTAAGCCACCCAGGTACCCCTCCTATATTTTCCTTTCTGCCTTTTGGTGTTTATGCCCTATACCTTTGAGTGGAGAGGCGCCTGATAAATAGAGGGAAGTTAAAAGGAGTGCTAGGCCAGAAAGTCAAACACAAAAAAGACTGACTATTCAGTTTCTGACTTCACAAAAAATAGACTAGAAACTTCAAAGTCAGACTTTATTGGAAAACAAACGATTTTCAATTTCTGTATCTACCCTGGCCAAAGGGCATTAACAATTTTACTATTGCCTAGGAAGGGAATAAAGAAGACATGATTGTAAAGGAATGAAAGTGGAAATCCATTTTTTATTATCTTAGCATGAAAAAGGCCAGGGTATAAAACTCCTGATGATACAGCAGCTAGTGATAATACTGGCTGTAAGCTTTTAGGAAAAATTTCAAAAAAGTTCATTTTCAATAGTGTACAAGAAAACTGTACTGTGATTTTGTCAGAAGAAAGAAATTTAGGTGACCTTTGTTCTTCATGGCCAGCATGTGGTATGCAGGGATCCTAAATTTCCTAGTATGCCATAAGGGAATATGGAGTAGAGAAGTGTTTGTGGTCATGGTGAAGAGACTACTCTATGTGGAAAAATGAAGAACTGAACCAGATTCCTAGGACCACAGATGCTAGCTTTCAATAAAAGAATATTTTTTCATGCCAAGAGCCACATGTAACATTTTGAAGCAGAAAGAGTATCCAGAAGACATGGATTTGTACACCTCATTTCTTTTGCTCTACACCAAGACATGTTAGATACACATCTACAAAACAGTCAGCCAGTTACCATCTTGGTTAGGAGCTACACCAGGTGGGGCCAGAACTCTGAAAATATAGGAATGCTGCAGGATTCATTTAAAAAACCAGGGTAAATTATATAAAGATGCTAAAGGAAGTATTAGTCTAAACAAAAATTACTGGTTAGGTCTAAGAATTATTTTGCCTTTTTTTTTTAAACTACATTATTTAGTGAAATTCATTAAGGAAGAACAGATTAACAAATAGGAAATTATTTTTTAAGAAAATACTTTTTTATAATCTGACTGAACTGTAAATCCTGATACATATTTCTCTTCTTTGGCTTTCATTATAATCCATGAACTGAATGAGTGGAAGACAAGAGAGATCCCAGTACTTTCACTGTTAGGATTAATCATTGTCCCAAGGTAATGAACTGGAAGTACTAAATGAGCTAAACAATGTCTTACCTTTACCCAGTTTCAAGTAGAAGTCAATGTTGTAATTGTGATTAAATTCATGTTTTTGGCATATCAATACCTCTCTGAAAAGTAGATATAGTATTGTTTCTGTCCTCATAAAATTATCTATTCAGGAATCTGTTCTTTGAAGTTAGCTATTTGGGAATGGCGAATGAAGGGAAAACGTTAGGGATAGAAAAAAATATATGAATTTGAATTGCTGTTTTCTTTCAGCTTCAAAAAGAGTAATCTATCTGGAGCAGTTCTAGCTAAGTCAGGTTCTAATCAATTTCCATTATTGGTAAGGAAGAAACTATTCATATTTTATTTAACATGTCATGAAACATTAGGATATGAAGTTAAACTGCTTTCTTTGCAAATCTTCAACATCACCAATTTCATTCTATTTTATCACTGTCATCTGAGGGAACAACATGATGGGAAGTTATATTCAGATTCTAGAAATTTACATTAATTTTTAAAATAATGATATATTTTTACTTCTAAAAGATTATTTTCTCAAAAGAAAGAGATTTTGTTAGACACTTTAGGGGCATCTATTGTTTAAACTGAGAATGCATCCAATATTTACAATTATTTAGATAATGCTTTGGCCTGCACTTAAAAATTATTCTTATGGGGCACCTGGGTAGCTCAGTCGGTTAAGCCTCTGACTTTGGCTCAGGTCATGATTTCAGGGTCCTGGGATTGAGCCCCGGATTGGCTTCTCCACTCAGAAGGGAGACTTCTTGTCCCTCTCCCTCTCCCCAGCTGTGCTTTCTCTCTCTCTCAAATACATAAATAAATTTTTTTTTAAAATAAAAAAATAAAAATTATTATTATAAAATTGTTATATTAGGCTTTCTTAATGAGTGATATTTTGTTAAACTGTCTCTACACATTTGGTGCTATTTTGTGGCTATTTTTTCCAAAAGTTGTTCCAAACCAAAGTTTTGTACAGCTATGTAAAGGAAAAAATATAGAATAGTATTCAAGTATCACTTATAATGACTAAAAAGGAGGCTTTCCTAATTGCTATAATTTTTGTATTGTAGTAAAGCTTCTTGAGAGGAAGCCACGTTCCTTTATATGAAATAAAAATTGAATGTTGTTAAGACATCTTCCTCTGAATCCGTATGCCTTTATTTTGTATGCTTATCTTAAAATGCCAATTGCCAGAAACTCCAGTGGTAGACCCAAGTGTACTTATGGATGCTTAATTAGCCAAGGGAAAGGAAAGTGTTGTGTTTGAAGGAAAAGATGGAAGGAAAATAGCTGAATGAAACATTAGGTGATGCTAATGAAGAAAATCTGGGAATAATGATATGACTGATGTAAATATCACCAGTTACCCATTGTATTTGCTGACTTTTTGTGAGAATCAGGTAGTGGAGAACAGAGTTTCAAAAGTCAGCAAGACTGGGTCTCCAGCTTTGGTCAAGTCAACACTGAATTTGTTTCTAGCACTGTTAACACTGTATCTTTTACGAAAACCTTCAGTTCAATGTATTTTTGTTGTGTCATATCATTATGTAACTCTTTCCTTATTTTCAAAAATGTTCAAGTGATAGTAAAAGAGATTTTTTTAAATGAATCTTAAGATAGCAAGGTGAAATTTCAAAACTAGGACATACAATGCTGATGCTTTTTATTATATTTTTCTTTGAAGGGTCTTCCTTGTGTGAACTAACACTGCTGTTAGAGGCATTCTTTTAATGCTTATTTTATTCATTTCTTGTGGAAATAAATGTGATTGTGTGTGTGTGTTATCTTGTTCTAGGAAGTATTTTGGGCAATTTGGTAAGATATAAAGCATCTCAAAAGAGAGACACTAGCTGTGAATAAAGTAGTTAAGATGTTATTTCAACTCAAATACATTAACTATTTTAATTTTTTTCTACTAGATAAAAGTTAATGTCATTAGCAGTCATATTAGGATAAAATATTGTTTGAACCAGTGTATACTTCTTTTTCTGCAGTGACTAGATTTAGAGATTTGCAAGCAATCAAAAGATTATTAGATCTATTTTATTTCAGATATGCACAAAAAAGGTCAGCCATTAATAAGAATGCACTGGTAACTTTCCAAAACCTTAACATCTGTCTTTAACTTCAAATTAATATATATATATATATATATATATTTCTTTGGAAACAGCAACTTGTAATGTGCCAAACTGTATAAAATACCCTAAGTTCTGTCAGATAGTATTTGCAGTAATAATGAAATTCATGTCCACCAGGAACATATGGAGTTGATATCTGTTTGTTTCAGGGTCACACACCCTATACATATATATTGTAAGTATTAATAAGGATTCTTTCTCTCTTTTGTAACAATTATGTGTGTGTGTGCTTGTGTAACATATTCATTTATAATATTCAAATTATAGCCTTTGGTGATCTTAGAAGTTTCGGGTGAAAGCTAGTTAGGACCTATTCAGTCTAGAAAACCTAAAAACCTTCTGAAATTACTTTTAAAATATTAAGCAAAAAGCAAAGGAGAGGAAAGGTAGAGGAAGAATAGATTTAAGTTCACTTTGAATAATATTTCCCTTTGTTAATTACAAATTCTAAAGTATGAAATCAGAACCTATGCCTTGCAGTAATGAAAGTAAGAACTTACCTTGAGTTCCTACCAGTTACTAATAAGGTTGTGTTAAATTAGAAACATGAAATGACTCACGAACCTTTAGAGTGCCGACCAAAATAAAAAACAAAATAGCAAAGAGAGGGATGCCTGGGTGGCTCAGTTAGTTGAGCATCTGCCTTTGGTTCAGGTCATGATCCCAGCATCCTGGGATCCAGTCCTACATTGGGCTCCTTGCTCAGTGGGGGAGTCTGCTTCTCCCTCTGCCTGCTCTGCCTGCTGCTCCCCCTGCTTGTGCTCTCTCTCTGACAAACAAATAAAGCCTTTTTAAAAAATAGCAACTTTTTACTGATAAGAACATATTAGAGAACCCAGACTAGCTACAATGACACAACCAAGATCCCTAACATTCCTCTCAAATCCTGATTCTTAGATGGAGCACCTGATGGAATGCTTGTGACTACAACTTCCCAAATGGTCCCTCACACATATTTCTCCCATAGGGAGGATTAGAGAATTGGTCCTTAGATCTGACCACATATCCTTAAAAATGAAACAAGACCTGAGAACACCATAACACTCTTTGAATAGGCAGACACAAAACAAAAAACACAATTAGTTGAGACATCTGTGCTCTGTTATTTTCTCCAATTCCCCAAATAGGCAAGTCATTCTTCATTTCATGTGAAAGGGAATTTGGAAAGTTTGGAATTCTATTTGGAAAATTTTGGAAAAAAAATAACAGAGAGCAGTTCACTCTTCACAAAAAGCTGCACTTTAACAGGGTTAAGCACGTACAAAGTAAGAGGTAAGAGGATTTATTTCACTAAATACTTTTTTTTTTTTTTTTGGTGACAAGAGGTCAATCTGGAGGTTTCTATTGAAGTACTAAATTACTAAATACTAGGTATTAAAGTGGTATGCGTACCAATAAAACTTTATTTACACTAACAGGTAGTAGACTGCACTTGGATGGTGAATGCTGCTTTTCTGACTCCTGTTCTAGAGAATAAGAAAACTGCTGGCTAGATATTTTCGAAATGGAGCTAAGGAAAATGTTGCTATTTGGGAATTAGCTTTCTCTCCTAAAGATTACTAGATGAAAGGTGAGCATAAGAAAATATAGAGAGATACTACATGGGAGAAAAGTCAGCTTGGTTCATTTTAAATCTTACAATGGAACCACTTAGGGGATATGATTATGGAATCCAAACAGAATTGGTATGGACAGATCTCATCTAGAGGGAACTGCATCATCAGCATTTAGAGAAAATGCAAAATTTATTAAAATATCATGAGAGTGTGAGTCTGTTTTAAACACTTGCCATCTTGACAGCAGAGCAAAATCTTTTCTCACCCTTTACTCCTCCCTCTGACTCTGGCAGTCAGGATTACAGTTAGAAACATGGAGGTGGAGAAAAAAAATACTAGTCTGTGTGGAGTTCCGGAGGGGGGAGGGGGCTATGGACATTGGGGAGGGTAAGTGCTATCGTGAGTGCTGTGAAATGTGTAAACCTGGCGATTCACAGACCTGTACCCCTGGGGATAAAAATACATTATATGTTTATTAAAAAAAAAATTTGGAAGGGGAGGCGAACCATAAGAGACTATGGACTCTGAAAATCAACCTGAGGGTTTTGAAGGGTCAGGGCTGGGAGGTTGGGGGAACAGGTGGTGGGTAATGGGGAGGGCACATTTTGCATGGAGCACTGGGTGTTGTGCAAAAAGAATGAATACTGTTACGCTGAAAAAATAAATAAAATGGAAAAAAAAATACTAGTCTGTGAATGAGAGAAAGGTCATGTAGGGCATTTAGGTAATTCCCTTACACTGTGTTAGAGTTACAATTAGTTCCAATTACTTGGAAAATATTTTTGAATAAACAATAACTTTCAAATAAATCTCATTACTGATATTTTTAAATTCTGTGGACCTTACTAATAAGTCCTCAGGCATTTACTCACAGCATTTTCACTGTGTATTTTGTCCATGCCAACAACTTTGATTATAGGAATTTCTTCCCTAGTATAGGGTTTTAAAGAGGAAGGGAGTAGGAAGTGGGACTGCTAGGAATGCATAATAAATATTCATAGTTTAGCACTGAGGAAGAGGGAAACCCTCAAAATAAGCAAGCGAGACAACATCCTATTAAGTACATTTTAAAACTGATTTATCCTGTCAATTTTTGAAATTGTTGATATGGTACTTTAAGTAAAATGCATAACACAATATATTTTTCAAATGTTCTATTGTGAAAGACTAATTTATATTTAATTGAAATATGGACTTACAGTAAAAAACCCAAGTTTTTTTTTTTTTCTCTAATGTCACCTTTATTGCCATCCAAGATAGCCAAAGGAAGATGAATTTGTTTGTGAAACAATTCCAGTTTTCCCACAGTTGTTCTAATCATCTACATAAGCGAAGCAAGAATAGCAAGCGATCGTATATGGGATCTTTCTTTCTTATCTGCTTGGATGGAGCCTTTCATAAGGAATTTTAGATTGAACTCTTTTCTTTTTAAAAGATTTCATTTTGGGGCGCCTGGGTGGCTCAGTGGATGAAGCCGCTGCCTTCGGCTCAGGTCATGATCTCGGGGTCCTGGGATCGAGCCCCGCATCAGGCTCTCTGCTCTGCAGGGAGCCTGCTTCCTCCTCTCACTCTGCCTGCCTCTCTGCCTACTTGTGATCTCTCTCTCTGTCAAATAAATAAAATAAAATCTTAAAAAAAAAAAAAGATTTTATTTTATTTATTTGACCGGGGGGGGGGGCACAAGCGGAAGGAGAGGGAGAGGGAAAAGCAGACTCCCCCGAAGGCAGATGCTTAAAACCCAAGTTCTTAAATGTCCCTGGATACACATATATTCTTTTATTTAGGATGACAGTTTTCTTTCCTTCTGTCCATCCTCCCTCCCTCCCTCCCTCTCTTCTCTCTCTCTCTCTCTTTCTTAACTGAGGAAAAAACCAAACAAACAAATGTGCATTAGAGAACTGACTACTTGTAAAGACAAAAGTTTTAATGAGAGATAGGATTCCTTAATTAGAAGTTCTTAGTCTTTACATCTTGGGGCTACCTCAAGGTAGGTAACTGGGAGTAACAGAATATTTTGTCATCACTTCACTGTCTGTAGGCAGCACAGGAGACAGACAGTAAATATGACCCTAGATGATTGTCTCAAAAGCCTGCCTCAAAAATGTGCAATAATCTTATCAAGAATTATATGGCTTTTTCACACAATATTACATAATATTCTTCCAAGTTAGCTCTTTATCAAATAACATTTTATCTTAAAACAGGGTAAAGAGATGTGGCAAAGTTGCCAAAAAGGCCAAAAACAATCTCAATAACTGTGGCTGTAATCACAGCCTTTCTCCCTCCCCCAGTAGGTTTCCTCCTATCTCATACTCTGAAATCTTGTCCAAACTGCAGTCTTATATATGTGTCAGCTAAGAAATCTTTGGGTTTTACCAGGAATCTTGAAGTTTGCCCTCTATAGCTATATAAGTATTAAAATTTTATTAAATCTACATAAAGAAATTTGGGAATCACTCAAGACAAAAAACTTGCAGTTATTTCTTGGTAATCCAATTTAGTAGAAAAGAAATTGTTTATAATATTGCCTCATTCAGAATGAATAGCCTGATCCTGGAACAGCTACAACCACAAATGCTTAAGCAGCAAGGTCACAGTATGTCTCTTATTTTAACTATGCCTATTCTAAAAAAGTGACTTCCCAAGCCCACAAAATCAGTGACACCATAGGAAGAGTTAGATCAAAGCATCTCAACTCCAGTTCTTCTAGTTTTTTTTTTTCCCCCACTATGCCACAGGTCCCCCACAGTCCCATCTGAAGACTGATGCACAATTTTGCAAGCAAAACTCTTATGGAGGCATTAATATATAAACTTTATGGAAACAATAATTTAAAACAAATTTATTTTGTACATTCAAATTTGTATCATTTTTCTAATAAAGTCAATTAATGAGAAAAGCTAAAACTACTTCTATAATTTTTATACATAAAGACTACTTTGTTTATACCTGGTAAATGTAAAACTGACCATTACTCACTGAAAAGAATAAGCAACAAGCTTATGCTTTATTTACTATTTAATTGGGTGCATTAAGTGAATACTTCAGTAAAAGACTTGCTGGTTAATTTTAAAGCTGTTAAAATGCTCACATTAAAAACATTAAAAACATTAAAAGATTAGGGCAGAGCTTCAATTTCACTATCAGTATACATTCTAAGACCTTCAAATATATTCACAGAGATAGTAGGGGTACCTTTTTTGAGGAATGCACAAAAGCAAATTAACCTTGCAGTTTAAGTTACACATTAATGGTCTCCAATGTGTTAAAATTTGACAGCACATTTGAGTATTTTTTTAATTGAGTATTTTTTTAATTACCACAAGTATTAGTTTTTATAAGCAATGTTTTGGAACCTTGAATCATTTTGGTGGGATCCCAGGCTCCAGGGAAAAGATTTGGAAACTACTACATTACAGTGTGTTGTCATTGTGCTTAAAGAAAGTACTGTGCAATTGCCCCTGAGTTATTTCAGGGAGGCAAAAGAGAAAAAAGGCCATCTTGGGACAGAGACATATGATGGAAGAGCCAAATATGGACAACTATGTTTATCTTTTATGAATAGTCATAAGGCATTTCTCTGACGTTTTCTAAGATTTTCAGTGTTTATGTAATAGAATCTTGATCTGAAAGTGTTGGGGAAACAAATTAGAGATAAAACTAAGAGCCCAGGGAACTTCAAATAACCTTGCCATACTAGGTCAAGGAGGCGTCTTAGACATTTGCCATTGGAAAAAATCCTTCCTTCATCTGAACATAAGGGCTTCATAGACTTTTACTCTCAGAGCATGGCTTAGTAAGGCTGAGACTGTTTTATTCCCATGCAATCATTTTTTTTTTTATAATTATAGCAAGGGAACAACAAACCTGTGAGCTTCTTCATACTTTTTATGTTACAATATATCTTGATAATTTTGCATTTTTCTATTTTGTAGTATTTCTTTCTTTCTTTCTTTCTTTTTTTAAGATTTTATTTATTTGAGAAAGAGTGAGAGAGAGAAAGAGCACAAGCGGGGTGTGGAGCAGAGGGAGAAGCAGACTCCCTGCTGAGCAGGGAGCCAGATGAAGGGCTCAATCCCAGGACTCCTGGAACACAAAGGCAGACGCTTAACTGGCTGAGCCACCTAGGCCACCCCTATTTTGTAGTATTTCTGTTAGCAGGTAGCGTAAGTCATCTCCTCAGTAGCCCAAAAGAGAAAAAAAAAGTATAATTCAGTGTTTTCATTGTCATTCAGATCGGATACAAAAGAAGGCAGGTCACTTTGGGAAAACAACAATAACAACAACATAGTGACTGTCATTTCTACTAAGCTTGATTGCAGATGAAACTGTACTTCTTTCTTTTCTAAAACAGGGAAGAGCTTCCAATTTTGTTTCCAACAATTAAAAATGAGAACTTTCAGAAGAAGATAGCAATGGTTACTTATTATGATTTTAAGTAGATTATTAAGGTATTCTAGAAGAAATAGAGAAAAATAAAGAAGATAAAATAAAAATAAAATAAAATAAAAATAAAGAAGAAATGAAGAAAAAAATCTGTCTGCCAACCTCATAGAACACAGAATTGCTCACCATTATATTATAAAATAATGAGTGAATGTATTTCGGGTTAGGCAAGAAGAAAGTTTTTTCTCTTTTCTTTTTTAGATTTTATTTATTTATTTGACAGAGAGAGCGTACAAGTATGCAGAGCAGCAGGCAGAGGGAGAGGGAGAAGCAGACTCCCCACTGAGCAGGGAACCCTATGTTGGGCTCAATCCCAGGACCCTGGGATCATGACCTGAGCCGAAGGCAGCCGCTTAACTGACTGAGCCACCCGGTGCCCCAAGAAGAGAGTTTTTTTCTAAGCTTTGGCTAAAAATTCCTCTAAGGTACTCTGTTAATGTGATGTCAGGAAATTATCCTGACATATACAAATCCCTAAAGCTAGCAATTGGCATTATAATGATTATATTATTAAACTGAGATTTTTAGGGAGCAAATCTTTCAGATTCAGATTGGCAGAGTTTTCTGATAAAATTAAAATCCTATGTTCATATATGAGTTCCAACAAAGCTCCAGGAAGAATTCACACTGGAGTAATATTGCTTATGTTATCAAAAGCCAGTTTGCTTCTTTGTCAAGTTTGCACACTAGGGTAGCCAACGGTGTGCCTAGACATAATGAGTGTGGAGAGTATTCACCTTAACTAGGTATGGGCACAAAGTGATCCTATAGAAATCCCCATCCAACCTGGGGCAGTAAAACCTGAGGCAGCACACAGTATAGTACTGTGACAGAGTGCGGGTAAAACAACTTGTTTTTTAGGTCTTCTCTTTCCCTTCCCATCACACTGCTATGTTGGAAGAGCAATCATATATCCCTTCAGCAGTAAATTCAGATTCAGATTAAGGCACTGATTTCCTGATAAAAGCAGCAACTACTGCAAATACCACCAGAAGTCTTATTCAGGAAGTTTTGTTGTTGTTGTTGTTTAAATTGAGATGGACACCTTTTTTTTTTTAAGATTTTATTTATCTGACAGACAGAGATCACAAGCAGGCAGAGAGGCAGGCAGAGAGAGAGGAAGGGAAGCAGGCTTCCTTCCAAGCAGATAACCTGCTGCAGGGCTCAATCCCAGGACCCCGGGATCATTACCAGAGCCAAAAGCAGAGGCCCTAACCCACTGAGCCACCCAGGCACCCCATTCAGAAAGTTTTCTAGAGATGTAGCAAGTCTCCTCTCTAGTAGCTTATTAGGGAACAGAGCTAACAGTGAAAATAGTCCAAGAGTAGGTTTATATGTAATATGCATCTCACTCCAAGTAACAGGTGTATTAGGGCCAAAGTGTGTTCTAAATATCAAAGAATAGACTATAATTTCACCTTGGATCATTTAAGTGTTCAATACTAATGGTATTTGCAAGATTTATTCAATCACAAATTTCCCTGGTGGACCAGAAAAAAGGAGAAGTAAAGAAAGAAAGAAAAAAAAAAGTGACCTGGTTCTCAAATGTATTTGGCTCTGTTAGAGAAACCTAATGATTACAAGTTAATCTTGAATTTTAGTTTGGGTCAACAAAGAAAAAATAGGGGGCAGAATGCCTTTTATGTTGGATTAGTACAAAGATACAGAAATCATTAAAAAAAAAACCTAATTGGCCAAAAAAATGACATTATCACTATTCTATCTCTGAGATATTTAATGACTTAAGTAAACCAAAGTATCAGTGATAATATTACTTACATTTTTAAAAAGTGTTCTGGGTTCCAATCAAATCACTGTTTGAAACACATCTGTGACATAAATAGAATAGTGACCTACAGGCATATCAATATTAGTTGGCCCGTTCTTTTGCCATTTCATGACATGAGCTGTCAAAAGAAAAACTAAAGAAAAGTAGAAAACATAAATTTGAATTCAAGTGTTTGCAATCTATTTATATATATAATGAAACTTGAAATGTTGCTGTATACTTGACAGTACCTTGTAAGGTGGCTAAAGGAAGAAAGAAAGTTCAAAGACGTGGGAGCTAATCTTAGCTTCTCTGAAGGTTAGGTAACATGCTTGTGTTGGAATATTTGCCCCTTAAGAATGAAAATGATCATATCCATCTGCTTTATTTCCATGTGAAGAAATGCCTGGGAAAATATAAGACAAAATAGAACTTGGTGAAATAGTCTAGTAGTTCAATAGGCTATTTTTAGTGATGAGAGTAATGGGATGATAGATAATAAGTATTACATAGAATATAGGAAAGTTGTATTAAAATAAAAATGAATCATGACTTATCAGTTTAACCAAAAGTAATTATAAGCAAAAATAATTGCTTCGATGGACTTGTTGATTAGAAAGTTTTAGAAAGAATAGTCTTCTCAAAAACACTAAATCCATATGAAATAAAGACTACTGATGGATAAGTCTGATTTTTTTAACATAAATAATTTGATGACTATTATTTTAAGGAATAATTAACAAATGCAAGCTTTATTGCCAGATTAATTGGGAAATATACTTTTTATTACCATATTTAAAAACAATTTTTATCACTTAGGAAATAAAACTTTTTAAAAAATTTTATTTATTTTTATTTTTTAATAAACATAAAATGTATTTTTATCCCCAGGGTACAGGTCTGTGAATCACCAGGTTTACACACTTCACAGCACTCACCATAGCACATACCCTCCCCCATGTCCATAACCCCACCTCCCTCTTCCCACCCTCCTCCCCCCAGCAACTCTCCTTTGTTTTGTGAGATTAATAGTCACTTATGGTTTGTCTCCCTCCCCATCCCATCTTGTTTCATTTATTCTTTTCCCACCCCCCCAAACCCCACTTCCTCATATCAGGGAGATCATATGATAGTTGTCTTTCTCCGGAACCAGAAGGTATCATGCTTAGGGAAATAAAACTTTTTATGCAAGTTCAACACAAAAGGATGCAGTTTTACCAAGATTATTGTTTTTTAATTCTTAGTTTTTAGGACTTCTAATGCTTTACTAATGCTTTTAATGCTTTACTTTCAAACTAAAAAAGTATAACATATTACATATTTATAAATTCATTTTAAAGAGAAATAGAATATAGTGAGCTGATCAGATGAATTTCTGAATTTACTAGGTTTTGCAATACTCACTTTCAGTTGTTTTATCATTTCCTACATTGCCTTTGAGAACACAAAAGAGATAAATGTGACTGCATTGCATAGAGACACTGCTTGACCATCTAAGACTTAGAGCTACAATCTTTCCTCTGGCTATTTTTATGTATTCTGGTATTCAGAAATGGAAAATTACCGGATGTCCATTTACCTAGTTTACTTATGATAATCATTATTATATGTTTATTATTTTACTTATTCTTAAAATTGAGATATAATGGACATACAACATTATATTAGTTTCAGGTATACAACATAATGATTTGATATTTATATATTGAAAAATGGTCACCACAATAAGTCACCATATATAGTTACAACATTGTATGTGTGTGTGTGTGTGTGTGTGTGTGTGTGTGTGTGTGTTATGAGAACATTTAAGATCTATTATCTTAGCAGCATTCAAACATACAATACGGTATCATTAACTACAGCCACCATGTGGCACATTAATTATTTATTAAATCTCGCATAATAGCAATAATAGTAACAATGAATAAACAATGAGGAAACAGTAACCAATATGGACCTTTCAAATAAATAAGAATTGAGAAGCTAAACACCTGTTGGTAAAGGAATTAAGAAACAACTACCTTGCTAATTTGGATGTCTTTTTGTAGATGACATGATACTCTATTAGAAAACCCAAAAGAATCCACCAAAAAATTGCTAGAATTCGTACAGGAATTCAGCAAAGTGGCAGGATATAAAATCACTTTTACAAAGTCTGTTTCATTTCTATACACTAATAATGAAAAAGGAATCAAGGAATTGATCCCATTTACAATTGCAACAAAAACCATAAAATACTTAGGAATAAACCTAACCAAAGAGGTGAAAGATATGTCCTCTGAAAACTATGGAACATATATGAAAGAAATTGAAGAGGAAACAAGGAAATGGGGAAAATATCCATACTTATGGATTGGAAGAAAAAACACTCTTAAAATGTCTATACTACCCAAAAGAATCTGCACATTTAATGCAATCCCTATCAAAATACCACCAGCATCTTTCACAGAGCTAGAACAAACGATCCTAACATTTGTCTGGAGCCACAAAAGACCCAAATAGCCAGAGGAGGGTTGAAAAAGAAAACCAAAGCTGGTGGCATCAAAATTCCAGACTTTAAGCTCTTACAAAGCTGTAATCATCAAGGCAGTATGGTACTGGCACAAAAACAGACAAATAGATCCATGGAACAGAATAGAAAACCCAGAAACAGACCCACAACTATATGGTCAACTAATCTTCAACAAAGCAGGAAAGAATATCCAATGGAAAAAGACAGCCTTTTCAACAAATGGTACCACTTCCTTACACTGTCCACAAAAATATACTCAAAATGGATGAAAAACCAAAATGTGAGACTGGAAATCATGAAACTACTAGATATTACCCAGAGGATATAAAAATTCTGATTCGAAGGGACACAGCCTCCTCAATGTTTATAGCAGCAGTATAAATAATAGTCAAATTATGGAAAGAGCACATACATCCATTAATGAATGGATAAAGAAGAGGCGGTATATAAAGATAATGGAATATTACTCAACCATCAAAAAGAATGAAATCTTGCCATTTGCAATGATGGAGCTAGAATGTATTATGCTAAGCAAATTCAGTCAGAGAAAGAAAAATACCACATGATCTCACTTTTATGGAATTTAAGAAACAAAACAGATGAATATAACAGAAATAAGAAAAGGGATATAAGGCAAACTGTAAGAAACAATAGAGAACAACAACAAAAAAAGCAATAGAGAACAAATAAAAGTTTGGTGGAAGGGGAAATGGGTGGGGGATGGGCTAAATGGGTAATGGGTATTAAGGAGGGCACTTGTAATGAACACTTGATGTAATTGTAAGTGATGAATCACTAAATTCTACTCCTGAAGCCAATATTACACTATATGTTATCTAAACTAGGATTTAAATAAAAAGTTTTGCTATTGTAGACATTGCTGCTATAAACATTCGGGTGCACGTGCCCCTTTGGATCACTACGTTTGTATCTTTAGGGTAAATACCCAGTAGTGCAATTGCTGGGTCATATGGTAGTTCTATTTTTATGGAAAGAACCTAGGTGTCCATCAACAGATGAATGGATAAAGAAGATGTGGTATATATACACACAGTGGAATACTATGCAGCCATCAAAAGAAATGAAATCTTGCCCTTTGTGACGATGTGGATGGAACTAGAGGGTATCATGCTTAGTGAAATAAGTCAATCGGAGAAAGACAACTATCATATGATCTCCCTGATATGAGGACGTGGAGATGCAACATGGGGGGCTAGGGGGATAGGAGAAGAATAAATGAAACAAGATGGGATTGGGAGGGAGACAAACCATAAGTGACTCTTAATCTCACGAAACAAACTGAGGGTTGCTGGGGGGAGGGGGGGTTGGGAGAGGGGGAGGGGGGTTATGGACATTGGGGAGGGTATGTGCTATGGCGAGTGCTGTGAAGTATGTAAACCTAGTGATTCACAGACCTGTACCCCTGGGGATAAAAATACATTATATGTTTATAAAAAAATAAGAAATAAAAAATTTTTTTAAAAGTTTTAAAAAATTAAAAAATAAATCACACAAAAATTTTTATCTTACTGAGGGAATATATGATTTTACACATTTTTACCTTATTATTTTTGTTTTCAAATTTAAAAGTTACACATAGGAGTTGAAAATAAAATTATGGCCTTAGTCTGGAAATTGCCAAAGAGATTGGTGGATCTGAATATTTAATTCAGGAATAAATTCTACAATATATATGTTATTTAATAAATTAAAATGTGAAAGTCCATTTCAATAAGGAAAAGATGAACCATTGAATAATTGTGTTGATACATTTGTTTGCCTATCTGAAAGAAGAAAATTATATGCCTATATGTCACATAACATAAGATACAGTACTGAAGAGTAAAACTAAAATGTTAAAAAAATATAAGGACATCTTACCAGGAAATCAAAGAGATTGCTTTTACAATATAGGAGCACAGGTAACCTTCTCCACCAAGACTATAATCTCAGATATTATCGGAGAAAAACAGTTTTATTAAAATATATAATATTTAAATGTTTGCATTGTAAAAATATACCTTAAGGAAAGTCATTAGACTTACCAGAGAATTTAAGAAAAATATTTATAATGTGTGTTAAACATTTAACATACAAATATATTAAATGCACAATGAAAACACAAATAGTTCAATATAAAGTTGTGAAAAGAATATGAATTTAAAAATTACAGAAATTGTCAGTGAACAGAAGAAAGCCGTTCAACTTTACCAATATTTAGCACAACATTAAATAAACAAAATTAGCAAAAATTTGGAAAAACATTAGATTCTAATTCTGCCAGGAATTTTTATCGGTGACACAAATATTTAAAAAAAAGATGTTTTTACTCCCTTCCTCAGTGCTGTATGAAACTACATTTCTCAAGCCCCTTGCACTCTGTTTTCCAGATAGTTTGAGTCATTAGGTTCCACTGGTGGAATATTTGAGGATGGAAGGAAGGGGAAAAGCCAAAGTATCCCTCTTTATATCTTTGCCTCTTGCGGTGCTTTCAATAGTGAATCCATATTCTTTATGGCCCCAGTTCCCATTCACTAGCCCCCTTCTAGTTAGAACTCTTTTTGTGGTTTCTGGGCTATGGAAAATCTTCCTACCCTTGTTGACTCTAATCTATTGGCTGACTACACTAATTGCATGCTTTATTTTAAAATTCCAATGGCTAGACCACATTAAGACTGTATCAGAATTTCTGGGCCGAACTCTAGTCATCTGATTTTAATATGCCTCATAATGCTGTGGCTCTAGAGGTAGTTGTAGTTGTTTTATTTTTTTTTTCCTTACAAATATTTACTTAAATTCTGGTTAGTTAACATCTAGGGTAATAGTGATTTCAGGAGTAGGATTTATGATTCATCACTTACATATAACAGAGTGCTCATTACAGTTAAGTGTGCTCCTTACTACCCATCACTCATTTTGCCCATCCGCCACCCATTTCCCTTCCAGCAACTTTTTGTTTATTTGTTTGTTCTCTATTGTTTTTGTTTTTTGAGATTTTTTTGTTGTTGTTGTTCTCTATTGTTAGGAGTTTCTTATGGTTTGCCATAAAATTCTTTTTTTTTATTTTGTTCCCCTACATTCATCTGTTTTGTTTCTTAAATTCCATGAGAGTGAAATCATATGGTATTCACCCTTCTCTGACTGACTTATTTCACTTAGCATAATACACTCCAGTTCTAGTCATGTCATTGCAAATGGCAAGATTTTTTTTTTTTTTTTTTTTGGTATGGCTGAATATGTTCCCTTATGTATGTATATCATCTCTTCTTTATCTATTCATCAGCTGATAGACACAGGCTCTTTCCATAGTTTGCTATTAGTGATAATGCTGCTATAAACCCCAGCATGCATGTATCCCTTCAAATCTGCATTTTTTGTATCCTATGGGTAAATACCTAGTAGTGCAATTGCTGGATCATAAGGCAGTTATGTTTTTAACTTTTTAAGAAACCTCCATCTGTTTTCCAGAGCAGCTGCACCAGTTTGCATTCCCACCAACAATGCAAGTTCATTCTCCTTTCTCGATATCCTTACCAACATCTGTTGTTTCCTATGTTGCTAATTTTAGCCATTCTGACAGGTATGTGGTGGCATCTCATCGTGGTTTTGATTTGTATTTCCCTGATGATGAGTGATGCTGAGCATCCTTTCATGTGTCCGTTAGCCGTCTGGATATCTTCTTTGGAAATATGTCTGTTCATGTTTGCTTCACATTTCTTAACTAGATTATTTGTTTTTTGGATGTTGAACTTGATAAGTTCTTTATAGACGACGTGGATGGAACTAGAACGTATCATGCTTAGTGAAATAAGTCAATCGGAGAAAGACAACTATCATATGATCTCCCTGATATGAGGACATGGAGAAGCAACATGGGGGGGTAGGGGGATAGGAGAAGAATAAATGAAACAAGATGGGATTGGGAGGGAGACAAACCATAAATGACTCTTAATCTCACAAAACAAACTGGGGGTTGCTGGGGGGAGGTGGGATTGGGAGAGGGGGAGCGGGCTATGGACATTGGGGAGGGGAGGCGAACCATAAGAGACTATGGACTCTGAAAAACAACCTGAGGGTTTTGAAGGGTCAGGGGTGGGAGGTTGGGGGAACAGGTGGTGGGTGATGGGGAGGGCACGTTTTGCATGGAGCACTGGGTGTTGTGCAAAAAGAATGAATACTGTTACGCTGAAAAAATTAATAAAAAGGGAAAAAAAATCTAAAAAAAAAAAAAAAAAAGATGTCTATACTACCCAAAAAAAAAAAAAAAAAAGATTTTGGTACCAACACTTAATCAGATATGTCATATGCAAATATCTTCTCTCATTTCATACATTGCCTATAGTTTTGTTGATTGTTTCCTTAGCTGTGCAGAAGGGTTTTGTTTGTTTGTTTGTTTTAAAGATTTTATTTATTTATTTGATGGAGAAAGAGAGACAGCAAGAGAGGGAATTCAAGCAGGAGAAGTGGAAGAGGGAGTAGCAGGCTTCCCACTGAGCAAGGAGCAGGCTTCCCACCAATCTCAGGACCCTGGGATCTTGACCAGAGCTGAAGGCAGAAGCTTAATGACTGAGCCACACAGGCACCCCTCATAAGCTTTTAACCTTGACGAAGTCCCCATAATTCATTTTTGCTTTTGATTCCCTTGCTTCTGGCAATGTATCTAGTAGGAAGCTGCTGCGGCCAAGTTCAAAGAGGTTGCTGCCTTTGTCCTCCTCTATGATTTTTGTGGTTTCCAATCTCACATTTAGGTTTTTCATCCATTTTGAGTATATTTTTGTGGACAGTGTAAGGAAGTGGTCCAGTTTCATTCTTTTGCAGGTAGCTGTCCAGTTTCCCCAATACCATTTGTTGAAAAGGCTGTCTTTTTCCATTGGATATTCTTTCCTGCTTTGTTGAAGATTAGTTGACCATATAGTTGTGGGTCTGTTTCTGGGTTTTCTATTCTGTTCCATGGATCTATTTGTCTGTTTTTGTGCCAGTACCATACTGCCTTGATGATTACAGCTTTGTAAGAGCTTAAAGTCTGGAATTTTGATGCCACCAGCTTTGGTTTTCTTTTTCAACCCTCCTCTGGCTATTTGGGTCTTTTGTGGCTCCAGACAAATGTTAGGATCGTTTGTTCTAGCTCTGTGAAAGATGCTGGTGGTATTTTGATAGGGATTGCATTAAATGTGCAGATTCTTTTGGGTAGTATAGACATTTTAAGAGTGTTTTTTCTTCCAATCCATAAGTATGGATATTTTCCCCATTTCCTTGTTTCCTCTTCAATTTCTTTCATATATGTTCCATAGTTTTCAGAGGACATATCTTTCACCTCTTTGGTTAGGTTTATTCCTAAGTATTTTATGGTTTTTGTTGCAATTGTAAATGGGATCAATTCCTTGATTCCTTTTTCATTATTAGTGTATAGAAATGAAACAGACTTTGTAAAAGTGATTTTATATCCTGCCACTTTGCTGAATTCCTGTACGAATTCTAGCAATTTTTTGGTGGATTCTTTTGGGTTTTCTACATAAAGAGTTTTCTACATAAAGTATCATGTTATCTGCAGACAATGCAAGTTTGACTTCTTCTTTGACAGTTTGAATACCTTTGATTTCTTTTTTGTCTGATTGCTGAGTGACAACAACAGTGAGAATGTATGTCACTGTCTTATTCCTGACTGTAGAAGAAAAGATCTCAGTTTTTGCCCATTGAGAATGATACTAGCTGTAGGTCTTTCATATATGGCCTTCATCATGTTGAAGTATGTTCCTTCTATCCCTACTTTGCTGAGGGTTTTATCAGGAATGGTTCCTGTACTTTATCAAGAATGGATGTGGGTTTTTGGGTTTTTCTTGCATCTATTGAGAAGATCATATGTTTCTTACCCTTTATTAATGTGGTGTATCATGTTGATTGATTTGGGAATACTGAACCATCATTGAAGCCCAGGAATAAATTGCACTTGACTGTGGTGAACAATTCTTTTAATGTACTGTTAGATCTTTGCTAACATTTTGTTGAGAAATTTTGCATCTATGTTTATCCGGAATATGGGCCTGTAATTCTCCTTTTCAGTGGGGTCTTTGTCTTGTTTTCAAATCAAGGTAATACTGGAATTGTAGAAAGAGTTTGGAGTTTTTCTATCATTTCTATTTTTTTGGAATCATATGAGTAGAATAGGTACTAACTCCTCTTTAAATATCTAGTAGAATTCCCCTGGTAAGTCATCTGGCCCTGGACTTGGTTATTGGGAGATTTTTGTTTACTGATTCAATTTCTTATCTGGCTATGAGTTGGTTCAAATTTTCTATTTCTGTTTCAATTTTGGTAGTTTATATGTTTCAGGGAATATATCCATTTCTTCCAGATTGCCTAATTCATTTGAAAATAATTTTTCATAGTATTGTCTTATAATTGCTTGTATTTCTGTAGTGTTGTGATCTCTCCTCTTGCATTCTTGATTGTATTTATTTGGGTCCTTTCTCCTGTCTTTTTGATAAGTCTGGCTAGGGATTTATCAATTTTATTAATTCTTTCAAAGAACCAGCTCCTGGTGTCACTGATCTGTTCTGCTGGGGTTATTTTGTTTCTATATTATGTATTTCTACTTTAATTTCTATTATTTCCCTTCTCCTGATGGATTTAGGATTTATTTGCTGTTCCTTTACTAGCTCCTTTAGGTGTAAGATTAGGTTGCATATTTAAGAATTTTCTGGATTCTTGAGGTAGGCCTGTGTTCCTATATCTATTCTCTCTTTTGCCATATCCCAAAGGTTTTGGACTGTCATGTTTTCATTTTCTTATGTTTCCATGAATTTTCTTAAATTTCTCCTTTAATTTCCTGGTTAATCTATTCATACTTTAGTAGGATGTTCTTTAACCTGCATGTATTTGTGGTATTTCCAAAGTTTTTCTTCTGGCTGACTTCAAGTTTCAAAACCTCATGGTTGGAAAATATGCATGGCATAATCTCAATCGTTTTGTAAGAAGTTGAGGCCTGATTTGTGACCCAGTATATGATCTATTCTGGAGAATGTTCCATGTGTATTTGAAAAGAGTGTGTACTCTGCTGGTTTAGGATGAAATATTTGGATTATATCTGTTAAGTCCATCTGGTGTAGTGTGTCAGTCAAAGCCTTGTCTTCTTGTTGATCTTCTGCTTAAATGATCTGTCCATTTTTGTGAGTGGGATATTAAAGTCCCCTATTATTACTGTATTTTCCAATGAGTTTCTTTAAGTTTGTTACTAAGTGATTTATATATTCAGGTGCTCCCAGGTTTGGGGCATAAATATTTACAATTGTTAGGTCTTCTAGACCCTTTTATTATAATATAATAAACTCCCTCTGGCTTGCCAAGTTTCTGTGAAGAGATGTACTGCTAACCTTACATGTATTCCCTTGTAGGTTAAGGGTTTCTTTTCCCTTGCTGCTTTCAGGATTCTTTCCTTATCTCTGTATTTTGCAAACTTTACTACAGTATGTCTTGGTGTTGGTCTGCTTTTGTTGATTTTGATGGGAGTTCTCTGTGCCTCTTAGTTTTGGATTAGGGAACTTCCCTAATTTTAGATTAGGGAAGTTGTCAGCTGTAATTTGCCCATATTAACCTTTTGCCCCCCTTTCCCTTTCTTCTTCTGGGACTCTATGCTATGAATGTTATTACACTTTATGGAGTTGCTGAGTTCCCTAAATCTATATTGGTGATCCAATATTTTTCTTTCCCTCTTCTTTTCAGTTTCATTATTTTTCATAATTTTAACTTCTTTACTATTTATTTATTCCTCTGCTTTTTCTATCCTTATGTTCATTACATCCATCAGTTTTGCATCTCAGTTATACCATTTTTTATTTTGGTCTGACTAGTTTTTAGGTCTTTCATCTCTGTTTTAAGGGAATTCCTGATGTCTTCCATAATTTTCTCAAGCGCAGCTAGTATCCTTATGGTTCTTGCTTTAAATTCTGATTCAGACCTATTATTATATCTGTTTAGATTAGGCCCCTGATTCTGACCTCTTTTTGTTCTTTCTTTTGGGATGAATTCCTCCTTCTTCGCATTTTGTCTATACCCTTCTTCACTGTGTTAAGAAAGCCTATTATGTTTTCTGCTCCTGAGAACAATGGTTATATTAAGAAGCAGTACTCTACTGTTCAGGTCCTGGTGCTACAGAAAGTGTTTCTGGTATATGCTGTGTGCACTCTGATGCTGTGTTTTTGCTGTTCTTTCCCTCATGTAAATTATCTGCAGAGTTTGCCCTTAGCTGCAGGGGGAATTTGGACCTTTATCCAGTTTGTGGCATAGTTTTACTAGGTGCATTTTGGTCTGTTTGTTAAAAGAGGCTAGGTCCTGGGGTACCTGGTGGTTTAGTCAGTCAAGCATTTGCCTCCTGATTTCAGTTCAGGTCATGATCTCAGGATCGTGGTATTGATCCCCAAGTTGGGCTCTGCACTGAGCACAGATTCTGCTTGTCCCTTTCCCTCCATTCCTCCCTTTCTCTTTCCTTCTCAAATAAATAAATAAATAAAATCTTAAGGTGTGTGTGTGGGGGGGTAGAAGGTAGGTCCTATTTCCACTACAGCTTAAGCTTTATAGCACTCTATGGTCTGTAGACCTGGTATGTGCTGGTGGTTTGTGCAGGTCTTCTGGTGGAGAGGGCCATTGCTGCTCTCAGGTATACTTGTCCTAGCTCAGAAGCACCTGCACAGTGCAGGAAGTGGAGGGTGTTGGTGTAAGCAGCTCATGCCTCCACTGTGGGGGGGCTGTGATGCTCACTGAAGTCCACCCATGCTGATGGACGGGGGGGGGGGGGGGGGATGATATCAACCAGATCTCTCTTCCCAAAGAGGGGAGTCATGATTGTTGCTACTTAGGATGTTCTTACAGAAGAGTGAATAATCTCCCCTCATGTCCCAAGTTTCTGTTAGATCTCTGCCTTCACCCTATTTGTGTCAGATCTGTCTGCCCATCTAGTGGCACAATGCTCCTGTATTTTATCTCAGGTGCACTGGCTGGGTTTCAAAACTCCAAATTTTAGGGACATGGAATGGCACAGAATCATGCTGATCTTCTGGGGCAGGGTCTCACCACACTGTGGCTGTGCTGGTTTGTCTCAGAAGGGCAGTTGCACTATGGTGCAGGGGCTTGAAGTTTATGTTAAAGCACAGCAAAAAGTTCTCATCCAAGTTAGCTGCCCTCAGCTGCTGCCTCTGCTTTTCTGCTAATAAATGGGGTAGCCCAATGGTGCCCATTGGCTCTCTTGTCCCCAAAACAGCAGTGCCACCTCTCCCAGGTACACTCCAATAAGGGGAATTGTCTCTCCCAGTGTGACCCAGGTGATTCTCAGGCCATACTGTCTGTCTCAGGCCTCTTCTCTACTTCTCCACAGGAGTATATCTGCACCCAATAGCCTTCTCCCCATGATGCCATGGACTTCTAAATGTTTAGTCTTCGAAGTCTGCTACTTATAAAAACTTGCGGGGTGCCTGGGTGGCTCAGTGGGTTAAGCCGCTGCCTTCGGCTCAGGTCATGATCTCAGGGTCCTGGGATCGAGTCCCACATCGGGCTCTCTGCTCAGCAGGGAGCCTGCTTCCCTCTCTCTCTCTCTCTCTGCCTGCCTCTCTGCTTACTTGTGATCTCTCTCTCTCGCTGTCAAATAAATAAATAAATAAAATCTTTAAAAAAAAAAAAAAAACCTTGCAATAATCAGCCCCTCTCATTCTCCCTGTCAATGAGTTTGGGGAACTGTTTTTATCATGCATTGACCTACACTCTGTTCATTTTCTGTCTCTCCTCTCTTCCTGATCAGGGCTCCCTCCTCTGTGCAGCACAGGTGGTTCTTTTTTCTCCCTATAATCACTTATTCCATCTCCTACCTTCCAGGATGTGGCATCTTCTCTCCCTCTAGTTGTGCTGTTTGTTCTCTCAGTCCTCAGATCAATTTTCTGTATGTTTAGAATGATTTGATATTTATCTAGCTGTGCTGGAGGGATGAGGCAAGCATAAGGTCTACTCCTACTCTGCCATCTTAACTCTTTTATAGTAAGATCAAATTTTTGGATTATGTCTTTCACATGTTTTCTTTGTAAAAGGAATATAGTATGGATTTGTTCAGTCTTATTTTACTGTAATCACTCATTTATGTCTATAAATGATAAAATCTAGTTTATTTATACTTCTTTCAAATTATACTTTTTAGCATATATTTATGTGTGATTAAACTTATTTATGCTTATATAATCTCATTTTATATTATTATTCTCTCTTTAAAAAAAACAGATGCCAATTAGAACAAATTGCTGTACTTTCAATTTTTCCATGTATGATTTTATAGATTTACCATAGTTTCTCCACTAAAGGTTATTTCTCTTTTTCTATATCTATTAATTACACAAATGGTCTACTATTACTTCAGAGTAAGATTACAACTCTTCCCACTCTCCAAATACAGTTTTCACCATTAAGATATTCTAGTTACCTTAAATTGAAACTTTTAAAATACTATTACTTTCCTCCTTAAATCTGTCTTCTCAACTGAAACTTCTGAAAAACGTTGCCTTCCTTTCTTCATTCTTATCCATAAATACCTTTGGTACTCTACATTCAATTATAAAAGATAATGCTAGCACGTTACCACTGTTATTTGCTCTTAGACATTGTTTTGCATTTTAACCTCTTTGAAATTGGAATGAATCTTACAATTGATGACATGTCACAGTTTAAATGGAGAGAGTTATTCTTTCTTAGGATTAATTACACAAAATAATAATGTGTCTTACACTAAGTACTTCTTAGCTTTGATTTTAAAAAATTACAGTATTAGAATTTACCATATACTATTTGCCTTCCATGTCAAGATATCTAATTTGGCACTTATATTCCATTTATTCAGTTTCTCTATTATTTCAAGTCATGTGTGTGTGTGTGCATACATGTAGGAAGTAAGACAGATATAGAAAAGGTTTCCTTTGACCATCTGTTTTACCAATGCCATTCATCAGACCTGTGTGAGCCCCAATGAGTCAACTAAGGAAAATTACAAATGCTGGGCCTCTCATGATTAGAATAATTACAAACCCAGTAAAATAAAACTGGGACTAACACATACACACACACAAAACCTTGAAATAAAGTAATAGAAACAACAACAAAAACAACAATGATATCATCTGGGAGGGTACAGATCTCTGATGGTCAGTGCTTCTAGGATCTGCTGCCTTCCGTCTTTTAATTCTTGTGTCAACATACTGAGTATACCATTACATTGGCATAAAATCCCTCAGAACCCAAGTTTCCCCATGCATGAGTCTGCCTAAGGACTCCTGGAGTCCTCTGAATCAGGAAAGAAAAATGGATTGAAGGTAAAAGTGGAGGGAGAGAAAAACACGGTCAGATTATCATGTTCTTGTGTTCTCAGAATTCTTCTGCCTTATCCTTATTTTTTGAACAAGCAATTACAAAGCACTTAAAATTTTTCTGGCATATTTTTCTGGCAAATTTTTCTGGCAAATTCCTTTTAAAAATTAGTTTTCTGGTGGGAAACGTGACAGACCCTGGAGCAAACCTTCTTTTTGTTTAAAATTTTTTAAAGATTTTATTTATTTATTTGACACAGAGAGAGAGATCACAAGTAGGCAGAGAGGCAGGCAGAGAGATAGGGGGAAGCAGGCTCCCTACTGAGCAGAGAGCCCAATGTGGGCCTTGATCGCAGGACCCTGAGATCATGACCTGAGCTGAAGGCAGAGTCTTAACCCACTGAGCCACCCAGGTGTCCCTGGAGCAAGCCTTCTATTCCACTTCCAGCTTCTCTAAATACTGATGGGTTGAGACTGGGACAGTTATGCTTATTAATTACAATATATTCACATTGGAGAAAATAATAGTACCTACCTATAGGGTTTTTATGAAAATTAAACAGACATACACATGCATAAACACACAATACACACAAATCAGTTTCTGGAAAATACTCAGCATTATGAAAGTATTAATATTATTATCAAGTTATTTTATTCTCAAAACATACATAGTAATTATTTTTATTTAGTACCATTTTGTTGCTGTTATTGCTACTACTTGTGGTTACAATAAGAAAACTGAGTATCAAGGACATGAAGTATCTGATCTAAATTTAAACAGTCATATAATGTAAAGCCCAAGTTTGAAACCAGAATATTGGGATCTGAAGTCTATGTTAATGAATTTAAGCTACAAAATGATCCCTGTCAATTGCTATTCACTATTGGAATTCATTTATATATTTGGTCAAATTACCTTTTGGTATAGGAGTTAACACATTTCACAGGAAGAAATTTGAGAAAAATATATTTAATATATTTGTTTTTACTTTAAATATTTAAGAAACAGAATAAAAAAATCTGAGAGACTTTCATAACACAAATTAAAGTTTTAGTTCCTCCACTGTCTTCATATAAGAAACTTTGTATCTCCAAACATTTGCTTCATCTGTATTGACTAACCTTCAGCTGAAGCTGTGACTTACTCTCCATCGTATTTTTTACAAAATCAATTGGCACTTTTTTTGGCTTTGGCCCTGACTATGATGCCTAATCAATAAAACTTGTCTTTTTCAAAGAAATTGAACTAAGGCCACTGTACCAAAGTTCCTTGAAATTGACTTACTTAATTTGAGAAAGTATAAAATTGTTTCCATATCTTCTCTGATCTTACATACTGAATTGTTCTCAATACCTTTATCCAATCCTAATCCATATTTTGTTCTTGATGAAGAGAATTACAAATTGTACCATGACTATTGTTTACATATTTAGTCTTGTAGTACAAATTCCCAATATAGAAAAAAGATCAGCTACTGGTGCTACTTACTGATATGTAAGTAGACATGTAAAAAGTATTCTGAATATATTAAAGAGAATGCATATGAAAATACTCATATGTCTTTGGAAAATGATTTAGCTATGCTACATTTATAAATGTTTATCAACTATAATAAAACGTTGGTAAAGTTGGGGTGGCAAAATAATGGAAGAAAAGCACTAAAGCCCTGTTGTAGCATGAAGTATATGAAAAAACTTACTGTAGAGCTACCTGGTTAATCTAATTTTGTCACTCATATATTTGTTAAATCATGTGAATAATTTATGTATGGAACATATATTAGTTATCAGTACTAAATTATTAATAATTATAAATAAATAAAATATTACATAATAGATTTTCCATAGTAAATGAAAATGATTTTATATAAAATGCATATGGCACAAATTTGTTTAAAATGAGAATGAGCTTTAGCTACTTTGGCCAATTAAGAATTAATGCTCATTATTTTAAAACTGAGAAAAGTTTTTCCTTTTTGTTTGTTTTTCTTCTACCATTCAACCTTAACTGAAAACATGTTGCTAGACATGTTACTCATGTCTACTCATGCTACTCATGCTACTCATCAGATATAGATTCAGTGGTAAGCAATTAATTTATAAACTGAAAATGAAAGAGAGGGAGGATTAGAAAATAGAATACCTAGGAAAAATGAATATGTAATGGAAATCAGAAATATTTCTATGCTACCAATAAAGAAGTTAAAAAAAAAACTGATACAGTAAAATCCCAAAAAAGTCAATTTTTTAAAGAAACTTTTCTATTTACAGTTAGACATGTCTCTGTCATTGGAACTTCTGCCTATATCATTCTTTATTCTAGTGCCTTGTCAGATGAATATGAAATGCCCTTAAAAAATAAGTCATTATCCTAGAAATATCAATTTTATTTGTCAGTGTTTTAATAGAAAAATAACATATTGTATCCTAAGCATACATTAAAAATTCTAATTTTAATTCCTTTCAGTTTAGGTTTCTGGAAGTTTTTTTCTAAGGCTGGGCATATACAAAATTGGCTTTATTTGAATATTGAAATTAATATAGTACTGGGGGGGGGTGCCTGGGTGGCTCAAAGCAAAGGGTTAAGCCTCTGCCTTCAGCTCAGGTCATGATCTCAGGGTCCTGGGATCGAGCCCTGAATTGGGCTTTCTGCTCAGTGGGGAGCCTGCTTCCTCCTCTCTCTCTGCCTGCCTCTCTACTCATGATCTCTCTCTCTGTCAAATAAATAAAATCTTTAAAAAAATTTATATATATATAATTTTTATATATATTATATATTAAAATTTTTTAATTTATATTTTTATTTATGTATATATACACACACACATATATATATATATATATATATATATATATATATATATATATTAGTATTGGGGAACCTGGGTCATTCAGTCAGTTAAGCATCTGATTTTGGTTCAGGTCATGACCTCAGGGTCCTGGGATTAAGCTCCATATTGGGCTCAACTGTCAGCACAGAGTCTGCTTCTCCCTCTCTCTGCCCTCCCTCTCACTCTGTCCCTTTCCCCACTCCCCACTGTCCTCTCTCTTTCTCAAATAAATAAATAAATATCTTTATAAGCAAATAAGTAAGTAAATGAATACATAATTAAATAAATAAAATTAGTATCAACAAAATAAAATTCATGTTTTGTTCTTTTGTGAAACAAAATTACCTCCATTTAACGTCTAAAAATGTGCTAGTCTCTCTTTCAGGGAGAAAAATCAGCAAATACATATTGATATACTTTAAGGACAAAGCAGATCATGTACTGCTATGATGAGTATTTCCACAATGCTGATTAGCTTGTATATAAATGGTTCATAACGAACAAAGTTAAAGTAATGCAAATTTCATTTTGGTTCACATACTGTTTGTCCCCATTCATTAATACTTTCCACCATCAAGTAGGAATGAATACATGAAGAAGACCATACCACATACAAAAAGGGCATTCATGTCATGTTCTTCCTGGAAGCTCTGTTTGGTCTCCTTGGACTTCAGAATGTTTATTCTGAAGATCTGTCTCCTCTTTTGAATATTTTGCCTTGGTTTCCACAACTCAGCAGCCTACATTCTTCATGATACATACTTATCTTCTTAAACGTGTAAATTTAATGTTTTACTGAATATTTTTGTACCCAATAGAAAGTTAATGTTTTAAATATGCTAGTATTTCTTTTAGGATAGTTATTGTTTTTCTTAATGTTATGGTTATATAATCATATAGTTTTTGAGTGGACTATTCAAAAACCATTTTAGGCATTAGCCCTGATGTTTTTAGACTATAAATTTGCAGAACACAAAATTTTCCAGTAATTTTGTTGTACATTGAGTTGTAGCAGAAATGCCTGTATCAAACATTAGAGGACATATGAGAAGGAGTAATTGTGACTCCACTTCAACATTATAGTTTTTTTATTCATTCATCCAACAAATATTTATTGAGTTCAATTTCAATATATTACTTCATATGATTGGCTTTCCAAAGGGGGTATACTCAGCTCATGTTCGTGGTTTCTGGGGTCTGTTTCCTGTGCTATGGCCTTCAGAAGACCTGATCTCTCTCTTCTTTAGATAAATATATAGTCTTAGTATCTAGTTACAATTATAGTACTTCATATCCAAGTTCTAGTATTATTTAAGACAAACAAATGTTTGGCTATTAGCTCTCATACAGTATTCTGACAAAGCCAGAACTTGTATGAACAATTTTAATTTTGTCTTATCTTCAGGATATTCCTGCATGTAGAATATGCTATTTAAAAAAAAAAAAAAACCTTAGGGGAGGAGTTAAGATGGCAGAGAAGAAGGGAGACCCTTCCTTGTCCCTGAACACAGCTATATTGAGGTTCACTTAGAACCTTCAGGAAATTGATCTGAAGACTGGGAGAAGGATCTCCATAATTGGAAGGAGACAGCATAGAAGGTGGGAGGTGCATGGAAATGAACTGGGGGAGAGAAAAATTTGTGACATCATTAGGGGAGGAAGCCCTTTCTTTTTGGAGAGAAAAAGGGAGAAAGAGAAAGAGTTAGGGGTTGAGAGAGAACACTATCAGCCTCGCAAAAAAAAAAAAAAAAAAAAAAAAAAAAGGAAAGAAAAAAATCTCTGGAACATAGACTGAGAAAAAAAGGGATACTGAATGCCACAAACTTTTGATGCAGAGATCATATAGAGCTCAAATTCTGAGGTTCTGGAAGTATTCAACTTTTGAAAGAAAGGAGGTGTGGCGAGTGCTCCTGGGGAGGAGGAGGGTGTTGACACAGGAGCACACAAAGTGGTGTAGGAATCTTCTGGATATCACTGAGAGAGAATGTTCCCCTTCCTGAAGTACACATGGAAGGTGGCATATTTTCTCTCCAAGGACTAAAGATCCTGTAGATGATAGCAAACATCCTTTCTTTGGCAGGGGACAGAGGCATGCGCTGAGGGTGGATAATCTGATTGCTGCTTTTTGCTGAGCTATACTATAGATTACAGGCACTGTACAGGTGTGGGGCTGTTTTTCTGGGACAAAGAACACCAGACACAGCTGGTGGGGAAACTCCACTCCAGAGGAGGGAGCATTTCCCCACAGTGCAGGGTCCTTTAAAATGTGGAGTTTTTAATCCCAGCACACACCAAAGATAAGATGCAGGAGATGTCTGGCACAGGGTATGCTGATGGCCCTCACAGCAGGGGTATGAGATCCCCTGTCTAAGGACTAGAATGGGGTGGCACCATTTTCTTCCTCACCACCAACATGGTGGGACTGCAGAAAGCAATGCAGAGGTCCCCAGTGGAGGCAGGAGTCCCTTAGACCAAATTCTGCCTCCCTGTACCTGGAAAAGTGTGTATTTACTAGGGCAGGTCTGACTCTGATACAGCATAGCAGTGGGACTTTTCCCCCAGAAAAACAGCATAGGCAGTACCCTGCATGCACCAAGTCTCTTTACCATGGAGTACTTAAAAGTGTCACTTGCAGCTGGCCATGAAAATAGGACCATGCTTTGTTTTTCTTTCCCCCCCCCCTTTTTTTTTTGGAATAAGTTTTTTTTTCCTATTTCCTTCCTCTCTCTCTCATTTATTTATTTATTTATTTGCTCACACTTCTTTTTTCTTTTCTTTTTCTTTCCTCTTTTTTCTTCCTTTTTCTTTGAAATCAAGTTTATAGTTTTTTGATTGTATATTTGTTGGGAAAGGAATGAATTGGTGATTGACATAGAAGATTAAACTATGGAAAACAACAAAGCTGAAGAGGGAAAAAGTACTATTAGATCACAAAGGTAACTTAGGGAACTCAGTGACTCCATAAGGTGGAATAATTTCCATATCATAGGAGTCCCAGAAGAAGAGCAGCAGAAGGTTTACTTGAACAAATTATGGCTGATAACTTTCCTAATCTGGGGAAGCAAACTGGCATTCAAATCCAAGAGGCACACAGAACTCCCCTCAAAATCAACAAAAATAGGTCAACACTGTGATCTATCATAATGAAACTTGCAAAATAAAAGATAAAGAGAATTCTGTAGGCAACCAGGAACAAAATGTCCTTAATCTACAAGCGTAGACAGGTAAAGGAGCAGCAGATCTATCCACTGAAACTTGGCAGCCCAGAAGAGAGTGACAGGAAATACTGACTGTGCTAAATGGGAAAAATATGCAGCCAAGAACACTTTATCTGATAAGATTTTCATTCAGAATAGAAGGAGAGATGAATAGTTTTCAGGACAAGCAAAAACTAAAGGAATTTTTGACCACTAATCCAGTTCTGCAAGAAATATTAAAGGGGACCCTCTGAGCAGGAAAGAGAGACCAAAAGCAATAAAGACTAGAAAGGAACAGAGAAAATTTATAGGACCAGTGACTTCACAGGTACTACAATGACATTACATTCATATCTATCAACGATTCCTCTGAAAATGACCTATATAGCCAGGGAATTACAAATCAAAACCACAGTGAGATATCTCACATCTGTTAACATGACTATCATCAAAAAGACAAAAGATGGGGCCCCTGGGTTGCTCAGTTGGTTAACTGTCTGACATCAGCTCAGGTCATGATCCCAGGGTCCTGGGTTTGAGCCCCATATTGGGCTCCACACTCAGTGTGGAGTCTGCTTCTCTCTCTCCCTCCGACCTCCCTCCACCCTGCTTTCCACTCAATCTCTCTTCTCTCACTCTAAAATAAATAAATAAATTCTTAATAATAAAAAAAAAGATGGGAGATAACAAATGCTGGCAAGGAAGTGAAGAAAAGAAAGTTTGTGTACTATTGGTGAGAATTGTAGTACTACAGCCACTGTGAAAAACATTATGGAGGTTCCTCAAAAAATTAAGGATAGAACTACTATATGATCTAGCAATTCTACTTCAGGGTATATATCCAAATGGTAATAAAACCATCCTTAACCAAAACAAAACATAACAAAAAATCTTGCAAAAGGTCAGACTTGTTAATACTTTGTAAGCCTCTGGAAAGAGCTCCATGACTGAAAGAGAATATTCATATGTCCTTCATATGCTATGATTAATAAGATACAAATAGGAATAAAGCTTTACTAATAAAAGTATTTTAATATAATAGCTGCCTTCAACATATTTTTTTTGTATGTTTGGTGTTTTTAAACCAACAAAATTAACCTGAAAGCATAGGGAAGCTCTTGTTGGTAGACTAACCAAACTATTTTATTAACATTAACATTATTTTCATAATTAACATCCATCAATTTTGTATATCAAATCTATAGTTTATAGGTATTTCTGTCTTACTGAATTCACAGGTCAATTACTTTTACTTTATTTCAACACAGAGGAACATAAAAAAATGACTGTTACATTATAGTGAAATGGATCAACTTCATATTGAATCCTGTAGAATATGACCTTAGTCGTGGGAAAACAGTTTTTTTTTAAATTGAGCTTTAAAGACTTTCTAACATATTTTAAAATATTGCATTTTTTTTAGAGCATCAGAAGAAAGGAAGTGGAACAAATTATTCAGTTATCTAAGATTTCAAGTTCATTTTAGGTTCAATCACCAAAGTCAATTGCATTTGGAATTTTTAGATGTAATTCTTTATGCAAATTTTAGATCTCAGGGGCATCAAATACAGTATTATAGATCCAAAGTTTTTTGTTATAGAATACTTGCAGCATTAATAGGCTGACACTGTTTGGATAATCTCAATCGTTCATAAGCCTTTTAAATTTTTTTTTTTTAATTTCAGAGTCTAATAAACTAAGAGAATTCAATTTCCATGTTACTTGAGTCTTTGAATATCTTACCAGAATTCTGAAATCCATTAGCCATTGTCTGAATTAGATGACTCCTGTGGTAAAGAATAAGCCATAACAAATTATCTCATTACAAATATAATATACATGACAGCTGGAATTTTTCTTTCTCTTATTTTTATTCTGACTGACATAAGCTGCTAACTGTAGTTTCCCATTTTCTCAACAAGGTTTTTGGCAGGTTCAGAAAGGTACTTTGCTAAAAGCTTCTTATAATGCAAAAAAATAGAAACCAACAGGTTCTCCTGATATTAGTTTTCTTTTTTTTCATTTTTGATAATCAATTCAGTCATTTATATTAATGTCCATGTATGATAATTTCTGTGTTTTTGCTTATGCTTCACTTATTTTACTTTTAGAAAATGTCAATAATAAAATGGTTTAGTGCTGAAAATGACTTTATATGACTCTAATTGACTTCATATGACACAGTATAAAATGTTTTTAATAATTCTTAAAACATGTAGACTTCAATAAAGCTAAATTAAACACTATTTGAATAATAGAAACAACAGTAAAATCTAAGATCCAAATTGTTTATTATTTATCTCTTAATTTAGAATATAGAGAAATTTCTTAAAACCTCTGGAATATTTATATATTTGGTTGCATCATTATACACATAATTTTTCTTTATCTCTCAGTACCCTCAAAAAGGGAGCATGATTTCAACATTGTTTACATGTATGTATTCATACAAACATGCATGAATATCTCTTCATATATGTTTTCTTCCTAAGCAATGCTGTCAAGCAGAAACAAACATGTGTGAGCTATTTAAAAGCTATCAGGTGTCCACCATTTGTAGAAATACCAAATTATACATTAAGTGCAAGTATTATTTTTCCTTCTCCTCTGTCTCTCTCTCCCTCCTGTCTTTATCTCTCTTCCAGTGATGCGCATGATACAATGATCCATGCCTGGAGGGAGTGTCTCACTGACTTAACTAAGAAATGTTAGATATAATCAAGCCACAGAAGACTTAAAACTGTCATTCCAGCTTTTCTCTGTAATTGATCCCTCTTTACACAATTCAGCCTCAGGAAGAAGCATGACATAAGCAAAGGCAAAAGAAATCAGTAAGGATTATCAACTGTGGGAATTAGGTGGGGTTTTTTTTTTTTTTTGAATTTTCACCAATTATTAGGGGTGAGAAAGTAAAAATAGATATTTTATTCTTAAACGTGTAATGACTAGGAAGGAAACAAAGATGGAAAACAGTCACACTGAATAATGAAAAAATCAGAAATCGAAAAAACTGAGTATCAACCTATTACCTTTTATATTTCTCTATCGATGATTACTTCTCCTTTCCTCTTTGAATTTTAATTTTTGATATGTTATTCATACAATAATTTAAACAAGCTAATTTACACACCATTCCCTATGAATTGTTTTATTACAATTACCTTTCATTTATATTATGTTTTATTCTGTACAAAATGTTTCTACTAGAATTATATGTATTTTTAAGTATTCACATTTTAAAATAATTTAATTACATATAAATGTTATACCTGTGTGTGTCTTTTATGTAACATTATGTCAGAAGAAAGCTCAGAAGCAGATGACTATACCAACAGAATTGAATCTTGTGATTGTTCTGTTCAGTTATGACACAAATTCACCTGTTTTCCAACGTAATTATTCTAGAGCACAGCAGCTGAAAATATATTTCTGAATTTCAAACTTCTTTTAGTTCTTGATTGCATTAATTCTTGTGTTTATTTGAGTGCCAAGCAGTGTGTCAGGTTTTAGGAACACATTAGTGAAAAAATGATGTGACCCTCGCCTTCAGGTTATTTCAAATATAGTTGTACAGTCCATTGCATCTGCTGCAAAGCCAAGCTTAGTTCTATGGCCTCTGACATAATTGAGTTCTATGCTTGTTACCTTGGAAGAAATGTCCAATTAACCCTTATAGAGAGATGGCAAGAGAAATTAACTTAGCTCTTTTTTCACTTTCATTACCATCTGTTTGTTTTCTCTTCCTTTCATATTCTTGCAGAATGTAATAAGACACACACACACATACCTTATTCATATTACTGCATATTAAAAGTAATTTAACAGTGCCTCAAAAATATTTCCTTTGTAAGAAACCTAAATATTTCTATCACCCATAATTTATGTGATGACTATTACTATTTATTTTTACATGTATCTATACAGATATTATGGTATTCCCATATCCACCAAAGCATACAAATTACTACTATAACTTATACAATACCTGTATAAAAACAAGTTTCTTTGTAATTCACATATTCTTCCTGTATTTTTTTCAGTTGCATGAGGCCCTTTTTAACTCTTTGTAATTTCCAGTACAGTTAATAGCGCATCTTCCAGATGCAGAGTACTTTGCACATTGTTAATTTTTTCTCTTAAATCCATAGTTACACATGAGAATCTGGAGTAGATTGTCTCTACAAATCCTTAGCTATGTGTCTTTTTCAAAATTACTTAATCTCTATTACTCAATTTCTTCATCCGTATATCAGGGATAATAATTTTATCTTATAGAATTAATGAATCAACCACGTAAAAGTTATAAAATTTCCTGGTACATAGTAAGTACTAAGTAAATGCGAACAATTTACTATTTTTAAGACTTAACATGCAGCTGCATTATGGCAGATGTTAAAATGTTGAGAATAATAAAATGTGACCCCTCTCTTCACTGTAACTATTTACCTTCCAAGGTCCAGAGTAAACGTGTACATCCTGTTCTAACAGGATGTTCTAACAAGCTGTTGCTAACAATCAGAAAAGCTAGCTGCCAATGTTCTTTCAACTTCTTCATAGAACCTTTTTGTCTTATCTTTGTTGAAATAAGCATTACAACCCAATATTTTAGATTCTGGGATGGAGACTCAGAAAATACGGCTGAAAATTCTGGTATTGTTAACTTCTAAATTGTCAAAACTTCAATTTCCTCACATGTTGAGCGAAGATAATAGTAATTTTCTCATAGAGTTTCTGAAACAAATTAATAAAAGCACGCCTGTAAAGGACCAAACAAGTCGTGAACATATATAAATGCCAACTATGTCATTATAATGATTGATCCTTTCAGTTCTCATCATTCCAAGTGGACTATGGTCAAAAAGATGGCTTTGAGGAATTAAGTCTCTTAGGAAATTTGAGAAATATGGAGTCCATGACCTACCACAGTTTTAGCCAGTTTTTACTTAGAGTGAGGTTTTTGTAAAGACTCCAGGTGATACGTAAATTATACAAATTGAAATGGACTCTTCTATGTCTTGGCATCCTGTGGTATGTCATAAAACAAATCAAGTTGCAAATAATGAATTATATGAGTGTTTTTAGCTGTATGGAAAATGTGGGAAACCTACCTCCTAAACACCTCAAAGAACCATCCTTCCTTCCTTTCTTCCTTCTTACTTCCCTTCCTTCTTCTTTCCCTCCTTCCTTCTCCCTTCCTTTTCTTCCCTTCTTTTTCCTTTCCCTTGCTTTTATTTGTTTCAACAGAAACACCTAGACGGCCATGCAGCAGTACATTATATCTTAAAAATAAGGTACTTTGTAGGAGATAATTTTTAATAACAACTTAAATTTTATTTCAGAATATAGAAAATGTCAGGCCCAAATCAAACTAAATGAGCATGATTTCTCAAATGACCACTGAATGATAAAGAAGGATGATATCTAGTATCTGCTTAATTAAATAAAATGGGACATGTAGGTAAGTGACAAGATGGCATTAGGTTTTTTCACAGCTAGCATGTGTCTGTCCATCCCATTCCCCAGACTAAAGAAGACAAATGACTAACAGTCAGAATGCAAAGAATATTCCTCCTTAATTTGCTTCATTTGTTGGTATGTGTTGTTGCAGAACTTTTGGAAAACAATAAATTACTCTCTTTGTATGTATCTTGGCAAACAAACTGAAACATATATGGTTTCTGCTAAATCTTTACATTTTCTAATTTATATTACCCAGTGTGTCTACATTGGAGTTATTTTGTATGAAAAATTCTTCTGTTTTGTCATTTTTTAAGTTCCATTGTTCCTTTCAGCACTCAGTATATTCCTACTTTGATTTTTTATTTACCATTAATTACCTGTTCTCAAATGTTTGTATGATAAAGTCTCTTGATATCCCAGGAGAGAGTATATTATAAAGTTAGATTGTGAGAAATCTGAGTCTTTTGTCAATGTTGGTTGGAGGAGAGCTTCTCATATTCCTTAAGAGAGGAAACTGATATCATTCTGCACATCAGTAACAATTTTTTTTCCCCTCTAAGAGACTGGCAAAGAGCCAGTGAAACACTCAGTGGAGTTTTCTATTGATTGTCCTGTGGTTTGCAAGAGAGTATATATTTCTGTGTCTGAGGCAGTATGATTCTATTGTTGAAGAAGGGTAAGTCTCCTGTAGACTAATAAATATAAAGATGAGAATTTTTTTCAGAATTGAAGTGATGGGGTCATGGTTTTAACATATTAGCCAAGAAGAAAGAATTTGGTCCAAGTTGGGACTGATGCCTATAAAATGGATATCACATGGTTCCATGTCCTTCATTAAATGAGATGCTTTTTAAGGGCATGCCATTATAATTATTTGGCTAATGTTTTGACTTTGGATCATATATTACATAATAACAGCCATTTGGGGAAGGTGAGTTTATCTGGCATGATGCTTTGAAGTTTCTAATTATCTGAAGCCTCCTCAAGCCTCTTTGCTTTTGAGCATGCTTCCTCCACTACCTGGGTTATTCTACCTGTGCTTTTAACAAGTCAAAACATTCTTTTATGATTCACTTCAAACAATACTTTTGCAATTCAATTTACAGGGTAGAAAAGTGAAAAAAATATATTAGTATGTTCAAGAACAAATAATATTTAATAAGTAGAAATTTCAGAAAAAATTGATACAAAAGTGAAAGTGTTTCATACTAAGTTCTGAACAAATAGATAAAAAGAAAGTAATTCTCTGGTTCTTTATGGAAGATTAATCACAGAAACTTTTTGTGTGTGTGTGTGTATAGCTGTGAGAAGAGTCAATAAGCATTAGGGCTTTATCTCTAAAGAAGAAATATCCAGGTAAGAATCAGGATAACTTAAGAAGCTACTCCTACTGTTCAGAAAATAACATCCTAACAATATGAGAATGTTAATGTTCAAGTGGACAGAATTTTGGAGCTGGTGGGGGTCTGGTGGTGGAATTTAAACCTTCACTATCCCAGAGGAAGATAAATCAATATATGGTAGGAGTAAAAGAGGAAACAAAAAAGGGGAGGGTCTATTTTCTGCACATTTGTAAGTTCAGGCAAAAGCTTCTAAGACTTTTGGGATCCACAAATCTTCTCCACTGACATCAGCCAGTATGGTTGAAAACTCAGATTTTACATATCCATATGGCTATACTTTTCCTCATAATTAGTCAACGCTGCTGCATGGGGAAACATGGAATGAGAAGAATTGGAAACTCACCCTCCTGGAGTCCTATATATATCCACATGTTGTAGGAACAGGGTTGGCTCAGAGACGGGATAGAATGGAAGAGGCATCACATGCTATGCTTCCCTTTACTTTTAAAACATATTCTTTATTCTCCAGCAGCACCGACATGGTCAGAGTAAATCTGTCATTTGCCAATCAATAAAAAAAGTTCTCTATATTGCTTATAAATGCTAGAATGAAACAAGAGAAACTAAAAAATTACTTTAAAGCAAGAACCCCTCCATTAAACAGTAATAAAAATATTATCAGATAAGAATTAAATGTATTGCAATCAGATGCTGATTGTAGTTTTCTCCTAAAAGCACCCCCCCAAAAAACCACCCCCCCAAAACCCCACAAAAACCTCAAAGCATTATGTTCATATTTAAAAAAACAGGAGTCTCTAGAATCTTCATTTACATGACTTTTAATGCTTGAATAATGGGGATGATACACAACAGCAGGACTACAGCTTTAAGTTAATGTCCATTTAGAAAGATTTCTTCCCCCTGTAGTGTGGGAGTAAATAAAAAGCATTATAGGGGCCCCTGGGTGGCTCAGTGGGTTAAAGCCTCTGCCTTTGGCTCAGGTCATGATCCTAGAGTCCTGGCATCAAGCCCCACATCGGGCTCTCTGCTCAGCAGGCAGCCTGCTTCCCCCTCTCTCTCTGCCTGCCTCTCTGCCTGCTTGTGATCTCTGTCTGTCAAATAAATAAAATATTTAGCAAAAAAAAAAAAAAAGGCTTTACACTATACAGATATGTAAGAAGACTGAAATCTTTACCAAATTTATTTCTTGGATGGCCATTAGAGATCATCTATCCCACTTGCTCATTCTATGGATGATGAAATTGAAGCTCAAAGAAGTTATAAATGTGCTCAAAAGAAAAAACAACCCAGGATTGTAATCTCTTATACCTCAATGTGCCTTTTCTGTTTGCTTTCCAAGAAAAAGACTTTTTAACATCTGTCAACTTCCAGCTTCATTCTCAAAGGTGAAGTTTTATTTCTGAAGGAAGTTAGGGTTAAAATATAATATTTTCTTGAGGGCATATTACAATAAGGATTCTTAGTGATTTTAAAGTATCTTAATGAGTTCTGAAAAACATTTAAGAAAATGAAACTTGCATATGTTATAAATTTTTAATGTTAGTACTTTCAATTATATTAAAAGGATGCAGTGTATTAGGCTGGCACTTTATCACATTAATTCAACAGATAGTGTGAATGAATATATAGTTATAATAACCAAACTGAGCATAAAAATCATTCAGAGGTATATGAAGAAGTGGTTTGTACCTGTAAGGCTCTGTTAGTGGAGACCAGCATGATGGTTGTAAGTAGTGATTATAGCTCATATTCCACCACTGTCTCTATTGCAACATTCTCTCAGCAGTTAAGTGCTCCTTTTCTCTGTCTAGACACATTAAAAAGGACTTTCAGTTGCTCCAAAGTCACTTTCAGACTTTCGCACTAGTTCAACTGAAATAATTTTGTGCATGACAATATGAATTTTGGACTTTTTTTGGTGAAAATTAAATTTTATATCACTTATTAAATAATTGACAAAACAAATCAAGCCTCCTTTTATTGTGTGGGCATTGTTTTTTTTACTTCTCCTCTATGCCTACTTCTACATTATCATAGCATATTTGTTACAATGGCTTACAGCAATATCTTATTTTGTTTCAGTAAATAGATAAAAAGGGAAGGTTAAAAATAACAGAATTCCTTTTTGTAAACTTATGTATTGTTCAATAAGCACAATCTGAGTTTTTATAATTCTCACTTATAAGGCATTAGCTTTAAAGCATGAAGAAAATCCTGTGATACTTTTAGTCAGCATACTTCTGATCAAACATCTTAGTAGATTAAGAAATTTTCTCACAAAATATTTTTGAAATACATTTTCCACTGCTAATACTGGAGTTCAGACACATTAGAAAGCTACTTTAAAATCTATATCTTTAAAATCTGAAGTTCTACATCAAAACCTCAGAATGGAACATATATAAAGGATATTCAATAAGAGCATTTTGGGATATTAGGGCAATCTGGCTGCGACATCTGTTACTCCACTGATCACCAGGTTTGATTTGGCGGATCTGCCTGGTGAGGTGGGAGTTCCCTTTTTCCCTCACCACTCATTGCATGTCCTTCCTGTAGCTCTGTGCTAGCTTGAAGAGGACCACCTTTCCAGATAGAGGAGGACTGTTTTGTCTAGGGTATAGGAGTGCTGCTCTCCTCTGCTGGAGCCTCCAAACAAGCTCTCAGTATGAGAATTTTACTATACTCTAGTATCTTAAGCATCACACGATATTAAAGTAATACAGAGTAATATTAAAGTCTAAGATTTGAATAAAATTACAGAAAAATATTTCTAGGCTACAAAGGAAATAATAACTCTCATGTGGTTTATCAAGGTTAATAATTAAAACCGAGTGACATTTGGCTTTCCAACATTTGTATCTTAAAATAAACTACTGATTATAATACACATTTTACTTAATTAAACAATTAGTGTAGTAAAAGAGAAAAAATATATCACATGCAGGTGATTTCTTATTTACATACCTTTAGCTTCTTCCTAAAATGAAATTATATGTGATCATGTTCAGTTATTGCCCTGGACAAGTTTCATAATAGCAATGTTACACTGAAGTGGAAATTCCTTTTTATCCCAAATCCCAATTAGTTATGTTCAAGTTCAAACAAAAGATTTTCCCAACTTTTTTTAAAGGATTTTATGCTGAAAATAATCTGTGTGATATATATTGTTATTAGACATAAAACACCCACTGCCTTGCTAATAGCTGAAACTAATGTTTTCATAGGGAAAGGATGGACTATTGCACTGAGAGATTAGAGACCTACATTCCACTCCCATTCCTATCACTTAATTGTGTCATGTTGGATAAACTGCTTCATCTCTCACTGGCTTTCAGTTTTCTCCTGAATGGAGGAAATTACATCAAGTGATCTCCAATACGCTTTCCATTCCTTAATTTAAGTTTGGAATTATGTAATCCTGACAAGTTTTCAAATACGCAAGCAAGTATTTAACTTCATTTTGTCATTGATGAGTGCATAACTTATTTGCTATGTTGGGTCTAATAGCAATTACTTGCATAGTGTTTTATGTGAAATGTATAAATTGTGATTTGAATAAGGGCTGATATAAAAAATCAGTAAGGTCATCACAGCCTTTTAAAAATTAGTCTTATGTATGATTATAAAAGGCAACTATTACCACTTTAAAAGATTTTAAAAAATTAGAAACTATACCAAAAAAGTTAAGATCACTTTTAATTCAATGACCTAAAATAATCATTGATGATTCTTGAGTGTTTTTTCTTCTTTTTCTATCACAGATTAAATAAGTAATTATTGGGTACTCCATTGATCTTTTTGACATTTTCTTTATTCTTTTGAAGCCCTACTGCTTTTCTTATTTGCATGTGTGTATGTGTATCTGTGTGTGCGTGTGCGTGCACACATCTATGTGTTTACTCCTCAAACATTGAGGACATTGTACCTATATTTCATATTTGTTGAAACTTTTTCAAATTTATTTGACACAATTTAATATTTTATTATTTAACTTTTGTTCATTTCCAGTCATTGTTTTACTCTTCCTTTCTAATTCCTAGTATTGCTGTGAAGTTTATAAATCTCATCCTCATTTGCAAATTAACAGACTCACATATAGGAAGGCATTTAGTATTTACTAAATTTACTTATTTACTGTAATTTTTAATTAATTATTTACATATTAAGTTACATACTTATTTATTTACATATTTACTGTAATTTTTAAAATGCTGACTGTTTCAATCTTTAAAACAATGGATATAAATTTTGGAATCTACTATGCCATTAAAAATTAGGTGGATTTTTTTTTTCTTTTCAATAACCAACTTCATCCAAAGCATTTGCTAGCTCACTCATATTTTTCATATTACCTTTAAGAGCTTTTATTAAATGTTGAATTTCCCAGATATATCTGGACAAAGATTGCATATATATTTTCTGGTCTTTAACCTGTTTATTCTTTGAAAACCCTGTTTTAGTTGTTGCAACCTCATGGCATTTTGTGATACTTTATTTTATTTTATTTATTTTTTCATCTTGTGATAATTTAAAGCAAACATACCCAAGCACTCATTGCACTATAAAGACGATCTTGGAAATTCTGCATTGGTATGTATCTTTCTATTATGTTTCACACCTTAAAAACCTTTGGATTATTCTTATTTTTAATATCCTGTTCTTGAAAAATTATGCCAAGATGGTCAGATATGTATCAATAATTAGTCATATTTTTAGTCATTTCTAATAAAGGAAACAGGGAAAGGAAACATAATTAATATCAGATGTAAATGTAAGAACATATTTATATTAATCCCAGAGTCTGCTAGCTATATAAAATGTAGAAAACTATCTAGTAATGGTAATATTTTTTCGCTCTCCAGGTGTTGGTCCAAAAGTTATTGAAAGTAGAATTTAAGACTTTTTCTAACTGATAAAAATGCTATGATTCATTTTTCATAATTTATACATTGTAGTTATCTATATTAGTTTCTTCTCCAAAAAATTATAGCCATATCTTCCATGCAAAATTGTTCACCTATTTTTCATCAGGCCTGAAAATTTCCTGAAAGAAATCAATGCTGAAATCAATCACTATTTGTAAATGTAAAAGTCTTTTAACACTGAACAAAATACTCTTCCTAAAATTTTCATATCATCAGCATGGTTATAGATATGATTCACTGACTAACCATACACATTTGAAAACGTGTTTTTAGAAAAAATCAAAAATAACATCAAAAATATATGCCAAATTTTACAGGATGATATTCAGTATAATTCTTTTACACAATTTAGTTAGGACTTTGGCCCTAAGGATTTTCAAGTTAAGCACTAACTTTGAGATAAATTATATTTCCGTATTTTTGGGTTTTAAAGTATTTTGTCTTTTAGACTGCCTTTTAAAAAGACAATTTCTGTTGTCTCTGGTGCTTTACTGAGTTTTATTTTGTCTAGAAGTTTCTTTTTTTTTTTTTTTTGCTTGGAATTAACTGACCATTTTGAGTTGAGGATTGATACCTTTCATTAGTTCTGGAAAATTCTAAGAAATTATAACTTCACATATCTAATATGCCTCTCCCATTTTCCAGGGACTCTGGTCAATATATGTTAACCTCTGACTATACTCTCCACATCTCTTATTCTCTTATCTCTATTTTCCTTCTCTTTCTCTTCGTGTGGTACGTTCTAGAATATTTCTTCTGATGCATTTTCTTCAGTTAAATAACTTTTTGTTGTGACTAACCCATTGCCAAATATGTGTAATGTGGGTTTTTAAAATTATTTACAACTAAAAAAATTTCATCCATTTCTCCCCCCTCAAACCCCCTACTTCTGGCAACCACCCATTTGTTCTCTGTATGTATAAGCTTAAATTTATTTATATATTAAAAATATATTTAATATATAAAACACATATGTATTTTAGAACCCACACATAAGAGATATCATATGGTATTCGTCTTTATCTGTCCAACTTATTTAACTTAGCATACTGCCCTCTAGGGCCATCCATATTGTTGCAAATGGCAAGATTTCATTCCTTTTTTTTAAATTTTATTTTATTTTTTCAGTGTTCTAAGATTCATTGTTTATGCACCACACCCAGTGCTCCACGCAATACGTGCCCTCCTTACTACCCACCTTTCTTAAGACCAAATAGTATTTCATTTGTGTATGTGGGGTGGTGTATCACATTTTCTTTTTTCATATCTTGTTTGTCATAAACAACGCTGCAATGAACATCAGGGTGCATATATCTTTTTGAATTAGTGCTTTTGTTTTGTTTATATAAATACCCAGAAGTGAAATTGCTGGATCATATGCCAGTTCTATTTTTAATTTTTTGAGCAACCTCCATACTGTTTTCTATAGCAGCTATGCAATTTATATTTCTACCAACAATGTACAAGGATTCCATTTTCTCTACATCCTTGCTATAACACTTACTTCAGAATAGTCTTTTTGGAACAGCTATTCTAGGAAGTATGAGTTGATATCTCATTGTGGTTTCAATTTGCATTTTTCTGGAGATTTTTGGTATCTTGCATCTTTTCATGTGCCTGTTGGCCATCAATACGCCTTCTTTGAAAAATGACTATTCAGATCCTCAGACCATTTTTTTTTTTTAAATCAGGTTGTTTGTTTTTTGCTATTGAGTTACAAGAGTTTTTGTGTATATTTTGATATTAGCCCCTGATCAGATTTATGAATTGCATATATATTGTCATTCACTAGGTCGCCTTTTTGTTTTGTTGATGATTTTCTTTGTTTATGCAGAAAATGTTTAGTTTAATGTAGCTTGACTTGCTACTTTACTTCTGTTGCTTTAGCTTTTGGTGTTAGATTAAAAAAAATTATCATGAAAACCTATGTCAAGGAGATTACCACCAGTGTTTCTTCTAGGAGTTTTATGTTTTCAGGTCTTATATTCAAGTCTTTAATCCATTTGGAGTTATTTTTTGTGTATGGTGTAAAATAGTGCTCCAGTTTTATGCTTTTGCATACAGCTGTCTGATATTCTCACCATTTATTGAGAAGACTCTCTTTTCCCTACTGTGTATTCTTGGCTACTTCGTTGTAAATTAATTGACCACATATGCATGGGTTTATTTCTGGACTCTCTATTCTGTTCTATACTATTCTGTTCTGTTCTGTTCTGTTCTCTATTCTTTTCTGAACTATATGTCTGTTTTTGTGCCAGTATTGTGGCATAATTTTTTTTAATTACTACACTTTTTTTTAAAAAAAGATTTATTTCTTTATTTGAGAAAGAGAGCACATGTGAGCAGGAGAAGGTACAGATGGAGAGAGAATCTCAAGTGATCTCCCTGCTGAGCACAGAGGCTGACATAGGGTTCGATCTCACAACACTGAGATCTTGAACTGAGCAGAAATCAAGAGTCAAATGCTTAACTGACTGAGCCATCCAAGTGCCCCTAGTCACTATAGATTTAATTTTAATGATTAAAGCTTTATAATGCTTTTGTATTTTAATTGTAATTACTATACCTTTATAATATAGTTTGAAATCAGGAAGAATGAAGCCTACAGCTTTGTTCTTTCTCAAGATGACTTTGACATTAAAATAAATTTTTGATACTTCATAGAATACTATTACATATATCAGTTAGTCCACAGGCCCTATCTTTATCTTAATAAATATAGGTGTAGGTAAAATAAACTAGTTTAATCTATATTAAAGAGAACCAAAAGATGTACTTTCTATAATCAGTATATGTTGATTTTAAAAGTATTTGGAAATTAATAACAGTTATCATCTTGTAATGAATATTACATTTATTTTGAAGCTGGTCATGATTTCCTAAAGAATCTTGCATCCTCTAAAAATAGAACAATATCATTTTAAAAGTTACTAAGTCTTATAAATAAATAAATTTATAAAAAAAGTTACTATATCTTTCTGAAGGTAGAAATAATCTATAGTTCAAAAAACATAAATGATCTGTTTAAAGAGCATGCCCAGGTCCTTTACCTCTTTGGTTAGGTTTATTCCCAGGTATCTTATGGTTCTTGGTGCTATAGTAAATGGAATCGATTCTCTAATTTCCCTTTCTGTATTTTCATTGTTAGTGGATAAGAAAGCCACTGATTTCTATACATTGACTTTGTATCCTGCCACGTTACTGAATTGCTGTATGAGTTCTAGTAGTTTGGGGGTGGAGTCTTTGGGGTTTTCCATATAAAGAATCATGTCATCTGCGAAGAGAGAGAGTTTGACTTCTTCCTTGCCAATTTGGATGCCTTTTATTCCTCTTTGTTGTCTGATTGCCGTTGCTAGAACTTCTAATACGACGTTGAACAAGAGTGGTGAGAGTGGGCATCCTTGTCGTGTTCCTGATCTCAACGGGAAGGCTGCAAGCTTTTTCCCATTGAGGATGATATTTGCTGTGGGTCTTTCATAGATAGATTTTATGAAGTTCAGGAATGTTCCCTCTATCCCTATACTTTGAAGCGTTTTCATCAGGAACGGATGCTGGATTTTGTCAAATGCTTTTTCTGCATCAGTTGAGAGGGCCATGTGGTTCTTCTCTCTTCTCTTATTGATTTGTTCTATCACATTGATTGATTTGCGAATGTTGAACCAACCTTGCAACCCAGGGATGAATCCCACCTGGTCATGGTGGATAATCTTTTTAATGTGCTGCTGGATCCTGTTTGCTAGGATCTTGTTGAGAATCTTTGCATCCATATTCATCAGTGATATTGGTCTGAAATTCTCCTTTTTGGTAGGGTCTTTGCCTGGTTTGGGGATCAGGGTAATGCTGGCTTCATAAAAAGAGTCTGGAAGCTTTCCTTCTGCTTCAATTTTTTGGAACAGCTTCAGGAGAATTGGTGTTATTTCTTCTTTGAAAGTTTGGTAGAATTCCCCAGGGAATCCGTAACTACAGAACACTCATGAAAGAAATGGAAGAAGACACAAAAAGATGGAAGACTGTTCCATGTTCTTCAATTGGAAGAATAAACATTGTTAAAATGTCTATACTGCCTAGAGCAATCTATACTTTTAATGCCATTCCGATCAAAAGTCCACCAATATTTTTCAAAGAGCTGGAGCAAATAATCCTAAAATTTGTATGGAATCAGAAGAGACCCCGAATTGCTAAGGAAATATTGAAAAACAAAAACAAAACTGGCGGCATCACGTTACCTGATTTCAAGCTTTACCACAAAGCTGTGATCACCAAGACAGCGTGGTACTGGCATAAAAACAGACACATAGACCAGTGGAACAGAGTGGAGAGCCCAGATATGGACCCTCAAGTCTATGGTGAAATAATCTTCGACAAAACAGGAAAATATTCAATGGAAAAAAGACAGTCTCTTCAATAAATGGTGCTGGGAAAACTGGACAGCGATATGTAGAAGAATGAAACTCGACCATTCTCTTACACCATACACAAAGATAAACTCGAAATGGATAAAAGACCTCAACGTGAGACAGGAATCTATCAGAATCCTAGAGGAGAACATAGGCAGTAACCTCTTCGATATCAGCCACAGCAACTTCTTTCAAGATATGTCTCCAAAGGCCAAGGAATCAAAAGCAAAAATGAACTTTTGGGACTTCATCAAGATCAAAAGCTTCTGCACAGCAAAGGAAAGAGTCAACAAAACAAAAAGGCAACCCACGGAATGGGAGAAGATATTTGCAAATGACAGTACAGACAAAAGGTTGATATCCAGGATCTATAAAGAACTTCTCAATCCCAACACACACAAAACAGATAATAGTATCAAAAAATGGGCAGAAGATATGAACAGACACTTCTCCAACGAAGACATACAAATGGCTATCAGACACATGAAAAAATATTCATCATCACTAGCCATCAGGGAGATTCAAATTAAAACTACATTGAGATACCACCTGACACCAGTTAGAATGGCCAAAAGTAGCAAGACAGGAAACAACGTGTGTTGGAGAGGATGTGGAGAATGGGGAACCCTCTTACACTGTTGGTGGGAATGCAAGTTGGTACAGCCACTTTGGAGAACAGTGTGGAGATTCCTGAAGAAATTAAGAATAGAGCTTCCCTATGACCCTGCAATTGCAATGCTGGGTATTTACCCCAAAGATACAGATGTAGTGAAAAGAAGGGCCATCTGTACCCCAATGTTTATTGCAGCAATGGCTACGGTCGCCAAACTGTGGAAAGAACCAAGATGCCCTTCAACGGATGAATGGATAAGGAAGATGTGGTACATATACACAATGGAGTATTATGCCTCCATCAGAAAGGATGAATACCCAACTTTTGTAGCAACATGGACGGGACTGGAAGAGATTATGCTGAGCGAAATAAGTCAAGCAGAGAGAGTCAAGTATCATGTGGTCTCACTTATCTGTGGAGCATAACAAATAACAGGGAGGACATGGGGAGATGGAGAGGAGAGGGAGTTGAGGGAAACTGGAAGGGGAGATGAACCATGAGAGACTATGGACTCTGAAAAACAACCAGAGGGTTTTGAAGGGGCGGGGGGGGGGGGGAGGTTGAGGAACAAGGTGGTGGGTAATAGGGAGGGCACGTACTGCATGGAGCACTGGGTGTGATGCCAAAACAATGAACACTGTTATGCTGTAAATAAACAAATTAAAAAAAAATGTATAAAAAAAATAAAAAATAAAGAGCATGCCCATGCGCTCCAAAAAGTCCCACCTTTTTTGAAATGGCTGGGCTTCCCTGAAGTACAATATGGTGGTTAGTCCAAGAATAGAGAAATGAAGTTTCTTTTAAAGATCCTTAAGCATAGTCCTCAAGAGGGTGAATTTTAAAGTAAGTGATGTATTCTTTCTCTACTCTCAGCATGACCTCAGAGACAGTTAAACTGCTTTAAAGTTTTAACTTTGTTAAAGAGGCTTAGAAGTTTAAAATAGTCCAACAGGAAGCCTGGAAGTGGGAGGGTAAATGTATTTTCAGGGTTGGGCTAACTTTGAAGCAAACATGAATGGTATTAAAATCTAATATCAAAGGCTCCTTCTACAGATCAGTAAAAATTTAGATAAACTTGAAATCTTTTGATTATTAAGAACAACAGTGCATTTCATTACAATCTTTTGTTGCCACCAAACCAAAAATCAGCCACAATCATCTTGCCAGTGTTATCTGAATATATGCCTGTAGTTTTCACAAAAACAAATAATATTGGTTACTTACGATATAGTTTATGTCTTTCTCTTAAATGGTGTTGGGATACAACTATAAAGTTTAGAATATTCTTATGATGCTATGCTTTTATAAGCAACTTATTAGCTTAAAATACATCTAGATAAGTTAATACTGATCCTACCTAAGGGGTTCCAGTTTTTCTTTGCCCTGTTAGGTGTGTTTTGAGGGTGTCCATGAAGTGGCACTAAAAGTATTTTTTTTTTAATTTACTTGTCATTTGCATTGAAGTGTTTTTTTTTAAATATTTTAAAATTTAGAGACAGATAGAGAAACAGTATAACTAGGGGGATGAGCAGAAGGAGAGAGAATCCCAAGCAAACTGTGCTGAAAGAGGACCCTCACTTGGGGCTCCTTACCAGGACCCTGAGATCATGACCAGAGCTGAAATCAAGAGTCAGATGCTTAACTGAGAGACACTCAGGTGCCCTGCATTGAAGTGTTTCTCACAGAGTTTAGAAACGTGAAAACAGATGAGAAATATAATAGTAGACAGAAGGATTTTATGTTAATAACATGAAAAATTATATACATTCAGTTAGAAAATCAGGACATTGTTAATTAATTGACTCTCTTCATTTGGTACTTATTTTAAAAAATTAAAGCCCTAGAGCACAGTTTATCTGGATTTTCAGTCTGCAGTAGATAAAGCTAAAGTGCAACCCTTATTTATTGTATGTGATTTCAATACATTTTCCTTCTATTTTTCTTGTGATTAAGTGAAATTAAGCTTCCAGGGAAGTTTACATAGAAACTGTTAAGATTTTTCTTTATCATCCCAGATAACTGATATATAGACTTTAAATGGTGAAACCAGGAATTCCTGTTAAATTTTATTTCAGTTTTCGAATGAACTTCCTAAGCATATTAAGATTATTTTGAATTTTGTATAGTTATATTACAGATATCTATCAATTATACAAACATGTGTTTTCATCTTCAACCAAGAAAATACCGAACAAGTTACACAGCTCATAATATAATTCCACAGACACACCTTCAGCATCTCCCTTGTTCATTCTTTGCTTTTTTCACTGAACTATTAATTATAAAAGAATTATGAGGAACTAATTGTAGTCTATTCTTATTATTTACCATAATCATGTACTATGAAGCCACAGGGACACTGAATTAGCAAATAAAAGTTTACTCTCCTTAGGGAAAAATCAAGATTGGGGCGCCTGGGTGGCTCAGTGGATTAAGCCGCTGCCTTTGGCTCAGGTCATGATCTCAGGGTCCTGGGATCGAGCCCCGCGTTGGGCTCTCTGCTCCACAGGAAGCCTGCTTCCTCCTCTCTCTCTGCCTGCCTCTCTGCCTACTTGTGATCTCTCTCTCTGTCAAATAAATAAAATAAAATAAAATAAAATAAAAATCAAGATTAGTTTCCTGTGAGCTTCTGGTCACATTTCCATTGACCAATAAATAGATGACTTTGTTTTATGTGTGTTTCTGTTTAACACTTTGTTTAGTACATTGTTTAGTAGTTTGACACCTTGTTTAGTAGTGTTGTTGACTCAGTAACATTGAATTCACTGCCAACAGCACTATAATTCGTGCCTGAAGGAAGATTACTAACACAGGCATTCTCTCTATAAGGCATATAACAGGCTAATTGCATTTAGGAACCTTAGACAACACTCACTTGGGGGTGGTTTTAAACAGAAAAAAAAAATCGTGCATAAAAGAGCACAAAAATGCAAAAACATGGTACTTTAGACCCTGAAAATGACACTTATTTACAATAGGAGAATTTAAGCAAGAAGATAGAGAAAAACCATGCTGATCTCATATGGGAATGAACGACTCATATTTGTTGCTGTTCTGTGCATGCACATGTTCACCAATTACTTGAAAATATAGTATTGATTTTGGAGTTACAAATAACATTGTTAGCAAGTAGATGAATTCACAAATATAAAATCTGCAAGCAATGAGGAGCATTGCACATGTTAAGCACCATTCTTACAGGTGCCAACAAAAAGTCAAATAAAATGTGGTCCATTCTTTCAAGGGTATTTAACCTTTGAGTATACTGGAAACCTCAATCTTCACAAATATTTGTGACTTATTTCCTTCTCTCTTTACACAGATATTTACTAAGAAAGGGTATATTAATCACTTTGTTATTTCTTAAGTATATAGCAGGATTCAAAGAATAAGATGTAGTCCCTGGTCCCCAAAGGGATCCAGTGAAGGATATGGGCTAGTGAAAAGACTAAAAGTATGATGCTCTGAATGGGAAAGCCCAAGTTGCAATTAGAACACATGGAGGAGGCACTATGTGTTACTTATTTACAGGTTAGTAATGTCTTGGTAGACATGCCCTTAAAGCTGAAACTTGAGGAAATATGAATATAAAAATCACAAGTAGAAATTGAGTAGGCACAATAAAGCAAATGAAAATATACATCCAAAGCCTTGGAGTTGAAAAAGAAAGATAAAGTAGTTTAGTGTAGCAATTGGCAGTGGGAAATGAAGGAAGTTAATGTAAGGGACATGGAAAAGGAAACAGTAAAGAAGAAACAGTGAAATAAATTTATCTCAAAATTGTAAGCAGATACCAGATGATGAAAGGCATTAATATCAGCTAATTTAGAAGCTGTCAATTCTTTCTGATGGCAATGAGAACAATAAATTTAAAAGTGGCATGTTAGGAATTAATGTGTATCAAGATAGTCTGGCTCCAGATATGAGATCCATCGGGGATGTGGGCAGAGTTCTGATAAGCAAGGAGATCTGTAACAGACATTTCAATAATTCAATAATTATTGAAAATAATTCAATAATTCAATAATTCTAGTGAGAGATGAGATGATATGAAATAGGTAATGAAATAGTAACTATGAAGATTGAGACCAATGAATTAAATTAAAAGATATTTAAGAGTTGGAATCAGCTGCAGTTGATGATTAGTTGGTTGTGGGTAATGGAAAAGAAATTCCAGATTGGGCCAAGGATTTGTTTGCAGAAAGCAAACATTATGGATAAGATAACATCTTCTACAGAAAGAGTAGGATTACTTACCACTCATTATTAAGCTCAGTTTTCCTCTCTTTTCACACAACCCACCAAGTGTGCAGGTATCCTTTGAAAGTGATTTAGATTGTCCCCATGGAATTTGGAGGATCTCAGAGAACTGTTGTTAACACTAGAAGTTCTGGCTACATCTTCTGTCTTGAGTAATAGTCCTTTGTCTCCAACCCAGGAGTCACACATCCTTTGCCAATATCCATAAAACAATAAGAGACTGAGGTGTTAGCTTGCAAATAAGGTAAATTCCAACACTCTTCAGAGTTCCTGGCTGTGGTTAAATAATTCCATGGTGTTTCTGACTTGTATAACTCAACATCACTGATATAGGGGATATAAAATGGAATATGATTTTCAGTGAAAAGGAGGCAAAATCTGTTTTAGAAATGTTGAACTGAAAGTATCTAAACCACATACAAGAAGAGAAATCCAGTAAACAATGGGATATGTAGATCTGCAGACAAGAAGATATATTAAATATTAAGAATTTTCAGATTGTAATTTAATTGATTAAAGAGTATAAGAAATGCCAGACATAATGTCTAGACTGCTTAAAAGCAGTTTATACAATAGAATGAAGAACCATTTATACACTTAAGAAATGGTTGGGAATTTGGAGCTACTAGAGGGCAGGCCATGAAATGGTTTAAGAAGAAAGTACTCTAATGAATTGAAAGCATCCTAAGATATCAAATGACCTTTGTATTTGGCAACAAGGTTAGCTTTTTTAGTTCCAAGTTTTTATTTAGATTCCCATTAGTTAACATACAGTACAATATCAGTTTCAGATGTAGGATTTAGTGATGCATCACTTATATAACAACACTGAGTGCTCACAAGTGCCCTTCTAATACTCAGCACCCATTTAACCATCCCCCTGCCCACTACCCCTCCAACAAAAGTTTGTTCTCTATAGTTAAGAGTCTGTTTTATGGTTTGCCTTTCCTTTTTTTCCCCCTATGTTCAGCTGTTTGTTTCTTAAATTCCACATATGAGTGAAATCATATGGTATTTGTCTTTCTCTTACTGACTTATTTCGCTTAGCATAGTATAATCTAGCTCCATCCACATCATTGCAAATGGCATGATTTCATTCTTTTTGGTGGCTGAGTAATATTCCACTCTAGTTAACTATCTATCTATAGATATAAATAAATAAATAAATAAAATATACAAAATATCTTTTTTTTTGTAATTTTAGAGCCTAAGAAGGGGAATTGGGACATACTAGAAATATTACATTTATCAGGTTATTTACTGCTCATAACAGCACCATGAGATAAGCAGTATCACTTTTACTTTATTTTTTAAATTTCTTTTAAAAATTTTATTATTTATTAGGGAGAGAGAGAACGAGTGCACAAACAAGGGGAAAGACAGAGGGAAAGGGAGAAGCAGACTCCCCACTGAGCTGGGATTCCCCATGTGGGACTCAATCCCAGGACCATATATCTATATCTATCTAGATAGACAGATATAGATACAGATATGGATATATAGATAAATATAAATATATAGATGTATGTGTGTATAGATAGATAAATATATATATGTGTATGTGTGTGTGTATATATATATATATATATATATATATATATATATCCTTTATCCATTCATCAGTTGATGGACATTTGGGCTCTTTCCATTATTTGGCTACTGTTGATAGTACTATTATAATTATCAGGCTAAATGTATCCCTTTGAACTAGTGTTTTTGTATCCTTTGGGAAAATACCTAGTAGTGCAATTGCCGGATCATAAAGTAGTTATAGTTATATTTTTAACTTTTTTTTTTTTTTTAAAGATTTTATCTATTTATTTGACAGATAGAGATCACAAGTAGGGAGAGAGGCAGGCAGAGAGAGAGAGGAGGAAGCAGGCTCCCTGCCAAGCAGAGAGCCCGATGCGGGGCGCGATCCCAGGACTCTGGGATCATGACCCGAGTGAAAGGCAGAGGCTTTAACCCACTGAGCCACCCAGGCGCCCCTATTTTTAACTTTTTGAGGCACCTCAATACTGTTTTCCAGAGTGGCTACACCAGTTTGTCTTTCCACCAACAGTGTAAGAGGGTTGTTCCATTTCTCCATATCCTCGCCCACATCTACAACAAGAAGGTTACTGATACCTTGCTAGCACAAATAGTTTTTATAGATTTGATGGAATTAAAAACCAAAATATAACAGTTTGTGCAGAGAATTAGTTTTGGAACTAAAAACAAGATATTAAAAAGTAAAAGGAAGAGAGATGATGGTGGAAAAGAATATGGGGGAAAAGGAATATATTTCTTAAAATGGAAAATATTTGAATGTATTTGAGTTTACTTTTATTTAGGAGGGGTTTAGGAAGGAAAATGTGGCACAATTTATTGAGAAATGTTTCTGAAAAATCGGAGAGGATATTAGCTTTTAAATAATCTTTGCTGTCATATACCAAGGAAGTGGGGAAATGTAAACGAAGAAAACTATGTTTTGTAGGAAGAGAAGGGAGCCACTCTGTTGCCTTGTATTTTCTCAGTGTTTTGAAAAGAGTTCATCAAAGAGAAAAGGACCATGGAACAGTCAAAGGTGTGACAGCATGGATAAAATTTATAGGAGCTGCTATTCAGAACTGTCTGAACACAGGACAGCTGAGTAATTTGAGAGGATAGTTGATGTTGAAGATCATGAGTTACCACTGGAAGCTGTATTTGAGATTTTGTATTGGTATTTCTAGGACAGAGCTCAGCACTGCGGTAGGGACATTCTAAAGCATATGTTAGAGATGACAGGACTTTCAGCTGATGGGGTGGAAGGGCTTTTCATTAACTGGTGGGATAGAAAACCATAAAACTGCTTAGTTGAATATAATAGCAAAAGAAGGATGCCAGTTCTTTAAATAAGAAGCTGTATTAATGTGAGTAAAAAAGAAAGAAGAAAAGCTGAAAAGGAAAAAAAAATAGAATAAAAGGCCTGCATGTTTCAAGGAGGTTGAAAATTACTAAGGGGAGTGATTTAAAGAGAAAGTAAGATGATAAAGAAACTGTCATGGATTGTGATAATTCATTGTGGAGTCCACAGGAAGTAGTTCTTTTTTCTTCTTTTTTTTCATATGACACGTGGAACTTTATTAAACAACAATTTACTGAGCTCTTCTTACTTTCTGAGAACTGTCTAATGTGTTAGAAATATTCTAGTGTAAGGAAAAGTTAAAACTCCTACCATCCCGGACCTTATATTACAAAGAAAAATTATTACAATTTCATTTGGCGAGTATGCCTCCATGTATTTTACATTTCATTTCTCTAATTTATATTGGTTTTATTTTTTTATTTTTTATTTTTTTTATTTTTTTTTAAAGATTTATTTATTTATTTGACAGACAGAGATCACAAGTAGGCAGAGACGCAGGTAGAGAGAGAGAGGAGGAAGCAGGCTCCCTGCTGAGCAGAGAGCCTGATGCGGGGCTCGATCCCAGGACCCTGGGATCATGACCTGAGCTGAAGGCAGAGGCTTTAACCCACTGAGCCACCCAGGCGCCCCTGGTTTTATTTTTTAAATATTATATTACACACTGTCTTTTCTACATTATGCTTTACCCTCTTAACAGTCTCTTGTGCATATCTAGATCTAATTTATCATTTTAAGCCATAAGGTTGTAGTGTGAAAGTAATATAAATCTCTTCTCATCTTTGTCCATATTTTTCATTGGACTGTCATCTTTCTCAGTGATTCATGAAAATATATATGATATAATTATATAATGTAATTATATATAATTCAGACTATATTTTGATATAATAATTCTACTATATATTGGCATTTCAAAACATGTTATTTATATTTTATTTAACTTCCTATAATGTGTCTCTGAAGAAGCACCATCTTATAAGAGTAACTCTTGCAAAAAACACTGAGTGTACATGTTTAAAATATTAAATTGTCTCGTCTTCATAGTTATTCAGATATGATTTTGACAGGATGATTTGTTTGATGAATCAAATCTCAAAGTGTTTCATGGAAAGCATCATCTGAAATCCTGCCATACAAATGATAACCACAAAAATGGTCTGAGTTATGCATTTTAATTAAAGAATATGCTTACAAACTTAATATTGGGAGTTAGATGAGGAGCCAAATTCTCTAGTAAATATACTTATTATAATTTAAAATATAGGCTAAATAGATTTAGTTTGTATTCCCAACATCTTCCATTTATATCATATCCATTTCTATCCTTGAGTTCTTATGTATGTCATGCATGTGAAATAAGCTGCAAGACTCTGTTATGAGTTTACTATACACTTAAGTACAGAGAAACTGTCATTTGTGTTATTCGAACTAGTGATTATTTCTCCAGCAGATCTGCTTATTTGTTGTGTGATGACCATAATTCATAAGGGCAGTAACCTTATCTATCTTGTCCACCACCATATTCTCAGTGCCCACACGGGCAGCTTGCATACAGTTGACAAACCAATAAGAATTTGGATGGATAAATTTAACTTGGATTATTCACTTTTAATATCCTCTTAACATGTAAGTATATAAACATGTACGTATATAAAACACCTTAGGAAAGATCACATATAGTTCAGTTTAAAAGGTCACACATAGGGGCGCCTGAGTGGCTTGGTGGGTTAAAGCTTCTGCCTTGGGCCCAGGTCATGGTCCCAAGGTCCTGGGATTGAGCTCCACATCAGGCTGTCTGCTTGGCAGGGAGCCTGCTTACCTGCCTGCCTCTCTGCCTACTTGTGATCTTTGTCTGTCAAAAAAATGAATAAAAAATCTTAAATAAAATGATTTAAAAAAATTTTAAAAAATTAAAAAAAATAAAAAGTCACATATAGTCCAGCTACTTACAAGCAAAGTCCTCACAACATATAAAACATATATTACTATGTATTTTTTAGAAAGCTGTTAATAGTTCATTTGAAAGTTCTTTCTGCTCTTTTGGTTTCTAAGATGTTTATTGGAGACTTCCTCCCTTATTATATTTTCTTTTATGCAGCTAAAGTTTATGTCCTTTTAGAAAATGAAAAAAGAAAACACAATATTGGTTGATTGTTAAAAATGTCTCATTTGGAAACTGCAACTAGTGTTCTTTGTTTAAGGAGAGATTTAAGGTATCCCATACCTCGAGAGATTTAACCATCTTCTATGTTTTACATCCCCATTTTATTGTTGTGTAACTTAGGGCAAGATCTTAGAGAAGCAACTGTGTCCTTGAATATGCTGTTTTTATTTATTATTTATACATAATAATCATACTATAATAATTTTAATTAAAAAACTATAAATCATATTTCTATCCTATTCATTGTTACTAGGAAAATTTTGTGATTGAAAATGCTTATTAGCAAAGTTTCTCTGTTTCAAAATCTCAAAGCAATTGTAAAAAGCTGTCTACATTCTTTTTTCACATAATTTAATTGATAGTAATGTGATATAATTATCATCTCAAGGTAAAGGAGGTAGTGGCACAAATTCAAATTAATATGTTTAACAATATATCATCTTGACCATTCATTTAAATTCTATCACCTGAATTTTTCAAACAAGAAAATAAATATTTCCTATCTCCTTTTGTAAACCAATATACTTGCACTGGCAAAAGAGTCAGAATTTAAATAATTCTGGGAATTAATTCTGGGAATTTAAATAATTCAGGGAAAAACCAGTTCTTAGAAGCAAGCAATGATTTCTTATCAAGATTAATGCACATGTTTCTATTGGTAGGAATGATTTGTCAAGCACAAAGTAAGATGGAAGGTAAGCAGTATCTAGAAGATTACATGGTGTCCAAGAATACTGTATTATTAATCACCCAATTAAACAGAAAACATATATGGCTAAGATAATTATGCATATAATTTTAGCATTAATTGCTTCTGATCTTGAGGAAAAAAATACGCTTCCAAGATGAAAAATTTCTATGTAAATTACTGTATTGATAAAATTCACTAGTCTTGGTCAATTTTCGGTCTTAGTCTTCTAAGGTAGTACTTTGGAATTTCTTGTCCTTTATTTTACTTCATTTAAACTGCTAATTGAAAAGTTAATGAACAATGAAATGGTCAAAGGGTAGATGGTATATAGAATAAAAAAGGCAAATATATAGATTTTTTTTTCCTTTATAGAAGGGACAGTCTACAGTCAATCTAAGCAAAGGAACTGATTCATCTTACAGTGGCAAACGTAGTTCATTAATTAGGAAAAAATTCTTTCCTAAGGCAATGCAGTTGTTTTTCAAATAATTTTTACACATACTTATTTTTAAAACTTTTAATTCAATGAATGTTTGATTTTGTTTAAGTACAATTTGAAGATAATGGAAAGTTATAGAAAATTAGGATATGGCCAAAGACAGAAAATACTGAAATAGAGAATCTTAGCGATTACAGACCAACAGGTAATTAATAGTACATAAACCACAGGCCTATGAGTATTAATTATCAGCATGATTTCTCAAATAAAGTACTTAAACAGAGGAACTGCGAAATATTAATTATTTGGAACTTGAATTGCTTGCTGACTAGAAGGAATACCACAGTGTCTGATACATAGTACACAGTAAATAATTTTTACCTGCCCTAACCTGAAATAAGGAAATTAATTCTGGCTGACTTTGCATTTTATGAATAATTGAGAGTTAAAACCTACTCCTGCTTAGTAGATATGGGCCTTAAGCATAGATACCCCAAGTATGTGTTTATGGCACTGTCTATTAAACAGTTGCTTAGGTAAAACCTAGAGGACATGCTCATCAAACTTGAAGATAGAAAAAAAAATTGGACATAAAAATCAGGCTATCTCAAACCTTGCAAGTTTTAGGACAAATAAAGACTGAAAATGATGTGTAAGCAAAATATAGACTAGTTTTAATTTCTTTTTTTTTTTTTTAAGATTTTATTCATTTACTTGACAGACAGAGATCACAAGCAGGCAGAGAGGCAGGCAGAGAGAGAGGAAGGGAAGCAGGCTCCACGTTGAGCAGAGAGCCCGATGCGGGGCTCGATCCCAGGACCCTGAGATCATGACCTGAGCTGAAGGCAGAGGCCTTAACCCACCGAGCCACCCAGGTGCCCTGACTAGTTTTAATTTCTACTTATAAACTACATATAAAATACAATTTGGAAGACTTAGTAGCACACAGGGGAATCTGCTCACGAACAAGTAATATCGTACCAATGCCTTTTAAAAATGAAACAAAGTAAAATCTTTAAAAGTAATCCAATGTTTAGAAACTTTAGAGACTTCATGGCAAAGGTCCAGCTGTGCTCTGTGTTCATTAGACAACATGTGAAATGCTTTGTCCAGTTTGGGCCATCCCATTTCATGGCACCCTTGACATTCAAAATGCATCTAAAGGAGGGTAAATAAATCATATGACAACTAGAAATCATCATATGGGGAATCAGTGCAGTGGAACATTTATCTTACAGAAGAAAATATTTGAAGCAATACATGTTATATAGAAGTAGATGTATAATTACTCTAGGGTATATCAGAAGGGCAAAACAGAGATTAAATAATAAAAATTACAGAGAGGAAAATTTTGTTCACTCATTATGGGAAAAGATTTTCTAAAATTTAGTATTATACAACAGTGGAATTGGCAATTTTTTTTTGCACTGGCATTTTCCTTTAAGTGAATATATTCAAGAAAAAACTGGGATATTAGAGAGGGGATTCTCCATTTGGGAAGAAAATTAAGCAGACAACTATATTTCAAGTCTCAAGTCTATTAAAACTTTGAGTGAAATTTTCTTGTTAATAGATACCTTGTGCACAAGTCTATACTAAGTACTGTATTAGTGTGCAAATATTAAATATATATTATTTTAACTATCTTTATATAGAGTATCTATATATATGTATATATATCCATATAGATACATAAATATAGATATGTAATTCATTTCATATTTATATGCAATGAATTTATATGACTCAACTCCAAACTAATGCACTTAAATATTTATAATTTTGTAGTTATTTGTGACATTGTGAAAACTGGAGCAGATTTCATTGTATTTTCATATCTCACAGTTGAGTCATGCAGGGGAAAAAAGAACAATGTGGATGGGCAATCCTTCATAATTGCTTTTGAGATGTTTGGATTCTTATGTAGAGAAGCAAACCAGAAATGCAACTTCTTTTTTCATTCACTTGTAAGGATTTACTAATTTGACCCTAAAGTCTACAAGCCATTCATTGGTAGGCTAGAATGCTCTATATATGCAGATGGTAAACTTTTGTTTTTTTACTTGAAGTTGCATAAAAACGAGAGAAATATGATACTTAAATCATGTTGCAGGATGAATACAAAGAGCACACTAAGCTGCATTTTCATTTAAAATTTATTTTCAGTTTTAAGAAAGAGTTACATTGAGAGACATTTTTGTACAGTAAATAAAATATAGCTTTTAGAATTCAAGCATGTCTGAACTCAAATTACCTAAAATTGCCAAATTCTGCTTTGGTTAAGAAAAATCACTTAAATATGTATGCTAGTTTCCTCATCTTTAATGTATATAACATCTACATCATAGGGTTTTGATTTAACTAAAGAAAAAGCTGAAATAAAGTGGCACAATGGTTGTCATGAACAAATCTTCAATAGACATTTCAGAAATGTCTTTTCTCTAATAATACTATGATTTTAATTATTTTATTATTATTTATATTTTATATAAATAATTTTATATATTTATTTTATATATTTTATATATTTATTTATATAAATAAATTATATTTATTATTATTTTATTCATAAATACTGATTATATTATTTTTAAACTGTTTTGTCTTATTATAAGATATATTAAAGATAGACAATGGACTAAAGTTATTACCTATATCCTAATAAAATTTTCACTTGAGAAAAATTGAAAATACTAAATTTTTAAAATATTTTAAAAGCTTTGGATCTGCTATTGTGAATTAAAGCAAGGCTTCTCATTATTATAACACTCAGATTTGGGTTATTCATGTAATCTAAAGAAATATGATTTTTATTGTTATATATCCTTCATTGGATAAGACACCACTGTGTATGAATCAACAGTATGATTTATTGTTTTTTTTACTTTAACATATTTTCATAGATTCATTTAAGATATATGGACCAATCTCTTTCTTCTGATATACTTTCCATTTATATTACCTGTCTGACAAATGACAAATTTTGACAGTGGCCTGTACCCTCTGATAAAACTAAGTGTATAAAGAAAAAAATCAAATGATAACATAAGCTTGCAAAATGTAATTGGATAGAAATTCATTGGTTCTAGAATTTAAGTTCTATTATTCATGCATTATGTCCTTTAGAAAGGAAATTAGAATATCTAGATTTAAACAAACATCTGCTTAGAGTAAAATAATATTGTCAAAACCCTTTTTCTGCTTTGAGGTAGCTTTTGACTTTTCATTGACTTGACATATATCCTCCTTATTTCCTGTTTTATATTTGTTTTCAGATCTATATCTATCTATGTTATTGGTATAAGGTCATATATATATAAATATAAAATATATAATAATATAATAATTATAGCACATATCAAGCCTTTCCAGTGAGAAGAAAATAATTTCTCATTGAAAGTTTTACTAGACAGAGTAGGAAAATATGCCAATTAGGATTGCTTAATGTTTTAGGTCATCATACAGAAAGTCTAGAGTTAGTACATTACATATTTCTTTCTTTTGTTTTAATATTTTATTTATTTATTTGACAGAGAGAGAGATCACAAGTAGGCAGAGAGAGAAGGAGGAAGCAGGCTCCCTGCTGAGCAGGGAGCCCAATGTGGCACTCCATCCCAGGACCCCGGGATCATGACTTGAGCTGAAGGCAGATGTTTAAGTGACTGAGACAGCCAGGCGCCCACATTATGTATTTCTAATACAAAATTACTAGAACTTGCAAATTGTGCAAAGATTATGTCTCAGCTTATCTGATCATCCTGAAATATGTTTCTGAATTGAAAGATTGTTTTCAAATATGATCATATTTATAGGACTTGAGTAAGTTGAAAAAGCTTTCCGTGATTTTTTTATTGTTTACATCAGTTAAGCATTCAAATAGATTTTCCTGTATTTCGTCCTATTTAAGTATATCCTGTGTAAAATAATAAAAACTAGGTTATTACTAAGAGCCTTTGGTTGCAAGTGAAAGTTCTGGATATCTGAAGCAGAGATGGAATTATTTGTAAAGAGACTGGATAGCTCAAGAACTGATGGGCTACAAGATGATGCAGGTATAGAAAATAAATGGTAGGGGTGCTTGGGTGGCTCAGTTGGTAGAGTGGCCGACTCTTGGTTTTGGCTCAAATCAGGATCTTGGGGTGGTGAGATCTAGCCCTGTGTCATGCCCCTGCTCAATAGGCAGTCTGCTTCAGGGTTTTCTCTCTCCCTCTGCCCCTACTGCTTACGTTTCTCTCTCTAAAATAAATCTTAAAAAAAAAAAATAGTAAAATAAATGGAAAAGGGAGGATAAAAAAGGATAGACAGTTAAGTATAAAACCTAGCCTAGGTCTTGCAGATTTTTTGGATAAATGTTGCCAGTCTACCCTGATGTCACTACTGACCACCTGCATGTGCTGCTTTGGCAGAATGGGGAGTAATTTGGCAAGTGATGTCTCTTCATATTTCCCTACAGATTCAAAGTTCAAAGCATTTGACTGGTCAAGTTTAAGTCATGTTCAAGGTTCAAGCCTGTGTTTTCAAGAGGAAGGAAGGTGTATCAGGTTTGTAAGCCTTCCGAAGTAGGATGTGAGGGTCTGCAAAACAGGGCATTCCCCTAAATTAGGAGGCCTGTTCATATTGAAATCTGTTTCATAAAGATAGATAACTATAAGTACAAGCATTTTTATCTTCCCTCATTTAATTATTTCTTTTATTCTATGAATATAGACTTATTATGCTATAGAGAACTAGGGAACAAAATTTCAAAGAATAAAACATAAAGTCACAATTTACTAACTAAATGCAACTGTTAATATTATATTTTCTTTCTGGTACTTTTTTTATTTGCAGGGATATGTTTGTGTTTACATTACATATATCCATATGTATATACCTACAAGTCACATTTATTCTAAAAGAATTAGATGCCAGATAAATAGATTAGATTCTATATCCTGTTTATTTAACTCAAGATTTCATCAAAAACACTAAAAATTATTTTAAAACATAATTTCTGTGTCATATAACATTCCATTCTACAATTATATCACCATTTACTTAAATATTCTTTTAGTTTAATACATAAGTTGTTCTCTTTTTTTGTTATAAATAATGATAAAATATACCTTTCTCAAAAAATTTATGTGTGTTTTATTTATTTTTTATCTAGGATAGATTTCCTCAGAAGGAACTTACTTTAAGGACAGATCCTTTATTTTTATTTATTTATTTTTAAAAGATTTTATTTATTTATTTGACAGAGGTCACATGTAGGCAGAGAAGCAGGCAGAGAGAGAGGAGGAAGCAAGTTCCCCGCTGAGCAGAGAGCCCAATGTGGGGCTTGATCCCAGGACCCTGGGATCATGACCTGAGCCGAAGGTAGAGGCTTTAACCCACTGAGCCATCCAGGCACCCCAAGGACAGATCTGTTAAAATTCCTGCAATATATTGATGTTTTCTCTAAAAAAAATTATCAGTAGTGTAGAATGTCATTTTTAAACTCTTAATGACAACACTATTGAGAGTATTTTCTTATAGAAAAAAATATGTTCTTTCATTTTGCATTAGTTTGACCATTTGTGTAATGCATTAATTTCATAAACATGTATTACATGTGTGTGATGGTGTGTTACTATGCTAAGTATGGTGAATACATTGGTAAAAAGAGATTAAACTGATTCCTTCTCTTCCAAAACTTATAGAGGAAGAAACTCTCAGGAAGTGATACAAAGCTAGTTTTTAAGAGCTATGAAGTATAGATGATACTACAGATGACATTATATGAACAGCAGAGTCAAAGCTTAGAGAGCCACTAACACTTTCATGAAGAAAGGACATCTACCTGAGAGTTCAGCAACTATACAAGAAAAGAGAGAATGTAAAATGTATTCTAGAGAGTGGGTAAACAGCATTACAAATTATAAAATTTGTAAATTACAGAAGTTTGGCAACATTAAAATAAGATACAAGGAAGCTAAAGTTATCTAGAAAGTTTACAGTGTAGAATGTAAAGGGTGTTGGCTCAGAACGAGTATGAAGGAATAAGCAAGAACAAAACAATATAAAGATACAAAATACAAATAATAAGTTAACCTAAGGAACTGAATCTTCATCCTAACAGCAATGAAGATTCATTGAATTTATTTATTTTTTTTAAAGCAGAGGACGCCTAGGTGTCTCAGTCAGTTGGGTGTCTGCCATCAGTAAGGTCATGATTCTGGGGTCCTGGTATCAAGGACCACATCAGGCTCCCTGTTCTGTGGGGAATCTGCTTCTCTCTCTGACTCTCTCTCTCTCTTATGGATAAAAAAAAATCTTAAAATTAAAAAAAAAAGCAGAGAATGCCATTATAAGATTTGTAGATTAGGATGCTGTATATCTCTAGATAGAGTTCTAGGATATGGAGATAGGAGGCAGTGGTAATAATACTGATTAGAGATAATAATAAAAACAACAACAAGAACAACAATAATAATAACAACAAAACTTGGAGCAGGGAATTGGAAGGAAGTAAATATTTCCAAGGATATTTTTGATGGATTTTGTATTGGGAAGTGAGAGAGAGAGAGAAGGAAGAGGGATCAAATATTATAAATAATTCAGCTCAGAGCACAATAATTTTGAGTTATCTTATCTATATGATACCTAAGAAGATATGCAATGTAGGGAGCTGAAATTTTGACTCTGGTATGAACTAAACCATGTCCACATAAAATTTGTATGTTTAAGTTCTAACCTCAACCATGACCATATTTGGAGATGGGCTTTTAGGAGGTACTTAATGTAAATGAGGCTTCAAGGGTAGGGTCCTAATCTGATGGGATCAGTGGGTTTAACAAGAAGAGTATATCTCCTTCCCTCTCTCTCTCTCTCTTTTTTTAAGATTTTATTTATTTAGAGAGAATGAGAGTGAGAGAGAAAACATGAGAGGGAAGAGGGTCAGAGGGAGAAGCAGACTCACCGCTGAGCAGGCAGCCTGATGCGGGACTCAATCCCAGGACACCAGGATCACGACCCGAGCTGAAGTCAGTTGCTCAACCAACTGAGTCTCCCAGATGCCCCATATCTCTGTCTTTCCATGTGCATGCACCAAGGAAAGGCCAGGAGAGGACCCACAAACAGGACATTTGCAATTCAAAAAAGGTCTTTACTAGAACCTCACCATCAGGTGGGCACCCTGGACTTGGACTTTCAGCATTCAGAATTGTGAGAAAATAAATTTCTTTGTCTAAGCCACCATATTGTGTTATGGCATCCTGAGATATAATACACTCTCAGAGGAGATGACTACATGAACAAAGAGAAAAGAGGACTGCATCAGAAACACTGCCATGTACCTAGGTATTGTGAATGGAGTTATAATTCCTTGCTTTTCAAAACTCTTCCTAGTATGTCTGGTCATGTCTTTTTTTCTTTTTGGTTAAAAATTCTTGTATTTCCATATACCAGATCTTTGTATGTCAATAAAACCAACTCTATTTTTTATTGTTTTTGTTGTGTTTTGTTAATTGTGGTTGATATTCCGTGACTATCAAATTGACATTTATAGAGGTGAATCAATCAACCATATACTATTTCCAGTTTCCAAATTGTGGTAGAATTTTTTTGCATTTTTTAGTATCTCTATTTCATACTTAAAATGATTCTGCTCTGTGTAAACTTGCTTATACATGTAGAAGCTTTATGAGATGAATGCTGGGCTATTTTCTCATTGCACTAACAAAAAAATCATCTCAGCAGTGGATTAGATGAGGTGTGCTGCCTAGCAACACTCTTCCATATATACTCTGTGTTGCTTAGCAGCAAACTCTCAATAAAGTGCTACCTTGAATTGGTATAATTTGTATCTTTCCTAAATAGAGAAATACAGTGCTGCTTTGACCCAATAGTTAAATTATGGAATCTGGACAGGGCAGAAAACTAATATTCCCAATTCATTTTGGACCCTATATTCAGAAGGCTATCTCCTCAAACAAATTTTTTTGACCTACTAGAGACCTAAGAGTGAGTTTGTGAATAACAAGACTAATATCTCTCAAAGTAACTCATATTTTATTGACCTTCTTATGCATCAGGATTATTGGAGTGAGCACATGTCTGAAATCCAGATCCAAAGATAAATTTTTTTTCACACTGTTATACTGTTCTTATGTCTCCTCTTCTACATCATATAATGTTTTTGAAAAAAACCGTTTGTTACAGTGACGAACTATCCAGTAATAACACATTACTTGGCAAAACCAGAGGAGCAAGTCATCAACAGATTTCAGTTCAGTGGTGTTTGCCTTTACTCGTTTCTTTCTTCTGTCAATTTTAATATGTTTATAGTATTTTCTTGGTCTCATTTGCATTGGAAATGTTACCAAAGAGATCAAGTATTTAACATTCTGATGAAGATATGGCCTCCTAAAAATCAAGCGTTGGGGTTTTATTACATCTATTTAAATAAGAACCTAGTATAAAAGAAAGCATAGGGGCGCCTGGGTGGCTCAGTGGGTTAAAGCCTCTGCCTTCAGCTCACGTCATGATCCCAGAGTTCTGGGATCGAGCCCCGCATCGGGTTCTCTGCTCAGCAGGGAGCCTGCTTCCTCCTCTCTCTCCGCCTGCCTCTCTGCCTAGTTGTGATTTCTCTCTGTCAAATAAATAAAATATTAAAAAAAAAAAAAAGAAAGCATAGAATATTAATAGGAAGTAAATGACTTCTAAATAAGAATAGGAGCTCAAGATAGGTGGCCTGCAGATTGTATGTTTGACTCCATTGATTCCTCTTATCTCTTTAAAGCTTATCTAAAATGGGAATATATAATTTAAAACTAGCAAGATAGATTAAATTAATAAAGACTACTTAATAACTAAGAAAATCTTTTCAAAAAGATTAAGTCCCACTTATATGAGGTACCAAGAGCAATCATATTCATAGAGACACAAAGTAGAATGGTGGTGGTGGTGGGCAGTGGGGAAGCGTGAGTTATTGTTTAATGACTATGGAGTTTCAGTTTGGGAAGGTAAAAAAGTTCTGGATATGGTTAGTGGCAATGGTTGCATAACAATGTGAATATACTTAATGGTTAAAATGGTCAATTTTATGTTATGTATATTTAAGGATAATAAAAAATCAGAAATAAATCACATAAAAATCATGCATATGTTATTGAACTAAATGAATATCAAGTTTGTTATTTATTCTAAAAAAAGGACAGGAAATATTTAGAATTAATTTAGAATTAATGATTTGAAATTATATTATTAAGAAAATAATCTTATGGATTATAAGCATTATTATGTTCATTTTTTCAGATACACACACACAGGTATTGTCCCAAATCATTTGTCCCAAATCATAGGGTGAGGAAGTGACAGAGCCCAGAGACTAACTATAGTATTTATATTCTCAACCACTGTTACACTGCTTTCATGGAGGTAATTTTTATTAAGAGTTTACCATGTAATACCATGTATTACTTTGTTTATATGTATTATCTACTCAGCAGAAGACTAAGTTACTAACAATAAGAACTGTTACATAGATATATTAACCATTAATCCTCATACTAATTTAATGAGGATTAAATAACTACACATGTTAAAATATTAGACTGATTTTGGACATAGTAGACACTAAATATGTACCATCTACTATACTAAATATATACTATCATCAATACCATCTTTAGTTGCATAGTCTCAGTGCCACTTCTAGAAATATTCTATTGGCCACATTCTAACATTATTGTCAATAATAGAGAAAAATGTATTATTTTAATAGTATGAATATTAATTTCTTTTGGTAAATCTTCTTACTGTTCTCAGTTTATCTTTCATCCTTCTTATTCTTCAAAGTTTTATTCTCAGTCAATGATACCTAGGAAATTATCTATCCCAATAATTTTATTGTGGATTTCATTAATATAATAAGTGTAATTTATTGATACATTTTTTATGCATCAGAAAAAAAAATCACTAAGGAAGAACTTCTTAACAGAATGGTTAAAGTCTGTTCATCCTACACATAGAGATAATGTATGTTACATTTAAATTATGGACTTTGAAGTAGAATTGAAATACTAAATAAGCGGCTCGGTTGTTCTCTTTCTACTGATAGGGGATTATGTTATAAAAATGAGGTTTGGGGTGCCTGGGTGGCTCGGTGGGTTAAAGCCTCTGCCTTTGGCTCAGGTCGTGATCCCAGAGTCCTGGGATCGAGCCCCACATCGGGATCTCTGCTCAGTGGGGAGCCTGCTTCCTCCTCTCTCTCTGCCTGCCTCTCTGCCTATTTGTGATCTCTGTCTGTCAAATAAATAAATAAAATCTTTAAAAAAAATGAGGTTTATCCTATGCAGAATATAACCAACTTGAAGTCAAGGTTAGCAAAAATAGTACACATTCATTAGCATACTAGGTGAATCATAATTTATTTATACGCCTACTTTAGATCTGGGCCTGGGGGGCGATAGTGTTGGCGGTAATAGCCTCCATTTCAACAAGATAGCTTTTTAGTTTAAAGGTAGAAACTACTGGGCCTATTTTCTTCCATAACATTCTCAAAAGAACAAAACTAAAAAAGGAACCAAAATGTGAAATCATTCACATTAAGTACAGGCATTTAAGGATTATCACCATATAAATATATATTCTTTGAAAAAAACTCATTCTAGTTCAGACATTAAAAATTACAAGAGGGGCGCCTGGGTGGCTCAGTGGTTTAAGCCGCTGCCTTCGGCTCAGGTCATGATCTCAGGGTCCTGGGATCGAGTCCCGCATCAGGCTCTCTGCTCGGCAGGGAGCCTGCTTCCCTCTCACTCTCTCTGCCTGCCTCTCTGCCTACTTGTGATCTCTCTCTGTCAAATAAATAAATAAAATCTTTAAAAAAAAATTACAAGATATTTTGTAATTACAAAATAGGATGAATAGGTTTACAAGCTTACCTTTCAACAGATAACTATAGCTATAACCAAAACAACTGTTATACAAATATTTACAAGGCTAAATTTTCTCTAATATTTACACCTTGAATCACATTCAGTCCATCCTCTCACTGGCCTTCCTCAATCTAGCCTATGCAATCTTTATACTCTTGTTCTCATCCAGAACAGTCATCTTGAATTGCTCACACACAAGTTTTTTTTAGGATTTGAGCTAATGATCTCAGTTGCTTTATTTTCCTTTTAAAGGGGTGAGAAATTTCAAGTATCTTGTCCATAGAAAATACTTTGGTAGAATAAGTGTTGAAATTCATCCTAGAAGAAAGTGTTGAAACTCATCAAGTGTGTTCTTATTGGAAATCCACCCAGCAGCTTTAAAAAATGAAAATATAAGTAAAACTAATGGTAATCACTAACAACCCAGCATTATTATCCTTATATTAGAGTTATATTATAGCAAAACAAAAACAAACTTTCAAATATAGTAGAGAACTACATCCTTAGAATCTTCAAATGAAAACCAAACAGCTGAGAAACTAAAAGACAAAGAGATTTTTGTTTTGGTTTAGCTTCAGACCTAACCCTCATCTAATCCCTTAATACAAAATTTAAAGCACAGATAATTTTTTGTTTGTTTTTTTCTTTTTTTATGTGGCATAAAATACAGATATAGTCTGGTGAAAACAAGTTTTCTATTCAGGATCTGAAACACAGTAAAGTTTCAGGCTCTTGTTAATATTTTCAGAAAGATATAAGCATATTTATGTATAGTTTCTGTAATATATTCTTGAGTTTTAACATATCTATGGGAAAGTTGCTATTTATGTTATCTTAGGTTCATCTGAGCATGGATTTCTGCTCCTCAGGTTGTATTATATAGCATTATACTCTACTACATCATATATATATATATAATTTCTCTATATGTTTGAAAGATTTTCAATTTTGTGAAATGTCAGGGCAGAACATAGAAATGGCTCAACATGTTTTTAAAAAACTAATTGCGTTTGAGATGACATGGTCACATAAATATGGCTGAAAGTTTGTGGAATTTCTAGATTAATAATCTAGAATCTATATTATTATTATAATCTATATTATATTATATCTATATCAATTGTATTATATAGATTATTATTATCTATATGATAATAATAATTAATAATTGTCAGTTATATTTTGGCTCTAATGAAACTTCTTTATGGAAGCTTGCCATAATCACCCACTTTATTGCTCTTCCCTCTAACCTACTACTGTGTATCACATTAGCCTGTTTACTCACTTCAGAAAATGTGTCAGTAATTTATATGATTTTATTAATTTGTGTATGATGTCTGTTTCCCCCATTATAATATGAATTTGATATACAATCAAGATCTTATTTCTGTTCTTATCCACTGCATCCTACTCTAGAAGAGTTCCTATCTGGTGAGCTCCTGGAAACTATGAATGAATAAATAAATGAGTAAATGAATATCATCACTATCATCACTTATTTTTCTTACATATTTATGTAAGTGGGGGGGCATTATAAGTACTGACTATACAAAACTTCATTTCTACTTATGTTTCATTGCTCAGATGTGATTATCTGAAATAATATAAGCTTTTTAGATATTAAGATTTGAAAAAAATCCCTTTTTTCTAATCTAATTTCTCATCTGTAAAAATTACTTAAACAAAATACTGAAAAATGTGAAATCACAATATTCACTCACGAAAAATATCATTTTAGCAAATACTACTATAATCCCATATCCTTATAAATTCAGGATTTGATGGAATCAAATAGATTTGTTTTTTATTTCATTAAGTACAGCGGTTGCAAAAGCATGTTAAATAAAAAGCAAAAGGGAATTATGGTACTTTGATATATCATACTGATTTTAACCATAAAATTAATTGTTTTGTGATGCCAACTTCCTTAACAGGTAAATTTGATAAGTCTCCATTTGCTTGTGAATTCTTAAAATAGGGTAGATTGATATATTACTCGTTCTATATGTAATCACAGAAACTGCAATCAAGTGCGGCCTTCTTAAATCCAACTGTCAAGCCTTATCCATGAGCAGGCCCTATGAAGAGTCAGAGTAGGCAGCTGAATATGCCATATAATTTGAAAGCACTGGGAAATATTTTTACTTAAAATATCTTCCTCATTACATTTCTCTGTGCATGAAATTTCATCTTTAGAAATCCCTTGGGGTTTTAACTTTAGTTTTCACTTAATACTTAGAAGTGTGACTCTTCTTTTACAAATGCTTTTTGAGAGCTCATATGGAGACTCAGGGAACACATTCCCTCTTATACCACCTAAAGAACTGTTTCCCTATTTCAGGGAAGTCGTTCCAGTCATGAAATTCAGATATAATTTATAAAGAAGAAAAGAAGGCCACATGTATAGTTGGCCAGATTGGTCAGCTCATATCTGGGGAGTCACTCACTTTGCACTCATATGCCCTTATAGGGAGTTAGTTGACCAAAATTAGAGGCCAGAAGAAAGATTGTGAGAAAGAATTCACACAAAAAAATCTTATTATATTTGAGAGAATATTTAGTTTATCCCCTTATTACACTAAGGAACTGAAGATTGACAAGACTATACTTGCTTGGAGAAATACAGATTCTTTTGGATGAGAAATAACACCCGTACTTCCTGACAATCCCTTTTTCTACTGTGTACAATTACCTCCCATCCAAATCAGAAGAGAAAAAAATATAGTTGCAATGTAATTATTCTTTTCTCTGTGTATGTGTTCTTATTTTGTCTTTGTTGCACTTAATAAAATTCATTTTGAATGGGGCACCTGCGTGGCTCAGTCTGACCCTCTGACTCTTAATTTTGGATAAGGTTGTGATCTCAGGGTCACAGGATTTAATTGGGTGCTGCACTCAGTGGGGAGGCTGTTTGAAGTTCTCTCCCTTTTGGTCTCTCTCCCCTTCTGTCCTTCTCTGCTAGTGCTCTCTCTCTCTCTCTAAAATAAATAAATAAAATATTTAAAAAAAACCAAAAAACAAACAAACAAAAAAAACCTCATTTAGAATTGATTACCCACCAGAATGAAGCTCCTTATTCCATTACTTAAACATTTGTTAGTCTTACTTCCCATTTAATTTGAGTAATAAATATAAAATATTCAATTACTAATACTTCCCATTTTCTTTTTCTCTTTTATTTTATACTTAGGAATTAATTAATATGCTTCAACATACCATATGCTTTGCTTATGTATTATATTTATTGCCCATTCCCTGCACCATCCATCAGAATTAAGTTTTATGAGGACATAGATTTTTACTGATTTTATTCGTGGCTAGGTTTCCAGTGTCTCCAACAATCTGGCACATATTCAGTATTTAATAGTACTTTTTGAGTGGAAAAAATGCATGATATTTGAGATAAGAGAAGCAAAATATTCATTAAACCAAAATGCTACCAGTAGCACTCTACCACTAATACATATTTCTAATACCAAATATAATAATGAACAGGGCACATGTATATGTTTTAAAAAGGCAGTGGCAAACAAATCAAGAAAACCCTACAGAATGTAGTAATATTTCAGAATTGCAAATCTCATCTTTTAATGGACTGTTACTTTATAATCCGGAGTCCTTCTTAAGTGAGTTCTATTTTACAGCTTCTAAAGTTGCATTGCAAGTGATTTTAAGGTTTATAGGATTTATTTCTCCATTTCCTCTTACTTTTCTTTTCAAAATTTGCTAATAAATAAAAGATAAAAGGAAAAAATGGACTTCAGTCAATCGTCATGCATTAGTCAGTGCTCTTCTCTGTGTATGTAGTACTTAGATGCTCTTTAATTGGCTGTGATGGGCAGAAAAGGTCTGGTTTAGAATGTCAGAAAATAATAGAACCCAGAGAAAAAATTATTTAAAGGTACATGTAGTATTAAACTGTCCAGTGAAAGAAAAAAATTGCTTGATATTATTTCTGTTTTAATAGTATATTTTATTTAATTGTAAGATGAAAATTTGTAACTCAGTTGTGAGAGACAGCTAAACTCTTGGTTCTCCATATCTCTTTAAAAATTAGAATACTAAATAATTTGTTCGATATAGTGTATGATCACTGAACTCACATCAATATTTTTAAACTATTTATAAAGAAAAAGTTCACTGTTCATTACAAGGGTATGTAACTGTGGTATTCCTTCCTAAACTTATCAGAGAGAACTCTCAGCAACTGTGCATTAGTGTCTGTTTTGATTTTGGTTAACCACTTAACATCTTAGCTTATCTTCAATCAACATAAAGCTTGTCTGACTCACTGACTCTACATGTGATTTAAAGTTTTCATGGTATATGAAGAATGTGATTTAAAACGTAATTTTATTGGACATGTGTAACATAGTGTTGTAAGTTAAAAAAGAAAAGTTGAGGCAGTTCAGTCTAAAAGATAAATTAGCCATTTATCAGGAGCTAGACATTTAGGACTAAAATCATATTCACAAGATGGTCCAACACCCACAGTCTGATGGTGTGTAATCATGACAGCACAACATAAGTATTTTTTAAAGATCCTGGATATAAAGAAGCAGATATAGGCACACTCTAACCTGTGCAACTCTATATAACAATAAGAACAAACTTCAAAAAGCAGTTGCAGCAGACAGAAATGTAAGATCATTAACTAGAAACTTGAGGCCATTTATTATAGGAGTAAACAACTTCTCTAGCTAAACAAAGTCTGTATTACTGTACTATTAATTTATAGTAAGCATTTCTTATCTTTAACTTTTAAAATCATGTTCCTATTTTTCCTTTGGGTTAGCATATAAGTTTATAATTTAGAAAGTCTTCTATTGGGAAATTCAGAAAAGAAATCAAAGTATTTTGGATTTACTTAATAAATGATGGTGGTTAAAATGAGATACATAATGAAAAATTATTTTCCTTTCTGTTCCTCTCTTCCAGGCTCTCTTCTTCCCACATTTTTTCCCTTCAAACATACAAACAATATTTATTGCACACAAATTGTGTTTTAAAATTCTGCTTGGTACTAATGCTATAAATACAAATTAGACAAAATATCTAACCCCAAAAAGCTTATAGTGACTACAGAAATTTTCAAATAAAAAGATTGGGAGGGAGACAAACCATAAATGACTCTTAATCTCACAAAACAAACTGGGGGTTGCTGGGGGGAGGTGGGATTGGGAGAGGGGGAGCGGGCTATGGACATTGGGGAGGGGAGGCGAACCATAAGAGACTATGGACTCTGAAAAACAACCTGAGGGTTTTGAAGGGTCAGGGGTGGGAGGTTGGGGGAACAGGTGGTGGGTGATGGGGAGGGCACGTTTTGCATGGAGCACTGGGTGTTGTGCAAAAAGAATGAATACTGTTACGCTGAAAAAAAAAATAAATAAAAAGGGAAAAAAAAAAAAAAGATGTCATTCCCCTTTGCTTAAATCAAATAGACATTTATGAGATTCTTGTCATAAAGTTGCTGAGAGACATGTCCTTATTCTTTTTTTTCTGTATCATATTTGCTATAACATTTGGCCTGTCAAAATTGCTCAAAATAATTTTACTAAATTACTGTTTTATGTATTATGTATTCTGTGTTATATGTTCTGTATTATACTGTTCTGTGTAGGACTCTTCCTTGATGATACTCCCCGTTTCATATTAATGTGGTATGGACTTTTTCTGTAAGTCTGTCAGTGACTGGAAGAAGATATATAAAAACTGTTTAATGGTATTTAAAAATTCATATATGGGTGCCTGGGTGGCTCAGTCAGTGCCTTCAGCTCAGGTCACGATCCCAGGGTCCTGGGATTGAGCCCATGTTGGGCTCCCTGCTCGGCCAGGAGTCTGCTTGTCCCTTTCCCTCTGCCCTGATCGTGTTCTCTGTCTCTGTCTTTCTTTCTCTCTCTCAAACAAACAAATAGAATCTTTTTAAAAAAAGTAAAAATTCATATGATTAGTACATTATAGAGAAATCAAACATCATTTCTGTCTCTCTTTATGTGTCTATGTATTTCTCCCTTGACAATACATATATTTCAATAAGGGCACAATCATGACTCATAGGCAGATAGAAGGCAAATGAAGAAATAAGACTTTAATAGATTACTTGAAATCAGAGTATCATTTTTTGGTGATATTCTATCCTTTCTATGTGCTAAAGAGAAAATTTATTGTATGAGTTTTTAATCATGTACTTTTCAGCCAGAAAGAATGGTGTTAAACCCAGCACAAACTTCCCAATTGACAGTGTGATGCTCTTTACTCTTCTTCACTGGGCTGTAGTTTCTAAGAAAAGAAGGACTGATTCACCAAGTGCACTGATGTATTTCCAGCACATAGCATGATGCCTCATACATGGTAGCTATTCAATAAATATGTCTTTTACAAATGAATGGTTTCCAAAGTTTTAAAGTCCTCTTAAGACCTTATGAAAAAGCAAATATTATTCCATTCTAAGCTAGTTTTAGATCTTGACTCAAGCAGCTTTTTTACATAACCCCAAAAGAGATTAAGGCCCCTGGTAATTGCTCTAGTAACACCTCATAGTTGTCCTACATGGCACTTACCACATTATAACATTTGGTAGTTATTAAGTAACTACTACTTTACTTCTTGTCTTCTGCATAGGAAAAGAACACATTTACTTAGTTCATCACTTTGTCTCTGCTAAGTATAATATTCCTAGAAACAATATTAACAAATCAGAAAATATTAAATGATTTAAGGAATTACTGTGCTTCAGCTTATCATTAATAAAAATGCTAATCGATTTTATCATGGTTTTTGAAATATAGCTACACTGTTAGAAGGGTAAAATTATAGGTTTTATATCATGTTTCCCATCCTTCCTTAAATCTAAAACTTAAAAAGATCACCAATCTGCAATTAAGTTAGCCCAAGTAATTCTAATTTTACAACTATTAGATTATCAGCCCTTTAAATATTTACTTAAATTCATATTTTAAGGTTATTATTTGTTATTAAAATAGAACACACAAATTTCACATCTTTTAGGCAAAAATTATATACAATAAAGAAATAACTCTTAGTTTTCAATAAAGCTTTAAACTCATCGTCCTTTTCAACTAGAGTTATATTGCCTTTCAACAGCTAAAAATATGAAGAGCAAGGTAACCTTTGAGAAAAGAGAAATGTCATCTTTATTGCCAATAGGGCACAAAAACATGACAGATTTTTTATTGGTAATATTCAGGAAACTGATGACAAAGGTGTCTTGTCAGTGAATGATAATTGCTGAATTTCCATGAGTCTGTTGGAATTTCACTGTTCCTGTGCAAAACTGTGAGGCAGAGAAGTTTCCCTCTTAGCTTCTCATTCATATTCTTCTCTTTTAACACATCTCTTCACATGGTCTCCATGAATGCTCAGCACACTCATAGTTCCCTTTCATTTCACAGAGCTCCTCACTTCAGCACTCCACCCTACTTTATCTCCCCTGAACTATGATACAGGTTATTTATTTCAAATCTCACATATAATGCTCCATATTCTAGTTTATTTTGTCAGCTATTGTCATTAAACAAAGTAGTCTGATAAAATAAGTCACACAAAGCTGATGGTGTATTTTATTATTCTTTGCATTTGTATATTCATTTTATTTTATTTTTTTTCATCTCACACAAACTACCATTTTATTTTTGTTCTGGTGAGAATATCAAAGCTCTACTCTCACAGTAACTTTCAGGGATACAATCCAGCATTAACTATAGTCACGTGCTGTACATTAGATCACTGAGGTTTATTTATCTTCCATCAGAAAGTTTATACCCTTGGATAACATCTCCCCATTTCCTGTACCCCTGAGCCTCTGACTATGTGTGATGTTTTTAGATTTCACATAAAAGTGAGATCGTATAGTATTTGTCTTTCTCTGACTCTTTTCACTTAGCACAATGCCTTCAAGGTCCATCTATGTTGTCACAAAACACACAGTTTCCTTCTTTTTTGAGGCAAAGTAATATCACTATATATGTGTGTATGTATGTGTATGTATTCATATTTTGTTTATTCACTCATCCATCAGTGGACAATTAGGTTGTTTCCACGTCTTGACTCTTGTGAATAATGTTGCAATGAGCGTGGAGATGCAGGTACCTCTTTGAAACAATAATTTCATCATATATATACTCAGAAGTGGGATTGTTGAATCATATGGCAGTTCTCTTATGTATGTATGTATGTATGTATGTATTATCTCTACCCCCAACGTGGGGCTTGAATTCACAACCCTGAGATCAGGAGTCACATGCTTTACCAACTAAGCCAGCCAGGCTCCCCAGCAGTTCTTTTTGTAGTGTTTTGAGGAGCCTCCATACTATTTTCTGTAATGGTTGTACCAATTTATATTCTCACCAGTAGTAGTCTACCAGATTCCATTTCCTCTACATCTTCACTAGCATCTGTTATCTCTTTTCTTCTTTTATAATAGCAATTTTAAAAGTGTGAAGTGATATCTCATTGTTGAGCACTTTTTCGTACACTTGTTGACCATTTTTATGTCTTCTTTGGAAAAATGTCAATTCAAGACCTCTGCCCATTTTTTGGTGATTTTTTTCTTTTAGTGTGTATCTTCTTCTTTTTTAAAATGTTTTAAAATTTAAATTTAAAATCAATTTAATTAATATATAGAATATTTCATTTTAAAATTAGATGTGTGAGGGCAACCTTCTCGGGTCTCCTCCCTCTTTGGGAGTTTTTACTATCACTCAATAATACTGTTCTGTTGCCCACCAATATATGTATATTGGTGGGATATATATATATAGAGAGAGAGATAGATAGATAGATATAGATATACACACATATGTGTATATATATATTTATAAAAAAAATTAGATGTATGAAAGTGACACTATATTATCTCAGATTAATATAGCAATCATCAGGCAATATAAGGACTTTTTATAGGTAGAGGCATATCAGGCAGAACAGAACTCTCACTGACTAAAAATTCTGGATCCTATTTGCCTATATTATTCTTGTACTTTTTTTGAGTTGTTGTAAAAATATCATTGAGTAGTCCCACATATTAATCCTGTTGATGAAAGAATATAAACTTTAATTTTTAAAAAGTAGCCTTCTGCAATAGTCTTAGGAATAAAATTTTAAAAAGAATGAGGCTTCAGTTTAAGAGGATTAACCTAAAACACATTATATTTATCATCAATAATCACAGTGACAATGCCAAGTTGGTTGGAACATTGCTGTGACAATGTTCACAGCAATGGCCAACCTGCCATTATGCTACATGTAAAGCACTTTAGATGGTAGCAAGTATCATTTCTTAGTACATATGAACCATCACAGCCATTAGTACTGGAAGACAGTTTAAGCCTCCTGGCAAAGGAATTACATAGCATCAATATTTGTAAGAAAACTACAAAACTCCCCCTGCTGGCAGAAAGTACTAGGAAAATTATCATAGTAAACAAATCTTTTTTCAGGTAAGAAGAGAGGGGGGAAATGATAAGAATCAATCAGCTGCCCAAGGTAATATAATAATCAGAAACCAATCAGCAATCTGGGGCGGTGAGTAGCTTTCTAATGGTTGATAGGTAATGATACATAGTCAGAAAAACAGGCTCATAGGTAAGTAACCTTCATTTTTCCAAAGGCAATGCACACCATTTATTATACTGTCATGATTCCATAGCTGGAGGCTTAGAGAGCTCTTAACTTGTAAATAGATTTTGGATAATGGTTAACTCCAAATGACTTCATTCTTGAGGCAGATTACAGATAGCAATTTTTTAGGAAGAACTGATGGCAAGACTAGCTACTTGTCTTGTAATTTTCCACTACTGTAACATTTTGACCCTTAGAAAAATGTTGAATTAGTGCTATTTGACCAGTTTTGTTATTGTCGCCAGATTTCTGTTGTTAGAGTAGCAGCATCTTCTCAAATGTCTAAGGTTTCCATGATCCAGATAAGTGATTTTCAACATGAACTTTCAGAGTCAGAGACAGTTTAGAACAGAGTATATATAACTAGTAAGGCATAAACTGGAGATGCTCTCTTAGGTGGTGATATTTTAACAGAAATTAAAATCTTAATACAAGACACTCTAATTAGAATGTAAAGCATTGGCACATATTTAAATACATGGGATTATTTGGGAGAATATTTCTCAAGGCATTTTTTTTTGTTCCATTTTCTTATAAAGGCAAATTGAGAGGTTTACATCAGTATTTCCACAAGATACTATTTGTACATACAAGGGCCTGTGTTCAAAAAATTTGGGGAAGCACCAGTTAGTGTATTATCTCTTAATGTACCTAACATGAGTCAGTATATTGAATTATTTGGAATTAAAAATTTGGGATTTTTTTAATGCTTTTCCAAACGTATACAACCATGGAAAACTTTTTAATGTAAATCCTTATGATATTCAGTGAAACACAACTTTAGAAATACTGATCTAGAAAAGAAGGACATTGACTTGTCTTTGATTACAGTTATTTTTCCAAGGAACAAAGGCATAGTAAGATATATGAAGATTTTATAAAAAGCTATATATAAAGTTAGTAAACATTAGATGTAAAATTGTGTAATGATGCCATATGTGAAATTATTTTAGTTGTTCACAGTGGTTACTGCCATGTTTATAACTTGCCCCGCTGCCGAATATTTTGCAGTACATATAGCTCATGGAAAGCAATATGTGATGATCATAAGGCAATTTTTCCTCACTCTAAATAGAGATTTGAGTCACAGTAGAGCAGAAAGGGCATTATAGATTGATAGTGCACTCAAATGCTCACAGGTGAAAAAGAATATTGCAATTTCAGGGAGACAGGATAGCTCAGGACAAATGTAGTCTCTCATGTCTGCTGGTACAATGTTTAGTATAAAAGGGAAATGAAGATGCAAAGAACAATGGTCAGAACATTAAATGCTTTGAATGCAAGGCCAAAGTCTTAGAACATGGCCTATAATCTTTGAAGAGGAGGCTTTTATGTAGTGGGAACAATTGAGAAAAAATAAAAATGTTCATGGCCTGCAATTTTCTCCTGCAAATTAAAAGAACCTTGTTGAATTCCATGAATAATATATATTTTTATAACTAGGATGAGCTATTTTATTTAATAGAAAAATGTTACTAAGAAATTGGTACTGCTCTTTAATAATAAAAATTAATATTAATATCTAGAAATATTTTAGAATGAACAACACAAAAACAGCTTTATCGTTCATCCCTCTCACTTGTGACCTGGAAGGTTTACCTGCAAGATCTCACTGTATTCTCACTTTATAGCAGAAACTATTGAAGTTTGGAGACTTCAAGTTACTTTCTCAAGCTCACACTTAGAAGATCTGGGGATTCAAATTTATTCCTTTCAATGCAGTGTTTATTGACCATCTATTTAGTGTCAGGTACTGTGTAGGCCACTGGGAATAGAGCAATGAACAAAATAGTCCTTCCTTAGCCTTTTCAAAACCATGCCATTTTATTTTGTAGATTGCTCTCTGTCTACTTGGGCAAGCCCACCTGAAGCATCATTACCACCTGAGATCTCCTGGAATAGCCAGATGCTAGGACATTGTTACTATCATTGCATTGCTTCACAAATTCTAGACCCAAGTGCCACCGGGGCACAACACAGCATCATTCACAGGCTAAACATCTCTACAAATTCCTTTTGTGAAACCTTCATTTTCAAGTTTGTATTTACATATTAGTTGTACCACATTCACTCTATAGTACCCTGTGCTTTTCCTTCGCAAAAAATGAACACTGTACTTGAAATCAGATTGCCAAGCTAAAAGGTATATATGCTGGTGGTGGGCACTGAGTTGCTCATGTCTGTGCTTTCTGAGACCAATTTGTACCTGGAGTGCACTGTGACTTAGAAATACAGTTAAGACTTATTTTGTATAAATAAGTCCTTCTACTTAGTGGAGGAAAAAAATCTATAGTAATAAGACTAGACATCAATTGGGAGATATAAGAAATTATAAAAGTCCAGCCAAAGTAGAGGAAATAGGATAGAGAGGATTGATTAGGAAAATATTTAGAGAATAAAATCTGAAGTATTTAATGACTGACTAGGTGGAAATGAAAACAGAAGAATCTAGAGGAACTTCTATTTCTGAGTTGTACCTCTCTAAGGAAGGAAGAATGGAAAATATGACCAACTCTGTTTAAAAAGGTTGTTTCTGTATGTGTCTATCACATACAACGGTTGCTATTTTCCTGCTAATTTTATTTTCTCACACTCTGATTCCTAGAAAATTCCATTATTTTTGTGTCTTATTCTATAACTTATATACTCACCACGACTCTAACATATCATATGTAAGACTAGCTCTCTATACCCTACTATATACTAACTTTATCTCTTAAGCTTCAGACTCTTATATCCACTTCCCTACTAGACACATGTCCAGATTAATTTCCCACTGGTAAACTAATTCAGTATGTCCTAATCTATACTTACAGTATTTGTATTCAAAATTTTTCTTCCTGCTACACAGCACAATACAAACTGTATAATCTGGGTTGGCTCCCTTTCATTCTATAAACCTGAAGAAGAGGAATAATGCCTATATGAGATTATTTCTATAAAGATTAACAGCACAGAAGTATTAGCATTATGTTCTTACACTAGCAAAATCTCAACAATTAAAAACTGTTGATGACTAGTTTATTCATTTATTCACTAATTCTGAAACAAATATTACTAAGGAATTGTTTTGTGAAGAGGCCGTTATAGGTATCAAAGATGGAGCAAAAAATACGTAAGGCCTCAATTCTCCTACAGTTTCATTCTAATTAGCGGAAAGCAAACGATAAAAAATAAATATATGATAAAGTTAATGGTATAAGAGTTACAAAGATAAATAAACAAGCCCTTAAATAATGCAAGATAAGTAGGAGTGATCTTTTGGTAAAGAAATCACTGAAGGTCATTCTGGAGAGGTGACATTTGAGCAAAGACATGGTAAAGTGAAGAATGAATAGGATGAAGTACTTTCAAGGCAGAGATGAGGAACTGAAAAGGTAGAAGCATGCTTGGTATATTTAAGGATTAGCAAGAGGTCAGTATGGCTGTTGTTAAGTGAGCAAGAGGTGAAATCCACAGGAGATAAGGTCAGAAAGATAGCCACAGGCCAGTATTTTGATGTTTATTTACTGCATACTATAGATTGTCCTTTATTCTAGAAACACCAGGGGGAGGTATAAAATGAAGCCTCTTTAAAAAGAAGCTATTATAAAAATAATAACAGTATTAACAAACCTTGTGTAAATAAATAATGAAAAAATTATTTTAAAAAAGTCAGTGATGGGGCACCTGGGTGGCTCAGTGGGTTAAAGCCTCTGCCTTCGGCTAAGGTCATGGTCCCGGGGTCCTGGGATCAAGTCCCGCATCAGGCTCTCTGCTCAGCAGGGAGGGAGCCTGCTTCCTCCTTTCTCTCTGCCTGCTTCTCTGCCTACTTGTGATCTCTGTCAAATAAATAAATAAAATCTTTAAAACAGTAAAAATAAAATAAGTCAGTGATACTGTGATCAGACTAAATTTAAATTGAAAATGATATTGTCTTACAGTTGTTTAGATGAACAGCACTAGCTAAATCAGATTTTACTTTTTTTCTCTGTATAGTTCGGCACTTCTTGTACATATTGGTCTTGAGTATAGCTTATTTATTCCTACATTTTTTTAATTACCAAAGCTATTCTTAACACGTGGTAAAAATGATGCATTTTAACCTACTTTAAGTTTGCTCTTTAAAGTGCACTTGGCTCATCATAAATATTCAAGATGCAATCAATCATGTTCTATTTTGAATATCTTCTAGGAAATTTCATAATTATAGCATGTTATATTAAAATTTTACATATAAGTTTGAATCCAAGATTCTGCACTTCCCATAAGACATTTTTTTCATAAGAAAATACATACCAGCTGACCCGCAATCCAATATAAAGATATTTCATTTTTCAAATTAGTGTTTTGATGGTGATAAGCAAAAATGTTAATATTAACACAAAACACTTGCTGAGGACTATAACCATAGAAATGTCATATTTCTTTTAATTGGTTACAACATAGCCACACCTCTAGAACTTTTAAGAATTAATACTCTTTCATTTAATTTTTTTTAAATTTTGAAGATTTTATTCATTTATTTGAGAGAGAGAAAGAGAGAGAGCACATGCACATGGGGGCAGAGGAGGGTTAGGGGGAGGAGAGAGAAAATCTCAAGCAGACTCCCTGCTAAGGGAGGAACTTGACACAAGGCTCAATCTCCTGATGTTGAGTTCATGACCTGAGTCAAAATCAAGAGTCAAGATATATGACCGACTGAGCCACCCAGGTACCCCAAGAATTGTTACTCTTTTATAAGAAAATTATGTTTGCTTTTCTTTGTATATAGTGTTATATACACATCCTGAAAGCTTGATTTCATTAGTACTCAAAAAATTTGTAGGGATTTATCCCATAAAAACATCTAAACAGTTTACTTTAGAAAGAGATACAAACATGCCCAATAATTATTTATTTAGGGTTTGAATTTAATAATATGCTGGGTAAGGAAAAGTTCGACTCTCTGAAGAGAGTTCAGTGAGTCTCCTCAACTCTGAAGTAGGACAGTGTCATATAGAATAAGGGAGAAATACCTCCCAATTACGATAGAGTTGTAAAGGCATTTGCTGATTGCTTATAGAAGGAAATTGGAACTCTAACTTGCTTATTATTATCACAATGTGATGTTTTTTTAGCAGGCATCAAATGAGGTTCACTTTTTAAAAAGGTCTGAAATGTTAAGACTTGAGTTAGCTTGGAGTCATGGAAGAGTCAGACCCATGCATATGCACATGAGTATAACTGAAGAGAGATCTCCTTTATCATTACTTATACTCATTTAGCATACCATAACTTAAAGGATAAAAATCCCAAGTATGTATTTCAAGATGTTATTTGGTTCAGTAACTGTTGGTCTAATCAGCATTTTTTGTTATTATTCTTTTCTTTTTTCTCTATTTATTCTATATTTGGCTATAGTAAATTGGTTGCAATTCCTCCATCCCTGGTATGCTGTAGATACCTAAAATGCCTTTACACATACTGTTTCCTTTGCCTTTCAATCAGTGTTAATAAATACCTATTAACAATGTGTATTTAATAGGTGTTTATTGTACATTAATTTTATACTAGGAAATAAGATATAAAATGGTAAACTAAAAAAATGACAAGATTTATTCATTTAATATGTATTTTGAATATCTACTTTGTGCTAGGCAATGTGCTATGAAGTAAAGATAACATGATAAGCTAAACATAAATTACCACCATCATAGTGTTAAAGGAAACCAGAATACCAGCCCTACATATGTTCTCTTTGACATAAAAATTATTTTGAGCTGAAGGTAATTAAAAAGGAACAAATTCAGAGAGTTTTCTCTGCCATCCATGTCCTTTTCTGCTTCAACCCAGAAATAAATTCTTCTTTTACTAGAGACAAACTCTTATCAACCAAGAGATGACACTGGAGGAATCTCAAACAAACCCATTCCATTAATTTCCTCTCATATATTTTCCTTACAACAGTTTGTCACCCTTGGAAGCCTAAAACTGCTTTCCTTTGTTCTGTCTTTTCTCTACGATTTATTTTTCTTTGTTAAAGATGCCACGTAAGCAAGAGTTCTATGCCACCCCCTTGAGCTACTTTTCACTGAGGTTTCTCCCACAAAATGTATGATGCATGTTAATAAACGATTTGTTTTTCTCTTGTTAATCTATCTTTTTATTAAAGAACCCCAGCTGAAAATCTACGATGTTTCTGAAGTACAATTTTGTCTCACCTAAATATTTACATTAAAGTGGAAGTTTCAAAAGGCAAACAAGTAAATGATGTAAGATATGTCCTGTTAGGATTATCAAAGGAAAAACTGTACTGGGCAAAGTTAAACAAGGAAGGAAATTTTTTCCCCAGGGTATCACAACAGGGGAAGTAGGCCAAAACTAATTTGAACTCAATTTTACTGAAATAAAGAGTGAGAGAATTTTTGAGGGTTGAAATGAACTAGTGAAAAAATACCAGAGGATGTTTAAAAGGAGGATGATCAGAGGAATGTGTGGGATACATTGAGTTATTACCTGAGTTTGCAGATATTTTTTTCTGTGATTAGGCTATCTGTGTTTGCTAATTGGCTGCCATGGAAATTAGGCTCCCATCCACTTCATAGAGACCCAGAGGAGTACTATCTTTCTTGATGATTAAATTTCAAAGGGATCTCTCCTATGTCTATGAGAAAGATATTTCTGGTTTGTAAACTGGCAAGAGGCTTTTGCAAAAAGACTAACATGAATCTTAAAGGGGCACAGAAAGAATTCATAATTACATGTTTTCTAAATAAAATATTTTAAGAAAAGAGAGGTCTGAAGCCTAGAATGAGGAAGAAGCCTGTCTAGCATACAGTCAAGCTGAGGTTAATGAGAAGGCCATCTTGGTCAAGAGAAAGCAAACAGGAAAGTGTAGTGGAGAGCAACTCGTTAAGAAAGGATTTTAAAGAGATGGCTGAGGAGGTGATATTGAGCAGTGCCAAAGAGATGGATATTCTGAAAGTATTCCACAGATGGGCCAAAGTTTCTTGTCAGGGAGAAAAGAAAAAAAAAAAAAAAACTTTCCTAATGTTCCCCTTTTAATTCCCATTCTCAACATTGTCCTAAAACAGCTGGAAAAGTTAAGTAGTTTCTCTAGTTTTCTCCTTTATATACTAGGACTAGAGGACTGCCCTGATCATAAGTACTTGGTTTCTACTCCCTAGCTCTTTAACTCTGTATCAAAACATGAGGCTAACTCTCACCACAGTTACTTTACGTAGTACTGGAAGTCTTAGCCATAGCAATCAGAAAACACCACCACCACCAACAACAACAACAATGAAAATAAAAGGTACCTAAATCATCAAAGAAGAAGTCAAACTTTCAGTATTTGCAGATGACATGAACCTCTACATAGAAAACCAAAAAACTCCACCAAAAAATTGCCAGAACTGATACAGGAATTCAGTAAAGTTGCAGAATACAAAATCAATGCACAGAAATCTGTTGCATTTCTATATAACAGTAATGAAGTCGCAGGAAGTGAAATCAAGGAATTTATCCCATTTACAATTGCACCAAAACCAATAAGTTACCTAGGGATAAACCTAACCAAAGAGGTAAAATATCTCTACTTTAAAAGCTATAAAACACTGATGAAAGAAATTGAAGGTAACACAAAAAAATGGAAAAACATTCCATGCTTATGGATTGGACGAACAAATATTGTTAAAATACATATATTACCCAAAGCAATGTATACATTTAATGCAATCTCTACCAAAACACCACCAGAATTTTTCACAGGACTAGAACAAACAATCCTAACAATTTATGGAACCACCAAAGACCCCAAATAGCCAAGAATTCCAAAAAAAAAGCAAAGCTGGAGGCTTCATAGTTCTGGACTTCAAGCTACCTTACAAAGTTATAGTCATCAATACAGTATGGTATTGGCACAAAAATAAACACATTGATCAAAATAACAGAATATAAAACCCAGAAATGGACCCAGAACTATAGGGTCAACTAATCTCTGACAAAAGAGGATAGAATATCCAATGGAAAAAAGACAGTCTTTTCAACAAATGGTGTAGGGGAAACTAGATAGCAACATTCAAAAGAATGAAACTGGACCACTTTCTTATACATACACAAAAAGAAACTCAAAATGAATTAAAGACCAAAATCTGAGGCAGGAAATTATTAACATCTTAGAGGAGAAAATAGGCAGTAACCTCTCTGACATCAGCTGTAGCAATTTTTTAATACATACATCTCCTTAAGCAAGGAAACAAAAGCAAAAATAAGCTATTGGGACCTCAACAAAATAAAAAGCTTCTGCACAAGGAAAACAATCAACAAAAATAAAAACAACTTACAAAATGGGAAAAGATATTTGCAAATTACATATATGATAAAGGGCATGTATCCAAAATCTAAAAATAACTTACCAAACGCAATACCCAAAAAGCAAATAATCTAGTTAAAAAATAGGCAGAAGATATACAGACAATTTTCCAAAGAATACATCCACATGGCCAACAGACACATGAACAGATGCTCAACATCATTCATCATCAGGGAAATACAAATCAAAACTAGGATGAGATGCTACCTCACACCTGGCAGAATGGCTAGAATTAACAGCACAAGAAACAGCAGGTATTGGCAAGGATGTAGAGAAAGCAGAACCCTGTTGCATTGTTGATGAGAATGCAAACTGGCGCAGCCACTCTGGAAAATAGTATGGAGGGTTCTCGAAAGTTAAAAATAGAACTACCCTATGATCCAGCAATTGCACTGCAAGGTCTTTACCCAAAGGATACAAAAATACTAATTTGAAGGGATACATGCACTCTAATGTTTACAACAGCATTATAAACAATAGTCAAATTATGAAAGGAGCCCCAATGTCCATCAGCTGATAAATGGATAAAAAAGAGTTGATAATACACACACACACACACACACACACACACACACACACACACACACACACAGATATGGTGGAATATTACTCAGCCATCGAAAATAAAGAAATCTTGCCATTTGCGAGAACATGGGTGGAGCTACAGAATATCAATGCTAAGTGAAATAAATCAGTCAGAGAAATACAAATACCATATGATTTCACTCATATGTGGAATTTAGATAACAAAACAATCAAACATGGGTGATAAGGTGGTGAGGGAGAGAGGCAAGCCAAGAAACAGACTTAACTACAGGGTACAAACTGAAGGTTACTGGAGGGGATGTGAATGGGGGGTTGGGTTAAATAAGTGATGGGGATAAAGGAGTGTACTTGTGATAATCACTGGGTGGTGTACCTAAGTGTTGAATCACTAAAGTTCTACACCTGAAACTAGTATTACATTGTATGTTAACTAACAGGAATTTAAATAAAAACTTACAAAAAAACCCCACCTCAATCCAATCCAACCTAAACCAACCAACCAACCAAACAAAACTATGAGGCTATTGGAGAGAAAATGGAAAGGACCACAAACATTTCTTATAGGAAAGAAATTTCTCTTGTGTGTTGCCTTACAAAGGACACAGTGTTAACTGTCATTATGTCTTTAACCATTGTTACTGTTTAATCTACAGTGTCTTTAACTTAAATTCAGTGCAGTTATTTCTGCAAAAATATTAGAATGCAATTCTATATTGCCATTTTTATTGGTTTTATACATTTCCAGTGATTGACAATTATATTCATAACAAAAACTTGCCTCTTGAGTCATCTACTTACAGTGGGCTAAAAACTCCAAATCAGAACATGGGTCACCCTGGTTGAAAATGTAAACTGAATTATAATTTTTTAAACAATAGAGTATCATCATTGTTATATAATCTATTCCAAACAACTGCTAACAAAGTGCTACCAAGTAGAGGTCCACTAGGGCCTTTTTAAAAAAAATAAATAAACTTCATTAACAGTTAATTTGTACATAAATAAGAATGAGATATTTGAATATTCTCTCAGAAATGTTAAATACTTCTCATGAAATTTTATTTACTTATTATTAAAATGGTTTCTTTCCTAATACAAAACTGGGGGGCGGTGTTCAGTTAGTTGTATTGTTATTCCCTCTCCCTCATGAACACCACACAGTGAATTTTCAAAACATGGCTTCTGGACTAGCTTGATTTATAAAGTTAAATGCCATATAAATAACCTGCATAAAGACTGGAAAAATTTCATAAGGAGTAACCATACTAATTAGTTTATATGATAATAGTCTGAAGTTATTGCTCAGTTTGAACAGTAGTAATTTTAGGAAATAAGTTATATATCCCTCTTATAGTCATATTTTTTTACTACAACAAATAAATACTTTTATCTTTCAATAAAGTAAAAATTTTAAATTTAAGCAAAATCCTGATTAGGGTGAAAGTGGGTAGTATGAACAGCAACTGACTGAGAAGTCCTAGTTGTTCTAAAAGATTTTTTTTAAATTTTATTTATTTGACAGACAGAGATCACAAGTAGGGACAGAGGCAGGCAGAGAGAGAGAGGAAGGGAAGCAGGCTCCCTGTTGAGCAGAGAGCCTGATGTGGGGCTCCATCCCAGAACCCTGGGATCATGACCTGAGCCGAAGGCCACCCAGTTGCCCCAGTATTTGTTGTTGTTTTTTTTTTGTTGTTGTTGTTTTTTTTTTTTAAAGATTTTATTTATTTATTTGACAGACACAGATCACAAGTAGGCAGAGAGGCAGGCAGAGAGAGAGAGGGAAGCAGGCTCCCCGCTGAGCAGAGAGCCCGACGCAGGACTCGATCCCAGGACCCCGAGATCACGACCCGAGCTGAAGGCAGTGGCCCAACCCACTGAGCCACCCAGGCGCTTGTTTTGTTTTGTTTTGTTTTTGTTTTTTTGACAGAGAGTGAGATCGCAAGTAGGCAGAAAGGCAGGCAGAGAGAGAGGGAAAAACAGACTCCCCACTGAGCCGGGAGCCTGATGCACCGCTCGATCCCAGGACCCTGAGATCATGACCTGAGCTGAAGGCAGAGGCTTAACCCACTGAGCCACCAGGCGCCCCTACTTTTTTTTTTTAAAGAAACTAGATTAATGAAAATGTTATGGTAGAACATAAATTAATGAAGCCTTATTCAGATGTGAGTTAACTGTTCTCTTTAAAATATTGCTACTAGTATGTGAACGGAAAAAAAATCTGATATTACAAAATTCCTTGTTTAAAATATGTTTAATTATGCTATAATTTAAACACATAGAAATAATTTCCTATGAACTGGAAGTTGTTCTTCACTAAAAAATGAAGAACTATAAAATTAACATTAGCCAACATTATTAAAATACTGAGAATGATTTTTACATTTTAATAATTTGTTCATTTTAGTTGACATTTTAAATAAGTAAATGCATTCATAATTTATCAGAAACAATTGTTCGTTTATATGTAGTGTCTTCTCCATTATTATTACTTTTAAAGATTTTAATTATTTATTTGATAGCAAGAGAGAGAATACAAGTAGGCAGAGCAGTAGGCAGAGGGAGAGGGAGAAAGAGACTCCCTGCTGTGCAGGGAGCCTGAGGTGGGGCTTAATCCCAGGGCCCTGGGATCCTGACCTGAGCTGAAAGCAGATGCTTAATGACTGAGTCACCCAGGCGCCCTGAGTTCTTAAATTATTAGGCAATGGTATTCTTTTTGTTCTTTAATTTTATTTTTTCAGTGTTCCAAGATTCATTGTTTGAGCACCACACCCAGTGTTCCATGCAATACATACCCTACTTAATACCCACCACCTTCCTCCCCTCCAAAACCCTCAGTTTGCTTCTCAGAGTCCAGTCTCCCATGCTTTGTCTCCCCCTCCGATTTCCCTCAATTCACTTTTCCCTCCTTCTCCTAATGTCCTGCATGTTATTCCTTATGCTCCACAAGTAAGTGAAACCATATGATAATTGACTCTCTCTGCTTGACTTATTTCGATCAGCATAATCTCCTCCAGTCCCCTCCATGCTGATACAAAAGTTGGGTATTCATACTTTCTGATGGAGGCATAATATTCCATAGTATATATGGATCATATCTTCTTTATCCATTCGTCTGTTGAAGGGCATCTTGGTTCTTGCCACAGTTTGGCAACCATGGCCATTGCTGCTATGAACATTGGGGTACAGATGGCCCTTCTTTTCACTACATCTGTATCTTTGGGGTAAATACCCAGTAATGCAATTGCAGGGTCATGGGGAAGCTCTATTTTTAATTTCTTAAGGAATCTCCACACTGTTCTCCAAAGTGGCTGCACCAACTTGCATTCCCACCAACAGTGTAAGAGGGTTCCCCTTTCTCCACATCCTCTCCAACACACGTTTCCTGTCTTGCTAATTTTGGCCATTCTAACTGGTATAAGGTGGTATCTCAATGTGGTTTTGATTTGAAACTCCCTGATGGCTAGGAATGGTGAACATTTTTTCATGCGTCTGTTAGCCATTTGTATGTTTTCATTGGAGAAGTGTCTGTTCATGTCTTCTGCACATTTTTTGACACAATTATCTGGTTTTTGAGTGTTGAGTTTGAGGAGTTCTTTATAGATCTTGGATATCAGCCCTTTGTAGGGAAAAACAATCTGAGGGTTTTGAAGGGGCAGGAGGTGGGAGGTTGGGGGAACCTGATGGTGGGTATTATTGAGGGCACGTATTGCATGGAGCACTGGGTGTGGCGCATAAACAATGAATTCTGTTACACTGAAAAGAAATTAAACTAAAAAAATTTAAAAAAGAGAAAAAAAAGAAGAAAAAAGAGAGAGAGAGAGAGAGAGAGAGAGAAGAGATGTCTCCAAAGGCAAAGGAAACAAAAGTGAAAATGAACTTTTGGGACTTCATCAAGATAAAACAGTATTCTTTGTTATGTAAATATTGGGTTGATATGGCCACCAACCACAGAGCTTTCTCTCTGGGTGGATCTGCCTATTTCTACCTTGTCAAGGATAAAACCCCCAATTGTTATGCACTACCGTCAGTAATAATGTAACAAAATAAAGGCACTGTGTAGCAAGGAGGAAGCAGTCAGTATCTCATTAGTCCTGCTGAACAAGATTTACACTGCAACACATCCTCAAGCTTCAGTCTATAAATTATGTACAACTGTTTACCCCCAGTTCAGTGACATATTTGTGGTTGCTATTTAAAATGTAGACAGAACAATACTTTTATGTACAGAATTTAACGAGAGGTCTGGGTTCTAAAAAAGCAAATTTTAACAGGAACATTTTACAGGTATATTAATGGATGAAGGTAATTTTTATAAAATATTCTATGATGAAGGATATATAACATGTTTGTAAGTCTTTTTAAGACACATAATAAAGAGTGAGAATAATGAGATTAGCATTTATTTTATTTAGAAAAAAATAATTGAAAAATATTCTCGAATATCTCAGATTGTACCCAGACTTTAGGCATTTGTATGTTCTACAGTAGCCTGGATCCCCACCCCCCCCACCAGAGGACTTAAAAAGAGTAATATGGCATAAAGCCCATTTTATTGAAAAAACAAAAATAGGCAAAATAATAGTTTCCTAGAGAAAGTACAAGAATTTATTACGTATCTTTTATAGTCTAGATAGGAATGATTTCACAGACATCATTTGAACTAAAAATTTAGTGGGACCTGAATTTGACTGCAGATATTGATATCTATCAAAGGAAGAGAAGTTGGGCACAATTACTTAAGCATTCAGATGCTCAGTTTACTCATCTAAAAAAAAAATGGAGTAACAGTAATTTTTATGTACTATAAATTTGTGAAAAATGTAACATAGGTGCATTAGGGTCCCTCAAAGAAGATGCACCTCTAAATGTCTAGGCTATTGATGTTTGATTTTATTCTTGGTCTTAACACATGCCTTAACCATTACTTATTTGTAATGATGTAATAATGGCATCATTAATTGAATCTTTACAGCCTCATATCAATCATACCACCACCCTAGTCACAAACTATCTCTTAATTTCTTTGATCAAGGATTTGAGGGTTTTTACTACTTATCTATTTTTTAAATAAATCTATTTTTTCTTTCCCATTACTACTTCCCTTCCCCCAAACATACATTCCTGTCAAACTACGTGACTTCATATTTCTTACATATTTCTTCCTCTGTGCCTTTATGCATATCATTATTTCCTCATCCTGAATTACCTTTCATTCACTGCTGTTCTAGCCTATAAAAATTACTCATCATCTAAGAATCAGTCAAATCCTGCATATAATTTTTACTGACCCTCATCTTTCCTTTCCTCATGTTGTATTTTGTGTATAGTATTTACATAGCTTACATAACAAATTGGTTTATGTTGCAATTGTGTAAACTTTATATTTTATAAATTATAAATGATATATTATGGCCCCCAAACCACAGTATATATCCTCGAAACCCTAACCTCTAGTATGTGTACGGTGTGTGTACAGTGTGTGTATGTGCTTTTTCTGAAGAGTATTGAACTTACCTGAAGTATGTTTTGCTAACAGAAATGAATCAGTTCTCAAATGAAAATCAGATAATTTGATCTGCTTTTCCCCATACTAAATGTAATACTTAAGTATAGAATATATATTGCAATGTGTCATAGTATTGTAGCCAAAGTTTTCTGTAAGATGACTTCTGACAATTTAGAAAGCAATTTGCAAATGCAACAGCAATAATCTCAAAACAGGACATTTAAATCATTTTTTCATATTTACAAAAGGTTAAGATATAACTTTGTTGAGATATGACTTATTTATTGACATATAATTTTATATATAGCTGGAACACTGAAACACACATTTATTGAAGGTATTCTATAAATGAAGGTACAGAACACCTTTACAAGGTTTTATTATAGAATGATTATAAACTAACTTTGAGGTTAAAAAATGTTTGCTTAAGAGTACTTAAAAAGAAACCAAAAACTTAATAATACACTGCCAATGTCACTAAAAAGTTTCAAGGAAAAGCGATCATTTTAAAATTAATATATTGTCTAACCAATAATTTAGATAAAAAACAAAAAGGAACATGAAAATATATTCAGACCGATCCTTTTTGCAAGAAGAATCTGGCAGCAACATCCTGTACCAGGTGGAGTTTATGCAGGTTCCTCCTGGGCCAGAAGCCAGTAGAGGATTGCAACAATCTAATCCTGAAATAACAAAATCCTGGATGACCATTTCAAGGTCTAATTCAAATAAACATGATTACCAACCTAATAGGGGCTCCTTTATGTGAAAGAAAGATAGAGTACCTTCCTTAGAAAACTAAATAGTTTAAAACAAGATAAATCCAGGAAATAGAGGAAGCAATAATAATATTTCAAAATTATTCATTTTTATCAGTAATTGAAGCATTTTGCTCAATTAAAGAAAAACTTAAAAAATAAATATTATAAAACATAGTAAGACCAGGGGCGCCTGGGTGGCTCAGTGGATTAAGCCACTGCCTTCGGCTCAGGTAATGATCTCAGGGTCCTGGGATCAAGCCCCGCGTCCAGCTCTCTGCTCCGCAGGGAGCCTGCTTCCTCCTCTCTCTCTGCCTGCCTCTCTGCCTACTTGTGATCTCTCTCTCTGTCAAGTAAATAAATAGAATCTTAAAAAAAAAAAATAGTAAGACCAAAAAGGAGCATTTTGCAGCTTCAGTTATTTCTGTAAATATTCTTCCACAGTCCATAGTGAATATATGTAATATATTGTAGGTAATCTGGCTGGCTAAATTATGGGAATTAGGCAAATATAAACTACTATGGACCATAATTTTTATTTTATTTTATTATTATTTTTTAAAATTTATTTGACAGACAGAGATCACAAGTAGGCAGAGAGGCAGGCAGAGAGAGAGGGGGAAGCAGGCTCCCTGCTGAGCAGGAGAGCCCGATGCAGGTCTCGATTCCAGGACCCCGAGATCATGACCTGGGCCGAAGGCAGAGGCTTAACTCACTGAGCCACCCAGGTGCCCTATTTTATTTTATTTTATTTTTAAAATATTTTTATTTATTTATTTGAGAGAGTGGGAGAATGAGAGGGACCACGAGCAGAGCAGAACAGAGGAAGAGGGAGAAGCAGACTTCCGGCTAAGCAGGGAATCCGATGTCGGTCTCCATCCCAGGAACTTGGGAGGCAGTCGCTTAATCAACTGAGCCACCTAGGCTCCCCATGACCATTGTTCTTACTATCTGATTGGAATCTAACTCTACTAGAAATACTTAAAAATGTATAAAATAAAGCTTGAAGTCCGGAATTGTGATGCCACCAACTTTGGCTTTCTTTTTCAATATTCCTTTGGCTATTCGAGGTCTTTTCTGGTTCCATATAAATTTGAGGATTGGAGGGAGACAAACCATAAATGACTCTTAATCTCACAAAACAAACTGGGGGTTGCTGGGGGGAGGTGGGATTGGGAGAGGGGGAGGGGGCTATGGACATTGGGGAGGGGAGGCGAACCATAAGAGACTATGGACTCTGAAAAACAACCTGAGGGTTTTGAAGGGTCAGGGGTGGGAGGTTGGGGGAACAGGTGGTGGGTAATAGGGAGGGCACGTTTTGCATGGAGCACTGGGTGTTGTGCAAAAACAATGAATACTGTTATGCTGAAAAAAATAAATAAAATGGGGAAAAATGTATAAAATAAGAAATATATTAAAGTTATTGATAGTTAACAATGAAATGATACACATAATAAAATGAAAAAATCATATTTTAAAAAGCCAATCTCAGACTGAATAAAGAAGAGAATAAAAGACCCATATTGCCAATAGGAAGAAAAAGACAATGACTGCCTATATGTATAAATGATACATGAACAAATGATATGAATAATTAATTAGGGGTTATAAATGTTATATTATGACCATCAGCAAAAGTCAGGCTAAGCTCAAAGAAAATAAAAGTTAACCTCAAAATAGTTGTTTTGTGTTGTTAGCCATGTTGGTACTTAAACGGGATTTTTATATTTACAACATTTTTAAACCTTGAATTCTGTCCACTTGAGGCTTTATTTTCACTTCAGTTCATTCAAACTAGGTTGTTAGATCTCCCTATCACTCTCCAGACACAGACACACACAGGATATATAATTATATAATCAGTTTATCATAACTGAAAATTTCACTATTAACTTTGATATTTAACATGTTAAGTTCATCTATAGTTCCATGAGCTCACACTAAATAAGACTGAACTGATAGATCTTTCAATGAGGAGCTAGCATTCTAAAACTTAGGTTAGTCTGTAGGCTGATATGCCAAACTGGGGCCACATTGAAGGACTGGAAATGTTTATGTCCAGAACTTTAATGAATCCTGATAATACACATTTGTTGATATTCCATAGAGTCCTAAATGAAGTATTAATAAATAGCTGTTTGATAAACTTATTAAATCTGCTCTCTCCTTGAGATTAAGCAGTCAAATCATGAATTATGGTTTTAGAAAACTAAGAAGTGAATTTGTCATAAGATTTGCTAAAATATCCATAATAAATAATGGTATAAAATATCCAAATATTTACATGACTAGATTAAAAAATATATATATTTACCTATTCTTTCTTTAAGAAAAAATTTTGACCTGTTCTATTCAACTATGACTAATAAAAATTTCTAGTCATGAAACAATCAATTTATAAACAGGGATTATGAGATTGTGAAAACAGATCAAAATCTTAATAGACACTTGACTCCTCTATTTAGTAAATGTATCAGAGTCATTTAGTGATCCACAAAGGAATCATTCCAAACTTCCCTTTGAATTTTATATGAGAGAAATAGAGACCAAAATAGAGATTATTATTAAGGCTATTATATATAAGGCTATTATACATAACTCTATATAAAGTTATATAGAGTTAGCACTAAAATACAAAGAAAAACTGAATGTAAAAATAGCTATTTCTACAGAAAGTGGAGTCAGAAGACGATGAAGAGAAGCAAAAGGCGAGCCAAATTCAGGCACATAAGTTCAGTAAGAACCAAAGAGAAGGTGTTTTTTTTTTTTTTAATGATTTTACTTATTTTATTTGACAGAGAGAGACACAGTGAGAGAGGGAACACAAGCAGTGGGGTTGGGAGAGGGAGAAGCAGGTTTCCCGCTGAGCTGGGATTCAGCTCAATGCACAATCCCAGGACCCTGGGATGACCTGAGCCAAGGGCATATGCTATTACTGAGTCACCCAGGCACCCCAGAACTGAAGAGAAGTTTAGAGTAAAGTGGTTAAAGTGTTCCCTCCTGGATTGTTGTAATAAAGTCATTAAAATAAATTGTTTCTAGAGGAAAAAGTGAGTCTTTGATCTAAACCTGAGTTCAAAGCCTAAAAGGTGTAGGTGAATTATATTTTGAAAGCAAGATTAGGAGACTGTCGAAAAGCAACCAAAAACCTTTTGGCAAATATTTAGTGTTGGAAAAGGAGAGAATCTTGTCTTATCTATTCATATTATCAAAAAAAAAAGCAAGATTTCCTGACCCTAGAGACAGTCTCTGATACAGACATACCAGGGTCCTCTCCTCTAGCTTTTGTCATTAATTTTTAAACCTAGATAAAGACGTTCAGATCTTTATTAAAAAGTACTTTAAAAGAGCACAATCTTCTAGTTTAGGGAATCTAGTGTTTGAAACATTAAAATGTAGCAGCACAATAAACTGTCATTACTGATTTACTAACTGCCTTTAGCAGCTATGTAGCAGAACTGTCCATTTGTAGGAGCTTAACTGGGAACTACCACAAACTTCAGGGCTGTCATGAGTCCACATACCTACCCTTTAGGCCGGAGAAAAATAATGCTTTATTTTTTTCTTTTCCATCCTCCAAATATCATGTAAGTACATTGTTTTAACAAAATCCAGACTACAATTTTGCTAACAACGCTGTCTGGAAACATGACTGTAGTTTGCCAGTGTGTATGATAATCGAAAAAAAAATCAGGAAGACAGGTGATCACTGAATCAAAATACAGTATATATAGAATTATTTGGTTATTAGCGACCAGAAAAAACATAGATTTTAAAATTATGACAAAATGTAGATACTGGATGTGAGGAACAGAGAAAGATCCAGAACTTCTCTTTGTCTAGCAGGGCATATTGGCCAGCATCTGGAGAGGAAGAGCCTGAGAAGGTGAAGAGGACAAAAAGTAGATTTATAAGTGTTTCTAAAAACACTTTCAACTACTAAAATATTTTCCTAGGACAGACCTTCACTCTTTTCTCAGTGAATCAACCATGAAAGAGAGTAAACATATTCACATGCTAAGAATGTGTACATATCTGGAGAATCATGGCCAGATATATTTACTGAGGTTGAGAATTAATTAATGATTGAGTCATATTATCATATTATCATCATATGATTTATTAAAAATTTATTTAATTTTCATTTTCTTAAAAATGAAAAGCAGCATTGAAATTTAGAACCAAAATTATCTTTAAAGATCAACTATTCTAACTATCTCACTTTAAAAAATAAAAATAAAAAACACTGAGGCTCAGAGAAGTGTCTTGATACCACATATCTAGTAATTAGAACAAAGCATAACAACTTTGTTCCCTAATATTCTGCTCCCTTTATGATCCATATTTAGGTGATATAGTAGACAAACTTTGTTTTTATCCATTCAGCATCTATTTTCTGCTCCTATCCCTGCATTGGTTTGAGAATATCCATATTCTCGTACATATTCCTTGTTGAACCATTAATCAAGCTGCCAAAAAACTCTCCTCTCCACCAAATTATGTACACCTCACAAAACCAAGCTAACTAGATGCTCTATCCCTCACATTTAATCAGTATTAAGGTACACAGGTCTAGAAAAAGAAAATAGGAATCCATTTCTACAATGGTATCCTAAAGAGACTATGCATTAAATTCTGCTACCTAATTCATTTCCTATTTTAAAATGGCTATTTTTTTCCTTTAAATTCTGTGACATAATTCATAATAATTAAAAAATAATTCCTTCTGGCTTAAGGTAGGCAGCATAATTGTTATTTGCAATCAATTCTAATCATATAGAAATTGTTACCAGAGAATGGATGCTAAGAACAGATGGTCAGGGATATGTAAATGATTTAGCAATATGGAGTAAAAGAGATTCCAGTTCATGTTCTAGAATGTGCTTAAGAATGTACAAAATGCAACTGGAATAAGGCTACTTTGGACACTTCTGAATTCCCGCTTCCTTCTATACACTACACAGTTCATAAACCTGTTCCTTCCCTTCTAGATTAAAACTAAGAAGGATATTTAGGGTCCAACCCTGTTTATTACTATGCAATTACCACATGCTCCTGATCTCAGTATGTGTGTAGCATAGTGATGAGATAGAATTATGTAATCACCAAAAGAAAAAGCAATTTTAATAAGCAGCTAGAACTACATGGTAATCATAGCTACAAAAATGTTCCAAAGAACAGACATCTCCAGATATGTATAAATAATTTGTGTAAATCCTCAATCCCCATTGAAAGTCAAAAGGAAAACAAATAATTTTGTGAACATAGCTCTGATTTGAGACACTGTATGAGGTCATCCCAATTACAGTTTTCAGGCTTACTTCAGACACCAATAAGCACCTATGACCAAGGTCCTTTCTATAAAGTCGCAAATGTGTATTTTGAAATATTTTCTTAAATTTGTTAAAAGTGTCCTCTGGTCATTAATCCAGGTAACTGCACTTTTTTAATTTTTACATTAGTTTTAAGCATACAAGATAATGAATATAATGATTCAAAAAGTCTATACATTACCCAGTGTTCATCAAAATAATTGTACTCTTAATCCTCTTTATCTTACCCATTCTCCCCTACACACACCCCCTATGGCAACCACCAATATTTGTATTTAAGTGTATTTAAGTCTTTCTTTTGTCTGTCTCTTCTTTTTCCTCCTTGTTTGTTTTGGTTCTTAAATTCCACATGAGTGAAATTACATGGTATCAGTCTTTCTATAACTTATTTCACTTAGCATATACCCTCCAGGTCCATTCATGTTGTAAATGGCAAGATCTCATTCATTTTTTTTAATGGCTGAGTAATATTTAATTATATGTATGTGTGTGTGTGTCTGTGTATGTGTGTCATTTACGGATAGATTTTTGAGTCGCTTTTATATCTTAGTTATTATAAATAGTGCTTCAATAAACATAGGGGTGCATATATCTTTCCAAGTAGGTGTTTTTTTAAAATTTTTTATTTATTTTTTATTTTTTTATAAACATATAATGTATTTTTATCCCCAGGGGTACAGGTCTGTGAATCGCCAGGTTTACACACTTCACAGCACTCACCATAGCACATACCCTCCCCAATGTCCATTACCCCCTTCCCCCTCTCCCAACCCCTCCCCCCAGCAACCCTCAGTTTGTTTTGTGAGATTAAGAGTCACTTATGGTTTGTCTCCCTCCCAATCCCATCTTGTTTCATTTATTCTTCTCCTATCCCCCTAACCCCCCATGTTGCATCTCCATGTCCTCATATCAGGGAGATCATATGATAGTTGTCTTTTTCCGATTGACTTATTTCACTAAGCATGATACCCTCTAGTTCCATCCACGTCATCACAAAGGGCAAGATTTCATTTCTTTTGATGGCTGCATAGTATTCCATTGTGTATATATACCACATCTTCTTTATCCATTCATCTGTTGATGGACACCTAGGTTCTTTCCATAAAAATAGAACTACCATATGACCCAGCAATTGCACTACTGGGTATTTACCCTAAAGATACAAACGTAGTGATCCAAAGGGGCATGTGCACCCAAATGTTTATTGATAACATATAGTGTAATATTGGCTTCAGGAGTAGAATTTAGTGATTCTAGAATTTAGTGATTCATAGTTTGGCTATTGTAGACCCAAGTAGGTGTTTTTCTTTGGCTAAATACCCAGTAGTGGAATTATTGCATTGCATGGTAATTTTATTGGTTTGTTTGTTTGTTTTTTTAAGGAACTTTAATACAGTGGCTGTACTAATTTGTATTCCCACCAATAGTGCATGAGAGTTCTTTTTTCTCCACATCCTTGACAACACTTGTCATTTCTTGCCTTTTTTATTTTAGCCATTCTGGCAGGTGTTAGGGGGTATCTCATTGTGGTTTTGATTTACAGTCCCCTGATGATTAGTGATGTTAAGCATCTTGTCCTGTGTCTGTTGGCTATTTGTATGTCTTCTTTTGAAAAATGCCTAGTCAGGTCCTCTGCCCATTTTTAATCAGATTATTTGTGTTTTTTGGTGTTGAGTTGTCTAAGTTTTTTATATATTTTAGGTATTAAGCTCTTATCAGATATATAATTTGCAAGTATTTTCTCCTATTCACTAAGTTGTCTTTTTGTTTTGTTGATGGTTTGGTGTGCAAAAGCTTTCATTTAGATTTAGTCTTGTTTTTTTTTTTTTTTCAGTGTTCCACAATTCATTGTTTATGCACCACACCCAGTGCTCCACGCAATACGAACCCTCCTTAATACCCACCTCCAGGCTCACCCAATCCCCCACTCTTCTCTCCTCCAAAACCCTCAGTTTGATTCTGAGTGTCCCCCTCTGATTTCCCCCAGCTCACTGCTCCTCACCATCTCCCAATGTCCTCTGTGTTATTCCAATGTTCTGTGTTATTCCACAAGTGAGTGAAACCATATGACAAACCATGACGCTCTCTGCTTAATCTCCTTCAATTCCATCCCCGCTGATACAAAAGTTGGGTATTCATCCTTTCTGATGGAGGCATAATACTCCATTGTATAGATTTAGTATTTACAGTTTAACTTTGCTTTAGTTTCCTTGCCTGAGGAGATGAATCTGAGGAAACAGTTTCCACGGCTGCTGTCAAAGAACTTACTGCCTATGTTTCTTCTAGGAGTTTTATGGTCGACATTTAGGTCTTTAATTCATTTTGAGTTTATTTGTTTACAATGTAGAAAAATGGTCTAAAGTTATTCTCTGGATGTAGCTGTTCAGTTTTCCAAATACCTTTTGTTAAAGACAATGTTTTCCTCACTGTGTATTCTTGTCTCTTTGATTAATTGACCATATAAGCATGGATTTATTTCTGGGCTTTCCATTCTTTTCCATTGACCTATGTGTTTCCTTTTATGCCAGTAGCATACTGTTTTAATTATTATGGTTTTTTAGTTTGTTTTGAAAACTGGAATTGTGATACCTCCAGCTTTGTTCTTTCTCAAAATTGTTTTGGCTATCCTGTGGTCTTTTGTGGTTAAGTAACTGCACTTTTGAGCAAAGCAAATACCTAAATCTTTATAAGGAATATTGGATATTACTTATGACCTTACTTGACTCTTTAAGAAATATGGATGCCACTGTTAACCTTAAAGCAGAATGATATATTATAAGGATCAGATGACAGACATAGCTTGATACTTTGATATCACAATGAAATCCTTCATCTATACATTGTTATTTCCTCCATTCTTGGGTACATAGTAGAAAAAGATATACTCATCCCTTAGAATAATTCTAGTTTTAAATTAATGTATTGGTTGTGGGGGTTAAATAGAAGACATTGGTTCTCTTCTTTCTACATGTATATCCCTCCATAGCTACTTGAAACATTTAGAAAGTGAAGAGTTTTAAAAGTGAGCAAGTGAGTGACTCCAATTATAGCTGCTGTTTCTGATATGGACTTCTTATAAATTAATATGGCCTCTATCTCCTGATATATGGTTATTAATTTGGCAGACACTTTTATCTGCATGGGAGAAACATATTGACTATATTAGTAAGGAATGATCAAATAAGCTGAGCCAATTATGTAGAAAGAAAGGATTTATTATAGATATTAAACCTTATGCACTTCTAGGAGCAAGTGGAGAAGTCTATAGAAGACTGTTGCCTCTGCATACCAAATTGGAGTTTAAGTCACCATAGTTAAGCCAGGTTGGTAGTCATGATGTGAAAGACAGGGAGCATGGAAAACTGGAATCCACAAAGAAAAATGGGAACCTGAACAATATGGAAACTTCAAGGACAAAACAGGATGTCAAACGAAAAACTGGAACTCATCTATGTCTGGTGGAATTATGGAATTGGCTCATAGTATTTCATGAGAGGCAAATGTGAAATTTTAAGAATTCATTGACACAGTTAATATCACACTGATAGGCTGAAATAGGCCATGATGAGAAAATTTTCACCATGACAATTTGCGAATTTTTCCAAGTAGTGATTTTGTTTTCTGGAAAACAAACTTCAAAGTATTTACCAGTACAACATTCCATTTATCTCTGACCACCTCCAATGTCAATAATGCTATTAACTCATACTGCACTCTGCACCACAGAGCAGCACAACTGCCTAGCCCAGAACTCAGAAAAGCTAAAAGAGAAAATCCATGGGAACTAGAGCTACAACTTGGGTGATGCCACTGTCAAGGAAATAAGCCAGCAAAAACATGTGATCTGAGAAAAGGTAAATACCTTGCCCTGACCCTCAGCATTAAAAATAGCTGCTGTTTCACTTCTTCCTCCAAATATAGCTCAATTTTTCCATATTGTAAACAATATTTCAGAAGTATTTAGGGAAATGAATTCTAGAAAACACAGCTCCAAATTAGCTAAGTTGACAAAGCACAAAGCTACCACACAGTCAAACACAGTATACTGTCACTTGTCTGGAAGAGCTATAGCTTTTTTCCATTGTCAACTCTGAATATGCACAATTTTGCAAAATGTGCTAATTATCTACCATCCTGATGATATTGTGTTGATAGAATCTGAAAAATGTGTGGTATTTAGATTCATAACTAAGGACCTCTTGGTGGCCTGGTCCCCACTGATAAATAATACTGTGGTTTTATTCCTAATTCATTTCCCTTTAATAAGCCACACATTTGCAGTTTCATTGTGAAGGGAGGACACCTCTACACTACAAAACTGTAATTTCAGCTAGGCCATGGAACTTGCTTTAGCCAATGAAGTGAAAGTACTAGCATAAAATAAGTGTAGATGCTTGGATTTAGTACTTCTGTGCTTCTGCTACTGAAATATGAAAGAAATACCCTAGACAGCCACTATTCAATCCCTGAAGCCTGGAGCCGAGGCCAGGTGAGCCCAGTGGAAGCCAGCTGAGTTCATAAAAATTTCAGCTAACCTGTAGATATATTACTTGAAGAAGAACCCCACTAGAGGACTTGGGAAGCTATAGAAAAGAGGATAAAAGCGGATAAAGACTTACTATTGGCTATCAGGGAATTTTTCAACAGTTTGTTAATAAGCAATATTATAAGAGAAGTTAACTAACACAGCTACTTCATAAGGAGGGTTTGTTTTTTGTTTTTGTTTCTGGTGTAGAAAACGTTTCTTAAATTAGCTGAAAAAAATGTATGGCTTAAATATATATTTGAGAAAATTCGATTATGTCAATTTGAATGTACACACAAAAAAATCCATTCAAAATTTAAGAGTGAGCTTGCTTTTAGCAATGTTTTATTTAAAAATTGATGGTTTACTTACTGAGTCATTCCCCAAATTCACACTGAGGACTACTACCAGTAGTAGTATAAAGTATAAAGAACTGAACAGCCACTTTTCCAGGACAACGCGAAACAGAACATGATGCAACTGATGTCAAAGATCTATAACTGCAAGAGCCTCTGCGGTACATGTTCTTCCTGTACAAGGAACAATATAACTTCTGGAATCTGAGAACATGTAACTATCACATTTCTCAACATTCAGCAGGCACCCTTTGCCTTGAAGGCAAGAATCTATTATTTCATTACCTTTTTAAAAGATTTTATTTATTTATTTGAGAGAGAACATGAGCAGGGGGAGGGGGAAAGGGAGAAGCAGACTCCCTGATGAGCAGGGAGCTAGACATGGGGCTAGATCCGAGGATCCTAGGATCATGACCTGAGTCAAAGGCGGATGCTTAACTAACTGAGCCACCAAGGTGCCCCACTTTCATTACTTTTTATATCACTCTTATTTCCTGACTCTGAAATTAGTGGAAATAGCATGGTAAATAATTTTTTCTCAAATCTTATAAGGTTCAATATACTCCCTTAGGCCTGCTAATAATATACTGACTGCTAATAACATACTGACCAAAAACTAGGTGACTTAAAACAACAGACATTTATTTTTGCATAATTCTGGATGCTAGAGGTCTGAAATCAAGGTGTTGACAGAAAAATGAGCTCTCTGAAGGTTCTAGGGAAGAACCATTCTGTTCCTCTCCTTTTGGTGACTCCCAGAAATCCTTGGCATTATTTACCTTGTGACTGCCTTCCAAGCTCTGATTCTATATTTACATGGTTCTCTCCTCTTGTTATAAGGACACCACTTATAGGATTTAAGGACCCTAATCCAGTAAGAAATCATCTTAACTAATTACATCTGAAAATACACTATTTCCAAATAAGATTAAATCTGAGGTTACAAGTAGATATGAATTTTTAGAGAACACTATTGAACCTACTATGGTCTGCCTTCTGATCCCCTGGAATTCACATCCAACTCACATGCAAAATAAATTCACTTTATCTCAACGTGTCTCAAAGTCTTAACCCATGCCTGCATTAACTTTAAATCCAAAATTGTATCTAAATATCATCAACTGAAAATATTCCAGATATCATCATCTAAATCACACATGGGTGAGCCTCTGGGTAATCCATCCTAAAGTAAAATTTCTCTCCCTCTGTGGGTTTTAAAACTAGAAAGTAAGTTCCTAGCATTCAAAATATAATAGCAAGACATACTCAGAATAGGTATTCCCATAATTGGAAATAGAAAATAGAAGGAATAAATGAATCATTGCTCTAAAATAAGTTCATAACCAAACCAAGTGGTCACTGGAATATAATCTTCTGTGGCTATATGCTCTATCCTCTGGGCCCTTGGCAGCAGTGGTGACCCACTCTTTGCCAACAAACCACATTAAATTTAATGTCTTAAATGACAATTTATTATTATCACTAAAGATGCTGGAGGGTTGACTTGGCACAGTTGGTGGTACTTGCTTGTATTTCTCATGCTTTTACAAAAACATGTATCTGGGGCTAGAGTCCCCTAAATACTTGACCGGTCTGGACAAGTCAAATGGTTTGGTGGAGAAGTTGGTAACTGACATTCACCATTGGAAGGGACTGTTTAATGGAACTCTTGACATGGCATTTCCATGTGGCGGGGCTCTTGACATGGCATCTGTGTTCTGAAATGGAAGGTTCCAAGAACAATGATTTCAAAAAGTAGAAAGCTAAAGTTATTGGGAAAACCAGGCACTAGTTCCAGAACTACTGCATGTCACTCTACCATGTCTGATTGGTCACAGCCTGTTTAGATTCAAGATGGTTGAAAAATAAAATCTGCATCTTGATAGAAAAGTGGTAAAGTTACATGGGAGAGGAGCACATGAGAGAGAAATGATTGTTTTGACATCTTTTTAGAGACAACAATTTATTAAATATATTTTCTATTTTCCATGTTATTACAGCAACCATTTTGTTAAGCTTCCAATACTACACAATATGGGTGTATTAGTAAAGGTTTTCTAGAGAAGCAGAACCAATATGATCTCCATATATATCTAATCTGTATCTATATATTTCTATTTATCTATCTATCCATCCATCCACCACAGAGGCAGAGATCTCCATATGGATAGGTTGATCTCCATACAAATATATACCCATATGTAGAGATTTATTATGAGGAATTGGATCATGTGATTATGAAACTTGAAAAGGCCCATGATCTGTCATCTGCAAGGTAGAGATTTAGGAAAGCTAGTGGTGTATGTCCCAGTCTAAGGGGCTGAGAACCATGGGAGTTTATATTATAAATCCTGGTCCAAGGGCAAGAAAAGATGGATGTCAGCTTAAGTAGGCACTCACAAGAACAGGATTAGTGCCTTAAAAATTGAACATAAAAATGTGTGTACCACTTCCATGCCTGAGTCATAATTCTATCCATTGTATTATCCTTCTTACTCTTTTAAGTTAGTGGATAATGATGCCTAAGGAAATCTAGGAAACCATACCTTGAAAATGGCAGAACCTCTGTGATCTTAAGTCCCTAAATATCTGTGTAGATTAGACAGCCATTACTGACATAGACCTCTCACGCTAATGCTTATGTGTGTGATGTGTAATATGTGTAGAATTCTAATATGATCACCCAATGACCATTAATCATGTATAATTTCCTCTTGTTGAGTGTGGGAAGAATCTATAAATATGATGATATATAACTTTCATGCTTTTGTTATATTCTATGGCAAATGAGAATTTGAAGGTATAATTAGTTTTCAAAAGCAGCTGACTTTCAGTTAGGGAGGTTATTTTAGGAGGGCTGAACCTACGGGGCTCTTTCTGATGAAAAATATTCAAAGACAAAGATTTGAAGCATATCAGGATTTGATGTGAGCAATATTCTCTATGGCTGGCTATTGTAAGAAATATGGGTGGCACTCAGCACCTAAGATTGACCTCTGGATGACAACCAGCCAGAAAACAAGAATTCTAGTTCTTTAGCTATAAGGGATTGAATTTGACCAACAACATAAATGACTTGGAATAGTACCATACGCTTCAGATAATAACACAAATGGCCCAAACTTTGATGTCAGCATGGCCAAACCCTAAGCAAAGTACCAAGACATGCAGAACCTGGACTTCTGACTTACAGAATGATAAGCATGTCTTGTTTTTTTAATTCACTCTTATTTTTCTTTATTGCACAGATAAACCAAATGTAATTTTTATAAATCTTGTGTTATACTTACCCATTCCTCCCTCTCTCCCCCGAACCCTAGCAATAAATGATTTTTCTTTTTATTATTTCTACAGTTTGTCTTTTCCAGAATGTCATTTAGTTGGAATTGTATACCATGTAAACTTTTCAAAGTGCCTGCTTTCAATTAACAATATGAATTTAAGGGGCACCTGGGTGGCTCAGTGGGTTAAGCCGCTGCCTTTGGCTCAGGTCATGATCTCAGGGTCCTGGGATCGAGTCCCGCGTCGGGCTCTCTGCTCAGCAGGGAGCCTGCTTCCCTCTCTCTCTCTCTCTCTGCCTGCCTCTTTATCTACTTGTGATCTCTGTCAAATAAATAAATAAAATCTTTAAAAAAATATGAATTTAAATTTTCTAATATCTTTTTTGTGGCTTGAAGGCTAATTTATTTTTATCACTGAATAATATTCCATTGTATGGATTTACTGAAGTTTTATCTATTCATCTATTGAAGGACATCTTGGTAGCTTCCAATTTTGGGCAATTATGAGCAAAGCTTCTATAAACATTTATGTAGATGAATATAAGCTTTCAACTGATTCGGGCATTTATGTAGGGATATGATTGTTGGCTCAAACTGTAAGATTGTGTTTGGCTTTGTAGAAACTATCAAACTGTCTTCGGAAGGGGATATATCACTTAGCATTCCTACCAGGAATGAACGAGTGTCCTTGTTGAGCATTGGGTGCTTTCTTGCATGTTAGATTTTAGGCAATCTAATAGATGTGTAGTGGTATCTTGTTTTCATTTGCATTTTCCTAATGACATATGATGTTGAGCATCTTTTTCACATGGCTGAAGTTTTAGCTGTAAGAGTTATTTGTGGAAAGACTGATTACTGATTTGAATGGTGTAAAGATTATAGAAGTTATTAATTTTCATTTATTAAAAACAATATAACTTGTTTTTAGGTAATTGTCCATTTAATTTTAATATTCAAATACTTTGGGATAAAATTTTTCATACCCCACAATTGATTTTTCATGTCTTTGCCATCTATTGTGATATCCCTTTCTCAAAGTTAATATTGTTAATTTGTACCTTCACTCTTATTTTTATGTTCATGAAAATTTTTTTTGGACTTAGTTTTTACCAAGACTTTATTGAGCAAGGTGTTGAGTTAGTTGAAATTTGGTCTTTCTATATTGTCAAATTTTGATCAATCTTTGTAAATATTTATGTATGCATAAAAAGAATGGCCATTCTATCATTACTGGCTACCTTTTTAATATATGTATATTAAGGCAATTTATAATTTGTGTTGTGCATTTCTTTTATATTCTAATTATTTTTGTCTTCTGTCAATTACTAGAAGAGATGAATTAAAATCTCTCAGTATGATTGGGGATCTGTCTCTTACTTTTTACATTTTTCTCTTTCCTCCTCCTTGTGCCCCTCCCTCTCTCTCTTTTTCTCATTCTCTATTTCATATAATTTTCCATTTTTATTATATTCTGTTATTGTCTATTTACACATACTTTTTAACTTTTGTTTCAAAATTTTGTATCCTTCTATTTTCTCCCATGTTGTCTGTAAAAATATGTATTTTAATTTTTTCTGGTTAGATAATTTTCCTGTTAACTTTATACAATTAGTTAAAATATTGATTCTGCAAAGCAGTTAACATTAACATCTACATTTTTACTTTGCTGTCTGTTCTGTTTTATGTGTCTTTCCATTATATTCAATTCTTGCTTCTTTTAAAATTGTTTAATCATTTCCTTTTTTAAATTCAGTTAGTGAACATATAGTACATCATTAATTTTTTTATGTGGTGTTCACCAATTCATTAATTGCAAATAACACCCAGTGCTTATCACTTCACGTGCCTTCCTTAATACCCATCACTCAGTTACCCAATCCATCCACTTCCCTCCCCTCTGTAACCCTCAGCTTGTTTCCTGGAATTGAGTCTCTCATAGTTTGTCTCCCTCTCTGATTTTTTCCCACTCAGCTTTCCCTCCCTTACTCTATGGCGCTATGGTCCTCTGCGGAAGGGGCACTTGCACCCCAATGTTCACAACAGCAATGTCCACCATAGCTGAACTGTGGAAGAAGCTGAGATACATTAATTCCTTTTTCTCATGTTTTCACCTAAATTATTTTGCTAATATATATTTTGCATTAATTTACTTTAGTAAGTGCTATTTTCAAACTCTTTTCTCTTGTTTATCTGAATTCTTTGTATTTAGCTGTTAAAGAGATTTTTGATAGTTATAACCTCCTAGGTCATCAATTTTTTTATTTTAGCATTATTAAATGTATGACACTATTTACTGACTTCCATTACGACTTATACTTCACTCCATGCCCTTTAACCTCTTCTCTACCTTTTTATTTTTTCTTGTTATTGTCTACTGGACAATGGTTCTGTTTTGGATGGATCTGTTTTCCAGTTCATTAATTGGTTCTTTAACTGTGTCATATGGTGTGTTAAAACTGTCCTATGAAGGTTTGATTATTTTTAATTTTCACTGCTATATTACCTAAATGTCCCTGGACCCTGTACATATCTTTAATTTTGATTTTAGTTTTTTACACTTAGTAAATTTAGTTAAAAATTTTTAACTTAGTAAATTCAGTTTAAATTTTTATATTTGTGTCCAACAATTCCAACCTCCTAATATACTCTATTGGTGTACTAGTATAATACACTGTATATCTCTGCTCTGTCTTCCCTCTAATATTTCTCTCCCATTTTTCTATCCACCTGTTCCCCCCTGTGCTTGCTATATTTTACAGACTTTCATGACGTATTATGTTTGAGATACCTTTGAGGGCTGGGATAAAGACAGTGTCTTCAAGAGACTATTTGGATATGCTTCTGGTAAACTCATAGCAATACATATTTAGTCTATAACTTATAGCATGAAGTTTATGGGACACTACTGGTGCAAACTTGAACTGCAAATCAGTGTGAATGCCAAAAGTATTTGATATGTCTCAGAAACAGTTTTCCTTCTTCCTTTCACATACAGTAACAAAGAATCTAAGTGTGAGAAGAATTCTAGCTGCAAAGGGGCTCAACAATATGGGATATTCTCACTATAGGTATATGAGAATGTATGTCTTTGCTTAAACAAGTATTGCACAATTTTCTAGAAGTAGTCCCTAGCACTAGGCTCCTGATATGTTGGAATGGTCAGTCATTTGTCCTTCATTAGATAAGCAATTATTTTATAATTTTACTTTCTTTCTCTATTCTCATTCCTTTCCCACTATTATAATCTGGATATTCATTGTAGATCTCTATGATATATAGCATTGCTTCTGAAAAGTAATTCACATCACAGTAGAGAGCTATTATTCATAAAATGCACTTTTTCTAGCATATACTTTATTAGTAAAAGCAATTTGGTTTTACTTTAGAATGCTGGTATGGTTTTTGAAAATCAAGTAATAGCATGAGCAATGTGACAACACACTGAGATGTTCTAATACTTTCGAGCAGAATGTGGAATATGCTATAAATTAGTAACTTATAAATGACCTTATTCCTCTTATGTCAAGGAAAATGTACACATGTTGCTGGGGACAAAAGTATAAGGTGAGAAGAAAAAGCTATTAATATTGTAATTATCATTATTCCTAAATACATTCTATAAATATTTGCCTTCTTGCCAGGATACAATGGGCTTTGCTGGTATTGATGTTCTAGTATTAAAACAAGGAATACATTTTACTAGAGATTGGTTTTGAGATAGCAACTTGGCCATCCTCAAGTCTTCATGATACAAGGGCTAAGAGGAAAACAACAACAACAATAACAACAAAACAGAAATGCTGTGATGATTGGAGTAATTGGCTCAAACTTAGACATGGAGGTAGGGATACTACCATATAGTGAACACCACCTAGAGGAGTACTGATGAACTTTGAGGAGGCCCTTTGGTTACCTTCTTATATTCTAATGTAGTTGGGGATGACCTTAGTGATTTCGGGAAAGCATAACTGATGCTGGAGGATCTACTTCCAAGGGTATTTTTTAAGTTTATGTGCCTGGTATCTTGATGCCGGTGAGTGAAGGGCTTGGCTCACATAAGTCTGATGTTCAGAGATGTAAACATAGACTCTCTAGCCTGACAGTCTCTGCATAGCTGGGACAATACTCAGCTAAATTTTACAACGAATAAAATGGAAAGCATATGATGTTTTATGATCTAGCCTTAAAGTCACATAGCATTGCCTCTACTGTATTCTATTTGTCAAAGCAGGCATAAGATCGCCCCAAATCAAGGCAAAGAAATGTAGTCCCAATTTCTTACTAGGAAATGTATCACAGAATGTTTGGTCATTTAAACCCACTTTCTGTCCACAATTTGTCTCCTGTCTCCTACATATAAAATAAATTTCTCCTTCCCAGGATGCTCCAAAAGTCCAACCTTTTATGACATCAGCTTAGGCTCATGATTAAGAATCTCTTTATTTCGATCAGGTCAGAACGTATAAGAGACTGCTAAGATTTTATTCTTCATGTATAATCACTGTCAATCAGGAAACCAACAAACTAAACAGACAATTAAGTTTCCTCCTTGTAATTAACATAAAATGGAAGAAAAGACATTGTTTAACTACAATAGTCACCCCACTCAACATGGAAAGACAGAAAGCACATAGAAGTCACCAGTCCTAGCCAATCTGCCACCAAGTCAAGCAGATATATCCAGTTTCTTGATTAGGCCCCAGTCCTGCTTCCTGGGTATGAATCTCTGTGACTTTTGGTTCTATCTTTTGGTTTCATGGTTCCACCAGTCATTCTTCCTTTTCCATAATAAATAGGCCATTGTCTGTAGCTAAATAATTTTCTAACCCTTCTTTTTGCCCACTGAGGCTGAGAGTCTAATGGAATGTTCTTAAAGAGCACTTTGTGCCTATAGTCCATGTCATTATAATTTCTAAAATTTGAGTTTCTTATGAAACTGTTTGTAATTCAATCCATTTAACAAAAGCTATAGCCACAAATCTTGAAATTCACTTTTCTTTGCCTTAACTCTGTCTGAGTTTGCTAAGAGAATACGAGATTCTGAAAAATTCTACTGCTTAAGAGAGAGTAACTATGAAACACTTTTTTTTTTTCCTACTTGAAAAATTCTAGGAGGCACCGGCTTAAGTCTTTTTTCACTTTAACAGCATTTTGAAAACTCTAGCATATTCTACCTTGAATAGCCAAAGCAATCTTGAGAAAGAAAAACAAAGTCAGAAGCATCATGCTTTCTGATTTCTACTATATTACAAAGCTGTAGTAATCAAAACGGTAATGTACTGGCATAAAGAAAGACGCACAGATCAATAGAATAGAACAGAGCCCAGGAATAAGCTCATATATATATATATGGTTCAAATAATTTATGACGAAGGAGCTAAGAATATACAATGGGTAAAGGACAGTCTGTTCAATATGGTATTGGGAAAACCAAACAGCTGCACACACACAAAAATGAAAATAGACCATCACCCTACACCATAAACAAAAATTAACTCAAAATGGATTAAAGATTTGAATGTAAGACTCTAAATCATAAAAGTCTTAAAAGGAAACATAGGCAGTAGGTTCCTTGACATTGGCCTTGGAATGGTTTGTTTGTTTCTTTGTTTTTGCATTTGGCACCAAAAGCAAAAGCTACAAAAGCAAAATAAACAAGTGGGACCATATCAAAATAGGAAGCGTCTACACAATAAAGGATACCATCAGTAAAATAAAAAGTCAACCTACTAAATGGAAGAAAATATTTACAAATCATGTATCTTATAAGGAGTTAATACCCAAAATATATAAAGAACTCATACAACTCAATAGCAAAACAAACAAACAATTTGATTAATAAATGGGCAGAGGATCTGAACAGACATTTTTCTAAAGTTATACAGATGGCCAATAGGTACATGACAGATGTTCATCATTATTGATCATCAGGGAAATGCAAATTAAAACAATGCCGTATCACATCATACCTGTTTGAATGGCTATTAACAAAAGCAAAAACAAAACAAAACAAAACAAAAAGTGTTGGTGGGATATGAAGAAAAGGGAATCCTTGCACACTGTTGGTGGGAATGTAAACTGGTATAGCCATTATGGGAAACAGTATGGAGGGTCCTCAAAAATTAAAAATAGAAGTACCATGTGATACAGCAATTCCACTTCAGGGTATTATCCAAGGGAAATGAGAACACTAACTCCAAAAGATACATGTACTCCCATGTTTATGCAGCATTATTTACAATAGCCAAGACACAAAAGTAATTTAAGTGTCCACTTATAAATAAATGGATAAAGAAGGTGTGGTATATATATACACAACAGAGTATTATTCAGACATAAAAAGAAGGAAATCTTGCTACTTGCCACAACATGAGTGAACGAGGAGGTTATTATGCCAAGGGAAGTAAGTCAAACAGAGAAAGACAAATACCACATCACTTATTTGTGGAATCTAAAAAGAGGTGGGTGGTGGATAGTGAGCAAAATGGATGAGGGTAATCAAAAGGTACGAACTGCCAGATATAAAATAAATAAGTCTTAGGGATATAATAATATACAGTGTGGTGACTACAGATAGTAATGCTGTATTATATGTTTGAAAGTTGTTAAGACAGTAGATTTTAAAGTCCTCATTGCAAGAAAAGAAAGTTCTTGTGTGGTGATGGATGTTAACTAGACTTATGATGGTGATGATCTTGCAATACATAAATACTGAATAATTACATTGAACACATGAAACTAATGTTACATGTTAATTATATTTGAATTAAAAACAACCTCCCCCCGCAAAAAACCCCCAACTCTACCACATTCTGTCGCCACATGGTTACAAACCTGAATTCATTTATTTTATATTTTTGTTATGGAGTATGTCACATCCAAGTTACAAATTTAGTTCCAATTTATTGTTGCCACACAACAAACAACTGCAACCTTAGTGGTGTAAAACAGAAAACATTTAATAATCATTTTGGATTCTGTGAGACAGGAACTTAGGGCACAGAGAGAATGTCGGCTCTGCTTCATGTCTTATAATGAAGCTAAGAAGACCTATGTGGGGGCGCCTGGGTGGGTTAAAGCCTCAGTGGGTTAAAGTGGTTTAAAGCCTCTGCCTTCTACTCGGGTCATGATCCCAGGGTCCTGGGATCCAGCCCCATGTAGGGCTCTCTGCTCAGCAGGGAATCTGCTTCTCTTCCTCTCTCTGCCCGCCTCTCTGCCTACTTGTGATCTCTGTCTGTCAAATAAATAAAATCTTAAAAAGGAAGAAGAAGAAGAAGAAGAAGAAGAAGAAGAAGAAGAAGAAGAAGAAGAAGAAGAAGAAGAAGAAGGAGAAGAAGAAGAAGGAGGAGAAGGAGAAGGAGAAGGAGAAGAAGAAGAAGAAGAAGACGACGACGACAACGACGACGACGACTTATGTGGAATGGCCAGTGGTAACTTGATTTGTATGGTAATCGGTGAAATGGTGCTGGAATATCCATTTCCCAGATAGTTTCTTTATTGTTAAGATTGAGACATTTACAGAATTGGATAGAATCTGGGTTAGCTAGGATTATTGACAGGGAGTTTACATATAATATCTTCAGAATGGCAGTAGTAGAATAGTTGAATATCTTTCCTAATGGCTCCAAGTTCTGGCAAACAATGTAGAATCTGCATGCCCTTTTAGACTTCAAAGTCATTTCTGAAGTTTGCTGTGAGTCAAAGCAGTGGCAAACTCATTCATGTTCAAGAATGTTTCAAAAAATTAGTGGTCAAGTTTTAAAACTACCATGTTGGAAGTTTTATTTTTAGGTGTGAAGTGCAGTGGTTCTCCATCTGTAGAGAACTCTAATATAAATTTTGGTACTGAGAGTGGTTCTACAGGTACTGAATTTTTAAATTCAACCTGAACTGTTTTTGAAGTTTCTGGAATTGACTAACATGATTAGATTTAAAGACAGTAGTGATTAGTTTCAGTGTAAACAGAGTACGAGCATGAACTAGTCACAGAAATATGCAAAATACCTATATTGGATACTCCTAATCTACCACTTACAAGAAGCAAAGATGAGCTCAGGAGTCTGAATTCCCAGCTCAAGTAGCATAAAAAATGACCTAATGGCTTCTATGTGTGTCCTGAGGGAGACCCTTATCTCCTGAAGCTGCAGGACTGAGACTGCTGAAAATTAAATAGAGAATCTCATTCTGTGATTGGGTAATTACAGTGCAAGTTGAACTCTCAGCCTGGCAGGGATGTTTACTTTTGAAGTGAGGGTATTGACTGGGAAAATAATGGTATCTTGTAAATCAGGATGGTAACATATAGGAAGACCTGGATGAAGCTGGAGACATTAAGTCCCTAAATTCTGATGAGATTTGTCTGTCCATGGAAGAGGCCTCTGGATTTTCAGCTATGTTAGTCTTCCCACCTCCATCCTTATCACCCGAGGAAACTCCCATAGCCTCCCCTGAGGCAAGCAGCCATGGAAGACAATGTTGCTTCTTCTCCTGACACACTCCCAGAACTCTTCTTTCCTAGACCTATAAGGAGATGCAAGTGAGGCCCCTAAAAGTGAGGTACAGGGTGACCCATGCACAGATACATTACACTACAAAAGAATTATCTGAATTTCTAATTTATGTAGAGAAATACAAAAAATAAGTGTGGGAATGGATATTAAGAGGACCAGGCAAGGCTCCTGGGTGGCTCAGTTGATTAAGTGACTGCCTTTGGCTCAGGTCATGATCATGGAATCCTGGGATCGAGTCTCACATTGGGCTCCCCCTGCTCTGTGGGGAGCCTGCTTCTCCCTCTCCCTCTGCCTGCTGCTCCCTCTGCTTGTGCTCTGTCTCTCTCTGTCAAATAAATAACTAAAATCTTAAAAAAAAAAAGTACCAGACAACAGTGAAAGTCAGGTAAAATTAAATCATGCCAAATTTATGGATATGGACTCACTAAGCTGAGATCCTGCAACTAAGTTGCAGCTCAAGGAGTCAGAAACAGTTGTCACAGTTTAGCTGGTTGGTTGCCTGAAATGGGGGCCAAAAGTTTGCTACAGTGAGCAAACTGGAAATACCCAACCAGCCTTTGTTTAATATAGAAGAAGGGATTTAAAGCCTTAAGGAGATTGGGATGTTAGAGTGGATTTTTCATTTAAAACCTACTCACCCATATTAGGAGGGCCCTTTTGAAAACACAGCTCCCACCAATACTATGAAAAATAAATTTGAGATGAGAGCCCCAGCATTCTTGAAGGTCTTTGTGATTGCTTTTCTCTACAAGGCAGATCTTACAGTAGTAGGAACTATAGCCGCTCAACTGAGAAACTTAAGTGCAATGGGAGTAATTCTATTCCAGAGTGGTGGGGACTAAGTGTCAGCACTCAACCACCAAAGGAAAGTTGGACTGGTTACCCTAACATACAGAAGAGTTAAAACAGCAATCAGAAAAGTCAGATTCGTGTAGATCTATGACATTCACTAACTGATCTTGGTGAAGTAAGTATGAAACCGATTAAATTCTTATTTAATTTGTATAAACAGAACATTTCTAGGTCAAGTGAAGTCTAGCTTGAATCATAAAAAGAGAGTCATGATCCCTTGATCAATTCCCAGACTTGATCCAGTTTACAGAACCAGAACCTCTTAAATGAAAGAGAGGATGGATCCTCTTGAGGAATGACCCAGTACACTGCCCAAAATTTAAACTGTTAATCTTTTTCCTGGTCTCTCCCAAAGGGACCTACAATATTTTACCAGGGTAATTGTGCATTAGGGAAAAGGAAATGATTAAACCTTTGGGTGACTACTAGACAAACACTGGTTTTGAACTGACTCTTATTCTAAGAAACCAAAAACACAACTGTGGCTTACCAGTTAGAGTAAAGGCTTAAGGAGATCAGATGATCAGTTGATTTCACAGTGGGCCCAGAGACTTCAAATCCATCCTGTGGTGATTTCCTCAGTTCCCAAATGCAGTATTAAAAAGGTACACTATGGGCGCCTGGGTGGCTCAGTGGGTTAAGCCACTGCCTTCAGCTCAGGTCATGATCTCGGGGTCCTGGGATCGAGTTCCGCATCGGGCTCTCTACTCAGCAGGGAGCCTGCTTCCCTCTCTCTCACTGCCTGCCTCTCTATCTACTTGTGATCTCTCTCTGTCAAATAAATAAATAAAATCTTAAAAAAAAAAAAAAAGGTACACTATGCAGGTATCGGAAGGTCCACATATGTTCCCTGACCTATGAGTGAGGGCTACAGAGTGAAAAAGGTTAAGGGGAAGCCAACAGAACTGCCCTGCTTAGGAAAATGCAGAAGTAATACCACATGCATTCATGGAGGGACTGAAGAGATTAGTGTCATACCAAGGCCTTGAAGGATGCAGGGGTGGTGATTCACAACACTGTCCCAGTCAAATTCCCTATTTGGCCTGTGCAGAAAACAGATGGATCTTGAAAAATGGCAGTAGATTATCCTAAATTTAACCAGGTGATGACTCCAATGGCAGCTGGTGTACCAGATGTGTTTTTATTGTTGGAGCAAATTAACACATTCCTTGGTATCTGGTATTCAGTTATTGATCTAGAAAATGCTTCCTCCCGTCTTTTCCTGTCAATAAAACCAACCAGAATTGTTTGTTTTCAGTTGGCAAAGGCTATATACACCTTCATTGTCCTAGCTCAACAATATATCAACTCTCTAGCCCTATTTCATAATTTAGTTCACAGGAATCTCCATCGTCTTTTATTTCCACAAGATATAACACTGGTCCATTACACTGATTGCATTAGGCTGATTGAATCTATTGAGTAAGAAAATTCACAGGTCCCCACCTCAAGGAAATTTCTAGAGATCTACTGGTGTGGGGCCTGTCAAAATATCCCTTGTAGGAGGTGTAGACACCTCCTACAACTTAAAACAAACAAAAAAAAAACCCAAGAAAACAAAACAAAACAGCCACAGTGCCTATTAGGATTCTCTGAATTTTGGAAGCAACATATTCATCATTTGGGTGTGTTACTCTGACCTATTTACTGAAAGATCTAAAAAGCTGTTAGTTTTAAATGTGCCCAGAACAAGAGATGGTGGTACAACAGGTCTAAAGCTGATAAACAACCTGCTCTGTATCTTGGTCCATATGACCCATGAGATCCAAGAGTGTTTGAATTGTTAGTGGCAAATAGGAATGGTATTTGGAATCTTTGGCAGGCCAGTATAGGTGACTTGCAGAGCTGGTCCTTAGGATTTTAAAGCAAAACCATGATGACCATTGCAAATAACTCTCCTTTTAGAAAGGGTTCTTGACCTGCTATTGGGCCTTCGTAGAGACTGACCACTTGACCCTAGACCATAAAGTGGGGTGTGCACAGCAACACTCCATGGAGATGGTATATATGTGACCAGGAATAAGCAGGCCCTGAAAGCAGTAAGTTACATGAACAAGTGGCACAAATGCATATGATCCCTCCTTTTGCTACACTGCCTTCTTTCCCTGCCCGCATATATTGCCACATGAGGAACTTCCTATGATCAGTTGACAGGCAAAGAGAAGACTCAGATCTGGTTTACAGATGGTTCTACATGATTTACAGGCACCACTTGAAAGTGGACAACTGAAGTCCCTTTCTAGGACATCCCTGAAGGACAGTTGTGAAGGGTAATCCTATAATGGCAGGATTTGAGCAGTGCACCTGTTTACTTTCCTTAAAAGATAAATGACCAGATGTGCAAGTATATACTGATTAATGGGCTATGACCAATGTTGGCTGGATGATCAGGGACTTAGAAACATGACTGGAACTTTGGTGACAAATATCTGGGGAAGAAATATGTGGACTGACTTTTCTGAATAGGTAAGAAATATGAAAATATTTGTGCCCCCTGTGAATGCTCCACAAAAAATAATCTTAGCAGAGGAGGATTTTAATACTCAATTCACCCATTATGTGAATACCAATCAATCTTCTTCTCCAGTCAACCCCATCATCACCCAATGTTCATGGAAAAACAGGTTATGCATGGGCTCAGTAAAATGTTCTTCCACTCCTCAAGGCCAGTCTGGCTACAGCTACCCCTGGTCCCCAACTGGCCAACAGCAGAGACTAACGTTAAGTCCCTGATATGGCATTATTCCCCAGAATGATCAGTCAGTTACCTGATGGCAAGTTGATTACTTTGGACCACTTCCATCATGGAAAGAACAGACTTTTTTTCCTAGTGGAATAGACACTCTGAATATAGATTTGTCTTCCTTATACACAATGCTGCTGCCAAAACTAACATCCTGTCCATGTACTTACAGAATGTTTTATCTACTGTCAAGTTATTCCACACACTATTGTTTCTGATCAAGGAATTCACTTCACAGCAAAAAAAAAAAAAAAAAACAAAACAAAAACCAAAAACCAAAACAAAACTTGCAGCACTGGGTGCATATTCATGGAATCCAAAGTTCTTACTATCACTGTTCATGACCCTGAAGCAGATGGTTTGGAGGAATGACCTTCTGAAGATTTAGTTATAGCACCAAGTGGGTGGTGTTATCTCACAGGGTTAGGGCAAAGTTCTTCAGAAGGCTATATATGTTCTAAATCAGCATCTAAAACATGGTGCTGCTTGTCTCATAGCCAGAATTCATGGGTCCGGAAATCAAAGGAGGGTATGGGAGTTGTACCACCTATTATTACTATTTTTGTTTCCTATTCCCATTACCTTATCCTCTTAGCTCCAAATGGAGGAATGCTTCCACCAGGAGATCTAACAATGATTCTATAGAAGTGGAACTTAAGACTGCTGCCCAGGAACTTTAGACTCCTCATGCCTCTTAACTAAGTAAAGAAGGTAGCTACTGCACTGGCTGGGGTGATTGATCTTGTCTATCAATGAAGAAACTGAACTGCTACCGTGCAATGGAGCTAATGAAAAGTATGTCTGGAGTGCAGGAGATCCCTTAGGGTGTCTCTCAATGTTACTTTGTTCTGTGATTAAGGTAAATAGAAACCTATAATAACCTAAACTAGGCAGGACTACTAATGATCCAGATACTTGAGAAATGAAGTTTTGGGTCAACACGTGCAGGTAAAGAATCATGGCCAACTAAAGTGCTTGCTGAAGGCAAAGAAACTCCCAAAACCAATACCCCCCAAAAAACCCCCAAATCCCAGAATGTATAATGAAAATAAGGTAGTTACAACTACCAGTTAGAACCACATGACCAGTTATAGCAATGAAGACTGTAATTGCTATGAGCATTCCTCATTATTAAGTGTGCTTGTGTGTGAACTTGACTGGATGGCAGAATGCCCAAGTATCTGATTACTGATTAAACATTATTTCTGGGTGTATCTGGGAAGATAATTCTGGAAACACTTGAATCATCAGACTGAGTAAAAAGTATTGCCCTCCCTACTGTGGGTAGACATTTTCCAATCCAATGAGGATATGAATAGAACAAAATGGTGGCGATAGGAAGGATTCACTCTATCTGCCTGAATGCTTGAGCTGGGACATTGATATTCTCCCTTAAGTGCTCCTGTTTTTCAGAAATTCAGGCTTAGATGAGAATCAACACCATCAGTTCTCTGGTTTTCTAGACTTTGAACTGCATGTCCAGTTTTCCTGGGTCTCCAGCTTGTAGAAATTCTCCATAATCACATGAACCAGTATCTTATAATAGATCAGTCTTTCTTCCTCTGCCTCCCCACTCCCCAAACCTCTCTACTATTCCAACAGGTTCTGGTTTTGGTTTGTTCGTTTGTTTTGGGGTTTTTTTTTTTGAGAACCTTGATTAATCCACCAAGGAATGTTAAGTGCAAGGACCATAGACTTAGTTGATTCCCTCAATATAACTACAAATATGTGGTAAAGCCAGGGCATGACACTACATATTATTTTTATTTCTCTGTTATTTTCAGAATAGAAAGTTATGAAAAAGTAATGGGTTTTGGCTCAAATCAGTTTTTTTTTAAATCAGTTTGTTTTTTAACATGAAATTAACTTAACATGACTGAATTCACCATAAGTAAAAAAAAAAAAAAATGGTGAGAAAGAAAGCCTGAGGTAAACTTCTATCCATTATGCTTTTTTTGAGTATTTTTTTGGAAATAGCTAAACCTTTTTGAGAAGCTCTGTCTTTCTCTTGGCATCCTGAATTATATTTTGCTTGGTAAGTCTTTCCTCTAAGCATGCATTCTTCTCTACAAATAAACTAAATAACTCTCAAGAACAAAGTAACTATTTTGTTTATAACACTTTCTAACATTATCCACATGGGTTCATAAATGCTATTAATTCCATTAAGCAATTATATAAAATGTGAAGTTACTTCAAAACAATTCACCTGCTATTTATGTCTATTGCTGTGTGCATGCATGTATTCAAGTACAAAATCTTCACGCACTACTAAAAGACTTTGCGTTTACATTAAATGCTGAAAATTACATATTAAATCAAACTTTGGATATAAACTCAGCAAATGTAGTTTTTCAATTATTACCAATATTAAATAGACATTCCATAATAATCAGGATGAAACAAAACATCTACATCCATTTAGTATTTTAAAGACTTTTTCACAGATAAACTACAGAATAAATATATACAATTTTATGCTTTATAAAACATTCTTTTCCACTTATTTATTGGGTACAATCAGTGAATTGGGTGAAGTTTCATTAAAATGTGGAAAAACAATGCTCATTTCAGCAGTATACAGTTTGCCTCAGTTAACACAACACATAGAATGTGATATGTAACAGATGGTGGTATAAAAGCAAAGTAGTGTTTCCCTTTTGGTACTTTTATATTTATGTGCCTATTTATTGGGGGAAGAAAACAGCTAATCTGCTATTTTTTTAAGAGAAATGAAGTTTTAAGAGAAAATTTCTAAAGACAGGATTGCTATTTTGCATGTTATATTGAAGCTACTACAAAACTAGAAATAAAAATAAAATTTCTTAAATTCACAATCAGCAAAGTGGAAGAAATGGCAAGGGCATTTGTAAAATTTTGTCTGTGTTTGCAAAACCAGGCTTAAAAACTATTCTTCTTCAGTCTTTGCAATGAAGTTTGGTATATAATGAATGAACTGACCTACCTTTGTTTTTAACACTGAACAGTATCATGTCTAATTAACTGTGTGTGTATATATGTAAAAGAGGCTCCTTAACCCTGAAACAAATGAACTCAAATACACAAATAATACCACTGATTCTCTATCTTGTGTACAAATCTAATGCACTTACATTTATGTTTTTCTTATGTGATTTTCATAGCTGTTTCAGCTTATTTTCTTAAAGAAATTGAAGTTTAAAAAGTAATTTATCTAAATTTGCAGAGCAGATATGTAATAGTCCTGGTGTTATGCTTTACTACATAATTTTCAAAATTATGCCACAAAGTCAAAGTTGCAGAAGTCAACTTGGACTTCACATTTTGGCATCTTGTTATTTTTATGAGAATTCAGAAGGAATTAATTAGTCAAGCATGAACAGATGTAGATTTGTTATGACATTAATAAAGTTTGGACTTCAGGATCTCTTTATACTCCCTTACATAAAACCTTCTAAATTGGGCACACTTTTTCCAGATGATCTACCAGATTTTAATTCTATTATCCTTCAGAATGCCTGCTTGTAGGTTCTCCATGTTATTACATGGAGATGTAAGAATCTACTGTGCTTGTGTTTTAGAAGAATCTGTGACTATCTTGAAAAAAAAATAGGAAGAATGCAGTAATAACTATGGATTCTCTCACTCAGAATATTATACTTTGAATTCTTTTTCAAGTGGTTCTCAGACTTCAGTTCTATAGACCTTTTTCAAACTCTGACCTTGAATGTAAGAGACTTGAGAGCCAGGATGATGTGTTATTCATCATTTTACTCCAAGTACCTAGAACAACGTTCTCCAATAAATACCTTGATAAGCCAAAATGCCCCTCTTATTACAGATGTAGTTACTTCAGGCAAGGATAAAAAGAATAGTGTATTTAGGGCTCTACAGCTTTATGAGTGAATATAAACTCCTTAGAAACAGTAATTATTTCCAGCACTAATCACCTGAAAATGAAAGTTGTGCATCTTCTCAAATGTAGGATATGGGATCAATATGGGTGGGCTTTAGATAAAAGGGGAAGAAATGTTCTGCTTATCTTGATCATAGAATAAATTTCAAATTGAACACATGTCTACTTTATAGATGCTGACTAGGAATGAGAAAAGTGAAAACCTGAAGAGTAGGTTGCAACCTGGAGTTATAATTAATAGCTAAAATTACATGATGTCATGTTATTTTCTATATAAATTTCTACTAATCTGGATATATATATATGGCCTCCAGGTTTTACTGTACCATTCATTAGTACACATCCCCCCCATTTCTTTATTAATATAATACTAATGTAAGACCAATTTAATACTAATATTACTAATTTAATATAAACATGCACATATACTTTTTTTTGCACTAGACTTTTTTTTTTAAGATTTTATTTATTTATTTGTCAGAGAGAGAGAGAGAGAGCAAGCACAGACAGACAGAGTGGCAGGCAGAGGCAGAGGGAGAAGCAGGCTCCCTGAGCCCAATGTGGGACTCCATCCCAGAACACTGGGATCATGACCTGAGCCGAAGGCAGCATCCCAACCGACTGAGCCACCTAGGCATCCCTGCACTAGACTTTGTATCTACTGAGATTTTTATGCCTTCTAATTTGAGATTTTAGCATTATTAGACTTGCAGTAAAATAGCATTAAAAATCTGATTAAGTTTGTGAATTCAAAGAGCAAAACTTTTTTTTTTTTTTTTTTTTTTTTTGACAGAGAGAGACAGGAACACAAGCAGCAGGAGTGGGAGAAACAGGCTCCACATTGATCAAGGAGCCTGATTCGGGGCTTGATCCCAGGATTCTGGGATCAGGACCTGAGCTAAAGGAAGACACTTAATGACTGAGCCCCCCAGGCACACTGAGCAAAACATTTTTAATGGAAAAATCTCAAATATATTACTTGAAAAAATCTCTAGTCCATCAACTTTTTAAAAAGACAATTCAGAGAAGAACCCAGTCAACCATGCAAAAATTCATGAGGGCAGGGCAGGGAGAGTCAGAAGGATTAGAGCCTTAGTAGGATATCTAATATCATATACACAACATAGTTCTTATATTTTAAGGATCTAAAACATATTCAATTACTTTGGTGAGGTTGATAGGAACAACACTGAAATCAGAATCATATCACTAAATATATTAAAACATAAGGTATTATGTGACAAAGTAATGGTAGTTATTATAGCACTATTTAAAAATTATTCTATTGAGTACAATGTAGCAGATGCCATCTTATCATAACATTGTTGCCTGCTAGCACTAAGATAAAGTTTTTCCAGACTACAAAGCCTTATGTGAGCTGAACCTGACCAACCATATCCTTAGACTAAACACCTGAGCAAAACAAACCACATGCTTTCCCATCTTTGTACAAGATATTCTCTGTATAGCAAATCATTGCCTAATCTCAATGTGATGTGTTTTACTCACTGGTCATCCCCATGATGAAACTTCAGCATCAATATCTCCAGGGAAGTCTTTTATAACACCCATAGAGAAATAAACACTTCCACTGGACTATGAGTTCCATGTTGTCACGGTTATTTCTCTCTTCCTTTCACCTGGCACAAGGCAAAAGAAGAGTATCTCTCCTTACCTACTAATATGAACACTTTCCTTCTCTGTTTAGGACCCACCTCTTTCTAAGACGAATATTTATCCCTACAGGGGGAAAGACCTCTTTTTTTTAACTTTGCAGGTACAGCATACGGTATACATTAGTAAGTGATAAATCATAGCTTTTCCTTAATAAAACTAAAAATACATTATAAGAAATTGTTAAGAATTCTGAAGAATAACTTAAAATAATATTTCATGTCAACAATTAACTATGAATTAACCGAATAAACTAAATAGAAATTCTTCATGTTTTAGGGATATAGAGTATTTGTTGAGTCCACTTGTTCTTGTTTCCTTTTCCCAGTAGCTATTTTACCAAATTTTCTAACAAATATATTTGAATTTTAGAATTTTTATACAAGAATTGCGTTGTTTCTTTACTTTTTAAACTACTGGTGGGTAAGCACATTGCTAGATCAATTTATGAAAAACATTAAATTACATGGATTTGGTAAAGTTATGCAGAAGAGTTAACATAGTAAAGTTAAGCGGGGAAGAGAAGTGGCAGGTAAATCAAGGTCTAAAACCATATTCTTGTTCAAATCTAATTTCTGATACTTATTAACTTGTGACTTTAGACAACAACAAATTGAATTTTCCCACCTATAGAGGGGATAATAGTAGTCCCTTCCACTTAGGGTTGTTGGAGAAATTGAATGAAGTAAGAATTACATTATAAAAATTCACAATGCTTGGAACATAGTAGATAATCAATAAATATTAGCTATTATTCATTTTAATAATAAAGAGGTAGCTAGAATAATCAATAATATAGGATACAAACAAACAAACAAAAAAGAAAAACCCAACCAACCTTAATTTCCAGGCTCTCTAGTTGAGGATCCCAGGAAATACACAGTTATTAGGATTACAAATTGTAAGATGAAAAAAAATTGTAAGATGAAAGTCTATGTGAAAATTGGAGACTGAGATAGAAGGGTCCCACTAACGACCTTGGTGAGAAAAAACAATCAGCAGAATCACTGATCCATAAAGCATTGCTGCAAGGTAGCCTAAAGGAAATCTTTGAAAAGAGAAAATCAGCACAGAATAAAAAGGCACAGAATTATAGAAGCAATCGGGAGAAAACCATTTTGAGAAGTTTTGAATTGGTTTTTATTTTTACTTTCAAAGACATCTTGATGAAAGTTCTTTAAATGTATTCTGCAATTATTCTTTTAAGGTCTAAAGGAAAGAAAACAAATGGAATAGGTGCTGACTGCAAAAGGAATTCTATGAGATAGCACTAACTGAACTATAAAGAAAAGTATACTATTTCATATTAACAAATTTTATATCAAAGAGTATATAAAAAGCAATATGCTTTGTTATTGTGTCAATGACATATTAACATATTAACAGTAACAAAGTGATTTCTGGGGGGAAGGTTAATTGTCAATTTGTTTCATGCTTTAAAAATGTACTAACTTTTCACTGGTATTTGCTAAGGAATTTATTCAAAAAAACATTAATTTAAAAACAAAAAATGTTTGTGTTTTTATACACAAAATGATAGTGGACCAATGAACACATGCAGCTGCATACTGTATAAAAAGGAATATATTAAAACAATGTTATACCTGTAATACAACTGTAATTCCATTATCAATAACCCAAGTTCTGGGAATGGTTTTCATTGTTAATTGTTAAAATTGTTAAAATGTTAAAAGAGGTCCAAACCATTCTTCACTCAGATGTCTAAATCTTTTAATATAGTAGAGAAGTAAGATCCAGAATCCAGTAGTTTTGGTGAATCAGTAAAGAGACAGCCGAATTGTTTGGTTCAACACTGTAATAACCTCATTCTTAAATAATAGCTCTTACTATGTCTTGGTTTTCAGGCAGTACTGATACCTCTTTACCCTCTAACAGGTATCAAATTAGTATCTCATAATATCAGGTTGTTAGGAGTCATTTAATAAAAATATTATTTAATCTAGAAAAGTAATTTTGAACAAAAAAAAATAAACAAATTGGTAGCAAGTAGACAAATCAAGGTACAAAGTACAAACTAGTTTCAATTTCAAACCAAAAGAAGAGAGTTGGATTTTTAAAAACCTTTTATTTTGAACTGATATCAGAATTACAGAAAGATAAAAAATAATATGAGGTGTTCTTTTATATCCCTCATTCTGCTACTCAGAGGCAAAAGTTTGAAGAGAAACAGATTTACAACAATCTATGTATCTCTCCTAAGATATTTCTCACCTATCACAGGACAGATGGTAATTCATGTTTCCATTGAGAAACATGGCAGACCAACTAAACCAAATGACTAAGGTAAACATCTAAAATTCTTAAATACTATTTAAAAGATATGATTCCACGTAGAATTGTATTTATGTAATCTTAAAGTTTTGAGGGCATGTGTTGTGCTGAGCACTTGGTATTATATGCAACTAATGAATTGTTAAACACTACATCAAAAAATAATGATGTACTATATGTTGGCTAACTGAACATAATAATGAAAATAATAAAATAAATACTAAAAAAGAAAAAAATTAGGACATTTTACATTACACTGAGGGACTTTTTTGGTCTTTTGAAAAGCTGGAAGATCTGGCTGGAAGATCTAGTTTATAGTCTGGTGACTGACTTTTAAAGAAACTGCTGTGAGCCCAGTCCCCACCACATATGTTGCCTTATTTCAGAGCCACTTCACATTTTGCTTTACCTGCTTTGTTACATAGATATCTGATTCTTGCTCTCCAATGTATAGTATGTTATACCAACTTGAACCCCACTCCACTCTGCCCCCATTGTGTACGTACACATTTGTGCAAGTGTATCAAGATTATATACATATATATGTATAAATCTATACATACATATATTTACTTTAAGTTGGAGAAGGATAGGAGAAGAAATACAACAGACTTAATACTTAACTTCAGAAGAAATAGAATGGGACAGTGGGAAGACTAACTTTTTATTTCTATTTCTTCATATTGTTTGAATTATTAAAATGAGTATATATTACTATTTTTTCTTAAATTTATTTATTTGACAGAGAGAGATCACAAATAGGCAGAGAGGCAGGCAGAGAGAGAGAGAGAGGGAAGCAGGCTCCCTGCTGAGCAGAGAGCCTGATGCGGGACTCGATCCCAGGACCCCAGATCATGACCTGAGCCGAAGGCAGCGGCTTAACCCACTGAGCCACCCAGGCGCCCCTTACTTTTGAATTTAAAAGAAAATCACAAATTCTATTAAATAGAGGAAAAGAAGACAAAGATAAAGAAGCAAATTATCACTAGAATCAAGAAGCACGGCAATATACAGTCTACCAGGTTGTAAAGAATTCCACATAAACAGATACAGTTTTGTCAAATCTCAGCTATACAGTCAACATTAAAAACTCATACAGGAAAAAGGGAAAATTCTGGAGGCTAAGGAATTCAAATTCCTTCCTTTAAGAAATTTATAATCCATTGGGAGAATATAAAAAACAAATTAATAAAGAAATAAAACAAGACATGAAAAAGCAAACTAATAGATAAAAACATAGTTAAAATAGTAAAAAAATAATTTTCTAAATATGTCTAATATATATATCTAATACTTAAAAGTTTCCAGTTTTTTCAAGTCTATTTTTCAAGTCTGCAAATCTGTTAAGTCAACCTATGTTCACAATACAGTTAATAAATAAGGAGATAGGTATCATCATTCCCATATGTCAAATGAAAAATAAAAAAAGAGAGAAAGAAAAGGATGCCCAGAAAGGAATTTAACTCCTCATGTTTCAACCAAGCTGGAAGTAAAATTGTCCAATTTCTCTAGATTATTAACTCTCCCTTTCACTACAATGTTCTACCTTGGAAAGTATTTTAAAAGGTCAGGTAATGGTGTATACAATTTCATTTTCATAAGATGGAGATGGATCCTTACAAAAGTGATATGTGAACATCATTGTGAGTGGAATTATCTTCTGAAGTTATCTTCAGAACATTTTTGCTTAATGGCCGTCTGGCATTGGTCAGCCTTGTTAGACTCTTTTGAGGTTGATGAAAGTCTCAGATTTTCAGTTGATGTAATATAGATTTTTAGCCCCAGTTCCATATCTAATTAGTAGATCTGGGTTTGGAATAAAAATATGTGCATTTTTAAACCAAATTTCCAAGATTAAGAAAATTCGGATGTTTATATAAATGGAAAAACCTCTGTCTTGCTAAAATAAAAAGGAGAGAGGAGAGAGTTCATGCATGTTGAAAATGTGGAAAGAAAAAAGGATTCTGAATAGGTTTTGTTGTAAGAGAACAATGTGCAGACAAACTTGACTTGAGTGGAGAATGTAAGAGTTTAATCTGGACAAGGTTAAATGAGTGGATTTTAAAGTTGCTGTCAACTGGGCTCCATCTGGCCATGATTTTGCTGTTCTGAGAGTAGTTTCTCTTTCAACTCAAGGTCAGCATCAATGTAGTCTTAAAACATCAACGGGAGTAAATTTGATTCTGCAGTAGCCTGGGGCTATTGCTTGTATTTTCTCTGGTTCTATGTCTGTATCTGTTCCCAAATGCCCATTCAAATAATCATTCACATCATATATTAATAACAGAACTTGCAAGGTTAGACACAAAGTTTCCAATGAAAGTCTGAGAAAAAGGAATCTTAAATTTATTCTGTAAACTTTGGAATAAATAGAAGCTCTTTAATCAGTGCTTAGTATTTATGTTGCATTGTTTAGGTAAAATATTTTTGCAAAGTAGAGGGTCAGTTGAAGGAGGGAACTGATCAAAGTCTGGCTGAATAGGAAAAAAAATATTTAATAATCTCCATAAAATATGATATAGATGTGAACTAATTAAATGTGAATGGAATAAAAAAGGGATTGGTGAGGGTATTTAAGAAGGAAGACCTGAAAATACTTGAGAATGAATAAATAAGAATGTCATTGAGTTTAGTTTCCTAACAGAATCATGATGCTTGGGATGCCCGGGTGGCTCAGTTAAACAGCTGCCTTCAGGGGCGCCTGGGTGGCTCAGTGGGTTAAGCCGCTGCCTTTGGCTCAGGTCATGATCTCAGGGTTCTGGGATTGAGCCCCGCACCAGGCTCTCTGCTCGGCAGGGAGCCTGCTTCCCTTCCTCTCTCTCTGCCTGCCTCTCTGTCTACTCCTGATCTCTCTCTGTCAAATAAATAAATAAAATCTTAAAAAAAAAAAAACAAACAAAAAAAACAGCTGCCTTCAGCTCAGGTCATGATCCCAGGGTCTTGGGATTGAGTCCTGCATCAGGCTCCTTGCTCAGCCGGGAGCCTGCTTCTCCCTTTGCCTTCCACTCCCCCTGCTTGTGCTCATGCACACACATTCTCTCTCTCTCTGATAAATAAATAAAATCTTTGAAAAAAAATCACGATGCTTTTTTTTAAAGGATGTCTAGAGAACAAACAGATTTTCAGAAATACTGATGAATTTGCTTTTCAACATGTTGAAGAATTTAAGGTAAAAGGAAAATGAGATGGAGATTAAAATGATTTATAAACTTGAATGTTCAAAACTGACTATAAACTGAAGAAGTAAACTGAGAAATAAGAAGGACAAAAGTGGTTCTTTATATTTTGTATGAAACTATGTTGTGGTTTAAAAACACTTGCCGTCAAATTTTTAACATCCTCCCATTGAAAGGTGGAGTATATGGCCATCTCCTTGAATGTGGGCTGTTTTGTGAATGCTTTGACAAATAGAGTGCAACAGAACTGACGTTATGAGACTGCCAAGGCCACCTGGTTCTCTCAGGATGCTTTCTCTTCATAAATCCCCTCATACTGTCCCTCTAAAACACAGCCACCATGATGTGAGAAGTATAAGCCAATGAACAAGTCATATGTGGGCTCTCTCATTCTCAGTCACGGTGGAGCCTCCTACAGCCATTAGTGCAGGCTGTGAACATATCACAGACAAAGACATCTTGGAGGTAGATCCTCCAGTCATTGGAGTCTTTCCAATAGTAGTTCCCTTTCTGAATTCTTGGTACACAGAAACTGTGATTTTAATAAAAAAAACTGTTCTGCTTTACCCATTAAGATTAGGATGCTGCGTTACACAGTAATAGTAACCAGAGAAGCCTCTGTTAGTAACCCCCAGTCAGTTATATCTTCTTAACTAAGATCCACGTATTTATGACATGGACACAGCCTTACCTGCTAAGCCTTGGAAGGATTCCTGATCCACGGAATCCATAAACATTAGAAAACTTGTTTTTATACCACTAGATTGGGTAGTTTGTTATTCAGCAATTATAACTAAAACATAATCTTTTGAAAATGTGATGAAATTCATGGATGTCTTCCCCTACATTGCACTACACCCAAAATGTTGCTTATAACTATGAAGATTTCTCAAACTCCCTTATTTTTATCACAGTAATAAAAAACAATTAACATTAAACAGATGCTTTGGGAAAGCACATTCAAGAACAATTTATCCGAGGAAACTGATCTGTCTCTCATAACAAACTACTGAGGTAAGTACTCCCATTATGTTAATTTAACATATACATGTCACTGCCTAAAATTCTAAAAGATAGACTATCATTACTATTACTTCAAAATTACATATTGAGAAGCCTGAAGTGCAAAGAGAACAAGTGATTTTTCCAAATTTATGTGATTATTTAGTTATGGAGAAAGTGTATAAATTACACAATCTAGCTTGAGACTATGTGTTTAACCTCTATACTATGATGACTCTCAACTAATCCTGAAGAAAACACGTACCTAAGTAAGATGAAATACTTGGTTACAGATTGTCTTGAAACTAAATTTAAGTTTGTTAACTCCAATTCCATGAGTACTCATTGAGTCTGCCTCAACAAATGATTAATTAATAATTCTTCTACTTCTCTATGTTAATTGAACAGTAATTAAGTTAATTAAGATGTATTTTTCTAAAAATATAAGACTGAAAACTTCCACAAGAAGTATGTACATTAAACATAGCATGATACCAATCAGGGGTTATTAAATAAAAGTAAGTTAATTAAGGACATTAAACAGTTTCTAGGCATGGTGATCTGACCTAAAAATATACAGCCTTTTCCTGCTCTATTAGATTTGAATTGTGCCCTTGTAGATCTCTTCCTTTTGGAAAAAGCTAAAATATACTTGGAAGTAGAAAATTAGAACATCAGAAGATATTTATGATCTCACAGGAATGGCTTATTATTGAACTTGACTCACAGTGTTTTTATTATGGATTCTTTAACAAGAGAGAAGTATTTATCATGAAGGATGAATAATTATTTTTCAAGGTTGATATTCCTTTAACTGGGAGCAGGAGGGATACTTATGAACTGGGGAATGACAGAAAGGAAAGAGCAGGGTCAGCTAAATCAACTGATTCACATTCTGTTAACAGAGGGACAGCTGTTCATCTTAATCACGCTCATGCCCTCTTTTGCTGTGCTGTGTTTCACACTGTCATTCCCACAGTTCCCTTGGGCATGTGCTATCTTGTCTGCATCAACATACTACATCTGAGCTAAGAGTGTTTGCTATATAAGGCAATGAATATGACATTTGTTGTGTCCCAGTTCTTTTCCAAGCATCTTTAATATCATGTTGATTCTATTATTTGTGATCCTGTTCATTTTAATCATGCATATACTGATAACCTTTGAAAAATGACGTAATTCTTCTTTATTTAATGTCCTTTGTTGTCTCTCCTCTACTCAGTCTGTTTTGTGATACAGTCTTCAATTTAACCAATCCTTTATTTCTACAGTTAAACTTGGAAGATTTTTCCAACATTCTCCTGGTTAATGGCTTCCTTCTTGTTATCTTATTTATTCCATTAATTGACTTAGTCTTATTCATTTTTTGCCTCTTTAAGGAAGTGATAGAGAAACTGATTTCTGTTTCCTAAATGTTCCAGAAATGTGTCTTGTTTTTGGTCAAAGGACACATAAAGTCATATATTAAAAACAACAACAACAACAACAACAAAACCTGGCATCATAGGCAACTTTTCCAAATCTGATTTCTAGTAAGCTTCTTTTTTTAATGATATATATATATTTTTAAATTTAAATTCAATTTCCAACATACAGTACATTAGTTTTAGCTATAGTGTTCAATGACTCATCAGTTGCATATTAACACACAGTGCTCATCACAACACATGCTCTCCTTAATGCCCATCACCCAGTTACCCACATCTCCCCATCCACTTCCCCTTCCATGATCCCGTTTATTTCCCATAGTCAAGAGTCTTTCATGATTTGTCTCCCTCTCTGTTTTCTTCCCAGTTTTCCCTCCCTTTTCCTATGCTCCTCCATGCTATTTTTTATATTCCACATATGAGTGAAACCATATAATTGTCTTTCTCTGATTGACTTATTTCACTGAGCATAATACCCTCCAGTTGCATCCATGTTGATGTAAATGCTAGGTATTCATCTTTTCTTATGGTTGAGTAATATTCCATTGCATATACAAACCACATCTTTATCCATTCTTCTATCGGCTCCTTCCATGGTTTGGCTATTGTGGACATTGCTGCTATGAACATTAGGATTTAGGTCCCCTTTGGATCACTATATTTGTATCTTTGAGGTAAATACCTAGTAGTGCAATTGCTAGGTTGAAACATAGCTCTATTTTTAACTTCTTGAGGAATCTCTGTACTGTTTTCTAGAGTGACTGTACCATCTTGCATTTCCACCAACAATGTAAGAAAGTTCCCCTTTCTTCACATTCTTGCCAACATTGTTGTTTCCTTCTTGTTAATTTTAGCCATTCTAACTGGTGTAAGATGGTATCTCATTGTGGTTTTGATTTGTATTTCCCTGATGACAACCGTTGTGGAGCATTTCTTCTCTAGTAAGCTTCTAAGTCTCTTCCTACTTCTACATTTTTAGTTTTATTCTTTTCATCTTTATATTATATTGATTTTATTATTGGTTATTTCACTACAAAGTGGACAATAATAATTCTCCATGATCTAGTTTAAATTTTTTAAGTATTTTGTTTATGTGAGAGAGAGAGCAAGAGAGAGTGTGTATGTGTGTGTGTTGGGAGGGGGGGTTCAGATGGGGAGGAAGAGAAAGGGAGAAAATTCCCAAGTGTATTCCAAGCTCAATAGAGCTGGACATGGGGCTCAATCTCACAACCCTGAGATCACAACCTGAGCTAAAACCGAGAGTCAGACACTTAAGCAACTGAGCAACCCAGGCATCCCATCTAGTCTTTATTTTTTAAACTTGGGTTGCATATATTTCTAATTCCACTGTTCTTTATTTTATTTTTTAAAGATTTTATTTACTTGAGAGAGAGAGAGAGTGCACGCACAAGTGGGGCAGGGGGAAGCTAGGGAGAGGAGGAAGCAGACCCTTGGATGAGCAGGGAGCCCAATGCAGGGCTCAATTCCTGGACCCTGGGATCATTACCTGAGTCAAAGGCAGACACTTAACAGATTGAGCCACCCAGGTGCTCCACACTGTTGTTTTTTAATTCCAATATAACTACCATATAGTGTTATGTTAATTTCAGGTGTACAATATAGTGACTCAACAATTCTATACATTACATAAGTGTACTTTTAAACTAATTCACCTAATTTACCCTTCCCCCACCAACCTCCCCTTTGGTAACCATCAGTTTGTTCTCTACAGTTAAGAGTCAGGTTTTTGGTTTGTCTCTATTTTTCTTTGTTCATTCATTTTGTTTCTTAAATTCCACATTAATAAAATGTGTGGCATTTGTCTTTCTCTGACTAACTCATCTCACTTAGGATCATACTTTCCAGATCCATCTATATTGTTGCAAATGGCAAGAGTTCATTCTTTTTTATGGCTGAGTAATATTCCACTGTGTATATACATTTGTATGCTTGTATATATATGTGTGTATGTATTTACATTTGTATATACATTTGTGATATAGTCTTCAATGTAATCGATACTTTATTTCTACAGTTAAACTTTGAAGTTTTTACTTTGGAGAAATATGTGTGTGTGTGTATATATATATACACAAACATATATACATACATACACACATAATGGATGTACACTACATATGTGTTTGTATATATTATATATATACTATATACATAGTATATGCATAGTATATACACTATATATATACTATATTATATATATACTATGTATACATATATAGATACACTATATACACATATTACACACACACACCCCACCTCTTCTTTATCCATTCATCTATTTATGGACACTCGGTCTGCTTCCATAATTTGACCATTGTAAATAATGCTGCAATAGACATAGGGATGTACAGATCTTTTTGAATTAGTGTTTTTATATTCTCTAGGCAAATACCCAATAGTGGAATTACTGCATCATATAGTAGCCCTATTTTTAATTTTTTGATAGTCTCCAAACAATTTTCCACAGCGGCTGTACCAGTTTGCATTCCCACCAATAGTGCATGAAGTTTCCTTTTTCTCTACACCCTCACCAACATGTTTCTTGTTTTTTTTTTTTTTTTTTTTTTTTCAGCGTAACAGTATTCATTCTTTTCGCACGACACCCAGTGCTCCATGCAAAACGTGCCCTCCCCATCACCCACCACCTGTTCCCCCAACCTCCCACCCCTGACCCTTCAAAACCCTCAGGTTGTTTTTCAGAGTCCATAGTCTCTTATGGTTCGCCTCCCCTCCCCAATGTCCATAGCCCGCTCCCCCTCTCCCAATCCCACCTCCCCCCAGCAACCCCCAGTTTGTTTTGTGAGATTAAGAGTCATTTATGGTTTGTCTCCCTCCCAATCCCATCTTGTTTCATTTATTCTTCTCCTATCCCCCTACCCCCCCATGTTGCTTCTCCATGTCCTCATATCAGGGAGATCATATGATAGTTGTCTTTCTCCGATTGACTTATTTCACTAAGCATGATACGCTCTAGTTCCATCCACGTCGTCGCAAATGGCAAGATTTCATTTCTTTTGATGGCTGCATAGTATTCCATTGTGTATATATACCACATCTTCTTGATCCATTCATCTGTTGATGGACATCTAGGTTCTTTCCATAGTCTGGCTATTGTAGACATTGCTGCTATAAACATTCGGGTACACGTGCCCCTTCGGATCACTATGTTTGTATCTTTAGGGTAAATACCCAGTAGTGCAATTGCTGGGTCATAGGGTAGTTCTATTTTCAACATTTTGAGGAACCTCCATGCTGTTTTCCAGAGTGGTTGCACCAGCTTGCATTCCCACCAACAGTGGAGGAGGGTTCCCCTTTCTCCACATCCTCTCCAGCATCTGTCATTTCCTGACTTGTTAATTTTAGCCATTCTGACTGGTGTGAGGTGATATCTCATTGTGGTTATGATTTTAGCCATTCTGACAGGTATAAGGTGATATTTCATTGTGGTTTTGATTTGCATTTCCCTGACAATAAGTGATGCTGAGCATACTTTCATGTATTTGTTGGCCATCTGTATGTCTTCTTTGGTGAAATGTCTTTTCATGGCTGTCCATTTTTTTTCAACTTTTTTAAATGAAAAATTATTTTGGATTTTTTTTCAAGTTTTTATTTAAATTCCAGTTAGTTAATATACATTGTAATATTAGTTTTCAGGTGTAGAATTTAGTGACTCACCACTTACATATAACACCTCATACTCATCTTAACAAGTGCCCTCCTTAATACCCATCACCCATTTAACTCAACCTCCCACCCACAACCCCTCCAGAAGCCCTCAGTTTGTTCTCTATAGTAAGGAGTCTGTTTTCTGTCTCCTCTTCCTCCTCTTCTTTTCTTCTTTTCTTTCTTCTTCTTCTTCTTCTTGTGTGTGTGTGTGTGTGTGTGTGTGTGTGTGTGTGTGTGTATGGTTTTATTTGCATTTCCCTGGTGATTAGTGATGTTGATCACCTTTTCATGCATCTGTTGACCATCTGTATGTTTCTTTGGAGAAATGTCTGTATTTTTATAATTGGATTATTTGTTTTTATTGTGTTGAGTTGTAGAAGTTCTTTATATATTTTGGACACTGGCCCTTTATCAGATATGTCACTTACAAATACCTCTTCCTATTCAGTACATTGTCTTTCAGTTTTGTTGACTATTTCCTTTGTTGCGCAGCAGCCTCTTATTCTGACGCAGTTCCAAGAGTTTATTTTTGCTTTTATTTCTCTCTAGAAAAATATTGCTACAGTCAATGTCAAAGAAATTACTGCCTGTGTTCTCCTCTAGGATTTTTATGGTTTCAGGGCTCATATTAGGTCCTTAATCCATTTTGAGTTTATTTTTGTGTATGGTATAAGTAAGCGGTCCACTTTTCACTCTTTTGTATAGAGCTGTCCAGTTTTCCCAACACCATTTGTTGAAGAGACTTATTGCTACTGCATATTCTTACTTCCTTTGTTGAAGAATAATTGACCATATAAACATGAGTTTATTTCTGGGCTCTCTAGTCTGTTCCATGTGTCTATTTTTGTGCCAGTGTCATAGTGTTTTGATTACTATAGCTTTGTAATATATCTCAAAATCTGGGATTGTGATATCTCCAGTTTTTTTCTTTTTCAAAATTGGCTATTTGGGGTCTTTTGTAGTTCTATACAAATTTTAAGATTTTTTTTTTTCTAGTTCTATGACAAAAGCTGTTGGCATTTTGATAAGTTTCTGGCACTATTTAAATAAAGCTTATCATTTCCATTTGAGTGTTTGATTTATCTTCCCAATTCTGTTGATCATATATATTATATACTACATATGTATATACATAAAGTTATACTATTTATATTAATGTTATCAATTCTATTTATATTACATATTACACATATATTAACTTGTTTTCCTTAAATAACTGCATTAAGTCCTACTATACTATATATTCAAATATATAAATATATAGCATATACTATATATCTATGTATAGTATATCTCCATCTATCTATCTATCTATCTATCTATCTATCTATATATATTCAAATATACATTCAAACTGCATATCTCTTTTTGGCTCTTAGAGTAAATATCTTAATTCTGACATTTTTTTTCTTATGATCAATAATCTTATGATTATCCATAGAAGTTATCAGCCTTACATCAAGATCTTTTCATTTTCTGTAAGATCTTTTATTAGAATGTTCTTGTTCATCTATCCAGTCCCACCTCCCACCACAACACTTTACTATTTATGGTTTAGGAACAATGAAATATTTGTAATTTCTGAAATATTACAACTACACCACAAGTATTGACAGCAAAGGCAAGGACTGTGTTTTTTCCATTGTTGTTTTCCAAAAATGAGTAGCATGGGGGCATAAATATTTGTTGAAGAATTTAATAAACAGATTGTCATTCATAGTATTTACTACATAAATATTTTTTGAGAAATTAATAACTGGCCTATCTTTTAAACAAGTTTAAAGGTTTTTAGGTTTTTTTGTGCCTAAAATTTTTTCATCCAATCTTTATTTTCTATGCTTTCTCCTAATCATCACCTATTTACTTACTGATTTAAATTCTACAGTACTGGAGCATTCAGTTCAGCAAGATGTTTTGAGTTGTGTGATTGACAAAGTCAAACTTATGAGACAGGTTTGCTAAATCCTATCCTTTTAAAATTTCTAGGGGTCCTAGGACAATATTTTGGAATATTAACTGTAATAACATTTTTTCAATGATTTGATACACCTAATAATCAGTTGATTTTAAAACTCTGAGAAAATGTTTTTTTTATGAGAAACTTTTCTTAAGTGAAAAATAGCAGTTTGTTAGTCTGTTAACAATGTTCTTGATAAAAGTGTTGCTCTTTGTGATGTGAATAATTATTATTGTAGAGTAGGCATAAAGTATATACCCTACAATAGTCAAATACCAACAAATAAAATGCAAATTACAAAAATTTATTGAAATATGATTGAATGCACATACATTAATTTAATGTAGTCCCAATAACTCTTATATTCTAATATCACTTATAATCTAATCAACATATTGGGCTCAAATGCTTTTTATTTTATTTATTTAATTTTTTAAAGGATTTTATTTATTTATTTGGCAGAGAGAGACAGCAAGCAAGGAGCAGCAGGCAGAGGCAGAGGCAGGGTCTCCACTGAACAAGGAGGCCAACACGGAACTTGAACTCAGGATCAGAACCTGAACTGAAGGCAGATGCTTAACCAAAGGCAGATGCTTAACTGACTGAGCTACCCAGGTGTCCCACATACATTTTTTTTTTTTTTATTTGACAGAGAGAAATCACAACTAGGCAGAGAGGCAGGCAGAGAGAGAGGAGGAAGCAGGCTCCCTGTGGAGCAGAGAGCCCGATGTGGGGCTCGATCCCAGGACCCTGGGATCATGACCTGAGCCGAAGGCAGAGGCTTTAACCCACTGAGCCACCCAGGTGCCCCCCACATACATTTTTTATTATCTCAAGTTGGTGCAGTGAGACATAGCACTGATGCCCATTGGTAAAGATAACTTCATTAATTCAAAGACCAACCCTTGAATTTGTCAAGTTTCACCCTCCAACACTTTCCTATCTTCCTTCAGTCCTGTTCTTTCGTAAAACTTTTTGAAACTTTGACTGGGGAGAACCCAATGGAACTTATATAATGATACATTTGGACACCAGTTATGAAAAAAATACACTGATAAATGTATTCCCCATGTGGTTTTGACTGATAACTATAATCCTCATGTTTACTTTTCTAATTTGCCCTACTGTCTTTATCTTTATATTAAATATCATATCCTAATTAGCATATAATTTATTACTACTTTGTAACATATGGTAATGAAAGTATGGCTATGTGCATGATGAACAGTCTTTTTGGTTTTATGTAAATCCAACTATTAAGATAAACTAAATATATTTTATTTTGTTTATTACTTATTTTAGAATATTTATTAAGTAATCACCTTATATATTTTTACAGTACTATCAGAAATGCACAGCCCTTATCTTAAGAAATGATGTGAGGAAAACTGTATTTTATTATGCTTCATCTGGCAAACATGAACAGAAAGGATTTGTCAGAAGAAAGACTAAATGCAGAGATTTAGAGCAAAAATGGCTCTATTCTTTTGTCCTTAATCACCAGATTTTGCTTTCATTCAGTCCAAAGAAACCATTTTGTATCTTTCCCAAACACCCTTCCTTAAGCAAGGAATCTTGCAACATCTTCTACTCTCAGCAGACAACCTTGCTTCTTATTTCAGCGAAATTGAGGCCATCTTTTGAAACTTTCCTCAATTTTTTTTTTCTTTTCCACCTTTAAACTTTCCTTGAGAGGAAAGTATCACCTATGCACTTGATTATACCTTCTTGCATCTTTTTGGAAAGCTGATCATTTAGTTAAAAGTTCCTTTATTTTATTTCCAACCTCCTCCCATTCAATGAGTCCTGTTTCCTCCCATAAGCATACATTTAAAAAAAAAATAAAAGAAACAAACAAAGAACAACAAAAGTGCTCACATCCTCAACTTCAAATCACATTACATGTTATTTTCCTTTAAACATCAAATCTCCCCAAATCCCTCATTAGCTTTCTCTCTCTTTTATTCTTTCCTTGATTCCTTCCTAAATTCCTCCCTTTCATTATCATTTATTAAATAAAACATATGTAATAAATAATATGCACAGACCTTCTGTTAGATACTGACAACATTCAGTCAAAGGAAAGACCATCCTATATATCAGAGTTACAGAAGTCTGGCCAATAACAAACTATTACAACATACTGTGCTAAGTCCAATGAAAAAAATTGAGAAATAAATGAAAACAAAAGGACTGATAGTTCATAAGTTAAACGTTCTTTAAAAATCAACTAGGAATGGGGCGCCTGGGTGGTTCAGTGATTTAAGCCTCTGCCTTCGGCTCGGGTCATGATCTCAGGGTCCTGGGATCGAGCCTCGCATCGGGCTCTCTGCTCAGTGGGGAGCCTGTTTCTCCCTCTCTCTCTGCCTGCCTCTCTGCCTATTTGTGACCTCTCTCTCTGTCAAATAAATAAATAAAATATTAAAAAAAAATCAACTAGGAAAAAACCAAACATCCACCATATATTTTATTTCTTCTACTTAATAAACACTGAGAACAACTAACTATACGCTGACCATTGTATTAAGCAGTGAGTACAGGTAGTAGAATGAAATGATGACGTAACCCTTGGGAAGTAAATATTTAGTGAAAGTGATGTAGTAACTATGGAGGCAAAGGGGAGGTGACTATTCCAGCCTGGAGGTAGCACAGGAAGGCTCAAGAGAAAAGGTTATTTGTGGCTTGAGCATGCATATCCTGACAGTTAACCAGGTGAGTCTATACAGTGGTGGAGGAAAGTGTGATAGCCAAGAGGGCGCCTTGTGCACAGGTTTCTCACCTTTTTTTTATGGAAGTACTTTTAACTACAGAGAATAATTGTTCATATGCTCAGGAGCTCAAAGTGGTACAAATTTTTGTACTAGGAAACTAAATTTCTCCATTGCTCTTTAAATATACATGCAAATTGTATATATTCATGAAAAAAATGCTTAGGTTTTTTTGTTTGTTTGTTTTTGTTTTGTTTTCTAAATTCGATAGGGAGGTAGCAGAGAGCATTTGGATCGAAAGTGACATGATTATAGTTGATATTCAGATGCATCATTTTGTCAGCCTTGTTAAGAACAAGTAAGTCAGGGCCGCCTGGGTGGCTCAGTGGGTTAAGCCTCTGCCTTCAGCTCAGGTCATGATCTCAGGATCCTGAGATCAAGCCCCACATAGGGCTCTATGCTCAGCAGGGGGCCTGCTTCCCCCTAAAAACAAACAAGCAAACAAAAAACAAGTAAGTCAGATGGGATTCACGTTGATGTTAAGAAGCTATTTAAACAACAGAGGTAAAAATGGTAAGAATGTGAATGAAGGTTGTGGTGGTAGTAATGGAGAGAAGGGTAGAGATTTTAGGGAAATATAATGCACTGTGTTTGAGGACTATTTGTGCAAAGATTGACAGAAGAAGGAATCCCTGAAAACTCACAGGTTTCTGAATTGCACTTCCAAGTGAAAGAAGTTACTCTTTATTGAACTAAGTAACATAAAAGAAGTTTTGGAGAAGGGGGAAAGAAATATCACAGCCTAAATACTTCAATAAAGCCTCATCATCTCTAACATTTTTTCTTACCGTATGACATTTTTTCTTACCGTATGACAAAAACCACAAATTTAGCAACTTAAAACAACATAAAGTCAGAGATGAGAAGTCCAGACATGGTATGACTAGATTCTCTGCTTAGGTCTGAAGAGGCTGAAACCAGTGTTGGCTGGGCTGCAGCTTCTCCCCGGGCCTTGGGTTCTTCTTTTTTTTTTTTTTTTAAAGATTTTATTTATTTATTTGACAGAGAGAGAGAGAGATCACAAGTAGGCAGAGAGGCAGACAGAGAGAGAGGAGGAAGCAGGCTCCCTGTGGAGCAGAGAGCCCGATGCGGGGCTCGATCCCAGGACCCTGAGACCACGACCTGAGCCGAAGGCAGCGGCTTAATCCACTGAGCCACCCAGGCGCCCCGGGCCTTGGGTTCTTCTAAACTCACTAGGTGTGGTTAAGTTGAAAAATCGCTCCCAACAGTTGGCCACGTTCTAATCAATGAAATCTGGGGGTGTTACCTTATCTGGCAAAGTCTTTGCAGATGGGATTAAGTTAAAGATCTTCAGGTTATTCAGGTGGTCCCTATTTCAATCAAGAGAGGCATGGGGATATAAGAGCCACACACACAGAGGAGAAAGACAGGTAAAGATGGAGTAGAAAGAGAATTTAAGATGCTGGCTTTAAGGATTGGGGATTTGGCCACAAGCCAAAAAATGCTGGCTGCCACCAGAAGCTGGAAGAGGTAAAGAGCAAATTGTCCCTTCTATGCTGGAAAAAGTTAGGTTTTGATACAAACTTGATTTTTAGCCTAGTGATACTGATTTTAAACTACTGGCTTCTAGAACTCTGAGATAAATTATGCTGTTTTAAGCCACCTAGTTTGTAATTACTTGTTTAGCAGTATTCATATCACTTTAGTTGTGGGACTGAGGTCACCGTTTTCCTGATTATTCTTGATGTGGACCACTCAGCTTCTAGAGGTTAGTCACATTTCCTTTCCATGTGGTCTCCATAGAAGTTTACAACATGGAAGTTTATTTTCTTTCAGACAATACAGAATGTTTTTTTTGACTTTCCATTCTACAACCACTTGGAGAAAACTTTCTGAATTTAAGGACTCAAACAATTAGGTCAGGCCCACTAGAATTATCTCCTTATCTTATAGTCAACTGATTTGGAACTTTAATTATTCTGCAAAATCTCTTCACAAGAGTTTCTAGTGTTTGGCTGAATAAGAAATAAGTTGTGTATACACAACTCAGGTTGCCTAAGATTGTAGAATTCCATATTTGTACTTATTTTTTTTTCATGCAACATTGCAAATTTACTTGACTGTGGAATTTTTTTTATTATATTATGTTAGTTACCATACTATATATCATTAGTTTCTGAGGTAGTGCCCCATGATGCATTGCTTGCAAAGAACACTCAGTACTCCATGCAGTGCATGCCCTCCTTTATACCCATCACTAGGCTTAGAATTTAGCCTACCACTCTTTTCTTATTATCTATATGTTGTTTCCTAAATTAATGTAAGAATCAACTACACACTTTTATAACTAATGATTCCCAGACCATAACACAGACATAGAAACAAATGTCCAGAATTAAAACCTGGGAACCTGTTTTTCTTACAGCTTCCCTGTGAGCTGCTGCTTCTTTTTTTTTTTTTTTTTTAAGGTTTTTACTTATTTATTATAGAGAGAGAGACAGAGACAGTGAGAGAGGGAACACAAGCAGTGAGAGTGGGAGAGGGAGAGCTAGCAGCTTCCCTGCTGAGCAGGGAGCCTGATGTGGGACTTGATCCCAGGACTCTGGCATTAAGAACTTAGCCAAAGGCAGACGCTTAACCACTGACCCACCCAGGCATCCCACTGTGGGATTCTCAACATCAGTTTACTGAACACTGCAAATGTGTCTTTGTAAGAATACAAGAGTCAATCCAAGCTTATAAAACTGGCCAGAGCAACACCCTCAGAGGTTGCTGGAGCCTCCAAAAGAAAGGCAGGGTTTTAACAATTGCAAAAGAGTCACCTGCAAGTCTTAAAAAAAACAAAAAATGTTGAGTAGTTATGTGAACAAGAAATAAACTACTTTTGTGTTTGAGCCACTATACTTTTGAGTCTTTTTTTATAGCAGTTTAGGCTTCCCTAATAACTTAGTGAGAATTTACTATACTTTTGAGTCTTTTTTTATAGCAGTTTAGGCTTCCCTAATAACTTAGTGAGAATTTATTGTGTATGGTTCTCTCAAAACAAAACTGAGTTAAGTGTTAGACATTTTTAGAGAAAATATTAAGTATTAATCTATAATCATACTGATGGCATATTACATTATTTACAAAATTCATAATATCTGCCAAGATATAGAACTAGGTAATGCAAGGTAAATGCTAAATATTAAAAGACATTTTGTTAATAAAGATGTAGTGTCACAATAGTTAGGATAACAAAACTGCATGATCAAATTATTGTATCATGAATGTATAATTAAGTTTTTCTTATAAAATAATATAAAGTTCATGTTCATTGTACACAATCTATTGAGTTTTAGGGGTAAAATGACACTAGTAAAGCATAATAATAGCTTATATGACATTTATATTTTTTCATTTACTCAAAATATTTTATTGAACACACACTGTAAGCAAATTACTGATCACTCATCACACAGTCTATTAGGAAAAATAAAGATATTAAATAGATAATTACAAAACAAAGGGTTTAGTACTACATAGAGCTAAATTCAATACCAAGACTTCAGCAGTCAAATAGCTCAGAGGAAGACCTACTTTCAGGTTTCAGGGGACATGGCTATGTACCTCCCAGCTAACTATTAAAGGGCAGACTTCTTGCCCCAACTCTCAATACACAGTTTCCAGCTGATGTGTATTTCATGGTTTGTCTCCACTTCATGGAACCACTTTTACCAAGGGGGTGCACCTCCCTGAATGACCTGCAAGAGTCCTAAGTATAAAGAGGGAGCCATTTTTTTTTAATGGTAAACTTTACTGATGTATTTTATCAATTTTTAAATAGGTCTTTAGATTTTGATAATAAGACTGCCAGTTTTTCTTTTTAAAGTGGTATAGAAAACTAAAAAAAGAAGTTGAAAAAAAAAGCCCATGTAATCCCAGTTTTTTTTTTTTATTAACATATATTGCATTATTGTTTCAGGGGTACAGGTCTGATTCAACTAGTCTTACACAATGCACAGCACTCACCATAGCACACCCCCCTGGTCCATAACCCAGCCACCCAGTTCCCCCCAACCCCCACTGCCAACAACCCTCAGCTTGTTTCCTCAGTGTCTCTTATGGTTTGTCTCCCTCTTTGGTTTCATCTTGTTTAATTTTTCCTTCCCTTCCCCTATGATCCTCTGTCTTCTTTCTCAAATTCCTCATATGAGTGAGATCATATAATTGTCTTTCTCTGATTGACTTATTTCACTTAGCACAATACCCTCTAGTTCCATCCATCTCTTTGCAAGTGGCAAGATTTCGTTTGTTGATGGCTACATAGTATTCCATTGCATATATATACCACAGCTTCTTTATCCATTCATCTGTTTAAGGGCATTTAGGCTCTTTCCATAATTTGGCTATTATGGGCATTGCTGCTATAAACATTTGGGTGCATGTGCCCCTTTGGATCACTATATTTGTATCTTTAGGGTAAATACCCAGTAGTGTGATAGCTGGGTCATAGGGTAGCTCTATTTTCAACTTTTTGAAAACCTCCATACTGTTTTCAAGAGTGGCTGCACCAGTTTGCATTCCCACCAACAATGAAGATGCAGCCATTTTGAGCCACTGCAGGACAACACTGACTTGAACAATTCTATCACACAAAATGTCTCAGGTTTGGTTCTCTGGCAGTTATTGATCTGATACAGTTTAGTGTATGGGATATTTATTCATGATAACTCTTATAGAAAAGAAAGGGAAATGAAGCAGGATTGGGTAGAAGTCATTCTGCAATGCAGGAACTGCAAAACCAGTCAACCCCATCGGGAACTCCATAAAAATATGGAATGTCAGGGTCTTCCTCTGAGCTAATACATCTAAACAACATGAATGTTTTATAAATGAGCTGGCTATGGAAGGGGGAGAGGTGGCTGGGTTAGGGTTGGCCCCATATCCCATAGTTTGCCAGAGCAAAAGGATGCTTGGAACATATACCCCATGAACCAGATAATAACTATGAACAAAAGGTAGCTAGCATGGGTTTGCTACATGTGTTTGGGATTAGAAGACTTCAACAGAAAAAAACCTAGAGGTGTACCCCCCCAGATAACTAGATATCAACAAAAGAGTTGAAAACAAGAAGCCAGGATAAAGATGTATGTTAATTACTAAATTAAAATTGTCCTTATGACTAGAAGTGCCTAAAAAAGAAAAAAAAAACACAACTTTTTTTATCATGTGAAAATGATCAGAAGAATAAAGGATCAATTCTAGATTTGCTCTAGAAAGACAGAGAAGAATTAGTCTTGAAGAGTAAAATAAATGGAGAGATATAAAAGTATTAGGTTGTTTTCTGATTACTTTTTGTGGATTACACTTGTTCAACAAAACGATTACTTACATTAAACATTTTTTATGCCTGCTTACATCATTTTGCTTAACATATGTGTAAAAAATTATGTTTTCCAAAACAGAAACTAAAGTTAAATTTATCCTATAAAGTTATCATGATTCATTTCTCCTTTATGTATCCTGAACATCTCTTTGATACTTAAAAAGGTATATTAAAATATGTTTTAATAATTTAATTTAATAAAAGCTTATATAAAGCTTGTATTTTAAAGCCTCAAGAAATACCAAAATTAACAGGATTCAAAACACCAAACTGAGCAATTTCAAGTGGAAGAAATTGAACTGTGTGCTGCTTCCCTATATTTATTTTCTTATCACTTGAAACCATTTACCATCTTCCTCAGAGAATAGAACAGGAAGCCTTGCCTTTGATAATGATATAGCTTTGTTTGACCTAAACTAGGAGAGACTTTAATAAACAACACATCTTAATACATAGTAATTACCAGAAAGAATGGCTCTGTAGTAGTTTTCTTTCCTCTTTCATATATATTCTTGGCTATCAGAAAAAGTACTGGTCACTTAAATCCTTACTTGACTAAACTAGCTTACTCTACAATTTTAAATAGTATAATCAGTAAAACAACCCAGTTTTAGTTTTAACTAGAAGTATTTTCACTGACATAATACAAAAAAGTGTAATCAGAAACTTAAAAAGGACATGGCTATATATTGTTTTTTCCACCCACTTATGTAAGTTACCACACTCACTGTTAGTGAATGACATTATTGCTGAGAATATTCACCTTGTGTAAAAACAGAAATCGATCATTGCAGTAATCATATCCTCAGGGAATAATAACACAATAGAGTTGGAAGGATTTTAGCAATTATCTAATCCAGCAGTTTTATAACTGGATCTATGAGAATTAGGTTCTCTCAGAGATGCTACAAGGACTGCTCTGGGAAAAGGAGACTGATTTTTGGATTTTCACTCTATCATCTCATTCAAAATACAACTTTTTGTCTGTTCAATAGAGTAGAGGGGAAATAAATTTGATTTACTAGAAAAATATTCCGAATCACTGAGTTCAAAACACAGATTATGCATATGAGAAAACCAAAACTAAGGAGAAGTAAGTTCTTTAAACATGGATAAAAATTAAGTTCTTTTCTACAACTATTAGTATAAACTTTTTATCACTTTTCTTTGAGAACATTGTAACTTGCCTTATTGCCTGTATCTTCTTCATTTCTAGTACCTTTATACTACCTCTTTTATTAAAATGCCTTCATTGGCTCCTACCACCTAGAAGATAAAATTTAAACTTCATAGTACAGCTGAGCAATTATTTTATGAACCAGAATGTAGTCCTTCAAATCTGAGTTTTTTTTAAAGGTTTTTATTTATTTATTTGACAGAGAGAAAGAGAGAGAGAGAGAGAGAGAGAGATCACAAGTAGAGAGGCAGGCAGAGAGAGAGGGGGATGCAGGTTCCCTGCTGAGTAGAGAACCCAATGTGGGGCTCGATCCCAGGACCCTGAGATCATGACCCGAGCCGAAGGCAGCGGCTTAACCCACTGAGCCACCCAGGTGCCCCTCAAATCTGAGTTTTAACCATTCAATTCTATACACTCTATGCTACACTACCATTGTTTCCTGTTCATACAATGCTTTTCCACATAATACCTGAACACATTATTTTTAATTCCTGGCATAATATTGAGATATCTCTGCCTGTTTAGAAATAATACAAACCAAAATAAAACACCTTTCAGAATTAAATTCAAACTCCTCTACAAGACTCTATTTCATGCTGGTTTAGCTATTGCTACTTCTTTGCCTTCACAGATGTTTTCCACATACCAATCATGATGTGGATTGTACTGTTTAATCAAAGTATACATATGCATTAACTCATATTTGTGAAAGAGGTATAAGACTCCAAGAATAAGAGATTCTTCATCTGATCATTTGCCTGTCATTTCAGTATTTTTCTGAATACTGTTCTTTGCCATTCCAGTGCATGGACAAAGAGACATTTTTCTTCTTAAGAATAAATCCTAATAGAAACCACTAAACATGGTTTGAAGAGGCAAGCCCATTTTTCCTGGCTATGATATCTTATATTATCTGTAGACTAATGAGGTGCTTCTTTGGGCTGGCTTGACAATCACCTCATGTGCTTTAATTCCTAATGTCCTCTTGGTGTCTATGACAAATTGCAATTATTGCAGAACACTTTTACCCTATTCCAATCTCTCTTCTTTATTATTTATGGCTCTGTTTTTGAATACTCCATGGTCTCAAGCAACCATGTCAGATGCATCTTTGTAACTAACATTATCTCTGGTGTTCATCAGTGGCAAATTTCCCAACTCACAATTAAGCAAGGAGGGATACTGCTGCAGAGATAGTGAGCTTTTCTGATTTGAGTGTAAAAAGACTTGACACAACAAAATGGGAACTAAAGGGTCAGGATTGTCTGACGAACTAAAATCCTAACAAAATAAATCAATACTTATGCTTAGCTAGCAGCAGACTTGTTCAGGACTTGAAATCTTTTGAATAGAACGTGGCTAGTAGAATTCTTATAAGATCCTTAAACTAGAGGAACAATCTCAATCACTATCATCACAGACTTATATTGATTTGATCTTATAATATATAATTTATATTTAATATAATTGTTTTAGTTAAAAAGGAAGTATGCTGGTGTTATGTTGATTTTCAGAAATCTCTAAGGTACATTTGTGTGTACATCTCTGGCAGGAAAGGTAAGTATCCTGGAGAATGAAGCTGTGATCCCTCCACCGTGGCAAAGTTGAGTCATTATTAGAACAAGTGTCATTCATAGATTTCCTATTTAGCATCCCTCATAAGCTGTAATTGCCTATGAGACTTTAACATCTCATCCTTCACAAAGAGGGTATATTTTTGTTGTTGTTGTTCCAAACTCTCACACGGAGTATTTTGGCTTATAACCTTTATAAATTAAGGCAAATTCATAAACTTCTTTGTATCTAAAGGGTCATGATCACTAAAACTCCTTCCAAGTATAAGATTCTATGATTACAAAAAAGATTCTATGATAAAATTTTTCAGTCACTTAAGTTTAATTAATAAATATTAATTGAAACTATAATGTAATAGTACTGTATAAATAATAATCCAATAAAATTTTAAAAGCTTCTACTCTTATCATATGGTTTCACTTACTTGTGGAGCATAAGGAATAACATCGAGGACATTGGGAGATGGAGAGGAGAAGTGAGTTGGGGGAGATTGGAGGAGGAGACAAATCAGGAGAGACTGTGGACTCTGAGAAACAAACTGAGGGTTTTGGAGGGGAGGGGAGGAGAGGAGAGGGAGGCAGGGCTTGGGTGAGCCTGGTCATGGGTATTATGGAGGGCACTTATGCATGGAGCACTGTGTGTGTTGCATAAACAATCAATTCTGGAACACTGAAAAGAAATAAAATAAAATAAAATGAGAAAAGAAAACAAAAGACAAAAATCTACCGATTTTTTGAAATACCAAAAAAAAAAAAATGTTTCTACTCTTACCTTTCCCTTAGATCTCAAAAGAGAATTATCTTGTTGGTGGACTTAAATACTGTGACTCTTATAGTTGAAGCAAAATTTCATGAACAGAACTAGATAAATTATATAATAAAACATTTCCCTGGTAATTGTGTAAAGAAGATGTTCTAATTAATTTATTTTTTTAAGATTTTATTTATTCATGAGAGTGTACATAAGCAGGGGGGAGAGACCAAGGGAGAGGGAGAAGCAGACTCCCTGCTGAGCTGGGAGCCTGATGTGGAGCTTGATTCCAGGACCTGAAGATCATGACCTGAATCGAAGGCAGAGGCTCAACCATCTGAGCCACCCAGATGTCCCTAATTAATTTAAAGATAATGTCATTTTTATGTATATCTAGCATTGTCTATTTGAACAAGAAAAGAGATACCTCTTCAGCCAATACTGACTAATTTTCACAAGCTGGTGTAACATATTAACTATGTCATGAATAAAAATAACAATTCTCAGTTACCTAATTTTCTCCAGCACAATGTTTTAAACTATTAGTTTAATCTTTATATATCCCCTATAATGTGAGGCATGAAATGTGATATTTTATGAACAAATAATATTGTTGTTCTTCATCTTCCAATATAAACTGAAGACATAAAATATACGTGTATGACCTAACACTGAAAAAGCACATGACCCTTTTAAGTAATTCTAAAATGATTTAAATAAAATAAATTCCCTACTATTTAAGAATTATCATCTTGTTGTGGAAGACAAGTTTCTTTTTTTTTTTTTTAAAGATTTTTTTATTTATTTATTTGACAGAGAGAGATCACAAGTAGGCAGAGAGGCAGGCAGAGAGAGAGGAGGAAGCAGGCTCCCTGCGGAGCAGAGAGCCCGATGCGAGGCTCGATCCCAGGACCCCGAGATCATGACCCGAGCCGAAGGCAGCGGCTTAATCCACTGAGCCACCCAGGCGCCCCAGACAAGTTTCTTTTAAAAGAACTCAATATTTCACCACTTTTCAACAACCTGGTTGTGCGGTATCTGGATTTTTGTTTTTGCACATATATGTAGATACACTCCAAATTACTTACTTGCATATCCTTTTCACAACCCAGTAGGTATATGTACCTTTTGGATTTGTAGAGGGCTGAAAATAATAAATGAAAAAAAAATAGGAACTGAGACACTGGATAAGTTTTCAGATTGAAGATAAAATACAACCTCCACTGAAGGCCCAATAAGCAGATTCAAACAGTGTATGGTTGCATGTCAGTGACATCCAATAGAGAAACAAAATGTCACCGGAGGTAGTTCTAGGCAATTATATAAATATAAGCAGACATGATCTGTTTACAGAGACTGAAGAGTACAAAATACTTTAATAACAAGGAATATCAGGGTATAAATTAGAGCTCCAGAGTTGAAGAAAGAGGAATATTAAACAAGTTACAGGAAGAAACTTGGATATGGAATAAAAAAGACAGTGATCCAACTATTAAAACTAAAGTATAAGGCAAGGGCTCAGTTACAGAAAAACTTTCTCACCTTTTCATTAACTTTTCAACCAATTTAAGTATTAATGGAGAAACTGATAGTAATAATTTTGTGTAATGGGTATACAAAGATAAACAGGACATACTTCTCTGAGGAAACAATAATCATTTGAAGAAACAAAAATATAGTGGACTGTGATCTATATATTATAACTAAAGTCTTCTCAAAGTATAAGATGACACAAAGAGAATGTTGAGTTTGTTAACAAGAGACACAGAGAGAGCTTCAGAGATGTTTTAAACCTTTAGTCTTAACATGAATTGCAAGGCTTCTCTTAAAATGGCTGTAGTTGAGTTATTTGGTAAGAACGCTTAAAGAGTGAAAATAATATGTTCAAAGACATAAAAGTATGAAAAGGATTGGTACTTTCTGGGAATGGCATAACTGGTTATGACTAAAGAAAACTATCTGAGGGATAAAGTGGTAAGGGCTGAGCCTGGGGAGATAGGGTCATGACCAGATTGAGAAGCACCTGTTACACAGAAATAAAGCTGTGGACTTTAGGCTGATACATTCATTGCATTCCACAGGTACAGCTATAACAATAGTAGAAATTCTTAAGTGAGTCATTATTTCTCTAGGAAATCTCTCCTCCTACCCCACTGTAAAGTGCTAAGAAAGTGAATGATGGTACCACCCACAAATCATAAAACTCAGAAATCTAGGTGTGGTCATTAATTCTTTTCTCTCAGCCATAATAGTCAATGAAGTCTTATAATCAATGTTCAATGTGTTCAAAGACATTTCTATTATGCTCATTTCTCTTCACTGAGTCAGCCAACACATTTATCCAATTCCTCATGATCTCTGTCCTTGAATTTGTGAATATTTTCTTAACTTGTCTTACTGTCTCCATTCTTTCTACCACACTAATCTTTCCTGGCTCCAAACTGATGTTCTAAAATGTGACATTAGTCCCCTGTTACCACTACTGTGATAATTTTCAGGATCTTCCATGTCACAGATGGAGACTGTAGCTTTATTTCTGTATAACAGATGCTTCTCAATCTGGTCATGACCCTATCTCCCCAGGTTCAGTCCTTGCCACTTTATCCCTCAGATAGTTTTCTTTAGTCATAACCAGTTATGCCATTCCCAGAAAGTACCAATCCTTTTCATACTTTTATGTCTTTGAACATATTATTTTCACTCTTTAAGCATTCTTGCCAAATAACTCAACTTATAGCCATTTTAAGAGAAGCCTTGCAATTCATGTTAAGACTAAAGGTTTAAAACATCTCTGAAGCTCTCTCTGTGTCTCTTGTTAACAAACTCAACATTCTCTTTGTGTCATCTTACACTTTGAGAAGACTTCAGTTATAATTTATAGATCACACTCCACTACATTTTTGTTTCTTCAAATGATTATTGTTTCTTCAGAGAAGCACGTCCTGTTTATCTTTGTATACCCATTACACAAAATTATTACTATCAGTTTCTCAATTAATAATACTTAAATTTGGACGTCTGGGTGGCTTAGTCAGTTAACATCTGCCTTTGGCTCAGGTAAAGATCCCAGGGTCCTGGGATCAAGTCCTGCATTAGACTCCCTGCTCAGTGGGGAGCCTGCTTCTCCCTCTGCCTGCCACTCCCTCTACTTGTACTCTCTCTCTCTTTGACAAATAAATAAATAATATCTTTAAAAAACACTTAAATGGGTTAAACGAGTTAATGAAAATGTGAGAAAGTTTTTCTGTATCGGAGCCCTTGCCTTATAATTTAGTTCTAATAGTTCAATGGAGGTTACATTTTATCTTCACCCCTGAAAACTTATCCAGTATCTCAGTTCTGATTTTTTTATCACTTATTATTTTCATCCCTGTATTAATAGTCCAGGTAAAAATCTTAGAATTCCCTATTACACATGATGTGGTAAGAACTGTTAGAGATAAGGCAATACTTCATATATGTTCCTGAGACTGACTCGATAACATTTTTTTACTAAGCCAGTTGACAAGCCAGGCAAAGCAGTGGGTTAGGCCATACAAAGGACTAAAGAACTGAAGTTCCCTTAGATCAGTATGAAACAGTCATGGGAGAAATATAACAAGGTTTTAGAAACTCCTACATTATTTGAGACATATAATTACAAGCCACAATTATATCATGGGTCCAGGAATCAATCTAATAAGAAGTAGCACCTTCTTTCTACCAGCTCAGAATATGACTAAAACAAATTAATAGCTACCACTTACTCTTCCTGAAAAAAGTTTGATAATTCTCTTGAAATGCTTTTCCCTTCATATAAATAATAAATAATTGCCCTAACCTCATAATTCATGCATCTTGATGGAGGCAATGTTAATATCTTAGATATAAGTCTGAGTCATTATCTTGCTATAGCAATATGGTCCAATGACACTGATTTCAGAGATTGTGCTGATATAGCTATATATATTTGATTAGCATGTGAAAGCATAGCTTCTAGTATTAAATCCAATATCACTTAGCTGAAGACCATACTTTATTTTTACTGTAGCCAAGCTGATAATTTGATTTGAGTATTACCTGAAGCTTTGTTTCTCCGGAACACAGAATTAGTACCATTAACCAGTGGTGTAGGCCCTTTCTAAGTAAATGCCTATATCACTACTTGTTCTGCCTACTATAATGTCCCAAGTCCTGTCCATCTCTTGAGATTTTCCTAGGAATTTTTAAGGATCATATACTCTTCTTTATATTTGGCAACTCTGTGGTTAAAACTGTAACAAAAGCAAAGGATCTCTTATGAGTTCTAACATATCAGTGTGTTCTGAGTTCAAGACTGCCCCCAGATCACTGATCTCCAACATTCTGAACACAGACATATAAGGGAACCTAGATGATGTAATTCATGGTACCACAGCTTTGTGAGGTTTTGGATGCATGATGAATTAATGAATCTCCCAGATACAGTCCATGATAAATTAGATTGGGAATGTATTTCTAAAAAACTGTGGAATCATATAATTATACCACTTGGAAGTTATAATATACACATGACCCAGACATGAATGACGAACAATTGTGAACTATTCTGGGATATTTTTAATGGAATAACTTCCTATATACTGAGATAGAGAAATGCAAATTTATTCATCAATGCTTCAGAGTGAAGACATCTAGTCACACAACATATTACCTCCACCAACTTGTATATTTTTCTCCACTGGTCCTGGAGAAGTGATTGTGCTCCTATGTCACATATTCTTCCTTCCGTAGATGACACAAGCTCCCTAATTTTTCTGAACCATAATTTTAGAATGTGGAAAGATGGATTTTAGTTTATAAAGGAATATAATTTTAAAAATATTTTAAAAATAGCATATATTTTTATTACCAAGAAAATTATGACTATGTGTCAAAACACATCCAGACTCTGATTTCTTACCACCACTTGCCCTGCCACAATCCTGGTCCAAGCCACTGTCATTCTTAGTCCGAATTATTTAATAGCTTCATAACCGTTTTACAGGTTCTTGTCCCCACTCTTCTCTAGTGTATTCCCCAACAAAGCAGCCAGAGAAATTGTTTTAAAAAAATAGTATTGTGACTTATATATTAGTTTTGTCTGACTTCATTACCACTTAAGGCAAGAATTCTGACCATATTATTCATTTATGTTTCTGTAGCACATGGAATGATGCCCAGTATATGATAAGTATTAAATCAATCAATGAATCAATGTGTTGAATGAATGACTGGGATCATTGCTTAATGATGGAATTTCATAACTATTAGATTTATTAACTACTTTTAAAGGAAAATAGGCAAGTTAGGGCAATTTCTTAACTTCTATCAACTTTGAAACCAATTTAATCCCTGGATACAGGAATTATCAGAAGAGAAACCCAATTATATATTTATGTGAAGAAATATTTTTTTCAAAGAGTATTCTCTACCCACAAATTACTAAAAATTATTATTCTATACCCATAACTTTTGTCTTCAAAATATTCAGTAAACTGCTATGTGATTCCAGAGAGTGTTTTAGCAGATGACCACTTCCCCTGTGACTATTTTCAGTATGCTACAGATGTGCTTCTAAGCAGTGCATTATAAATGGATCCTGATTAGGACACAAAGGAACATTCAAGGATATATACTTATTCCCTGAAAAGTCATGTGATTTATAAGGTTAACTCAAAACCTGTACCATCTGTGACAAAGAAGCAGTATAGAGGACATTGTGTCTTCTGCTTCTTCTACTGGCCTCTAGATGGCTCTACAGTGCTGAATCCATTTTCTATTCCTACTCCTCTAGCCACAGAGGAAATTGTGACAGGTTTTATTTAGAGTATCTTTAGATCTCATTTCCTCCCAAATGGCATACATTTGTATAAAGAAAGCCAACTTTTGATGGTCTTTAAGAATAAAGTTATGTCAGTTTTTCACCATTAACTGCATTCTCAAGACCTTCAAAAATGCCTACACACCTGTGTAGTAATAGTGATAATGTACTGTGTCTGTAAAAAACAGGTGTCTTACTGGGTGTGATGCCAAAACAATGAACACTGTTATGCTGTAAATAAACAAATAAAAACAAAACAAAAACAAACAAACAAACAAACAAAAAAACCAGGTGTCTTCCACACAGTTCTGGCAGATTTACTTCCAATTTTAATATGAACCTGTGCTATCAAGGGATGTCCTTTGAGTCATGTCATCATACTGGATGCTACAAAGACTGGTATGCACAGCTAATTTCATGGGGAAGCAGAATAAAATCAGGGTGAGCCTGAAAGAAAACTCTTTTCCAGCTTTATTTGCACTTTCCAGAAATTATGGTGTCATTCTCCCTACACCAATATAGAATGCTACCTCAAAATTGGTCGAGGGGAAAAAACCTGGATGGTCTTGTGACAAGAACCTTTTAAATAACTGTTAGTCCATTTTCTCATCCCTGTTGTAATTAAAAACAGGTATTCAGTTCATATCCATATACATAACAACTTAGCTTCTTATACATTAAAAAAGATTAGGACTTCATTTCTCAAAACATGAGACTGTGGTGAGACATATACTTAAGGCTTAGTGCATTTTCCCTGAAACCTGTCCAGGATAAGAAATAATATTTTGTATTTTCTTCAAAAAATAATAATGGCTACTCCTTTAATATTTTTCATAGAATTGTGGGGATACATAGAATATTGATTCAATAAAACCAAATAAAAGCTTAAAATTATTTAAGCCTTAATTTTTCACTGGAAATTGTAATCTAAAACCAAAACCAAACAAAAAAACAGACTTGTAGTGAGAAATTTTCTTGAACAGATCCCGATTCTTCTCTCTTACAGAAACATGTCAGGTTGCCCTTGGCTCAACTCAGAAATTTTTCCTTTGTCGTTATCCTACTTGGGCTCATCTGAAATGATGCTGGAAAATACACTTTCCTGGCCAATCTGACTTTGAAGATGTTCTCTTTCTCATGGTTTGTTGGCCTGAAAGCTCATTTATAGCTCAAAGATTTAAAGGTATTTTTTAGTCTCTGTTCATTGTTTCTTTGGTAATATAATTTATTTTTTAATAGGTTTTTGATTTATTCACTTCTAGTCAGTTCCTGGCACAAGTAATTGCTCTCAAAGTTTTTCTTCTTAATATGGTTCTTAAATCCATCTGATTCCTTTCTTTCATATCCTCATGCTTCTCAACTAGCCTGATGTGGCTACCCTGAGTCCAAGAGTTTTACGTGGGAAGGTTATATCTTACTGTCTTCTTTGACTTCTGTCACTTCTTCTAACTGAAAGTTTTATGGGGCCTTCATCATTGAATATATTTTAAAAAGTCTACCAAAAAGCAGTGAAGTTTCCCAAATTTGCAAAATTCTGAATTTATGTAGTTTTTTTTTTTTTTTGCATTTTTGCTTGCAGACTGGTTCATTTCTATCTCACAAAGCCTGCTAAGCATAGCCACTAATAAGTAAAACACTACTAACATGTCTTTGAAACATTTCTCTAAAGCTAAAATCAGCATGTGCCTTGCCTCACAAGTGATTGCAGTTGCCCCTTTTATCATATGTGTTGCCACTATACAACATGTACCATGTTCCAGTCCTTGATATTGATTTAATTATTCCCTATGACCTCACTCCTAATTAAGTAACAAATACTTTTTAGGGTTTTTATATAAGTATACCTGTCTTTTGATACCAACTTATGTTTTGAGGTAAGTAATGCTTACGAAGAAAATTAGAAAGAAAAAAGCCCCTAATTCTCATTTTTTTATGCCCTCCCCAAAGCTTGTCACTAATATAAAATTTAAGGCAGGTTCTTCTTTTTCTTCTACCTATGTCTTCTAGAGTAAGTTGCTTTCAAGATCTCTCTAGCAGGGGAAGTACAGATAATTCCACGGAATGATTTTTAAGAGCTATGACTGGGAATGACATTAATTATTCCTATCCAAATCAAATGAACCAAAACTTGGTCTTATGGGATCAGTTCCAAAGCAAGGAGTCTGAGAAATGTAGATGAGTACATGGATTGTTGGTGAAGGCTAGAAATGTTTGCCACAGTGGTTAATTTATGAAAGAGAAAAACAGTTGTAGATAAAGGTGAAAGGTAAATTTATTTTTGTAAACGATGATTGTAATTTGCCTTTGAGATGCAAGAAGAGGTTAAAACAAAAAGATGAACAGAAGTTTGAACTAAAAAACAAACAAACAAGTTGCTTTAGGACACGTAAGTCTGAACAGCCTTCATAGACTCTTCATAGATTCATAACCTTACAGTGACAAATGCATATGAAATATAAGGGATTCTTAAGACCTCAGAATGATAAGAAAAACTGTCTTGAAAGTACAGCAAGCTAAACAACTCATATACCAAAACTTGGAAGAAAAAACTATTTCAAAAATATAAATGTTAAAGTTGGCAAGATTTTATGAGCTACAAGTAATATAATTTAAAAAATGTACCCAATATATTTAAGAAAATATATTTCTTTGTTTAGAAATCATTTGGAGAACAATTTCAACAGTAATTTTGAAAAAAATAATGTTTCACTATTTTACAGATGGTAAAGTCAGTATATTTAGGAAAATTTAATAAAAACTTTAAATTTCATTTTAGAAGACCATAATCTTGTTTGAGAATTAAAAAAAAAATTCCTCAAAAAGAAAAAAAAATACAGAGGCACCTGGGTAGCCCAGTTGGTTAAGCATCTGTCTTCCGTCCGCCCAGATCATGATCCCAGGGTCCTGGGATGGAGCTCAGGATCAAGATCCTCGCTCAGCAGGGAGCCTGCTTCTCCCCCTCCCTCTGCCTGCCGCTCCCCCTGCTTGTGTTCTCTCTGTCAAATAAATAAAATATTAAAAAAAAAAGCAAAAAATATATACTTATTGCTAATGACAAATGAAAGTCTTCTATGCTACTATATAATAATCTGAAGGTACTATACATGTACAAATGCATATATTTTTATGTTAGAAATGTTAAAAAATTTAGTTGTAAAAGTTACACATTTAAAAAATATTTTTTACAATTATTCTGTTGCTCTATGAAAAAGAAATGATCTTGTAAGAATATAAGAGAGATGAAAAAAATTATACTCAATCTAGTTTAGGGATATTTGTAAATGTTATTCATATATCCAAGACTAACTTTTTAAAGAAAGGCACCAAGAAAACTGAACTTTGCTATGAAGTAGAGATTGCTGAGCAGTAACTTGCAGATCACGTGTCATCTATCACCTTCTAGAAGGATATTTTGACATGGAGTTTAATTTGAGACATCAGTTACCATCTTTAAAAACCCCACAGTGCTTGTTTTCTACCATCCCTTTTTATCAATTGTCAGAAATGAAACTAACCCAAAGTGTTTTTATCACCTGCAATTTCAAAAATGTTTATCTACCAAACTCAAATATGCATATGGATCTCTCTGACTTGCCTAAGAAAGAATTTTTGTTATTAAAAGGTAGCCCAACATTTATTTCTCAGTTAAGCTGTAAGAATAAATACAATAGCCCTTAGCTATTTCAGACAATATGGAGAATGTGACAGATGATATTTTCTAGAGCATGACTAGAAAGGGAAGATGAAAAAAGCTTATATACAAGACCAGGAATGATATTTAAAAGAATTGAGGACAGACCATAATTTTTGCCTTTGAAAATAAAAAAAAAGTTTAATTCTAATAAAAGTGGCATTGTGCTATATTACCTAATAAATTAGAATTTATGGATTGAATGTAGATAAAAAATGGATTCATCAAAAAATACACATAGTTTCAAAAATTCAACTCATATTTGGAATTTTAATTAGGAGTAAGGGAATTCTAAGTCTGTCAAATACTACATAATATTTTACAGAGGGGGTTTGTTTAAGCTAATTTTGAAAGGAGAGGAAACCTATATAAATTCATTTTGAAAACTCAGACATGAGCTTTATGTTTCTCCAGGTAAAACTGATATTAGGACGCTGCAGGAAAGTTTTTATTCAAAACACATACATAAGTGATAATGATCTTATATTAATTTATGGGAATTTTCCAATAGTTTAGAAATCACTGTATTCCTGAAATAATAAGTTACATAATATACAACTACACAGTTACTTGATTTATGTTAATATAAAAGATTAATGGCCACTGTGCCAAGATAATCAAAATTGTTCTTCTCATATTTCTATAGTGATGCCACATTTCTTAAGCATATCAATATAACCCATTCAAGTGGAAAATAAGCCATCCAGTAGCAGTAATTTGTATTCAGAATTTCTTTAAAATTCCAACAGTGAGACAGACTTCCAAGAAACAAATTAGAGAACACATGAAACATTAAGTTTATCATTCCTTCATCACCACAAACATTATTAAATGCCTATTTACACATGTGTAGGATAGGATTCTGAAATTCTATTGCTTGATATATTACAGGAATACCACAGAAAACAATAAATCACTGGATTATGACATATGAGACCAAGTAACTGTCAGTGCTTCTTCTAATCAGCACTATAGCGTATAGTTTATGGTAAATCACCTAATCCCTTGAGACAGACTACAAAACGATTGGCTCATATAAAAAATTATTATTTTATGACTCCTGACTCTCTTACAGATAATTTATAATATATACATACTAAAAAATTGTTATGCAAAAATTAATAATTTGAAGTACCTACATCTAGGTCAACTGATTAACTTAAATGCATTTTATGCAATACCAAAAGAATCATATTTAACAAAATAGTTATAGCTTTCCTTCTTAATATTGCAGTATTTATTTATTTATTTATTTATTTATCTATTTATTTTAGTATATGTGCTGCCGAAGTGAGCACAATATTGAAGCTTCATTTATGTTGTGTTGATATAGAGGCATTAAAAGGACAACACAGAGTAGAGGTTAACAGTATGGAATGGGGAGCTGAGGCAACTAGGTTTGAATCCCAGCTCTGATACTTATTAGCTGTACTATCTTGAGAAAGTTATTTAACCTGTATCTTAGAGTTTTTCCACCTGTGAAATAGTAATAATAAGAGTGGCTCAGTCAGTTAAACAGCTGCCTTCAGGGGCGCCTGGGTGGCTCAGTGGATTAAGCCGCTGCCTTCGGCTCAGGTCATGATCTCAGGGTCCTGGGATCGAGCCCCGCATCGGGCTCTCTGCTCCGCGAGAAGCCTGCTTCCTCCTCTCTCTCTGCCTGCCTCTCTACGTACTTGTGATCTCTCTGTCAAATAAATAAATAAAATCTTAAAAAAAAAAAAGAGTACTTAACTCACAGTGTTGATGTAAATAGTAAATAATATATCCTACTGGGGTTTGTGCTGAGTGTTGTTTCTATTATCACATGCATTTCCCCACATTATTAAGGGTTACTTTAAAAAATGGTTTTTATCTTAAATAATTATGTATTTAAGGAAATTTTCAATGTTCTTTAATAGAAGTAGACCAATGCATACTTAGTGCTTTTTTTTTCTATTCCAAAAAGCCTAGATTATGGAATCATGTAAGTGAATTTTAGAATGTCTAATTAATGTAAGTTCCATTTATTTTTTACTTTTTTTGCCCTCCATATCTAGAGAATGCTGTGCAAATAGTATTCATACTGTGAATACTTACTAATGTTTATTGTATTGCATTTATTTCAGTTGAAAATTTCTATATAAAGTAGCTGAGGATTAGATTTATGCATTTTGACAAAGTATACAGGGATTCTGAAACTTCCTCTAAGTTAGATAAATCAGATAATATGGAATAAAATTATCTGCTACTAACCTAACTCATTCACAACCAGATACAAAATACAAAAGCCTATTTCAGTGGAGCTGACAAAGAGGAATGTAGTGGAAATGGCTGCCATTCTTTGCCTTGTAGTCTCTGGATGACTTTATTTTTTTTTTCTGTATTTTTATTTTTTTAATTTTTTAAAATTTATTTATTTTTTTCAGCATAACAGTATTCATTGTTTTTGCACAACACCCAGTGCTCCATGCAATACGTGCCCTCCCTATTACCCACCACCTGTTCCCCCAACCTCCCACCCCCGCCCCTTCAAAACCCTCAGGTTGTTTTTCAGAGTCCATAGTCTCTTATGGTTTGTCTTCCCTTCCAATTTTTTTTTTTTTTTTATAAACATATAATGTATTTTTATCCCCAGGGGTACAGGTCTGTGAATTGCCAGGTTTACACACTTCACAGCACTCACCATAGCACATACCCTCCCCAATGTCCATAACCCCCTCCCCTCTCCCAACCCCACCTCCCCCAAGCAACCCCCAGTTTGTTTTGTGAGATTAAGAGTCATTTATGGTTTGTCTCCCTCCCAATCCCATCTTGTTTCATTTATTCTTCTCCTATCCCCCTAACCCCCCATGTTGCATCTCCATGTCCTCATATCAGGGAGATCATATGATAGTTGTCTTTTTCCGATTGACTTATTTCACTAAACATGATACCCTCTAGTTCCATCCACGTCGTCACAAATAGATGAGGTGGTAATGACTTATTCTGGACCATGGCTTCTGTGCTTTAGCTATTTGTTCAAGAGAAACACTGAGTAAATGAATTGGATCTTAAAGCATCGTATAAGAAAGTTTTATCTATGTCACAGCAGCCTCTGTTTTTCTATGTCTTTTTCAAGAATGTCAACCATAGTGAGCAACTATTACTGATTAAAAGTTTCTCTGTTTTTACATATGTCCTAAAATAAGCAGAGGCTAACAATAGTGACTACTGTTTTATAAATCTTGAAAAGACTAGTGGAAAAAGAATAAGTAAAAATAAAAATGTCAAATATTGAATTGCCCCATTACATCCCCTTTTCTGTACCTGGAGATAGGACATATAATTTCACTAATTTTCATTTGGAAATGTGGACTCCCTAAGATACTGGAGCTTGATATATAAAGAGTATGTCAAAACTGATTCTGCATGTTACGCATGTTGTAATGTCAATCTGAATATATTTAGCTACGCTCAAGACAGTCTAGTCTGAGTATGGACACACATTCTCTTTAGAATTTCACTAAATACTTTTATTTTAAGGGTAATCATTTCCTTGATCATCCATTTCCTGGGAGAGTTCTCCAAATGAGAACATGTAAGATTATTTTAGGTTGACAGCTCTCCAGTGGCAGCTTACTTAAACCAGTAATAAGCTCATTAAATCTAAAGATTTCATAGAAACTGTGATAAGAGACACAATCAACTTAAGGGCTTTTCAGGGAAAAAAATCATAAAAGTATACTTTAAAACAACTGAATAAGAGCTATTTGATTGCCACCTTTCCAAGTACCACCAAGTCACTCTCAGATTGATGGATAATGAATACCAGAAATTCACAGACTCACTGTTCATTTCAGCAATGTACACCTTGTCTGGAATGCCCTTCATTCCTTTCATCTATCAAAATCCTGTCCACTTACCAAAGCTGAGCTCAATATTTCTTTCATAAAAATCTCTCTAAATATGACAGGCTTCAGTAATTTCCTCCTTTTCTGAGTTTCTATGGTTATTTTAGTCCACATGATCTTGTTTAGCATTTCATTACAGGGTTTTGTTTTGAAATTCTATTTTTAGTGCTACAATCCTGTTTCACATAATTCTTTACTAACTACTTCTATTTAGCACTATATGCCAAATTATGGAAGCTTCTCAAATCTGAAAACATTTGATCTTTTGTAGGTAGAATTTCCTGGAAAACAAACTCAGAGACAGAGATTATTATGCAGGACATTTATTAGGAAGATATTTATTTTGGGATAAACATCTGTGGAAAATGGGGAAGGGTGGTTGGGAAAACAAAGAGAAGTAGTGTTGTGATTTAGTTTCACAACGATCTCAGATGACTCCACAGGGAGCTCTGAAACTGGGATGGCTCTTCAGATTCCTACACTGGAACAATGAAGTTAAGTCTTCAGATTCTCTCAGTTAACAGTCACTAGATATAGCACATCCGGGGAATGTGGGTGAGACAACTCTTTTTAATTAACATAAATTTATTTATTAAGATTTTATTTATTTATTTGACAAAGAGAGAGAGAGGGAGAAACTAGTGAGAGGATGGGAAGAGGAAGAAGGAGAAGCAGACTCCTCCCCGGCCCCCACCTCTGAGGCAGGGGTAGGCCTCAATCCCAGGACCATGGTGTAACTGTCCCTCAGAACAATGTATTACTTAAAATATAACCCATGAGAAATGATACTAGTTACCAAGCATGTTTAGATATAGCCTTAAGAAAAAGTACTGGCAACAGGCCTTTGGGGGAGAGGACGATACACATCTTTGAAGCCAGGCAGCTGGGAAGGCCAAGCCTGCTCAGGGCAGAATGCTGCCGGCTTCATTTTTCCATTATCTCCCCTTCCCCAGAGAGCACCTGTGGCTAATTAGATGAACCCTTTGAATGTGCTTGCTTGACCAAATATACTTTGCCTTCCTTCTTATTTATCTAAAAAGCATATGATTCTTTAGATCCTTTGCTGATTACTGTCTAATATCTAATAAATATGGGACTGCGGACTTGTTCGGGGCGACAGTCTTTTCTACTGTCTACCCTTGCTGTCTTTCTCTTGCAGCTTACTTGTTTGTGCCTCATTCTTCTCCCCTGTGCCATCAGGAAGCGGCACCATGGGATGATGACCTGAGGCAAAGGCAGCTGCTTAACCAACTGAGCCACCCAGGCACCCCAAAAGCAATTTATAAAGAGGACTAAAAACTGAGAGTTGCCTGCTGACAGTCTTATAGCAACTGGGGAATTAAGTCTTTCAGTTCTGAATAGAGATTTAGGTGGCATGTAACAGTATCCATTACATAGCCTTAAACAAGAAAACTAGAAAAACAAAAAACGGAAAGTCAGAAGAGCAACTCAACTGGGTGCATCAATTAACAAAGATACAGTATCCGGTTATAGAAAACTACACCAAAGCAAATAATGGTTACAAAATGGATATATATTTGTCCCTCACTGTAAAGCAGAACAATGCAGCAGGATTATTTTGTAATAAGAATTCTCCATGGGATTGTGTGAGTTTTTAGTCTAGACTGTATTACAGACCAACTTCATCTTCCCAGATCTGCTTCCTTTTTTCTATTATACTCACTCTCCCAAGGGCACACTCCCTAATAAAATTCCTCCTAGAGAATTTGCATTTCAAAATTTAATTTAATAGATAGAGATGGATTCCTGGGATCAGAAAATGGAAATATGGCTTTGTTGCTTCTTATGAACTTTCCGGAGCACTTTGGTATCTGAAGAACTACTCCAAAATAGTGAAGAGGTTTTAGTCTGAAATTATCACACTGAAGATTAAAGATGAAAGAATGCACAATACACCCATATATTGCAAATCATATTGAACAGAAAAGTAGACTTTGGATTATGAAGTGTTCCCTTAATGTAGTGTCAACTCCTTAGGATAGCACAATGGGAGGCTACTACCACATGGTACCTCTTTCTAGACCAGAGGCTAGCTGATCAGTATCACTTTAATGAAATGTCAATACTCAGTAATAGGTTGCATATAGGAGTCTCATTGGAGATGTGAGATAATGAGGTGGTATAAAGTAGCAATGTATCACAAGGTGGGGGGGTTGTTGGAAATGGTAGGTATAAGGGGTAGAAGTAGGTTATGAAACATATGAAGAATTTAGAGGGGGAGATGAACACTTAAGAGCAAATTTAGCGGTGGAAAGATCATATTGAAGGTTCGAGGGACACTATCAGCAGAAGGGAAATAATTTGATAAAGGCACTAGGAACATAAAAGATATGATAAGCTGGTTTTGGGCCATCATGGATATTAAATGATCACATGAATACATTAACATAGATAATAGAGTGATAATCTCAATTTAGTTTTAAAATTTTATGTATGTATTGTGTGTATATTTGCTATGTATTATGAGAAAGTATAATTTTGGTAAAAAGTAACAATACTATGGGGGTGCCTGTGTGGATCAGATGACCTTCAGCCCAGGTCATTGTCTCAGGGTCCTGGGATCAAGCCCCACATCAGGCTCTCTGCTCAACGGGGAGCCCGCTTACCCCTCTCTCTCTGCCTGCCTCTCTGCCTACTTGTGACAGCTCGCTCTGTGTCAAATAAATAAATAAAATCTTAAAAAAAAAAAAAGTACCAGTACTAGGGACACCTGGGTGGCTCAGTCCATTAAGCATCTGCTTTCAGCTCAGATGATGACCTTTCATGATTGAGTCCCACTTTGGACTCCTTGCTCGGCTAGGAGGCTGCTTCTTCCTCTCCCTGCTGCTCCACTGCTTATGCTTGCTCACACCCTCTCGTTCTCTCTCTCTCTGACAAATAAATAATTTTTTTAAAAAAAATTAACAATACTAAGTAGTTCGTATGCACCATACAATTTACTAGACGTTGGTTATTCCAAATAAGCACTAATTCAAAAAATACTTATTGTCTACTATGAATTAGTATTCTCAAGGATAAAGATATGTAATGAGCAAAAGAGGCATTCCTCCCCTTATGACATTTACATTCTAGTGGGGAATTATACTTTGCAGATTTTTAATTCAATAATTTTCCAAAGTATCTTCATATAGCACAAAAGTTATTAAAAACTGAATGCTAGACTCTCTGTAACTAGCATTCTAGCTGAAATCAATGTGTACCTCTTCTATGAACTCTCAAGAGATTTGGAATAAAAATGAAACAGAAAGTATCTTCTGCCCTTTTCAGTTTCTTTTCTTCTGTAAGCAGAACAATGGGAAGTTTTTCTATTGGATGCTGAGAGGCAATTACAATAGTAACAGAAGAAAATATTTTTGATTCTAGCTTTGAAACTGCAGCTAAAATTGTATGTTCTTGACCTTATGACTTGTGTCACAGTCTCATAGTAGTAAATTCTTACAGTCTGCTCTCATTTTCCAGGACTCATCCTGGAGACTCAGCTTTGACTGCTCTTACAGATACTTGAACACTTTTGTTAGTATCCAATTATCTACAAATTCTCTTCTTATTCTAAATACCTAGAGTAATTACTGTTTCCTTCAGTGAACCTGTACTGACCATGTAGGTAGATTATCTTATTACTCAAGATGTTTATAGTATAGAGAAATAGATTAGCATATACCTCTCAGAAGATGGATATATTCTTTTTACTTTTCTAATTTAATTAAACTGAATTTAATCTACCTGATAACAAAATTAATTCAAACACATAGAAGTAATAGTCTGACTTGCTGTTAGATATCTGCAAATAAACATTTTTTCCAGTTATAATTAGACTCAATTTGTTTCAGTAATAACAAAACAATACTCAACAACTCCTCTACTCATTATCAGTGGACTTTGTTTCCCAATGCAACGAAGTAATACAACTGCCCTTCAATTCTTTTTTTTTTTTTTTAAAGATTTTATATATTTATTTGACAGACAGAGATCACAAGTAGGCAGAGAGGCAGGCAGAGAGAGAGGAAGGAAGCAGGCTCCCTACTGAGCAGAGAGCCCGATGCAGGGCTCCATCCCAGGACCCTGGGATCATGACCTGAGCCGAAGGCAGAGGCTTTAACCCACTGAGCCACCCAGGCGCCCCTGCCCTTCAATTCTTAAGTAAGAGGAATTATTTCGCACTCACCATTTGACTTTGGCTAAGACATCATCCTAGAAAGAGTACTTAAATGTGAACATGCCAAAGAGTCTTCTCCTCTTCTACTGTATTTAGGTTTCTTTTTTATTTTTTTTTATTTTTTATTTTTTTATTTTTTTTAAAGATTTTTTTATTTATTTATTTGACAGAGAGATCACAAGTAGGCAGATAGGCAGGCAGAGAGAGAGGAGGAAGCAGGCTCCCCGCGGAGCAGAGAGCCCGACGCGGGGCTCGATCCCAGGACCCTGAGATCATGACCTGAGCCAAAGGCAGCGGCTTAATCCACTGAGCCACCCAGGCGCCCCAGGTTTCTTTTTTAAAGCTTATTTTACTTGTACTCAATTAGTTAACATATAGCATATCTTTAGTTTCAGATGTAAAGTTCACCTAATCATCAGTTGTATAGGATACCCAGTGCTCATTACATCATGTGCTCTCCTTAATGCCTATCGTCCAGTGTCCCCATCCCCCCATCCACTTCCCCTCCACCAACCCTCATTTTGTTTCCTATAGTTCAGAGGCTCATACTTATGTTTCAATAATGTCTCTATCTCTAACACTATTAATCCTATCTTCATTTATTCCTGTTTCAAATGAATTTCATTTCTCTTTTCACAGTTAAGTGCTCATTTGTATTTAAACAGAATTTATCAGGCTTCATGAAACCTTGTAAATGAATGAGTTCTGTTTGGCCATAAAATTTTTCAAATTTCTGCAAGGTCCAGGCTTTATTATTGAATGTCAGACATGACATTTCTTTATATACTAACATAAGAAACCCACATGCAAATTTATCTCTCTCAGAGTCATTTATATTCCAGGATAAAGAACTTCCCCATCCCTCCCTAGAAATGTGTTTACCTTAGAAAATAAAGTCTACTCTTTCCTTGATGGTAAAAAAACAGCAGATCTGACAGCTGTTCTATTTAACCTCCAAGTCTTAAAATTTCATCATCTTCTGTGGTGCAAGCTTCACTATCAGTTTAAGTACATCTGGCCTACATCATGTCACCCAGTGGAGACCTGTGGCAAGGGGAACCAGTAATGCTAAGATGCTCTGTAAGTAAATACGTCTTTTCTCATTGAGAGACATAGTTCCTGTCAGAATAAATGAGTAAATGTAGACATGGAAAAACTTAAGTCATATTTTCACAAAATCTTAAATTATGATGATTATTTTCTCCCATTAACTCATTAAGAACTCAACCGCCTTCCAGAAATGTACATGCCTTTTTACTACACTTATCCTTGGAGACACTTTTTAAGAACTCTAACTTCATATGTAGCTAAGATATATTTTCATTACAAAGGAAGTATACCAAGACTGGATCTTTAAAAATTCTTAACTCTGCATTTTTTTTCAAAGTTTTAACTCTGCCTAGCATGTGTTCTATGCTACGTGTCATGCTGAGCATGTAAACAGACAACATCTCCTTCTTGCAACATCTTCTTATAAAACTCTACAATGACAATCTTTCTGGCTATTTTAATATTTATATATCCTTTTACTCCATCCTCTGCTTCTCTCGTATTATCTTCTTGAAGGTATAATTTGTTTTTCAAACAATATTCCCTTTCAGTCACCTTACTCTATCATGTTAATGATGACCATATTTATATAAACTGATGGATAAGTAATATCCATATTTTTCCATTTAAAATTCAATTACCATTTATATATGAATGAATTATCTCATTCTTCCTGAATATCCTCTAGGCCACAAATGTCTTAAAACTTTTCATATAGTTCAGAGCATGTTTTGATTAATATGATTACGCTATGGATCATCCTTGCTACAAACATAAGCCTCAGTTAAATATGATAGAAAGACTTTTTTTTTTTTTTCCCCAGATGATGGAGTATAGGAAAATGGAGAAGCCTCTGGTAAACAATAGCAGAATTGAGGATGATTTCTGGTTAAGAGAGTGCTTTGAGTTTCACATCTTGGTACTTCTCTATGAACACCTCATGATGATTATAGTTCCTCATTCTGTAGCACAGGACTAATTGACTTTGTGACAAGGCATAATTGGAAACAAAATGGCTAGACTGATTTTCAATAATAGTCCATTTAACAGCCCTGTGGATCATCCTTTTTGGTTATATACTCAATGCCCATTTTGGGGATCATAAAGTCTGTGAATCTACATAAGCTAATACAATTTGAGGGCCCAGTAGTTTTTAGGAGGCACAAAGGGTTTTGCAGATGGATGTGTAGTTTCTTTAGTAGTACAGATTTCTTGATAGCATACCTGGTTTTGAGTTTATCAGCTTCTTGCCTATTAATCATGGGGAATTACATCCACTAGACATTGGTTTTAAGCATCTACACTCTACCTATCTTACTCAATTTAATAGAATCTACTTAAGAGTCTAAATGGAACTCCTGGCTTCCCTGGAAGCCTGTATTCTTATTTTTGAATCTGCTAGCCATCTCTTAACCTTTTGTATGGTACTACATAATTTTAATACCCTGTTAAGGCTGCTGCTACAAAGATATTTATTATAACTAATTAATTGAGAGAATCATAAGCTGTTGGATTTCCAAACACTTTAAGACTGTAAATTATAGTGTTCTCAGTTATCTTAGTTTTCAGAACTCAGGCAGACATTGTCATTGTAAGAAGAAATGTATTCCCTTTCATGGTTGCTTGCTTTGCACACTAGTTATTTCTCATGTAAATTTGTCTCTTTTAGAGACCTTTGCTAAAACTATAAAGAAGCAAACAACATATACCAATATTCTGAATATTTTCTTTTATTATTCCCCATGTTAAAAAAACTTGTTCGCTTCAAATTTGTTTCTGATAGTATGAGTCAAATTTACCAAATCTTTTACTTTAGCTTAATAAGAATCATTGGCCTTCTAGTCTTCCATACTAAATTTTTTATACCTAATGTTTGACTGCTTAAGACATCAGTTTTTCATGTGTATGTATGTGTGTATGTGTGTATCTGTTTAAGGTTCTGTCATGAGGTTTGCCCCTCATTTCCAGGTTAGTTAGGTTATTATACTTGATAGCATGGAACAAAGTCCCTAAGTAAAAAACCTTAAACAAGATAAAGGGTGACATAAATTTCCAACTGTAGGCAGTTCAGGTTTGGTACAGCAATATTCAGTCATTAAGGACCCATAATGCTTTACAGTTTCCTACTTATTCATCCATAAAGATGTGGCAATCTTCTTCACATATCAAAAACAGTTGTAGCCATCACATCCACATTCAAAGGAGCATAATGAAAGAAAGGGCAGGGGAGTAGAGTCTTCAGTCATTATTAAAGGAAATATGCCAGAAAACCCTACTTCTTTTTTTTTTTTAAGATTTTATTTATTTGACAGATAGAGATCATAAGTAGGGAGAGAGGCAGAGAGAGAGAGAGGAGGAAGCAGGCTCCCTGCCAAGCAGAGAGCCCCACGCGGGGCTCGATCCCAGGACCCTGGGATCATGACCTGAGCGAAAGGCAGAGGCTTTAACCCACTGAGCCACCCAGGCGCCCCAAAGGCTACTTCTTCTTATATGCCATAGCTAGACTTCAGGTACACGGCCAGACCTACCTGCAGGAGAGATTAGGAAATGCTATCCCTATTCTGAGTGATCATATACCTAGGTAAAATTATACTGCTGAGGAAAAGGGAGAGAATGGATATTAGGAGACCATTAACAATCCCTGCTAAATCTAGAAAGAGATAATTCCAGTCTTATACAAATTCTTTTTAAAACTAGGGAAGATGAAAACCTATTCATTTTTTTTTCTTTTGGGCTAATATAAATTTTTATAACCAAAACCCAATATAGACAATATAAGAAAATGGAACATAAACCAATCTAATCAAATGCAATGCAAAAAATGACTATGGACTCTGAAAAACAACCTGAGGGTTTTGAAGGGTCAGGGGTGGGAGGTTGGGGCAACCTGAGGGTTTTGAAGGGTCAGGGGTGGGAGGTTGGGGGAACAGGTGGTGGGTAATAGGGAGGGCACGTTTAGCATGGAGCACTGGGTGTTGTGCAAAAAGAATGAATACTGTTACGCTGAAAAAATAAATAAAATGGGAAAAAAGAATAAACAAATTGGCAATTGCCAATCCCTATTTAAAAAAAAATGCTAAATAAAATACTAATAACACACACATACTCACACACAGACACACACACACTAGTAATATATTTTAGTAATTCATATTAAAGATGGTTCAACAATTGAAAAAAGGAAATTCCTTAAAAAAACAGTTTAATAGATGAGAAAAATATATGATTATTTTAATAGATGGGGAAACATTAAATACAATTTAAAGAATATTTAGTTAATAAATCAACATCTATATAGTATAGGTCAACTTTATCTCAGGAAGTCACAATTTTTGGCACTATATATGGGAAATAAAAGAAAATCTCCCTGCTACCTTGGAGCTTAAATTCCAGGGGAAAAAATCTCTCAGGATACTAAGAATAAAAGAGAATTGCTTAACCTGCCAGATTACCAGAAACATCTAGGAAGAGGTTAATTTCCAAAATATAAAGAACTCCTATAACTCATGTAGCACAAAAAAATTAGTAAGCTGATTAAAAAGTGAGCTAAAGACTTAAATAGACATTTTCCAAAGAAGACATACAAATGGCCAAAAGACATAGCAAAAAATGCTCAAAATCACTAATTGTTAGGGAAATGCAAATCAAAACCACAATGATATATCACCTTAAATTTGTCAGGATGGCTAACAACAACAAAAGACCCCAAGTATTGGCTAGAATGTGGAGAAGGTGGAGCCCTCAAATGCTATTGGTGTGAATGTAAAATGGTGCAGCCACTATGAAAAACAGTATGGGGATTCCTTAAAAAATTAAAAATTGTGGGGCACCTGGGTGGCTCAGTGGGTTAAAGCCTCTGCCTTCAGCTCAGGTCATGATCCCAGGGTCCTGAGATCAAGCCCCGCATCGGGCTCTCTGCTTAGCGGGGAACCTGCTTCCTCCTCTGTCTCTGCCTGCCTCTCTGCCTACTTGTCTGTCAAATAAGTAAATAAAATCTTTAAAAAAAAATTAAAAATTGAACTATCATATGCTCCAGCAATCCCACTTCTGATTATTTGTCCAAAAGAATTAAAATCCAGATCTCAAAGATATATTTGCACACCTAAGTTCACTGAAGCACTATCTACAATAGTCAAGATGTGGAAACAATGTAAATGCTCATCAACAGATGAATGGATAAAGAAGATGTGGTATATACACATATACATATATACATACATACAACAGAACATTATTCAGCCCTAAAAAAGAAATTCTGCAATACATGACATCATTAAGGATATTAAAATAAGTGAGTCCACAGAACAACAAATACTGATTTCACTGATACAGTTATTAAAATAGTCAAATCCATAGGATAAAAGACTGGAATGGTGGTTTCCACCAAATGAAATGGGGGAAATGGGGAACTACCAATGAACATAAAGTTTCAGTTTAAGCAAGTAAGTAAGTCCTACAGATTTGCTGAACAACATTGTAGCTATTGTCATCTATAATGTAGACTTAAATAACTATTAATGGGGTAGGTATTATGTGAAGTGTTCTTGCCACAATAGTTTTTTAAAGTAGATTAAAACATAGATAAAAACATAAGTTTTTTTTAAGTAGATTAGTTACAATACTTAATGATGACATTTTATAAGCTTTCATATAAAAAAATTAAAAGGTACACATGGCTTCAATCACTGCTATTTTGCACATTATTAAATGTTCTAGTGAGTAAAATGAGAAAAGAAAATGACTTTGAGGGAGAACTTTTAGGAAGGAAAAGATTCTTTGAAACTGACAAGAAATATAGAGGAGTACCTTATGTCCCCAATAAAAATATAGAGAAAAACACAACTTACTGAGACGAGAATGGATTAATTTAAACACGATAATTTTAAATTTTCTTTACAGAAATGTCCCCATAAGGAAAGTGAAATTATAAGCCTTGGAATGGAACAAACTATTTTGCCACATATTAATAAAGCAAAAAAAGAAAAAAAAAAAAGCAAAGATATTAATGGATAAAGGAAATGAACAAATGATTAATCCAAGAGATAGCTTTATATGAAAAGTGGCTTAGCTTCATTAAATAATTAGAAAAATGCAAATCAAAATCCTGAAAAATCATTTCATATACCTCAAATCTTCAGCAATCATTAAAACGTAAAATAAATCTAAGTATTTGAGATATGCTTAGATGATAGTAGTGGAATTCAGAATTTGTACAAATTATCTGGGTAGGAAATTGGAGGTTTATAATACTGAAAGATGAACAACGATATCTACTTAAATAAAGACCCTAGAGAAATTCTCACTTACCTGCCCAAACCAACATACATAAATGTGATCATTAGAGCATTGTTTGTTGAAACAAAAGTTGTAAATAATTTAGCACGACAGGAAATGGATTAATAAAGTATACATTTTACAGTAAAACATATACAACATTTAAGTGATACACAAAATTTATCAGAATAGATAAATTCCAAAAACATGATGTTGAATGGAAAAATTACACTCAGGAATGATAAGTATTTTGCAAAATACAATTTTTCTTAAAGATTTATCTATTTTAGAAACAGACAGAGCATGGGGTTGGTGGGGAGAGGACAGAGGGAGAGCAAGAATCTCCAGCAGACTACCCACTGAGCACAGAGATGGACAGGGGCTCAATCCTGAGATCTTGACCTGGGCCACAATCAAGAGTCAGATGTTTAACCACTGAGACACCCAGGGACCCCAGTATAATTTCTTGAAAAAAATCTGATGTAGAAGTAGTAAGAAGAACTGCAAGGAAATATGAAATATCAAATTTACTCTAGAGACTAGATGAAGAAAGAAAAAGAAGGGTACTATTTGATTGCTTCTATTACCTTACAGTATAAAAAATATTAAAAAGGAAAATACTGGATATCATGGTTATTTTTCCTCTCTCTGAAGATTATTTTAATGAAGACGATTTTAGCAGAAAACAATAATTACAGTTTTAAGATAGCCAATTAGTTAGTATGCATTTGCTGTGATGTAAAGGTCTCTAAAAGCAATAAACACTTGCTTCCAGTTAATTTTAAAGACCTTTGGTTCATTGTTACAATTTAATTTCTAAAGTAATTTCCATGCTAATTAAAACCTTTAGTACTTGCACTGAAGGATCCTATCAAAAGCAACTTAATTTTTTATGAATCTGGAAAATAAATCTAGCCTTTAGAAGATCTGAAGTAATAGAATGTGGTATCTGGGAAGCACTGGATTACAGTGATAAGAACAGTTTTCTTATAAGCCACTTCCTCATCTTACCCTTCCATCTCAAGTAAAATTAATTATCAAGAATCCATTAAACAATGTGTGAATTTATAAGAACAAATATTTGGAAACAATCCCTCATGATTTTTCCTTATTTTTCAAGTAATTATGAGCTCTTTTTCAAAGGAGATATTTATGATGGGTTGCAAATTCCCATATTAAAAAGATATTAAAAGATGTGTATCTAAAAGGTATTCATCAAATAGTTATAAGCAAAAAAAAAAAAAATATGTCTACATTGTGCTGGAATTTGAGACTAAAAACAGGCGAGAAGTTGTAGCCCCTGCCTTCAGGCATTCAAATAAGATTAATTTATTTGACTGATGTTGATAATAGCATAGTCAAGGAAATATTCATAGGAAAAAATCTATTCTGTAACTACTCCACCAAAAAAATCAAATCTCTTCCAACATAACTATGCAATTCAAATCATCAGCCGTCAGCTCTGCCACTCACTAATTGTTGGACCTTGAAAAATTATATAATTCCTTTAAACCTTGATTTCTTCATTGGTAGAATAAAACTAATAACAGCACAAAGTGTTGTTAGGATGAAATGGTATGATCTATTAATGTATAATAGTAGATAATACAATGCTTTGAACAACAGGAACACTATTAATTATTGTTATTAGGTTTATAATTCAAAATTTTACAATGCCAGCAAAATTATTTTTAATAAGCAGATCATTTTCTATGCAATACATTATAGGTTGAGTATATAAATAAGACCTTAACTTGTGAATGTCTTATTTTTATGATTTTTAAAAATCTAAGTTAAATATGCAGTTCATCCCACCAACGTGGCCCTTGTAAATGAATTGCATTTTGAATTAAGCTCTTAGCCAACTGCAGTTTTGAATACTCATATTGAAAAATATATGTCATATAGTGGAAAAAACTCAGTGCTACTGTTTACATTGAAATAAGAAGATCAAAAAGGATAAATAACAGGGAAAATAACCCATTGATAGTGTTCTATAAAAGAAATGCAGGTCAATTTAATAAAAAAATAGTATCGGTTATAAGCACAAATACTTCTGTTATAATTAAATACTTGATTATCAACCTTCAAATTTGATTTTACCATATGAGCACTTATGTAAAGCAGTAAGCTAAGGAGTAAAACATGAAAAATAAGAAGAAAGTTAGTTATGAATCACAGTGAAACTGGAAAAGAATCTCAAGCTATGAAACAGCATATTCACTGATAGGAATACCATAAGTCTTAGAAAACAAAGGATGATTAAAATGACTGTTGCTATATAGCACCCTGTGTATTCCTTTGTGTAATACTTATAGTTGCCTTTGTAAATCTTTTAGCCCTTAAATACATGGGCTACTTATGTATTTATTTATGAATTTATTTATGTATTTATTTATGAATTTATTTATGAATTCAATAAATTTCATTAAGTGACCCCTGTATACCTACATTCTGGTAGATGACCTAATAGATTCCTAGATTTTGAATCTTATAAAACTGCTACAGAAACAAAAATAGTTTGTCTCAACTCTTGTCTCTTATAAATAATGCTGCAATGAACATTTGTGCACAATTTTTGCATTGACATTTTTATTTCTATCGAGTAGATACCTAGGATTAAGCTTTTTAAGTAATATGGTAACTCTACATTTAATATAATTTTGAGAAATTGCCAAACTATTTCCCGAAGTACCTACACCATTTCATATACCCACGAGCAACATATGTGAGTTCTAATTTCTCCACATCTTCACCAAAACTGTCTTTTTTTAAAAATAGTTTTTCTGATGAGTCTGAGGAAGTATCTAATTGTAGTTTTATTTAAATTTTTTTTCTTTTAATGTTTTATTTATTTATTTGACACAGAGAGAGAGAGAGAGAGAGAGAGAGAGAGAGCACGCATGCGTGCACGCAGAAGCAAGGGGAGCATCAGGCAGGCAGAGGGAGAAGGAGAAGCAAGCTCCCTGCTAAGCAGGTGGGCTCGATCCCAGAACCCCGGGAACATGAGTCAAGCCAAAGACAGACACTTTAACTGACTGAGCCACTCAGGTGCCCCTCTAACTGTAGTTTTAATATGTACTTCTCAAATGTCCATCAGCTGTTAAATAAACAAAATGCTGTATATCCACCTAATGGGAAGATATTCAGTAATAAAAAGGAATGAAGTAATACATGCTGCAATATGGATGAACCTCAAAAGAATTACACTAAGTAAAAAATGCCAGTCACAAGATAACATATTATATGATTTTATTTGTATCAAGAAACTAAATAAGCAAATCTAGGTACCAAAAAATGGGTTAGTGGTTAGCTAGGGTTGAGGGAATAAGTGGGTATAGATGAGAGGGAACAAGGAGTGACTGCCAAGGGGTACAAGATTTGTTTTTGGCATGATGAAATGTTCTAAAATTAGATTATGGTGATGCCTAAAACCATAAAAACTATAAAACCATATGGTGATAGCTAAAAGCCATAAATACCAAAACTTAACTGTAGAGAACACTCTGATGGTTACCAGAGGGAGCTGGGTGAGGGTATGGGTTAAATAGGCAATGTGGATTAAGGAGTTCACTTGCCCTGAGGAACACTGGGTGTTGTATGCAAGTACTGAATCACTATATTGTGCACCTGAAACTAATATAACACCCTATGTTAACTGTAATGAAAATTAAAATTTAGAAAAACATAAAAACTATATGGTGATACACTAAAAATCTTTGAATTATACATTTTAAGAAACTGAACTTGATGGTAAGTTATATATCAATAAAATCTATAAAATATGAGTTTTATAATTTAAACAAAAATTAAACATTAAATAATTAAATATCATAAATTATTTCAATAATTATTTTTGTGGATACAATATACATTTCAAATTTCATGAGTAATTTATTCACTTACTCAATGAACATTGTTTGAGAACCTATAATATGCCAGGTACTATGGGAGATATTAGAATAACATTGATGAAATAGATAAACATTTTCCTGTCATTATGCAGCTTAGGAATTCTTAACACCTCTACAAATATCACTGATTTTCATATTTTTAAGCAGAAGAACCCTTTCTTCAAAGGAACTTTTATGTGTATGAACATGTAAAAGAAGTGCTATTATTATTGAATCAAGGGAGCTTTATCCATTCATCTTGCTCCAAGCTACCTTTCTTATGGGCTCTGTGAAATCTTTTGATTTTTAAAAAATTTATGACACAAGTGAAAATTAGTACACTTTCATATAGTTTGTGGCCCAGTTTTACCTAAACATTTATGATATCCCAAAGATAATGCCATTATAATTGTAAACAAGATTTACGATTCTTCAATTTGTTCTCTAATGATTTAGCTTCTAAATGTAATTCAGGACTTATAACAAATTATAACAAATCACGTAATTCTGAGGAAAACTTAAAGAACAGACCAATAATTTAAAATCCTTCTGACAACTCTGGAAAGCCTTACAGGCCAATGAAGAAATACTAGACAGGATCTAGAAGAAGACAGAAACCCAGAGGGAGGAGTTCTGATTTGGGTGGCATTTTCATACTACACACATGGGCAAATTTTCAAAGAGGCAACTGAAAAACAGTGATGCTGAGTAGAGTTTTCAATTTTAATAAAGGTTAGGAGGAACTGCCAAAGAAAGGCCTAATAATTTCCACTCCCCTATGATTCCCTTGCTCTTCCCTCTCTCCCCTTGCCCTCCCCACCCCACAGACATATCCAAGGGGTTTCAATTTTAACCCCGAGAAGTTATACTCTGGAAGTGACAGTGAACAGAAAATGAATCAGCTTTTCAGGAACTGAGGCTGAGGGTTAACTCTTTTTAATTTGTGATTTAACTTGTACATTAGAAAGTGTACATTAAACTTGTACATTAACTTGCATATTAGACTTGTACATTAGACTGATTCTGTATTGTTAGAATCCTAAGATTTTAACAGCCTCTCAGAAAGTAAACATACATCTGCACTGGAGAGAGACAATCTGGTCTTAGGTCCCCAAATACACCTGGCTTCATTGATTTTAAGATGACTGGTGACTATCTTCAAGGAAATAAATGACTAGTTTGAGATTTTCTTCAGTAAACTGGAATCTATGCTACACAACCAAATGAACATTCTAGAACTGAGAAATACTTCTATTGAAATAAAAATCCCAATGGATGTGTGTAACAGCAGACAGAAGGGAGAGTTATTAAGAACTAGTAAACTGAAAATTATAGGTGCACTGAATTATAGAGAAACAAAAAGATGGAAAGTAAGTAAAGAGAATGAGATTCTGGTGAATTTTCAAGAGTGAAAATGTTTAATGTGTATAGCTGAAATTCCAGAAGAAATTTTTTGTTCCTAGTGTTGTTTGTAACTTAATTAATACCTGTTTTAAATAAATTATGTTTAATTACTAAGAACAACTCTCTCTTTTAACTGATATTTTCTTTACCTTGAGTCATTTTATATTCTTAAAGTTCCCCTCAAAACATATTTTCTTTGTAAAGAACAAAGGAAAGATAGATCTCATCTTCTGAATGTGCTGGGAGAAGCCATAATTATTTACTATTCTTTGGCTTAGCTCAGTGGTAGGCACACAAGGCTGATTTTGTCCATTCTAAGAAAGTCTCTCCTGAAGCTTTTCCTAAAAGGCAGGGATATTTCTGTGTTTATGGGCATTCAAATCCCGAGTACTCAATAAGTATTACCTGCTTTGTATCATTTTCATTCTCTCCTATCTCAAATATGATCAAATACATTGCTTTAATCCTTCAGCTTAAATTTTGATTCCTATAGCTTTTGGTTCTAAAATTGTGGATGGAGAGGGAAAGCCTATCATTTTGTTGTTATTTTTGTTAGTTGGTTGGTTCCTTTTGTCTTTTCTTGTTGTTCTCAGTGTTTCTCTTTGATTATGGCTTTGTGTATCCATAGCAAATCTTCCAGGGTACAGTGCTTCCAGCTCAATATGACTACTGAGAGTCTTTCTTCCTTTTGTCCTATAGCATCCCTCTCTATCTGGTCTAGCCTCATGGACACAAACTGTACAATGTCAGTAAAATCATGGAACAAAATAAGTTAGGGGTCTCTAAAATCAAAACTTCATTCATTTAAAACCATTTCTCAGGTTTCCAGATGTTATAAGCCAAAATCTTGAAATGAATATAAAAAGGTATAAAGAACATATTGTCTATTTCCAAGCCAATTACTGTCAAGTAGAGCAAAGAAATAATAAGTTATTATAGTACAAAAAAGTGTTTTCTTTGGATTATATGATGGATACAGGACACTACAGAAACATATATAGAAGTTACCTTTCATCTTTAATCTTAAAAATACAGAAAGACTATTGTGTATGTTGATGTTTCATGGTCTTCCAGAAAATAAAAAGATAAATAAAAGCTTGTCAACAAAACACCTCCTTCCCGCCTCCCACCCTTTTCTCTTCCAGGACATCTAAAGGGCTAAAATTATCTTTAACCTTTGCTACATCTAAAATGATTTAATCACTGAAATCCTGGAAATACAAAACTTTGTTATGAACTCTGATGTCCAACTACTAGACAGAGTCTATGGTCACTATTTTTTAATATGGGCATCCTGTTCTGGCAGTGGCATTTAATTTGGAACATTTCCATTACAGTAGCAAATTGGCAGACAACCAAGAAAAATGACAATTTCTGTGAAATAAAATGTGCGGATTGTGAGAAGGTGGAGGAGGATGTACTGCCGATGGGGTAATGAGACTTATTACATAGAGTTCGTACTACTAATCAGCTCCATAATGGATCTGAGGCAGTGAAGGTTTCCAGGGGCTAGCAGCTTGCTCCTAATGAATCTCTGACTGGCTGAAAACCTGACCTTCATTTTAATAGAAATGTATAGATACCAACTTTATCCCTTTCTTGGGAATTTCACCAAGTTGTTTTAACTAGAGAAAGCTTCTAATATTAAATGAAGTTGCCTGGGGAAAGATTAGAGATTATTATCAACATTTGGTTTTAACAATGTAGCTAAATATTGTGTCACCATTTAAAGGGTGATGCATGCTTTTTGTTATTGCTAACTGATGGGCCTTGGATTTTGAAAGTATTCTGTAACTTTATAACTCATACCAATCTTTACATATTTTTACACACACATAGCTGTAAGAGACTCTCAGCATGAAATGTATTTGAATATTCAGTAAATAGACAGTTTAATCATGATACTTTTCAAGAAAAATAGGTAGGCTTTAAATGATCCCAGGGTGCCAAGAGTTGTGAAAGCCTCAGATTTTATCCCACTTGCAAACTAATGAGTTAGTCTACCACATTTTCATGGATGCTGGCTGGACATGAGACTCCTAGTCTAAGACCAAGGACTTTATTACTTATGGCACAGAAAGAAACACGAGCATCAATATATCAGTTCACCTTGACCCCAACTCCTGCAGGGTCAATGGGGATAGGCACAGAAGGATGCCAGCAAATAAAATGGACTGTGTTACAGGAAAGGAATATTGAGCTTAGGAAAACTGGCTCTCTTAATGGATATTAAGCAAGCTTACCCTTTTCTGTGAAGGAGGATGTCATTTTCATCATACTAGAGGGTTAAGTACACTTGCCTTCTCCTCTGAAGGGTGACACTGTATCTTCCAAGGTTGTGCACTATGCAAACATCTTTAAAAAGATGGACTGGGTGGGGGGAGACTAAAAATAAAATTAAGAAGGCAAATTAATGTATTGTTTACAAGAAATAACTAAACATGAAACATAAGAGATACACATAGTACCCTCCGATGAACATGCCACTAGAACAATGATTCTGATTAATCTGTCCTGCAGAGACTGTGACCGTTCAATTGTGTCATACAACATTTAATTAAGGTGACTGTCAACAGGTCTCCAAGTTGCAGGAGGTCAATTTAAGTACAGAGCTCAACCATCCCCTTAATGTGTTAGACAAAATAAACTTAACAAATCCCATAAAGCACTAAAGTCTACCTTAAAAGGCCATGTGACTTTCTCATTAAATTTCTGTACCTACCTTTCCACCTTTCCCAAAGTACTGATCCACCTTGAGAAGGTTGTTTTAGCAATTGCATGGATTCCGTCACGGCTTAAAAGGTTAAGTTTAGGGCAAGTTCATCATTCCTAACAACCCCGTATAACAGGTTGAAGCTGACCTGAATGCCTTCTGCTGCTCAAGTCCTTTCGCTGTAAATTTCATCTAAAGTCAGGGACAAATAGTCAAAGATAGCCTCATTTCGGAAAGATCTTTCCGGTTACCTGAAGGTCACATTAGGGTCTGTCCAGCGTGACCTGTATCGGTTGAGGGCACAAGATGACAGGGCCTCCGATGAGATTGCTGGAAGGATAGTTCAACTCAAATAGTACACTTCAAATTGACTTTAAAATGCTGGTCGTGAGAGCAGAGGGCCCGGACTGCGCACCGAACCTCAGCCAAGGTTCAGAAAAAGACGGAATCAAGTTCTAGGCTCTCCGGCTACTACTACACTCGGCAGAAGAAGCCTGACCTCGCGGGATCTTGAGGGATTTACAGGGGCCCACACGCACGCTGTCCGCGGAAGAGAAACGCTTTCAGGCAAGATGGAGGCTGCACGGAGTGTTTTCTCCTTAACTCCACGCGTCCGTAAGGCGTTTGGCTTGCACCTTCTGTTGGGCCTTCCACCGTCAGTCATACTGCTGCCGCGCGACGCCCTGAGGGCTAGGCAAGTTGCCTAGGTGTGGGCAACCTGCCGTGGCCGTGGCCGAAAGCTGCGTGCACTGTGGGGACCGTCAAAGCTACACTGGGGAATGAACACGACGAGTGCAGGCTGCGAACCTACAGCCTTCCGTGATCCTGCCCGGCCTATTTGCCCCTGCCTCTAGCCCAGAGGAATCCATCCACCACCTAGCAGACCTACTCAGTTATGACTGTGAGAATCGTGTGCAGATAACATCTGGACGTGTTGACATGTTTTGAGTGGTAAGTACAGGGGCTGGGAACCCTCCCCTGCTGTTTCTGACAAATGTTTCAGTGAGATTGTGATGAATGATGATGGGGCGTCTGGGAGGCTCAGTGGGTTAAGCGTCTGCCTTGGGCTCAGGTCATGATCCCAGGATCCTGGGATCTAGCCGCACATCCAGGTCCCTAACCACAGTTGCTCCCCCTGTTTAAAAAAAAAAAAAAAGAAGAAGAAAAAAAAAAGGAGGAATAGCGATCAAATCATGGCCAGTGAAATCTGTGAGGGGATGGCAAGGCTTAAATTTAAAGTGTCTGCAAGGTTTGGGAGACTTGCTCCAGAATACTTTCCTTTTTTAAGGAAGATTTTATCGTAAACTTCAAAGAGATAGATCATGAGTGTTCTTCCATCCATCAGATGCCTCTCTGGGTCTGAAACAACCGCTTGAAGTGTTTCCCTCTCCTTTACCATAAAAGTCAGTGTGTGCAACACCCAGTGCTCCTCCATGTCCTCATATCAGGGAGATCATATGATAGTTGTCTTTCTCCGATTGACTTATTTCACTAAGCATGATACGCTCTAGTTCCATCCATGTCGTCGCAAATGGCATGATTTCATTTCTTTTGATGGCTGCATAGTATTCCATGTGTATATATACCACATCTTCTTTATCCATTCATCTGTTGATGGACATCTAGGTTCTTTCCATAGAATGAATACTGTTACGCTAAAAAAATAAATAAAATGGAAGAAAAAAAAAAAGAGTACACTTAACTGTGATGAGCATGGAGTAATGTGTAGAATTGTAAATCACTATCCTATACACCTGAAACTAATAGAACACTGTATGTGAACTCTATTGGAATTAAAATTAAAAACTTAATTAAAAAAAAAAAAAGTCAGTGTGTGGCATTCCAGTAGGTGTAACCTCACCCTTTTCTTCAGTAATTCCCTGCTCGCTGAAGACATTTCATCTGCTATAGTCAGTTCAAGGAAATTTTTAAAAATATTTTAAATTTTAATTTTTTAAAAAATTTACAGAGTTCTAATATGATCTTACTTTGGCCCATTATAGAAAGATTTGGCAAGCAGTATACCTGACTAAGTAGTCACTATTATCCTTGTGATCCAGGACTCTTGCAAACAAAATAATCTAGATGGCTGAATCAAGGATTAAATTTGGATGCCTTGGCCCTTCTTTTGGCCAGGCTGACATGTAAACAGGGTGTTGTGGTTAAGAAAGGGCAGGAAGCATCATGTCTCAGAATATAAAGGTAGAATCCTGAATTTTCAAAATAGATTTATATAATCTCCCACCCCTTTTGTTCTAATCATTAACCAGGAAAAACTGGTAGTGAGCATTCCTATCTTGGGGATAGATGGATACACTGACAAAACTTCCTTAGTAAACATGAGGAAAATTTGGTCTTGGAAGAAAATAACAAGGTTGTGAAATTCTAACAGACAGTCACCTTGCTATTTGTTTGCTTTAGTCAAATAACCCAGTAAGTCTAAAATACTTTAGTTAATCTTTTTGTTTTATGTTTGCTTCAAGGAGAGAGAAATTTTCCAAACATTGGTTTTAAAAATCAAACCATATATACTGTGGAATATATTATTATATTTATCCTAAATAGAATGTATATATGATATCATATTGGAACTTTGAACCTGGCTCTAGCTGTGTCTTAGAAAATTCTATTTGCTTCTCTATATATGATTCCTGTTTTTGAAATGCAGGGACTGGACAAGCTGATCATTAACAGATTTTAATATCTTAACCACAGTTAAATAGCTCCTGGAAAGTTTTAAATGGGCTTGCATTTGCTTCTCTGTAACAAATGTGAGTAATTCATAAGTAATTGGGTGATTTGTCTGCTCAAGTTATTTGGCTAGAAAACTGGAAATATCTTTTTTCTTTTCTTTTCTTTTCTTTTTTTTTGTCCCTTACACATTTCCCAGTTACTACTCATAATGGTGACACAATATCATGGTATATTTATTCCCAACTCTACTGAGATATAAATGACATAACTTTCTGTAAGTTAAAGGTATACAGTGTGATGATTTGATACACAGAAGTATTCTAAAGTGATTATCACAATAAAATAAGTCAATGCATCTATCATATCACATAATTACCTTTTTTGGGAGGGAGGCATGGTATGAGAACATTTAAGATATACTCTCCTAGCAATTTTCAAGTACCATAATACAGTATTATTTACTTGGTCACCACATTGTACATCAGATACTGAGAACTAATTCATCCTACAACTTGAAGATTGTACCCACTGACCAATACCTCTCCATTTCTCCCATCCCGACACCTTGGCAACCATCATTCTGCTATCTGTTTTCTATGAGTTCATCTTTTAGGTTTCACATATAAGTGGTATTCGTCTTTATCTGATTTATTTCACTTAGCATAATGCCCTCAAGGTCCATCTGTGTTCCCACATATGGCAGAACTTTCTACATTTTTTAGAAAAAGATTTTATTTATTTATTTATTTATTTAAGAGAAACTGCAGGCAAGTCAGGGAATGAGTAGAGGGAGAGGGACAGGCAGACTCCACACTGAGTGCAAAGCTTAGCATAGGGCTCAAACACACAAACACCCTGAGATCACAACCTGAGCCAAAATCAAGAGTCGGGTGCTTAACAGACTGAGCCACCCAGGCACCTCAGAATTTTCTACTTTTTATGGCCGGATTATATTCCATTGTTTGTATATGCTGCAGGGTTTTTTTTTGTTTGTTTGTTTGTTTGTTTGTTTGTTTTTTGTTTGTTTTTTGGGGTTATTTTTCCATTGGTTCGTTGCTGGGCATTTAGGTTGTTTCCATGTCTTAGCTGTTGTGAAATGCTGCATTGAACATGGGGATGCAGATATTTCGAGAATGATTTTGTTGCCTTCAGCTGTATACCAACGGGAATTGCTGGATTGTATGGTAGCTTTGTATTTTTTTTTATGAATTTCCATACTGTTTTCCATAGTGGCTAAACAAATTTATATTCCCACTAACAGTACACAGTGTTTCCCTGTGGTTCCCTTTTTTCCTTATTCTTGTGAACTTTTCTTATCTTTAGTCTTCTTGATAATAGCCATTCTAACAAGTATGAAGTGATAAGTCATTTTGGTTTGTATTTGCATTTCCTTGATGATCATTGATGTTGCTCATCTTTTTATGTAACTGATGATCATTTGTATCTCTGCTTTGTAGGTTTTCTGCTTATTTTTTAATCTGATTATTCATGGGTTTTTGTTATTGAGTTGTATGAATTCCTTACATATTTTAGATATTAACTACTTACCAAATATATGGTTTGCAAATACCTTCTCTCACTGTATAGGTTGCCTTTTAATTTTGTTAATTTTTTTTCTTTTGCTTCACAGAAGCTTTTCAGTTTGAGGTAGTCCCATTTCTTTATTTTTTCATTTTGTTGCTTGTGGTGTTGGTGTCACATCAAAAATAATCATTACCAAGTTCAATATCAAAGAGCTTATCCCTATGTTTTCTTCTAGAAGTTTTCCAGTTTCAGCTCTTACACTTAAGTCTTTAATCTAATTTGAGCTAATTTTTGTAAGTGGTATAAGATAGGGGTCCAGTTTCATTCTTTTCATGTGGCTACCAAGTTTTTGCAATACCATTTATTGGAAAAACTATCTTTTATGCATTAAGTGTTCTTGGCTCCCTTGTCAAATATTTGTTGGTATTTTTGATGAATTCATTTGTAAAAATAAGCCTGTATTTCTAATGAAGTGGTTAGGAAACATGGGAGAGGTATAGAGGGGAAAATATGACAAAGGAAATATTGAAAGTGAATTTTCTTTATTTCCTGTGAGTCCAAAGTCTATCTCCTTTATCATACCCTTATCCATTTTTCTAGACAGTCAGTTATGGTACTGATACAAGTCCCTTGGTGTTTCACTTAGCTACTTATCTAAATCTTTGAATGTGAAGTTACTGAGGGAAATAATACAAAAGATGCTCCCTCTTCTAAAATTCAATAATTTAATAATATTAATCACTGCAATATTTTGCACTATGGATCTATAAGAGGATTCTAACATTTTTTTGTATCCTAGGAGTATCTAAGTACATCATTGAACATATGACTTTTACCTAAAATTGTTGGGTTTTGAATCCGCTATCTCTTGACGTAAAACATTCCTGCAAGATTGACTTCATTGTTTAATTTGAAGGCAGCATTTATGACTATAACCCAATTCCAAATATTTTCAGTGTATTCTAATTTCTACCTGCCTATTCTGGCCCTCTCCCTCATTCCCTGGCGATTTATTAAATCAAAAACAATTCAAGTTAATATTAGGTTAGTTATATCTTAAAGAAAATACTTTAAGTCTAAAATTCAGTAGCACATATTTTGTTTATTAATATAGTGGTGCTATTCTTTCTGAATATTTTGTAGATACAAAACAATTATCACTTGTTTGGTATATATAATTTCTAGTTTTTCTTTCACTTTAGTTTTAGTTATGATGGAGCAGTTTTGAAATCCAACTTTTGGTTAGGGAAATGCCAGAACATTGTTTGGCAAAACAAGGAAATGGAAGGGATTTCTGGGGCAGGATTGGTCTCAGAATTGTACTTTGGCTTAACTTACACATGAAGAAATGGAATTTTTTCATCTCTGAAAATGCCAAGGTATGGAATAGATTTTCCCTCCCTCCAATTTAAAAAGAACGTCTTTCATTAAAAATAAATGCTAAAAATAGTAGCTTTGATACAAAAGAAGTTGGAATAGAAATTATGAAAACAAACTTGTGTCAACTTTCTAATTGGAGGCTTAGCCAACATTAACTGTGGACTTTTTAATATAAAATTTAAGATTTTAAAAAATTATTATTTGGTCTCAATCTATCATGCCAAATGAAATTTCTAATACTCCATTCATATATCTTATATTCAGAGAACTCAAGTTCAAATTCCCATAAGATCAGCATATAATGTAGTAAGTGAACTCTCCAGTGTTTCATAATGGTGATTCAAGAGCATTTTAAAGCTAAATAAAGAGAATTACTTTTCACTTCCCTAATTTGTCTTCTCTTTTTCCTTATTAATATTTTCATATACTGACACAAAATATACTTTGAATTCCTCTTCGGTGTTTGAAAAAGGAAAAAAAAAGAGATCAATGCAAGGTTGGTTATACATGATGACTTCAAGCTTCATTTTCAGGGAACAAAAGGGAATATTGGAGACTTCAATAAAAATAAGAATGAATGCTTCGTTTAAAAGATACATGTGCTCCTAGGATCCAGACAATTGTTATGAGGTAACATAGGTCTTCAGAAATGTACAATGATCTAACCGGGGATTAGAGTGGTGGCATAATTGTCTTAGGCACTTAGGATAAAGTAATAAAATAGACGAATACTCATGCCCTTATAGAGCTCACAGTCTACTAGGGAAATTACCAACAATGTATATAGTAAATGAGTGATTTATATAATATTTCAAAATGATATTTTAAATATGTATTTATTTTATTATTAAATATTTAAATATTTTAAAATGATAACTGCTATGGTGAAAGAATAAGGCCCAGTAAATGAGATTGGAAATAATTGGTAGGATTGCAATTTTATTTTTTTGAATTATTTTATTGACATATAATGCATTATTTGCCCCAGGGTACGGGTCTATGAATCATCAGGCATACACATTTCACAGCATTCATCATATCACATATCCTCTCCAGTGTTCATAATGCAACCATCCTCTCCATACTGTCCTCCCCCCAGCAGTGTGTTTTGTGAGTATAAAAGTCTCTTATGGTTTGTCTCTCTCCCGATCCCATCTTGTTTCATTTTTTCCTTCCCTACCTCCCAAACCCCCAACTCTGCCTCTCAAATTCCTTATATCAGGGAGATCATATGATAATTATCTTTCTCTGATTGACTTATTTTGCTCAGCATAATACTCTCTAGTTCCATCCATGTTGTTGCAAATGGCAAGATTCTATTTCTTTTGATGGCTGCATAGTATTCCATTATATCTATCTATCTCTCTATCTATATATATACACCACATCTTCTTTATCCATTCATCTGTTGATGGACATCTAGATTCATTCCGTAGTTTGGCTATTGTGGACATTGCTGCTATAAACATGTAGGTGCATGTGCCTCTTCGGATCACTACATTTGTATCTTTAGGGTAAATACCCAGTAGTGTGATTCCTGGGTCAATGGGTAGCTCTATTTTCAACTTTCTGAGGAACCTCCATGCTGTTTTCCAGAGTGGCTGCACCAGCTTCCATTCCCACCAACAGTGTAGGAGGGTTCCCCTTTCTCTGCATCCTTGCCAAATTCTGCCCTTTCCTGACTTGTTAATTTTAGCCATTCTGATTCTTGAGAGGTGGTATCTCATTGTGGTTTTAATTTGTATATCCCTGATGCCAAGTGATGTTGATCACTTTTTCATGCGTCTGTTGGCCATCTGGATGTCGTCTTTGCAGAAATGTCTGTTCATGTTCTCTGCCCATTTCTTGATTGGATTATTTGTTCTTTGGGTTTTGAGTTTGATAAGTTCTTTATATATTTTGGATTATAGATTTTAGTCTTTTATCTGGTAAGTCATTTGCAAATATCTTCTCCCATTCTGTCAGTTGTCTTTTCATTTTGTTGATTGTTCCTTTGCTGTGCAAAAGATTTTGATCTTCATGAAGTCCCAGTCATTAATTTTTGCCCTTGCTTCCCTTGCCTTTGGCGATGTTTCTAGAAGAAGTTGCTGCAAGCTGAGGTCAAAGATGTTGTTGCCTGTGTTCTCCTCAAGGATTTTGATGGATTCCTGTATCATAGTGAGGTCTTTCATCCATTTTGAGTCTATTTTTGTGTGTGGTGTAAGGAAATGGTCCAATTTCATTTTTATGCATGTGGCTGTCCAATTTTCCCAACACCATTTGCTGAAGAGAATGTCTTTTTTCTATGGACATTCTTTCCTTCTTTGTCCAAGATTAGTTGACTATAGAGTTGAGGGTCTGTTTCCGGGCTTCCTATTCTGTTCAGTTGATCTATGTGTCTGTTTCTGTGCCAGTGCCATACTGTCTTGAAGATTACAGCTTTGTAATAGAGCTTGAGGTGTGGACCACCAACATTGGCTTTCTTTTTCAACATTCCTCTGGCTTTTCGGGGTCCTTTCTGGTTTCATATAAATTTTAGGATTATTTGTTCTATTTCTTTGAAAAAAATTGATGATATTTTGATAGGGATTGCATTAAGTGTATAGATTGCTTTAGGTAGCATAGACATTTTCACAATATTTGTTCTTCCAATCCATGAGCATGGAACGTTTTTCCATTTCTTTGTGTCTTCCTCAATTTCTTTCATGAATATTTTATAGTTTTTTGAGTACAGATTCTTTGCCTCTTTGGTTAGGTTTATTCCTAGGTATCTTATGGTTTTGGCTGCAGTTGTAAATGGGATTGACTCCTTAATTTCTCTTTCTTCTGTCTTGTTGTTGGTGTAAAGAAATGCAACTGATTCCTGTGCATTGATTTTATATCCTGACACTGTACCAGATTTCTGTATGAGTTTGAACAGTTTGAAGTGGAGTCTTTTGGATTTTTCCATGTAAAGTATCATATCATCTGCAAAGATTGACAGTTTGACTTCTTCTTTGCCAATTCAGAGGCCTTTTTTTTCTTTTTCTTGACTGATTGCTGAGACTAGGACTTCTAGTACTGTGTTGAATAGCAGTGGTGATAGTGGACATCCCTGCTGTGTTCCTGACCTTAGGAAAAAGGTCTCAGTTTTTCCCCATTGAAAATGATATTCACTGTGCATTTTTCATAGATGGCTTTGATGATATTGAGGTATGTACTTTCTGTCCCTACACTTTGAAGAGTTTTAATCAAGAAAGGATGGTACTTTGTCAAATGCTTTTTCAGCATCAATTGAGAGTATCATATGGTTCTTGTTCTTTCTTTTATTAAACTATTGTATTACACTGATTGATTTGTTGATGCTGAACCAACCCTGAAGCCCAGGAATAAATCCCACTTGGTCGTGGTGAATAATCCTTTTAATGAACTGTTGGATTCTATTGGGTGGTATTTTGGTGAGATTTTTCGCATCAATCAAGGTTATTCTGTAATTCTCCTTTTTGGTGGGGTCTTTGACTGGTTTTGGGATCAAGGTAATGCCTCATAAAATGATTTTGGAAGTTTTACTTCCATTTCTAGTTTTTGGAACAGTTTCAGGAGAATAGGTATTAATTCTTCTTTAAATGTTCGGTAGAATTCCCCTGGGAAGCCATCTGGCTGGGGCTCTTGTTTGTTGGGAGATTTTTGATGATGGTTTAAATCTCCTTACATGTTATGGGTCTGTTCAGGTTTTCTCTTTCTTCCCAGTTCAGTTTGGGTAGTGTTTTGTTTTTTTTTTTAATTAATTAATTAATTTATTTTTTCAGCATAACAGTATTCATTGTTTATGCACAACACCCAGTGCTCCATGCAACACGTGCCCTCCCTATTACCCACCACCTGGTTCCCCCAACCTCCCACCCCCGCCCCTTCAAAACCCTCAGGTTGTTTTTCAGAGTCCATAGTCTCTTATGGTTCGCCTCCCCTTCCAATTTCCCTCAACTTCCTTCTCCTCTCCATCTCTGAATGTCCTCCATGTCATTTGTGATGCTAAACAAATAAGTGAAACCATATGATACATGACTCTCTCTGCTTGACTTATTTGACGCAGCATAATCACTTCCAGTCCCGTCCATGTTGCAACAAAAGTTGGGTATTCATCCTTTCTTTTCTTTCTTTCTTTCTTTTTTTTTTTTTTTTATAAACATATAATGTATTTTTATCCCCAGGGGTACAGGTCTGTGAATCACCAGGTTTATACACTTCACAGCACTCACCATAGCACATACCCTCCCCAATGTCCATAACCCCCTCCCCCTTTCCAAACCCCAACTCCCCCCAGCAACCCCCAGTTTGTTTTGTGAGATTAAGAGTCATCTATTGGAGAGAATTATTGGAGAGAATTTCCTTAAATGACATGCAGTTTTGGTAGTTTATAATTCTCTAGGAATGCATCCATTTCTTCCAGTTTGTCAAATTTGCTGGCATATAGTTGCTTATAATATGTTCTTATAATTGTTTGTATTTCTTTGGTGTTGGTTGTGATCTCTCGTCTTTGATTCATGATTTTATTTATTTGGGTCCTTTCTCTTCTTTTGATAAGTCTGGTCAGGGATTTAAGAATCTTATTAATTCTTTCGAAGAACTAGCTCCTAGTTTCGTTGATTTGTTCTACAGTTCTTTTGGTTTCTGTTTCATTGATTTCTGCTCTGATCTTTATGATTTCTCTTCTCCGGCTAGGTTTAGGCTTTCTTTGCTGTTCTTTCTCCAGCTCCTTTAGGTGTAGGTTAGGTTGTGTACTTGAGACCTTCTTTATTTCTTGAGAAGTATATAGTATGGCTATATACTTTCTTCTCAGGACCACCTTTGCTGTGTCCCGCAGATTTTTGAACAGTTCTGTTTCATTTTAATTTGTTTCCATTTTTTCAGTTCTTCTTAAATTTCCTGGTTGACCGATTCATTCTTTAGTAGAATGCTCTTTAGCCTCCATGTATTTGAGTTCTTTCCAACTTTACTCTTGTGATTGAGTTCTAGCTTCAGAGCATTGTGGTCTGAAAATATGCAGGGAATGATCCCAATGTTTTGGTACCAGTTGAGACCTGATTTGTGACCCAGGATGTGCTCTATTCTGGAGAATGTTCCATGTGCCCTAGAAAAGAATGTGTATTCTGTTACTTTGGGTTGGAATGTTCTGAATATATCTGTGAATATATCTGTGAATATACCATCTGGTCCAGTGTGTCATTTAAGGCCTTTATTTCCTTGTTGATCTTTTGCTTGGATGATCTGTCCATTTCAGTGAGGGGAGTGTTAAAATCCCCTACTATTATTGTATTATTATTGATTTGTTTCTTTGATTTTGTTATTAATTGGTTTATATAGTTGGCTGCTCCCATGTTAGGAGCATAGATATTTAAAATTGTTAGATCTTCTTGTTGGACAGACCCTTTAAGTATGAAAAAGCATCCTTCCTCATCTCTTTATAGTACTATAGTCTTTGACTCAAAATCTAATTGATCTGATAAAATTGTTGTCACCCCAGCTTTCTTTTGATGTCCATTAGCATGGTGAATATTTTCCACCCCGTCACTTTAAATATGGAGGTGTCTTTGGGTTTCAAATGTGTTTCTTGAAGATAGCATATCAGTGGGTCTTGTTTTTTTTTTTTTTTTATCCATTCTGATACCCTGTGTTTTTTGCTTTGTTAGCCCATCTAGATTCAGGGTAACTATTGAACGATATGAATTTAGTGCCATTGTATTACCTGTAAGGTGACTGTAATTGTATATTGTCTCTGTTCCTTTCTGGTCTGTTACATTTAGGCTTTCTCTTTGCTTAGAGGACCCCTTTTAATATTTTCTAAAGGGCTGGTTTGATGTTTGCAAATTCTTTTAGTTTTTGTTTTTCCTGGAAGCTTTTTATCTCTCCTTCTATTTTCAATAACAGCCTAGATGGATATAGTATACTTGGCTGCATATTTTTCTCATTTAGTGCTCTGAATATATCATGCTGGTCCTTTCTGGACTGCCAGGTTTATGTGGATAGGTCTGCTGCCAATCTCATATTTCTACATTGTATGTTACAGACCTCTTGTTCCAAACTGCTTTCAGGATTTTCTCTTTGTCACTGAGACTTGTAAGTCTCAGTTGCATGATGGTGTGTGGGCCTATTTTTCTTGATTTTGAGGAGCTGTTCTGTGCTTTCTGGATTTTGATGCTTGTTATTTTGCCAAATTAGGGAAATTCTCTGTTAAAATTTACTCAGTATACCTCTTCCCCCCCTCTTTCTTTCTTCGTCTTCAGGGATCCCAATTATTCTAATATTGTTTTGTCTTATGGTATCACTTATCTCTCAATTTCTCCCCTTGTGGCCCAGTAGTTGTTTGTCTCTCTTTTGCTCACCTTTTTTCTTTCTTTCTTTCTTTCTTTTTAAAGTTTTATTTATTCATTTATTTATTTGACACAGAGAGAGACATCACAAGTAGGCAGAGAGGCAGGCAGAGGGAGAGGGGGAACCAGGCTCCCTGCTGAGCAGAGAGCCCCATGCATAAGTTGAGCTCAGGACCCTGAGAATATGACGTGAGCTGAAGCCAGAGGCTTAACTCACTGAGCCACCCCGGTGCCCCACTCAGTGGGAAATCCTGAGAAAATCCAGAGAAAATCCTGAAAGCAGTTTGGAAGTTTATTCACCATCATTTAGTCTTTTATATCACTTATTCTCTCTTCTGCCTCATTTATCCTAGCAATAGTAGCTTACATTTTTTATTGCATCTCAATAATAGCTTTTTTTTATTTCAACTTGGTTAGATTTTACTTCTTTTGTTTCTCCAGAAAGGGATTCTCTAATATAGTCCATGCTTTTTTCGAGCCCAGCTGGCACCGTGATAATCTTCATTCTGAACTCTAGTTCTGACATATTACTAAAGCCCAGATTGATTAGATCGCTAGCTGTTGGTACTGCCTCTTGTTTTTGCTGCTGCTGTTGTTGTTGTTTTGTTTTTTGTTTCTGTTTTTGTTTTTGTTTTTTTGTGGTGAGTTTTTCTGCCTTGTTATTTTATCCAAATAAGAATATACGAATGAAAGAATAAAATACTAAAAAGGGTGGAGGGGCTCCTGGGTGGCCCTGGGCTAAAGCCTCTACTTTTGGCTCAAGTCATGATACCAGGGTCCGGGGATTGAGCCTGCATCAGGCTCTCTTCTCAGTAGGGAGCCTGCTTCCTCCTCTCTCTCTCTCTGCATGCTTCTCTGCCTACTTGGGATCTCTGTCCATCAAATAAATAAATAAAATCTTTAAAAAAAATAATAAAAGGGTGGCGAAGAGCCCAGGAAAATGTACACTAACCAAATCAGAAGAGACCCAAAACCAGGGGGAAAAAGTTAAAAAAAAAAAAAAAAAGCAAATAATTCATTTTGCTGCTGACAAGACAATACCCCATTCTCAATTAACATGAATAAATTATTACTTTCCTACTTACTATGAAAAGGAGTTAGATTAAGGGCACCTGGGTGGTTCAGTTGATTAAGCATCAGACTCTTGGTTTTAGCTCAGGTAGTGATCTCAAAGTTATGACATGGAGCCCCACGCTAAGCACCCAGTCTTTTTAAGATTCTCCCTCTTCTCTCTCCCTCACTGCTTGCACTCTCTCTCTCAAATAAATAAGTAAATCTTTTCGAAAAGGAGAAGAAAAGGAATTAGACTAGGTAAAACTGTTTTGAGTATTTATTAAATAAGACATTATAAAATAGGTAGTATTTTGGGATGTGAGGGCGATCTAGCTGCCACATCTGTCACCCCAATGATTTGGTTGATCTGGCAGGCTAGATCACTGCATGTGTTTCCCCCTCCAAGCACACCCCCTTCAAAGAGGACAACCTTCCCTGATAAAGGAAGCCTGTTCTTCTCTCAAGTTTATACAAGTAGCTGTGTTCCCTGCTAGAACCTCCAGGCAAACTTGCAGGATTCATCTGTAGGAGAATGTAGGTAGTGGAGCTTCCAAGTCTCCAAACACATCCAGATAAAGTGCTGCATATGGCAGTCTGCCTTTCTTCAAAAAAAAGAAAAAAGAAACAGGTAATATTTTGGGATAAAGCAAGAGTGGCTGAGACACTAACTGTTTAGTACTGTACCCTATAAAGGAAATCCTGAATCAGTATAAAGCAGTAGGTTTTTTTTTCCCCCCTGTAGAGGTGAAACTGCCTAGTAAGTGAATGGCATATCTCATGTAACAGAAGAATTAAAGAAAAAAATATAATGAACAGTTTATTAGTAGAGTTGTAGTTTTAGTAAAATAAAAATTTTTCCTGCAGTATCTTAAAATTAATTCCCTGAAAATTTAAAACGTGTCTTTCTGAATATAATTCTTTATGATATAAGAACAGTAGATGTTCTGGAAGCATTCACTTTGAAATCAAGAAATTTTTATGGAAATCTAGATGTTATTTTTAAAAATAACAATGAGGTATTATAACAAAATGTAGATTTTGTTATATAATCAGATTATATATGAGGAAACAGAAATTTTATAAAATACAGTTTGAAATGCTTTCAACATTACTTTTAAATGATTTCTATTGTGGCTATTTGAAATATTAGAAGTTACTATTTTATTATTGCTGCTTATTTTTCTTCACAGAGAGTCAAAAGTTTATACCTAAAAGAGACGTCAACACTTGATGTCACATTAAGTTAAACCATGTGATTTGAGTTTATGCTCACATGGAAAATCTAATGAATGTAATTACTAATCCCAGTAACAAGAGATCAGATAATTATTATCAAGAAATAATCCTAGGGGCACCTGGGTGGCTCAGTGGGTTAAAGCCTCTGCCTTCAGCTCAGGTCATGATCCCAGGGTCCTGGGATCGAGCCCCACATTGGGCTCTCTGCTCAGTGGGGAGCCTGCTTCCTCCTCTGTCTATCTCTCTCTGCCTGCCTCTCTGTCTACTTGTGATCTCTGTCAAGTAAATAAAATCTTAAAAAAAAAATAAAATGTACTCTAAAAAAAAAAAATAATAATCCTAGATGACTTTTCAACCTAAGAGATTATTTTTCAGGAAGAACAATCTGTTGAAATTCTTATAGTTGTTCAAATCACGAGGACTACTTTTTATTAAGTTATTTATTAGTGTCTCATTTTCATTTTGGCATGACATTATTCCCTTCTGTAGCTTTGGTCTCAAAGAGAAAAAAAGATACCTTGGAGAGAGTTTGGAAACTTGTTGATATATCCCCTGTGTATCTTTCTTGTTCTGTTTTTCCTCCAATCTTGTCCGTACTTATCATTCATTTATGTATAATTATATTAATTGTAAGTCAGTAATTTAATATCAATTAAAAATAGCAAATTCAGTTGCTCTATTTAAAATTTTAAAAAAGACATTTTCTTTTGCAAGATGTAAGAGAATTAACCCTGAGAAATTGCTACTCTTTTTAATATATGGTATATTTTTACCATAAAGATTAAAAAATACTCCTAGTGTGAAGTGGTTTAGGAAATATGTTTATGAAGAGTAGGACTTTTTGAACAAGTCTTACTGAAACTTCAGACCTATGCTAGAAGATAAGGCATAGAAGTTAATTTATAACTCATTAGCTAATAAGAAAGATAGAGGTATTTACTTGTTCAAAAATATGAATCTATATTTCAAAGGGGGATGTGAACCTGGAACAGGAGCCATTCCCTGGCTTATGAAATAGAAACACTGGTATTATAACTTTCCTGAAGAGGTACACTTGCATTCCAAAGAGTGAGGATCCAGGATCCTCCCCCTTACATTACAAAAATAAGAAACAAAGAAAAAAAAAAAACACACGCACACACACAAAAAACCAAACCCTCTGAAGGGGATAGCAGAACTTTCCTATGTAAATATCCAGATATACCTTTTTGTGGTCTCTTCCAATCTGAAGATCAGCTTTTTTTTTTCTTGGTCCCTCACTTACAACATAAACCCTGTATGTATATAGTGACATCTGGTTTTCATTGTACCACGTCAGTAGTAAAAATTGGGGTACAGAACAGTCAGTTATTATTTGTTATGTGTAAGTAATAATAATCTACTCTGCTCAAGAAACTTTATGCACATATCTAGGATGATATAATAAATGCACGTATTAAAAAGCTAATACCAAAGGGCACCTACGTGGGCTCAGTTAGGGTTAGGTGTCTGATTCTTGATCTTAGCCCAGTTCTTCATCTTACAGTCTTGAATTCAAGCCTGTGTTGGGCTCCACGCTGAGTGTGGAGCCTACTTAAAAAAATAAAAATAAAAATAAAAAGCTAACACCTACTGTGTCAAATATTCCCTGCAATAAATTTAGAAATTGTGGTCTTGAAACAACATTATTACTTCCTAGTTATATTATCTTGCACAGTTGCTTTTTTTTTTTTTAAGATTTTATTTATTTATTTGACAGAGAGAGAGAGATCACAAGTAGGCAGAGAGGCAGGCAAAGAGAGGAAGGGAAGCAGGCTCCCTGCTGAGCAGAGAGCCTGATGCGGGACTCGATCCCAGGACCCTGAGATCATGACCTGAGCCGAAGGCAGCGGCCCAACCCACTGAGCCACCCAGGTGCCCCGCACAGTTGCTTTTTTAAAGAACTTTCTTGAGTTTAGTTGCTTTGTAAGATAATCATTTTTATAGTGTCATTTTAAGGTTAAATGAAAGAGTATTTTTAAAAAATTATTATTCCCTAAGAGCTATATAGACAAAGGGAAATACTACGATGATGATGATAATGATAATGATATTGATGATGATATACAGTAGGTTGAAATTATTTGGTGAATTATTTTAATTTATCCAAAAGGCTAAATAGGGTCATAAAAAAATATTTGATATTGGCTCTTTCTTCCTCTTGCCCTTCCTTCAAAATCCAAGTTCTTGAAATTAAATTAGTACACATATTCAATTTCTAAAATATTGTCAAGCAAAGTCCTATATGTAATAAACCATCTATGAATGGTTTAGTATGTTCTGATGAATAGTTGAGATGGGAAGAAAAAAAAATCATAACTATTTCAAATAATGTTTAAAGGTAAAGCAGATGAATAGAGAATTTTGTCAGTCCCAGATGGCTGGTATTTGAGAAAAACTTCATTTTGGACATATGGAGCAAATTGCTACTATTCTAGTCACTTATAAAGGAAGTTTATTAGAAATACTTGGTTTGGCATTATGATGATTTCAATAGTGAATATACTTCATGTTGACTAATAAACATAAGAAAATGAATTTAATTGAAACTGAGAAGTGTGTAAACATCGAATACGTAAAGAAGTAAAGCAATAAACCTAATAATTTGAGAGAATAAAGTTTCCTCCATTGTGAAATGTTTCATAGATGTTTATTTTTTCTATTGCTGTTTTATATTTGATTTATATGTTTATTATTTATTATATTTTATTTATTAATATATATTTTATTATATTCATATATTTACATTATAATAAAATACAATACACACATATAGATGGTATTCATATATGTATATATGTGGCATACATATGTATATATGTGGTATATAAATGGTGTGTGTGTATGCATGTATACACACATGTGTATGTGCACATGCACACACACACATACACACACAATAGAATATTGCTCAGCCACCAAAAAGAATGACATTGTGCCGTTTGCAATGATGTGGATGGAACTAGAGTGTATTATGCTAAGGGAAATCAGTCAGTCAGAGAAAGATAAATACCATGTGATTTCAGTCATATGTGGAATTTAGGAAACAAAACAGATGAATACAGGGAAAAAAAGAAAGGCAGGCAATCCATAAAAGACACTGTTAAACTACAGAGATCAAACTTAGGGTTGCCGAAGGGCAGGTGGGTGGAGGATGGGCCAAATGGGTGATAGGTATTAAGAAGGCCACTTGTTATGATGAGCGCTAGGTATTTTGTGTAAGTGATGAACCACTGAATTCTTCTTCTGAAACCAGTACTGCGCTGAATATTATCTAACTAGAATTTAAACAAAAACTTGAAACATTAAAAAAAAATAATGAAAAAGAAAGACCATGTTAATAAATTGGTATTAAATTACAAAAAAATGGACTTGAATAATTCTGATAGCTTTAATGGAGGTGATTGACTAATCTTATCAAATGGATGTTTGATCACATTCCTGTGTTTTACAACGTGCATAGGCTAAGAATTTCCAAAATCTATACATTCTGCTTCCTTTTTGGTTAACAGTACTATCTTAAGTCATTTCTTTTCTCAAATTTTACTGTAAGCAATAAGGAAGAAACAGGGTGTGCTTTCAAATCTTTGCTTAGAAATTGCTTCAGCTAAATATCCAGGTTCATTGATCCCAAGTTCTGCCTTCCATAAAACACTAGAACATGAGAATTCATCCAAGTTCTTTGTTACTTTATAACAAGGATGACCATTCCTCCATTGTGCAAAACATATTCCTTTACCATCCATACTCCTACCAATATTATATTCAGGACTACTTAGGTATTCTCTGAAGAAATTGAAACTTTCTCTGTATCTCTTTCTTTTTTTTTTTTTTTCTAAGCTCTCACCAGAATCACTCTTATAATCTTTTTTCTTGTTAAGATTTTATTTTTAAGTAATTCCTACACCTATTGCGGAGCTTGAACCCACAACCTCGAAATCAAGAGTTGTACGTCCAATCAACTGAGTCAGCCAGGTGCCCCTTAGCAAAATCACTCGTAATGGTATACTTGACTACTTTTACTAGCATGTACCTCCAGATTCTTCCATACTTTACGGGTTACCCAGTTCCAAAGCTGCTTCCACATTTCTAGGTATTTGTCTGAGTAGCACCTCTCTTCTGGTACCAATTGCTGCATTAGTCTGCTTAAGCTGTTATAATAAACCACCATAGACTGGGTGGCTTATAAAAAAAACAAACATTCATTTTTCATAGTTCTGGAGGCTGGGAAGTTTAAGACCAGGGCACCAGCAGATGAAGGGTTGTTTCCTGGTTCTTCACATAGTGGAAGGGATAAGTGAGCTCCTTCGAACCTCAGTGTAAGAACTCTAATCTCTTTCCTGAGGACTTTGCCCTCTTTTCCAAAGGCCTTATCTTCAAATACCAACACAGTAGGGAAGATTTCAACACGTGAATTTTGAGGTGGACACAAGCATTTGGTCTGTAACATTTACCATTATTATCCCCCGATTTTCAAATATATGTGTTCTTATAATTTAGAATTAAGGAAACTGAGCTGTTAAGGGATTCACATAGAACTAGTTAGTAAATGATAGAGATAAAATTTCAACTCAGGTATGTCTAGCTATAAGCCTACAATATTTTCCTAATACTGTGCTGGTTTTTCATACTCCAAATGGGTGGTGATTTTTAAATTTTCTTTTTCTACATTTAACAAACTGTATGACAATATCTCTCTGAAAAATAACCTAATAATCTATGCATTGCTTATAAAAGTCTTATACAAGTGAATTGCATGATGAAATTCTAAAAATAGAGCTGAAATACTTTTTCCTAAATAAACTGAAATAAAGGTAATTTCTTTGCAATATGATAAATGGAAACCATTTTTGACATCATATTGTTTATCTTGCTGTTTGAAAATGTGTCCTTTATTCTCAAAGAAATATTCACTCATTCCATGAAATCTTTCATTAGTAATAAAAAAAAATCTCAGAATGGAAAGATAATTAATTGCACAGTATTTTGTATTTAAGCACTTTGTACTGTAGGAAATGTTTCATTTATTCAGCTTAGTATGTGTAAGAACTGCCAAGAAATAGCTATATTAGACCCATCAAAATATACAAGAAAATATCCTAAAAAAAAGCAACACTCCCACTTAGATAAGGGCTTCCAAATCTGAAAGACTCGGGGGTCCTTCAGGTTTCAAAAGAAAAGCATCATGTTTACAAGGCTCTGTATCCTGGCTACTTCTCCTTACAGCAGCATTTATCTAAAGGATTTAAGATCTAGAACTGCAGCCTTGTAGCCAGGTTGCAGTCATTCCTCCAGGTTAGCAGAACCATGTCCGCTTATATCCCACTGCTCCCAGTGGGATCTTTCAGTAAAAGGAAACTGCACAGATGCTAATTATTCACCATACCTTGCCCTGGCTACATGCTATCACCTCCAAGACATAGATAAATTCTTTTTTACTGAACAATTAGGGAAAGGAAAAAAATAAACAAAAATCAGGGGAAAGTGGATGGGGGTAAAGGAGCAAGACAGAGAAAAATGTCTTTTATCTTCATAGCTGTGTTGTGCGAGTTTATTTCTCTTCAAACACTTAGCAGCTTGTAAGGGTTGGTCAGTATTTTTGGTGGAAAGTATAAATTCAGCTATTTAATTAGGTACAGTTGAGAATTTTGGTTGTGCAGAGGAAAAAAAAATCAGATTTAGGAGAGATTCAGCTATAGTGAGAATGTGTGTTGGGGCACCTGGGTGTCTCAGTCAATTGAGTGGCTTTCTCATGGTTTTGGATCAGGTCATGATCTTGGGGTTCTGGAATTAAGCCCTGCGTCAGGCTCCGCACTCAGCCAGGAGTCTGCTTGAAGATTGTCTGTCTCTCTCTCTGCCTCTCCTCCTCTTGTGTATGTTCTCTCTCCCTCTCTCTCTAAAATAAAAATCTTAAAAACAAAACAAAACAAACATGTGTATCAAAGAGACCACTAAAGAGAATCTGCCAAGGGAGTATATGGAAGATTGTTTGAAATGGGAAGCTGATGGATTCACAGGAAAGAATTTATATTCAGTAAGCAATTGGCTAAAATCGTGTTTTATAATGTAAAAAAATTTAAAAAAAAAGAAAAAGAAAAAAACTTCTAGTAAGTGTAATAAATGATTTTTGTTTTTCCCCAGTGATGGTGCTTTGCCTCCTTATTTTAGACTCTTTAATAAAAGATAGAGTTCCATTTCACGTTTCTTCTTTAAGGGCAGATCATGGTTATTGCATTACAAGGCTATAAAATACCAGTTTAAAATTAAAATATAAATACATATGAGAGGGAACTTTTTCTCTCTTAATACAAAATAATTCTAATAAAGATTTACAATTTATGTAAGATGAAGCATAAGTTAAATGTATGAGAGACAACATAGTGACAAACAATTATATGCTTTTGGCCACATTTTTATTCTCTAACTTAAGGAAATAACTTGATGTTAAAAAAATGTAACATAATTGGAAAAGAAAGCTTTTAATCACACTGTCATTTGTTCAGATCATAGCTCTGTTACTTCCTATTTGTGATCATGTGCAAATTAGTCTAGCTTTAGGTTTAATTTTCTTATTTAAAGGGGATACTAAATACAACCAATCCCTTAGCGTCATTTCTGGGAGATAAATGAGATAATACATAAAATGCTTCTGGCACAGAATCTGGCAAGAAGATATAAATAGCTAAACATTTATAATAATCATTGTCATTATTGTTATTATCATTTTTAAGGATTTTATTTATTTGACAGAGGGAGAGAGAGAGTGCACAAGCAGGGGGAGCAGCAGGCAGAGGGAGAGGGAGATGGAGGCTCTCTGCTGAGCAGGGAGCCTGACATGGGGCCTGATCCCAGGACTCTGGGATCATGACTTGAGCAGAAGGCAGACACTTAACTGGCTGAGCCCTCCAGGAACCCCATTATTTTAAGTACTATTCATTGCACACACAAAGCTTTATACCTAATCTTTTCCTTGAGCTATATATAGACTTCAGTGTCCAACTATCTTTTCAAAATGCCCACTTGTGTACAAAATATACAATACATATTAAGTTTATTTAAAGCGTTAAATTTCCACTCCTGCCTAATCTGCTGAGGAGGAGATCCTTCTTTCCATTTTGCTGAACAGTACCACCATTCCACATGTTACTGAGACCAAAAATCTCAGATCTGTCCTTGATCTTTTTCTTTTTTTCATTATGCAGGTCCAGTCTGTTAGCAAATCTTATTAGCTCTGGTTCCAGACTATAACTTGTATCAAGCTAGTTCTCACCATTTCAACTGAAAAACACTAATCCAGTCTCTTTGTATTGACCTAAAAAATTCCATAATTGATACTCTTCTCTCTGATTCACAGCCACATTTTGTTTCCACACAGAAGCCAGAGATTTTTCTTTCTTTTTTTCTTTTTAGGATTTGCTTATTCATTTTTAGAGAAAGTATGTGTACAGGAGTGCCAGTGGGGATGGACAGAGGGCAAAGGAAAGTGAGAATCCTAAGCAGACTCCCTGCTGAGTACGGAGCCCTAATTGGGGTTCCATCTCACGACCCTCAGATCATGACCTGAGCTGAAATGAAGGGTGGGACACTTAACCAACTGAGCCAACCAGGTGCCCCCAGAGAACATATGCATACCATTGTTTCTGTTTCCAATTACGATTATATTGAATTCCTAAATATTCATCATGGTTAACAGGACTAGTCATTATCATTTGTCTGACTCCTCCACTGCATTATGTTGTAGCACTCTCTCCTGTGATCAGTCTTCCAATCATATTAGCCTCCTCCACTCCCTTTATTTCCTGTGTAGCTTATTTCCTCTAGAGTGTTGATATCTAATGTTTACTGGGTGCTAAATATGTTACAAACAGTGCTCAAAACACTCTACATGATTGAATTTATTTAATCCATCCTAAGAAATAACTACTATTTTTAGCATCATTTTATGTGAATGAATTTAAGTCCTGGAAGGGTTAACAATTTGTCCAATGTCACAAAATTAGTAAATGATAGAATCTGAATTCAAAGGCTGGGCATTTTGTCCCAGAGCCTGCACTTTTCACTTGTACTATATACTATATTCCATTTCATATTTATTTTTCAGAACCTTGCAGTTCTACATTGCATTCTTGCAATTTTTATTTTTAATATACATTTAATATAGTATATATACTTAATATATTTTATGTGTTTAGTATATTGTATCTATTATTTATATTTACTACAATATATTAGCATATATTGTAGCAAAGTTACTCTAGTTTTGTTCTAGTTCTTCAGGGTTGCCTAGACTATTTGGCCCTCTGGATTTCCATGTAAAGTTAAGAATCCTTTTATCAGATTTGGCCAGAAATTGAATTTTGGCTAGGATTGCAATGAATCCATAATTAATTTGAAAAGAGTTTAGATAAGTACTATTTTGAATCTTAATAGAATATGAGCATGCTCTATTCCTGTTTCATTCATTTGGATCTTACAATATTTCTCTTAAAATTGTTTTATTGTCTTCAATATAGATATCTTGCATATCTTTTATTGTATCTGTATATAAGTATAGATATGTTGCATATCTTTTGTTATTCAATAATTTTGATGCTCTATTTTCTTAACTTTCACTTTACTGTATATCACTTTGCCATATATACATTACTATTATTATGTAGAAATGCCAATTATTTTTTGGATATTAATGGTGTATTCAACAATCTTGTTAAATTCATTTATTCAAATAAAATCCTTCCTTCACTACTGGGTATTTACCCTAAAGATACAAACATAGTGATCCGAAGGGGCACGTGTACCCGAATGTTTATAGCAGCAATGTCTACAATAGCCAAACTATGGAAAGAACCTAGGTGTCCATCAACAGATGAATGGATAAAGAAGAGGTGGTATATATACACAATGGAATACTATGCAGCCATCAAAAGAAATGAAATCTTGCCATTTGTGACAACATGGATGGAGCTAGAGGGTATCATGCTTAGTGAAATAAGTCAATCGGAGAAAGACAACTATCATATGATCTCCCTGATATGAGGACATGGAGAAGCAACATGGGGGGTTAGGGGCTAGGAGAAGAATAAATGAAACAAGATGGGATTGGGAGGGAGACAAACCATAAATGACTCTTAATCTCACAAAACAAACTGGGGGTTGCTGGGGGGAGGTGGGGTTGGGAGAGGGAGAGGGGGTTATGGACATTGGGGAGGGTTTGTGCTATCGTGAGTGCTGTGAAGTGTGTAAACCTGGCGATTCACAGACTTGTACCCCTGGGGATAAAAATACATTATATGTTTATAAAAAAAAAAAATTGGAAGGGGAGGTGAACCATAAGAGACTATGGACTCTGAAAAACAACCTGAGCATTTTGAAGGGTCAGGGGTGGGAGGTTGGGGGAACAGGTGGTGGGTAATAAGGAGGGCACGTTTTGCATGGAGCACTGGGTGTTGTGCAAAAACAATGAATACTGTTACGCTGAAAAAATAAATAAATTAAAATGATATAAAAAAAAATCCTTCCTTCCTTCCTCCCTCCTTCCTTCCTTCCTTCCTTTCTCTCTCCCTTCCCCTTTCTTTCGTTCCCCCTCTCTCCCTTCTTCTTTTCCTTTCCTCCTCTCCTCTCCTCTCTCCTCTCCTCCCCTCTCCTTCCCTCCCCTCTCCTCTTTCTTTCCCTCCCTCCCTCCCTTCTTTCTTTCCTTCCTTCTTTTTTTATTATTCCTGGCAGTAAATATGAGGTTTCTGGATCAGAAGTAAGTAATTATTTACTTACAGAATATTTTAGTGACAATTTTTTATACCACATTTTCCCCCAAAGGTAACCTGGCAAGAATTGAATAAACTCTGCTTGTATGGGTGGGTCTGCTATATGGGAGAGAAACTACAGAATTATGAATCTTGGAGCTTATATAAGGCAGTTTGCATAGCTATACCTCCTTTCTTCAAGAGAAAAGGAAAGGGGGACATGGGAGAAGGAAGCAAAGAAGGAGAGGGAGACAGAGATTGGGGGAGACTGAACCTTCAAGGGAACATGGGCATTTATCTTTATAGAATTTACAGGATCTCTAGAGAGAGTATATAGAGTTTATGGAATCTCTCCAGGATGAGGAGAGGGATTATACAATCACAGTTTGAAAGTAAATAAATGGCTCCAGGGAGATAAACCTGCAAATCCCTCTGGGTTCATTCAGTATTTCTAATTTCCAAGGCTTATTTGCCATTCAGTCTTCCTTTAAAGCCAGTGATTTTTGTTCTGAAAGTTCTGACCATTCAAAGAATTGGACATATTCACGTTGTAATATCCCAACAGATGTATTTATAGATTTGCTTTTGGATATTCTTTGTGTGTACTGTTTTATTTCTTTTATTGCAATTTTATGATTTTATTTTATTTTTTTGAAATTCTGTGATTTTAAAAGAATATTCTTCTCTTATTATACTGTGTTGGACCTCTAGTATGTGTTTAATAGAAGGGACATCCTTTTCTCATTTATATCTTAAGGAAAAGTGTTCAGTATTTCAACATTATGATGTTTGTTACGAGGTTTGTGTAGTTATTTTTCTATGGTTTTGTAAGTTATTGTTTCTCATTTGTTAAGGATTTGCCATGTATCACAAATAAGTATTAAATTTTGTTAGTTTTTTTCATCTATTTAAACTCATATTTTTTCCTATAAATATGAAGATCCATATTGTTTATTAACATTTGAATATTAAACTTCTCCTCTTCTTGCATTTCTGTAACAAATCCTCCTTGATGAAGGCATTTCATTATTTTATATATTGCCAGAATTAATGAGCTTTTATGTTGTTTAGGATATTTATATGTAATTGATGAAAGAATCTATAATTTTCTTTTCCTGTGACATTCTTGTCAATTTTTATCAAGACTATGATGGACTCAGAAAAGTATTTGTAGAGTGTTTCTTCTCCTAGTAGTTTCTGGATGACTTTGTGTAAGATTGATGTTATTCTTTCTTAGATATTCAGAAGATTTTACCAGTGAAGCCGTGTAGACATGGGGTGGTTTCTGCTCTTATTTTGATGATTTTCTTCTTTTGTTTTTCTGAGTTTATTTCTTAAGATTTTATTTATTTGAGGTAGAGAGAGACTGAGTACATGAGCAAGGTAAAGGAGCAGAAGGAGAGGGAGAAGCAGGCTCTCCACTGAGTAGGAAGCCTGAAGTGGGGCTCGATTCTAGGACTCTGGGGTTATGCGACCTGCGCTGAAGGCAGATGCTTAACAGACTGAGTCCCCAGGTGTCCCTTGTTTTTCTTAATTTAAAGCTGTCCTCTGTTGCTAGCTTCTTGAAATATGAATTAAATCACTACTTTTCAACCTCCCCCCACCCCAGTATGTATGTTTAAGACATTTCCCTGAGATTTAGCTGCATTTGTCCAAGTTTTGATATTCTGTGTTTTTATTAATATTGAAAATATTTTCTAATTGCTTTTAACTGTGGGTCAATTCCACAGTGGCTGAAAAATTTTTACTGTTATTATTGTCATTTTTATGAGTTTAATTATACTATATGTAAGAAATAAGGCCTTATATACTTTTTGATGCTTTATATCATCATTTATTATTTGTATGTTCATGTACTAGCAAATAGGCCACAGATTTATCTAAAGTATGTATGTGTTTGTTTTTGCTTTATTATATTTATTCATGGACAATAAGTGATGATGATTTGTTATCAGAAGATATTGGCAGGAAATACCAATAGCCTTTCTGATTGTTACAGATATAGAAAAATCAAAAAAAGAACTGAAAACAACAAGAAAAAATTAGAAAAGTATCACTATTTAAAATAATACCAAAGCAGGGGCACCTGGGTGGCTCAGTGGTTTAAGCCACTGCCTTCGGCTCAGGTCATGATCTCAGGGTCCTGGGATCGAGTCCCGCATCGGGCTCTCTGCTCGCCAGGGAGCCTGTTTCCTCCTCTCTCTCTCTGCCTGCCTCTCTGCCTACTTGTGATTTCTCTCTGTCAAATAAATAAATAAAATCTTTAAAAAAAATAATACCAAAGCAGTCATTTATGAAAAATGACTAAGCATCATAAACATAATAATAATGTTTATCATTTGTAGGTTTTAGATTATCATTATCATAAATTTGATGAGCATGGCACATTATGTGCTCAGTTGTTATTAGTTGTTTCTCTCAAATCTTGGAATTCCATTCATGATTTAAATGTGATTATTTGTATAATAGGATCAATTTAATATAATACTTTGTCTCACAATGTATTTTATTTTATTTTATTTTAATTTATTTATTTGACAGAGAGAGAAGTCACAAGTAGGCAGAGCAGTAAGCAGAGAGAGGGGAAAGCAGGCTCCCTGCTGAGCAAAGAGCCCAATGCGGGGCTCGATCCCAGGACCCTGAGATCATGACCTGAGCCGAAGGCAGAGGCTTTAGCCCACTGAGCCACCCAGGCACCCCTTGTCTCACAATTTAAAAAGACATTTCAAAGTTAAAAAGTAATGCAATATGTGAATTACATATAAGAAAAATGAACATTAGCCATTCTAACTGGTATAAGGTGGTATCTCATTGTGGTTTTGATTTGTATTTCCCTGATGATGACAGGTGATATTAAGAATTTTTTCATGTGTCTGTTGGCTATTTGTCACACCAGTTAGAATGGCTAAAATTAACAAGACAGGAAACAACAAATCTTGTGAGGATGCGGAGAAAGGGGACCCTCTTACACTGTTGGTAGGAATGCAAGACGTACAGCCACTCTGGAAAACAGTATGGAGGTTCCTCAAGAAGTTAAAGATAGAGCTATCCTACAACCCAGCAACTGCAGTACTGGGTATAAATGTAGTGATCCAAAGGGGCATCTGCACCCCAGTGTTCATAGCAGCAATGTCCATAGTAGCCAAATTGTGGAAGAAGCCAAGATGTCCTTCAACAGAAGAATGGATAAAAAAGATGTGGTTTACATATACAATGGAATATTACTCAGCCATAAGAAAGGATGAATACCTAGCATTTACATCAACAGGGATGGAACTGGAGGGTATTAGGCTTAGTGAATTAAGTCATTCAGAGAAGGACAATTATCGTGGTTTTACTCATATGTGGAATACAAGAAATAGCATAGGGGATCATAAGGGAAGGGAGAGAAAACTGAATGGGAAGAAATCAGAGAGGGAGACAAACCATGAGAGACTCTTAACTCTGGGAAACAAACTGAGGATTTCTGAAGGGGAGGTGCATGGGGGGATGGGATAATTGGGTAATGGTCATTAAGGAGGGCACATGTTGTGATGAGCACTGGGTGTTATACGCAAAAATTATTGAACACTACAGCTAAAACTAATGATGTACTATATGTTGGCTAATTGAATTTAAAAAATAATTTATTTTTAGGTAAAAATAAAGTAAAAAAAAGGTAAACTTACCTCATTTGTGGAGCTTCTGTTGATAGTGTAGGATAGTACAAATATGTCTGAAATTCAATGTTACCAGGGCACTAATATTTTTACAGATCAATAATAACTTAAAGTTGCATAGTACTTTTAAATTTACAAAAATGCTTTCATTCATATTGCTGGATTTTGCTTAAGCCTCACAATACTTCTCAGAATCTGGCTGAGCTAGTTTGGAGGAACTGGAGATTGCAGTATTTTCTTGTGTTTTCCCCACTAAAGGGTGCTAGAGTAAGAATGTAGCTCGTATATTCCAAATAAATATATTCTTCAGTTTGCTATTTCTGTTGACTGCTGAACCGATAGTCTGTTGACTGACTGACATTTAAGTTCATATTCATTCATTTCATAAATATGTATTAAATGTCTATGCATAAACAAATTTTAGATATTAGTTACTGATCATTATTTATAGTACATAATTTCATGAAAACTAAACTTATTTGCATTTTAATAACTGACAGTTATTTCAATTTTACTAACTCCCATCATTGTTTCATTTTCACATACTAGTTTTAACCCAAACCCATTGGATGTTGCTAACCCATTTTCACTGCAAGAATGATTTTTTAAAAAATATTTTATTTATTTGACAGATTGAGATGCAGGGAGAGGGGGACCACAAGCAGGGGGAGTGGGAGAGGGAGAAGCAGGCCTCCTGCTGAGCAGGAGCCTGATGAGCAGGAGCCTGATGTAGGGCTCCATGTGGGGCTTGATGTGGGCTCTATCCCAAAACCCTGGGATCAGGATCTGAGCCTTAGGCAGATGCTTTAGGACTGAGCCGCCCAGGTGCCCTTGCAGGGATAATTAATGAATTACTCATGCATTTTTTCCCCTTGGTGTAGGATATATAAAATAAAATGTAATCATTGTCTCCATGAATGCCTATACATTTCTTTCGGCTAAAATCTGGATCTTGTAATGAGATGAGTGGAATTTTCTTTTTACTAGTCTTTCTTCCTTTGGAATGATTTGGGGTACTTTTTTGCTTGGGAAATCCTCAATTCAAGAGGAGCACATGGCAGCAGGGTTAAATGTAAGAAAGGGAAAGAGGAAGACTGACCTCGTTAGGACTGTTCTGGTTTTTGAGTAAAATTTAAGTGATGAAAAAGGTTATACTTTTCGATACCTTTAAGATCCTTGCATTAGGAGCACCTGGATGGCTCAGTCGTTACGTGACTGCCTTTGGCTCAGGTCATGATCCCAGGGTCTTGGACTCGAGCCCCGCATTGGGCTCCCTGCTCAGAGGGAAGTCTGCTTCTCCCTTTCCCACTCCCCCTGCTTGTGTTCTCTGTCTCACTGTGTCTCTTGCTGTCAAATAAATAAATAAAGTCTTAAAAAAAAAAAAAAGCCATGCATTATACAAAAGCAAGTTTGTAGGATGAAAAGTTTGTACTTGATAGGAAGAAAAGGGCTAATTTCCCCTAAATAGCATCCTATATTGAGTATGGTATTAGGGTTGTGTTCTTTTTTTTTTTTTAAGATTTTATTTATTTATTTGACAGACGGAGATCACAGTAGACAGAGAAGCAGGCAGAGAGAGAGGAGGAAGCAGGCTCCCTGCAGAGCAGAGAGCCCGATGCAGGGCTCGATCCCAGGACACTGAGATCATGACCTGAGCCGAAGGCAGAGGCTTAACCCACTGAGCCACCCAGGCGCCCCCTAGGATTGTGTTCTAACAATCCTAAAATCAAGACCAGTGGTTTCTAACTTGGCTCCACATTAAAATCACTGAGAGGCATTATTTAAAAATATTAATATTTGAGACCCACCATAAGCAAGTTGAAACCAGTTTCCTGTTCATCTCTGGATTTTAGATGTTTCTCCATGACTGAAACTGCTGTACTGCATAATACCTACCAAGATTTAAATACTCTCCCATCTAATAGAAATAAAGCCTAATAATCCTGTGCATATGCAACTTTACTACTAGTGGAAACTATGCAAAATTAATGGACCATTTACTTTGTACTCTGTGTGTGTGTGTGTTATATATATATATAAAATATATATAAAACAATCTGTACAGTGGCCAATAAACATTTATGGCCTTTTATGACCAAAGGACATTGATACTTTAAAGAAGGTTATTAGTGTTGTAACACAAATGTCAAGGCACTTCTGATACTTATTAGACAAAACAAGCCATTTCTGTGTATTTTAGAAAATACAGTTCTTGCAAATTTTGTTTAGATACTTTTAAAAGGCAAAGAAAGATACTTTTCAGTTGGAAAGAGATTCATTTATTGTATTTAACTAAATATCAGAGTAAAACATCTAATGGTTTTGAATGGACCAAAATTGTTCTTTAAATTAAATATGTGCATGAAACAGTTTTTCTAATATATAAAATCTAAGGAGAAATATCCTTTATTCCTCATATGCAGTGCTATCTACTTAAATATTTAAAAAGTCAAAATGTGAGGAAAACAATTTAATGAAACAAGATAGCAAAATTTCAGAAATTTATTGTGTTCTCTGCAACCAAGTGTATAAGAGATGATTGAATTTTCTTATATAAATGGTAAACCAAAAGAGAAATCAAAGCATGTAGTATTTTTTTCTTACTATGAGCTATAATTTAAAATAGCATGGGCCTTTTGATAGAACTTCTTAATCTAAAACTACCTAAAAAGAATGAGATAAAGATTTCTGTCAACCCATTGATGCTGTGTGACTTTGCCCCAGTAGTCTTTGAGAGATTTTGTAAAGAACTACAGCTTTCTTGCCTAGTAGCAGGATTTTCTAAACCTGCATCATTTCCTATTTAGACTTTGAAAGATATTGTTTCAGTGTACTGTGGGATCAGACAATTTTAGGAGATTAGATAGCTTAGAGTCTAAAATAGAACAATAAATCACCTGTTCTTAAAATATTTAGTAACAATATAAAAATTAAATGTATTTATGAAACAAAGCTACAAAACTGTCACCATTCTCTTTTATATCCTGATGGACCATTAAGAAAAGCTCATTTTATTATGAATATTTCCATCAAAAATATTTCTCTGAAATTCTTTCTGAAAGTTCAGATTCATTGAACTATGAAACTGAAGAATAAATTTGAATAATGTTTAATTCATGAGTTCACTTGTATTAAATGTATTACTGCATTTCCTTTAATTTTCATTTTTTTTTCCATTTTATTTATTTTTTCAGCGTAACAGTATTCATTCTTTTTGCACAACACCCAGTGCTCCGTGCAAAACGTGCCCTCCCCATTACCCACCACCTGTTCCCTCAACCTCCCACCCCTGACCCTTCAAAACCCTCAGGTTGTTTTTCAGAGTCCATAGTCTCTTATGGTTCGCCTCCCCTTCCAAATTTTTTTTTTTTTAATAAACATATAATGTATTTTTATCCCCAGGGGTACAGGTCTGTGAATCGCCAGGTTTACACACTTCACAGCACTCACGATAGCACATACCCTCCCCAATGTCCATAGCCCCCTCCCCCTCTCCCAATCCCACCTCTCCCCAGCAACCCCCAGTTTGTTTTGTGAGATTAAGAGTCATTTATGGTTTGTCTCCCTCCCAATCCCATCTTGTTTCATTTATTCTTCTCCTATCCCCCTACCCCACCATGTTGCTTCTCCACGTCCTCATATCAGGGAGATCATATGATAGTTGTCTTTCTCCGATTGACTTATTTCACCAAGCATGATACGCTCTAGTTCCATCCACGTCGTCGCAAATGGCATGATTTCATTTCTTTTGATGGTTGCATAGTATTCCATTGTGTATATATACCACATCTTCTTTATCCATTCATCTGTTGATGGACATCTAGGTTCTTTCCATAGTTTGGCTATTGTAGACATTGCTGCTATAAACATTCGGGTACACGTGCCCCTTCGGATCACTATGTTTGTATCTTTAGGGTAAATACTCAGTAGTGCAATTGCTGGGTCATAGGGTAGTTCTATTTTCAACCTTTTGAGGAACCTCCATGCTGTTTTCCAGAGTGGTTGCACCAGCTTGCATTCCCACCAACAGTGGAGGAGGGTTCCCCTTTCTCCGCATCCTCTCCAGCATCTGTCATTTCCTGACTTGTTAATTTTAGCCATCCTGACTGGTGTGAGGTGATATCTCATTGTGGTTTTGATTTGTATTTCCCTGATGCCGAGTGACGTGGAGCACTTTTTCATGTGTCTGTTGGCCATCTGGATGTCTTCTTTGCAGAAATGTCTGTTCATGTCCTCTGCCCATTTCTTGATTGGATTGTTTGTTCTTTGGGTGTTGAGTTTGCTAAGTTCCTTATAGATTTTGGATAGTAGCCCTTTATCTGATATGTCGTTTGCAAATATCTTCTCCCATTCTGTCAGTTGTCTTTTGGTTTTGTTAACTGTTTCCTTTGCTGTGCAAAAGCTTTTGATCTTGATGAAATCCCAATAGTTCATTTTTGCCCTTGCTTCCCTTGCCTTTGCCGTTGTTCCTAGGCAGATGTTGCTACGGCTGAGGTCGAAGAGGTTGCTGCCTGCATTCTCCTCAAGGATTTTGATGGATTCCTTTCTCACATTGAGGTCCTTGATCCATTTGGAGTCTATTTTCGTGTGTGGTGTAAGGAAGTGGTCCAATTTCATTTTTCTGCATGTGGCTGTCCAATTTTCCCAGCACCATTTATTGAAGAGGCTGTCTTTTTTCCATTGGACATTCTTTCCTGCTTTGTTGATGATTAGTTGACCATAGAGTTGAGGGTCTATTTCTGGGCTCTCTATTCTGTTCCACTGATCTATGTGTCTGTTTTTGTGCCAGTACCATGCTGTCTTGATGATGACAGCTTTGTAATAGAGCTTGAAGTCTGGAATTGTGATGCCACCAACTTTTGCTTTCTTTTTCAATATTCCTTTGGCTATTCGAGGTCTTTTTTGGTTCCATATAAATTTTAGGATTATTTGTTCCATTTCTTTGAAAAAAATGGATGGTATTTTGATAGGGATTGCATTAAATGTGTAGATTGCTTTAGGTAGCATAGACATTTTCACAATATTTATTCTTCCAATCCAGGAGCATGGAACATTTTTCCATTTTTTTGTGTCTTCCTCAATTTCTTTCATGAGTACTTTATAATTTTCTGTGTATAGATTCTTAGTCTCTTTGGTTAGGTTTATTCCTAGGTATCTTATAGTTTTGGGTACAATTGTGAATGGGATTGACTCCTTAATTTCTCTTTCTTCAGTCTTGTTGTTGGTGTACAGAAATGCAACTGATTTCTGTGCATTGATTTTATATCCTGACACTTTACTGAATTCCTGTACAAGTTCTAGCAGTTTTGGAGTGGAGTCTTTTGGGTTTTCCACATATAGTATCATATCATCTGCGAAGAGTGATAGTTTGACTTCTTCTTTACCAATTTGGATGCCTTTAATTTCTTTTTGTTGTCTGATTGCTGAGGCTAGGACTTCTAGTACTATGTTGAATAGCAGTGGTGATAATGGACATCCCTGCCGTGTTCCTGACCTTAACGGAAAAGCTTTCACTTTTTCTCCATTGAGAATGATATTTGCAGTGGGTTTTTCATAGATGGCTTTGATAATATTGAGGTATGTGCCCTCTATCCCTACACTTTGAAGAGTTTTGATCAGGAGGGATGTTGTACTTTGTCAAATGCTTTTTCAGCATCTATTGAGAGTATCATATGGTTCTTGTTCTTTCTTTTATTAATGTGTTCTATCACATTGATTGATTTGTGGATGTTGAACCAACCCTGCAGCCCTGGAATAAATCCCACTTGATCGTGGTGAATAATCCTTTTAATGTACTGTTGAATCCTATTGGCTAGTATTTTGGCGAGAATTTTTGCGTCTGTGTTCATCAAGGATATTGGTCTGTAGTTCTCTTTTTTGGTGGGATCCTCGTCTGGTTTTGGGATCAAGGTGATGCTGGCCTCATAAAATGAGTTTGGAAGTTTTTCTTCCATTTCTATTTTTTGGAACAGTTTCAGGAGAATAGGAATTATTTCTTCTTTAAATGTTTGGTAGAATTCCCCTGGGAAGCCGTCTGGCCCTGGGCTTTTGTTTGTTTGGAGATTTTTGATGACTGTTTCAATCTCCTTACTGGTAATGGGGCTGTTCAGGTTTTCTATTTCTTCCTGGTTCAGTTGTGGTAGTTTATATGGCTCTAGGAATGCATCCATTTCTTCCAGATTGTCAAATTTGTTGGCGTAGAGTTTCTCATAGTATGTTCTTATAATTGTCTCTATTTCTTCGTGTTAGCTGTGATCTCTCCTCTTTCATTCATGATTTTATTTATTTGGGTCCTTTCTCTTTTCTTTTTGATGAGTCTGGCCAGGGTTTTATCAATCTTATTGATTCTTTCAAAGAACCAGCTCCTAGTTTCATTGATTTTTTTCTATTGTTTTTTTGGTTTCTATTTCATTGATTTCTGCTCTGATCTTTATGATTTCTCTTCTCCTGCTGGGTTAGGGTTTCTTTCTTGTTCTTTCTCTAGCTCCTTTATGTGTAGGGTTAGGTTGTGTACTTGAGACCTTTCTTGTTTCTTGAGAAAGGCTTGTACCGCTATATATTTTCCTCTCAGGACTGCCTTTGCTGTGTCCCACAGATTTTGAACTGTTGTGTTTTCATTATCATTTGTTTCCATGAATTTTTTCAATTCTTCTTTAATTTCCTGATTGACCCATTCATTCTTTAGAAGGATGCTGCTTAGTCTCCATGTATTTGGGTTCTTTCCAGCTTTTCTCTTGTGATTGAGTTCTAGCTTCAGAGCATTGTGGTCTGAAAATATGCAGGGAATGATCCCAATCTTTTGATACCGGTTGAGACCTGATTTGTGACCCAGGATGTGATCTATTCTGGAGAAGGTTCCATGTGCACTAGAGAAGAATGTGTATTCTGTTGCTTTGGGATGAAATGTTCTGAATATATCTGTGATGTCCATCTGGTCCAGTGTGTCATTTAAGGCCTTTATTTCCTTGTTGATCTTTGGCTTGGATGATCTGTCCATTTCAGTGAGGGGAGTGTTCAAGTCCCCTACTATTATTGTATTATTATTGATGTGTTTCTTTGATTTTGTTATTAATTGGTTGATATAGTTGGCTGCTCCCACGTTAGGGGCATAGATATTTAAAATTGTTAGATCTTCTTGTTGGACAGACCCTTTGAGTAGGATATAGTGTCTGTCCTCATCTCTTTTAATAGTCTTTGGCTTAAAATCTAATTGATCTGATATAAGGATTGCCACCCCAGCTTTCTTCTGATGCCCATTAGCATGGTAAATTGTTTTCCACCCCCTCACTTTAAATCTGGAGGTGTCTTCGCGTCTAAAATGAGTTTCTTGTAGGCAACATATAGATGGGTTTTGTTTTTTTATCCATTCTGATACCCTGTGTCTTTTGATTGGGGCATTTAGCCCATTAACATTCAGGGTAACTATTGAGAGATATGAATTTAGTGCCATTATTAGCCTGTAAGGTGACTGTTACTGTTTATTGTCTCTGTACCTTTCTGATCTACTACTTTTAGGCTCTCTCTTTGCTTAGAGGACCCCTTTCAATATTTCCTGTAGAGCTGGTTTGGTGTTTGCAAATTCTTTCAGTTTTTGTTTGTCCTGGAAGCTTTTGATCTCTCCTTCTATTTTCAATGATAGCCTCGCTGGATAGAGTATTCTTGGCTGCATGTTTTTCTCGTTGAGTGCTCTGAATATATCATGCCAGCTCTTTCTGGCCTGCCAGGTCTCTGTGGATAAGTCTGCTGCCAATCTAATATTTTTACCATTGTATGTTACAGACTTCTTTTCCCAGGCTGCTTTCAGGATTTTTTCTTTGTCACTAAGACTTGTAAATTTTACTATTAGATGACGGGGTGTGGACCTATTCTTGTTGACTTTGAGGGGGGTTCTCTGCATCCCCTGGATTTTGATGCTTGTTCCCTTTGCCATATTAGGGAAATTCTCTCCAATGATTCTCTCCAATAGACCTTCTGCTCCCCTCTCTGTTTCTTCTTCTTCTGGAATCCCAATTATTCTAATGTTGTTTCGTCTTATGGTGTCACTTATCTCTCGAATTCTCCCCTCATGGTCCAGTAGCTGTTTGTCCCTCTTTTGCTCGGCTTCTTTATTCTCTGTCATTTGGTCTTCTATATCACTAATTCTTTCTTCTGCCTCATTGATCCTCGCAGTGATAGCCTCCATTTTTGACTGCACCTCATTAATAGCTTTTTTGATTTCAACTTGGTTAGATTTTAGTTCTTTAATTTCTCCAGAAAGGGCTTTAATATCTCCAGAGAGGGTTTCTCTAATATCTTCCATGCCTTTTTCGAGCCCGGCTAGAACGTTCAGAATCGTCATTCTGAACTCTTGATCTGACATATTACCAATGTCTGTGTTGATTAGGTCCCTAGCCTTCGGTACTGTCTCTTGTTCTTTTGTTTGTGGTGATTTTTTTCCGCCTTGTCATTTTGTCCAGATAAGAGGATATGAAGGAGCAAATAAACTACTAAAAGGGTGGCAAAGACCCCAGAAAAATGCGCTGTAACCAAATCAGAAGAGACCCCTAATTGTGGGGGGGAGAAAGGGGATAAAAACAGGTTCTGAAAAAAAAAAAAAAGAAAAAAAAAGAAAAAAAAAGGAAAAAAAAGAAAAAAATTAAAAAAATAAAACAAATAAAAAAATAAAAAATAAAGAAAAAATATATATATTTAGATGAACTAGTCAAAAAACGTTAAAAAAGAAAAGGGTAAAAGTTTTAAAAAATTTAGCAGAAGAAGAAAAAAGAAAAAAGAAAAAAAAATTGAAAAACAAGAGAAAAAAAAAATTGAAGTAGCCGCAAGACTAAAGAATCATGGGGAGAAAGCCATGAGTTCCGTGCTTTGCTTTCTCCTCCTCTGGAATTGCTCTGCTGTCTTAGGAATTGAACCTACTTTCTCCTTGATAGATGAACTTTGTCCTGGCTGGATATTTTGTTGATCTTCTGGGGGAGGGGCCTGTTGTAGTGACTCTCAAGTGTCTTTGCCCGAGGCGGGATTGCACCGCCCTTACCGGTGGCCGGACTAAGTAATCGGCTCGGGTTCGCTTTTGGGAGCTTCTGTTCCCTGAACGCTTTCCGTAGAGTTCCGGAGGACGGGAATGAAAATGGCGGCCTCCTAGTCTCCGGCCCGGAGGAGCCGAGAGCCTGGGGCCCCACTCCTCAGTGCGCCCCCAGAGGACAGCACCCAATCACTCCCGTATCCCCAGCCTCTAGCCGCGCTCCGAGCTCACCCAGCCCGCGACCAGTTCAAGGTAACCCCGAGCTGAGAGTTCAGTCCTCGGCTCTGTCTCTGCAGCCGGCTTCTCCGTTCTAATACCTGCAAGCTCTCTGACACTCTGACACCCCCGATCCTTCTGTGACCCTCTGGGGCCTGGGGCCACGCTGACCCCACGTGGGCTTCACCCTGGTTTAGCCTCTGGAACTATGTCCCTCAGTGGAACAGACTTTTAAAAGTCCTGATTTTGTGCTCCGTTCCTCCGCCGCTTGCCGGGAGCCGGCCCCTCCCCCCGTCGTCTATCTTCCCGTCGTTTTAGAGTCACTTCTCCGCCAGTCCTACCTTTCAGAAAGTGGTTGATTTTCTGTTTCTAGAGTTGCTGTTCTTCTTCTCTTCGCTCTCCCGTTGGATTTGTAGGTGTTTGCAATGTTTAGATAAGCTATCGAGCTGATCTCCTGCTACCTGATGTAGTCTCAGGCTGCTACTTCTCTGCCATCTTCACTCCTCCCTTAATTTTCATTTTTGTTAAAATGTATTTTTATACTTTTCAGGTATATTTTATAAAAGGATTAAATGCAGAAATGACACAGTAAGGCCCATTATTTTTTAAAGATTTTTAACCAGTTCTCACTTAAATTAAATCAGTTACCTTTGCCTCTGTTTTCCCCATCTAATATTTTCTACCAAATCAAAAATAACTTTTTTCCTTATTTCTGTTTATTGAGAGTTTCTGTGTATTGGGTACACTGCCAGGGGCAAGTATGTGGTGGTGTTCTATGGAAAGGTCCAAATTATTGTCTAGTGGGAAAAGCAGCCATTTCAGGTCAGGACCTGGTGACCAAGATGCACTGGTGCTGAATGTAAAACTTCTTATAGAATAGAATCCAAGGAAGAAGGATCTCTATAGCATGAGAGCAAGCATCAGATAGTCCGGATTAAAAAAAAAAAATCTCTACTTCTTTAAATTGTAGAATTGTGTCTCCAACCTCAGTGTTTCTGCCTGATCCAGTCAATACTTAGGATATCCTAGACTATGGTTAAGGTAGTAATTAGAAGAAAGAGTCTGCCTTTAGAGTTCAGATTTTGAAGAGATTTTCATAGTTGGGACTTCCAGTCTAGCAAAGTGAGGAGCTCAACAAAGCCTCTCCCCAAAAATCAACTCTAAAATTGGAGAAAATAGTCATTTACAACAATCCCAGGGCTCTGGAAATTGATAAAAAATTTATAGGAATTGAGACATATTATTCTTGAAAATCTACCAAACTAGTGGAACAGTGAGAGTCTGTGGCAGGCATTCTTGCCTAAATTCACCCTTACCCCAAGAGTTTAATGGGAAAAACCAGAAGAATCATCAGCCTTGCTGTTGGATAGAGTTTGCTTGATTTGGATTGGAGATGAGAAAATACCAGCCTTATTAGTAACAATAGCAATCTCAGTAGCTGATGAACATGGATGATAAGTTACTCAACTAGCTGTAGATTGTAATTCTGATAGGGAAATTTAACAATGAGGTCTCAGAAATGAAAAATCCACACAGCACTATGATGTATGTGTGATGCACTCTTCATACATCCCTGGCTTTCTGAGAAGAGATGTAAGAGAACCATGCAGAAATTAAAAACTAGGAAAGACTTGAAAACTGCCTGAACTTTAAGTGTGCACCAAAACCCATACCCAGATTCTCTGGAGTGACAGAAATGTTCTAATTTGGGATTGTGGTATTTATTGTTCAAATCCAAAAATTTACTAAATGTCATTGAATTGCATACTTAAAATGGGTGATTTTATGGTATATAAATAATACTTTAATAGAGGTATAAAACGTGAGGAAGGATATTCAAAACATTTTGTCTTTGCAGTTAATTTTCAGGGACAATAATAGAGCATAAAAGTATTTTGGGCATCGTAGATTCACCTTTTGAGGTATCCATAAGCCAGGACAGAGAAGGAAAGCCAGAAATGTTAAATGAGCTAAACTTTCTTAGTGGAATCCTTGAGACGAGGCTCTTTATTCTAGTAATTTCCAGGATAACTGGTAGATTGTGGATAGGTGGTATAATGAAAGGAATGGAAGAAAAGTATCTTAAAGAATTTTTTTTATTTTGTGGCTCAAAAGACTCCAAGCAGGGCTGCCTAAGTGGCTCAGTGGATTAAGCGTCTGCCTTTGGCTCTGGTCATGGTTGGGCTCCCTGCTCAGAGGGGAGCCTGCTTCTCCCTCTGTCTCTGCTACTCCCCCTCTTGTACTCTATCCCGTATGCTCTCTTTCTCAAATAAATAAAATCTTAAAAAAAAAAGAGACTCAATAAAGCAAACAAGTAAATTCCCTGTGTTTCCCTGGAACAACCTAGTGATAAAACAGTCATGTGAAAATGGATGTGCAGTATCATTTATAAGAGAGGCATGAAATAGATTTTGGAAGTCTTCAAAGACTTTAAGACTACATGTGCTGCACACTAGCAATTGCCAATAAGGCCATGGATGCCAAGATGGCTAGATGCCACAAAAGAAACCAGCAGAAATGGGTTGTAACAGTGAATGCTATCAAATATGCCATCAGGAACAGTGGGTAATAAAGAACTCTGGGTTTTCTCTCCAGCTCCCTGGCTATATGTAATCCTCCCCAGAACTTAATAGCAACTTGAAAAACCTAGGGGGAACCTTGAATTAGGTTAATTGGTGGGCACTTATTCTAAATTGAATAATGTTAACATCCTACAATAATTGAAATAAACACCGAGGTGAAAAATAAGTTCAGAAATATGAAAATAAAAAGTTAAATATTTTATACACCTAATTTTAAGGCCAGACATCCATAGCTTCTATATATTAAAATAAACGTAGGACACCCTTGAAGGACACAAGTATAGCAAGACCAGACAATGAGTTAAAAATATTTTTATGACCCTGTCACCTCAGATTATATAAAAAATTACTAGGTGTCATCAACATATTAATTTTCAGGTAATACTTATTAAAGTCTTCCTTTTCACAAAAATGTATGAAGTGTCAAATTTATAAAATTAAACTTTTTTTTTTATATTCAGGATTTTGAAAGGACACCAAAGTTTAAGTTAAACCAGGTTCCAACTCACATTCTACTATTAATTAAGTCTGAAAAAAATAGTTTAATATCTCTGGGCCAATGCTTTCTTATTTTTATAAATGAGACATGAAGCAAGATGATCTATAAGCCTTTCTCAATAATGGAATTTTATGACCATAATGTAGGCTATACACAACTTCAAATACATTGTGCAGCAAGGTTGGACATTTAATTAATTAGTTGATTAATTAAATCATCAGTATTGTCAAATAGATAACTGAAGTGACACTGACAAATACATAGCTTAAATAGAATGAATTGTTGTTTATATTAAATTTATTATATGAATTAAAATTTATTAAAGATATTAAGAGACAAGAACATTTTGTGACAGGATTCATAATAGTTTTAGTTAGGGGATGAGATTTTGAAGGCAAGATAAACTAACTATTTTTCTGAATGAAAATTCATGTCCGATGGAGGCATAATACTCCATTGTGTATATGTACCACATCTTCCTTATCCATTCATCCATTGAAGGGCATCTTGGTTCTTTGGTGGGTAATAGGGAGGGCACGTACTGCATGGAGCACTGGGTGTGATGCCAAAACAATGAACACTGTTATGCTGTAAATAAACAAAACAAAACAAAATAAAAAATAAATTCCAGTTATTTAACAAAAAAAAAAAATCATGTCCGGTAATGTCAGTAGCTTACTGCTTTTTAAAAATATTTACACTTTCCACGAACAGTAAAAAATAATATATATTTAGATTGATATCACCTGCATAAGTTCAAGTTTCAAATTTTTGAAAATAGACAAACTCTTTTCCAAGCAGGTCTAAATAAATATGTTCACCAATTGCCAGTGAAACAAGGGGAATTACCAACAGGTTACAAATATGGGCAGAAGCTATTGAGGCCATAACTACCTTTACTGTGTTCCAAACACTGAAGCACAAATGAAGTAAATCTAATGAGGAGACAATTGGATTACTAGGAGAAAGCTTCTGAAAACCCAGTGATTAAGTTAGGTAAAAATAATAAAGTGCTACTCTTGTACTTACTGAGACACGAAAAGGCAATTATGTAAAAAGACATTTAAAAGCTGTGCTGCTAAGAATATGGTCCTAATCTTTCTTAATACCCCTTCCTTTTAAGTACCACTTACCCAATATTTTCTTCATTTTAAATGCTCTTCAAAAATATTCCTCATGTTCACTCTCATGTAGCATTTAGTGAGTCTATTTTTCTGTCTAGTGTTGAACTTAAATAATACTTTCACTAATTTAAATCTCACACATATTTCTTCCTAATAATTGCCCTTGGCTCATAATTCCCAATAATTCTTAATAATTATCTTCCTAATAACTATCTAGGCTTTTACCATTCTTACCCATATATGGATGGATTTTAGTAATGCAGATAATAGGAGTGGTTTTGATTTATTTTAAATTCAGTATTCTTTTGGCATTTTGGAAAGCCATAAATAAGGACCTTTGAGGATTCTGTTTCATGTCTCACATCTGATTCATCTCTAATATCCATGATCTATCATCAGGTCTAACATAAAATACATACTACCTTAGTATTTAACATTGCACAGAATGGAGGTAACCAAGTGAATATTTGCCATGGATGGAACTGAGAAGCCAAAGGAATTGACTGAAATACAGATATATATATAGGTGACCATCTGAGAGCACCTCAAATGGTAATATCTAAGACTATGCATCATCCACTAATTTAAGAGGCTAACAAAATGCATAAATCCACCTGGAAGGAAACATGCTCATAAAGGAGAATCAATTTCCCTAGTGAGGTATATCATGTTTATAGCTGTATAACTGGTAGTCTGTCTTTTTTATTTTTGCAGTCATCAGCTCAATAATTTATTATTTACATTTGATTAAAACATTTAATAATTTTCTTACAACAAATTAATAAGTACTTTGTTTTATATTTTTGTCTATCAAGCTAAATTATTGATAGATTGTTTTCATTAACTTTGCCCTTGAATCTTGCCTACTTGATTGGTCAGTTCAGTTCCTTTTGAATATCTTTTTCCTTCACTTATTATAGAATATCTATCTGGTTTAGTAAGTATTTTTAAATAAAAAGTAATTTTCTTTACTTTTTAAAAAATTTAAAAATTGTTTTTAGATAGATAATTGAGTTAAATTAGGAAAAAATAAGTTATTCTTTGTTAAACTGCAGTGTTATATATTCTTACTAAAACTTTCAAAAAACAATTTATCCTATAAACAAAGCATAAAATCTTTATTATATATGACAAATAATGGGATCCTTATTGTAGGAGACTATTTAAATGTCCAGCTTCTTTCAGTGAAATGTTATGGGGTGTGGTTATTTCATTTAGTTTCAATTAGTACTAAGAAATAGGAAAAATGAATATTCCTTTCCTGGTTCAGGTTTTTGTAAAAAAGCAGTATAATAGAATGATTAGGGCACAAACTGTGGAGTTAAATTATATAATTTGAATCTAACTGAATGAGTTCCTACCACTGTGACATTAGGGAAACAATGTAACATTTCTTTGCTGGAATTTTCACCTCCTTGAAATGGATCTAATAATAGAAATTACCTCATATTACTGTTGAGCTAAAATGTTATATGAAATACCTTGCAGTGCCTGGCACATAGAAAATGCTGTAGGATGTCTGCTATTATTATTCTCTCTACTTCAAATGTGTGCTATTAAAAAATATGTTTGCAAAACAATTAAAATGAAGAAAAATTTGAGAATTTGAAAAACACAAAATTAAAATGAAAACAAAATAAGTAAACATGAGGTTGTTTTCAAGCTGAAGAAGCCTCCGTGTTAGAAAAGTAAAAGGGAGAAAAACACATAGGAGGCTGCTCTTAAAGATAGAAAAGGATAACAAGGATTAAAAAAAAAAAAAAAAGGAGAAAGGAGAGAAAGGCAAACGATAACTACCTGAAAGAAATCAAATAGAGAGCTGGGTTGTATAAGCTAGAGAAGTATAAAAGGATTCCAGGTAGAAAAATGGTAGATCAAAGAGAGTCATGTAGTAATAAGGAGATAGGTAAAGTAAGGAGGGAAGACATTTCACCTTTTTTTCTATTTAAATTGTACTGGCAAAAAAAGAAAAAGCAGCTTTGTAAGAAAGTCTGTGTGTGTTTAATTTAAAGAATGATAAATACATTATAAATAGTAACATAGACAGTATGCAGATATCTACCTTTTATTTTATTAATGACTAAGTAGAGGTCCATGTTTTAATTCATATTTTAAATACTATCATTAATCTGACATTATTATTGTGTTGTTTTGTGTCCTGCTTTTTTTTTTTTCTATTATGAAAAAATGCTCTTTGGATCGTTATTATGATTTTAGGCACAAACATATATTGTTGTTGTTGTTGTATTTATTTATTTTTACTAGATTCCTACAAGAATGATTATTCACCTAAAGGTTTTGAACATGCTTCATTATTTTCAACTCAGCAATAGATGTCTGAGAAGACCTGTTTCCTAGAAATTCTGTCACAACTTGACATATAAAATGTTGTCCTATAAAGTGTTGTTAAAGTGATAGGCAGTCTGTAACTCAAGTTTGTTTTCCTTTGTATATCTCTAGTTTTTATTCACTATGTATTGGCCATCTATGTCTTTTTTGGGGGGGGGTTTGATTATTAAGCATTTTGCTAAAAAGTTTTTTTTTTTTTGAACTGAGAAACAAGTGTCTTTTTATTTACTTATTTTTTTATTTATTTTCAATGTAACAGTATTCATTGTTTTTGCACCACACCCAGTGCTCCATGCAGTACATGCCCTCCCTATTAATTTTTTTTTATCCTTTATTTTAGTTCAGGGATTCTGTCAGTATTATGGACAATAATTATGGATAATAATTTGTTGTTATTTGCCTTTCATGGGTTCGTAGTTTTATGTTTCATGGTTAATTTTTTTAATTTAATGGCATTATTGTTTTAAGAGCACACAATGATAATTTCTTCTCCTTATGATCACCCTTCCTTCCTTCCTCCTTCTTTCCTTCCCTCCCTCTCACCCACCCCGACCCTCCTTTCCTTCTCTTCTCTTCTCTTTTTTTTTTTTCTCCCTTTCTTTCCTTCCTTTCTTCCTTCCTTCTTCCTATTGAAATATAATTAACATACAACAGTAAGTTTAGGGTGTATAGTGTGTTAATTTGATACATTCATATATTGTGATATAATTGACACTTATGGTAAATTAGCTAACACCTCTATCAAGTCAATAATTATCCCAATCTCACCTCATCCCAAGGATACAACTAGAAAACATTCACATCACTGTAAACATAGTGTAATCCAAAAAGAACCTGAAGACTGGCAGAATAGGCTCTCCACAGCTAAATGTAGAGAAGAGGTCACATCAAAAATGGTAGGAAGGTCAGACACAAGGTTAGGAACCAAGCTGACTAATGTGACTGGGGAGTGAGGGCCACTGTAAGCATGGAGAACAGAGAGGAGCAGACGCCACCAGGCACCCAGGCATGGGTGACCCACACTGAGATGAATCCCTATAATATTTGGCTTTGAAAATCAGAGGGGCTTAATTTCTTGAGTTCTTACAATCAGTGGAGCTTAACACATGAAACTATAAAAATCAGTGGCTCAGCTCTAGGAGAGCCTGAGGGCAAAAGAGAAACTAAGTCTCTGCCCTTAAAGAGACGGCACAAGAAAAAGCCCCAAATAGACACAGTCTAGAAGAGCACTTTGAAAAATGCTTGGGGAAGGGGCGCCTGGGTGGCTCAGTGGATTAAGCCACTGCCTTCGGCTCGGGTCATGATCTCAGGGTCCTGGGATCGAGCCCCGCATCGGGCTCTCTGCTCCGCAGGGAGCCTGCTTCCTCCTCTCTCTCTCTGCCTGCCTCTCTGCCTGCTTGTGATCTCTCTCTGTCAAATAAATAAATAAAATCTTTAAAAAAAAAATGCTTGGGGAAAAAGAAAAAGAAAAGAAAAGAAAAATGCCTGGGATATATAGGAGGGAGATTTGTTTACTGACTCAAAGTCTGTGCTGGAGGGACAGAGATCTTTGGAAGACTTTTCCAAGAACTAAAAAACTGGCAGGTGCTGTTTCCCTCCCCATTCCCCAGCCTAGATTCACGGACACCTGTGGGAACAAGCACAGTGTATACATTCTCTACCTGGCTTGCTAACAGTGATTGCTGCTTCCATGCTTTTCTGTAGGGTAGCCCCCTCCATCCCAGCCTCAGCAGCTATCCAAATCAGTGCATGGTCTCCTCCCACAGCTGAAATGTGCTAATCTTGCTAACATCACATGCCCCACCCATAATTTTCTGTGGTCTTCTGTGGATTCTGTGGATTCACTCACTCCTACCCAGCCTCTGCAGGAGTATATCCAGAGCAGCACCACAAGCATGGCTTTGTGGTAGCAGCCCTGACAAGAGCTGACAAGTCATTCCTGCCCCAAGTAAACGGGAAGGTAAGTACATACACCAGTTAGACTGGAGCCCCAGTAGTAGGCTGGGGAAGATGTCTAATCTGACTACAGGCCTTGTCTACCAACAAAAGCCTCCCAGAGGACAACACAGGGGGACTGTGCTCATTCTTTGAGACCATAGCTGTGGCAAATGCTTGATCTGACCAACCTAAATCCCAAGGTGGTCCCATGCTAGCCCATTAACAACACAGGGGCCAAAACATGTCCACAATAGGCAAAGAGAGCCATTACAGACAACTGGATTAAAGGCAAACACAGATCAGCCACAATAGTGGGGTGCTTGCAGTATATATAGGGGACACCCCTGAAGTACCAGGTTATGGTGAACAGGAGATACTGAACTAAATCCCACCACAGGACCTCCTCATAAAGCCACTACTTAAGAGAGCAGAATATAGTTGACTTTTCTAACAAAGAAGCAGAGGCAGAGAATTAGACAAAATGAGACAGAAGAATATGTCCCAAATGAAAGACAGAAAAAAATCATAGCAGGAGTACTAAACAATGGAGGTAAGCAATATGTCTGATAGAGGATTTAAAATAATGGTTATAAAGCTGTTGTCTTTGGGAAAAGAGTGGAAGATCTGTGCTACCCTCAATAAAGAGAAAACATAAAAAAAAAACTGATCACAGATTAAGAACTCAGTAACTGAAATTAAAAAATACAGTAGAGGGAATAAATAGTAGACTAGAGAAACAGAAGAATGGATCAGCATCCTGGAGGACAGAGTAACGGAAAACAATCAAACTGAACAGGAGAAAGAAAAAAGATTAATAAAGAACAAGAATAGATTAAGGGAACTCAGTGACACCACCAACCATAGCAACATTCACATTATGGGCATCCCAGAAGGAAGAGAAAGAGAAAAGGGGGCATAAAATATATTTGAAGAAAGAACAGCCATTAGTAACTTCCCAAATCTGGAGAGGTTTAAACAGATCCAGATCCAGGAGGCATATAGAGTCCCCAAAAAAACAGCCCAGAGGTCCACACCAAGACACATGGTAATTAAAATGCCAAAAAGTACTGATAAAGAAAGAATTTTAAAAGCAACAAGAGAAAAGAAAATAGTTTCATACAAGGGAAACCCCATGAAGGTATCAGATGATTTTTTAGTGGAGACTTTTCAGGGAGTGGTATGATATATTCAAAATGCTGTGACAGAGTCCAGGGAGTATAACCTGCAACCAAGAATAATCTATCCAGCAAGACTACTATTCAGAATAGAAGGAGAGATAAAGAGTTTCCCAGAGAAACAAGTTAAAGGAATTCATGACCACTAATCCAATCCTCAGGAAATCTTAAAGGGGACTTGTTGAGTGGAATGGAAAAGTGATAACTGGGGGTAAGGAAATAGAAAGCACAAAAGGAGTAAAATTAAGCTTATCCATAATAATCACTCAAAGGATTCACAAAATAAAGGGTGTAATGTGTGACACATTAAAACAAATGTAATGTGTGAAGGGTTTAATGTGTGACACACTAAAAAGTCCATAGGGACATACCTATGAATAATTACATTACTTTGAATGTAAGTGGACTAAGCATTCCAATCAAAAGATATAGGATGACTAATGGATAAAAAAAGTGAGACCTAGCTATATGTTAATACACGAGACTCATTTTGGACCTAAAGACACATGCAGGTTGAAAGTGAAGGGATGAAAGCATTTATTATGCAAGAAAGTGAAAAGAAAACTGAGATAGCAATACATTTATGGAACAGAATAGATTTTAAAACAAAGATTATAACAAGACACAAAACAGGGCACTACATAATAATTATAATGAGAATAACCCAACAAGAAGGTATAACAATCGTATATATTTACGCACCCAAAATGGCAACACCCAAATGCAAAACCAGCTAAAAAGGAAGTAATTAATAGGAACACAATAAGAGTAGGGGACTTTAACAACCCATTTCCATCAATGGCTGAATCATCCAAACTGAAAATCAGTAAGAAAACAGTATCTTTGAGTGTCATATTGGACCAAATGAATCTAACATATATTCAGAACATCCCATCCAAAAACAGGAGAATATACATTCTTTCAAGTGCACATGGACATTTTCCAGAATAGATCACATATAAGGTCACAGATCAGGCCTTAGCAAATATTAAAAGACGTTAAGTTGAACCATATAGCTTTTCTGACTGCAATGCTATGAAACTAGACATCAACCACAAGATAACATCTGGAAAGAACTCAAATACATGGAGATTAAAAACATGCTGCTAGGGATGCCTGGGTGGCTCAGTTGGTTGAGCGGCTGCCTTCAGCTCAGGTCTTGATCCCAGCATCCTGGGATCGAGTCCCACATCGGTTCCTTGCTCTGCAGGGAGCCTCTTCTGTCTTTGTCTCTCCTGGCCACTCTGTCGGCCTCTCTCTCACACTCTCTCTCTCTCTGACAAATAAATAAATAAAATCTTAAAAAAGAAATACTGCTAACCAATGAATGGGTCTACCAAAGAACTCAAAGAGGAAATTAAAAAAAAAAAATACGTGGAGACAAATGAAAAGAAAAAATAATGGCCCAAAACCTTTGGAATGCACCAAAAGCTGTTGTGAGAGGGAATTTTATAGTAATACAGGCCTACATCAAGAAGAAAGAAAAATCCCAAGTAAACAGTCTAATCTTACACCTAAAGTAGCTAGGAAAAGAACAAACACAACCCAAAAAGTGTAGAAGGAAGGAAATAATAGAGATTAAAGGAGAAATAAATGAAAGAGAAACTAAAAACAAAGCAAAACAGAACAAAAAACTGCAATAGAAGAGATCAGAGAAACAAGAGAGACAAGGAGCTATTTTTTTGAAAAGATTAACAAAATTGATAAACCTTTAGCCAGACTCATAAAAAAACAGAGAAAGAGAGCGGATTCAAATAAAGTCAGAAATGAAAGAGGAGAAATAACAATGGACACCTCAGAAATACAAAGGATTATGAGATTATTTTGAAAAATTGTATACCAAGAAATTGGACAACTTAGAAGAAATGGGATGCATTCTGAGAAACATATCACTTCCCAAAACTAAATAAGGAAGAAATAGAAAATTTGAACAAATCAATTACCAGTAATTAAGTTGAATTAATCAAAAAATACCCAAAAAACAAAAGTCTAGGACCAGACAGCTTCACAGGTGAATTTTACCAGACATTTAAATTTACCAGGCATTGATTACCTGTTCTTCTCAAACTATTCTGAAAATAAAAGAGGAAAGAAAGATTCTAAATTTATTCTAGGAGGCCAGCATTACCTTGATGCCTAAATCAAATAAAGATACAACAACAAAAAAAGATACTATAGGCCAGTATCTCTGATGAACATAGATTGAAATATACTTTAAAAAAATTTAGCAAAAAAAAATAGCAAATTGAATCCAACAATACATTTAAAAAAATTAACCACAATCAAGTAGGATTTATGCATAGACCCAAGGGTAGTTTAATACTCACAAATTAATCTAAGTGACACATCACATCAACAAAAAAGGGATAAAAACCATGTGATCATTTAAAAAGATCAGAAAAAGCATGTAACAAAGTACAAAATCCATGCACTATAAAAACCCTGAACAAAAGTAGGTTTAGAGTGAACATGTCTCAACATAATAAAGGCCATATATGAAAAATTCCACGTGTAAAATTGTACTCGGTGAAAAACTGAAAACTTTTTACCTGAAGTCAGAAGCAAGATAGGGATGTCCTCTCTAACCATTTTTTAAAAGTGTGATACTGGAATTCTTAGCCACAGCAATCAAGAGAAAGAAATGAGAGGCATTCAAATTGGTACAGAAGAAGTAAAATTTTCACTATTTGCCAAGACATGATACTTTACACAGAAAACTCTAAAGATGCTGCCAAAAGACTAGAACTCCTAAATGAATTCAGTAATGTCATAAGATATAAAACCAATATATACAGAAGTCACCACAAGTCTGTTGCCTTTTTAATTTTTTCCAAAGATTTTATTAGAGCACTGGGGGGAGGAGGAGGGAACAGAGAGAGAGAGGGAGAAGCAGACTCCCCACTGAGTGGGAGCCTGATGTAGGTCTCAATCCCAGGAACCCATATCACCACCTGAGCTGAAGGCAGACACTTAACTGACTGAGCCACCCAGCACCCTGTCTATTGCATTCTTTTTTTTTTATTATTTTATTTTTATTTTTTTTATTTGTTTATTTACAGCATAACAGTGTTCATTGTTTTGGCATCACACCCAGTGCTCCATGCAGTACGTGCCCTCCCTATTACCCACCACCTTGTTCCTCAACCTCCCACCCCCCCCTCGCCCCTTCAAAACCCTCTTGTTGTTTTTCAGAATTCATAGTCTCTCATGGTTCATCTCCCCTTCCAGTTTCCCTCAACTCCCTCTCCTCTCCATCTCCCCATGTCCTCCATGTTCTTTGTTATGCTCCACAAATAAGTGAGACCATATGATACTTGACTCTCTCTGCTTGACTTATTTCGCTCAGCATTATCTCTTCCAGTCCTGTCCATGTTGCTACAAAAGTTGGGTATTCATCCTTTCTGATGGAGGCATAATACTCCATTGTGTATATGGACCACATCTTCCTTATCCATTCATCCGTTGAAGGGCATCTTTGTTCTTTCCACAGTTTGGCGACCATAGCCATTGCTGCAATAAACATTGGGGTACAGATGGCCCTTCTTTTCACTACATCTGTATCTTTGGGGTAAATACCCAGCAGTGCAATTGCAGGGTCATAGGGAAGCTCTATTTTTAATTTCTTCAGGAATCTCCACACTGTTCTCCAAAGTGGCTACACTAACTTGCATTCCCACCAACAGTGTAAGAGGGTTCCCCTTTCTCCACATCCTCTCCAACACACGTTGTTTCCTGTCTTGCTACTTTTGGCCATTCTAACTGGTGTCAGGTGGTATCTCAATGTGGTTTTAATTTGAATCTCCCTGATGGCTAGTGATGATGAACATTTTTTCATGTGTCTGATAATCATTTGTATGTCTTCGTTGGAGAAGTGTCTGTTCATATCTTCTGCCCATTTTTTGATATGATTATCTGTTTTGTGTGTGTTGAGTTTGAGAAGTTCTTTATAGATCCTGGATATCAACCTTTTGTCTGTACTGTCATTTGCAAATATCTTCTCCCATTCCGTGGGTTGCCTTTTTGTTCTGTTGACTGTTTCCTTTGCTGTGCAGAAGCTTTTGATCTTGATGAAGTTCCAAAAGTTTATTTTCGCTTTTGTTTCCTTTGCTTTTGGAGACATATCTTGGAAGAAGTTGCTGTGGCTGATATCGAAGAGGTTACTGCCTATGTCCTCCTCTAGGATTCTGATAGATTCCTGTCTCACATTGAGGTCTTTTATCCATTTCAAGTTTATCTTTGTGTATGGTGTAAGAGAATGGTCGAGTTTCATTCTTCTACATATCGCTGTCCAGTTTTCCCAGCACCATTTATTGAAGAGACTGTCTTTTTTCCATTGAATATTTTTTTCCTGTTTTGTCAAAGATTATTTCACCATAGAGTTGAGGGTCCATATTTGGGCTCTCCACTCTGTTCCACTGGTCTGTGTGTCTGTTTTGATGCCAGTACCACGCTGTCTTGGTGATCACAGCTTTGTAGTAAAGCTTGAAATCGGGTAACGTGATGCCGCCAGTTTTGTTTTTGTTTTTCAACATTTCCTTAGCAATTCGGGGTCTCTTCTGATTCCATACAAATTTTAGGATTATTTGCTCCAGCTCTTTGAAAAATATCGGTGGAATTTTGATTGGAATGGCATTAAAAGTATAGATCGCTCTAGGTAGTATAGACATTTTAACAATGTTTATTCTTCCAATCCAAGAGCATGGAACGGTCTTCCATCTTTTTGTGTCTTCTTCAATTTCTTTCATGAGTGTTCTGTAGTTCCTCGAGTACAGGTCCTTTACCTCTTTGGTTAGGTTTATTCCCAGGTATCTTATGGTTCTTGGTGCTATAGTAAATGGAATCGATTCTCTAATTTCCCTTTCTGTATTTTCATTGTTAGTGTATAAGAAAGCCACTGATTTCTGTACATTGACTTTGTATCCTGCCACGTTACTGAATTGCTCTATGAGTTCTAGTAGTTTGGGGGTGTAGTCTTTGGGGTTTTCCATATAAAGAATCATGTCATCTGCGAAGAGAGAGAGTTTGACTTCTTCCTTGCCAATTTGGATACCTTTTATTCCTCTTTGTTGTCTGATTGCCGTTGCTAGAACTTCTAATACTATGTTGAACAAGAGTGGTGAGAGTGGGCATCCTTGTCGTGTTCCTGATTTCAACGGGAAGGCTGCATGCTTTTTCCCACTGAGGATGATATTTGCTGTGGGTCTTTCATAGATAAATTTTATGAAGTTCAAGAATGTTCCCTCTATCCCTATCCTTTGAAGCATTTTCATCAGGAACGGATGCTGGATTTTGTCAAATGCTTTTTCTGCATCAATTGAGAGGACCATGTGGTTCTTCTCTCTTCTCTTATTGATTTGTTCTATCACATTGATTGATTTGCGAATGGTGAACCAACCTTGCAACCCAGGGATGAATCCCACCTGGTCATGGTGGATAATCTTTTTAATGTGCTGCTGGATCCTGTTTGCTAGGATCTTGTTGAGAATCTTTGCATCCATATTCATCAGTGATATTGGTCTGAAATTCTCCTTTTTGGTAGGGTCTTTGCCTGGTTTGGGGATCAGGGTAATGCTGGCTTCATAAAAAGAGTCTGGAAGTTTTCCTTCTGCTTCAATTTTTTGGAACAGCTTCAGGAGAATTGGTGTTATTTCTTCTTTGAAAGTTTGGTAGAATTCCCCAGGGAATCCGTCAGGTCCTGGGCTCTTGTTTTTTGGGAGGTTTTTGATCACTGCTTCAATCTCATTACTAGATATCAGTCTATTCAGGTTGTCAATTTCTTCCTGGTTCAATTTTGGGAGTTTGTAGCTTTCCAGGAATGCATCCATTTCATCGTCAGAATTCCCTGAAGGGGAGGAAAAAGAAAAAAGTCTAGAAGATATAGTGGAAGAAGTTGTCTATGAAAATTTTCCCAATCTCACGAATGGAAACAACGTTCATGTACTAGAGGCAGAAAGATTTCCTCCCAAGATTTTAGATTCTCGAAAGTCCTCACGACACCTTATAGTTAGAATGAGGAATTATGTTTCAAGAGAGACCCTCTTAAAAGCAGCTAGGACAAAGAGGCTCCTTACATACAGAGGAAAACCCATAGAATAATGTCAGACCTTTCCACAGAGACTGGTAAGCCAGGAAGGGCTGGCAAAATATATTCGGAGTACTAAATGAGAAGAACATGCAACCAAAAATACTCTATCCAGCAAGACTGACATTTAAAATGGATGGAGAGATAAAGAGTTTCCAAGACCGGCAAGGCTTAAAAGACTATGCAACCACCAAGCCAACACTGCAGGAAATATTAAGGGGGGTCCTATAAAAGAGAAAAAATCCTAAGAATATCATTGAACAGAAATATAGAAACAGTCTACAGACAGAAAGACTTCAAAGGCAACACGATGTCAATAAAAACCTATCTCTCAATAATCACTCTCAATGTGAATGGCCTAAATGCGCCCATAAAACGACACAGGGTTGCAGATTGGATAAAACGACAGGACCCATCCATATGTTGTCTACAAGAGACCCATTTTGAACCTAAGGATACACCCAGACTGAAAGTGAAGGGATGGAGAAGCATCTTTCATGCCAATGGGCCTCAAAAGAAGGCCGGGGTAGCGATTCTCATATCAGATAAATTAGATTTTAAACTAAAAACTGTAGTCAGAGATACAGAAGGACACTACATCATTCTTAAAGGGACTATCTGCCAAGATGATCTAACAATTGTGAATATCTATGCCCCCAATAGGGGAGCACCCAATTACATAAGAAAACTATTAATCAAGATAAAGAGTCATATTGATATGAATACAATAATAGTAGGAGATCTTAATACGCCTCTCTCAGTAATAGACAGATCATCGAAGCAGAAAATTAATAAAGAAATAAGAGCATTGAATGAAACATTGGACCAGATGGACCTCATAGACATATACAGAACATTCCACCCTAAAACAACAGAATACTCATTCTTCTCAAGTCCACATGGAACCTTCTCCAGAATAGACCACATACTGGGTCACAAAGCAGGACTCAACCGATACCAGAAGACTGACATTATTCCCTGCATATTCTCCGATCACAATGCTTTGAAACTGGAACTCAATCACAAGGAAAAGTTCAGAAGGAACTCAAACACCTGGAAGCTAAAGACCACCTTGCTTAAGAATGCTTGGATCAACCAGGAGATCAAAGATGAACTTAAACAATTCATGGAAACCAATGAGAATGAAGACACTTTGGTCCAAAACCTATGGGATACAGCAAAGGCGATTCTAAGGGGGAAATACATAGCCATCCAAGCCTCCCTCAAAAACATTGAAAAATCCAGAATACACCAGCTGTCTCTACACCTTAAAGAACTGGAGAATCAACAACAAATCAAACCAACTCCACATGCAAGAAGGGAAATAATCAAGATTAGAGCAGAGATCAATGAGGTAGAAACGAGAGATACAGTAGAACGTATCAATGAAACTAGAAGCTGGTTTTTTGAAAGAATCAATAAGATCGATAAACCATTGGCCACACTAATCCAAAAGAAAAGAGAGAAAGGCCAAATTAATAAAATTATGAATGAAAAGGGAGAGATCACAACTAACGCCAAGGAAATAGAAACAATCATCAGAAATTATTACCAACAGTTATATGCCAATAAGCTAAGCAACCTAGATGAAATGTCTATTGCATTCTTATACACTAATAATGAAGCAGCAGAAAGAGAAATTAAGAAAACAGTTCCATTTACAATTGCACCAAAAGGAAAAATACCTACGAATAATGTTAACCAAGGATGTGAAAGACCTATATTCTGAAAACTATAAAACCCTGATGAAAGAAATTGAATATGATGAAAACAGATGGAAAGATAACCCATGCTCATGGATTGGAAGTATTTAAAATACTTTTAAAATTTCCTTATAGTACCCAAAGCAATATACAGATTTAATGCAATCTCTATCAAAATACCAGCAGCGTTTTTTCATAGAAGTAGAACAAATAATCTGAAAATTTGTGTAGAACCAAAAAAGACCCTGAATAACAAAGCGATCTTGAAAAAGAACAAAACTGGAGGCATCACAGTCCCAGATTTCAAGATATACTACAAAGCTTAGTAATCAAAACAGTATTATACTGGCATAAAAATATACACATAGATCAGTGGAACAAAATCGACACACCAGAAATAAACCCTTGATATATGATCCATCTATAACAGAGGAGGAAAAATATGCAATGGGAAAAAGTCTCTTCAACAAATATTATTGGGAAAACTGGACAACTCCATCCAAAGAATGAAAATGGGCCACTTTCTTATACCATACACAAATCCATACACTTATCCATTTTGAGTTTATATCCATAAACTCAAAATGTATAAGGACCTAAATGTGAAATCATAAAAATCCCAGAAGGGAGGACAGGGAGTTATTTTTGTAACATCACCTATAGTAGCATTTTTCTAGGTATGTCTCCCGAGGCAAGGGAAACAAAAGCAAAAATAAGCTATTTGGTCTATGTCAAAATAAAACACTTCTGCACAGCAAAGGAAACAATCAACAAAACAAGAGGATAACCTACTTAATGGGAAAAGATAGTTGACATATCATATCCAATAATGGGTTAGTATCCAAAATATATAAAGAAGTTATGCAACTCAACACCATAAAACCCCAAGAAATTCAATTAAAAATGAGCAGAAGATACAAATAGGTATTTCTCTACGAAGACATACAGATGGTCAACAGAGACATGAAAAGATGTTCAACCTCATTAATCATCAGGGAAATGCAAATCCAAACCACAGTGAGCTATCACCTCACACTTGCCAGAATGGCTACAATCAAAAACACAAGAAACAAGTGTTGGCAAGCATGTGGAGAAAAGGAACCCTTGTGCACTGTTGGTGGGAGTGCAAACTAATCTAGCCACTGTGGAAAAAGGTATGGAGATTTCTGAAAAAATTAAAAATAGAATTGCCATGTGACTCAGTAATTCCACTACTGGATATTTACCCAAATAATACAAAAACACTAATTCAAGAATATATATACACCCCTGTATGTTTATTGCAGCTTTATTTACAATAGCCAAATATGGAAGCAATCCAAGTATCCATAGATAGATGCATTGATAAAGAAGGAATACACACACACATACACACACATGTGCGCACGTATATACACATATACACACACATACATGCACACACACACATTTTACCCCATATATATGTGTTTGTATATAAACATGCAATGGAATATTACTCAGCCACAAAAAATAATGAAATCTTTGCCATTTGTAACAATGAGGGCGGATCCAGAGGGTATTTCGTTAAGTAAACAAGTCTGTCAGAGAAAGAAAAACACCATATGATTCCACTCATGTATGGCATTTAAGAAAGAGAACAAAGGGACTAAGAAAGAGAAAGGAAAACAGAAAACCAGACCCTTAACTATAGAGAAGAAACTGATGGTTACTAGATGGGAGGTGGGTTGGAGGATGGGTAAAATTAGTGAAGGGAATTAAGAGTATAGTTATATGACGAGCACTGAGTAAAGAATAGATCTGTCAAATCACTGTATTATACACCTGAAACAAATATGACACTATGTTAATTATTCTGGAATTTAAAAAAACAAATTAATTACAAAATAATTATCATTTCCTTTTTTGTGGTAGGAACAATTAAAATATATTCTCAGAAACTTTTGTTATATGATATTGTTGTCTATAATCATTACACTGTGCATTAGATCCCCAGGACTTATCTACTAGTTTCAAGTTTGTAACCTTAGACAATATCTCAATTACCCCAGTCTTAGTCCATGCTAACCATCATTCTGATCTATTTTTATGAGTTCAGCTTTTTTAGTTTCTAAGTATAAGTGATATCATACAATATTTGTCTTCTTTGACTTACCTCATTTGGCATAATTCCCTCAGAGTCCATCCATGTCGTTGAATTGTCAATTTCTTGATCTTTTCCTAGATGAAGGCTGGGTTTTGAATATCACCAAGAAAAGCCTTTCTCATACTGATTTATCTTTTAATCATGTATTTTATCTATTATGGGCTGAATGTTTGTGTCGCCCCAAAATTTATATGTTGAAATTTTTATCCCCATGTGATGGTATTAGGAGGTAGAATAATTTGAAGGTGATTAGGTCATAAGGGCAGAGCCCCAACAGGTAGATTAGTAGTACTCTTATAATAGAGACTCCAGAAGCTTTCTTGCCCCTTAGGCCATGTGAGTGCACAGTGAGAACATTATTGTTTATGAACAAGGCAGCAGGTCTTACCAGACACTGATTCTGTTGGTATCTTGATCCTGCCTCCAGAACTTGAGAAAGTTTCTGTTGTTTATAGGACACCCAGTCTATGGTATTTTGTTATTGCAGCGCAAAAAGACTAAGATATTATCTAATACATTTAGTAAATGCATTTAGAAATATTAAGCAATTTTAGTAAGTTAGTATAACTGTATTACCTAATTTCCCCTTTTATCATGAAGTAAAAGTATTGTTTTTTACTGACATATTTTCTGACTGTAGACTTTTACATTGGTTGTGAAATTCACATCCAATGTTATATACTATAAATTAATCTTACTATATATATAGATATATAGTATAGCTTTGGGATGAAATTTTTCCCCAGTCTATACATGACTTTTACCTTCTTTTTAGCTTATAACAAATTGAGTAAAGCATTAGAAAAAAGTAAGTTGTTTTGGAATTTTTACTGAAAATGTGTTGAATTAATGAATAATTTCAGGAGAGTTAAAATTAATTACAATATCTGTCAGTGAATGTTTTGAACAATTTTTGCTTTGTTTATATCTACATCTAATGAGTTCTCTAATAGTTTACTGCATTTTGTGTGTTTTTTGTTTATTACAGAAACATATTGAATTTTGTCAAATACTTATTATGAATATTGACCAATTCTTAAATTTTTTTAGTAGTTAGTCTTCCCATTTCGTTCAGAATTTTTACATCTTTGTCCATACTTGCAGAAAATTCAGTGTAACAATGTGATTGATAACAAGATTTCTGAGTCAGACTGCCTCATTTTGAATTCTCCTACTCCAATTACTGACTTGTGATTTTGAGCTGATAGTCATTTCCCTGTGCCATAGTTTTCTCATCTGATAGTGATAACATTAATCTTAAAGAGTCCTCTGAGTATTATATAGATTGAGTCATGTATATGTTTAGCAAAGGCTTCAATTATAGTAGAAATACTAGGAATGATTTTTTTTTAATATTTATTTATTTGACAGACAGAGATCATAAGTAGGCAGAGAGGCAGAGAGAGGGGGAAGCAGGCTCCCCACGGAGCAGAGAGCCTGATGCAGGCCTCGATCCCAGGACCCTGAGATCATGACCTGAGCCAAAGGCAGAGGCTTAACCCACTGAGTCACCCAGGTGCCCCAATACTAGGAATGATTAACTGTTAAGTGAACTCTTGATAACTTTCATTTTCTTTTTTTTTTCTTTTTTTTTTTTTTAAATTTTTAAGTTTTTCCTATTGGTGTTTAGTTACTGGAAAATTTCAGTTTACTGTCATATAGTATTCCCAGTGTTTTTAGTGTTAGCTCATTGACCAACTGTTTACTTTTTTTCTGGTTATTTGTCTATTTGAATGTTCCAAATATTTTTGAGAAAAACTGTGCTAATTTATATTTGCTAGGGAATACCTATTTTATCCAGATATTTAAATATCTTGTCATAACATAATTTAACACAGCCTTGAATATCCAAAATTGTTGGTTTCCTTCTTAAAGGAGACAGTTTTCAAACCCTCTGATGGAAGTGGCACAGTCTGATATAATATTTATGAAGGACATAATAAGAAGTTACCTATGGAATGGTGATATTTTCAATAAGAAGATAGAATAAGTTACCCTTGGTAGAAGGGCTCTTGTTTAATATTCCTCAGAATATCAGTGCTGCACATGCTGATCACATGTAGTAAGACAATAGGCCAAATGTATCAATGTGGCATTAATGGTAGATTTGAAGATTGGATGTGGGATCCAACTCCAAAAGAAGAAAAAAATATTTAAGAAACCAGACTAGAAGCAGGTAACATAGAAAGGATTTCAAGAACTACTTAGGAAAAATTATTTAAGTGCAAAGAGATGTAAACTTGATAATTAATGGGCCTTTTCACTTTGTCAGAGTTTGTAATCCTTACTTATGGCATTAGGCAGAATAGGAAAATACACACATACCCCAAATAAATTCTGGTTCACTGTGTTTTCACTAGGTGTTTGCTGCCTCACTAACCAAGTTCCCATTGCTTTATGAAGAGGTGTGACCTTCCAGGATATGTTAGTAACATTAAGCAAACCTTATTGAAGCTAAGGACCCCATTTCCAAGTTCTTGACTCTCTTGAATCAGCAATGACATTAGAATAGATTTGTTGATGGATACAAAGAAAAAAAAAAGATGAACATAATGAGATGAGAAATTGAAAACATAAAAAGCCAACTTCTTAAGTTGAAATACTTATAGAGGATATGAAAATTTGAGTAGGATTAATAGCAGATGAAGTAGATATGAGCACAACATAATTAAAAATTATTGAAACTGAAACACAAATGAAAAGCGCAGACTTATTGACCTCTTGTACTATTTCAACCTGTGTAATATTTTAATATGTAATCAGAGAACCAAAGGGACATAAAGAGCAGGGAAGGAAAAAATATTTGAAAAAATTAATGGCCAAAAAAACTTTAAATTTGAAGTAAACTAAATACCTACAGATTTAGAAGAACCCCAGACAAGATTTAAGAAAGACAGAATAACAGACATAAAGGGAGAGAGAAAGAAACAAAGAGGAGTTAAAAACAAAAAGAATTAAAAAATATAAAAAGAATTAAAAAAAACAACAACTGTACTAAGGCACATCATAATTAAGTTTCTGGAAGTCTGAGATAAAGAGAAAATATTAAGAAGATACTGAATTTGGGGGAAAGTATTATGTACAGGAATAAAAAATTATGGAAGGAAATGACAATGAAATGATATCTCTACATTTTTTTAAAGATTTTATTTATTTATTTGACAGATAGAGATCACAAGTAGGGAGAGAAGCAGGCAGAGAGAGAGAGAGGAGGAAGCAGGCTCCCTGCCAAGCAGAGAGCCCAATGCGGGGCTCGATCCCAGGACCCTGGGATCACGACCTGAGCGAAAGGCAGAGGCTTTAACCCACTGAGCCACCCAGGCACCCCGATATCTCTACACTTTTAAAAGTAAAGTATTAGCTTTCAGGCTAGAATCTTATAATAAAAAAAAATTCTTCAAAAGTGGGAGAAGATGAAGGTAACTGAGGACCAAAAAGAAGATAAAATAGATACGGATATTATTGTTAGGCGAGCCACATGGAAAGAAATGTTGAAGAAGAGTCTTCAATATAGAAGAAGAATTATTAAATTTCCTTACTACTTAGAGCCCATTTACAAACCCTAGAAACAGGCAGTGACATTCCTCTAGGGCCTCAGCTGCCTAGATATTGACACTTTATTAACCTAGCCTTGTCTGTCCCTTACTCAATGAGCCCTTCAGATGTATATCAGTGGGTCATACACTTGGGGGATGATTGCCAAAAAGTACCTTGGGAAGGGGGGTAGAGATAAAAGAAGTTCCAAAGGAATTTTTATATGTTAAGATAGACTTACTAACATGATCCTGAGGATCAGGCTAAGATTGCTTTTTGCCTTAATAAAGTGTCTCCCTTGGGGATCTCTACCCCCCTTCCCAAGGTACTTTTTGGCAATCATCCCCCAAGTGTATGACCCACTGATATACATCTGAAGGGCTCATTGAGTAAGGGACAGACAAGGCTAGGTTGGGGGAGATAGGTACAGGGCTAAGTGGTCAGACTTACGGAAATCCCAGAAATGCTGAGGTGTAACAAAGCCAGAGGTAAGGGAACAAACCAGACCACCCTACCCTGGGCATCAAAGGTGGGGTCTTTTAATGGCAGCCATATTGTGACCAGACCCCAAAGAGAAAGAAAGCCATTAAAGATGTTAACACCACTCCTTACTCAAACCAAGACATCACAAGGATGTTAAGGCCAGAAGCTTGCTGGTCAGTTCTAAATAAAAGACTTGTCAGTGGAGGCCTACACTGGCAACCTTGTTGGGACCTCTCTTGCTCCAGAGAGCTTTTTCTGTGTCCTTGCTTAATAAAACTTCATTGTTTTACTCACTCTCCTTTATCCATGAGATTCATTCTTCGACTTTGTGATATAAGATCCTCACTCTCCCGCTTCATAACCACTAAATTTGAGGGTACAACAATGTGGTGGTTTAATATTCTTACACTGTATATAAAGTGGTAGGGTATTATTTGAAGGGAGATTGTGATAAACTAACCAAGCATGTTGTAAAACCCAGGAAAAATAAAATAATTAAAATAGTTACTGATAAAATTAATGAAGGAGGTAGTCTGCAAGTCAAGGTCTACAAAAATACACTTAAAAAGATACAAATTTTCAAAAATAAATAGTGGGTGTCTTATTCCATTAATGCTGCTCTAACAAAATGCTGTGGCCTGACTGGCTTTATAAATAACAGATTTACTTTTAACAGTTCTGGAGCCTGGAAAGTCCAAGATCAGGGTGGTGGTAGAATCAGCATGTGGTGGGAGCCTGCTTCCTAGTTCATAAAGAGCTATATTTTCACTACAACCTCATATGATGGAAGGGACCTTTTATAAGGCATAATCCCATTTATGAAGGTTCCACCTTCATGATGTAAGCAACTCACAAAGTCCCCATATTCTAATATTATGATTAGGATTTCAACATTTGAATGAAAGAACACAATATTCAAACCATAGCATTCCACCCCTGGCCTCCCCAAATTCATGTCTTTCTTGCATGTAAAATATAGTCATTTCATCCCAGTAGTCCCGAAAGACATGACTGGGTCCAACATTAACTTTAAAGCCTAAGTTTAAGGTCTCTTCTAAATATCATCTAAATCAGATATGAGTGAGACTCAAAATATGATTCATCCTGAGACAAACTGTTCTCTAGTTGTGAACCTGTAAAATGAAACAAGTTATGTGATTCTAAAATATTATGGTATCACAGGCGTAAGATAAACATTCTGGCCTTAAAAGGAAGAAATAGGAAAGAAGAAAGGAGAAACAGGTCCCTTGTAAATCTAAACTATAAGGCAAACTCCATGAGATTTTAGGACTAGAGAATAATCCTCTTTGTCTCAGTTGTCTATCCTGTAGGTCCACTGTGGCAGAGGTCTGGTTTTTCAAACCCATTGTAGCTACGGTTCCACCCTCAGTACCCACTGGAACAGAGGTTCCTCCTTTGAAGCTCTGCCTGCCTGGATTTGTCCCCAAAGGCTCTGGATGGCCCTGCCCCCATGGCAGCCCTCCACTTGGGCCCTGCCCTCATAGTTCTGAGAGAAGTTGATGCAGTGTTTTAAAATGTAAGTGGAGGCAGCCATGTCCCTAGGGTTCCTGCACTTTGGGCCTGTAATAGGAGGGAAAGCCCTAGTAATCTCTCAGTTGTCTTCCTTGTCATTTTTCTCTTGTCTTGGAGAATTGATCCTGGCTTCTATGGAAGCCTGGCTACTCTACTAACTAATCTCTTTACCAAATGGTCCCTGGACACACCCTTAGTGTTTTCTTCTAAACAGGCTTTCTCATTCTTTTCAATATGGATAAATTGGAAACTTCTCAAACCTTTCAGTCATGCTTCCATTTCAGTTAACAATTTTTGAAAATAATTTATTTGTTCTTATACAGTTGACCCTTAGCAAACATGGATTTGAGCTGCATGAGTTCACTTATACATGGATTTTTTTGATAAATACAGTACACTATTATAAATGTATATTCCTTTTGATTTTCTTAATAACAATTCTTTTTTTAAGCTTACTTTATTATAAGAATACAGTATACTATACAGATGTTACAGGATTTCTTCTTTGGTGCCCACGGTTCTTGGTCACACTGCTTTGAGGAATGAGGAGATAGACCAGAATGGTGGGCAGCAAAGCAAGGTTTACTGAGCAATAGTAAAGTTTATTGAATGATAGAGTACAAAGTTCCTGAAGAAGGAGGAAACACAAGAGGGTTGCCAATGGAGTTTCTAAGTCTAGGGGTTTTCGTGGGCATATGGATGGGGTGTTTTAATCTGATTAACCTTCCATGCGTGTGCCTCTTACCCAATAACTTTTTTACCATCTATCTATCATATGGGGAAGGATGGAGTGTCTTTTCCAGGGTGGGTGGAAAACCCTTTTAAGGGTAGTTTCCATTTAGGCTGGGGCCCCTTTTCTCTGCCTGCCTTTCTTCCAACTATACTTCATCACATATAACATACAAAATATATGTTCCTCGATTCTTTGTTGCTGGTAAGTCTTCCAGTCAACAGTAGGCTATTTATATTTGAGGGGAGTCAAAAGTTATACATAGATTTTTGACTACACAGGAGGTTAATGCCACAACCACCACCACCACCATCCCCTTCTATTGTTCAAGGGATGACTACTTAATAGTTAGCCGTCAAAAGAAACCATGCCACACCTTCAACAATTGCTGCAGTTGATTCCATAGTTCACAAGTTATACACAAAATATTAGAGCACAAACACAATTCAAACACGTTCTTTGCATTTTTTTTTTTTTTTTAAGAGAGAGTGAGTAGGGAGGGGTAGAGGCAGAAGGAGAGAATCTCAAGCAGGCTCCATACTCAGCATGGAGCCCCATGCAGGGCTCAATCTCATGACCTGAAATTGTGATCTGAGTCAAAATCGAGAGTCAAATGCTTAATTGATTGAGTCACTCAGATGCCCCAAGTTCTTTGGCACTTTATATAAAGGGTCACTTTTCCTATACTGTCCAATAACCTTTTCCACATTTCTACTCACAACTTCATCATAATGGCCTTTATCATCCATATTCCCACCAAGATGATGTTCAGAATTACTTAGGCATTTGTTCAGAAGATTGAGGCTTCTCTAGTCTTCCTTGTTTCTGGGATCTCACCAGAATCACCTTTAATGGTTTTCTAGTATATACTTCAGCACTCTTTTAGCTTTCATCTGTCACCCAGTTTTGAAGCTGCTTTTACATCTTTAGAAATTTGGATTTAGGAGCAGCACCCCACTTCTTGGTATCAATTTCCTGTCTTAATCTGTCCAGGCCATGACGACAAAAGACCATAGCCCCGTGTGGCTTATAAACAACAGTAATTTTATTTCTTACAATTGTGGAGGTTGCAAAGTCCAAGATCTAGGCACTGACAAACTTGGTGTTCGGTGAGTACCCAGTGCCTGGCTTATAGACACCTGTCTTATTACTGTGTCCTCACATAGTGGAAAGAATGAGAAAGCTCTCTGGGGTCTCTTTTATAAGGACACTAATCCCATTAACAAGGATTATACCCTCATGATCTAATTACCTCCTAATACCCCATATACTCATAGTATCGCTATCTCATAATACTAACACACTGGGGGTTGTCCAGTGACTTTTACAACTTTTTTGGGGGGTGGGGGACATGGAGACTGTGTTCTTTATAATGCATGATCACTGACATCCCTGTTCCTTGGAGTGTGTTCAGCTTTGGTTCTCTAAAATTTTTATTTCTTTATTGGTATTTCTCTATTTATGAGACACTTTCACATCTTCCACTACTTCTTTAAGCATGCTTTCCCTCTCCTGGAATGACTACTCCACCCTTTGTGCAGGGCTAAAAATAAACTCCACAAAGAAAAAAAGATCAAGAAAAGTGAACAGGGTCTAAGTGACCTAGGGCCTTAGGATCTAGGACCTCAAAAGTAGATTAGCATGGGTATTAGTGGAGTTCCATAGGAAAAGAGAGAAGGGACAGAAAGAATATTTGAGGAAACAATGGCTGAAAGTCTCCCAAATTGAATGAAAGACATAAATGTCATAAATATCAAAGAAGGTCAGAGAACTCCAAATAGAATAAATATAAGGTCATATGAAGCCAGGTACCATATGATCAAACTTTGAAAGACAAAGGACAGAATCTGCAGAAAGATAGAGATGACTAGTCACATACAAATGGTACTCAGTATGATTAACAGCTAATTACTTACAAACTTCTAGGAATAATGATTATGAAATACAGAGAAAAGATGCAGTTTATTAATGTTAGAACTAATAGAATAAAGATTTTACATTAAAGGATGATTTGGGATTATTATAAATTTTAAATTTTAAAATTTTATGCTAATTCAGTAATTTTGAAAAAAAAAAACTTGTCTTTGAAAAACCTGAATCACAAAAACAGACACAAAAATAAACAAATCTGAATGGGCTTATATCTACAGGAAAAAATTAATTCATAATTAAATGCACTCCTGCACAAAATTCCTGACTTTGTTGGTATCACTCGTGATTTCTACTGGACATTTAAGGAAGAAATAATACAAATCTTACATAATTATTTTTCAGAAAATAGTTGAGAAGTGAGCACTGCCTGACTCACTTTTTGAGGGCACAATTAGCCTGTCCTGGTAATAAATCTAGACAAAAATTCCATAAGCCATAAAAACTATAGAATAATATCCTTGATAAATATCCAAAAATCCTTTATGTATAATTAGTGAATTAGATTCAATACATAAAATAAATACTACTTTCCATCAAGTTTGGTTTACCTCTCAAGTGCCAAGTCAGTTTAATTTTGGAAAATTGATATATATACTTCACCTCATTGATAGAATAAAGAAGAAAAAAGCCATGATCTCAAAAATTGAGTAAAATCATTTGATAAAATTCAAAATACATCTTCATCCTCATTTAACTACAAATAGCATCTTAACAATGAAAAGGAGCATCAAAAAGAACATACAGTAAACATTAAACTTGATGGCAAAATCTAAATACAATTTTAAGAAAAAGGTAAAAATATCTACTCCTACTATTTCCTTAGACATTCATTTGGAGCTGTGTAATAAGCCAATTAAGAGATATAGAAATTATTGGTATAAGAAATCAAGAGGAGTATTTATTCATAGATAACATGACTATGTATAAATTTATTCTGTAGAAGCTGCAGAAAAACTGAATAACAACTGACAACAACTGAGAGTAACAACTGAGATAACAAAAAACTGAGAATAACAGGTTTCAAGATGTAAGATTGATACAGCAAAATTAATTTTATCATTAAATAGAAGTGAACATTTGGGAAGGGAACATATTCAAACAAAAGTTTACAATGCCAAAAAAAAGAGAAGAAACAAAATGGTTAGGCATAAATGTAATGAACTTTGTACAAGATATGTACATTGAAAAATACAAAACTTAGAAGACCTAAGTAAATGAAAAGATACAAATCATGTATTGGAAGACTCAATATTCTTAAGAAGTTAATTCCCCCCAATTAGAACTATCTAGTTCTTGGACAGTCATTTTCACAATTCAATTAGGTTTCGTTTCCAAAATTGACAAGTGAATTCTAAAATATATAGACATGCATGAGGACTTGGGAGAGCCAAAAAAAGTTTGAGTGACGTACAGGTTGAATGACTTGAATGGTCTTATTTTAAAATTTCTGTTATATTACATCATCAAGACAGTATGTGGTAATGATGTAAGAAAACACATATGGGTAAATACAATGATTGAAGATTTTGTTTTCAGGATGCATGTGGAGTTAACCTCCATCTGCCTCTTTGATGTTTACTTCAGTCATTAAATATCTTTATAATAGTGCATTGTTTCTGAAACGATGCAGAAGATACAAGTCCTTTTCTGATAACCCATTTCAAAGCTGTTCTCAGTTTTTTCTTCAAAATACACAGATAAAAATAAAGTAGGTAGGTAGTTGATCAATCAATCTACTCAATTTATGAAGGGTTCAGAGCTTATTATTGTCAGTACCTCAGCATAAAAAACATTCTGTTTTCCAAGAATGCACATACTTGTTCCAGAATAAACCATTAAAAAACCTAGGAAATACAATATTTTAAGAGCTCATTAAATGAGTTTCACCAGAGGTTATGACTGCTGGTTTTATAGTCACCACTTTAAAAATATAGCTTCTTTTCACAATGTGTGATATTCCTTCTGTTATAGGCTATTATGTATATTTGGCAAAATGTTATCACAAACATGGGCTTAACATATTACTTTAAATTTCTCAGATGTCCAAGACTAAAGGTCAGGAAAAATATGGGAGTAAAGAAACAGAATGAAGAACACATGGAAAGTGTGATGTAGGAGGTTTAAAGATGTATGATTAATGTCTAAGCATAAATAAGATATTCTGTAGCCTTATTTTCATAATGTAGCATTTCTGATGTAAATAGTTTATCATAATAAATGTCAGATAACATCGGGTCTGTGTGGGATGGAGTTACACTTAGGTCTAAAATGAGGTATGTCTCTTATAATGAGGGACAGTGAGAAATACCGTATGTTCTTCCTTGCTTTCAAATTAGTAGTTCCATCTGTTTAACGAGTGTCAATTTCATCCAAAGATGCCTGGTGATTTGTGAGGATTCTGGAATATGATAAACACCTTCCTTATAGTATGTGATAACTTCCAAGCCACTGAATCCAGAAAGTAGTTAATGCAAAGTGATGATAAGAACAGGAGTAGAATATACCAGAAATCACAAAATTTAAGTCCAAATTCTGAGTTACTAAATTACACATTAATAATTATGCCAAATATTGCTGTGGTTAAAATTTTCTCCTTAAGTTGTGATGCTTAGTTAAAAATGAAAATACGTGACTCTTTGTTGAAACTTAATTAAGAATTCTAAAATGGTGACACCAGTGTTCAAGCAAGAGTGGGTCCCTTTTACTCACGGGATCTTGTGTAAACTGCACATATTGCCTGTCCATAAACCCAGCCCTGACTTAGTTCTATACTTCAAATATTCCATTAAATTTTAGCTGTGATATCAAAACTAAGATATGCCACCAAATTAAAAACAACTTATTATATGTTAAAACAAAGCAAAACACAACAAAAAGCACCTCAATATTAGGGGTGCCTGCATGGCTCAGTTAGTTAAATGTCTGCCTTTGGCTTGGGTGATAAGCACTGGGTTCTGGGAGGGAGAGCACCACATTGAGCCCTGAATCCAGGCCTGCATCCTGGCTCCCATCCTGGCTCAGCGGGGAGCCAGCTTCCCCCTTTCCTTCTGCCCCTCCCTCCCTCGTGCTCCCTCTCTTTCTCTCTCTCAAATAAACAGATCTTAAAAAAAGAACACCTCAATGTTAATTTAAAAATTTAAATAAAAGAACCATATTCATACAAATGTTAAGTTGAACTGTGTGAAATATATCTTAAATTTAATTGGATGTGGTGTTTAACATAATTTGACCTCTGAAATGCACACATTAAACTTGTCTATATAAAGTAATAATTTCCTTCTTCCCATTTTTTGCTTGCTTCTACTTCTTACATTTTTTGTTTTGTAAACTTTTAAAAAAATTTTATTATTTTTTTTAAATTTCTTTTCAGTGTTCCAGAATTCATTGTTATGCACCACATCCAGTGCTCCATGCAATACATGCCTTCCATAATATCCACCACCAGGCTCACCCAACCTCCCACCCCTCTCCCCTCCAAAACCCTCAGTTTGTTTCTCAGAATCCACAGTCTCTCATGGTTTGTCTCCCCCTCCAATTTCCCCCAACTCACTTCTCTCCATCTCCCAATGTCCTCTGTGTTATTCCTTATGCTCCACAAATAAGTGAAACCATATGATAATTGACTCTCTCTGCTTGACTTATTTCACCCAGCATAATCTCTTCCAGTCCTGTCCATGTTGATACAAAAATTGGGTATTCATCCTTTCTGATGGAGGCATAGTACTCCATAGTATATATGGACCATATCTTTATCCATTCGTCAGTTGAAGGGCATCTTGGTTCTTTCCACAGTTTGCTGTCTGTGGCCATTGCTGCTATGAACATGGGGTACAGATGACCCTTCTTTTTTTTTTTTTTAAGATTTATTTATTAGACAGAGATCACAAGTAGGCAGAGAGGCAGGCAGAGAGAGAGAGAGGAGGAAGCAGGCTCCCAGCTAAGCAGAGAGCCCGATGCGGGGCTCGATCCCAGGACCCCGGGATCATGACCTGAGCTGAAGGCAGAGGCTTTAACCCGCTGAGCCACCCAGGTGCCCCAGATGACCCTTCTTTTTACTACATCTGTATTTTTGGGGTAAATACCCAGTAGTGCAATTGCAGGGTTATAGAGTAGCTCTATATTTAATTTCTTAAGGAATCTCCACACTGTTTTCCAAAGTGGCTGCACCAACTTGCATTCCCACCAACAGTGTAAGAAGAATTGCATACCCTTAGGATAGTTAAGTGGCAAAGAGCTTATTTTTTTTTTCCATTTTATTTATTTTTTCAGCGTAACAGTATTCATTCTTTTTGCACAACACCCAGTGCTCCATGCAAAACGTGCCCTCCCCATTACCCACCACCTGTTCCCCCAACCTCCCACCCCTGACCCTTCAAAACCCTCAGGTTGTTTTTCAGAGTCCATAGTCTCTTATGGTTCGCCTCCCCTCCCCAATGGGTTGCTGGGGGGAGGTGGGATTGGGAGAGGGGGAGCGGGCTATGGCAAAGAGCTTATTGATGGGAGGTTTCAAAATCCCGCAGGTGTAGTTGCTAGGTTCCTTGAGGAGTTTGTGCCTTTAGCAATGCTCTGACCTTCTATTAATTGCTACACCTAGTGTAGTTTACAAAATAAGAGGTACACTCTAGAGTTAGATTGCTTAGGTTCAGATCTGAACAGTCAGTATCTGTATCTCTGGACAAGTTACTTACTGATTTTTTTTTTTCTAATTGTTCATCTGTAAATTTGGTACTCCTATTATAACACTTACTGAGGTAAGTACAAATAATACTAGTTATACTTACCTCATAGAGTTATGAGAATTACTTGAAATGATCTGTGAGAATCTTTCAACAATAGTTTAAATGTTAGTATTAATTGAGTAAAGGCTAGCTATTACTGTGATGTGCATTATTTTGTATTCTTTTTGTGTTACCCATGGGTCACAAGGAAATTAGCCCCTTCTCCTGAGCAGGGAGTAATTACAAGGGCTGATAGCAAAAAGCATGTGAATGGTGAAGAATGTGAAGGTGATCTCCCGTAATTTTTTTTCCAAGAAATAGTGTAGATTTGAGAAACTCTATAGGGCTGCAATTTAGAGATTATCTTACAAGTACCTGAGAATGTTACCTGACTAAAATATATTTAGAAAGACTAAGATTTAGAATCCATCCTGAGGATTATTTACGGATATAATTTAGAGAATTCTAAAATAAACACATAATGCTTAAGAGTGACAAGAGCAACCTGTGTGTAATGTTGTATGTATTTTTCTCAAGGTGGGTTGTCTTACCCATCTTCAACCTTGGTACTCCTTCACCTCTTAACATAGTGTTTTAATCTCTTTTTGAGCAGTTGACAGCTTGATGGTCTCAATATAGTCTCATTATATGGTGGCTGGGCTTCTAAGGGAAAGTACTACAGGGCAACATTGAGGAAGATACCAGTCCTCTCAGTGGTTAGACCTGGAATCAGCTGGGGTCATTTACACCATATTTGATTTTTTTCCAGAGCAATCACATGCCAGGGTAGATCCAGAGGGTGGACAGATAGATGACATTTATTGAAGGAAAGGCATGTGTCTACTGAGAGAGTAGGAATGAATGGTAGCATACTGGACACAATTACTACAACTCTTACAGGCATGGACCATAACCTTTTCTTCCTCCCTCTGTGCTTTCTTTTTTTCTACAAATATATATTGAGCATCTACTCTGCACCCCCAAATCCATTGGGCACTAAACTCATTTATTACCTTTTATTTATAATTATGCTACAGTATGCACCACATTTGTTTTATCTTTTCCATGTCATCAACTCTTTCCAATCCATTCGAAAGTACTATATTTATCTGTACAAAAAAAAGAAAAAAAAAAACCACAAATTACAATACATTGCCAATAAATGATTTATTAAATGGAAGACCTCATTTTGTTTACTTAACTGTCTACATGTATTCTTTTTCTCTCCTTATAATGATTTTTTTTCTGAATTCTATGTAAATATTATTAGCAAATGTCTTAAAATAACTTATTTAATATTTTGTTTCTTACCTAGCACAATGTTCAGTACATTTCTATAAAATTTGTAATTCAAAAAAAAGGTGTGTTGTTAAAACCTAATAATAGGCATCTTGCTTTATATGCTTACTTTCCTATAAGCACTCATTATTAGTTTATGATTAAGAGAACATGCTTTGAAATGTGAAAATCCAAAAAAAAAAAATTCTACTTCAGAGGTAAATAGGAAATTCAAGGGTAATTTCTACCAATATATTGCTAACAAATAACATATACATGTATTGGCACCATGAGAATTTTGTGAGAATTAATCACATCACAATTCTAAGTCACCTTGGAAATATATAGAGCTATATAAAAAGAAAATAAGGCTAATAACATGTTATGTCTATACTAAAATGTTCGCTTCTATGATAATGAATGCCCGTATTTTCTGACAGCTTCTCCGGAAATTCTTGTTTTGTTCCATCATTTTTGTTCCTTTGATACTCAGCTATATATAACTCACAGTATTTTCTAACCCATCAGCAAAAATATTCAAGTACAAACAGTAGAAATGTTAATGCAAGCAGTGAAGAAGGTTTGTTTGCTTCTCAAAATTCTGTGATTTAATATGCAGTTTACAATATAAGGTTATAATTCTTTCTGTCATACCAGCTTTCAAAAATAAAAAGGTGTATTTTCCTTTGATCTGCAAAAGGAAAGTAGGAAAAGGTTTATCTTCTACAACAGATTTTTTTTTCCTCAGAGAAATTAACATAGCTGTGGATTTGCTTCAGTTGAGTAACCTGGTTTTAATGCACAAGATCAGACATGGAAGGTATTAGGCACTTACATTTAGTGAGGGGAAGGGTTTAACATGTCTCAGATTCTCCTGAAAGGAAACAGAGGCATATTTGTCATGCTGTGAATGGATGTATATACTAAATTTTCAGCTATATTTCCTCCACAGCTAAACATCATATATTTATAATATTTACTTACAGGTTTGAAAGTAAAATAATAAAAAATAAAGTAAAATTTGTTGGAAACCTGATTTAATTAAGTCAAACACAGACTGGAAAAATTCATATTAAAATTAGTTCTCTGGCTGTTACATAAGGTTATGTTGGGAATTGCCTATTCTTTTTTGTCTGTAAACAAATTCTAATTTTTTAACCAGAATTTGTTAAGTTTATTAAATTCCTGGTTACCTTCATAGGATTTAATTGAAGGTGTAAGACTCACAGGTGGAAGAATATAATCATGCTATTCTGGACATAAGAATCCCGTGGTTCTCCACAGGGTTTATATAGAGTGAAATTCACTGTATAAGTTCTGAGTATGTATCTGGTTGAATATTAGTAATATCTTTGAGGACTGAATTCTAAAATTTTATAAATGTTAAGTATTGGTATATCTTCATGGAGGGTTACAGATAAACAGAATTTGGAGAAATGTGAAAAGACCGTTTGTCTCAAAGTGTAGTCGCTATTAGCTTGCTACTTGTTTGAACTCATTGTTTATTACTTTGTCTTGTGACCAACGAATGATACACCTAATAGTTGATGTGCATGTACCCTAGTGTATACTCCATATTGGATCACAGGGTAAGAGAAGAATATGGATAAATATGACACATCTTCCTAAAGCATCAATATTAATAAAAGACTGGAGAAGGTATACATCTAAATTGCACTAAGGGTTGCCAGGTTTAGTAAATAAAATATAAGACTCAGTTAAATTTAAGTTTCAGGTTAATAATGAATTTTTTTAAAATGTAAGTATGTTCTTTGCAATATTTGGTACATACTTACACTAAAAAATCTTTTGTCATTTATCTGAAATTCAAATTTAACTGAACAGCTCCTAAAGTATTAATGGAAACAAAATGCATTGAGACATAGATGTTTTATACAATTTAACAATGGAACAAGACAATTTGGTAGTATTTTCTTTTAGGGTAACATTATATTCTCAGAACTGCCACTGTTTCTCTCACCTTGGCTGGTTTATTCCATTTTACCTTCTTTTTTAAAAAATATTTTATTTTATTTATTTGGCAAAGAGATAGAGAGCAGAAGTAGGCAGAGGGAGAGGGAGAAGCAGCCTCTCTGCTGAGCAGGGAGCCATGGGGCTTGATCCCAGGACCCTGGGATCATGACTTGAGCTGACCACTTAACCAACTAAGTCACCCAGGCACCCTTCATTTTACTTTTTTACAGTGGTAGGAACACTTAACATGAGATCTACCCTTTTAACGAAATTTAAGTGCACTGAATAGTATAGTTATATAATGTTATGTAATAGATCTCTAGAACTTACTCATTCGTTTAACTGAAACTTCATGTTCATTAAAAAGCAGCCCCTGTTTCCCTCCCCTTACCCTTAGACAGTCATTTTTCTTTCTGCTTTATGAAATTAACTATGTTAGATCCCTTATGTAAGTAGTGTCATGAAGTATTTGTCTTTTTGTGACTGGCTTATTTATTCCATCAGAATAATGTTCTTCAGGTTCACCCATGTTGTTGACATGGCATGACATGACAGAGTATTCTTTTATTCAGGCTGAGTAATAGTCCACTTTATGTGTGTACCAGATTTTATTTATATATTCATCCTTTGATGGACATTTGTTTCCATGTCTTACCTGTTGTAAATAATACTCCAGTGAACACGGAAGTGCAGATACCTCTTTGCAGTTCTGATTTTAATTCTTTGATATATGTATCTAGAAATGGGATTGATGTATCATGCGGTAATTCTGTTCTTCATTTTTAAAGAAATGCTCTGTACTGTTTTCCATAATGGCTATACCATTTTACATTTCCACCAACAGTATACAAGGGATCTAATTTCTCTACATTCTTACCAGCACTTTTATGGATATATATCACTTTTATAATAGCCACCCTAACAAGTTTGAAATGATATTTCCTTGTGGCTTTGATTCATATTCTTTGATAAGTAGTGATATTCAGCATCTTTTCATCTTTTCAAATACATATTGACCATTTGGTTTTCTTTGGAGAAATGTCTGTTCAAGTCCTCAGCTTATTTTTAATTGGATGATGATGATTTTGCTATTGAATTGTATGAATCCCTTTTATATTCTGGGTATTAATATGTTCTCAAAAATATGGTTTACTAAAAATTTCTCCTATTTCTTGGGTTGCCTTTTCATTCTGTTGTTTGTTTGTTTTGCGGTGCAGAAGCTTTTTAGTTGCAATCCCATTTATCTAATTTTGCTTTTGTTGCTTATATTTTGGTGTCATATCCAAGAAACTGTTGCCATAACAAAGTCATGAAGTTTTTCCACTACATTTTCTTCCAGGTGTTTTACAGTTCTGGATCTCACTTTAATTTAATCTATATTGAAATTATTTTTGTGTATAGTATAAAATAGGGGTTCAGTTTCATTCTTTTTCATGTTGCTATCCAGTTTTCCCAACACCATTTATTGAAGAGATTTTTTTCCCATTGTGTATTCTTGGCACCCTTGTTAAAGATCAGAAATCCTTACATGAGCAGGTTTATTTCTAGGCTTCATTCTGTTCTATTGGTTTATATGTCTGTTTTTTGTTTGTTTGTTTTATTTATTTATTTATTTATTTTTATTTTTAATGCCAGTTACATTCTGTTTTGATTACTATAGCTCTGTAAAATTAGGAAGTGTGATACCTCAAGCTTTGTTCTTTCTCAAGATTGCTGCAAAATCCTGCCACTTCTTTTCCTTTATTTCTAGCTGTCCAGGATCCAGACAATGCTGATTCTTTAGTACTCTCTATCTTAGGTAAGATAGAAGCCATCCCCTTAGGAAGCCCACTGGAAGGCAGGGGACTATGGCCATTTATCCCATCATTGCCTCTATCCATCTTAAGGAGGAAGTCAAAGCTCAAGGTGCTGGGGTGCCTGGGTGGCTCAGTGGATTGATCCTCTGCCTTTAGCTCAGGTCCTGATCTCAGGGTCCTGGGATCCAGTCCCCCATCGGGCTCTCTACTCAGCAAGGAGCCCACTTCCCCATCTCTCTCTGCCTGCCTCTCTGCCTGCTTGTGATCTCTCTCTCTCTTTGACAAATAAATAAATAAAATCTTAAAAAAAAAAAAAAAAGCTCAAGGTGCTTTCTCTCCAAAAGGAGCTTTGCCACCTGGGGGGCGGGGCTCATGTGGGTAAAGTGAAATTGTTCTTCTTGTCTGTTTCAGTGCAGTTTTTCTTGGTTTTATGCCTGTTGGAGTTACCTGAACTTCTCAACTTGGATTCTGAACTTCTCATAAAAGTATTTTAGCCCTTATGTCATTATTAATTAGGGTTTCTGTGTGAGAACAAAGGCTGAAACTTCCTATTCTACCATCTTGCTGATGTTACTTCCTCCAGAACTACTACAATTATCTGTTCATTCTTCTTGAAGAGTCATTTTAGTGAAAATTTTTGAGAAGCATTTCCATAAATGCAAAATAGTTAATGCGCAGATTTGAAAACATGGCTGCTAATTTTTTGACACTTCTCTATGGAAATGGGGGCTTCATATTCGCTTTCCTTGAAACTAGGGAAATGTATCAGTATTTGAAGTAATTAAATACACTGGAAATAAAGCTAAGGCCAAACCTATCATTTAGCTTTTCCTTTGAAATCAAAAGAACATTTTCTCTTCAAGCTCTGAGGTGTCATGTCAGAAGACTCACCATCCCCAGTCAGAATATTGTGAGAAGCTCAAGTTTCTTTGGAGGCCTCACATAATTTCCATAAACAATTCAAATACACCTAACCTTCTAGTTACCCTGGTATAGGTGCCAGTCTTATGAGTGAAGGATCTCACAGATGACTCATTCAAGTAACCCCAAGAAGTTTAAGTCTTTACAGCAAAGTTCCCAAACATTGTAAAGCAGATACAAGACATTTTTGCCCTAGCCTGTCTAAATTCCTTACCAACAGAATAGAATAGTTGTTTCATTCCACCATGCTTCATAGCAGATTGTAATTTAGCAATCAATAACTAGAATGGTATATAACTGAAAAGTTTAAAGTATTAAGTGTTGCTAATATTATAACATTGATAATATTTTGAAAATATATTTTCAGAAAAGGGAGCAAAAAGTTGGCTTAGAGTAATTTAATTTAAGTTATTTAAAATTTAATATGCCTATAAATCACTTAACGATCTTGTAAAAATACATCTTTTGATTCAGTAGTTCAGAGGTGGGAATGAAATATTACCTTTTTAATGAATTGGCATATAATGCTGATGTTGCTGGTCCATCCACGGGCCAACTTCTGAATTGCTACTCTACTTCCCTCATTTTGAATTTGAGAAAATTAAGAGAAAACATGAAATTTAAAGTGATTAAATTATTGTCCAAAATTGGCAATTTATTTTAACAAAACCAAAATACAAAATCATTAAAGAAGAAAAAAATAAATAAAAGAGAAACAGACTCAGAAAGTTAAAGTTCTGCTGCTTGGGATTCATAATGGGATAAGAAAATATGTGTCAGTGCTTAAGCAGCCCATGAGGCATACTTTTTAAGCAGCACTGTTTAAATAGATTGTCAGGTTATTCCCCTTGGGTGTATTAACATGACAAATTCTAAAGCTGTTGCAGTGTAATTTCCCGAAAGTTAAGAACATAACTTCTAAATATATGTAATGAGTATATATTTAATTTTTTTTTTTTTTGACAGAGAGATCACAAGTAGGCAGAGAGGCAGGCAGAGAGAAAGAGAGAGGGAAGCAGGCTCCCTGCCGAGCAGAGAGCTCCATGCGGGACTTGATCCCAGGACCATGAGATCATGACCCGAGCCGAAGGCAGCGGCTTAACCCACTGAGCCACCCAGGTGCCCCTATATTTAAATTTTATTCAAGTCATTCATTAATAGGAGATTCGTTAAGATTTTCAAAGTTGTTTAAAGACCATTAAAGATACTATGTATTTACATGTAATTTAATAAAGGAATTTTTGTATAAATTTCTGGATTAAGCATAAAACTGATTGATATCCAGCTGGGTATTTAGTCTAACCTTTGGAGTTATCATTTGCACTGCACAGAAATTATATGCATCTTGATTGGAAAAATATTTTTGTTATTATATAATTTCACAATCTCTGTAATTATTAACTAATAACCTTAACAGACTTTTATTTTCTGAAAAGTCAATGAAGTTGGATTTGATTTTTTTTCCTGAATACTCATAAAAGTCAATATTTCCATATTTTTGGAAAAGCATACAGTGGACAATAACTCCTAAAACCCTGCTAGGACAGATTTCCTGTAAGTTTAGCATTTAATATATCTTTTTATTTATCTTTTCCCTCATTTCCTTGATTTTTGTCACAGTTTAAATCCATTATCCATGAAGAATGCCTTTTTTTTTGAGACTGCATTGAAAATTAATGGGGGAAAAATCTGATTTTGCTATTATTAAATTATTTGTTTAAGGAAAAAAATATAATAAAATTAGCATTTATTTTATTTACCATTGGGTAATACGGTAGGGTGCCTAGGTGGCTCAGTCAGTTAAACATCTGACTCTCAACTTTGGCTCAGGTCCTAATTTCAGAGTTGTGAGATCTAGCCCTGAGTTGGGCTCCACACTGGAAGTGGAGCCTGATTAAGATTCTCTCTCTCCCCATCCCTCTGCTAATCCTTACCCTGCTCCCTCTCTAAAAATAAATAAATAAATAAATAAATAAATAAATCCCCTGTTCCCTCTCTAAAAATAAATAAATAAACAAACAAACAAACAAACAGATTGATAGAAAAAAAAGAAGGGTGTTTGTTTTTAGGCACATAATCATTTCTATACTAAGCCTATTGAGAAGCTTCTGAGAAACTTCTGAGAGTTTTTGTGACTTCATGATTGAATGGATGTTTATGAGTTTGAATGCCTATAAAATACATAAAACATCCCTAATTTTTTTAGATAGCATCTCTGAAATATCCAGTATTGGGCAGTTCATCTATGACTTTCTGGGATCAGATAGTGGTTATTTAACCCTCAGAATACCAAGAGAAATATAAGTGAATGAATATTGTCACATATTCTTTTGGGAAAATAGAATGGTCCTTGGCATGATGAATTTCTTCCCATTGAATGTCACTAACTGGAAGTAAATACCACATTTTCTTTTTGTCCTTAGTTATTCACTATATGATTTACAGAATTATATGATTAGTTTCTTTAGTATGATTAATGTCAACCATGCTGTTCTGAATAATTTTGCATTCATTTTGAATCCTATAATAATTGTAAAATGTCTTCTTTTTTTAAATTTTTAAATTTTTTATTTATTTTTTTATTTCTTTTTAGCATAACAGAATTCATTAGTTTTGCACTACACCGAGTGCTCCATGCAATACGTGCCCTCCTTAATACCCACCACCTGGCTCCCCCAACCTCCCACCCCCCCCACCCCTTCAAAACCCTCAGGTGGTTTTCAGAGTCCATAGTCTCTCATGGTTCACCTCCCCTTCCAATTTCCCTCAACTCCCATCTCCTCTCCATCTTCCTATGTTATTTGTTATGCTTCACAAATAAGTGAAACCATATGATACTTGACTCTCTCTGCTTGACTTATTTCGATCAACATAATCTCTTCCAGTCCCGTCCATGTTGATACAAAAGTTGGGTATTCATCCTTTCTGATGGAGGCATAAATCTCCATAGTGTATATGGACCACATCTTCCTTATCCATTCGTCCATTGAAGGGCATCTTGGTTCTTTCCACAGTTTGGTGACCGTGGCCATTGCTGCTATAAACATTGGGGTACAGTTGGCCCTTCTTTTCACTACATCTGTATCTTTGGGGTAAATACCCAGTAGTGCAATTGCAGGGTCATAGGGAAGCTCTATTCTTAATTTCTTCAGGAATCTCCACACTGTTCTCCAAAGTGGCTGCACTAACTTGCATTCCCACCAACAGTGTAAGAAGGTTCCCCTTTCTCCACATCCTCTCCAACACACATTGTTTCCTGTCTTGCTAATTTTGGCTATTCTAACTGGTGTAAGGTGATATCTCAATGTGGTTTTAATTTGAATATCCCTGATGGCTAGTGATGATGAGCATTTTTTCATGTGTCTGATAGCCATTTGTATGTCTTCATTGGAGAAGTGTTTGTTCATCTCTTCTGCCCACTTTTTGCTCTATTATCTGTTCTGTGTGTGTTCAGTTTGAGAAGTTCTTTATAGATCCTGGATATCAATCTTTTGTCTGTACTGTCATTTGCAAATATCTTCTCCCATTCCATGGGTTGCCTTTTTGTTTTGTTGACTGTTTCCTTTGCTGTGCAGAAGCTTTTGATCTTGATGAAGTCCCAAAAGTTCATTTTCGTTTTTGTTTCCTTTGCCTTTGGAGACGTATCTTGAAAGAAGTTGCTGTGACTGATATCGAAGAGGTTACTGCCTATGTTCTCCTCTAGGATTCTGATGGATTCCTGCCTCACGTTGAGGTCTTTTATCTTCTTTCAGTTTTCTTCTCCTTGGTATTGAAAGGAAAATTTAAACTTTGTGTGTGTGTGTGTTTTTAAGATTTGTTCATTTTATAGAGAGAGAACGAGAAAGAGAGAGAACATGAAAGTTGGGGCAGGGAGGGGCAGAGGGAGAGGGAGACAAGCAGACTAAACTCCCTGCTGAGCAGAGATACCAACAACGCTCAATCCCAGAACACTGAGATTATTATCTGAGTTGATATCAAAGCCAGATGCTTAACTGACTGAGCCACCCAGGCACCCCTAAAGGATAAATTGAGACATTATGAATTTTGAACTTACCTAGTGAAATCTAAAGGCAGACTATAATACATTCTTGGAAGGTGATGCAATAATTTTGGCAATATGCTAAGAAAGCTGAAAGATGGTCAGTATCTTATTGTATCTTTATAGGTGATTTCATCATTCTTCTGTTCTCTTTTTGTAGATTTATTTTAGCATAGTTTGGAATAATAAATGATCAATGATGAGATAGTTGTTAGGAAAATTAAACAAAAAAATTTGAATGTATGGGAAATACAGTTGGCCATTGGAAAACAGGGGTGTTGCTAGTGCTGACCCTCTGTGCAGTCAAAAATATGTGTGTAAATTTGGACTCCTCAAAAACTTGGTTGCTAATAGTCTGCTATTGACCAGAAGCCTTACTGATAACACAGTTAATTAACACATGTTTTGGATGTTATATTTATTATATACTGTATTCACAAAATAAAGCAAGCCAGGGGCGCCTGAGTGGCTCAGTGGGTTAAAGCCTCTGCCTTCCGCACAGGTCGTGATCCCAGGGTCCTGGGATCGAGCCCCACATTGGGCTCTCTGCTTAGCAGGGAACCTGCTTCCCTTCCTCTCTCTCTGCCTGCCTCTCTGCCTACTTGTGATCTCTGTCTGTCAAATAAATAAACAAAATCTTTAAAAAAATAAAATAAAGCAGGCTAAAGAAAAGAAAACATTAGTAAGAAAATCATGAGGAAGAAAAACTCCATTTATAGTACTGTACTGTATTTATTTGAAAAAAATCTGTGTATATGTGGACCTGCATAGTTCATACACATAGGTAAACTATATAAGGTAACTAAGATCCAATGTGTATGTTAGATTTATAAAAAGATGCAGTGAATATATATTTTAATTATGGGATAGAATGAGTTTTATTCAATTAAAAATAATAAATTTTCTTCCTATTCTTTGGAGGAGAGCTAAGAAAGAAAAAAAATGTCATAAAAGATGACGTCTTATGAAGAGTTAGAACTTTTCAAAAAAAAAACCTCAAAAACTAAAATTGCGTCCAGTGGACCCTAATGACCTACTACGTGGAGTGATACAATCTTTGCTTAGATAACAGGTTATCAGTCAGGATTAATATGTTAGAAGACAAGAAGCTAACAATCCATATGGTAATAAATCAATGTGAAACAACTTTATCTGCCAGTCTCATGTAAATAAAATCCCAGTTATCATGGATATGATCACACAAAAAGCAGAAATAATCTTATACTCCACTAAATTGTGACTAACCAACATTCCACATGATAAAACTGGCAGTATCATCAATGAAATGAGTGCAAATTGCTAATTTCATGATAAGATAATCATTAGGTTGAACAAATAAATATTTTATTTGTATAACTTTTGAAACACTGTAGGTTACATTTTTACTTTTCATTAATCAAAAAGAATATGAAGATACGATTAACCATTTTCTAGTATTCTTTGTGTTATCAGACTTCCTAAAAATATTCATTGATAAAATCTGATTATTATTATATAAAGATGAATTAACAAGGTAATCAAATAAAATATGTTTTAAAGTAAATCTTAGTATTTTGTTCAGTGATAGACTTCCATATGCATGTACTATTACAGAATGACATTAATCTGTTCAAATGTCATTTACCATATTATGCATCATACTTATTATATTAAATCATAGTAATTTGTTTCTTCCTTTATATCCAATCACACCTTTATTATTATTATTATCATTATTGTGAGAGAGAGAGGGAGGGGCTGAGGGAGAGAGAGAATCTTAAAGCAGGATCCTCAATCAGCTGGAGCCTGGTGCAGGGCTCCATCTCAGGACCCTGAGATCATGACCTGAGCTGAAATCAAGAGTTGGACACTTAACCAGCTGAGCTACCCAGCACCCCAATATATCCAATCACACTTTGAACTTTATAAAATCAACTGGTATATCTTAACCTTAATGCCTGACATTAAGAGTTATAGTATAGGAGAGACTTAAATACATTTCTGATGTTGCAAATAGGATTTCTGCAAATTTAGTTAATTAGTGTATTTGTTCAGAAAATATTTATCAAGTGCCTGCTGTAGTTTGGGTACTCTTCCAAGCCTAATCTCTAAGAAGTCAATAAATTTTTCTTAGATGAATGGGCATGTAAAACAAAACATACCTGTTGGTTTAATAGGTTAGCTTCTTAAAATGTCAACTTCTCTTTTCCTAGAAAAGAATTTATAATCCTTGTTTAGACATGATTACATTCTGGATGAGTAGATGTTAGATAAATAGCTCAGTTTGAAGGCCATTTTACTTTATTAGCCAAGATTTTTAGAGGAGAATGTTCTGTTTTATTAGTCATGAACATATTTTCCCTATGTTTTGATAAACTTTTTACTTGCTATATTTGCTTTAAATAGTTTTTCTAGATGAGTTTATTCAGGCATTCAGACATAAATAATGGCATAGCAAATTAATCAGTTTTGGCTATATCAACATGTACTTTCTGAATATTATCTTACAGTTTATTTATTTTTTATTCAATTCTATTGAGCTTATTTGTCCTTTCTACATGGGGATTTACACTTTCACTGTGTAGTCTAACGTCTGTAGAATTTCTTAAAGATTCAAATTCTGTCAAAGATCTGTGGCTAGAGTCCCAGTAGATCATTCTATACTCAGACTAGTAAAACTAATTATTTCAGTTGTGCTCTCATAACTTTTTTTTAATACCTTAAAATATATATTCTTTAAGATGCTATTTCAATTCAGTAGTATCTTGATGGTATTTCACTTTTCCACTTAAAAGTTGTCTTCTAGGAAGATTTCACTATGTGTTTAAGACTAAAATTATAGGGCGCCTGGGTGGCTCAGTGGGTTAAGCCGCTGCCTTCGGCTCAGGTCATGATCTCAGGGTCCTGGGATCGAGTCCCACATCGGGCTCTCTGCTCAGCAGGGGGCTTGCTTCCCTTCCTCTCTCTCTGCCTGCCTCTCTTGTGATTTCTCTCTGTCAAATAAATAAATAAAATCTTAAAAAAAAAAAAGACTAAAATTATAGAAATCTAAGAAATATTTACTAAAGAAGGATAGATGATTGTGTCTCAAAGAGATATTAGGATTCTAAATGTGTACATGCATGAAAAGGATAATCTTCTGAAATACTCTTCTTACAAATGTTTTGCAACATGTATTTAAAAAATTCACTTTTTTTTCTATTTCTCAAGTACTACTAGGAATGTACATGCTTTTTTAAAAAAATAATTTTAATGTTAATGGCAGAGGAGGGAGGAACATATAAATCCTTAACTAAAATCTAAAGCCACATCTCTGCTTTAAAACACATCACTATTTACAGACAGTATTTCAGAATGTCAACATGAATGGAAGTGTCAAACTGATGCTTAATACTAATTTGTTTATTTATGCTTGACTGCACTTCCATGGTAAAAAGGTAGGTATCAAAAATAAAGATTATTTTGAGACACTGATGTAGGTTTCCCTTTTGTTTCATTGCCACAAATCCCGTTAGTGTTAATTGGAGACTTACATGTGCATTGAGAGAATAATATACCTCATTATTCTTGAGTAACAGCTACTTACTTTTAAAGGCCGTTTAGAATGTGTGACAGGAAACAAATAAAAGCATTCCACTTAACTTTTTGAAAGTTATTTTCATTTAGCAGAAAATGAAACAAAAGTCTTCACAAACTTTCCACTGCCGTGGTTTTAATTTTGTAATTTCAACAACAAAACCTTTAAAATTATCTTTTTTAGGTCAGCTAGCTAGTGAATATGTAAAGTTAGTATTTCTTGAGTCTGCTTTGTGGTAGGTGACCTTGGCTCTGAGGAGCATATGCCTATTTACTTTGTTGTTGTTTTAGGTATTTGAACCATTAGAAATCATTATCAAATAAAATGATGCATCTTGTGTTCAAGTAAGATTTTATGTTGTATGAAAATAGAGAAGGTTAGCACTCCCTTTACAAGGATGGAAGAGACCCTTGGGCTTGACAACACGCATACAGTTAAGTCATTACTTAACATTGTTTTTATAGGTGATGGGGATTAAGGAGTGAACTTGTGATGAGCAGAGAGATATTGGAAGTGTTGAATCACTATATTGCACTAATATTACACTGTATGTTTATTAACTGGAATTTAATTTAAAAATTTAAAAAGAACCCAAATAATTAAGATTTCTTGAAAGATCACCTTGGGATATTATAAAAAATATGTAGTAACTATTGGTCACTTATATGACACTCGCTATTTTAAGTACATTTCAAGTATGAACTTATTAACACCAAATAATCCTGTGAGGTCAGTATTATCATTATCCCTTTCTTACAGGTGACATAATAGAGGCATCAAGAGGTGAATTAACTTGCCTAAAGTTACACACATAGTAGTAGTAGAGTTGGGATTTGAACCCAGGTTGCATAGATCAACAAATAGAGCTCGATGCAGTTATTTGGCTCAAATGATTTAGCTTTGTCCTAAAATGTGAATATACTGGACAGCAAATTAAAACCTTCTAGCTAATCCAACTCATTTTTTAGAAGTTGTGTTAGATAAACTATTATTACTCGTACTTCATAGGATTATTTCATCAATCACCTAATATAGTTTAGCCAAATATTTCTTCTGACCTCACACTGTAATCTCCCTGAGAAGATTTTCCAGAGACAATTTTGGAGCTTTTAGAAGAGCTAACATATACAGAAGACTTTTCTACAACAGATATTATTCTAAGCATTTTTTTTCCCATACATTAAAACCAATAGTAGCCTTTGAGGTATATACAGTTGCTGACCTCTTTTTATAGGTGATGAGACTGAGGCAGAAAAAGGGCAAGTTCATATGTGAAAAGAATATAAAACACAAGCAGCCTAATTCCAGAAAGAAGACATGATTATGATTGAAGAAAACTGGATGTTGAATTTAGTGAGCCTGGATTTAAATTCCATATCATAGTGCCATTGAGAGAGGGGGGAGGGAGAGCACCGTCTGTAGATAAGCTAAAAATAGTTAAGCCAACAAAAAGTTGGCCTGATTTTTATCATCATGCACAGGTTATTTTTTTAATAGTGGGGATAAAATACTCTTCCCCACTGAGGTGGGATGCTCCCACCACCTCTACATTTCTTTCACACATTGTCATCAGGACCAACCCTTATTAGATGTTTTGAGCCTGAATTAATGACATGAAAATAGGGTTAGAAATAGGTGGCCCACAGAACTGTGGTAAATAAGAAAACACAAGTGAAATAAGTTGCAATGTAGTCACTCCAAAATACTAGGAGTCATTTAATTTGAGGCAAAAGTGTATTGCATGGAGCACTGGGTTTGGTGCATAAACAATAAATTTTGGAACACTGAAAAAAATTAAATTAAAAAAATTCTATCACATTTGGCTTCTGAAAAAGTTTCCAGTACTTGGCCAGCTATATCTCCCTCACATTAACTCACTGCCCACACTCAGGGAGCCAAAACAAAAGTTCACATAAAGTCTGGTGAAGGTGGGTGGTGCAGACTCTCATTCTACATCTGCCATACATGCAGACTTTAGAAAGTGACTTATAATTTCCCAACCCAAAATACTGATTGTAGAATTTTGTGTGTGTTTTTTTAAATTTCTCGTGACCCAATTAATTTATAAATAAAATGAGAAGAAAATATTGGGACCTTAATACCATGCAAAAGATATAGCACATTCCTCAAGCTCATTATCTATGTGTTTATTAAACAAATAGTATCAAACACCATGAGCCAGGCATGCCCTAGGTTCTGAGAATACTTGTTTGCTTTCTGTGACTGCTGTAACAAATTACAACATACTTAATGGCTAAAAACAGCAAAATTTATCTTTTACTTTTGTAGTTTAGAAGTCTAACTTGTTATCACTGGTTTAAAGCAAAGTTGTTGGCTGAGCTGCATTCCTTTCTAAGGCACTAGAGGAAAACCCATTTTGTTATGTTTTCAACCTTCTAAAAGCTACTCACATTCCTTGGCTCATGATACCTTGCATCTTCAAACCAGTTTAGTTTAGTCTTTCTCCCATTGAATCATTTTGACACTGATTCTCCCACCTCCTTTCACTTATCAGGACATTCGTGATTACATGACCTTCACTCCTTGATAATCTAGAATAATTTCACTATTTTAAGTTCAGCTGATTACAGGCATAATTCTATTTGCAATTTTAATTCCCCTTTGCCATGTAACATTCTCACCGATTTGGACATCTTTGTGCACGATTACCTACTGTATCATCTCTATTCACACAGTACGTAAAGCTTGTAGAAGAGAGATTCTGATTACCTGAATAAGCAAATAATATGTATTTCAAAAACTATGATACATGCTATGAATATTTTGTGGTATGTGTGTTTAAATCATGGAGAGCTAATCCAGATCAGAATTTTTCTTGGTTATGTTTGTCTTGACATTTAGAGGAAAACTGTAGTTCAATCAGTAAAGGAATCAAGGGAGAGTTTTCTCATAGAACCACATACAGGGATTTAGAAGTAAGAGAAAGCACGAGACTTGGAGGAGTAAAACAAAAGATAGTGAGCCTGGAGCAAAATGAGTCTAATAATTTAACTTTAAGCCATTACCAATGATCTGTAATATTCTACTGGTTGAAATGTTAAGAGTAAAACAAGGAAGAAAATTTGGGTTCTTCATTTCCTTTACCCCCAGGAATGACTTATGCCCTTCTTAAATTATATCTTTTTTTTAAAAGGGAACTTATTTATTTTATTTTTTTTTAAGTATTATTTATTCGACAGACAGATCACAAGTAGGCGGAGAGGCAGGCAGAGAGAGAGGGAGAAGCAGGCTCCCTGCTGTGCAGAGAGCCCGATGCGGGGCTCGATCCCAGGACACTGGGTTCATGACCTGAGCCGAAGGCAGAGGCTTCAACCTACTGAGCCATCCAGGTGCCCCTTAAATTATATCTTTGACACTGGGTTTTGTAAAAGAATTTGCTCAAACATGTAGAGTGCACTGTTGTTTTGTTTTGTTTTCAGTTCTGTGAGATATTTAGAATATTTTAAAGCATATCTCGCAAGTAAAATCTTCAATAGTTCCGTATAACTTTTTTTTTTTTAAAGATTTTATTTATTTATTTGACAGAGAGAGAGATCACAAGTAGGCAGAGAAAGAGGCAGAGAGAGAGGAGGAAGCAGGCTCCCTGTGGAGCAGAGAGCCCGATGCGGGGCTCGATCCCAGGACTCCGAGATCATGACCTGAGCCGAAGGCAGTGGCTTAATCCACTGAGCCACCCAGGCACCCCCGTATAACATTTTTTTTAAGATTTTATTGTTATTATTAATTTTTTTTCCATTTTATTTATTTTTTCAGCGTAACAGTATTCATTCTTTTTGCACAACACCCAGTGCTCCATGCAAAACGTGCCCTCCCCATTACCCACCACCTGTTCCCCCAACCTCCCACCCCTGACCCTTCAAAACCCTCAAGTTGCCCCAACCTCCCACCCCTGACCCTTCAAAACCCTCAGGTTGTTTTTCAGAGTCCATAGTCTCTTATGGTTCGCCTCCTGTTATTATTAATTTTTAATTTGACTGAGAGAGCACACAAGTAGGCAGAGAGTCAGGCAGAGAGAGAGGTGGAAGCAGGCTCCCCACTGAGCAGAGAGCCTGATGCAGGGCTTGATCCCATGACCCTGGGATCATGACCTGACCTGAAGGCAGAGGCTTAACCCACTGAGCCACCCAGGCGCCCCAAGGGATTACTATTTTGATAGTTTCAATTCATTCCTTCTTTTCTCCATTCAGAAAGTATCTCCTGATCACTGACCTTATCTAAGCACTATGATAAGTATAGGGTTCTAGTGGTGGATATAGTAGATACACTTCCCCTCACTGTGTCCAAAAATAAGTTCTATTTGTTATTGCAGTGCACAGATTAAATAATTGTATCTGTCTTGTCTGATGAAAAACATATTATGGAACATAAATAACAGTATCAGTAGCTAGTTGTGTATAGAATAATAGAAAAAAAACAATAAATAACATGTCATCAATTTATTCTGGAAGGCAGCTGGAAAGGGATCCAAATCCCTAAAATTAAGTTCCTAGCCCCTAGCATGTGGTAACATTTCTTATAGAATCCGTATTACCATGTAATTTATTACATTAAAAAAAAATTTCCTTATCACCTGTCTTCCATTTTAGTATAAAAGCTTTTTAGAGGCAAGTACCATATATTTATTTGCCCTTTTTCCTAAGGAATGCAGTAGTAAATGGAATATAGTATATATTGAGAATCTTTAAAGTAAAATAAAATATCATTTAGAGGAATTAAATCATATTGATGGGCAGTTGATTTATGAAAATCTATGCCATTTCTGTGCTACTCCAATATATAAAACTTTAAGAAATGATACATTCATCATTTTAACATAGTATTTAATGGTTTAAGGTATTTAAAATTATGCATCAGTAATCCAAGTGCAAGTAGAATAAATATGAAGTCCATGCTATTTCAGCAATAAAAATAGATCCGTTCAGATCAGATCAGAATAGAGCTTTTTAAAAACTTCATAAATCTCATAGCTCTGTTGTTTTAATTTCTATGAACCATGCCATTCATGAATCTATAGTTGAATGGGCTCTTGTTCCACCATGTGACTCCCAGGAGGTCTGTTTGTAATTACTGATGATACTGGTTGAAATATTTTTTATAACAATTATAACAAAATTTCAAATTTTCAAATGAATTTAACATTCTTTCTAGAGATAAGGCTGTGTTATGCTGGTAAACCTGAAAAACAAAATTGATTAAAATGAACAGAAGAGAAAGACTTCTACAAGATGATGTATATTGGGGGGCACCTGGGTGGCTCAGTGGGTAAAGCCTCTGCCTTTGACCCAGGTCATGATCTCAGGGTCCTGGGATCGAGCCCCACATTGGGCTCTCTGCTCGGCAGAGAGCTTGCTTCCCCCCTCTCTCTGCCTGCCTCTCTGTCTACTTGTGATCTCTCTCTCTCTCTGTGTCAAATAAATAAATAAATAAATTCTTTTAAAAAAAGATGATGTATATTGGATAAAATATATTAAGTGTATTAACCTTTCAATAGACCAGAATAAGGTGAATATTATCTTTTTGTGATAAAGTCTGGCTTATAAGAGGGAAAAGTTATACTTACAGTTAATTTAGTAATTGTTTATATTCACAGTGTTAGACAATAATAAAGGTCACTGCCATAACACAATAGAAGGCTGATACATCTGTTTCTGAATTTCATTCATTGGTTGAGTAGCCCTACTAAATTAATACAAGTTCTTTGATTCTCAGATTCTGTATCAGAAAATGGAATTTACTGCCATGGAATTGTTGGGGAAATCAAATGAGATTATATATGTGAAGTGATCAATAGAAGGCTTAACACAGAGAATTCTATTTGATAGCTGATATGCTTATTGTTAAGTAATGTTATCTGACCATAACATTCTTGCTAATATAGTTCTATTACTGTACTGTTTGTCTCCTTAATAGTAGAAGTTAAGAAGGCCAAACTAATGAAGAGGGATAGAAAAAGTAATGCTAAGTAGTTTTCTAACCTTGGCATTTTTGAAGCTTTGGCTGTGACATGATATTGACCTCAAGGCATGTGTTTAGAGCCTTTCTGGGTTTGATGTTTCCTGACCTTCTCTGACATTCTTCTGACTCTCCCAGCAGTTTTTCTCCAGCGCTCTTCAACATTTCATCTGCTTCCTGGCTGCGCTTCAACACTCTTGGAAATTTTCCCAAATGATTCATGAAAAAGCATGTAGAGTAAGAACCTCAGGGTCACAGACCTAGAAGAGGGGATTCTGAAGGGCAAAATAAGACTATCCAATAAAAAAGTTGTTGATGATTTAACAGAGAAGTTTTAAGTAGAAGAAAATCTCACCGTACCAAATAGAATAAACATGAGGATTTTATAGAGTTAAATCATCTAAAGACAAGAAAATTGAACTGTGTAGGAGTAATTTTTGTAGTGGAATTTTCTATTCTAACAGTGGTTTTTCAGGTTGTATAGTTCATATAAGGTCTCTCCTATAAACATGTATGAAGATAGGTTGATATATCCAAAACAAACAGTATCTTAGTAATTTCCATTAGAGGTTCGATAAAGTAGCTGTAACATAAACTGAGGCCCAAAGAAAGATCACAGTTTTAAATTCAAGCTTTACCATGAGGATATATTTGTCATAGTAAATGTTAACAAAGATAATTTTCAAAATAAATATTTTGAAGCAAACTCATGGGAAGCACAATGTGGATTGTAATATAAAAGAGCTTTAAAATGGACTGTAATGGTAACTCACTGTGATTAAGCAATAACTATAAGTATGTAACACTTGTGTTTCTCCGCTACTAATGGTCCTATTTTGGATGGTACCTTTTATGTTGGACAATACGCCTTTCCCTGCCTAACCTGGAAAGCTATTATGATTTCTTGTTTGTCAGTATGTGCCAGATGTACTAAAAATATTTTCAGAAGTGAAAAATCAGGGCTGACTGCTGATATCCTCTTGGTTTAGTTGTAGTACCCTTGAATTTGAAGGGTACTATGCCAGCATTTACCCAAAGGCATGGGCAACTCTACAGAAACTGAAAAGGCCAGTTTCTGAGGTCTAGTTTTTCGAGAATTCACATAGTTATATAAGACCTCTCATGTATCAGCAACTACAGAGAGTTTACCACACACTCCCAAGTCCTATTTCTGAACAGGCAGAATGCCACTCCTATCCTTATTAGTCCAAAGCCATTTTCTTTCTCTTTTTCCTCCCTCTCCATTACTTGATTCTCTGGACTTTGCTTTTATAAAGGTTTGGAAGAGTCCATGGTTCCTTGTTACCATGCTACTTTGATTTTCCAGTCTTCAAAACAAACAAACAAATAAACAAAAACTTTAGTAAAAGATTTGCAAATGACTTAGCTATTGAAAAGCAGATGGGTATGATAGAAAGTGGATTCATACACATATCTCAGCAGTTTCTTAAGGTTAAGCATTTGATCTCTGAGGAATTGTGTATCTCCCTCCATCCTTGCAAGATACCATCCTGACCCTAAGTTCACCCACTCAACAAATACTGTATTTACTGAACACAAGATACTGTGTTAAGTGAAGTGGTGATCAAAATAATATGGTTGCTATTTTCATGAAAATCACAGAGTAGTGGGAAGGATAGACAGAAAACAACTATGTGTATAATTATTATTTATAAGATAAAAGAACAAAAAGATATACATGGATTCCACACCAAAACAAGCACTAATACTCTATCTATGCTCTGAAAGCTAGAAACCTAGGCTGCTAGGAACTCATGTATAAAGACCCTGAATCAAACGAACAACTTGAATGGAAAAGGCAAGAAGTAACACAGTGATTAATTAAACTCCATTCCTCATGTCAGGAACTAATAGTTTCTTACTAAGAGGATAAAGCTAGCTTTATGGAGAAGATGATATTTAGATTGAAACTTTGGGAGGATGATAAAGAAATGTGGTAAAGGACACTGGCTACCAGAATGAAAGTGTAAACTCCACATCTGACCCTTATTTTATGCCCCTTGGATTCCAGAACTAATGTGGTTTACAATTTCCATAATTCCTGGTGCTCTGTGGTGGGAGATTAAAAAGAGCTTTGTTCCCTACCTGGTGCCTGGGGTGGGAGATTAAAAAGAGCAAAAGACCATTACTTCTATCATTATTTAGTTGAGTAAGTTTTTTTAAAACCTCAAAGAAATCCTTAAAAATTTAAGAAAGTATTAGAAATAACCCAAAGTTTGGAAGCTAATGAAGTTGGAAAAAATGATATTTATTAAAACTTAATAAAGTTTAGTCAAACTCACTGATACTTGGGAAACCCCAGCTCCTGCCTTCTTTCCCTTAACTTAAAAAAGCCTATCTGAGGGACTTTTATTCAAACTTTAACCATTTTATCCCTAACTCTTCCCATTTTGGTTCTAATTCTTCAAATGCTAGTGGGTACATAAGAATTCAATTTTTAAAAAAGATTTAATTTATTTGAGGGAGAGAGAGAGAGAGTGAGAGAAAGAGAAAGCACAAGGTGGGGGCGGGGGAGGATGGTCAGAGGGAGAAGCAAACTCCCTGCTGAGCAGAGAGCCTGATGTGGAACTCTCTCCTGAGACACTGGGATCATGAACTTGAGCAGGTGGCAGATGTTAACCGACTGAGCCACCCAGGTGCCCCATAGGAGTTAATTTTATTATTATTTTTATTAAATATATGTGTACATTATACATAATGTATATTATCCATATTTATCTGAAAAATATATGTATGCAATCTGTTAGATTTACATGTCTGATGAAATTCACAACACATTTCTTATTAAAATAAAAAAAGATTGAAATTAAATAACTTATTCAAGAAGAGTTGAGTTCTGTATCCTTATAGAGTGTGCATATCAACAGGAGTCTATTACATCTCAGTAATACTCTTATCATAATTGGAAAGTTAGCCACTAAAACTTAATTTTCACTATTAAACTGGAAAGACAATGTTCTTTGCCAAAAGGAAGTTGTCAAAAATTAGGATTTAGGTAATTTAGATGCTCTCTATTTTCATTACCAGAATATCCTTTGAGAAGACATTGTATTAATAATAAATAGCTGGTGTTTATAAATGTTCATTGATGTGTATGCATGTGTGCCTGCCTTGTCCCTTGTAGTGAAAGGTGTCTTGTTTTAAAACAAAAATGCACGTGCAATACTATTGTAACTAATAAATCATGTATGAAAAATGTGAAAGATGGCATTATATATCAGTCAGTGCTTCTTTGTATAATTAGATATATTTTCTTCAGTTTCTGCAGACCATCTATGACATTTTTGTTTTAAAAGTTCATTCATAATGTAAATGAATAATGCATTTTCCCATGATGGACACCCTGAACACTCATCTCATGTCACTGATGATGGGGCTGTCACAAATGCAAGAAGAGATATGATAACTAGAGGAGTTATTTTTTACCCCACCAAATGTTAAGAAAAAAAAAATCACTATGCATTAGCATTGGACACTTTGCCCACTTATACAATTTATAGGGATCAACTTTCTAGAAAGCCATGGATGCCTCCCATCTGTTGATTTACTCTCTAGGAAGGAGGAAATTTCAGTTTTTGCCACTATATTTTCATGTAAGAGTAAAAGGAGGAATTTATCTGTGGTAAGACACTGGGAGCAAGTAAAACTCTGTAACATGTAACCCACTGAGGAATTTCTTAATAGAAAGTGCCATTTTGGAATTAAATAACTATTTTATAGTTATATAATAACTATATATAACTATATATATATAACTATATATAATTATATATCTATAACTATATAACTGTATAACTACAATATAGTTAAATTTTATAACTATTTTAATAAGGAAGACTTTTCTATTTAATTATTTTTTTTAAGAGAGAGGGGGGGCAGAGGGGTATAGCAGAAGGAAAGAGAAAGAGAACCTTAAGCTGACTCTAAGTCCAAGGCAGGGCTTGATCTCATGACATTATGACCATGACCTGAGCCAAAATCTTCACCTACTGAGCCACCCAGGCACTCCAGGAAGACACATTTTTGAATTTGGGTTTATTTGACAATTCTGGGCAAAGTCAAGTATTTTACAATATATATTTGAAAGACATAAGAATATATTGAATAATGCATATTTTTAAATAACTCCTTATTTATATCCTCCCATTCTCTTCTGACAACAGTCTTGCTATGCCGTGTATGCATATGTCATATTAACCTGGTTATAATTATAAAACAATTCATAGGATAATGAGAAGTAAATCCCAAGGTTTCTAACTTTTAATCTGGTTTTATTATTATGATAGTTAAAATAAAACTCTCCTCTGAAATATTGAATAACAGAAATAAAAAGTATGCATTATTTTAAAATGGTTCAGGAATCTCTTAAATTATCTAGTTGTTAGTATCATCCCTTCCCTAATTTTAAAATCCTTATTTGGCAATCTTTATATTATAGATATCACCTTACATAGCACAAAATGTATACTTAATAAATATCTGTTAAATAAATGCACAAGTATTAATGGACTTTGTTTTAGTTTAATTGTTTTACTACTATCTTTTCACCTTGTTGTTTTTTTGCCTCCATCAGAAAATAGAATTCCCTCTAGCTTTCTAGTCTCAGAATATATAAATGCATCTTTTATTTTTTTAAGATTTTATTTATTTGACAGAGAGAGAGGGAGAGGTCACCAGTAGGCAGAGAGGCAGGCAGAGAGAGAGGGGGAAGAAGGCTCTCCATCAAGCAGAGAGCCCAATGTGGGCCTCGATCCCAAGACCCTAAAATCATGCCAAAGGCAGAGACTTAACCCACTGAGCCACCAAGGTACCTTAAATGCATCTCTTTAATCCAGATTATCAAACTTCCTTTTCATCTGGCTAAATTCGAGAGAATAGCTTTAATACATCACAAAGTAATCAAAGCAAACGCCCAGGGATGGTTAGAACAAAGTCTGGAGTCCTATATTTAAATATATTACAGTATGACATATGAAATTTTAATGGCTAAGTTTCTAATTGGTATGGGAGTGTCTTAAATGTAATAAAATCCTAATACGTACACTCACTGCTGTAAGAATATCTAACAGAAGTTTTCTTGAAGAAATGCATTTTTTGCCCCAAGATATTCATTATTCTAAATTTAATACCAATACATGTGTGCATGCCCACACACAATCCAATACAACCAATTTTGTATGATGAGTTCTTAAGGAAAGGTAGATACTGACGACATTATAAATCCTTTTCACTTGTTAGAACACAGAGAAATGAATTCCTACTCATTTACCACCCAAACATGTACTTCAAGTCTATATTTTTCTCATTCCTGCTACTAATATCTTTCCCAAGGTCAATATACAAATAGATATACACGTTCAGGAGAAAAAAAAAAAACTAAAAGAACATGTGTATACATCTTTTGGAACTGAAAGCACATCTGGACAATGCTGCTCAGCTTTTAGAAGCTCTTTATGTATATCTTTGATGGAAAATGGAAACAGATAATTAAAATAGTGATAATTTAAATGTTTTCTTTCACAGTTTTTGAAGGATATATGTGGCTTATAATTTGGTGAGTAGGTATGAACATGATCCCATAAAGATATAGATACCCGGTTCTGTAGTGGACAGTACAGAAAGTTTTAATAAAACTTTCTACTTATTGTTCTTGAACAGGTTAGTTGTTTCTTAGTTCTAGTTTCCTAATTGATTAAAGTGAAATGTGCCCTAAAGATACAAACATAGTGATCCGAAGGGGCACGTGTACCCGAATGTTTATAGCAGCAATGTCTACAATAGCCAGACTATGGAAAGAACCTAGATGTCCATCAACAGATGAATGGATAAAGAAGATGTGGTATATATACACAATGGAATACTATGCAGCCATCAAAAGAAATGAAATCTTGCCATTTGCGACGACGTGGATGGAACTAGAGCGTATCATGCTTAGTGAAATAAGTCAATCGGAGAAAGACAACTATCATATGATCTCCCTGATATGAGGACATGGAGAAGCAACATGGGGGGGTAGGAGATAGGAGAAGAATAAATGAAACAAGATGGGATTGGGAGGGAGACAAACCATAAATGACTCTTAATCTCACAAAACAAACTGGGGGTTGCTGCGGGGAGGTGGGATTGGGGGAGGGGGAGCGGGCTATGGACATTGGGGAGGGGAAGCGAACCATAAGAGACTATGGACTCTGAAAAACAACCTGAGGGTTTTGAAGGGTCAGGGGTGGGAGGTTGGGGCAACCTGAGGGTTTTGAAGGGTCAGGGGTGGGAGGTTGGGGGAACAGGTGGTGGGTAATGGGGAGGGCACGTTTTGCATGGAGCACTGGGTGTTGTGCAAAAAGAATGAATACTGTTACGCTGAAAAAATAAATAAAATGAGAAAAAAAAAAAAAAAAAGAAAGGGATAATACATTCATTATGGATATATCCAGTATCTATTGATATAATAACTTTGGGTAATAAACAGCCCCAAAACTCAGTGTCTTAATGCAGTAATCTTTTGTTATTACTTAGGAGTCTTTTTGGTCATCTGGATGGTGCCACTGATCTAGACTGAGATTAATTCATAGTGTCTACACTCACTAGTATATCTGTAACCAGTTAGTAGGTCATTTGGACACTGGCTTTTCTAGGATAGCCTCAGCTAGGATTCTCTATCTCTGCTTTACATGATCTTTCAACCTGGATTAGACTTCCTTTCCTCTTTCCTTTAGAATCCTTCTGAACTAATAAAAGTACTCAAAGGCCTGAGCTTGAATCTAAGCACACTGCTGGCAAAAGTAAATCACCGGTTCACCTAGATTCAAGGAGTGGGGCACAGATGTTATCCTGTAAAGAGTGAGCAGAAAGTCCCATTGGAAGAGAGAAGTGGAGAATTGGGGCCGTTTTTTTCAATACATCTACTATTATATGGTTTTGTAAATTTTAAGTAAGATAATGTATAATATATATACAGTTCTTGACAATGCTGCAGTCTCTCCATATCGTCCTTTATTTTACAGAAGAGGAGACAGAAGTATAGAGAGTATAATGGGTTTACTGAAGGTGACTTAATAGTAAAAATCAAATTTGTCTTCAGAACCTAGACCTCCTGCTTCCTATGTACCTGCAAAGCAGCTCATTCTTGTAGAATGCTATAAATGATATATTGCAATAAAGAAAGCAGATGGAACTTGATTATTCCGTAGTTATGCCTTACAGTGTAGCAGTATGTATTGGTGATAATTTTGTTGCATTCTAATCCTATGTAATTTAAGGGGCAAATTTTTATTTTATTACTAATTTTTAATACCACCCAATCTGTTGTTATTAGCAAGCTGATCTTTAACTTGAAAGAGAGTCCAGGGAATATTCTTTCAGTTTTTACACACTTCTAGCTGGAAAGCAAAAAACGCATCAGACATATTTAAGAAAGTGTCAACTTAAACCCTGATAGAATATAGGTGATACTTTATTGTTACTTAGGTTTTTGGTATTTGGTATTCTTAGATTTCACTTTTTATTTGCTGTGTAATTTTAAAGGCTTCAGAAATAACATCTCAAATGATTAACAGTATTGGCAAATCTCTAATTGTCATTTGGAGGAACCACTGTCAATACTGTCTGAGATTCTTCTTTTTTTTTTTTTTTTTTTTTTTTTTAAAGATTTTATTTATTTGACAGAGAGAGATCACAAGTAGGCAGAGAGGCAGGCAGAGAGAGTGAGAGGGAAGCAGGCTCCCCACCGAACAGAGAGCCCGATGCGGGACTCGATCCCACGACCCTGAGATCATGACCTGAGCCGAAGGCAGCGGCTTAAACCACTAAGCCACCCAGGCGCCCCTGAGATTCTTCTTTTAACCTTGATAAATCTTCCACTTGCACCAGATAAAAATGAAGCAACTCATGCTAGGCCTTGTGCCAATTATATAATAGCCAAGGAAAACAATGATATTGCTAAATAAAACCACTTCGTGGTATGAAAGGTAATTTTATTTGAACCATAATGTTACAATGCACAATTACAATTATTTCATAATTGTTAGTTCTAATGATGAAGATTTGCATTATTTAAGTGTACCTTGTATAAAGTTTTTAATATATTTGTAATTCATGTTGGCATATTTTATTTATTGCATTCTAAAATGACTTTGTACTTTACATATGGTTTTGCTTTCAATTTTTGTAAGAGAAAGTCCCTATGCTTCATTTTGTGTTGAAAAAGTAAAAACACATGTTTCTGTTTGTTTCCTTTTTGGATTAGCCTTATCCTTTTTTGAAAATTGAATTTGGGGGCACCTGGGTGACTCAGTTGGCTTAGTGACTGACTCTTGGTTTTCCCAGGTTGTGATCTCAGGGTAATGACATTGAGCCACACTTCAGGCTCTACACTCAGTGTGGAGTCTGCTTAAGACTCTTTCTCCCTCTGGGGGCGCCTGGGTGGCTCAGTGGGCTAAAGCCTCTGCTTTCGGCTCAGGTCATGATCCCAGGGTTCTGGGATCGAGCCCCCGCATCGGGCTCTCCGCTCTGCGGACAGCCTGCTTCCTCCTCTCTCTCTGTGCCTGCCTCTCTGCCAACTTGTGATCTCTCTGTCAAATAAATAAATAAAATCTTTAAAAAAAAAAAAAGACTCTTTCTCCCTCTCCCTCTGCCCATTCCACCCCCCCAAAAAAAATCTTTAAAAAAAAAAGGAAATGAAATTGAATTTCAATTAGATCAAGGTATGAAGGCATCTGGATTTGGTGGGGTATGTCCCTCAGCACCTCCTCATCTTTCTGCTCTGATTGTTTCAGTTTCTATTTGGACAGTCCTGGTGCCCATCGAATGTTTTACTGTTTTATCTTAATAAGTCTATTTACCTTAATACAAACATAAATAGAAACAATGATAAGCATTCGGTATTTCAGCTTAATTTTTTAAAGTAGTACAGGATGACACCTCTGTTATTTTTCCAGCCTGCTGAATCAGTGTCTCAGGGAAGGGGGTTCAGGATCTGTGCTTTTTAATGAGTGTCCTAAAGAATTCTTAAGACCAGAAAATATTTATACTGAAGAACTGATATAGTAAACTAGACATCACTGGATGTAAATTAGGATCTAAACTTAGCTATGATTTGTGTAACTCTCAGTAAATTGACTAATCATACCAGACCTCCTATTCTTATCCTATAAAATAATCAAAAAACACAATGTCATCCAAGTTTCTTACCTTTCATTCAGCTAATTTTGGAATCAAAAGGAAGTACATTTGGAAATTTAAAAAAATGTATACAAATATAAAATATCAATTTTCCTGTGCTTAAGGCTGCTGCTGATGTCTACTCTTTGGAGTATAGCCATTTACTTTTCTCAACCCTCAACAGAATTGGTTGATAGCTATATCTTTCTTCTGTTCTATTTTGTTTTGAAGTTCAAGTGTGTGATTTAATAATCATAGAATTAATTTTGCACAAGTGGGATACAGAAAATGTAAAATGCTAACTAGTATCAGAAATTGTATACTTTCTGAGGGTGCCTGGGTGGCTTAGTGGGTTAAGCCTCTGCCTTCAGCTCAGGTCATGGTCCCAGGGTCCTGGGATCAAGCCCTGCATCAGGCTCTCTGCTCAGCAGGGAGCCTGCTTTCCCTTCCCCTCTGCCTGCTTCTGTGCCTACTTGTGATCTCTCTCTCTCTCTCTCTCTCTCTTTCTGTCAAATAGATAAATAAAAGTAAAATCTTAAAAAAAAGAAATTGTATGCTTTCTGAATAAATGTATTTCAAGTTCTTAAAAAGTTGTAAGTTTTGACCTAAATATAATGAGGATAAAGATGATTTTCTACATTTATATGTCATGTAGCATTGTCAAAATAAAATATTTATTTTTCATTGATAGAATGTAACTTACAGCATCATTTCTATTCCTGCTGAAATATTACCAATTAAATAAAACATGAGCTCTAGAGACAGTTGTTGCTTTCATTTCTGTATATGGATTTCAGAACTCTCTGTTCAGTCTCCTAGAGCATACCCCAAACCGATTTCTACCTAATGTATTTTATGCATTCTGGCACTTTGAATTCTGACACAAACCAAATTTCTGAATAAGTTAGAATATCAGCAAGGTCAGTGCTTGAGTTTGGGTTCACTAGGCAAACTTTCATCTTCATCAGGAAAACAATGCAAGGGCAGTTATAAGGCCCTTTGCTAATGACTAATAGAAAAGAATAAGGAAATTCAATAATATAATTAAGTTTGGCATAAAAAATGAGAATAAAATTGAGTATATTCAAATTTTAAGCAAATTAAATACATCTGAACTATATTGTATTCTCAAGGATGAGTAAATAAATAATGGTTTATGCTACTTATCAGATAACTAATCCATTCTGCAACAGACTGGTGTTTTTATTTCTCCCAAATTCAGTCTCTCTTTTTGCTAATAGAAGTCTATATGTCAAAACTTCTCTATACTTCTTTAATATGCCCTCTCCTCCCTCCCCAGTAAAAGAAGATACCATGTTTTTGCATGTGTGTGCTCCTCTTGGAGGTAGGTGAAGACAAGGAATACTGAGGAGTACCTCTGCACTTTCCTTGGATCTCTGAGAAGCAGTAAGTGTACTGACAGTGCAATGATTGTCTTCTTTATCTGTAGTTAATCATGGCAGCAAGGAAAAAGGAGGGAAAAGCATAAACATGCAAAAGAGACATTTCTAAAGGAGAGAAGGAAACAATAAGGAGGAAAGTCATATTTTCTGTGCAACCATGTGTGAACCAGGGGTGTGCTCTGGACATTTGTGCCTCAGAAAAGGGAATAGTTAATGTATGAACCATTCAAAATTTCCTATGATCTCTGAAACTGTTCTCATGGAGAATCTCTTTGTGGGGGGAAGAATTTTGAATGATTATGGTAATATTTGAAACTATAAGGTAAATCAGTTCCTTAACTGAAATTAGGATCTCTGTTGACACTAGCTTTTTGAGGTTCTAGTGTGAAAGTGTGAATGTACATGTGATGCTGTTCTGTTTTTCAGAAGGATCAGTAAGTTGAATCTTTGCTAAGCTATTCTAATTGATATTATAACCCCAACTTTGTTGCAGGAGGCTTAGCAAATAGTGTTAGCAGGCACAAAGTTTCCAACTCCAGTAATGCAGAAGTTTTATGTGTTGGGGTTTCTGATATCTCCATGAAAATGGAGTTTGTACCAAACAAAACAAAACAAAACAACCACCACCACAACAAAAAACATTCTTTAGTATTTCATGATGAAATTGCTAAGGAAGTGAACCCACCCAGTACTAGTTATTAGCTGCAGGGTTGTTCTGATGTTCTGATGTTACGATGTGTGTGTGTGTGTATTGTGTGCATGTGTGGTGTGCTTGGGCAAGTGGAAAGTTCTTAAGAACAATTTCAGGGTAGCTTCTTAATAGCCCATTGCTTTGCTGTAAGAGTAGAATAACCCTGTTTATATATTTATACATTCTCTTTCATAACCTTGTATGTATACTTATCTTTGCATGACTTTGAGAGAATTTGTGTATAAAGATAGAGGAATCACATTAAAAAAAAAAGCTCATCCATCAACAGTTTTTGCAGCTTTATAAGCACTGAAAACTTAATGTGAATACTCAGTTGTTGCCATTTTCATTTCCTCAATCATTGGACATTAGATCATTTGATGTGTTTTTAAAGTAATTATAGCACAAAAGTGTCTACTGTTGATTATGACAAATGTCTGTCAAGCTGTGAACTATCTAGAGAAGTGTTCAAATCTATTAAAAACTCTAATGATCTTTTCTATAATTTATTTAACTCTAGGCAGAGGCTGATGTGGCAGAATTAAATTTAATATTATTCAGTGATACTAGATTATCCCAGGAGTTAACACTGACAAAAGTCAAAGAAAAAGGGGGAAAAAAAGAATAATAGTTTAAAAAAAACTACACTTACAATTTTAAATAAACTAGAAAAAAGGTTTTTTAGGTATATATTAATTCATTTCAATTCTTTCAAAGAATCACTGAGTGATTAATCTGTGTTAGGTACAGTGTTGAGTATTGGAGACTGAGTGAAGAATCAGCTACTTTCTATACTCTTGGGGGTTTTAAAATTTGTGAAGACTGAGAAGTACAGAGTCAAATACAATATAAAATAAGTGTTATTAATGGGGTGCCTGGGTGGCTCAGTGGGTTAAAGCCTCTGCCTTTGGCTCAGGTCATGATCCCAGGGTCCTGGGATCGAGTCCCGCATCGGGCTCTCTGCTTGGCGGGGAGCCTGCTTCCTCCTCTCTCTCTGCCTGCCTCTCTGCCTATTTGTGATCTCTCTCTGTCGAATAAATAAAATCTTAAAAAAAAATAAGTGTTATTAGGGTAAGAGGGTCATGGGGGAAGAACAACTAAACAAATCTTAATTGAAAGAGTTCCTGGAGGAAGGATTATTTAAATATCTGGATGGTATAGAGTTAGTCTGTGCAGGACAAAGGAGAGCAGAAGAAAAAGCTATTTGCAGCTGAAACTATAGCATACGCAAAGGATCAGCAGAATCAGAGTCTTACAAAATCAATAAACTGAAAATCATTCTGTATGCTACAACATGAGAGTGTAAGATAAACATCTCAAACTTGGGATGTGAGAGTGTAATGGGATCTTAGAAGATGGAATAAGAAGTTTAGGATCTTTGGGATTCAGTGAACATTTTTAATTAGAGCAGTGATATGACCAGATGTGTATTAAAAAAAAAAAAAGAAGAAGGAATAGAGTAAGTCTCTTGCAGTTACAGGGAACACTGAAATGAAGGAAGACTGGATAAAAGGAGACCAGATCCAGCAGAGAGATAATTGCAACAAATTCAAGGATAGCACTTGCAGTTCCCTCTTGGACAACTGGGGGTTTAATGGTTCAAATCACCAAGATCAGAGACATAGGGAGAGCAGGTTTCTCTGTGTGATGAGATGGAGTTTGGTTTCAAACATTATGAATTTGAGAATTCATATAGGATAGTTTCATGGGAAAGAGTTGGAAGGCATCAGTGTGGAAAAGATTTATGGTCAACACAGAGATTAAGAGGAGTGACCACTTGTCATCCATACCCTGTTGTAGTTGATGTTAAGAGATGGGAAAGCAAGACATGAACAGTTAACCAGTTCCCCTCCAAATTACTGGCAGATACAAACAGGGAGTAAGTAGGGATTCTTTCAAACTTTTTTTTTTCCTGTTTCTGTATAATCTGATCAAGATGATTCAGGTTATTTGTTGCTTTTTGTTTATTTCATACTTAGAATACTGATTTATTTGCGTCTGACCTAAATGACCTAGGGAGTTTGCTGTTTTATATTTATCATATATATCAGCCAGTATAAATGTCTCACTCACATGGTCTCAGTTCCGTATTCTTTTTATTCCCATGTGTTTGTGGATGTGACTGCAGAGTGCCTTTGCTTTCAACAGCCTGCACCTGCAGCTCCTGAAGCTTGCTTTCCTCAAAGGCCCAGAAAACGAGACATCCTAGAATTTTATATCGTTCTTTGGTGGCCTCCAACTAAGGACTGGGAGATGTGGGACCAAGAATGCTCCAGATTTCTTTGCACAGGTTAGGACAATTCTGAGGCACAATTTACATCATCTTGAGGATTCTGCCTAGTATCACAACCTTGGTTGGCTTGCTCACCTCTGTTCTGCTCTTTCAACTTTTTGCTGTTTCCTTAAAGTATTCATGTAATAAATCACTTTCTTACAAATCCCCATCTAAGGCTTGACTTCTGGAAATGTATCCTAAGACATATTATTTTCATGTTTACTTTAATAATCGCCATGTCCTTCTCCATGCTGGTTCACAAAGACCTATGTAATGTGTGATTCCATCTCAACATATAAATCTGAAACAATGTACTTGATGGTTTCCAAGGTAGTCTTGTCTCTGATCTTTGGGTTATATTGTATAAAATAAGCATTCTAAGTTTGGAATTCATAATAGAGGTAAATATTCTATATATATGTATACATACAAACTTGGAGGAATGAATCTACTTGTGTCTTTCAGGGGATTTTCAATTCCAACTGACAGAAATCCAACTAAAATTAGATTAAAACAAAAAAGGTAACTAATTATCACATGCAACTCCCGTCTCCGAAGAGTGAGACTGACCTCAAGGCATTGCAAAATTTGGGATTCAATGGTATCATGAGAAGGCAATCTTCCTCTTGTATGTTTTGCTTGTTTGCTTCAATTATGTTCATTCTGACAGGTTCTTTCTGTGAGGAGATACAATGGCTGCTGGAAACCTTAAGCCTACAGTGTCCTCATAAATCTGTTTCCACAGCTGCTATAAAAAAAAAAATGCAATTCTTTATTCCCTTTGGTGATGACCTATTTTTTTAAATCTTTGTCTCTAGTAGTTTTTAGAATTTTCTCTCTTATTCCCACTGTTGTGCAGTTTCACAATGACTTATCTTGTTATGGGATCTTTTCTTAACTTATTGTGCAGGACTCTGCAGGTTCTTTTAGTCTAGAAACTTCTGTTATTTAGGACTTGGAATTTTCATATTATTATATGGAGAGTAACTTTACTTGCATTATCCTTTCTCTTTTCCTGAAATCTGAATTATTTTAATCAAGCATAATGAGAGAATTTTCTTAACATTTCTATTTTTAATTTCATTTTTTATTCTATTTTGTGACTGATAATTTCAAGATTATGTGTCACATTTACTATTTACTATTATCTACCTCCTTATTCTTAAATTCTAATAACTTTTTTCTTATTATCTAAAATTTTATTTATTTTCTAGAAAAGCGTTCCTTTATTTCCTGGATGCCCTATCTTTTTAGGATAATTTTTTAATGATCCTACTGATTCCTATATTTTCTCATTTAGTCAAATTTCTTTATTCTATTGTTACTTTTTGTCTAGTTTTAAATCTCCAGGAGTTTTCCTTAAATTTCTGGTGATTTTCAGGTATCCTGTCATAGTTAAATGTTAAAGTCAAAGAAACTAACAGAAAAATTCAGTGTATCTGGACAAAACTATTATTGATGGAAGAGCTTTACTTTATATTGATCAGTTAGAAGCCTCTCTGTTTCACTGGGAAATCCCAAAAGGCCCATATCTGTGAGTTTTTGTGCTTCCAGTTAGTCTGTTTTCCTTTTTGGAATTCCATAATCATTTGTCTGGCTAAAAGCCTGTTTGCTTCTGTTTTGAAGACAATGTGAAAAATGGGAAAATGAGGCTTCCTAACAAAGATATTTATGTAATATCACCTTAATACTTGTATTTGATGTCCAGGAAATCAAAACCTCTTTTGGTCAGCCCTCTCAGAATGCCAACCTTCAATAAATTTGCTGTTTAACAAGTTACTCCAAAACTTAGTGACTTGAAACAATAATAATCATTTATTATCCCCCAGAGTTTTGGTAAATCTGTAATTCAGGAACAGCTTTTCTGGATGGTTCTGGCTCATGGTCTCTCAGTGAGCTTGTGATTAAATGCCTTCCAGGCTTCAGTCATCTGAAGGCTTCACTGGAGCTGGAGAATCTGCTTCCCAAGGTTGTTAACAGATATAGGTGACACTGGCTATTGATAGAAGTGCTCCAAGAAGGGCATTCCCCAGGGAATCTGAAGTATACTCAGCATGGTGGTTAGATTCCTAGAGCAAGTGATCCAGGAGGCAAAGTGAGAGCCAAAATGCCTTTTATGAAATGCCTCAGAATTTACATACTGCCACTTACATAATTTTCTATGTGTCACATATTTTGGCTCTGATTCATTGTGGGAAGGTCCTTTACAAGGGTATGACCATGGATGTTAAGGATCCTTGGGAGCCACCTAGGAGGATGTCTACCACAAAGGTTTTATGCTGCCAGTTGTTTGTATTCTTATTTCCTTATCACTAAACATTAGTAGAAATGGGGGCCACAATAGGTATAACTTTTTATAATCTGATTTATATATACAATAAATATATATATATACCGGGGAGGAGTCAAGATGGCGGAGAAGTAGCAGGCTGAGACTACATCAGGTGGCAGGAGATCAGCTCGATAGCTTATCTAAACACTGCAAACACCTACAAATCCAACAGGAGATCGAAGAGAAGAAGAACAGCAATTCTAGAAACAGAAAATCAACCACTTTCTGAAAGGTAGGACTGGCAGAGAAGTGAATCTAAAATGACGGGAAGATAGACCGCAGGGGGAGGGACCGGCTCCCGGCAAGCGACGGAAAACGGAGCACAAAATCAGGACTTTCAAAAGTCTGTTCCACTGAGGGACATTGCTCCAGAGACTAAACCGGGGTGAAGCCCACGCAGCGTCAGCGTGGCTCCAGGTCCCGCAGGGTCACAGAAGGATTGGGGGTGTAGGAGTGTCGCAGAGCTCGCAAGTGTTAGAACAGAGAAGCCGGCTACAGAGACAGAGCCGAGGACTGAACTCTCAGCTCGGGGTTACCTTGAACTAGTCGTGGGCTGGGTGAGCTCGGAGCGTGGCTGGAGGCTGGGGATATGGGAGTGATTGGGTGCTGTCCTCTGGGGGCGCACTGAGGAGTGGGGCCCCAGGCTCTCGGCTCCTACGGGCCAGAGACTAGGAGGCCACCATTTTCATTCCCGTCCTCCGGAACTCTATGGAAAGCATTCAGGGAACAGAAGCTCCCAAAATCGAACCCGAGCGGATTACTTAGTCCGGCCCCTGGTAAGGGCGGTGCAATTCCGCCTGGGGCAAAGACACTTGAGAGTCACTACAACAGGCCCCTCCCCCAGAAGATCAACCAAATATCCAGCCAGGACGAAGTACATCTATCAAGGAAAGCAGGTTCAATACCTAGGACAGCAGTGGAATTCCACAGGAGGAGAAAGCAAAGCACGGAACTCATGGCTTTCTCCCCATGATTCCTTAGTCTTGCGGTTAATTCAATATTTTTTTTTCAATTTTTTTTCTTTCTTTTTTCTTCTTCTGCTACATTTTTTAAAACCTTTACCCTTTTCTTTTTTAACATTTTTTGATGAGTTTATCTAAAATATATATTTTTTCTTCCTTTTTTATATTTTTTATTTGTTTTATTTTTAAGATTTCTCTTTTTTGTTCTGACCTTTTTAATCCCCTTTCTCCCCCCCACAATTTGGGGTCACTTCTGATTTGGTTACAGCGCATTTTTCTGGGGTCTTTGCCACCCTTTTAGTATTTTATTTGATCCTTCATATCCTCTTATCTGGACAAAATGACAAGGCGGAAAAAAATCTCCACAAACAAAAGAACAAGAGGCAGTACCGAAGGCTAGGGACCTAATCAACACAGACATTGGTAATATGTCAGATCTAGAGTTCAGAATGACGATTCTGAACGTTCTAGCCGGGCTCGAAAAAGGCATGGAAGATATTAGAGAAACCCTCTCTGGAGATATAAAAGCCCTTTCTGGAGAAATTAAAGAACTAAAATCTAACCAAGTTGAAATCAAAAAAGCTATTAATGAGGTGCAGTCAAAAATGGAGGCTATCACTGCGAGGATCAATGAGGCAGAAGAAAGAATTAGTGATATAGAAGACCAAATGACAGAGAATAAAGAAGCCGAGCAAAAGAGGGACAAACAGCTACTGGACAACGAGGGGAGAATTCGAGAGATAAGTGACACCATAAGACGAAACAACATTAGAATAATTGGGATTCCAGAAGAAGAAGAAAGAGAGAGGGGAGCAGAAGGACTATTGGAGAGAATTATTGGAGAGAATTTTCCTAATATGGCAAAGGGAACAAGCATCAAAATCCAGCAGGTGCAGAGAACCCCCCTCAAAGTCAACAAGATTAGGTCCACACCCCGACACCTAATAGTAAAATTTACAAGTCTTAGTGACAAAGAGAAAATCCTGAAAGCAGCCCGGGAAAAGAAGTCTGTAACATACAATGGTAAAAATATTAGATTGGCAGCAGACTTATCCACAGAGACTTGGCAGGCCAGAAAGAGCTGGCATGATATATTCAGAGCACTAAACAAGAAAAACATGTAGCCAAGAATACTCTATCCAGCTAGGCTATCATTGAAAATAGAAGGAGAGATAAAAAGCTTCCAGGACAAACAGAAACTGAAAGAATTTGCAAACACCAAACCAGCTCTACAGGAAATATTGAAAGGGGTCCTCTAAGCAAAGAGAGAGCCTAAAAGTAGTAGATCAGAAAGGTACAGAGACAATGTACAGTAACAGACACCTTACAGGCTACTAATGGCACTAAATTCATATCTCTCAATAGTTACCCTGAATGTTAATGGGCTAAATGCCCCAATCAAAAGACACAGGGTATCAGAATGGATAAAAAAAACAAAACCCATCTATATGTTGCCTACAAGAAACTCATTTTAGACGCGAAGACACCTCCAGATTTAAAGTGAGGGGGTGGAAAACAATTTACCATGCTAATGGGCATCAGAAGAAAGCTGGGGTGGTAATCCTTATATCAGATCAATTAGATTTTAAGCCAAAGACTATAACAAGAGATGAGGAAGGACATCATACTCAAAGGATCTGTCCAACAAGAAGATCTAACAATTCTAAATATCTATGCCCCTAACGGGGAGCAGCCAATTATAAAAACCAATTAATAACAAAATCAAAGAAACACATCAATAATAATACAGTAATAGTAGGGGACTTTAACACTCCCCTCACTGAAATGGACAGATCATCCAAGCCAAAGATCAACAAGGAAATAAAGGCCTTAAATGACACACTGGACCAGATGGACATCACAGATATATTCAGAACATTTCATCCCAAAGCAACAGAATACACATTCTTCTCTAGTGCACAACGAACATTCTCCAGAATAGATCACATCCTGGGTCACAAATCAGGTCTCAACTGGTATCAAAAGATTGGGATGATTCCCTGCATATTTTCAGACCACAACGCTCTGAAGCTAAAACTCAATCACAAGAGGAAAGCTGGAAAGAACCCAAATACATGGAGACTAAACAGCATCCTTCTAAAGAATGAATGGGTCAACCAGGAAAGTAAAGAAGAATTGAAAAAATTCATGGAATCAAATGATAATGAAAACACAACAGCTCAAAATCTGTGGGACACAGCAAAGGCAGTCCTGAGAGGAAAATATATAGCGGTACAAGCCTTTCTCAAGAAACAAGAAAGGTCTCAAGTACACAACATAAACTTACACCTAAAGGAGCTGGAGAAAGAACAAGAAAGAAACCCCAAATGCAGCAGGAGAAGAGAAATCATAAAGATCAGAGCAGAAATCAATGAAATAGAAACCAAAAAAACAATAGAAAAAATCAATGAAACTAGGAGCATGTTCTTTGAAAGAATCAATAAGATTGATAAACCCCTGGCCAGACTCATCAAAAAGAAAAGAGAAAGGACCCAAATAAATAAAATCATGAATGAAAGAGGAGAGATCACAACTAACACGAAGAAATACAGACAATTATAAGAACATACTATGAGAAACTCTACGCCAACAAATTTGACAATCTGGAAGAAATGGATGCATTCCTAGAGCCATATAAACTACCACAACTGAACCAGGAAGAAATAGAAAACCTGAACAGCCCCATTACCAGTAAGGAGATTGAAATAGTCATCAAAAATCTCCAAACAAACAAAAGCCCAGGGCCAGACGGCTTTCCAGGGGAATTCTACCAAACATTTAAAGAAGAACTAATTCCTATTCTCCTGAAACTGTTCCAAAAAATAGAAATGGAAGGAAAACTTCCAAACTCATTTTATGAGGCCACCATTACCTTGATCCCAAAACCAGACAAGGATCCCACCAAAAAAGAGAACTACAGACCAATATCCTTGATGAACAGAGATGCAAAAATTCTCACCAAAATACTAGCCAATAGGATTCAACAGTACATTAAAAGGATTATTCACCACGATCAAGTGGGATTTATTCCAGGGCTGCAGGGTTGGTTCAAAATCCGCAAATCAATCAATGTGATACAACACATTAATAAAAGAAAGAACAAGAACCATATGATACACTCAATAGATGCTGAAAAAGCATTTGACAAAGTACAGCATCCCTTCCTGATCAAAACTCTTCAAAGTGTAGGGATAGAGGACACATACCTCAATATTATCAAAGCCATTTGTGAAAAACCCACCGCAAATATCATTCTCAATGGAGAAAAACTGAAAGCTTTTCCGTTAAGGTCAGGAACACGGCAGGGATGTCCATTGTCACCACTGCTATTCAGCATAGCACTAGAAGTCCTAGCCTCAGTAATCAGACAACAAAAGGAAAGTAAAGGCATCCAAATCAGCAAAGAAGAAGTCAAACTATCACTCTTTGAGGATGATATGATACTATATGTGGAAATCCCAAAAGACTCCATTCTAAAACTGCTAGAACTTGTACAGGAATTCAGTAAAGTGTCAGTATATAAAATCAATGCACAGAAATCAGTTGCATTTCTGTACATCAGCAACAAGACAGAAGAAAGAGAAATTAAGGAGTCAATCCCATTTACAATTCTTCCCAAAACTATAAGATACCTAGGAATAAACCTAACCAAAGAGGCTAAGAATCTATATGCAGAAAACTATAAAGTACTCATGAAAGAAATTGAGGAAGACACAAAGAAATGGAAAAATGTTCCATGCTCCTGGATTGGAAGAATAAATACTGTTAAAATGTCCATGCAACCTAAAGCAATCTACACATTTAATGCAATCCCTATCAAAATACCATCCATTTTTTTTCAAAGAAATGTAACAAATAATCCTAAAATTTATATGGAACCAGAAAAGACCTCGAATAGCCAAAGGAATATTGAAAAAGAAAGCCAAAGTTGGTGGCATCACAATTCCGGACTTCAAGCTCTATTACAAAGCTGTCATCATCAAGACAGCATGGTACTGGCACAAAAACAGACACATAGATCAATGGAACAGAATAGAGAGCCCAGAGATAGACCCTCAACTCTATGGTCAACTAATCTACAAAGCAGGAAAAAATGTCCAATGGAAAAAAGACAGCATCTTCAATAAATGGTGCTGGGAAAATTGGACAGCCACATGCAGAAAAATGAAATTGGACCACTTCCTTACACCGCACATGAAAATAGACTCAAAATGGATGAAGGATCTCAATGTGAAAAAGGAATCCATCCAAATCCTTGAGGAGAGCACAGGCAGCAACCTCTTCGACCTCATCCCTAGCAACATCTTCCTAGGAACATCGGCAAAGGCAAGGGAAGCAAGGGCAAAAATGAACTATTGGGATTTCATCAAGATCAAAAGCTTTTGCACAGTAAAGGAAACAGTTAACAAAACCAAAAGACAACTGACAGAATGGGAGAAGATATTTGCAAATAACATATCAGATAAAGGGCTAGTATCCAAAATCTATAAGGAACTTAGCAAACTCAACACCCAAGAACAAACAATCCAATCAAGAAATGGGCAGAGGACTGAACAGACATTTCTGCAAAGAAGACATCCAGATGGCCAACAGACACATGAAAAAGTGCTCCACGTCACTCGGCATCAGGGAAATACAAATCAAAACCACAATGAGATATCACCTCACACCAGTCAGAATGGCTAAAATTAACAAGTCAGGAATTGACAGATGCTGGCGAGGATGCGGAGAAAGGGAAACCCTCCTCCACTGTTGGTGGGAATGTAAGCTGGTGCAGCCACTCTGGAAAACAGCATGGAGGTTCCTCATAATGTTGAAAATAGAACTACCCTATGACCCAGCAATTGCACTACTGGGTATTTACCCTAAAGATACAAACGTAGTGATCCGAAGGGGCACGTGCACCCGAATGTTTATAGCAGCAATGTCTACAATAGCCAAACTATGGAAAGCACCTAGATGTCCATCAACAGATGAATGGATAAAGAAAAGGTGGTATATATACACAATGGAATACTATGCAGCCATCAAAAGAAATGATATCTTGCCATTTGTGATGACGTGGATGGAACTAGAGGGTATCATGCTTAGTAAAATAAGTCAATCAGAGAAATACAACTATCATATGATCTCCCAGTCTATTTCTGGACTCTGTATTAGGCTCCACTGATCTATGTCAGTTTTTGTATCAGTACCATACTATCTTGATGATGACAGCTTTGTAATAAAGCCTGAAGCCTGGAATTATGATGCCACCAACATTGGCTTTCTTTTTCCATATTCCTTTGGCTACTCGAGGTCTTTTCTGGTTCCATATAAATTTTAGGATTATTTGTTCCATTTTCTTGAAAAAAAATGGGTGGGATTTTGATACGGATTGCATTGAATGTGTAGATTGCTTTAGGTTGCATGGACATTTTCACAATATTTGTTCTTCCAATCCAGGAGCATGGAACATTTTCCCATTTCTTTGTGTCTTCCTCAATTACTTTCATGAATATTTTATAGTTTACTGAATATAGATTCTTAGCCTCTTGGGTTAGGTTTATTCCTAGGTATCTTATGGTTTTGGGTCCAATTGTAAATGGGATTGACTCCTTAATTTCTCTTTGTTCTGTCTTATTGTTGGTGTACAGAAATGCAACTGATTTCTGTGCATTGATTTTATATTCTGACACTTTACTAAATTCCTGTACAAGTTGTAACAGTTTCGGAGTGGAGTCTTTTGGGTTTTCCACATATAGTATTATATCATCTGCAAGGAGTGATAGTTTGACTTCTTCTTTGCCGATTTGGATGTCTTTAATTTCTTTTTGTTGTCTCATTGCCGAGGCTAGGACTTCTAGTACTATGTTGAATAGCAGTGGTGATAATGGACATCCCTGCCGTGTTCCTGACCTTAGCAGAAAAGCTCTCAGTTTTTCTGCATTGAGAATGATATTTGCAGTGGGTTTTTCATAGATGGCTTTAAGAATATTGACGTATGTGCCCTCTATCCCTACACTTTGAAGAGTTTTGATCAGGAAGGGATGCTATACTTTTTCAAATGCTTTTTCAGCATCTATTGAGAGTATCATATGGTTCTTGTTCTTTCTTTTATTAATGTGTTGTATCACATTGATTGATTTGTGGATGTTGAACCAACCTTGCAGCCCTGGAATAAATCCCACTTGATCGTGGTGAATAATCCTTTTAATGTACTGTTGAATCCTATTGGCTAGTATTTTGGTGAGGAATTTCGCATCTGTGTTCATCAAAGATATTGGTCTGTAATTCTCTTTTATGGTAGGATCCTTGTCTGGTTTTGGGATCAAGGTGATGCTGTCCTCATAAAATGAGTTTGGAAAGGAATGGTTATTTCAACATTTCTTTGGCTATTTGGGGTCTTTTCTGGTTCCATTCAAATGTTAAGATTATTTGTTCCAGTTCTGTGAAAAAAGTTAATGGTATTTTGATAGGGATTGCATTGAATATATAGATTGCTTTGGGTAGCATAAACATTTTCCCAATATTTGTTCTTCCAGTCCATGAGTATGGAATGTTTTTCCATTTCTTTGTCTTCCTCAATTTCTTCCATGAGTGTTCTGTAGTTTTCTAAATACAGCTCCGTTGCCTCTTTGGTTAGGTTTATTCCTAGGTATCTTATGGTTTGGGGGGCAGTTGTTATTGGGATCGACTCCTTAATTTCTCTTTTTCTGTCTCATTGTTAATGTATAGAAATGCAGCTAATTTCTGTGCATTGATTTTATATCCTGCCATTTTGCTGAATTCCTGTATGAGTTCTAGCAATTTTGGGGTAGAGTCTTTGGGGTTTTCCACATAGAGTATCACATCATCTATAAAGAGTGAAAGTTTGACTTCTTTGCTGATTCAGATGCCTTTTATTTAGTTTTTGCCTTTACTTTTGCCTTTTGCCCTATTTTTGTTGCCTGATTGCTGAGGCTAGGACTTCTAGTACTTTGTTGAACAGCAGTGATGATAGTGGACATCCCTGCTATACCCTGACCTTAGGGAAAAAGCTTTCAGTTTTTCGCCATTGAAAATGATATTCACTGTGAGCTATTCATAAATGACTTTTATAATATTGAAGTATGTTCCCTCTATCCCTACACTGTGAAGAGTTTTAATCAAGGATGAATTCTGTACTTTGTCAAATGCTTTTTCAGCATCTATTGAAAGGATCATATGGTTCTTATCCTTTTATTTATGTAGTGTATCACATTGACCTATTTGTAGATGTTGAAGCACCCTTGTAGCCCAAGAATAAATCCCACTTGGTCATGGTGAATACTTTTGATGTACTGTTGAATCCTATTGGCTAGTATTTTGGCGAGAATTTTGGCATCCATGTTCATCAGGGATATTGTTCTGTAATTCCACTTTTTGGGATCAATGTAATGCTGACCTCAAAGAAAGGCTTTGAAAGTTTCCCTTTCATTTCTGTTTTTTTGAAACAGCTTCAAAAGAATAGGTATTAATTCTTTATGTGTTTGCTAGAATTCCCCTGGGAAGCCATCTGACCATGGACTTTTGTTTGTTGGTAGATTTTTTTTTTATTACTGCCCCAGTTTCCTGATGGCTATGGGTCTGTTCATGTTTTCCATTTCTTCCTGTTTCAGTTTTGGTAGTTTATACATCTCTAGGAGTTCATCCATTTCTTCCAGATTGCCTGATTTGGTGGCATATAGTTGTTCATAATATGTTCTTATAATTGTTTTATTTTTTCCGTGTTGGTTGTGATCTCTTCTCATTCGTAATTTTATTTATTTTCACCCTTTATCTTTTATTTTTGATAAGTCTGGCCAGGGGTTTATCAATCTTATTAATACTTTCAAAGAACCATCTCCTAGTTTTGTTGATTTGTTCTACTGTTCTTTTGGTTTTTATTTCATTTATTTCTGCTCTTATTTTTGTTATTTCTCTTCTCCTGCTGGGTTTAGGCTTTCTTTGCTGTTCTTTCTCTGGCTCCTTTAGGTGTCATTTTAGCTGGTGTATTTGAGTCTTTTCTAATTTTTTGAGAAAAGCTTGTATTGGTATGTACTTTCCTCTTAGGACCACCTTTGCTGTATCCTAAGGGTTTTGAACAGTTGTGTTTTCATTTTCATTTGTTTCCATGATTTTTTTAATTCTTCTTTAATTTCTTGGTTGACCCACTCATTCTTTAGTAGGGTACTCTTTAGCCCCCATTTATCTGAGGTCTTTCCGAATTTCCTCTTGTGATTGAGTTCCAGTTTCAAAACATTGTGGTCTGAAAATATGAGGTAATGATTGCACTATTTTGGTACCATTTGAGAACTGATTTGTGACCCAGTATGTGATCTATTCTGGAAAATGTTCCAGGTGTACCTGAGAAGAATGTGTATTATCTTCCTTTAGGATGGAATGTCCTGAATAAATCTGTGATGTCCATCTGGTCCAGTGTGTCATTCAAAGCCCTTATTTCCTTGTGATCCTCTGCTTAGGTGATCTATCCATTGCAGTGAGGGGTGTTAAAGTCCCCTACTGTTACTATATTATCAATGTGTTTCTTTGATTTTGTTATTAATCGGCTTATATAATTGGCTCCTCCCATGTTGGGGCATGAATATCTACAATTCTTAGATCTTCTTGTTAGACCCTTTAAGTATGATATAGTGTCCTTCCTCATGTCTTATTATGGTCTTTGGTTTAAAATCTAATTTGTCTGTTATAAGAATTGCCACCCAAGCTTTCTTTTGATGTCCATTAGCATGATAATTGTTTTCTACCCCCTCACATTTAATCTGGAGGTGTCTTTGTATCTAAAATTAGTCTCTTGCAGACAAGCATATTGATGCGTCTTACTTTTTTATCCAGTCTGATTCCTTGTGTCTTTTGCGTGGGGCATTTAGCCTATTTACATTCAGAGTAACTATTGAAAGATATGAATTGAGTGCCATTGTATTGCCTGTAAGGTGACTGTTATTGTATATTGCCTCTGTTCCTTTTTGCTTCTATGTTACTTTTGGGCTCTCTTTTTGCTTAGGGGATCCCTTTTAACAATTCTTGTAGGACTGGTTTGGTGATCAAAAATCCTTTCAGTTTCTGTTTCTCCTGGAAGCTTTTAATTTATCACCCTTTCTATTTTGAATGACATCCTACCTGGATAAAGTATTCTTGGCTGCATATTTTTCTCATTTAGTACACTGAATATATCATGCCAGTACTTTCTCGCTTGCTAGGTCTCTGTAGATGGGTCTGCTAACAATTCAGTATTTCTATCCTTGTAGTTTGCAGACCTCTTGTCTCAAGCTGTTTTCAGGATTTTCTCTTTGTCTCTGAGATTTGTAAGTTTCACTATTAGATGTTGGTGTGTTGACCTATTTTTCTTGATTTTGAGGAGGTTTCTGTGACTGCCGGATTTTGATCCCTGTTTTCTTCCCTAGATTAAGGAAGTTCTCCACTATAATTTCTTCCAGTTTACCTTCTGCCCCTCTCTCTCTTTCCTTTTCTTATGGGATCCCAGTTATTCTAATATTGTTCCACCTTATGGTATCACTTACCTCTTTAATTCTCTCCTTTTGATCCAGTTGTTGTTTATCTCTCTTTTTATCAGCTTCTTTATTCTCCATCATTTGGTCTTCTATATCACTAATTCTCTCTTCTGCCTCTATCCTAGCAGTTAGAGCCTCCATTTTTCATTGCAGCTCATTAGTAGCCTTTTTCATTTCGACTTGGTTAGATTTTAGTTCTTTTATTTCTCTGGAACGGGATTCTATAGGGTCTTCTGAGCTTTTTTCAAACCTAGTTAGTATCTTTATATTCATTATTCTGAACTCTATTTACAACATCTTATTTATGTCCTTACTGATTAGGTCCCTGGCAGTCTGTACTGCCTCTTATTGTCTTTTTTGAGGTGAGCTTTTCTGTATTGTCATTATGTCCAAAGAAGAACAAATGAATGAGAGAACAAAATACTAAAATGGCAACAACAACCCCAGAGAAATATATACTGAACAAATCAGAAGAGTACTGGGAAAAAAAAAGAAAGGAAAAGAAAAGAGAGAATGTAATAAGATAGGTGAGCAAAATAGAACAATACACTGGATTCTGTGTATATTTTGGTCTTTTTTTTTTTTTTTCATAAAACTAGATCCCAATATTGTAAAGAATAAAAACTTACATATGTATAAAAATAAAATTAAATACACTGAGAGGACAGACTCTAACTATAAAAATGGAAATTAAAAGATAAGAGAAAAAAAGCAGAAACAAAAAATCAATAAGAAAAAAAAAAAAAAAAGAAGGAAGGGCTATAAACAGGCAGAGCAATATCTCCTGAGTGTATTTTGGTCAGTTTATTAGAAGAAACTACATTTCAAAACTGTAAAGAAAGAAACAATTATATATACAAAAATAAAAGTAAATACATTGCAAGGATAGATTGTAACTGTAAATGAAAATTTAAAAAGACTTTAACAAAATAAAACAACAACAACAAAAATGGAACAAGAAGAAAAACAGAAAAAAGAGAGAGAGAGATTGAGAATATGAATAGACAGGTGAATAGAACAGAGCCATACAGTAGATCTTGGGTATATTTTGGTCTGTTAGAAGAAACTTCATCCCCAAAATTGTGAGGAAAGACAAATTTATATATATATATAAATATACACAAAAATAAGATTAAATACAATGAAAGGATAGAATGTAACTGTAAAAATGAAACCTTAAAAAGATTTTAAAAAGGGTTTGATAATATAAAAAATTGGTTGAAAGAAGAAGAAAAAAAAAAAAAGTTGAAAGACTGAAAAGTCATGGGAAAAAAGCCATAATTTTTATGTGCTGTATTCCCCTAGTGCCAGAGTTTTTCAGTTTTCGTTGATTGTTATACTTGGTCTTGGCTGGATGTTCCTGCTGATCTTCTGGGGGGGAGGGGCCTGTTGCATTGATTCTCAAGTATATTTGCCCCAGGCAGAATTGTACTGCCCTTACCAAGGTGCCAGGTTTAGTAATCTCCTCTGGTTTGCTTTATGTGGCTTTTGTTCCCTGAGGGTTTTCCTTGCTGCTTTAGAGAATGAAAATGAAAATGGCGTCTTCCCAATCACTGGCCCCAGAGCTGAAAGCTGGAGACCCCATTCCTCAGTGAGTGCTCAGAGAAAAGCAGTCAGTCACTCCTGTATCTCTGGTCTCTGGCTGCACTCTGTGCTTACTGGCCTGTGACCAAATATTTCTATTTCAGGTACACAAACCCATTTCAAGTCTCCAAACACTGCAGACTCCGGCAGTGCACCCCCACCCCACCCCACCCCACCCAGGGGAGGTATGGGACTCTCACCAGTTCTCACACTTGTTGGGCCTGTGCTCAGAGAGCAGTCACCCAGCTGTGCCACGGTTCACAGTTTACAGCAACCCTGAGCTGAGAGCCCACTCCTGGGCTCACTCTCTGCAGCAGGCTTCCCTCGTCTGATGCCTGGGACCTCTGCCCACTTAGGCACCCTTGGTTTTCCTGTGACCCCAAGGATCCTGTGACCACGCAGTTCCAGTGAGCGTTCTATCCCTCACTTAGTCACCTGAGTGTTGTCCCTTACCAGAACAAACTTCTAAAAGTTTCAATTTTGTCATCTCTTGCTCTATCACTTGCCAGTAGCTGGCTGATGGAGGCTCCCAACCCCCATGGTCTATCTTCCCATATACCACCTTGTGTTCCCTTTTCTGTATCTCCTACCTTGCAGAATGTGGTCGCTTTCCTATTCCTGGAATTGCAGCTATTCTTTTCCTAGATCTCTGGTTGAGCTCACAGGTGTTCAGAAATATTTGATAGCTATCTAGCTGAATTCCTGGAACCGGACAAAATTAAAGTCTCTCCGACTTCTCCACCAACTTTGACTCCCAAGAAAAAAAAGCAGTGAACCTTTTGAAAATTCAGATCTCTAAACTCAAAATTTTGTAAGTACTTATTATATTCACCAGGTATGTGTGTTCAAATGCAACAATGATCTAAGCATAAAGCCTATTTCATAGTAAGTAGAAGAAGCAGCTGCTTTAATCACAGTAGGATCTCACTGGAAAATGACAGTGGATCTCACTGGAAAATTAAATAAGTCATGGAACATCATTACCATCTTTATAACAACCCAATAATTTTTATCTGAAATTAGAAAACAAATTTCAACTACTTGCATTAAAACATGAAGTTATATTAAAATGTAAATATACACAAGGTACATCTTTTGAATTTTAGTTCATATATACTCAAAATTGCACATGTTGAATATTATTTATGGTATTTTTCCCTATAGAGTAATCTTGTATAACAATAATAACCAAACAACCTTGTCTACTAAAGGAGAAACCAAGTCCTGGAGAGATTAAGATTAGGGTAGGATAAGAGCCCAGTTAAAGTTTCAAATTAATATACAGTATCTGTTATACAGATTAACTACTATGTCAAATGGAAAAAAAACAATTTTCCTAAGCCTCATTTTTCTCATTTGTAAATTTAGTAATAATTGCATATCTTTCAAGGATTATTATTAGAATTAAATGAGAATATATATATATATATACACACACACACCATCTTTGTCAATGAGAAGCATGCAGTTTGTTCTCTTTCTCAGTAGCAGTGAATGAGGAACAGATATCGAATAAAAGTTAATCTGTTGTCTCTGTTTCCTGTGTTATAAGAGCTTTAGATAACATACAAAGTGTATAAAACACCAATTCAGTGGCCCCATGACTTAAATCTATTGTACTACAAACACTCCAAGTAGTCTGTTTTACTTATATGTGAATTTGAAAATAGGAAGTGGATAAGGAAATAAGTTCTGTCACAGTATTTTCCACATGGCTACTTAGCTTTTGATTTACTTCTGGAGTGGTCTAGAAAAAGAAAGTATTAGGCTCAGTTTCATGGTGGTATCAAGGAAAGGTGTTACACTGGAGCCTTTAATAGCAGTCCTGGAAGACCAGGCATCATTTTTCTACCTTCCACATTAGGTTTCCTGTTCCTGAAGAAGACAGGACTAAAAGAAGAGGGAAACTGTATGTATATATTACTTGTATATATCTTATCTATAATTTATAGTAAGTTATAAAAGGAAAACATATATACAGAGAGAGGGAAGACAGAAAAAAATCACTAGAATTCCATCACTGTCCATTTTTCAAACCATTGAGCATAAAGATGCCATTCTATAAATTATGTATATTATCAGAAAAATATCTTGCTTAAAATTAGAAAATTACCTATAAAAGAATTGTCTGCAATTTCTTGTTTTTCATCTAGATTCTCTTTGGTATGTGGCCAATATTCTAGATTTTAATTTTTAGAAATTCTAATTTTCTTAAAAGTTTAAAAAGTGAAGTTTAACCAAATTCTCTCAAATTTTCACATTTATGTTATTATAGTCACATATATATTTTAGTTTGTTCCTACAAAGACTTTATCTGTAGATATCTTAAGATAAAAATGAGATTTCCCTTGTATCTTTAAATGATAATGTACCTTAGTTATCTTAGAAATAATCTGTTTTAGAAATTATATAATTGTATGTGTTCAAAAATAGCAACACATGCATGCAAATTCATTTGTTAAATTCATTTTTTGAAGACACATCATGATGTTATCCAAATGTTTGCAGGTGCAAATATTTAAAAGATCACAATTACAAGAATTTGATCATATTTACTCACAGCTGCAAACGATTATATAGTTAGCCCTTTATTTTTAGCAGCTCCTAAAGATCTAAGAGCATATATGAACAGAAGAATTCTGTAATAATGATATAACCAAACAAAAACATGTAGATAATGCTTTCATTTTAAATAACATATTTATATGAGTAATCTTTTTTGATTATAAGAAATTATATGCCTTTGGAAATACTGTATTATCTTTTTCTCTGTCTGGTTGTTTCTACTGTATGTTCAACTGTTGGCTGTGTGTTTGTCCTTAGTCACATTGTTGACCAAGACACCATAGCTGTGTACTATTTCCCCTTGGGATACTGACTGGATCATAGGAGTTCCTTCTGATAATCAGTAGTAAAACTTCTCACATTATTTTAATGTATCTGACCTTTTAAACTTACTGGTATGCCTTCCATTATCGTCTAGAGGAATGTCCTGTCTTCATTTGTGGGCAAATGTATGACCACTAAATGATAATTACCACATCATCCTATTTCCCCAGGGACATACCTCAGCAGCTATTGTATACCATTTCAGTACATAATCATATCATTATAGTTTTATACACACACACACACACACACACACACATATTATTCTCTGGCTCAGAAGAGAAGTATTGTTCTCTCTCAGAAACTTGCTTCAACTCTGCTCTTGACCTTAGGATTAGAAATTAATATACCATTTCTCTTTTAGTACACTTCTAGAAGCTTGTTGTAGTTATATATGGATATATAACCATATATGGATATATAACCATCCCAAAGCTTAAAAACACAATCCTTTTAGTTGCTTATAATGTTGTGAATCAGCCCTTTGAGCTGGATTTAGCTGGATATTATTATACTCGTCACTCTTGAGATAACTTTTGTGGCTTTGATATTCTTGTGACTTGACTAGGAATGAGTGACTTAAAATGACCTCACTAACATGCCTGGATTGGTTCTGGCTATTGACTGGGCCCTGCAACCCAGCAGACTAGCACCAGGTTCTTCCACCTGTTGGTGGAAGAGTTCCATCCAGCAACGTAGGAGGAATAGCCCCAATGTGTAAGTAGGTTTTAAGACTTCTTGATACTTGTTTTGACCAGCAAATATGCTAACATCTTACTGGTTAAAGAAAATATCAAAGCCAAGTGTCAGTGTGGGAGGGGACTATATAAGGATGTGGATACAAAAAGACATTATTAGAAAACATTCATGTATCAGTCTCCTATATGCTTTCATATATTTGCATTGTTATTTAAGGTAAAAACTTCAGGGGACAAATCAGCAGTCTATTTTTATCAAGTTGGCATGTGGTACTAATTGGTTTAGAAAATTTAACAAGGTCTAAAATTATCTCTTTGGTGTTTTTGTGTCAAAAATGTATCGTGAAAACACTGAGGCACTGAGTTAGTTGCATTTTTTCCTGGATTGATACATAGTTCCTAAAGTCACAGTTGAGTAATAAAATCAGAACATCTGTTTGCAATTTTATAAAGAGAACTGTGGCTGTAGTTTGAACTAGCATGATATCAGGTTAAAATCACCCATTTCATAGTATGCATGGCATTCCTTATGGTGCTCTGACCACACATTTTATTAACTAAGTTTCTTTAAACCTTTGGATACACTTGGGCTGGATATAGCCTTGTCTCTGTGAATTTTATCTTAATGTTTATAATCTTACACTCTTCTACTAATAATCATTTTTAAGTATTTACTTCAGTATTTGCACATTAATTAAGGTAATATACTATTATATTTTAAATAGTATAAAATACACAAATATGCCCTAAAACATAGTTTTAAATGGTACAATAGTAAATACATGTTAGTAGAATTCTAATATTTTCTTCCTGTACTGCACTGTACTGGCATGCTCATTTGTCACATATTAAGACCACAGCCTGGGTGTCTGATTTTTCCTCATTTCTAAGTCCAATCAATAACCCTCCCAATTTATACTTCTTTAAATGTATATTAATATATCTGTAATGAGGGGCGCCTGGGTGGCTCAGTAGGTTAAGCCGCTGCCTTCGGCTCAGGTCATGATCTCAGGGTCCTGGGATCGAGCCCCGCATCGGGCTCTCTGCTCGGCAGAGAGCCTGCTTCCCTCTCTCTCTCTCTCTCTCTCTCTCTCTGCCTGCCTCTCTATTTACTTGTGATCTCTCTCTGTCAAATAAATAAATAAAATATTAAAAAAAATATATCTGTAATTAACTCTTAATTAATAAATATGTACTTATTTTGCAAGGTTAAGCACAGGGAGTTTGTGAAACAGTTCTTTCCAGTGATTTTGCCTAGCTGTACTTGAATCTTGGTATTCGTTATGTTTTGATCTCAAAAATTAACTCTGGTACTGTATTCCTTCCATTGTAATTGTGACAAAAATACTATAGCTTATACTCTGTAAGTATGCTTATCACTATTATAACATTCCCTAAATATTTTTATAAGTCAAATTACCAGTTTAAACATGTGTTAAAATGCTCAATTTAAAATCGTAAATATGCTGAAAGGTTGAATTCCTTTATGACAAAAGAAGTTCTTTAGCAGTTAGACAAAAGCTATCTGTGATGCGGAATATAGTCTTTTTAACATTGATTAATGCACAGGATTCCAAAGTATAATAAGGAAGCACTTTGCAGATTAAATTAATTGTCTTTCACATATGTAACAAGGTGTTGATAGAATAAATTTTTTTGATAGTCTAATTTTTAACATGTGGTATTTACTGAAGTGCAAATGTTTGCAACTCAGAACACTATGAAATATGTAAAACAGTTCCAGTCTTTTCCCAATTTGCAGAAGGGAAAAAATGGGCTAGTCTCCTCCTCAAGTGGCAGTATTTTTTATATGATTAGTTGTTTCAATTTATTTCTACACAGAAGGAAACAGCATTATGAGCAGATGTTTTATTAGAGCCATATGTTTCAAGACATAATATATTTTATACTATATTCAATATTCATTTCTATATTCTGGCTTCATTTTAAGTTAAAGAAAAACAGTGCCAAACAACTGTATCAAATTTCTTAGATTGCCTTGTTAGGAATTACTGCATGATGAACAGATTTTCTGACTATGAACTAATTAACCTTTATCCTAGTAATTATGAGATTAGAATATAACTTTAACAGGACAAGAAACAGACATCTGTCTAACTTGGATGGGAGGTGTGTGAGTGTGTGTGTATATACACACACACACACATACACATATATATTATATTTGTTAGTTGGGAAATACTTTATAGTAAAATAGAAATAGCAATGACAAAATTCAGGATCCTTCATCAATGTGAATTTGAAAATTAGGGGAAGCAGAAATTAAATTATAAATTTTATTATAAATTATACATTTTCTCTAAGATCAGTTATTTTCCAGGATGAAGGTAGGCAGATTATGTGATATTGTCATAGAATTCAGGAATTTAGGAGCACATGGGTGGCTCAGTCATTAAGCATCTGCCTTCGGCTCAGGTCATGATCCCAGGGTACTGGAATTGAGCCCCACATCGGGCTCCCTGCTCCACAGGAAGCCTGTTCTCCCTTTCCCACTTCCCCTGCTTGTGTGCCCTCTCTCACTGTGTCTCTCTCTGTCAAAAAAATAAATAATTTTTTTTAAATTTATATTTTGTAAAGATTCTAAATACCAGTAACTTTACTGAGCAGTTGTGTGGCCTAATAATTGAACTTCCACAGTGTAACTAAAGACTAGTACAGTAACTAGAAGTTTGACTTAGACAAGAAAGAAGAAAAAGTATAACCAAGATATAATAGTTGTCATGAGAATTTATCCCCCCCATTATCACAATGAGTTTTTAATAAAAAAAGTGACATACATTGTTAGAATAGGTATACAGATATGCAGTTGTTCCTGTTTAGAGAAAAATGTTTTTCTTTTGAAATGAGGTAGATTTACTAAGTTAATACAGCTTAATCTTAAGGGCATCCCTTAAATTTGAAAAACACTGTCAGTCACAGCCTTCTGTGGCAGCCAAGTGAGTGTTGCTCACAGATCTTCAACTGTGAGGACCATAATTAATCAGACATTCCTGTTACTGCTTTCTGAAATACATAACCACTTTCTCACAGTGTCTCTCATTGAACTTATGATTGATGAACTTATTTGATTGAACTTATCAGTGATACCAACACAGGCTTATTACCTGGGACTCTGCCAGTGGGTAACTTTGCCTTAAGGATTCCCATTTGACCTTGTCAAAATTGTTAAGAACAACACTCCAGTCTAAGGCTGTTTCATCCTACATTCTCTATGTTGTACATTTTCTTCAGAGGATCAGAGCTGCATCATGGTCCAGCAGCGCTCCCAATCTCCTTGGGCTCTCTCTCCACTGCCCCTACAAGTATTTTCCTTAATACATTGGTTGGGTATGTAATCCCATATAAGCTTCTGCTTCTTGAAGACCCTTAAATAACATGCATTATTGCTGGTTAGCCAATAACACTAAGTGCAGGGTTTTTTTTTTTTCATTGTGTTTTAATATTTTTGTTTATTTTATTTTTTATTTGGATATGATTAACATACAATGTTACATTAGTTTTAAATGTACAACTTAGTGATGTCACAAGTTTATACATTAGGCTGTGTTCACCACATGTATAGCTACCATCTGTCCCATTACATTGCTTTACAGTATCATTGACTATATTCCTTATGCTCAACTTTTTATGCCAGTAATTTGCTCATTCTGTAATTGAAGGTCTGTATCTCCCACTCCCTTTCACCCATTTGCCCACCTTCCATGGCCCTCCCTTCCAGCAACCATCAGTTTGTTCTCTGAACAGAACTGTGATTCTGCTTTTTGTTTATTCTTTTTTCTTTCTTCCTTTCTTTCCTGCTTGCATGCTTGCTTGCTTTCTATCCATTTATGAGTTGAATCATATGGCATTTGTCTTTCTTAGTCTAAACTTATTTCACTTAGCATAATACCCTCTAGGTTCACCCATGTCATCTCAAGTGGTACAACATCATTCTTTTTATGACTGTAAAATACTCCATCATACATTTATCACATTTTTAAAATCTGTTCATCTGTTGATGGACACTTAGGTTGCTCCATGTCTTGGCTATTGTAAATAATGCTGCAATAGACATAGGAGCACATATGATATGGTATTAGATCTATGATATGTTGTTTCTATTTCTGATTTTTTTCAGGAACCTCTGCCTCTGTACTGTTTTTCACAGTGGCAGTACCAATTTACAATCCCACCAATAGTGTAGGAGTGTTATTTTCTCTCCACATCCTCCCTAACACTTGTTACAAAGTGAAGTTTTTGATTCTATAGTTTCACGAGGCAATATCCTACCCCCAGTTCAAAGGTTGCATGTGTGTATTAATCATTAAAATCAATTTTCCTCCTCCATTAATGCTTTTAGCTAAAGAGCCATGTCAGAGACAGATGAAGACTTGAGATCTGATTTCTAGAAAAATAAGTGGTACTCTAAAGTTGTTTACATTTCTCTTTTTTTTTTTAATCACTGTTCTTGGAAACAATTTGCCCAAAGACTTAACTAAAGTCTGTGGATGAAAAAATACATCAGATTTTTAAAAAATCATCTTTAGGCTATCATTTACTAATTTACCTTAAACTAAGCATTGACTATTTTACCTAGTGATATTATGCTATGTTTACATTATATTTAAGCACATTAAATCAGCAAGATTTATTTTATATATAATATTTGAAAGGCACTGTATAAGTCATCATAATAAAAAGAATGGATGAAAAATGAACTAGAAATGTTACAGGAGGCACAGAACCCCCAAAGTAGTGAATTGCACAAGTGTGTATATAATTAATGACAATAAAGATGGTCAGGAAAAGGTTAAAGTATGGGATGCCTTGGTGGTGTAGATGGTTAAGCATTTGACTCTTGGTTTTCGTTCAGGTCTCCTATCTCAGGATTGAGGGATCGAGACACCACTGGGCTCCACACTCAGTGTGGAGTTTGCTTAAAATTCTCTCTCCCTCTGTGCCCTCTACCCCCAATGCTCACTCTATCACTTGCTGTTTCTCTCTCTCACAATAAATAAATCTGTCCCTAAAAAAAAAAGTTTAAAGTAACTGTGCATATGAAAATATTGTTCCTAAGAAGCTCTAAGTATGCTGGAAGATTACTTTTCTAATTTTCTGTGGAAACTTTTTTTTTTTAACTCTTAGAATGTTTATTAAATCGAAGATTTACAAGAAGGATGAATGAATAAAAGTGAAAATTTTCAATCAGGAAACGTGAAGTTTCAATGTGTAAGGGTTTATATTCAATTTCTTCTTTTTAAAATCTTCCCCTTTAAGATTATATCATAACGTGTGAAGCACTGGTGAGATCTATGTCACCAGAAATTCCCAGTTTGCTGATTTCCTGGAGATTTTTCATCCGATGATTGTACTGCAACAAGTGAGCATCATTGACCGCAACCTTGAAGTGGTCAGATTCAACCAGCACTTGTATTTTGAATGGTTTACCACTTTCAAATGGGAAAATTGCCTGTCTTTCTTCCTTTCCCCAGATGTTATCCAGCTTTGTATTGCAAACAATGACTCTCTTGTTGTCCTCATTGAAGCGTGGGTTAAAGTGGAAAGCACCGTCATTCCCTCTCTTGAAATCTAAAGCAAATCTGTTTGCATTGGGCTTTGTTGTGCCCAGAATTGTTATCAGCATGCAAGGCATGACTCCTCCGGGCAAGGGCAGGTCATAAGGTACAGTCAGTGGTCCCCAGCAGGGATGCCAAAGGCACCAGCAGCGGACTGGGCTCCAGGAGGCGGGTAGGCCCTGGGCCCACTCGGTTGCCCAGGGTGGGCTCCTGATGCGGGTGGTCCAGGATAAGCAGGAGCTGTTGGGCCAGGGTAGGCTCCTGGAGGTGCCTGTCCAGGATAGCCTCCAGGAGGGGCCTGTCCAGGATAGGCTCCTGGGAGGGGCCTGTCCAGGGTAGCCGCCAGGAGGGGCCTGTCCAGGGTAGCCGCCAGGCTGGGCCTGTCCAGGATAACTGCCAGGAGGAGCTTGTCCAGGGTAGGCACCAGGATAGGAGGCCCCTGGATAGCCCCCTGCTCCAGCAGGCTGGTTTCCCGATTGACCAGGCCATCCTTGAGGGTTTGGGTTTCCAGACCCAGATAAAGCATCATTAAGTGAAAAACTGTCTGCCATTTTCCTGATGCCTCGGCGCTCGCTCACTTGCTGTGGGGGCGGTTTCTGATGAGGTGCTGCGATCCCTTCTGTGGAAACTTTTTTTAATGGCATAATTTTAAAAGTTAGAGCTAGTTAGGTTGGAGGAAAGGCTTTGGAAAGCATACCTGTTCAATATCATGATATATTTATTTCCTCAATTAAAGGCTTAATTAAGGAAGCTATGACAAATAGGTGAATGGTCATAGAATTAATCCTGAAGTGAATATTTATGACCAAAAAGTCTCCCAAGTGAATTGTCTGCTGATGTGCTAATGTTCATCCTTCCTCAAGAGGACAGGATAATTTTAAAAATATTGTTGTACTCTTTTATCCTAATTCTTCCCTTGGAACAAAAAAGGTAGGCTATTTTTAAGGAGTTGGGAGTGAGGAGATCATTGTATATAGTATTTATGTGTATTGCCAGCAATTTTCCTTCTCACAAATCTTTTTGTAAATGAGAAGAGTATGGAAGAAAGACTAGTGTACAATGACCAAGTACGTGCATATAATCTCACATCTCTTCCTCCAGAAACCCTATTTCACTCCACTCCCATACAACCAGCAAAAGAGATTCATCTTAACTGTTTCTCCTCATGTCAAAGGAAAGATTTGGACCCAATATATCTGTTGGTATTAATTTTCTTAAATAAAAATTTGATAGTATTAAATGAATCCCCAACTAATAATGTGTAGACATGTTGATATTTATTCTTAGAATGATAAGAACAATTTCCCAAATATTATTTTATCCATTCCTAACTCAAACTTGACACTTTTACGTTTATGAATTTTTAAAAATTTGAAGACATATAACAGAGGAAATGTGAAAATGTGTATCTGTCAAATGGATGCTGTTAAGGTCTTGAACCAATGCCCATATTTATAGAAATCCAATTTAACCAGTGTCTCTGAATTTGTGATATGTTCCTCTCTTGTTTGTCCAGAGCTTTTTTCTCTTTATATAGCTATTTATTCTGTATTCTGTAAGCTTGTACTTTGCATTTTCCATTTTTGTATACTACAGAGTTAAAATTAATCGTATGAGAGATAGGAAGTGAGTTAGAAAGTCACTCTTCCTTCTTCTTTTCAATGTGAGCCTCCAAAATGTCCAATTTCTAAAATCCACCACGGAACCTTTCCTTTATTCTCTAACATAATTTCATATAGTGAATTCCAAAGGCATTACTGCAGACACATAAAGTAGGTTTAAAGAAAATCTGCTGGGGAAATAAAATACTATGTTCTTAAGTAGAAAAATGCTTCTATAAAATGGGACCACTGCACATGTTTTTTGGTAATGTCTGAACTAATGACTATGTTGCACATCCTCCCTTCCCCCTCAACCTGGATGTATATTGTTACTAGAGAACCTAGCACCAAGAAGGGAGGAATTCACTTTGATAAACACAAACCTGACAGCATTACCCGCTGCTGTCCTCCCTTTGCACAGCCTGGAAAGAAGGAAGGCATTTACTCCTTTGCACAACCAGTATAACTATAATTTTCAGAATACTTTCAGCATATAAAATAAGCTTCTTGATAATCACTATCAAATTGTTAAAAATGTACTATAATATCTTCCTATTTCTATTTGATAGTTATGTTAAACTTCCTGTTTGACCTTGTGTGTAAGGATAGTATATTAGGGCGCCGGGGTGGCTCAGTGGGTTAAGCGTCTGACTTTGGCTCAGGTCATGATCTCAGGATCCTGGGATTGAGCCCCGCATTGGGCTCTCTGCTCGGCAGGGAGCCTGCTTCCCCTCTCTGCCTGCCTCTCTGCCTACTTGTAATCTCTCTCTCTCTCTGTCAAATAAAATCTTAAAAAAACAAAAAGGATAGTATATGCATTTGTATTTGCATCATTTCATTTTCTCAGTATAACAGTGATCCATATACATTTCATATTGCTGTGTTCTTTTCCTTCTGTTTTTCTATTTTGTCTTTTCTTACTATTCTTACCTTCCCTACAGTTTCTTAAGCCTATCCTCTTACTTTTTTGCCATTTTTCTTTTTTCTTTCTCCCTTTCCTTATTGCTCTATTTTTAGTCATTCTGGTTTTTTTCTAAAATTCTTCATTCTCCACATCTTTCATTCCTTTTCTCCTTGGATTTCTCCATTTTTTCTCTGTCCATGTCTTACATATTTCTAGTGGCAACACGATTTGTCTTTTATCAAAGTGTAAGTACCACATTAAAACTCTATTACTGGTAATAGAGTTAATGTGAAAATACAGATTACCTATAATTTATGACAAAGTAATTCTATGTCTTAGTCACTATAATGAGTTGCCAATTTAATTTAAATGTATTAGATATTCACCAAATGGATACTGAGCTCTTTTTATGCATTTAGTGCAGAACTGATCATTACTGAATATCTAAAAAGTCATCCTGCAAGACTTTTAGCATAATAAATTTATTTTGGGTTCTAAACCACACACAAAAAAGCAAAGTTGTTACAATAAACTCTTTATACTAAACATGGTATCTCCTTTATTTTTTAACTCTTAGAGATGATTTGTTTATCTATTTCAGCTATTTTAATTCTTTTAAAGAGATTAAAGGAATTCGATAGGCAGTTCCTGAATTACCTGTGTAACACTCACATATACCCTTGGGGTATTCAATCATTTGTTCAACGCTTAGCACTTGCTAAGTGACAAAACTCTATAAGGCACCAGGGATGCAGTGATTAATAAGACATCATCATTTTCTGGAAGGGTTTATAATCTAGCTGAGGAAAATGGACAAGTGAACAGAAAATCATAGTACAGAATGATGCAATAATGGGAAGAACACATAAGAGGTTCTTCTGCGCAGAATGTTAGGAGTTCAAGGAAAACTTCCAAAAGAAGTTATTTTTTTTAATGACTTTTGAAGGGTGAAATGTTAATGAAGTGAGACAAAATCAAACAGAGATGTAAGTGGGTTAGTGAGGAACACTCAAGAGGTTAGCATTTCAAAAGCTTAGAGGCAACAGAAATTCCAGCTAATGCTTACATTAAAGATAGTTCAGCAGTTCCTGGATGACTCAATAGGTTAAGTATCTGACTCTAGGTTTTGGCTCAGGTCATGATCTCAGGGCCTGAGATTGAGCCCTGTGTGGGGCTTTGCACTGGGTATGGAACCTGCTTAAGATTCTCTCTCTCCCCCTCTCTCTGCTCCTTCTCCCTTTGCTCATGGACAAGTGCATGTTTGCTTTCTCTCTTTCTTAAAAAAAAAAAAAAAAAAAAAGTTCAGTAAATCTGAGACGAGTTATGGAGTATGTGAGTAGGGTAGGGAGAAAAATAGTGGTAAGACAGAAAGGCATGGAAGTAACCAAGAACCAGATAATGAAGAACCTTGTGTGGCATAAGGAGTTTAGGACTTAACCCTGAAAATCAGAAAGCCATTGTGCAGTCCTAGGCAAAGTAATGCTCTGGTCAAATTTGATGTTTTAAAACATACCAAAAAAAAAAATATATATATCTGGAAAATGGATTGGAGAGACAACAACCAGAGACCATTTAGGAGGTTGTTATAAGCTGTTGAATGTCATTGTTGGTAGGTGCAGCTATTGTGTGGTTCATGTGGTGCAGGACCCAATCAAGAATAATCGTTCCCTAAGGTAGTGGCAATGGGTGAATTTAACACAGATTTATGAAGGAGTTACCAGAGGGAGCATTTGGCTTTTTCGTGGATATGGGGATTAGATAAAGCAAGAATCAAGAATAAAAGCAGGTCTCAGCTTTAGGGAACTGGGTACATCACAGTGCCCAATGTGAGAGGGACAAATTGGTATTACCTTGGTAAGTGGAGTTGGTGTTGTGTGAGGAGTTCTTTTAGGTTCTCTTGATATTATGAAACTCTTGACTCAGAAGTGGAGACCTCTCACCAACAGTGAGATAGGTGTGGCAGGATATTTCACCGTTTTTATGTTTTCACTTCCTACTTTCTTTTTAAGAACCCAGTCCCTTCCCAGGAGAATGTCCTTCAGGAGCGATTTCTAAAGCAAAGCTAGCTATGTGAGGGGATTTATGCAAAGAGTAAGGCTGGGTCTGCTGGAAGCCACTAGATGGAGAGAGGGACCTTCAAGATTTAAAAAAAAAAAAAGAGTCACTAGTCGGCTGATCCCTGATCTTGGTGCAAATCTGTCTTCTGGTGTTACTCTGAGAGCTGAAAGGACATCAGATGGAAGTAATATATGTATTGGTCAAATATGGCAAAATTTGTTTTGCTCAAGAGAGGCAGGTAAACCATTAGGATCCTCTTTCAAAGAACTATGTAGGCTTGGAAAATACAAGTATCAGTGGCTTGGAAGATAACAGGTATCAGTGACTAAAGGCTAGCAATCTCTGTTTCTGAATAAATATCCCATATTCTTGTGAGTTCCCAGAAAGATGCTCCCTATCCTCCAAACTTTACTTAGTCATAAAAATGATAATAAATATGCTGCGATTCAGGTGTGAAAGACCGCGAATCTTATTTAAATTGTTTTAAAAATTGAAGTACTATGATCTCTATCACATTCCCAAACATAGAGTAAGATTTATACTCAATGCATATGAATGTGAATATCAGAAAAGACTTCTACTGAAAAATAACAGATATAGTCAGAGTACAAAGTGATAGAATTAGGATAAGATTGACTGAATTTTATGGTACTAGAGGAACAGCATATTTTTTGCTTTTTTAAATATTTTGCTTAATTTTTGCATAATAAAACTGCTTTAATTCAAACATGAAATACTAGTATCTTCCATTATAGACAGATGATTTTCACTCCTCTCACCCTCTCTTCAAGTTCTGTTTGAATTTCCCCCATCTGTGCAACTCAGGGGTGGGGTCTTAAGGTGTATTAGTTTCTCAGGACTGCTGTAACAAAGCACTGTAAATTGAATAGCTTAAACAACAGAAATGAATTGTTTTATGTTCTGGAAACTAGAATTCCGGGATGTCAGGGTTGATTTCATCTGAAGGCTGTGAGGGAAAATCTGTTCAATACCTCTCTTCTAGTTTCTGGGGGTTCATTATAACCTTTCGTATTTCTTGGCCATAAGTGCATCACCCCAATCTCTGTTTTCATGTTTACATGACATCCTATGTGCGTATTTGTCTCTGTCCAAATTCCCACCCTAATGATTTTATTTTAGCTTGATTACCTCTATGCGTACTCTATTTTAAGATAAGGTTGCCTTTTTTTTTTTAAAGATAAAGTCACATTCTGAGTTACTGGGGTTTAGGACTTTAACACATCTTTTTTGGGGGGAGGGGCACATAATTTATTCTATAACACAAAGGTATCATCAAAGAATGAAAGAAAAACCCCTCTGATGTTGAATTCCTCTCTCTCTCCCAACATATTTTCTTTGATCCCCCAACCCCAAAAAGGGGAAAGAAGAGAAAAACCTTTGCCACCTTCCTCTTGTGATAAATTGCTGTTTCTACCATGATGATCTTTTCTGTTCCATAGAAGTGTGAAGATAGAATATGGGGAACAATAATAAAAAGAAAAATCATCATCACTACTCTAATTTAACACTACATTTACTAGCCTTTTCTTCTTCAAACAGGTAGTTGGTGGAACTATCTCTCCACGACTCTTAGAACTAGGTTGTCTCGATGGTTTTGATTTCATCTCTGCTTTCTACTAGCTGTGTAACTTTACTCAACTTGTTCAACATTTTCCCCTCGGTTTCCTCATATGTAAAATGACGATAATAACAATATCTGCCACATGGTAGACATATGATAAATAGCTGATAAGGAGTAGGGGTAACTGTGAGTAGTAAATGAATCCATATGTGAAAAAAAACTAAAGATCATAATATAACACAGAAGATTACAACCTGAATATTATTCAAAAGAATGCTAAAGCCATTGCTAGAAACTTCTGTTAGTGAAAGTGCTATGTGATAGGAGGACATATTTTACTAACTTGTATTGGATAATAAGACTCTTCAAAGATGGAATGCTTAAGTAACAAAATCTAAACTACCTTTTAGAGAAGGTGGATTGGGTTAAAAGAAGGGCATTAATTTGCAGATACCCAAATTTCAGAACAAAGCTGAATCATACTGACCAATTTAAAATGGGCCGAAGCTGCCCTTTTCTCACAAGTCCTCTATCTTTTCTCTAACTAAATTTCAGAGAAATCATCAAAGAATATTTCTTTGAGGAATTGCCAACCTTTTAGCTTGCCTACAACCCACATTTCTGAGCCTACGAGAGTTTCCTCTTAACTCTGCACTTCTAAGTGTCAAAGTGATTCTTATTTCTGGTATTTGGTATTTCTTACTACAACTGTGTAAGGCCCACTATAGGTTATGTAAAATATTGAGTGTAGACCTGGTATAACCTTGTTCCTGTGACTAAATGGTTTTAAAACTAAGTTGCAAAGTAGAATTCTAGAACACACCTGATTTGTAAGTTAAGGATTTACTTTATAATGTTATGCAATCAATCCATGTCTCAAAAGATGAGCAATATACTTTATCAAATTGACAAGGTATCTTAAAGGATTGAAATAAGATCCTTAAAACATGGTACATTTTTTGTCCCCTCCCTCATTCCTTTCCTTCTTACCTTTTTCCTTCCTTCCTCCCTCCCTCATTCCCTCCTTCCCTCTTTTGCTGCCTTTTTCTTCTTTTTCTCTCTCCCTTTCTCTCTGTCATCTTGCTTATTTAATCTTTCTACTTCCATTTAAATCTAGACTGCTACCTTTAAAAAAAACTTACTGTGATAACAACCTCTAGGAAAAAAAAATATGTCCTTTTTAGGAACTTGTCAGGTGTTCTCTCTGTGCCACTTACTAGATGCATGACCTTGGACAACTTACATAATCTCTCAGGCTTCCATTTCTTCATCTGTAAAATGAAGTGGGTTGAACCAGGTGATCTTTTATGTCCTTTTTTCTGCTTTAAAAAGTCTAAATATGGTAACACGGATTTCTGAGGTAGTACTAATTAGCCACTTTACAATTCTCTTTAAACCTTGGAAAATATTTGGAAAACTAAGGGCCTTAAATATAGATGATGTAAATTAAAACACACATTTGTAATTTTTAATGAATGCTTATTTTTAAAATAAAAAATTATTAGAAACCAGAAAATATAAAAAATAGTTGAGAAAAAATAATTATTTCTGTGAATAGGTCATTCTAAGCCTGTGGTCTTCACTGAAGTAAAATGTTACTACCAAGGAAATTGCATCATTTTATTTGATTTTTATTCAATTTTTGGATCTTGATAGCTGGAGCCAGAATGTAAATTATTAATACTAAAATTAGTAGAGATCTATTGCAGAGGGAGTGCCAGAATAAAATGATTTATATTGAATTGTGCTGATGCTAGTATACTTAGATCTTTCTTCTCTTTCAATTATACTTTTTTTGTTTTGTTTTGTTTTCTGAACACAAGTTTAAATCTTATATGACATATAATGCCAAGAGACATTAAATAGTGGCATACCTCTCACACAATAGATGGGTTGAGGTCGGGGGGGACATTTAAATATATATAACTATTACCCTCAATAAATGTATATTATATCCTATTAGCCTTACTGAGGTATTATAATCTAACAGTTCTGTACCATGTTCACATTAATATGCAAATGGAATTAGAATACAAAATTAAATGAAAATGAAATTTGGAAGCTAATTGACATTTTTGTCACAAAAGCTCAGAGAAACACTATTTATGGTTTAATGGTAAAAGGCTAATGTGTCATCCTACAGAGGGGCCCACATCAATCTCAGCTACAGTTATTTCCTGAAGTACAGTGCAAAGCACTGTTTGTGTATGCAAGTTGCCAGGCTCCCTCACGTAGGTGGTCCCATCACTGTAAACCTGCGCTAAATTGCTACCATCCATTATACACCGTGGCTGCCTGGATGACTGCCTGGCACTGACTTACACAGGCCATCTATTCCTGTCAGAAATATGATATGTCACTGACAAAAGCTTAATTACACCATTAATTAATAGGACAATTTTCAAAATGCCTTGAAATGCAGCTTGACACTCATTAGTGCCATTTATGAATAATTTCTCGCAGGGAATAGTACTCTGAAGAGCACTTTAAAATGAAATACAGTTTTAAAATGAAGGTAGTTATAAAACGAAATAAATATGTGGCTAGAAGCTGCTTTCTCCCCCCGTCTCTCAGATACGACCTATTTGTTCAACAGTGGGAAAAGATATTTTTTAAATATTGAAATTATTATTACAGTTTTGTCACAAAATGACCTATTGCATTTATTTTTGTGCTCACTTTAGAAATTCAGGCACTTGTTTTTACTCTTTTAGAATTTTAATTACTTTTTAAAAGCACAACCTGTCTTAAACTTTAAATAATAATAATGCATTAACCACAAAATAGGTTTCTCAATATGTCAAAATGAAATGTATCTTTTTCTTCCCTCATTTTTCTGTATCTTACCAATATCATATGACAAGAAGAAAAATCAAAAGTGTGAATTCAGTGGGGATCACAATTTTACAGTTCATTTTTACTTATCTACCCTATTGAATCTTTGGCTCACTAAATTTTTGTCATATTTCTTTTAGGTCAGCAACCTACCAGCTCAGGGTGCCTTGCAGCAATCCATGATAGAAAGTATAAGAAATTATTTAATATTATGTACAACACCATCTCCTTCCCCCAAATATCTCTTTTGACAGTAGAGCCAGCATGACTAAATTGGTTAAAGCCACAACACACTGTGCATAATTAATGTCCTCTTTGTTACTATTTGTTATTTGGCTTTGGGATTTCTATGATTACTGTACTATACTATGGCAAACTGGATGGGATTGCAAGGTTAAAGCCAAATTAGTTTCTCCTGAAGGATGAAGGAAAGAATTACACATCTCAGATAAAAAGCTGCAACTGGAAAACAGAGATGGGTGACAGAATGAGAATAAGACCTTTGTCTAGATGTAGATGTCAGTGTGTCTAGACATGACTGGTTTATTGGATATTACTTTTTATCTCAAGGTTGGCCAAGATAACAAGTCATGATTACAATCTGGTACCTATAAAGTTGTATCAGGCCTTGAAGAGTGATTCTTGGCAGTGTTGAAGGAGGGGTTATCAAATTATCTGGAAAGGTATTTCAAATAGCCTATGCCAGTTCCCTTTGGAGTTTATTCTGTTCCTCTGTGTTCCACATCCTAACTATCTTTCAATTCCATGTACATGTACACCACTCCTGCAGTATCTTAGTGCATCCTTTTAAAATCTCTCAATTGGATTACTGCAACAAACTCTTCTGTGATTTTCTTGATTCCATGAAGGATAGAGAAGTCCATGGTCTAATGAATTTAGAAAACACTGCATAATAAATCTCCCTCTGTGACATTGGTAATGAATGTCAACACATTAAAACACCATGGAGTTATGAATTAAAGAATTCTGTTTAATTGTATTTAACCCAATGGCTCATTTATGTATTTGATGACAGAAGTTTGCTTTATGCTCTAAGAAATAAATTTGGTCATGACATTGTGATGCTTAACCCAAAGGCTACAAGTTGATTACAGAATAAATTACCATCTCCTTGGCATTTTATTCAAGCCTTTCTAATATTTCTTATTATTTGTCCATTCTCACTTCATACTTTCTCTTTCCTCACATATTTTGTTCAGTCTATATCGAACAAATACTAATACACTGATCTTCCCTTCTTACTTTTTTTTTCTTAAAGATTTTATTTATTTTTTTGACAGAGTTCACAAGTAGGCAGAGAAGTAGGCAGAGAGAGAGGAGGAAGCAGGCTCCCTGCTGAGCAGACAGCCTGATGTGAAGCTCAATCCCAGAACCCTGGGATCATGACCTGAGCTGAAGGCAGAGGCTTTAACCCACTGAGCCACCCAGGCGCCCCTTCCCTTCTAACTTTTAAGCCTGTGTACTTGTTCTTCTATCTGCATGAACTGTTTTCCCTATCCTTTTTCTGACTATCTTCAGGTTTCAAGAAGCCTACACTGACCATAAAGACTTGTGGTACAATCCCCTTGTATGTGCCTCCATAATATTTTTGGCTTAAAACTATATTTTTTACAAATACAATAAATGTCTACCTTTGAGGGAAGGGCATATAGTTTGCTCTATATTATATCCTTAGAATACAACCTGGTGATGGCTATTTTAGATTCCGGGTGATTTTTTTTTTAAACAAAGCATGTAATAATTTGGTTTGCAAGATTGTGATAATAACATATGAAGTATTTCAGTGAAGAGGAAAAACTGACAGTATATATGTATATTTTTTTTCTAATTTAGAAGACCTTGAGCTTTGTGTTGGTTAACCATTAAATAACATAACCAACTGCGTTATGTTGGGCAAGTTAATTAACCTCTCTGTAGCTGTTGTTGGGAGGAACTGAAGACATGGAGAGGGAAACAGAGTAATGAAAAACCAAGGAAGAATACTTTGAGTTTATAGATATAGCAGATCTGATTTCTTCAGTTCCATTTTTATGGCTTTTTTTCTATCTCCAAATTTAATATAGGTCTTGTTTTTCAAGTTAGTGTCTCTTGTTCTGTCTTTGTTCTTGAAACATTAACCACAAGTACCAAAAGAAGGCAAAAATCTGAAGTATTAGTAGGGGAAAGGATTTCAATTCTCTGTTGTATGATCCACTGACATCCTTCACCAGTAGGATGCCCCCAAGGAAAAGAAAAGATGACAAGTGGCTAAATTTTATCTCCTTATAAATAATACTCTTTCATAAGTAGACAAACAAGGATACTTGTTTGGAGAAAAAAATTATCTATGAAATATCCTTGGCAAGATGTTTCTACAGGTCAATTATAGTAAACGGAACCCAGAATCTATGGAACCGGTTTTCTGGAGAATGTCACATAAGCTATTTAATATTCTAGGATATAAATAATTCCAGAAATGCACCTGACTATGTGAGGGCCCTCACAAACATCATTTAGAGATTTTTATCTCTTCTAAGCCGGAGGAGCAGTTCTAATGCAGGAATTAAAAAAAAACAAAAACAACAAAAAAACCCCTGAAGAACTATCCTTAATGTTCCTATCCCATCTCTACTTCGTATGAACTGCTTTCTTTATCATTTTATTGTTGAAAGTGTTTCATAAAGACAGATACTAAGGCTTCTGATTCATCTAATTCTGATTTAAGTTGTTGATCCTGTATTTGCTCAGTTAATCAAATTGTTATGATTTCTTTAAGCTTCCTAATTATTTTTCTCTTTTATTCTCAAAGATGATGTTCCTTTCCTATCTTTAACTCTCAAGCATTAAACTCTGCAACTTTTTCAAAGTTAAAACTACTAATACTAATTTGACTGAGCTTTTCAAATTTTTTTAATATAGCTATTGAAGTGGAGGAGCTTGGGAAGATAGTGGAGTAAGAGAACCCTAACCTCACCCCATCCCATATTTATAATTATATATCACTCACATCTGAGTAAAGAAACCAGAGAGTGATCAGAAGACTGGCAAAACAAAATCCACACCTAAATAGAGAGAAGAAACTGCATCTGATAGGAAGAGCAGAAACCATGGTCAGGAGCTGCCCCTAGGAGGGAGGGAGCAATGGGTACAGAGAGGGGAAAGCACTAGGATCCCACATGAGATGATGAATCCCCATAACGTCTGGGTTCAAAAACCAGAGGGCCCAAATTCCTGAGTTTGTATAACCAGTGGCACTAGGAGCCTGTAGCTTTAAAAGACAACTGACTCAGCAGAGGCCATCCTGGAGGTTGAATGATATCTGGATCCCCATCCTTAAAGAGAAAACAACCATCATAGAGGCAACATAGAAGCAATAGTTTTCACAATCCCTGGGAGAAATGGGAGAAATATCTGTTTATAAGGATTTCAGAGCTTGTTGGGAGACTTCTCTGGGAACAAAGGAGCTGGCAAACACTGTTCTCCTCCCCACCCTCCAACAAAAACGCAGAGCCTTCTGCAAGAGTACACAGACACTTGCTACCCAACTTGCTAGCAGTGTGCCCCACCCTTGAGTTTTCCTGAGGACTTTCCCACTTTAAGCCTGCTGGCCCCATCCTTGAGTTCTCCTGAGGTCTTGCACACTTTAAGCCTGCTGGAGAAACACACACAAAGAGGTAGACAGAATGATAGAGTCAGAGAAATATGTCCCAAATGATGGAATAGGACAAAATCAACTGCAGGAGATCTAAGCAAAGGAAATAAGTGCTATGCCTTCCAGAGAATTTAAGGTAATGATCATAAACATATTCACTGAAGTTCAGGAAAGGGTGGGCGACATCATGAGACCCTTGACAGAGAGATAAAAAAATAATATATCAAAAATGAAGAACTCAATAAATGAAATCAAAGAGAGATAAAAAATAACATCAAAAATGAAGAACTCAATAAATGAAATTAAAAATACTATAGATGGTATAAATAGTAGGCTACAAGAAGCAGAGAAATGTATAAAAATATGTATAAGAATAGGATAATGGAAAGCAATCAAGCTGAACAGGTTAGAGACAACACTGCATAATGAGAATAGTCATAAAGAACTCAATGACACCACCAAGCGTAATAAAAGTTGCATTTTAGGGATTCCAGAATGAGAAGAGAGAGAAAGAGGGGCAGAGAATATATTGGAAGAGATAATAGCTGGAAACTTTCCAAACCTGTGGGGGGAAACAGATTCAGGTTCAGGAGGCACAAAAATCCCTCATAAATTCAACCCAAGGAGGCCCACACCAAGAAACATAGTAATTAAAATGGAAAAAAAAAGTGATAAAGAATTTTAAAGTTTTCAAGAGAAGAGAACATAGTTATATACAAAGGAAACCTCATAAAACTATCATCTGATTTTCCAACAGAATTTTTTTATTCAGGAGTAGCATGTTATATTTAAAATGCTGAAAAAGAAAAATCTGCAGTCAAGAGTACAATATCCAGCAAGGCTTTCATTCAGAACAGAAGAAGAGATACTTTCTCAGATGAATGTTAAAACAATTAATGACTACTAAACCAATTCTAAAAGAATTGTTAAGGAGGAAAAATATTAAAGGAGACTCTGTGAGTAGAAAACAAAAATCATAAGTAAGAGTAACAAAAATAAGAAGCAAGTTAAAACAAAACCAAAAAACCACCACCACCACCAAAAACAACAGCAAAGCAAGTATATCTGTAAAAATCAGTCTAGAGAAGTACAAAATGAAAGAATGTAAAATATGACCCAAATATCTTAAATGTGGAGGGGAGAGAAGTAAAGAATGAATTCAAAATTAAGTGACCATCACTTAATAAAGACTGCTATATACAAAAGGTATTATACATAAACCATATGGTAACCAAATATTTTTTAAAAAGTAGATATGGAAGAAAATAAAGAGTAAGTAATCCAAGTACTTTGCTAAAGAAAGCTAACTAATCATGAGAGAAGAGAGCAAGAGAATAGAGGAACAGAGAGGAACTACAAAAACAAGTATAAAACAAATAGCAAAATGGCAGTAAATACATACATACCAGTAATTACTTTGAATGTAAATAGAATAAATGCTCCAATCAAAATACATATGCTGATGAAATGAATAAAAAAAAGAAGACCAATCTGTATGCTACCTACAAGAGATTCATTTCAGACCTAAAGACACATGCAGACTGAAAGTGAAGGTATGGAGAAACATTTATCATGCATGTGGAAGTGAAAAAAGCCAGAGTAGCAGTACTTACATTGGACAAAATGTGCTTCCAAGTGAAGACAGAACAAAGAACAAAGAAGGACATCATATAATCATATATAGTCAGACAAGAAGATATAACAATTGTAAATATTTATGCACCCAACATGGGAGCACCCAAATACATAAAGCATTTCATAACAAATGTAAAGGAAACCCTCGATAATAATACAGTAATAGTAGGGGACTTTTAACATCCCACTTACACCAATTAATAGATTATCCAAAAAGACAGTAAACAAGGAAACAGTAGCTTTGAATGACATTTTAGACTAGATGTATCCAACAGATATATTGAGAACATTCCATCCTAAAACAACAGAATGCATATTATTTTCAAGTGCTCATAGAACATTCTCTAGAATAGAAGGCATATTAGGCCAGAAAACATGTCTCTACAGTTACAAAAATATTGAAATCACACCATGCATCTTTTCTGACAACAGTTCTATGACACTAAAAATCAACCACAAGATAAAAACTTGAAAAGTACACAAATACATGAAGGCTAAATAACATACTATTAAACAATGAATGGGTCAACTAAGAAATTAAAGATGAAATTAAAAAATACATGGAGACAAATGAAAATGAAAACAAAATGGTGCAACATCTTTGGGAAACAGTAAAAGCTCATCTAAGAAGGAAGTTTTTAGCAATACTGGCCTATCTAAAGAAGCAAGAAAAATCCCAAATAACAATCTAAACTTACATCTGAGGAACTAGGGAAAGAATGACAAACAAAAAACCCAAAATTAGTAGAAGGAATAAATAAATAAATAAATAAATAAAGGTAGATTAGAGCAAAATAAATAAAAAACAATAACAACAAAAAGTTGATGGAACATATCAATGAAACCAGCAGCTTGTACTTTGAAAAGATCAACAAAATTGATAAACCTTTATCCAGACTCATTGGGGGATAAAACAAGAGAGAGAGAGAGACGACTCACATAAATAAAATGAGAAATGAGAAGGGAGTTATAACAATTGACACCACAGAAATATAATAAACTATAAGAGAATATTATGAAAAACTATATGCCAACAAATTGGATAATATAGAAGAAATGGATAAATTTTTAGAAATATGTAACTGCCCAAAATTGAATCAGAAAAAATAGAAAATATGAATAGACATATTAAAAGCAATGAAACGAATCAGTAATGGAAAAACTTCCAGCATGGGGTGCCTGGGTGGTATAGTCACTTTCATGTCTGACTCTTGATTTCAGCTCAGGTCATGAACTCAGGATCATGAAATCGAGCTCCACATTGAGCTCCATGCTCAGCATGAAATATGCTTGAGATTCTTCCTCCCTCTCCCTCTGTCCCTCCTGCTCCTGCCGTGTCTCTATAAAATAAATTAATTAATTAAAAAAGAAAACAACCTCCCAGCAAACAAAAGTTCAGGGTCATATGGCTCCCCAGGCAAATTCTAACAAACATTTAAAGAACAGTTGATACTTATTCTCAAACTATTCCAAAAAATAGAAGAGAAAGGAAAACTTCCTAATTCATTCTATTAAGCCAATATTATCTTGATATCAAAAACAGATAAAGAAACTAGGAAAAAATAGAACTACAGGCCAATCTCTGATGAATATAGATGCAAAAATCCTCAAGAAAATATTAGCAGGGGCGCCTGGGTGGCTCAGTGGATTAAGCCGCTGCCTTCGGCTCAGGTCATGATCTCAGGGTCCTGGGATGGAGCCCCGCATCAGACTCCCTGCTCCGTGGGGAGCCTGCTTCCCCTCCTCTCTCTCTGCCTGCCTCTCTGGCTCCTTGTGATCTCTGCCTGTCAAACAAATGAATAAAATCTTTAAAAAAAAAAAAAGAAAATATTAGCAAACCAAATCCAATAATACATTAAAAAATTATTCACCATGATGAAGTGGGATTTATTCCTGGATTGAAAGGGTGTTTTAATATTCACAAGTTAATCAACATGATCCATCATGTCAATAAAAGAATGGATAAAAACCATATGATCATTTCAATAAATGTAGAAAAATATTTAATAAAGTATAACATCCAGTCATGAATAAAAATCCCCAACAAAGTAGGATTAGAGGGAACAAACCTCAACATAATAAAGGCCATACATGAAAATCCCACAGCTAACATCACCCTAAATGGGAAAAAACAGAGCTATTCCTCTGCAGTCAGAACAAGACAAGGATGTCCACTCTCACCACTGTTATTTAACATAATACTGGAGGTTAACATAGTAGCCTAGCCACAAAATCAAATAAGAGGAAGGAATAAAGGGCATCCAAATTGGTAAGTTAGAAGTCAAACTTTCACTATTGGTAGATGACATGATACCATATAGAGAAAACCCCAGAGATGCCACCAAAAAAATGCTGGAACTTATCAAGGAATTCAGTAAGATTGGAGTATACAAAAATCAGTGTACAGAAACCTGTGGCATTTGTATACATTAGTAATGAAGCAACAGAAGGAGAAATTTAGAAAGCAATCCCATTTACAATTGCACCAAAGATAATAAAATCCTTAGGAATTAACCCTCCTTAACCAAGGAGGTGAAATACCTATACTATGGAAACTACAAAATACTGATGAAAGATATTGAACATGGCACAAATAAGTGGAAAGATATCCCATTCTCGTGGATTGGAAGAAAAAATATTGTTAAAATGTCCATACTACTCCAAGCAATGTACAGATTTAATGCAATCCCTATCAAAATACCAACAACATTTTTCATAGAAGTAGCACAGACAATCCTAAAATTTGTGTGGAAACACAGAAGACCCCAAATAGTCAAAACAATCTTGAAGAAGAAAAGCAAAGCTAGGTGAATTATATTCCACATTTTAAATTATACTACAAAGCTGAAGTAATCAGAACAGTATGATACTGGTTAGGGAAGAAAACAGATAAGGTACATAGATCAGTAAAAGAGAATAGAAAGCCCAGAGATAAACCCACATTTATCTATATTGTCAATTAATCTTTAACAGAAGAGGAAAGACTATGCAATAGAGAAAAAGCCTCTTCAACAAATGGTATAGGGAGAAATGGAGAAGAATGAAACTGCAAAGAATGCAACATGCAAAAGAATGAAACTGGATCTTACACTGTACACAAAGATATATTCTAAGTGGATTAAAGGCCTAAATGTGAGACCTGAAAATGTAAAAATCTTAGAAAAGCGCACAAACAGTATTTTTCCAACATCTGACATAGAAACTTTTTTCTACATATGTCTCCTGGGGCAAGGAAAACAAAAGCAAAAATAAACTTGGGACTCCATCAAAATAAAAAAAAGCTTCTGCACGGCAAAGGAAATAGTCAACTAGTAGTAACCTACTAGATGGGAGAAATATTTGAAAATGACATCTCTGATAAAGCATTAGTGTCCAAGCATTAGTGTCCAAAATATATAAGAACAAAATATATAAGAATATATAAGAACTTCTATACCTCAACACCCAAAAACCAAATAATTGAATTAAAAAGTGGGCAGAAGATATGAACAGACATTTCTCCAAAGACATGCAGATGGCCAGTTGACACATGGAAACATGCTCAACATCACTCATCATCAGGAAAATGCGTATCAAAAGTACAATGAGATAATCACCTTGCATCTGTCAGAATCACTAAAATCAAAAACACAAGAAGTAAGTGTTGGACAGGATATAGAGAAATAGGAATATTGTGTACTGTTTTTGAGAATGCACTCTTGCAGCCACTCTGGAAAACAGTATGGAGTTTCCTCAAAAAGTTTAAAATGGAGTACCCTACCATCCAGTAATTGCACTATTGCATATTTACCCAAAAAATACAAAAAGAAACTAATTCACAGAGATTCATGCACCCCTAAGTTTATTGCACCATTATTTTCAATAGCCAAATTATGGGAGCAGCCCAAATGTGCACTGAAAGATGAATGGATATAGAAGAGGTAGTGTGTGTGTGTGTGTGTGTGTGTGTGTGTATAATATTCCGTTGTGTATAGTGTATGTATATACATGCACAATGAAGTCATAGTCAGAACTCTAAAACAGAGTGAAATCTTGCCATTTGGAATAATGTGGATAGAGCTACAGAGTATAATTCTAAGAGAAATAAGTAGTCAGAGGAAGACAAATACCATATTATGTCACTCATGTGGAACTGAAGAAAGAAAACAAAGCCAAAAAAGAAAAAAAGTAAGGAAGAAAGAAAAGAAAGAAAGAGAGAGAAAGGGAAAGAAACAAAAGGAAGAAAGAGAAGAGAGAGAGACAAACCAAGAACCAGACTCTTAACTGTGGAGAACAAACTGGTGGTTAGCAGAGGAGACACTGGTAAGAGAATGGATGAATTAGATAATCAGGATTAAAGAGCATACTTAGCATGATGAGCACTGACTAATATGTAGAATTTTTTTAAGGTTTATTTATTTTAGAGAGAGAGTGAGAGCAGAGCAGAGGGAGAGCAGAGGGAGAAAAGGGAGGCAGACAGAGAGAGAGGGAGAGAGAAAGCGGACTACCCACTGAGTGAGGAGCCCAAAGTGGAGATTGATCTCACAACCCTAGGATCATGACCTGAGCTGAAATCAAGAGTTAGATGCTTAACTGACTAAACCACCTAGGTGCCCCAATGTATAGAATTGTTGAATAACTATAGTGTATGCCTGAAACTAATATAACACTGTATGTTAACTACACTGGAATTAAAAAAAACTTAATAAAATCAATAAAGCAGATAATTAAAAAAATAACTATTAAAGCATAAGGGGACATAAGGGAACTATAAGGGGAATATAAGGGGAACTATACTGACAGTAGAATTCTAGGCCTTAATCATAGTCATTAGAGTGGCTTTGTTAGTGGATATGTTGTTTCATTATTTTACTACCTGAATTAAAATTGTTGCTGATTTCTCTGCAGTTCTTGAGGTCTGTGTGGCACTATAAATCTCGACATCTGAACCAAAATTTGGGTGGGGACCATCTATCATTGCAAGTGACCATCGTATCATGTCTATATTAGTTTAATAATCTCTATATTAGGGATGCGTGGGTGGCTCAGTTGGTTTAGCAGCTGCCTTCGGCTCAGGTCATGATCCCAGCGTCCTGGGATCAAGTCCCACATCGCGCTCCGTGCTCGGCGGGGAGCCTGCTTCTCTCTCTGTCTCTGCCTGCCACTCTGTCTGCCTGTGCTCCCTGTCTCTCTCTCTCTCTGACAAATAAATAAATAAATCTTTGAAAAAATAAATAAAAAATAAATAATCTCTATATTAACAAGTTTACTAATTACCCTTTTAAATTAAAGAAGGAGGAAGTCCAGTTTGTGTGTGTTTTTTTACTCCAGAAAGTAGTGCTAATCATCAGAAGTTTGGCATCAGCTACTTTAAAATAGTGTTTTAGTGTATTTTAAATCACATTTCATAAAAAGGCCTTCCTGTTTACATATTACATCCCTTTGGGACTTCTCAAATATTTTTATCTTCAATCCCTGAAATAAGGTCATTAAATAAGTTAAATAAATAAATCATTAAAATAAGAGGAATGGGGCACCTGAGTGGCTCAGTCCTTAAGCATCTGCCTTTGGCGCAGGTCATGATCCCAGGGTCCTAGGATGGAGCCCTGCATCTGGCTCCCTGCTCAGTGGGAAGCCTGCTTCTCCCTCTCTCACTCCCCTGCTTGTGTTCCCTCTCTCGCTGTGTGTCTCTCGTCAAATAAATAAATAAAATCTAAAAAAAAAAAAAAGGAGCAGAAATAATTTCATTGTAAGAAGGGGTACTGATGGGGCACCTGCGTGGCTCAGTGGGTTAAGGCCTCTGCCTTCGGCTCAGGTCATGATCTCAGGGTCCTGGGATCGAGCCCCGCATCGGGCTCTCTGCTCCGCAAGAGCCTGCTTCCTCCTCTCTCTCTGCCTGCCTCTCTGCCTAGTTGTGATTTCTCTCTGTCAAATAAATAAAATATTTAAAAAAAAAGAAGGGGTACTGATAAGATAGATACTAAGATATCTCAAAAATATCTAAAAATTGGAAGTGATGATACACTTCCTACAATAAATGATTGCTGACCATTGTTATGTCTTAAGCACTTAAGCACTTAAAGAAGATTAAACAATAACCGAGACATATTGAACTTACATAAGCACCGCATATTGAGATTAGTCCTTTATAAACATTAGCTAATTCATCCTTGATTTTGAGGTTTGGTTTTTGTTTGTTTTTTTTTTATCTTTATACTATGGATAAAGAATTTTAGACCCAGAGAATTTCATTTCCTTCAACAAAGCTTAATAGCTAGCTAGTAATATAGTTGGAATTCATATCTACATCTTCTAAATCCAAAGTCCATGCAGAAATGTAACCATTAAATTCTCCAGTTACATTATACTGTGCATTAAAAATAACATCAACACCTTCTCACCCATGATTTTATTTTAAATATCCTAGTGACTTGTTTGAGTACAGGATAATAGAAAGTGCTGTAGTTAAGACTCAAGTCTGGATCTTCTGGTACCAAATCACATGTTCCTTTAAGCATTCTGTGTTCCTCTCAACTCAGAATCAAGTAATCACAAATTTGGAAGGGGCTCAAAGGATCAGCTAATAGATAATCTTCTTTGGGCATGATAACTGATATAAAGTGTTGTCCAAGACCACTGCCTTCTCACCCTTTGTTTTTCTAAGTAATGCGCATCTCTGTTTTGTAAACAAATGATCTTTTCTGGTGCTTGCTCTATGCTGCTAAATAAGATAAAAGAAACAACCAAACACTTAACATTTTACAAATAAACTCATATATATTTTTTTCTATATGAATTATTTGTAAACTAAATAACTAAAAGCAGTTTTGTGATTTACTGGAATACATTATCCTAACCACACTGTCCATGGTCTACCTTTATCCCAAGGCAATTTTACTCCCCTTTTGTTGTGTTTCATTTAGTTTTCTTTATCATATGTTATGTGTTAGCAAGTCATGGCAGCCTGTTTGTCCGCTTTAGGGGAGGACAAAGTATTTGGATTACTGTTATGATTTGGGGAATACAATTTATAAAATTTTGTCAAGGTGTGGAGTCACACCAGTCCCTAAGTTAGTCTCTCCTCCCCCTTGCTTTGTTTATTTATTGGTTTTATTTAGTACCTTAGCTTGGGGATTAGTAGAGAAGGGAATTTAGAAAAGAAGCTGCAAATAGCATACTTTATATCACTGGCAGATTCTTCAGAGACTGACTTATTAAAATATATGCATATTTTTATATCTGAAATTAAAGACTAAATTTACCACATAATGTTCATATTTCTGTTGTACAATGTGAGGTTATAGATTATTGATCAATATTGTTCTACATTTTAATCTTCAACAGTAATTTATCTGTAGTAAATTGCCCCCATTTCATTTCAATTAATTCTGTACAATGGGGACCATGCATTTTGACTTTAGTCTTCAGTGAGTGATGGCACGATGATTAATAATGTCTATAATATTTTCACTATGCAATTTCAGGTACTGGTCTTAATTATTAAAAAGAAGAAAAAAATAAGAATGTATAAAGCAAGTATAATATTCCTTAAAGCTTACCAGATATATGGTAGGATATAATTTATGGTATGTTACACTAGGTAGTACCATATCTACTTCAGTGGCATGTCTACATTATGGCATTATGTTACCTTCATATAAAATTTCACTGAACTAGAAGTAAATGCCACCAGTTCTTTTTTATTCTTGAGATGTTTTGATTAATTCATTGTTTGATTATAATGAATTAAAGTTAATAGATTACATAGTGGGGAAGAATACTGGACTTGCAACCAACTTTTATTATCAACCGTTTAACTGGTTAACCTTGGACTCAATCAGTATTCTTGGGATTCCATTTTACTTTCCTGAGTAACAGACCTGCCCTGCGAGATACAGTGGGATATTGTAGGGGATAGTTACATGACATCTGTGTTGTAGAATTATCAGAGATAGTAAAAGAGGAGCTTATGGAGCTTGAAAGGCTGAAAGGATGTGCATACTGAGGATTACATAATTAAAATCTAGCACAATAGATGTATTTAGCCTTGTGGATAGAGACTCAGACCCTGTGATATCAAGTTTTCTAGAGCCCTAACGTCGTATTTTGGTTGAGTTGTAAACTGAGATAAAATGAAAAGCTAAAACAAACACACAAACAAAAAAACTGGTTAGTGTATGTAGAACCTCTTTTATTTTATTTATTTTTATTTTATTTTACTTATAACTTCCTTACACCATATTTAATGAGAGAAGCTGGGATGGCAAGATGGGAAATGTTGAATAAAAGCCCAAAAAGTCACCCTAGTTGACAGGTGAATCTAAGACAAACTATGTGCAGCAAATGGTGCTGTCAGGTCTGCTCTATAAGAGCTAATTATTGTTTTTCCTAAGAATATATATGTAAAGGGCTGTATCTGCTTGGCTATGAAAGGGGATACTTTTTTTTTTTGTATTTGCAATCTTTTAGGGTGTTGCCTGTGATGTACACCACACTCTGGTTTAATGCTTATTCAATAATAAAACTGTTCTCTTTCTGTACTATCTTTGTGGAGATGTTTTCTGAATTGGGAAAAGATTTTCTTTTCAATTATATTTCCCAGCAAACAGCAATGTTTGTGTGTGTGTGTGAACATATGCTCATTTTGGAAAATATCAAAGAAAAAATGAGAATAGTTCTGTATTACATCTTTACTGTATTCATTCAAAATATCTAATCTAGGGGCACCTTGGTGGCTCAGTGGGTTAAAGCCTCTGCCTTCGGCTCAGGTCATGATCCCAGGGTCCTGGGATCAAGCCCCGCATCGGGCTCTCTGCTCCACAGGGAGCCTGCTTCCTCCTCTCTCTCTGCCTGCCTCTCTGCCTAGTTGTGATTTCTCTCTGTCAAATAAATAAAAGAAAAAAAAATCTAATCTATTCTGTTAACTGATGCATACATATAGAACCCATTTCCCATGGATAATTAGTTAATAGTTCAATGTCATACTTTTATTTAAGGAGATGTATAAAATTAAAATCCTCCTTATTTTTTTAACATGTATGTGCCACATTTTCCAAATGTTGACCAGAGTCACAATTAGTATAATCTGCATTTTAAATAGTACCATTACTTACCAGCTGTCATTGAAATAAATTTCTGGCTCAAGATGGAACTATTCCTGCACAGGTTGAGACATCAGTAAACTGAACTTAGATAACTTTTGTGTCCCTGTAAATGCTCTGCTTGACCAGAAACATGGTATATCCAGTCAACCAGTCCCCAAACACCAGGCTGACTCTGGACTCTGAATTTAACTCCTGTTTCTTCTCACCACAGATTGACTATATGTCCCCAGCAATCAGATATTTTCTATTTGTTACTTCTTTCTTCATTATCCTATGATAGCTTCTTGTTTTTTGCCCCATTTTGCAGTTCTTCAAATGGAGACTGTCCACTTCAGGAAGTGTTAAATAGTTTGTATCACCTAAATTGGTCTTCTTTAATAATTTTTAACACTATTTAAAAAGACATGTATGTCCAATCTAATGTCGATACATAGATGGGAACTGTGCTAATACAGAGATTCAGGAAATTATATAGTGGTTATTTTTTTCTATAGAAAAGTAAAAAATATAGGATGGCTGTAGGTGGAATTTTAAGATCTCAATAAAAGTTGCTAATTGCAAAAGCTAAGATGGGACATAAGAAGAAAGGCTGTTTCTAAGGTTACCGTATGTTACCATCCTGAATTAAATACACTTTGGAATACTTTGGAAAATATTATATTAGAAAATACACTTTGGAAAAATTCTAGTTTTATATAATAGTGTGTGACTATAGGCCATGTTTTCTAGCTAAAAAAAAAAAATTAAAAAATTTGGAGGGGACAATTCAAGAAATATTGTGTCATAAAACCTGTTTAAACCTCTAATGTATACACTTTTTAAAGACTGGAAAGTTCCAGTTACAAATTGTATGTTTACCATACTTTTTTTTTTTAAAGATCTTATTTATTCATTTGACAGACAGAGATCACAAGTAGGCAGAGAGAGAGAAAGAGAGAGGAGGAAGCAGGCTCCCCGCTGAGCAGAGAGCCCAATGTGGGACTTGATCCCAGGACCCTGGGATCATGACCTGAGCCAAAGGCAGAGGCTTTAACCCACTGAGCCACCCAGGCGCCCCTACCATACTTTTATCTCTTTCTCAGAATCCTATTAAAAAGAGGAATGGGACAGATAGGACACATCTATTATTTTTGTAAACCTTTTAAACTCAAATTATTGCATCTTTTGCAATGATTTGAAACATCATTTGCCAGTCCCTTGTCATTTCAATTTAGTTGTCATTCTCTCAGACTATCAGTTGTTTTTCCATGGCTTTTTCTTTAACCTACAAGTTCTTGTGGACTATTTAATCCTTGTTTATCTTGGATTTCCTTTTTTTTTAAATGAATTTTATTCTTTGACTAGTGATATTATGTTACTTTTTGAGGAATGACATATGACTGAAATGGAATGACTAAAATATAACAAAAGAAAATATCAGTTTACAACATCTTCAGACCTAGAATTAACTTCTTTGTGCTCCTTAAGTCTTGGTTTGATTTCCCTCATACCAAGAATCAAATGTTCCTATAAAAGTTAAGACAAAAGACATCTTTGGGTAAACTATCACTTGAATTAATCTTACTGATACTTTTCTGCAGCCTTTAAGTTTTCAAAGGCTAGATAGATATATTTTCTTTATTTACTATGAAAAGAACTCATTTGTCTCTGTTAAAACTCACATATATGGCCCAAACAATGTTTTTATGGGTTTATCAGTTGGTTTAATGAACACAGTTTATGCACTGAGGAGTACTTACCTCTATCATAATGTGCCTACATTATCAATTCCATTATAAATGTATCAACTAAGAAACTGATATCAGCAATAAGTTTGTTGTTCTATTATAAAATTACCTTTAGGATCCAAAAGGCTTAGGCTACATGCAAACGTTGTATGCCTAAATATTATCTTTAATAAATTTAACTCTATTGATGTTATTCATCAAATATTTAATGTTATTTCACTTTTTTGGTGATTTAAAATAGTTGAAAACTGCAAAAAATTTTTTTTTCTGTTTTCATTAAGTTCTTGGTAATAAAGGCAGATTTCAAGGGGATATACTTTGAAAACATAGTTAGTATTGATTGAATTTGCATATATAAATTCTAAAACACAGTCTTGTGATTTCCCTAAGAGTCAATGTCAGTAGGGCCATTTGGATTTGACTAAAAACATTTAAAATATACTTCCAGTAGTTTTGATATATTGAGTTAGGTAAATAAAGTAGAGTAGTAACAGTCTCCAAAGAAATCAAGTACTTTTCAAAACAAAAATTCTGGATCAGGAAACTAGAAATTTTGGAGTCTGTTCAGTAGTGCCCAAATCAGTATATTGAAGAATCTATCTTATTTGTCCTTTGCTTTTCTCTAATATTTAATTTGAAAATTTAAAATAAGCAGTAAGACAGTGATTCTCAAATGACCACGTGTAAGGAATATGACACTGACACTTCAAAAATATCTATTTGGCCATCTGATCTGTTATTTAAAAACTGTAGCACATGCCATATTGAAATATGTATTCCTGTAGAGTAGTCCCTCTGAAGAAGAATAGTATGTTTGGACTGGAAAGGCCAATACAAATTATCACCCTAAATCATTTGTACCTTGCAAAACCTAATGGAACATTTATTCTTTTTTTTTTTAAGATTTTATTTATTTTTTTATTTGTTTAGTGAGCATGTGAGCAGGGGGAGAAGCTGAGGGAGAGGGAGAATAGAATCTTTAGCAGACTTCATGTTCCATCCCAGGATTCTGAGATCATGACCTGAGCTAAAATCAAGAGTCCAACACTCAACCAATTGAGCCACCAAAGGGCCATTGGAGAAGTCATTCAAATCTTTATCAATATCCAAAAGATAATCAGCACCTTGTTAAACTATTTTAAATCATAATTAAAAGTTTCTAATTTTAAAATAGATAAATTAGAAATATTTTTGAAATACAATAATATATGATGCATTATTAAACTTAATGAGATCTTTAGCAAGTGAATTAAAAATAAGAAGGTAGATTTTTCATTTTTTAATTTATGTTTCTATGGTATTTTAATGCAATGAACCTGCACAACTTTTATAATTAGAGAAAAGATATATGATGAACTATGTGAAAGTTGTATTATTTTATATAGTACTTTATATATTAAAGGGCATAAATATATAATTCTGAAGAAATTTAGAAGTAAAAGAGACTGCAAAGGCTTTGTGGTGAGATCGTCCATGAAAATTTGCTTTAGATTTAAGCAATCTGGAAATTCGATCTCATAATCAGAGAACATGAGGTTTTATCCTGAAGTTTTACTGAATTTAAAAGTCATTCCAAGGATTCAGTGTCATTACAGGAATATCAACTTAGCCAGGTTGTACCAATGAAAATGAGATTCATGCCCCAGAGGCAAACATTGAGGAAAAAAAGAAATAATTTTTTTTTTAAGTAAAAAAGCAGACCATCTCCAGGAGGGCAAGATACATTATGTTCTTGACCTAAGAAAGTTATAGGATAAAGGCTCTTTGCTGAAGGACAAATGTAAAAAGAAGACATTGCAAAAATATTATTTTTCAATGGGAAATAAACTACCCAGAGACCTAACAAAACTCAACTGACCACAGGGGGCCTTTCAGTCTGAGACAGATTCCTATAGCTAGAGAAGCAGAACTAAAGTCAGTCAAAGGCCAGAGATCCAATCAGAGAAATGTCATTTTGAAAAATAGTGAGAAAAAAAAGTACCATGTGAGCTTGGAGTTTCAGAAACTCCTTGGCATTTGCCTGGATAAGAAAGTTAATGGCTTTAGCGGAGCTTATTATTTATTTATTTATTTTGACAGATAGTTTCAGGGAAGCCCTCGCAGATAATAATAGAGCAGGGAAGGATGTGAAGGAGCAGTCTTTGGTGATGAGAAGAGAAGGGATCCAGAACAAATGTGGAGAACATTTTCTTCATTTTATCAAAATATGAGATTGAACACACAGGGGAGGATAAAAGCAAGATAGTAAGCTAAAAGTGGAGAAGTAATTGTAGGGGGAAAGGGTACCAAGTACCAAGTACAGTTGCTAAGTCAACACTGAAGACAGTGGAAAATTAGGAGGAGAAGAGAAAAGAAATAAGATCAATTGATATTGTTGAAAACCTCAAATTTACTCTCCATGTTATGTGTGTCAGCATAGAGCAAGAAGTTGCATTTATGATAGGAGAGTGCAAGAGGGGAAGGAAAGCACAAATTTGAGTATTACAATAATTAACCTAAAATCTAAAATAGATCAAGAGGAGAATGAGGAAAGTTTGTAGCTGACGAATTGAGATAAGGTTTTCCTAGTGCAGCTTGATAGGTTGCCTGTCTTGATTAGGTTGGAGTATGGAGTGGGAGTATTGAGTTACAAGCTCTGTAACTCAATATAGTTTCTTAATAGTATTGTGTATTTTCAGTTCATGATGGAAAATATGCAACCTCAACAGAGTGCTTGTTTGATTGAACAAGTACTTAAGCCAGAATAAAGTGCTGTATTAGTATTAATATTAGTCCTGCAATTTACCCTGTCTGTAGCTAAATCCCATGCAGAGGTACCATATTCTTCATTAGTGTAATAATAAAAACTAGGAGCACTTTTTTTTGTTCTTTGTTGTTGTTGTTTTTAATAAAGCATTAGCTTTGCCATCAACTTTATGGATGTTAATATGTTAATTTGTTATATGTTTTAGGATTTTAGGCTACATAGATCTTTTAGTATGAAACATGGACTATCAGTGATTCAGTTCCTTGCTAATAATATCAAATTTGATTTCTCTGCCATTCAGGTACTTTCAAAAGTCTGCTGATAGAGCTGATATCTGAGAACATGAGGAATAGGTTTGCTCATGTTGCCTCAGAATTTTCTAAGATGCTTTCTTCTATTAAGTTAGCTCACTGGAAATTATATACCTGTATCACACGATTCTGTCCCACTCCTACTACAAAATGCCTCTGTGGAACAACCTTTATTATTTATATTTATAGATCACCCAGAGATGGTATTAAAGCAGGAAAAACATAAATGTTTCTGTTATCAAGAATATGATTGATTTGAAGGCTCACTGCACCAGTATGCTAATGTGTCTATGGCAGATCACCTAAGAAGCCTACAAATGGAAAGTTGAATTTCTTCTGAAGGTTTACTTTACTTAGGGTTACTAGATAGTGAAAGTTTGCTCACACTGTAGGTTACTTCTATGCCCTGTTTGCTCAGTTCCTGACCTTTTGCCCTTGTCTTCTCTTTCTTTCTTGTTTTCTTGCTTATTTGTTTTCTATATTTAACATAAGACTTCTTAAATTGATTTTGTAACTGATAGTCTACCTATAAATAACATAGTAAACCAGCTGATTATTCCTTGAATCAAATTAGCTTAGTCAAAATAATTGTATTGGTTTATTTCTGTATTGTTAATTTTGTTTTGTGTTTTGTTTCATTTTTTAAGTTTTTATTTAAATTTCAGTTAGTTGACATATTAACATTAGTTACAGGTGTTTAATATAGTGATTCAGCACTTCCATACAATACCCAGAGCTCATTACAAAAAAAAATGCACTCCTTAATCCCCGTCACCTGTTTAACCCATTTCCCCACCCACTTCCATTCTGGTAGTCATCAGTTTGTTCTTTATAGCTAAGAGTCTGTTTCTGTTTCTTGGTTTGCCCCACTCTCTCTCTTTTCCCCGCCCTGGGCTTTTTTGTTTTGTTTCTTAACTTTCACATATGAGTGAAATTATATGGTATTTGTCTTCTCTGACTGGCTTATTTTGCTTAGCATAGTACTCTTTACCTCCATCCGTGTCACCCCAAATGGCAAGATTTCTTTTTTATGGCTTAGTAATATTCCTGCGTGCGTGTGTGTGTGTGTGTGTGTGTGTGTGTGTGTGTGTATTGTGTATATGTATATATATATTTTTTCCTTGATTTGTTCATCAGTTGATGCACAGCCTGTTTCCATAGTTTTGCTATTGTATATAATGCTGCTATAAAAATAGGGGTGCATGTATCCCTTTGAAATTGTATTTTTGTATCCTTGAAGTAAATATCTGGTAGTGCAATTGCTGAATCATAGGGTAGTTCTCTTTTTAAATTTTTTGAGGAAGCTCCATGCTGTTTTTCCAGAGTCGCTGCACCAGTTTGCATTCCCACCAACAGTGTAAGAAGGTTCCCCTTTCTCCACATCCTCTCCAGTACCTGTTGTTTCTTGTGTTGCAGATTTTTGCCTTTCAGGCAGGTGTGAGGTAATATCTCCTTATAGTTTTGATTTGTATTTCCCTGATGATGAGTGCTGTTGAGAATGTTTCCATGTGTCTATTGGCTATCTGGATATCTTTTTTAGAAAAATGTCTACTCATACCTTCTGTTCATTTTTTTAACTGGATTATTTGTTTTTGGGTGTTGAGTTTTATGATTTCTTTATATATTTTGGATACAAACCCTTTCTCAGATATGTTATTTGCAAATACCTTATCCTCTTCCAAAGACTGCCTTTTGTTGACTGTTTCCTTCACTGTACAGAAGTTTTTATTTTGATGAAGTCCCATTAGTTTATTTTTGCTTTTTCTTCCCTTGCCTTGGTAAATATATCTAAGAAGAAGTGGCCATTGCCAATGTCCAAGAGGTTACTGACTGTGTTCTCTCCTAGGACTTTGATGGTTTCCTGTCTCACATTTAGGTCTTTAATCCATTTTGAATTTATTTTTGTGTATGATGTAAGAAAATGGTCCAGTTTCATTCTTTTCCTTGTTGCTCCTCAGTTTCTCCAATACCATTAAAATTAGTTCAAGAGACTTTTCCCCCACTGGATATTTTTTCCTACTTTGTCAATGATAAATTGAACATTTACTTGTGGGTTCATTTCTGGATTTCTATAATGTTCTTTTGGTATATGTGTCAATTTTTTGCCAGTGCCATACTGGTTTGATTACTACAGCTTTCCAATATAACTGGAAGTCGGGAATTATGATTCCTCCAGCTTTGCTTTGCTTTTTCAATGTTACTTTGGCTGGCTTGGGTCTTTAGTGGTTCCAAACAAATATTAGGATTGTTTGTTCTAGTTCTGCAAAAAATGCCATTGATATATTTTTTTAAGATTTTATTTATTTATTTGACAGAGAGATCAGGAGTAGGCAGAGAGGCAGGCAGAGAGAGAGAAGGGAAGCAGGCTCCCTGCTGAGCAGAAATCCCAATGCGGGGCTCGATCCCAGGACCCTGAGAACATGACCCAAGCCGAAGGCAGCAGCTTAACCCACTGAACCACCCAGGCGCCCCAACCATTGATATTTTGGTAAGGATTGCATTAATCTGTAATGCATTAAATCTTGCTTTGGGTAGTACTAACATTTGAACAATTTTTATTTTCTAATTCATAAGCATGGACCATCTTTCCATTTCTTTGTGTCATCTTCAGTGGCTTTTACCAGTGTTACAGTTTTCAGAATACAGGTCTTTTTCCTCTTTAGTTAGGTTTATTCCTAGGTATCTTATTCTTTTTGTTTCAAGTGCAAATGGGATTTATTCCTTCATTTGTCTTCTGTTGCTTCATTATTGGTGTATAGAAAGGGTTTTCTGTATATTTTCTGGTGTATAGAAAGGTTATTTCTGTATATTCATTTTGTATCCTGCAACTTTACTGAGTTCATTTATCAGTTCTAGTTTTTTGGTGGAGTCTCTAGGGTTATTTATATATATATAGTATCATAGCATCTGCAAATAGTGAGAGTTTGACTTCTAATTACCAATTTGAATGTCCTTTATTCCTCCCTCTTCTTTGATTTCTATGACTAGGACTTACAGTACTATATTAAATAATAGTGGTGAGTGGACATCCTTGTCTTTTTCCTGGCAATAGAGAGAAAGCTCTCAGTATTTTTCCCCATTTAGTATTTAGGGATTTAGAAAATCCCCATTTGGGATTTTCATGTATGGCCTTCATTATGTTGAGGTATGTTCCCTTTAATCCTACTTTGTTGAGGGTTTTTATCATGAATTCATGTTCTACTTTGTTGAATGTTTTTTCTGCATCTATTGAAAGAATCATATGGCTCTTATACTTTCTTTTATTAATTTGATTTATCATGTTGATTGATTTGAAAATATTGAGCCACCCTTACAACCATGGAGTAAATCCCACTTGATTGTGGGGAATTATTTTTTTAATGTATTGTTGGATTTGGTTTGCTAGTATTTTATTGAGAATTCTTGAATCTTTGTTCATCAGGGATATTGGCTTGTAGTTCTTTTTTTTAGTGGTATTTTTCTGCTTTTGATATCAGCATAATGCTGGCCTCAGAATGAACTTGGAAATTTTCATTCCTTTTCTATTTTTTTTGAAATAGTTTGAGAATATGTATCAACTCTTCTTTACATATTTGGTAAGATTCCTTTAGGAAGCCATCTGGCCCTGGACTTCTGTTTACTGTGAGATTTTTTATTAGCTGATCAATTTCTTTACTGATTATCAGCCTGCTCAAGTTTCTTTTTTTTTTTCCTGTTTTGTTTGTATTTCTGTGGTGTTGGTTGTGATCTCTCCTCTCACATTTGTGATTTTATTTATTTGGCCCTTTTCCTTTTCTTTTTGATAAGTCCGGCTAGGAGTTTATCAGTTCTATCATTTCTTTGAAAGAACCAGCTCCTGTTTTCATTGGTCTGTTCTATTGTTCTTTGTTTATTTGTTTGTTTCTGTGTCATTTATTTCTATTCTGATATTTATTATTTCCTTCCTTTTGCTGGCTTTAGGCTTCATTTGTTGTTGTTGTTGTTGTTGTTTTTCTAGCTTTGTTAGATGTAAGTTTAGTTTATGTATTTGAGATTTTTCTTGCTTCTTGAGGTATGCCTTTATTACCATATAATTCCCTCTTTTGAACACTTCTGCTGAATCCCAAAGGTTTTTCACTTCTTTCCATGTGTTTTTTTTTTTTAAATTTCTTCTTTAATTTCCTAGTTGATCCATTCATTCTTTAGTAGGGTGTTCTGTAGCCTCCATATATTTGTGGTCTTTCCAAATTTTTTCTTATGATTGACTTCAAGTTTCATAGTGTTATGATTGGAAAATATGCTCGGCATGATCTCAGTCTCTTTGTTGAGGCCTGATTTGTGCCCTAGTATGTGAATTTTTTCTGGAAAATGTCCCATATGTATTCAAAACGAATGTGTTATCTGCTGCTTTAGGATGAAATGGTCTGAATATATCTATTAAGTCCATCTGGTCCAGTGTATCATTCAAAGCCACTTGTTTCCTTGTTGATTTTCTGTTTAGGTGATCTGTCCATTGTTGTAAGTAGGGTGTTAAACTCCCCTACTATTATTGTATTATTATCAGTTACACCCTTAAGTTTCTTATTGTTTACTATATTTGGGTGCTCCCTTATTGGGTGCATAAGTATTTACAATTGTTACATCTTCTTGCTGGATTGTCCACTCTATGATCATATAGTGTCCTTCTTTGACTTTTATTACAGTCTTTTTTTAAAGTGTAGTTTGTCTGACACAATATTGCTACTCTGGCTTTCTTTTCATATCCATTTTCATGATAAATGTTTCTCCATCCCCTCACTTTTAATCTATAGGTGTCTTTAGGTCTAAAACAAATCTCTTGCAGGCAACATACAGATGGGTATTTTTTTATCCATTCTGATACCTTGTTGAGTGGAGTGTTTAGTCCACTTAAATTCAACATAATTATTGATAGGTGTATATTTATTGCCTTTTAAGGACTTGTTATGTCATTGTTTCTGGAGATTTTCTCTGATCCTTTCTTGTCTTTGCCACTTTTGATCTCCTTTGCACTCAAAGAGTCCCCTTTAATATTCTTGCAGGGGTGATTTCATGGTCATGAAGTCCTTTGGTTTTGTTTGCTGGGTAAACTCTTTATCTCTCCTTCTATTCTGAATGATAGCTTTAATGAATTGAGTATTTTTGACTGCAGATTTTTCCCATTCAGTACTCTCTTCTGGTTTGCCAAGTTTCTGTTGAGAAATCTTCAGCTACTCTTATAGGTTTTATGTTGTATGTTAAGGACTTCTTTTGTCTTGCTACTTCTAACATTTGCTCTTTATCATTATATTTTGCAAATTTAATTACAGCATGTCTTGCTGTTGAACTGATTTTGTTGATTTTGATGGGAGTTCTCCATGCCTCCTGGATCTGAATGTCTATTTCCTTTCCTAGAAGTTTTGTACTGTTATTTCTTCAAATAAATTTCTGTTCCCTTTCTCTTCTTTTTCTGGGTCTCCTATAATACAAATGTTTTTAGTTTTGATGGAGTCAATGAGTTCCCTATATCTGTTCTCATGTTGCATAATTCTTTCTCTCTTTTGTTCAACTTCATTATTTTCCATTACTGTATCTCCTATGTCACTTATTTGTTCCTTTACTTCTTCTAGTGTGCTGTTAATTGCATTAAGCCTGTTTCTAATCTCATTTATTGTACTTTTCATCTTTGATTGATCATTTTTTAACTCTTTTATCTCTGTGTTATGGGTATCCCTTATGTTTCCTATTCTTTTCTCAAGGTCAGTGAGTATCCTTATGATTGTTGCTTTAAATTCTCCATCAGGCATGTTACTTATATCTGTTTCACTAGATCTCTGTCCATGGCCTTGTCTTGTTCTTTCATTTAGGATAAATTCCTCTGTCTTCATATTTTTATAAGTCTCTACCTTCTTTTGTGTGTTAGAAAAGCCAGCTATTTTTCCTGATCTTGAAAGTAATGGCCTTATGAAGAAGAGGTCATGTAGTGCCCAGGGCCTGGTGCTTCAGGGAATATCTCTAATGTGTGCTGCATGCACTCTGCTTTTGTGTTTTCACTGCTCTGTCTTTAGACCAGTCATCTGTAGAGGTTCCCCTTAACTTTTATGGGCAGTGTTTGGTTCCCAGCCTGAATATGGCAAGTTTTAACTAGCTGTGCTCTGATTCACTTGTGAAATGAGACCTGACACTACTTTCAAAAGAACTGAGACCCTGCAGAATTCTCTGGTTGTGAGACATGGTGGTGAAGGGTTTATGCTGGTCTTCTGGGTAGGGGCTCACTTCACTAGGACTGAGGCGCGTGTGACTGAAAAGGGCAGTCTCACCAGAGTACAAGGTGCTGGGACTTAATGTATGCAAGGTAGGCCACCAGTGTTGGCACTGTATTGCTTCTCACAGATGGTTCTGCATGTATTATGCTGTGGGTCAGTGGAGGGAAATGATGCCAGTCAACTCCTTTTTTCCCAGAAAGGTGTTTTTGTCAACACTGCCTCCCAAGGATGCACTCTGAGAAAAGTGAGTTATCTCCCCTCTGTGTGTGTCCCAGATACTGTTCAGATTGCTATTTCCATGCTGTCTGCCCGGGTTGTTTGCCTGCCTTCTCTCCAGGAGCAGCACAGTGCCCTTGGGGTTCCATCCCACCAAAGCCCATTGACCTTTAAAACATCAGGCTTTAAGCTCTGCTAGTTGCAAGAACTTAGAAAATTCAAACCATCTTGTTTTCAAACCAGAAGCTTTAGGGAAACATTCTCCTTGTCCTTTTCCCTGTGTGTGACTCTCTTGTACCCTTCTCCAGGACCACGGCTCCCTCCCCTCTGTAGCACCCAGGATACATTTCTCCCCTAGACTACATCTCCATATTTCCTAACTTCTTCCTGTGGCCTTCTCTCTCCCTTTAGCTATGGAGTTTGTTCTGTCAGTCTTCAGGTTGCTTTCTGTGGTGTTCAGGATTTTTCACTAGATACCTAGTTGTGTTTAACTTAGGGAAAGTCTAAGGTCCTCCATATTCTGCAGCCATCTTCTCTCCTCTGTATTGTTAATTTTGAGTCCACTGTGGGACACTGGCATGTTTTAAGGGAAATTTCAGGTATTCTTTGAAATACTTAATGTATCAATTTATTAAATATAACCTGCTTGTTATTTGAATTTAATGTGGTAATAGTGGCCTTGCCTCAATTATGAACTGTGATTTTGGTCTATGAAATGAAGAAAGTCAAGCTCTTACCTTATAATTGAGTACTCAGAGTAGTTAAGCAAGTGTTTTATATTTCTATCTTGTAAATTCTTTGCATAAGAGTAGATTTAGATGATTTAAGTTTTTATGTACCTTAATGTGTATGTGTAGTGGTTTCACAAGTATTTGAAAATTCAAGACCATTGAATAACAATGTTGATACTATGTTAAAGTGATAAATATAAATGTTATATAAAATTGCATCTGAAAAATGTTTAATTTTATGTGGAATTAAACAGGAGATGAGAAATAAGTCATATAGTAATATAATTTTTCATTTTTTCCCAAATTTATATTTATATACAGTGTAAAAATATTTCTGGAAGACTAATTCAAAAACAAAACAAAAACAAATCAGGACTGTTTTCTCTAATCCTGTCTCATCACCTATCAGAATCAATCAAAGATACGGCTGTTTTTAGGTAGTTATCTATACTTCTAAAAAATGGGTTCTCCTTTCTTCATTCATTTCATCCTTCCCCCTTCCTGCCTTCCATCTTTCTCACTTTTTGTTTCTTTGTTTTAGATGTTTTTTGTTATCTGTTATTATGTCTGATGTAGACATTTCTACATTAAAAGGTTAAAATCAAATAAAGTTTCTTATCTCCAACTCCAAATCACATTTTCCCTCGTTAAAGTCCATTATAAGTAGGTTACATAATGTAGCACAATCAATATATTTAGTTTTCATATTATTATGATTTACAATTTTAATTCATAGCTCACCTACACAGCATATCAGGATTTTATTTCAGTTTTTCTACACTTTTAGTTTATTTTTCATGGTTCATACTTTTCATTTACTAATATTTTTGTTCTGTGTACTATGATTAATTCAATCTGTTGCTTGCTATTTTCTTGTTTGATATTTTATTTTCCCTTTGTACAAAAATCACTTCCCTCAGAATATTCAAATATTTGTCTTATTTTCTTTTCATTTTCTATTTTTGTTCTTAAGAAATTTTAAGATTGTTTGATACTTGATATTCTTTCTTTCCTCTACTAGCTCCTTTAGGATATTTTACTAATCATTAACTTTTAAAAATTTTACCTGGTATCTTCTAATGAAGTATTTTTTTTAATTTTATATATTTTTAACTCTGTATATATAATTTTATATATGCTCACTGAAGTTTATTTATCTGGAAATTTTTCTATTTCACTTCTGAGACATTTTTCTCAGAAATTTTTTTCTCTTCTATTTCTCTCTTTTTTTTAATTGTTGTTGTTTTGTTTTTGTTTTTTGTTTTTACATTGTTATTTGGATATTGTTCCCTTTATATTGACTAATATTTCTTAATCTAATCTATTTTGTTATTTATATGTGTGTTTTTTAAAGTTCTGCTCTTGGGCAGATATGATCAGTTATGCATTCTAATATCTATTGTGATTTTTAAATGTCTGCTATTATGTTTCGAAGATCTTATATTTTCTCTCAAAATTGTTTTTTATTATGATTTAAAACTAACAGGTATGATTTAGTTCATAGATGAAATATTCATATTTTTGAATATTTTTTATATATTTAAAAATATGCTCCCTGAATTTTGCCATTATCTAAGTGTTCCTTCTTCTTTTGTCCTTCTTTTGTTTTTTGTTTTTGTTTTTGTTTTGTGTGTCTTGGGAACTCTCTTCCATGTTTTAGATTTTTCTTCAATATTGGGTAATTGTTGGCTCCTTGTTAATATGTGAGAGTGAGACACTAACATATTGTTTGAAGCTATGTGTATATGGTAGTAGAGGGACTTGTTTAATGTGTGCGCCTGTCTATAGGCTGGCTGGGCAATGTCCTGACCATTTCAAGGCTAACCTTCAGATTTAGTATCATGAAAGTTTTTTCTCTCCAGCAAGATAATCTTCCCCAGAGAGGTTTTCTGCAGTCTCTCGCAGAGCTTGTAAATTGGGCTACCATAATGTGGTGGCAAACAGGTGAAACAGACTCAGCTACATAATTTCAGTGACCCCTTGTTAAAAAATTATTAAGAGTTTAAATAAAGCATAAGTGAGACATTAAAACACCAGTGGGATCCTTCTGAGTGTGGGCCCTGTGTGACTACTCAAGCCCCTCAACAATAACACCAGTTCTAAGGGGAGCAAGTTGTGAAGGCAGACTCTTCATTGTTTGTTGACTTTGTATACTTTCTCATAATCCTTGTGGTGACTTGAGGCTCAGCATACCAGAGGTTTTCTGTTTGTCTCTTGAGAAATAACTCTCCTGTTTCCTACTGGCAACTGCCAAAGATAGTATTCTGGCTATAGAGAAAAGGTAGTGGGAAATGATTCTGAAACCTATTGTTTCTTATGAAGACTTTCAATAAATTGTTCTGCTTTCAATCCCAGGTAGATGGCTTTTGGTTGTTTTTTGTTCTTGTTGTTGTTGTTTTTAAGATTTATTTATTTATTTTAGAGAGCACATCCTGTGTGTGAGTTTAGGGGGAGGAGAAGAGGGAGAGAATCTTCAAGCTGACTCCCCATGGAGTAAAGTTCCCCAGCTGGGGTTTAATCTCAGTATCCATGAGATCATAACCTGAGCCAAAACCAAGAGTCAGACTCCTAGCCAACTGAGCCACTGAGGTGCCCTAGTAGATGTTTTTAATTTACTGCACTTAATCAGAAATCGGACTTTATTTAACAAAATACAAAATTCCTCTTTGAAATGTATTTCAGGAGCACCCTTGTGGCTCAGTCAGGCAGCCAGCTCTTGATTTAGGTTCAGGTCATAATCTCAGGGTCCTGGGATTGGGCCCCGTGTGGGCACCACATTCAGCAGGGAGTCTGGAGTCTTTTGATTTAGGTTCAGGTCATAATCTCAGGGTCCTGGGATTGGACCCCGTGTTGGCACCACATTCAGCAGGGAGTCTTGAGTCTCTCCCTCTGCCTCTCATCCTGTTCCCACATACACTCCTCTCTAAAATAAATAATTAAAAAAAATAAAAATGAAAATGTGTTACATTTTGCAAACTCTAAAGTATCTTTGTACAAAACAATTTAACTTTCTCTTTTTCTGTTCTTTGATCTTTTTTAATTGAAATCAACTTTAGAAGTAATCTAAATATTTTCCCTCATTTTATAAATGAATTAACTAAAACTCAGCTGAGTGACAAGTATTCATCACACAGCTAAATGGGAGCAAAAGAATGTCACAAATTTTTAAGGTTTTTTTTATGGAGTTTAGTATTTAATGCTTAATTAGCTATTATTTAAACGTAGACAATTTACTTTCCTTGAAAAACTTAGACATCAAAGAATGTCTACTTAGAGAAAAAAGCATACACAGGAAAAACTAATGCCTTTCACACTGTACAAATTCACAAATAATTTTTGATTGATAATACTAAATCAGGATCATGGGTTTGGCATTATATTGTGATGTGATAAAATGAGCATCCTAGAAAGTATTAAATGCTTAATTTTAATTAAATATATAAATTTATTCTTTTAGGAAAATAGAGAATAAAACTAAATTATTATAAAATTATTTTTATATTTGCTCTGTGTTTGTATCTATTTTATGAGTATTCTTGGATTACTATCTCTAGATTGTAGTTACCAAAAACAAACAAAAAAAAAACCCAAAAAACCCTCACTGTGACCTAATGTGCATTTTTCCTACATCTTTTCCAATTATTGATAACTTGTCTCTTATCTCTTAGAACTACAATAATAATAATAAACCATTAACATTATCTGAATTAAATAATTTCAATGGAGTTTTACAACTGCTTTCTTAAGCCCAGGTAAATATGAATGAGCATGAACAAAAGAATATTATCATCATTTTATTTGTAGAATATAATTATTTCATTCTTTTAGTGAGTCTTAAAATAACAAAAGCTTATACTTTGGAACCATTGCTGAGGAAAAGCAATGCCTACATCTTAATTCTTACCATTTCAGCATTCAACTAAAATTTATATGTATATTCCAGGTAAGTCATTCTTATTCTTGGGCCCATCTTACTGTGTTGTAGTAATAAATGGAATTACTTATTTTGAAGTATGAAGACCAAAGTAGAACTTCTTGTCATTTTCTTTCTACTACTTTAGGAAGTTTTTTCTATGTACAAAATCAAATCCAGTGCTTTTTTTAAGTCAAACTTTACATTGCTATGTTATTTCAGAAAATGTTCAGCTGGTGTTTGTCCAGTGAGATGAGCTCATGCAACACAGTATTAAAAAGGAACCATGGAAGGGGAAAAAAAAAAAATTGGTAGACAAAAAAGACAACTTTTTCTTGTTGGTTTATTTTTTATACATATACTTATCAAAACAAAGTTTTCTTTCTCAAATTTAAATTCAGATTTTTATCATACATTTGACAGTGTATTTTTTTCCTCATCTCAGCAAAAAGAATTTTTCTTCTTTTTATTTAGCACTATGTTTCACTTTCAAGATGACATATCCACCATTCTCAAATGGTTACTTAGTTATAAGACTATCCCCATATTCCTCTCTTACTAGTACACATGGAATTTATGTTTTAGTACCAAAATAATAGATATGGCATTTTAATTATAAACATGAATCCTTTACAGATTTACTAAAGTCTTAGTGATACATTTATGGTACTTGTAAAAATACTGAATGTAACAAATACTATTATTAAATTCTGCTAATATTTAATTATTAGTTAAATATTTAGTTTATAACAGTTTAGTTAATAATCTGTTAATATTAGATATTTAGCTGCATAGATAATCATGAAATGCAGGATACATAGAAAAGAAAAAGTAGCTAACATGTATTGAATTCTTATTTGGTAATATTCCCTTTACATAGATTGGCATATTTAATATTTATAAAACTACTTTGAAAAAAGTTTTATTATTAATAAAGGTAACAGAGAACTTAAATATTGTGCACTAATAAACATAACAAAAGTTAGGTCTAGAATACAAATCCAAAATATTCTAACTTGTGAGCCTCACATGTCATCAAGTTAGGATTTTAAAGGATGGTAAAGAAGAATAGAGGATAGACTAGAAGTTAAATCAGTTAGGAAGGATGAAAAGATGGGACTTAATAGATGGCAAAAATTAAATGTGATAAAATCTTGCTACATGGTGAAAGAAAATTTTAAGAAAAAAAGATATGTTCTTGGGAAATACAAGAAAAATAAATATGTTTTAGTTAAAGTCAAAGAAGGTCTTTATGGATTAGATAGGATGGGAAGGCAGTTGGTAAAACTACCGAATTTCTCAGTGGAATTTTGCTACCATGCTGGCCTAACACAAGTCTTATAAAGAATTTGAAGGAGTAGTTGTTTCTGGAGGATATTAAACATATTAGACTACACAGGGCAACCAGAGAGAATGAACTCATTATCAGACAGCATGACAGATTAACCTGATTTAGACACTTAGTCCACTAACTCTAGTATAACTGGACTCATCCCAACTTTAAAGAGTCTCTATAAGTTCACTTAGTGAACAGATGTCAAAAGAATAGTATCTTTAGTCTTATTATTCAGGTTCCAACAGGAAAGAGATCATACAGTCATATAAGGATACTTTAAATCATTATTTTTTCAAGCAAAGGAACTGATTCAAAGATGTATATAGTGTAGATGGTAACCATAAGGGACAGTGCTTTAGTCTAGGAAACCAAATGAAGAAAACTCTGTCTTAAGAGGAGTAGTGATTTCTGCTTGAGACCCAGCAAACCAAAGGGGTCCCTTATCTTTCAGTGATTTCTCATTTTCTGAATACAATTTAAAACCTAAAGGAAAAGATAAATTCTATATATGGAGAGAGCCTGCTGGAGATGCATAAGGTGCAGGGAGGAAAAGAGAAGGTATCTGTCTAGCACAGTAACAACGTCAGCAATAACCATATCTGCTGTAATTGCTTCTAGGTTCTTTGAGATTTTATCTCTACGTTTTCTGAATAACCTTTTTTTTTTCCTTAATTTATTTATTTTTTCAGCGTAACAGTATTCATTGTTTTTGCACAACACCCAGTGCTCCATGCAAAACGTGCCCTCCCTATTACCCACCACCTGTTTCCCCAACCTCCCACCCCCGACCCTTCAAAACCCTCAGGTTGTTTTTCAGAGTCCATAGTCTCTTATGGTTCGCCTCCCCTTCCAATTTTTTTTTTTACAACACCCAGTGCTCCATGCAAAACGTGCCCTCCCTATTACCCACCACCTGTTCCCCCAGCCTCCCACCCTTGACCCTTCAAAACCCTCAGGTTGTTTTTCAGAGTCCATAGTCTCTTATGGTTCGCCTCCCCTTCCAATTTTCTTTTTAATAACCATATAATGTATTTTTATCCCCAGGGGTAACATATTTTTCTCTTTCCATACCTTTTCACATATTTTTCTCTTTCCAAAACTTCTTATGCATTATGTTCAAACCTCATTCTTAGCTGTTTACCTTAATTACTATTTCACTAAGAAAATAGGAACAATCAGAAGACAACTTCCACAAACTCCCAGTATGACTTATACAGGCACACCTCATTTTATTGTGCTTCACTTTAATGTGCTTTACAGAAGATTTCATTTTTTACAAATTAAAGGTTTTTTACAACCCTGAGTTGAGTAAGTCTATCAGCACCATTTTTCCAAAAACATTTGCTCACTTCATGGGTCTGTCACATTTTGATTAATCTTACAATATTTCAAACTTTTTAATTATTATTATATTTATTATGGTGACTTGTAATCAGTGATCTATTGTATTTGTTATGGGGCATCATGAAATATCCCATGTAAGATGGCAGAGTTAATTGATAAATATTTTGTTTATTCTGACTGCTCCACCAGCCTGCCATTCCCCATTTTTCTCCTTCTCCTTAAGCCTCCCTTTTTCCTGAACATCATATTATAATTGTGCTAATTGCTAACCCTAAGTGACCTCTAAATGTTTAAGTGAAAGGAAGAAGCGCATGTCTCTCACTTTAAATCAAAATCTATAAATGTTTAAACTTAGTCAAAAGCCAAGAGATGCCAAAAGCTAAGCCTCTTATGCCAAATAGTTAACCAAGTTGTGAATGCGAAGGAAAAGTTCTTGAAGGAAATTAAAAGTGCTACTCCAGTGAACACACAAATAATAAGTAAAACAGCCTCATTGCTTATATGGAGAAAAGTTTAGTGGTCTGAATAGAAGATCAAAGCAGACATAACATTCTCTTAAGCCAAAGCCTAATCCAGAACAAGACCCTAATATCTTCAATTCTGTGAAGACTCAGAGAGGTGAGGAAATTGCAGAAGAAAAGTTTGAAACTACTGAAGGTTGGTTTATGGGTTTTAAGGAAAGAAGCTGTCTCTATAACATAAAAGTGCAAAGTGAAATGACAACCACTGATACAGAACTTGTAGCAAATTACCCAAAAGATGGAGCTATGGTCATTAATGAAGGTGGCTACACTAAACAACAGATTTCCAATATAGAAGAAACAACCTTCTATGAGAAGAAGATGCTGGACACCTGGGTAACTCAGTCGGTTAAGTGTCCACCTTTAGCTCAGGTCATGATCTCAGGGTCCTGGGATCAAGTCCCACATCAGGCTCTCTGTTCAGCGGGAATTGGCTTTTCCCTCTCACTCTCCCTTTGTGTTCTCTCTTTCTCTCTCTCAAATAAATGAACGAAATTTTAAGAAGAAGAAGAAGGAGAAGGAGATGCCATCTAGGACTTTCATAGCTAGGAAAGAGAAATCAATGCCTTCTTCAAAGCTTTAAAGGACAAGCTGAGTCTCTTGCTAGTGGCTAATGTAGCTGGTGACTTTAAGTTGGAGCCTATGCTTGTTTATCACTCAAAAAAAAAAAAAAAAAAAAAAAAAAAAACAAACTGAGGGCCCTTAAGAATTGTGCTAAATCTATGCTGCCTATAAATGGACCAACAAAGCCTATAAGACATCACATCTGTTTATAACATGGTTTAATGATTATTTTAGGCCCACTTTGAGACCTAGCACTCAGAAACAATATGGCTATTAAAACATTACTATTCATTGACAGTGCATGTGGTCAACTAAGAACTCTGATGGAGATGCACAATGAAATTAATGTTGTTTTCATTTCTGCTAACATAATATCCATTCTGAAGCTCATGGATCACAGATATTACTTTTTACTTTCAAGTCTTATTACTTAAGAAATACATTTCATAAGGCTATAGCTGCCATAAGTAGTTATTCCTTTGAAGGATCTGGGCAAAATGAATTAAATACCTTCTGGAAAGGAGTCACCATTCTAGATGCCATTTAGAACTTCTGTGATTCATGAGATGATGTCAGAATATCAACATTAACAGAAGTTTGAAAGTAGTTAATTCCAACCCTCATGGATGACTTTGAAGAGTTGAAGACTTTAGTGGAGGAAGTAACTGAAGATGTAGTAGAAGTAGCAAGAGAATTAAAATTAGAGGTAGAGCTTGAAATGTGTCTGAATTGCTGCAATCCCTTAATAAAATTTTAACAGCTGAAGATTTGCTTCTAGTGGATGAACAAAGAAATTGGTTTCTTTTTTAAAAATTTTTCCATTTAAATTCAATTTAGTTAAGGTATACTGTATTATTCGTTTCAGGGGTTGAATTTAATGTTTCATAAGTTGCATATAATACCCAGTGCTCATTACATGAAGTGTCCTTAATGTACATCACCCAGTTACCCCATCCCTTACCCCACCTCCAGCAACCCTGTTTTTTTCCTGTGGTTAAGAGTCTCCTTTGCCTCCCTCTCTGTTTTCATTTATTTAATTTTTCCTTCCCTTTCTCTATGTTCATCTGTTTTGTTTCTTAAATTCCACATATGAATGAAATCATATGGTATTTATCTTTCTCTGACTGACTTATTTTGCTTGTTATATTACCCTCTAGTTCTACCCACATCATTGAAATGGCAAGATTTAATTCTTTATGATGGCTGAGCAGTATTTCAAAGCATATACCACATCTTTATTATCCATTTGTCTGTTGATGAACATCTGGGCTCTTTCCATATTTTGGCTATTGTTGACATTGGTGCCATAAACTTTGGGGTGCATATCCTCCCTTGAAATGGAATCCACTCCTGTTGAAGATGCTGTGAAGAATGTTGTAATGACAACAGAGGATTTAGAATGTTACATAAACTCGGTTGATAAAACAGTGGCAGGGTTTGAAAGGACTGACCTCATTTTGGAAAGAAATTCTACTATGGGCAAAATGCTACCAATCAGATTTGAATGCTATGAAGAAATCATTCGTGGAACAGTGAATTGATGCAGCAAACTTCATTGTTGTTGTATTTTTTAAAAATTGCCACAGCCACCTTCAGTAACCATCACCCAGATCAGTCAGCAATGATTAACACTGAGGCAAAACTCTCTACTAGCAAACTGATTGTGATTTGCTGAAAGCTCAGATGATGGTTAGCATTCTTTAGCAATCAAGTATTTTTTAATTAAGGCATGGTACATTTTTTTCAGACCATAAATCTATAGCACACTTGATATACTACAATACAGTGTAAACATAACTTTTATATGTACTGGAAACCAAAAACTTTATATAACTTGCTTCATTGCCATGGTCTGGAAGTGAACCTATATTATCTCAGAGGTATTCCTACATTCCACTACCAATGTATGCATATATGTGCTCTGCCTTCCTTACTATTATCATGGATGATCTATTGATAGAAGTACCTGAGGGCCAAATCATACAGTTGTACATTATGTTTCATGTACTTGCATCTTTCCTCAATTATATCATTCTAAAAATATACGTTTTTCCCTGTATCACAAAATTTTCCCTTCATATTGAATTATTTCTTTCAACATAACAAAGATAAAGTAAATTTTTTATTAAGGCAAATCCTCTACTAATTGTTGGGATACAGTTTCCTATGAGTCTATCAATTTGTACCCATCTTGCAAACTCAAGCACAGACTATTATTTTTATAAGAATGTTTGTATGGGAAGCAGATTTTGGCAATAAAGATTGTGTCTCCTATCAGAGCAAAGGGAAAACTTTCCTATATCCTTTTATGGAACACTCAGGTTCCTTAAATTCAGGCTTCTTCTATAACTCAAGCCCCTGCATGTGGGAATTAGGGCTCAGAGGACAGACATAAAAATGATGAAGCTATAGCTACTGCTGTTGCTTTGAATAATAAACTGTGTTTCATTTCTGACCCAGTATTGTTGGGGTCATCTACTGGCATTCATGAATGTAGCAAGCTAACTTGTAAGATTGAAGTAAAGTAAAATGTAGACCCTTTACTTTTATTGCCGTCAATCTCATTTACCTGATACAGTATCCTTTGTGACAAAACTCCTTGAAAATGTTGTCTGTGTTTATCTCAAATTCCACTCCTCCCATTCTGATTGTATTACTGCATAGAAACTGCTATCAAAATTTGACCTAAAAATCGCTTAATGCAATAGTCAGTTCTTAGATCTTATCTTTCATTATTTATAACCAACATTCAACACTTCTGATCACCATTTTCCTGCATTTTCAAGGTCTTTCCTTACTTTGCTTCTAGATCAATACCATAATATTTTTGGTTCTTTCATCCCACATGCTAATTTTCAGTATCCTTTGCAGATTTTTCTTCATTTTTTTAGTCTCCTAAAATTCCGTCCCTTATGATAAAGGGCTCAGTCTTGAAACACTTCTCTTTGCTTTCTACATGCAATTTCTGGAATATCTATCTCTTTTAGCATCATGACTTTAATTATCTGTCCATACTGACAACTAGCATATTTATATCTACATCCCAGACCTCTTGAGCTACACATTTACTTCCAACTGCTTGACACATTCACTTGGAAGTAAAATTGGCATATCAAACTTAACATGTTTAAAACTGTACTACATGTTTCCCTTATAAGCCTATTCCTTTCACAACCTTTAATTCCATATAATGTCATCCACATCCTTTAAGTTGCTTAAGCTAAAAACCTTAAAATTTTCTTTAACTTCTCCTTTTCTCATGTCATAAATCTAATCTTTCCACAAATTCCTTTGTCTCTTCTTGCTTATATTTAAAGACATACACCCTCTTATCACCTCTAATGTTATACCTGGTCTAACCTACCATAATCTCTTATCTGGAGTACTTCAATAGCCTCCTAAGAGATCACAATATTTCTGTTCCTCCTGCTAAAGTTTATTTTCACAAGAATAGCTAGAATAACCCTGCTGTCCTATCAAATGAAATCTTCACTTCTCTGCTCATACCTCTATTGGCTTCCTAATTTACACAAAGTATAAAGCATAATCCTATATTTTATCTCCTTTACTCTCTTACTCATTCTTCCCAATCCATGTAGCCTTCTTCAATGATCCTCAGATATTCTGGTACATTTATTTTCAAGATATTTAAACTTCTCCAGGTATCCATAAAGCTTACTCCCTCATATCTCGTCACATCGTGGTTCAAATGCCCTCTTTTCCCTTAAAATTCTAATTCCCTGACCCCAGGAACATTATATAATTTTTGTTTTGTTTGTTTGGCTTCCTTATCTCTAACACCATTTCACATAATTTCCATTTTTACTTAAATATTCACAGCTGGAATGTAGGCTCTATGGAGAAATTAGTCTTTTTTTTTTTTTCTCATTTTATTTATTTTTTCAGCGTAACAGTATTCATTCTTTTTGCACAACACCCAGTGCTCCATGCAAAACGTGCCCTCCCCATTACCCACCACCTGTTCCCCCAACCTCCCACCCCTGACCCTTCAAAACCCTCAGGTTGCCCCAACCTCCCACCCCTGACCCTTCAAAACCCTCAGGTTGTTTTTCAGAGTCCATAGTCTCTTATGGTTCGCTTCCCCTCCCCAATGTCCATAGCCCGCTCCCCCTCCCCCAATCCCACCTCCCCGCAGCAACCCCCAGTTTGTTTTGTGAGATTAAGAGTCATTTATGGTTTGTCTCCCTCCCAATCCCATCTTGTTTCATTTATTCTTCTCCTATCTCCTACCCCCCCATGTTGCTTCTCCATGTCCTCATATCAGGGAGATCATATGATAGTTGTCTTTCTCCGATTGACTTATTTCACTAAGCATGATACGCTCTAGTTCCATCCACGTCGTCGCAAATGGCAAGATTTCATTTCTTTTGATGGCTGCATAGTATTCCATTGTGTATATATACCACATCTTCTTTATCCATTCATCTGTTGATGGACATCTAGGTTCTTTCCATAGTCTGGCTATTGTAGACATTGCTGCTATAAACATTCGGGTACACGTGCCCCTTCGGATCACTGCGTTTGTATCTTTAGGGTAAATACCCAGTAGTGCAATTGCTGGGTCATAGGGTAGTTCTATTTTCAACATTTTGAGGAACCTCCATGCTGTTTTCCAGAGTGGTTGCACCAGCTTGCATTCCCACCAACAGTGGAGGAGGGTTCCCCTTTCTCCACATCCTCTCCAGCATCTGTCATTTCCTGACTTGTTCATTTTAGCCATTCTGACTGGTGTGAGGTGATATCTCATTGTGGTTTTGATTTGTATTTCCCTGATGGCGAGTGACGTGGAGCATTTTTTCATGTGTCTGTTGGCCATCTGGATGTCTTCTTTGCAGAAATGTCTGTTCATGTCCTCTGCCCATTTCTTGATTGGATTGTTTGTTCTTTGGGTGTTGAGTTTGCTAAGTTCCTTATAGATTTTGGATACTAGCCCTTTATCTGATATGTTGTTTGCAAATATCTTCTCCCATTCTGTCAGTTGTCTTTTGGTTTTGTTAACTGTTTCCTTTACTGTGCAAAAGCTTTTGATCTTGATGAAATCCCAACAGTTCATTTTTGCCCTTGCTTCCCTTGCCTTTGCCGTTGTTCCTAGGAAGATGTTGCTACGGCTGAGGTCAAAGAGGTTGCTGCCTGCATTCTCCTCAAGGATTTTGATGGATTCCTTTCTCACATTGAGGTCCTTCATCCATTTGGAGTCTATTTTTGTGTGTGGTGTAAGGAAGTGGTCCAATTTCATTTTTCTGCATGTGGCTGTCCAATTTTCCCAGCACCATTTATTGAAGAGGCTGTCTTTTTTCCATTGGACATTCTTTCCTGCTTTGTCGAAGATTAGTTGACCATAGAGTTGAGGGTCGATTTCTGGGCTCTCTATTCTGTTCCACTGGTCTATGTGTCTGTTTTTGTGCCAGTACCATGCTGTCTTGATGATGACAGCTTTGTAATAGAGCTTGAAGTCCGGAATTGTGATGCCACCAACTTTGACTTTGTTCTTCAATATTCCTTTGGCTATTCGAGGTCTTTTCTGGTTCCATATAAATTTTAGGATTATTTGTTCCATTTCTTTGAAAAAAATGGATGGTATTTTGATAGGGATTGCATTAAATGTGTAGATTGCTTTAGGTAGCATAGACATTTTCACAATATTTATTCTTCCAATCCAGGAGCATGGAACATTTTTCCATTTTTTTGTGTCTTCCTCAATTTCTTTCATGAGTACTTTATAATTTTCTGTGTATAGATTCTTAGTCTCTTTGGTTAGGTTTATTCCTAGGTATCTTATAGTTTTGGGTACAATTGTAAATGGGATTGACTCCTTAATTTCTCTTTCTTCAGTCTTGTTGTTGGTGTATAGAAATGCAACTGATTTCTGTGCATTGATTTTATATCCTGACACTTTACTGAATTCCTGAACAAGTTCTAGCAGTTTTGGAGTGGAGTCTTTTGGGTTTTCCACATATAGTATCAAATCATCTGCGAAGAGTGATAGTTTGACTTCTTCTTTACCAATTTGGATGCCTTTAATTTCTTTTTGTTGTCTGATTGCTGAGGCTAGGACTTCTAGTACTATGTTGAATAGCAGTGGTGATAATGGACATCCCTGCCGTGTTCCTGACCTTAACGGAAAAGCTTTCAGATTTTCTCCATTGAGAATGATATTTGCGGTGGGTTTTTCATAGATGGCTTTGATAATATTGAGGTATGTGCCCTCTATCCCCACACTTTGAAGAGTTTTGATCAGGAAGGGATGCTGTACTTTGTCAAATGCTTTTTCAGCATCTATTGAGAGTATCATATGGTTCTTGTTCTTTCTTTTATTAATGTGTTGTATCACATTGATTGATTTGCGGATTTTGAACCAACCCTGCAGCCCTGGAATAAATCCCACTTGATCGTGGTGAATAATCCTTTTAATGTACTGTTGAATCCTATTGGCTAGTATTTTGGCGAGAATTTTTGCGTCTGTGTTCATCAAGGATATTGGTCTGTAGTTCTCTTTTTTGGTGGGATCCTTGTCTGGTTTTGGGATCAAGGTGATGCTGGCCTCATAAAATGAGTTTGGAAGTTTTCCTTCCATTTCTATTTTTTGGAACAGTTTCAGGAGAATAGGAATGAGTTCTTCTTTAAATGTTTGGTAGAATTCCCCTGGGAAGCCGTCTGGCCCTGGGCTTTTGTTTGTTTGGAGATTTTTGATGACTGTTTCAATCTCCTTACTGGTTATGGGCCTGTTCAGGTTTTCTATTTCTTCCTGGTTCAGTTGTGGTAGTTTATATGTCTCTAGGAATGCATCCATTTCTTCCAGATTGTCCAATTTGTTGGCGTAAAGTTGCTCATAGTATGTTCTTATAATTGTCTGTATTTCTTTGGTGTTAGTTGTGATCTCTCCTCTTTCATTCATGATTTTATTGATTTGGGTCCTTTCTCTTTTCTTTTTGATGAGTCTGCCCAGGGGTTTATCAATCTTATTGATTCTTTCAAAGAACCAGCTCCTAGTTTCATTGATTTTTTCTATTGTTTTTTTGGTTTCTATTTCATTGATTTCTGCTCTGATCTTTATGATTTCTCTTCTCCTGCTGGGTTTAGGGTTTCTTTCTTGTTCTTTCTCCAGCTCCTTTACGTGTAGGGTTAGGTTGTGTACTTGAGACCTTTCTTGTTTCTTGAGAAAGGCTTGTACCGCTATATATTTTCCTCTCAGGACTGCCTTTGCTGTGTCCCACAGATTTTGAACTGTTGTGTTTTCATTATCATTTGTTTCCATGAATTTTTTCAATTCTTCTTTAATTTCCTGGTTAACCCATTCATTCTTTAGAAGGATGCTGTTTAGTCTCCATGTATTTGGGTTCTTTCCAGCTTTCCTCTTGTGATTGAGTTCTAGCTTCAGAGCATTGTGGTCTGAAAATATGCAGGGAATGATCCTAATCTTTTGATACCGGTTGAGACCTGATTTGTGACCCAGGATGTGATCTATTCTGGAGAAGGTTCCATGTGCACTAGAGAAGAATGTGTATTCTGTTGCTTTGGGATGAAATGTTCTGAATATATCTGTGATGTCCATCTGGTCCAGTGTGTCATTTAAGGCCTTTATTTCCTTGTTGATCTTTTGCTTGGATGATCTGTCCATTTCAGTGAGGGGAGTGTTCAAGTCCCCTACTATTATTGTATTATTATTGATGTGTTTCTTTGATTTTGTTATTAATTGGTTGATATAGTTGGCTGCTCCCACGTTAGGGGCATAGATATTTAAAATGGTTAGATCTTCTTGTTGGACAGACCCTTTGAGTAGGATATAGTGTCCTTCCTCATCTCTTATTATAGTCTTTGGCTTAAAATCTAATTGATCTGATATAAGGATTGCCACTCCAGCTTTCTTCTGATGCCCATTAGCATGGTAAATTGTTTTCCACCCCCTCACTTTAAATCTGGAGGTGTCTTCGCGTCTAAAATGAGTTTCTTGTAGGCAACATACTGATGGGTTTTGTTTTTTTATCCATTCTGATACCCTGTGTCTTTTGATTGGGGCATTTAGCCCATTAACATTCAGGGTAACTATTGAGAGATATGAATTTAGTGCCATTATTAGCCTGTAAGGTGACTGTTACTGTATATTGTCTCTGTACCTTTCTGATCTACTACTTTTAGGCTCTCTCTTTGCTTAGAGGACCCCTTTCAATATTTCCTGTAGAGCTGGTTTGGTGTTTGCAAATTCTTTCAGTTTCTGTTTGTCCTGGAAGCTTTTTATCTCTCCTTCTATTTTCAATGATAGCCTAGCTGGATAGAGTATTCTTGGCTGCATGTTTTTCTCGTTGAGTGCTCTGAATATATCATGCCAGCTCTTTCTGGCCTGCCAGGTCTCTGTGGATAAGTCTGCCGCCAATCTAATATTTTTACCATTGTATGTTACAGACTTCTTTTCTCGGGCTGCTTTCAGGATTTTCTCTTTGTCACTAAGACTTGTAAATTTTACTATTAGGTGACGGGGTGTGGATCTATTCTTGTTGACTTTGAGGGGGGTTCTCTGCATCTCCTGGATTTTGATGCTTGTTCCCTTTGCCATATTAGGGAAATTCTCTCCAATGATTCTCTCCAATAGACCTTCTGCTCCCCTCTCTGTTTCTTCTTCTTCTGGAATCCCAATTATTCTAATGTTGTTTCGTCTTATGGTGTCACTTATCTCTCGAATTCTCCCCTCATGGTCCAGTAGCTGTTTGTCCCTCTTTTGCTCGGCTTCCTTATTCTCTGTCATTTGGTCTTCTATATCACTAATTCTTTCTTCTGCCTCATTGATCCTAGCAGTGAGAGCCTCCATTTTTGATTGCACCTCATTAATAGCTTTTTTGATTTCAACTTGGTTAGATTTTAGTTCTTTAATTTCTCCAGAAAGGGCTTTAATATCTCCAGAGAGGGTTTCTCTAATATCTTCCATGCCTTTTTCGAGCCCGGCTAGAATGTTCAGAATCGTCATTCTGAACTCTTGATCTGACATATTACCCATGTCTGTGTTGATTAGGTCCCTAGCCTTCGGTACTGTCTCTTGTTCTTTTGTTTGTGGTGATTTTTTCCGCCTTGTCATTTTGTCCAGATAAGAGGATATGAAGGAGCAAATAAACTACTAAAAGGGTGGCAAAGACCCCGGAAAAATGCGCTGTAACCAAATGAGAAGAGACCCCAAATTGTGGGGGGGAGAAAGGGGATAAAACAGCTTCTGAAAAAAAAAGAAAAAAAAAAAAAGAAAGAAAAGAATTTAAAAAATAAAACAAATAAAAAAATACAAAAAAGAAAGAAAAAGTATATATATTTAGATGAACTAGTCAAAAAATGTTAAAAAAGAAAAGGGTAAAAGTTTTAAAAAATTTAGCAGAAGAAGAAAAAAGAAAAAAGAAAAAAAAATTGAAAAAAGAAAAAAAAATTGAAAAAAGAAAAAAAAATTGAAGTAGCCGCAAGACTAAAGAATCATGGGGAGAAAGCCATGAGTTCCGTGCTTTGCTTTCTCCTCCTCTGGAATTGCTCTGCTGTCTTAGGAATTGAATCTGCTTTCTTCTTGATAGATGAACTTCGTCCTGGCTGGATATTTTGTTGATCTTCTGGGGGAGGGGCCTGTTGTAGTGACTCTCAAGTGTCTTTGCCCGAGGCGGGATTGCACCGCCCTTACCGGCGGCCAGACTAAGTAATCGGCTCGGGTTCGCTTTTGGGAGCTTCTGTTCCCTGAACGCTTTCCGTAGAGTTCCGGAGGACGGGAATGAAAATGGCGGCCTCCCAGTCTCCGGCCCGGAGGAGCCGAGAGCCTGGGGCCCCACTCCTCAGTGCGCCCCCAGAGGACAGCACCCAATCACTCCCGTATCCCCAGCCTCTAGCCGCGCTCGGAGCTCACCCAGCCCGCGACCAGTTCAAGGTAACCCCGAGCTGAGAGTTCAGTCCTCGGCTCTGTCTTGGCAGCCGGCTTCTCCGTTCTAATAGCTGCGAGCTCTCCGACACTCCGACACCCCCGATCCTTCTGTGACCCTGCGGGGCCTGGGGCCACGCTGGCCCCGCGTGGGCTTCACCCCGGTTTAGCCCCTGGAGCAATGTCCCTCAGTGGAACAGACTTTTAAAAGTCCTGATTTTGTGCTCCGTTCCTCCGCCGCTTGCCGGGAGCCGGCCCCTCCCCCCGCGGTCTATCTTCCCGTCGTTTTAGATTCACTTCTCCGCCAGTCCTACCTTTCAGAAAGTGGTTGATTTTCTGTTTCTAGAGTTGCTGTTCTTCTTCTCTTCGCTCTCCCGTTGGATTTGTAGGTGTTTGCAATGTTTAGATAAGCTATCGAGCTGATCTCCTGCTACCTGATGTAGTCTCAGGCTGCTACTTCTCCGCCATCTTGACTCCTCCCCCTGGTTTTTGGTTTTTATTCATTGGCGGGGAAATAGCTCATACTCCAAACCAAAGCTGGGTGCCTTAGTCGGTTAAGTGTCTGCCTTCAGTTCAGGTCATGATCCTGGGTCCTGGGGAACCTGTCCACACCCCCTTCCCTTGCTTGGGCTCACTCTCTCCTCTCTCTCTCAAGTTCAGTTGAAAGAATGGAGTAAGAGCAATCTTCACTCTGTTCCGGAACCCGGACTGGATCCTGATGGAAGAACCAAGCAGCACTCGGAGACCCCGGAGGTTTATTTAACACCAGCAGGGTGAGACGAGAGCGATCTCCCAAGGTCTGAGCCCGCAGCGCTACGGGGCGGTCCAGTCTTTTTTTTTTTTTAACCATTCTGTAATCATGACATTTAGAATAGTCCCTGGCACATAAGTGGTATTCAATAAATATTTGTCAAATGAATTGTTTACTTAGTATATATCTCAGAAAGTCTTCCATGTATTAACACAAATTATTTCAGAGAATATTCTGAAAATGAATAAAACATTTTTTCTTTCCCTTCAAATGAAAATCTTTGATCAATACTGTTTTCTAGACAGTGTTCAATGAAATATTTAATTTAGTTACTATCCATAAGTAGTTTATCATATTTCATCAACTTTCAGTTGTTACATCAGTCTATGTTTTATGTATTAAATGACTAATAAGCTATATTCCTAACCTCAAGGTTGGGGTCAGTGCTTGTAAGTGGCAAGTTGCCATTTTTATTTTTTACTTTTTTTTCTTTAAATTTTAAGATTTTATTTATTTATTTGACAGAGATCACAAGTAGGCAGAGAGGCAGGCAGAGGGAGTGGAAGGGAAGCAGGTTCCCTGCTGAGCAGAGAGCCGATGTGGGGCTTAATCCCAGAACCCTGAGATCATGACCTGAGCTGAAGGCAGAGGCTTTAACCCACTGAGCCACCCAGGTGCCTGCCATTTTTATTTTATGCAAACGTGTTTTTCTGTATATTAATGATCTGATGCTCTCTTTGGAGTTTTCAGAATTTATTTTTCATCCTTATTATCCAAGTCTAGTTAGTTACTCCTTTCATACGTTGTTGTTGGTAGTATGTGTGTGTGTGTGTGTGTGTGTGTGTGTGTGTGTGTGTGTCTGAAATCTGAATTTGTCCAAATGATTATGCAAGTGTTCATTGAGGGGAAGAAGAAATGTAGAAAGGAGTGCCATTGAGCATAGGAAGGGGGAGAAGTTTAATCAGATAGAAATTAAAGCTGAAGGTTGTTGTTATGGGTTCAGTTGTGTTTCCCAGAAAAACGTTGAAGTACTAGCTTCTAGTATCTGCGACTGTGACCTTATATCAAAACAGGGTCTTTATAGATGTATTCAAGTTAAGACAAGGTCATTAGAGTTGGCTCTAACCTAGTACCAGTCCAGTGTAACACCCATAACTGGTGTCTTTGTAAGAAGAGAAGTTGTGAAGATGGAGATAGACATTAGAGTGATGTATGTATATGCCAGGAATACCAGGTATTTCCAGCCATCACCAGAAGTTAAGAAAGGATAGAACAGATCCTGAGCCTTTAGAAAGAACCAACACTGCCAACACCTGGTTTTCAGATAGCTGTGAGAGAATAAGTTTATGTTTTTTAAGCTACCTAGTCTGTGGTATTTTGTTGCGGTAGCCCTAAGAAACTAGTATAATTAGAATGTCCAGAAAACAGTGGAAAAACTCATTACGTACAATTGACTGGGTGATATACCAAGAGATCAGAGGATGGATGCCTAGTCAAGAAGTTGTATCTTGGAAACTATTAACCAAGTCTCACGAGCAACTCCCTGTCTATCTACTGTGGCATGTGAATGGCAGAGCTGCTTTACCTGCTCATACCCTAAAGGCTAAGACAATAAGCTTCTTGTGTGTAATGCTACTGGACAAATGAATCATTATAGACCTCCTAAAATTTGTATTTCAATATGATCCCAGGGCCTTGAAAACCTCTAGGGAGAAGGAGAGTTTGAAAAGCTATTAGTAATGATGTAGATTAATTTCTTCATAACTTTGAAGATGGAAAGCTTGAATTTGTTATTTATTTAAAGTATAAAATTTAAAATATGTTATAGAATATACATGAGGTTGCCATCAAGATGTATATCTGTTGCGTGTTATTGGAACAGAATATGACTCTTGCATTTTTCTCTCAGTTATCTGGATATTATGAGCAAAATTGTTTTATCTGTATTACTTGGGTTTTTGCTTAAATAACACCCCTTGAAAGTTAGTACCTTGAATTTATAAATCCGTATATTTAAGACCTCATTGAGTTACTGCCACATAGCTTCTAACAACCTGATTTTTTAAAAAAAAATTCATTTACTTCTTCTGTAAAAATATGAATAACCGTATATAATTATTAAAAATGACTAGGCTGATAATATAAATTACTTTAATTAAAAAGTATCATAATTTAAGCATGAGGAAGAGTCCTCAATCCAGTTAATCTGAAAAAGAGTTGATGATCTCTTTCAGGAAATTCTGGGAAAGGTTTTTTAATTCTTTAAGAGTTTAAATGATTTAGCAAAGTATCTCATATCATCAGTTGCAACCTGAGTGTAATTACAAAACAAACAAACAAACAAAACCCCTCCAAATGAAATATTGATCAGAATTCTTTATTTATATGAAATTATATCCATGCTATTAATTTTTGTTTAGTTTAAAGGTTTCCACTGTCTTTTTTTATAAAGATGTATTTATTTTGGAGGGGGAAGGAGCAGAGGGAGACAGGGAGAGAGAGTCTTAAGCAGACTCCATGCTGAGCACAGAGCCCAACACAGGGCTCTATCTCACAACCCCGGGATCATGACCCAAGCCAAAACCAAGAGTCAGAGGCTTAACCAACTACCAGGCTACCCAGGCCCCCTGGTTTCCACTGTGTCTTATCCAAATAATTTGAAAGGAATTATTTTGTTAAAAGCAATCTACTAAATTTTATTTGTATGACTGTCAGACCAATAGAACTTGACTATGAACAATGAAATCTATTAACTTCTTCAGAAGAAATAAAAAAAAAATACAAATTAGGCCACCCTTGCCACATATGACAATGGAGAAGCAAAAAAAAAAAAAAAAAAAAACCACATAAATATTGACAGTATCCTGGGTACTACCCAGGAGACTATGTTTTGTTTAGAGATAAATGCTTAGGTCCACTGCTGTGCTGGAGTGGTTTGTGAATTTTTCACTGTCTTTGGCTGGGTACTTCAACCTTTGAAATAGGGACTCATGTGCAAGTGATATATTATGAAAATCTGGCAAAAGAGTAGGGGAAATTTGTCAAGGATGGGAAAGAGGCCAGGATAGAGTGAAAGGTCAAGATAAGTCTGATTTCAGTGTCATTTTAGCAAAGCAATTTTATGCTTAAGAGTTGTCCTGCACAGAATCAAGGTAAAAACATCATTCTTACGCTGAGGTGGAACCTGTGCAACCTAGCTCTCTACATTTTTAGGTAAAGGGATAAGTGCTCCAATGGATCAATGTTAGCTCTCCAGCCTGAGCCATAGGTATGCACTATTGGAAGCAAATTCACACCAAAGTTACAGGTGTGGCATACAGGAAAAAAAAAAAAAAAAAAAAAAAAGAGGAGGGAGAAGGATCTGCGATGTCTTTGTGGAATAGACAGAGCCCCTACCTCTTTAATTAACTTCTGGATGGAAGTTGGGCCCTCTGAGTTGTATGGCAATTCCAGATCGATTACAGTGTGTAAGCCCATTTCTGCAGAACTCACCAATTTCAGACAGTTACTGATATAATACAACCCAAATGAGAAGATGAACGTCAGGTTATTTATAGCCTGTTCAATTGTCAAATGATGTTTTTTAAATCAAAAGGAAAAGATGACCATAATTCTATCTCAAGTTACTTAAGTAATCATTGAAAAGTGTAAGCTAGCATGATTTTAGGATTTTAAACCATTCCTTTGATAAAAATATGCTTCTCCCAGGAAATCACAGTTATACGAATAACTAATCATTTCCAGTTAGTTATTCTTTTTTTTTTTTTTAAAGATTTTATTCACTTATTTGACAGAGAGAGATCACAAGTAGGCAGAGAGACAGGCAGAGAGAAAGGGGGGAAGCAGGCTCCCTGCTGAGCGGAGAGCCCGATGCAGGACTCGATCCCAGGTCCCTGAGATCATGACCTGAGCTGAAGGCAGAGGCTTAACCCCTGAGCCACCCAGGCGCCCCCCCAGTTAGTTATTCTTAACTGGAAGTGTGACACAATGAGATTATTAGCTTTTATCCTATCAGTAAGTAGCTCTGGGAACCTGAGACTATTTCAATGATCTCTTCTTGCTCTTTGTATTCTTATCTGTGAAATGGGGATGATAAGAACTGCCATATCTATTTTGTATAGTTGTATTTAATACACGTTAGTGAAAAATAATACATTTTTAAAAAAGGAATTATTAACCTCTGAAGTTGAATCATTATTATAAGTAGGTTCAGCAGAAACACATCTGTTATATGCCTGACTAAATTCAAGTGATGGAAAAAATATATTAAACCGGCAGGAAAGAAATTTAGTCAGATACATGAATCAAATACCTGGTTTCTTAATTTCTATGTACCCCAAAACGATTAGGCAATTTTATAAAGTTAAGATTTAACAATTCACTTTCTGATAATAATTATTTTTGTGTTATTAAGCTCAGCATTGATATTTCAGTAAGCCTAAATTTGTACCTGTGCACAATGGTTAATATTTGATAGTTGGAAATATTGTAAACACTAAACATACAGTAAGCAGTGACTTTATTTCAAGATATTTTTGAAGAATTGCAGTCATATCTCTGAAAGATTCATCACTTACTTTCTCTTTTCAGTGATTATTACAGAAGTCTACAGACAGCTACACCCGTAACAGCAAGTTAAACACTTCATCTTCTATGATATATTATTTGAAGTACTACATTTTTCAATTTATTTCAGGATAAACTGATAAAATTTCTATATTGGCCTTAACTTCAGCAATTCCACTAAGTTGAATAATTTTATCTTCACTCTGCAGTTGCTTAGATACCTCTGGGTATTTTCTGGCTTTATCTTTGTTGCCAGAAGTATTTATGCATTAAACTAGGACCAGAGATACTTTAACCAACTTGATCTTTATTATACTGGTGCACAGATTACTACTTAGACAGAGATTAACAAGCCAGTGAAAGTGCTCTCTGGGGATAGTGAGTCCACTGTGTTGAGAGGGTCAAATGCATTATCCTTTTCAAATTCTAGAAGCTAGAAAACAACTTTAACATATTCTGTGTCCCTCTACAACTGCTGTTATAACGTATACCATTGGCCTGCTGTGCTTTCTATCATTATTTAATTTCATGCAATAATAAAATTTATAAAGTTAAGACTTTAGCGGAATTCAGTAATTTTTAAGTGTTATATTGTCTGGCTTAGCAAAATAGTCCTTGGATGCTATATATTTAATATATTTTTTTTCTTGTGGGGGAATAAAGCATCTGACAGCTATTTCAGTGTGTTGAATGTAAAATATTTTGCAGAAAAAAAATCAAGGTGCTAAAGTTATTAAAAGTGAGTGATTAGACAGGAAGTGCTTTTCAATATAAATTAATAGTAAAATTTTACCAGAAGTGCAGTTTTATTTACTAAATAAATATAAGGGTAATGAAATAAATATGATTAAGATTTGACATGCCATTTTCTATAGAAAAAATAGTTATATTTCTCTATTGTATATTCTAGTAGAATCGAAGAAAGATAGTATCTTCTTAATCCAGGGGTATATGCTATGGTGACCATGATAAAAATTGGAAATACAGATTTAACATGTGATCTACATAATTTTAAAATAGTGGTATTATAGAGAATATTTAAAATATTAAATTCCTTTCTAATCTAAATACGTTTTCCTTACCCCCAAAGAAATAAAATGTATCATTGCATTGATTTTTTTTACCATATCTGACTTACCAAATCAATAACACAATAAAACTTGAAATTATTTCCTGTCAAAACCATGGAATACAGAAAATTTCAGCACATATTATTGCTTTTTAAAAATATCTCAAAATGACTTAAAATAGTATAATTTATACTTTGCAGGGTTTTTTTTTAAGATTTTCTTTAATTTATTTATTTGAGGAGAGAGAGAGTGAGAAAGAGAGAGCATGAGAAGGGAGAGGGTCAGAAAGAGAAGCAGACTCCCTGCTGAGCAGGGAGCCCTATGCGGGACTTGATCCCAGGACTTGATCCCAGGACTCCAGAATCATGACCTGAGCCAAAGGCAGTCACTTAACCAACTGAGCCACCCAGGCACCCCTATACTTTGTAATTTTTTTGTTGTTGTTTTGGTTTTTTGCTGTGAGATTGGCCTCTACTTAAAACAAAAACAAAATATTATGTATCTTCTGTCCCCAATTTCTCTTCCTTCTTCCATTCAAAGCATTCTCTTTCCTTGAGATGTTTCTTACTTTCTGTGCCCTTATTATGAAAAACTAAGAGTATTTTTTAAGATTTTATTTATTTATTTGACGTGGAGTGATCACAGGTAGGCAGAGAGGCAGAGAGAGAGAGAGAGAGAGAGAGGGAGAAGCAGGCTCCCCGCTGAGCAGAGAGCCTGTCACAGGGCTCAATCCCAGGACCCCGAGATCATGACCTGAGCCAGAGGCAGAGGCTTAACCCGTAGAGCCACCTATTCTTTGCTTTTTTATTAGAATTGATTAAACTTGTTTATATTCAACTTTTACATTCTATAATTTTCAGGATTAGTTTTAATTCTGCACTTTCACACCAGTAAAAACAAATTTAATATAACTGTATTTATCCTTCCTAATAAATAATCAAATTATTAAAACTTATTTAGTTAACTTTGTGGAAACACTTTATTAAAAATGTAAAATTTTCTTTATTATTTTTCAGTTGAAAAATTTCAGTTAATTCATTTTATGTCCTACATAAGTGGAGAGCAAAAGTAAAGTGAATACTTTTTTGATTATTTTCCACATGTATCACTTAATTTTTGTATCATTTATTCTTTAAATGATCTAAACAAAACAAGACCTGAATGTGGAAATAGTAATTACCAAATCTAATTTCCTTATGATAGGTCAGGTTCTACCTTTCAGTTACAGATTTTTGACACTGTCCACCTGCTTCTTGCTTCAGCCACGTCTTCTTATTGTTTACCTTATCTTAGCTATTACTCTGGAAATATCCTTGCTTCTATAGCTTCCATATAAAAAAGCCTTAAATCTTTGAGGCACCTGGGTAGTGCAGTCTGTTAAGTGACTGACTCTTTGTTTCAGCTCAGGTCATGATCTCAGGGTCAGAAGATCAAGCCCCATGTCTGGCTCTGTGCTCAGTGAGGAGTCTGCTCAAGATTCTCTCTGCCTCCTGCTGCCCTTCCCCTCTAGATAAGTAAATAAATCTTAAAAAAAAAAAAGTTTGAATATTCCAGTTCTATACAATCACTTCACATGAACTTCCTAATTATTTTGCCTTAGTACTTGACTTTGTATTGCTCTTTCTCCTAAAATGTGTATGGAACCACAAAAGACCCTGACTAGCCAAAGCAACCTTGAAAATGAAAAGCAAACCTGGAGGCATCACAATTCCATACTTTAAGTTATATTAAAAGCTGTAGTGATCAAAACAGTATGGTACTAGCCACAAAAATAAACACATACATCAATAGAACAAAATAGAAAGCCCAGAAATAAACCCACACTATGTGATCAATTGATCTTTGACAAAGCAGAAAGGAATATCCAATGTAAAAAGGATATGGTTTCCAACAAAAAATGTATTGGGAAAACTGGGCAGCAACATGCAAGAGAATAAAATTGGACAACTTTCTTAAACCATAAGCAAAAATAAATTCAAAATGGATTAAAGACCTAAATGTGAGACAAGAAACCATTGAAATCTTAGAGCAGAACACAAGCCATAACCTCTTTAACATCAGCCATAGCAAGTTCTTACTAGATATGTCTACTGAGGGAAGGGATACAAAAGGAAAAAATAAACTATTGGGACTTTATCAAAATAAAAAGCTTTGTACAGTGAAGAAAACAACAAAACTAAAAGGCAGCCTTCAGAATGGGAGAAGGTATATGCAAATGACATATCTGATAAGGTGTACCTGATAAGGGTATATCCAGAATATATAAAGAATTTCTATAAAGGTTGGGTAAAACTAAATAATCCAGGCGAAAAATGGGCAGAAGACATGAATAGACATTTTTCCAAAAAAGGCATCCAAATGGCCAATAGACACATGGAAATATTCTCAGCATCACTTGTTATTGGGGCAATACAAATCAAAATCACAAGGAGATATCAACTGACAACTGTCAGAATGGCTAAAATTAACAATACAAGAAACAACAGGTATCAAGGATGTGGAGTAAGGGGAATGCACTCTTGCACTGTTGGTGCGAATGCAAGCCGGTGCAGCCACTCTGGAAAACAGTATGGAAGTTCCTCAAAAAGTTAAAAAGAGAACTACCCTATGATCCACCAATTGCACTGATAGGTATTTACCCAAAGTATGTTAATCAAATGTTTTAGTATTCATGTACCCTGATGTTTATAGCAGCATTATCAATAAATAGCTAAATTGTGGAGAGCCCAAATGTCTATTGACTGATGAATGGAGAAAGATGTCCTACACACACACATACACACACATACACATACACACACAGACACAAACACACACACACACACACACACACACACACTGGAATATTACTCAGCCACCAAAAAGAATGAAATCTTCCCATTTGCAATGACACAGATGGACCTAAAGTGTTTTATGCTAACCAAAGTAAGTCAGTCAGAGAAAGACAAATACCATATTATCTCACTCACTTGGAATTTAAGAAACAAAACAAATAATGATAGGAGAAAATCATAGGGAAAAAAGAGAGGCAAATCAAGAAACAGCCTTTTTTAAAAGATTTTATTTATTTGAGTGCTTAGTTCAGCAACACATATACTAAAATTGGAAAGATTTTATTTATTTGAGAGAGAAAGCACAGAGGGAGAGTGAGAGAGAGAGTAGACTCCCCACTGAGCAGAGAGCCTGAGAGGGGCTTGATCCTAGGGCCCCGAGATCATGACCTGAGCTGAAGGCAGATGCTCAACCAACTGAGCACCCAGGTACCCCAAGAAACAGACTAACAATAGAGAATAAATTGGTGGTTAACAGAATGGAGGTAGGTGGGAGCATGGGTTACATGGGTGATGGGGATTAAGGAGGGCCCTTGTTGTGATGAGCACTAGGTGTACTGTGGAAGTATTGAATCACTAAATTGTACACCTGAAACTAATATTATGCTCTATGTAAACTAACTGGGATTTAAATAAAAACTTGAAAAATAATAAAATAAAATGTACAGATATCTTGGTCATTTTGGCTGGACTTTGGAAAGAATTGAGAGTGGCTGTGCTCTTCTTTGTAAGTAGTATCTTTGATCTGATTTTGTCTCCTGAACTACTGAATATGTAAACCTTGTCTCTGGTTCTGGCCTATGGTTCTCCCACAATATTAGGACAAACAGCCTTGTTAAGACTTTTTAGTACTAGGAAAAATTTCTGTTCTTTAATCAGTTTTATCATTTCCTTGACTGTCAGTTTCCAGTACTTTTCTGGACCTACACTGACACTGTGATTAACTTTATTTGCAGACTCAGTTTTCTGTGATCTCTCTCAATTCCAGGTCTTCATTTTACATTTGGAATATGGAATGATTCAGACAGCAGTAATTATTCATAATCTGTTGAATTCTACTTCTAACCATGATAGAGTAACAGAAACTACTGAATGTGCCATCCCTACTTGAATAAGCAAACACAAAGAGGCAAAAGAATTTTTGAAAATATGCAGCACAAGGCAGTGATTTTTAGCAAAGAATTCCTAAGAGTAAGCCTGTTTATTGCCTGGAGAGAGTATCTAGATGACAGTACATGAATGGGAACCCAGGCAGAGCCCAGAAATGTTTTCCAGCTGAAGACAGATAGTTAAGAAGTCAAGGAGACAAATTTGGTTAGAATTTGCAGAATTTATAAGAGAAAAGAAAACATCACTGTAAGGAGATAGTTGCGTACAAAGAGAGGTCCAAAGATCTGCACAAAATTCTCTTGATATTTAAGCTAAGTCCTAATCAGTACATGCAGGAGGAAAGTACTAGAGACCAAGGAAGGAATCATTGGAAATTAGCTAGCAGAACAATTATTTGTGAACATCAAAGGCTAGAAATATTTCATGTTCCCTCCAGGTACAGTAGAAAATCCTCCTAATAGATGGGCATCAAATAGAGTATTCATAAGGATATTGCTTTAGAAATAAGTAAAAATTATCCTACAATAAAGATTATAATGGTCTCACTTAAGAAAACTTAAACTCAAGTCTAGAAAGGATAAAACTGACACCATGTAACTTAACTATATCCTGAAGAAAGCTCAGGTATATTTAAAAGGACACAAAAGTTTTCAGCAACCAGTAAGGTAAAATTCACCATACAAAAAAAAAAAGAAAAAGAAAACCACACACAAAAATGATGAAAATAAGAAATTGTTAAAAATAAGTCTGTAGAAACAGACTCAGGAATGACACAGAATAAGTAGACAAAAACAAAAAAGAAGTTATTATAGCTATATTTTGTGTATTCAAAAGGGTAGAAAAATTCATGAGCATGTTAAAGAGAGAAAAAAGGAGTAAATAAAAGATATACTCAAACTTCCCAAGAGGGAAAATACAGTTTCTGACAGGAAATATCTACTTGCTAAAATTAATGGTGGGTCAGCTACTACAAAATAAAAGATTAATAAACGTAAGGATATAACAATAGGAACTGTTCCAATAGAAAAAAAGACTGACGATCAGGAGAAAAATCAATGAACTGTGGTCCAGTTTCAAATGGTGCACTGTATGTATAATTGTCATTACTGAAATAGAGAGATCAGTTTGCTTTCAAATGTGCTACAAACAAAATCTTCAGACCTAAGAAACATAATAAATGCAAATTAAAATAACATAAAGGAAAAGGGAAGTCATTCCTATGATTACAGTGTATTATATAAGACTGTCTTCCTAGAGGTCCTTTAGTTTTGATTTCTACCAATTACTCAGTTTCAAGGTCATATTATTTTTAGGTATCTCTTAAAGAAGTGTCTTGTTTCGGGATGCACATTTCTGTCTTAGCCAGTTAGAGCTCCTATAATAAAGTATATATTAGGTGCCTTATAAACAGAAATTTTAAGTTTTGTAGGTTAGAAGTTTGAAATTGGAGTGCCAGCATGGTCAGTTCTGGTGAGAGCCCTGTTCCAGGTTGCAGACTGCTAAATTCTTACTGTAACCTCACATGACAGAGGGAGGTCTAGAAAGCTCTCTTTGGCCTCTTTTTATAAGGACACCAATACCATTTATGAGGGTTCCATTATCATGAGCTAATTACTTCTCAAAGGCCCCGCCATATAACACCATCATGTTGAGGGTCAGGATTTCAACATATGAATTTTGGGGGAACATTAACATTTAATTTGTTGCAGTCATATTGATTATTTTGAGGTGAAAGCACTTGGAACATAGCACACAACATAGGAGCTCTATGCTTTCTACCTAAAAGAAGATCATAAAATTTCCAGTGGAAAGGATACTCTTCCCAAAGAAGATTATCCCCAGAGACTGAGAGTCAGTACTAAAACAGATCAGTACACACAAATCTAATAGAATAGCCCTTATTTGCTGTTAGTTTCCCCTTTATATTTCCTAGTCACAGTTTCACAATTTATTGCTCCTAGCCTAAGTGCAATTTTCTTATCAAAGACTAACAATTTATTATTCTTTGTTTAAAAAGCTAAATAAGCTTTTGAACTTGCTGGCTTCTTTAGGTGTTTATTTTCATTTTGAATATTCTATGTTCATGTAAAAATCACAAAATTTGTATGCTTTTCTCTTGTTATTACAGTACAACCATTCATGCAATACTTAAGTTCCAAAGTTACCCTTATTATTTAAAGGTCCTAATTTTTAAAAAGAGGGTTTCTAAGAGGATAAATTTACTATTTACCTATTTACTTCTTTTTTTAAACAATACCTGAATGTAGAAATACCTATTAACTTTACAGGGATATAAGGAAGGAATGAATGCTGTATAATTTTCTACAATTAGAAGAAAAGCACACCATAGTTTTCGGAAAGAGGTAACGAGAATGTGAAAAATAAAGGAGGCAGCTGATTTTTCTTACAGCTTGAAAAAAAAAAAATCACAGCATCCCCCCCTTCCAAAAGTTAAAAAGATAAAATGCCAACTAATCTGAGGCTGTTTCTGAATATCTTGTTCATAGTCTTGAACATTAACCTTTCAGGTCACCCCATGGTAACCACTAACAGTGCCTAATATCTGATTCTCTATTCTTAGAGCCCACCTTGTAGGAAAGGATTCATGTCCTGAAGACACTCTTCATAGCAAATTTCCCCTGCTAGCAGAAATCCTCCTACTTGGTGGCAATAGGAAAGAGGATCCTAATCTCTCAAGATGGAAATGGGAATCTACGTTCCCCTAAATATGTCATTTCACACGGAGGCGACTGTACCATCAGAGGATTAAACCCCTTGGGTGCACTATTGTTGATGGAACTTGCTTTTGACATGATGATCCAATTGTCATCTATTGTATGATGTTTATGGGAAAATATATTTAAGATATAACATCCTCAGATATGTTAAAAGATCACAACCAGGTTTGCCTTTGGAGAATGCCAGTCTTTATTCCAATGGACTTATAATAACCTTTTGGAGAAACTTATTACCGTTTTCATACCTCTGTTTTTCATTGGTAAAGTTATGTTCATATAATTTGTTTTTCTGCTTTGCTTTCATCCTGGTTGGCAGCTGACCAAAGGTTTACAGTAAATTTGTTTAGTGAATTACTTTTCTTCTCTTGCATTTCTCTTTTCTTGCTGCCTCTCTGCTACTGGCTAGATGCCCACTGTACCCTAGTAAGCTTCCCTATAAGAACAGGTGAAAAAAATCTGCTCATGGAGTTTTAGACAAGGGTTTTGTTCAGTTCACACAGTTGACTGGTTCTTGCATCTCCTTTCTGTGGCTAGAATGAATCCATCTTCTTTTCAGATGCTGAGTTTAGCAATTTTAGAAATTTAGATTTTTTTTTAAAGTACGCTTTGAAAGACAGAAAGTCTTTTGTATTTTCATTAGATGATCTCCATTGCCCTAACCATCTTTACTTAATCTTCTGAATACTGAAGACAAAATAGCTTCCTAGTTAAAGTATTTATCTGTGAATTATGCGTATATGGAAACACCTAACATAATGAAATTACTGAAGCAGACAATTTGAGACAGAGACTTATTCAAATATTAAAATTTTTAGGGCACCTGGGTGACTGAGAGGGTTAAAGCCTCTGCCTTCAGCTCAGGTCATGATCTCAGGGTCCTGGGATCAGGCTCTCTGCTCAGCGGGGAGCCTGCTTCCTCCTCTCTCTGCCTGCCTCTCTGTCTACTTGTGATCTCTGTCTGTCAAATAAATAAATAAAATCTTAAAAAAAAAATTAAAGTTTTTAAGTCTTCAGAGACTGTTGAATCTTATGGATTAATAGGCAATTCTAAATTAAGAATTATCTTAAGTGATTTGATACTTATGTTTTGTATATGAAGCATGCATGCATCGAGAACATATTCTTATCATTTTGTTACAGTCAAGGGTGCACAGTTTTGCTGTGTCTTATGCAGTGGTTTTGCTTTCCAATGTCAGACTGTTTCATCCCATACATTTACATTATTTAATGTTTTTGATCTGAAGGGACATAAAAATAATTGAGCCCTATTGTGTTTTTTTTTTTAATGGTGAGAAATAAAATGAAAATACTTTCACCCAGTTTGATTATTGAGGTTAACTGCACAAGCCTCTACTTTATATAAATCCTATAGGAAATAGCAACAGCCATCATTAAGCTAAATTATATGAAAGTATATCTAGTTATATTTTAGTAGAGACAAAGAATTGTCAAAGAAATGGCCATTGTTTTTGGCATCCTCTATTTAGTGTAAATGTATCATAAGTTTTAAAATTAAAAAAAAGTGTACTAACTACACACAATTATAAATAGAACAAGGAATTGGTAAGCTTGAAATAAGACTGAGAAAAAGTACAACTTCTTTCAGCTTTAGCCTACATATTAAAACTATATTTTTGATGTCAGAGGAAATGGTTTTCATGATAAAGGGGGATTTTTGGGTCCTAGGACAAGGTGGCAGATACACTCAACATCAAACCCAAATCTTTCTGTGGTCAACGCCATGACCTTGAGCAAATGAGGCCCATGTTTCAAAATATACCCAAAATGCCCTGTATTTTGATATCTTTGTTCAAGTAGTCTTAAAATATATAATCTATATCTGTTTCCATAATATTCATTTTTTATAACCAACTGGTTATTTTAAATTTGCAGTGTGACATACCAAAAGAATTACTAGGTAGTTTGAGGAAGAAGAGGCATTAGGCATTCTGCTATTTGAAGCTTCAGTCATATTTTATATACAGCAAATCTTCAACAAATGTCAGAAGCTATACACTGCCTGATGGTATACTTTTTGACTGGGCATGAGAATAGGAAAAGCAATCCTATATTAGGAGAAGAGAATCACAGCTGACATGTTGTACTCCCCCACTAAAAATTTCATAACTTCAGTAAAGATAAACCCTCAGATAACTAACAAAGGTAATTAATATTGTTTATATAATAAAAGTTTAATATTATAAGAAAACCTGGTTTCCTATTCTTTATTTCTTTAATCTAGTGTTAAGTAAGAAAGAACAATGCTGAAATTAGGTCCATGTCATTCTTAATCAGTTCATTTACATAATTTTACATATGATCCATACTCTGTAAGCACCAATGTGATTACTTTTTTACAAGTTTTATTAAATGGAAAATATCACAGCTTTTATTTTAAATATAACAAAATTGATAGACACTGCGGTAAACAGTATAATATCTAACAAATTTGAAAATAATACAAAAGAAACATGAATTTCTCCTTATTACCACTAAAATCCAGTGTAACAATTTATAAAAACAATTTGAATGTTTTTATGTCAACTTATTTTTCTTAAGGTCTGTAAATTTTTAAACTTTCAGTAGCAACACATTAATCAAAGTATTTCTTGAGGTAAAATAGAATAATAGTTTTGAGAGTGCATATGTTTTTAAGAACATTTTGTTTTATTTACATGAAGTTTTGTGTCGGGGAAGAGTATTGTATGTTGCAGGAGAGTATTGTGATATGCTTACTATAAAAAGAAATTTTTTACTGACATGATCATAAAGTTAGAAAACTACTATTGCTAGAAAAATTTGCCTGTAGGAGGAGCAGGAGGTGTGTGGTGGATAGTGGATATCACCTCCAAGGAAACACAGTGTTCTATGTTAGTTCTGATTGCACACTGTAATGTCTTCCATCCCAGCTAAAAATTAGAACAGAAGTCAGCTAGTGATCTGAGAGAATATTAGTGAAATTATGAGAGCTGTCATCCTTAATATATACCCAAATTTGACATATGAATATAATTGGACTTACTAATTATAGATAAAATTAATACATAGTAAATATCAGTCATGAAGATCTTGCTATGTTTTGTGACCTATATTAAATTATTTACATTTATACTTAGTTCTAGCAAAGATCCTATGCTAGAATTATAGATTTAATAAATTTATGGGAAGGAAATTGTGGAAAGACTACTCTGGTTAGATTAGCTGAGGAAACTGAGGTCAGAGACATTAGATACATTGATCAAAATTACACAACTAGAGGGGCACCTGGATAGCTCAGTGGGTTAAAGCCTTTGCCTTTAGCTCAGGTCATGATCTCAGGGTCCTGCATTGGGCTCTCTGCTCAGCGCGGAGGCTGCTTCTCCTCCTCTCTCTTTGCCTGCTTCTTTGCCTACTTGTGATCTCTTTCTGTCAAATAAATAAATAAAGTCTTAAAAATGTTTTTGAAAAAAAATTACACAACTAGAAAGTGGAGAAGCTTTGATTAAAACTCACAATCATCTGACTTCTCTATTTCAGAAAGCACCAAGGGTTTACTTCTAGAAAATACTTTTAGTTGGAAAATGCTCCCTAATGATGTCATAGGTAATCAGGTAACTAAACTTCCTTTCCCTAAGATTTTATGGCTTGTGTCTGGAATCATTGCAAATAACATTAAATAGTAGATTTTCTGTTAATTCTAGCTTTTTTTTTTCTCTGTTTCTATTGTGTTGGTTTCAGCTCTTCAGGTAGTTTCCCAAATCTACTATACGTAAGTGACAACTCTCATCTCCATACTAGTGTTAACCGTACTTACACATATGACGTGGAAAAGATAAGACCTGGTTAAAAACTAAATACTTCTTTTTTTAAAATATAAATTGGAGTTCCTACATTTCAAAGCTTTTGAATACTAAGGAAGTATTGATGCTTCTGTACATTAGATACATTGTTTTGGATTTGAGATGAGTTTAGATTTCGATAGTAAACTTAAAAAAGGGTCTCTGCTTTTATAAAATCAGACATACATTGATTTTACCTAATAACTGTTTTCAACTTTATCCAGAAACTGAAGTTCGTTATCTTTACCTACAATGATAAGTTCATTAATGCAGCCAGTTGCATTTTTAATTTCTTCAGATTGTGAGTTCCCAATCATGATTCCTGGTCCTCAGCCTCATAGTGAACACATCTCTAAAAGTCACCGTGGGGAAAAAAAAAAGTTACTGTGAAGTCATGGATATTTATTTATTTATTTAGTATTTATTTAAGCTAAAGATGTGTTTAAGTGAGCCCTGCCTTGCAGTAGCTGGATCTTGTGTCTGTTACCATTTTTGGCTCAAATATACATGTCTCTAAGTACAAGTATAAATGAGACCTATGCAGCAGTAACAGTGGTGGTCTCCTACTAAAGAGAAAACTCTGCCATAAATAATCCACACAGCCAGTCTCACTCTGCTTGTGGAAGCAAAGCCTTTTATTTTATTTCTTTGACACTGAAGTAAAGTTTACTCACTTTAAACCTTTCAATCATTTACAGATTTGTAATCCATTATATTAATTTCAAAGTCTAAACATCTCAGAAAACATTTTTTCCTTAAATTTGTGCAGTGTGCATTGGTAGCAAAACATAAATGGAACTGATATGAATATATTCAAATTCTTTATATACCTATTCATTGTGAATACCCAGAAGTTTTAGCACTGTATTTAAATACAGGGTGTTGCTGCAGACCTTGTACACATGAGGGTGCACTAGTGGTACACATATAGTATATTACTGTATATTCATATTATCTTTTCTAAGATCTAAAAACTTCAGAATTCCAAGTGTCATCTGGGCCAGACGGTACAAAAAATTGGAAGCCAGTATCCATTTCTAAATATATTTTACACAAAATATAAGATATGTTTGGTGTTTTCATGCTAATGAGAATAATTCTGAAAAAATGTCCTAGAACAGTAAAAAGGATTGTTCCTTTATGAAAAAGATCTCCCTGCTTTCCTAAATACTGGAGGAATGTAAGAATAATATAATCAGTCTGATAATTTTATTTTAATCATAGCCTAAAAAATAACACACATGGCATAATAGTTCAAATGTCACTTTTCTAGGAAGGACTTTCCTAGCTGCTTGCTCTGCTAAGGGCAGAATCCATGCCATCTTATCTGAGCTTTCATGCTATATGCATCTCTCTTATGGCATGCGCAACATTACCTGTGTGCTTTTAGAACTGTGTTCTTCCTCTCTAGTCAATGGGCATCTCCATGTCCCAGATGTAACTGAATCCACATTTGAATCCTCAGCACAAACAAAGCCTATAGTTCTTAATAAGGACTCCCCTTATTTAAATACAGAAATATTAAGCTGATTTCTCAAGAGAAAATATCTTCACAAAATGTAAATTAAAGCTACAATTCTTCACTTTTGGATCCCCCCCCCATTTTATTGAGATGCAGTTGAGACACATCACTGTATAAAGTTAGAGTATATAGCATAATGATTTGCCTCATATATATTATGAAATGATTACCACATAAAGTTAGTTACCATCCACATCTCATATAAATACAACAAAAAGAGGAAGTGAAAAAGAAAAATATCCTGTGAAGAAAACTCAAGGTTTACTCTCTTTAAAACATATATATATATATAATATACATATATCATACAGCAATGTTAACTATAACCATCATGCTTGTACATTATATCCCCAGTATTTATCTTGTGACTGAAAGTCTGTACCTTTTGATCACATTTCTTGGCAATTCTTGTATGTGTATATGCTAGTTTCCTTGGTGTGTAGTTTGCCAGACTAATTTTAGTAAGATTCCTACATATTTTCTATATAATTCTCTAGAATTCCATATAATTTCAATATAGAACACAGTAAGTCAAGTAAATATAACGGTAATGGTCTTTGTCCATTTGAATATGAAGACATCACAATACCGAGAGCTGGAATTTTTCATCTGTTTGCTCTGTGCTACACAGAGGATAGGATCAATGGTGTTTGCCAGCCAAAGCTATCACCTGTATTCTTCCCCGGGTTACTAAATTTTGCTAGATTCTTCAGAACTTGAAAATTGATAAGACAGAAGATGGTCTTCTGGGAACTCCATTAGAAAGTTGAGGCACTGAATTTGAATTGGCCTTTCCCCTCCCTGGTAAAGCTAGGCTCTATGAGTCTCTTTCTGATTGGGTGTAGCAAGGCATTGGGAGAGGGTGTCTGGTGAGAGAGTGTCTCATATATCCCTCCTGGCTTTGGTGAGTCTGTTTTCACATTATCCCAGATGCGGGAATGTTTCCATTAATTTCTGATTTTTTACAAAGAACATTTCTCTGTAGATTACTGCTGTATTGGTGTGTTTGTGTGGAGGAGGGTCTAGGGCTGCTTACCTTCTTGCTGGCACTACTTCAAGGTTTTATCTTTGTTTGTTTTTATATTAGGAAAATAAGGGGGAAAGTGACTATAAGACTTACCACCATGCAGTCGGCTAGTGGTAGAAATAGTACTAAGATAATCACATTCTAATGCCCACCTCAGTTCTCTAACAATAAAAAGTTTATAAGCCATGTACACTATTTACCATCCATCAAATCAAATATCTCACCATGTAATGCTCCTTCAAGACTCTATTTTGCTTAAAAAAGGGAGATTTTTGTACATTTGACCTTGGAGCCTTTTATAAATTTTTTTTTTTTTTAAAGATTCATTTATTTGACAGATAGAGATCACAAGTAGGCAGAGAGGTAGGCAGAGAGAGAGAGAGGAGGAAGCAGGCTCCCCGCTAAGCAGAGAGCCCGATGTGGGGCTCGATCCCAGGACCCTGAGATCATGACCTGAGCTGAAGGCAGAGGCCTTAACCCGCTGAGCCACCCAGGTGCCCCCTTTTATAAAATTTTTTATTGACCTTTTAGCAAACTAGAGTGTAATTTGGGGAAAAAATACATTGAGGGGGGAAAAAAACAGTGAAGTATTTTAGTTGGCAGTGTAACTCCTGTCACATTATTTTCAATTCAGATAGATGTAGGAATGAACTGAAAATGAAAACAGAACTGAGTCATGCAGTTAACGCCAACTCATTCATTACTTGGAGACAATAGTCATGGTTTTGAATAGTCTTTTTCTATAACTCCTTAGTGAAAATAACATTTATTTAATTTATAGATTTATTTAGAAGAGTTTTCTATTGAAATAATGTAATAATAGGAATCTGAGTTATTGTTCTAAGTTAGGTCTGTATATCTAACTATAAGCATGAAGAACGGCTTTGTTCTGCAGATAGACTCTGAGAAACATTTTGATCAAGATTGTCGTGTATTAAATTTATTTGGTGATAAAATGTTTCCCTATAATTTTAGTATAAGTGCATTAATAATTGGGTAGTATTAAAAGATCTTACAATTGTGCAGATGTGATCATTAAATAATATATTGACTAAATTATAAAAGCTACCTGCTTTTCTATAATAGCTATAAATAAAATACCATCATTTAAATCTATTAATTCATTCATCATTTGAGGATTTATTGCATTTATCTCTGATTCTGAGAAAATATGACCTTTAAAGGCAAATTGAGATTTACATTCTGATCTTTTTTAAAACCAATTCAAAGTAAACAAAAAGTAAAGGAAATGGTTTCATTTTTTTTGTTTGTGAAATGTAATATCCATTGACCCATTTTGTGTTTAATTGTTAAAAGGTTAAGAGATGATAAAGAGTCATTCAGCATATATATCATCCACATTCCCTAATCTAATACTTGAATTCACAATATTGTTATAAAGTATCTATGGTATAACAGAGAGGTAACATTTTTGGATTCTACGTCCAGATCATGAAAATATTTTGATCTTAATAAACTGTCCTATCTTAAAATGGCAATGTTAAATATTAATTTTAACTTTAGCATCTTGAATAAGATTTCACAGAATTTGGTCATTGACCATGCATGGATATATGTTATTCCCATTTCCTTACATTAGAAGAAACCATGTAATTGCCCAAAGAGCATACCCCCTTTAAGACTATTAAAATTAATGTTGGTATTTTATTTACAACTTTGTGATCTTCACAAGAAAAAGGCAGGGAGGATGTTCTTCACACTGTGTTGCTGATTTCTTAATGTCTAGCAGCCAAAACACAACAACAACAACAAAGATGATTAAAAAGAGAACAGAGTTCACTTCCTTTTTACTTGCACTGATTTCCCAGTTGCAAAATAAGGTTGTGTGAGCAATAATTGCATGACTAGTGATACAGCTTGAGTAAAACTAGATTTTGTGAAAGAAAATCAACCAGAACATTATTAAGCATAAGACTTTTTTTAAATATAGATTTTATTTCTTTAGTTGACACAGAGAGATCACAAGTAGGCAGAGCAGCGGGCGGGGGGGCGGGGGCTGGGAAGCAGGCTCCCTGCCAAGCAGAGAGCCCCACACAGGGCTTGATCCCAGGACCCAGAGACCACGACCCCAGTGGAAGGCAGAGGCCCTCCCCACTTAGCCACCCAGGCACCCAAGCATAAGCCTTTTATTCAGAATACTGCAACATAAGATGATTCCAAAGGAATGTTCTAATTTGGGAAAACACACACACACACACACACACACACCACGCACAGTATTTATAGGGATTTAGATGGAGGTGTCAGTCGAAGTTCATTTAATTTCATGGATAGTTGGTCAAAAATGGTTCTCCAAAGAGGGAGGAAATACTTTTGCCCTTTAACATTTGTTGATTGGATAATTTATGTTTAACAAAGGTGAGGGGAGTGGGACAGTCGCCAGGACTAACATCATGGGCACGAAAAGGCTATGAAAAATAGGTTTAGGAACTAAGGTCATACAAGAGCCATAGTGACTATAGTGTCATGTTCTTTTAAATGCCTCATTTAGTGAGGAAACTGAGTCTTCTTTCATGTAATAAGTTTTGTCTGAAAAATACTCAATCTTTCAGGGTCAGTCTTTTCTAATTTCTGTAGGGTAGGAAGGTACATACCTCCACCATAAGGCAAAATACTTAATTAATCTATATCTTCCCCTAATTGAACAATGTACCTCCCTACTTGATCAATCACTTTTTTATCTTCTTGCTAATTTAAAATTTTTGCATCGAGCTCTAGAAAACACGTGGCATTGTCATCTTTATTCTTGGAGGGACATAAGGACCTTCTGGCCTTTTTATCTTCTAGTTTAATCTTTATTAAAACTAGAGAGGGAAGAATGATTTCCCTCTTCTCCATTCTTCCTGTTCTTTACCATATCTCCCCAGTCTCAGCCAGAGTTCTGCTTGCATAGGGCTCCCTGAAGTGATGGTTCTGTGGCTTCACTTTGGAAAAAGGAGCAGGAAACATCAATTCAAACTCTCCATATGTTAAAAGAGTGTCATAGTCCATTGATGAAGATTTTTTCAGGAAAAACATAATGATTCAAAAAAATCTGTTAATAATCTCTGAAAAAAACTGTGCTTACCATTGTTAATTTTTTTCAGTCCTTCCAACTGAACTCACATATCACATACTCAGAAAATATCTGGATCCATTCCTATCTCACAAAGATCAGGTTGTATCTCCTGATTATAAGCTTTCATAGTGTTATATGCATCTCCCTCAAATCATATACTTATCATTATTCTGTTTAACTTATTTGCTTAAAGTAGTTTCCATTAATACATCATGCAATTAATAATCAAAAGAAATGGGGCACCTGGGTGGCTCATTCGGTTAAGCATCTGCCTCCAGATAGGGTCATGGTCCGGGGTCCTGGGATGGAGCCCTGCATGGAACCCCACATCTGGCTCCCTGTTCAGCAGGGAGACTGCTTCTCCCTCTCCCTCTGTGTGCTCTCTCTTTCTCTCTCTCAAATAAATAAGTAAATCTTTAAAAAAAAATAATCACAAGAGTCATCTTTACTACACTATTATTGCAGGACATGGTTTCTGGCACATAACCTCTTAAAAAATATTTAATATTAATTTTTTTTACCTTTGTTTTCCAGCTGCAGTAAATTCATGCTCCTCATATTTACAGATAATGAGTTTTCAAATATTTTACTCTTTAAATATCTAATATTTAAAGGAATAACCAAGTTATAGCAGGATTTCACTTTTGTATATTTCTACTATATTTTTATTGCATACTTTCTATACGTTGAATTTTTCTCTCTTAACTATACTTAGTCATTAAAAGTTAATACTACTTTGTTCTCACCTTTCAAAACGTTTCCTAATTAGCCTTAAAACTGGAAAAAATAAGTTTAGCTCAAATTTAGTATTATATTTATGATAATTTAGGTTATATTTTTTTTGACTTTATGTTAGGGACACTTTTGTTATTTTCTATTTTTGATACTGAATTATATAAATTCTTTCTCACTCTAAGTTATAGCATTTTAAAGCCTTTTTAATTAGGGTTAGGTACAATTTAAATGGACTCTCTTTTCATAGTTAAAACATTCCTGAACTTGTGCAATGCTTAGCTGAATGTTTTTGCCCTTTGTTTTATGGTTGACAGTGTTGCTAACTTGGAAAAATACCAATTCTAATTTATAAGGTTTTAGAAAGGTTTTCAATTTAAAAGTTAAAATATAGTCTAAATGTAGTTGAAACTTTGGAGTTACATATATTCTGCATAGTAAAAAAAATTCACTTTATATGTATTAATATTAGAAATTCCCTTGAGTGTGAATTTGCATTTTAATTAAGACATAAACACAAATACTTATATGTGATCTTTAATTCATGGAATAAAAACACTTATGTATTTCAGATATGTATTACAACGTATGTAGAATTAGCTATAGGGAACTGTTCAGGTAGGAATAAAGACATGAATCCTCTCAATGTTATCATCATTACAGTTGGCTAGATCATTTTTTTATCATTGCTCATGTATATATAAATGTTGCAAAACCTATATGAGCTTGGATTAATATTTAGAATAAAAGAAAGAAGAAATTTTTAAATCAGTCTGGGATTACTGGGGAAATTTTCACTGAAGTGATATTTGCTGTAAACACTATCTCAGTGTCATAAAAATGAAATAAGATTACACATGCATAGGTTGGAGTACTGTACTTACCATACAGTAAGCACTCAGTAAATATTGGCTAGCTATCCTTTACTTTTAATTAAACATAAAAATGCAGTAGTGCGGAAAGACATTTGCAAGGTAAGGATATCAAAGGGCTTGTGAGGATAATCCTCTTATTCAGTGTATACTTCAGTCATGCCAAATTGAAGTGAATCAACATTCTCATAGGCCTCACTCATCCACTTGCTACTTTTCTTGTGTCATTGAGCCTTGGCATTTGTTTGTTTGCCAACAGTGTATGGGTATTCATTCTTTTCCTACTAGACTGAAAGCCTCCAAATGCCATAATTTGTTTTGCCTGCTTTATTTCACTGCTGAAGGCCTAGTGCCTGAAACAGTATCTGACACATGTTTGATACATTAGAGTCACTCATCTTGTTTAACCTTTTGAAAACCCCCATTAGCGGGTGCCAGGGAAGCTCAGTAGGTTATGTGTCAGACTCCTGGTTTTGACTCAGGTCATGATCTGAGGGTCCTGAGATCAAGCCCTGCATCAAGCTTCACCCTCAGTGCCGGGTCTGCCTAAGATTCTCTCTCTCTCCTTCTGCCCCTTCCACCACTTGGGCCCTCTTTCTCCCTCTCTCTAATCAATATAATCTAAAAAGAAGAAAGAAAACTCCCTTCAGGTAGGCAGTATTGTTATCCTTATTTAATGGGAGAAGTAACTGAGGCAGCAAGAGGTTAATGACTTGTACAAGGTCACTTAGATAGTAGTCAAAGAAATCATCAGAAGACTTTTCAAGATGAATTGTTATCAGGCTCACACTGAGGGATACTTGTAACATTAAAATGTTCATGTAAGAAGAAAACCAGATTGTATGGCTGTGTGTTGCAGGGGTGATGATAAAAGAGAAAAAAAGTAAACTTTAGGGTCTTTTTGAGAAGGCAAATAGTATGATATAAATGTTTAGAAAATTATGTAGGTTGACATCTATTTCTTGAAATACAGTGGACTGACTTGCTTCTGAAAGCAACTGAAACTCCTGGGTTTAAATCAATCAATCAATCAATCAATCAATCATCTTAAATATAACCCCAAGTTGACAGGTGTGAAAAGACCACTGAAGCGCATATAGGGATCTGACAGGGAATTTTCGAATAATGGTCATTAAAAATGTCTCAACAAGAAATCACAAATACTCTTGAAACATAGAAAATAGTTAATTTCAACAAATAAAAGTTTTGAAAAAGCCAAATGAAATTATAGAATAGTAAAATAAAACTAAAAATTTTTAAAAATATACGTTGTTGTATAGGCTCACTAGCAAAGTGAAGATGGTAGAGAATAGATGGAGTAATTTAAGGAAACATCAACAGAATTAATTTAGTTTGACAGAGAAAAGAGAATGGAAAAAAAAAAAAAAGACTGAAAAGGGACACTAGGATATGTGGAACAATAACAAAATATCCAGTATTTGTATCATCAGAGTTCCAGAAAAAGAAGTGAAAGAAGGTAGGGATAAAAGAGTATTTGGAAAAAATAATGGCTGAAAACTTCTCAAATTCAGAAAACTCCATAAACCTACAGATGAGAAAATGGCACCTGGGTGGCTCAGTGGGTTAAGCCTCTGCCTTCTGCTCGGGTCATGATCTTGGGGTCCTGGGATTGAGCCCCACACCAGGCTCTCTGCTAGGTGGGGAGCCTGCTTCCCCCTCTCTCTCTGCCAGCTGCTCTGCCTACTTGTGATCTCTCTCTGTCAAATTAATAAATAAAATCTTACAAAGATTTTATTTTTTAAATAAAAAAATTTTTAAAAAAAGATTTTATTTTTAAATTAATTTTTTTAAAAATATTTAATAAAATCTATTTAATAATAAATAAATCATGTTACCTAATTTATTAGATTAATATCCATATCTATAAAATAAGTTTTATTCACTAAATCAGGTTGTGAATGCAGAAATTAACAGGAACAAAAAAAGGCAACTGATTTTAAAATCCTATATAACTGGGGTCTTGATTGGCTTAGTTGTTAAGCCTCTACCTTCGGCTCAGGTCATGATCCCAGGTTCCTGGGATATAGCCTGCCCTTGGGCTCCTTGCTTATTGGGAAGCCTGCTTCTCCCTCTACCACTCCCCCTGCTTATTTTTCCTCTCTTGCTATCTCTCTCTGTCAAATAAAAACATATATATATTTTTAAGAAAACCTAAGTAATTGTTGTTAAATTATTGTAGATTTCACAGTAATATAATATTGTTTATTTGTAGTAATTTGCTGATACATTTCTTTCCTTTTTAAATTTTACTGTTTTACTTCTTTGTTTTCCTTTTGTTGATTTATTTTTCTTCTGTGACCAAAATCTGAGACAGACCCATATACTTGAGCAGTTAAAATACAAATAAATATTTAATTTCAATAACAGATGCCTATTTAAATTGGAAAATAAATAGTAATGGTTGTATTTGTTTACTACTTCAGTTTTGAGTTTCCCCGGAAAGCCAAGGTAAAGTAAGAGATAAAGGAGTTTCAGGTTATTCTGTAGAAGAATTAAAGGAAATACTCATATTCCTCTGGAACAGGGAATTTGTCGTCAGCAACAAATTTTATCAACCATTTATTTTGGAAATACTTACATAAAGCATTTTAAGCACCAAAATAGGCAAAATATTTGAGCACAGTTTTTTTTTTCCACCTCTCGAGATTTTCCATTTTATTTATTTTTTTTCAGCATTTGAGCACAGTTTTGAAAGACTTTTTAATTAAAAAAAATTTCTCCCTAGCTGCCTTTTGAAAAAGATGAAGGCATATCGCCAAATAATTCAGTAAATTCATTCTGTGGTTCAGATATAATATCCAGATATGATGGTTTTTGATTAATAAGCTCTATAAGATCCTGTATAAGTAAGGCTTAAGACTTTTTTCAAATTGTGCTTTGGTGTCATATCAAAGAAGCTATTGCTAAATACAAGATCATGAAAATTCTTTTTTGTTTTCTTATTAGAGTATATACCCTTTTATTTTTAAACATTTTTCTCCTATCTAAATGTATACCTGCTTTTGGAGCAATATATTTTTTAATTCTTATAAAATTTATATTAGATTTAACATATTGTCATCTTTGCTTGTTCTTTACCTTGATGAATTATCTAATACCTGTCATATATTTATTTGCCTTACATTGTACAAAACTTCTTATTAAAAGATGAAAGCACTACATCTGTATCTTTGGGGTAAATACCCAGTAGTGCAATTGCAGGGTCATAGGGAAGCTCTATTTTTAATTTCTTGAGGAATCTCCACACTGTTCGCCAGAGTGGCTGCACCAACTTGCATTCCCACCAACAGTGTAAGAGGGTTCCCCTTTCTCCACATCCTCTCCAACACACGTTGTTTCCTGTCTTGCTAATTTTGGCCATTCTAACTGGTGTAAGGTGATATCTCAATGAGGTTTTAATTTGAATCTCCCTGATGGCTAGTGATGATGAGCATTTTTTCATGTGTCTGATAGCCATTTGTATGTCCTCATTGGAGAAGTGTCTGTTCATATCTTCTGCCCATTTTTTGATATGATTATCTGTTTTGTGTGTGTTGAATTTGAGGAGTTCTTTATAGATCCTGGATATCAACCTTCTGTCTGTACTGTCATTTGCAGATATCTTCTCCCATTCCATGGGTTGCCTTTTTGTTTTGTTGACTGTTTCCTTTGCTGTGAAGAAGCTTTTGATCTTGATGAATTCCCAAAAGTTCATTTTCGCTTTTGTTTCCTCGGCCTTTGGAGACATAGCTTGAAAGAAGTTGCTGTGGCTGATAACGAAGAGGTTACTGCCTATTTCCTCCTCTAGCATTCTGATGGATTCCTGTCTCACGTTGAGGTCTTTTATCCATTTCGAGTTTATCTTTGTGTACGGTGTAAGAGAATGGTCGAGTTTCATTCTTCAACATATCACTGTCCAGTTTTCCCAGCACCATTTATTGAAGAGACTGTCTTTTTTCCATTGTATATTTTTTCCTGTTTTGTCGAAGATTATTTGACCATAGAGTTGAGGGTCCATATCTGGGCTCTCTACTCTGTTCCACTGGTCTATGTGTCTGTTTTGATGCCAGTACCACGCTGTCTTGGTGATCACAGCTTTGTAGTAAAGCTTGAAATCAGGTAACGTGATGCCGCCAGTTTTGTTTTTGTTTTTCAACATTTCTTTAGCAATTCGGGGTCTCTTCTGATTCCATACAAATTTTAGGATTATTTGCTCCAGCTCTTTGAAAAATACCGGTGGAATTTTGATCGGAATGACATTAAAAGTATAGATTACTATAGGCAGTATAGACTTTTTTTTTTAAAGATTTTATTTATTTATTTGACAGAGAGAGAGATCACAAGTAGGCAGAGAGGCAGGCAGAGAGAGAGGAGGAAGCAGGCTCCCCGTGGAGCAGAGAGCCTGATGCGGGGCTCGATCCCAGGACCCTGAGATCATGACCTGAGCCGAAGGCAGTGGCTTAATCCACTGAGCCACCCAGGCGCCCCCAGTATAGACATTTTAACAATGTTTATTCTTCCAATCCAAGAGCATGGAACGGTCTTCCATCTTTTTGTGTCTTCTTCAATTTCTTTCATGAGTGTTCTGTAGTTCCTCGAGTACAGGTCCTTTACCTCTTTGGTTAGGTTTATTCCCAGGTATCTTATGGTTCTTGGTGCTATAGTAAATGGAATCGATTCTCTAATTTCCCTTTCTGTATTTTCATTGTTAGTGTATAAGAAAGCCACTGATTTCTGTACATTGACCTTGTATCCTGCCACGTTACTGAATTGCTGTATGAGTTCTAGTAGTTTGGGGGTGGAGTCTTTGGGGTTTTCCATATAAAGAATCATGTCATCTGCGAAGAGAGAGTTTGACTTCTTCCTTGCCAATTTGGATATCTTTTATTTCTCTTTGTTGTCTGATTGCCGTTGCTAGGACTTCTCATACTATGTTGAACAAGAGTGGTGAGAGTGGGCATCCTTTTTGTGTTCCTGATCTCAACGGGAAGGCTGCAAGCTTTTTCCCATTGAGGATGATATTTACCCCAAAGATACAGATGTAGTGAAAAGAAGAGCCATCTGTACCCCAGTGTTTATAGCAGCAATGGCCATGGTAGCCAAACTGTGGAAAGAACCAAGATGCCCTTCAATGGACGAATGGATAAGGAAGATGTGGTCCATATACACAATGGAGTATTATGCCTCCATTAGAAAGGATGAATACCCAACTTTTGTAGCAACATGGATGGGACTGGAAGAGATTATGCTGAGCGAAGTAAGTCAAGCAGAGTGAGTCAAGTACCATATGGTTTCACTTATTTGTGGAGCATAACAAAGAACATGGAGGGCATGTGGAGATGGAGAGGAGAAGGGAGTTGTGGGAAATTGGAAGGAGAGATGAACCATGAGAGACTATGGACTCTGAAAAACAACCTGAGGGTTTTGAAGGGGTGGGGGGTAGGAGGTTGGGGAACCAGGTGGAGGGTAATAGAGAGGGCACGTATTTCATGGAGCACTGGGTGTGGTGCAAAAACAATGAGTACTGTTATGCTGAAAATAAATAAATCAATTAAAAAATAATAAAATAAAAAAAATAAAAAAAAGATGACAGCAGAGGGAAGTGGAGGAAACATTTAGTTATATGTAACTCAATTTGGTTTTGACCAAAGGAATGTTGAAGCCCTAGGTTGTTTTCCTGTTACCCCTACTAACCCTCTTCTCCTTCTGAAAATGCTGATTAATGAATTCTAGTTTATGCTTGAGAAGGTGACTCTGAAGGTTTATACACTATATTTTTTGTTTGCTTTTCCATAGTCACCTTCCATCTTTCTGCTGCCCTAGAGAGCAAGAAAATGGGTTTGCTAATCTTTGGCCTCAGACTGGGTTTATTCTATTGAGGGTCCAGCTAGAAATAGAGTGGGAGAAATAGAGTCAAGATATTAATTCCTACTGATTTCTTATTGTAGGTTGTTGGGCATGTTTCCAAGTTTCTTGTCAAATGATACTGTCCACATAAGTGTCTCTTTCTCTCTCTCTCTCTCTCTCCCCCCGCCCTCTGTTTTGATAATCACATTCACCTTTGGCCCTCCAGGACCAGGTACAGTGATGATGGCTCCTTATTATCGTATCTGTTTGTCATGTACCCATTTCTCCTACCATTCTGACTTCCTATTGTTAATGCCATGCCTAGCACATAGGCTGGCACATCATCTGTGACATATAGAGGCATTTCATAATGGAAAAATAAAATCTTCTGAAAACCATCACTATTAATAAATAAAATTATATTAAAACAATATGATAATAATTGCCATATTACATGCTTTAAAATGTAAGGGAAAATAAAATTTTTAGAGATATTCTAGCTATACTCCCTGAAAATGAATCTGCTTTAGAAATGTATCTTAAGAGGCGCCTGGGTAGTGGCTCAGTGGCTTAAGCCTCTGCCTTTGGCTCAAGTCCCTGGTCTCAGGGTTCTGGAATCGAGCCCCGCTTTGGGCTCTCTGCTCAGCGGGGAGCCTGCTTCCCCCTCTCTCTCTGCCTGTCTCTCTGCCTACTTGTGATCTCTCTCTGTCAAATAAATAAATAAAATCTTAAAAAAAAAAAGAAATGTATCTTAAGAATAAATCTGATTATGGGAATTATTTGTATATAACACTATTTTATAGTAATATTTTTAATATCCTATACAGTGGAAACCATCTAAATACCCAAATACCTTGGATTATTTTTGTTAATTATTTGTATCTATATGATAAAATTCTGGGTAAGCTTATAGAAGAGTCCCAGATCCAGTGCCCAATTGTCATGGTTTCTTAGGCAATTTATTTTACATTCCTGAAATCTAAGGATAAAGCATTATACTTACTACACAGAGTGCTTTCAAGTCTTTACAGCTATTAAGTTATTGCACATTAAAGACTTCACACAAAGGATATCACGTGGGAAGCAAACAGTAAATATTTGATATTATTACTCCTCTCTCCACTAAAGAGTGTCTTTAGAACACTGGTTTCTAATTAAGGATTTATATGAAATTCAACTATTAAATTTTCTTTGATAAAACATTCTTGGAACCCAACCTGGGGAGCTCTGATTCAGTAGATCTTATGTGGAGGTCAAGGCATATTGTGTTGTCTAATCTCCACAGAAAGAACTAATACCTATCCCTTCATAAGATTTGTTTTCCTACAGGAGGAAATGCTTAGACTATATTGTGATGTAAATAAAAGCAATTATAACTTTATTATCTGATTGCATTTTAGTTGTGTAAATTTCTTGATAAACATTGACAAAACTCATGCCAATGACACAAAAGGGATTTATAACATAATAAATCCCTAAAATAAGGAAAAAATTGTTACTATGGACTCTTACAGATTTGGGCAATATTTTGTTATAAGTGAATCTCAAATAGATAGAAAAAAGTTGCCTAGTAATTCAAAACAAAACAAAACACAACAAAATAACAACACTGGCAAGTAGTCTGAAAATTATTATTTTATAATAACTTGTATAGATTCAAATAATTTCTAATAGTGAATTACCAAAGGAATTTGAAAGTTCATTATGACAGAAATTCCTAGAGCTAGCAAAAAAACAGATAATCTCAGTTCTGCAATAATAACATGATAATATTATGCTCATTCTGAAGTCCTTTGCTATTATGAATTTAAATCTGGTTTGTTTTGAATATTCCTTTTATTTCATATGTCAGCAGGTTTTTTCTAAAGAGTAAAAAATTATCAAATAGAAAAACTGAAACTTTGAAGTTGTTCAGCTTAATTCATCTGAGCAAATACACTATGATGGTCTTTGTGAAATTAACAAAGTAGTGGCAGTATCAGAACAACCCAAAGAAAAGTGAAACTTTCTGCCAGTCAGTATAAGCAGTTTTCCTTTCTCAAATAATTTTTTGCACTGATTTTTGTCCTTAAGTTTTGAAATCCTTTTTGTTTTGCACTTATTGGTGAGCTCATTTACTTAAGTAATATGCATTTAGTGCCTGCATACTAGTGACTCTATGAAGAATCAACCAGATAAAAAGAAGAAAGGGACATAGATCCTTTTTTCCAGTCAGTAACATTCTTCCAGGGGAAAACAAAATGTATGAAAATGTCCGTTTTCAAACAAACAGTAAAGAACAATAATATTTGTAGGGTGCAGCCCTCACCGCAAAATATGTTGTTTTTGTTATTGTTGTTGTTGTTATTGTTTTTTGCTGAGGGGAATGTCAGATATAGAAAAAGAACAAAAGATACTGAGAGACCCAAATGGAAGATTATATTCTTACAGCATGGGCCAAGAAATATTGATATTTCTTGGGGGAAATATCAGTCCAGAAGGGTGAACCCAGTGACTGGTATGTAAGGATGATACTTGAGGAGGAAGTGTCTATTGGGAATTTTATGAGGTTCTTTTTGTTTATTTGTTTTAATTTAATTTTGTTTTGATATATGAGTTAACCTTCTTAGTCATACTAGAAACCTTTAGTAAAATACATGTCTCCAAGTTACTTGTGAAGAATAATTCATTGTTTTTGTCTTCAGTAGAGGTTACATTTATTACAGATTCAAAGATATAGAAAGGAAATACAAGACAATGTTAAACCCAAGATTACCAGACTAGAGCACTGCTTTATTTTCAGCTTTATTCTATATAGCTTTAGGCAACTCTGCCTCTCAACCAAAACATTGCCTTGTGCCCTTACCAAGGCCCAGAGCTTTGTCCCAAAGAGAACAGGCTATTTTTCTTATTCTCTCTACTCCCAGATACAATATATGCAGTCTTAACATTTATCTACATATTAAATTATTCTGGGGATGATTTATAGAAAAAGAAATCAATTTTTGGAAGCCTCATCCTCACTGGATTGAAATTTAGACATATAGCTATGGCAAGCAATTAGAAACAAGCATTTCTCTCTCTCCCTTTTTTTTTAAAAAAAAGATTTATTTATTTGAGAGTGATAAAGAAAGTGAGTGGGGAGAGGGAGAGGAGCTCAAGCAGATGCCCCACTGGGTGTGGAGCCCAATAAGGGCTCAATCCCATGACCCCAAAATCATGACCTGAGCTAAAATCCAAGAGTGAGAGGTTTGACTGAGGCAATCAGGTGCCCTGGTTTATTGTTGTTGTTATTTTTAAATATGGCCTATTTAATCTTATGCATGATCACCTTGTTTTGTTTTATGTAATCCTGAACTGCAATTGAATGAAGTGATTTTTGAATGAAGTGATTTTTTAATGAATATTTTATCCATAAAGCAATAAAAACAATAGATAAGCCCTCAAATCTTTTTTGCTAGACTATTTGCTAATCTGACATTCTTTAGTGTAATTCGAAGAAAACTATAATGTTATTTATTTATTCTGAAATTTTAGGTAAGAATGGAAAGACAAATGTGGATAGATACTGTTTTATTACTTAAACCTTAAGTGTATATGCTTAGACTAAAATATATGACAGAGAAAATAAATAACTTTTAAGGAAAATAATTGCACGTAATTCTCCCAGAAAAAGTTTTACTAACCTCTCTCTATGTTGTAGACGCAAGTTCCAGATGAGTTCAGTGAGGTGTTGGTAATTAATTATCCAGGATTTTGAAGTCTGCGCTTCATTTGTTTTGAATTTGTGCATGAGTCTGTAGTTTCAGCTTGGGACCTGGTCTTACACTCTTACCATGGATTTTTCAACATTGAAGGAAAATGTTGAAAAGAACCTACTTATGCTTATATCCTAGGCATATAGAAGGCCAGAACAGATGTATTTATATTGGAATGCGTCAGACTACAGACTGTATAAATATCTGACCTAAATAGTTAGGGAAGGCTTTCTCTTAGAGAACATAAAGTCGAGTTATGGGATTGATTGATGATGAGAAAAGCATGAATCTCAAAGAAATAAAATAATGCATTTTATAGCTAGAATGTGGAAGCTAACAGCAACCACAGCCTGCATCTCCTTTACCATTAGACAATTGATAAGAAGTGAAATAGTGGAAGATGAGGATCTTTTGGGTGTAGAGTGAAGGAGAAAAAAGTGTCAAAGTTGAAAACTGTTACATTTGAAGAGGTTGTGGTATGAGTTATAAACAATATAAAAGAAACGGGATCTGTTGTTGGAAAATTTAGTTTACTTTCCAACAGATTTATTTTAAAGTCCTAGGGAGGATGTCAAATTATGAGTGGGATGTATGAGTCTGAAGGCCAAAGGAGAATTTTTTTTTTAACATTAATTTATTTATTTATTTTCAGCATAACAGTATTCATTGTTTTTGCACAACACCCAGTGCTCCATGCAATACGTGCCCTCCTTAATTTTTTTGGAGGTGCAAATTTCTGATTTTTTGTGGATGACTGCTATTTGAAACTCTTAAACTTGTATGGTTCTTCTAGGGAAGAAATACAGTGTGGGGAAAAAAGGGCGAAATCTTTGGGTAGAAACTTGAGAAATTTTCATCATTTCATGGGTGGAAAAAATGAATTTAAACATATTAATGAAACTATAAAAATATGAGAAAAAATGTGATACAACACTGACTATTTTAGATATATAGTTATGAAAGGGATGAAAGGAATGATATATTCAGTGGAATATGTGGGATCAAGGTAAGGTTTGTGTTTCTTTGTTTTTAATTGTGCATAGTTTTTTAATGAACATACTTGAACATATTACTAATCCAGTAAGAAAAAAAAAATCCAGTTACTAGGGTTCATTAAAAAGGAAGGAAAAAAGGGAAGAATTTGGAGTATGACAATTTGAAGAAGGTAGAAAAAATGAAAGCCAGATCATGGGCAGAGGGATTAGGTTTTTATTGGAGGAGCACATCTCCTGTTCTAATAGAAAGGAAGACAATTAGAATGGTTTTAGTGGAAATCTACTACAAATTCAGCCCCATGAAGGTTCCTGAGCCAATTACAAATGATAGAGAAAAGATGGCTGTGAATTAAAAAAAGCTTCAAAAGGGTGTCTGTTGACAGAGGAGTGAGCCTTTAAGAATGTTGCCTTTTTCTCCTCTTTTTCTTCTTTCTACCTTCCTGTTTTCTTCTTCCACATTAATTTCAAATATAGTGTTTGAAAAATGATTTATAGTGCTTGAAAAATAAAAAAAAGAATTTTTCTTTTAAAGATATGCCACATCATTCTATCCGCACTCCAAACTAAACACAAAATCCTGGATCACTGTTCTAGTATTTTAATACAAATGTTTAGTTTTTATCCCCTATAGTTGACGTACATTGATACAAATGATCCACAAGTCTTTATGCCAGTATCATGAACTTCAGTACCTTTCCATCCAGTATAGAAATTCCAGAGATATTTTCCAAAAACATAAATCACACTATTCTCCTAATAGCCCAAATATGACTCATAGAATAAAGATTAATAATGCACTAAAAAGCATGCAACAATTAGTGAGGTATTTCAGAAATGACCTTGAATTCTAGAGCCAGACTGTCAGGGTTTTAATCCTAAATCATTATGCAGAACTATATAATATTACCAGTTTGTTTACCCTCTTCGTGTCTCAGTTTTGTTTTGTTTTTTCATCTACAAAGTGGGAAAATAATAGAATTTACCTGACCAAAACAGCCTTAACATTACCCTCAGCTTGACCAAACAGTTAGAGAGGTTTGTTGCTGACAATAGGCCCCTGTTCTCCCTTTTTATTAGAGCATTTACTTTAGAAAACTTGGAATTATGAACTTTTTCTTTGTCCCTTTCAGATGTAGATTTCTCAAATTCTTGCTAGTTTTACAACCTAGAAATATCTTTTTCAAGATCTTGGGTCCCCTCTCTTTGAAATGTAATCATCAGTGAAAATAGTGTCTCTATGGGACAAAGAGAGCTAAACTTCAATTAAGTGTTAGTTAACAAATACGGATAACTTAACAATAGGGATCAACCTCCTTATTGATGTTCTTCAGTACTTTTCCACTCATCCCAGTGCTTAAAAACTCTCCTGCCTTTAGTTTCAGCTGAGTTGAGCTCAGTCTTTCTCCCCTATTGCAAGAGTCTTAAATGAAGTCTTCTTTGTTTAACTTGCCCTGTGCAATTTTTATTTGATATATTTTATAGAACTATTATGAAAAATGTATGTTAATAATGTAAGCTATTTAAAACAGTACTTGACATGTGGTGCCATGTAAGATTTACTTATTTTTGTGCTTATTCAAAATGCAATGCTAACCTTAATTATTAGCTAACTTCTCCATCATTCTTTCTCTAAGCATATCCAACACTATGTTGAGTTAAATTTATTGTTCTCTAAATAAGACCAGCTCATTTACATATATATACATATATAAAAATATGGGGGGCACAGATGTTTTGTTTGTTTAACAGTTGCTTGGCATTCTTCTATTCTCACTGCAAGGTTCAAATCTGTAAGCAGCTTTAGGAAACCTTACTTGCATTCTCAAGGCATTGTTAGTTATATGCTACTTGTGTACTCAGTCAAGTCTCCCTCTCTCACTAGGCTATAATTCCCTTGTAGGTAGGTAAAGTATTGTATTAGCAAAATATTTTACACATTAAAGGACTTGTTGTGTTAATGAGCACTGGTTATTTGCAAATTGTTATGTTATGAAGTGCAGAGTAATGGTTTGTTTCAGTGAGCATACCAGATAAGCAACCAGTAAGCAGTGTTTTCTTTCTTGCTGTCATTCACATAAGCATCTGCTTTTTTTTTCTGTTTCATCCTTTAGTTGAACTGCTCTCCTTATTGCTGTTTCCATCTAAAATTTTAGTAATAACAGCTTTAGCAATATTACCACATTAGACTGTAAGAATTCTAATGCTGCACAGATATTTGAAGGACACTATTTTTCTCTTGTGGCTAACATTTTTGAAAGATTTAGGTGGAAAAAAATTCACAAAAGTGCATTGCCACAGGCAGTTTTTTTTTCTATATGAATTCCTTGGACATTGAAAGGTACAAACATTGTTGCTGTTGTTTTTAATGTGATGTATTTGGCAGAAGGAAAGGATTGTGGATAAAGAGTATAGTTCAGAACCTACCTTGTGAAAGTCTGAGAGATGTAGTCTCAAATCCCTTGACTACATTGTCTTGTAAATTTGCTAGAATTTGTTCAGTTTTAGGTGGAAAGATCTTCCTTCAGTGACCAAAAAAAAAAAAAAAAAACCCCAAAAAACAACAAAACAAAACTCTACAATACAGGAGGTTCCTATTTCTCAGGGAGTAGGGAAGAATTTCCAGGTAAAAATAATAATCCATATGGCAATGATCTTGAGAATAGGTAGAATTATAGAGCAGATTCTAGTGCCACCTTACCACATACTAGCTGTAGGAAACAGGCAGATCATGATTCAGATCATGTGGGTGGTACTGTCACTAGAGGACAAAGTGAATTATAAAATATAATACATTTAGAGTCATCAAAGGAGGAAACACAGAATCACGTGTTTGGAATAATACTTGGCATACTATAGACATATATTATCTCTCTAATTTTAGTTTAAAAAATAGAATCTGTATTTGCCTCTTCCTAGTTTCAGTTCTCCTCTCAGCTTCTTGCAATTTATTTCTTCCTTTTAAACTAATTTTTACAGAACACTACTATACTGTTTAATTAGTAACAGCAGTGGAATTTTCTTGGTTTTTATCTTATATTACCTTTTTATTAGTAATATCATCATTGTCATATATGAAGTTGGAATTTTATATTCTGCTCTGTAGCCTAGTCTTAGGTAAATAGAAAACTGTTTTATTTACATTGGAAAATAACTTTTGATCTATCATGTAGCAAATTTTCATAATGTGCTGTTCTTCATAAAAAATGTCTTGTTGCCTCTTGCCCATCTATATTTCTGGATCAATTTTAATATTAGTTGCCAAGTTTCACTGAAATTAAAAAAAAAAAAAAACCTTGGAAATTTTGTGTTGGAATTGCATTTTCTAGATTGAATAACTTGAGAACATCGATATCTCTATGCTATTAGGAATTCTAAAGCAATAATATTTTATATATCCTTTTATTTCATTAGATTTTTATTTTTTTAAGATTTTATTTGTTTATTTTACAGGGAGAAAGAGAGCATGAGAAAGGGGAGAGGGGCAAATGGGGAGGGATAAACAGATTTGCACTGAGCAGGGATCCCAGTACAGAGCTGCCTCATAACCTGAGATCATAACCTGAGCTGAATCCAAGACTCCGACTGCTTAACCAGTTGTGCCACTTGGTGGCCCTCATTAGATTTTTAAGGGCCTCTCAGTAAACCTTTACAGGTTAATTCACAATACTCTAAATACTTCTCGTCTATGTATTTATATTTTTGTTGGTTCTGTAAATGGCATATTTTTGAATTGTATTTGCTGTTTCTTTTGGGAATATATAGAAATAAACATGATTTTTATAGATTGATTTCATGGTCCAGCATCATAAAACTTGCTTATTAATACTAATGACTTGTTAGTAATTTGTTTGATGGTAAAGAATGTTATTTGAATGACTTGTTCTTTTCTTTTCAACCATTATATATGTATATATATAGTTATAAACATATATAGTTATAACATATATATTAATTTTATTCATCTTATTCCTAATTTTATGACAATGAGATGTCTAAGTATAAAACACTATACAGTATCTTGATCTGTCTGAAATGCATATGACTCTCTAAAGACCACACACACACACACACACACATAACATTGTTATGTAAGATTTTGTTCTTGTATGTAATTCTCTTATATATATAAATAAAACAAAGAAATAAACAAAAAGAATGGTAGGTGGGGCATACATGAACTAAAATAATTATAAGGTATCTGAAGTTTATGAGAAAAGGCATAAAATCAAACCAAATTCGGGGCGCCTGGGTGGCTCAGTGGGTTAAGCCGCTGCCTTCAGCTCAGGTCATGATCTTGGGGTCCTGGGATCGAGTCCCATATCGGGCTCTCTACTCAGCGGAGAGCCTACTTCCCTTCCTCTCTCTCTGCCTGCCTCTCTTGTGATTTCTGTCAAATAAATAAATCTTTAAAAAAAAAATCAAACCAAATTCATTGTGAAAATGATATACCTTACCTTATATATTGGAACTGCTAGAGAAACCATTAAAATAATGCAAAGAAGTATAGCAAATAGAGGCAAAATTCAAATAATAGAAAAGAATGAAGGAACAGGGAAAGGAACAAAATGAAATGGAAGAAGAAATAGAAAACAAAAAAAAAGGTGGTAGACAAATTTGATCATCACTTATTTTTTATTTATTTTTTTATTTTTATTTTTTTCTTAATTTATTTGACAGACAGAGATCACAAGTAGGCAGAGAGACAGGCAGAGAGAGAGAGGAAGCAGGCTCCCCACTGAGCAGAGAGCTGGATGCGGGGCTCAATCCCAGGACCCTGGGACCATGACCCGAGCTGAAGGCAGCGGCTTAACCCACTGAGCCACCCAGGCGCCCCAAAGACAATCTTTTAAAAGTGGGACAGAGAGATGTAAAGTAGTGCTGAGTGAAATAAGTCAAGCAGAGAGAGTCAAGTATCATATGGTTTCACTTATTTGTGGAGCATAACAAATGACATGGAGGACATTGGGAGATGGAGAGGAGAAGGAAGTTGGGGGAAATTGGAAGGGGAGGCGAACCATGAGAGACTATGGACTCTGAGAAACAACCTGGGGGTTTTGAAGGGGCGGGGGTGGGAGGTTGGGGAAACCAGGTGGTGGCTAATAGGGAGGGCACGTGTTGCATGGAGCACTGGGTGTTGTGCAAAAAACAATGAATACTCTTACGCTGAAAAAAATAAATAAACCATTAAAAAAAATGAATGGATAAAAGATAATGCCGTGCAAATGGTAATTCGGAAGACTAAATCCAACAAATGTGGGATACAGTTTTGTCCAGTACCAATATTGACCATATGCTATACTGAAAAACTAATCTCAAGAAATTTAAAAGCATATAATCTACACACATATGGTGAATCTGTGAGTCAAAGAAGAAATACAAATGAAAACCTCTGACAGTTAATTTATGTGGCAAATTGACCAGACCAAATGTTTCCCAGATATTTGATCAAACAGAAACTCAAGGAGGACAGAGAATTAGGACCACTCTACAGATTGTTAGCACAATTAAAATTTAAAAGAATGCTTAATTCTCTTCATTGGATATAATGAAGAGAATTCTTTCATTGGATATAATGAAGAGAATTCTTTCATTGGATATAAAGAAGAGAATTCTCTTCATTGGATATAAAGAAGAGACTTCTCCCCTTCCCTTTCCTTAGAGCATTTACCTTAGAAACTGTAATTATTAAGTACTTTCTCCTCTCTTTGAAATGTATATAAATTCTTTTGAAACCAGATAGGCTGTTTGTGAGCTTTTATAACCCAGGAATGCCTTCTTATGGAATCAGGGACCATCTAATTAAAATGTAAACATTCTCCGATTGACTTATTTCACTAAGCATGATACGCTCTAGTTCCATCCACGTCGTCGCAAATGGCAAGATTTCATTTCTTTTGATGGCTGCATAGTATTCCATTGTGTATATATACCACATCTTCTTTATCCATTCATCTGTTGATGGACATCTAGGTTCTTTCCATAGTCTGGCTATTGTAGACATTGCTGGTATAAGACAACTATCATATGATCTCCCTGATATGAGGACATGGAGAAGCAACATGGGGGGGTAGGGGGATAGGAGAAGAATAAATGAAACAAGATGGGATTGGGAGGGAGACAAACCATAAATGACTCTTAATCTCACAAAACAAACTGGGGGTTGCTGGGGGGAGGTGGGATTGGGAGAGGGGGAGCGGGCTATGGACATTGGGGAGGGGAGGCGAACCATAAGAGACTATGGACTCTGAAAAACAACCTGAGGGTTTTGAAGGGTCAGGGGTGGGAGGTTGGGGGAACAGGTGGTGGGTAATGGGGAGGGCACGTTTTGCATGGAGCACTGGGTGTTGTGCAAAAAGAATGAATACTGTTACGCTGAAAAAATAAATAAAATGGGAAGAAAAAAAAAAAAACAAATCTTGAGTAAAGGAAGCTAGACACCAATGAGTACACACTATACATAAATTTCAAAAAATAAGCAAGAACTACTGTGAGGTGTCAGAGGTTCCCCTTGGGGTGGTGGGAACTGGAAGAGGATACAAGGGGACTTCTGAAAGGCTGCAGTGTTCTTGAAATGGAACTATTTGTATGGAAATGATCATGTCATGAAAATACATTGAGTTGTACCCTGATGATTAGTACTCTTTTCCCTACATATGCTATACTTCAAAAATTATCATAACAGTGCCTGGGTGGTTCAGTGGGTTAAGCCTCTGCATTCGCCTGAGGTAATGATCTCACCATCCTGCAAATGAGCCCTGCATTGGGCTCTTTTCTCAGCAGGGAGCCTGCTTCCCCCTCTCTCTCTGCTGCTCTGCCTACTTGTGATCTTTGTCTCTCTCTCTCTGTGAAATAAATAAATAAAATCTTTTAAAAAATTAAAAAAAAAAATAAAATAAAATGTAAACATTAAGGAAGATAACACCCTTATCTCTCATTTTCTGTGAGAGGGTAGGAGCCTAATTTCAGTGGGCATCCTTGCCCTGAGTTGCAGAACTACCTCCTGTAGTATAGATATGAGAAGTTTGTTTATCCTCTGAATAAAGCCAATTAGCTAACACAGATAGTAACCTCAATACCGGGTGTATTTAAGATGAACTGTGTGTGACAAATGGTGCTGTCAAGTCCTCTTTCTTGCGTACTAGTCATTGTTTATCTCAAGAACAACTATGTGATGAGTAGTATCTGTTTGGCTCTATAAAAGGTGAGATTTCTTTTTATCTTTGCACTTTCTTAGATTGCCTGTGACATGCATCAAATTCTGGCATAATGCTTATTCGATAATAAGATTGTTTTCTTTACTACCTTACAGAGAGGTTTCCTGGCTTGAAAGAAGATTTTGTTTTGAATTATATTTCCCCTACACTTTCAAGATATAATTTCACCAAATACACATGAACAGCTCCAAGATACTGGCTAGCAGTATAAGGGAGCAAGGATTTTCAGTTTGCACCACTGATACAGGCATAGGCTGATTCTCCTACAATCTCAGACACTACTGCCTCTGATAGAAAGATACTTTTTCCCATACTTCACCACATTGCCCACGGGGAAACTCTTAAACACCTTTCTTATGACTATTCTACACACACCATGAACAGGTGCATCTGACTGGCAAATGGTTACATTTCTGAAAGTGAAGCCTCAAGGAAAGCTGGATGAGTGTTTTCACTTCCTAACTTGAGGAAGCAGAACAAAATGTGACAAATTAAAGGTGGTGATTTTCAAAAAAACATGAACAGTGACCACTAATGTTCACTACTTGGCTCTAAAATAAGACATCCGTCACTTTTTTTTGCACTTTCATTTCCAAATAAGTAAATTTCCAAACAACATACCTTTAAATTAACTTCAACAACAGCAGCAAAAAATGAACTAGGCTAAAAATGTAAGTAATATCTATCTACAAATTAAAGTGAAAATTTAATGCCCCCTTTGGACTCCTTTTTCTGTTCTTACTGATAGGAAATGGCAACAAGTAAAACAACCTTCGGGGTTATGTGCTAGAGTGCGGTGGCCACCCTATTAGCCCTGGACTACTTACCCAGGCAGTTATGGGCAAGAGAAATCAGCTTTGACTTTTTTGGAAAGCCATTATAGACTGTATTCTTTTTATTGCCACAGCATAGCCTGTACCCAAATGGTAGTTTGGTGTTACTATAACCAAAATCCTAAAATATGCAGCATTTAATCAGTATTTAAACAACTCATGACAAAGAAGCAGGTATTATACACTGAAAATATAGTAAATAAAAGTTGGAAACTTTGCAATTTAGAATTAAGACCAGAAAGTGTCTTTGAGTATTAATACTTTCACATTAGTGGTTGAAAGAAATTGAAGTGCAGAGCTTAATGGATTTTGAGGAAATTGTATTGCTAAAGAAACCACAGGCATGGACAACAGAAGCCTGGGATTGTTTAATTCTTAAAGTATGTTGCAGTGCCCTTAATCTACAGCAGCAGAAGTGGGATGAAAAGGCTGTGAATCCCCAGAAAAGCATACTTCCTAACATCCTCTTTAGATATGATAATGAAGGATAATAGATTAGGAAGACTCAAAAGCCTGGCAAATGTGAGGACCCTAAATGATAAGGTACACACAAGAGTTATTATAAAGCCGCCCCATGAGCGGCCCCAAATGGGCCAAAATGGAATAACTCCACTGCCAGTCAATTCCACCATTAGACCTAATCACAGAAGGGCATTGCCTTAGGGCCATGGGGTTCAGAAGCCCCATGTATCTCAAAATACACACATCAGAAAAGTACCAAAAAATGCACAGGTACCCATATAACTCAAGATGCTGCAATTAAGTACGCCATAGCTGCACCAAAATACTTTGGATTTTTGTGGGTGGTACAGTCACTAGAGGACAATGATTCTGAGAGCAAAGAGGAAGTGAAGAGTGAAAGCATGTAAGTTAAAGGAAACCAAATTTGTGTTATTTTTATATTCTTTCAGACAGCAAGAATTCAAGAGACTTTATAACATGTAATTTCTGGGAGGTGCCTAGTTTCCAGTTTCTTGCTTCTTGTGTATTCTACTGCATGTTCCTGGAATTGCTTGCAAATTAGGAAGTATTTCCAACAGGTTTACATGTTAGCTATGGTACATTTTACAATATACCATATTGAAATTAAATGAATTGAAATGAATGTGCACACATACACAAATGCACACACACACACACACACATATATGTGCGATACAAAATAGTATCACACTTCACAGGTATGATGTTTATATATATATATTTATATAAATATATGTATAAATAAATAAATATATATCAGCATCATACTATTACTATTTTGGGATTACTTCACAGGTATGATGTGATATATATATATGTGATGTGTGTACATATATATATGTGATATATATATATATGTGATATATATATAAACATACCTTTGAGGTGTGATACTATTTTGTTTTTATTTTTTTATTTTTGTTTTTATTTTGAAACTTCATGGACAATAAAAACAGAGCATTGGGTTTATGCTGGAGACATGGTCTCAAATGTGCTGATAGCAGTTGACATTGGTTTGGGCTAAATCAAAGAATAAATACTATATTTTCTGGATCTCTCCCAAATTGAACATCTTGTTGATGTTGCATCTCATTTGACACTAAAGTCATTCAAGAACAAATTTTAAGAATGCCAATTAAATCCTATTGAAAGAATTAGATTTAATTTAGACTATTTGAAAACTTATATCAGATACAAGAGGAAATAAAAATACCAAAACACTCTTACATAAAGAGGAAATTATGGCCACTGGCAGATACAAAAACTAATTTTGAATATGCTCTTCATTTATTCAATATGAACTGTTGATTACTATAATTAGCAAAACCTTATAAAAATAAATCCAGGTTTGCCCACTTTAAAATACTCTAACAATTTAGAAATAATGGCTTACATAAATTGAAAGACAGTGGCTGCTAACTATACAATGAAAAGTGACATCTCAAAAAAATATAGGGAACTTAGAACAAGGAAATGATGTGTGTAAGTGGAGTTCATACACAAGTAAGCTACAAACTAAATTCTGTGAAGATTATTTGTAGGGCCACTATAGTTTACAACATAGAAAGTATTAGAAAGTATATAACATAGAAAGTATAGAAAGTATTAAAGAGATTAAGCAATGCATTAGTATTCTCATTTTTAAAACAATATGCCAGTAGTGAACATTTTGAAAGAAAAGGAATATAAGAAATATTGTTTGGCTCTGGATGCTTATTTAAGAATTATAAAAATGATCAGGATACAACTAATAGTAATTTATATGATAGAATATTTCTGAAAGGTTTTCTACAATGATGAGAAAAAATATAAATATATGCAAAATTCATGGTTGATTTCAGATTCAAATATTGCTGTACTTGTTTTATTAATAATTCCATTGGCTCCTGACTCAGCAGAGGGACTTTATATCCAAATTACATTTAATTAAAAAATACAGATTATAATGATTTAAGAATAATTGTCTAACAAAGCATATTGTTAGAGAACATTTTTTGTGATATTTGATTATTCATCTAACATTGATGGCTAATTAGCAGAACTCTCAAACATATGCAGTAGTACTTACATTTTGTAGGTTTTAAAACATTTAGCTAACTTTTAAAATTTTACAAAGGTGGAGCATCTGGATGGCTCAGTGGGTGAAGCATCTGATTCTTGCTCTCAGCTCAGGTCTTGACCTTAGAGTGGTGAGTTCAATCCCCGTGTTGGACTCCATGAGGCTATAGATTTACATTTTTAAAATTTTGTTAAGAAGGTATAGCTTTCAAGTTAGAACCACAAAACATATCTTACCTAATAACACTATAAATATCTTTAAAATAATTAGATATATTGTAGATGGTAGTCCTTTTGCACACTTGTCCCAAGTCCCACATTTTTTTTATTTTTTTAAGATTTTATTTATTTATTTGATTGAGAGAGACAGAGAATAAGAGAGAGAGAGAGAGTATGAGAGAAGAGAGGTCAGAGGGAGAAGCACATTCCGTGGTGAGCAGAGAGCCGGATGCGGGACTCAATTCCAGGACTTGAGGATCATGACCTGAGCCAAAGGCAGTCGCTTAATCAACTGAGCCACCCAGGCCCCCAAATCCCACAAATTTTAAAGGTGCACTTATTTCAAGTAGTTTTCAAATTCCTGACCTTACAACTGCTGTGAATCCCGGACTGTTGTGTGTCTGAATGCTTTGTGTTGTCTCCCTTACGAAGGGAATGAGCGTGCTCCAAGTGGAGGAGATGTAGAATTTGGTGGAAACCATTAACAGCTTTCCAGTATCCATGGTTGAATTCTGTCTGTTAGACTAGAATCCTCATCTTTTGTCTGCTCATGAGTGCGTAGCCAGAGTCTCATTCTCTTGGACCACTGGCTAAATATTAGCCAGGAATAAGCAAATGAATGCAACAGTCTTCTTACAGACTATTGTCCTAGACTTGTCTTCCTCTTTTCCTTATTATAGATAAATATCTGAATGATTTGCTGAGATGTGGTGATGTCTAGAGAAACTACAGAATCCTTGTGATGAGGATGACAGAACTGCCCTCACAGCCATGGAGTGCTTCTTCTCTAAGTTAAGGGTGAAGAAACTATAGTCTATAGACTGTTTTTATAAATGAGATGTTACTGGAACACAGCCATGCTCATTCATTTATTTGTCTACTGCTACTTTTAAGCTACAACAGCAGAATTGAGTAGCAATAACAGAGACCATATGGCCTTTATAGAAAAACTTTTCTGGTTTCTGCACTGCATTTTTCAATAAAACGATATACATTGAATACAAACCATTATATCTTGGGTATCTTTGTCTAACAGATTAGCATTTATCCAAACTAATACAATCACTGCAACTGAAAAAAAAAATTTTAACTGAGAGTATCTACGGGAACAGTCCCTCCCCCCCAAAAAAGCATAGGAATTAAAGATAACTGAATTCAAGTTTTAAACTAATCCATGAAGGCAATAATGTGGATTACATGAAGGCTACTGTACAGTAGGTGTCAGTTTTTGCCAATAAAATGACACTTAATAGCTGTTCTAATGCTGGATACTAGCACAGTGAGAAAATACTCTCATGGAATTAGCTTTACTCAGTTCAATGAAAATGGAAGCCTACTGAATTCAAGTTTTGAAATGCTCCAAGAATGGAGTATCACCAAATGTGGAAGTTAAGTTGATACATAATTAATTAATTCAATTAACTGGTAAACAAATACATACCAGTAGTAACAATGTATTTATTAGTAAATAGTATATTATGCTATCTTTAGTTTAAAAAAACTATATAATACAAACCTTTTAAAGTAAAAGGAACTTGCTATAGAGTACTTAAGTGAATTTCTATTTAATGTTTTTTGTATTGTATGACAGAAGGGATATCTCTTACTAATAGTTTTTGCTATGTTCAAAATTATAGTTTCTGTTATGTGATTCAAGTGATTTAAAAGCCTTACTGAGTGCTTAATTCTCCAGTTTCCAATCCAACTACAAATACTTCTCTAAATATACTCACATTAATTGAATCATAACTGCTAGCATCCATTGATTTAAGAAAGATTTAAATTCTTTCTAGAAACAATTGTTGTTTTTTTTTTAAAAATTGTGACCTATAAATGTTTATACCCCTTCCAATGCCTGTATACTTCAGAAGGAAATTATCTTGGAGTTCTTTAGGTTTATTTCTTTTCTTTTCTTTTCTTTTTAAGATTTTATTTGTTTATTTGACAAACAGAGATTACAAGTAGGCAAGAGAGGCAGGCAGAGAGAGAGGAGGAAGCAGGCTCTCTGCCCCACACCTGCTCCACAGAGAGCCTGATGCGGGGCTTGATCCCAGGGTCATGACCTGAGCTGAAAGCAGAGGCTTTAACCCACTGAGCCACCCAGGCACCCCAGGTTTGTTTGTTTTCTTTATCCAACTTAAACAGACCAGCAACGCACTGGTTTGTAGCTGTTGCAATCGCTTCAGAGCACACAGTGGAAACTGAAGTAGGTAATGGGGAGAGTTAGGTGACAGAGGATAGGGCATGGGCCTATGGTAGGAGCAGCACCATGGGGGACTGAGGCATGACAACAGCATTGTCCTGCTTGTGAAGCTCATCAGCACTGGAGATTGAGCAGACTCACAGCGTTTAATTTCAAGGAGAAAGATGGTAATTTGAAGGAACTGACATTTGATTCAGTTCTGAGGACAGTAGGAAAAGAATGTGTCTTTGAGTATGTTCATCATGCTGTTACAAAATGCCACAAACTGGGAGCTTAAAACAACAGAGATTTATTTCTCACAGTTTTGGAGTCTGAAAGTCCAAGATCCACATGCCAGGTAGGGTGTCATGTATGGCCATCCTGTGCATCACAAAGTGCGTCAAGGTGTCCTTACGTGGCTGAAGGGTCAAGAGAGGTGGGAGGGGTCTCAATAACACTAATCCCATTCCTGAAGTCTCCACCCTCATGACCTAATTACTTCTCAAAGGCCCTGCCTACCTCCTAACACCATCAGACATCAGGATTTCAACTGCGAATTTTGGGGAAACACAAAGTTCAGATCATAGCAGGATGCAAATTTGAAGACATCTTCCAGATGCAGTGTATTGCCAGTGAACCCAGCAGAAACAGGTCAAAAGACACACAGCGACAACAGTGTTTCTCAGCAGCCTTATAATAGCAGCAGTGGGATGCACTTACTAACACTGAAGGCTTACATGAAGCCTGAACTGCTTACTTCATTCCAAACAGATGACATCGTTCCAAAGAATAAGAACTCCCTTAGAACAATTCTGCAACAAGTAGCTAATTGGAATCCTCAGGCATTTGTTACATGTACTTTAAAGAATAATATGTTTAAAAAGACTCAGAGACTGGCCTAGATACAATCAAATAGGCAGTCATTTGGAGTTCCTGCTTGCTAGAAAATTAAATCCTCAAGAGTGATGCACACAGTAGCCAGTCAAAAGCTTCTGTATGTTCTAGTAGAGATGTTATATCTTCTCATTCCTAGAAATGGCTTTTGAATTTAGATTTAATGGATACTTCAGTGAATAAAAAAGTTTGATATATTATCTGACAAATAATAGCACAGCTCATATTATGTGCTCATTTGAATATCACCAATAAAAAATTCTGCTGCAGTCTCTCACTGGCCCTACAGCTGCCACCATCCTTACCCAGTTCATCTCTCCCTCAGCCTCCCTGCCCATTGTCAATCTTCCTCCAGTTGTAAGTTGTCACTCCAATTCACCTGGCTTTCTACGGGATGAGGGGACCCAAGACCTGCCTGTTAACAATTTCAGTCACAATGGTATCATCTGCAAGGACCAGCAAGACAAAACTCTGGGACTCCTCTGAAACTTTGCCCTAGGCTAACTTCTGCTAACGTGTCCAAAGTCTTTATAAGAAAATCATTTAATATCTCACATAAATTACAAAAGGAAATTTTTTAAAAAATTAGGAAAGGGGGGACACCTGGGTGGCTCGGTCAGTTAAGCATCTGCCGTCAGCTTAGGTCATGATCCCAGGGTCCTGTGATTGAGCCCCACATCTGGCTCCTTGCTCAATGGGGAGTCTGCTTCTCCCTCTGCAGCACCCACCCCCATTCATTTTCTCTCTCTCTAATCAATAAGTAAAATCTTTTTTAAAACCTAAGGGAAAAGACCAAATAAAGTAATATGATTTTGAGATTATTGAGGAAAAGGGGAAGATTTTATAAAAGGAGAGGGGATTGCCAAGCTAAAATAACTAGAGTCTGAATTTCAATGAATGAATTAAAGAAGTTTGAACCTTTATAGAGCCTTCATCAATAGTTGAATTCCCAGATTATTTGATAAAATGTATTGCTTTTTTTCCTCCCATGATCAACACGGGAATTACAACTATGATTTCAGTGCTGAGTTTGGTGAACATAGGACCTTGCATGCCAAGACAAGGACTATAGTTAGATTTATTAAACTGGATGCATAAGGGAAACACATTTATCCAGTTCAAAAGAGTATCAGATTGTTCATGAAGAAGTCTTCTAGCACACCAAAGAACAAGCAGACTAGTCACAGTTATGATAAAGAAAACAGGATGGCTCATATTAAAAGGCAAATAGATTAATTTCACCAAATGTCAAGCAGATTCATAGCAGTAGAACTCTTCTTGTATCAGAAGATGTGAATAGGGGCACCTGGGTGGCTCAGTGGGTTAAGCCGCTGCCTTTGGCTCAGGTCATGATCCCGGGCTCCTGGGATCGAGTCCCGCGTCGGGCTCTCTGTTCAGCAGGGAGCCTGCTTCCCTCTCTCTCTCTCTTTCTCTCTCTGCCTGCCTCTCTATCTACTTGTGATCTCTCTCTGTCAAATAAAGATAAAATCTTTAAAAAAAAAAAAAAGATGTGAATAATTTTAAGTTTATTTAGTTACTATTAAAAAGAAGCAATAAACAAAATTAAACAGAAAAAAAAACTTTTTTGAGGAATTATTTTATTAATGTGTTCCCAGGAGTATCTTTTTATGTTTAAAAAAAATTTTAAAACCAAACTATTAACTGACACTACTGTTACTACTGTTATAGCTGAATAGTTGAGACAGAACATCACAGAAGTCATCTATATAAAATGAACAAAGTAAGCTGTACTGAGATAAACATTTAAGAGATTAGTTAAAAAGGATTCCAAGAAAATAGTTCAATTGAAACTGTCATATGTCATGTCCACAAAACATGAATTCTTCACTAATAACGTAGTATATAGTAAATTTATGTCAAGTAGGAATGCATCAATTTCTATTTCTAGGAATGCATTAATTTCTATTATATTTCTATATATAGGCATAAATTTTTTCATACTTTCACCTTTAGATTAACTCATAAAAAGATTGACAATACCTGGGAATGTTAAAAAGTAACTGATAATTTGAATTAGCTGTTAGTGCTAGAATGACAAGGATCTAAAAACCTCAATTCTACCAACAGAAGCTTTGCAAGTATAATTTTTTTCCATCTTTCTGGACCAATCCTTGCCTGTCTAATCCAAATCATTTTATCATTAATGTATATTTCTTAGTTTCTTAGAAACTTTCAAGTTTCTCGAGGTTGTATGTGTCTCCATTTTGTAGGCTCTTCATCATAGTCTGTTCTGTTCCGCTGAAACCCCTAGAACTCTATTTAATTTTTAGATTCTGCAGAAGACACTATTTTCATGAGGAATATGCTTCTTATACTCAAAGCTTAAATATGTGGTAAATCACAGGAATGTTACCCTAATGGCATGAATGAAGGTCATACTTTCCAGTTTACGATATTGAAAATGTCAATAGTATATAATTATAACTATATTAATATATATGGTATATGTAGTAGTGTATAATTTTATATTATTTATATTTTATATATATTTATATATATAAATTATTATTATATATAAATTATATAATTTATATAATTATATAATATATATAATTATATATTTTATATATATATAAATATATATAATTATATATATAATTAAATTATATATAAATTATAAATATTATATATATAAATAAATATATTTATTTATATTTATATTTTTATATATCCATCACTTTTTAAAGATCTACATTGCTTTGACAAGATTTATTCTTGCTCCCTGCTTTGAAATTTTATGAGAATCATTGAACCATTCTTTTAATAAAGGGAGCTTTGGAATTTGATATATTTTCTTAGGAAATAATCTTTTTCCTACATTTAAGACATTTTAACCAATTTTTGAGAGCAGCAGAAGTCTTTTTCCTATGAAAAGGAAAAACAAAGGAAATATTAATGAAGTAAGTTGTTGCAGTAGGTTATTTTTGCACAATGCTGTGTATTAACATAGAGTTGTTTGTATAGCTAAGAACAATAAAGGATTATTAAATGACATAGTACTTGATAAAAATAATTCAAAATATAGATATTTTTAAAAATGGAAAGCTAATATAAATAGATTAGAACAAGATGTCTTGTATACAAGATATAGCTGCATTATATGCATAGCAAAATAGCCTTGGGCGAAAGTGAACTTCAGATTTTTTCTGACTTTATGAGAGAAGAAACTGGAAAAAAAGTGTCATATATAATTTGTGGTTTTCAAATCCCTAGAAGTTGGAACAGAATTTACCTTTGACGTGGTCTTTATCTTTGTTCTAGGGAGGCGGGGAGAGCTCATTGTCTTTTATTAATGTAAAAATAAAACTAAAAAAAAATCACTATTAATGAAAGTTTGCCTGAAGAAGTTACATTTTCTGCATAAAATTATAAAAGACTAATAATTATAGGTAGAGTTTCATCTTAAGTTGTATTTCTAAACATTTATTTTAAAATATGAATTAAAACAGTGGTGTTCCTGTATATATTTTTTTCCATAATTCAGACAGATTTTCACAAACCAAACGCGCAGACCCCTGAGTGATTAAAGTGAGATCTGAAAGCTCTTTTACTTTTTACTGAAGAAGAGATGGAAAGTGAATTAAAGTGAGCTGGATGCAGCTGAAAGGAGACATGATTTACATCTCCCATGGTGGGTGCTATTTTAAATGAAGAAATCCAGACCTTGGCACACACTGAAAGTGCTTTATAATGTTCTTGAGAAGAGTGAGAAGCCGCACTCTTCAGCAAAGAGGGAAAGATCTCTCCCATGCTGGGCACAGGATAGAAAATGAAAGATATTTTCATCTCCTAAAAAGTCAACAAAGGATATCATGAGGGTGATCAATAGCACAGGGAGAAGCAGGGTATCAGGATAAGAGTTGCAGAGCACAGGAACTCTACATTACTGTTCTGAGTAAACATAAGTTAAAACTCAAGTCATTTTCTAAAAAACCTTAGAAACATATAAAGAGTGACAATTTTTCAGTAATTGAGTGATGTGTCCCTGAGAATTTAAAATTTAGAAATAATATTGCAATGTGGCCTTAGTTTACTCATAAGGTTAGTGACCAAAACATTTATGGTTGTTTTCACACACTGTGCTTCATCTGGCATTATCCCATTCATTATAGAGACTCACTTTGTTTTTCCACTTATGTTCCAGAAATATTTTAGAATTGAGGTCATTATTAGTGACTGAAATAAACACAACCATGAGTTTCATAATGCCACAGGAAAATTCTGTAAGAATCAGGATTGCCAGATAAAATACAGGATGCCCAGCAAGTAAGAACAATTTTTTTTTCCTATTAGTATATCTTCCAAAATATTTCATGGGGTTATACAATACTTAAGATAAAAAATTATTTGGTCTTTATATGAAATTGGAATTTAAGTGGAAATGATGTACTTTCATTTGTTAAATCTGGCAACCCTAACAAGAATGTCTAAGAAATAAAGTCCAGTTAGTGTAAGATATTTTCTCCCAAATGTTTTCTATGAGATATGTCCAGCATATGTTGGCATATGGGAGGGGGTGCTTGTGTGTAGAGATAGTGTAGAAATAGCTCAGGACTCCAGTTATTCCAGGGTCCAAGCATACCAGTGGGTGTACACAGGTGAGGGAGTCAGCTCTCACAGATGCAGAATACACTGCGGGAGGAAAGATATCTGACTTGTTTTACATGCATATATAACTTCTGTTCCGTTCACACATGTCAGTTCCTGAGAACTACTGTATTCCTACATATTTTCAAATATTTTTTTTCCTTATCACCTTGTAAGAAACTTAGGGAGATATTTTAATGAAGAAAGTTGAATTTTTGTAATCAGATACACTTTAGTTTTGAATTTGAGTTCTTCCAGTGATGCCTGGATAGCTCCGTCAGTGAATTTTAGTTCTTCCATCTACCAATTCTGTGACATGGGAAAAATACATATAACTCTACTGGTCTGTTTCCTTATCTTTAAAATGTACATAAAGTTGCCTAAAATAGGATTAATGTCAAAATATATGCAAAATCACTAGTGTAATGCCTGATAGGTCACTCATAATTGAAAGGTATTTTCACTAAATACCATGAAATGACTTTCAGTGTAGCTTCCGTTAAAGATTTTATGCCAACAAAAAAACGATCCCATTCCTGGTGTTGCGTAGTGACAATAAATTAGGACTTACAGTTTATATAAATGTATTTTTATAAATTTACTGAAGAAATGGGTCCTCCAAAGTCTTCACTGAATTGAAGCAATTTTTCAGACCTACCTTTCTGGGCAATATTATACCATAATCTTCCTTAGAGTTACTATTACTTAACGCACTTTGTGGTAATGACATTTACTTTCAATAAGAGCTGGTTTAAGAAGCAGCTTGTACAATGTAAATTCAAGAATGATTCTGCAGATCTCATATGTTACTTAAACACTGTTCTTTTTATTTGGACCCTTGAGGGAGATAGTCTGTCTATATCTGTCTATCGTCTCTCTATCTACCGATTTGGCTGATGAAACATCCATTCTGTATTATATTAAGAAAATCCCAACTTCATCAGCTCCACTTGGGATATTATCTGTTCTTGATTATATTCAGTCTAAGTGGGACTGCAAATGATGTAACCTTATTATATGCAAGGTAAAGGATAGACATTTAAAAGCCATGAGAATTGAGCATTTTTACCTGGAATTTCAAATCCTGAGCAGGGTATAGTTTGAAATTTATGTCAGGAAACCCAAATTAAGGAAAGGTTAAACACATAAAGACTTGTATTTCAAATAAAAGAAGTTTGGAGGTAGAAGACTGTGAAACCACTATGATGATTCTATAACCTGGGAACCAGATTCCTTCTCTTTCTGTTCTGCCCCCTTAGCACGTGTCATCCATTCTCAAGGATGATTCAGAATGGGGACTGGATAGTGATTGCTCTGTGCATCTCATTTGCATTCCATGTAGTTGAACATAAAAAAAGGAAAAAAGTGCATAATAGGCAGCTGAAACAAAATTCTTTAAGGAGTTTTTCAAGATTTCCTTATAGCTCTTCCACTGATTTCTTTCCTTTCTTTTTTATTTTTTTTAAGATGTATTCATTTATTTAAGAGAGAGAGAGAGAGCACAAGTAGGAAGAAAAGAGGAAGAAGGAGAGAGAATCTCAAGCTGACTCCACGCTGAGCACAGAGTCAGATGCACGGCTCCATCTCATGACCCTGAGATCATGACCTGAATGGAAACCAAGAGTCAGATGCTCAACTCACTGCACTACCCAGGTACCCCTCCACTGATTTATAATTAGCTAAAATACCGTTACATGGTTACAGTGAATGTATAGGAGGCTAGGGAATGTTGAATTTATCCCAGGTATAAAGTTTTCAGCAAAAAATTAGACTCCATTACTAAGAATGAGACAAAAGCTATCAGATATGAAACTAGCAGTGTAGTGACAAAAAAAAAAAAAAAACTATTTGAAGGTGCTAATTTCAGTGGCAACACTGCTTAAACTGTCAAATATTTCCTGCTATCTTTAATGAGAGATAACTTGTCTTTGTCCTTTTCTAAGTCTGATTCTCCATGTTGTCTGATGATTCTATGAATTACTGAAAATCTCGCTAATAATTTCTTCCCTACTTACAAGATTATACAGTATGTCTAACTCAGTACCACTGGGTGACATTTGGGGGAAGTAGGTTATACACTGTGTGTAACTCAGGACCACTGGGTGACATTTGGGGCAAATTTGAAGAAATTCTATTGTGATCATGCATATATTTTGTGTATGGACAAGTGCAGCTTTGCGATATTGCTAAACATTTGTAGTAACCAGACCCGATAGCATGAAAACAAATCTGATACACAGTAAATTTCAGTGACATACATTTAAATTTATGGATATTGACATTTAATAGTCCTTTCTAATCTTTAGCATGCTATTAATGGGCCTTTCAGAAAGAACAATATTAGAAGTCAATGAAATTAATCTCCTTTTCTTAGGAAAGCAAAATGACTTGTATTTTTTAGAATTCTTTGAACCATTGTGGATCACCTAAGGATTGTTTAACAAAGTTTGGTAATTATTGCTTAAAAGATAACATGGAAGAATTAACATTTGTTGAGTGTTAGAGAAATTCAATTCTGTTGGCATTCAATTAAATTTGTGGGCCTCAACTTTATCACAAGTAAACAACAACAAAAAAAAAAGGTGGGGGTTGTATGCTAGGAGGAAATATAATAAAACCTGCACATCTTTCTAGGGATCTTTTCAAGCTATCAAGTTAAAAAATATATTTAGATGAACATGTTTTATAAGCTATAGATATGTTATTTTTCTGGATTAGAATGGTGTGATTGCATATGGAAACCTGGTCACAGGCAACATCAGGATAATATAAGTACATACCTTCAAGGGGAGTTCATCTGTGGTTCTCTACATCCCCAAAATCATATAGTGTTTGGAAAATAGTCTTTTTAATTTTTATTTGATTTTTTTTTTAGAATAGGTATGTTAAAGCTTCAAGTTTAAAAAAAAAACAACAATAATAGTTTAATGGTTCTATGCACTAAAATTAAAGATTATTTTATATACAATCATAGTCAAAGACTTTTAAATTGTCACCATAATAATTTCTGTGTATTCATAGGTTATTTCATTGGCTTGTGTTACACTTACTAATGCCACATTTGCACTGATAGCTGTGAATATTGGGAATTTGTTATATCTGACTAATATTCTCTGATTTCTTTAGTGGATATTATTATATATTAAAATAATCATATATGAAATGATGCTGACCCAAATGTCTACATGCTGCTTCTAATCATAAATATGATGACAGATAGCAAAATATGCTTTTAAAAAGAAAACTTTGCCTATATAAGTAGAACATGATTGTTTTGCTGCTTATATGATTGTACATTTCTTATATAAGTATCTAATTCCTTAGGTTTTAGTAGCAAAAAAAAAAAAAAAAAAAAACTCCAAGCATTAATGTCTATCATATTGCAGAGTTGTTTAGTGGATACTAAAAGAACTGCTTACCTGTATAGCTTTTCATAGAAATACAATGCAATTATGGGTTTGAAGTGATTCCTTTGGCTTAACTTTTCTAAGTAAAATTCTTGTGTAAAAAAGAAAATGTTGTTGGGATGGTGACAACCACACACCATTGTTACCAAGGAACACACTAGGGTAGATAAATTTTAAATGTGTTTGGTAAACACATTTAAAAAAATTATCCTGGGGGGCGCCTGGGGGGTTCAGTGGGTTAAAGCCTCTGCCTTCAGCTCAGGTCATGATCTCAGGGTCCTGGGATCAAGCCCCACATCGGGCTCTCTGCTCCGCAGAGAGCCTGCTTCCTCCTCTCTCTCTGCTTGCCTCTCTGCCTAGTTGCGATTTCTCTCTGTCAAATAAATAAAATATTAAAAAAAAAATTATCCTGGAATATTTTTAGTTCTAATTTTAAGAAAATCCAAGGATACATTTTGAGACTTCAGAATTTTCATTTATTAATGAATTGTCATCAAAACAATGAAAAGCTGTTTTTAAATAAGTAAGGGCACATAAAAAAATAGCATATTATTGTGTTTTGCTAAAAACAAACAAATAGGGGCACCTGGGTGGCTCAAATGGTTAAGTGTCTGCCTTGGTCTCAGGTCATGATCTCCAGGTCCTGGGATTGAACCCCACAAGGAGCTTCCAATTCAGCAAGGAGTCTGCTTCTCTCTGTCCCTCTGCCTCTCCCCCTGCTTGTGTTCTGTCTCTGTCTCTCTCAAATGAATAATTAAAATCTTAAAAAAAAATAAAAGCAAACAAACAAACAAACAAAAAAAAACACCTCCCCACCCTTAGCTTAAAACCACCACCACTAAAAAAAAAAAAAAAAGAAAGAAAGAAAATCTGAATGCAAGTGTCTGATTTTCATTCTTTCCTCCTTTGATAGACAGTAGTGCAGCTGTGGAGTGCTAATTCTCACTAACCCTTTATACATCAAGGTCAATTCTAAGTCATTTCTTTGTTTTCTTTTTTTTAAGATTTTATTTATTTATTTGACAGAGAGAGAGATCACAAGTAGGCAGAGAGAGAGGCAGAGAGAGAGGGGGAAGCACACTCCCTGCTGAGCAGACAGCCTGATGCAGGACTAGATCCAAGGACCCTGAGATCATGATCTGAACCAAAGGCAAAGGCTTAACCCACTGAGCCACCCAGGTGCCCAACTTTAAGTCATTTAGGTCATTAAATAGAGATGGTCCTCCTACTAAGGTCTCAGAGAATGACTTTTTTTTTTTTTTTTTCGATTTCAATAGCTCAAAACATGGATCTGGGGTAATGAAATGTTTCATTACCCACCATTAATGAATACAGTACCTTAAATATTACTGAGAATTATTATGAGCAATACATTACATATAATGTATAATACTATGTAAGGTATATGGATTAAGCTTTCTTATTCCCACGTACCACATACACCAGCATTTCTACCTCACAGATCCTAAAATTATTGTTTCATGTGTTAAACAGTGGATAAGTGGTTGGACTAAAAAAATAAATAAATAAATAAAGACCATGATTTATATGTTAGTCTTTGGTATTTGGGAGATCTCTTTTTTTCTAGGGGAAAGAGTCTAAGAAAAGTGCCCTATTGCCACAGGTGGAGTTTTGATGGTCAGTAGATAATGTAAATATACTTAGAGATGGAGAAAGAATGCACTGGGGGAAAAAAAAATAGAAGAAAGGAGGTAAATGAGAGACATTCACTTAGAATTAAGATACATTTTTTTTTATGATTCTTTAAATTTAGTGAAAAATCAGATAAAGCTGAGGTAAGTTTTGAGGGGTATAGCGTGAGACACGTTGTACCTTGTACTTCCTAGAGTATGTAGACCCAAATGAAGGGATGTAAATTTCTGGAAAAATTCACAGAGAATGAGGGGAGAATCAATTTATTATGGAAAAGCACTTCATACTGATTTTTAGTGTGCCTATAAGTATATCTATCTTCATTGAATTTATCCACTTCATTGTATTGAAATCGTCTTTCCAAAGTCTCCCAACTTCCCTTACCTATAACTATTTTATTTTTTCCCCATGGTATGCATTACCTTCTAATATGAGATCTAATTTACTTATATTTATTATCTATCTACTATGCCTAAATTATCTATCTACTCTGGCTAAAACATAAGTTTTAGGAAATTAGAATTTTGTTCTTTTGTTTACTAACATATTGAAGTTCTGAGAAAATTGCCTCCACATAGAAGGCTCTCATATTGAATAGATAAATTAATGGTTTCCAAAAACTAGCTTTTAAAAAAATTTAAATGTATTAAGTTGAAAAAAGTGTATATTTCTTAAATTAGATACAGTAATTAAAAGTGCTCCGTGAGAATAATTTTATTCAAAAACATTTTTAAGCATACTGTGAAACACTTTTAATTATTTTTCAAACATGATTTTTTTTCCTTTTATATTGTACTAGTTCTTTTACAATGTTAATGAATTCTATTATTCAGCATACATTGTAATTCTAGCCCTCAACTAAAGGAAATAATAATTAGCCTCTGCTGGTTAGTCAGTCATTCAACTAGAGCTTAGGCATCCACTTCCTTATTGAACAAATGAATTGCTAAGCACTATGGAAAGTGATGTTTTAAATAAAACACACTGAGCTTAATGAGCCTAGAATAAAATGAGGTGGGTAACACAATTACTAAAGTTCATCATTGGTCAGAAAATGTGGAATCCATACTGTATTTTGTCATTACAACCTAAAGATTTATTTTCCAGGAGGGAGCTTCATCAAGTATTCTTAATATGTTTAAAAAGAGTCATTAGCCTTAAAAACAAATACAGTTGATAAGGTTGTCAAACAGAAAATAACTTTAAGAGAGGCATGAGGTTGAGAGCAGACATATCAATTACTTGCCCAATGAACTACATAATCCCTTGGTATTCTTTCTTTTTTAAATATTTAGAGAGTGTCCAGATCTCCAATACTAGGAGAGAAAAGGCAGAGGAATATGATCATGTAGAGTGAAATTCTGATAAGAAATATAATGTAAAATGGATTTTTACAAAACCAAAAAATAAAAATCCACTTAGAGCTTTATTAATATCCTCCCCATTAGATATTATTAGTTTGCAGTTTCTGGCACAGTGTGGCTGCTGATAGATATTCTCTGAATGAATGGGTATAGGAATAAGTACAGGCATACAAAACGCTTTACTTCCTTTTTTGGAGAGCTAAATCCATCAGAATTGCATATTTCATATATTATTTTTAACAAAATTATTGAATGTGTAATACATTCTCAGGAGATATGTTTAAATTTATAATATTTGAAACATTGTTTTGATAAAGAACCTAGATGTCCATCAACAGATGAATGATAAATTATATTCTTATTCTCATTTGTGATTCACTTTATGTTTCAAATTTAGATACACAGAAAGAATCAGTTTATGCTAACATTGTACTGACAACATTGCTATAAGATACGTTGGTAGCAAACAAAAAAACCTAAAATATAATACTGTATATCAAATTACTTTTATACCTTAAGGAAATATAAATTCCAAGTTGACACACTTAATTATACTTAGAGAAAATGCATTTTTTAAAATTATTCAGCAAAATGCAGGTACCATATTTACATTTCATGTCTTTTTATATTATCCATATATCCCCAAACTACTAAATTGTTTTCTTAAATCTGATCCAAAGTAAAAGTATTTTCATGTAAATGTAAAGAGAAGTGAGTCCTTTAAAGTTAGATAATTCCAGAGGAAATGTTTTCTGTAAGAAAATTTTGATTATCAGTTAATTCTTACAGAGCAGTTTAATTGAAAATTATTTCTAATCAGCCCTGGAGAAAAGTGAATGTATTTTGAAAGTCCACACAAGAGGTAAAGGTCCCAGAATGTATTAGTTATCAATTGTTATACATTTTGGATTATGCATTTAATAAAAACCTTCATTATAAATAGCAGGAATCATTTTATGATGTAGTACTCCTTTAAGCTACAATTTTCTAAATTTTTAAAACAATTCAATTAAACTATAGTGCAAAACAACATAAGCAACATAAGTCCTCTTTTAGGTACAAGCAATATCATTTAGTTAAGGAGACAATGAATTTTTATCTGATTATTCCCAATCATGTGAAAAGTTATTATTATAAAACTATGATAAAATATATAAATAAATATTCAGATGACTCTGATGTTTGGTAATTCACATTGGTTTCATTCAGATGAAAGGCAGCTAATCAATGAGTTATATGTAGTGACCTAGAAAACATATCCATCATTTCAAACATAAATCCTTTTTTTTTTTTTTTTTTTTTTTTTTTTTTTTTTTTCCCTTTTTATTTATTTTTTTTTCAGCGTAACAGTATTCATTCTTTTTGCACAACACCCAGTGCTCCATGCAAAACGTGCCCTCCCCATCACCCACCACCTGTTCCCCCAACCTCCCACCCCTGACCCTTCAAAACCCTCAGGTTGTTTTTCAGAGTCCATAGTCTCTTATGGTTCGCCTCCCCTCCCCAATGTCCATAGCCCGCTCCCCCTCTCCCAATCCCACCTCCCCCCAGCAACCCCCAGTTTGTTTTGTGAGATTAAGAGTCATTTATGGTTTGTCTCCCTCCCAATCCCATCTTGTTTCATTTATTCTTCTCCTATCCCCCTACCCCCCCCATGTTGCTTCTCCATGTCCTCATATCAGGGAGATCATATGATAGTTGTCTTTCTCCGATTGACTTATTTCACTAAGCATGATACGCTCTAGTTCCATCCACGTCGTCGCAAATGGCAAGATTTCATTTCTTTTGATGGCTGCATAGTATTCCATTGTGTATATATACCAGAAATCGACCCTCAACTCTATGGTCAACTAATCTTCGACAAAGCAGGAAAGAATGTCCAATGGAAAAAAGACAGCCTCTTCAATAAATGGTGCTGGGAAAATTGGACAGCCACATGCAGAAAAATGAAATTGGACCACTTCCTTACACCACACACGAAAATAGACTCCAAATGGATGAAGGACCTCAATGTGAGAAAGGAATCCATCAAAATCCTTGAGGAGAACACAGGCAGCAACCTCTTCGACCTCAGCCGCAGCAACATCTTCCTAGGAACAACGGCAAAGGCAAGGGAAGCAAGGGCGAAAATGAACTATTGGGATTTCATCAAGATCAAAAGCTTTTGCACAGCAAAGGAAACAGTTAACAAAACCAAAAGACAGCTGACAGAATGGGAGAAGATATTTGCAAACGACATATCAGATAAAGGGCTAGTATCCAAAATCTATAAGGAACTTAGCAAACTCAACACCCAAAGAACAAACAATCCAATCAAGAAATGGGCAGAGGACATGAACAGACATTTCTGCAAAGAAGACATCCAGATGGCCAACAGACACATGAAAAAGTGCTCCACGTCACTCGGCATCAGGGAAATACAAATCAAAACCACAATGAGATATCACCTCACACCAGTCAGAATGGCTAAAATTAACAAGTCAGGAAATGACAGATGCTGGAGAGGATGTGGAGAAAGGGGAACCCTCCTCCACTGTTGGTGGGAATGCAAGCTGGTCCAACCACTCTGGAAAACAGCATGGAGGTTCCTCAAAATGTTGAAAATAGAACTACCCTATGACCCAGCAATTGCACTACTGGGTATTTACCCTAAAGATACAAACATAGTGATCCGAAGGGGCACGTGTACCCGAATGTTTATAGCAGCAATGTCTACAATAGCCAGACTATGGAAAGAACCTAGATGTCCATCAACAGATGAATGGATCAAACATAAATCCTTTTAAAGTACATTTGATTTTAAAGAGTATGAAGTTTATATATTTTTCTATATTGCTAAATTAAACAAGGAGGCCATTAGACTGAGGTAGCTCATAGTGCTCTATCTACCTATGTAAGCAAACCAAAATTTAAGCCTATAAATGCCTCAAGGTATGTATACACGCATACCTAAGGACAACCAATCACAAATAGCCAAGTTAGCTTTAAGCTATAACCAATCAAATCATTTTCTTTGTTTGCTGTAGCATTTTCTCTATATGTCTTTCCTGTAGCTCTTGTGGGTTGAATACTCCTAACCACTTGTGGTTTAGTTTTGTTCTATTGGAATAAATAAATGCTTAAGTAACCTTTAAAAAAATTTTAATACACTTCAGTTTGTCTTTCAACAATATGTACAAATAGACAAATTCACATGAGTGAATATGCATGGATCAAAGGAAAAACAAGATATATGAGTTTTGTTAGCAAAATGGCAGAAGAGGAAACCTCAGCCTTAGTTTCCCATAGAAACATAGATTTCATATTATGTATAGAACAAATTACCTTAAATGAAAAGTCTAGACTCTAGTCAAGAAGTTTCAGTCTGCAGACAAGCACAAGTCTGAGAGTAGTTGCATTGAAATGAGTGAAGAGAGCAATGTCACTGCCAGCCCTTATCCCAAACTAGCAGAGTTCAACACCAAGAAAAACCACTTTGATTTGCAACTTTACACAGAGACAGAGAGAGTAGAACATTCATCCAACAACCTGGCCTTCTGATGAGCTGCCAGATGGGGTGGTTTTTGTCTCTCCTCACAAAGTGCTGAAGGAAGGCAAGTTCCATGACTTAGACACCTAAGAATAAAGGAAAAGGGAGGACAGCTTGCTGTGGTCCAGCAGGACTCTGACTGGGACCAGGAAAAGGTGCATAATCACAATTTCTCTTATGGAAGGGATGGAGAAGAGTATAATATACCTTCAAAGCCCTGGCCTTTCAGTGAACTGATTAAGGGTTCAGTTTTTGTTTCTCCTCACTCAGAGTACTGATGGAACTGGCACTGTTTGGTGGGGGTAGCTCAGAACAAAGGAAAAAGAATGGGTAGCTTGCTATTTGAAGGCTCCCAGAATCTCTAGTCAGAATTTCTTCACTGATTTGTGAAGGTCTTTCCTGTTGAAACCAGCTCAGAAAAACTAAAACAGATTGCTCTTTCTTCAAATTCTTAGATACCTATACAAAGCTATATGGAATTGGATAATCTAGAAGAAATGGATGAATTTCTAGAAATACACAACCTACCAAAACTGAATCATGAAGAAATTAGAAAATCTGACAAAAATAGACAAGTGGGACTACATCAAACTAAAAAGCTTCTGCACAACAAAAGAAATAACAAAATGAAAGGGCAGTGTACAGAATGGGATAAAATATTTGAAAATCATATCTCTGGTAAGGTGTTAACATGAAAAATAAGTAAGGAACTCATACAACCAAGAGCAAAGAAGACCACCTGATTAAAAATAGACAAAAGACTTAATCAAAAATTTCTCCAAATAAGATATACAAATAACCAAATGCTATATGAAAAGATCCTAAGTATACCTAATCCTCAGGGAAATGCAAATCAAAATCATATCACTTCACACCTGTTACAGTGGTTGTTATAAAAATAAACAAAAGATAACAAGTATTGATGCAGATGTGAAGAAATTAGAATGCTTATACACTTTTGGTGGGAATGTAAAATGGTGTAGCCACTACAGAATACAGTATGGAGTTTCCTCAAGAAATCAAACATAGAATGATCCAGCAGTCCTTCTTGTGGGCATATATGGAGAAGAATTGAAATCAGGATCATTAAGAAGTATCTGCACTCCCATGTTCATTGGAAAATTATTCACAATAGCCAAGGTGTGGAAACAGTTATTGTTCATCATCAACAGACAAATAAATAAAAAATCTGTTATATACATATAATGGAATTCAGCCTTAAAAAAAAAAAAGAAGAAGAAGGAAACCCTGCCATTTGCAACAGCATGGATGAACCTGGAGGACATTATGCTATGTGATAGAAGCCATTCACAAAAGGACAAATATTGCATGATTCCACTTATGTGAGGTAACTAAATTAGTCAAAATCGTAGAAACAGTAAAATGTGATTTCCAGGGACTGGAGGGAAAGGAAAATAGGAGGTGCTGTTCAACCGGGATAAAATTTTGGTTGTGCAAAATGAGTAAATTCTACAGATCTGCTGTACGACATTGAGCCTATAGTTAATAATACTGTACTGTACACTTAAAATGTTATAAGAGAACAGATCTCATGTTAAGAGTTGTTATCAGATTTAAAAAAATCTTGTAGTGTTGAGGTTGAGAAACTTGGTCAAAAGTATTTCACTTGATGGCCTATTTTCATAAGACAGTTTAAAGTCATTTGAAACTATTCTTTCTTTACTTCTTGCATCAGCATCAACCTATGGAAATCTGGTCAGTGATTTTTTTGGTTTACTTGGTCTTCTAATTTTTCTGAGTCTTAGCTGTAAAGGATATTTGAAAATTCAATTAAGATGTCACTTTTGGAAGGGGTATTTATTCTTTGTGGGTAGGTAGTCCAACTGTGCTATCTACTGCCACTTATTTTTTCCCCTTTTCATGTAATTATATTGTGTTTAAGTGCAATTTTTATTTTTTTGTAGAATAGATGGTTTATTAAAAACTATAAGGAACATAATAAAAAAGATGTATAGAACTATTCCCACACCATTAATCAGATTTAGTATTAGCATCCAAAAATTAATTTACAATGTAATGTTTCTATACCTGTCTGATAAAAAACATGATGAGATATACTTAACATTCACTGCATGAATGCTGGGATGTCTCTTGAGAAGATTTTTTTTTATTTGTTTATTTACAGCATAACAGTGTTCATTGTTTTGGCATCACACCCAGTGCTCCATGCAGTACGTGCCCTCCCTATTACCCACCACCTGGTTCCTCAACCTCCCACCCCCCCCCCCGCCGCCCCTTCATAACCCTCTGGTTGTTTTTCAGAGTCCATAGTCTCTCATGGTTCATCTCCCCTTCCAGTTTCCCTCAACTCCCTCTCCTCTCCATCTCCCCATGTCCTCCATGTTATTTGTTATGCTCCACAAATAAGTGAGACCATATGATACTTGACTCTCTCTGCTTGACTTATTATGCTCAGCATAATTTCTTCCAGTCCCGTCCATGTTGCTACAAAAGTTGGGTATTCGTCCTTTCTGATTGAGGCATAATACTCCATTGTGTATATGGACCACATCTTCCTTATCCATTCATCCGTTGAAGGGCATCTTGGTTCTTTCCACAGTTTGGCGACCGTAACCATTGCTGCAATAAACATTGGGGTACAAATGGCCCTTCTTTTCACTACATCTGTATCTTTGGGGTAAATACCCAGCAGTGCAATTGCAGGGTCATAGGGAAGCTCTATTCTTAATTTCTTCAGGAATCTCCACACTGTTCTCCAAAGTGGCTGCACTAACTTGCATTCCCACCAACAGTGTAAGAGGGTTCCCCTTTCTCCACATCCTCTCCAACACACGTTGTTTCCTGTCTTGCTAATTTTGGCCATTCTAACTGGTGTTAGGTGGTATCTCAATGTTGTTTTAATTTGAATCTTCCTGATGGCTAGTGATGATGAACATTTTTTCATGTGTCTGATAATCATTTGTATGTCTTCGTTGGAGAAGTGTCTGTTCATATCTTCTGCCCATTTTTTGATATGATTATCTGTTTTGTGTGTGTTGAGTTTGAGAAGTTCTTTATAGATCCTGGATATCAACCTTTTGTCTGTACTGTCATTTGCAAATATCTTCTCCCATTCCGTGGGTTGCCTCTTTGTTTTGTTGACTGTTTCCTTTGCTGTGCAGAAGCTTTTGATCTTGACGAAGTCCCAAAAGTTCATTTTTGCTTGTATTTCCTTGGCCTTTGGAGACATATCTTGAAAGAAGTTGCTGTGGCTGATATCGAAGAGGTTACTGCCTATGTTCTCCTCTACGATTCTGATAGATTCCTGTCTCATGTTGAGGTCTTTTATCCATTTCGAGTTTATAGACCAGTGGAACAGAGTGGAGAGCCCAGATATGGACCTTCAACTCTATGGTCAAATAATCTTCGACAAAACAGGAAAAAATATTCAATGGAAAAAAGACAGTCTCTTCAATAAATGGTGCTGGGAAAACTGGACAGCGATATGTAGAAGAATGAAACTCGACCATTCTCTTACACCGTACACAAAGATAAACTCTTGAGAAGATTTTGAAGCCGGATTGCCTTGATTCAGTCAGAGAACACTTAGTGTCATCTAAGGAGAAAGACAATTGGGGGATTATAATGGTGTCTATCAGTCAAATTGGATTTTCAGCTTGATCTCCATTTGATTCATGCAAGACTCCTAAAAGGATAAAGGTGGAAGAGCAGGAAAAAAGAAAAAGAAAACACTGACATGTCATTTCACTTAATCTCTATAAAATATTAGGTAGAAAGGAATAATGTATTGAGCACATGTCACAATATACATTATAAAGGAAAAACATTTGTTTTAATTTTGAAGGTTATTTTTAGTCTATATGACAACAGGACTCTACTCAAAGATACCTTCAAGCATTAGCAGACATATTTAACTTCAGCAAACTGCAAAATAAAAGAAAAAAGTTTATTATGCATTTGTATGGTTCCTCAAATTTATCACATCTTAATAAAAATTTTCTACCTGGTTATTATTCTTGCAACTAAAATTGTGCTCTGTATTCATCCCAAACTATGATTAATTAGATATATTTTCTAATATTTTTCTGACTCTTTTTCCTATGTATTCCTTTTAACATATGTTAATCAATGAAAGTTGCAAATGAAAGAGCTATTTTAAGGATGATGTTTAAAAAGATCCAATTTACAATGCATATCATTTCTGTGTCATTTTTATCACTTGACTGGGACACAAAGTTTTTTATATAATTCATCATCAGAATATATCTAATAGATAAAATTGAGAAAGAAAAACCAACATTTATCTGAAAATGATAACATGGAGATTACACTCAGAAAGACCCAATAATTCTGGTATTCAGATTGGTAAAAAAGTTGTGAGAATATGCAGCACGATGAACAAAAATAAATATATATTGTGTCAAGAATAAATGCTACTTGCCTGTCATTATCAAATACCTTTGTTAGAAATCAAGGAATCCAGTAGCATTAAACATTTCAAAAATAACTTGTTTTCAAAACAAATCAATTTCTTTTTGAAGTACAGTTGACATACAATGTTATATTAGTTTCAGGTGTACAAGATAGTGACTCAACAGTTCTATACGTTACTCAGCTCTCACCATAACAAGTGTATTTACCACCTATTATAATTAAACATTACGATATTATTGATCAGAGGGTATAATGTTAAATGAAATAAATCAGAGAAAGAGGAATACTATATGATTTCACTTACTTGTGGAATCTAAAAAAACAAAACAGAGACAGAATCATAAATACAGATAATAAACTAATGGTTGCCAGAAGGGAGGGATAGTGAAATGGGCAGAAGAGAAGGGGATTAAGAGGTACAAACTTCCAGTTATAAAATAAGAAAGTCATGGGATGAAAGATACAGCTTTTACTAATATTTGTTAAGTCTTTTTTCTCATATAACTACATTTACATGCCCAAGCAAATCATTCTTAACAATTTACACTTTTCTTAATCAGAATTTAGGGGTTATTACAGTGATATTTATTCTATAACTAATAGAAATGCTGAATAATAAGAGATAACTTATGACATATCAAAATGTGCATGTCAAAGGAAAATATGCAAATATTTTAGTTTCCTTTATGAGAGAAATATTATATTTTTGGATTTGAACAAAAGGTATTTTATCTTAATTTTTCTGGAAAATAATAATTGATATATTTTTATCATCTGACAAACTTCACTAAATTATTTTTAGTATATAGAAGAAGTAAAAGTGAATAGAAAGAAACCAGATGTCCAGAGAAGAAAAATAATGGGTGCCACTAAGTAAAATGTATATTGTGTAAAATACATTGAAGAATTATCATCATTATCATCACTACTATTTCTACAGATAAAAAACATTGAAAAATGTTAAGGGTCTTGCCAAAGGTTATACATATAATACAGTCAGAGACTGAACCTAAGCTTTTTGGTCACTTCCCAGTGACCATTGTATGATTCTGCCTCTTGTTTCTTTGCTTAGTGGGCTTTTTGTAAGGCATGCTAGATGTATCTGAATCTCACATCTCAGGAGATGAAGAACAGAAAGTGTAAATTATATAATATAGTTTTCCCTTCTAGGGATTTACTTTATGGGGGTAAATAGTAGTTTCACTTTCTCAGTTGCTAAGTAGGGGTTTTATATATAGTGTAGCGTAATATGACATAATGACACACAGTGCAATTAGGGTATGATATAAATGTTAATAGTTTAGCCATTAATGTTTTATTGAATGATAATAAGAACAGAGAGATATAAGAAATATAAAGTTATTCATAACTTATAAAGAGTGTATATCCCTTGTGCCTCTTTTTTTTTCCATTTTATTTATTTTTTCAGCGTAACAGTATTCATTCTTTTTGCACAACACCCAGTGCTCCATGCAACCTTGTGCCTCTTTTATCAGTTAAAATTGTTGTAGCTTATAACTTTTCCCCTTTGCTTTGGGCTATTTGTAGGCACTTCTTTTGCAGTGATTAAAGTGCTAGTTTTTAGTGAATCCATTAAGGAGAAAGTGACTAATTATGAGCATTAACAGTAAAGATTATGAGAAGGACAATGTGTTTCATTGTGAATTCAGAAAACCACTGTGTTAAAGCTATAATCTAAAATAATGAATGAATGTAGCATGTAATAGATAACCAAAAATATTCATAGAGAAGAAACACAGGCTATTATCTATGAAAACAATAAAGAAATTAGATGGGAAACACTGAAAAAAGGATTTTCATTATTCTGTTCATTCTTGGATGGCTGCTAGAGAATAGAAAGGAGCTAGAATAGCCTGCGTCTCACATCTCATCCCTTGACATTCCCTTACATACTGTGTCATCTCCCAGTACAGGGTCATTTGTTTGCTGCCTGCTCATGATGCCCTCCCTCTTCTTCCTCTATCTGCCCAAATAAGTCTTATTAATTCTTTAGTGTAGAATTCAAAAGACTTATTTTTAATAAGCATTCTTGACACTCTAATTCATTATTTCTACTGAAATACATGCATCTTAATACTTATTATATACTCTACTGTAGCTTTTACACTATCTTTGTCACAAAACTTTCCTTGAGATAAGAAACACTGTATTGTAAAACAATATATCCCCAGGATCTAGCATAATACTAGCTATTAGTTAAGATTTAGTAGTTAAAAAATAACTATTTGCCATATTTTATGGGATTAAGATGATGTTCTGATTTATATAGAAATACAATTTGATACTCAAGAAAGGTTTAAAAATTAAACTATTGCTATTAATGATAAAAAGTAGCTAAAGATAGGGTAGCTAGGTGGCTCAGTCAAGGGTCCGCCTTCTGCTCATGTCATGATTCTGGGATCATGGGCTAGAGCCCGATATTGGGCTCCCTGCTCAGTGGGGAATCTGCTTCTCCCTCTGCCTGTGCCTGCCACTTCCCCTACTTGTTTTTTCTCTCTCTTTCTCTCTCTCTCTCTCTGAAAATAAATAAAACCTTTAAAAAAAATAGTTGGTGGGGGGATGGTGAGGTGGGTGATGAGTATTAAGGAGGGCACAGATTGTATGGAGTACTGCGTATTATACACAAACAATAAATCATGGAACACTAGATCAAAAACTAAGATGTACTATATGGTATGGTGACTAACATAACACAGCAAAAAAAAGAAAAAATTAAATAATAAAAAATAGCTAGAGATGTGCAGTGTTGTAAACATACAACAAAATACTGCCTAGTAATGTATGTAGTATAATTAGAGCTAGAGAAACAAAGATACAAAAAAAAAAAAAAAATTGCTTGACCAAACACTGAAAGATCTGGGTAAAATAAAGTTATATCAAATCATTAAAAAATATAAAGAATACAGGGAGAATTTATTAGAAAGAATAATTCTTTGAGTACAAGAAAGACTTATATAAGAGTGTCTCTATTAACTGTGTTGAAATAAAATACCTGGAATAAGCATAGAGAACACTAGAGGTTATTTAAATAAAACTGTGAGCTAATTACTGCTGGAAGAGGGGATGCTAATTAGGGGTTAAATTCTTTTTTTTTTTTTTTTAAAGATTTTATTTATTTATTTGACAGAGAGAGAGATCACAAGTAGGCAGAGAGGCAGACAGAGAGAGAGGAGGAAGCAGGCTCGCCGCGGAGCAGAGAACCCGATGTGGGGCTCGATCCCAAGACCCTGAGATCATGACCTGAGCCGAAGGCAGTGGCTTAATCCACTGAGCCACCCAGGCACCCCTAGGGGTTAAATTCTTAATGTCTTTTGGAGGTAGAGCCAACAGCATATCCTGACAAATGCAGTGTAAGGTGAGAGAAAAAAAAAAAAAAACACAAAACTTTCACAACTTCAGGTGTTTGAACCTGATAAATGTAATCATGGATTTGGCATGAAGTTATATGTTCAAGATTGTGAAATGAATAATTTTGAAGACAGTGGAAGGCTGATGATGTCAGGTGATGGGTAGAAATGATAGTGGGCATCTCTTAGAATCTTCTATTTAATTTTCTTGGGGAAGTAGGAAACAGAATTGTCCCTTGTGAGTAGAGTAGAGGAGGAAGTGATGGAGGTTTGGAGAGAGAGAAGAGGGTGAAATAGTTTTTGAGTAGAGAAGAATGGAATACAGAAGTGAATTATGGATGGACTCAGTGTCCACAGTCATGCTGCTAAAAGAGAGAACAGATTGGTTGGCTCTTTTTCTGTATTCACATGTAACTCAATAATAGAGATTCAGAGTAGTCTAAGATTGAATGTAACTAAAATTGTGATTTTACTCAACAGATATGACAAGTGATGTGATGGTGTTTAGAAAGGGATTATTATAAACAATGACCAGAAAGAAAGAAGTTATCAAAGAAAGGGAGAGACAGTGAAAACTGTAATTATCAATGCATGGAAATCCTGTGTTTCAAAAATTTTGTTGGTGTAGGCACTAGAGTTTATAATCTGGGGGTCAGAGAAGATGTCACAATTTAATATGCAGCAGTTTTAAATCTGACAATCTATACAAATTATTAAAAACGATTATCCTTCATAAGAGCTTTTCAGCAACACATTAATACTGAAATGAATACTACAGATTTTTGGTCTCTTATAATTGTATTTGTGAATGTACCTAGGTTTGTGCACATATATGATGAAAGTGAGGCATGAAGAAGAAGAAATTGTGCATATTGATCTCCACATTTCTGAGATTTCATGTTAGAGTCATGCAACATATAGGTGATGAATCAGTTCTCTCCCATTCAAAGGGGTAATTTGTTGAGGCTGTGGAATAAAATATTTTATTTAAAAACAAACAAAAAATTAATAGACTTTTATAGGCATAAGAAAAGTAAAATTTTCCTATTCTTTATTCATTTAGAATAAAGAAGATAAACCATATTATATGGAGGACAGCAATCCTTTTAAGTTAAAGGTCACAATTTACTCAACAGACAAGGGAATTTCATCTTCCTCAAAATTCGTTTTTTAAGCTTAGAGACCATGAAGAGCTATGATTCATGTTGCTACAGTAGAGTGGCTTGTGATGTGTCTGAATTTCTACAATATATTTTAGAACTAATCCAGAAAAGTAAGTTACAAACCTTGAAGTCAGATTGAAAACAGCTGTCATTTGGCTGGGGTGGGGGAGGGGAGGGGTGGAGAGTGGATCAAAGCTGTGAGGGGAAAAAAATAAAATCTCGCCTGCATCAAAAGTAAATGCTACATTGCAGACTAATTAGCTTTTACTGAATGCAGTGTATGCTGCTCCCACAGACTTTATAAACAGAAAACCTATTTTTAAAAAATTAGTCTTGTATCTAAGTAATAGATTCTGAAGTTAATACTAATCAGCTTAATTTTGATAACAAACATATTACTTCTATTTTGCTTAATCTGAAAAACCAAATAAAGTGAAAAAAAAGATAGTTTTAGTGTAAGTTTTTGAAACTTCTAAACCATTGGGGGAGGGGGGAAGCCAAAGAAAAAATCTGTAAGACTCAATGTATATTTTATAATACTTCCTTGCTCTAACATTTAATATGTTGTTGTTGTTGTTGTTGTTTTTCCTGAATAACAAAACACTGATTCATGTTGGCCTAAAGACTAAGGAAGTAACTTCCATCGCATTACTAAAACTACAGATGGTGGGCTTGAATGATGGCTGATTTATTAACTACCTGATGGCTTTATTATTCCAGATCTTTCTGTGTATTCACTTACTATCCTTAACCTTGGCTTTACCTCAGATTTATGGAGAGATGTCTACAGCCATTCCAGGCATTATATCTAGGCATTACAGTATTCAGAGAAAGAAAAGAAATGACTTCTCCCCATTGTGCCCTCTTTTAAATGCTGAAACTTTTTCAAGACTCTTCCTAGAAGCCTCACGTATCTGATTGCACATTTCTGAGCCAGTTGTTGGCAATATGTGTTCTTAGACCATGATTTTGTCCTTGAGGAGATATTGGACAATATCTGGAGACTTTTTTGTTTGTTTGGTTTTGGTTTTTGGTTATCACAATTAGAGCAGCACCACTGGCATCCAGTGAGAAGTCAGGAATACTGCTAAATGACCTGTACTATGTACCCGGCAGCCCGCCACAACAAAGAATTGTTCAGATCACACTGTCAGTAGTACTAAGCTTGAAAGACCCTGTCTTTGAGTAATCAGGCCTACCTGGGGATCTAGGGTTAACATCAGTTTTCAGGGAAGGAAGAATCTATACACAAAGAAAATTATAGTTATCTTAGAAATAAATCTGCATAATGAGGCTAGATAGACATCAATGCCACTACCCTCACCTAGTAGTAACAGGCACAATTTATAGTCGTGTATTCACCTTCCAGTAGCGATAGGACTTTCTACCTTCAGAAATAGGATTAAAGATGTCATGATGGCTGACTTCATATTTTCATTATGGCTACCTAATTGCTTTGATAGATATACCATAAAAATTATATTCAAGTATGGTTAAAAGGCCAAGAAAAATGTAGTATTTTCTTCATAACTCTAATAAAGAATAGGCAATTGGGAACATATTGATAATTTTCTTTTTCATTTTATAGCACAGCAATACTTTAAAATAGAAAACTGTGTGTATTCATGCATATATATGTATGAACTTAAAATTTTTTTTTCAAAGAAAAAAACTGGGGTGTGAACTCCTTGAGGAGATGGCCCATTCTTATTTTTAAACCACCTACTCTTCTTTACAAATTTTCTATGCTTTTTAGAAGACATTAAATAATTTTTGATAAAGATTTCAAATATTTTATATTAATTTCATTTTAAATAGAATGGTAGGCAATATATCTAAGATTGAAAAACATTTCATTAATATAATATGCAGTGATTTTTATCAAGTGAAGTCAAAGTACATCTTCTAGAATTGAGATTATTTTTGTTCTGGCTTTATTCTAGCTTTTATTAGAGATTAAATAACATTACATACATACCTTGGAGATATTGTGAGTTTAATTTTTGACCATCACAATGGAGCAACTATTTCAATAAAACCAACTCAGATGAATTTTTTGGTTTTCCCGTTCATATAAAAGTTATGTTCACATTATATTGTAGTTTATTTTTTTCCCAAAGATTTTTTTTTTATTTGAGAGAGAGGGAGCACGAATTGGGGAGGGGCAGAGGGAAAAAGACACCCCACTGTACAGGGAGCCCAACTCTGGGTTCGATCCCATAACCCAGATATCACGACCCAATCTGAAGGCAGATGCTTAATTGACTGAGCCACCCAGGTCCCCATATATTGTAGTTTATTAAAAATGCTATCCCATTACCTTTAAAAAACAATGTACATACCTTAATTCATATCTGTTGCTAAAAAATGCTAAGCATTATCAGAGCTTTTGGTGAGTCATAATCTTTTTGCTGGTAGAGGGTTTTATCTTGATGTGATGTCTGCTGACTGATCAAGGTGGTGGTTTCTGAGAGTTGAGGTGGCTGTGACAGTGTCTTAAATTAAGACAATAAATGACTTTTCCTTTCATGGAAAATTTCTCTGTAACATACAAAGCTGTTTAATAGTATTTTACCCACATTAGAACTTCTTTCAAAACTGGAGTCAGCCTTTTCAAAACCTGCCACTGCTTTATCAACCAAGTTTATGTAACATTCTAAATCCTTTGTTGTCATTACAGCAATCTTAGCAGTATCTTCACCAGGAGTAGATTCCATCACAAGTAACCATTTTCTCCTCATTAATAAGAAGTAAATCTTCAGCTGTTAAAGTTTTGTCTGAGATATAGTGATTCAGTCACATCTTCAGGCTTCACTTCTAATTCTAGTTTTCAGGCTATTTCTACTACACCTGCCATTATTTCCTCCACTGAAGTCTTCAACACCTCACAGTTATCCATAAGAATTGAAATCAATATCTTCAACTTCCTGTTAATACTGATATTTTAACCTTTCCCCATGCATCGCAGATGTTCTAAAAGCATCCAGAATGATGAATCCTCTCCAGAAGGTTTTCAGCCTACTTTGCGTAGAGCCAGTAGTAGAATCCCTATCTATGGCAGCTATAGCCATATGAAATGTATTTCTTAACTAATACAACTTGAAAGTAAAAATTATTCCTTGATCTATGGGCTGCAGAATGGATGTTAAGTTAGCAGGTTTGCAAACATTAATGTCATTGTACATCTCCAACAGATGTACAATGAGGTACATCAATGCACCTTGGGTGACCAGGTGCATTGTCAATGAGCAGTAATATTTTGAGAGGCATCTTTTTTATTTTCCCCTGAGAACTAGTCTCTTAACAATGGGTTAAATTATTTATTAAACCATGTAAATGGAAGTGCTACCATACAAGCTTTGTTTTTCAATTTATGGAGCAGAAGCAGAGCAGGATTAGCATAAATCTTAAGGGTTTTCAGAATTTTAGAATGGTAAATGACCATTGGCTCCAACTTAAAGTCACCAGATGCTTTAGACCTTAGCATGAGAGTCATCTGCCTGTCCTTTGAAGCTTTGAAGCAAGGCATTGACCTCTCCTCTCAGTGAAAGTCCTAGATGGCATCTTCTTCCAATAGAAAGCTGTTTCTTCTACATTGGAAATCTGTTGTTTAATGTATCCACCTTCATTAATTATCTTGGCTAGATCTTCTGGATAACTTGCTGTAGTTTCTAAATCACCACTTGCTGGTTCATCTTGTACTTCTGTGTTATGAGGGTGGCTTCTTTCCTTAAATCTCCTGAATCAACCTCCACTAACTTCAGACTTTTCTTCTGTAGCTTTCTCACCCCTCTCAGTCTTCATAGAATTGAAGAGAGTTAGGGCCTTGCTCTTGATTAGGCTTTCGCTTAAGAGAATGCTGTGGGTGGTTTGATCTTCTACTCAGACCATTGAAACTTTCTCCATATCAATAATTAGGTTGTTTTGATTTCTTATCATTTGTGTGTTCACTGGAGTAACACTTTTAATTTCCTTCTAGAACTTTTCCTTTGCATTCATAACTTTACTATTTGTTGCAGGAGATCTGGGTTTCAGCCTATCTCCACTATTGACGTCCCTTTCTCACTAAGCTTAATCATTTCTAGCTTTTGATTTAAAGTGAGAAACGTGCAACTCTTTCTTTTACTTGAACACCTAGAAGCCACTGTGGAGTATTAATCAGCTTAATTGCAAAATTGTTGTGTCTTAGAGAATAGGGGAGGAGAAGGCAAGAGATAAGGAAATGGCCCGTCAGTGGAGCAGCCAGAACATGTACCTTTATCAATTCAATTTGCCATCCTGTATGGGCATGGTTTATGGCAGCCAAAAATAATTATGATAGGAACATCAATTACTGATCACAGATTACCATAACAAATATAATATTGTTGAAAATATTAGAAACATTTTGAGAATTATGAGAATGTGAGATAGAGACATGAAGTGAGCAAATGCTGTTGGAAAAATGGCGTCGGTAAACTTGCTTGACATAGAGTTACCACAAACCTTCAATTTGTAAAGAAACACAGTATCTGTGATGTGCAATAAAGTGAAGTGCCATAAAACAATGTAAACCTGTGTAGGAACTCCAGAGTCAGCAGAACGTTTTAAATAACACTCAAGAGAAAACTGGCTCAGAGAGATTAGTTCATTTTTTTTCTAGATCTCACCACTAGACTAATCGAGACAAAAATGATAATCTCAGAGATGATATCTCATATCCTGCTGCTTAAATTTTTCTAGTTATTTCTTTGGGATACAAGGAAGGATGTAGGTAAATAAAAGCTGTAGAGAAAGAAATTTGCACAACATTTTACATTTGAGATTTCATATGATGGATATGTGCAAAAGAATGCTCTTAGTTCTTAACGATGCCAGTGACAGTAGGTTTTGCCGAACTAACAAAACGATGATGATAAATCACGTGAAACATCTCCTAGATTCCACTAACAAATTTGGCAATCATACTTCCCCAGATTACTGTTAAGATATGAAATTATTATTTTTATATGACAGGTAAGTAACCCTTTTCCTTTAATTAGACTAGATTAAGAGAAATGAAATGCCTTTGAAAATAGCAGTGGAATGGAATGGTGTCTTTCATCAAGAGCAGAATCATGTTAATGCCTTGTGCTGTCTAGTTACCATGACAAATAGGTGGTGGTACATGCACACTTTAATTATTAACACTGAAATCTGCTGAAATTGAAGTATTGCTCTTAGTAAGAGCTATTACTGCTGAAATGACCCATTTAATAGTGACCCATGGTACCAAAGTATGGATTTAAATTGGTAATTAATAACAGCCCATTTCTGAAAATGTTAACACAGGAGTTCAATAAAAATGCTAACTAGATCTCAAATACCACAGACAGTGTATTGATATATTAATATGTATTACTTATGTTAAATGCTTTGTAGATTTACGTGTGAAAAAAGAAGATAACAGTAAAAGTATTTCTTTCTTAACTAGTGTCCAAGAAATCAGTTAGTAAACTTAGTGAATTGGTTCACTTTTTTTTTTAGTTTTTAGTTCCAAAATTCTTTGTACAAGAATTTCTTTTATCGTATTCTATAGAATGTGAAATGATAAAGTAAATAAATGGAACTGAAAAAATCAAATGCAACAGCATGACACTGAGGAAGAATTTTGGAGTAATGGATGGTAGCTGTGTTGTCAGTTTATGATTCACTTATTCCAAGTCCCATATAACAATTCGCTGCCCCACACCTATTCTTTTCATTTTATGCCTTACCAAAAGGAGAAATGAAGGTCCATAAGGTGCCACATAATCAATTATATTGTGAAATAACATTTCAAATGATATATTGGTAGGAAAAAAAAAGAAACAAATTTTTAAAATTAGCATACTTATAGCAGCATGATTATTTCTAGTCACTAATATGTGATTGGAATTCATTAATTGATATTTGGTGTGATCTAGTTACAATGGCTTATGTTAATCTGATGTTAAAATGGAATTATGTTTTCTGAATATATTGATCAATAGCATCCTAAATATGTTAAAAAGGTTAAAAGAAAATATGTGATTTATAATTTTTAAAGGTAATTTAAAAACTGCAACTTCCACCTGAAAATAAGTGTTTATTATATTAACTACGGTAAATATAAAAATATTTTTAATGATACAATTCATCTTTTTTTGTCAGAAAGTGTGTGTTTTATTGCCTACCTTTAAAATGTATTTTTAAGTCTTATACAGTAGAATACAGTAAAATTAGCTCCTTGTGGTGTGTGTGTTTTTTTTTTTAATTTTTTTTTCAGTGTCCCAAAATTCATTGTTTATGCACCACATCCAGTGCTCCATGCAATACGTGCCCTCCATAATACCCACCAGCAGCACCTCCCCTCCAAAACCCTCAGTTTGTTTCTCAAAGCCACAGTCTCTCATGGTTTCTCTCCCCCTCCGGGTTCCCCCAACTCACTTCTCCTCTCCATCTCACAATGTCCTCCGCGTTATTCCTTATGCTCCACAAGTAAGTGAAGCCATATGATAATTGATTTTCTGCTTGACTTATTTCACTTAGCATAATCTCTTCCATTCCCATTCATGTTGATACAAAAGCTGCGTATTCATCCTTTCTGATAGAGGCATAATATTCCATTGTATATATGGACCATATCTTCTTTATCCATTTATCTGTTGAAGGGCATCTTGGTTCTTTACACAGTCTGGTGACTGTGGCCATTGCTGCTATGAACATTGCAATACCATTTATCTTCACTTAAGTCTTTAAATTTAAATAAAAATTACAGAAAAATTTTAACAAAAGTTTGATCAAATTTCAATATATTTGGTTCAATGGGATTATTAGTATCTAAATTAACATATAGAAATAGTAGAAAACATTTCAAAATACTTTGAAAGTTAAGTATACACACACACTCTCACAAATGCACATTTTAAAAATATATTTTTAAAACTAGAACATTTACTTAGCAACTAATCACCCATTCCTTAAGATGAACTGGATACTGCAACAACTACCCTCTCAGATTTACATGTTTCCTCGGGGAATTTATGTACAGGCAAGTTATTTCATGGTTATGGATAAACTGATTATAAAATTTGTATGGATGGGTGGAAGACACAGAATAGCCAGCACATGTTGAAGAAGAACAAAAAGTTGGGGGACTAATGCTACCCAACTCCAAGATTTCCTGTAATCTACCTAATGCTAATGAACCTAATACTAATCTACTAATGCTACCCAATTTCAAGCTACTGTAATCAAGACAGCATGGAATTGGCAAAAGAACAAGCAAATAGGTTAGTAGAAGGGAATAAAGATACAAGAAATAGAACCCTATACATAGAATCAACTGATCTTTGGCAAAGGAACAAGCACAATACAATGGAGCAAAGATAGGCTCATCAACAAATGGTGATGGAATAACTGGACACCCGCATGCCAAAAAATGAATCTAAATACAGGTTTTATAGCTTTCAAAAAACTAACTGAAAATGGATCATAGACTTAAATGTAAAATCTTAAACTATATATATAATATATACACATATATTTACATAAAGATAAATAAATTAATTAATAATAAATAAATAAAATTCCTAAACAATAACATGAAAGAAAACCTGGATAACAACACCAAAGACACAACCAGAAAGGAAAAAATTGGATTTCATTCACATTAAAAACTTCTGCTCTGTGAATGACAATATCAAGAGAATTAGCAGACAAACCACAGTCTGGGAGAAAACATTTGCAAAGATACATGTGATAAAGGACTTTAATCCAAAATGTGCAAAGAAATCTTAAAATTAACATTAAGGACACAAACCACCCTCAAATGGTCCCCAGCAAAATTGAGCATCAGATGTTCACAGTGGTAACCAGGGCAAATAAGCAAATTTAGACTGACTCTCCTTTTCTGTTGAAATCAGCCCAGTCCCTCCACCCAATTCTCTGGAATATCTTCCTAAACAATTTATTTTATATGGCTGCTTGTATAATAGTACCCTTGTTAAAGGAGGCCAAGATATGATTTGATTTGTCACTTAATGTTTTTAATCAATTTTTTAAAAAATATCACTCAGTAAATAATGGTATAGAAGAGCCAGGTTTTAGTTCATTCAAGTCCAGATTGGAGACCAAGGGCAGGATAAGACTAACAATGTCTCAGCTCAGAGACAGAATAAATTCTCCCCTGCTTAGCCTTTCTGTTAAAGACTTTAACAGATTGGATAGGTCCAACCACATGGAGAAGGGAAATCTGCTTTACTTAGTCTTTTGATTCAAAAGTTGACTTCATCCACATATATATTTATAGATAGTGTTTAACCAAATATCTCTGTTCCTCTTGCCCCAATGAAATTCTCACATAAAATTAATCATGAGGTGGAGTGAAAATAATGTTTTTCTTTTTTTATGTTCATTGATTTAATCCTTTAATTGCCACCATGAGCAGTTCAAACAAATATTCTAATGAATGTACAGTGAATCAACAGGGCAGTTACAAGGATATGTTGTCTGACAGCTAAATAAAAAAGTCTTTCCAAGGCAGAGAATGAGACTTTGTGTATTAAGTGCTACAAATACTTTAAGTGAGATGAAGATAAATATTGGCCGTTGCATTTATCAATATGGATGTCATTGATGATTTTAACACAATCTGTTTCAATGTAAAGGATATGGTTTTAAGAGGGTTTTGTTTTGGTTTCCCTTTTATGATGATATAAATAGCAGCATGACTCAGAGAAACTACTTCTATAAGCAAAATTGAGAGGAAAGTTATCAACTGTGAAGAGAGTGCAGGAGTTGTTAAAAATCTGAAAAGGGAGCAAGCAGAGGTATAGTGCAACAGGATAGGAATGAAAAAAAGTGACTCAGACTGAGTAAATTTATATGATTGCCTGGAAGCATTAAGTCTCACTGGAGGATAGTGATCATGAAATTAAAGCAAGGCAAGTCAACAAGGTCACATTTTACAGCTTCATTCAAATGTATGTATGCAGGCATGGAGTAGGCTGAGAGCTGGCTTTAACTAGGATTGCAGTTTACAAATATCAAAGAAGGGTAAAGCAATTGAGGGGATATGCACAAGAGTGTTATTAATGAAGGATAAGAGAATTCAAACTGAGTAAGAAGAAATGTGAGAAAATATTGATAAGTAGTAAATTATAATGTAAAAGATTATATGAACAAATAATTGCATATGTATATATAACTATATATGCATATTTTCCTGTATTTGCATGTTTATTGGAAAATGTTTCTTTTTTAATTTTTAAAACAGTATCAGTAAAATATTTTATTTTTAATCAATATTATGTTACCTTGTATTTCTTCTTATTTCCTCAATTTAATTTTTCTGAAACAGGTAAATGGGCATTAGATTCTCAAAGAAGAGAGAAGACTAGAGAAAACAGAGTAGAAAAATTTTCCATCTGTCTTCTACAACTTCAAGTATGAAGATCAATGAAGTTCTAGAACAAGACATTAAGGTATTGTGGTTATACTTAATTCCATCATTCTAGGATGTCTTGGAAGAATAAAATAGCTTTATATTGGATTTTGTCAGTTTGAGAGATTATAATAAGCTTGCAGTAAATCTTTTGGCATTTGCAAACCTAGCTTAATTATACTAAGGTTTCTTCAGGCAAGAGATCTGAATTTTCTTCTTCTTAACACTCTCCAATCTGTAGTTTTGTCAGTTTGTTTCAGTGCACATTAATTATCTGACTGATAGGGGTGTGTCACTTTGTAGCCAGCTGTCACTACTGTTGATCAATAAAGCCCCTCTAAGTCTCCAGTAAGACTTTAAACCTGGAACAGTATTTAAAATCAATAAGTATTTATATTTACAAAGCATGTAAGCCAGTGACTTAAACAAATAAAGGTATTCTACAATATAAGACAATATCTAAATACTAAGAACATTCAGTATGTTAACTTCCATAAAGCAAATAGACAAATTTATTAGGTTTGAAGCTTGAATTTAACGTAGGTCTTAACATAAAGCACTTACATTAAGGCATCATACAAATACTACAATAGGTAGGAGGATATCAAAGCTATCATCATTGCTAGTGTGCTTGAAATCAGAAAAATAAGCTATAATTCTGCACTTATATTCACCCATGCCTTTGGGACAGGGGACTAGGCTCTATTTCTAAATATAGCCGCATGTGGGTTCCACAATGTTAAGCTATTTATAATACACTGACACATCACAAATTCAAGGAGTTGTTTTTAACCTCTTCACAATTATAATTTAAGTTTTTCAAGAGTGTCTTAGTTCATTCAGGCTACTGTAACAGAATACCATAAGCTGGTGGCTTATAAACAACAGAAATTTTTTTCTCTCTGTTCTGGAGGCTAGGAAGTCCAAGATCAAGTCACTAGCAGAGTAGATGTCTGCTTCACAGGTGGCTGCCTTTTCATTGTGTCCTCCCATGGCAAAGGGTCAAGAGAGCTCTCTGTAGCCTCTTATATAAGGGGACTAATCCCATTCATGAGAGCTCCACCATTATGACTTATTTATTTCCCCAAATCCCCACCACCTGATATCATCAGCAGTGGGGTGGGGGGATGGTTAGGACTTAGCATATGAATTTTAGGGAGCAACAAACATTTAGTCTATAGCAAAGAGTCTTATGTTTACATGGACATTTATAACACAATATTCAAATCAAGTTTGCCAGATATTGGTAACTCTAAATGCTAACTATTTTTCACACAAGAAAACAAATTTTCCAGTGGGCCAATTTGACACATTCATGATTTGGGAGCAAGTAATTGTTTCTTTATTTTTTTACTCACTTTTTTAATGGAGCAAAGTTGTCCCCTTACCTTGATTGTATATTTGATTTAGCTAGTGGCCAAGATATTACTTCCAAATTTAGTTTAAGCTTTGTATGTGATATGAGATGCTCAGTTTCATTCGGGAGGTTTTATTTATATTAGCAACTAGAAAATCTTCAAATTATTTACTTATTTGAACTGGAATTTTAACTTTTTCCTTAAAACTAATCAAATTTAGAAAATCTAAGTATAGGGGCGACTGATTGGCTCAGTGGGTTAAGCCTCTGCATTCTGCTCAGGTCATCATCTCAGAGTCCTGGGATTGAGCCCCTGAATAGCGCTCTCTGCTCAGCAGGGGGCCTGCTTCCCCCCCCCCCCCCCGCCTACTTGTGACCTCTCTCTCTGTCAAATAAATAAGTAAAATCTTAAAAAAAAAAAAAAGGAAAGAAATTCTGAGTATAAAATATTGTATCAGCGGAATCAGCCTCTGATTAGTACAGGCTTATTAGGGATTCAAGGTTGATATAAGAATCTAGGAAAACAATAGTATGATCAAATACCACAGTTTTTAAAATAATTAAGGACAGATAATAAGTAAAGAAAAAAAAATGAGAAGCAAATTATAGAAACAAGAAATAAACCCAGGTAACTAGATTCTCCTGCCAATGCACACAAGATAATTTAGCTATTCTCAACAGAATGAATTTGAATGTTTTTAATTCAAGGTAATTAATTGCATGTAACTTGTACTGAGTGACAAGTTCCCCTCCATGGATGGAGAAATATAAAATCTATGATAAAAATATCATGGGGAATATACAGAGGCAAAGTAAACATTGAAATATTCAGTTGGGTTTTCGTAAGAAAGGTATGTGAAATATACTGAGGGAAGAACACCCCACATGGAAGTAGAGAAATGAGCATATTTGCAAAGGTATGAAAGTAAGTTGTATTTTTGGTCAGGAGAATTAAAATTAAGTTTTAATATAAAATTAGCAGTTCTTTGCAATATGACCCCCACACCCTACTTTTTGTTTTTGAACATGGAACATCTTAATGCACCTTAATCATTCCAGCAACTTCTAATCTGATATACTCATAATTTCAGCATTCTAAGAATAATATCCGTCATACTTTAAAGCCCATTATCTTACGATACTCTCGAAGTGCATAGATATTACTATGTTATATACTATTATATTTTATGTTTTTAAATAGTATTTAAAACAGGTATACACATTCTAAAAATGAATATTATGCAGTTGGACAAAGTTGGTAAAATATTGAAAAAAGAGGGAGAAAAGTTTTCATTATTTGCTGATATGATAATTTACCCAGGAAACCTAAGATGATCCGTTTAAATGCCACTAGAAATACACATATTCAGTCAACAGCTATCTTATGAACATCAGTGTGATGTGCTGGAAATTAGGCATGGTCCTTCCCCTCAGAGATCTTACATCTTAGCAGGTTTCATATTCTATTATATCCCTCCTGATTTATCTTCGATTTTAATTCTGTACCTTTAGCAGCAAGGATTTTATATAAGTAGCAGAACCTCACTGTATTGCAAGAAGTACACATGTAGGTGTGTGTGTTTGTATGAATGTTTATACAAACACATGCATATATGTGTGCACATGCATGTATGTGTATATATATGCATATATGTGTATGCCTAGATTTGTGTGCACACACATGCACACACACACATACACAAACACTTGTTTGGACTCGTAAAACTGTAGAACTATAAGACTTACCGTTATCTGAAATATTGCTACCTTACGGAAGCGACTTGTAGTTTTATTCTTCCTTATATGTTCAGTAGGCCTTAGCACATTTAATTGCCTATAATATATATCCTCATTTGTTACATTAAAGAACAAAAGTTTGGCCTCATAGAGTCCAGAGTTTTTTTAATCCAGATTGATATGTTTATCCATCAAATTGTACAGTTGAAATTGATTTTTGAAAAAAGAAAATTTCCCCCAAGTTTGGTCAAGTTGCACCATCTTTTGAGTTATACACACACACACACACACACACACACACACAGATGCACACCAACACACACACATAATTTTAGCTATTTTATATATATGTATGTGTGTGTGTGTATATATATGTATATATGTGTGTGTATATATACACACACACACATACATATATATACATATATATACAGTCTTCTCATTCTTTAAAAAGAAAGCTGCTATTACCTATGTTAACATGCTATGATTACCATTAGTTTTCTCTACCTTTTTCATTATAATTGTTACAGTTTTCATTATTTCATCCCATTAGTCCTTCTTGGATGTCAATATATTCAATATAATTGTGAACTTTTCAAGCCTGACCTTCTTGATTTATTTCTGGAGGCTCTGAAGAGATCTTACCACCTGCATCCTTCTAAAATGTAAAATAATTGAATTGAAAATACACTGATGGAAAAAACAGTTAACCTTTTGCTTTGAAAAGGGCTGTTACATTTATGTCAGAGGAACTCTTTAGTATTATTTACTAAGTACACTTCTAAACACCCAATTTCAGAGATTATCTCAAAACAGAAATCAAAAATACTTTACAAACTGGCCTAACATTAGTTGTTTCACTTGTTTCTAAGACCTAAAAAACCAACAATTACCCTGTCAGAAATCAGTATCTATTTTTAGTTTGTTACATTCAGATTATTTCTCAATATAAAGGCATTCTAAATAGGAACATAGTCCTTTATTAATTGAAATGTTGAAAGCGAATTTCTTAGAACATATTATTTACTTAAATACAGTTTTAAAAACCTAAGTGAACTTTCAAATATATAATGAAATGGCATAATTACATTTTTTAAAAATGTAACCATTCCTTAATTTCTTGGCAGGAATATATGCATATATATGTATGTATATATATACATATATATGTATAAAAACATAAATTTTATCATCAGAGTTAGAAGAATTTGAGATCCAGGATTTCATGGGCTGGGAAGAACTTTTTTTTTTAAACTACACCTCTGGAAACCATATTTATAATTTATATTTGCTAAAATAAAGCTATAAACTTCATACTAAATATAGAAAACTGATATTTTCTGTATTTATATGGGTGTGGATTATATAACTAATTTTTATTTTTTATTTTGTTATGTTAGTCATTGTATAGTACATTAGTAGTTTCCTATGTAGTGTTCCATGATTCATTGTTTGCATATAACACCCAGTGCTCCATGCAATACATGCCCTCCTTAATATCCGTGCATTTGATAAACATTTTAGTCATCCCATGTCATATAAGTGAAAAATATTTAACCTAAGCAAGTAATTAGTTAATAAGTTTTTAATTTTATGTTTATTTAGTATATTCTACATTGGCATTCTAAATATGACTTAATTGAGGATTTCCTCTTCATGTACAATCTCCTGCCTTCTCTACTTCTCTCTTCTCTTCTCTTCTCTTCCATCTCATCATTTTTTTCAAGTTTTAAATTTTTTCCAAGTTTTTATTTTTATTTAATTTTTTCAAGTTTTATTTAGTCATCTTACCTAAACTTTACATGCTCAGTCATCTCTTGAAAAAGCCAGCATTGCTGGTTCTCAAAATTGAAAAGAATTTTAGAGATTATCTAGTATAAATCCCCTTTCAATAATGGACAATAACTCTGATAAGATCTTCTAACCAATGGAATGTGGGCTAAAATAATATACAGCCTCCATCAGTAATTCTCTTCCTCTTTTCCAAGATGACTGTAGTAGGCATATGTTGAAAATGATGGTGTTACACAATGGAAGAATCCAATTGACAGGAGGGATCAAAGCTCCTGCTAACAAAGTGAATTGGGACTTGAGAGCTAGTAAAATAATAGACTACACTTCTGCTATTAAGAACTTATGTATTATAGTTTGTTTACCCCAAAGCGCTTTAGGAAAATGATTTCTTGTAGCTTTCTTAAGAGGTGACTTTTTTCCTCCTGGGTGGCTTTCATAAAATTGGGTGTAGACACAGAGTCAGTTTCTTCTCTACTGTTTGTAGAACTTCCTCTGCTATTCCCACACTTAAAAACTAGAAGTTTAGGGGAGCCTGGGTGGCTCATTGGGTTAAAACCTCTGCCTTCGGCTCGGGTCATGGTCTCAGGGTCCTGGGATTGAGCCCCATGTTGGGCTCTCTGCTCAGCAGGGAGCCTGCTTCCCTTCCTCTCTCTCTGCCTGCTTCTCTGCCTACTTGTGATCTCTGTCTGTCAAATAAATAAAAATCTTTAAAAAAAAAACTGGAAGTTTATATTTAGTGCCATTTATTCAACAAAGATTTCTATATTTATAGACATCTTGACAGTTGCTTCTTGATTGCAGACATCCTTATATCCAGGTCACTCCTATGTACAAACCATCAACATTACAAAATTTTTCCCACTTTCACTCATACTAATGCTAATATCATAATTTTATTAAATTTTACCAGCCATAAAATTGTCTTAATCCTGATTATATGTTATCTTTCAATTATTTTTTCCATGATAGCATAATATTTTTTGCCTCTTACTCAACTACTTACTACATGAAATGGTTTCTTAACCTCACTCATAATGTTCCCCATGTGTCTCAGAAAAAGACAACATCTAAAAAATGATCTACACATCTCTGCATGTTTTGCCTCACTTTACATATTTTATGACACTCAACCTGCTACAACCCAGTTAGCCTTTTTGTTGTTCTTCAAACAGACGAGACAAGCTTCATGGTTATAGAGCTTTGACAGCTGCATGACTAAATATTTCACTTCCTTCATATCTCTACTCAAATGCCACCTGCTCACTGTGGTCTACTTTGACAATCTTAATTCAAATTGTAACCTCTATCTGTGTGTCTGTTTTTGTGCCAACACCATACTGTTTTGATCACTACAGCTTTATAGTGTATCTTGAAATCTGAAGTTGTGGTATCTCCAGCATTGTTCTTCTTTCTTAAGATTTCTTTGGCCATTAAGTGTCTTTTGTGGTACCATACAAATATTAGTATTATTTTTTCTTTATGAAAAACACTGTTGGTATTTTGATAGGGAGTACATTGAACCTGCACAGTGCTTTAGGTAGTATGGACATTTCAACAGTTAGAGATCCAAATGGAACAGAATAGAGAGCTCAGAAATAAACCCACTATTATATAGTCAGTTAATTGATGACAAAGGAGACAAGAATATATGATGTGGAAAAGACAGTCTCTTTAATAAATGGTGTTGGGAAAACTGGAGAGCTACATGCAAAAGAATGAAGTTGGACCACATTCTTATATCACACACAAAAATAAACACCAAATAGATTGAAGATCTAAATGTGAGACCTGAAATCATAAAATTTCTAGAAGAGAACTTAAGGCAGTATTTTCTTTGGCATTGAGTGTAGCAACTTTTTTTTTTTTTTTAGATATATTTCCTGAGGCAGAGAAAACAAAGCAAAAATAAACTCTTAGGACTACATCAGATACAGGTCAAGATGGCAGAGAAGTAGCAGGCTGAGACTACATCAGGTAACAGGAGATCAGCTAGATAGCTTATCAAACCATTGCAAACACCTACAAATCCAATGAGAGATCGAAGAAAAGAAGAACAGCAATTCTCGAAACAGAAAATCGACCACTTTCTGAAAGGTAGAACTGGCAGAGAAGTGAATCCAAAGCGACTAGAAGATAGAGTGCGGGGCAGGGGCCAGTTCCTGGCAAGCGGCAGAGCAATGGAGCACTAAATCAGGGCTTTTAAAAGTCTGCTCCACTGAAGGACATCACTCTAGAGGCTAAACCGGGGTGAAGCCCACGTGGGGTCAGCGTGGCCCCAGGGACCACAGAGTCATAGAAGGATTGGGGGTATCTGAGTGTCACAGAACTCACGGGTATTAGAGTGGGGAAGCTGGCTACAGAGACAGAGCAGAGGAGTGAGCTCTCAGCTCGGGGTTACCTTGAATTGGTTGCAGGCTGATTGAGCTCGGAGTGCAACCAGAGGCCAGGGAGACGGGAGGATTGAGTGCTTTTCTCTGAGGGCACATGGAGGAGTGGGGCACAGAGCTCTTGGCTCCTCCAGGCCAGAGATTGGAAGGTCACCATTTTCATTCCCATCCTCCAGAACTCTACGGAAAGCATTCAGGGAACAAAAGCTCCTGAAAGTGAACCTGAGCGGATTACTTAGCCCGGCCCCTGGTAAGTGTTGTGCAATTCCACCTCGGGCAAAGATACTTGAGAATCACTACAACAGGCCCCTCCCACAGAAGAGCAATAAGAAATCCAGCCAAGACAAAGTTCACATACCAAGGAAAGTAGCGGAATTCCAGAGGAGGAGAAAGCAAAGCATGGAGAAAGCCTAAACCTAGCAGGAGAAGAGAAATTATAAAGATCAGAGCAGAAATCCATGAAATAGAAACCAAAAGAACTGTAGAACAAATCAATGAAACTAGGAGCTAGTTCTTCGAAAGAATAAGATTCTTAAATCCCTGACCAGACTTCTCAAAAGAAGAGAAATGACCCAAATAAATAAAATCATGAATGAAAGAGGAGAGATCACAACCAACACTAAAGAAATACAAACAATTATAAGAACATACTATGAGCAACTATACGCCAACAAATTTGACAATCTGGAAGAAATGGATGCATTCCTAGAGACATAAAAACTACCACAACTGAACCAGGAAGAAATAGAAAACCTGAACAGCCCCATTACCAGTAAGGAGTTGAAACATCATCAAAAATCTCCAAACAAAAGCCCAGGGCCAGACGGCTTCCCAGGGGAATTCTAACAAACATTTAAAAAGGAATTAATTCCTATTGTCCTGAAACTGTTCCAAAAAATAGAAATGGAAGGAAAACTTCTAAAGTCATTTTATGAGGCCAGCATCACCTTGATCCCAAAACTAAACAAGGATCCCACCAAAAAAGAGAATTACAGACCAATATCTTTGATGAACACAGATGTGAAAATCCTCACCAAAATACTAGCCAATAGGATTCAACCTTACATTAAAAGGATTATTCACCACGACCAAGTGGGATTTATTCCAGGGCTGCATGGTTGGTTCAATATCCACAAATCAATCAATGTGATACAACACATTAATAAAAGAAAGAATAAGAACCATATGATACTCTCTATAGATGCTGAAAAGCATTTGACAAAGTATAGCATGCCTTCCTGATCAAAACTCTTCAAAGTGTAGGGATAGAGGGCACATACATCAATATTATTAAAGTCATCTATGAAAAACCCACCGCAAATATCATTCTCAAAGCAGAAAAACTGAGAGCTTTTCCGCTAAGATCAGGAACACGGCAGAGATGTCCATTATCACCACTGCTATTCAACATAGTACTAGAAATCCTAGCCTCGGTAATCAGAAAACAAAAAGAAATTAAAGGCATCCAAATTGGCAAAGAAAAAGTCAAACTATCACTCTTTGCAGATGATATAATACTGTATGTGGAAAACCCAAATGACTCCACTCCAAAACTGCTGGAACTTGTACAGGAATTTAGTAAAGTGTCATGATATAAAATCAATGCACAGAAATCAGTTGCATTTCTGTACACCAACAACAAGACAGAAGAAAGAGAAATTAAGGAGTCAATCCCATTTACAACTGCACCCAAAACTATAAGATACCTGGAATAAACCTAACCCAAGAGGCTAAGAATCTATACTCAGTACCTATAAAATATTTGTGAAAGAAATTGAGGAAGACACAAAGAAATGGAAAAATGTTCCATGCTCCTGGATTGGAAGAACAAATATTGTGAAAATGTCTATGTTACCTAAAACGATCTACACATTTAATGCAATCCCTTTCAAAATCCCATCCATTTTTTTTCAAGGAAATGGAACAAATAATCCTAAAATTTATATGGAACCAGAAAAGACCTCGAATAGCCAAAGGAATATCGAAAAAGAAAGCAAAAGTTGGTGGCATCACAATTCCAGACTTCAAGCTCTATTACAAAGCTGTCATCATCAAGACAGCATGGTACTGGCACAAAAACAGACACATAGATCAATGGAACAGAATAGAGAGCCCAGAAATAGACCCTCAACTCTATGGTCAACTAATCTTCGACAAAGCAGGAAAGAATGTCCAATGGGAAAAAGACAGCCTCTTCAATAAATGGTGTTGGGAAAATTGGACAGCCACGTGCAGAAAAATGAAATTGGACCATTTCCTTATACCACACACGAAATTAGACTCAAAATGGATAAAGGACTTCAGAGTGAGAAAGGAATCCATCCAAGTCGTTGAGGAAAACACAGGCAGCAACCTCTTTGACCTCAGCCGCAGGAACTATTTCCTAGGAACATCGCCAAAGGCAAGGGAAGCCAGGGCAAAAATGAACTATTGGGATTTCATCAAGATAAAAGCTTTTGCACAGCAAAGGAAACAGTTAAAAAAACCAAAAGACAACTGACAGAATGGAAGAAGATATTTGCAAATGACATATCAGATAAAGGGCTAGTGTCCAAAATCTATAAAGAGCTTAGCAAACTCAACACCCAAAGAACAAATAATCCAATCAAGAAATGGGCAGAAGACATGAACAGACATTTCTGCAAAGAAGACATCCAGATGGCCAACAGACACATGAAAAGTGCCCCACATCACTCGGCATCAGGGAAATACAAATCAAAACCACAATGAGATATCACCTCACACCAGTCAGAATGCCTAAAATTAACGAGTCAGGAATTGACAGATGTTGGCAAGGATGTGGAGAAAGGGAAACCCTTCTACACTGTTGGTGGGAATGCAAGCTGGTGCAACCACTCTGGAAAACAGCATGGAGGTTCCTCAAAAAGTTGAAAATAGAACTACCCTATGACCCAGCAATTGCACTACTGGGTATTTACCCTAAAGATACAAACGTAGTTATCCGAATGGCACGTGCACTCGAATGTTTATAGCAGCAATGTCTACAATAGCTGAAATCTGGAAAGAACCTAGATGTCCATCAACAGATGAATGTATAAAGAAGATGTGGTATATATACACAATGGAATACTATGCAGCCACCAAAAGAAATGAAATCTTGCCATTTGCGATGACGTGGATGGAACTAGAGGGTACCATACTTAGTGAAATAAGTCAATTGGAGAAAGCCAACTATCATATGATCTCCCTGATATGAGGAAGTGGAAATGCAACATGAGGGGCTTGGGGGGTAGGAAAAGAATGAATGAAACAAAATGGGGTTGGGAGGGAGACAAACCTTAAGTCTTAATCTCACAAAACAAACAGGGTTGCTGCGGGGAGTGGGGTCGGGAGAGGGGGTAGGGTTATGGACATTGGGGAGGGTATGTGCTATGGTGAGTGCTGTGAAGTGTGTAAACCTGGTGATTCACAGACGTGTACCTCTGGAGATAAAAATACATTATATGTTTATTAAAAATTTTTTAAAAATAAATTTAAAAAAAGGCTACATCAAAATAAAAAAAAACTTGTGCACAGCAAAGTAAACAATCAGTAAAGCAAAAAGGCAGTCTACTGAATGGGAGAAGATATTTCCAAATGATATATTTGATAAGTGATTAATATCCAAAATATATAAAGAACTTGTATAACTTAACACCTAAAAAACAAATATTTTTATTAAAAATCATCAGAGGGAGGTGCCTGGGTGGCTCAGTGGTTTAAGCCGCTGCCTTCGGCTCAGGTCATGATCTCAGGGTCCTAGGATCGAGTCCCGCATCAGGCTCTCTGCTCGGCAAGGAGCCTGCTTCTCTTTCACTCTCTCTGCCTGCGTCTCTGCCTACTTGTGATCTCTCTCTGTCAAATAAATAAATAAAATTTAAAAAAAAAATCATCAGAGGACCTGAAAATTGTACCCTCAACAATAAGAAATGCTCCTAATCTTCCCTATTTATATATATATATTTTAGGTCTTTTCTGTAGCATGCATCATCAGCTATTATACTCTACAATTTACTTGTTCATTATGATGTCACTTATTATTTATTTTTTATCCCTTACAGTAAATTATAAACTGCTTACAACAGGGAACCTCCTTTTATTTCCTGGTATATCTCACGTTCTTCAATAATATCCTCCTGTATATAAGATTCACTCAATAAGTGTTTTCTAAATGCATGTTGCATTAATGTATATGTATACTTATATATGATATTCTAGTAATTTTATAGTATTTTTAATTAAAACGGCAATAAGGGGAGGAGTCAAGATGGCGGAGAAGTAGCAGACTGAGACTACATCAGATAGCAGGAGACCAGCTCTATAGCTTATCTAAACATTGCAAACACCTACAAATCCACAGAAGATCGAAGAGAAGAAGAACAGCAATTCTAGAAACAGAAAATCAGCCACTTTCTGAAAGGTAGGACTGGTGGAGAAGTGAATCCAAAATGACGGAATGATAGACCACGGGGGGAAGGGGCCGGCTCCCTGAAAGCGGCAGAGCAACGGAGCGCAAAATCAGGACTTTTAAAAGTCTGTTCCACTAGGGACATTTCTTCAGAGGCTAAACCGGGGTGAAGGCCACGCGGAGTCAGCGTGGCCCCAGGTCCCACAGGGTCACAGAAGGATCGAGGGTGTCGGAGTGTCGCAGAGCTCTCAGGTATTAGAACGGAGAAGCCAGCTACAGAGCAGAGCTGAGGACTGAACTCTCAGCTTGGTGTTACCTTGAACCGGTCGCAGGCTGGGTGAGCTCGGAGTGTGGCTGGAGGCTGGGGATACGGGAGTGATTGGGTGCTGTCCTCTGGGGGTGCACTGAGGAGTGGAGCCCAGGGCTCTCGGCTCCTCCGGGCTGGAGATTGGGAGACCGCCATTTTCATTCCCGTCCTCCGGAACTCTATGGAAAGCATTCAAGGAACAAAAGCTCCCAAAAGCGAACCTGAGCGGATTACTTAGTCCAGACCACAGTAAGGGCGGTGCAATTCCGCCTTGGGCAAAGACACTTGAGAGTAACTACAACAGGCCCCTCCCCCAGAAGATCAACAAAGTATCCAGCCAGGACGAAGTTCATCTATCAAGGAAAGCAGGTTCAATACCTAGGACAGCAGCAGAATTCCAGAGGAGGAGAAAGCAAACACGGAAATCATGGCTTTCTCCCCACGATTCTTCAGCCTTGTGGTTAATTCAATTTTTTTTTCAATTTTTTTTTCTTTCTTTTTTCTTCTTCTGCTAATTTTTTTAAAATTTACCCTTTTCTTTTTTAATGTTTTTTGACTAGTTTATCTAAAATACATATTTTTTGTTTCTTGTTTATATTTTTTCTTTATTTGTTTTATTTTTTAAATTTTTTACTTTTTTTCTGAACCTTTTTTATCCCCTTTCTCCCCCCCCACAATTTGGGGTCTCTTCTGATTTGGTTACAGCGCATTCTTCTGGGGTCTTTGCCACCCTTTTAGTATTTTATTTGATCCTTCATATCCTCTTATCTGGACAAAATGACAAGGCGGAAAAAATCACCACAAACAAAAGAACAAGAGGCAGTACCGAAGGCTAGGGACCTAATCAACACAGACATTGGTAATATGATGAACACAGATGCAAAAATCCTCACCAAAATACTAGCCAATAGGATTCAACAGTACATTAAAAGGATTATTCACCACGACCAAGTGGGATTTATCCCAGGGCTGCAAGGTTGTTTCAACATCCACAAATCAATGTGATACAACATATTAATAAAAGAAAGAACAAGAACCATATGAGACTCTCAGTATATGCTGAAAAAGCATTTGACAAAGTACAGCATCCCTTCCTCATCAAAACGCTTCAAAGTGTAGGGATGGGGGCACATACCTCAACATTATCAAAGCCATCTATGAAAAACCCACCGCAATTATCATTCTCAATGGAGAAAAACTGAAAGGTTTTCTGTTAAGGTCAGGAACACGGCAGGGATATCCATTATCACCACTGCTATTCAACATAGTACTAGAAGTCCTAGCCTCAGCAAGCAGAAAACAAAAAGAAATTAAAGGCATCCAAATCGGCCAAGAGGAAGTCAAACTATCACTCTTTGCAGATGATATGATACTATATGTGGATAACCCAAAAGACTCCACTCTGAAACTGTTACAACTTGTACAGGAATTTAATAAAGTGTCAGGATATAAAATCAATGCACAGAAATCAGTTGCATTTCTGTACACCAACAAGAAGACAGGAGAAACAGAAATTAAGGAGTCAATCCCATTTACAACTGCACCCAAAACTATAAGATACCTAGGAATAAACCTAACCAAAGAGGCTAAGAATCTATATGCAAAAACTATAAAGTACTCATGAAAGAAATTGAGGAAGACACAAAGAAATGGAAAAATGTTCCATGCTCCTGGATTGGAATAAATATTGTGAAAATGTCTATGCTACCTAAATCAATCTACACATTTAATGAAATCCCTATCAAAATCCCATCCATTTTTTTCAAGGAAATGGAACAAATAATCCTAAAATTTATATGGAACCAGAAAAGACCTCGAATAGCCAAAGGAATATTGAAAAGGAAGGCAAAAGTTGGTGGCATCACAGTTCTGGACTTCAAGCTCTATTACAAAGCTGTCATCATCAAGACAGCATGGTATTGGCACAAAAACAGACACAGAGCCCAGAAATAGACCCTCAACTCTATGGTCAACTAATCTTTGACAAAGCAGGAAGGAATGTCCAATGGAAAAAAGACAGCCTCTTCAATAAGAGGTGTTGGGAAAATTGGACAGCCATATGCAGAAAAATGAAATTGGACCACTTCCTTACACCACACACGAAAATAGACTCAAAATGGATGAAGGACTTCAATGTGAGAAAGGAATCCATCCAAATCCTTGAGGAGAACACAGGCAGCAACCTCTTCGACCTCAGCCACAGCAACATCTTCCTAGGAATATCGGCAAAGGCAAGGGAAGCCAGGGCAAAAACGAACTATTGGGATTTTATCAAGCTAAAAGCTTTTGCACAGCAAAGGAAACAGTTAAAAAAACCAAAAGACAACTGACAGAATGGGAGAAGATACATGCAAATGACATATCAGATAAAGGGCTAGTGTCCAAAATCTATAAAGAGCTTAGCAAACTCAACACCCAAAGAACAACAATCCAATCAAGAAATGGGCAGAAGACATGAACAGACATTTCTGCAAAGAAGACATCCAGATGGCCAACAGACACATGAAAAAGTGCCCCACATCACTCGGCATCGGGGAAATACAAATCAAAACCACAATGAGATATCACCTCACACCAGTCAGAATGCCTAAAATTAACAAGTCAGGAAATGACAGATTCTGGCGAGGATGCAGAGAAAGGGGAACCCTCCTACACTGTTGGTGGGAATGCGAGCTGGTTCAACCACTCTGGAAAACAGCATGGAGGTTCCTCAAAATGTTGAAAATAGAACTACCCTATGACCCAGTAATTGCACTACTGGGTATTTACCCTAAAGATACAAACGTAGTGATCCGAATGGCACGTGCACCAGAATGTTTATAGCAGCAATGTCTACAATAGCCAAACTATGGAAAGAACCTAGATGTCCATCAAGAGATGAATGGATAAAGAAGAGGTGGTATATATACACAATGGAATACTATGCAGCCACCAAAAGAAATGAAATCTTGCCATTTGCGATGACGTGGATGGAACTAGAGGGTATCATGCTTAGTAAAATATGTCAATCAGAGAAAGACAACTATCATATGATTTCCCTGATATGAGGACGTGGAGATGCAACATGGAGGGTTAGGGGTATAGGAGAAGAATAAATGAAACAAGATGGGATTGGGAGGGAGACAAACCATAAGTGACTCTTAATCTCACAAAACAAATTGGGAGTTGCTGGGGGGAGGTGGGGTTGGGAGAGGGGGAGTGGGGTTATGGACATTGGGGAGGGTATGTGCTATGGTGAGTGCTGTGAAGTGTGTAAACCTGGCGATTCACAGACCTGTACCCCTGGGGACAAAAATACATTATATGTTTATAATAAAATAAGAAATGAAATAAATAAATAAACTTTTAAAAAAACAGCAATAAATCTGGAATGGAACACTCATCTTAATTCCACAGCTGCCTTATTTAACCTCTTAGTTGTTGTCTCATTTATAATTTTTATATAATTATATTTAATCCATCTCCTTCAGAGAATTATGGTCATAATCAAATGAGTTAAAGCATATGGAAGTGGTTTATAAACTCTGTATCAATAAATATTTTAATTAGATTTTGTTAAATGATAAACCGTGGCATATTAAAAATTTTAAGGGTTTATTTGAACAAAAATTTATTTAAATTGGACAGCTTCCAATCTGGCAATTAGAAAGGAGTTCCAAGGAGCTACAAAAATGAAGCACTTTTATAGAAGGAGTGGGAGAAGTGAGTGAGAACAAAGAAGATATAGTAGGCAAAAATATAAAGTGGTTATCATCAGGCTACTTTCCTATAGGGGAGGACAGGGGCTTACCAGGCAGATTACCTACCTAGTACTGTTTAGATAATTCTTGATTTACTGGTTTAAGATTCCATTTCTGGGAGACATGAAACTGTATCAGTTTGCTGACATGAGACTTAGCATAATTGAGTCCATTTTGGGCCATCTGTCTTGTTTTTAGTAAGATAATTCCCTTTACATTTTTATCATATTACATTTGTTAGATACAGAAAATAGAAGAAAAATGTTAAGGTAATGCATAGTTACTTTTGGTTAAGTAAAACAAACAAAACCAGAACATGCTTATATTTGAACTGTCTCAGTAAGACTAAAAATCAGAATCTCTAATCCTTTCTTCCTCAGAATTAGACAAGTTGTAGGAAAAATTTTATTTTATACATAAAGTTCCATTAGCTAACCATTCCATATGTAATCTTGGGTTCTCCATCTACAAGGAAAATCCAGTAATAAAAGTATGAACCTCACTTGGCAATCCATACATAAAAATCATTCTCATTGGTGTAAGTTTACATGCATATCAATGTATGAATGAATATATATTTATACACAAATATTAAAAAGTATATCCATATATTAACGTAATGTATGGAAATCTGTCATTATTTTCTGAAAATAATAAATTTAGTAAAAATTTAACTAGTTCTTGGAGTTCTTGGTGTAGACACTGAGATAATCACTTGGGGAGAGTTCTAAAATGATCGGGACATTAGATAGTGCAATGCTACTGGTACCCGATTTAGCTAGTGAATGTTTCTCTTAAAAATTAAAAAAATAAAACACCACACTGCCAGAATAAAGTTTATAAGAGTTCAGTCATTAAATGGAAAATCAAGATCTGATAACTATAAAAGGATTGATATGTGGGAACTAACTCAATGTTAAACATGACTTGAATATAAATTTCAATAACAGAACTGGCCAATAATAGATAAATATGGAGTCAGACAACAAAAATAGTTTTCAATAGTTGGGTCAGCATTAGAGATATGTCACGGAATACTAGGGGGAACATAAATCTATTCATAGTTTCCAACATGTTATTGTTAGCCTGTCAATGTTGAGACAGATGCAAGCTTAACTTTAATGTCGTGTTCCATTAAGATGGATCCAAATGTGCCCTTTGAATGAAGCTGAAATGGAAAGAAATCTATTAGGGAATACATAGGATGCACAGATACAAGAATAATAGGAATATATTTTGTTTAATTTGTTTTAACAATGTGAGAGGTAACATGACTCATCCAGTAACAGACCACTAAACAGAAGCAAAAACCAAGTATTTTTTGCCTTAATTCAGTTTTTTTTTATTGCACTGCATTCTCATTATATATGAAACACTGTTCTAAATCCTGTAAATTTAGAAAGATTGAAAAAAGGAATTTTGAATCTGAGAACATTCAAAATTGTGTTTTGTCTATTTTTGTTGGTCATATCCAATAATGACCGAAGTGATAATTAAATTGTTTTTCATTTCATTCACTCATTCATTCACTCATCAATATTTGAACAACTAGCAGGTTTAATAATCATCTGACAAAACATGACTATGTGTATGATTATAGTTGTATTATTTTCAGTTATTTAAGAAATATATTATTATATACTCCATTCAAAGTTTCTTTGTTCATCATAACTATTTAGCTCCATTTGTTGCTAGTCAGACTATTAGACAACTTAGAAATTTCTGTTTTCTTGAAACTTGACAATAAGGTGCATCCAAAAGCCAGACTTTTAATCTGGCTAGGCAAACTAAACATATGTAAAATGCATATGTGGCCATATGACACAATGTTCTGTTTAACATCAAAATGAGGAATGCAGACAATAATGTTTAGAGAGAAGAACAATTAAAGGGAGCAGGTAATCAAAGAAGAGTCTGTTGGTGAGATAGTGGGAGCTATGCACGGTATTAAAGGACTGATTTAATTTCTTAAAGTGATGCCTTCATTGAAGCAAATGACACACTTATTAATGACATAGGCTTCCATTATCTGATTAAATGCTTGACTTTACTGACCTGTTACTTTACCTTTGAGACTTCATTTCCTACCTGGCTACCACAATTCTCCATGTGAAAAGGAAGGTCCAATCAGAACACTTAGGTTCTAATCAGAACACTTTCCACAAGGTTGTATAAAATGCTAGTTAATCTGGAAAAAATTTGCTTTTTTTTTTAATACAAACATGTTTTTTTCTCTTGTTTTTACTTCTTTTCTTGAAGAAATTAGTAGTAGGTTTTTTTTAAAAGCTGGATACAGCAAGTAAAATGCATGAGTGCTTATTTTATTTTAGTTTTGAATGAGATGAGAAAAGCAGATAGGGCTTTCAGAATGCCCTTCCTCACCTTGCAATGAATCTGACTCATAGGCAATTTATAGCAACATATACAGTTTTAAAAGTTTTTGCAGTAATAGTCAGCAGTCAAACTATTATAATTTAAACAGACTAAAATGCCCCCAGAGAACACATTTTACAAGAAAGCTAAAATTTATTGAAAAACAATGTAAGTTGGGTTTTTCATTCATTGTGTTTTCATTCCCGAGAATATCAGTGAGAATAACACTTGTTAAGTTGGCATCCTGCTTGATGCTATTGTCCTGCAAGTCGGACAGTTTTAACAACCAAAGACAAGGTCAGAATTATATTGCTTTTTGTCCACCTCACTATGAGATAATAAATCTTCAAGAATGTTTCCAAATATTTCAGTATTTCACATCATTGATGAAATATAAAAGTGTCCTTTCTTTTTCTTATAGAAATTTTCAGAAATTTCTACTATAAATTTCAAAAGGTGTAACATTATGTAAAAATAAGGTTGTGACTTACTAGTGAGAAGTATGACCAAGGACTTGGTAAACAATGAAAAGTGACAAAATGATATAAGAGGAGCCACCAGGATTCTCCAAACACAAAAAATCCTTTGATGTAAATTATCAGAGAAATAATTTTTACCTCATCCATTAAAATAGTATATTTAAAATAATGTTATTATTTTAATAACATTAAAATAATATATTTTTGTTACAGTGTTAGTTTCAGATTGAACAAAAATGTATGGTTGAAATGAAGAAAAGGGAAAAAAATCAAACACACAACCAATAACATGTTTAATAACTTTTTTTTTTATCTTTCTGCCATTATTTGGGCTCACATTTAAAGTGAACATTCAGCCTTGCCTGGGAGAATCCCAGTTTAAACCTTAGTACCAGAATCTTTATTACCAGTATCCATGCCACTCTAAATCACAAAATTCTGATAAACTATATAGTCATATTTTTAATGGGATGTATTTCAAGAAGTGTTCAATTCTTTCTTCTTCCTGTGACTTTGTCACTTGTTCCTGTAAACATTATGTCATTTTTGAGGTATAACATTACCATTGCAAAAGTTTCAACAGAAACAGCAGATTTGGAAAATTAAGATCTCTAAGGAAATGCATCTTTACATTATATACACTATTTACATTAAATAACTTTTCACTGTTATTTCTTTGAGATAATATAATTGCTTTCTAATTTTTATTCTTTTTTTAAGTCATTTTTTAAAAAGATTTTATTTATTTACTTGACAGACAGAGATCACAAGTAGGCAGAGAGGCAGGCAGAGAGAGAGGAGGAAGCAGGCTCCCCGCTGAGCAGAGAGCCCCATGCAGGGCTCAATCCCAGGACCCTGAGATCATGACCTGAGCTGAAGGCAGAGGCTTTAACCCACTGAGCCACCCAGGAGCCCCAGTTTTTATTCTTATTATGAAGGTAAAGGTAAACATTTTACAATTCTTATGTCTAAGGCATCTGAAAGGACAATCAAAAATTACCGGTGTTGGGGCGCCTGGGTGGCTCAGTGGGTTAAGCCGCTGCCTTCGGCTCAGGTCATGATCTCAGGGTCCTGGGATCAAGCCCCGCATCGGGCTCTCTGCTCAGCAGGAAGCCTGCTTCCTCCTCTCTCTCTCTGCCTGCCTCTCTGCCTACTTGTGATCTCTCTCTGTGTGTCAAATAAATAAATAAAATCTTAAAAAAAAAAAAATTACCGGTGTTATATCTAGGAACAAAATTTTGTAAAGCAATTTTAAATATTTTCTTCATTTTCTCTATATAGTGTTTATACACCTTTATATATTTGTTATCCAGTTATACATATGATTTTCTGTCTCCAGTTTTATCTCTACAATTAAAACATAACCACTTTCTTATTAAAATTACTGGTAACAGCCACAAAACACTTTGAGTAAATATACCAATGTTTATTATTTTGTCATTGGATATTTAGTTTTCAAACTTTTAAGTATGATAAACAATATTCTTACCAACATGTTTGCCTTTAAGATTTGTTTTTTATTACCCTCTTTCATTTCATGATTTTAGGATTTTTAAATCCTAAATTACAGTTTTTGAATGAAAAGATACACACAATGTTAGATATTTTGTTGACAACTTTATTGATAAAGTTGTTAAACTTATTGATTAAAGAGTTGTCCAGCTTATACTTCCACCATCCTTTTATGAGCTTGTACTGTATATTTTCACAAATATAAAGTGTTATCTTTTACAAATACTTCCTAATTTGATTCAATTTGCCCTTCTTAATTATTGATAAGAATGAATATGTTTTCCACATTGTCATCTTCTATCTCTGATTTTGCTACTTAAAATCCTTTGGTAATATTTTAAAGGAAGATAACCAAAGCATATAATATAAAATTAAGTTCACATAAGCAATAGGCTATATTTTTAAACCAGATTTTTAAGGCCAACTCTACAAATTAGTTTTCATTGAGTGATGTTTTATTTTTTTCCTGCCAGGGTATCAAGTGGTTGATAGGTAGCTGGGTAGATTTAGATGAAAGTATGATGAAAAAAGATCCAAAAAATTGAAATATGTACTTAATTACTATATTCTGAGAAACCCTCTCATGTTTTGAGTAATAATTGTGCCCTTAGAAATTTCACAAGCATTGTATTGGTTGGTTAATTTCAGGAACAGCTCCAGACATCTCTGTCGGGACTAGGTCTGTGATATTTTTCAGAACTCTCTCGGGGATTCCAATATGAAAGCAAGGTTGAGCATCTATCATCTAGGCTAATGGATTTTCCACTAGTAAATTTGTACCTTTGTAGTGTTATAATTGTGTTATTGACTAACATTTGGTATGATAATGTAAATCATAATATAATTGCTATAACTGTGTAGTACTGAAAATATAAATAACAGATTTCCATGGGATTATAGATGTCAATGTACTGGAATAAATGAGTGGTGAAAGAAATAATTTTACATGAGCAGCTGAAAGAGAAAATGTAGAAGCCAAGGCATAACTAATCGTTGGATTTGATGATAAGCCATTTTATTTCTATTTTTAAATGTGTTATCTGTTATAAAAACTGGTTATCAAATAGTGGATAAAATCATCAATATTTTTACATGGTTTACTAAGAAAGTACAGTGACCCAACTAGTAGGCCAGTTATTTTGGTAAATTGTACAAATAAATGTTTTTACTTTTTAATCTGCTTGAGTGTAATTTTTCAGGAAACTGAAGGAAATTCATTTAATTCACTGAGTTACAGTGAAAACAAGGAATTAAATATGTTACTGGGAAATTTATAAGAGCACTGTATTCACATAGTTGATGACAAATCTTACTGCCTGAAGAAAGCAAAGGTACGTAAGAGCACTTTAGATATTGCATAATATTAATGGTGTGACATATTTAAGATAATTTCCTACCCCATATTTATACTAGTAAATATATTTATTTACAGTTGCTCAGAGCTCTTTTTTATAGTATAATGAGCAAGTTTTTGGCTTACATATGGTCTGTATAATGGGGAGACATTCTAAGGAATTTATTTTTTATAGTTGAAAATTCATGTTGCCGACATATATATATATATATATATATATATATATAATTTTTAAATTAAAAATACTATGAGACACGGGGCACCTGGGTGGCTCAGTGGGTTAAAGCCTCTGCCTTCGGCTCAGGTCATGATCTCAGGGTCCTGGGATGGAGCCCCACATCGGGCTCTCTGCTCTGCGGGGAGCCTGCTTCCTCCTCTCTCTCTGCCTGCCTCTCTGCCTAGTTGTGATTTCTCTCTGTCAAATAAATAAAATAAAATAAAAATACTATGAGACACACACACACAAAATACTATGAGCTACAATGTGTACTTGAAAAGGTATATTTGAAGTATATGTATATATATATATATATATATGTCTGAAGGTCAGTCCAGACATTTATTCAAACCACACTGTTACTGTTGGTATTCAATTGTATGTCTCCTCATTTTTCAGTGTTGGAAGAAGTAATGAACATTGAGAATAGAGTTAAATTATATCCACTTCTCAAATGCGCTAAGAAGAAATGGGATAAACTATAAAAACTATGTTCCCCACTCAATTTTGTTGTTTGTTTCTGGTTTCTTTAATATTTGCTTTAATAATATGTGGGAGCCAAGAACAGGTCACTCCAAGATGGACCATACTGGCATAAAGATTATTTTGAGATGAAGGCACAATTGAAGCCTCCCAGGCTGAAAAGAAATTTTGCCCTTCTGAGAGCTTCATAGAAGAACCTAAATTGGGGGTCTTTTCCTGAATAAGGATGATCACCAGAAATAAATTTTATCTGAGTCACCTATCTGTATGGCAGGGCAAATATCTGATTACCAAAGATCCACTGTTCTTACTGCCTTGTAAATTGCTTTTTTTCCCTTTGAAGTCCCAGACCCCTACTGACCCTTTCTCCTTAGTTCAGGATGACATATATGCCTTGTTTTGCCTCACTTTAGAATTTCCATGTCTGTGTGGATTACTTGTATACATGAGATTAAATTTTATTTTCTCCTCTTAATTTATCTCATATCAGTTTGATTCTTAGCCCAGCTAGAAGGACCTAGAAGGCAACAGGAAATCTGAGAAAAATAAGCAAATAAGGTGAAAGGTGATAGAATTGAAACTTAATTAGGTATGGGAAATTAGGGAATGAGAGGTCATGTAAAGATTTCTTAATCTGTACGCAGTTTGCATTTCCATTAACTTTGTTGTACGCAAGATTAAAGAACTACTTTATGTATGTAATTTTGTGTGAATAAATTTGTAGCACTGCTTCACATGACTGTATGCTTCATATGCTCTATATGACACACTAGAAATTCAGACAAGGGAGACTGAACATTTAGTAGTTTGTTTTCTTTAGGACTTCTCCAGATTTTCTAACAACAAAGTTTTCCAGGGGGGATAAAAACGGAAGACAATCAGAACAAGTCAGAAGGCACTATGTTCAGAAACATTGCAAGAAGAAAATAAATTAAAAGTAGGCCTAGGTCAGTTAGAAAAGGAAGAAGTGTTATTAACTATGGTCACCTTGCTGTATATTAGATCCTTGGAACTGATTTATCTTATTTAGCTGGAAATTTGTGCTCTTTGACCAGGATGCTTTAATGTTCTAACTATAACAACAATGTCAAAATGGTAATTATGTAAGGTAACGGAGGTATTAACTAACCTTATTGTGTTAAAGATTTTGCAGTACGTAAGTGTATCAAATCATCATACTGTTCACCTTAAACTTACACAATGTTTCATATCAATTATATCTCAATAAAGCTGAAAAATCCAACCAAACAAAAACATTTACATATATTATTTTTAACATAGGCTTTACTTTATATATTATTTTACCATTTAATTTTAGTTATAACTTCAAATGAAAGTAATTTATGTAGACCAATAAACATTTCGTAAATAACGGAAAAAAATAATTACCGCTTTGTGGTTTGGAAGGGGCACTAGGTACCAGAAGTAAACATAACAGCGCACTTTTTGGAAGTATGCCAGCACTGTTGAAATATTACCAGGAAACACAACACATTATAAATATTTGTGATTCATCCCTTCCCCCAACTTCTAAAGAGGAAGGATGGTTTTCTGAGAAACCACTTAGTGTTCACTAATCAGGCTAATGATAGAATAAACCATACATCGGTACATGAGAAAGTGTGAGAGGTAAAAAGGGGCAAAAAGAGAGAAACTTCCTTGGAAGTGGAATATATACAGGAGGAAAGAGGAAAAGGAAAGTGAATGAATAAAGTTATTAGAAAAAGTACAATAATAAAGAGATATATTTCTTTTTTTTAATATAATGCCTTATTCATCTCCTGACAGAAATCTATAGTAAATTACTGAAGTATTCTTCAAAGGTTTAATGTTGAATTTATGCTTCTTTTAAATGTCACACAATGCTGGAACTGGCCTTAAGATGGCTTCTTCTACATTTGCATTACACACATGTAAAATGAAATGTGTATGAATAGTTTACAAGCAGAAGACAGAATGAGATTAGAGAGTAATTAGAGGGGCAGCCAGGCAGTGAGAGTAGCTAAGTCATTTTACTAGATGGGAAGTTACCCTAGTTGATAGTTATTCTGGCTGTATTTGAAGTAGCCGTGGGGTGCTCGCTTCGGCAGCACATATACTAAAATTGAAGTAGCCTTGGGTGCTGAAGCTATGAAGCTCTTCTCTCTCCTCCATGCCCAAACTTCTATACTTCTTGGGCTTTTAAAACCACAATGTATTACTATTTCACTTTTTTATATATTAATATGTGTCCTAATAATATTTATTCTCTATTTTGGGAAAACCAAAAAACAAACAACAACAACAAAAACAAACAAAAAGCCTAATAGAAAGAATAGTTATGCTAAGTCATACTGAAGTAAAATTTTGGATTTTTCAGTCATTCAAGGTTATAGTACTTTTGCAACATAATGCTGTAAATACACAGGATTTTCCAAAAGTATAGACTACTTTACAGCAGGTTTTATCAAAATTAACCTTTGGGTATTAATTTTTCTTAAAGACTCTGATCATTGTACTGAATATTAATGTTTCTATGCAAAATACACTATTTTAGTCTCACCAGATAGGACTGTAGAGCTAAAAGGATACTGGGGTGTCTATACTCCGTTTCAAAGAAAGAAAATTCTGAATGACTAGATCAACTCCTTTGATTTTCTTTTTCTTTATTTTTTTTAAGATTTTATTTATTTATTTGTCAGAGAGAGAGAGACAGAGAGAGAAAGATCACAAGTAGGCAGAGAGGCAGGCAGAGGCAGAGGGAGAAGCAGGCTCCCTGCTGAGCAAGGAGCCTGATATGGGACTCGATCCCAGGATGCTAGGATCATGACCTGAGCAGAAGGCAGCTGCTTAACCAACTGAGCCACCCAGATGTCCCTGATTTTCTTTTTCTTGTAATATAAAGAGAAGATATGTTAGATTCCTGAATCTAGAAATCAATTAAAATAACTGTTTTACTTTAAAAGTTGAGAAAGCTAGGGGCACCTGGTGACTCAGTTGGTTAAGCGTCGGATTCTTGGTTTCGTCTCAGGTCATGATCTCATGGGTCAGGAGATTGAGCCCCATGTTGGGCTCCCTGCTTAGTAGGGAGTCTACTTGAGATACTCTCCCTCTGCCTCTCTTCCCACTTTCACTATCTCTTTCTCTCTCTCTCTCTCTCTCTCTCTCTCTCTAAAATAAATAAATAAATCTTAAAAAAAGATGAGAAAGCTAACATTTGAATTTTAAGGCAGTTATTGATAGTAGTGATGTTTTACTTGCAAGCAACTGAAATGTAATTGAAATATATGTAATAAAGCTATAATATTTTAAGAATCTATTTTTGATATCCAGTACTAAAAATACTAATATAAATGAAAGAAAACATTGAAATGGCACATATATTTCCATTCAGCTAACAAGCAACGCCCTATTGATAAATGACTAGACTTCTCTGAGCTGATCTAAAATGAACTGATTGCTTAACAAACCTATTAAAGACAAATCAGTCAAAAAAAAAAGTATTTCAGAACATTCATGATATACACTTTTTTTTCCCATATGCTCATAGGTAGAACTCACCTATATTTTCTATACATTCACCCTTTATACTTTTGTTATATTTTCCACCACCATGTTTATTTTACAGCTCAGTGGGTTTCTTTTTTTCCAACCCAACAAGTATTCTTCCATGGTAGATTTTTTTATTAATTATTTTTATTAACATATGATGTATTATTTGCCCCAGGGGTACAGGTCTGTGAATGGTCAGGCTTACACACTTAACAGCATTCATCATTTCACATACCATGGTAAAAAAAGATTTTAACCTTTCTCTATCCCCAATCTCTTCATAGTATATATTGCCTTTGGCTCTAATGAAAATGCAGATATTCCTAAGAGAGACTGATTATTCCTATTGCAACCCTCTAGAATGAAAAACATTCACTCACTTTGCTCCATATGCTATCCAGGTGGCAGGGATGGTTGTATTCTACATAGCCACTGGAATATAGCCAAACCAGTACCTTATCCAGGATGAGAGGAAAACAAGGGTGAGAGAAGAAGAGATGAGATGCAAATTGGACAGTTGGACAGAGAGACACTTGAATTGGTATAACTTTGAGAGATAGAAAAAGAGAGGGAGGGTGTTTGTAATACTTTTACATAATTTTGAAATAATTACAGTGACCTAGAAAGAAACCATAATGCAGTGGTGATGAGACAGAGATTGACTGATGAATTAGAAAGTGAGGAACAGGGCGCCTGGGTGGCTCAGTGGTTTAAGCCGCTGCCTTCGGCTCAGGTCATGATCTCAGGGTCCTGGGATCGAGTCCCGCGTCGGGCTCCCTACACTGAAGGGAGCCTGCTTCCCTCTCACTCTCTCTGCCTGCCTCTCTGCCTACTTGTGATCTCTCTCTGTCAAAATTAATAAATAAAATCTTTAAAAAAAAAAAAAAAAGAAAGAAAGTGAGGAACAATGGGGCACCTGGATGGCTTAGTAGGTTAGTGTCCAACTCTTGATTTTTGGCTCAGGTCATGATCTCAGGATTGTGAGATAAGCCCTGAATTAGGCTTCATACTGGTGTGGAGCTTGCTTAAGATTCTCTCTTTCCCATTCCCTCTGTCCCTCCCTACCACCACTCACTGATGCTCAATCTCTCTCTTTTAAAAAAAGGAAGAAAGAAAGAAAAAAGAAATTGAGGAACAAGAGATAGAATATCTCTTCTGCTATTGATGTCAATACAACTTTCTGTGCTGGAGAAAAATAAAACACCCTTGGGTAGGGTAGTATATATATAATGTCATTTAGTGACGTTCCCCTTCACCAAGACATCAACTCTACTTCAGTTCTTCAATTCAATTCAATTCTACTGTGTGGAAGGAAAAAGGATCTTGTTGCATGGAGCCAAACTAGGGAAGACAAAATAAAGGTATAGTGATTTCTAATAAACTCATGGGTAGTACATTTTAATTACTGAAAAATTTTATAATTTGTCTTAGGATATCTTCTAATTGAATACTATTACACATGGAACGCATGAAACATAAAGTCAAATTTAGAACTGTTTTAAATTAATGGAAATAACACTAACCATTGATTTTCCCCACATTAACTTATCTTCTTTTTTATGTGTGGGCTGATCAAGTTTAAGTAGGGGTCTACATGCATCTTACCTAAATCTCTATTTGGATTCAGTAAAATTAATAATTTATTCTCAATTTTAATAGCTGTCAATTTATGAATTGATATTTTGTGTCGAGAGAGAGAATGAGAGGGATAGTGAGAGAACACAAGCACGGGGAGTGGCAGGCAGAGGGAGAGGGAGAAGCAGGCTCTTTGCTCAGCAGGGAGCCCAATGCCAGCTTGATCCCAGGACCCCAGGATTATGACCTGAGCTGAAGGCAGATGTTTAACTGACTGGGGCCACCCAGGTGCTACAGACTCAATATACTACAGAGATACTTTTAGAATCACTTCCTTTAGAGTTGCCAAGATTGTATTTGCCTGTTTTCTCATACAATACCAATGTTGGAATCTGACACACAGAAACAAAGCACACTACAATACAAAAGAAGCAAACATATTAAAGAGAAATTAGCTTTAAGAAGCTCTGACAGATGCAAAGAGCTTCACACACATTCTTTGTGATGTTTAACATATGTTGTCAATTAAAAATTGCTTAAGAAATATTTAACAAGACAGATCTATCACATTTGGAGTTTATGGAAGTAGTTTTTGCATATTGTCTTATTTTACTTTTGCATATTTAACTTAAAAAAGCAAAGTTTATTTCCTCAGTGGTGTCTTAATTATTTTCTTTGAAAGATGCATTTTTGATACTTATTTTCCATAGGTGGTAAATATATTTCCATTAACTTTTTATTATTATTATTTTATTTATTTGACAGAGAGAAATCACAACTAGGCGGAGAGGCAGGCAGAGAGAGAGGAGGAAGCAGGCTCCCTGTGGAGCAGAGAGCCCGATGTGGGGCTCAATCCCAGGACCCTGGGATCATGACCTGAGCCGAGGGCAGAGGCTTTAACCCACTGAGCCACCCAGGTGCCCCTTCCATTAACATTTCATGGCTAACTATACATAAAATATTTAACATGATCAATTAAGAGGTATTTATTTCCTATTAAAATTTTTAATACTTCTAACTAGCTGTATTTAAAGTTTAATCATTTCCTGATAGTGGAGACTTTGTGCTGTTTGAAAAATATTGTTGAGATACACACATACATATATTTATGTAATATATTTACTACTGCTAGAATAGATGTTGAATAAATACTGACATAGAATCAAAACCAATTTTGATATAGAATCCTGGAGAGGTATGTCAAATGTAACCTACAAAATTTGTAAAATAAATTGAAGACAACTCATCCCATGATAAATGACATTATCATTGTCAGATTTTGGCAAAATCATTTGCTAGGTGATAATTTAGTGATAGGGACGGCAGCATCTCCAGAAGATCCCTATTATCAAGTATAATACTAGACTGAAAATGGTCTTCATGACCATGGTAATTAATTAGGCCTTCAATAATTTTATTAGTGCAGTTCATTTTGGGATCAAGTAAATTTACCCATGATTTAACATATAAAAAGACAAACACATTAATTATGAGACAAAATGAAACATAAAATCTTCACATGCCCTCAACTCTTTCAAAGAGCAAATCGATGGTGTTTGTAAATCCAGATGGAATATTGATTCAGTAAATTGTTTAATGTACATGGCTTAGTGATGAATAGATTTATTTCCACATCCTTTTTTTTTTCCTTTTTTTCATTATCCAGTGGATGTGTTGGGTATCCATAGGGGTGCAAGAGCTTGTTCTGGGTACAGGACAAGATAGACTGTGATAAACAGTCTGTAGACTGGTAGACTGTCTGTAGACTTCAAGTCTATAGACAAGATAGACTTGAAACTATTTCTGCCCATATATCTGTTTATTCATTGGTTGCTTTATCATTTATGTCCTATATTAAGTTAGGCCTACATATTTAACCCCATGACATAACTAGAGAGGTTTCCCTGGAAAGAGTTTCAATCCATATGAAGCAGCCCAGCTTCTCTATCTGTTAATAAATGAGCTAGTATTGACAATTTACTATAAGAAAATCACATATGGTATTGATTAGTGTCAGTGAACAGAAATCCTAAAAACAAATACAGATCATTGGTTCTCAGTCTTGAAATCACATACTTTTTAGAGCTATTCATACTGTAGATAAGAAAGCAAAGAGAAAAAGAAAAGAAAGGGAGAATGAGGGGAAGGGAAAGGAGAGGAGGAGAAGAAAGTGTAGGGAGGGAAGGGAAGGAGGGAGGGAGGAAGAGAAGGAAGAAGAAGCAGTAGTCATTTTGATATGTCTAGTAGAACAATACATTATTTTGATTCTTGTTACTTTACCTACATTTTTAAAATAGCACCTTTGAAAACCTTGGTGAGTAGGTTTTGTATTTATTATAAATACCCTCTTTTCCCAGCAAGTTTTGAATTTCCAGGTAAAACTTTTGTTGGTTAATTGCTAATATTTTAATTATTTTGACACAGTTTGTAATAGAGCATATCCCCAGGCTCCCTCTGAATCTCCTTTATTCCTTAATTTGTGAATTGACAATTTTCAAGGGGACAATTTAACTCAAAAAGCATAATTTTTAAAATGTTTAAAGATTTATGTATTCACAACTTCTTGTATGCATTGTTTCCTTATTTGTACCACATAATTTCATATTGATGTATAAACACACTATGGCTTTGGGAAAATAAGATCCTTTCCTTATTTAGAGCTTATAAGCTTGTAATGGTTCCTTTCATCTTTTTATTGAAGTTTCTTGTTTTCTAATTAGATGCAATCTCAAGTATCAGGTATATGGTTATTAATATTCTTATTTTAGTGAAATTGATGAGAAAAGAATCTGTAAATATTATTGTTTGGTATTCTTCATCCTCCTTTGTTTTGATTATGATACAATATCTTTATATTAAAACTAAAGTGAAGTTGGTATAGAGGTACATGGAAGGCATCAAATAGCAAAAGACCAAGCATTAGTACCTAATCCCTCTAGATATGAGAAAATAAATGTGTGTGTGTGTGTGTGTGTGTGTGTGTGTGTGTGTCTATGTCCCTGACACATGTGAAAATACTTTGCCAAGTGTTTTCCCCACCCATTTTATTATGAGCTCAGTTCTCTATACATGTCTGGCAGCAGAAAATTCTTCAGAAACAAAGCTGCAGTGCAGAGCTTTGAACTTTCATTATTTTATTGAAAAATCTAAATTTCTTTTTTTTTCACTGCCACTCTAGATGTCTAACAGAAAATGAGAGTTTATAGCAGCAGAGAAGTGGCTGAGTAGGCAATGACAGCTGAGGTTAAAATAAATAGATTTCCCATGCAAGATCTGGAGCTGTCAACACTGTCAGTCTATACTCATGATAAGCACACCATTTTAAACCTTTGGCAAGACTTTTTCCAGCCTTCTCCAACTTTGTTTAATCTCACAGTGCTCCGTATAGCTCAGTCTGTCTGCAACAATGTGCAACAAGTACAATGGCTGTTTCTACCATAAAAATACTGGAGATATTGCTGTCCTACTATCATAGATATTCAAGCTATCCTATACCCCAAGTGACCTCACATAGAGACTCCTTTAGGGTGTAATATTTATCCCCCTTGATGTTAACTATAATGTCTAAAATGTATAGATAATTTGTGCAATGTATGCTTTTTAGCTGCCACTACATGGATGAATTTTTGTGTAATGTTTTATTTGTTTTAATTCTACTCATGATGATAAACTTAATTTTAGGGATATGGTCTTTTCAGCTTACTATCTCTAGTTATTTGAACCTAATAAAACATACATCTTTGTGTGAATTTTCCCAGAAATGTACCTTAAGACAAGGATTTGAGTGCAAGAATCAATTTGGAACGTACACCAATCACTGGCTTAAGAGTAGAGAAGTAAGACCATCTAAAGGAAGGCAGCAAATAAAATGTGAATTTGAAGGCCAACTTTGGGCCATTGGAACTATCTGGAAACCATAGAAAATGGAATAGAAAAAAAATTCAGAGTTATTTAACTTATAAAGGAGCCAATTGGGGTATTTGTATACTATCTCCAGTAAAATATTGGATTAAGGCTACTCTCAGTGCTTTGTAATTGCCCTTCAGAGAAAACTTTTAGACAAAAAGATGCAGATCCTGGGAGTGGAAAGTCCTTAGTGAACACTGAAAATGTAAAGCTTGAGTATGGCTAGGGTTTTAGCTGTATCTGGTATTCTTGATCTTCACATTCTTAAAATTCCCACCCAATCATCTTTACTTTTTTAAATACATAAAGAATCCAGCACACTCACTACATACATTGATAAACCAAGTCTTCATAATTTATTAAATATCTTGTTTGGAATGGCTTCAAAAGTAAATTGGAGGGAAATAAAAAATAAGATAATCAGTGATACCATCCTTTCTTTTAGTTTCAGAGCGAAGAAAAGCAGAGATTTAGAGTGGTGACTTCAAGAAGTGGAATAAAGTCTGATATATTTTTTATGGATGAGGAAAATTACCTCAAATTGGTATGACAATGAGAATTATCTAATAGAATAAGAAAATAATAATGCCAAAAAAGAGAGGAGAATTTAGTAAAGGCATCATTACAATTCTGGTGGAAAGTTTGGCTTCTGTTACTTTGTACCATTAGTACAGAATAAAAGAAAAGAAGGCAGAATCTGTAATCACAGATGCAGGTAAATGAGTGGTGGTAGGTGTATGTCTAAGTTCTTCTCAGAAGACGTCAATATTTAAATATAATGGTGAGTGACCTTATTAGTGTGAATAATACTGGATAATGAAGGAAGAGCTGGAGGTTGAAGAAAAAGAAGGTTTATGAAAGAGTTTTCAAGGAGAATGGGAGAATATACAGAGTAGAGAAATTTGTTATGAATTCTAAGAATATCAAGAAACTAGCTGAGATTTAATAATTATGCTTTACACAAAGGAATGCTTTTTTAAATTTTTTATTTATTTCTTATTTTTTTATAAACATATAATGTATTTTTATCCCCAGGGGTACAGGTCTGTGAATCGCCAGGTTTACACACTTCACAGCACTCACCATAGCACATACCCTCCCCATTGTCCATAACCCCTCTTCCTCTCTCCAAACCCCCCCTCCACCCCAGCAAACCTCAGTTTTTTTTGTGAGAGTAAGAATCACTTATGGTTTGTCTCCCTCCCAATCCCATCTTGTTTCACTTATTCTTCTCCTATCCCCCTAACCCCCCATGTTGCATCTCCACATCCTCATATCAGAGAGATCATATGATAGTTGTCTTTCTCCAATTGACTTATTTCACTAAGCATGATACCCTCTAGTTCCATCCACATCATCGCAAATGGCAAGATTTCATTTCTTTTGGTGGCTACATAGTATTCCATTGTGTATATATACCACCTCTTCTTTATCCATTCATCTGTTGATGGACATCTAGGTTCTTTCCATAATTTGGCTATTGTAGACATTGCTGTTATAAACATTCAGGTGCACATGCCCCTTCAGATCACTACGTTTGTATCTTTAGCGTAAATACCCAGTAGTGCAATTTCTGGGTCATAGGGTAGTTCTATTTTCAACATTTTGAGGAACCTCCATGCTGTTTTCCAGAGTGGTTGCACCAGTTTGCATTCCCACCAACAGTGTAGGAGGGTTTCCCTTTCTCTGCATCCTCGCCAGCATCTGTCATTTCCTGACTTGTTAATTTTAGCCATTCTGACTGGTGTGAGGTGAAATCTCATTGTGGTTTTGATTTGTATTTCCCTGATGCAGAGTGATGTGGAGCACTTTTTCATGTGTCTGTTGGCCATCTGGATGTCTTCTTTGCAGAAATGTCTGTTCATGTCCTCTGCCCATTTCTTGATTGGATTGTTTGTTCTTTGGGTGTTCAGTTTGCTAAGTTCCTTATAGATTTTGGACACTAGCCTTTTATCTGATATGTCATTTGCAAATATCTTCTCCCATTCTGTCCGTTGTCTTTTGGTTTTGTTAACTGTTTCCTTTGCTGTGCAAAAGCTTTTGATCTTGATGAAATCCCAATAGTTCATTTTTGCCCTTGCTTCCCTTGCCTTTGCTGATGTTCCTAGGAAGATGTTGCTGTGGCTGAGGTCGAAGAGGTTGCTGCCTGTGTTTTCCTCAAGGACTTGGATGGATTCCTTTCTCACATTGAAGTCCTTCATCCATTTGGAGTCTATTTTCGTTTTGTGGTGTAAGGAAGTGGTCCAATTTCATTTTTCTGCATGTGGCTGTCCAATTTTCCCAGCACCATTTATCGAAAAGGCTGTCTTTTTTCCATTGGACATTCTTTCCTGCTTTGTCGAAGATTAGTTGACCATAGAGTTGAGGGTCTATTTCTGGGCTCTCTATTCTGTTCCATTGATCTATGTTTTTGTGCCAGTACCATGCTGTCTTGATGATGACAGCTTTGTAATAGAGCTTGAATTCCGGAATTGTGGTGCCACCAACTTTGGCTTTCTTTTTCAACATTCCTTTGTCTATTCGAGGTCTTTTGTGGTTCCATATAAATTTTAGGATTATTTGTTCCATTTCCTTGAAAAAAATGGATGGGATTTTGATAGGGATTTCATTAAATGTGTAGATTGCTTTAGGTAGCATAGACATTTTCACAATATTTATTCTTCCAATCCAGGAGCATGGAAAATTTTTCCATTTCTTTGTGTCTTCCTCAATTTCTTTCATGAGTACTTTATAGTTTTCTGCATATAGATTCTTAGCCTCTTTGGTTAGGTTTATTCCTAGGTATCTTATAGTTTTGGGTGCAATTATAAATGGGATTGACTCCTTAATTTCTCTTTCTTCTGTCTTGTTGTTGGTGTACAGAAATGCAACTGATTTCTGTGCATTGATTTTATATCCTGACACTTTACTGAATTCCTGTACAAGTTCTAGCAGTTTTGGAGTGGAGTCTTTTGGTTTTCCACATATAGTATTATATCATCTGTGAAGAGTGATAGTTTGACTTCTGCTTTGCCAATTTAGCTGCCTTTAATTTCTTTTTGTTTTCTGCTTGCTGAGGCTAGGACTTCTAGTATTATGTTGAATAGTAGTGGTGATAATGGACATCCCTGCCGTGTTCCTGACCTTAAAGGAAAAGCTTTCAGTTTTTCTCCATTGAGAATGATATTTGCGGTGGGTTTTTCATAGATGGCTTTGATAATGTTGAGGTATGTGCCCCCTATCCTTACACTTTGAAGAGTTTTGTTCAGGAAGGCATGCTGTACTTTGTCAAATGCTTTTTTAGCATCTATTGAGAGTATCATATGGTTCTTGTTCTTTCTTTTATTAATGTGTTGTATCACATTGATTGATTTGTGGATGTTGAACCAACCTTGCAGCTCTGGGATAAATCCCACTTGGTCGTGGTGAATAATCCTTTTAATGTACTGTTGAATCCTATTGGCTAGTATTTTGGTGAGAATTTTTGCATCTGTGTTCATCAAGGATATTGGTCTGTAGTTCTCTTTTTTGGTGGGATCCTTGTCTGGTTTTGGGATCAAGGTGATGCTGGCCTCATAAAATGAGTTTGGAAAGGAATGGTTATTTTTAAGTAGAAATTATTATCACATCTGGAATAAAAATTCATCACCTGTAGGATAAAGACAAAGTAGTTATCTGTAATGTCCTGCATTATGCAACCTCTGGAGAGCCATCTAATATGTCCACTGCCCACTGCCTACCACCCACCTTACTTTATCTACTCAAGTCAAACTGGCCTCTTTTTGCTTTATAAGCCCTGTCAGAGTGGCTTCTGTCTCTAATATTTTACATTATTTCCTCTTCCTGGAAATCTTTTACCCTGATAAAGGCCTGGCTTGCCCCTTCAGTTTCTTCTAATATACATCACTGTTCTCTTGTAAGAGAAGCCTTCCCAGCTATGTAGATAGTATAGTGTCCCCCATATTCTGTGTCCTTCTTATCCTACCTTACTTTTCTTCATAGCACTTATCAATGGTTGGTTTATACATCATTAAGTTTTTTTCCTTTAGACCATAAGCTTTGTATCAGAAGGAGCTTTGCTGTGTTCATTGTTTTATCCCCACTGACACAAAATCAGTGCCTGAAATTCAGTGAACATTTATTGAAATGAATTGAGTTATAAAAGGATATAATTCATAAGTATATTTACCAATTCATGTAGTACTACTTTTACAAATTTTCATTTTGAATATTTAGAACCAACTGTAAGAGATATTAAAAGGGAATGATTAGATATGTAGAAAAGTATAAAGCAGGAAAAAAAGATTCATGAACTGAATACTGGTCTTTTCTTGATAAAAATTAACAAATGATAAAAATATACTGGTGAATATCATAATCAGTTTTACTGAGATTGATTTGAATATGACAGCAATTTTTGACAATAACTGTTAACTCAGGACAGATTCAGCTGTTGTGAGTTAGATGTATGTTCCTGCCAGCTTCAATATTTCATAAAGTATAGTGTCCCCCACTATAAAATAGTGTCCTCACTTATAGTGTCCCCCACTATAAAAATGTTCTGCATTTTTATAGTTTTCTGTATATATGTTAAACAAAGGAAAATGAGTTGCAATAAACTATGTATTATTTATATTTGTCAAAGATGTTCAGATCACTTAAGTTCTCTTTTTATCTTCAACTTTTGATATTTTAATTATGATGTTTCTTGATATGGATCTTTTTGGATTCATCTTCTTAGGAATCCTTAGGCTTTCTGGATCTGGATGTGTGTTTCCTTGCCCAAGTCAGGAATATTTTCAACCGCTGCTTCTTCGATTACATTTTCTGCCCCTTTCTCTCTTCTTCAGGGACCCATATAATGCAAATATGATTCTGCTTAATGTTGTCACATATAGGTCCCTTTAGCTATCTTCACTTCTTTTCATTCTTTTTCTTTTTGCTGTTCTGTTGGGTGAGTTCTAGTGCTCTGTTTTCTAAATCACTTTTCTTCTGCTTCCTCTGGTCTGCTGGTGAATCCCTGTAGTGTCTTTTTCGGGTTCAGTCATTGTATTCTTTATGTGTATGACATCTTTTTTGGTACTTTCTTATATTTCCCCTCTTTCTGTTGAAGTTTTCACTATGTTCATCTATTCTTTTTTTTTCCAAGTTCAGTAAGCATCTTATGACCATTATTTTGAACTCTTCATCAGGTGAATTACTCATCTCCATTTCATTATTTTTTTCCCCTCACGTTTTATCTTGTTCTTTTATTTGGGACATTTTCCCATTTCCTCATTTTCCTTGATTCTCTGTTTGTCTCCGTGTATAGGCAAAATAGCTACCTTTCCCTGTCTTGAAGGAGTACCCTTGTGTAGGAGATAAAAATTATATTTATTTACTTCCCTACTCTTGGTTGTCACTAGAACTTTTGTGATTGTCTAAGCAGCCTAATTTATTCTTGATAGTTCCAGTTGTTGAGGGTATGCCAAGACCTGTCAGTGTCCCAAAGGGAAGGATCTTAGTCAGCACCTAGTTTCAGGCTGATTGAAGACCATATGCTCAGGCAATAGCTTTTAAAGTGTGGAAAATATAGAGCCTGTGGGATCACAATTGTAAACCTCAAGGGCCTCCAGACCAGGTGATCTGAAGCCATTCCTTGAGCAACAATCATAAAAAATTGGGGCTTCAGATGACTATAAGCTACTTTCTGGGAGGTACCGGAGAGCTGTAGTGAGGCTGCAAGAAAGCACAAAGATGGTATCCCCTGGCCTACAGTTCACTGGGAACACCTCCATAGTCTTTATACATGTATGGCAAACCTTAAGTCTGAAACTCGAGGACAAGTAAATAGGACTATTTCACAGAAAGATTAGGTGTATGTTTCATTCTACTGTTTATCCTTGGGAGGATAGCCTGCCAAAAACTGTCTCTGCAATTATTACAGTCTTGTGCAGATCTCCCTGGTACCAGAGCTAGGTGATCCACAAGCATCCCCTATGTGGACTGTGTGTGCTTGCTCGTTTTAGTGAGGCAGCAAGAGAGCACAGGACCAGAGCACACCCATCAGTTTTCTTAGGGTTTTAAGAGAACACAAGGCCAGCACTACCAAGATAGAGGGAGAGCACATAAATGATACCTCCCAGTTCCTCTCTCTCTCTATAAAGAGTCCCAACAGGCTCCTTTTTCCAGCTAATGTTTTAAGATTATAAAATAAATCTTTGCATATGGTCTAAGCACTTTTTAAGCTGCTGCTTTCAGCTAGTTCTTGGAGTAAGTCTGCACATGAGCCCCTTAAGAGAAGTATCTCAGTCCCCTGCTACACTGTGGGTTTCCTGGGCATGAACTCTGTACATTTTCAAATACAGATGTTTTAAGGGCTCAACTATCGCAGGTCCCAGAGCTTGCTGATGTGAGACACAAACCTCTCAATCCTCATGGAGAAACCCTGGATTTTTGAGCTCCTATCCAATATGTAGGTTGCTGTGCCAAGGTGGAGTTTTTGGTGAGACCATGTCTTTACCTCTTTCTTTATCCATCTCAGTGTAGCACTTTCACCATTTGTTATGAAGGAGCTGTTCAACTAGCTTCCCAGTGCTTTTTAATTAGAGAATTTTTTATATGTACCTTTAGATTCAGTGCATCTGGGGGCAGAGGAAGTTCAGTATCTCCATACATCACCCCCTTGCAGGACCTCCCCCAAAGTTGTATTTTTTTTTTTTAAGATTTTATTTATTTATTTGACAGAGAGATCACAAGTAGGCAGAGAGGCAGGCAGAGAGAGAGGCAGGCAGAGAGAGAGGAGGAAGCAGGCTCCCTGCGGAGCAGAGAGCCCGATGCGGGGCTCGATCCCAGGACCCTGAGATCATGACCCGAGCCGAAGGCAGCGGCTTAATCCACTGAGCCACCCAGGTGCCCCAAAAGTTGTATTTTTTTGAGATTTTTATTTATTTATTTGACATACAGAGAGCACAAGCAGGGGGAGCAGCAGGTGGAGGGAGAGGGAGAAGCAGGCCCCCCACCAAGTAGGGAACCCTACATGGGCTCTATCCCAGGGCCCTGGGATCATGACCTGAGCCAAAGGCAGACATTTAACTGACTAAGCCACCCAGGCACCTCAAAATGTCATATTTTTTTAATGTTAACACCATGCTATAGTTCTTTAAAACACTTAATATAACTAGTCCCATTCTGTTTTCTCTGATCTTTAAAAAATTCTCCCTACATTCTTGTTTTGTTCTAAACAAAATTTAAAGGATGTTCTTGCATTCCTCTTTTTAATTTTGTTAAATAAGTCACTTATAAAACTCTCTGGGCCTTTCTGGTGGACAGAACTAAGAAATACTATGTATTTGTTTATGTCTAAGTGAATTCTTCCTACTCTTATACAGTTTTCACTTAAATGTAATTTTTTAAAATATCTGTTTCTATTTTAACTTACTTTATACATTTGGTTCCTTAAATATATAGATGCAATTGCTTATTTGCTTCATCTTAAAAAACACCTACAATAATTTTGAAACAACAATACCAATAGTACAACTAAGATGATTGAATACACTGTTTTTTTTTAAGATTTTATTTTATTTAGAAGAAAGAAGGAGAGAAAGAGTGAGAATCCATAAGCAGGTGGGGGCAGTGAGTAAAGTGAGAGAGAAAAGCAGACTCCCTGCTGAGCTGGGAGCACTCTGGCTCTATAACAGGACCCTGAGATCATGGCCTGAGCCAAAGGCAAACACTAAACTGACTGAACCACCAGGTACTCCTAAAGTTTAAGATTACTTTCTGATTATTTTTGTCTTTAGAATAAATCTCATTAGCGGGGCGCCTGGGTGGCTCAGTGGGTTAAGCCGCTGCCTTGGGCTCGGGTCATGATCTCGGGGTCCTGGGATCGAGTCCCGCATCGGGCTCTCCGCTCAGCGGGGAGCCTGCTTCCCTCTCTCTCTCTCTGCCTGCCTCTCTGTCTACTTGTGATCTCTCTCTGTCAAATAAATAAATAAAATATTAAAAAAAAAATCTCATTAGAAACATTTAGTTGAATACTTGGTTTTAGTGTCACTTGAAAAATACTTTTTTCTGCATGGTCATTTCACAAATTGATAGAAAAATAAGATGGTTTATTTCAGATTTATTTCACTTAGGGGGAATTGAATACTGTCTTCATAGATCAAATTTTGTCTTTCAATTATGGATAACATCTACATAATACCAACATTAAAAAGTACGTAAGAGAAATCTCATTTCCATCACTAGCCTCTCTAATATGTACTCTCATTTTCCCTGTAAGTAGTGCCTTTATTTGTATTTGCTTTTTCCCCTTTTACTGTTTATTTTTTCCATAGAAACATAATATACACAATTCCCATCCTGTCAATAAATTTTGCATACATGTATATGCTTGATACTATATATAAATTATATATATAGTTAATGTATATTTTTAAATTTTACATATTATGAGTACATTTTCAAAAAGGTATGGGTATAGATTATGTGTATATGTATGCATATATTTCCTTCCTCCTTTTGTAAACAAAGAAACTTATAATAATCCTCTCTTTTTTTATCAACAAAATGTCCTAGATATGATTCCCTATCACTATTAGATAATATAATTAATTGATTTTTGCAAGTGAAATTTAACTACATCACTCTGTAGTTAAAGAAGTTTATTCAACTAATTACGTATGGATGGACATTTCGTGTCTTCTAGTTTTGTTATATTAAACATTGACTTGCCTTGTCTCTAAATTGCATTTTGTCTGTGTATTTTAGATAGGAAATGAGACTAGTATTGTTCGCTTAACGGGTAAATGACTATGATGTAAGTTGATACCAGTTTGTAATTTGTTTTTCACTCAGCTTATTGTATTTTTCTTTTTTTTTATAAGATCTTTTTAATTTTTTTATTTTTTACTTTTTTTTTAAGATTTTATTTATTTATTTGATAGAGAGAGATCACAAGTAGATAGAGAGGCAGGCAGAGAGAGAGAGAGGGAAGCAGGCTCTCTGCTGAGCAGAGAGCCCGATGCGGGACTCGATCCGAGGACCCTGAGATCATGACCTGAGCCGAAGGCAGCGGCTTAACCCACTGAGCCACCCAGGCGCCCATGTATTTTTCTTTATTTTTCTCCCTGTAGTGAAATTTATTAAGCTATTTTTCTAATTACATCTGGATTTTGTGTAAGAATTTGAAAAGTCTCCAACTACAAATGAACTTAAATGTTTTCAGTATTACCTATTTTTGCAATTTTCATATTTCAGTTGGAATTTTTAATTGTTTAGTGTGAAGAACAGATCCAGTTTTATCATTTAAAAGGTATATATGGATACCAAATCCCATCAATACCAATTTTTAAAAGGTGAAAATTTTCACACTTATTTAATATGCTATCTTCAAGTATGTTACCTTTCCATAATTACTCCATATTATGGAATTTCTTTTTTATTTTACATTGATCTTTCCACCTATTTCTATACCACAATATTGTTATGATTATAAAGGTTTTATAAAATGTTTTAAGAACTGACTGGTAATGTTAACAAATTATGTCATGTTTTTATTTTTCAGAATTATCCTAGCTAGTCTTATTATTTTATGTTCTTACAGACTTTATATTAGGATTGACTAAATCTAGAGATAAAAAAGACATTTTTGTTAACATCATGTTACATGTATTAGAGAAAAACTAAGTATCATAAATCAATAATCATAAATCAGACTATCAAAAATACAGCTTATCTTTCCATTTGTTTATGTCTCTGTAGATTTCAGGAGGGTTTATAATTTTTTTCATATAGGTTTTGCACAAGTTATAATAGATTTATGACCAGATATTTTATTTTACTTTATTATATGTATCAGGTCTCTCTAGATTGTTTTTTATTTTATTATATATACTTAGATAACATTTATATGTTTATATATATATATTTATATGTTTATTTATATATTGTACATCTATATAATTATCTAACTTTTATTATGTATTATATATGTAAATAAATATACAACCATTTGTGTTATTTTCTATGTTACCACTTAATGAATTACTTGATTTTGTGAAATTAGTTTTCAGTTGCCTCCTTCAGGATTTTCAGGTATACAGACATCTCATAATGGAAATAGAGATAGATTTACCACTATTTTTTCTAAATTTTACACCTATAGTTTATTACTCCTATCTAATTATTTTGACAAGTGCCACCAATACTTGCTCAATAATGATATTATTGGCATTCTAGATTTGTTTCTGATTTTACCAAGTTAAATATAATGCTGAATTCTGGATGCCAGTATCTTTTTGAGTTTATCACTTTTCACTTCTATCATATATTTATTATCTTTTTATCTAATCATCATGATAAGGAAGCACATAATTAATTTCTAGATGTTTTATCACAAATACTTGTTCTCATCATAAATTTGCTTTTTGGCATCTAAGAAGATAACCCAGAATTTTTTCTTTAGATTTCTGTTGTGTATGATGAATTTTATTAATAGTTTCTATCTATTGACACGTTCTTGCATTCCTTTTTTGTTTGTTTGTTTTGTTTTGTTTATTTTCAGCGTAACAGTGTTCATTGTTTTTGCACCATACCCAGTGCTCCATGCAGTACGTGCCCTCCCTATTACCCACCACCTGGTTCCTCAACCTCCCCCCCCCGCCCCCCCCCCCCGCCCCTTCAAAACCCTCAGGTTGTTTTTCAGAGTCCATAGTCTCTCATGGTTCATCTCCCCTTCCAGTTTCCCTCAACTCCCTCTCCTCTCCATATCCCCATGTCCTCCGTGTTCTTTGTTATGCTCTTGCATTCCTTTAATAAATTGCCTGTAACAGAAATTCTTCTAGAATTGTACTGAACTTGTTTTCTCTTTCAATTCTCTTGATTTTCTGTCCTAAGAATTCAGACTATTTTGTGCACTGCAAATAACCACTGCTCACAATACTGTAAGATACATAATAGGTACTCTTTAAGTATAGTTGAGTGGATGACTATCTTAAAACATTAGTTTTGCCTTATTTTCATGACATATTTTCATCGTCAGCTCTTCAATGTCAACTTTAGTTCAAATGATTTATTGTTAATTATTATTATTAGAAACTCATTTAGTTTAAAATAACTCACTTAATTTAAAATAAAACACACCATTTCGTTTAAAATTAATCAACTTATACAATATATTTCTTGAGATACTAGTTGAATTAATAAAAATTTTCGAAGACTTTTCTTGACACTAATCTCTTCAAATTTTTCTGCCTGTTTCCCACCTACTTCTAATGCTCTGCTGGAACTCAGATGTGATTTACGTTTTCCCTCTTTGCATATCTAACATTTCTTTGACTCATTCTTTCTTTTATTAAGGATGCTTGTAAATTTTAAACTTTGTTCTTCATAAGCTTGCTTATTTATTTGGGTAAGAATAAATGGTATATTTTTATCAAGTGCCTTCTCAGCATTTAGAAAGAAGCTTATATTGTTTATTTCTTTTGATATATTAGCATTACTGATTTTATTTCAGACTTCAAATATTGAACATATTTAAGTTTGGTGGGGCTCTGGATAAGGTTATAAGAACTGGCTCATGATGAATTTCTTTATGTCCCATTTAATTACACATTAATTACACATTGTTAGCATTCTGTTCAGATTTAATATCAATGTTTACAAATAATATTAATCACTTCTTTTTACTTCCAATTTTTACATAACTTTAATATGTAAATTACATTCATGCTTATATTTTCAAATTATTTTCATGGGATTATATTTGATTTTAGAAATTTTGAAGGAATTCAATATCAATAAAAACTGTTTAGAAACTTCTAATAGTTAAACATTGATAATATTCTTTTTCTTTTTTTTTAATTTAAATTCAATTAATTAATCTGTTGTATATTATTAGCTTCAGGAATATACCACTTTGGACACTTAGATGTATTATGTGACATTCTGTTGTTTTCAGGTAAAAACTATATAAAGCAGTCACTACGTTCTGAAATCCCCACAAAGAAATTGTTATCTTGCTTTCCAGCTTTGTCTCTGTATTTTAAACGTAACCATGTCTTATTTGCTGGTGCTTCATTTCTGTACATTGACACACTTTGTGTTTCCTTTGTTCAAATTTGTTGATAAGCAAAGACTGTATCTTTATGTGTTCCCCCCCGCCAAATGTTTAGTTTTTTAAGAGGGCTTTAAAATACTGATAGTAATCTTTGACAAGGGTGTCAAGATAAACAAAAGGAAAAAGATACTCTCTTTAGCAAATGGTGTTGGGAAAACTGAATATCAACGTGTGAAAGAATGCAAGTAGACCCTCATCTTACACCGCACACATAAATCAACAGAGGATGGATTAAAATGGATTAAAGACTTAAACATATATCCTAAAGCTGTAAAATTCCTAGAAGAAAACATAGGGGAAGAGCTTCTTGGCGTTGGCCTTGGCAATGATTTATTTAGTATGACACCAAAAGCACAGGCCACAAAAGCAAAAATAGGCAAGTAGAACAATATCAAACTCAAAAGCTTCTGCACAGGAAAGGGAAAACTACAGAATAAAAAGTTAACCCACAGAATGGGAGACAATATTTGCAAATCATATATCTGATTAGGGGTTAATATCCAAAAGATGTAGTAAACTTCTGTAACTCAATAGCAAAAAACTAAATAATCCAGTTAGAAAAGTGATAAAGGAAAGGACTTAAATAGGCATCTCTCTAGATACATAATGGCCAGAGGTATATGAAAAGATTTTTGACTTCAGTCATCATCAGGGAAATGTAAATCAAATCCACAGTGACATATTACCTCACATCTGTTAGGATGTCTTACTATAAGAGAAGAAGAGGAGAAGGAAGAAGAGGAAGAAAATAAGTGCTGACAGGGCATGGAGAAATTGGAATCTTTTACATTGCTGGAGGGGATGTAAAAGATACATCTGCTACAGAAAAAGTATGGAGGTTCCTCAAAAAATGAAAATACAATGACCATATTATCCAGCAATTCTACTTTTGGATATATACAGAGTAATTAAAATCAGGATCTTGAAGAGATATTTGTAATCTCATGTGTATAGCAACATTATTCATGGTAGCCCAAGAAATTCAAACAACTAAATGTCCCTCAGTAGATGAATGGATAAAGAAAATTTATTGTGTATGATAGAATATTTTTTTTAATTTATTCATTTGACAGAGAGAGAGATCACAAGTAGGCAGAGAGGCAGGCAGAGAGAGAGGAGGAAGCAGGCTCCCTGCAGAGCAGAGAGCCCGATGCGGGGCTCGATCCCAGGACCCTGAGATCATGACCTGAGCCGAAGGCAGTGGCTTAATCCACTGAGCCACTCAGGCGCCCGTGTATGATAGAATATTATTCAGCCTTAAAAAAGAAGGAAATCCTGCCATAAGCAGCAAGCATGTATGAACCTAGAAATCCTATGCGAAGTGAATTAAGTTGTCCTAGAAGGACAAAGACTGCATGACTTCACTTAAATAAGGTAACTAAAAAAATCAAAATCAGAAATAGTAGAATGTTGGTTGTCAGGAGCTGGGGGAGATTAGGAAACAAGAGTTGTTTGATGTGTATGAAGTTTTAGTTATGCATGAAGAGTAAGTTGTAGCAATCTCCTATATAATATTGTACATATAATTAACATGATTATAATTTGTACACTTAGAAATTTGTACACTTAGAAATTTGTTAAGAGGAAAGATCTCCTGTAAAGCATTCTTCCCATACAGAAAAGAAAAAAAAATATTAGAGGGGCCAGAGGACATTTTTGAAGGCAGCTGATACGTTTATTACCTTGGTTGTAGTGATGGTTTCACTAGTGTATGCATATCTCCAAACTCATGTATTAAATATGTCCAGTTTTTTTTATGTGTCAATAAATCTGTGTAAAACAAAGATTTGCCAAATGGGTAAAAATAAATAATTTATGGACATCCAATATTACTTTTGTGGTAAACTTTAGGTCTAGTAACCTCTGAATATAAAGACCATGATTTTCCAAATGAATTTATTGAGTACAAAACCATGTATTTGAAATTCTAACTCTCTGTCTATCTATCATCTATCTATCATCTTCTTCTCTATTTATTTTTATCTATTTATATAAATAAAAGGATCTCTGCATTTTGAAAAATTTATCACCAGGTTTAGGGAACTGAACATTGTTCAGAAAGATTGAACCATATTGCAATGTGCAGCTTCATCCCTCTTTCTCACTCTGTGTCTTTTGCAGACCACAGTCTGTTCATTTTCAGGATTTATTATTTACTTGATGTGCCATCCCTGTTGACAGATTTAAGCTCTTTTTTCTACCTGTTATTGTTTTTTTTCTTTTATGTGTCATCATCTGACAAACTCCTGATCAGTCATCAGAAATGAGTTCAAATGTAGGATTCAGAAGGAATCTTTCCCGTGTTACATCTAGATATTATCTCTGCTTTCTTTGCCCACTTATTGTTGTTTTACATAAATATTATAGCTTTTTATCTTTTTATATCTTTTATGAATATGAGCCCCTCAATGACTGAAATGACAATAGCGTCTTTATTTTCCTTTTTATAAATGACAACAGAAATATATACGATGGTAAAAACTGTACATTATGTTCTTTATATGTAGCATATTGCTCTGCCCATAGTGCTCTTTGCTCTGTCATTTTCCTATTCCTGTAGTTCTCAGATAAGTGTACATATTTGAATTGTCTGCAGACGTTTTAAAATATGGATATTTTTGGTCTTTGCCATGAAGGGTTAAAGTGTGCATTTAAACCAGAGCCTTAGATTATTGTGGTGCAGGCAGTCCATAGATAGCACTTTGAGAAGCACATGCAGACTACACTAAACATTTTAATACATGTGGGACTCCACTGAAGCATAAGATAAAATGGACCATACATGTTAAACCAAGATAGTGTGAGATTAATTTAGACTACATTTTTAATGAAGTTTTTGTGGAAATGCTCTTGCACCACTAGATGTCATTGTTAATGTCTCATTCATTTTGTGAAAAATGATATGTGAAGTTTTCTTTCCCTTGTATTTAGACTTCAGATTCATGAAAGGCGATAATTAATTCTATAATTTGGGACAAAGCAGACAATACCTTTTCGTATACATACATACTTTCTTGTACTCTTTTATTTCCCCAATAAGCCTCAGATTGCTTTGGTCCTGGTTATGTCAATAAAAGGCCAGTGAGCTTTAATACCTCTGAAACCAAGTATGCCAAGGTAGGGAACAGGGACTAGAGCTGATGCCGTCTACCTCTGTGACATATCAAGTGAAAGGCTTTCTGCCTATCGATCTACACATTTAGACGGCTTTGACAAGCATGCTATTTTAGCAAGAAACAATACAAAGAGCAGAAAAAACAATCTTCATCGTATTTAAGCCTCAGGCTTCTCTGGGCTTCAGCCTGAGGGAATTGCGTTCTTCTTCATAGGATGCAATTGTTGTCTGAGCTGAAATTTCCAATAGACTGAGAACTATTTTCAATTACATTGAGTTAGACGTGACCTCAAGGTAGAATTTTATATTAAGTAGATAACTGATGGTTGTTATTACAAGAAAAAGACACACAAGTTGTAGGAATAGCAAACAAAATAAGTTGAATAAAGAACTGAACTGTTATTGAATGTTCAGAATAAGAGGGTATTCCATAGGCCACTGTTGTTTGGCTCACTTTGGTCCCCTTGGCAATAATCAGTATTGAGCTTAAAAAAAAAAAAAAATAAGATTCTGAGGGTTTCATGGGGAAAAAATTGTGTTTAGGTATTAATATATGTTTTGATTCTCAGTTTTGATTGGCATTCTTTTCAATTTTTGTTATAGAACTACTTTCAAAACTTTTAAAGCGTGAATTTTTTAAAAACTGCTTTCAAAACTGATACCTAAACTAAAGGCTTATACACTCTGCCAAATAATAACACTATTCTTTTCCTGAAGTTTTTATTCATTCTTGAATTCATTTATTTTTCAAATATTTATTATTCCATAGATATTTTTAGAACACCAGAAGTATGTGAAATATTATAATTAGTTTTTGCTACTAATATATCACACATAATATTAATTTCTCTCTGTAAATTCACTGAAGAATCACTACAATCTTATGTCATAAGAAAGAAATTCTAGAAAACATTTTAATCAGTAATAAAATGTCTAGCTAGGGAAAATATAGTGAGTCTTCTCCAGATGTACAAGTCTAACTAAATCAAATATTCAGACAATTTAATTTTATAATAACTAAGATTTAGGTGGCAAATAACCATTCTCTATATCCATTATCCTTTCTAGTTACTCAAGGAAATGTCTTACTATTTATGTCAAAAAATATTGCTTTCAAAAAAGCTAATAATTCCTTTTGTTCAGTTATCAATCCATTAAAAGTAGTATAATTGTTTTGTAAATGAATAGATTTGTTATGTCGATAAATACTCAGAAACATCTTTTGCTATGAAGTTTTGATATAACACATTTTCTTCCATTTTATGTGTAGAATCCAAATTAATAGTCTGTTTTCTAAAAAAAAGTCCTTTTGAATGTATTCAATTAAGCTTATACTTTAAGAAATATATGGGTAGTGCATTTTAACATGTACTGCTCATACATCTTTTTTCAAAATATAATTCAGCAATCTACTTAATTTAGGTATGTTATTATTTTTATATTTGTAGAGAAGAGTAACACATTTCATCATCATGAATTAATCATTCTTAAAAGTTCACATCTATGTTGATTTCCCAAGCACATTTGGAAAAAAAAATCTGTATATTAGGTAAGAAGTGCTATGTTATATTTTTATGTTTTCCCATGATTCACTGCTTCCATTGATTGTACAGGGTTGGACTATTGAAAGGAGTCACAGAAAATTCACAGGTTTATGCCTATATAAACCTTTAATAAATGTAAATGATAAAGCACAAGAGGAGAAAGTATAAGCAGTCATGAACATGCCTGAATATTTGTAGGCACAGAAGCTAGGATCTTTTTTTTTTTCTTTAAGATTTGTTTATTTATTTCAGAGAGGAAGAGAGTTATAGAGCAAGCAGGGTCGGGGGGGAGGGGTAGAGGGAGAGGAAGAGAGAAAATGTTGGAGCAGACTTCCCTCTGAGTGTGGAGCCTGAGACAGGTCTCTGTCCCGGGATCCTGAGGTCATGACTGAGCTGAAATGAAGAGCCAGCCATTTAACTCACTGAGCCACCCTGGCACTCCAACCAGTATTTTTTCTTAGTCACATAGTATACACTCCATCTTTGGTTTATGAACCATCAAGATATCTGCAATATATCTCTGTTTCAGGCATGAGTTTACTAAGGCATATTTTATACCTCATTGATCAAGACTCTATAAAGCTCAGCTCTTTAAGAGGTTTGTAATGTGCAAACCATCCATTGAAACTCTAAGGGAGTTTCAAACTTTTAATAGTGCATTACAAATCCGAATTAGCTCACCTCATCCTTATTTTGGCTAGGGGTCAGTACCAGCCCCCCAGGTGGACCCAGAGATTAGCATAGGCTATCCTAGTCCCAGTTGTAAAATGATTCTTACACAGTACTTAAACAGGGCAAGTCATTTAAGACCTCTGTGGCTCAATGTCCTCAGTATTTATATTTTAATATCTTGATAAGGTATTAATAATATTATTAAGATATTAATGATAAAAAAAAGTCAAGTTTCCAAGCCTGTAGTTAAGACAGTAAGCTTCTTTTGAGAGCTAGCAATTTCTGCTTATGTTTTTTCACAACCTCAGAAACCTAAAATGACCTTCTCTTTCAGTTAGATAAAAATCAGAAGTGTCCTTCCTTAACCTCTAAGCTGAGCTTTTTCAAATCTACCTATGCAGAGTCAGAAAAAGTATAAAAAAACTCTTTAAAACAACCATTTCAGCTTTATTAATATCCATTTTCTTGTGTTGTAGATGCAAATAGACTCTCCTTTTTCTCTTTCCATCTCATATGCCATATCCATTTCTTGTCATTAAATGCCTAGAGGCTGAGTAATGTAGGTGTTGCATATATTTTTAAATAATATGAAATGGAGACTTAGGTAAAAAATGTTGGTGTTCTCAAAATATGTTGCTTTCTTTTTTATCTTTCTTGACAGCATACAAAGTATCTTGCTCTTATTGTTGCAAGGTTAGCCAGTCATTATAATTTTTTTCTGTATAAACTAAATATTTTTTCTCAACTGTCTAAATACATAAATTAGATTTCAGCTTAGCAATTGCTAAAACTTAAGCTTAAGTCACTATTGACTTTAGATTAAGCTGCCAAAAACTTTTCTAAAAAAACAAAGAAAATTCTGTGATAGAGAATATATGTAAAAGTGGTATGATAGAGAGTATATATATGAATTCTTGTGATAGTTCTTTAAGTTTTGTTGAAATATCCTAAAATAAATATTAAAACATTTACAAATGAAAATGTATGTTCTCCTAATAATACTAGGTTGGCTTGATTTGTACTCATGTAGAGTACATCAAGATAAGAAATTAGATAAGAACAAAGTGATTATAACAAAACAGCTGATAAAAAGAATTTGATTACAAAGGTTCTATGTATTAAATTTATACAAATACATCCATAATCTTTCATCATATTTTGTTCAATCTTATCTTAAAATTCCATTGTCTTTCTTTCTTGAATCATAGGTCTGTCATCCAGAAAGTGTGAGTGGCAACACAATAGCATATATACCCACATAGTCCAAGACATAGATGTATTTGTAGATAAAAATTATACATTTTTTGTTCCTGTCAAGGCTTCCTTATTAACAATGATGATAATATGTTTTTAAAATAAAATCAACAAAGAATATCAAGGAAATTAAAATACTTAATGACTACAAACTAGAGAATTTTTAATAAGTAACTGAGATCATCATATTCATGGTGGTCTTTATTACCCTTTATTACCATAATAATAAATGCTAGTGTGTTGACTCTTTAAGGAAGAAAGTTATATTTATTGTAATGTTATGTGCAAAAAAATCATATTAGTGTAAAACTGGAACACTCTATGTCTTGAGCAAATAAATGTGGGGAATTAGGGTACTGTATCCCAATCCAGTAAAGGAAAGACATAAATCCCAAGGCCCAAATTTGGCTTTCAGGAACTAAGTATTGCTAGATTACCTGAAGTATGCTGGTTAAAAGAAAAATAGAATAAAATAATATTAATTGGGAAAGAAAGCCACAGACCAAATCATGCAAAGTCTTCCAGGCCATTATAATGGCTCAGAATGTTTTACAATTGTGGGTAAAGAGAGCTTATGTCAGGAGAATAACAAATTCTAGATCACATTTTTAGGAGATACTTTTGAACTGCTGGCCAGAGAATGGTTACTTGAAGAATAAACACAGATTTAAGGAAAACAGGAAGGAAGTTATCATAATAGTTCAAACAAGATACAATGTGACTTGACGTTTGCTGTTTGCATTGCAGTTGCATATAAGTTAATAAATTTAATATGTATTTATAATATAGATATGAATGAAGTTCCCCAATTTGCCGTAGAAAATGTGAAGATAATGAAGGAAAACAGGAGAATGTAAAGGAGTAAACCTGTATAGTTGTAGTTGTAGAGGAAAACGTACATACTCAGCATAGTTAAATTTATCTATTCTAAAAGTTAAAACCATAAAAACAATTTGAATTTACTGGATGTCACTGTAACCTTATTGGGACTCCTTTAAAAATGTCAGTTTTTGGAATGATCCTATTGAAGTTTACCTTAAAACCTTACAGTCTATTTCCTTCTCCTGCTGAATTTCAGGATGTTTCATCTTCATTACCTCAATGATATAAGTCATCCTCTTCTTCTGATCACAGAACAATTTTTGGAGTAGGTCTTAGATTGTCCCTAAATTTGATGTATTAAGAAATCACAGTGTGTTGTCTCCAGAATCTGGCTTATTAATATTATTCCTATTCCTTCTATTGCAGATTGTAAGAATTGCAAAGTCTTGTAACTAAATTTTGAGGTTTTTTTTTTTTCTTTTCTTTCTCTCTGTGCAATAGAGTTGAGGAAAATGAGTCAATGTAGCATGAGTGGGAGTTCATTATCAACATGGGGATATGTACAAGAGTTGAGTAAAATGAGGACTGAAAGGCCCATTATATTATTAATATAAATATCAACAATGACCTTAAGAAGAACCGATTATTGGAGAGATAAGAATGAAAAGAATAATAGAATGTGTGATGAGAAGATATGCATAAGCGTATTTTTTTGGATTTTGTCTAGAAAGAGGCTGTAAGAAACAATGCATTGGGTAATGTAAGAAGAGGGAACAAAAGAGAATATTATTTAGAAATATTTTGAAGTGTGTTATAAACTACTCAACAGTTAAATGGTTTGATCAGGTAAATCATGTATGCCAGAGTCTCTTAATTCTTTAAAGGCAGGAATTCATTTCTGAATATCTTTTGTCAAGATAAAGGCCTAGTTGAGGACAGGCACACAGATATTTTGAATAACTGAGTACATTAATTACCAAGTGTTCCTAAGCCAAGTTTCTTACCTTGAAATATTGCCTTATTTGTTTTAGTTATTACCTTTAGAAAATGGCCACTTCCATTTATTAAACTTCATATCAGAAAATCAATATCTTATCATCTATTTACTCTGCTGACCTTAGCAATGTTTTAACCACTCATACATTAAACATTTAATTCTATGTAATTGGATGATAACTTGGATGTTTCTAGTATTACTTTGGGGAGTATTGGATTCATTTAGATTTAACAGTTGTATTTTCCTAAATCACATACTGTCAGTAATTCTCAAATATCAAAATCCAAATACTAAAACACTGAGAGACAGCTTAGATTGCTGGAGTCTCCTCTCACATTGAGAGAACTATTACTGCTATTACTTAATTCTGTTCAATGGTAAGTGAATTGTGTCTGGGCCTTAGTACTTCTGATAAAGAAAAGCACAGGGCAAGCAAGATTTAGTTTAAGCTTCTGGAAAAGGAATTCAGACATAATGAGAACTTTGAAGATAAAATGTTTCAAAGAATTTTAACCAAGAAGAGTTTCCCATTTACAGATCAATAAATAATAAAATGAGTACAAAAGCATTAAAATTATACCAAAGTAATCTTGATACCTAGTTTCAGTTTATTAAAAATAATATAAAGTACATCATTTTAAACTATACTAAAAACAAAAGAAAAAAGATGTAATTAAATTAGTAGGAACATCAGCATATTGACTTTTTTCTGTGGAGCACATTTTCTTTTTAAAGATCTTATTTATTTATCTGACAGAGAAAGAGTAGAAGCAGACAAAGTAGCAGAGGGAGAGGGCCAAGCAGTCTCTGGGTAGGCAGGAAACCTGATGCAGGGCTTGATCCCAGGATGCTCAGATCATGACCAGAGCCAATAGCAGCTTAACCAACTGAGCCACCTAACACCAAGAGCACATTTTTTTAGATATTTTTAAATTCCAGTATAATTAACATACAGTGTTACATTAGTTTCCCATGTACCATATAATGGTTCAGTGCTAATCACTGTAAATGTACTCTCAATCCCTTTCATCTTTTTTACCCTTCCCCCTACCTACCTCCCTTCTGGAAACCACCAGTTTGTTCTCTATACTTAAGAGTATTTTTTTTATTCTTTTTTTGTTGCTCATTTGTTTTGTTTGTTAAGTTGCATATATGAGTGAAATCATGTGGTATTGTTTTTTCTCTGATTTATTTCACAAAGCATTATAACCTCTTGATCCATCCATATTATTGCTAATGGCAAGATTTCATTCTTTTTATGGCTGCATAATATTCCATTATATATATATTCCAGGTGTTCTTTATCCATTCATCAGCAATGGACCACTTGGATTGCTTCCATATTTTGGCTATTGTCAATAATGCTACAATAAACATAGGGGTGTATATATCTTTTCAAATTAGTGTTTTCATATCCTTTGGGTAGATACCCAGTAGTAGAAATACTGGATCATGTAGTAATTCTATTTTTAATTTTTTGAGGAAGCTCCATACTCTTTTCTACAATAGCTTTACCAATTTGCATTCCCTCAAACAGTGCAAAAGGGTTATTTTTTATCCATGTTCTTGCCAACATTTGTTGTTCCTTTTGCTTTTGTGCTTTTGATTTTAGCCATTCTGACAGGTGTGAGGTGATATTGTGGTTTTGATTTACATTTCCCTGATGATTCATTTTTCCTTTCCTTCTCCTAATGTCTTCCATGTTATTCCTTATGTTCCATAAGTAAGTGAAACCATATGATAATTGACTTTCTCTGCTTGACTTATTTCACTCAGCATAATATCCTCCAGTCCCACCCATGTTGATGCAAAAGTTGGGTATTCATCCTTACTGATGGCTAAGTAATATTCCATTGTACATATGGACCACATCTTTATCCACTTGTGTGTTGAAGGACATCTCAGGTCTTTCTACAGTTAGGCTAATATGGACATTGTTGTTCTGAACATTGGGGTACATATAGCCCTTCTTTTCACTACATCTGTATCTTTGGGGTAAATACCCAGTAATGCAATTGGCAGATCATAGGGTAGGTAGATTTATTTTTAATTTTTTGAGGAATCTCCACACTGTTTTCCAAAGTGGCTGCACCAACTCGCATTCCCACCAACAGTGGAAGAGGATTCCCCTTCCTCCACATCCGCTTCAAGGATGTTGTTTGTTATTTCATGTTGTTGTTTCCTGCCTTGTTAATATTTGTAATTCTAACTGGTTTGTTGTTTCTTGCCTTGTTAATCTTTGCAGTTCTAACTGGTGTAAGGTGGTATCTCATTGTGGTTTTGATTTGAATTTCTCTGATGGCTAATGATGATGAACATTTTTTCATGTGTCTGTTAACCATTTGTATGTCTTCATTGGAGAAGTGTCTGTTCATGTCTTCTGCCTGTTTTTTGACATGATGCTGAACATTTTTTCATGTGTCTGTTAGCCATTTGTATATCTTCGATAGAGAAGTGTCTGCTCATGTCTTCTACCCATTTTTGACATGATCATCTGTTTTTTTGGGTGTTGAGTTGAGAAGTTCTTTATAGATCCTGGATATCAGCCCTTTGTCTGTATTGTCATTTGTGAATATCTTCTCCCATTCCGTGGGTTGTCTCTTTGTTTTGTTGACTGTTTCCTTTGCTGTGCAGAAGCTTTCTATCTTGATGAAGTCCCAAAAGTTCATTTTTGCTTTTGTTTCCCTTGCCTTTGGAGACATGTTTTGGAAGAAGTTGCTGTGGCCGATGTTGAAGAGGTTATTGCCTATGGTCTCCTCTAGGATTTTGATGAATTCCTATCTCCCATTGAGGTATTTAAAACATTTTGAGTTTGTCTTTGTGTATGGTGTAAGAGAATGGTCAGTTTCATTCTTCTACACATCGCTGTCCAATTTTCCCAAAACCATTTGTTAAAGAGACTGTATTTTTTCCACGGTATATTTTTTTCCTGCTTTGTTGAAGATTATTTGACCATAGAGTTGAGGGTCCATATCTGGGCTCTCTACTCTGTTCCATCGGTCTGTGTGTCTGTTTTTGTTCCAGTACCATGCTGTCTTGGTGATCATAGCTTTGTAATAAAGCTTGAAATCAGCCAACATGATGCCTCCAGCTTTGCTTTTCTTTTTCAACATTTGTGATTCGGGGTCTTTTCTGGTTCCTTACAAATTGTAGGATTCTTTGTTCCAGCACTTTGTAAAATGCCAATGGTATTTTGATTGGGGTGGCATTGAATGTATAGATTGCTTTGGGCAGCATAGATATTTTAACAATGTTTATTCTTCCAATCCATGAGCATGGAATGTTTTTCCCTTTTTTTGTGTCTTCAATTTCTTTCATGAGTGTTCTGTAGTACCTCAAGTTTAGATCTTTCACCTCTTTGGTTAGGTTTATTCCAAGGCATCTTATGGTTTTTGGTGCTATTGTAAATGGAATCGGTTCTCTAATTGCCCTTTCTACAGTTTCATTGTTAGTGTATAAGAAAGCAACTGATTTCTGTGCATTGATTTTTTAATCATGCTGCATTACTGAATTACTGTATGAGTTCTAGCAATTTGGGGGTGGAATCTTTTGGGTTTTCCACATAAAGTATCATGTCATCTACAAAAAGAGAGAGTTTGACTTCTTTGCCAATTTGAATACCTTTTATTTCTCTGTGTTGTCTGCTGTTGCTAGGACTTCTAGTACTATGTTGAATAACAGTGGCAAGAGTGGGCATCCTTGTCATGTTCCTGATCTCAATGGGAAGACTCTCAGCCTTCCCCCAATGAGAATGATATTCGTTGTGGGTTTTTCATATATGGATTTATGAAGTTGAGAAGTCTTCTCTCTATCCCTGTACCTTGAAGAGTTTTAATCAGGAAAGGATCCTGTATTTTGTCAAATGCTTTTTCTGCACCAATTGAGAGGACCATGTGGTTCTTCTCTTCTCTTATTGATTTGTTCTATCACATTGTCTGGCAAATGTTGAACCACCCTTGCATCCCAGGGGAACCCCCCGCCCCAGTCATGGTGCATAATCTTTTTAGTGTACTGTTAGATCCTATTAGCTAGGATCTTGTTGAGAATTTTGGCATCCATAATCATCAGGGATATTGGTCTGAAATTCTCCTCTTTGATGAGGTCTTTGTCTTATTTGGTGATCAAGATAATGCTGGCTTCATAGAAAAAGTCTGAAAGTTTTCCTTCTTTTTCCATTTTTTGAAACAGCTTCGGGAGAATAGGTATTTTTATTCTTTAAATGTTTGGTAGAATTCCTCAGGGAATCCATCAGGTCCTGGACTCTTGTTTTTTGGGAGGTTTTTGACCACTTCTTCAATCTTGTTACTAGATATTGGTCTATTCAGGTTGTCAATTTCTTCCTGTTTCAGTCTTAGAAGTTTATAGGTTTCCAGGCATACATCCATTTCTTCTAGGTTGCTTAGCTTTTGGGCATATAACTGTTAATATTAATTTCTGATAATTGTTTCTATTTCCTGGTGTTAGTCATAATCTCTCTCCTTTCATTCATAATTTTATTGATTTTGTTCCTCTCTGTTTTCTTTTGGATTACTTTGGCCAGTGATTTATCAATCTTATTAATTCTTTCAAAGAACCAACTTCTAATTTTATTGATGTGTTCTACTGTATCTCTAGTTTCTAACTCATTGATCTCTGTTCTAATCTTAATTATTTCCCTTCTTGTGCATGGGGTTGACTTAATTTGTTGTTGACTCTGCAGTTCTTTAAGGTGTAAAAAGAGTTGGTGTATTCGGGGTTGTTCAATTTTTTTTAGTGAGGCTTGGATGGCTATGTATTTCCCACTTAGGACCGCCTTTGCCATACCCCATAGGTTTTGGACTGATGTGTCTACGTTCTCTTTGGTTTCCATGAATTGTTTAAGGTCTTCTTTGATTTCCTGGTTGATCCAAGCATTCTTGAGCAGAATTGTCTTTAGCTTCCAAGTTTTTGAATTCCTTCCAAACTTTTTCTTGTGATTGAGTTCCAGTTTCAAAGCATTATGGTCTGAGAATATGCAGGGAATAATCTCAATCTTTTGGTATAGGATGAGACAGTACAAGCATTTTGCATAATTTGCATATTCATTGTTTGCAAACCAGTTCCTTTGTACATTTTGTTCTTTCCATCTAGATTGTTTTCTTTCTTTGTCTCCCTTTTTACTACCTCAACTTTTCACTTAAGTATTTATTATTATTCCTTAAAGGAAACCCTAAGATCATCTTTTCTTGAAAGCCCTTTCTGATGCCCCAGGCAAAATGCTGTATTCACTTTTAAAGTATTTGCTGTTTTTGTCTTTGTGTTCCCATAAAATGGATAAGTATAAATATCCTCAGCATTTATGTGATAGATTCAAAGTAGCCAATAGTGTTTGGCATAGTAGGCACTCAGTAAATGATATCATCATCATCATCATCATTATTAAACATTTATGCAGGTTTAAAAACCAATGCCTCACATTGAAAAAGGTTTTTTGTTCTGTACAAGCATTTTCCTACAAAAACTCAATGGCCCATACCTGAAATTCCCTATATATTTTTCCTGGTTTCCCTAATTATTTTTTAATTCTATCTCCTTCCCACTGCCAATCACATGTAAGAGAACTTTCAGCAGTATATGCAAAGACTTTCTAATCCATTGAGCTTCTCCAGAAGTATATTGTAGATTGACACAGTTAAGGCAATAAAATATGAAAAATTCTGGGCCATGACTTTATAGTAATATCTGGCCATTTCCATGTTGTGGAATGACTATGAGGCTTTAATTACTGGGAGACTTTACCCAAGGGATAAAACCCTTATCAACAATTCAAGGATTCTAATGTGATTGTCAGGAGAAGATAATGAGCAATGGAAAAACACTCCTGGCAAAATAAATTAAAACCTCCACAGATTGATCCTAGCTTGTGGTTTTGCCTGAGGCCAATTTTGTGTTAACACTACTCTAGGTATATTAGGAAATAAGTCCCTGTTTTATCCCTTGCTCTGGGAGCCATTGGTAATGCTAAGGCAAATATTAAGTAACAATTCAGTTAACCTATGAATGTTTTCCTGGGATGATATCTGTTATTTTTCTAAGCAGGGTAAGACAGTGAGGTGAAAAGACAAACCTGAAAGCAGAACAACTTCTATTTTTTTTTTTTTTTTGACTTCTATTTTATCTCTAGTTTTTTGTCACTGGGAATTTCAAGTTAATCTTCAATTCTGAATTGTAAATTAAGAACATTAGATTAAATGTTCTCTCAGTTCACATCTTCTTTCCCCAGTGTTTTCTGACATTCTATATTCACTTATATTAAAAAAAAAAAAAAAAAGGTGGGGCGCCTGGGTGGCTCAGTGGATTAAGCCGCTGCCTTCGGCTCAGGTCATGATCTCAGGGTCCTGGGATCAAGCCCCATATCGGGCTCTCTGCTCCGCAGGGAGCCTGCTTCCTCCTCTCTCTCTGCCTGCCTGTCTGTCTACTTGTGATCTCTCTCTCTGTCAAATAAATAAATAAAATCTTAAAAAAAAAAAAAAAAGGTGATGTCATGAAATGACAAATTTCATGGCAAACTTGAGAGATCCTTAGAGGAAACATTATGTTGAAGTGTGTACATTTAAGAGCATGTACTTTTAAAAATATGTAAATTCAGGGGCGCCTGGGTGGCTCAGTGGATTAAGCCGCTGCCTTCGGCTCAGGTCATGATCTCAGGGTCCTGGGATCGAGCCCCGCATCGGGCTCTCTGCTCTGCAGGGAGACTGCTTCCTCCTCTCTCTCTGCCTGCCTCTCTGCCTACTTGTGATCTCTCTCTCTGTCAAATAAATAAATAAAATCTTTAAAAAAATATATGTAAATTCATATTTTTTCAAATGTTCTTCTCAACCAGAAACATCTCATTTCTGCCTTTCCTCAATCCTAAACTGAAATAAAAACTATAATCCCATATTCCTCTAATCCTGTAAGGCAAAATACTCTTAAAGTTAATTTAGTTACATAATCACATAAAATGTTACAATTACATGGATCTAATCACCCTTGCAAGTGGGTTTAGAAGTGTTCTTTCTATTTCTAGGTCATTTATAAAATCTGATGAGGATAGGAATACAGCTGGTCAGAAAAGTACATGTACTCATAGAATACATAATGTTGCATGTGATCTCATTGGAGGAAGTGGAAAGGCTATGAAGGATCCATGGCCATGGTACGAGAACTCAGGCTGTTTTGAATAAAATGTATCCTTTGTTGTCTCTACACAGTTCTTAGATACAACCTCAAAAGTCAGTTGCTAATGGACCTCCTTCGTTTTGCTTATTCATTTCTAACTTTCAGTGAAACAAAATTAAACACCAACATGCTAGGGTAATAGAGGTAAATAATTGCCCTGTTCTATATGTAATAATGAATGTCATCTGAAAACTAATTGAGAGTTGACTCAATTACATGTCAGCAAGAAATCATAAAGTAGTGATTTATACTATTAAAGTTATTTATGATGTACATATATCTTTAAAGTATTAACAGGCATGTTTCCTCTTGCTCTACTTCAAGCTGAAGCAACTAACATAAAAATTTATCAAATAATTAAACCTCCTTTTTTCTTTCTGTAAATGTTATTACACCTACAGTACAAATGGTGAATTATAAATATACAAAAAATTTCACTATTCCCTTGTATAAAACTGTTCATCATCATAGATTATAACTTGAAATCATTGTCAATCTTTTTTTTTTAAGATTGGCTTATTTATTTATTTGACAGAGGGAGAGAGAGCATATAAGCAAGGGGAGTGGGAGAGGGAGTAGCAGGCTCCTGGCTGAGCAGGGAGCACAATGTGGGGCTTGATCCCAGGACTTAGGATCATGACCTGAGCCAAAGACAGCTGCTTAATTTAACCTATTAAGCCACCCACAAGCCTCACATTGTCAAGTCTTTTATAAAATATTTAAAATTTTTAATGAACATGAATCAATAACTGAGCCAAAGACAGCTGCTTAATTTAACCTATTAAGCCACCCACAAGCCTCACATTGTCAAGTCTTTTATAAAATATTTAAAATTTTTAATGAACATGAATCAATAACTCCTATATTTTCAATAAAATCAGCATGATTTAGTTCATAGAGGAAGGTACTGTATAAAGTGGTATTTCATGTTGACTTGAAAGAAATCAGCTTCCAAACTTTTCATGGAGCATCACATAATTTATAGATTCTTTAATGTTTTGAAATTTCTCAATGACTTTTAGTACAGATTGAAACCTAGCATGTTTAGTATATGTTTTGAAAACATACATTTATTATGTAAGCCACAATAAAATTTGGCTGACAAAAATCAAATATCCTTTCAATATTACCTAAAATGCATGAAACTTATTTTCATGATGTGCAGATTTATGGTTCAAAATTAAGAAGAATTTGTATATTCCACTTTTGAGATTTCAGTCTATAACTATAAACATTACAAGTAAAAGAACATTAATTTTTATAGCACTTCAACATTTTCTTTTCATTTAAAACATAAAACAAAGCCATATAATATTAAGAGTGAAAATCTGATAAGCAGCAGGTTTACATTTTAAAGAACTACTTGAGACACTTTAATATTTTAGGGTTCCTGATTACATATTTTACATAGAATACCTATTATGAAATATTTGAACAAAAGAATCACTTTCATACAAACATCATAAATACTCTACATTTCAAGGGTATTTTGTAGAGCCCAATGCAGGACTTGAACTCAACAATCCTGAGATCAAGACATGAGCTGACATCAAGTATTGGATGCTTAATCAACTGAGCCACCAAAGTGTCCCTCATGTGTATTAATCTTTAAAAATTATTTTCATACATTTTGGGTAGTATTTCATTATAATACCCAACGTTTGGGGGGCACATAGCAGCTATATCATTTGATATTTAGATTCAATCTTTAAAAATGCCAAATTTCTCATATTTATAAATATGTTGGGGAAAATAATTTTAAAATGGAGTATAGTATTATATAGGTGAGGGCTAATGAGGATTCTGGTTACTATGGCACAGTGAGCTGAATTAAAAGGAATGGTTCCCTTATTAAAACATATAAAATGTTGGATACTTGCTAATACTACATTTTAAGTAATGTAAAAGAAGAAAAAACAACCAAGAACACCCCATCTGATGAGCACAAACTGAATCTGAGTAGTTCACAAGATACTAAAAGGCAATAAGACATTGTGGAGTTGATCTTTTAATTGCAATGGATGGCAGGAAATAATTCCTAGATTCTTGCCATATGGGAAAGCTGAAACTGAGCTTGCAACTGAGCTAATTGTATAAAGTAGATTTGCAAATCTCTGTCATGTCTCTGAAATGGATTATAAATTCTACACCCACCACTCTTAGGAAACCTCAAATAATCTTGTTCTTGATCCGTAGCTCAGAGGAGGCTGAGAATAGGCTTCAAAATGTGAATACAGAACAGATTTCAGTAGACATATACATTGGGGCCCAATTCTCACTAAATGCTTGGCTCAGTAATTCAAATTAAGACATTATTCTTATAACTGCATCAAGACTGGGTATCTAGGTATCTCATATATGTGTACACCAAAGAAGATAGATGAATCTTTCATCAACCCAACTGAAGTTGAGTTGAGGGAAAAAAAACAATTATAGATTAAGCAACAAAAACTTCAGAAGATGAGGTCAGCTGACCTAGAGTTTGGATAACTTCCTTACCAAACACAAGAAACAATATAAAAAAAATTGAAATAAAGATCATCTCCAAAATAAGAATATCTAAAATGTAAATAAAACAAAGTAAGTAGTAGAAATCATAAGGTAAGTGCATGGCAGTATGAGAAAAGTATCTTTAAAGTATTAACAGGCATATTGGAATTTTTAAAAAATTATATAAATGGAAAATTGCCATAGACATGTTAGCACTTAGGCCAAATATATCTGAAAAGAGAATTTGTTTTAGAAGATAGATCAAAGGAAAATACACATATAAGAGGCAGAAGTACTACAAGTATAAATTATGAAAGAGATATAGTGAAGCATAAAATTTTTAAAAAATGTCTGACGTCCAGTAGATTTTTTTTAAAGATAAATTGAAAATGGAGAAAACAATATTTAAAATTTAATAGTAAATTAGGTCCTATGATTCAAAGAAAATTACGACTCATCTTTAAAGGATTCAAATGCATAATAATAAGAATGAGCATGAATAAAAAGATGCATGATAGTTAAGATGCATAATAGTAGAGGGGCTCCTGGATTGCTCCTTTGGTTAACTGTCAGACTTGGTTTTGGCTCAGGTCATGATCTCATGGTTGTGAGATCAAGCCCCACATCAGGCTCTGGAGTCACTGAGCAGTCTGCTTGAGACACTCTCTTTCCCTCTTCCCCTTTCCCACTCTCACTCTTGCTCTCTTTCTAAATTAAATAAATAAAATCTTAAAATAAGATGCATAATAGTAAAAATGCATATCACTTCCCACAAAAAATAGTCTTAACAGCTATAAGCAAAGCAAAGCAAAACAAAATGGATTATTCATGAAAGACTGACTTCTCATTACCAACATTATTACTACAAGTTCACAGGAGAATCTTTCCAAATTACTATTATCCAAATAGCATTAATGAAACAGGGTGAAATAACATTCCCAGATTTGAAAACTCAAACTAACAATTGGCCAACCCATGATATTAGTTAAAATAAATTCTATGACTGTTCATGTATAAATGTTGTATAAAAACCATATATTAATGATTAATCACTGGGTTTTAAAATTCCAGCAGTAATTAGAATATGAGAAGGTAGAGACTAAAGTTAAACAATTTTACAGATTTTTAAATATTTGAGTATAAGAATAAAATGATTTTTTAGTGAAACATTTATGATATTAACTAAAAAAAGAATGTCAATTTCAAATCAAGTAGAGGAAAAAATCAAAAAGGAAAAAAGAACTAAAGCCTTTAAATATAGAAGAAGGAAAGAAAGAAGAAAAAGTGAAAAAAAAAAGAAGTACAACCAATAAAATATTCAAAATATACAAGTGTATCAGTCATCAAAATATGAAAGTTAATATTAAAAGAGAGCAAAGAGGAAATATTCCATCTTAAATTCCTATAAAAACATATTTTAAAGAAAAAACGTGTGATATTTTTAAGTACATCTCTATATGAGAAAATAAATGTAAGTTAAAACCAATGGAAAAGTACACTTTTGAGAGAAAAAATAGTTTTCTATGTTGGAAGAGAACAGAGGGAATGTTTAAAAGCCTTATAAAGAAGAATTGTTAAACTTGAGGTCAGTTCTCTTTCAGGGACTCCATGAATCCCTTGAAATTAAATTATTAATATGTTAGGAATACCTTTATTTGTTTATTTTCAAGTGTGAATCCACACCTTTTGTCAGGTTGTTTTGAGAACTGTGGACTTCAACAAGAAAGGGAATGATTGCTATGAATGCATTATTTGAGGAAAGACAAAAAGAAAAGTGGTTAATATGAGACATAATATTTAACTAAAAGGAGATGAGGCTAGGTCATTTCCAAAATAGAGTATTGCATACCAATGCTTCTCAAATGTTAAGGACTTGAAATATTCATGTTTAATTTGTTTCTCAGTTATAATTATTCAAGTTTTTGCAGACCAAACTTTAAGCACACTGTTTTACAGTCATGGAGGCATAATTGGTTATTATTTGGTATAATTAATTTCCCAGAAGATGCTTACAATAGGTTAGGGTGGCCGGTAACAAAGGTGACAAAGAATTCCACAAAAAGTAGAGCAATAAGCAAGACAGAGTCTATTCACTCTCTAAGGGAGGAGAGGGTCCTGACATCAAGAGAGATGTCGGTCCCCAGTTTCTGTCAGGCTAGGCTTTATTAAAGGATATTGCTTCTCCTCACAATTGGGTTATTTGGGTTTTGGTTTTTTGTTTTGTTTTGTCTTGATTTTGTTTTTTTGTTTTGTTTTTTTATTTTTGTTTGTTTGTTTTTCTCACACCAGGATGCAGAACTGAATGGGAGGATTCACTTGGGAGAAAGTGGGTTGAGGAATTTTCTTTGATTCAGAAAATAACATTAATAGGTGTCACTGACATTTGTTAATTACTTAGCGAATGTCAGGCACAGAACTGAATGCCACACATATATCACGAGAGAGATACAGGTTAGTAACCACCCAGTGTCTCAAGAAAGGAAGGAGACACCTGGGATCTGAACTTTAGAAATTGACTCCAGGGCCTTTGTTCCTCAGAACTCTACAAGACTGAAAGGCAAATTAACCAGTGAACAACTGCCTTATAAACAGTAAGGTACTGTTGCTGTTTTCAATTTACAATTTACTGATGATGAGTAGATACGTCTGTAAAATTAAAGTAAAAGTAAGCTAATAGGAACACAAAACTAAAAATACACAAAATAGAAGCCCAATATGTTTTATATTTATCAGAAAAACTTTTACTCTATCAGTAAGCTATAGAAATAAATCATAATTTTCCTGCATTTTTGCGATGATATGAGATTTTGAGACATCTTGCCAAGGACTTGTCACAATTTGCAAATCAACACCAGTGAAAGACCTACCTTTGAGTAGCACTCCATTAAATCCATCCCATGTAGTGGGTATTATCCCCAGTGGGAAAAGCTGAGTGGTGAGAATCAAAAAAAAATATGTAAAATTGCTTGAGCCTTAACATAAAAAGATACTTTGCTAAGTGTAAAGAATTGGCATTTTCTGCAATGATTTCCATCTGATCTCGCTTGGACCTAAATAATGATAAGTTGGGAAAAGACAACACTGAGCTAAAAGAATAAAGGAAAAGGTTATCTTTAGTGTTGTTTTAGGCCAGCTCCTAAATACACCTACACTTATAACTTATAACCTACTTATAACCTACTTATAACCTACAAGTTATAAGAGCTAAGAAACTTACTCTTCTAATCGGCAGTGTGATGGGAGAGGCAAATCCAAAGGAATATTCCAAGTGAAAAGTCCAGTTCAGAGAAGCTACCATTGTGAATTTTTTAGCCTGTCACCTTTGCTTTATGGAGAAAAGTGTGTTTGATTTCAACAAGTGCAGACAATCACTTGCAATACATTTATAATATATCATGTTTTTTTAATCTATGGCTGTGGAATGTCATCTTTAGTGGTCTTCTGGATAGTCTTTGTCACCAACAGTGGGACCTGCAGTGACATGAAAACACAACTTTTGTTCTCTATTATCAAACATCATTTATCAAACAGTCTATTTTGTGCCTATCGCTATATTAAAATTTTTAAGTTTATTTTAATCTTGGGGAAAGTATGCTCTAATATGCTGATAATTAAAAAATAAGAGTAGCTACATCTGAGTGCAATAAGATAACCTTCTAGGAGGCAAGCATTTTTCTAAATTGACATTTCATACATAGTTTAGTAGAAGAGAAGACTTACAAGTTGTCCTTGAAAAAATAATTCAGATTTTATCAATCTATAATTTGTAGACAGAAACTCACTGAAGATAACATAGTTTCTTTCAAAGCTGCTGAGACAATAGGTAATTCTGATTAAAAGAAAGTTGATTCATATAAGGTAAACTTTAGAGGGAACTTTTTAAATGGAACACAAGAAAAGTGTATTTTACTAGCATAATAAAAGGGAATATGGAAACAACTTTTAAAGTTTTTTCAGTTATTCTATTAATATTTTTATGCAATGTATTTTATATTTTATCTAAGTATAATTTAATCCCAAATGATATAAAAAAAACATTGAGGATACATCTGATACTTCTTTGAGGAAATAAATGATAAAAGTAGTGACATGAAACTCTGGGATAATGTAAAATATTGTTATGATTCAAAAAAATAGATTTTACTTTTTAAAGAAGTTTTAAGCTTACAGAAAAACTGAATAAAAATGTAGAGTTTCCTCTATTTCCCAGTCCCCTCACCACTCACAGTTTCTTCTGTTATTAACATATTGCATTTGTGTGGTGTATTTGTTAAAATCAGTGAACCATATAGGGTATGTTATTTCTAACTAAATGTCCTAGTTTGCATGTCTATTTCCTGTGTTGTATAATTCTGTGGGACATCTTGTATACATCATTATGGTATCATATAGAATAGATTCTTTGTCCTAAAAATCCCATGTGCTCTACGTATTTATCCCTGACCTCTTCACAAAGCTTCCCACAGCCCTGGCAACTACTGGTCTTTCTCTAGAACTACTGATCTATCCATAGTGTTGCCTTTTCCACAATGTCATATAGTTGGAATTGACCCACACTTCCTTAATGTTCCCCTCAGCATAACTAAATTTTAGACAGGTTTCTTTCTATAACCCCTATCCTTCCTTTTCTTAGAGCACTTACTTTAGAAAACTTGTTAATTCTTTCTCTGCTGCTTTGAAATGTGTGTACATCTTCTCCAGCCTCTAACCAGTTTTGTAACTTTTTATTAATAATCTGGTAATCATGTCTTTGAAATGTACGTGTGGAAGGAGATAGCAACCCAAGGGCACTGATTGGCAAACACAGATGGCCCAATTATGGAGAAAAAAATTTGACCAGGAATAACATTTACTCCAGAGTAACTAATGTTTTACACACATCTCACTAATCTGCCTCCTCTCTGACTTCCTCCAGTACATTTCCACTAGACAGCCCCTGGGCTTAAAAACCCTTCTGACTTGTTTCAGTTGGAATTGAGTTCAACCTCTCTCTTCTACTCCAGTGGTCTTGAATACAGTCTTTCCTGCCTGTTTTACTTTGAGCGGTGCAACTATTAGACTGACAAAAACATAGTTATACAGCTTTTCAGACTTTTTTTCCTTCACCTAGCAATATGCATTTAAATTTCCTCCATGTCTTTTTGTGTCTTGATGATTTCCTTTTATTATACTATTCCTTTGTATGCATGTATCATTTGTTCCCTCACCTATTGAAGGACATCTTGGTTGTCTCCAACTTTTGGCATGTAAGAATAAAGCTGTTGTAAACATTCATGTAAACATTCATTTGAAAAAACGATTTACCATCCCAAGATTGAGTCTCCTGTGTTAAAACTCACATCAATTAAATTAAACTCTGGCAAAATCGTTTTCTTGAAGGAAGATCTTTGTTAGGAGAACAAGCACTCTAGCCTTTTTTTCAAAATGGTTAGTTCTCCACCCTGCCTCCTGAGAGAATGAGGAGAATTTTTTCTGCTTTTTACCCAGAGAATTTGATGGGGTTTCTAGTAGTAAAACTCCCAAAAGTGTGGAGACACCCCTCCCAAGGTGGTGCCCCCAGGAGGTTTAATCTTTTAAGCTATGCAATACTTAGTTTCTATCTAGCATTTACTTAATTACCCTGTTTAACTGTTCCTACCAGTTTCCAGTTTCTGGCCTGGTGAGCTGTTATTCTTCATATTTATAGTTGTAATTTATATTTCAAATTTTTCAGGGTAGCAGCTTGCACTGTGGCTTTAATTCTATGATGAATCTAAAGACAGTTGATTTTCAATGTGTTCAGACTTTTACTTGTTGGGAGGAAGGAAGTGATTACTTTTAAGTTTGTTACATGTCTGACCAGAAACTGGAGATCCTGTGATATATTTTTTTAATATTTATTTATTCATTTATTTATTTGAAAGAAAGAGAGAGAGAGTGAGAGAGAGCGAGCGCTCTCTCTCAAGCCAGGGGAGAGACAGAGGGAGAGGGAGAAGGAGACTCCTCACTGAGCAGGGAGCTTGATGTGGGGCTAGAATCATGACCTGAGCCAAAGGCAGACACTTAACTGACTGAGCCATCTAAAGATGTTTTTCAAATAAAAATACTATTAAAAATTACTTAAATTTATCCTGTATCTCTTATATATTAACATGTAAATGAAATAAATTCATAATGTAAAATGTTACTCTGAATGATTTGTCAAGTTTTTCTTAAGAATACATGAATCAAATACAAGGAATATTTCTAAACTGAAAATATGCTTTCATAGAAATCAAGACATCTCATTATTTATCAATCTGCCAAGTAATTAGTTACGTGACCTTTAGGTCTCTGAGTGTTGTGGTTGTTGTTTTTTCCCTATAAAATTAAGAGAAGAATTTAGACTACATATTCTCTAAAGAAATGCAAATGATAGGGATCCATTATTCTGCAAGTAATATTCCCATATGCTATCATTTCAGAGGACAGACTTTCTATGAATTTGCTCTATTTCACTACTAAATACTATTTTAAGAATGACTCCAAAGAGTTAAAATTATTTCCTTGATTTTCAAGTCCATTCTCTTTTGAGGTAGTTCAGTCAGCACTTTTACTATTTACAGACCAAACTAGATATAGATGGATAAAAAGGTTAACACAGAAAAGCAAAACATTTGGAAGAAAAATAGACGAGACATTTAAATTCATAGCTAAGGAAACTACATGAAGCCCTTGGGTTATATGAATTGGGAAGAAAATAAAAAAAAAAAAAAGAGCACCATGGATCACATAACTACAATGTTTTTAAACCCTGGATGTTTCCTCTAGGGAATAATAGGAATAAATATATTCATAATTTTAATAGCTTTGATATCACCAGTAACATGATTCATAAACATTTAAACCATAGTTTTTGTAGCGTCTACTTCCCTGAGTGGATTAATGGCAGAGAATCGTATGTACTGACTCCCTCTTATAGGAATAGGTCTACTCTCAAAATACATTTTGTCTCAGTTTCTTTTTCTTTCTTTTTCTTTGTTTATCTGTTTTAGGTTTGGGCTGTTTGGGAAGGGGGCACTGTTATTTAGACCATTTTGGAAATTGCTGATAAGCTTAGTGGTAATAGAACCTTAAATCAAATACTATCTGTGTAGAAAGATGAACAGCTTTGAGACTCCTCTTGCACATCAAATATTACAAATTGTATGTTGCATTTCAATTTCATATACAAATCCTGAAATATAAAATTCAAATTCACACTTCCAATACAAATATTAGAAAAACTTTTTTTTTTCAGATTATATAATCCACTAACAGGCTTTTCTGTGTAATCTGCATACTTTAGGCAGTTAGTAAATAACAAATATGGTATATTAGAAATTTTTATTGTCTTTGGCAAATATTACTCAAGGGGTTAGAAAAATTCAGCATCTTAAAGGATTAACCATTTTTCATCTTGAGTCAGACTGTTTTCTCTTGATCTAAATGTCACTTCTATTGAGAAGAGAATTTTTAAGTGCCATTCTTATATAAAAACAAAACAGAAATGATTTAGGGAAATGAGTAGTAAAGATACCTTATAAACTGTGATTTAATGTTAAATGTGCATAGGATAGGACATTTCAAGTCCAGCTAAAAATAATTCTTTACTAAGACTTCATTTTATAGTAAAGGAGATGGCTAACTTGACCTATACATCAAAATCGTGACTGTACATCATTAGTTGAGTACATACATATTTGAGTTCATATATCTTTCTTTAACAATGTTTGAAGGGATTTGTTAACTTGTTACTTATTAATTTGTTAACTTGTTGCAATATGGATTTGGGGCCACATTACAAAACCAAATAAAACAAGCAAAGAAATATACCAACATGTGTTATATTATTAATCAGAATTTTGGAATAAATTACATGTAGTGTGCTAAATAGTAAATTTAAATACTAAGATTTAGATATAGTGAACAGAATACCAACATACATTAAAAACTTATTTTAAGAAACCATGGTACTCTACCATCTTCTTTACTTTCAGCATCTCTTTTAAGGCACGTTAGTCAGCTTTTGCTCCAGTAGGAAAACAAACAAACAAAACCTCAGTGGCTTAAAAGAATAAATTTTATTACTTGAATTTATTATGTGAGTTTGGCCGCAGCTCCACTGCTTGACTAGGGAATTTTTGGCCACAATGTTTGGACCTGACTCATCTCCATGTCTTTTTATCGGATTTTTATACCAGAAAGCCAACCCTCAAGGATGGATTCAGGTGACAGTGCCCTATCAAACCATGTAATGACATCTGAAATTATAGCCTAAACATGTCATATATCACATCCATGTTCATGCCATTGGCCAAAGCCAATTGTGTGGCTGGCTCAGAATTAATGGGTTGGGGAAATAGATTTTTCCTTCAGAAAGACATGGTGGTTGTGGGTAGGGAACTTATAAATATAAACAAAGCATGAACAAGAATTAGTGCAATCATAGTTTTGTATAAGGCAGATCTTATTTGGATATAATATTGGTATTAAGTGATGCAGTGTTTTTCTCTTACGAGTTATTCTATTTTATGTAAAAATGGGTTGTCTATTAGTATGGACTATTGTGTTTTTGTAATCCAAATAGCAGAGTTCTTAGTTCTTCAACTAGTTCTATTTTCTTTGATTGTACATATGAAACTCTCTCTAATCCTGTCTCTAATGTGTGCAGACATTCATATGTGCATGTGTCCTTACACAGGTGCACACATACATAAAACACATACGATTCTGGAACATAAAGTAATTTGATCTTTTAAAAAATTCTCTGTGAAAATATTCCTATCCTTGCACCAGAGAATGATTTTTCTAATTCTCTATCAGTGTTTCTATGCTGATACTTTCTGTTCTCTGAGGTGTCCACAACACTGACAAAAGTTGTGTAATCTATCATTGGGGGGCACAGATAAAAAAGTATGAGAATATGACAAGAAAAAATTTCTCCACTCTACAGGACTCTTTATTATATTACCTTTAGCATAATGGTAAATATTTCCTTTGATTTTAGTTTCCTGTTTAACTATTTAATAACCATCTTGATTTTTATTTTAAAAAAGTGATCAATTTTATCTAGTTATAGTACTGCAGAACCAGAGTGTTAGATGGTTAAAGTAAGATCCAGGAATGATTAGTGAACTGAAAATAAGCATCCATTGGAGAGGTCCATGACACTTGGGTAGGATGAATTGTTATAATATAGAACATTGTGCAGTCAGGTAGAACAGGGGCTTAACCTATTGTAACATGCACGTTCAAGTTAATGTGACCTCATTAAGTCACATTAACTATGTATCCTAAGTATGTCACAGCCCGCTGAATTTCATTAGACTAGATATTCAAGGTAAATGCCAGTATGTTGTTGTTAAAAACATTATGAATTTACTATTTTTGCCCAGGTATTGCTTTTCAAGAGAAGACATAAAGCTATTCCATACACATAGCATTTTATATTTGGCCTTTTATGGATCTTTAGCTTGTTTGCTTTTTTCACTTTGTAGAAATATCTAGTATATCTAACTATCCATTCATGTAGTATAAATATGTATCCACATATATGTATAAATGTATACCATTCTTGGTTTTCATTAACAACAAGATACTGTATCATGATCTTAATTTGCATCATGTTGCATATTCATATAGTTAGAAACTTACTTGTCTGAATGTTTGCTTTCCCCCAAAATCCATATGTTGAATCCTAACACTCAATGGGATGGTATTAGGAAGTCAGGGCCTTTGGGACATGCTTATTAGGTTATGAGAACGAAGCCTTCATGAATGGGTTTTGTGTTCTTATAAAAAAGATTCCACAGAGCTCCCTAAGCCCTTCCACCATGGGGGAACACAGCAAGAAGGCATTGGCTATGAACCAGGAAAAGGGCCCTCACACAACAATGCTGGCTTCTCATAGCAACCCTAATGGATTAAGACTACCAGCTAAATAACCTTAGGGGTAGTGAAATAATTGATGAAAAACAGAAAGTTATTCAAAGATGAACTGCATTCAATTTCACTAGATAAATAGTAACTATTTATCTTAATACATAGATATATGCTTGTGGAGCCTTACACATTCCATGATAGTGAGCAATAGGATATTGCTTGGACATTTGCTAGATAATGATTATTTATCTCCTAAAAGAAATAATTATTAAACCAATATTAGATAAGCATGACACAAATGCAAGGTTTGAGTCTTTTCATTACCATGAGATCTTTTATTTAAATATCCAAAAATGAGAGAGACAGACAGAGGGAGAGAATAAAGTGCTTCTGTTTCATTGTATCTTTGTGGTTTTTTTGGAATTACAGCTTTATTGTGGTAAAATTGAAAACCAATAAATGCCACATATTTTAAGTGTGCAGTTTGACATATGTATATATTTGTGAAACCATCACCACAACCAAGATAAAAAACATATAACCATCATCCCCATAGGTTTTCTTGTGCATCTTTGTACTCTTTCTCTCTCATCCCTCCCTAAGACCTTGCCCTGTCCATAAGCAACCATTGACCTGACCATAGATTACTTTTCATTTTCTAGAAATTTATGCAAATGGAATAATCTGTTCTTTGACTTCTCCCACCTAGCATATTTATTTAGAAATTCATCCATCTACTTAGTATCTCTATATTCATTTATTTTCATTGCTGAGTTATTTTTCTTTGTATGGTTTATATAAACATCTATTCCCTATTTGGGAATAGATTCCAGTAATTGACTATCACAAAGAAAGTTGCTATAAATATCACGTGTAAGTCTTTGGACAAATGTTTTCATTTATTTTTGCTAAACACCAAGTACTATAGTGGTTAGATGATACAGTAAATATATATTTAACTTTTTAAGAAGCTGTCAACTACTTTTCAAAGAAATTACACCATTTTGCATTACTGCCAGTGGTGTTGCTCCACATCCTTGACAACGCTTGCTATGGGTATTTGAATTTTAGTCATTTTAATAGGTGTTTAGAGATCTCTCATTTTGGTTTCAGTTTATACTTCCCAAATATTTAGTGATGTTGAGCATCTTTTCATATGATTATTTCCCCTCTCTATATGTTCATTGGTGATTTGTCTATTCAATTCCTATACCGTTTAAGAAAATAAAAGATTGTTTTCTGGGGCGCCTGGGTGACTCAGTGGGTTAAGCCTCTGCCTTCGGCTCAGGTCATGATCTCAGGGTCCTGGGATCGAGTCCTGCATCAGGCTCTCTGCTTGGCAGGGAGCCTGCTTCCTCCTCTCTTTCTCTGCCTGACTCTCTGCCTACTTGTGATCTCTCTCTGTCAAATAAATAAATAATCTTTATTTTAAATCTTTAAAAAAATCTTTAAATCTTTAAAAAATCTTTAAATCTTTAAAAAAAATCTTTAAAAAAGATTGTTTTCTTATTATTGAGTTTTGGGTGCTCTTTATGGTTGCATTCCTTTATTTTCTCTAAGTCTGTAGGTTGGTTCTTTAACAGTGTTATAAAAAGAGCAGAAGTTCTTCATTTTGATGACGTTTAATTTATCAGTTTTTTTCTTTAATGGGCTGTGCTTTATGTGTGCTTGCTTATTTTTATAACTCAGAAATCTTTGTCAAACTTAAGGTCATGAAGATTTTTTTTATCTTCCAGAAATTTAGAGTTTCAGCTATTATATTTAGGTATATAATAAATACCAAGCCACTCCTTGTATACTGTGGAATATAAAGAGAGAAAGTTACTATTATTATCTTTCATATTGTTATTCATTTGTTCCAGCACCAGTACATTATCTTGGCATGTTTTTCCAAATAAACTAAATATATATGTATGGTGGGTCTACATTAGGATTTACATTCTCTTCGATTCTTGATAATAGTAATTTCTGACTTTTTTCCCCCCTAATTCTGGCTGTGGTTCTATTCATTACAATAATCTCCTGAAATACCCCAATTTTTATTTTATAAATTTTCTATGTTATTTTATTTTTCTATTTTCTATTTCATTGCTTTCTATTTTTATTTTTTATTATTTCATATTAACTACTTACTTCTGCATTTTTTTTTCCTTTTTGAGTTTCTTAATGTACAATTGAAGGGCATTGTTTTTTTTTTTCTTTTTTTAATTAATTTATTTTTTTCAGCGTAACAGTATTCATTGTTTTTGCACAACACCCAGTGCTCCATGCAATACGTGGAAGGACATTGTTTTAAGAACTTTCTTATATTTAATATAATTGCTTATTGCTATAAGCATATCAATACATACTGTTTTAGCTGCATTTCCAAATTGTAATATATTGTATTTTATTTTAATTCAATTTAATAATTGCTCAAAATATTTTATTTTTCTCCTTTTTAAATTTGGTCCATGAATTAATTACTTATTCTATTTATTTTCCATACAATAAGGATTTTCCAGACTTCTGTTACTTATTTCTCATCAGTTCTATAGTGATTAGAGAACATATTGTGTGACTTGAGTATTTGTTATAAAGTTATCAAAGCTTGTTTTGTAGCCCATATCATGGTATTTGGTGAATGTTCTGTGTGTACCTGAAAAGAATGTGCATTCTGCTGTTTTGGGGGGAATCTCCTATAAATGTTAAATTAATCAGGTCAAGTTGATGGATAGTCATCTTCTACATTCTTTTATAATTTCTTTTTAATTATTATATTGACTATGGAGAGGAGATATTAAATCTGGCTATAATTGTGGGATTATCTGTTTTTCTTTTAGTTCTATCAGTTTTTACTTCACAAACTATGTCCTCTTAAGGAATAGATAACTGTATCTTTATGAAATTACTTTTTAATTTCTTGTAATAATCTTTGGTATGGAATCTATTATGGCTGATGTACATATAAGTCCTTTAGATTTTTTTGATTGATATTAGTATTTTATATATTTTCCCACCCTTTCTTTGAAAATATATTTTTCTTTATATTTAAAGAGAATTTATTAGGTAATATATAGTGACTTTTTTCCCAGTGTGATCATCCCTGCTTTTTAATTGGAATATTTGCATCACTTATATTTAATTTCACTGTTAATATTATTTGTTTTTCAGCCTTTGGGATGATTGCCTGTTGTATTACTATTATATACTTTGTTAACTTATTAGATAACAGTTTAGTTTTGTTTTATTATTTTTTTAGGTAAAACTTGATTTTATATATCTTGAATGTATGTATAGGCATATGAAATTTGATTATAGAATTTTAATCATATTTCTTATATATAGATTTCATTGACATTCTTGTATCAATCAGTTTATAGTTTTCATCAGATTTGAAATGTTTTTAGGCTTTATTTCCTTACATATATTTTTTTTTCCTCCACTCTCCTTTGGGGACTCCATTTACCCGTAGATTAGACTGCTTGAAATTTTCCCACAGCTGATGGATGCTTTGTTCTTTATTTTTTAAGCTTATTTTATTTTTGGGTGTATTTATTTTGGGAAATTTCTTACTGTGGTATTTTCAAATTCACTAACGTTTTATTCTTCATTGATAATCTGATGTTAATCCCATCCAGTTTATCATTTCTCATTGTCCAGTGTCTCCTTTCTTTCTGTCTTGCATTGCACTATGTTAATTTTTATGCACTTGCTGCTTGTAATGCATCCGTTGAAAACAGAGAAAGTTCACATATAGATACCACAAATAAGAAAATAAGAATATCATCAATATTATTACTGAATGCTATAGTTTCTAAATATTTGAAGATAATTACTTCCTAAAAGAAGAAACTACTCCAAAACAGATTCTTAGTGTTTGATGAGGGAGAATTTTTTTGTCTTCTTCTTATGAGAAAATGATGAAAAGAGGAAGAAAAATAATTTCTACTTATGCTCAGAATTGTAAATATCTCAAGAATGGACTCATGTCCACATCAAAAATTTTGCATTATATCTGATTATTTTTAATATTATAAATTGAAATATTTCAGACTAAGTTTTTTTCTTGGACATTTGTGTCTTTCACTCACTGCCTTATAAAACATTAACTCGTAATTATCTTAAGACCTGAGAAGACTAAAGACTACTCATTTATCATGGCCATATAAATAATTTAAATAGTAAGTGTTAAAAAATCAAATTGATAGCAGTTGGGATTTTTATTCCACAGCACTTGAATAAGGAAAAAAAAAGTCACTTGGGGAAATGAAACTCACCACATGCTTTGAGGAGCCATCTGATTCAAAGTATTTGCAAATATAGAACAGATTTTCTAGAAAACCTGTCTTTTCCAAAGTAATAATAAATATGCAGGGAATCTTACATAGATCAGAAACTTGCAAAGATTACATTTTTTTTTTATTATGAAAAAACTGTGTTTAGATTTAGCCAGCTGGACTCAGTTTAGATGATCCCAATTTTGTTGGCAACATCCAAAGCATCATAGTTAGGGACCAGTTGAACGTATACCTTCTTGTCTCCATCAGGCCTGATTAAGGTGTTGACCTTGGCTACATCAATGTCATAGAGCTTCTTCACAGCCTGTTTGATCTGGTGCTTGTTGGCCTTGACATCCACAATGAACACAAGTGTGTTGTTGTCTTCTATTTTCTTCATGGCTGACTCAGTAGTCAGGGGGAACTTGATTATGGCATAGTGATCAAGGTTGTTTCTCCTGGGGGCGCTCTTTCGAGGGTATTTGGGCTGCCTTCAGAGAGACGCAGAGTCTTGGGTCGTCGGAAGGTAAGTGATGTGCGGATCTTCTTTTTTTTTGTGACTGTGGACACCTTTCAGCACCTCTTTCTTGGCCTTCAAACCCGTTGCTTTGGCTTCAGCTTCGGGAGGGGCAGGGGCTTCCTTCTTAGCTTTTGGTGTCATCTTCGTAAAAGGGATTTCCCCAAAGATTACATATTTAAAAGAGGTGTATTGACTATGGATGTGACCTTTGATTTACACTGGTAACTCTGGTAATTCAGACCTTGTGCTTTTAGAGTCCATATTTGGCAGAGATGACAGAGCCTAGTGCACATGTAAAATGGCAGATTCCAATCAGAGACAAATAAAATAGGAACCTCTGAAAGATGAAGTCATCAAACTTTGAAGTTATAGTTGGAGAGGATACTTGTTTGTTTTGATCTTAGAGATGAGTGGAGGCTATGGGAGTGGGGGGGGAGATCTCCCAGAATTCCTAGCTCTAAGGCTGTCCTTCAGTGAGAAAAAAGTACCAGAATTCAAACTACCCATGTCCATATAAATCTAAGAATGCCAAGTCTGATGTTTTATTTCAGTAAGTGTGTGTTGTTAGTGCCCATAGTGTCATTCATGTTGTAAGATTTTGAAATGCTTCTAGAGGAATGAAATTTATATGTAAGCAACAGATTATATCTACTAACCAAGATAAACAATTTTGAGTTCATAATACAGGAAAAAAGAGGTACAATCCAGCCAAACACAGAAATACGATCAAGAATTATAAAATTGAAGAATCCAAACAAAAACCAGGAAATGCTAAAATAATCTGATTCAGAGTATAGCTATTCATGTTTAATGTAATTAAACACATGGTGTCAAATTTTTTTAAAAGATCAAGTTTTTCAGAAATGATATGTGGAGTTTTTAAAATGGCCAAATTGGAAAAAAAAAGATAATTTGCATTAGAAATTTAATTAATGGTTTAATTAAGATCAAACAAATCAAGAGAAAAGGGTGAAGTGGAAGATTATTCTGAAAGGAAGTAGTCAGGATGAAGAATATAAATGTAAAATAAAGGAAAATAAAAGGAATTTATCAGACACATGGATGGAAAAAAACCTGACTAAGCAGTTTTGGAGAATTGTGTTTTGACTGGCAATGGTAATGTGAAAGCCCCCCAAAAATTGTTAGTATGTTTTACTTATAGACATGGGTTAGCCATTCTAAAACTACTTGAGATGTATATAAGATTGAACAAATAAGTAAATGAATTGCAGATGACAGTCATGTTTTTCACTCTCAGAGAAAGAAATTACAAATAGCAATGGGAGGGAGAAGGCTTAAATAAACCTTGTGGTAAATTCCAGTTGAACATACAAGCAATATATACATAGCCACATAAATAAAACTGATTGTCTAACTACCCGTATCTATCTGTCTGTCTATCTATCATTTATTCATCCATCATCTATCAGTCTACCTTGATTACCCATGAGTTCACACCAGCACCTCTAATTTCAATCTAACATCGAAGGAGTTTATTGTTTGTATTATATTCTGTTTTTCCTAGTTTTCATCTTTTTTATATACTTATAAAGCCTTTCTCCAACAATGAGAAAATTGATTTCTATTATCTCCAATATATTTCTTTATTTGCTAAATAACCTTATATGTCCTAACCAAGCCAGTCACTTCCTTGATTTCTGGCCCCATCTTTGATTTCTTTCTTTTTTTTTTTTCTTTTCAGCGTAACAGAATTCATTGTTTTTGCACCACACCCAGTGCTCCATGCAATGCATGCCCTCCATAATACCCACCACCTGGCTCCCCCAACTTCCCACCCCCAGCCCCTTCAAAGCCCTCAGGTTGTTATTCAGAGTCCATAGTCTCTCATGGTTCATCTCCCCTTCCAATTTAGCTCAACTCACTTCTACTGTCCATCTCCTCTTGTCCTCCATGTTATTTGTTATGCTCCGCAAATAAGTGAAACCATACGAAAATTGACTCTCTCTACCTGACTTATTTCACTCAGCATAATCTCTTCCACTCCTGTCCATGTTGATACAAAAGTTGTGTATTCATCCTTTCTGATGGAGGCATAATACTCCATCGTGTATATGGACCACATCTTCCTTATCCATTCGTCCATTGAAGGGCATCTTGGAAACTCTGTCTCTTCACAGATAACATGATAATTTATATGGAAAACCCAAAAGACTCCACACTCAAACTACTAGAACTCATACAGCAATTCAGTGACGTGACAGGATACAAAGTCTATGTACAGAAATCAGTGGCTTTCTTATACACTATACACTAACAATGAAAATACAGAAAAGGAAATTAGAAAATTGATTCCATTTACTATAGCACCAAGAACCATAAGATACCTGGGAATAAACCTAACCAAAGAGGTAAAGGATCTGTACTTGAGGAACTACAGAACACTCATGAAAGAAATTGAAGAAGACACAAAAAGATGGAAGACCATTCCATGCTCTTGGATTGGAAGAATAAACATTGTTAAAATGTCTATACTGCTTAGAGCAATCTATACTTTTAATGTCATTCCGATCAAAATTCCACCGGTATTTTTCAAAGAGCTAGAGCAAATAATCCTAAAATTTGTATGGAATCAGAAGAGACCCCGAATTGCTAAGGAAATGTCGAAAAACAAAAACAAAACTGACAGCATCATGTTACCTGATTTCAAGCTTTACTACAAAACTGTGATCACCAAGACAGCGTGGTACTGGCATCAAAACAGACACATAGACCAGTGGAACAGAGTAGAGAGCCTAGATATGGACCCTCAACTCTATGGTCAAATAATCTTTGACAAAGCAGGAAAAAATATACAGTGGAAAAAAGACAGTCTCTTCAATAAATGGTGCTGGGAAAACTGGACAGCTATGTGTAGAAGAATGAAACTCAACCATTCTCTTAAATCGTATGCAAAGATAAACTCAAAATGGATAAAAGACCACCTTTGATTTCTTGATGTCTCTCCAATGTGGCCTCTTCTGTGGCCCTACTATTTCTTTTGCTGCCACCTTCAAGGGAGGAGAGAAAAAGGACATTAAGGAAAGAAATAAATGGGGAAGCCAGAAAGCATATCCAGAGTTGACATACAAATCTATTCTGGCCCTGTATTAATATGTCTGACAGAAACTTAAGCTTCATTATAATTGAAAGTTTTAGCTCATTCTCTATTAATTAGATATCATTCTCCAAAAAAGTGGAATGTTCCAAGGAATCTTACATAGTCTAGAAAATGCAAACTCTATTCTCTATCTTTAGTCTATACTAGTTTTGATGAAATGGCATCTGCATTAGCATACTTGGTCTTTTGAAGGCAGAGGGCTTTTCTTTTCTTTCAAGTGTTTCAGTTCTGTGGATGAACTATGCAGTCAATTCATTTAAAGTTCTATTGAACGGATTTACAAATAACTATGTAGTTCCTCATTACTGCAAACTTTCAAAAACTTTTCTCATTATCATATATCTTTTGCTTTTATTTTTGAGGACTTTAACAGTATCAACTAATCATTATTTTCCCTCTATGAACCAACAAATTCCAAAATAAGTCTTTTGATGGGAATTTTTTTTCTAGGAACCTAGAAACCTCTACTTTAAGGTCTTAATAACAGTAACAACATCAGCCATTCATGGAAGTGGAGTTGTAGAAAGCATTGGCAACTTGCTTGAAATCAGAAGTCATTAAGTGTTCCAAAACACATTTCTTTTACAGAATAATGTAAATTAGTAACTAAATACCAATCTAAATTAATATTAGTATCTAAATTAGTAGCTAAATATTAGTTTTCTAGTTCTAGATTTTTTTTTTTTTTTTTTTTTTTACATTTCTGTCTTAACTTTTTTTTAGGGAAGTGAGTATTAGTGACAGTCCTGGTATTATAGGTTGTTCTTTCAATTTGGGACAGAATAATCACTCAGTGGAAAAGACTGTTCACTATATAAGGCAGACAAGCTTGCCATAGTAACTAGGTATAAGGACCAGATATTTATATAAAATACCTGAAATTAGTCTTAAAATATGCCAGAGATATAATAGCAGACAGGAGCAGTGAAAAGAGTTTAAAAAATAGAAAGTTGTTATTAGTAAAATCTTAGTAATTCTACCTTACATTCATTCATTTATATTTTAGTTTAATTCTAGACTTTCCTTTCCATTTGAAAAAGGGTTTCCTTTAGTAATAATTTTAAAAATACTGTAAAATTCACATAAATTGCTGCTTTAGAAGTCTTCTAAAATGATGGGAAATTTTATTGGTATGCTATGCAGAGTGATGAAGACCCCATAATAGTAAAATATAATAATTTATATAAGTTCTCAGTATTAGTAAAATAATCAGCTTTTGTGTGTTTTTCATAATTAGTTTGCATATGCTTGATTATTTTATTTTAAAATTATTAACATGTTTTGAAGTGGATAACACTCAGGATTTGATATTTTATGGACTCCAATTATTTTAGTACATTAAAATATATAACTTTGGTTTCATATGACCATTGAGACAGATTTTGAGGAAAAATGATGAAACAGATGCAGTTATAGTTAGCTATTTACCGCTGAAAGTATACTTTTAAACTCTTTTATGTATAAGAAAGCAATTGGATGATACGTGCATGAAATTAAAATAGATTTTTAAATATATGTTATATTATGAATGAAATTTTATTGCAGATGCATCAAACTGATTGTATATATAGTGAAATCATACATAAAGTTTGCTATTTTATTTTCAGTTAAATCCCAGGATTTCTGATAACATCCATATCTATAATTTTGTTTAATTAGATATTATATATGGAATGATGACTTCATTTTAATTTTACTTTGATTAATATTTCAAGTTTTTTAAAGGGGTTCCTGGGCTTGAAGTTATAATAAAAGACCAAATTATGTGTAACAAATCAACATATTTAAGGCCTTTTGTAAGTTGATACAACTTATATATACTAAATATATTTTTCAGCAACTTTGTTTTCAGATCACTGAAGTATTATCTCTTAGCTACTGTATTGTGCACAATAAGATATTTCAAACTCAATTTGTTCTTTTCCTGACACTGACTTAAATCAATCATTTCTCTAAGAGCTGTGGGTTCTGTTTTATTTTTTAAAGAGGATGGCATTTGATAACTGAGTTCTAGGCTCTAGGTGTGATATTGCAGTTTACAGGCCCTCTGATACTGGACAGAAGCTATACACATGTTATATGAATTCATACTGTTACTTCTAAATATAATCCAAAATTAATCAGGTTTCATTTAGTTTTTCCTTTCCACAGTTTTACCTCCCTTGTCTGATAGAAACTTGGTTCCAATTATCCTTAATGTATTTCCTTATTCAACTAGTAGGTAGGACTGTCATGACAAAATACCACAGGCAGGGTGGCTTAAACAACAGAAATATATTTCCCACAGTTTTGAAGGTTAAAATTCTGAGATAAAATGTTTGGCAGGGCTGGTTTCTTGTAAGGGCCATGAGGGAAGAATCTTCTTCAGGCCTCTCTCCTTGGCTTACAGATGGCTGTTTTCCTCCCTGAGTCTTCACAATGTAACCTCTCTTTATATGTTTGTGTTCAGATTTCCTCTTCTTGGGACATTACTCATATTAGATTAGGTCCCACCCTAATGACTTCATTTTAACTGAATCACCTCTCTACAGACCTTATAGCTATATTTTGAGGTACTGGGGGGTTTTGACTTTAACATATTAATTGGGGGGCATACAGTTCAGCTCATGACACCTCCTAAGTGTAACCAATTTCTCATTGTCATCACTACCCCCTTTTCTGTATGCTCACCCTCCTACCTCTCTGGAACTGACAGCCTATGCTGGACTCCCATCCCACCTCATGGACACCGTCACTATGAGTATGCTCTGACATCATGTAGAGATCAGCGTTTTACATGTAGACTTTCTAAATTGCCTGAGCTCTAACATTCTGTACTAGGCTGCATCTTGTTTTGAATCCCTTCTTTATCCCACTTCAGGCATAGGGCCCGATATATAATTAACTTTTATATCCTTTCAGATTTGACACCTATGCAAGGTAATTCTTTACCTTTATTTCTACACTCTCTCATTTACAGAGTCAGATGGAAAGGCCCCTTGCAAATGGGGCCCACTTTGGCATCTCTGTGCATGCATTCTCAGAATTGATCACTTCTACCCAAACTGTAATTCCAGTTATCGTTTCTAGCTCCAAATTCAGGTTCTAGAATATATAGTATGGTGACCTACATGCAAAAGAAAATTTATTTGCTTGCAACAGACAACCTGGCAATTACAATAACATATCTTACTAGGAGAACAGAAGGAAAAAAACTAAAAAGGTGGAATTATCCATTCAAGAGTTTTTAGTGTAGGTGTGTGTAATAAACATACGCTACACAAGCTCATATAATTTCCTGAGGGAAAGAAATAGCAAGGAAAACCTGACCTGATAGTGATAATTTTTCCTTGATCAGATACTTCATTTCACAGCCTCTGGTTTGAATCTCTGGGAAGGGATATTATATTCATTTTTCCCCCATTAACACATCTGCTTTGGGATTGAGAGAATTGTATTTTTGGAGACTGTATGTCTTTGGATACTCACTTCTCAAGTATGGTGAGAAGTCAGGGATATTTGGCTGACTTTAGCAGTGCAATAGTCAAAAGGGTGTTTTTAGTCAACCTTGGGATTTCTTTGGCAACACTTAAAGAATTACCAAAGCATTTGCAGCTATAAAGAAATTCAGGTGCATATTTTTCTACATGGTAAGAACATTGAGAATATATTATTGTAATGATAGTATGTATCATCATAGATTTATAGGCATGCAATTAGTATAAGGGATATTTTATGCTTCTGGGGTATATTTCTGATAGAACATGGTATATTTATACCAGCAGATATGAGCAAAATCACATCTGTTAAAGCCTAAAATGGCACACAATGAGAATGTCCATCATACACAAAAGAAGAAATTCCGGTGCAATTATACAATAAAAATGAGTTAACTAAAAATGAATGTAATCACGTGTATAGGTGTCACAAACATTTGGTCGGCTGAAAATATTCAGATACCAGAGTATACACCAGCTTGACTCTACATATAATATCCGAAAATGCAAACTTACACCATAGTGTGTCAAAAGCTAAGAAAAATTGGTAAACTACACTATTAAAACTTTTGCACATTGTATGTGTTATAAGTCACAAAAATATTAAAATTTTTTTAAAAGAGGGAGATACTAAAAGCAGCTGACAAGCTGTATTATTTATGTGAGTTTTGTTCATTTATGGCTATATTTTCTTAAAGAGTACAATATTTTCAAGATATCTGGAATCAGTTAATAATATAAACCTTAAGGTATAATAAGGAAACAAATACATAATCAAGAGTCAATAGGTCATGAAGCTTTCATGGTTTACTTACTTGATGGCAGAATATTTTACTGGCCATTCAAATTCTTTTGATTTCTACACTCTTATTAACTGCAAATATCCTGATAAAAAGCATATTCCCAATTATTTTCCTCTATTCTTTCCATACAATAAGTATTGTTGTTTTATGTTTCAAGCAATACACAGTTATACAAAGTAAAACTAAATTTATTTTATTTTCACACTTTCAACAATGTGATATTCTGATCTTTTAAATGTACATGTATTTTTTATTTTGTTTTACATAAATAAGATATATCTACAAATTTGTATGTTTTATCTATATATCCATGAATATATCCAAATTACCTTATTTTTCTTACAATAAATATTATATCTGATTTCATTTTTCTCCTTTATTTCCTGATTATACTTTTTTTGTTGTTTCTCTAGTATTTACAGTATGCACTATTAAATAATCATGACCTAGCTTCTAATAAAGCAATGTATCTTAACTATACTGGAATTAAAATTAAAAACGTAATAAAAGAGCACCTGGGTGGCTCAGTTGGTTAAGCGACTGCCTTCAGCTCCGGTCATGAACTAGGAATCCTGGGATCAAGTCCCACATCGGGCTCCCAGTTCCATGGGGAATCTGCTTCTCCCTCTGACCTTCTCAGCCCTCATGCTTTCTCTCACTCTATCTCTCTCAAAAGAATAAATAAAATCTTAAAAATAAACCTTAATAAAATATAAACTTTCACATATAGTATAAAACTATGCACCTACTTATGTTCATTTCTCCCCTCCTACCAGTTGTGCTCTTATTGGTAATTTTACTTCTGTATATATAATAAACATTGCAATATAATGTTACTGTTTTTAGTCAATCTAATAACCACTTGAAAATATTAAAATCGTGAAAACATATTTACATTTACCCACATATTTAATATTTCCAGGTTTCTGCATTCCTTCTATCTGGTATCCTTTTTCATTGTCTGGAATGCTTCCTTTAATGTATATTACAGTCCTAGTTTGCTAACAATGGTTTTTCACAACTGAAAATAAAAGCTTTTATTTTACCTTCGTTCTTTAATTACAATTTTTTCTCTCTAGGTAAAAGATTTTAAATTGTCAAATTTGTTATCAGCCTGTGATTGTTTATCTCTATGCAATACCTGCTTTTAGACGTTATTTCTAGCATTTATTTAAAAAATTCTTTATTATAATGTCAGTTGGTATACTTCTTTTCATCTTTCCTCTGCTATGGATTCATTGAACTTTTTTTTCCTATTTCTTTTATTTAATTGAACAAAATATACATTCAATATTATGTGGAACAAGAGTATTAAGAGTGGATATACATGCCTGGCTATTGAACTTAAGCACTGAGTATCTCACCATCACATATGATATTAGCTATAGGTTCACTGTGCATACCATTTAATAGAAAAAATCCCCTACTTCTAGTTTTTGCATAAATACATGTTAAACTGTTAACTGTTTTGTTTCGATCAAGATGATCAAATGATTTTGTAATTTTACCTGACAATATTATGGACTGCATAAATTGGTTTATGCATGTTAAGTCAGCCTTATATTCCTGGAATGAGCCCTACTTGTTTGACACATTTATTTTACACATTGCTGGATTTAATTTGCTAATATTTTCTTTAAGAATTTTATGTTGGTGTTAATGAGAAATATATTTCTGTAGTTTTCTTTTCCTATAATAGTCTTTATTTTGGTAGTAGCATAATACTGGATTCATAAAAAGTGTTGGAAACTATTACCTCATTTTCTGTTTTCTAGAAAGAGATTTTGTAGAATTGCTATTATTGGTACTATGCCATCGTTATGTATTTGGTCAAATTCACCAATTAAAACATCTGGCATAATTTGTATTTATTGGAATGAGTGTAGTTAATAATTTGATTTCCTTTTTAGAGATAGAACTACTCAGATTAGCTGTTTCTTCTTAAGTAAATTTATGTGGCATATGTTTATGAAATTTGTTCATTTCACCTACAATATCACATTTCTGGTCATAGAGTTGTTTGTAGTATTGACCTCCTATTTATTAATGTCTGTGAGTTCATTAGCACTTACTCAATTTTTAAAAAAATGTATTAAATTACATATATAAAAATTTCAATCTTAACCATTTTAAACATGCAGTTCAGTGGCATTAAGTACATTCATTTTGTTGTGGAAGCATCACTACCATTCATCACTTTTCATTTTGCAAAAGTGAAATTCTATACCTATTTAACAACTCTCCAATTTCTTCTCCCCCATCCCCTATAACCACTATTCTACTTTCTGTTCCTATGAATTTTCCATCAGATATCTCAATAAGGGGATGCCTGGGTGGCTCAGTTGGTTAAGCAGCTGCCTTCAGCTCAGGTCATGATCCCAGCGTCCTGGGATTGTGTCCCACATCGGGCTCCTTGTTCGTTAGGGAGCCTGCTTCTCCCTCGGCCTACCACTCTGTCTGCCTGTGCTCACTCGCATGTGCTTTCTCTCTAACAAATAAATAAATTTTTAAAAAATATTTTAAAAATCTCAATAAGTGGAATTATATAATATTTATCACTCTGTAAATTTCTATTATTTTAAATATTCTTAAGTTGTGTTGTAAGGTCCATAATGTGGTCTAGCTTGGTAAATGTTCCAAATGTGCTTGAGAAGAATCTGTATTTCATTGTTCTTCAATAGAGTATTTTACCAATGCCAACTACACTGAGTTTATTGATAATACTATTCATGTAATCTATATCCTTGTACAATTTTTTTGTCTGCTTGAGTTATCAATTATTGGGAGAGTTATGTTGTTTTAACAATAATGTGTTTGTCTATTTCTTCTCTCAATTCTATCAGTTTTTGCCATATATGTTGATGCTTCATTGTTAGATCCATGTATATTTAAGATTGTTATGTCTTCTTGGAGAATTGAGTTCTTTATTGTTGTGCAATTTACTTACTTATCTCTGATATTCCTTCTTGTTCTGAAGTAACTTTGTCTAAAATTAATATAGCTTTTCCCGTTTTCTTTTGAATGGGGATAGCATAGTATATATTTCACCCTCTATTTCTTACCTATTTGAGTCTTTATATTTAATGTTTCTTCCAAATTACATAAGTGGGTCTTTCCTTCTTATATCCATTATGATAATATCTGTCTCTTAACTCATATTTATACCATTCATATTTAAGGAATTATAAATATAGTTGGAGTAAAATCTGTCATCTTTGTAACTGTTTTCTATTCATTTCATGTGTTCTTTTTTCTACCCACTTTTATGTGTACTCTGATTTGAATTAAGCATTTTATTTGATTCCGCTTTCTTTCCTCCTTGATATTTATACTTCTTTTTTAAAAATTAGTATTTGTTTTAGGATTTACTTTTTAAGTTTGGAAATAAAGCCACCTTTATTATTTGGAAATAACACCATACTGTTTCATTTGTAGTTCAGGTACTTTATAAGAGTTACCACCATCGAGTCTGTTGTGTGTTTTATAAGCTCTAAAGATTAATTTCATGGTGAAATATAATATAGTGACACTTGAACAGATGAAAGACTGAATTATTTGTTGCATACAGCTCCCAACCATGCAAGGCTGCCTCTCAGGATCACACAGGGTTTTGTAAATAAGGACAGTGTAACTATCAAGCGTGAACTGTAGGGAGCAGTACATGGATGGATGGATAAATGGATAAACAGATGATAGATAGATAGGAAGACAGACAGACAAAATGAGTAGATCGAAATTGGGCAGAAGTAGCTGCGTTTTGTCCGACTTTCTGATGACTGACTTATTTACTATTTCATGATCTCCAAGGTAGAATGCCTGTCCATAATTCTTTATTTTTATATACTTTTATTTTTTTATAAACATATAATGTATTATTAGCCCCAAGGGTACAGGTCTGTGAATCACCAGGTTTACACACTTTACAGCACTCACCATAGCACACACCCTCCCCGATGTCCATAACCCCACCACACTCTCCGACTCTCACTACCCCCCTCACCCCGGCCACCCTCAGATTGTTTTGTGACATTAAGAGTCTTTTATGGTTTGTTTCCCTCCCAATCCCATCTTGTTTCATTTATCCTTTTCCTAACCCCAAACCCCCCATATTGCATCTCCACTTCCTCATATCAGGGAGATCACGATAGTTGTCTTTCTCCGATTGACTTATTTCGCTAAGCATAATACCCTCTAGTTCCATCCATGTTGTCGCAAATGGCAAGATTTCATTTCTTTTGATGGCTGCATAGTATTCCATTGTATATACCACCTCTTCTTTATCTGTTCATCTGTTGATGGACATCTAGATTCTTTCCATACTTTGGCTATTGGGGACATTGCTGCTATAAACATTCAGGTTTATGTGCCCCTTCAGATCACTACGTTTGTATCTTTAGGGTAAATACCCAGTAGTGCAATTGCTGGGTCATAGGGTAGCTTTATTTTCAACTTTTTGAGGAACCTCCATGCTGTTTTCCAGAGTGGTTGCACCATCTTGCATTCCCACCAACACTGTGGGAGGGTTCCCCTTTCTCCGCATCCTCACCAGCATCTGTCAATTCCTGACTTGTTAATTTTAGCCATTCTGACTGGTGTAAGGTGGTATTTCATTGTGGTTTTGATTTGTATTTCCCTGATGTCGAGTGATGTGGAGCACTTTTTCATGTGTCTGTTGGCCTTCTGGATGTCTTCTTTGCAGAAATGTCTGTTCATGTCCTCTGCCTGTTTCTTGATTGGATTATTTGTTCTTTGGGTGTTGAGTTTGCTAAGCTCTTTATAGATTTTGGATACTAGCCCTTTATCTGATATGTCGTTTGCAAATATCTTCTCCCATTCTGTCAGTTGTCTTTTGGTTTTGTTAACTGTTTCCTTTGCTGTGCAAAAGCTTTTGATCTTGATGAAATCCCAATAGTTCATTTTTGCCCTTGCTTCCCTTGCCTTTGGTGATGTTCCTAGGAAGAAGTTCCTGTGGCTGAGGTGGAAGAGGTTGCTGCCTGTGTTCTCCTCAAGGATTCTGATGGATTCCTTTCTCACATTGAAGTCCTTCATCCATTTTGAGTCTATTTTCATGGGTCGTGTAAGGAAATGGTCCAATTTCATTTTTTTCGTGTGTTTGTCCAATTTTCCCAACACCATTTGTTAAAGAGAATGTCTTTATTCCATTGGACATTCTTTCCTGCTTTGTCGAAGATTAGTTGACCATAGAGTTGAGGGTCTATTTCTGGACTCTGTATTAGGCTCCACTGATCTATGTCTGTTTTTGTACCAGTACCATACTATCTTGATGATGACAGCTTTGTAATAAAGCTTGAAGCCTGGAATTATGATGCCACCAACTTTGGCTTTCTTTTTCCATATTCCTTTGGATATTCGAGGTCTTTTCTGGTTCCATATAAATTTTAGGATTATATGTTCCATTTCTTTGAAAAAAATGGATGGTATTTTGATAGGGATTGCATTAAATGTGTAGATTGCTTCAGGTAGCATGGACATTTTCACAATATTTGTTCTTCCAATCCAGGAGCATGGAACATTATTCCATTTCTTTGCATCTTCCTCAGTTTCTTTCGTGAGTACTTTATAGTTTTCTGCATATAGATTCTTGCCTCTTTGGTTAGATTTATTCCTAAGTATCTTATGGTTTTGGGTGCAATTGTAAATGGGATTGACTCCTTAATTTCTCTTTCTTCTGTCTTTTTGTTGGTGTACAGAAATGCAACTGATTTCTGTGCATTGATTTTATATCCTGACACTTTACTGAATTCCTGTACAAGTTCTAGAAGTTTTGGAGTGGAGTCTTTTGGGTTTTCCACATATAGTATCATATCATCTGCAAACAGTGATACTTTGACTTCTTCTTTGCCGATTTGGAAGCCTTTAATTTCTCTTTGTTGTCTGATTGCTGAGACTGGGACTTCCAGTAATATGTTGAATAGCAGTGGTGATAATGGACATCCCTGCCGTGTTCCTGACCTTAGCGGAAAAGCTTTCAGTTTTTCTCCCTTGAGAATGGTATTTGCAGTGGGTTTTTCATAGATGGCTTTGATAATATTGAGGTATGTGCCCTCTATCCCTACACTTTGAAGAGTTTTGATCAGGAAGGGATGCTGTACTTTGTCAAATGCTTTTTCAGCATCTATTGAGAGTATCATATGGTTCTTGTTCTTTCTTTTATTAATGTATTCTATCACATTGATTGATTTGCAGATGCTGAACCAACCTTGCAGCCCTGGAATAAATCCCACTTGGTTGTGGTGAATAATCCTTTTAATGTACTGTTGAATCCTATTGGCTAGTATTTTGGTGAGAATTTTTGCGTCTGTGTTCATCAAGGATATTGGTCTGTAGTTCTCTTTTTTGGTGGGATCCTTGTCTGGTTTCGGGATCAAGGTGATGCTGGCCTCATAAAATGAGTTTGGAAGTTTTCCTTCCATTTCTATTTTTAGGAACAGTTTCAGGAGAATAGGAATGAGTTCTTCTTTAAATGTTTGGTAGAATTCCCCTGGGAAGCCGTCTGGCCCTGGGCTTATGTTTGTTTGGAGATTTTTGATGACTGTTTCAATCTCCTTACTGGTTATGGGTCTGTTCAGGTTTTCTGTGTCTTCCTGGTTCAGTTGTGGTAGTTTATATGTCTCTAGGAATGCATCCATTTCTTCCAGATTGTCAAAGTTGTTGGTGTAGAGTTGCTCATAATATGTTCTTATAATTGTTATATCTCTTTGTTGTTGATTGTGATCTCTCCTCTTTCATTCATGATTTTATTTATTTGGGTCCTTTCTCTTTTCTTTTTGATAAGTCTGGCCAGGGGTTTATTATCAATCTTATTAACTCTTTCGAAGAACCAGCTCCTAGTTTCCTTGATTTGTTCTATTGTTTTTTGGTTTCTTTTCCATTGATTTCTGCTCTGATCTTTATGATTTCTCTTCTGATTTCTCCTGCTGGGTTTAGGCTTTCATTGTTGTTCTTTCTCCAGCTCCTTTAGGTATAGGGTTAGGTTGTGTACTTGAGACCAAGTTTCTTGTTTCTTGAGATAGGCTTGTATCATTATATATTTTCCTCTCAGGACTGCCTTTTCTGTGTCCCACAGATTTTGAACTGTGTTTTCATTATCATTTGTTTCCATGATTTTTTTTTCAATTCTTCATTAATTCCTGGTTGACCCATTCATTCTTTAGAAGGATGCTGTTTAGTCTCCATGTATTTCGGTTCTTTCCAGCTTTCCTCTTGTGATTGAGTTCTAGCTTCAGAGCATTGTGGTCTGAAAATATACAGGAAATGATCCCAATCTTTCGATACCACTTGAGGCCAGATTTATGACCCAGAATGGGATCTATTTTGGAGAATGTTCCATGTGCACTAGAGAAGAATGTGTATTCTGTTGCTTTGGGATGAAATGTTCTGAATATATCTGTGATGTCCATCTGGTCCAGTGTGTCATTTAAGGCCTTTATTTCCTTGTTGATATTTTGCTTGGCTGATCTGTCCATTTCAGTGAGGGGAGTGTTAAAGTCCCCTATTATTATTATATTATTGTCGATGTGTTTCTTTGATTCTGTTATTAATTGGTTTATACAGTTGGCTGCTCCCACGTTAGGGGCATAGATATTTAAAATTGTTAGATCTTCTTGTTGGACAGACCCTTTGAGTAGGATATAGTGTCCTTCCTCATCTCTTATTATAGTCTTTGGCTTAAAATCTAATTGATCTGATACAAGAATTGCCCCCCAGCTTTCTTATGATATCTATTAGCATGGTAAATTGTTTCCACTCCCTCACTTTAAATTTGGAGGTGTCTTTGGGTCTAAAATGAATTTCTTGTAGGCAACATATTGATGGGTTTTGTTTTTTTTATCCATTCTGATACCCTAGCCCATTAACATTCAGGGTAATTATTGAGAGATATGAATTTAGTGCCACTGTATTGCTTGAAAGGTGACTGTTACTGTATATTGCCTCTGTTCCTTTCTGATCTACTACTTTTAGGCTCTCTCTTTGCTTAGAGGACCCCTTTTAATATTTCCTGTACAGCTGGTTTGGTGTTTGCAAATTCTTTCAGTTTTTGTTTGTCCTGAAAGCTTTTTATCTCTCCTTCTATTTTCAGTGATAGCCTAGCTGCATATAGTATTCTTGGCTGCATGTTTTCCTCGTTTAGTGCTCTGAATATATCATGCCAGCTCTTTCTGGCCTGCCAGGTCTCTGTGGATAAGTCTGCTGCCAATCTAATATTTTTACCATTGTATGTTACAGACTTCTTTTCCCAGGCTGCTTTCAGGATTTTCTCTTTGTCGCTAAGACTTGTAAATTTTACTATTAGATGATGGGTGTGGACCTATTCTTGTTGATTTTGAGGGGAGTTCTCTGTACCTCCTGGATTTTGATGCTTGTTCCCTTTGCCATATTAGGGAAATTCTTTACAATAATTCCATCCAATATACCTTCTTCTCCCCTCTCTCTTTCTTCTTTCTCTGGAATCCCAAATATTCTAATGTTGTTTCCTCTCATGGTATCACTTATCTCTTGAATTCTCCCCTTGTGGTCCAGTAGCTCTTTGTCTCTCTTTTGCTTAGCTTCTTTATTCTCTGCCATTTGGTCTTCTAGATCACTAATTCTTTCTTCTGCCTCTTTTATCCTAGCAGTGAGAGCCTCCATTTTTTGTTGCATCTCATTAATAACTTTTTCGATTTCAACTTGGTTAGATTTTAGTTCTTTTATTTCTCCAGAAAGGGCTTTTATTTCTCCAGAAAGATTTTCTCTAATATCTTCCATGCCTTTTTCAAACCCAGCTAGAACGTTGAGAATTGTCATTCTGAACTCTAGATCTGACATATTACCAATGTCTGTATTGATTAGATCCCTAGCTTTCGGTACTGCTTCTTGTTTTTTTTTTTTTTTTTTTTTTTTTTTTTTTGTGGTGAGTTTTTCGGCCTTCTCATTTTGTCCAGATAAGAATATATGAAGGAGCAAATAAAATACTACAAGGGTGGCAAAGACCCCAGGAAAATGTGCTTTAACCAAATCAGAAGAGACCCCAAATAGTTGGGGGTAAAGGGGGTAAAAAGTTCAAATAAAAATTTAAAAAAGGAAACAAATAAAGAAATAATATAAAAAAGAAAAAAAATATATATATATATGTTAGAGTGGTGACTAGAACAGGGCCACCCACTTAAGTTTGGGAGTATTTTGGTCTCTTAGAAGAAACTACCTCCTGAAATTTTAAAGAATGAAAAACATATATAAATGTAAACACAATGAAGGGATGGAATATGACTACAAAGATGAAAAAAAATTTTTTTAATTTTAAAAAATTAAAAAAACAAAACAAATAAAGAAAAAATGTAAGAAAGAAAAGAATATATATGTATTAGTCTGGTGACTAGAACAGGGTCACCCACTTAATTTTCAGAGTATTTTGGTCTCTTAGAAGAAACTACCTTCCAAAATTTTAAAGAATGAAAAACATATAATGGTAAACACAATGAAGGGATGGAATATGAATACAAAGATGAAAAAAAATTTTTTTTTAATTTGTAGAAAAGGAGTTGATAAGATAAGTTGGTTGGGAGAATAAAGAAAAAGAAAGTGGAGAGAATTTGCTCAGGTTGGAGACTAGAACAAGCCTGGTGCTCGATTTAGGGTGTATTTTGATCTATTAGAAGTTGTACACCAAATTTTTAGAAGAAAAAAACCTTATGTGTATACAAAAAATAAAGTTAGATACAATGAAGGATAAAATATGACTATAATAATGAAGGTTCAAAAAAGATTTTTTTTTGTGAAAAGTATTTTTAAGATAAACTAGTTAAAAATGTTAAAAGAAGAAAGGGTAAATGTTAAAAAAATTAGCAGAAGAAAAATTAAAAAAAAAATTAATTAACTTTGCTAGGCTAAAGAGTCATGGGGAGAAAGCCTTGAATTCCATGCTTTGCTTTCTCCTCCTCTGGAATTCCACTGTTGTCCTTGGTAAGTGAACTTGGTCTTGGCTGGATTTCCTGTTGATCATCTTGGGGAGGGACCTGTTGTAGTGATTCTCAAATATCTTTGCCCAAGGTGGAATTGCACTGCCCTTACCAGGGGCCAGGCTAAGTAACCCATTCGAGTTCGCTTTCAGGAGCTTTTTTTCCCTGAACATTTTCCATAGAGTTCTGGAGGATGGAAATGAAAATGGCAGCCTCCCAGTCTCCTGCCCAGCAGAGGCGAGAACTCTGGGCCCCATTCCTCAGTGCACCCTTAGAGAAAAGCGCTCAATCACTCCTGTCTCCCTGGCCTCCGGCTGCGCTCTGAACTCACCCAACCTGTGACTAAGCATCTCTATCTCTGACACACAGCTCTGCCTGGAGTCTCCAAACCCTGCAGATCCTTGAGCTCTTCCAGGGGGGTTCTCTCCGGATCTTATGGGGACCCCACTTACAGAGCAGTGGCCTGTGCCACAGATTACAGTTCAAGGTAACCCTGAGTTGAGAGCTCACTCCTCAGCTCTGTCCTTGTAGCCAGCTTTCCTGCTCTAATACCTGCAAGCTCTGCAACACTCAGACACCCCTGATCCTTCTGTGACCCTGCAGAACCTGAGACCATGCTATCCCCACATGAGCTTAACCCAGGTTTAGCCTCTGGAGCGAAGTCCTTCAGTGGAGCAGACTTTTAGAAGTCCTGATTTTGTGCTCCCTTGCTCTGTTGCTTGCTGGAGCTGGCCTCTCTCCCTGCAGTCTATCGTCCCATCGTTTTTGGATTCACTTCTCAGCTGGTCCTACCTTTCAGAAAGTGGTAAATTTTCTGTTTCTAGAATTCTTGCTCTTCTTCTCTTCGATCTCCTGTTGGATTTGTAGGTGTTTGGAATGGTTTGGTAAGCTATCTAGCTGATCTCCTAATTCCTGATCTCATCTCAGCCTGCTACTTCTCTGCCATCTTGACTCCTCCCCCCATCCTTAATTCTTTACTACCCAGTGTCAAAATAGGAGTTTATAATAAGTGAATCAGTTAGTGAATGTGCATAGTGACCCAAAGAGTAGAAACCTGTTAAGGGAAATGTTTGGAATGGAGATTTAGCCAATTGTCTGTGAAGGTGAATTAGAAGTTTTTAACCATAACTTCAAAACTGGGTCATGATAGTACTTTTGAAATATATTACAATTGACACCTTGATGTCTTGACATAATAAGTCACTTTTGAGCTTGATTATTTGGGGTATTTGATTGGCCTGAATAGTAGAGTACCTTCCCAGAGAGTAGGGCATGAGTTGCCCTAAACAGTATAGAAACATTTTATGACAGTAAAAAGAAACCAAACAGAAGCATGGAATCCGTGAAAGCTAGTTAGTAACCAGAGTCCTCTGGTATTAATCAGGAGAAAAAATTCAGTAATGATATAGGCCTTTAGTAATATTTTAGTTGAAATAATGAATATGCTAAAGGTGTATGTTGTTTCTTATTTTTTAGAACAATAATTTAAAGTTTATTTATTTTACTAATAGTGCATATTTGCTTATTTGTTTTTATTCACTATGTCTTTATATTTTATTTAAATTATTGGGTCAATTTACATTTAGTGTAATTATTACTAAATTCTTCCTTTAATATACTATACTATAATTTGATTTCTATTCAAACTAATTGTTGAAAGATTTTGAAATGTTTCTAGAGGAATGAACTTTATATATAATCAACATATTATTTCTATTAATAGAGATAAACAATTTTGAGTTCACAATACAAGAAAAAATTGGAGGACAATCCAGCCAAACACAAAAATACAATCCAGAAACATAACATTGAGGAATTCGACGGAAACTGGAGATGCTAAAATAACCTGATTCAGAGTATAGATGCTTAATGTAACTAAAGACATATGAAATGGTGACAAAATATTTTGAGAAGTCAAGAGTTTTTCAGAAATGATATGTGGAGTTTTTAAAACAATCAAATTGAAAAAAAAGAAAAGATAATTGGCATTAGAAATTTAATTAATGATTTAATTAAGATCAAACAGAAATTGAGAAGTGTGGGGTGCCTGAGTGGCTCAGTGGGTTAAGCCTCTACCTTTGGCTCAGGTCATGATCTCAGGGTCCTGGGATCAAGCCCAGCATCATTGGGCTTTCTTCTCAGCAGGGAGCCTGCTTCCCCCCCTCTTTCTGCCTGCTTGTGATCTCTGTCTGTCAAATAAATAAGTAAAATCTTAAAAAAAAAAAAAAAGAAAAGAAAAAGAAATCAAGAAGTGGTGCATGGCCATCAAAAGAAATGAAATCTTGCCATTTGCAACAACATGGATGGAACTAGAGGGTATTATGCTTAGCGAAATAAGTCAATTGGAGAAAGACAACTATCATATGATCTCCCTGATATGAGGAAGTGGAGATGCAACATAGGGGGTTTGGGGGGTAGGAAAAGAATAAATGAAACAAGATGGGATCGGGAGGGAGACAAACCATAAAAGACTCTTAATGTCACAAAACAGTCTGAGGGTGGCTGGGAGGAGGGGGGTAAGGAGAGGGTGGTGGGGTTATGGACATTGGGGAGGGTATATGCTATATTGAGTGCTGTGAAGTGTGTAAACCTGGTGATTCACAGACCTGTACCCCTAGGGCTAACAATACATTATGTGTTTATAAAAAAATAATATATATATAAAAGAAGTGGTGCATGTAAATTTTTTGTCTTCCTTTTTCTCTAATTTTGAGTTGATATAGTTTCCTTATTTTTAAAAATATTACTCTAAATATTACAATAAGCATTACTAACTAAAGTCTAATATAAATCAGTACCTGTACTACTTCATGTATAATGCAAGAACTTTAAAACACAGTAAATCCATTTATTTCCCATCCCATCCCATCCCATCCCATCCCATCCCATGTTTTTATTATGTTGTTTTATATTTTTCCTCATTCCCTTCTCCTACCTTGAAGACATTGTATCATTGTATATAATTCTGTATCTCAGTTTATTCATCCTCTCTTTGGGAGTATTTAAATATATATATGATTTTATTTATTCACATGACACAGAGAGAGATAGTGAGTAGTGGGAGACAGACCACAAGCAGGGGAAGTGGCAAGCAGGCAGAGGGAGAGGGAGAAGCAAGCTCAACACCATGCAAGGATCCTGATGTGGGGCTTGATCCCAGGCCTCTAGGATTACGACCCAACCGCTGAGCCACCCAGACCCCCCTGGAAGTGACTAATTTTATGCTAAAGTCATCTCTTAGATCTTTAGGTTCATCTTTTATATTTCTTTAAATTTTTTTCATTCATTTAACTCATATGTATTCAGGGATTTCTTCTTCTTCTTTTTTTTTAATGGTTTAAGTGTTTTTTTTTTTTTTCAAATTTTTATTTAAATTCCAGTTAGTTAATATACAATATAGTATTGGTTTTAGGAATAGAATTTGTGATTCATCACTTACATACAACACCCATTGCTCATCATAATACATACCTTTTTTTTTTATATAATGTTCCAAAATTCATTGTTTGCATATTACACCTGGTGCTCCATGTAATACATGCCCTCCTTAATACCCATCACTGGGCCAACTTGTCCTCCCCTTCTATAATCCTCAGTTTGTTTCTGGGAGTCCACAGTCTCTCATGTTTTGCCTCCCCCTCTGATTTCCCCCAACTCACTTCTCCTCTCCATCGCTCAATATCTTCCATATTATTCCTTATGCTCCATAAGTAAGTGAAACCATATGATAAGTGACTTTCTCATCTTTTATAATTTTTGATCCAAGAATTTATTTCCCTATTTCTTCTCCTCCTCCTCCTTCTCCTTCTTTCTATTATTATTTATAAATCTCTGCTGAAATTCTCAGCTTTTAATATAATTTCTGGAACTCACAGATCACAGTTATTTTATTCTATTTTTTTTTAATTTTAGAGGCCTTTCTAATATCTCAGATAACTGTATCCGCAGTGGATCTTATTCTATTTTTTCTTCTTAATTTTTGCATTTTATGCATTTGATTTTATCTCCTGATATATTGAATACTGAATGCTATGTATTAAAAGTTGTGAAGATATTTAAAAACTTAACTATGGTATTTTCTTCTCTAATCGAATATGAGATTGTAGTCTTTTGACACTGGGTTTTAATTTTCAGAGGATTTTTCTAATTCTAGATTCTCTTATGTTTTATTTCAGTGATTATAATAGAAAGACTGAATGTTTGTAATTCCCCTGTGTCTTGGTCAACACATACCTCTAATTTTTATAGCCCCACCCCTGTGAGATTGCAAAAAGCTTATCATGACTGCTCAACTTCTTGACTAATAATTTAATTAGGAATTTTAATCCAATCAGATGATCTATATGGCCGGGAGGTGGGGGGGTTCATCTTTCTAAGACCCAGTCTATTTTGAGATAGAATTCAGTCCTGGAGAGTAGTCTTTCAAGGATTCAAGTTGAAACTATTGGGTATTTCACAGAACACTTTCATGTTTGTGAATCTTGAACCCTACTTTTTGTCTCCCTATTCCTTTATAAGTGTGATAAACTTTACTGAATTCTGTTCATTATAGAATTTAAAATTTTAGACACTACTCCAGAGAAGTTCAAAGAACTTCATTTCTGAAAACTTTAAAACTATACTTTTATATAGTTTTATAAGTTTTATAAGTATGATACACCTTCTTTGTTTGACCAACCCATTGAAAGTTGAAATAGTTGTTTTAAACAACCCATTCTTTATACTGCAAACAAACTTCTCCCCATCTGCTTACATTTGAATTAATATGATGCTATTCTTTGCCTCCTGCGTACATAGACTTGGTATTTCAAAGACAGTAAATTTTATTTCCCTTTCCACACACACAGATATATTTTTAATCTTTCCTTGCTTTTTTAAATAACCTTGTGATATCTGTCAAAGTCATCTGTTCCTGTTTATTCTCTGACTACATATATTTAAGGCCAATTTCACTTGCTGTGATATTTAAATAAGATCCTTAACCTGGTTTCCTGGGGACATACTTTTTCCCTTTCTAGCCCATTTTATAATACTTTTTATTCTTTGAGGACTACTCCTATAATGAGGCCACTTGTCAAAATTTCTGGGTTTCTTTGTAAATAGTAATGTACATATTTCTTAGACGATCATTGAGTGCAAATTCTTCGGGATAGTTACTGTTTAAAAATGTAAAACTAATAAATACTTTCAATTGATGTATGAAACTCAGATAATTTAGTATTTTATTGGACTGTCTTTGTAAAAATGTCTTCATATCCAACCATGATTGCTCTTCCAGAACCTTAAAACACCAACTCTCATTTTTTCTTTCAAACCAATACATGCATCTATAGCATTTTTCTTCATATATTTTCTAGAATCCCTTTCTCTCTTATTTTATAGTTATTTATTTATGTACTTTATGTCTTTAGCTAATATATATATTCTTCAAAGAGCAACCTTCATATTTGAATAATGCTTGTTTGTTCACAACAGTCAATATAGCACCTTAAATTTTGCTGGCACACAAAAACAATTGTTTAATGAATTTATTGAATTACAACAAACTTGGCAGCTTAAAATTATACTACTTACCTGGGCACCTGGGTGGCTCAGTGGGTTAAAGCCTCTGCCTTTGGCTCAGGTCATGATCCCAGGGTCCTGGGATCCAGCCCCACATCGGGCTCTCTGGTCCGTGGGGAGCCTGCTTCCTCCTCTCTCTCTGCCTGCCTCTCTGCCTAGTTGTGATTTCTCGCTGTCAAATAAATAAAATATTTTTTAAAAAATTATACTACTTACTTCTACTTACTACTTAATAATTCAATAGGTCAGAAATCATTGAAAGCTCCACGGAGTCTCTGTTTAGATTTTACAAGGCTTAAGTCAGGGTGTTGGCTAGGTGGGAATCATATATGGAATCTATGGGGAAAGAATGTTTCCAAGGCCATTCCGATGGCTACCAGAATTCACTTCCATGATGTTTTAAGACAGAGGTTTCTGTTTTCTTATTTGATGTTATCCATGGGCTACTCTCAGCTTCTAGAAGATATCCAAATTTTTTGTCATATATGCTGCCAATCCCCATGCCACCATCTTCAAGCCAACCACAGTATGCCAAATTCTTCTCATGCTTTGATTCTCTGTCACTTCCCTTTTCCCATAACCATGGAAAACTCTCTTCTTCTACTGGGTTCACCTTATTGGCTCAGGTCCAAGGAGACAATCTTTTTATCTTAATTTCAGTTAATTTGAGAACTTAGTTACATCTGTAGAATCCTTTTACCATAGTACAAATATTAATATTTGAATAAATAATGAGGGAATTGACATCTTGACAGATATAGCTTTAGAATTATGCCTACCTCAATAAATAAAAAATATCTTCACCATTATGAAGCACAGTCAAAATTTTCAATCCTTGACTATAAAGGATCTTCTGCACTGAATTTTAGGAAAATTTTAAGCAGCATGATTGCAGTTCTTTATTTAGAATTTTTATAATATATGTTCAATATTCAAAATCTTTGTTTTATTAGAGTTTTATCTTACACTATGAATTCCAGTATTTTTTTATTTAGCAAGAGTTTTTTGTTTTTTTTTAATATTTTATTTATTTGATAGAGAGAAATCACAACTAGGCAGAGAGGCAGGCAGAGAGAGAGGAGGAAGCAGGCTCCCTGCCGAGCAGAGAGCCCGATGCGGGGCTCGATCCCAGGACCCTGAGATCATGACCCGAGCCGAAGGCAGAGGCTTTAACCCACTGAGCCACCCAGGCGCCCCCTTAGCAAGAGTTTTTAAAGCCTTTTATTTGACTTATGAATATTAATAATTAATTGAAAAGAATAAATTTCTATCTTCCTGGAAAATACATTTGTGGGAAATTACAGAATTCTCATTCCCAGTTGTAGGATGTGTCTGCTTGCTTGCTTGCTTTTCTTTTTTTTTTTTTTTTTTTTGATATATTTGGTTTCTTTAATGAGGTGTTAGAAGTGATATATGATTATAAGTAAAATAATCATAGAATTTTACAAAGTGCTGCCAGATACAAGATTCTTTGAACAAAGCTTAAGAGAACGTTTATTTGCATTCTACAAGATATAAATAGAGTTTAAGTTAATTGTCCTCAGCCATATCATAGTAAGTGCCATACTTAGGACTTGGAAACTGGGTCTTATTCTACATTCAGTGTTCTTTCCACTGAATAACAACTATGAGGTATCACTTCATATAAACTTATATGACACAAATAGTTTTATTTCTTTGTAAGCCAGGTCCCCAAGGCATGTGCTTTGGGTTAAATTCTCAATGGAACAGCAGCTATTTTGGTATGTTTTTCTTCAATTTCTTACAGTGAAAGCTATCTTAAAGTTGTGAAATATATTCTGGTCATATGTTATGTGTTAAAATTTATACTTTAAAACTATTTATGTTTTTAAAACAATTATGTTGGAAGATGAAAGAACAATTGCATTTTAATTAGGCTACTGAGACTTTTAAAATAGAGTGATGCTTTCAGGCCACTACATATATGTATGGAAATACAAGAGACACTCAAGAATACAATTCATGTTCTTCAGTTTGGCTGAACTATCTCTGCAATACTTTAGTGTTTAAAATGATTTATAATTCGGTCACCATTGTCACTGTTAACTGTAACAACTAGGAATCTCATAGCAAGAAACCCAATGCCATCTTATTTCTTGCTTTCTCCAAAATTTAACACTAATTTTTTTTATATTTCCTTTAGTAATTTTGCACACAATGGAGTAAAAGTTTCTACTCTTTGAAAGTAATTTCAGTCTTTCAGCAGTATCTAAGTTTATCTCATAGTCATCGTTTTCTTCCCATTTTCCTAGGCAATCATAACATTAACTAGGTGCATCCTCACTATGTATCTCCCCTGGGACATTAGTGATTATAGATTTTTTTTCTTTTTTTTTTTTAGTAAAGTACAGACACTTCTTCACAATAACTAAATAAATACAAAGGCCTTTCTGAAAGACAGTGTACTATCTCTTGAGGTTTTACTCTAGTCTCTCACATCAGACATCTCCTTTCTTCCATACACTGCTACTTCTTCACCCCATGAACCATGGAGAATTAAAAAAAAGAGGAAAATAGCACAAAAACACACTAAAGCCCTGGTTTTATACTTTCAAGACATTGATACAATATTTGTTATTTGGAAACAATGAGTATTTAAAACCAGAATCATCATGGACATTAAGCATCCTTCTAGTTAACTTTAAATATGTTTTAAATTTTTTATTAGTATGTTCAATTAGCCAGCATATATAGTACATCATTAGTTTTTGATGTAGTATTCAGTGATTCATTGGTTGCCTATAACACCCAACACTCTTCACGTGTGCCCTCCTTAATGCCCATCACCTGGTTACCCTATCTCCCTACTCCCCTCCCTTCTGTAACCTTCAGTTTGGTTCCCAGAGTCCAGAGTCTCTCATGGTCTGTCTCTGTCTATGATTTCTTCCCATTCAGTCCTCCCACCTTTCCCCTGTGGTCCTCTACTCTATTCCTTATGTTCCACATATGAGTGAAACCATATGATAATTGTCTTTCTCTGCTTAAATAATTTCACTAAGTATAATCCCCTCCAGTTCCATCCATGTCAGTGCAAATAGTGGATATTCATCCTTTCTGATGGCTGAGTAATATTCTGTTGTATATATGTACAACATCTTCTTTATCCATTCATCTGTTGAAGGGCCTTGGCTCCTTCCACAGTTTGGCTATTGTGGACATTGCTGCTAGGAATATTGGGGTGCATGTGCCCCTTCTTTTCACTATGTCTGTATCTTTGAGGTAAATACCTACTAGTGCACTTGCTGGGTCAAAGCATAACTCTAATTTTAACATCTTGAGGAACCCCCATACTATTTTCCAGAGTGACTGTACCAAATTGCATTCCCACCAACAGTGTAAGAGGGTTCCCCTTTCTCCACATCCTTGCCAACACAGCAACCTCTTTCAAGACATGTCTATAAAGGCAAGGGAAACAAAAGCAAAAATGAACTTTTGGGGACTTCATTAAGATAAAAACCTTTTGCACAGCAAAGGAAAGAGTCAACAAAACTAAGAGGCAACACATGGAATGGGAGAAGATGTTTGCAAATGACATTATGGATAAAGGGTGTGCATCCAAGTTCTATAAAGAACTTCTCAAACTCAACACCCCCCAAAAAAATAAATAATCCAGTCAATATGGACAGAGGACATGAACAGACACTTCTCCAAAGAAGACATACAAATGGCTAACAGACACATGAACAAGTGTTTGACATCACTAGCCATCAGGGAAATACAAATCAAAACCACAATGAGATACCACCTTATACCAGTTAGAATGGCAAAAATTAACAAGACAGGGAATAATTTTAAATCCTTAAATCCTTAAGGTAACATTTAAACTACTAGTTTTATAACCAAGTGTATAAGATTTGTCAAAAGTTACAAAAATTCTCTCTTTCAACTGCAGATGGAAAAAATTAACTTGCTCATATTTTTTAGTTGATAGCACATAGCACAATATCATTGTTGATCCTTGCAAGTTCCTTCTTTCATTTTATTATTTTTTATACATGCCATTTCATCCATATTCATATTCTTCACCCCAATAACAAATTTTGATTAAATGTATTTTTCCAACATGTGTATCCTTGTGTTTAAATGTTTAAATGTTTTAAATGTCATGTTTAAATATTTAAATGACATAAATTATATTAGGAAATACATGTGTGTGTGTGCATGTGTGTGTGTGTACACTATGTGCTGGTAAATATTTAACTGTTCTCTGGGGAAAGAAAACAAAGACTTAGTTTTCAGTGCTTATTGGTTTCTATGGAATAGACACCCCTACTGTATGTAGCTGGTTCAAGGTACCAACATGATGTCTCAGAATGCAGAGTTGATTAGTAATGTGCAATAACAAGCTTCAAATCTTTTTTTTGGTAAAGATTTTATTTATTTATTTGTCAGAGATCACAAGAAGGCAGAGAGGCAGGCAGAGTGAGGGGGAAGCAGACTCCCTGCTGAGCAGAGAGCCTGATGTGGCGCTGGATCCCAGGACCCTGGGACCATGACCTGAGCGGAAGGCAGAGGCCTTAAGCCACTGAGCCACCCAGGGCTCCCCTGTAATAACAAGCTTTATAGAGTATTTTCACCATACAGATATAATAAATACAAATATATGTATAATTTATATATGTAATTTATATAATTTAAATGAATATATATAATATGAATATAAATATCTCAACAACAGAAATAATAATAAAATGTAGTAAAATACTTAGGTATTGTGAAATATGAATATTTATTAGCTTTGTTTTGTCATAGTTTATTTTTTAGTAAATTGTTGAAAATGTCACAATAAGCTCCCATTGATTCTCAGTACACCACTGGTTCTGAGACTAGAGACTTTTCCAGAAGGAGACATCTGAGCTTACATTACTTCTTTTTAACTAGTTTAAATAATGAGACAATTGCCCAGAAATTTCCAATTCAGAGGAATTTGAGAGATTTTTTAAGATTCATGAAATTAGTCATCCATATTATTGGTCTGGGCATAAAATGAGAAAAATTTTCACCTTGAATATCAATCATGACTTTATTTTTAATTTTATTTTTATTTATTTTTTATTGTTCAGTTTCTTTCTTTATATTTTTTTTCAGTCCTAAGTCAGTATGCCTTTATCATCTTATAGTACATGGAATTACAGAAAATTTATAATAAACTTTACAAATAATCAAACTATATGGAGAAAGTGGAAACTAAAAAAAAGAACAAAACTTGAATACATAGATTTTTCTTAGGGTTAGAAAGCTAAGATATAATAAGTGTGTTGAATATTTCTAAGTTCCAGTACCGTTTAAGTAATTCTTACCAAAATTCTGGATATGGCTTTTTATTTCTTTTTAAAGCTCATGGTGCTCTTTAAAGTTGACAGATATCTTGTTTAGATATTTTAATCATAATGATGAGATTATAAATAAAGTTCAAATTAAGGAAAGTCAATTTCATAATAAACATAATCTCTAAAATGTTTATGAAATTTGATAAAGTAATTCCACTTTCTTATGACCTTTTTAATAAAACAAAACTATTTTTAGATATGCATATAATTTTAATTTATGGGGACACAGTGAGAAGACTGCCAAGAAAATTGGGAATAAGATAGGAAGTTTTTGTTTATTATAGGAAGCACCTCTTTAAACATAAAAATTGCTGTGTATCCATTAACATATTTTTTTTGAAATGGTGTAGCAACACGAGGCTGTATTTGTTAGTACATGTTTGCTCTCTAAGTAAGAGTAGCCTAGACACATTCTTTTGTTTCTTAATAATATGTCTATATCTGCCTATGTAACAAGGAAAACCAACAAATTATTTATTATAATTAACATTGAGTTAACTATTATGGGTGATTTATTTTAATTCTTTATACAACTACATTTTTTCATTATTTCTACAGTTATGCAAACAGCACAGATAAATAGGAAATATAATATTTCATTAAATAGCTTGTACAACTATGTGATTAACTATACCGCTAATAAGATCCATGAAATTTAGTGGAGCACATTTGGAACTCTGGGTTTGAAAAACATCTGTTTTTGGAAAAGATATGTATAAACCAAAGAAAACTTTCATTCAGTTACTTGCTCTGCTGTTTACAAGCTGTCTAAACTTAGGTGAGTCATTTTATTATCTTGAGTTTTTTCATACTTTGTAGATAATAGTGCCAACATGAAAGGACTTGCGTAGGAATTATGAAAGAATTTATGTAAGAATTGCTTAAGAATTGTAATTTATATACATATGCATATATATTTAGTGTGTATATACACAAGACATCTGTGTATATGTATAACTAGACTTATTAATTGTGTGAACTACTATGTCCCCAAACTCTCCTAAGGAAACTGCCTAATACAGATTTCCCCATGGAAAGTCCTTGATGACCATATTTTATAGCATACTTGCCTTCATTCCGGTCACTGCTGTTAGGCCTGGCTCAGAAATGTGCACTGAGCCAGTAGCTTCTCTTTAACAGGATTATGGACTGTGAAATAACTAGAGAATAAGGCATTTATACACCAAAACTAGAGAAGAAAGGACGCACAGAGAAAAACCATGTGAGTAATATGGTCAATAAGGTGATCATGGCAAGTTTAGGAGAAAGCTGACAATCTGAGCAAGCAGAGCCCATGAGATGGAAAAACAATAAACAAAAGATAAGAGTGAGCTGGTGGGGTAAGAGGTGTAAAGAGATATATGGGAACAAACATACAGAAAACTACTTCTATTGATGCCTGTCACTATAGTGCAGATACATGGGCCTATAATGTCAAGACCCCAGCAATTCCTTGCCTACTGAACTTAATGCAAGTAACACTGAGCATGTCTCAGTTGTTCCACGGTTCTGAGGAAGAGAGACATGGTAGCCAATCTCTTTTACTGGTCCACTTGTATCTTTTTATCTTTTTGTTCTGATACTATTAACAGTTTTTACAAAGCCACAATGACCTGATTCATTGCCATTGTTGCTGCCCCCCCCCCCCACCCACCCCGCAGGCTGCCTGAAATAACCTCACTTGTGGTGAGGTTATTCACTTTTCATTACATTTTACCTAAAAAGTAAATACAGCTTTGAAATATTTGAGGCGTTTGAATAGACCTAACAACCAATATTATATTGCATTAAATTTCTTGTGTTTATTCAACAAATAATTATTGTAATAATATGTTTTAGATTATTTCTTAAATGTATTATAGTGAAAATCCAAGATTTTCTTTACTGTACTATGATCTGTTACATCAAAAACTCTTCAAGTTAATGGGGTGTATATACAGAACTAAAAAAAAATGTTTTTTTATCATACAGAAATTTGGCTTTTAAAATCATTTATTGTAAAGGGATCTAACCTTTGTTTCATTAATTTTACTCTGTGATTTACTCACATAAATGACTAAGATTTTTTTTTTTGTTTGCTCTTGTTGATTATGTGTAAATCCCAAATGTAGTGATTAACAAGTAGGATATATGTAATTAGATGCAAGTTATGAAAACAGAGTTACCTGAGATCATAAACACCTGGAGTTTGAACCAGTTGTTTGCCATTGACATACATTATTAAGAGAAGGCTCTATAGAGGAAGCAAATTTACAGTTTGTCATTAAGGAGGATTTGGTGCTAAGTCCCACGTGTAACTCCTTGGCATCTTAAGCAGAGCTGGGAAGATAAAGTGGGGATTCCTTTGGCACTCATAGGCCTATTTTCACTGGGTCTCATCATAATTTTGTCCAATTAGTGTTTACACCCCAAAATGAGAACCGAAAAGGAAATAAACACGCAAGTATAATTTTACTCTGAAAGAACGGAATTAGGTTTCTGTGCCTCGATCCTTCCCAAGGTGGGACCTAGTATCAGCTGCAGCTAGATAAAGTGGATTTTAAAAGGAGATAAAGGAGTTAAAAAGAGATAAAAGAGTTTTAAAAAAAGGAGATCCTTTCCCGACACTGAAACCACCAAGTACCAATAAGAATAAAACCAAAAGAAGTTAAATTGTAGATCAATACATGTAGGTAAGATCTTAAATAAAAGCTCAACTCATTTTCTTTATTTAGCACACAAAGATACTGGAGATTAAAAAATAGACTAGGAACTAAGAATCAAAAATGATTTGTCTTAAATATTTTAACCCATCTCAGAGGCAACATAGTGATGAGGCTTTTTAAAAGCATAGATTCTGGAACTAGAATACAAGTTTGATTTCTGGGCCTTTCACTATGCCTGCTGTTTGGTGTCTATTTTTTCATCCCTAAAATCATTGTCTACATCATGGGCTTGTTATAAAGATTAAATGAATTAGTATTTTCAGAGCATTTAGAATACTTCCTAGACGTCATAAACATAGAAATGCTCACTAAATAAATTTATGATATGTATATTGATGTATGCATTTATTGAATATATGTAGTCTGTCAAATATGTGAATCACAATACATTAATCATTCTTTCTTTTGCAATGTGAGTGTGTCTTGGATTATAGATAAACCTAGAATAAACTGTAATCAAAATCAGATTAAAATAGCTCACTGCTAGGGCGCCTGGGTGGCTCAGTGGGTTAAAGCCTCTGCCTTCGGCTCAGGTCATGATCCCAGGGTCCTGGGATCCAGCCCCACATTGGGCTCTCTGCTCCGCAGGGAGCCTGCTTCCTCCTCTCTCTCTCTGCCTACTTGTGATCTCTGTCTGTCAAGTAAATAAATAAAATCTTTAAAAATAAATAAATAAATAAAAATAAAATAGCTCACTGCTATATGATATACATTGAGCCTTATATTTTTAGATAAAACTAAAAAGAAATATAGCACAGAGAATCTATGTAGTCATCCCTGGAATAACAAAAATACACCTATTTTAACTATTAAGTACATTGAATGAATATGCAGAATCAAGCCAACTCAATATCTTATCAATATTTAAAAAATAATTACATCACACAAAACCTGTTGCAAAATTAAGTAAGTTTCACAGATAAGATTGGTCCATCTGTTTAAGTGAAGTAGTTCCATATTCATAGAACAATTCAGGTCTTATGAATTACTAAGTGTTATGAATATTCTATTTTTATTTTTTTAATTTTTATTTTATTTATTTTATTTTATTTTTTAAGATTTTATTTATTTATTTGACAGAGAGAGATCACAAGTAGGCAGAGAGGCAGGCAGGAAGAGAGGGGGAAGCAGGCTCCCACTGAGCATAGAGCCCAAAGCGGGGCCTGATCCCAGGACCCTGAGATCATGACCTGAGCTGAAGGCAGAGGCTTTAACACACTGAGCCACCCAGGCGCCCCATGAATATTTTATTATTAAATGAACTACCTGTATTAGTAGCAAAGGAGATCTGACCTATGCCCTTTATTCTTTACCACGTTTTCAGAAATGATCAAAATTTAATATCAGCCGTATAACTCATGGTAAGAATTCATTCACAAAACAGAAGATTCAGTTGCATTTGCAGTTTTATAGTGCAGCTTAAGTCTGCACTAATTTAAGTGCTAACGAAACTAACTAAAGATGAGAACCATGACTGATGGTGTAAGTCAACCCATGCTCACATAGAGACACAGAGACAGAAGTTAATGCTGGTCCAAGGAGAGGAAGAATGTTCTGTGTGACAGAATAGGTGCACCTAAAAGCTCAAGAATGGAAAAGCCAACGGTATTCTCATGTGTGTACATACAGATTTTAGTGGTTTCGAAGTGTAATATAGCAAGTTTATATTATTTTTATTTAAGAATTTCCCTCTTTGAAAACACTTAATTTTTTGTTCAGTAGATTATATCTGTAGAGGAAATTGAAACTGAAAGACTACCCTTCAAATTTTATTCTATGTAAGCAGTAAAGGTTTGTTTATGAAAAAGGATTATAGACCTTACTGCTTGCATTTGAAAACTGCCACTAAAGAGTTGTGAATTTCTAGGCAAATTTCCTACGTTCTTGGTGGCTTAATTCTCTTGTCTATAAATTAAGAAGAGGAATATCTAAATAACAAGATGTTTATGAGAAATAAATAACATCAATATATGTAGGGCTCATAGATGATATGCACTTTATAATGATTCGATATTGTTATTATTCTATATTCTATATTTGCCATTATTTAATACACCCAGAAGGATTGTCTTTTTAAGCTAAGAATTATGCTGTGGTCTTGGAGCATAATGAGATTTATTGGTTGTCTACTAAGCTTTCAGACTACCTTTCTACTGAGCCATATGATTTTAGTAGGGTTACCTCACCCCAAGAATAGCAATGGACCTTGATTGGCTTTTAAAAATCTCAGTTCCATGATCACAGCATTTTGTCTACCTCAGGTCCATGGGATGTGATAGTGTTCTCTGGTGGCTTCAGAGAATGAAGCTTAGTCTTTTTCTCCAGGTAGATGTAAATAGTCAAGCTTGTGGACCAATTTGCAATGAGTAGCCTTCATGTGATAACAAAGGGGTGAGGCTTCAAATGATAATGATGCTTTCATTGTGAAGGTCAGGAGGAGATAAAAGAAAAAAGCCCAACAACTTTATTTGCTAATACTGATAACATTCTTTGAACTTTTTAGTGACAAGAATAAAAGCAAACTTTTTAAAAAAATTATTCAGTTAAAATTAATAAGTAAGCTACGTTGAAAATTTCAAGGTATTGTGCTGTGGACAGTTTCTAGAGTTTTAGGCAGAAAGAATAACATCCAAAGAAATCCAGTATTGGAACTGGACAGCAAAGTACTGGTAAATAAATATAAAAGCCAACTTCATCATACTATTTGGTCCAGTTGCTTCCTTTTTCTCAATTTTCTCTGAAAACTCTCACTTGACTTCCAATTTTTTCTCTTTTAATGCGTAAGTTTTATTCTTTTAGCAAATAGCAATCATATAATACAGTATTATCTATTATAATCTCCATGGTACGCATCAGTTCCTTAGACCTTATTCATTCTTTAACTGAAATTTTGTACCCTTTAGCCAGCCCCTCCCTATTCCTCCCATCCCTCAGTAATTGAAAACCACCATTCTATTCTGTTTCTGTTAGTTTGACATTTTTTTTTTTTAATTCCACAAGTAAGTGATACCATGCAGTAATTTTCTTTGGCTTATTTCACTTAACCATAATTCCTTCCAGGTGCATCCATGTTGGTGCAAACAGCAGGATTTCTGTGTGTGTGTGTGTGTGTGTGTGTGTGTGTGTGTGTGTGTGGTGTTAAGTGGAAAAATATTCCTTTGCATATATATATATACCACATCTTTTTCCATTCATCCTTCCATGGATGTTTAGTTTGCTTTCATAGCTTGGCTATTGTGAATAATATTGCAGTGAATATGGGAGTACTTCTGTCTCTTCAAGATAGTGATTCATTTCTTTTTGGTATATATCCAGAAGAGGGCATACTGGATCATATAGTAGTATACTGTTAATTTTTTGAGGAATCTTCATACTGTGTTCCATAGTGGGTGTATCAGTTTATATTTCCACCTAGGTCGCTTTTCTTCGCATCCTTGCTAACATTGGTTATCTTTTTTTTTTTTTAATAGACATCCTAACAGGTATGAGGTGATATCTCATTTTAGTTTTGATTTGCATTGTTTTGTCCTAAAGTTTTCACCATTGAGTGTGATGTGTTTATCACATATAACTTTAATTATGTTGAGGTCAAACTTCTATAATCAGTTTGTTCAGAGTTTTTATCATGAAAGGATGCTAAATTTTGTCAAATGCTTATTCTACATCTATTGAGGTGGTCATATGATTTTTATTACTCATTTTTTATGCAGTATATCACATGTATTGGCTTGCATATGTTGAAACATACTTGTATCTGTGGAATAAATCCCAAATGATCATGATTATGATCCTTTTAATGTATTGTTGACTTTGGTTTGCTAATATTTGGTTGGGCATTTTTTGCATCTATGTTCTTTAGGGATATTGGCCTATAATTTCCTTTTTCTTTTCTTCTTTTTTTATAGTGCCTTTGTCTCATTTTGGTTTCAGTGAATTGGAAGTATTCATTCTTTTTGTTTTTTGGAGGAGTTTTGAAAAGGGTTGGCATTAATTCTTCTTTAAATGTTTGGTAGACTTCACTAGGGGAAGTATCTGTTCTGAATATCTATTCATTATTGAAAGTGTCCATTGGCTTCCCTGGGTTCTAGGGAGGATCACAGCCAGCCCCTAGTTGCATGCTAAACTAGAAGCTGAACCTTTACACAGTAACTTGTAAAGTACACAGTGAGACCTCTTTCAGGGAAGTATTAAGAGGTGGGTGTATTTTGGCTTACTCCCTCTACACTGAACCCTAGGGAGGGGCAGTCACAACAAGGTCTCATTTGCTCATTAGGAACTGCTTCTTGTTTGCTGTAGTCTTATGGGTCTCATGTAGGCAAGCCCCACTGGCTTTCAGAGCTAAGTGTGTTAGGGGCTTGTCCCTCAGATGGAAATCTCAAAATTTGGGGTGATGAATATATGTTCCAAACCTTTTGCTCCTCAGAGAAAAACTGAGAGTTGGGAGTTTCCTTCTGATTATATGACACTATGGTGAGAGTAGTATTTATGGCAAAAGTGTGTCTCAACGGTTCTTACCTATTTGGATTTTGATATATTTCCCATTGCCTGAAGTATAGGAATCATTCAGACAGTTTCTAGATTTCGTTCAGAGGGAATTGCTGCATATGTAGTTGTACATTTTGTCCACCTGTGGGAGATGTTCATTATCCTTCTATGTCACCATTTTGCACAATCCTCTTGACTTTCTAAACTCAAAATGAACTTTTAAAAATTTTCAAGACAACAGTGATTAATTTTTTAATAGTAATCAAAAGATCCAAGCATAACATAGCAGAATGTGTGCCAAGGTAAACTTTATCTTTGTTCTCATATCTCTTAGAATCAAGTGAATGGAATATACATATTCCAAAATATATATATACATATATAATATGTTTTATATGTAATATAAAATCATATTATGTTAATATGTATTATATATGTTTTGTATAGATATAAAAGGTAATTATTTTTAAAAAAATAGTAATTAGCACTTATGGAGCACATACTTACTGTATGCTAGACCTGACTATAATCACTTTATATATATTACTTTCATAACTAACAATTCTATGACATAGATCTTATTAATGTACTCATGTTACAAATGTGGAAACAGAGAAGAAGAAATGAAGTGAATTGCTCAAGTTTATAGAGTTGGTGGCAGAACCAGGATTTGAACTAAACCAGTTTAATTTCAGAGACTTTGCCCTTAAACTCTAAACTATGATTATCTTCAAACAAACATGGAATGGTACCTGTTGCAAGAGGGAATAGTTCTTATGTTCCCATGAAAGTTTATATTAGGGCCATATGTCATAAGAAGATCATTGTTTTCTTTCTGCCTTTTTTTTTTTCTCCTCCTAAGCTTAGATACTATTTTTTTAATGATAAAATATTTCAGTTGCTTCATATATCTTTTTTGCTGACCAAATTCATGGTTCATCTTCTTGAACATTTTTTTATTATTATTGTAAGAACACATCACATGAAATCTCTCAACAAATTTTTAAGTGCATAGAATATTATTGTTAATTGTATGTATAAAATTATACTGCAGATCTCTAGAATTTTTTCATCTTGCATGAGTAAAAGTCCTTACCTATTGAATAGCTACTTCCCAATTCTTCCTCCCCCAGGACTCCTGATAAACACCATTATATTTTAAATTTCTATGAGTTATATACACACAATGGGATATTATTCAGCCATAAAAGAGGAAAGCTCGTCATATTCTACAACATAGATGATGAACCTTGAGGACATAGTAAGTGAAATTAGATAGTCATAGAGCATTATTCTACTTTTATGAGATAAGCTAAGCATTTTAGCAGCCAAACTCATAAAAGAGAGGTTTTATTTTTGAAGGAAGGGAATCATAAGCTGCAATCAGAAATACAAGTAGGAGATAACCTGAAAGAAAAATTCTTAAACTACTTTCCAAGTGGAGCATCTGTAAATCTTCTTGGAAAGAGCATGATGTGGATAAAAGAACGTTGGTTTGGCTAGAGCACAGATTCAAGGAGCACCCTGGTGGGAGATGAGCTAGGCACTAAACTATACAGATTAAAAAAAAAAAAAAGTTATGCCTTATTAAGGAATTACACTTTTAGAAAATTAGGAAACTTTTAACTGTTTTTGAATATTTACTAAAAATTTATTGATTACATTATGCTTTGGAGTATTTAGTTGACTTTATTTTTTAGTCATTATATCAATTATTTTGGGAAGGTAAAATATGTTGAATATATAACTAAAAGAGATATTCTTCAATATATTTTCATTGCAAACTGCAATAGATTTTACAGTTCTATTTTTTTAAGATTTTATTTATTTATTTGTCAGAGAGAGAGACTGAGCAAGCAGGGGGAGGGGCAGGGAAAGGGAGAAACAAGCTTCCTGCTGAGCAAGGAGCCTGAAGTGGGACTTGATCCCAGGACCCCAGGATCATGACCTGAGCCAAAGGCAGACACTTAACCAACTGAGCCACAAAAGTGTCCTTCAATTTTTAATTCTGAGAATACTAATTCAAAAAAGTGTTAAATATCTCATTTCTTAAATTATCTTTTTTTCCCCTCTAAAAAAAGGAGGGAATTATCATCCTTCTTTTTGGATATTTAACCTCTACAGCTCTTAAGTACTTGATTAATAGATTTTTTTTTATAAAGAAAATTATTGATGTGGGCACCAAACTCCTTCAGTGAGTAAGTTATTAGCTCATTATTTTCTACAATTATTTTCTCTGAATGGTAAATTTGAGAGAAGCTCTATGTAGATGACATGTGCTACAGAAAACTTTACTTTAGACTCTTTGAGAAAGAAGCAGTTTACCAAGCTGTCATCTGTTCCACTAGTCCTCTCTCCCCATCAAGCTATAAGATAAAATAGGTTTTCACAGGTTTCTGTACATTACTTGAGGGTGAAGAAAAGAATCAGATTGAAAGGCTCACATTTCTTAACACAAAGTTTTGAAATTTGTTTTCTGATAATTGCCTCAGAGTCAAAAGAAGAACAGTGAAGCTACTGTGTTATATGGCCATCTGATATCTCCTGTGAGGATTTCTAGATCAAAGTATTAGGAGACACTCTGAGCTAGTACTATAGACTGAATATTTATATCCCTCCAAAATTAATATGTTGAAATCATAATCCCTAGTGTGTTAATATTTGGAGGGGAGGTCTTTGGAAGATGATTAGGTCATGAATGTGGAGCCCTCGTGAATAGGATTAGTGCCTTATCAAAGAGATCCGCAAGAGCTGTCCCTTCTGTGTGAGTACACAATAAAAGGACAGTTGTTTATGAAACAGGAAACTCTCTTCTCTTATTGATTTGTTCTATCACATTGATTGATTTGCGAATGTTGAACCAACCTTGCAACCCAGGGATGAATCCCAGCTGGTCATGGTGGATAATCTTTTTAATGTGCTGCTGGATCCTGTTTGCTAGGATCTTGTTGAGAATCTTTGCATCCATATTCATCAGTGATATTGGTCTGAAATTCTCCTTTTTGGTAGGGTCTTTGCCTGGTTTGGGGATCAGGGTAATGCTGGCTTCATAAAAAGAGTCTGGAAGTTTTCCTTCGGCTTCAATTTTTTGGAACAGCTTCAGGAGAATTGGTGTTATTTCTTCTTTGAAAGTTTGGTAGAATTCCCCAGGGAATCCGTCAGGTCCTGGGCTCTTGTTTTTTGGGAGGTTTTTGATCACTGCTTCAATCTCGTTACTAGATATCGGTCTATTCAGGTTGTCAATTTCTTCCTGGTTCAATTTTGGGAGTTTGTAGTTTTCCAGGAATGCGTCCATTTCATCTAGGTTGCTTAGCTTATTGGCATATAACTGTTGGTAATAATTTCTGATGATTGTTTCTATTTCCTTGGTGTTAGTTGTGATCTCTCCCTTTTCATTCATAATTTTATTAATTTGGGCTTTCTCTCTTTTCTTTTGGATTAGTGTGACCAGTGATTTATCGATCTTTTTGATTCTTTCAGCAAGCTCGGCCGCCTCCCACTCCCACCAGACACAGAATCTGACAGTGCTTAAGTATTGGACTCCTAGCCTTCAGAACTGATTTATTGTTAACAGGTATTTTTGTTATAGCAGTTGGAATGGACTAAAACAGCTAGAAAGCAAAATATTCAAGGAATTAGGTGTATAGCCAGAGACTAAATATAAGACTTTGATGGAAAAGACAGTAAAATAGGTGTAAGGTGAGATAAAAACAGTATGAATGTCTGTGTCCTGAACAGTGGTGAATTGTAGTACTCACCTCTAAAACAAGGTATACTGGAAAATTATTTCTGAGAAAAAAAGACAATGCATTTATTTTATGCTGTGATCAGAGATGCTGTATGGCACTCAAAGGCCAAAAACCAGGATATATATGTTTGCTGAACTCCAGAAATAAAGATGAGTTTGAAATGTAGATTTGTGGTTATTAGCATATAGAAGGTAGATTCATGGAATGGATCACCCTGACAATAAGGGTAGATGAAGAATGAAGAGAAATGAGATAAGGGAAAACACCCTGGGAAAATCGACATTTAGCATCTTAGTGCAGCTTATGGCACTCAAAAAATACTGAGAAAAAAGCACCAGAGAAATAGAATAGTGTCAAGAAAGCCAATAAAAAGAAAACTCTGATGTGGGGAGACAATACTAAACAATGAAAAATACTTCTGAGTTTCAATAAGAAAAAAATATATATGTTTATCATATTTACTAATATGAATGTCATTAATGGCCTTGACAACTGAAGTAGATTAATAGAATTGAAGTATAAATCAATGAGTAATAAATAGTGGGTGTTGAATACACAGTGACAGGAGGTGTAGAATTTGCTCTCTAAACTGTAGTTTGCTAACATGAGAGCACAGGAATGAACCGAGAATTAGGACACATTAGAAGTGAAAAGGTGCTTTGGTTTTTTTTCTTATTTTTGTTTTCTGCTTCTAAAGATATTTAAGTAAATATCTATAAAAGTGCTTTAGAGAGAAGGTTCTTGAATATACTGAAGAGACTGATGATGATTAAAACAGGAATTGGATATTTAGTCTATATAATAGATAGATGTATCCATTTTAGAATGGAGTTGATACCTTTCAGTAGGTGCTTAGAAAATAAATCAGAGAGGAAAGGAAAAGGAGGTCCACCAAAGTTTTCTAATTTATCAGTAAAAAAGTCATTAAATCTTATGTTATAACTGGGTAGATTAAAGTTATATAATACATATCTTACTTTAGTCAATTTCTATCTATAGAAGTAATTTGTATCATCTTTTTAAATTTGCATTATCTTAATGTAAATTTTATTTGCATTAATACTTTTATTAATACCAATTCTATTTATATTATTATAATAATTATAAATATATAACATATGTGATATAGGTATTCTGTAACTAAAAGCACATTTGGATAAACAAGGCGCTCCATCTCCTGACATGACTACATAACTGATACAACAAAACCAGCTTATTTTTCTTTTCTTCTTCCCTTTTTTTTTTTTTCTCCCAACAAATCAAACTATTAAACTACAGCAGTTGGCTTAAAGAAGTTCAGGTCAGAGGAAAAGTGGATTGCTGATGTTTCACAAGTTTTATTCAGTCTTTGAGAAATAAGGAAATGATCTCAAATAAAACTTTTCACTACCCTATTGTACTTTCTTTATCTTCTAAGTAGAGCCCCTTGTCAGTCTTTGATCCTACTCCACTAAAGTTTCCAGTAATTCCTCTGTCCCAGAGTGATACGTTCTATAGCATTTCTGTAATTGCAAGCCAGCTGGTAGAACTTCAAGAGACCAACAAAAAAATACTTTAAAAGGCTATTTTAAAAACTATTAGTTGCTAAATTACACTTGTTTTCCTCACCATTTGAAGTATTGTGCACATAAAATATGCCTGGAATTGCCTAATTAAAATAGAGAAGAAAAATTTTTTGAAATTTACCTTTAAGCAAAAGCATATTTTTATAATAAACTTGCAGCTGTATTTTTCTTTCTAGTGCCTTTTCCTAACAAAATGTTTGCCATATTCAATAATCTTTTCACCTGTAGGTCTACCGGGTACTGCTAATAATAACTAGACCTTTACTATTTGTAGAGAAAGTAGCCCAGTAAAAATGGGGTCAGGAAAATCTTTCTCAATGAATGCACAACTTGCTATAGGAAAGGAAGGAAGGTGTATAAGGTTGTCTTCCCAGTCTATAGAAACATAATTTCTAACCATTTTAATTCCATTTGATTATCTTTATAAAAATAAGTATGTCATGTAATTTGTAATTTCCTGATTCCATTATGCTCATGTTTCAAAGGGAATTACTCAGGTAGAAAGGCTTATGTAAAATATAATTGTGGTAGTTTGTTTATCATCATCATGTAAATTATCTTTTATTTTTTATGTTTTTACTTAAATCATACTTCCCCCCCACCCTGATTGTAAAGTTTAAGTGAAGGTCAATGGCAATTAGAGATTGTATGACTTTGACCTGAAGGAGTGTGGGAGACAATTTGATATAATTTGATACTCTGTTGATACGATTCTATAAGTTTTTCTCATGGTATGTTCATTTTTTTTTATGACCTTTTTTTTTTAAAGATTTTATTTATTTATTCGACAGAGAAAGATCACAAGCAGGCAGAGAGGCAGGCAGAGAGAGAGGAGGAAGCAGGCTCCCTGCCGAGCAGAGAGCCCAATGCGGGACTCGATCCCAGGACCCTGAGATCACGACTCGTGCTGAAGGCAGCGGCTCAACCCACTGAGCCACCCAGGGGGGCCCGGTATGTTCATTTTTTAAAACTTTTTAACATTTTAAAGATTTCACAATGCAAATGTACTATACAGTGGTCCTGAAATTCAAATTATTAGGTCAGAACTGAAAGCATACTGATCAAGTCTACTTCAGCTTTCCAAAAATAGGGTGAAAATGGTATCTTTTCCACTCTAACTGATTTTTACCCAGGATTTTGTTGCATATTATAGTAGCAGGAATTCAGCAAACTGCTTTTTCAATTTCTATGCATGCTAGTTTAAGGACTATGTATGATACGGATTTAAATTATATGTATTTACAGTATTATTCCAGAGATTTTTATAGGGTCTGTCTTTTAAAGAGTTCTATAATTCACATTTACTATGATTCTTTATTTATAGTATCTTATATCTTACTAGATTTAACACAATAAATTGGAGGATTTATAAAGGCAAGAGGTTATCAAAGAAAATTGATACATTTTTTTCATTCTTTTAATGCTCATATTTAATCCTTGATGTAACAAGGGATCATTGATTGTTTAAATTCAATTAATTAACATTTGGTATATTATTAGTTTCAGAGGTAGGTTTCAGTGATTCATCAGTAGTATATAACACCCAGTGATCATTATATCACTTCCCTCCCAGCAAAAGAATATGTAAGAGTTAAAAGCTTTAGTCTACTTTAATACATTCTGTCTCTATATCAAGAATGAGACACCTTGATGACTTTAAGGTGGGATAGCAAAGTACTTTGACTTGCATTTCAAGAGATCCTTCAACCTCAATAAAGAAATGGGCACCAGAGAGAAAGATGGAGCAGACTAGTGTAGACTAGTCAAGAGGCTATTTTCATAGGAGACTGATAGGCTGTTCAGAGGTGAATTGTAAGTGATGTAAGTGAAGAAATGTAAAGGAATGAAAAATATCATGAAAAATTACCACTGTTTGCTGATAATTGAAAATTGTCCAGATATAGGAGTTTCACTTAAGAATGTTGTCATTAGTGGTTTTTTTGGACTCAAATCTACTATGAAAGTGTATTAAATACTACCTCTGGAACACTTACAATGGGAGGGACGTCACTATTCTAAATTTGGACATCTTTATATTGTTAAAATTGAATTTTGTATTTTTATGGAGCTTCACTCGTTGCAAAATCTTATGTGAGCGATTACAAAATAGCATTGCTAAAACATGCTTTGGCTGGTAAAATTAGCACAAACATTTAATGATGAATTAGATATGGGTTCAAATGAAATATTTCAAAGATGATTGCTTGACTTCTATTTGCAACAGTAGAGTTGAAGACCAATTTTAGAGATTATATATTTAAGATATATTAAGATGCTCTTGAATCATGTGAGATAACCTTATTATGGGAGCACATGTATTCTCTTTCATCTTGCTTCCATATGAAAGAATTTCAGAAGGTAAATTCAATAAAGAGGAAATGGAACTACTACTTAAATGGCAGGCAGAAAAACAATACTGTTTTACCCCTCAATTGAGAGAATGTGGTGGTGTCAAGGAGGAAAAGAGTATTGTGTTCATTCTACTGAGAGGTAAAGTACGATAGCTGAAAAATGTCTGCTGTCTATAGGAAAGTGAACTTTACTGGCACATTTGTGAGAGCTCATTTGGACAAGTGTTGCTAGTCATTGAGAGATTTGTTTGAGAAGTTTGAGATGAGAAGATGGAGATAGTCAATGTAGAAAATTCTCTTAAAAAGCATTACCATAGGAGCGCCTGAGTGGCTCAGTCAGTTAAGCATCTGACTCTTGGTTTCTGCTCAGGTCATAATCTTAAGATTGTGAGATCAAACCCAGCATCAGGCTCCATGCTGAGCATGGAACCTGTTTAAGATTCTCTCTTTCCCTCTCCTTCTGTCCCTCCCCACCCTACTCACCTGCTCTCTCACTCATGTACTCTCTCTCTCTCTCCAAAACAACAACAGCAAAAAAAGTGTTACTGTAAGGGGAGGAAAGAGCCAGACATTAAATGCAGTGGAATGTGGTAACAAGTGATTGCAATTTTTTCTTTAATGTGAAACATGAACATGTCTAATAATCAATGTAAAGGATATGATAGGAAAGAAATATTTGAATATATAAGATAATAAAAAGGATAATTTAAGCAATAAGCACAAGTTTGCCCTTAAGCTTCTCAGTATTTTTTGGTAAAGATTTTATTTATTTATTTGACAGAGATCACAAGTAGGTAGAGAGGCAGGCAGAGAGAGAGGGGGAAGCAGGCTCCCTGCTGAGGAGAGAGCCCGATGTGGGGCTCGATGTGGGGCTCGATGTGGGGCTTGATCCCAGGACCCTGGGATCATGACCTGAGCTGAAGGCAGAGGCTTTAACCCCCTGGGCCATGCAGGCACCCCAGCTTCTCAGTATTTTTAAACAAGGCTTATCAATACTCCAGAAAAATGTAGGTATTATTTACCAGATATCAAAACATTTTAGTCTTCTTAAAATACAAAATTGCTTTTTCATTAAAAGATTAGATATTTAAAAATATTTTAGAAATCCTTGAGATAAATACATGGATATTCCCCTTGAGCCAGATAAAATTCTATAGTGTTGTTATTTATAGCATGGACTTTAGACTCATGCAGACCTGCATTTGATTCCTCCTTGTACTTAGTGGTTATATGACCTTGAGGTCTTTACTTGTCTGTATCTGATACCATCAAGATGAACACTTCACTGTGAAGGAATTTACTTTTCCTTACTCATGTTATTTGTCCAATTTTATGTTATTTTTTCTTTTTATCTATTTGATTTAAAGAAAGTTATAAATAACATTTTCCCTATTATATCCTACCAGACAGTACTGCCTTGTGTTTGTTTGACAAATAAAATAACAAAATATTTTCATAGAAATGTCTGAACTGCTAATTATGACTTCTTGCTGTAATTTTATGCTTACAAAAACTTTCTAATCCCAACAAATCTTTTATATGTTCTTGAAACAATTCTGTAAAATTCAGTGGTGGTATTCTGGCATACTTAAACCCCAGCTTAAACAAAACAACGCATTCAACATCTTTGAAGTCCCTATGCACTCCTTTAGATACTATTATAATCTTTCTACCCTTAAAAATGTTTTGTACCCAGAATTTTGTGTAAAGTTCCCATGCTACTCTTGACAGTTTTATAACCTAACTTTGTATCCCTAAATGTATGTACTTTGACATGGTTTTGCATTTTGAAAATGGAAGGCACTATACATATGTTTAATACCTTTTGTTATTTACGCATGCTAATACCAAGATTCAATTATGTAACTGCATGAAGCAATAATTATTTTTTTTACTTGTAGAAAGTACTACTTTATGACTATACTATGTTATGACTATACTATCATATATCAATATATTGATTATCAATGAACATTGGTAGCAATTTTGGTTGTGCCTTTTTTCTCTCTCTCATGAACAACACATATTCTGTATGTTTGCTTTTGCATATTTAGAGGTGAACATATAGAAGATATGCTGTAAGATACATACCTGGGAGTAAACTCCTAGGTTAGAATTTTCAACTTTATTAGATAAATAAATTTTTCCCAAGGTTGTACACATTTATATTTTCACTGGCAGGGCTTTTAGAAATAGAAATATAAAGACATTTTTAAAATTCTTTTAAGACAATTCTTTTATTTCTGTGGGGAAAAAAGTGGAATAGGTGCATAGCAGCTCAGTGAAGAAACAAAATCATAAAAAGTTTTTATTATTTTTTGCTTAGAATTGGAGAAATAAGATCGAGTATATAAAGCAATGCCACCCCCACCACTAGATATTTAAACATGATGATAAAGGGACAAATGTAGAAGAATCACTAGCTTACAGTCATTTACAAATGAAAGGGCTGTGGCTTAGTGAATACCTGATAAGAGTAGCTCTAAATAAAAGTGTGGATAATTCAGCCAGGGTGATAGGCTGGAAAATGTAGGTGAGTGCAGATTTTGGTTAGGTGGATCAACATTATGGAAGGAGTGTGCAGAATTTAATTGGCTTTTCCCCTTAGCTTCAGTTAAGTAGTAAGCAAGGTCATTGGCTGACATTATATAGACTTCTTTTCCTCAAGTTAAAATGACTAACCTCGTTAACTTCAGCTGTGATCAGCTTTATGCCCAATCTCTCCCTCTTCAGTATTTTAGAGATTACTACAAATGTAAGTTTGATTTCTATCATGCACCACTAAAAATGCATAATAAATAAGCAAATATATATATTTTATATACATATAATAAACCAAGCAAGCAGGGATATGTGCCTCTCTATATAATATTCTTATATAATACTCTAAAACTTTTATAATTGACATTTTGTGAAGAACATTCCTCCTTTTACTAAGGTTATTTAACAATGTGTGTGTGTGTGTGTGTGTGTGTGTGTGTTTGTGCGCGCGCTTGCGCGTGCATATTTCTTAAAAGCAATTAAGACCCAGACTGCCTGGGTTTGGATTTCAGTTCCAACTTTTACTAGTTTTGTGATCTTGGACACATTTTATAAATGTTTCGCTGCAGTTTTCTCATCTTTAAATGAAGATAAAGCTGTGCCTATCTTATAAGATTATCAATATCATACAAGTTAATACTCATAAAGCACTGAGATTACTCTCTAACAAGTATTAGGTACCATTTAAGTAATTATTAAATAAATAGATAAGTGTATGGATATTGCTATAATAGTTCTTGGTTAATGAATAGGTTTATATTTAACCTTTCCCTTTTAGTGGGTATTCTGGTCACTTTTAACCATTTTTCTCTACAAACAAAAGTACATAAAAATTCCTCTTTTTGTCCCTTTGTATACATATGCTAGTTTTTATTTAGGATCAAATCCAGAAACTGCAATGCTAAAGCAACTGCATTGTATGAATATTTCCAGATTTAAATTTGCTCTAGTAATGTATTTTCTTACAGTGTCTACCCCTTTTGTAACATACTCACCAACAGTTGATATTGTCACTTAACCTTTTGCTAGCCTATGCCAACTTAATTCTGATTACTACTGACAGAGAATTTATTTATTTAATGAACATCTATATAGTCTGTACAATATGCCAGTCGTTGTTCCAGGCACTGGTCATGCAGCAGTCATAGAGCTTCCTCTCTTTTTATTCCTTTTGATGGTGGCAAGGAGTTGAAACTGGTGATTATTTTATGACTGTGTGGGTAACTTTTTTATATATTTTTTTTTATTTTTTTTTACTTTTTTATATATTTATTATCCACTTCCTCTTCCATGAATTATCTAATCATATACTTTACCATTTCCACTATTGATTTATTTTGATTTTTATTGATCTGTAGGATTTTTAAAATCTGGGAACTGTGTGCCAATGTTTTTTTGCTCATTTTGATGAAAATGTTCTGATTTTGTTGTTTTACTCATTTTCACTTGTATTTTAGTTTTGTTTATGATGCTTTTTAAAAAATTTTGCTTTGAGATTATGGTAAATTCACATGAAACTGTAAAAAAAATAGTGGATATTTCACCCAGTTACTTCCAATAGTAACATCTTGAATAATTGTAGTTCTGGAAATTAATACTGATATTGTCTACCAAACTTATTCACATATCATAGGTTTTATTTTTATTTATTTATTTTTTAAAAAGATTTTATTTATTTATTTGACAGAGAGAGATCACAAGTAAGCAGAGAGGCAGGCAGAGAGAGAGAAAGGAGGAAGCAGTCTCCCTGCCAAGCAGAGAGTCCAATGCGGGACTCGATTCCAGGACCCTGAGATCATGATCTGAGCTGAAGGCAGAGGCTTAACCCACAGAGCCACCCAGACACCCATTTCACAGGTTTTAAATCAGCTCACTTGTTTGTGTGTGTGTTTGTACGTGTGCATATAATTCTATATAGTTTTATCATATGAGTTCATTACCAGATGTGTACATTGCATGTGTACTTAGTTTGTAAAAAAAATAGTAAACATACACAACAGCTCCATCACAAGGATCGCATATAATCCCCTTTTTTAGTCATATCCACTTCCCTCTGTCTACTCTTCCTTAATCTCTGTGAATAACTAGTCTCCATCTCTATAATTTCATTTCAAAATGTTGTAGAAAGAAACTCTTCTGAGATTGACCTTTTTCAAAATCAGTATTTTGTTTTATTGATTATAATTTTTTTATGTTTATGATTCCACTGATTTTTAAAATCTTATCCTTTTTCTTTCATTTTACTTGTTTCACTTTTTGTTTTTCTGTTCTTCCTTTTATTTTTTGAGGCTGGAAGTTTAACAATTGATTTGAGACCCTTCCTCTTTTTTAATATAAAAATTTAATGTAAATATTCCTCTTAGCATTGCTTTAAATCACATCAATTTATTTATTTTTTTAAATCACATCAATTTATATTTTTGACATGTTACATTTTCACTTTTTAATTCTATGAATGTTTTATTTCCTTTCAAACTTCATCTTTGGTAGATTATTTAGAAGTATTGTTTGTAATTGCCAAATATTAGAGGTTTTACTGGTGTCTTTATTTTATTGATTTCTAGTTGGTTCCATAAAGGTTAAAAATGTACTATTCTATTTCTTTAAATTTGTTAAGGTTTATATTATTTCTAAGGATATGGACTACTTTAATATTCTTTTAAAAAATGTATCCTAGGGGCACCTGGGTGGCTCAGTGGGTTAAAGCCTCTGTCTTCGGCTCAGGTCATGATCCCAGCGTCCTGGGATCGAGCCCCGCATCGGGCTCTCTGCTCAGTGGAGAGCCTGCTTCCCTTCCTCTATCTCTCTGCCTGCCTCTCTGCCTACTTGTGATCTTTGTCTGTCAAATAAATAAATAAAATCTTTAAAAAAAATGTATCCTACTCTTGGCGTGAGTGTTCTAGATATCAAAAAATCATGATGTTGGTAATATTGTTCAGATTTTCTATATTATTGCTGATTTTCTGTCACATAATTGTATCAGTTACTGAGAGTAGGACATGTAAGCCTGCACTATAATTGTGGACTTGTGTATTGCTTCTTTCAACTTTGTCAGTTTTGCTTCATATATTTTGAGGCTCTGCTGTTTGCTGCTTTCCCATTTCAGATTATTATATGTTCCTGGTACACTGATCCTTTAAATATTGTGTAATGTCCCTTTTTGCTTATAGTAATTTTCTTTGCTCTAAGGCCTACTTTATATGATATTAATATACTCATGTTTTCCCTTTGCAATTAATGTTTTCATGGTATATCATTTTTGTTCTTTAATGTTAAATCTGTATCTCTGGCTGAATTTGAATTGTGCAACAAGATGACATACTTGTGGCTGATTTTTGTAGCTTGTCTTCTTAGTTGATGTTTCTTGGTAGTATTCCTGGGCTTGCTAGAACACCTAATTCAGCCTTATGGAGTAATTAGCCTAACTAGACCAACTTCTGTTGGAAGGTCAGGACTCAAGAGATGCTGGGCCTTCAGTGTTTGAATGACAAGAGACCGTGCCTGAATATTGTTCCTCCAGTCCTGGGGTTCCTAATCAATCTTTCTTTTTCATTCTACTTTTCAGAATACTCCTTTGGCTGCCTCTTGCATTGTTTCCTGGTTTGTAGAGGTTGTTGGTTGTGGAAGGGTGAATGATGACATGGATACATAAGTCTACTCCAGCTTGTTCAGATTGGCGATTTGATTAGAATTATTATAATCTAAAGTGTTAGAGTTTAAATGATTGAGCACCTACTCTGTATTTGGTTCTGTGGCCACTACTCCACATGTATTTGTACTTTAGCTTGGCTTATATATTTATTTTATTTATTTAAAGATTATTTATTTATTTGACAGAAAGAGATCACAAGTAGGCAGAGAGGCAGGCAGAGAGAGAGAGAAAAGCAGGCTCCCTGTCGAGCAGAGAGCCCGATGCGGGACTCTATCCCAGGACCCTGAGATCATGACCTGAGCCGAAGGCAGAGGCTTAACCCACTGATCTACCCAGGTGCCCCAAAGATTTTATTTATTTGCCAGAGAGAGGAGGAGAGAGAGAGTGCACAAGTGGTGGGGGGTGACATCTGGCAAGCAGAGGGAGACGCAGGCTCCCAATTGAACAAGAAGTCTGATGTGGGACTTGATCCCAGGACTCTGGGATCATGACCTGAGCCGAAGGCAGATGCTTAACCCAGGTGCTCCTGACTTATATATTTTGTATCACAGCAATATTTTGTGTAATTTTGAAAACATATGACATATTTTGACATTTGTTATTCTAAACCAGAGGGATAATTCCTTTACATTTCATTTCTCTTGCTATATTTACTAAAATGTATTCCTAATCATTTATGTTAACAGTGCAGGCTTCACATGCTTTAATAGGCAAAATAACCATTGGCTTATGTGTTGCTCATTTAAAAACATAGAGACTCATCTTCACTTGTTATATGTATCTTACCTTGCAAACATATCTCTAATTATGCCATAATATATTGCATTTAAATTACCTCATATCAAACTCTCCTGTTTTTATACTTTACTCAATAATTTTATTGATAAAATATAATTTTGGAGTGTCTTCTGCACTTTCCCAATATTTAACATTCTGGGTCATAAGATTGTCCTCTATGTAATTTGTGAATCAATTTGATGATCTGTTTATGCCTGGATTTATTACCTAACAGATGTCTGTGTAGTTAGAGACCCATATGAATACTGTATCCTGTGGCTTAAAATACCTTTCAGGTGATCAATTATAACTGCAACTAAAAGACTTTGAATTTAGAAGTTAACAAAACCACTAAAAATGGCAAAACAATTGGGTTTATTTTTTTTTATTTTTTTGTTATCATCATGAAATTGTGTAAAGGAGGAATATAGATTCTTCCAAAAAGTTATCTCAAATTAATGAGTAAAACAACTTGAAAACCACTGTTAGGTACATTGTATACTAAAAATGATTAGTTGAGGAGGGACTACTGTGGTTTTGTACATTGATGAAAATATCCAAAAGATAGCATGAGATCAAATCTGAAAAAATATATGTTGGACTAATGTATGGAAGGAGATTTATACAAGAAGAAAATGTGCAAAATTGTGGAGATTAAAATAAACATGTTTAATGAAACATTTAGTAGAATCTGTTTGCTCATATTGTGGTTGATTTATTGTTTTTGAGGGGCAGTGTGCGGATTATATCTGAACAATTATATGCTATGGAAGATTTAGGGAAAGTGGAATCCCAGATTACTAATAATTTAACACAAATTAATATTAAATTTTAAATGTCATATCAAATAAATTTTATATAACTTGTAAAATTTTAAACTTTATTCTTTTTTAATTAATTAATTTATTTTTTCAGTGTAGCAGTATTCATTGTTTTTGCACAACACCCAGTGCTCCATGGAATACGTGCCCTCCCTATTACCCACCACCTGGTTCCCCCAACCTCCCACCCCTGCCCCTTCAAAACCCTCAGGATGTTTTTCAGAGTCCATTGTCTCTTATGGTTTGCCTCCCCTTCCAATTTCCCTCAACTTCCTTCTCCTCTCCATCTCCCAATGTCCTCCATGTCATTTGTTATGCTCCACAAATAAGTGAAACCATATGATACTTGACTCTCTCTGCTTGACTTATTTCACTCAGTATAATCATTTCCAGTCCCATCCATGTTGCTACAAAAGTTGGGTATTCATCCTTTCTTTTCTTTCTTTTTTTTTTTTTTATAAACATATAATGTATTTTTATCCCCAGGGGTACAGGTCTGTGAATCGCCAGGTTTACACACTTCACAGCACTCACGATAGCACATACCCTCCCCAATGTCCATAACCCCCTCCCCGTCTCCCAACCCCACCTCCCCCCAGCAACCCCCAGTTTGTTTTGTGAGATTAAGAGTCATTTATGGTTTGTCTCCCTCCCAATACCATCTTGTTTCATTTATTCTTCTCCTATACCCCTAACCCTCCATGTTGCTTCTCCACGTCCTCATATCAGGGAGATCATATAATAGTTGTCTTTCTCCAATTGACTTATTTCACTAAGCATGATACCCTCTAGTTCCATCCACGTCTTCGCAAATGGCAAGATTTCATTTCTTTTGATGGCTGCATAGTATTCTATTGTGTATATGTACCACCTCTTCTTTATCCATTCATCTGTTGATGGACATCTAGGTTCTTTCCATAGTCTGGCTATTGTAGACATTGCTGCTATAAACATTCGGGTACACGTGCCCCTTCGGATCACTACGTTTGTATCTTTAGGGTAAATACCCAGTAGTGCAATTGCTGGGTCATAGGGTAGTTCTATTTTCAACATTTTGAGGAACCTCCATGCTGTTTTCCAGAGTGGTTGCACCAGCTTGCATTCCCACCAACAGTGTAGGAGGGTTCCCCTTTCTCCGCATCCTCGTCAGCATCTGTCATTTCCTGACTTGTTAATTTTAGCCATTCTGACTGGTGTGAGGTGATATCTCACTGTGGTTTTGATTTGTATTTCCCTGATGCTGAGTGATGTGGAGCACTTTTTCATGTGTCTGTTGGCCATCTGGATGTCTTCTTTGCAGAAATGTCTGTTCATGTCTTCTGCCCATTTCTTGATTGGATTGTTTGTTCTTTGGGTGTTGAGTTTGCTAAGTTCCTTATAGATTTTGGATACTAGCCCTTTATCTGATATGTCGTTTGCAAATATCTTCTCCCATTCTGTCAGTTGTCTTTTGGTTTTGTTAACTATTTCCTTTGCTGTGCAAAAGCTTTTGATCTTGATGAAATCCCAATAGTTCATTTTTGCCCTTGCTTCCCTTGCCTTTGCCGATGTTCCTAGGAAGATGTTGCTGCGGCTGAGGTCAAAGAGGTTGCTGCCTGTGTTCTCCTCAAGGATTTGGATGGATTCCTTTCTCACATTGAGGTCCTTCACAAATTTTAAGTCCATTTTCGTGTGTGGTGTAAGGAAGTGGTCCAATTTCATTTTTCGGCATGTGGCTGTCCAATTTTCCCAGCACCATTTATTGAAGAGGCTGCCTTTTTTCTACTGGAAATTCATTCCGGCTTTGTCGAAGATTAGTTGACCATAGAGTTGAGGGTCTATTTCTGGGCTCTCTATTCTGTTCCATTGATCTATGTGTCTGTTTTTGTGCCAGTACCATGCTATCTTGATGATGACAGCTTTGTAATAGAGCTTGAAGTCTGGAATTGTGATGCCACCCACTTTGGCTTTCTTTTTCAATATTCCTTTGGCTATTCGAGGTCTTTTCTGGTTCCATATAAATTTTAGGATTATTTGTTCCATTTCTTTGAAAAAAATGGATGGGATTTTGATAGGGATTTCATTAAATGTGTAGATTGCTTTAGGTAGCTTAGACATTTTCACATTTATTCTTCCAATCTAGGAGCATGGAACATTTTTCCATTTCTTTGTGTCTTCCTCAATTTCTTTCATGAGTACTTTATAGTTTTCTAAACTTTATTCTTAAGAATCAAATAATGATGTTTATCAAGAAAGACATGAATACATAGTATATATATACTATATATATATGCTATATATATATACTATAGTATAGTATGCTATACATATACTATATATACTATACATATACTATATATATATAGTATATATATATACATATATATGTACTATATATACATATACTATATATATATACTATATATGTATATATATATACTATATACTATACATATACTATATACATATACTATATATACATATACATATACTATATATATATACATATATATACATATACATATACTATATATATACTATATATGTATATATATATACTATATACTATATATATATATACTATATATACATATACTATACGTATACTATATATATATATACACATAGTATATATATATATATATATACACATGTATATATATATATATATATTTAAATATTTACCTGGGACATTATGAAGATGACAAATAGGAAGTCTCAGATCCTCCTTCATCCCATGGAAATAATGAATAAACTAGTTCTTTCTGTAAAAAAAAATTCAGAGTCTAATTAAGGGGCTCCAATACTTAATTAAGTGCAAAACCAAATTCATTGAGCTGGTAAGAAAATTCATGGCACCTTCTCACCATAGTCCCTCCCAGACAGCATAGTGCCATGTGATCAGGAAGAAATTCCACCTCTCAGTCTAACTCTGGAGTAGCGAAATATACTATATTCTGACATTTCAGGGAGCTGCCTGAGGGACTGGTTTCTGTTTTACCTGTTTCAGAGTGTAGGTGGGACCTAGCATACTCTAAATGCCTGGGAATCATTGAGAAGGAAAAAAGAGCTGGACAGTGTATTACTCCTCCAACAGACCTGCAGTAAAGCAGGCAAACTAATAAAGCTTAAGGACCTCTCCTCCCAGAGGGAAAGAGAAGAATGGAACATATGTCCAATGTTCTAGCTTTTCAGGGGACTGCCTAAAAGACTAGTTTTTGGCTAGTCTGACTTTGGCATTGATGGGAGTCAGTGTAATCTAGAAGACTGGATGTCTAGATGCTACTGAGAACAAAAAAGGATCTGGATAGTGTGCTGCTGCTTCAGAGTATCCACAGTACCTTAGATAAACATTAGAGGGAGCAAGAGATTACAAGCTCCTGTAAAAAGGGGGAGAGAGAGAAAGAAAAAGAAGGAAGGAAGGAAGGAAGGAAGGAGAGAAGGAAGGAGTCAGCCAACCCCTCTAATAAGAATCTACCTGCACAAGTCCAGAGGAGACACATCCATAGTTTGAGAGGCCTCCAGAGTCTCTAGTTAAGCTGATTGGTGAAAGTCATTTCCTGTACCAAGGCAGTGGCTATTTTTTTCAAATACATAGATACCAACACAAAATTATAAGGCATGTGAAGGAAAAAGGAGGAAATGGCCATATCAAAAGTACAATATAAATTTCCAGAAATCAATCTTAAATATATATATATGTTTATTATCTGAAAAATAATTTGAAATAACCATCACAAGATACTCAACAAATTTGTGAAAGCAATGAATAAATAAAATGAGAATTTCAACAAAGAGATAGAAATTCATATATATATATATATTTATATATATATATATTTATATATATATATATATATATATATATATATATATATATATAAACCAGTAAGTTTCTGGGACTAATAAAGAGATTAAATCAGTAATCCAAAATCCCCCAACAAAGAGCCCAAGCGCAGATGGCTTCACTAGTGAATTCTGCCAGACTTTTAAAGAAGAATTAGCATCAGTTCTTCTCAAATGCTCCCAGAAAATTAAGAAAGGGGAACATTTCTGTTCTTTTTGTTCTCATTTTATAAAGCCCAAAATAACCCTGATTGAGAACCATCCCAAACTCATTATAAGAAAACTACAGGCCAGTGTCCCTGCTGAACATACATGCAAAATCATTAGCAAAATACTAGCAAACTGAATTCAGTAGCACATTAAAAGGATCATACAGCTTGACTAAGTGGGATTTATACCTTGGATACAAGAATGATTCAACATACCGAAATCATATAATATGATATACTACATCAGTAGAACAAAAGATAAAAATCACATGATCTCCTTATAGATGCAAACAAAGCATTCGACAAACTTAAAGACTCTTTCATAATAAAAACACTCACCAAACTGGAATGAAAAGAAATGATCTTAATCTAATAAAGACTTTATATGACAAGCCCACAAAAACTGAGAGTTTTTCCTCAGACAACAGGACTAAGGTAAGAATACCCTCTTCACCACTTCTATTAAACATAGCACTGGAAGAGGTCAACTAGGAAGAAGGTGGAGTAGGAGTCCCCTAACTTTACCTCATCCCATGGGCATAACTAGATAATAACTATATCAGCATAAATAACCTAGGAAATAACTTGAAGATTGGCAGAACAAACTCCATAGCAAAAGGCAAGGAAGAGGCCACATTGAAGAAGGTAGAAGGGCAAAGACAGTGTCTGTGAGGAAAACAGACCATGGTTATCCACAATTGGGGAAGGAGCTAGTGGTATGGAGAAGGGCAGAAAATAGACTTTCATACCAGAGAGTCCATGAACGGGAAAGACAAATCTCTGTAATGTTTGCCTTGGAAAGTGAGGGGCTGGATTTCATGAGTTCTTAAAACCAGCAGGATTTAAAGTGTAGAATTTTAGAAATCAGTGAGTTGGTCTCTGGGAAAGCCCAGAGGGGATTAAGAAGTGGAGTTCCTGCACTTAGAGAGAGAGACAAGAAACAGCTTATGCATATACAACATAGAAACAGCAGTTTGAAAAACACTGGGAGCAGATGGGAAGAATGACTTGCTCACTTCAGAGCATAGCCTGGAGAGACAGGGGTCATGGGGATACCCCTCCAGGAACAAAGGAGCTAGCAGGTGCCATTCTCCCTCCACCCTATAGCAACTTGGAACTAAAATGGGACCCTTACACCTCACCTAACTTGCTTGCACCAAGCTGGAGCCACCCTTCCCAGTCAAGGGTATCTGAGTCCCAGCACTGCAGGCCCCAAAGACAAGCACAAATCCTGCCAACACCACATCACCTGACTCATGTATTTTGCAGGACCTCAGTTCTGATATTGGTAGGTGTAGGTCTCCCTTTGTAAGCAGACCAATGCACACATTGCTATCCACAATAGGCAAAGAAACTCAGCAGACAACTGGACCAAAGTAAAAGAAGGCCAAGACTCAAGAGAAGAGTACATACCACACCACACATGGGAGACACTCCCAGAAGTGCCAAGTCTTAGGGAACAGGGGACACTGCACTGAAAGGCACTACAGGACCTCTTCTTCATAAGATCATTATTTTTAAGAGCAAAAAGTAGCTGAATTTCATAACACAGAGAAACAGAGGAAGTCAGACAAAATGAGGAGACAGAAACATCTCCCAAGTGAAAGAGCAGGCCCAAACCACAGCAAGAGATGGAAGTAAAATGGATGCAGGTATGTGCCTGATAGAGAACTTAAAGTAATGATCAAAAAGACACTGGACTAGATGGGGTGCCTGGGTGGCTCAGTGGGTTAAGTCTCTGCCTTCAGCTCAGGTCATGGTCTCAGTGTCCTGGGATCAAGCCCCACATCAGGCTCTCTGCGCAGCAGGGATCCTGCTTCCTCTCTCTCTGCCTGCCTCTTTGCCTATTTGTGATCTCTTTCTCTGTCAAATAAATACATAAAATCTTAAAAAAAAAAGATACTGGACTAGAGAAAAGAGTGGAGGACATCAGCGAGACCCTTAACAGAGCTGAAAAGAACCAATCAGAGATCAATAACACAATAAATGAAATAAAAAATCCACTTGACAGAATAAATAGCAAGCTCAGAAGGACAAATTAACAGACAGAAAGAGTAATGACCAAAGGGGAGGAAATAAGATTAAACAAATTGATAATAGCCTTAGGGAACTGAATGACTCTGTCATGGGTAATAATATTTACATTATAGGGATCTCAGAAGAACAGAAAAGAAAAGGGCCAGAAAATTTATTTGAAGAAATAATAGCTGAAAACTTCCTTAATTTGAGAAAAGAAACAGAGATCCATATCCAGGAGACAGACAGATCGCCCCTGCCAAAATTCAACCCAAGGAAGTCCATACTGAGACACATAGTGATTAAAATAAAGCAGCAAAAGAAGACAGTTGCGTACAAGGAAAACCCTATATGGCTATCAGCAGATTTTTCAGAAGAAACTTTGTAGGCCAGAAGAAAGTGGCATGATATATTCAAAGTGCTGAAAGGGAAAATCTGCAGGCAATAATACTCTACCCAGCAAGGCTATCTTCAGAATAGAAGGAGAGATAAAGAATTTATCAGACAAACAAAAACTAAAGGAGTTCATGATAACCAAACCAGTCCTGCAAGAAATATTAAAGGGGACTTTAGTGGAAAGAAAGACCATAAGTGAGAGTATGAAAAAAAAAAAAACCAACAAAACAAAAACAAAAACAAAAACAGTAAAATATTTTGGTAAAAATATTAGTCAAGGGATTCATGTAATAAAAGGATGTAAAATGTGACACCATATACCTAAAATGTAGAAGGGAGAGGAGTAAAGAATGGGTCTAAACCTAAGTGACCATCAACTTTATATAGACTGCTATTTGCAGAAGACATTATGTACAAACCTAATGGTAACCACAAATCAAAAACCAATAATATATATACAAAGGAATCAAAGTATATTACTGAAGAAAGACAACAAACCATTAAAGAGAGCAAAAGAAGAGAGGATCAGAGAAAATCTATAGAAGAAACCACAAAACAATTAGCAAGGTGGGAATAAATACATATCTATCATAATTACTTTGAATGTAAATGAACTACATTCTCCAGTCAAAAGACATAGGGTGACAGAGTGTATAAAAAACAAAAACAAGACCCATTTACGTGCTGCAAGAGAGTCATTTCAGACCAAAAGACTCATGCAGATTGAAAGCGAGGGAGTGGGGAAACATGTATCACGCAAATGGATGCCAAAAGAAAGCTGGGGTAGCAGTAGTTATATTGGACAAAACAGACTGTAAAAAGAGACTGTAACAAGAGAAAAAGAAGGCCACTACATAATAATAAAGGGGACAATACAATAAGAAGTTATAACAATTGTAAATATGTATGCACCCAAAAAGGGAATACCCAAATATATAAAAAGTTAATAGCAAACAAAATAAATTATTGACAGTATGATAATAGGTGACTTTTAACACCCCACTCACATCAATGAACAGATCCTCCAAACAGAAAAACAAGGAAATAGTGGTTTTGAATGACACACTGGACCACATGGATTTAACAGATGTATTCAGAACATTTCATCCTAAGACCACAGAATACACATTCTTTTCAAGTGCACACAGAACAGTTTCCAGAACAAATCATGTATTAGGCCACAAAACATGGCTCAACAAATTTAAAAAGACTGATATCATGGTATGCATCTTTTCTGACTACAATGCTATGAAATTATGAATCAACCACAAGAAAACATCTGGAAAGAGCACAAATACTTGGATGTTATTTAAATGGGCAGCCAAGAAATCAAAGAAATAAAAAATTGCATGGAAACAAAGAAAATGAAAACATGGTGGTCCAAAATCTTTGGGATGCAGCAAAGTTTTTTTGTTTTTTGTTTTGTTTTGTTTTGTTTTGTTTTAATAGCAACACAGGCCTACCTCAAGAAGCAAAAACAAAACAAAACAAAACAAAAACAAAAAACAAACAAAAAAAAAACAAAAAAACCCTCAAATAAATAACTTACCCATGCACCTAAAGGAGCTATAAAAAGAACAACAAACAAAAATCAAATCCAGAAAAAGGAAGGAACCAATAAAAATTAAAGCAGAAATAAATGATACAGAAAGTAAAACAAACTAACAAACAAAAAACAAAGCAAAATAAAAACAATAAATCAATCAGGATATGGTTCTTTGAAAAATTCAACAGAATTGTCTATCAAGACTCATTAAAAGGGAGAGAGAGAGAGAGAGAGCTCAAATAAACAAAATTACTAATGAAAGAAGAAATGACAACCAACACTGCACAAAAATACAAACAATTTTAACAGAATATTATGAAAACCTATATGCCAATAAATTGGACAGCTTAGAAGAAATGGATATATTCCTACAAAAATATAATCTACCTAAACTAAAGCAGGAAAAAATAGAAAATTTGAACAGACCAATCATCAGCAATGAAATCGAATTGGTAATCAAAAAACTCCCAATGAACAGAAGTCCAGTATCAGATGTCTTCACAGGCAAATTCTAACAAGCAATTAAAGAATTAATTCTTCTTAAATGATCCCAAAACATACAAGAGGAAGGAAGGCTTGCAAATTCATTTTATGGGTCCAATATTGCCCTGCTACCAATACCAGGTAGAGATACTACAAAAAAACAAACAAACAAAAAAAAAAACAAAAAACTACAGGCCAATGTCTCATGAATATAAATTCAAAAGTCCTCAAGAAAATATTAGCAAACTGAATGCAACAGTATATTAAAAAAAATCATACACCACAGCACATGGGATTTATTCCCAGGATGCAAGGGTAGTTTAATATTCATACAACAATCAATGTGATTCATCACTTCAAGAAGAGAAAGGATAAAAACCATATGATCATTTCAACAGGTGCAGAGAAGCATTTGATGAAATACAACAACCATTCATGAAAAATCCTCTGCAAAGTAGGACTAAAGGGAACATATCTCAATATAATAAAGGCCATATATCAAAAAGCCACAGCCAACATGATATTCAATGGTCAAAAAATGGAGAACTTTTCCCCTATGGTTAGGAACAAGATAAGGATGTCCACTCTCACCATTTTTATTCAAAATAGTACTGGAAGTCCTAGTCACAGCAATCAGACAACCCAAAGAAATAAAAGTCATCCAAATTGGTATGGAAGAAATAAAGCTATCACTATTTACAAATGACATGATACTATTTATAGAAAACACTAAAGGCTCCACCAGAAAAAGTACTAAACTAATAAATGAATTCAACAAAGTCAAAGGATACAAAATCAATATACAGGAATCTGTCTCATTTCTATATGCTATTAATAAAGCAGTAGAAAATGAAATTAAGAAAACAATCCCATTCACAGTTGCACCAAAACAATAAAATATCTAGGAGTAAACTTAACAAAAGGTAAAAGACCTATACTCTGAAAACCATAAAGCACTGATGACAAGAAATTCAAGACAACACAAAAAAATAGACATTTCATTCTTATAGGTTGGAAGAACAGATATCATTACAATATCTTTACTACCCAAAGCATTCTACAGATTTAATGCAATTCCTATCAAAATACCAACAACACTTATCACAGAACAGAACAAATAATCCTAAAATTTGTAGGGAACCACAATAGACCTTGAGTAGTCAAACTTACGTTGAAAAAAAAAAAAAACAAAACTGAAGGTATCATAATTCCAGATTTCAAGTTATATTTTAAAGAGGTATTGATTAAAATAATATGGCACTGTCATAAAAATAGACATACGCATAGACATAGTGGAATAGAAAAGAAATTCTGGAAATAAACTGACAATTATATAGTCAACTAATCTTTGACAAAAGAAGAATTAATATGCAGTGGGGAAATCTCTTCAACAAATGGTGCTGGGAAAAATGGACACCTGCATACAAAAGAATGAAACTGGGCCCCTTTCTTTTACCGTACATAAAATAAACTCAACATTGATGAAAGACTTAAATGTGAGACCTAAAACTATAAAAATCCTAGAAGAGAGCACAGGCAGTAGGCTCTCTGACACTGGCCATAAGAATATTTTTCTAGATATATCTCCCAAAGCAAGGGAAACAAAAGCAAAAATAAGCTATTAGGACTACACAAAAACAAAAAGTTTTTGCACAGAGAAGGAAACAATCAACAAAACTAAAAGGAGACCTATGGAACAGGAAAAGTTATTTGCAAATGACAAATCTGATAAAGCACTAGTATCCATGGTATACAAAGAACTGATACAACTCAATATCCAAAAAACCAATAATCCAATTAAAAGACAGGCAGAAGACACAGACATATCTCCAAAGAAGACATTCAAGGGGCCAAGAGATACACGAAAAGATGATCAACATCATTCATCATCAGGGAAATGCAACTCAAACCCACAATGAGATGTCACCTCATACCTATCAGAATGACTAAACTTTTTTTAAAAAGATTTTATTTATTTATTTGACAGAGAGAGATCATAAGTAGGCAGAGAGGCAGGCAGAGAGAGTGAGAGGGAAGCAGGCTCCCTGCCGAGCAGAGAGTACGATTTGGGACTCGATCCCAGGACCCTGAGATCATGACCTGAGCTGAAGGCAGCAGCTTAAACCACTGAGCCACCCAGGCGCCCCCAGAATAACTAAAATTAAAAGCACAAGAAACAACTAATGTTGGCAACAATGTAGACAAAAAGGAACCCTCATGCACTGTTGTTGGGAATGTAAATTGGTACAGCCATTGTGGAAAAGAGTATGGATCTTCCTCAAAAAATTAAAAATAGAACTACCCTTTGGACCAGAAATGACAGTATTGGGCATTTATTCCCAAAATATAAAAATACTAATTCAAAGGGATACATGTACACCTATGTTTATTGCAGCATTATTTACAATAGCCAAACTTTGAGAACAGCTCAAGTGTCCATCTGTTGATGAATGGCTAAAGAAGAGGTGATATATGCATCACATATATAATATATATATTTCATATATATATATTTGTGAATATATATTTGTGTGTATGTACCACATAATATGTATAAATATATATTCCTATATTTACACATAAGAATATAATTCAGCTGTAAAAAAAGAATGAAATCTTGCCATTTACAACATCATGGATAGAAATAGAAAGTATAATGTTTAGGTAAATAAGGTCAGAGAAAGACAAACACCATGTTCTCTCATTCATATGTAGAATTTAAGAAACAAAACAAAGGAGTAAAGGAAAAGAAAAGAAAGACAAACCAAGAAATAGACTCTCAACTATAGAGAACAAACTGATGGTTACCAGAGGGGAGGTGGGTGGGAGGATGGAATAGATAGGGCATGGTGATTAGGTCAGAGGGGGAAGCAGACTCCCCACAGAGTAGGGAATCCAATGTGGGACTCAATCCCAGGACTCCAGGATCATGACCTGAGCTGAAGGCAGTTGCTTAACCAACTGAGCCGCCCAGGTGTCCAAGGCATAGGGCTTAAAGAATATACTTGTCATGATGAAAAATTTAAAAACTAAACAAACTAAAATAAAACAAAACACATAACACTCGAAATCCTAGTCAGAGCAATTAATTAGTCTAGGAAAACAAACAAAAGACATCCAATTCAGAAAGGAAGAATAAAATGATCTCTGTTCATAGATGACATGAACTAATACACAGAAAACCACAAAGAGTCCACAAAAGGAAGAGTTTGAACTAATAAACCTATTCAGTAAAGTCAAAGGATACAAAATAATGATACAGAAATAATTTGCATACTTCTACATAAATAATGAATTATCTAACAAAATGAATTAAGAAAACAATCTCATTTCTTACCCTGCAGTCTGGAGCCTAGGCCAGCCTTCTCAGCATACAAAATCCCACACAGGCTCCAGGCATGGCCAGCCTGTGCATGAGTGAGCTGGAGCCCTGCATAAATGAGATTTTCATCTCCAAAACCTCTGCCACCACAGAGGACACTGTGATGGGCATCAGAATTATCCAAAACTGCTTCACTGAAATCTCAGCTGGCTACTTTTCTGTAGAATTCAGAGAGTTGGGTGTAACCAAGAGGTGTTTTCATAAAGTTAATGGGAAACCCCTTCTAGTACCCACACTTTTATTTAGCTTATAGCTGCACTAAGCTGGCACACCTGGACTCGTAGAACCATAGAGCTGGCAAGCCCTAAATGGTCATCTGTGCCACCCCTCATTTTATACAGGAGAAAAAGGTGTGGTTTAGAGAGAAGAAGATGCTTTGGCCAAGGTAAAACTGAAATATGCCACTTATGGGAAACAACCAGATAACAGCCTTGAGTATTCCTTCTTTGCGGGGGACCTGACCCCAGATGTGGATGATGACATGCTATATGAATTCTTCATCAAAGTTTACCCCTCCTATTAGGGAGGCAAGGTGATTTTGCCTCCAAACAGCTGTGTCTAAGGACTATGGTTTTGTGGAAATCACAGATGAACTGGAACAGAAGTGAGCCTTGGCTGACTGCCAAGGAACAGTCGTCCTGGAGCCTAAACCAGTGCAACTGAGCATGGCAATCCTCAAAGCAAGCCAAATGATGTCAGTGGAGTATAGTCAGGTTTACAGTTATAGCTGCAATCACTATTACCAGTAATGCGAGTACTATTATAGTTACCAGAATACAGGCAGCTACAGCTATGGCATCCCTAGTATGGTTATACCCAGAGCACTATGTAGGGATATGAAGAAGTTAGGGACGACACATTGGAAGACCCCAGACCACATCTGGATGTGATTGAGGCCAACAAGGAGTTCATGGAGGAAAGACCTGTAGGATGCACTGTTGTCACTAGCACCTCCTGGACATAGTTCATCATATACCCTACCATGATGTAGCCAGGACAAAGGACAAGCCAAAATGGACCATGTGAGGGAGATGAAAGACTCCTTTTTAACAATAATGACAACAACCAAATATTGGAAGAACTTTTACCTTTTTGGAAGTGTTTTCTAAGATTTTAGTAGCTGACAATTCTGAGATTATGACAATTCCTGCAACACTGCTGCCATCATTCGACAGTGAGACACTTGAGTTTAAAAACCAAGGGACCGGGGTGTGTGGGTCGCTCAGTGGGTTAAAGCCTCTGCCTTTGGCCCGGTTGTGGTCCCGGGGTCCTGGGATCGAGCCCCGCATTGGGCTCTCTGCTCGTCAGGGAGCCTGCTTCCTCCTCTCTCTCTCTCCACCTGCCTCTCTGCCTACTTGTGATCTCTATCTGTCATATGGGTAAATAGAGTCTTTAAAAAACAAAAACAAAAACAAAATAAAAAAACCAAGGGACCAACTCATACTGGTGGAGAAGTTTCAAAAGAAGGAAAGAAAGAAGAAAGGAAGGAGGGAAAGAAGGAAGGGAGGAAGGAAAGAAAGAAATCCCATTTATGATAGCATCAAAAAGAATAAAATACTTAGGGATAAACAACCAAGGAGCCAAAAGGCATGCATAGTGAAAACTACAAAACACGCTGAAAATAATTTTTAAAAGACAGATAAATAGAAAGGTACCTTGTATTCGTGAATTGGAAGACTTACTATTATTAAAATGTCTATACTACTCAAAACAATGTACAGATTCAATGCAATCTTTATCATGATTTCAATGGCATTTTTCACAAAAAAGAAAAAATAATTCTAAAATTCATATGGAACTAAAAAGGACTCTGAATAATCAAAATGATCTTGAAAAAGAACAAAGTTAGAGGACACACACTTCCCGTTTTAAAAACACAAAAGAGCTACAGTAATTAAAACAATATGATACTGGACAAAAACAGATGTGTAGACCAGTGAAACAAAAATAGAGTACTCAGAAATAAATCCACACAAATGTGGTCTTCTACACATTTTTGACAAGATTGCCACAACAGGGAGCACACAGTGGGGAAAAAATAGTCTCTTCAGCAATGATTCTGGGAAAAGTGGATATATACATGCAATAGAATGAAATTGGACCTTCATTTTACATCATACATAGTTATCAAGTCAAATTAAAGACTTCAAGAGGAAAACCTTCATGGCATTGGTCTTGGCACTGATTTCTTGGGTAGGACATCAGAAGCACAGACAGCAAAAGTATAAATAGATAAGTCAGACTATATCAAACAGAAAGCTTCTGTGTGACAAAGGAAAAATTGACAGAATAAAAAAACAGAATGGAAAAAATCAATAAAATTAAATGGGAGAAAATATTTTCAAACTATACCTGTGATAAGAGGTTAATACTCAGCTTATATATAGAACTCATATAACTCAATAGCAAAGTAAACAGATGACACAATTAAAAATGGTCAAATGACTTGAATAAAGACATTTCTCCAAAGAACACATACAATTGGGTAACAAGTATTTGAAAAGATGGTCAGCTTCACTAGTCATCAGACAAATCAAATCAGAAACACAACTAGATAACACCTTTATCTGTTGAGATTGCGATTACTAAACAAAGCAAACATAAAAAAAAAAAATAACAAGTGTTGGCAAATGTGGAAAAATTAGAATTCTGTACATTGTTGGTGGGAACGCAAACTGATATAGCCACTGCGGTAAATAGTCTTGAGGATCCTCAAAAAATTAGAATTAGATTTACCATGTGATCTAGCAACCCTACTTCTGGGTATTTAACCAAAAGAACTGAAGTCATGATCTTGAGATGTTTGCTCTTCCATTTTCATTGCACCATTATTCACAATAGCCCAGAAGTACAAACAACCCAGATTTCTACTGACAGATGATTAGAAAAAGAAAAATGTGGAATATACTTGTAATAGAATATGATTTAGTCATTACAAAATCCTGTTATATGCTACAACATGGATAAATTTTGAGGGCATTCTGCTAAGTGAATAAGCCAGTCACAGAAGGGTAAATATGCATAATTCCTCTCATTGGAATTATCTAAGATGGTCAAAATCACAGAAGCAGAAAATAGAATGTTGGTTGCCAGTAACTGGGGGGAAGGATAAATGAGGTTGCTGTTCAGTGAGTATAAAATTTCAGTCATGAAAGAATAAAAGTTCCAGAATTTACTGTATAATATTGTGCTTATCTTTAGCAATACTGAACACTTAAATTTTTATTAAAAAGGTAGGTTTCATGTTATGTGCTGTTTATTACAATAGTTTGAAATGCAGCGGTAGCTAGATTGAAGAAGGGATTTGGGATAGTAGGACATACTAACATGGGATACTTAACATGGGGTATCATGTACTTACCAGATAGTAGGAAATGGAAGAAGGCTTAATTTAGGATGCTAACAAAGTTTTTTAGAAATATATTTTTCTTAGTACTGAAAGAACAACTGCTGTTCTACCTTAAATGCATGATAGATGCAGAAAAAAAATAAAATTAGACTACTAATAACAATGTTTTTAGAATAAAGGAGGAATTAGGCAAATATTAAAATATGAGAGAAAAAAATGAAGTATTTTGCCTGCTTTTGCCATCTATTGCTTACTGCAATTTAACAATCATATTATTTGGCACTTTAAAGATAGGTAACATTTGGCAAATAATAAATATTTCTTTTTATATATGCATTTTAAGAAATACTACTATAAGATATTAGGGAATTTTGGAAGTGTTCATTTAACTGGGGAATTTAAGACACTTATTTTTAAAAGTAGAATATAGTATTTATCTTTTGTTCCCTCTTTGCTCTCTAATCCCTTCTCCTTTTTTTCCTCTAAAACACAAAGAAATAAAAATAAGTAGTACTGGGAGGAGTCAAGATGGCGGAGAAGTAGCAGACTGAGACTACATCAGGTAGCAGGAGAACAGCTCGATAGCTTATCTAAACACTGCAAACATCTACAAATCCAAATGGAGATCGAAGAGAAGAAGAACAGCAATTCTAGAAACAGAAAATCAACCACTTTCTGAAAGGTAGGACTGGCGGAGAAGTGAATCTAAAACTAGGGGAAGATGGGCCATGGGGTGAGGGGCCGGCTCCCGGCAAGCGGTGGAGCAATGGAGCACAAAATCAGGACTTTTAAAAGTCTGTTCCACTGAGGGACATTGCTCCAGAGACTAAACCGGGGTGAAGCCCATATGGGGTCAGCGTGGCCCAGGTCCCACAGGGTCACAGAAGGATCGGGGGTGTCGGAGTGTCACAGAGCTCGCAGGTGTTAGAATGGAGAAGCCAGCTACAGAGACAGAGCCGAGGACTGAACTCTCAGCTCGGGGTTACCTTGAACTGGTCGTGGGCTGGGTGAGCTCAGAGCGCAGCTGGAGGCTGGGGATACGGGAGTGATTGGGTGCTGTCCTCTGGGGTGCACTGAGGAGTGGGGCCCCGGGCTCTTGGCTCCTCTGGGTTGGAGACTAGTAGGCTGCCATTTTCATTCCCATCCTCTGGAACTCTACAGAAAGCGTTCAGGGAACAGAAGCTCCCAAAAGCAAACCGGAGTGGATTACTTAGTCCAGCCCCTGGTAACGGTGGTGCATTTCTGCCTCGGGCAAAGACACTTGAGAGTCACTACAACAGGCCCCTCCCCCAGAAGAGCAACAAAATATCCAGCCAGGATGAAGTTCATCTATCAAGGAAAGCAGGTTCAATACCTAGGAAAGCAGCAGAATTCCAGAGGAGGAGAAAGCAAAGCACAGAATCATGGCTTTCTCCCCATGATTCCTTAGTCTTGCAGTTAATTCAAAATTTTTTTTCAATTTTTTTTCTTTCTTTTTTCTTCTTCTGCTAAATTTTTAAAAACTTTTACCCTTTCCTTTTCTAACGTTTTTTGACTGGTTTATCAAAAATATATATTTTTTCTTTCTTCTTTATATTTTTTCTTTACTTGTTTTATTTTTAAAATTTCTTTCTTTTTCTTTTTCCTGAACATCTTTTTATCCACTTTCTCCCCCACAATTTGGGGTCCCTTCTGATTTGGTTACAGCACATTTTTCTGGGGTCTTTGCCACTCTTTTAGTATTTTATTTGATCCTTCATATCCTCTTATCTGGACAAAATGACAAGGCAGAAAAAATCACCACAAACAAAAGAACAAGAGGCAGTACCAAAGGCTAGGGACCTAATCAACACAGACATTGGTAATATGTCAGATCAAGAGTTCAGAATGACGATTCTGAACATTCTAGCCAGGCTCGAAAAAGGCATGGAAGATATTAGAGAAACCCTCTCTGGAGATATAAAAGCCCTTTCTGGAGAAATTAAAGAAGTAAAATATAACCAAGTTGAAATAAAAAAAAGCTATTAATGAGGTGCAATCAAAAATGGAGGCTATCACTGCGAGGATAAATGAGGCAGAAGAAAGAATTAGTGATATAGAAGACCAAGAGACAGAGAATAAAGAAGCCGAGCAAAAGAGGGACAAACAGCTACTGGACCACGAGGGGAGAATTCGAGAGATAAGTGACACCATAAGACGAAACAACATTAGAATAATTAGGATTCCAGAAGAAGAAGAGAGAGGGGAGCAGAACGTCTATTGGAGAGAATTATTGGAGACAATTTTCCTAATATGGCAAAGGGAACAAACATCAAAATCCAGGAGGTGCAGAGAACCCCCCTCAAAGTCAACAAGAATAGGTCCACACCCCGTCATCTAATAGTAAAATTTACAAGTCTTAGTGACAAAGAAAAAATCCTGAAAGCAGCCTGGGAAAAGAAGTCTGTAACATACAATGGTAAAAATATTAGATTGGCAGCAGACTTATCCACAGAGACCTGGCAGGCCATAAAGAGCTGGCATGATATATTTAGAGCACTAAATGAGAAAAACATGCAGCCAAGAATACTCTATCCAGCTAGGCTATCATTGAAAATAGAAGGAGAGCTAAAAAGCTTCCAGGACAAACAAAAACTGAAAGAATTTGCAAACACCAAACCAGCTCTACAGGATATATTGAAAGGGGTCCTCTAAGCAAAGAGAGAGCCTAAAAGTAGTAGATCAGAAAGGTACAGAGACAATATACAGTAATAGTCAACTTACAGGCTAATAATGGCACTAAATTCATATCTCTCAATAGTTACCCTGAATGTTAATGGGCTAAATGCCCCAATCAAAAGACACAGGGTATCAGAATGGATAAAAAAACAAAACCCATCAGTATGTTGCCTACAAGAAACTCATTTTAGACGCGAAGACAACTCCAGATTTAAAGTGAGGGGGTAGAAAACAATTTACCATGCTAATGGGCATCAGAAGAAAGCTGGGGTGGCAATCCTTATATCAGATCAATTAGGTTTTAAGCCAAAGACTATAATAAGAGATGAAGAAGGACACTATATCCTACTCAAAGGGTCTGTCCAACAAGAAGATCTAACAATTTTAAATATCTATGCCCCTAACGTGGGAGCAGCCAACTATATAAACCAATTAATAACAAAATCAAAGAAACACATCGATAATAATACAATAATAATAGGGGATTTTAACACTCCCCTCACTGAAATGGACAGATCATCCAAGCAAAAGATCAACAAGGAAATAAAGGCCTTAAATGACACACTGGACCAGATAGACATCACAGATATATTCAGAACATTTCATCCCAAAGCAACAGAATACACATTCTTCTCTAGTGCACATGGAACATTCTCCAAAATATATCACATTCTGGGTCATAAATCTGGCCTCAACTGGTATTGAAAGATTGGGATCATTTCCTGTATATTTTCAGACCACAGTGCTCTGAAGCTGGAACTCAATCACAAGAGGAAATTTGGAAAGAACCCAAATATATGGAGACTAAACAGCATCCTTCTAAAGAATGAATGGGTCAACCAGGAAATTAAAGAAGAATTGAAAAAATTCATGGAAACAAATGATAATGAAAACACAACAGTTCAAAATATGTGGGACACAGCAAAGGCAGTCCTGAGAGGAAAATGTATAGCAGTACAAGCCTTTCTCAAGAAACAAGAAAGGTCTCAAGTACACAACCTAACCCTACACCTGAAGGAGCTGGAGAAAGAACAAGAAAGAAACCCTAAACCCAGCAGGAGAAGAGAAATCATAAAGATCAGAGCAGAAATCAGTAAAATAGAAACCAAAAAAACAATAGAACAAATCAAGGAAACTAGGAGCTGATTCTTTGAAAGAATTAATAAGATTGATAAACCCCTGGCCAAATTTATCAAAAAGAGAAAGGACCCAAATAAATAAAATCATGAATGAAAGAGGAGAGATCACAATCAACAACAAAGAAATACAGACAATTATAGGAACATACTATGAGCAACTCTACGCCAACCAATTTGACAATCTGGAAGAAATGGATGCATTCCTAGAGACATATAAATGACTACAACTGAACCAGGAAGAAATAGAAAACCTGAACAGACCCATAACCAGTAAGGAGTTTGAAACAGTCATCAAAAATCTCCAAACAAACAAAAGCCCAGGGCCCGATGGCTTCGCAGGGGAATTCTACCAAACATTTAAAGAAGAACTAATTCCTATTCTCCTGAAACTGTTCCAAAAAATAGAAATGGAAGGAAAACTTCCAATCTCATTTTATGAGGCCAGCATCACCTTGATCCCAAAACCAAAGATTCCATCCAAAACGAGAACTACAGACCAATATCCTTGATGAACCCAGATGCAAAAATTCTCACCAAAATACTAGCCAGTAGGATTCAACAGTACATTAAAAGGATTATTCACCATGACCAAGTGGATTTAATTCCAGGGCTGCAAGATTGGTTCAACATCCGCAAATCAATCAGTGTGATAGAACACATTAATAAAAGAAAGAACAAGATCCATATGATACTCTCAATAGATGCTGAAAAAGCATTTGACAAAGTATAGCATCCCTTCCTGATAAAAACTCTTCAAAGTGTAGGGATAGAGGACACATACCTCAATATTATTAAAGCCATCTATGAAAAACCCACTGCAAATATCATCTCAATGCAGAAAAACTGAAAGCTTTTCCACTGAGGTCAGGAACACGGCAGGGATGTCCATTATCACCACTGCTATTCAACATAGTACTAGAAGTCCTATCCTCGGCAATCAGACAGCTAAAAGAAATTAAAGGCATCCAAATCGGCAAAGAAGAAGTCAAACTATCACTCTTCGCAGATGATATGATACTATATGTGGAAAACCGAAAAGCCTCGACTCCAAAACTGCTAGAACTTGTACAGGAATTCGTAAATTGTCAGGGTATAAAATCAATGCACAGAAATCAGTTGCATTTCTCTACACCAACAACAAGACAGAAGAAAGAGAAATTAAGGAGTCAATCCCATTTACAATTGCACCCAGAACTATAAGATACCTAGGAATAAACCTAACCCAAGAGTCTAAGGATCTATATGCAGAAAACTATAAAGTACTTGTGAAAGAAATTGAGGAAGACACAAAGAAATGGAAAAATGTTCCATGATCATGGATTGGATGAATAAATATTGTGAAAATGTCTATGCTACCTAAAACAATCTACACATTTAAAGCAATCCCTATCAAAATACCATTCATTTTCTTTAAATTTTTTTTTCCATTTTATTTATTTTTCAGCGTAACAATGTATTCATTGTTTTTGCACAACACCCAGTGCTCCATGCAAAACGTGCCCTCCCTATTACCCACCACCTGTTCCTCCAACCTCCCACCCCTGACCCTTCAAAACCCTCAGGTTGTTTTTCAGAGTCCATAGTCTCTTATGGTTCGCCTCCCCTCCCCCAAAAATGCCATTCATTTTTTCCAAGAAATGGAACAAATAATCCTAAAATCTATATGGAGCCAGAAAAGACTGAAAATAGCCCAAGGAATATGGAAAAAGAAAGCCAAAGTTAGTGGCATCACAGTTCCGGACTTCGAGCTCTATTACAAATCTGTCATCATCAAGACAGCATGGTACTGGCACAAAAACAGACACATAGATCAATGGAACAGAATAGAGAGCCCAGAAATAGACCCTCAACTCTATGGTCAACTAATCTTCGACAAAGCCGGAATGAATTTCCAGTAGAAAACAGGCAGCCTCTTCAATAAATGGTGCTGGGAAAATTGGACAGCCACATGCCAAAAAATGAAATTGGACCACTTCCTTACACCACACACGAAAATAGACTTAAAATTTGTGAAGGACCTCAATGTGAGAAAGGAATCCATCCAAATCCTTGAGGAGAACACAGGCAGCAACCTCTTCGACCTCAGCCGCAGCAACATCTTCCTAGGAACATTGGCAAAGGCAAGGGAAGCCAGGGCAAAAATGAACTATTGGGATTTCATCAAGATCAAAAGCTTTTGCACAGCAAAGGAAACAGTTAACAAAACCAAAAGACAACTAACAGAATGGGAGAAGATATTTGCAAACGACATATCAGATAAAGGGCTAGTATCCAAAATTTATAAGGAACTTAGCAAACTGAACACTCAAAGAACAAACAATCCAATCAAGAAATGGGCAGAGGACATGAACAGACATTTCTGCAAAGAAAACATCCAGATGGCCAACAGACACATGAAAAAGTCCTCCACATCACTTGGCATCAGGGAAATACAAATCAAAACCACAATGAGATACCACCTCACACCAGTCAGAATGGCTAACTTTAACAAGTCAGGAATTGACAGATGCTGGCGAGGATGTGGAGAAAGAGGAAGCCTCCTACACTGTTGGTGGGAGTGCAAGCTGGTGCAACCACTCTGGAAAACAGCATGGAGGTTCATCAAAAAGTTGAAAATAAAGCTACACTTTGACCCAGGAATTGCACTACTGGGTATTTACACTAAAGATACAAACGTAGTGATCCGAAGGGGCACGTGTACCCGAATGTTTATAGCAACAGTGTCTACAATAGCCAAACTATGGAACAAACTAGATGTTCATCAACAGATGAATGGATAAAGAAGATGTGGTATATACACACAATGGAATACCATGCAGCCATCAAAAGAAATGAAATCTTGCCATTTGCGAAGACGTGGATGGAACTAGAGGGTATCATGCTTAGTGAAATAAGTCAATTGGAGAAAGACAACTATCATATGATCTCCCTGATATGAGGATGTGGAGATGCAACATGGAGGGTTAGGGGGATAGGAGAAGAATAAATGAAACAAGATGGGATTGGGAGGGAGACAAACCATAAATGACTCTTAATCTCACAAAACAAACTGAGGGTTGCTGGGGGAGGGGTTTTGGGAGAGGGGGAGTGGGGTTATGGACACTGGGGAGGGTATGTGCTATGGTGAGTGCTGTGAAGTGTGTAAACCTGGCGATTCACAGACCTGTACCCCTGGGGATAAAAGTACATTATATGTTTATAAAAAAATTGAAAAATAAAGAAAGAAAGAAAGAAAGAAAGAAAGAAAGAAAGAAAGAAAGAAAGAAAAAAGAATTGTAGTTAGATTTGTAGGTTTTGTCAGGGATTTTGTAGTCTTTTGTTCCATTCTTAATCAGTTATTCATGTTATGAATGTACATGTATATATGTATAGCAGCATTTTATGTATTTCTTAGTAAAATAATGATATTAACTTCAGTTTTTTAAATTTATTTATTTGACAGACAGAGATCACAGGTAGGTAGAGAGGCAGGCAGAGAGAGAGAGAGAAAGGGAAGCACGCTCCCCACTGAGCAGAGAGCCGGATGCGGGGCTGGATCCCAAGACCCTGGGATCATGACCTGAACCAAAGGCAGAGGCTTTAACCCACTGAGCCACCCAGATGCCCCTATACCCTTTCATAATCTAATGTGAAAAGTATGTTTTCCATTGGTTTGACAACATACCTATGTTATGTGTCCATTCTGTAATTACAAGGATTCCGTTTTAATGATCATTTATGGGAAAACATAGTTCCAAGTGTATGATTCCCTTCACGAAGTCACTTACTGTTCCTCCTGCCATGAGCATCCAAAATTTACATTACTCAATTCAGGATAGCAAGGGAACTTGCTTTAAGGCTGAATGTCCATATTCTTGGATTAAACTATGAATTGCGCAATGAAAACCAGTATGTCTAACTTCTGGTAGGTTTTTTTCTCCCCATAGTTATATTCCTTAGGCTATTTCAGTGAGATTTTGGGTAGAAAGAACAACTTGAAATGAAAAAATGGTTTATACACAATGTTTTAAAAACATGGTATTTCCCAAATAAACAAGTTTTGAAAATACATTTACAGTTTATGTGCAAAAATGTAGATTTTCAGTCTTCAAAATGGCGAGCATATTTTAGTGATACTCAAGTATATTTTGATATAATTTCCCTTGATTATTACTGTTCAACAGTGTTTTTCTAAGGCATGCATACTCATGGCATGTATCTTGTAAATATAATTTAATTTAATTTAATTCACATTAATTTAATTCCATTTAACTCACAGCCATTATTAAGGTTTCAGCTACTTTAAGGCTGTAATTTTGGTTTAGTCTGCAATTTATAGAATATGCAATCTTGAATGTATGATATGCTATCAAGGCTATGAAAAATCAAATAAACATTGCAAGAAGCCTCAGAGACTTACCCTTTCAGACAAAAGATTAGATTTAGAAATGTACTATTAATTAAAAAGGGAAAAAAGTCAATTCTACATAATTATCTAATGGATTAAAATGATCTTTAAAGTGACTGAAAAATAATCTTGTAAGATTTAGTCACATAAACTTTGTCCTTTAAGATTTATAAATACTGTATTATTCTATAAGATTTATAAAAGTCCTTGATTAAAAGATCTCAAATTATATGTTCTTACCCAATAACAATTTATACATCTCTTTCTTTTTAAAATTCATGGAAGTTAAAATGCTATATGATTGTTTGGGTTTTATTTTAGGTTGTAAAAATTTTTTCTTATTTAAAAGGGTATTTACATAATAAAATAAGAAAGTCATACTGCTTACATGAGTGTACATCAGTCTATTTATTAATTGATTATATAATGATAAATTATGCAAAATTTTATTTATGATAACCTCTATTTCTTAAGAAAAGACAGAGGTTTGGTATAGAAAAATATGCTTAATAACTATTGATTTCAATATCTGATTTAAGCATTCTTCTATGTGATATATTTCACAGCATTAAATATTTAAAAAGAAAAAGAATAAATAAATAATACAAGAACACAGAAGCATTGTAGAAGTATCTTCTGATCCCCATCTATTGTTAGAATTATGACATTCAGTCAAAGACATTGCACTTAAAATGAATTCATAGTCTTAACATTGACCTGTAAGTGTTCAATATTCCCTGGTCTGTATGCAGATTTTATTTATATATCTTGACATTATATAGCTTATCTTTTCTAAAGTAATCTTTGTTCTTCACTTTCTCATTTGCTAATCTCCTTTACATCTCTAATAGGAGCTAAACTACTTGCCATGTATAAATTAGGCAATTTGGGATATCCGAAAATAAAGTTTTAGTCATGTCTCCAAGAAATATTAAAGTTTGTTGATCATAAAGATGAGGGCATACCAAAAAAAATAAGCATTCAAGTACCAAATATTCTTGCTTGCTCCTTGATGTATATGAGAAGATGAGGGTCAGTAAGAATTTTAGCCTAGATAATAGTGTATATCTTTAAATGAACTTGGGATGTCACATTAATCCCTACTGTTTTAGCCCTTATCTTCAACTTATTGCTAACCAGTTAGGTTAGCAAGTATTACAAAGGAGATCTCAGTTTCTTGAAGGGGGTGAATAAGTACAGTAAGTATAACATAGTAATAAACATTAATATTACATTACATAAGTATTATGTATATGAAATATGTATCATCAACAAATATATAGATATGTCAAATGTGTACAGTTCCACGTTGAATATGTATCTATGGTTTTTTTAGGGACTTATTTTCTAATTTTCTGTTTGAGATGTGAAACATAAATAGATTTATTCTCACATTAAGTAGAGTTGTTTAACAACAGATAATCACTTCTGGAAAATCCGATAAATGATGTATATCACTTATTTATTGAATACTACATATATAAGTTTCAAAATGATACACATAAATGAATTTAGGGGCAAAGTGATATGACTCAAAATAATATTTAAGGGAAAGAAATCAAAATTTTTAAAAATGATAAAACAATAATTCTATATTTTTAAGAAAGCTCTACATATTTTCTAGCTTATGTAGTTCCAGTGATTTTAGAAAATATATTTTCCTTATAAACAGATAAAGTGTTATCAACATTGGCAGGTGTATTATAAAAATTATGGTACAATAGGTAGTGTGAATTTAGTAATACTATAAGGAAATAGGCTTGGGTTAATTTAGGTTGTGCAAAATTTTTAGTGTCTTCAAAATGCTGACAAAAGCAAACAGCTTGTCTTTGACCTTCTTTACTCATGCAACACAATTAATTGCATTTCTGCATGATGGACTGTTACATTCCCCTTATTTATCTAAACATGAATTTGCTTTATAGTTCATTTGACTTTGAAAAATTTTTTGACACTTGTATACTAAAAATTTAGTGTCATACTGGTACTTTATTATCAGTCTGAGGGACATAATTAGAACTACAATGGACGAAAGTGAAGGCTTTGAATACTTTATAGAATTGATCATTTGAGTCAACATATTTGAGACAGTCCTGCTTTTTGCTTTTTACATTACACACTATTATACTATTTGCGTGTGTCTGTGTGTGTGAGAGAGAGAGAAGCAGAGATAGAGATAGCTGGAGAGAGGGAGCAAAAGAGAAACTATGTGGGGAAAAAGAAAGAATTTGACTTTCAAGTTAGATTTAAATGATTTTTTGCTGAGTGCTTGCTTGAAAATTGTCATAACACTTTCCTAGTTCGACTGCTTTATTTATACAGTTATGGTACCTGGTAGAAATTAGACTATATATTTGAAGTTATAGCTCATCAATCACTGATGTGGTATATTATTAGTGTTCTAAGAGCAATAAATGATAAGGGATACCTTTTCCATACCTTAGAAAAAATTGATAGAATTCAATTTTTTTAATTGAAAATGTCAGCTAACCTGGTCAAACACAACAGTTTTCCCAGTAACTCACTGTAGGACATAGCAAATAAGGAAAAATGCTTAAACTAACTGCTTAGCTACAGAATATATTCTGAAGAAAAAAAATTGGTGATAGAGAAAGTCTTTAAGGTTTTCACACTAGGGTAAAGAGTTTAGGCTTTCATACTTTCAATATCCTCTGGATTTAATTTTCTTCAAATGCTACTTTGCCAGGATCTCCAAATATGCATCAATTTTTAAAAAGAGAAAGGAAAACAATATAAGGTGTATTTATAGAATATATATATTCTCCATATTTCTTCAAAGTTTGTGTTTCTATTGTTTCACCAAAGAATCATTTCGAACTGACTCGGTAGAGAGAAGAAATGTGAAGCTAGTTTCATATACTGAAAGGGATTTCATATCATAGTTCAACAGCATGAAATAAAGTTTCAGGCTACACACACACACACGCGCGCGTATACATACATACACACATATATATGTACATCTGGAAAATATTACTATATTACAGGCTATATGTATATGTATCTGGAAAATATTACTGACATTGGTTCTATATTCAGTTTCTTTAAAACTCTTGGGACTCAGTTGTCCAAGAACCCTCTGTTGCTTTTAATAGAAAAAAAAATGCATTTGTAGTGCTATTCGTCATGTGCCAGCAATTTACATTTATGGTAATAATAATGGTGCCTTCAAATATCATTGAATATGTAATATGCTATGCAATGTGGGTTAAACACTCCACATGCATGTCGTATGTCATTTAATCCTCCCAATTATACATGAGAGGAAGCTGAAGTGTTGAAGAGTTAAATAATTTAACAGAAGTCTCACAGTTAGGAAATGGTTTATTTGAAACTTGAAGCAAGCTTCTCTGAGCTTGAAGTTCATGCTCTTAACAATTGTAATTTAACAGTGACTGAACTCTAAATATCTGTGAACACAGGTATAAAATCATTTATTTGGAAAGTTCAAATTTTAAAAGAGACAATGCTCTAATTAATATTGGGTTTTTAATAGATGTCTTTATAATAAAATATCACTTATCCCTTTTTAATCACAAATGCAATGCTGGAAGCCATGTAACTATAACTTTCTTAAAGGGGGTAAAGTTATGTAAATATAAAATCCCTTCAGTAAGCCTTTTTTAATAAGTTATCAGATTGCTTACATTTTATTTTCAAATATTATATAACAGCTTTGTTTAAAAACAGGATAAAAGGCATATGATAATTTGTCTCCTACTGTAAATATGTGAATATAAGGAAAATGAATTTCATGGAGTAGAATACAAAGTCAAAAATCATTGGCATTTAAGAAATAATAATTGCTAACTTTGTTGTGGTTTGCTATATGCAAAAAAAGCATACCATTCATATCACTGCAAAATATTGCAAACAGTAATAGACTCTATAGACTTAAGAGTTCCTTAATGAATAAGCTGAATATTTTTTTTCTGACAATAGCTTAGTAGATAGAAAAGTTGCATTATTTTCTCTTTTTAAAAAAGATTTTATTTTTATTTATTTGACAGACAGAGATCACAAGTAGGCAGAGAGGCAGGCAGAGAGAGAGGAAGGGAAGCAGGCTCCCTGCCGAGCAGAGAGCCTCATGCGGGGCTCTATCCCAGAACCCTGGGATCATGACCTTTAACTCACTGAGCCAGCCAGGCGCCCCAGAAAAGTTGCATTATTTTCAATTAATCATCTATGTGCAGCTATCTTATTAGGAATGCCTCTTTCCTTTTTATTTACTTCATGCAAGAATAGTTATTTATGAAAGAGAGTGATTCCAATCAATGGGAATAGCTGAAGGTCCATTGAAGAACACTGGCAACTGGGAATACTTGCAAGGCTTTTACCAAGTGAGAGTTTTATGTAATGTCTTCACCCTGGAGATTCCACAGGGCAGGACAGAATTTTTGTTGAAAGTCTTGTGTTGTTAGATACACAATGGAAGAATGTTCTCTGTAAAGACTGTCTGCTGAAAAACAGATGATTCTCCAGTTATATGACTGTTGGAGTTTTGTTTTCTTCTTTGCTCTCCATTTCTTTCTCTCCTTATGTTTCTCTCTCTCCTTCTTTCACGTTCCTCTTGCTCGTACTCTGTTGGTGTCACCTTTATAAATTCACATTGTTCATTTTATATATTAAATGAACCTTTGAGTATCAAGAGATAGTGAATTGTGTAAAAGATGAAAAGATGCTCAACATCACTGGTCATCAGGGAAACACAAATCAAAACTACAATGATATCGAGGCACCTGGGTGGCTCAGTGGGTTAAAGCCTCTGCCTTCAGCTCAGGTCATGATCCTGGGGTCTTGGGATTGAGCCCTGTATCTGGCTCTCTGCTCAGCAGCAAGCCTGCTTCTTCCTCTCTCTCTCTCTGCCTGCCTCTCTGCCTACTTGTGATCTCTCTCTGTCAAATAAATAAATTAAAAAAAAAAACTAAAATGATATCACCCCCACACTTATCAGAATGGGTAAAAGAAACAACACAAGAAACAAGTGCTGACCAGAAAGTGGAGTAAGGGGAACATTCTTGCACTGTCGGTGGGAATGCAGACTGGTGCAGCCACTCTGGAAAACAGTTTGAAGTTTCCTTAAAAAATTAAAAGTATTTTTACTTTTTTCTCCTACTGTTTCTCTTCTTGATAATAAAGATGTTCTGCATTTTAACGCAAAAAAAAAAGTTAAAAATAGAACCATCAGCAATTCCACTACTATCAGTTGCCAGAAAACATTTGCAGTTAAATATGTATGTTGTTATCTGTCTGGTGAAAAGTCCAATATTTGGCATATTTATAGAAGTACATGGGTTTTTAGAATGCTTTTTATTGACTTCATATCCCAGATTTTTAATTAAGCTAAAAAATTAATACTAGAAGAGAGATAGTATCTAGGAAAATAAACAAAAAGGACTAATTAATAATACAAAAACATTTTTTATTTTGAACAAAGCTAATTCTCACTCTAAGAGCATTTGTTTTTCACTTGAAAAGTAAAACTTGTAGAAAAGTTGCTCAAATTCTGTCATGTTTAACTGTTGCATGCTCTTAAGGATATGGCACCAGCGGCCCTTTGACATGACCCACATTTTTGTGTTTTGGCTTCTGTGTTTATTTTTCCCCAGGTTTCACTGAGGTAAAATTGACAAATGAAGATTGTATATATTTAAGGTTGATAACATTTAAATTGATAACACTTCCTTATTTCAGACATGAAAAAAACTCCAAGATCATCTTTTGTTTTCCTTACCTCACTATAGAAGGAGTCATTTATGCAAGGGACAACATATCTTTTTAGCTTATTCATTTTGAGCACACTTTCTGGAAAAACTAATGTAAAATATGACAAGATCCATGGAAGCTGAAAATTGTATAATGACATTTATTTAGTGACTTTCATTCAATTACTCCCAAATTACTCGGAGTATTTTCCTAAGTTTTTTATTTCATTAGTCATGTCTTGTTCATTATTTAGAAGTCCAAAGGGATCCCTGCCTCTAGGAAAATATTATCTTCCCAAAGATTACCATAAGCAGAAATACAGAGTCCCAAGTGATCAGTTAGAAGGATTTTCTGCTGTCTTGGAGATGCTTACTAGCAGATCCCATAGCTCTGTGCATTTCTGGTAACACACCCAACCCTTTTCTCCCTGCAACTCTCAAATTCTTTGCACTAATATCTCCTGGAAATATCTCATTTGAAGTTTTCCACCATCACATACCAAGTCAATCATGATCACTGACACCTTTCCTGATTTTTCTGCCTAGGATATTTTATATATCACTTCTGTCATTTTAAATCTTATATTTATTTGAGTTACTATTTTATGACTCCCTGTCAATATTCTCAAGCTGTGTGTGAAAGGGTTCATGGCTTGTTTGTTCACAGTAAGATCCTCAACTTACATTATAGTACCAGACACATATTAGAGTCTTACCAAATGTTTGTTGAATAAACAAACTTTACATGAGAGATTTCCAGCACATAAAATAAAGGTCTAGGATGAGAAGAAGTATGGTAATTTTTACATAGACTAGGAAATCAGAGTACCTGGAGAATTATGGACATATGATGCTGCATAAGTAGAGAAGAAGGAGGTTATGTTGTGCAGGATCTGGTCTCCATTTTAAGAACAATTGACTTTTCTTGATTCAGTTTGATCTGGGATGGAACAACCAATGGTTTTGAAAGACTAATTGTATATATAGGTGACTATTTAGAGGAAATGGAGAGAAGATGGAATAAAACCAGGTAATAGGCACTTGTAATAGTCTGAGGGAAGGTGGTAGCTTAGATAAGTAACGTCAAGCAATCAGAATAAGTTGATAGCTTCAAAAAAGTTACATAGAAGGAGATCTGAATTTGGTGGCAGTTTGATATCAGGGATGATTCTTACGTTATTGCTTTTGATAATAGAAAGGATACTGGTACCATTTTTTAAAAAAGCTACTTTATTTCATCACTTCTTTGCCTACTTGTGGCTGATAATAAAGCTAAAATCATTGCTTCTTGGATAGAGTTTTTGTTCCCTGTTATTTTAGAAGAGACCAACATTTTAAAAAATTTATTTGTTTATATATTTTTAGAGAGGAGGAGAAAGAAAGCACACGGGGTGCTGGGGAGCAGAGAGAGGGAATCTTAGGCAGACTCTGCACTGAGTGTGGAGCCCTATGTGGAGCTTCATTTCACAATCCTGAAATCACGACCTGAGCCAAAACCAAGAGTAAAATGTTTAACCAGCTGAATCATGCAGGCACTCTAAGGACAACATTTTTAAGGTAAGGAGACTATAATGTTGTATTTAAACAGTTCAATACAAGGTAAATTTGGGACCTCAAGTGGAAGCAATCAGGTATAGACTTGTATATATAAATATGAAACTAACTGAAGGGATTTTGAATGTTTAGACTAAAAATATATTTCTCTAGGCATGGTTTATGATCATAAGGAAGAATAGGGAGCAAGGAAAGGAAAAGTCATTTGATAATAATGACTCATTCCTATGACAGGAAATGTTGATATTAAGGATTCAGTCGTATCTTGGGACCAGAAAACAATTAATTTGTTCTCTGGAGTTGTGTGTTTAATACAAATATATAGACATGTGGAGACTTTAAGAATTTGGGTTGTTCATGGTGCAAAGTCCTGTGCAGGGATTTAAATTATCATCTGTATTATAATTTCTTGCTATTTTCAATAAACACTCTCTAAGTTTCATAGTGAGGGATGCACTGAGAGACATTAGGGGTAGTATTGTGCCCTTACAGTGAAACCTAGAGTGATGGTAGGAGGGCCAGTCACCGGGGAGAGACAAATCTGCTCAAGAAACAATGATTTTGTCAGGATTGCTAGCCACAAGAAAGCAGATGACTTATTAATTAAAACTGTGAGTTCAATTTCATTATCAATTATTGGTCGTGAGAAATCAGATTTTTTCTTGTTTTTCTTTAATATAGAAAATAACTTTTAGTTATGCATGGTATCTAAGTGGATTTATTTTTTTTTCATTAGTCATATATTTTTAATTATTTATAAGTCCAGAGGGATGTCTGCCTCTTGGGAAATAACTTCTCAAAGCCTGCCATAAGCAGGAGTGCAGAGTCCCATATGCCCAGAGTCTGAAGTATCCTCTCTGCCTTGGAGACACTTGCTAGCAGAATTCCATAGCTCTGTACATGTCTGGTGAGAAACTGCTCTGTTCTTTTCTTCCTGAAACATTCACATTCTTTTCACTAATATCTGCTGTGGTTAACAAAGGACTAATATAATCATACCCTTTATTGTGAGTTTTTCAGCTTATTATAAACCTCCCTAATGGGGCACCTAGGTGGTTCAGTCCGTTAAGCATCTGCCTTTGGCTCAGGCCATGATTCCAGGTCCTAGGATGGAGCCTCTTGTCAGGTTCCCTGCTCTGTAGAAAGGCTGCTTCTCCCTCTTCTATTCCCCTGCTTGTGTTCCCTCTCTCACTGTCTCTCTCTGTCAAATAAATAAATAAAATCTTTAAAAAAAATAAACCTTCCTAGAAAACCTTAATCAATATGTGCCCTTGACCAAATTTGGTAATTTCCATGAGTCTGTGTCCTCATTTAAATGTATTTCCCAAATAATATTATTAGAAGGATTAGAATGATCAATGCAAATGGTCTATTCCTATGGTATTTTTATCATGGACAGTTATTAAAATATTCCTATAATCTTGATATGACTATAACATTTCAGTTGTGTGTCTAAGTGTTGCATGCATATGTTGCATCTCTGTCTACTGAATAAATCTTATTTAGTTTTAGATTAACTGATTTGAATCTCAGTTCTACCACATAATAGATCTGTGACATAAACCCACTCTACCTCAGTTCTCTCACTTGCAAAATGGAGATAAAATTGTTCCCATCTCAACGATTATTGGTAGAGATTAAGGTGTTAAGGTATAAATGGCTATCCCAACTGGGGAGGATGTTTATATACTCGAGTTTATATAACTATTCAAATATATGAGTAAGATGAAAGAAACTCACAAGCGAGACTATAGATCCTTAGGACAAGTGATAGCAGAGATGCCACTCCAAATATAAAGGACCAGGGGAAGGTATAATGACTACAGTAACTTCTATAGAGAAAATTGTATAGACAAGCATCCTTGAGATTATCTGTGAATTAGGGGACCCGCCAAGTCCAAAATAATCATACTAGAACAAAGCTACTGAAATAAATACCCTCTTCTTACTCTTGTCACTCCTTTTTATATTGTGCCATACTTTCCCATTGCCTAAAACCCACTGGAAACCAAATATAAGTAAGCCCATGGGTACAGCCCAAGAAGTTCAGGTTCCTAGGGGAAAAAAGAGATTGGAGAATTTCTGAAGTGTTTCCGTGATAACTGGCATAAAAGCACTGAGAGTCATGCTCAGTATAAGTAAGTGATATAAGTGCTAGCCACTGCTTGCAACTGCCTAAACTAAAATTACAGACTTTTATAACTGCTCTGTCATTCTTTACACTGCCTCTATTTAAATGTACAGAAACATTCAGCGCACACATGATTAACAGTGTTATAACATTTCACAACCAACTTTGATAATAGTATGGATTCCAAATGAAATAATTTTCCCCTAGATGCTGCTAATTTAAAGATAATTAGCAATAAAAATGATGTAAGATTTCATTTGTGAGAAAGTCTAAACATTTTCAATTCAAAGAAAATGAGAATTTATTGAATTTCCATTTTTCTCTTCAGAAGTTATTGGTTGAAATATTTAGTATTATTGCATGTATAGAGAAATAACAAAATAAAATCAAAATGTCTATGCATTTAATATTTTCTCACTAATTAACTACAGCAGTACTTTTAGTTTAGAAGCTTTGGTTAGTTGTAAATCCAATATTTCCAATAATGGAAAAGGAATAGATATTCAGCTTGGGAAATGGATATATTTCTAGGAATTTTTCAAAATGAAAATTGTACTTATATTGTTTTATTCAGAATGACAATTAACTAAATTTTTATAACTGTCTAAGATAATTTAGATTCTAAATGACATATTTTAATATCAAGATAAGTAATTTAATATAACCAGTATTAAATTACTCCTAATTTTCACCATTGATAGACTGAAAATATAATAGCACAGGCAGTTATATTAGGTTCTCAAGCCAAACACCAAGCACTAAAATAGAAGTTGCCATTAGGAGAAATTTTACTTTGTAATTTTCTAAGGAAAGATTAACTTTTTGCTTCTCTTATTGTTTTATTTTAGTGCATGTGAATGCATTCTTTAATTTTATGTAAATATTATGTGATTTACTTGTATATATTTAAGAGACATCAGATCACAGGTAGTATTTACATAAATAGAAAATCTAGAGAGAAAAAAATACTAGCTTTTTTCTTTGTTTTAATTTTATTTTATTTTTTCAGTGTTCTAAGAGAAAAAAATACGAACTTAGAGTACTGAACCCTGAGGAGTACCATCCTTTACAGATTAGGTAGTGAAGGAGGCACAACTGAAGTATCCTGAGAAAGCTGGACTGTTTATGTATGGAAAGCAAACAACAAACTGCACATTAGAGAGTATTGTCAGAGTTGCCAAGAAATGAAGGTGGTTCATAGAAGATGGTGTGATGAACCCATATTAAGTAACACTGACAGTATGAGTAAGAGATGACAGAGAGAGCCCATTGATTTTAAAACCTGGAGATTGCTGGTCACACTGATAAAAAGAGCATTAATGGATTAGTGGGTGCATTGTTTTCTGTTATATTGTTTTGTAAGATGAGTTGGAGTTTAGAAAAAAAGAAACAGTACAACAGTTTGTTACAGAATGAACTACAAAAAAAAAAAGGTTGTAGTTATGCAGAGATGTAGAGCTAAAGTTTAAGAGAATTTGTTTTGTTTACCTTTATTATTATACCAGTGAGGATGATACAGTAGAAGAGGAAAATGTATGATACAGAGCATAGAAAAACTGACAGCAAAGTCCTTCAGAGACTGAGGAGGGTAAATTCCTGAGCATTAACTATTGGGTATGGTCTTTCCCTTGTCAGTGAAAGAGATAACTTCCTCCCTTGAAATAGGCAGACAAGATAGAATATAGTCAGTGGGCTCTTAAGCTTGTTAGAAACAAAATGAAAATGGCCTGTTAATATCAAATTTTTAATAATTTTTTAAATGTTAAAAAATTATCTAAAGTTTTAGAGGTCTAAGGAACAGAGGTATAAAATGTCTTCCTCAGATGTGAAAAAACAGAGACTAGATTGAATTGACTGAATACATCTGAGAGTTAATTTAAGTTTTGAGATCATGTATTTATACAATCTATTGACAATGTATATATATATATATTAAAACACCATGTCTTATACTTTAAATATATTACAATTTTATTTATCAATTATGCTTCGGTAAAACTTAAAAAAAAAAAAAAGGGCAACTGCAAGTTTCACGGTGATGTGACTGCTATTCTTTCCTTCTCATAACACTTTTCAATACCCCAAGCTTGGGTTATAACCCTTGACATACACTAGGCCAATGATAACTTCTTACTACTCTTAGTGACCAACACAAGGAATGTGTTAGTGACTAAAGTTTTAACAACATAAAAATTTCCTGAGATTTTCTGAATCAGAAATGCAAATTTATTTCTTTTTAACTTCTTCCTTATTTCCTTCTTGTCTCAAAGAAGGTATGTTGTATGTAAACTTGAAGATTCCAGCAGTTAAATTTATTTACACCTGATTTGAAAAAATTAAGCCAAAAGGCAGATAGGAGCAGAGAAGAAAAATAAAAATGGTAGTTCAGACTTTGATTCAAATCATTCAGAAGCTAGTGACATTGTGCCGGTCTCTAATATTTGGGCAAGATTATTACATGTGCTATAAATTAGGACTACTATTGTTTTCATTTTGTTTGGTTAAATTGCATTTCCGACTTTTGGGAAAAGTCTTGATACAGATGCTTATGTCTGGAGTGAAGCACTGTGAAAAATAGAGCTAAAATATGATATTGCCTTACTCAAGGTAGGATGGGAATGTGGAGGATCTCTTCATGCGAGGCCAAATAAGCCTTTCCTATTAGGTCACAGTAAAGCGCCCTTTGAGTTATAGCCTGTTACCTTAAGATTCTGACCATGTTCTTACAATAGAAAAGGTTATAGACACAGGAAGATATTGACTACTTCTTACAGCAGTTAAGATGTAGTACTAAAAAAAAAAAATTATTTGTTGAACTTGGCCTCTTGCTATTAATAAAAAAAAAAAAGGATATAACATTGTTAGGAGAGGACTTCTCTGAATATAACCTTAACCCAAGACGAATAATATTCAAGAAACCAAGTGCTATAACTTTGCAAAAGGAAAGTCTCTGTCCCTTGTTGAAGGGATTACACAAACTAGTAATGTCTAAAATAAATAGAAAAATGGAGGTGTGTGTGTGTGTGCGCGTGCCCATCCTGGTCCCTGTTTGGCATCCTGTTCCATGATGTTATCTATCATAAGTAAAAATCCTATGGAACATAACCTGAGGCCAAAATTTGATATCTATAAAGGTGTAAGAAGGACATAAAATGAGGGCTAGTACAACTATAGTACAATTCTCACAGCTGAGGATAAAGAAAATGATCTCCAAGGACCAGGTCATTATACAAAGAAAAAGAAAAGTTCCTAATAAATAAGATTCCGAAATTGGTACTAATGAAGAGAGTCCTACTTTGGGAAATGAAAGAGCAGCTAAATGTATTAAGACAACTGCATTGCTGGAAATATCTCAATGAGCTAGTAATTTTTATATTGCTAAAGGAATTTCTGAAATGTTGCAAAGCAGGCCAACTTTTACAAAGTTCTCCCATAGTCTCTAGTCTCAGGTATCACCATGGAGAGCTATAAACAAGGAAATCTCTTGAAAGCATAATCAGGGTCAGTCAGATTTGCAATTCAAGGATTTTACTCCTCTACCAATGAATTAGTGTCTGTTACTTGATGCTTGTCAATTAAAAAAAAAAATTCAACTATGAACTTTTTCAGTATTATGTAATTTTCCATCACCATTGCAATTTTTTTTAGCCTGAAAGATACGTATCATGAAAGAGTACATCAAAAATTGAGAAAAATGGTATCAGCTGGAGATCTTAGAACCAGGGAGTAATGGCTCCTGACATTGCTTTGAATTATATAGCTGAATATGAAATTAGCTGTCCCCTACTGGGAAATCTGTTGGTACATTTGCATATATGTATTTCATTGATTTATAATATTAAGACAGGGAAAGTTTTGAATTGCAGATATGAAAACAAGCTCATATATGAGACATATGTTTATTGTGTAGCTGTGATTGGCAACCAATGTATATGTGGAAAGGGGAAAGGGGAGGTCTGGTACTCAAAACAAATTAGTATGCTTAACGTATTCACAATAGTTTTCCCCAGGAGCTATGCATGTGCAATTCTATACTTCTGTTTATATCTATCTATCTATCCATCCATCACAATATATTCCCACCTCTGGTAGTATGGTAACATGCTCAATACTCTCTTAATGATTGCCCAGATAGATCCTGCTTCCTTTATACCTTTTCAAAACTGACTTCTCCTGTGTAAAATTTATTACCCATTCCTCAAATCTTAATGCAATGTTTTAATACTCTAGAACGAGCTCTCTAACTTTCAGAAATGAACCTATTTACTCAGTTTCTTTAGTACCCTCTGTATATCCTTGTAAATAAATGGTTGATTTATGGTTAAACCATTGTCTCTTGGGTTCCTGTTTAAACAGCATAAGCTTCTAAAGGACAGATTATATATTTTCATCTTGTATATTCAGTCAACACAAAGTCTGGCATAAAAGGCACTAAAAAATATCTGTTGTATCATTGGATGAATGTCTACATTTCCCATTAGTGAAGTGTTAGTGTCCTCCAAAGAGGATGAAGTTATAAATACATAAAAATACACTGATCAAAATTAATTCTATTGCATTTTTCAACAGAAGTCATACATAATGCATTGATATTAGCACTGGTCTCAGAAATGAAATTATTTGTTATGTATATAGAGATATATAGAGAGATAATGCAAGTGATAATTTAAGAAATACAGATACAAAGATACATATATATCTATTTTCATTCAGCATATTGATTTATCCTAAAAAAAAATGATACCTCAACTAAATTTACTAACTTGAGGTACTTATTATTTCAAGAATGCAATATTTGGAGAAAATATTTAGAATAGAAAATATTTTTACTAAAATATTAATTACTTTTGTTTTTTGAGATGTCATAAGGTTGAAAAAATGAAACTACTTTCCCAAGAAAAGATTAAATGAATATAACAAAATATCATTCAAATACATTTATCACTGTAGCACTACTCCAGATTAGAGATTTACGGGGGAAAACAAGTCTCAACTAGTGCCTTTGAAGCTTATTTACAACAAATCATTCCTCCTGGCATGAACTGATTCTAATTAATTGTGACATGGGTCAACAACTCCAGTGCTTTTATTAATATTTCTTCATATAAATATGGTCTCTTTGTTCTTTTTGTAGTATTAAGGTATTAGCTATAAAATACATTCATGAATTTGACGTATATTTATTGGAAAAAAAATCATTCTTAGGCACATCCAGATGATGTTTGTTGTATTATCTGTTGCCACATTATATATAGACTCTTAATGTTAAAGTCTTCTATTATGATAGAGCAACTCTAGTACATTAAATCTGATATACATGCTGATAAAATAAAGAACTAACTGTATTAAATCATTTATGAAACAAGCCAGGGTATGCATAAATAAAATAGATAAAAATTATTGCATTTAAAGCACTTATTACAAATTGATTATATGTTCTGACAGAAATGACAATTACAAAGTTAAAACAGTCATAGCATCACACTGATCACCTAAATAAATAAAATAGTCCTATTAAATTTTAGTCAAATCCTTTAAAATATATGCCTCAGAATTTCAAAACCTTAAATTTTAGTATTATATACTAACCACATAGAAATGCAACTTCAGTATAAAATGTTTCTTAGGATGATTGGATTTTTAAAAATAGTTTATTCACATAAAAGAGAGTTTATATACCTTAAGACCATAATAACATTAAGAAATATTTATTGAAGGACGCCTAGGTAGCTCAGTTGTTTAAGAGTCTGCCCATGGCTCAGATCATGATCTCCGGGTCCTGGGATCGAGCCACATGTTGGGCACTCTGCTCAGCTGGGAGTTTGCTTCTCCCTCTCATTCTCCGCCTGTGCTTTCCCTCTCTCTCTCAAATAAATAAATTAAAAAAAATAAATATTATTGAACCACTACTATATGTAATGTACTCTCTTAAATGTTGTAGATATTTTATCATAGTCCTTTTGTTTTCATATTAGTAGCCTATTAATATTCATTGCTCAGTATGTGCAAATCAGAATGTTTTACATGAATATTTATAAACAATGTTTAATGAGGATCTTTAAATACACATTAGTCACAGTGAGTCCCATATAAAGCTAATGTCAGTCAGTGTACTGCCTCATTTTAAGAATATGTTGTAGCTTATTCACATTTATTGACATTCTGGTTTTTCTTTTAATCAAAAATGTGTTATCGGTACCTAATATAGATATTATAGAAACACAGAAGTCACTAAGTGGAGTTTTAATTTATAATATATATTTATATATTAGCAAAACTTAGTGTACATATTGAAAATCATTTGCATAGTATTTTCTTTGTCTCTAATTAAAATGATAAAACTTCCTAAAAAGAAACTGTAATGCTACATCTATTTCTATATTAAAACACTCAATGTCTCATGACTTTCAATAACTGTGTCCTGAATTATTCTGCTTTATTCACATAGAGTACAATCTAGGTGATTAAAAGCTCATTTTTTAACATTGTTTACAATGTGCTTAATTTTTTAAAGTGTTATTTCTTTGGTGTTGATAAGATGTTAATAGAAACCCCTGTGAAGAAAACTGATTGTGTAAAGACATTAATGATGATATGTGCTTTAACAACAATCAGCACATAATTAGATGTTAACCTTTAGGTTGAAAGATAGTATTATAAGACTGACTCAGTACGTGATGCCAAATTTGCCAGTAACCAAAGAGTCATGGTATTCCTTGAATTGTTATTTGATAACAAATAAATGATTTCCTTTCTGGTGCACCATAGATGGTTTCAAAATAATCACATTAGGGGTGCCTGGGTGGCTCAGTGGGTTAAGCCTCTGCCTTCGGCTTAGGTCGTGGTCTTATGGTCCTGGGATCAAGCTCCGCATTGGGATCTCTGCTCAGTGGGGAGCCTGCTTCCCCCTCTCTCTGCCTGCCTCTCTGCTTACTTGTGATCTCTCTCTTTTTGTCAAATAAATAAATAAAATCTTTTAAAAAATCACATTATATTGTGAAGTTTATCAACAAACACAAGTTAATTAAAATAACAGGTAAATAAAAAGGTAATAGCTTAATAGTTTTTTCAACAAAGTTTATCAACAAACACAAGTTAATTAAAGTAACAGAGGTAAATGAAAAGGTAATAGAACTAACCTCTGAATAAAGACTACACAAACCCATTTTAATGAAATTTAGAACTTCTGAAAGTTTTTTGTGATTTAATTTGAGAGTAGTTGACACACCATGTTATATTAGTTTTGTGTGTACACTATGGTGATTCAACACTTGTATATGTGATTTTATGCTCACAAGTATAGCTTCCATTTGTCACCATACAATGCTATTACAATATCATTGACCATATTCTCTATGCTGTAACTTTTATTCCCACAACTTATTCATTCCAGAACTAGAAGCCTGTATCTCCCACTTCCCTTTACCCAGTTTGCCCTTCCTGCCACTGCACCCTACCTTCTGGCAACCATCAGTTTGTTCTCTGTATTTATAAGTGTGATTCTTTTTGTTTGTTTATTCATTTGTTGTTTTTTAGATGACTCATATAAAGGAGATAATATGGGTTAATTGTCTTTCAGTCTGAATTATTTCACTTAGCATAATAACCTCTAGGTCCATCCTCATTGTCACAAATGGGGAGAATTTATCCTTTTTATGGCTGTGTAATATTTCAGCACTTCACAGTCATGCACATACCTGTGTGTGTGTGTGTTACACCTTCTTTATGTATTCATCTACTGATATGCACTTAGTTTGCTTTCATAGCTTGGCTATTGAAATAATGCTGTGATAAACATAGAGGTACATGTATCTTTTTAAATTAGTGTTTTCATTTTCTTTGAGGAAGTACCCAAAAGTGGAATTATTGAATCATATTCCATTTAATTTTTTGAGGAATATCCATAGTGTTTTCCACAGTGGTTGTACCAATTTGCATTCTCACAGTACACAGGTGTTCCTTTTGCTCCACATGCTCAACAGCTCCTGTTATTTTTTTCTTTTCTTCTCTTTTCTGTTGTGTTTTTTTTTTTCAGTTTCACATTTTTACTTAAATATTTAAATTTCAGTTAGTTAACATGTAGTGTAATATTAGTTTCAGGAGTAGAATTTAGTGATCCATCACTTGCATACAACACCAAGTGCTCATCACAAGTTGTCTCCTTAATACCCATCACCTGTTTAACCCATCCCCACTTCAACACCCCTCCAGCAACTCTCAGTTTGTTCTCTTCAGTTAAGAGACTATTTCTAGGTTTGACTCTTTCTCTTTCTTTTTTCACTATGTTCACCTGTTTTGTTTCTTAAATTCCACATATTATTGCAATCATAGGATATTTGTCTCTTTCTGACTGACTTACTTCACTTGGCATAATACTCTCTAGCTCCATCCACATCATTGAAAAAGGACAGATTTCATTCTTTTTATGGCTGAGTAATATCCCATTGTATTTATATACTACCTCCTCTTTATCCATTCATCAGTTGAAGGACATTTGTGTTCTTTCTATAATTTGTCTATTCATGATAATGCTGCTCTAAACATTCTGGTGCATGTATCCCTTTGAATTGGTATTTCTATATCCTTTGGGTAAATAACCTAGTAGTAAAATTGCTAGATCATAGGATAGTTCCATTTTTAACTTTTTGAAGAAACTCCATCCTGTATTCCAGAGTAGCTACAATAGTTAACATTCCCACAACAATGCAAGAGGATTCCCCTTTCTCCTCATCCTCACCAACATCTGCTGTTTTCTGTTTTAATGTCAGCTATTCTGATAGGTGTGAGGTGATAGCTCATTGTAGTTTTGATCTCTATTTCCCTGATGATAAGGGACGTTGAGCATTTTTCATGTGTCTATTAGCCATCTGGATGTCTTCTTTGAAAAAAAATATCTATTCATGTCTTCTGCCCATATCTTAACTGGGTGATTTGTTTTTTTGGGTGTTGAGTTTGATAAGTTCTTTATAGATTTTGGATAGTATCCCTTTATCACATATGTCATTTGCAAATATCTTCTCCCATTCTGAAGGTTGTCTTTTAGTTTTGTTGATTGTTTCCCTTGTTGTGTAGAACATTTTTATCTGGATGAACCCAGTAGTTCATATTCTATTTTGTTTCCCTATCCTCTGGCAACACGTCTAGTAAGAAGTTGCTTTGGGCCCAGTTCAAAGAAATTGTTGCCTGTGTTCTCCTCTAGGAATTTGGTAGTTTTCTATATCACGTTTAGGTCAGTTATCCATTTTGAATTTATTTTTGTGTATGGTGTAAGAAAGTGGTCCAGTTTCATTGTTCTTCATGTTGCTGTCCAGTTTTACCAATACCATTTGTTGAAGAGACTTTTCCGTTGGATATTCTTTCCTGCTTTTTAAAGATTGGTTGACCATAAAATAGTGGATCCATTCTGGGTATTCTATTTCATTCCATTGATCTATATGTCTGTTTTTATGCCAGCACCATACTGTCTTGATCACTATAGCTTTGTAATATAAATTGAAGTCCAGAACTGTGATGCCTCCAGCATCCAGGTTGACCTGTTCATTCTTTAGTGGGATGTTCTTTAGCCTCCATGTGTTTATAATCTTTCCAGTTTTTTTTTTCTTGTGGTTGACTTCAAGTTTCATAGCCTTTTGGTCTGAAAATATGCATGGTATGATCTTAATCTTTTTGTACTTGTTGTGGCCTGATTTGTGACCTAGTATATGATGTTTTCTGGAGCATATCCTGTGTGAATTCAAAAAGAAATATTCTTCTGACTCAGGATGAAATGTTCTGAATATACCTGTTAGGTCCATCTGGTCCAGTGTGTCATTCAAAGCCATTGTTTCCTTGTTGATCTTCTGCTTAGATGATCTGTCCATTGCCATGAGTGGGGTCTTTTTTTTTTTAAGATTTTATTTATATATTTGACAGAGAGAGAGAGATCACAAGTAGAGAAGCAGGCAGAGAGAGAGGGGGAGACAATTGTAAGATCATCTTCATGGATAGACTCCTTTACTATGATATAGTACCTTTCTTCATCTCTTATTATAGTCTTTGGTTTAAAATCTAGTTTGTCTGATATAGGTATGGCTATTTTGGCTTTTTTTGACTTCCATTAGCTGATGAATGGGTTCCCATCCCTCATTTTCAGTCTACAGTTGTCTTTAGGTCTAAAATGAGTCTTTTGTAGGCAACATATATATGTGTCTTGGTTTTTTGTTGTTTGTTTAGTTTGGTTTGGTTTCAATTCTGATACCCTATATCTTTTGATTTGAGCATTTGGTCCACTTACATCCAGAGTGATTATTGATAGATAAGAATTTAGTGCCATTGCATTACTTGTTAAATTGTTGCTTCTAGAGATTTTCTCTTTTACCTTCTAGCATTTGTCGCTTTTGGTTTTTTTCTCCTACTTAAAGAATCCCCTTCAATATTTTTTGCAGGGTTGGTGTAGTTGTCATGACCTGCTTTAGTTTCTGTTTGTCTGAGAAACTCTTTCTCTCTCCTTCTCTTCTGAATGATAGTCTTGCTGGAAAGAATATACTTGGCTGCATATTTTTCCCATCAGCACATTGAATATATCATGCCATTCTGTTATTACCTGCCATGTTTCTGTGGAGAGATCTGCTGCTATTCTTATTTGTCTTGCCTTGTAAGTTAGAGACTTCTTTTGTCTTGCTGCTCTTCGGACATTTTTCTTTATCTCTGCATTTTGCAAATTTAACTGTGGTATATCTTGGTGTTGGCCTGCTTTTGTTGATTTTGATGGGAGTTCTCTGTGCCTCCTGGGATTTGATATCTATTTCCTTCCCCAGATTAAGAAATATTTCAGGTATAATTTCCTCATGTAAACCTTCTGCCCCCCTTTTTTCCTGTCTTCTTCTGGGACTCCTATGATTTGAATGATCTTATACTTGATGGAGTCACTGAGTTCCCTGAGTCTATATTCATGATCCAGTATTTTTCAGGCCTTCTTCTTTTCCAGTTTCATTATTTTCCATAATTTTATCTTTGTATCACTTAACCATTCCTCTACTCCTCCATCCTTGTTATCATTGTATCCAGTTGGTTTTGCATCTCAGTTATAGCATTCTTTATTTTAGCCTGACTAGTTTTTAGGTCTTTTATCTCTGTGTTAAGGGGCTCCCTGATGTCTTCTATGTTTTTCTCAAGCCCAGCTAGTATCCATATGATTGTTGCTTTAAATTCTGAATCAGGCATATTATTTATAACTGTTTTTTATTTAATCCCTTGTTATGACTTGTCTTGTTCTTTCTTTTGGGATAAATTCCTCCATCTTGGCATTTTTTTCTGGGTCTTTTTCTCTATATTAGGAAAACATATTATGTTTCCTGCTTCTGAAAGTAATGGCTTTATGAAGAAGTCATCATATCTTGTCCAGGATCTGGTACTTCAGGAATGAACTCTTGTGTATGTTGTGTGCACTCTGTTGCTGTGTTTTGGCTGGTCTTTCCCTCAGGTCACGGCTCTGCAGAGTTTTCCCTTGCTTGCAGTGGGGAGTGTTTGGACGTTGCCCAGATTGTGTTGAGTTTTAAGTAGGTGTGCTCTGATCTCTTTGTTAAAAGAGACCTGATGCTATTTCCACTAGAGCTGAAGCTTTGCAGAACTCTATGATCTGTAGATGTGGTGAATGTGCTGTGTTTGTGTTGGTCTTCTGAGGGAGGGACCTTCTTCTCTGGTTCTCAGGCACACTAGCAGGAGAAAAACAATACCAGAAGAGCACTGGGTGGGGTTGGGGAGCTTAGTGCAACTGGTTTAGGCTACCACAGTTGGCACTGTGCTGCTTAGTGAAGGTAGTTTATCCTGATGAGTGGCAGAGGGAAATAACGCCCACTGGTTCTTTTGTCCCTGGACAACAATGCCACCTCCCCCAGATGTGCTCCAGGAAAGGGGAAACATCTCTCCCTGTGCATCTCAGGGCATCCTCAAATCACACCATCTATTCCAGGCTATCTGTCCACCTTCTCTACAAGAACACTGCAGTGCCCTGAGGGCTCCAGGCTCTGAGCTCTCCTGTTTGTAAAAACTCATGAAAATTAGCCCCTCTTATTTTCTTAGTGAGTGGTTTGGGAAAGTGTTTTCCTTGTGGAATCCCCTTTGTGTCCCTCCTTCTCTCTCTCTTTTTCTCTCTCCCCATCTCTCTCTCTCTCTCTCTCTCTGTCTGTCTTTCTCTTGCTTCTCTCTTTTACTTATATTTGCAACCAGCATTCCCTCCCCACCACAGCACCCATATTCCATTTCTTCCCCAAACCACATATCCATAACTCCAACCTTCTACAGTGTGGCCTTTCTCTCCCTCTAGTTGTGCAGTTTGTTCTGACAGTCTTCAGATTGATTTCTTGGATATTCAGAATGATTTGACATTTATCGAGCTGTTTGAGGGATGAGGCAAGCCTGGGGACCTTATACTACTCCACAGTCCTTAGAGCTGTTTTCTGATAAATCAATACTTGTCATTTCTTATCTTTTTTGTTTTAGCTATTCTGACAAGTATGTGGGGTTATCTCATTGTATTTGCATTTCCCTGATGATGAGAGATGTTGAGTATGTTTTCATCTGTTTGTTCACTGTCTGGATCTTTTCTTTGGAGAACTGTTTGTTCTAGTCTTTTGCCCATTTCTTAACTGGATTATTTGGGTTTGGGTGTTGATAAGTTCTTTGTAGATAAATGTCAAATGGAGATGGAGAATGGAGATGGAGAAAAACCATAAGAGACTCTTAACTAAACAAGGAAACAAACTGAGGGTTACTCAAGGGAAGTGGATGGGAGAATGGGATAACTGGGTGATGGCATTAAGGAGGGCAAGTGATGAGATGAGCACTGGGTGTTATGTGTAACTGATAAATTGTTGAGCACTATATCTGAAACTAATGATGAACCTACCATATGTTGGCTAATTTAATTTAAATTTAAAAATGAAGAAATAGGGGCCTAGGTGGCTCAGTGGGTTAAAGCCTCTGCCTCCTGCTGAGGTCATGATCCCAGGATCCTGGGATCGAGCCCCGCATTGGGCTTTCTGCAGGGCGCCTGTTTCCTCCACTCTCTTTACCTGCCTCTCCCCCTACTTGAGATCTCTGTCTGTCAAGTAAATAAAATCTTAAAAAATAAAAAAATGAAAATGAAAAAATAAATAAAAATGGATAAAAACTTGAACAGGCAATTTTTAAAATGTGGTGTCTAAATGATCAGTATAGTAATAAAGTTTTTAACCTTATTTCTCAAGCACAAATTAAAACCACAATAGCATACCTTCAAAGATATACTAGCATTTAGTAAAAACTAAAAGAGAAATTATTAAGAGTTAGCCATTTTGGAACTGTTAGAATTTTTATTCACTGCTGGTGATATTGTAAATGCATATAAGTACATTGAAAAATAATTGACAGAACATACATATTGAAAATGGGGATATTTTATGAATCCTCAATTGTATTACAAAGTATATAATTCACAGAACTGTAATCATAAGTTCACCCAAATACATGGTTAAAATATTCACATTATGTTCTTAGTATTTGTCCCAAACTGAGAACAACAAAAACTGGAAATGATACCAATCAATCATAAAATTCTTAACTAAATTGTGATATATTCATGCAATGGAATATCATATCATATCAATGAAATGAATGAATAACAACTGCATGCAACAATATAAAGGCACCTGGGTGCCTAAGGGGGTTAAGCCTCTGCCTTCGGCTCAGGTTGTGATCTCAGGGTCCTGGGATGGAGCCCCACATCAGGCTCTCTGCTCGGCAGGGAGCCTGCTTCCTCCTCTCTCTCTGCCTGCCTCTCTGCCTACTTGTGATATCTCTTTCTGTCAAATAAATAAATAAATTCTTTAAAAACAACAATATAAATATCACAAATATTATACTGAGCAAATGAAGGCAGGCAGAAAAGAAGGTATAACATATATTTGATGTGTGTAGAATCCAGAAATAAAAAATACTCTGTGATAACAAAATCATTATAATGATGAACTTTGGAGAAGGAACATTAGCTAGGGGAAGCCCAAGGAGGCTTTTAAGGTGTTCTTAGGGTTCTATTTTTCTGATCAGAATGGTGCTTATCAGGTGTTTTCATTTTGTGAACATTCATCAGGTTGTATGCTTATGATTTATGTATTTTTCCCTATGTGTAGTGTGCTTTAATTAAAGATTTACAATAAATCCATAAATCTCATGGACATTAGGAAAAGTTGAATTTAATTGGATGCAAGGATACAAATTTGCAAAAGCTGTCATTTATAAGAATTCAATAAAAATAAATGAATAAATTTTCTATTTTATGGGTATGCAAAATAAAAACAGAGGAGGTAAAATTCTGAGCAGATATTAATTATTTAGAAGATATTAAAACAAAAATGGTATAGATATAGAATTTCAAGAGTCTCATTTTTTGAAATGAATGATGGCAAAGTTAATAAAGTAGAAGAAGGCAGCACAAAGAATTATAAAGGGGAACTTGAAGAAGAGATGAAAGAGATGAAAAGTTAGTTATTAATGTCAATATACTTAAAATTATGACTATAAATAATTTTATAAATAGTCAAAAGTGGACCCAAGAAGATACATAAAACCTCAATAAAAAATACTTATGTGAAGGAGGAAAATAATAATCACAGAATTAGCCTCTTAGATCTGGCACAGTGCCCCAAAGCTTTATCAGTATAAAATTACTCCTATGTAAAAATGCTATTAGAGAATAGGAAAAAAAATAAAGGATTTTGCCAAATCATCTTGTGCAGCTAGATTAACTTGATGCCAAAACCTAAAAGAAGAACCAAATGACTCATTTAATGTTTTACTCTAAAAAATTAAATATAGCAATGAGTAATATGTGTTGAGTTTCACAGTATTCAAGAATTTCTCTGCCTTCAGAAGTCTATTATCAAAATTTATCAGATTGTGAGGTCAGTTGTGAAAAATACAGATTAAATCTAATAAGAATATATTATATATCTCTAAAATTAACTTTTTAAAAATATTTTAATTTATTTGACAGAGGGAAAGAGAGCACAGGCAGGGGAAATGGCAGAGGGAGAGGGAGAAGCAGACTCCCTCCTGAGCAGGTAACCCAGTATAGGGTTCAATCCTAGTACCCTGGGATCATGACCTGAGACAAAGGCAGATGCTAATGGACTGAGCCACCCAGGCACCCCTAAAATTAACTTATGAAAAAATATTATAGAATGTAAAATAAAATATTGTTTATTTAAGAAGATAAATAGAAACCATCTGAAATCAAGCATCAGTGAAATTCACAATGAAACAGTAGCTTTCTCCATTATAATTTCTTATAAGATTCATTGAAAAATTTGGGTTTTTAACCAGGGCAGAAAGGACATGGAGAAGCAACCTGGGGGGGTAGGGGGATAGGAGAAGAATAAATGAAACAAGATGGGATTGGGAGGGAGACAAACCATAAATGACTCTTAATCTCACAAAACAAACTGGGGGTTGCTGGGGGGAGGTGGGATTGGGAGAGGGGGAGGGGGCTGTGGACATTGGGGAGGGGAGGCGAACCATAAGAGACTATGTACTCTGAAAAACAACCTGAGGGTTTTGAAGGGTCAGGGGTGGGAGGTTGGGGCAACCTGAGGGTTTTGAAGGGTCAGGGGTGGGAGGTTGGGGGAACAGGTGGTGGGTAATGGGGAGGGCACGTTTTGCTTGGAGCACTGGGTGTTGTGCAAAAAGAATGAATACTGTTACGCTGAAAAAATAAAATGGAAAAAAAAAAGTAAAAAAAAAAAAAGAAAAAAATTTCTAAAGAAGACAATGTTTATAATCATTTCACTTTTAACAAGGAAATAAAATTGAAACCAGTTATACTTTGGAAAAAATTTATACCAAAGAATGTAGTGTACATACAAAATACATTTTTTCTTATAAAAAAACAATAAAATGTTATAGATTATGGAACACTAAAAGGCTCAATTTCATAATAGCAAAAGGTATAAATCATATGGTGTAATTTTTTAAAAAGAGTTTTTTTTTTTTTTTTTTTAAATAAAGAGAATAACTTGGTCAATGCATCGGAAGCCTAACTAGATATGGGTTTACAAAAGGATTTTTCTCTTTCTCTTCATAATACATATTATATGATCTTAAACAAAATAATTGTATTTTTGAAATTGCTCATTTTATTTTTATATAGCATAAGGTATAAAAATGTCAAATACAATGTTGAATAAAGGACAAATAAAAATTCATAAACAGATATTCATGTATGTTTATGAAGCAAACTAATTCAGACAGAGCAACCTTAAAGGAAATGAAAGAAAATAGATTAAAATTTGTTTGATGATAATTAAATATTAATGTTAATTTTTTAGCAAGTATTTCTTTTTAATGATTGTCTTTCTTAATTAGTTAAGAATTCACAGGGCACCTGTGTGCTTCATTGAGTAAGCATTTACCTTCCACTCAGGTTCTACCACAACTCAGGCTGTGCTCTCAGGGTCCTGGGATAGAGCCCCATGTTGGGCTCTCTGTTCACCAGAGAATCTGCTTCTGGCCCTCCACCCTGCTCCTGTTCTCGCTCTGTTGCACACACACACACACACACACACACTCTCTCTCTCTCTCTCTCAAATAAATACATAAAATCTTTTTGAAAAATTCACAAATTTTTTGGAGTTATTGCTAGAATGAGACAGATTTCATCATAAATCTTTTTCTTTTCTATACATATAAGTCATGAGAAACTTTATTATATGTATAAAAGGATGGCAGACAGATAAAATAGATGAATAAGTACATAAGGAAGAATGAAACTTTTTTTTCAATTCTCTAGGCACTATAAATCAAATTTAAGTACATATTTTTAAATCAACTGGTCATTCTTTTGCTTATTACTTCAAATATATTTGCTTAGATGATTTTCAGATATTTTCATTTTGGATTACCTGCTTCTACAAACTTTACAGATTTACTTTATTAAGCCATATTTATATATATTATTCCCCAAAATAGTTCTGTTTAAGTGATTAAAAATCTGTCATTTCATAATTACAATCTCAATACTTGCCAGATGGTTTCATCTTTTCATTTTAAATAAAATATGGCATGATTTTTGAGAACATTCAATTGAAACATGAACAAAATGAGCTGCTGTCAACAGTATCAAAAGATACTACTCCTCATATCTTTCAAATATATTCACAAACCCATGATCACTTGATAAATGTTATTGGTCACTTTAAATTCTTTTAATAAATTACATGGCTGTCTAGTCTAATGAGAGTGATAGTTCTAACAGAGAAGGAAACATAAGAAACTTCTAGAAACATAGAAAAATCATTATTTATAGCAAACTTAAAATCTATTATTTTTACCACTTATGTTTAATTTAATTACCTAAAAATAAAAATACCAAACTCTGAAAATGTCAGTTGGTGTTCACAAACTTCAAAATTCTTGTCTTTTATTGCTGCAATTTTTGTTTTCCTTCTTTATGTATATATATTCAAATTGGTTCTTAACTTAAAAAATAATCCTGCCATTTATATTCTTTTAGTAAGTTAACTATTCTGAAAACTTTCTCAATGTATTCTTTTTCTTTTTGCAGTATGAACATAAATATTTGTCACTTAGTTCCATATTAAAAATATTAAAATATATGTTTATCTGCATTTGAGATTACTCACTAACAATTCTAAGTACAGGTGATCTGAGTATTCTACTAATCATAAAAATAAATACATGGTGTTTATGACAGAGACTGATTTCCTCATTCACTCTTAGATAATCTTGTGTCTCTGTGGACCAGTATGGTGCCCAACTATACCACAGCATTGACCATATCCCCCTTATAGCTAAGAAGGGTCTTATTGTAAACATCTGACCAACCTGATTCTGGTATACTGGGAAGGACTTCTGGTAAAGCACTTATTAACGGAGGCTGGTTTTGTTGCTGTGTATCTTTATATTTGTTTACTTTTTTTTTTTTTTGAAATTCTTTTCATTTTATTTATTTTTTCAGCGTAACAGTATTCATTCTTTTTGCACAACACCCAGTGCTCCATGCAAAACGTGCCCTCCCCATTACCCACCACCTGTTCCCCCAACCTCCCACCCCTGACCCTTCAAAACCCTCAGGTTGTTTTTCAGAGTCCATAGTCTCTTATGGTTCGCCTCCCCTCCCCAATGTCCATAGCCCGCTCCCCCTCTCCCAATCCCACCTCCCCCCAGTTTTATTGCTTTTATTTTTATTCCTTTCTGTTTGGAATTTTGATATGCTGGCTGGATCTTTAAACTTTTTAATAATTATAAGTAATTATAAAGGATCACCCAGGATCACCAAGAAGTATAGTCGAAAATTAGAAAAGAATGTGATCATATCTCCTGATAGTATAGGTGTGCTAAAGTCCAGAACTTGCTTTCCAATTTAGAAAAACAAGAATCGACCTTGGCTATAGCCACAATTTTGATATTTTTTTGTTATAATCCATTTTGTTTCTTTTTTGAACTAAGGTTAATATTGTGTATAGATTTATATGGAGGTTACTCTTTATCTTTAAAATATATTTTTAAAAAAAGATCAATAGTGGAACTTTAATCATATAGCAGGCAAAACTGTACACGTGTCTGTGTGTTTGTATGGCTGTGTGTGTGTGGAAATTACATTTATGTAATTATATAAAAATTGTATAACAAAACAGAATATCTTGAAAAACTAATGGTTTCAGAGTAGAACTTGGAATCCTAGTGCAATCCCAGAACGCTGAAAATATTAAAGCAGTAGTTTGGATACAAGGAGCAGTTCAGTGGCACAGAACCCAAATGAATATATTTTGATTTAACATATATAAAGTCTTTCATATATTAAAATGATGGCACAGAGTTAGTAACATGAATCTAAAATGATAATAAGGGGGCTTGGGTGGCTCATTCTGTTAAGTGGTTGCCTTCGGCTCAGGTCATGGTCCCAGAGTCCTGGGATCAAGTTCCACATCAGATTTCTTGCTCAGCAGGAGTCTGCTTCTCCCTCACCCTCTGCCTCTTCCCTCCTGCTCATGCTCTCTCTCAAATAAATAAAATCTTTGAAAAAAAAGGGTAATAAATGTAATAAATAAATGTAATAAATAAAAAATTTAAAAAATGGTAATAAAAAGTGGTAATAAATAATGCTGAGATAAACAATGTTTGGGAATAGTAAAGTGAAGTCAAATCTCAGTCTCAAACCACATACAGGAAATAATTCCAGATTAAAATTTTGAATGTAAAAGTAAAATTTTAGAAGAGAATATTGAGAATTTTTTAAAGTGGGAATTAGCTCTATTTTTCCTTTTTAACACAAAAAATGCACACAATATCATGAAAGCAAAAAAATTAATATGATAACATTACACTTAATGATGCTATTCTCCACTTGCATCGCCATTTTTAACTTAATAGTCATCTTTTTTACTTGGATGACTGCTATACTTGGAACATTTTTTTGTCTAATTTCATGAGTGTACATTTGTTGAAAATTTATTAGTAGACATTCATTTATTATTATTGTACATTTTTATAATTATGGGAATTATAAATTATTATGGACATTATGGACCTTTTTTATAAATTACATTATTACAACAGACATAATTTCAGTTATAATCTTTTTTCATTTGTGATTTGATCTATTTGTTTATATTTTTAGAAGGATATTTATACTTGTCTGGAGTGGGATGGAAAATGGATTCTCTCCGACCTTCTGTATTTTAGTTTCAGATTAGTGGATAATATACTTTTAGATTTATTATAGTTTAAATTTTCAGATAGAGAAATCCACACACATGCTAAAGAGAGATGCAGGGCTTGACACAATTGAGCAGCAGGAATTTTCATGACTACTTCTACCAACATCCTCATAACAATCTCCACTATGCTGATAATTAATAGTACTATTAATGTTACTATAGTAGCAACAAAAATATTATGTAGTAAGCATTTGTTATACAAAGACATTCTTCTTAGTACCCTCCAAGCATAAACACTTTAACTCTAATCCAGTCATTGCAACACTGTCTCCACATTAGAATTTCCCAGGGAGAATACCAATGCCTGTGCAATCTCTTAGACAATGAAATGAGAATTTCTGGGGAGTGTCATATTTGAAAAATAATGCATAATGATTCTAATATACTTAACCATGATTAATATATCCTTGAAAAATTACTATTCTCATTTTATACTTCAAGATACTAAGGCCTAAGAAGGATCCTCAAAAGCATAAATGGTTTGTGCAAGATTATAGCATTTATAAACAGGAAAGCTGGCTTCTCATTCCTCCTTGACCCTGCAGTTAAGACTCCTAACCACCAGGTATATCACTTTCTGTGTTTTGCAGCAAAGATTGTTTATTAAACTCTATTGGTCCAGGTCCATCATCTGGTGTGCCCATCTGTGTTGTGATTTAGGTGTAAGTACCAAACTGAGTTCCCAATTCTGTTACCTTTCCTAAAGGATCTGTATTGGAGATAACTTTATTTTGTCTCCTGCCTTCCCCGTGTCCCCACCCCCACAAAGGTCAGTTCAGACTCAACTATCATCCTTCCATGGGATGTGGGTATTAGTAGTATTGAGAATGAAACCATTACTTAATATATAAAATAAAATTGAATTATAATCCTCACTTATGTAAGGGAGATGTAGCCTGGGCATGTATGGGGTCACTAAGCAGAGCAAACATGTCTTCCATTGAATTTTTGGAAAGCATTCCTTTTGAGGTTATTTTAATTACAGTCAGGAGACAGGAGTGAGTTGATATCAGCCTTATAAACTATAAACTATAAACTAGTTCACTGACATGCATCTTCTGCCAAACTGGCTAATTTTCAAAAATTTGTATCAAGGGGAGCTACCACTGATTGTTTAGCTTTCAGCTTTGTGTTTACTCAAGTCAGTTGCCATTGATTGTTCAACAGGTTTTAAATTAGTTTTGCTGTTGATTTGTATGATAGTATGATAAAATACTCCATCCCTTCTTAAGAGCAAAGTACCTTTCAATTCTCAGTAAAATTCACCTGGGATATCTTCTTCAATTTACTTTTTAAAAGATATAATGGTCTTGCATAGAGACAACTAATTAGGTCACATCTACATCACTATTTGGAAAATTCATTCTTCTCTTAAGTAAGTGATGCTTTTCTTGACTTCACAATAAACTTTTTTAAAATATTTAGTAACCTTACGTTGAGCCTAATTATTTTATTTTATTTTATTTTATTTTATTTTATTTTATTTTATTTCTTTTCAGTGTTCCGTTATTCATTGAGACCAAGTTTTAAAGTCAGATACCTTCATTCAGATGTTAGCTCCACCACTTACTAGATTGGAATCAAGTGGGATGTCCATTAATTTCTGAGTATATAAGAATCTATAAAATCAGGATAATAATGCCAAACTTGAGCTTGTTGTGATTATTAAATCAAATGACATAGTATTGGTAAACTTATTAGAAATGTTATAGTTTTTAAAATTGTCTTAATATTAAAAATGCTATATTTTAATTTATAATTTCATATGTACCTCAAAGTCAGAAACAATTTCAAGTTTGTTTTTATAATTTCTCATGTATCAGCCATTTATTAGTATTTTTTTACTAAAGAGGCATTAAAATTTTTTTAAAAGATTTTATTTATTTATCAGAAAGAGAGAGAAAGGGAAAGTATAAGTAGGGGGAGCAGCAGGCAGAAGGAGAAGCAGTCTCCCCACTGAGCAAGGAGCCCTATTTGGGACCAAGTCCCAGAACACTGGGATCATGACCTGAACTGAAGGATGATGCTTAACCAACTGAGCCATGTAAGCATCCCAAGGTATTAGGATTTGTAATCGTTATTTTAAAATAACTAGATTTTATACTTAAATATGCTATGAGACTATAAGCTCATTGAGTAAAACCATTTCTTAATCAAATATTTATTGAACATCATAGCTGAAGTTACCCATAAAAAGCATACCTACCTTAAAGTTTTTATAATAACAAGCATACATGGAGATTATCTTCATTAGAATATAAATACTGAGAGAGGGAGGGGTCAAGATGGCAGAGAAGTAGCAGGCTGAGACTACATCAGGTAGCAGGAGATCAGCTAGATACCTTATCTAAACATTGCAAACACTTACAAATCCAATGGGAGATCGAAAAGAAGAAGAACAGCAACTCTAGAAACAGAAAATCAACCACTTTCTGAAAGGTAGGACTGGCGGAGAAGTGAATCCAAAGCTAAGGGAAGATAGACCGCAGGGGGAGAGGCCAGCTCCCAGCAAGTGGCGGAGCAACAGAGCACAAAATAAGGACTTTTTTTTTTTTAAAGATTTTATTTATTTATTAGTCAGAGAGAGAGAGACAGAGCAAGCATAGGTAGACAGAATGGAAGGCAGAGGCAGAGGGCGAAGCAAGCTCCCTGCCGAGCAAGGAGCCCGATGTGGGACTTGATCCCAGGATGCTGGGATCATGACCTGAGCCGAAGGCAGCCATTTAACCAACTGAGCTACCCAGGCGTCCACAAAATCAGGACTTTTAAAAGTCTGTTCCACTGAGGGACATTGCTCCAGAGGCTAAACTGGGGTGAAGCTCATGCTGTGATAGTGTGGCTCCAGGTCCCGCAGGGTCACAGAAGGATCAGGGGGGTGGGAGTGTTGCAGATCTTGCAGGTATTAGAACTGGGAAGCCGGCTACAGAGACAGAGCCAAAGAGTGAGCTCTCAGCTCCAGGTTACCTTGAACCGGTCGCAGGCTGGGTGAGCTCAGAGTGCGGCTGGAGGCCGGGGATATGGGTGTGATTGGGCGCTATTTTCTGGGGGCGCACTGAGGAGTGGGGCCCCGGGCTCTCGGCTCCTTCAGCCTGGAGACTGGGAGGGCGCCATTTTCATTCCCGTCCTGAAGTCTACGGAAAGCATTCAGGGAACAAAAGCTGTCAAAAGAGAACCTGAGAAGATTACTTAGCTGGGCCCCTGGTAAGGGCGGTGCAATTCTGCCTCAGGCAAAGACATTTGAGAATCACTACAACAGGCCCCTCCCCCAGAAGATCAACAAGAAATCCAACCAGGACCAAGTTCACCTACCAAGGAGAGCAAGTTAAATACCAAACACAGCAGCGGAATTCTAGAGGAAGAGAAACAAAGCATGGAACTCATGGCTTTCTCCCCATGATTCTTCAGTCTTGCAGTTAATTTAATTTTTTTTTTCAATTTTCTTTTCTTCTTCTGCTAATTTTTTTTTAACTTTTACTCTTTTCTTTTTTAATGTTTTTAACTAGTTTATCTAATATATATATCTATATATATATTTCTTTTTTTTACATTTTTTTCTTTATTTGTTTTCTTTTTTATTTTTTTTCTGAACCTCTTTTTATCCCCTCCTCCCCCTCATGATTTGGGGGTCTCTTCTGATTTGGTTAAAGCGCATTTTTCTTGGGTCCTTGCCACCCTTTTAGTATTTTACTTGCTCCTTCATATACTCTTATCTGGACAAAATGACAAGGCAGAAAAACTCACCACAAAAAACCCCAAAAAACAAAAAAAAAAAAAACAAGAGGCAGTACCGAAGGCTAGGGACTTAATCAATACAGACATTGGTAATGTGTCAGATCTAGAGTTCAGAATAACAATTCTCTAGGCTCTAGCCAGGTTCAAAAAAGGCATGGAAGATATTAGAGAAACCCTCTCTGGAGATATAAAAGCCCTTTCTGGAGAAATAAAAGAACTAAAATATAACCAAGTTGAAATCAAAAAAGCTTTTAATGAGGTGCAATCAAAAATGGAGGCTTTCACTGCTAGGATAAAGGAGGCAGAAGAAAGAATTAGTGATCTAGAAGACCAAATGGCAGAGAATAAAGAAGCTGAGCAAAAGAGGGACAAACAGCTACTGGACCAGGAGGGGAGAATTCGAGAGATAAGTGACACCATAAGACAAAGCAACATTAGAAAAATTGGGATTCCAGTAGAAGAAGAAAGAGAGGGGAGCAGAAGGTCTATTGGAGAGAATTATTGGAGAGAATTTCCCTAATATGGCAAAGGGAACAAGCATCAAAATCCAGGAGGTGCAGAGAATCCCCCTCAAAATCAACAAGAATAGGTCAACACCCCGTCACCAATAGTAAAATTTACAAGTCTTAGTGACAAAGAGAAAATCCCGAAAGCAGCCCGGGAAAAGAAGTCTGTAACATATAATGGTAAAAGTATTAGATTGGCAGAAGACTTATCCACAGAGACTTGGCAGGTCAGAAAGAGCTGGCATGGTATATTCAGAGCACTAAACAAGAAAAACATGCAGCCAAGAATACTATATCCAGCTAAGCTGTCATTGAAAATAGAAGGAGAGATAAAAAGCTTCCAGAATAAATAAAAACTGAAAGAATTTGCAAACACCAAACCAGCTCTACAGGAAATATTGAAAGGGGACCTCTAAGCAAAGAGAGAGCCTAAAAGTAGTAGGGCAGAGAGGAACAGAGGCAATATACAGTAACAGTCACCTTACAGGCAATACAATGGCACTAAATTCATATCTCTCGATAGTTACCCTTAATGCTAATGGGCTAAATGACCCAATCAAAAGACACAGGGTATCAGAATGGATACAAAAAGAAAACGCATCTATATGTTGCCTACAAGAAACTCATTTTAGACCCGAAGACACACCCAGATTTAAAGTGAGGTGGTGGAAAACAACTTACCATGCGAATGGACATCAGAAGAAAGCTAGGGTGCCAATTCTTGTATCAGATCAATTAGATTTTAAGCCAAAGACTATAATAAGAGATGAGGAAGGACACTATATCCTACTCAAAGGGTCTGTCCAACAAGAAGATCTAACAATTTTAAATATCTATGCCCCTAACGTGGGAGCAGCCAACTATATAAATCAATTAATAACAAAATCAAAGAAACACATCGATAATAATACAATAATAGTAGGGGACTTTAACACTCCCCTCACTGAAATAGACAGATCATCCAAGCAAAAGATCAACAAGGAAATAAAGGCCTTAAATGACGCACTGGACCAGATGGACATCACAGATATATTCAGAACATTTCATCCCAAAGCAACAGAATACACATTCTTCTTTAGTGCACATGGAACATTCTCCAGAATAGATCACATCCTGGGTCACAAATCAGGTCTCAACTGGTATCAAAAGATTGGGATCATTCCCTGCATTTTTCAGACCACAACGCTCTAAAGCTAGAACTCAATCACAAGAGGAAATGTGGAAAGAATCCAAATACATGGAGATGAAACAGCATCCTCCTAAAGAATAAATGGGTCAACCAGGAAATTAAAGAAGAATTGAAACAATTCATGTAAACAAATGATAATGAAAACACAATGGTTCAAAATCTGTGGGACACAGCAAAGGAAGTCCTGAGAGGAAAATATATAGCGGTACAAGCCTTTCTCAAGAAAGAAGAAATGTCTCAAGTACACAACCTAACCCAACACCTAAAGGAGCTGGAGAAAGAGCAAGAAAGAAACCCTAAACCCAGCAGGAGAAGAGAAATCATAAAGATCAGAGCAGAAATCAGTAAAATAGAAACCAAAAAAAAAAAAAAATAGAACAAATCAAGGAAACTAGGAGCTGGTTCTTTGAAAGAATTAATAAGATTGATAAACCCCTGGCCAGACTTATCAAAAAGAAAAGAGAAAGGACCCAAATAAATAAAATCATGAATGAAAGAAGAGAGATCACAACTAACACCAAAGAAATACAGACAATTATAAGAATATACTATGAGCAACTCTACGCCAACAAATTTGACAACCTGGAAGAAATGGATGCATTCCTGGAGACATATAAACGACCACCACTGAACCAGGAAGAAATAGAAAACCTGAACAGACCAATAACCAGTAAGGAGTTTGAAACAGTCATCAAAAATCTCCAAATAAACAAAAGCCCAGGGCCAGACAGCTTCCCAGGGGAATTCTACCAAACATTTAAAAAAGAACTAATTCCTATTCTCCTGAAACTGTTCCAAAAAATAGAAATGGAAGGAAACTTCCAAACTCATTTTATGAATCCAGCATCACCTTGATCCCAAAACCAGACAAGGATCACACCAAAAAAGAGAACTACAGACCAATATCCTTGATGAACACAGATGCAGAAATTCTCACCAACATACTAGCCAATAGGATTCAACAGACTGTTAAAAGGATTATTCACCACGACCAAGTGGGATTTATTCCAGGGCTGCAAGGTTGGTTCAACATCCACAAATCAATCAATGTGATACAACACATTAATAAAAGAAAGAAGAAAAACCATATGATACTCTCAATAGATGCTGAAAAAGCATTTGACAAAGTATAGCATCTGTTCCTGATCAAATCTCTTCAACGTGTAGGGATAGAGGACACATACCTCAATATTATCAAAGCCATCTATGAAAAACCCACTTCAAATATTATTCTCAATGGAGAAAAACTGAAAGCTTTTCCGCTAAGGTCAGGAACATGGCAGGGATGTCCATTATCACTACTGCTATTCAACATAGTACTAGAAATCCTAGCCTCGGTAATCAGACAACAAAAAGAAATTAAAGGCATCCAAATTAGCAAAGAATAAGTCAAACTATCACTCTTGGCAGACGATATGATACTATATGTGGAAAATCCAAAAGCCTCCACTCCAAAACTGCTAGAACTTGTACAGGAATTCAGTAAAGTGTCAGGTATAAAATCAATGCACAGAAATCAGTTGCATTTCTCTACACCAACAACAAGACAGAAGAAAGAGAAATTAAGGAGTCAATCCCATTTACAATTCTCCCCAAAACTATAAGATACCTAGGAATAAACCTAACCAAAGAGGCTAAGAATCTATATGCAGAAAACTATAAAGTACTCATGAAAGAAATTGAGGAAGACATAAAGAAATGGAAAAATATTCCATGCTCCTGGATTGGAAGAATAAATATTGTGAAAATGTCTATGCTACCTAAAGCAATCTACACATTTAATGCAATCCCTATCAAAACATTGGGGAGGGGAGGCGAACCATAAGAGACTATGGACTCTGAAAAACAACCTGAGGGTTTTGAAGGGTCAGGGGTGGGAGGTTGGGGGAACAGGTGGTGGGTAATGGGGAGGGCACGTTTTGCATGGAGCACTGGGTGTTGTGCAAAAAGAATGAATACTGTTACGCTGAAAAAATAAATAAAATGGAAAAAAAAATACCATCCATTTTTTTCAAAGAAATGGGATAAATAATCCTAAAATTTATATGGAACCAGAAAAGACTGTAAATAGCCAAAGGAATATTGAAAAAGAAAGCCAAAGTTGGTGGCATCACAATTCCAGACTTCGAGCTCTATTACAAAGCTGTCATCATCAAGACAGCATGGTACTGGCACAAAAACAGACACATAGATCAGTGGAACAGAATAGAGAGCCCAGAAATCGACCCTCAACTCTATGGTCAACTAATCTTCGACAATGCAGGAAATACTGTCCAGTGGAAAAAAGAGCCTTTTCGATAAATGGTGCTGGGAAAATTGGACAGTCACCTGCAGAAAAATGAAATTGGACCATTTCCTTGCACCACACACGAAAATAGACTCAAAATGGATGAAGGACCTCAATGTGAGAAATGAATCCATCCAAATTCTTGAGGAGGACACAGGCAGCAACTCTTCGACCTCAGCCACAGCAACATCTTCTCAGGAACATTGCCAAAGGCAAATGAAGCCAGGCCAAAAATGAACTATTTGGATTTCATCAAGATCAAAATCTTTTGCACAGCAAAGGAAATAGTTAACAAAACCAAAAGAGGGGGCGCCTGGGTGGCTCAGTGGTTTAAGCTGCTGCCTTCGGCTCAGGTCATGATCTCAGGGTCCTGGGATCGAGTCCCACATCGGGCTCTCTGCTCGGCAGGGAGCCTGCTTCCCTCTCACTCTCTCTGCCTGCCTCTCTGCCTACTTATGATCTCTCTCTGTCAAATAAATAAATAAAAATCTTTAAAAACAAAACAAAACAACAACAACAAAAAAAAACCAAAAGACAGCTGACAGAATGGGAGAAGATATTTGCAAACAACATATCAGATAAAGGGCTTCTGTCCAAAATCTATAAGGAACTTAGCAAACTCAACACCCAAAGAACAAATAATCCAATCAAGAAATGGGCAGAATACATGAACAGACATTTCTGCAAAGAAGACATCCAGATGGCCAACAGACACATGAAAAAGTGCTACACATCACTCAGCATCAAGGAAATACAAATCAAAAACCACAATGAGATACCACCTCACATTATTCAGAATGGCTAAAATTAACAAGTCAGGAAATGACAGATGCTGGTGAGGATGTGGAGAAAGGGGAACCCTCCTACACTGTTGGTGGGAATGCAAGCTGGTACAACCACTCTGGAAAACAGCCTGGATGTTCCTCAAAATGTTGAAAATAGAACTATCCTTTGACCCAGCAATTGCACTACTGAGTATTTACCCTCAAGATACAAGCGTAGTGGGGCGCCTGGGTGGCTCAGTGGGTTAAAGCCTCTGCCTTCGGCTCAGATCATGATCCCAGGGTCCTGGGATTGAGCACCGCATTGGGCTCTCTGCTCAGCAGGGAGCCTGCTTCCCTTCCTCTCTCTCTGCCTGCCTCTCTGCCTATCTGTGGTCTCTGTCTGTCAAATAAATAAATAAATAAATAAAATCTTAAAAAAAAAAAAAGATACAAGCGTAGTGATCCGAAGGGGCACGTGCACCCGAATGTTTATAGCAGCAATGTCTACAATACCCAAACTATGGAAAGAACCTACATGTCTGTCAACAGATGAATGGATAAAGAAGATGTGCTGTATATATACAATGGAATACTATGCAATCATAAAAGAAATGAAATCTTGCCATTTGCAACAACATGGATGGAACTAGAGGGTATCATGCTTAGTGAAATAAGTCAATTGGAGAAAGACAACTATCATATGATCTCCCTGTTATGAGGAAGTGTACATGCAACATGGGGGGCTTGGTGGGTAGGAGAAGAATAAATGAAACATGATGGGATTGGGAGGGAGACAAACCATAAGTGACTCTTAATCTCATAAAACAAACTGAGAGTTGCTGGGGGGTAGGGGTGATGGGAGAGGGGGAGTGGGGTTATGGACATTGGGAGGGTATGTGCTATGGTGAGTGCTGTGAAGTGTGTAAACCTGGCAATTCACAGACCTGTACCCCTGGGGATAAAAATACATTATATGTTTATAACTAAATAAAGAAATTTAAAAAAAGAATATAAATACTGAAAAATATTAATGGTAGTAAGAATAACAAGTAAATAATAATATCTGGGGTCAGGTTCTGAGAATTGTCATCCCAGTCACTATTCTTTATTTGCATTATTGTATATTATCCTCACACTAAAGATACCATATAAATACACTTACCCCAATTTACATGTAATGAAAATGAGTCACAGAGATTATAAAATTTGTGGAAAATCTTATGGTTATTAAGGGATGAAGTCCAGCATTAATAATAGACTTAAATTGTTTGACTATACATTATATGTTTTTATCCACCTCTAAGATTTTTAGTTTTTTTTTTCTCTTTTGCTTTATTCTTAGCTTGTTTTTCTCATTAAAAATTGGATCAAAATATATTTTTATTACCTTGGAGAGACCCCAGTCTTTCATATCCACATGACAACAAACTGATATGCCAAGTTATACCCCTTGGAGAGATCCCAGTCTTTCATGCCCACATGATAACAAACTGATAACATCAAGTTATTACCTGGATTTGAGTCACATTATCTCATGTGGATGGAGGTAAGAATCTTTATTCATCCTCTTGAAAAAGAACAAATTTAAAATGGGAAAGGGCTATTTCTCTTAAGAAGAGAAGCTCCTGCCCCAAACCACCAGCCTAAACGATACACTCTCACCCTGGAAGCAACAACATTTTTAATTTTGAAACACCGAAGTACTCTCTGGAGACCTAGGGAAACCTTGGCACCTCTAGGCTGGACATAAGATTGTTACTGTATTGTCTTCCCCAAATTATTCAAGCAATGCTTTAGTTTTCCTATTCCATAAAGACAAATGTGGCATCAGCATTCTTCTGCTTAGTGACTATTATGTATCAACATTTTACAGGGGTTTTGGAAAGACTGCATATTAGTGTTTATGAGTTTTTATGTGTTGAAGATTGTGTGTGTGTGTGTGTGTGTGTGTGTGTGTGTGTGTGTGCGAGAGATGGCAATGTGTGACCATGACTGCGTTATTGGAAAAACTGCATTGCATGGTGATTATTTTAGCTGTTGTTCTAAGTTACATTACATTATTGATGTTCAACAGTTAACTTATCTATAGCATTTCACAGGATATAAAACATTTTAAATATGTTATTCATATATACATTTCTAAGTATAATAGTTTAAAAATTAGTTTTGTTACATGATTTTCATCAAACAACCTGAAATTCTATTTATATCTTTGATCAGCATTAAAGTAGCTTTTTAAGTTACTGTCACCCAATACCTTGGAAAGCTGAGAGCAATTTTTTTCTGAATACAGTGTTTGTTTACCATAAATCTTAGTTTCATTTTTGGTTTTTAGTGTCTTTTGTATTTTTTGGTTAGTTAATATAAATGGTTGGTTAATAAAAATTTCTGTAAAGTGTTTGGATAGTAATTTTAATAGGAGTCTTATGTTTTATTCTTTCTATATTGATGAAACATTATAAATAAACATTTAAAAACTGGAACATAATTAATGATATTATACATAAAATATTTAGGGTTTGTATGAGTCTGCTTTTCATGGTTTATCTGATAATATGGTTTGCACATTTATTTTACTAATTAGGCACTCATACATTTTAAGTTTTTGTAACTTTTAGTTTATGATTTTGTGAGATCGTGTGTAATTCCATTTAAAACATTTCTTTTCTTTTTTTTTTTTTAAAGATTTTATTTATTTATTTGACAGAGAGAGATCACAAGTAGGCAGAGAGAGTGAGAGGGAAGCAGGCTCCCTTCAGAGCAGAGAGCCTGACGTGGGACTCGATCCCAGGACTCTGAGATCATGACGTAAGCCGAAGGCAGCGGCTTAAACCACTGAGCCACCCAGGTGTCCCCATTTAAAACATTTCAATAAATTCAAGTTATTTACACTGGAGACTTTTTTTTTTTAAATACATGACGCTAAAATAATTTTGAGACAACAAACTAATATTTTAAATAAAATTGAAAGGGTTAATTTTCACCTAAGGGATATTTACTGTTTACAAAATACTAATGAAAACACTACAGGATATTGAGATGAATTTTAAGATTCAATGGAATAAAGTTTACTAAAGGATGGAAATGTCCCAATAAGTGAGAAAGGACAATTACCATACAGAGAGAGTCAGTGATCTACATATATGTGTTGGCTTGATATTCATTCATTTTTCCTTTTATCTATTCATGAGCTATTTGTAAATATAGGGTGACATATTAATGGTTACAAATAAATAATCTGACCTAATCTGTGGAATCATTTAATATTTGAACAACTAATATTTAAACTGATGTATGAGTAATGAGTTTTAGATTAGTGAAGAATAAAGAACAGCTTTCAAAGAATACTTACTTGGGTGCAAGTAATATTCTTCCAATTAGAATTTGTATCTCAATTCTTTTCTTTCCTTTCTGCCTAACATATTTAGTGTTCTTTATCTTTAAATGATTAAAACCTCTCCTGAAGGGCTATAGTCATTATATCTACTGACTCATTTCCTTGTTGCTTTTGACAGCAGCAATATTCATTTCTAAATATCCTCCTTTTACTCAGGACTTCACACATACACTATCCTCCCATCCTATTTTCATCTTTTGTGTAGTGCATATGTGTGTAAAATTGTTCATATTTTATCTTAGCTTAAATATATGTTTAAATATATTAGTTTAAATATATGTTTAAATATATTAGTTTAAATATATGTTTCATGAGAATATGGACTTTGTTTCTGTCTCACTCTATTCAATTATATTGATACTAAAAGTGTGCATATTAAGTGGCAGCCATTATGTTAATGTTGATCAGGAAAAAAAAAAAAAACAACAGAGAGAATCCATGTATGGCAATACAAATATGAGGAAGCAGTTTCCTAACAAGGTAGAACAGAGTTGCTCTTTTTAGTGGTGTTAGCTTTAGATATAAGGGCTACTTCTGTCACAGAGATGCAGAATGATTCAATGTTTATAAGGACTAGTAGATTTGGGGGTTCTCTTGTGGGAGCTTAGCTTTCTATTTTCATGGTTTATAAGAGGTAAGGGCATTTGCTAATGTGTGGCATGTTGTTCATGTACCACATGACATAATACTGTATGATGTTCAAAAAGTGATGAGTTATGGGGGCACTTGGGTGGCTCAGTGGGTTAAAGCCTCTGCCTTCAGCTCAGGTCATGATCTCAGGGTCCTGGGATCGAGCCCCGCATCGGGCTCTCTGCTTGGCAGGGAGCCTGCTTCCTCCTCTCTCTCTGCCTGCCTCTCTGCCTGCTTGTGATCTTTGTCTGTCAAATAAATAAATAAAATCTTTTAAAAAAAGTGATGAGTTATGACATTAAATAACTAAGATGAATAATTCACCAATCATTTAATCTCACAGAATATGACTTTTATTGATAAACTCAAAACAAGCCATTATTCTTTTCTTTCAGGAAATATTTTCCCAAACATGCACTCTTATTTTTTAAGTCATGTGGTCCACTTTATCTCATTTGGGGGGGGGGGGTTAATTTCAAGTTTTTATTTAAATTCCAGTTAGCGTATAGTGTAATATTAGTATCAAGAGTGGAATTTAGTAACTCATCATTTAATATATAACAGCTAGTGCTTATCAGAAATGCCCTCCTTTACACCCATGACCCGTATAGCCCATCCCCACCCACCTACCCTCCAGCAACCTCAGTTTTTTCTCATCATTAAGAGTCTGTTTAATGGTTTGCCTCTCTCTTTTCCCCCATTATGTTCATCACTTTCCCATGTTAGATCTTTCTTTTCCTGCAACCAGTTCCATGTTTCATTTATGATTATAGCTACACATTTATATCTCTTAAAGACCACATCTGGTTCTTGAGCATAAAAAATACTGCTAAAATTGGTAGATAATTTCTTGTACACATACCAAATTCTTAATAATATGGAGGCTAGGGTGTGCAAAAAGCAGTTGACAACATTCAGTTATATGAGAAATACTTGCTTTAGTGTTACTATAGTACAAGTACTGAATTAAACCATGGGCATCCAAACCTGGATGAGACCAGATCTTTTGTTCTCAAGAAGGTAAATTATCTAGTGGGGTAGACAAACATAACGGAACATTTTAATAAATGATAACACATGTATAACACAAAGAATATAACAGAGTAGGAGATCAAAACACTGTTGCAAATGTGAATTTTAATGTATATAAACGAGTAGGATTTCCCGAGCAGAAAATATTAGGAAAGGTTACCTGGTGCAAGAAGATATCAACACTTGCGGAAGCACAAAACCACGAATGCTAATGTCATCTTATGAAACCAGTTAAAAACTTTCCCATTATTTATGTCTCATTGGATATTTAAAGTTAAAGAAGTAACTTTCAGATTCATTGAATAGATGTTAATAATAACCCAAATAGGAAATGCTAAAGAAGATCAAACGTGTCAGAAAATTATTTGTAAATAATATGTTGAAGTAGATGTATTTGAGGGAGTGTATTCACTTCTTTTTCAATAACAACAATAAAATACGCACTCTAGAGTTGATATGATCTAAGAAAAAGTTGGTCCCACTGAAGTATAGCACATTTGTTCATGTAACTACTCCTCTGTTACTATTGAAGATAGACCATAGTTTGTCTTGTTCTAATTGGATTTTGAGAAAGAGAAACCTTTTTTATTGGGAAAAGATGGGGAAAATTTAGAAATTCTTAAGTGTCTACGGATTCTTACAATCTCTCATAATCTTAAGGAGGCCTTTAATATATTATTAATCAAGAAAAATATCTTGATTTATTACATTTATGTCAGAGTAGTGTTATTTTATAGGTAATATTCAAAGCTTCTTCAATAAATATCAAAAAATACTTCTTACATTAAAGATAAGGGCAAATGTGTACTTAAAAAAGAATAATATGCAAAGTGTCACTCAATTGTATAAATGAGCACCATATTCATTCTGGTATAATATTGTAAGTCAGATCACAAACATAGATAATATTAAAGCACATTATCAGGGTAAGAAAAAAGTGTGGAAACTGCATATTAGAAACAAAAAGAAAACAAAGAAATAGGCAAACTCACTTACTAATAGGAATGCCAAACAAACATTTTAAGATGCTGAAGAATGCTAGAACTTCCAACAGTTATTTGCTCATATTCATATAAGGAGAAAGTAAAACCAAATGCTAAAATTCCAAGTCTTAAAAAATGACTTCACATAATTGAAATTCTAAGGATTTAAAAAGGCTCTTCAGCTTAAAATTGGAGACATCACTGAAACATCTACAGATTTATAATAGCAAAGGTTTGGGGAAAAAAGCAGTAAGCAAAAAAATTGCTATGTTATTAAATTCAGCAAAGATTTACCAAGAGGTTATAAAATGCAGGGCAGTGTAAAGATCCAGTTATAGAGCTTCAGTTTTAACAAAATTCTATATGAAATCCAGATAGAGAAGTTATGTAGCCATGCTGAGGATCAGGTTGCTTATGCCTATGTGAGAAAAAAATCCCCAAGCAAACTCTTAGTTTACAATGGTACCAAATTGGTGGGGGATACCTGAGGACTAGCCACTTCCCCTTCAAGGAGGGACTCTTCCTGGCTACCAGATAGTGCCCTCAGCAGGCAGTTTCCAGCTCTTAGTTTGTTCAGGGTCCACCTCACTGCAGTGTGCCCCCTTACCCCTCCCAGAGTCAGCTCACAACTAGTGGCAAAGAAAAGCTTGGAAATTTCAAACAGATGGGGGATATTCTGACAGGAAAATCGGAGTTCCCATCATGTTGATGGAGGCTCAGTCAGACCTGAACTGCAGTGCATCTTCTTCCTCTGCTCAGTGCTACTTCTTATTTCATGGGTGTTTATTACTAATGTATACTTTCACTTCAATTACCCTTTCAACCTCTGTTTCCAAAGAACCTTACAGGCAACAATTGGTAATATACTCAGGTGCTTGACAGATTCTCAAATAGGTCTAGCATGCTGCTACTTCATGGCCTTTGCACATGCTGTAAGGAAGACCTTCATTGTACCCAAAATGCAATGCATCCCAGTCCATTTCTCTTTGTTGCTGTTTTTCTTAGCTTTTTTTTTTATCCAGTTCACTATATTTTTAATAATTTGTCTTGTAAATCATCACTCTTCCCTCAGTATAATGCTAGTCTCACAAGGACATGGATTTCTATATAATTTTTGAATTGACATAGTCTCTAAGCCATGAATGGGGCCTAGAACACGTCTGGTACTTAATATTTGTTGTATGAGTAAATATTAAAACCTGAAAGTACCAAAAGTCCATTGAATATTACCAGTATAATTCCATTATAATGGGAAATAAAACACAGGAAAAACTAGAAAACCAAGCTATATACTTCTGATTTACATTAATATATGTAAACACTGTAAAAATAAGATAATTATTGACATGAGATGCTTGATATTGCTTTCCTAGATATGGTACTTTCTTTGAAAGGAGACTATGAGTGCCTCCACTGTTCTATCTTAAAAGCTTATTTATGGAAAATTATTTTCTTGTTTTATCAGGATTACCTTGGGTTATACAATTACCAGAAAGATGAACCTGGTTCAATTATACCCAGGTGGACAAATATAAATAGGTTATTAAAAGTTGTTTGATAATAATGAATATACTCTATAAAAGAGATTGGCTCAGATAATACTTAAATCTCTACTGTTCTATAGATACAGCCTTTTTTTTTTTTTTTTTTTTTTTGGAAGTGGTAAGCATAGACTTTTTTTAATCCCTAAAGTCTAATTACAGAATGATAATTTAACCATGTTGGTGATGCTTATTCATTGAATTAATAAAAACAATACAGGCTTAAGAACAGAAGTTGAAATTGTAGCTCACAGTCAATTAAATACATACTTACTGATACCTTACTGGGTTTAGGAAACCATCAAAGGAATTGGGAGAAATTATGTAAAAAAGACTCATTCAAGAGCCAACAGCCTACAGCCTTTTAAAAATTTTATAATGTGGCTTTTATTATCTTTGTGATTTTCTTTTATTTGGAAATTTAGATTGTTTATAATTATATCCATCAAACACTATTAAGTGCTAAAACTTTTAAATGTGAATAAATCTAGTAGGAACAACTGAATTTCTCTCTCTAAATGTAATGAGATCTTGATTTACGTAATGAGAAAACATAATTTACACTCGAATGCATTGAAATACGAGTCATTATTTTCATTTGATATGAATTTTATCCAAGAATAAATTTCATCACTTTTTACATTGAATTAAGTATGTTGTAATACTTACTTTTATGTATGGGACAACTATATAATCATTGGCTAGAACTTTGATAAAGAGCTTCTAGGATAAACGATTCTATCTGTGGATTTACAGGACACATACGCTTTGAGCAATGCTATCTTTGCACTGCAGACACTAGCTAGTTCAATCTCACTGGCAAAGTGTGTGAGAGGATAGACTGGATAAAAAGGTAATATCCTCCCTAACTTAATCAGTCTTCCATGGTGAGCGGCTAAGCTTGTAACTGCTATTCAGAAAGATGTTCATTAAGGTTTCTGAAGCGTCCTTCACCTTGCAGGAGACAGACCAGTTTATCGGATTGCTTAAATTAACAAGCAGGATGTTCTTTGCAATACCTTTTACTGAAGTTCAGTATACTTATTCTCTGACAGCCGGAGCTGTAGTCTGATGGTGAAATATGTTTTTTATACGTGAATCTCAGGGTCAGTTTTATGTTTTAATTTGTAAAAGTACACTGGAAATATGGAATGCTCAGGGTATTTCAGGGGTTAAGTTTTTAAAATGGGGCTCTAAAACCAGGGACAAGTGCAAAAGGATTTGGGTATTTGTTAAACCTGATTTATTTTTAAAAGAAGTGTCAAGAAGGACATATCAATCAGCATTACTCTAAATTATAGAGGATAGCACTATTTGGGATATGAAATGTCATCTTTTGTACATTATGAATATATATCTAAGTTGTTTACAAAGAGGAAATGAGGGAGTAACTAAAGGATCAGTTTTCAAAATATAACATTAAGCAAGTTTTTGTTGTTTTATTTGAAATAAGATATGGTATTATTATAACTGCCCTCACAGAGCCAAGTCAAGAATCTTCCTAAGTTTTTCCTCCAGTGACCATGTTAACAGTGTGGTACTCTTCCACGACTTCTCCATTCATTTCACAGTTTTACCTTGAACATGGCACTGGCACTGTGGGAGAACTCAAAAGGAGAATGGTGTATGTATTCTGTTCCAATGAGTCTAAGAATGGACTTAAGAAAATTACCCATCTCCATTTTACCCAAAAATTGACCCCTTAACTTACTGACTTCCTCACTAGTAAACTTAGAGTAACAATAGCTAAAAGCCCCATCAAGATACAACTACAATATATAATGTACAATTACAAAATACAATATACAACATACAAAAGCATGCTTTCCTTCCTTTTCAAAGTAAAGCAAGGTAAATATATGTGGCTGTGATAACAGAAAAATAGATTTAATAGAAATAGTAGAATATATGGATTTGGTTGACAATACAATTTTGTTTATTTATTTATCATAATTATTTTTATTTCAAGTTTTTATTTAAATTCTGGTTAACATACAGTGCAATATTAGTTTCAGGAGTAGAGTTGAGTGGTCCATCCATCACTGACATACAACACCAAGTACTCATCACAATTCCCCTCCTTTATAAACATCACCTATTTAATTCATCCTCCCTCCAGTCTCCCAACCAGAAACCCTAAGTTTTTTCCCTATAGTTAAGAGTCTCTCTTAGGGTTTGCCTCTGTCTTTTTTTCCCCCTTTGTTCAACAATTTTGTTTCTTAAATTCCACATATGAGTGAAATCATATGGTTTGTGTCTTTCTCTGGCTGACTTACTTCACTTAATACTCTCTAGTTCCATCCACGTCATTGCAAATGGCAAGATTTCATTCTTTTTGTGGTTGGGTAATATTTTATATATGTATTTATATTTATATTTATATATAATATATATAATTATATATACATATATTATGCATATGTATAATATATGTGTATATATATATAAAATATATCATATATAATACATATATAGTATATGTATATATATGTATATATATGTATATAATACATATATAGTATTATACATATTATGCATATGTATAATATATGTATATATATAATATATCATATATAATACATATATACATATATTATACATATGCATAATATATGTATATATAATTATATATATAATATCGAATATATATTCTTTATTATTATATTTTATTCCATATATATATATTCTTCTTTATTCATTCATCAGTCAATGGACATTTCAGCTTTTCCCATATTTCAGATATTGTTAATAATGCTGCTATAAACATATAAACATCAGGGTGCATGCGCCCCTTCAAATTAGTATTTTTGTATTTTGTATCCTTTGGGTAAATACCAGTACAATTACTGGATCATAGGAAAGTTCTATTTTTAACTTTCTGAGGAACCTCCTTACTATTTTACAGAGTGGCTGCACCAGTTTATATTTCCACCATCAGTGCAAGATGGTTCCCCTTTCTCTGCATCCTTGCCAACATTTGCTGTTTTCTGTGTTAATTTTAGCCATTCTGATAGGTGTGAAGTGATATCTCATTGTAGTTTTGATTTTTATTTACTGATGATTAATAATGTTGGGCATCCTTTCATGTGTCTGTTAGCATTTGAATGTCTTCTTTGGAAAAATGTTTATTCATGTCTTCTGCCCATTTGTTAACTGAGTTATTTGTTTTTTGAGTGTTGCATTTGATAAGTTCTTTACAGATTTTGGATAATACCCCTTTATCACATATGTCATTTGCAAATATTTTCTGCCATTCTGAAGGTTGCCTTTTAATTTTGTTGTTTCCTTCACTATGCAGAACCTTTTTATCTTGATGAAAATCCAATAGTTGATTTTCACTTTCATTTTCCTTATGTTTAGAGACATATCTAGTAAGAAGTTGCTACTATCAGAGAGGTTGTTGCCTGTGTTCTCCTCTAGGGATTTGATGGATTTCTATCTCATATTTAGATCTTTTAACCATTTAGAATTTATTTTTGTATATAGTGTAAGAAAGTGGTCTAGTTCATTCTTTTTCATGTTGCTGTCCTATTGCTTCAGGAACTTTCTTTCATGTATGCTGTGTGCACTCTGTTGTTATGTTTTGCCTGGTCTTTCCCTCAGGTCAGGCTTCTGGGAGAATTTCTCCTTGCTTGTCGTGGGGATTGTTTGGATCTTGGTCGGATTATGGTGATTTTTAACTTAGTGTGCTCTTGTCTGTTTGTTAAAAGAGTCCTGATGCTATTTCCACTGGAGCTGAAAGTCTACAGAACTCTATGGTCAGTAAAAGTGGTGCTTGGGGGAATTTTTGCTAGTCTTCTGAGTGAGGGGCCCTCTGCTTTTGTTCTCAGGCATAGTTGTCCAAGAAAAGCAGCACCAGCAGATCACAGGGGAAGAGGATTTGGTACAAGATGCTTAGGTCCCCACTGTTGGTGCTGTGCTGCTTACTGAAGTTAGTTTATGCTGAGTGGCTAGGGGTAAGAAATGGCACCAGCCCCTCCCTCACCCTCAGAGAGCAGTGTTTGCACCTGCTGCTATTTGAAAGTCCTCCCAGAAGACTGAACAATCTCCCCTCATGTGCTCCAGGTGTCCTTCAGATCCCTGCCTTCATCCTGTCTGTGTCTGGCCCATCTAGAGGCCCTGTTGTGCAGTGCACTTGGGTTCTATCCCAGGCAGGCCTGCTGAAATTTGAAACTCCAAACTTTAAGGACCTGGAGTGGCACAGACTCATGCTCTCCTCTGGGGAAGGGTCTCACCATGCTGGGACTGATGCAGGTTTGTCCCAGAAAGGCAATCACACCAAAGGGTCAGAATGTGGAGTTTGGAATAAAGTGCAGCCAAAAGCTTTTGACCAGGTTAGCCACCATCACCTGGGGTCTCCATAACTATGCTGAGAGATGGGGGAGGGTAATGCTGCCTGCCAGCTCTTTTGTCCCTGGAGAGGCAGTGACACTTCTCACAGATGTGCTCTGAGAAGGGGGAACCATTTCTCCCAGTGCATCTGAGGGGATCCTCAGATCATGCTGTCTGCCGTTGGTGCTCTGCCCTCCTCCACAGGAGCACTCCAGCACCATCAGGGCTCCACACTGACCATGCAGCAGACCTCTAAAACTCTAGTCTTTGACTTCTACTGGTTGTAAAACTCATGAAAATCAGCGCCTCTTATTTTCCCAGTTAGTGGCTTTGGTTGTTTTCCTTGTGCAATACCTGGTATACTCTTCTCTCTATCTGTCGATCTCTCTCTCTACCTCCCTTTCTTTCCTATCTCTGTGACTAGGACTCCCTCCCCTCCACAGCACCCAGGGTCCGTTTCTTCACCAGGCCACATCTCTGACTTCTTACCTTCCACTAGGTGGGTTCTTCACTTCCTCTAGTTGTGTAGTTTGTTCTGTCAGTCCGCAGGTTGATTTATTGGGTATTCAGAATGATTTGATATTTATCTATCTGTGTTGGAGGGCGGAGGCAAGCCTATCGTCATCCTCCTACTCTTCCATCTTAGCTCCTCCTTCATCCTTTCCACCTTAACCACATTGGTTGGTTGATGAGGAGACCCTATTTTCAGTTAAAGCCAAAATTTGTGGAGGAAAAGTTAGGGAAAAGTTATTGTGACTTTTCCTTAGGGAAACAATTTATTGGATATAATACCAAAAGCAAGAAAAGAATATTACACTTTAATACAATATTAAATTCCATAAAAACTTTTAAGTTTTCCACTTTAAAAGAATATGACAATTTAATACAATATCAAATTCCATTTAAAAACTTTTTCTCTTGGGGCGCCTGGGTGGCTCAGTGGGTTAAAGCCTCTGCCTTCGGCTCAGGTCATGATCCCAGGGTCCTGGGATCAAGCCCCACATCGGGCCCTCTGCTCCGTGGGGAGCCTGCTTCCTCCTCTCTCTCTGCCTGCCTCTCTGCCTGGTTGTGATTTCTCTCTGTCAAATAAATAAAATATTAAAAAAAAAAAACTTTTGCTCTTCAAAAGGCATCAATAAGAATGGTAAAGAAAAAAAGTGATGTTTTTTCTGGATAGACCTTCTTTTACATGTTGTGCTTCACTGTAATATGTATTTTTACTCTTTCAATTGCAACAAGTATTGAGGCAAGTATTTATATTTACAAATAAATAAGTATGTTTAGATAATTTAAAAGTCATTTTTATATGTTACTGAGAGTGGAAATAGGCTAAGAACCTTGATGTTTTAATAGCTAGCAAAACGTTTTTTCCATGTTATTCATTTGTGGAAATATAAATCATATTAAAGTTATATTATGAATAAATATAATAATTAGGCTCAAAACAACCATTATAAAGTGCACATTTTCCAAAATATCAGTTTTAGCTATATAGAAATAGAATAGTATTCGTGTTTTGGGATAATTTAGTATATAGAATATATACTATGTAATAGCCATACAGATTTGGAATATTCATGTTTGGAATAATTTTTTATTACTGAGAGAATTACATTTTCCTATTGTTCTTTAATTCACATTTTTGAGGTAGGTAGTGAGAATTATTATGCCTCAATAGATGGAGACACTTATCTGAGAAAATTTCGTGTTTATATTTTTACCAGAGAAAATTTCATGTTTATATTCTTAGCTAGAGAAATAATAAATCCACTTTTAATATAAAGTGAGGTTTTAGCTGAGATAAATACATGATTTTTATAGCAAGCCAGTAATTTGCATAAAAATCAGAACTAAAATAAATAAAAATTTCAATAAGGTATGTCTATTTTTTTTTAAAGATTTTATTTATTTATTTGACAGACAGATCACAAGTAGGCAGAGAGGCAGGCAGAGAAAGAGGAGGAATCAGGCTCCCTGCTGAGCAGACAGCCTGATGCTGGGCTCAATCCCAGGACCCTGGGATCATGACCTGAGCTGAAAGCAGAGGCTTTAACCCAGAGGCGCCCCAGGTATGTCTATTCTTAATACTGAAATATACTTAGTTATATTTTCAAATAAGTTAGAGGATTATGTATTGCAATATAACATATAACACAACAGTTGCCAATTATGTAAATAATTAACAGTTAACCCCTTATAGATGATTCATTCTCTTTTAAAAATCTTCATATTTTGTGCAAATTCTTAAGGAATAAGATTTTTCAAATGTTGCAAAAAGTAGAAAATAAAATTTTCCATAAGATTGAATTATAAAAATGTACCATTTTATGGATTAATTTAGAGCAATAATGTAGATTATTTTTAGTTATCAATATATTTCAGTTTTCTTTCAGGAATTACTCAAGAAGTATACATTATCAATATGAATTGTACACATTTCCTACTTTAAAGAAAAATGATATTTCTTGACAAATTTTAATAATATATTTCTAGAAAGATATTCAATTATAGTAATTGAATTATAGTAAAATCCTGAAAGGACAAATTACTAAAAGAGCAAACACAAAAATGCCTAAAACCGATGATAAGATAAAGCCTGTATTTTTCTTGCTGAAACATCTGGTATTTAAGACATTTGTATAAAATATTTTTATTATTTATATTTAGTGAGTTTTACTGGATAGATTTTTATATGGAGAATGTCACATATATATTTAAGTTAAAAATGAACTTGACGGGGCGCCTGGGTGGCTCAGTGGGTTAAGCCGCTGCCTTTGGCTCAGGTCGTGATCTCAGGGTCCTGGGATCGAGTCCCGCATGGAGCTCTCTGCTCAGCAGCGAGCCTGCTTCCCTCTCTCTCTCTGCCTGCCTCTCTGTCTACTTGTGATCTCTCTCTGTCAAATAAATAAATAAAATCTTAAAAAAAAAAAAAGAACTTGACTTGTAAAAGATACCAGAAATACAACAAAAGCCCAACCAAGAACACGATTAAAACAACATAAAAATCAAAGAATTTCTAAGATCATGTTATCAAATTGATAAAAATTCACTTAGATATACCTCAAAATTATTCATAGAACTATAAAAGATGCAGGTGAGTACAATATAGCTATAAATTGGAGCAAACTCATGAGTGCAATATAAAAACAACCTTTGAATCAAGTAAGATAGCTGAAGGCATTCAGATAACAAGTATGAAATAATGATAAACAGTTTATTCAAAGTCAGTGTGGAATCATGAGCTACTAAAATTTTACTGCTATGGTGTCAGATCACTATACCAAACATTATATACTTTAAAAATAGCTTATTCACTACCTTGATTCATAAATATTGTAAGTTGTGATATTGACAACTAGAGGAATTTTCCTAGATATCTATCTTTTGTAACTTTAGACTTTTTCATTGACATTCTGAATTTCTGCTAAAGAGTGATGTGGGAAAAAAATGAACACATATCATCAAGTAAGATAAATAAAATAAAATGATTAGATATTCCAGAATTGTTTGATTTGAGTAATCACAATATACATTTTGTATTTTAATTAAAATGGTAAAGACAAACATTGTAGAATATTATATTATATTCTCTATGTATTAGCATTTTGTTATGTGAAATCTGGTTTCTATCTCCAAATAATTTGGGTCTTCAAGTACAAGATTTTGATATTCCACATTCTGGAATAAATGCATATGATGGAAATAAGTTTATATTATAAGGTTTAGTTATTATAATTTAGGTTCCCAAGTCAAGAAGATAATATATGAAAAAGTGGAAATATAAGGTTTTATTATTATGACTCATATTCTTAATATCCATGCCTGAAATAGTTTATATCACATATATATTTATCAATTCAAGTGTAATTGTGTATGTTTATAAATATGAGTATGTTTCATTTTAGTTTCAAAATATTAGCCAAAAATAAAAAAGTTTAATCTACCTTTAAAAAAATTTAACAACTTTAAAAATGACAAATCTATTAAACAATAAATCAGTATTTTTATAGAGTATTTTTTATAGATATGCATTGAAGCTCCATGAAGATTTTCTTGAAACTTCTTTCTGTCCACAGAATAGAACCAGTGCTTTCTCCTTCATGACCAACCATAATTCTCTTATGAATTTAAAAATTCTTTATGTGTATAATTTTAATGCCATGGGCCATGTTTCTATCATTTTGTAAACCCAAAGAATGACACTAGAATAACCTCAATACAACATTGTTAACTAAGATGATAACATAAAATTTTATTTGAATGTAAATTTTGGATAATTAGGGAGAACTCGTATGAATATCAGAGCAACTTGAAACAGTTGAAAATCAAATGGTGAGGATGACACATTTTATATTAAATTCAGAAAAATTAAGAATAATGTTCAAAAGATTTGGAAGTAAAAATATACCAGTGCCAATTTGACTCCTCACTAATCTAAGAATATAAAGGATTTTACGAAATCAGAGAGCACCCTCTCTTTCAAATCAATATGCTTTTATTTTAAACTCCTTTTTCTTTTGCAATAACTTTAGATTCAATGAATAGTTGCCAAGAGCTGCAATAAATCACTGCATATCCTTTACTAGCTTTCTTGCATGCTGCATAACTGTGCTACAATTACCAAACTAATAAGTTAACATTGGGTTAATACAATGGTACAATACCATTAATTAAACTACAGACTTTATCTGGATTTCACCAGAATTCCCTCCAGTGTAATTTTTTTCTAAGCCAGTATCCAATCCAGAATATAATGTCATACTTTGTTGTCATGTCACCTTAGTATCCTCCGGTCTATGACAGCTTCTTTGCCTTTCATTGTTTTTCATGACCTTAACACTTTTAAATAGTGTAGGTTGAGCAGTCTGTAGAATTCCTCTTTTTGGGTTCGCCTGATGTTTTCTATTGATTAGATAGGGGTCATGGATATTTTTAATTTCACCCAGATGGAGTGTCCGTCACTATACAAGTGAGAACATATGTCAACATGAATTTTACTAGTGATGCTAACACTGATCAAAATTAAGATTGTGTCTATCAGATTACTATGTCTGTACAATATTCATATCTATAATTTTTTCCCACTATATTCATTAGACCTCTCTAGGTAACTCTTCAGGGGAGGCAAATTAAGCTCCAACACTGGGAAAGAGGAATATCAAAGAACATAAGTGAAAAAAAATGTTAAAATATATGTTAAAAGCATGTGAAAGCAAACACTGGATTAATAAATGTTATTTGGGATACACCATAGGGACTATGTAAATATCTTATTTCTACTTAAAGTTTCACCCATTATTTATATTTTTGTCTGGGTATAATGTACTTCATTGATAGTACCAGACAAGGTAGGGCTCTTTAAGCTGACCTCTTCTTTAGGGTTCTGGGGTAGAAGATAAAGATGGTAGAATCTCAAGAGTGGTAAAAGATTGAGTTGAGGCAAAACCTCTCTCTTTCTCTTATGCTATTACTGTAGCTGGTTGACCAGGAGGCTCTTAACCCTCAAAGCCATCTGGATCTTAAGGTCTGCCACCCTGTTGCGGTATCCAAAAACCCGTTATTATTTTTTTAAATTTTAATTCCAGTATAGTTAACATAAGTTAGTTTCAGGTGTACAATATAGTGATTCAACCATTTTATATATTACTCAGTGCTCATCATGAAAAGATTCCTGATAGTACCCTTCACCTATTTCACCCATTGCTTCACTTACCTCCCTCTGGGAACCATCAGTTTATTCTCTATAGTTAACTGTCTGCTTTTTGGTTTGTCTCTTCTTTTCTTTATGTTTTTTGTTTCCTGAATTCCACATATGAGTGAAACCATGTTGAATTTGTCTTTCTCTGACTGATTTATTTCACTTAGCATTACACCCTCTAGCTCCATTCATGTTGTTACAATATTTATTAGTGAATCCTACCTACAGCATTTATTGCTGAAGTGTTCTAATGATGATTTTTCTATTTCTTTGGTTTGTCCAGTACTATGTGTGTGTGTGTGTGTGTGTGTGTGTGTGCTTGGATATAATTAACTATTTTTGGTTGGCTCTTATACCTGTATGACACCGAGGGGTTCAACTCCTGGTTAAAAACCTGTGTGTAATTCTTCAGGCCTGATTGTAGACAGTGACTAAGGCCTTACCTGGAGGGCCTCATGGGAAAAATCTGCCCTCTCTAGATTAGACTTAGAGCACAGATAATTGCAGTCTCTAGAAGGAGTTGACATCAAGGACTAATGTTCTTCCAGATCCCATTAGATGCCTAGCATATTTTCACTTCTAGGTCCCCAAACCCCAGCATGTTCATTTTATGTCTCTTTATCAGATGCCTTAGGCAGAAGTCTTCTTCAGGTATATCTCCTAAGGCCTCTTTTTGGGGACAGAGTGGGAAAGAGGCAAAAACCTTAACGACACTTTTCCGCTTCCTGACTCATTATTCAATATTTTCCCATTCCTAGTCCTCCAGTTAGGCTGCTCCCTGACCCTGGGGTTCATAAAACTGCAAGAGTCTTTTGTTTGTGGCTCCTTTAAGGGTGAGATGGCCACCACATTAACCACGTTTGTGCTGACACACCTGATTCTCAACCTGCGGAATTTGCAGGACAGATTATCAGAGAAAAGAGATTCTGGAAGGGTGGTGAAGGAAGTTTGTTTCTAAGTTCCTTTTTTTTTTTTTTTTTAACTGAGAGCTGTTTGTAAGTTCAAGTCAAAGCTCAGACTAGCAGAAAGAAGACACTGTGATGCTGATAGCTAACAGGGTTACTAGGAGTCATGTAGTGTTGGGGACATTGGAATTCCCCAAATGAAGAGTGAAAAGACCTTGTTTAATATCTCGGGTATTCAGGTGAGACAAGCTGAAGGTCAAATAATTAAAGGCCAAACCCTAGACTATAGACCACAACTTGTTACTAGAACCTAACTGAAAAAAACTGACTAAAACAAGACTGAAATACACCAGTAGAACAAAACATAAAACCAGACCTGGGAAGATCAAGAGGATCCACCAATAGTAGGATTGCATGCCATAACAATATTCAACACTCCTAAAAAGAAGATAATATAATTAATGTCCACAATGTCTAACATATAATTGACAAAATCCTGGATATGTAAAGAAATAGAAAAATGTGACTATTAAACCACTACTATATCATTAAAACAGATTATAAGATGACCCAGAAGTAATAGAAACTTTAATTCAACTATTACATAAATTTTGATAAATTGAAGATATATGGTCAAAATCCCTAGAATAAACAATAAAAGTATTTAAAAACAGATGTATACAAATTAGTAGATGTAAAAACAGAAGGCATAATACAAAACAACTATTTGGCCAAATAAAAACAACACATATATACATACACACACAAATAATACACACAAGGAAGAAAAAAATCTAGGTAAACTACTTGGCACTAATACAAAATGACTTAAAGTTGGAATCATTTTATATGTATTAAAATTTAATGGAATAAATAAAAATTATCATCACCAAAATCATCATTTTAGGTATTTAAAACATTTAAATGATTATATAATTATTTTAATCTAATTTATTTTTTTATACTCAGGCAGTCTTTTAGTGTGTATGTTTTTGCTTTATAATATACTGGCTTCCCAAAGTATTTAAAAGTATATATTATATTTTGGTAATGGTTTTGCTTTATTGTGCTCAATTTCCAAGTATGTCTACAGAAGGCAAAGTGAAAAGCTTCTAATGATGGAAATAGTAATTTTTTAGTAGTATAAGTTTGTTTCATTTACTTTTACTACCCATAAATATAGAAGAATGATGATAGTAACAGCAAAATTTGTATTTTTTAACGTAAGTACACTAATTTCAGATTTCAATTATATTGTGAAAATAGCATTGCTAGATCATACTACTACTATTAAAATTTTGCCAGAAAAGATATTTTAAATGGAAAACTATTACTATTATTTGTGGCAAATATTTTAAACATCTGTCCCATATAAATATTGGATTCTAACACTGATTTTGTCCCTTTCCTTCAAAAGCAGCCTAGATTGTTCATAACCAAAACAAATGTGACTTCATTTTCAAGTTAAAAAACTTGAAGCATAAAGACATAACCATGTATATTATTAATAAAAGTCGAGTATGCTTTCAGTGAAAAATAAGCATTTTGATTTCTATTGCTAAACTGACACAGAAATCTCAATTATATAGCCAACATTCACAATTTGCAGGGTATTGTACCAATATGGCACTAAAGAAGATCAAACTGAAAAAAGAAAAAAAAAAGAATTAATAAGAATTAATACATTTACAGGGCCTGGGTGGCTCAGTGGGTTAAGCCTCTGCCTTCAGCTCAGGTCATGATCTCAGGGTGCTGGGATTGAGCCCCACATTGGGCTCTCTGCTCAGCGGGGACCCTGCTTCCCCCCCCCTCTGCTTACCTCTCTACCTACTTGTGATATCTGTGTGTCAAATAATAAAATCTTCAAAAAAAAAAAAAGAAGAATTAATACGTTTAGTTTACTATATTGTTTTCTTCCAATTAGGAATTGCTGTCAATTACTGATTAATCATTTCTAGAGCATTTAATCTCAAGCACTTTTTTTTTAATTTGTTTATTTTCAGCGTAACAGTGTTCATTGTTTTTGCACCACATCCAGTGCTCTATGCAGTACGTGCCCTCCCTATTACCCACCACCTCGTTCCTCAACCTCCCACCTCCCGCCCTTTCAAAACCCTCTGGTTGTTTTTCAGAGTCCATAGTCTCTCATGGTTCATCTCCCCTTCCAGTTTCCCTCAACTCCCTCTCCTCTCCATCTCCCCATGTCCTCCGTGTTCTTTGTTATGCTCCACAAATAAGTGAGACCATGTGATACTTGACTCTCTCTGCTTGACTTATTTCGCTCAGCATAATCCTTCCAGTCCCGTCCATGTTGCTACAAAAGTTGGGTATTCATCCTTTCTGATGGAGGCATAATACTCCATTGTGTATATGTACCACATCTTCCTTATCCATTCATAAGTGGATAATCAGTATATCTTTGCTGACTTTGACCTCTTGTAGTTAACCGTTATGGTCTTTCTATAAACTCTGTCTTCTCTTGGCCAAATCTGTGTTCTATTTGACATCTGACTTTGACACTCAGGACTTCCTGCTTTTTTTTCCCTCCATAAACATTACCTTCTCAGTATTTTGCATTGCCTAGCTTGTTAAGAAACGGAATATTTAGGGACACCTGGGTGGCTCAGTTGGCTAACTGTCTGCCTTAGGCTCAGGTCATGATCCCAGGGGTCCGGGGGTAGAGTCCCATATTGGGTTCCTTGCTCCATGGGGAGGCTGTTTTTCCCTCTGCCTCCTCTGCCTGCCACTCCCCGTGCTGTGCTCTCTCTTTCTCTCCCTCTCAAATAAATAAATAAACAAAATCTTTATAAAAAAAGGAATATTTAACTAAAATAATTAACCAGGAAAATGATTTAATATAATGCCCGTGACATTCTTATATAGTGTTCTTTGAGAAGTAATTGGACTAAGAATATATTTTCTGAAGTAACTATAGCATAAATTCATTACACTGAACACCACAAAAGTGAAGCTGAAAAAACAGGAGGATGTGAAAAATAACTATTTCTGTAGAATATGAGCGGCTCCCTGCTGTATTACAGTACTCCACCAATTAACACAAGACAGGAAGAAATGTTATTTCTTGTAGCCCAGATGGAATTTTTATTATTTGGTTTTGTAAACCATTTTTCAGGGAATGTACTTTGTCATTATTTTAATCACATTAACCTTGTGATCATCATTCTAGGGCAAATGCTGAATGATGGTCATTTCACTGACTATGCAGTTTCAACTGGTAAAGTGGATTTTAATTATGTCTGGCAGCAGAGGTAAGAATACCATTCTACCCATTCTACTCAGATAAGATTATTATAGAAGGCTGTCCAGTTCTTCTGATATCTGGTGTCCTCCATGCAAGATACAAGAGAACAGGTGAGCAAATGGAAAAAAAAAATCAGAATTTATATTTACTAGTTATTAACTTGAAAAAAATTCTAACGTTCCTAAATAAAATCAGCTAAAACACCAGACTGATTTTTGACAAGGTACTCAACATACCTTCTTGAAACTAGATAATTTACTGGTATTTTAGAATAAATATTGAACTCAATCACCACCAGAAATTTCACAGTCAAATTGACTGTATTCCTTTGACCTGTCTATTTAAAACACAGAGATAAGAAACTACTAATTCCATTTTCACAAGGAAATTTAATTACCAGATCCTGTTTGTAAGAATTTAGACTGTATTTTTTTATTATAAATTATAAAACACAAAGTAATTCTGGAGTATAATTTGAGTTAAATGATATATTTTTATTTTATTTCATTTAACTATTTTTTTAATTTTTTCAGTGTTCCAAGATTTGTTGTCCATGCACCACACCCAGTGCTCCATGCTATATGTTCCCCCTTATTACCCACCTCTATTTTTATAGTCTTCCCTTATAGCAAAATCAATTTCATGAATTATGTTTCAAATATGTATTTTTAAATTTTTTCTCCATATATTCCACTGACTTATTCATTTATCCCAGGTTTTTTGTTTGTTTGTTTTGAGGCATTAGTAAGTTTGAATACTGAAATCTAATGTAGCTTGAAGTTTAATGGGAGAATTTTTAATTTTTTAAATTGATAATGCTAAGAAATTGATAATTCTAACTAAGCACAGTTAATATAGATGTGTATGTACATACACATATTATCTATACTCAGATTGATACATACATACTTAACATACATCTGTGTGTTTATCTATCTAACCACTGTGAGATAGACTGAATTGGCAGGCAAATGAAACTTAAAATAAGTCAGAGAATCACAGAGTGTAGACAGTATATCTCCTAGTTAGAAAAGGATTATGCATTCAGAAGAAAAGCATAATCATTTCTTCATGTGATTTTTCTTACTTTATCCTTTCATTTTCTTTAGCACTTAAAACAAAACCCTTAACTTTAAACATTGTCCCCATTAAATGTTAAGTTTGTCTAGCTTTGCTTTATTTTAATCACAATGTCTTACCTTCATATGCTGTGATGACATGCTACTAGCTAAACAGAATTTTAATATGGTATAGAAAGATTAATATTGCATTTTATCTGACACTTTTTATTGCAGCGGAGATATTTTAGATATTCTCAAAGTTATTTACTTTACGATAAATAAAAGGTATGGAGAAGAAGTTTTAAGGGAAATCAATCATAAATATTCAGACATTTGGCTTATTATTTTTTTGAAGTAAAAATTACAATTAACCTCTCCTCATTTTGGAGGAGCTGATCCTATTTTTGCAGGGGTTTCAGCAGAATTTATGTAAGTTTTAAAGATTATAGGTGTTGTTTAATGAGTATTATTTATAGTTTTGAGTTAGTCATTTGCACATGCACTTTATGTATTTAATATTACTGAAATCAAAACTACATAAACATGAGTTATCTTTATAAAATGCTCTATGTGTTTCATTCCTTATGGCAACTTAATGCAGTGATGCTTTATAACACACCAAGCAGCAAATGTTTCTTAACTCTCAATTATTTTATTGAAGTAAGCAGATTTCTGACAACCATCTGTTTAGAGTGTGCTTATTTCTGTTAATAAATCCATTTGAAAGTGAAATAGTCATTAAAGCAAGGAAGTAAGCATAGCATCTCTGGGAAGTTGGAGCTATATATATTTTGTGACACATCCTGTGCAACTTTAGTTATAGAGGTACAAAATGGGTGGAAAATTTGTACTAAAATTTAAAAAAATATTTTATTTATATTGGGCTAATACAAATATCTTTATTGCAAACCAATTAAGAATATATTTTAGTTTTAAAAATTTACATAACTTGCATTAATATCAGAAAGGTATAATGAAGCATTAACAGCATTTTTGGCACTTCATTACTCTGAATATTTCATGTTTGCACCTTTTTTTAACTCTGTGTTTTCTTTCTCTAGCATCCCCAAATGCTATGTATTTTATTGACTACTTGAATGTAGCTAATTAATTGTTTTTAAGATAATATGTGGTAACTCTGCTCAAGTGAACCAGGAACGTTATAAATTATATAAATGTTTGAATATGCTCACTCTGGAACATATGAGATAGAATTGCTTGGTGGGAATCAACTTGATCACAAATCAATGTCTGCAATTCTAGGTGTCAGCCAATTCAATTTCATCGATATTTAAAATCATTTTTTATTTTGTTTTCAATGGAATCTTTATGTAACTCTCATGTTTCCTAGTTTGCATTCAGATACATCTTATACTGTACCTGGGTTTCCTTTCTTGGTGAAGACTGCCTAGATTTGTAAGGTGTTTTTCACAGTTTGCAAAATGCATTTCTTTTTGCATTCTATATTCTCTGTTTAAAGTTAGATCAAACCAAACATACCTTTCATTTTTAAAAAAATTTTAAAAAGACTTTATATATGTATATATATATGTATGTACGTATTTGGAGGGGATAAGGCCAAGGGAGAGGAAGAGGGAAAGAATCCTAAGGAGACTGTACACTGAGTGTGGAGCCTGAAGCAGGGGGCTAAATCTCAGGACCCTGAGATCATGACCTGAGCCACAAACCAGGAGCTGGATGCTTAACCAACTGGGCCATGGAGGCATCCCCATACCTTCCAAATTTGATGAAAAATTTGGGAAGACATTTTTGTCATATGTTAACTAATAGAAACCATGTTTTTCAGTCACCTTTTCATTAATAGTTTAGGCAGCCTAGGAAGATATGAAAAGTTCTTTTGAGGGAAACATGATGAAATAAAAATGGTCTATGGAGAATAAAAGTTTAAAAGTATGTTCAAACATCTCAACTAGAACATGCCTAAATCTCCTCACATAGATATTTCTTTAATCTAATCAAATTACTACTAGGACCAGATGATGAGGATGGAAGACCCATGCTTTGATTCTTTGATATGATGACAAGGCTGACCTGGGAAGTAGAAAAATCATCATCTAAACTAGACTAATATCTCTGTCATTAAAAGCTGAGTGAGGGACACCTGGATGGCTCAGTGGGTTAAGCCTCTGCCTTTGACTCAGGTCATTATCTCAGGGTCCTAGGATTGAGCCCCACATTGGGCTCTCTGCTCAGCAGTGATCCTGCTTCCCCCTCTCTCTCTCCCTGCCTCTCTGCCTACTTGTTATCTCTCTCTCTCTCTCTCTCTATCAAATAAATAAATAAATAAATAAATATTTTTTAAAAAGCCAAATGGGAATGGTCTATGGGTATATCAGCAAGAATATCTTAATTGATCTAACATCATCAAGAAACACAAAAATTCAGGATGCCAACTGAGGAAGGAGGTCACAGCAGAATTTATGCTGTGCTTATACTTGGAATGATCAGCCATGCAGAGTCAGAAGCAATATAAGTGGCATAGTTGGGTGATAAAATAAGGAAATATCAGATTAATATCACTCCTAACAGAATATAGATATGAGATGTTTGGGGAAGATAATTAAGAAAATACTATCAAAAAGTTGAAATTGATTTTTTTCTAAAAATCTCACCTACCCTTTACCACATAGGAAGAGAAAGGGAGCTTCCATATGCCTCCTTGTCTGTGAATGTTACCTCCTATTATATTCCAATAGAAAGTGATAAGACCCTTTCCCATATAATAGAATACCTAAATTACCAAAATTTTATATATCATATGACAATATGTATAAAGATCACTTTTGACTATTTGCATTCTGGTTTGTAAGAGACTACAACTAATTTTATTTTTCAGATTATTCATGAATAACCAAATCATTTTATTATTTTATCAAAGTAAATGGACAAAAGGCTGGTGACACAGATAATCTACTTCAAGAAATATGAAAAACGTTATTAAAAGTATAGTCATAGAATGAACACTAGGCCAACTCTGAGATACAGAAATGATTCAATATAGAACCTAAAAATATTCACAAAAATCGGTTAGTATCAGTAAAACTAGATGAGTAAGATGAGTAATATCAGTAAAACTAGATGAGTAAGATAGTCTTACATATGGGGAAAATAAAAAGCATCAATAAAACAAGAAAATATGTGAGGAATCTTCAGAATTTTTCTGCACAAAATAGATTAAATAGAGAAATGCTGAGTAGAAAATGTTTTGTCTCTCTATAATTCCTTCAGTGCAGGGATTCTCCCCCAATACATTTGTTGCTAGTGAGCCTCTAAATCATAGGACCCATCACCACTGGCACAGAGATGGATAGATGACTTGCATAGTCATAGGAGCCCATCAAATCTAAAAGCACTGAGTGATGGAATGGGTAAGAAATGAACCCAAGTAAAGTTCTAAGGCTACTGAAATAAAATAATTCTGACTTATGATTGCCCAAGTTAGTTTTAAGTATGCATAAGGCTTCTACTAAATTGAAGTTGAAAATAAAATAGTTTAAGTCATGTGTCTAATGATGTGGTATTAGTTGATTATAAGTTAGTTTGGGTACAAATGCTGATCCTGTAATACCCAGCTGAATATAACAATTCTTGGTTAACCCACAGTGAAGAAGCTAAATTTTACCTTAAGTATATTGGGCCTCAGATTATTTTTCACTGATGCTGAAGTTTACAGGAATTTATAGAAATATTACCAGGATGTAGGAGTAGGTTGGATACTTCTTGTTCTTTCAGGTAATAGGTATATTTAATTAAATGCTATGGTATTTAAAGTACAGAAAATATGAACATGGAATTTATTGCCCTTTTTTTAGTCCAGAGTAACTCAAAGTGAATCATTGTTAGTTTATCATATGACTTACTGACTTGCATAATCATTTAAATTTTTTTTTTTAATCCTAAGATAGTCCCCTTGACCAATGGTTGTGGATAAAACTATGAAAGATAATATTGTTATATGGGAAAACACAGATGCTTGAGGGGATTTTGATCCTCTAAGCCTTTCAAAAGGCATTCTGGTTTTTACTTCCTACATGATAGAAGAAATAATTTCTTTGCATTAAATACCTAGGTTAAGAGTAAATATGGGGTTTCATTGGGAATAAAATTTACAGTTTCATCTATGTCAGGTATATTGATTCAGAACAAAAATCTAAGTTGAGTGGTGAAACATGTGGCTTCTGGCAGGTACTAAAGCATTTTGCTAAAATAAAATCTGAATTTAAAAAACAGATTATAATCCTGGACCATGATTTGCATAATGTTTATATCTGTCTAGGAGTCAAAGGATTGGCAGCCTCTGTAGATTTTAAGAGGACTGAATTACAAATGATACACTAGCCTAATAAACAGTTATTTTTATTAAATAAACTACAGTTTTGTTTTGGGATAATACGGATTTAGCATACTTTACCTCTCTCACTTAATAACAGTGGTACAAATGGGACAGAATGCAACTATATGAAGACTGTGCAGAGTAAATAGCAGTATGTGAGGCAGCAATAAGCATCAAGGTCCGAAGTATGACCAAACTGGCTATGAATTTACCATTTCTTTCCCTCCAGGAAAGGAGGAAAGGCTCAGTATAACTGTAATATAATCTATAATCCAAAATGAGCTCAGTGGCACAGAAAGTTCTAGTCCTATAGTTCTAGCTTGAGGATACAAACAGGAAAATACTTCTTCACAATGAAGAAATATAGTTATTTTTCTTTCCTCCCTTTTCTCCATTATTTCCTCTTCCTTTCCATAATAATTATCCAACAGTGGCAGCAACCAGAAGAAGAGTCCAATAGGACCCTAAACTTTGAAAGAAGGAAACTCTCAGAGTTGAGATCCCATGACAGTGGAACTACCCTTATTGCTATCTACTTTTTTCTCCTTTTTTGCCCTTCCAGTGCTAGACCATGGATGTGTTACCAACATGAAATAACATGGAAGAGTGAAGTACATATAAGCTCAGGTTGCTAGCAGGATGACCAAAAAGAGTATGACCAAAAAGGGGAGCTGCAGGAATCAGAAAAAGTTTGGGGAAAATGATGGAGATGACGAAACTCATAAAAGTAACGCCTTAAAACTCCAAAATTTTACCTGACCCACAGGTGCAGTGGGTCAACAGCAGATTGGATGACAGTAGAAGTATGAAGCAGCAAATTGGAAGATAAAGCAATGGACTAACCTGGGAAATGACAATGAAAAGAAAAAAAATTTTAAAAGAATGAAGACAACTTAAGGGACTTCTGAGAGAACATCAAGCAGAATAACATTTACATTATTATTACATTATTGGTGCCCCTGAAGGATAAAGATAAAGACAAATGGGCAGAAAAATTATTTGATGAAATATTATTTGATGAAAACTTCCCTAATCTAGGAAAGGAAACAGGCATCCAGGTCTAGGAAGTCCAGAGAGTTCTAAATAAAATTTACCTAAAGAAAGTCTTATGAACATACATCATAATTGAAATGTCAAAAGTTAAAGACAGAGGATCTTAAAAGCAGCAAAGGGAAAATAAATTGTTGAGCATCATAAAAATCCCATAAGGCTATCGAGCAGATTTCTCAGCAGAAATTTTGCAAGCCGGAGAGAGTGGCATGACATATTCAGAGTAATTAAAGGAAAACAAAACAAAACCACCACCAACAATAACAACAACAAAAACTTAACAAAGAGTACTCTACCTGGCAAGGTTATTATTCAGATTTGGAGGAAAGAGAGTTTTTCAGACAAGCAAAAGCTAAAGAAGTTCATCACTACTAAACCAGCCTTAGAAAAGCTACCATATGATCCAGCAATTCTACTATTGTGTATCGCTCTGAAGAAAACTAAAATACTTACTCAAAAACATATATGCACTCCTGTATTCACTACAACATTACTTAGAATAGCCAAGATATAGAAACAACCTAAGTGTCCATGAACAAGTGAATGGATAAAGAACATGTGGTATATATCCACAATAAAATACTACTAGGACATAAAAAATGAAATTGTACAAATTGCAACAACATGGATGGATTTTGAAGGTATTATTCTAAGTGAAACAAATCAAAGACAAACACTGCATGATTTCATTTATATGCAGAATTGTAAAACAAAACAAATGAATAAAACAAAACCAAAATAAAACCCATACAGGGAACAAATTGGTGGTTGCCAGAGGGGAGGAGCATTGGGGGGTGGTGTGAAATGGGTGACGTACAAACTTCCAATTATAAAATAATTAAGTCATGGAGATGAGGGTACAACATGGGAAATATAATCTGTAGTATCATAACTTTATAAGGTGGAGGGTAACTAAACTTATTATGGTCACCACTTTGTAATGTATACATGGTTGTACACCTGAAACTAATATATTATATGTTATTTATACCTCAGTTGATAAATTTTTAAAAAGGAGGTGTTTCAGAATTCAAAATCAACACTTACCATTGGAAATATATTTGAGTGATTTTTGATAATGTGTTATTTTCTTGATAAAGATTTTACCTTAAAAGGGCAAAGTCTATTTCTGACTTTAATGAACTATTACCAGTGCTTAGTCCAAATGACAAATAGTAAATATTCTTAAATATGTTTAGTGATAAAAGCAAGAATTAAATAAAATTTATTTTCATTTTCAAAAAATTTTTAATGTATACCTTTCTCCTATTCTAAGTGTTTTATAATTATTTCATTATAATAAAGCTTTGTTGGGACCTAATTTATTTATATGTCTTCAACTTTCAATATTTTGATAAAACCATTACAGCATAATTCTGTCTTTATTGTACTTCACATTTCACATCATTATAACATGTTAAAATTTTACTAGTCTATCAAACTATGTTTTTAATTTGTTTAACAAAAAATAAGTAGAATTTTGTATAGAATATTCTAACTATAATCTGATTTTTCTAATGCTTAATGTTAAATTTAACTTCTGGCAACTATATTAACACTTTATGTTCAGTCAAATGATTTAATATATAGTATCCCAGTACCTTTAAAAGGGTAGTAAAAATTTTGAATGTGTCTTTTCTCATTCATTTCCCCTTACAGGCTTTACAAATGGCTATATAGTTAGACAATAACAAGGCAGTCAAATAAGTCATTGTGTTTAATTATTCAATAGATATTTATGGAACACTATTATGTGTCAGCAATGTGATAGGCATTAAGAAAAAGTCAAAGAAGAATAAGTCATGCTCTTTGCCCTTGGCATGTATTCAATCTCTCTGGCAAGAAAAGTGCATGATGAGGAAGTGCAATCCATTGTAATGAGTACTAAAAGAGGGACAAAGGAAAAATTATTTTAACATCAAGGCAGCATCTCCAGATAAGTAAGGATAAAAGCTTTGATTAAGTGTTCTTTATGCATACCCATGAAGAATAAGTTTATCAGTCAGAAAAAAAGGAGAAACAACTATAGACTACAAGTACAGAGACATATAAAGGTATGGAGGTGGTGAGAACTTTTAAGATGTCTCTTAGCAAATTTCAATGTTTAGCACAGTATTGTTAATTATAGTCATACAGCCAGTCAGTTAAGCATCTGCCTTCAGCTCAGGTCATGATCCCAGGGTCCTGGGATACTGGGCTCCTTGCTCATTGGGGAGCCTGCTTCTCCCCTGCCTGCTGCTCCCCCGCTTGTGCTTGCTCACTCAGTCAAATAAATAAATAAAATCTTTAAAAAAATTATAGTCATTATGCTGTACATTTCATCTCCAGAACTTATTCATCTTATAACTGGAAGTTTGTTACCCTTTGACTAGTTTCACTCATTTCCCCAGCCCCCCAGTTTTATAATTTTATATGAACAGAGAAGACTGCAAGGAGGGATTCAGAATATGAGTTAAATACAGCAACAGATGAAAGGACAGAATCCTAGGCTGTGTAAAGCTTGATTGGAATCAAAGTCATATATAAGAGGATTGCAACTTTTTTATGAAGATACAAAAAAGAAGGAGATTTGGCTGGCTTTATCTAGGATCTAAGTTGTGAACTGAAGTTTTTCTGAGTTTTTCTGAAGTTTTTCTGAATGGCAGTTTCCATGCCTTTCAAAGCCCTTAAGGAGATTACTCTACTTGTATACTCAGTGTAAAGGCCCAGAGATTGTGATTATTATAATGGTAGCAGGACACCGGAGGCTATGTTCAGGTACAGAACATCAGGTGATTATACATTTTATATTGGATATTTTTTATGCCCTGCTTTTGAAATGATATGAAATTTATATGATTCAATAAATGCTTGCGATTTATTTTTATTTATCATCATCTGTAGGTATGATAAATATTAAGAATGCAGGGCAATATGAAAAGATTCTCTTTTTGTCCTGACCTGAGTTATCATACAATGGTCATCAGTATTGAAGCCTACAACAATGACTTAAACCTTTGAAACACCTTAAAAATCTTCAGGTCCATTAAGTCTATCAATGTCTTCAGATACATGCCAAGTTTACAAAGATTCTTGTAAGCACAGTCTTCCGAAAAGGAAAGAACGAACATTCTCAATTACCTTGATGCTGAGGCCTTACTGTCTCCACATCCACCTGGAACAAATTTTATCATACATAAATATGGCTTACTCATTTCCATAAATGTACCATTGAGGAAATGTAAAGATGGTATTAAGCTAACTGTGAATAAGTTTGAATTTTATTTACTTAGGAACATTTTTTAAAAACCAAAGAAGTGCTTGAAAAGAACACATGGCTCAATTATTTATCAGCAGAGAATATTGTTTTAATGACAATGCCATTTTCATTAAGATCTCAATTTTAAAATCCAGAAAGATATCTTTGGTTATCATTCACTACAATAAAGCTTGTTTTTTTTTTTTTTTTACCATATATCAATTTCTGTATGTAGTCGTTATTTCCAAAATCATAATATTGCTTTAATATTCTCAATATCCTTGAGATATATTTCAAATATAAATATCTTAACATTTAGATTAAAAATAAAACTATGGGAATTTTTATAAATTCATTAAGAGTATGAAAATTCTATGCAAATTAAAACAAAAAATATGAACTGCATGGGGGATGGCGAGACGACATTTATGGAAGACTTTGATTAGCTATGCTTTTCTTTTTTATTTTCTCCCCAGGGTTGCCAACTTAAGCTCAAATGAACTGTATTGATTATAAAAAAAAAAGCTATATCTTGTACTTGACTGTTGTTACACACTTTATGAGTGGAAAAGTCCCAGGATATGATATTTATTCTTGCTGAGTTGCAGAATATAACAGCATGATGCAAATATATCTCAGTAAATTATGAAATATGCATATTTAGCTTTTTTGGAAGTTTTCCATATGAAAGTTTTACGTGAGTCTGGGAGGAAGTATTTTCAGTGCTCAGGAGGTTGTGATCACAGCTGCTTTGCAGGAGAGTAATAGCCAAATTAGCAGTTTTTTCTCTTCTATAAAGCAGCAGCCTCCTCAGTTTATGATCAACCAATTGATTGGACAATGGAGGTTCTAGTACGGACATCTTAGTGTGTGTTTGATCTTCACAAATCATTCTTAGAAGGCAAGATTTTGTGATAAGCAAAATGTAGTGTTTTCTTTTTTTACTGCCCATTGTAATATAGTAAACATTTCATCTTAGTTTTAAACTGGTACTTTTTCGTTGTTTTTGTTTTGTTTTAGCTTTGGTTTTGCTGATTCTTTGGCAGTTATTCCAGGATACTTAAAAAATTCTGCTGATGTTCCACATTAAACGCTAGTAGAAAAATGTAACTAATGGACAATCTGCTGAGATAACATACTGGTTCTCTACTTCCTCTACTGCTGTTCTATATTTTTCGTGCTTTTGCATAAAAAGAGGATAGTATTTTGCTAAGGAACCAATCTTCTGTTTCTATTTATTTTTTCTCATTTGATAGTTTTGCTAAAAATGGTACAATTTTGTTACAAAAAGAGGGTATTTGAAAACAGTTCCTTAAAGTTCAGTCCTGTGACATCACCTACAGATTCACTTTTAAGAATATTACCTTGATCAGATTATGCCTGCTGCTGAACTCCCGTGAACACGCCCATTGCGGAAGCCGTCCCAGATACCTTACATGGACTCTCTCATCCTCACCACAGCTTTCAAGATTCTTATTTTTCTCATTTTAGTGATAAATAGATGCTTCTATTTCTTTCAAGTAGAGAAATTATATACTTGATCAAGAACTTACCACCTACTGTGTGATGTTTAGTTATTTATTTTAGAATTGGAATTTTTCAAAAAATTTCAAGTGCTGTCACTTAATTCAGGAACACTGGTTTGTTTCCACCCTCTAACTCTTATGTGGCCCAGATTGCCACTATGCTATTGCCCATATATAATATTTTCCTAGGAAATTCTTTTTGTTTTTTTTAAGATTTTATTTATAAGAGAGAAAGAGGGAGAAAGAGCATGGGGGTGGATGGGAAAGAGAAAGAGAGGGAGAAGCAAACTCCCTTCAGAGCAGGGAGCCCAAGCCTGACCCAGGGCTCAATTCCAGGACTCCAGGATCATGATCCAAGCCAAAGGCAGACATTTAGCCAACTGAGACACTCAGGTGCCCCTAAGATATCTTATTACAAACATTTACCTACCTATAGTTTACTTATTTTCCCATTATTTCTCTAATTAATTCACTGGTGATGTTATCTTTATTTTATGAACTTTCAATATAATGGATCACTTATGTTGTACTTGTATAAACTTACTAGTAACATTGTATGATTTATATTATAGCTGGTTGTACACTATAATGGACTATTCTAGGATGGCAGAGACAATATATATTATTAATTTTAACAGATATATTGAGATCTAATTGATAAATAACTGCACATAATTAATGTATACAGTTTTGATAAGTATGGGAAGATGCAAATATCCATGATACATCATCACAATCAGGATAATGGACATATCCAACATCTCTCAGAGTTAACCTATGCATCTCTGTTTTTTGTTGTATGTTTTTTGTGTGTGTTAACAAAAAGGCTTAACTAGATCTTCCTCTTAGCAAATTTTGAGGAGTGCAATAACATATTGTTAACTATCGGCACTATACTGTACAGCAGATTTCTAGAACTTATTCATCTAGCATTTATACCTACCGAGTAACTCTATTTCCCCTACCCTTCAGTTCCTTGGAACCCCTGTTGTATTCTCTGCTTCTATGAATTTGATTATTTTAGATACCTCATAAAATGAAGTGTTTGTCCTGTGACTGGCTTATTTAACTTAGCAGAATGTCCTCCAGCTTCATCCATGTTGTCAGAAATGTCAGGATTTCTTTTCTTTTTTCTTAAGGTTGGATAATATTTTATTGTATTTATAGATCACATTTTCTTTATCCATTCATCTATTGATGGACACTTGAGTTGTTTCCATATTTTGACTATTGTGAATAGTGCTACAATGATCTAAAAGAATCAACATCAAGATTTTGAAGAAGCATATATATATATATTTTTTTTTTTAAAGATACTATTTTTTATTTGACAGAGAGATTGCAAGTGGGCAGAGAGGCAGGCAGAAAGAGAGGGGGAAGCAGGCTCCCTGCTGAGAAGAGAGCCTGATGTGGGGCTCAATCCCAGGACCCTCAGATCATGACCTCAGCCAAAGGCAGAGGATTAACCCACTGAGCTACCCAGGTGCCCTAAGAAGCACATATATTTTTTTAATTTATATCTCCAAGATTATCTATGCTACTGCTTAAGAAGTGTAGAGCACTTAAGAAGTGCTCTACAAATGTTTGACTAAGTGAAAAAGAGAGACTTTCATAAGACAAGTCTGTTTTTTAAAAATTTTGATTATTTTACCGAAACTTAGAACCAGTTTTCTTCTTTCTAAAGAAAGAAATAAGAATATTATGTTGTCAAGACAGTTGTGATGATATATGATTTTAAAATGTACATTATTTCCCATGCCTTAAAGTTGCCGGATTTATATTGGATATGGAAATATTTCTGATGGCCACCATTGAACCTGTCTTTCTCCTAAGTGCAGGATTTACCACTGAGAATCACTTCTTGTCATCTTGTGAAGTCTGTGGGATAGAAAATTCCATTTAACACTCAGGGGAACATATTATCCTCCTTTTACATGGTGAAACTGGAATACCTAAAGGGGAACCTCTTACACTGTTGGTGGGAATGCAAATTGGTGCAGCTATTCTACAAAACTGTATGGATGTTCCTCAAACACTTAAAAATAGAACTACCCCCTTCCAATTTTTTATAAACATATAATGTATTTTTATCCCCAGGGGTACAGGTCTGTGAATCGCCAGGTTTACACACTTCACAGCACTCACGATAGCACATACCCTCCCCAATGTCCATAACCCCCTCCCCCTCTCCCAACCCCACCTCTCCCAGCACCCCCCAGTTTGTTTTGTGAGATTAAGAATCATTTATGGTTTGTCTCCCTCCCAATCCCATCTTGTTTCATTTATTCTTAAGAGACTATGGACTCTGAAAAACAACCTGAGGGTTTTGAAGTGGTGGGGGTGGGAGATTGGGGGAACCAGGTGGTGGGTAATAGGGAGGGCACGTATTGCATGGAGCACTGGATGTTGTGCAAAAACAATGAATACTGTTACGCTGAAAAAAATAAATTAATTAAAATAAAAAAAGAAAAAATATATATGCAAACAAACAAACAAACAAAAAAATAGAACTACCCTACAACCCAGATATTGCACTACTAGGTATTGATCCAAGGAATACAAAAAAATATTGATTCAAAAGGATACATGCACCTCGATGCTTATAGGAGCCCTATCAAAAATAGCCAAATTATGGAAAGAGCCAAAACATCCTTTGACTGATGAATGGATAAAAGAAGATGTGGGGTGTGTGTGTGTGTGTGTGTATGTATGAAACGGAACATTTCTCAGCCATCAAAAAGAATGAAATCTTGCCATTTATAAAGACATGGCTATAGCTAGAGTGAATTATGCTAAGTCAGTCAGAGAAAGACAAATACCATATGATTTCACTCATACGTAGAATTTAAGTAATAAAACAGATGACCATGGGATTGGGGGAAGAGAGAAAGGCTCTCTTAGTGGCTCAGTGGGTTAAAGCCTCTGCCTTCCGCTCAGGTCATGATCCCAGCGTCCTGGGATCGAGCCCCGCATCGGGCTCTCTGCTCAGTGGAGAGCCTGCTTTCCTTCCTCTATCTCTCTGCCTGCCTCTCTGCCTACTTGTGATCTCTGTCTGTCAAATAAATAAATAAAATCTTAAAAAAAAAAAAAGAAAGAGACTCTTAACAATAGACAACAGACTGAAGGTTGCTGGAGGGGAAGAGGGTAGAGGATGGGCTGAATGGGTTATGGCTGTTAAGGAAGGCACTCATTGTGTTAAGCACTAGATGTTATATATAAGTGATGAATCACTAAATTCTACTCCTGAAACCAATATTACACTATTATGTTAATTAACTAGAATTTAAATAAAAAACTTAAAAGAAAAGTAGGTGGTTCTGTATTTGCAACAGATGTCCATCATTGTCTTTCTAAATCTGTTCTAAATTTTTAAATCACTCCTTGACATTGTTCAGTTTTGCAATTTTAAATTTGGATGAATTTTAAATTATTCATTTTGGATTTCAAAGAATTTAAAATATGATTTAGAAATGTGACATTCATGAAGAATCAATATGAAGAATAAATGTTGTTTTAGAGAAGTTGATAATTTGGACAGAAGAATATTTAATTATTCTATTCTCTTAAATGGCAACTCTGTATGTTTTCCACTGCATACTATACTATTTTGCACACATGACATGTATGAATTAATATGCAAAGTAAGTTGTATTTGAATAAATTATTTTCCTTTGATGTATTTATAAGAACTTAGGTTAGTGTATAAATATAGATTGTTTAACTTAAATATGTTCTCGATGTTAAGTACACAATAATAGAGCATATGGTTCTCTATGTGAACAAGATATAGGTTTAAAGTGAACATTATTTTGAATTATATCTCTACTTTTATAATTAAATTTTATGATTAAGTGTTGAAATATCATTTGAAGATAAATACTAAAATAGTAATGAAATAAACAAAAACAGCATCTCTCCTCACAAGATCTACTTTAAGATCACCCAGGGCCTTAAAGCCTTTTTTTAATTTCCCTATTTTTGATACACTAATAAGACTGTGAAGGGAGTCCTGTCCCTTTTTTTACTAGACCTAAACATATTAGTTTTGCTTGACCAACATAATGAGGATATTTGTAGAGTGACATTGATAAATTCACAAGACTTTGAGCTTTGCAATAAGATTATTCTTGGACTGACAACCATTTGTTTTCTCAGCTATCTCCTGGTGAAGTGCTACCCATTATAATTTCAGTTGGATACTCTGAAGCACTAATAAAGTTGCTTATTCAGACTCCCTGAGAGAAGTAATGAGGGTTAAGGGTAAGAGAGCTATTCAGGATTACTTTTCTCACTTCAGTCTCTTCTAACATCTGAACACCAGAGCCTCCCATGAGGGACATGTATTATGTAGAGCTTAAGGGACTCTAGCATTGTTTGGTAACAATGGAAGATACATTTTTGAACAGAGTAGTTTCAAATAAGAGCCTTGAAGTTCTCATTGGCAGTCTCTCTTAAAGAGGTAGACAGATGATAGATTTTATGTTTTGTGTTAGATGAGCCAATCTAGGGAAATTTTAGAAATTGATGGAAGTTGTCTCCATACACTTAAGTACATTGTTTTGGTTGCATAACAAAAACTAAAACTGGGGATAGGGATCAAGCTTGTTGGATCTTCAGTTACTCTAATAACTAGCAGCATTTCTTGGTTTTATGGAACCTGACACTTACACAATTTAGTAGGCTTTCATAATCAAATAATACAAAATTATAACTGAGAAATTCTTGGGAATTATCCCAAGGTCATAGAAGGAGTTTGTGCAAGTGATCAATTTTGAGGAATATTAGACTTCATTACTTACAGCCGGTTCCCTTAAAGTTGCTTCTACAGTACAGACATGAAAGAAGGCAAAGACATGCCTTCCAGTCAAACAGAAAGAAAAAAAAAATAGTCCAGCAGGTTGCAGGGAACTGTCTGCTATCCAGGTCAGATCTGCATGCATAGAAGAAATGTTACAAGCCCTATTGGCAGTTCTTCACCATTTACTTTATGTGTAGCTTAATTACTCTTTTAAGACCATTTAATTCAATGTTCATCAGAAGCAATACCACTATTGCCATCTTCTGTTTATACACACACCCAGATTCCTAACTTCAGTAACACTGAAGAGCTGACACTTTAGACTGAACACATCAAATTATGCCAGGAATGATCACAGCTGCTGCTGGGTTGATATCAGTTCATAAGTCAGTGCTGGCAGTGGGATGATAATGAAGTTTTTCACCATTGTATTCATTTAATGAAGACAAATCTGGCAGAGTGATGGGACAATCACAGGAGGTTATTGAGGTTGCCTGCTTGAATATCTATGTCAAGGTCACAAGTGTCCTCCATCTCACTAGTTAAGATCTGTTGTCTACTTCCCAGAGGAGCCAGATGATCATTTTCCGAGAAGAATGAGCTTTAACCTAGAAAAATTGAAAAGGGATTTACCATTTTCTCACTAAAGGTGACCCCTAAAAAAAGAAGCAAGATGTTACACAGGCTTAAAAACCATTGTGAATGGGGTATATGGAAGAATTGTAGAATCACTGGTGACAATAATAGAGTTATCCTTTCAGTATACGTGGACATCAGCTATTGTGAAATTTAAAAGGAAAAATCCAAAGTTGTGTCCATCCAGTCAACCTTGCTAGCATCACATTTTAGGTAGGATCAGGTCAGGAAAGAAAAAAAAAAGGAGAATATTTTTGGTGTTTAGATACTCTAAGTTCTATTACATCAAATGGGTTTCCCTTTTTATTTTCCATTCTCAAACTCTTGGGTATCTATGAGCTTCACCAGGTAGTGAGGCCCTTGCAATGTATGTCTATATTCACCTTGTAAAGGTTTTGCTGGAAAGTCTGACTCCTTGGATTAATTACTTCTGTACTTATTGATACTCCCATATTTGAGTGTAATTGTCATGGTATACCTAGAAAATCCTATGTTGGGATTGACAGTAGCTTGAAAGAGAGTCCAATTTTTAGATCACATCAAATCTGTATACATCACATGTAGCTCATGTAATAGAGGTTGTCATTCAGTGCTTTAGTATCTGTGAAGTTCATCCAGCTATGAAAATAGCACTTTCACATTCTGAAATGATCCTATAGAACCCATAATAGCAGTGGTAGAGGGTTGAGAAAATATATGTATAAATTGTAAGCTGGTCTACATTTATATGGTACAAAGCCCCACTTACCTTGAGCTATATACTCATATATATGGCAAAAGACAAAGCTCTGCAAGTATCATTAGATTCTGTTCATTTGTCCAGTAATTTTTTTCTGGATATCCAAGAATTTCATGTTACTTTTGTAACCATATTGGTTTTATGCATTGACATTTGCATCATCAATGGCATGATGAGTGTGCAATCCTGAATATATTTCCAATGCTATTTTTTATGTTACAGTCCAGTTCTCAGAGTATATATATATATATATATATATATATATATATATCAGCTCTAGTTTATAATTTGATTATTATATTTTCTTTTATAAGGCATAGGCCATATGATAGTGCTTTTAACAATCTTATTTTGGATCACCGCAAGACTGACCGCACTAAGCCATTGGCAATGGCCCATGATTAATATATAATTTAGTTGATCCATGGATGGCATGCTATAGCCAGATTTCAGCCTATTACATAGAAATAACCAAAACACCAACAATACTGTACTATTATTTTGAAAGAGTGTTAAGCACTTTGTTGACATTTCTTTTGAACGAGAAGAAGGGTACCTTATTTTTTTTCAGATAGCAACTCTTGTAGATAAGAAAAGAACCTCTTTAAGTTAGAACCTCTTTAAGTTAAATGAAGAATTTAGCAGGGTCATATCTTTTACTACTGGATGAATATATTATGGAGTTGACAAAAGCATCAAGAGCTGGACTTGTCTTATTGGTTGCTTTTTTTTTGTTTTGTTTTGTTTTAATTTTTTGATAGAGTTTTCCAAGGTTTATCCCACTTCAAGTGATTTTGCCTTGAATATTCCTATCAGTGTGGAAGCATTAGGTGAGAGAAACATTCCAACCCCCACCTCCTTCCACTCCCCCCCCCACACACCTCCCACCCCACCAGGGATAGTTGGTTTCCATTAAGCACAAAGAACAGATTAAAGCCTCCTTTCAGATTTAAGGAACAGTTTAAAGTATATTTTCAGATAAATGGATCTGGGAAGCCCAGGAATTGCCTGGGATTTTCCCCCTTTCTGATTCCCAAGTATTGGCACATATATGGTCAGTGTTGCCTCTAAGTACAAAGGGAAGAAGATTGTAGGAGGCCAGGAAACTTTCTTGGCATTCTTAAATTAGAAAGTACTCACGCTAGATATAGACATGCCCTATAACACAGATTAGGATCAAGACCCATGGGAGGTCTTATCAATAATTGTATTTTAATATTTCTAAAACTCGTTGGTGTCATCTTTTGCCCTCTTCTAAGGCTTAGTGTCTTCCAGGAAAGAAAATGAGATGACAAAGAAGAGCTTCAATATTCAAACAGTATACTTCCCAGGACATGTCTAAATCATTTAGTTGTTTCAGTATAGGTTAAACTTTTTTATTAAATTATTTTAGAAATATTTCTTTGTATTCATAATTCCTTAGTTACTTTTGGATTCCACATGTTCCCATGACCTCACCCCTATATCTTCTATAGTTGAGAATTTGGCAGCTCATCAATTTCTTGCCTGTCAATACTTAAACCCATAATCACATTATTTTATGCAAAGGATCAATGCTAGAGACATTTTGTCCTAATATTTGTGTTCCATCTTTGATCTTTCATCCCATGCTATCTATTTTTCTTTCCATCTTGGGCAGAAAACTGGATTGTTTCTAACATACCTTCTGTCCACCTCCATTCATGATCTGGATTCTAAACCAGCCTAGAGGGCATAACCCCTTACTCATGCTGTGCTCATTCTATATGTAAATTCAAATTATTCCCAACATTTCTAGGGTGAAGATCTATTACCTTGTACTCAGAGTTCTCCTATAAACATATCAGGAGGTCACACTATTTCAGAGTAGTAACATCTTTGCAAGGTGTCCTCCAGTTTGTAGTTAGGGTCTCAGAAGATGTCTCGAGTGAAAATACGTATTTTTATGCATACTTCACTTTAATTATTATAAAACTTCCTTCACTTGCATGTGCAACAGGGAATAATTGAATATTATATTCTAGTTTCAGAAAAGAACTGCATCTAGAAAAAAAACTGCATCTAGAAAAACCTTATATTATTTAAGTGATTAAATAAAATTAAGATATACTTAAAGTTGAATGACATAGCTCAACAAATTGGCCCCAAAAAATAATGTTTTGTTTTAACAGAAAATAAATAACATTTTCAAGATAATATTCCTAATATTTCAATGAAAGATCATAGAAATACTTGTTACAATATATGTGTATGTATCTTAAACATTCATCTCTTTGAAAACTGCTGAAATTAAATTAATTTCTTGTTATCTTATATCTTAAACATTCACTTCTTTGAAAACTGCTGAAATTAAATTTAATTAAACTGCACAAATTAACAAGAAAACAAACCACACACAACAAAAATAAAGACACATATATTTGTTGATTGTAAGAAATATTATCATAATTTTATTTTTTTCTATAAATCCTTTATTGTTTAATGAAAAATTTTCAAACTTGCATTATTTGTCAAAAATGACAATTTGCTTTTATATTAGTAAGGTGCTTATTTTGAGTGACTAAAAATAGTTTGTGAAAAGTTTAAAACAAATATTATTTTTTAGAAAATTTATATTTACAAAACAAACACAAATATAATACAGAGAGTTCCCATGTGCCTCACAGCTAGGCTCCTCTATCATTAGCAAATTATATTAGTATTATACATTTGTTACAATTAGTGAATTAATACCAATGCATTATTATTAAAAAGAATTCCATCCAGGATGTCATATTATACTTTGTTGTCATGAATTTTTACATTCTTCTAGATTATGACAATTTCTCAGACACTCCTTTGTTTTTGATGACCCTGAGAGTTTTAAAGGCTACTGGTCACATATTTTGCAGAATGCCTCTCAACTGAGACATGTATGATAATTTTCTCTTGATTACACTGGAGTTAGGGATTTAGGAGAGGAATACCACAGAAGTAAAGTACCATTTTCATCACATCACATCAAGAGTACAAACTAGCAACTATCACTATTGATAAATGCTTACCCACAGTCAGATAGTGTCAGATTTCTGCATTATAAAATTATTATTTTTTCATCCTTTCCAGACTATACTTTTTGGAAGAAAATCATCATGTACATCCCGTATCCCCATTGATAAGGAGAACCTTAACAAAAAAGCTGCAACTAACATCATACCTGATAGTGAGAAATGGAACATTTTTCCACTAAATTGAGAATAAAGCAATTTTTATCCTTTCTTAGCACCCTTTTTCCAAATTGTACTAAATAGTCCTAGCTGGTGAAATAAGATAATAAAGGGAAGAAAGTTTGCAGATTAGGTTAAAGAAATAAGACTGTTCTTATGAATGACCTGATTGTCTAGGTAGAAAATTCCAAAGAAGCTAGGAAAAGCACTTCTGGACCTAAGAAGTGACCATAGCAAGATTTCTTACAGTCTAAATTCTTTTGTTAGATCCATATTTTCATTTGTATTGTTGTCCTTCAGCTAAAAGAACATTTTTATAGCGCAATTCTGCTGCAGATGAATTATCTCAGGTCTGCTATATATGAATTACATTTATTTCACCTTTATTTTTTAAACATTGGTTTATTTATTTTAGAATTAAGAGTTTTATATGTATATTCATATGTTATACTGTTTATGGTGTGTTCAATTTCTAGAAGGTATTTTTATATTTTTCATTGAATTTGGAGAAATTTCAGTCATTACAACTTCACATACTTTTTCTGACTTCTCCCTGATTCCAACCCTGTTCTCATCTCTTTCTGGGAATCCAGCTGCATGAATATAAAAGCACTTTATATTTTTCCACAGGAAAGTTTCCTCACATAAAGGGGAAAGACATTTGAGGAAAATAAGGGAAAAACGATATTAGAGAAAGAGAGTTGAAAAATTGAAAACTAACTTGAAGACTGATAGTATTAAGGTATTATTCATTATGTTAGCTGTGATGACATTTTTATGATTATGATATTTTTAATGAGGCTTTATTTTTTTAAAGATAAGTATAAAATATGTATAGATGTAATAAGATCTGGGTATATGTATAGATGTATACATATGTGTAGATGTAATAAGAAGATCTGGGTTTTACTTTAAAACCCAGTGTAGTTTTCTACACTTTCTTGAGTGTAGGCACTGAATGGGAATACAAAGGAAGTAAGATTGGCTACGGTTTTGGCTATGGTTTGGCAGCCATTAAAGCTGTTGTGTGAATTTACTATTCCACGCTGTGTATTTATACATGTTTGATTTTTTTGTTAATGAAATAAAAAGCATAAAATGGAATAAAAAATAAACATAATATGGTATAGTCATGAATGCATTAATGCTTAAATTATGACTACAAAAATAAAGTCAACAATAAAATCAGAATGTAGGTGTTGGAGAAATATGAAATAAGGGGGAAGACATTTCAGCTGATTGAAGGAGTCTGCAAGATTTCTATTACTTAACTAGTTGAAGACATCCAATTTTTGTTCTATCTTTACTGACACTTTTTAAACTATTTTTTCCAATGCTGCTATTGAAACCTTTGTCATAATTTTACTTTATTAACCCTAAACATACTAATTCTCTTATTAATCTTCTGCATACCAGTCAATCTTGATGTGTGGGTATTATTCTAAAAATTGTAGATCTTACACAGTCAAATAAGCTTAAAGTTTTACACATTACTTCTTAGTTGTTTCTTTCCTACCCATATATTCTAATTTACTATACTATCTGCAAATAACCAATAATTTTTGTGGCATAAACATTGTTTTAGTTTTTTGGGTTTTTTTTGGTTTTTTTTTTTAAGATTTTTTATTTATCCATCTGACAGAGAGAGAGGTCACAAGTAGGCAGAGAGGCAGGCAGAGAGGGAGGAGGAAGCAGGCTCCCTGCAGAGCAGAGAGCCCGATGCGGGGCTGGATCCCAGGACCCTGAGATCATGACCTGAGCCGAAGGCAGCGGCTCAATCCACTGAGCCACCCAGGCGCCCCTGTTTTATTTTTTTTTTTTAACACTTGTTTCTTTAATATGGGGAAAATTTTAGTTAATTTGTGATACAACAGGAAAATGTTAGCGTACTTTATGTGCTTTACTCATTATTGTAGTATAATTTATTGTATACATTCTTGATTTTCACCTCAATTGAAATAACTTGGACTATTCTAAATTAAAATTTGATACACACTAGGATCTATAGCTGGGTGTTTTTTATTCTGTCTACTGGTTTATTTGTCTATACTATATAAAACAATATTACTTTTTTTTTATCTTGTTTCCATTTTATTTATTTTTTCAGCGTAACAGTATTCATTCTTTTTGCACAACACCCAGTGCTCCATGCAAAACGTGCCCTCCCCATTACCCACCACCTGTTCCCCCAACAATATTACTTTTTTTAAACAATGACGCTTTATAAGTCTTCTACCATATGTAAAATAACCCACTTCTCTCTTTTTAAACATTTTCAAAAAATCTCTTGGGCATTTATCCTCCTGCATAAACCATCAGATAATTTTATCCAATTACAATTCTCCTTGTAAAACTGCAAGTGCATAAGTAGAGTAGACAGGACATAAAACATACTGAGTACTGGACAAAAACTTTAATCCACAATCAAGTAGACCATTATTGGCTTGGGACAATATTTTAGCTCTTCCTGAAAGACCTATAATTTTATAAAGTGCTATTAAAGAAAGTCACTCTTGGCCCAAATAATGGCTTCAAAGAAGGTTTCTTTATTTCCTTAATGATCACATTGAAGGATAAGTTAAATCCTGAGGAATAGTGTCTAAAAAATTTTCTTTAAATATTTTCATCATGCTCTCTCCAGTTTCTTTGTGTGTGTATATATATATGTGTGTGCATGGATACACACTCACTGGGGGATATTGAGGGGAGAAGAATAAGTAACAAAATGTGAATTTAAAATAATAAGACAAAACTTGTATTGGAATTGCATGATTTTAAATAATAATGCTTTGTGCAATTAATATCAATTAAAATAATCATTTTTAATGACAGCTAGACATTCTAAAATACTATGCAAAATATTTTCATATACATATATATAAAAATTGTTCAATTAAAATATGCTGTTATATTCTATGAAAATTTGAGCTTCTACCATTACTTTTGCAGAAAACTTACACAAAATTATGTCAATTATACCTCAATAAATCTGATGAAATATCAGAGATAATTTGCAACAAATTATAATAGCACACATGTGATCAGCTTAGTTTTTTGTTATAGTTATTGAAAAACCAACATTACAGACCTGCAACAAGTATTCAATTCCTTAATAACTTACTATTACTAGTAATATGTTCCTAGAGTAACTGCCATTAGAATCACACAAGCTAAGTAAACAAAGGTAAAATAATCACTGTTTCATGAATGCTTTTTAATTTAAAAATGTTGATTATTTTAAGCATCTGTCCTGTTTTATAAAATATTTTTTGTGTTTCCACAGAACAGAAAATACATTTATTGTGTATTATTTTAAGGATTTTATTATCCAGTTTAAAAATAATTCTTTAGAAGTTACCATAGATATTCTAGTATGATACATTATATATGCCTAACTAATATTAGAGATTGACACTATTTCAGCTGTCTTAAAAGATTAGAAGAGTCGTACATTTGTCATTTATAACAATCAGCTAAGTATGCAAAAATTATACTTTTATAATTAAATACAATCTTGCTTATCAAAAAACAAATATTTTACAAATTGGAAAAAACTGACATTTAAAGTTTCTAATAACCTAAAAATACGAAAGAACACTAGAGACTCATTTAAAATTTTTCTCATCACTGAGAAAATATTCAAAAAATATATAATAAAACCACATTATTTGTTTATACTTAGAAACATACTTCAATAAAATAATACAATTACTTATTTCCATATTTCAACAAATGACAAGCCATAATTTCATGATGAATGTGATATTTATATTGTTGAATCAACTGATGTTCAAATAATTAAATATAGACTTTAAAATAAATACTACCCACATTTCAACAAAGTCCTGTGAAAGCAAATATGAGGTAGAATATTTTTTTTGTTTATACATATAAAAAATGTTTAGGACAGTACAAGGCACCAAAATATAATGATAGTGAGTACACTAATGCTACTCTTTTTTTTAAAAGATGTATTTATTTATTTGAGAAAGAATGAGAGAGAGAGAGAGAGAGCTTGAGAAGGGGGAGGGTCAGAGGGAGAAGCAGACTCCCGGATGTGCAGGGAGCCCAACACAGGACTCAATCCTGGGACTCTAGAATCATCACCTGAGTCAAAGGCAGTCGCTTAACCAACTGAGCCACCCAGGCATCCTGCTATTGAAATTCAAAGTGAATAATAAAGACACATAGTTAAGTAACTGCAATATACTCTGAATTTAACTAAAATAAAAACACTGAACAAAATAATAAATGTAAAAAAGAAAATTTAAAAAAGTAGAGTTGAGTAAATTTTTGAGATGGTGCTGATTTGTATCCACTCTCTTTCTCCTATTATCTACATCTCCTGGGTCAAGCTTCTACTGTATCTGGATGAGAAGAAAGTGTGAATAAAGAATAGGGCTCTACAGGGATATGAACATACACAGCTATAGTGTTTTCTTCCCTGTGTACTGACAGCTTCATGTCAAAGAGCTCATGGAGGATGGTCAGGAAGCAGTGGAAGCAGACACATAGAAGAGTTTGGTCAATCTAGTTTACAACTTAGAGAAAGAATTTTGTCAGATCCATGTGGAATTAGAAAAACAGTGTGTAGGGAGGGAGGGAGAGAGAGAGGGATGCAGGGAGGAAGGAAGAAAGGAAGGAAGGGAGGGAGGAAGGAAGAAGAAGAGAAAGGGAGGAAGGGAGGGAAAAAATAGTGCATCATTTAAATTAGTACAGACATCCTGTCTACCTTTGAGAGTAAGGGTTCAGTTAGAGCAGGGAGCAGAAAGAATTTTTACTGAATTCTTAAGGGTATAATGCAGCCACCATCCCAAGACATAAGTTTTAGAAGGGACTTTATTTCCTGGGACTTGTAATAAAATAATACATGTTTTCTAGAAAACAGAAAACAGAAAAAAATAATTGGTCCAAACCCATAAATATTAAGAACTAATTCAGTCATCAGAAGAGGACACAAATCAAGAATAAACAATCTGCAGGGCGCCTGAATGGTTTAGTCGGTTAGGTGTCTGCTTCAGCTCAGGTCATGATCTCACAGTCCTGGGATTGAGCCCTGCATTTGGCTCCCTGATTAGCGGGGAGTCGTCTTCTTTATCTCCCTCTGCCTCTGCCCCCTGACTCATGCTTGCCCTCATTCTCTTTCTCTCAAATAAAATCTTAAAACAAAAAAGAGTAAACAAATTGCAGAAGACAAAACTAAGAAGATTCAAATGGAATATTTTTTTGGTCTTGTTCCAAAGCAAATGATTTTTTTTTAAGTTAATACATAAAGTGAAGGAAAGTATGGTTATTCACAATTAAGTCCTGAACCAGTGACCTGGAAGATCGATAACAGATTTGTGAGAGCACCAGCCAAAGTAGAATAAAGTGTAAATGAAGAGGGAAAAGATAAGAGAAGTTTATTATTTATAAGACATGGAAATTACATGACACACCTGGAGCCATATAGCAAGGTTAAGGGTAAAGAGAGAGACCCCAGGTACCTGGGGTTCTGCTTTTATTGGGGTCAAGGGCAGAGGCCTAGGGTTTCATGGGCTCACTCCTTTTTGGTGAACTTAAAAGATAAGAGTGGGAGTTTAAAGCGCGGGGTGGAGGGTGGGGAATGAACACATGTGGCCTAGATGGCTAGTTCTCAAAATCTCTAAAGCAAAGGAGACTCAGCTGTGAAGAGACTGGCTCCTTATTTCGTCTTATGACTGGCAATGTGTTTATTAAAGTTAGTAGTCTTTGATGTAGATGCCTCTTTGAAATGGATTGTTGGCAATCAAAACTTGTTAGGCACTTGCATTACAGAAGGAAAAAATAATTTTCAAGTTTTACATTACAAAGAATAATAAGAGTTTCAAAAGCAGAAATTTAAAAAGAAATAGAAGAGAGGTAGTGACTATATAAAAATTAGGAGAAATTATCTCAACTGAAACAGTTTTAAATCTCAAGGTGAAAGTGTCACTGAAATCCTAGAAGAGTGATTAAAAAAACATACAAAAGAACAGACAGAAATCTCTAATACAAAGGCAAATGAGAAAAACACAAGATTCTAGAGAAAATGTGAAGATACCTCAAATACAATCAGAATGCAATTTGTTTTCTAGTTGTTTTTGCAAAACCAGTACCTAGAAGACAGTGAAAGAAAATCATAAGACTTTTGTGGGAAATAGACTGCTTCTCAAGTTCTAAAATTCTACAGCAAATATGGAGGATGGGAAGAGTAGAAACATTCTTTTCCCATAAATAGCCTATTCTATATAAAGTCATATTTGAAAGGATGTGTTGGGATGGGATACAGTATCTTGGTGGGAGACCCAGAGTGACATAGTGGGGTAAATCATGGCTCTCTTGTTTGTAAAGATGATAGAGAAATCTATGTCTGACTGTGAATAACTGGAACAGAAAGATAATCATAAATGAAATGAAAAATTTTGTTAGAGCTTTCCAAAATAACAAAGAGAAAAAAACTGAATAGCTATTTCAACAAGTGAAAATGATGAAGTGTGGAAACAATGACTGAAATAGTTTAAAAATATATCATCAGAAAAAATAAGTGTAATTTTAAAACTATCAATCATATCAGTCATGTATTAAAAACTGTTGTTCAAATACACAGACTACCAAATTGTCCAAAAATAAAAATACAAAAATTATATGTATTTAACAAAATATACACATAAAATATCCATTTAAAAAGTTTTAGGGGCACTAGGATACCTCAGTTGGTTAAGCTGCTGCCATCGGCTTCAACCATAATCCCAGGGTTCTGGGATTGAGCCATGCATCAGGCTCCTGCTCAGTGGAAGAGTCTGCTTCTCCCTCTCCCTCTGATCCTCCCTTCTGCTTGTGCTCTTGCTTTCTCTCTCTCTCTCTCAAATGAAAAATTAATAAATCTTTAAAAAAAGTGTTTTAAATAAAAATTTGTAGCAATTTTTGCCAGATAAATTTTAAAAAAGCATAATGACAATAATATTAGAACAAATATGAATTATAAGTTAAACTTGACATTGAATTGATAAGTATGTTAAAACAGTTTCAATTTGTAATAATTGTTTTTATGACAAAATTTGACGTTAACTTTTTTAAAAAGCATGAAACCACATTTATGATTGCAAGTTAACTGAATTTCTAAGAATATTAAATGTTTAATAGATATAAAACACATTTTTAAAGCTGAAGAAATCAATAACAATGTCACTAATCCCCTAAGGACGATAAGTTCAAATATATGTATGTATATTTATATATATTTGTATTAATACTAGTATATGAAGTTAAAAGTACTTAGCCATAAATGCTATAATCTTTATCATGGGTAATTTAAGATTTCCTAGAAAAAATGAATTACATAAATTGACTGATATCAAATGGATGCTAGAAGATACTAATTAAAATAGGCTGAAAGCTCATTAGAGGTGTACATGTAAAAATTGACCAGGACCAGTTGTCTCACAAGTGACAGCCATATAACCTTGAAAGAACTTATAGTACCAAAATCATTTAAATTATTATAAGACTAAGAAATAATGAAATTAGGGGCGCCTGGGTGGCTCAGTGGATTAAGCCGCTGCCTTCGGCTCAGGTCATGATCTCAGGGTCCTGGGATCGAGCCCCGCGTCGGGCTCTCTGCTCCGCTGGGAGCCTGCTTCCTCCTCTCTCTGCCTGCCTCTCTGCCTACTTGTGATCTCTCTCTCTCTGTCAAATAAAAAAAAAAAAGAAAGAAAGAAATAATGAAATTAGTGAAATTTCTCAAAACAGTACATGACCAAAATCTTGTATGTGTAATAAAAATCAAACTAAGATTCAAATCCTGCTATGAATATTAATGCAAAAATTAAATAAAATAAATTCTTTGTTAAAAAATTCAGCGATAAAAATACAGTCTAATCAAGAATTTTAGTGTTGATGTTTTACCATTAAAAATTATCAATTAATAGGGACGCCTGGGTGGCTCAGTCAGTTAAGATGCTGCCTTCCGCTCGGGCCATGATCCCAGAATCTTGGGATCGAGTCCCACATCAGGGTCCTTGCTCACCGGGGTGCCTGCTTCTCTCTCTGCCTCTGCCTGCCACTCTGCCTCTCTCTCTCTCTGACAAATAAATAAAATCTTTTAAAAAATTATCAATTAATAATCTATCATTAAAATTCAAGAGAAAGAATCATATGCTTCTATCAATAGATGTTAAAAGGCATTTAATAAGACCTTGCATTGAAGGATAAATAAAACTCCAACTAAAGTTAGCATACCGTAGAGGATAATAGCATCTAAGACAATCTACTAATGGGGAAAAAAGCAAATATCTAATTTATCCAATTTTAAAAATGACATTTGGAAACAAGAATGATATGGTTAGGATTATGGCAAGAAACCTGGGAATCTGGAGACAGGAAAAATGAAAATAACCCAAATACCTCAGCATGTAGTATATGATCCCCTGGGGCACTTGTGTGGCATGTAGACATGTCTATATATATATTATGAATATATTACTAAACTCTTTCTGGATTTTTAAAAAGCCTGTTTGTTTTTAGAGAGACAACATTTGGTCTGTGTGCTATATATAACTTAAAAGACAATCAGGTGAGGCCATTTATTCAAGAATAATTTCAGAGTAATCTTGTAAATGACTTAACTGTTATGGGTACAGGGATTAGAATGATGATGTCATGTAGCTCTTGTTTAGGAAAGAATTCAAGCATGTAAGAATAGAATAAGAGCCACTACACAAGAATACCAGTGGCAAAAGGTGTAGGGTCTTTTTACGCCCATATTTACTCACTGAAAAAAAATGAATATTGAGAAAATAGGGTCAGATTTCCAGAATGTAATTTGTAGATACTTTTTCAAACCTGGAAGTGACTGTTTTTAGACCTCCTTATTTTGCACCAGTCATACGTTTGGCTTTTAAGGAAGTTCTAAAGGACTGCTTAAGTGCCATTTTGTCTGACTCTTGTTTACTCCAATTTTGTAGAATGTTTATTCTGCCAGACACAATGCTGAACATTACTGGCTAAAATGGAAGATTTTAGATTTTTATAATTAAAGATTTTTATAATTACTTATGATTTTTTTTCCTTTTAATAATACAGTTCTCTGCCAGAAAACAAACAAAAAAAATAAGCAATAAATTGATGACACAAGCAATGATAAGAATAAAATGATGGCTATAGGATGGTGATAGGAGACATTTCTACTATGGGGATATTTAAGCTGAGAAGTGAAAGGTCCTGTGTAGCCAAAGTAGTTGAGCATGCTTGAAAGGATACTTCAGGAAAAGGGAGCACATGCTCTAAGGCAGGAAAGAGTTGTTCTTGATAAACTGAGAGACCAAGACATACAGAGTATAGTAATTAAGTGAAAGAGGAAAAGATGAGGTAGTAGAAATAGGAAGGATATTAATTTATGCATGGCCTAACAGGACTTTCCACAAAAGGGCTCAAGGACTCAAGTTTTCACATCAAACACAGTAAGCAATTAGGAAGAATTAGATTTATTAATTATATTTGTATTTATTTATTCAATTTCTGATCAGTTTTTACCATGTTAGACTGTCCAATTGTATAAGATCTCTGCATTTAAGTTCATAGAACAAGCTGACCTAAAATTAAAATGTGTTTTTTTTTTTCTTTGAGATGCCTTTGAGTCATCCAATAAGAAAATTGGTTATGGTAGGCCAAGACCATGAATGTAACACTGTATATAAATGTAAACATGAATTTTTACTATAATCAATTTTTTTTGGCCACTGTTTTTCAGCAATTCAGATACAGATAGACCTAACTAAGATTGAGAGTTGATGTGATTTATTCAAATGTTTGATAATGGTTGATAGAGAAAAAGTGTAGTGGGAAATATGCTACAATGGGCAAGACATGGGATGAAGTAATGGGCCACATGAGCATATAATATAAACTAGAGTGAGAAGTCAGTGAAGACAAGAGAAAATGCAAGTTGCTGTGAGGTGAAAGATAAGTGTAGTGAATACAGGTGAGTGGAATGGTGAAATATGGGAGTATGTGCTATAAACATGGGATATTCAATTTATAGTCAGCTTTGGAGCAGTCCAAATGGTGAGAAAAATCTATCATGAGCCATGAGGGTGCATTGATAACATAAAGATGGATATTTCCCAAGATGAGACTATAGAGAATGTCAGAATTGCAGTGTCTCCAACAATGAATCTGAGGATTTGGAATAGGAAGAAAGACACTTCTTCTAGTGATAGGTAGCATAGAATAATAGTCTAAACCACAAAATCTACATACAGGCAGCCTGGATTGAATCTTGACTTCAGAATATACTGAATGAATGACCTTGGGAAGGTTATTTAACCCATTCTATGCTTTAATTTTCCTATTTGTAAAATAGAGATAACAATAGTATCTATTGCATGCAGTTGCTCTGAGAATTCTAGACTAATGTAAGGCACCTAAGACTTCCCAGAATTCAAGAAACACTACAGAGTGTTAGATAGATATTTTTTAAAAAGAGAAAGAAGGAAAGAAAGAAAGAAAGAAGCTTCAATGAAGGAGTTTGGGATGAGTGACTAGTCTGGCTGCAGCACAGTAGACGAGACTGTGTGCAGTTTCTGAGTAGACTAGGAAATACAGAAATATATGACTAGAAGAAGCACCTTGATTTCTATTAAGAAGAGTAGGATAGAGCTAGAGAGAGCATGAAGAGGACACAAAAGAAAACACAGTGTTATAAAGCCAAGGGAAAAGAGCTTCCCATGGAGGTGGGCTTTTCTTTTCATTTCAGCCCTGCTAAGAGAAACCACAGAAGCAGCTGTTCCAAAACTTATTTGTCCTCTTTGTTGTTAGAAGCTGCTTTAAGATTTGATGCCAAGTGCTACGACTTTTAAGCTGCTGCTGCAATGAGTTATTTACTCCATTAGTTGCATTGTTAATTTTAAAATAAAGATGTGTTTGAGAATATGGTACTCTGAGATACAAGCTATTTTAATGTAGGTGAGCATGTGTGTGTGTTATCAGTTACACTAGCTTCATTGTTAACCCTCATCAAATAATACTGGACTTTCTTTTGTTACCTAGGCAATAGATGAAACTAGAAGTAACCTCCAGATGGAATGCTAGTATTTTTAAAGATGTAGTCACTTTGTTAAAAGGAAAAAAAAAACAGAAAGACAATTTTTGGCAATAAACTAGGGTGAGAAAGAGGGAGACATGGAATTTAAAAAAAAAATAGACTCAGAGCTATATCTTGTGATAATGTATGTTATCTAGATGTCTGTACACCAGCAAGGTACAACAGAAAACAATGGATAATTGGGGATTAAGTTTGGGAAATTTATACATTTATACATTAATTTATTAAGTTTAGAAATTAATACATTGGCAATACTAAGCTGAGTAGCAGAAACCATTGCTATTTACCAGAAGAAGCATATTTCTCTGTTAATAGCACTGTGCTCTTGCACACAGAGGACTATTTAAAGATGATTGGAACATCCTACATTATCTAGTTCTACTTAAAATGTTGATTAAGATGACATGGAAGAGTATGCATTACTACTAAATATCCTTGCTACTAAATTATTTTCAAAATGTGTTCTTCTGTAATTTTTAGGCCATTGTTCATTTTAAATCCTAGTATTTTCAAGTGTGAAGGAACCACATAAGGGTGAGAATCACTGGATATTGGTGATATGTCCAGAGCTGTCATTTCTTTCTACCTGATTAGATTTATTCAAGGAAATAAATCCAATTCATTCAGTTCATACATAAATGAACTGAATGAATGCTAGTTCAGTCTAATTGACTAAACATATCACTATTCGGGACCTATTGACAGAAAGCATATAGAAAGAAGCTGAAATATTTTTTTCTTCTAATTTTATTTAGCCATATACCTCAAGTTTTATAGTAACTATTTCCTTCTGTCTCTTAGATGATAAGCTTTCATTTCTCCTGTTCCATTTAAAATACAAATTAAACAGTTTGTGCCATTCCATTATAGGACTAGACTGAGGATGACTTGTGTCTGAAATATGTAGGAGAATTTAATAGAAATCTACTGGAACTCTTAAAAATCTTTTATAGTATCTTTCAGTAACAAGGTTTGTAAGAACTGATACATATAAGAAAGATACTGGTATCTTACAGTTTTGAAAATATTATGCTAAGTGAAAGAAGTCAGTCACAGAAATGCCACATATGGTATGATGCATTTATATGAAATATCCAGTGTTTCCCTTTGGGGTGATGAAAATATCTTCAAATTGAAATGTTTGCATAACTCTATGAAGATACTTAAAAAACTGATTTGTGTACTTTAAAAAGATGAATTTTATAGAACATGAATTATATCTCAAAGCTGTCATTTAAAATTAAAGCCAGAAAAAAAATAAATAAAATTAAAGCCAGTTCAACAGATGAATGGATAAAGAAGATATGGCCCATATATACAATGGAATATTACTCAGCCATCAGAAAGGATGAATACCTACCATTTGCATCAACATGGATGGAACTGGAGGGTATTATGCTAAGTGAAATAAGTCAAGCAGAGAAAGACAATTATCATATGGTTTCACTCATATGTGAAATGTAAGGAATATCACAGAGGACCATAGTGGAAAAGAGGGAAAACTGAATGGGAAGAAATCAGAGAGAGAGAAAAACCATGAGAGACTCTCAACCCTAGGAAACAAACTGAGGGTTAAAGAAAAGAAGGGCTAGGTTATGGGGTAATTGGATGATGGGTATTAAGGAGGGCATGTGATGTGATGAGCACTGGGTGTTATATGTAACTAATGAATTGTTGAACACTACACCAAAAACTAATGATGTACTATATGTTGGCGAATTGAACATAATAAAAAATTAAAACCTCTAAGATTGACCTTATTAGTATCATATTTATATATTTATAACAAGTGTCCAAAGTGGCTTTTTGTTTGATTTTTCCCTGCTTTAAAATACTTTTACAATGTCAGAGAAAAACTGCTATGGATGGAGTAAATAGTCAAGGAAGACTTTATTGAAGACGTTTCATTAAAGGAGAGAGTTTGAAATCAACTCTGCTGGAACTAAAGGAGTTAGAGATTTTAAGAACTTGGGTGAGCTAATGAAAAGTACTGGAAGACGTTAGAGAGAAAAGGCAGTGTGATGAGGTCATCTGTATTCATATTTGTCATATTTATCTTTGTTACTCTGCAAGTAAAGTTTATTTATTCTCTGGTTGCTTTTATTTATTTTTTGTTTTTAATTTTCAAAATGTTGCCACTTTTTTCAAAATTTTATTTAAATTCTAGTTAATTAACATATAGTGTAATATTAGTTGCAGGAGTAGAATTTAGTGATTCATCACTTTCATATAACAACCAGTGCTCAACGCAACAAGTGCCCTCCTTAATATGCATCATTCTTTTAGCCCATCACCCACACACTTCCCCTCCATCAACCCTCAGTATGTTCTCTATAGTTAAGAGTCTATTATGGTTTGCTCCCTTCTCTTTTTTCCCATAAACCTTATGTTAATCAATTTTATTCCTTAGATTCCAGGTATGAATGAAATCATGTGATTCTTATCTTTCTCTGACTGATTTGTTTTCCTTAACATATTACACTCTAACTCCATCCATGTCATTGCAAATAGCAAGATTTCATTCTTTTTGAGAGCTGAGTGATATTCCATTGGGTATATATACCACCACATTTAATCCATTCATCAGTTGATGGACATTTGTGCTCTTTCCATAGTTTGGCTACTGTTGATAATGCTATTTATACATTGGAGGGTTTGTATTCCTTCAAATTAGTTTTTTTGTATCCTTTGGGTAAATACCCATTAGTTCAATTGCTGGGTTGTTGGGTAGTTCTGTTTTTAACTTTTTGAGGAACCTCCATACTGTTTTCCACAGTGGCTATACATGTTTGCATTTCCACCAACAATGCAAGAGTATTCTCCTTTCTCCACATTCTTGCCAACACCTGTTGTTTCCTGTGTTGCTAATTTTAGCCATTCTGACAGCTGTGAGGTGATACCTCATTGTAGTTTTAATTTGTATTTCCCTGATGATGAATGATGTTGAGCATCTTTTCATGTGTTTGTTGGCTATCTGGATGTAGTCTTTGGAAAAATGTGTATTGATGCCTTTTGCCCATTTCTTAACTGGATTATTTGTTTTTGGGGTGCTGAGTTTGATAAGTTCTTACAGATTTTAGATAATAACCCTTTATCACATATGTCATTTGCAAATATCTTCTCCCATTCAAATATTGCCTTTTAGTTTTGTTGATTGTTTCCTTCACTGTGCAGAAGCTTTTTATCTTGAGGAAGTCCCAATAGTTCATTTTTCTTGTTCCCATTGTCTGCAGAGGCATGTGTAATAAGAAGTTGCCACAGCCGAGGTCAAGAGGTTTCTGGCTGTGTTGTCCTCTAGGATTTTGATGGGTTCCTATCTTGCATTTATATGTTTCATCCATTTTGAATTTATATTTGTGCATGATTAAGAAAGTGGTCCAGTTTCACTGCTCTGCATATTGCTGTCCAGTTTTCCCCACACCATTTGTTGAAGAGGCAATCTTTTTTTCCAATGGATATTCTTTCTTGCTTTGTCAAACATTTAGTTGACCATATACTTGAGGGACCATTTATGGGTTTTCTATTCTGTTCCATTGATCTATGTGTCTGTTTCTGTGCCAGTACCATGCTGTCTTGAGGACTACAGCTTTGTAATATAATTTGAGGTCTGGAATTGTGATGCCTCCAATTTTGCTTTTACTTTTCAAGATTATTTTGACTATTCAGGGTTTTTTGTGGTTCCGTACAAGTTAGAATTATTAGTTCTAGTTTTGTGAAAAATGCTGGTGATATTTTGATAGGGATTGTATTTCATGTATGGATTGCTTTGGGTGGTATAGACATGTTAACAATATTTGTTCTTCCAATCCAAAAGAATGGAATGTTTTTCCATTTCTTTGTTTCATCTTCAATTTCTTTCATAAGTGTTCTATAGTTTTCAGAGTACAGATCTTTTAATCTCTTTGGTTAGGTTTATTCCTAGGTATCTTATAATTTTTTATGTAGTTGCAAATGGGATAAACTCCTTGATGTCTCTTTCTACTAGTTCATTATTGCTGTAGAGAAATGAAACAGATTCCTGTATGTTAATTTTGAATCCTGCAATTTTATTGAATTCATATATCAGTTCCGGCATTTTTTTTAAGACTTTGGGCTTTCTATATAGAGTTTCATGTTGTCTGTGAAAAATGTAAGTTTAACTTCTTTTTTTTTAAACATATATCACTTTATTTTTTTTTCTTTTCAGCATAACAGTGTTCTTTGTTTTTGCACCACACCCAGTGCTCCACGCAACACGTGCCCTCACTAATACCCACTACCTTGTTCCCCCAACCTCCCACCCCCGCCCCTTCTAGACCCTCAGGTTGTTTTTCAAAGTCCATAGTCTCTCATGCTTCACCTCCCCTTCCAATTTCCCTCAACTCCCTTCTCCTCTCCATCTCCCCATGTCCTCCATGTTATTTGTTATGCTCCACAATTATGTGAAACCATATGATACTTGACTCTCTCTGCTTGACTAATTTCGCTCAGCATAATCTCTTCCAGTCCCGTCCATGTTGCTACAAAAGTTGGGTATTCATCCTTCCTGATGGAGGTATAATACTCCATAGTGAACATGGACCATATCTTCCTTATCCATTCGTCCATCGAAGGGCATCTTGGTTCTTTCCACAGTTTGGCGACCGTGGCCATTGTTGCTATAAACAAAGTTGAACTTCTTAAGCTTCAACTTCTTCCTTGCTGATTTGGATGCCCTTTATTTCTTTTCATTGTATGATTGCTGAAGTGAGGACTTCTAGTACTATCTTAAATAATAATGGTGAAATATGGTGAATGGTGGATATCCCTGTCCTGTTCTTGAATGTAGAGGAAAAACTCTTAGGTTTTCCCCACTGAGAATAATATTAGCTGCAGGTCTTTCATACATAGCCCTTATGATGTTGAGGTATGTTCTCTGTATCCCTACTTTGTTGAGAGTTTTCATCAAGAATGGGTGTTGTATTTTGTCAAATGCTTTTTCTGCAACTATTGAAATGATTATATGGTTCTTATCCTTTCTTTTATTAATGTGATGTATCAGGTTGATTGACTTGCAAATACTAAACCATTCTTTCAATCAAGGAATAAATTCCACTTGATTGTGGTGAATGATTATTTTAATGTACTGTTGGATTTGATCTGTTAGCAGTTTTTGAGAATAGTTGCATCCATGTTCATCAAAGATAATGGTCTGTTATTTTCCTTTTTAGTGGGGTTTTTGTCTGGTTTGGAATCAAGGTAATGCCAGCCTCATAGTATGAGTTTGGGAGTTTTCCTTCCTTTCTACTTTTTTGGAAAAGTTTGAGAAGAATAGATATTAACTGTCTAGTAGAATTCCCCTAGGAAGCCATGTGGCCCAGGACTTTTATTTGTAGAAGATTTTTGATTATTGATTCAATGTCTTTGCTGGTTATGGGTCTGTTCAAATTTTCTATTTCTTCCTGTTTTGGTTTTGGTAGTTTATGTTTCTAGGAATTTATCTATTTCTTCCTGATTTCCCAATATATTGGCATATATTTTTTCATAATATTCTCTTATAACTGTTTGTATTTCTGTGGTATTGGTTGTGATCTCTCCTCTCTCTTTCATTATTTTATGTATTTGGGTTCTTTCTCTTTTCTTTTTGATAAGTCTGACTAGAGGTTTATGAATTTTATTAATTCTTTCAAAGCACCATCTCTTAGTTCTTTTGATCACTTCAACTGTTTATTTACTATTATATGATTTATTTCTGCTTAAATCTTTATTATTTTCTTCTTCTGCTTGCTTTAGGCTTTATTTGCTGTTCCTCTTCTAGCTCCTTTAGGTGTAGGGTTAGGTTGTATATTTGAGACCTTTCTTACTTCCTGAAGTAAGCCTGCAATGCTCTGTACTTCCCTCTTCCAGCCATGTTTGCTATGTCCCAAAGATTCTGGACTGATATGTTTTCATCTTCATTTGCTTCATGTGTTTTTAAAAAATTGTTTTCTTTAATTTCTTGGTTGAGTCATCCATTCATTAGTAGGATGTTCTTTAACCTCCACGTATTTGTAGTCTTTCCAAATTTTTCTTGTTGAGTTCAAGTTCATAGTTTTGTGATCTAAAAATATGCTTGGTATGATCTTAATCTTTTTGTACTGACTGAGGCCTGATTTGTGACCCAGTATGTGATCTGTTTTGAAGAATGTAGCATATGCACTTGAGAAGAATGTGTATTCTGCTGCTTTAGGATGAAATGTTCTGAATATATCTGTTAAGTCTGTCTGGTACAGTGTGTCATTCAAAGCCATTGTTTCCTTGTTAATTTTCTGTTTGGATGATCTGTCCATTGCTATAAGTGGGTTGTTAATGTCCCCTACTATTATTGTATTATTGTCAATGAGTTCCCTTATGTTTGTTATTAATTCTTTTGTATATTTGGGTGCTTCCAAGTTGGGGGCATATATATTCACAATTGTTAGATATTCTTGTTGGGTATACACCTTTATTGTAATGCAGTGCCCTTCTTCATCTCTTATTACAGTCTTTGGTTTAAAATCTAGTTTGTCTGAAATAAGTATGGGTACTCCAGATTTCTTTTGATGTTAGTTAGCATAATAAATAGTTCTCCTCCCTTCACTTCCAATCTACAGGTGTGTTTGGATCTAAAATGAGTCTCTTGTAGGGAGCATATAGTGTGTCTCATTTTTTTTATCCATTCCAATACCCTATGTCTTTTCATTGGAGCATTTAGTCCATTTGCACTCTGAATGATTACTGATAGATATGAACTTAATTCCATTGTGTTACCTGTAAAGTTGTTGTTTCTGAAGATTTTCTGTGTGTTTTTTTTTTTTTTTTCTCCTAGGCTTTGTTGCTTTCTTTTGGTCTTGCTTTCCCATTGAAAGAGTCCTCTTTAATATTTCTTGCAGGACAGGTGGAGAGGTCACAACTCCTTTAGTTTAGTTTGTTTGTTCGTTTTGTTTTTTGTTTTTTGTCTTGAAACTGTTTATCACTCCTTATATTCTGAGTGGCAGCCTTGCTGCATATTTTTCCCCTTTAGCACATATCATGTGAACATATTATGCCACTTTTTTTCCAGCCTGCCTTTGAACATATCATGCCACTTTTTTTCTGGCCTGGTTGGTTTCTGTGGAGAGATCTGCTGCTAATTTGATTGTCTTTCCTTGTAGGTTAGAGATTTTTTTTTTCCCCTTGCTGTTTTCAGAATTCTTTCCTTATCTCCATATTTTGCAAAATTTACTACTATATAGCTTTTGTCAATTTTGATGGGAGTTCTCTGTGCCTCCTGGATTTGGATGTCTTTTTCTTTCCCCAAATTAGAGAAGTTTTCAGCTCTAATTTCTTTAAATAAACCTTCTCCCCCTTTTCATTTTTCTTCTTCTTCTTTTTCTTCTTTGTCATTGCTGCCGCTTTCTTCTTCTTCTTCTTCTTCTTCTTCTTCTTCTTCTTCTTCTTCTTCCTCTCCTCCTCCTCCCCCTCCTACTCCTCCCCCCCCTTCTTCTTGGTCTTGGACAACTGTGGTATGAATGTTATTATGCTATAGAGTCACTGAGTTCCCTAAGTATATATTGGTGATCCAATATTTTTCTTTCCCTCTTCCTTTCAGCTTTTTTACATAATTGTATATTTTGTATCACTTATTTGTTCCTGGTTTCTTCCACCCTTGTGGTCATTCCATCAGTTGGTTTTGCATCTTAGTTATAGAATTTTTTATTTTGGTCTGAGTAGTTTTTGGCCTTTTATCTCTGTGGTAAGGGTTTCTCTGTTTTTTTCTATACTTTAGTATCTATACAGTTGTTGTAATTTCTGATCCAAGTCTATCACTTATATCTATTTTGATTAGCTCCCTGGTTGTGAACTCTTCTTTTTCTTTCTTTTTGGGGTTAATTCCTCCATCTTCGCATTTTGTCTAGGTATCTATCTTTTATGTATTAGGAAACCTGTGTCTGGTCTTATTTCTATTATAGCTAAAGCTTTACAGCACTGTATGATCAGTAGACATGGTTCATGCAGGGGGTTTGTGCTGGTCTTCTGGGGTCGGGGACTGCTCCTGTTTTGGCTTTCCATCACATTTGATCTATTTAACAAGACACCTATAGGGGCACATAGGTGGCTATGTTGGTTAAGCATCTGCCTTTGATTCAGGTCATGTTTTCAGGGTCCTGGGATCGAGCCCCACATTAGGCTCCCTGCTCAGTAGGGAGTCTGCTTCTCTCTTTCTCTCTGCACCTCCACCCCTCTCATGCTCTCTCTAACTCACCCTCTCTCTCAAATAAATAAATAAATAAATAAATAATAAAAAAAAATAAAAGAGGCACCTACAAAGTCCAAGGGGGTGTGGCTTGGTATAAGTGATTCAAGCCTCCACTGTGGGTGCCATGCCACTCATTGAAGTCCATCTGTTCTGATGGAAGGGATGAAAAATGGTGTTGGCCCTCTCTATTTTCAAGAAAGGGAGTTCATGGCTTTTGCAGATCCCTGCCTTCACCCTGTCTGTGTCAGCATAGTGTGCCCACCCAGTGGCGGTGTAGTGCTCCTGTGTTTTATTTCATGTGAGTGACTGGGTTTCAAATCTCCAAAATTTGGGGAGCTGTGTGGACCCTCACTGATTGGGGACGGTCTTGCTGAGCTGTGACTGAAACCAGTTTGTCCCAGAAAAGCAGTCACACAATGACAAAGCAGTTTGAATTTTATGGTACAGTGTTGCAAGAGGCTATGGGTGCTTTTAAGATTACTTATTTTTGGCTGTTATGCCAGCTACTCCATCCATGCTTCTTTTGCTTGGGTTTTAGTGCATTTTCTTTTGGATCTATAAGGTTAGAGATTCTATTGGGGGAAAAAAAAGCCATTTAGCTTAAAGTTGTCTCATAGCTCACTGATACTCTGTTCTTTTTTATATTGTTATTCTTTTATATTTTGTTTTATTTTTCTGTATTTTATTTTATATTATTTTATATAATCTGACTTTCCATATTATATAAAAATTTATATATGTTATATAATCTTATTACTATTTCTTCATGTTCACCAAACTGAGACTTTCCTTTTGCCTTTCTGTTATTAATTTACAGTTTGATTACATTATCAGCCAATTAACCATACTGTATATGATTCCATTTCTTAGAAATTTCAAAGTTTGTTTTATGAGTCAGAACTTATCCTGATTCATAAAACAAACTTTGAAATTTTACATATGTTCCTTGGGCACTTGAAAAAATGTATATTCTGCTATTGTTGGGTGGAATGCTCTATAAATATCAGTTCCTACCATTTGATGATTTTGATGAGTTATTATATACCTTGCCAACTTCTACCTGGTTGTTCTGGCAGTTTCTGACAGATGGGTGCTGAAATCTGCACATATAATTGTGGACTTCTATTGTAAGATATATCAGTTCTGTTTCACATATTATCTTTTTTGGTGCACACAATTTGAGTTTGCTTTTTCTTTTTAGATATTGACCTATTTATTGTGATTCATTTTTTATTCTTTCTCTAGGACTTTTTTTTTTTTTTTTGGTTTGCAATCTACTTTATCTGATATTAATATAGCCACAACCTTGTTTGTTTTGATTATTTTACACAATATACATTACCATTCTTTTAATTTCAATCTGTTTATATCATTAGTTATGAAATTAATTTATTATGGACATTATATTATTGGGTCATTTTTTTTTAATCGATTCTACCAAATCCCTGTCTTTTTTTTTTAAGTTTTAAATTTAAATTCCAGTTAGTTAACATACAGTATAATCTTAGTTTCAGGTGTAGAATTTAGTGATTCATCACTTACAACACCCAGTGTTCATCTCAACAAGTTCCCTCTGTAATACCCATCACTCATATAACCTATTCTCCCACCTTTCTCCCCTCCAGTGACTCTGTCTTTAAATTGGTCCTCATATATCAGTGTAGATGATGTCTTGTGAATGAGATATTTTGAAATCCAAATTTTTTTTTAAATTGGAGGGTTTGTTGTGTTATGTTTTCTAGTCTATTTTCTATAAACTTAATAACTTCAGTATCAATTTCCTAGAATAGACTTTAGTTCTGTATGTTCAAATTCTTATATATAAAAATTTTGAGCTTAAATAAGTATATATTTATCTTGAGTACCTTAAATAAAAAAGTATTTTATCTACCTTTCAGTGTTTTATGCAGGAATGAAGTACTACCAATCTCTGTGTCATTTTACCTAGATTAAATCTACCATGATAACCACAATTTAATTTGGAAAAAGAACAAGAGTCTTTCCAACAGAATTCTATCGAATATATTTTATATACTGTTTTCCCTTTCTTTTAGCTCATTTTTATCATCACCATCATCATCACTATCGTCATCAGCATCACCATTAGAATCACCATTAATGGGTCTAATTTCTCTTAATGTTAAAAATTAACAAATTGTCAACATTTGAGGAACCTCCATGCTGTTTTCCAGAGTGGTTGCACCAGCTTGCATTCCCACCAACAGTGTAGGAGGGTTCCTATTTCTCTGCATCCTCGCCAGCATCTGTCATTTCCTGACTTGTTAATTTTCGCCATTCTGACTGGTGTGAGGGGATATCTCATTGTGGTTTCAATTTGTATTTCCCTGATACCGAGTGATGTGGAGCACTTTTTCATGTCCCTGTTGGCCATCTGGATGTCTTCTTTGCAGAAATGTCTGTTCATGTCCTCTGCCCATTTCTTGATTGGATTGTTTGTTCTTTGAGTGTTCAGTTTGCTAAGTTCCTTATAAATTTTGGATACTAGCCATTTATCTGATATGTCGTTTGCAAATATCTTCTCCCATTCTGTTAGTTGTCTTTTGGTTTTGTTAGCTGTTTCCTTTGCTGTGCAAAAGCTTTTGATCTTGATGAAATCCCAATAGTTCATTTTTGCCTTTGCTTCCCTTGCCTTTGCTGATGTTTCTAGGAAGATGTTGCTGCGGCTGAGGTCGAAGAGGTTGCTGCCTGTGTTCTCCTCAAGGATTTGGATGGATTCCTTTCTCACATTGAGGTCCTTCATCCATTTGGAGTCTATTTTCGTGTGTGATGTAAGGAAGTGGTCCAATTTCATTTTTCTGCATGTGGCTGTCCAATTTTCCCAGCACCATTTATTGAAGAGGCTGTCTTTTTTCCATTGGACATTCTTTCTTGCTTTGTCGAAGATTAGTTGACCATAGAGTTGAGGGTCTATTTCTGGGGTCTCTATTCTGTTCCATTGTGCCAGTACCATGCTGTCTTGATGATGACAGCTTTGCAATAGAGCTTGAAGTCCGGAATTGTGATGCCACCCACTTTGGCTTTCTTTTTCAATATTCCTTTGGTTATTCGTGCTCTTTTCTGGTTCCATATAAATTTTAGGATTACATTTCTTTGAAAATAATGGATGGTATTTTGATAGGGATTGCATTAAATGTGTGGATTGCTTTAGGTAGCGTAGACATTTTCACAATATTTATTCTTCCAATCCAGGAGCATGGAACATTTTTCCATTTCTTTGTGTCTTCCTCAATTTCTTTCATGAGTACTTTATAGTTTTCTGCATGTAGATTCTTAGACTCTTTGGTTAGGTTTATTCCTAGGTATCTTATAGTTTTGGGTGCAATTGTAAATGGGATTGACTCCTTAATTTCTCTTTCTTCTGTCTTGTTGTTGGTGTACAGAAATGCAACTGATTTCTGTGCATTGATTTTATATCCTGACACTTTACTGAATTCCTGTACAAGTTCTGGCAGTTTTGAAGTGGAGTCTTTTGGGTTTTCCACATATACTATCATATCATCTGCAAAGAGTGATATTTGACTTCTTCTTTGCCAATTTGGATGCCTTTAATTTCTTTTTGTTGTCTGATTGCCGAGGCTTGGACTTCTAGTACTATGTTGAATAGCAGTAGTGATAATGAACATCCCTGCCATGTTTCTGACCTTAACAGAAAAGCTTTCAGTTTTTCTCCACTGTGAATGATATTTGCAGTGGGTTTTTCATATATGGCTTTGATAATATTGAGGTATGTGCCTTCTATCCCTACACTTTGAAGAGTTTTGATAAGGAAGGGATGCTGTATTTTGTCAAATGCTTTTTCAGCATCTATTGAGAGTATCATATGGTTCTTGTTCTTTCTTTTAATAATGTGTTGTATCAAATTGATTGATTTGTGGATGTTGAACCAACCTTGCAGCCCTGGAATAAATCTCACTTGATCGTGGTGAATAATTCTTTTAATGTACTGTTGAATCCTATTGGCTAGTATTTTGGCGAGAATTTTTGCATCTGTCTGTGTTCATCAAGGATATTGGTCTGTAGTTCTCTTTTTTGGTGGGATCCTTGTCTGGTTTTGGGATCAAGGTGATGCTGGCCTCATAAAATGAGTTTGGAAGTTTTCCTTCCATTTTTATTTTTTGGAACAGTTTCAGGAGAATAGGAATGAGTTCTTCTTTAAATGTTTGGTAGAATTCCCCTGGGAAGCCGTCTGGCCCTGGGCTTTTGTTTGTTTGGAGATTTTTGATGACTGTTTCAATCTCCTTACTGGTTATGGGTCTGTTCAGGTTTTCTATTTCTTCCTGGTTCAGTTGTGGTCATTTATATGTCTCCAGGAATGCATCCATTTCTTCCAGATTGTCAAATTTGTTGGCGTAGAGTTGCTCATAGTATGTTCTTATAATTGTCTGTATTTCTTTGGTGTTAGCTGTGATCTCTCCTCTTTCATTCATGATTTTTTTATTTGGGTCCTTTCTCTTTTCTTTTTGATAAGTCTGGCCAGGGTACCCTATGACCCAGCAATTGCACTACTGGGTATTTACCCTAAAGATACAAACATAGTAATCCGAAGGGGCACGTGTACCCGAATGTTTATAGCAGCAATGTCTACAATAGCCAAACTATGGAAAGAACCTAGATGTCCATCAGCAGATGAATGGATAAAGAAGATGTGGTATATATACAGAATGAAATACTATGCAGCCATCAAAAGAAATGAAATCTTGCCATTTGCGACGACGTGGATGGAACTAAAGGTTATCATGCTTAGTGAAATAAGTCAATCGGAGAAAGACAACTATCATATGATCTCCCTGATATGAGGACGTGGAGATGCAACATGGGGGGTTAGGGGGATAGGAGAAGAATAAATGAAACAAGATGGGATTGGGAGGGAGATAAACCATAAATGACTCTTAATCTCACAAAACAAACTGGGTTGCTGGGGGGAGGTGGGATTGGGAGAGGGGGAGGGGGTTATGGACATTGGGGAGGGTATGTGCTATGGTGAGTGCTGTGAAGTGTGTAAACCTGGCGATTCACAGACCTGTACCCCTGGGGATAAGAATACATTATATGTTTATAAAAAAAAAAAAAAAGAAAGTATGAATTCCCAACTTTTATAGCAACATGGACGGGGACTGGAAGTGATTATGCTGAGTGAAATAAGTCAAGCAGAGAGAGTCAAGTATCATATGGTTTCACTTATTTGTGGAGCATAACAAATGACATGGAGGACATTGGGAGATGGAGAGGAGAAGGAAGTTGAGGGAAATTGGAAGGGGAGGCAACCATAAGAGGCTATGGACTCTGAAAAACAACCTGAGGGTTTTGAAGGGGCGGGGGTGGGAGGTTGGGGGAACCAGGTGGTGGGTAATAGGGAGGGCATGTATAGCATGGAGCACCGGGTGTTGTGCAAAAACAATGAATACTGTTACACTGGAAAAAAAAATAAATGAATGAATGAATGAATAAATAAATAAATAAATAAGAAGCTTAAAACACAGACAAAAAAATTAACAAATTGAAACAAAACTTACTTTGAATCCACATTGCTCTCTCAAAAACATTGCTCTCTCCTAGTACCTTAAGAGCCAAAAATTGTCTGTGTGTTTGTGCGTGTGTGTGTGTAACATTTACATATACTCTATATTGTGCTTCGCCTTGTACTAGGTATTACTTTGTCTTTGTTAAAAAATATTCTCATTTCTTAACTTCTGAATCATTAATAAGTCTGAGTCACTAATAAACCCACCTTGGTAGACACCTCTTCTCAATATCCTTCTGAAGCACCTCCATTTCTACTTGACATGCATTTTTTTTTTCCCCGGTGTAAAATGCATTCTGTTCTGTTATTATACTTTCTCCCTAAATTAGGAAAATTCAGATTTCATTTTTAAATATCAAATTTTCTTTATCAATTCCTAAATATAAGTCCTTATTTGCAAATTATATCTAAATTGACATATCTAAATAGGAACTCTGTTTCTTCCCTGATTTTGCATCTTGCAAATTACTAAGCAATCTCTATCACATAAAATGGTCAGGTCACACATGCAGATTTTAAATTCTTTTTAATTAAGAAATAAAAAAAATCATCTTGATTACTACTTTCATTCACTCTCCTCTTACATTGGACACAGTAGTAATACATATTGATTATTCATCTAAAATATGTGGATAATACAACATCTTTTCATATGTTTATCTCCATCCCCTTAGTTCTGGCAATTATATTACTGGAATCTTAAAGATACATCTTCCCTGATATCTCTGCTTTTCTGTTACTCCACCTCCATAAGTATTCTTCCTGCAACATCAAAAGTGCCCTTGAAATGGCATTGACTTCTGAAAATACTTGATAATTTTATTGTCCTTAGGAAGAGAAATCTATACTCATTCTTAATTGCCAATATATGCATCAGATATTGAAGGTGAGCAAAATGAGTGAAGATGGTCAAAAGGTATAAACTTCAAGTTATATATAAGTCTGGGGATATAATATACATACAGCATGGTGACTGTTGTTTAAAATACTGTATTGTATATTTGAAAGTTGCCAGAAGAGTAGATCTTCAAAGTTTTCCCCAAGAAAAAAATGTAATTATGGATGTTGGCTAGACGTTGTGGTGATTATTTCACCATATGTGAAATATGTATGAATATTCACCATGTATGAAATAATTATGTTCTGCATCCGAAACTAGTATGTTATATTTTAATTCTATCTCAGCAAGAACCCCCAAATCCACTGCTATACACTATTATAAGACTACTGAGTTCTTACTTTGAAAAATTTGTAATGATGATGGCAAAATCTCAAGGTATACTTACCACATAAAATCTCAATTATATAGCCAATGGTCACAATTTTCAAGGTATTGTACCAATATAACATTAAAGAAGATCAAGCTGAAAAAAGGAAAAAAAAAAGAATTAATAAGAATTAATACATTTGATCTTGATGAAATCCCAATAGTTCATTTCATCAAGATCAAAAGCTTTTGCACAGCAAAGGAAACAGTTAACAAAACCAAAAGACAACTGACAGAATGGGAGAAGATATTTGCAAACGACATATCAGATAAAGGGCTAGTATCCAAAATCTATAAGGAACTTAGCAAACTCAACACCCAAAGAACAAACAATCCAATCAAGAAATGGGCAGAGGACATGAACAGACATTTCTGCAAAGAAGACATCCAGATGGCCAACAGACACATGAAAAAGTGCTCCACGTCACTCGGCATCAGGGAAATACAAATCAAAACCACAATGAGATATCCCCTCACACCAGTCAGGATGGCTAAAATTAACAAGTCAGGAAATGACAGATGCTGGAGAGGATGTGGAGAAAGGGGAACCCTCCTCCACTGTTGGTGGGAATGCAAGCTGGTGCAACCACTCTGGAAAACAGCATGGAGGTTCCTCAAAATATTGAAAATAGAACTACCCTATGACCCAGCAATTGCACTACTGGGTATTTACCCTAAAGATACAAACATAGTGATCCGAAGGGGCACGTGTACCCAAATGTTTATAGCAGCAATGTCTACAATAGCCAGACTATGGAAAGAACCTAGATGTCCATCAACAGATGAATGGATAAAGAAGATGTGGTATATATACACAATGGAATACTATGCAGCCATCAAAAGAAATGAAATCTTGCCATTTGCGACAACGTGGATGGAACTAGAGGTTATCATGCTTAGTGAAATAAGTCAATCGGAGAAAGACAACTATCATATGATCTCCCTGATATGAGGACATGGAGAAGCAACATGGGGGGGTAGGGGGATAGGAGAAGAATAAATGAAACAAGATGGGATTGGGAGGAAGACAAACCATAAATGACTCTTAATCTCACAAAACAAACTGGGGGTTGCTGGGGGGAGGTGGGATTGGGAGAGGGGGAGCGGGCTATGGACATTGGGGAGGGGAGGCGAACCATAAGAGACTATGGACTCTGAAAAACAACCTGAGGGTTTTGAAGGGTCAGGGGTGGGAGGTTGGGGCAACCTGAGGGTTTTGAAGGGTCAGGGGTGGGAGGTTGGGGGAACAGGTGGTGGGTAATGGGGAGGGCACGTTTTGCATGGAGCACTGGGTGTTGTGCAAAAAGAATGAATACTGTTACGCTGAAAAAATAAATAAAATGGAAAAAAAAATAAAAAATAAAAGTTAAAAAATTAAAAAAAAAAAGAATTAATACATTTACAGGGCACCTGGGTGGCTCAGTGAGTTAAGCCTCTGTCTTCAGCTCAGGTCATGATCTCAGGATCCTGGGATTGAGCCCCACATTGGGCTCTCTGCTCAGTAGGGAGCCTGCTTCCCCCTCCCTCTGCAAGCCTCTCTGCCTACTTGTGATCTCTCCCTGTGTTTCAAATAATAAATAAAATCTTTAAAAAAATAAAAATAAAATAAAATTATGATCTAACGTCCATGTTGTCTACTTCATAGCATTAGCACTTAGAACCTTAAAAAAAATTGAACTTACAATTAAACAGAATTTTACTATCATTCCTTAGCATGAAGTGAAAGAAAATTATAAAACTAGTCATGGGTTAGTGTTAATTTTATTAATAAATTACATAGGTTAACACAAATGTGCATTCAAACATGGATACTCATGATGTACCCAAATAAATTAAAGGTCTTATAATTATGAGCCCATACATAAACATTTTCTTAACTTATGAAAACAGAGATGTTTCTTTGTTTATGTTCTATTTTGTTCTTTCTTACTATTATTATACTTTTTACTCATCATTTAGAGTTTAGTGAGTTCCTCGTTCTATGTGCATGTTCTCATTCCAAAAAGAATGATTAAGCAAAAGCCCACGTTACAGAAGGTGAATTAAGGATTAAAACAGTTAAGTTCCTTCCCCAAAGGCACACTGCTAAAAATTGATATACCTAAATTCAAACACATGCCTGTTACCTATTTTCAAGTCAGTATAATTTTATTGATATCATATGTGTCCAAGTTTGACCCTGCCAACCTATGTATATGATTAATATACAAAATATAAAATTTTATGATTCTTGAATATTTTTCCATTTTATCAACTTACCTAATATATTTTTTGACGCTATATGTTTTATTATTATAAAGGTGAAGCAAAATGCTATTTACTAAATGTTTGAAATTTTAAATACTCATAACAATGTGAATGGGTTTAATATAATTTAATATATGAATATTATGTAGAAAAACATGCTAAATTTATCTGGACCTCAACTATACTATGCAAAACTAAAATATAAATTATTTTTACTTCATATCAAGCCATTATGAACTATCTACAAAGATATGAATTGGATTATCATTTAAGAAAATTTACATATTTAAGAAACATTGAACACATGACAATTGTCTTTCCTCAGTCATATCTATATATTTAGTAGATACAAATGATCTAATTCAATTTCTGATTCATAAAATATACTCAAGGCATGCTAGAGTAATTTTTCCCCCTCTGGGGCATTATATTTTATACCAAATATTTGACACAAAACATAATAACCCATATTAAAAGTATTTATCTTGTATCTTAACATCACTTACAAAAGTGTTACTATGGTTCTCTATAGAGTGTTTATAAAGTGAGATCCATACTTAACATATGTAATTCCATTATAAATAGGGATAGATAGATATATAGGTAGACAGATGATAGATGATAAATAGATAGATAGATAGATACATAAATATAGACATGATTGTGTGGCATGGAGAAGTTATATATAAATGCATATAAACTGTAGATAAAGATTTAAATCTCATGCATGGGCCATCCTGATCTATATGTTCATGGTAGTTAATAAGATGTTAGTAGTTCTTAAAAGTCTGTGATGACATATAGTTTTAATGTTTTTTCCAGTATTTGAACATATAAAATATTATAATAAAATAATGAACTATATTTCCATTTTATATATTACATTGTTTATATGAAACAATTTTGAAATAGTCTTTAAAGAAAATAAAGAAAATGAATTAAGACTTACATAAAATTAAACTGGACCACTATTTTACACCATACACAAAAGTAAATTCATTTATTTATTTTTTTTTAGTGAATACACTTACTCACGTTCACATTTTTTTTTTTTTTTTTTTTAGACAATTTACTTCCCCCTTTTATTAATTTTTTCAGCGTAACAGTATTCATTCTTTTTGCACAACACCCAGTGCTCCATGCAAAACGTGCCCTCCCCATCACCCACCACCTGTTCCCCCAACCTCCCACCCCTGACCCTTCAAAACCCTCAGGTTGTTTTTCAGAGTCCATAGTCTCTTATGGTTCGCCTCCCCTCCCCAATGTCCATAGCCCGCTCCCCCTCTCCCAATCCCACCTCCCCCCAGCAACCCCCAGTTTGTTTTGTGAGATTAAGAGTCATTTATGGTTTGTCTCCCTCCCAATCCCATCTTGTTTCATTTATTCTTCTCCTATCCCCCTCCCCCCCCCATGTTGCTTCTCCATGTCCTCATATCAGGGAGATCATATGATAGTAAATTCAAATGGATTAAATAACTAAGTATGAAAACTGAAACCATAAAAATTGTAAAGGAGAAAAGAGGTAGTAATTTATTTGATGTAGGCAAATTGCAACTTCTTTCTTTCTAGACATGTCTCCTGAGACAAGGGAAACAAAAACAAAAATTATTGGTGCTCATCAAAATAAAAGGCTTCTGCATAATGAAGAAACAACAAAATTAGAAGACAACCTTCAGAATGGGAGAAGATATTTGCAAGTGACATATCTGGAAAGGGTTACTACCCAAAATCTATAAGGACCTTATAAAACTCAACACTTAAAAACAAATAATCCAGTTAAGAAATGGGCAGAAGACATGAATAGACTTTTTTCCAAGGAAGATATATAAATGACTAATAGACACATGAAAAGATGCTCAATATCATTCATCATCAGGGAAATACAAATTAAGACTACAATAAGATATCATCTCACACCTGTCAGAATGGCTAAAATTAACAATGCATGAAACAACAGGTGTTGGTGAGGCTGCTGAGAAAGGAGAACCCTCTTACACTATTGGTGGAAGTGCAATCTGGTGCAGCCACTCTGGAAACAGTATGGAGTTTCCTCAAAAAGTTAAGAACGGAGGGGTGCCTGGGTGGCTCAGTGGGTTAAAGCCTCTGCCTTCCGCTCAGATCATGATCTCAGGGTCCTGGGATCGAGCCCCGCATCGGGCTCTCTGCTCCACAGGGAGCCTGCTTCCTCCTCTCTCTCTGCCTACCTCTCTGCCTGCTTGTGATTTCTCTCTGTCAAATAAAAAAAAAAAAAAAAAAAAAAAGTTAAGAACAGAACTACCTTACAACCCAGCAACTGAACACACTGGTATCTAACCAAAGGATACAAAAATACTAGTTTGAAGGGATACAAGCACTCCAATGTTTAAACAGCATTATCAACAATAACCAAACTATGGAAAGAGCACAAATGTAGAGTTGATGGCAACTGATGAATGGATAAAGAGGTGGTGTGTACACACACACAAACACACACACACAAGAATACTACTTAGTCATAAAAAATAATGAAAACTTGCCATTTGCAGTGACATGGGTGGAACTAGAGATTATTTTACTTTGTGAAATAAACCAGAGAAAGAAAAAAAGTGTATGATTTCATTCATGTTTGGAATTTAAGATGTAAAGTAAACTATCAGGAGGAAAAAAGGAGAGAGAGGCAAACCAAGAAAGATTCTTAACTATAGAGAACAAACTGATAGTTACCAGAGGGGAGGTAGGTGTGGGGATTGTTTCAATAAGGTGATAAGGGTAAGGAGTGCACTTGTGATGAGCACAGGATGTTGTATATTAGTGTTGAATCACTAAATTCTACACAAGAAACTAATATTACACTGCATATTAACTAACTGGAATTAAATTAAACCTACCCCCACACAAAAAAAGCAAACATTTTCAAGTAGTACTATGAGATAATGATCTAGTCAAGCCAAAAAAGTCCTTCAAAATTATATTATTTATTTTCCTAACATCATTAGAAATATTTCATTTACTAAAATTATTATTTGGACATTTCCTAATTGTACATTCTGAAATTATAATTTTCATATTCATATACATGTATTTCATTATGTAAAACTTTCTCTCAGGGACTGAGTCATCTGTGTGCCTTTAAATGAATACAAGCTATTTTCTATTTTCTTCAATTATTGCTTGCTACTACTTAACCAATTAGAAGACAGTGAATCCAGGTGGTAATCAACTCAATAGGAAATTACTCTCACAGTATAATTTCACTAGATGTTATGCGGTAATTACCACTGTAACATCAGCATTAATGGCAGGGATAATTTACTTTTCCTGTTGGCCCTAGATGAGGATGACCCCTAATAATACTTTCTTGTGTATGAAGGAGGCTATTTTCATGATTTGACATTTATGCCAAATATAAGAAGTAAGCAGTTTAAAGTAGAAAGCAATTTAATTTCTACAAAATCACTGAAACTGGAATTACACTGAATTAAAGTCATTGACTGATAAATATAGCTTGAAAATTACGTGTTTTTTGAACAGGAATTTAACCTTCAATTTACAAAGCACATAATTATCAATATACATTTTGATCTCAGATAGAGGGGACTAGAGTTATAGATAGGCTATAGGTGAGTTTATTCTTATCACTGTAAATTATACCAACCATTTGCTGCTTATAAGAAAGAAGCAATGTACCAAAATATCCTTACTAAATCTGTTATGTGATTCCAAGCCAATTTTTGAAGGAAATTTTTTAAGATTTTTTTTTTTTTTTTTTTTTTTTTTTGAGAGAGAGAGAGGGAGACTGAGCAGTGGGGAGGGACAGAGTAAGAGAGAAAATTCTTCTGATCCTTCTGGATCATATATTCCACCATTTCTGTTATATCTCTATACTTTTGGGACTGATTAAATGATTTCTTTCTATTATTGCTATCTCTTTTCAGCTTATGTCTTAATGTCCTTCTTTAGAGTTGCTAAGATCACTTCTTCGCTGTTTCACTAGTTTTTTCACCCATCTTCATCTCCTCTTAGCTGATATTCGTTCCATGTTGCTTAAGTCTTGTCTGGCTCTCTGTTTTCTATTTTTGTCAGGATCATTAACATTGTCTGTACAATCATATAAATCTATGCCAGACTTCCCAAATGTTGAGAATATTGACATTTTGGGTTTAATTCTTTCTGGGGTGCATAAAAGTGGGAAGGAAGTATTGTCTTATGCATTATATGGCATTTAGCAGCATTCTGTCTTTACACATCGGAAGACCTTAGGACCTCCAAACCAATAGGACAAGCAACAAATGTCTTCAGATATTACTAAGTGTTTCAGGGGTGGTGGTGGGGAGTCACTCTAGTTGAGAACCTTGATTTATATGATGTTTGTATATTGAAGCTCTTCTAGATTCTCACCGTGTTAGCTCTATATAAAGCTTTTTTTACTATTAGAATGCTTTTGTTTAAAAAATAAGTCTTAAAATTCTGGTCCTACTTTATATATCTTTAAATTGTAGTACCCACCTAAAATACCTTAGTTAAAAATTAATTTAAAATAAATAGGTAATAGGTAGAAGTCATGTGCCAAAACATTTCAGGCATTTCTGTAAGACTTACCATGTCTTATCCATCATTCCAGTCCAGAAGGCACAGAGAAAAACAGCACAATTAATCTAGAAATATCTAATGAAATAGAGCTACTGAATGGTACTGAATACAATTTCAAACAAAAAAAAATAAGTTAAATGATTAAGTGACTTAGAAGATAAAAATGAGTTTTTGTCTTCTGTTTCTGTCAGTTCAGTGGATTAGGTTCACTAAATGACCTCTCAGATCACGACAAATAAAATGTATATGATACAGCATTTTAAAGCATCCTTTAAAATTTGGTGGTGATTTTGCATAAAAGTAAGGAAGTCACGGATATCAAAAATAAATTGAAACCATGAATCATTGGCAAGAGGAGAGCACCAACACCAATTTTTGCCTTGAGGATTTCTGTTCAGTGCTTGGGAACTGGAGTTGCTTTTAACAATTGCACTAGCATCCTGTTCATGTGATAAAGCTATGGCCTGATCATGGGGCTGGGATGGGATAGGAGATTACCACGTAAAACTGAGAATCTAATATCTACAAACAACCTAATGAGGATAAGAAATAAACTCTGATACATGCTGGTTTCAACTTTAGAACTGTTGTGAAAGGAAACAAGATATATTAATCACACAAGTAACAATTCTCCATGTACAAAGTTCAGAAGACTAATGTCTCCTCTCATTCCATTTATTGCCTGTTTCAGTTTCTAACACTCCAGACAAAAAGTTTTTCTATCAGGCCAGCATTATAGCAGTCTTGCTAATACTTCTCCTTGACACCACAGAAAAGGCAATGCTGTGGTGATCCCTTTGACACTTAGTAATGGAAACATAACATTGTTAGCCCTAATTTGGCTCCACAGGTAAAATAACCCACACTAAGATACATTTAAGAATACAGCAATTCAGTAATTTGGCAGGATACAAAATCAATGCACAGAAATCAGTTGCTTTCTTTTTTTTTTTAAGATTTTATTTATTTGACAGAGAGAGACACAGTGAAAGAAGGAACACAAGCAGGGGAGTGGGAGATGGAGAAGTAGGATCACTGCTGAGCAGGGAGCCTGATGTAGGCCTCAATCGCAGGATCCTGGGATCATGACATGAGCCGAATGCAGAGGCTTAATGACTGAGCCACCCAGGCACCCCGAAATCAGTTGCTTTCTTATATACTAACAAAGAAACTGTAGAAAGGGAAATTAGAGAATCAATTCCATTTACTATAGCACCAAGAACCATAAGATACCTGGGAATAAACCTAACCAAAGAGGTAAAGAATCTGTATTTGAGGAACTATGGAACACTCATGAAAGAAATTGAAAAAGACACAAAAAGATGGAAGACTATTCCTTACTCATGGATCTGAAGAATAAATGTTGTTATAATGTCTATGCTGCCCAGAGCAATCTATATTTCCAATGCCATCCCAATCAAAATACCACTGGCATTTTTCAAAGTGCTGGGACAAAGAATCCTAAAATTTGCTTGGAACCAAAAAAGACCCTGAATCACCAAGGAAATGTTGAAAAACTAAAACGAAGCTGGAGGCTTCATGTTGCCTGATTTTAAGCTTTATTATAAAGTTGTGTTCACCAGGACAGCATGGCACTGGCATAAAAACAGACACATAGACCAATGGAACAGAGTAGAGAGCCCAGATATAGACCCTCAATTCTATGGTCAAATAATCTTTGACAAAGCAGGCAAAATATCCAATGGAAAAAAGAGTCTCTTCAATAAATGGTGCTGGGAAAATTGGACAGCTATGTATAGAAGAATAAAATCCACCATTCCCTTACACCGTACACAAAGATAAACTCAAAATGGGTGAAAGACCTCAATGTGAGATAGGAATCCATCAAAATCCTAGAGGAGAACAAAGGTAGTAACTTCTTAGACATCAGCCACAGCAATGTCTTCAAGACATGTCCAAGACATGTCTCCAAAGGCAAGGGAAACAAAAGCAAAAATGAACTTTTGGGACTTCATCCAGATAAAAAGCTTCTGCACAGCAAGGGAAACAGTCAAGAAAACAAAGAGACAACCCACAGAATGGGAGAAGATATTTGCAAATGACACTACAGACAAAGGGCTGATATGCAAGAATCTATAAAGAACTTCTCAAACTTAACACCCCAAAAAACAGATAATCAAGTAAAAAAATGGGCAGAAGACATGGACAGACATTTCTTCAATGAAAACATACAAATGGCTAAGAGACACATGAAAAAATATTCATCAATCATTAGCCATCAGGAAAATTCAAATCAAAACCACATTGAGATACCACTTTACACCAGTTAGAATGACAAACATTAACAAGGCAGGAAACAACAAATGTTGGGGAGGATGTGGAGAAAGGGGAAAACTCTTACACTGCTGATGGGAATGCAAGTTGGTGCAGTCACTTTGGAAAGTAATGTGCAGATTTCCCAGAAAATTAAAAATAGAGCTACCCTATGACCCTGCAAATTACACTACTGGGTATTTATCCCAAAGATGCAGATGTAGTGAAAAGAAAGGCCATATGTTCAGAGTAGCAATGTCAAAATTGTGGAAAGAGCTGAGATGTCCTTCAACAAATGAATGGGTAAAGCCAATAGCCAAACTGTCGAAAGAGCCAAGATGTCCTTCAACAGATGAATGGTTAAAGATGATATGTTCCATATATACAATGGAATATTAGTCAGCATCAGAAAGAATGAATACCCAACTTTTGTATCAACATGGATGGGACTGGAGGAGATTATGCTAAGTGAAATAAGTCAAGCAGGAAAAGTCAATTATGATATGGTTTCACTTACTTGTGGAACACAAAGAATAACATGGAGGATGTTAGAAGGAAATGAAAACTGAAGGGGAGGAAATTTGAGGGGGAGATGAACCATGAGAGACTGTGGACTTTGAGAAACAACCTGATAATTTTAGAGGGGAGGGGGATGGAGGGATGGGTGAGTCTGGTGGAGGTTATTAAGGAGGCCACATATTGCATGGAGTATTATATGTAAACAATGAGTCTTGAAACTACGTCAAAAACTAATGATGTATTGTATGGTAACTAACATAACGCAATAAAAATTTTAAAAATAAATAAATAAATAAGTAAAAGAACACAAACTCAATTTTAATATCAGTATTGTATGTTGATCTATCTTTTTCCTTAGTACATGTGAGTATAAATCTCTGCATGTGTCTATTGGATTAGGAGAAAATAAATGTTCACAGGAAAATTATGACCTGTTGAGCTGTGGATTTTATCTTCTCAAACCCTTAAGTCCTTTAAAGACTTCCCAGTGATGCTCCCATCTTATTTCGCTGTCATATTTACTGTGAAACCTGTGATTAAATGACAGCTACAGCTTAGAGGTTCATAGGTTGCCTATATATTTACTTATTTATTTATTATTTGTTAACACTGTCCTTGTTGGTGCATTCACTGGGCCTAGCCAAACAAGGCTGCAGCGATTCACATTTAATTGTGATTGTGTAAACACTTTTGTCTTTTTTTGCACTTGATGTTGCTGAACAGGGTCTAAGTATGAGCAGAGAATGACTTAAAAAAAAAAGGTGAAATTATAGCTATTGAAAAGGTATACCCATATATTGTGGATATAGAGGGAGAACAACAACCAGACATCCAGGGGGAGGAGAACACCTTAGGCCCAGGGAAATATGGGGGAGGGAGTGGTGTAACAATCTTTATTGGTCAAGCCTTACAAACTTCTGGCTGTAATTGAGTAAGTTTGGGGATCTAATATATAACATGTTGACTATAATTAGCAATACTGTATACTATACCTGAAAGTTATTAAGAGAGCAGATCTTAAATGTTATCATCACAAGAGGAAAGAAAAAGTTAATTTGGGAGGGGTTGGAGGTGTTAACTACTTCACTGTAGTAGTCAGTTTGCAAAATATATATGTATGAAATCATCTCGTGTACAACTTAAATTCACATATGTTATATTTCAATAACATTTCTATAAAGCTGGGAAAAAACCGACAACAAAATCTTTGTCTTCTAGAATTGACCTTGGAGTGTTCTTCCAAAAAGGAAACACTCCAGTGTGGCTATCCCAAACTTCCTAAAATGTTGCTTGTAACTGACTGCCAAGTCTAGCATTTTGACAATAAAATACCAAGAGGTAACTCCAGCTTCTGCCTCCTGATGCCGCTGTTCCCACCAGTATATCCTTTATTCTAAAGGGCAAATGAATGTATCCAGGCTGGTGGTGTTGACAAATAGGACATACTGGACTGAGTGTCCTCATATAGGCCTTTCCAAGACAAGAAAAGAACCAAATAACTTGAACCAAGCCAAGAAATAGTGAATTTAACTATACTACCACTTATAGCTTTTGGGGAATTAAAAAAATTTATGAAATTCATAAATATATTTCTTTATAGTTATTATTTCCTAAAATGTGATATTATACCTTGTAGCAAGTTTTAAAACACTAAAAGCTCTTAAATATTTTTTTAGATTAATTTTCTGGTGTGAAGTATAGAGAAAATCACATTTATCCATGAGGTTATATTTTCTTGCATCTTCTTACCCCCTTTCATTTTGAGCTGTTGGTTATAAAATAATTATACAATATTATCACAATATCAGTGTTTAAAAGTGTGCAACAGGGGCACCTGGGTGGCTCAGTGGGTTAAAGCCTCTGCCTTCAGTTCAAGTCATGATCCCAGGGTCCTGGGATCAAGCCCCGCATCAGGCTCTCTGCTTGGCAGGGAGCCTGCTTCCCTTCCTCTCTCTCTGCCTGCCTCTCTGCCTACTTATGATCTCTGTCTGTCAAATAAATAAATAAATAAATAATTTAAAAAAATTTAAAAAAAGTTTTAAAATGTGTGCAACATTTTTATTCTGCATAGTAGCCATTATTTTAATAGTTGATAAATTATAATTATACATTTAAGTGGGTTAAGCATTTACCACCTATGTTTTATTTTTATTTATTATTGATTCACAAATTTGTTGATTATATTACCAAGTTTTCTCTTTCAAGAATGTCTCATAATTTATATATTCCTAGGTATTATTGGCCATAGAATCAATCTGTCATTAGTCAGGAATTAATGGCTTTTCAAAAAAATGTGATGATGGTGTTACTTCACTGATGGGATTGCTCCTTAAAGCATGGACACATTTATGGATACATCAAATGAGATGGAAAAGTCAGAAATCCACTGGCAGGAAATTAAGGAAGAGGAGAGGAGGCTTAAGAGATAGGTAGGAATGTTAGAATAAATTAGTTATGCAAAACCAGAAAACCAACCATCTGCCTATGTTTCCCAACAGAACCCAAAGGGCACTTCCTTTATTAATCAATAAAGAATGTCATGATAAAGACAAATTAGCATGCTTAAGAGGCTCAACAGTGACTATTACATGTAGCATGGAAGCATTAATAGTTACAAAGAAATATACTAATCTCTTTTATATTTTTTCATTACTTAGTAAACATTTAATTAAGCAAACTTTGTACTAAGCATTGTTCTTGGGGTAGGTGATGCAAAAAAAAAAAATTGTAAGGCACCCACTGTATTATAAAGAAATTCAATATATTTGTTAAAAGAGACATAATGATTTTCTCATCACCTTTCTGGTAGGTTGCCATAACAATGCTCAATAAGTACGAACAGTGAACTCATAAGCAGTATGATTTATAGTTAAATTCGTAAAGTAATTATAACTGTGCTTATAAAACCAAACAAGCCTCCAAATAACCTATACTTTTATGTCATTATTCAAATTCTCATTATTATGAAGGTATCAGAAGGGTAGGGAAAAATATAGACTTTTTTACCCCTAATTATTGATTGAAAACCTAATGTTTCCTGGCTGTAGAACCCCACAAATCTCAAGCTCTAAAGTTCCTTAACTAATTCTGTAGAAGTGATGTTACAAATAAGTGAAGCAGCAGATACACAATGGAGGACTGGAGGGAGATCATCATACCTGCATTCCTGCATATACACCTGACATAATGGTGGATGCTGTAAGAACTAATAACAATACATAACTATTCAGTTGGAAATCATGTTGATAATATTTCATAAGAAGGATTTTAAAACTCCCTTTTAGTATGGGTAATTGAATATATCTTACTGTTTTTGATAACTACTCATACTTCAATTTTCAGGATGCGATTCTTTTCTTTCTTTCAACACCCAAAGTGATATTGCTTTTATGTATATGCTACTGTGCTTCTTTGGAAAGAATATTGTTTGTACTCTCTAACACAAAGTAGTGTGACTTTCTTATGGTGCAAATCTTTTAGGATATTGAAATTTAGCATTCTCTATATATGATTAAATTTAATGAATTCATATAATAACTTAACTATGTAATTGAATTCCTGAATTAATAGTTTGATGTTTATATGATAAATTGTTTTCCTATTTTAGTATATATATATATATTTTTTTTTATTTTTAAATTTTAAATATTTCCACACTGGCTTAAATGTATTCTTAGGCAGAGATAGAGACGAAAAAGAGAGTTTGAGTAGGAAAGTTTGATTCTTCACTCCATTTAGGTACCAGCTACATACTCCTGAATTCAATGAAAATGAAATATGGAAATGATAATAGTACCTAACTCAGTAGTTGTGATAATTATATAAAATGTGTATATAATGTTATAATCATAGCATTAATGGCAGAAATGGTTGCAGTGTGTATGGCATTTGTCAAGAATATAAAAAAGAAACGTTCCATTTGGAGAAGGTGATAATAGGGAATCCAGAGAAAATGAAAAAAAGATCTCCAAATGTGAGTGAAATTTTTGCAAAATATTTTTATTAGTAAACTTTTTAAAATTTTGGAAATAACTATATTTATATTACATAAAACTTGCACTGTATTTCTAAGCAACTCCACCTTATAGAATACACATGTTAGTAGTAACATGTATAAATGAACATGCACTTGACTTTTATTTCTATCGGCTTTAAATCTCTTATTTTCTACAACTCTCATTTCTTTTATATTTATTATGTATCTTGTCCTTTTACTTATTTCTCCACTGGATTTTATCTGTTTTGACATCTTTCTTTCACATGACATTAACATATCTTTTTCAGTGGATTCTGAAATCACCTTTTACTTTCCAGAACCATTTTTTTTTTCTGTGAATCTAATTTAAAAATACTTTCTGGGGCAGTTACTATGGACAATAGTAAGGCAATTCCTTAAAAAATAAAAATGAAGGGGCGCCTGGGTGGCTCAGTGGGTTGAGCCGCTACATTCGGCTCAGGTCATGATCTCAGGGTCCTAGGATCGAGTCCTACATCGGGCTCTCTGCTCAGCGGAGAGCCTGCTTCCCTTCCTCTCTCTCTGCCTGCCTCTCTTGTGATTTCTCTCTGTCAAATAAATAAATAAAATCTTTAAAAAAATCTATTAAAAATAATAAAAAATAAAAATGAAGTTAACATATGATTTATATATTTCACCTATGGATATACTCCCCAAATAATTGAAAGCAGGGACTTAAACAGGTGTTTGCACACTCCTGTTCATAGCAGCATTATTCAAAATAGCCCAAAGGTAGAAGCAAATGAAGTGTTTGTTGATGGATAAATGGATAAACAAAATGGTATATACATACAATGGAGTATTACTTTAAAAGTATTACTTTAAAAAGAAAGCAAATTCTGACACATGCTACAACATGGATGAACCATGAGAACATTATGCTAAAAGACATAAGCCATTCATGAAAGGCCAAACACTGGATGATTCCACTCATATGAGTTATGTAGACTAGTCAAATTCAAAGACACAAAGGGTAGATTGGTAATTGCTGCAGGCTGGAAGAAGAAGAGAATAATGTTTATTGTTTAATGGGTACAGAGCTTCATTTCTATAAGGTGAAATAAGTTCCGGAGATTGATGGTGGTGATGTTTGCACAACTATATACATATACACACACACACTTAATGGAAATGCATTGCACACTTAAAAATGGTTAAGATGACAAATTTTATTTTGTATTTTACCACAATTACAAAAAAATGATATTTTTTTAAAATTAAGGAAAATATAATTTGACCATTATTTTCATTGTTCAAACTGCTACTTGTACTGGTTGAGGAAACTGATAGACATAGAATCTATTTTGCATACTAGTTATTATAAGGGTAGCAAAACCACAAAATAAAACCGGACTTTTCATTTCATTTTTAACATTAAATTATATAGTAAAAATCCAATTTCAATATCTAAAATAAAGTAGCATTTAGTTTCAAAATATACTATTTTGTTTAAAGAATAAGGCAAGAAATATACAGTTTATTTGAAATGTAGTACCAAATCATAGACTTGAGATTCTATAAGGTGATTAAAAGATTACACAATTAGGGGAGAAGGAGGGAAGATGATGGAAGAGAAGACCCACATCTGGTCCATTGAATTCAGTTAGATATCTATCAAATCATTCTGAACACCTGTGAATTCAACCTGAAATCTAAGAAAGGAATTGCTGCAGTTCTACAAATGGAAAGTGACCGCTTTTTGTAAGCTGTGTGAAAAACCTTCAGGGAACAAAAGTCACATAGAGCAACTTCAAACAGTTTACAGTGAGCCTGGCTCCCTGACAAGGAGTGGTGCAACTTTGTCCAGGCAAGGACAGGTGAGAATAAGTGCAACAGGCTCCTCTCCAAGAAGACCAGAAGGAACATCAGGTGAATACCATGTTTTGGATCAGAACTGGATCAGTTTTTCAGAACTGAAAAACTCCTATGCTAGGGAAAAATAGTATATAGAATTTGACGGGTTTTTTCCTCAAGAGTCTTTAGTCTTTCAGTTAAAAAAATGTTTTTCTCTTTTCTTTTTATTCCTTTTCAACTAGTTTCTTATTTTATCAACTTTGTTTTTTTTGTTTTGTTTTGTTTTTTAAAGAGTTTGTTTATTTGAGCGGGAGAGAGACAGCAAGAGTGCAAGACCAGGGGAAATGATAAGCAGACCCCCACTGAGCAGGGATCTCAATGCAGGGCTTGATCCCAGGCCACTGGGATCAAGACCTGAGTGGAAGGCAGATGCTTAAGTGACTGAGCCATACAGGTATCCCTCAACTCTTTGTTATGATGTCTTTTTTAAAAAATTTTCATTTTACATTTACATTTTATAGATATAGTCTTCATTTTTTGCATCCTTTCAATATATTCAATTTTATTTTTGTATGTATATAAGTTTTTCTTTCTTTGCAATTTTTGGATTTAGTGTCTTCTAATAAAAATACCAAAATACACACAGGACCACATGGATCACCCTGTTTTGTCCACCTGTGAGATTACATTCACTTTTTTCCTGTTGTTTGTTTGTTTCTGACATTTTCACATTTGTCTAGTGTATATTTTGTGGGGTCATGGTTGATATTTTTGTTTTTATTCTCTCATTCATCTGTTCTTCCTTGGACAAAATGACTAGGAGAAATTCACAACAACAAAAATAGAAACAGGTAGTATTTTCTGCCATAGATCTAATCAATATGGATATAAGTAAAATGTCAGATGTAGAATTCAAAATAATATTTATAAAATTACTAGCTGGGCTTGAAGAAAGCATAAAGACACTAGAGAATCCCTAGTGCAAAAATAAAATCTAATCAGGCTTAAATTAAAAATGCTTAACTGAAATAAAATCTAAATTGAATGCTCTTATAGTTAGGATAAATGAGGCAGAAGAGTAAGTGACATAGAAGACAAGTTGATGTTAAGGAAGGAAGCTGAGGAAAAGAGAGAAAAGCAACTAATGGACCAAGAGGGGAGGCTTAGATAAATCAGTGATACCATAAAATGAAACAATATTAGAATTATTGGGGTTGCAGAGGAAGAAGAAAGAAAGGAACAGAAGGTACGTTTGAGCAAATTATAGCTGAGAGCTTCCATAACTTGGGGAAGGAAACAGGCATTCAAGTCCAGGATGCACAGAGAACCTCACTCAGAATCATTAAAATAGAACAATACCTGATAGGGAAGCTTGAAAATTTCAGAGATGAAAAGAAAATCCTGAAAGCAGCTCAGGGCAAGAGCTCCTTAACCTCAAGTGCAGAAACATTAGGCTGGCAGCAGACCTATACACAGAGACCTGTCAGGCCAGAGAGAACTGGCATGATATATTCAGGGTAATAAATGAGAAGAACATGGAGCCAATAATACATTATCCAGCAAGACCGTCATTCAGAAAGTAAGGAGAGATAAAGAGCTTCCAGGACAAACAGAAGTTAAAAGAATTTGTGATCACTAAACCAGTCCTGAAATAAATATGAAAAGGGATCCTGTAAGAGAAGAGAGAGCCCAAAAGTAACATAGGCCAGAGAAAAAGAGACAATCTACATAAACAGGGACTTTATAGGTAATACATGGCAATAAATTCATATCTTTCAATAGTTACTCTAAATGTACATTGGCTAAATGCTCCAATTAAGACACAGGGTATTAGATTGGATAAAAAAGCAAGACCCATCCATATGCTATCTAGAAGAGACTCATTTAAAACCAAAGACACCTCCAGATTGGAAGTGAGGGGCTGAACCATTTGTCATACTAATGGACCTCAAAAGAAAGCTGGGCTAGTAATCCTCATATCAAAAAAATTAGATTTTTAAGCCAAAAACTGTAATAAGGGAAGAAGAGGGACATTATATCATACTTCAAGGATCTATCCAACAAGATGATCTAAGAATTATAAATGTTTACGCCCCTACCTTTGGAGCACCCAATTATATCAACCAATTAATAACCAAATTAATGAAACACATTAATAATAATACAATAATAGTAGGGGACTTCAACACCCACCTCACAGGAATGGACAGATCATTTAAGCAGAAGATAAACAAGAAACAAGGGCTTTGAATGACACACTGGATCAGATGGACTTCACAGATATTACAGAGCATTCCATCCTAAAGCAACAGAATACACATTCTTCTCATGTGCACATGGAACAGTCTCCAGAATAGATCACATATTGGGTCACAAATCAGGTCTCAACTGGTACCAAAATATTTGGATCATTGTCTGCATATTTTCAGAATGCATTTTTTAAAACATTTTATTTATTTATTTTGACAGACAGAGATCACAAGTAGGCAGAGAGGCAGGCAGAGAGAGAGGAAGGGAAGCAGGCTCCCCACTGAGCAGAGAGCCCAATGCGGGGCTCGATCCCAGGATCCTAGGATCATGACCTGAGCCGAAGGTAGAGGCATTAACCCACTGAGCCACCCAGGTGCCCCAGAATGCAATGTTTTGAAACTTGAACTCAATCACAAGAGGAAAGTTGGAAAGAACTCAACTACATGGAGGCTAAAAAACATCTTACTAAAGAATGAATGGGTCAACCAGAAAATTAAGGAACTAAAAAAATTCATGGAAACAAATAAAAATGCAAACACAACTGTTCAAAGCCTTTAGGATGAAGCAAATTGGTCCTAAGAGGGAAGTACATAGAAATAGAAACCTTTCTTAAGAAACTAGAAAAGTCTCAAATACACAAGCTAACCTTACACTTAAAGGAGCTGGAGAAAGAATAGCAAACAAGTCTAAACCAAGCAGGAGAAGAGAAATAATAAAGATAAGAGCAAAAATCAATGAACTAGAAATCAGAAAGAACAGCAGAATAGATCAAAGAAACTAGAAACTCGTTCTTTGAAAGAAAAAATAAGATTGATAAACCCCTAGACAGACTTATCAAAAAAGGAAGGAAAAAGGACCCAAATTAATATAATCATGAATAAAAGAGATGAGATCATGACCAACACCATAAAAATACAATTATAAGAACATATTATGAGCAACTATATGCCAGCAAGTTTGACAATCTGGAAGACATGGATGCATTCCTAGAAATTTATAAACTACCAAAACTGAAAAAGGAAGAAATAGAAAACCTGAATAGACCCATAACCAGCAAGGAAATTGAATCAGTAATAAAAAATATCTGAACAAACACGAGTCCAGGGCTGGATGGCTTCTCAGGGGAATTCTACCAAACATTTAAAGAACAAATCATACATATTCTTCTGAAGCTGTTTCAAAAATAGATATGGAAGGAAAACTTCCAAACTCTTCTATGAGGCCAGAATTACCTTCATCCCAAAACCAGAGAAAAGACCCCACCAAAAAAAGATTTACAGATAAATATTCCTGATGAACATGAATGGCAAAATTCTTACCAAGATACTAGCCAATAGAATACAAGAGTACATTAAAAGGACTATTCACCGTGACCAAATGGGATTAATTCCTGTGCTACAAGGGTGGCTCAACATTCACAAATCAATCAATGTGATACATCATAGTAATAAAAGAAAGAATGAGAACACATGATCCTCTCTAGAGATGCAGAAAAAGCATTTGACAAAATGCAGCATTCTTTCTTAATTAAAACTCTCCACAGTGTAGGGATAGAGGAACCATAACCCAATATGATAAAAGCCATCTACAAAAAGCCCACAGCAAATATCATTCTCAAGTTTCCCCCTAAGTTCAGGAACATGACAGGGATGCCTACTGTCACTACTTTGCTCAATAGTATTAGAAGTCCTGCCCTCAGCAATCAGACAACAAAAAGAAATAAAAGGCATTCAAATTAGCAAAGAAATATTCAAATTCTAACTCTTATTTTATGTGGAAAACCCAAGATTCCACCCCCAAATTCCTAGAACTCATACAGGAGTTCAGCAACATGGCAGGATATAAAACGAATGCAGAGAAATAAGTGGCATTTCTGTACACTAACAATGAGGCAGAAAAAAGAGAAATTAAGGAATCAATCCCATTTACAATTGCCTCCAAAACCATAAGATACCTAGAAATAAGCCTAAGCAAAAGGTAAAGGATCTATGCTCTAAAAATTACATAAGGGCGCCTAGATTGCTCTGTGGGTTAAGCCTCTGCCTTCAGCTCAAGTCATGATCTCAGGGTCCTGGATTGAGGCCCACATCAAGTGTCTCTGCTCAGCAGGGAGCCTGCTTCCCCCTCTCTCTGTGCCTGCCTCTCTGCCTACTTGCGGTCTCTCTCTCTGTCAAATAAATAAATAAAATATTAAAAAAAATAAAATAAATAATAAAATAAAAAATAAAATAAATAATTCACAAATTACATAACACTTGTGAAATAAATTGAGGAAGACACCAAGAAATGAAAAAAAAAATTCAATGCTCATGTATGAAGAATACATACTGGGTGTGGTCCATAAATAATGAATCTTGGAATGCTGAAAAATAAAATAAAATTTAAAAAAAGTTATGCTACCCAGGACAATCTACACATTCAAAGCAAACCCTATCAAGATACCATCAATATTTTTCACAGAGCTGGAACTAATAATCCTTAGATTTGTATGGAACCAGAAAAGACCCTGAATAGCCAGAGGAACATTGAAAAAGAAAACCAAAGTTGGTGGCATCACAATGACAGACTTAAAGCTTTATTACAAGGCTGTAACCATCAAGACAGTATGGTACTGGGATAAAAACAGACACATAGATCAATGGAAAAAATAGAGAACCAGAAATGTACCCTCAACCGTATGGTCAACTAATCTTCAACAAAGCAGGAAAGAATATCTAATGTAAAAAAGACAGTCTTCAACAAATGGTGTTGGAAAAATTGTACAGCCACATCTGTTTTTTATTTGTTTCTTTGTTTGGTTTTGCCATAATGTATGATTTTTTCTTTAATCATGCAAATAATTTGCTATAATATCCTAGGGCAAACCAGAGAATTTGGCAGTCTGATTGTTGTACGTATGTGTGTGGGGGGTCCCCTCAGAGACCTGCAGGCTGGTGACATCAGCTCAGAGTGCCCAGGTTCACAGTGCCACTTGTTGCTTATATACATCTTGCTGATGGCTATTCTTCCTCCACATCACAATTGGAGTATCTTGAAGATGACAGGGTGGGGATCCTCTAGGTTCTTGGGAAATTTCATTCCACTTCTCCTGCTCAATGGTCTCTTTGGTCAGCAGTGTGTTTTATTCCTGCATCTCCATTTTCTTCAGCTTGGCTTTGCTGAAACTCACCATTTCCCCCATGTCCACCTTGCCTGCCATTTTTGTAAAGTGATATTTGTAGCATCCAAGATCTATAAAAGCTTACCAAACTCAACACCCAAAAAACAAATAATCCAGTCAAGAAATGGGCAGAAGATATGAAGAGACATTTCTCCAAAGAAGTCATCTAAATAGCCAACAGACATATAAAAAAATGCTCCATGTCACTTGACATCAGGCAATACAAATCAAAAGGACAATGAAATAACACCTCACAGGAGTCAGAATCGCTAAAATTTACAAGAGAGGAAAAAAAAGAAGTGTTGCCAAGGATGTAGAGAAAGGGGAACTCTCTTTCATTGTTGGTGGGAATACAAGTTGGTATAGCCACTATGGAAAACACTATGAAGTTTCCTCAAGAAGTTAAAAATAGTGCTACCCTATGACCCAGCAATTGTACTACTAGGTATTTACCACAAAGATGCAAATCAAAAATGATCCAAAGGGGCACATGCACTCCAATGTTTATAGCAGCAATGTCCAGAATAGCCAAACTATGGAAAGACATCATATGTCCATCAAAAGATGAATTGATAAAGAAGAGTGATTTTACATATATATTTTTTTACATATATATATATTTTACATATATAATATATATATATATTAGAATATTACTCAGACATCAGAAAGGATGAATACTTATTATTCACATCAATGTAGATGGAACTGGAGGGTATAATGCTGAGTGAAATAAGTCAAAGAGAGAAAGACAATTATCATTTGATTTCACTCACATGTGGAATATAAGAAACAGTGCAGAGAATCGTAGAGGAAGGGAGGGGAAACCGAATGGGAAGTCATGAGAGAGGGAGACAAACCATGAGAGACCCTTAACTAGAGGAAACAAACCAAATGTTGCTAGAGTTGAGGTTGGTCAAGAAATGGGGTAATTGGGTTAGGGACATTAATGTGAGCACATGATGTGATGAGCACTGGGTGTTATATAGAACTGATAAATTATTGAACTCTACTTTTGAAATTAATGTTGTACTATATGTTGGCTAATTGAGTTTAAATTAAAAAAAAGTTTATGCAATTGCCTGGAAGATATATAAATATTTCTTTATTTTTTTAAAAGATTTTATTTATTTTATTTGACAGACAGAAATTACAAATAGACAGAGAGGCAGGCAGAGAGACAGAGGAGGAAGCAGGCTCCCTGCTGAGCAGAGAGCCTGATGCGGGGCTCGATCCCAGGACCCCAGGATCATGACCTGAGCTGAAGGCAGAGTCTTTAACCCACTGAGCCACCCAGGTGCCCCTGATATATAACTATTTCTAATGTATGCATGATGGTGTCTAGGAATCATGAAGCTCATTTTACTTCCTCATTGTGCAGTGTGCTGCAATGAAGTATTAGAATTAATCTTTCAAAACCATGAATGTCAGTAATTTTCTATGTACATTGGGCATTTAGCGTTTTGTATAAAGTTAATAAAGATAATATCAAAGAACAAATGATTTAAATAGAATGTCAACACCTAAGGGAAGCTTAAATAGTGTAAAGTGAATAAACTATAATATTATAGCTTATAATTCTACCCAAGAGGGATAAAATAAACATTAAATTACTGTCTAATTGGTTGCCAGTCAGATTTCCTCTCTGCTATGACTTTATCAGGTGTATATTTTGTATAGGAAAGATTTCTTTTTATTTTATAAGATTTTTATTAAACACATATTTATATATTGAATTATCTTATTTAATCATAACATAAAAATGAAATTTCTTATTATTTTGTGTTCTAGGGCCCAATTCCAATATGTATGTGTTTGAGGGGAAATTTACATACACCAACAAGTAATGCTGGCACACCAGCTGAGTTTCCTACAATTCAGCTCAATTCTGATAATATCCACCCAGAGTTTTCATCAGATTCCACAGGTTAAGAGCTCAGTCTCATAAGGCTTCCTGTCATCTCACTTTAATGTTAGTCACAAACCCAAATTACTACCTATGCTTCTGATGGAATGGTTACAAATTGGAAGTTAACAACAACCGACTCCAATTCAGGATGTCAATTGCAATTCCTGGCTATCACCCGTACTTCTAACCCAGTGGCTATAAATTTGAGGTTCCCATGACTCCTCTACAGTGACTCACAGAACTCAGAGAAACACTTTACTTATTAGATTATTGATTTATCGTAAAAGGGAATAGGCACACAGAAGACATGCAAAGGTCAATGTACATGTGATGGGGCACAGAGCTTCCACATTCTCTCCAGCATACCACTTTCCCCAAATCTTCATGAGTCCATCAAATAGAAATCTCTTTGAACCCTGTCCTTTTGAGGTTCTAAGGAGGCTTTATTACAAAGGAATTATTGATTGAGTCATTGACCATTGGTGATTGAACTCAATCTCAAGCCCTGATCTTCTCCTTGGAGGCTGAGGAGTGGAACTGAAATTCTAATCTGTAATCACATTATTAACTCCACTGGCACCCAGACAGCCGCCACTGCTGTGGTTTGGGGTACAAGGAGGAGATCCTGCATCCCCAGGGACCATGACTCAGAACCTACTCTGCCAGCAGCTCTGCAGAGCATTCTGAGGCTTCTCTCTGAGAGGTCGGGGTGCAATTTGCTCTCCTCTAAACCTCCAAAAACCATCAAAAGCTGTCAAGGCGAGAGAAAACAGATGAACAAACATATAAACCTCCAGAGAACAAAAGCCTGTAAAAAACGGTTTCCTCAGAGCCCACCCCCTTGAGGGGGATGGGAGGACTTACCTCAGGGAACATCATTGACTGAAAAGCCATGTGGCAGGCCCCTCTCCCAGAAAACCAACCAGGAAGGAAGAAAAAAAAATATGACAAGAGAACAACCACCAATACTTCATAGATACAACTTCTATTTTTAACTCATTACCATATTCTGGTTCATTATTTTAATAAATATAGTTATTTTTTTAACCTATTTACCATCACAGTGAGATGTCCAGTACATCAAATTCCTTAATAATCTTCTAACCTGAAATTTTGATACATATACCCGTGTTTTTCTTTTGCTTTTCTATTTTTTTAATTTTAGTTTAGTTTAGTCTAGTTTATTCTTTTTTAATTTTTATTTTCTAATATACATGTAGAGTTAAACTTCAAGGTAATCCCCTTTACCCAATCAATGCTACCCCTATAGGTAAACCAATTTTTAATCCCCCTTTATCTTAGGAAAGTTGAGTCCTTTAACAAAAACATCAAGATACATCCAGAAAGAATCAAAATAACCTTCCTCGCCCATACTGAGAATTTATAACCACTCTCCCATCTTTTTCTTCTGCCAGTGCTTCTGTGTATTTGTGTATGTCCCGATAGTATATAAATCTTATACTTGGGGTTCTTTTTGACGAGGTTCTTCCTTTTTTTGCTTTTACATATATATATTTTTTTTTCTCTTGTCATATACTTTTATCAGTCTTTTTGTTTATCTGTTTTTGTTTGTATGCTTCATAAATCTTACCTGGGGCCCGATTGGGCTGAGCCTTCTCTTTTATCTTCCCCTTTTTTCCTGTGTCTCTCTCTCTTTTCTCTTTTTCTTTTCTTTTTTCTCTCATTTGGGTGGGGATTCCTTGACTGCACAACAGTTGATACATCCAGCTACCTCCGTTCAGTCATCTCTCACCAAAATGACTAGGAGGAGGAATGCCCAACAGAAGAAAAATATAGAGCTAATGGCTATCAACATAGACAATATGTCAGAAAAGGAATTCAGGCTAACAATTATCCAGGCAATAGCTAGGTTGGAGAAAGCCAGGGATGACCAAATGGAATTGATTAGGGCAGAACTGAAAGCCACCATGGAAGATGTTCACAATGTTAGGGTAGAACTAAAAGCCACCAGCAATGATGTTCAAAATGTTCTCAATGAGTTCCAATCTAATCTAAATTCTCTAAAAGCTAGGGTAACTGAGACAGAAGATAGAATTAGTGATCTGAAGGACAAACATATAGAGAGAAAGGATCAGGAGGAAGCATGGAACAAATAGCTCAGAAGCCACGAAAACAGAATCAGGGAAATAAATGATGCCATGAAACGTTCCAATGTCAGAATTATTGGAATCCCTGAAGGGGAGGAGAAAGAAACAAGTCTAGAAGATATAGTGGAACAAGTTGTCTATGAAAATTTCCCCAATCTCACGAATGGAACCAGCATTCATGTACTAGAGGCAGAAAGGTTTCCCCCCAAGATTTTAGACTCTCGAAAGTCCTCATGACACCTGATAGTTAGAATGAAGAATTATGATTGTAGGCAGACCCTCTTGGAAGCAGCTAGGACAAAGAAGCTCCTTACATACAGAGGAAAGCCCATTAGAATAATGTCAGACCTGTCCACAGAGACATGGTAAGCCAGGAAGGGCTGGCAAAATACATTCAGGGCACTAAATGAGAAGAACATGCAGCCAAGAATACTTTACCAAGCAAGACTGACATTCAAAATGGATGGAGAGATAAAGAGTTTTGAAGACCAGCAAGGCTGAAAACGCTATGCAACTACCAAGCTGACACTGCAGGAAATATTAAGGGGGGTTCTATAAAAGAGAAAAATCCTAAGAATATCATTGAATAGAAGTATAGAGACAACCTACAGACAGAAAGACATCAAAGGTAACACGATGTTAATAAAAACATATCTATCAATAATCACTCTCAATGTGAATGTCCTAAATGTGCCCATAAAATGACACAGGGCTGCAGATTGGATAAAACGACAGGACCCATCCATATGTTGTCTACAAGAGACCCATGTTGAACCTAAAGATACACCCAGACTGAAAGTGAAGGGATGGAGAAGCATCTTTCATGCCAATGGGCCTCAAAAGAAAGCCAGGGTAGTGATTCTCATATCAGATAAATTAGATTTTAAACTAAAGACTGTAGTCAGAGATACAGAAGTACACTACATAATTCTTTTTTTTTTTAAGATTTTATTTATTTATTTGACAGACGGAGATCACAAGTAGGCAGAGAGGCAGGCAGAGAGAGAGGAAGGGAAGCAGGCTCGCTGCTGAGCAGAGAGCCTGATGCAGGACTCGATCCCAGGACCCTGAGATCATGACCTGAGCCGAAGGCAGTGGCCTAACCCACTGAGCCACCCAGGCGCCCCACACTACATAATTCTTAAAGGGACTATCCACCAAGATGATCTAACAATTGTAAATATCTATGCCCCCAATATGGGAGCAGCCAATTACATAAGAAAACTCTTAATCAAGATAAAGAGTCACACTGATATGAATACATTAATAGTAGGAGATCTTAACACGCCTCTCTCAGTAATAGACAGATCATCAAAGCTGAAAATCAATAAAAAAAAAAAAAACACTGAATGAAACATAGGACCAGATGGACCTCATAGACATATACAGAACATTCCAACCTAAAACAACAGAATACTCATTCTTCTCAAGTGCACATGGAACCTTCTCCAGAATAGACCACATACTCGGTCACAAAGCAGGACTCAACCGATACCAAAAGACTGACATTATTCTCTGTATATTCTCAGACCACAGTGCTTTGAAACTGGAGCTCAATCACAAGAAAAAGTTCGGAAAGAACTCAAACACCTGGAAGCTAAAGACCACCTTGCTTAAGAATGCTTGGATCAACCAGGAGATCAAAGAAGAACTTAAACAATTCACGGAAACCAATGAGAATGAAGACATTTCAGTCCAAAACCTATGGGATACAGAAAAGGCAGTTCTAAGGGGAAATACATAGTCATCCAAGCCTCCCTCAAAAAAACTGAAAAATCCAGAATACACCAGCTATCTCTACACTTTAAAGAACTGGAGAATCAACAACAAATCAAACCAACTCCACACACAAGAAGGGAAATAATCAAGATTAGAGCAGAGATCAATGAGGTAGAAACCAGAGATACAGTAGAATGTATCAATGAAACTAGAAGCTGGTTTTTTGAAAGAATCAATAAGATCAATAAACCATTGGCCACACTAATCCAAAAGAGAAGAGAGAAAGCCCAAATTAATAAAATTATGAATAAAAAGGGAGAGATCACAACTAACACCACGGAAATAGAAACAATCATCAGAAATTATTACCAACAGTCATATGCTAATAAGTTATATGCTAATAAGCTAAGCAACATAGATGGAATGGATGCATTCCTGGAAAACTATAAACTCCGAAAACTGAACCAGGAAGAAATTGGCAACCGATATCTAGTAATGAGATTGAAGCAGTGATCAAAAACCTCCCAATAAACAAGAGTCCAGGACCTGACGGATTCCCTGGGGAATTCTACCAAACTTTCCAAGAAGAAATAACACCAATTCTTCTGAAGCTGTTTCAAAAAATTGAAGCAGAAGGAAAACTTCCAGACTCTTTTTATGAAGCCAGCATTACCCTGATCCCCAAACCAGGCAAAGACCCTACCAAAAAGGAGAATTTCAGACCAATATCACTGATAAATATGGATGCTAAGATTCTCAACAAGATCCTAGCAAACAGGATCCAGCAGCACATTAAAAAGATTATCCACCATGACCAGGTGGGATTCATCCCTGGGTTAAAAGGATGGTTCAACATTCGCAAATCAATCAATGTGATAGAACAAATCAATAAGAGAGAAGAACCACATGGTCTTCTCAATTGATGCAGAAAAAGCATTTGACAAAATCCAGCATCTGTTCCTGATTAAAACACTTCAAAGTATAGGGATAGAGGGAACATTCCTGAACTTCATAAAATCTATCTATGAAAGACCCACAGCAAATATCATCCTCAATGGGAAAAGCTTGCAGACTTCCCGTTGAGACCAGGAATACGACAAGGATGCCCACCCTCACCACTCTTGTTCAACATAGTATTAGAAGTCCTAGCAATGGCAATAGACAACAAAGAGAAATAAAATGTATCCAAATTGGCAATGAAGAAGTCAAACTCTCTCTCTTCACAGATGACATGATTCTTTATATGGAAAACCCCAAAGAATCCACGCCCAAACTACTAGAACTCATACAGCATTCAGTAACGTGGCAGGTACAAAGTCAATGTACAGAAATCAGTGGCTTTCTTATACACTAACAATGAAAATACAGAAAGGCAAATTAGAGAATTGATTCCATTTACTCTAGCACCAAGAACCATAAGATGCCTGGGAATAAACCTAACCAAAGAGGTATAGGATCTGTATTCAAGGAACTACAGAACACTCATGAAAGAAATTGAAGAAGACACAAAAAGATGGAAGACCATTCCATGCTCTTGGATCAGAAGAATAAACATTGTTAAAATGTCTATACTGCCTAGAGCAATCTATACTTTTAATGCCATTCCGATCAAAATTCCACCAGTATTTTTCAAAGAGCTGGAGCAAATAATCCAAAAATTTGTATGGAATCAGAAGAGACTCCGAATTGCTAAAGAAATGTTGAAAAACAAAAACAAAACAGGCGGCATCACGTTACCTGGTTTCAAGCTTTACTACAAAGCTGTGATTACAAAGACAGCATGGTACTGGCATAAAAACAGACACATAGACCAGTGGAACAGAGTGGAGAGCCCAGATATGGACCCTCAACTCTATGGTCAAATAATCTTCAACAAAGCAGGAAAAAATATACAGTGGAAAAAAGACAGTCTCTTCAATAAATGGTGCTGGGAAAACTGAACAACTATATGTAGAAGAATGAAACTCGACCATTCTCTTACACCGTACACAAAGATACTTGAAATGGATAAAAGACCTCAACGTGAGACAGGAATCCATCAGAATCCTAGAGGAGAACATAGGCAGTAACCTCTTCAATAACAGCCACAGCAGCTTCTTTCAAGATATTTCTCCAAAGGCAAAGGAAACAAAAATAAAAATGAACTTTTGGGACTTCGTCAAGATGAAAAGCTTCTGCACAGCAAAGGAAACAGTCTACAAAACAAAGAGGCAACCCACGGAATGGGAGAAGATATTTGCAAATGACAGTACAGACAAAAGGTTGATATCCAGAATCTATAAAGAACTCCTCAAACTCAACACACACAAAACAGATAATCCTATCAAAAAATTTGCAGAAGATATGAACAGATACTTCTCCAATGAAGACGTACAAATGGCTATCAGACACATGAAAAAATGCTCATCATCACTAGCCATCAGGGAGATTCAAATTAAAACCACATTGAGGGGACGTCTGGGTGGCTCAGATGGTTAAGCGGCTGCCTTCGGCTCAGGTCATGATCCCAGCATCCTGGGATCGAGTCCCACATCAGCTCCTTGCTCGGCAGGGAGCCTGCTTCTCCCTCTGCCTCTGTCTGCCTGTGCTCGCTCGCTCTCTCTCCCTTTCTCTGTCTGACAAATAAATAAATCTTTAAAAATTTTTTTTTAAATAAATAAATAAAAAATAAAACCACATTGAGATATCACCTTACACCAGTTAGAATGGCCAAAATTAGCAAGACAGGAAACAACGTGTGTTGGAGAGGATGTGGAGAAAGGGGAACCCTCTTACACTGTTGGTGGGAATGCAAGTTGGTATAACCACTTTGGGAACAGTGTGGAGATTCCTCAAGAAATTAAAAATAGAGCTTCCCTATGACCCTGCAATTGCACTACTGGGTATTTACCCCAAAGATACAGATGTAGTGAAAAGAAGAGCCATCTGTACCCCAATGTTTATAGCAGCAATGGTCACGGTCGCCAAACTGTGGAAAGAACCAAGATGCCCTTCAACGGATGAATGGATAAGGAAGATGTGGTCCATATACGCTATGGAGTATTATGCCTTCATCAGAAAGGATGAATACCCAACTTTTGTAGCAACAGGGATGGGACTGGAAGAGATTATGTTGAGTGAAATAAGTCAAGCAGAGAGAGTCAAGTATCATATGGTTTCACTTATTTGTGGAGCATAACAAATAACACGGAGGACATGGGGAGATGGAGAGGAGAAGGGAGTTGAGGGAAATTGGAAGGGGAGATGAACCATGAGAGACTATGGACTCTGAAAAACAACCTGAGAGTTTTGAAGGGGCGGGGGTGTGGGAGGTTGGGGAACCAGGTGGTGGGTAATAGGAAGGGCTCATATTGCCTGGAGCACTGGGTGTGGTGCAGAACCAATGAATACTGTTATGCTAAAAAGAAATTTTAAAAAAAAGTGAAAAACAAACAAACAAAAAAGGAATAATAAAAGTACTTTTATCACTCTCCACACTTGGGAAATTCCAAGGGATTTTAGAACTGTGAACCAGGTATTGCATAGGAAGACAAAATAGGTATCACCTGAATGACCAAATATATATTTTTCTTATAAACCACAATGTCAAACTTGTAATATTGTTGCTTGCAGTATATTAAACTATAATTAATTGATGACTACTCAGCTAAGAATGACTTTCTTTTGGGTGAAAATATAATCTCAGTAAACATTTACTTTTTCTCCTTTACACCATCTACATACATTTATACTATAAATTTTATTTCAAAGAATTGTGGGTTAAAATGGATCTTATGTATTGTCCCATTCCTTTTTTTATAATTTGCTTTTAATTATATATAATACTTTGGAGCAAAAACTTCACAAACAAATGTTTACCTTATCTTAATGTAATGATGGTTTGTATAAATTTAATATTTCTGAAAGACTTCAGCTAAAAGGCATTGGTTATAGAAATCTTCTATTTTTCTAAAGAGTAGTCACTCTACAGTAATAAACTTTTCCACCAATGCCCTTTGTGTGAACTCATTTTTAGAGGATGATAGACCTTCACCTTTCCTGTGGGATTGCGAATACTATCAAGAAGAACAAAGAACTTTTACTCTGGATCTCCTGGGACTACTGTTCTCTCCTTGTTTCATCAGAGGTGAGGACTTGTCAGTAGGCACATTTAATCATAGGCCATATCAAGAATACCTTCTAGGTCCAAAGTGAACATAAAATCTCACTCTAAACTCTTAAATAGGTTACTGGAATTTACTAGTTGCTAAAGAATTGTGCCATTGCTTCTTATTGTGAGAGTATTGAGTCAAAATACAGTGTAGATTTAAAATAGAATAGAACAGAAGAAAAGGCTACTTTTTCACAACTAAATAAAAATAAATCAGTTATCACGCATTTTAAAGCCTTCTTACATTATTCACTATAGCATAATATTTACATGCACTGTGTCATTTAATTAACATAATAGCCAATGAGGAAGATAAGAATATTAAGGCTACAGAGAGTTTAAAAGTTGTTTCCAGGGGCACCTGGGTGGTTCAGTGGTTTAAGCCTCTGCCTTCAGCTCAGGTCATGGTCTCAGGATCCTGGGATTGAGCCCCACATTGGGCTTCCTGCTCAGTGGGGAGCCTGCTTCCCCCCTCTCTCTTTGCCTGCATACCTCTCTGCCTGCTTGTGACCTCTCTCTGTCAAATAAATAAAATTTAAAAAAAAAATAAATAAAATAAAAGTTTTTTCCAACTTTTCAAAGAAAGTGAATGATCCAGGATTTAAAGTCAGGCCAGTTACACTGAACAAGCATTAACTTTCTATTCTGTAACATGGCCTTCTTAATTCATAGATTTGGTAATAAATCTGAAAGTAATTCAGAAAGTGGACTAAACACAACTAATTGAACACATTATTTTAAAATTTTAATTTTTCTATGTTCCAAAGTGGTCATAAATAGGAAGACTAATTGTTTCAGCATGATTTTTTGTCATTTTGGATTTGCCTTAATAAAAAGAGTGTGCCCTGAGGTTAATTTTGGTACAAAATACTCCTCAGACCATAGTTATTTGTACAGTTTTTTAAGTAATTTAAAAGGATTCAAAGACAGAAACTAGAATACAATTCCACATACACATACAAAAATCAAGAATGGCTAATAAAAGTGAATAAAATAAGTTCTAAGGCAAAAGTACAAGAAAACAAAAAATGAGCTCTTACACTAGGAAAATAAGTAACAACTTAATAAAATATAAAAATAATTACAGAATTTATGATTTGAAATAAATTAGCTGAGAATGTATATGTATCAAATTTTTCTCTGTTTTGTATTTAGCATTTTGTATACATGATTATGTGTTCATTGTGAAATTCATGACCTGATTTTTCCCCTTATTACAGCGATTTTAAATAAAACTGAGCAAAAGCATTCTAAGTTCTATTGCATTTCTTGATATTAACATATTTTTATTTTTGTATTATTTTTATTTTCTTTAAACCTGATTATACATCAAGTTGTTGCTTTTCAATGATTATTCAAATTCCTTCTATAAGATTGTTTATGAAATCTGCAGATTTTCTTTTCCCCCAAATCGTTGTGTGTGTAGGTGGGTGTATGTGTAATTTTTATAACACCTTCCTCCTAGTTTGTTTAATTTTATTTTTTTTATTTTTCTAAGTTATTTAAATTCTGTAATGCATTAAAATGATTTAGATACTTAACTAATTTAAGTCCCCAAATCAAGTCTCTGTAGAGCTAAGTGTAAGCCAGTCCATGATGAATACATGGTCTTATAATTCTTTTTTTTCCATTTACTTTTACCCACATTCTTTCTTAAAAATACTTCATTTATTTATTTATTTGAGAGAAAGAGAGAAAGATCATGAGCAGGGGGAAAGGGTAGAGGGAGAATCAGACTATGCTGAGCAGGGAGCCTAATGAAGGACTCCTTCACAGGACCCTGGGATCATGACCTGAACCAAATGCTGACGCTAAACCAACTGAGCTACCCAGGTACTCTTTTGTCCACATTCTTCAAGATTCCTTTGCATGTCCACATATTTCTGCCTGAATTCTTGGATGTTTTTATCTTCCCTTTTTGTTGTTTTTGTTGTTTTTTTTTTTTTCAATATTCCTTTACTGTTCTTATGCCTTTTTCTTTACAGTGTTAGATAATTTTTCAACTTATGCTGTGGTTGTTTCTTATATTGTATATTGTAAGTAACATCTAAGTTCAAAAATGCAATAGTCACTTATTAAATTCTTCAATTCCATGAAAAACTTTTGGCCACATTTTTTATCAAAAGTATGGTCTTTTTTAAAAAAACGGTATTTGAGGGGCACCTGGGTGGCTCAGTGGGTTAAAGCCCCTGCCTTCGGCTCAGGTCATGATCCCAGGGTCCTGGGATTGAGCCCCACATCGGGCTCTCTGCTTCGTGGGGAGCCTGCCTCCTCCTCTCTCTCTGCCTGCCTCTCTGCCTAGTTGTGATTTCTCTCTGTCAAATAAATAAAATATTAAAAACAAACAAACAAATGGTATTTGAATCAATTTGCTTGTAGTTAATTTTCTTCTTTATTTTTCATCTTTTTTTAGCTCCCATAACTTTTCATTGCCAGCCATTATTTATATTCCAAAGAAAACCAGGAGCATGATTTAAAATATGCAGGTGATTTCCAGGAATAAAACTATGTTTGTGAGTCTCTCTGTCTTTGTCTTCATCTCACCATCTCTCTCTGTCTCTGTCTCTCGCTTTATATATATCTGTATCTGTATCTGTATCTATATCTAATCTACATCTGTACATAATTATATCTATGAGAGAGAGAGAGAGAGAGAGAGAGAGTGTGTGTGTGTGTGTGTGTGTGTGTGTGTGCGTGTGTATTTAGCCTTTACTTGCTGGCTATAACAAATATCAGCAACAGAGTTTATAATTCAGTTATCCCTCTGCCCTGTCAAATGGAAAATCCTCCAATTTTCTCTTCCACCAGCTCATCTTGCCATTTCATGGGTCAGATCCATTGCCTTTGATCTATTTACATTCAAGTAATGGATGTTTCATTTTGTTTTGTAAGATGTGTACCTACTTTGGAAAATTCCCTAGTCCCACAACATTTCATTATTTTTAAAATGTAAGATATTCACTCTGCATTGTCTCATATTCTGTAATATATTTTTTTTTTATTGAACTTGGTATTTTTCTTCCTACTCTTATATTTAGCACAGGAGCTTGCCTTACTTTTCATTAAGATGGAATTGGGATTTCATGTTTGCCTCAGTTTCTCTGGATTCAAAGAAGAGGAGATAATGCTCTCTTAATGCCATTATTTTAAACACAGAATTTTTTTCTGGGTATTGTACATAGCAGAACAGATCTCTCACTGCAATCTACTGACAATTCTCAACACAAGGGTTTGTTAAAATAAAGAAAAGAAAAGAGAGAAAAAAGATACAGAGAATTTTTATAAAACTTAATTGCTCCTTAGAGTCTCAATTCTGCACTTTCTTTCCATATTTAAATATTCAAAATATTTTGAATCTTTCACATAAAAAGTACTACGTGACATAAAAAGTGAGTAAGATGCAGTTCAATTCCTTAAGCCGCTCACAAGTTATTTACAGAAAACATATATGCATCTAATCACAATACATGTCAGAATGTGATAAGGTTTAAAATCATAACTGATTAAGATATAATGTGATTTGATAAAATAAAAAGATGCCTGTTGAAAGGATCATATATCTTTTCTGAGTTATGAAATTATGACAGCACACCATAAATATGCTTTTCAAGTTATCCTCATTAGGTCTTAAAATCTTTCACTTTAGATTTACAACGGTCTGGAAAGACAGCTGTTGTATCACTGTGAATATTGTAAATTATTCATGAATCAGCATTTTTTATGTTAAACTGAAGTGGTGATATTGTCTGAAATACGGCAATAATTAATCCCTTACAAGTCACAGGTCTTCCCCTATAATCCTTTCAGTGTCATTTTGTTTATGTCTTGGTCCCATATTTTAAACCAGTGTGTCATATCTGTGCTTTATTTAGGTAAAGGACCATGATCAATATTTGTTGACATTTTTGGCTTATCACATAATCACTAAATTATATTAATTTTAATGACTGAAAATTTAACACTTCATTTTGTGTTAATTTTTTATCAAGTATCTCTCAATCCTGCTCTCTTTAAGATCCTCATGAGCAAATGTCTTAAGTATGAATTTTGCTTATAGAGTTACTCTTCCATATACTTATATTACTGCCAAAATATATTAAACAGTTTTCTCTGAGTACATATTATATTACATACACAAATGATGTTTTCTCTGATCAGCTAGTGAACATTTCTGTTTCTCACATAGTTTCATATTTCTAAAGTTCCATTCCCCATCACAGGCAACATAGAAGTTACAGTTTATGCTTTCTCAGTTGCCCATCATCCACATCAAGAAATCAAGTAATTTCCAAGATATTTTATACCTTGGAATATACTTTTATGTTAAGTAATACAAATGACTTTGTAAGTACATTATTCTAGAAAACAAAGACTGATAAATTTAAGAAATCTTAATGTCAAAATTGAGGTGGCTATAGAGAGCAATACATTTTATTTTAATAAATGCAGTTGCCATAGTTGAATAACTCAGGACTCGCAACACACATTTTCTCTTCATTAGTAACAATATAAAAAACTGTTAAGCATTTTCCTATACACTGTAATTAATACTCAGGGAAGATTAGAGAACAAGTCAGAAACATACTGTGTCTTATTAAAGTGGGAAAAATAGACATTAAAAAATATTACATACAATTAATCATATATTTGTAACTGTGCAAAGAAGAGTGTCTCTTAAGCTGAAACAAGACAGATAAGTGGGATTAAATGAGCAAAGATTTGGAGACAGGAGTGAGTAAGGATTCTAGACATGTAGCATATAGGGGGTTGAGAACTGAAGGAGAACATTAATATCAAAGACCAAAAAGAAAATTGAAAAGAGTGAATCATAGAACAAAGGCAATTCTCACAAAAAGAGTTTAAATAAGATAACAATGGCCATATCATGTGACACATATGTTCATGATTTTGGACTCCATCTGAAGGATTTTAAGTTGGGGAGGGTAACATCTCAATATTGCTTTTAGTTCTGTGTGGATTATAAATTAATAGGTTCCTTAGCCATAGCATGGCAAACAGATGGACACTAAGAAGTAAAATTCTTTTTTCTTTTCTTTTTTGTATTTGTTTTTGTTTTTTAGGAAGAAAAGCTGGTGGATGAACATAACTTTAGAAAGATGGAAATTTTTAGATGAATTCCTTAGTTTCTGGCATTGTCAACTTGAAGGAACTGCTTTTTACTGAATTGAGGAACTCCAGAAAAAAATTTTCATTTTATAAAAAAGGTCTGGGATCTTTTTTATAACATTGCTATTTTGAGGAACAAATGAAATCTTAAGCAGAGATTTATTAAATAAAAATATTTATTGATTAACCATTGAATTTTGGAGTTGGAGATACAGAAAACATATAAAATAATTTTCATAGAGGTTATAATAAATTGAGGGGAGCAAACAATAAAAGAACAAAGAGTAGTAGGATATAAGTGCTATAAAGAAAAATTAGGTAAGTGATTAAAGGGAATAAAGGCTAAAGTCAAAGCTATTTTAGGGAAGGCAGGTCAGAGGAGGCTTCTGAGCAGACATCTCAGGGACAAGTTATGAGTGTGTATGGGGGGAGATGAGCATTCCAGGGATCAAAGCAAATGCCTTGAAATGATGAGTTTGTGGATGGAAATAGCTGAATTCAGAATAAAGTTGATTTGAGAATTATTGGTTATGTCTGACAAGTTCAGGCTTGTGATTAAATTACATGTCCCAACGATTAAGCCTGAAAACTGAATTCCTATTTAATGTCATAATTAGTCTCAAAAATGTTAAAGTTCTTCAAGATAAATATTATAGTAACTGCTTCATTTAAGGTTTTGCAAGAAGTCAACTATGAGGTGCTTTGGAAGAAAGAAGGGCTTTTTAGAAAATTATGGTCTCAGTTATTAAAGCACACTCTTTCCAAGTTAATTGGTTTTTTGTTTTTTTTTTTTGCCACAATAGGAAGTGGTGTCCCGAGACTATCATATATTGATTTAAGATGTGGATTCAGTCGAGATTTGGCACAATTTTCAGGCATTAAGGTGGTGCTTCTGGGCTCTGGCAAGATGGAGGGGCCAAAGGGTTCAGGTAGTTTTGGATTTCCAAGTTCTTGAGCACATTCACCAGATACTGTCATTCAAAGTCTTATAGCTCCTATTTAGACATAAACTAAGGTGAAGAGGATTTCTATGCTGCCAATTCAACATTATCTGAAGTTTTGTTTTCATACAGTTAGATTCTATTGCTTTTCATCACAGTGTGAATGTCTTATTAGTGCTGTAATTGCTGTATACTTTCTAATCAGTACTTGTGTTTATTTTCTAGAAATATCTCCTCTGAAACCCTAAGAAATCTAGGTCTCCTTCAGAACTACCATAAATCAGTTTTCTTTAATTTATCTCCTTCTCTTACTAAAGAAGCCCTAAAAGTAGGTCATGATTACTATCACTTCAAAATCCAGGTACAGGATTCAACGGTAGCATCATGGTATAGACAGAACTACTAAGCTCTATGCCCATGCTCATTGCCCTTTCATTTTCCCTTTTCCCCTCCTAAACACTTTGGGAATTATACTTTCTTTTTGAGCTTAGGGGATTTTTTTTTTCAGGAAAAAGTCTGGATATATCATCTACTTTTTTTTTTTTAATGAGGGAGGGGTAGAAGGAGAAGGATAAGAGAGAATCTTAAACAGACTCCCTGCCCAGCATGGAGCCCCACACCTTACAACCTTGAGATCATAACATGAATCAAAATCAAGTGTTGAATTCTTTTTTTTTTAATTAATTTATTTTTTTCAGCATAACTCAAGTGTTGAATTCTTAACCAATTGACCTACTCAGATGCCCCATCATCTACTTTTAAAGCATTTCACCTTAAACATTGGTCTTTGATATTTAATTTTATATTAACACAAAGAAGAAAGGTGTGGAATAATTATATGATATTTTCTTTCTTTTTAATCCTTATTTTTTCCACTCCTTCTAAACAAAGTTATTATAGATGTGAGACATGAGACTGGAGCTTTTCCTGGGGTAATGTTGTCAGAAAAGACCAACAAACAAATATGGTGCAATTTTAGCTTCAAAAGTCACCATCTAAGTTTAAAGCAGAAATGATTAAACATGACTATAAAAAAGCACAATACAATATTTATTTAGCATGGTTAAAAAATAATATCCTCAAATTTTGGAGAAGTACATTAGTTTTTAGAGGAAATAACATTGTAAGATATAAATGTGTAGGCACTAGTTCTTATTAATATTTGGCCTTAGTATGAGAGTCAAAGACCACCAAGGAGGCCTCCCACAGCCTCTTACCTTGAGGTAAAGAGAATGTGCACCTTGATTTAGGGGAAGCCCAAGTAATCAGCAAGAATTTAGCAAATTTTCCCTGCTTATCATGGTATAACAAATTAGACCAGTTGGGGTAGGTGTTTTGCTAGATGAGTTGAGATAAAACTCTTCTTATTCTCAAATTACACTTATGTTCTGTCAAACTCCAGAGTGGTAGAGTAGAATATTAAGAATTTTCTCTGCCCCCAACTGTATTATATATTATAAAAGATAATTATAGAGGATGTGTTATTAAACATGCTGGAGTTCCTAAAAATGGGAATAGAATGTGTGCCAAGGATAGAGGAAGGGAATGCTGTTTTCAGAGGATCCACAGTACAGGACCAAGGGACTGTGAGTTTCTGCCTGTGGATAGTCCAGTTGCCATTTTATTTAGAAACATATATGCTGAAGAGCAGACCGGATGGATTCCATCTGAACTTAGGGGATAGAATTGCACTGGGACTGAATAGGGTAGAAACAGGGCCTTCCCATTTAAGTCACTATTACAATGGAATCTGCATTAACATCATTGTTTTTGGAAAAAGAGAAATGCACCCTTTATCTCAATCACTTTTGAGATATTCTTCCAATTTTAGTATATGTTCTGCCGAAGCGAGCACACTTTTGAGACATTCTTAACATAGAGTATATGTTGTACTAAGTCACAAAATCTAGAGTGATTTTTAAAAATTAGAAATTAAACAGACCTAATAAATTTGTGATATATTAAACAGTTAAAGGAACACTTACAGCAAAACACAAAGAAATGCAATATCTGGGGTTCCTGGGTGGCTCAGTGGATTAAGTGTCTGCCTTTGGCTCAGGTTCTAATCTCTGGGTCCTGGGATAGAGACCTGCATCAGGTTCCCCACTCAGCAGGGAGTCTGCTTCTCCCTCTCCCTCTGCCTTCTGCTCCCCTTGCTTGTGTTCTCTCTCTATCAAATAAGTAAATAAAAATCTTTAAAAAAGAAATGCAATATCTAAAAGATAATAAAATAATTTTATAGGTGGATATATATACATATAGTTTATTATATGCATTTTTGTAAATATACATACATTTATATGCATATATTTATATATGTGTAACTCTATCTAGTCATAATATTCAAAATGAATCTTCACATATTTAGTCATTGTTGTTATTACAGGTTATTTGGAAATAATTATAGCACTATGGATTGAAATCCACACTTTAGAAAATTTACTCACTAGAAAATGACAATTAAAATTTTTCTTAAGTAATAACAAGTAATGATAGTACTGATGATGTCTCAATTAATCAACAGAAAAAAATTGAGAAATGTAAGAGAAGATAATTCTAGGAAAAGAAAATATCTTAGATCTTATTGATTACCTACAAAACATCTAGTCTTTACCATAATAGCTGATACTTCAGCTATTTTTCTCTTCCTTAAGGAGCTCCATGCTTCAAAAAAAATGGCTTTGGGACCAATTTGGGGGGGTTATTAATATGAAGCATTTCCAATTCTTTTCCCACTTATTTGTTACAGAATGGTTATATGTCAATTCTAGCCAATAAAATGCTAAGAAAAGCCATAGAAAAACATGCAATTTTTTTTTTTTGTCAGAATACTACTGATTCTGCTTGCAATGGTTGGAATCGCCCTTGTCATTTTGCTACAATGTAGGGAATAAAGGGACCACTAATACTGTAGGGTGGAAAGAATTTGGTTTCTTGATAAAATCTTTGAGTCACTGAATCAATCAGCTTGAATGTTACTAATTATCTTGAATTCTTAAGACATATATTTTCCTTAGAGTCTAAATAATTTTGAGGCATAGTTTATTTTCAGTCAAAAATATTCTAATTATCATCAAAGAAAACAATAAAACAAAGGTAAAGGTGATTAGAGAACAGGAAAATAGTGAATGTATACAATAGCCAGAGATGTGTAATAAACAATATAAATAAAGAACTAATTAGAATAACATGGAAAGGAGAAAGATATTATTTAAATACACAAGTTAAGATGAAGGGAAGAAACAAAATTCAATATACTAGGAATAAAGTAAAATTTAGAGTTATTCATGAGTGGATAAATAGTATAAATAATTAAACCCATGAAAAACATTATGTCTTATGTTAAAGAACTACCCATCACAAAAGAATATGGTACATATTTTCAACACAGTTGCCCTGAAATTATCAAGTAATGGAAAACTCTGCTCTTTTGAATTATAGCTGGACATAAAAAATAAGTATTGTTTTCTGAGCTTTTATTCAGAGTCCTGTAGTGAACTTCCTATTGTGTGAATCTTAAAAAATAATACACAGGTTTGTGAGAACAAGTGACTTACAAAAAGGGACAAAAAAGGAAGCCAATAAGAAAGAAATTCTTTATTTTTCAAATTGGTATAATGTGAATTGCTATGTTCAATATAAGAAATATTGAAAAAACACTAGTCACAGCTACTCAAGAAAACAAAATTACATCTGATTGCCCAGAGGATTTTATTTTGTGTTTTTTTTTGAAATGAGATGTACTGATCTGCAGAATGATAAGATTTCATTTAGAAAATTCAAACCAATTATTGGGGACTTTAAGACAAAAAAAAAAAACCTGATCAATATCTATGACATGGTATGCCCCACAGTCAAAAACTGGCAGACCATGCTGAAGGTTATGTTGATGTCTAACTGTCTATGATATTTGTTCTATCTGCTCTGTGTTGGTTTTCCTAAAAATTGGAAACATATTCAGAAGACTTCTCAAACTGAGGACCACAGTTCCACCAAATCAGAGGATGGAAATCATGGCATGAATATGCAAGCAGCATGGCAATTATGAATTAAACTGCCATATGCTACCATGTGCAGGCTTTTGTGTGGACAGAAGTTTTCCACTCCTTGGGTAATACCAAAGAATGTGATTGCTTAATCAGATTATAAGAGTATGATTAGTTCTATAAGAAAATATTAAACTTTCTTGCAAAGTGACTATTTCCCACCAGCAATGAATGAGAGTTCTTATTGCTCTACATCCTCACCAGAATTTGGTATAGTAAGCATTCTGAATTTTGGCTATTCTGAAGGGTGTGTAGTGTATCTCATTATCTTAATTTACATTTCCCTAATAACATATGATTGGAGCATCTTCATTTTCTTATTTACCATCCATTTTTGTTTTTTTGGTGAGGTGTCAGTTAAGGTTTTCGTTCCATTTTTTAAATGGGTAATTTGTTTTCCTGTTGCTGAGTTTTAAGAATTCTTTGTACATTTTGGATAATAGTCCTTTATCAGATGTGTTTTTTGCAAACATTTTCCTCACATTTAGTAGCTTGACTTTTCATTCTGTCAACAGTGTGTTTTTATTTGTTTTTTCTTTTGTTTTTTGTTTTGTTTTGCTTTGTTTTTTAATCAAGTCCAACTTTTCATTTATTTCTTTCATGGATCATTCATTTGGTGTTGTATCACTATACCTAGAATCATCTAAGTTTTCTTCTATCACATTTATTCCAGGATTTTCATAGTTTTATACTTTACATTTAGGTGTATTTTCCGTTTTGACTTAATTTTGTGAAGGGTGTAAGCACTCTGTCTAGATTTATTTGTTTTTACACGTAAATGTCTACTTTGTCCAACAGCATTTGTTGAAAAGCCTGCCTTTTCTCCATTATATAGCCTTGCTCTTTTTATTAAGTATCAGTCGACTAGATTTATGTTGGTCTATTTCTGTATTTCTTATCCTGTTCCATTGATCTGCTGGTCTAGTCTTGCAACTATTTCTGTACATATGTTACACTATCTCTTTTATATTTAGTCTCAGATTTGGATGATGTTAGTCTCCTAACTTTGTTCTTCTTCAGTTGGTGTTGAACATTCTGAGTCTTTTGCCTCTTTACATAAACTTTAGAATCAGTTTGTATATGCAAGTTCAATGACTTCTGTGTATTTTGTGTATTAACCTTGTGTCCTTCAGCTTTGCTGTAATTGCTTATTAGTTATAGGAGATTTTTGTTTTTCATTCTTTCAGGTGTTCTACAGACAAAATTGTGTTATCTTTACACAAAGACAGTTTTATTTCTTCCATCTCTATTATCATACTTTTTGTTTTCTTACCATATTGCATTAACTAGTACTTCTAGTGCAATGCTGAAAAGGAGTGGTGAGAGGGGACATTTTTGCCTCGTTCCAGATCTTAGTAGAAAAGCTTCTATTTCCTCACACATTAATTTTTAAAGCCTAGAAATCTGTAATTACTCTTCTGGTTAAACTATGAATCATGGTTTTTCTGTTTCTAAACTTCAAACCACATAATTCATTTCAAAGAATAAAATAAGCCACTTTTTATGTTGAAATATTTTTCTACATTGACAATTTAAATCAGATTATCATTAGAACTTTTTACTTTAGACATGCACTAATATTAAGAAAGTTGAAATAGACTAAGGCACAATTTCATCTGTATAATAATCACTTAATAAAAGTGTACACACTCTATGAGGAAATCAAAGTGAGAGATATATATTCAGAAATTAATGTTTACTATTTAAAGATCTCATTTTATTAAAAAATATTGTCTGTGGGTTGGGAGAGGGGGAGGGGGGTTATGGACATTGGGGAGGGTATGTGCTATGGAGAGTGCTGTGAAGTGTGTAAACCTAGCTATTCACAGACCTGTACCCCTGGGGATAAAAATACATTATATGTTTATAAAAAAATAAGAAATAAATAAAAAATTTAAAAAAAATTGTCTGTGAACTAGCATCTCAAATGTGACTTTACTTATCATTCTTTCTCATTATCAAAGAGTTCTTTGTTATTTAAACAAGTTTTCTATGTTTTCTTAATATATTTAACATAGGTTTTGTATTAAAAAGACTTAAAACTTAGATATTAATTACTTCAATTTTCTCCATGATGAGACACAAGCAAAAGACAGTTAAGAGATTTAAAAACTCCTGTAGATACTTAACATACATATAGACATTGTTGTACATATAAAATTGTTGCTCTTTAATTTAAAATTGAGAAGTTTTTTAGAAGTTGCTATTTTAACAAAAAGGGAAAAGAAGTGGTAAAGACCAAAGAACCTGAGGCTATTACTCTATATCTCAGGACACATTTTTTAAAAGAATAATTCAGCGATATCCACTGTCAAATAAGGAATGAGTTTCAGTTGAAAGTTATCCTGAAAAGAAAAATAAAACTATATGTCAGGCTGATTACAATGAATGGAGTGGCATAACTTCAAGTGCTAAGAAATCAAGTTCTATAAAATTAAGTAAACCAAAGTTCAAAGGTTTAGCTTCAAATCCCTATACCAGAGGCTATGGAAACTGGATAAAATTTCATAAGGTCAGATATTTTCTTTTTTTTTTTTCTCTTTTATTTATTTATTTATTTATTTTGGTAGAGTGGTTTTCAGAATTTCAATCTTTTATTAGGGAAATTCAACATTTTTTGCTAGTTTATGTCAATGTATATAAATCAATATTGACAAAACTGAAAGAAAACAACACTCTAGAGTTTAAAACACTCTAGGTTTTTAAAAAACTCTAGGTTTTTAAAAACTTTAAATAAGTCAGTTTATGAATCAGAGAGCATCATTCTTTAAAAGTAACAGCAAAGTAAAACAACCTGAGGGTTTTGAAGGGTCAGGGGTGGGAGGTTGGGGCAACTTGAGGGTTTTGAAGGGTCATGGGTGGGAGGTTGGGGGAACAGGTGGTGGGTAATGGGGAGGGCACGTTTTGCATGGAGCACTGGGTGTTGTGCAAAAAGAATGAATATTGTTACGCTGAAAAAATAAATAAAATGAAAAAAAAAAAGTAACAGCAAAGTATATTGATAAAGATTCACAAATATATTGTTATTAAATCATAACATGATGTGATATTTAATGCCTGTGATTATGGATTTCATAATAAATTAATGAACAATTTCCTATAATGGAATTAGTAATAAGGACTAATGTGAGCCTTAATATAGATTTGACCTAGATTCCCCTTTGAATACGGGGAATATATTTTTTGTTGGGTTTTATTATTTTTTCTTATTTTTAATGATTTAGACATATGAGATATTGAATATATATTTGTTAAGAAAATTAGTGAATCAACAAATGTTTTAGTTATTTGGTAGTTTATAACTATAAAACTTCAGAAATGCCAATATCAGTTCATGGTAGAATTCTTGCTATTTAGAAAAAGAAGATATTCAACTGAGTTTATACATAGAAAGGACTTGGAATGGGTTTTCTAAGATTACATTACATACATTGCTTACTGTTAAGAATTTTTCTTTTTGGGTTAATGTTTAATGAATCTTATTTTTCCTACCTTTTGTTTTATTTCACTCTACTAGAGTATTATTTCCATGCAGTGTGTATTTGGGAAATATTTTTTTAAGTTAATGAAAAGCTAATAATGGTGCTGATCAGTAAAAGGAAATAAAGAGATCCACTGGATGATTGTGCAAACTTTCAGTGATAATGATTGGAGCAATTTTAAAGGAGTTCCAGGGATGGATATCTAGAAAGAGTGGCTCTAAAAGTGGAGCTGAACATGAGAAGACAGAAATAGTGGATAACAGCTTCAACAGATTTTTCTCTAAAGTGATAGCACCCAAGAATAATGTATCACCCATACGTCTAAGTCCAGGAATATGCTGTGTATTTTTTGCTTATTACATGTTTTAAAAATAACTTTGAAAACTATTAATTCATCAATATGCTATGTTTTGTATAAAACCTAATTATTTTTAATTTATTATGATGGTGTAATGATAGTCCTAATTATTCTTATAATATAGAATATTTATTTCTCTTTTTGTTAATAGAGTTGGGGAATTTAATCAATAGATTACTTCTGTAATTTTCTGTTTATGTTTTAAAAAAGCTTATTCCTGGTAAGGCACGGTATACATACCTAGATCTTTAAATTTATGTGTTTGTGATTATATTCATCTTCTTATATCTATTATCCTGTATTTTTATTATACTATTATATATATAATACTATATATATATAATACTATTATATTTATTTATAGCTTTGTCTATTGTTCAGTGTATTGCCTATAAATAGTACTTATATATAAACTCTACATATGTATGCCTTTTTAATATCCTAAATACTTATTCTCTCTTATTAACTTTACTAATCTGTCTCCACATTTTGGCTTTATTGTCCTTCACATTTCTTAGTATAATGCATTTAGATTAAAAAAGGAAAAACTAAAATTAGGGCTGTGCATCTTTCAGAATGCATCTGTTGATGTATTCCAATAATTCTTTTATGCAACATAACAGATTGTTCTATCCATGATAATAAGACTTATGTACTATTTTCCTCCAGTGGCTTGGTTATTCCAAAATCATTAATGATTTGTTATTAGTTCTTTTGCATTAAAATCAGGAAATGTATATTGTGAAATATCCATTCAGTAAATTGAAATTTCCATTGTAGAAGTATACATAATTTTTTCACATGTTCTATACACATGACAGAAGACAGATAGATAGGGATAGAGATATCTTATATTTTACAATGTTCAACATAAAATAAGTATTTGAAAACTTTAATTTTATAATACTGAACTCCATAGGCTTTTTATTTTGCCAGCAAGTATGATATTATAAGGCAATGAGATAAAACACTATTATCCAGAGTCCATAGAAAGATTACTAGTTCCATAAGTAAACTACAGTGATGCTTTCCAATAATATTCTTATTTTATGAAGACTTGTAGTGCACTCATACTCACTATAATCTCAGATAATATGCTGAAGATAAATTGAAGTAGTTAATTTTTTGTCAGAATATCCAGGTGTCATGTGATATTACATTTGTGTTTTCAAGGTCTCAAGAACATGAACTTTAAATACATATAAGAACATAAGGAAGATAGTAATTTTTTTTTTTTACTTTTTATTGACTTAATGATGAAGGACATCCAAGTGATAACAATTGAATATTTTTTCTAATTACTAAAAGCCATTCTTTAACACTTTTCTCCTGCCAAAAAAATTTAGTAATCGACATTGCGCCTTGAGTACAAAATTAACAAGGAACCAACACACTGAGTAATATTTATGTGCATTTACAATACCTAATTCTGTTAACATTTATTTCAAGGATATTTTAAGTAATACTGATTTTTTCCCTTGTTGAGTCATATTATTAATGTTCATCAAAATAAAGAGACCGTGTATTGTAGGTGATAAGAAGAGTAGTTGAATAAATATGATGACAAATTTATTTCATGTAACTTATCAGAAAGGTCTTACAATTTACATTTGACTATGTTAAAAGACAGCTAATGGGTCATAAATGATGAGAACTGAGATTTGACTATTGGTTCAGGAGTAGTGATGTTAGTGATGACCTAAGCACTATCAATGCACCGATGAAGAGGCGAGCCTCATTTGAAGTGGTTAAAAATAGAATAATGAAAGAAAAATAGAAAATATCAGTTTTGGTAGCATCTATAAGGTTTGTTGTTTGCATAGAACTGAGTGCAGTGCAGAGAAAGCAAGGATTGATCATGGGATGGTTTGTTGTTGCTATTGTTGTTGTTATTTTAATTTTAAGATATATACACAATGAAATAGTATTTGGCCTTAAAAAAAAGAAAAAAAAAGAAATTTTGCCATTTGTGACAACATACATAAAACCAAAGGACATTATGTTAAGTGAAATGAGCCAAACACAGGAAGAAAAATACTGCATGATGTCACATATATATGGAATCTGAAAAAGTCAAACTCATATAACCAGAGAGTAGAATGGTGGTTGCCAGGTTCTGTGGAGTGGGGACAATGGGGAGATGTTGGTGAAATGGTACAAATATTCAGTTTTAAGATAAATTAAGTTCTGGGATCTAAGGTACAACATGGTGATTATAGTTAATAATACTATATTGTTTACTTGAAATTTGCTAGTAGAGTACATCTTAAGTGTTCTTATTGTACACACACACAAAATAACTATGTGAGGTCATGTATTAATTCACTTGATTGTGGTAATGATTTCACAATGTATATGCATATAAATCATGTTCAACACCTGAACAGATCATTTTGTACAACCTAAATATATACTATTTTTACTTGACAATCATTCCTCAAGAAAACTAGGAAAAAAATTTAAGAGTAAACAACTTTTTATTAAATAATAGTGAGAAGCACCAGTAGAGTGAATAATACAATGTTGTGGAAAGCAAACCTGAGAACTGTCAATGTGAATTCTTGGAGTTGCATTAAGGAGATGCAATTTTTATGTACATGTGATGGTAAAGATTTTTCCAGAAATACAGTTAATTTGGAGAAATATGGTGGCAGGAGGGATGTCATTTAGGCTTAGATGCAGATAGATAAGTGTAAAGACTGGGACTTGCAAATGTCTCCTGAGGGTTTTGAGCCTGTGTGAAATAGGTGGCAAGGTCATCAGTAGTAAAAACTCAGCAGAGATCTAAGAAAAAAGATAATCCCTTAAAAACATCTAAAGACTAGGATAATAAAGAGAAGTAAGATAGTAAAGGAGCTGGGGAAATTCCAGTAAAACATTAGAACCCAACATAAGTTATTGTGAATTTAAAATTTGTTCATTAGGAGAGCTCAGGTAGCTCAGTCAGTTAAGCATCTGACTCTTGTTTTTGGCTCAGGTCATGACCTCAGGGTCATGGGATGGAGCCCCACATCCAACCACACCTGTGTTGGCTTAGCACTCAATAAGGAGTCAGCTTCTCTCCCTCTGCCCTTCCCCCTGCTTTGAACATGCTCTTTCTCTCTCTCTCAAATAAATAAGTCATTAAGAAAAATTTGTTACTATGGCTTTGAATTTTACTCTAACTATATTTACATATAGGGTTAAGGTATAGAATAGTATAAGATTGGATTTTGGTTTACTCAAAATAGTAAAATGAAGTAAAGGGAACATGGGACTTAAGGTCATATGAAAGTTTCTGATAAGGTTTTAGATTTTAGTAGTTGATGTATCAGGATAAGTGAGTTTGAGTCATAGGATACAGTGTCAAGGTTGGAGTAACCAGAATGAAATTTATGAGAGATTGCTAACATCTAGGATGTAAACATGGGCTCACATAACTGAAATAATGTAAAAGATAATAACATAGGAGAAAAAAAGTTCAAGGAACTGAGATGCCAAGTAATTGATAATATTTATGTAGTAATAATATTATTACTACTCAGATAATTAAATTAGGAATAGTGTTGAAGACTATGGGAGTGGATAAAAGTTCACATATTTTATTGTGACATCTATAAAGGGACAAACTAGTATTTTTTTCTATATTGCTTTTTTGTCATTAACATTAGTATACTCCATTCTTGAAATACTGTGATAAATGTATTATGCTATGACTGTATTTTTAGTGTAGTATTTACTGTTGGGCTATAGTTCTCTTGTGGTAATGCAGTAAGATAAAAGAAGAGAAAAATGGTGATTTCTCCCTTCTTTGTGGACCAATAGCATCTCTTTTCCTGTGTCCTTAGTACTGAGATTTCTCTTGGGGTTTTTGGCAACTTCCCAATTACTGACATCCTAGGAGTCGAGATCCTTGACTGGAGCTGTCATACAAAAACTAATAAATATACTCCAATCAAACCACAAAAAGAAACTCCTGCCTCATTCTTGCTGACAAAAGCCGATTTTTCCGTTGCTATAAACAGAGATGGTTTCTCCTGAATATTTTGCTACCCACGCTTGTTGAACTATTCCAAGACTCAGGCCCATCATTGGGTCAAAGCTTGAGGAAAACAGCAACAAAACCAAAAAACCAAAAACAAAACAAACAAACAAAACAAACAAACAAACAAAAACAACAAAACAAAACAAAACAAAAAAACCCAAAACAAAAAAAAAGCCCACTGCTGTACAGGGTTTTCTTCAAGTTTTGACTTCATTTTCAGTCTGTCTGGGCTTATTTTTCACAGTCCTCATATAGTTGTTCTTTGTAGTCTCTCCAATGCTTGCAGTTATAATCTGTGGGGAAATGAGACTCCAGTAGGTTTACCTCATCTCTATCAGCACTAGAATTCTGACATTGCATTATTTAATTGATAAAAATAAACATGTATCATTCAAAGATAAAAGAATCATAGCAATATTGGAAGGTCAATCTAGGTGGTTTTTTTAAAGATTTTATTTATTTATTTGACAGACAGAGATCACAAGTAGGCAGAGAGGCAGGCAGAGAGAGAAGGGGTAAGCAGGCTCCCTGCTGAGCAGAGAGCCTGATGCAGGACTCGATCTCAGGACCCCGAGATCATGACCTGTGCCGCAGGCAGAGGCTTAACCCACTGAGCCACCCAGGAGCCCCCAATCTAGGTTTCTAATAAACAAGTTTGCTGATAAATAAAAGTTATGCTACCTATGGTTAAAAAAATGAACTGTATTTCTAGTATAATTTCAGATTAGATTATGAATATATATTATAACTTCAGTAAATTATCTTAAGTACAAAGAAACAGTAGTATAATAAATATAATATTCTCTGACATTTAGACAAAGTTCTATTTGCTTTAGTTTTTGTATAACTAATTGTGTGCAAAACTGAATTATGTTTTTCCCAAAAATATTTCATTAGATACTAAATCCATATTTCCTTTTGCTCATTATAATGTTTCAAAATACTAATAACTATAATAATATAAAATGGAACTATCCCTTCCTATGGAAGAAAATATGTATAACACTCATACGAAAAAATATTTTATTTTTCTAGAACAGCCTCAGAATGAAAGGAAAAAATCATAACTTTTTGAAGTGAAATCTGTTGCTTAGGTGGTGTACCAATATTTATTTGTTTCAGTACCTGATAATGTTGTAATATATTTTTTTCCTTGAAATATGGTAGCTATCCAATTTAAGTAACAACCCTCAACCCTGAATATTAATTAGTTTCTATTTAAAATCAAACCAGGAGTATGTGGTTCAATGTGTGTGTATATGCGTGTGTGTTGAAAGGGAATAATTTGATGTTGCAACAAAAAACATCCAAGTGCCCCCAGGCCAAAGATAAACAGTACAGTGACAAGAGTTCTGTATCATTCAATGTCATATTTGCCTTGGCTGCAGCATCTCATTAAAAGTCATATAAATTATTGTCCAGTTTTACTTCAATGCTTGGAAATAAATTACTTGCACTTCTCTTGTGGATTAAGTTATCTCTATGCATACATATAAATCATGGCAAAAGAAACCAAATTACTCCCTAAATGCTCATAGACCCATATTCTTCATTCATAGTCACGTGCATTTCATCTATAGACATTTAATATTGTAGTACAGTTAATATGTTTCAAAGATGACCCTGTAACACTCAGAATTATTAACTACAACAAATCTGAACAGCAATTCAAGGCTGCCAGTTTCTTGGCAGTATAGTAGATCATTTTAATACAGGATATACCTGATAAGTTTCAGCTGCTCTCTACTTTTAAAGGCAATTTCCTCTGCCCCCTTTCTTCAGGCCAATAAAAGAAAGAGTCAGAATGATAGGATAACTTTAGTTACTCTGGCACTACAGTGTGTAAACCTGTCTTGCTTCATCTTTAGCTACTTAAAACTTCTCTTCTAGTAAAGTTTCAACTTCAAAATCCACAGAATTAGTTTTGAAAATGTATTACAGCAAAGATTTTTATTTGAAAAATACTTCAAGCCATGATTTTACAATTGTGTTTCTGGAAGAACTGCTATAATTAAATTTAACATTTCAGAAGGAAAATTTTAAAAACAGACAAAAACCACTTTTGAATATGATGCATCCATTTTAAGTTATATCAGAGGTAGGGAAATTAAATGTCTTTAAACATATTTTCATTTTTCAAAATAGCAAAAATAAGAAGAAAAGAGCTATGGAAGCTCATATTTTGTGTTTATAGAATTGCTTAAATTGCAACAAAAAATAAGGTAATAGAATAATAAAAATTAAAATAAATTTGATTTAATAGGCTCTAGGCTTCTAAAACTAGCAGAAGGTTTGTTGAAGAGAAGTCTTATATTGTAACCCAAACATATCTTACCCTAAAATAATTTGATGGTTTTGAAAGTCATATGCAATTGGAAGGATTCATTATATGATGAGCAAAAGGATATGTCAGTTTAGACTCATGCACATCGTAGATCTCACACAACACCAAAATCTTACTAATTCCCATTAGTACACATTGTTAAATGTGCTTTATAATACTGGAACATTATGGACAATATACTATTTATAAATTCATCCCTATCCATTATTTTTAAACATATTTAACTATGAAAATCATATTATGCAAATTTTCAAAATGGACAACCAGTTAACTTGTCATATATGAGATACACACACACACACACACATATATGTATATACACCTTAACATTAATTTTGTCTCTAAGTATACACACCCTATGTGTATTTTCATACTTTATTAATTCTGAAAATTATCAAGATTTAAATTTATATTGAATAAATTCCAGCCATTACTAAAAAAGAATACATTGTAAAGAGGATGTAATATTGTTGGACTGGCAGGAGCAATCTGCTCTCAAGTGTAATGAATAATTATATGTGCTGCAAGTAATAATTATATGTGTTGTATAGAGAGACTTTAAAATAATAATGATAAAAAATAATAATAATGGTAAAGACTAGGAGTGAGTCTTTTTGTTATCATTCTGTCCTGGTAATTCTAAACAACATGATGAAATATTCCTCTATGACAAGACAGACCACTCCTGCCAAAAAAACTCTTTAAAGTTCCTTGTGGTATTTCCATAAATTTTATTTTATTTATTTGAGTATAGTTGACCACAATGTTACAATAGTTTTAGATGTACAATATAGTGATTTGATAATTATATATATTATGCTATGCTCAACACAAGTGTACCTACCATCTGTCACCGTACAATGCTCTTAACAGTATCATTGACTTTATTCCCTATGCTGTGCCTTTTGTTCCTGTGACTTAGTCATACCCTAACTGGAAGCTGGGCCTCCCTCTCTCCTTCACCCATTTTGCCCATCCCACACCCCCTCAAATGAATTTTAAAATAACATTTATGATAAATCAATTTAAATATGGTATGATATTAGCCAAATTGGAAGTACAGATGAAATGTCAATATCCAAAAATGATACTATCAGCAAGGTTGTGAAGAGACCACTTTCCTAAGGCTCCACTTCCAAATACCATCACACTGAGGATTAAGTTTCAACATATCAATTTTGGAGGGACACAAACATTTAGGCCATAGCATTGCTTATGTCAAGAAATAGTATTTTCAAGGGCGCCTGGGTGGCTCAGTGGATTAAGCCGCTGCCTTCCGCTCGGGTCATGATCTCAGGGTCCTGGGATCGAGCCCCACATTGGGCTCTCTGCTCTGCAGGGAGCCTGCTTCCTCCTCTCTCTCTGCCTGCCTCTCTGCCTACTTGTGACCTCTCTCTCTGTCAAATAAATAAATAAAATCTTTAAAAAAAAAGAAATAGTATTTTCAGTCTGAAAATATTATCAAGTCATTCAGATGTTCTAGATGTCTTACATTTTAGATGCTTATACACTTATTCTTATTTATAATTTATAAACTTACGTTCTATGTTTGGTAAATTTAACAAAGTCTAGATCAGCTCAAAGATATTTTGGCTTCCCTTCATATTCATCTTACAGGGAAATTCTAACAACATGAATACAACAAATATGAAACATCAATACAACCTGCAAATATAAAATTTATAATTTTTAAAAATCTGAGATTAGCATATTTTGTATTTTTTATGTTAATACATTTTCTCTTCTAAAGATTTTCCCTGAGAATACGAATTATTCACATAGTTTCCTTTTATTTTTTTTTATTTTTTTTCCCTTTTTATTAATTTTTTCAGCGTAACAGTATTCATTCTTTTTGCACAACACCCAGTGCTCCATGGTGGCTCAGTGGATTAAGCCGCTGCCTTCGGCTCAGTTCATGATCTCAGGGTCCTGGGATCGAGCCCCGCATCGGGCTCTCTGCTCCACAGGGAGCCTGCTTCCTCCTCTCTCTCTGCCTGCCTCTCTGCCTACTTGTGATCTCTCTCTGTCAAATAAATAAATAAAATCTTTAAAAAAAAAAAAAGATCTTCTTTGAAAAAAAAAAAAAAAATGCCCTCCCCATCACCCACCACCTGTTCCCCCAACCTCCCACCCCTGACCCTTCAAAACCCTCAGGTTGTTTTTCAGAGTCCATAGTCTCTTATGGTTCGCCTCCCCTCCCCAATGTCATAGTTTCCTTTTAAATCAATGATATCCTTGCTAGGTTAGAAGGTTCCATGAAAAATAGCTATCATTATGTGGTCTATAAAATATACATCTCACAGATGCTCGCATATTCTTTCCAAAAATGAGAGAAAATGTATCTACTAATAGGAAGACATGCTGATTTTTCTTTGGTTCTGAAAAATAATTGGGATATCTTCTCAGAATACAAAAATGTGAGGGGGATGGTGCCACTTACACAAGTAAATAGTATAACTCCTGCCAACTGGGGCAGTAAGAATTAGGCAAAAGTAGGGGAGGTGAGGCTTGATAGGCAATGGGCTAAGTCATTCATGACGTTTGAGAATGTTTTGGGTTTTCAGTTTTAATGAAAGAGAAAAGAGAATTAACTCAGTTAAAACTAGGAAGTGACATGATCATAGTTCTGTAAAAGCACTGTGCTCCATGTAAAATTAAATGGACTGGTGCATTAAAAGACATGGGTACATCCGTTAGAAAGATTTTGTAATGCTCCAAGTGGAGGATGAAGATAAATTGAAGGAGGGTGATACTGGTAGGGATTCTCAGTGTCAGTAAAGTACAAATCAAAGTAAAATTCTCTTTTAATTTATCTTTTAAGGGCACAAATATCACTGACCAATACCTTTTTATTTGGCAACAAGAGAATATTAGAATTTATTATTTATAAATGCATTATAGATCATAATGTGGAGGATTGCTTTTCCATGATCACTTTGAGTTTTTAAAGAGGATCAAAAGCATTTTTTTAAGTTTCATGGTATTATAGTATTTTATTTTTCATTTCCTCTTATGGAATATAGAAAAATAAATCTTAGGGTAGAAAGCCCCAGAGGCTATAGTACAGTCACATAGATAAAAGAATCAGGTCAAATTTGTGATAATAAACTTCTCCTCACAAGAAAAAAATTTCATAGTTTTTTTCCAGCTTTATTAAAGTATAATTGATAAATAAAATTGTACACATTTAAAGTGTACAACCTGACGATGTAATATATGCATACATTGTGAAATAACAAACACAATTAAGTTAATTAATATACCCATCAGAAAAAAAATTGCAGTGATCTTTATCTTCAGAATTTATAATGGTACCCTGAAACAAATATAACAAAGGAAATTAAAAAATCATTTCTCACAGTAAAAAGGTATTATTGACTAGAATAGTCATATCTGCTAATGATAACTTAAAAACACATAATTCATATGTGTATGTTATTTTTCAAAGAATGTCAATTCTTTTGAACATTTTTATTTATGTTAGTTTTATTTTAAATATGATATTAATACAAATGTTCAATAGTCTAACTTTTTTAAGATGTTCAAAATAGATTTTCATGCAAAACCAATGTTAAAATTACCATTAAAAAATGTTCCTTCTCTTTCACCTTGTCATGCTGAGAGTATAGAGAAGATAGAAGTAGATCAAAGACCAAGTGACTGTGTTCAGATTGATTTTTCAGATCTCTAAGGTATAGCACCTTTCTTTTTCTTTTTTTTTTTTTTATAGCACCTTTCTTAAACATATAAATTTCTTTCTTCTCCATGCCAAAATTTGGTTTATTTTTCTTTATCATAAAACACAAAAGAGGGACGCCTGGGTGGCTCAGTGGGTTAAATCCGTTGCCTTCTGCTCAGGTCCTGATTCCAGGGTCCTGGGATCTAGCTCTGCATCTGGCACTCTGCTCAGCAGGGAGCCTGCTTCCCTTCCTCTCTTTCTGCCTGCCTCTCTGTCTACCTGTAATCTCTGTCTGTCAAATAAATAAAATCTTTAAAAAAACCCAAAACACACAAAAGAACATATATTCCTAATATGTTCAAACTTTCCAACCCATTCTGAAAAGTCCTCCCCACAGAATCAGCAGCAGAATTTTTTACTTTTATTCCTATTAATCCCATTTTTAGGATGATTGCTTAATTTTATTCACCTTTGGAGAAAATATCAAAATTAATTTGATAAAAAGGAGGATTATTAGTGATTAAAAGAGCACTTATTAATTAATTAATTAGAATAAGTATCAGAATATATCTATAGGCTTTCTTTTGCTCTATTGTAAATTAAATATTGTAAATTTGCTCTGATTTCTAATTCTGTTGCTTTGTTGGGCATATGTTCTTTTACATAAAATAGAAGTGTGCACTTCTATTTTATGGGGTGCCTGGGTGGCTCAGTGGGTTAAGCCTCTGCCTTTGGCCCAGATCATGGTCTTGGAGTCCTGGAATCAAGCCCCACATCAGGCTCAGCTAAGCAGGGAGCCTGCCTCCTGCTTTCCCTCTGCCTGCCTCTTTGCCTACTTGTGATCTCTCTCTCTGTGTAAAATAAATAAATAAAATCTTTAAAAAAAAGAAGTGTGTACTGCAGAGACTGATGGCAGAAAACTCTTATTTATATTAATATTTATTTTCCACATATAGAGGTGATAATCTATGGCAATTTTATGTTAATCCTTTCTCTCCCATTGAAAATACTGGATTTAACGCTATTTTAATCTGATGATTTAGTATTACAAAATGATGTCATGTGATAAATGTGCTTTATAACCCTTTTCCTTAAATTCACCAATACCTCATTTATTAGATTACTTTACTTAATTTTTTAATATTAATTTTACTTTCTTCTCTATTTTCATTTTTTCTTTTAAAATGATTTTTCGTATTTCGATATGAGACACCACTATTTCTTAAAGGATATGTTTCTGATATTTACAACTTTAAATAACATTTTTAAACCTAATTCTTTTTTTTTTAAAGATTTTATTTATTTATTTGACAGAGAGAGATCACAAGTAGGAAGAGAGGCAGGTAGAGAGAGTGAGAGGGAAGCAGGCTCCCTGCCGAGCAGAGAGCCCGATGCGGGACTCGATCCCAGGACCCTGAGATCATGACCCGAGCCAAAGGCAGCAGCTTAAACCACTGAGCCACCCAGGTGCCCCTTAAACCTAATTCTTTACCCAACCTGTCACTTTCCTCCTTTCTTTTCCCAACAAGAAAATATTACAATTAAATAACATTACTTATTTCACAATCGTTAGTTAATGTGATTGAATGCATAGTGAAAAGAGTGGATTTTATATCACAAAATCTATGTCACATTCTCCTCCTCAACCTTTTGCCTTATATTCCTGACCATGCTCTGCTTTTTGTTTTCTTTTGATTTGTTTTTACTAGTATCACTTTGTTGCAAATTATAATTTTTCTTATTTGCTATAAATATAACTTATTTTCTGCCTGTACCAACAGGGTTGTAGACTTCATGAAGACAGAAATTTAGTTGCTTTTTCATTTGCCTGACGTGTATTTATACTCAATATTTACTGAATTAATGAAAGCATTAGTGCTCCTCAAACTTTGTCAGATATACTCCTGATGATCTACCATGTACCTTCCATTCCCATTCACATCTGAACTAAAAAATGGACAATGTTTAGAATTAAGATTTGGCTTTTTATATATTGTTTAATTAATTGTACCTTAACCACCACACACATTAATTCGATTACATATCAAATTGTACTGCAAATAGTTTTCAAACATGTAGATAGATGGCTGACATAGCAACATATAATAAGATGGAATAATGTCTCTGTATTTATGGAATTTATATCAAATATGTGAACAAATTAATGAAGCTATTTACAATTGAAATAGAGCTACCAAGAATTTAGATAGAGTAGGGTGATAAAGAAAGGGAGGGGAAAATAAATAAAATCTTAAAAAAAAAAAAGGGAGGGAACCCACCAAGAGGGGAGATGGAAAGTGAATGCATCTCAGACAAGGACATGTAATCAGAGAACTAAAGAGGTAGATTGAAACAATAGAAGGATACACAGGCTGATGAGCTAAATGTATTAGAACAGCACTGTTCAGATACTAATGATAATAATGGATGCTGTCCTGACAAAGAACAACTATTCAATATATAATTTCTCAGATCATCTTGACATCAACACTTCAAGTACAAATAAGATATATAGGAAAAACCTAGAGGTTATGTTATTAATTTAAGTATTGCAACCTTTATGATATTCTACAATACTAAAGCATGATGAAAAACAGGAAGATGTGTCTTATGCAGAATATTTATACTCTATCTGCCTAGCTTAATGCAGTGAACGCTTTTTTTAAAAAAGAGATCTCTATCCAGAGATCTGCATAGAAACTGTTCTCTGTAATATTTATCTACTATTTTTTCTACGTTTATTTTTGCATCTGACATTATTAACTATCTCCACAGTACAATACAGCAACAGGAGTTAAAGACTGTCATTTTGCCATAAAATGTGACTTCGCAGGTATTGTTTAATAATTATTATTATGGTAAATGGAAAACAATTACATTATTAAAAACTAACAAGTAGTAAATAGATTTATGATGAACACTTCTTAAATTATTAATGGATATATAATTGTCCATTTATTATGGAATTATCTAATATTTAATCAAAGGTTTATGACTTTGATATCTAATAAAATAATAACATTTTATAAAATAATTCAGTCTCCCCAATTAAATATAGGGGACACTCTTCCACTGATTTAGATTGATATCAGAAGAGATTATAGAAGACATGAGTCCATTTTTAGGAGAAATCAGTGGATATAATGGAATTTTTTTGGGTATTATTTTCAGTTTGGTTATCTTGCAGTACAAAAACTATGAAAAAAAGAGTGGAACTAAAAAAAAAACAACTAATGAAACCTTTGCTGCCTGTAACAGATGCTCTAAGGAATTGTATGAAAACAAGAAAAATACATGTTTTACAAATATCAAATATCAGGATTGGCTTGTACTCCTAATATTAAATGTATTAGCAATAAAAACTCCCATTCATATAAATTATATTCCATTACTGAGTACAGAAATAAGAGACAGTCTCATATCTAGGCCAATTGTTATAATAAACTTCTACAAACTTTGACTATAAACTGTATGAAAGATTTTTGGGGGATTTTTTGGTAATTAAAATATTTCTGATTATCCTAATTATTTAATGTGATAGCAAAGTAATAGTTGCATATGCATATTTCCTTTTTTAAGTAGAAAATCAATTGGAGAGATTTTTATTAGTTAAAATGCATAAATACATGTATGTTCACATACCTGTTCCTATTCATACACATATATCTTCATTTCAGTATACCTGTATGCCCATAATTTCATTGGCATGAGTATAAATGTCCATTAATTTACAAATAAGCAAAAATTGTACATCCTTTGTATATAACACATATAACACACTTTTCTGTATGTAAAGTTGCGTATGTATATATGTATACACATGTGTAGATACACATATGTAGATATATACATATAGTTCTCTATATATGTATGTTTGTGTATATATATTACTACTATTATTACTATGGGGAAATATAGCACAAATGTTAAAAAATGAAGTGTGATGTTTTATTCCTACTTCAGTTATTTTCTGTGTGTTATAGGGCAAGATAAGACATCTATCTGTGCCTCAGTTTTGTTATCTAAAAAGATGATAATGGTAATAATGGCTTACCTCAGTGTTTGTCCTGAGAAGTAATTGAGTTAGTCTCCATAAGTACCTAGTGAATTGTTTGTAAATTAAAAGCTTACAGTACATATTTATTATTTTTACTATTATTATTAATTTTGTCTTTTCTGATATATTCATTATGATCAGCAATATTAACATTTGGTTTACATACATACATTCTGGAGTCTTTTAACTAAGTTGTATTTATTAGGACATCCAGATGGCCAACAGACACATGAAAAGATGTTCAACATCACTCATCATCAGGGAAGTACAAATTAATACTTCAATCAGATACCACCTCACCTTTAGCCATTAGAATGGCTAAAATTAACCCAGTAAACTACAAATGTTGGCAAGGATATGGAGAAAGTGGAACCCTCCTACACTGTTGATGGAATGTAAAATGGTGTAGCCACACTGGAAAACCGTGGGGGTTCTTCAAAAACTTAAAAGAAATTCCCTATGAAGCAACAATTGTACTATTAGGTGTTTACCCAAAGAATACAAAAATACTATGTGGAAGGCATACATGCACCCTATTATTTATAGCAGTATTTCTACAGTCACCAAATCATGGAAAAAGCCCAAATTCCATTGACAAATGAGTGGATAAAGAAGATATAGATATATAGATAAATACTGCAGTCATCAAAAAGAATGAAATGTTGCAACTTGCAACAATGTGGATGGAACTAGAGAGTATTACACTAAATGAAATAAGTCAGTCAGAGAAAGATAAACACCAGAGAAAGATTTTACTCATATGTGGAATTTAAGAAACAAAACAGATGAACTCAGGGGAAAAAGACAGAGGCAAACCAAGAACCAGACTCTTTAATTATAGAAAATAAACTGATGGTCACCAGAGGGGAGGTTTGTGGGGGGAATGGGTTAAATAGATGATGGGGATTAAGGAAGGCACTTACAATGAGCACTGTGGGTTGTATGAAGTGTTGAACCACAAAATTATACACCCCAAGCTAATATTACACTGTAGGTTAACTAACTGTAGTTAAATAAAAACTTACAGAATATTAATTTGTTTGATCATTATATGAAATAATAAAACTATGTATTTCTAGTCAGTTTTCATTAAAAAACATAGATAATTTAATATGTAGATAGTGTTAAATTTTAAATATGCTAGCATCAAATAATTACTAAAGCTAGATATCCCTTAATATCTTTTAAATATTCTAAAATATACAAGCATGTATAATAACATCTAATGGCATATCTACAAATTGTCCTTTCTGAATTAGCATATTTACAAAATGTCCTAATAATCAGTGTTTATTAGTGTTTTATTAATGCAGCTATTATTATTTAATATTTTATTATGTGTATGAAATAGTTTGCTTAAATTTGTGGGACTGCAATCTGTCTTTGTATTATTTCTGCTTTGTTTTATTTCTGTCTTCATTTTATTTCTACTTCTTTGTTTTAAAACCAATGTGTCTAGCATAAATACCTGAACTCTTTATAAAATATTTGATTACTGATGAGATTTAATATATAATACTATTTACTTGTTATTTATAATGAAAGTAGACGACATCTCCAGGGGAAAGGAAAAAAGAAAAAAAAGAAAGTAAGAATTAGACTTGCCATACATTTATTTATTTATTTATTTAACATTTTTTATTATGTTAGCTTAGTCACCATACAGTACATCATTAGTTTTTGATGTAGTGTTTCATGATTCATTGCTTGTGTATAACACCACACATTTAAATGAAGTGTTGAGATCTTTATACTTTTCCTCCATTACTTCAGTGTATACAGCAATTTTTCTCACATAGTGCTATGCGGCAGTAGAATTATAGAATTTTTCAAGTTGTAGATTCAATTTGAAATATCGGAACCAGTGTCCCTGTGGGCCCAATTTTCTTTTCTACATTTCCCTTTTCCTGCCTGCATACCTCCCCTAGACTATGACATTTACAAGACACTTGTGAAAAATAGCCACAGAATACCACAAATACAGCACACATAAGAAGCTACATATAGTTTGTGTTTGTTTTCTAGGTATCATAAAGCTCAACAAGTGCAGTCACATCAGAGAAAGTATACCTAAGCCATTAGTTTATCTTCCTGCATTGCAAAAGGACTAGGATTTTAAAAGCATTGTTTTCTTTAATTTAGATGAGCACTAATTGTCAGAGATAAAGTCAAGAATTTTACACTTGAAAAGTATAAGAAAATTTCACATTCTTCTTTATTTCCACTTTGATCTGTTTTTATATTTTCATTTTTTGAGGAAATTGGTAAGAACCATTAATATGAATACTATCGCAGGACTCATAATTAACATGAATATTAATTACATTCATGGATGTTGGCTACAGGACTAATATGCATGCTAGTGTTCATAATGTGGAATTTTAATAGAGAACAAAGCAGTGGCTATTACTGAAAAGAACATACTATTCTCCTTCTTCTAATGTATTAGTGTGCTTAATCTGCCATAACAAAGTACCATATACTGGATGGTTTAAACACAGAAATGTATTTTCTCACAATTCCAGAGGGTAGAACTCCAAGTTCAAGGTGTTAGCATGTTTGGTATCTTCTCGAAGGTTTGGTTTCTTTTGGTCATTTTTCTCCTGTTTTTGCATGATCTTCCCTCTGTGTATAACTGTCACTTAATATACTCTGTTCATAGGACACAGTCATACTAAATTAGGGTGTACCCAAATGACCTCATTTTAAGCAAATTAGCTGTTTAAAGATCCTATCTCTTAAAACTGTCATATTCTGAGGTAATGGGGCTTAGAACTTCAACACAGGAATTTTGGTGATGGGGAGACACAATTTAGCTCATAATTATGGGCTTATCAGCCTATGTATAAGGCTAATATTACATTATCCACTGAGCTAAGATGTATCAAGTTGGAACAACAACAAAAAATTAAAAGAGTGCTTCACAGCAAACAATTTGTGAGAATAGGGAAAGTAAGAATGAGTTCAGGAAGTCAGAAAGGGAGACTTATTGTTCAATTTCCAGGAAAGTAAGCAGAGAGTAGAAGTCCATTATTGCTCCTTCTATTTACAAATATATATATATATATATATATATAAAATTTGTGTTACTGCTGAAATATTCCTAAACAAATTTCAGTTAGTTTAGACTTTCTAGTAAATCAGCTGATGCTTAATTATTATGATAGGGTAAATATAGTAATAATTAATAAAGTTAAAAGTCATATCCTATAAGTTATAGTTCAAGCTTTTCAAAAGATTGAACGTGAAATCTCCCAGGGTAGATATGGAATTCAGAATTCAGAGGTTCTTTACAGAGGTCACAAATACTACCGGAAACAGTGGCTCTGGCAGTCGTATCAAATAAAGAACACAAGGTTAGTTAGTTTACATGATTGCTAGTTTATATACTCCCTTCTGTTAAATCAAGAATAAGCTATCCTGGCATACTTACTGTTAAGTCTCTTATTGGAGAAGTAAGAGAAATATGAACACCTAGAAGGAAATTTAAATATAGATAAAGCAATTTTTTGAACAGGACTATACACACGATTAATGAAACAATGAAGATCTTCTGATCCACCTGTTTGTAATCAGTTGAAAATAACTAAAGGATAAAATTAATTTGATAGAATATAAATATTTGTAATAAGAATGATAATTACTACTAATGTCAGTGAAATCATAATATTATCTACACACACATATCTATCATAATTCAGAGAGAGTCTAGCTATGTTATACTGTAAAACACTATCATTATTATCTTTTAGTATTTTGCTAGGCAGTAGGAAAAAGCAAGACTCCACAATTAGATTGTCCAAGTTGAGCCTCCAGACTCTAGACTACCACTTAAGAACATGGGCATGTTATCAACCTCTCTGTGCCTTATGTGTAAATGGAAGATATAAGTATGGATATTACCTATTTCTTAGTGTTTTAGGAAGAATGTCTCAACACATACTGCCTAACAAGGCAGACTCCTTTATTTCTAAGTTTAATAATTTCCTCTAGGAATGTTGTTCTGACCAGAGAGTCCCACTTTTTTCCCCATCTGTGCTGATAACCATTGCATTTATTTTACAGGGCACTTAACAGATTGAATTGCAATTATGTGTTAACATGTTCATTTTTCCTAGTCTCACAAACTGAAACGTTGAGGATGATGGTAGGCATTGAGCCTGTATGGATTGGCTTTGTATATTCAGTGACTTACACTCTGTCTACCACATGGTGGACATTCAATAAATATGTGTGGAATAAACTCTTGAGTGTTTAAGGTGCATTATTAAGTAATAACCTGGTAGCCTAAAGGAAGCAATTTATTTTCCAGAGTCTAATGGTGTATGTGCATAATGTGTCTAAGAAGAAAGTTTCATTATTGTCTTTCCCTCAAGCTGGAGATATTCTTAATAAGCTATTTTATTACTCTGCTGAATAGAAAATTTCATGATCAAGGAGAGTAAATATCATTATAGAATCTGGTTCACTGACTATGACTCAAAGAAAATTAAATACTTGAAAGATCTTACTGATTTAATATACTACAAAGAAATACAACTGTAATTATTTCCTAGAGTTGTAATTGTCATTTATATTTCCACATCAATGGTCTGTTTTATTTTTCAAAAACCAGAAGAAACAAAAACCTGATGGATGAGGATTATTTAAAATAGAATTATCAAATGTTGCTAATCATAATAATTATTTCAAATATTAACAAAATGATATTTTGTCACTTAACTGAAGTTTAAAGAACCGAGAACCATGCTCACAGATCTGTACCCCTGAAACAAATAATACATTATAAGTTAATTTAAAAAAGGAGAAGAAGAACAAAAGGAAGAAGAAGAATGAGGAGGAGGAGGTGGAGGAGGAGGACCTAGAACCATGAAGCAAGAGAGCAGGAGCCTGGAGTCTGTTACCTTGTTGACCACCAAGTGGCTGGTACAACCACTCTGGACAACAGTTCAAGCTCCTCAGAATCTTGGCACTGCTATGAGTCATAGAATTAGATCAGTGGTTTTTCAGTATTTTATCAGTGGAAACAATTTTTAAAAGATAGTTTTAGAGAAATTTGATTTATAAAATAAATGCAAGTGGGGTTGCTCTTGTTAAATGGTTTTAGGGCCTTGTGTTTATCAGGTACTCGTGTCCTCCAAAATGGCACATATGATACCTCCAGGAAACTGCAAATGTCTTCAAGGTGTGAAGTTTAAAAACTAGTGTGATAGTTTACATTTGATATGGTTTTTAATCATAAAATTCTACCATTTTATCTACTCTGAATTTTAGATATATCTAATACTGCATAATAATTTAAACCAGATTATGTTAAAAATGCCCTGAAAGTTTATAATTTCTGCAAAAGACACCATGTTGTAATGTATGCATCATTAAGAAAATACCTCATGGATAATTTTTTATGTTTAACATATCAAGCTTATACTTTTATTTACTTTTTTGAGTAAATAATATGAACTTAGATATAATTTAAATAGAATATTTTAGAATTTAATATGAAAAGTTGATAGTTTGAACCTTATATAATAGGATGTTATTTAGAGTTTTCTATGTAGAATTTTACCTAAAAGTCTAAATCTGATAGCCATATACAATTATGCTCAGATTTGGAAGAAAATCTGTGAGATCAAACATTATATCTCTTTTGGGGTTATTGGACCCAATTCCAATATGGGAGATAGATTCCTCCCCCGCCAAATACCAAGCAATTCTCAGACACCCGCAAGGTGTTTGAGAGTTGAACCTAATTCTGACATTCTCCACAGCAGCAGATTCCACAGATTAAGGGTTCAGTCCTACAAGACTGCCCCCAAACCCCCACTTCAGATGACAGTCAGAAGCCTTAGGACGTTACCTGTGCTTCTTCTTTTTTAGATTTATTTATTTATTTGAGGGAGAGAGAGTGCATGCCTGTGAGTAGGGCGAGGGTCAGAGGGAATCTTCAAGCACACTCCTTGCTGAATGCAGAGCCCGAGATGAGCTTTATCTCAGGATCCATGAAATCCTGATCTGAGCTAAAATCAAGAGTCAGATGGTTAACTGACTAACACCCAGGCACCCCAACTGTGCTTCTGAGGGACTATGAATTGGAAGTTACAAGAGTATCCTCCTTAGGTTCTTTTATTTTTCTAGAGCGGCTCACAAATATCAGGGAAACATTTACATTTACCAGTTTACCAAAGGATATGATGATATTAATCAATAATCAGAAGAAGAGATACATAGGGTGAGATATGGGGAAAGATAACAGAGCTGGTATGCTTTCCCCATTCTTACCACTCTCTGCAGTCCATCTCCATGTGTTCACCAACATGCAAGGTCTCTGATCCCATCTTTTTTTTTTTTTTTTTAACTGGAGTTTTCATTGCACAGCCATAATTTACTTAAGTCATTGGCAATTGGCAGATTCAATTTCCAGCCCCTACCCACTCCCCCAAGTCCAGGGTGGGATGAAAATCCTAACCCTTTAGTCACATGGTTTTCCTTGTGGCAACCAGACCCCACCCTTGCTAAAGTCATGTTGATTAATAATAAGACACCCATTTCACCTCTATGGCTCTGAAACATTTTCTCTTTCTCTTTCTTTCTTTCTTTCTTTCTTTCTTTTCATTCATTCTTTCTTTCAAGATTTTATTTTATTTTATTTTTCTGTCGGAGAGAGAGAGCACAAGCAGGAACAGTGGCAGGCGGAGAAGGCAGAGGGAGAAGCAGGCTCTCTGCTGAGCAAGGAGTCCAATATGGGACTTAATCCCAGTACCCTGGGATTGTGACTTGAGCCAATGGCAGACACTTAACCGACTGAACAACCCAGGCGTCCCTGAAACATTTTCAAGAACTGTGGGTGGAGACCAAATATTTCTTATAGAATCATTATACCACAGAATGCTTTACTAAAAATGGAAATATGAAGCCAGGTGTCCATTATCTTAGTAGCCTCTATAAAATAAGACCAGAAATTCCTAGAACAAAAAATTATCCTCAGGTATCTGATATGAAAGTAATTTTGTATGTTGATTTTGTCTTATATGAAGTTTAATTAAGCTCACTTATTAGTTCAAGATGTTTTTCTGTAGATTTTGTGGCATTTTTTGCAGAAGATCATGCCATCTTCAGGAAAAAGAGTTTGTAACATCTTCATTTTTCATCCAAAGGCCAATTATTTCCTTCTCTTGCAATATTGAGTGGGCTAGAACTTTCAGTACAATATTAATTAGAAGTGAAAAGAGGGAATATCTTTGTTTTGTTCTTGGTCTTTGAGAGAAAGCATTCCCTTTTTACCTATTAGGTTAAATATTAGTTGTAGGGTTTCATAGCTTCCCCTTATCAGGTAAATACCCTTTTACTCCTACTTTGCTGAAAGTTTATTTCTTTGGTGTATCTTGACTTTTAACAACTATTACCACTATTTGAAAGACATATATATGTATTTTTTCATATATTTCATTTTAGGTTGTTAATATGGTGAATTATATTGATTTTCCAATATTAAAGCAACCTTGCATTACTGGGATAAACTCTAATTCATGCAAAATTACCCTGTTTATTTATTGTTGGATTCTACTTGCTTTTTGTTGTTGTTGCTTTTGTTGTTGCAAATGTTCACATCTCCAACCATTCAAAAGATGCTCTGGTTTTCTATTCTTGTGAATATTTTCTTTGCTTTTGTTGTAATTCTGAATTCATAGGAAAAGTTGCAAAATAGTCACTTTCCCCCAGTATTCTGATGGAGCTTAGACAGAATTGTTTGTTTGAAATAAAAAATTTAATTTTTTAGAACTACAAAGTTGCTCCATTTATCTGACTATGGTTCTGTAGTTTGTATCTTTTTTCCTTTAAGTTATAAAAAGTATTGCCGTATCTGTGTTGTCTCCTTAATATTCCTTCATTATTTTTTCAACATCTGTGGAAACTGTAGGAATATAATTTCCATTCCTGATAATTTTTGTTTTCTATTTATTCCTAATAAATCCAACCAGAAAAATTCTTATTTTTTTAAATATTCTCAAGAAAACACTTTTTGGTTGCATCAGTTTTTCTGTTGTTTTCCATTTTTCTGTTTCACTGATGTCTGTTAAGATCTGTAATTTCTTTCTATAATTCAATTCATGTGAGGATACTTTATTATCCCCCTTCTGTTCACTAGGGTATCTCTCTCTTTCTTTCTCTCTCTCTCTCTCTCTCTCTTTTTAGGTTTATTAACTTGGAAGTTGATGTCATTGACTTGTGACCTTCAATTTTTATACAGGAATATAAAGATATAAATTTGTCTCTAAATATTGCCTTAGCTTTATCTCACATAGTTTTTAATGTTGTTTTCATTTTTTATTTGGTTCAAATACTTTAAAATTTTTCTTTGAAAACTTTTTCAATTAATGGGTTATTTGTGTGTGTTATTTATTTTCCATATATTCAGGAATTTTCCAGTTTTTTTTGTTATTCTCATCTCTTTTAATTCTGTTATGAACTTCAGTATTTTGACATTTAATAAAACATAATTTATGGCCCACATATGGCCTATGGTATTAAACATTACATGTGAACTTGAAAGTATTCTGCTATTATTGGGGCACATGTGTGGCTCAGTCAGTTAAGCATCTGCCTTCAACTTAGGGGTCTCAGGATTAATCCCTGCCTTGGGTTCCCTGTTCAACAGGGAGTCTGCTTCTCCCTTTCCCTCTAACCGTCCCCCTGCATGTGCTCTCTCTCTCTCTCAAACAAATAAACAAAATCTTTAAAAAAAAAGTATTCTATTATTGCATGGAATGGAATGTTAGATATCAAAGAAGTCAATTTGTATGATTGTGTTATTCAAATTTTTCATATCTTTACTAATTGTCTGAACACTTGTTCTAACAGTTAGAGTGAGAGATTGGTGGCAAAACCCAGGAAATTATTCATGGATTTGTCACCTCCTTTCAATACTATCTGTTTTTCCTTAAAAGTAGTCCTTTGCATATTTTCTAAAGGCACAAATTTAGGCTAAAATTTTACTACATACATGGCTCCTACTAAACAGTTTCATTGCAAAATTCTGTAATCTGGAAATTATTGTCCCTTCTATTGACCACAATTTAATTTTATAAAATTTTTCCCAAACTTCTTTTTTTTTTCTTTTATCTTGTTTTTAGAGGGACAGTTTAGAGGATTTTGTTATATTTTATAAGGCAAAATAAAGCTTCAAGAATTGTGTTATATCCAAGAATTGTGTTATATCCAAACTCTGGCTTTATTCTTCTAGTCAAGGAGTATATTTATCTTTCATATATATTTATCTTTCACAATGATAGAAAAGAATATAATCATTGATATAATCTCAATTCAATCATTCTTTCTGATAGTTCAATTTTGATTAATTACTAGGAATTATAAGAAAATTATGTTTTCATATAAAAGTACTTTCCTATAATACTAGTGTTATACTTGTTAATTTATATTATTTTATTCTATAATGTTAATTTTTAAGAATTGCCTCTAATATAGGTTCATTTAATTTCTGTTAGGAAGCAGGCGACATTTAGAACTGCCAAGCAAATTATGTGAGGAAACTCCATACAGTGCAATGGATTTGATCACTTAAATCAATTTAATTGGAACACTGTAGTAATAAAAACCATACAAAAGCACCTGTTCACTCAGTTTAAATATCCACAAAGTGAAATTGATTCAAAGATCAATTACAAATGTCCTTTCTATTCAATATCATCTTTTTTTATTAAAATTAGGATAGCTTTTCTTTTTTTCTTCAGATATGTCATTCTTTCTAATTATGCTGGATGGTAAATCTCTGTGTGAGCTAGAATACCATTTAAGTTACATATTTGAAAAATACCTTTGTTAGAGAACAGATATATTGTGTCCATTTTCTGTGGAAATAAAATTATGTTTATTGACACTAATAACCTTGGAAATTTAATTACTTTAATTTAAAAGTAAGTTCATCATATCCAGAACATGGGGGGAAGTCTTATTGCACAGTTCCTTTTTTCTTCCTGTGATCTAAAGAACAAATAATAGAAAGACGTTTTAATTCATTACAGTTAGTATTTAATGAAGTACTGCTGAAGTACGTTATTTTAGCTCAGAGTACCAAATTTAGTATCTTCTTGAGGAACACATGATATTAAAGTTGGAGTCAGAGTACCAAATTTAGTATCTTCTTGAGGAACACATGATATTAAAGTTGGAGTCAGGGATATGTATTATTTTTATTTGTTGTGAGGTGGTATGAAACTGATCGAATCTTTTATTTCAGTGATTATAAGTCAGGTGTTCTTGAACTTTAGTGTTCATGTGATTCAAACGTGGTATTTGGCAAAGACAGATTCTAACATATTACCATCAAAAGTAGGAAGGCAGGAAAATGCACTTCAAGAAAAAGTGAACAATCGTCATATATGCTAATTATTTGGAAATATCATTTACTTTAATATAACCTGGAAACCATGTTAAAATGCCAGTTAAAGGAAGATTCTAGGGTGCCTAGGTGGCTCCAGTTGGTTAAGCAACTGCCTCAGATCATGATCCCAGAGTCCCCAGATGGAGTCTCCTATCCGGCTTCCTGCTCAGTAGGAAGTCTGCTTCTTCCTCTGACCCTCCCCCTTCTCATGCTCTCTCTCATTCTCTCTCTCTCAAATAAATAAATAAAATCTTTAAAAAAAAGGAAGATTCTAACTCAATAATTATTTGGTTGGCATTTGAGAAGATCTCATCACCTAGCACACACAAAATTACACCAGAGCAACCCAAAACAAAACAAAGTAAAATGAGGCAAAATAAAAGTCCCCCATAATTGTGATGATCATAATATCTGATTTGAAAGTTTCTTTTGACTACCTTCCACTTTTTTCAATTCACTGTCCAGGATCCACAGTTTTCCTGAATTCTCTCCAGCATCTCCTTTCTGGTTTAGCATCCATTTTTTACCCATCTTCCTGGGTAAAACAAATTCTTCTGTGTCTATTATGCTAAGCAGTTTGGTTATTCTCAAGGCCAATGCAAAATTTGCATCTGTTAAACCTCTAATGCACTGGGAAAATAGGGTTCTTACCACTTAAAGTCAATTTTGTTTCTGTTCTATTAAAAAGAGTAGCAATAATTCTAGTGATGTATATTGACATTTACTGACTCCTGTCCTAGCCCTCATCCTTATAATCAAAAGAGGTCCTAACATAAAGAGGAAGGTTTTTCCTACACATGATTCTTTAAGGTGCATATTGTATGAAACTGAACTCTCTTATTAATTCATTCTTAGTCAAGAAAAGAATCTCACATATGATACCTAGGATGATTTCCCCTCTTGTGTTTTACCAAATAATTTAAATACTCACTTGTTATGGTATGAAATTTTTTTTAAAATATTTTATTTATTTGACAGAGAGAAATCATAACTAGGCAGAGAAGCAGGCAGAGAGAGAGGAGGAAGCAGGCTCCCCGCGGAGCAGAGAGCCCCATGCGGGGCTCGATCCCAGGGTGGGCTCGATCCCAGAACCCTGGGATCATGACCTGAGCCTAAGGCAGAGGCTTTAACCCACTGAGCCACCCAGGCACCCCGGTATGAAATTTTTATTGTGATGACCAAAACCTAGGTTTACAAATTCCAACTTAAGTTTGAAATTCTAAATTTTGTAGGAAATCAGTCTAATAGTGAAATCAAATTACCCATAGTATCCATCATGTTTAAGAATTTGAATATTCTAGTTGATCAGATATTGTGACTAGTTTGGGGTTAACATACAATCTCTTGTCATTTTTAGTAAATGTGTAAAAAGAATCACTAAAAAAATAACATTTACTGGTTATACTGTAAGATTTGTTTAATGATTCAGAGACTATCTAAAATCTTCAAGGTAAGCAAGATGAAGCTTAACAATTCAGTTATGGCACTGATGAAAATGCATATTTATAAACATTTTCATGTGAATAAAGTCTAGCAATAAGTTATATTTAAATTTATTTGAATTATTATTGTTTAAAAAAGATGGCTACAGTGAGTGAAACGTTAAAGTATAGACAATGTTTGAAGTTACTGGAAATATTTTTCAAATTATATAGAAATGAATAATACCATTTTTATTGTCTATTTTTTAATTTTGAATCTTTCCTGCATTAAATTTCCAAGAATATTACCCTAATACATATGATCATGACTGGAATTATTTCTGTTTCAGTAGAAACACTATCAGAGACCAAGAATGACACCTTATAATGATAAAGTGATGAATTCATCAGAAAGTTATAGCAATTCCAAACACATTGTCAACTAACAACAGAACTACAAAATACATGAAGCAAACACTGGCAAAAGTGAAGGGAGAAATAGACCGTCTAGCAGTGATAGTTGGAGAGTTCAATATTAACATTCTCAATAACGGATGGAACAACAGGATAGGAAGTCAACAAGAGTATAGGAGACTTGAGCAGCACAATTAGCCAACTTGATTTAACTGACATGACGAGAACACTGCACACATCAAAAGCTCAGTGAACATTTTTCTGAGAGGCACAGGGAATATTCTCCATGATAAATCATAATACTGGGTCATAAAATAAGTCTCAATAAATTTTAAAAGATTAAAATAACTCAGTATGTTGTCTGACCTTTATGCCATTAGAAATCAGCAACTAGGGGCACCTGGGTGGCTCAGTGGGTTAAAGCCTCTGCCTTCGGCTCTGGTCATGATCCCAGAGTCCTGGGATCAAGCCCCACATAGGGCTCTCTGCTCCGCAGGGAGCCTGCTTCCTCCTCTCTCTCTGCCTGCCTCTCTGCCTAGTTGTGATTTCTCTCTGTGAAATTAATAAAATATTAAAAAAAAAAAAGAAATCAGCAACTAAAGGGCTATATTTGTAAGTGTATTTTCAAATAATTATAAATTAAGAAAAAACATAAATAACCAAGGAGTCAAAGAGGAAGTCACAAAGAGATTTAGAAAGCATTCTGAGATGAATGAAATAAAAAGTACAACACATCAAAATTTATGGGAGGTAGCTAAAGCAATGTTTAGAGGGATGTTTATAACTGTAAAAGTCAGTGCTAGAAAAGAAAAAAAAATCATTAGCCCAAATATCCAATTTTAGAAACCACAAAAAAGAGCAATCTAGCCACAAAATAAGCCCAACCAAGAAAATAATAAAAATTAGAGCAGAAATCAACAAAACACTACAAAATAAAAAGGGAAAGCAGTGAATATAAATCTGATCTCTGAAAAGTTTTTTTAAAAATTGGCAAATTAGCTAGACTGATGATGTAGAAAAAGAGAGAAGATAGAAATGACCAAAATGAGGAATATAGGTAGAGAAGTAACTAATAATCTTACAAAAATACAAAGGATGATAAAGGGACACTATTATTTACTTGCTGTCAACAAATTATATAATTTACATGAAATCACCAAATTTCTGCAAAAGAAAAAATTATCAAAGCTGGCAAAAAATAGAAAATCTGAATAGACCTATAACAAAGTTTGCATCATTAAAACAGAAATAAAACCTTTGTACAAAGAAAAAAGCCAGGTTTCATTGGAGAATTCTATCAAGTATTTTAAAAAGAAATAATACAAATCCTTCAAATACCATTTCAGTAAATAGATGAGGAGAGAATGCATCTCAGCTTGTTCTAGAAGCCAGTATTACCCAGATATCTAGAAGCCAGTATTTACCCAGATAAAGAAATATAAACGATAAAGATAAAGATCAATTTCATTCATTAATATAGATGAAAAATATACAAGAAAATATTATCAACTTTATCTAGCAATATGTAAAAAGGATTATACACATTTTTTGACATATGACCATGTATATAACTGATCAAATGATGTCATCTCAGGAATGAGGATATTTTTAATGTTCAAAAAAACCAATGAATGTAACACACCATATTAATAATACAAATGACCAAATGCAGAACTATCTCAACAGGTGCACAAAATTCATTTCACAAAATCCAAAATCTATTCATAATAAAAATTTACAACAGGCATAGAAGAGAACTGTGTTTTTTATTTTATAAAAAGTGGAGTGGAAAAACCTATAATTAGGATTACTGTAAATGGTGAAAGAATGATTTTCTCCTCTGAAATTGGGAATGAGGCAAAGATTTCACTCCTGTCACTTCTGATCAACTTTGCATTGGAGGTTCTACCCAGTGCAATAGAGAAAAAAAAAAAAAAAGAAAGAAAAAAGAAAAGTCAAGAAACAAATTAAAAATCATTCAGAAAGAAAGATGTAAAGCAGTTTTTATTCACAAACAACATGACCCTGGATATCTAAAATTGTGAAGTTGCCTCACTACTAGAACTAATAAATCCCTTGTACCAGCAAAGTCTCAGGATATAAGATTGACATAAATAATTAATCATATTTCTGTATACCAGTAACAAATGAAATGAAAAATTTAAAAGTGATTCCATTACAATCGTATCAAATATAATAAAACACTTAGCAATAAATTCAACCAAACTAGTGCAATATTCGTACACTGTAAACTGTAAACGTATTAGAAGAGATTTTCATAACTAGAGAGCCATTCCATGTCAACAGCTTGCAAACCTGATGCTGCACATGTGTATGCAATAATGACTTTGATAAATGTTATCAATATTTACCATGATGTTCTACAGCTTGATTTTTGTATTAACATGATGTACTTATTAAAATGGTGAAAATTAAAAACTGTAAAATAGAATAAAATAATGCATATATGAAAATATGTCATCTTTGTTTATTGGACTTTTATATTTAGTTTATTAATTGTGAGCACATCTGATTTTGTTTTTTCTATACAGACAGATATAGGTGCATATTTGTAGATATATGATATATGTAGATATATAATTTTTTAAAGGTTTTATTTATTTACTTTACAGAGAGAGAGATCACAAGTAGGCAGAGAGGCAGGCAGAGAGAGAGAGGGGAAAGCAGGCTCCCTGCTGAGCAGAGAGCCTGATGTGGGTCTCAGTCCCACGACCCTGAGACCATGACCTGAGCCAAAGACAGAGGCTTAACCCACTGAGCCACCCAGGTGTCCCAATATATAATATTTTTGTTGAAGTAAATTATATGAAAACAAATATATATGTGTTTTTATAGGACTTACTATATGTTAATGATGTAAACTCTTGTTGGGAATTCATTGCAACATTTTCCCCCAGAATGATTATTGCCTTTCTAAGTACAGTTTTTTACCTGCATATATTTTCAATATTCATTTGCATTCCACTTTACCAGTATTTGTCTTCAAAAATTATGTTTTGTATGTCAAAACCTAAAGGCCTTCCTAGCCCAAGACCAAAATTGTATATACCATATTTCTTTTCCTCTGACATTAATATACTTGTATTTAACACTTTTAATGTTTCCTGTTTTTAGAAATTACAGATACATTAAGATGTTCAAGATTTATTGCTTTGCTGTTGGTTTTCTTGCCTTGTTTGTTCTTTTCCCATTTTTCATTCCTAGTATAATTTACTGATTGGCTTTTAGCCAATTCACCTCTCCATGTCCTCTAATAAAATACTTTAAAATAGTTAAATTATTACATTTATTCAAGTGGACAAATTAATACAACCTATAGTGAACATTTATAATGTTTGGACAAATTGAATTCAAATACATACACTTATTCTCTCCTTAAATGCTTCTTTCTTTTATTTCTTTTTCAAAATGTTGTTCTGTATACAAGAGGTTACTTAATCTCCAAGGTTTTTATTAGAAAATTAACATGGATATGTAGATATTCAGAATGATCTATTTTCCTATAACAAATCATCTTTCTTATTTTTATCACCAACTCATACATAATTATAATCCCCCATTAGAAAAATTATCATAAATTTACTAATCCAAACATAATCAAAGTCATTATGAATGTTAGCACTACTCAATACCATGTAATAAGGAAAAATTCTGGTTTTCTTTTGGTGACTAATGCTAATAATTCATTTATTTTTAATTTCTACAGCATTTCCCATTTGGCTTTGACATTTTTAGTTACTAATTAAGAATTAATGTAAGGTGTGTGGGGAATTAATAAGTGCTTTCATGATGCTGATGAATACATATTAGTGAGGGAATGAGGTAATATTATTCTAACCACAGCATGGATACATCCAATCTGCACGATCCACAGATTGTGCCCATGTAGGCACAATTCCTTTGTTTCCATGTTTCTTTAAAACAACAGTGAATTTGTTATCAAATTTACTTTGATTTCAAGTTAAACACAATAGGTAGCATACTTCAGACATTACATAAATATGTGATTGATCATTGAAGTTTGAGTATTTCTTCTGATGGCAATATTTTTATTATTTGATTCAAGATTTATTAGACTCCAGTATATTTTTCCAAATAACATTTTATGACTAATGTAGTAAGCATAGACATTAACCTACCATGTATTTAAGTGTGTGGTTTATTAATTTTAATAATTTTAATTATTAATTAATTAGCTATTAATAATTAAAATTAATAATTTTAACAATTTTAATTTTTAACATTTTCTTCTATTTTTATATAAATTGGTTCTTCTTAGATAATACTACTTTGTTTTATAATTGATATATAAAAATTATTCACATTTAATAAAATCTCTGAACATTTATGATTAGTTTTATTGAATAAATATCAATCTAATAAACGTTTGGGAAAAAGTCAAGTTTAGAATTTGTGCAGCATACATTTATAAATTCTCACAGATTAAAATATAATATTATTATACTGATCTTATAAAGTTTTAAATCATGAAAGACCATCTATATAGATTAAAGGATAAATTTATTACATTTTATTACATTTTATATCATTGCCCTACTTCTTTTCCAATTAAAAAATAAAACACGACAGCTTGTCTCTATATAAGATTTGGATTTGTCAAGATAGCATTAGTATGCTTGACAAGCAAAAACTAACCCTTAATTGTTACAGAACAGGACAAGCATACTTAATTTAATCATTTTGTTTGTAATATTATTTTAGCAACATTTGCTCACGTAAAAAATGAATCACTGTCATATAAATTCAGAGATATTAATATGTGTATCTGTTTTATATTAGCTTCTACATATAAAGAGATACATAAGAATATCTATATATGCTTATATATGAGAGTTTATGTGGTTTGCAAATGTGTAGCTATCTATATCTATGAAGCAAATGAGAAGACATATAAAAACAATACGTAAATAATAAAAAACTTTTTTTTATCTAAAAGCTTGAAAAACCTTGAAGAAAGGGAAAAAAATTGGGAATTATGTCCAAAACAGAACAATAATCAAAGCAAAATCACTGGAATGGTACTCTTTCCCACTTCCATTAGGGTATTGCAGAGTACTGTAAGTAGCCATCCATCCCATTTTATATGATCTTGTATATGAGGTATGTTGTGTTAAAAGATAAACTGAGGCACACTGAAATTCTCAAGACATTATTTGAGCAAACATGGATTTCAAATAGGGGACACCAAACCAAAAGTGGTTAGAACCATTCCACTGAAGGAGCTAGGGGAAACTTTTTTATAAAGAAGCAGAAACATTTATTCTTTTATTCTTCAAGATGGGATTGGGAGGGAGACAAACCATAAATGACTCTTAATCTCACAAAACAAACTGGGGGTTCCTGGGGGGAGGTGGGATTGGGAGAGGGGGAGCGGACTATGGACATTGGGGAGGGGAGGCGAACCATAAGAGACTATGGACTCTGAAAAACAACCCGAGGGTTTTGAAGGGTCAGGGGTGGGAGGTTGGGGCAACCTGAGGGTTTTGAAGGGTCAAGGGTGGGAGGTTGGGGGAACAGGTGGTGGGTAATGGGGAGGGCACGTTTTGCATGGAGCACTGGGTGTTGTGCAAAAAGAATGAATACTGTTACGCTGAAAAAATAAATAAAATGGAAAAAAAAAAAGAAGCAGAAACAAATCAAGGCAATCATGTGATTGTAGTTTAAGAGACTACTTTATTTGGGAAATCCTAATTGGCTGTTTGTGATTGGTTATTCCTTGGTTTGGATTTCATAACCTTAAGGTACTTTTTAGTATTTATTCTGGTTAAGGTTTCAGTTGGCTTTCTTGGGCTTTGAAGGCATTACAGACACTTCAGTCTAATGATCTCCCCATTTAGTTATTTTAATAATTGCTATACACAGTGACTCCCACTTACCTCTGCACAAGCAAAACCAATCACAGAGACATCAGCTATGTGAGAGGAAAGGTTTATCTGAGAGGCAGCCAAAGCAGGTGGAGAGGAGAGAACAAGTCTCAAATCCACCTCCCCAAATGGGGAGAGAAATTTTTATAATTATTGGGATTGAGATTATATACATATTGATAAAAAGGGTAGGGAGAATTATGTCTAGTTAAAAGTTAAGATGGAGCCTGCTCATTGAGCAAACATACATGTAACATATATCACATGTTAACTTTGGTGGTGGAGATGTCCCATCAGAACAAGGCAAAATTCAACCCCTGACCTCAGGAGGTTCTTTTAGGACAAGGATAAGGGGCAATGAGCATGCCCCCAGGTCTGGTATAAACTAAATGGGGTCTTGGGCTTGTTGTTTTGGATAAGAAATGAAGGGCCTTGTTTGTTCATAGCTAGAACTGTATCAGTTGACCTTGAGTCCAAGCTCCTGCAGAGACAACTAATGTATTTGTTAGTGGGTTCTGAAAAGACGCACTAGCTGATTAGGGGGAATAGTTCTCTGAAAAACAAGCCTTAATTGGGGAGGGGAGGCGAACCATAAGAGACTATGGACTCTGAAAAACAACCTGAGGGTTTTGAAGGGTCAGGGGTGGGAGGTTGGGGGAACAGGTGGTGGGTAATGGGGAGGGCACGTTTTGCATGGAGCACTGGGTGTTGTGCAAAAAGAATGAATACTGTTACGCTGAAAAAATAAATAAAATGGAAAAAAAAAAAAAAGAAATTTCAGTCTCCAAAAGGACTCCTGCAATAGAAAATTATATGTGCTTATTTGGATTTTATGTCAAATTTGTTTTGCATGTGTATATCACACAAATGATGTCAAATGGGTTATTTTAAGGAATACCAAAAAATCAGTATATTTATAATAGCAGCTAGCATGGTAGATAAAAATGATGCATATGTCATGTCAATAAAGGAGAAAGAAATTAAAAAAAAAAATTTTGTTAGGCTCATCCTCGTTAACTTATGGGGCACTGTTTCTCCGTGATCTACTACAAACAAGGTTACTGAAGTTGTGTAATAAATACCATGACATACGTGACTTTGCTTTTTGGAATTTGTTTTTACGTCTGACTTAAAAATATTTAAAAAGTTAAACTTTGAAAAACACACAAGAAAAAAAATTGTAATAAGTACAGTGAGTTCACAATGAAAATGCCAGCACAGACCAAGAAAAATGTATGAGAGAACATCCTGACCTAGAAAGAAATTAAAATAGGCTCAGAATTATAGGATGATCTTACTTCCTGATGTTAATCTGTTGCTTTCACATTATTATTAAGAGTATCTGTCACTCTCAAAAGTGTGTTGGTGTGAAAGGTAAGTTCTAATTGTTATCATCAGTTTCTTAATAAGAAAAAAATGTTAGCTTCAGAAGCTAAGCTAAATACTATTGTAGTTTTTTTCAGATATATCAGAGATCAGATCCCATTTTGCATATTGATGGAGAAGGGTTTTCTCAATACAAGATTATAAAAACTTTCTCCTTACTTGAAGGGTTTATATTGAAGGAGTATAGAATGGAGATTATAGAAGGAGAGGCAAGAGTTAAATAAAAATAATCAATAAATTTTACTTCCAGTTAAAGATGAGTTCAAGAGAAAGAAAGAAAAAAAAAAGAATCATTTTATGTAAACTTTAAATTAACCTGGATAACTAGCCAAACTGAGGAGAGGTACATAAATGGTTGCAGAGATTTTCTAATAATGCTTAAGGCATGACCAGAAATTACTCTGTATTAACAAGGAGAATCCTTAATATTGTTAAGGAAAGCACAAAAATCTGGGGCATGCAGTTTTTTTCAGGGACTTAGAAGCAAACATTATCTTAGTAGAAATATGCTTGATAAAGCAAAGTATATAGGTTGTGGTTAAACAGGATTGAAGTTGAGAGGGGGTAATAGAAGAGATTTGCATTTATCTATAGCCTTCTGAGAAAAAAAGAGTTAAGAATAATAGGAGCAAAGATTGCTGCAAAACATAAGAAGGAACTTCCAGTGACATAGAGGAAAGGATACATAAAATGGGCATGGCTATATAAATTGTATAATTGCAATATATAGCAAACATTAGGAGATTACATAAGTAATATTTTCCATTTTGTTTATAAAATGAGAAGGTAGGTTCTCTTTATGAAAGGGATATACATATATAACAGGATAGTGGCAAAAAATAAGAATAATTGTTCAACGGTATAAAAGGAAATTGGCAAATAAGAATTATAAAACAATTAATGGGAGGATTGAAAAAACATGTTGATTTTAGATAATTATAAGTAAACGTTAGCATGCATTGAAGCTGGCTACTGAAAGTTGATTATTTTCTTAAAGATGGACTATTCTTTGGTTAATTGATAGAAACTCATGCCTACAAAGTGGTAACGTGAAAATTTTCATCTCCTTGTTAAACTGACAATAGCAACAAAGTCATAAATAGACTAATAATACATTTTAAGTAATTTTTCTTTTGTTGTTCTGAATAGTCCTACAAAATACTTTATAGATCATTAATTTACATATTAACTCTTGCATATATTTAAAAAATTAAAAAGTTTAGAACAATTTTTAAAATAATTTCCTCTTAGAATTTAATGCATCAGGTCCACATTAAACTATATCTTCCTTTAAATACAGCTTCTTGAGATGAAAAGAAATTTCTTTTCCTGCTGTCATTTGGTATCAGGAGGAAAACTGTGTTAATTTAAGAGCAAATCCTTTGTTCTGTCCATTTCAAGCTTCACATCCAAAATCTCAACCTCTGGATTACAACAATTTTTCCCTCCCTGAGAATGTGTTTCTTATAATGGAGAAAAGGAAATGAAAAGGAAATTCAAAATCTCCAGCTGTTTAAAACTGAAATAAAACACACACACATGCACATACAATTTGTTTCATCTCAAAAATGTATGTGTTGTCCTTGAGCGAAGATTAGGGCAATTAATTTTGGTTGTTTCCCTTACCTAAAAAATCAATCAGGCAGTGATGATATCATCAGGTACATCAAAGGTTTTAAAGAAACAGTAAATAAGATTTAATTATTGCAGTTACCACATAGTGGGTGCACTCTAGGAACCTAAACTGTAAGGCAGATTAATTTTCTTTTATTTTTCTTTCCCTGTAGCGATTGCTATAGCAACAAAACTGAATTGCATGTGAGGCCAACATCTACAAACTTTAAAGGCAAACAGCTGCTACACCATACTCCCAGTCTTTAGCATGAAAGAAAGAACAGCCATCCAAACAAAGTGTTGAATGATTAATTCTACAAAAGGTCCTATTTAATGTGTATTGAACAGATCTTTCATTGTTTTGGACAGAATCTTAGAAACATCATCTTTGTTTATATGCTTCATGCAAATCGTTGCTAGGGATAGTCTTTTTTCTACATAAGAGTACAATAAAGCATTCTTACAGAGTTAATTAGATTTAGTAGATAGGATTATTTGTGTAAGCAATGATCCTTTTATAAAGAGCCTACTCTAGCAAAATTAGAGCAAGTGAAATTACGCTTTTTATTATATGGTGTCTTTTGCTTTTTATCATTTTCTATGGATACATTGAGGCGAGAATGTCTGTGATGTAATTCATTTTATGTGAAGTAGAGCTATATATGATAGACCATAATAATGGTACAATAGAAATATGTTTGTGGGCATGAAGAAATTAATATTATTGCCATTTTTACCTAATATGTTTATTTTCTTGTATTCTTATCCATAATGGTTTTTTTTCCCATTTTATTTATTTTTTTCAGCATAACAGTATTCATTGTTTTTGCACAACACCCAGTGCTCCATGCAAAACGTGCCCTCTCTATTACCCACCACCTGTTCCCCCAACCTCCCACCCCTGACCCTTCAAAACCCTCAGGTTGTTTTTCAGAGTCCATATTCTCTTATGGTTCGCCTCCCCTCCCCAATGTCCATAGCCCCCTCCCCCTCTCCCAATCCCACCTCCCCCCAGCAACCCCCAGTTTGTTTTGTGAGATTAAGAGTCATTTATGGTTATAGCAAATATATGATTTTTATATAGATGCAATTTTTAAGAGAAAATCCAACTTCTGTAAGTAATAAGCAATCATCTTGTGGGTCAAAACTCATGGGCTTTTGAAACCAAATGTATTTGAATGAATAGTTGCTATCCTAATGAAGTCTTTACTTAAAAAAAAAAATAGATGACTTCATGTTGAAACCATTTTTATTAAATATAATTAAGGGTGTTTCATGTAGTATTTCATTAGCTAATTTATCAAATATTTAAATGATTGCTTGTGATTTGTTATAAGCAGCTTGATCTACCCAGGCTGGTTTTAACATTTATATATTGATTTCTTCCCTCCTACAGCCCTCAGATTTTCTTTCTTTGAAGTAACACCCACATTGTATAGCAGTCACACAGTTTAAATGAAATTCACCCCACCTCTGGTCTAAGAAAGGTCCCCATTAGCCTGTGGTATTAAATATTAATACACAACCCTTGTCACCCAGTTAACTCAAGGTTCTCCCTTAAACATGTGATTGGATTAGGTAACGATACCTGTCTTAATTTGGACCCATCACAGTGAACCCCAACTATATTATTGTTATTATTATTACTATTCTATTATTGATTGGAGAGAATAATTTTCTCTCCCCATACCTCTCTCTCCCTCCCTCTTCTCTTTCCCTATCTTCCCCTCTCTTGGATGAGCAAGGATATAATGCCACTGCATTGGTTAGTACCCTGAGAAAAATAAAGGCCAATTATTTGCTAAAGCTAACAATGATGAAATGCAGAATAAAACAGCCTCGGAGGTGATAGCATTGAACCACTCAGCACACTCCAGAAGCCTGGAAAGTTGTTACCTTTCCAGGTGAAGGTCTTAATTCTAAATGTTTTAGTAACATGTGCTATTAAGTGCTCTACTTGTTTAATGTACATTGAGTTAGGTTTTATGTTACTTAAAACATCAAATCCTCACTAATATACTACCCTTCTTGACTGAGACATAGTAAGTTAATTCTCCAATTTGAACTTAAAAAATTTTTTTGACCATTTTTATACCATATGTCATTATGACATGGTATACACAAAATAAGAAGAACATGGATATATAGACTTAAACACAAGAGGTATTTTACCTTAATTGCTCACTCTTATGAGAGTTTTTATATTATAAAAATTAGATGATTTTATTTAAAGAAAACTCCAGGTACAGAAGCATTTATTTTGAAAATGCAAGGACACTCAACAGTTCCATTATTGGGAAGGGTTTTAGCGGATTTAAACATACATACTAATTTATTTATAATATCAACTCATAGTTAACAAAATTATATTAGATAAATAACAAAATATACTATGCTATTGTCTTTCCCAAGGAAACACAATATTAATAATTTGTTACAAACATAATCAGATTTTTGAGATGCAACTATTAATTTTTTTTAAAGATTTTATTTATTTATTTGATAGACAGAGATTGCAACTAGTCAGAGAGGCATGCAGGGAGAGAGAGGAGGAAGCAGGCTCCCTGCTGAGCAGAGAGCCCGACGTGGGGCATGATCCCAGAACCCTGGGTCATGTCCTGAGCTGAAGGCAGAGGCTTTAACCCACTGAGCCACCCAGGAGCCCCACAACTATTAATTAACTTATATTAAAGACCTATTAAATGCAGATGATTTCAGATACTTGGGCTAGAGCTGTGGGAAAACAAGAATTTGTGATTCTTGTCTTATTGGAACTTACTGGCCACTAGTAATTCAGATATTTTAAAGATCCACAACATTGTGTATAATCATATAATGACATAATATTCTGAAGGAAGTAACTGGTAAGCATGAAAGAGCATAATTAGTTCTCTGGGAGCTAGGAGGCAAGGCTCATTCCAGAAGATACCATTCTGGCAAAAAAAATTGTGATAAGTAACAGTTACATAATTTTGAAATGTAGAATGTGACATAGGCAACGGGACCAAAAAGATGAAGGCTTTGACACTGACAAAGAGAGAGCAAGAGCTCCTCTTAATCAGGAAAATGAAAGAAGGAATTTCAAGAACCTAATAAGTAGTAACTAAGAGAGTTGTACGAAATAAGACCTAAAAAATTGGCAGGAACAAGGTCATGTAAGAGTTCATAGCTCCTAGGCTGCCTGAGTGGCTCAACTGGTTAAGCGTCTGCCTTTGGCTGAGGGTAAATGTTACTAGAGTCCTGGGAATGAAGCCTGCATCAAGTTCCCCACTCAGCTGGGAGTCTGCTTCTCTCTCTGCCCTTCACCCCACTCTGGTCTGGCTCTCACTCTCTTAAATAAATAAAATCTTCAAAAAGAAAAAAGTGTTCTTAGTTTTCTTAATTTTTGTATGTATATATTATATTACAAATCCAAATACAAATTTGTTGACTTTAAACTATAACATGCAAATGTCCAAGTAAACTATTAAAATATTCATTAGCCCATTAGTTAAAAATAGATTTAAAGAGAATGAGAGATAAAGCAAAAAGATACAAAAAAAATATATTAGAAGGCAGTAGGCAGGAGCTACAGGTCATTAGGACTAAAATAAATACTGGTAATAGAAGAGAATTAAGTGTGTGTGTGTGTGTGTGTGTGTGTGTGTCCCCATAAAATGAAGGTGGAACCAAAAAGGTCTGCTGTTTGATTCAATGTGAGATGAGAGCTTAATGCCAACATGGATTCACTGTTTCTAAAATGTAACTTTGGTTAGTGATATCGCTCTTTGAAGAATTGAAGAAGAATGGAGGAAATTTTTAAATGGGGAGTGTAGTTTGAAAATTCAGCATTCATATGTTTTATTTTAATAAATGTTGGAGCAACCCAGTTCCATGACCCTTAGAGAAGTCAGATAATGGGCTACTCAAGGGTGAAATGCAGAAAAGAGACCCTAGCTGAAATATTAATTTGGAAATTGAGTCTTTAGATTACTCATAATAAAATGATACCATCACTTCACATATAATTAATATCCCATTACCTTTTAAATTAACATGCAGTAAAATTAACTTTATTATTGGGTACAGCTTTAGGAATTTTTTTAAAGATTATCTATTTATTTATTTGACAGAGAGAGAGACACACACACACAGCAAGAGAAGGGACACAAGCAGGGGGAATGGGAGAGGGAGAAGCAGACTTCTGGTATAGCAGGGAGCCTGATGCGGGGCTTGATTCCAAGATCCTGGGATCATGACCTGAGCCAAAGGGAGACAGTTAACGACTGAGCCACCCAGGTGCCCCCAGGTTTATGAATTTTAGACATGTGTGTATATTCATATAAACACCACCACAATCAAGATACAGAACAGTCCCATCACCTCCAAAGATCCCTTTGTAATCAATCACTTGCCCCTTGTTTCTTGTGGGCATTGATCTGTTTTCTGCCTTTTTTTTTTTTTTTTTTTTTTTTTTGTCTTTGTGAGGAAAGTCATGAGCTGGAATCACTCAGTAAGTGACTTTTGAGACTGGCTTCTTTCACTTAGTCATTAAAATTCATAGAGGCTGGGCACCTGGGTGGCCCAGTGGGTTAATGCTTCTGCCTTCCCATGATCCCAGGGTCCTAGGAACGAGCCCCGCATTGGGTTCTCTGCTCAGCAGGGAGCCTGCTTTCCTTCCTCTCTCTCTACCTGCCTCTCTGCCTACTTGTGGTCTCTGTCTGTCAAATAAATAAATAAATAAAATCTTTAAAAAAAATTCATACAGGTTGTGCACATCAGTAAAACCCACTATAGGGAGCCAAGTGACTTTGTGTATCTAAATATAAATATTCCCTTTGATTACTCAATACTATTCCATTGTATAGATGTACTGAATTTTGCTTTTCCATTCCATTCACAATTTGAAGTACATGTGGGTTGTTTCTAGGTTTTTATTTTATAAATAGAACTTCTATCAACATTTGCTTACTTGTTTTTATGTGAGCATAACTTTTCACTACTCTAGGTTAAATCTTGATAAGTAGGATTGCTGATTCATATGGTATGTGTATGGATAACTTTATAAAAGATGTTGCCAAACTATTTCCAGATTGACTGTATAATTTTTCATTTCAGTAGACTATGTGTAGAGTTCTGTATACTCTGCATCCTCACTACGATGTGATATTGTCATAGTTCTTTTCCTTTAAGATTTTACTTATTTATTTTGAGAGAGAAAGAGAGAGCTTGCACATGTGTGCATGCAAGCTGGGTAGGAGTGAGGGGCAAGGGGAGGGGGAGAGTGAGACTCTCAAGCAGGCTTCATGCTGAGTGCAAGCCTGATACAGGACTAGATACCACGACCTGAGATTATGACCTGAGCCAAAATCAAGAGTCCACACTTAACCAACTGAGCCAGGCAGGCCCCCCATCTATTTAAGCTATTTTTTAATATCTTCACTATCATTGACTCTTGCCCTGTCATCTCAATACATATATTTCTTTGCTGGCATTTTTTAACCTTGTTCATTTCAATAGTCTTCCTCAAGGACTGTTGGGACACTTTATAAATAGCTGTTTTTTATTTAATTATTATTTTTATTTTTCAAAGCATTTCACCATTAATATTATCTCATCATTGACATCTTTTGATTGTCTCTGATATTTGTAGAGATTTTCCTGTTTTTTTTTGTTGTTGTTTTGGTTTTGGTGATAAGTTTTTGTTATACCAGGGACATTTTTAAATTTTGTGATACAATGCTCTAAGTCTGGTTTAATTTCTGCAGAAAATGTTTTTTGTTTCTTTCTTTGATTTTTTTTTTTTTTTTGGTTTTTGTTTTGTTTTTTTGTTTTTCTTAAGCTGGAATTAACATGGCTGCATTTGGCTGACACATTCTTCTTAGGCTCTTGTGGGTTTTGGTTTTAATGTCAGTTCCATTTTCAAAGAGCTTGCAGTGCTATTCTGACCTGCTCCATATGTCCACCAATCAGTAGCCACTTTTAAGAATTGAGCAGTAATTTAACTCTTTGTTTCGTATTTAAAATATTTTCTTGCAATTTTAGGATTAGATTCATATGTGCTTCCGTAAGGATGAACCACAAGGAGAGGGTCCTCCCTCTCTGTCATCTTCCTGTCATCTAGCTAGATCTCCTTTTAGGTCCCTTGGCTAGAAAACTGAGACTCTGCTTACCCCCTCTCCCCACCAGTGTGCAATTTCTTGACTGCACCTCCATTCCGATACATGTGCAGAAAGACAGAGGTGGAGAAACATCAGTAGGGCTTATCCAAATATCTGGTAATATAGTTTTTTGAATTAAAGAATATTTTCCCCTTGTATACAGTTTTAGGCCTTATGAGTCCTGGCTATCACTACCGTCCTTGCCAGAAGACTCCTTTCCTGTACATTAAGCCTGAGCCAGACGTTTTTCTGGCATTTTCTGTGACTGTGCTGATGTCTAAGTCTTGTGTTTGAATTAGTTCAGATCATATTGAGGAAAAAAAGAGGAAAATAATAATTCTGTGACATTTGAAATTCTGATCTTTTGAATATGTCTGCTACTGCTTACTTTTTGGAGCCCTCACCTAGTTCCCGCATGTGCTCTGTTTAGGTTTTATAGCTGAATTCACTGGGAGAGAAAGAGTGTACTGCATCTGCTTGACACTCAAGTTCTGGAACTAGGAACCCGCCTAATTATTTTAGGTTTACAACATCACTAAGCATACTCATCTGATATGGGACTTTCTGTGGCAGGGATTAAAACAAATCAGCCTTAATTATAAATATGCAAACCCATAGACTTATCCTACCTAATACAAAACCCTGAAGACAATTGAGTGCATACTTGGAGAGAATATGGACTTAATGGAGGTCTGAACAATGCAGCATCCTCATTCACTCAGGTATGTCCTAGCATCATCGATTTGGAATTATTTGGAAAATGAGTTTTTAATAGCAACTATTTCTAATCCTGAATATATGTACCATTTAGGGATTCCACTTGAACATAACTCCCCAAACAAATTTGAACCTTATCAGCTTGCAGTTCATGGAAGACATAGCAGCCAGGACTGAGAATTTAGGCTAACAGAATGTCCCTGTACTGCTCCGTCTATGAAATGCATAGCAGTTATAGCAAAGACTGAAGGGTTTAGGAACCATTCTAAACTGCGTTAACAGCTAGAATTCTTCAATGTGGGAATTTAAAACTTAAAATTTAATAGTATTAAAATGCTATACTAACGATATATTTTAAAAAGAAATGATGAGGGCTGTTTGTCATAATATAACCACATCCCTAAGGCAGTAAAAGATACTAAACTTATTCAAGTTTCTGTAATTCCCAAGAGTAGTTATTATCTTATGACAACTATGCACTAGACTCACTTTGCTTCTATAATAAATTTCTGTATTGTGATAGAAAATGTAGCATAATTTTCTAGAAGATAAAATCAGTTTGACAGCAGTCTCAGTTTGTTTCACATGAAATAATCTAACATGTAAAATATTTTCTAACCAACTAAGGTACCTCTTTTAACTTCTCTCATTTATAAGTCAGCATCACTTTGAAGACATAGAGACCTGCCAGTAAGCTTAATCCAGGGGGTTCTCTGAACTATCAATCCATAGTTGACAAGACAGTAACATTAATGCTTTATGATATGTATCATTTCAGAAAATATTATAATACAATGTGAAGCTAGAATAAGCAGAACATCAATTAGCATTTGTCTTTGAAAAATAAAATAGGTCTTTCATTCTAAAGGTCATACAATTTTGCTTTTAAAGTAATATTCTATAAAGTTTTTCATTATTTTTGGATTATATGAGGATTTCTATTTCTAATTTTTTTTTTATTAAGTTTGAGGGAATGTGCATTTGGTTTAGGAAAACAGACTGCTTCAGGTATTTCAAACTGCCAGGGATGTAATATAGGGAATTAGAGTCTTAAAATAATATCAGAAATGTTGTGGTGAGAAGGTCAAAGAATCCATAAATCCTGTGCAAGAAATCAGGAAATGCAGATACCTCTAGGGGCCTCTGCGGATAAGATGAGCTGCCTGCAGCAGCCAGCTGGAGAATTTGAAGGGGACGCCCACAACCTACCAGCCAAACCTTATATCTATCATCTGCCAAAGCCAATGGGCTTAGTTACCACTGCTGCAGGGGCAAATCTGGCTTCTTTCACTTTCTAAATCTTTGCACAAGTGTCTTTTAATGACAAAATTTAAAGTGGAGACTTTCAAGCTAGAGAGATTTCCATCAATGATAATAAGGACAAAAGCTTATAAAGGCAGGAATTGTGATTACCATCAACAGGCAATAACCCACTACTCAGTATTCCTAAATACCTTCCTAGTCATAATTAAATTTAAAAGAAAAATGATACAGCATCATGCTTTTGTATCTTATACCAGTTTCCTAGGATTCCCATGACAAAGCACCACAAACTGTGTGGCTTACGCAACAGACATTTATTGTCTCACTGTTCTGGAGGCCAGAAGTCCAAGATCAAGTTTCACCAGGGTTGGTTCATTCCTTCTGAGAGGAGTGAGGGAGAATCTGTTCCATTCCCCCCTCCTATGGTCACTGTATAAACAGAGCTTTCACTAAATCAACAGATGGCATAGCTATCAGAGCATTTTGGCAAAGAATACACATTTAGGTCCAACTGAAGTATCTTTTCAGGGGGAATGAAAGCAATCTACTGCTCCTCTGGGAAATGGTATCATTTTGGACGCTCAGCTGATCTCTGCTCTTGGATATTGGCATCACTTCAGCCTTGGAGAGAAAAAATTCATCTAGTTGAACCTAAGCAAATAGCTCCATATTTACCACCCTACTTCGTTCATGAGCTTATTGAGCATAAACTAGGATAGCTAAGACAGAGCCAGGTGACTGTCATAAAATAAGTCATCTTGCCTACCTGAGTATTAAGGACCTCATCAGTATTGAGTAAACATGCAATGGAACACAAATCTCTTTTTTATCCTGTGTCATTTCTGACAGACCTAGTGACATGTATTTTCTAAGTCCTATACTTTTACAATCCTCTGATCTTGTTTCCAATCATTTAACCAAATTATTAGCCACTTCATATCAAACAGTATAGATCCACACATTTGACCATTGCTTCTTTAGACAAAATGCATGTCAGATATACACCTCAGGTATTATATTTTGGGAGGACTTTCTTCCTCACTGTCTTTTACATATACTCTGCACTGAGGGCATTCTAAACTAGTGTAGCAGTTCACTTGTAGATGATGCTAACATTTCAGCTTGATTCTACATATTGTCTTTAATACCTGAAGATAGACGTGTTTCTCTGGATTTCAGACAGATGTGTAAATGTTTTCTATTAAAGGTGTATGGTTATATATTTCTCTTTTCTTTTCCTGAGTTAGATGATTTATAGAAATTGCTGTTATGTTACAGATGTAGAGATACATTAACAATTGCTGCAACTTCAGTAATCAGTCTTTTGCATCATGAAGTATTCTTTTTGTCTCCTGTAATGATTTTTAGTCCAAAATCTATCTTATGTGATGTTAAAACCATGATCCAAACTTTTAATTTCTACTTATCTTTATATTTTGTCCTACGTATAATTTAATCTTTATGAATAACCCCATTTTATGTGGAAACCATTAAAATACATTTTTGCTCTATTATTGATATATTTCTCAAATAGGAATATTTATTTTCATTTATCTTTATCTGTACGTTTGAGCTTAGTTGTAGATATTTTTGTTATGTTTTGCTTTCAGATTTATAGTTTTATTCTGTTGACATTTTACTCTTTCTATTTTAACAATAAACATGTTCTATGGGGGTTTATCATGGGACTTTAAAGTTTATCTGACATTTGAAAATAAGTAAATGTAATTTTCCATGTTATCAGACTAAAAAAGAAACACAAAATAAAGAAAAACATATAGTATTTTAAAATATATGCCATAATGGTTTATGATACAATTTAACATCCATTCATGATAATAATTGATATCAAACCTGGCATATGAAAAGCATCACTGAAAAAAGAATCTAGAGATAACATCATATTTAATGGTGAAGATTAAATGCTTTTAACCAAAACTGGGAACTAGTCTAAGATATCCACACTAATCATTTCAATATTGTAGTAAAAAGTCTAAAAAGAATAGAGCAAAATTCAAGGATAAACTTCTCGTTTCCCATTCAGCAAATAAAAAGCATGATATTGCCAGTTTATCCTAACAAGTAAAAATCTGAAAAGCTAAAGAACAACTCTTCTAAGATCTGTAAGAAAGGTGAGGTCACAGAGTCAACCAAAGAGTGGAGTCATGGATTAGTTAAGCAAAGACTCATGAGTGATCCATCCTAGAATGACCTGGCAAAGGTAGGAAAACCTGAGTTGTAATTGAGGAATTGTTGGAAACTCAGTGTGCACAGCTCTGCGTTAAAAAACCCTGAGAGGACCCAATCATAGCAATTCTTCAACAATTTTGTGAAATTTACCTCAAGGAGCTCCAATAGATTCTCACAGTAAATACCAGAGAAAAATTTCCTCTTGCTTTCAACAGGAGAGGTTTAAAAGAACCATTTTAAAATATTCCAGGGTACTCAATTCTTAACAAGGTTTGCCCGTAGGAGAAACTAGGTAACTAGATCTTAATCTGCTACTTAATTACTAGGGGAAAAGAAATATGTAACTCTGACTTACTCTAGCCATTCTCTCCCGCCTGAAGAGGGAGAAAAAAAAAATCCTGAGAAAAACTTGTGAAGTTAATAGTCCAGAAGCATAGGCTTATCTAAAGACTTAGAGCTAATTACAGGACCACAGATTGCTTCCCTTCCCCCCCACACTTTAGCACCACATTACTGAAAGTCCGTTTACAGTTAATTCCTTTTACCCAGCACGTGATACCTGGCAGTCAAGATATAAAGCATGCATACAAAAAGCAATAAATAAATAAATTCAAAGAGACAGAGCATGCATCAGAACCAGACATGTCAGGGATGTTGGAAATATCAGGAATTTAAAACAACTATAATTCATTTGATCTCATGTGTAAAATATATAGCATGCAAGAACAGATGAGCAATGTAAACAGAAAGATATAATTCCTAAGAAAGAACCAAAAAAGGAGATATTAAAGATCAAAAACATAGAAATTGATATGGAGAATGCCTTTGGTAAGAATTATTAGTAGACTGAATTGTTGAGGAGAGTCTCTGAACTAGAGAATATCTGAATAGAAATTTCCAAAACTGAAGAACAAAGAGAACAAAGAAGGGAAAAGAAACAAACAAACAGACTAGAATATCCACAAGTAGTGGGACACAAAAGGTATAACATTTGTGTAATGGGAATATCAGAAGGAGAAGAAAGAGAGAAATAGAAGAAATATTTGGAATAATGACTGAGAATTTCCCCAAGTTAATGTCCAGTACCAAACCACAGATCCAGGAAGCTCAGAGAACACCAAGAAGGATAACTGCAAAAAACTACACATAGACACATTATTTTCAAACTACAGACAACCAAAGATAAAGAAAAAAAATCCTGAAGGTCAGAAGAAACAAAAACCAAACCAAAATACTTCACCTATAGTAGAACAAAGACAAGAACTTCCTCTGACTTCTTAGAAAACATGCAAACAAGAAGAGAGTGAAATAAAATATTTAAAGTGTTGAGACAAAACAAAACAAGAAAAGCAAAAAATACCAACCTAGAATTCTGTATCCTGTGAAATCATCCTTCAAAAATGAAGGGGAAATGAAAACTTTCTCAGACAAATCAAAATTGAGGGAATTTGTTTCCAATAAGCCTGCCTTATTGAAGTGTTAAAAGATCTTTAGAGAGAAAAAAAACAATATAGATCAGAAAAACCTACAAAAAATAAAGAGAATAGAAGAAAGAATAAATTAAGGTAAAATAAAAAGTTCAATTTTTCTTATTCTTAGTTGATCTACAAATAACAGTTCAAAATAATAATAATAATAGCAACAATATGTTTAATTATATATGCTTAAGGATTATATTCATTTATACATGTATATATTATGTATGGCATATGTATAAATAATAATTACATATTATTCATACATAAGCAAATATACAATGGACATCAGTGATACAAGGAACAAGAGGGAGGAATTGAGATTATTTTGTTATTATAATGTACCCATACTACCCATAAAGTGGTAGAATGTAATTTGAAACTGAGTTTGGGGGACATATGGGTGTCTCAGTTGGTTAAGTGTCTGCTTTCAGCTCAGGTCATGATCCTAGGGTCTTGGGATCAAGTCTTACATCAGACTCCTTGCTCAGCAGGGAGCCTGCTTCTCCTTCTGCCTGTAGCTCCCTCTGCTTGTGCTCTCTCTCTTCCTCTCCCTCTCAAATAAATAAATAAATAAATCTTCAAAAAAATGAAATTGGGTTTGAATGACCCATAAAGTTGTAGTTGGAAACTCGGACAACCACTAAAGAAATTTGGGGGATAAAAGGTATAACTGATATGCTAAAAAGAGAAAAGGGAGTCATATAGAATGCTTGATTCAATCACAAAAAGCATAACAAGAGTAGAAGACAGAAGTATGAACAAAAAAAGGGCAACAGAAAAGAGTAACAAATATGGTAGACACAATCTAACTATATCTGAAAACCACTTTGAACATCAATGGTCTAAATGCACCAATTGAAAGAGATTGTCAGAGTGGATCAAAAAACAAGTCCCAAATACATTTTGCCGGTAAGAAAGCTACTTTAGATATGAGGACACATGTAGATTTAAAGTAAAAGAATGAAGAAAAATATACCATGCTAACACTAATCAAAGAAAAGAGGAGTAGCTGTATTTTTTTCAGACAGAACAAACTTCTAAGCTAGAACATTACCAGGGATAAAGATGGACATTATACAATGATATAGGAGTAAATTTTCCAAGAAAGTATAATAACTCTTAAGGAGCATGCTCCTAACAGCACAGTGTCTCACTATGTGAGGCAAAAACCAATAAAACTATGAAGAGGAATAGACGGATATATCATCATAGCTGGAGACTTCAACCCAGAAATGGACAGATCGAGCAATCAGAAAATCAGTAAGAATATAGTTGAAGTACTCAACATCAGCAATCAAGTATATAAAAGACAACTTTAGATTACTGCATTCACCAACATTAGAATACACTTACTTCTCACATTCACCAAGAAAGACCATATTCTGGGCCAAAAAACACACCTTAAAAAATTAAAAGAATAGAAATCATAGAATCTCTGTTCTCAGACCAAAAATGGAATCAAACTAGTAATCAAAAACAGAAAGATGGCAGGCAAAAGACCTGAAATAGCCAACATAATATTGATATAGGAGAACAAAGTTGGAGAATTGAAAATCTGACTGACTTCAAGACTTCCTACAGAGCAAAAATAATCAAGACAGGGTAATAGTGATGAAAGAATAGACAAATATGATCAATGAAATAGAATAGAGATACTAGAAATAGCCCAAAATAACTATAATTAACTAACCTTTGGCAAAGGAGCAAAGCCAGTGTAATAGAACAAAGATTGTCTTTTCAACAGTGTTGGAACAATTGTACAACCAGTTGCAAAAAAAAGAAAAATAATCTAGACACAAATCTTACACATTTACAAAAATGAACCCCAAATAGATCACAGACCTAAATGTAAAAACTGAAATTATAAAATCCTTAAAGATTATACTGGAGAAAACCTAGATGGCCTTAAGCTTGGCAATGACATTTTGGATGCAACACCAAAGGCATGATATATGAAAGAAGTAATTTATTAGCTGTTTGTTTTTTATTTTGCTGATTTTTCCTTTGCTGTTCAAAAATTTTTTAACTACATACATGTAGTGGTACACATACACATACACACGTACAGTGTAATCTCACACTTAAACAGGAAGGGAATCCCTGGATGGGTCATCCCATCCATGGTCATCCATAGGTCATCCCATGGATGACCTTAAAGGATAATATGCTAAGTGAAATAAGCCAGACACAGAAGGACAAACATTACATGATACCAGTTACATGAGAAATCAGAGATAGTCAAACTCATAGCAACAAAGAGTAGATTAATGGTTGTTAAGGGATTCAAGGGAGGGGAGAATTACAAGGTATCAATCAAAGTCATAAGTTTCAGTTTTGCAAGATGAGTAACTCCTAGAGATCTACTCTACAACATGGAGCCTATAGTTAAAAATATTATATTGCATACTTTAAAAGGTCCTAGGAAGGCATATCTTATGTTAAGTGTTCCTATCACAAAATTATAATAATGACAGTGATAAAGAGAACAGAAGGATTTTTGGAGGTGATGGCTACGTTTACGGCCTAGATTGTAGCAATGATTTCATAGATGTATACTTATTTTCCAACTCATTAAATATTCCAACTCTGCATCAAGTGATTACAGCTTACAATATGTCAATCTCAATAAGGGGGTTTAAAAAAGGAAATACATATATAAGTATGTACATATACTTTTACAAATATAAACTAAAATATGTATAAATAACAATGAACTCATGGATAAAAATATTTTAGATCAATAGTGAATTATTACAAAATGATAAAAGGAATATTTTATCAAAAGATACAAATATCCTCAGCCTAAAAAGTTCAGAATTTTAACAATAAATTGACAAATCTAAGTTATGCCCATAACGAGAAAATGAATGCACAATTTTAGAAATCCAGATATCAAGCAGATAAAAAGGATAGCCTTTAAATGGTTTGGATAATATTAAAAAGTTCATTCTGATTAATTTTTAGACCACTCCTACTGGGTAATAAAAATCGAGATAGGGACACCTGGGTGGCTCAGTGGGTTAAGCCTCTGCCTTTGGCTCAGGTCATGATCCCAGAGTCCTGGGATCGAGCCCCACATCGGGCTCTCTGCTCAGCGGGGAGCCTGCTTCCCCCTCTCTCTGCCTGCCTCTCTGCCTACTTGTGAGCTCTCTCTCTCTCTCTCTGTGTCAAATAAATAAATAAACAAAATCTTTAAAAAAAAAATCGAGATAAATTTCTTTTGTAATTTCTCTTGAATTGTACACAGTATTTGGAAAATAATAATATTAAATGTTTTAGTACATACAGAAATAAAATTTATTAAGGCATAAATTAAGTAATTGCTCATGGCAGGCAGTGAGCAATTTGTTTGCTGTTGTTCTTGAACCCAGGAAGTAAACCTACAGTGAAAGAAACTGCACAAAGGAAGGATTATTATTTTGTTGTTATTATTTTGTCTCATGTACATTATTTACAAAAATTTCATGACTTTTAGAACTAAGATAGCGATATTATTAAGGTTTTCTGCTTCACATGTGTGCATCATTCTGATCTTAAACTGAAGCCAGATTTGATAAATTACATGAAATAAGACACAAAATAAAATTTGTTCAAATATATCCCATTTATTAGAATATCATTCTTTAATTTATTTGCTGAAATATATAAAGAAATATAAATATAATTAAGCTTATCCAACCAGGCTAGCTTGCCATTGACAGACTCATCCCATTTTGTTTGCTCTTCCATTTCTTACTATAAAATCTTAAGGAAATGTAGACTAATGATTTATGTTACATATCATATCTTAATTTCATTTTTTTTGGCTGCACTTTTATCTTAAGTTGGTTGACATTTTTTCTTAGAAGACAAAAGGGTTTGCTAAAATCAAATATATTATGAAAGTGAGTTTTAAAAAATCTCAAAGTCAGCTACTACATAAAGTATTAATTAATGCTTGGCTTTCTGAAGTCATAAAAGAGTTGATTTGGTTTGTCCAAGTGCTTGATATATTTAGGGAGTATTTTATTGACTGAAAAGACTTTCCTAATTTCACAACTGTTTTATTTGGACATTTTCTCTAAAATTCAATTCTAAATCAATTTCCTTTCTTTCAGCAGCTTTAAAAAAGGTGATCTCAAGTGAATGCAAGCAGATGTTCCCATTTAAAAAACAACTGTCAAAAATTTGACATCTATTTAATTCTAAAACTTATTTGCTCTACTTATAAAATATATTTTAAGTAACATTAAGTAAAAATGTAAAGCCACATAAGTTCTATCAAATCCTAGTGATGGCTTTATCACTTTTTTTTATTTTGCATTTTTTTGAGAAGCTATGTGGGCTGTTGTGTATGCATAAATACATGGCTTAACTCAGACACATATTTAATTATTCATTTATTAATAGTTACTCACTCCTTTATATTTTGGTGCTGTGCCTTTATCATGGATAAATTTTTCCTTATGACTATTTGGTCTAGAATCGAACATTCTCCTTGTAAAATTATTTTTTTGTTGTTTTACTGCAGTATAAAGTGTGCACTTAGCTTTGAGTTTAGTTCCAATTTGTCTATCTGTAATTTAATACCGCCAGAAAAAGTTATTGGAAAACATAGTTTATTTTAATGTAAAATAAAACAGAAAAAAATGTCCTAATATTAAAAGTCAAAACATTTGAAGGATTACTCAGAACATCAATTATCTATACTCAGAACAGCAATTATCTATTATTAATTAAGTATTTGAACCTAGATAAATCATTTAATACATTGGGACCAAATTATATCATCTTCAGAATAAGGGGGTTGAAACTTATTTCCCATACAACAGCAAATTAATATGATTCTATGACAAATGTGAAGTTATGAAAATTTCTTTTCACTGTACTCCTTTCTTTTTAAAAATAAACATTAAAATTTTATTGATTTCAAAAATGTCTTCCTTTGTACCAATATGCAAGTTGACGATCTTGTGAGATAAGTAGAACTGTCTCTTTCAAATATTGCTATTGATCTCTTAAAATAAAAACAACTTAATTCAGTCGTTTTCTACTATAAAATACTGTTATAAGACTTCTGATATCGAAGAGGTACAGCAACTTCTTTCAAGATATGTCTCCAAAGGCCAAGGAAACAAAAGTGAAAATGAACTTTTGGGACTTCATCAAGATCAAAAGCTTCTGCACACAAAGGAAACAGTCAACAAAACAAAAAGGCAACCCACAGAATGGGAGAAGATATTTGGAAATGACAGTACAGACAAAAGGTTGATATCCAGGATCTATAAAGAACTCAAACTCAACACACACAAAACAGATAATCATATCAAAAAATGGGCAGAAGATATGAACAGACACTTCTCCAACAAAGACATACAAATGGCTATCAGACACATGAAAAAATGTTCATCATCACTAGCCATCAGGGAGATTCAAATTAAAACTACATTGAGATACCATCTGACACCAGTTAGAATGGGCAAAATTAGCAAGACAGGAAACAACCTGTGTTGGAGAGGATGTGGAGAAAGGGGAACCCTCTTACACTGTTGGTGGGAATGCAAGTTAGTGCAGCCACTTTGGAGAACAGTGTGGAGATTCCTGAAGAAATTAAAAATAGAGCTTCCCTATGACCCTGCAATTGCACTGCTGGGTATTTACCAAAAAGATACAGATGTAGTGAAAAGAAGGGCCATCTGTACCCCAATGTTTATTGCAGCAATGGCTACGGTCGCCAAACTGTGGAAAGAACCAAGATGCCCTTCAATGGATGAATGGATAAGGAAGATGTGGTACATATACATGATGGAGTATTATGCCTCCATCAGAAAGGATGAATACCCAACTTTTGTAGCAACATGGACGGGACTGGAAGAGATTATGCTGAGTGAAATAAGTCAAGCAGAGAGAGTCAAGTATCATATGGTCTCACTTATTTGCGGAGCATAACAAATAACATGGAGGACATGGGGAGATGGAGAGGAGAGGGAGTTGAGGGAAACTGGAAGGGGAGATGAACCATGAGAGACTATGGACTCTGAAAAACAACCAGAGGGTTTTGAAGGGGCGGGAGTGTGGGAGGTTGAGGAACCAGGTGGTGGGTAATAGGGAGGGCACGTACTGCATGGAGCACTGGGTGTGATGCCAAACAATGAACACTGTTATGCTGTAAATAAACAAACAAACAAAAAAAGACTTCTGAAAGATTTCTCATTTATATTATTTACTTATATTTATTCTTCAGTTTCCAAATTATGAAGACTGAATAATCATACAACATACATCCTCGTTTAGTCTAATTCTTCTTTCAAATACACTGGCTCATTAAAAAGTAATATGAAGGAAAATTTTCTTGGATAAAAGCAAATTATTTATTATAATATGTACATATTTTTCAATCCCTTTTGTAATTTTTCTCCTTTCTTTTATATATATATTAAAAATTAAATATTCCTACATAATTAAATATATATGATTCTTAATCATGTGTCTATAAAATAAATGATCAAAAATGAGTCTAGCAACAAGTTGGATTATATTTTATATATATATTTATTTATATAATGATATAGATTGATTAAGTACACATTCACATATACATTGTAGGTACAGGCATATACAGTAGTGTACTTGTAGGGAGTAGTCATGAAATAATGGAGAATTCCTTTGGTAGGGAAAAAAGGCACTTCCTTTTTCTTATTACCATAGAAAATTTAAATTACGAAAAAAGAGCAATGGGAAGTTCAGCCTACTAGGGAGAAAACATCTCATCTTGAGGGAAGTCTTTGTCTCAATGGTCCAGGCAGACACCTTGAAACTAAATCGTCACCCACATACCTGGTTGTTTGTTGTTGTTATTGTCACCCTAGAATGCTAAATGAGGAAATTGACATTTACCGGTGAACATCAAGAAGGAATACTATTTGAATCCATGAATAATAACTCTCTAGAGGTTCTCAAACATTATTCTGAAGTAATTTGAAGAGGCTGAAGTGCAAGCATTGCCCCTAGAGGTGAATTTAATAAATATTTTAGTGCTATTTTGACATCATTATTACATAAAGATGGGTAAGGTCTAGGGAAACAATGTAGCATAATACAAGTTAATGGATTTTTTTCAAATGGCTAATAGCTGCATAATAATGTGATTTTAAATTATGCTTCTAATTATGATATAACTAATTTCACTAGTAAATTATGGTGATTTGTAAATATTTGTATTTTCATAAGTATTAATTATGAATAATAGATTAAGGTGGCAGAAACAGATTTTATTTTACACCAGCTGCTGATTTTATTTTACCAAGGGAAGAGAACTATGGAACAAGTCAGATTTCCCAAAAGTATACAAATAATGAATCTTTTTGTTAAGAATGTCAAGTTTAATTTAACATTGCTGTTTCAGTGTACTACTCTTCAACGTGTATGTATTCACGGCCTTGTGCCAGGTACCTGGATCAACTCCAGTTGCCTACTGAGCTAAAATCTGGCTTGCTTAAGGAATGATTCCAATGTATTCAAATCTGACACACAACATAAACATCCTTCTGAATAGTTAAACTGTTGAGAGCTATTTGAATGATGAACTTTGGTTCAATTTCGAAGTAATAATGTGCTTTATTTGGGGCCTATTATACTATTTCAAGTTTCTCCTTCCTCTACACTGAAACTCCTTCTTCTTTATTAAATATATTTTCATTCACTCCATAGAAATGACAAACAATGTTTGAAACATCTGGAGCTGTACTACCTGATAAAGTGCCTAGAGCCGTCACAAATTGATTTATCTGCTTTGTATATATTTGGTACTGCTTTTCCCCATACAATTAAAAGGGAGAAGTTTTTTGCATTTATAGACAAAAATATCACTAACATTAGCCAATTAATAAATTGAAGGAACTCCTCAGGATAGCTGGGGGGAAATTATAGATCTTACATGCTATCACAATGTAAATACAAAAAAATAATAAGTGTTCAATAATCCACAGGTAGAGATACGGAAAGTCTTTCAACATTAAAATATTCAAAACATTCAGCACAATTTAAAACTTTTCTATCTTAAACTTCCTGGAGACTGTTTCAGAAAAAGGAAATGGTGCTTGCTACAGGATACAGTATTTAAAATTATGCATTCATCTATAGATGATGTGATAATAATCCTCTCACAAAACAAACCTTCTCTCACACCCTGAAATCTAGATTTATTCTGTCCCAATCCAAGTAGAAAATATGAAATAAGAGAAATAACAAACTATAGAAATGATCCCTGAAAGTATAGTCTTGGGAGGGAGACAAACCATAAATGACTCTTAATCTCACAAAACAAACTGGGGGTTGCTGCGGGGAGGTGGGATTGGGGGAGGGGGAGCGGGCTATGGACATTGGGGAGGGGAAGCGAACCATAAGAGACTATGGACTCTGAAAAACAACCTGAGGGTTTTGAAGGGTCAGGGGTGGGAGGTTGGGGCAACCTGAGGGTTTTGAAGGGTCAGGGGTGGGAGGTTGGGGGAACAGGTGGTGGGTAATGGAGAGGGCACGTTTTGCATGGAGCACTGGGTGTTGTGCAAAAAGAATGAATACTGTTACGCTGAAAAAATAAATAAAATGAGAAAAAAAAAAAAAAAAAAAAAAGAAATAAGAGAAATATTTAGCATTTTTAAAATGTATTTTCCCCTCTTGTTTTGACTATGTCTCATTTTAATGGTTCTCAATTATGGCTCAATGTGGTCCTAGAGATCTTGAGATTCACAAACATAGTTGATTTCAGGTTACTCCAAAGCCTTGTCATGGTATGAGAAATGTCAGTACATTGTTTCTGGGAAAGACATTGAAACCCAGTGTAATATTTGAGCAGTAAGATGTTATTCACTCTGCTTCTTTTCAGAATGTCAAAGATGCAGAGATTTAGAGAGACAATTCTTTGGCTTGAAATATTGCCATAACCTACCACTCAAAATTTAAGAGTTCTTAAACTTTAACTATCATACATTGAGCTTTACAAATTAGGGTATACATTATAAATACTGATCTCTGTAGTGTGATGTTATGGATAAAGGAAAACCACTCAATGTCAAATATCTCCTTGATTTAATGAAATTGTACTAAAAATGAAGTCATTTTATTAAAAATTCATACAAATGATTTCTAAGTTCTGTCTTAATAATGCCAAATAGGCTAGAGACTACAATAGCCCTGGATGCTAAGGGTCAGAAAAGATATGAATAAAAACAGAATAAACAATAATACCATTAAAGGTAAACTATTGAAAACATATTTTTACTTCTTTTACAGTTTGCACTAGACTGACCTACATTCAAATAATAGATATTGTCAACAAGTATGTATATAAAAAGTATATATTCATTTTGATATATACTTTATAGCATATTCTTACAAAAATATTGAATCAACTACTTTAAGCCACAGTATTATGAGAAAATAATAGTTCAGTATTTTGCCTGGCAAAATTATGTTACCATAAACACTTATGCATTTGATGTCCTGGATTCTGAAATAACTTTATTTCCTGCTGTGAAACTGAGAAAATGCGGTTGATAATATCAGGTTTAAGGCTCACATTTTATATTGATTTTGTCAGAATGAGAAGCAGTAACTACAGGCCTGGGAAACCATGCTGCTCTGCCCTTCTGGCTTCAAATAAGCCCCAAGATGAGGAGTAAATAGTAATATGAAAAAGCAAGAGACTAAAGGATTATTATATGAGACATTTACTAGATCTTCTTTAGTCTAGACACATGACTATCTTTGGAATATTTAAGAATAAAGAGTATGTAAATGAATTTGAATTTACTGAATATATTTTTCAGCATTAGATATTCTGATACTAGTAATGAAAGTCTACAACAAATAAAACCTTTTTCCCTGCTATGCTTTATGCCTTGAGAAATGTAATTTCCTGAATAAGTAATCTTAATCCAATGAAGATTTAATTTGGTCTTTTTACTTTACAAATGGAATTCACTTACTCAATAAAATTTTGGTTGGTTTAAACAGCAAGGGATATATCAAAGACATATTAAAATGTCTTAAATAAGTCTATTTTCTTGATGTTACTATTATGAAACATTTTCCAAGTCATAAACTAATCTGTGTACACCCATAACTGCATAAAATATAAAGACAATGGATTCTTCAATGGTTATTTCATTTCTCTAATGATCTCAATACATCAATAGCATGCCTCCAAATATTCCACTCCCTCCCAGAAATACACTTCATATCACAAAAATCATTTCTCTTAATTTGTATAAAACTATTATATTTCACATATTCTTACAAATAAAGTTTATCTGTAGAGTCCAAAACCATGATTATCAGGGAAAATATTTAAATAACACTATCAAATCATGGATGGGAAAAGCAAAATTATTGAATAAAGGTGTCCAATGTGATTGATTGGTACTTTCAAACTAATGTTGCCTGATCTTTAGTGAAAGAACAGGAAAGGGGAACTAAAAAATGGAAATTTCCTAATTCACTACATTTGACAGAACTGGCTACTAAGTATAACATGGTCGGGCCAAGAGACTGTACCTGATATATCTTTGAAGTGAAACATTTTCAGCGGTTAGGACAGAATCATACCCTTTGTTGAAAATTTGTTTTAAAAACAATATATGAAAAAGGCTTTCTTAAGTGAACATGGTGAATGTTGTAAATTGTTACCATTTTCACAATATCTTTCAACAGATAATTAATAAGGCTTTCAATTTGAGCTTTTTGATGAATTTTCTATTTTTAAAACAAAAGAGTACTAATTATTTTTCTTATATATAGGCAATAATATGTTCATCTTTAGCCTTAGTTAATGAACATGTTACCACAAGTAAAAAATGAAAGCATTAGCCAAACTTGCTCTAAATGGTTTCAATAGCACCATACAGAAGTTGCTATAAATTTGCTTTTGAATCAATAAGGTACTTGAACATCTGCATTTAACCCTGTTCTACTTCAGGCTGTTGAGTACTGCTTACATGAGGGGGAAAAACAAAACAAAACATAGCAAAGCAAAATAACAAAAACAAAAACTCTTCTCCCTAGTGATGAGGGTATTCGTTACAGAAGTAGATTAGAAAAAAAGAACAGTAAATCTTAGCTAAATCTCCAGACCAAAGTTAATATGGTAAAGAGTTCTTATTCTGAGTAAAAGATATACATACCCCATTCCCAACTTCTTCATTCACACACAAAGGCCAAATCACCGTTCAAAATGTAAGTATCATCACCTTAATAAGTCTGTTATTAATCAGAGTCACTTAGCCAGTCTATATTGGTGTCTGCCTCTGTGAGCTCAGAAAAATGTGTGTGCCACAAACACCATGTATAAAGTAGGATGGCTACTCGGGATTTGCCTGATCACAAATTATGAATTCCTTCAGGTGGTGGACTATGTTTCCTCTCTAAATTCTGATAACTCAGCCCACTAGTTTTTCTCTAAATATTTATTAAACAAATGAGTTGTTAGTCTCTCCATGTGTTTTTTCAGCCAAGTTTGTTGTTTTCTTTCTCTTTTTGTTTTTTTTTCTTTTTTTCCAAAGCAGAATATATTATTTCTTTGAGTTGAATAATTAAGTTGTTAATTCTTATTTTAAAATATATCCTTTTTGTATATCTAAAGCTAATTTTAAATTGATCATGTTTTATGTTGAAGGCTTTCTGAAGGCATATAAAAAATAAAGATGATCTCATTAGATTCATGTTTTACTGTTAAGAACTAGTTTTGTGGGGCACCTGGGTGGCTCAGTGGGTTAAAGCCTCTGCCTTCAGCTCAGGTCATGATCCCAGGGTCCTGGGATCAAGCCCCACATGGGGCTCTCTGCTCAGCAGGGAGCCTGCTTCCTCCCCTCTCTCCCTGCCTGCCTCTCTGACTAGTTGCAATCTCTGTCTATCAAATAAATAAATAAGAAATCTTTTTAAAAAAAAGAACTAGTTTTGTGAGTACCTTCTTAAGGAAATGTTTTTCGTAGGTATATGTTTTATAGCATACAAAAAAAAACAAAACACATGGTATCCTAAATATTCTGTTAATATCTATGGTTAAGAGGTATGATTACTTCATTCAGCCATGCAGTTCCTAAACTAATATGGACTTGGAATCTTCTGTTTTGTATAATTCCCATTAAAATCCTTGAGTCCTCACATTTTGTAAAACACACTCTGAAAAATTCTGTATTACTTTATTATGATCAAATCAAAATTTTGTTAATACCTGTTAAGATTAGCTATAAAGTTATAGAAACAATTGCGGGAGTAACAATATCATAAAAAGAGTTATCCCATGGTGAGAGAACAGAGCAAACCGAAGGAAAATAAATCATCCAATAGACAAGGAAAGTTCAACAAAATATGTACAATATTTTCCAAATTCAAAGAAATCGTCACTGAGTAATAGAACAATTTAAAAAATAGATTTACAAGAAAGAACATCCACTGGTTATAAAAGAATGAAATAAAATAAATTTCTGCAAGCTTCTATTAAAATATATATATAATCATAAGAACTATTTTCACACAAAGAATGAAAAATCAGAAAATCTTGGATCTTTGTGCCAGTGACAATGTAAGCTATGAGAAATTGGAACATTCTCCATAAGGAAATGTTTTTCCCACATAAATTTTTACACCCGGCCTCACTATCAGTTGAACATGAGAGCCAAATAAATGCATTTTTATTAAGTCTTGAATGTACCACCCTGTCTTAGTTTTCTCAAGTTGTTATAACAAAATACTATAAGACTGGTTGGATTAAACAATGGAAATTTATTTCTTACACTTATGGAAGATCTCAGAGGTCTTAGAAGTTCAAGATCAATGTGTGAGCAGGGTCAGCGTCTGGTGAGAGCTCTCTGGATTGTAGGTGGCCACTTCATTGCTGTGTTCTCACATGGCCTTTCATCTGGTTTCTTTCTATAAGGCCACTAATTTCATCTTGAAGGCCTCACCTTCATGACCTAACCCAACCTGAATTATCTCCTAAAGGTCCCATCTCTGAATATCTTCATATTGGACGTTTGGACACCAACATATGAATTGGAGGGGGACACAAACATTGAATCCATAACACACCCCTCCTTTATTTTTTGGGTTATTAGAAAATGCCCTGAAACAAAATGAGGACCATCAAGCCTGAACCTTATCTGTTCCACATATCTGTTAACTTCAAATTCTACTAGATTATTGATTCTGTTTGGTATCCTACTGTGCTCTAGAGTTAATTTATTCCTGAAAGTCACTTCAAAATGCCTGCTATTTCAGAATAATTGGCTTAATGTTGTTTAGGAAGTGTCATTTTCTATGTCATAACATTTTTTCATTAATTAATTTTTACTGTGTAAACACTCAATTTTCTTGGCTGCTGTATGTCGTGAGTGGCACATACATACATGTCTTCACAGAAAGACTCATCAGAAAAAATATAGGAGATATGACTTTTATTTCCTTTGTTATTTTCCAATATGCTCCCATTAAGGAGAAAGCATAGTTTTAATAAATGGAACCATATACCTTACTTTTTTAGTTAAATGAATGTCAGACTATGAAAGAAGATAAGTGTCCTAATGTGAGTATATGAAAATAGAATGTGAATCCTTCCAGCTCTCTTATTTAAATATTTTCACTTTTTTTTTTTTGTATTTATCCTGTGCTTCCAACTATGTTTTTGTTGATAACGTGGTATGTGGACATGTGTATGTGCATGTGATAAGCAAAGGGGAGTAATCTGTGTAGGGAAACAATAAGAAAGTAGAGGGGTACCTAGGTAGCTCAGTCAGTTAAACATCGCCTTTGGCTCAGGTCATGATCCCAGGGTGTTGGGACCGAGCCCTAGGTGGAGCTGCCTCTGCCTGACACTCCTTCTGCCTGCTGCTTCCCTCTGCCTGTGTTTTTTCTCTCTGTTAAATAAAAAGCAGTAAGAAAGTGGAATGGAAGGGGTGTTAGAAGCAGACCAAGAAATGTATTTTGCTATAAAGTTATAAGGCTAAAGAAAATTTTGTGGGGTTCTGATCCTTGAATCCCAGGAAGATAATTCATTACAATTAGCTTATTCTCTCCTTAGACAAGTCCTAAATATGGCGTGAAGTTTGGTCATGTCTATGGAACACATAATATAACTTTCTATTCTGCTTTCTGCTTAAGGAATATTACAACAGCAATTTAAATAGATGTTTACATTTAAATCAATATGGTTGCTTACTCTGAATAAGGCAATTTGTTAAGTATTCAAGATAATTACATGGGTTTAAAACCCAGCCAGCCCACTCATTAGCTGTGTTATATTGGTCAAGTTATTTAAACTCCATGCCATGGTTTCCTCATCTGTATAGTGATATTAGCAGCTACTTAATAGGGAGATATCCCTTAATAGGGAGCAATTTAGCACAATGCCTAAAATAGTAAGTATACAAAGCTGATTTATTTAAAAAATGTTGATAATGATCATAATAGTGTTTATATAAAGAAGGCATAGTACAATAGATAATAATTTAATTGAGAATGTGTAAATTATTGTATAATTTTGATATTTCCAGAAATGGATTTACGTGAAAGTAGCAGTCATATTTAGGTTTCTTGTTGTTTTTGTAAACAAACAAATAACTTTATTTTCCTTTCTTCTTAATGGACTCATGTACCATACATTTTCTTATGTTGTTTTGTGTCATCATGTTACTTTCATGACGAATATAAAATAGAAAGACTTTCATTGGTGTTCTGAAAGGATAATATTAGGTTTAAGCTGAAAATATTCTAAAGCCTGTTGGGCAACATTGCAACTGACATTTAAAGCATATTTTTGCAGATAAAACCAGGTGGACAACTGATTCTTTTGCATGTTTTCAAGTGGTAAATGTAGTTTAAGGGTATATAAACTCCTTTCAGGCTCTGAAATTCTACTAGCGGTAACTGTGCAAACGCTAATACAACTGGAGATATGATCTTGAAACTGCCAGGCTGGTAGAATATGGGAATACATGCAGAACTCTCTAATCAAACTTATTTTATCTTTAGCCATAATAGAGATTAGTATCTTGAGTTACCTTGTTCTTCTTTCATGTCACTAAAAACTTGAAAAGATTTGTGGATAGGGATATTATTGAAATTGAGCCTTAATTGGAACTTAATCTCCATAATTATGCATAATTGCCTGCGTTTATTACTCCTACGATGAGGACACATTTTTCTTTAGCTCCCAGGAAGCATGTGTTAAAGCATCACAACAGCATTAGATAATGTGATTGTATACACTTCACTGACTTTATTTGGTTATACAATATTATTATTCAAAGAGAGACACAAAGAACTTAAAGCACGATGGCCTCTGATTTTCCTAGTAACTTTACTGAAATCAAAGATATAATTTCAAAAATATTATCCTTTAAATATATTTGTAGAATGGACAGAATTAATTTAGACTAAACTATGTAATATATTGAATATTCCTATAAATCTCAGTTCTGAAATGTTCTGTAATATAGGTGTTTTGGGAATAAGAGATCAAGTATTCATTACATTTTTACTAGATCAACTTAAGATATTAATTTCAGGGAAATATCTGGAGTATAAGCAGAATGAATGATTAATTTAAAAATGCTCACAATTTATGATTGACAATGCTGTCTCATCACTGAGATACCAATTTAAAATGATCAAAAAGAGCTTATATACTTTTTTCTGTTTATGGTAGACCATTCTTTCAGTTATGATTCCACATCTTGTTATCGGTAGATATGATGTACTACTACATCCTAGGAGTACACATACATCCTAGAAGCTGTCAGAACTAAGGATAAATCTATCAAAGAAGTTTGGATAAAAATTTAAATGAGAGAACGTGAAGAACAATCCTCAAACAGTCCATGGATAGGAAACTCAAAAATCATTAAAGCTTCAATTAGTAAAGAAATCATTGTGTGTCTTTTTTGGTGTTTTATCAAAGAGTGGGACAAGGCAGATTTACTTTCTATCCCAGTTCTCAAAATATACAATGCGTCTAAATCTGAAATAGAATTTTCCATCCATTTCTATTTTTTGGAACAGTTTCAGGAGAATAGGAATGAGTTCTTCTTTAAATGTTTGGTAGAATTCCCCTGGGAAGCCGTCTGGCCCTGGGCTTTTGTTTGTTTGGAGATTTTTGATGACTGTTTCAATCTCCTTACTGGTTATGGGCCTGTTCAGGTTTTCTATTTCTTCCTGGTTCAGTTGTGGTAGTTTATATGTCTCTAGGAATGCATCCATTTCTTCCAGATTGGCCAATTTGTTGGCGTAGAGTTGCTCATAGTATGTTCTTATAATTGTCTGTATTTCTTTGGTGTTAGTTGTGATCTCTCCTCTTTCATTCATGATTTTATTGATTTGGGTCCTTTCTCTTTTCTTTTTGATGAGTCTGGCCAGGGGTTTATCAATCCTATTGATTCTTTCAAAGAACCAGCTCCTAGTTTCATTGATTTTTTCTATTGTTTTTTTGGTTTCTATTTCATTGATTTCTGCTCTGATCTTTATAATTTCTCTTCTCCTGCTGGGTTTAGGGTTTCTTTCTTGTTCTTTCTCCAGCTCCTTTACGCGTAGGGTTAGGTTGTGTACTTGAGACCTTTCTTGTTTCTTGAGAAAGGCTTGTACCGCTATATATTTTCCTCTCAGGACTGCCTTTGCTGTGTCCCACAGATTTTGAACTGTTGTGTTTTCATTATCATTTGTTTCCATGAATTTTTTCAATTCTTCTTTAATTTCCTGGTTGACCCATTCATTCTTTAGAAGGATGCTGTTTAGTCTCCATGTATTTGGGTTCTTTCCAGCTTTCATCTTGTGATTGAGTTCTAGCTTCAGAGCATTGTGGTCTGAAAATATGCAGGGAATAATCCTAATCTTTTGATACCGGTTGAGACCTGATTTGTGACCCAGGATGTGATCTATTCTGGAGAAGGTTCCATGTGCACTAGAGAAGAATGTGTATTCTGTTGCTTTGGGATGAAATGTTCTGAATATATCTGTGATGTCCATCTGGTCCAGTGTGTCATTTAAGGCCTTTATTTCCTTGTTGATCTTTTGCTTGGATGATCTGTCCATTTCAGTGAGGGGAGTGTTAAAGTCCCCTACTATTATTGTATTATTATTGATGTGTTTCTTTGATTTTGTTATTAATTGGTTGATATAGTTGGCTGCTCCCACGTTAGGGGCATAGATATTTAAAATTGTTAGATCTTCTTGTTCGACAGACCCTTTGAGTAGGATATAGTGTCCTTCCTCATCTCTTATTATAGTCTTTGGCTTAAAATCTAATTGATCTGCTATAAGGATTGCCACCCCAGCTTTCTTCTGATGCCCATTAGCATGGTAAATTGTTTTCCACCCCCTCACTTTAAATCTGGAGGTGTCTTCGCGTCTAAAATGAGTTTCTTGTAGGCAACATACTGATGGGTTTTGTTTTTTTATCCATTCTGATACCCTGTGTCTTTTGATTGGGGCATTTAGCCCATTAACATTCAGGGTAACTATTGAGAGATATGAATTTAGTGCCATTATTTTCCAAATGATCATTCCTTATAAATCTCAAATGAATTTGGTAACACTTTTTTAAAAATATTTTGTTTATTTATTTGACAGCAAGAGATAGAGAGCGAGAGCAGGAACATGAGCAAGGAGAGTGGGAGTGAGAAAGCAGGCTTCCTGCTGAGTAGGAGCCCAATGTGGGGCTCTATCCCAGAACTCTGGGATCATGACCTGAGCCAAAGGCAGAAGCTTAATGACTGAGCCACCCAGGTGTCCCACAGCAACACTTATTGAATGCTAAATATTACTTACTTGTTTTTTTTTCTTTTACTAGGTACATTTTATTAAGAGAAATCCTAGTTTTGTAAATATATACTTTGGCTAGTCCTGATATATTGGATTTTTTTTTTTTTTTTTTTTTTTTTTTTGGTGTAAATGCAACAGACCAGCAAGTCTGTTGGGGGGGCCATTTTTTAAAAAAATGTAGTCTCTGAAATCATCCATTTAGGCCCAGCATCAATAAAGAGAATTTCCTCAGGATCTTTTTAAACAATATCAGAATACTGGTGCCATACATTTTCTTATAAAAATACATTATATGTTTATAAAAAAAATTGGAAGGGGAGGCAAACCATAAGAGACTATGGACTCTGAAAAACAACCTGAGGGTTTTGAAGGGTCAGGGGTGGGAGGTTGGGGGAACAGGTGGTGGGTAATAGGGAGGGCACGTATTGCATGGAGCACTGGGTGTTGTGCAAAAACAATAAATACTGTTATGCTGAAAAAAATAAATAAATTTAAAAAATTATAAGGAAAATGAAAAAAAAAAGAGTCTTTTTAAAAAAGGATTTTATTTACTTATTTGCCAGACAGAGAGAGTACAAGCAAGGGGAGTGGCAGGCAGAGGAAGAAGCAGGCTCCACACTAAGGAGCCCAATGAGGGACTTCAACTCATGACCTAAGCCGAAGGCAGACACTTAATGAACAAAGACACACAGGTGTCCCTTCTTAATAAGGTTCTGATTTGATAATTTCTGATGTGGGAATTACTTTTCAGGTCATTGTAATAAGTGTCTATGGTTATGAATTAATCCAGTAGACTGAGAGCTTATTGTGAGCAGGGACTTTTTTGTTTATCCAGGTAGGCACTAAAACATAGACCACAGACTATAACAACAAATTTATTTTATTGTATGTAAAAACTTATGTTCTGAGGAAAAAAAATTGTTGGCAACGAGCTTTTTGATGAAGCTAACCAATCTGTGATGAGTTTCATCTTTGGCACCATTTGGACTTTCAGTTGTGAAAAACTACATACAGAGAAGTCACTTTGGTTTCTGATGATATTAGAAACAGCTAGAACTTGAAGTGTGTGGAATATTTCGATTTTTTTCATAGACATTATAGATTATTCACACTTATCAGCCCCCAAATTTTGGAAAGAATCATAAGTGGTCTTTGAAATAAAAATGTCAATAGTTAAAATGTATAGTATGCTACATAATAAACTAATCACTGGTCAATTGTCTATTTAAATTCTTGCCTGAACCCTAAAAATTAGGCAATTTTACTAAAAAAAAACAACTAAGGTCTAGATACATGCTATCATTTTCCTAAGCTTACATAATGACGAGTGATAGAATTAAAATTCAAAACAGGATTAGTGGGAACACTTAACAGTAGTAATTGCCTAGTGTACTTGCTGGTAAATTTATAAAACCTCCTCTAATAAAAAAGTTAGTCCTGTTCTGCAAGTCTCTGTAAACTGTGGTATATTTGGAAACATAGAAGAAATTTGGTCCAGAGTAACAGGTGTTGCCAGTTTACAACCCCTAAAGGCCTGTCTTTTTCTGGGTCCTGGGAAACACCCTCTTGAAAAATAATCATTAAGGAAGGTGATGCCCTTATCTCCCAGTTTTTGTAGGAGGGCAAAAGCCTGACTTTGGCAGGTGACTTGCTCCAGTTTTAAAAGAAACTCCTGTCACAGAGATATGACAAAGCTTACTTTTTCTTTGTGTAAAGCCAACTGGCAAACAGAAATGTCCTACAACCTCCCTACACAGCTTTTAAAAAATTTTCAACCCTTCGTTTCAAGGCAAAAACCTTGAAGAAAGTTTATTTTATCTATTTAAATTTGTCCAGTGCAATTTTTCCCTTAACATTGTTTTCATTTCAGCTAACTTAAATATATATATATATATGCATATATGTGTACATATATATATATATATATATATATATACATACATACACACACACATACATATACTGTTTGCCTTGAATAAGAAAAATAGAAACAACAAAAACTTTTTCAGTAGTGCATATATTTCTTCTGGTGGCCTTTCATTACTTTGTCTTGGATTCCAGCAAAATCACATAAGACATTGCCTGAATTGTGACTAATAATAATGATTACTATAATAAAAACGTGTTTTAACAATTTTTAATTTATGAAATCAAATTTATTTTCATCATACTAGACTAGGAATTAGGAACCTAAGATTATGTTTTAGCCTTGACAATACTTTTTGTTTGTTTGTTTTGAGAGAGAGAGGGAAGAAGAACGAGAGGGAGAATGAGAGGGAGAAGCAGATGCCCTGCCGAGCAAAGATGAACAAAGATGAGGGACTTGATCCCAGGACCCTGAAATCATGACCCAAGCCTGAGATTATAACCTGAGCAGATGCTGAACCAACTGAGCCTCCAGGGCTCTCCTTGACAATACTTGTTAAATGTTAGTACATCTCATTACCTTAATAAGTCATGATATTTGTAGAAATTTTACACTTATTTTAGAGATGGAGTCTAGAAGTGATTTCATTTATCAAATGTGTGTGATTATATGGTTTAAAGAAAAGAATTAGTTGCAAAAAAATACAGATTAAAAAACAATCTACTAAAACATGAGGATCTCACATTCTGTCGTTTCTACTTTCTTCCATTAGATCTTCCTTCCTAATAAAATTGAGGCCAGAAATTTGCTTTTATTAACAATAGCATCATGTTGCTTCTCTCCCATAAGATTTCTGAAGTTAGATACCTCAAAATGCATATCAGAAACTAAAAAACATTGTCCGTTACTTTGGTCATGCTTGCATCAGTGTCCTCATATTTTTATACAGCTTGGTTAAACTGTTATAAACAAACAGGATGTTCTTTTCTTCCCATAAGTGTAAAATTTTAAAAGTATTACAGCTTTTGTCTTTATCTGAGTCTCAGTTCTCTCCTTTCTATGGTATGTGCTGTCAAATTTCAAATGATTGTTAGGAAGAGGACTGCTAACAGCTGCTACCTACTTTCTCTCAGATTGAACTACAGAAGGGAAAGGACAAATGCTTCTCTCCGTGATCTCCATTTTGGTCTTGTTGCACGTCATTGGTTCTGAACACTCGTAATCAACACTCTATGACATTGAATGGCTAGACTTAAGGAATATCCCTACATCTAGGGATCTAGATCTAGGTGTGAGAACCAACTTTGATTTGAAGGATTGTTGCCAAGAGAAAATGTAGGCATCTTGACTCAGAACAGGATCAATTTTTTGAATAATTAGTTAAGTAAAGAGCAGCTCATCCACATTATACAAAGGTTAAAAAATGAGTCCAATAGTTGAGTAAAAATGTAAGTTGTAGATGACAATGGCATTATACTATCACACACACTTGAAAATACCAAGTGTAGATAGAGCATGACTATAGGATAGTGTTTACATAGCAATGAGGATAGTGTTTACATCTATGAAGGTGGCATGAATTTTGGGTGATGGTCAATGAGACATCAAGTTTACTTTTATTTTAAGGATCAGTTCATTGAAACTCATTTAACATCTTAATATAGCACATTAAAATAGCAACTAAAAGTATAAAATTATTTTAAATGAACCAAACTATATATCAAGAAAGCAATGACATTTTTGCCAGAATATACAAAAGAAAACACTAATCAATAAATATGTGACATACTTGTGTTTTGAATGAGTCAATATATTAAAGTTGACATTTCTTTCTAAATTAGCCTATAAACTCCATCATCTTCTGTTGAATTTCCAATATTTTTGTAAGTTATTTTTAAATTTTATCTAGAAAATAACTGTTAATAAACTAATATAATTTCAGTAATGGAAGGAGAGAAGGAGAAAGAAAGCAGAAGGAGATATTTGGGAAATTTGAATGACTTGACTTCTAGGCATCAAGATTCCTAGCTTAGGGCGCCTGGGTGGCTCAGTGGGTTAAGCCGCTGCCTACGGCCCAGGTCATGATCTCAGGGTCCTGGGATCGAGTCCCTTATTGGGCTCTCTGCTCGGCGGGGGCCTGCTTTCCCCTCTCTCTCTGCCTGCCTCTCTGTCTACTTGTGATCTCTCTGTCAAATAAATAAATAAAATCTTAAAAAAAAAAGATTCCTAGCTTAAAGTAATTAAAATTGTACATAAATGACATCAATAAACAGATCAATGGAATAAAATAAATAATGCAGAAATAAACCAATTTATACATGGAATTTTCGTTACGATAAAAGAGATCTTTAAATCGTTGGTAGAATGATGGATAGTTCAAATAAATGTGTTAAGGGAATTGAAAATCTTTTAAAATATAAACATAATTTTAGAGCTCTTAAACTGTACACAAATATCTGACTAATAAAAATCATATAATTATGAAAAGATAAGGACTCTGAGGAATAGACTGTGTGACTCGTAAGTAGTAAGTGGGGAAATCTGACACCAAAGTCTGACCTCAGACTGTACATAAAACAATAATACTTGAAAACGCATTAAATTTTTAAAAATTTTCTAAGTTTCTATCAGGGAAATGTAAACCTGTAAGACAAGACCAAAATGCTTGAATGTATTAAAATTCAGCAAATTTATACAGCAAAATAAATACCATAAAAATGATAAGATAATGCTAGGAAGGAAGAAAACACTTGCAATATGAATGAGAGAAAATGGTTAATATCCACTATATGTTTTAAAAAATATTTCAAAAAATAGAATAAAACACACAAAAAATTGAAATATTTCCCCCAAAATATTCTATACTGGAACTTTAATTAACTTATTTGTCCAGAAAATACCTTTTGAGGGACTGCTATGTGGATGCAATGACAAGCAAGTAAATACACAGGTTTTATCATGAGAGATATATAGTCTATTAATCTGTTATCAAAAACACAATAGTGAATGCATTTGGCTTAAGTAGAAATGAGCAGCTCTTAGGGATTTATTGCACATTTTTTAAAGGCTTTTTTATTAGGAAAGAGAGTGCAAGTTGGGGGGAATAGAAGGGGAAGCACAGATTTCATGCTGAGTGCAGAGTTAGATGTGGGGCTCAATCTTATGATCCTGAGATCAAGACCTGAGCTGAAGCCAAGAGTCAGATGCTTAGATGACTAAGCCTCTCAGGCACTCCCTTTATTGAACATTTTCTAAGTGACCTGTAAAAAATGGTATACACCATAGGAAATGTTTTTAACAGGAATATATAGTTTTGTATAAAAAACAAAATCAACTGGGTAAATTTTATTTTTTTTAAAGATTTTATTTATTTATTTAACAGAGAGAGAGCACAAGTAGGCAGAGTAGCAGGCAGAAGGATATGGAGAAGCAGGCTCTCTGCTGAGCAACGAGCTCAACGTGGGACTTGATATCCCAGGACGCTGGGATCATGACCTGAGTGAATGCAGTCGCTTAACTGACTGAGTCACCCAGGCGCCCCTGGGTAAATTTTAAAGGTCTTATTGACTTTATTCATAGTTCATGAATCAGTCTAGCATATAGTAGAGAGCTCTGAGAAGCTATACAAAATGAAACACTTTTATAGGCAGAAGGAGGTTTTAGTGGGCAAAAAGTGGGCTGGTTATTGCAAGGTTATTTTCCTTTAGGGGGATGGCAGGGACTTTCGGTAGATTACCTAACTGATGATGATGATCAGGCGACTCCTGATTGACTAGCATAAGATTCCATTCTGGGGAGAGCCCAAACTGTAATTAAGTCTTAATTTTCCTGGGTTGGGCATAAGTGACTCCATTTTGAGCCTGTTGTCTTGTTTTTAACAGGTTACCTATTCTAAATTATTACAATTTTTCTCATTTAATTCATGCATCATTTACATTCCGAATCATTATCCGTCCTTATCGTTTCAATAGGCTCAAGAATAATGATAACATAAGAGAATTCTTCTCTTCAACCAGACTCTTCCCTTATACTTCATGTTATTCTAGGCACAGTCATCCTCCAAACTAAGAAGAATGAGGACAATTAGAAAACAAAAACAAAATCCTTTGAAGAAAATCTAATACCCCCTACCAAGTTAAAGAATTGTTCAGTTGACTTTAAATTTAATGGGGTGCTGAATTGTAGTGGAAAGAAAATGGATCTCAGTGTTATTAGACATGCTTCAGAATGTTTGTCCTTGACATTATTACATAGAATAACAATGCAGAAATCTAAAGTACATTTATGATCAGCAAATAAAAATTGTTGCCAGAGATTGAAATGCCCTGAGGAGGACTGTTTGACCTTCTCTTATAATTGAAGCATATCAGTAAACAGAAATGATAAATTAAGATAAACAATATCATGAATGAAAGTAAGGTATGTTAATTTAGATGTACCTCTTTCCAAAGAAGTCCGTGAAATTAAATATTAAGATATAATACAATTAAATACTATTATTGTAAAAAAATAGCTACCATTTCAGTAGGCTTGTAAAAATTACTTGGCCATTTATGTCCTAGTGACATAGTTTGACAGCAGGCTTTTTTCTATTTTATAACAACATGTCTCCTGACATTTTGCATTAATCCAGCATAGACACCATGATCTGGATATTATTCCCACTGAGGAGTATTATTTTCAGATGTTTTTGAGATTGGTGCTATAAAACGTTCATAGGTATTACAACTATCTAAGCAATATAAAAAAGGATTCTATGAAACTGAATCACTGAACATTGTGTTTTAGCAATTCAGGATTGTCCTCCATGTTATTTACTTTGCAGACAGGGATGCATTTCCCTGAATTAAAAGAATGCTCTTTATGTCTGCTTTATATTGGGCATTAAGTTAATTAATATAATCAGATTATTACATTTTAATAAAGTTAACTCTATAACATGCTAAGGAAGGTAAATGAAGAAAAATAGTTTCTTCAAAAAGGTTGGCTAAGTTACTTGGATTGGATCCTGGAAGAGAAAACAAGGGGGAGAACATTAGTAGAAAAACTGGTAAAATCTGAATTAAGTCTGGAACTTAGACAGTAATACACCAGTATGTATTTCTTAATGCTTTAAATGTACCATGGTATGCAAGATGTTAAGAAATAGGAGAAACTAGGTGTTAAGTGTATAGGAACTCTCTGTACCATCTTTGCAATCTCTCTGTAAGTCTAAAATTATTTAAAATTTTAAAAAATATATATTGAAAAGTTGAGGAAAGGAATTAAGGGTTAAATAACACTCAACATATGGATACTATATTTTAAATATATGTATATACACACACACACACACATATATATATAGTATTGCCATTTTTTGTTGTTGTTTTTCACCATGGTAAGTGTACTCTTTAATCTCCATTCTCTGTTTCCCCCAACCCCACCCACTTCCAATCTGGTAACCATCAGTTTGTTTTCTATACTTGAGTCTGTTTCTTGGTTTGTCTCTCTCTCCCTCTCTTTTTTTTTTTTTTTTGCTCATTTGTTTGTTTCTTAACTTCCACAGATGAGTGAAATCATATGATATTTGTCTTTCTCTGACTCACTTATTCTGCTTAGCACTATACTCTAGCTCTTTCTATGTTCTTGCAACAGCAAGATTTCATTTCTTTCTTTTCATTCACATACACTCACATATATGCCACATCTTCATTATCTGTTCATCTATCAATGGGCACTTGGGCTATTTGCGTAGTTTGCTATTGTAAATAATGCTGCAGTGGACATAGGGATGAATGTATTCCTTTGAATCTGTATTTTTTTTTAATTTTTGAAATTGTATTTAAATTGTATTTTTAAAATTTTGAGGCAAATAATAGTGAAATTACCAGATCTTAGGGTAGCTCTATTTTTAACTTTTTGAGGAAATTCCCTACTGTTTTCCATATTGGCTGCATCACTTTGCATTCCCACCAACAGGGCAGGAAGGTTATTTTTTCTCCATACCCTCATCAACCCATGCTGTTTCTTGTTCTTGATTTTAGCCATATTTAATATATTTTCAAAAAATAATTTATTGGAAAATACATTGTAGATAGTAAATGAGATCATAAATAAAGGGATGTCAACCCAATCTGCTTCTCTATGGTATATAGATGAAAGAGATTCTGGGTAATAGGGATAAGGCACAAACCTCAAAAAAGTAAATATGTTCTTTTTTAAAAAAGATTTTATTTATTTATTTGACAGAAATAGATCACAAGTAGGCAGAGTGGCAGTCAGAGAGATAGGGGGAAGCAGGCTCCCCGCTGAGCAGAGAGCCAGATGTGGGGCTCGATCCCAGGACCCTGAGATCATGACCTGAGCCTAAGACAGAGGCTTAACCACCTGAGCCACCCAGGTTCCTCGTAAATATATTATTTGACAAAGATATTTATTGTGAGCTGGAAGCTCCCTAGATTTTGTTTAAGGTCTCTAAGGGTGAAAACTTAATTGTGATGATACACAAATTTGTCATATATTAGTATTGACATAAATAAGCCATCTGGATAGAGAAAGGAAAATCAAATCATAGAGAAAAGAAAATGTAGACATATGATATACATACCAAGAACCAGAAATTAAAAACTTTTATGGCTTATATTCTCATCATTTTACTATAGAAAACACCTTCATATATAATTTGAGAAACTATTTTCCCCTGGCATTGTTGCATATATTTTTCTTTCTACTGAAAGAATTTTTTTTTTAAAACCTTTCCCTTCTTATGTGACTTGAACAGTAATTTTAAGAACAATTTACTGGCAAAGAACATTCAGCTAATAATTTAGAACTTCCTTAGGAAGCAAAACCATATGAGAATGATAAGAAGGAAGTATAAAAGCAGAGACTCAGGAAAGATTGCAAAGCTATGATATTCCCATAATCCAAAGACATGCAAAGAAGGTGGATGAAGGATCTGGAAAGGGAGATTTCTTATCAATTTCTTCAACCGAATTGATGAGTATCCAAAAAATTATATCAAATACCACTTTGGTGGCAGTGGAGACTTAAACTCAACTCCTGTGGATGGCTTGACTTTCAGTAATTGCAGCATACATGTATAAGCTTCTATTTTGAAAAGCACAATAAAACCAAGGGTAATGGTAATAGTTATTGTGGAGTTAAGGCAGGAGATAAATTATCCATAGAAGGAACTCCAAATTGGCTAATCAAATAAGTAACTAATATTATGTAATATTTATTGAGTATTTATTATACTAATCATTGCCTTAAGAAATTTGCTAGTCCTATCAAAATTGTAATCACACTTACTCTAATGATTCCAGCACTAGTTTATTTTTCCATTTCTGAGAGATAGACACTTTAAACAAGTTGATAATATACTTATTATGTAATGATGTGATTGAGATGTTGATCTGGAAGACTCTATAAAAGGATAAATTTCTAGCCTACCACATATGCAAACAGATAATAAAAGTGCCCCCCAAAATTAAAGATGGAAGAAAATAATAAAGCAAACAAATGAGTAGCTTGAGCAGAAAACTGAGATAATAATTAATTCAGTTTATCAACATTTAAAAGAAAAATTGATTCTATAAATGGTATGACCCAAGAGGTACCAGAGAAAGAACACATTGAAAAGCAGTTTTTAATGAGTTGGTTGGTTGTTTTTTTTTTTAATTTATTTATTTTTTCAGCGTAACAGTATTCATTGTTTTTGCACAACACCCAGTGCTCCATGCAAAACGTGCCCTCCCTATTACCCACCACCTGTTCCCCCAACCTCCCACCCCTGACCCTTCAAAACCCTCAGGTTGTTTTTCAGAGTCCATAGTCTCTTATGGTTCGCTTCCCCTTCCAATTTTTTTTTTTTTTATAAACATATAATGTATTTTTATCCCCAGGGGTACAGGTCTGTGAATTGCCAGGTTTACACACTTCACAGCACTCACTAGCACATACCCTCCCCAATGTCCATAACCTACTCCCCCTCTCCCAACCCCACCTCCCCCCAGCAACCCCCAGTTTGTTTTGTGAGATTAAGAGTCATTTATGGTTTGTCTCCCTCCCAATCCCATCTTGTTTCATTTATTCTTCTCCTATCCCCCTAACCCCCCATGTTGCTTCTCCATGTCCTCATATCAGGGAGATCATATGATAGTTGTCTTTCTCCGATTGACTTATTTCACTAAGCATGATACCCTCTAGTTCCATCCACGTCATCGCAAATGGCAAGATTTCATTTCTTTTGATGGCTGCATAGTATTCCATTGTGTATTTACCCTAAAGATACAAACATAGTGATCCAAAGGGGCACATTTACCCAAATGTTTATAGCAGCAATGTCTACAATAGCCAAACTATGGAAAGAACCTAGATGTCCATCAACAGATGAATGGATAAAGAAGATGTGGTATATATACACAATGGTTGGTTGGTTTTAATGAGTTGGTTGGTTCAGTCATTTGGGCTACAGCTCTTGATTTTGGCTCCAATCACAATCTCAGAGTCTTCAGATCAAGATCCCTATCAGGCTCCTCATTGGGCATGTGGTCTGCTTAAGATTCTCTCTCTCCCTCTACCCTTCCCCTCACCCCACTTAAGTGCTCTCGTTCAAATAAATAAGTAAATCTTTTTTTTTTTTTAAAGGAAGAAAGAGTTAAGTACACATATTTTATCCAATAATAATATGACCAGTGCTTCTAGCCTGGAGTAACTGCTACAGTATGGGGACTCCAGTTAGAAGAACCCACCCAGCTCATAATTTCATATGGCTTCAGAGAACAGGAACTGCAATGAAAAGCAAGTGATATGAAAAGAGTTGCTTATTTAATCTCCATAGAACACTGTGGACATCATATACACTTATTTTTAAACTGTGCAGTAGAAGCAAGTGAAGAAGAAAGGCATCTTTCCTTTTAGAACTGCCCTGGGAGTGAGGGCACTGCATTGGGAACATTATGCACTTTATGACCGTAGAGTAAATCAGCCTACAAATGAAGCAGAGAAAAGCATCGAAGGGCATCATGCTTTGCTAGTTTTATGGCAACATCCCAGTAGCTGATGAGTGACTGCCATATTTTGGCAAGATTATATATTTCAGCACAGAATTGTTGGTTAAAATGAGTCATCTCAATAGACTGCATTAGGAAAAGAGTAAAATTGAGGATCTCCTTAAATGAGCTAAGAAGATAAGTTCATAAGCACACAAGAGCAATTCCTGAAAACCCAAAAATTGCATAGGAAATTTTAAAAAAAATGGAGCCCATGCAGTATGAGAAGCAGTGAAGTCATCAAGATATTTATTTTTTCTACCAGTATTGTGATTTGTCCTATATTCGTGGGCTTCTGTACCCTGGAAAAATTTGGGTTGATTTGATATGGTGCTAGAAATGTTTTATAAGAGATCATACTGTACTTTATAAAGAATAATCCCTGGAGTCTTGGGAAGTATAAGATGCTAAAAAAAAAAAAAAATACACCATTATTCTCAAGGAAGTCACCTGAAGATTTTTTTTTAAGTGGGAGTCCAAAGCACAATAATTACAATTTTTTTCATGAAAGGTAATTTATTGAATTAGAATTTCTATCTGTTCCTTTTTCATTTTATAAATTATGGGTCTATAGATTTCATTTTATAAATTACATATACTTTGAGAAAGTCATAGAAAAATAAACAAGGTAAGTCAAAATAAACAAAAACCATCATTAAAAGAGTGAGAAATTTGACCACTGATTTAAATTTTTAATGAACATGTAGATAGGAATAGTAAACAAGGTTATATTATGTATACTATTTGAAAATATATTTAATTAACTTCTATTTTAATTAAATGCAGGAAAAAAAAAACAAATAGAGTATGGAATCAGAAATAAATTATTTTTAACACGAAATATATTCATTAATTAGTAATCCTTCTGAAATTATCAACAAAGATCATGCAAATATGGGGTTGTGATGATATTTTGAAACTAATATCCAAATATATCAACTGATTGCTTTTCTTAAAGTGAGTTTATTAATGGAGATACTATTCTTTATGACACAATTCCTCAAAATAATGTACAACAATATCACCATGTTTCAGCATTCTCACATTAAAGGTAAATCATAAAAATCTAAAGGTGAAAGAAAAATGTAGTAGCAAAGGAATAGTGATTGTCATGAGCTACACTGTGTCCCTTTATAATTTATATTTTGAAGTCCTCTCAATGCCCCAAAATATAAACTGTATTTGGAGATAGGGCCTTTAAATAATGGTTAAAGTTAAATGAGGTAATTAAGGTGTTCCTTAACTTTGAAAACAGATGTCCTTTAAGAGAGATTAGGACTGTGTGAGAGGGGAAGAGAGAAGACAACCCTTTACAAGTCATGGAGAAAGGTCTCACAAGAAACACACCTTGATGACATTATCACCTTGGACTTTTAGCCTCCAGAACTGTAAAGAAATAAATGTCTGATGTTTAATCCAGCAAGTCTGCGGTATCTTGTTATAGTAGCCCTAACAAAATAATAGAGTGATATTACATTCTTTCAGTGGTGGCATGCAAAAACAAACTGTTACAATGGTGATAGAATTTCACACTCTTTGTGTCTTATGCGTAACAGAAATAGTGGGTCACGTGCCTCACACTTGTTAAAAATACATTTTTTTGAAAGTTTCCCAACAATTTAGACTTAAATTTCTTTTTAAGAGTAAATGGATCATTTTCGTCCTTGGAATATCAAATTCCACTCCTCTTGCCTCTGAAGAAATTATTATCTTAAACCTGGACCCAGGGTGCATTCTTTCAATCTTTCAGCCTATTATTACTTTCACTCTTGATTTCCTAAAGTCTTCTATATTTTTCTTTTCTTTTTTTTAATTTTTAATTTATTTATTTGATAGAGAGAGATCACAAGTAGGCAGAGAGGCAGGCAGAGAGAGAGGAGGAAGCAGGCTCCCCGCTGAGCAGAGAGTCTGATGCGGGGCTTGATCCCAGGACCCTGAGACCATGACCCGAGCCGAAGGCCGAGGCTTTAACCCACTGAGCCACCCAGGTGCCCCAGTCTTCTATATTTTTCAAAATATTTCTATATTTTTCAAAAATACTTCAGATTGGTGTTCCTGGGTAGCTCAGTTGGTTAAGTGTCTGCCTTCCGATCAGGTCATGAACCCTGCTCAGCAGGGACCCTGCTCCTCCCTCTCCCTCTGCCTGTAGCTCCCCCTGCTTGCCTTGTTGTCTCTCTCTCTCTGTTAAATAAATAAATAAAACCTTAAAAAAATACTTCAGATTAACCAAAATTATAATTTTCTGTCTGGGAGACTTGGAACAACAGTCTTTCTTGCTCATTGGCTTAAAATGCCACCAGAGTACCTAAAAATAATTTATCTGATTAATAAAATTAAATCTTACAGCAACTGTTTCCACTTGGAAAAATTCCAAACATAAATATAATTCTGGTAAATATTTGCATTGTGTTTGTGTTATATTTTTCATGAAGTGTGGTAAGAATTACTTAATTCCAAGTTGCTGAATCATTCATGCATGAAATGTCTCAGCAAATTATAACTAAATTGAAAATAATATTAATTCTTTGGTTATTAATTGTCACACATAAAAATAGTTTATTCCTATGATAACACTGTAAAGTTTGGGAGATAATGATGTTGCTAGTGATGATGAATGTGAAAGGAGGGATGAACAGATCTATATACTAAGTACATTACTAAGCATTATTTCATTTAAATTCCCTAGCAAACCTTAAAGTTAAGCATTGCTATTGCTTTGAGAAAATAAATCTCCTAAATGAGGAACTACTTTTTAGAGATTAGATAGTACCTGGTGATGCTGAATCTCAAACTCAGTGTCTTCTAACTATAAGCCTGACTCTTTCTATCACATGACATATCCATTCATAGATATTTGCTGAGTGACTGTTATGTGTCAGTCACTTTTCTAGGTGCAGGGTTATTCAAGATGGAAAAGAGGTAAATGCAATTATTTGTGGAATTTACCAAATTTCTACATTATGCACTTTCTACAGAAAGTGCATAATGTACCTATAATCCAATCTTATTTCACCCATACAGTTAAGTATTTAGAACGCATATTGGTAGATATGTTTCTATGGGTTTATTTAGTTCTTCATTGCTTTGCTCAAATAATTTAAAGTAAATCCAACTTATCATTTCATTCACCCATAAATACTTAGTATGTAATATTACAAAATTTTAAAAACTACATTTTTAGGGGCACCTGTGTTGTTCAGTCGGTTAGGTGGTTGCCTTCAGCTCAGGTCATGGTCTCGGGGTCCTGGGATCGAGCCCTGCATTGGGCTCCCAGCTCAGTGGAGAGCCTGCTTCTCCCTCTCCCCCTGCCTGCTGCTCTACTTGTGCTGTCTGTGTATCTCTCTGTCAAATTTAAAATAAATAAATAAAACAAGTAAAAACAAACAAAAAACTATTTTTTAATATGGCTGCAATGTCATGAAAACTGCTAATAAATACAACATAACTCCTCAACATCATCTATGTTCATAATAAAATTTTACCTAAATGTCTGGAAACTGTCCAACATTTGTCATGCATTTTTAGTCTAATTTATAATCATCCCCACCATCATACATACACTAACCTTTTTTTTTTTCCAGGCAAGGTTTATTGTTATTGAAAAAAACATGTTTCCTATAGACAATTCCACATTCTGGTTGTAGCTAGTTGTTCCCACTTTTTTCATTATATCTTAAAAAATGAGAAGTATAGAAGTTCTAAAAGATTTAGGATCACTCTGGTAAGCCTGTTTTTGGAAACCACAACAAAAGCCACAGATACATGGTAATCCCACTATTAAGGGTGTTAAAATTCATCATTGTGTTCAGTTATTAACAGCCTCATCTATCACAAATGGCCTAATAAATGTTTCAAGTGGTGATTTTATTATCAATTGCTGATTATTGCTTAGATAAATTACTTCATTCAGAGTTTTAAAGTGGTTAAAACTCTGTCATTCCGTTTAACTGTATTATCAAGAACTTTCCCTCAAACTATTCAATTAATCACAACTACAGTTTATGCAATAATAGCAGACTTAATGATGTTCAGTAGATATATTTAAATATTGTATGAATTAATACATATCCTGTATTTTTTAATGTGTTTCATTTCTTATTTTGACATTCACATTGTCTCATCATTTGATAGTGGGAAACCTGACTTCCAGTAACCTTTTGACAACAAATCAGAAGGCCAGATAGAAATGGAAGGAAAACTTCCAAACTCATTCTACGAGGCCAGCATCACCTTGATCCCAAAACCAGACAAGGATCCCACCAAAAAAGAGAACTACAGACCAATATCCTTGATGAACACAGACGCAAAAATTCTCGCCAAAATACTAGCCAATAGGATTCAACAGTACATTAAAAGGATTATTCACCACGATCAAGTGGGATTTATTCCAGGGCTGCAGGGTTGGTTCAACATCCGCAAATCAATCAATGTGATAGAACACATTAATAAAAGAAAGAACAAGAACCATATGATACTCTCAATAGATGCTGAAAAAGCATTTGACAAAGTACAGCATCCCTTCCTGATCAAAACTCTTCAAAGTGTAGGGATAGAGGGCACATACCTCAATATTATCAAAGCCATCTATGAAAAACCCACCGCAAATATCATTCTCAATGGAGAAAAACTGAAAGCTTTTCCATTAAGGTCAGGAACACGGCAGGGATGTCCATTATCACCACTGCTATTCAACATAGTATTAGAAGTCCTAGCCTCAGCAATCAGACAACAAAAAGAAATTAAAGGCATCCAAATTGGTAAAGAAGAAGTCAAACTATCACTCTTCGCAGATGATATGATACTATATGTGGAAAACCCAAAAGACTCCACTCCAAAACTGCTAGAACTTGTACAGGAATTCAGTAAAGTGTCAGGATATAAAATCAATGCACAGAAATCAGTTGCATTTCTGTACACCAACAACAAGACTGAAGAAAGAGAAATTAAGGAGTCAATCCCATTCACAATTGTACCCAAAACTATAAGATACCTAGGAATAAACCTAACCAAAGAGACTAAGAATCTATACACAGAAAATTATAAAGTACTCATGAAAGAAATTGAGGAAGACACAAAAAAATGGAAAAATGTTCCATGCTCCTGGATTGGAAGAATAAATATTGTGAAAATGTCTATGCTACCTAAAGCAATCTACACATTTAATGCAATCCCTATCAAAATACCATCCATTTTTTTCAAAGAAATGGAACAAATAATCCTAAAATTTATATGGAACCAGAAAAGACCTCGAATAGCCAAAGGAATATTGAAGAACAAAGCCAAAGTTGGTGGCATCACAATTCCGGACTTCAAGCTCTATTACAAAGCTGTCATCATCAAGACAGCATGGTACTGGCACAAAAACAGACACATAGATCAGTGGAACAGAATAGAGAGCCCAGAAATCGACCCTCAACTCTATGGCCAACTCATCTTCGACAAAGCAGGAAAGAATGTCCAATGGAAAAAAGACAGCCTCTTCAATAAATGGTGCTGGGAAAATTGGACAGCCACATGCAGAAAAATGAAATTGGACCACTTCCTTACACCACACACGAAAATAGACTCCAAATGGATGAAGGACCTCAATGTGAGAAAGGAATCCATCAAAATCCTTGAGGAGAACGCAGGCAGCAACCTCTTCGACCTCAGCCGCAGCAACATCTTCCTAGGAACAACGGCAAAGGCAAGGGAAGCAAGGGCAAAAATGAACTATTGGGATTTCATCAAGATCAAAAGCTTTTGCACAGCAAAGGAAACAGTTAACAAAACCAAAAGACAGCTGACAGAATGGGAGAAGATATTTGCAAACGACATATCAGATAAAGGGCTAGTATCCAAAATCTATAAGGAACTTAGCAAACTCAACACCCAAAGAACAAACAATCCAATCAAGAAATGGGCAGAGGACATGAACAGACATTTCTGCAAAGAAGACATCCAGATGGCCAACAGACACATGAAAAAGTGCTCCACATCACTCGGCATCAGGGAAATACAAATCAAAACCACAATGAGATATCACCTCACACCAGTCAGAATGGCTAAAATGAACAAGTCAGGAAATGACAGATGCTGGAGAGGATGTGGAGAAAGGGGAACCCTCCTCCACTGTTGGTGGGAATGCAAGCTGGTGCAACCACTCTGGAAAACAGCATGGAGGTTCCTCAAAATGTTGAAAATAGAACTACCCTATGACCCAGCAATTCCACTACTGGGTATTTACCCTAAAGATACAAACATAGTGATCCGAAGGGGCACGTGTACCCGAATGTTTATAGCAGCAATGTCTACAATAGCCAGACTATGGAAAGAACCTAGATGTCCATCAACAGATGAATGGATCAAGAAGATGTGGTATATATACACAATGGAATACTATGCAGCCATCAAAAGAAATGAAATCTTGCCATTTGCGACGACGTGGATGGAACTAGAGCGTATCATGCTTAGTGAAATAAGTCAATCGGAGAAAGACAACTATCATATGATCTCCCTGATATGAGGACATGGAGAAGCAACATGGGGGGGGTAGGGGGATAGGAGAAGAATAAATGAAACAAGATGGGATTGGGAGGGAGACCAACCATAAATGACTCTTAATCTCACAAAACAAACTGGGGGTTGCTGGGGGGAGGTGGGATTGGGAGAGGGGGAGCGGGCTATGGACATTGGGGAGGGGAGGCAAACCATAAGAGACTATGGACTCTGAAAAACAACCTGAGGGTTTTGAAGGGTCAGGGGTGGGAGGTTGGGGGAACAGGTGGTGGGTAATGGGGAGGGCACGTTTTGCATGGAGCACTGGGTGTTGTGCAAAAAGAATGAATACTGTTACGCTGAAAAAATAAATAAAATGGAAAAAAAATGCACATAAAAAAAAAAAAAAAGAACCAACAGCAAAACAAATGAAAAAAAAAAAAATCAGAAGGCCAAATGGACAAATATGTCATCATTTAAATTATTGTGCTAATAAAGACAAGGTCATCCTAAAATGTGTGGGCTAGGGAGCCTAGGTGGCTCAGTCATTAAGCGGCTGCCTTCAGCTCAGTTTATGGTCCCAGGGATGGAGCCCCACACTGGGCTCCCTGCTCAGTGGAAGCCTGCTTCTTTCTCTTCCACTCCCCATGCTTGAGTTCCCTCTCTTTCTGTGTCTTTCTTTGTCAAATAAATAAATAATAAAAAATAAAAATAAAATGGGTGAGTTCATTTATACTTAGGCATATTGAATATAAGCCGGCTTGTTTTTGAAAGGTGGCAGTTAATACCCCATTTAAATGTACTTAATTCATCCTTTAAAGAATCCCTATTTCTTTACTCCACTTTTTATTTTTTAACAATACTATGATTTTGTAAAATTTATGTTTCATGTCAAATTTTTAGTAATGCATAACATACTTATAGCCATATGTACAAATCTTAAGTACGCAGCTCAATTAGTTTCCCAAAGTCATCAGACCAGTCTGAACAGCATCCAGATCTAGAAACAAAAAAATGGCAGACTCCAGAAAGCTCTTCAATGCTCACAATAGCAACTGTTATCCTAATCTCTAATAGAATAGATTAATTTTGATCAGTTTTGACCTTTATATTATATTAAAAGTTTATGTTAATGTGATTATTCAGTATATACTCATTTATGCCTAGTTTGGGTTTTTTTTTTAAGAATTTATTTATTTATTTGATAGAGAGAGGGCACACAAACATGGGAAGTAGCAGAGGAAGAGAGAGAAGCAGGGTCTCTGCTGAGCAGGGAGCCCTAAGCAGGTCTCAGTCCCAGGATGCCCAGTTAATGACCTGAGCTGAAGGCAGACACTTAGCCAACTGAGCCACCCATATGCACCTTATGTCTAGCTTTTTTCACTGAACACAATGTTTGTGAAATTAAATATATATGCTTGTTTGCTTGTAGTTTTTAATCCCTCATCCAACTGTCATACAGTATGATATTGAATGAATATCCATAGTTTGTTATTCCTTGTAGTGTCGATGGATTATAGTTTTGAAATAGGTATAAAAAGATAAATAAAAATCATTATACCATATAAATAAGAAGTTATAAGATGTTGATTAATTGTTTAAAATCTCATAAAGTTCAGGTGAAAAGGAAAACCAGTATAAAACCTTAGTATCCATTTGTTGAACATTTATGTTTTGCCGCTGAGCCTCTTTATACATTGTCTTACATAATTCAGTCCTTGAGATAATGGTGAAGGCAGCTTTTATCATAATATTCATTTTTTGTGTGATGAACTATGACTTGAGAATTTTAATAAATTCTCATGGAAAGTAAATGGTAAAGATAGTATCCAAACCAGATCTTTTATATTGCAGATTGTATCCTTATCAACTAAGTGTATGAAGATACAGACACCCCTTTCTCTTTTGCATCACTTTTGAGTACCCTCTGACGTTATACAAGTCCAATTTGTTTATTAATTCTTTCCTCACTGAAAATTAGAACCTGTGTTTGTTCCCTCAGGTAATTATGATGCAAAAATCATAGTCCCTGAGTTACAGGAGCTCCTAATAAACTTAAGAGGACACATTAACATCCATTTAATTGTGTGCATATGGTATTTCAGCATAGGCACAAGTACATCCAAATTAATCTTTACCAAATCTTATACTGATGGACTAATTCTATCCTGATCTTTCCTTTGTTGACCACTTTAGCACTCATTTTTGTAACATCCCTTTGAGTCTTTTCCTCTATCTTACTCTCCATCTTTTGAGAAATGTGAGCTAAATCTGTATTTTAAGTCACTCATTGTTGACAGTTCATTATACCCAAGTTTTTGCGTCCAAGAGACCACCAAGGAGCCAAGCACGGATGCAATCACACGAGGGTTTATTTGACAAACTTAAGCTTGGGCCCAAGCACAGCAGAGTAGGGACTTGGACCCCGAACCAGATTAGAGTCAGAGTTTTTAAAGGCAGAGTAGGGGTGGACTTGGCAGTGGGTGAGGACAAAGGGGATTATGGATGATCTAAGTCTCCAAGGATTTTTGGAAGCCAGGTCTCCAGGACCTTGAGAGGCTAGCTATTGTTGGGAGAAAAGTTATTTATTACCAATAATAAAAATCTTGTGAGACCTTTTAGATGTATATCAGTGAGCCTTATACTTGGGAATGATTCTCGACACTATCTTGGAGGTTTAGAGATAAAGGAATTGTTAAAATAGACTTATAGGATCCTGGTCAGACCTGTTGGGGTAGGGGGTTGTCCTTAGCAAAATCTCAAGGTGAGGGCAGTTAAGTCCCCAGGGGAAAGCCATCCTGTCTGTTTTAAGGGCTCGTCAGTAGGTGAGGAATTTTTTTTTTTTTAAGATTTTATTTATTTATCTGACAGACAGAGATCGCAAGTAGGCAGAGAAGCAGGCAGAGAGAGAGGAAGGGAAGCAGGCTCCCCGCCCAGCAGAGAGCCAGATGCTGGGCTCTATCCCAGGACCCTGGGATCATGACCTGAGCCAAAGGCAGAGACTTTAACCCACTGAGCCACCCAGATGCCCCGTAGGTGAGGAATTTTAATGATTTTCTTCTGCCTCTCTTTCCCACGTAAGCTAAATTTGAGGTGAGATGGCCTTAATTTTCTTGGCCTCCACATTTCCCCCTGAAAAATTTTGACCCTTAAATCTTTAAGGTTGTTGAAGGTGGAGGAAGGTCTCATCTTCTGTAACTTCCTCCTGCTGAACAGGGGCGTAGGTTTTCCCTACCTACTCGGGTCAACGCTGGTCAGTTGGGGAATGTGTAGGGGAGTTATGAAAGACAGAGGCAGCTGAGTCCAGGGGAGACTGCTCAGGTGATCTTCCCAAGTGAAAAGGATCATCTGTGGAAGTTATGACAGTGAAGGAGTTGAAGTCAGGTGAGGAGACATGGGAGAAAATAGCAAAACATGATTAGTGTTACAAAAAGAAAATGAAGTTCAAATAAATTTTTTTTGCTATTTGACAAAAAAAACCTTTTCCAGTCCAGGGGTTTAAATCAATCATTAAAGGAGAGAGGCACTGTTTAAAATGCTAACCTGAGTAGGTCAGAACCCAAGAAATATTTTGTGATAATCTGGAACATCAAGATGGCTGCCCTTATGTCAGGGCTGGACTCGAGGTGGGTACAGCCTTGTTTTTCTTGGCCTCCACAAGTTTAGCAAAACTTCTCTGTGATATTGCTGCCTTGGCATCCAAACATCCATTTTAAGTGGCTAAGCAGCCTGCAAGAGACTTGACCTGACACGAGTGCCTTCTGCCAGCAGCACGTGCCCTAGGTAAATTTCACAAGTTAAGCATAAGTTCCTAACAAGACTGCAACAACCCTGGTGATAAGCACTTTACTTGGCCTCGGAGGGCATTCCCTTTGTTGGCCTCTTAGGTAAGATCCCTGCAGAACTTAGCAAAACCCTATTATTTTTGGTTTGAACTGACCAATTCTGCCTTAGCCCAGAGACCCCAAAACACTCTGCCAGCATCCTGCTTTGATCTCTCTCCAGGGCTCCTGGAGGCTTGTCTCACACCACCTCCAGGACCTATGAGTGATAAACTTCTCTATTTTACTCTGCCTTGAAGTCTTTTGCTGAACCATTGGACATCTCAGGGCTCTACTTAAATGTAACAAAGTCACCAACACTTGTGAATATTGTTCATTCTTCCATCTCTGCTTACACTGTCAAATTTAGCAGCTTATATTCTCCAATCTAATATTTTTACAATTTCATCGACAATAGAAATCTATGACTTAAACAGAGACAGAATTAAAATGAGGGGTGCACAAAGAATAGATATTGTGTTAAACCACGAAGTTTAGACATTGTATTTTTTAACTTATCCTAACTAATAGGAGGTTTTATCCCTTGGCCCTTTTCCTCTCTCCTCTCCCATCAGAATAAAGGACAATATAAATTCCATCACACTAAACTCCTTGGTACTTCTTAAAAAAGACATCTCAGTATGCTGCTTTATATTGTTAAACTTTTATTCATAATCTTCTCTTATTCCATAAAGGCAATGACTTCCTGGGGATAAAAGACAAATCAATTTTAATAAGGATTATCATGTGGAATTTGAAAATACTGGCCCTTTTTTCCTAACTTCCATTTTATAGGGAACAGGGGCAGATACATATTCTATTCCCTATGGGTTTTATTTCTTTGGAGAACTCCAACTCAGACAGTATGAATAGAAAATGGGAGAACAATTAAGAGCTTACTAGATTGTCCTCAAAAGTAGTATAAAAATGAAAAAAAGAAAAAGGAGTATCTGTTATTCTTAATTTATAATGGAATTTAACTATTGCTAATAATTGATTAGAAGTTATTAAGTTCAAATATTTCATTTTACAACTGAATACAATATCTTTTGCACCCTTTGAATGTTAAAAAAACCCCACTTAGCTTTACTCTGCTATCATTAACAGCATCAAATATAAATTGAAATATTTGGGAAAGAAAATCATAGCCAATAATATTATTATTATTTAATAGCTAATTTGTATGTTATTTTTATTTATAACTTTCATAATATTTAATATCTTGCTAAAATTGTGATTTTTAATAATACTGGAAGTTTAAAATATTTAGAATTAATATTCTAAATTCTAAATTTAGAATTCTAAATTTAGAATTTTTAGAAAATATTCTAAATTACTTTGGAATTATTTTATATTAAATTATCAGTACTTAATCTTAAGTGCTTTACATACATAACCAATTTACTGTTCATATCAATCCCATGACATAAGGTCTATAATTTTCTTGTTTTAAGAAGGAAAAACTTTGGCACGGAGTGATTATGAACCTTGACATACTGTTTGCAAATGATCAAGCTGGGGTTTGAGCTAGCCATTACATACATACAGGCTCTTATACATAGTTACTTAGTTTATATTTCACGAAAGGACTTTGCAAATTTCTGTATATGTTGGAATGTAAACTGAAACATATTTGGGCTGTTTCCCTTCAGTAGATCCTATTCATGAAAGGTTATTATTTTAGGATTCAAACTTCATTTTTTTTTTCACATTTAACCCATATTGCCTGTTAGGTGATATTGAATACCCTTTGTTTTAAAAATCAAGATGTGACTGCATAATTACTGTATTAAATGCAAAATTAAATTTGAAAGGAGGAGAAAGATAGTGTTGCTCATTTTTAGGAATATGTTCTGAGTTGAAAAATCCTATGCTTCCTAATCTTCCCCACAGAAGTTTTATACACAAGAAATTAAATCTGAAATTCTAACTATGTACCTTTTTCAGTGATTGTTACATTATTCATGTAAATGTAAAATACTTTGTTAATTTCTTTTTTTTTTAAATTTATTTATTTGACAGACAGAGATGACGAGCAGGCAGAGAGGCAGGCAGAGAGAGGGGGAAGCAGGTTCCCCGCCGAGCATGGAGCCTGATGTGGGGCTCAATTCCAGGATCCTGGGATCATGACCGGAGCTGAAGGCAGAGGCTTTAACCCACTGAGCCACCCAGGCACTGCACTTTGTTAATTTCTGTAGAAGAATTAGTCAATTTCTTAACATAAAAGGGAGCAGTCCTCCACAAAAAGATCATATCCATCATTTAGCCATCTGGTTAAAAAAAAGAAAAAAAAAGTAGACAGACAAGCTAAAAGTAAATGGAACGTGTTTAGTTTTTTCTTCCTTACATTACACCAGTCAGTGTCTGCTAGTTATCTGGAGTCTAACATATCAGAACTTAAAGCTCTGTGGGAGATCCTCCATTTCAGGGGTTAATTGTGATTTTATGTTTATTGTAATTGAGCTCTTGATGGGCAATCACCCCATGAGTTTATATTCACCAACAACAGGTTCTGGGCATTTATGTTGATTTCCTAAGGCTGCCTTAAAAAGTACCACAGACTGGGCGGTTTACAACAGCAGAAATATATTGTCTCACTATTCTGGAGTCCAGAAGTGTGAAATCAAGATGTTGGCAGGGTTGGTGCCTTCTTAGAGTCTCAGAGGGAGAATCTGTTCTATCACCTCTTTCTTAGCCTCTGGTAATTGCTGACAATCCTTGGTGCACTTTAGCTTGTAGCCAGATAACTCCAATCCTTCCTCTGTTGTCATGTGGTATCATCCCTCTTTACAGAGGTCTCTTCTTTTCTCATAAGGACACCAATATATTGGATTAGGTTCCACCCTAGCCCAGGATGACCTCATCATAACATGATTACATCTACAGAAGACCCTAGTTTCAAATAAGATCACATTCATATGTACTGGAGCATATAAATTCAAATTATTTGAGGAGAAACAATTCAATCCATATTCATCTGCTCTCTGGCTCTCTGAAGTCCATGACTTTGCCACAAGCAAAATACATTTACCCCATCCCAGTTTCTCCAAAAGTCTTAACCCATTATAAAGTCTACTGTAAGTCCAAAGTCTCACATAAATATAATCAACTCAAAAAGTCCCAAATCTCATCTTCAAAATCATCTATATCAGGTGTGGGTGAGACTCTGAATATGTTCCATCCAGGACAAATTCCTTTGCATCTGCGGACCTGCAAGACTTAGAAAACAAGTTATCCTGTTTTTCAAAAATACCGAGGTGTAGCAGACATACATTAGTCATTCCCCATCATAATGGAGGAATTCAAAGGAAAAGGGGGATACAAGTCAAAAGAAGTTGAAATCCAGCAGGGTACATTCCACTAGATCTGAAGCTGGCATTCTTCTTCTGAGAATAAGCTCTATGGCTCAGTGTTCTGTCCTCTGGGCTGAGTGGGCAGAAGACTCAACTTTTTAGCCTTTAGCCGTGAGCTTGTCTTCCAGGCATATGGCAACAGTAACGACCCTGATGGCCTCTGAGCCACCCCCCAAGTCATTCTCCCCTTTTCTTGAAGGACACAGCACGTGTTCACAAGCTGAGTCGTTCTATCAGACAATTTTGAACTTGTAACATCCCAGAAGTTAGTTTTCCTTCGTTTTGTCCTATTTCTTTCCTTTTCAGTCCAATCTAGCAATATTTCTGCCCAGACAGTTGATTGGGTCCTTGAATCACATACTTAATCTCTCCTTCCACACACTGATGTTCTCTCCAGAGCAAGCATTAGTTCTTATTTCCTTTCTTTCTTTTCATCCCCCACTCCCCCCTACACACACACTTGGATAGGCTGAGAATTTTCCAAATCATCAAGTCCTGGTTCCTTATTGTTTACTAGTTACTTCCTCAAATTACGTATTTTCTCTCACATATTACTATAAGCAGTAAGGGAAAGCCAGGCAACAACTTCAGCTCCCTGCTTACAAACAGCTTTAGCTAACAATCCATACACATTGTTTACTGGCTTTGCTTTTCACCCAACGGTAGCACACAACTCAGCAAAGTCTTGCACCACTTTATAACAAGTATCAGGTGTACCTGGGTGGCTTGGTCAGTTAAGAATCTGCCTTTGGCTCAGGTCATGATCCTAGGGTCCTGGGATCAAGACTAGCATCGGGCCCCCTGTTCCGCCCTGTCTATTTCTCCTCTCTATCTACCCCTACACCTGGTTGTGCTTGCTCTTACTCTCTCTCTCTCAAACAGATAAATAAAAATTTTATAACAAGGATCCCCCTCTTCCAGTTTTCAGTAACACATTCTTATTTTCCTGTGAGACCTCACCAAAAGCACTTTTGACATTCTTATTTCTATCAAGATTCAATTCATTATAATATATGTACTTTCTAAGAAGATAAAAATTTTTCCATTTCTTCACTTGGTTCTGATCTCTCACCAGAACTGCATTTAACATCATCTATCTACCAACCATTACTTCCGAGCAATCTAGAGTTATTCTATTATGTTCCACAAAGTTATTCTAGCCTTTACCCATTACATGATACCAAAGCTACCTTCACGGTTTTCAGTATTTGTTGCAGCAGCAGCCCATTTCTATTGATATCAAAATCTGTATTTGTTTCCTGCTGTAACAAATGACCACAAACTGTGTAGCTTAAAACTACAGATGTTTATTCACTCATAATTCTTGATCCAGAAATCTGGAATCAAGGTATCAAGTAGAGTTGATTTTTTTTTTCCCCCTTGGGGGCTCAGAGGGAGAATCAGTCTAAATGTCTTTCTGATGGTTGATGGAGTCCTTAGCATGATTTGGTTTATGGCAGCATGACTCCAATCTCTGTGTCTGCCATCACATGAAATTGTCTCTTCTTGTCTGTGTCTCTCCTCTTAAGGATACCAGTCATACTGGATTAGGGACCATACTAATTCAGTACGATCTCATTGTGACTTAACTATCCCTGCAAAGAAGCTATTTCCAAATAAGATCATATTCACAGGTACTAGGGGTTAAGATTCAACATATGTTTTTGGGGACACAATTCAAACCATACAGGATATCATATTTTAGTGAAAATCCACATGTTTTTGTTGTTTGCTTCTAAGAGACAGCATTTGGAGCAACTATCAAAATGTAGGTATTTCTATGGCTTAATCCTCCAGTCTCAAGGTCTCACCTAAGCTTCCTCCAATCAACTCTCCTAACACAGTTCAAAGTTTTATGTCTGCTTTCTATTTCTTGTTCTAGATTAATCCCTATCAGATCCAAATTCAACATAAAAAAAAAAATAGTGGGATAGTGGAAAATCAAACCCTTACTGTTCAGCTATATATTGCAGACTTTAAGTTTAAAGCATTTTCAATACCAAATAATTAAAATTTGTGACTCATGCAATTTGCATTTTACCAAGAGATGCATCAAAAATTCTCCCACTTGAGGGATGCCTGGGTGACTCAGTTGGTTAAGCAGCTGCCTTCGGCTCAGGTCATGATCCTAGCATCCTGGGATCGAGTCCCATATCGGGCTCCTTGCTCTGCAGGGAGCCTGCTTCTCCCTCTGCCTCTGCCTACCTCTCTGCCTACTTGTGATCTTTCTCTCTCTGTCTCTCTCTCTCTGACAAATAAATAAATAAAATCTTTAAAAAAAAAAAAATTCTCCCAGTTGGTCCAGACTTCTACCTGGCTGATTCACTTAGTTAAATTTAAAAAAAAACAAAAAACAAAAAACAAAAAACTGAGTTTTAAAACTTCATGTAAATGCAACCTAGGATATCATGAAAAAAATATATAAAAAGAAAATATGGCACAACTATTCAGGTCACAAAACACTTTCAGGGTTAATCTTAAACATTAGGAAAGAAAGTATTTTACAGAATGCAAAATGGCTTATTCAAAGAGTCTGTCTCTTAAAACAGCATCACTGTTTTCTATTTTTGAAGCAAGAGAGGAAGTCTATGTTGTCCATCTGCCTGGTAACTTTTCTCATTATTTGTGCACATGTATGTATAATATGTGTGGAATTCTGACGCCTGTTTTACAGGTGGCTTATTAATCACTCTTTTGTTTTTAATCTAAGTAGAATCTCATAAATTCTAATATAATTAAAAATTCTGGGGCACCTGGGTGGCTCAGTCGTTTAAAGCTTCTGCCTTCCACTCAGGTCCTGATCCCAGGGTCCTGGGATGAAGCCCCACATCAGGCTCTCTGCTCAGCGGGGAGCCTGCTCCCCACCCCCACCTGCCTCTCTGCCTACTTGTGTTCTCTGTCTATCAAATAAATAAAATCTTTAAAAAAAATTCTGTGCAATACTATCACATGGGGATATCTTTAGATATTTAATATATAAAATAACATAATCTGTACTTAAAGTTTGGTGAGAGTTAGTAAAAGATATCCAAATTGTGTATATAGATTTAGTTCTGTTGAATTTTTTAAACTATAAATGAACCGTATCTTACTGTGCTTTCTTTTGATGTCTGATTCAAAATAAGGGTACTTATTTCTATTCAGACTTCAATAATGATATTTCAAGGTGTAGTTATTAAAACAAATCATTTAATTTACCTAGTAAAATATTTTATAACAATATATATTCCATTCTCAGAAAAAAATAAAGGGTTGAATGGTCATAGATTTCTAAGAGTATCATGGCTATGTTATTTAGTGGTTACCAAGTATCTGAAACTGAGATAAATAATTTATATGTATTAACATATTTAATCCATAGAGAAACACTGTGTGGTTGGTACTATTAATCTCTGACTTTACAAATTAAAAAAAAAAAAAAAGGCACAGGACATTATGTAACTCACCCAAGGTTACAAGCTAACAAATGCCAGAGCTGAGATTTTAATACAGGAGTTCCAGCTTGAGAGTATATATTTTTGGCAACCAACCAACCAAACTATGTTGCTTCCTGCTAAATTACAATATAATTAAAATTAACATTTATATTTATCTCAAACTTTTGACTAGTTGTCTATGATAATGCCCCTCTTCTTTTTTACCAAAAGACCTTTGGCATGAGCAAGTTAGAATGTATGCTACTTGAGAACAGATCATGTTTTAATTGTTGAATCCCTAGTACTGAAAGCAATGCCTAGTTCACTTTAGGTTGTCTATTTGAAGAAATAAATATTTGAAGAAATAAATAAATGGATGAGTGATTTTGTTCTCCCTAGTATTACTTTGCTATGTTCATGGAAGCAAAGCAAAATGAAATGGAAAAAATTAAAACATATTTTGCAAGAGGATTTTGACCAATTATCTAATAAGTTGCCAATGGAAGTGTTAGCATCTAAAGCAGCAGTCAGCAAACTGGACCACTGTACCAAATCCTGCCTGCTACCTTTCCCCCCCCCCCAATTAAGTTGCATTGGAACAGAACCATACTCATGTTTTTATATATTATCTGTGGCTGTTTTTTGCTTCAAGGAAGGGTTGAGTAGTTATGACAGATGATATGTCCTGCAAAGTCCTAAATATTTACTATCTGGCCTTTACAGAGGAAGTTTGCCGACCCCAAATTTAAAACATAGATGAAACTCTGAGGCACAATTTCAGGGTTCAGTTGAAACAATTTTATTCTTCTTGGTATCCTAGGTCTTTTCAAATAAATGGAGAAAAGTGACCACCTTGATGCAGAAAAGCTGGTAAGTCAGCCAGAACCATATCTCTGTAATGTCACTTAATGTAACTTCCTTGACTCTTCCAAGAAAGAGAAGAGAGAGAAAGAGAGATTGAGAGAAATTCAAAATACAATGAAACTGGGTATCAGAGTGGACTGCATTATGATGTCAGCAGTATAATAGGGTTTAAAATGGGAAACAAAAAACACACATGGAAATGTCACATCGTGGAAATTGAAGTTAGAGTTTTACTATTTGTAGTAAGGAATGCTAAATATAAAACACTTCACGTTATTGAGGGGCACCTGGGTGGCTCAGTCAGACTAACTTCCATTCAGGTGATGATCTCAGGGTTTGGGGGTCAGGCTCTGCGCTCACATGCCCTCTGCCCCTCTCCCCACTCATGCTCTCTCTCTCTCTCTCTCTCAAATAAATAAATAAAAATTAAAAAAAAATTTCACATTATTGAAACCTGACACTATCATATGTTGAATGAGGTAGCAAAATGATATCTTCCTATTGCCAGGTGATTACTAGAAAATATACTACAAAATAGTAATAACAATTTAAGATAAATTGTGTAGTGATCATCAGTAAGGTATGGAGAAGTTCTGAGGTTTTACCCCTTGATTACAAAGACCTAAAAGGAATTCTTTTCAGAAGCAGACTGTTATAGCCATCCTCTAAGATACCCACAGTAAGAATTGCTTCTTGATTTTCACATGCTTGTATTGTCTGTCCCCTCCCTTCACACTGTGCCAGGGTGTGTCTGAGGGTCAACAGAATACAATCGAAGGGATGGTATGTCACACAGAAAGAAACTGAGGTACCTCTCTCAGTTTGAATTCCCAGAAGTCTGTGCAGTAAAGGGAGGGTCTGTCTGAGAATCTTTCCTCCACCAGAAACTGAGCTCTAAAGCACTATGATATCAACTTAAACCCATTAATAGATTTTACAATGCTGAATATAATAGAAAGAATGACTTCAATAATTTATTTAACTGAAACTTAACATCATGATTGTTAAAATCTTTTGCCTTGATCATTGCAACTCCATAGATGTTTCATTTCACAACTTACATATCTGTGAAACTACTGCAAAATGAATTCTAAAAATGAATAAATCAATTTTCTTATCTTCTTTTAATAGAGTACATTAACTATAAATTGTTGAATTACTTTTTTGTTAAACTTGAGGGCATAATTCTGAAAATTAGTGTTAGTGTGCATATGTTTTTGGGCAACTCAGAATAAATGTAGGGAAATGAAGTCCTAACATATTGGTAATATTCAGAGACCAGTTCACACAATTTACCATTTCCCTCATAATCACACTGCCCATCATAATTGGACTTCAAGTTTGACTTGCTACAGTAAGGGTTATATTAAAGATGTTCCCTTATTCCTTTGGAAAAGTAGAGACAAATTTATTAACTGAAAAATGTCAACAACAAAAAGGTTGACATATGAACATTGGAAGAATGGGAATGTAAAATCATTCTCAGGAAATCCCATCTAAGGAATGAAAGTCATAACACAAACATTGGAACAGAGTGATAATCTTCATCAAATAATTTACATAAGCTCTGATAATATTTGTAAGTTGCTGCAGTATTTAAAGTGTGTAGCAAATCAGTTTAAAAAAATAAGAATCTAATTTGCATGAAGCAGGATCACAGAATAAGTGAATGGAAATGTATATCTTGATGGCTTGGGTTTATAAGAATGCATATATTAAAGTAAAATATTCATACAGATTTATGATGAAACAAATTACCATTACTACAGAACTAAATCTAGCTTAGAGTAAAGACGTATCTTTATTATAATGTCATACTTTGGCCCAAAGGTCATGTCATAAATTAAAGCTGAAATTAGTCCAGCAGGGTCACATTATTTTTTCTCAGCATGAAATTTTAATAATATGACTTCAGCTGACCTTATTGTACTATTGTTTCAAGATATCTTGTTAATATTCCTCTTTTGCATTATCACCTTCTATTCAACATATACTTTTTTCCTCTAAAAAGCATACTTTAGCTCCAGCTGCATCTTATTCAGCTTGCCATCTGTTGAACATTTGGATTCAGCTGTAAGTGCTGGCATATCTTCTCTGCAGGGATATGTTGCCAAATGACCATTCTTTCTCTATACAGTCATTCTTAACACCGCCGTCACGTGCATATGCTCTAACTTTTGAGAAAACGAATTCACTATACTCAGAAAACAATGATTTCTACTAATAACTTGTAACAGTTAAGAATATTAAGCCTTTCCATGCATGAAGTTTGTGTTGATACTAATATAATTGTGGTGTTTTTCTATTGTAACTGTAATCAGAAATTCGAGATTAGTAAAAATTCCCTAAAGCATCAGTTTTTCCTCAAGACATTCATTTTAGTAGTTTTTAAAATAATTAAACAAGTGCAGTTCTATGATTATTCTTCTCTATCCACCCAATATACTTGTTTAATCATGCAAATCTATGATTGCTAATAATAAAATGTTTTGTGTGACTTGGAAAGGTTTTGGTGTATATGCCATGCTTCTTTAAGCATATGTATGTCTGCATATAATCAACTTACTAAATTCTATTTAACAACCTCTAATTGTACAATAGAATATATGAGGTTTGTTTTTTAGATTTGAATAGCCCCCAGACACAGCGGCTGCTTCTGGATCTTGTTCCTTGCCCCTCCTGGGCTGCACTAGTAACTACCACTGTGATGGCCAGGGAGACAAAGCTTTAGACTAGAGGTGAGTTTCATCAACTTTAGAAACCAAAGAAATTCCTATGAAGACGGGTTTTATATAAAATTTGTAGTAATAATTTATTTTATTTTTAAGTAAAAACAGATCCCTTACAGGACAATAGCCTTTTTGTTACATAGAGATTATAAATATTGAGCGTTTTATTTTTCTTTTCATTTTCCTTATTGCACTCCATCCTCTAAGAGAAAACTTGACTACAGCACAATGTGTACTGAGACATTCTGGATGAATAATCTACCCTGTAAAGTCCATTTTCACTTTTTTTCCAGAAAAATAAAATTCCTTATGATACTTGTGAGTAACATTTATTGCTCTTTTGGAATCCAGTGGCAATTAATAGTTGTGTTAAACAGGAAATCAGCAGGGCAAAATGAGTCCTTATCTGCTGAAAGGGTCAATTAAAAAAGTTAGGGAATTGATGGACTTGGCTATCAAATGCTGACAACACATCATTTAAAAGCTGGAAGTTTAAAGTGGATTTCTGAAATCTGTGAAATTGAGATCATTAGGGCCAAAGAAAATTGGAATGAATTACAAGGGAGAAATATTTTAAAGATGGAACTGAACACCTGTGAATCTGCGACCAGTTGGTAAACATATTAGAGAACATTGAACTCACATCTATAAAATTGATAAGAGTTTGGGAAATAAAATGTGCTTTTCCCAAGGTCAGAAATTCTGCCAACTGTATATGGTTACATACATTTTTACATATAAAAGATTGACTTATGGACAAGAAAGTAGATATAATTATCCCACTTTTCTTTACAGGGGAAATTAAAATATAAACACAACCCACAGAAGTAAAATTTATGAGCAGATGGTCTACTAGGCAGGATTTTTTTTTCCTTCTCTTTTCACTGTATTATAGCCCAACCAAGTCGACTTTTATTTAAACATTGGAAAAATATAAACATTTTATTTTCCAGCTAAAACAATTTGTTTAAGCAAAAACACAACACTTAAAAAGTCCCCAAGATGAAACAAGGGAGGGAGACAAACCATGAAACTCTTAATCTTAGGAAACAAACTGAGGGTTGCTGGAGGGGAGGAGAGTGGGAGGAATGGGGTGCTGAGTGATGGACACTGGGGAGGGTATGTGTTATGGTGAGAAAATAAAATAAAATATATTTTTAAAAAATCATAACATATATTCATTTTGGGTTTATTTTATTAAGTGCAATGGATCAAGAATAATCAAAATATCTCTGAGTTTATCTTTGGAAGCAACTTTTAACTTGGAAGAACAGAATGAAAACATGGTACATAATTGCTGAGAAAAAATACACAAGTTTCATTTATGGTTTAATAGTGAAAAATAAGCATTCGTTTTTGATAAATTAGTTTCTGATTGCTGATAAAGAAGTTTTGTGATAACAGTGTTTCAAATATTAACCACATGACCAATATCAAATGAAACTCTTAGATATTCAACCACTTGGTTGTAGAAGATAAAACAATTTTGTGTATACACTTTTCAAAAACAATATCATGTTAGCTACTATTTCTAGGAACCAAGAACACCAGATATATTTTAGAAATAATTAAGGTAAAATCTTAAGTAACTAATTGAGATTTTACTCTTTTATAGGACTTTATCTTTGCATAAATCTCAAAACTATTTATACAAAAATAACAAGAGTATAACTCCTCATTACTTAAAAGAGAGAAAATGAATAAATCATGCCTTTAACATTTAAAAATAAGAATATGAAAACAGAACACCATTAGTAAAAAGCAACCCATGAATTTTCATGCAATCTATGTATTTTACAGAGTAAAATATGTATGCAGGTTTGAAAACAAATAATTGTACAGTATGTTAGAAATTGACCCATAGGTAAGCATATATTTCAACTTATTTACATATATATGTTCATATATCTATATGAAAATTGATATTAACATCATTATTTTATGGAAATTTGCTTTGAACTATATATATAATTTATATACTTATATATTTAGTAGATGTGTGCATATGCACTTGCATATCTACATGCATATACACAAATGTAGATCGTGTTTGTGTGAGGGAAATTACTTTAAATTAGATATAATCAGCTGCAAGCTAGTAAATAATAGTGAATAACAAAATGATCTTAGGGAAAGAAGCAAAACAATTTGTAGCATTTGCTAGTTATCAAGCCAATCACCACTGCTGATCTCAAGCTACCAGTGTGATGTCAACTGACTCACAAGATTTATGAAATTTTTCTTTTTTTTTTAAGATTTTATTTATTTAGTTGATAGAAAGACACAGCAAGAGAGGGAATACAAACAGGGGGAGTGGGAGAGGGAGAAACAGGCTTCCTGCTCGATGCAGTGCTCTATCCCAGGATCCCAGGACCATGACCTGAGCCCATGGCAGATGCCTAATGACTGAGCCACCCAGGTGCCCCAGGATTTGTGAACTTGAAACAGTCAGTTTTTGCAAAGCAGTAAGGGCCAGTTCCAAGATACCACCCTATATAGTGTGCAGTAAGAGTGAATAAAGGACTTTAGCTATTACTCATCAACTTTTTAAAAAATAGTCATAAATAATATTGGCACATGCAAATAATAGTACCAAGGAAAACAAACACTTCCATACAGCATAAAATGTGAATAGTTCTCACAATATAAAAGTCTTTTTTTGATGCCATGTTGCTTTGTTACTCGTAATCTATGTGTTCCTCTTCTAAAATCACCAATTTTCAATGTTTTCTCAACTATTTTGTTTTCATCTCCACTTTCTCCTGTGTTTTATTGTTTCCCTATTTGATTTATTTTTTAAAAGATTTATTTACTTATTTTAGACAGAGAGAGAGAAACAGCATAATCAGGAGGAGGGACAGTGTGAGCGGATGACAAGGAGACTCCCCACTGAATGTGGAGCCTGATGTGGGACTCAATCTCAGGACTCTGAGAACATGACCTGAGCTGAAATCAAGAGTTGGACACTCAACCAACAGCCACCTGGATGCTCCCTGTTTCTCCATTTTAAAAATAAACAACTTTGAAGAAAAATAATCTGACAATTCAACTCTGCTAAAATACAAAAAAACAAAAACAAAAAACAAAAACAACAACAAAACTTAATTTTTTTTTTTAAAGATTTTATTTATTTATTTGACAGAGAGAAATCATGAGAGAGGCAGGCAGAGAGAGAGGAAGGGCTCTTCGTTGAGCAGAGAGCCCGATGCGGGACTCGATCCCAGGACCCTGAGATCATGACCTGAGCCAAAGACAGCAGCTTAACCCACTGAGCCACCCAGGCGCCCACAACAAAACTTAATTTTAACAATGTTTCTTTTAGTGGCCTCATGGAAACCATTTCCTAAATCACTGAAATTAGTTTTATATGATATAAAATCAGTATTTTCTTATTTTTTATTTTTCAAAATTTCCATATTAATTTTTAGAACTTTAGCCAAATCAGGCTTTTAGCATATATTTTTTCGTATAGCTGACCCATTCTACAGTTTGTCCATCATAAAATTTAGCATAAATATCTTTTATTTTGAAATTTCCCATTCATTTTCTAATTACTATGCTCCAAAATGATCATGATTTCTGGGCCCTATGTTAATAAATAAAACTGAAAACTATGTCCTTAAACAATCATATATGATGCTTCATGTTCATTAATATTTACCACCTTACATTTATATAGCAGAAGACAGAAGATAAATAAAATGTTAATTAAATTATTTACTGCATTTTCTTTCTTTTCTTCAGTCCTTCAATGTATTTGATTCCTGCAATGGGGTGAAATTCTTCTTTCCGTATCTTAATAGTAATTACTATGGCTCTTGATTATTCACAAAATGGTTTTTGTCACAGAATTCTGCTTATACAGACAGTCCCTGACTTATAGTGGTTTGGCTTAATATTTTTTGACTTAATGATGGTGCAAAAGCCATGCACATTCAGTAGAAACAGAACTCCAAGTTTTGAATTTTGATCTTTTCCTAGGCAAGCCATATGCAATAAGATACACTCAGGTGATGCTGGGCAGCGGCCGTCAGCTACTGCTCCCAGTTGGTCACAAGGGTGAACCACCATACACTTATAACTGTTCTGCACCCATACAACTATTCCATTTTTCCCTCTCAGTATAGTCTTCAATAAATTACATGAGATATTAAACATTTTATTATAAAATAGGGTTTCTGTTAGATGATTTTGCCCAACTAACCATAGGCTAGAGTAAGTATTCTGAGCACATTTAAGGGGGGCTACACTAAATTATAGTGTTCAGTAAGTCATAATGTATTAAATGCATTTGACTTAGGATATTTTCAGTTTGTAAAGGGGTTTTTTGGGATGTGACCTCATTGTAAGTGGAGAACGATCTGCATACTTTAATGGAAATAACCTAAAAAAATAGTTACACACAATACAGAATCATGAAGCACATACAAAAATGAATATTCACATGGTTTCAAGTTTATATATAAACTATGCTCAGGTAAGCTTCTTAAATAAGCTCCGCTGTTGTGTTTTTCATGATATAACTGTGTTTCATACACTAGTTTGGCAAAAGCTGAACATTCAAAAGTTAAAAAAGAAAATGACTCCTAACTATAGAGAACAAGCTGGTAGTTACCAGAGGGGAGGTGGTTGGTGGGCTATTAAATAGGTGATAGGGGGTTAAGGAGTGCACTTCTGATGAGCACTGGATATTGTACAGAAGTGCTGAATTGCTATATTGTACACCTAAAGTTAACATTACACTCTATGTTAACTAACTGGAATTTGAGTAAGACCTTAAAAAAATTTTAAAAACATTTATAATTTTAACATAATTGATATATAAATGAGGAAACTCAATTCAGAAGAATTAAGTAACTTTTCCAAAGTCACACAAACAGAAGTGACTCGTATTCTAATAACCTTGAGGAATTAGACTTGTAAATATCCTACTATACATGAGGAATTTTGCATAATTATGGTATTAGAAAGATTAAGAGCATGCTGTTTGCTTTCTGGATCTAAGATTTAGGTAAAGGAGATTTGTAATTTTAATACATTTAAATTGGGTAAGTACTATCATTGAGAGTTGTACAAGGTAATTTTTAAAATTTTTTTAAATATTTTTTAAAGATTTTATTTATTTATTTGACAGAGAGAGAGAGAGAGAGAGAGAGACATCACAAGTAGGCAGAGAGAGAGGGGGAAGCAGGCTCCCCGCTGAGCAGAGAACCCAATGCAGGGCTTAATCCCAGGACCCTGAGACCATGACCTGAGCTGAGGCAGAGTCCTAACCCACTGAGCCACCCAGGTGCCCCGTGGACAAGGTACTTTTTGAGGACATGAGAGAAATTATATCTTCATGAAAGTAACGTTTAAAATGAAAAAAAAAAAAAACTGAGGGAAGGATATGCAATTTTATCTATGTATTTAATAGTTTAATAATGTGTACATAGGTTATGTTTTAAAGGCAAAAATATATATTATTAAATGAAATGAAAATACAACATATTAAAGTTTGTACGGCCATGCTAAAGCAGTGCTGAGATAAAAATATATACTAACATTGTTTACCATAGAAAAGAGGAAAATTTTTAGATCAATAATTTAAGCTCTCTTCTCAAGAAATTAGAAAAACAACTGCAAAATAAATCCAAATCCAGCAAAAAGTAGCAAATAATGATGACAAGAAAGAAAAAAAAATCACATTTAAATTGAAAATAAGAAAAGATAGACAAAAATTAATGAAATGTATCTGTTTCCTCAAAAACAAAATCAACAAAAAATTGAAAAACATCTAGCAAGACTGGCAATAAATAAGTGTGTGTATGTATGGATATCTGTGTATGCATGTATACGTGTGTGTGTGTGTGTGTGTACATATGAAATGTCCATGTTGAATTCCACTGGCATCTTTTTTTTTTTATTATGTTATGTTAGTCACCATACAGTACATCATCAGTTTTTGATGTAGTGCTTCATGACTCATTGTTTGCATAAAGCACCCAGTGCTCCATGTAATATGTGCCCTCCTTAATAACCATCAACAGGCTAACCCGTCTCCCACATCCCTCCCCTTAAGAATACTTCCCAGTACATAGTTTCTTATGGTTCATCTCCCTCTTTGATTTCCCCCCTTCATTTTCCCCTTCCTTCTCCTAATGTCCTCCATGATATTCCTTATGTTCCACAAATAAGTGAAGCCATATGACAATTGACTTTCTCTGCTTGACTTAATTCACTTAGCATAATCTCCTCCAGTTCCATCCATGTATGATGCAAAAGTTGAGTATTCATCTTTTCTTATTGTTGAGTAATATTCCATTGTGTAAATGGACCATATTTTCTTTATCCATTTGTCTGTTGAAGGGCATTGTGTTTCTTTCCACAGTTTGGTTATTGTGGATATTGCTGCTATGAACATTAGGGTGCATGTGGCCCTTCTTTTCACTACATCTGTATCTTTGGGGTAAACACCTAGTAGTGCAATTGCTGGGTCATAAGGTTTTTTGAGGAACCTCCACCCTGTTTTCCAAAGTGGCTGTACTGATTTGCATTCTCACAAACAGTGTAAGAGGGTTCCCCTTTCTCCACAACCTCTCCAACTTTTGTTGTTTCTTGCCTTGTCAATTTTTGCCCTTCTAATTGGTGTAAGGTTGTATATCAATGTGGTTTTGATTTGAAATTCCCTGATGGCTAAAGATGATGAACATCTTTTCATGTGTCTGTTAGCCACTGGCATCTTTTTGATTGGCACTGTTCTCATGAAAACATTCAGCAGGGTCATTTCACAATGAACACACAATCATTAGCTAACATTTCACTAAATCTTCTTGAACTCCTTAAGAAATCCATCATTTTATAATTGTATATATCAAAGCAGGAATAAGGTATTCACATAATATAAATGTGTGATACACATTTACTGATGTTGATTATGAACTATTGTCAATTACTTAATCAAAATTCCTATTTTATGATACATTTACTTACATTTCTGAAATGTAATACTCTAAATATTACCCTAATATGAAATTAAAGCAAATGAAATTTTATTTTTCTTTTATTATTGTATATCTGGTTATAATTGAACCTATTATTTTAAGCTCAGTGTTCACCAAACTGCTCTATAGATGTAAATGATCCATGAAATTGCCAGAAACTCTAATGGATCCAGAATACACTGTGAGGATCTGTATTGTTTATGTTTTTTAAATTTATGATTAGGAACTTATTTTATTATTTAATTTTTATAGAATTTATTTATTATAGAATGTTAAAAGCAGAAAAAAATTAATCATCAGTGTGGGAAAATCAAAACAGTAGTTCAATTGGTACTCGCTGACAAACCTATATGTCTATAGGAAAGTGGTCAATAGCAAAGTGTCTTCACTTTTTAATCTTAGTGAGAACTACATATAATTCTCTATGAATATTCAAAATATCCCATTTAAAATTAAAACTGAGGTAATATATCTCTCTTAGGACCGATTATTTCTTATCACAAAGATTCCTCTAACTCTAGGAATCTTTTTGTTGCATTGGTCTGACATTGTTTTCTGGAAGACTTAATACCTGAGCTATAAATTTTAGTAAACAAATGTTAATTTATAAAATTTAACATTATGCCTTATAAGATGCATGTAATTGTAAGATACCACAATTCAAAACCATGATTAGGAACAGAACTAGCAAAAATCTTGTATAACAACATTCTTGTAAGATATCCATGATTATATCTGCAAAATTTTGCAAATATTCAAAATCATGAATAGTTCCCAAGACACTAACATATAAGCATCTTATATATAAGAGGAAATATCATATATACATATAATTATATATATTCATATACATCATAAATACATATGCCATATATAGCCTATATCACAAATACTGTATATATGAGGTAGTTATATATCATATATGTTATATATAACATATATAATGTTTCATTATTATATTTTCAGTTATTAACCCCTACTTTTATATATCTAATCTTTTATTAATTTCAAATAATGTATTTTTCTCTCTATCACTTCTAAAATTTATGAAATAATTCTCATGTTTAATGTAGTCATAAATTTATTATTATTATTATTATGACTACTACTATTATTGTTGTTATTATTATCATTGCTGATGTTGCTGTTGGTGTTATTGAGTTCTTCCACACTGGTATGTGTACATATCTTTACATTGTAAGCAAACTGTAAAGTCTTTGGGCAAAGGATACATACTAACACTTTTTGGAAATTCATAGAAGGAAATGAGTAGCAAAATAAAGTTATTCTAAAGTTTATAAATCTAAAAGATCTGTGCTACGGGTATATCCTTACAATGCACATTGTTTTATATTCGGAATAAGCATTTTATCTGTCCTCTAAGAAACATAATTTGGAGTTCTGGTTTTGGTTAGAGCAGAGTAAATTGTATTGGCTATCAATTATAAACTGTAGATAAAATATAAAAAAGAATTGTTAAAGAATAACTCAACATAGGTAGAAATCACAGTAACATCATCCTTGAAAGAAGATAAACAAACTAAATATGTGTTACACTTAGCTATTTTTCCTTATGAATTCTTCCCAGTTCATAGGGCCAAATAAAAGTGTAGAAACAAAAACAGAAACTATTTTACCGAGATGCAAGAATAATGGTCAATGTTTGAAGCTATCAGAGGTATAGGAATTAAAGGGAAATTCCAGAAGAAAGGCAGCCATAGAGTGGATCACCAAAATCTTTATAAAAATTTTCTTCAAGGGGCGCCTGGGTGGCTCAGTGGGTTAAAGCCTCTGCCTTCGGCTCAGGTCATGGTCCCAGGGTCCTGGGATCGAGCCCCGCAGTGGGCTCTCTGCTCAGCAGGGAGCCTGCTTCCTCCTCTCTCTCTCTGCCTGCCTCTCTGCCTACTTGTGATCTCTGCCTGTCAAATAAATAAATAAAATCTTAAAAAAAATTTTTTTCTTCAAATCTATGTTGTACTCTTTAACTATTCAAGCAATTACAAAAATCCAAGGCATCCAGAAAAAAAAAAATTATCAGCTTATCAGTGATTATTTAAGCCACAACCTCTGCTGGGGGAAACAAAAAAAACCAAAACAAACAAACAAGCAAAAACCTTGAGGTTAAAACTTCATCAAAAGCGAGTGGTTTGACAAAAAAAGAAATCTGGCATTTCAGTCTAATGCAAAATGGCTTATCTTTTTTTTTTCTTTTCTTTTGCTTTTTGCTTTTTTTAGAATTAACATATAATGTATTATTTGGTTCAGGGGTACAGGTCTGTGAGCCCTCAGGCTTACATAATTCACAGCACTCACTGTAACACATACACTTCCCAATGTCTATAACCCAGCCACCCTATCCTTACCCTTTCACCCCCCCAGTAACCCTCAGTTTGTTTCATGAGATTAAGAGTCTCTTATGGCTTATCTCCCTCCTGGTCCCATCTTGTTTCATTTTTCCTTCCCTATCCTCCTCATCCCCCTACCCTGCCTCTCAAATTCCATACACACACACACACACACACACACACACACACACACACACACACTGGAATACTATGCAGCTGTCAAAAGAAACAAAGTCTTACAACGATGTTCATGGAACTAGAGGGTATTATGCTAAGTGAAATAAGTCAATCAGAGAAAGGCAATTATTATATGATCTCTCTAATATGAAGAATTCCAAATGGCTTATCTTCAAGTAAGCTCTGGACTAAAGGTTTTTCTGTGAGACAAAGGATAGGTATCTACAAAGCTCCTTTACAAAACCAAAAGCCAGGCCTACCACAAGATCAAGATAATCCTCTGGTAATTTATCTGTCATAACAAAATTCAGCATTTCTTTGTGTAAGAAGAGGCAAAACTAATGCATGGTGGTTAATGTTAGAACAGCAATGGCCATTGGCTGAGGAAAGGATAATCTTTCTCTCAAAAAAGGAAGAAGGGAACTTTCTGTGGTAACATAACTTTTGTATATTTTGCTCTAAATTTGTACATATTTGTCAGAATTTTTCAAACTATGCATTTAAACTCATCACTTTATATATGTAAAATGAACTTCAGTCAAATTTTCATTAAATATGAAAAAAATTCAAAGGCAAATTGAAAGTTTCATATCCATTTAGACCAAAGGATATGAAATTTGCAATTTTACATGTGTGTTTGTGTGTGTGTGTGTGTTGAGCTAAAAGTAGGTAAAAGACAGGTTTGCCATATAATACCTGTAGGAATCAGCAATATTACCCAAATTAAATTTTAGTAATAATTTCACTTTCAACCAGTAAGTAGACACAGGTAAAGCAGAGATGTCTGGCACATCTTAGATGGCCTCCTTCTTTCTACACTGGACACATGCTCCCTGGTAAAGAACAGTAAGTGAATGAGGTCCTAAATGAGGTTCTACACCACGTCACACAGCAGGGAGAATTCATGTCATGAAACATCTCCATCTCTTTAACACAGAGAGTTGAGTACTTACCTGACATTTGCTGTGGATGTAGGCAGCACAATCCATAGATTGCAGGTGTATTTACACAAAACAATCATCAACTAGTAACATACTACTAAGAGCATCTCAAAGATAAAGACTCTTCCCTAGCAAATACTGTTTCACTTGAGGTCTAGTTATCCTGCTTACAATGACATTAGATTGGACCACTTGTATTTTCTTTCCCCTGTGTGTGCCTGATCATATAACTGCAGATAAATGGATCATAGACCAGCTACTTCTTCTTACTTCTAGGTTTTTGTACTAAAAGAAGCCATTCAATAATGCACACCACATTGTATTCCATTTTTAATGGAATTTAGGTTGGAAGCAACTTACAAAGCAATGCTTATTTGTCTTTACTCGGTTTTAATAATGGAAAATCCTCCACAATAGCTAGAAAGAGATTCCTGAATAAACATTGACAAGCAGCAGGTATAGACTTCAGGTAAATTTACAATGAAAATCTAAAATTGTTGAGATTTCATGTGTAGCCTTTCCTTGGGCCTTAAAATGATACTCAATAACATCTACTCTTATTTCTAAGTAAGTCTTAAAAAGAATATATATATACATTTAAAGATTTTATTTATTTATTTGACAGACAGAGATCACAAGCAGGCAGAGAGAGAGAGGGGGGAAAGCAGGCTCCCTGCTGAGCAGAAAGCCTGATGCAGGGCTCTATCCCAGGACACTGGGAAATGACCTGAGCTGAAGGCAGAGGCTTTAACTCACTGAGCCACCCAGGTGCCCCCAAAAGAATATATTTTAATATTACAAAATATAATATTCTGGGAAGTTAGAGAATATGTATACATAATTCTATAAGTATCATCTGAAAAGTGGCCAAATTTAATCAGTTATGCTATTTTCTTTTTATTTTTTATTTAAATATTAACTTCACATTTCTATTATGTTTCATATATAGCGCTTTATGTTTAGAAACCTTTGCTTCCAATTATTTTGATAAAATTTTCAATTGCTTGTCCCGCTAAAATCATAGACATGGAAATGCAATGCTACAAAATCCTTTTTTTTTTCATTTTATTTATTTTTTCAGCATAACAGTATTCATTGTTTTTGCACAACACCCAGTGCTCCATGCAAAACATGCCCTCCCTATTACCCACCACCTGTTCCCCCAACCTCCCACCCCTGACCCTTCAAAACCCTCAGGTTGTTTTTCAGAGTCCATAGTCCCTTATGGTTCGCCTCCCCTTCCAAATTTTTTTTTTTTTAATAAACATATAGTGTATTTTTATCCCCAGGGGTACAGGTCTGTGAATTGCCAGGTTTACACACTTCACAACACTCACCATAGCACATACCCTCCCCAATGTCCATAGCCCCCTCCCCCTCTCCCAATCCCACCTCCCCCCAGCAACTCCCAGTTTGTTTTGTGAGATTCAGAGTCATTTATGTTTTGCCTCCCTCCCAATCGCATCTTGTTTCATTTATTCTTCTCCTATCCCCCTAAACCCCCATGTTGCTTCTCCATGTCCTCATATCAGGGAGATCATATGATAGTTGTCTTTCTCCAATTGACTTATTTCACTAAGCATGATAACCTCTAGTTCCATCCACGTCGTCGCAAATGGCAAGATTTCATTTCTTTTGATGGCTGCATAGTATTCCATTGTGTATATATACCACATCTTCTTTATCCATTCATCTGTTGATGGACATCTAGGTTCTTTCCATAGTTTGGCTATTGTAGACATTGCTGCTATAAACATTCGGGTACACGTGCCCCTTCGGATCACTATGTTTGTATCTTTAGGGTAAATACCCAGTAGTGCAATTGTTGGGTCATAGGGTAGTTCTATTTTCAACATCTTGAGGAACCTCCATGCTGTTTTCCAGAGTGGTTGCACCAGCTTGCATTCCCACCAACAGTGGAGGAGGGTTCCCCTTTCTCCAAATCCTCGCCAGCATCTCTCATTTCCTGACTTGTTAATTTTAGTCATTCTGACTGGTGTGAGGTGATATCTCATTGTGGTTTTGATTTGTATTTCCCTGATGCCGAGTGACGTGGAGCACTTTTTCATGTGTCTGTTGGCCATCTGGATGTCTTCTTTGCAGAAATGTCTGTTCATGTCCTCTGCCCATTTCTTGATTGGATTGTTTGTTCTTTGGGTGTTGAGTTTACTAAGTTCCTTATAGATTTTGGATACTAGCCCTTTATCTGATATGTTGTTTGCAAATATCTTCTCCCATTCTGTCAGTTGTCTTTTGGTTTTGTTAACTGTTTCCTTTGCTGTGCAAAAGCTTTTGATCTTGATGAAATCCCAATAGTTCATTTTTGCCCTTGCTTCCCTTGCCTTTGCCGTTGTTCCTAGGAAAATGTTGCTACGGCTGAGGTTGAAGAGGTTGCTGCCTGCATTTTCCTCAAGGATTTTGATGGAATCCTTTCTCACATTGAGGTCCTTCATCCATTTGGAGTCTATTCGTGTGTGGTGTAAGGAAGTGGTCCAATTTCATTTTTCTGCATGTGGCCGTCCAATTTTCCCAGCACCATTTATTGAAGAGGCTGTCTTTTTTCCATTGGACATTCTTTCCTGCTTTGTCGAAGATGAGTTGACCATAGAGTTGAGGGTCTATTTCTGGGCTCTCTATTCTGTTCCACTGATCTATGTGTCTGTTTTTGTGCCAGTACCATGCTGTCTTGATGATGACAGCTTTGTAATAGAGCTTGAAGTCCGGAATTGTGATGCCACCCACTTTGGCTTTCTTTTTCAATATTCCTTTGGCTATTCGAGGTCTTTTCTGGTTCCATATAAATTTGAGGATTATTTGTTCCATTTCTTTGAAAAAAATGGAGGGTATTTTGATAGGGATTGCATTAAGTGTGTAGATTGCTTTAGGTAGCATGGACATTTTCACAATATTTATTCTTCCAATCCAGGAGCATGGAACATTTTTCCATTTCTTTGTGTCTTCCTCAATTTCTTTCATGAGTACTTTATAATTTTCTGTGTATAGATTCTTAGCCTCTTTGGTTAGGTTTACTCCTAGGTATCTTATAGTTTTGGGTACAATTGTAAATGGGATTGACTCCTTAATTTCTCTTTCTTCTGTCTTGTTGTTGGTGTAGAGAAATGCAACTGATTTCTGTGCATTGATTTTATAGCCTGACATGTTACTGAATTCCTGTACAAGTTCTAGCAGTTTTGGAGTGGAGTCTTTTGGGTTTTCCACATATAGTATCATATCATCTGCGAAGAGTGATAGTTTGACTTCTTCTTTACCAATTTGGATGCCTTTAATTTCTTTTTGTTGTCTGATTGCTAAGACTAGGACTTCTAGTACTATGTTGAATAGCAGTGGTGATAATGGACATCCCTGCCGTGTTCCTGACCTTAGCAGAAAAGCTTTCAGTTTTTCTCCATTGAAAATGATATTTGCGGTGGGTTTTTCATAGATGGCTTTGATAATATTGAGGCATCAGCGGCATCAGAAGAAAGCTGGGGTGGCAATCCTTATATCAGATCAATTAGATTTTAAGCCAATAACTATAATAAGAGATGAGGAAGGACACTATATCATACTCAAAGGGTCTGTCCAACAAGATCTAACAATTTTAATTATCTATGCCCCTAACGTGGGAGCAGCCAACTATATCAACCAATTAATAACAAAATCAAAGAAACACATCAATAATAATACAATAAGAGTAGGGGACTTGAACACTCCCCTCACTGAAATGGACAGATCATCCAAGCAAAAGATCAACAAGGAAATAAAGGCCTTAAATGACACACTGGACCAGATGGACATCTCAGATATATTCAGAACATTTCATCCCAAAGCAACAGAATACACATTCTTCTCTAGTGCACATGGAACCTTCTCCAGAATAGATCACATCCTGGGTCACAAATCAGGTCTCAACTGGTATCAAAAGTTTAGGATCATTCCCTGCATATTTTCAGACCACAATGCTCTGAACCTAGAACGCAATCACAAGAGGAAAGCTGGAAAGAACCCAAATATATGGAGACTAAGCAGCATCCTTCTAAAGAATGAATGGGTCAATCAGGAAATTAAAGAAGAATTGAAGAAATTCATGGAAACAAATGATAATGAAAACACAACAGTTCAAAATCTGTGGGACACAGCAAAGGCAGTCCTGAGAGGAAAATATATAGCGGTACAAGCCTTTCTCAAGAAACAAGAAAGGTCTCAAGTACACAACCTAACCCTACACGTAAAGGAGCTGGAGAAAGAACAAGAAAGAAACCCTAAACCCAGCAGGAGAAGAGAAATCATAAAGATCAGAGCAGAAATCAATGAAATAGAAACCAAAAAAAAAAAAAAAATAGAAAAAATCAATGAAACTAGGAGCTGGTTCTTTGAAAGAATCAATAAGATTGATAAACCCCTGGCCAGACTCATCAAAAAGAGAAAAGAAAGGACCCAAATCAATAAAATCATGAATGAAAGAGGAGAGATCACAACTAACACCAAAGAAATACAGACAATTATAAGAACATTCTATGAGCAACTCTACGCCAACAAATTTGACAATCTGGAAGAAATGGATGCATTCCTAGAGACATATATACGACCACAACTGAACCAGGAAGAAATAGAAAACCTGAATAGGCCCATAACCAGTATGGAGATTGAAACAGTCATCAAAAATCTCCAAACAAACAAAAGCCCAGGGCCAGATGGCTTCCCAGGGGAATTCTACCAAACATTTAAAGAAGAACTCATTCCTACTCTCCTGAAACTGTTCCAAAAAATAGAAATGGAAGGAAAACTTCCAAACTCATTTTATGAGGCCAGCATCACCTTGATCCCAAAACCAGAGAAGGATCCCACCAAAAAAGAGAACTACAGACCAATATCCTTGATGAACACAGACGCAAAAATTCTCACCAAAATACTAGCCAATAGGATTCAACAGTCCATTAAAAGGATTATTCACCACGATCAAGTGGGATTTATTCCAGGGCTGCAGGGTTGGTTCAACATCTGCAAATCAATCAATGTGATAGAACACATTAATAAAAGAAAGAACAAGAACCATATGATACTCTCAATAGATGCTGAAAAAGCATTTGACAAAGTACAGCATCCCTTCCTGATAAAAACTCTTCAAAGTGTAGGGATAGAGGGCACATACAAAATCCTTTTGATTGCAGCAATAATATTGATAAAATATCTTATTTCACAAAGTAAAGAATGCTGAAATTATGCTTCTTAATTATATTTTAAGCTGTTTATTCAACCATGGATTTATTGACCCATATCTACCACTCTCAACTCCAGCTATTCTTTTTTCAGTTCTCCAAACATTCTAGTTCAGAAACTTTGTAAATGGCATTTCTTTGTATTTATCCTTCAGATCACAACTTCTCCAAGTATAATTTCCTTGGGACTTTAACTAGGTAAGAACATCCACTTTGGCATTTTACTGGGACCTGTACTTCCTTATTAGCATTTGGCAGTGTTTTAATAATGTCTTTTATTTGTATAATTCACAATATCTAACACAGCTCCTAGTGTGTAAGCTCCATGAAGGCTGTGGATGCATTTCATTACTTCACATTTTTATTCTTGGCATCTAACACAGACCTGGTTCACTGAAGTTGTTCAGGAAGCCCATACTTAGAGAGGCAGAGACAGAAACAGAGACAAAGATGAAAGAAAGAGAGAAAGAGAGAGTGAGGGACTGAAGGAGAGGGAGGGAGGGAAGGAAAGAGGAAGAGGTAGGAAAGAAGGCAGACAGGCAAGAAGGAAGGAATGTTGAAAACTTAAATGTGTCCATGTTGTTAAGTATCAACAGACAGGAGAGAGTAATTGCCCTCTGTGAGCTTGGGCATTCACTAAAACTTAACTTCTACATTGGAAGAGAAAAAAAATACATTTCTCTAATATTTTTCATTTCACAAATTCTTGCATAGGGTTAACTAAGTTTTATTCAGATTTAGGTTGATTGTGCCCTCCCGAAGTCTACATATTGAAGTCCTAACCTCTGATGCCTTAAAATGTAATCATATTTGGAGATAAGGTCTTTTTTTCATTATTTTGGGGGGAGGTATTTTCAATAACTGAAACAAAACAGATCAAAAACCACAGATTCTAGAAGAACCATTTGTTCTTGTCAGTCTTATACCTCTCCCCCAACTTGACTCTGGCCTCTCATCAGGCCTTACATTTAAGAGCTATGTCTCTGAAGACATCCTTGTTGACAACACTTTTGTCCAAAGGGATATCCACAGAGTACATTTGTGGGCATGAGGTGATTGTAGTTATAAACTTTCACAAAATATTTGATCTTTGACCTCTTGGCAAATATCTTCTCATCCATGGCAGGTGTCACTTTGCAGAGATAGCAGTCAGTTCCAGCCACCAGAGCATGGCATGTGCAGACATGTCTGAAGTGCCATCATCAATGTTCTTCACAATGACTGACTGCTTTGTGTCCAGAATAGCATCAGGCCAGGACCAGCATCAAATTCCTGGGTCTCATGAACTCGCCCATTTTGAAACCAGTCACTCAAACCTAGAGAAGAAAAGAAGAAACGCCACTTCCATTCAAGATAAGGTCTTTAAGGGGGTGATTAAGTTAAAATGAGTTTTTTAAGGTGAGTTTTTAAGACTGGTGTGTTCTTTTTTTTTTTTTTTAAGATGAGAGGGAAAGAGCCTTTTTTTTTTTTTAAGATTTTATTTATATATTTGACAGAGAGAAAGAGCACAAAGCAGGGGGAGCAGCAGGCAGATGGAGAACTAGGGTCCTGGCTGAGAAAGGAGTCCCATGTGGGACTCGATGCAAGGACTCCAGGATCATGACCTGAGTCAAAGGGGGAGGCCCAACCATGTGAACCACCCAGCATCCATCTGATGTCCTTATAAGAAGAGGAAATATGGTAAGTGCCAGAAACTTGTGTGCACAGAAGACAGACCATGTAAGGACACAGTGAGTTCTTGGCCAGTTGCAACACAAGGAGAGAAGCCTCAGAAGAAGGATTAGTTTCTTCTGAGGCTTCTCTCCTTGTGTTGCAACTGGCCAAGTTAATTCCTCCAACATCTTGACCTTGGACTTCTAAACTCCAGAATTTTGAGAAATGAATTCCTATTGTTTAAGCCACCTAATCTGTGATACTTTGTTATGACAGGCCTAGAAAACAAATACACTTACCCAATCTACTCAGTACTCAATATGATATATGTTCTAATTATAATTTTTATATGGGCTACAGAAACAAAAAATAACACTTAAATAAATATTTAAATGGAATTTCAGATATAGTTATTGAAAAAATATTTTGTATTCTTAAAATATTTGCGTTTTTTTTTTTTTTTTTAATTTACGTGTGTGTGTTTTAGAGTGAGTATGTTTGTATATGCCTGGGTGTCGAGGAAGGAGAAAAATGACTTTGGCTAAGGAGCATTTAATGCCAAATAAAATATAATTGTGTATTTGCACCTAAAATATTATGCCTTAAATATTAATAAATCTATCATTCTCAGCATGCAACATGGAATAAATGCCAAAAATCAATCTTTTAATAGGCATAAACAAAGAAAAAATGAAATAATTAATAGTTTGTAAGTCTTCCATCTCTAATTCAAAAATCGGTCAGATTGTTTATTATTTCATTAATTTTCACTTTAGTAAGACATCAAAGCCTTGCACTCTGCCTGTTTTGAAGTATATATGTGTTTACAACTAAAAAATGAGAATACATCTTGACATCTTAGATGTTCTTGCAAAACCAGTAAATGAAGAGTCATACCACCTGTGTTATTCTAACTAACGGCTTAAAATAATGTGGAAATCATAAGATTATAATTTTAAATAACAATTCATTTCTAAATTCTCTTTTTACAAAATAAATTTAGAAGAGATAATATAAATTCTTTAATTTGATTTGCAAGTCCTGTGATAACTTTTAAGACAACATTAAGATAACATCTCTATCATGCAAGGTTGTCAGAGGAATATAGCAAAGAAAATCAAATAGCAGTTCAGAGAACTTACTAGACTTTTCTGGGACACAGAAATGTTAAAGAAATCAGATATGCCAGAGGGACACATCATGCTTTAAAATAAATTCTATTTAAGGAAGGCAACCTATATAGCAGTTTTCTGATCTTTTTCTTTCTTTCCTTTACTTTTTTTAAACTAGTTTCTCACAATACTCTCGGACAAGATTTATTAGCACAGGATTTAAGTTAGTTGTCTAAACTTCAAAATTCTATTTTGTAGGCTACTAGAGGCTATTCATTAGCATACTGTGAAGCATGTCATAAATAATTTAAACTATAGTTGTCAAGATAAATGAAAAAAATCAATTTATGCTGCACTACCCTTAATTTTTTATTGTGCATGGATTTGCTTGCTTACTAATCTACAAAATCTAGTAAATCACAGTCCCTGTCATTTTAGTGAATTAATCTGCATCATTTCAACTTGACTGATTATGTCGAAGGAATACCATCAAGAATCTTGGACTGTTATGTAGATATTGTTTTTAAAATGAATGTAAATACTTTTTTAAGCGATGTTCAATAAACTCCAGGAAGTAATAAAGGTAAAATAATCAAACGGATTAGTAAAAGTGATTTTCCATGATTCAGGAAATTTTAGAATGACAAATTTTTTTTTAAAGATTTTATTTATTTATTTCACAGAGAGAGATCACAGTAGGCAGAGAGGCAGGCAGAGAGAGAGAGAGAGAGAGGGAAGCAGGCTCCCTGCTGAGCAGAGAGCCTGATGCGGGACTCGATCCCAGGACCCCGAGATCATGACCTGAGCCGAAGGCAGCGGCTTAAACCACTGAGCCACCCAGGCGCCCCTAGAATGACAAATTTAAGACAAGAAATGGAAAAAAGAATATCAAATAAACTCAAAATGTATTAACTGGAAAAAAAAAAGTAAGCCGTCTATTTTTACTGTTGAGGATTAGCAAGTAGCAGAGATAATCTAGACTCCAAAAATACAAATTAGATTAAAAAAAAAGATTCTAGCTTAGTGTGTTAAGTGGAGAACCAATAAAAAGTTCTAGAATTCATTTTTAGTTATGTAACTTACTCAACACGCGTCCGTGAGTTAATTGTTTTTAACTTGTATTTTAAAGAAAAGTTGCTCTTACCTTTCATTTCTTGCCATGATCTTTTGTCACAATGCGTTCTTTGATGTTCACTTTAAACTTGGCGTTCATTTTAGGATCAATCTCGGACAATTTGAATCTTATCAGTCTATCAGTTACTGACTGAGAAACTTTTGGTTTTAAGGATCCTCTGCTATGAAATTTTTCCCTAGAAGTGGTAAGTAAGACATTTTCATGACTGCCTTTGGGCAAGAACTCTATAGTTAAATACATACATGTTAGTGTATTTTATATGAAAGATAGCATACTCTTAGGAATAAGACTTTGCTTGGACTTTACAGTATTTTGTATGAATTTAGCACCCCTATTCAAGATAACAGTAGCCTGTTCCTTTTTTTTCCCTTTATACAGTTTCATAAAATAGAATTTTCAGTTTGAGACAATTACCTCAGAGCTAGATACGATTTGAACCACTGCCAAAGGACAATTTCCTGCTTTGTAAATATTCTATGGAAGCATATTCTCAAATTTCATAGAAAGCCAATTGAATCTGACTAAAGATGTAATTTGGTGAATAAATATAACACAACAAATACAATACATGATTAGTACAATACCATTTCATACAAGCTTGGTCGAATATATGCATTTAAGCTGTTACTCATTGGGCTGGAGAATCCAGTATAGCAGAAAGCATATCAATTTTTTGAAAAATTAAGTTGGCAATTTCTGGTTCTGCATGTAAGGAGAGTGGAAGTCCCATCCTAACAAAACGTAAAAAGCTAAACAGGTTGAAAAATCAAAAAATCTTCTTGGATAAGAGAGGTGAGGACTCGCAACAAACTCTGCCCCCAGGCTTAGGAAGAAAGACAGGCAAATGTCAAGAGTCTGCTTACATCAGCAGAGACTCGGGAGTAGAACCTCGATGGGACTTAGTACCGGAAGGTAGGAAAACCTGAACTGAGGTAATTGACAAATCTCTGGAGACTCAGTGTAAACATCTCTGAGAGTTAAAAATCCAGAGAGCCATAGTAATAGGGGAATCCCCCACACTTTGATGAGTTTTGTATCCAGCGGTACCAGATTCTTACAGTAAATATAGGAGAAAGATCCCTTTATGCTTCAGAGGATACAACGGGTAAGGAACTATCTTTAAATGCACGGAGTACATTCCTGCCTTCAGGATAAACTAGCTAAGGATAGATAGCCTTATTTGCTGGAGTAACATAGCCTAAGTAAGCCAGAGAAAGAATCAACTCTCTTCTACTCTACCTGTATCTACTCTACCTCTATCTATCCTGTACCACCTAAGTGGGGAGAGGGGTTTAAACAAAAACTGAGAAACATTTGTGAAGTTTTCAGAGATTCACTGAAAAGACTGAGACCTAATCATAGATTTATAAAACACCTCCCCTCCCCACATCTCACTGCCACATTACTACAGACCTATTTCCTTATGCTCAGTACCTCAAGTCTACCTACCAAGAAAAAATTAAAATGCAGACCAAAAGGCAAAAAACACAATATGAAAAAATAGAACAAGCCTCAGAACCAGAGATGGCCAGGATATTGGAATTATCAAACCAGGAATTTTAAACTACTATGATTAATATACTGAGGGCTGTAATGGGGAAAAAAAGCAGAATGCAATAGCAGATGGGCAATGTAAGCAAAGAGATGGAAGTCCTGAAAGAATTTTTCTTATATGCTAGAGATCAAACAAAACAACAGCACTGTAACCAAAATGAATAATATCTTTGGTGGCTTTGTTAGTAGACTGTTAGAGCTGAGGAAAGAACTTCTGAGCTTGAGAGTATATTGACAGAAGCTCCAAAACTGAAAAGCAGAGAGAGAAAACACTGAAAAACATAGAATCGGATATCCAAGAACTGTAGGACCATGCTGAAAGGGAAAACATACATGTAATGGGAATACCAGAAAGAGAATAAAGAGAGAAATGAAAGAAATATTTGAATTGAGAATTTCTCCAAATGAATGTCACACCAAACCACAGAGAACACAAATCAGGATAAATGCAAAAACACAAACAACAACAACAACAAAATAGCCCTGCACCTAGGCATATCATTTTCAAACTACAGAAAAGCAAAAATAAAGAAAAAATCCTGGAAGAAGCCAGAAGGGAAAAAATAAAACAAAACAAAACAACAAGAACAACAAACTTAACCTACAGAGGAAAAAAGATAAGCATTACATCTGACCTCCCCTGCAAAAACATGCAAGCTTATAAACAAGAAGAAAGTGGAGTGAAACAAAGTGCTGACAGAAAAAAACCCCACCAACCTAGAATTTTGCTTCATGGGAAATTATCCTTTAAGGGTGAAAGAGAAATACTTTCTCAAAAAATAAAAATTGAGGTAATTTTTTGGCCAGTAGACCTGCCTTGCAAGAAGTATTAGAGGAAGTTCTTTAGGGAGAAGGAAAATAATTCATGAGAAATGAAGATCTATTTAAAGAAAGGATGAGCAAAGAAGGAATAAGTGAAGATAAAACAAAAACTTTTATTTTTCTTACTCTTACTTGATCTATCAGATAACAGCTTGTTCAGAATAATGATAGCAATAATGTATTCACTTAAATATGCTTATTGATAAGTAAAATGAAGGGCAGCAATGATAACAAACGACAGAATTGGCAGTTCAGTTAGATACAGCTGAGAACAGATGTTTCTGACTGTAAGGAAGCATGGGAACCACGTTTCAAACAGTGGGGAGAAATGCGGGGGAACATGCATACATTCTATGACTGCTACCCCATGGTAATCTAGAGCTTCATTTTAATACATTTACACTGTGGTCTGGACTCCACCTTGAGATGGGTGGCTGCCATGACAGTTCCAACAAGGACCGTATAGGGTCAAAAACCTCCCCTCCTGACAGGTAGGAGGAGCGCATCAGGTGACTGACTGTGATCCAAGTTAAGGAACTGCCCTAGCTATGACCTGTAACATTCAAAAATAAAAAGAAAAGATGACTGACCCCAATTGTAACTGCTATCTGGGCCATCCCTCTCTTCCATCATGAGAGTGTACTTCACACTTTATAAACTTTCTGATAAACTCTTGCTTGCTTGAGAGTTTGGCTCTGAATTCTTTCTAGGACAAACTCAAAAACAGAGGTCAGTGCAGATACAGGGAGAGACCTTCCACTAACACAAAGGATGGAAGGGAGGAATTAGGATTGCTTTGTTATAAACTACTCACACTGCTTGTAAGTGGCATAGTGCTATTTGAAAGAAAATTGGGATTAATAGTTAACATACATTGAAAACTCTTGGTAAATTTTTTTCTTCAGGTTGAATACTGACCTATTGTTGTATCCTCCAGTTTACTGACTTTTTGTTCAGTCATCTTCTGTCTGTGACTAAGCCAATTCAGTGTATAGTGTATCTTAATTGTCAAATGCTTTCATTTTTCAGTTTGATTATTTCCCGTTGGTCCTTTTTCACATTTTTTTTGATGATACTACCGTTTTTCAATAACTAGGAACATTTTTGTTTCTATGTCATTCAGCCTGGTTGTAATAATTTAGAATTCTTAAGTGCTAATTCACAATAAGGATCATCTCAGAGTCAGCCTCATTGATTCTCTTTTTTCCTTTGGAAGAGAGAAATTCTTGTTTCTTTTGGTCAAGTAATTTTCATTGTATCTTGGGCATTATCAATGTTATAAGATATGCTGGAATCTTTTATGTTCTTTTGAAGAAAGTTGATTTTATTTTTTAGTAACTCTTTTAAAAGATTGATTTATTTATTTAAGAGAGAGAGAGAGCAAGGGGAGGGGCAAAGGGAGAGGGAGAGATTGAATCCTCAAGCAGACTCCCCACTGAGCACGGAGATGACATTGGGCTCAATCCCACTTGTGATGATGACCTGAGTCAAAATCAAGAGTTGGGCACTTAACCGACTGAGCCATTGAGGCTCACCACGTTGATTTTATTTTTTAAAGAAACAATTGACTACTTTGGACACAAACAACGAAATCCATCTCTTGAGCTTCAATTCAAGTCTGGTGAGTCTGTCCCATACTTGAGTGATTCAGGTATAAATCATCAATTTTTGCAGAATAATATATGATAATTTGAGATCCCCCCTCTCTGGCTCTCTGCTTTCTAGGGTTCCCTCCTCATTCTCCAACAACTGTGGGGTAGCCCGGAATCTCTTGTTCAGTTCTTGAATGCAGAACAAGAGCAGATTCTCTCTAGATTTCTAATTACCATTTGCCATACTGCTAGGACTTGGCCTTCTGGTGGAAAACCTGTAAAAAGTAGAAACTCATGTTTGCTTATTACATTCTTCCAGCTTGATACTATTCAAAACTGTCTCTTGTTGTTTACTCTCTAGTAACTTGGCATTTGTTTACTATATGTACTTGGCAGTTTATAATTGCTGAGGCGATTCTACCTCTGAAACTAATAATATAGTATGTGTTGACTAAATTGAATTTAAATAAAAAATTAAAAAATATAATCTCAGGGCACCTGGGTGGCTCAGTGGGTTAGAGCCTCTACCTTTGGCTCAGGTCATGATCTCTGGGTTCTGGAATCAAGCCCCACATCAGGCTCTCTGCTTGGCAGGGAGACTGCTTCATCCCCCCAACCCTGCCTGCTCTCTGCCTACTTGTGATCTCTGTCTGTCAAACTAAAAAAAAAAGAAAATCTTTAAAAAAAAAAAAAGTAATCTGCCCTTTGCACACCTACCTCTATAATCTCTATAATTTCATCTTAGATAAACGTTCCTGTGACTCCAGTGGAGTTACAGAAAGCTATGTGATATTTGCACTTCTTGGAAAACTTTGAATCCCATAAATAACTGATATTGTGTATTTTATCTGTCAGCTGTATGTTGAAGTTAAGTTGGCTCATACAGAGTTAGTAAATGAAATCATCCTTGAATATATGAAATTTGTATTAATACTTCCCTCTCTATATCAAGTAATTATAATATTTTTGGTAAATGTGAATTAGCAAATGATCTCCTAAATATAATTTTCCTTAATTAAATCCATAAAGGGAATAACATTTTGAGAGATAATATATTTTTAAATGTGTTCTTTAAATAAAGCTTTGCACTGAACTCTCAATTCTAGGACTAAGAAAAGAAAAAAATCCATGAATTAGTAAACTATTTCATTAATAAAAAAGGAAAAATTTGTGCATAGATTATACATCATCTTCTGACATGACAGAATGTCTAAAATTTGGAAAACAGACGGAAGTCTAAAGAAGAGAGCTCTGTAATCTGGATTTCAAATAAAATTTCTCTAGTATATTTCTGTATATTCTTCCACTAATATTTCAGTTTTAATAGTTAAAACATCTCTCATTTCTGAATCTTGATGTCTACATGTCAATACCTTCAGATTTATCAATTCAAATTATTTTCTACATATACTGTCTCTAATAATTGTATATACATCCTTTCATATGCATCACACTTCAATACTCCTTTCTACTAAAAAATGCCTCTGTTTAACTGTTGGACTAGTCAGCATCCTAAAATACCAAAAACAAAGCAAAGCAAAACAAAACAAAAAACCTAAACCAGTGACTAGGCATCGAAGCTGTAATGAAAAAAATAACCAAAATATATAAATAAAGTTTTTTATTAAACTTTTCACATTTAAAATATTTCATTTTTTTTGTTGATGATTTGATATCTCTAGGCTATACCTGATTAATTCTGTATAGGGAGTCAGTCTTTATTTTCAAGGATCTTATCAGTATGTGTTTAGTTCAGCTCACATTTTCTTTTCAAAATATTTGGATGATTATAAAAGAGTGTGAAGTGTAAATTTGCAAAAGAAGATTTCAAGAAAGCCAGCATATATGAACACAAATCCATACTCACTGCTTAGCAATGAAGTGAAAATGAAAGGGAGAAAATGATACTCAAGATTTCACCTTAAAAACTAGAAATAATTTAAGATTCCTGTATTAGACAGTAGAAAGTAAGACATTTCCAGGTTATTCAGGTTATCATATACAGTAAAAATATATAAACTATAAATGTGGTAAAATAATTAAGCAATGCTATGTTATAGTATACATGTTATCAAAGTTTATGGTACCTTTTCATTTTGTATATGATACATACATGATATGTGATGCATACATACATATATATATATTATATATATATATGTGTGTATATATATATATAATATAGAATCTTTTGAGAATGGGGGTTCTTGGGTGACTCAGTCATTAAGCATCTGTTTTTGATCCCAGGGTCCTGGGGTCTAGTCCCGCATTAGGATCCCTGCTGAGCAGGAAACCTGCTTCTCCCTCTCCCACTCCCTCTGTTTGTGTTCCCTCTCTCACTGTGTCTCTCTCTGCCAAATAAACAAATAAATAAATCTTAAAATTTTTTTTTGAGAATGTATTCTATAATAATATAACCATATAGCCAAAATAGTATTTTATAAAAGGAAAAGTTGTAATCTAAAGAAAGTATAATTTTGGGGTGCCTGGGTGGCTCAGTGGGTTAAAGCCTCTGCCTTCAGCTCAGGTCATGATCCCAGAGTCCTGGGATCGAGCCCCTCATCGGGCTCTCCGCTCAGCGAGGAGCCTGCTTCCTCCTCTGTCTCTGCCTGCCTCTCTGCCTCCTTGTCTGTCAAATAAGTAAATAAAATCTTAAAAAAAAAAAGAACTGTTTAAAGAAAGTATAATTTTATTAATTATGGTAAAATTATATGATAGATTATACTAAGCTTTCAAAAATGATTGTTTTGAAGAATATGTAACATCAGGATGCCTGGGTGGCTCAGTCAGTTAAGCATCTGCCTTCGGCTCAGGACATGATCCCAGGGTCCTGGATAGAGTACTGTATGGGGCTCCTTGCTCAGCAGGGAAAAGATAACATCACAGAACTATGCTCATAATATATGATTAAGTAATAGAACTGGGGGCACTTGGTTGGCTCAGCTGGTTAAGCATCTGCCTTTGGCACAGGTCATGATCCCAGTATGTTAGGATTGAGTACCCACCCCTCACACCACCACCCCCGGCTCCCGCACTGAGCTCCCTGCTCAGTGGGGAGCTTGCTTCTTCCTCTCCCTCTGCCCCTCTCCCATCTTGTCTGCTCTCTCTCTCTCTCTCTCTCTCTCACACACTTTCTCTTCAAATAAATAAATAAAATCTTCAAAAAAAAGTAATAAAACTGGTTGTAAAATGCTACAAAATAATTGTAGTAATGCATGTATAACATTTAAGTGCCCTTTTCTGATTTTTACACAATAAGCATGCATTACTTATTATCAAAGAAAAATAAAGAAACTTTCTAACTAATACATCAGGCAGGTGGAATTATTACACAGGTAATTTAACCTCAACTGATACATATGTAATTAGGAATTCTAGCCTAGAAATAAAAAGTGAAATACTATAAAACATATATAAATGTACTTTTCCTTAGGGTAATTTACATTCTGCATATTTATTTTGGACTAGGAATATACTTAGGAAAAAATGTTGGTGCAAATTATTGGATCTGTAATTCCATATTAACTCATAGATATTTATTACCATTATAATCAGAAACCACATTGTGAATTAGCCCCAGGAAACAAAATATATACAACTCCTTTATTTAATACCAGGGTAGTCATTTCACAGTCATTTCCATGCATATGGAAAAAGCATGCAGACTTTACCTGAGTATCTACTGATTATTTACTTAGTCAACCCTTACTATGTTTTATACACTAACATAGCTGTTGAGTATACAGTGGTAGAAAGGAGATCTATAATTCCTTCTCTGAAGAAGCTTAATATATAGAGAGATTCAGACAATGAACAAATGAATATACTTAGTATATTCCATATTGCAAAAGGTTCCATAAAATAATAAATCAGGATGAGGCGATACAAAATGATATACATAGGCAGGCAGGGTTCCATACCTACATGGGTGGGGTTGTGGGAGACATGACGTTAAAAGGGTGGTCAAGGATGGCTCTTTGATGTCTTGATAATTGTTGAAAATATGATCAAAATACTTGTCTTAATTTTCAAAGATCAGTAAAACAGTGGTAATTTTGGCTAACTAAAGACAAAATAAGGGAGGAAGGAAGGAAGGAAGGACGGACACTTCCTCATGCATGGAAAGAAGTGGAGTTCCACCACAGACCTTAGCACAAAACTATTTTTAAACTAGAAAAGTATAGTTGTTGAGGTAGCTGGTGAAAGTTTCTTGAAGGTTCTCTCTGAGGGGAGAGGTTCTCTCCTTCGTGTGCCTTAGCTTCACACTCAAAGCTATTCTTTTCTTCTTCTCTCTATATTAATCTTTATAACTTGTCCTGTAAAAGATGGGAGTTTGCTCTCTCTTAAAGACTCTCATGAGATTTCAGGTTTTTATTAGCTCTCTGTTTTGGACAGATGACTAGGATTTTTTTTTTTTAAGATTTTACTTATTTATTTGACAGAGCAGAGGGGGAGGGGGAAGCAGGTTCCCCACTGAGCAGAGAGCCTAATGTGGGGCTTGATTCCAGGACCCTGAGATCATGACCTGAGCCGAATGCAGAGGCTCAACCCACTGAGCTACCCAGGCACCGCAGATGACTAGGATTTTGATTTCTTTGGTTATCTAATTGCTTGAAAATTGTGGTAAGCTCCTAATATTCCTGATACTTGTCAATTTTGTGCACCAACCAACCAAACACAAATGTTTTATCTGAGCATAAAGCATTTCAGTCTTTGTTTTCTCCTTTGTTTCTTTTTTCTCCCATGCTATTTTCCTCAACAAAATGACATTTTTTTAAACCATCTGGAAGGCCACATTCTTAAACTGAAGTTTGACAAAAGGCTGATTTACTTTATCCAACTGAGATATTTTGCAAAGTTTTCACTTTCTAAGCCCTTTTACTTTTTTTTCAATGTTGTTGCTGTAACAGTTATTATTATAATTTCCTCTTTGGGGCCTAGAACCAGACAGACTTTCAACTTGAAATGCTTTTGATCTTTAAATTCTATTTCTCTCTGCACTTAAAAAACAATTTCTTCCTTGAGCTATTTATTATAATATTTTGCCTAAAGTATGCAGTAATAGCCAAACCCAGTAGCACACTAATCAGTCTAACAATTTCTCTTAGAGATACAGCCTCAGTATATTTCATTTGCCTTGAAAATCATCACAGGAGACAGTTTTACCAGTGTTTGCTTACATAAGAAACATCTCTCCCCTTCCATTCAGAAAGATCTATTTCTTTGTCCTCTCCCTCCAGAACACCAAACCAGTGGCACGAAATCTACCAAGGAGGTTCCATAATGTTTGTTATCAGTTTCTCTAATAAGGCTATACCAGTACTTTCATATATACGTTTTAAAATCTCAGTGGCTTAGCCCCATCTAAAACCACATATATAGTATTAGTACTATTTCAAGAGTCATGAAAGACCTTACTTCCTTTTTCTTCTCTCTAACATGTGAGGACACAAGTCTATAGTCTGCAACCTAGAAAAGGAATCTCACTGGAACTCAACCATCCTAGCACCCTGATTATAAACTTACTCTAGTTCTAAAGTTCTATGTATATGTGTATATATGTATATACATAGAACTTTACATATATACATATATATACATATATATACATATATACATATACATAGAACTTTACATATATACATATATATACATATATACATATACACATATACATATATATACATATACATAGAACTTTACATATATACATATATACATATATACATATATACATATACATAGAACTTTACATATATACATATATACATATACATATATATACATATACATAGAACTTTAGAACTATATATACATATATATATATAGAGAGAGAATATGTATAGAACTATAGTATACTTCTATAGTTTTAGGTTCTAGAACTATAGGAAATATATTTCTATTGCTTATGAGTCACCCAGTGTACGGCATTCTGTTAGTGGTCAGACATTGATTTAAAACAGCAGAGGGGCGCCTGGGTGGTTCAGTGGGTTAAGCCTCTGCTTTTGGCTCAGGTCATGATCTCAGGGTCCTGGGATCGAGACCCACATTGGGCTCTCTACTCGGCAGGGAGCCTGCTTCCTCCTCTCTCTTTCTCTGCTTGCCTCGCTGCGTACTTGTAGTCTCTATCTGTTCAAATAAATAAATAAGAAATCTTTAAAAACAAATTTTTAAATTTAAAATTTAAAATTTTTAAATTTTAAATTTAAAGAAATCTTTAAAAACAAAAAAATCCCAGCAGGCCTGATATTGACTTAAAGAGGAATTAAACATCACCAGAAATGTTAAACCAGATGTAGAATATCATTTACAAGAACATTTATTGGAATTTGATGAGTAATTTTTATATGGATATGTGAAGAAATTGTTATCTCCAAGAGTTACAAATTGTTGTCTAAGAATAATGTTTTGTTTAACTCTAGAGCATTGCTTTCCTTTTTTTTTTTTTAAAGATTTTATTTATTTATTTGAGAGAGAGTAAGTGAAGCATGAGCAGGAGGAGGGGCAGAAGGAGAAGCAGACTCCTTGTTGGACAGGGAATCCAAGATGACACTTGATCCCAGGACCCTGGATCATGACCTGAGGTAAAGGCAAGTGCTCAAACAACTGAGTCTCCCAGGCACCCCTAGAGCTCTTCTCTTTTTGAGTCATACTAGATTACTTGTCCTCATTCTCCAAATCTTTTCACATACAGAACTCAGTGTATTTATCTAAAAACAAAAGGTTTACAGCTGTTTTTTTTAAAAAAATATTTCAGATTCTCCCTGTGATATGTAAAGCTGGAAAGAGCATGAATACCATCCTAACAATAAGAAAAAACTAGATCAATTATAAAATCACAAGTTATCTTGCATTCACCAGAGAATGGAGGTTATTGCACAAATGAGTAGTTTGATGTCAGAAAATATGGGTTTATTTCCCATGGGATCTGAGCAGTGACCCACAGTGGCAGAGGAGGAAGAGACATGGATACTATACAAGTATGTAGTAAGTTATAAGAACTCATCTACATTTTTTAAAAAGATTTTACTTATTTATTTGAGAGAGAGAATACTAGCAAGGAGTAGGAGAAGTAGGCTCCCATCTAAACAGGGAGGCTGACCTGGGGCTTGATCCCAGGACTCTGGGATCATGACCTGAGCTGAAGGCAAATGCTGAACTGACTGAGCCACCCAGGTCCCCCTCGTCTATATTTTTAACAAATGGCTAAAAGCTGAGAATATCCTAGCTGTGTGTATATAGACTGTGGGAGCTGCAGAAACAGTGGAGCTTACTTCTTCACAGGCTCTTTCGAGCATGGCTACCCACCATGTATTCACTGGAATGTTTGGAGACAGGGATATGGAGAAGTATCTCATCTCTCAGTGACTTGTACTGCCGAGGAACATATACAAGAGGCCTGATTTAGCCCAAAATATGGGTGAATTTCAAGGAAAGATAGGATGTGAGCATTGATCTACAGAGGCAGAGAAGAGGAAGAGATGTAGAAGTTGTGCAAGTAGACAATAAGTTGCAAGAATTCATCTAAATTTTATAGCAGATGAACATTGGTATACAAATACCTATTTGAATCATTTTTTAATTACATTTGTTTATTTTTTTCAGCGTAACAGTACTCATTGTTTTTGCACAACACCCAGTGCTCCATGCAATACGTGCCCTCCCTATTACCCACCACCTGGTTCCCCCAACCTCCCATCCCCGCCCCTTCAAAACCCTCAGGTTGTTTTTCAGAGTCCATGGTCTCTTATGGTTTGCCTCCCCTTCCAATTTTTTTTAAATAAACATATAATGTATTTTTATCCCCAGGGGTACAGGTCTGTGAATCACCAGGTTTACACACTTCACAGCACTCATGATAGCACATACCCTCCCCAATGTCCATAACCACCCCCTCCCAACCCCACCTCCCCCCAGCAACCCCCAGTTTCTTTTGTGAGATTAAGAGTCATTTATGGTTTGTCTCCCTCCCAATCCCATCTTGTTTCATATATTCTTCTCCTATCCCCCTAACCCCCCATGTTGCATCTCCATGTCCTCATTGTTTTTACTTGTGGATGTACTTAGGGTAGATTTGCGGTATATATAGTATTCACGCATTTAACTTTTTGAGAAACCTGTGTCACTTAACAGTTCCTAAGTAATATATAAGGGTTGTAATTTTTTCATATCCTTGATAACATTTATTTTCCATTTTTTAACCTTTTTAATTATAGTGATCCTAATATGTGTAAAGTGATTTTTTTATCCTGGTTTTGATTTGTATTTCCCTAATGACCAATGATTATTGAACACCTTTTCATACGTTTATTGGTTATTCATAAACTTTCTTTAGAGAAATGTCTATTTGAATCATTTGCCTTTTTTTGAAACTGAATGTTTCACTTTGATTGACCATAGAGTAAGTATTGCCTGAGATATCTCTATATCCTATTTATTTTTCTTCATTTTCAAATTTTCACTTTCTTTACAGTGTAACTTGTCTTAGTTACCTCATTTTTGTTTGCACAATAGGTAATGGTGTATTTTAATAGCTCCCTGAAAAGTGTGTGCATGCATAAGTTTATTACAGATTCTACTGATATATATGAAGTGTAGTGCACATATACAAACATTGACAATACTCTTTATTCTAAATTCTTAGAGCCAATCAGTTCTCAAGAAGGCTTTTAAAATGTTTTGCCAAACCTTTGTATCCATGGATGTAACTGACTGATGAGAGTAGTTTTGATATGAAATTTGATAGGCATTTTTACTTAAATTAATGATTAAGACAAAGTAATGATTACTTATATTGGAAATTCAAAAGTTTGTCAATGTTGTGTGTGCCTTATTTTCTGAAACAGTTGATAGTTTTATAGTAGTAAAACATTACTCTAAATTTTTGTCCTAATCATAATAAAATAGCTACAGACATGACATAATGCAACATTTTCGATAACTTTTTTGCATCTAACAAATCAGCAAAACAATAAATTGAACCCTAATTTGTAGCTCTTATAGTTCAAGATGCAAACACTCCCACATGAGCCTTTCTCGAGCTACCATCTTCACACCACTTGGAGTTCAGAAAAAAACGCCAAGTAGCAGATACTTAGCATTCTCATGATAGAGCTAGAATTGACATAACCTCAAGACAAGGGACAATAGTGAGATATATTAGGAGAATTAGAAAGTAATGGGTTTCAGGTTCTTATTACTTTGTTTTTAACATAATTTAATAAATAGATTTAATCATGACTGTGTTTAATAACTTGATCTAGACATCTGGTATGATTTGGCTTCATCAGAGAATGATTTGTATACCATTACCTACTATCACTACCTGGTCTTTATGACCCAACAACAAGAGATTATGTGACATAGAATGAAAATACATCTGGTTTCACAAATCCTCTTTTATTTGCGTGCTTCTCTGTTAACTTTTTTTCAAACATAAGATTTCCCTAAGATGATATGAGCATGTGTGGACATTCTTATGTCTACTGTTCTTGGTCAGTAAAAAAGTACATTGAGAATTTCAGTAATTCTTCTGTAACCATTTCTTTTGAAGACAAAATATCAATTTATTTAATGGATTGTTGTGGATTTATTATAGTAGTTAACTCTCTGTGTGTTAAGAAAGAAAAACATAATCTCTTAGAAAAGAGATATATAAGTGTAGCAGGATCTCACACAAGGCTGGACAATATTACTCAGTGAATATTCTATTTTTCTTTTTAAAAATATTTTATTTATTTATTTGAGAGAGAGAACATGATTGGGAGAGACAGAGCCAGAGGGAGAAGCAGACTCCCAACTGAACAGGGATTCCCCAACATGGGGCTCAATCCCAGGACCCTGAGATCATGACCTGACCTGAAGGCAGCCACCTAACCGACTGAGCCACCCCGGTGCCCACTCGGTGCATATTCTTGAAAGAATGAGTTAAGTGTTTTAACAATTGGTCCTGGATATTTGATCTGAATTTCCAGTATAAAACAAAACAAAACAAAACAAAACAAAAACAACACCTGATTTCAACTGTCAATAAGAACTTCAGGTTTAAAATAAAGAAAATGAATGGCACAAAAAAACAAAAACAAAACAAAACAAACAAGACAAAAAAAACCATGAGGCATCTGGTTAATTAAATTAAAAAAAATCTTTATATAGTATATGCCATTCTCAATCAAACTTCATTCTAATTCATTCCTTTTCATGGTTAAAAAAATATATCTTTAGATAGTTTCCACATCACCTTTTTTGTTATGCTATTTTATTCCCAGGAAATTTGTGTATATAAAAAACATAGATTTATTTTTCTCATAAGAATCACCATAATAACAGAGATGGTATACTATATTTTATAATAATGTGTCATCCCAATGCTGCAGGGAGTCCTTGAACACATGCTGCCCATATGCCCAATGAATTTACCCTGTGAAAATTCTCCTAAATGACTAACTGACTAAATAAATTCTCTCAAGACACATCCCATCATAATGCTTGATCAGCTATGGTTCATTTATTGTTATATAATTTCAAAGGATGTTTATCCTTTCTTGCCCTTTTATGCTGCACAAGCTGTTGTAATGTTCTGGGTCACAGATAGGATGAAATTGTGACTAAGCTCTTTTGTGAGTATTCTATAATTTGGTACTTTGCAGAAACCCAAACAGATACATGAAATGTCTCCTATTTTGTAAATCTTAATGCTGAAATATAAGTAGCGTACAATAAAATTATAAAAAGTGTGGAGGTTCCTCAAAATGTTGAAAATAGAACTACCCTATGACCCAGCAATTGCACTACTGGGTATTTACCCTAAAGATACAAACATAGTGATCCGAAGGGGCACGTGTACCCGAATGTTTATAGCAGCAATGTCTACAATAGCCAGACTATGGAAAGAACCTAGATGTCCATCAACAGATGAATGGATCAAGAAGATGTGGTATATATACACAATGGAATACTATGCAGCCATCAAAAGAAATGAAATCTTGCCATTTGCGACGACGTGGATGGAACTAGAGCGTATCATGCTTAGTGAAATAAGTCAATCGGAGAAAGACAACTATCATATGATCTCCCTGATATGAGGACATGGAGAAGCAACATGGGGGGGGTAGGGGGATAGGAGAAGAATAAATGAAACAAGATGGGATTGGGAGGGAGACAAACCATAAATGACTCTTAATCTCACAAAACAAACTGGGGGTTGCTGGGGGGAGGTGGGATTGGGAGAGGGGGAGCGGGCTATGGACATTGGGGAGGGGAGGCGAACCATAAGAGACTATGGACTCTGAAAAACAACCTGAGGGTTTTGAAGGGTCAGGGGTGGGAGGTTGGGGGAACAGGTGGTGGGTGATGGGGAGGGCACGTTTTGCATGGAGCACTGGGTGTTGTGCAAAAAGAATGAATACTGTTACGCTGAAAAAAAATAAAAATAAAAAGGGAAAAAAAAAAGTGATTTAAATTTGTCAGAATGCCATAAGTGATCTCTTCTTCATATTACTAAGAATTGCGATGAGTTAGAGAGATAAAAGTACTTTAGAAACTTCTGACATATTATCACCCTTGTTTCAGAACTGGACAAGTTGAGGATTTAGAGAATATGAACAGATTGTATGAAGTTACATAGATTACAAACATATTACAACTGAACTCCAGGCCTTCAAATGAAAAATCTTGATATGCTTCACCACACACACACACACACACACACACACGTACACACACACAGCCTTTTGTAAAATTCAGACTGAAAATGTTATTTCTGCTTGCTTACAATTTTAGAGACAAAGACTTTGTAAATCATGATTCTTAAAACTGTCAGTTGTTTTCTATATTTATTGATACAGTTGTGTTTAATCCAAAGATCATTCATTTTTTTATTTTCGGCAACCATATAGATATAATAAGCATCTTGGAAGCAAGCAAGTTTTAGTCCCTATTCAAATTCAGGACACCTAACTCTGCTCCCATATTTGGTGCCTTATCATAAGGTGGGAGGAGATGTGAATCTGAGGTTTTAGAGTTTAGGAGTCTTTGGTTATATTCATCAATAGACGGGGCCAAAGTCTAAGTATAGGCTCATCAAAGAGTGCAAATAAGATGATTTACTTTTTTCTCTAATCAATGTTAAATTTATGCTGTATAAAATCTTCTTTCTTCCTTAAAATAGCACCAAATTTTATAACGTTCAGCTTACATATCTTAAATTAAAAGCCCATCTTTTATCAGTGCATTACATATTTTCTTCTCATTCTTTGTACAATGGAAAGATAGTATCTCCAGGGAATTGAAGTGAGAAAGGTATCTGACTTCCATTTTTACTTTCCTCTTGGTTACTCCAGCCCTTTGATGTGGAGATAAGTGGTATATTTTGATTCGGAAAGGCCTCCTCTTTTCTTTTTTAAGCTTTTACTATTCTCCTGAGAATCTTGGAAAAGGAAAAAAAAGAGCAAAAAACAGGGTGAACATTGATTTCATAAACTTTCCATGGCTGTAGACATTCTTGGTTGGTTATTCCTGATAATTCTGACTTAGCTTGGCCATCTGTTCACTCTGCATATCAGACAACTACAGGTGTGCTGGTTCTCACGTGGGGTCCATATATTTGTTTGTTTGTTTTTTAAAGATTTTATTTATTTATTTGACAGACAGAGATCACAAGAAGGCAGAGAGGCAGGCAGGGAGAGAGGGGGAAGCAGGCTTCCTGCAGAGCAGAGAGCCCGATGTGGGGCTCCATCCCAGGACTCTGGGATCATGACCTTAGCCCAAGGCAGAAGCTTTAACTCACTGAGCCACCCAGGTGCCCCCATATATTTGTTATTAAGGAACCTGTAGGGCTTTCAAGTAGCATAATTATCTAATGTTGGATATCTCTCATCAATAACGTTTTCCTCTACCTCAGATCCTGCCATGAGGAGTTTTTTTCTAGAATCTCTTTCTGGTAGTATTCCATCTCCCTGTGGATTCCACTTTTGAATTATCAATACCGCTGGAGATTAGGCACTTTGCACAGGTGAAAACACATTTTGGCATGCCAGTTGGTAAGATAGTAGGACACTTTACTGTCAAGAAAAACCCCACTACCGCCATCCATTGCCACAACTCTCCAATTTTCTGCCCCCTTATTCATGTAGAGCTGAGTCACATGATGCGGTTCATTGGGCCCACTACACTGCTTAATCGCAATTTGATAGGTGAATGAGATACTATTCTCCTCTTTTCATATATAGCAAGTGATTATCCTGAAGGTCTTACTGGAGTGGAGGGGTATTCTCTACCACAAATACCTTGATGAATCTCTTCTTTCCTTCACCCACTGTTTTGTTAGGAAATCAATTTCAATAACTCCTTATGAATTGATGCATATACATTATATACTTATACTTGTTTGTCATTTATATTGCTAGTATATTTTTTAGTTTTTATTTTATGGTATTATATACCAAACAAATAGTAAATGAATATCATTAAAATTATTAATGTTTGCTTTTGGTTTTTAATATAGGAGTCATTGAACTGTTAATATCAGACTAAGCAACATTTAGTTGTTTCCTTTAGAGGAAATTAATTTATTTATTGGTTCATATATGTTGATACATGAATAACAATAACTAATTTATATTCTTTCTCAATGCCAAAAATTATGATTCTACATCTTTTAACTCCTGTTGGATCTTTATATCCACTTGTGATTGCTATCACAAATATTTAGATAAACCATCATTTTCACTACATAAGATTTTAATAACTAATTTTAAAAGATTTTATTTATTTATTTGACAGATAGAGATCACAAGTAGGCAGAGAGGCAAGCAGAGAGAGAGGAGGAAGCAGGCTCCCCGTGGAGCAGATGCGGGGCTCGATCTCAGGATCCCGGGATCATGACCTGAGCAGAAGGCAGAGGCTTTAACCCACTGAGCCACTCAGGCGCTCCAATAACTAATTTTAATAACTAAGATCATTTTTGCTACTCTCAACTCAAACACAGGGATAATATTCTTGAATAATTTGTAGTATTATTTTTATGCTATTACTGATATATTAGATATCCAAAAAAAGGTCGCCATTAAAATCTTTTTTTTTTTTAAGATTTATTTATTTATTTGAGAGAGAGAGAGAAAGTGCATGTAAGGGGCACCTGGGTGGCTCAGTGGCTTGGACCCTTTGGCTTGGGTCATGATCTCAGGGTCCTGAGATTGAGCCTCACATCAGGCTCACATCTTGTCAGGAAGCCTGCTTTTCCCTCTCTCTCTCTGCCTGCCTCTCTGCCTACTGGTGATCCCTCTCTCTCTCTATCAAATAAATAAATAAGATCAAAAAAAAAAAAAAAAGAAAGTGCATGTAAGTGGGGGGAAGTGGAGGGGAGAGAATCTTCAAGCAGAACCCCCCAACCCTGAGTGTGGAGCCCAAGGTGGGTCTTGATCCCAGGACTTATGAGATCATGACCTGAGCTGAAACCAAAAGTCAGAAGCTCAACTAACTAAACAACCATAAAATCATTAGGCAACCCTAAAATCATTTTTTAAATTTATTTCTTATATTATTTTGTATTGAAAGATAGTACTTTCATTTAATGCAGTTTCTGGAAGATGTAGTTTTCAGCACTGTACACTCAATTTTTCAGTTTATCTATTGATTTTTTATTTGTTTTATTTTTTTAAGATAAGGGGGGGAAGAAAGGGGGAGAAGGCTCCCCGCTGAGCAGAGAGCCTGATGTGGGGCTTGATCCCAGGACCCTGAGACCATGACCTGAACTGAAGACAGAGGTTTAACCCACGGAGTCACCCAGGTGTCCTTCTATTGATTTTTTAAATACTTATTTAGATTTTAAATGTCTTTTGATGAAAATTATTTTCTTGTTTATAAGATGTATTCAATATGCTCAAAAATTAAAATTATATAAAAGGTATGTTACCAAATTATCCTCATCAAAGCATCCACACATCTGGCATCACCTTTATTTTTGTGTTTGTTTCTTCATAGTAATATATATGAATATATTATCACTTCTCAACCTTTCTGATCTAGTTCGTGCATCTTAACTTTTCACTTGACATAATAACAAAATCGTCTCATACTGATAGACTCTACTACATGAACATTTCTCAGTATCTTCTACAGCGCATATCAATTTGTGGGTATACAAATTTTTTTAATGAGCCACACATAGATGGACTTTTATATTGTTTCTAACATTTTGCTCTCATAAACAATGCTCCAAATTACAAACTATCTACATCCTTTAATTTAAAAGGTACTATTCATACAGAATTTAGTTCCGAAAGTGGTATCACTGGGTCAAGGGTTAAACCTCCAACAATGAATCATGGAACACTACATCAAAAACTAATGATGTAAAAAACAAAAAAAAAACACTAATGATGTACTGTACGGTGAGGTAACATAACATAATAATAAACAAACAAACAAACAAAAAACAAACTTACAAATTATTCTCCCAAACATTTTTTTTCATTTTGCAATCCCATCACCAACATATGCTCAAATCTATTTCACTACAGAGTGTTGTCAGTATTTTGAATATTTACTAGTTGGAAAAGTTAGGAATAATGCCAATATGCTTTTAATTAGCATTTATCTTTTCCTTGGTGGGATTGAACATATTTTCATATATATATAAGAACCATTTGTTTTGCTTTTCTGTGAACTCTCAGTTACTCTCTTTTGCTAATTATTATTATTTTTGGGGTATTATCACATTTCAACTCATTTTCTAAGTTCTACATCTTCAAGTGTTTTTTTTTTCTTTCAAAAGTCTTTTTAAAAAATACTTATATCTTTGTCTACATTTATCTTTAGGTTATTATAATATGCCTTGTAAATGTTGGTGCTACTTTCAATGAAGTCTTCTCATATTTTTAGCTATTATTCTTTTATTTAAATTGATTTTTTGTTTTATATATTAATTTATTTCTTACAATTTTTAAAAATTCTTCCATTGATTTAAGTAATTTTGATTTGATTATTTTTGTTTCCTAGGCATACAATTATATCACCTGCCATCTGTAAATATTGATATTAATTAATTATTTTGCTATATAATTCCATCCAGTAAAATGTTGATTGTTAACTTTTCTTACTATGGTGGGACTACTTCCATTATGTCCCTATTAGATTAGATAATGGTATTGGATCGATATAGATTTATATACTTTATTCTGTTAAAAATAATTATTAATTATTATTTTATTGAGTCATTTTATCAAAATTGTGTACTGAAATTTTGAAATTCTTTCCAGCATCAAATGATTTGTTCATTTAATTCTGTCTCTTAAATCTATCAGAAGGCGCATTTAAACTAATAGATGTCATAATAATGAGCCAGAATTACATTCTTGGAGTTCTAAGGTTGAGTAACTTAAGCTATTATATGCTGCTAATGTAATGCTGGATCATAAATTTTTAATGATTTTTAAATCAATATTGAGATTATTATTTTCTTTTTTAATTCTGTATATCAGGAGTGGATATTAATATAAACTTAATTCATGAAAAATGTTACAAATTTTTCTTTTGGTTTAACTATATGGGACATTTTAACAGTATGAAGTTATCTTCCCTTTGGAATGTAAATTCTATCCTTCACTGACTCATGTCTTTGGAGAAGAATAATTCTCTTAGTTGTCTTCATTCCTGCCCCCAACCCCCCTCCAAGTTTGTCAGTTTATCTGGATAATCTGTTTCTGGATCACTTTTGATAAATGAAATATTTCTACTAAATTTTTAATTCATGTGTATTTTATTTATACCAATAGAATTAGGAAAAGTAGTGTAAAAGCGTACAAAACAGAATTTATTTTGCAAACTGTATATATTAGTTATTTCTTTGTGACTAGTTGTCATATAGACCATATCTATTTGTGATTTCTCCTTGTTTCCTTTTTAGGTTAGATAAAACTTTATAAATTTTATTGAACATTATAAGGAACTATCTTATATATTGACTTACTGGGGTTAGTTAAAAGGTTTTATATTTTGTGTTACATTAATGTCAATTTTATTTTTTAAATTTATCTTATTTTTTCACTTTATTGCATTGATATCTATTATTCCCATGTGCTTAATATTTTCATTTTTAGTGATATTATAAATTCAGATTATGATTTATTTTTACTTTGTATTCAACTTCAGCTCTGTTGCATTTGTATTTTCTTTAATATTATTTACTGTTTTCTTCTTTTTAAGGAAAAATGTATTTTCCTACAATTTTGATATTAATTTCCTGGTTTGCTTATCCATTTGTTTATTCAAGAATGTTTGTCTCCATTTTTTTACAATTATAAATAAAATTGATGTAAACATCCATGTGACTATATATTGAACTTTACAAACTGGAGGTTATCTTTTATTTTCACTAAAAATATCTCATTCACTTGAAGACTTTTAAAATATGATATGTCTCAGAATCTCATTAACACTAAAGATATTTTCTAGTTGTTCCATTGATTTTTGCCTTGATAGTAACTATTAAGCTTGCTGAACTTAGTTTCCGTTCTTCAATTCACACATTTGAAATAATCAATTTTGGTCATTTTAACACAACTAATGGGAGGTTGTGACCATTAGTAATCATAGCTGTGTTGCTTGGCTGACAGTTAAGTCCAAAAATAAAAGATCTCATTAAGGGGTTTAACGTCAGTAGTGTACTCCCTCACACCAATGAAGCTGTCACAGTAGAAAAGCAAGAAGCCTTTCAACACAGGTGAGTAAATCTTTCCAGTTCCTCACCCCAAGGTCTGACTGTGAGATGTCAGTCTGCTCTCAGACTTATGGCGTGTCCTTCTAGCACCATAAATAAGAATTTATGGAAGTCACTCAGCAGCCCAAATAACTGCAGAGTGGTCTTACATTCCAAGAACCTTAGAGGTGTATGAGATTTGCAAGCATCTTGATGAGATCCCATAATCCCACCTCACCATCATACTTGAATACAGACTGCTTCTAATGCATACACACACACACATACACACACATGGAGTTCACTTACAATTTAACTCAACTGGCAAGAAACAGAGAGGAAAAATAAACTTAAATATGCCTTCAAGCAAACACAGATTTGTAAGGAATTTAGTTTTTTTTTTCCCATTTTATTTATTTTTTCAGCGTAACAGTATTCATTCTTTTTGCACAACACCCAGTGCTCCATGCAAAACGTGCCCTCCCTATTACCCACCACCTGTTCCCCCAACCTCCCACCCCTGACCCTTCAAAACCCTCAGGTTGCCCCAACCTCCCACCCCTGACCCTTCAAAACCCTCAGGTTGTTTTTCAGAGTCCATAGTCTCTTATGGTTCGCCTCCCCTCCCCAATGTCCATAGCCAGACCACTTCCTTACACCACACACGAAAATAGACTCCAAATGGATGAAGGACCTCAATGTGAGAAAGGAATCCATCAAAATCCTTGAGGAGAATGCAGGCAGCAACCTCTTCGACCTCAGCCGCAGCTACATCTTCCTAGGAACAACGGCAAAGGCAAGGGAAGCAAGGGCAAAAATGAACTATTGGGATTTCATCAAGATCAAAAGCTTTTGCACAGCAAAGGAAACAGTTAACAAAACCAAAAGACAACTGACAGAATGGGAGAAGATATTTGCAAACGACATATCAGATAAAGGGCTAGTATCCAAAATCTATAAGGAACTTAGCAAACTCAACACCCAAAGAACAAACAATCCAATCAAGAAATGGGCAGAGGACATGAACAGACATTTCTGCAAAGAAGACATCCAGATGGCCAACAGACACATGAAAAAGTGCTCCACGTCACTCGGCATCAGGGAAATACAAATCAAAACCACAATGAGATATCCCCTCACACCAGTCAGGATGGCTAAAATGAACAAGTCAGGAAATGACAGATGCTGGAGAGGATGTGGAGAAAGGGGAACCCTCCTCCACTGTTGGTGGGAATGCAAGCTGGTGCAACCACTCTGGAAAACAGCATGGAGGTTCCTCAAAATGTTGAAAATAGAACTACCCTATGACCCAGCAATTGCACTACTGGGTATTTACCCTAAAGATACAAACATAGTGATCCGAAGAGGCACGTGTACCCGAATGTTTATAGCAGGAATTTAGTTTGTTTTGATGTGTAATGAAAGTTTAATAGATTTATATTTCTTAAAAATGTTTGCTTGTTTTCACAAAATAATTTATTGCTCAGTGTCTATGCTATGCTATTGTTTAAGGTATCATGTTTTATTATGAAACATTATTTTCTTTCTTTAAAAGATTTATGCATTTATTTTAGAGAGTGAGAGAGAGTGGGTAGAGGGACAGAGGGAGAGAGAGAATCCTAAAGCAGACTCCATGCTAAGTGTGGAACCCAAGGAGGAGCTCAATCCCAAGACCCTGAGACCATGACCTGAGCCAAAATCAAGAATCTGCCATTTAACAGACTGAGCCACCCAGGCACCCAGAAACTTGGTTATATTCTATCTTTAAATGTTTTTTATCCTTGGCATTATTTTTAAAATTATTTTTATCTTTAAATAAATATTTATTTTATATTCAATTAATATCCATTTGGTTACTTAAATTATTTTATGTGAGGAACAGTTATAAATTGTTATCAGCACAGATTCCATATCATTACAACTTTAAGTGAATTTCTTTTTCTAGATAATATTTAGAATATTTCTACCTTGTTTAAAAAACATCACATTGTAATTTTGATTTAAAAATGTAATATTTGTATGTAAAGTTATCTTAGGAAAAAATTGAAGGATCACAGTGTCCTAAATCATTTTTCCTTGTATTTTTATTATTGTGAATGCTCCAATTACAATGTGTTCTCTTCAGGAACTCCAATTACTGGTAGACTGTATCATATTTCTCTACTCTCCAAATGAACCCATATGCTTTCTCTTATTTCCTTCTTTTATTCTTTTTTTTTTTTTTTTTGTATTCTGGGAGTGTAATTTTTTTTTTAATTTTTTTTTTCTTTTTTACAGAGAGAGAGAGAGAGAGAGATTACAAGTAGACAGAGCAGCAGCCAGAGAGGGGAGGAAGCAGGCTCCTTGCCAAGCAGAGAGCCCGATATGGGGCTCGATCCCAGGACCCTGAGATCATGACCTGAGCTGAAGGCAGAGGCTTAACCCACTGAGCCACCCAGGCGCCCCTGGGAGTGTAATTTCAATTTGCAATTTTTCATTGCAGCAATACCATTTAATTTCTATAGTTTAAATTTCATTTTTGCTATTTAATTTAGAATCTTTAAAGATTATTCGTATCTTGTTTTTCTCCTTTTGCATTTTTTTTTACATTTTAGTTTACATGTTACATTTGTCCTTAAATTTTATGGACTCTGCAATACTATTAGTTTCATTAGGATATCCTATATTTTGTTCCAATTTGTCCTTCTGTATGATAAAACTTTCCTAAACTTCACATTAGAATTGTGCTCAACACTGTCTACATATATAAAAATAACAACAAAATAACAGTTTCTTTAGAGACAAACAATGTGTTTTAGGTTTGATTTCATTGCAATCAATAGCCAAAATGATTTCAAGCCAGATTTTAGCCAAAAATAAAATAGTTCTAAAAATGTGTCTTAAGATTTATTTACTAATCTCCACCTACTTCTAAGAACCTGATAATATAATCCCACATCCCAAAGTCTTTAAGTATCTACATACTGGTTTATTGGTTGGATTCATCTGTTTAATTTTCTTCCTTGCTAGTTGTATCTTCACACACACACACACATCCAGGGCTTGCCTTCATCCACCTAAATCCAGTGTCTGTTCATCAATAATAGCATGTTAGATTTAAATCTACAAACGTAAGCAAAACATTTTTGGAACACTAAAATGCAATTTCATGGTTAATTGGGGTTTGGAGACAGTAGCTAGATTCTTCTGCAAGGAGAAAAATCAATCAAGTTTATTAAATTATCCCTATATTGATCACATCCTATTCCATTTTTGGGTTGGATCAGTGTCCCATTGGGAACATCTCCATCTGTGCAGTTTTTCATTAATGCCCTCAGGTAATGATTGCAAGGTAGTGTGACCAGGTATCTTATTTCCCTTTCCTGGTACTCCTAAAACTCTAAAAAAAATGAAGCTAGCACCAGTTATAATACCCTTTAATATTGGGAAATAATTTTTTAAAGGCAAATATTTAAAAAATAAAAAAAATAAATAAATGGATAGACAAGTAAATTCCAAAGTCCCAGGGATTCTTTTTGTGAAAAAAACATGAACAAGTCTCAAACATATTTTTTTCCTAAGTGGGTGTGTGCAAACACAATGTATGCTCTCTCCTCTCTTCATTTTTCTCTGTTTTCCCAGTTTCACAGTTTTGCAGAATTTTTTAAATGACTAGAATTATACTGTTTGTACAACTGCAATCTATTTTTTCTATTTGTTTTATTTATTTATTTATTTATTTATTTATTTATTTATCGAGAGAGAAAGTGAGAGAGAATGCATGAGCAGGCGAGGGGTGCAGAAGGCAAGGGAGAGAATCTTAAGGAGGCTCTACACTGAGATCAAGACCCTGAGATCATGACCTGAGCAGAACTCTACAGTGAGATTCTTACTGACTGAGCCACACAGGTGCCCCTTTTCTGTTAATGCTGCTGTGATTCCCAGAATTATCAGACTTTAAATTCTTTAATTTCATATCGTCTTAAAATCCAGGGGTCCCTGACCTCACAAATGCCTGCTAACCATCTACTCTATCTGAGCCCCACATTTCTTCATTTCTCAAATCGATCATACCTTCTCATTTTCTTGACAGTGGCTATGTTGATTCTATTTTCTCCATTGGCTTTTATTACTTAGAGTCCTATTTTCTCAGGGTGTGCTACAGAGATTGCCTACTACTGAATGATTCTCCAATACCCCATATGTTAAAACAGATTCTATAAGTGACAAGTACGTGTTGCTCATAGGCATGTGATATGTGTAGACCCCTCCTTCCTACTACAACTACTTCACCTGCTTGAAGACAGTGAAGAGATGCTGAGTCTGCATGCTAGAACGTTTTGTCATTCGTTGTCCTGGTGACTTTAGGAAGATCAATTACCATGGTGTTCCATCCATGTTCATTACCTTTAATTATTATTTTAGTGGGGTTTTTTCCCCCCAGACCCTCTACTGAGTACTACGTACAGATTAAAAGAAGTCTGTGCTTTAAAGTTTACATTCAATTTGTAAATCAAAAGTACAGACAATATAAGACTGATATCCAATTGACCTCTGAAAGCACAGGGAATGAAGCATATGGAAACTTTACTTTCTTTACCTGCACAGCTCAAGACTGGTGTCAAGACAGTCATTATCATGTTTATTTGCTTCTGTCCTCATCTTCCTTCTCCCCAATTTCAGGCATTCTTCTCCTGTCCAAAACAAATTTTTCCACTTGAGTTCAGGATTAAAACTCCTCATGAGCTTTTCTCTGATTATTGACTATCCCATCTTAGTATTTCCCTCTCAACATTCTTTCCTTATCAAATATTAATAACCATCAGAACAGAATTATCTAAGCTGCTTATTCTGACTCTCTTTCTTTCCACTTCAGGCAAACATGCACACATAATAGTATGTAACCACTCCCATTTTCCATCTTCATTATGTAACATTTTCTTTATTCCTATAAACATTATAATCTGATTTCTATAACCAAGAGCACATAATATGAAAAGATAATTGTCAACTGACTTAAACCCGTTATTAGTCTTTCTTATCATTTGCCACAATAGAACATCCATTTCCTCTTGATTGAAATATTGTGTTCACTTGAAGTTTGTGAATATTCACTCTACTGATTTGTTTACTAACTTTCTAGATGGTTCTCATTGTCAGCTGTGGCCCTCTCTTTATCTCCTTTTATTTAAAAAATCTTTATTTAAAAGCTTTTTTTCTGCTTTTGCATCTCATTATTTTACAACCTCTTCCTTGATGATCTTAAATATGGCTGTAACTTCAAAGAGGATTTCTATATAGATTTATCTCTGTATACCAGAAGTCTCCTTTGGATGCTAGACTCGAATGATATAATGATACTGTACATAATAAATTATAAATTTATAACATTATATAAATTATGAATTATATATTATATAATTGAGATTGAATTATATATTTTATAATTGATATATATTATATAAAATAAATTCTAAGTTATAAAACATTATAAATAAAATTTACAGTTGTTTTCTACAAGTTCATCAATTTTTTTAGGTTTGCATATTTCCATAAATGACACAGTAACAATCAGTGATCTGATGCAGTTGGCTAGCTCTTCTCATGTAGCCAATGGTGTGCATTCATTCCCAACTCCCTATTTAGTGATATTGTGTTCAATGGCTTGAAATCAGCCATGATTTGTATATTTATACCATGGAAATCAGCAAAGGTCCTGAATCAGCTTGTTTCCCTCCTCTTTGGAAAGACAGTTGTTAAATATTTATCAGCACATCACTGATTGCTATTGTTCAAAGCAGGAACATGAGCCATTGTGGACATTTACTAACATTTTTTGTTCCCATAATCTATTAATCACAAACTCCAGTCAGTTACACTTTAGGAAGATCTCTTTAATTTATTCATTTTTTTTCAAAGTTCACAGACACAACTTAAGACCATCTTCATCTGTAAACTTAAGTTAGTGTCAAATTATCTGTGTGGAAACCAGCTCTCCCCTTCAACCACCATCACTACATTCAAATCTATACCAATACATTTTATAAAATTCAATAATAACAGAATGATTTAGAAGGTGACATAAAAATGATATAAAATGTAAGTAAATTGAATTATTTAATTCCACATACATAAAATTGTATTTCAGTGAATATAATTAAAACAAATACAATATGGGCAAAATTACAAAAATGGTACATTAGTCCCTGATCACTGAAATTGTGTGCATAGGTAGTTAGAATGCTACATTTTTGTTATACTCATATTGTTTGTTTTCTGTTGTTGAAACAAACAAAATATTATGAAAGAATGATTCCTTATATTAATCCTATACATGTCCACTTACATAATCGCTTTGTGTACAAATATTTAAATATTTCTAATGTGACAAATGAGCTTGCTTCATGTTTATTAATCTACCTAATGTATGCTGGATTCATGTCAGCACTATGCAAGGGATGCAATACAACTAAATTGTTTCTATCTTTTGTTTTAATAATAATCACAATGGGGCACCTGGGTGGCTCAGTGGGTTAAAGCTTCTGCCTCCAGCTCAGGTCCTGACCCCAGGGTCCTGGGATTGAGTTCTGCATTGGGCTCTCTGCTCAGCAGGGAGCCTGCTTCCCCCTCTCTCTCTACCTGCCTCTCTGCCTACTTATGATCTCTGTCTGTCAAGTAAATAAATAAAATCTTAAATAATAATAATCATCATCATCATCACAATAAAACAAAGATTCAAAGAGGTCTAAGAGATAACATGTGGAAATATTTAAATTAGTTTTAACAATCTCAAGAAAGTCATTTCAAACCTTTTTGCTCAAAACAAAAGAGGTATTACTATATCTTCAAAATGTGAAAATATGGGCTCCTGGATGGCTCAGTGAGTTAAAGCCTCTGCCTTAACCTCAGGTCACGATCCCAGGGTCCTGGGATCAAGCCCCACATCAGCAGGGAGCCTGCAACACCCCCCCCCCCCCCGCCTATCTCTCTGCCTACTTGTGATCTCTGTCTGTTAAATAAATAAACAAAATCTTTTAAAAAAATGTGAAAATATGTATTGTCAGTCTATCTGTAGCTAGTTCCAATAAGGCATCCTATATAATTACTGCTAAATTTAAATACTAATGTTACAAAAAAGCTAAATGTAAAGCTTTCTATTCATTTATCATCTTCTATTGAAAAATAAAACATAAAATGTTTTATTAGAGTTGTAACAGGTTTGGTTATAACTGATTACAGAAATGCGATATAAAGATCATCACAAACTCATGGACAATTACTGGTGACTTATTGAATAAGTCATAAGATTTGCAGAATCTCCATGTCTCCAAGGTCATATTTTTTTGCCCTTTAAATTTATCTGACATAGGTAAATGTGTTACACTTCCTCCCCACAGATGGTATTACAGTTGTTAAAATATTGAAAATATTAGATAAATAAGCAAGTATGACTGTCCATTTTTTAAGTTGAGACCAAATTGATATCTTGCAGAAATACAGAGTTCATTCACATTCTCAAGAGACATTTTCCATTTAATAATAATATCTTAATATACGGTAGTGTTTATACAAGCTTCTGTAATGAGAATAACATTTAAATGCAATGCAATAGATTTTGTGAATCTTGTGTTTTTATATTATTAAGCAAATCATTTAGTTATTGACTTTTTATATCAGAGTATCTTGAATAGGTCAAGTGAAACTTCTTATGGCTGGGGAACAACCAGAATGTATACAAAACTTAAACTTCAGTCCACAAATTTGACAATGAAATGTTTCATGCGCATTCACATCAGAACTAGTTGAATTTGTGAGTCTTGAAATTGAAGGCAGCATTTTTTCAGATTATACAGATAAATAATTTACCATGTTAATAATAAGCAAATTAATTAAATTAAGGATAAAAATACTTTGCCATCTTCCTCTTTTTCTGAATTACTCAATATTATAACCAGTTTTTGAAGATGTGAAGGGAATTGGGTTTTGGAAAGTAATACTTGAGCTACCTTTTTTGTTGCAGAATCACCCAGCATTTTTTAAATAAATATCTTTGATGTAGTCTTCCTGTGATATTTCAGCAATTGCATATGTTTTTATATATTTCTCTAAGCATCCATGAATCTATCTATCTATCAGTCTATCTATCTAATCATCTGTTTAATCTAATCATCATTTAGTATATCCTAGTTTCTGAGAATGTTATTTTACAAGCCCACACGACACTCATGTTTACTTGTGAAATCCTAAACATCTGCTTCTGTCAGTGTCTTAGTCCAATACTCTATTTCATAGGACTCTTGGATTTGATTTTTTTCTGGGTTTTGTTAAATAAATGGTGCTTAAATTTTAATGGCCTTGTTGTTTCATTAGTCTTTTACATATTTATAAATGTTGAACTGTGCTTTTAGGACTTCACCATCAATCACAACTATCAAATCAAACTCAATATATACACAATTATTCTGAATGAAACTAGAAGGAAACTTGTAAGTCATCATTTCTTCCAAATCAATGTTGTCATCATCCTTTACTTGATTACCACTGTGGGATTGTGAAAAGCTGAATTCTTTTTATTTATTTATTTATTTGACAGTGATCACAAGTAGGCAGAGAGGCAGGCAGAAAGAGAGAAAGGGAAGCAGGCTCCCTGCTGAGCAGAAAGCCAGATGCAGGGCTGGATCCTAGGACCCTGGGATCATGACCTGAGCCGAAGGCAAAGGCTTTAACCCACTGTGTCACCCAGGCGCCCCAGCTGAATTATTTTCCTAAAAATAATACAGCGAAACTGGTCTTAATGCCAGAAGAGTAGAGTAAAACATAATATAAATTTTATATCCTTAAGTTAGTGAACAAAATAAATTTAAATATAAAAGTAGACATAAATAAAAATAAAATAATTGTGAAAGTAACAGTTAAAATGAATAACTACATTCTCAGATTAGGGTTAAATATGACAAACCCAAATATCCTAAATAATAAACATAAAATCCTATACATTTTTGTGAGGTTTTGTTGTAACTGCCTAATATGCACTTTGCTCCAATAATTATGAACGTTCCTTTTTTTCTGAATACAATGGTTATATTAGAATATGTAGTGATCATTTTTTCTTACCCTCTTCCGTTACCCTATCATGTAACATAAATATTATCTTTACTAGTTAATGCTGACTCTCAAGATTTAAGTTTAAGAATATCAAAGGAATATATGACTTAGCTAGAGGAAAATAAAAGATCCAAACATAGTTATAGAGATTTGGGAGGAAACTTTTGAAGCATCTTTCAAATCATGCATGTTTTTGATTATATGAAAAAGAATCACATTATATTGGATATAATCATGATTTTCCTTATGTCTTTATTTATAAGTTAACATGGTTAAAAGTGGTATATGTGGGGGCCAAAACAAAATTTGAACTGTGATAGATTTGTAGTGTCAACATAGCTAAACTGGAACCAAATTCTTTCAGTATTCCTTTTGCCCTCTATTTCCAAATGTATGCAGTTACAAAGGGTATTTTTTGTGGAAATGAAATACCCATATTCTTGGACTACCAACTTGGATGAAGGCACAAGACAGCTGCTTTTTTTTTAAGATTGTATTTATTTGACACACACACAGAGAGAGAGAGATGACAAGTAAGCAGAGCAACATGCAGAAAGAGAGGGGGAAGCAGGCTCCCTGCTGAGCAGAGCTCAATCCTAGGACCCTGAGATCATGACCTGAGCCAAACAACTTAACCAACTTAACCAGCTTAACCAACTGAGCCACCCAGGTGCCCCACAAGATAGCTCTTTAAACTGACATGGCTTGCTAATTATCTTTTGGATGCCTTTTTTTTCCCCTTTTTTGGTCATTTTTTTACTAGGAGAGCAAGCAGATCTGTTGCAAGTCTAGCTCCTGACAAACCTTCTCATTCAGCTTTGACATCTCACCTACATTGGGTATCAAATCCATGGTGCAATATCCAACCTCACCCGCACATCACCCTACAGATGAAGTTGAAGCTTTCAGAGTGGAAGAAAATTCTGATTCCTATTTGCCTTCTTGGATCCCGCACACGTTCACGGTTTGTTTGCCATTTATTTTCCCATTGCTTCCATCTTTTTTTCCCAATTGCCTGACCTCTTTATGGTTTTCTTTCTAATTAACCTCTGACTGATAAAACTAATTATACACACACACACACACACACACACACACACATACCCATAAAACACTAATTGATGTCACAAAGGTTTCAATTCAAATGGTAATCCAATTATTTATGAGTTGTCTATTTGGTAACACGGCTTAAAACGCTTCACACTTCAATTTCCTTTCTTAGAAAATGACTCTAATAATATCTAGTTTAAGGAGTTGTTTTGGCAAGTAAATGACATAAAATGTGTAAAATACTTTTGTTATTATGTGAACTGTTCAGGAAGCAGTCAGACAATGTCAGATACAGTTTATTGGAAAAAAACAAAAAGTTTATTTGATTTAAAATCAAAGTTAAAAAAAAAAAAACCTATCAACATTTCTCCTGAACAGTTTCTTGTATGTATATGGTTCAAATATTTATGCTTCCAAGAACACTTGAATAAGAAATCATACAGTCTTACCTGAAATGAAAATTAATTTCTGGGTATCATTTCCAAAGTGTATTTGATATTAGAAGAACATGATAAATATACAACATCTTTCAAAACAAGCAAATATTTATGCTTATAAATGTAGGAATTCTCTCTTAAACCCATTAGGTACATTAAAATATATACAAATATATTTTCATTTGGAGGATTAGTAGTGTCAGTAAGTCCTAGAAATTTCAAAAGAAGTCATAAAGCTCTACTAGGGGAACGTACAATGGAAAAATGGAAGGTATCTTAAATTTCAACTCTGCTCAGGAATAATGAGAAAAATTTACTAAAATGTGATATATCTATATCTGTGTAGAGAATCTTCCACTTACTTATTGCATTTTCAATTTATAGAACAGTTTTGCTTTAGTATTTATTTTCAATATTATCAATATTGTGAAATAGATACTACCATTCTTATGTTGAACTTTTTAGAAAACCTACCATTTATTAGTGTCAAAGCTAAGAATTGTCTGTTCAAATTCATTATGATATAACTGTATTTCAATATCTCTGAGTCTACTATGAATCGTATCACTTTGAAAATCATTAAACAGTACACAATAATTTTCAAGATGTGCAGGTAAAATGAGTAGGGGAATCTTCTTTACCCCACACCACAAAGAGAGTGGTCTTCAAATTTAAATATACTCAGAGCAATTCCTACACAAAGAAGAAGTGAAAAGAATAGATACATTATGAAGGATACCAAAAAGCTGTGCTCTGTACAGGTGGGTGTTCCTGATTGACTAGCAAGCTATTAAATCTTTTACAAATCGAGTTTGTATTCATGTTACATAAAGATGTTACACTAATATGTTTCTGCACTTTCTCTATGGTTTCAACATTTAGAAACACAAATGTAACAAGTGTTTAGATGTGTGGAAAATTCCTCTCTGCCTTGCATCACTTGGTGTTCTAGAAATCAATGTTGTCCTTCTTAAGACACCTAAGTCTACAGAAACTTCCACTGCTTACCTAATGTTCACCATTTCACTTTCATTGAACACCAAGAAAAAAATGCTTAAGAAAAAGTGCAAATCAAATTAATATGCTAAAAAAGTCATGATGAGCCTAGAATTGAGATTTAATATAGTAATAAAATACCAGGGTTTGCAGACATTAAGCAAAATTTTAAAAGTTTTAAAAATAGTGTAATAGAAATCATGAGCCCTGGAAAAGAGAGAGAGAGGGAAATTCAGTAAGCAAGAAGAGGTTGAACTGAGTGAGCTAAGGAAGATGTCAAATAGTAAAATAATTTAGTGTGGATACATGGTTTGAGAACAGCTTTGTGGAGGTATTTTTTTTAATATATATAAACGTTTTATAGGGCTGTAGTTTCCCTGTAGTTTATTTATTTTTAAAGTGAGTGTCTCTTTCTCTTTTTTTTTAAAGATAGACATCGTGGCAACTGTTATCAAATTTTACATGCTTCTCTTTCTCTATAAAAATATGAAGAAATTCTTGCAATTTCCCTATCGTGTACACTAAAATAAGGCTGAGGCAGAACTTCTTATCATAATTTTCTGATATAATTAGACAATCAGACACCAACAGAAATCATATACATTTTTATGATCTTTATGCTGTGTTTTGTAAAAGATCATAGCACTCTCATCTATAGTATAATTTGACATTAGAAAATGCTGTCTTATATAATGCCATAAGAAAATATAAAATTTTGACAAACAATAAAAATACTTAAATGGGACTAAAAATATACAGAATTGTTTAATAAAACATTTCCATTAAAGAATAATTTAACTCAGATATGTATTATCTCCCTAATTAAGTTTGTTACTGAACATAAGAATCTTACTTAAATATAAGCAAATATATGCAAAATGTTTAAGATATTGTTCAGTTAAAAGCTTAAAGGAATATATTTATTTTGTTGTTGCTGTTATTGATCAATCTATTTCTTTTCCTTTCTGGGGAGCAGATAGAAATAATCCATTTGAGAAAGCGACTGAAGAGAAGGGAAGATAAGCTGTGTGTGTGTGTATGTAAATATGTGCACATGGGCACACGTGTGTGTGCTAATAATGCTTCACTATGCAGGAGTCTAGAGAGACTGTCTACCTATCTTCACTTTTAAGTCTCAGGACCATCCAGTCAAAGCCCCTTCACTACATCACACACCAGAAACTCAGAATCAGAGAAGTTACTTTGCCTTTTCAAGGTCACACAGCTAACAAGGAAGAGGAGGAGTGGAAATTTGAAACCAGATTTTTATGACACCATTTCTACCTGTAATTTGTGTACTGAACTATATTCCATGCTCTGCATTATTTGTGACAATAGGGTTTGGGGATGGGGGATGTAACCACACTTGAAAATGACTTTGAAAACAAAATACACTTTTCAAGTATTATTGCTTCTCATCATTTCTAGTTTATCTAGATGTTTATCTAGACTGCGTAAATGTTGTATACAATGGGAATTAAAAGCATTAAGATATTGAAAATTTACCTAAAACACACAAAAATGTAATAAAAAAATATTGAGGTGGGAGTTCACTTAACATGAGTACTTAATCCTTAGCTGGTAGTTGCAAAGAGTTTAATCAAAATTACTTATAATGGAAAAAAAGTGATCAACATTTAATGTGCAAAAAGAATGAATACTGTTACGCTGAAAAAATTAAAAAAAAAAAAAAAAAAAAAAAAAAAAAAAATATTCTCTTCTCCAGAGCTAAAATAGTAGTATTTCCCTCCATTCTTTGGCTTCTAAAATATGAACAAATTTGAATCTACTCAATAATATAAATCCTTCAAGTGGCCCTTCTGTTGAGGAAATTAGTCCAATTTTTCCCTTTCCATTAATGCCAAACATTAATCATGAAGGGAATTCAGTTAAAACCAAAATGATATATTACTATAGACAAATTAGAATGCCAAAACTGAAACAATTGACAATACCAGTTGTTGGTGAGGGAATTATTTGGCCAGAATTTTAATACTTTATTGGCGAAAAGATAAAACTATAAAAACATTTGGAAAACAGTTTGGCCTTATCTTACAAATCTAAGCACACTTATAATTCTACTCCTTGATGTTTACCTAAAAGAAACACTAAAGTTAAAACATACATACATACCTTCCACAAAAACATGTGTGGGTATGTTTCATAATAGCCTAAATGTAGAAGAAACCCAAATACCCATTGGCTGGTGAATGGGTATAGTCTGTCAGTACTTCTGCGTACTATTGGAAAATAAATAGGAAAGAACTACATACTTAAACATGCAACATGACTGAATTTCAAATACGTTAAGCTAGGTGCGTTCAAGCCAGACACAAAAGACTACATGCTGAATGATCACATTTATTTTGCATTCGCTAAACAGAAAATAAATAAACAAATAGATGTAAGAAGAGAGAACAAGCCATGGTGTTCAAGGAACTGGGAGGGAATGAGTTGATTTAAAAACTTAGGAGGTATTTTGGAGGTGATGGAACAATTCTATATTTTGGTGGTCATTGCATGGTTATATGTATATGTCAAAACTCATCAAATATTACACTTACAATTGGTGAATTTCATTCTGTGGGTAAAATACTTCATTAAATATGAATTCTAAATGGTTTCTCCTCTAACAAACAAGCATGCTTTGGAAATAATGTTAATGATTTCTTTTCTTTTTTTTTTTTTCTTTTTTTTTTACTTTTGGGTTTGTGCAATTATTTAGCCTCAAAGTACCTCTGTGCCCTGGTTATACTACTAACTTCTTCTGACCAAGAAAATAATTAAGTCGATAATCCTAGGTGAATGAAAACATGCCTTAGAACCTACTAGCTTAGTGGATCTTAAATGTTTTCATTCCTAGGAATCAAATGTAATGCTGAGTTCTTGATAGAAACTCTTTCTGACACTGCAAAGCATTGTCTATGAACTAGGTCCAATGTGAAGAGGACAGCTTTCCTCTGTGAGCCCTGTCAGGTAAAGCCTTTGCAGTTAACTACTCTCAGTGCTGAAAGATCTGTCCATGGGTGCAGTCCCTGACTTCTCAGGTGAGTCCGGAGTCCAGACAATGGTCGGAGCTTTGATGCTGGCTGGCGGTCTCTCTTCAAGTGGACTCTTACTGCAGACTGCCTACCACCGGCATTTGAAAGGGTACATTGTTTGAAATTTATTAGAATTAGAAATAAGGTGCCTATGGTCATTGCTATGGTATTAATTACCTCTCACAAGGATTATTAAAATTGCCTCCTATGTGGCCTTTCTTTTTTCACTACTGCCATATCACAGTCAAACCTCATCTGCCAGCCAGATTGTCTTAAAAATTACAACTCAGTTCACGTAATCCCTTTCCTTAAATTTTAGAGCAATTTTCCATTTCATTTATAAGAGTAAGTGAACTCATTACTCATTACTACTTTCTATAAAGTCATAAAAGAACAAGACCCTGCTTACCTATCTGCTTCCTCTCCTCCTCTCCTTCTTTATTATTATGCAGATAACATTGGTCCTTGTTCCTATTTTTCAAAAATGACAATGATTTTCAATGTAATTTCCTCAGAGGGCATTAGATGACTGTTGTTTCCTGACTGCCCCATGTAACTTGAATTACTCTGAAACACATTATTCTGTTGTTTCTTTTCTATAAAGTTTCTCAAAATAAATTATATATATAATTAATTACAGATTAATTATATATACCTTTACCACACCAGATGTAAGCTTTCTGACAAAAGGACACTTGCCTATAATTCACTTGAAGCTAGATGGCAAGTTATATTCTTGCCATCATGGCAAGTCATATTTTTTCTTTTATAAAGTTACTATATATATGGGGGTTAATGCTTTATTTGGTTCTTATTATTTACATATATTAGAAGATTTATTTTTTACTCATAGTCAGTGCAATTTTTCATCATAAAATCTTTGACCATAATCAAATTTTGCAAAGGCTTTATATATAATCAGAACTTAAATGACTTTTATGAACTGTTAATATTTTCTTACAACATCATTTTGTTTATATTTCCATGAGTGATAAAATTACATGTATTTTTACTTTCTTTTGAGTATTTTGTTAGCTCTTACCTTTCAAGTGTAGGTGAACTGTTTTCTGTTTATAAGTTTTTAAGTGCAATGAGGAAGAATTCTTGTAATATAATGTTGATACTTCTGAATCATGATTAAGCTATAACCCACCTACCAAGACAATAATAATACAGATTAGCAGTTCATGAGTGTGAAAGGAAAACAAGCTAAAATATACTTCCCAAATAAAATGAGATGGAGGCTACACCACAATTAGGTACCAGGATATAATGAGAATAGGTTCAGGTAACACTTTCTCGGGCGCCTGGGTGGCTCAGTCAGTTAAGTGGCTGCCTTCGGCTCAGATCATGATCCCAGGCCTCGGATGGAGCCCCGCATCTGGCTCCCTGCTCAATGGAGAGCATGCTTCTCCCTTTCCCTCTGCCTACTCCTCTGCCTACTTTTGCTGTCTCTCTGTCAAATAAATAAATAAAATCTAAAAGAAAGAAAGAATCCAGATAACACTTTCTCACTGCACTGGTGGCATACAGGTAAAAAAATAAAAAACAAAAACAAAAAACATCTCAGTCTCAAGACCTTTTTTAGGACCAAATCCCCATCCAGTCTGAAAGGTTTATAATGTTAGGCTAGCAGAATCCAAAGCAAACAGGCAAGAGGCTACAGACAGATAAGAACTTGAGGCAAATATAAAATGAGAAAGGAAATAAAAGTCTATCTGACACCTGGGACTAGGGATAAGGAGACTAAGGAAAGAGAGCTAAAAGCTTTTTATCAACACAGCCAACCCTGGAAAAATCAATGGTCCCCAGGAAATTATACATGTGTTTCTTTTGTGTCTGTCTTCTCTGATTCCCATACAGGATACTAAAGGGGACTTGTAATTCAAGTGGGGAATCTGGGATTTAAATATCATAGAGTATTTTAAAAAGACATTAATCAGCTATTCTGCATTAACAAAATATAACACATACATACAAAACATACAAACATACGTGTATATACACTGTGTTCATGAAATAGGGTAATGTAGAAAAATTATGACAATGACTTTTTTCAAGTTGGGCAGTTTAACATAATGGCTTTTTAATTCTCTAGGAGAGAAAAGAGGATAAGAAGCCTTCATATAAGGCAGTATCTTACTATTGCAAGAGGTTCTGGAGGTTCCCGTCTTAATTACCGAATACACTACTGTAGCAATTCAAGTGGTTCCATCAAGTAATTTTATAACACAGTATCCTCAGCATCTCTATTCTTTTAATATGATAATAATCTAAACAGACAAATTCAAAATAAAATTTTGAGACTCCATGTCTGTGGAAAACTACTAAATAAAATATAACTGTACACAGAAAAGACATTTTTTTTTTCCTCATGGCTAATAGCCCTTAGAAGACATCTTCAAAAAATATATGTGAGGTAAAACATCCTTTAACAATATATTTTTGGGCTTGCTCTTTAAAACATACTCAGAAAGAATATGGTATATACATTTTAGGGAATTCCAAGACCTAACAGCTATTATTCACAAATATGAATTTAAGAAGCCTCCATATTAATGATTAGGTCTCCTGCAGGCATATTGGGGCTCCTGCTTGTAAATATACAAAATTAAACTTCCCCACACACCTTAAAGTTAGATGTGGCCATGCTACTTGCCCGGCCATTGGAGTGGGAGTGGAAGTAACCCACAGCACTGTTTAGAAACCTCTGGAGCCATGGCGTAATTCCCCCTGTCTCTTCCATGATACATTTTGTGCAAGGACTTGTCAAGAAAAACATTTTCTGTCTGAACCCCCGGCTTAGGAGAACAAGCAGACCCTCCAGGTCTGAAGTGGCTATGTAGCATGGGGAAATAAACCATGCTGTGATGCCCCACTAACGTTGGTTGTGGAGCAGGTTATCACTTGAGCAGAACTGGTTTATTCGGACTCATACACCAAACAAGACCAAATTCCCATGCTGATCCTGTGATTTTGCAATGAGAGACACTGCTATTTAATTACTTTCCCAAAAAAGAAGTATTAAGATCAGCTTGGAAGCTCTTTTTCCCCAAATTAGGTTAAAAAAAAAATTCTTTGAGGACCTGAAGCATAAAAGATGAGAGCGGTGGGAAATAAAATTTTGCTATATGCAAGAAGACAGGATTTGGTGATTTTTTTTTTCAATGTGATCACTGAGAACAGAATATGATTACTTATATTCCAGCACAGGTAACAAAAGAAGAAATTAGTGCCATATTAGATATTTGAGGATCAAAAGGATGGATTTGATGCACAGATGCACACACACACACAGAATTGTATGTATGTATACTATGTGTTGCCTGTAGCTGCGTTAACATATATATATATAAATACAGCATATGTTGAAAAATGGACATTTATGAAAGTAATCATCTTGCTCTTGGTATAGTCACAGATTGAAACCAATTGTATACTCTTCTCTGACTTTCCCCCACTCTTAATATTAAGTGGAATCGTATTGCATATATTTTTCTGTGCCTCTTTCTTTCGCACAGAATGCTTTGTCAGCTTCATCTATTTTTTTTAAAGACTTTATTTTATTTGAGAGAGAGAGAGAGGGCAGGAGCAGAGGGGAAGGGTAAAGGGAGATGGAGAAGCACACTCCTTGATGAGCAGGGAGCCCAATGCAAGGCTGGATCCCAGGGTCCTGGGATCATGATCTGAGCCAAAGGCAGACGCTTAACCATTTGAGCCACCCCGGTGCCCTAGCTTCATCTATGCCTTTGTGTATAACTGGAGTTTGTTTATATATAAACATGATAATGATGTGTACTACACTATTATATGCATATACAGCAAAATTTTATGCATTCTATTTTTGATGACATTTTCATCATTTGAAGGGGAACTATTATTAAAAATGTTGTTATGAACAATGCGGTACATTTCTCACAGTGCACTGTGCAAGCATTTTTGAAGAATATATGCATAAGATTTGAATTTTTGGAGCACTGGTTGTGTCTACATTTTATTTAGTTAATTCAAATGGTCTTCAAGTGTGTTTGTAATATACACTCCTACAAGCAATGCTTGAGTCCACATTCTCAGAGGCAACTGGCTGGCTTAGTCAGGGGAGCATGTGACTCTTGATCTCAGGGTTGTAAGTTTGAGCTCCATGCTGGGTGTAGAGATTACTTAGAAAAATAAAAATCTTAAAAAAAAAAAAAAGTCCACTTTATCAAAATGGTCTCTTGGTATCTCTCTTTCTCTTTCATATCTCATTTGAATTAAGGGCAAGAAATTTTTGTTATAATTTGAATTTTATTTTCTGGTTTATTAAGCATTGTGAAAATATTTTCCTATGTTCATTGGCCATTTTGATATCTTCTTGTATTACGTCGGTCATAATCTCTTACCTGATGTTATAGTGTGATGTCATGTCTGGCTTTTTAATGATTTGAAGGGTTTTTTTTTTAATTTAATTTTTTTCAGTGTTCCAAGATTTATTGTTTCTGCACCACACCCAGTGCTGCATGCAATACGTGCCCTCCTTAATACCCACCACCAGGCTCACCCAACCCCCAACCCCCCTCCCCTCCAAAACCCTCAGTTTGTTTCTCAGAGTCCACAGTCTTTCATAGTTTGTCTCCCTTAGCATATATTCTGGAATAGACTCCTTATCTGACCACATATGTTGCAAATATATTCTTCTACCCCACGGTACTTATTTTAAAAAAAAATTCTTATTTTAAAGACCACTTTTCTTAAAGTATTCTTATATCCTATGAAGAAATTTTTCCTAGTACAGATATTTATATATTATTCTGATTTTAAATTGTAGTATATTCATTGTTTTATATTTCCTATATAATTTATCTTTGTAAATGATGTAAAATAGGGGTTATATTTCGTTTTCTCTCTCTATAAGGACATACAGATGCTGCCTAATTGATTGAAAAACTATCCTTACCTAATTGTACCACAGCACCTACCAACTTTGGTCAAAACTAGTGATCAAATATGTGTATATCTGATTCTGGTTTTTCTATTGTATTCTTTCCAATTACACTCTTTTAATCATTTTAAATATATAATAACTCTTGATGTATGATAGTTCTTCAATTCTCTTCTTCTTAAGATTACCTTGAGTACTTCTGGCTCTTTCCTTTTAAATAATAGTTTCCAAATTTATAAATCCATTTTTCAAAAAAAAAAAAAAAAGAAAGAAAGAAAAAAGAAAGGAAAGAAACTCACAGACATCTTAGTAGATACACAGATTCCTAGATTACATTTGCAATGGGTTGACATACTTATAATATTGAATTTTCCAATAAAATAATATGGAGTATCCCTTTTTATTTAGATATTCTTAAGTTTCTCTTAATAATGTTTCATAGATTTCTATGATGATAAATCATATATTTTAAGTAAACATATTCCTTAAATGCATTCTAATAAATTTACTCATGTTACTGAAATGATTTTTATTTTATTTTCTATAAATGTTTCTGTCATACATAGAAATACAATAAATTGTCTTAAAGATTTTATTTATTTATTTATTTTAGAGAGAGCATGAGCAGAGGGAAGGGAGCAGGTGGGGAGGGGGAGAGACTCTGAAGTAGACTTCTGAGCACAGAGCCCGCTGTCAGGCTTGATCTAACACAGCAAGATCATAACCTGAGCTGAAACCAGGAGTTGGACACTTAACTGACTGAACCACCCAGGTGCCCCATAGAAATACAATAGATTGTTTTAATATATACCTTGTGTTTAGCAACTTTGCTACCTTCATTTGTCAGTTACACTATTTTGGTGCAAGTTATTTTAAATTTTATACAATCATATGGGAAAGATGAGGGCTATACTTTTTCTTTCCAATCCTCAAACATCAGAGTTTGTACTCATGTGAACTTCCATTACAATGCTGAATACTAATGGTGATCGTGAGTATCCTTGTCTGTTTTCACTGTCAGGATGAAGCTATCAGTAACTCACTATTATCTATAACACTTTTTTTGGCATATATTCTTTATCATATGGAGGCAGTTCCCTTCTCTCTTTATTATGCTGCTCTTGTTTTCAAGGATGGTTGATCTGTATCTACTGAGAAAATTGTAAGAAACTTCTATTAATTAATGAATTATACTGATTGATTTTCAAATTTAAACCAACTTTGCATTTCAATATGTTTGTGATTATATGGGATTATTGGCCTGTAAATTTAATTTTTTGTAATGTCCTTGTTGAGTTTTTGTGTGTTTGTATGTTTTTTTAAAGACTTTATTTTCTCAGAGCAGTTTTATGTTCACAGCAAAATTGAGAAGAAGGTACAGAGATTTATGTCTACCCTTTGCCTCCACACATGCTTCACCTATGCCTTTATCCATGTGGTATGCTTGCTAGAACAGATGAATCTTCACTGACACATCAGAATCATAGTTTACCTTCCAAGTGACTCTTGGTATTGTGCATTCTAAGAATTTGGACAAACTATAATGGCATGTACCCATCATAGGAGTATCATACAGAGTAGTTTACTGCCTTGAAAATCTTTTGTGCTCCCAGGATTCATCTCACCTCCTCTTCCCCCAAAACCCTTGATCTTTTTAGTGTCACTATAGTTTTGCCGTTCCCAAAATGTTATATATTCCAAATCATACAGATTTTCGGGATGGCTTTTTTCACTTAATAATATGCATTTTTAGTTTCGTCGTGTGTTTTCATAGCTTGAAAGCTCGTTTCTTCTTAGATCCAAATGATATTTTGTTGTCTGGATGTGCCAGTTTATTTATCCATTTACATACTGAGGAGCATTTTGGTTGTTTCCAAGTTTGGACAATTATGAGTAAAGCTGCTATAAATATCTGTGTGCAAGCTTTTATGTGGACATAATTTTTTAGGTTTTAGGTATATACAAAAGAACACAATGGCTAGATCGAATAGCAACTATGCTTAGTTTTGTAAGAAACCACAAATTATCTTCCAAAGTGGCTGTACCATCCAGCATTCCCTTCTCCAATGAATGAGTTTCTGTTCCTCCACATACTCACCAGCATCACATTATTTGATGATGGTTTTGTCCTTAAAGCAGATTTCAAAAAAAAAAAAATAAATAAATAAAAACATTGACATTATGCACAATATTATATTTTGACATATGTATTTGAAGCAAATAATAAAGCTGATATGTTCTTCATTTAAAAAAAATTATTATAAAAATGCAGTTAATTGTCCTAGACTACAGGTCACACAAAATTGTTAACATTTTTTTAAAAGATTTTATTTTTATTTATTTGACACAGAGAGAGAATGAGCAAGGGAAGGGGCAGAGGGAGAAGCAGGTTCCCCACTGAGGAGAGAGCCCAACAGAAGACTCTATCCCAGGACCCCAGGATGATGACCTGAGCTGAAGGCAGATGGTTAACTGACAGCCATCCTGGTGCCCCTGTTATTAACATTTTTTATTGTTGACATTTTAGCATATACAAAAGTGACTCCATAATAACATTAGTGAAGATCATTTGAATCACACCACCAGAAGATTGGGAAGCTAGGATTTAATTCTGAACCATTTGGTTCCATACTCTACTTTTGCATCCTGAGTGTTCCTAAAATGTTCCTAATTTTACCTTCTCTCTAGACCTCCCTCAGAAGAGACCACAGAAACATCGTGTGCTTAATCTGTATTTTTCTTTTAGGTTCCAGTGTGGCGGTATTGTCACAAGTTCACTTAACCCGTCTACTGTCAGGTAAAATCACTTAAAGGAAGGGAGAGAGAAGACTCATATTCAGGATTCTCTTGTGCTCCATATAATTCTTTTCAGTCTCTGGTCTTCATCTGTCTGCTCCATGAACATTACCTTCTTATAGAGAAATCAACTTTACAAATCTGCCAGGTTCTAGGTTATTTGCTTAGCAGTCAAATTTCATATCTAACTGCAGGAAAAACGGGCTTTTCCTGGCAATGCCATATTGTTCTCTTTTCTCTTTAACTCAAATAAGTTCTCTTTGTACCACACTTGGTGTATGTGCAGACTTCCTTATACTCAAGATTCAAAGTAACCAACGCACTTCAACACTGATTTCTTGCTCCCTTCCTAAATACCAAATCCTTTGATTCCAACAGTAAACAATGTTCCAATTTAGTAAGTGTTTCCCAATGCTTATTTAGCAAGTGTTGCTATCCTCTGAATCCAGCATGTATCAGATACCTTTTGAATCTTCTCACTATCTCTAATTAAAATGAACGAACTGGTACCTATTACCTGAAGCTCACCCTTCATGGAATGGAGTCTTATAAAATCAAATCTTTTGGTAGCAAAGAATGTGCTAACATAAGATAAAAATCCATTTAATATAAGGCTACTTGTTAAGTCACAAATCTAGCCAAAGAAAAAAAATACAGGATGTCTAGTTAAATTGGAAAATCTGTTCAATAATAGCAACAACAACAATAACAAAAGTAGTGTCTGTTCCATGCAATGTTTGTGAAATACTTATTAAAAAATAGTGTTTATTGTTTGCCTGAAATTCAAATTTAACCACGTGTCTTGTATTTTACCTGGTAACCACATTTAGGTAAGCAACACAAACACACGAACAGCCCACCATCAACACTACCAAAAAAAAATCTCATTTTCTCATTGTTTGCAATTGCCGCTACTATTTAAGATTGTTGCCACCACTGGTCACTGTTTCTGCAGCCATTTTCAGAAATGGCTTTGTAGTTGAATTTTAAACTGTCCTTTTGTTTTTGAGTTATTTCCTCGAGACTTAAACCCTTAGTTAGGAGCTTCATTTGTCTGTGACTTTAACACCAATATAAAAGTAATGGATTTTTAAGTTCATTCAATTCTTTAGTGGAAAAATAGGCCCTATCTCATACCAAGACTTGCAAAATTAGGCAGAAGCCTAGTGCGGGGAGGGTTCCCCTCCCAAACAATATATTTGCACCATGTTGAATAGCTCAAAATGTTTGTTTTTCTACGTTATTCGATGGAGATTACCTTAGTTACAGATAATTAACCAGATTTAAAAAAAAAAAACTTATCAACATAAATTTGTTTAACAAGTGAAGTTGAGAGCCTCCAGGCCATCCCTGTCATGGTCAGGAAAGAATTCTAGACAACAGGCTCAGACAGTTGGATTTAATTACGAAGTTAAGTTGGAGGTGGACTAGGATAATCAGAAGACTGGCATGGGGCTCTGGGGGTGACAGGCCATCTTTGCCATGTAAGGGTGGGAAGGAGAACCACCCTTCCTCTTCAAGGCAAGGTACAGGCTATTTGGCAAGGAGACATGATGGGTGAATCCCCAATATCAAAGAACATGCTCAGGAAGGCCACCGAAGTCGATGTAAATGGGGATGATTCAGGCTACTTAAACCATGGAGACATGCACTGGGGAAGGTTTAGGGCTCAGGCTGTTGACAGAAGCTTGTGGTTCACTTGAGATGCTGACATTTGTGCATCTCTACGTGTTCTCAAGGAGGCAGCTTAGGATGTCTGCAGCTTCCTAGGGTATTTTGGCCAATTCCGATAGCCCAAGCTTCCACTGGAAGCCAGCATCGTCTTATTAGCTACAGCCATGGACTACTGGTCCCCTGTGCCACCTGGGGAAGCTCCTCTAGCAGTATGTCCCACAGAACAACTCCTTATAGCTGGAATGCTTTTGCCTTTTTGGCTACCTGTACAGCCTCCACCCAGCTCTCCTGCTTCTTACTTATTTGGTATTTGGGTGGGAGGGAGAATCTTAAGCAGGCTCCATGCCCAGCAGAGAGTCCGACATAAGCTCAATACCAGGCGCAATCTCACAAACCGAGATCGAGACCAGAGCTGGAATCAAGAGCAGGACGCTTAACCAAGTCAGCCATGTGGGCGCCCCTCAGTTCTCCTGCTTCTGAGGCAAAGGCTTTGGACTTCTCTCATGTTTGCACAGTCATCTTCTGCCTCTGGCTGAATAATCAGCTGGGACTTCTCTGCATTGGCAAGGGCTCCCTTATGTAGCACTAGGCTTCTGGTGGCTTCCTCCAGCTCTTTTCTGGGGTTAGTTCCTGCTCCTGCACTGCCCCCTGGTGGGCGTGCTCCACCACCCGCTCCTGTACCTGCCCTTGATCTCCTTAGCTGTGGCTACCTGAAGCTGATATGCTGCTCAGTCTGTGTTGGGCTTGTATTGACCTCTGTGTCAAATATGGCCTTCTTCCCTAGCAGCCCCTCTGCACCCTGGCCATCTTCATGCCATTCAGGTACTGAGCCTTTTCCTGCTTGGCTGTGGCCTCCTGGATCCCAGAATCTCCCTTGGCCTCCAATTCCCCAGTCCCAGTGTTTTTTGAACTTGAGTTTTTGGAACCTTTCCCAAGAGAGCAAATAGTGTTGATTATTGTGAATGTCCTTCAGGGTGTAACTAACCGTGCCCATAGGTCTTAAAGAATTCACAAGAAGTGCTTGTTGTTATTGTAATTAAAAAAAAAAAAAAAAAGGAAGTCCTTTCTTCTCATTGTTTTGTTCCAGGCCATAAATTCCCTTTTTCACATTACCTTTTCAGTTTTTCTGTTACTGGGGCTAGCATCGACTTAATTTAACTAATCTCAAATGTTTGTGTTTATGTCTTTCCTTTTAATTCAGTCAAGGAGGTATTGTTGTGACAGTTCAACATATTACTGTTTAATCTGGTGAAATGAATATTCTTTATACCACAGTTGGAGTGCTGAATTGTGTTATATTTTGGACATTCCATGTGTTAGATAAATCACCACATTTTGGTTTTCTTTGTTTCAGTTTAGTGTATGAGAAAAACCTTCCAAAATAACACAATAAACGTTCCACAATAATAATGATCTGTTTTTCATTCTTTCTCTGTACCTTTATATAAAACAACCACACATTTCAAGGTGAAAAACCCCATCCCCCTCTTCTCTCCACACTCATCTTGTAGAGAGAAAGCTGTCATTTCTGACAATGTGTAACAGTAGTGGATCTGAAGGGGGCAGAACGGATCATTAATTGATGATAATTATGCTAAACTTTCGTATATAGTTAACACAACTTCAAAAAATCTGGGAGTCATTACTCCAATCTAAAAAAATAGAAGCAAAAAAAAAAAAAAGATGGAGGTAGTCAATGAGAAAGGAAGATTGTTCTTTAAGTTTATTGATTTCATATGCAGAGGCTATGCTATATAACTTAGAAATAGTACTTGAGAGGTAATTAATATAAAACATTGTCCTCTTGTTCATAACTGGTTATGATCTTCGGGGTCTAGAAATTTTTCTTTGGAACAATAAATTAAGTGGGAAGACATTAAATGGATACTTCTTTTATTCAAAAATTCTGCCATTTACTATATGATAAATACATCATTTTTATATATTTATTGCAGTATCTGCTATTATCAAAACAAACAAAAAAACCCATGAGTAGGTACTAAAATTCTAGAATGGAATACTAAGGAGTAATGTTTCCTGCACCTACATTTACTAATGGAACAGACAGACATCTATAGTGATTAAAATTATGAAAGTCATTAAGGGCATTTATTTAAATCAGAAAAATCAAAGTGTATTATATTATTATACTATGATTCTCTGGTTCCTACAATCTGAATGCCTATTGATCAAATAACTTGATCATTTGATAATTATCGTTTTGCCTTTTTATTGACACAAAAATATCCATATGTGCTATTTAATAGCAGAGATGACACTAATTTGAATATCCACAAAGATAGCCAGAAACAGAATTTAGGCGAACAAAATATATCTCCCTGTGATAATAATTATGCTACCATAATTTCCAATAGCCGGAGGCCACTTTTCGATAGCATGCAGAAATAATCCATTCTAACAATTTCCAAATTAGCCTACAAATCAACTTTTAACAAAAGACCTACCATCATAATGGATCAGATAATAGCCCACACTGGGACTTCTCATGCCCCACTCTCAGTCAGAACATATGACTAAACTTTTCCTATTGCAAAGAAGATGCTGTGAATTTAATCAGGCCCACAATATCACAACACAGTACTATGGCTCGATTCTAAGTCAATACGTTTACTTAAAACAAAAAACAAAAACAAAACAACAAAAAAAAATGTGGACATTTGGTCCTGGGGTTGATTAGACTGGGTCAAGCTGGGAAGACATTTTAATTACTCAACTCACCGTTTGATTAAGCTTCCTTTCTTGGTGGTTAGAAATTAGTAACAGTAACATTGACAATAGTAAGAGTAATAAAAATGCAGTATTGGCTACATTAGAAAAAATAAAATATTTTTTCAATATCATGCTTATGATTTACACAATAAGAGGCTAAATATAAACTGTATTAGAGACAATGAATACTATGGTATAGGAAAATAGTTAAGATGTGACATTATTTTTTATTAGGAACCAAATGCTATAACTAAGAAGAAAAGAAGCTCACTTTTAATTAATAACACTTTTAGGTAAAATATGATTGTGAATAATGTTTCTTGATTGAAATTATATATATATATGCACATATATATGTAATACATATTATTATTAGAAGACAGTTACTTTACAACCAAATGAGATAAAATATTTTTAGCCATTCTCTAAATAGTAACAACTCAGTGTTCTAATATAAACACTTTGCTTTGACATATTTCAAAACAAAACAAAACAAAAAACTAAAAAAAACCCCCCAAAACAAAAAACACACTCTCATGGTGACTACATCTTAGTGAGCACTCAGTAATTTATAGAATTGTTGACTCATTATGTTGTAAACCTGAAATTAATATAGCATAGTGTGCTAATTATACAATAATAAAGAAGGATAAAAACACACACACTCAAAAACTCACTGCAGTTATATACTTCCAGCATGCATCATGAATGGCATCATTTATAACTACATAAGACTGGGACACAGCCTGACTGGTCAAAAATTCAAGCACGTACTATCAATACATAGACATTGGTAATGTCAATAAAACACACACTTTTTTTTTTCTTACAAGAATGAACTGATGGGAAAATAAGATCTCTGTATCAACTTTCTTTTCTATAATTCTTTTAAATTTAAATTTAAAAATTTAAATTTAAATTTCTACAGTTTGGTATGTTTTTATATATTTATTTTATACATAAATATACCACTGAGCTCTAACAAGGCCATCTAATAATGACTTCTAATTTCCCTCACATGAAAAGTCTAATAAATTGTGCTTTGATTTATTTTCTCTTTTTGTGGAATAGAAAATTCTGACAGTCTACCAGTGCTTCTCCCTAAAATAACTAGAAAAGCCATCAAAACACAGAGATGATCTGTTTGAAGGCAATGAAGAGCTAACTGCCAATCAGAATTCGAGGGGCAAGGGCAAAGCAGAAGAAATCTTGGAGTGCTCACCTACCTCTTATAGCTACTTCTATTCTAAGAGAATTCTCTAATTCTGATTAGAGCAGGAGGTTGAAGATCCAAATGATGGCTCAAGGAGTAGCACTGTGACTAGACAAAGACGCCATATGAATTTCTGGTGGAGACATGGAACTTCAAAGACATGACTGATTTCCATCTTCATACATTTGCTGAATACTGGTTTCCTGAGGTTTATGACTAAAATCATCAGCAAAAGGTCTCTGACAAGCAAACAGGACATTTTCGGAAGCTTTATTAGACAAATATTGGAGTTCAAAAACAATTAGAGTAATGGGCCCCCAAATAAAAGAGGATTATAGTTAAAAACTCTGGAAACCCAAGGACAAATCCAAAGTAAACCTAGATTTATAGGGATTGCAGTATAGCCTCAACTCAAGACAATCCATAATTAACGAGAATAGCCATCACTCTATTTGCCTAAAAGAAGGAAAGGTTATTATTTCCAAAGGAGGATAACATTGTCTAAAGATTATAAAATATTTCTTTTTTTTTGAAATGTCTAGCATTGTCAAATTTTAATAGATTCACAGGAATGCCTGGGTGGTTCAGTTGGTTAAGTGTCTGCCTTCAGCTCAGGTTAGGATCCCAGGGTCCTGGGATTGAGTTCCATTGGGCTCTTTGCTCAGTGGGGAACCTGATTCCCTCTTTGCCTGCTGCTCCCCTTGCTTGTGCTCTCTCTCTCTCTCCCTCTCTGCCAAATAAATAAATACAGTCTTAAATTTTTTTTTACTAGACTCACAAATATATACACATATAAACACAAACATAAAATGTATCACTTGACTAGAAATCAAAGAAAAAAACAGAATTATATCCACAGATAATTAACGTATTAAAGCTACCTAACAAAGAGAAAACTAATCACAATTAATAGTTTCCAGAATATACAGAAAAATTTTAGAAAATAGACAAAAAATTCATGGAAGATTTAACAGTGAATTGGAATCTGACAAAATGAATTTTAAAAATCTAGATGTCCTAGGGCATATGGAATTAAGAACTTTAAAAGTAATTCAACAGATTGTATACAACCAAAAAAAAAAAAAAAAGAAAGAAAGAAAAAAAAAAAAAAAAAAGGTAAACTGGGTGATAGGCCACCTGAATGGATTTCCACATCCAAGTGTAAGCATGGGGATAGAAAAGAGAGAGATCATTTTTCAAAATATAATGTTACTTGTCAGCTGAATTTTTGTTAATAGGTGTTTTTTTCCTCCTTCCAACTCTCAACTTAACTGATACTCAGTGGTAATAACAGATCTGATAGGTCTGCACAAAATTTTGCTTTTTGTACTTTTTTGCACATTGCCTCCAATGAAATATTTCTCTTGATATAAAGACATATAACCCAGTGAAACACATTGAGGCACAATCCTTTGTTCCAAACTCTTACTTCTTTCTCAGGTACTTTTGGTCAGAGGATAAGCAGCCCCTGAAATAGAGCTATGTCTTCTCAGGACCCATTTGGAGCCACTTGGGACTACTGCCAACTATTTCCTGAAACTTTTCCTCCAAGACTCTTTCTGAAGTTATCTTTATATAATTTCTTTCTTTCTCCTTCTTCTTTCTCTTCTTCTTCTTCCTTTTCCTCCTCCTCTCCCTCCTCCTCCCCCTCCCCTATCTCCTCCTCCTCCTCCTCCTTCTTCTTCTTCCTCTCTTCCTCCCTCCCTCGCTCTCTTTCTCCTCCTCCTCCTCCTCCTTCTTCTTTTTCTTCTTCATCTTCATCTCCATCTTCTTCATCATTATTATTAAGTAGGCTCCATACCCAGCATGGAGGCCTGAACTCACAACCCTATGATCAAGACCTGAGCTAAGATGAAGAGTTTGACATTTAACTGCCTGGACATGGAGGCACCCCATTTCTTTATTATTTTTGAACAGCACTTTACTGCATTAGAAGCTTTAGTTTATGACTAAGGAATGTATGTTCTATTGATATTATATGGCCTAAGCACCTCTATGTCTTATCATTTCTTATATTCAAACAGCAATCTCCAAAGATCAGAAGGCAAACTGCTCTTGAATTCTAAACCCCATCTGAATCAGCAACTGCATGTTTATTTTTTTTATTTTCTGGAGTTGGAGGAAGCTGCATAGCCAAATGTAATTCTCTCCTCATGTTCTCCACAGAAATCTCTATGATTATGTTCCCCTTGGAGAATTGTTTTAATTTATCCAATTAACGAGGTTCTGTTTGCTTGGCAGTAAGAACAGATCTTCGGTCATGTCCTAGGATTTTAAAAAACTAAATATCACGACATGGGGACAAGATTCTAGGTGTTCCTGTACTGCCCTTTATGCTTCTCCCAATTCTGCCTAATTTCAAGTTTCGCCTTTTGACTTCTGCAGGCAAAATGGTAATAGATTTCCAACTGAAATGTGAAAATGAGATTTGGAAGATTTCACTGGTAAGCTGGCTTGCTTTTTTTTGTTTTCCACAAACTTGTAAGTTTTGGTCCAGTCAGCAAAAAAGATAGTGAAATTCTTTTGGGGTTCTATTGGTTCCATGAGGGAGGGCTACAAACAGTTCACAGATAAGATAATCAATCATCAACGACACATTCCTGATTAGCTTCGTATCTCCCTAACGGCTCCTCTTGTACAGCGACTCTTTCGAACAACTCTTCTTGTTCTGAACCCTAGACAAATTCAGATTTGTTTCTGATAACTTTTTGTATAGATGTTCATAGGATACGTGATATATATGTGTCCACCAAAATCTGACAAGTTTCATATAGTGTTGTAGTGCTTTATTGTTCAAGGAATGCAACAGTATGTCTGTTTATCATATTGTTTGTGGAATGTCTTTTTTTTCTTTTTTTTAAAGATTTTATTTATTTATTTGACAGACAGAGATCACAAGGAGGCAGAGAGGCAGGTAGAGAGAGAGAGAGGAGGAAGCAGGCTCCCCGCCAAGCAGAGAACCCGATGTGCAGCTCGATCCCAGGACCCTGAGATCATGACCCCAGCCGAAGGCAGAGGCTTTAACCCACTGAGCCACCCAGGCGCCCCTGTTTGTGGAATGTCTTTTGTGGGCCATGCTCAAGCTGTTCTAATAATTTGACAGAATCATTAGGGCCCTGTACTTTAGGTGATTGGATTTACCATTATTTATGTATCCCAATATGTATAGTATATATGCCATTACATTCAGTCATATATGCGATTCCATTTCCAAAATTTCTTGGCTATCTTTTTTGTAAAAGATAATGCTATGATATAATCAATGTAATGAATCAAGTCTATACTTCTCATATCATCAGGATGTAACACTACACTGGAAAATTCAGACACTCTAAGGAGTGAATAGTGGATGAACTCAACAAAAAGGTAGGGGGTGGGGGAGGATAGGAAAGGAAAGAAAAAGAGAAGCTGAGCTTTCTTCAAAATTGAGATAGAACATAAAAGGAAACCTTAGCCAACTCTATGACAGTCTAACAGTCAATTTTATACTTTAGCCTGTCATCATACCTGGCAGCAGATGCTATTAGAGAAAGTACGTAATTCATGCCATCAGAGTGAGCATTTACTTTTCAGGAACCATTTAGTTTTCTTGGAGGCCAGTGGGGACTCTTGCAAGTGGAGATATTTGGGTCTAGTATGCTTACTTCTGCCATCCATTCATCTGAATACAAAATTTCTGCTTTAAAAAATTCCAAAGTTTCTATTTAGCATAAAAATAAAACAAAGTTCAGACTTGCCCAACATCTCACTGTAAGCCATCAATGATAGTTGCTCCCATTTATAGTCCCATTCCAATTATTCATCCTGTACCATTCAATTGTACAGGTTAATCTATAGTTTTACCATAACACTGCTTCCATGATGTGAATTTACCTACCAGATTTCATTTTAGTGTATTTCTAGATTTTGTGCATCAAAATCTGTTTCTCCCAAAATTTGTGTTTTCTACCCTGGGCTATTTAACTTTAACCATAGCATTCAGGCTTGGAAAACTAGCTGGAGATTTGGTGAAAAGATACTCTTCCCCACATCATTCACCATCAACCACTAGCACATTGAAGGACTGAGTTTATTCAGTACTCTGGCCTAACATCTTGGTGTGTTTGTTTGTTTGTTTTAATTTCCTTTAACATTATTGGAATTAAGTGTATCCAAAAGATGAAGGGAGGGAATGTAGTTAATAGGTTCTTTTAGCTGCTTGGGGCCTGGCCAGAGGTTGGTTTTGGTTTGTAACAAACCCATTAGTCTTCTCTTTTTTATTGGGGGCACCTGGCTGGCTGAGTGGGTAGAGCAGGTGACTATTTTTTTATATATATATAATTTGACAGAGAGAGAGGGAGAGAGAGAGAGCATGTGCACATGAGCAGGGGCAGAGGGAGAGGAAGAAACAGGATCCCTGCTAAGCAGGGAGCCTGATGTAGGGCTCCATCCCAGGACTCTGGGATCATGACCTGAGCCAAAGGCAGCCACTTAACCGACTGAGCCACTCAGGCGTCCCTCGTCTTCTCTTTTTTAATTACCCATTACTGATTTAATCTTACATACATACTCAGTTTACTTCTTTCTTACTTCCACTATTATCATTATTTTTATGTCAACCATCCTTCTGCTTTTGAATGATTCAAACTTTGTTAATACCATTAAAGACCTAACTTGCATAGTGGCAGTTTAGCCCAGGTTCCAGTATGGTCTCCTACACTCTTAAAAGCTCTTAAAAGGAGAGTTGAATCAAGGTTCATGCATGGGATGATGGCAATTTCTATCATAGCTCCTGCCATTGGTTAGATCACAGGCATATCATTTGACTTGCCTCTTTTCTCATCACTGTTTTTCCATCTTGTGTCCCTGGTACCTATAGCTGTTTTTGCAGTTGTGACAAGTTGCCACAAATTTAGCATCTTAAAACAATTTAATTTTTTTAAATTGTGTATTCTTAGAAGTCAGAATGACAAAAATGTGTCTTTGAGGGGTAAAATTAAGATGTCAACAGAGCTATATTCCTTCAAGGGGCTCTAGAGAAGAATCCACTTACTGCCTTTTCAGTTTCTGGAGTCTGCCTGTATTCCTTGGCTCCTGGACCCTTCACTCCAACCAATACTGTTTCTACCATCTTTCCTTCTCTGACCCTGAACCTCCTTCTTTCCTTTTGTACGCACTCCTATGATTACATTGTGCCCACTCAGATAATTCAGGAAAATCTCAAGGTCCTTAACTTAATGATATCTGTGATTCTTTTGCCATGCAAAATAACATACACACAGATTTCGGGGATTAAGACATAGCATGTTGGAGGGGGACATTATTTTTCTTGCCACAGTTTCAAATATGTTTCAAAAACTTTGATTTTGGGGGCGCCTGGGTGGCTCAGTGGATTAAGCCGCTGCCTTCGGCTCAGGTCATGATCTCAGGGTCCTGGGATCGAGCCCCGCATCAGGCTCTCTGCTCTGCAGGGAGCCTGCTTCCTCCTCTCTCTCTGTCAAATAAATAAATAAAATCTTAAAAAAAAAAAAAACTTTTATTTTGTTTACTTTGCCTCCTATATTAGTGGAAGTACTACACTTAGAGATAGATAGCAACCAGAAAATGATATTTCATAACCACTTTCTACTTTTTATGCTTCTCCCTCACCCTTTGTAATCTACCTTGCAATATCCCTTTTGCCTTTTATGCAGCTGCAGTCATGGGTTTGGACTGACAATCAGATTCATGAGAAAAAACGGGCTTCTTTCCATACCAAGTTTATTTACCTAAAAGCCAAGAGAGGATATTCTCTTTTTCTGAGAGTAAGAGAACCAAAAACAGCTCAGCTAAAGTCTATTTCTAGTAGTCTCTATTTCCAAAGACCCAGATATTCTGCATTCAATATGTGTATAATTGTAAAAGATGAACATAATTGTTTGAGAAAGAGGTCAGCTCAAAAGAGCTGTGGTTTCCCTTCAGTGATTACCATAGCTGGTCACATTATTCCCTTAAGGCTATGTGACTAGCTAGCTATAAAATTCTCCAGGGATACATAATAATGTCCATTTTCTAGTGCAGCTGCATCTCATCGTCTCCAGTTACTCATTACTTGATAAACAATGTTGACAATGAGATACAGATGCTTAGTTCAGTGCATAGCCCTGGGCTGGATTCTCAGTTATCGTTGATCCAATATTATCAAATTCCTAATAGTTCCTGGAGTTAATGTTCCAAGGTGAATTTAATCAAGAATCAAATTTTCAGGTGTTCGTAATGTTAGAGTAAAGTCTACCAAACTAGCCATCTATCCTTTCTTTTTTGTATCTTCCATTGGATTTTGGAAATTCATATCCATTACCATTTCAAATATTGGCTCTGTGTATCCTCCCTCTTTGTATTCTTGTAATCCAATTACCCATTTTTAGGCTTTTATTGATTTCCACAATTCTTTAGTGTCCTGTGTCCTCTTCTCCTTCCCTCTATCTCATATGGTCTACTTTTCCTGTTACTGACTTTGCTTTCATTGGAAGGCAAGGTATATATTCTCTCTCATGGAATCTGAGGTTGACCTTACGGACTGCTTAGACCCTTAGAGTCTAGGCTAAAGGAGTACTATATGGCTTTTGAAAATAAGTCATAAAAAGGTTAGCTTCTACCTTACGCACTTTAAATGTAGTTGCCCTTGGAACGTAACATCCATCCTGTGAGGAAGTTGACATGGAGAGTCTACATGGATTCCCAGGATAGTAAATGAGGTCCTTCTCACTGTCAGTCAGCATCTTCCCTCAGACATGTGAATTAGTGATCCTGCAAATATCTTTATGCTCAGAGTCTTCCAGGGATATCCAAGAACATAATAGATTGTTTTATTTTAAGATTTTATTTACTTATTTATCTCTCAAATAAGTAAAAATAAGTAAGTAAGTAAGTAAGTAAATAAAGTCTGTCAAATAAGAAAGAGAGAGAGAGAGAGCACAAGGCAGGGTTTGGGGAAGAGGTAGAGAGAGACGCAGGCTCCCCACTGAGCAAATCCCGATGTAGGACTGGATCCCAGGACCCCGGGATCATGACCAGAGCTGAAGGCAGAGGCTCAACTAACTGAGCCATGGAGATGCCACAATAAATTGTTTTCTTTCATTTTGTTTTGCTAAGGTGATTTGCTCACAGTGTTGTAGGAAGCTTTGAAATAATTTGCTAAACTGCCATTATAACTATAAAAGGAGATGGTAAGGGCATGAAGGACTGGCTGCCTAGACTGGCCAAATTTGTGCTTTATCTAAATATAAAGAATAGTAAGTAGGGAATTCTTTGGAAGGGTTTCATATGTGTTGATGAGAATGGGGGCATATGTTGGGGAAACCAGGGGATCATAAAATTCTCTTTTCCTACATCACAAAAATTTGCCATTCTCTTGCCAGATACAATTACATCAGGCATCAGACTGCACTTCCTATCCTGGCAGAGGGAGGCTTCTGCTCAGGACAGTACTTTAATTCCTCAAAATAACACAACAGTAGGTTGAAGAGTGACTTCCCTTTAGAGCCCAAACTAGACTTAAAAGATCCCATTGGTAAAGACAATCCCATTAGTATTTTATTTTCCCAGCACAAATCCTTCTAGAGACCAAACCAAAAAGGAAACTCTGGTAGTCTATTCCTGAAACTTACCCTGTGGGTAGCCGGTATAGATGGCTCAGTCAAAGACTCCCATTCAGAACGTCAAGTCTACATAATAATAGGTAAAAAATTGAAAAGGAGGGGAAATTGTCACAGAAAGTAATGGAGTCCATAAATGGAAAATGATGCAGAGAAAGGATACCATCACTCTCTTCAAAGAACTCCTATCAGAATAAAAGAATATTCACACTTGTTTCTCTTAGTTGCGGTACCAATCCATGACCAGTTCCCAAAGACATCCCTGATTTGTTATCCCCTGAGAAGAATTGAATAAATTCAAGCTATGAAATTTACCTGACAAGTATACTTTGATGATTTGAAGGAAAGACATCAATCTGTATTCTGTGATATTTCAATTGCAACGGCAGTGTGGAAATTTTCATTTGGGTTATATTTTTTTTATTATTTTTATAATATTGGTTCCTATTCAGCCCAGAGATAAATCTTCCCTCTGAGCTTGACTAGATTTACTCTGACTGGCATACGACATCTGATGCATGTGTTGCTGTGAATCAGAATGACATCCTGTTCAGGCAATTTCCTGGGTATGAAGGACAACACATTTCCCGGGGGACACAATTCTAATAGGCAAATACATTATACATAAATTGCTTCAATGCCACAGTATTCAATAGACGTAGCATTTGTAGTAACTTAATTGACAATGGGCCCAATTCACAGGGCATTGGCGATCTTAGGAACTAGACTGACTGTGTGGATCTAAAGAGAAATTTATTATCTGGACGTTTGGGCCCAATGATGATGACAAGGTAAGTCCTAGATGGAAACCCTACTGTCATTCTCTTCCAGGAATTTGGACATGTTGGGTAGTCATCTGAAAAATCTAACAAAGCTAAATACAACTATTTCAAATCTAGCATTGCAATAATCTCATGAAAATCCGGGAGAGGGTGCATACCTTCACTAAAGAAAGTTTTGTTAATGTGTTAATTACAAATACACTCTGATGTATTTAAAGGACATGGCCGGGAATGCTGGAATCTCAGGATAATGAGGTCGATTTGGTGGAATCCCATGGTCTGCGGATATAATACAAAATCATCTCTATCAGTTGTGGTATTTAATTCTGCACCCTCTTTACCACTGTGCCCAAATTTAATAGGAACTTTTATTTCCAAGTACAATTGGTTAAACCTGTCAGATTAATGATCAACATTGTATTGACTCCATGTAAGCAGACGAGTGACCCTTCTCAGTGATACTGAGAAATATATGTCAAAGAAAAACATCTTTTTGCAGGTTAGTTATAGTTAAACCCCCAGAGTAGTAGGTCCTAAGGACTCTCAAGGTAGGATATGTACAGTACATGGGAAAGAACATTTTTGTTTGTTTGTTTTCCAAGAAGAAATAAAATACTGACATTATTATTAACCAACATGTGGTGTGTTAATCATTATACTAATACTTCAACAACTCTCTAGGGTTAAAAAAATGTATTTTTGGTTGAAATGTATACTTAAATAAGAATGAAATTCTATAGAAAATGACCTCCAAGAAAAACATACATTTTGAATATTTGAATAGCTGACCTAAAATTCAAAGTGATATAATATACATGGAGATTAATAACAGAAAAAAAGAATAAATGTAGCTTTGGTGAAGTTACACACACACACAGTTAAATATGTCTATCAACACCTTTGAAATTTGCAAGTAATAATAGGTAAAGTTATGTGAAAAATAGTCTATTGGTGAAGGATTATCAGAAAGCTTATTAGGACTATGGTCATGTTTAATGTGTTTCACAAGAGAATTCTAATTCTGCAATTTTTCCCCTTAAGAGTTTTTTGTTTTTGTTGTTGTTAGTTTTTGTTTTGTTTTGTTTTTTGTTTGTTTGTTTTTCCTGGATAAGCTGTAGCAAGGATATCAAGGTAATCCTTGATGGGTGGTTTAAGGAGGGAGTGGAAAAAGAACCAGATAAAAAGATGTTCTAAGATTTTTATTATAGCCTCAGGATGCACGAAGCTTTTGCCCATGTTTGAATACTTTGTATAATCTTTACTTATGGAACCATTCAGGGCTGCCCTGCATCTACTTTACCAAGATGAAGGAGAATCTAAACAAAGACTATATGCCAGACCAAGCACCTGTAATTCCTTGTTGAGATTGTTCATTCAGTGCAGAGTAACTAAGAATGATGAATTGCAGCTTGCCTGGAGAATGGAAGTGAGTCACATTTTCCTGAGTGGGTTATGTGAATAAGCCAAAGAAATCCCTTGGTGCATGGCTTCCTGGAGCAGAGATTGTCTATGAACACTCAGCCTCTAGTCTTGTGAACATCTACAGCTAATATGAAATGACTAGAACATCAGATGCATAGGAGTTAGGACATCATTGAGATGTTGTTACTGAACATTCTTTGCATTTTTCTCTCCTGTTTCTTTTCTTAAAGTTCAGTAAATGTTGTGTCAAGTGGAGATACTATTTTTATGAACTATATAGTGAAGCTAAATCTACTACTGCTAATGGGACGTGGGCATCAATCCATGGGCTGAAGATTGTCTAAAAGTCATAAACAAAATAATTACAGACATATCAAGATACATCATAGTAAGACAACCAGACAGAGAGTGCCTGGGTGGCTCAGTGGGTTAAGTCTCTGCTTTAAGATCAGATCATGATCCCAGAATCCTGGGATCAAGCCCCGCATCAGGCTCCCTGCTCAGCAGGAAGCCTGCTTCTTCCTCCCTCTGCCTGCTGCTCCCCCTGCTCCCCCCTTTCTCTCTGTCAAATAAATAAATAAAATCTGGAAAAAAAAAAAGAAACCAGACATCAAAAACACTATCTTCACACTATCTAGAAAAAACACGTATACTTTACTGTCAAAGGAGCTATGACATGACTGACAGCGGAGTTTTCAAGAATATTTATTTCAAGTGAACATAGACCATTTACCAGAAGTGATTATATTTGCTGGGCCATAAAGCAAGTTTCAACAAATTGTACAATGTTCAAATTATCCACACTCTGATATCTGACCAAACTGACCATAAAGATGTCTCAACAAGTTTCAATATATTGAAATCATCCAGGATATTATCTCTTGACAAATAATTTCAAAAAGCAAAATAAGAGCTACTTTTGTCATTTAGTTAAAGTTATATGGGGGAATATTTTGTCGTGATGAAAATATTCTTAAGCTAGATTGTAGTGATGATTGCATACTGTGTAGATTAACTGAATTCTTTGAAATGTACATTATAATGGGTGACGTGTATGTTATGTGTGTATGATCTTATCATTTTTATTCTTTTTAAGTATTTATAAAAATAAAATAGATATAAAGACATTTATAGAGTTAATCAAACCCACAATTTCCTGGACATGGCTTTACACTGAAGCAAATTTTCCTACTACGTGATTTTTAAAAATATGTAATTGTCTAGTATGGATAGAATATTGATAAAATGCAACATGAAGTTTAGACATACTGGACTCTAAACAAGTAAAGTTTTTTTTTTTTTCAGAGTTGCTAATATGCTTAATAGCTTCATACCTCTAAAAATCACCATCATTTGAATAGATGTCAAATCCATTTGATTAAATTTAAAGGTAATTTTCATCTTTTTTTATCACAGATTTTATTACCAAAAACACTAGAGTAAGTGAGAAAAATCAGTAAAACCACTTTTAAGTATTGGCTTTTATTCAGAATGATGTAATATAAGAATGATTACAAAGAAGAGTTCTACTTTGGGGACTAACAGTTTAGTCATAGCAAGAAGGGTCGGCCAAATTTCAACTAGTTTTGAGAGTAGGCCATCAAATACGAGTTTTAGAAAATAGAGTTTAGAAAATAAAGGAATTATTCTTGTAGTTTTTTACCTTTTGGTTGTTTGGATAATAACATGGATTTAACAAAGAAGATAGGGAGGAACAAAAGAAATGTGTGACTTTTTTTTTTTTTTTCAATTCTATTGGGAGTCTTGGCAGAGAGAAAAACATAATAAATCCCAGCTACACATCAACCACGTTAGCAATTATCATAAATTTGACCTTTTTTTTTCATTTTTATTTATCCACACATTCACTCTTAAACATTTAGTTAGTTAGATAGCATATCATTCATTCATTTACCTTTTTCATTTAGCTACATTATTTGATTAGTTTAACTATTTTTTACTGGGGTATTTTAAAGAAAATATCAGCATGATAATATTCAATTGGCTAAGCAAGAACTTTTAACATACACACTGTGCTACTGTCATTCACACAATTATTAAAATAATTTGTTAATATCGCCTATACCCAGTTCATAGTCACAGCTCCTGTTTGATTTAAAAATGCATGTCTGTTTGAATTAGGATACAGAAAAAGGTCTACATATTAATATTAGCTGATATATATCTTAAATTGTCTTCATTTTCTAATAATCTCTCTATTTTCTGAAGTTATAAATTTGTTAGAGAATCAGGTCATTGAAATTGTAAAAGTCTCCCACACTATTAATAGTAGGCTAATTAAAAAATAAAATATTTTACTGAAAGATAGAACATCCATTATGCAACATATCTTTAGTGGTGTGTCACAAAACTTTAAAATACTAAAATTATAACAAAAGATCTATCGAATTTTAAAACAGGATGTTTCATAAAATAGCACCTATGCATTAATGGCCTGTGGGGCATATCAAAGGGCGGGAAGAAACTCTCATGTAAAACTAAGGTACTGATATTCAGCTAAGTATTTGCAATTATGGTCATTTCCCAACCAAATAAAAAATAATTGTCAACACTGTCAAAGTTAAAATCTATATGAATTAACAAGGCAATCATACTGCTGCCATATGCAAAGAAAAGATTATTAGTTACTTTTATTATACAAAATCCTTTTAACACTCAATATAAAAATCAGATTAACAAAAGGAGGGAGATTGGAAGATTGCATGTAACACTGGAACAGTATTTAGATACATAGAATTTTAATTATGATGATATAAAATATCAGCTTCAAGCTAAATATGTATATCAGGGGCACCTGGCTGGCTCAGTGGGTTAAGCCTCTGCCTTCAGCTCAGGTCATGGTCTCAGGGTCCTGGGATCGAGCCCCGAATCTGGCTCTCTACTCAGCAGGGAGCCTGCTTCCCTCTCTCTCTGCCTGCCTGCCACTCTGCCTACTTGTGATCTCTGTCAAATAAATAAATAAAATATTTATAAATAAATAAATAAATATTTATATCAGTTAGGAGTCCTCCAAGTTTTCTGAAAATACTGAACTTTTCTTAGTATGAAAATGTAGTATTTTAATAATTTATTGTCCAACCAACTTATGGATAGACCACTGTTTTATAAAATATAGGGAAGAAGACACTGTGATTTTTTTACCCGGCGATTATGGAAAGAAGGGTTCCCTTAGATCTAAGAAATATTTATAAATTAATTTCTTTTCCCAGTTTTTAAAATTGAGGCAAAGCTTCACATTCATAAACTAACCATTTTAACACAAACAATTCAGTGGCATTTAATACATTCAAAATGGTGTATAACTACCATCTGTACTTAATTCCAAAGTATTTTTATCACCCCAAAAAGAAACCTTACACCCAGTGAGCCCTTGTTTCCCATACCCCTGTCCTCCAGCCCCCAGTAACCACCTTTGAACTATGCATTCTTATAGGAATCATTTCTTTTCTTTTCTTTTTTATTTTTTTTTAAAGATTTTATCCATTTATTTGGAAAATCACAAGCAGGCAGAAAGTCAGGCGGGGGTGGGGTGGGGTGGGAAGCAGAATCCCTGCTGAGCAGAGAGCCTGATTTGGGCTAGATCCCAGGATCCTGGGATCATGCCCTGAGCTCAAGGAAGAGGATTTAACCCACTGAGCCAACCAGGTGCTCCAGGAATCATTTCTTTAGATAGGAAATATCTGAAAGTATATTATGTATGTAAAATAATTATATGCTAAAAAGGAAAATATGAGTTTTGCAAAGTAAAAGCTATCACATAGTAGTAAACATTGTGATGCTTATCTCAGTGAGAAAACACTAAAAGTGTTGCTTCGATTTTATAACAGTGCACCATCAGGTGATAAATGATCTATGTAACATCTACATTAACATATTTGTTCTTAAATTATTAAATGGAAATATACATATACATGTGTATATGTGTACATATACATATATAATGTACATATATGTAATTATTAACAGGAAATAACAATATAATTATTAACTGGAAATATACATATATGTGAATACATATATAATGATGCTATATAATGATGTATTAATATGCTATAATCTCCCAATTGTTTTCACTAGTATCCTTTTATTTTATGTTCACAATAATTATTTTTAGTAGTTGTGACACTTTCATTTTTGATACAAAATGTTTATTCTAAGACATATCCAAGGATAGATATTTAGAGAGTGGTGAAACCAGAACTAAAATCCAGAAGTCCTGCCTTAAATGTAGTGATGCTTGCACTACACTGTGTTACATGTTTGTATGTGTGTATACTAAATATACACCTGTGTGTGATTTCAAGCAGTGTACACTAGACTGTTAAGCTTCATATGCATGTTGATGCAATAAGGAAATAACTACTACCAATGCACCAGCATATGGAAGCTCCCTGAGTTCTCACCTCACCTCTTGTCAGGTAATTGAAAAATAATGAAAATTTGAATCACAACATCCTGTCACAGTGTTATATTCAAGTGTTTCCTTGAAATTTCATATGGAATTCCTGACAAATTTTGAAGGATTAACCCTTAATAGCTATGGCATTGTCAGAATTCAATTGTGGAACATATAATCCAGCAGAAAACAGGTCTTTAGATATATGACCACAGGGTGGCCAAAGTCCAAAGCAAAGGCAATAGTGTACGGGAACTGGAGTGGATGGGCACAGGAATGTAATGAACTGGAGAACCAAAAACAACTTTAGGAATTGATTGCATCATCTATACTTGTTGTGACCAATTTCTCTTACTTATTTTGTCTATAAACCCCCTCTCATTCAGATTTCACACGAAAACCATTGAAATTTCTATGTCAGTATAAAATGATTACCCTCACTAATGAAAAAATATAAAACTATTGATGATTCAGTTTATTTTTTAAAGTCTCATAATTTCATAGACACGTATCCTGCAACATAATGTCAAATAAAGAGTAATGATACTCCACTATATCAAAATCAAGGCAATAATAATCATAAAGATAAAAGTCTGAAAGTTAGCATAAATATGATTGTATTATTGTCTTCCCTCCAGTTATCTCCTCACACAGAAACTTAAGAATATATAAAGCCCAAGAGTACAATTTATTAAGGAATTATCACCATTTTCACTATTCTTATGAAGTCATTTTTAATAATTGACTTATATCATCAGATTTTTAAAAAATATTTTATTTATTTATTTGACAGAGATCACAAGTAGACAGAGAGGCAGGCAGAGAGAGAGGAGGAAGCAGACTCCCTGCAGAGCAGAGATCCTGATGCGGGGCTCGATCCCAGGACCCTGGGACCATGACCTGAGCTGAAGGCAGAGGCTTTAACCCACTGAGCCACCCAGGCGCCCCAATATATCATCAGATTTTTATGAATTTATTTTAAGTGCATAATTATTGTGGGTGAAACCATCTGGAGGAGATTATTTGGATGATCATTTTTGCAGTAGGATTACTTTTTATTTATTTTAATAGCAAATAACTGTATGTTCCAAAAACTCTTCTAGGCACAGTGTAAAAAGTGATATACTAAATAGTTACTATTTCTATTGATAATCTCAAGTTCAGAAAGAAATAGAAGAAATAAATTAATGAAGAATCAATATGCAATTATTAGTTGAGAAAGATAGTCATAAAAAAGAAACAGAATGATTAAATTATGATTGACTATTCAAGAAAGCCTTTCTATGGAACTCATATATAAGTTAAAACCTAAAGGATGAGCCCAATTAAATTAGTAAGACAAGATCTGAAGTATGCATAATGAAGGCACAGAATACAGAATGCTTCAAAATACATTGGCAGAGGGGTGCCTTGGTAGCTCAGTCAGTTAAGCATCAGACTCTTGATTTTGGCTCAGGTCATGATCTCAGGGTCATGAGATCAAACCCTGTCAGGTCCACACGTGGAACCTTCTTGAGATTCTCTCCCTCTCCCACTGCTCCTCCCCCTGACTCACGTTCATTCATGTTCTCTCTCTCTCTTAAAAAATAAATGCTGGTAGCAATGATCTTGGTGTTTCACAGAAAATAAAAATAGGCCAGTATGGATAAATTGAACAATATATATAAGCAAATGTATGTAGAAGTAGAGTTTGAGGAGATAACTTCTAGATCACGCACACTATTGTAAGTAGGGACACCCTAAAACTTGTCACTTAAACCCATAGCAATCTTGAAAATATAATGAATCACCCTAAATAAATATGTTATGATCATGAATGTACATCAAGACTGACCAAGTCAAATCAGGAATCCATATAAAGATAATTACTTGGTTTTAAAGCAGAAAATTTCCTTTTAGATTTTTTTAAACTGTTGGGTTGACTGCACAGATACAAAGTAGCATGAATGCAAACGAAGCAGCAGACAAGAAGCAAAAGGATAGGGAGCAGAAGAGTTAAGCGGCAGCAGGAAGAATGTAAAAAACAAACAAAAAGACAATGACACTCATGTCATGTGGGTAGGGCATGCCAGTGGCCCCGAAACAGAAATCATCAAACTCAAATGAGAAGTGTAGAAATTGTGCTTATTTAAACTTCTGTATTCACTGAACTTTGTCATTATGTTATGCCCCCAACCCACAGGTATTTAATTTTCATTTTTCCCTTTAGATTTTAAACAACTAAATCCATGCGTTTGATTAAGGATGAGGAAACTTTAACAAACTTGAAGATCTTTGGCGTATGAATCCAAGGATCACCAAAAGAAGATAATGGCAGTAGTGCTGAATGTCTTGTAAATTCTAAATCTAGATATACTGAAATGAAAAATATTAAATATTTACAAACATATTCTAACATTTCTAGAAATTCCCATAAGTTTCATGTTCTTATGGAATATGTGCATTATATCATAGCAGATATGCTGAATGTAATGATGACGTCATTAAAATGATAATCCCAACAAAAGTTGCCAAGATTTATATTAAATTATTTGTATTGCTTTTAAGCAAATATGAAGTATCTGGCTTTCACATATGAAGACTAATGAGGAAACCAAAATCACTGTACATAGTTTAAACCAAGGACGTTGTACAGATAATTCAATGGCTCCAAACCTTGGAAGGGCCAAGGAAAGGGCTCCTGCTAAGCTTCTAGGACTAATGTAAGAGTAATGCAGAACAGAACCAGCAGGGAAGCAATGAGCTCTGAAGTCACTAATGAAATTATGCGTTCAAGAGCAGTCATACCCTCACTCTCCTCTTCCTGACTGGGAATTGGGATGTAGTCTGGGAAAGCTGCAATGACGACAAAGTTTGCAGTGCTGCTAACTGTGTTGCACTCAACAGCTTGGGGGCTGCAGAATGAACAATGGATGTGTGTTCCAGAAAGATCTGAGCCTGGCTTTCCTGGTGACAAGATGTTGATGTGGTTATTAAATTTTCTTACTTTGTTATTCAGATAAATTGCCATTGATCATGGGCATATCACCCTTCTTATATATGGCTGGATTTTATTTAATCAACATTTATTATGACTTTGGGAGTCTATGTTCATGAAGGATGTGTGTGTGTGTGTGTGTGTGTGTGTGTGTGTGTAATGTCAGTGTCAGATTTTTCTATTTGGCTGACTCTGCTTTCCTGTAATAAGTCATTAAGAACACCTGCCTCGGCTATTTTCTGAAAGTATGCGGGGTTGGTACAGTGGTGTTATTTATTATTTAAGAGATGGATAGATTTTTTTTCTCTAGTGAAATCATGCATCTCAATATTTATTTGCAGAAAAGATTTGTAACACAAGATTTTTGTTTGTTGGTTTTAAAGAATGTTGTTTAGATTTTCATTTGTTCCACTTTATGTTTTGGTAAGGCAAATTATTTTGCAATTGTTTCCATTTAATCTGTCTTTTTTTTTTTTTCACATAAAGTTCATGTCATTAGGAACTCCAGTTTTAATTTCTTTTTTCCTGTGTTTCTTGAATTAGTATTACTTGGGGTTTGTTTATCAATTTTATTAATATTTTTGAGGAACAAACTTTTGGCTTTGTTAACTTATGAAATAGTTGTCCTTTTTCTATATGATTAGTTTTTTCTCTTATCATTCCCTTCTTTTAACTTTCTGGGACTTTAAAGTGCTTTTTTTTCTCCTAGTGTATAAATTTTAAGGCTTACACAAATGATGTGATACTGTTCCCATTTCTAAGATAGGCATTTAAATTTACAAATTTCCACCTGAGCACTGCATTATCTTCATCCCACACATGTTGATATGTTGTGCTTTTATTAATCTTCAGTTTGAAATATCTTGTAACTTTTTCTTTTAAGTCCTTTTTTGACTTATGGGCTATTTAGAAACATTATCTTTAATTTTCAAATATTTGGTAATTTTCTAGGTGTTTGCTTTTTCTTCATTGACAGTTTAATGTAATTGTAACAAGAGAATGTATTTAGTATATTTTTAACCTTCTGAAATTTACTGTGGGTGTTTCATGTCCCAGAATATGTGTTTTAATTTGGTAAATTTTCTTTGTGCACTTGAAATAATTGAAATTAATAATGTATATTCTTTTTTTTCAGATTTTTTTTTTTAATTTGACAGAGATTACAAGTAGACAGAGAGAGAGAGGGAGGGGGAAGCAGGCTCACTGCGGAGCATAGAGCCCGATGCGGGGCTCGATCCAAGGACCCTGAGATCATGACCTGAGCTGAAGGCAGAGGCTTTAACCCACTGAGTCACCCAGGCGCCCCAATAATGTATATTCTTAAATTGTTGGATGTGTTCGATAGCTATCAATTACTGGATCTGAATGAGTATTATCCAGATATTTAACATCTTTAATGAGTTCCTGTTTATGGTTTCCTCAGTTACTGAAGAAGGAGCGTTGAAACATTGGCTGGGTTTATATTGGCTTCTATTGTGCTATTCTTTCTATATTTCCATATATTTAGAATATGTTGCAATAAAATATTTCGGTAAAAAGGAAGATTCTACCTCTTAAGCATGCTTAATTGTGTTATTATACAAGGTTATTGAGCACCACACCTTTTTTCTAATAGCAAAACAATTTTTAAAATAATTGAAAACCAGGAGCATATATATAGCAGATGAAGACAAAGATGAAAAGACAAAGAAAAGTGGTGGTAGTGTCTGGGAGATCTTGAAATAATTAGTGGAAGACGCTGTTAGTTGATTTAGGGACAATTTCTGAGGCAGTTTTACAGAGCCTCTGTAATAGCATTGCATAGTGTAAATTCTGTCATGATAGAAATATTCTATATGCTACCCAATATGGTAGCCATCAGCTATGTGTGGCTATGTAATATGGCTAGGAAAACTCAAGAACTGATTTTTTTTATTTAATTCGATTTTTATTAATTGACAATTAAACTTAGCCACATGTGGCTGATGGCTACCTTCTTTGACAGTAGAACTCTATAACTTTAATTAACATTTTGTCTAAAACCAGAGCACAAAATAATACAGGTAATTTGGATATTTTATTGGTGGGCTATTACTTTGTATTTAAATAATGAACAGGTGATCATAGAAGTACAATCCGAATCATTGCTATTTCTAAGGTTTAGTTATTTCACATAGCAATAGCCAAAGTAAAAACTTATGTATTATTTTTATTTGAAATTGCATTATCATTTACTTAACTATTAAACAATGAGAAAGATAGTTTCTTCTAAATATGTGAAGTCCTCAAATAGGCTTACATATTATTTGATAATGATTTTAAAAATAAAACTTATGCACTTGATTTACATTTTTGTGATTTTCAAAAGGAAGTGTGTTTATGGGTGTATCTTTGAGTGCTCATTACTACACCTTGAGCATAATTAATTGAGATGTTCAATAGATTTTTCTCTTAAAAAATAGATATTTTTATCTCATATATATTAAAATGCAAACAGAGATTAAAATTTTAAAAGGTGAGAGGTTCCTGGGTGGCTCAGTCAGTTGACCATCTGACTCTTCATTTTGGTTCAGGTCATAATCTCAGGGTCATAGGATCCTGGCTCACATTGGGGTCTGTGCTCAGTGCAGAGTCAGCTGGGGATTCTTTCTCTCCCTCTGTCTCTGCTCCTCCCCCAACTCACATGGACACATGCTCTCACTCTGAAATACATAAATAAATAAAATCTTTTAAAAAAAGAGAAAGTTCTTTAAAAAATTGTCAAAACGATGTCAACATTAACTTATTTCCCCTAAACTTCTGAGTGACATAAACAATTATACTTAAAACATTTTTAAGACTAAAATTCAGTTGAGTATAATCGTATTTTAAAATAGTGGATCAGTATATTTCTTCTGAAGATTTTTTTTTTGTTAAACTTTGTTTTATAAGTCTCAACACATTAATACTTCAAAGCATTATTTTTTTCTTTGAAGGGAGAGTATTTAATAACATGAACAGAACCTTTGTCAATTATTATTTATATATAAGAATGGGTTTCTAGAAACCAATGAAGTGTAAATTCCAGGGCCCTTTATTATATGAGCTACTTATAGGTTCTGTATGGAATTTTGTATTTTAACTTGTATATTTCTTTTCTAAAGGGGCACCTGTGTGCTCAGTGCGTTAAGCCTCTGCCATTGGTTCAGGTCATGATCTCAGGGTCCTGGTATAGAGTCCTGCATCAGGCTCCCTGCTCACTGGGGATCCTGCTTCTCTCTCTCCCTCTGCATCTCCCTCCCAATCATGCTCTCTCTCACTCGCTCTCTCAAAAAAAAAAAAAAAAAAAAAAAAAACTTAAAAAAATACACAGATGTTATAATCACTAGGTTCAGAAACCCAAGTACAGAAACTGAGGAATAATTAATTAATATCTTACTTTTTTTTTTTTAGAACTGAGAACATATGTCTAGAATATTCACTATCTGTTCTCATCATCAGGTTCAAAGATAGGCAATCAATGTGTTTAATTTAAAGCAACAATCACATTACTTTTGTCTAATTGTATATCTTGATCCTTAGAGATAAATGTCTAAATATAGAGGTGAGTTTGTTGCCTCCTTCCCTAAACCTCCCCTTTACTTCATCCTGTTTTATTGTTTTAATTTTATTTTATTTTTCCTTTTGGTGAAAATTTCAGACTAGCACAAAAACATTCTGACAGTTTCAGAACACTGTCAAGGTGAAAATGATTTTGTCATTTCTTCTTAGAATAAATATCTTATGAGAATTCTACATTTGTTGTTCTATAGGAAAAGTCAATTTCATATATACATGACTAAACACTATAAATAAAGATATCACTTTCCCCAAATGATAATGTATCATCACTAAATTTGGCTTTAAAAATTAAAATATGTTAAATGTTCCAGTGGTGTGCGGATAATGCATTCTTTTAGGGTTGAAAATCGTACAGCTGTGTATTTTGTACGTCTGTTTACGTGTTTTCACTTTCAGATTTACAAATGTATGTGTACATGTGGATTTACTTTATACAGAGAATTAAATCCATGGTCTTTTTATATGGTGAGTAATGTTTCTGTTTTTGGTTTCTTTTTAAGTGCACGAGTTGGGTGAGCAGATTTGCAAGGAGGAAAATGAAAGATGAACACAGATCCTGCTGAAGATTTTTTCATATTGAGTCAGAAATAAAATTCATATCATTTAAAAACTTATCTTCAGTTTATCTGTTAAGTTCAAGCAAATTCAGCTAAATGAGAGAAGCTTTTATTTTGGAAATGCACTGTGGCAACGGGAGTTCACTGTTACATATTTTCAGGTGGAGGAAGATGTACACTGTTCATATGACTTTCATTTCAGAATCATTTTAGTCTTAATGTTTCTGAAACCAAGGAAATATTGCGTATTTTGAGCCTTTCAAGTGTTGTACTGGGGAAAGCAGGTCACTCACAACAGCATTTCTAATTTGACAGGGGATTACAAAAACATTTGGTGCTCTTTAACTGTTGTCACAACCATCTATTACATTAAGAACAAGTTGATTTTAATATTAGTCAAATTAAAAAGCATTGTATCATGCTAACTTGGGCATTCATTTACATAATTGGCTCTCTGCTTGCTGTGTATTGTGTGACACCCTCATTTGATTACAGTTCATTTTTCCTGAAACTCTGAAGCGGCATCTTACATAACCTGTATATTAATATTTCATTTTCATCAGGCCTTATTTTATGTAGCCAAGCTGCAGCAAATGCTACCTTTTCATTATTAAGCTCATTACAAGTCACTTGTTCCAGAGCTTTGAAGGAGACAAAGTTCAATTCACTGTTCCGCAATCAAACGGTGAAACTGCCCTCTAAAGGGTTAGTGTAAGTAGGTAAAGACTCCTCTTGCTAGAGCTGGTCTTCAGGAAATCTCTGAGGCTTAGATAAGAAAAATGGAACATTTATTGGCCCTTATATTAGTCAACTATGTATAACAATAAAATACATAAAATAAAAAATCAAATCAAATCTTAGCAACTTACAGCAAACATGTAATTTTCTTTCTTAGATCTGCAGGTTATCTACGGTTCTACTGGGCTCTGCTGGGTTAACTGCAAGTCAAAGGTGTGCTTCAGGTCTGTTCTACCTGTCTGTCATTCTAGGACCTAGACTGATAAAACAGTGACTGAGTACTTGGGCATGTTCTTCTCATGATGGAAAGCAGGCCATTTAGAGTGTAATCCAAGCTTCTCGAACATAACTAAAGCCTCTATTCAACAATTAATCATCATTGATACTTACACTCCATTAACGAAAATATGGTTAAAAGTGGACATCAGTGGTCCAACAAAATGAAGACTTTTCATTAATAATAGAAGATACAGTGAAGAAGGGCACTTCGGTGGCTCAGTCATTTAAGTGTCAGACTCTTGGTTTTGGGTCAGGTCGTGATCTCAAGGTTGCGAGATCAAGCTCTGCATAAGGCTCCATGATCAGCACGGAGTCTGTTTGGGAATCTCTCTCCCTCTCACTCTGTCCCTCCTACTCATGCTGTTTCTCTCTCCCTAAAATAAAAAAATAACTCTTTTTTTTTTAAAAAGAAGACATAGTGAATACTTACTAAAAAAATAATACACCGTGTCCTAATCCTTCAAGGGTAGGTCCAGTTTACTAGACAATTCATACCTGTAGAGTCACTTGGTTCTCACGCAACCATGATAGACAGATCTTTTGTTTTTCCTTTGCAGGTTATGAAAGTAAAGCACACCAGCTTTAAGAGAGGACATGTACATGGTCGAGCTGTTTACTGAGCCAGGGTTGGAATGGTGAGCTATTTAATCCAAAAGCCTTTTAGGAATACATCCCAGGTAGGCCTTGTTCCATCTGCCCTACTCATTACATCTCCATCTTTCACTTTATAAGCTCAACTTTTGAAGACCAAAACTCTATTATAGTCTAAAAGAAAAAAAATTGTGTGTGTGTCTTTTGTTCCTGCAATCTTACCTACCTTCCTGAAGGAGGTATTTTTAAGAAAACATCTAGTTAATTTTAGTCCAGGAGAACTCATAAGAAGCAGCTTACATTTTTGTTCTTTCAAAAGGTCCCTACATAAGTAATTTGGGATATAGACTTGCAAGAAAAAGAGGAAATAACATTATAGCTAGCTCATGTAAAGAGATGTGGAATAAAATGAGGATTTCTTACAACATTAAATGTCAAGATTGTCTATAAATCTTTATGTCTTGTCAAATACCAGGTCCCAAGATCAGCACCAAACGATTATAATGCTTTATAAATGTGTGTGATTTACATGTACCAGGAGAAAGTCTTTCCTCTGGGAGAAAGGCTGAGGAAATATGGTAGACAAGAAGCTGCAGGCAGGAGAACAATTAATTCTGCAAAACTGCTGAAGACTAAAAACTGCAGTTTTGTGTATGTATTGAGTTCTCAGTATCCAATCTAAACCCCATTTTCTAAAAAGCTTATTTACTTGATAGAGAGAGATAGAGAAGTAGAGAGAGCATGCAGAGGGGGGCAGAAGGAGAAGAGTGTATCTCAAGCAGATTCCCTGTTTGAGAGTGGGGTATGACACAGGGCTTGATCCCATGACCCCAAGATCATGACCTGACCCAAAATGAAGAGGCAGATGCTTAAACAGCTGAGCCACCCAGGTCCCCCTCTTTTTTGTGTTTTAGATGATACTCTGTTATTTACCAAAAATGCAAGTGTTTTTTGTTTTTTTTTTTTAAGATTTTATTTATTTATTTATTTGACAGACAGCGATCACAAGTAGGCAGAGAGACAGGCAGAGAGAGAGGAGGAAGCAGGCTCCCCACTGAGCAGAGAGCCCGATGAGGGACTCAATCCCAGGACCCTGGGACCATGACCTGAGCTGAAGGCAGAGGCTTTAACCCACTGAGCCACAAATAAGGTAAGTTCTGTGTTGAGTGTATCAGAAGCTTATTCTGACAAATAAAGCAGAAAAGGCATTAAAAAAGTCGTTTTGGACGTGTTAGAGTGCCAGAGGACTAGGTCCAAGCCTAATCTTCCATGACTGCTCTAAGCAACACAACACAGATCTGGTATGAGAAGGAAAGCTTCTGCCACCAATGGGCATTAGATGATGATTTCTGTTACTTGTAATTCTGTAGTCAAAAGCCAACTGTGGGTGACCACCACCGCCACTGAACAGCCCCATGACCCTGAAGTCATGACTTGAGCCGAAGGCAGAGGCTTAACCCACTGAGCCACCTAGGCGCCACAGATCTTCAATTTTTAAAAAGATTTTATTTATTTGAGAGAGAGGGAGAGAGCATGAGCCGGGGAAGAGGGAAAAGCAGACTCCCCACTGAGTGGGGAACCAGATGTGGGGCTCGATTCCTGGACGCTGGGATCATGACCTGAACCAAAGGCAGATGCTTAACCGACCGAGCCACCCAGGTGCCCCTTGATCTGTAATTTATAAAGGAATGTATCACTTCAATGAATTAAAAGACTGAAAGCAAGTTTATTCAGTTTGTTTTGCCCAAATATCTTGTTTGAAGTGTATATGGCTATTACCTATTAATGCAGTCTTTTGGCATGCAAGCTACTTAAATATATCAATATGAATAACACATATGGAATATCAGTGTACTGGATGCAATTAAATCTGTTGCATATTAACAACCTTATGGGATTTTGCTAAATATATGCAGAAAAACCTTTTGTGGTATTACAAACCATTTATCATTCATGTGGCTAAAGTGATTTATTTACTTATTTATTTATTTTAAAATATTTTATTTATTTACTTGACAGACAGAGATCACAAGTAGGCAGAGAGGCAGGCAGAGAGAGAGAGAGGAGGAAGCAGGCTCCCCGCTGAGCAGACAGCACGATGCGGGGCTTGATCCCAGGACCCTGAGATCATGACCTGAGCTGAATGAAGGCGGAGGCTTCAGGTGCCCCTATAGTGATTTTTTTAAAAAAAGATTTTATTTATTTGTTTGAGAGAGAGAGTGAGTGAGTGAGAGAACACAAGCAGGGTCACAGGGAGAGGGAGAAGCAGACTCTCCTGATGTGCAGGGATCCGGACATGGGGCTGGATTCCAGGACCCTGGGGTCATGACCCGAGCCAAAGGCAGACACTTAACTGACTGAGCCATCCAGGCACCCCTACAGTGATACTCTGACTTGTTTTTTTTTTTTTTTTAAAGTGCTGACTCTATGCAGTGAAAGTCAAAGCACCTATGAGTAAACATCAAGTAGGATCCTATTTAAAACAGAACTTGTGTTAATGGTAAAATAATGTAACAGTAGAATTTGAAATTTAGTGTGACATCAACTGTATTATAACCCCCAATTGTCAGTATTTTCAGAGCTAGAATGGTAAACCTGACTCTACCATTTTTCCTTGCAAAAATACATAGTCATTTCCTCATCTAATTTTTCTTATTAAGCAATACTAATCAAATATCAAGTATAGGTCTCCTACATTTATGCATTGTAGCCAATAAATTTTAAAGGTTTTTTGTTTTAAAAAAATAATAATAAAATAAAATTTTATGTTTCCATAAGAATGGAGAATTAATTTTCTACAAGCTGCATTTAAGAACTTCACCAATGATAATGTAGCTTTTATGATATATAATGTTCTGGGCATTTTTTTTCACAATTTCATGGCATTAGTAAAATTATTTATTATTATTTTTCAGCATCAGTGAAATTATAAGTCAAAGTATTTTATTTCTTTTTTTAAGTCAGTATATTTAAACTTCCGGTAAAATGAAAAAAAAAAAAAAACCACACTTTTTATTTTACAATTTTGAAACTTCAATTCAGTTGTATTTCTGAATTTAGCATATTATTCAAAGAATGCATCAATGAAATTGAATAAAAACCTCAATTTACTGAATTCATTTAAGACAATACAACTTCAGGAGCACCTGGGTGACTCAGTTGGTAGAGCATCTGACTTCGGGTTGGGTCATGATCTTGCGGTCCTGGAATTGAGCCCCACATCAGGATCCCCACTCCCTGCTTTGTCCCTGCACTTTGTCCCTCCCCTTGCTGTGCTCACTCTGTCTTTCTCTCAAATAAATAAAGAAATAAATAAAAACTTTAAAAATAAGAAATAATAAAAAATGAAACAATACAGTTTCATTTATGGTAGAAAAGAAGAAAAATTCACAGGGAAAAATAAAGGATTAATATGGTTAAAGAACTTGGAAAATTGCTTCATAAATATATTAGATATATGAATAGAAAGTAAATTGCCTTTCAGTATCAAAATCAAGGAATATTTAAATTATGTGAATATCTTCATTTTATAGTTGAGTATCCCATCAGAGGTGATTCGTTGCCTACCAAATATCAGTTCTCCTCCCTTCTACAGTAAATACCTTGATATCATGCAAAGTATCAGTGGACCAAAATAAAACATGCCTGCCTTATTCTCCCCTGAAGATAGGTGTCACCATGATGTTAAGTTCTATACAAGAAAATATAAGCAGAGTTTGATTGCTGAGTTTTCAGAAAAATTTTCTTTAAACAGGAGTGACCCTTTTAAATCACGAGGTGACATCGAAGATTGAAGATTGAAACCACTTTTAAGGGTGGTGACATCGAACGGGAGATTGCTATGTTGCGTCTACCTTGAATCTCTTTCAAAAAGAGAAATAAACCACTACTTTGTTTAATTTTTTATTTCTAGACAGCAATTCTCACAGCCAAAACATTTCCAAGTCATGACATAGACACAGGCAGCATCATTAGTTACATAGATTTACTAGCCTTCATTGCTCAGTTTTTTAAAATATCCTACAATAAGTTAACACTCTAAAATATTGCCTATACTACCTCCAAACAAATTTTTAAAACATGCCAAGTAAAAGAGAACAGAGAGGCCAGAAATAAATTCATGCATGTATGGTCAATTAATTTATGACAAAGAAGCCAAGAATATACAATGGAGAAAGGACAGTCTCTTCAATAAACGGTGGCAGGAAAACTTTTTTTTGAAGAAATATAGTTTTTACTAATTTTGCTAGATATCTTTTTTTTCCTATAATCTTAGGTGCCCTTTTTTACACTGCTGCCTTTTTTCCTGAAAGCAGAATCAGAAAGACTAAAATAGTAGACTCTTGCTACCCAGCTTTCTGTTGTATTTCTCTCAGGGCAGACCTCTCCAAGCAAAGCTCTCCATCTAGTTCCAGTTTCCCTCACCTACTCCGCATGCCTTGGAGAGCAGAACTCATAATGTTTTTAGTTTTTTATTTCCCCACATAGTATTTACACCTTAAACCCAACTTGAATGGTCCGAATTTGAGTGTGCAAACAATCTGTGTACTATTGGAAACCCAAACAGAATATTGAAGGCTTAAAGCAATGGCTGCATATTCAAAAACCTGCTGGAGATAAACAATTAAGTATGCAAGAACTTTGATAAAAGATTGCTAATATTTTCACCCAGCATAACATCTGCCTCATCAGGGTGCCTACAATGATTTCAGGCAATATACGTCCCTTTTGTGACTTGTGGTTTCTTTTATATTTTCAATTCCTACAAACACTGTAGCGTTTCCTCCACTGAGTTCCTATAGGACTGTGTATTTTACATCTTACTGTATTTTATAGAAACTAGCTGCTGTAATTTTACATCTCCCCAAGACTGTGAGCACCTGGAGCTATGATGGTCTTATCCATCTCTGAATTTAATGCACAGCAATCATGGCAACCGCTAAACAGAATTGTTACTGACTTTCCCTGATAATTATTTTGTATACTTAATTCAATGTATAAGCAGTTGTCCTATGAGAGGCTGAATATAAATCTGAGGACAAAGGGTCCTTGACAGTTCTTAGAGGTGGAAATCCCAGATATTTCTGTTGTGTTAAGACTCCATGCTCAGCATTCTACAGAGACCATGCCATGCAAAGATGTAGTTTATTTACTTTCTTATAAAAGTAAACACATTACTTGAATCTGCATATGTTCCATATACCCTGAGATAATGTGGGTTTGTTTATAGGATATTTGGGTTATGTATTTAAATCTTATTCTTAATATTATTTCTGACAATTTGTAATCATCTCAATTGAACAATCATGAACCAGTTTCTGTTACCCACCTCAGTCTCATCCTTCAGAATAAGCTTGTACTATGTTGTTAAAAACTAAATCTACATTTTTTTTTAAAAGACTTTTTAATTTATTCATCTGAGAGAGGGAGATCATGAGCAGGAGGGAGGGTCAGAGGGAGAGGAAGAAGCAGTCTCCTGGTTGAGCAGGGAGCCCTCCTCGGGGCTTGATCCCAGGACCCCAGCATCATGACCTGAGCTGACGAGAGTTGCTTAACTGACTGAGCCACCCAAGCACCCCAAAACTTAATCTATGTTAAAAACAAAAAAACTTAATCTGCATTACTTAATCTGGTACATGATGACATCTTCATGGATGGATTTTATGGAAGATATTTTGAAAGACTTGATGATTTTCTAAGATTTTTTAATCCTAAAATATTTATTAAAATTCACTAATGAAAATGTTAAAAATTTAAAAAAGAAAAGCTAAAGGTAAAATTTAACATGTGTCTGATCTTACTACAAAATGTTTTATTCATTAAAAATTGAAGGATTTTCAAGATCCTTGTGACTTTCATCTACTAGTAGAAATCCATGATAATGATTAAATATAAAATGAATATATAACTCTATAAACACAATATTTTCCCCCGGTAAATTATTTGGTTTTTGCATTCTTACACATGTTCTTGCATCAAGATACCAACAAACAGTTATTAAATACTAGGCGGCTAGAGGAAAAAAGAAAGAAAGAAAAAGAAAGTAAGTCTCCTAAAGACAGATGGCAGAAAAATGATGCAACCAAAAAGGCATCTTATCAGCAACTAGCATATGTGTGCCACCAGTGAAGCCTTTTCTTCCACTTGATACAACAATCTCATCAGTCATAAACATAAAACCCAATTCTTGTGGTAGACAATCTTTCCTTCTCTGTGAGAGTTAGATTATGCAGTTAAACTGATGCTTTGTTAACTATACTCCCACTGCATGAGTCATAGCACCTGTATATTCAGGCTTAAGGAAATTCTTGCTTTTTAAAAAATCTTTTGCCCAGCTAATATAGCACAGATGGTCTTATCCCTAAGCTATGAGAATTAAAAATAAAATGCATTAAAGCATTAAATAAAATTATTTTCTACCTCCACTGTTTTCTTAAGTAGTTGAATATTAAATATTAAAAATGTCAAGGAGATTAGAAAGCAAAGTACTATAATTCATTACATCCTAGCTCTCTTTTAGGTCATTTTCTGTAACATAGGACTGCTTGAAATATAAAGTTTTCTGATCCCCTGGTCAAAAAATTCCTAAATGCATGCAATAATTTGTTAGACAAATTAACATTTTAGCATTCAGTTGAGTCATTAACATGTTTAACATATTGTCAAGGAAAATGTGATTTATATCTTAAATTAAAGGAGTTATGGTCCTTAAAGTATAAAATTTAATTTATTAATTCATGGCATAAAGTATGAATGAAACAATTCTAGAATGGCAATATGGAGCTGGAAATTTGGTTTCTCCTTTCATGTTTGAGTCATCTTTGATTTTCCATGAATATGTTCACAATTCATTTTAATTATTTCTACAACTTTGAGCACCTACTATGTTCAGGGAGTTGTGGTAGAACTCTGTGTTGCAAAATAGTATGAACCACAGACCTTGCAATCAATATTGCTTATGTTACATCGGTACTTAGAATATACATAGAGGATTATATATTAAGTGTAAATGGATAGTTCAGTTGTTAATTTCTTTTTTTAAGATTTATTTATTTGAGAAAGAGAGAAAGAGAGAGAGCGTGGAGAGGAGGGACAAGGGGAGAGGGGAAAGAGAGAAGGAATCTCAAGCAGACTCCCTGCTGAGCACAGAGCCTGACTGGACTTGGGGCTCAATCCCATGACCCTGAGATTACAACCGGAGCTGAAAGCAAGAGTCAGTTGCTTACAACTGAATCACTTCAGTCCCCCCAGTTGTTAATTTCTGTAGAGACTAAAAAGTAGAAGAAATCAGTCAGGACTAGTGGAGACTAGAAGTTGTTCTAGAGCAGATGGTTTGAAAGCAGTGTCTTAAAAATACGTCTATTGGAGAGAACTTGAGCTGTTAGTAAGAATAGGCAAATATGGGCGCCTGGGTGGCTCAGTGGGTTAAGCCGCTGCCTTCGGCTCAGGTCATGATCTCGGGGTCCTGGGATCGAGTCCCGCATCGGGCTCTCTGCTCCGCAGGGAGCCTGCTTCCCTCTCTCTCTCTCTGCCTGCCTCTCTGCCTACTTGTGATCTCCTGTCTCTCGCTGTCAAATAAATAAATAAAAATTAAAAAAAAAAAAAAAAAAAAAAAGAATAGGCAAATATTATTAATTCTATGCTACACATAGTAAAATGATCGAGTTGACTCAGTTTAGGTAGATATCGCATGTAGGAACAAAAGGTAAATTAGGATAGAAGAATAAACAAGGATCTAATGTAAATAGCCTTGAATTTACATTATATAATTTATATTTAATATTTTCAGGACTAAAGGCAATAGGGGCTTATTATTTTTAATGCAGAAACATGCTTATGGTGTTTAAGGAATACACACACATAGATGGATAGATATATAGGTAGATAGATATACTCACATACATACAAATGTATTTTAGAAATATATATATATAGAGAGAGTGAGTAGCTGATAGAGGAAATGTTTTTAGAATGTTTAGCCAATATTTTAAAAAAACATAAACACTTTTACCTAGCAAGGAGATAACGAATTCACATTCAATACAATGAGACTGAAACGCCAGAGAAATAGTGTTGGCAGGCATTTCCAGTTGCATCTTCATCCTCTCTGGTAACAGAACTCTGATTTCCTATGAGGCAGCAATGGACCCAGAAAAAAGAATCCACTGTCCAGCCTCCCTTGCAGGTGGGTAGGGCAAAGTGACAAGGTGTGGTAACTGAACTGTAAGCAGGTATTGTCGGGCAGGACTTCACACAGAACTCCTGTGAAAGAAAGAGATGTGTGATACTCTCCCTTTTGCCCTTCCTAGTTTCTCTTTCCTGCTGCCATGTGCCTGTGATTCTGGAAACTCCAGTAGCTCTCTTTGTGCCCTGAAGCAACTTTAATGACTGATGCCAAATGTCAAGATATTGAACAAAAAGTTAGAATTTAAAATGATTAGTAAGTGCATACCAGCTCTTGGTTACCTACATTCAGAATACAAAATAAACCTCTGTGCGTTTATGCCAAAATTATTTTGAATTTTCTCTTGTATGGTGCTCAAACTGATATTGATAAAGGATCTCGGGTGAAACAAATAAGGTGCTAATACTGTAATGCAGGAGTCATTAGAATGAAATCAAATACCTTAATTTTTTTTAAAATCCTCATTAGAAGAAAATTGGTTCCAATGAACTCTTTTGCCTCATTTAACTATACATATTACATATTTGCATTGTTGGAAGATGAATAATAATTTGCAACTTCCAACAACAAAAATAGAACATTCTAGGGAAAGGGGAATTTCTCAGAAGGGTACTGAAGATCATAGCTGCCTTTCCCTGTTGAGTGGGTGTCGTCTGATGCAGGATATAGACTGTAACTATTCATATGATCACATAGAAATTCTCCATTAATAATTTATTGTGGTGAGTTGTATTAGTGGATTTTCTTAAAGCAGACTCATCTTGAATTCCTAGGATAAGGAAAATTTATAACATATTAATTAGTTGTGTTTTGTAAAGGGCCACCTAATACTGTCTTAAGTTTGCTTCTATATTAAATGATATTAGAACAATCAGGTATGGGGATGTAAAACTCAAGAGAGCAGTTGACAGTAAGGAACCTGAATGACTATAATGATGTATGGTTTAAATATTAGCCTTAATTTCTTGTTACAATCTCTACTCCTTTCATAGCTGCTATCTGAACTACATGTGTATGATCCATATTTCATGCAGGCAGGCTGAACTTAAAGCAATTGAACTGAAATTTGGGCTACCTGTTGCTGGAGAGAATGTATAGTATGGACTCAGTCAGATTAATTGCCCCCTTAAAATAATATTTTTCAGAGGAATGTGGCAGAATTCATAATCTTTACAATATATCATACTATTCACAATTTCAAAGAAAGACAAAAACTTGCCCTATTTGCAAGAGAAAAGATCGCCAGAGAATAAACCTGGAATAATCCTTAATTTATAATTATCAGAAAAGAGTTTTAAAGTAGTTAGTAGATCTATGCTGAAGGATGTAGAGAAAATATAACGATGAAAATAAAGAGAAGAATTCTCCGCACAAAATAAGCCAAACTGAGGGGTGCCTGGGTGGCTCAGTCGGTTAAGCGACTGCGTTTGGCTCAGGTCATGATCCTGGAGTCTAGAAATCAAATCCCGCATCAGGCTCCCTGCTCAGCAGGGAGTCTGCTTCTCCCTGTGATCCTCCCCCTTCTCATGCGCTCTCTGTCTCATTCTCACTCTCTCTCAAATAAATAAATAAAATCTTTAAAAATAAAATGAAATTCTCAGTGTGACAATGCAGTGTATAACATAAAATATTCACTAAGTAGGCTTAGGAGCAAAGTGGAAATGACAAAGGAAATAGATAGTAAACTTGGAGATTGACCAGTAGAAATTATCTGACTTGAAAAAAAAAAAAAAAAAAAGATCGTTGTGAATAAAAAGTGTCTCAGGGACCTGGGGGATGATATCAAAGGTCAAACATATGTGTAATTACCGTCCCAATAGAAAGAAGAGCATGTTCAGAAAGCAAAAATGAGGAAATAATGGCTGTTTGGGAAAAAAGCATACATTTATATGGATTTAGAAATTCAAAAGCTTAAAGAATATCAAACTGAAATAATAAAAATAAACAAATAAACCACTTACATACATCATAGCCAAATAGCTAAAGAACAAAAACAAAGCAAACAATTAGAAAGAAGCCAGAGAAAAATGGCACATTGCATATAACAGAATATTAAATATTCTATTCAATAGAAGAATAGAATAGAATATTGAATATTCAGAATATAGGGAGACCAGAAGTGAGAAAATAGTTTTAAATTTCTGGGGGGAAAAAGAGTTAACCTAGCTTCTAAAACTGTCAAAAATGTACTGGAAGAATGAAAGCGAAATACAGATTTGAGATGAAAGGAAGCTAAAAATTGTTCATTTGTTTTTTTTTTTTTTTTTCACCAAAGGACATGCAATACAAGAAATGCTAAGGTAAAATTCTGACCTGACACAAAATACACAAAAGGGGGAAACTGAAGACCATTAGAAATACTAATATGAGTGAAATAAGCAAAAGTATAACATTGTATGCTGCAGTTTATTATATACAGAGATGTAATGTATATTAGAACTAAAACATCAAAAATTACACAATTGAACGTTTTCTTCATTTTAGGAAGGGGGTAAAATAGTAACTCTAAGCTCTCTGATATTCAGTATTTGTACCGGGACCCTTAAAAAAATAGACAAATGAGGTAAAAAAAAATGTATTTTTTTCTGGAAGTTCCCCCATTCATGTAGAACTTCTTAGGAAGTTCAAAAATGAAGTTAAATTACATTATAACTCTTAAAATTATGGGAAAACCTAAGAAGGGAATACACGAATATGTACTTCTCTTTTAGAGATGATACTAGTGGTGACTTTTTTTCTGCTTTTGACATTTCCATTGATACTTAAATATGTGTGAAGCACTAATTAAAGTGGAACATCTTATTAAAACAGAATAAAAATGATTCAAAAAAAGAGGAAGAAAATGTTATAAATAAAAGACCAAAATGGTGTTTAATTTGCTGAATTACATCATACCCAATGCTATAGCCATACCCCCAGAATAACTCATATGAGGTTAAATAATTCTAGCACCTGCTATACGGCATGTTTATTCTCCTGATGGCTTTGATATGGTGAGTATTTGTTGTTTACCTGGTTCATCTATATTTTTATTAATGATAGAATTACTTCTATATTTTTCTGTGGATTCATTGATAGCCCTTAATCTGTTATTAAATAAATTTAAAATCTTTATTTTATCTTTATATTCTCCAAAATACCCTGGAAAGTGGTTTATTCTGAAAAAGGTCTGTGATTAAGTATTTCATTTTTTAATACACCTAGTTTAGTTATTCTCGACAGAGTTTGTCAAGCATCTGCCTTAGGGTGAACAGCGTACTAACAGGGTCTCATTCCAGATGGTTATACTAGGCATTTTAATACGAATCTTCATTTTCTGTGTCAGTGCAAGCAAATTATGTTTCTAATATTGGACTATTAACTATGAGAGATCTTCAATTTGATGTCTGGATCACAGATCATAATATCAATGTAATTTTCTACAACAAATTGTCCCCTCATTTTTTTCCCCATAAGCATCTGCTGCTTTGAAAGGATTACATTAAGCTTTAGCCTGGATTTCAAGTTCAGGTTTGCTGTGTACAATTTGCACTGCTTTGAACAGCTGGCTATCACTTTTGCTTTCCCATTTCCCTCACAGTTGAAATGATTTACCACCTGTAGAGGCATCCTGTTTCTTCTGTGTTCATTTGTTAGGTTAATTAACTTTTACTCTTTTTTTTTCCTTAATACAGGTCTTAATAGTTAATTCAACCATAAACAGCTAAAGGGTGTGCATTTTTGTACAAAAAAAAAAAAAGGCACTGAAACGCCTGTAAATTGTGTGGATTTTTCAGAAAAGCAAGCTATTCCTTCAACTAACAAATATTATATTAAAGACCAGTCTTTTCATAGGAAATTTGATTGTGACATTAGAACGTTAGGCTATCAGTAAACAAAATTTTTGGTCAGAAAAAAATCTTCTCTGTCTTCATAATTTTTCCCAAAGAATATCTGCTTCATTACCACAAATAAAATCAGAGAGCCCAATTTTATTTCCAATATACGCCTAGGTTGTGATATTTTCCTGATGGATGAAGACAAAATGTCAATCTGCAGACAAAAATGCTTCTCCCCAATTTCCCTTGCCACTTTTTTTTTTCTTTTTGCATACCTCAGTTAACATGATTCCTCTTTCCCTTAAAAAAAATTATAAATTCTAAAATGGTTGAGCCATGATGTAAATAAATAAAAATGATTTTATATTTTATTTTTAGTTCTAGTGGATTTCACTTGAGTAACATGGATATAAACATTGTATTATTATTATTATTATTATTTTGCCAAAATTACCTACAGCAGTTAATTCTACTTTAGTTAACATTGACACAGAGAAGGACTCCAGGATGAGAAGTTCTGTGAGCCATAATTAGGTCCCAGCTCTACCTTGAGCTGTGCAATCAGCAACCAGTATCAAGCATTCTCTGATTAGTTTTGTTCAAGTACAACTGGGCAGTCTCCTGACTAAAATCTTGCCATACACCTTTCCCTTTTTTTTTTTTTTAAAGGAATTTCTAGGAGACCATGGAAGACGCCATCTATGATAAACCAGGTGGGAATCACACATTCATACCTAGAAAGAGCGAGAGTTAGTACTACAGGGCAAATTTGACTGTTTGAAGATGGCACCTTGTGGTTAAATGCTTCCCATCTTTCTCAGAGAATAGAGGATTTGAGGCAGGGGGTGTCTTTTTTCCTTCCAGAGTGCGAAAATAGCTGCATGTCCAGATGGTGTCCTTTCAGTTTCCATTCAGTGAGAACCCAAGGAGCTTCCCTTGATCCTCTCCGAGCAAGCATCCCCTTCAGCATGCCCTGTGATCTTGGCAGATCTTAATTCCAGTTTGTGGTGTTTGTCCAGCTTTGTATCGGTGGCGGGTCTCCATCACTACTGATTTGTTGATGATTTGTGCCTCTAAAGGTATTTTGTAATTCCACCATTTTTTTGTAAATGCCTCTGAGTGGAGTTTAATTCCCAAGAATTTAGAATAGGACTTTCAGGAATGCAGATATGATGACACAAAGTCAAATATCTTCTCTCTCTTCATCCATGGTTAGAAGAAACTTTGTAGCAATTCCCACCACTGTTGCCCTATTTCGCTTCCCGAGATTTGCCTTAAAGCCAATGGCAAAACTCTTAACATTCTACTACCTGATGAAAGACTAATGAATGTATTTTATTTGGGAGCTTAAAAACCTTTACAGATGTAAAGGGAGGTTTAAGAACTGCCTTGAAGCTGAGACTTCTCCTGAAAAATATAAGCAATTTTCTTCAACCTTTTATGCACAGAACCACAATAAACTCTCCAGCTCATCAGGAGTCAGTGAGCAGCGCCTGGGTGCCTTAGTAGGTTAAGCCTCTACCTTCTGCTCAGGTCATGATCCCCGTTGTCCTGGGATCAAGTTCCACATGGGGATCCCTGCTCCCTGGGGAGTCTGCCTTTCCCTCTAGTGCCTTCCCCACCCCCCACTTGTGCACGCTCTCTCACACACACTCTCTCAAATAAATAAATAAACCTTAAAAAAAAAGGGGGGTTCAATGAGCATATTGACCAATCATCCTTTGCAGCGGCTGCCTTCGCAATGCCTGTTGGATTGCTCTTCCTTTTTTCACGAGTCCATTCCTCTGGTTTCTCATTCCTGCATGCAGGAATTATTTTCCAAAGTAATCATTGTCATGGAGTTTTTGATGCAGATTAAGAAAAAATTAATATCATTATTATGCTTCTTTTATTTCCTTTTCTATTTTGATACTCTAATCTGATTTTCTCTCTAAGAAAAAAATATGATTACATATTATATAACTAAGGTGAAATAATGAAAAACTCAAAACAAATGGACATGTGAAGGACATACATGGGGTTATCCAATTCTATTATAGCTCTATAACTGTAAGTGAACAGGTTTCTTGGACCTATAAAAAGGCATAACCTCAAACATTATAAAACAAGTAATAGGGCAAACTGGGGGTATTATTTTCTAGCAAAAAACATATAAGTAGCCACTTAAAAACACTGGAAACTCCCTCCCAATCCCATCTTGTTTCATTTATTCTTCTCCTATCTCAACCATAAATGACTCTTAATCTCACAAAACAAACTGGGGGTTGCTGCGGGGAGGTGGGATTGGGGGAGGGGGAGCGGGCTATGGACATTGGGGAGGGGAAGCGAACCATAAGAGACTATGGACTCTGAAAAACAACCTGAGGGTTTTGAAGGGTCAGGGGTGGGAGGTTGGGGCAACCTGAGGGTTTTGAAGGGTCAGGGGTGGGAGGTTGGGGGAACAGGTGGTGGGTAATGGAGAGGGCACGTTTTGCATGGAGCACTGGGTGTTGTGCAAAAAGAATGAATACTGTTACGCTGAAAAAATAAATAAAATGAGAAAAAAAAATAAAATAAAAAAAAAAAACAAAAAAACACTGGAAACTTCCACTCTTTTTTTTTTTTTTCCCCCTGCTATCTACCTATGTATTCCAACTCCCTCCTTTAACATATTCTATTTTCCATTATGGAAAATATTTAACAGCAAAGACACTGATGGAATTGAAAATCACATGTTCCTGCTAACCAAAGGAGTTGTGGGCGAAATGGCCAACTGCTAATGTTTTTGGCACAATTTAAAGCAATGTGATTACTTATCTCTGAGCTCTAGGAGAAAATGGTAAGAACAGGAGAACAAAACTTTGAAATGCATAGATCTCTAACAAACACCCACAAGCACACACACTTACACACAATGCTTAACATACTTTCACCACCATTCCTTTGCCCTGTCTTCAACTTTATAAACATTTCTGTTATTAAATGAATCTCAATGGAATGAGTGCTGATGGTAAGAGTTATGCCATCTCCTCCCTGGAAGCCATCAGCACAATTCAAGGCAAGGTAATGTGCTTCTTAGCATTCCTTTGCTCTGCAGTTCTTTTCAGATTTTCATTGATGTGTAAAATAGAAGAAAAAAAAATAGAGAGCCTTGTATTTGTCTTTCATAAACCTGCTGTCCTTATTGTTTTGAATATAGAATCTATCTTTGAAAAATGGGCAAAAAAAGAATTATAAAAATTGAAGTAGAATTTTAAAATAGCTAATGGTTATTACAGTACCATTGTTGGAACCTATAGATGCAAAAGATCATTTCAGCTAAAATGTGAATATACAAGTGAAAGAACTAGAAGATTATAAAATGGGCAGGAATAAAAGCAATTTCAGAATCTATAACAGGGACTCTAAAAAGTAATTTATTGAAAATCTCATTTTAGGAATTCATTATCATGATGTATGAAAGTATTTATTTGGTATTTGTTTTTAGTAAGCAATGTTAAAGATCTACAAAAAAAGATCTACAGTGATTCCCTATACCTAGTCTAATCACCTAATTTTGCAGAAAGAGATTTCCCAAAAGGTTAAATAACTTCCTTAATATAGTTATTGACAGAAATGAAAGTACACTATAATTTCTAACATATTTAAAGGGATCCATATTAAGACAATATAGACTAGTGACATGGTGTACAGCAAAAATAAAATTAATTTCAGTGTTAATCTCTATATAACAACAACAATAATAATAATGATAAGCTACTACCTAGCAATTTCAATTGCAATAATAATAAGTTGCATAAAAGCTTACAACTACTAAACAACTAAAAATATATGTATTTGTAAACCCAGATGTTTTAGGTTCAAAATATTCACTACAGCATTTCTTATTATCATTATATATTCTGTAAACTGTAGTTAATTTCCATTAGGATTAAATTTCCAGAAGCCTTTGCTTATACCAAATTCCATTATCCAGTACTAGAATTAATAATAATAATAATGATAATAATAATAATACCTTAAGATTTTTACAGAATTATTATTACATAAAATGCACTCATGTTAAATAAATTGATGTTAGAAAATACTTATTTCCCTTATGTTGTTCTTATTCCATATTTTATTGTTATCTTATACTGATTTAATTAAATGATTGAAATGGATTAGACAGAGATAGAGAAAAAATAAGGATAATATACAATGTTCTGTCTAGAGGAACTAGGGGAATAAGACCTTTGTCAAACTAAGAAAGAACACACAGGAAGAAAAAATATCACTTTATTCTATACTTTCACAAGGTTCTGCTCAAATATTAAGAAAGTACTTTGTGATATCTTCTCCAACAACCAATCATCCATCTGTCCATGAGTTCATCCATCCATCCAACCATCCAAATTCATTGAAGCTTGAGCATGTGTATCTATATCAGCTTTTGCTGATGAATTTAATTCTGTGTAAATATATAATGTTTAAGTTTATCGTATGAAGACTGTTTATCAATCTTTTATGTGGTTTAAAATGAGGCATTTTGAAGAACTAATATTGTTAAAATGTTTGTACCATCCAAAACAATCTACACATTTTTAAAAAAAATATCATTTATTTGAGAGAGAGAGAGAGGGAAACTATGAGCAGGGAAAGGGGCAGAGGGAGAAACAGACTCCCTGCTGAACAGGGAGCTTGACTCAGGGCTCCATCTGAGGACTACAAGACCATTACCCCAGCCAAAGGCAGACACTTAACCAACTGAGCTACCCAGGCGCCCTGCAGTCTACACATTTAAATCAATTCCTATCAAAATATGACCAGCAATTTTCACAGAGCTAGAACAAACAATCCTAACATTTGTATAGAACCAGAAAAGACCCTGAATAGCCAAAGCAGTCTTGAAGAAGAGCAAAGCTTGGAGGCATCACAATTCCAGACTTCAAGTTATATCACAAAGCTGTAGTGGACAAGACAGTATGGTACCGGCACTAAAAACAGACACATAGATCAGTGGAACAGAGTAGAAAACCCAGAAATGGACCCACAACCATACAGTCAACTAATCTTGAACAAAGCAAGAAAGAATATCCATTGGAAAAAAGACAGTCTCTTCAACAAATGGTGTTGGGAACATTGGATAGCGACATGCAAAAAAATGAAACTGAACCACTTCATATACCATACAAAATAAATTCAAAATGGATAAAAGACCCAAATGTGAGACCAGAATCTGTCAAAATCCTAGAGAACACAGGCAGCAACCTCTTTGATCTCCACAATAGCAACTTCTTAGTAAATATGTCTCCTGAAACAAGGGAAACAAAAGTGAAAATGAACCATTGGGACTTAAGACAAAAAGCTTCTGCACAGCAAAGGAAACAATCAATAAAACTAAAGGCAACCTACTGAATGGGAGAAGATATTTACAAATGACGTATCTGATAAAGGTTTACTATCCAAAATCTATAAAGAACTTAACAAACTCAATACCTAAAACCCAAATAACCCAGCTGAGAAATGGGCAGAAGACATGAACAAACATTTTTCCAAAGATGACATCCAGGTGGAAAACAGACACATGAAAAGATGCTCAACATCACTCATCATCAGGGAAGTACAAATCAAAACCACAACAAGATAACTACCTCACACCTGTTAGAATGGCTAACATTAACAACCCCCAAAATAATAGGTGTTGGTGAGGATGTAGACAAAGGGGAACCCTCTTACACTATTGGTGGGAATGCAAACTGGTGCAACCACTCTGGAAAACAGTATGGAGATTTCTCTAAAAGTTAAAAACAGAACACCCTATGATGCAGCAACTGCACTACTACACATTTACCCAAAGAATTCTAAATACTGATTTGAAGGGACACATGCACCCTGAGGTTTATAGCAGCACTGTCAACAATAGCCAAATTATGGAAAGAGACAAATGTCCATCAACTGATGAATGATTAAGGAAGAGGTGACATATTTATACAATGGACTAATACTCAGCCATAAATAAGAATAAAATCTTGCCATTTGTAATGAGGTGGATGGAGTTAGATAGTATTATGCTAAGTGAAATAAGTCAGTCAGAGAAATACAAATACCATATGATTTCACTTATATGTGGAATTTAAGAAACAAAGCAAATGAACATGGAGGGAAGAGAAAGGCAAATTAGAAAAGAGACTTTTAACTATAGAGAACAAACAGGGTTGCTAGAGGGGACGTGGACTGTGGGATGGGTTAAATGGGTGATAGGTATTAAGGAGGGCATTTGTGATGAGCACTGGGTATTTTATGTAAGTGATGAATCACTAAATTCTACTCTTGAAACTAATATTACACCATGTGTTAACCAAATGGAATTTAAATAAAAACTTGAAACAAAACAAAAAAAAATGTGGCATTTTTATATTTCAAACAGTCCTTGTACATTTTCATGTGACTTCACCCATATAGAAATATGACATGAGCATAAGAAATCCAAAAGGTCCATTTAGGATCCTTTCAGACCTTGCCTTATTTCTCTCTTCATCTGGCTGTTCATCTGTATCCTTTCTCCTATCCTTTAATAAACTGGTAAATGTAAGTTAGTGTTTCCCTGAGTTCTGTGAGCTACTCTAGAAAATTAATTGAACACATGGAGGGATGACTTTAGGGGTATTTCAAAAATAACAGCAAAAAAAATGTAAAAATGTATCTTGTATTATACATATAAAGAAAAATATCACTTGTACTTTTTCCTTTTCTTTTTTTTTTCTTTTTTTTTTAGATTTAATCTGAGAGAGAGAGAGAGCACATGCAAGCCAGGGGAGGGACAGAGGGAGATGAGAGAATCTTAAGCAGACTCTCCACAGAGAGCAGAGCCTGATCCCATGGGGCTTATCCCACCATTTTATGACCTGAGCCGAAATCAAGAGTCAGACACTGAATCCACTGAGCTACCCAGACACCCTGAATCTGGTATTAATTTTTACTGGTTTTGGGGTTTTCAACAATTTTCATTCTGTCCTTCTCAGGTTGCAACTAGTAACCATGGAGGATAGTGGTGGTGTCTGTGTCTATGCAAAGTCATGAACTGTTTACAATACAATATTTCTAATACATCAATCCAAAATATGTTGCATTCTCATTTCTTGACATAGTCTTCTTCTCTTCTAAACATTAATACCTATAGACTTCATAGAAGTAGAAAAAGAAACTAATTTTGTCTAAATATACATATACATATATATATTTACATGTGACCAAATAAATATAAAATTTAAGTACAACTCTAGGGTGCCTGGGTGGCTCAGTTCGTTAAGCCACTGCCTTTGGCTCAGGTCATGATCCCAGAGTCTAGGGATTGAGTCCCACATCTGGTTCCCTGCTCTGCGGGGAGTCTGCTTCTCCCTCTGACCTCCCCTCTGATGCTCTCTCTCACTCTCTCTCAAATAAATAAAATCTTTAAAAATAAAGTTGTCTTTAAACACAACTGCAATTCAAACTTCAACAATAGTTAATCTACTTTTTGAAGATTTTCTTATTTTCTTCAAAGAAATGGTTTTATATTTTTCAAGTAACCATTGTTCCAAACTCAAATGTAGGTATGAAAATTTTAATGGTTATGTGCATTTACCATAGACTTTTACAGAATTTGTGAGAGCTATTTATTAATAACCTATAAATCACAACTATGCATTCAATATAAATTAATTCACCACACATGAGGTAAACAAATGAGATGAAAAACTTAGTTTTGTGCATTCATTTGTTATTTAATTTTAAAAGATAAAATCTAATGAGAGTAAATGAATGGTGACCAGTTACTTAAATTCTTAAAAGATTGAGAAAAAATAGGCATATATATTTAATAATGTTTAGAAAAAGTATTTATAATATAATCAGAAAGAAATTTTCTACTTGTAAAGCAAGAAAACTGAAGTATTACATTAGACAAAAAAGAACAATTTTAATCATAGTGTTTTCACAAAATTTTGTTTACAGTAAGATAAAGTGTAAATGAATGAAAACTAAGAAATTATAGTCATATCAACCACGTTATTGTAAAACATTCAAGACTGGAACTTCATTTACATTCAATAAAATAACTATGAAAATTCTCTGGATGATATCCTCACTAGTTTCATAATTTTTTAATGAAAATTCCTTAAAAGTTAAAAGTTAGGTTTAACCTATCACCAAATGTACCTGGTTGTTTTAAAAAATGCCTACACTTTGCTTTCTGCCTCATTTTCGGGCTATATTGTTTAAAACATAAATTGAGGTCCACCTGGGGACTCAGTCCTTAAGCCTCAGTCTTTGGCTGGGGTTATGATCCCAGGTTCCTGGGATGGAGCCCCACATCAGGCTCCCAGCTCAGCAGGAAGCCTGCTTCTCCCTCTCACACTCATCCTTTGTGTTCCCTCTCTCGTCTCTCTCTGTCAAATAAATAAAATCTTAAAAAAAAATAAAATTTTTTTGGAAACAAATGCAGTTAGACCATGAGGTAGGTCATAGAAAATAACTTCTTCGACAACTATTAAAGGAAAAACTTTAAAAACACTGTGCTCAGACTGTTTAATATCTTTGTTCTGTTGTCACCTAAATTGTACTGTCTTCATTTTTGACAAACTTATTTTTAATCACAAATTATGGTTAAAAATGAAGTTTTGAGAGAATGTAAATTGATGCAACCTTACTTGTAACTGAAATGACAGGATGTAACACGTTAAAGTGTGTCCCCCAAAAGACGGATTTCATATCCCTTGGGATCTGTAAACATTGCTTTCTGTGGTAAAATATGGGATTAAATTAAGGATTCTGAGAGAAGGAAGCTTGTCCTGGATTATCCAGGTGGACCCTAAATCCAGTGACAAGTTTCCTTAGAGGAGTGAGACAGGGAGATGAGACAGGGACAGAAAGAAGAGAAGTCAACATGAGGACAGTGGCAGAGACTGAATAAATGCAGCCACAAAACAAGGAATGCTGACTCCAGAAGCTGAGAGAGTCAAGGACAAACTCCTGAAGTCTCTGGGAATGTGGCGCTAGCTAAACTTTGACTCCCGGCCTCTGGATTGTGAAAAAATAAACTATTATTCTTTTTTAAAAATATTTTATTTATTTATTTGACACAGAGAGAGAGATCACGAGTAGGCAGAGAAGCAGGCAGAGAGAAAGGGGAAAGCAGGCTTCTCGCTGAGCTGAGAGCCCAATGTGGGGCTCCATCCCAGGACCCTGAGACCATGACCTGAGCCGAAGGCAGAGGCTTAACCCTCTGAGCCACCCAGGTGCCCCAAACTATTATTGTAAGCGCCAAATTTTGGATAATTTGTTATGTCAGCCCTAAGTAACTTACCATTGTGAGAAAAATCAGCATTTTAGTTAGCTGAGAATTTGAAATTAAATAGTAGGGTAGGTTTTGAAAAATTTGTGAAAGGGTTTGAAATGATCACAAGATCTGTGGGGATATAATGAGGGTACTTAGCCACTCTACTGACAAAACAAGAAAAAGTTATTAATTAGTACAAAATAAATCATTTTGTCTCTAAGTTTCACACATAATTTAGAAGTTTTTAAATTATGGTTATTGGGGACACCTGGGTGGCTCAGTAGATTAAAGCCTCTGCCTTCAGCTCAGGTCATGATTCCAAAGTCCTGGGATCGAAACCCGCATTGGGCTCTCTGCTCAGCAGGGAGCCTGCTTCTCCCTCTCTCTCTGCCTGCCTCTCTGCCTACTTGTGATCTCTGTCATATAAATAAATAAAATCTTAAAAAAAATTATGGTTATTAGGTTGGTTATGGAACAAACCTGCTGATGTTTTCCTTCCACCTGCAGTAACATGAAAACTAAGGCTTTAAACTTCAAGCATTCAGAAGTGATAAACAAATTGGATTGATATCAAGAAAGAAACATTCTGCTTAATAGTGTCTTCTGAATTTCATGTTTCAGATGTTGTCTCAAGTGTTTATAATATGCTTCCTTCTTATTTGTATCAGTAACTCCAAATATTTGCCAGTTTTTCATGAATTCAGGGCAAGGATTACTATTTATGCCTCTCTTCATTAAATTTCCTTTTACTTCTTAGGCACACTTCAGTGTGGTGATTTAAAATCAGATGGTTAATAGGACACTTTCGAATTTTCACTATGCTCATAATTGAACCAATATATACACATGGGATGGGTTTTTGAAGCTGATCAAGGTCTGAATATTAAAAATGAAGAAGGATCCACTCACTTTTATTCAAGGCTGTCGAACAGTGGAAACATGACTCAGTGAGACAGGTCCATCTTCCCTAATATTTATTTCTCCTTGAGTCCCTTTCACTACATTTGTCAGGCTTGTCTCCATGGAATTAAGTCCCATTCATTTTCAATAAGTTGATATTGCTTTTCACTGATGGTCATCTAGAACTTTTTCTGTCTGTGGTGTTCTGTAGGCTCTCCTGTGCACATTTTAGAATTTTTAAAAATCTTTCAAAGCATGAGCAAGGAAAAACTACTAGCATTTTCCATGGTCTGGCTCCTTCTTTTTTTATTTTTTAACACAAGAATATGAGATAGGGTAAGTGAATTCAGGATTTAAAAACATACATACAATATATCGTGTCTAGACATTGCTGTGTGAGTAAAGGAAATATCGGAGCACAAAAGCTGGTGTGTCTTGTGACAGGTAACCTAGAGGCTGAGCACGTAGTACTCCCATCCTGCAGCTTAATATGCTGAGCAATAAAGCAGAAAACAATGGTGTCTGTTGCTTTTGTAACTCCTCTAAGATACATTTTTAGTGTCACTCAGACTTCATAATATGGTTATCAACAATTTTTTGGAATATACCACTATAATAGAAATCATGGTCGATTTTATTTTTGAAGACTTCACCTCAATATTATTTTCCGTGCAGGTCTCCACCGTATTATGAACGTATGGATTGACTTACTCATTTCTCAATGGGTGCATCACTAACATTATCTTTTGTAGATAAAACAATAAAAATTTTAATATAAATGTGCATTTAATATTCCCAAGAAATAACTTTTCTTTATTCTCATGCTGTTATCTTGACTTGGTTGCTTATAATTTCTTGTTTGGCATAATACATTAGTCTAGTTAGAAAATATTCTACCTACTTCTGCTCTTGAGTTTAATCTGAAATTGCCTAAGGAATTACCTTAAATTATCTAAAAACAAAGGCAACTCTATAATCAGCTTTTTTAGATAAATCTTTGTGATTTCTCCAATGTCACCAATATAAAATCTCAAATTATTTGAGGGAAGTCCCACCCAACTTAGTTGGTGCAGACTTAATTTACCTGTTCCATCCAAATGGGAAAGGAAGAAACAAAATTACCTCTATTCACAAGTGATGTGATTTTTGTATGTGGAAAACCCCAAAAGTTCCACAAAATAACTATTAGAAGTAATAAATTTAGCAAAGTAAGAGGATTCAGTGAACATAGAAAAATCAGTTTAATTTTTTATACAATAACCATGAACAATGTAAGAAGAAAATTAAGAAAACATTTCCATTTATAATACCATCAAAAAGAATAAAATTTTTAAGAATTAAATTAAATTAAGAATTAACTTAACCAAGGTGGTGAAAGCAGAATATAATATGGTGGTGTTTTTTCTTACCATTCTGCTAATCTCTGTCATTTGATTAACATATATAGGTCAATTACATTTAAGGTAATTATTGATTGGTGACACTTAGGTCTGTAATTTTATTAAGGGTTTAAATTTTTTTCTTGGCTTTCTTGTTTCTCTGTTTCTGGCCTTACTGAACGTTTCTTGAATTTATTTAATTAATTATTTGGGATTCAGTCTTGTTTTATTTAGTGCTTTGAAAATACTAGTTTTTATACTTTTGTAGTGGTTACTCTGAATTTTACAATATTCAGACAATATTCATACATGAGTTTTATCAGTCCATTTGTACCAACATTTTACCCAAATTTGAAAAACAAAGTTGTTTTTAGTACCTTTAAATAAGACAAGTGTTGTTTCAGTTTTTTAGGTTATAGACCACAGACCATTAAAACTCCATTTTTGCCTTGAAGCTAACTCTCTCATCTAGGAAATATCTCATGTCATAATGCAATGTTCATATATTCCTCGCAAATCATTAATTATTTATTCCACTGGTTTTTATTACAGATTGTAATATTTGAATATATTCTCTCATGTTTTCAAAACATTGCTAATAGTTCAAGATATTAGTTGATAATGTGGTTATTTCAAGCCATTTTCTTAAGAATAATAGAATTTTAATTGAAACAAAAAATCCTTACTTTTGTTGCTTTCATATAGTGTAGACTCCAAATCATAAATGGCATGCTGGATTGTTAATTTGTGTTTTAAAGGACATGAAGATTTTACAGTTTTGAAAGTTTCTTTAATTATTGTTTTTACTGTGTTAAATTAAATACTATGATAAATATATATGCAAAAAAATTTTGCAAATTGTAAAAAAGGTGGCAAGTACCATAAAATCCAGAGAATTTTGCAAATTGTAAAATTTGTAAAAAAGTTGGCAAGTACCAACTTGTAAAATTGTAAAAAAGTTGGCAAGTACCATAAAATCCAGGGCGTGACTGTGTGGCTCAGTTGGTTAAGCATCTGCCTTTGGTTCAGATCATGATTCTGGAATCATGGGTCCTGGTATCAAGCCTCACATTGGACTCCCTGCTCAGAAGGGGTCTCCTTTCCCTCTCCCTACCCCCCAAACTTGTGCTATCTCTCTCTCATCTCTCTCTCAAATAAATAAATAAAGTCTTTAAAAAAATCCAGATAAACAATCAAGTAATGTTTATATAATAACCTAGCCATAATAATAACTCTTTCTTTTCTATGTAAGATTCATTAGCTTCTCTAATTCTGAAAACAAAATATTCTCCAGTAATAATCATCACGATGTTGGTAGAGTTGTATTGATTATTTTTTGCAAGGATTTTAAACATCTGTTATTTGGGGGAAAGGTTACAGAATATACAAAACCTTAGAGCAATAGAGAGTAAACACTTAAATATTAGGAAGTCAGTACTTTTTAATGCAATGGAAGGAGTTAGACATTAACAAGTCTACTAGGTTTTCATGAGAGGCTTTCACCAGTAGAGATGAGAGGAGAGGGGAGGCAGGGCAGGGGAAGGGTATTATAGAAACATGGAAATCAAAACAGTTTCATTTTCATTCTGATGTTAAGTTTATGGTGAGTGATCACAATGAAACAGGTGCTATGTGCCCTGGGCTTCCTGACTTAATCAATGCAGGATATAGAAATAAGGATTCCCTAGGTGGACACAGTCTTCTCCACACCACCCACTCTCATGTCAACAAAATCAGTGTTCATCTATCCAGTGATTTAAATGTACTTCCAAAATTGAGGAGTCTGAAGATAGGGCACAGTGGGAGGCCCGAAGAGGAAGAAAATTGATCAGTAGCAAAACCTGACTGGGGAGAAGGTATGTAAGCCCAAGGACTTGTTGGAGATAAAAGACCACTGATAGATCAGAAGAGAAGAAAGTCAAAATAAATTTTAACCAATTTCCTGGTTCTTAGGTGTCACCTGGGCCCAACCCCTACCTTCTTTCTTTCCAACTAGCTATAACCTATGGAGACTCCATGAAGTCTTAAAATATAGGACCAAATATTAGGATACAGCAGACATTTCCAGTGGTGCAGTGACATCGGTGAGCTGTAAGTCAGTCATAGGAGAGGCAGGACACAGATCTCCTCTTCTGGCATAAGCAACCTCCGCTGTTTTTCCCAGATTACTTTTTTCCCTTAAGGAATAGAATTGGGAATGGTTGCATGCTCTACCATTGCCTTCTAGAAATTCTTAATTTTAAACAAAGGGCTCTGCAGTTGGTACCAAGTACAGTACAATAAAATGAGAAAAGGGAGAAAAAAAAGACCTTCAAAGGTCAAACAGAACTTTGGAATAATATAACAGAAGACAATTTTTAACTGGGCTCCAGGGCAGGGGGGTGGGCAGCAAAATAAAATAAAAGAAAGGTTGAAACAAAATGAAACAAAACAAAACAAAAAATTTTTAAACAAAACAAATTGAATGTGTTCCGCCAGTTACCCCAAAATCCCTTTGCCTCAGTATAGTTTTTCAAGTAAAGCAATTCAGAGAAAGGTGATCTGGAGTCAGAGGCAGCAAACAGGGCTCCAAACAGAGGGAAGGGTCAAGTGAGAATATGGGGATATGTAGAGGAACAGGGTTTGCTCAATGAACCTCTTGAGCTGCTGACCCAATTACCTCTCTGACAGCAACCCATGGGACCACACTGATCAACCAGCTGGCTTCAGGAGAATCAAGGGGTAGAGTTTTCGTTTAGTATTTCAGGAGTTCAGTTTCAAGGATTTGACTTTTGATTTACTGGCAAAAAGGGAAAATTCACAGTTTCAGGTTAAGTATAGAGACCATTCAGCATCCATGATGCCCTCTCTTAAGGAAAAGGGTTTCTCCAGCTCATGGATCCATTCTCGGTTACCTGGCTGTGATCCGGTAGATGTCACCTCTCTCAGATCTGACTATTCAAAAAGCCGTCTTCACTAAACGTCTGGGAGGGACCACTCGGGCTTGAAAACAAAACAGATATGTGACTGTCATCTTTTACACATTTTCCATCTTGAATCTCTAATGCTCAGTGTGGCGAAGAAGCAGCTAGTCACGGATGTTAAGTCTCAGCACTGTTTTCCTGACAAGACTGTCCTGAGGGAACATGTATCAAGGTGATACATGATGGTGGAAAGTGGCCACTGACACAAATCCTTTCAGGCACCGTTCACCCACCAGCAAGCCATGCACCTCAGCTTGGTGGTTTCATCAATTTCAGGCTGGGGGAAAGGAGCAAATCCAACAAGGACAGAGATCTGGTTCACCTGTATGTCTTAGTATAGCTTTCCAAGTTTTAGGAAAGATGAGAAAATGTACAAAGAGGTCTTTCCCATGACTTGATTCCCTCAACCCAGTCCTCAATCTACTCAGTCACAGGAAGGAATGGTCATGAAGGTCAGGAATTCAACAAGCCCCAACTTTCTAGAACTCATACGTATCACCTAACAGGTTCTTTGGATTTATCCTGCAAGAGACTACCTGGAGAGAAAGTCAAGAATTTGCTTGTTTAATGACTTGACACTTCCTTCTAGCCCCTACTTCCCAAATCTCTGGTCATATTATCCCCCTGGAATATGGCTACTTGCTGGGGAGAAATTCATTTCCTGAAGTCACTTGTCCAAAAGAGATGCTGGGGAATATGTATATAAAAGCAAACATAAATATTAATGTACAAAAAGATTTTGTGAATTCATTAAAACCACTTGTTTGTGAAACAGCCCTGGGATCCTACCAAACTGAGTCCTACCAAGGGCAGTGTCCAGCCCAAGGCCAGGGACTCCCAGAGCTCAGCCAAGCAGGGTAAGGTAGAGTATTACTGCAGTGCCACCCTTTGAATATGTGGGACCCCAGGGCCCTCTCCTTCGAGTCTTCTTTGGCCAAGACCTCCTCAAAAGTCAATGAAGAACAGAGACAACCAGCATCAAAGACTGGGTAGACACTTTCCCTGGTCATGTAGGAAGGGCCTGAGTCAGCTGCTGTCCACTAGTGCCCTCTAGTGGGGACTCAATGACAGATCAGGATAAATTCCGACAGGTCAAAGGTGAACTGCACAAGCTCCTGCCCATTTAGCACAAAATAAACAACAAGCTATCTGAAGTGGAAAAGCAGAATGCACATCCCTCTACACACCGCCAGTTCCTTGGGTCTCTTTAATCCTGAAGGGCTCACAGTCCACTATTCTACCAGCTCATGGGGTCTTCTCATCTGCTCTACAGACCAAACATGCTCCCAGGTGGGAGTCTAGATGTAAATTAAGGCAAGGCTGCTGCTATCAGAGATATCCCCACCTCTCCACCAGGACACCCGAGGTCAGTGAAGGTAACCATTGTAGACAAATGCCTACATCATAGTGGCTCCCTGTCCTCTTTACCCCCACAGAGAAGCCCTGACATGCTGGGATGTCACTGCATAAAATCATGTTTCTTTGGAATTGAGGAGCAAAGAGAAAACCCTTCCTGCCCACCCAGGCTGCCACTTCAGCTGGCACTGCAGGATGCCTCTTCTGGCCGTCAAGGATTCATCCCAAAGCTTTCTGACCCCAGTTTGGATCTAACTGCCAAAAAAGTTTACTGTCCAATCAGCAGAGTAGAGTCTTAGAACAAGCAGGCACCTCCAACCCATCTGCCTTCTCTCATCAGCTAAGGGCTGGGCCTGGAACCTGAGGTGAGCTGTCCTGCTGACTCCTCTTTTCTGAATGACCACATCCCCAAAATCTCCCTCATAGCTGGTGTCCCAGTTGGAAATCTGGTGACAATACCTGCAGTGAAAACTTCTCAACACCTCCTCTATACAGTGAGATTGTTGGTTGGATTCTTAGCAGCCTAAAACCTATCGGTAAAACTGGAAAGGTTGTGGAAGGTGACCTAGTTGACACCAATTGCCTGACAGGGTCCCAAAACCAGCCTCAGAAGGATCAAAACCAGAGCCCTTCATGGGCAAGACCGGGTGAGGACGTGACAATGATAGGGCTGCTGCTTCTCGAGAACAGTAACAGCTCATGGGCTCTTTCTTCTTTTCTCGTCCCTCAACACAAGACAACACAGAATTCCCAGCAAGCCAAAATTGAAATTTTGACTAAAGAGGGAATGGCAGCCATTGGAAGATCAGTATCCTGGCTGCCGCCTGGGCGCTCCCCTGGCTCTGCTAAGTTCCAGTCAGTGGTCCAGACTCTTTTCTGCCTCTCGGCAATGGATACGGTACAAGAAGTTCTGCTTAACGGGGCAGTCAAGCAAGAGGCTGCCTTCACTCACACCCATGTGCTTGCTCACGCGGCTGAGGTGGAGCCGTTCAGGCCACAGACCACCCTGCAGTACAGGAGAGCCGCTGAGTGCATCTCCAGGCAGCACTGGAGGCCCCGATGGCCCTGGAAGCACTTGTGGCTCCCCTCACGCTGGGCAGCTTCTCATCTATGGATCCACCAGAGGTAGCTGAACTCACTTACTCGCTTGCGTGTGCAAACGTTTTGCCACAGACCTTGCAGCTATATGCTTGCTGTTCCCAGGCCAGCCCTGCCGATGGGCCAGCTCCTCACTCAGGAACTCCTTCGGTGGCAGCTTCCACTCTGGACTGCTGGGTGTGATAGCCATGCCCCAAGGCCACTGCCGTATTTGTGCCGCTGACACAATTGTGATAGGCAGCCTCAGTCTTGAAGCTCCGGCTGCACAGGTGGCAGGGATGAGGGCGTCTTCCAGGCTTCAGTGCTCAGCTGTGTGCTTCTCTAGGAGGTGGCGGGCCACAGAGCCCATCACACAGAGGGAGCAGGAGAGTACTGAAATGCCCAGGTGGAAGAGCTTGTGTCATCTGGGGCTGCAGAAGGGAAGTGGTACTGGTCACAGATACCACAGGCCTGGCATCTTCCAAGTGGAGATGGTCAAGGACGTGGCTCTGGACCATGTGGAGATCTTTGGCCTGTGCCTTCCTACAGACAGTGCATTCCAGCTCTGTGGAGGCTGCACCTGAAAACAAACCCGGATCCCCAGTCATGGGATCATTGGGGTGGATGATGATGTTCTCTAATATTCCGTATCTTTGGTGGATGGTTAGCTGCCACTTGATAATGAACTTAGTTTCACATGGGTCACAAGAAAGGAGGAAAACACCAGTGTGAACTAGAATGTGGGTCACCCAGGAGTTTCGGTGCTAGAAGTGGGTCTCCAGAACTTGTGGTTGCCTGTGAGCAGGTTCACATGGTCCTGAGCATGCTGTCAGACCCAATGAATGTTGTGCTCTAGAACTTTTTTGCACCCCTGGCAGGGCATGGCCTTATTCTGGTGGTCACCATTCTCTCCAAAAGTCAGCTCGTCTTCACTGGCATCACTCAAATCAATCACCTCCTCAGCAAGCCTGTCTCTCAGTGGGGTCTTCAGACTGCAAGTTTTCACCCCTAAGTCATCCAGCTGGAGCTCATCCATCTTCCCAAAGCCTGGATCTTTGCAGTGGTTGCTGTTGCTGACACAGGAATTAGTTACCCTGGTGATGTCTACTTGCATTGTCAGGAGGAAAGAAACTATTTTTACTAAAGTCTCCACTGCTCTCAACTTTGTATGGCCTCCAGGAGCTTGTGCTGATTGGAAGGCCATGCTGACTGTGACTGGCTGGGTCATCATCCTAGTAAGAGGCCTGGAAGGAGCAAGAGCATCATGGTCAGAAGCTGGTGGCCATGGCCACTGCAACAGACTCAGGCTATGGTTAGTGTCATTGGCAGTATCTGTCTTTACTTCTTTATGGCTTCCTCCAGCAACTCTAGGTTAACACATAGTTCCTATTAGGACCAAACTGCTCCCCATCATCCCACCACTCTTCAAAGGGGATGAGTGGGTTCTGCTGACCTACAGCTCTGGGTACCACTGGTGCTGATTCAGGGTGTGGCCACAGCAGTGCTCTCCAGGTCAGGAAAGATGAATTGATCCTCCACACCCAGACACTCAGTTACCGCATAGATGACCCTAACATTGATTGGGTCTGCCCAGGCTCTGATGTGTAGACAAAGCTCAGAATCTTCTCAGCATTGGCAGGGGTGATAATGTCCACCACATAGATCCTGGTGGCACCAAGCCCAATACTCAGGAAAAGTTTCTGGAAGTACCTAGTCATACAAGCCAGAAATGTTTTGTGAGCCAGGAAGGAGAGGCTCCTCACCACAATAGTAACATTACACATGGTTTCCCAGAGCTGGCACTTACTGAGTTCCTTCAACAGGTTGTTGGGATAGTTGTGGCTTTGCAGTTTGATTCTCATGTCCGTCTTAGCAGCTCCTGTGAAGTGGCTCTCTTACCAGCACAGTTCATCTGGCTTCTTGGGCGTGAGCTCCATTGCTTCCTCACATAAAAGGCCGACCCGACCAGGAGGGGGCGCCCTGTATTGCTTGTTTCTTAAGTGATGACTGTGTGACCCAAAGGGCACTGCAAAAGGATCCCTCATTTTTTCTCCCCAGCGCACTCATCTCTGGCCTGGGCACCTGCAGGAACTTCCTATCACATCTTCCAACTTTCTCTCTTATTCTGTTTCAAACATCTCCCTGGCTGCCAAAGTGATCTTTTTAAAAATTAAAATAAAATAATAGGACTTGTCCACTTAAACATATCATTATCTTCTCCCAGCATAGAATCAAAATTATTTCTACATATTCTATAGGCTCTTATATAACCTGAGCCCTATTTATCTTCACAGTGCCCTTTCCAACCATTCTTTCCTTTTGTTCCATATACACTCATCACACTGGTCATTTTCAGTTCTTTCTCAGTTTAGAGAATTTCACCATGGAGGTTTCAGGACTTTGAGCTGTTCTCTCCTCAGCCTTTCACATAGCATTAAAAAATTGAAAAAAAAAAATCATCTTTTTTTAAAGGTTTTTTCTTTTTTTTTTCTTTCTTTCTTTCTTTTCTTTTTTTTTTTTTTTTTAATTTGACAGAGAGAGACACAACAAGAGAGGGAACACAAGCAGGGGGAGTGAGAGAGGGAGAAACAGGCTTCCTGCCAAGCAGGACCTGGATGCAGGGCTCAAACCCAGGACCCCAGGGTAAGCTGAAGGCAGATGTTTAAAGACTGAGCCACCCAGGTGCCCCATTCATCTTTTTTTATAAATGTCATCTCTTCAGAGATTATTTCTGTGAAATCCCATATAATACACAGCTTTTCCCATAACATCATGTTACTCTCTATTATAAAGACATTCTTTATTGCTTAAAGTATTTTTAAATATTAACTACATATTAAGGTATTATTAATACTTGAAAACTATATTATGTTAGATACTAATGGTTTTGTTTCTATGATTTTTTTCTTTATTTTGAAGCAGATCCGTCAGACATTTGTGCCCTTCTTTCACTCAGATGTGCTTCGTTCTGCGAATGATGTTAAGGTGTGAATTGTAGAGAAGAAAATAAAAAGACCCTTACAGAAAATAGGATCTCTTACTTTATTCTCCGGAAAGCTAAGTTCCTTAAGAACTTTGCGAATAGAGAACAGAGACAGATGAGTGCCTCTGAGGAGAGAAAAGATTGAATAGGAGAATCGGTGGTGATTTATTCTAGGTCTGATAGAGAATGGTGTTCCCATGATAGTAATACCCAGACACCACTACCTTGCAGAGACCTGAGGCAGTGGTTTCAACTTCAGATAGATGATCTCATGGTTTGGTTTGAAATGTTCTAGAAAAGATTGGTGAATGTGAGTTTGCACATTAGCAACAGCCTATCGTAACCTCAAGGTATTACTGAGCATGGATAGGGAGCACATCAAAGTTACCCATAATGGGATAAAGATATGGCAATTAACCTCCTTTTTTATCACCATAGTTGAACTGTATTGTTGTGAAGCCCTAGAGAAGGGAGCATGGTCCCAGTAATACATTAGATTTAATTCCCTGTCCCCGTTATAAGATAGGACATCAAAGTCGGTTTCAATATGATTTCAGATCAATAAAGAAACATGGCTTTTTATTCACACATCTGAATTTTTTGTGTAAGATTCACATGGAAAACTCTCATGTTTTTCTCATTGACGTCTACCACTAGTGTGGTCAAGGTTTACATCTGCTTGAGTGAATACTACATACCCAACATCTAATAGACTTAACTGGTGAAGAATAGGAACACAATACATATTTTTATTAATCATTTAATAAAATGTGATCTGATTTTTCCAGGGGAGGAAAGGAAAACTCAGTGAGATAAAATAACTCAGCCAAAACGAAACAACTATTTAATATGGAAGTCTGGCCTTTGCTTATGAACCTTGAGCTCTTAGCCACAGTGCTGAAGCTTCCTCTGTGTGAGGAAGGAGACAAACCCAAACTGGTAGCTCAGGCACTTAAAGCATTCATGAAAACAACGCATCATGAGAATAGATTGATGATGAGTAAAGATGAGTGTCCTGAGGGAACTGGGGACCAAGGATATTATAAAACACATTTAGGAAGGTTTATCAGAGGTCAGGTTTTTTTGTTTGTTTATTTGTTTTTCTGAAAAATCAAACTCTTAAGAAAATACTGGATAATTTAGGCAACATAAATCATGCAACAAGTTGTAGAGGAAGCAAATTGTGGTTATGGTCTAACTACTAGCGGTTAGGCAGTTTGAGTTCAGCAGGATAGCTGAGGAGGAATATTTGGGGCTCTAGTCACTTAAGGAGTCACAGTGGAAATTATTTAGTCTTTCAGGTTCTCTAAACCATCATTCTCTGTTTTTTTCCTTTACCTTATATATTTATGTTTTTTTAATAATTTATATCAAGATGTATCAAGCTTATTTTAATTTTCAATCAATAATTTTGCAGAATTATACTGCAAATACACCTTTTAGTTGATGCCTATGAAATAAATGTCATTTATTTTATAAAACCTTCCAGAAATTCCTGTTAGATTATTTCCTGATACACATTTTAGTAGGTATTAATTTTATTATTGACAAACAAATATAAATTGACATTTTTTTCACCCCTGTAAACAAAAATGCCTATAAGGATAAGCAAGAGAATAATTTTCTTCAGAAATCTCTTTAACACATATTTGAATATAGATGATATTAGAGTAAAACTAGTTTTCCCCCCAAAAAGGAAATTTTCTTTCCTATGTTGAATAAGTCAATAATGATTCATTAAAATAGGAGTAAAAAAAAATTCCCCAGCTCTTCTAAAGCAACATAGTCATGACTGATAGTCTCAATAGAAAATTATATGATCAAAAAGATTTAAAAATGATGAAAAATAGTACATGAGAGAATGGAAAATGCAACTGTTGCCATGGAACAGGATATTTCACATTGTTTCTGGAGGCAGGAACTTGCTCCCACATCACTAGTCTGTGTCACACGGGTAGGAGAGCTGTTGAAGTGATAAATGGGAAGGAAGACAGAAGTGGCACTTTCTTACAGATCCTAACAGGTATAACCAAAAATTCTGAACTAAGTTCAGTTTAAGAAGTAGTTTTTATATCTCCGACAGAGTGCTGAAACTTCTGCGGTTAATAGATAATTGGTGACAGAAGTCCTGGAAGTAAAAAAAAAAAAAAAAAGAATCCACAACCTTTGAGCTCCTTGTGGACCCTTAAGTCCCATTTGAGCCTCTCCTAACTATTAGCGAGTGTCCCTATTAAGGGAAATTACCCCTCCTCGGAAGTCGGAGAACATGTCATCGGATTTAATTTAGTTCCATGGAAAAGGTGCCAAGTAAGTGCATGTCCTCTTAAAAAGCACATTTCGATTAATAAAGGTTTCTGTATTTAGTGAGAACATATAAAAGTAGAAAAAGTAATCAAAGTTAAGGCAATTTTGTGGTAATACAAACTAAATGGGCAAACATATTCTATGAAATAGACTTTGATTTTTTAAACAAAACATCTAATCTAAAGAAAATCAATCCTATGTTCAGTTAACTTTACCTATTCAGCTTATATATGTACAACATAACATGTTAAATAATGAACCCAAATTCTAAATAATCTAGTAGGATATTAATTTGGCAACTGACACAAGAAAAACACAATATATCATATACAGTCTTCCATTATATTATTTTCTTCACACACACACACACGCACACACACTTAGAAGTGCTGTTTATAACATCATTTTTTCTTTTTTTTTTTTTTAAAGATTTTTTGACAGAGAAAGAAAGAGTGAGAGAGGGGGCACAAGCAGGAGCTGTGGGAGAGGGAGAAGCAGGCTCCCTGCTAAGCAGGGAGCCTGACGTGGGGCTCAATTCCAGGAGCCTGAGATCATGACCCAAGCAGAAGGCAGATGCTTAATGGCTGAGCCACCCAGGCACCCCTATAATAACATTTTTCAGTACAGATTTTTTTTAAAGATTTTATTTATTTATTTGACAGACAGAGATCACAAGTAGGCAGAGAGGCAGGCAGAGAGAGTGAGAAGGAAGCAAGTTCCCTGCCAAGCAGAGAGCCCTATGCGGGACTCAATCCCAGGACCCTGAGATCATGACCTGAGCTGAAGGCAGAGGCTTAACCCACTGAGACACCCAGGTGCCCTCAATACTGAATTTTTTATTCACATACCATCACTTTCCAATATATTTTTCCAGTTTAAGTAAAAGGGAACAAGTCACAAATAAACTTTTGTAACCTAGAGATTTCAATTAGGAAATCTAAATCTTCACAATCCAAAACTCAAAGCTGCCATTCTCATAGAAAAATGAAAGTATATATCTAAATTTACTAAAACAAAAAGCTATTTTAATGGTTTAAGTTAAATACTTATTTCATTAGTGAATTATTTCATTTTTAACCAATTTCCCAAATTCAAATTTTAAATGAACACTTGAAGGAACAATTAAGATTGTGGTTTCTTAATCAGCATGCCATCAGCCCATCAGCTATAAATACTAATCAGACTAGTCTCTTTTCTGAATTATTTTTTAAATATTTCACTGAACAAAATACTAATAAATGTTAAATAACAGGTGGAGCAGATACTCACAGCATGTATAACCAGTGAAGGACTGACATAACAATGTATAAAGATCTTTAATGAATCAAAAGACATAATTGGGCATTTCCAAACAGAGGATATTCAAAGGGTTAACAAACACCTTAAAATGTAGTACCTAACGAGTAACCAGATAAATGCAAAATAAAACCACCATGAAATATTAATGACCACACATAGATACTATGCATCTAAATTTGAAGATAGCTATAACTGTTTTAAGTGTGATGAAGATGTGATTCAATAAGAAACTCTATAGATCTCCAGTAGAAGACTAAATTATTACAACAAATTTGAAAAACACTGTGTCATTATCTACCGAAAATGAAATTTACGTATATGACACAGCAATTCCAAACTCAGGTGTATATATATCTTTAATTATGCATTTCTGCAGAAATCATCATTTTTTAGTTTCCAAGACTTGTGAAAATCCAAATGTCCATCAACAATATGATAGATAAATAATTTCTTCTATGTTCTTTTAGAGAAAAACAATAATTAAACATATTGTAACTTCATGCAACAAAGTGGTTGAGAAGTGTACTGTGGGCACAAGCAAAATTCAGTTAGGATTTAATTTAGGCAAATTTAAAATGAACGATGGTGCTAGTAGTCACAAAGTTGGAAGAGAGAAAAGGAAGAATCAGTGAATAAGGAAAATATCATTAAAAGTTGGGCATTGGTTCTAGAATGTTGGCAATGTTCTCTTTCTTGATTGTGAGGTGAGCACCTGAAAAACATTTTGATAGATTACAATTTTGTGCATTTTTAAGAATGATGTGCAATTCAATCATTTAGACGGGGGGACGAGAAAGGAGAGAAGAAATAACTTGGTATTTGGGGGGGAATGTATTTGAATTAATCCCGAATTGGGCAGGCAGATGTGAGTCTAGAGAAGCATGTGGGCTCTATCATGGTGAGCTTTGCATTATTTTAAGACATTTGGATTGTATCTGAAAAAAAGTCAGAAAAACATTGAAGAGGAGCAGGATCTATTTTAGATATTTATTTAGTCATCATGGGGTAGAAATTTTGGGGGTACAAGACTGAAGTTAGGTAGACTAATTGGGAGATTGAGTGTAAGTCGATAGAATTTATATGAAATAAAGGGCACTTAAGCATGCTGAATTATGAACTATTTTCTGAAAAGAAAGCACACACACACACACACACACACACACACACAGAGAGAGAGAGAGAGAAAGGGGAGATGACAGAATTATGCTCCTAAAAAACACAGGGGTGAATGTCTAGAAATCTGGTGGGGGAAAAAAAAGAATCATTTTAGTAGGAGTATGTAAGCAAAAACCCCAGAACTATTGAAGAGTTTACTTACAAAGTGGTAAGTTTGCAAAGTCTGAGAAAGCAAAATTCCAGGTGATGTCAAAATTGAAAGTATAAATGAAAACTTTGTTGTTGGATCAGAGTAGAAGATAGGAGTATGAACGTGTGTGTGTGTGTGTGTGTGTGTGTGTGAGAGAGAGAGAGAGAGAGAGAGAGAAAGAGATAGACAGGTATAGAAGTAATTATAAATGTACATACACAGATATGAAAACATACATACATTTTCTAGTTCTGTCTTCTGGGACAGGCTATAAGCAGTAACACCACAAGAGAAATGAGCGATCTTTGCACCCAGATCTTGGTTTCTAAGTAAAAAAATCAAGGACTCTTTGAATTCATGTTTGATTCTAGGAGGAGAGCCACATATATCATGAGCCATAAGATAAGGAAAATTTTTTTAAAAAGACAAACACACCGAGCACCAACCTGAAAGAACTTCCAGAAGCTAAAGCTAGAAAAATTAAACAAGGACCATATGACTTATGATAAAAAAGAATAAAAGAAATATTTTTAAGTTCATCCTGATATAAACAAATTATTAAATAAATGTTAGATAAGGGAAACATTTTCCTTCTGAAGACTCCAAATAATAATTATGTAAGCAATGAAAGAAAAACCCATCATCAGAGCAGCATAATAATAGTTGCATAACCAAGATCCAATGATTTAGTGAAATAGTAGATGAAGATTTAAGAAACAGAATACATGCATAGCCTCAAAGTATTCCACCAAAAATAATTCTAATTACCACGGTGGTTTGATCACAGGCCTACAAATTATAAGTTAACCCTTCCTTCAGAAGGTGGAGGTTAATTCCCTTCCCGTGAGTGTGAACTGGACTTAATGACTCGCTTCCCACAAACTGAAGATTGCATGAAAAGAATTAACTTTGCTATGTCAGACTCTTAATCAAGTAATCAAGGTTAATGTCATCAGGATTAGGACGTGGATAGCAGGTACTCCCTGATTATGATGCTATGAGGTCACCTGTCCTGTTCTTTCTCAAGCCCGTAACCCCAATCTACTCATGATTAAAACACTACTCAAACTGAAATTAAGGGATATCTACAAAATATTGGACACTAATTTTCCAAAAAGCTGAAGTCACGAAAAGAATGAAGAACTGTCACAGATTGAAGCAGACTATGGCAGCATAAGAAATAAATGCAGTACGGTGTCCTGGATTGATCCCTAATGGAAATAATAGTAGAAAATAAAAAATGTGGGTACATCTTTATAATGTTTAATAAATATACTTTAGTTATATAAGATGTTAACATCATAAGAAGCTAAGTGAAGAGTACAGAAAACTTTGTACTGTATTTTATCTATAAATCAGAAATTATTTCAAAATGAATTAAAAAAACTATTTCAAAAAGTGGACTTTAAGGATGAATACCCAACTTTTGTAGCAACATGGACTGGACTGGAAGAGATTATGCTGAGTGAAATAAGTCAAGCAGAGAGAGTCTATTATCATATGGTTTCACTTATTTGCGGAGCATAACAAATAACATGGAGGACATGGGGAGATGGAGAGGAGAAGGGAGCTGAGGGAAAATGGAAGGGGAGATGAACCATGAGAGACTATGGACTCTGAAAAACAACCTGAGGGTTTTGAAGGGGCGGGAGGTGAGAGGTTGGGGGAACCAGGTGGTGGGTATTAAGGAGGGCACATATTGCATGGAGCACTGGGTGTGGTGCAAAAACAATGAATACTGTTATACTGAAAAGAAATTTAAAAAAAAAAGTGGACTTTAAGAAAAAAATTTCAAAATAAAAAAATAAATAATAAAAATAGTATAAAAATATGTATGTGCTTTTGCTTGTCTTTGAGGGGACCTATACCTAGTTTACCTTTCCCATACTTACTGACCATGAATATTCATTGAAATTCACAAAAATTACTTTTCATAGTAAAATTTTACATCTACTTTGATTTTCCTCTTTGAAATAAATTATATCTGCTATTTTTTTTTCTTCTTCAGTGTAAATAGACAAGGGGTGTTTTAATCTTCAGACTAAGATATATCCTTAGTGAGAATCTTCACTATTTATAATTAGAGGATGATTTCTAATACGACTATCCTGGGGTATCAGAATTTGCACCAAAATCTTACTTTTTTAACTTTTATTTTTTAAGTAAACTTTACCCTTAATGTGAGACTAAAAGTCACAACCCTGTAATCAAGAGTTGCATTTGCCCCTACTGAGTCAGCCAGGTGCCCCTGCACTAGAGTTTTAAATGTGAACAGTAATACAGATTACTGCAGAGGGAAAACCTATTTCTTATTTTTCATACCAGTCTTATTAAAGAGGAGAGTCTTCACCTTCAAGAGAATAGAAATGAGATGGTACTGATGATGGACGGGATGCCTTCTATTGAGATACCATATAATACACCTAACAGGAGACACTTCTGAGTGAAAGGGGATACTATCAATTATTTTGTCAGAACATCAGGCATCAAACTAGAACTTCTCAGACAGACTGAGAAGTTCATTCTGAAAAAACAAACAAACCAAAACAAGTAAGTGTGAGATAAAGGGAAAATTTCCCTTTGCACTTTGTGGGCCAGAACTTAATTTTTAATTAACTTGTTTCTTTTGACTTGAACTAGCAGACAGTGGAACTCAGGGTAACCTTCTGAATTATTGCTTATATCCCATTTCATTCTTGCATAAATCTAGCTTACAGGAACATTAATGCATCACATATAGCTATTTATGTGATATACTACATATTTCATATATATATACATATTAAGTTGTATTCAAACTTAGTTGCCCCTTTTCTCATGTAAATTCTGAGTTAGGAAATAATTTTTTGTCTTGAATTCAGAGATTATTAACATTTCTGTACATTACAGAAGTGATTATGTAAGGAATATTATGAAATAAAGACAAAATATTTGGTATAAATTGAAAAAAACGATTGAGTAAAATTTTGGATTATAGGATAAAGTTGAACTGGAAAGAGCAAATTCAGTGTAAGTACTTTAGAAGTAGGCCAGAAAGTCAAGATATGCCAGAGCTACACTGCCATCTTTGTTACAGCTGACATTCGCACTAGTTTGATATTTACAGGTACATAATAAAGATGTAAAATAAAATAAGTTTCATTAAATTTTTCTTGAAAAAGACTGATACATTGTTGTTATTGTTGTTGTTTTTCCTAAAACAATAACCAAAATCTTTCACTGCTACACTAATCAACTCAGGTTTTATCAAAGAACTAATGGAAATCAGAAAACTGGGTGTTGGAATTTATCCACAAAGATTTATGGGTTGTTTCATTTTTAAGAATAAACATTGCATAGTGTAGATTTTAAGAAAATAATTCACTTTCATCATTCAATCCCAGCAATAAATTTATATCCATCACCTGATGACAAAAGCTAGAGTAGTACTAGTTACTCTCAGAATGAAAAATACTGTCCATTTCTAAACAGTAACAAGATTGGACATAATGTTTCCTTTCCATTTTCCACCCCATCCTCTGACAGTGAGTGAAGAGAAATAAGGCGGTTTTAGAAGTATCAGGCAGGGATTTTCTACTGAAGAAGGAACAGCAAGTTTCTACGAAAGGACTGTCGTTTTGGTTTTGGGGCAGAACATGTGTAAGCAAGGAAAACAACCCAATATATAAACACATGAAGTTCAACCCGAAGGCAACTCTTTCCCTAGTCCTTATTGAGTTTATTCATTTATATATCTTGGCAAAAGAATTTCAACAGCACCTGACATTTACTAACATAGTGTATGAGGTTTCTGCTGACATCTCCAAGTGCCATGTACATTTCTTTTTATTTTAGACCTTTGTAAGTTTAGAAATGTCTGTAGCTTTGTGATCCTAAAAGAAGAATGCATGTGAGCACACACATGAACCAGAGGATGAGGACAATAAAAAATAAGCCAACATTTTGTTATAGATACTATGTTGAAAACTAAAAAATTGCTATATTCTTTAAATAAATCTTTGGTTTTAACAATAATTTATTCACACCTTTATAACCCTACATGTATTATTAGATATGTGGACACTTAACCAAGTCTTTGAAAGGCATTTCCTGACGATACTGGATTTAGGGTTGTTATGTTATGTTATGCTGTTATTTATTTATTTGCTAGATAAATAGAGAGAACATGAATGGGGGAGAGGGGCAGAGGGAGGAGAAGCAGACTCCCTGCTGTCCCTGCTGAGAAGGGAGCCTGACACGGGGCTTGGTCCCAGGAATCCGGGATCATGACATGAGCTGAAAGCAGACACTTAATCAGCTGAGACACCGAGCCTCCCCTGGATGCATTTTGCTTTTTAATTATTTTTATGTTTTCAATTTATTTAAAAAAAACCTGAAAGTGTAGTAGACAATTCCTATATATCTTGTCCCTAGTTTTTTTACTGTTATTACCATCATTTGTTAGAATGACAGATTTTGTCAAATATGCTGAACCAATATTGATACCTTACTAAAGGTCAAAGTTTATTTCAGTTTTCTTAATTTATTAGTATATGTGCTGCCAAAGCAAGCACTCAGTTGTCTTAATTTATAACTAATGTCCTTTTTCCTCTTACAAGATCATATTTAGGATAAAACGTTACACTCAGTTATCATGTTTCTTCAGGTTCTTCTTGGCTGTGAATGTTTCTTAGACTTTCTGTGTTTTTGAGGACAGTGGTATTTTGTAAGTCCATCTTTTTATCAAAATTTATCTGTTGTTTTTCTTAGATTAGAGTGGGGTTATGGTTTGGGGGAGAAAGACCACAGAAGTAAAGTGCCATTTTCATCCAGTCTATTGATGTTGACCTTGACCGCAAGGCTGAGTTAGTGTTTGCCAGTTTTCTCCACTACAAAGTTTTTCCTCTTTCTATACAACATTCTTTGGAATCACCATGCACAGTATACACTGAAAGGCTACAAGTTTATGCACCCCTTCAATCAGGGTGAGAGCATCTACATTATTGAAATTATTCTACACAAGAAATATCTTTCTTCTCCTCAACTGTTTTTATTTGATCATTTCTTTTTTTTTTTTTTATTTGATCATTTCTTTATAACAGAACAGCATGGTCTCCTATTTATTTTATATCACTGACATTTTTATTTTTGAATTTAGCCTTCTTGCAGAATCCCATATAATTGGAATTGCAGGTTGTCTTTCCTTAGATTGACTCAGGTTTTAATACTTATTTTAGGCTCATCCATGTTTTTTTTGTTATTTGCCCCCTTTTTTATGGCTGAATATTTTTATTTTATATAGATGTCATACAGTTTGCTTATCCATTCACTTACTGAAATACTGTCTGGGTGCTTCCACTTTGGGATGATCACGAGTGAAGCCGTGCACGTGCGGGTTTTGTGTGTGGAATAAGACTGCTGGATCTTCTGGTATCATTAGATTAAGCTTTGTAAGAGACCTGTACAATGTCTCCCAAAGTGGCTGTACCTTCTTGAATTCCCAAGGGCAATGAATCAGAGTTTCTGGTATCCCACATCTTCACTGGCATATTGTGTTGTCAGTTTGGGGATTTTTGACTTTTCTAATCAGTGCATAGTGCTATCTCATTGTTGCTTTAATTCACAATTTTCTAACGACAAATGATTGTTTTTCCCATGATTAGTTTCCATCTGTACATTTTCTTTGGTGAAATGTCTGTATCACTTGCCCAGTTTTTAATCGTGTTGCTGGTTTTTTTTTCTTTTTTCAGTGTTGAGTTTTAGAGTTCTTTCTGTAATTTAGTATTATATCCAATGTATATTTTGCAAATATTTTCTCCCTGTTGGTAGCTTGTCTTCTAATTCTCTGAATGCTTTCTTTCACAGAGCCAAAGTTTTTAATTTTAATAAAGATTAACAACCATTTTGCTTTTGTTGTTACATCTAAAATTATCACCAAACCTCTGGTCCACGTGACCTTCTCCTGTATTTTCTTCCAGAAATTTTATAGTTTTGTGTTTTACATTTAGGTGTATGATCCACTTTTTGTTCATTTTTGTGAAAGGTCTGCATCTAGATTTGTTTGTTTGCATATAGAAAAATTTCTAGTTTTTCTAGTACTATTGTTGAACATCTATCCTTTTTCATTGAATACCTTTGTCAAAGATCAGTTCACAATATTGGAATGTCTATTTCTGTTATCGATTCTCTTCCCTTGACCTATCAATACTATATATGTCCAGTCTTTAACCAAAACCAAAACTATCTCAGTTTCTATAACTTTATAATATGTTTTATTCTCCAGGTAAAGTGATTTACCAGCTGTCATTCTTGAACTTACTACATCTCTCCAGATTTGGAAGTGGAAGCTTTTTTTAGGTCCAAGAAAATTAACTGACTTTGACTTTTCTAGTTTTTTTTTTTTTTTCCCATGAAGTTGTGAGTGACAACTTTCAGGCTTTCATATATTAAAGCTAAACTCAAACCAGATTTATAAAGTTCAACACTTTTCACTAAATTACTCTATTGGTAAGTTTAATAAAGAAAACATAATAACAATGGGAAAAATATTGTCTACCAAGTCCTTCCTGAATCAACAGTGAAAGCTAGAAGAAACAAATATTTTGTGCCACTGTTAGAAATTTGAAATCAATTAGGATAAAGAGATAACATATTGTCTTACACCTTAGTCTATGCTAAGTTTTCTATACGTACATAAATAACACAGTTTCAAGATCATGTTGATATTGTAAAGAATCTGCTACATTGATTAATGTATTGATAAAGCAAAATGTTGCTTAATTTTAAATGTATTAAAAGAGAGGTAAGTTTAACAAATAACTCCCATTTTAAGTCAGCAGTTTTGAAAACAAGCCCTCTTTGATTTATGTCTTGTTTAGTTTCTCCATTATAGAATTAATTTCAAGGGAAGCAACTAGATAAGTTGATCTTACATTATGTTCTTCATACAAAACACATTTTCAAAGTTGTTTTATTAATGTATTATACTTTGTTTTGATTAATTTATTAGTCAGTAACAATTGGTATATCATGCTAGACATATGAACATTGTATAAATACACTCTTTATTGAATAGATTTCATACATATAGATTTATAGAAACTATTATAGATAAAAAATATTTCTGACTGTTGCTCATTTTTAACTGAAGTTTCTTATTTTTTCCCCACCAGCAGCAAAAACAGCAGAATATTTGCTTTTTATTTTTCGCTAAGATATTGGCTTCTAGGATTTTAGTTTAGTTTAACTTCTTGGTATTTTCTCATCAAACGTCATTTGGTCTTTGAAATATCACTGACCCTCCTAAAAATAATTTTGCTCTCTGTATTGAATGCCTTCACTCTATTTATTCTGACTGCTCTGAAAGTCTATTTATAAGCTATTTTAAAAAATTAACCTTCTTCTTCCTATTTGCTAGAGCAGTTAAAATTCTTTTTTGCTGTTATTTGGGCCATAAATATATCAAATATAAAGCTGTCTCATTCAATAGACATCTAATAGTAAGATTTTCAGGGGCGCCTGGGTGGCTCAGTAGGTTAAAGCCTCTGCCTTCGGCTCGGGTCATAATCCCAGGGTCCTGGGATCCAGCCCTGCATCGGGCTCGCTGCTCCGCAGGGAGCCTGCTTCCTCCTCTCTCTCTGCCTGCCTCTCTGCCTAGTTATGATTTCTCTCTGTCAAATAAATAAAATATTAAAAAAAAAAAAAAAGATTTTCAGAGCGCCTGGGTGGCTCAGTCAGTAGAACATCTGCCTTCCCCTCAGGTCATGATCCTGAGCCCTGGGATCGAGTGTCATGTCGGGTTGCTTGCTCAGCAAAGAGCCTGCTTCTCTCTCCCCCTGCTTGTGCTCTCCCTGTCTTTCTCTCTCTCTATGACAAAGAAATACATAAAATCTTTGAAAAATATATTTTCAATATATTTATGAGTAATGAAACGATGGCTTTATAAAACAAGTGGCCAACAATTCTCTTACATTGCCTTTTTGCTGTTGTTGAAGTAACTTCACCTTCATATATGTTTATGCATTTTTAAATCTCAATGACCTAATTTTATACATTTAATGGAAACTTCTCTTTAAAAAGATTTTTATTTATTTATTTGACAGAGAGAGATCACAAGTAGGCAGAGAGGCAGGCAGAGAGAGAGGAGGAAGGAGGCTCCCGGTCTAGCAGAGACCCCGATGCGAGACTCAATCCCAGGACCCTGAGATCATGACCTGAGCAGAAGACAGAGGCTTAACGGACTGAGCCACTCAGGTGCCCTAATGGAAACTTTTGATTACAGTTAATACGCAAATGAAATTAACACATATAGAGCCATAAGAGTATTTTTTACAACTGAATTTTGAAAGCTTCCAGTTGATTCTTCAGCTTCTATTCACAGATAATTGTCAGTAGTGCCTTCCACAGGCCACCTGGAAACCCTCTCTCAAACCACAGGAATTCTCACTGTTCCACGACTTAATTTTGTGTGAGTTTACTTTGCCTTTGGATCACCATGGGGGTGAGAGGTCTTGAAACAGAATGAATGAATGAACAAACACACTCTAAGAAATCAGGGCCTTTGTGTGTTGGTGTGGCAAAAGCAACTTTCTTTTAAATTTATCCCTCTACATGAATACTCTGATTGGCTTTGTATGTGCATGTTTGCAATTTTCTTATGCAGCAACCCAAGGGCGTCCAGTACTTTGAGGCTTCATGCTGATAAATTACTGAATGCTTCTCTTACAACAAAAGATGTCTGTCTTTAGAACTTCATAATAGCTTCTGATATATGTAATGAATTAACATTCCTATTTTTCAGAGTCAAAGTGATTGTTATCAATATATATTTTCCCTCTTTAATATTTCTCTGCTAATAGTGCAGGTTGCAATGACACTTGAACCAAGACGTCTGTATCTGGCCTGTGAATGTGCCATTTATTCTTGCTCCAAAGCCAATGACAATGAAGTGTCCAATATGCATGAAACTACAGTTCTCATAAAATGATTTGAAAATAGATGGCTGAGAATTTATAGCTCTCCTATGACTCTTGTTTGAGGACCTATTCTAATAACCACTTATATGTAATCAGATGGACTTTATGCAACCTCATCTTGTAAATGGACCATGTGAATGTTTCCCTATTATTGCTGCCATAGCTCACGGACTGCATAAGAGTTGCTAGTCATTCTGCACCGAAACAAATTACTACTCTAACAATAGAAATTACAATGGCCTTCGCATAAGTCATGCCTCTATAATGTGCAGAATAATAATAAAAAAAAGTGCTTAGGAATCGTAGAATTCACCCATTAAACTGTCTTCTCTGCTAAATGTGTCACTGAGATATTTTCTATAGATAAATAAGGGAAATTGCTACCAAAAAAAAGTATTTTGTCCCACCTCATAAGTCATAGGGTATGTCATGCTGTTATACTTTTTAAAAGGTATTTGTGAAATCTGAATATTATACACATAAAATAACTACCCCCAAACAGGTCGTATTTTGTTTACTTAGTTCTATACATGATTGATTTTGTTTGTGCTTAAAGTAGTGATTTCCAAAGTGCTTCAGCTATATTCTCAACACTTAAGAATAAGACAAACAACTAAATCTAAGAACTTCTAATAATCTAGAAATTGAGATTTTTTTCTTTGTTTTCAAATGCATCTTATTTAAAATCATGAGATATCTATTGAATGAAGCCTATGTAAGTGCTTTCTTAAGTTTGAGAGGAAACAAGCACCCCATTAGCATTAAATATAAGTTGGAGAGTAAAATCTAAAATAATAAAATAAATACATGTACATACACATATATGGAATATATTTTGGAAAAGATAATATAGTTTAATATGACATGCTAAAATCATAGATTAGATAATTTTTTTAAAAAATCATTTCTAAAACAATTATGGATAGTAAAGCAAAATACCCATAAAGAAAAAACAATCTTGGGGCCCCCGGGTGGCTCAGTCAGTTAAGTGGCTGCCTTGGACTCAGGTCATGATCCCCGGGTCCTGGGATAGAGTCCACTTCAGGCTCCTTGCTCAATGGAGAGCCTGCTTTTCCCTTTCCCTCTGTCCCTGCTCATATGCTCATATGTCCTCTTTTTCTGTCAAATAAATAAATAAAATCCTTAAAGGAAAAACTGTTTTTTTAAATTTATTTATTTTTTTCAGCATAACAGTATTCATTGTTTTTGCACAACACCCAGTGCTCCATGCAATACGTGCCCTCCCTATTACCCACCACCTGGTTCCCCCAACCTCCCACCCCCGCCCCTTCAAAACCCTCAGGTTGTTTTTCAGAGTCCATAGTCTCTTATGGTTCGCCTCCCCTTCCAATTTTTTTTTTTTTTATAAACATATAAGGTATTTTTATCCCCAGGGGTACAGGTCTGTGAATCACCAGGTTTACACACTTCACAGCACTCACGTTAATAGCACATACCCATAAATGACTCTTAATCTCACAAAACAAACTGGGGGTTGCTGGGGGGAAGTGGGGTTGGGAGAGGGGGAGGGGGTTATGGACATTGGGGAGGAAAAACTTAAAACACTTTTCAACATTACTCAAATGTCTTAATCCATGTCCAAATTTCCAATTGCATGTATGTGATCTAAATAAGACTGGTCTAAATTTAATTAGCATTATGAAAAATTTCTGTCATGACTGTTAACGATGCTTAAAATCAAATTACTGCTGTTGAGGTGAATAATATTACCAATCTAGTTGTCCAGAGCAGCCCTGCAATTTTGACAACAGTGAGGATTTAAATGATTGTTTTTTGATCATTTAGTAACTGCCTACTTTGGGGATTTTATATAAAAATTTTCAAATTCTTTATCTTACAATGTGGGGTGTGCATTCCCACATGAAAATAATCGGTGGTGAAGAAGGCTACTCTCTTAATGTTAGAAATGATATCTAGAGTTTATGAGTCCCTATAATTACTTGGTATTTCATAAATGGGAGATCCACATAATTCATTTAACTTTTTTTCTTGGCCTAAATGTTCAAGTTTGTGAGGAGAGTTCATTTCAGGAGCACAGCTGAATTTTGATAAATTTCATTCAGAAAAGTCTTGATATTCTTAAAGATGCAACTTGTCGTCTTGAGGCAAAGAAGATATTTTTGCTTCTCTAGTTGTTGTTGTTGGTTTTTTTTTTTTGTTTTTTTTTTTGTAGGACTAACAGAATACAAACTAATTTTGGGTGCCTGGGTGGCTCAGTGGGTTAAGCCTCTGCCTTCAGCTCAGGTCATGATCTCAAGATCCTGGGATCCAGCCCCACATTGGGCTCTGCTCGGCAGGGAGCCTGCTTCCTCCTCCTCTTTCTGCCTGCCTCTCTGCCTTCTTCTGATCTCTCTCTGTCAAATAAATTAAAAATAAAAAAAAAAATTTAAAAAGAATACAAACTAATTTTAAAAGTGGAAAGTCAATGCCTAATAAAAAAAACAGTAATAGCATTAATTATAATAACAATGACAATACTATCAGGTTCTTTTCTTTTAAAGATTTTATTTATTTATTTGACAGAGAGAGACACAGAGAGATAGAGGGAACACAAGCAGGGGGAGTGGGAGAGGAAGAAGCAGGCTTTCTGCTGAGCAAGGAGCCTGATGTGGGCCCTGAGCTGAAGGCAGAGGCTTAAGGACTGAGCCACCCAGGCACCCTACTATCAGGTTCTAAGTACTTAAGTGCCTGAAAATTCTGGGTAAGGTGTTTGTTCGTTTTTATATTATGGTCCAAATTCATTTGAATATTCCTGCACTAAAATTGCTATTTGGTGGAGCCAGAATTAAAAGTATTTGCCCCCCTTGGGATGCCTGGGTGACTCAGTCCGTTAAATCACTGCCTTTGCCTCAGGTCATGATCCCAGAGTCCTGGGATCGAGTCCTGCCTAGGGCTCCTTGCTCAGCAGTGATCCTGCTTCTCTCTCTGACTCTGCCTGCCACTCTGCCTGCTTGTGCTCTCTCTCTCTCTGACAAATAAATAAATAAAATCTTAAGAAGAAAAAAGTGTTTGCCCTCAACCATTATGCCATGTTTCATTTTGACATCTAAAAAAAGGATCCAAGAATTACATGGCAATAACTGTTAGTAAACTATATCATCTTTATGTGATTTTTCCATTCTTATTTGGTGGTGGTGTGTGTATGAGTGTGTGTTGGCACATATGTAGACATACATAAAGAATGGCTGAGCTAGTACTGTTCTGTTTTGAATAATAATGATTTATGGTATAATCTCACTTTTGGCAGTAACAACTTTACAAACATAGACACACACACACACACACACACACACTCCCCTTTTTCGAAAAAGCATTAAAATTGTTTTAAAACAAGAAAGCTAAAAGACTCTTAAGACAGTTGAAAATAAATACAAAATAATTTCTTTTTTTTTTTTAAGATTTTATTTATTTATTTGACAGATAGATCACAAGTAGGGAGAGAGGCAGGAATAGAGAGAGAGGAGGAAGCAGGCTCCCTGCCAAGCAGAGAGCCCGATGTGGGGCTCGATCCCAGGACCCCGGGACCATGACCTGAGCCGAAGGCAGAGGCTTTAACCCACTGAGCCACCCAGGCGCCCCAAATACAAAATAATTTCTAATTAATAGAAACAACAGAGAAACAAAATAAAATTGTTTTTTTGAGAAGCAACATTTTGTTTATAGACAAAATCAAGTTTTTGGTTATGTTATAACTTGTAAGAGTTCAATAAGTTTACTGATTTTAAAGTAATAACATGGCTCTAAAAATACAACATAAATCAAATTTAAACAAAAATAAACAAAAAATTTATTGTCATATATGTAAAAATATATCCAAGAACTTTGTGAAGAAAGGTAAAACATCTTATAAAATGGTATAAAAGAAACCTAAATAAATAGAAATATAATTTTCAGTGATGAGAAGACCAAAAAAATTATGCATTTTGTTAGCCTATATGTTCAACAGAATTATGATTTAACATAGAAACTCATCTTTTCAGATTTCAAGGCTTTTATGAAACTACTATGATTGAAATAAAGTAAATCAATCAGAGCACAGAATGTGGAGCAGAGAAACTGACCAAGACAGTTTTAGCATTCTCCTTAGTCTGGCTAATCCTTTTTTTTTTTTAAGACTTTATTTATTTATTTGACACAGAGAGAGAGATCACAAGTGGCAGAGAAAGAAGGGGAAGCAGGGTCCCCGCTGAGCAGAGACCTTGATGCCTGGCTCCATCCTAGGACCCTGAGATCATGACCTGAGCCAAAGGCAGAGGCTTGACCCACTGAGCCACCCAGGCGCCCCTTGTCTGACTAATCTTTAGACAAAGTTCTTAACTTAGGCCCCTGACCCCCTTTTCTTAGGAGAATTTACTTTAGAAAACTTGCAATTTTAAATGTTTTCTCTGCTCCTTTGGGGTATTAATCTTCTTCCAGCCCCTGACCAGTTTTATAATTCAGGAATGTCTCAAGGATCTGAAAGTCATCTCTCAGAAGTGTAATCACCAAGAAACATAGCACCCTTGTTTCCTAATCTGCATGAAAGTGTATGAATCTAATTTCCGCAGCTTCAGTTAACAGATGATCTAACCCATTGACCAATTCGCCCTCTCCCAACTTCATCCTGTACTTTTCCACTAGCTCGTCCCAGCACTAAAAGTTCTCTTGTCTATTGTCTCAGAGTGGAATTCAGTTTTTCTCCCCTATTACAATACTCTTGATTATGACATCCTTCCCTGTTAACTTGTCCAGAGCAATTTTTCTTTGACAACACATATATATGTACATAAGGGACCTTGATATCTGATACAAATAGCACAACAAATAAGTGAAGAAAATGATCCAATGAATGGTCTTGGAACAACTATTTGAGGATATGAAATAAGAGTGACCACGGAATATTTTCTAATACTAATAGACAAAAATAAATCTCTGCTATATTTAAGATTTGCATGCACAATTAACAAATGAGAAAGACAGTACAGTTTCATTATTCATGAAATACATGCTTAGTAAGCAGGAAAATTATTAAAAATATATAATCATGATAAACTGTATTATTTCATGAAATTACCTATAAAGGGTTGTTACCTTAAGATCATTATGAAGAAAAAAAAAAGATCATTATGAAGAATATAAAGAAAAATGGGTGAGATTTATATTTAACACTATTGATCATGACAACTCAACAATAACTGAGTTGAAAGAAATATTCAATAGTATGTTCTCAAATATACTGAGTATTGAGATTACTGAATCATATGATAGTTTTAATTTTTAACTTTTTGAGAAGTTACTATTTTCAATACTATTTTCCATAATATCTATACTTATTGATATACATAAATACAAAATACAAAAGTGTAAAGTTTTCCAATTTCTCCAAAGTCTCATCAATACTCGTTATTTCTTGTCTTTTTTGATAAAAGACATCATAACAGGTCTGAGGTGGTATCTTGTGGATTTGATTTTCATTTCCCTGATTGTTAGTGATGTTAAGCATCTTTTCATATGTCTTTGCCATCTGTATGTCATCTTTGGAAAAATGTCTATTCTGTCTTCTGAATGGATTTTAATGGGATTATTATTATTGTTATTAGTTATTGTTTTCCATTGCTTTGTGAATTCCTTATATATTTTGATTATTAACACCTTATTGAATATGCAGTTTGCAAATATTTCTCTTATTCCATAAGTTACCTTTTCATTTTGTTTATGGTATCCTTTATTGTACAGACGTTTTTTAGTTTAATGTAGTCCCACTTACTTTTCCTTTTTTTCCTGTGCCTTTGGTGTCCTATCCAAAAATCATTACAAAGTCTATAGTCTAATTTTCCCAGTGTCTCCTCTAGGAGTTTTGTGATTTAAGGTCTTTTAGGTATTTAATCTATTTGAATTGATTTTTGTATATTTAGTGCATGATAAGGACCCAATTTAATTCTTTTACATTTGAATATCCAATTTTCCCATCTCTGTTTATTAAAGAAACTATCCTTCCTTCATTGGTTATTCTTGGCACCCTTACATAGATTAGTTAGTCACATATGTTCCAATTTATTTCCGGGCTCTTTATTCTGTTGCTTTGGTCTATGTGTCTGTTTTTTGCCAGTACCACATATTGTTGTTGTTTTTTTTTAAGAACTTTTTTTTTTTTAAGATTTTTATTTCATTTATTTGACAGACAGAGATCACAAGTAGGCAGAGAGGCAGTCAGAGAGAGAGGAGGAAGCAGGCTCCCTGCCAAGCAGAGAGCCCGATGCGGAGCTCGATCCCAGGACCCTGGGATCATGACCTGAGCGAAAGGCAGAGGCTTTAACCCACTGAGCCACCCAGGCGCCCTCCACCACATATTGTTTTGATTACTATAGTTTTGTAATGCAGTTTAGAATCAGGAAGTAGAATGTCTTTGGTTTTGTTCTTCAAGATTGCTTTGGTTATGCAGAACCCTTTGTGGTTCCATACTAATTTTAAGATTCGTTTTTCTATTTCTGTGAAAAATGCCCTTGTAATTTTATTATAGGCATAGCATTAAATTTATAGATGGCTTTGGATAGTATGGGCATTCTCACAGTATTAATTCTTTTAGTCAATGAACTTAGAATATTTTCCATTTTTATATCTTTTTTAATGTCTTTTCAGATATTTTCATGTCATATAGTATCCTTCTCTTTTAACTTTAAGAACTACCTTAAGAACACATTTCTTGTAAGTCAGAGCTAGAGGTGATACACTCTTACATTTTGTTTTTCTGGGAATGATTTTATACCACTTTCATTTCTGAAGAACTGCTTTGTCAGTTAATATTTTTGGTTGGCAGTTTTTTCCCTCTCAGCTCTCTGAATATATCATTGCACTTCCTCCTGGAATGCAAGCTTTCTGCTGAGAAATCCACTAACAAACTTATGAGGGTTCCCTTGTGTGTAGGGTGGCTTTTTTTTTTCCTCTTTCTATCCTCAAAATTCTCTTTGTCTTCGACTTTTAACAATTTGATTATAATATGTTTTGTTTTAATCCTCTTTAGGTTGATTTTGCTTGAGATCATTTGACTTTATAAATAAAGATGTCAAAATCCCTCTTAAATTTAGGAGTTCTCACCTATTATTTATTCAAATAGACTTTCTGCCCCTTTCTTTCTCTTTTCTCCTTTGGAACTCTTGTGACTTTTTTTTTTTTTTTTTTTGCTTGATGGTATCCTATAACTCATGGAGGCTTTCCTCACTCTTTTTTATTCTCCCCTCCCTCAACTAGCCAATTGCAAATAACTTGTGTCAGAGTATGCTGATTCTTTTTTCTGCATTATTGAATATGCTGTGGAAATTTTCTCTTCAATTTTTCAGTTCTATGATTTATGCTTCCTCTCCAGAATTTCTATTTGGTTCTTTTTTATGGGTTTTATTTATTAATCAAAGTTCTTGTTTTGTCCCTGAATTGTTTTCCTGATTTCACTGAGTTATGCAGATGTATTCTGTTGTATTTAATCATACTTAAGATAATTACTTTGAATTCTTTGTCAGGCAGTTGCTAGATCTCCATTTCTTTGGGGTCAGATACTGGAGCTTTATTAGCTTCCTTTGGTGGTGTCATATTTACTTGATTCTTTGTAATCATTTTAGCCTTCTGTTTGTGCAGTTGAAGGAGCAAGCACCTCTTCCAGTTTTCATAGACAGTTTTCAACAGGTAAATAGTTTCTCCTCTCAGTTCCTTGAGTTGATGGGATTATCTCCAAAAACAGTTAAGCTAGGTTGGAACCAGTGACAGGGCCATTTTAGAATCTAATATAGGACTGAGTTTGGAAGACTTGCCTCTAAGGACACCCAAACTCTGGTCCAGAAGGACTTGAGCTGAGTCATGGGTCACTTCGGGTTCCATTGCATGGACTGAGGTCTGTGGTCCTATAACTTGACACATGGGAAAATGTGACTCCTTCTAGGCCCATTGATGTATGATACTAATAGCAAGACCAAGCCCAAACAGAACTATAGTGCTGTCCACAGGGGGAATGGAGCCGTTTCTGGGTCTATATCCAGGATCATGATGGGTGAGTCTAGTCACCTGGATGCAAGTCTGCCTTCTCAAAATGGGGCTCCTATGTCTTTGACTCTGCTGAGTTTTCAGAGTGTTTTACCTATATCCCAAAGCTCTCACAATTTTTGTGTGTGTGTGTGTGGATGGCTGCCAAATTATTGTTTTTGAAGGGGAATACAAGCAGAAGAACCCCTATTCTGCCATCTCACTGACATCAGTGCTGGACAGCTTAATCAATTACTTTAACTAGAGAATTAATTATGCTGGAAAATTCATCCTTCACTCAAAGGATAATAAATAGAATAATTAAAAATACTATCATTATAAAATGTTGGAACTACAAAAAAAATACAAGTTATCAGTATTTGAAACAAAATAATACTGGCCCAACAACTACTTTAGTGTGTGTCTTTGTGTTTACACACTTGCACACACACATGGTAAATAAATACTAACATGGAAAAAACTATAGAATAATTATATTGTCAACTAGCATTTATCATTCCAGAGGTCTTCATTCTCTCTTAGAATCATAAGTAATGTATTATCATTTATAAATGTATTTATTTTTCTTTTTTATTGATTTATTTTTAGAGAGGAGAAGGGGCAGAGTGAGAGGAAGAGAGAATTTCAAGCAGGCTCCATGCTCAGCACCGACCCTGACACAGAGTTTGATCTCACAACCCTGAGATCATGACCTGGGCCAAAATCAAGTGTTGGATGCCTAACTGAGCCATTCAGTATCCCTAAATGTATTTATTTTTAAACCAGTCATTTCATTGAAACTTCTAATTATGTATTTGTTAATTAGAGAGGTATAACACTTCCTTAAGAAATTGTTTATGGGGATGCCTGGGTGGCTCAGTTAGTTAATCATCTGCCTTTGGCTCAGGTCATGATCTCAGGGTCCTGGGATCGAGTCCCTCATGGGGCTCCTTGCTCAGTGGGGAGCCTGCTTCTTCTTGCCACTCTGCCTGCTTGTGCTCTCTTTCTCTCTCTGACAAATAAATAAATAAAATCTTTAAAAAAAAAGAGTTTAAAAAAAAAGACATTGTTTAAGACCGAATATTATAAAACATTTGTAAATGTCAACATTTTAGCAGATTAAAAGTAATAGTGAAAGAAGAGAGGACATGAAAGGTTTAAATTACTTACCCTTAAGTTTACCTTGGTATTTGGTAATACTTTTCTATTAAAGGAAATACTTATATCTTGTATAACATTAGTTTAAATATTGTTTATTTACAGAGTGAGAGATACAGGCCTCCACTTACAGAATGAGTAAATCATGAAAAATAAAAAGCACAGCATAAGGAATATAGTCTAAGATATAGTAACAACAATATATGGGGACAGATGGTAGCTACACTTGTGAGCATAGCATAATATATAAACTTGTCAAATCAGTATGTAGTATACCTGAAACTAGTGTCAATTGTCAACTATATTTGAATAAAAATACATAACAAACAAATAAATATTGGTTACTCATTAATCAGGAATGAAATCAAAGAAAAATATTTACTTTCTTTCCTCATCTGAAAATTTATAAAATAAAATTACCTACCTTATGAATAAGAATTGCTGGAGCATAGTACCAGCTTCATTGTTGCTGCTACCATATTTAAATGAATAAAATGTCAAAGAGCAAACATTTTAAAAAGAAGTTAACTGTTTTGATGACAAAGTGGTTGCCAGTTTAGTGAGTATGCAAAATTGTGTCACTCGTATTAGTTGATTCCAGAATGTGCTGAAGAAACTGATAATATTGCTTTTAAAACTGTTTTTCAGGGGCACCTGGGTGGCGTTAAAGCCTCTGCCTTCAGCTCAGGTCATGATCCCAGGGTCCTGGAATTGAGCCCGGCATCGGGCTCTCTGCCCTGCAGGGAGCCTGCTTCCCCCTCACTCTCTCTGCCTGCCTCTCTGCCTACTTGTGATCTCTGTCTGTCAAATAAATAAATAAAATCTCTGGGGCACCTGAGTGGCTCAGTGGGTTAAAGCCTCTGCCTTCAGCTCAGGTCATGATCCCAGGGTCCTGGGATCCAGCCCCACATTGGGCTCTCTGCTCCGCGGGGAGCCTGCTTCCTCCTCTCTCTCTGCCTGTCTCTCTGCCTAGTTGTGATTTCTCTCTGTCAAATAAATAAAATATTTAAAAAAAAATTTTTTTAATAAATAAAATCTTAAAAAAAACAACTTTTTCATAATGTAGATAATTGATGGAAAATCTGTTTCTTTTGTATTAAAATCAAACCCTTATTTCAGAAAACTCAGAAATTGATTTAACAAAATTTCAAATATATGAGAAGTGGTTACTTCTATTTTTCCTGTAATAAAATTTACATCATAGGGGCGCCTGGGTGGCTCAGTGGGTTAAGCCGCTGCCTTCGGCTCAGGTCATGATCCCAGGGTCCTGGGATCGAGTCCCGCGTCGGGCTCTCTGCTCAGCGGGGAGCCTGCTTCCCTCTCTCTCTGCCTGCCTCTCTATCTACTTGTGATCTCTCTCTGTCAAATAAATTAAAAAAAAAAAAAAAATTTACATCATAAAAATATTTCAAAAACATTATTCTATATGTGTCATAATCCCCTTTAAAATATTATTTTTGGAGAAACATATTAACTATAACTTTATATTAGTATTAACTCATTTCATTTTTCATTTTTTGAATTTTATAAATATAGCTTGAACATTTTTTGCAAAAGAATATTTTATCAACTTTTTTTAAGCTAATATTAGATTCTTTTCCCCTTTTAGGATAGCAGTATTTTTAAGGAAATCTTACTGTTTTGTAGAGAAATATGAATTCACTCTTGCAAAATTTGACTAATAGTACCTAAAATAATTATATTGGCCATTACAATAATCTAATGGAATGATTTATAAAAGACCAATGAAGATTTAACAAAATATGTTATTATTCAAAGATTTAAAACAAACTTTCTTATTAAATCGTGCACAATATTAAATTAAACCTTTCAGTATTTTTGTGAGCATATCTTGTTTCATTTGAATCAGTTTTATTTACATTAAAGGTGAATGGTACTCTATAGCCTCTATTATCCAAGTTAAATTGAAAAAATAGGAAAGAAATTAGCTAAAACTTAGTTGCCATAGTAAAATGCAATCATATCAAATTAGAGGAGAATGAAAAATGCATAACTCAATACAATCTCATTATTCATTTATCTGTTGGTTTTTCCATTACTGAAGAAAACTGCTGTGCACCAAAATTTGTTATAAAAAGAAAAAAAATCTCAGTCAACATACTAACAAAAGACAAAAAATTAAAAAAAAAAAACCACTTTTGATATAATTACCTAGAGAATGCTACAACAGAAGAAGGATAATACAAAATAAGAATTTGTTTGTATTTTATTATAAACAATATATTTTGTTTTCTGGGTAAGATATGGTAGTAAAAAGAGTACTGGTGTGGAATTCTTTCCATTGGATTAAGAAAAGCCCTATCAAAAATTACCAGTGAGGGAAATCTATAAATAGGTAGTTTGTATTTGCAATCTTGTAAATATTAGTTAATTTACTGAAAGGAAGATGTTTAAAATATTCTACTTGAGAAGCTTGAAAAATGAAAAAAAATTTAAAAAATATATTTTATGCTATTCAAATTGAAAACTTATTTTTCTATGTTCCCGTGAAATATATTTTGACTCTGCTCTGTTCATTTCAGTATTATAGTACTCGTTAAGCAAAGTTAAGTGAGAAGCGGAGTACATGAGTCACTGAGTCTGGTGACCAGCCCTGAATCTGCCATGAACCAGCTAAGTGACAATTCCCTTGATACCTCGGGAAGACTGAGAGCCTTTAACACTCATTTCTCTTACAGCTTTATCAATCTAAAATTATAATAGTAAAAGCACATTTAGAGCAGTGTTTTTTTTTAACATTTTTTTAAAAGATTTTATTTATTTGATATATAGAGATAGATCACAAGTAGATAGAGAGGTCAGTAGAGAGAGAGGGGGAAGCAGGCTCCCTGCTGAGCAGAGAGCTCGATGTGGGGCTCGATCCCAGGACCCTGAGATCATGACCTGAGCTGAAGGCAGAGGTTTAACCCACTGAGCCACCCAGGCGCCCCTAGAGCAGTGGTTTTTAAGCTGTAGAACATGGAGCCATTGAGAAAGGGAAGCTAAGTAAATAAGTACTCTGTTCCTCTGTACAGCCCTTCTTAGTCAGAAATCAGTTTCTTCTATATTCTTTTATATAATAGGGTTTCCTGATATTACTAAACCACCAGAAAGGATGAATACACAACTTTTGCACCAACTTGGATGGGACTGAAGGTGATTATGCTAAGTGAAATAAGTCAAACAGAGAAAGTTAATTATCACATGGTTTCACTTATTTGTGAAACCTAAGGAATAGCATGGAGGACATTAGGAGAAGGGAAAAATGAAGGGGGAGAAATCGGAGTGGGAGACGCACCATGAGAGACTATGGACTCTACGAAACAAATGGAGAATTTTAGAAAGGAGGGAAGTGGGAAGATTGGTGAGCCTGGTGGTGGGTGTTAAGGAGGATATGGATTGCTTGGAGCACTGGGTGTTATGCAAACAATGAATCATGGAACACTACTATCAAAAATTAATGATGTACTGTATGGTGACTAACATAACACAATAAAAAAAAGAGAGATAAATAAAATCTTAAAAAAATAAGAAACAAACAAAATAATAGGGTTTTCTGTAAAAATTTACTTATGGTAATTATGTATCTGTGTGTGTGTGTGTGTGTGTGTGTGTGTGTGTGTTTAAAGATTTTGTTTATTTATTTGACAGAGAGAGATCATAAGTAGGCAGAGAGGCAGGCAGAGAGAGAGAAGGAAGCAGGCTCCCTGCTGAGCAGAGACCCAGATGCAGGGCTCAAACTAGCACCCTGGGATTATGACCTGAGCCGAAGGCAGAGGCTTTAACTCACTGAGCACCCCAATATATATCTATTTGTAATAGATATATGTTTTAATAAATGAATACAATGTACTTCCAATATAATATGATATTTACAAAATTATTCACCAAGCTCACCCTTAGTTATTCTTGTGGGTATCTTCTAAGCAAATTCCAAGTGTAACATGGACTACAAAACTAAAAAAAATTCTGATCATATTTTAACATTAACAGACAGATTATATGATTTGTAAAATAAATGCTTTGTGAGAACATTTACAAACTAAAGGTCCAAAATAAGCACATTATAGACATTTTCATAAATTATTAATAAATATTAACATTTATAATTAATCTTTGAAAAAAAGACCATAAAGGGCGAGATAGAGTTGGCAAAACATTATCCAAAATTATCATTTTTATAATGTTTTTAATTATTCCATTGATAGTGGCTTAGTTATTTGCTTGGTGCGTGTTACATGTTTGTAGCCTATAACTAAGGGGCTTTAATACAGAAAGAGAAAAAATGGCACTTTGGGAATAAAAATGCCAAAAAATGATAAGAAAAGTAAAAGAATGAATTCAGAATTATTTTTCTTCGACAGGAGAAGCACAACAAAATACTGTCATGGCATGCAACTTGAAGACACGGAACACCGCTTATCAGATAAGATACCAAAGTTGCTACACTGTGAACGGGTGCACATTCTACTCATTTGTAGTTTTTAAATGCTATTCTGAATAATAGACTGCCTAATTAAGCAAACTGGTGTATTTGACAAAATAAATGAGATCCTATAAACCTGCCACAAAGCTGAAGATTATTTTCTACATGCAAGCATATCGTATACATTTCTTTAAGGTATAGGAAAAACATAAATTGAGGAAAAGGCACTGCAAAATCACTAACAATCAATCTACCCAGAGAAGCAGTCTGTTGCCATGGGAAGTAATTAAAGGAGATCATGGAGAAGGTGTAGGTAGAGAGGGTGGATGTGGGAGTGTGGAGGGGAAAGGAAGTCCTAGAAGAAATCTCTTTCAACCTTGTGTGGTTCAGAGGTGCTTGAAAGGTGCTGAGCCCTGAGGCTCAAGGAGTAAGAATTAATCAAACAAAAAGCTCCCCAGTGGGTTAACCTCTCACTGATTAAAAAATAAATAAATAAAATAAATAGAGCTTTTTACTGACAGAGGACAGCTTTGCTGGCAAGGAATGAAATGCAGAACCACACCTTTATTTATTTATTTTTAAATTTCATTCACTTATTCATTCAACATGTGTTTAAAAAGCTCCTAGGCTGTCAGGAATTTCTCAAGATGAATCATAAACAGGACAAAACCCATAGACAGCTAGAAATGAATCTAGGACAAAGGCTGATTTTTAAAGCTGCAGATTTTGTTCATGGTATTGTTCCCTCTCAATCAGAGAGAAGAAACACAGAGAAACCATGTTTCCTTGTGTGAGTTTCCCAAGATGCTGACTCACTCCACATGTTATCAACAGGTTGCTAGATTTCTAAACCAGAAATGCAAATTTATATGTACATTTCCTCTTTTAATTTAAAATATGGTGGTAGAATTTTAAGAGAACCAAAGTAGATATTAAGGGATACACATATTTTTACTGCAGCTAGTTTTATAGATTGCCTTCTTTGATTACGCTCATCAAAAGGGAGGGATGATCACAAAGATTCTAAAACTTAGGGCCAGGTATTGATGGGAGCACACCCAAGTAACTCCTTTCCTGTATACAAAGTCCATTCATTTATACACATACTTACATATGAAAGAAGAAACCTAAAACGTGCCCTTAGATGACAAGAAATGTATAGGAATTCCTGAGAGTATGCAAAGGTGATCAAATTGTTGGAAACAAGAACAGAGAAAAAAACAGACAGAAAATAAGTTTGTAATAGAGAAGTCAAAATAAAGATAAAAACACTTTTCTCTTACAAAGTCTAGCAGGGGAAGAGGGTTTGTGGAACCCAAGATCAGGTAATTAAAATTAGGATAAACACAAGAGAGAAACAAGGCAAACTTATTGCAGAATGACACTTTTTTTTTTTAAAGATTTTATTTATTTATTTGACAGAGAGAGAGACAGAGAGAGAGGGAACACAAGCAGGAGAGTGGCAGAGGGAGAAGCAGGCTTTCAGCCTAGCAGGGAGCACAACGTGGAGCTCCATCCCAGGACTCTGGGATCATGACCTGAGCCAAAGGCAGACACTTAACGACTGAGCCACCCAGGCACCCTGCAGAATGACATTTATATCAAGTATGCCATTCATATTTTTATTTCTTTATGAATATTGACTACAGTATTATTTAGAATTCCAAAAATAGTAAAAGATTTCCACAAATAGTAAAAGTTTGGGGATAAAATTGCCTATATTTAAAAGGAGAATTAAGAACAAATGTGAAAATTAAGGAATTAGAACAGACTATAAATATATATGTCCTGATAGTGTTGAAAAGGTACAACGTATAAAAATTGTAAATTTTGGGGGCACCTGGGTGGCTCAGTGGGTTAAGCCTCTGCCACCAGCTCAGGTCATGATCCCAGGGTCCTGGAATTGAGCCCCGCATTGGGCTCTCTGCCCTGCAGGGAGCCTGCTTCCTCCTCTCTCTCTGCCTGCCTCTCTGCCTGCTTGTGATCTCTGTCTGTCAAATAAATAAATAAAATCTTAAAACATATATATATATTAAAAAATATTGTAAATTTTTGCAGCATGTGGGAGCTGGAATTTGGAAATGTGGGAGCTGATTTCCTTGTCTGTAATATGGATATTTTTAATTTGATAGATTTTATAAGTTGGAAAACATAAACCTTTATGATAATTTTAACAAAGTAGTATTTTTTCAAATGGCCCCAATACTTCACCTCCCCTTGCCTATCTGTGTCCTTTGCAACCTTTCTGTATAAATGCCCTTTGTAAGGTGATGCCACACCTGTATCAGAGATAAGAGTCTCTTTCCCCATTCTCTTGAATCTAGATAATTCTTGTGATTTAATTCGGCCTATAGAATGTGGTGAAGACAGAGTAATAGGAACTGTGGACTTAGAGCACAGGAGGACTTGCCTTGGGAGCCCTGCTGCTATAGTGTGAACAAGTCCAGACTACCCTGGTAGAGGATGAAAGGCTGTGTTGACCCACCAATAGCAATCTGACCTACAAACATGTAAAAGAACATGATCACATCAGCAGAAGTGACTCTCCCACAGCTGATGGCAGACACGTGAAAAACACAGCCCATATAACCCAAACACCACCAAAGGACAATTTTAAGTCACTGAGTTTCAGAATAGTTTGCTAAACAGCAGCATTAATGTAAAATAGGCAAAAATAGACAAGGGATATATGAGATGAAAGTCATCTCTCCTTTTTTCTTTCTTTTTTTTTTCTTTTTTTAGAGAGAGAGAGAGCACGGGCAAGAGGGACAGTGGGGGAGGGGCAGAGGGAGAGGGAAAGAGTATCACAAGCAGACTGGGCACCCAGTGCAGAGTAGACTAGCCTTGATCTCATGAACTGAGATCATGACTTGAGCCGAAATCAAGACTCAGTGCCCCCAAACTTATCTCTCCTTTTAAGTGATTTAACTTTTTTTTTAATCTTTTTTTTTTAAAGATTTTTTATTTATTTATTTGACAGAGAGAGAGATCACAAGTAGACAGAGAGGCAGGCAGAGAGAGAGAGAGGGAAGCAGGCTTGCCGCTGAGCAGAAAGCCCGATGCGGGGCTCGATCCCAGGACCCCGAGATCATGACCCGAGCCGAAGGCAGCGGCCTAACCCACTGAGCCACCCAGGCTTTTACTTTAAAAAAAATTTCAGTTTGTATTTCACAAGTAAAACATAATTTTCAGGTATATAATACAGAATACTTTAAAAATAATAGTAAATTAAAAAGGTGTTACAGAAATATATGTGAGGTGTGAGGCAAAGCTGTTAAGCTATAAAACAATAAACAAACATTATTTTGAGGACACCTGGGTGGCTCAGTCAGTTCAGTGGCTGCGTTCAGCTCAGGTCATGATCGCAGGGTCCTGGGATGGAGACCTGCATCAGGCTCCCTTCTCAGTGGGGAGCCTGCTTCTCCCTTTCCCTTTGCTGTTCCCCCTACTTATGCACACTATCTCTCTGTCAAATAAATGAATAAAATTCTTAAATAAAAGCTCTTTTGATCAAATAAAGTAATAAAAATATGGAATAAAATAATGAAACATATAACTTAATACCTGAAAATCAAAGAAAAAAAGTAGAATGATGCCCCCATGTAGATCTAAGATTTATCCATATTCTGGAATATTGTTTATGTAACCATTTTAAAGTAAAGTGTAGATTTCCTGGCATTATTCTATAAATAATTCAGCATGTTTTTTTAAACAAGTCTCTTACATTATCAAAATTATAAAAATATCATTATCATAACAAAATGAACATAAGTTCCCTAATATCATTTTATATCTAGTCTACAAATACCCCTAAAACATCTTCTATAAGTGTCAGTTCATTTGTTTGTTTTGATTCAGAAGACTGTCAAGCTTAAACAATTAATTGTATCTGATTTTTGTAGTTCTTTAGTGTTGTAATCTAAACTACCCCTCAACTCCTTCCTTCCTCCCTCCCTCTCCTCCTTCCTTCTGCTTCCCTTCCTTCTTCCCTCTTTCCCTTTCTTTCTTTCTCATTCTTTCTTTCTTTCTTAATATAGCTTTTGAAAACAAACAGCCATTGTCTTCTATAATAGTTTTTATTTTGAAAGAAAAAATGCATCAGTTACTATCAATAAGGGCACTCTGAAGAAGAAAAAAACACCCCATATCCTGCCTTGTGCCAAAATACTTAAGGTGAATTAATTACAAATATAGATGGCCAGACTAATCAACATCTGGTAGATACAGATGCTACTCTTTCTACATTAAAACCTTCCATCATTGCTCAACTTCTTCCCCAAAGTAAGCATATGACACATTTGGTAGGTCTTTAAAATAACCCGAAGGTATTCCTTGTCTTCTAGGTCTTAAGTGTAAGCCTCAGACCCTGGGCTGAAAATCATTCATTCCTCCTCTGTGATACTAGGACAGATTTACTTTGCAAAGGAACTTGTAATATTAAATGCATACGAAAGTTACTTAATTCTTGAAATTCCAGAGAATTTGTCCATTCATGTTCACATTGTGCCTGATCTCTTATATTTGGATCATACACCAGATAAAAACCTTCTTGCCATACCTAGCATTCTATAGGCTAAAAATTCCACTGACTTTGGAAAAATTATTGGAGCAAAGCCAATTAATGGACAGAGCCTGTAAGCCACTATCCAAACTTCCCGAGTATCCTTTAAAGCCAAAAGCAAAGGAAGAATAAATCTATATTTGGAGGCTTATATTCAAAAGTGTTCTCATATTTCCTGCTTTAGTCTTTGCAACACTTCCTTCCTGCCAGTCAGAAAACCAGATAGACAATAATATTGATTTGTTCAAGACCTCAGGGCAATCAACAGAATTGTTTTCCTTCACTGCCCGAGGATACCTAACCAAAATACTACTCTGTCAACAAGTACACCTGAAGCCACTTGCTTCACTGTAGTTTATCTCTGAACTGCACTTTTCAGTGTGCCTTGAGACCAGAACAGTCAATACCTCTTCGCTTTCACCCAAGAAAGACAACATCAGGCATGAGTGTTCATGTCCCTAATATTTACTGAAGCCTCCCCCGACATGCGGTTTACCCCATGCCATCAATCAAGACTAAATGATCTAAATTTCTCTTTTATTTGTTTTGATACAATATGTAGAAGATTTCCCCCTTTGTCTGTAAAATAAAGAAGTTTGAAAAAAGGGTTTCATTTAACTTGCTTCTGGCCTTCACAGTGAAGGGACGTAAAAGGTAAACAACTTTGCCAAAATGCACTTATGTAGCCCATGCTATCTCAGAAGAGAAAAACCCTCTCTTCTGATAGACTGAAGACTATCTAAACTTCTCCTAGATCCTTTACAAAACAAATTAAAAGGATTTCTAGGATTAACTGGATGTTGCAGGCAGTGGGCATCATTTCTCAGATTAAGATACTTTTTTTATAGGGGCGCCTGAGTGGCTCCTGGGTGGCTCAGTGGTTAAAGCCTCTGCCTTCACTCAGGTCATGATCTCAAGGTCTTCGGATCAAGCCCCACATTGCCCCACATCGGGCTCTCTGCTCAGCAGGGAGCCTGCTTCCCCCCTCTCTCTGCCTGCCTCTCTGCCTACTTGTGACCTCTGTCTGTCAAATAAATAAATAAAATCTTTAAAAAAAAAGATACATTTTTATAAATTGACTTAAATTCAAAACGTGTTTTTTAGTAACAGTGAAGTCCTCACTAGTGATTCAAACCTTCTAGAGCCCAAACAGTACCCAACTGAAGAAAGAGTTCTCAGGTGTTCACCATTTTTCATGTCTTCCTTCCTCTTCTTCCTTAGGCAGTGTGGCCACTGTCCATGCACTTTGAAAGAGGGTTTCTGTAATAATGTGCCCCACAAGGGACCATCTTTTCTAACTAAATTTAATAAGATCATGCCTTCTCATGGACCCACGTAACTAGTCTCTAAGGTATCTCTACTCTTTTGAATGGGGCCCAGGGCCCCCGCTAAACTACCTTTGCCACTTGCATTACAGGTCAGTTACCTCCTAGTTTGTTGATTAGAATCTATGACACAAAATCACACTGCCATGGGACAGAGGCACCCATTTGAGTTGTGTACACTCCCAATCAGTTGAAAGAACACACCCAAGTTGAGAGGTGATTATTAAGCAAATAATGAGCCTTGGAAGATACTCAGCACATGATCCATGGCAGTAAAGTACTCTTATGATCAGAAATCACAATCATTCCATCCAATAAGAAATCTAAATTTGCTGGATGGAAATCTAAATTTGCTCAAGAATCCCCTCAAGGAAGTGAAAATGTTACAAACTAGAGCAAGCCAATTCTAGGCCTGCTGAGGTTTGGAAAACTTGTGAAAATGTCTCAAATGGATATCAAGGTAGGAGCCACTGTTCACTGGCCCAACAAGGACACAGCTATGAGGACCTTCTGGACCACACTTGGGCCTGATTCATTGATGGTTTCTCCAGGTTAACTTTATTAGGATGGAATCAATCCATCCAACCCAAGAGACAACTGTCTTTTACCAAGAGTAGGCCATTCTTCTCACTTTAGTAGTGGGAAATTCCAATAAAGCTACTTCTTTTATATTTCTTTCATCTGGCAATCTTCTATTATAAATAACCCCATAAAGCACATTCTTTATCAGAATTTTCCCAATATGTTCTAATTTACTTACTTTCATTCAGTCATATCTCTAGTATCTAAACACAATACTTTCATTAGGTAGAATAATAAATTTCTAAATAAATATATATGTTCTCTATCTTAATTTGTCATTGAATCCCATGGGAAAAGAAATTTCTGTCACCATTTATACTCTTTTTGTGCTGATAAAGAATGCTTAATATTTCTCTTTTTTAAAGATTTCACTTATTTATTTGACAGAAAGAGCACAAGCAAGGGGAGTGGCAGGCAGAGGAAAAAGCAGGTTCCCCGCTAAGCAAGGAGCCCAATGTGGGACTCGTCAGGACCCTGGTTTCATGACCTGAGCCAAAGGCAGACACTTAACTGACTGAGCTACCCAGGTGTGAAAAGAAGGTTTAATATTTCTGAATTCTACCCACAAAAACTGCAGAGGAGAGCCAAATATTTAAAGAGCCAAATGTATGTATTAGCCAGCTTAAATTCTGTCATAGATAATTTCTCATAAATTGCGTGACATCTTTTTATCCAGAACTGGTTTTTGTTTGTTTGTTTGTTTGTTTTTCTTCTCCATGTAATAAGCCCACCATTGCAAAGCCACTACTTAAACAAGAAAAATATATGCGATGTGGTGAAGTGTGCCATTTTAACTATTTTTCACCAATGCTTGGGTTATAGTCAAGTCAGCTCACCACAGCACATGGTTATGCTCTTTAATTTATATTGTACTACAAACCAGATGTGTTGTAGAATATTGATGCTTTTCTGTTTATAAATACATGTGATATTTTGTGGGTTTCTGTTTGGATATCAGCTCTTTCTGTGTACTCTCCACTGGGAGAAGAGGAGAGGGAGCCTGGAGTCTTTGCTTACCTTGTCCAAGAGCGAGAAGGTATCACCAAAGGATCAGCACATGGGGACCAGGGTGCAGTATCCAGAGATGGTGGTTGCCTCTCAGAGCAACCGCATGTGTCCTCAGTGTGTGTGAACCATGTGACCTGCGGGGTTTGAAACACTGTAGGCAGTGTTACTATTCTCAGTTTAATTATAAGAGGACTTAAATTTAGAGTCCAAAAAAAATGTTGTCTAGAAAGTCAAATAAGTAAAAAAAAAAAAAAAAAAAACCCACAAATTTGATCATGAACTGAGACTTCTTTGTTTTCTGAAGTCAGCAGTTTTCCTAGGGAACCTAGAGTGATAATACATCTTTATTTTTCAAGCTTGGGAGATGACAATTTCCCAATTAGACCCTACTAGCTCTTATGTCTCTTTGGCCTCAACCTCTATAACTGTTCCTCATTCTACTTGATCCAGACAAATAATCGTTCTGTTCTTCAGACAAAACAGTTATGATCAGGCCTCGGGACATTTGTCCTGATATTTCCTTTGCCTGGGATGCTCCTTCCTAGATACTGACATGAAATCCTCTGAACTTCCTACAGATGTTTTCTCAGATGTCACCTACACAAAGCTTACTGAACAACCAACTACTGATCCCTTTTATCTTGCTCTATTTTGTCTACTTTCTTCATCTTAGCATTTGTAACCTCCTAAGATATTTTATAATCTACTTTTTATTATAGACTACAGTAAGTTTTTAAATTATTTGTTCTTTAAGAGTAGGATTTTTTTTTGTTTTATTTTTTTCTTATTAATCACTGGAGTGTGCAAAGTACATGAAATGATATCTGGTCATTTAATAGGCACTCTGAATAAATAGAATGAATTCAACACAGATATTCACTTTCAATATCTGCCATCATATGAAGTATTAGTTTAATTTATAAAGAAAAGTTTTGGACTCAGTTATCATGAGAAATGACAAACTGCACTATTGCAGTAGTCTCGGGTTAGGCTTTTCTTTATGGAAAGCCACGGAGTATGGAAAACAGACTTTGTGTGGTTTGCTTGTTAATAAGCTATGACTGGCATCCCTGCAGACACACATGCACATTGTGTGCATACACACATAGTCATTGTCATCTAATTCCACATTGTTTCTGGATGGTTCAATCTATGAGCTGTGATCAAGACTGGAACTTAAAGACTCAGGTTACACATTAAAAATACATCAGAAGGGGCTCCTGGGTGGCTCAGTTGGTTAAGCGACTGCCTTCGATCAGGTCATGATCCTGGAGTCCCAGGGTTGAGTCCTGTGCTGGGCACCCTCATCAGGGAGTCTTCTCCTTCTGACCCTTCCCCTTCTCCTGCACTCTCTCTCTCTTGCTCTTTTTCTCTCAAATAAATAAATAAAATCTTTAAATAATAAAATAAAATACATTGGGGGGATGACTTTGGTCCATAGTGAACTGAACAGATAGGTCATATATGGACAAAAATAAAGGAAAAGACCAAATACATTATCCAACATAAAGAACAGAGTATTTCTGAAGGCAGTGAAATGAAGGAAAAAGGTAGAAAAATGGCTTAAGATGAATTTAGAAGTTTAGAATTAAGGGAGAACTATTTTAAAATGTGAGACTGTCATTTTATGCCTACGGAGAAAAGCCATTAGAGAAATTGAAGGTAAAGATTCAAGGGAGAGATCAAATGAATGCCAAAATTTCCTTAAAAAATGTGAGAAAATGAGATACAGACTTCAAGTCAAAGTGTTAACTTCCATCATATATTCCTTAGAGAGAAAATGAAAAAAAAAAAAAAAAGTTAGTGTGTGCCTTCCTCTATTCAGGCACTATAACCATATATTACCATAAATGGTTGGCTTAACCAACAGAAGTTTATTTCTCACAGCCTGGGAGCTGGTTAGTCCAAGCCCAGGGTGCTGGCAGATTCTGTCTGTGGGTAGGCTGCTTCCTGATTCAAGACACTGTCTTCCAACTGTGTCCTCACAAAGCAGAAGAGAGGGGGGGGCTCTCTTTTTTGTAAGGGCACTAATGCCATTAACAAGGGCTCCTCCCTCAAGACCCAACCAGCTCCTGAAGGCCTTACCTTCTAATAGCATCACACTGAGCATTAGGTTTGAACATATGAATGGGTTGGAGCACAAATGCTCTGTCTCTATCAGTGTGTACAGGTATGGTTTGCAGGATGTTAGCATGCAGGAAGTTGGGTGTGTAGCTTCCTGGATTACTCAGCTGGAAATTCCCTGGGTATATGTTGTTGGTGGTGGTGGTAGTTGTATTGGTGGTAGTGGTGGTATGTGTGTATATGGTGGTTCTAGGGGGTCTGTGAGGATTGTGAGAGCAGACATGATTGGCCTAATAAACTTGAAAAGAATGCAAAGTTTTGAAACACTTCCCTGGAAATAAAGATAGTGAAGACTACTAAAAAAACAAAAAAACAAAAAAACAACAAAAAAAACACCAGAATATGTCTTTGTAATGTATTAGTGATACTGCTCTGATTAAAACAGATATGAAGAAATACTTTCTATGCTCTTGAACAAAATCCAACTTTATTAAACAGCACATTTGGCTTACTGTAAAAATAGTGTACTAAAATGTTCTCTGGTGATGTAAAGATCTCAATGACAAGTTCAATGGATTAATCAAAATGATATTCAAGAAACTAATATGTTCAACTTTTCTCAACAGAGGACTTATTTGCAAAACATCTTTGCTTTAAATTTCAAAATCACTCAAGCAGTTAGAATATCCTTGTTTCTATGTTACAAGCACTTAAATAAATTTTCCTGGGCTTACAGAAGAGCTTGGTAATGAACTTGACTAAAAATGTACTTTTTAAAAGATCAGATAAAGCAGCAAAAATAATGATTTTAAATTTTACATATGGTTTATATAACTTTCCACAAGCTCAAATAATCTATGATAAATTATAAAGCTTTGCCTCTATTGTGAATTATATAAAACACAAACAAAGAAATAATCTTGTTCACAGTAATGTTCTCATTAAATTGTAGTGGCCTAATAAACAAAGGTAGTAAAAAGGGATGCTCTTATATTCACATTACTATATATCTCCTATACAATATAGTTCTTGGCAAAGTAATGTTTATTTAGGAAAAATATTGAGCCAGTCACAGAGAAGATTCTGCTTTCTCTTTTGAGATTTTAATATATGTTAAATGTGATTCTCCTTCACGGGAACTATCTATCGTAATCATGCTTTCCAGATTCTGTGGCAATACCAGTTTGATGACATTGTCAAAATTGTTTTAGTATTAAGCTTGATACAATGACAGTGGATCACTATACATAGACATTATTCTTACTTAAAACCAACAAAATTAGTAGGGCTGTTTATCCTATTTAGGTTTTTGTGTTGGTTTTTTTTTTTAATTATCTTTGTACTTACATTTTCTGTTTATCTTATTTGCTATAGGTTGGCCATGAATTCCAGGACAAATAGAAATAGACTGAAATTCACCATAATGAGAAGATAGGAAAATTTCAATACTAAATTAACATTCAAAATAATGACATTACTCCCTAAAATCCATGTCCATGACTCAGAAGAAAAACGAAATGTATTCTTGAAGAGGCAAAATGTTATCCAACATACTGACAGCAGTAATACTGGAAGTAAACCACAGGTGTTACATAAATAGATAAAAATAATTATTGCAGTATCCTCTTGTACTTGTATCCCCTTCAGAATGTCAACCTTGAATTGCAGTCTCCGTGAATAACATTTCCAAAGAGCTAGAGGCCAATTCTGGTTCAATGTTTTGCTATTATTGATAATTAACAGTTACTGAGAGTTTAGGATGCAATTAGGTACTGTAATAAACATCAGCTAATCTGATAGCTATCTAGTCTAAAGCGATTATATAAGTAGATTAAGTTTAAATTAAGTATGGGAAATTCTGTGGAAGAAAGCCTTCTCTGACTTATTTTCAACCCAAGAAAACCTACACAGAAATGGAAGTCATTTGTTTATTCCATAAATGTTTAATTGACTGCCCACAGTGTGCCAGTCAATGACCTAAGCACTAAGGACTAAGCACTAAGGAAACATTAGTTCTTTTCGCTTACTGAGTTTACATCCTAGTAGAAGACATAATGAGTAAATTAATTACTCCCACGTGGATCAGGGAGACCAGGGATAAATGCTTGAGATGATAAACAAAAGATTGAAAGGTAGGCAGACTTCTGAGAACTTACTAGGAATTGTCACCAATCGGTTCATGTATTATTTATCCCAAGACCTCTGAGGGAGATGTTTTTTCATTGTTTACAGTGCCATTATTTTTATTTTATTCACTTGAGATCCAAAGTCCTATTAAGGCATCTGCTTGAGAAAACCTTGTTTCCATGGCCAGGTTCTAATTCTTAGCAGGAAGAACACAAACTTCTGACTACTTCCAACAATATTGCATTATTGTATCATGGGGCAGAACACTGAACCCAGATTCATACAACAGGGTACTGAATGGATAAATAAAAGGCTTTTGGTAAGCTTAGATTTAAAATAACAAATAAACAGACATGACTACTGTTTTATCACGTACTCTCCAGAGTCAGCTGTATGCCCCTATTATTCCTTCACACTGACAAGAGGTATCCAAAAATTTAACGTGCATATTGACTTAACGTGATAAATGAATAACTGGAAAAATAATTATAAATAATTCTAATTTATAAAGTAAATTCTCAATTTTAAATATAAATTTTTAGTTTTAAACCTAATTTAATAGGATTTTCACTTTCCCTGTATTAAGAAGTAGCCAGGGGCGCCTGGGTGGCTCAGTGGGTTAAGCCTCTGCCTTCAGCTCAGGTCATGATCTCAGGGTCTCTGGGATCCAGCCCCGTATCGGGCTCTCTGCTTGGCAGGGAGCCTGCTTCCTCCCCTCTCTGGCTGCTGCTCTGCCTACTTGTAATCTCTCTCTCTTTCTCTCTCTATCTGTAAAAAAGAAAAAAAAAAAAATTAAAAAAAAAAAAAAAAAAAAGAAGTAGCCAGCATCCTGTATTTGCTGAATGGTGAAGATATTTTTAGAATGACTGAACAGTAAGATTTTAAGACATGTTATTGGGACATGCCACAAAAACATGAACAAAAAATATATTTCTTTAATCAGAAGATTTCTGTCTTTTAGAATATATCTCGCTGAGAGAAAGAAATTTTAATTATCGTTATTAGTTATTACTTAAATCATATGTCTCATGGATTACAAAGAGATCATCATTTTTGCATATCAGTTTTATGATTGAAAATGTTATAGTACTTTGGGAATGAGAAAATGAAAGATACCTCAGAATGACAATCACATTTTGAAATTAGATGGTATAGGAGAATTAAGTGGGCAGAGATAGAAGCTACATATATAAAAGAAACCTGGGATCTTCAAGGATTTAATCAGATCTAGAATAACTTCTTTACTGCTACTGATATATCCTCATTATTTGAAATACGACAGAAATGAAATGTAATGCTGCTTAGCTGCAGAACTAGAGTGAAGCAAAAAAATAATAACCAAAAAACCCTTGATGGTCATGTGGAAAGAATAGTAGAAAAGAGCAACATGATTTTAAATACTCATTAATACTATTAAATAAAGATAAGTTATATTTTAAAAATTCTGATAGTACTGTGCTTAAATCCAGGGTCTTTCACACAGAATCAAATGACTGGCAATCATTAGTGCCAACCAGTTATGTTAACATTGGAGATCATGCAAATTCCCAAAAGATTTTGACTAATGGCAAAGGAAATTTTATTACAGAATATTAAGAGCACAGCCACAAATCTCTACTTTTTAAATTGGAATATATCTTGGTAAATTAACTATTAAAAACATAAAATGTGCCCTGGAATCCAGATTATAGCTTAATGGAATTTTTTTTAAAGGAAGTTATTTTTCTGAAAAGTAAGGATTTAACATAGATATTTGAAAAGAGCAATAGTTAGCAGCAATAGGTACAGAAATTAAACTTCAGTTCACGTATAAGGGAATTAATAATAGTTCAGTAGCAAATCACATAAAGTAACAATATTATACCAATAATTATTAAAAAAAAACCTTTATAAAGATAACACTGTTATTGGGAAGATAAAATACTAAATAAGGTCCAAAATGTAGTGGTGTGATCTAAATAAAAGGGAAAAAAGAGCTAACCTTAGACACAAACTTTGCCGTGTGGATATTCTATGCAATACAAAATAATGTGGGGCCCTGCATATAATATTGATATTTGTTAATACTTTGGCACAGCAGTACTCAAATTAGAGTCCACAGACACATTTCACTTACTACGCTGGTTATGACTATCCATGAGTCAGCATAAAAGTTGATGCCAAACATTGAGAAAATTGTGTAAGCAATTTGCCAATCATTTTATATCTGTTGACTCTAATGATAAAATGTTAAATTTTCCTTTATTTTTTAAAAATTCAGATAATTAATTTATGTTGTATTTTTTTTAAAAAAACATCAATTCTCAGCAGAGTGGGAATTAGAAATAAAACCAGAGAATGAGAAGCACTATTTTACAGTTCTTGACATTACATATTGGATTGGTCCAATTGTGAGAGGTCAGATATACAGTTGTCTAACACATCCCATAATTGTTTGGTTCTGACCTTTATATTTTGTGGGAGAGCTCAGTGTGGTTGTGAAGACCTCACAGCCTGTCCTCACACAGATCTGACTGTGAAACTGAACTCAGCCACATATTAGATATTCTTTTTTTTTTTTTTTTAAGAAAGGCAGACTGCCACGTGCAGCACCTCATTTTGATGTGTCTGGAGTCTTGGAAGCTTGACTACCCTACGTTCTCCTACAAATGGACCTTGAGAGCTTGTTTGGAGGTTCTAGCAGGGGAGCGCAGCTACTCGTATACCCTTGATCGAAGAACGGTCCTCTCCTCTATCGGGGAAGGTAGTCCTCTTCGACTGAGCGCGCAGCTTCGGGAGGGACGCACATGGAGCGGTGAGGGAGGAAGGGGACACCGGCCTAGCCAGCCAGATCAGCCGAATCAACCCTGGCGATCAATGGGGTGACAAATGGCGCAGCCAGATCGCCCTCACATCCACATATTAGATATTCTTATATGTTAATGTATTGAGCATGATCTCAAAGTGGGGGTAGTAGAGGGCATATGCAAGATAAGACTCATACCAACAGGATTAACAGAGAGAAGACAAAAATTATTAGTGACTAGTTCTCCCAAAAAGTTGGTGGAAAAGTTTAGAGATAAAATGGAGGGGAGGGGGAAGGATTGGCTGAAGGAATTCTTTTTTTTTTTTTTTTTTTTAAGATTTTTATTTTATTTATTTGACAGAGAGATCACAGGTAGGCAGAGAGGCAGCCAGAGAGAGAGGAAGGGAAGCAGGCTCCCCGCTGAGCGGAGAGCCTGATGCAGGGCTCAATCCCAGGACCTTGGGTTCATGACCTGAGCCAAAGGCAGAGGCTTTAACCCACTGAGCCACCCAAGCGCCCCGGCTGAAGGAATTCTTAGTGAGAAGAGATTTCTGGGGTATATTTCCATTACCCAGGAAGTAAAGAGGATGATCCCATATAACAAGTACATATAGCGAGGGGGTATAGAAAATGCAACATTAGTACTAATCCACAATGGGATGTGGACTAATCTACTAGTCCACAATGGGATGAGAAGTTTGTACCAATATATAAAGGAGATATCATCATGGGGGCTGTTTAATTTACCTGACATTATATTTTCCACAACAAAATATTTCCAATGAGAGAAGCAGTGTATTTAGAGTTTGTTACAAGTTCCTAATTTCATGAAATTGTAGCAAACAAATTAACTGGTTACTTTAAGTAGATCTGTAAAATATATTAGGTTTCAGCGCAAAAGCAAATGCCCCCACCTCCCTCAACAGCTGGATATTATCCCAGTGCTGCAGTAGGACCAGAGCATAGAGGAATCCTTGGAAGAAAATTGACATGGTCCCATGGGTATCCAGGGCCACAGAACCCAGTGCCAAATTTATCCAGAGGAATCTAGATATGCCTTTATGGTCAGGTAAAAAGAGAAGTAGCAATGGAAGGGCCTAAAATATCAGAGTTTTATTTGGCTGGCTTTTTCCTTGGGCCCAATGACTACGGGAAAGTAATAGGCCTTACATTTTCCTTATAGAACTTATCCAAGAGTGTTCCCCTCCAAAAATGTATCAAGGAAGGACTTTGTCAAAAATGTTAAAAGGGCTGAAATTTTACTCTTCTTACAAGTCAACAAGTTGGCCTGCATCTGTTTCATAAACAGATTCCTGGGTCAGCAATAAAGATATTTATTTATCACAGCAAGCCATATGACAGAAAGAACTTAATGTTCACATCAGTGCCCCTTGCCTTTACCTCCCTGTGAAAGCAATGTAGAAGCAGTATCAAGTATATGGAGAACACAGTGGTAGTTTTATGTTACAGCTGAGGAACCCCAAGTTTAAGAAACTCCAATATTTTAAAGCGGGTTGCTGGCAAACTTGCCTAAACTTTACTTGAAGGGAGACATTACCTTTTTATCCCCAATATTAAACAAATCTGCTTTTTGACCTAGCAGGAGACACTGTATCTTAGAAGCTGGACATTAAGCAAACACTCTTGAAAAGATGGTCCAGAACAGAAGGTGATGCAAGAGGTACAGAGACACCGTGGAGAATTGCTCTTCAACAGATCTAAGAAAGCTATAAGATCTTTATGTTAATGGGGTCAATGACGTTTCTGCACTGTGTTTAAAGAGATAAAATAGACCTAAAATTGAGAGTAAACTTCTAATACAGGTTTGTTTCATTAGCTCAATATTTTTAATGTTTCTAGTTACCCATTTCCTGCCCTGAGACTGGAACAAGGGGCAAAGCAACCTACCAATACCTCCCCTTTCTCTCTCTCTCTCACACACACACACACATGCACACACACATATACACACTCTCTGCTGGTCTGTAGAATGAAGTAGTCAGATATCATGCTTAAGGTGAGGAGAACATGAAAGAAGTTTCAAACAAGGTCTGGAATTAAATCTCAATATTATTTTACATTCAATCTTTAAAAAATTGATTATCCATGGGGGCCTGGGTGGCTCATTTGGGTACCAGCTGCCTTTGGCTCAGGTCATGATCCCAGGGTCCTGGGATTGAGCCCCACATCAGGCTCCCTGCTCAGCGGGAAGTCTGCTTCTCCCTCTCCCTACACCTTCTGCTCCCTCTGTTTGTGCTCGCTCTCACTCCCTCACATCAAATAAATAAATAAATAAAATTTTTTAAAAAAAACAACAACTCTACAAGCCTAATGGTCTAATTAGAGTTTTAAAAAAATTGGTTATTCACATATGATTTTAAATATATTTTTTATTGAATATATTATTATTAAATATATTATTTATTGAAATCTAAGTTTTCCCACTAACAAAGTGACTATTAACATGAAGACAACAGGGAAGCTGAGAGGATTGTATAAAACCACATTTAAAAGCATATGTGTGAAAAAAAATCACAGTGTAAGTGTTCAGTAATTGATATTATTATTATTATTATTATTATTGTCAGATGATAGTATATGGTTTTATTTACTTAAGCACATTTTTAAATGTTTTTTTTTTGCTAAGTAATTTAGTATTGCTTTTGATACTGGAAACAGAATAAATGGTGTATGTAAAATTAACATGTGAAACATACAAAGATTCTCTTGTTAGTCTGTTATCTTGATGTTTATAACCTATAATCACTTATATAATGAAGTGAATTATATAGACCCTGGCAAAAGTTTGCACTGTATATGGAGAGAAGGAGGAGGAAATCAGTTGAACTTGCCTAAACACAAGCTGATATATATTCTGAAATGGATAACTGAAATCTTGCAAACCCCAACTGAAGACTTAGACTGTAAAACACAGGATACATTCTGCTCCTGTCCTGGACCTCAAGGTTGAACCTTCATGAAATTCCACGTCTGAAATATAAATTTCATCTTCATGAAATGAAATCTAGTCATTTTAACTGAAAGAAAAATGGTTTCAGAAATAGGTCAAATATTGACATTTGAATTTGGAAATAAACTGGTTTGAAGCCTACAAAAACCAAGAAAATTTTGGATCCACAAGAGTGTTGCAGTCCAGGAAGGAACAATTACACTAAAAAGAATGAATATGTTAAAAAGATATTTTAAATGATCAAGGCCAAACCAAGAGTACTTTGCTGCAGGTCATAACAAAAAACTAGAAAGCTATATTCTCTCTATTAGCAGGTCTCTTTGATTATAAGAAAAAAATTGTGATTTAATAAGTGGTTAGGAAGAGAATAAGGTGTTTAGAGAGAGTAAACTACTTTATTTTAGCTTAATTAATGGTAATTTCCATGTCTTTTTAGCCAAAGACCACCAGGAACAAATCTGTAGTTGAAGAGAAGTTGAAATCCTTTATTTTCTGCAGCAAGGGGTTATACATATATACATAACAATACATACATACATACATACATACAATACAATAAACATGCTTGCTCAGAGAAAGAGATGATCACCTTGGATTTTTAAAAATCTAACTATAGGCTGGTTAACCAAGGGCTAAACCCTAGAGACACTGAATAATTGAGACTAAAAGGGAAAAAAAAAAGTTAATTCCATCACTGTTTTTAACAGCCAAAAATTAGGAAACAAAAAATACATGGTGATTCATTTATATAATATAATATTAACATAGCTATGAATGGACCATAACTTCATACATGAATGTGTATGTACATTAGTACCAATCTAATTATGATAGGGAATAGAATAATCAAGTTCTGCAATATGACTCTTCTTACATGCATACATGACTATTCACAAACATACACAAAATTGAAACAGGAGATCTAGAGACCTAAACATATATATAATAACACTATTTTTTAAAAAAAAATGCAAGGAGAAAGGAAAACAAAATTCAAGATATGGGTTACCTCTGTTTATATGCAGGGAGACTGAATAAGAAAGGATCAAAAGTACATAAAAAGAGGACAGAAGTAGAGATTATTACACTTCTAACTTTTAGGTTTATGTTGATTTCATGGTTGCTCATAATATAACCGAAAACCCACCTGTACTCATACATCCGTAAACACAAACATAGAGCTACTGACAGACTAAATTGTCATCGTGTCCTCAAATAAAGATCATGATTAAACAAATTCTGTTTGCCTGGGGCCAGATTTTTTCTTGTTTTTTAAGTTTGGAAACCTCCACGAACAACAAAGCCTATTCCATTTACGGAGTTAATATTTCTTACTACAGCACCCCTGGAGCGTTAATGTGTTGTCACATGCACAAGTACTCTTAAATAGCATTGTCTGTGCGACAGAATGGAGCATAAAATCCTTTTCTGAATGATATATCTGACTACTTATTCTGACAGTTGTCACTAACCTCACTGATTATTCACAAATCCTTAAATTATCACTCACATAAATGAGAATAATGCAAAGGGATATTACTATTTTCATTTAAGAGGCTCACTTCATTTAAATAAAGATGTAAAGTTTGAACAGAAAATTTTGTCATATAGACGATATTCACTCCTAGAGAAAAGAAGCTACAAATTACAAAACCTGAAATACCCAGTATAGAAAGAAAAAGTGGAGATCACTTTTAACTATAGAATGTTGGCGTTAGTTTCCCAGGCTTAACTTATTCTGAGGTCGTCAGGGTGCTGTTGCTAGGAAATTTCAGACATTTATTGCTCTTGATTTTTTTGTTATCCCCCACTAAAGACCCATTTAAGGGCGTTTTATTTTCCCTTTTTTTATTATTTTAATCCCCAAACACCTGCTTAAAGTTAACATCCAAAATCAGGGAAAAGCTTGTTTCAACCATCTCTTAGTTTTTTTCCTTGATTCTTAGAAAATTCATTTTTGAAGCATTGACTTCATGATAGATAGATTGGTAGGTAATAGATTGAGAGAATGTAAAATCTCAATTATTAAGAAATCTTCAGAAGATTATAAAAGCAAATACTATTAAAATTTTGATTTCTGAATTTGTCGATATATCACACCTTGCCTTGAATTAATTTTATAGTATTTCTATAAAATGAACTAAAATATAAAGTCCACATATCGTTTGATTAACATTAGATTAAAATAGGGTGCCTGGGTGGCTCTGTGGGTTAAAGTCTCTGCCTTCTGCTCAGGTCATGACCTCAGGGTACTGGGATCCAGCCCTGGTTCAGGCTCTCTGCTCAGCAGGGAAACTGCTTCTTCCCCTCTCTCTCTGCCTGCCTCTCTGCCTACTTGTGATCTCTGCCTATCAAATAAATAAAATCTTTAAAAAATTAGATAAAAATAAGTACAGTTTTAATATATGCACTGATAAAGGGTACATTATCTGAAAGAAAAATAATCAAATTTTTTTTATTATAACTTGGTAGTATTAGGGGTGTGTGTGTGTGTGTGTGTGTGTGTATAAAATAATGAGCTAATGTCTTAAATTATATAATGCCTTACCAAGCAGGCACATAATTTTGAACATTAGAAGACACTTCTTAAAACTTAATTTGAATATTCCTGAGATGATGTCTGAACTACTTATTATTTGTATGGCACCTGGTAAAATCTAAATTAATTAGCATCCTTGACAAGCAGTAAGGTAAAGACTGACATGAAAAAGGATAAAAGCAAGTTTGGGTGGCTCAGTGGTTAAATATCTCCCTTCCACTCAGGTCATGATCGCTGGAGTTCTGGGATCCATCCCCACACTGGCTCCCTACTGAGTGGAGAGCCTGCTTCTCCCTCTCCTTCCTGCTCTTGCTCTCGCTCACTATTTCTGTCACTATTTCTATTTCTCTCTCTCTCTCTCAAGTAAATAAATACAGAAATAAAATATTTTTTAAGAAGTGAGTTTGTAAAAGTAAAACCCCATGATGTTAAATGCAATGTATGGTTTCCCACTGCCATGACTTATATCTGTGCCCTTCTATCCATTTTCAAGTATGAAAGAGATTGGCTTGCTTATCAGTGGCTATTCTGTATCCCAGAGCTTGTTATCTGGTTGGAACTTGGATTGTTCTAACTTGGCAACCATCCCATGTGTTGGAACTGCTCTGTGGAATCTGGTATATTTAGTTGTTTATATTGCTACTGAGATCCAGGCAAAATTCAGCCTTGAAAGTCAATAGGACAAAAAATAACAGAAAGGTGTTATCATTTACTAACAATATGGCAGAACTCTTTTCCGTATGTTATAAGGATTAAGGCATGACAATATTCTTCATCGTTATCAATGGAAAAGAGTTCAACGACGTGACTTTCCCATAATAAAATAAATATTAAATTCTCAGGTCCATTAAAATTTTAAATTTAAAAGCATTTTTATTAATCAGGCTTAGAGATTATTTTGGTATTCATAATCTCCCTTGCATTCCCTTTTCCATACCGTTAATGATAAAGACTTTTTATACAGTGGGCCAGTCTATAACCATGCTCTTCAGCAAAACAGATAAGCTTTTTTTCTGTCAAAACATTTAATTATAAAGTTGTTTGTGTTAGTTAAGAAGTAAATCATTTAAAGGGTAAAAAAGATTAAATGTAATCTTGAAAGGGAAATGCTTACAGATAAAAAGGAAAGAAACTTGTAGTCAAAGAGAGAAAGTAATTTGTCTTTTCAAGATAGTTAATGAGCTTCAGATACTCTTTGATGATGAGAAAGAGTATGATATACACACAAAAAATCTTTAATAAAGTAAAATTATAACAGATAATGAAGTTCTTTTTTTAGAATATGTAATTAGTAACTGTTGGATTTTCTATTTCTTAAAATCATAAATATATTGACAATGTTACATATATGTAAAACCATTTTAAATAAGTTATAAATTCTAACTCAAGATGATCAAGATCAAACTAACTTTTTTTCTTCCCCCCACCTCAATTTTCCTTTCTGAAAGAGCAGGGGTGGGGGAGATATGTTTAAAGGTACAGGATTTCAAAAAGGTTTATATTAAACTGCTTGGATTGTAATAGTATGGGAATTAGCTAAGGAGATTTGTTTAATCAGAAGATGAAAAGGTTTTATGGTGGTCCTCTGAAAAAATAATTTATGAATAAAATGAAAAGAAAATGTTAACAGACTGCTTAATTTAGAAAACAAGAATTAGTGGAATTTTATGTAACTGTTTTAAAATTATAATACCAGAAACCAAAAAAAAGATAAACCATTTGACAGTAAATATGTCAAAGTTAATTTAAACCTTCAAATAGGAAAGCATGGCCTCTACCTCTATTTTGTGATTTTTTTTCTTTTCCACACTTAGAATGTATAATGAAATAACTAGCATATGTAAATGTACAATGTGTATGTAAAAGGATGTTACCTTTAGATATATGCATAAGGATGTTATTTGCCGTACTGTTTGCATAGAAATATGTAAATGACTAAAATGTTCAATAATAAAAAAATTGTTTAAATGCAATTTAATCCTATTAAAAGCCTTATGTGCCTATCAAAAGACTTATATAGATATTCATCTTTTAACAAGAATGATACTAATCAGCTTCTAAAATATAGAGCAGCATGTATACTCTGGCATGGTTTACAATATATGTATTGGCTTAGCTGCTCATTTCTTGGTGAAAATCTTCTGCTAACACTATGTATAACTGGAAAACATTGGTTTGGGGAGACATGTTTTTGGGATTTATCAGGATTTTCACTATTAGATATAGTATTATGATGTTTAAAATATTTTAAAGAAAAAATATGCAGACAAGAAAAAGTAAAATACGACATTAAAGAGGAGGCTAGTAATTCACACACTTTGCTTTTGAAAGTCAACTAAACTCTAATCTTAATTTGAATTACTGAGTCCCCTTTTTAAATAATTGTATTGAAAATTATTATTTTAATAACCCCATTCTTAGATGTCCACGAATCTAGGTATAATTTTATATGTATATCATATGTAATTGTTGAGGATAGTATTAGGTTATTGCCTTTATTAATGATCCCCAAGTAAAATAGAGTATGCTCCATAATAGGCATAGTTTTATCCAATCTGTTTACGGTTTTAAGAGAAAAGACAGGTCTTCAGAAACAGAAAAATTCTCCTCTATACTGCCTTTGGACCTAAGACCATAACATCAACTTCTCTCTGAATTTCCAGCCTGCCAGCCAGCTCTGCAAATTTTCGTCTTGCAAGCCCCCACAACCGTGTGAGCAAATTCCTTAAAATAAATCTCTCTATGTATATACATACTGTTGGTTCTGTTTCTCTGGAGAACCCTGTCCAATATAGTAACTAAGAATGCCAAATGTATGAAAGCCAAAGTTGAATTGCAGTAGTTTTAAATTCAAATGCCTTTAGGGACTTAGAAGATGATTGAAATTAGAAAATCAGAGGACTATAAAACATTAAGTAGTGGTGGGTATGATGGTGAAATTGAGACTCTATTCCTGCTGAAAGGAATTCAAATGAAAATATTTTAAACAATATATACCAATCAAAAATCTTGTAGGCTGATTTAGCATGTGGAATGTCAGTGCGTGATTTAGTTCCAAGAATTAATAGAAGTGGGAAAGAATTGTGGGTTGGAGTGATTAGAAAAACTTCACGGGGCTAAAGAGATTTTTGAACCTTCCTTGACCAAGACTGGCTTAATGTTCCCTGCAACTTGACTAAACTTTAGACAGGATTCTTGCTGACTCTAGGCCCCTTTTCTGAGAGCTTTGCTTTAGAAAACCTATAGTTGTAAATCCTTTCTCTGCTCCTTTGAATGTAAATCTTTTTCAAAGCTTCTTGCTAGTTTACAAAATAAGAATGTCTTTCTCAAGAAGTCTAGCTTTGGCAGGCTAAGTCCAAGTTATAAAACTGCCTTCTGACATGAAGGTGTGAGAAAGCTCACTTTTCATTTTGGTAAAGCCAATTAGGAAACACAGATGGCCTAAAATCCTTATTTTAGTAGCCTCAGAAAAAGTCTACCTTGACTATTATAATTTGTCCAGTGAAATTTTGCTTTGATTTTGTTTTTGTATTTTAATTGCAGTTAACATAGGAATACAAATACATGTAGATACTTGAAAACTTGCTTTTGACTAAGAAAATAGCAAAATCAATGACAAAAAATATCAATTTCAGGAGTGTTATGTAATCCTTCTTCTGATTCTTTGTTCCTCTTTCTGAATTATTAGGAAGCCTACACAATTAGTAGAGACATAATTCAAAATAACACAAACAAAATAAGAGACATGATTTTGTTATAAAGAAGGTTTATTTCCAGAAGATTTATAAGTCATAATTTCATCCTGGCTGATTAATGACCCCCAAGATTATGTAGCCCATTTGTACATCTCACTGAATCATTGAAACTGCAGGTTTTCCATTCTTTTTTGTCAATTACATTTAAATCAAATGCTCATTTAGCAACTGTGATACATATATTCTTTTATAATCAGCTGAAAATTTATTCTACTCTTGAGAGATGTAAACATAGATATAATTATAGACATAGAGTATATACATACAGAGAGAGAGAAAGTAGTAAAGACATTACATTGAAATGAAAATCTCAATGAAAAAAATTCCTATCTATGTCACTAAATACCTTACCCATTTTACATTATAACAAATAATTCTTTGGAAGAAATTAAGCTTTTAATATTTTTCTCTGACTCATTAATGAGCTAGAACAAAAATCGTAACATTTATCTACTGGCCTGTTTTTTTGTTTGTTTGTTTTTAAAATTTCATTCAAACGGCTTTAACTAATAAGTTAAGGCAGAAATCTAATGATATCACTGTCACATATTCAGACATTCATGAAATATCTGTTTTTAAGTTTTACAGCACCTGAGATATATAATAATTGACATATACAATATATGCACATATATGTACACATAAATCTATATGTACTTATTTTTCCTTTTCAATTAATATAGGCCATTGTGTTATATAGGTATGACATCTAGCACTGAAACATTTTTATAACAAGATGAAAATATTTATTTTGATAACCCAACTCCTAATAAGGATTACTTTAGGAATAAAGAAAGCTCTGTAATAAAAAATGGAAAGTAAAAAATAATGTATAAGTTGGAAAAGAGCAGTTTCAGAATTCACAATGTTGAGTTTCCCTCAGATGAAAGGCAGTGAGAGATACAGAACCTACTGTAAGCTTCAGTCTGTGTCACATGAATTTCTTAAAGAAAATGGAAGAGTCACCAGATAATGGAACACTTTACAAGGTCAGGGTCCATATTTCCAGTCCCCGCTAAAGCAAAAGCAGAATTTAAGTATTTGGTGGCTCAGCATGCTCCCTACATACTTTTTATGATTGTGGCAATAGAAAAAAATATGAAGGAAATGTACTGAAAATTCACCAACAGGTATCACTGGATGCCTTTAGAGTAGAAAACAAGAACAGCAATATTAGCCACTGGCAATACTGAATAATTCATTTCCTAATTTATTGCTGTACTTAAATTCAGAAACCAAATGCAGAAGTACAGGACAGGTGAGTTGTGAATTTCCAACAGTTTAAGTGAAAAAGACCTGGAATTTAAGTTGACTACAAGTGGAATATAAGTCAATGGCATGACAGGCTGTCAGAAAGGCAATTTGACTTAGAGGGAACTAATACAACTGCAGTGTCCATATTAAAGTAGGGAACCATTCCTAGCTGTCAACCCTACTCAGATAAGACTGGATATAGCAAGATCAGCTTGAAGCACCACAAGTTACAAAGAAACTCCATAAAATCTAACACAGTCAAGTGGGTTTTGTGGGTTTGTTTTTAAAATGTGGCTAAAGAAAATAAAACATTTTCTTTAATAGAGCTAGGGATGGGTAGTCCTATCTGTAGCTGTTGAAAAAACGTTCTCAGAATTAAGAATGAATTTTGTTATGGCCTAAATGCTCTTCTTCCTTCAAAATGCATTCCTTAAAATCCCAATTCTTAATGTGATATTATTTGTAGGTTGGGCCTTTGGGAGGTAATTAAGTCATGAGGTTGGGGTCCTGAAAAGATTTGTGCCATTATGAGCAGGGGGAGCTTGCTCTAACTCTCTGCTCTTTGCCATGGGAGGATAGAAGGAAAAGACGGCATCTGCAAACCAGGAAGCAGACTCTTGCCAGATACTGACTGTGCATTAATTTGGACTTCCAATCTCCAGAACTATGAAAAATCAACATTTAGTGTTGACACTCAGTGTGTGGTATTTCCTGAGAGCCGTCTGAGCAGACTAAAACAATTTCATTCCTTTACTCTTCTAAAGAAGTAATACCACTTCTTGCAGTAGTATTACTGAATCAGGCTGGAGGTTAGCCAAGATACCTGGATTACAAATAAGCCCGTTGAATTTTGTATGTTGCGTGTTACTTGGCAGTGCCTCTTAATGGAGACAAGAGAGTATAGGGCTTACCTGAAAATATTTTGACATTACAAACATTCCTAAATCATTATAGTCAATGGGTGTAAGTGGAGAAGTTGAAATCTGTATTTCAGGAAAAGAAAGGTTTTTTACATATTCTTATCTCTTGGATAAAAAATCACGACTATAAAGTTTCGCAGTAGTCAGATTATGGAAAATAATACTTTTATTTGCAAAATACCCTTTGGTCTGAGGAGCTCTCTTCTGATAAATATAAGGTCCAGTACTTTACAAAGAGTCAGCATTTATTAAATGCTTATTAAATGATCACTTTATCTAAAGAAGTGAGTTTTACAGCATTTCATGGGGAGAAAGAGATAGTCGTTTAATTCAAATTAAAACATCCTATATGCTGCATGTCTTAGAGCAAATGGCTAGTACACAATTGTTTTAATCAAAGGAATGTACTATAAAATGTAGATTTTTACCTCATGAGGAAGCATCTTATTTCTTACAGAAGTCATACTATTTTGAGGGACTAAATTAGCTCATGATAATTAGGTACTTAAAAGGGGCACTAATTTTTCAAACCAAGATAACTGAGATAATATTTTATATACAGAGGGGAAAAATGTGAAAATATGAAACTCTCCATGACTACTCTAAACTAAGTCAAATTGAATTTAGAATTCCGTTAAAAAAGACTTCTGGTATACTATATCCTTTCATTGTTTGTTATTATGATAACTTTGTTTCTAGCAGCCCTACCCTTCTCATACTTTTCTTAACTGTTGTGATGGTTTCTAGCGTGATTCCCCTGTATGCTCCTTCTCACCTATTTATGCCATAAGGCACAGGGACTCTTGGACTGGGGTTTTTGCTCCTTGGGTCTTATTAATATTTGTCAGCACTTCCCAAAGTGAACTTAGGGCATGTGAATAATGAAGGATATGTCTTGAAATCTCTGGATGAAGCAGCATAATAATATGTTTAAGGGCACAGATTGGATTTCTGCAACCCAAGCCTGAATCCTGGCTAAGGTACCTGCTTTCTGGGTGAGCATACGAAAGTTATATATCTAATGTATCTATGTATCTTCCTCTGTATAAAAAATTACTATCACCAGCTTTAAAGTATTGTGGTGGATTGTATTTTACGTTATTTTGTAGTTGTTACTGTTGATTTTAAATGAGTTAGTAGTGTGTAAAATCCTTTGGTCAGTGATTAGCACACAGGAAGACCCCTGTAAATATTTGCTATTAATAATATTTTTATCATTAATAGTATGAAAACATACTCCATTTTATGAGCTGCTAATGAAGCTCATATAGTCAAACTACCATCCTTCCACTTATCTGAGGTCAACTTGCTCTACAGTTTTTTAGGCCAGACATTCCAACTTCTCACATCCACTGAAATCTACATTTATTGAATGTTTCCTCTTTATCAGGCCTTGGTTCCAGCCCCTTACGTTAATAATCACTTTCACACTCACAGCAACTGTAGAAAATGGGTGCTATCTTTGGCTCCAATATAAAAATTGGGAAACTGAATAAAAAGTTGGTAAATCAAGACCTGTGTTTGGTAACTTACCTCAATCACACAACTAGGGTGGGATGAACCAGGATTTGACCTTGGGCATCTAACCCTTCCGTCAGCCCTCTCAACCATCACGGCTACCCAGTGTCTCAGAGAACATGCCTCTAATCTATAAATAATCCATAATCTCTTCCATTTCCCTAACATTTACTTCTCCCTTTATTCTGAACCTATGTCCTTCAAACATTGATACATCTTAGTAATTGATTGATACATTCTTAGTAAATAATAAAATAATAATAATTTGATAACTGGTTTTATGCCTCTCATTTCTCTCAAAATAAAAACATTTTTAAAAAAAATTAAAAAAAGACCCTTGCTCTCTGCAAGCACTGAACTTCTTTTCTTTCCTGGGTCCATTGAAATTGTCACTTTTTAACCCAATGACTATCTTGCTTAGGTCACCCGTGACCTAGTCAATTCGATATGCAAAGAACACTTTCTTACTTTATACATCTTGTTTCCACTACTTTTCCCCATGTCTTTTAACTTGAATGACACCGTTTGTTCCTGTATTTTCCTTATTCTTCTCTATAATTTTTTTTTCAATTATTCTTTTTCTATGTTCTTATCAGTCCTTGTCCTCTGCTTACCCTACAAGTATTTCTGTTACTAGAAATTTCATTTTGGGCCAATTTCTCATTCTGCCTAATCCCAATCTGTGTCTTTAATATTTACTAAATTTTAGGATTGCATAACTTTACCTCCAACTCTAGCCTGTTCTCTGAGCTACAGATGAAGACTTCAGGTTATTTTTTCAATGTCTCTTTCTGTGTGCATCCCACAGGAGTCTGTGCTCCTGTTCATGCCTATGGTGATGTTTTTACGTCTCTCAAATTAGTTATTTACCTCCATTATTTGAAATTCATACTTGCTTCCTCCAATAATACTTAATCCAAGATAGCTGGGGAAATTTTTTCAGTCTCGTACCAACTAACCAATTTTAGGAAGCATGATGATTCGCATAAGAACACCTATTTCTTCAAGTGAAATCCTTGAATTCTTCTCATAGGATGTCTTCTGTTCTTGCCTGGAAAGTGCAATCATAGTTTATTTGCACATCTTCTATTTTGCCCCTTTTTGTTGAAACAGGCCCCAATATTCCAGTTAAAGTTAAATTCTGGATATTTTAAGAATTTTCCTTTTATGAATTGTTTCTAATTTACAATTTACATCATATTTTTAAAAATCAATGACAACTTAAGTATACGGAAATTATAATAAAAGTATCAGGCGTAGGAATGGCAGCTTTTCGCTGGCAGTACTTCGTCATCTAAACTGAGTTTTTCTGACCTATTTAATATACTTTTTCCATTGACTTATCTCTAGTAACAATAAAAATAATGAAAATTAACTAAGACACAAGTATGATTTATCAAGAGACAAATGTTTCATGGAGATTTAGAGAAGAGCTATTGGGGAATTTGTAATCCTATTTGTGTGTGTGTGTGTTTTCTTTGTTTTTGTTTTTTTTCTTAATGGCAGTTTTAATATGAGTTCCCACCGGAGTTTCAGAAAAGTAGTCTTGACTTAACATATGCTACTCCAAAACTCTAGATCTTTTGAGAATAGAAAAAGTGATTCTTCAAAGAGATTCAAACAAATTCCAAAAAGTGTTGGTTCAAACAAATGCACAATTTTTATGACACTGTAAATCAAGTGCCAAGTGTTCAGGGACTAGATATCCCCTCTACTCAGAGAAGATGCTGAGACAGCTCAGGTTCATAAATTGAGACATGAAAGAATACCTATAGATTAATTACGACATTGAATTTTTAAAAAACACAAACTCTCAGATCAGATGATTAAAACATAACAGTATTTACAAGCCCATGGTAATTATTATAATTTCAAACAATTGTTCATAAAATTGTACTATAGTTTTTGCAAGAAAAGCTTTTCTAACACTCTGCCTGACATGAGGGAAAATAATGCCACATTAAACTTTTTTTCTTTAACATAGATTTCCTATTAAAAATGTATTTTTTAAATATACCTGCTTGAGAAAAGTAATAGACATAAGACATCTAACACAGCTTGATATATTTCTGTAAAATTTCCTGGAGAAAACAAATCAATAAACAAAAAGCAGCTACACCAAGTAAGCAAACAAAAGCATTTTAGAAGACCGTATTGATAAGCATGAGAATCTTCATCATGCCGCTTGAGTGACTGTCATAATTGCAAGGTAGGGCTGTCAGAGGGCTTTGTGGTTTCATCATTTATAGAATATGCACATTTAAATGTGAAGAGCATTCGCATAACATTTGGTGCCTCATACTTTTTGTTTTTAAGATTTACTTATTTATTTGACAGAGAGAGAGCACACAAGCAGTCAGAATAGCAGGTAGAGGGAGAGGGAGAATCAGTCTCCCTGCTTGGCAGGGAGACTGATGTGCGGCTTGATCCCAGGATCCTGGGTTCATGACCTGAGCTGAAGGCAGATGTTTGACAACTGAGCCACCCAGGCACCCTAATTTTACATTATAATGAGCAAGTTGGTGTGAGAATGTAAAGGACAATAAATATGTTAGTTTCTTACTCAGGAACCCCAAGCAATATGAAATTGACAATAATAAATGTTTAGTTTTGTTTTATTTATATGTGTGAGGCCTCAATGGTATCATCGACTATTATATGACAGATAAAGTGAATTAACTGTATTAACCTTTTATAGACATGGTTACATCTCAAAAATACTTTGCTCAGATGTAATAAGTTTCAGAAAAAATACATGATGTGTGTGTAGTTTGAAATGTATACATATACACACAATGTTTACAAAGGCATATTTATAAAAGTATTTATGATGTCTGGATCATAAAATAATAGATGGCAAAGATGCATAAAAACATTCAGAAAGTGGTATTGAGAACAGAGGAAAGAGAGAGCAAAGGTGCTTCAACTCTACATACTATATTATTGCCTTTTTTTTTTTTTTTTTTTTTTTAAGTGGGCTCCATGGCCAGTGGAGAACCAGACACGGGGCTTGAACTCATGGCCCTGAGATCAAGACGTGAGCTGAGATCAAGAGTCAGATATTTACCCAAATGAGCCACCCAGGCACCTTTATATTATTGCTTTTAAAAAAATTATCTGAGAGATATATTGTGTAATATTAACTAACGGTTTAATATAATCTAATCTGTGTACTTGATACAAAGTTCTATTGTTGCATTATTCCATATTTTAAAAGGTTAATATTAAAATTCATTAAATATAGCCACTTAAAATATGCTTAAATAAGAAAAAGTGAGAGAACAAAAAATAAGAGATGATAGAAGAATACTAAGGCTAGTAATCAAAATGCACATCGTGAAATACTAAATACTTGCTAAAGAAGACTCATGAATAAGATTTGAAACATGTTTTTCCTTCAGAAAAATATGAGAATCAATTATCTATAAGATTTCACAGGGAACCCTAGGTGGCTCAGTCAATTAAGCATCTGCCTTCAGCTTAGGTCATGATCCAGGAGTCCCGGATTGAGCCCCATGTTGGGCTCCCTGCTCAGTGGGGAGTCTGCTTCTCCCTCTGCCCTTCACTAAGCTGATGCTCTATCTCCCTCTCTCTAACTCTCTCTCAAATAAATAAATAAAATAAAATAAAGATTTTACAAAAAAACAAACAAACAAACAAACAGATTTTAGAAGTAGCAAAGCAATGGGTCCTGGGGCAAGAAAACTTCATTTTTTGAAAATAAAATAGTAACAATTTTTTTAAATTTTGAAAATGCTTATGGTAAACATGAATTACAACCAATATTTTGATAACTTTTAAAGAACACAATTTTTTACATTTTTAACAACATAGAACATTATATCTTGTGAATTCTTTCCTTGTTAATTTTCACTATATTAATCTTTCTTTTTTTTTTCTTTAAGATTTTATTTATTTATTTGACAGAGAGAGATCACAAGTAGACAGAGAGAGGCAGAGAGGGAAGCAGGCTCGCTGCCAAGCAGAGAGCCCGATGCGGGACTCGATCCCAGGACCCTGAGATCATGACCTGAGCCGAAGGCAGAGGCTTAACCCACTGCGCCACCCAGGCACCCACTATGTTAATCTTTCAAAGTGAAGAAGTATAATAATTAAGTTTCTTGGAAAAGCCCAAACTAAGCTTCATAGATCTACCATCTTGTATTTATTTTTACTATTAAAGGTAGCATAGTATTTGTAGAAACTTCATAAAGTACAGATTACTCAAAAGGAAAATAAAAAATTGTCAACTAATAACCTTTTTTGAAATCCCTAAAAAATTTTGTAACCAGTGCTTTGCTCTTAGATTATAAACTATTTCTTATTCATGAATATATTTTCATGTATAATATATATGCCTTCCCACAGGCAGCTTCTATAATAATATATAAGAAATATTCCTCAGACACAAATATTTGTATATATTCCATTTTAAATTTTCAAATAATTCAGCATTCTACTATTACTGAATCCTCTCCATACTACATACTTTTGTTTCAATAGTTCACTATTTTAAATACTTTATTATGCAAAAAATAAAAACTTATTTGGATACACCTTTATATTAAGCTGTAGAATAATTAATATTACAGAGCATGTACACTTGAAGTAATTTGACCTATCTAGAATTGCCCTCTATAAAATTGTACTAATATACATTTTTGGCATTTTACGATTTTGCCTCTCTTCAAACCTAACTTTCTGGCTTCATGCAATTCTCATTCTATGTTGTTAGGAGCTGCACTTCATATGTGCATCACATTTAAACCTTTAAGGTCCCAGGATCCACATTAACTTTTTTCCGTACTTTCAAAAAAAAATGCCTTCAAACTGATTTATAATTGCTATTATAAATTGAATGAAAATGTACTAATTAGCTCTCCAAGATTCAAACAAATTGTCAGTTCCTTCAAAAAAGTAGTTTGCTGGATTATCTTTTGGTTTGCATTAAATACAACAATCAATTTGGGGATAGTTGATAGCTTAAAAATCCAATACAAGAACATGGTATATCTCTCCATTTATTTCTGTGTTCTTCATTTTTCAGTAATATTTTGTAGTTGTTGGCATATTACTCTTGCAAGTGTTTTACTAAATTGATGTCCAGACCTGATTTGCTTTATGAACCAACTGAGGATGGTATTTTCCAACTTCAAATTACAAATTGTTCTTGATTAATTTTAAATATAGCTGTTTTTTTAAAAATACTGGCCTATATTATGTAATCTTAACTACTCTAAAGATTTTAGAAGCTTTTTTTACTGTTTTTTCGTTAGAAGTCTTAGCAATTTTTATATATGCAAATATGCCATCTAAAAATTAAGACAATTTTATTCTATCCATTTCCTGTTTTTTTAATATTTTTTCTATTATACTAGCCTTACTATACTAGCTAAGACTGACAGTGCAATGCTCACTAGAAGCGATAAAAGCAGATAGGTCTCTTTTTTTGTTTTCCCTTCGTTTGGAGAAACTCATTCCACAATCATGAAGTATGATGTTATTCTTTTATTTTTAATATATGGTTTTTATTTGATTGAGAAAAGCCTTCTTTTCCTGGATTTCTGATAATTTCAAATACTTATGATGCTGAATTTTGTTAAATGTTTTTTCTGCACTGTTGAGAGGATATGTTTTCTTACTTCATTTTAAATTTTATTAACATTGAGAACTATATCAATTGATTTTTAAGTGTTAACAAATTCACATTATTACCAAACCCCACTTGATCGTATCTTCTTTTTGATGTTTGATGTAATTTGTTGCTAATAAGTTGCTCAGCATTTTTGAGTCTATATTCCAAAAGGATATAACTCTGTAGATTTTTTCTCCTATTGTTTTAGATCTGCTATCAGTGTTTTAATTTTAGTTTTTGAGTCTTCTTTTTGAGTGTAGATTTTGGTGTCATTATATAATTAAGAAGACATTTTCTGATTTTCTGTATGCTGATACTGTTTGCATAGGATTGAAAGGTTTTTTTGTTTGTTTGTTTGTTTGTTTTTTTAAATAAGACTTCATGTAGTTCACAATTAAAACTTTCTGGATCCAGTGTCTTCTTCATTTCAAGGTTTATTATTACAAGTTCATTTTAAATTAGATATGTTTTGGATGCCTGGGTGGCTCAGTTGTTAAGCATCTACCTTTGGGTTCTGGGATCAACCTCACATAGGGCTCCCTGCTCAGCAGGAAGCCTGTTTCTCACTCTCCCCTGCCCCCTGTTCATGTTCCTTCTCTTGCTGTCTCTCTCTGTCAAATAAATAAATAAAATCTTAAAATAAATAAATAAATAAGACATGTTTATTGGTCTTTTCTTTTTTATTTTTAAGCCCATTTTGGCAATATGTGACTTTCAAGGAAGTTGTTCATTTTCTGTCTAAAGTTCCAAATTTATTGTCATAAAAATTTTAAATAATATATCCGTATTATTATTTAAAGTTGTCAGATCAACACTGATGTCCTCTTGCTCAATCTCCATTTCAGCAAATTGTTTCATTTCTCTTTTCCAGTTTGCTAAGTCAAATGACCAAGTTTTATTTATTTTTTCAATTGATTGAGAATTTTGCTGATTTGAGCTTTATTTCCTCCTTCCTTCTATTTAATACGTGGGATGGTGATATCAGTCAAAGGCCTTGTTTTCTCTCTCTGCTAACCATTTTCACCCAACTGAGTTAGCTAAATGAGGTTTTTCTTTGATCACATTTAATGTACAAAAGTGTGCTCTAGTCAAAGTACTTTGGAAATATTCAAAATGAAAAAAATCTTGGATTTTTCAATGCTAATTAAAGAAAATCTCACAAAAAAAAAGAAAAAAATCTTCAGTTAAGCAAATTGAAAACATAAAAGGCTAAAATATTCAGTAATTGAGTTAGTCTTTGACAATCTGTCAGCATCCCACATGTCCCATCATATCACACTATGTATTGTTACTTCTCTTCTCATTACCTCTTCTTCATCAGAAAAGAATTTAACCACTTACACTTAACAATAAATGTCTCCTTCTTTTAAAATATAATATAAAATGTAAAGAAACATAACCTTATCTCCATCAGTAAAGAGACCTAGAAAACAGACACAGCCTCAAAAGTAATCATTTCACATTTAAAAAAAAAAATCTGACATGGCTCACTACTATGGTTGTTGAGTATGGGTTGCTACTGTGGCTCTCTAGTATACTCCAGTATGATCTGATAAAGGGTTTTCATTTTACATTAGAAAGGTGTTGCTTTTCCCGAATACAGAGGATGGGCTACTATAGAACAAGTCAAAGTGAATATGAATGATGGCCTTCTGCATACTGTGAGTTATTAATATAATAACATGTATAGTAGAAGGTCCATTGTGCGTAGTCAAATGGCAGACCTGCACTCCTAATTTCCATATTTTCAAAAAGGTGTCCCCATGTAGTTGGTATATAGGGTACATGGGATAATATGATAGCTAAGAGGAAAACTATGGGACAAATTCACTTGAATGTGTCCTAATTGTTATATAAACAAATTAATGATCTGCACCTACCCTGTTTGGATAAAATAGCTACAGAGAGAATAACTATTAGAACTCTGGTTTTGTGGGGTGCCTGGGTGGCAGTGTGTTAGAGCCTCTGCCTTTGGCTCAGGTCGTGGTCCCGGGGTCCCAGGGTCCACGTCTGGCTCTCTGCTCAGCAGGGAGCCTGCTTCCTCTTCTCTCTCTACCTGCCTTTCTGCCTACTTGAGATCTCTGTCTGTCAAATAAATAAATAAAATCTTAAAAAAAAAAAAAAAAATGAAACAAGATGGGATTGGGAGGGAGACAAACCATAAATGACTCTTAATCTCACAAAACAAACTGGGGGTTGCTGGGGGGAGGTGGGATTGGGAGAGGGGGAGCGGGCTATGGACATTGGGGAGGGGAGGCGAACCATAAGAGACTATGGACTCTGAAAAACAACCTGAGGGTTTTGAAGGGTCAGGGGTGGGAGGTTGGGGGAACAGGTGGTGGGTGATGGGGAGGGCACGTTTTGCATGGAGCACTGGGTGTTGTGCAAAAAGAATGAATACTGTTACGCTGAAAAAATTAATAAAAAGGGGGAAAAAAAAATAAAATCATTTAAAAAAAAAAAAAAAAAAAGAACTACGGTTTTACAAAATCACTTGACTCTCAAATTGAGTATTAAAACAAAGGGTATTATATTCTCATTAGCAAAGAATACTCTTTCAGATAAATAAAACGATCCATTACTTAATCAATTACAATTATTCTTAAAATAGATATCAAGATCACACCAGACCGAAAATTAGAACTTGGGTTCCTTGCAGTGTTTTATTACAGGCCAAACTAAATATTATTAAGGTAATATATTACTTAAAATAATTGCCCATTTGTATGTGATAATAATGTACAGTTATATAGTGAATTAGTTTGTACCATATAGCTGAGTAAATATAACTAATACTAGAAAAGTTGTAACATACCTAGCATCAAATGAAGATACAGAAATCAGAAAATTCAGTATTGATTACTTGGATAAACCTTAGTTATAAAAAATATTAGTTGCATTATTTTACAGAATCCCAAGCTTTGTGGAATGTAACCATTATGTTAAAATTAGCTGTCTCAATAAAATAAAATAGAACAAATTTAGAGTAAAATTATATTTTGATAAACTCAGAAACATTAAAATTTTAAGACTAGGTAATTATCAAGATGAAATTATCTATATACAAGTGCTAATACTAATTGAGAAACAAAAATTGTACACGTAATGATAATGAGTTGTTAGATTTGTAAGTGTATATTCTTAAAATTGGTTTGTTACAGAAAATTGATTGTTCCACTTTCAGTTAGAAAGTGATTTTTCTGATCTTCCTTATAAACATCAATGTAAATTCTGTGTGTAGAATCCCTCACTAGCAAAAATGTATTCAGATTCCAGAGTCTAAATTTTGCCCTTGCATACATGCAAATTATTCATTTACAAAGCTTGAATTAAGAAGATTATAATTTAAAGTCAATGACAATATTGTTCTTCTATAGAAACAAAAAGTAAATACAACTTTGGAAAAAGTATAAAACCATTGGAAAAGTCTTTACTTTTTCTTTCCTCCCTTTTTTCTTTCCTTCCTTCCTTTCTTCCCTCCTTCCTTCCAGTAGTTACAATGTCATTAAAGAAGATTGTACTTTACACCTGTGCACTTAACAGATGAGTCTCAACCTAGACGTCTCAGGAATCATCACCTCAGGTCAAAGATTCACACAGACCAACCTCCTAATTTGCTGTCAAGTTCTGAGTCATGTTCCATTGTCTTCATGGTCTTCTGGCTCTATGATGTGAGGTAAAGGGCATTGAGGAGTAGGGAAACATGTCTCCTGCAAATGCAATAGTCATATTCAATAGTCATATTAAAGGAACTTCAACCATGGTGATATGAAGAGGCTGGTGAAATCCTTTCTGTGAAAGGAACTGTAAAAAAAAAAAATAATAATAATGACCAAACCTATTGTTTTCAGGTTCTAGAAATAGACCAAAGGCAGACAGCAAATTCAGAAATATTTATTCCTGGAATAATAATAGATCCTCATGAACGAATCACATTAGTTTGTGGCTTTCTCACCAAAGTCCCCTTCTATTCCTCCATAGCTGATGTAAATTATGGTTTTACAAGGATGTGGCTGGTACCCTAAATAATCAGCTTTGCCCCCAGAGTGAGCAAAATGGATCAGCGTCCACGCAAAACCCTATAGCTTTGTCCTCTAATAGTGGTGAATTTGGTGAAAAACAAGTGGGCAAAACCCAAACATTTTATAGACTGTAGTTATGGTTTTGGTTGCAGTAGGGCAGACAAGCCAAAAATTTAATAAGAAGACCCTGAAATGAAAGAGCCATATGGTCTCCGCACAAACCTAGTTACTGAGAAGCTACAGACATGCCCATGAGACACCCAAGAGGACTTGGTGGAAAGTAAAGGCCTTGAAGACTTGCTAAGTGGCTGACTTTTGCATGTGCTCCCCAGCCTACTGGGGACTGACCAGCAGAGACCGTAAGTCTTACAGGCTTGAGGTGTGGGAGTACTAACTGCCCAAATTGTTGACTGAACACTTAACTACATAGATATAGGAATGAGTGCTTGGAAATTAGGTTAAACATTACAAGGAGAATATAAACATCAAGCAGAAACCTCAGTGGGCATGTACAAACTGGGAAACAGTCCAGGAGCTCAGAGTAAAAGAGAATATGTGACCCGTAGTCGGTGAATTGAAATGAACTCTGAGTGGGCCTAGTTGTTGCCCTTATTACACAAAAGTTCACAGACATCTATGAAAAATATGTTCAAAATTTTAAGAGAAGCTATGCTTAAAGGATAATTTATTCTAAACATATATTTTTCAAAAGTTGTGCTTAAAACAGCATAAAAAGCTACACAGACTTTATTAAACCAGTAAATGAAATTATTTTAAAATATGTACATTTAAAAAAATTAAAGTGATAATGATAAGGGGAAAAGACAGTAAACATGTTTCAGATGAATAGGTTATATGTTCCATGTCATTTTTCAATGGCATAATATTAGATGATACACTGGAGGGGAATTTTATTTTTATAATACTTAAACTCTTCCTCCATGAGTTTGAAAAATGACTTCTAAATTATATGAAAAATATCTGCTATTAAAATTAGGTCACTCTGTTTATGATGATCACAATCCCATTATTTTTAGTACTAATTATATTTTATTTAAACAAATTTCTTTTTGGTTATTTTACCAAAAATTACATTCAGGGAACTTACTTGATAAGAAATATTATATAGATTAGAACAGACACATGCCATTAAATGAAAGACTAAAAAGTAGAACAACCTCTGTGGAATTAAAATTTGAATGAGTAATTCACCAGCTGTTATTATTACAGATCAAATATGTGTATTTCAGTGGAAACACTTGGGATTTCTAATTGTTCACAGTCAAATTCCATTTGATTTCCTTAATCTATTTTTCTTCTTTGATCTCCCATAATCTGCAGTACTGTAATAGTGGCTTTTATTAATAGCAATTTTTCTCAACTGAGGGGAATTAATATCTAAACATCTGAGCTTTCATATAAGAATATAAAATTGTCACAGCTCTGAGTGAAATCTCTTTCTTTTGCATAGGTACAATTCTTTAAAAAAAAAAAGGTTACAGTACTTAAAATACACTATTTACTTTTTTTTAAATTTAATTTTATTTTTTTCAGTGTTCCAAAATTCATTGTTTATGCACCACACCCAGTGCTCCATGCAATACATGCCCTCCTTGATACCCACCACCAGACCTACCTAACACCCCACCCCGATCCCCTCCAAAATCCCGTTTCTTCCACAGTCTCTCATGGTTTGTCTCCCCCTCCAATTTCCCCCAACACACTTCTCTCCCATGGCCCAATGTCCTCAGTGTTATTCCTTATGCTCCACAATAAGTACACTATTTACTTTTAAGAGATAGCATTTCATATTTTGCCAGGACACATCTGCTTGAAATTACTTTAATCAGTAACAATATATTTTTAGTCTCTCCGAACCATGCTGTAGATTGTGATTTCTAACCTGAGGGTTTTGAAGGGTCAGAGGTGGGAGGTTGGGGGAACAGGTGGTGGGTAATGGGGAGGGCACGTTTTGCATGGAGCACTGGGTGTTGTGCAAAAAGAATGAATACTGTTCCGCTGAAAAAATAAATAAAATGGAAAAAATTAAAAAAAATTAAAAAAAATAATGCTTTAGATGAAATGTTAAAGCATCAATGCCTGGATTAAGATAACATGATTTAAAATACAAGAGTTTTATTATTATGGTTTTAAAAAACACAATTATGTATTGGTTTTTACTTACATTAAGAAAATCTCATTTACAGAGATTTACAGATTCTAAGAAATTTTATGAATAAAGATATAATTGTTTTATGATAGGAAAAAAAAATAACAAAAAAGTATAAATAAGTCATCTGTCTTTCAGGAGTGAGATAGACTCTGATTCTGAGGAGAGTCCATGAACCAAAATAGCATCAAAACCTAAATAACTACTGAAGGCAGTGAATATATATAATTAAATTTTATTTTTTAAGGCTGTTCATAAACTATGCCTTTAGAGTTAGTCTCTATCAATGGCCAAGTTACGATAAGGTGGGGTCTTAATATTTTAAGTAGCGTTAAGATTGGAATCACTGGGGGTTCCTGGCTGGCTCAGTGGATTAAGCCTCTGCCTTCGGCTCAGGTCATGATCCCAGAGTTCTGGGATCGAGCCCCGCATCAGGCTCTGCACAACAAGGAGCCTGTTTCCCCCTCTCTCTCTGCCAGCCTCTCTGCTTACTTGTGATCTCTCTCTCTCTCTCTCTCTCTGTGTCAAGTAAATAAATAAAATCTTAAAAAAAAAAAAAAGAAAAAAGATTGGAATCACTGGGGGGTATGCTAAAAGAAAAAAATCATGTCAAATATACCTCATGGCACATTATATTTACCACGCTCATGGCTTGGGTTAATTTACTTCATTGAACAGGACTCTGAATACACAAATGCAGAAATGTTTGCTTTCTGAGGCTGAAGAAATTAGAAATCATGGATTATGACCTGGGGTTGACTACAATTCTTTACTATTTATTGGTTTTCTTGAGATATCCTTGACTTCATTAGATTCACAGGTAAAATGTATATTTCACAATAATGTATACATTCATATTCAACCAGAAAAAATAAACTATACGTATACATTCAGAAATTGGCAATGAATTCAAGCCTCAGGACAAAATAATAAACTAATTTTATATTGACTGAACATAAGTATAATGCTTTTGTCCACCAAATATCAGCAGATGGTGTTTTTTCTTTAGCCATAACAGTGCTACTGCATAAGCTAATGTCTTAATGCCAAATGTACCTTATATTTGACTGTCCCCATGCAACTAATATGACATAGGCAAATGTCCTATTAATGAGAAATTATGAGATGATTTATTTTAGAGGTTTGGACTAGATAAAGGGTAGATTTGCTCCATACAATTTGGTCTAAGTAGGGCTTAGCTTTAGAGTGCGAGCTTCTTACAGGCTAGAAAACACCACTTTGGTGAAGATGTTGGATGAGAAGCATACAGGAGGGCATGTTCACCAAAACTAATTGGCCACATTGCAGTCAACTCAGCTGGAGTTTCCATTATAGTGCCTCTGTGGCAGAGGATCATATCTCTAAAAGTGGATTAAGATAAAGTTCCTGGGGATTCAATAAGTTGACATGTGTAAAGCCAGAGTTAAAGACATAGTTAAAGTTACTTACCCTTTATGAGCAAAGTATAAAATCTGTTTTTAAGGAGCTAGGACTTTAGTTTTGCTGACAAGAATGTATTTTTTCCTAGTCCAGTCATGAACCTTTAGTGTAATTCTTAGAAGAAAATACCTTAGAGTTGCTTTGGAGGATTAGCTGGGTTGTTTTCAATCTCTTCTGGATAGGTATTCAATATGGAGAATCCTCTGCACAATATAGAGGAATTTCTCTCCAGGAAGGGTTTTATACTCTTGAAGAGCAAACATCCAGTTTCAACAATGGAACCTTCATGGCTCAAGGATTGACTTACACCTGCAAAAATACTGTAGTAACTTCCTTTGGGATCTTAAAGTATACTCTGATTTTTACTTGTTTGTTTTATTTTTTAAAGATGCCCTCTTATTAGCAGCTCTAAAATTTGAGTGTTAAATGAGTTCTTTTTTCTTCCTAGCGCTTATGATTACTTCCAGACTTTTACTTGTATTATCATTAAATTTCAAAATGTATATGACCTGTAAACATGCATGTGTCTCTCTACTTCCCATTTTCTTTGAAAAATAGTAAATACTCCTTTAAAAATATTCATGTGATGTCATGAATAATATAATGCTCTTGTCACCTGGGAAGTGTCAGGCAAAAAAATTCAAACTTACAGGAATAATAGGTCCTACATTTAAAATCTGCATTCTGTATATAAAATTGAAATAATCAGATGCAAAATGCAGATCTCAAGATTCATAAATCATTTAAACTCTTCCAATAAAAATAATTTCTCACTTAATACTTTGGACAGGTAGGTTCTTTTAGCCAGGCGTACCAAGGAATTTGAGGTAGTTTCACCTATAATAATGCATATAAACTTCATTATTAGGAAGTCTCAAAGTATACAGATAACAAAACATATTAATATTAGGAGATTCCCTGTTATAAATGTCTGCTCTGGAAAAAAGCCTAAGGATATGGCTGGAAACCACGTGCTGAAGAGATTAGCCTTGTGACACAAGTGGACCCACTCACTCAACCACCTCCTCTAAGCAAAATGGCAAGATGGGATTATCCAGGAAAGATCTGAAGAGGAACCTCTTATCTAATGACATTGCCTTCTGTGACATACACAGGAGACAAGGTTTTTGAGAATTTTATGTCATTAAAAATACAAGTATTTTTACTAGTAGAATGGAAAGGGACAGAAGCATGAATTAAGAAAATGATGTCAAAATTCCAAAATTCTATAGGTAGAAACAGCTGATAGAGCTACTATCAACAACAAACCTGTGCTTCCTTTCAAGAAAAAGGAAAACAAAACAATACAAAATAAAACCCTGAGGGCAGATCCTTGAACCCAAAGAGCAGAGTCCTAGGTGAAAAGACAGGGCCTGGTGCATCCAGGTGTCCAGAGGGCAACACCACAGGCCTATAGAGTGGAACACTGAACCACAGCAAATTATTCTCAAGCCTTAAACCCAATTTGGATAATGCTACATGATTTTAAACTTGCTTGAGGCCCATGACTCCTCTATTCCTCCCCCACCCCCCCCTTTTTTTTTCTCTTTTGGAAAGCGAATGTCTGTAACTGTTAGCCTTTGCCTGTCTGTGCCACCACTGTATTTTGAAAGCAGATAACCTGTTCTCTAGTTTCACAGGTCCACCAGTGAAGAGGAATTTTTCCTAGATCATATTGTCAAAGATACTGTCAAAGATCCTAGATCATATTGTCAAAGATAAAGCCATACACTTTTTAAAGTGTTAAGGCCAGATTTGATCAGTTGCAATTATTACAATAGAAAAAAAAATAGTTTGGCACAAACTGAACTGAACTGAACTTTAATTTGTGTAGAGGTTAATGCAGATTAAGGGAGTAGGGACTGGGGCAAGTGAGGGCTCAACAAAGTCAGTGAAGTAGAAAAGAAATAATAATAATAATAATACAAAAGGTTAGTCAGTGTAAATGTGGTTAGGCCATTTGTGTTTGCTGACTGGAAATGATCAAACTTCCCACAGAGAATATGAGACAGAGGCCCTCTCCTCAGACATAGAATAAACAGTAAATTTTTTTAGAAGCCTTATTTCTTTTTTCAGACATGTTAAGAGAGGCTAGAGTTATTTTCAGTATGCAGCCTTGAGCTCTTAGAAACTGCTAATGTTTTTTCAAGTTTCATAGACCTAAGGTTGAGGTCTCATTGAGAAGAGGTCTCAGAGGACCCTGCCTTGTCTGGTTGTGGAGAGACTTTTTGGGTATTGACCGAGATTTCGTATTGATCCATATTTGATTCAGAGGATTTTAAAAATGAGATTTGTGGCTGTTGAGCTAATAGCATTCACATGAAATATTTGCCTCAGAGTTGATGCTATAATAGGACAAGACTAATAGGGATATCGAAATGAGGTAAATAATTTTTGTATGTGGGACAAACACAAATACTTGGGTGCCAAAGAACAGACTTTGGTAGTCTTAATGGTGGTGCAAAAAGATATGTCCATATGTTAATCCTTGGAAACTGTGAATCTTATTTTATATGGTTAAAAAAAAAGGTAGATATAGATACAGATATAGATACAGATATGTATTTTTAAAAAAGATACATATTTTAAAAAAGATATGTATTTATAAAAATTTTTTAAAAGATTTTTTAAACATTTAATTCATTTATTTAGAAAGTTTTATTTTATTTTCAGAAAGATTTTTTTTTTTTCCCTTTTTATTTATTTATTTTTTTTTCAGCGTAACAGTATTCATTCTTTTTGCACAACACCCAGTGCTCCATGCAAAACGTGCCCTCCCCATCACCCACCACCTGTTCCCCCAACCTCCCACCCCTGACCCTTCAAAACCCTCAGGTTGTTTTTCAGAGTCCATAGTCTCTTATGGTTCGCCTCCCCTCCCCAATGTCAGAAAGATTTTTAAAAGATTTTATAGATATATAGATATAGATATATATGTACTTTTTAGAAGACTTTTAAAAAGATTTGAGAGAGAATGAGCATGAGTGATGGGGTGGGGCAAAGGAAGAAACAGACCCCCTGCTGAGCCAAATGTGGGACTCCATCCCACATTTGGACCCGGAGATCATCCCATCCCAGGACCCGGAGATCATGACCTGAGCTGAAGGCAGATGCTCAACTGACTGAGCCACCCAGGAGTCCCTAGGTATATGCATTTTAAAATGTGATTAAGTTAAAGATTTTGAGAGGAAAAGCTTATTCTGGATTACCCAGGTAAGCCATGAATCCAATGACAAATCTGAGTAAGAGTAAGGCAGAGTAAGATTTGATGGAAATTCAGAGGAGAAGATATACACCCACAGAGGGGAAGGCCATGTAAAGACAGGAAGAGACTTCAGTGATATCACTAAAAGCCCAAGGAATAGCAAAGAGTGGCAAGGAATGCCAACAGCCACCAGAAGCTGAATGAGGCCAGAAATAAATTATTTCTTCATGTATTTGGAGGAAGTACATCCCTGACAACACCTTCATTTCAGACTTCTGGCCTCTAGAACTATGAGAGAATAAATCTATGCTGTTTAAAGCCAACAATTCTGTGGTAATTTGTTAAAGAGTCACAGGGACCTAATGCAAATTCTCTTGCTAACACAGATATGACCATGCTAGTCTTCTCACTCTTCACCCTTAAAAAGTGTCTGCTAGTGATGGTCTTGTCATCTATAAATAGCTGTATTAGTTTCTAATAGCAATTACATAAACATACTCATATAAATACAGACACACACCCTCCTTCCCTTTTTCTCTCTTTCACTCTCCTATATGAATGTATAACACTTCAAATTGTACTGTTAAATGGGAATGAGTTCAAGTCATGAGAAATCTAAAAATGCTTGTGGCAAATATATATACACATTTGAAGTTGAAAAGAAAAAACTTCCTTGGCTCAAATATTTTCTAAGTTTAAGTTGTTTTTTGTTTTTTTGTTTTGTTTTGTTTTTTGAGGTTTTGTTCTTTTCCCAGAATGTAACAGATATATTATATTCCAAATGACAACTTAAAAATGAATTTTCCTTGGAATCTATGAATAGTTCATTAAATTGCCCACAAGTCCTATTTTATGTAATATATGTAATATATAAATTATAATATATATATAAGTTAAAATTGATCCTTAAATGAAAAAGAGTAATCTTTATCTTAATCTATAGCAGGGAAAGGAATTCAAGCACACTGTGTATTATGGAAGATCTTTTATCTTCTTTTCCAACTTTTCCATCCTTCTCAATATCATCTTTTGATGTATCTTAGTATCTCTCACTTATTGGCAATAACTTAATACAGCTGCATACAATTGACCAGAACAGCACTACCTGTCAACTTGATCTAATTGATTTTTAAAAAATACTCCATCCAACAATAGCAAAATGCCTATTCTTCTCATACGCACATGGAATAATCACCAAGACAGACTGCATTCTGAGCCATAAACACACTGTAATAAACTCCCTAGAATAGAAATCATACAAAGTGTGTTGTTCTCAGACCACAATGCAATTAAACCAGAAATCAATAACAGAAAGATAGCTGGAAAAAAATCCCAAAATATTTGCAGAATAACAACACATTTCTAAATACACATGAATCAAATACCTTTCTCAAGTGGAACTAAGTGAAAATGAAAATGGAATTATTAAGTTTGTGGGATGTGGTAAAAGCAATACTGAGAGGGAAACTTGTGGCATTAAATGCAGTTATTGGAAATAAAGAAATGTCTAAAATCAATAATTTAAGTTGCAACTTTAGGAAACCAGAGAGAGAAGAGCAATTTAAGCTTAATTTGCACAAGAAAAAAAATTCTAGAAATCAATGGAATTGAAAACACAAAAGCATTGAGAAAATCAAGGAAACAGAAAGGGCTCTTTGTAAGGATCATTCAAATCAATAAGCTCTAGCCAGTTTGACTAAGAAAAAAGAGAATATACTTATCAATATCAGAAATGAAATAGGGATATCCCTATCTTGCCATAACAATTAAAAATATAATAAAGAGATATTATGAACAATTCTGGACCACAAATTTGATAACTGAGATGAAATGAACCGTTTTCCTGAAACACATAAACTATCAAAATACACATAAAGAAAAAAGAGATAATCAGAATTAACCAGTATCTATTAAATAAGTTGAATTGATAATTAATAACCTTTCAAATAATCCAGTTCCAGAGCTTTTCACTAGTGAATTCTAACAAATATTTAAGGGGGAAGAAATGATACCAATTATCTACATCTATTCCATAACTCATTCTATGAGACCATTGTTACCTAAATTCCCAAACCAGATAAAGCTATATAAGAAAAAAATAAACCTGGGGCACCTGCATGGCCCAGTCGGTTAAGCCTCTGCCTTTGGCTCAGGTCATGATCTCAGGGTCCTGGCATCTAGCCGGGCATCCGGCTCTCTGCTCAGCGGGGAACCTGCTTCCTCCTCTCTCTCTCTGCCTGCTGCTCTGCCTACTTGTATTCTCTCTCTCTGTCAAATAAATAAATAAAAATCTTTTTAAAAAAAATTCTAAAAAGTAAATAATTTAATCATTGATGAATATAGGTGCGAACGTCTTTAACAAACAATAATACATCAAATCCAACAATGTATTAAAAAGAAAGAATTATGTGCCATGGCCAGGTGTTCAAGATTTGTACCCTATTTGAAAATCAATCAATATAATCCTCTACATCAACAGGCTAAAGAAGAAAAATCATATGATCATATTAATGATGCAAAACATAAACTTCCAAACCCATTATTTTATTTTATTTTTTAAAGATTGCATTTATTTATTTGACAGAGAGGGAGAGAGCAAGCACAAGCAGGATAAGCAGCAGGCAGAGGGAGAGGGAGAAACAGGCTCCCTACTAAGCAGGGAGCCTGTTTGGAGTTTGGGACTTAATCCAGAACCCTGGGATCATGACCTGAGCCAAAGGTAGACATTCAACTGACTAAGCCAAACCCCTTATTGATAAAAACTCTTAATACACTAGAAATAAACTTTCTTCAAAATGACAAACTTCTACAATAAATGTATAATTAACATCATATTTAATCTTGAGAAACTACAATTCTTCCCCTAAGATTAGGAACAAGATAAGGATTTCCTCTCTTCTAGTCCTTTCCTTTCACCCATATTCAGTAAACATACTGTAAAATTGAGCTAGTGCAATAAGATTTTAAAAAATGGAAAACAAAAGCTATGTAAATAGGAAAGGAAGAAATAAATCAATTTATTCAAAGATAACATGATAGTCTATCTAGAAAATCCCAAAGAATCACCAAAAAAAAAAATTTATGAGACTTCATAATACATGAGTAGAGTAAGGTCCCAAGATACAATGTTAATATACAAATGTCAATTATTTTCCTGTATACCAATAATGAGCAATTGGAATTTGAAAATAAAAACATAACACCATTTATAATAGCACCAAAATATGAAATACTTAGGTCTTAAAATATATATCCAAAACCTATGTAGAGAACAATAACTACCTGATGAAAGAAATCAAATGAGATGTAAATAAATTAAAGACATGAGGTCATGGATGGGAAGTCCCAATATTATTCAACTCTCTATTTTTCCCAAGTTGATCTATAGGTTCAATGAAATCCTTATGAATACCAACAGACAATTTTGTAGATTTAAAAAGAAAATGAGGGACACCTGGTGGCTCAGTTGGTTAAGCCACGCCTTCAGCTCAGGTCATGATCCCAGAGTCCTGGGATCGAGTCCCTAATCAGACTCCTTTCTCAGCAGGGAGCCTGCTTCTCTTTCTGCCTCTGCCTGCCACTCTGCATGCTTGTGCTCTCTCTCTCTCTCTCTCTCTCTCTCTCAAACAAATAAATAAAATCTTTAAAAATAAAGAAATTTTTAAAAAAGAAAATGATTCTGAAGTTTATACAGAAAGCAAGAAGCACAGAATAGTCAACACAATATGGAAGAAAAACAAAATTGGAGGACCGACACTGATTTCAACTTTATAGCTGATAAAAATTTATCAGTATTGGTTCACTAATTGTGACAAATATACCATAGTAATATAAGGTGTGAATAACTTGGGAAAATGTGTTTGGGATATATGAGAACTTTTTGTACTATTGCCTAAGTTTTTCTATAAAGTTAAAAGTGTTTTAAAATACTAAAGTCTTTAAAAACAAATAAATCTACCGAGACAAAGTAAATTAATTCTTTCATGGGACTGTAAACGAGAAGAGGGAATAACTGATAATACCCATGAGGGATCTTTTTGAGATGCTGGAAATATTCTAAAAGTGAATTGTTGGAATGGTTACATAACTCTGTAAACTTACTATAAATTAATGCATTGTACACTTAAATGTGGTCAATTTGATTATAGGCTAATTATACCTCAACAAATCCATTAAAAAGAGAAATACATAATATGAGTACTGATATTAGAGGTAATGGTTAAGAGTCATGTACATTGAAGTAAATATTTTGGCTTTAGCTAAAGCAGGCAGCATAGGAAAAAAAAAAGAAAAAATTGAGTAAAAGAAAAATGAGGAATATTGATATTTAGAAATAGAAAAGGAGAAGAAAAACATCAATTTCTTTTACTATCAAAGCTGTCTTTTTAAATTAATATTAATTATCACTTCAAGGTTACTGAGAAGATGCATGTAATCCAATATGGCTTATTCTCTAAATACAGTTTTATTGATTTATCATAAATAATAATGGACCAACTAAATACCAAAGAAGCTTTCACTTGGCCCAAGACAAAACAGGTATCCTATTAAATGTTCTTTCTATGAATTGCAAATCCCTCAGGTGATCTCTTACACTTGTTTCTCTGGCTTATTTTGTGGAAGACCCTTATAGACCTGCTCCTAACTTGTAGGACTCCAGGCAAGCATATAGCACACCCAGGGATTTCTGAAGTAAGTTGTATGTGTCCAAAGCAGGCCCTCCAAAGCATGGGGCTAGGATGAGCCTGTCGTTATTTGAGGTAAATGTAAGTTATGACCCTTTGTTGTTCTAGATTCTTTGCTACAAAGTCAATGTTGGGGTCTTTCTTTTAAATCCTTTTTGGAATTGACTCATGACCATTTGCTTAGGAGGGGATATTGGAACAAGCCATACCTCTTCCAGTAGTTTCATTAGATTTTTGGTTTTGTATAATCATCTTTACTTACTTTCTATTTATCAGTTCTTAAAATAAAAATCATTCCAGTTTTTATAATAGCATCAGAAAAAAAATTCAGAAATGATCAGCATATGTCTGTGAATAAAATATGAATTTTGACTCAGACATCTTCATGTTAGTAGGGAAACCATTTTCTTTAGACAAGAGCTCCAATGTTTGGAGTTAGACAGGGTTGTCATCTACTAGGAAGGACTGCTAACTAGATTTAAGGGGACACAAAATAATTAGCAGCCTTGTTTGACTCATCAGTCTTAACTTACAGAGAAACAAAGATATCAACATATGGAGGCCAAAATATTATTTCCTTTTTGATATAGGCTAAGATGGAGGAGCAGTTCACATATATGGGAAAGTATTCTCCTAATCCTTACACCCTGAATTAAACAGATTTAAGGACAGATATAAAATTCGGGCATGGAGAAATTGATGAAAATAGGGACTTCAGATGGCAATGTTATTCCCAAGGAGAAGAGGAAGAATCTGGTGTACATATGCCCCATTTCTTCTCAAAACTCAACTTTTCATGTTATTTACTCTATTTTCCAAGGATGGGACAAAAAGAAAATAATCATGAGCTCTCTGCACATGGAAGGGAATATGAAGAGTATGTAACTAGAGTCCCTCATCTACGAAACATGGAAAGAAGTAGTTTATTAGAAATAGAAAAATGGACCCACTCGACTGTGACTAGATGGAATGAGACAAGTGAGATCAACCATGATGCAGGAAAGAAAGAAGGATATGTCTGGGCAGAGTATGTTTTCTTTTTCTTTTTCTTTTTCTTCCCCCCGCCCACGTAAATTTTTTTTTAAATTTATTTCTTTTCAGCATGACAGAATTCATTGTTTATGCACCACACCCAGTGCTCTATGCAGTACGTGCCCTCTATAATACCCAGCACCTGGCTCTCCCAACCTCCCACCCGCCACCCCTTCAAAACCCTCAGATTGCTTTTCAGAGTACATAGTCTTTCATGGTTCATCTCCCCTTCCAATTTCCCTCAATTCCCTTCTCCTCTTCATTTCCCCATGTCCTCCATGTTATTTGTTATGCTCCACAAATAAGTGAAACCATATGATACTTGACTCTCTCTGCTTGACTTATTTCACTCAGCATAATCTCTTCCAGTCCCGTCCATGTTGCTACAAAAGTTGGGTATTCATCCTTTCTGATGGAGGCATAATACTCCATAGTGTATATAGACCACATCTTCCTTATCCACTCATCCGTTGAAGGGCAACTTGGTTCTTTCCACAGTTTGACGACCGTGGCCATAGCTGCAATAAACATTGGGGTACAGATGGCCCTTCTTTTCACTATATCTGTATCTTTGGGGTAATTACCCAGTAGTGCAATTGCAAGGTAATAGGGAAGCTCTATTTTTAATTTCTTAAGGAATCTCCACACTGTTCTCCAGAGTGGCTGCACCAACTTGCATTCCCACCAACAGTGTAAGAGGGCTCCTCTTTCTCCACATCCTCTCCAACACATGTTGTTTCCTGTCTTGCTAATTTTGGCCATTCTAACTGGTGTCAGGTGGTATCTCAATGTGGTTTTAATTTGAATTTCCCTGACGGCTAGTGATGATGAGCATTTTTTCATGTGTCTGATAGCCATTTGTATGTCTTCATTGGAGAAGTGTCTGTTCATGTCTTCTGACCATTTTTTGATATGATTATCTGTTTTGTGTGTGTTGAGTTTGAGAAGTTCTTTAGAGATCCTGGATATCAACCTTTTGTCCGTACTGTCATTTGCAAATATCTTCTCCCATTCCGTGGGTTGCCTCTTTGTTTTGTTGACTGTTTCCTTTGCTGTGCAGAAACTTTTGATCTTGATGAAGTCCCAAAAGTTCATTTTCACTTTTGTTTCCTTTGCCTTTGGAGACATATCTTGAAAGAAGTTGCTGTGGCTGATATTGAAGAGGTTACTGCCTATGTTCTCCTCTAGGATTCTGATGGATTCCTGTCTCACACTGAGGTCTTTGATCCATTTTGAGTTTATCTTTGTATGTGGTGTAAGAGAATGGTCGAGTTTCATTCTTCTACATATAGCTGTCCAATTTTCCCAGCACCATTTATTGAAGAGACTGTCTTTTTTCCACTGTATATTTTTTCCTGCTTTGTCGAAGATTATTTGACCATAGAGTTGAGGGTTCATACCTGGGCTCTCTACTCTGTTCCACTGGTCTATATGTCTGTTTTTATGCCAGTACCGTGCTGTCTTGGTGATCACAGCTTTGTAATAAAGCCTGAAATTGGGTAACGTGATGCCCCCAGTTTTGTTTTTCTTTTTCAACATTTCCTTAGCAATTCGGGGTCTCTTCTGATTCCATACAAATTTTAGGATTATTTGCCCAGCTCTTTGAAAAGTACCGGTGGAATTTTGATTGGAATGGCATTAAAAGTATAGATTGCTCTAGGCAGTATAGACATTTTTTTTTTAAAGATTTTATTTATTTATTTGACAGAGAGAGATCACAAGTAGGCAGAGAGGCAGGCAGAGAGAGAGAGAGGAGGAAGCAGGCAGCGGCTTAACCCACTGAGCCACCCAGGTGCCCCCAGTATAGACATTTTAACAATGTTTATTCTTCCAGTCCAAGAGCATGGAATGGTCTTCCATCTTTTTGTGTCTTCTTCGATTCAGAGCATGTTTTCTAAACATGGGTAAGAGACATGGGAATAGATGTGAGTGGATACTAATATTAATCAGGAGAAAAGGATAACTCATTTATGGATAAAAAGAAAAATACACAGAGGGAAGAGTTGGGCCAAATATAAACTCAGTTTACTTTATAATTTTTCACATGCTCTTACTGGTTCACATGATATTTTTGGTGGAACAATACACTCTACAGAGGCAATTTTATATCAGTCTTTACAGTTTTAACTAGGTCACTGTTGATTATCTGAGAGAGTTCACTGCAAATCACTTTGAAGCTTTTTCCTCAGGGTTTTACCAGGGTGTACTCTGACAAGGAGTTTCTCCCTAATTACTATTCCATAGATTTGACTCTCTACTTCTTGCCAGCTGGTTTTCTTGCTACTAGATCTTTCTCCATCAAATATTTATTAGAGTCCACACTGTGTACAGGGCAAGTATAAAGTAAAGAAGAAGATAAGGAGTTAGTCAAAGAGGTGTGTTCTCAAATCCCATCAGGTTACCAGTCTGAAGTAGTCACAGGGCACATGGTGAAGGAAAAAACAAAAACAAAAATGCTAAAAAACCAGCTACATACACAATTGGATGTCTTAGACAAGCCAAAGCAAGTTATAGCTCCTTGTTCTTCTCCTCAAAGTTTTAATATGGTCATAATTTTCCCCTTGTCTATAGGGGTGAGTAATTTCTAGGTTCTGAAACAAATGCAAAATTGGAATGATTGAATTGTTATTTCAACCTGTTCTCAGTCCAAGTAACTAAGTGACTTTGTCCAGTTCATTGTTTACAAAGAAAATAAGGACTTGGTAATGGACAAAATAAGGCTCATTTAATGGGATTCTCTTTGTTTTTCCTTGAAAACAAATTCATAAACTTTCAAGTGTATTTAATCAATTTAGTATATTCTAAATTAAGATAGAAAGAAACATAAGATACAGTGGGAGAATGGATTATGAGGTTTTCCTCACATGGCCTGTTTTGCAAAATAAATTATTATCCACAAGCCAAATTAGTTTGATTTTGACAGATTACATTTTTTAAAATTATTGGTTAATGAAATTTAAGTTTAAAAAATACACCAAGTATCTGGTAGAAACAACTTAGCAAACTTAAATGTTCAATAACTGTTTGAAACATGTACTCAAAATCACTGTGCTCAAACTTAACTTTAGTAGGGGCTAGATTCAGAAAAAGATACACTTGGAAGTATTTTCTCTTTGCATTACAGTGTGAGAGGAAAAAACTGCCTGTATTTGAACAAGAATGTCACTCAGGATTCAAATTGTTTAAACTAGCCTGTCCTGTGAATGGGAGAGTCCTTCTACCCCTTCATGTCTGCCCTTTTGGAAGCTATGTGTTTTACCAAAGGCTTATTTATTTTACGAGAGAAAAATAGAGTGAGAATCAAAATACAGCAAATAGATTCCTAACCATTATTGTAAAGTGATGCAATAAAAGATTTATCAAATGCTTGCAAAGTACTCAGCACAGTAAGATGAGAGTAGGGACTTTGAGAATTCTCAAAATAGGAAATTCACAAATTAAACAATATCCATTAAATATAAATTGGACAGGCTTCAGTTGCAGGCATGATTGCTTTACAACTCTGGAAAATAGAGGATCCTGTAGTGAGACAAGAAGCAGGAGGATAAAAGCCCAAAGCAAATTTTCATCCTAGGAAGAAGCGGGTAGACCCTGCACTGTCCATTCTAATCTTAGAAGTGTTAAATAAAAATGTAAATATAGACCATGACAACAAGAAAACTAGGCAGTAGCCAAACTCAAGACAGAAAACTGCTGGGTTTGGGCATGAGTACTTTCCAGTATGAAACAGGAACCTTTACATGTATATGTGAAGGATTGAGCGCTATTAAAACTCATTGTTGTATAGGATAGGGAAACTTTATTTTTAACCTCTGAGGGTGTTTGGCTGGGCCCAAGAATTTAAACTGACACAAGACAGATTAACAGGAGCAAAGAACAAAAATTACTTTAATACAGGTTTTACATGACACTGAAGACTTCATAAAGAATAAAGACCCAAATAAGTGGCAAAAACCTAAATGTTTTTATATTAAGTTGAACAAAGAAAAAGTGGAAAAAATAACTAAATTATGTGGGAGGCAAGAATTATTTTAACAAGGTCTGTTTGTACAGAATTCTTTTGGTTTCAGTTTCCTGTTCTTGATGAGGAATATTTCTTTCCTCCTGGTATTGGGAGGACATTTTCCATATGGGGGTTTTATTTCCAGCTTTTAAGAAGAAAAAGGGGGGGGGTGACAGCACCCTTCATACTCCTGCTTTTTTTTTAAGTGCCTTTAAGTCAAAAGCATGTTTATGTTGAAAGGCATATTTTGGGATGGCATATTCCTGTTTACTTCAATCATGAGTATATGTTATGGAATTATGAAGATTGTTCAAAGACCAGTTATTTTAAAAATTGTATTTTGAAACTAGCATCTATTGTTATTTGAGGGTCTGTTTCAATTTTTCCCCTTTTTCGTTCTATTTTTTTAGTGCACCTGATTATTTTCTACTGAAAACCAGATATATAAAATATAGAAATATTGACTACTTGCATTAGTTCAGGTCCCTCCAAAAGCACAGGCAAGGCAAGAATTTTGAGGGCAAGCCGTTTATTTGAGAAGTCCAGAAAATGCCAGGAGAGGAGTGAGGAAGTCAGGGAGTAGCATGGAAAAAAGCAGCCAATGAAATATCTATTATCGAACTTATCACCACTATGGGAAAATGAAGCCCACTCCCTTTGAGGAGGTCTTGGAGTTGAGAGCATGCCCTTCAGAGACGTCTCACACAAGGGTCAAGGGAGTTAAAGCGTCTGCCATTACGCAAGGTCTGCTTATGATGCATGGAAAGTGATAAACTCCCCATCTTTGCTGGCCAGCCATGTTAATGCTAGACCACCTGGCTCTGGAAGCCACAGAAAGTCCTCAGCGAGGAGATGGAAGTTCTGGGATTTGGAAATGGGACAGGTAAATAGTATAGCAAAGGTCCAGGGAGATCGTGAGGAAATGACAACGGCTCTACAGTGATTCATCTCTTTCTTGAGAAGATGTACATTATCTTGTGTTAAGGTTTGGGGGAGAGTAAGTTCCTTCTGTCCAGGGACTAGGCTGGTTTTAGTCCTAGGAGCCTCAGTCTATCTTGAAAAGCCATGCTCAGAGATGTCATTGAGCTCCAGGGGTCACTCTTTCCCAAGATCTTCCTTGTTCCTGAACTCCCACTTCAGGCTTGTTAGTATCATGGCACTATTGAGAGCTCAGTTATGCTTTCTTTCTGCCACTTTCAACATGACACTTTACCCTCCTGGCTTATCCAAAATAATGCGCAAATGCCTTGGGGGGCAAACTGATGCTGAGTTTCAGTCTCACTTCTCTGCATTTCAACCCACTATTTTTTTTTTTTTTTAATTTTTTTTGGTCTTCTCAGTCCTGCAAGGAAGCCTAAATCTATCAGCTTTTCTGACTCTTAGCAGCATCCCACTGCCTGAGTTCTCAGCAAATGCTTTGAGAAGAAAAGCAGAACAGATGATAGGAGTCAAGATGGCCTCACCTTTGTTAATATCCTCCTTTCTCTGGGACCTGCTCAATGTTGGCTCAGTATCATACAGATTTTTTTCTCTCCCATTTTTTTTTTTTTTTCAGACCTTAAACCCTTACAAGCAAGCGACTCCATTATATATGGAACAGAAGACAAAGATAGCAGATGATAAAGAATTTTAAACTTTGGGGAAAAAAATAAATAACAGATAGATTACATACCGGGATGGAAAAAAGTAGGAAGAGAGTCCTTATTTTACATAAGGCCTTAATCATATTCTAAAGTTTCAATATGTAAACTCAAATCTATGTAAGTTATTTCTGACAAAGACTAACATCTTCCTCTACACAAAGTTTGAAATGAACTTCATGTCAATATAGGGCTCAAAAGCGTGATAATATTATTTTGAAATAATATGCACACAGATCTAGTCCTCTCTCTAAGGAGTATTTCTCAGAGCATGTTTGGGAACATATTGTCTTTTTCCAAGGTTGAGAAATCAATAGAAAAAGCAGCAGTTGCTTTTGGGATGCTTTGCTGACATATTAGCTTACATGCTTTCTCTGTCAAGAGACTGCAATCAATATTATATAGTTTTCATGGCAAGTAGATAATAATACATCATTAACAATTTTTGAAGGTAAGTAGATAATTTCAATTTTCACATTGAAAGTTGCAGTGTATAACAAACTGACAGGAGGAGCTAATTGTGATAAAATTTAGAGCTGCATCTATTTTCCTGCTTGTGACATTGAATTGTTAAGCTTGCTTCAGTACCTGTTTGTTTAATTTCCATTATCATGATTCCCAAGGGGATATTGCTATTTTGCAGGCCTCATACACACAATAACTAAAATCAGCCTTCGTGAAAAGGTTAAGGGTAGGGCAATTGGATTTCTGCAATACTGATTCAAGGACATATGATAGGGCAATGTCTTACAATTCAGTCTAAAAAGAATCAATACTGAATGTCCAGGTATTATACGACTCTGAATTGATAGAATTCTAAATATATCAGAGCTTCATTTTATAATATATTTCTCATAAGAATGAGCTTGATAAAAAGTCAAATTAGTAAGACAAAATCTCCAAGTTTATGTTCTCTGTCTAACCCGTCATTGGGCAGGAAGTCATCAGTGCTCATTGCCATTTTTATAGAAAAACTAGGCAGTGAGAGAATGGAAATTTTCTTGAATTGGTAGATAGGATTAGAAGAGACATCTGTGGTCCTATTACTTGTGTACAGCCATCCTATTGATGAGTTCTATGACCTTTAGCTAGTCACTTAGCACTTCTCTAAGCTTAATTTCCTTCCTGTGTATAAAAAAGGAACGACACTTGTAGATACTGTTATACCCGTGGATGAAAACTGCTCATAAGGGCAAAAAAGTATAATTAAGCCTTGGCATTGCTCCTTTAAAAATTAAAATTACATTAAAAATTAAGAAAGTCTTAAACAACCTTATCAGTACAGGACTGGAAAGAAATTAAGTATATTGTTTTGTCCCTAAAATCATCCCCAGAAGGTTAGTTGTGCCCCTTATTGCCAATGATATTTACTGATATAACTGATAGTGGATTCTTGCTGATCAGTCTCTTTCCATATTTATTCTGCATTTTAAATATCATTCCTAAAATAGGCATAGATTATTTTAGTTAAGCAAGAAGTTTAAACATGGTAGTTTATTCAAAATCCAAGAGATTCATAAAACAAAATAAGCAGTATGTATACAAAAACAGAAGCTGTATTCCTAATAACTTAGAAGCATGCCATTTACAGCATTTACCAATTATGCTAAAGTTTATTAAGCTAAATATCTGTGGCTTTTATTTCTTTCATTTTTAATTTGAGGAGTAAAATATTTACAAATTTTCTTTCATAAAGAATTATTTATTCACTCAGCAGTAACTTTTGAAGCTTATTTCCTATATTTCTGTTTCTTACACTTTCTGGGTTATTATAAAATTATTGATATTTTTCTATAAAAATCTAAACCTTAAATCCACATTAAATTTAAATGAATCAAAATAAAAATTTACATTTTATAATCAGATTCATTTTACATAAAGTGAAATAAAGATTTTATCTCATGTCTTTTACTCCTAACTCCTTTCTTCAATGTGCATAATCCAAAGAACTTGATGTACGACTGGGAAAAACATCAAAGATGTGCCTGATTTGAATTCAATTCATTAAATATCTATTGAGCATTTACTCTTTTTTACTGAAATTTTAAATGCATCCTTATACCGTATTTCACTTTAAAAAGAAAGAAAAAAACATCTGAAACTAACAAAATGATTTTTAACATGTAAAATATTTATATTTTGCTTAATTGATGAGCTCTTTTACACTTAAGGAAACAGATTTTAGACATAGAATTATGATGCAAGTATTTACCTCAGTGTTTCTCTGATGTATATGTGAAAAGAATAGCAAAATAAATTCTTTCTGATTTTCACTCTCATGCATAACTTTTTAAAGTCAGTTTCTGTGCTTTTCTATAAAATATACTCTACATTCCAAAGTATTAAGGGTTGATATTTTCTGGCATTTCCTTTTGAGACAGTGATGACTATTTCTTTATGCCAATCTACATGTGCAGTAGGATATGAAATTAACTGAATTAAATATTTAAATTGTAAAGAGAATAATTTGTAAGGTTATTAGTTGCTTTCTATTACTCATTCCCCAACATCCATAAGTCCAACAAACTGAATGAAGAGGATATTTTTTTAAAAATCTCTTTGAATTGATTTTGTAGGATAAAAAGTTACATAAAATCATTCAAATATTGCAGTGGTGGTGTTTTTTAAACTCTAAGAAAATAAAACACAACAGATGCTTTGTTCTTAATAAGCACAGTTTTAGGTGTCCAGCTTACTTAATAAATGGTAACCTAACCTACATTGGCAACCTTCTCTAGAATTCCTCAGAACGATTTTATCTATTTTGAGATATGGAACTTAAATCTAGGGAGTGCTTAGCCTTTGCTTATGTAGTTAGTTATAGTTATGACATTTGGTATTTTCTAATAGAAAATGCCCTCATCATGAACTATTTTTTTTTGTTCCTTTTTTTCTTTCTTTTTTTTTTTTTTTTAAGATTTTATTTTAAGTAATCTCTGTGCCCAATGTGGGGTTATAACTCACAACCCCAAGATGAAGAGTCACACACTCCACCAGTCGAGCTAACCAGGGACCCCTTGTTAATTTCAGATTTTATCAAAACACATGGCTTACACACAGTGATACTTTTGTTCTTTCTCTCTCTCTCTCTCTCTCTCTCTTTTTTTTTTTTTTTTTTTTGCATTACATACTATACATATTTTCTTTCATAGGGAGAATTAGGCACAGATTTTTCACTTGCAGTTACATTGTGTTCCACATTAAAACTTCAATCTTCTATACAAAATCCTTCTGCTTCCCCATCTAAACTAATAACACTTAATTGTTTCTGTTGTAAGGCCTTCTTTTTAAAAGGAGACTATTGGTTTCTTTCCTACTTCTTCATATTCTTCTTCACTTTTCTGTTCTTAGAACTTCACAGCTATGTTATGATAGCCTACCCCAAAACAGAGGAAACCATAGTTCTTACTGTAAGGACCTACTTAGCTAGAGGCTTCCATCAAGGTTAAAACAGTAACGTTTTCTTTAACTATCCCTGCTCCCCTTTCCCCAGGGGATTTACTTAAAAACAAGCCCCAGAGGGGCACCTGGGTGGCTCAGTGTGTTAAAGCCTCTTCCTTTGGCTCAGGTCATGATCCCAGAGTATTGGGATTGAGCCCCACTAGGGCTTTCCGCTCAGGGAGCCTGCTTCCTCCTCTCTCTCTGCCTGCCTCTCTGCCTACTTGTGATCTTTGTCTGTCAAATAAATAAATAAAATCTTAAAAAAAAAAAAAAGTCCCAGAAACCAGCTCCGGTTAACAAAGCCCAGATACAAGGGTGGGTCAGGCCAGGTGGAGACATCTGATCAGTGAGGGGTTGCATACTGTCTCCCTAGCTACCAAGGAGTATGGGCCCCGCTCTTTGGGAGACTTTTGAGTGCCAGTTCTAACCAAGGTGTGATAGGCTAGGTCAAATGTCTATTAGAGGGTAAATTGTAATTCAATTGGTCACCTAGCATCACTGTGCAGCTTTCTCTGTGTGTTACAATCTCATTGGCCACCTGTGCGTGGCCAGGCCTGACTGCATGGCCTTTGCCCTTAAAAGCTAGTCCGTGAAACAGAGAAGGTCCTCCCTCTCTGTAAGAGGTGTGGCCCTGGCTGGTCAGTTTGATTCTTGATGCTTGGCATGAAATAAAGCTTTGCTTGACCTTTGCTTTATATCAGTCTCACTCCTTTAATCACGGACCCACTATCGGGGCATAACACTTACAAGTAGTTAGAACATTATAAATTCTGCCTCAGCGGAAGTGAGATATCCTGCCCAAAACAGAGTTTTATTTTTTATTTTTTTTAAAGATTTTATTTATTGGGGCATCTGGGTGGCTCAGTCTGTTAAGCATCTGCCTTCAGCTCAGGTCATGATCCCAGGGTCCTGGGATCGAGCCCCGTGTTGGGCTCCCTGCTCAACAGAGAGACTGTTTCTCTCTCTCCCTCTGCTGTCTCTCTGTCAACTTGTGCCCTCTCTGTCAAATAAATTAATAAAAATCTTTTAAAAAACCCAGCATCATAAAAAAGAAAAGATATTATTTATTTGTTTGAAAGCAAAAGTGCGGGCACATGGGGTGGGGGAAGGGGAAGAGAAAGAAATCTCAGGCAGACCCACTGAGTGCAGAGCTTGCTCTGGGACGGGATTCCACCACTTTGAGATCGTGACTTGAGCTGAAACCAAAGAGCTGGGTGTTCAACTGACCGAGCCATGCTGGTGACCCCCAAAACTGTTTTAAAACTCTATTTCCTTCATGTTTTGAACAGTCAATCAATATTTTTGGATACAAGTAGCTGGTAATAAATAAACACGTGAGATGTTTTGTTAAACAAAGTTAAACAGACTTCTATTTCTAAGACATTTGAATATGTGACTCTGTACTATACATTTTTAAGTTACTATAGCCAGTATTTGTCATTCATCTTCTTTTAGAGAGAATATGTGTTTCTTTCTTTCTTTCTTTCTTTCTTTCTTTCTTTCTTTCTTTTTAAATCAAGTATAAAAATTTAGCACAGCAATGAAGACATACATAGTCAAGGAGAGAGTTTTCTCTAAAACACTCTTCAAAATAAACTCACCTACGTTAAAGAAATGCTAAGCACCAATTGAGACACCAACAGCAATCCTCTCAAGCAGAAAAGAATTAAAAATTGAAGGAATAAGAATAATTGAAAAAGTCACTGATTTGGAACTGAGTGTTGTCAAAAGTAAAGAGCTAGTTTGTAGCACTAACATATTCAAGGAGATGATGTTCAATTGTTTTCAGGGACAATCAGCAGGAGGGAATCAAGCACCTCAGCAATTACTGAATTTCTGCCAGAATCTGTTGTAACATTGCCTGAGGGGAGGCAAGATAAGGAAGATTCTAGCTAAGAAGGCACATCAAGAAAGGAAGGCAATGAGAGCACTGCAGCTTAATTTATGAAGCTACCTGATGATTAAAGGTGTCATTTGGGAAGCAGGGAGGATTGATGTAATATTTAATAATAGGTGATTTTAAAAAGAATGCCTTTTTTTTTAGGAAAAAACTACCATGAAATATCATTTAAAATTTTCAAGGTCAAAGAGTATATTATATTTAATATTTTTTGGTTTTGAAATACTTCAGCAAACAATAAACATTTTACCCAGTATGTTAAGAATTGACATACAAATGATGGGAAAATTAACAAAAAATTTTAAAACTCGCTCATTTTAATGAATGTACTATGTCATTGGGTATGGAACATAAAAATTCAGTAGGGGAAAAAACAACTGAATTTTGTGCAAACTTTAATAATAAGAAACTGAGTAAAGTATATAAGTATCAATTACAGTAAACCTTGCCAGGCTTAGAACTGGATTAGAGAAATACTATAGATTGTCAATTTGAGGGCATAAAACTAAAATATACAAGGAAAATGTTAGTGATCTGCAAAATTTAGACTATATAGAATACATTTAATTTTAAAATCATTTTGATGACTCAGAGTAAGTTCTAAATACAAAGTGCCCATAAATTACCGTTTGGAAATAAGTATTACTATACTGAAAATGAAAACTATCCATAAGCAGGAATTTATTAATCTGTGTATTTATAAATATATATTGAAGAATATTAAAAAATTTTTGCAAGAGAGATAATTTTGGAATAGATGCTTGATATAGATTATAGAAGATGAAGTTTAATAAGGCACAAAGATACATTTTTATATATAGATATGTATCTACTCAGCTCATAGAGAGAAAGAGACAGAGAACAAGAGAGTGAGAGAGAGAAAGCTAGGCCAGTAATGGGAATAATTTCATTTAGAAAAAAATTAAGATGAGAGGTAAGGAATGGAAAAATTGAACTTGATATGTTTAGCATTCGAATAATTACTTACATAAACTGAATAAAATCTTTTTCTTGTTTTGGTAGGCAATGCAAAGCAAAACCACTGTGTTTTCTTGAAAATGAAAAACATGCGAATTATGGGTTGTGAAATGAAGTGTGACTAAAAGGTTCCTTAAAATCTTGTCTTTCAGTTTAATAGTTCTAGTCATTGTTTCCTTGTAAGTACAGTGCAAAACCTCTCAAACCACCAATCCTGTTGTACCTCATGCTCCAAGCAACCCCATCCCAACACTGGATGCTGAATACCCCTATAAAACTACTGAAAAGAATGCTAAACAGGATAGGGCTTGGAGGTGCTTTGGTATAACCCAATCATTTCAGAAATCAGAAATGTGAGGTCAAAGCAAATGCCTGGTTACTTTGTCGTTCTCTCTAAATCCCATGTATCTTTAGAAATCTGCACACCTTTCAACTTGAAACTTTCTAATGAAGAAAAAATTTTTTTTCTAATTCTCACATCACCTGTTTGGAACCTGCAATATCTACTTTTTATTGTAGTTATTTGGACTTTTTAAAAATCTCATTTCATAGTTCTTAAATGTACAAATTAATTTTATACAAAAAAATTTTATTTTTTTCATATGCCTTTCCCTAATTATATGACTTGGTTTGCATGGACTAGTAGCCACTTTTATCTCTTTTGTATTATAGCTTTCTTTAATTTGTATGGATACCCAAATAATATTTTGTTAAATTAAAATTTTGAAAAATAAGACTATGCATGTTTTACATTATTAATAAGCATATCTTACTACACATAGCATTTTATAGCTTTTTTCAATATTATATTGAGAAATATAATATTTGCGTCTTATCCCTGCTTTGTGTTTATAGCTGCACTTAAAAAAAAATTAAATTCTAGTAGAGTTAACATACAGTGTTATATTAGTTTTAGATGTAGAATATACTGATTCAACATTGCCACGTGCTCATCACATCACCCAGTGCTCATCACAAGTGCACTCCTTAATCCAAATCAACTTTTTCACCCATATCCCCTCCTCCCCTCTTGTAACTATCAGTTTATTTTCTGAGTCTATTTCTTGATTTGTCTCTCGTCTCTCTATTCTTTGCACATTTTTTCCCCTCTGTAGAAAGTATCCTTTTTTGTAGGACTTACCATAACCCATATGTCCCTTTCCTATTGTAACATTTGGATTATTTCTATTTTTGTAGCATTACAAACATTGCTCCTCTGAAAAATTCCATAGCTATCTCAATTTTATATATAGCAGAGTTCCCCAGAGGTGTATGTCTTAGGATGGAAATGGAGACCTATTCAAATCTATAACTACAACATATTTTCCAGACAGGTTTTGTCAATTTGTATTACCAACAAATAATCATAAGATTTTCTTTCCACAATTTTTCCAGTGTGCAATATTGTGAGATTTAGTTTTGCTAATCTTTTGAACTGAAAATATTGCCCTAAATTGGCTGAATTTCTCAAATAAATAATGAGGTTTAGCATAATTTCTGGTGCTTTTAATATAGACTAATACATCTTTTTTCACATTATTAATTTAATAGAATTTTGTTGCTCAAAACCTTTTGTCTTTTTTCTTTTTGGGAGGTGATGAAAGGAGTAATCTAAAAAAGCAAGTTTGGGGGTCCCTGGGTGACTCAGTGAGTAAAGCCTCTGCCTTCAGTTCAGATCATGATCTCAGGGTCCTGGGATCCAGCCCTGCATTGGGCTCTCTGCTTAGCAGGGAGCCTGCTTCCCCTGACCTCTCCACCTGCCTCTCTGTCTACTTGTGATTTCTCTCTCTGTCAAATAAATAAATAAAGTCTTTTAAAAAAATAAAAAATAAAAAGCATGTTTAGTGTATTGACAGGGATAGCTGTTTTTTTGTTTTTGGTTTTTTTTTGTTTTTGGTTTTTTTTTGGTTTTTTTTTTTTTTGTTTTTTGTTTTTTTTTTGCCACTGCATAACACTTCTCAGTTTTCTAGATTCTGATATGCATATCTTCCATGCAAACTGATGAGCCATTTCCACCAATAATCTGTTTCAGGGGATAATATCTATATCAGTCAGGAAAGAATTATTTATTCTGTAATAATAATCAACCTCAAAATCCCAGTGGGATAAAACAGCAAAGCTTCATTTCTTAGGCTATTTGTGTTATAGAGTTTGGGTACTGTAAAAGCTGTCTCTTTCCTGTCACCATGGCCAGCTTTATTATACATGGTGTGATACCCATTAGCTTGGGTCCTAGAATAAATGTAATACTTAGAAAAGAAATAATTTCTTGTTGTTTTAAGGCATAGAGATTTTAGAAATGTTTGTTATAACATCATAACTTAGGCTATCCTTGTACAAATTACATTTTGAAACACTAATTGTCTACACATTTAGAAAGGAAGACTCTAGTGTCCTCCTGTATTGCTTTTTTACCTCTCTTGAGAATGGCAACATTGTTTCAGTTTTCAGTAAATGTTAGGATTTGGATACTATTATATTTTAAATCATCCTACCTCCAATCAAAGTAAATATCATCTACAATTGTTATTTTTTTAAAGATTTTATTTATTTATTAGACAGAGATCACAAGTAGGCAGAGAGGCAGGCAGAGAGAGAGGAGGAAGCAGGCTCCTTGCTGAGCAGAGAGCCCAGGACCCTGGGATCACAACCTGAGCCTAACTAAGGCAGAGGCTTTAACCCATTGAACCACCGAGGTGCCCCTTACAAGTGCTATTTTTCATAGATTATAAGACACATATCCTTCCCCATTACAAGCACAGATATTCATAAGCAATAGTCCTAATGACCTATCCTACCCAGACAATACCTAGTTATAGTATCACTCTCATTTCTCTATTTTAACTCAATATCCTTGCATTAATCCTTTATGGTTATATATGCTATAAAACTGTTCAAAGTAGATCAGAGGGAATGTATTCTGGGATCTTTGTAGATATTAGCTAAGTCATACAGAAAGCAGAACTAGAGCTTGCCAGGTTCTCAGCTTGCTAGACTCTATTTTAGTCTGTACAGTCTCCATGGATAACTCATGGAAAAAAGAACTGGCTATTGGCGAAAAGCAAGAGATGTACAATAATTTCTATTAAATTTAACTTCAGAAATTAACAAGAATTGCAAAAAAATTCTGTAAATCAATATCATTTTTGGACTCCATACCTTTTTACATAAATTAGTACTTTCTTCATTCTTAAAATAATTTATATGGCAAATAATAAAAACATTATTTCTCAGTTTAAAGATGAGTCAACAGAATCTGTATAGCTTGAGTTTCCTGGCACCAAAGTTCATGAATATAAAGTAGGCAACATGTCTCATCTCTTCTGACTCCACATCTCATACCACATTCTTTTTCACCCCTATCATATCCAATCTTAGAAAAACATTTATTTGTCATTCCAGATGCCTCTGTCCTGATAGATGGCCCCATCTTGGCCAAATTTTAGTTATAGAGATTTCTGTTTTCATGGGCTTTAATAAGATTCTATTATATTCTCCACTAAGAATTTGATATTAAAATGTACTTTTTATTAAAACTAGCAGTTAAACCTTGCCTTTATTGGAGGTAAAATATCCTTCTCGAGTCCTGATACGAGGCGTATTAGAACAAATACTATAAAATTCAGCAGGTAAGTGAGCTTAAAATAAGTAATTATCATCCACTTATGCCATACATATCCAATAAATGAAATAAAAGCAAAAGATTAATGGTTGTGCATTTTCATAAAATACATCTGTCTAAGTCAGGATTTTTCAGAGAACAGAACAAATGGGGGGAAATATATATATACACACACATATATATAGGGGGAGGAGGATGTAAAGGGAAGAGGTAGGGAGGGGGGAGGCAGAGAGAGAGAAAAGGAGAGAATAAGATTTGTTGTATATAAATCTTCATATAAAAATTAAAAGAGATTTATTGTAAGGAATTGGCTATTATGATTGGGCTAACAAATATGAAGTCTGTGGGGCAGGTGGGCTAGACTTTCCAGCAGGAGTTGATGCTACAGTCTGAGCAAAATTTATTTTCTGGGAAACTAATTTTTGCCATTATGGCCTTCAACGAATTAAATAAAACCCATCTATATTTTTTAGGGTAATCCTTACTTATTCAACTGACTTCAAATGTTAGTCCTATCTACAAAATACCTTCACAGATTTAATCAAATTTAATCAATTGATTTGATTAAATTTGATTAAATAATTCTATAGTAGGGCCTAGCCATGTTGATACACAAAATCAACCATCACATCATCTTTTGTGAATGCATTCTCTGTTACTCTATCTACTCTAACTGTAATAGCTTATTTAAAATTAAAAATTAATAATTGAAATAATGTGTGATGATACTGGAATATGTAAATTAGCTATTTAACTAAAAAGGCATTTAAGAGGTTCTTGAAACATAATATATACATTTTATACAGAAGAAACTGAGCACAATCTTCAAAATGCATAGATTAAGATATTTAATTAGCTACAAAGGTGAAAAGCGAGTTTCATATTTACCATTTGTCTGACAGAAGACACCCTTTGTTTTGTTTTATTTTAGGAGGGAGTAGATTTTGTTGTTATTGTCAATTCAAGAGATTTCTCAATATTTTATGTGTTTCCCTGATCTCCATCTGACATATTTCTTCAATTACTTAAGTTACATCTATAGCTTTTGTCTTGTGACTATTTTAATCAAAGCATAGTTGCACATTCTGATTGTTTAATACCCTTAAAGTGCGGTAAGTAATGGTGAGGTCTAAGAAGCAACTTGGTTCAAGAAATGACTATTCAACACTTTAGAATCTTTAAATCAGGCAATTTGTTGACTGGACTTCTGCTTTTTTAATCTCCAAGTAGAATGTGTGAATCATTTCCAGCAAAATTACTTCATTGTAATTATTTTGCCTTAGAAGAATGATGTAGACAATGTGTCTGTGCACATTCTGAAAATTACAGATTATCATTTGAAGGACATATAAAGCTGCATATCTGAATATACATTTAAAAATTTTTAGATGTTACTAATGATTTGAAAATATTAATTTGACTTTAATTTTGGAAAATTCTAATTTGGGCAAACAGTTAGTTGGGCAGATCCTGCTAGCATTTCACCAGAACATCTCTTTCCCTCAACCATACTTCTAGGATTATAGCTGTGCACATGATAGAGAACATTCTCTATCTTCTCATGCATTTACATGTGGCATTATTACCAAGTTCTCTTCTAACAGAACGGCAGCAGAAGTGATGGATGGTATTTTTCACAGAACATATTTGACTTCACCTTGTCTTTCCCTCTTCTCCTGAACGAATGTAGTATGGCAAGGCTGAAGAATAGAGGGGACAAAGAAAAAAGGACATGATTCTGGTGGGAAGAGCTCTTTGCCACCTTGATCACCTTCCCTGGTTGTTAAATTAATCATAAAAAAAATTAATGGTGTTTGTGCCATACATGGTTATTTTTCAAGGTAATTGAAACTAATGTAATGAGTTCCTTAAGAACACACTGTTTTAATTTCCTGAGGCCATTGGAACAAGATACCACAAACTGGGTGGCTTCAAATAACTGAGATTATTCCTTCACACCTGTGTAGATGAGAAGTCCAAAATCAGCTCTGGCAGGGCAACCTTTGTTCTGAAACATCTAGGAACAACTGCTTCCTGGCCTCCTTTGGCTTCTGCTGGTCACGAGGCCTTGTGGCTGCATCACCCCAGTTCTGTCTCCTGGAACATGATCTTCTTTCTTCTCCCTCTCTTTCACCTCTGTTTGTCTCCTAAAAGGACTCTTATTTAGGACCCATTCAGATAATCCTGATTGATCTCATCTCAGGATCCTTAATATAATTATGTTTGCATAAGATGGTTTTTCCAAATAAGGACAATCAGAGGTTCCAGGGGTTAGATGTGGACATATCCTCTAGGGATCTCTATTCAATCTAGTATAGTTCCTTTAAGAAATTTTATGGGATTATGTCTTTTACTCCTTTTGGAGTTACACTACCTATAATGTATCATATTAGTCATATAAACATTCAATAAGTTATGTTTAAGTGTTTACTATGTAGTGCCTTTCACAATTTTGCATATCAGTTATAAATGGAAGTTTATAGTCTCTAATTTAATGGACATTGAGTTAAGATTTACCTGTAATGCTTTAAATGATAAAAATAAATTAAAAATGACAAATGATCATATTACAAGTCTTCTTTTTCTTTTTACATTTCCTTAAGTATCTTTATTTTCTATGATAAGGAACTTAAGTAAAAGGAAATAAGACAAAAACAAAGAAACAAACAAAACAGTTCTATTCCAGGAGCCCAGATCACTGTAACATGATGTTAAAATGTGACTCTCTCTACTTCAGCTTCAGCTGAAGCATAAACACAATAAAGATTAAGAACTCTTGGGACAGACAACGTGAAGAGAAAAAAAAAAGAAGAAGAAGAGGGGTATTTCCAAAGAGAATTTCATTAGGAGAAAGGTCTTTGTGGCTCTCTCCAGAATACAAACAGGAGTTAAGGATGAAAAGATGTTATTTCTAACCCCAACTACAGTGAGAAGCGTTTCAATAGAACAACTCTGAGCATGTGCTATGTGCTCTGGTAATTGGGGGACATGAAGGACTATTTCCTGACCCCTGCTTGGGAGAGATGAAGTGACCTGTGGGGTAGCAGGGTAAAGGGCTGCATCTGCAAAATAGCTGTTCTCCCTTCTGGGAAGCGTTAGTTCAGTGAGTGAATCCCAGTGACTATGTATGCATTCTTCAGGAGTATCACCCTGGTCTCGTTTTAGAAGGGACCCTGCTCGAGAGGGAAGCCTAGCATCCTGGCAAAGAAGCCCAGTCGTAAGAGAGTTCCTGAGGAATAAGCTGCAATAAAAGTAGAGGCATGGCCCACACAATTAGAAAGGTCTGGTGGGGTCAGTCTCTGAAGAACCCACAAAAGAACCCACGGGGCAAAGTCATTCTTAAATGTGTGCCATGACTAGAGAGCGTGGAGTGTCTTACAGTATTTCAAGTTACCTGTGCCCGTACAGAGATGGGAGACACTTTTCTCAATCAGACTGCAGTCTTGATATGGGGTTCCTTTTGGTTTTAGTCTTTCCTTATGCCATTCAATTCCAAAGGTGATTAGTTTGGCTCCTATTTTCTGCCCCATTCAGTGAGATTGTTTCATAAATATATAAGGCAGTTATATTTTTTTAAATCCCATTTTGAATTCCATCCTGGCATCCTGTGACTTCCTTTTTTGTTAATTAAAAAAAAATTAAACATGTAAAGATTCATTCTTTGTGCTTTAAAGTTCTATCAATTTTGACATTTGGTTAGGACCAGGTATACCTTATTACAGTATCATGTAATTTCACTCTCCTAACAATAAAATTCCTCTTTGTTTCATCTATTCAACATCTATCTTCCAACTCTTAGCAACCACTGATGTGTTTACTGTCTTAGTACTTTGTCTTCCCAACTGTCATAGAAATGGAATCATACAGTATGCTGTCCATTTAAATTGGCTTCTTTCACTAGCCATCCACATTTAAGATTAACCCATAGCCTAGTGTGGCTTGACAGGTTAATCCTTTTTAAAATTATTGAGTAATACTTTACAGTATATATGTACTATAATATTTTTGGTTTTGTTTTTATCATTCACCTATTGAAGGGTAAATTGGTGGTTTCCAATTAGCAACAAATATGATTTAAGTTGCTATTAACTTTCACATGCAGGACTTTATGTGAATATATATTTTCAGATCAGCTGGGTAAATATCTATAAGCATCATATCTGGATTAGATGTTAAGACAAAATTTATCCTTCTAAGAAACTGCCAAACTCTTTTCCAAAGTGGATATACCATTTTGTATCCCAACTATCAATGAATGAAAGTTCATGCTACTTAACATCCTTGTCAGAAACTGGTATCATCAGATTTTAGGAATTTGTTAATTGCATTGGTCTATATGGTATCTAATTGTTGTTTTAATGTGAAATTCCTTGACAAATGATATTAAACATCTTTTCATATGCTTTTTTTTGCCATCTGTATATCCTCTTTGGTGAGATATCTTTCCAGATATTTTACCATTTTTTATTTTTTTAATTTTTAAATTCTTAAAAGAATTATTCTTATATTTTGAATAGATATCTGTATTAGTGTTCTCCAAAGAAACAGACCAGTAGGCTATAGGAGATAGGTAGATAGGTAGGTAGGCAGGCAGGCAGATGATGATAGATAGATAGATAGATAGATGATAGGTAGATATATAGATAGATAGATGATAGATATAAAAGAGATTTATTATAAGGAATTGGCTTTACACAATTATGGAGACTTTGACGTACCATAATATGCTATCTGCAAGCTGGAGAGCCAGGAAAGCCAGTAGTATGATTCAGCTTGTGTCTAAAGGTCTGTGAACAAGGGGATCCAATGGTTTAAATCCCACTCCAAGGGCAGACCAATGAAGACAAAATGAGATTTCCCTGATGAAACAATGAGGCACGCAAAGGATGAATTCTTCCTTCTACCATCATTTGTTCTATTCAGGCCCTCATCAGGTTGGATAATGCTACATGGGTAAAGGCAATGTACTTCTATTGAAATGCTAATCTCATCTGGAAACACCATCAGAGATATGCTCCAATATAATGTTTACTCTGGGTATGCCAAGGACAGTTACATTGACACATGAAATTAACCATCACAATGTCTTTTATTAGGTATGTGTTTTACTTGTATCTTCTTCCAGTTTGCAGCATGCTTTTTTTTTCATTTTCTAACTATCTCTTTCTTAGAACAGAAATTTTAATTCTACTGTAGTCCAGTTTATCATTTTTTTGCATGTATCATTCTCTTGGTGTTGTCTCTAAAACCTCATTACAAAGATCATGTAATTTCCTCTTGTTTCCTTCTAGAAATTTTATAGTTTGGTTTTTCATATTTATGTCTCTGGTAAATTGTGAGATAACCTTTTTGAAAGGTATAAGGTTGGTATCTAAGTTGTTTTGTTTTGTTTTCCATATGGCTTATAATTGTTCTAGTACCATTTGTTAAAATTACTATTTTCTCCATTGATTTGCCCTGTGTCTTTATAAAAAAACATGTATGTTCACCATATTTGTGTGGGTCTATTTTCTTGGATCTCTCATTATCTTGTATTGATCTGTGTGTCCACTACTTTGTCAATACCACACTGTCTTTATTACTAAACTTTATAGAAATTACTGAAAGAGTAGTATGGATTCTCTTTGTTCATCTTCTTTGGTATTGTTTTGGTTATCCCAAGCTTTTTGCCTTATCATGTAATCTTTATAATTACTTTGCCAATATTTACAAAATAGTTTGCTGCAATTTCAGTCAGTATTATATCTATCAATCTGATCGAGGAATACTGACATCTTAAAAATATGGAGTTTTCTAATTCATCAACATGGAATAACTTTGCATTCATTTATATATTTTTTAAAATTTCTTCCATCACAGATTTTCAGCACAGATTTTTAAATTTTATTTTACTTTATTTTATTTTTTATCATGATTTTATTTGTTTGAGAGAGAGAGAGACAGAGCACAATTGGGGAAGAAGGGCACAGGAAGAGAGAGAAGAGGACTCCTGCTGAGCAGGGAGTCAATGTGGGCCTCAATCCCAGGACCCTGGATCATTACCCAAGCCAAAAGCAGACTCCTAACCAACTGAGCCACCCAGGTGCCCCTAGTATACACTCCTCTTATTTATTTATTTATTTATTTATTTAACATATAAGGTATTATTTCCTTTAGGGGTACAGGTCTGTGAATCATCAGTCTTACACAATGCACAGTACTCACCATAGCGCATACCCTCCCCAGTCTCCATAACCCAGCCACCCTAACCCTCCCTCCACCCCTAGCAACCGTCAGTTTGTTTCCCGAGATTGAGAGTCTCTTATGGTTTGTCTCCCTCCCCGATCCCATCTTGGTTTTTTTCTCTCCTTTCCCCCCATGACCCTCCACATTGCCTCTCAAATTTCTCATATCAGAGAGATCATATGATAATTATTCTTCCCTGATTGCCTTATTTTGCTTAGCATAATACCCTCTAGTTCCATCCACATCATTGCAAATGTCAAGATTTTGGTTTTTTGGTGGCTGCATAGTATTCCGTTGTTTATATACCACTTCTTCCTTATCCATTCACCTGTTGATGGACATCTAGTTTCTTTCCATAGTTTAGCTATTCTGGGCATTGCTTCTGGGCATTGCTGGGTGCACGTGCCCTTCGGGATCACTACATTTGTATCTTTAGGGTAAATACCCAGTAGTGCAATTGCTGGATTGTAGGGTAACTCTATTTTCAACTTTCTGAGGAACCTCCACACTGTTTTCCAGAATGGTTGCACCAGCTTGCATTCCCACCAACAGCATAGGAGGGTTCCCCTTTCTCCGCATCCTCATCAGCATCTGTTATTTCCTGACTTGTTAATTTTAGCCATTCTGATTGGTGTGAGGTGATATCTCACTGTGGTTTTGATTTGTATTTCCCTGATATTGAGTGATGTGGAGCACTTTTTCTTGTGTCTGTTGGCCATTTGGATTGTCTTTGCAGAAATGTCTCTTCATGTCCTCTATCCATTTCTTTATTGGGTTATTTGTTCTTTGGGTGTTGAGTTTGATAAGTTCTGTATAGATTTCAGATACTAGCCCTTTATCTGATATTTGCAAATATCTTCTCCCATTCTGTCAGTTGTTTTTTGGTTTTGTTGACTGTTTCCTTTGCTGTTAAGCACAGATTCTTCACATAACTTATTATATATATTTCAAGTTGTTTCAATATTTAGTATGAATAGAAGTGGTAGTTATTTTAAATTTTAATTCCAATTATTCATCGTTAGTACGTAGAAAGCAACTGAGTTTTGTATATTGAAGCTATATACTGTGATCTTGCTGTATTCACTTATTAGTACCAGACATTTTCTATAGATTCTTCAGCATTTTCTACATAATAAATCATACCTGTGAATAAACCCAGTTTTATTTCCTCCCTTTTCCAAGCTGCATACCTCTTATTACTTTAACTTGTCCTATTGCACTAACCATGATTTCCAGCACACTGTTTAATAGGAGTGATGAGATAGGCAGTCCATTACTTAAAAGCAACTATTAGATTAGAAAACAGTAACTCACCAAAATTATGGGGTTTTAATTTTTTTAAATTTTTAAAATATTTTATTTATTTATTTGATAGAGAGGGAGCACAAGCAGGAGGAGTGACAGAGGGAAAGGGAGAAGCAGTCTCCCTGCTGGGTAGGGAGCCTAAAGCAAGGCTCAATCCCAGGACTCCAGGTCATGACCTAAGCTGAAGGTGGATTTATGGGTTTTTTGTTAAATAGCTCAAGGGGTCACCAGACACCTAATATACAGTGCATTTTGATAAAAGCATGAATAATATAATTGATACACTTACTAAGCTGTATTGAAATGGAGAATGTAGTTACAAGGTAAACCAGTTGTTGAGGAATCATTCCAGCATCTGAAAGAAAAGATAACATATTTATCAAACATGCATTTGTGGATTCTGAAATTGGTTCATTTTTTTTTTAAGGCCATATTTATTTATTTGAGAGACAGAGAGAGAGAGAGAGAGAGAAACAACACACGCGAGAGAGTGCAGGAGCAGAGGGGAGGAGAGGGGCAGAGGGAGAGGGAGAAACAGACTCCCCACTGAGCAGGGAGCATACCCAGTAGGGAGCACCTTGATCCTAGGACCCTGGAATCATGACCAGAATCTGAGTCACCAACTGAGCCACCCAGGAGACCCTGAAATTGGTTCTTTGATAACCTTATCTAACCACTTCATACTAAATACAGAAAAAGCAAAACCAAACCATAATAGATTCTTATAATCTATGGTAGAACTAAGACTTCATTTCATAATGAATACAAGGTCATCATTACTCTGAAAGATTTTCCTTTAGTTGATTCGCTACAGTGTCCTGTAATAGCCAGGGACTTTGGAAGTAGATGTATTCCTATGCTGACTTAGTCATCACAACACTGGAAAATTCTTTTCTTCTGAAGATCTCACTTTAATCATCTTTAAATGCAACTAATGTTACAACTCAGCTAAATGTTTTAGGCGTTATTTAGTTGTATTTTACATTTTAAGACTACAGAAAATTTAAGAGAATCCTAGTTTAGAAATATGTGTGCAAATTAAGATGAACATCATGCTGTCGTGGATTTACAAGTAGACAAATAAAATCTCAGTGATAGTTTTGCCCCCAAGAAGGTAAATTGACAATGTGACTAAAAATCACTAGAAATAATTCCGGAGCAAGAACTGTGAACTTGGTTAATTTTCATCTGTGATTCTTAAGTTTTTCTTCTGGGAGATTCTCAGTGAATTTTCTTACATTAAATTGGCACAGTCATAAATTTGTATAGCTGCTTTTTAGGCCTGCTATTTAACCACCATGATGATACACACCCATGAATTCTGTCACATATTTTCTATACTTAATAAACAACAGTCTCAAATCTTCACTTTTACAAAGTGAAATTAAATGTAATGTCAGAAATGCCTCCTTTTACTTTAGTATGATTAAAATCTATGTCTCCTTCTAAAAATTCTTAGTTTTTGAAATTTAAACTTGTGAACACTTTTTAAAAGAATAGATTCAGCTAATTTGATAGAAATGTATATTTCTCAGGAAAAGCTTAAGTCACACACAGATAGTTAATCTCATTCTCAAAGTTTTTCTAGTATATTAGTTGACTGTATGTTCCATTAAGTATGCACTCTGAGGAGTTGAATGCATTCAAATATTAATAGCTTTACTTCATTAGTAAATCTATATTCATACTTACTACAAGATTTCATAAAATTACAGTTTTAGTACAAAGAACAAGAGCAATTGTGTAATAGGAGCATTAAGCTGTCTAGTGAACTGGAATCCTGAAGTTAAATTAATAGGGTAGCATGTTTACATATCAGGAAGAATATGGAAATTAGTTCTAAATAAACAGCAGAAGAATTGCAAATGGATCAACAAACTATTGGTAAATGAATGTTTGTATGTTGTATAATGCAAAAATGTTACTTATTGATGCATTTAAGTATTGTATTACTAATTCATGAATATACATTATGTATATCCTATGCCATTAGAGCTATAAGCATTTAGTGTTAGGTTTGTGCAGAATATAAATATTATCAATGCATTTCAAAAAGTTAAGTGGCTAATCAAAACTTGAAATACTTCATTTCTTTTTTTGTCAGCAGAGAGACAATTTGGTTAGCATCTTTACCTAAGAGAATGAAGATTTTACTCTAAGCCACATATTTGCTTTTGCTAAGGCGATTATAACTCTTAGATATTCCAGTCTATCTAAGTGGACTGTTTGGCTGCAATTTACAGTTTGCAGTAGAGATTCAAAAGTTGATAAGTTATATAATTGGGACTGGTGGCTTCCAACTGTACATTTTTAATCACATTCGGAACTGCTTTGGAAACTCTAGCATTCATACTTGGGAAATTGGGAAATTAGCTACCTTCAGAGGAGTTTGGATCATAGAAGTAATAGTTAGCTCATCACTACAATAAAGATACATTTACAAGATCATTAAACTCTTTCAATGCAAAACTAAGGAAAAATGTGTAGTGTGAAGGGTCTGTGATGCCTGTTGATTTAATCTTTTGATGGGGTTTTTATTTTTGCTACCTTACATAGCATCATTAATTTTCAGAGAAAGCACAGTCTTGGTCCTCGTTTTTCAATCTGTACTGAACATCACAATCACCTAAAGCATTTACAAAAACAAAACAAAACAAAAATAACAACAATGTCTAATTCAGGATCATCTAATGTAGGCCCAGATATTTGTATTTTCAAGGAAAATTATGCTAGTTAATTTCATCATTCTGACATCTGATACCTGAATGCTGACACCCATACAATTCTAGAAAGTGTAAGAGCAATAGTATGCCAATCATCTCTTTTAATATTGGGAATTTTAATGGAAAATAATAGAGATTAAATTAGAACAAATATTTTCCAGCAGTGTAATTTGGGATAAATTATGTGAGTTCTCTGATCCTGAACAGAACTGGGAATGGTAAAGTAAAGACTGTTTTGAACACATTATATTCTAAATTACCAAGTACTACTAATTGTTTTCTTTGAAGTTGCAGGCTTATTATGTTTCTTATTTATTTTGAGAAAATGTCTAGAAATAAATAAGCCTGCAAAGCCATACTCTGTCTCAGTCATTGTGGTAAGTAAATACGATGTCCCATGAAAACAAAAGCTGCTGGTTCAGCTCACAACTCACACAATTGTGTAAGTGATATCCCTCAAAATAAACTGGTACTTCTGTATGCAACTGAAGTGTTATATGCAAACTTCCCATTTTGTAACACAGAATATAAATAAGACCTGACTGAAGGGTAGACATTTAACATATTTTTAAAATTTTTATTGCTTTAGCAATGACATTCCTAAATGAAACTGGACTTCCTCCTGAGAATACATTGTGCAAATGTCAACACATTGAAGAGGAAACATAATGTTTTAGCATTATTATAAAAATAGCATTCATCTATGGACCCCACCTATGAACTTATCTCAGAAACCCCAGGGACCTGAGGGTGATACTTGAAGACCACTGGTATAAAGAAAATAAGTAATTTTTTTTTTTAACAGGATGATTACACTGTGCCATCTTGTAAAATGTCTTCCTGCCTCTGGTTTGGGTACCCTCTCCTCATCTACACTGACTTCCTCAAATCTCTGGTTCCCACTGCAGCTCCATAGATTGGCTGACAGATCTTCCTTGACTTCAGAATGTAAATCCAAAATCCTTTACAGGCTATAAATGTTCTTCATTTCCTGAATGATGTGCACTATCACAGGCTAATGAAATTACACAGTCCTTTGAAGCACAATGCTTCTTTTCCCTTCCAGGCCTTTTATGTTGTTCCTTTTGCTTGGACAGTTTTAGTTCTCCATTTCCCTTTGTTTGAATCATTAATATTCATTCAGAAACACTCTGTAATTCTGGAGTCTGGCCTGAGTTTCTATACTATGTAACTTTCATAGCCTTTTGTACTTCTACCAAGATTGAACCAACCTTACCGTGCTGTAAGCTTGTCACCAGGACATCACTTCTATGTTAACTCCACCAGATCATAAACCCCTTGGGGCAAGGATAAAATTCGTTCTACACAAGTTTTATATTTTTCAAAGACAAATAGCTGAAAGACGTTTGAAAGGTAAATAACTTTATCTTGCTAATAGGAATCACTGCTATAGCCTAACTTGGCTACCTTTTCACATGTAAAAAATACTTTCCCAAAAAGATGAGGTAAGAAAAAAAAAGGGGGTGGGAATCCTCTTACTAAATATGTACAGATATTTATATATTCCTTCACAAAGTTTCTTCTCCTATATTGGAGCAGATGTGGAAATTGAGATTTTTGTCCCAAGATTTTATGAAGTTTTAAATTTTGCTTAGAACAAAATAAGTCTGAATTTATGTAAATCTAAATAATACCTGATGCCATTAGCATCCCTGATACGGATCAGGCAGCAAAACTGCATTGTATGAAGAGTGAATTTGAATCCACGTGATTATATTTGTTTCAAATTTCATTGCCAGTTTATTGTCTAATAAAATTTTCAAACTCAAATCTCAAGACCTAGCAACTCACAGTTCTGTTAAAAATTAATTGTCCACTAATAACTACTTAATGATTATTTTCCACTTTCTGAATACTTACAAGGAAGAACATTAGGGTGTTCATCAATAAGGTTAGCTCTAAGTTGCAATGTTATTATTTAAGATCATGCTATGTCCCTGGTTATTGTTAACATAGAACCTTTGTAAGACTATCCTTTAAGTTTGTGCTCTTTTCCCTTCTCTTTTCTTCGCCTCAAGTTAGAACAAAAATGGAGACTCAATTTCATGTCTGTGGGAATGAGTTAACTGTATTTTTGACTGTCTCATTTTGAGCATTTAACTGTCATAGGGCAGAGCATGGGCCATTTCATCCATTTTAAAATAATACACTGTCTCTTTGGAGATAGCACTGTCATTTGTTTTCATTTTACTGAGGCGTCTCTCCTTAGATTGAAATATTTATTAAAGGGAAAAGTCCAACTCCCTGAGACATGTAACCAAAGGATGAGATTTCTTAATTCACATTTTATCTGAAATACATTCTACCTATTTCAGTGTGGTAGGTTATAAGCTGCATTCTAAAACACAGTGTGTTGATCAAACTATTGAGCCTCGAGAGAAATAGGTTCTTGTTTAAGTTAAAAATTTATTATTCGCTGTTCATCTTCCCATACATTATGCATTCTATTCATTGTTCGTGCTTCTTTAAAAAATAATCCATAACAAAAGTATACTAAACTAGTATATAAATTTGATTCTGCCTCTTCAGGACAAAGCCATAGGAAGGTGATATGAAATGAATATCACTAAGAAACACTTAATTTTTAAAAAGAAACACTCTTGCTTTTTACTTTACTAAGGAAAACCTAAGTTTTAAATCATATTGCTTCAAAATATTTTCAGTGGCAATATAGAATATATTGTCATAGACATGTTAGAATTAGACTAGATAACAACTATTTCTTTATGTGAGAGAGAGAGTGTGTGTGTGTGTGTGTGTGTGTGTAATTTTGTTCCTCAATAATTTGGTGGTGGGAGGGAGTTGTGAAAAGGACATTTATAGGGGTGGACATATATATATTTATAAATGTATAAAGGAAATTTATAGATATAGGTATATCTGGGTGGCTCAGATGGTTAAGTGTCTGCCTTCCGCTCAGGTCATAATCTGGTCCTGAGATGGAGCCCTCTCTCTGGCTCCCTGCGCAGAGGGGAGTCTCCCTCTGCCTCTCCCTCTGCCTTTTCCTCTGCTCCAGCACTTAAGTGTGCTCTCTCTCTCTCAAATGAATAAATAAAATCATAAAAAAAAAAAAGTGAGAGAGAGAGAAGGGACACTGTACCCTGGAAGAAATATAAATATATGATGCTTTTAAAGGCACAAGCCAAAAACATTATGAATCTTCGGTAAGAATTTTTTTTTTTTTTTTTTTTTTTTAGTAATGACAGAGCAGCCATGTAATAAGGGCAATTGGTTCATCTTCCTGAGGTATAAAAAAGGAATTCTGCAACAGGAAGAATCAGTGCTATGTCAAGAGCAACCATGAAAAAAAGATACACAATTAATGGAAATCATGAATTAAAAACTGATTAACACTTTTTTCTTTTAAAGATTTTATTTATTTAGTTGAGAGAGAGACAGTGAGAGCATGAGAGGGGAGAAGGTCAGAGGGAGAAGCAGGCTCCCCATGGAGCTGGGAGCCTGATGTGGGACTTGATCCCAGGACTCTGGGATCATGACCTAAGGCAAAGGCAGTTGTTTAACCAAGTGAGCCACGGAGGCACCCAAGACTGAGTAATAGATTTTTTGATGATGTTCACATACCTTCCATGAAGGAGGGAAACAGTCTCTTTCAGTGTTTTTCCTTTAACTTTAGAAGAATGGAAATACATGTATCAGTGATTATTTAGGAATCATATCCGATCTGACAAAAAGGATTATTAATATAAGTTAAATTTCCAGCTGGAGTTGTAGCAGAATATACAGTGATTTTTTTAGCAAGGAATTTATTTGCTTAATTTTTAAAACATTTAATTACTTTGGATTAGATTGGCCTTAATGCTATATCATCCTTAATTTTTTTTAAACTTTTTGTATAAAGATTAACGTCATCACTTTTAAAAAAAGAAAAATAAATTCCAAGTATCAGATTTATTAGAATTTAGAGTTAGGTTATGAATAAAATATTCAATCACATTAGCAGATAATATAATGACCATGTATTTTCAGTTTCCACAGGAGCCACACATGAGCATACTAATGAATTCAAGATATTAGATTATCTATTTGAAAGTTTCTTTTGAATATATAACAATGTCCTATGATCAGAGGATATATGAGTGGCTGATCAGACTCATAATATTCAATATTTGACCAAAGAGTGAGCAAGTCACATAGAAGCAATTTGAATCTCTTGGCTCCCTAGTGAGAATAGTAATTTCTACCTGTTTTTCATAAGAACAAACAAAAAACAAAACAATAACATTTTAGGGGAAAAAATCTAGAAGAAATTCAGACAAGAAAAGTTCTCTGCATGAAGATATGATTTGTAGTTTTGATTAAAACTGTATCAAATATTATTTTATAACTACCTCTAATTGGGATACTTTATTATACATGGTGTTATCTCAATCTTAAAAATGATCCTGTATTGCAACCAACTTTGTAGTTTGATTTTAAGACATTATCTAATTGTTGCTTCAATGTTCATGTTTCTGTCAACTAATAGATTCCTAAACTTAGTATCTACTAGAACAATTACCTTTTTTTTTTGCCTATTATAGCTTTATTTTCTGAATATTGCCAGCATACAACCTACAACCTTTTCTATCTCTTTTAAAAAATGTTTTATAAATACTCTACTTAGGAAAAATCTCTTTTTATATAATTTATAAATTTTTCTTCATTAGTCTGGTATTTTCAGTTTATCTTTTAATGATATATTTTGTTATGTAAATTTTAAAATTTCACATAGTTCATTATCTCCATCTTTTCCATGATGGATTCTAAGAATTATTGGGGATATAATTGATGAGCTGAATTTGCTTTCCCTCTTTTTTTGAGAATCACCAGTAGGAGTGATTAATATAGTGTTGATTATTCAAAGAGCAAAAACACTGATTAAAGCCATGGCATATATAATATTTTCCTCCAGTGCTTTATCTCCAACTACTTAAACTCACTTTAAAATTTGACGAAGCATTTTTATTCCTCTTAATTATTTTCTAATTTTTGCAAGTCTCTTGATAATTTGTTTATTGGTGATTTACTATATATATGACTAAGCATTTATAGTCATAAAATATATTTTTTCCTAATACCCAGTAAATTTATTTAAAAGTGAGTTTCAGGACAAGGATAACTTAAAAGATGCTATGATTCCAGTTTGCTTTTGAATATTTTGGAAGGAGGCATAAGAGGTTTTACTTAGAAATATCTTCCCCACTGCAAGATTTTACAAATATTTAAGTATTATCTTCAATTTTTTATTAACATATTAATGTTTTATTTTCAATGACTGTCTTTAATTCATTAAGGATCAATTTGGCATATTATGTGAAACATGGATTTATGTTTGCTTTTCTTCCAATAGAAAGTTATACATGCCAATTTCATTTGCAAACTAAAGCATCTTTTACTCAGAGACTTGTAAATATATATTAGGTTCCTCAGTATATCTGCCTTTATTTCCGGATAGTAAATCTGTTCTATTTATGTATGCTTGTATTTATTTGGCAACATTTTACTTTTTGGCTTCAATTACAGAATATGAGATTTGAAAAAACCTAAGACAAAGCTCTCCTTCCTCAAATAATCCTTTCATTCATAAAATGATATTTTTCTTTTGTGGGATAACAATTTCTTTCTAAAAAACATTTACTTCACTGGTTGTGAATTTCTCTCTTGACACATACCATATATGACATTTATACTGTCCTACATGGTTATATAATTACTATTACAAGCATCAATAAAAATAATAAAAACAATAGATCCCCCAGAAATATAGATCCATTCAAAAAATTAACTCCAAGCAGAAAACCAGTCTGCTATTTTCACTGGTGACAGTTTTAATAGATTAAAATTGATTTCTACCCAGTAAATATGCCTCAGGACTAAGATCAATAGGATTAAGGGACAACCACAATAATCAGAAACACTGATAATAGCAAAATATATATTCACCAGTTTTCCCATGCAGTGGTTTATTTAAAGAGCATATGTAGGTAAAGTGTGAAGTTTAAGGACTGAGGAAAAAATTCTCATTAATAACATTACAATGACAAGTCTACAAGAACATTTCTTCTAAGAAACTGAGTGCACGCTTCATAAAAGAATATCAGAAAAAAATCTAATTTTAAGTCATTCTTTTAATGAAATATTTGCATATATGTTTGGCAGGTTTTTTTAAGTACAAAGACTAAGGTAGAAAGAGAGAAACAATGAATCTTTGTAATGGTGTAAATATTTCAGATATCTAAGAACACAGTATTAATGAAACCAACACATTGGGATAACTTCCAGAATTTGGAACTGATTTGCGTTCATTGCTTAAATAAAATGAATCTATTATGGATAATATTTGTTATCTGAAAAGTAATATAAGACAAGATCATAAATGTATGGCTCATGGCAACAAATAAGTGTAATCTATGTGATGAATTCGAATATAAAAACATAGAATATAATGAAAAGTAATGCATTCTTTGATTCAGTGCTTTTATCCCATGTGTAATTACGCATTCATTGTTAAAACCTTTTGACTGATGTATGATCACCTTAGTAGTCTGTAAACACCAGAAAAACAGGGACATCATATCAAATGTTCACCATCATTTGCCCAGACAGACTGCTCACACATTTACTACCTGTAAGACATTCTTTGAGCAAAAATGTAAATTCTTTTGCTTTCAACATACCATCTGTAAAACTGAAATACTAATAGGATGAACTTTGTATTGTTCTTTAGATGGGTAATGAAATAAGCCATGTAAAACGTTCAGCAGAGTTCTTGGAGCTTAGTAAGTAGTGAATACATGCTAGCATTTTACTGAATACCTACCATTGCTTACTCAAAACTGAATGTTTTAAAATGTGAATAAAATCATGTTTCTTCTCTAAAGTACCTCATGGCCCAGGCTGTTGTGCAGTACAAGAGACCTACAGATAAACAATAATCACATTGCATACTTTTCCCACACACTTTTACACTCTTTAATTAAATAAGATAAAGAAGAAACAACACCCTCTACAAATCAGGAGACTGTAACAGAATAGTTTAATATTTATCTAAGATCTTTGAATCAATCCTGAAATGATGAGTGTGAATTTTGTAGAAGAAAGCTAATTGAAGATCTCCTTGGTTTTGTTTCCAGAAACTAGCTAAGGGTAGCAATACTAAATAACAGTGTACATTTAGATGAACAATATAGGGCAGAAATGGATTTGTGACCAGAGTAGTGGGGGTGAGGGGTCAGAAATGATAAACTCTCTAACTTGACCTATTCTTAATCAGTGATCTGGCTTGTACCCTCTCCAGTCATTTGAAAAAGCAATGACAGATATTTACACATAAAAATTTCTACTAGTAGGGGCGCCTGGGTGGCTCAGTGGTTTGGGCCACTGCCTTCGGCTCGGGTCATGATCTCAGGGTCCTGGGATCGAGTCCCGCATCGGGCTCTCTGCTCGGCAGGGAGCCTGCTTCCCTCTCACTCTCTCTGCTTGCCTCTCTGCCTACTTGTGATCTCTCTCTGTCAAATAAATAAATAAAATCTTTAAAAAAAAAATTTCTACTAGTAGAAAACAATGCCTTGTTAACATGTCCTCAAAGTTCCTTCTACCAGTTGATCTGTGCTTTCACAAAAAGTAAAATACAATCATTCTTAAAAGAGTTTGTGCTAGTTTTAATCATTTTCTATTGACGACTTTGAGTAGTAATCAGTAAAAAGATGGAATATAACTATTGAAAAGAAGGGGGCTTTTATCCAAAGTAAGTAAGGTCATTTCAGTTTGTATCAGTTTGACAGAAAAAAAAAAAAAAATACTGAGTGTTATTAATATCAAAAAGATGGAAAACTGGGGCGCCTGGTTGGCTCAGTGGTTTAAGCCTCTGCCTTTGGCTCTGGTCGTGATCTCAGGGTCCTGGGATTAAGCCCCACATCAGGCTCTCTGCTCAGTGGGGATCTGCTTCCCCCGCTCCCTCTCTGTCTGACTCTCTGCCTACTTGTGATCTCTGTCTGTCAAATAAATAAATAAAATCTTAAAAAAAAAGATGGAAAATTATAAAAAGAAAACCAAAAAATCAAAACAGAACAAAACCCCCTAAGCCTAGAAGTGGAATGCATATTGATTTACTTTTAAATATCTTAAGTTGTTAATCTCCTATAAATAATATGAAATTATAAAAGAAGGTGGTGTTATATGAATGCATTTTATTTATTTTTCAATAAAAATTATAAATTTTGATTATTTGTTTATTTTTAAATTAATTGGGAACTCAAATAAGTGCACCATACACATATAAAAAGCCTTAGATTTTTTGGTTAATTTTCCAAATTACTTTTAGAAATTCTTGCTTTTTAAAAGTTTAAGCCTACATAAAACTCAAAGCAATCTATTTTTCCATCTGAGATCAAAGTGAATTTGTTCTTTTCTATCTAAACATAATTCTGGGCATTAAGGCAAAACTCAATTGACATGATATACTTTGTCAAACTTTTCCAAAAAATTTAAGCCTTGCTTTAAAGAAAAATTCTCATGTTATACATACATATTTACATATTTTTTTCTTCAAAGACCAATGATAAATTTTTGAAGTTAACAGTCCTATAAAGGGACCATGATACCCTAATATGAAAATAAAAAGCCACTCATTTATACAAAGCATTCTCGTATGGCACAATATGAAATGAGATCAGAAAATCTATGTACATTTATGAGTCATCAAGAGTTCAGCAATTAGCTCACTTTAAGAAAGCTCATTCTGGGGGCACCTGGGTGGCTCAGTGGATTAAAGCCTCTGCCCTCGACTCAGGTCAGGATCTCACAGGTCAGGATCTCACAGTCCTGGGATCGAGCCCTGCATGGGGCTCTCTGCTCAGCAGGGAGCCTGCTTCCTCTTCTCTCTGCTTGCCTCTCTGCCTACTTGTGATCTCTGTCTGTCAAATAAATAAATAAAATCTTTAAAGGGGCACCTGGGTGGCTCAGTGGATTAAGCCACTGCCTTCGGCTCAGGTCATGGTCTCAGGGTCCTGAGATCGAGCCCCACGTCGGGCTCTCTGCTCCACAGGGAGCCTGCTTCCTCCTCTCTCTCTGCCTGCCTCTCTGCCTACTTGTGATCTCTCTCTGTCAAATAAATAAAATAAAATCTTTAAAAAAAAATCTTTAAAGAAAAAAAAAGAAAGCTCATTCTCTTTTGCACAGCAGAGGTTGCAAAGTCATCATATATGATAAAAATATTCCGCATAAAATCTCCAAAACAAAGCATTAGCACATATAGGCAATAGTAGTAACTTAAATCAAAAACTAAACCCAATTAAATATTTACTGTGGCTCTTCAACTTTTGCTTTGTGATCTGTGGGTTTTACTGAGGTTCACCCTCTTATCTCTTGCCTCTTCTTGTGCCACTCCTTCCCCACCCCAGTTTCCTTTTTCATGACTGTCGTTGGTAATGCTTCCAAATCTTGAAAGCAAAATAACCTGATAAAATCAATGAAGAGAATGAAGAACAACACTATATATGATTTATGAAAACCTACCTAAGAGTATGAACTGAGAAAGAAAATATTAGAAGAAAGACAGAGCAGCAGTTTATATCTCCAGGGAGAGAGATCACATAAAAACATGCAGAGGCAGGGAACCTGCACCCCAATGCTCATAGCAGCAATGTCTACAATAGCCACACTATGGAAAGAGCCCAGATGTCCATCAACAGATGAATGGATAAAGAAGATGTGGTATTTATACACAATGGAATATTACTCAACCATCAAAAAAATGAAATCTTGGAATGCCTGGGTGGATCATTCTGTTAAGTGACTGCCTTCAGCTTGGGTCATAATCCCAGGGTCCTGGAATAGAGTCCTGCATGGGGTTCCTTGCTCAGTGGGAAGCCTGTTTCTCTCTCTGCCTCTGCTTGCCACTCTGTCTGCATGTGCTCTCTTTCTCTCTCTCTGACAAATGAATAAATAAAATCTTTTTTTTTAAGATTTTATTTATTTATTTGACAGAGAGAGATCACAAGTAGGCAGAGAGGCAGGCAGAGAGAGTGAGAGGGAAGCAGGCTCCCTTCAGAGCAGAGAGCCGGACGTGGGACTCGATCCCAGGACCCTGAGATCATGACCTGAGCCAAAGGCAGCGGCTTAAACCACTGAGTCACCCAGGCGCCCCAAATAAATAAAATCTTAAAAAAAACCAAAATCTTACCATTTGCAATGATATGGAGGGTATTAGAGATTATTATGCTAAGTGAAATAAGTCAATCAGAGGAAGACAATTATCATATGATTTCACTGATATGTGGACTTTAAGAAACAAAAAAGAGGATAATAGGTGAAGAAAGGGAAAAATAAAATAAGAGGAAATCAGAGAAGGTGAGAAACCATAAAAGACTCTTAACTCTAGGAAACAAATTGGGGATTGCTGTAGGGGAGGTGGGTGGGAGGATAGGGTAATTGGGTGATGGAAATTAAGAAGGACACTTGATGGAATGAGCACTGGGTGTTACATGCAACAGATGAATTACTGAATTCTACCTCTGAAACTAATGATACACTATATATTAATCAAATTTTAATAAAATAAAATAAAAAACAAACAAAAAATACATAGAAATATACAACATACCAAAAAAATACAGAGGCTATTAATCCCAGCCCTTCTTCCATATTATCTCTTGATTAGAAGATTATGGAACCAAAATTTCAAACCCTGAAACGGTAATGACTTGAAGGGTTAGGTAAGAAGTGAATAAATGATAAAGAAATGTAGCAGTCACTTTAGCTGTCAGTAAGTTTCTTTGCTCTGATATTAGTAATGTTTATATGATCCTTGTTGGTATCAGTCTTTTATGGGATTTGGTCTATTTATCGGTTTTTGGCCTCAATTTCATTGCTCGTGTCCACGGCCCTTTTTTTTTTTAGATTTCCTAGGATAGTGCCCATTTGAGTCAGTTCTCTTCTATTTCATCTTCTCCAGCATCACTGGCTATGTTTTCGAAAAAGTATTTTATTTATTTATTTGAAAGAAAGAGAGAGAGAGAGAGAGAGCATGAGCAGAGGATAGGGGCAAAGGGAGAGAGAGAAGACTTCTTTCTGAGCAGGGAGCCTGATGTGGGGCTGGATCCTAGGACCCTGCGATCATGACCTGAGCCCAAGGCAGATGCTTAACTGACTGAGTCACCCAGATGCTCCTGGCTATATGTTTAATGTATCTGCCATTGATGGTGCCTGTGGTTGCCTGCTAAGCCTGACCATTTGTCACATGGCCTGACTGCTTAGATATTACATGGTTGGAAGAATTGTCTCTGCCATCTTTCTGTGTTACCTTATAAGCCTTACCAGCCTTGAACTTCTTTATCCTATTACATGGGCAGATACAAAGGCCACAGCACTTGTTCTGTTAAAATTTTCTCTGCCTCTCTCATGGCTCTATTTATTTGGTCCATGTCTTATTGTATATGGTTTATTTGCGCCACATATTCATCCAGCATAGTCTTAGTCTTGACTCTTAACATCCTGAGACTCAATGGCTAAACCCAGGATTTTCCTTGTATTTCCCAGAGAACCATTAGTAAACTAGTGAGCCCTAACCTGAATTTCTTCTGATGACAGATGATTCATGATGAATTAAAACTGTTGATAGGCACAGAAATGGAAATGTGGGTATTAGTTCTGGAGCCTGGAAGTCTGAAATCAAGGTGCCAGCACCGATCATGTTTTCGCGAGGATACTCTCTCTGATTCAAAGCTAGCACCTTCTGACAGCATCCTCACATTGGGGAAGGGCAAAGAGCCTTAGACTTTCATCAGAAAGTAGAGAAAGGAGGTATACATAGTGTTCACATAGGCAAAAACAATAAAAGACATAACAAACAATACTAGAGTTTCAGTAGATAATCACAACAGAAGTATATTTTTTAACTGAAGATACAGATGATTAGGTCAATGGATCACTTTCATGCAATCATTATAGGGCCCAGTTTCCTTCTATTAGCTGACACCATTACATCCTATGACCTCTGAGTCCTCTAAGAGTTTTTTCTTCTATCTGGCTCTCAGCAGGGGAAAGAGAACAAGATGGGCATTCCCCTCTCATCCACCTCAGCTGATACACATCATTTGCACATGTATTCCATACGCAAGAGCGACCTCAAAACAAGGGCTTTGTGAAATCTAGTTTGGTGGGGTGCTCAGAGGGAGAAAATTAGCTGGGAGGGTATTAGCTGGTACCAGCAATCTGCAGCACAGTATATTAAATTTGTCATTTTTAATGATTCATCTAGACATTGGGGTATGTGATCAAAGTGAAACCAATCATACAGCCTTTCTCCAGAAATTTTCTGAAATTCAGCTGGTATGGAGAAATCTATTCATATCAAGAGGTAAGAAGAGAAATATGTTACTTAGAGCTGCTAACACCTTTGTTTCTAGTATTATGGAATAAGCTGATTGAGAGAAAATGGATATTCTCTCTCCCCTTTCTCCAGGATTTTTACATTTCTTTCTGCTTTATTTAATGAGTCCCAACTGTTTTCTTAGTGTGGGAGATGCAGCTGTGAATAAAACAAGATCTCTTCTTGTGGCACCTGGGTGGTTCAGTGTGTTAAGTGTCTATCTTTGGCTCCAGTCATGATCCCAGTGCCTTGGGATCAGGCCCTACCTGAGGCTCCCTGCTCAGTGGAGAGCCTGTTTTTTTCCTCTCCCTCCCCCCAGCTTGTGCTCCCTCTCTCCTCTCTCTCAAATAAATATATAAAATATCTTTATAAAAAATAGGATCTCTTCTCTAATATGGTTTACATTCTTATATGGAGGTACACAAAATAAATAAATATATAAATGAGATAACATAATGATAGAGTATAACACATGTCAAAAAGAAAGCAGAGTGAAGTGACTGAGGATGATTTGATGGTGAGGGTAATTTTAGGTTGGACATTTAGAAAACAGATGTTTGAGTCAAGGCCTGAAAAACATATAAAAATCAACTAAGGGAATATCAGGAAGCAAACCATTCCAGAAAAAGGAAACAACTAATTCAAGACCAAAATTTGGGAGGATCTCAATATATTCAAGAAGCATAAAGATAGTCTCTGTGCTGAAATTCAGGAAGGTGGGGAAATGAGAATAGGATATATGTCCAAGAAGGTTAACATGTTTGAAATCTGTTTGACCTTAGGTAGAATCAAAGGCTATTCAAGGAGATTTATATTATGAGAGTAGAATGATCTGATTTTGTTTTATAAGGTCTCAGACGTTGCTAAATAGTGTAGGAAAAGGGAAACCAGTTAGAAAACTATTTTAATACTCCAACCAATATTAGGGCACCTGGGTGGCTTAGTGGGTTAAGCCTCTGCCTTCAACTCAGGTCGTGATTTCAGGGTCCTGGGATTGAGCCCTGCATTAAGCCCTACATTAGGATCTCTGCTCAGTGGGGAGCCTGCTTCCCCCTCTCTCTCTGCCTGCCTCTCTGCCTACTTGTGATCTCTCTCTCTCTCTGTCAAATAAATAGATAAAATAAAATGAAAAAATACTCCAGCCAACAAATAACAGTGGTTCAGATGAGAAGTATGATGAAAGATTTTTTAAAAAGAAAGAAATTAAAGATTCTGCAAATTCCTCTGTTGTCCTGAACCACTATGAATTAGATTTTTGTCTATTGTAACCAAAAGTGCATTAAGAGCAAATCAAAGAGTATCCAATTCTTCTATGAAGTTAAGGAATATAATAAATAAAAATGTCCATTGAATTTGGCATTAAATAGAACAAAGTCAATGTCAGTTGTGGATGTATTTATTTTAGCAAACCTCTAAAACTATCCTTTGATATCCTTTTGAAAATGTGCTAAGTATGAACTATAGTAGAATGCAACCATTTATATAAAAGCGATCAAGATGTATGTTAAGTGAGGTCTCTGGTATTTCATTATATGGATAGCCTCATGTCATTTATAAATTAATCAAATTAAAATATGGGATATTGTTTTCAAAACTCTGGATACAGAAAAATTTACAGAATGTCTAATGAGTTAAATAAAATAACTGGGATTTAAAACTGCTTCACAATATTAGATTGATGGTCTATGGTAGCAAGCTGAATTAATAGCATTTCTTAAAAAATGAAACTTTAAAAACATTACATTAATTTATACGGTGTAACATGGCATGAACTCAAATTAATAGCTTATTTGAATAATACCTAATGTTCTAGGAGTTGATGAACTCAATGTGAGCTCTATGTCCTGCTGATTGATAGAATAAAAGTGAAATTAGTTCATATTAATAGACATATATGTTTGAATAAATTATCCAAAATTCTCTCTGGAGTATTAGATCATTTATATTTGCCATAATTTAAGATGGACATAGATTACAGTCAGAAGCATGTCCTATAGTGTGTTAAACTATGATTTATGAAAAATTCAATATTCAGAGATTTGCAAAAAATGTGGTATGAGGATATGATAATTGAGTTCAGTTAATTTCATTTTTTTCATGTTAACTACTTCTTTATATACTGTTCTAGAGGAAAAGTCTGTAGTATTTGGTAAAAGAAGTAAAATGGTAAAATATGTAAAGAGATCAATTCAGCTGAATATTGTGAAGATACTCTAAGAAACTTACTAAGTATCTTACCTCTGGCTCAATTACTTCTAAGAATAGTCTGCTCTCTCATTATAAATATTTAAAGCTAGGGCAGATATCAGTATATAAGAATGGAGAAAGCATGTAAAAAATGAAGATGAATGGTTGAAAGACCTTAGGTCTTTTCAAATCTTAATTTCCTATGTTTCTATAATATTGTGTGAATTCTATGTTAATTTTAGTTAGGTAGATGAATAGACAAACAGGTGAATTAGACAACACAGAATAAATTAAGACAGAGATGAAAAAATACTTTGAAGAAGCTGGGCTCACAATGCATTTAAATCTCACTATATTGCTTCCTCACCACCCCCTAAATTTATTGAATGAAATAATGTTCTCCTGTCCTCACATTTAAAAAAGAAATAAAGCAAGTCTTATCTAGATAAGAATTCTGGGAATTCTTATAGGTTGTCTTCTTACTCTTATGTGGCAGAAAGCTGTAAATTTCAGAGACTCAATTCAATCGTAGATACTAATCAAAATTCTAAAGTGAACGAGTAGAAAGTTTATACCATTCTCACAGCTCATGCAGTTTCAGGCTGGGCACTTGCAGGGTGAGAAAAACACTATTGGCTCCTATAATCCCTACTGGCCATTTCTTCTTACTCATCTCTTGCCAGCTGTTCCACTGATCCCTTTGGAAAGACAAGGCTCAGGAGTATGGCAGTTTGCGCTTTCATTAGTATTATCACAAACTCACTTCATTCTCTATGGGCCTCATGGTTGTTTAAAGATGACTCTTTATCTCCTGGAACACAATTTAAGGATGTTCAGACATTTCTTGCTAGGCTGATCCAATGCATTTTCCTTCACTGTTGCAGATTCTTACATTCTACAGGGCCAGTTGGTCTTCCACCCTCAGTCCCAGTTCACTCACTTCAAGTTTCTTACGACTGAGTTTTTTATACCCATCTGTGTAGTCCTGTAGGCCTTTTTGTTTCTCTTTCTCATGGGGACCACATCTCAACTTGTGAAAATGCATACATAGCCCCTGCCCAATAAACTATGAAAATGTCAGCAAAGCTCACAGTAATGAAACTCCAAGGCTGCCAGAGAAATTCTTGTCTTCATGGCTTCTCAGGCTGAAGTCAGTCTGTAGTCCAACCTGAACCCAACCAGCGTTTGTCACTTATTTGTCATTTTTAGGTCCATGTTGGAGCTTTGTTCTTTAGGTTTGAGATGAGGGAATTGGAGCCAGTTTTCTTTGTGAAGGTAACACAGCAAAGATTTCTCCTAAAATACCAACCTCACAAAATGATCTCACTTATTCTCTCAAAATTTTTGTGTTCTCGGAGAATATGAATGTGTTTGAAATCATATTTTGGTGTCTTACTATAAACTTCTAATCTAAAATCCTGTTGGATATTAATTGCGAGAAAAGCAAGTTGGATGCTAGGTAGATCTGGGTATCCTGAAGTTAGGATAATAGACATTCTAACGGAAGAAAACAGTACAGAATGAAATTTTGAAAAATCCTATTTAAAGACTACTTACCGCATATGCCTGGATGGCTCAGTGGGTTAAAGCCTCTGTCTTCAGCTCGGGTCATGATCCCAGGGTCCTGGGATGGAGCCCCCCATTGGGATCTCTGCTCAGCAGGGAGGCTGCTTCCCTTCCTCTCTCTCTGCCTACTTGCGATCTCTGTCTATAAATAAATTATATGTTATAAATAAATAAAATCTTTAAAAAAAAAAAGAAGAAGAAGAAGAAAGATTACTTACCTAGAGATCCATAGGAAAAATTGAGTATCCAGGTAGGAAGGGTGTATTATAACACGGTTAACACAAAAAAGGATCATATTCACATATCCCTTGGTAAAATTCCTGTAATTAAGGAACAAATAGACAACTATTCAAGATTTCTACATGTAGAGAAAACATGTTTTAAAGAATCTGAACTAGCTGAATGAACTAATAACTTGTCTCAAAATGAACACATTAAATATTCTCTCCTACTATTTTTTTTTTCCCTGAGAGGTAAACCTTTAGAGCATGCTGTCTGCCTTCTCCCATCAGAATTATTTGACTGGGTGGATTGCACATGTGTAATCTGAAGCATTCCTTCATCATGATTCTAAGCATACATTTTGTCTTACTTCTGTTTTGAACCACAGTTCTCTTCTTTTATCTTATTTTGTTGGACAAGAAGAGTGCATAAAAATAACGCTTTTAAAAGTTTAATTATGTTATAGTCAAATATTATGAAATTCTTTCATGTTGCTACCAGTGGAGCTAAAGAGAAAATATTAACAATAAACCAACAGAAACTCCTTAATGATTTGCTTATGAATAGTATTTGTTATGAGACTATCATGCTAATAGAGATGGATAATTCTCACCCACTCTTGTATTTCTTACAATTCCAGCTAAGAAGAATCACTTGCAAATGGATGACACTTCAAATGTATGATACTTCAGTTGAATACAATTTATTAGTATATACCGATGCTTATCGTGTGTTTATTTTGTTTTCACTCTTGAAAACTGCCGTTGAAGACTAAGTTCATCCAATTTCCTTTTAGTAGGACTTGCTAAATTACATTATGCCATAGACAGAATGTCTGTGTGCCCCTCCCCATTCTTACTTTAAAATCCTAACCTCCAATTTAATGGTATTAGGAGGTAGAGCCTTTGGTAGGGATTAGGTCATGAGGGTTCTGCCCTCATGAGAGAGTTTCATGTCTTTATTAAAGACACCTGGAAGAGCACCCTCATCCCATCTGCCATGTGTGGATACAGCAAAGAGATGGCTGTCTGTGAACTAAAAAGTGAGCTCTCACTAGACATGAAAACTGCTGGTGCCTTGATCTGAACTTCCCAGTCTCCAGACCCAACAGAAATAAATTTCTGTTGTTTATAAGCCCTCTGGTCTATGGTTTTCTGCTATAGCAGCCTGAAGGGCCTAAGACATTAATACTGAAAAATGGTAACTCCCTCTCCCTGAACTCTATGACTGGTGTGCTTTCACTACCAGCAGCACTTGGGTTCATCCATGTTACTCTTTTTTCCAATGGGATGTTAGCAGATGTGACCTCAACAGTGCTTATAATGTATTTGTGTGCTTGGGCATGTCATCTTGCTCATCTGTCATCTTCAGAAGGGCTGTGACTGAGTAGTTCTTGCCTTTCAGCCTTGGCCCCAGGAGGGATACTTTGGAACAGATACTCCTAAGCTAAACTTCAGAGCCACAAGAAAAATAAGTATCTATTGCTAGAAGCTAGAAGCTTTCTTTTTTTTTCCTTCTCTTTTCTTATATAGTAAAAGTGGATGTAAAAATTGGCAACAGAAACAGAACTGGTGTTTGTAAAAAGAACCTAGAATACATAGCTGTGGGTTTTGGAACAAGTGTTTAAACTGAGAAAACTGATATTGGAAGTAGGAAAAATGGCAATTTATTTTCTTTAGTGCCAAAATATTTGGTAAAATTTTGCTTATGATATTCTAAAACACAGACACTGTTCCTAATTTATTTTCTTTTTCTTTTTCTTTTTTTTAAAGATTTTATCCATTTATTTGACAGACAGAGATCACAAACAGGCAGATAGGCAGGCAGAGAGAATGGGGGAAGCAGGCTCCCCACCGAGCAAAGAGCCCAACGTGGGGCTTGATCCCAGGGTCTCGGGACCATGACCTGAGCTGAAGGCAGAGGCCCCTACCCACTGAGCTACCCAGGCGCCCCCAATGTATTTTCATTGAAACGCCTGGCGATCTTGAGGCAAAAATGTTAAAATAATGAGTTGGTTGCTACTAGCTATATTTCATAATTTACTAGAAGATAGAGGTAAGCTCACAAAAGTATATGCCAGTTTGCAAACATACTTTTGAGCTAAGTTAGGAAGCTGATAACCTTACAGGTTTTGAAAACGAAATAACCTTTTACCAAATAAAATATGTTATCATATGTGATAAGCAAAAGCCCAAATTAGGTGTGTTCCTCAAATACCTTTAGTTCCCATTTCTGAAAGGATTTAATTGGTATCAAATAGACCCTTTAAGCTGGATGAAAGGTTCCAAAAAAAGAATGTGGTCTTACAAAAACCTGATTTTCTCAACAGAGCTATAATTTAGTCTAGAGAGATAATGTCTTGAAAATAATTGAGGGTATGGTTCTTGGCATATAGAATTGACTGAGATAATTTAAAACTTATAAAACTAAACACTTATGAAAAACATATTGTCAAAAGTTCTGCCAGCCAGATCACAAGAAACCAATTGTTTAAGTTATAAGAAATCTTTTGGTCCCCAAATTTTCAAAGACAGGATCAGGTTGAGAGAGCTTCTTGGACTTCCCAAAGGGCATATTATTTATTTCACTTAATTATTTTATCTTTAACCAATTTTTGGTTATGATGTAAGAGAAAGAACTTCCAGAGGGCAGAGCCAAGAGCTGTAGTATGAACCTGGGCCTAATGAAGAAATATTTCTTTTCCTCAGAGCAGGGATACCTGGCAATACCTGTACAGAATAGTTAAGGACCAAGGACCTCTGTTTGCCTTGGGATGCTAATGGCAATCTGTTTCATGCATTAATGATTAGTGAGAGGGAAGGTAGTAAGTTGGCTTTTTGGTTCAGAGGACTTCAGATAAAAAGGAGCTGCATCAAGATTTCACAGAGATTTGGGGGCATCTGTGTGGCTCAGTTGGTTAAGCATCCAACTCTTAATTTCAGGTCAGGTCACAATCTCATGGATGTGGGACCCTGCTTCAGGCTCCACACTCAACACAGAGCTGCCTGAGATTCTCTCTCCCTCTTCTTCTGCTCCTCCCCCACTCTCTCTCTCTCTCTCTCTCTCTCTTTAAATAAATAAATAATCTTTTAAGAAATATGATTTCACAGAGATTTCAAGAGTCTGGACTTCAAATTTGATGCCATGATTTTAACAAAACCTTTGGAGAACTTATATTTTGCATGGCAGAAATACTTGAACAAGTAGACAGATTATGATTCTTTCAATATTATTCAAAAATATTTACTTCTGTTATGTCTTTGTTGTAAAAACCTAAGACTATCCCTTTTTACTCTCTGTGCAGGGCTCAGCACGGGGTCCTTCTTGTAACCTGATTTGCCACAAACATTCCATTACCATAAAATCCATTGCTTTTGAAAGTTGGATGGCAAAATTACCTACTTTCCATTTGGAGCTACCTGACAAAACTCTTCTGGGGTAAAAATGGAAGCATCTTAGTAACTCAGAAAATGGTCAGCACAATACATCCACATGTGAATTATTGTTTCTAAAATGAAAAGTGACTTTGTTTTCATGTTCTATTTCTTTTTTTTCTGAATAGGAGATCCAACATATATCAACTTATCTTTACTTTTGAGGGAATATTTGAGTGTGTCCAGGTCACTGGACCTCCGAAAATATTCACTGACTAAAGAAGCCATTTATTTTTATGGAATCGTAGAATTTCATGGAATAGAATGCTGCTTTCTGGATTTCTTATCAAAATAAATTCATTATTTGGTGGGCAGTTGTGATGTTCTCTGGGACAGTATAGTGATCAATATCCCCACAAATTAAAATGTGTTCTAAGTTTAGAAGCAAGACGGAGAAGATCTATTCTCTTGCCACATGAAAGCAAACTACTTCTGAGTATTTGAGAGAGAGGTGATGAGGAGAGAGAGGGAGATTGAATTTCCAGATCAATAGCAATAAAAAAAAAACCTTGTTTTATAACTAGTTGTAAAACAAGTGCTTGGAATTTGATTTGTGTTTAATTTCCTCAAGTAAGGAGACAGCATCTGGATGAATGGCTGAAATTGAAGTTACTCCCTGCTTAAACTTAAAATAATCCACTTTCATATTACAAGATCAGTCTCTCTTGAGCTTTCAGTTAATAAGTGAAATAAAGGATATGGGATAGTAATCACCTGTGACATTTAGCCATTTATTCAATAATACTACATATCAAGATATGCAATATTTTACTGGCTTAAAACAACAGTCCTATTATTTCCCATGAGTCTAAGTTCCATTGGGTGGTTTTGCTGACTTGGTCCAGGCTTGACTGTTGTCTGCTAATCTCATTTACACATTTGGAATCAGAGGGCAAGATGGTATAGGGTGGCCTCAAAAGGGATAACTCAGCGCTCCACCAGCCCCTCACACTTTGCCGTCCTGCAGGCTACCAGGACATGTTTTGATGGTTAATTAGAAGAGCAAAATGGACTTAAGAGCAATTGCTTTTCCAGGCTTAGAATGTACCCCATTTGTTAGCATCCTGTTTGGCAGAACAAGTCATATGTGGAGAAGAATACCCCATTCCCAGGAGAACCATTGATAAAATCCAACTCTATTCTACCACTTTTCTAGTATCTTTGTCTCCACCATAGATGTGTGTTTAGTTTGGGTTTACACAACTGATGAAATGTGGGAAATCCATTTTCTATTTCTCCCCTAATGAATTTTATACTTTGATTCACGGAACCACTATGAGGATATAATAGATAAACACGTGTATCTTAATTACAGCTGAAAACTTTGGGAAACGACATAAGTATGAATTTGTTATCTTCCTATACTTAATGTGAGGTAGGATCAAGTAAAAATGCCATATCCCACGTAAATTCCATAAGACCTCACTCTGTTAAATGACAGCTACATTTTATATTGCCAGGAATTACTTCAGAGCTAGTGTTCAATAATACCTAATAGGCTGAATAGTTTCTGTTTCCAAGCACACAGTTACCACTTTCCCTATTCCAAAGACTAGAAGGAAAATACCATATAGACTTGTGCTGTTACTGTCAAGTCCTCCCTCAAGTATACCAGTGTCTCAGTGAAGTCCTGTCTCAGAACTGAGTAAAAGCTCCTGACGATATTGTGCTTAAGTCCAAGCAAGTGTTGGTTTACCAGATGTGTCACTTTTTTATGATCACACAGATCAAGTATGAACTTCAGGACTGCCACCTATTTGATTCTGAGTGTTTGATTATGTATTGCTGTCATCAAAAATTTCTCCAGATCGGGCTGTTCTGATTACCATTCTAGTTTTCTGCCCATATGGCAACTCTTCCTCTGGACTCTAAAAGCAACAACTTGGCCCATCATCCCAAGATCGCACCATTCTTGTTGAAATCAAGCTGTCTATTTTAATGGTAGGGTCTTTTACTTTCACCGCTGACTTAGAGAAGACAATCACCACAGCACTTTCCACCGATGCTAGTCTCTCATCACTAACGTATTTATCAAGGCCATGAAGAGAGGAATGCCATGGTTCTCCTACCCTGTTTTCTACCATCTCACTTTTTCTACCTGTATCACTATCTCTGTATCTCTATTTCATTCTCTATATCTCTTGCATTTCTTTTGCTAGACTTTCATTTCTCCCCTTCACTCCGGCATTCCAGATTTATGTATTCTCCTCTTTACTCCACAGCTTGACTTAGATGCCTCATATGTGACTTAAACCATTGCAGAGTGTCAATTTTCAATTACACGTTCTCATTAAAAGTGAATCCAGACATAAATTATTGAACCCCACTTTCTGCAGCAGACTTAAACCAGATATAGTGCATTAATCCTATACTTTATGTGATTGAAATTCGGGACCCATTTATGACATGTTGATGATATTCAATATATTTTCAAAACAGAATTTTCTCCTATGTCTTCCTTCTGAACATCTTCAAACATAGAAAACTTGAAATAAAATGTTAAACAACAAGAAAAAATAACAATAAGTACCTCAAAATGAGCCCTTGATACATTCTCTTTTGCTTTCAAATCCATAATTTCACCCTCACTGAGTAAATGGAACCACTAGTCAGTTTTTAGTTAAAACTCAAATATTCATACTTGATTCTTCTCTTTCTTTACATTTGGTATCTATTCCTTATACCAATACTCTTGGCTTGATTCTCCAAAGAAGTATAACTGGTCTAGTTAATCCTCAAGAACATGACTGCTAGTTCTAACAGCAATAATTTTTTCACCTGCACTATTGAAATAGCCTTCAATTAGTCTCCTTACTTCCACACTATAGTCCTCCACGCTAAGAAGCTGGAGACACTTCTGATACAAGAATATAAATATATACCCCTATTCAAAATCCTTTCATTCCTTCACCATATGCATAGAAAAAATTTAAACTCCTTGTCTTTTCCATCCTGGCCCTAAATGATTTAAAAACTGTCTGCATAATGGACCTCATCTCTAACCACTTTCCTCTTGCTCCTTCCATTCCAGGACAGTGGCCTGAACTTAAGAGAGAAATCAGCACTCCTTAGTTCAACTTCCTAACTAGCTGTGTAACATTGACCTGCTGGTTGATCTAAAAAAGATTGGACATATGTTTGGTTTTATAAAATAAAGGTTTTTTAACATATTACTTCTAAAGCCTGTTTATAATGAATGAACAGTTTCGTTAAATTTGTAAGGTAAGTGACCTATGAAGAAAAACTACAAATCCTCAAACAAAGAAACATGGAACAAGTTGTACGGGTTTCTTTCTTTTCTTTTCTTTTTTTCTTTTTTTTAATGATTTTCCAGAATTTGTTAAGTTAAAAAAAGAAAAAAAAGCAGGGATGCCTGGCTGGTTCAGTCAATAGAGCATGTGACTCTGGATCTCAGGGTTGTGATTTCAAGCCTCACATTGGGTGTAGAGTTACTTAAATAAAAATTTTAAAAAGCAAAATGCAAAGGATGATCTACACTATATTACCTACTGTGTAAGAAAGAAGAAATAATAATAAAGAAGGAAAAATAAGAAAATACATATGTATTTACTCCTTTGAGAAGGAAGCACATACAAAATAAACTATACAAAATAAACACATATTACTAACTGTGCACATAGTAAGCTTAGATGGATGGCTATTGGGCATGTCAGGAAATGGATGGAAAAGATAAAGGAAGCTAGGGGGCAGGGGAGTAAGAAGGACACTTCCCAGAATGTGTTTTTTTATAAAGTGGGCTTCCTTTTTGTAGCATTTGCTTTCTTTCAGTAATCCATCCATCAATAATCCGAGTGAATGATGTGCAACTAAGCAGAGAGTTTTATACATCACATACATTAGTACTATGTATCTGCATCCATAGATAGCCATCTTCTTGGATGACTGATGGGTGCATGTTTAGTATGAGATGAATCCATGAAAAGAAGAGATTTCAACTAGGTATAGCATCCCAATGAAAATTTTTGCAAGCTAAGAACATCTGGATGTGTTCTTTTCCTTTCTTTTTCCCCTTCACTTTACACTTCTCTCTTCCTTCTTTTCTTTCTCTGGCCTTCCACTTCAATTCCTAACTCTCTTCTGGAATCTTCTCACATATGTATGCTGCCTCACATTTAGTTATTTTAAAATATAATAGCTCTAACATTTGCAACAACCATGTTTTTGTTGGGGCTTCTTTTTTTTTTTTTTTAAGATTTTATTTATTTATTTGACAGAGAGAGATCACAAGCAGGCAGGCAGAGAGAGAGGGGGAAGCAGGCTCACTGCTGAGCAGAGAGCCAAATGTGGGGCTCCATCCCAGGACCCTGAGACCATGACCTGAGTGAAAGGCAGAGGCTTAACCCTCTGAGCCACCCAGGCGCCCCTTGTTGGGGCTTCTTAATATCATTTTTATTCTTTCTTTGTTGTTGTTGAAATATTTACTTGAGAATTTGGCTTTCAATTAAACCTCCTGATTAGCTAATCATGCTGATTAGGGATAATCTCTTTCCAGTATTCTCTCATGTAAACACAGAATGACAATTCTCTTTTCCAGAGTGTTTTTTATTTACTGAAGTCTTATTTCTTAAGATAAGCTCCATTTTCTTACTTATTATGTGATTGAATTGGTTAGCTCTTCAAACAAGTTAAATTTTAACTCATTTCTCTCTTGGTAAAGCTGTCTAACAAGGTGACTCACACAATAACTGCTTCTAGCTGAGTAAATTCCTTTCAATTTTTGTTTAGTGTATTACTTTTATACAGTTTTATAAGGGAAAACATAACAAAAAACAAAAGAAAGGCAAACAAAACATGCATTAAGCCCTGAATCACAGAATTACAAAGAAGTAGTTTTGTTTAAATGCTAGATTTTTATTCCTCTCTAAATAAAAATATTATTCATAATTCAATATTTGTAAATTTTAAGTAAGAAATACAATAATATTAAGATAATTATCCAGTAAATAATATTTGCATTAATTTTAATTCATCTTCACTATTCTATAATAAATTAGAACAATTTTATATAAATGTTAAATATTAATATAGATAAAATATTTTCCCTGAGACTGATTTTTATTCTAACTTCTTATATACTTACATTTTATTTCCTTCTTTCTATAATAACTTTTAAATGTTTTAAAGTTCTATACTGTTACTCTTGGTGCTATTCTCTAGGAAGTCAAATTGTTTATTTTATTAGTAAATTATATTTCTAACTTTTACCTATATATATATAGTAAATATATTATGTACTATATATTAACTTAGATATATACACCTTTTTTTTCTCAATACTTTCATAGCAAAATTTTTGTGACTGTGCACTAATAAAAGTAAAGAGCCAAAAAACGTAGTTCAGTTTATATTGTTAACACAAGTATGGTCATACAATGTTGTGCTTAGTTTTGTTTCCAGTCCTTTCTCCTGCTAACAGTTCTGTGCCTTTCTTATCTCATTCACTATTCCTTCTTTGTGTCCCTGTGCTCGGATCAATTAGAATACTGAAAGAGAGGTCTTTTCATACCCAATTTTGCGAAGTGGTTCTAAACTTACAAAATTTAAAATATGTGTTTATTTATATACCAGTTTTAACTGATTGTATCTTCTAAGGATATGCCTATACTTGTAAAGTTTTCTAATATTACTAAATTATATCAAAGTACAAACATAAAGTGTATCTTCATGAAGTTGGAAAATGTGTAAAATACATTATGTCTGCATTTTCTAGTTCCAAAGTTTCCCCCCAAAGATTTTATAATAGCGTAACACTCCCAACATAAATACCACAGTCACATAGTAAAATTGCAATGTTAAGATAAACGGGTGAGGGAAGCTAATTAATTTCTCCCCAATAGTAATCAGTCTGTAAATCAGAAATTTTGAATGTTGATAAAATATTTTTGACACTATTAATTTATAGTTCCGACTCCTAGGAGAAAAGACACGGTATTCTGACTATGCTTAATTTATTTCCCTTTTACCTTCTTTCATATAGTAGTGTTCAGAGACATATGGTGTATTATTAAGAATATTTAATACACTTTTGCTTAAGAAAACATGTGCGTATACATGGATTTGGAAGTGCACTTGAAACAGAAAGATACAAGATTGAAGATAGCACTAAATTCAATTTTCATTAAATGAATATAATCCTCTTTCTACAAGGAAATTTAATTCATGAAATTTCATCTATTTTGATCTTTTTTGTAACTGGTTATATAAGTGTGCACATAGTATTTATTGCAATACATTGCAATAAATTTAAGTTAATTTAAGTATGATAGAAGCCTGGAAGAAAAAAAAATATGTATCATTGAAATTGAATTGGGATTGGCTATTAATTAGACATTTAATATAAAATAGGAGTAGATAGATATATAGATGAATGAATGAATGGATGGATAGTTAGTGATAATCAAACATTTTGTGTGGCAGATAGTAAAGGACACTCCTAGGACAAGAAATTTACCTGCAAGGTCATTGCTTCAGTGGTTGCCAATACAGGGTGACTTTATTAAGAAATTTAAATGGCCAGAGAGAAAGAATAGCAGTCATGGTCTAGGAGATCCTCCTACATACCTAGTAATTTACCAACTTCTCAAACCATCTTACCAGCTTGCTATACAGGAGATTTATAAGGCAGACATACACATTGAGCAAGTATTCAGTGTGGAAAGTATAGTAGCATTCAACACCGTAACTGGATCCTGGGTTTAGCATATCTTCTCAATGGTCTTGATGATTCTCCACAATTGTTCAACAGTGACTTTATTTTCAATATATTCTAATAAAATCAAAGGTTTCTGTGTGTGTGTGTATGTGTGTATGTGTAGAAAGACAGAGTTTCATTTTAGTCTTTAAAACTTAAGCTAAGTTCAATATTTTGAATGCATAAAAAATTGCAAGAGAGTGTTTATTAAAATGAAGATTCTTCAGATCTATCTCTGTTTCAAATGTATGAATTAGAGCTCAAGGACTGAGTTTTAAAGAATGGCTTAAGTGATTCTCTTATAGTTGGAATATGAACCACTGTTAGAAACAGTATTTGTGGGGCACTTGGGTGGCTTAGTCAATTAAGTGTCTGCCTTCAGTTGAGGTCATGATCTCAGGATCCTGGGATTGAACCCCATGTCAGGGTCCCTGCTCAGTGGGGAGTTTGCTTCTCCCCCTCCCTGTGCCTCTTCCCAACCTCCACCCCTCTCCTGTGTTCTCTTAAATAAATAAAAACTTAAAAAAATACTGGTGAATTTGTTAGTAAATTGAATTCTAGATTTCTGGATAAAACATTGATGTTTTCTTTCTTTGCCAAGAGGTAAACATGCTGGTAAGAGCAGCTCTTGTTTTTTTAACCCAAGAAGATTAGCTGGCTTTGGGACTTTAGAGGAATGTACTAAAAAGACATTTGATGTATAATCTCTATTGCTGTAGCTAGTACTTCTGGCTTTCAAATCTAAAGACGGGAGCAAATTAGAACTGACATTCATTCACCTTTCATGATATGGTTTTAACCACTTTTAAAACCAGCCTTTTTCTTCCCTGACTAAATGAATGATTCTTAAAAAGCCGTGGTATCCAAAATCTCACCATATGTTGTTTTCTGTTGTTTGCACCTTTATATATTTGCTACTACTACAGTCCTTGGCCTGATCTACTCATTATACTGTCAATGGGCTAGATGAAAATACATGCATTCACACACACACACACACACACACACACACACACACAATGTATCCCTAGAAGAGAGAATAGTACTTGACACAAATTGAACCCAATATGAGGTATAAAATGAATGAATACATGAATAAATGAATCTAATGTTGAATGTAATGTTCACTAAATGGTCTAATCAGCACAGAATACAAGGGAATAATAGGTCCTATAGTTAGGAAATGGTGTTTTCTATTAAAATAGGATAAGAGTGATAGTTTGTTTGAAGGGATGTCATACTAGGTTAGATCACACTAAAGTGTGCTTGACTGACACCATTATTTTAATTTCACATTATTTTTTGGATCTATGTTCCCATTTTAATGAAGAAATTTAGATTTTGGAAAACAAAACAGCTTAAAAAAATTACTGTGAAATGCCATATGAATTTTCACAAGGATTGCATTGAATCTGTAGATAGCCATGAGTTGTATAGAAATTTTAATAATATTAATTTTTCCACTCCATGAGCTCCTAACATCTTTCCATTTATTTGTGTGTTTTTTAATTTCTTTCATTGATGTCTTAATAATTTTCAGTTTATATATATATAAATTTATATTTAATTTAATTTAATATATTTAATTATATTTATATACAAATGTTATGTATATAAATACATAGTAAATATATGTATTTATATACATAACATTTATATACATAAATACATAAACATATATACATAATACATCATACATCATACATCATACATAATACATAAATACATAAACATATATACATAAACATTTATGTATATAAATGTTATGTATATACTATGTATAAATACATAGTAAATATACATATTTATATACATAACATTTATGTTATAAATAGCATAAAATATGAATAAAAATAGCATAAAGATATGCTATTTATAAAGGTAAATAGCATACCTTTAATTTAAAGTATATATTTAAACTGAAGCAGATGGTTTCAGTTTCACACACTGAAACCATCTTTCATATGTTGTTTCATGTTTCATATGATACAACATATGAAACTGATCTTTCACCTCCTTGGTTAAATTTATTCTTGGTATTTTATACTTTTTGATGCAATTATTAATGACAGTGTTTCCTTATTTTCTTTTTCAGATAGTAGTTTGTTATTAGTATATAGAAACACAACAGTGGTTTTTTTTTTTTGTATATTCGTTTTGTATTCTCAACTGCTAAATTTGTTCATTAGTTCTAACAGCTTTTTAGTAGAATCTAGGATTTTCTATATATAATTATATTATATTTTGCAGTAACATCCTTCAAAGGTTTTGTTTTTCAGTTAGGAAAACTATCTGTGCTTTCAACAAAGAACACATTGCATCATGAACCACTGCACTACTGCATACTATGTGTGGTATTATAGCTGTAGCATACCTTTAATTTTTTTATTGTTCAGTTATGTATTATTTTATAAGTAAAGAAATGTATTACAGTAATAAATTTCACATAAAGATAAATAAATTTTTAAATAAATTAAACAAATTTAAGTACATTAACATAAGTTTATACTAACATAATGTTAAAAGTAATAGAATTAAACACATATAAAATCATTAAAAGATTAATTTTTACATAGGAAACTGGAAGGTACTTTTTTTTTAGTCAAGTGTAATGCAATGCTAGAAAACTGGTGGTGGAAGCTGTTTTAGTATAGTGGCAAATTTTCATGAATCTCTCAATAAATTGAAGATGGCAGAGCAACAAGAATAGCAAAATCAAAAGCCCAAGGACAGTATCTACAACCAAAGTATATGAAAAGCTATCCCTAAGGATACTGAAATAAGTGGATCCAACCAGAATGGAGCAAGACTGGCATGGTATCAACATTTGCGTAGAGAGGACAGAAGAGGCGAGAGTGGTAGACAAACCTGAGAAGAGAGGAACCTCAGATTAGTCAATGTGGACTCTCTGGAAAGTGCAGCAAGCAAACTTATATAGCTAATAGTGAATTGCCTCCAATTACACATGAGTGCAAAGGTCCATGGTAAGATTTGAATGCACTGAAAAAATCTAGGTATATGAGCTGTCAAAACAAATCTGCAGTGGATAATTTCCAAACCACATGCCATATTCCACTATAAAGAAATTGCTGGAGATAGAACCAATTAAGAGCCATAAAGTTACAAAAAGAGTGGAAAAGAGCCATGGGGAAGGTAAGGAACATGAAGAGAGTTAGGAGGTCTGAGAAAGGAAAGGACCACAAATTTTGAAATCTTATAAAAATAGCCAAAAAAAAGAAATTCTAATGCCATGACTCAGGAATTTGAAATTCATCTCTTCTTCCAAAAGACCAGAAAAACCAATATCACATCAACATGAGTGATAAAAAAGGACTGTTGGAAGAGCAAACACAATAACTTTTTTTAACTTTCTATTAGCTCACTTTTTAATGAACATAATTTGCAGCATAAACAATAAAATAAAGAATGAGAACTAAAATAATACTTCAGAAAATGAAACTATGATGGAAAACAAACCCATAAACAGAAACAAAGCATAGGTTAGTATTCCAAAATGAGTTAAAAGAAAATTAAAAGAAGAAAAAATCTAGAAAATCTACAAATAAGACCTAAGAATGTAGGGAAAATTAGAAACAAAAGAAAAATTATTCATTTTACAAATAAAGTTTTTTTTTTTTTAGATTTTTTATTTATTATTTATTTGACAGGGAGAGAGGTCACAAGTAGGCAGAGAGGCAGGCAGAGAGAGACGTTAAGTAGAGCATCGGATGCAGGGCTTGATTCCAAGACCCTGAGATCATGACCTGAGCTGAAGGCAGAGGCTTAACCCACTGAGCCATCCAGGTGCGCTTACAAATAAAGATTAAAAAAAGGTTTCATGATTTTATTACTACACACTTAGGTTTCAAATTTAAAATAAAGGCAATACTGACATCCTGGTAGTACAAAGAATTCATATATTTTCTTTTCATTGTTAACAACATTTTATTATTAAAATAAGAATTATTAAAATAAAATATATCAGAAAATAGCTGAAACAATTTTACAATGAACATCCATATACTTTCCATATAAATTCTATAAGTAGAATTTTGCTAATTACTTTACTAGAGTGTATCTATCATCTATCTATCTATATATCTATTCTACCTATCTCATCTATCCCTCAATCTATCAGTCCAACTTATTTTCAAAGTAAGTTGTAGATACCGGTTCATTTCTGCCCAAATACTTCAGCATGCACATCAGTACCAAGAGTTCAATACATGGTGATGGTTCTTCTTCTACTTCTTTTTTTTTTTTCTTCGATGCAAAATTTACAAACAATGAACTGTACAAGTCTTAAGACAGCCTATTCAGTGAAGGTTGACTAATGCATATACTTTTGTAGCTTAACCCTTTATCAAGCTATAGGACATTATCAGTACCCCTGAAAGGTCCCTCATGCTTATTTAATCAATCTCTATTCCTCAAACCTCAGAAGCCACAGCTAGCAATTATTTTTTTTCTTTACCACAAATTAACTTTGACAATTCTAAGTATCACGTACTATCTGTTCTTTAGTGCAAGTCTTTTTATCACACTGTGTTGTTTTCCAGGTTTATCTATGTTGTTGTGTGCATGACAGTGCTTCTTTTTATGATTGAGTAGTATTTTAAGAATATGTCAGTTTGTGCAAGCATTCTAAACAAAATTGATAGACATCTAGGTAGTTTCTAGATTTTGACTATTATAATAAAGTAACCATGGTTATTATACAAGCCTTGATACACACACACACACACACACACACATAATAATAATAATAAAATATACTACTTTGGGTAACAATATAATGGTGAAATTGGCAGGTCATAGGGTTAGTATATGTTAACTGTATAATGAAATAACACAATTCCCCCAATTTTTGTGTCATTCTACCTTTGCATCATAATTTATTAGAGTTCCAGTTGTTTCTTCAACATGTTTTAACAAAGAAAGAAAAAAACCCTCAAAAATGTTAAATTCTGACATCATAGGTGGAAGGAAGAAGTAGCTCACTGAGGTTGGTGGGGAAGCAATTATTTTATAGCCCCAGTGTCCGTTCTTAGTTTTATTACCATTAATATTCTATTACTTCTTGAGCTTTACAGTCAAACAAATGCCTTTACCACTAAATGATGAGGAAGAAATAGTTAATTTGGTAGGCAAAAAGCACAGAAAACAAAATGTCATTTTTAATCAAAATTCTTGCTGACAGTAATGACGGCACTACACGTTTATCCCTTTACACCTCGACTTTAAGACCTTCTATCAAATTGTGTCATTAAAACTTCAGGAATGACATTAGTCTTACCATGTACATTATAATAGGCAATTTTATCTTTAGTTGTGTGTAGCTATATTATTTCGTGGAATTTGTGTGTCCAATTTATAAATGGGAGAAATCTGCTAAAATGCCTTCTTGAAATAAAGTTGCTACTGTCAACTTTGACAGCTTGCATTGTTAATTGTGGCTGCCAGCTTTCCTGCAGTATAAATGTTCACCTCCATGGAACGTTAAATGGACCATTAGAAAAATTCCTTAGAATTCGAGTTATAGTAAATGTGTCATATTCATTTTGTCATGAATTGTAGTAGGATTAAACTGTCACAAAGATTATTTTTAACTGAGTAAAATCTATACTCGGCAGAATAAGAATAGCTTATTTTTTAAGTGGACTACCATGCAATAAAAGAGTAAATATGCAATGAAACTTCCCAAGGGAGCCATTAACTTTTCAAATTATGTAGTCACACATAGGTGGTTAGTTGCACTCACGATATGGCAGCATCATGTAGGTAAATTAACACTGTGAAAAGTCCCCCACTGAGGGTCAAATACGTTATTCACCTCCAAAACCCAGATGAACTGACATGATATATATTAAAATAAAACAAGATTGAGTGCCAAAAACTTAGTACGAGCAATCTATGGCTGAGGAAAATGACTTTATATTGTAAATTATCATTAAACAAAACTCACTGTCAGTCACTTACATGTTCTGGATTTAATATTAAATGTTACAAATAAATTACTGTAAACTCTTGAAAGTTACAAAAGTGATTCAAACATACTTCAAAGGATAGACCTTAAAGAGAAGTGTCAAATTTGTGGATAAAGCATCTACAATTTTAGAAAGAATTACCTAGGGATTCATTGTAACTAATAGATCTATTCAGAAATCTTCAAATGATGAAATTAATTGCCAATATAATATTTTGCTAGATTCTGTGTAATCATACATTTATAGTTATATGTTAATATGTATAAACTTGTAGAAAAGTAAATAAAATAGCTCTTACTTTTGTAGTCATTTGAAAAGATTCTGAAATTCATTCAGAATTTAAAAAATACAATTAAAATTATGAAAATCTAGATTTTGCTTATTTGGGAAGAAAAGTATAAAGGAGTCAAGAACACTGGATTGGTGAACATATGAAAAAATGGGCCTTTTCATGAACTCCAGGTGACAATAAAAAGTATTAAAATTTTTGGATAAAAATGTGGCCATATCTACTGAAAAATATTGTTTTGTACTGTGTAAAATTTTATTTTACCTGTAAACTTGCAAATATTAAAAAACATTAAAAATATCATTTATCATAGCATTATCTGATAAAACAGTTTTAAAATGTACAATAAGACTATTTATGTACATTGACTTGCCCCCATAAAAGTTACACATAAGACAAGTTAGGTATATTAAATTGCTTCTAGTTAGTGTTATAATAATCTATGAATTAATAAAATGGAGCTTTATCACATCTGTTAATGAACCATAACCAATTTTTAAAAAATAACCACCAAGTAAAGCAAGAGAGAAACAGAGAATAAGTATTTAGCACACTACCAGTTACACATCCATACAAACCTCAACTCTACACAGCTGCACAGATGATCTCTGGGAAATTCAGAGGGAAATATTAGACCCCTGTTAGAATGGTTATCTCTGGAGTGGAAAAATTATGTTCCTAATGGATAGTAGTATTTTCTTTCTTTAGTTTTCCTTTTCTCCCCCTTCATTGTGTATGTAATTGCATTTAACCAGGGATGAACATTAGTTATTCCAAAAGTAATTAGATGTAAGTTCTTTCACAACTTAAAAAAAGTAATTAGAAAAATTACAACTATAAATTTTTTATGTGTCTTTTTCTGAAATGAATACTAGGTATAAATTTCTTGCTTTAAATGTAATCGACTGCTTTGATACATTTGTATGCAGTGTTAAATCCTAAAAAAAGCATATAATTAATTTAAATATGTCCATACAAATGACATATTTGTGAAATTAAATCTTCATTTTTAAACACATGGAAAACAATTACAGAAACTAAATAAAAATAATTACATCAAAAGTTTACAGAGTTGGGGCGCCTGGGTGGCTCAGTGGGTTAAAGCCTCTGCCTTTCGCTCAGGTCATGATCCCAGAGTCCTGGGATCGAGCACCGCATCGGGCTCTCTGCTTGGCAGGGAGCCTGCTTCCTCCTCTCTCTCTCTCTGCCTGCCTCTCTCCCTACTTGTGATCGCTATCTGTCAAATAAATAAATAAAATTAAAAAAAAAAAGTTTACAGAGTTCTAAATTAATTTTTTAACTTGGTAGTATATAAAATGCAATATTTTAAATACAATAACCACTTAACATTTGATATATATTCTAATCTTCAAAGGACTTATTGTCTAAGTAACAGAGTAAAAAGGTAATCTTATTACTGATTACCATGAAAACATGGCCTTGATAACAAATAAAATTGAATTGTATATGTGTAAGTATCAGTAAATCCATATTATTTAATAAAAGACAAAATACAATGGCAAGTCTTTACAGCAACATATCTTAAATGTTCATGGTAGAATAACTGAAACACACAGAAATATCCCTAGTCACTCTTCTCTGCCCCACAAAAAAAAAAAAAAAAATATATATATATATATATATATATATATTTATATGCATTAGTTGCTTGAAAGGAAAATTTCACAATGTAAGAATCAAGAATATATATACAAGAAAATAAAATAGTAGATTTGGCAAATACAGAATAGTTCTTTTTGAAACATTCAATGAAACTGACAAATCTATAGAAAGATAATTTACTAAGGAAATGAGTACATTAATAAGAAAATGTGTTATAAATACAAATAAGTTAAACATTTCACAACATTATGGAATACAGTCTATGTATTAAGTGTCTAACAAATTTGAAATTTCTGGGGGAAATATACAGAATTGCAATACACAAATATGAATGTGACATATGAGTCATATGCATAAATGAATATTTATTAGAGCATCATTTATATTGAAAAACAACTGCTATATCCCAATTACAATATATCCAAGAACAAGGATATGTTCAGTACAGTTTGGTACCTACATAAATGAGAATAATTAAAAAATAACAGAAGTAATGCTATAGAATAATTGAACTATTTTGAACAAAAGTCAGTAACATGTAATGGAAAAACTACAATATTAGTAGTAGTGTCATTTGATTAAGAGGTAAACAAACATAAATACACATTATTTCATCTTACAACCTGGATAAATGTATACCATAATAATAGAGCAATTATAGGGCATGATGTTGGAAATATTTTACAGAATATTTATTTTGTAATAAAAACATTTGATAGTGTATGTGTTACACTTACATGGTGGAAAAAATAATAAAACAAAATAGATATATGTTTTTCTGCCTGAGTAAACTATAATTCTAAATCTAATCCTATCACAAAACATCTACCTGGTTCTTAATTGAACTGAAAGTTACTTGTTCTCTCAAATGACACATTTTATGTAAAAATGTTTTCCTCTCTGAATCAAGTGATCATTGTTTTCCTAACAATTTTCTAATAATGTTAAAGTTGATTTTGTAATGCACATAGTCATTTATTTTATCCAAGAAAGTCTGATTTCTTAAATTAAGTCACATTCTGTACAGAATGTTTTGATCACTTCAAATCTGAATATATTTCAAATGAGTAGCTACTTGGACAATTGAATCTGTTCAAACAAAAACAAAGCAGCAATAAATTTCAATAAAGCTAATTAATTTATTCTGTGACTAATAAAAACAAACCACAGCTGGACAATAATTTTTGCTATTTTATCTTCCTTTATGTTACTATTATTCAGTTTTCTGAATCATATACTATATGATACATTGATATGTTCATTCAGCAAATATGTATTTTCAGAGTGTAAAATAAGTTAGAAATGGTGATGTGTACTGGAAACAAAAAGACAAACTGAGCACAATTTTTATTTATTTTATTTATTTTTTTTTTTAAAGATTTTATTTATTTATTCGACAGAGAAATCACAAGTAGACAGAGAGGCAGGCAGAGAGAGAGACAGAGGGAAGCAGGCTCGCTGCTGAGCAGAGAGCCCGATGCGGGACTCGATCCCAGGACCCTGAGATCATGACCTGAGCCGAAGGCAGCAGCTTAACCCACTGAGCCACCCAGCCGCCCCGAGCACAATTTTTATACTCAATAAGAGATAAGGATATATTATTTGTAAAAAAAAAAAACAAAACATTATATCTAGCTTGCCAAAACCTTCATAAAGGAGTAGTTTCGAAGGATAAAGAAACATTGGAAAAGCAAGAAGTGTGTTTTTTTTTTTTTTAACATTTCAAAGGGAATGACAAGTGTATAGCCAAGCCCAGACAATGGTACTGAAAAGTACATATGAAAAGAAATAAAGTTGAAGAGGCTGTCAGAGTCATGTCATTGACAAATTCTCCTATAAGTAAAAATAGCTAAATATACATTAAATATATACATTCACTAAAGTGAATTTGGGCAAGAAAATAAAAATTATATTTCCATTCAAAAGAGAAGTCTGGAATGTGGAGGGTTACAGGGTACGGTTACGCATCTGCCTTAGTGCCGTATGCTCAAATACTAGGGAGAAGCAAATATATCAATAATAATGTCATTGTGTTTCTGATATCAAAGAAAGCTACAACAAGGGTGCTAAAATTTAAAGAAGAGGTGGCTCAATGGGTTTCAAGAAAAATTTCAGTGTTATAGGCCATGATCTGGAATGTAATAGCTATCTGAACATAGCGGTAATGGGATTTGACCTGCATACATTAAGAGGTTTAATATGAGATTCCTTCTTCCTTAAAGCTGAGCCTCTGTGCAAAAGAAGGTCAAAATAAACAACATCCATGAGCCCAACTTAAACTATTCCCTTATTATAGTTATTATCAAACCTGTCACCACTGTCAAAAAAGCAAGTCTGAAAGGGATAGAATGTAAAAAGAAGAAGACTAGAAAAAAATCTACATAGTGGCTTAGTTATCAAAGAATACAATATACCTATTTATTTCATGGTGTACAAGATGGGAAAGAGATTGTTAATAGGGTAAGATTTGTGATTTAAAATAAAATGATATTGGTGGGACTGCTAAAATGGTGGAACGAAGACCTCCATAGCCCATTCCTCAAAGAAAGCAAGGAAAACTCTGACAAATATGATCAAAATCAACATTTGCAGACTCTGAAATTTAACAAATCTTTAAAAAATCTAAGGACTGTTTATTCAAAACACCTACTAATTCTTTTTAGGAACAATGTTTGTAGTGTTACAAACCAGTCCCCTCCCAGCACCCATCCATCACTTTGCAAATACAGTGGATGTGAAACCGGCAGTCTTGAAACTGCCAATGGACACAGATAATGTATGGAGCTACTAAAAGTTTCTATTTTCAGAGCACTGCCTCTTCTTGACCTACCTTACAACTCCATTCCCAAGGCATTGTTGTTATTTGTCTGAACTAGAGCTTCATTTGAGAAATGCCTTACCCCTACAGCAGTCATTAGAAACAATCAGTGGTTTCTTCAACACTTATGATGACTGAGGTTATACCTGGTGGTATAATCAAGAGCATGGACAAAACATAAAAGGAAGAGTTGGGAAATGAGGTGTTCTCAGAGAGAGCTTTGAAAAGTCCTAATATCTTCCTGGGGAATCTGGAAAGTCACACTCAGGTGCAGGGCTGTATGCATGCTCAGGAAAGACCTGAGAAAGATTCAGTCTTCGTTTTGGTCAATCTTAAGGCCCTTCACAAGCAGAACATGAAAGCCAATAAGAGAAGAATATATCGTCATATAAAAGAAACCATGGAAGTTCAGAAGGCAATAAGGACACCATATTCAAAGTGATGGAGGGAAAAAGACTAGCAACAAGGAAATCTTTATCCAGAAAGCATACTTTGAAAATGAAGAAGAAATTAAGAAACCCCAAGAAAAACAGAGAGACAGACAGAGAGGGAGCATGTTGTCAGACCTACTCTTCGAGAACTACTAAAGAAAGTTGTTTAGGCTGAAATGAAAGAATAATCTAATTGAAATCGGCATCATGAAATAAAGAACACTTACAAAGTTAACTATAAAGGTAAGTATAAAGGACACCCTAAAAGAATTTTTAAGACTATTCTTCTTCCTTAATATTATAACACAACTTGATAAACTAATAATTATAAAACTGTGTTAATGAGATAATGATGTATAAAGATGTTATTATTTTAACAAAATACTCAATTTAGTGGTGAAAAAATAGTTTACAAAAGAGCATTTTTCCCATGTGCTTTTGAATTAAATTAATATTAATCTGATCTCCATTCTTTTAAAATATGATGTAATACCCTTAGCAGCCCCCTCCCACACATACACCTACACACATCTTTATAAGGTTATTTTTTAAAAAAGTAAAAATGGCAATAAAATTAGAAAAGCATACTGCAACATATCTCTTTTAACATGAAAGAAGGCAATAAGAGAAGAAAAGAGGAGCAAATAAATAAAACAAACAGCAAATAGAAATCAAATAACAAAATGATAGACATAAATCTTATCAAATCACTAATTATAATAAATGCAAACAGGTTACATGTTTAAAAAGTAGATATAGTTGGACAGATACAAAAACATGATTCAACCATTGCTGTCTACAATACACACACTTTAAATTCAGAGCTATAAATAGGTTGAAAGTAAAAAGATGGGAATATATGGATTATCCAAACTGTAACCAATAGCAAGCTAAATGATTACAATACTCTCAGACAAAACTGACTTTCATGCAAAAAAAATTTTTACTACAGATGAAGAAGGATATTTTATAATGATAAAATAGTATAATTCACTCTAAAGATATGGTAATTATAATCACACATGCTCATAACAATATTATTTCAAATTACCTGAAGAAATAACTGAAAACAATTTAAGGTAGAAATAAACAATTCAACAATAATAGTTGGGGACTTCCATACTCTATTTTTAATAGTGTAGGCAGGAGATCACCAAGGAAATAGAATCCTTGAGCATTATAAAACAGCTAGACCTAACAGACATTTACAGAAGGCTAACGTCAACAATAGCAGAATATGCATTCTTCTCAAACACACAAAGAAAATAATCCATGAAAGATCATGTACTAGACCATAAAGCAAGCTTGGATAAATTTCAAAGGATTGACGTCCTATAAAATATATGTTCTGAAACCAGAATAGAATTGGATTAGAAATCAATAACCAAATGATACATAGGAAATTCACAAAGAAGTAAATATCAAAAAATACACATCTTTATAACCAGTGGATCAAGGAGATACCATATGAGGAACAAAAAAAAAAAAAAAAAATACTTTGAGATACATGAAAAGCACAACATACCAAAACTTATGGAATATAATAAAAACAATGCTTATAGTGAAATTTATAGAAGTCAATGCCTATAGTTCAAAGAAAAAAGATCTCAAATCAATTGACCTTTCTTCCCTAATGACTTAGGAGAAAGGAACAAATTAAAACCAAAGCCAGGAGAAAAAATGAAAGAAACATTAGAGCAAAAATTAGAGCAAAATTAATGAAATAAAAAACAGAAAAAACAGAAAATCAATCAAAAGTTGGTTCTTTGGGGTGCCTGGGTGTTTCAGTGGGTTAAGCCGCTGCCTTCGGCTCAGGTCATGATCTCAGGGTCCTGGGATCAAGTCCCACATAGGGCTCTCTGCTCTCTGCTCGGCAAGGAGCCTGCTTCCCTCTCTCTTTCTCTCTGCCTGCCTCTCTGCCTACTTGTGATCTCTCTCTCTCTCTCTCTCTCGCTGTCAAATAAATAAATAAATAAAATCTTTAAAAAAAAAAAAGTTGGTTCTTTGTAGAGAGTTCTGTAAATAATTAATCCTTAGCTAGCCTCACTAAAGGGAAAAACAAAAAAACAAAAAAACAAAAACTAAAACCAAACCACCAAACCAAACAAACAAAAACCATAAAACCAAACAAAGAAAAACTCAGATGTTAGCATGCACTAATATCATGATGAAGGAAGAGACATTAATATCTACCATAAAGAAATACAAAGGCATACTAGAGAATCCTATAAACAACTTAGATATCTAAGATACTAAGGTGAAGTGGATAAACTGCTAGAGAGACACATTATACCAGAACTGACTCATAAAGAAATAGAAAATCTGAATGAATCTTTAGTAACTGAAAATGTTGAATTAGTAATTTTAAAACTCAAACAAATCAAACAAAGAAACAAAAGAAAAAGAAAAAAAAAGAAAAAAGAGAAAACATAGTCTCTAATGTCTTCACTGGCAAATTCTACCAAAAAATTTAGGTCAGAATTAGTAACAATCCTTCAAAACTCTTCCAAAAAAATAGAAGAGGAGCAAATACTTCCCAACTGATTCTAAAAGGCCAGAATGAGCCTGACACTAAAACTAGACACAGGTGCCCCCCAAAAGATAGAAAACTAGTGACCTACATATCTCAAAAACATAGACAAAAAGTCCTCAAAAAAGAACTAGCAGAGAAAATCCAGCAAATTATAAAAAATAAAAAGAGTAACCCAATTTTAAAATAAGTAAAGGATTTGAAAAGGTATTTCTTTAAAGAAGAAATACAAATCCTAATAAGCCCAAGGAAATACACTCATATTCATTAATAACTAGTAAATGGAAATTAAAACTATACTGAGATATCACTTCGCACACATTAAAATGAAATAAGAGACTGATAATAACAAGTGTTGATGAGAATAGAAAGAAATTGAAATCCTCCAGCATGGCAGGTAGGAATGTTGAAAAGGTACAGCTAATTTTTTTAAAGATTTATTAATTTTAAGGGGGGGTGTATGCAAATGGGGTAGAAGCTTCAGACTCCCTGCTGAGCACAAAGTCCCAAGCTGGCTCCATCCTATGACCCATGGGATCATGACCTGAGCAGAAATCAAGAGCTAGTCGCTCAAGTGACTGAGCCACCAAGGCACCCCCGATGCAGCCACTTTTGAAAACAATTTGGCAGTTCCTCACAATATTAAACACAATTACCATATGATCCAGCAATTATTCTGCTATGTATACACCCAAGAGAACCATAGACATTCATACAAAAATTCATACAGAGAAGTTCACAGAAGTGTTATCCATAATAGCCAAAAAGAGGAAATAATCTTCAAATGTCCATCAAGGGATGGATAGATCATTATATAGAATGCATCTATTAAACAGAATATTATTTGGCAATATAAAGGAATTGATATTAATATATTTTTCAATGTGGATGAACCTTGAAAGCATTAAGCTGCATAAAAGGTCAGTCACCAAAGAAATTTATTATGTGGCATCATTTGTATGAAATGTCCCGAATAAGCCAATCTGTAGAGACAGACAGTAGATTTGTGGTTTCTGGGGGCTAGAGAAAAAGGTGAATGAGAGGGATGGTTAAGGGAATAAAATTTTTCTTTGGAGAGATGAAAATGTTCTAAAGGGAGATCATGACAGTGGTCGCACAAATCCATGCTTTTACTGAAAATATTGCATCGTACATTTCACATGGATGAATTTTATGGTTTGTGATTTCTAACTCAATAATCGTGATTTAAAATTTGTCAATGTGGGGTGCCCAGCCAGCTCAGTTGGTAGAGGATACAACTCTTGATCTCGGGAGCTTGAGCTTGAGCCCCACATTGGGCATGGAGCCTATTCTTAAAAAGTAAATTAATTAAAAAAATAGAATTTGTCAATGAATTTTTGAATAAAACAGAATTATCTCATCAACCTTACCTCAAAAATAAGGATCAAAGGAAATATTATATGTAGAAGAAATAAGGTGTAAGCTGCCCTTTAATGTATGCAGTGACATCAGAACCACATGAGTGGGGTGCCTGGTTGGCTCAGTTGCTATGCGTCTGCCTTCAGCTCAGGTAGTGATCCTAGCGTCCTGGGATCAAGCCCCCATATTGGGCTACCTGCTCCACAGGAAGCCTGCTTCTCCCTCTCCCACTCCATCTGCTTGTGTTCCCTTTCTCGCTTGTGTCTCTCTGTCAAATAAATAAATAAAATTTAAAAAAAACGCATGAGTAAAAAATTTAACTATTATAGAAATTTATTTTTTTAAAAAGCTAATTTCATGCATATTCACAATCCATAAACTTAAACATTAAAGACAGAACAATATTATTTATAGAATTAAGGAAAATAGACATAAAGATCAATAAAACTAACTCAGAAGTCAAAAAATTTGCTTTTCTGGATGGGAAAGTGGTATTTGATAGAAGAAATATAAAATAACAAATCTCAAAAGGAATAAAGTTAAATGAGAATATTTGTAACAAGAAAGAATACTATGATTAAAATGGTTAAAATGGCTACCTCATTAAAAATGAGTATACAGAAAGCTTAATAAGCATTAAAATAAAAATTATATTAACTTAATGAATATAAAAATATATGCTAAAATAAGAATAAGCTGTAGAATAATATTTACATAATGAATCATAGTTAATCACAGATAATGAATCACGTGGGAGTAGTGTCTATATAGCCATCATAATGTAATGTCTAAATATTGATTCCACAAAATTTATAATGAAGTTTTATTGGCAAGAAGGGCAGAACTGTATGCATATATTATCCCCTAATTGCAAATAGTTAGAAATTGCCTAAAACCGAAAGGTAAAGAAATGGCAATATAACATAGTATTTAGAGACATGAAGGTCAAATCCAAATTTAATAGCTAAAATAATCAAACATGCTTGGCTATGGGTTGCAGAAAACATGGGCACAAGGAAGTGTTTGTCTTGAACAGTTTTGCATGCCTGCATAATTTTGATAAAAATGAAGAGAATAGTAAAAAAAACTACTAGATTTGGTATCTGCCAAATTTAATAGTGAGAAAACAGCTATAATTTTGTATTCTTCTGAATGTTTGAAATATATCATTCTTTTAAAAAGATGCTTTTATAATATTTTATCAAGTGAGCAAATCTCCTTATTGTGTCCATTCCTTTTTATGTGTAATTAGAAATACATTAACAGATGGTGTTCCTTGTAAAATAAAGGAAAGTATTACCTTTCCTTTTTTCAAATGTGTAATTTCAAAGGCCTTTTAGAAGTAATATTAAAATTTCATTCCTAATCTACTAAGTTGTTTTTGTTTCCGTGGAGTGTATAGATCACCATTTCCAACAAGTGATGTCATGTATGAATAACAGTTAAAGCTCTAGCTTGTTTCTGTTAATTACTACATATATATTCAACAAATAGAAGAAACGAGAAGCTAATACTATCTTGAATCTGGGATCAAACAATATGGTTTTTTTTTTGCATTTTGAAGGAACTTTTTTTTTAAAGCCTTTTTTTAAAAATATTTTATTTATTTGACAGAGAGAAATCACAACTAGGCAGAGAGGCAGGCAAAGAGAGAGGAGGAAGCAGGCTCCCCGCGGAGCAGAGAGCCTGATGCGGGGCTTGATCCCAGGACTTTGAGATCATGACCTGAGCCGAGGCAGACCCAGGCGCCCCTTGAAGGAACTTTTATTTTATGATGAACTCAATTTAATTTCTTTCACGATCCCATTAGCAGATATGTAATCATAATGTTTGTTAGTTCTTTTTCCACAGATCTTTAGCAATTATGACTCCGAATATAAATTATATAAAGATACGATTCTTTTCAGTAGCTTCAAAATAATTATAAGCAAATGTCTAAATCTACCTTTGCTGCATTTTGATGTCTATACCAGTTGGTGGCCTAGAACCCAGCTTGATGCCACAAAGATTATTTTTGTTGAGGACTTTTTAATTTTTGCCAAAAGTCTGTCAAGGCAAATTGAAAAAGCGTCCTATTGTTTCTTTCTTAAATTTGATTGCTACAATTAAGATACAATAAAGCTTTCATGGTGTGCTTACTGCATGCCTGTGTGGGGGGACATTGAAAACAGTTCATTTGTAGATTACCTATTTTGCAAAGTCAGTTGGAAATATTTTATTATACTTCTTTGCCTAATTCTCTCATCAATAAAAAAGAAAAATGTGCATCATTTGTCTTCTCTTTTTAAAAGGAAAAAAAATTGATCGTAAAACAAAGCAAAATGTAGAGCTGGCTATACTAATAATAAACCAAGCTGTTTAATCTCAATATCAATATTCATTAAAGTCTTACATTGCCCACCTACAATCTAATTATTTGAGTAATTCATAGATGACCTCTCTTTTTCTTCCTGATGATCAGTGAATATGCTTCCTTCTTGTAATGAAGACAATAGAATTTCTATAAGTGAGTGGATCTCTGGCTAAAAAAAATAAAATAAAAAGGGAAATTGATTTTAGGAAGCTTTAACTAAAGCCTACTGAATGAGGACACGGCCCCCACCACTTCTGCTTCTTCTATGGCTCTGTTCCATTGATTATAATGTCCTTGGCGATAGAGGTCACGTTAATTTTATCGCATCCAAGGATTCTAGGTGAAATATGTGGCACATGTGCAGGCTGCATGCTCGTTTGTCACATTATTACTCGCTGTCACTTTTGAAGATAGGTGTCTTTTTGAAGAATGTGCCACAGCTAGAGGGTCATGTTATTTGCATAAAGCTCTGAAAGCTGTCTTTCCAGAGAGAATGACTAGGATGTTGCTTCATTTTCTGTTTACAGAAAGCATATAGGGGACCGCCGTCAGGAGCGGGTGCGTACTGTCTCGTACATGGATAGTTCTTAGGAAAAAAATCGCTTAACAACACATTAATGAATTGAAACTAAAAATTCCATTTACTGGTCTGCATGTTAATTTTACATCTCACAATAAAGTTCTGGTCTGCCGTCAGCAGATATTTTTGCTTTATAGTGTCAAAAGATGCCTATAAATCGAAGTGATTTATAGAAGCTTCTATTGCTTTTGGTTGATAACCAAATAATTTCCTTCCTTTACAAAATTAGAGGCAGAAGGATAGAGCTGTATTTTTGAAGCTATAATAATAATTTTGCTAAAGATCTTAGGAGGGTTTTCAAAATAATGCAAGGGTAAATGTTATCATTGCAGTGAAATACTACATTATTATGCATATTGTATAGGAACTTTAAAAAATAAGATGACATTTTAAAAATTTGAATAATCTGATGGGTGTATATATATATTTTAAATGATGTATAAAATCTATACTTTTTAAAAAATCTGTAACTCTTAAATGGTATAAAAATGAAATTAAACTACAATGACATAGAAAATCTATTTCTCTTCTGTGTAATGGGATTTTTTTAGTCTAATTTAAAAAGTGTATAATTTGGGGCGCCTGGGTGGCTCAGTGGATTAAGCCGCTGCCTTCGGCTCAGGTCATGATCTCAGGGTCCTGGGATCGAGCCCCACATCGGGCTCTCTGCTCCACAGGGAGCCTGCTTCCTCCTCTCTCTCTGCCTGCCTCTCTGTCTACTTGTGATCTCTCTCTCTCTGTCAAATAAATAAATAAAATCTTTAAAAAAAAAAAGAAAGAAAGAAAAGTGTATAATTTAATATATAATTACATACATGTCTAAATGCACAGATTCTTTTGATTGAAAACAAGACAGAAATAGGTTCAATCAAAATACAAAGATACAGAAATAGATTCAATCAAAATACAGAATAGAAACAATGTATTACTTCAAACATGTTACTCAGTTTATTAATTACTTTGTTGGATTAAAGATAACTATAAATTCTTTCCTGCAATGTGCGACGAGATGGGTCTTGAATCTGGACAGGCACTGGGGCTGCTTTTATTGACACAGTGTAGCAGAAGTATTGTTTTTATGGCTTCCAGTCTGGTCTTCAGGGAACTGAGGGATTTCCAAATTCCTCTCTTACAGAACATTTCCTGAATCGCTACTCTAGAAGTTTAAGAAGACTGAGACACCCTGTGGAGGGGCTCCGCGGGTAATGGAGAGGCAGAGTCCAGCCTCCAGTCATTCATACCTGTGCACCTGAGTGCCAGACATATGGACAAAGCCTCTTTAGATTCTTCAGCCCAGCATAGTCGTCAGCTGAATACCATTGCATCGCCTTATTAAAAGGCATGGAGAACATGGCACAGAAAAATTGCCTACCTCAACTCAGCCTAAATCTCTGACTGACAGTTCAGAAGTATCATAAAATGACTGCTGTTTTACGTTTCACATTTTGGGGCAGTGTGTTACCAGCAGTAGATAAATGGAACAACTACCTGTGTGTGTGCTTTACAACAGAAGCACTGATAATTCTGAAGTAGTTTTCAAGCACAGCTTCTCTTTTATAAGCAAGACCTGAGATGGCTGTTAGGATTAAACAAAATATTCTTCATAATTTCTAGAAACCTCGGTGAAGACAAGTTGTTGTACAAAGAGATAGTTGGGGAAACAATGGGTGTTTTGTCCCTTGGTAGTCAAGCATTTATTTGACAGCTCAACTGAATTTGTTCAATAATTCACATCATACGTGCAGAAAAGAAGGTGGTCTTACTGGAATGTGACCACATTTGTCCACTGGTGTACAAAAACCTGATTGTTTTGAACAGTGATATAAAGGTAGAGAAGACAGAGAAATAGAGAAAATACATCAGTTAGAACTTGTGATTATATTAAATAGTAGTGTTAGGAGTTATTTGGATAATTAGGCACAGTCAGGACCAGAGTCCCCAACAAGAAAATAGGAAGCTGGGACAACTAAGACAAAACTGCACTAGCCTCCTGTTTCACAGCTTAAACAAAACCATAAGAGTATCCTGTCTAGCAGCTCCTGCAGAAATGACTTTTGCAAAACGCCCTGAAACAATATAATTAATCATGAAACACTGATCACTACCACACGTTGAGTCAGTTAGTCTCCAGATGTCAGCCCATTAGACCATCCATGTGTGAACAATAACCTGATAGGTAGACCAGGGCATGATCAAAGAGCCCTGACTGGCACACCTTAGCAGCCAGTCCACAGGAGGTCCACACTCGAGATGCTCAAAATAGTTCTGCAAAAGAGCTTATAAAAACCCCTAGATTTGAACTCCCAAAAGCAAGGGGTCCCTTCCTCTCTGGGAGCCTTGTACTCTCGCTCAATAAACTTTGCCTTGTTGCCCACCACTCTTGGTCTGGTCGACCTCTTCATTCTTAGAAGCAGAGTGACCAAAAACTATAGGCACTAAGGGGACAGAAATCCTGTAACAATAAGAACCATAATTTTTAAAATTGCTTCTGAATCACATACATACATGTTTTCTTTTAAAAAGTATGGATGTGGTAGAATATTCAGTGAAGAAAATTTTTATGCATGTTTCCTAAGGAGAAAAACTTCCACCTAAATGTTGCTCATCATTCCTTTATATAGTGCAGATGTGTAGTTGTCCTAGAACATGGTCGCTAGAGGCAGCTGACCTGGCAAAAAAAATCATCTTGTCACTTCTTACTTAAGTTAAATACAGTTCAGTCATTTTACTCTGAACTACAGCAAAATATGAATACAAATAGGTTCTACCTGATGTTTTGCTATATAGATTAAATGCTATAATTGATATAGATTCACTAGCACAATATCTGGCAAAGTATTTACTAAATAGTAGGAATACTATGATGTAATTTGACATCATTTGAGAATTCCCTTTCATTATATATTTTTTCTTTTTTTTTTTTCTCTTGTCAAAATTCAACTATCTCCTTTACTCCTTGATAAACAGATGTTGAAACTTTACACAGATGCCAAGGAGCCTCCCCGTGAAAGGAACATGGCATCCTAACCTTTTCAAAATTCAAAAGTAATAGAGCATCAGCTGGCACGAAGGGAAACCAGAAGTCCTAAGGAAGTTCTTATTATGGAGCATGGTATATGCACTGGTCACTCAGAATTAATACCTAGGACTGGGTGGTGCCAGACTAGTTCTATGTAGAAGCAGTCCCTTTCTTTCTGGTAGAGATTTCTTTTGTCAGTAAGAAATAAATTTTGGCGGGGCGCCTGGGTGGCTCAGTGGGTTAGGGCCTCTGTCTTCGGCTCAGGTCATGGTCCCAGGGTCCTGGGATCGAGCCCCACATCGGGCTCTCTGCTCCACAGGGAGCCTGCTTCCTCCTCTCTCTCTGCCTAGTTGTGATTTCTCTCTGTCAAATAAATAAAATATAGAAAAAAAAAGAAATAAATTTTGGCTGCATAGGCAATTTACAGCACCATCTTACATATGAAGCATATGAAGCAAAGAAAACATCAGTTCTTCTCCATACACACACAGTCTCTACACACACACACACACACACACACACACACACACACATCAATCTGTCAAGTCAGAAACTAAGCATGCTGAAGAACATATTCTTCCATGTGTAGAACTTTTGGGATTTTATGTGGATTCAATACTTTGTTAATTGATTTGTCAGTCTGTACTCGGTTGATTTATTTGTCCCAGTTTATGCTCTCCTAGGAAATAGCAGATTAGTTCAGGAGCATGTAGGCAAAGCTAGTGAAAGTATTTGAGCAGAAGGCGTGCTATAACATGGCAACAGTAAAGCTTATGTAATTAGCATATATGGACACTGATGCGCTTGACTGAAAGGTCAGGTAGCAGATTGTGTGGCTTCACACTGACCACCTGGAAACCTGAAGCCTGCCTTTTAGAAGCAGATTTATACAGAAGAGAATTTGCAAGTATTTTCAAAGTGTAAATGGGAAAGGAGATAATTAGGGAAATTGTCTAGAAGTTGCTTTTGCATTAAATTTTACTTAAGGTATAAAAAATTCAATTGTTCATATCCCAGAATAGAAGACTACTGATGAAGATATTACAAGGGCCCTGTACAATAACCTGCCCCCACTCCCCAGCATGTATAAACCCTTGCAATATCACTGATGTGGAAGAAATAGGGCAGGGAATTTTATTTATTTGTTTTTTCTTTGCTCAGATCTCCAGATCTCACTATTTACAGTCATGAACTCTTCACACATCTCTGACCCTACAATCAATGTGGCCTTCATCCACTTCCCAGCCTTTTTTCCTTTCAATGTTTAGAAGCTTGTAGCTAATAAGGAAGAAAAAAAATTCCCTCCCAAAAAATCCTATTTAATTAAGTCTCATGACAGGTTGATAATTTTAAAAAATTATCTGGCTATTTGAAAATGAACAAGAAAAATACTTGTCTGCTCAGATGGAAAAAGGAACCAAGCAGAATTTTAAAAAGTGAAAGAGTCCTTGACCATAATGATTTAAGCAGGCACCTGGTAGGTAACGCATGGTGAGATTGCCTTGCAATATTAGTACTTTTTAAATTTTCTTTTAGATATTTTGACAAATACACATATATATCTCATCATATTCAACACAGCATATCTGGTGAAAGAAAGAAATATTGGTCATTCATTGATATTTTAGCCATATGTTCATCCAAATAAAACTTATTTATGTCTATCCACTACTGACCTGGAAATGGCACTCTGTGACAACACTTCCTATCCATTCAATGATAATTTATTCATCTAATATGGGTAGTGATATTTCTCTAGGCAGAAAACTGTCTATACTCTTTAACAGAACACATAACTTAAGGGTGTTTGCATTTAAAAAGATTGGCAATAATGTCAGGAAGTCAGATGAGATTATTTTTAACATTAAGCAATATAACATATTAAGCCATGTAATATATTGAAAGAAGATCCAAAGAGCAACTCTCTGCATAAAATACCAAATCAGCATAAGTTAACCCCTTAGCATTTAAAAATATTAAATTATAAATTAAAGAGTTTGAGTTCTAAATAGCTCTAGAAATTACATCGTATAAATGGAAAGGAATCCCAAATGAGGATTATGAAATATTTTATCTTTTCTACTTCAATTTCTATTAACAGTGCACTTAAAATTCACTAGAATGAATTTGCATAATTTACAAATATTTAATTCAAGAAGATGGTTATGAATTTTCGGAGCAATTCTTTTTGGTAACATAATAAAATGTATAATGCTAAAAGACATATTTCAAAAAATGAGTATTTTTTACTATAAGCAATATTGGAATATAAAGATGTGTTCTTTTAAGAACATGTGTCATATTAGGTATCTGCATTAATCTCTATAATCTTATATAGCAACTAATATATTTCAGAATAATTATATTGTCAAACTTTTACAAAATTGTTTTTCAACTAGTCATTCTTTGTCCAATTAATATGGTACAGATTTTTGCACAGAAATTTGTTTGGATTAAAATTAAGTACTTTAAATTACTAAAGTAGATTGTAGCATAAAGATCTAATATTTAGTATAAGTAATTACATAAGTGGTGAGCTTTCTGAAAATAAATATCTATAGTGAAAGAAGAGGTTAAACTGTGGCAAAACTTTTTAAAAGTTTTTAGGGTCTCGGATTTGTGTAGAGACCATTATCTCCTTTAAAAAAACTTTTAAATTTCACTTTTGGGAGATAATAGTTAAAATGGAAGGATAAATGGAATTACATAATTTATTGTCTTATTTTTCTGACTCTGCTATAGAATAGCTATATAAAATATTTCGAGCAGTGATTTACAAAGATGCACACACAAATATAAACAGGACCAACCACATCTATGTATAACCAGAATATAGACCAAAGCATGGTTAAAATATTAGTGCATCCTTTGAAATATGACATAAAATAAAATGCATAGACATTGGAATCCTGCTTTGAATATCTATTGTTTAGGCCGGCTTGAGTTTGGTTTTGCATTTCTGAGTTTTCAATCTCTGCAAAATAATTTTAACAGATTGAGACAGTTCATTCAATACCTTGTTCCTACAATTTTTAATTGTATTTTTAATCTGTCTGCTAATCTAATTTCCTTTTATATCCTTAATGTAGACTTCTGTGTGTGTGTGTGTATGTGTGTGTGTGTGTGTAAAGAGAAAGGTGGAGCACAGTCCTCCTTTTATGTGGTACTGTGTCAATGGAAACTCAGCCATATAGGATCATGTCCTACTTATGGACACATCTGTAGTATAAATCTATACCTATATCTATATAATAGAGGTTTGTAAATGTGTTTATATTTATACAAATTATTTGTCTAAATTATTGTATTTCATAACTGATTCACTCCCCAATGTTTCATAAGATGTATCCATGTTGTATGTACATAACCCAACCAAACATGCAATGAAATATATTTATAAAACAAAAAAAAATAAGATTTACATCCTAAATAGAATAAATAGAATGTTTTAAAAAGTCAAACATATTAGGTCTTGAGGGAAGCCTCAGAAAATTCATAGAAGTTTATAGTCTCTGACAGTAAATGTGATTAAATTAAAAATCAATACATAATATTAACAGCATAATATGAGAATCCCTTATGCCAAATAAAAAAACATAAGGTAGTTACAAAATGGGTGGTGCAGTTGCTTAAGCGCCCAATTCTTGGTTTCAGCTCAGGTCGTGATCTCAGTGTGGTTAGACTGAATCCTGCATCAGGCTCCATATTCAGCAGAGTCTGCTTGGGATTCTCACTTCCTCTCCCTCTGCCCCTCCCACTCATGCTCTCTGTCTCACTAAAACAAATAAATAAAACTTAAAAAAAAAAAGACAAGACACTACAGAAATATCCCATGTAACAGTGTCCCTTCTTTAAAATTTTAGTTATGTTTATTAGAAACTACAAATTTTTTAAATGGACTAAGTATTAAACTCAAAGAGACTGAATAATAAAATCAAATAAGATGAAAGAAAAATGATAAAAAATAATAAAATCTTCGAAGAATGGAACAGAAAAACATGGAATAGTTTAATAAAATGAACATCTAATTTGTAGAAAATGATTAACAACCTTTGCCACATGAAACAAGAAAAATGTTTTAAAAGTAACAAAATATATAAAGAAATAGAAAATCACTGGAAATGCAGTGGATATTTGAAAATAAAAGAAATTTTTCAACAATCGTATATCAAAAAATTTGTAGAACAATATGAAATGGTATATTTCTGAAAAACAAATGATAAAGTTGTGAAATTAGAGCAAGAGAAAGTAAAAATGTAAATTATCCTAAAAACAATTAGAGAAATTAAATTAAAATGGTATCCAAAACTTTTCACCAAGCCAAAATTTCCTCGGGCTTTTTTTCCTTTATTTCTGCATCTTTGAATACACTTTTTCTGTGCCATTTCCTGACCTGTTTCCAAATTCCATTTTAAACTGTGAATTCCTGTCACTACTTATGCAGTATTGAAAGGGATCTATTTCTATGATCATAGCTTTTTAAATTCATACTGAGTTTTCAGCAACACTTGATTTGTCCCCAAGCTCTGCTATTTTCCACTTGATTTTTGGAGTTTATTAGCACATCATATAGAAAATACTATAACTCTGTTAAGGGCAATGACTCCCAGTTCTCCTTGTCTTAGCTTAATAGAATTTAAAATTTTGTTGTTAGTTGAGAAAATAGTTGATAGTTAATGTTTTCTGCAGAAATGTGATTTAGCAAAGAGAATAAATCAGAAACCAAGCTGTAACATAATAAAGGGCACTTGCACTGATTTGGGCAGTGTAACTTGGCCACTGTTTAGAAAAGATAAAAATAATGTATGCAAATTAGATGTACCTGGAATTAAAGGAATTTAACAGAGATAGGTTAAAGAACTCAATTTGGTTTCAGTGTTTGGAAGGTAAAATAATTTTTCAAGAAGCAATATAATATTGGAGGCTTGGTTTAGATTTTTTTCCTCCAAAGTAAATTGGAATTATAGAAAATGGGATTTTATAGGAAATACACAGTATCTCTTATCTTGATATTAATTAAAATGATGAATACAATTTTGGAATAAAATGTGTTTAAGTTATAATTTTGATTACTTCCATATGGATTTTTCAAATCTACACAATTCTTTATCAAACTTTTAATATGAATTGCTTCTATAATTATATTGAATTAAAAGAGAAAAGATTATTGATTTGTTCCTTCTTAGTATTCTGGTATTCTAAAATTCCTTTTAAATTCATGATGTTTAGAGGCATCAGAGTGGCTCAGTTGGTAAAGCATCCAACTCTTGATTTCTGCTCAGGTCATGATCACAGGGGTCTGGGATTGAGCCCCACATCAGGCTGCACACTCAACACTGATTCTGCTTTGGGCTCTTTCTCCCTATCTCCCCCTGCCCCTTACCCCGCTCATGCACTTGCTCTCACTCTCTCTCAAATAAATAAATAAATCTTTAAAAAATAAGGTAAATGCATAATTTAATAAATTTCCATTGTATTAAAACATACATACATGACTGCATTGTTTGTCAGTGTAGTACATAGTGGAATACACACTGAATATCTAAATGGTAACTATTATATTGAGCTTAGTGAAGCGCTTAGTAACCCCCCAATATGTGTTAGCTTTTATAAATTTGATACTAATTTTGTCCTAAAAAATGATGTTTAAATGAAAACAATGTTATTGAAAATTTTATTTATTAATGTTATTTATTTCTTCATCGATAAAATGAAAAGGACCAATACAATGATTCTTGATGAACCTTAAGCTAAAAAATTAATTTATGGGTAGGCTAATTTTTTACTTTGTATCTAATAGTGTACGAATCCACAATTTCTGGAATGTGGGGTCAGAGGGAAAGTTATTTTTATATGCTCCATTCCCCATTTTCATTAAAATTGTGCTAATATTAAAGAATTAGCTGTAGAAACATGTTTGAGAAAGACTTATTATGTAAACATACTAGTCCATGAGAAGGCAAAATCATCACGGGAAAAAAATGCTATATGACTATTTTTCTACAAATCTATTTCCCAAAGATATAGCTTTGAAAAAAGTTCCTTTACAAAAGAGAAGAACTTGCTTGAAGCAAATTTAGAGAAATTACTTTTCTACTTTTCATTTTTGCTTCAACTTACCTTTACCACTTCTAAACAGCAAATAAAAACAATTTACTTATAACTTATCTTCCACTGCCCAGACAGCTAAAATTTTACTTCATTTTCTCAGCCCAAATTAATGCAGAAGCCACCTCCTGCCCGTCCATAAGTAACACAACACTTCAATTTACTGTGCATTATAAGCTATGAAGACCTGTACTCTTGGTTCATGTAACTGTTTGATGTCCAGTAGAATAATATATTTAAAAATGTGAAAAATTGGGGCACCTGGGCAACTCAGTGGGTTAAGCCGCTGCCTTCGGATCGGGTCATGGTCCCGGGGTCCTGGGATCGAGCCCCATGTCGGACTCTCTGCTCAGTGGGGAGCCTGCTTCCCTTCCTCTCTCTCTCTCTGCCTGCCTCTCTGCCTACTTGTGATCTCTGTCAAATAAATAAAATCTTAAAAAAAAAAATGTGAAAAATTTCGAAGGACGGACAAAACAGAAAAGGAGAGTAAAAAGTACAGACTTCCAGGGGCACCTCGGTAGTTCAATGGGTTAAACCTCTGCCTGCAGCTCAGGTCATGATCTCAGGGTCCTGGGATCTAGCCCTGTTTCGGGAGTCTCTGCTAAACAGGGAGCCTGCTTCCCTCTCCCCCTCTGCCTGCCTCTCTGCCTACTTGTGAATCTCTCTCAAATAAATAAATAAAATCTTAAAAAAAAAAAAAAGTATAGACTTCCAGTTAAAAAAAAAGAAAGAAAGAAAATGTGTTCTGTCTTAAATTAATAACCGGCTTTGCCAGGACATGGCACATAATAGGAACTCGAGCACTAATGAAAGGAAGAGGAAAAAAATGGTAAAAAGAGAGAAAAAGAGAAATATGTAGTCTTCTAGTTTGCAGGAATGTATTAAAAGACTAACATAATAAAGCATAATGAGATAAATCAGTTTTACATTAAATCTTGACATATAACTATTCTTACCTCCTAGTTACTTCAACAGTTACCTGCAATTAATTATTTTCATATTTTTCAAAATCTCATTCATTTATTTTTCTTCCTTTTTGATTTTGAACAGCAACCTTAACCTCACTATCGTGTTCCTCAAGATGGAAGAATGGGCCCCTAGTTCTTAACATTCTCCTAGGAATACCCTTTCCCCTTCCCCATAACATCCTGCCTCATTACTAAACACTAAGAGATTAATTCCAAAACGCAAGACTTAATATTAACTGATTATTCCTGTCCCTTCTAGAAACCATCAAGATTAACCCCATTATGTCTTGTATCTTTATTTATCTCAGTCCCTTTAAGAATTTCAAGACTTGAACCACTCTCATCTGTGTACACTTCTTAATTTGGCCAAAGTCACATCCTACAAAGTTAACACTGAGCCTTCCATTATCCCTCTGAACTGTGTAACAGCAAAATAACATATATCCTCAATGTGGTTCTTATGTTTCTGTCACTTTACTTCTCACTGGGTTTTTCAATCTAAAAACCCGTTGTCATTTAACATTAGTGTGTTCTGTGTAACTCCCATAAGTGGTCTCTGTTGTTGTTTTTCCTTTTCTCCCATACTGCCCACATGGTAAAGTCTGCAGATGGAATAACATTCCTCCTTACTCTTTACTGACATTTCAGTGGTTGTTTTTCCTGGTCTCTAACTTTTTCATCTACTCACTTTGAAGTACATGGTACTTCTATTCTACCCCCAGCCCCCATTGTTTCTATCACTGCCTTCATTGGAGATTTTAAGATGTGGATCACATTTCCTTCCCAACCTTTTATCTTGCCATTGTTATTGAAATATCCACTCTCTAGAGGCGTTTTCCATTTGAGATCTTAATTTTTCATGTCTGAGATGTTGTCTCCTTTAAATGCTTCGTCTTTCAATTCATTCAGTGATCCATTCACATGGTTAAACACTAGAAGATTTTGATACCTGCAACCTCTTCAAAATTTCAGTGTCAAGCATCTGACATTCAGAATACCACATCTTAACTTTCCAACTCACTCACTATAGAATCCCAATTTAAATATTTTGAATTCTACCAGGTCTTCAAGTCCATTGTCCTTACCACCTTTGTCCTTCCCCTCCCCTGTCACCCACCATCTCCACACGTCTCCCTCTCTCTCATGTTCTTCCCTCACTAACCACTATTCTATATACTTATTTAAATATTTAAGCAAGTATCTTTCCTTGCCCTGTGTCAAACAATTTAGGCAAAACACCAATAAAGTTTAAAATTCAAATACTCACCTTTTCTTTATCTGTTACCAAGAATTTGGACAAGACTGGTGAAAAACACACACGTGTGCTGATTTTGAGCTTTATTTGACAACCCTCAGGTGGAGTCTCAATACTGACTGCCAATCATTTTACATTTCTTTAGTCACCATATTCTGCTATACACCAATATTTCATACCTTTTTCACTTCACTAAATCTTTATTCCCCTTCCCTGGTACACATTTTCAGCTGCTTGCTTGTTTCTCAATTTGCTAAGGAAATAGAAGCAATCAGAAGAGAACACCTTCTCTTAGAGTTTACTTCTAAACCACTGGATATTCCTTTTCATATTTCTCAAAATAAGGGCTTGGTCCTCAGACTTCTTCCCCACTCTATCTATATCCACTTTCCAGTTGACATGATCTTTACTGAAGCACTTAAATAGCATTTATATGGTGATGACTATAAAATTCATATCTCCAGCTTTGACCATTTTCCTAAACCCCAGATCAAACTGCCAACTAAACATTTCCATTTGTTTGTCTGATAAAATGAACGTATCCACAGGCAACTTTTTATTTATTCCACACCTACTCTGCCTCACCTACCTTTGCTTCAGCTTCTCTATCTCAGTTAGTTTTAATTCCATTCATCCAGGTCTTAGGCCCCAAACTACAAAATTATCATCTTTATTTCTCTCACATCATGTTTAATCCACTGAGGAACTCTATTGCCTCTTCTTTTGATATATCTTACGATCCTGAGCATTTCTCATCCCACATTCACCACAAGCAACTTAGTCCCAAGAACCATCATTTCTCTTCTGGATGATGTCATTTCATTCACTCACCTTCCAACTATTCTTACTACAGTACTTCTTTTTCATACAGAAACCAAGGAAATCTTTTAAGTGTATCTGTATTCAAATCTTCCCAACATTTCTATCTTATAATAAAATTCAGTATCCTTACCCTAATTTGGAAGTTGATACCTGAGCTGATCCTATCTTACCTTCTGACTCACCCACTCCTACTTTGTCCTGTTTTACTTGCTTATTTGTTTGTTTTCCAGTTCCTAGGAACAATCCTGGAAAGGCACCTACCTCAGTACTACTTTGAGACCTCAAATCTCTATTACTTCTTGTGTAATTCTCTCACCACAGATGTCTACTTGGCAGATACTCTCACTCAGAGATCTGCTCAGAGGTTCTTTACCTCACCAGAAATTATAGGAGATGATATCTAAAAATATTCCAAGTGTATAGTTACAAATGGAGCTTTACAGTCTCTAGACAAAGAGATATAGAATTTAAAATTTATTTAAATCTCAGAAGAGATTTTAACAAGCATATTAGTTAATTCAATGGCCGGCATTTTATTTGCCTAAGAACTTTTCTCCAAACTTTCCACAATCATGGGGAAAGAGATTAAAGTAATCTTTAAAACAAAAACACATTTAACCTCATTTATTTTGGAAGGATAATTAATTATGTCTACAAATGGGTAAAACGCCAACGATAGCTCTAAAGAAGGGGAAAAAACGTATTCAGAGTCTTCTGTCAGAGCATTACTCAGAATAACACTGTTGTCAATAGCAATTGGGTAGGGTTGTATTTAAAGAATTATTTGGAAGAGGTTTTTTTTGTCTGTCTTCACAGGATTTAAATAATGATGTTGCATTTTTTTCAGAAAACCCTTCTATAGTCTAATAAAACATCTTGGTGTAGAATAGTTTTCCTATAAAACAACTTAAATTTTGTGACTTTTTTTCACTAGTTTAGGTATAATCCTTATTATAACCCTTGTTCATTAACCCAGCCAACATATTTTATCTCCATCAATAAACATTCAATATTTCAATTTTGATGATGTTTTGCATATATGTTAAAATTCCCACATCCATTTCTTTCTCCTATAATTGGAACATATAGTTCATTAATTGTTGTAATTGTCTGTACTTAAGACTTCACTTTTTCCAGACAACATTTTGTTTTATACAAAAAACAAAACAAATATCTAAACACAAACCCAAAATCCACCATAGGTTTTTTTAATGCACATAATACCTACTCATGGATAATAGCTGTGAATGGAATTTTATCATTTAACATATTTGAGATTTACAGATATTTAACTACCTCAGGGAACATTTTAGAGTGTTTAGTGGTACATATATAACTAGAAATTTTATTTTTCTTATAAAATAAAAAAATATTTTCATTTTTATTATATTTCTGATGGTTTGATTTTAACATTATGAAAAAAAATAAAATTAAAGCACTTATGCAGAAATGTCAAGAGTAAAATCTATTGAAGAGGAAGTGTTAAATGTAGCCCATTTTGAAAAGGGCTAGTTAACTCTGTGGTTCAGGTGGAATGATTTAGATTCAGTCTGGACTATTCATCTCAAAGACATCCAAATAAACTTGTATAGAATTATACAAGAAATACCTCTGGATTTTTCAGTCATTTCAATGATTCAAAGCACATCTGATATTCTTTTTTTTAAAATATTTTATTTATTTATTTGACAGAGAGAGAGAGATCACAAGTAGGCACAGAAGCAGGCAAAAAGAGAGAGGGAAAAGCAGGCTCCATGCTGAGCAGAGAACCAGATGCAGGACTCCATCCCAGGACCCTGAGATCATGACCTGAGCTGGAGGCAGAGGCTTTAACCCACTGAGACACCCAAGTGCCCCACACATCTGATATTTTTACGTAAAGTGTTTGACTATTTAAGAGGCCAACTAGTTAATGATGATGAGGATGTAGATTCAGAGTTCTTTTGAAACTGAAAAATACCTGATCTAATTTGTCAGTATCTACAACTAATTTACAATTTTTAACAATGTATTTTTGTTTTATTAAATGGAGGGTGAGGAGAGAAATTTGGTGCTTATTTCTTGCTATAAAAGCAACTTCAAATCTCAGTGGCTTAACAGTATATAATTTTTTCCCCCTTCACTCACATCGTTATTCAATGTCATGAGAAACTCAGTTTGGCAAATATCCTCCAAGTGTTGACCTAGGGACTCACTTTTCATTCTACTCTTGACACTGCCATAGTAAAGAGCTTGTTGAAGAACACTTGAAGATAGAACAAAGTGTTTTTATGGGCCAAGTCCAGAGATGGCACACATCATTAACAACAATACTACGTTAGACAGAGCCTAATTATAAGGTCCCAATGTAAAGGCAAGTGAAGCTGCCTTTATCATTCCATTTGTTTGAAAAGAAGAAATGGGATAACTAATCTAGCAAAGATTTTCCAAAGGGCAGGGAAATGGGTGATGTTATTTTTATTATTATTAGTTCATACCTTCATATCTAATTCTTGTAAACTGATAAATTCCATGGTATTTTTATTTGAAGAAGAATTTTTCTGTTGCTAACATAGTTTAGGTGAAGATAAGGGATAGTGGACAGGAAAAAAAAATCACTGCGACAAACACACTATATTAGAGAATAAGATGTTTTTGTGCCTGGTTTGCATGCAATTTTTTGGAATCACAAAGAAATGCTGAGTTCGCTGAATAATCACCTTAAGTGAAGAACCATACTATGTTTCTAATTTATTTATATTTTTTATTATGCTGCTATTTTTCAGACTATTTTGTTGGGAAGATATTGAAAATATAAATTCAATTACAGTGTCTTGCTAGTGTAGCAGATAGAAAAAAAATTAAGTGAATACTTTCTTTGTTGCAGGCAGCAAAGTAATATTCATGGATTCAGGACATATACTATAGTAATTAATAACTCAGTCTTTAGATCCAGGTTGTATGGGTTAAAGTCTCAGTTCCACCACGTATTAGCTGTATCAGACAAGGTCCCAGTAGGAAATAGAAATTGGGTAAATGCTAGAAATTGAATAGAGAGGGTCAGAAGACATATCTCCAGAATTGCTCTTTTATAAGAGCCCTAAAAAAAACATTGTTAAAGGATGACTATATAGCAAATATGCTTTGGAAATTAGATATTATTATTGGGGGGTGGGCAGAAAGGCTCTCTGTGTGGGCCAGCAAATGTGGGGTGACCTGATCTGGAGGCTGGCAGCATAGGTAATGAAAGAATTCACCCAAGGCAGAACAAAGGAGATAGAAGTTTATTGAATGAACTGCAAAGGGAGTGGTGACAGGACAGTGAGAGAGAGACTATCTGCCATAAAGGGGTAGTAGGGGCTCTAGTTAAAGGGGGTAGCTGAGAAAGTTTGGAAACAACATACAGAATTTTCCTTTTTTGGTACCTGTGTCTGAGTATAAGCAGTAACCCACTGGTCAGCTAGGGTTTTTGGATATTTTGTGGTGGGTCACCTAATGGGCCTGTTTGTATTCAGCCATGGGGTTAGGAGTCAATGCAGGCCCTTCTACCTTACTCAGATTTCCATTGTTCAAGTTGGTTGACTAAAAGCAGCCTCTACAATTACGTAGTGTTCTATAGATATTTGTATCCTTATCTCCCTCAGAACCATTTGCTTACATTTTAAGGAAATTCACCCCCTCATCTTCACCTCTCCTCCCAGAAGACTGTTTTTATTCCAGACAAAAAGTTTCTCTCCTGAGGGAAGATTGGGTTGATATGTCAACCACCGTACATAAACTGAGTTTTGTAATTTCAGGGCTCCTCTCCTGAGGAGCAACCATACTGCATGAACATGATGTTTGGCTTTAAGGTGGCACCTCATGGGAAACTGGAGAATAGGGAACTGTATCCAAGACGCTCTGTGAGTAATTGATAGCCTGATCCAAAGATCTTGTTTCCTGTCAAGACTATTTACGGAGGTGGGAAATTAATCAGGGCTTAGGGCACAGCTAACAACCACAGAACACTAACCCTTGACCTGTAGAGGCAGAGAGAAGGAGTGGTCATTGTGAAACAGAAAGAGTAGCAGCTGACAGGAGTTTGGGGATTTAAAACAATAACTTGTTATTTCTATTTCACTTTCTTCGTTTTGATCTATTTCATGTGCATCTGTTGACAGACACAAGTGGAAGCCAGACAGCACATGAATCCATTGACATGATTAATCAAGTTTAGCTTTCTCAGGCATAGAACACGGTGAAGAAGGGGGGAGAGTCAATCTGAAAGAGCAAATAGAATAAAGCAGTTTCTCCTTAAAGATTTCATGCTTTGTGTTTAAAATACTCTTTTCTTGAACACACAAACTTCCAACTATAAATGCTGAATTTCATGCTCTGTAATTCCCTGTGATTCTTCTCTAATTCCCTTTGATTCTTCTGTTCTAAAATCTCATTCACATCCTGAGTACAAGTGAATTGTCATATCCCTCTGTTAATCTTTCTTACTATGTTAAAATTATAATCATTTTCAAGGACACAAAACTTCTTCATAATTACCGTTCAGTATATACTTAAGATGATTCTCAATGGGTCAAACCCTTGAGTTAGGGTGGAACCTAGGAATTGCTTCTAATGAATACAGGATGAATGTTATTCCCTTGATTGAGTTCCAGTATGTAAGACTCAATATTTGGAAACAAATATGTGAGACTCCCTTGCGGACTTGGAAAGAGCATACTGCCATATTGTGAAAGGGCCTGTGACAAGGAACTATGGGCGGCCTCTAGGAGGTGACTCCAGGCCTATAGCTAGCAGGAAAATCCCCCAACAGCTCCAAGAGGACAAATTCTCCCAGCTACTTAAATGAAATTGGAAGCAGATTCTTTCCAGTCAAGCTTCTAGATAGGAACACAGCCCAGCATACATCTTGACTGAAGCCTTGTGAGACCTTGAAGAGAGGACCCAGGTACGCTGCGTCTGAGCTCCTGACCGAAGCTATTAAGAGATAATAAATGTTCTGGTTTAAGCCTGTAAGTGTGTGGTAATTTATTAGAGAATAGGAAGCTACTATCATTTTGTTGTAATACTGTTTCTCAAAGATCCCAGCTTTTCTTAAAAGTTCTCTCAGTACCTTCATGCCTTGTCTCCTATGATTTATTATCATTTAACAGAAAATCTCAACCCTCAGTAATACAATTCGTTCAAGTTAATATACATCCTAGGAAGAAAGCTTATTTTATTAATGTAAACAATATGAATGTAAAGTATAAAAATTGCCCCCAATTTTATATAGATTTTGAGATAAAATAGAAAGAAAAATATATTTTCTTTAAAACAGATGGCCTTTCACATTGTTGATTTTCTAAAAATGATTGTTTATCTGATGTAAACACTCGTCAAATAAATAAGAGGATGAGAAAGTAAAAACACCCTTTCATGCTCAGAAATCATGTATTGCCAAGCACAAAGGGAAGATTGAAGCTCATTCAGATTATTCTTTACTTATTATAGACAATGTAACATTTTCTATGGAGATTTTCATCTCCAGAACAAAGATGCACTAACTGTATTAATAAATAATCGAATAATTGTCAGGCTACATTTTTTTGTCTTTTACCTTCTGAAGTTAAAGTGTATAAAAATTCAGCAATCTCTTCTCCCTGGGTACAGCTGGAGAATGATTGGAAGTACGGATTTACTGGTCTCCTTTTAAATGTAATTGTATCAGAGCAAGCTCCCTACTATCTTTCCAGACTCCGGCTGCTGTTGTGACAGTCAGTGCTAGCCCTAATCTTATTGTTAATGTCAAAGACCAAGCATGACAGCCCCAGACAAGATAGGCTCCAGTGAATGACAGAGCAATCAGTCTGGAAAAGAACCGGCTCATCCATAAAGGATCAGATGCAGAAAAGTCGCTATCAGCATGTTCATATGTTTGCTTCTTTTCTCATTCTGATGGCAGCTAGATCATTTAACATCGTATCCTTATGTCAAAGATTATTTGAAATTCATGTTATTCTAACACTCTAAACCAAAAGGGATAAAAATGTTGTGTATGTCAGTATTATCAATATATGAAACTGAAAATATCACTGCATTCTGTGAAAATAATTTTAATATATAGGAATTTATAAACTGCTCTAAAGACTGTCCCTTCACCATCCCAAACTCAAATTTTCTACAATGAAAAGTTGAACAGTTTTTATTCAGGTTATAAAGGTGTATGACCTTCTTTGTATCTTTATGATTTCTGTTCCATTTGATAATGATGTATATTTGAAGCAATTAAGTAAATTTACACTTGATGCTTCAAAGACGGGTATGCATTGTCAACTTAGTATATTGTGCATGTCCAACAATTTTTAAGAACATGAAGAAATTCTATGTAGTAATATTTTATCTCTGTGAAATCTTTTATCGTATGTCTTTTTAAAAGGTTAACATTTAAGTCTCTTGTTAAAGAAAATTATATATGGCATCAAAGTATTAATATCATGTTTCTAAGTTCTTGCATAACACGTTTTGAAAAATACATTCTTTTTTTTTTCCTTTTTTTTTCATTTTATTTATTTTTTCAGTGTAACAGTATTCATTCTTTTTGCACAACACCCAGTGCTCCATGCAAAACGTGCCCTCCCCATTACCCACCACCTGTTCCCCCAACCTCCCACCCCTGACCCTTCAAAACCCTCAGGTTATTTTTCAGAGTCCATAGTCTCTTATGGTTCGCCTCCCCTCCCCAATGTCCATAGCCCGCTCCCCCTCTCCCAATCCCACGTCCCCCCAGCAACCCCCAGTTTGTTTTGTGAGATTAAGAGTCATTTATGGTTTGTCTCCCTCCCAATCCCATCTTGTTTCATTTACTCTTCTCCTATCCCCCTACCCCCCCATGTTGCTTCTCCATGTCCTCATATCAGGGAGATCATATGATAGTTGTCTTGAATGCAGGCAGCAACCTCTTCGACCTCAGCCGTAGCAACATCTTCCTAGGAACAACGGCAAAGGCAAGGGAAGCAAGGGCAAAAATGAACTATTGGGATTTCATCAAGATCAAAAGCTTTTGCACAGCAAAGGAAACAGTTAACAAAACCAAAAGACAACTGACAGAATGGGAGAAGATATTTGCAAACGACATCAGATAAAGGGCTAGTATCCAAAATCTATAAGGAACTTAGCAAACTCAACACCCAAAGAACAAACAATCCAATCAAGAAATGGGCAGAGGACATGAACAGACATTTCTGCAAAGAAGACATCCAGATGGCCAACAGACACATGAAAAAGTGCTCCACGTCACTCGGCATCAGGGAAATACAAATCAAAACCACAATGAGATATCACCTCACACCAGTCAGAATGGCTAAAATTAACAAGTCAGGAAATGACAGATGCTGGCGAGGATGTGGAGAAAGGGGAACCCTCCTCCACTGTTGGTGGGAATGCAAGCTGGTGCAACCACTCTGGAAAACAGCATGGAGGTTCCTCAAAATGTTGAAAATAGAACTACCCTATGACCCAGCAATTGCACTACTGGGTATTTACCCTAAAGATACAAACATAGTGATCCGAAGGGGCACGTGTACCCGAATGTTTATAGCAGCAATGTCTACAATAGCCAGACTATGGAAAGAACCTAGATGTCCATCAACAGATGAATGGATAAAGAAGAGGTGGTATATATACACAATGGAATACTACGCAGCCATCAAAAGAAATGAAATCATGCCATTTGCGACGACGTGGATGGAACTAGAGCGTATCATGCTTAGTGAAAAATACATTCTTATTTTAAGAAAGTTTACTATATGTGCATATAGTATAACCAATCACTTTGCAATATTTAATCTCACATAAATTTATCTGGACAAGAAAAACTTGAATGCTCTCCCAGCTATTAAAAGAACTCAAATTAAAATCTTATGCAATGTAAATATACTATTAATCTTTCATTTTAGAAAATATGGAAGGAAATACGTTCTTTTTTGATAATATTATGATAGATTTCCAAAATAGCAAGGAGTGTATTTAGTATTTGAAGAATATATAACTACTAAAAAACAAAACAAAACAAAACAAAACAAATGAGAAAATGACTATCATTTCAAGTTTAAAATAATGGTTAAAATTGTATTTTTGATCAATTACGTTCTGGTGTCCTATTAATAATCAAATCAGAATTTTTAATAATATGAATTTCTCATAACTATATCAGTCTGTAGATTAATGCAATATGTTTTTTTAATCAAAATGTACTTTGATTTCATAGCTTATGAATATACATTTATATAAACTTGAATTTTATTTTTTACATAAATTTTGTTCCTTAAAATAACCATCTATTTAGCAGTATTGCCAGTAAGAATCAAACATGCAGATTTATCTTTAAATCTTATTTCAGTTATTTGACCATAATTAATTATAAATCTTCCAGCCAAAGGAACTATAGCATTCTAATTTTTGTTGAACTTGAAAGAAGCTGCTTCATTGAAGGAGAAAAGTCTACTTGTTAAATGTTAAAATCAGTAAAAGTTAAATAAAGAAATCAATAATTAAAGAAAAATTTTCCAACTAATATTTCTGTCAACAATGGCAGAGAAAGAACATGGCTAGAAGTTAGTGTAAGATCAGGGATAACTATTAAACTTCATTCTTTTTCTTTCCTTCAAGATGGGACATATTAGAGCATGTTGGATGTTGCTGGAAATGATCCATGTGGGAGAGAGGAATTGATAATGTAAGAAAAATAAAGCAAGAACGGTTAAAAACCAGGCGTTAATTCAACTGATTTTCATTTAAAACAGGCAGGGATATATCACCCATTTGTGTGAAAGAAACTAAAAAACAGGAGTACAGACATAGGGCATTTTATACATTGGTCCTCAGAAACTGAATGAGTATCCATTTAATTTATTCTATATTTTCCCTAAAATGTATATGCCAACCATCATCAGCTGCTTTATTGAGAGGAGGAGAGTCCATTAGAAGTTTTCAGGAAAAAAGAGGAAGATAAAATGGTCAACAAAGAAAATAGGAAAACTAAATTAAAATGAAAAATTTATGTTAAGTTTCAGCATCCTGATTATAAAATGAGAAATATCAAGACTACTCTGTTTTCCCTGGCTTCAAAATTTAGTCCTTTCAGTTCAGGAAGACAGCCTGAGGATACTTGGGGCTTAACTTGGATTTGTTTTCACTAGGTAAGATAATAAATAAAGAAGTGGATATGGCATATAGGAATATTTAAAAGTGAGATCACATGAGCTATTATAAAATATACAAATAATATTATAAAAATATACAAAATTTGAGGGTTAAGAATCTCAAAAGGTAAAAAACTTAAATAAAATAAAATTTAAATTGAGCATATGAAGCAGTGATGGACCAAGAAATGACAACACAGTTAATGGACTGGATGAATCAATATCTCAAAGAATTACAGAAATGGACAGAATCAGAGCAGTGTAAATGGTCATGTAAATGATACCACCAGAGGGAGCGATTTCTGAAATTGATAGATTGGAATTGGTAGTTTTTAATGAGAAGGAAAGTGTATCTCATAGAAAGGGATATCTGTGGGAAGAGATAAAACTATTATAAGAGCAATAATAGTGACAGAAAGAGAGACAGAGAAGAGGACAATGAGGTAGATGCTAAATTCATCAGTGAAAGGGAAATAGTATTCTGGATTTCAGTAGACATTAGATATGACATGGGAGAGTTTGTTGTGTAAGCTAAGAGCTAAAACCTAACTGGTCTTAAAAGTAAAAACAGTACAAATGACTAAAAACAGACTTCCATGCTTCTCAATATGTGTGATATATACACAGTTGCAAAAGGATGACAGCAATTAATGGAAAGGTATTGAGCGGAGCAGTCATTTTTTTTGTTCCCCACACCATCTCCTCCCTGCTCGTCTCTGATACCAACAACTCTGATGGACTATTTTGTGTACAGAAATAGATCTAATCTCAGATACCCTTCATGACTCTAATCTTTCTGCTTTTCTTCCTCAGGGCTTTTCTCTGATGTGTGGGGCAATTAACACCTCCAGCAACAACCTTCAAACAATGGGGAATGGAGCTGATGCACAAGTGCTGGGAAAACAAATGACAGAGCCTCTTGTCCTTCAGACAATCTGCTCTAGGCTCAGAGGTGAGTGGAGTCCCAGTAGCTATAGTAGTAACTTGAGAAGCCAAAATTCTTTCCACGGCTGTCCCATATTCATTGTCTCATACTCCTTATTCCCATTCCTTCTGCTTCCACAGATCACCTCCAAATAATCTAGCCATACCCAACTTCTTCTCACAGACTTTACTTTCAGACACTGAAATTTACACACACAAAAGGTGCATATTTAAGTAAATGATATAAGAAAGTAATGGTGAAAAGGCCATTCAAAGCAGGAGATATAATAGATTCCTTCTAGAGGACCATGTTTCCTTGTCACGCAAGTCCCTAACACAGGGATCCACTACCACTTGATGGGGTGACAAACCTGTTCAGTCCTTTAAAGATTTGTTTTGAATTTTCAAGTTGTTTCTATAAACCTCCCTGGAACTTCTTGTCCTTTGGGGAAAGTCTGCCCACATGCCTGCTTTTGTACTGTGTTGCAAGTAACCTGGAAAAAACCCTACATTGCTGAGTGTTGATTACAATGAGAAACTGAAATCCAATTTGCCAGGTGCAACATCTCTACTAATTGTAATTCCTGTCTTGAACTTGTCCAGAAATGTAATCCCCAAATATGAGAAAAAGGAGGCTGCAAGCCTTTAGAGGGGTGTTTGAGAGGCGATAATACAGAGCATTGTTTGAGCAAGCTACCAAATAAGCATCACCAGTCTTAACAACCTAAAATAATATTTCCTAATTTAATAATGTGAGGGAAAATAAATCAACTGGATGAATGTAAAAGAAAACTTGAAATTTAAACTGCCCATCTTTTGGATCAATGCTATTGCAGACAGTGTCATCCTTGCCAGATATGATGTGTTTTGTCTGCTGTTTTCAGTGGCACAGCAAGGGCAGAGGAGTGGATTGTTGGGAAAGGCAGTGAATTTGCAGCCTGTTGGCCCTTGCAAGAGGGTGTGGTGGTAAAAGTGTTTTGGGGCTGGAACATTTCCTTCCATAGAGAGAAGGAGCCCATAGAGCCTGTGCTAAGCACATTACCTTATTTGGCAATATTTTTCCCTAGTCTGTATTTGATGTGTACTTCTTTGTCTGCTTAAGTGTGAACCTCATCTAGCACCTGACCAACTCCACTGCTCTATCTCTTTCCAGAAGGGCAGGAATAGGGTCCTTCGCCTGCAGTAAGGGTTCCAGCAAACTCTTCTCCCTGCAGCAGCTGCAAGGCAAGACCCTTGTCATGGGGGACCCACGCTCACTATTGAACCTGATCTTCTGCTGTCTTTTGTCTCTGTGAGTAAAGCCTGGTTCCATCCAGCTTCTGTGTAAGTTGTGTCTTGGCCACCCCAATGCCTGTAGTGTATTCAGTGTATATTCAGTATTCAGTATTCAACATTCTAGGACTGCAGTCCCTTATGGCAAGCACTATGATGCTCTTTGCTACCGTCTGTCTTCACAGCAGGACTCCTCCCTTGGAGGCAGTAGTAGGTGTCACTTGCTCAATAATTCACTATTATTACTTATTTTGTTATAATATATATTTTATTATTAAACATGAGAATTAATCTATCTTTTGTTTTACTTAAAATTGATGGCCTACATATATGCTCAAACCAATGAAGGAGTACATTAATGCAAATAGCTTAAGAAATGAATACTTCCCAGGAGTAACATTAGATATATAGCAGCTTGACATAGTTAACAATACTTTTTTAAAAGTGGGTAATGGCACTGTTCTGATAACCAGCTCATTTATATCCCCCTTGGTGGGGAAACTTCTCTTGATCTTATAAAATTTGAACTTGGTCCACCTTCCAGACAACAATCTGCAAAATCTTTTATTTGCTATTCTAATTCAGCTCCTAAGAAAAGTTGAATTCTCTTGGGAAACGTATTTTTTCTCTTTGATTCTTTATTTTCTGGCTCTGGCTCATGCACGAGGATTATTCAAACCCTTATTTCTGCTACAGCTTCAAGAAAAAGTTCACCTGTTTTAATAGAGTGACAGGAAGCTTCGTTACTCATTATTCTGTTAACCAAATTCTTCTCTGGGATCCCTGAATATCAAATCTCCCTTTATCTTTTATTCATATTAGACTTTGTCACCCTTTATTCAAAACAATCTTGGTTCTATTTTTCTCTTTATTACTTATAATGTTTAAAGTAGGCTTTTAGGAATAATTGCATTCAAAATAACACCCACATTTAGTTAAAAGTTGTATAATTTAAATTATTGACTCAGAAGAAATTCTTCCCAAATCACATCTCATAAAATAAATGAAAACAAGATAAAACAATCAATAATAGTAAATCTAACAAAAATCACAGAGAAATATAACTAATTTCTGGAATAATATAATTTTGTGCTGATATGTTTGTAATAAATTAAACATATATTTTCTAGTGCTCTTAAGCTCAAAAGAAGGCAATATTATATTGAGTAACCCCATTTTTAACAGAAAAACAGGTTGAATCATACAGTCTTCTTTCCAATTCACTACATACAAATCAAAATAAATAAAATATATATATAATGGGAGATTTAATAATAGAATCTTGCTGCCTAACAAAATGCAGATTTTCCTCTACCTAGATTCAGAATTTTCCTTTTTCAAGCCAGTGTTTAGTTTTGGCCCTGTGACTGCAGCCCAGCTCAGGGCATCTAAGAGGTACAATATGTCACTTCCACCTTGGGTCAGGGTTACCACTTACAATCTCTCTTCTATGCTCTTTTACCTTCTGATGGTTACATGACTCTTCCCAGGGCAACTCTGGCACATTTACGAATTCTTAAACCAAACCCTCTCAGCCCTTGAGTAGGAATACCAACACTGGACTATTACAAAGTTTGGAAATAAACTATTTGTATTAAACCACAGAAAAGCATATGCTAATTTATTATAACAGATACCACAATCTTAATTAACACAGTATATCCATGTAATGTTAGATAATAGTGAAGTGAAAAAATAGAACTCCATGTTTCTCTTTCTTATGAATTCACCTGGATAAAATTTATGCTTTAAGACAATCAATTGTACACCTACAAAATTTGACAATATTCTGTTACCTTCTTTTAAATTGATGATACTAGCCAATCTGATATTTTGTCCCCATACAATGAATAAACCTTAGAGAATATTGTTTTGTTTTCTCCATTTTTATGGTTTAAGTCATTAATAAAAAGTCCTGTCCTCCAAAATAACATTTTATATTTTTCCCAATTTTCCTCTCCCTTTCAGCATCACATAATCATCTACAATAAATGATGGGAAGACTGGAAGAATAGAAAAAACATAATGAAGAGAAACAGAATAAATAAGCTTGTCAGTACAAATTTGCAGCCACTTTTTAACGGAGATGCTGTGCCTTCCTGTGGTGATTTATGACCATATAATGCATAAATTCAAAAGGGTGTATTTGTTACCATTTTAAGCTTAGATCCCTTCCTCTCATCCGGAAAAATACCAAAATTCTATATATATAAAATAAGGAACCTAAGCATATTCTAAAAAAAATAAGAGAGGGTAGCTTACTGCAGTGTGGTTTCTTTTAATTGATAGGCGGTCTGCACAGGCAAACATTTGTTAATCCCAGAGCATCTGGGTCTACAGACTCCTGATGCTTGGGTGTGAAGGGATCCTGGAAGGCTTCTATCCTAAGAGTTGGAACCTATAAGTTCCCCCAAATTTTCAAGCAAACATATGTAGATAAATGCAAAAGTGCAATAAAATAAATATATTCTGAGAAACATATCAATATATTCATGTTAATAAAAATGTTTAATTCTGGCTGATAGGAGTTTGCTATACTAAAACTCCTGGGCTGCATTTCCAGCTTTTTTAAGTTTATGACCTTGATTTGATACTTCCTTTCTTTGAACCACATTTTCTCATCATAAAAGAGAGAATTGGAAGTTAGCTTTTAGGTTTAAAGGAAGGGTTAAATAAGGCAGAACAATTCCCAGATGTTCAGTAGGTATGATTGTTACCGACCTTGAGATTATGAATAATAATAGTGATAGTGGTAGTAGAGTAAGAATAATTGTTGTTTGTTTTCTTTTTCAATTTTTGCTTTGTCATATGGGTATCTTACAAATGTGCTTCTTGGATAAATTACATAATTCACATTTCACTTAGAATCAGATGCCCAAATGGTTTTAAAAATTCTAAGCAAAAATAGTCTTAACATTTATGAAAATAGACTTTAGTGAACTGATTCCTATTTGTTAGTTCAAAAAAGCAGGTTAGTAGATGGTGATGAGCGATACTTGCATTAATGGCATCCGGCAAGCAGTTTTAATTTTCGATCTCCAAAATGTGCTAGATTGTAACTTCAAAGACTAAGATAAATCCAAATATTTTAATCAAACTTGGTCAGGCAAAATCAAATATCTTGTTTTTAATTCAAGTTAATTTTGCTATATACTTCTTTTTAATGACAAAAACCAATGCAGTACATAAGCAGTATATAACATTTTATTTAAAATCTCTTGATTTATCATTCAAGATGCTTACTACTGAAGGAAAAATACATGCACACAGAAATATTTTTGTGATTTTTTTCAAAAGACTAAATCATTTAGACCCTGTAAATTATACAACAGTACTTTTTGAATAATTTAACGTATGTAGAAATCTATTACAAAAAATTCATGATATGTGCATATTAAGCAAACAAGTTATCTGCCACATATAAATATCATATGAGACAACACTCTGAAGACTAAAGTTTACTAATACAAACTTTTCTATGGAATGTTTTGAGATATAAATAATGAAATACAGTTTCCCATGTATAACTGTAAAACTGAAAACATTTTTGCTGATATTCATTTCCAGCCTCATTAATTTATTTTATGGGCTTTATTTGACATTTGCTGTATTCTGAGCCTAAGAACTTTTAGTATGGAGTAATAATGCATAGGGATATTTTTCTCCTAATATATGGTTCTTGAGGTATTACTAATTTCCATCCTTGTATTAAGCAAGAAAGTTGGAAGGCAAAGATATTTTTGTCCTAATTATATTAAAGCAAGTTAAAAAAAAAGGTTATCATAGTTCCTTATAATTAATGAAAAAAATAGTTACCAAGTTCCAAAGAACACAAAGCAATTTCTATCCAGATATACAGGTTATATATTTAATTTGGTTTTTCACTTATAAGTTCAAATATTTCCATATCATAGTAATGTCTGTTTCCTGCCCACCAATAAACAATAATTTTTAAGAGGGTCAGCACCCCATTATAGTAACCAGTCATCTGAAATACTAAAATTATATTGGTAATGTTAATTTTAAAAAAATTCACCTCACTTTTATTAAGTAAAGGCTGTGCTCATATACACATATGAATAGGATTATATTAATTTACTAAAGAATCTTTTTTTTGAAGGAAAGGGTTATTCATGAAAAAGTGATTTAATCTACATGACTAATAACTTTAATTGATGTTTTCAGAGAAATAGTATTCATTCAACTTTTCATTTTTTTTTTCATCCAGAATTTACTGAACACTCCCTTGAGTTTGGCATTGTTGGAGATGTTATTGATGTAGCAATTAATAAAACAGACGTGGTTCATTCTCTTATGTAATTATAATTTGGTAAGGGTAGAAAGAAAACAAATAAGTAATCAAATAAGCAAGAAAGACAATCTCAAATGACAATAAATGCCATGAACCAAGTGAAAAGGATAATGGAGTAGAGAGTATGGGGTGACAGAACTAGGCGACTCTACTGAAGTAACTTAGACAAATTGACTCTGGGGAGATTGTGTTTCATTTGAAACTTTAATGATGAAAAGGACAAAACCACATAATGATACAGAGATGTGATGTGATGTGATGTGATGTGATGTGATGTGATGTGGAGAGGGTAGTTTTTTTTTTTAAAAAAAAAGCAGTATTTAAAACAAACTTTAACCTACATTCCAATTCTAAAATCTATGTTTAAGCATAAAATCTAGGATGTCTGTAACATTTCCCAAAACTTTAAGCTTAATGTGTGTGTGAGAGAGGGAAGCAGAGAGATAGATACAGAGACAGAGAAAGGAAAGAAATGATTGAGGGAGGGAAGGAAGAAGCAGGAGAGAGCACCGAGACTCGTGTATATAAACTTACATTGTAGTAGATCTGCACCTGCCTTGATCCAATTCTCAGTGATCCAAGACCCAATTTGGTTTAAGATATTATAATAAATTATTTCCAACCAATATTTTCCAAAATGCGATGAGTGACAAAAAACTATCAAAGCCAGAGCTATCCTATTATTTTATTATTAGTTTATATAGTTTGATAGCCTAATTTGTTAAATTTGTTAATTTGATAAAATAGTTAACATTTAATAGTTTAATTTGATAATGAATGTTTTTGACACAAACATGTTAAGATCATCATTTACTTTGTACTCTTTGTTACGCTTTTCTTTCTTTTTTTCTTTTTTTTTCCTGTCAGGAATTACTGTTTGCTTTGACAGAGAACTGGGAAAGGCAAAGAGGTGATAGCGCTTAGAGAATTTAAGTGTGCCATCTGTTTGGATGAGGATGCAAATAATCACAAACATTGGGGGCTTCAACACTCCAGGCAAAACTGAATTCACATTTGCTTTCTTTTTGAAAAATAACAGTTTCTATTTTTGTTTGTATTATTTTATAATTAGTTAACCTAGTAACAATTTTAATAAGAAATCAAGTTATTCTATACTAATGAAAGGTGCACTGCTACAGTAAATACACACAAATATATTAGATACACCATTTTCCTTAAGATATCTGACAATTTGTTTATCTATATCTGGAAAAAAGTGCCAAGTGATAAACTGCCAAGTTGAGAGACTTAATTAAGGAAAATTTATACCAATTTAATTGCTCCTGATCTCATATTATTTTATCTTAATTAATTACCTCTGCTTTGGGCAAAATAAAGAGAAGTAAAATGAGTGGAAAAAAATTAATCAAATTCCAGTCAAGTTACTTGCTTGTTGCTCTCGTAAAATATATTTGGGAGAGGAAAATGAATCCTTTGGCTAGGTTCAGTTTTGAAATTATGTTTCAATTACTCATGCCATTCTTTCCTCCATTTTTATAAATGATCAAGTTTAAATCATTTTTAGAGGGTGCATGCTATGAGGCCAAATTCTGTCATTTTTTAATGGTTATAAAGAAGGAACATTCAGGAAAATCTTCACAAATATTTTGGTTAGGGCTTTAATCTATTTTCCACCCAAACTGACTACTGTGAATTTAACTATTTTTCCACCTATTTTCATGATGAAGTGATGATATAATCAGAAAGGAAACCAATATTAATAATCTGTATTATTGATAACTAACACCAGGTTATGATCATTACATATGTTTTAATAGCGCCTAACAAGTTTCATTTAACTCAAAATTTCCTATGTGAGATGAGTAAAACCATGACATGAACTATCTATAATTAATTATATAGTTCATATGACAATAAGACAGCACACTCTGTGAATCTAATAATGTTAGAGGCTTCCATGGACAACAGTAACTTAACATGGGAGGAAATGTAAAACTAATATGAAGGAATCCTTTTCTGGGTAATGAATGATTGATTTACTGAATTTATGATCTCAAAAGATCTTTCTCAAGAAGAAAAAAAAAAGTTAGATCAACTTGTTTAATCAACAATCCCGAAGAATTACATATTGCTGTCTGTGAAGCAGATGGCTTTCCTGCTGCCTGCCCTGCTGCTTATGCCTGCCACCTTTCCCTCTAGCAGCTGTGATTACTAGAAAAAAAAATTTCCTTTATTGCCTACATGATGTGTCCATAACTTCAGTCAGACATTTAAAAAAGTTACATTTTGGAACCTGTAAGAGGAAGTGAGAAATAGAAGCAATTCCATTAGAAAAGTTTCTGAAATTTTCATAGACAACTTAAATTTGGAAAATAAATCAGAATTTCTTTAGCCTCTTTAACCTCATTCCTCTCACTTCTTTCCTTCCCAGAATGTTTCTAACATAGGCAGAGCTCTCTATTGTTGTTTTATTTATTAATCGTATTTTCTTTTCAATGAAAAATAACTTAGGGAGTTAGTAAGTACGAGAGAATACAGAAAGATCATGAATAGTTGTGTATCAATGTTCCTGTAGATATTTATTTTTATGATACATTAATCATTCATTCTAGCTATATTCCAACCACTTCATTAAATTTTCTATCTTTCATGTTATTAAATAAATCAAGTACTTTTTGATTAGGAGACTAAGACATTGGAAATTTCTGTTCTGCCGTCATTGAAAAAAATCCCATTCTAAAATCTTGATATGACTCAGTAGAATCCCAATTTAGATTTAATACCAAAAATATGTATATTTGACTTTTCAGCATTTCCCCCATACACAAATGCTAGCTTTTATGATTATAAAAATTCCCTATAGGTCTTTTTTTTTCATTTAATTTTTTTCAGTGTTCCAAAATTCATTGTTTATGCACCACATCCAATGCTCCATGAAATATGTGCCCTCCATAATACCCATCACCAGGCTCACCCAACCTCCCACCACCCTCCCCTCCAAAACCTCAGTTTTTTCCTCAGAGTTCACAATCTCTCATGGTTTATTTCTCCCTCTGATTTCCCCCAACTCACTTCTCCTCAACTCTTGAGGCAAGTATATAAAACCCTGTAGGTTTTATAGTTATAACTAATACATAACTTGTTTTTAGTCTCTAAAACTTGCCTTAAGATTCATATTAAAACAATTAAGAGAATACTTGTTTTGAACTGAGATACTGATATTTAGCTTACAAAAGTACAGAAATTTTAAATATTTACCGTAATTTACATATATATGTATATATATATATCCTTCAGTATAAATATATCCATCAATATATATCCTTCAGTATAAATTCAGTATTGAACAAGGAAAATATATATAATATGTGTTTTATATGTAGCCCATATTCAAGACCAAAAGAAAGAAGTGAATTCCCTAGGAACTGAATTGCAAAAAAAATTTAAAGCCATAACAGTGAACAAGAGTTGCGATAGCTATTATCTTGGCATGCCCTTATAGCTTCATTAATGTTCTTTCATTGATTAGAGGACAAAAAAATGCACTCCTTAGCTAGCAAAGACAGCTATTCCAGGACATATAAACTCAAAAATGACTAATGGAAAAAAACAACATACTCAAAGAAACAACCATAAGCCAATAATCAAGGGGAACAATTTTGGAAGAATACTGTCAATTACATATAGAGGTAGGGAAAAACAAAAACAAAACCAAAAAAAAAAAAAAAACCATTAAGTAAGACACCTGCAGGCCTGTGAAGTAAAGAAATGAGAAATATGACAGATTTATTATTATAAAAGAAAATGATGGAGAATATTCTAGAACTGAAAAGACATTCAGACTGATAAATAATTGCAAACAAGACCAAAGAGGAATAGTTAAAATGCTGAATATTAAGAACAAAAAAATAAAATTATATCTATCTATAGAGAAAAGTCATAAAGCAGATTTTTCCATGGAATAACAAGAAATGGACTGATAAGAAATTTCCAGTTAGTAGCAATAGATGACAGTAATCAAAGCACAGGGAGAAATACTGGTCAATGTAGAATACTTTACCCAGCAGATCTTATTAAAGATGTTTTTGATGTTACCACAGGAAATCCAGGAAGAAGAAAATTAAACCCAGAAAGAAGAAAGATGCAAGGATGAGCACAGTAATTGGCAAACTTATGTAGAAAAATAAAATGGTAATTAACATAAAAAACTGAATGAGTAGAAAATAAGATTTAACTAAAAGTCTGGATTTTAAAATGTGAACAAAATAGAAGAAGGTCCAAATTAAAGTTAAAATATTCTGAATTTGGGGGCGCCTGGGTGGCTCAGTGGGTTAAAACCTCTGCCTTTCGCTCAGGTCATGGTCCCAGGGTCTGGGATCGAGCCCTGCATCGGGCTCCTTGGCGGGGAGCCTGCTTCCTCCTCTCTCTGCCTGCCTCTCTACTTGTGATCTCTAGCTGTCAAATAAATAAATAAAAATCTTTAAAAAAAAAATTCTGAATTTGTAGTTAAATTCCAAAGATAACAAATAAAGTTAGAATTTGATAACATATGAAATACATATAATAAGAAATAAAATTAGCCTAGAAATACTAAAACATTATGAATAATTACTAAATTAGCAGAGGAATAAAAAGAGTGAAGAAAAGACACATTAAGCAGGTAAGGGGAAATATATTCGAATATTTGAAATGCATTCTAAAAAGAAAATATTAAATGAAATAGAAGCAATATATGTAAATATTCAGTAAATGTGATCCAAAACAAAAAGTAGGTTCAGTCTCACAAAAATGGGTAGAAAAATTTTAAGTTTATGCACCTTTCAAAACATATCCCTGAGATATGGTGATAATAGAGTTTGAAACTCAAGGAATAGAAAAAGACTTAACTGGTAAAGAAAACAAAAATAAAAGGTGATATAGCAATGATATTGGATAATAAAAAGTTTAGGGAGTATTCCAACAAATATAGAAAAGCAATAAAATATACACTGGATAAAATTGATTTAAATTAGATTAACAATGCTACAATCATGTTTGGAAATATTTATCAAAACTCTTTAATAAACTGATTAAGAATTAATAATAATGACAGCTAACATATTTTGAGTTCTTATTATGTAATGACTATAATATTCCTTTACATTCCTTATTTAATTGAATTCTCTTTGGATAAGGAAATATTCTTATCCTCATTTTAAGGATGACATAAGTATTAAACAGAGATATTTAACAATTTAACAAAAATAAAACAGCATAAACCTAGTATCAAGTAAGGGACAGGTGGGGCTAGGTAGGGAGAGATAGATAGGGGGCTATGTGATTAGACCCACAGAAATCCCAAAAATGTGGAAGTGTGGGGAAACCAGAGATAAGGGAAGAAACATGACCACCCTTCCTAGACACATGGGGTGGGTGTCTTTTTTATGATAATCTTCTGTGACCAATAAAGAATAACCCGGCCCTAAAAAGGAAATAAGTCATTGAAGCTGTTATCACTAGTCCTTGCTCAATGGTAATATCAACAGAGATGTTAAAAGGATTTAAATTCCCTGCTTAGCTTTCTATAAAAGACCAACCCTAAAAGCCTTCAGTGGCAAAGCAATCCTCTCACTCTTGAGAGCTCTTCTGTATCTTCACTTAATAAACTTCTATCACTTTGCTCACTCTTCTTTGTCCACAAGATTCATTCTTTCACTCTGTAAGACAAGAACCTAGCTCTCCCTCTTCAGTATCTACAATAGTGGAATTCTAAAGTTATTACTTTAGAACTTAATAAATACTTCTAGAACCTACTAAAATAAGGTTACCTCTTTTGAAAAACCCAAGGAAAAATTATGAAAAGTATTTCATAACTCCAACATACATTTTTTAAGATCATATTTTTGAAGAAAAATTTGAATAAACAGCAAAGCAGAAAAGTTTTACTTTCTCTGATGAAAATGAAGTATCATTTGAAAACAATTATAAAAATCCATAACCAGAAGCAAAAGAAAACAAGCCAAGAAACAAAACACACACATATATTTGGACACTAAGAGAAAATAATATAAGTTAAATAATATTTAAAATTATATAATATTCAAATTGAAAGAAAATGAAAACACCATGAATAAAAACAAAATCTTATGATATTTTTAGAGAAAAAAATGTACATCCTTTGATACATATATTTTAAAAAGTTAAGTGAGATATATGAGTTAAACATTGAAATTTCAAAACTAAAAATTTAAATGAGACCAAGTAGTCTATGCACCCATAAAATGACACAGGGTTGCAGATTAGATAAAATGACAGGACCCATCCATATGTTGTCTACAAGAGACCCATTTTGAACCTAAGGACACATCCAGACTGAAAGTAAAGGGATGGAGAAGCATCTTTAAGCCAATGGGCCTCAAAAGAACGCTGGGGTAGCGATTCTCATATCAGATAAATTAGATTTTAAACTAAAGACTGTAGTCAGAGATACAGAAGGACACTACATCATTCTTAAAGGGTCTATCCACCAAGAAGACCTAACAATTATAAATATTTATGACCCCAATATGGGAGCAGCCAATTACATGAGACAACTGTTAATCAAGATAAAGAGTCATATTGATATGAACACATTAACAGTAGGAGATCTTAACATGCCACTCTCAGTAATAGACAGATCATCCAAGCAGAAAATCAATAAAGAAACAGGAGCATTGAATGACCCATTGGACCAGATGGACCTCATAGATATATACAGAACATTCCACCCTAAAACAACAGAATACTCATTCTTCTTGAATGCACATGGAACCTTCTCCAGAACAGACCACATACTGGGTCACAAATCAGGGTTCAACTACCAAAACATTGAGATTATTCCCTGCATATTCTCAGACCACAATGTTTTGAAACTGGAGCTCAACCACAAGAAAAAGGAAGGAATTCAAACACCTGGAAGCTAAAGACCACCTTGCTTAAGAATGCTTGGATGAGCCAGGAAATCAAAGAAGAACTTTAACAATTCATGGAAACCAATGAGAATGAAGACACCTTGGTTCACAACCTATGGGATACAGTAAAGGCGGTCCTAAGGGGGAAATACATAGCCATCAAAGCCTCCCTCAAAAAAACGGAAAAATCCAGAGACCAAGGACTCTAGAAGGAAACAAATATGTGTTGTTTTTAAAGTAGAAATTAGTGAAATTGAAAAATAATAATAATAATGAATGAATAATAAAAATGAAAAACAATATTTTGGAGAAGTGAGATCATTTCTTTCGTAGAATATTTTATATTCTGGATTTTGACTGAATTGTCATAAAGTTATTCTTAATTTGTTGCTCTACTTCCTGTAAGTTCTGTATCCATCAGAGTTCTGGAAGCAAAATAGAACCAGTGGGAGAGAGACTGAGAACAGAGAGACAGAAACAGAGACAGAGACAGAGTAACAATAAGGAAAGGGAGAGAAAGGAAGATATTTCCTTAGATTTGTTCTTAAGGGTTTTCCCCTGACTCCATTTGAGGACCATCCGCCCAGATTATCAGTGATAATCTTTGTCTAAAGTCAGTTGACTGTAGATAATAACTTCATTTACAACATACTTTCACAGAAATACTTAGTATTTAACTGAATTACTGGGAACTCTAGATTAGTTATATTAAAAGTGAAACTAATCTTTACAGTTTATGCAACTGGACACTCATACACACTTCTTTAAACCATACTTAATCTTCAAATAAAAACTGAGAGTCATACTTCTACCTAATGAGATGCAAAGATCCTTTGTACAACTAACAATATGCTAATCCTTTATATAGAAAAGGAGGCAAAATCCTTGGCTACTATTTACTCTTCTTGATACTCTGTGACAGTATCATGCTTTGAAGTTAACTCTGATTAATCTATCTTATGTTAGATGATAAGGGGATAGGAGAAGAATACAAAAATATTTGCTTAATATATGTATATATCCATATACACACAAGCATGCAAACACATTCGTAAAGAAAAAGAGGAAAATGCTTATAATGATTAAAGTCTTCATTTCTGCAACTGATCACATGGTTGTAGTTGGTGTTTATAACAATCCTCCTCTACTACTCACTCCATATATCCACCATACCCAGCAAATCTCAGCTGTGGTTCTTTAGTTTGTGAGGACACTCTAACCTTCATTAGTTGTCCTGTTTCAATTGGATTGTAATTTTCCACTGACTTTAATCAAAGGTCATGGTATGCTATAAGGTGTCTCTTATAGTCCGGGCATAATCCTCCTTCCCTTCTATAGTGTAGTGGCAGCTCAACTTCCCCTTCATAAACAAGATCATTCACCCCAGCCAATACAATAACTGCCTTGTTTGCCTGTAAATTCAAAAGGGCTATGAGTAAGCAGATGGATGGCAGTCTTAATTCAGTTTAATAGAATCATTGTTGTATTTTCTGGTAGTAGCATCCTTCTCTTTGGAACTAAGACCTTGAGATCAACAGAGCATAAGTTCCCAGGGACAGGTTATAAAACTTTTTCCAGAAAAATTTTCATCTCGTTCCTTGTCTCTTTCCCACATGTTGGCATACAACATTCAGACTTCATAGGTGATATGAGGATCATAGAAGTTTGGGCTAGTATTGAAAAATGGTGAAAATATGTGCCAGCTAATGAGTTTATCTTTACACTTCACTCCTTTAGTATTAGTTCTCAAAATATTCAGGACAGATCAATGACTACCAAGAGCAATGTCTTTTTCAAATGTAGCTTCTCTTAAAAAAATGAAAGTTAAATTGTGAGCTTAAATAGTCAGCTTTGATGTAGCAGTAGACAAGATTCTGTGGCACCTGGGATCTTTGCCCAGGAACTAACTCATGTCTTCACTCACCTGAAAATCACTTGAAGTGAATCAGACTAGGGCCTGCTTTTCTTTTCTTCTCTGAGATCCTTAACAAAAAAACCCAGCTAATGTCTTTACTATGATATGCACTCCACGACCAACATAATAAAAACCTTCAAATAAAAATATACAAAGAATCACCAATATATGCTGTCTAAACTGAAATTGTCAGAGCAGATAGACTAAAAATAAAGATGTTAAATACATTTAAGAAAATTGGAGTATTTATGAGCAATGTGCTATGAAATAGTAAATGATAAAAAATCATATAAAGTATCACTTGTGAAAAAAAAAACATATAAATTGAGAAAAAAAATAGATGTTATAAATAACACCATAGATATAGATGAAGAATGAATCACTGAGGTGGAAGTTCCAGTTACACAAGGCAGAATAAAAAAATCATGAGAATTATATTTTGTAAGATTAATGAAAGAGTAAGATAGGAGAGACTCTACTATCAGAATATCCAAAATTACACTTTTTTAAAATGGAGGGACATGGAATTTGATATGAAAGAAGCAAAAAAGAATGTTCTTATTTATATGTGAAATATCAGCTCCAGATATGATAAAATAAAGTTTTAAAAAACAAATTATAATAAGAACTTTTTGATTCTTCCAGAGAAAAAGAAGTGGACATACCAAAAAAAAAAAAAAAAAAAAAGTGTGATTAGATGCAGACTTTTAAAATTTAGATAAAGATAAAGAAAAAGGGCATAATAATTTTACTCTTAAAGGAAAATAATTAGAAATTATTAGCATTTTTATCTCCTACTATATTTTATTTAAGTAATATAAGTATTTTCAGAGATGTATGAACATTGTTGTGCTAAGCAAAGTCCTACACTGAAATAAAAAATAAGAAGGCATATCTCTAAAAATGCATCACATAAATCTATCCAATATTAACATGAAGTGGCTGGACAATGAAGAAGAGGACAGAGATAAGTGTTTGCTAAAAGACTGTTTGGTCTTTATACACATATAACATATGATAATATATATGATTACAAATAAGTTATGAAGATCAGATAAAAATAATGACATAGGTTCTTAATGTAAGGATTTTATTTAAAAAAATATGTATATATTCTAAACATGCAGAAGATAATATAGCTGAAATCAGAAAAGGAGGAAAAAAGAAATATCAAAGACAAGACAAGATGATATAATACAGTAGATTTAAAAAATAATAAAACTGAAAATATAACTGCTAATAAAAATAGGTGGTGCATTAGTATAAACGGGTTGAACTCCCAAGTCCCAATCACAAATGGCATCACACAACATGCAGAATAAAATAGCAAAGAAACCAAAAACAGATCTTAATATTCAAAATAAGTTCATTTAAAAAGATGCGTGAAAAATTCATGGACTAAAAAATTCTTGGGAATCAATACTAATATCTGATATATGAAAACAAAATTGAAAGCAAGAATAAAGGTATATAAAAAAGTCAGATTGTGGTAAAATAAAGAATAAGGAAATATTAACCATCTATATATCTGTAACCATCTAACCATTGTATATTTGTAGGTAACTAAAAATATATGAAAAATATAAGTGAATCAATTACCAAAATTAAAGAAATATTGTTTCAACATCTGTAGCAGAATATTTTAGCTTGCCAAACTCAGAAACTAATAGATTCACTGATAAAAACTAGTGAGTAGTGATATTAAAATACTAAACAATATATTTTTAAAACTAGAAAGGTAACATTATAAACTGAAATAAATATCCAACTGAGAATATTTTCTTCTTAAGCACTGTGGGGAAATATAACTAAAACCATAATCTTCTCTCAAACAGAAATCCTCTTCACAAAGGTAACAGAGAAAGAAAACAATTTTTATTATAAATAAGCACTAAACCAGAATGTGATATGTATCATAGGTAATCCTCCAAAAGACTGCAAAGACAGAAAGAAATCTCACCCTTTTATATAAGCCAAGAAGATATAATCCATTACTGACACATTTCTAGATAAAAAATAACTAGTTCTCAAGCAATAGGATTTGACACCACCATTTCTCACACCTAAAAGTTATTTCATAATTGGGGCAACCACCTATGGTAGTTAATTGGCTTTATCCAAAGGAGGAACAAATTTCACAATTGTTGATGACAGGAAGTAGTCTTGCAATTTGGAGTTAGGTGCCCACCAACTGCTTCTACCTTCCCATAGAAAGAGTGAGATCTGGGTGCCATCTTAGTTGCGGTTTACATTTCAATGAGATGCCTCTAGAGTCTTCAGAAAGGTATTTTGGTCACAGAGCTGACAGAGGCCTCAGAATAAGTTGTGATAACAGATTAATAACATAAAATACCTAAAAATGCCCCATATTTGTGAAAGTTAAGTTATACAGTATTGTGGTATTTAAGCTAAAAGAAGAGGACATGGTAAAGTTATAAAGTAAATTAAGAAAAATTCAGAGTTGATTAATAAGAGCCTGCATAGCAAACCTCATAGTATGACCTAGCTAAGGCAAAACATGAATTAATTTAGATTTATTTATTAAGAAAAAAATCTAAAAACCAGAAGTGTTCAGTAAAACAGATTAAAGCAATAGAGTAACCCACAGAAAAAAGGGCAAAATTCATATTAAATATAAAGGATAAAAATCAATGAACTTGAGAACAATAAAAACAAACAAAATTTTGACATAACAAAGGATATTTAAAAATAAGAAAGAACTCTAACACTAGTGATATTATCACATTGAAGTTTTTTATATCTATGTATTTATCTATGTTAAAAGTACAGAAATAAATCTAAACTGCTCAATTATACATATGTTAATATGTTTTGAACCATCTTCACTAATATTTTTGAAAATCTAGGTAATATGGCAAAATTCCTAGAAATACATAAAATCAATATAAAAATTAAAGACATTGGAAGTAACTATTAAAAATTAATTGGTAGTGGGGCGCCTGGGTGGCTCAGTGGGTTAAGCCGCTGCCTTCGGCTCAGGTCATGATCTCAGGGTCGTGGGATCAAGCCCCGCATCGGGCTCTCTGCTCAGCAGGAAGCCTGCTTCCTCCTCTCTCTCTCTGCCTGCCTCTCTGCCTACTTGTGATCTCTCTCTGTGTGTCAAATAAATAAAATCTTAAAAAAAAAAAATTAATTGGTAGCACATAACCTTTTAAATAATACATTCTGTGAAACAATTTCAATCTAAAATGAAACCAGAAGCTACGAAATAGAGAATTTCACTCATGTACCTATAGAAGATTGGAACTTAGGAACTGAGACTGATTTCCATTAAGTGACTGATTTACAGAAGACCAAGACATATCTCTTCCCCACCAGTGAACATCCAGCAAGAATCTCTCCCTATCTTCAGCCAACGAATTTACTGCTTGGACTCTGGTAGGACCTCCCCTGTTTTCATTCCTTGCCTATAAATACAGCCTGTACTAACCCCTCAACTGTAGCTAGCTACAGCATGTATTTCCCCAAACTGCAATTTCCTTTGCTTTTCCCCAGTAAACTCAGTCTCTGGTAATTTGAATTTGCCTCATTTTACATCATTTTTAGGTTGACAATTCAAATAGCTTAAGAGGAAATAGTAGCAAACTTTTGATTAAAATATTATTTCTATCTTATATAAGTTGTTTCTGAATATACACAACAAAACAAGGGAATTTTTTTAAAGCAGGATTGATCTTGATTTATTTAACTACATGTAACTATCACAAATGAAATAAATTACTCATTAGTTGCCTATTTAGTATATGAGCAATTTCTAAATTATACACTAAAGTAATTCAACAGTGCAATTTTAAAGAAATATATTTTCAGGTGGAGATCCAAATTTTATGAGGCCTGGGGCATATGCAACTTATGAGTGTTCTTTTAAGAAAAAATAAATAAATACATATGAGAAAATAAATTATTTTAATGATAATAGAAATAAAAATAATCACAAATTTGAAAAAGCTAAAACTACTACACTTTCTTTCAGGTTTTATCATTGACTTTCACTAAGATATTTGCCATCATGTTTGTATCTTATCACAACACAAATAATTTATTTAAAAATTCATAAATATCCTAAATATACATATAAAATGTTTTAAATTTCCTTGTACTACATCTGTTTATATATTTCTACATATTTGCATCATCAAATTATTCTTTCATAGCATGCATTTACTTATTAATCAATATTTGTTGACATTTAATCACTGAACACTCTTATCTTCAGGCAGTCTTCTGTATCAATAGCAACCTCACATGGCACTTAATATGAAGATGGTGACTTACAATAAGTTGTGTCAGTTATGCTAAATTGTGTGTTACACAAATTCACATTCATGAGACTTCACCTACAGACATACTGTTTGTTTACATACCCTGTCCTCTCCAAATAAAAATACAGTCCACTTCCCATAATTTCTATTACAAAAAAAAAAAAAGTTTATTTGTATTATATGTACTGCATTCCCAAATACATTTCTGACAAGAGAAAATTTCCAATTTGAACAGAAACCATATATTCTTCTTAGAAGAAAAAAATAAACCGGTCTAGATTTTCTGGCTCTGTACTTTTCAGATCATGCAGGGCTGAATGACATAGGTCACAGTCATCTCAATACATCCCACTCCTTTATATCATCATGCCATATGAGACTGCACAGTGGGAAGACATTTTTGTAAGAGGATGACCAGCAATAACTGAATGATACTTAGAAATAACTGGGACCTCCTCATGTAACAACTCCCACATAAGACTTCAGAAATAACTATGATCCATCTAAAAATATCCGTTAAACACAAAGTAACTATAATACCAACAAAATGGGGTAACCTTCAGTGCAAAGTGCAAATACATCACATAGTAATGTGTATTACTTAGAAGCAATGGATGAGACAGAAATACAAACACAAAAATACAAACATAAGCACCAAAAAATTACATGAAATTTTAAGAATGTATTATTTAATTTATTTATTCATAAGAGACAGAGAGAGAGGGAGTGGGAGAAGCAGGCTCCCCAAGGAGCAGGGAGCCCAATGTGGGACTCGATCCCAGGACCCTGGGGATCATGACCTAAGCTGAAGGCAGACGCTTAACCCTCTGAACCACCCAGGCACACAAGAATGTATTTTAGAAGAACGCATATTAACAAAAGTATCCACATGAACACATTACAATAATTATCCATTTGAGGAAAATAAATGTCAGTTTAAAGTATAATAGTTTTTAAAAGAAAACTGATACAAAAATAAAATAGAGTTGGGGCACCTGGGTGGCTCAGTGGGTTAAAGCCTCTGCCTTTGGCTCAGGTCATGATCCCAGGGTCCTAGGATAGAGCCCAAGTAGGGCTCTCTGCTCAGCAGGAGGCCTGCTTCCTCCTCTTTCTCTGCCTGCCTCTCTGCCTGCTTGTGATCTCTGTCTGTCAAATAAATAAATAAATCTAAAAAATAAAATAAAATAGAGCAAAGACAATGAAAAAATCTACAATGAGTTCTATGAATAGAAGAGTTTTCAGATTCTGAGTACATAAAAGAGAAAATCCGTTAAAAATACATATAATAAATGATAAAGGATTCTTTCAAAATACAAAAAGTGATTTCTTTATTGACTTCCCCCCCTTTCTTTTGTAATAGGATAAAAAATTTCTCAGCCTTACTTTCACATTCACAGAACATTACCAGATATTGAATACAGTAAACCAAAAACACCCAAAAATGTAAAAATCTAGTAATTCAAAACAGATTTCAAATAATTCTGAATAGTCTATTATGCAACTCATCACATTTAAAGAAATCTCCACCCTCAGAAAACTTTCCCCTTAAATTTAATTGTCATCTTTATCATAAAAAATAGCACTTAACACATCAAAAATAATAATATTTAAACTTAAATTCTAAAATTTTATGTATTAGATTCCTAAACAATTTCAACAAACAGCTCCATATTATATCTTGTACCAACTTTTTGTGACTATAAATTTTATGCTCATCTTGAAAACAATAATAGGTGTACACCTTGTAGTTATAAATTCTGATTTTATATTAATTCATGCACCACACAGGAAGATTTTGAAATATAATCTGCAACATATGACATTTAAATAACATTTTGATATGAGTTATATAAGGTACAACTCATATCATTTGATATGAGGTATATATCTTTTTTGATTAGTCCTAAGGCTTGGTTTAGATATTTTAGAAATCTAGAGAAATTTATAAAGTGTAGATCAAAGTATTTCATCCACATTTTGTTAAAAACATTAGAAGTTCCACTTTAAGTAGACATGGAGAATCTAGTCTACAGCTTATAAGTCTAAATGATATAGTTATAGCTGAATTTAGTATACCTTAGAGTTGGAGAAAACAGATATATTATTTGTGAGCCTTCTTAAATAATTTATCAAATAATTTTTTAAATCTTTATGAGGACTGAAGTTAAATACTGCTTAATACCCAATGGAAAATGTGTCCAAATTTATCTTGTCACACCAAGCATGAAAATGCAAATAGGAGTTTATTTCTATCCATGGGGTAAACTGAGATGTTTCTGTAACCTCTTTATTTACATATGTTGCCATATCAATTATGTTATCAATTATATTACATATAATAAATGACATTTATACATTTTAACAATTTTAATGCTTTTATTGATTTTGTACAACTTTGTGAAAAATACTATATAGACACATTAAGCATAACTTCAAAATGTTTTATACATATGTGTTGTGTCTGATGTCAATTGCATGTCAATTTTATTACTGAAAATGCTGATATATATGTGTACATATATATATATATGCAAGGTAAATAAATAAATACATATTGTATTTATATATCTATCTATATCTATATATGCACTAAAACCCAACAAATTCCTTTAGGGTATGAAAATGTAAAATGATGATTAACTTTTTACAGTTATTAACCAAATAGCAATACATTACCAGTTACATTAAATAAGTTGGATTTGTTATATGTAAAAAAATCTGTCTTCATCACCCTTGTTTTAAATTTGAACATATTAAAAATAAAATGGCATATCCTCTTGTATTCAGCAATTTTTACATTTACCTTTAGATAGAATCAAAGTATGCATGTGTGTTTGTGTTCAAACCAATGTGTTAACAGCAAACAACTAGAAGAAAAGTTAATGACTATTAATTCAAGAGTAAATATATTTTGGAAAATTTATGCAATAGAAAATCACCCAGCTATTAAAAATTATGTGTTAAGTATATAAGTACTGACATGAAAATAGTTTTAAGATATATCATTAAAATATATATCATTAAAAGATACATCATAAAGATATATCAAGATATATCAATAAAGGGGCGACTGGGTGGCTCAGTGGGTTAAAGCCTTTGCCTTTGGCTCAGGTCATGATCCCAGGGTCCTGGGTTCGAGCCCCCACATTGGGCTCTCTGCTCAGCAGGGAGCCTACTTCCTCCTCTCTCTGCCTGCCTCTCTGCCTACTTGTGATCTCTGTCAAATAAATAAATAAAATCTTAAAAAAAAGATATATCAATTAAGGTTACATTAATTGGATTGCATTATGTGCTCTTTCCTGGACTAGTCACATTTGGTGATGAATCAGCTCTTATAGGAACAGCTGAAACTCACAGAGGATAAACACGGTATCATTCATGGAAAAACAGGGACTGGTGAAGTAGGGCTCAATAATAAACATGTATCCTACATACGCTGGCCTAGTTTGATAGCCAGGAGAAAGGACCTCTCAGTCTTTCCACCTACAGGAAGGACCACTGACCAAGTTACTAGTGGTAGCTTTCTGTGCGATCCCTCCACTGTTTATGCAACAACTAGGCTTTCCACATGCTGCTTCCAACTGATTACAGAGTTTGGAAGCATGATTAAGGTAGGTCCACCTCTCTGAGATGTAGACCTCCTCTGCCTGTTGTCTTTTATCCCAAGACTCTCGTTTTCCTGCCAAACCTTTCTTTGACCACATGGCAGTCAAGGACATGTTCTTCCAATCTTCTGTCCTTCCTTTTGTTTGGGATCAGACTTGCATTGCAGTCTGACTGCTCTCCCAGTTTCCTTGATTCCTTTCATGTTTCTCTGAGGCAGGCATGCCCTCTAATAAAGTCCCGAGAGTCATGCAGTCTTCGTGATTTTCAGAAGCCTCGGATGATCACATACAGAAGGCAAATTATGGAAGTATACAAAACACGATAAACAAGTTTGAACAAGTCTCATGCATATGGTAATCCTCCTTTACAATTCTCTTATATCTGTATTCTTTTAATAGTTTATTTTATTTTATTTTTAATTTTTTTTAAGTTTGACTTCATTTTCCCTAGCAAGGCTTTCAGTTATATTTTTGTTTCTTAGGGAGATTTCAAAATAGTATCGACTCTATAAAATTGCATTTATCTATTTCTTCTCTGGCATGTATTTGTTTGGTGTCTCCATTTTCATGAAAAAAAGTTTTGTTAAGGGAATTGTCTTGCCATTAGTTTCTGTGAAAGCCACAGAATTATTTGTTGGTAATGTTCCAGTTTTCTGGGGTTATTTTTCTGATATCCTTAAATATTCTTTTTCTCCTGGCACATTCCTCATTTATAGCATCTTTATACAGCATAACATAGCCCAATATAACAATGTTTATGCTGATTCCTTTACAGTTATTGTACTCCTTTGGGAGTAAACAGCTATTTGTTGAGGTATGCTGGGAAGAAATGGGAGTGAAATAGTGAGATTTACCATACTTAAATCCCTTTGATAAAATCAGCCATGTCCTCTTTCCTAGAAGCATACATCCTCTCTGCTCTTGTAGATATAGGTAGCTAATATTTAATCCCAGGTGTCCAAGTCTTCTTAAATGTGATCTTAATTATTTTCCTTCCTTTCTTCGCCACCTCTTGGCTATACAAGACTTCCCATAAAGGATGTTGTTTTGGTCTGACAGGCATTCCTCCCTTCCTCTCTCCCTTCTTCCTCCCTCCCTCCCTTCCTTCCTTTCTTGATCTTGCACATAAAATGAGTAGTTCTTAAGTGTGCAGCTTGGAGAATATTAACCCATGTCTATTCCTGGGTAATTACTATCTGGATTGAAACAAAGAGAGACTCCGTTCACCCAATGAGTTACCTCTTGTTCCTGACATTCAATTCTCTCACCTGGCTCCATAACCTTTACTCCTTAGAATTCTATTAACACAAATTAGTTTTGCTTATTCTAGAACTTCATATAAATGTAATAATATAATATAAACATTCACCTCCTTGTGTGTGGTTTCTTTCACTCAAATCCATGCAGTTTTATGCATCACTTTTAATTCTGTATAGCACTCAATAGAATTAATTTACAATTTGTATAGCACTCAGTAGAATTAATCTACAATTTATTTAACTTTCTGATGATGGACACTTAGCTGTTTCCAATTTTCAGTTATTGTAAATAAAACTGCTATAAATAATCCTTAATATTGTGTGTGTGTGAATTTATGTTCTCATTTCTTGCAATTATAGTTTTAGAGTGGAACTATTGGGTCTGATTAGGCATATGCTCAAATTTATTGGAAACTGAAAAAAAAATTATTACATACTTTGTTGTTTATACTCTTACTAAACACATATGAGCAGATCAGATACTCCATATCCACTCATTCAGTTGATTTCATCAGTCTTTTGAATTCTAGTTATTCTGCTGGGGCATAGTGGTAGTGCAGTGTGGCTTAACTGTCTATTCTAATAATCCTGTCAACTAATGATGTTGGACTACTTTAGGGAAATGAATATTGAAAGCTCTTACCATGTTTTGAAACTGTATTATCTGAGTTTTTCTTATTAATTTGTAGGATTTCCTTAAATATTTTAAGTATAAGGCTTTTACTAGATAAATATACTGCATTTATTTTCTTCCTCTCTTTGATTTGCCTTTTAGGGTTTTGTTGTTGTTGTTGCTGTTTTCTTGTTTTGTTTTGTTTTTTTTTTAAGATTTATTTACTTGGGGATGGGCAAGGGAGAGAGAGAATCTCAAGCAGACTCCATGCTGAGCCCAACATGGGGCTTGATCTCATCACTGTGAGATCAGGGCTCTGAGATCACCAACTAAGCTGAAAGCAAGAGTCAGACACTTAACCAACTCTGCCACACTGGCACCCCCTACCTTTTAGTTTTCTTTTGTAATATTTCTTTTTTTATTTTTTAAATATTTTGTTTATTTATTTTTATTGAAATCAAGAGTGAAAGAAATCACAGAATGAGAGGGAGAAGCTGACTTCCCACTGAGCAGAGAGCCCAAATGTCAAAAAATAGACACACACACACACACAAATAAATAAATACTAATGTGTAAAGTGATAACATTTAAAATAATCAAACTGTTAAGAAAAATCTGCAGTTCTTACCCTCACTTTCACCAGCATCTTGATATCATCTGAAGATAATGAACAAAAATTCTTGGCAAGAAAGAAGAAATGTCTCAGTGAAAACCACTGGAAAAAAATAGATGTATGAATATGAAATAATATTCAAATGGATACAATCTAAAAATTTCAGTCACCAGGGCAAATGTATACATTCTTCTATATTAATAATCAAACCATAATCAATCATAAATACCTAAATTAAATTCAGTGCATAAAATAATAGCATAAAGTGTTACCATCTTCCATGACACAAGTATTCTTGTTGTTCAACAAATGTTAAAATATAACTAGAAAATAATATTTTATTATAGAATTTAAGTATATATGAAGTGTAAACTTAATGTGGTTAATTCATTAAGAAGGTTTTCATAATTAGGGGCATCTGGGTGGCTCAGTGGGTTAAAGCCTGTGCCTTCAGCTCAGATCATGATCCTGGGGTCATGGGATCCAGCCCCACATGGGGCTTTCTGCTCAGCAGGGAGTCTGCTTCCCCCTGCCCCTGCCTGCCTTTCTGCCTACTTGTGATCTCTGTCTGTCAAATAAATTAATTAAAAATCTTAAAAAAAAAGAGAAGGTTTTCATAATCATTTTTTAAAACTCTAACAACTTTTGTTCATGCAATGTTAATATTCTTATTATCTATAGTTTATATATTTCACTAGCATATATTCTTGGTTATAGATTTTTTCCAGAGTATATATTCATTTATACTTCAAGCTAAGGACAATTTGTATGCTTTTTTTAAACATTATATATAAAGATGTTACTTTTGTTCTCAACAAAATGCCACCAATTATGTTGTAATAAATAATCAAATATAGATTCAGGTAATACTAAAATTAAGGAAAATATTACTATGGTATGAAAATGTATTACCTTATGCTAAGGATGGAGAAGGAAACAATTTTAAAATTCATCCTGCTCACCTTCTGGAGGATGCAGAATATCCCTTATTAACAATTTTCCATTATTTAAATGACCATAACTGTCCTGTCAACACTCTATTTACTTCCCCAGCCTTCAGTTTTATATACCTGGTGAAGGTCCCATGAAAATGAATTGACAAACACTGTGAGTTCACTCCATGTCTGAGACTCGTTGGAACTCGAATCTATCACACTAGCCATGCTTGAGAAATTTTGCCCTTACTCCCACAAATGTCCTCTGTCCTGTAGGTCTGCACCTCTTCCCACTATGAGTCAGCAGTGTGTGTGTCACCTGATCCATTATCTCCTAAAAAGTGTTTATTCCTCTGCAAGTTACTTGATTTATATTTCTAAGGAGTTATTATTTTGGAAATTACCTAAATTTTTACAATGTTAGGATGGAGTGAAAAACTGCAAATTTCTATACTCTAACCTGAAGAGGTCCATAACTATTTATTGAATAACTAAATAAAATAAATATTTACTGGGTAACAGATGTTACCTGTTTTTTATGTTTGTGAGTGGGATTTTTTTTATTACTCTTTTCTAAATAGTTAATGCTTGTTCTCAGAAAAGCCTTTTATATTAGTGGGGTAATAGAGAATAAGCCCAATTTAGCAAATTATTTCATTTATTCTAATTACTAGGATTGACGGGCAGTAAAAGAGATGGAAAATCCAGATAGACCAATTACTCTGGAGGCAATTTGGGAATGTTGTCAAAAAATGACTTTTCCCAAAGAGCATCGGGGTCCAAAGCCAATTCTTTGAAAACTTCAAGAATAGATAATGCCAAATGTAATTTAAACTGTCTCAGACCCCAGCAAGAAAAGAGGAGCTTTGAAATTCCTTTAACAGAGTCAGTATGATATTGATGCCAAAATCTAAAAGTACAGAACAATCTCACTTGTGAATACTGAAGCAAATATCTTAAATAAAATATTATAAACTAGAAGACAGAAGAACTTTCAAAGGATTATGCAGCATAAAAATTGAGCTTTATTTCATGGTTCAATCATAGTAAATCTATTTCTACATTTCAAAATATTCATGTTAATAGAAGAATAAAATCTTTATAGATGGCAGAATGCCATTTGATAAAATAGATATGTATTTAAAATTAGGTATAAATATATGTCAAATTAGCAATCAGAAACAAACTTAAAGAGCAACAGTGGATGAATAAATCACCCAAAGCCTGTTTTTGTAGGGGCTTAACAATGGTATTAGGAACTAATGTGAAAAGAGAAATTAAAATAATAAATTTGGCAAGGAATATTCAAAATCATTATCTGGTATTATATTCTTGAAAATTTCAAGAGAATCAGTTGAAAAGCTAGTAGATATCATGTTAATATTTACAAAGTTAATATGTAAAAATCAGTTTATTTTCTACCCTTATCACTTCCTGAGTAGATCATGCAATGGAAGAAATGTTTTTATGTCCAAGAACAAAATTATAAAAATACCTAGAAGATGAATTAACAAAAAAATTGATAATTTTTCTGCAGGTATATTTCAATTAGTGTCACTTTTTGAATCTCTTTACGTTTTCTGATTTATAAGATTATAGTCATACTTTATACCTGACTAACCAGTCATTAAACAGAGGGACTAATAAAGAGAACAAACCCTTGTATTGTAAATGGGAAAACCACAGTAAGCAAATTGAGATACACGCACAAACATACACATACACATAAAAACAAATACACATATTTACATTTCTCCAATTTCTTGCAATTAACACAAGTGTTTATTCATGTATTTACTAATGTTTGTATTTATACTTTTCAGAATTGCATTTTCATATAATTTGCATCTTTCACAACTGGGTGAAAGATTCTTAGCTGATTCAAGGAGACCTTTATATATTGTTAATATTATTCTGTTGTCAGCTATATGTATTGTGATATTTTCTATAACCATTACTTGCCTTTCTTATTTGTTTACTGTGCTTTTCTTAAAATAATCCTTAAAAGAAATTTTGATTACAGTAACTGTTAGTTCAATTCCATACACATTTGGCAAAAATTTTTAATTTTTTCAGTGTTACATAGGCAAATATGTTATCCATATGGTTACAATGTTAATGATTACTGATAAATTGTTAATAAGATTTTACTTTTTTTTAAAAGATTTTATTTATTAATTTGACACAGAGAGAGAGAGATCATAAATAGGCAGAGAGGCAGGCAGAGAGAGGCGGGAAGTAGGCTCCACGCTGAGCAGAGAACTAGATGCAGAGCTCAATCCCAGGACCCTGAGATCATGACCTGAGCTGAAGGCAGCGGATTAACCCACTGAGCCACTCAGGTGCTCCTGTTAATAAGATTTTAATGTGTAATATGAATCACAATACATTCTTTACAAAATTTCTGTGTATCTATACATATTGATATCAACCTAATTATAATAAAATTAAGTTCAAAGAACTTCAAATTGAAAACCATATACTATGCCTCATCTACATAAAAAGGAAACCTCTTCATATGCATATAAATAAATGCATTAATACATACAGAATAAAACAAATATTTCTAGAATGACACATACCAAATTGGTAGCAGAATTATGTCTGGGAAAAGGAACTAGCTCTTGACTTTGGAGACTGGGTTATGTTCAAAGTGAACTTTTTTGCTTTCAGTCTAGTATATCTACAATAACTGACATTTTTATAACTAGAATACATCTGTAATTCAGAAGTAAGTGCAAAATGAGAGTGAAAGTGAATAAAATATGGTTTAATTTGACTAACATATATACAAAACTGAATACTATAAAATTTAGTTGGAAAAACTTTTGATTCTTTAAATAATAAATATATTTTATATAGTAAATATTGCTTTAATGAAACTACAAATATATAGATATATTTCTTTTTATGATATGTAAATTTTCTAATAGAGAAAATTATAATTAATTAAGTACTAATAGAAAAATACAGACATCACTATATGAATAAATTCTATTTTTAAAATTTCAATTTTAGTTGTGAACTATAACATGAACTAAGAATAGTTTTTATAAATCATGGATGACATGTATTTAAAATCAATAATCAAGATAATTTACCTGCAGAACAGCTAGAGACATTCTGTCTAAAATTAATAACAAAACAGAGTCAAGATAAGTTAATCTACTGCAATGGTCATCTACTATATAATTCAGAATAGAAGCTCTATTGTTAGAATTCTTGGGCATAAATTTTATTTACGGTACTTGGTAGCTGTGTGACCAGAGCAAGTTAATTCATTTAATTTTCTTAATTCATTATTTATAATATAAGGAAAATCATATAAGGAAAATCCTAGTGATTACTCTATACAGGTTTTGTAGAAATAAATGTTCAAAGAAAAAGTAACTACATAATATAAAAACTGTTACCTATCTATCTATCTATATCTATCTCTTCTAATATCCAGAGCCTTCCACAATAAGCCCTAGCAAGTCTTTCCAATTGTAGTCCTCAGTTCTGGAATTCCATTTAATCCTATTGCAAGTTACTACACATATCAACTGATACTGTCTCCTGTTTTACAATGTCCATCTCTTAATTGTCCAACCTTGGCCAACATTTTTCGTCTACTCAATATGGTGTTTTATTAAATAATAAAGTAACTTGTATAATTCCTAATTATTAACACTCAAGACTCATGTTCCATATAGCTAAAATAGATTATTTGAATATGTAGTTTCCCAAAATCCCAGAGCATTTTTATCATATTCTATCAAATTAACCAAATATGTACTGATAATGCACTCTTAGTAAAATACATGCATAAGAGCTCACATTTTCACATTATTTCAACACTATGTGACTTGCATTTTCTCATGTATGTTTACTAAAAACAAGAAATCACATTTCATTCTTTTTCCTTCAGGTTCTTAGTATTTAGAAGACTGATATAATGCTTTCTAAATCATAAGATAAAATAAATATATATTAAATAATTTCCCACATGATATTTCTTATAATTTTTTGTTTGATCACTTTTATATAACCATTTCCATAAGTAATCATACAATCATTTCAAGAGCAATAATCAAAATTTGTTGTTGTTTTGTGTTTACTTTGTCAGTATAAGGATTATAGAAAACTTGATGCTTTAATAAGCTATCTTTGATTTAATATCTGTTTGACCAAGGATGTTGTTTTGAAAGCTTTGAATATATATAATCTTTGAAATTAGAAATATGATAAATTGCCTTACAATTGGCCACAAATACCATATGATTTCACTCATATGTGGAATTTAAGAAAAAAAACATAAGGGGGAATAAAGAGAGGAAAGCCAAGAAATAAACTCTTAACTAGAGAATAAACTGATGGTTACCAGGGTGAAAATCGGAGGGGAGATGGGTGAAATAGGTGATGAGGATTAACCTGTACACTTGTGATGAGCACTGGGTGTTGTATGGAAGTGCTGAATCACTAAACTGTTCACCTGAAACCATATTGCATTGTATGTTAACTAACTGGAATGTAAGTAAAAACTAAAAAAAAAAAAAAAAAGATCAAATATTCATTTTATAATATCACATTCAACTTTATAACGGCATATTATATATATCTAAGCTAAAGAATATCTAGTAACAAATTAATTGTTTCCTTAATTAGTAATTCTATGCAAAAATCATCTCTACTTAATAGGAACAATACCTACAATCTCTGAATAATTATCAATTTATGACACTACTGGTTGAGATAAATTGAGATAATTTCTTATAAATGGTAGACATTTGTCAGTTGCATATGCTTACAGAATTTGCATATATTGTTTGTAATAGAGTATTATTTTACAAATGTGACTGTATTTACATGAATTTGTTGCTATATTAATAAGTGATAAGTTTTTCTTTAATTAAAGTATTTTATTGAGTAGCTGAAATGCTATGAAGTTGCAATAGAATAAAAGGTGAGTGTATTATTCATTCATTCATTCATTCATTCATTCGTTTATTTGTTTTAGAGAGAGAATGTGTATGTACAAGTGGGGAGGAGGGGAAGAGGGAGAGGGAGAAAGAGAAGGGAAGCAAACCACCTGTTGAAAACGGAGACTGATGCAGGACTCGATCTCATGACCGTGAGATCGTGACCTGAGCAAAAATCAAGAGTCAGAAGCTTAATCGACTGAGCCATCCAGGTGCCCCAGTATCACGTTTTTAATTCCATTCATTGATGAGTAAACAAGATAGAAATAAATGATACAAAATGAGAAGGAATCATATTGAAAGATGCAAATGTATGCTATTTTCAAATTGCTTACTTGTAAGATACTAGGCTCAGAGTTTGTTGAATACAGCCTGGAACAACATCCCCTACTATTTCCTACACCTTCTTGCAGGTTTCCACTTTCAAAGGGATTGTTGAATGACAAGATTATTACTAACTCTTGTCCAAAGAAATTTCTTTCCCAGGGGTAACATTTACTTGACTTTAAGTAAATTTCTATCCATTTGCAAGGCAGGAACAATAGGAAGTTTTCATATATGATTACATATAATTGCATGTCCTTCAATTAAGTCAAAGGACTTTACAAACTTTTTATTTTTCTTTTTGGTTCTCCATACTATGAAGAATGTTTTCAGAATACTTTTCTATAATAAAAATTTAAGCAACTCAAAAAGGGAACATCTTGATGTTGTGGGTTATTAAATTAGGTTGTGAAAATCACTGCTAAGCTATCTACCTGGCTCTGCACTATTACTTCTTAATTTGAAAATAATTTTTAAAAGTGTGGTTAGTTTATTTTGGAAGTAAAAAAAATGTAAAATATGTAAAATAAAGTTTAAATTCTTTTCATTCCAAAGAATAAAAATAGTAATCAGATATATTTTCCATACAAAAATAGTGAAAAACTATTTTTGCCTGCAACTAAAACTAACCAATGCACATCACCTTGGAGAGAAAAGAAAAGGTTAAATAGGAAAGCAGTGATCTTTATCTAAGGCTCATGCATTTATTACTCATGGCAGTTTTCTCTACTTGCTGTCATAACAAAAGAAAATTGTAAATTGGAACACTTTATTCTGGGAAACTTGTTACTGAAACAAAGTGCTTTTTTTTCTCCCCTAAATCTTTCTAAGTTGAATTCATTTTAATTTTAAAATAAAACTGTGTTAGTTTCTAGTTTCTTTATCCCCCTAGAAGAATCCTTAATGAGTCATAGCTTATTTTCACTTTCATGTTTGTATAAATTAACACTTCATTAAAAAGTATTCATTTATTTAAAACAATGTTTCCCTTGATGGAAATGGAGGAGTAAGCATTAGAAACTATGATTAAGAGCAAATAATGAAAAAAGCTGGTGAGTCTTAAGAATATATTACTTGATACTCTGTTTTATTTATCACAGATGATGGCAAGAGAGTTGATATTACAATCAATAACTTCTACACATACAATAAATATTTTAGGTTCTGAAATCAAGATTATTTTACATTTTGTACACATTTTTGATACCTACAAAACCAAGTTCCTAGCAAAAATAATCAAAAAGCTCTTTTTTATATTACATGATCATAGCCAAAGAGCATACATATGATAATGAACCTTCAGAGTAACTTTGGAAACAGACTGCCTATATTTATATTTTGTAGGATAGGGTTTTTTTTTCTGGTAGTTTAAAAAATATTATTTTAGTCACATTAATAACCTAATCAGACCCTCTCCCCGAGAAAGCTGAGTCCTGGGTCACATGATCTTAGCTCAGGGTTGCTGGATTTATCCATCCACTAAACATCAAAATTAGTCAAGGGAGTGTCAAAAGGCACCAAAATGGGCTGCCTAGATGTCATATGCATTTCCACTGCCTCTCTATGTCCTCTTGATAACCAGGTTCAATTTTCCCAGACAAGATAATTAGCTCCCTTCTTGCCTGCTGGAACACTGGTGCAAAGTTCTCAAAGTGCTTAAGTCAGAGCAGTACTTAGGAATAAGTCAGATTTTTGCTATGCGTTTTATGATGGAAACTTGTCATGCTATACGTCTCATGATACACTTCCATCCACCTGTAAAACTAAGAGCTGCAGGAACATGAAGCACAGATTTCCAAATGAGTCAGTGAATTGCCTTACCTAGGATCAAGCCTTTCTCTTCGCAGCCTATGATTCTCCGCACCTCAAACGAGAAAACGCTGGAAGAATCTTTCCATTGGGCTACCAAAGCTGTTGCTAAATGTGTGACATGGCTTAAATTTTGCTTTCTGCCCAATCCTATTCTTACTACTCCTTTTGTTGATATTGACCCCAAGAGTCCTCTCTAGATTGATGGTAACTGGAATCACTCCTGCTTCCAGTGATTTTGAACCAAGTATTCTTCCTACTGGGACACATCACTATAAAGGGGCTTTGGTATGTTATATCCTGACACCTCACTCCCACAAGACATTTACCATTGGGGCGCTTTAACTGTGTATTTGACTGGTTATTCAATTGCTCTTCTTTCCTCTAGATCCTGGATATTGTTGTTTTGAAATAGTAAATACCATGGTCTTGAATTCATTCCTGCATCTTCTTTTCTTTCTTTCTTTCTTTCTTTCTTTCTTTCTTTCTTTCTTTCTTTCTTTCTTCCTAGACTTATTTATTTATTTGAGAGGGAAAGATAGAGCAGGGGAGGGACAGAAAAAGAGGGAGAGAGAGAATCCCCAAAGAGACTCCCCTCTGAGTGGGGAGGCCTACACGGGGCTAGATCCTGAAGTAAGCAGAAATCCAGAGTCTGCTGCTTAACCAACTGAGCCACTCAGGTGCACCATTTGCACCTTCTTCGTGTAATGTGTACCCATTAGTCTGAGATGTTGTATGAAATCTTATGCAAACGAATCATTCTGAAAGTATTTGGAGAGTAGTGCTGCCTGAGGCTCTGAAGGAAGAAAAGTAACCTATATTTTGGAATATGTATTTACTCTTGTCAAAATGAATTGCTGCCCCCTCGAAGGCAAAAGAGGTCCAAAGTAGTCAATTTTTCACTGAGTTTCCAGATGTTCTCTTCAAGGGTTGGGGGCTCAATATTTGATCTTGTTTTCCAGGGTGAACATTGAAAGTTATAAAGCTTCACCAAGCTTGATAAGTGGGAGTTGATAGTGTTAAGCCAATGCATAGACACCATACCTGCCACAATAATTATATCATTGTTTTACTTTTTGTGCTACTTCTAGGACAGCCAATAACAGAAGTTAACTACTATCAACTAAACACTTTATTTTGTCCACTCCATTCTTCGGTTCTCTTCCACAGTTTTCACATGTAAAGCAAAATATGTTTTAGGCAATTTTATCACTCCTTATGGATTCCTCAAAAAATTGAGGCATACTGATTACAACCAAATGGAAGTGGTTTAGAAGTGATAAAGATTTCTAAATTAGAAATTATATGTATGCTTTATTAAATGAACAAAAATAAAGAGCAAAAGGGATACTTAAGATTAAAAAAACGTCATGAAAGAGGCATAACTTCAGAAAAATATAAGGAGCAGATTTAAAAGATTACAGTTAAATGATTATAAAGAGATGTGACAGTCAACAAAAAGAAAAAATATATCAGCAAACAATCTGCATATTATTTCCACAAATTATATGTCTCAAAACTTGTCAGTTATCCTTTCATGGACATTTCATACATGCTTTGCTCAAAGTTAATGATTAGTTAGCATCTCACCCCAAAAGAATTTGATTATTGCATTGTCTGAAATAAAAGTACTCAAGCTAATTCTAACTATTTAAATCAAGATACAATAAACGCTGTCATGATGTAAAAAAAATCTGCTTCAAAAATATCAATACCTAGAAACCATGCCAAGAAACTGCACAATCAATTGACTTAGGAAAATTCTAATGTCTGAGCAACTGTAATAGTTGTTGTATTAAAAACAATAGTTGGTTGGTTGCATATGTGTGTGCATATCTATATATGAGTGTATGTTTGTGTGTGAACACATACATGTATATGTGCATACATAGATAGGTGAAGACACACACATATGCATGGACATAGATTTTTTTTGATAATCTGAGATGTTTAGCTCATTTAAAGCATAATGATTCCTTTATGTTTTAATTCTTGGCTTACTTTTGTTTTATATCAAAAAGAGAAAAATCATTTCAACTTTTGTGCTGTTTTGTAAAATATAATCCACATGTTTCCATTTTATAAAATAAATTTTACCATGCTACCATGCTCTTTTATTTCCCACAATTTTTTTAGTAATTGTTATTTGTGATTTATAATCAGTTTTCTTAAAAAAATCTATTTCAACAATGTGTTGCATGTTATATTCCGGTGTTATTTCAAATTGTTTTATACTGGACTCATGGATAACTATAACCATTTGGCCTTTATCTATTGACAAAACTCTGTGACTGTCACAAGAATGATTTTTAAAAATCTTATTTACCCTTTCCCACTTATCACTTACTTGATTAAAAAAAAAAAAAAAGAGGGGCGCCTGGGTGGCTCAGTGGGTTAAGCCGCTGCCTTCAGCTCAGGTCATGATCTCGGGGTCCTGGGATCGAGTCCCACATCGGGCTCTCTGCTCAGCGGAGAGCCTGCTTCCCTTCCTCTCTCTCTGCCTGCCTCTCTTGTGATTTCTCTCTGTCAAATAAATAAATCTTTAAAAAAAAAAAAAGAAAAAAGAAAATCCAACACAATTCTGTATTGCTCATTTATGTCCTGCATCAAAAAATGACTCTAGTACATGGAAATAAACCATTATTTATATAAACAATAGTTTTTAATTATCAAAAACCCCTTTCTCAAATTCCTACCAGGTTAAATCAGAAAAATCTATATCCATTTGATACCTAAAGGAATCTTTTCCTTAAGATCAGGAAAATTCTATCCAGATTTTCTGAAAGAAAACTAAAAAGTCGGGTGCCTGGGTGGCTCAGCGGGTTAAGCCTCTGCCTTCAGCTCAGGTCATGATCTCAGGGTCCTGGGATCGAGTCCCGCATCGGGCTCCTGCTCGGCAGGGAGCCTGCTTCCCTCTCACTCTTTCTGCCTGCCTCTCTGCCTACTTGTGATCTCTCTCTCTGTCAAATAAATAAATAAAAAATCTTAAAAAAAAAAAGAAAACTAAAAAGTCTAAATTTGTAGCAGAATATGAATATTTAATTTTTTTGGTGAAGTAAAATGTGTTTATCTATATTTTAGTACATTAGAAGGAATATTTCAGGTATTTCTCAAAGAAAAATGGAATTCCCTAGAGAGAAGGAAGTAGTTCCCTAACTGCATCTCTAGGGTTTGATGTCTGGATAATTTTCTTTAGGAAGAATGAAACTTTCCTACCTTTGAGTAAGGCAGCATTATCTTTCCTTAATGATATGACTTCCAGTTAAAAAGAGTGAGACACACTTTTTGAATTACGTTTGACATCACAGATTATTATGAATGAAGTGAAAAAGATATATAGATATATAGGACAAGAATGAGTGTGATGGAAATATAATGAAACTCAAAATTGAGAGAATGATCTGAGTGAACCTTCTTTGAAAGATATGTTGAGCAATCAGGCCAAGAGAGAATCCATTTTGAAGATCCTGATTCAGAGCACAAGAGCTGTGGTGGCTCAATATCCACAGAGCTATTACTAATCTTTGCTGAGTGAAAAAAGTTTTATCATCTCTGCCCACACTTGAATCACTAAATTTCCTTGTCTTCATATGAAAGTAATAATCATTGCCTATCATGTGACATAATTTACAGTTTACCACTATCTACATATGATATAAAGACCTACCTCTGAATTGTCTCTCAAGGACAACAGAGAAACTAAAGGAGAACCTTCCCCTCTCCCACCAGTACCATGGTGGGAACATCCTGCACAGGTAGTTGGGCTGAGCTAAGCAAAGGTGAAGTCAGCGGGAGAGATGTTCTCTAGCAAATAAACCTTCAAAAAGTTGTTGACAAATACAAATGTCAATAAACATTCCAAAAAAAATCCATAAGTAGAAATAAGCATCATATATCCATCTCTAAACAAGGAAGGATTTGAAAATTTTGTGGATAATCTCTACAGCATTTATGATCTAGATCTACTGTATATTTCCTCCTTTATCTAATACTTTCATTTCTCAATTATTACCAATATTTGTCAATTTTAAATCTATGAAGTTTGCACTGACAAACATTATCTCTTCTCTGTTTTATATTCTTTCTATTTCTAATATTTCTAATCTTGCAACAATAAATTTTCAGTTTATTTTCTAAAACAATACAGAGTATGTAAGCTGTATTTTGAGTTAAATAAACTTTTGTGTGTTTGCCTTGCAGCCTAACTGCTTCTTATGATGTTTATTTACCACTCGTCTTCTAACTTTGTCCATCAGGTCCTGAGGACTAGTGACCATGCTGGTTGAATGAACCGGGGACAAGGTGGAGAGCATCTTCTGGTTCGGGGTTCTTATAAAAGCCAATAGTCCTTCAATTTACTCAGTATGATGGGTCAGAACAAAAAACACTTATCTGTGATACACTTTGTTTCCAAAGTTGAAAAATCCAGACAGTATTGTGCTTCTGTCTTAGTGGCAGTGGATGAATGCAACTACAATTTGCTTTCCCTTTGGAAGGAATACCCTAATGCTTTCCCTCACACATGAAAACTTCACTCAGGATACAGAGTCCTGAATTTTTCATGAGGCTATCTCTCAGGCTCTGGAATACATGTAACTTACCAACTCACTCAGGGTACCTGCTTCTCTCTTCCCACCAGATTTTAGCATGATCATGTCATAGACCAATATGCCATGCTATGGGGTAGTAAAATGGTTAATGTCCCTGTAGGTTAATTAGAACCTGAAACAGGAGAGTTAATGTAACTCAGAAGTAGGAAGATGAAAGTATATTGTTGTATCTTGATAGACTGAATCAAATTGTATATGGTGTTTCTCTTAGAGAATGGAGGAAAGGCCTTTAGCGAATGGACAGTTTCATACCAGGGGATGAATTCATTTTCTCCACATCATTTTTCAAGACACATCTGTCTCCTATACAGTCCAATCAGATGAGTTAGATGTGGATGTACTGTCTATACTTTTCAAGTGTTTAACCATAGGGCTTATTAATGTACCTCAGTATATAGTGTGGTTATCACTTTGCTATTTTGCTAAAAAATTTTTTGGTTCCAGAGATTAAACTTATCTCATCTTATAAAAATTACTCTTACTTTTAAGGTCATGGAACAAAGGTGGTGTTTCTATTAACTCCTGAATATGTATATTTTAATATATTCAGGATCCAGGAAAATACTCATTGGTTGGGTTAAAGAATACAGAAAACTCATGATGAGATGGAATCAGTTCCAAAATTTACTTTCATTAGATCATTTATGGATCACAAGAAATTTCTAATATCTCAGTAAATCAATCAAAAAACTGGAAATGTTTATTCCTTGAATGACTGTTTACACTGGTAAATGGCTGAGTCTCTTTTAGGATGGAAGGCTAAAAGAAAGGTTTAAATACGTAATTAAAATATTAATACAGGTTCTTTCTTTAAATCGTAAATCTCTGCCTGCTCCTCAATCCTTCAAGTGAGTAGCAGCGCCTTTCTGAACTTAACCAAGTCTGGAAATTGGATCAAAGTTCATGACTCTCCATTGTGATGATCAATATCTGCTCTACTTTTAATTAGACTTAGATTTATATTTTGATTATGTAAAAAAGTATGGTCTTAGATGGCTGCCTCTTTCTTTCTGTGCCGAGAACAGCAATTAGTCATCACCAATAATCCAGTGTGCCAATGATTCCAATTATAAACTTGTTGCCTATTACGGTAAGTGTGTCCACATTTCCTATAGATGTTAGGTGATGTTTCTTTGCCCCTGACATTCTAGGATTCCATCATCTCCACGAAAATCAATTAGCTAATTTCAAGCATCTTTTATACTCATTCTTGTCCTATAGAGAAAACCACTGTCATGTTTTCAATGATACTTATAAGATATATTCTTCAATGTCATTGACATTTAAACAGTTCCTTACTGGACATATAGTAAAATAAGTTATATATACTGAATTTTAAAATGTATATCTCCTCAGATTTTAGAGTTCCTTTCATTATATTATGCAGGCATCAAGACTTCAGGAATCATAGACTAAGTATGATTCTTAGTTCAATCCAGTAATGAAGGAAAGGTGTAAATTAGGATAATGCATAATCCCTGTTAATTTCTCTCAAACTCTCATCTCTGTAAGGCAGCTCAATCTAATAGTGTGCCTCTTTTCAGGTAGTTTCATGGAAATTTCCATACATTTTTTTCTTACTTCTGACGATAAGTAAAATCTGGTGCTATTCCTCTGTAAAACTTTTTTTTTTTTTCCTGGTCATATATTTGCTTGCCCACCAAGTGGCATTTTGAAGTTTGGAGACAGCAAGAAATGACAGAATTGGGAGATAAGGGGAATTGGTATGCCTTAGATTATCTGGGGAAGCCTTGACCTTAAGTGAGACCATTTCAAAATAAGCAGGGACAAGCCTTCAAAAACAAAAGCAGAGGGGCGCCTGGGTGGCTCAGTGGATTGAGCCGCTGCCTTCGGCTAGGGTCATGATCTCAGGGTTCTAGGATCGAGTCCCGCATCGGGCTCTCTGCTCTGCAGGGAGCCTGCTTCCTCCTCTCTCTCTGCCTGCCTCTCTGCCTACTTGTGATCTCTCTGTCTGTCAAATAAATAAATAAAATCTTTAAAAAAAAAAAAAAAAAACAAAAGCAGAGAAGCACCTTATATCAAGGAGGCAGGCCCCGAGGCTCTGAGAGGATGGCAGTATTCAGTGCTATTTAATTCTATCCACGGGTCCTCATTGCACAGCACAGGGTCCAGCTCTTTCCCACTAACTTTCACATTGAAAATAATTTAACAACCTGTAGGATAAGCTTCATTCACTCTGAAAGGTTTTATTATAGCAGTTTCCATATCTTTCAAAGCCTGGCCTTCCATAGAAACTTCATTTTCACTACTAAAGATAGTGACTTGATTGCTTTGTCCTCTGTAATGTGAATAGCCAATATTCTATACACAAAGCAAACGTATGCTTGAATCTCTTCCAACTTCTCTATCTAAATTATTAAAATCCACATTTCCATATTGTTGAGTGTTGTCAGTTAAAGAAATCTCTGATGTAATTTTCTATTTGTCAGAATACAAGTGAGAATAAAATCTACGTTAGTTCACGTAAGAATGGAGGATTGAACATAAGAACAGCAGTGTTAAAGAGGTTACTGAACTATTTCAGTGTGTGAAGAAACCTATTCTAGCCTGACCTGACCTCCAAAGTCACAGTACTGAAATGGGCTTCCTTAGAAACTAGTCCCTGTCACATTCAGAAACTGAAGAATTCATAATCAGCCTACCAGGGGCAACTGGGTCGTTCTGTTGGTTAACAGACTCTTGATCTGGGCTCAGATCATGATCTCAGGATCCTGGGATCGAACCCCACAGGGGGAATCTGTGCTCAGCCGGCGTCCACTTGAGGACTCTCTCCCTCTCTCCCTGTGCCCTTCTCCTCTCCCACCCCCAGCTCACACACGTGTGCTCTCTCTAAAATAAATAAATCTTAAAAAAAAAAAAAAAAAAGAATCATCCTACCAAATTAGGATATTCATGCTATAAATATCAATTCTAGATCTGTGGCTTTTTTGCTACAATCAGAAAGTTTTCTGCTGATTTGGAAATCTTCCAGAAACTTACCACCTCTGGAACAATCTGTAAACTCTAGTGGGGTCTCTTTCTCCCCATCTGTCTCTGTTCTAAATTTAAGTTTACTATAAGTTTACCTAATTGATGAGACCTTATAAGATTCTCTAATGCAACCCGAAAAATACAGTTTATAGTGTTCCAGTCTCTTCATGCTAGAAGATAATGTTGGGATTTGTTAAATGAGATAATTTTCAAATTGGGCATATTTTAAACACCTTTCACTCACTAATAGAGTCTTCTGCATTTTCATTATTATTATAAATTCACCCTTTTCCTCATATCTTAAAATATTAACCATTATCTTCCTGGATTTTCTTGATGGAAGTGAAATTACTGGGCTTTTGCAAGACCAATCCCAGATTGGAAGACTGTGCCAAAATTGGTGACCTTAAATTTCTGGAAGACTTCTCTGAATACATTTCATTTGTAATATGTGCCTTAGCTATTATACTGAATGCCCTAGAACTTGCTGCCCTATAAGCACTTTTGGGAAAAAAAAAATTATGCCAAATTTCAATATGTCAAGCTGTGATTAATCAACTTTGTTCCCCAAAAGATTAAATTAGTACTGCAAAAGGTCAATAAATGCTAATGATTGTTATCTGGCCTTAGAGCTATGAACAGAATTCTTGAAAAAAAAAAATTTTATAGAAAAAAAAACCTAAGTCATTTTGGAATAAATGATTAGAAATGTCAACTGAATTTGTTGCTTTTATTGTGAAAAACTTTATTTATGACCCAATAACAGTTATAGTCTCTTTTTCATAGGATATTGTGCTAAAAAGAATACCACCAGTCATATGGAATAAATATTGGTCTTCATTCTCATGGAAACAGAATAGAAAGGATATGTAACTGCACTCCTTTGTTCAACAACATTTATTAAGTACCTAGTATGTGGTTGGTATTTGTAAAGATTCTGAGGAGTATATAAAGGATACTGGAGATTGTGCCCAGAATTTAATACAGTGGACTTTATAAGCACTGTGCTATTAATTCTTAGTATGTCATGTTGTTCAGATTAAGGGGTAATTTTTACCATTTTAATAATGAAGAAACAAAGGCTCAAAGAATTTATTGTATTTATAAAGTCACACTGAGAATGTGTGTTATCCCAAAAATCCAAATATTTTATGTAGCACCATATTGCTTGCAATCTAAAAGGACAGGCAGAAATATTAACAACGAACTTTTTTTCACTGACTAGAATGATGAGCATATCAGTGGAAATACAAAGTATTCTGGATGGCTAGAGAGTACTCTATTTGAATGGAAAGATAAAAAAGTGTTCATGATAGGAATTGGTGATTATGAAATTATTAGATCACTTTCAACAAGTAGAGGTTTAGAGAAAAGTATAGGCATAATTCCACCTGTAACAGTGGGTAATGCATACAAAATGACATCACTAGAAGGATTTATTCAGAAAAAGCTTGAAACAGGAACTCTAGCTAAAAGCCTGTTAACAGTTCATGTGAAGGTTAATTAAAGGAACTAGGGCAGCAGTAAGATTGAATGGAAACTAAAGGCTGAAAAGACACTAAAGTTAAACCAGAAAAACTTGGAGTCAAACTGAGTATTACGTGAAAATGAAAAGGGAAACTAAAACTATTTCAGCTATTTTTTTTGTATGGTAGACTGAAAGTATTTCAATGCTTATAGAGACAGCAGAATGAAAGATTTGGTGAAGAGGTAGAAAGAATACAACTTGAGACATTGCATTTTGCTGATGCATGTGGAGATACAACAGACAAGCCAGACTTCATTAAAGTCACAAGATCAGGAGGTCAGAACAAAAGTGTAGACTTAGAAGCCATGCATACAGAGAAGGTGATTGTGGTGGTGAAGATGAAAAAAAAAAAATGTACAGCGTTTTTTAAAGGTGCTGGAAACAGAATTTTACGAAATTCCTATATTTGAGGATCAGGTACACCGAAGACTGATTTAGGAAAATATGATTGAATGAGGAAGACCATAAGTAGAGTGCTCAGAAGCAAAAGAGTAAGGATTTTAAGCAGAACAACTGTTTTCTCAAACGGACAAATACTATGAAGACATGATGATTTAAATTGTCTAAATTGTAAGTTACAGCATATTTTTAGGGCTATTAACATAGTCTTTCTCCAAGTGTATTTGTATGAATATTTAGACCCATAAAATGTTATATACACATTAACAAGTAAAAATATATCCACATTCATATTGAGTCGAGAAAAGTTATAATCTGTATACCTTACTTAAGAGTTCCCAATATGTTTCAGCTTTGCAAAGCTCAGAGGTTGAGAAACCATATATTTGCCTTTAAATACAGTGTCTCAAAATTAATGTGACAACAGACTCCTATATTTTTTTACCTACAGCTTATTAATATTTTAATAAACAGTTAATAAACTGCTGAATTAGTGAATAAATTAAAAAGTGAGAAAAAAAACAAGATTCTAAGCATAATGCCCTTTTAATCAATTGTGTCAGTGAAAGGCAGACAAGAATGGAAAGCTGGTATTTGAGAGAGAATGTTTTCCTAAAAAAAGAGAAAAATTATAATGTGGACTTCATAAAAAGTATTTTTCTCTAAGCTTAGAAAATGGGAAATTTTGCCTAAAGGGCATTTATCAGGGTTTCTATAGAGGATTTTCAGGTTTCACTGAGAAGTCTGCTTGGTTGATTTTTTTACTTATGTCCAATTTATTCAATGTTTACTTTTAGGTTTAAAAGAACTATTACTTTTATTAATGCAACTTATTTAATATGAAGACTTGAAATATAGAAATTAATGTGAAGAAAGTTATGTGAGGGGAGATTACTTTTATTTATTTTTTTGGCTATTGGCATATATTACTTTCATTATACAAAATAATGGAGATCCAATTTTCAAGTGAATAAAAGAGCATAATTAAGAGTGATATTTATTGTGGGTCCATGACTTACATATTTGTCCTGTTAAAATTAGAGCAGATCCTAGCCCAAGACCTAAGTAGCACTGACTTAAATTTATTGAAGAAAAATAACTGAAATATCAAAATGCCTTAATTTTATATTTTTTATTTTATTATTTGTCCATGGTATTTGATGGCATTTCTACCCTTCCAGTTGTTCAGATCTAAAACATTAGTGTAAGCCTTGACTTCTCAATTTCTCCCATACCCTGCATCAAAACTATTAGGAAATCGTGTTGGTTCCACTCATCCTCACCATTCCACTGCTTAGAACTTGGTGGGCTCCCCTAGCATCCTTTGCCTGGACCACTGCCCTAGCCTCCTAATGGGTATTCCCAAATTTCCCTTGCTGCCCTGCAGTCTATTTTCAAGACAGTAGCCAAACTATCTTTTAAAACATAAGCCTTGGGCTCAAAAATCCTCTGATAATTCTCCTGTTTTGCTGTGAATAAAAGAAAGAGTCTTCATGATATTTTTATAATGGACCACAAGGCCCTACCTCAGTGGATTCTCAAGTGAGGGTCATTTTACCTCCCAGGGGACATTCGGCAATATCTGGAGACAAATTTGATTATTACTCCATCTGCAGGAGGTTCTACTGGAGGATGGAGTACAGGGAAGTGCTAAATATCTTACAAGGCACAGGAGAGCCTCCTCACAACAGAGAGTTATTCAGTCCAATAGAGTGGAGATGGAGAAACCCTATCCAAATGATATGAATCTCACTGTATTTCAGAGTTCAGCTCCCACTAATTCCCCAACCCACTGCTCACTCACTCCAATCTGTCACTCTGGCCTCTTCTCTTCCACAAATGCACTAGGAACATTTTTTTTTCACCTTGTTGTTAAATTTTTCCGACTTTCTTGAGATATAATAGACATGTAACATTGTGTATTTCAAGGTGTACAACATGATGATTTGATAAATTTATAAATCACAAAATGATTTATGATAGCATTAACTAACACCTTCATGGGATCACATAATTACCATTTTATTTTTGTGGTGAGAACCTTTCAGATTGAATTCAGGCCTTTATACCACTTGTTATCTTTGCCTAGGATGCTTATCACCCAGACATCAACAAACCCAACTCCCTCATCTTTTTCAAACATTTGGCCAAATGCCGTCTTCTCAGTAAAGCATTGCCAATCTATCTTCCTTGGTCTTTTGTTTATTTTTTCATAGTCTATACTATACCTTAACATACTATGTACTTGATACGTAGTCATTTTGTTTATTGATAAATTGTTGTCTTCTACCAAAACACAAGCTTCCTGAAGAGAGTCATCTAAGTTTGTTTTGCCTGCTCATTTATCCCAAATATCTGGCACAAACTAGGTAGTCAATGCATATTTGTCAACTTTAGTAACTTAGTTTGCACTTCATTTATTTTATTTCTGAGGAAATTTAGAGTACGCTTTTTACTAGTTTATATGAAAAAGGTAATTTTTATCTTCCATCTGGATTGGCATGATCTGCGTCTTAACATATTCTTGTTTGTTTGCTTTTACTTCTCCTTGCAGAGCGATGAATTTCCTAGAAAAGACATTACAGCCTTATTTTTTCTATTGTTTATGTGAGGAAAAGAAATGCAGAAGGCTAAAAAGGGGGATCCTTTTTATCTTAAGGGCAAACAAAAAAGATTAGAAGCCAAACCCTTTGTTAGTCATTATTTAGTCCTTTTAGACCTTTTTTAAGTCCACTGTCCTACAACAATTGCTCCCAATTTTCCATTTACATATTTATATCACAGTAAAACATCGCTATGTAGGTCATTACTACTACAGCAGGAGACAACGCATTGGGATATTGGAGACTGATTAGTTGCTAGGCTGTGCTTGTTAACATGCAGACTCTTGAGTGAAGAATACATTTGCATATTTCTTTTCTTGTCCAGGATGACACACATTTCTCTTTGCCTGCCTAATACCATTATCATGTTTGAACATTCTTGTCCTGGGAATTAATTTTTCACAGGTTTTTCTGTTTGCTCTACTTCTTCACTCTGTTTCTGATTCTTTTAAAATTTATGTTTATATTATTCTGTCATTAGCCAGTAAATTGTTCAAAACAGCTCTTTCTTTGTTTTTTTTTTTTTTTTTTTTCAGTTTTTACTGTGGGTTTGACTCCTCAGAGAGGATGTGGTTAGGATTTGACCATGGGATGCTGTGCTCTTTTTAATATTCATGATGTACACTACTCTCTCTTCTCCATTTCATATAGCATGTTTATTACCCTAAACACTTAAAACTTGTCTATTTCCCTCCCAAATACTCTCTATTCTCATTTCTACTCTAAGCAAATACAACTACCGAACTATCAAACATAATAAATATATTAATCCCAACAATCATGTATAGAGAGATGTACTGCATGAATATACAGGAAATACATCAGAACGAGATATATACATATAAATGTAAGTTTAAAATATGCCCCTGAAAGTTTATATTTTACTAAGAGGCTTTTAGAAGAAGGAAAAATGAGAAAGAAAAAGTGAGAAAAACTGAAAAAGTAGGAAAACTGTGATTTAAAGGGAAGAAACTAACCAATGCTGCATGAATGGACTTCTGGCTCTGATGCATTCTGTCTGCTTCCAACACAGAAGAGTGATAAAGAAAACCTAACAGTAGAAACAAAGAAACAAATAAAAAAAAACCTGGAAATAACACTTAGAGCAAGGCCAGCAGACTTGCTGTGCTTTGGATTTTGAGGCTGGCAGAGATAGTCGGTTTTGGTTGTTACAAGTTAAAGGGCACTGAAAATATTCCAATTTCAAGACTAGCCCCAAGGATGTAAAAGGATGAAAAGAATCCTTCAGCCCACGGGTATTTATAGTAGATTAAGAGATCCCACCATAAATTAATAATTTTGAAAGAAAAGATAAGAAATAATACAAAACAACTGAAGAAGTCATTACACAGATTTCCCAAGGACTTTTCAGGCCAAAAAAATCACAGGGCAAACACCAAGTATAATAAATGAAAATATATTTATGCCAAACATATAATAATAACTATAAACATCAAGGATAAAGACAAAATCTTAAAGACTACTAGAAGAGAAGAAACAGATTACCTGCAAAGAAAAATTTTTGATAGAGAGCAAGCAGTCTTCTTAATATTAGCAGCACAAGTTGGAAATAATAGAGTTGTATCATGAGCTTGTTGGAGAAAAATGCCTATGTGAACTTCCTCAGCCCTCCAACCCCCCTCTCCCCATTCCTGTAACTTCTTCAGCACTTAGTACATAATATTTATTTCTTCACTTTGTGAGTGCTATATGCAAATTAAATTTCAACTATTTGAAAACAGCCATGATATTGAATTTAAATTTTGTGAGGCATAAATTTGACTACTGAAAGAGATTGGTATTTAGAAATGAAACTTTAAGATATAAAGTAATATCTACCTGTCAGTTTGCCCTCACAGATCTTTCTTTGCCCCTACTTACGCTGTAATGGGGGGTACTTGCATGGGGATTATCTCCCAAATCAGTAGGAATATAAAAGAAATGCCACAGGACATACAAATGAACGATATACTTTACCTAAACTAGGTGATACTTTAGTTATTATGTGAAAATGACATTTGAGAAGAAAATACATAGATATTGAAATATGACATATTCCTGTTCTTTTGTTATTTTTATTAATTTGCTGGACTCTCAGAAGGTAGTGCATTCCCTGGGCTTATAAACCTGATTTAGTAGGAATTCAGTAGAGGAAATTCATGAATCAGGAACTCTCAGAGTAGTCTTTAAGTTACTTGCACTTGAAAGATTTGCAGATTCAACGTCTCAGTCACTCCACCAGGCAAAGAACCATGAGCATCTGAGAAGCTTTTTTATGCCAAAGAGAATATGAAATGGGTAGTAGAAGAAAGTACTCATAAATACCAGCTATGGCCATACCAGTTCCAGAATCCACAACTGTAATAGTTATAAGTAATTTATTTCTTATTTTGATATGAAGGTATTTGTAAATATATTTTGCATTCTTTTTCCCTTCTCTCAATCCCATGCCACCTGACATAATGTCTTAATAGCAATTAATTGTATATATCAGGAAATACATTCTAAGAATATTAAAGGAGCAACATGAGTCAGTAAGAAGAATGAACTTCTAGAAAGATGGATAAAGAAGTGATTCATCCTTTTGTAAGGGTACACCTCTGATTGATGTGTTTTTAATTGCACAAGAAAGACTGCATTATATTAGGCAGGCACGTGATTTTGTTATTACCTTAATTTGAATTTAAGCATGGTTATGCCAAATTGACGATGGTTAGACTTTAGTGGACTGTGATATGTCAATTTAGCTAAGATAGGACTCCATTTCCTGAAAGGGAAATGGTGGCAGGTGAGTTTCAGCCACAGGAAATAGTTTCTGCACACAACTTACCTTATAAAAGCCTGGCCTCTAAGAAGCAGTACCCATCCTTTTCATGCTTAGAAGCTGGGCACCTGAACATTAGCTGCTAGTACAACGCTCGTGCTGTGTTCCCCTGTTGTCTCACCATTTCTCAGCAACTCTGGCTCCAGGTTTCTGAGTCCCAGGACAGCCTCTTCCATCTGCGAGGCAGCTGTTGGGTCCATAGTCCCTTCAGCTTCTCCAGCACCTGAGCTAGGTTAAACAAAAGGTGGGGTGGGCACTAGTTTCTCCTACAGATTGTTATTTTGAAGCCTCATAGAGGGTCAGAGAGCACTGTGGTTCCAGCTTTCCCTCACAAGTTTCAACTTGTTTGTGCCCCTCCACACTTTTCACTTCACATGAAAATTCTCTTCCCTCTTCCTCCTTCAAATTCGTGTTCTAATATATTGCCAAATCAGCACTAGGCAGAGGCTAATGTAGGGCCCAACGGCAGGCTGCCCCAAAATGTGCCACTCTGGCATACTGATTATCTATTAATTAATCTATTTATTTATTTATAATTTTAAATAAAAGTTACTTAAGAGACAGCATGTGCAAGAAAACTGAGACCCTCTTCTGTCTCCTTGAAAGCAAGAAATAAATTTCCCATGTAAAAGGTATTAGGTGGTAAGTGATATCTATATCATCAGAGATAGGAAATTAAGAGCCAAGAAGCCTGTATAAACAAATCTTGTTAGTTTTTACTAATTTACCACCTTAGCCCAAATTCCATTTACAATTCCTAACTAATTGAAGCTCCTAAAGGTTTCTTTGTCCTCTCATTTCCTCATGGTTTTCTGTAGTCTCTTGTCTAAAAGTATACAAACTGCCTTGGTCATTTCTGTAGGTATCAATTTCATTATTGGGCTTCTTGCGCCCAATTGAGCATGTAATAAAACTTTGTGTTGTTTTTTTTTTCCCCTTCTGTTAATTTGTCTTCTGTAGATTTAATTCTTAGTCCAGCTGGAAGTCTTTGAAGGGTAGAGGAAGAATTTTTCATTCCCTCCATTAATGTGACTTTGTTTAACCAGCTCTTAACAGTTGCATAAAGCTAAATACTTACAAGAAATTTCCTATATTACTCTTGGTAATTGTGCTTCCTTGATGAAACCTTATAGAATTCTAGAGATTAAAATGATAAGTAATTGTGTTTGTTACACAATTAAGTAGTCTGTGTTTTGTGTGTTTTGTTGTCCTGTCTTACTCTGTGGTTGTTTTGCTGACCTACTCAAAAGTTAGTGTGTCTCATGTTATTGGAATGATTCATATGCTGACATAATGAAAATTATAAAAAAACTGATAATTCATATGCTCTCAGAGTGTGGCCTATTGATCACTTGCACTTAAATCATCTCTAATCTCTGATGTTTGAGAACCTGCAGAATCTAAAACCATTCCCCAGAGATTCTAATAACTAAATTTTTAGAATTTGTATTTTTTTTTTGGAGTTTTGGAGTTTGTACTTTTGAAAAGCATTCCCTTATATAAGGGTAAACTCCAAGTGGATTAAATATTTACTTATTTTTAAAAGCCATAAATATACTGGAAGAAATAACAAGTGACTTTATATTTATACTTGGGAGGGAAAATGTTTCAACATAAAAATCTAAGAAGTATTAAAAAAGAAGCAGATGAATAAATTTGATTATGTAAAAATAAAAAAGCTATATCATAAAAATATAGTGAGTAAAATAAAATCATAAACTATTGAATGGGAACAAAATATATGTAGTTAATATAAAAAAGTATATGAGATATATGATATCCCTTAGGAATCATAAGGAAAGACCAACAACAATAGAAAAAATTACAAAGTATATCAATATTTAGTACACATGAAAGGAAATAAAAATGTCCCTTGACTATATAAAGTTATGTACAACTCCACTCATAAAAGAAATGTAATTTAAAATATAAGAAGTAAAATTTTTAATCTAACAATTTTGGCAAAGCTCACACCTTCTGTGAGTTTATGAGGAAACAGAAATTATTATGCGTTCCCCCAACCTCCCACCCCTGACCCTTCAAAACCCTCAGGTTGTTTTTCAGAGTCCATAGTCTCTTATGGGAGGGCACGTTTTGCATGGAGCACTGGGTGTTGTGCAAAAAGAATGAATACTGTTACGCTGAAAAAATTAATAAAAAGGGAAAAAAAAAAAAAGAAATTATTATGTGTTGATTGTGCAAATTCCTACTACTCGAGAGTGATTTGGCAATGTGTATCAGATTCCAGATTCATTTACCTATTGATCATGCAATCTGACCCAAGAGAATTTTTCTTATGTATTTTGAAATTATAAAATGACCCCTGAATAAATTGGGTTTTATTAATAATAATAATATTACTTTTTTTGGACATCAGAATGTGGTCAGGGCAAAAAACTGGACACAAGGTGTTCTTAGTAGGATCCTATATAAATAAAATATGGTACAGTAATAAACAATAAAAAAACTATGATCCTATAAAAAAGACAGAAAATAAGTACCATTAAAAAGAGAACTATAGCCCAATATCCCTGATGAACGTAGCTGTAAAAATTCTCAATAAAATATTAGCAAACCAAATCCAATAATACGTTAAAAAAATTTTACCATGATCAAGTAGGATTTATTCCTCAGTTGTGGGGGTGATTCAATTTTCACAAATTAATCAGTGTCATATATCACATCAAAGAGAAAAGAGAAGAACCATATGATCATTTCAATAGATGCAGAAAAAGGATTTGACAAAATATACATTCATGATAAAAACCCTCAACAAAGTAGCTTTAGCAGGAATACACCTCAATGTAATTAAAGGCCATTCATGAAAGCCCACAGCTAGCATCAACCTAAATGGAGGAAAACTCAGAGCTTTCCCCCACTTAAGGTCAGAAAAAGACAGGGATGTCCACTCTCACGACTTTTATTCAACACAGAACTGGAAGTCCTATTAAACAGCAATCGATAACAAAGAGAAATAAAAGGCATCCATATTGGCAAGAAAGATGTAAAGCTTTCACTATTTGTAGATGACATGACAACCCAAAAGAGTCCACCAAAAAATTGCTAGTACTAATAAATGAATTCAGTAAAGTCGCAGGATAAAATACCAATGTATAGAAATATGTTGCATTTCTACATGACAATGATGAAACAGCAGAAAGAGAAATTAAGGAATTAATTCCATTTATAACTGCAACAAAAACAATAAGATACCTGGGAGTAAATCTAACCTTCTGTAACCTAATACAGAAGACCCATATTCTGAAAACTATAAAACACTGATGAAAGAAATTGAAGATAACACCAAGAAATGGAAAGACATTCAATGCTCATGGATTAGAAGAACAAACACTATTAAAATGTCTATACTAGGGACGCCTGGGCAGCTCAGTTGGTTAAGCAACTACGTTTGGGTCAGGTCATGATCCTAGAGATCCGGAATCGAGTCCCACATTGGGCTCCTTGCTCCACGGGGAGTCTGCTTCTCCCTCTGACTTCTCCCCTCTCATGCTCCCTCTTTCTCATTCTCTCTCTCTCAAGTAAATAAATAAAATCTTTTTTTAAAAAGTCTATACTACCCAAAGCAATCTGCACATTTAATGTAATCCCAATCAAAATACCACCAACATTTTTCATACAGCAAACACAAATAATGCAGCCATTGTAGAAAACAGTATGGAGGTCTCTCAAAAAGTTAAAAATAGCACTTCCCTATGATCCAGCAATTGCCCTGCTGAGTATCTACCCAAAGCATACAAAAATACTAATTTAAAGGGACACATGCACAGTTCATAGCAGCTTTATTTACAATAGCCAAGATATGAAAGCAGCCCAAGTGTCCATGATTGATGAATGGATAAAGAAGAAGTGGTATATATATGCAATGGAATTTTTACAGACATTAAAAAGAATTAAATCTTGCCATTTGCATCCACAGGGATGAAACAGAGTATTATTTTTTTTAAAGATTTTATTTATTCATTTGAAAGACAGAGATCACAAGCAGGCAGAGAAGCAGGCCAAGAGAGAGAGAGAGAAGCAGGCTCCCTGCTGAACAGAGAGCCCGATGTGGAGCTTGATCCCAGGACCCTGGGATCATGACCCAAGCCAAAGGCAGAGGCTTTAACCCACTGAGCCACCCGGGAGTCCTGAGAGTATTATGTTAAGCAAAATAAGTCAGTCAGAAAAAGACAAATACCATATTATTTCACTAATATATGGAGTTTAAGAAACAAAACAAAAGAAAAAAGTGGAAAATATGAGAGAGAGAGGCAAATCAAGAAATGGACCTTAAATATAGAAAACAAACTGATGGTTACCAGAAAGGAGGTTAGTGGGGGTGCTGGGTTAAGGAGTGCACTTGCTATTAGGAGCACCTGGTATGTATGGAAGTGTTGAATCACTATATTGTACACCTGAAACTAATATAATACTATATGTTAAGTAACTGGAATTAAAATAATATCTTTAAAAAACAAACAAACAAAAAAGACAAAAATTATTCTGTCTACGATTATAGGAAGATTACAGGATTTATTAAGTAAAAAATAGCAGTGTGTGCAATGGTGTAAATAAAATACTATATTTGTGTGAGAAAGGAAGAGTAAAATTTATTAAAATGTTTTATTAAATTTGAACATAGATAATCAGTAAAGATACACTAGGAACTAGAAATAGTTGTTACTTGCTTACTGACATAGGGGTCAGAGTCCTTAGGTTGGGGCTAGCTAGCCATTTCATTAGGCAATTAAAAATACTATTTTGATTTTTGTACTATATGAATATAACTTCCTAGTAAAAATGAAACTGAAGGAAGAAATAAAATTAAAGAAAATGTCAGATTGTTCTGATGACATTAACATTTGAGAACTGCTGACTCAGATTATTGAATTAGATATAACCCATAAATTCCTTCATATCTAAATTCTCTAATGCTTTTTTGTGTTTCCTAATAAAAAATATACATTTATACACATATATCATATATTCTCACTCCTTTATATATAAAAAGCACTTCCAACATTTGTTAACTCACCAAATTTGTCCAGTCTTCATCAACAGAAGCACACTGCCTTGTCTTTTACTGCTCGTGTAAGAATGAACACTGAATTCTTTCTCAAAAATGGGAATGAAATGTTCTATGAGTCATCCATAATATTAATTTTTATTTTTCATTTGTATAATGCTTTAAGTTTTACAAAATACCTTAACATTACTATTCTAATTTGAACAGAACTACAATCTCATTTGTCCTTCTTTCTATTTGACATAGAAAAGAACAGGTATTAGGGAATAAATTCCCTCTGCCTGATACATTCTTCATGTAGATTTTTTTCTCCCACTTCTTAATTCATTCTTTTCTAATGTAATCTTCTCAGAAAAACTTCCCTGACATATCTAAAATAAAATACCGGGGCGCCTGGGTGGCTCAGTGGATTAAGCCGCTGCCTTCAGCTCAGGTCATGATCTCAGGGTCCTGAGATCGAGCCCCGCGTCGGGCTCTCTGCTCCACAGGGAGCCTGCTTCCTCCTCTCTCTCTGCCTGCCTCTCTGCCTGCGTCTCTACCTACTTGTGATCTCTCTCTGTCAAATAAATAAAAAAAAATAAAATCTTTAAAAAAAAATTAAAAAATAATAAAATAAAATAAAATAAAATACCATTTTTGTCTCTATTTTCTCTTTAATTTTCCTTTATAGATTTAAAAACTACCTGATATTTTCTATTCTATATATATATATGTATATATATATATATTTTTTTATTTAACCATCAATTTCCCAAGTAGAACATAGGTGCAAAGTGTTTACATGTTTAGTCAACTGCCTTATTCTCAGTGCCTGGTGTAAAGTAGAAACAAACAAGCAAAAATACTCCCGGTCAATTAATGAACATCTATATATTTAAACATCTATATACTTAAACATAATTCAAAAGTGAAGAAATATTAGACATATTCTCAGACCCTCACTGAAAGATCTTCAGTTCAAGCTTTATTTGAATCCCATTTTAAAGAACCCCAAACAAACAGGAAAATACTAAAAATTTTTAGTATAGGAGTATACTAAAAACCATGATGTATTCTTGGTGCTCATTGGTTTTATATACTTAAAAGCATATTTAATTTCTTATATTAGATTTCATTTATTTGGTAATATATTTTATTGTATTGAATTAAATGAGCTTCTAAATGTGCAACATAACAATATCAACAGCAATTACTGAAATGACATACTACTAGTGATTTTTACTTAAAAACTAAATCACGAGAGTCATTTTATGACCTCTTTTATTACAAAATTTGAAATATTTCTCTCTTAATTTAAAAAGTGTTGAACACTTTCGAGAAGAATTTTTGATGTATACACATAGTAGTCCCTCACTGGATGCCTGGAATCATGGGTAGTACTGAACCATACGTATACACTCTGCTTTCTACTATACATACTTAAGTTAAAGTTTAAGCACAGTAAGAGGTTAAGAACAATAACCAATAATAAAGTAGAACAATTATAACAATATTCTGAAAGGAAAGTTGTGTGAAGATGGGGTCTCTTAAAATATCTTATTGTGCTGTGTCACCCTTCTTCTAGTGATGTGAGATAATAAAATTCCAATGTGATTAGATGAGGTAAGGTAAATGATGTAGGTGCTATGACCTAGTTAAGCTACATGCATCAGAAGGAGGATTATGTGCTTCCTGACTGCAGTTAACTGTGAGTAAGTGGAAACACAGAGAGTGAAACTGCAGACAAGTGGGGGAGAGGCGGCTACTGTACTCTGTTTTTCATAGGTAAAGATGACATTAAAGATGACATGGTGGTGGGCAATTTATACTGGAATTTTAAAATTTGCTTCCAAAAGTATATATTTAATCAATTCCCATTCCTCCAAATTATTGTACCCTCACTGGTTTGATGCTCAATGAAGAGGCCATTGTGGTAGCCATCCTTCAAATGGCTCGTAAGGATCCTGACCTCCTGGTGTTTGTAGTCTTTGTAATACAATTCTCAACTGTCCCAGGTAGGTCTGTGTAATCAATAACATGGCAGAAGTGATGGTATGTGACTTTAAGATTAGGTTATGACAAAGATTCTTTAAAACTTTAGTGAAGCTCCTGATACTACTTCTAGGCCAATTCATATACTTCTCTGTAAAATCCAGTTTTAGCAAGAACCATACTAAGTCAGTTTAGCAAGAGCCTCTCCACCCTCAAAACTTGATCACTTGGATATCTGATCAAGTTCCTCATCTTCTGCAATCCTGGGGTAATATTTGATCACTCTGGCCTGTTTTCACCAAGAATCACTCCTTCTATGTATCTCACAATCTCACTCTCCCCAAGGACTTCACTTCATCAATTATCCAGTGCCCATTTAATCACATTAATCTTTCCCTCCTTTTTTTGGTTCTTATCTACATATAAACAATTAACATTTTCTTGCATTATAAAAATTAATTTTTGACAGCAAATACCATTTAACTACACTCTTATTCTATTCAAATGTGTTAGCTGGATGTTTGCCCAGGTCCACATTCTCCACTTTTTGTTTGTGTTTGTTTCTTATCCCAATCATCTGATTTAGTATGCACACTCAGTATGTGAAACTACTTTGGGAAAAAGTTTACCCGTGACCTCATTTTGCTCATGTTTTGCTGACTCTACCAGATGCATTACTACAACTTTTGATATCGTGGTTCAACCCATTGCTTTTGCAAATGTATTCTATGGTCTCAAAAAACACTCTGATTGGGGCGCCTGGGTGGCTCAGTGGGTTAAGCCACTGCCTTCGGCTCAGGTCATGATCTCAGGGTCCTGGGATCGAGTCCCGCATCGGGCTCTCTGCTCAGCAGCGAGCCTGCTTCCCTCTCTCTCTCTCTCTCTCTCTGCCTGCCTCTCTGTCTACTTGTGATCTCTCTCTGTCAAATAAATAAAATCTTAAAAAAGAAAAAACACTCTGATGACACTCCTTCCATGCTTATAGATCCTTCTCATGTTTTCTTCTGTGTTCTGCACATGCTGTAAGTATTTCCGACTTTGAATGCTGTTCAGAGAAATCTCATCCCAACTTACAACTTCAACTATTCAACTGAAGAGATACCTAAAGCTATATCTCTGGCTGGTAAGTTTTAAATTCATGTACCAAATCATTTCCCGCATATAAACTACCTGTATACCACAGAGCTATTGCAGAATACGACAAAAATGGAGCTTTTTATTAAACCTCTGCAAGTCTTTCTACCCTAATACATATCATGTCTAAATGAACAGTACACCATTCTCTTAGCTTTGAATACCGGAAACTTCACTGACAGTTCCAATACTTATATAACCCAAAACTGATGACTGAATCTTTTTTTATTCAACATCTTTAATAATTAGCAGATCCATATTTTCTTTTCCTTTCCCTCTGCTGATAGCTTTCATTATCATATGGATTAATTTGAACCATTAGGTCTCTCTGCATTCAGTCTTGTCTTCCTCAAACACATTTTTTTTTGCTATTGTAACCCAAATTATATTTGTGAGACATAAATATAACTGATCATTACCATATTAACTTTCTTCATTGACTAGGAAGCATTTGATATCAAGTTAAAATTCCTTCACATTCCATGATAAGAGTAAAAAAAGGATTTGGCTTCTAATTTTCTTGTTATTTTCTCTTGCATGTCCTACACTGTAGAATTCTATGCACTCACATGATTCACACATGCTTTCTCTTGATTTTCTCAACTTCTTCTGCTCATTCTACCTACCCTTACATTCTGTATCAATGTGTCATCTGGAATTACTTTCCTCCTGAAAGTATTTTTGATCTCTTCAAATCAGTATTTTGTATCCTTTGAATGAATACCTAGTAGTCCGGCTGGATTATAGTGTAGTTCTTTTCTTTTTTTTTTTTTTTAATTCTATTAGCTAACATATAGTACATCATTAGTTCGTGACGTAGTGTTCAATGATTCATCAGTTGCATATAACACCCAGTGCTCATCACATCATGTGTTCTGTTTTTGACTTTTTGAGGAACCTCCATACTGTTTTCCAGAGTGGCTGCACCAGTTTGCATTCCCACTATCTTCCTGCACCTCTAGCTATGTTAGTTTTCTTTCCCATAGCATTTTTGTCCATAAGTGACAATAATATTTATTAGATTTTATTAAAAATGTCTGGATATTGGTGGGCTTTAGTTGATTGAAAAAAGAAACTGCATATTGTTGGTATTTGAACCAACTTCATGACCCAAGAGGGAGATCATATAATAGGTGAACAAATAAGTGAAAGAATAGAAATTGAATTAATTTAATGAATTAATTGCTAATCAATTAATCAATTCATAATTAACAAATTCATTAATATGTATTCAATGCCTATAAAGTACCAAGCCTATGCAAGAGCTGGATTCCTAGCAGTGATTAATTTAGACTGTTTGCTAGCTTTCGTATCAATTTTCTACATGTGACTTTATACTCTGAAAGCAGGAATTAGTTGATCAATGCTACACACTATTTCCACTTAATAGGTATGTATTGAGGAGTGTCTGGGTGGCTCAGTCTGTTAATCATCTGCCTTCAGCTCAGGTCATGATCTCAGGGTCCTGGGATAAAGGCCCGCGACAGGTTCCCTGATTAGCATGGAGGTCCGCTTCTCTCTCTCCCTCTGCGCCCCCCCCCCACTTGTGTGCTCTCGCTCTCTCTCAATTAAATAAATAAAATCTTTAAAAATAGGTATTTTTGAAAGAATCGACAAATTGAGATAATTTTTGCAATTGCACATCTAACTTGTAAAAAGTGCTGCCTTTTGCATGCCCCACTTTTGGAATACAGACTCACATTTTTCTTTGACTATGAGAGGAGAGATCTGTTACTAATCTTATAGAATTATAGAATATTTCAGACATATAAAATAGTCTTATACCATGTATCAGAAATAACCTTAATTTTATCTGGTCTTCTAAGATGGATATCCTCTTTACCCAAAAAAGAGCTTTGTAATTGAATTATGTAATACATATTTAAGAGTAAAAGAGTATAAAGAGTATAGGTTAAAAGTGACCCCTAGACATGCAACCAACAGTTTGAAAAACATTAGGCTACAAGTTTTCTAGGATTCTGTAATGAGTTACCTATACTAACTGACCTATATATATAGAAGACAGCTAGCTATAACATGAACAGGATAATGCCACATACTTTAAATATAGTAGATGGAATATAATCTTGCTAACTCGATTAGCAAATCCCAAAATGTTTGGGATTTTTTAGAATTCTACAGATTTCAAAATGATGGAGTACAGGCAGAGTCCAGAGTTACACCATTTTATCATAGAAAGCACAAGAAATAAAAGACATAGGAAGGATACCAAAATTTGTGAAAAGAGTAAGTGTACATAAGACAAACTGCTTTTCTTTACCTCAGCAAATAGATTAAGTATGTCAATGCAGTGTATTTGGTGAATGAAGGTTAGGTTTTAAAATCTGAATTTCTACCTTTCACTAATTTCAAGGAATTTTAAGTAAATTTGACTACCATATTAAAAAAAATTCTTCCTTGATAATTTGCTCTAACGTGACTTTACTCAACATTAATTTGATGCCCAATAGATAAAAGAGTGAAGGCATGATTATTCATGTACTAAATAAAATGTATTTAATTACAAATTTTAGTTACTAACCTCAAAACAATTATGGTACTCAGCTGAACGCAATTTTCTTTCTAATTACCTGAATAAATTACCGAGTTCACTTTACACTGCTTTTTGATTTCACTTTGCCTATTGTTTGCTCTCAAACCTGTCAACATTCTGAAGATGCTATTCATTGGAGGCATTTTCTGTGATGGAAATGAATAGTTTGAAGTGATTTAATTCTGTTCTCTGACAAGTGATGAAATAGAAAATGACCATCACATTTTGGAGACCATTATTCTTTTCCTTTCTTTTTCTTTCTTTTTTTTTTTAAAGAAACGTACAGAAATGCTAAAAAAATTTTTTTTCTGAATATTCAGCCAGAAACAAAACCACAAACTCATTTTCCTTTAGAAAATTCTAAGTCATCTTCAGAATTGAAGTTTGGACACCTACATCTGTTTTATTCAGTTAAAATATTTTAACATGTAATGGACACTTGACAAGTAATTTGGTGGTTTTTTTTCTAATAATATCCCTTTATAGGATTATGCTTTTGAAGTAGTATTGTTATCTATACTCATCTCTAAGATCCTTGACTCATCAGATAAAAAATCTTATTTTAGAGCAGTATATGTTTTTTTTTCTTAATGTTCTTTCAGTTATATTGAACTGGAGGGAAGAAGAAATGAGAACGGGTTTCAGTGTTTTAAAATGGCCATTTCCTACAAAGACTGTATGTCATAATTTTCTTAGGTAATAAAAGAAGTTAAGTTCATGGTAAATACATTTGAGTTTGGATAGTTAATGTACAATGTAAAGTTAAAATGATTTTACTGATCAGAATAACTTGGCTATAAATTTTACATCTATATGTGTTTGTATATATGTGTATGTGTGTGTGTATTGTGTGTATACATGTGTGTATGTATGTGTGTGTGTGTATATATATATACAAACATATATATGTATATATATATATTTAACCTGGGTTATTACTAAACATTTTCATCCTAAGTGAGATAAAGCACATAGGTAAATATTTCCCCTACTTTTTCTGAAGAGGATGTTAGAAGAAAAGAAAATAAGGCAAATGTCAAACTTCTGAGGGTAATGAATAAATGAGTCAAAGGTCTCCTCCTGATGGACAAAATGGAGCATCAGAAAGACCTAAGTCCTGATCTCAGAATAAAATGAATGTCATAGATAGGTGATGACATCCCAAGACTCAACTCAGTCCTCATGTGTGAAAATTCAAATCATAATCCTAAAGGAGCCTGTGTCACTGTATCTGTGCCTAGTCATAACCATATGGTGGGAAATTCTGGACTGAGAAACGATCTAACCCTGGATAGGAGAAAGGTAGGACAAAAGAAGTGTAAGTAGTCTGGTTTTAATATACTGATAATAGATTGAACTCTTTTCCCTTTTTAAAATTTCTGGTGTTGTGGTACCTGGGTGGCTCAGTGGGTTAAAGCCTCTGCCTTCGGCTCAGGTCATGATCTCAGTGTCCTGGGATCAAGCCCCACATTGGGCTCTCTGCTCAGCAGGGAGCCTGCTTCCTCCTCTCTCTGCCTGACTCTCTGCCTACTTGTGATCTCTGTCTGTCAAATAAATAAATAAAATCTTAAAAAAAATTTATGGTGTTAAAGAATGTTTAATTTAAGCATTATTTACAATAATCAAGACATGGAAACAAAATATACCTATTGATAGTTAAATGGATAAAGAAGTTGTGGTACATATGTAGGGTGGAATATTATTCAGCCAAAAAAAAAAAAAAAAAAAAAGGAAATCCTTCAATGTAGAACAGCATGGATGGGCCTTAAAGACATTATGCTAATGAAATAAGTCAGACAGAGAACATCAAATCCTTTAAGATCTTACTTATATGTAGAATCTAAATAAACAAACAAACTAAATACATGGACAAGAGATCAGACTTGTGGCTACCGGAGGCAAAGGGTGAGGAGAGGGTAATCAGAGGAAGGGGGTCAAAAAGTAAAAACTTCCAGTTATAAGATAAATATAAACTAGAGATACAATGTGTAAAATTATAACTATAGTTAACACTGCCATTTGATACATAGGAAAGTTTTTAAGAATGTAAATCCTAAGAGTTCTTATGCAAGTAGAAAATTTTTTCCCTCTTTCTTCTCTCTTTTTTTTTTGTTTTCTTATATTTATATGAGATGATGGATGTTTGCTAAACCTATCATGGTAATCATTTCACAATATATATGAACAATCATGTTGTACTCCTTAAACTTATATAGGGCTATATTTCAATCATTTCCCAAATAAACTGGAAACATTTTAATTAAAAATTTTAAAAAATAAATTTTAAATATAATGCTTAATTTATGTGAATCATATGGGTAATGTAAGAAAATCTAATCATGGCTATTTTTAACTTAAGCTTTTTAAACTTCAGCTGTGTCAGTCTTTAAAATTGTAATTCAATACCTTAGAAATGCAAATTTTTAAAAAATCAGTTATAATAAATAAAAGACTAATTCAGACCCATTATTTTAAAAAGAAGATAGAGAAATTAAAATCAAAATCAGAACAAAGCCAGAAGTCAGAATAATCCATGTAATGATGTTTAAATAATAAATAAAGGATTATTTATTATTATGATGATTAATTTTTTAAAAGATTTATCTATTTGAGAGAGTGAGGATGAGAGACAGAGAGTGCAAGAGGGGATAAAAGTAGAGGAAGAAGGAGATAATCTCAAGCAGACACCCCGTTGAGCACAGAGCTCCATGTGGAGCTTGATCTCATGACCCTGTGATTATGATCACATATGGTACAGCCATAGCATGAAAATAAATGCAGATTAGAAAAACATGATTTAATCATATTTGAACATTATCAGACTATGATGTTAAGAAAAAAATCAGAAAATACTAAACACAGAGTAAAATAGAATTCTAAAGAAGCATAGTATTTTGAACTTTTAAAATGTACTTCAAGGGCCACCTGGGTGGCTCAGTTGGTTCAGCCTCTAAGTCTTGATTTTGGCTCAGGTCATGATCTCAACTTAGTGATGAGCCCTGGTATTGGGCTCCATGCTGGGCATGAAGCCTGCTTAGGAGTCTCTCTCTCCCTCCACCTGTGCCCCCCATCCCTGCTCCTGCTCATTCTCTCTAAATAAAACAATTAAAATAAAATAAAATACACTTTCAAATTTTAAAATAGATTTAAGTTTACAGAAAAGCTGTGAAGATAGCACATACTCCATGACAAGTTTCTCCAATTATTAACACCTTACTTTAGTATGGTTATGTTGTCATAGCTAATGCAGCAATATTGATGTCTTATTACTAAATAAACTCCATATTTCATTCATATTTCCTTACTTTTTATTTTATTTATTTATTTTTTCTGTTGCAGGACCCCATCTAAGTACCACATGACACCTAGTTCTCCTATGTCTTCAGGATCCTTTAAGCTGTGACCATTTCTTAGACTTTCCTTGTTTTTAATGATTTTAACAGTTTTGAGTAATACTCAAGGAATATTTAGACTATGCCTTAATTAAGATTCATCTAGTATTTATGTTGTGATTAAATTTAAGTTATACATTTTGTGAGAGGTAGACCACAGAGATAAAACGTGAGTTTCCATCCTGTCATATTAAGAATAAATATTATCATCATAACATCCTGTTGATGTTGCCCCTGATCACTTGGCTGAGATAGTAGTTATCAGGTTCTTCACTACAAAGTTACTGTCTTATTTCTTTCCCTTCCATTCTGTACACATTGGTAGGAAAACATTCTGCATAGACCATATTTTAACCATGGGGAGTTATGCTCCTTTTTCTTGAGGCAGAATATTTTCATAAATTATTTGGAACTCTTGTGTATGTGAGATCTGTCTATTCTCCCTCACTTAGTTATTTTTCAATTGTTTATTTATATCACATCATTGTTTTTGAAAAACTATCTTCTACTCATAGGATTATGAGGGATTTTTCTCATTTGGCATTTTTCAAGTTTTTATGATGAGCCTGCAAAATTCTGTGTGTCTGAAGTTTTAATTTTTCTGTTATATCTTATGCATAAACATGAAGAAGGAGAGTTAAAGGCACTATCATAACACTTACTTTGTTCCTGGAATCTGATTCAGGTATATTTACCCAAATCATTAATTAGAACATGCCTTCTCTTATACTCTTCTCTCTTCTAGGGTCATGGTGAATTCATCCTTAAATGTTTTGCTCAGTTCAATCCCAGAGATTAGAACAGGGATGCATAATAAATAATACTTGATTAAAAAATGAAAAACAAAACAAAACACTTATACTTGTGTACTTCTGTTGATTTATCCATCTTACTCCTGCCAATGCTACTCATTTTTGGTGAATATAAATTTTATAAAAATGTACTTCCTGCTTATAGGCCATGATATTATTTCTGTTTGGAATATTGCTTTTTTGAAAGAAAAAAATAATATATGCATGCTATTTTTAATGAGAGACATGCCCAGAATGTACTAAATAAACATTTTCCAAAGACTCCAGAAAATATATGAGCATTACCACACAGCACATGACCACATAGCTAGTCATCAAAAATTAATACATACTACATGCCTTTTTTATGATCAAGTTTCTTTTTCCTAGTCTTAGTGAAAAGTTTTCTTTGGTTGCATATGTTTGTGGAATGTATTAAACTAGGTTGGGAAAAGTAAAGGAATAAAAGACTTTGCTCTTTGTCTCACTGCCTTTAAGAAACTTTTTTTTTTCTCCAGCCTGGATCTTTCTTATATTAAAATTACGTAATCAAAAAATTAAGTCATAGGATACTTGGCCCCAGAAGGCCAAGAAAAATGAGTGTATGGTTTAGATATCTTAATTTCTACCTTTTCTATTTTTTACTTTGGGATACTCTCTGTAAATGTTTATAGCATTTATTGTCATGATTGATAGCCCATCATTGTGTCCCTCTAGTAAAATTCAACAAAGCACAGTAATTGAGGGTCTAATTCTCACCAAGTAATTTCACCAGGTAAGTATTTATTGTGCATTTAATATGCACTATCAGTTGTTCCAGAACCTGAGACTATAAAGATAAACAAGACTTTGTTGTAAATAAAGAGAGAGTTACAGCCTAGAGGGGAATGAAATAGGCTTGTACTTCTTCCTGACATTTTCATTCATTATTTTCTTCATTATAGAATTCCTTGATAATTCTCCATACTGTGTGAGTTCATAGAAGTAATCCAGAGGTGAATTAGAAGGTATCTAGCTAGCTTAGTTTCATTTCTGTTGTTCTTTGTGGTATCATCCTTGGTACTAATCAGAATAGAACCTTGCAGTCCAGGCCTACCCATTGAAGAAAATTTGTGTTTATTTCTATTTTTTGTAGCCTAAGAATTCAACATAGGTCCTAGCAAAACTTAAATGCTCAATACTTCTTAAATTGCTAAGTTAACACATAAATTAAACTTTGCAGGTATTGCTTTCCTGATACCTCCTGAACCTATTTGGAAATTATGAAATGTCATTGCCTATGATGCTTGTCTGGACCTCAGTTGCATAGTAATAATATTTCAGACAGTCTGTCAGACACTTATTTCCCATACTTTAACTTTCAATTTTTTTGGTGTGTCCTACTTCAATAATGTATGTAATTTTAGTTCTTTGCACCTTCCATCTTTCCTATTCTAACTATAAGAAACTGAATGTCCCCCATTAATATGATAGGATGCCAGGAAATTACATATGGACATCATGATAATGCTAATAATGACAGTATAGTTGCTAATTTAGGAGAGAACAATGTGTAATAGTTATGCCGGAAGGGGTCATAAAAAATTTCATAAAAGAGATAAACTTTTGAGGTCCAGAAAGGAAATTTGCCTGTTGGTTAAGAGAGCAGTAGTTAGCTTTATTGTAAGGAGAAACTCAACAATGCAGAGGTGCATGAAAAATATAAGTATGATGAGGTAACAAGAATATATTATATGGTTATGCTATGGAGATAACTCAAGAGAGTATGAGATGGGACCGCATTCGACTAAGACTATGAAGAACTTAGGGTGTAAAATGATAACAAATTTGAACTTTATCCTCTGGCAAATGCTTTTATTATGTGAGATTGAAAGGATCAGATATAAGTTTTGGAAAGGGAGCATTGGTATAACTCTGATGCTAGATCTGAGGAAAAAGAGCAAAGAGTCAATGAAAGCACTTAGAACAGGACACTGCTTGAGAATAAACCATGACTCCCATGGGCCTGAATAAGGAAATGTTAGAAAAAGTATAATAAAATAATATGTATTTCCTTCTGCGGGAAGTATGTAAAAGAAAAGGGTTATGTATTCTTTTATTTAAAAAGTGAGTTTTGGGATGCCTGGGTGGCTCAGTGGTTTGAGGCCTCTGCCTTAGGCTGGGGTCATGATCTCAGGGTCCTGGGATGGAGACCATCATTGGGCTCTCTGCTCAGTGGGATCCTGCTTCCTCCTCTCTCTCTCTGCCTACCTGTGATCTCTGTCTGTCAAATAAATAAAAATCTTAAAAAAAAAATGAGTTTCATGTACCAAGCATAGCACTATATTTTATAGCTAGAGCAACATATAAAAGTGACCAAAATTCTTGGTCATAATGTGCTTTATTTCTAGTAGGGCAGACAAGCATTAAACAAACTGCAAAATAAATAAAGTAAGAAAAACAATGATAAGAACTTTGAAGAAATTTAGGAAGGAAAGAAAATGGGAAAAGAGTAGTGGGAATTTTAAATGGAAAGCCTTTGTATGACCTGAATTTGAGGGAAGGATTCTTGCAGATCCCTGCAGAAGAACATTCCAGACAGAGGGAAAGGCAAGTACAAAGGTTGTTACTTGAATAGAGCAGAGAGAATGAGCAGAAGAGAAGTAAACAATGAGGGCAGAAGGTAGAAATGTATAAAAGATGTTTCTGTGAGGTCAGTATTACCTTTAATTGAGTTGCAGAACCAAAAGCAGTTCTTACTCTACAGGTAGCTTTTAAGTTGAACTTTGTACAGGTTTGAGTTTCTTGAAGAAAACCTAGGAAAACCATCCACTGAACTAACGAAGATTTGACTATGTGGTTCAGAAGGCAGATCAGGGACACAGAGTAAGAGGAATCATATAAAGAATCTGAAAAAGATCAGTCCAAAAGTCAGAAAAAAATGAAGGAAAAAGCAAAAAAAAAAAAAAGGAGAGTTTTAAAAAGTAGATTGTGAAAAGTAGAGAAAATGCTTCTTGAGAATTCATGTAGGTAAAAACTGAGTGGAGATCACTTTATCTGGTGATTAAGAGATTGTGAGTGACCTAAATAAGAACAGTTTAATAGAACAGTAGAGTGAGAAACATTACACTGGTCTGTGGAATGTGTGGAAGAGAGTGCTGGGAATGCCAGCAATTCCTGTATGAGTAATGAAAGATTACTCCACAGTTCACTGTGAAAGAGAGGAGAAGGCAAGGGAGTCTGCTCAGAGACAATACCCTTTCTCTTCTTTGCTCCTGCTTTTATTGGTCCTTCAGGATAATCACAAATCCTTACGCTGTGTCTCAAGCAGGTAATGTGTCACAAGGGGTCTTACTGGAACTAGGAGGATCTGTTTACAGTGAAGGTAGGAGAGGCTAATCTTCGTGTTCTGTGAGTTCTGCTAAACATACCCTAAGGGACAATGCATATATCTCTTAGATCATAGGGTGGCTGTTTGGGCTAAGAAAGCTTTGGGGAAGGCAACTCCCTAGGGCATTCCTACAGCAGAACTGTTATGCAGGCCTCAGCATTCCAAAGGTCCTTCCTGGAAACCTTCCATTGCCCCTAGCAGCCTCTGTGTTGCATTTCAGCAAGCCAGGTATTCTGGATGATTTCATGCTCTAGAGTAACCCTAACAAGGGAGGGCAATGAAGGATGATTAAGGGCTGAGCAGTTTTGTTTGTAAATGCATAGAGAAAGTTGCCTTTTGTTTTTTTTTTTTTTAATCATTTCAAAATGACATTTGGTTACACAGAGTTTTGTGTAATTTAAAAATTTTTAATTACCTGATATTTAAATTCAAATTTAATTCAAGAAACTTTAAAGAACCATTAACTTACTCTCTTGTGCTGGAATTAACTAGAATAGAATCTAGTGATCTGGCAGAGTAGAGAGAACATGTGATCTCAAGTTAAAAGGTGAGATTTCAAAGGTGAGGCTGTTAAATGATATTGAGCCAAATGTTGAATGTCTTTGATATATAATCACCAGATTTAAAATACTAAATATAGGGGCGCCTGGGTGGCTCAGTGGATTAAGCCGCTGCCTTCAGCTCAGGTCATGATCTCAGGGTCCTGGGATCGAGCCCCAGGTCGGGCTCTCTGCTCTGTAGGGAGCCTGCTTCCTCCTCTCTCTCTGCCTGCCTCTCTGCCTGCCTCTCTGCCTAGTTGTGATTTCTCTGTCAAATAAATAAAATAAAATAAAAAATAAAATACTAAATATATGTATTTGCAGATTTAATAAATTAAATATATATATTCACATATTTAATGTACATAATAGAGTTTGAGGCAGATAGTCTTAGCACACTTAATATTTACATTTTATATAAATTTATTTATATAAATATATATTTATTTATATAAATTTATTTATATAAATATATATTTATTTATATAAATTTTAAGTATTTGAAATATATATTTAATACACATATTAAAAACAGCACCCACACTTACAAATGTTGGTTCTTATTATGCTTAGCAGCAGTAAATTTTAGAGAAGTTGAATTTGAGACTCAGAATCCATTGAATGGCAACTTATAGCTTATGATTTTAAGCAAGTCATACTTTCTGAATCACAAACATAGTATCTATAAGTAAGCATAAAAACATAAAGTCAGCCAACCTTAAAGTATATAACTTTTTCCCCATTTTGACCAATTTTACTATTTTTAAAATATAAAAACAAAACAAAAAACACAAGTAATTTTTGAGTTCTCTGTTATGCAAGAAATTTTCTTTGTGAACTGTGAAACAATATATTTCTATAAAGTTTTCTATGCTTTACATGTCTTCATTGTAGTGATATTTTTATGTAACTAGATTTTACCTGTAACTGGGATTTATTAATATATTTGTCATATTCTTAATGTTGATATATATTTGTTGTATTTATATATATACATTATTTACTCAATGCATATATTCTGATTCTAAAAAATATTTTAATAGTTATGCAATGGTTTCTGTTGCAAATAGAAAACCTTTGATTTTCCTCATGAAATCATTTTTTTCATAACTTTTGGATTGAATATCTTTTATCACTTTAATGTTGCCCTTTGAAATTACTTCTGATCCTTTTAATATCAAAAAGAGAAGGAAAGATTCTAAAACATAAACACAGTACAAACTTTAGGAGATTCCAGCATGAGATTTCATGGCATAGTATGTTAACCCATCACTTATTTGGGTGCTTAAGCTTTTTTAGCTTCTGCTTAAAAAGAAAAGGTCAGATTCACATTGCTGATATTCAAGCATATGGATCTCTGGCACTCTCCTTTAACAGCAGAATATAGTTCAAATGAACTCACTTTTTCAATAAAACATCACTTATATTGTCTATATATATACTTGGCATTCAGAAGATATAAATCTTTTTTGGCTAATGACAATAAAATTCTTGTGTACATTTTCCCCCCAAATTTCAACTTAATAATGTACTCAACTGTTATTATCAAAAGCTTGGTTGAGGAGTGTAAAGGATGGCATCAAGAGAAGAAGGATTCAAGGCTAACTTCATTCCATTAATATAACTATTGAATCATTCTAAATACCCCAGAACTTGATCTGAAGACAGAACAAATTCCACAAGTAAGGAGAGAGAGGAGGCCACATTGAAGAAGGTAAGAAATATGAAAACATGGTTTAGGTGATTTAGGGAGAAATGGATTGTGATGCTGTGGAGGGGAGGGAACTGTGGTCATGGAGAAGATGGAGAGAGAGAGAGAGAGAAACACACAAGGGAATTCACAGGGAGAACATTTCCCGTAGCTACTGGCTAGTGAGGCTTAAATCCTAGAGTCTTGAAGGTCCCAGTCTTTGCTAGAATAGAGCCTGGAGAACAGTGTATTTTTCTTGGGGAAAAGGCAGGCAAACAATTCAGGGGCAGATATAATGGAGACAGTATTCCAAAGAGCACTGGGGCACACAGTGGGGGAGATTATTTTCTCTTCTCAGATCATTCCCCAAGAAACCATGCTCACAGAGACTCCTCTGCATGAACAAAGGAACTGGCCAGCACAATTTCCCTCCCCTGTCCTTCAGCATAAACACAGAGCCACCTGTGGGAAGCTGTACAGCACTGACTCTAGCTGCCTAACTTGCTTACACCAAGCCCCAGTCCCTGCACTCTGGTGGTACCACCCTCAGTCACTCTTGCCTCAGTCCCAGTGACTCCTCACCCACAAAACCCACACAAAGCCCTGCCCAACCCATGTCTCCAGAACAGAGAGTTTTGCAGGGATTCAGTTCCAGTGGAGATGATGCAGGTCTCATTTTACAGAAAGACCAGAGCACACCTAGTTAAAACTCACACATTCAGTTCAGGGACCAAACACTGCCTATAGCAGGCAAGGAGAACCTCTGCAGACCACTGGCCTGAAAGGATAGAGTAGCCAGAGCACAACAGCATGATCTAGAAAGCAAACTGATGGAAAGGAATAAAGCTGAACAAAAAAACAGAAAGAAATATTATACAAAATGAGAATAGACTTATGGAAATCACTGACTCCATCAAACACAATAACTAATCCATATTATAAAAGTCTCAGAAGAAGAAGAGAGAGAAGATGACAGAAAATTTAATTGAAGAAATAATAGCTGAAAACCTTCCTAATCTGGGGAAGAACACAGACATCCAGATGCAGAAGGCATAGAGAACTCCCATCAAAATCAACAAAAGCAAGCCCACATCAAGATATATTGTATTTAAATTTGCAAAATATAGTGATAAAGAAAACAAATCTTAAAAGTAGCAAGACCAAAGAAGTTCTTAACTTACAAGGGAAAACCCATAAGGTTAGCAGGAATTTTTCAACAGAAATTTGGCAAGCCAGAAGAGAGTGGCATGATATATTCAAAGTGCTGAATGGGAAAAATCTGCAGCCAGAAACACTCTATCCAGCAAGGCTATAATTCATAATACAAGGAGAGATAAAGTTTCCCAGACAAAAACAAACAAAACAAAATGAAACAAAACAAAACAACTAAAGGAGTTCATGACTACTAAACAAACCCTGCAAGAAATATTAAAGGAGACTCTGCGAGTGGAAAGAGACCAAAAGTGACAATATAGACAGGAAATAAAAAAGTAGTAGAAATGAGTATTTCTGGGGTGCCTGGGTGGCTTATTCCGTTAACTATCCACCTTCAGCTCAGGTCATGATCCCAGGTTCCTGGGATTGAGCCCCACATTGGGCTCCTTAGTCACTGGAGAGCTGACTACTCGCACTCCCTCTGCCTGTCACTCTGCTTACTTGTCCTCTCTCTCAATCTCTCTGTCAAATAAATATATAAATAATCTTTAAAAACTTTTTTTTAAAAAGATTTTATTTATTTATTTGACAGACAGAGATCTCAAGTAGGCAGAGAGGCAGGCAGAGAAAATTATATAGCCCTGGAGTGCAAAATCAGAACCTTTAGAGATCTGCTCCAGTGAGAGACATCCATCCCTGAAAGATGCTCAGATGGTGAAGCAGGGCAGAATCCTAGGTCTGACATGGTTTCAAGATCCTTTTGGTCAGAAAAGAAAGGGGGTGCCTGACCCAGCAGAGTTTCCAAGCATTGGAGTGGGAAAACTAGTTATGGTCAGTGAGCCTGGAATGGCATTTTTAGCTTGGTTTGCCATTACCATGATCTGGTGACACTCTCCATGTGAGGGTTCTTCAAAGGGCAGAAACATGGCAAGACTCTGTGTTCCCCCAGGATGGCTGATGCTGGCACACAACACAGGAGTCTTCAGAGTTTGACACACTCAAAAGGGAAGATGGCTTATCCCTGGGGGTTTACTGAAGAAAAGAGACTGTGATCTTTCGGCTCCAGGGATAGAGATGGGGGTGTGGCCATTTTTACTTTCATCCTCCAAAGAGGCATGGAAAGACCTCAGGGAACAAAACCACATAGAGCAACCAGAAGCAGCTCACACTGAGCCCCGCCCCTGGCAACGGGTGGTACAACTCTGCCCAGGCAATACCACCTGAGAATCCGTACATCAGGCCACTCCCCCAGAAGACTAGCTGAAACAGCAGGGGAACATCAAGTTTATGAAATACAGAGGACTACAAAACTTCAGCAATAGGGGGGAATAGTAAATAGAATTTGAGGGGTTTTTTTCTCATTTTTTTTACAGCTTAAAATTTTGTTGTTTTTTTTTCTTTTAAACTAATTTCTTATTTTATCAACTCTTCGTTTTTGCATCTTTTTTTAACCTTTCATTTTTCACATTTACATTTTATAGATATACTCTTCATTTTTGGCTTCCTTTCACTATATTCAATTTTATTTTTGTGTGTATTTAAGTTTTGCTTTTTTTTTTTTTTTTTTTTTTTACAAATTTGGGATTTGGTTTCTTCTAACAAACAGACCAAAATATACTCAGGACCAAAATGGATCACCCTGTTTTGTCCACCTGAGAAATTATATTCTCTTTTCCCACCACTTTTTTCTTTTCTTGTTTGGTTTCTAATCTATTCAGATTTGTCTAATGCATATTTTGCTTGGGTCATGGTTGATATATTTGATTTTATTCTATAATTCATCCATTCCTCTTTGGAAAAAATGACTAAAAAGAGAAATTCACAACAAAAGGAAGAACCAGAGGTAGTAGTACTCTCTGCCACAGATCTAATTGATATGGACATAAGTAAATGTTAGAGCTGGAATTCAGGATAACGATTATAAAGTTACTAGCTGAGCTTGAAAAAAGCAAAAAGACACTAGAGAATCTCTTCATGCAGAAATAAAATCTAATCAGGCCCAAAGTAAAATGCTTTAACAGAGAGGCAGTCTAAACTGTATGCTCTAATAGCTAGGGCAAATGAGGCAGAAGGGAGAGTCAGAGACATAGAAGACAAGTTGATGGAAAGGAAGGAAGCTGAGAAAAGAGAGACAAACAACTAATGGACCATGAGGGGAGGCGTTAAGAAATTGATACCATAAAGTAAATCAATATTAGAATTATTGGGGTTCCTGAGGAAGAAGAAAGAGAGGGACATAAGGTATATTTGAGCAAATCATCGCAGGGAACATCCTTAATCTAGGGAAGGAAACAGGTATTCATATCCAAGAACTAGAGAGGACAACTCTCAAAATCAATAAAAATAGATCAACACCCCAATATATAATAGTGAAGCTTGCAAATTTCAGAAATAAAAATAAAACCCTGAAAGCAGCTTGAGACAGGAGGTTCTTAACCTACAGGGTTAGAAGCATCAGACTGGCACCAGACCTATCCACAGAAACCTGGAAAGCAAGAAAAGGATGGCATGATATATTCAGGGTACTAAATAAGAAAATCATGCAGCAAAGAATACTTTATCCAGCAAGGCTTTCATTCAGAATGGAAGGAGAGATAAAGAGCTTCCAAGACAAACAGAAATTAAAATAATTTGAGACCACTAAACCACCCCTGCAGGAAATATTAAAGGGGATCCTGTAAGCAAAAAGAGAGCCTGAGTAACATAGACCAGAAAAGAACAGAGAGAAAGAAGAGAAAGAACTCTGTTCTTTTCTGGTCTATGTTACTCAGGCTCTCTCTTTTGAGAGAGAAATAGTAATACAGAATACAGAATAGTGACTTTACAAGTAATGCAATGGCACTAAATTAATATCTTTCAATATTATATTCAATATTATTCAATATTATATATAAAATATATTTCAATATTATATATCAAATAATATCTTTCAATGCAAATGGGCTAAATGCTCCAATTAAAAGACACAGGGTATCAGATTGGATAAAAAAGCAAGACTCATCTATATGCTATCTAGGAAAAAGCAAGACCCATCCATATGCTATCTACAAGAGACTCATTTTAAATTTAAAGACACCTCCGGATTGAAAGTGAGGGGGTGGAGAACCATTTATCATGTTAAAGAACACTAAAAGAAAGATGGTGTAGCAATTCTTACCTCAGACAAATTACATTTTAAACTGAAAAAAAATTTTTTTTTAGGGGAAGATGGAGAAGTAGCAGGCTGAGATGACATCAGAGAGCAGGAGATCAGCTAGATAGTTTACCAAACCATTCTGAATACCTACAATTACAACAGGAAATTGAAGAGAAGAAGAGCAGCAATTCTAGGAACAGAAAAATTGACCCACTTTCTGAAAGGTAGGACCTGCAGAGAAGTGAATCCAAAGTGATAGGAAGATAGAGCGCAGCGGGAGGGGCTGGCTCCCAGCAAGCAGTAGAGCAACGTAGCAGAAAATCAGAACTTTTTAAAAGTCTGCTCCACTGAGGGACATCACTCCAGAGGCTAAGCCAGGGTGAAGCCCACGTGGGGAGAGTGGGGTCACAGATCTGGGGTCTGTGATCGTGGGATCACAGAGGGATTGGGGGTGTCTGATGTCACAGAGATTGCAAGTAATAGAGTGAGAAGCCAGCTACAGAGATGGAGCTGAGGAGTGAGCTCTCAACTCCGGGTTACCTTAAACTGTGATCCATGGCACAGTCAGGCCAATGCTCTCTGAGCAGAGACCCCACAATATCCGGAGAGACCCCCCCTCCGGCCCCTAGAAGAGTGCAGGGATCTGCTAGGTTTGAAGACTCCAGGCGGAGCTGTGTGCCAGAGACAGAGAAGCTCGGTCACAGGCTAGTTGAGCTTGGAGTGCAGCCGGAGGCCAGGGAAACAGGAATGGTTGAGCGCTTTTCTCTGAGGGCGCACTGAGGAGTGGGGCCTCGAGGTCTCAGCTCCTCCAGACCGGAGATTGGTTGGTGCCATTTTCATTCCTGTACTCCAGAGCCCTACAGAAAGCATTCAGGAAACAAAAGCTCCTGAAAACGAACCCTAGCAGATTACTTAGCCCGGCCCCTGGTTAGTGTGGTACAATTCTGCCTCAGGCAAAGACACTTGAGAATCAGTACAACAGGCCCCTCCCTGAGAAGATCAGCAAGAAATCCAGACAAGACTAATTTCACTTACCAAGGAGAACAGTGGAATTCCAGAGGAGGAAAAAGCAAAGCATGGAATTCATGGCTTTCTCCCCATGATTTTTTAGTCTTGCCACGTTAATTAATTCTTTTTAATTTTATTTTTTCTTATGCTAATTTTTTTAACTTTTACTCTTTCCTCTTTTAACGTATTTTTTTTCAAAGATTTTATTTATTTGACAGAGATCACAAGTAGGCAGAGAGGCAGGCAGAGAGAGAGGAGGAAGCAGGCTCCCTGCTGAGCAGAGAGCCAGATGTGGGGCTTGATCCCAGGACCCTGGGATCAGGACCTGAGCTGAAGGCAGAGGCTTTAACCCACTGAGCCACCAAGGCGCCCCTTTTAATGTTTTTTAACTAGTTTATCTTAACAATACCTTTCATTAAAAGAATTTTTTTGAAACTTCGTTATTATAGTCATATTTTATCCTTCATTGTATCTAAATTTATTTTTTGTATACACATAGGGTTTTTTTCCTTCTAAAAAAATATGGGATACATCTTTTTCTAATGCATGAAAATATACCCTAAATCTAGCACAGGGCATTGTTCTAGTCTCCAGCCTGAGCAAATTCTCTCCACTTTCTTTTTCTTTATTCTCCCAACCAACTTATATTATCAGCTCCTTTTTTAGAAATTAAAAAAAAATTTTTTCATCTTTATAGTCATTCCATTCCTTCATCGTGTTTACCCTTATATATGTTTTTCTTTCTTTAAAATTTAGGGAGGTAGTTTCTTCTAAGAGACCGAAATACTCCCCAAAATAAGTGAGTGACCCTGTTCTAGTCACCAGTCTAATATATATATTTTCTTTTTAATATTATTTTCTTTCTTTTTTTTCTTTTTTTTTTTTCTGAACTTCCTTTTACCCCCTTTTTTCCCCCACGATTTGGGGTCTCTTCTGATTTGGTTAAAGCACATTTTCATGGGGTCTTTGCCACCCTTTTAGTATTCTATTTGCTCCTTCATATATTCTTATCTGGATAAAATGACAAAGCAAGAAAACTTACTACAAAAAAAAAAAAAAAAAGAACAAGAGGCAGTACCAAAGGCTAGGGACCTAACCAATAAAGACATTGGTAATATGTCAGATCTAGAGTTCAGAATGAAGATACTCAAGGTGCTAGCTGGTCTTAAAAAAGGCATGGAAGATATTAGAGAAACACTGTCTAGAGAAATAAAAGCCCTTTCTGGAGAAATAAAAGAACTAAAATCTAACCAAATTAAAATTTAAAAAGTTATTAATGAGGTTCAATAAAAAATGGAAGGTCTTGCTGCTAGGATAAATGAGGCAGGAGAGAGAATTAGTGATATAGAAGACCAAATGACAGAGAAAAAAGAAGCTGAGCAAAAGAAAGACAAACAACTACTGGAACATGAGGGGAGAATTTGAGAGATAAGTGATACCATAAGACAAAACAACATTAGAATAATTGGGATTCCAGAAGAAGAAGAAAGAGAGAAGGGAGCAGAAGGTATATTGGAGAGAATTATTGTAGAGAATTTCCCTAATATGGTAAAAGGAACAAGCATCAAAATCCAGGAGGTTCAGAAAACTCCCCTCAAAATCAATAAGAATAGATCCACACTCCATCATCTAATAGTAAAATTTACAAAGTCTTAGCAACAAAGAGAAAATCTTGAAAGCAGCCCATGACAAGTCTGTAACATACAATGGTAAAAATATTAGACTGGCAGCAGACTTATCCACAGAGACCTGGCAGGCCAGAAAGAATTAGCATGATATATTTAGAGCACTAAAGGAGAAAAACATGCAGTCAAGAATACTATATCCAGTTAGGCTATCACTGAAAATAGGAGAGATAAAAAGCTTCCAGGACAAACAAAAACTAAAATAATTTGAAAACACCAAACCAGCTCTACAGGAAATATTGAAAGGGGTCCTCTAAGCAAAGAGAGAGCCTAAAAGTCATAGATCAGAAAGGAACAGAGACAACATACAGTAACAGTCACTTTACAGGCAATACAATGGCACTAAATTCATATCTCTCAATAGTTACCCTGAAAGTAAATGGGCTATATGCCCCAATCAAAAGACACAGGGCATAAGAATGGATAAAAAACAAAACCCATCAATATGTGGCCTACAAGAAACTCATTTTAGACACAAAGATACCTCCAGATTTAAAGAGAGGGGGTGGAAAACAATTTACCATGCTAATGGACATCAAAAGAAAGCTGAGGTGGCAATCCTTATATTAGACCTATTAGATTTTAAGCCAAAGACTATAATAAGAGATGAGGAAGGGCACTATAACATACTTAAAGGGTCTGTCCAGCAAGAAGATCTAACAATTTTAAATATCTATGCCCGTAATATGGGAGCAGCCAAATATATAAATCAATTAATAACAAAACCAAACAGGGGCACCTGGGTGGCTCAGTGGGTTAAAGCCTCTACCTTTGCTTTCAACTCAGGTCATGATCCCAGGGTCCTGGGATCAAGTCCTGCATCAGGCTCTCTACTCAGTTGGGAGCCTGCTTCCTCCTCTCTGACTCTGCCTGCCTCTCTGCTTACTTGTGATCACTGTCTGTCAAATAAATAAATAAATAAAATCTTTTAAAAAATCAAGAAAAACATTGACAATAACTCAATAATAGTAGGGAACTTTAACACCCCCTCACTGAAATGGACAGATCATCCAAGCAAACGATCAACAAGGAAATAAAGGCCTTAAATGACACACTGGACCAGATGGACATCATAGATATATTAAGATCATTCCATCTCAAAACAACAAAATACACATTCTTCTCTAGTGCACATGGAACATTCTCCAGAATAGATCACTTCCTGGGTCCTAAATCAGGTCTCAACCAGTATCAAAAGATTGGGATCATTCCCTGCATATTTTCAGACTACAATGCTCTGAAGCTAAAACTCAATCACAAGAGGAAATTTGGAAAGAACCCAAGTACATGGAGAGTAAACAGCATCCTTCTAAAGAATGAATGGGTCAACCAGGAAATTAAAGATGAATTGAAAAAATTCATGGAAACAAATGATAATGAAAACACAATGGTTCAAAATCTGTGGGACACAGCAAAGGCAGTTCTGAGAGGAAAATATATAGCAATATAAGCCTTTCTCAAGAAACAAGAAAGGTCTCAAATACACAACCTAACCCTACACGTAAAGGAGCTGGAGAAAGAACAAGAAAGAAACCCAAACCCAGCAGGAGAAGAGAAATCATAAAGATCAGAACAGAAATCAATGAAATAGAAACCAAAAAAACAATAGAACAAATCAACGAAACTAGGAGCTGGTTCTTTGAAAGAATTAATAAGATTCATAAACCCCTGGCCAGACTTACCAAAAAGAAAAGAGAAAGGACCTAACTAAATAAAATCATGAATGAAAGAGGAGAGATCACAACCAATACCAAAGAAATACAAACAATTACAAGAACGTATTACAAGCAACTATATGCCAGCAAATTTGACAAACTGGAAGAAATGGATACATTCCTAGAGACATATAACCTACGAAAACTGAACCAGGAAGACAGAGAAAACCTGAACAGACCCATAACCAGTAAGGAGATTGAAGAAGTCATCAAAAATCTCCCAACAAAAAAGAGCCCAGGGCCAGACGGCTTCCCAGGGAATTCTACCTAACACTTAAAGAAGAATTAACTCCTATTCTCCTGAAACTGTTCCAAAAAATAGAAATGGAAGGTAAACTTCCAAACTCATTTAATGAGACCAGCATCACCTTGATCCCCAAAATAGACAAGGATCCCATCAAAAAAGAGAATTACAGACCAATATCCTTAAGGAACACAGATGCAAAAATTCTCACTAGCATACTAGCCAATAGGAACTAACAGTACATTAAAAGGATTATTTACCATGGCCAAGTGGGATTTATTCCAGGGCTGCAAGGTTTGTTCAACATCTCCAAATCAATCAATGTGATACAATACGTTAATAAAAGAAAGAAAAAGAACCGTATGATATTCTCAATAGATGCTGAAAAAGCATTTGACATAATACAGCATCTTTTCCTGATCAAAACTCTGCAAATTGTAGGGATAGAGAGTACATACCTCAATATCATCAAAACCATCTATAAAAACTCACCACGAATATTATATTCAATGGAGAAAAACTGAGAGCTTTTCTGCTAAGGTAAGGAACACAGCAGGGATGTCCATTATCACCACTGCTATTCAACATAGTACTAGAAGTCCTAGCCTCAGCAATCAGAAAGCAAAAATAAATTAAAGGCATCCAAATCGGCAAAGAAGAAATCAAACTATCACTCTTTGCAGATGATATGATACTATATGTGGAAAACTCAAAAGACTCCACTCCAAATCTGCTAAAACTTGTATAGGAATTCAGTAAAGTGTCAGGAAATAAAATCAATGCACAGAAATCAGTTGCATTTCTTGACACCAACAATAATACAGAAGAAAGAGAAATTAAGGAGTCAATCCCATTTATAATTGCACCTAAAACCATAAGATACCTAGGAATAAACCTAACCAAAGAGGCAAAGAATTTATACTAAGAAAACTATAAAGTACTCATGAAAGAAATTGAGGATGACACAAAGAAATGGAAAAATGTTCCATGCTCATGGATTGGAATAACAAATATTGTGAAAAAGTCTATACTACCTAAAGCAATCAACACATTTAATGCAATCCCTTTCAAAATACCATCCATTTTTTTCAAAGAAATGGAACAAATAATCCTAAAATTTATATGGAACCAGAATAGCCAAAGGAATATTGAAAAAGAAAGCCAAAGTTGATGACATCACAATTCCAGACTTCAAGCTCTATTACAAAGCTGTCTTCATCAAGACAGCATGGTACTGGCACAAAAACAGACACATACATCAATGGAACAGAATAGAGAGCCCATAAATAGACCCTCAAGTCTATGGCCAACTAATCTTCAACAAAGCAGGAAAGAATGTCCAAAGGAAAAAAGACAGCCTCTTCAACAAATGGTTTTGGGAAAATTGGACTGCCACATGCAGAAAAATGAAACTGAACCATTTCCTTACACCACACATGAAAACAGACTCAAAATGCATGAAGGACCTCAATGTGAAAAAGGAATTCATCAAAACCCTTGAGGAAAACACAGGCAGCAACCTCTTTGACCTCAGCCGCAGCAGCTTCTTTCTAGGAACATCGCCCAAGGCAAGGGAAGTAAGGGGAAAAATGAACTATTGGGACTTCATCAAGATCAAAATCTTTTGCACAGCAAGGAAACAGTTAACACAACCAAAAGACAACTGACAGAATGGGAGAAGATATTTACAAACGACATATCAGATAAAGGGCTAGTATCCAAAAATCTATAGAGAACTTATCAAACTCAACACCCAAAGAACAAATAATCCAATCAAGAAATGGGCAGAAGACATGAACAGACATTTCAGCAAAGAAGACATCCAGATGGCCCAAAGACACATGAAAAAGTGCTCCACATCACTTGGCATCAGTGAAATTCAAATCAAAACCACAATGAGATACCACCTCATGCCAGTCAGAATGGTTAAAATTAACAAGTCAGGAAATGACAGAGGCTGGCGAGGATGCAGAGCAAAGGGAACCCTGCTACACTGTTGGTGGGAATGCAAGCTGGTGCAGCCACTCTTGAAAACAGCATGGATTTACCAAAAGAAAAGAGAAATAACCCAAATTAATAAAATCATGAACAAAAGAGGAGTATCAGGACCAATGTCAAGGAAATAGAAACAATTTTAAGACCATATTATGAGTAACTACATGCCAATAAATTGGGCAATCTGGAAGAAATGGATGTATTTCTGGAGACTTATAAACTACCAAAACTGAAATAGGAAGAAATAGAAAAACTGAACAGACCCAAAATCAACAAGGAAATTGAAACAGTAATAAAAATTTCCCAAGAGGGTGCCTGGGTGGCTCAGTGGGTTAAAGCCTCTGCCTTTGGCTCAGGTCATGATCCCATGGTCCTGGGATCAAGCTCCGCATCGAGCTCTCTGCTCAGCAGGGATCCTGCTTCCTCCTCTCTCTGCCTGCCTCTCTGCCTACTTATGATCTCTGTCTGTCAAATAAAGAAATAAGGGGCACCTGGGTGGCTCAGTGGGTTGAGCCACTGCCTTCAGCTCAGGTCATGATCTCAGGGTCCTGGGATCGAGCCCCACATCGGGCTTTCTCTCAGCAGAGAGCCTGCTTCCTTTCCTCTCTCTCTGCCTGCCTCTCTTGTGATTTCTCTCTGTCAAATAAATAAATAAAATCTTTAAAAAAAAATAAATAAAGAAATAAAATCTTAAAAAAAATCTCCCAAGAAACAAGAGTTCAGGGCCAGATCACTTCCCAGAGGAAGTCTATCAAACATTTAAAGAAGAACTAATATCTATTCTTCTGAGACTGTTTCAAAAAATAGAAATGAAAGAAAAACTTCCAAACTCTTTCTGTAAGGTCAGCATTACCTGGATTCCAAAACCAGACAAAGATCCCATCAAAAAGGAGAATTACAGAAAATATCCCTGATGAACATGGATGTCAAAATTCTCACCAAAATACTAGCCAATAGGATCCAATATTAAAGGATTATTCACCACAAACAAGTGGGATTTTTTTCCTGGGCTGCAAGAGTTGTTTAACATTTGCAAATAAATCAACATAATGCATGGACAAAAACGAATTGAAGAATGGACAAAACCATATGATCCTCTCAATGGATGCAGAAAAGGCATTTGAAAAAACACAGCATCCTTTCTTGATAAAAACTCTCTGCAGTGTACGGATAGAGGGAACATACCTCAATTTCATAAAAGCCATCTGCAAAAAGCCCACAGTAAATATCATTCTCAATGGGGAAAAACTGAGAGCTTTTCCACTAAGGTCAGGAACATGAGGATGTCCATTCACATCACTGTTTTTCAACAGTACCAGAAGTCCTAGCCTCAGCAATCAGACAACTACAAAAAATAAATAAGTAAAAGGCATTCAAATTTATAAAGGAGAAGTCAAAATTTCTCTTTGCAGATGACATGATACTCTATGTGGAAAATGCAAAATACTCCACACCAAATTTTTAGAACTCATATAGCAATTCAGCAACATGACAGGATGTAAAATCAATGCACAGAAATCACTTACATTTCTTTACACTAATAATGACACAGAAAAAAGAGAAATTAAGCAATCAACCCCATTTACAATTGCACTAAAAACCATACAACACCTAGTAATAAACCTAACCAAAGATGTGAAGAATCTGTACTCTAAAAACTATAGAACACTTATGAAAGAAATGGAGAAAGACACAAAGAAATGTAAAAACATTCTATATTCCTGGAATAGAAAAGTAAATACTGTTAAAATGTCTATGCTACCCAGATCTACACATTCAATGCAATCCCTATCATAATATCACCAGCATTTTTCACAGAGCTAGCACAGACAATCCTAAAATTTGTAAGGAAAAAGGAAAGACTCCAAATAGCCCAAGAAACCTTGAAAAAGAATAGCAAGGCTGGAATCATCCCAATTCTGGACTTCAAGTTATATTACAAAGCTGTAGCAAGCAAAAGAGTATGGAACTGCACAAAAGAGACACATAGATCAATAGGACAGTATAGAAATCCAGAAATGGAGCCATAACTATTTGCTCAATTAATCTTTGACACAGCAGGAAAGAATATGCAATGGGAAAAAGACAGTCTCTTCAACAAATGGTGCTAAGAAACCTGGACAGCAACATGGAACAAAATGGAACTGCACCACTTTCTTACCCCATATTATATATATATATATATATTTTATTTTTTATTTTTTAATGGATTGAAGACCTAAATGTGAAACCTGAAACCATAAAAAGTCCTAGAAGAGAACACAGGCAGTAACTTCTTCAACATCAGCTCTAACAACTTTTCTCTAGATGTGACTCTGAGGTAAGAGAAATAAAAGCAAATGTAAATTACTGGGACTACATCAAAATAAAAATCTTCTGCATGGTGAAGGAAACAATCAACATAACTGAAAGGCAACCTACAGAATGGGAGAAGATATTTGCAAATGATATATCTGGTAAAGGGTTAGTATCCAATATATATAAAGAACCTAGAAATCTCAACACCCAGAAGACAAATAATCCATTTAAAAAATGGGCCCAAGACATGAACAAATATTTTTTCTAAAGAAGACACAGATGTCCTGTTGATAAATGAAAAGATGCTCAACATGACTTATCATCAGGGAAATGCAAATCAAAACTGCAACAAGATATCGTTTCACATCTGTCAGAATGGCTAAACTCAACAACATGAGAACCAACAGGTTTTGGCAAGGATTTGGAGAAAGGGAAACCCTCTTTCACTTTTGGTCAGAATGCAAACTGGTGTGGTGGTCACTATGGGAAGCAGTAGAACTACCCTTGGATCTAATAATCACACTACTAGGTATTTCTTCAAAGAGTACTAAAATAAAAGCAAAAACAAAAACAAAAATTAAAAAAAAACTAATTCAAAGGGCTACATGCACCCTGATGGTTATATCAACATTATTTAGAATAGCCAAGATATGGAAGCTGCCCAAGTGTCCACGGATTAATGAATGGATAAAGAGGAAGTGATATATATCTATATATAGATAGATAGATATGTGTATCTGTGTGTGTGTGTGTGTATATATATATATGTGTATATATATATATATATATATATATATATATATATTATTCAGCCATTTTATCTTACCATTTGCAACCAATGGATGGAGCAGAAAACATTATGCTAAGCAAAATAAGTCAGTCAGAGAAAGACAAATACCATATGTTTTCACCCATATGTGGAATTTAAGATACAAAACAAAGGAGCAAAGGGAAGAAAAGAGAAAGAGGTAAACCACGAAACAGATTCTTGCCTATAGGAAACAAACTTATGGTTTCAGAGGGGAGCTATTTGAAAAACTGTTCAAAATCTTTTGGATACAACAAAGGAGGTCCTAGGAAGGAAGTACATTCCAATATAAGCCTTTCTCAAAAAATTAGAAAAGTCTCAAATACACAAGCTAAACTTATAATGGTGGGGGTGGGGGGATGGGTTAAACAGGTCATGCAGTAAACAGGTCACAGGGATTAAGGAGTGCACTGTGATGAGCACCAGGTGATATGTGGAAGTGTTGAATGACCATCTTGCATACCTGAAAATAATATTACACTGTGTGTTAACTAGCTGGAATTTAAATAAAAATGTGAAACTAAAAACAAAACACAAAACAAAACTTAATTGAGAAAATGAATGTTCAAAAGGAAGATGTATATTAACTGAAACTAGAAATTATCTAAAGTGTTAACTATTGTACCCAGTTCTGGTGGATGTTAGTTTTAGATTCTCAGATACTCAGACCTAAAATTTGCATTTTATAATTAATGGGTCCCTCAGCAACATTTCCCTCTCTCCTTACCTTTTCATTATTTGATATTTACCTTTATTATTTTGTATGGTTTATGATACAGTGATAAGATGATGAGATTTCACATTATAGAACTATGCATTTGAATGTGAATAGCCTATGAAGTTTTATTTTGAGCATGTTTCATTTTCAATAAAATGGAATATGTACATCATTGCTTTTTTTTCTTTTGATAATTAAATAAAATAATATGTATATATTACCATAAGAAAAATAAAATTCCAGTAAACACTGCTTGTTTTCTCTTTAATATCTTTGGTTGTGTTTTATCCCTTTTAATCTAAATTTTCTTAAATTATTTTATGGGAGCAAGTACATTAGCAAAAAAACACATATTTGATATCAAAATCTGGTCAAGAACTAGATGAAGGAAAAAGATAGGGTAGACATTGGATATCATAACAAAGATACTATCCCATAAGTAAACTACTAGAGGGGTATCACTATTTAGTTTGAATTTTTCATTAATTCGGTATTTGTCAGTTTTAATTCTTTTTTAATTATTTATTTTGGTGAATTTCTATACAAAGGATATGATGGTAACAAATTGTGATAGATATAAAATAATAAATATTGATGAAAACACTGGACTGCTTTGAGGCTATATAGTTAATTTATTATTTATAAATATATTTCATTGTTTATATGAACATATTGTTCACTGAGGATGGATGCCTCGTTAAACAAGTTTTTATTGGGATGCATCAACTGACCATACATTATCTGATCTTTCAGTGTGTTGAAAAACCTTGCTTCAGTGTGTTTATCATCGCGTATATTTGATATCGAAAAAGGTGTTTCTCGAAATGAGCCTGGAAGATCAGATCATCTCAGAATCTAAAGGGGCATTAGATGAAAGGATATTAGACCTAAAACTCAGCTTCTAAATGTTCATCCTTACCTCAGATCAGCATACAATAGAGGAAACACCAAATTTCTTTCAAATAATTGTTCTCAAATTCAAAATTTAAAATGTTCACAATCAGTGAATAAAATATGTTACGATCATCAGAATCAATAAATTATATTGGTATTTTATTATAAATAGGTAAGAAACATCTAATAATAAATTCCTCCAATGTATCTAATGGTTGATGATGACGAAGTGATTTGATACTACATTCAGTAAGTACTGGTGTTTTTCAGCATTTGCCAGCACTTGTTGAAGTTTTGAGCATTAGAGCAAGGTCCATACAATTAAACTATTAACCAAGATCCTGCTTAACACTGACAGAAATGGAAAATTGGAAAATGTTCATTTTGAGGAGAAATTTTTTAAAAATATTTTTATTTATTTATCAGAGAGAAAGAGAGAGAGCACAAGCAGGGGGACCGGCAGACAGAGAGAGAAGCAGGCTCCCCTCTGAGCAGGGAGCCCTATGCAGGACTCAATCCTAGGACCCCTGGATCATGACCTGAGCTGAAGGCAGACGCTTAACCAACTGAGCCACCCAGGCATCCCTTGAGAAAAATTTGATCAGTGTAAACTCAACTGGTTTTTCAAGTATGATTCTTCATACTTTGTGATTTTATAATTTTGCCAACAGCGTTAATCAGTAATCAAAATATTTACACATTTTGCACTGACCAAATGTCCTATGTTGATGATATTTGTTTCAGCAATACTTACTCAAATTTAGTATAAAGTGATATAAGAAAAAAGTGTGAATGTTCATCACACGCTTTATACTATGTGAGCACATTTTGGCAGTTCTATAATATCTGTAACTCAGAAATGTAATCTCTATCTCACACTTAACCAGAAACCTAAGATATGAATTATTGAGTAACAAGTTTCTGTTTTATTGAAAAAAATTATTTTTTATTATATACACAAACATACAAACACAACACATAAACTAAGCCATTTACAAAGGGCAGTAAATAACACATTGCAAGCCCCCATTTCTCAAATGTACCATACACTGGAGATCTATTTGAGAAACTTTACTACAACTGGCTGCCTTCCATATGTATATACATATGTATATATATATATATATATACATACACACACACACACATACCTATCTATTCTTGGTTTTATTCAGAGAGTTATAAGCCTATTTGGAACTTTTCCTAAAGTGCATAGCTAAGAGAAATATATATCTTTCTTTCTTTTTTTTTTATTAAAGATTTTTTTTTTTAAGATTTTATTTATTTATGACAGAGAGAGATCACAAATAGGCAGAGAGGCAGGCAGAGAGAGTGAGAGGGAAGCAGGCTCCCTGCCGAGCAGAGAGCCCGATGCGGGACTCGATCCCAGGACCCTGAGATCATGACCCGAGCTGAAGGCAGCGGCTTAAACCACTGAGCCACCCAGGCGCCCGAAATATATATCTTTCTAATATTTCTTTCTCTAGCTTATATTTTAGGCTGTATTCTAGTTCTAGCCTTGTCATTGGCTAGTAAGTTTACAGCCTGGCTTTCTTTACAGAAAATATTCTGAGTTGTGTTCTTTTATGATTTAATTTATGATTTGGTAAATAGGTCAGCATAGTGTAGAAAGGAATTTTGAAAAGCAGGGGACACTAAGCTCTCCCTCAGACCAGGACCTTTAGAAATAGCATTATGAGGTCATTATGTGGCTACATAAATTGGCAGATTGCACCACCATGTATCTCTCTGTTTGTAAAACGAAGAAGCTTCAGTTTCTTTAAAAAAAAAATGCAAACATATATATGCATATATGTACAAAGAAAATTAAAATTGTTATAATATTCACTTTCAGAAAGAGAAATTATCTTCAATCATCTGTTTTTCAGGTAATTTTCCCAGAATTTCTCTTGAAGTCATTGGTATATTTAGAAGGAAACTTATGGATTGTTTTAATAACACTGTGGGTACAGTGTATTTTTCAGTTAAATGGTGATGTTAATTGTTCCAATACATCCCATACATCTTTTAATATACAACTTTTTTTTAATGTATTTTTTTGACAGAGAGAGAGAGACCACAAGTAGTCAGAGAGGCAGGCAGAGAGAGAGGAGGAAGCAGGCTCCCCACTGAGCAGAGAGCCGGACGCGGTGCTGGATCCCAGGACCCTGAGATCACGACCTGAGCCGAAGGCAGAGGCTTTAACCCACTGAGCCACCCAGGCGCCCCAATATACAACCATTTTAAAAAAAATTATTCTGTTTTGACCCGACGAAGTTCCCCTGCAGATATTCACTGGGATCATGTCATTTGATATTGATATTGCAACCGTACCCTTGATGTCCCCACATACTTTCTTTGATTTAGTTTAGTTTTCCATTGGAATGTAATTTCTTACATTGTATTGACATCTTCTGGGGAGCTCTGTGATGGCAGAAAGCCCCATATATGCGAATATTAAGATGCATACTTGTTTCCTAATATATATACTATCTCTTAGCTTATTCAAAAGCATTATTTAACATATTTCTGTGGTAAAAATAATATATAATTTTCCTTAGGTAAGATTAACATGAACTTTCATTGACCTATGTAGGTGACTGAGAAACAATCCGTAGATAAAGCGTACTTTGGAATTCCATCATTATTATCATTTTTCAAAAGAAAATTTAAAACTCTATCATATATTAACCTTAAAACTCTCTTCCGGGGGCGCCTGGGTGGCTCGGTGGGTTGGGCTGCTGCCTTCGGCTCGGGTCATGGTCTCGGGGTCCTGGGGTCGAGTCCCGCGTCGGGCTCTCTGGTCGGCGGGGAGCCTGCTTCCCTCTCTCTCTCTCTCTCTCTCTCTGCCTGCCTCTCTGCCTGCTTGTGATCTCTGTCAAATAAATAAATAAAATCTTTAAAAAAAAAAACTCTCTTCCGAATAATTTCACCAGCACTATTCTATGTGTGTTTACTGCTTTTGTTTTTTAAAAAAGTATTTATGTATTAAAATGGATTTCTTTAATACTTTTGAGTTTTTCACGCATGAAACTCAGTAAAATGGACAAAATACTGATCTACATGCTTGATAGTTAAAATAGTTAAGACAGTTAAGGATTATCTATTAAGCAATTATCTATTAAATATTATATGTATATTTACTATATACATATGCATATATATGTGTGTGTGTGTGTGTTTGTGTGTGTGTGTGTATTTACATAATTTTAAGACCAGCTAATACATTTAGTGCTATGGTACTGACTCTCTATTAGAAGGCACATATTTTAAGTTCTCTACCTATAAAACAAGGCATAAAAAGGTGTATTTTGTGGCTTATAAAATACAATTTAACTAACTGGACATATTTAAATAAAAACTTTGATTTTGGTCTTACTAAAAGTGTTTCTACCTACACTAGCTATTTTTGTGAAAGAACTAAAGACAATATCCCTTTGAAAGAGTTACATGTATCTCTGTAAAGTGTGTTTTATAATTTCTTCTAAAGTATTGGGTATGTTAAAAAATAAAATTAAATTAAAAAATAAAGTATTGAGTATGTTAAAATAAAAACCAAATTATTATTATTATTTTTTAAGATTTTATTTATTTATTTCACAGACAGAGGTCACAAGTAAGCAAAGAGGCAGGCAGAGAGAGGAGGAAGAAGGCTCCCTGCTGAGCAGAGAGCCAGATGCCGAGCTTGATCCCAGGACCCTGGGATCATGACCTGAGCCAAAAGATGAGGTTTTAACCCACTGAGCCACCCAGGTGCCCCCCAAATTATTTAAATATTTAATTCTAAACAATGGAAGTAATATAACATTGTACAAAGACTTTTGGTAAAACTGAAATTAAATTATACAGATTACTTACATTTTACTTATACCTTAAACTCTCTTAATCAATAATAAAAATATGATGCTAAGATATTGTCAAAAATAGAAACACATTATACTCTTAGGAAAACATGAGGTTGCTTTTCATAACAAAACCTTTAGAAAAAAACACTATTACACTTCTCATGGTCAAAGTGTGAATTAGTTGTCTTTTCAATATCTTCTGCCCATAGGAGTTTCTGTGATAGTTTATTGGTCATAGTCACTGGTATTGTTTCACCTGTACAAGGCGTTAATTGGAGGATGTTTCACTCCATGAGCCAGGCACTTGTTTGCTTTGAAGTTAAACTTGAACTTGCTTATAGAATCATTTTATAAACATGTTTCAATAATTGAGTAACATCAGTCATTGTAAAATTGACATAGGATATCATAGCCATGTTAACTACATTATAAATATTACACGTGGCTACAACTTTGGTAAAATAATATTTGATTCCGTGTAATAATAATGTTTTTCAAAATGTTAGGGGAGAGAAATAATGGACATTACTACAAGATAAATACAATTCCTTCTGGCTCATAAAATTGGCACAAACTAAACATACCTTTTCCATATACTACTGTACCCTTTCCCTTGGTATTTAGTTTATAAAACAAAACCATCTGCATCTCTTAGTTACCAAACACTTAAGATTTACTTTCTATCTATAAACAAGTAGGATTAAACAAAATGCATTAAAACAAACTGACAATGAAAATCAGCATATGGTGGGCCAAGTGAGTGGTTCAAGGAAGCTGTTACATTGCGATTGAAAAGATTGATACTGAGGAAAAAAGGAATGTTAAAAGATGGGTTTCTGTAAGGAGAAGAACAACAAGAAAAAGATTAGTTTGTAGTAAGAATTGTATGTTCCTCATCCCATGGAGGTTCAGAGAGTGAATATTTTATTTCACTAGAACAAAGGTAATACCCAAAATATAGCTTATTCCTAATTGTTGATTAATCTTTTAATGCTCTATGTTACTTTATTTATTTATTTATTTATTATTTATCCCTCCTATCTGGTCACTTCACAACCAATTTGGAATTTTGTACACAAGTTCATTTCCTAAGAAAAAAAAGTGTTCAATATGAAAAGGAAAAAAAAAACACACAGTGGAAATCTCAATCTCAAAAATGTCTCTTGACAGACAGATAAATAGATATGCCTACTTGTAAATGTATATGTTAGTGATTAACATACTTCAATTTCTGAGTAGTTATGCTATAGTAATTGGAATTACTGATTTTTCAAATACATTATTAAACAAAATAGGATATTTAGGTTTAGAAATTTTAATGTTTATTTGATGACGGTATAGATTTATATCACTTTGGGACAACACAAAAATAGGAAATCCAGTCAAAACAGGAGAAAAAAAAAGGTGTCCATTTTGGTGTGACCTAGAGGATGGGAATTCAGTGAAAAAGATAGAAACTATGGTCACAAAAGAAGAAGGAAACTCAAAAAACTATAACATTGAAAGACAGTAATACCTTCAAGAGTATATCTTCAGGTAGAATCTCTCTTGCTGCCTCCCCGAATCCTTTTACTTATCTAACTCCTTCATGTGATGTTGTAATCTATCTATAAAAAATAAGCCACAGACACTACTGGCTGTTTCTGTGGTGAGATAGTCAATTATGCAAAATCTACTATTATTTCCTTAGATTCAAAACCTTCCTAAAATATGATCCATGTCAAAGTTTCTTTCAGATTTGGTGGACTTTCTAACTTCACAACAGGCAATCCAAACATTACTATTCTAACATTGTGAACTTGAGACTGCTGCTTGAGTTTAATTATCTCTAGCCCCTCCAATATCTGTTCCTAGATACTCCATGTCCAAAACAGCCTTAAAACTTTCTAGTTCCTTATTTTAGGGTTTGATAAAGTGTGATTGTAATGAATATTTTAGAAAAAAGATATTATATGGGCACCTGCCTGTCTCAGTCAGTTAAACATCTGCCTTGGGCTCAGGTCATGATCCCAGAGTCCTGGGATGGAGCCCCAGCATTGGGCTCTCTGCTCAGTGGGGAGCCTGCTTCTCCCTCCCACGCCCACCCCCCCACCCCAAAGTCTTTCTCTTTCTCTCTCTCTCAAATAAATAAGTAAAATCTTAAAAAAAAAATAAAGAAATGAAAAATTCTTTTTTTTTTTTTTCTTTTCTCTGAAACCATTTTTTTTTCCCCCTTTTATTAATTTTTTCAGCGTAACAGTATTCATTCTTTTTGCACAACACCCAGTGCTCCATGCAAAACGTGCCCTCCCCATCACCCACCACCTGTTCCCCCAACCTCCCACCCCTGACCCTTCAAAACCCTCAGGTTGTTTTTCAGAGTCCATAGTCTCTTATGGTTCGCCTCCCCTCCCCAATGTCCATAGCCCGCTCCCCCTCTCCCAATCCCACCTCCCCCCAGCAACCCCCAGTTTGTTTTGTGAGATTAAGAGTCATTTATGGTTTGTCTCCCTCCCAATCCCATCTTGTTTCATTTATTCTTCTCCTATCCCCCTCCCCCCCCCATGTTGCTTCTCCATGTCCTCATATCAGGGAGATCATATGATAGTTGTCTTTCTCCGATTGACTTATTTCACTAAGCATGATACGCTCTAGTTCCATCCACGTCGTCGCAAATGGCAAGATTTCATTTCTTTTGATGGCTGCATAGTATTCCATTGTGTATATATACCACATCTTCTTGATCCATTCATCTGTTGATGGACATCTAGGTTCTTTCCATAGTCTGGCTATTGTAGACATTGCTGCTATAAACATTCGGGTACACGGCAGGGATGTCCATTATCACCACTGCTATTCAACATAGTATTAGAAGTCCTAGCCTCAGCAATCAGACAACAAAAAGAAATTAAAGGCATCCAAATTGGTAAAGAAGAAGTCAAACTATCACTCTTCGCAGATGATATGATACTATATGTGGAAAACCCAAAAGACTCCACTCCAAAACTGCTAGAACTTGTACAGGAATTCAGTAAAGTGTCAGGATATAAAATCAATGCACAGAAATCAGTTGCATTTCTGTACACCAACAACAAGACTGAAGAAAGAGAAATTAAGGAGTCAATCCCATTCACAATTGTACCCAAAACTATAAGATACCTAGGAATAAACCTAACCAAAGAGACTAAGAATCTATACACAGAAAATTATAAAGTACTCATGAAAGAAATTGAGGAAGACACAAAAAAATGGAAAAATGTTCCATGCTCCTGGATTGGAAGAATAAATATTGTGAAAATGTCTATGCTACCTAAAGCAATCTACACATTTAATGCAATCCCTATCAAAATACCATCCATTTTTTTCAAAGAAATGGAACAAATAATCCTCAAATTTATATGGAACCAGAAAAGACCTCGAATAGCCAAAGGAATATTGAAGAACAAAGCCAAAGTTGGTGGCATCACAATTCCGGACTTCAAGCTCTATTACAAAGCTGTCATCATCAAGACAGCATGGTACTGGCACAAAAACAGACACATAGACCAGTGGAACAGAATAGAGAGCCCAGAAATCGACCCTCAACTCTATGGTCAACTCATCTTCGACAAAGCAGGAAAGAATGTCCAATGGAAAAAAGACAGCCTCTTCAATAAATGGTGCTGGGAAAATTGGACAGCCACATGCAGAAAAATGAAATTGGACCACTTCCTTACACCACACACGAAAATAGACTCCAAATGGATGAAGGACCTCAATGTGAGAAAGGAATCCATCAAAATCCTTGAGGAGAACGCAGGCAGCAACCTCTTCGACCTCAGCCACAGCAACATCTTCCTAGGAACAACGGCAAAGGCAAGGGAAGCAAGGGCAAAAATGAACTATTGGGATTTCATCAAGATCAAAAGCTTTTGCACAGCAAAGGAAACAGTTAACAAAACCAAAAGACAGCTGACAGAATGGGAGAAGATATTTGCAAACGACATATCAGATAAAGGGCTAGTATCCAAAATCTATAAGGAACTTAGCAAACTCAACATCCAAAGAACAAACAATCCAATCAAGAAATGGGCAGAGGACATGAACAGACATTTCTGCAAAGAAGACATCCAGATGGCCAACAGACACATGAAAAAGTGCTCCACGTCACTCGGCATCAGGGAAATACAAATCAAAACCACAATGAGATATCACCTCACACCAGTCAGAATGGCTAAAATTAACAAGTCAGGAAATGACAGATGCTGGAGAGGATGTGGAGAAAGGGGAACCCTCCTCCACTGTTGGTGGGAATGCAAGCTGGTCCAACCACTCTGGAAAACAGCATGGAGGTTCCTCAAAATGTTGAAAATAGAACTACCCTATGACCCAGCAATTGCACTACTGGGTATTTACCCTAAAGATACAAAGAAATGAAAAATTCTTAACAAAACAGTTGGGAAGAGGGGAATGATAGGAAATAGGAATTCATTTTGAGAAGTATTTCAGATACTGATTTGATCAAATTGAATGATTCCTTAGGGTATCAGAAATTAGGGTATAAAAGAAGTCTACACCTTTTTTTATATCATGCAACACAAAACAATTGTATTTTATAACACATTGGGATAAATAGTTTAGCCTTGACCAGAGACAATCACCTGACAATAGGGCAGAAGTGATCAATATCCAGGCACACGTGTAATCAGCTCAGGGCACACTACAATGGGAAATTACTCTAAATTACTTCTGAGAAGTTTCTACTTAACTGAGTGAATGATAAATAGTACCTTCAAGTGCAGGTTTTGAGAGAAGCAACAACTGATGAGTGAAGGTACAGACAACTTAAATCAAAGTACAGATAGTCAGCATGTATTTAGAAATTCTGGTGTGTATTTCAGGAGAAAGTGGTAGTAGAAAAGAGGGACTTAAGGATTATCACCCTTTTGGCACTGGCAAAAGCCATGGTTATGTTTAAACAAACAAGCACATTTTTCAGATAATCATTTGTGCAATAATGAAAAGAAGTACATTGTCAAATCAGACACACAAGCAGACACTGAGCTTTATGAAAAAACATCAAGTATAGAAATAATCATGATATATGATTAGCAGAGAGAAGTCTGTGAAAGCCACAACAGCTGTGTCTTCTTTTGCTATATAGGAGTGTGTTCTGGTTCAGAGTAGCATATGAAGTCTCTAAATAATATTTGCAGCTATATACCAATAAAAAGGGAGAGCAATTTCCGTCATGAAAATCTCCATTTTATATTCTGATATTTACATAACATACAGGATTTTTACCAGGGAGACATGTTCATAAATCCATACATTTTAAGTATGCTTATGTTTGTTTTTTTTTAAAGATTTTATTTATTTATTTGTCAGAGAGAGAAAGAGAGAGTGAGCATGAGCACAAGCAGGGGGAGCAGCAGGCAGGGGAGAAGCAGGCTCCTGGCTGAGCAAGGAACCCAGTGCAGGACCTGATCCCAGGACCCTGGGATATGACCTGGGCAGTGGACAGATGTTTAACCCATTGAGCTACCAGGCATCTCTTAAGTATGCTTATGTTAAGCAATTTGAGTGGGTACACCCTGCTAAGGGCATTCCACAGGCAAGGGCTATTCCACCAGCAAATACCTTAATATGTTTGCAAAGCATTTCTCACAGACTGCTTACCAGATTTCTCCAGTGAAGTGAGGGAATCATCTATAGGCCCACTGCTAACCATTTGATTCCAAAACCATACTTTCTATAATTGAAAACTTCTGATCCTACAACATTCATTTAAAGTTCCATCTTCCCATGATGGGAATTATAAAATATAAAAACGTCAGTATTTTAGCTGTGCCTCTTAGCTAAACTATAATCAGGTAGCTGCCAGCTACTTTTTGCATATTTGCGACTATAAAATCAATATAGTTAGGTTCCTCAGGTGAGTAAAGTCTTAGATAATGTCAAGAAGGACCTTACTGTTAGTTGGGTCACTTTTGTCACTGGAACTCCTATGAATATGGTTTGATTTAGAGAAAGCTGCTCTGTTTTATTTCCTAGCTTAGAAACATATTCTGTTTGTATCTATCTAATGATGAGTATATGCTGTGTAAGCTTACTCCCCCTATAAATAACAGAGTTAGAAGCTAAAGTTCTGTGCATCGATACCCCAGTATTGAAGTATAACAATGGGCTGACATTATAATGCCTTTTGGGAAAAAAGCCACTTCCCTAATTTTTCAATTTGAGACGTTAAAAACTGTTCAAAGACAAAAAGTCACAAAGCTCTCAAACAATTGTTTATGAGAAACTGAATTTGTGCAAAATATAAACAGAAGAGCAAGAAAAATGTCACTCTCAGTCATACCCTATAGTAGAGATCAAATGACCTTACCAAACATTTAAATAGATCACTAAGAGATAACACTCAGAATTGGTTTTACTTTTATTTGAGAAAATCCTACTGAGATCTATAAGCCAGCCAAAATATCATGATTAACTGTGTCAAATGCTGCCAAAAGGTCCAAAAGAATCATGAAAGACAACATCCGTTGTTTCAATCAAAAGGTCATTATTTACTTTCAATACAGCAGTCTCAGCACTATGATGAGGATGAAATCCTGATTGAAATTGCTCAAATGAGTCAAATTGCATCATGTGTTAATGTAATTGATTACAACCTCCAACACTTTAAGCAGAGTCTAAATTAAAAAATGAATGATGGCATTGCACTTTATCTACCAGTAATGAAGCTTTCTTCAGCACTTCTGGCTCAGTATAAATTCATGGTCATTTGAAGAGCTGACCCAGAGCCAAAAGAAAAAAAGAAAGAAAGAACAAAAAGAAAAAGAATAAAGAAAACAAAACCAAGAACTCTTATAATGCTCATCAATGACATTATAAGAATCAATATCTCAGTATAAGACAAGATTGGCTCTTGCTGAAAAGCCATCTCCCACTCTAAGAGAACCAACAGACCTTACTAATCCTGAAAAAGAACCACCAAAAAGGAAAATAGAGGTTATAAATTAAAGACAATTTCTTCATATATACTTTGGTGTCTGTGCATACAGACCTGCCAAAACTGTACTATAATTCACATACCATGCTCATCCCAAGGCTTTGCCATTTAAGGATATACAAATGGCATGTTATTAGATCTTAGGGGTCCTCCTTCACTTTGGTGCCTATCACAGATTATAAGAGATGTAAACTATGTCACTGACCTCAAAAGGGTTACTTCAGATGTATTCCAAGAACAACCCAAGGTAAACTAGAGGTAGGAAACAGAGGCAAAATCAGGAAAAATGCTTCGAGAATCACAGCTTGGTGGAGCAGCCAGGTGGCTCAGTCAGTTAAGAGTCTGCTTTTGGCTTGGGTCATGATCCTAGGGTCCTGGGGTCAAACCCTACATTGGGCTCTCTGCCCAATGGCGAGTTTCCCTCTCTCTGTCCCTGTTCCCCTCTCTTCCTGTCCCTTTCCTCCTCTCCCCCTCTCACCACTTATGCTCTCTCTCAAATAAATAAATAAAATCTTTAAAAAAAAAATCACAGCTAGGGCACCTGGGTGGTTCAGTTGGTTAAGTGTCTGACTCTTGATTTTGGCTCAGGTCATGATGTCAGGGTCCTGAGGTTGAGCTCTGAGTTGGGCTCCACGCTCAGCAGGGAGTCTGCTTCTCTCCCTCTTCCTCTGCCCCCCCCCTCCCTGCTTACATGCACTTTCTCTAAAATAAATTAATAAATTGTAAATAAAAAAAAATCATAGCCAAGTTTGGCTCATCATTTATGCATCACTAATGCATTATAGTATCACTGTGCCATCTTTTTCTCATATATTTTCTCTCTCTTTCTTCCTTTCTTTTCCTTTTATTTAAAATCGATTAGCCAACATATAGTACCTCATTCGTTTTGGATGTAGTGTTCAATAATTCATCAGTTTCATATAGCACCCCATGCTCATCACATCACATGCCTCCTTAATGTCCATCACCCAGTAACCCCATACCCCCACCCACCTCCCCTCCAGCAACCCTCAGTTTGTATCCCAGAGTCAAGAGTCTCATAGTTTGTCTCCCTCTGATTTCTTTCTATTCAGTTTTCCCTCCCTTCCCCTATGAGCCTCTGCAGTATCTCTTACATTTCACATATGAGTTAAACCATGTGATAATTTTCTTTCTCTGATTGACTTAATTCACTTAGCATAATACCCTTCAGTTTCATCCATGTTGATGCAAATGGTAGGTTTTCATCCTTTCTGATTGCTGAGTAATATTCCATTTGTGTATGAACCACATCTTCTTTATCCATTCATCTGTTGAAGGACATCTGGGATCCTTCCAGTTTGGCTATTGTGGACATTGCTGCTATGAACATGGGGATGCAGGTGCCTCTTCGTTTCACTACATCTGGATCTTTGGGGTAAATACTCAGTAGTGCAATTGCTGGGTCAAATGGTAGCTCTATTTTTAACTTCTTGAGGAACCTCCATACATTTTCCAGAGTGGCTGTACCAGTCTGCATTTCCACCAACAGTGTAAGAGGGTTCCCCTTTCTCCACATCCTCACAATCATTTGTTGCTTCTTGTCTTATTAATTTTAGCCATTCTAACTGGTGTAAGGTGGTATCATTGTGGTTTTGATTTGTATTTACCAGATGACAATTGATGTAGAACATTTTTTCATGTGTCTATTAGCCGTTTACATGTCTTCTTTGGAGAAATGTCTGTTCATGTCTTCTGCCCATTTCTTGACTGGAATATTTATTCTTTGGGTGTTGAGTTTGTTAAGTTCTTTGTAGATCTTGGATACAAGCTCTTTATCTGATAGGTTATTTGCAAATATCTTCTCCCATTCCATAGGTTGCCTTTTAGTTTTGTTGACTATTTCCTTTGCTGTGTAGAAGCTTTTTGTCTTGATAAAAGTCCCAATAGTTCATTTTTGCTTTTGTTTCCCTTGCCTTTAGTGTCTTGAAAGAAGTTGATGCAGCTGAGGTCAAAGAAGTTGCTTCCAGTGTTCTCCTCTTGGATTTTGATAGATTCCTGTCTCAGTCACATTTTAGGTCTTTCACCCATTTTGAGTCTATTTTTTTGTTTGGTGTAAGAGAATGGTCCAGTTTCATTCTTCTGCATGTGGCTGTCCAATTTTCCCAGAACAATTTATTGAAGAGACTGTATTTTTTTCCACTAGATATTCTTTCCTGCTTTGTCAAAAATCAGTTGACCATAGAGTTCAGGGTCCCTTTCTGGGCTCTCTATTCTGTTCCACTGACATATGTGAAATCCTAAAATTTGTATGGAACCAGAGAAGACAACCAATAACCAGGAGAATGTTGAAAAAGAAAATCAAATCTGGGGCATCACAATGTCTGACTTCAAGCTATATTATGAAGCTGTGATCATCAAGACAGCATGGTACTCCCATATATTTTCTATCATCCATATGTTTAATGACATAGTAGAATACACTTCAATTCTTAAACTACATTGTATTATATCTTACAAAACTTGCATGCACTTTAGTATACTGAAAATATCCATCCATCCATACATACATACATATATACATGAAATGCATCAGAATCCTAAAGAATAAATCCCTAAGTGTTATTATATATGCTAACATATTTTGCATTTGCATGCACATGCAAAATGACAACTCATACCTGGATATTCAAAACGTTCATAAGAAAAAAAAATTATGAGAGTGCATATTGTCTTTGGATTACATTGTTTATCACCAACTATTTAGAATAAAATAATTTCTCAACAACCTTAAGAAGCAATGCAAAATATGTATATATATTTTTTTCTGCAGGGATATTCTCACCATTATAAACTATCTTAGCAGAATCACAGTATAACAGCCAAAATACTGTTATAGTCTATACATTTTTGCTTTCAGACAGATGTATTGATCTACATATCTTAAATACATAAAGAATGACAAGAAACTATAAAATATTTTGAACTGAAGTAACAAACACAAGGATAACTTTACACAAAATCATCATTAAATTTTATTAAGTGCGTCAGCTGTATCATCACTGATTTCTGAAGTGACAGAATGACATACTACATCATATCTAATGGCAAAGAAAGAATGCAATTAAAATCCAACCTAGGACAAAAGCTAATAAGGGACAAATGAGAGAAAATGTTAGAGTTATGTTAAAAGATGAGTTAATAACCTTGAATGGAATAATGCTAAAACAATGTAATGACTGAATTTCACTGATAACTTTCCAAATTCTGAAGTCAATCACTCATGTTTTTAAATCATATGTCCAAATATTGCAGGACTGATTTGGAAATGCTAATTTCCATTTTTGTAAGCAATTTTAAGTCCTTCCACCAGTGGTTATTTTACTTTTAATTTTTCCCCATATTTATTGCAGATTCTGCTCCTTTCAATTTTTGTTCATGTTTCATGCCTCTGATTTCTCATTTAGTCACATCATAGGTTGTAAAACTGTGCTTTATTCAAAAGACTACTGAACTTAGCAGACGATTTAATGGATGTTGAATCAGGAGAACTGTGGTTGAGTTTCCATTTTACCATTTACTAGATGAGTAGTGTTGAAATTAACCTCTTGAATCTCTGCTTTCTCGACTATAGATGGAGTTTAAAAATAGTACATCTGCAAATCACTTATAAGGAATAAATGTGTTATTCTGAATGAGTACTTCAGTGGTAGAGATATAAAATATTATTTTCAATGGTAACTGATGGTTCAATAAAACCCAAGAATACAATTAGGAGAATGAAAAATATGCAGTAGATGCAATGCATTTTAAAAGGTACAAAATAATTTAATTCATCATATTTGGTTCAACTTTTTTATTTATACATATGAACTCATTGTCACAGAAATAAATGTATTCAAGATCTCACAAATCTAAGACTTAGAGATTCTGACAAAGTCCCTTGAATCTTTTTGTTGTTGTTGTTGTTGTTAGTTTGCTTGTTTTTTAAAATAGTCATTCAGGATACATAATGGATAAGTTGTGGATATGTAATGATAGGAAGGAAAGAGATGAGATACTGTATGCAAATTAGACAAGGCTTTTTTTTTTTTTTTCCTTTTTTGGCATGGAGCTATTTTAGAAAATCATGCCAAATATAAAACACTAAGTAATGAGAGTAGAGTAGTATTCCAATTCTGCCTCTAAAATTGTGACTGTAGAGAAGGCACAAATTCATTATGCTCTATTTTCTTCATTTTCAAAATAAATAGGACAAGATAATCTATAATGTCCTTTAGCTTAGTGACTCAGTTTCCTATCATTCCTCACCACCTGTAGAATGCAAGGCTTAAGAATTTGTCTTCCTGGTAAATGTCAATTATTTTAATCCTGAAGCCAGGTACTCTCTTGACCTTTGACAGATGATGTGTTCTAAACTTTCTGTTCTCTAAAACAGAGGTACAATAATACTTATTTCACAGAGACACTTTAAGGATTAATTATTATAATTAATAAAAAGTGATTTGTGCATACAAAGTGCTCACTCAATGTGAGCTGAGAATTTCCATTAGGATCATGAATATCCACCTACCGGTACCAGCAAAGCCTCTTCCAGAGCAGGTACTCAGTATATGAATAATAGTAACAGATAACAGTAATAGTAAGAAGTATTTATTGATCATATAATGTGCCACTACAATTGGTAGCAATATCTAACTGAACATTTTTGAGCTATTTATTTCTTCTCATAAGGAGAGGATACAGATTTTTGAACATTACACAGTAGTATTTCAACAGTATATTATTACTTACCATCATCTAGATCTGATAGGCAGTAGAAATCATGTCTGAATGAAAATACTAAGCAATTTTTTTGCTGCATTATTCACAATAGCAGGATAAAAAAACAACCTAAATGTCTACTGATGGATGAATGAATATAGTATGTACATAAATGCAATTACTATTTAGTCTTAAAAATAAAGGGAATCTTGCCATTTATAACCTAGATGGACCCAGAGGACATTATGGTAAGTAAAATAAGCCAAACACAGAAACACAAAAACTGTATGATCTCACTTATATTTGGAACCTGAAACAGTCAAACTCACAGAAGCACAAAATAGAATGATGATTGCCAGGGGCTTCAGAAAGGTGGGGAATGGGGAGTTAATGGTTAAAGGGTATAAAATTTCACTTATGCAAGAGAAATAAATTCTAGAGATCTACTATACAGCATAGTGTGTATTTAAGAATACTGTATTGCATATTTAAATATTCCTAAGAGGATAGATTTTAATTGCTTTTAACCTAAAAAAAAAAAGCAATAAAGGAAGTGAGAAGAAACTTGGAGGTAATAGATATGTTTATGGCCTGTATGATGGTAATATTTAATGGGTGTATACTTACCCAAACTTACTGAGTTGTGTACATTAAATATGCACAGCTTCTCCATATCAATCGTAACTTTAATAAAGTGGTTTAAAAAAAGAAAATGCTAAACAATTTTCAAATACAGATCTAAGGCTCTGAACATCTGATCCTCTGACTTTTTACTTCTCTCTCTCTCTCTTTTAACATCTGATACAGATGCACCTAGGTGTGACATTCTAACACTGAAAGCACATCAGAAATTATTAAGCAATCGCTTTAAAACTTGAGTATGAAAACTGCACTAAAAATTAGGTTAAAAATGTCTAAGTTACTTTTGTGTCATTCTGTAAGTAATATGGCAGGCACAATTCAAAATAGGAAAGTAAAGTTCAAAGAATAAGCCTAAAGAAGAAAGAAATGAATAAACCTAATAACCAGCCCTCATGATAAATGGATATCATGACACTAGCATGTCACAGAGTAGAACATAACAAAGGAATATACCATAACAACATATAATAAGATAAGCACGGCTTTGTGCTCATTTGTGTGCCATTGTTTTTTTACCAAAATCTTCTACCAAATAAATGTTCCATGTGTGACACTATTTATTGATGGAAGTGCAATGAAATTGTCTTTGTAGTCATTCGAACTGAAATCAAAATATTTTCCAGATCCTGATAGAACAGGAATTTTAATGGAGAAGAAAATGAAAGAAGATGAAAAAATGTATCAGTGCTGATTCAGAGAGAAGAGAAAGTTATCAATGGGAGGGAGAATTCAAATAAAAAGCAATAAGACTGTGTGAAGAACAGGATTAGTGGTTTTAATTTTTTCTTTTTTTCTAACATCAGACTAACATCATTAGAGCAATTTCATAGTCGGGTTGTATCTACCTCTTTGATATTTTTGCAGTTTTTGATGGCATAGCATATGCTACAGTTGCTAGAGGAGGATTATTTCTTTTTCTCACTTGGTATCTGAAGTCTGATGAAATCTATGGCTTTAACTGCTTCTGTATGTGTGTGTGTATGTGTGTATACGAATGTGTATGTATTGTGTGTGTGTGTGTGTACCTATGCTTATTTATTTTCTTCTATTTATTAAATAATATATGCCAATTGTTCACACGTTGGAATATTTATCAATTAAGGTATTTTTTCTGTAAATAAAAGTATTAAAATCACACAAATTCACCCCACCAATATGTTGATTGTATGAATGGAATTGTGTTTTTATATTCTGCCTGTGGTCAGGGAAGATTTCCTAAGGAGAGGACTCTCTATTTTGTACGTCATATTTCTGGGTGCCGGCTACATTCCAGGTACCAAACCCAGAATTTAGTAGGGGTCTTGCCCATAAGGATGCTGAATAATTATTTTGAAATGTTGGGTGAAAAATTATCACAAGTATTCTATGTCATCAAGTATTTTTCAAAATCCTGATTTTGTATTCCTGCATAATAGGATCATCTATGTTAATATAGGCATACGCCAAAATCACCTAATCATTCATATATATATGAAATTATATTTATATGTAATGAAATTCTCATGCAATTCTGCTTGAAATAATTGCTAAAGGTGAAGAGTTAGAATTTAACTTAAAAGTAACACATGTAATTTATTTAAAAATAATTTAAATTGTCTATGCTACTTTCTTTTTTTTTTTTTTAAAGGATTTTATCTATTTATTCGACAGAGAGAGATCACAAGTAGGCAGAGAGGCAGGCAGAGAGAGAGGAGGAAGCAGGCTCCCCACCAAGGAGAGAGCCCGATGCAGGGCTCGATCCCAGGACCCTGGGATCATGACCTGAACCAAAGGCAGAGGCTTTAACCCTCTGAGCCACCCAGGTGCCCTGTCTGTGCTACTTTTTAAGTTGTGATGTTTAACTGCTTTTTCCCGTATCAGAGCAATTTCTGAAGCTTAGGATTATTTTTACCTTTGTCAATTGCTACGCTCACAGTTCTTTTTGTTATTTCTTCCTTTCATTAGGTTTTTGTTCTCAGCAATTTAATGTTCCTATTGATTGGGAATTACACAGAAAACATTTAGAACAATATCACTTTGTAGTTTGGGGGAATTACATCTAACTGAGTCTTGACATGTTTCACTTATACTCAGTTATAGAAGTTTGTGCATACATTTATATCTTACAAAAGCAAATCACAAATACAACCATAAAGCTTCTAGTAATCAGGTCATAAAACATATTGTCAACCCAATTTGAAATTATGCAAGATTTCTTTAGCAACTTGACAACAAGAAAAATGACACAATTCTAACCATTTTTGCATAGGAAGAAAGAAAAATTCTCCTTTTGTGTGTGTGTGTGTGAAAATCAAATGTTTCAAAAAACAGAATTTTATAATAAGCACGTGAATTTATACACTTTTTTGGAAAAAAGAGACATGAAGCATGTAGGAAGATTTTTTTTATTGAAATCAGGTTTAAAAAAGCAGGAATATGAACTTCCTTTCCTGAATTTCCTACCCAGCATTGTAAATCCTACCTCGAGAACAACACTTTAAAAGATAAAAGAAAGTAACTTTTATTATGAATCTGTCACAACAGCTCTATAAGCTAAGTAACATTGCCCTTATTTCTCCACAGGGCTTCAGGTTTCTCAGGTTAAGTTGCTTGCTCAAGGTCACCTCACTACTCTGAGGCAGGCAAGAGCGTGCCTCAAGCTTGGTTTAGTGCTCAAGCCCCACGTTCTGTCCACTGTATCATGTTGTCTCCATGAAAACATGAGGAGAAAATGACACAGAAAATCAATAAATGAATGAATGAACTGGGATCTATAACTTAGAAAAAAATGGATTTTACTTTGTCAAAATACAATGGTTTCACTCTGTAGGATGAATTCATATTTCATTTATATTTTTACACTTTATTTTGAAATTTTGTATTTTTTTCATTAGTCTTTATTTTTCAAATTACACATTTGTCTGTATCTATTTTGTTTTCCTCCAAGCTCCATTTCTCATGAATTGTTGCATGTTATCACTTCTTGGTGAGGTTTATTTAACTAGGGATCAGTTACCCAGTTATTAAAGTCTTACGTAGGGGACATACTCACATTGTATTTTCCTTGCTCTAGAACTGAATTTTATTACATATGTCTAACTTCATATTTAAATAAATTAAATAATGAATTTAAACATTGCAATTAACTTTCTACCTTACCTTATATATTTGTGTTCTATTGCAAACAACAATTCAATTGAAACGATAAAAACAATTGGTGTATTTGGATGAGATTTTCTTTTAATTTTGAATGTGAATCCCCCATGACAAAATTATTTAGTTTTAATACTGTATTGTATAATTAGCAAAATTACAAAAATTGTATAATGTAGCAAGGTAATTATATAATAGTGCATTCGTGTGGTAACTTTACAGCAAAGCTATTATTTGTTATATCTAAGAAAATGTTCCAAATTAACTACTGAAATACATTAAGTCCATATAGCTGATACAATGTTAAATTAATGAATATAAAAAGCTGTATTATAATGTTGCCATGTGAACAAGTATTCACTACATAAATGCACACAATTTTATATGTTTATATGTGTAAATATGAATACATACATTATGCGTGTGTGTGTGTATGTATGTATGCTGAGAAAAAGAAATACCAGGAAGTTTGCATAATGCAGTATAAGAGTGCCACCTTCTGGATTTAGAACATGTAGTGACAATTTTTTATAATTCCAAAAAAATACCTGTGATTAATGATGTTCCTTGCTAGTTCTCCCTATATTTTACTATTTATATTTAAATACTGTTTTCAATGTTACCATTCATTTAGGAATTAATTTTGTGTATACAAAGATTTTCTAGATAATGCAGTAGATATAAAAATTTACTCAAGATGTAGCAATCTGTGTATCAGCAAAACTAACAAAGCTAAACCAAAGGAAAACAATGCAATTAAAATATATATTTGAGAAAAAGTGAATTCATTCATTCATTTTCTAACGTAGTAATTGATAAGTAAGCAATAAATACACTTTTCCAGTATCTTGTGCAAAATATAATAGTAAAACACATTTTCCTAATAGATTTCACTACTTTGATATTCTGTATTCATATACACCTAGATTTCCTATCAAAAGTATAAAATTAAAAAGAAAACTCAAAATTATACACATGAATGTTATCCAAATACATCTTCATTATCAGGAATGACCAGATATTATGTGAATTGAGGAAACATGTCTTGAATTTATAACTATTTCTTCTTCTCAGGCTCCTCTGACCCAACAGGAAGCTGAATCATGATGTCCTTCCTCACACAGGACCTAACATACCATAATCAGAACTTGGCTCTCTGTTTAAAATCTGACCAATTTCAATAGTCTACCAACTCATTTAGAATGGTTATAAATTATAATTGTTAATTTTAATTATACAATAAAATTTGTGGTCTTTTTTCTATTAAATAAATATCATGACTTTGGGATGGGGAATGACTGGTGGTGGTGTTAGGGGCACTATGCCTCTTGCCCATTTTCCTCTTGCCCATACTTCCTTTCTTCAGTCATTCCCCTATGTGTTTGGGTCTGTGGGATACATAGAGATTTCCCAGCACCTATAAGCTTTCTACTTAGCACACGGATAAGACTAACCCTGCATATAAATACATCAGATATGTGTAAGAATCTTAAATGTGTCAGAAGAGATATATTATTTTTTGTGGTAGGTAGTATTTTATAATATAATATAAATGTTCTTAGCCACTCTAATACTAATGCTAATTTTATGTAACCTATTTTCTAAAGGTCTCTTAACAAACTTCTAGTTCTCTCTTTGGAGGAGGATTGGGAGTTCAAGATTCATGACACCCTCTCTATTATATGTGTAAAATTGCAGTAAGACATTACTTTAAACATAGGATAATACTCTTGTCTGGATTTCTTACCCTTCAAACATTATTCATTCACTCTTAAATCCCCAAATGATAACTTCTCAAGCATATTCAACTAATGGGAATATGGAATGTATTGAAACAAAATGAAAGTGAATAATGAAACAATTCATTATAATAGAAGAGGATTTTAAACGCTGATGACTTAGAAATCTATATATAATTTAAATAATCAGAGTATTAAGGAAGACAATTCTACCAGCCTATTAATATATCAACAAGGACATATTTTGGGGCTCCTGCCTAGTTTCTGTCATACAACTCCCAAAGATATCAGCTGTCCCAAATATAAAATGAGTACTATTTGTACATAAGAGATGTGCAGCTTTTTAAGAACAGTCCTTTACTTTCTATATATAAGAGCTTAGAGATCTTTGAGCCTAATAGCAATCATGTTCAAAAATGTGTGGCAAGCTCTCTTTAGATGTACACATAGCCACCATGAAAATTAATGAGAATTAAACATACTATCAAAAGAACAACAGATTCCTTTGAATCTCTTACAAGGTTACTTTCTACAGTTTCCAAAAATGACTTATTTCAGCTGAAATTTCTTTTATAACTCTATATTCCAAAATAAATATATGGTTTAAGTAATTTGTTTAAACAGGTTTCTATATTTTGAATAGAGTGAGATAAAGCAGAGTATAAATTAGCATACAACACTAACAGTCTCATGGGAGGAGAGAATGCACTGGGGTTCTACAGACTCTCGGGTTTGCATATCTTGTAAACCAAATATATCCAGACTCACCTAGAGGATTCACTTGGTGAATCCCCTAAGGGCCTGTATGTGTGATGGACTTAGCAATCTCTTGATAAGAATCTCTTCCTAATCAAAGAGAAAGTTGAGTCTGTACTTGGTGCAGGATCAGTAAACTATGGAAGAGAAAGGGCACTTGTGATTGCAGCTGGACACGTGTTATAAGCATTATCCTTATATTGGAACTTTCAGATTCCTGTCAGCATTTCAAGAACATGGCGCTATCCTAGAAGCATATATATATATATATATATATATATATATAAAATATATATTATAAAATATATATATATATAATATATATGTATATATATATATAAAAGAAAATCATCACCAGAGTCTCTACAAACAACAAAAAGCCCAAAATTAAGCAACTTGGTAAAGAGTTAACTGTGATGATTCCTTATTGGTTGAAATGCTCAGTATCCTATTTCCTTTGGAATGGTGGAGGAAATCTCTATAGCAACCAGGACTCAATGGCTTCATTTAAAAAAAAAAAAAAAAGCCAGAAGAGCAGGGAAAGACAGATGCTGACATAGTGTCCAGGTGACTGATCACCAGCGCATGAGTGAAATCTTGAGGAATTTAAATTGCCTGCAATGTCCAAAATGCTGTGTGTGGGTTTGTACCAAGGAAATGTGGTTTAGTTGTCTTTATTGAAAATCTTGAATGACTTAGAAAAACATCAGGAAAAATAAAACCACAAGGCAATTTGAAAAATATATCACTTTAAAAGTGATCAGATCTGCAGAACATAATTTTTTGAAGTTACTAAATAATCCTAGGGCAAGACTGCTAGTTAAAGATCTCTCTGTGCTGAGTTCATTGTCATTGGAGAAAAGAAGAAAATTGCCCCTGAAAAGGTCTAAGGTTAGGGCTATAAACACAATTGAAATAATGGGAGTTCATAAACTTATACCTGAGTCTAGGAAAGTGAGGTCAGAGTCCTGACTCCCATTCCCAGGCAATTCAATAACTATGTACTCACCATCTGATTCCTTCAAAGATAGCTTTGATTATAACTCTAAGCCAAGAAACCACCACCAACAAAACAAAACAATAATCAAAGTAGGGATATTCCTCAAAAAATTCTATATGCTTTTGCCATATAGAGATGAGGTAAATTAAATTCAAGTCTAAAGCTTTAATGCCTTGACTAGATGCAAAAAACAAGATGAGTGACTTGTTTCTGTGCATTTTTGAATGATTTATATCCTAAACACACTAACTGCTGAAACAAAACTCCTGCTTTGTTCAAATGAACAAAAAAGGCTGGTCTGAGTAGTAAATACATGTTCTAAGATTTTCTAGGCCTCGTTTGTCCCTATGATTATATGGTTTGGTACATTTCCCAACTGAAAGATACTTACATACCCCTATCACCCCTACCAACAACAAATGGAGGAAGTAAATGAAGTCTAGAAAACAGTAATATAGACTGAGCAGAGGAAACACATATCTTTTACAACTCCAAAGAAAAGCTCTAATCCTCCATTCTGTAATCTTTATGGTTTCTTATTTCATATCAGAACTTCTCCTCAGGATTAGATACCTGAATATAAGTTCCCTTTAAGCCAGAACTTCTTAACCTTTTTAGCAGCATGACATAGGAAATGATAATATGATATAGAAAAGGGAAACACTATGAAGAGGATTCAGAAGTATCAATGTGAAGATTTATTAAAAATAATTACATTTATTATATTTTATATTATAATTTTTTAATTAAAGAGCAGCATTAGGGATGATATTAAATGTCGATCCCCAACATTTTTTTCCAAAAATGCTGACAGGAAACAAGCTTACTTCCATAAACATAACTTTGTACAAAATTCTGTGAATAAAGGGCTATATATATCTCTTGATCCATACTGCACTTTAAACTTTTATAAGATGCATGCTATCAATGTCTTAGAATATGAGCTGTCACATCCACACTTCTCTTTGGAGAGGGAGTAGGATGCCACACATAGATATCTTATCCTGGAGGCCAACCATCATTTCAATGCTTTCTCCAATTTCTTATAGTGTTGGCCAAACCTGTTGTCAATTAGGGGCATTACTTTCCATTTTGAGGGAGAGATTAGCAGAGGATCAGAAAATTTCTGCAAGCACAGGGGTGAGGCTACTTCACTGCTCTTTGCCATGGCTTCTATTGATCATTCTGGGACAAATGGGATAGGATTACATGATATTGATCAAAGACCTCTCTAAATGCCTCTTTAACAATGCCTCCAAAAAATCAGTGGTTTAGGATAGGAAATTAATTATCTTGAGGATAACATTTATTCTGTCAAAAATGTATTTCATATATTGTTTTTCGTATCAAATCATACTCAGTTATATTGTTCAGTATAGATGATCACATAACCTTAAGAATGGAGAATTGCAAGTCAGAGCAAACCCAAAGAGAAAAAAAAACACCTTCTCTGATTCGATGGGTATACTGGCGAACTATTTGAACAAATTCATTAACTTAGAAATCAAGATAATGAACATGTCACTTAAATATTTTGATTTAGGCAAAAGAAAATCATCAGTGATGATGTGTCTAATTAAAGATCTTTCTTGGATACTACTTCCATGATACATATATTTTCAGTTTCCTATTTAAAGAATAGAAATATCAGTCTGAATGTAAAAATCCTTCTATATACTTTACTCTCCCTCCATCCTTGAATCCTTTAGAGTTCTTTGTCAAAACCAATTTGACAGCAATTTCATTTTAATGATTTGCCTTTAGGGAATTTCTCTAAAGTATTTATCTTGGTGCATATAGAATAAAATAAATCTATTTTCCCTGTAGTCATACATCATCATTTTGCACATTATTTAATTAAATCTCATAAATAAAATAATACATGCCAAAATTATCATAAACAGTCATAGGACTAACACAACTCATTCTTGGTAAACACACACATAACACACATGCACACAAACAGCGCAAGTGCCACGACTATGAAAAAAGAACACAAAGCATTAGTTAATCCGTCATGTCTATTATGTGGAAGTAAATTATGAAAGCTTCTACTATAAAGTTTTGTCAGCAATTTAAAAATGTTCAAAAGTAAAGGTCAACACCCATTTCTAAGTAAATCTTTTATTCCTACGGAGGAATTAAAGTCTCCTAAATGAAATTTCTTCCCTCTTAAAAGAATTTGTTTCCAAAAATATTGTCTCCACTATCATCTCTTTATTCAACTTAATCCTAGCTATGATACCACACTTCTGTGTCTATAAAGAACCTAGATTGTTTTCCCCAACAGGAGCTACTCGAATCATTCTCTATAGCAATCAGGTTCATTTCTTCACTTAGCAGCTGCAAAGTTGGTTAATCTAACTCAAGTCAGTCCTGTGTCCCTACTGTTCTGAAGTTCCAGCTGGTCAATAAGATACACAAGAGCGGGCGCCTGGGTGTCTCAGTGGGTTAAGCCTCTGCCTTTGGCTCAGGTCATGATCTCAGGGTTTGGGGATGGAGTCCGTATCGGGCTCTTTGCTTGGCAGGGAACCTGCTTCCTCCGCTCTCTCCCTCTGCCTGCCCTTCTGCCTACTTGTGATCTGTCTCTGTCAAATATATAAATAAAATCTTAAAAAAAAAAAAAAGATACACAAGGGCATTTTAGCACTAGTACAACTTCCAGGATATTTAGAAAATACAATCAGTTCTCCAGAAACAAATATAAACAGCTATATCCTTTCATGATTGAGACACAAATTCCCTTAGAAAATAGCATTTCGGATGCAAAATTGAAGTGTGCAAAATCAATAGACAAGAAAATACAGTTTTAAGGTATAAAATCAGAAGTTCACATACAAATCACTTCTGCAGCTATTCAGTTACACGCATGCACACATCTTTGCCCATTACTGTTTATTCCATGTGGAAAAATTTTATAAATTGAACTTTTGGGTCCCTCCCTCACTTGTCAATTCACATGTTGAAATCCTAGCCCTCAGTGTCATGGTATTAGGAAGTGGGACCTTTGGGAGGTAATTAGGTCATAAGAGTTGTCTTCGTAACTGGGATTAGTGCCTTTTTAAAAGGGACCCTAAAGAACTGTCCCACCCTTTTACTTTCTTTCTTTTTTTAAAAAAAGATTTTATTTATTTGATAGACAGAGATTACAAGTAGTCAGAGAGTCAGTCAGAGAGAGGAGGAAGCAGGTTCTCCACTATGCAGAGAGCCCGATGTAGGGCTTGATCCTAGGACCCTGAGACCATGACCTGAGCCGAAGGCAGAGGCTTTAACCCACTGAGCCACCCAGGCGCCCCACGTCCCACCCTTTTTCAAATGTGTGAGGAAACAAAGAAAAGGAGATGGTCTGTAACCTGGAGAGTGAGAGGGGCCCTCACCATTCCCAATCATTTTGGCACCCCGATCTTAACTTCCAGCCCCCAGGACTGTAAAAAAATAAATTTCTGTTGTTTATAAGCCACCCAATTAATGCATTTTCTTATAGGAGCCTGAGCAGACAGACACATATGCTTGGTTGAGGGTCAATACTTTGACTTCATATTTCGTATTTTTTAAAAGTTCTGCAATGATTCTTAGCTCCACCTGAGAATGATTGCCTACACTTATCACCAACATACTATAGAAGAGATGTAATTGTTTGGGGGAAGGCAGTAGGGAAACACATGTAGACAAAAAAAAAAAAAAAAAGTATTCTTGGGTTCATAGTCATTAAGAAGGTGTTTCTTTGTGGCATGATTTAGAACCCGAAATAATGTGACTGAACATTTCAGTTGATAGAACTCTTCTCTCCAGTGGTTAATCCAGGTATTGTCTTCCCATTGCCTGAGGAAGATGAAATCCCCCTTCAGTGATATCTGAAACTTCTTATTGATGAAAAACTGCATGTGCCTTCTTCCTTTTTACTTTCTTTTGACTCCTGTGCTTCTGGTATTTCAATGCTGAATTGAATGAAAATTCTCAGTGTTATGGGAGAAACTTCATCACTTTCCCTCTTGTATCTCAGGAACGGGTCCTATATATTTTTCCATTTCTTAGAATTATAAAATTTCCTCAAAGAGAGTGTTGAACTAAAATTGGTGTTCTTAAAAATGTTTCATTACCCACTATCCACCAACATTTTTTTTTTCTCAAATCCCTCTAGTTCTTGGACTTTTTCAAGTTGTGAATAACTTTTACTTCTTCTATAGTGATGAAAGTTCACTTATCTTTCCATGCAATAGGATACCTTGATTGGAAAGTACTATCATATTGTATTTTCTTCCCTATTTCCTTTCTTCCATCAGTCAAATGTAACATGCATCCTCAAAATACTAGCCTGTTCCATCTCTTACATAATGAATCAATAATATTCACTGAATTTAAACATTTCTTTCTTTAAGAAAAATAATGGACTTTTCTAAGAACAAGTCTTACTTTACACCTGATGGCATTTTTCCTTGAATTTCTAATATTTCCTTTTGGAATCCCCAAACTCTATCTGTTGTTAACCTAACAGAATGTGCGGAATTTTTACTTCTCATTTTTGTTTTCCTCTAGTTCCCAGCAAACATGATTTCTATAGTCAGGGTATTTCTTACACAGACTGTTTACACTTTCTGCTTAGCCACTGTTTGCCATACTTCATTGATTTTTTTTTTTCCCCTCTCCTCAATTCAAGAAGATAACTCTGTACTCTAAAGACTCCATTTCTCTTCATTCACCAATGTAGACAGCTATAGTACTGGGTCTGAACCTACGCTTAGCACTCTGAAATACAAAACCATAATCAATGGTTATCTAATCAACAAACTGAATCCAAATTGAGAGTCTGAGAGAAACCATCAGCAGGCCATAGGATTGCTGAGAAGTTCATCCCATAATGGTCTTTTTTGTGACCCTGGATGCTCTTTTAAACAGAATAAACAGGGAGAAGATTTGTGATAGTCAATATAATACTAACTAAAGTACCTGGAATTAAGGATCCAGTGACCTAAATAAATCATGCAGGCAAACTGTGCTTCAGTGAGTGAGTTCACTCTTACCCATATAAATGCCATTGCTTTTGTAATTTGAAATCCAAAACAAAACTCTTGAAGTCCCCCATATAAAAGTCCTAGACCTGTCCCTTATCAGAATCTGCCTGCTTGGAAAACTGTCTACAAGACTTGGAACAACATTTGCAAATTGACTTCTAAACACAAAGAGGATCTCATTATTAATCCAACCTTTCTTCCTCCCTCCCTTTTTCCCTCCCTCCCTCCCTTCCTTCATTCCTTCCCTCCCTCCCTGCCTTTTTCTTACTTTCATTTATGCATTCCTTCTACAAATATTTACTGAAAAAAGACAATGCCAGAAGTATTTTTCTAATCATAACTAGGTGCTATAGTGAAAAATAGCAATAACATATATTCTACTTTCCAGTATAATGGAGATAATATTTAGCAGAGGACTATAGAAATAATTCTCTAAAATTATAGTAAGCACTAAAGGAAAAACACAGAATGAGGATTTGGGACTAACTGAATGAGAGTTCAAGCTCATAATACTAAAAATATACTAGATATTGGCAATGAGATTTTAGGTTGTTTTTTAGTTAAGTCTCCCTATTATGGGGTGTTAAGTTTATAGTGAAAACACAGTATCATGTGGGGGGCAAACTAAATTATTCAGAAACCAATTCACTGAATTTCCATGGCAGTCAGAACAAATCTGTGAAAAATTTGAAATGAATACTTAGAAGAACAGTATTTAACATAATTCTGTTATTACATAAACACCTAGAGATGCAAACTAAAATATTTAAATAATTAACTCTTTGGTTTTTTTTTTTAATTCAGCAAAGCTTAATGATTTATGGTGTATTGAATAAAGACGTGGCTTAGTCAAATCACTTTGTGCTGTATTTGAATCTGTGGTCAATAAGACATACATAACAACGTGTTAAAAAAAAATAAAGGAAGAGAGGGGCACCTGGGCGGCTCAGTGGGTTAAGCCTTTGCCTTCGGCTCAGGTCATGATCTCAGGGTCCTGGGATTGAGCCCCACATTGGAGGGGCTGCTCAGTGGAGAGCTTGCTTCCCCCTCTATCTCTCTACCTACCTCTCTGCCTACTTGTGATCTCTGTAAAATAAATAAACAAAATCTTTTAAAAAAATTAAAAATAAATAAAAAAATAAAGGAAGAGAATTTTTGCAATTCCATTTATAAAAGTTATTTTCCCAAATCTCCAGTTTGGTACCTATTTATAACATTAATATACCAAATATCATTTTTCCCCAAAATATCTTTTGAATGCAACATATTACAAATGAATATTCAAAATGAAAATAAGACAAGAGATACCCTTCAGCTAAAACTAACATTCTGTCCAGATGTCAGGATGGATTTAAACTTTTAAAGCCTGACTTAGAGTTTGACACTAATTTCCTTCAATGCCAAACTAAATTAGCCTTAAGAAGTGCAAAATGGCTAAAAATAACTGAGCATTGTATTTTTTTCTCTTACATACAAATATTTCCTTTTAGGACTAACATCTCTTCATGAGTGCTTTTTATGGGTACATATATGAAATAAAATATCTTTCATTCACCTTCTCACATGTAATGTATGAGATTTCCTGCTCAAATCTATTAATTTTACAGATGAAATTACAGTTGTAGTGGGGCTAAATGGTACAAACTGATAGTAGCTGCTTAAGGAGAAGGACTCAGAGTGTTCTATTTCAGGATAGTAACTTCTGTCTCGACAAGAGTTTGCAAATTAATAGTTTACACGTCAAATACATTTTCTAACCTGTATGCTGCATAGGTATTTAATCTAAGTAAACCCAATGTAACTTAATGCAAATCACTTTAGTGCTTCTGATTTTCCATACTAATTCTGCCCTACTAATTCTGATGTTGGTATAACAGGTCCAAAACATGATAGGTACTTGAGCATAACATAGCTTGTATTCTCCGTTTTTTTTTTTTTTAAGATTTTTTATTTCTTTGAGAGAGAGACAGAATGAGGAGTAGAGAGACTCAGAGGGAAAGAGAGAAAAAAGCAGACTCCCTGCTGAGCAGGAAGCGTTATCCTGGGCTCCATCCCAGGACCCTGGGATCATAACCTGAGCTGAAGGCAGATGCTTCACCAACTGAGCCACCCAGGTGCCCCCATATTCTCCATTTTAGTTGACTCCTTTCTCAGTCAGCAAATGTCCTATAAATAGGTTTTATGAAACTAGTGCATTGTAACTGGTATTTCTGCTCCTCTATCAAATTTAAGGCATGGTCACTTTACTCTTAGGGAATGAGCATATTTGATTTGCATTTAAATTCTATTCAACATTCCTAGTGTACCTAAGTGCTATAGAATCAGGAAAGCTAAAATCTGTATTTCCTATGTAGCATTTACTGTAGTTAAATTGTGCTTTTGGTTTAGGGACTCAGGTACCTTTATTTAAATTTGGGAATGGTTAGTGAAGCGGAGGTGTTGTTAGTGTTGATTTTGTTATTTCCACATTTTTTTTTTCTGGCAAACCCAAGTCATACAAGTTTTGTCCCCTCAGTAACTTTATCAAAAGATCCAATGTCCAGATATAATTTTTAGGATTTCAACAGGCTGGGTGAAAGCGTTCATACTGTACATGTGGATCATGGTAAGTACTGAGTGGTTTTGAAGTCAGCAGGGGCTTTGGGATTATGGAGGCTTTCTTCTGATAGCAGTTGCTAAGTGATTCTAGAACCATTATACAGTATAGTTTGAAGTCATTCTACGTGTCCAAACTGAAAGTGTAGTTGCTTCGACCCTCCCATGTTTCTTTGGACCACTTAATTCTCTGAAAAAAAATATTCCCCTGCCTAAACTGGTAACCAAGAAGGTATTCACTTTCCCCTCAGCTTGACTAAACTTAACACTTCCTCCTCATTCTAGGCTTCTGGCTTCCCTTTTCTTAGTACATTTACCTTAGAAAACTTATAATTGTAATTTCTTTTTCTGCCTCTTTGAGATACAAATCTTTCTGTTAATCTGTATCTAGAAATCATACTGACATTGTTTATAAATGTGCTTCGAGGGAAAATCAGAGACAATGATAATATTGTAATATTTATCAATCAAATTTCTTTCTAAGTGTGTTATGTCATAACAATATTAAAACAAGGTTAAATAATAGGGATGATAAGTTCTTGTCCTGATTGTGACTTGAAGCTATGCTTTAAAGCATTAAAGCAGGATTCCAGCTACTAACATGTACTTTGATATACTTATATATTGTGAAATGATTACCTCATGCAACCTAATTATTATATTCATAACCTCACATAGTTACCTTTGTGTGTGTGGTGAGAGCACTTGAGATCTACTTTCTTAGCAAATTTCAAGAATATAACACGTTGTTATTAACTATAGTCACTATGATGTACATTAGATCACTATAATCTCTTCATTTATAACTGATAGTTTATACTCTTTCATCAAAACCTCTTTTCCCTCCATTCTAGCCTATTGTAACTACCATCCTTATCACTGTTACTAGCAGTTGAACTTCTAAAAATTTTTTTAAAAGATTTGACACATATGTGAGATCAGACAATATTTGTCTTTCTGTGTCTGGCTTATTTCACTTACCATAACGTCCTCCAGATTCATCAACGTAGTTCTTTTTCTCTTCTTAAAGATTTTTAAAATTTAGTTATTTGAGAGAAAGAGTGAGCAGGGGGAGGGGCAGAGGAAGAAGGACAAGCAGGCTCCCCAAGAGGCAGGGAGACAGACACCAGGCTCAATCCCAGGATCCTGAGATCATGCCCTAAGCCAAAGTCAGACACTTAACCAACTGGGCCACCTAGGCACCCCCATCAATGTTTTTAAATGGCAGCCCTGCTTTCCTTAATTAAGACTGAATAATATGACATTGTCCATATATATAGCAGAAATTTAAAATTAAGCAAAAGTGAGAGTTTTCTATTCATGACAGATTTCTGATCTCAAAGTCTCTTAACAGCAACTTTTTTGATCAGTGCTGTGTTTGTTTGGTTTTGGAGCCTGTGTCTTCTTGATTGTTGAAGACATAGTGTGTCTTTAGTCCTGACCATAAGATATGGCTTGACATTCACTGGAATCCACTTCTGTCCATCCAGTGACCTTATAAATTATTTAATTCATTGTAATAAAATGTATCCTGCTTTAAAACTTAATGGAATGGATTCTGTTCTACACTTCTGAATTTTGACCAATTTTGTACTTTTCCCAAAATATATGGACTTAAATTTCTCTCAGTAAACTTTTCTACTTCTCTGTTGAGCAGTTGTGTACATCATTTTGTATGGTTATTTTTAATAATGTAATATTTTGTGCCATTTTAAATATTATTTTTCAAATTTGTCTATTTTTGTTGCTAATATTTAGAAATATAAATAGTAACTGTATTTTGTCACCTTCCTATATTCATTCATAAATTTACTTTTTTCTTTTGGGTTTCCAAAATACACAATCATGACCCTATGATAGTGAGATTTGTTTCTTTCCAATCCTTTCTTTATTTCCAATCCTTCTTTTTTTCCCAATTCCTTCCTTCCAAATCTTCCTTCCTTCCTTTCTCCCTTATTCCTCCCTCTCTCCATTCCTCCCTCTTTTCTTCCCTCTATTCTTCCTTCACTCCTTGTCCTCTCTATTTTTAAAACGATTTTATTTATTTATTTGAGAGAGAGAGAGCAGGAGCAAGGGGGGAGGCAGAGAGATAGGGAGAAGTGGACTCCCCATTGAGCAGGGACCCTGATGTGGGGCTCAATCCAAGGACCCCCAGATCATGACCTGAGCTGAAGGCAGACACTTAATGGACTGAGCCACCCTCCCTTTCTTTATTTTTCATCTCTCTCTTTCTTCCTTTCTCATATCTTTTGCGCAGGTTAACAATTTATCTCAGTGGTGGTACTGCGCAGAGTTGTTTTCTTTTTGTCTTAGGGGAAAGCTTTCAATATTTATCACTAAGTATACTAACTGATGCAGAAAGTTCCTGTTGACATCTTTATTATATAACATTATATATATGACAATATAGCATTTTTGTTATACTTTCTTCTTACTAACTTAAAAAATCTAGATAGGTAGGTAGGTAGATAGACTGAAGAGTAAATATATTGCAGATATCTTTTTCAGACAGTGTCTGACTATTCACTTTCTTGAGGTATCTTTTGAAGAAGTAAATTTCATAATGCTCATGAAGTCCAATATATAAATTTTTAATTTATGTGTTTATGTCCTTAGCAGTTTTTTATGTCCTGCTTAAAAGAAATCTGTTTATGCCAAATTTAAGAAAATATTCTTCTACCTACACCTTATTTTATCTTTTACTTTGAGTTTATGCTGGAGTAAAAAAGAAGTTAAAGTAATTGGACTGTGACCTATTTTTTCTTAGAGTTACCAAGTGAATATCACAGAAGAAACATAAGAAACAAAGTGATCTGGTCTAATCACACTGAACAGGATAACAAATTGTCTTTGTTTGTGTAACTATAATAAATGTACTATAGGCGTAGTGGCCTAAACAACAAACATTTATTTCTCACAGTTCTGGAGGCTGGCAAATCCCAGATTAAGGTGCTAACAGTATCAGTGTCTGGTGAGAACCCATTCCCTTGTTCAGTAACAAATATCCTCTCATGATGACCTTACAGGGTGGAAGACGCTAGGAAGCTTTCTGGAGTTTCTATTATAAGCACACCAATCCCCTTCATGGTGGCTCCACCCTCATGAACTAATACCTTCCCAAAGGCCTCATTGACAAATATTAACACATTTGGCATTAGGCTTCAACATATGAATTTCAGGGAGACACAAACATTCAGTATACAGCTGTAACACTCACATAAATGAAATTATGATATTATGATATTTAATTGAAGAAGGTCCCTTTCTTTGGAATGTCATTAGGCATTCCTGGTTATAGGTTGGTTTTAGTAAATTAATACAGAAGGTATGGACCCATGAGACAGGATTTTTAAAATATCATATATTTTGGTGTATTAAGTGGAGATATTTTATAAACTAGATGCTCCCTAATAAGAGATAATAATCTAAGGACCACAGTTTATGTACCATTTACTCTGAACCAGAGAGAATGCATATCTTATCTAAGAAAAAAGGACCTTGGAGGTTGCCTTCAGCATCCAGACCTGGATTCAGTGTCCATACCTCCTCTGTGTCTCTTGTTTCTTTTTCTTTTTTCTTTTTCTTTTCTTTCTTTCTTTCTTTCTCTTTTTTTTTTTTTTTTTTTTTTTTGATTATTAGTAGATATATACTGGGTAAGATCTCTTATTTGTATTAGTCCAATTTCAAATTTCAACTCTTTGGATTAACTCAATGTTTCCTCTCACATTAAATTTTGTGTGAGCTATGACGTAAGAGCCAACATTCATTTTTTTCCAGATAATTACCCTGTCAATAAAGCACCAGCTATTCAAAAGAACATCTTTTTTTCTGTTACTATTTCGCTGCAGCACATTTGTTATTGTAGTTTAGATGACCATATTTTCTATTATTTCCATTAACCTGTATTTTCATCCTTACACCAACATCATATCCCTTTTATTATTGTGAATTCACAGTGAGGCTTTATATTGATAGTATAAACACTCCAGCTTTGATTGTTTTCTTCCGGATTATTTTGACTCTTTGGTATTCTTTGCAATTCTACATACATTTTAGAATAATCTTCTCAGTCTCCCCAAATGGAAGGAAGGAAGGGAGGAAGGAAGGGGAAAGGGAAAGGGAAGGGAAGGGAAGGGAAGGGAAGGGAAGGGAAGGGAAGGGAAGGGATAGGGAGGGAAGGAAAGGAAGGAAAGGAAGGGAAAGGAAAGGAGAAAAGGAAGAAAGAAAGGAGGAAAAGAGGGAAAAAAGAGAGAATGGAAGATTCTGTGATCCTTACATTTTAACTGAAACTGCACTAAATTTCTAATCAAGATTGGAAATTGATATTTAAACAATACTGTCTTTCATTTATAAATATGATATAACCTTCTATTTGTTTGATCAATTAATCTCTACAATGGTTTGAAATTCAATGTGTGAGTTTTCATATATAGTGAGATTTCTTGGTATAATATTGATGTTCTACAATATTATTGTAAGTGACGTTTGTTTTTTAATTTATGGTTGGTGATACATAGAGAGACAATTAATATGTATATATTTATTTGTACCAGTGATCTTGCTTTACTTATTTATTAACTCTAATTGTATATCCTTTTAGATTTTCATCTTCCATCATGTTATCTGTGATGATACTTTTATATGTCCTGTACCAATCTTTATACAATTTATTTCTCCATAATATATACATTTTTTCCATTGGCAAAGGCATGTAGTACAATGTTCAACAGAAGTGGCCATAGTGGACATTGCTGATATAAACATTCGGGTGCACGTGCCCCTTTGGATCACCACGTTTACCCGAATGTTTATAGCAGCAATGTCCACAACAGCCAAACTACGGAAAGAACCTAGATGTCCATCAACAGATGAATGGATAAAGAAGATGTGGTACATATATACAATGGAATACTATGCAGCCATCAAAAGAAATGAAATCTTGCCATTTGCAACAACGTGGATGGAACTAGAGGGTATTATGCTTAGTGAAATAAGTCAATCAGAGAAAGACAACTATCATATGATCTCCCTGATATGAGGAAGTGGAGATGCAACGTGGGGGGTTTGGGGGGTAGAAAAAGAATAAATGACACAAGATGGGATTGGGAGGGAGACAAGCCATAAGAGACTCTTAATGTCACAAAACAAACTGAGGGGGTTGAGGGTGAGGGGGTTAGGGAGAGGGTGGTGGGGTTATGAACATTGGGGAGGGTGTGTGCTATGATGAGTGCTGTGAAGTATGTAAGCCTGATGATTCACAGACCTGTACCCCTGGGGCTAATACATTATGTGTTTATAAAAAAATAATAAAAAATTAAAAAAAAAAGAAAAGGCCATAGTAACATTTTTTATTTTGTTCCCAAAACTAGAGGAAAAACATACAATATTTTGCCACTAAATATGGTGTTGTACAAAAACTACTTTTACTTTTGTTGAAATACTAATTATAAAATTAAGCAAATTCTATTATATTTCATTTAGTTAGAATTTTCAATGTCAGTGAATATAAAATTCTATATTTTTCTATCAATTGAGATGATTATAAATTTTTGTTTTCTCCCTTTGTCTGCTAACATGGTGTGCACTGTTTTTCAAATATCAATTCAATCATTATTCAAACTTTCTTGTCATTTTCTTAGATAATTTTGATTTTGAAGTTATTCTGGGCTCATAAAATGAGTTGAAAAGTGATCTTTCATTTATTTCTTTCCAAAAACTTGGTGTAATATTAATAATATTCCTTCCTTAAGTGTTTAAAATTAACAAATAAAGGCATTTGAGTTTACAGCCATCAAAAAGAATGAAATCTTGCCTTATACAAGAACATGAATGGACCTAGAATGTATTTTGACAAGCAAAATAAGTCCATTAAAGAGAGACAAATGCCATATGATTTCACTCATATGTATAACTTAGGAAACAAAACAGATGAACATCAAAGGGGAAAAAAAGACTCTTTAGAGATTCTTATGAGACTCTTAAATATAGAGAACCAACTGAGGGTTGCAGAATGGGAGGGCATTTAAGTTAAGTAGGGCATTTGTGATGACCACTGGGTGTCATATGTAAATGATGAATCACTAAATTCAACTCTTGAAACCAATATTACACACTATATTAATTAAATAAAATGTAAATAAAAAATTGATACAAAAAAACCCCACAGGAGTTTAGAACTATCTTAGTGAAAGAGTCCTTAATCATGGATTCAACTATTTTAAAAACTATAGGGTGGGGTGCCTGGGTGGCTCAGTGGGTTAAGCCTCAGCCTTCGGCTCGGGTCATGATCTCGGGGTCCTGGGATCGAGCCCCACTTCAGGCTCTCTGCTCGGTGGGGAGCGTGCTTCCCCCTCTCTCCCTGCCTGCCTCTCTGCCTACTTGTGATCTCTTTCTCTCTTTCAAATAAATAAATAAAATCTTTAAAAAACCCAACAGCTATAGAGCAATGCAAATATTTTATATCTCTTTTGTATTGGTTGTAATAAATCACGATTTCCAAGAAATTTTTCCATTTCATCTAAATTTTCAAACTTATTAAAAATGCATACTATCCTTCTATTATTTCTTTAATGTGTGTAAGATCTACAGTGATGACTTATTTCATTTCTGGTATAGGTAACATATGTTTTTTCATTGATCAGCCTGTGTTTGCCATTTAAAAATTTTCTTAAAGGTCCAATACTTGGGCTTGTGAAATTCTTTGACTTTTTACTGATGAATGCTTTTAAGTACAATTTCCAGCTTTTTACTAGGATTTTGAGAAGAATCTTGACATCACTGAAATTCAATGATTCTTATTTCTTAATGCATTACTTATTTTTTTATTTAATTTTGTTTTTTCAGTGTTCTAAGATTAATTGTTTATGCACCACACCCAGTGCTCCATGCAATATGTGCCCTCCTTAATACCCACCACCAGGGTCACCTATCCCCCAACCCCCTCCAAAACCCTCAGTTTGTTTCTCAGAGTCCACAGTCTCTCATGCTTCATCTCCCCCTCCAATTTCCCCCAATTCACTTTTCCTTTCCTTCTCCTAATGCTCTCCATGTTTCCTTATGCTCCACAAGTAACTGAAACTATGTGATAATTGACTCTCTCTGCTTGACTTATTTCACTCAGCATAATCTCCTACAGTCCCGTCCATGTTGACACAAAAGTTGGATGTTTATCCTTTCTGATGGAGGCATAATATTCCATTGTATATATGGACCATATCTTCTTTATCTGTTCGTCTGTAGAAGGGCATCTCATCTCTTTCCACAGTTTGGCGACTGTGACCATTGCTGCTATGAACATTGGGGGTACAGATGACCCTTCTTTTCACTACATATGTATCTTTGGGGTAAATACCCAGCAGTGCAATTGCAGGGTCATAGAGTAGCTCTATTTTTAATTTTTTGAAGAATCTCCACACTGTTTTCAAAAGTGGCTGCACCAACTTGCATTCCCACCAACAGTGTAAGAGCGTTCTCATTTCCCCACATCCTCTCCAACACTTGATGTTTACTGTCTTGTCAATTTTGGCCATTCTGATTGGTGTAAGGTGGTATCTCAATGTGGTTTTGATTTGAATCTCCCTGATGGCTGATGATGATGAACATTTTTTCATGTGTCTGTTAGCCATTTGTATGTCTTCTTTGGAGAAGCATCTGTTCATGTATTCTGCCCATTTTTTGGTGTGATTATCTGTTTTTTGAGGGTTGAGTTTGAGGAGTTCTTTATAGATCTTGAATATCAGCCCTTTGTCTGTAGTGGCATTTGCGAATATCTTCTCCCATTCCATGGGTTGCCTCTTTATTTTGTTGACTGCTTCCTTTGCTGTGCAGAAGCTTTTAATGTCGATGAAGTCCCAAAGTTCATTTTCCTTTTTGTTTCCTTTGTCTTTGGAGACATGTCTTGAAAGAAGTTGCTGTGGCCAATGTCGAAGAGGTTACTGCCTATGTTCTCTTCTAGGATTTTAATAGATTCCTGCCTCACGTTGAGATCTTTTATCCATTTCAAGTTTATCTTTGTGTATAGTCTAAGAGAATGGTCGTGTTTCATTCTTCTATACATATCTGTCCAATTTTCCCAGCATCATTTATTGAAGAGACTTTTTTCCACTGTATATTTTTTTTCTGCCTTGTCGAAGATTATTTGACAATAGAGTTGAGAGTCCATATCTGGACTCTCTACTTTGGTCCACTGGTCTATGTGTCTGTTTTTGTGCCAGTACCATACTGTCCTGGTGATCAGAGCTTTGTAGTAAAGCTTGAAATTAGGTAATGCCCTCAGTTTTGTTTTTCGTTTCCAACATTTCCTTAGAAGTTCAGGGTCTTTTCTTCTTCCATACAAATTTTAGGATTATTTGTTCCAGCACTTCGAAAAATTTTGATTGGGATGGCATTGAAAATATAGATCGTTCTGGGAAATATAGACACTTTAACAATATTTATTCTTCCGATTCATGAGCATGGAATGCTTTTCCATCTTTTTGTGTCTTCAATATCTTTCATGAGTTGTTCAGTAGTTCCTCGAGTACAGACCCTTTACCTTTTTGGTTAGGTTTATTCCCAGGTATCTTATGGTTTTTTAATGCATTACTTATTTTCTAATCCTCAAACACTGAAACACCATACACATTTTAGCTCTTTTTTCTTCTTCCTTATTTTTTAAAAGATTTTATTTATTTATTTGACAGACAGAGATCACAAGTAGTCAGAGAGGCAGGCAGGGAGAAAGAAGAGGAAGCAGGCTCTCTGCAGAGCAGAGAGCCTGATGCAGGGTTTGATCCCAGGACCCTGGGATCAGGACCTGGGCTGAAGGTAGAGGCTTTACCCCACTGAGCCACCCAGGTGCCCCACTTCTTCCCTATTTTTAAAGATATTACATTATATATTTAAATTCTACATAAATATTACGATTCAGAAGACATCATCATTATAATTATTAATAATATTATAAATATAATAATAATACCATTGTAGCAGTAGGTCAACATTCATTTAAATCATGTACATTACTTCTTTGGCCTGACCATGGTTTATTTCCTTTCAGATACTTTCTGTATCTCCATCTACAAATATTTTCCTTGTACTTCAAGTATTTTTTTTGAATAGTTGTTTTAGCACAAATGTAACAATCAAAGTCTATTCATCTGAAAATATGTTTATTTCAATTTGTGTTTTAAAGAATTCCTAAGTATAGATTTCTAAGTTGGAAGTTACTAATAACAGCAATTTAAAATTATATTTCATTGTTTTGTAACTTCCCTTAAAAGTAACATAATTTTTGGTTAAAGGTAGGAGTGGCCAAATTAGAGGTCATGGCTAAAACAACCTATCATAGGAGTTTTACTACTATGGAATTTTAATTCATTTAGTTATTTTTATGTCGCAGCTTTCCAAATTCTTTACAAACATGGATTTGGCATTTTTTTTCTTTTTATTATCCTACTTTTTGTGCAGTGGACAATAGCAACTATGCTATGTTTGAAAGAAGACATTCTAATTTGTTTCGTAAGTTTTGTTTTCATTGCAATTCAAATAGGCATATTCAGCCATATACGGCTATAGAAGGTAAATAGCACAGTCTCAAGATGCTAGAGAAATGATGGCTACTCATTAAACATAGTAGATGCTTGTATTAATATATAACCTTCCCAATAATGATTCCTTACTAAGTGTTAAAACTTTAAAAAAATTACTAACATAGACATTTTGAACAATAGATTGGACTAGAAAATTTCTATTTTAAGACAATTTTCTTATATTATTCTAAATTGATACCAATTATTCTCTAACAGCTGTAAGAAATAACTACACATCTAATACTTATGTAGAGCATGCCCTAAAACCATAATTACTGTCACATATGTTATCCACCTGATTAGTTTTGTTTTTATTGAAATAATAGACATAAAATATTAGTTTCATGTGTACCTTGTGCTTTGACATTTATATACACTGAAAATGATCACCATAAGTCTAGTTACCATCTGTCACTATACAAAGTTAATACAATATTATTGTCTATAATCCGCTTTGCTGTACATTACGATCCCTTGACTTATTTTATAACTGTAATTTTGTACTCCTTGATCCTCCTTACCCATTTCATCCACCTACAAACCCCTTCTCCTCTGGCAACTATGTTTGTTCTCTGAATCTCTTAGTTTGGTTTTGATTGTTTTTTGTTTGCTCATTCAATTTTTTAGATTCCATATATAGGTGAAACATACAGTAGTTGTCTTTCTCTGTCTGGCTTACTTCACTTAGCATAATATCCTCCAAATACATGTTGTTGTTACAAACGGTAGGATCTTGTTTTTTATGGCTGAATGGTATTCTGTGTTATGCATATAAATTCATATATATATATATACACACACACACACACATACATACTATATATATATCATCATCTGTGTTATTATATATTATATATTGTGTTATATATATTCATATATGTGTGATACATATAAATTCATATATATACACAATATATTTGTATATATACAATATATATCCACTGCATATATACATAATATATGTTGTGTATATATATATGAATTTATATGTATATTATATATAATATATATAAGTACAAATATATTAGTGCCAAATTGTACATTTATAGGTAGTAACTTTGTTCACTGTGAAACATACACATATGTATTTGAAATACCAACTCATAAATACCACAAAATAAAACTAAATGAGGCTTGATGTAGTTGTAGTAAAATATCCTTTGCCATAATTACAGATACATAATTATGGCTTTCAATTACAGATATTATATGTCTATGACACAGTTATTAATTTTGTCATTTCAGTTTCCTCAAATTGCTTTTTCCTCAAATTGCTTTTTCCTCAAATTGCTTTTATGTTATAGAATGGAAAATATTTTAGAATCTATGCATACTTAATTTTTATACACACTTTTTTCGAAGCTGGAATCTTTTACCTTCTGTGCTGACTAGAAAACTGTTAACTACATATATTTTGACTTTTGGGGAAACAAACTATACTGAAGTGAATCACATGCTATAGCAGTAAGATTTCTTTTCTAAAAAGTTCTTAAAATATAAATTAACTATTGCCATTTGTAATCCATTCTTATCCTCTTCTCAGTTATCTTTCTTGTTTTAGAAGAACTTACTTTTATTCTGTAATCATTTGATTAATAAAATGCTATTTTAATAAAAATGTCTACTATGTGTTAAATCTGTGATAGAAAAAAGAGAAAATTTTCACTCTCATTAAGGATTCCAATACATAATGAAAGAAATACACACTGATTTTAATTTTTCCATTTAAGAATATTTGTTATTGAATCATCTAGTTTTGTGTTGCACTTGAAAAAGTAGAATTAAATGTATAATTTTTACACATTGCTATTTATTTTCATCAAAGTTGAAATTAGCACAAACTATGTAGAAAACAAACCTTTCAAGTTATAATTGGCCTAATCACAAATCCATTTATCTTCAAATATAAAAATAGACAACTTTCTCCAATATATAAAAGTATTACTAATGAATCAAAACTATGAATTTTAGAGTAAGAAAAATATGATTGAAGATTAAAAACCAACATCTTAATCAACATTATTTCTTTAACTAAATGAAGGGCAATTTAAAATTAATTTCCTTTCTTTAATTAACTAGTCAGGAATATGTTTGATTAATGTAATTGCTTCTGAACTGATAATTTTGCACTTAAAAGTGGAATGTTGATTTTTAAGGTTATATCAACTTTAAAATATTATAAAGAGGCTTATTTGGGCTATTTAGTAATGGCATGGTCTAACTACAAATGATCCAAATAGCTTGTTTTAAAAGACTATTTATGTCACTTGTTTGTTTTATTTTTAGAATTAATTACAAATTTACATGTTATTAATTTTTACTTGTATTGTCTGTTATTCTCCACCTACATCCAGCACTCTGAATGCATGAACTTAGTCCATTGTGCTTATTGCTGTACCTTATAACATTTCCTGGCATGGTATATATTAAATTATTTTTTATGGAAGTAAAGAAGAAAGAAAGGAAGGAAAGAAGGAAGAAAGAAAAGAAGGAAGGGTATAAGGATTGGAGAATTCTATTACTAGCAAGGATGAAGGAATAAATGTCACTAAAATCCTTAATATTAAGGCCAGAAAATTATAACTGTACAGAATGTCACATTATTGATAAATACATAGTTAAGAGCATAGCAGGAATCCAAGTTATTAAGCCAAAGAGTTGATCTTAGTTGATAACATGGAATTTCAAGATTAAAAAAAATCAGGAATACAAATTCAGAAGGCAAAGACCAAAGAGTTAGCAATCCTGGAAAAGTATTGTATGTACCAACCAAAGCACTGATGTGTACAAAGATTTGGAATTCCAATAGCCAGGCAACATCCAAGAATTGGATTCTTATCGTGTACTATAGTATTCAACCACGTTCTTACCAAACTATCTTAGATTTGACCTTTCCATTTTTTTATTCCTTATGACTTTAAATTCACCTTTATATCTAATTTTCTAAAATTCCTTTTATTTTGATCTTCTAATTTCCTCCAGGAACAAACTTCTAATTCTCCCTTCTGTTGCATTATGCTACACCGATGCAGGCAAAAACACACAAACACTCTTCAAATGGCTCTTTCCATTGGATATTTTCTTTGCAAAAAGTTGGATTTTACCCAACAAACTTACATTGTTTACCCACTCAGTATCATGCAAGGTGGAAATTAAAACGTATTAATTTTTTCTCTCTTCTTTATTTTTGAAAGATTTTACTTATTTGAGAGAGAGACAGAGATAGGAAGAGAAAACAGGAGCTGGAAGGACAGGGAGATGCAGACTCCCCTATGAGCAGGGGAGCCTGACATGGGGACATGGGGCTTGATCCCCAGACTTTGGGATCATGACCAGAGCCAAAGGCAGAAGCTTAACTGACTAAACCACCCAGGTACCCCTTAATTTTCTTAAAAAAAAAAAAAACAACAACAAAAAAACAGTACTTCCAGCTAAGTAGTACATTGTGAAAATGATATTTTAATAATTATGCATATTCAAGACATAGAAATTCGCTCTATAAAAACACCCTGTACTTCTCTACTTATACTTTTCCTGGGATTCTTACTTATTTTTAAATAAAAACAAAAATTATGCTTATACTAAAGAACTGGTACAAGTCAAAATATAAATGTTAATCTGTAACTAATTCATTATTTAGTTACTTTGTGTTTCTAATTATGTCCAAGTGGTTTCAAGCAGTATTCATATGCAAAGCAAAACATGTGGGTTCATGGGTGGCTCCAGTGAGTTAAACCTTTGCCTTCAGCTTGGGTCATGATCCTAGGGTCCTGGGACTGACCCCACGTTGGGCTCTCTGCTTGGTGGGGAGCCTGCTTACCCCCCTCTGCCTGCTTCCCCCTCTCTCTCCCTGCCTCTCTGCCTCTCTGTGGAAGGCAGGCATCCCTGGGTTTACTTAATTTTGAAGCAAATATTCATTTCTAGCAGAATGACATATTTTTGACAACTGAGTGTGTATTTCAAATTGCAGTTAAAATTTCATTTAACACACTTTGACTCAGTCACTCACATATACTTTGTGTTCATGTTTGATTTTTTCTTCCTTATTTATATTTATCTTTGTTAACTTTATCCTTACTCCTTTTGTGATTATATTTAGATATTTTTTATGGGGCCAAATTCAGCATTTGCTTTCATTTCATTTTTCTCTATTTTGTCTAAAATTTATTAATTTATGCATTTTTATATCTTTTCACATGCCACTGATTTGGAGTATATACTTCTTGTTTTTATTTTGCCAGCATTTATTTTCCTTTTCATTTTGTGGAAATAAACACCATTTTTCTTTATTTTTTCATTATTTTTTAAAATAAGCTCCATGCCCAACATGGCAAGAAACAACAAATGTTGTAGAGGATGTGGAGAAAGGGGAATCTTCTTAACACTGTTGGTGAGAATGCAAGTTAGAAACACTTTGGAAAATAGTGTGGAGATTTCTCAAAAAATTAAAAATAGAGCTACTCTGTGACCCAGCAATTGCACTTCTGAGTATTTACCCAAAAGATACAGATGTAGTGAGAAGAAGAACAATATTTACCCCAATGTTCAGAGCAGCAACATCCACAATAGCTAAACTGTGGAAAGAGCCATGTTGCCCTTCAATGGATGAATGGATAAAGAAGATGTTGTTCATATATACAATGGAATATTACTCAGTCATCAGAAAGGATGAATACCCAACTTTTGCATCAACATGGATGGGACTAGAGGAGATTATGCTGAGTGAAATAAGTCAAGCAGAGATAGTCAATTACCATATGGTTTCACTTACTTGTGGAACATAAGGAATAACATGGAGGACCTTAGGAGAAGGAAGGGAAAAGTGAAGGGGGGGGGGAAATTGGAGGGGAAGATGAACCATGAGAGACTGTGGACTCCAAAACAAACTGAGATTTTTAGAGGGGAGGAGGATGGAGGGATGGATGAATGTTGGGTGGGTACTAAGGAAGGCACATATTGCATGGAGCACTGAGTGTTATATGTAAACAATGAATCTTGGAACACTACATCAAAAACTAAGGATGTAGTGGATGGCAACTAACATAACATAATAAAAATAATTAATTAATTAATAAGCTCCATGCCTGACATGGGGGTTGAACTCACAACCCTGAGATCAAGAGTCACATGCTCTACTGACTGAGCCAGCTAGGCACCCCTAAACACCAATTTTTCTAATTAAAAATGGAACAATATCTATTCAGGGACTTATCCAGACTAGCGAGTAAGTACAGTTGATAAAATTTATTGAGTATTCAATACATATCATAGTCTGCTACAGCATTAATTCAACTGACCTTGAAAGAAATCTTACAAAAAGAGTTCCTGCTATATCCTTATGTTGTAGATGTTGTAACTGAAACACAAAACAAGTGAGCATTTTAAGGAGAAATTTATATCCTTCCTTTTAAGGATGAATTGTACATAAGATATAATACAAAACACTGGCCAAGCTCTGTTTGAATTCATACCACTTGCGTTCTGTTCCAGCCACAGACATTTTTATTTTTGCTATTTCTAGCAAATACCTTGATCATTTTTGCCTTAGATACTTTGCATGTATCTGTTTAGAAAGTCTGTACCAGGTTTGTTTTTGTTCTTCATAGATGGCTCCTCTTCATCAGAGAATTCTTCCTGTTTGTTCGAGAACAAATAAGTCTGTTTCGCTTACAACAGTGTGATGATGTGATTAAATCTATTTAGTGGCAGACTGCCAGATCTGAAAACTAATTATGCAGTTTAGTAACATCAAAATCTTAACACAGTAATCTACCTTTTGTTTCTCATTTTCTATAAACTGTAGTTAATACCTAAATACAATTGACTAGAATATTTTAAAGATTAGGTACAGTAAAGCACTTAGAAGATGGCTTGGCACAAAGGAATCACTCAGAAAATTTTATCAAGATGCATTTTTTATTCAAGATGTACATTCTTGGGATGCCTGGGTGGCTCAGTTGGTTAAGCGTCTGCCTTCGGCTCAGGTCATGATCCCAGCGTCCTGGGATGGAGTCCCACATCTGGCTCCTTGCTCAGCAGGGAGCCTGCTTCTCCCTCTGCCACTCTGTCTGTGTGCTCGCTCTCTTTCTCTCTCTCTCTCTCTCTCTGACAAATAAATAAATAAAATATTTTAAAAAAGTACATTCTTAAAAAATGATGCATATTCTTTACTGTGCAAAATGTCTTCTCCCATTTTTCTCTTTGTCTAAAAGAAAATAATAGAAGTAGAGGATTCTAGAGATTTGAAGTCTATGTTCAGTTGTATTGAAAAACAGAGTTTTCCTCTATAAAATGGAATATAAATATTTCTAGTTTCCTAATCCATTAGGTTATTATAAATCTAAAATTATACCATTTATAAATCTCATTGTTTTTAAATAAGAGGAGAAATAGAGGAATAGATACCACATTTTCTTTAGCCTTAAATATATTTAATGGAAATCCAATATTTTATGGCTATTTTATTTTGCATGTTTTACTTGACCAGTTACTAATAAACAAAACAACATAACAGACTGAAAATATTTCAGAGACTCTTTGACCTCTTTGGCATTTAATATGCAGGTTACTCAATGGCTTAGGATGTAATTAATTGTCCCTTCCAAAACTCCTTCTAAAGTGGGTTGTGATATCTGTGAATAACAGATTATACTACACATGAGAATTTTGCATCTATAACTTCAGTTACCTCTTCAATTAATTTGAAGTTATGCAAGTTGTTCTAATATATACTTTCATGGGAGAGGAAATTTTCACCAAGGATTATGATATATTGATGTCCTCTCTCCACTACTACTTCCTTAGGGATTTCCAGGTTGTAACTGCTCTTTTTTTTTTCTTTTTAAGATTTTTATTTATTTATTTGACTAAATGAGACACAGTGAGAGAGGGAACACAAGCAGGGGGAGAGGTAGAGGGAGAAGCAGGCTTCCCATAGAGGAGGGAGCCTGATGTGGGGCTGATCCCAGGACCCCAGGATCATGACCTGAGCCAAAAAGACAGACGCTTAAGCTTAACCAACTGAGCAATTAAGGCACCCCCACTGTTTTTGTTTGTTTGTTTTAACTAGAAATCAATTATACAATATTGTCCTTTGTAACTCAATTATTTAAAAATTTCTGCAGATGTTTTAGTTTTATAAGCATTCTATAATAATTCCTTCAAATATAAAGAAATTAAGTCTTATAAATGACTTATTTTCAATAGCCTAATAAATAGATCAAATTGTTTAACAGTGATTATAACAAGTAATTATGTAATGAGAAATTGCTAAATAATTATCATAGTCTAACTCGCATACAATTTTACACATCAAGTACATAATGCCAAGTAAGAACTGATTCCTCATAAATTCATTGTTTAAAGAATCATTGCACCTTTACTTTTAATCATTAAAAAGATAACATAGAGGACATTAGGATAAGGAAAGGAAGAATGAATTGGGGGAAATCAGAAGGGGAGATGAACCATGAGAGACTGTGGATTCTGAGAAACAAACTGAGGGTTTTGGAAGGGGGTTGGGTAAACCTAGTGGTGGGTATTAAGGAGGGCATGTAGTGCATGGAGCACTGGGTGTGGTGCATAAGCAATGAATTTTGGAACACTGAAAAAATAAAATTTCAAAAAAATCACAAAAAGAAAAAAATAGATAAAAACAATGTTATCTGAAACATTAAAAATTCAAATGTTAAATGGTTACATTTCTGCAAAATGCATTCTAAAAACTAGAAATACTTCCAAATCATTGATGAAGGCATACATCTCATTTCACAGTAGCTATAGAGTTTTTATTGCCTATAAATATGACAAGAAGCTAATAAAGATAAGACATGCAATGTAACAAAGAAGTGGATTCATAAAGCATTTAGTTACAGGCATGTACTCATATTTGAATAGAGTTTGATTATCCACATGCATTGTAAAAATAAATATAGAAGACAGATTGAGGCTCAAGATTAGTTAAGGACTTCACATGGCAATAAAATATTCTTAATGGACAACACTACCCATCATTTTTCATAAAAGAATATGTTGTAAAAGACCTTAGTACCAAAAACATGGTACATACAAACACGCTAACTTCTGCAGATAAAACAAAATGAAACAAAACATCTTGGGACACCTGGATGACTCAGTCGGTTGAATGTCTTCAGTTCAGGTCCCGATCCCATGGTCCTGGACTGAGTCAGGTATAGGGCTCCTTGCTAAGAGGGGAGCCTGCTTCTCCCTCTGCCTGCTGGAGCACTCCCTGATTATACTCTCTCTCTCTCTCTCAGACAAATAAATAAAATCCTAAAAAATAAAACCCACTATTTTAATGTTGGACCATTTAAAAATCTAGTACAGTGATAAGACAAATCCATAGATAAGCATAAATTATACTAGAATATATGTCTTGATTATGAAAATTTAGGAAAAGTAAAATATACCATAGCTGTTCATACATCAAAGTGAAAAAACAAAACATTTTGAAAAATGAAAAAATTTCTTTGGGGAGGTGGTAGTTTAGACAGGCACTTAAGTAAGAAGATAATTTATATAGGGGAATCTTTACAAGGAAATGCCTTTTAAAAAATGAACCCAAAATATGATGCATAGGATAAAGTATGTTGAAAAATAAATAACTATTCAGAGTTATATGTGTCTATAAGTCGTGAAAGATGAGAGAAAAATGTGGGATGAGACTATGTTGTAGAAAATCACTGTTCTAAGATTAGAAATTTTGACTAAAATAACTGGTGGTAGTTATTCATTATATGTGTAGTAGATCAAAGAAACACACTTGGAACTGTCTCAAAGTAATGAATTTCACAATGCGATAAATGAAAATGGAGATGGGGGAAGAGGCAAGAGCAGTTAGCAAGTCCAGACCAATAACAAGATAATGCAGTGAGAATGGAAAGGAATGGATAGATTTAAAATGCAGTACAGGTTATGTTGTGATGGGCACTAGGTGTTGTATGTAAGGGGTGAAACACAAAACTCTACTACTGAAACTAAAATTACACTATATGTTAACTAACTGGAATTTAAATAAAATCTTTAAAAATAAAAATAAAATGCAGTGCAGGTTATATATTTTAAGAGTACACACCTGGGTAAAACTAGAGGTAAGTGAGAAATGAGAATTAATTTTTTAGTATAGTTGCTTAAAGCAATTATAGTACAATCATGGAATCTGAAAATTCAGGAGTTACTTGCATTAATTTTTTTTAAAGTGGTTAAATTTAGTTCAAAATATACTTAGCTTTAATCTCTGGTAGAAGATTATGGAGGCAATGGCCAAGATCATGGTTAAAGGAAGTTAGAGGAAGCAATGTGGAAGAAAAACAAGAGATAGGTGGTTGACATCTACTCCTTTAACTAATCTCAATGTGTTCGGTGATAAGGGTCAAGAAGAACAGTTGAGATAGCAGCCTGACACAATCACTACAACTGTAATTCAAGATATGCTCTATTTTATTTTCTAAGTCTAAGAACCCACCCATGAAGCTGGGATGGTAAGAGTGGGTGAGTTAAATGATTATTTACACTGACAACAATGACAGTGGAGAAATGATAGGTATGAACTCTATGCAAGAATTTGTCAAGGATGGAGCCTTCAAAGGTAAAACTGGGGAAAGAAATTTCCTTTTGGTACTTACAACACATGTACCACTCTCCCCTTCTGCAATATTATCTACTTCCTTTGTGTTTGTCACTAGCTCCATGAGATGACTGTCAAATTTCTACTTCTAATCCAACTTATTCCTCAATTCCAAACCTGCGTTTTCTACTTATAGTTGAATCAGAGGCATTGCTGTTATATCAACAGCGATTCAAATTATTAGTAGGTTGGTGAAGAGCTGAGGAGGTGCAGACATTTAGAATTCGTTGGTGGATTAATTAGTGTATTTAAAATGTACAGCTTTTTGATGGCTTTATCTCCAAGTAATGGAGAGAAACAAAATGAATGAAATGCAGTAATAAGCTTGTCTTAACTGTATCTTAGAAAAAAATAAAATGAAACTAAATGAAATCTAAGCAATACAGGCCTATACCAAAAGCAGGGAAAAATATGAAGTTGGAGAGCAAAAAATATTGAGCTAAACAGTAGAATCCAGAAGCTCAAATAGAAAATGAACCTGTTTTTCTACATAGCAGTGAACTTTGTGATGTCATATTGATTATACACACTTAGGGAAAATATTAGGGAGCCATTAGCGACTTACAGGCAACAAAATTGTCTAAGATGACATTCTACTTCCTGTATAGTAATGACATGATAACAGGAAAAATCCAAAATTATTGTAATCCAGGAAATACATGCTATTTGCAACTGCCAAATCCAAGTATTGGCTGTGATCTATGAAGGAGTAAGAGCAGAAACAAAGTGAAGTGGTGATTCTTCCATTATTATTTCCCCCAAATTTCTATCACCACTGTATTGTTGGTACTTGAGGAAGCCCACCTCTTTTCCCCCCGTAAGTGCGTCTGTGCCTGCTATTTCCATTTACCTGATAGGTCATTTGTCCTATGATGATCTTCATGATCACCATTTTCATCAGTTAAGTCTCAGCATAAATTACATCTATTAAGAGAGACTTTCTCTAACCACATTTTTTTAAGATAGTATATGATGTGTCTTATATTCTTAATAAAACTTGACATTTCTTATAAAATATAGTTATTTATTATTAATTTATCTTCTTTCCCTACTCACACCTTTTCACTAACTAAAATATAAGCTCTATAATAGCAGAAAGCTTACGTGATTTATTATTTTACCTCTTATCGATAACTGTCAGAAGAACAGGGATTTTATTTGCTTTGTTCAGTGTTGAAGTCTTCTGTTCATGGATAAGCATTTGGCATTGGAAACACTTGATAAATATAATTTGAATGAATAACTAGAATAATGATAGGCAAAGGTGAACATATAAGTATATATTAAATGAGTGTATGAATCTCCTTGAATGTCTAAACATAGTAAAGGAAGAATAAAAATTACAGAGAAGGAGTTATCAAAGAGAGATAAAACAAGGCGCAGAAGCATTTTGGGGGAAAGAAAAGAAAAGAGATAGTTGCAAGTACTGTAGAAGACAAAAAAGATAAGAATTCAAGATAATCTATCAGAATTGCAAATTAAGAGTCCATTTTGAGACAGCAATTTTGTTAAAATGCCAGGTGATGGAAATTTGATACTAAAACTGTCACATAAACACAAAAATGATCCACTTTCTTTCCTATGCTATTGACCTATCTTTCCCCATCTTTATCAGAATGAATTCTTACTCATTACTTTAAATTACTGAACTTAGGTAAAGAAAAACATTAAAAGGACAGTAGCTTCTTTCAGCCTTTTATAAGCCTGTTTTTTTGCAAAAAAACTTTGTCTACGATGGACTTTTTAAATCACTAAGGATAAATTGATGAATGATGCATTTAGAGCTCTTTTTTATTCATGGGCTGGCATTACAATAGGGTGTTTATGAGTTTAAAAATTATATAAGTAAGTAGTATATGTGGGAAGGGTCAAAAAGGAGATGTCAAACCTACTGTGGGAATTTCTTAGAAATGGCTTGAATAGGGTTTCAGTGGAAGAGTTACCTAAGAAGGCTGTATTGCAGGTAAGCATTCAATGAGCAGAGATTATCTAAGCAAAGGGTAAGAAGAGGATTGTATCATTCAGCATCCACAACTCATGCAAAATCCTGAATTGCAAGGATGCACAGTCATTTGAGAAAATGCAGTAAAAAGTCCAATGACTGAAGCACAGTGAGCAAGATGGAGAGAAGCATGGATACATTTGAAGATGTAGGCAAAGGCCAGATCATGCAAAGTCTTACAAGCCATGCTAAGAATTGCAGTGTTTATCTTAAGAGCAATATAAAAGTGTTATTTATAAGTTTGGATTTTAAAAGTTAACTTACTACAGTGAGAAGAATGGTTGGGAGTAGGAACAGGTGTTGATAGGTACGATATTTAGTAGAGAGAACAATAATTCTTGGTTTGTCAGTTCTTACTAATGTCAATTATCTTTATGTAATTATTTACATCAGCCTTTTCATGTTCAAAGTGTCCCCAATTGAAAAATGACATAATGGTCAGAATAAGTAGACTTTGTACTTCTCAGGGATTAGTGACTGAAGATGACATCAAGAGGAAGAATTTGAAATGGACTTAGATGTTGAATGTGGATTTGGGAATATGGAAATGAGAGGAAGGCAAAGTCTGGGATGATATCTAGGATTCCAGCTTGCACAACTGGTAGAGGTGCTTGCTGCTTGTTTAATTATAAGAGGAAGGGGAAGGATACAAATTTTAATGCCAAGTGTTAGGAGTAGGAAGCAAGAAAGGAACTAAGGATGAACTCAGTTTCTTGACACAATGAGTTTTATTCATGTATTAGATATACTACTGGAAATATCAGACAGAAAGGGAAATGGAAATGTTATGTCAGTCACAGTTTTGAACTGTATTTCTAAATGGAAACTGAAAATAAAGTATGGATGAAGTCCTCAAAGAGAAGGTAACTGGCTAAGAAAAAGGTCAAAACTGGTAGTGAACACATGACAGGGAAAAGGAAGGGATGATGTTAGAAGATACCAAAAGAAGATTAAAAGAACACAGAAAAATAAAAATTATGGTATTCCACAACCTTATGGAAGAGAGTAAATACTAAAAACTTAACCTAATTTTTCTTTTTTTTTTTTCCAGAAGTTTATTTTTTTTTCCATTTTATTTATTTTTTCAGCATAACAGTATTCATTCTTTTTGCACAATACCCAGTGCTCCATGCAAAACGTGCCCTCCCCATTACCCACCACCTGTTCCCCCAACCTCCCACCCCTGACCCTTCAAAACCCTCAGGTTGTTTTTCAGAGTCCATAGTCTCTTATGGTTCGCCTCCCCTCCCCAATGAACCTAATTTTTCTAAGATGTTATACACAATGAACCTTAGTGGGCTTAATTTCCTAAGCGAAGTCTAAAGAAGACTTTGCTATTGTTACATACAAATGTGTGTCATGGAAGAAGAAAAGCCCATGAAGCAATCATACTTTTACTCTTCACAAAGTAATCCTTTTTTTTTTTTTTTTTATTTATTTATTTGACAGAGAGAGATCACAAGTAGGCAAAGAGGCAGGCAGAGAGAGAGAGGGAAGCAGGCTCCCCGCTGAGCAGAGAGCCCGATGTGGGACTCGATCCCAGGACCCTGAGATCATGACCTGAGCCGAAGGCAGCGGCTTAATCCACTGAGCCACCCAGGCGCCCCCAAAGTAATCCTTTTTGAACATGACCTGTCATTACATATTGTCTCCTCTTTTGCTAATTTTGTTGTTAATTTCTGTTAGTTCAGGAGGAATTATCATAAACAATGTTTTCAGCCATTTTAATAATAAGATGTAATCCTTATCTAATTTCCTTGCACTATCAATCTTCAGTTGTGGGCAACCATATTGACTACTTTCTCTGAATTACTGAATGTTACATGAGAAAGTCACAAAATCATGCTAGTACAATAGTACATTGTACATATATTTAACAAGCTAAGCATTTATTATATACCAGGTACTCTGCTACACAACAGGGATGCTAGAATATGAACAGATGAGCAGATGGAACTCTCTCCTAAGGCTGAGTACATTTGGCTTATTTGTGAGTTTGCTAGATGCTTGTCTTTTTGTAGATGAAAACAGGTAAGTCCTGACCTAACTAAAAATTCAATTGCTGCATAAGAACAAGTACTTGTTTTATTCATAAAAATATGTGATTCAAGTAGGTTAAAACAAATTTGAACAGGGGTGGGAGGTTGGGGCAACCTGAGGGTTTTGAAGGGTCAGGGGTGGGAGGTTGGGGGAACAGGTGGTGGGTAATGGAGGGGGCACGTTTTGCATGGAGCACTGGGTGTTGTGCAAAAAGAATGAATACTGTTACGCTGAAAAAATAAATAAAATGAGAAGAACCTAAAAAAAAAAAATAATAATTTGTATTTTACTATTTACTGATATTTGGGATAATCAAATTATGAAATGACTCAATCAGAAATTAGCAATGCCCTGAAAGAATTCAGAAAATAATTTGTACTAGTAATTAAACAATACATTATTAAAATGTTAAAAAATTAAAAAGTAAATAAAAAATAAGTAACACAATAATCATTGTAAAACAACAACAAAAAGAAGACTATGAGTAGAATTGGAAGTAAATATAGAAGAATGCAACTCTAATTAATACACACTCTCTTTCACCTAATTCCTAATAAACTAAACCAAGTAAAACAGAAAATTACCAACTAAGCAAAAGAAGTTAAAACCTCCTGCCATAATCTTTAAAATATGGTTTTCAAAAAGAACTAAAAAATAAAATATGGTTTTCAAGATCTTCTTGAAGTATGGTTTATTGAAAATATCTTGGAAAAAAACTTTGATTTAATACACTTAAAAGCAACTGATAAAATATATGTTTGAAAAAATCCCATAACATACATAGCTTAGTTCATAAGAAAAAACTACAGGAATTATGCAATAGATAAGAATAAAAAATGTAAGAGATAGCAAAAACCAGAGTAGGAAGTTACTGCTAAAACTATGCTTGTCTTATATAATTAAACAAGAAGTTTGGGTTTAAATGGACATTTTGGGGAGCATGGAATCTTAGATTCATGCAGGGTATTCAGACTCAAGCTAAACTCCCAGAGAAAGTGTATGGAAGAAACATACCCAATGGTGGAAAACTACTTATGCTAAGATTTGAATGAAAATAAAGCAACCCTAAATTCCTAACCCAGGCCTATTCTGCAGAACATCTACCCAAATAGTATTTTCTTTGAAAGAGTATCTCTTGGCTTTTAATGTCTAATTTTCCTATTAAGTGCATATCTCACTACAATGTATTTCAGGCAGTACTTATAGGAAAAAAAATACATGTGCATTCTCAAAACCCCCTGCAATATTATAAATAAGCATGTAGGCAAAAAATCCTGAAGAATGGATAAAGAAGATGTGGTACTTAATATGCAATGGAATATTACTGAGCCATCAGGAAAGACAAATACTTACCATTTACACTGACATGGATGCAACTGGAGGATATTTTGCTGAGTGAAATAAATCAACCAGAGAAAGACAATTATCGTATGGTTTCACTCATATGTAGAATATAAGAAACAGTGCAGAGGACCATAGGGGAAGGGAGGGAAAACTGAATGGGAAGTCATCAGAAAAGGAGAAAATCCATGAGAGACTTTCACTATAGGAAACAAACTGAGGGTTGCTGGGTGGGGAAGTGGAGGGATGGGGTAATTGGGTGATGGGCATTAAGGAGGGCACATGATGTGATGAGCACAGGGTGTTATATGCAATTGATGAAATACTGAACACTACATTTAAAACTAATGATGCACTATATGTTGGCTAATTGAACCTAAATAAAAAGTGAAATAAAATTACATTTCAAATGCAATTAGTAGAATCTCTTTTAGTTTATGTACTTGACACAGAGAGAGAGCATAAGCAGAGGGAGCAGGAGGCAGAGGGAGAGGGAGAAGCTGGCTCACCACAGAGCAGGGAGCCTGATGATGCACTCAATTATGACCTGAGCCGAAGGCAGACGCTCAACCAACTGAGCCACCCAGACATCCCAAATAGTGGTGTTCAGAAAACATGTCAAGCATCAACAAAAGTAATGTATATAAAATGTATGTAGGTGGCACTAAGTAACTATAGGCAAAGAAACTAACAAATACATGAATTGTTTGTTAAACAGGTTGAAATTGTTTAAAAAGAGTTTCACCCAAATATGATTATTTATCCTTCTATATAAGCACTTTGCTCTGTTTTAGTTGTACTATTCAGAAATCTCCTGGGATCTTCCATTAACAAGTCCAATATTTTACATTGTTCTTTCTTTTTTAAAACAATGAAAAATCATGCAACCATACATATAAATATCAAAAACATTGAATGAAATGTCTTATGCAAGAATGAATAATTCACAATTCAAACCTATGAAGCCCAGAGCAAGCAAAATTAATCACTGGTGCTGGAAAAAGTCAAAACAGCTATTGCTTCTTAGAGTGCGGGCAGAAATGGACAGGAAGAGATATAAAGAATTTTCTGAGGTGATGAAAGTTACCTACATTTTGACAGTAGTTTGGGTTACAACTGTATGCATTTCTCAAGATAAATTAAATACTAAGGGAGCCTGCTTCCCTCTCTCTCTCTCTCTCTCTCTCTGCCCGCTGACCAGAGAGCCTGATGAGGGACTCGATCCCAGAAACCCAAGATCATGACCTGAGCCGAAGGCAGCGACTCAACCTACTGAGCCACCCAGGTGCCCCTGAAACTTATTTTGAAATTAATCAAAATAAAAGGGGGATGGATGGATATATATAGAGAGATGATAAAACAAATATAGTAAAAGAGATATCAAATCTTGGTGGTAGAATGGTAGAATGTGGGCGGTGATGGAAAATTCCTTTTTATTTTTCCATATATTTGAATATATCATTATAAAATGCTAAAAAAGTTAGTAACTAATAAAAAATAAACTCTTAAGAATCCTTGTCATGCAGAAATTCTGATTTGAAGAACTGAATGATGGCATTAAGTAGAGATGTCTCCATATGCTATTTATGTTGTCTAGGAAAGCCAAATTTTGAAAATTACCTTAAATTAGGCCTGTATAGGTAAGAAGCAGAGGATGTCTGGTAGGAAAAAAACAAAACAAAAACAAACAAACAACAACAACAACAAAAAAAAACCCATGTACTTATGGGGCAGTTGCACTTTAAATCAAAATTAAATTTCTGATAAAATTTGCAAACTTTGGACTCAGAAACAAAAAAAAGAAAGAGAAAAAATGGAACAGAGACAAAGACAGAGATGGATAGCTCAGTAGAGATTGCAAATCAAGTGGAAGAACAATCAGTTGAACCAAACAGTAGGAAAGACCCTCCCCCTAGACTTCATATAATGGAAATTTTCATAGACTTCATATAATGGAAATTTTCATACACAGAATATAAAATTAGTCAGATTCATCCAGCTAAGAATTATTCTGTAGATAGTTATCTTCGTTATAGAATATATCAATAGTGCATTTAACTGGAAGTTTATTTCACAAGGAGATTAAATTATGTCTCCTGACTTTTCCTTGAAAGAGGAGTGTATATGGAATAGGAGAAGCTATTGAGAAAAGGTGTAAAGAGAGAGCAGGCTATACACTATGATTCCTAATACTCTAATACCAAGCAATAAAATAAAGGATGAAAATACATGAAATCTCTGACGGCGATATCTTAAAAAAAAAGATATAAGCCAACTTTGCAAAACCATGCGTGAGTAAATTTTAAAACAAATAAAATGTAAAATCTTCTTGGAAAATAAAAGTTTTAGTAAAAAGAAACGTAAACAACCACATTTCCTCAGAAGAAAGAAAATTACTAAAAGATTACACTACTAATCCTGATGGCTTTATAGGGAAATTGTATTAAATCATTAATATCCACATAATCCCAAGTGACACAAATTGTCTCAAGAAATGGAAAAAGAAGAACTTTCAAAACCTTTTCATGATACATAAACTTTGCATTTAAACCTGTTAAAGATAGTAGAAAACTATAGAAATATCTGTAAGTAAATAATAATATAAAAACTCAAATAAAAAAGAAACTAGTAGAATCCTATTCTACAATAAGGAAATATGTCAGTAACCAAGAAGAAAACAGGAGAACTTCTTTCTTACTCTTTAATTTCTGGGTACTTATAAAGATGTCTCAGAACTTTTTTTTAAGGAGGTGATTTTCAGCAATGATTATGTGAATATTTTGTAAGAGCATGAACTAATGCTTGTGATTTTCCTGACACAAAGTTGTTAGAGCCTTAAATAAAACAACGTTTTTAATGACCTGCTGTCTATTCCCTGAGGCAGTATAAAAGGATGCAGGGAACACACTATAATGTGACTTTTATGATTATTCTGCCCATTATACGGTGAATTCTTAAACACTTCTCCAAAGCAAATGCTTGTAGTTAGAATCCTGATGAGTTAAATATCCTTCATTATGATAAGCACTTACATATTTTCCTTTATGTACGACTTCAAGGTAACCAAATTTCTGAATTATATTTATGAGGAAAAAGGTAAAAACAAAAATATAAACATTGTGTGTAAAGAAGATAAATAATAAGTTTCACACAGCTGCTATTTCAAAATTTTGGAATAGTTACTTCATGCCAAGGTCACTACATATGAAATTATTGGCATCTTTACTGAAACCCAGCACTTCTTGCACAAAAAAGCAGTACATCCATCTATGAGAGTGACTGGGAAGCTAAAGCAGGAATACAACATCTGTCAAGTAGTTTATGCATCTGGCCTACAGAAAGGTTTCTTATTTTCAAAAAAGGAAATTTTACCAGACTGTATGTGTGAATAAAGATAGACCCTTACAACAAATCTTTAAATAGATGGCAAAGAAATTGAAAGTAAAATTGTATTTATAACTTTTTTCCCCTACAACATACTAAAATATATTTAGGAGATTTGTCATTAACAGAACATAATTGTACCCAGAAATTGTTGATTAATGGGCCAGTGTAACCTAAGAAGTGAGTTTGTATCTTAAGCTTACCACTATAAGTAGTTCAGATTTGTTTCATGGAAACATTCTAAAAGGCATGTATATCAATTATATATATGATATAATCCTCAAAAAAAGACAGTAAACTAGAAGATTAAATTTATAAAGACCATAAATGCAGAAAATAAAATGCTGTGGGAAGATAAGCCTATCCTTATTGTAACACAATTGAAAAAGCATTATATTAGGTGCCATATTCAGTTTTAAAAAATCAATCTAATGAGTACAGAATGGGGAGGGGCTTTTATGACAAATTATAACAAAGAAGTCTAAATTGACTACAAGATCAATATGTGGCATCCATTTAACATTTTAAATTCATGTACCATCAAAATATATTCAATAACAAAAGAGGATGTAAAATCATTGCTCAGTGGTGATAATATATTGTACTTATTTCTCACTGCTACACCTCAAGGGACACATTGACCGACTATTAGATATCTAACAAAGGATTAAAATATCTATGAGGTTCCTGGGGGACTCAGTAGGTTGAGCATCTGACTCTTGATTTCGGCTCAGATCCTGACATTGAGCCCCACCTATGGCTCCGCGTTCAGTACAGAGTCTGCTTGTTTCTCTCTTCCTCTGCCCCTCCACTGGTTGTATTTTCTCTCAAATAAATAAATAGTCCTTAAAAGATATCTAGAAGTAAGAATACAGAGAATTGCTAGGGCCAATATAGCTATTTAACACAGAAAAATATAAAATAATGATGCATGGTTGCCATTGTTGTTGTTCAACATGTGACAGGCATTAAACTATATATTCTAAGAGGAGTCATAAAATCTAATCTATTTTTTTTCTGATATTAGAGAGTTAGATCTAGTCTTGGCTGATGGATGGCAATTTACATAAGCAGGAGTAGGGTCATGAGAGAAGAGCTTTTGGAACAAGTGGAAAAATGTTTTAAGAAGAACATGATCATCCATGATGGCAAATGTTCCTGAGAATTTAGGAAGCATTTAAAAAATTAAAATTTTCCAAAAGAATATCACTGGTAACTTTCAAAGTAAAATAAATGCAAAGCAGACTATGAGAGTATCTGTGATATTTAATACATATAGTTTTAAGGAAAACTGAATGAATATTGAGGATAGTCTAATTTTTAGAACTGAACACCAGTATAAAGCAAGATGGTCAAGCATAATTTAGAAATATTAGCAAAAAACAAACAAACAAAAAACCAAAACCCTATTTTTATTTTTAATTTAAAACAGAGCTTTAAATACTAAGTCACTGTTTTTTTTATTACCCCCCCCCAAATAAGGGTATCTCACTTTAACCTGTCTCTCTTGCTGAAAAGAACTAAAAAACACTAGACAAAAACAACACACAACTACCTAAGCATTTTGAAAATACTTAAAAAAAAAAAAAAAGAGTGGAGTGTGAAGAAGAGTCAAAACTTAAAGATTCAGTATAGGGGTGAGTTACTCTGTGAAATTATACAAGTCCCTATCTCAACCTGTTGCACATCCACAGGGCTGACCCAAAACAGCATTGTAAAACTCTTGAGAATTATATTATGATATAAAATACTACTCAACTCTCAAACTAATACTTGTATTACAGACTAATGTAACAAATTCAAAGGAGCATAGCAAAGTCTTGGGAAGTAATACTGACATTTGAATTACCACTCAAACGGATGAAAGAATAGGAAAAGCAAATAAATAGTAAATATCTGGGTAAATACAAAAAACTTTTTCTACTTTCAAGTTATTTAAAATCTATTGTGACCATTTAGAGTAAATATTATAATGTTAATTGTAAACATTGTTAATATGTTATATTAAGCAAAGTGATCTATATATCTGAAAGGTTTCTACATTTCACTTGAAGTTGTACACAGTAACACCAACTATGCTATACAAAGTTAAGTATGCATACTGATATCCCTAGAGGAACCACTAAAATGTAGATAGAAGGATAGGTGATGAATCAATGACAGATACATCATACATCTATAAAAAAGATATAGAAAATCAATAATTATAGAATATTACAAAAGAAAGCAGGTAAGTGAAATAATGGAAAAACTTACAGGAGATGCACAGAAGGTAAAAAATGGAACACATAAATCTAAATGTCAACACTAGATTAAAAGCAAATAGCATAAAAACAGACATTGTCCAATTGTACAAAAAATAAAGACCCAACAATGTGCAATTAGAATCCACTTTTAATGAAGAAAATGATAGGCAAAAATAAAAGGATGAAATATATATTCCACAAAAATTTCCTCAAAATAAAACTGCAGTGGCTATAGTAATATAACAGTAAATACAAAAAATACAGTAAACAGTAAAATAGGCTTATTAATATACAGACAAAGAAACAGCATTAGAAATAAAGGTGGACAATAAGAAAAACAGATCAATCCAAAGGAGAAATAATAGTAAATGTACATGCACTTTATATAGAACTTCAAAATACATGAAGCAAAAACTAACAGGAAAGGTGAACAGACATTTCTGTAAAGAAGACATCCAGATGGCCAACAGACACATGAAAAAGTGCTCCACATCACTCGGCATCAAGGAAATACAAATCAAAACCACAATGAGATATCACCTCACACCAGTCAGAATGGCTAAAATTAACAAGTCAGGAAATGACAGATGCTGGCGAGGATGCGGAGAAAGGGGAACCCTCCTCCACTGTTGGTGGGAATGCAAGCTGGTGCAACCACTCTGGTAAACAGCATGGAGGTTCCTCAAAATGTTGAAAATAGAACTGTCCTATGACCCAGCAATCGCACTACTGGGTATTTACCCTAAAGATACAAACATAGTGATCCAAAGGGGCAAGTGTACCCGAATGTTTATAGCAGCAATGTCTACAATAGCCAGACTATGGAAAGAACCTAGATGTCCATCAACAGATGAATGGATAAAGAAGAGGTGGTATATATACACAATGGAATACTGTGCAGCCATCAAAAGAAATGAAATCTTGCCATTTGCGACGACGTGGATGGAACTAGAGCGTATCATGCTTAGTGAAATAAGTCAATTGGAGAAAGACAACTATCATATGATCTCCCTGATATGAGGACGTGGAGATGCAACATGGGGGTTTGGGGGATAGGAGAAGAATAAATGAAACAAGATGGGATTGGGAGGGAGACAAGCCATAAATGGAGCACTGGGTGAATAATAATAAATAAATAAATTAAAAAAAAAAACTAACAGGAAAGGACAAAATAGATAAATCCAGAGTGGTACTTACAGACTTCAACACTTCTGTGTGAGTTAAGTCATTACAAATTCAGCCAGGATGAAGGAGACTTGTACCATACCACCAATCAGTGGACCTCACTGATAATTGCAAAATACTCCCCAGACAACTTTGCAGTGTCTGGAATTTTCACCAAAAATGATCATATCCTATATCATAAAAAATAACTTGACATATTTTAAAAAGTTAAGTCATACAGAGCATATTCTCTTACCTTAATGAAATTGAAGATATTAGTATAGAAGCATACCTAGAAAATCTACAAATATTTGGAAATTAAAGATCACACCTTTAACCCATGGGTCAAAGAGAAAATCATAATTAAAATTAGAAAAAAAATTGAAGGACAAAATAGCAAAATTTGTGGAATTCTGCTAAATGTTTCATATAAGAAAATTTATGGCATTAGATGCTTACATTAGAAGAGATATCTCAAGTTATTATATATGCTTCCACTTTAAAAGACTCGAAAACAAAGAGAAAATTTAACCCAGAACAAGGAGAAGGAGGGAAAAAGTATATCTGAAAGCAGAAAGCAATAAATTAGGAAACAAAAACAATAGACAAACTCAATGGAACCAAAAGCTGGTTCCTGAATAAATCAGTAAAACTGATAATCTTTAGCCAGACCAACTAAGATTAAAATATAAATTTTAAAGATTAAAAGATAAATTAAAAATAATTAAAAGGTAGATTAAGGTAAATTATCAGTGACAAAATGAAGAATTAACATGGCCTCAGAATCTAGGTATTAAAAAGGATAAATCTGACAACTTTGATAAACTTATTAATTTTTAAAGACATGAACTACCAAAGTTTATTCAAAAAGAAGTAGATGACTTACACTGTACTTATTAAGATAATGAATTTACAGTTTAAAACTTCAATAAAGAAAACTTCATTAGCAACTTCATTGGCAAATTATAACAAACATCTGATGAACAAGTAACATTCCTAAGCAAACTCCCCAGAAATAGAAGAGGAAACACTTTTCAACTCATATATTTTTTTAAAGATTTTATTTATTTATTTGGCAGAGAGAGATCACAAGTTGGCAGAGAGGCAGGCAGAGAGAGAGAGAGAGAGGGAAGCAGGCTCCCCGCTGAGCAGAGAGCCCGACGCGGGACTCGATCCCAGGACCCCGAGATCACGACCCGAGCTGAAGGCAGCGGCTCAACCCACTGAGCCACCCAGGCGCCCTCAACTCATATTTTTTGAGTCCAGGTTTCCATCATGCTAAAATCAGAAAAATATAATAAACTCTAAATTAACATCACTCATAAAAATACATGTAAAACTTATCAATAAAATTTTAAGAAGTTTAATAAAAATGATAGAAATCATGAATAAGTAAGTGCTGGGAGTGGCCAGTAATCCCTATACCAACGGATGAAAGATTACTCCAAACTTTGCTGTGAAACAGAAGAGAAAGCAAGGAGGTCAACGCTCGGATAGGAAGACCCTTTGCTCTTCTTTACTCCCACTTTTTTTGGTCTTTCGGGATAACCACAAATCCTTACCACTGTTTCTTGAGCACGTTATATGTGACAAGGGCCCTTAACGGAACTAGGAGGATCTGTTTAAGGGAAAGATATGATATGCTAAACTGTGTGTTCTATAAGTTCTACTAAACAAAGCCTAAGGGACAATGCAAAAATTTCTTAGGTCACAGGGTGGCAGTTTGGGCTAAGAAAGCTGGGGGGAAGGCAACTCCCTGTGGCATGCCTATGGAAGAATGGTCATGCAGACCTTGGCATTCCAAAGGCCAATGCCCTTCTCTGAACACTTTCCTCAGTCCCAGCAGCCTCCATGTTACATTTTAGCAAGTCAGGTATTATGGATGATTTCATGCCGTACATTAACCCCAACAAATAAGTGGGGTTTATTATATAAATGCAAGGTGGAGTCAACATTTGAAAATCAGTAAACATAATTCCATAAAAACAGATTTAAAAAGAGGAACTGTAAGATTATCTCAATGGATTCCGGAAAGCTATTTGCCAAACTTCAACATCCATTCCTGATTAAAACAAACAAGCAAACAAAAAAACAAAACTTAGTAAACAGCAGAACTAAACAAGAATACACTCAATTACCACTCAAATACAACAATATACTAGAGAGCTTATGCAATGAAAAAGGCAAATGTATGTATGCATGAATGAATGAATGCACAACTAAAATATATATTAGAAAAAATAAATAAAACTGTTTGTATTCACACACCATTATTATCTACAAAGAATATTCCATATAATCTACATAAAGCTACAAAAATAGTTCAGCGAGACTTCAGAATACAAAGTCAATGTACAAAAATATTTTTTGTGTATACTAGCAATGAACAATGTGATATCAAATATAAGAAAGAATATCATTTGTAATGGCAATAAAATAAAATACTCAGGTATATGTATCTAACTACTACTTAGGTATATATATCTTAAAAAATGTACATTTCTCTGTTTAATGGTCTTTTATTTTTTTCATCAGCCTTTTATACTTTTTGGCACAGAGATCATATACAAATTCTGGGTTATAGTCACTATCCAAAATTCAATCCTCTCCATGTTCTATGTAACTGGCATCCTAGCTTCTAAGTTACTAAAAATGTTCTCCTCTCTTGATACTAATCTCCACCCTAATTCCAATACTCACTTCCATGATAACTATATCCTAGGTATTTCTTTACTCAGACCTGAAACAACTATAATAGATGGTTAAGATTTTCCACATTTTAGCTATAATTACCTAGTTTGGCTGCTTACCACCAATACTCCATTTTCAGCAGTCACGTAACTCTCTGGATTACTCACTCACACCACTACTCTGTATTCAACAAGTACTTCAACTAGTACTTTTTGTATTGCCTCCCACTACCCCTTCTCTCATATCATCTTACTTTCCTCCTTCTTATCTAGCTTAAATTTATCATTATGCCTCCTTCCAAAACTTTTGCTGGTCTCTTGACCAGTCATAATTCTTCCATTATTAAATCTAAATTCCTTCCTACCATGTGCCTCTATTCATAAAGCTAAAAATGACTGGAAAAATCTATCGTCCATCTCTCTCACACACTTTTCATCAATCCACTCAATAATCATGAACTTTGAGAACCTGACCCTTAATATCCTTCAATGGATCTCCTGTGTTGATATAGAACTTTTTGGCATTTAGCATATGAAATTGTTGGGCTAACTTAGGTGAATTCTCCTCTGTCTGAGAAACCATTAAATTAAGGGATTTGGCCTTATCCATCTCAGTTCAATATTTACTTTGAAAATAGCGAAGTCTCCTTCAATATTTGCTAAGTGAAAAAAAAATTATTATATGAATGAATAGATGATTGAATAAATATACAAATATCTAAAACTAAGTCAATAATTTAAGATAGTAGTATGTAAACTTTAATGTACATTAGAGGCATATGAATGGCCTGTTAAAACACAGATCACAGGGCCTTGTTATCAGGATTTCTGATTCAGCAGGTCTGAGGTTGGTTCTTAAGAATTTACATTTCTAGCAATTCCACATGGGTGGTGATACTGCTGGTTCGTGGAGCACATTTTACAGAATGTTTGATTTAAGACAGTTAATCTATTAGTGGGTGAAAATATTAGATTACAGTGATATTTTAAGAAAAATTCCAAATATATGCTTGTGTTAGAAATTAATTGTGGAGTTGATAATATCCTCCACCATCTAAAATATGACATCCCTTAAAAGAAATGCAGCTTATACACTTCTTAAAACTTACAGTTGCTTGTTTTCAACTTTCTCATTACCTATTAGTTTTTCTTTTTATTGTCTTTTTATTGTCTTTTTATTCACAGTTGTTAGCATTTGCTTGCTCTTTCCTTCTTTTTTTCTCTCTCACATTATCTTCCTTCACACATACCTGCATACATGCACAGGCATGCACAAATACACAGAATGCAGAGAAATACTTTTTTTTTCTTTTTTTGCCAAATTTCAGGCATTAAGTTATTGGGATACCTCATCCTTGAACATATAAATGTTCTTTTCCTCAGAAAAAGATTTTTCCTCCACATAAACACAAAACCACAATGGCATCTGAAAAATCTGATACTAACACACAAATAGCATGTAATATTTGCAGTTCTTTTTCAAATTTCCTCAAGTGGCTCACTCACTTTTTGAAAATATTAAATTAGAATTATGGAAATGTGAAATTATTATTTCCATTAAGTGAACCACTCCAAATGTGAAAAGAAACAATAATTTATGAAGGGTGACTTTTTTTTCTCAATTTGTTGTAATTCAATAAATGTCAAACTATTTCATCTTAATTGCTCATTTACATTTAGTCTCAAGCTCATTAATGCCACATCTAAATAGGGAGAGATTATGTTATGAATATTTCTTTTAATTATCTCTCATAATTGAAAGAAGACTGTGAGATTAAGTGAGAAAACATAATTATTAGTAGAATAAAGTAGAACCCTGGCAAGACTAAATTTCTCAAAAATAAATATTTGCTTTTCATAATATTACAATAACTTCAATTAGGAGGCATTTTATATTTCAAAACACTTTTATGAAAAAGTATTTCTAAAAACTTGCTGGTCTAAATATTCCATTCTTACTTTATTTATATATTGATTATAATGGGACAAGTTTTCTTTGGACATTTTGGACTTCTGAATTTAAATGCCATCGAACTAAAATCATAGACAATATTTCTTGAATAGGTTACTCCTTTTACAAAGCATGAGTGATTCACCAATAGTTCCAATTCATAGGTTCACACCTGTTCATATTTTATGGAGAGATGATCAAAGATTAATCAAATTTTAACAGCTGTCATGCTGTTGATGAATAGTATGGGGAAGTACAGCAATGCAAATGAAATACCAGAAAAAAAAATTTTGTTGTACACATTACTGATAAAAAGGTAAAAAAAAACCAGAAAACTTTTTTACTTTGAAGGCACCATTCGACTTTTAATATGTAATAAAGCCACATTCATCTAAAATGATCCATTACTCACTTATTTGTGGAGCATAACAAATGACATGGAGGACATGGGGAGATGGAGAGGAGAAGGAAGTTGAGGGAAATTGGAAGGGGAGGTGAACCATAAGAGACTATGGACTCTGAAAAACAACCTGAGGGTTTTGAAGGGGCAGGGGTGGGAGGTTGGGGGAACCAGGTGGTGGGTAATAGGGAGGGCACGTATTACATGGAGCACTGGGTGTTGTGCAAAAACAATGAACACTGTTACGCTGAAAAAATAAATAAATTAATTAAAATGATCCATTAGAAATCAACCTTCTCTCCCTCCCAATCCCACTCTTAATCTCACAAAACAAACTGGGGGTTGCTGGGGGGAGGTGGGATTGGGAGAGGGGGAGCGGGCTATGGACATTGGGGAGGGGAGGCGAACCATAAGAGACTATGGACTCTGAAAAACAACCTGAGGGTTTTGAAGGGTCAGGGGTGGGAGGTTGGGGGAACAGGTGGTGGGTAATGGGGAGGGCACGTTTTGCATGGAGCACTGGGTGTTGTGCAAAAAGAATGAATACTGTTACGCTGAAAAAATAAATAAAATGGAAAAAAAAAAAAAAAGAAATCAACCTTCTCTAGGAAGTCATTATATTTGGCCTTGTGATTGTAAAATAATAATTAGCATCACCTATCTAGGTGAATATGAATTTTTTCATCTGCATCAACTAAAACAACATATAACGGATTGAATAAAGAACGAAATACGAGATTCCAGCTGTTATTCATGAGGTTAGGCATTAACCATACTTCCCAAAATACATAACAACGCAAGTCTTCTCAATAATTGTTTTTGTCTTGACATACGTCGCTCTTTTTCCTAAAAGTATAGTATTCATATTAACTTGAAATAGATTTATTGTTTTACAAATTAAAGAAATATTTTAAGTTTTCAGTTTTAATTTATGAATCAAATGTTATTATAACCCACATAAATGGAAGCTTAGAGGGATACTTAATAATTTGAGAGAGTATCAAATATTTTTGAGAACAAAATGAGACTCTGTGTTCTACTGATGAATTCTCTTAAGTTTTGGTTGTTTTAAAATGATTATTATACTTTTCTTTAAAGATTTCACCTATTTATTTGACAGAGATCACAAGTAGGTGGAGAGGCAAGCAGAGATACATGAGGAAATAGGCTCCCACTGAGCAGAGAGCATATGCAGGGCTTGATCCCAGGACCCTGAGACCATGACCTGAGCAGAAGGCAGAGGCTTAACCCACTGAGCCACCCAGGCACCCCAAGTACTATCATTTTTGTTAAGATATTGTTGTTGGATTTGGAATCCCATTGGGAATTTATTGCCCACAAAGATGGTATTACAGTTTTTTTCTAATTCATTTGTTTATATTGAAAAGTCAGGTATCAGATTAACTTCTATTCATGGATGGAAGTACATTTTTTTCTGAATAATACTAAACTTTTCTATTTTCTTTTCTTCCTTCTCAGAAGATAGTCTAAATTTTACCTAAGTATGAATTTATTTTACTTTATGTTGCTTTGGTTTAATAGTTTTAAAAGTTTTTCATCTAGGGCACTTTCAAATGTATTCTGTATGTGTGTCTGCATGTAATGCTTATATATAAATGTAAGTGAATTTAATACATGGTGTAGTATGTGTATTTAGGTATATAGATGTATTTTATCCGTCTTTTATTTTTTTTATTTTTTTTTTCCATTTTATTTATTTTTTCAGCGTAACAGTATTCATTCTTTTTGCACAACACCCAGTGCTCCATGCAAAACGTGCCCTCCCCATTACCCACCACCTGTCCCCCCAACCTCCCACCCTTGACCCTTCAAAACCCTCAGGTTGCCCCAACCTCCCACCCCTGACCCTTCAAAACCCTCAGGTTGTTTTTCAGAGTCCATAGTCTCTTATGGTTCGCCTCCCCTCCCCAATGTCCATAGCCCGCTCCCCCTCTCCCAATCCCACCTCCCCCCAGCAACCCCCAGTTTGTTTTGTGAGATTAAGAGTCATTTATGGTTTGTCTCCCTCCCAATCCCATCTTGTTTCATTTATTCTTCTCCTATCCCCCTACCCCCCCATGTTGCTTCTCCATGTCCTCATATCAGGGAGATCATATGATAGTTGTCTTTCTCCAATTGACTTATTTCACTAAGCATGATACGCTCTAGTTCCATCCACGTCGTTGCAAATGGCAAGATTTCATTTCTTTTGATGGCTGCATAGTATTCCATTGTGTATATATACCACCTCTTCTTTATCCATTCATCTGTTGATGGACATCTAGGTTCTTTCCATAGTCTGGCTATTGTAGACATTGCTGCTATAAACATTCGGGTACACGTGCCCCTTCGGATCACTATGTTTGTATCTTTAGGGTAAATACCCAGTAGTGCAATTGCTGGGTCATAGGGTAGTTCTATTTTCAACATTTTGAGGAACCTCCATGTTGTTTTCCAGAGTGGTTGCACCAGCTTGCATTCCCACCAACAGTGGAGGAGGGTTCCCCTTTCTCCACATCCTCGCCAGCATCTGTCATTTCCTGACTTGTTAATTTTAGCCATTCTGACTGGTGTGAGGTGATATCTCATTGTGGTTTTGATTTGTATTTCCCTGATGCCGAGTGACGTGGAGCACTTTTTCATGTGTCTGTTGGCCATCTGGATGTCTTCTTTGCAGAAATGTCTGTTCATGTCCTCTGCCCATTTCTTGATTGGATTGTTTGTTCTTTGGGTGTTGAGTTTGCTAAGTTCCTTATAGATTTTGGATACTAGCCCTTTATCTGATATGTCGTTTGCAAATATCTTCTCCCATTCTGTCAGTTGTCTTTTGGTTTTGTTGACAGTTTTCCTTTGCTGTGAAAAAGCTTTTGATCTTGATGAAATCCCAATAGTTCATTTTTGCCCTTGCTTCCCTTGCCTTTGCCATTGTTAGAACGGAGAAGCCGGCTTCAGAGACAGAGCCGAGGACTGAACTCTCAGCTCGGGGTTACCTTGAACTGGTCGCGGGCTGGGTGAGCTCGGAGCGCGGCTAGAGGCTGGGGATACTGGAGTGATTGGGTGCTGTCCTCTGGGGGCGCACTGAGGAGTGGGGCCCCAGGCTCTCGGCTCCTCCGGGCCAGAGACTAGGAGGCCGCCATTTTCATTCCCGTCCTCCGGAACTCTACGGAAAGCGTTCAGGGAACAGAAGCTCCCAAAAGCGAACCCGAGCCGATTACTTAGTCCGGCCGCCGGTAAGGGCGGTGCAATCCCGCCTCGGGCAAAGACACTTGAGAGTCACTACAACAGGCCCCTCCCCCAGAAGATCAACAAAATATCCAGCCAGGACGAAGTTCATCTATCAAGGAGAAAGCAGATTCAATTCCTAAGACAGCAGAGCAATTCCAGAGGAGGAGAAAGCAAAGCACGGAACTCATGGCTTTCTCCCCATGATTCTTTAGTCTTGTGGCTACTTCAATTTTTTTTTCTTTTTTCAATTTTTTTTGTTTCTTTTTTCAATTTTTTTTTCTTTTTTCTTTTTTCTTCTTCTGCTAAATTTTTTAAAACTTTTACCCTTTTCTTTTTTAACGTTTTTTTGACTAGTTCATCTAAATATATATATTTTTTCTTTCTTTTTTATATTTTTTTATTTGTTTTATTTTTTAAATTTTTTTCTTTTTCTTTTTTTTTCTTTTCAGAACCTGTTTTTATCCCCTTTCTCCCCCCCACAATTTGGGGTCTCTGCTGATTTGGTTACAGCGCATTTTTCCGGGGTCTTTGCCACCCTTTTAGTAGTTTATTTGCTCCTTCATACCCTCTTATCTGGACAAAATGACAAGGCGGAAAAAATCACCACAAACAAAAGAACAAGACACAGTACCAAAGGCTAGGGACCTAATCAACACTTTTATTTTGAATTTTTGAATTTTTCTATATTCAATTTTTCTTTTCCTTATTAATTTTTTATTTAAAAATCATTTCAGTTATTTTCTCTTTTTTTGGAAGTTATACATCCTCAATATTCTTTTCAAATAATTTATATAAATATTACAATATATGTAGTGTATCATTAGTTTTACATTAAATCACATGCACGTCCCAGATAATTCTTCAAATTTAAAACTTCATTTGCTCCCTCCCTTTTTTAAAAAAAAAAATATTTATTTGAGAATGAGAGAGAGAGAGCACAAGTTGCAGGGGAGGGGTAGAAGGAGAGGAACAGGGAGAAGACGACTCCACTGAGAAGGGAATGGGGCTTCATGACCTGAGCCTAAGGCAGATGCTTAACTGACTGAGCCCCCCAGGTGCCCTGCTCCCTCCTTTCATATGCTATCTCTTTCATGGCAAAAATCATTCCTGGATCTCAAACCTCTATATAGGAACATTTTTCTCTTTCCTGAAGTGTATTCCTTAAAATTACTTTTGTTGTGAATTTGTTGATATAAAGTCTATTGGGGTTTACATTTTTATTTTAAAGAGACTTTATTTATTTATTTGACAGACCGAGATCACAAGTAGGCAGAAAGGGAGGGAGGAAGCAGGCTCCCTGCTAAGCAGAGAGCCCAATGCAGGGCTTAATTCCAGGACCCTGAGATAATGACCTGAGCCAAAGGCAGAGGCTTTAACCCACTGAGCCATCCAGGTGCACCTACATTTTTATTTAAATTAGAAAGACCTTTCATTTGGCTTAGAACTTTAGGTTGCCAGTTAATTTCTTTCAACATATCACTTACTTTATCGGTGCTCATCTTATTCTTACTGCTTACCTCGCCTCGTTGATTCATTGTGACATTCAATCTATTTAAAACTTTTTGAAACAATTTGCCTTTTTTCTCATGTTGTGCTTAAGGTCTTTCCATTGATTTCTGCACGTATCCTTTGGTGTATCTTAACTACATTCTATACTATGTCTTTTATGTACGTATGTATTTTTATTATTGTAGCATAGTTGGCATTCAATGTTATATCAGTTTCAGGTGTACAACATAGTGATTCCACAATTCTATAAATTACTTAATGCTCAGGGCACCTGCATGGCTCAATTTAGTGTCCAATTCTTGATTTCAGCTCAGGTCATGATCTTGGCATCCTGGGTCTGAGCCCTGCACTGGGCTCCATACTGGGCATGGAGCCTATTTGGGATTCTTTTTCTCCTTTCTCTCTGTCCCTCTCCCCCAGGCTCTCTCTCACTCTCTCTAAAAACAAAACAAAACAAAACAAAACCAAAACCAAAAAACTTAATGGTCATCAACTTAATCCTCACCATGGTAAATGTAGGCTGTCTGTCTTCTGTCATGATACAACATTCTTACAATATTAATGACTATCTTCCTTATGGTTTACTTTCCATCTTCATGGCTTATTTATTTTACAACTGGAAGTTTGTTCTTAATCTCCTTCACCTTTTTCACTTTTCTCCTCTCCTCCCTCTTTCTGGCAAACACTTGTTCTCTGTATTTGAGTCTAATTCTATTTCTGTTTCTAAAATCTGCATATAAGTGAAAACATATGTTTTTTTCCTTGTCTGACTTATTTCTCTTAGCCCTATCTTTTTATTTACCTCACTTGACATTCCTTGGACATCTTCAATATGTGGATTGCTGATTATAAACAACTAGAAAATGTCATCAGCTATTATTTCTTATAATATACACTATAGTTTTTACCCCATTTTATTTTACCTTTCATTTTGAAATTCTGATTAGATACATATAATATTGGGACTGCTTATTTTCCATGTTCCAACTTTACTTTAATTTTGCCTCACTCTTCTCAGATATTTTACAAATTTCTTATTTCTACCAGTCCTCCGACTTATAATTAGTTTCTTTTGCCTTTTCTAACCCACCTTTGAATTCATGCTCTAAGTTTTTTATTATATTTTTCATTTAATAAGCTCTACTTGATTATTTGTTAAATACATTAGAGTTTCCTACTGTTTCTTCCAGACATTTTCTAATTTATTCTTTTTATAAACACAGTAGAATAAGAACATGTGTTTTATAGTCAGTGTGTGATATCTCTGATAGTAAAGCCTTTGTTAGTCTGTTTCTGATAACCATTTTATGTTACTTCTTGCACATGATACATTCTTTCTGTCTGTATTTGATTATTTTGTTTCATTTTTAACCTGAGTTGATCACTTTCATTTGAAAATTTTTTGTGGAAATAATTTATGGTCCAAAATTAAGGTGCTTTCCTTCAGATTATTCTAGTATTATTCTACTTGGCACTTTGGTATACTACCGATCTCAGACTTCTTCAAGCTATATTTATACGCATGATGTTAAAATTGCTTTAACAACAGAAGTAATGTAAGTTTTAGAGGGAAATGTGTTTAATAAGACATAGCTTTGTTTTCTTTATTTACCTAATATTTGTTTTCATTATTTACCTAACATTTTTGGATGGTTTGAGTGGAATGTTTTATCAGAATGTTATAGCTCACCATACTTATGTAATTTTCTATACATCCTTTTATATCCTAATTACTTTTCATGATGTATTGAAGATTTTAGCATCTGGAAGTTAAATCATTATATTCACTCCCAGACCTGCCATCATCCTGAGAGATGGTAATTGTCATATAGTTGTCCTCTTAAGGCCATGACTTCTCCTATTTCCACCTTAATTCACCCATGACCACATCTTTGATCTTATTGTTATCTAGAATTTTTCTTTAATGCTGCATCTCCATTTATAAACACAAATATTGTTCATTTTAACTTAATTAAATAATAAAGAGCTCGTTTTTGGCAATGTGTACTAGTTTTGAAAGTTACATATTTTTATAGAATGAGTGCTCTCTATGAGGTCTAGCCTTATAGGCAATAGAATTACATAATTTTTACTCAGTGTACAGCAGGTAAAGAGAAGTAGGTAGATAAAAACATAAGTTTGAAATTTCTTATACTAGCATATATTTTGGTGAATAATGTTGTCTCAGGAATGATATTTTGGTAAAATGATTTGTTTCTTAAAAGCATGAAACAATACTGTAATTTGAGAATAACCACTGAATGTTATATAAAGTAAAAATACAAATACCTCAAGGTAATTGGATACTTTCAATTTTTGACAAAAGCAAAAATGATAAAAGTGAGAAAAATATTTGGAGACCTTGAAATAATAATATTATATTCCTCTTTTAAGTGATTAAAACATTTACTAAAATTAAAATAAATTTTGAGTTTGGGGAATGATTATTTTCATTTATTTAGATATCATTCCATAAATACATGAATATAAGTATGTAAACTTTTTTGAAATACATAAAAATTTACTTTTTATTTGGAGAAACATTAAATTTACCAAAACATTAGGACTAAGCTTTCTGCAACCAAGAAATTCTAATTATTTCCACCCAAATATACAATTCTCAAAATAATGATATAGTACATATATGGCTTTCAGCTGCTCCTTGCTTATATTCTCACTGAAAACAGCCCCCATTTTTGTGCTCTAGTCATAGTAACTTATAACACAACAAACCATTTCTAGTTTCACTGACTGCACTGTATATTCTTATAAAAAATATCTTCTGGACTCTTCTTAAGGATTGCTTTTTTACATTTATAAAACTTAACTTCAAGTATGACTTCTTTTGAAAGGGTTTCATTAACTACCTAACCTAAATTACTGGTGGCCCACCAAGTCATCACAGTATCTTCAAATGCAATCATAAAATATTCATGTGTTTGTACACACACAGTGTCCCCCCCTTATCCTAGGTTTCACTTTCTAGAGTTCCAGTTGCCCACAGTTAACCATGGTGTGGGAGCAGATGATTTCCCTTCTGACATGTAGTCAGATCAGTGGTATCCTAGCACTACATCAAGATGCCTGTGTCATTCACTGCACTTCACCCCATCACATATGCATTTTATCATCATTTCACATCATCACAAGGGCACGCACCATACAAAAAGGTATTTTGAGAGACAGAGAGAGAGAGAGACCACGTTCACACAACTTTTATTACATAATATTATTATAATTGTTCTAATTTACCATTAGTTATTATTATTCTCCTACTGTGCCTAATTTATAAATTAAACTTTATCATAGGTATGTATATATAGAAAAAAATAGTATATAGAGTTTAAAACTATCCGTAGTTTCGACATCCACTGAGAATCTTGAAACATACCCCCCATAGATAAGAGGGCACTATTGTATATCTGTGTAAATATGATCAGTCCCGTTTGTGCAATGTATTTTTATAGTATATAAAATGCTTTCATTCTTAGAAGAAAAATACATTGCTAGCTGCCTAAAAAGAATAAAAACTATTCTCCATTCACTACATGGAACATTCTCTAGGCTATACTACAGGATAGGTCACAAAACAAGTCTTAACAAATTCAAGAAGGTTGAAGACATATCCAGTATCCTTTCTCACATAAGGGAATGAAACTAGACATTGGTAACAAGAAGAAAACTAGAAAATTCATGAACATGTGGAACCTATACAACACACTTCTGAACAACCAGTGGGTCAAAGGGGAAATTAAAAAAAAATCTTGAAACAAAAGAAATGGAAACACATCATACTGAATCTTATTAATGTTGAAAAAGCAGTTCTAAAGGTAAGTTTATAGTGATAAATGCCTACATTAACAGAAAAAAAATCTCAAAAATAAACAGCTTCACTTTACACCTCAAAAAATTAGAAATAGAAGAAACTAACCCCAAGGTTAGCAGAAGGAAATAACAAAGATCATAATAAAAATGGAGACTGAACCATGAGAGACTATGGACTCTGAAAAACAACCAGAGGGTTTTGAAGGGGCGGGGAGTGGGAGGTTGAGGAACCAGGTGGTGGGTAATAGGGAGGGCACGTACTGCATGGAGCACTGGGTGTGATGCCAAAACAATGAACACTGTTATGCTGTAAATAAACAAATTAAAAAAAAATGGAGACTGAAAATATGATAGAAAATATCAATAAAAATAAGAGCTCTTTTTTTTTAATTTCTTTTTTTTTTCCCTTTTTATTAATTTTTTCAGCGTAACAGTATTCATTCTTTTTGCACAACACCCAGTGCTCCATGCAAAACGTGCCCTCCCCATCACCCACCACCTGTTCCCCCAACCTCCCACCCCTGACCCTTCAAAACCCTCAGGTTGTTTTTCAGAGTCCATAGTCTCTTATGGTTCGCCTCCCCTCCCCAATGTCCATAGCCCGCTCCCCCTCTCGCAATCCCACCTCCCCCCAGCAACCCCCAGTTTGTTTTGTGAGATTAAGAGTCATTTATGGTTTGTCTCCCTCCCAATCCCATCTTGTTTCATTTATTCTTCTCCTATCCCCCTACCCCCCCATGTTGCTTCTCCATGTCCTCATATCAGGGAGATCATATGATAGTTGTCTTTCTCCGATTGACTTATTTCACTAAGCATGATACGCTCTAGTTCCATCCACGTCGTCGCAAATGGCAAGATTTCATTTCTTTTGATGGCTGCATAGTATTCCATTGTGTATATATACCACATCTTCTTGATCCATTCATCTGTTGATGGACATCTAGGTTCTTTCCATAGTCTGGCTATTGTAGACATTGCTGCTATAAACATTCGGGTACACGTGCCCCTTCGGATCACTATGTTTGTATCTTTAGGGTAAATACCCAGTAGTGCAATTGCTGGGTCATAGGGTAGTTCTATTTTCAACATTTTGAGGAACCTCCATGCTGTTTTCCAGAGTGGTTGGACCAGCTTGCATTCCCACTCAACATCCAAAGAACAAACAATCCAATCAAGAAATGGGCAGAGGACATGAACAGACATTTCTGCAAAGAAGACATCCAGATGGCCAACAGACACATGAAAAAGTGCTCCACGTCACTCGGCATCAGGGAAATACAAATCAAAACCACAATGAGATATCACCTCACACCAGTCAGAATGGCTAAAATTAACAAGTCAGGAAATGACAGATGCTGGAGAGGATGTGGAGAAAGGGGAACCCTCCTCCACTGTTGGTGAGAGCTCTTTTTAAACAAAATTGTCAAACCTTTAGCAAGACTAGGAAAAACAGAAGATTCAAAAAAATGAAATCAGAAATGAAAGGGGAGACATTATAACTGATACTGCAGAAATATGAAGGATCATAAGGCTACTATAAACAATACTCTTTCCTAAGCTATAAATAGTGTAGTAAGAAAGCAAGTGATAGCACTATGTACTTGCATTCATTATTTTTTAATGGCTTATAAAGATTTTATAGGCCTACTCATTAAAGGTATAATATATTTCAGCAGTAAGGATCATAAATAGTCACTTGGAATTATTTGGTGATTGTACTTTGTAAATTAGAATATTTGTAGTTTCAGGAAGACTCTATTTCTAACAACTTGGGTGTATAAATACCTTTCTGAATGTCTAAGTAGTCAGATTAATGATGCACAGAGAGATACCAGCTACCAAGGGGTGGTAAAAAGTACATGACTAATTTTCTACTCCAAAGATGAAACTTGCAGCAGATTTTGTATTTCCCAAACGAGTAATCCCTTTCTTAGGTACTTAAGACCCACAGCTAATGTTTAATTAAATAAGCAAAGTTGTAATGTCCCCTCCTAGCCCCATGAAACCACTAAGATCCCTGGGTAAAGAGGGAACTTTAAGGTAATATGTTCCCATGCCTCCAGGTAAAGACTATTACAGTCTGATGGCATAGAAAGGGAATCATCAAAGCCCTAATAGTCAACTCTTATCAGGTACAAATAGGGGCAGACCCCAGAAAAAAGCAGCATTAGTACAGAATGAGTACAGATCATAGTGCTTCAGACTTTTCCTGGGATGGCTATCACAGGTACTCTCTTGCAGTAGTTAACCCTTATTTCATGATTTCTGTGAGTGTTCAGGCACCTGAGGACTAAGCAGAATTATTCTATAAAAGTGCTTGGGTGTTGAGGGGATGGGTGACAAATCCCTAAAGTATAGCAGTGATGATCAAGTACCTATTTGAATTTAGCAAAGACATTAAAGAAACTATTTTAAATATGTTTAAAGCAGAAAATGTGTTTATTTTGTTTAAAGCAGAAAATAATGAGTAAAGAGAAAGAGAAACCAGCAGAGAAATAAAAACAATAAAATAGGCCAAAGTTGAACAGAAAAGTTCAATAATTTAAATGAAAAATTCCTGTATGAGCTTAAGAGGAAATTGGAGATGATAGAAGAAATTCTTAATGAATGTGAAAACTGATAATAGAAATTATTCAAAATGATGAACACTGGAAAAAACTGAAGAAAAATGAATGGAGCTGGAGTGACCTGCGAGACACTATCAAACCTTGTAACAACTGAACTCTCTGAAGGGAAGTAGAGGGAGACCAAGGCAGAAATGGCAAATATATCATAAATTTTGGGGGAAAGAACATTAGCTTATAAATTCAAGAGGCCATCAAACCCTAAGATAGAGAAATACAAAAGGAACCGTGAATAGATGTTGAATTTTGTCAAGAGATTTTTTTTCTGTGAGTAATCTGTTTTTCACTGAAATGAAGAAAAAAATAGTATAATTCTAGTAGATGTAAAATAAATCACTGAACAGAATTCAATACTCATTTATGAATAAAAGAAACAAAACATTCTCTGCACTAAAATTAGATTTTCCTCAATATAACATTGGCCTTTTACCAAATACATATGTAAGTATAAGTAAACCTATTATTATATATACCTCTAATTTCGTATTTCAGAGTAAATTATTGATGTCTTCCCCCTAAGAATTGTTAGGTCTCAGGGAAACACCACATGCCATAACTCCCTGGGGATCAACATTCACATCTGCATTTTGGAAGCTATTGAAAGCACCATGATTTAAAACGTATGTTTTATGAAGAAAGCCACATGTTTAGCCTTTGTTTCTCACATAAAATGAGAAGAATTTTTGACAAATACTCCCTTAGTCTAACTGGTTCAGATTTCTCACTGCTTATTAGTATGGAAAGGTAGAGACTTATCTCTAAACCTAGTGTATATTATTTTTGATCAAAATAAATAAGTACTTATAATTCTTAGCACAGTTTATACATCCATTTATTTTCTTATAATTCCTAGCATAGTTTATACATCCTTTTATTTTCAAAAAGTTTATCTTCTGTTATTTGTAATTTCTTGAGTCAAATAAATTCTTCAGACAACTCCACGTACAAATCTAGACCAAGCTAGGGATGGATGATTGTATTGCTTATTAAAATCAGATATTTGATACACACAATAAGCAAAGAAAGGTGACCAGCAGCAGTCTTTATAGAGCTCTTTTTTTAACCAAGATAAATTGTGTTTGAATTTATATATTACAGTTTCCTATACGTTACAGATAGGATCCTTACAACACCACCAAGTTAAAACATGGTTGTTATTATGATGAATATGGTACGTATGATTCTCATTTACAAACCATAATCCAATACCAATCGCAAGTGTTAATACCACACAATACAGATTCTGCTAAAGTCGTTCATATGGTTAAGTATAAACTTCCTAAATTACTAAAGAGCAAAGTATTTGAGTTTATAGTGTAAAATTAGAAGACAGTTTGTACTAGTCCAGAGCTATCTATAGCTACTGCTTTTCTCATGGTGTAACTTCTCATGAGAAGTTGACCATTTTATTTTTGAAAGCACTCAAAGATGAGATCAAAGGGAATTCTCTGAAAAAATAATTAGCTACGTGAGTAATTCAAGCAGGATAAATATTAAAAAGTTACTCAAAGTTAAGTATTTGGAAGAATGGTAGCCAGAGGTTTGCCTACTTAGAAGTTCCCAGTACAAGTGAATGTGGACTGTCTCCTGAGGAAATCTGAGTTCTGTAGAGAAGAAGAGCAACAAATGTTTGTCGGTTTCTGGACTGCATTTCAACGAGAAAATTCAACAGTTTAAATGACCAAAGGGCAATTTGATTATATTAAGATTGGACTATTTCATTACAAAGGCAAAAAAAATGTAGATCCAGAATATATCTAGGATTCTGAATAACTCTTTACAGTTTTTGCTGGTGTTGCTACAGTTTTGCTGGTGTACAGTTTTTAATCTCAAAAATATTAGGTAATAGCAAAAATAAAGAATTTTATTATTCTTTATTTTTATTTTTAAGTATTTTATTTTTAAGGAATCTCAACACCCAACATGGGGTTCAAACTTACAACTCCGAGATCGAGTCCACACTCTACTGACTGAACAAGCCAGGCACCCCAAAAGGAAGATTTATAATCAAAAGATATTCCCTTCTGAATATTTTGCAGAATTCAATTAAGCTACAATCTGAATCTGCTGTTGCAACTCCTTTAATTTTAAACATAGATATTTTTACATATAACATGTATAAATTTAATTACATATTATATGTATATGCAGCAAGTTGAGTATGTCATAAGATCTCTGCACAATGAGACTCTGATCATTTCATTGTTTCATTGATTTTGTCTCTACCAAACCCTAGAGGCATGTTCACATTTAATAGCTTGTTGTACTGCAGGATGACTGAATAGCAGCTTGGCCTTCTTGTATGAAACCTTAGAGGCATTTTAGCAGCTAAAAATCACTTAACAGCAACTTCTAAACTTTGATTTATTCACTGCCAAAATCATTCAGTCAAGACTTCATTCATCTTGTTTGGCTAGTCCAATTTCTTTGGATAAAAATGGAAGTAGTTCTCTGAAATTTCCTTTGAAAATTATAAATATGCAGCAAGGTCATTTCTCTTGGCAGGTTGTGTTGTGACTAAAAGCTTAGCTGTTGGCAGACTGTATTTCCAAGACACTTCAGTGACCAAAACCACTATCATAGTTGGCTACCACCTTACTACATTAGGGCATTCATTTAGAAGAGCAGAAGCAATCCTAATGGCCTTCGTTATATATCTCAAAAGCAGCAGGAAAGAAGAACTAATAAATTCATTATGATTTAAGTAAAATTTTAACACACAAGTTAATTATTTGTTTTAAATTAATATTCAAACTCAAGATATTCTTCAAGTGTCCTGCTAGTTGTTTTACACACTTGAATAAAATATTAGGTTCATAAATCTGTTTTCATTTACTTATAGTTACTATTCTATACTTTCATTTACTTATAGTCACTATTCTATAGTTTCATAACATATGCCAAATCATTTATCAATTTTTAAGTACTTTAAAATTCTCCTGATTAAGAATGATATTTGGTGACCATATTTCTTTGACCATTGTTTTCTGATGGCTAGCATAGTGTTTGTCATATAGAATTACTGACTATATTGACTATATGCACTATTATTTGGCACACTGAATTAATGACTAAAGAGTATACCCATATTTGGAAGCAAAGAAGAAGAACAAGAACAAGAAGAAACAAAAAGACAATGACAGAGAGGAGGAGGGGGGAGTAGATGAGGAGGAGGGAAGAAGTAAGTAATAGGGGCAAGAGGAAAAGGACGAGTAATTTCATATCATAAGTAAATTTCCATATGCCTATATTCTGCTAGGAAAAAAATAAGCCTATCTTTTACCATGTGTATTTAATAAAGTAAGGGATAAGCTTATTTGTTCTATCAATAATTCCTCGAAAGAGTGCAGCAAAAAAGTGTTTTTATTTTCCTCCAACTATTGCCTGTTCATTTTTATTTATCCCTAAATAAGCAATATAAAATGATAGTGCTTTTGTTCTTACCACTTACATTGATATTACTGAAATATTCTGACAGTGAAATAGTACTATCAGTAGAGAGTTAAAAATAAGAAGTCAGAGTGACCTGGAGTAGTCCATGTTCTATTCTGTAAAAGAACTACTTTAGTGTTTTCAATGTTCTAAAAATACAAACTTTACAATAGAGATAGTTTCATTTGTTTGTTTTCCAAGTGCGACAGAATTTCAGTAAACATCATTTATGTGAATTACTTCCTAGGGATTATATTTTTCTAGCGGCATTATCTTTAATTTGCCATTGGGTTTGCACAGCTTAAGCATATACTCTGATAAATTAAATATAAGAAATATAATGAATGCCATGAAGCCAGAAATAAGATTATGTATTTTCAGTTTTCAATGACTAATTCTTCATAGTGTTAAGCTAGATGTATAACATTAAAAGTTGCTTATATAAGTGCTTGATCAATATATACTTTTATGTGTAATGATGTATGTAACATTGAAAATCACTAATATAAAGCACACATATTTTTCTTGGATAGTGAGAAAAAAAAATGAATCATTACAGACAAAAATATTAACACAAAGATAACCAGATGACCCTATCACTACAGTACTTTAATTCACAAATGAGTGCATGATGCAAATTATTTTGTATATTTTATTCTCTTGGTTTCCAATCCTTTGAAGATAATAACTATAAAAAGAAACTTACTTAATGCTCTTTCCCAATTCCAATTCTACCCCTTTTCAACTACTGTCAAAATGTTTACAACCTTTTCTGTTTTATTGCTGTAGTTTTAGAAAACAACTAGAAATTCTGTATGGTAACATGTATCATTTGAAAGTATTTATGAGGGAAGGTCACATTAGAAAGAGTAGAAATTAATAAAATACAGCCCTGATTTTGAAGAATGGAGGATAATATTTAGAGAAATGATGGCCAAAAAAACAAAGAATGTAAACATGTTAATGATGATACACTACCAACTATATCCAGTAAATAGATTACTTGCATTTTCAGAATGTGTCAGTTTTGATAAAAAGATTTTCTTCAAACTCAAAGATAAACTTCACTAAGCATGAAATTTTAAAAAGAATTTTAACTGTCTGATATGTTTTATCCCATTCTGCATTCTGAAAAAGTGAATGGAAAGTTTAAAAAACTATGACATTTTAGGGATGCCTGGATGGCTCAGTTAGTTGAGCATCTGACTCTTGATCTTTGTTCTCAGGTCTTGATCTCAGGGTTGTGGGTTCAGGCCCTGCATTGGGATCCACGCTGGGCATGGGACCTACTTTAAAAAAATTATGACAGTTGAATTTGTATACTAAGAACATCAACTGCTATGCATTAATTCAATGATGTTCTTTGAATTTCCTGAATATCCTATGACTATTTCTACAATACCAAGTGGCCACATTTTGATATGACTTGGAAATATTATATAATATGCCACTCTTTTATATCACTTTTTGTCAGCTAATTTTTCTTACTGCTGTCAGTTTTCTCTTTGTACCAGCTTCCTCCCTTTCCTTATTTTAATTTTCTGTGAAGTGAACAGCTAGATTTATAAACCTTAGAAAATTCTTTCTGGGCTAAAAGTGTGAGCTGAATTATTTTTCTATGTCTAAAACCCTATATTTTTGACTTGTGTGAACAGAGATTTAGTGATTGAAATTGTTGTGCAGAAACAACTGCAACCACAAGAGTGTTTTTAGTATTAACGAACAAGAAGTATCTGTACACAAAAAAGGCATTATGGGAAAAAACAAGCACAAAATACAAAACACTCAAATTATAAGAGAGCTGAAGGGATATGAAAAGGGGAAAAACATCCCAGTGATAGAAGAAAGCGTACAACTAACATTTTTACAGGTGATATTGGAGGAAGCAAATCTCAGTAGAAATCTATTGATGGTGACAACATGTAAAGTGAAGTTTGAGCCAGATTACAGCCAGGGAATAAAGCTAGGTGTTCTCATTTAATGTAAATAATCCCAGCACAGATGGCATGGTTGGAAACACTACCGGGCAGGCAAAAGAAGTCAACTACATTTGGACAAACCAAATGTGGAATTTTATAGTGGAATGCTGACTAGAACAGAACAGAGTCTAGTCTCAAATTCTCAACAGCTATGAAGTACTGTTTGTTTCTCAGCATGAGGAGAAACTGGTAATTTTTAACCCTCCTCTCTATCTCTGAATCTATTTTTGAACTGGTTTAGAAAAATATGCTTATATTAGCACTCATTTTAAATGAACAGATTTGTTCAATCTCAGCAAAAAGTGTTTTCTTTTAATAAAAGAACTATTAAAAACTCCTTTAGATTTGGTTATAGGAAGGTAACAGGGTAGGTTTTGAGAACTATGCAGTATTTAAGGTAAAAACTTGGGGACCTAATAAAAATAAAACCATAAATGCATGTTCTCTAAAAAATATCATTTTAATGAATGTCATTTCTTCCTAAATAGCTTGCATATTGTTTTTCCTCATCTGAACAATAAAAATTATTAGGTTTTTAAATAACCAATTAATAAATATCCAATATTAATAATTAAATTAATATAACATTAAGGTAAATTAGCATGTCCCTTTATCAGTAATACCAAAACCCAAATGAAAGAAGTCACACAGATCCTGTGTATTTCCATAATATAAGATAAACAGAGTCTATAAATGTATGAATTATGAATATATACTTATATGTTTATATATAATTATATATAATAAATACAAAATCTCTAAATGTATTTATATTTACTTTTTCACACACAAATGTGTGTATGTACACATGTAAATTTGCATATTTTTTCATCATTCTAAATTCACCTAAAAAGGTGAATGACAAAGTATGATAAAGGATCGCTGTTTTCACTATTAAGCTGCTAGGCAAATCAGTCCATCAACAAGGATTTATTATGAGAATGCTCTTAGATTCTGGTCATGACTCAAACAGGGTCTAGAATGTGGGAGAAAGTTGGGCTGCTTGATTCAGTGTTATAAGGAAGGTGCTAGTCTTTGAGTCTTGGTCAAGAGGAATGTAAGTTTTTTTTTGTTTGTTTTTTGTTTTTAAAGATTTTATTTATTTATTTGACAGAGATAGAGAGATCACAAGTAGGCAGAGAGGCAGGCAGAGAGAGAGGGGGAAGCAGGCTTCCCGCTGACCAGAGAGCCTGATGTGAGGCTGATCCCAGGACCCTGAGATCATGACCCGAGCCAAAGGCAGAGGTCTAAACCACTGAGCCACCCAGGTGCCCCCGAAGAATGTAAGTTTTGAAAAGCTAAATTTCAGATGTCTGCAATGTGAGGACAGATTCAATAGAAAACATAATTTCAACAATGATGACTGTTAGGGAACTTAAGAGAGATATGTGGTGGAACAGCAGAGAATCTGATGGAACACACGTCTAGCTCTATTGTTTTTTCTTATGTGATAAATTCTTCCATTGAATATTAACATTTATATTAAAGTTTGTTTTTTTTTTACATTTCCAGGATATTAAATGTAATATTCAAGTGCTTTAACTGTAAGCGCCTTTTTCTAGAAAAGGAGAAACGTTTTATATTATTTCTCTCTGACAAAAATGAAGTTTGTTATCAGATGTATCCTCTGCATTTGTAGAGGTATTAGAATAGAAGAAGTATATAAAATATCCTAAGGCATACTAAAGTAAGACACATAATGATTCTCTGACATGATGACAACAACAAAAGTACATCATTTTCATTCCACTTTAGGTAGTATAGTTATACATAAAGCAAGATAAATTATGAAGAGATAAACTACAAGTCCATAAAAATCATAAGATAATCCAATGTTATTTCTTACAGGCAAACAGCTTCAGTCATTTATACAGTAAATATTTTTCACTGGTGATATCAAACTGAAACAGTATCAGAATGTGGAATATAAGAATTCCTAAAAAAAAAAAAATAATTCTTAGACTATCCTAAGGGTAAGTTCGTAACTAAATTTATTCATTAGAAAAACTGTTCAAAGTGTTAAGGTACTAGTGAAAACATTTCTATACATTCATTTTTTCATTATCTGGATATTCTACCAACCAAAATAAATGTGGGACAGACATATTCATTACTCTGGCTCAAAAACGGTAGTTAATCTCCTTGAGGCAACTATTATATAGTGATTAAATTCTTCCAAGTACTTCTCCTCAATAAAATATAATCAATTTCCATCATATATTTGTATGATTGAATACTTTTTCCAGTCATAAATGCTGATTAAATTTTTACTAAATTTTCTTTAGGTTTAGAATCATATTACTGCATGTCAGCCAAAACTACAATAGAGTCTGAATGATTCTGAGTATTGTTGGAAATACATTTTATTGTGAAGCAGTTAGGAAAGCAAATATTAATATATGTAGATCAGAATATTAACATAAATAAAGAAAATTCTATGATGAAACAAATAATATTGAGGGTTCTTCCCCTCATTTTAACATGTCATTCAAAAGTCATTCAATCATTATTATGTTTAATACAGTGAAGATTAATTCTTAAAAGATTTTATACTATTTGATTGCAATAGTTAATTTATTCTTAAGTTATTTTAATACAACTATTCTCATTCTATATTATTTTCATAAAAACTTACTGAAGATTTAAATAGAAAGTGTTTAAATCAGTTTTTGCAGCAATTATGCCTGGCTGTTAGGAACAGGCTGACAGATGTATTTGAAGAAAGAAAGAGACCAATATCCTGACTGTCTATTTGCAATTATACTGGAATATGGCATATAACTCTTTATGTTAGGGAAGAGAGCTGCATGGAATAACTATCATTTTACTCTCTGTTGAGCACAAGTATAAATGTAAATAAAAGTTTTTTTTTAAATAAATTTATTTACCTTCACAAAAATAACTTTGTGAGGGGTCTAGTATCAATAAAACTTTTCCTTTTGCAAATGTAGACCACTGAAACATAGAAATGGAAAATACTTTTAGAAACTTCTTAAGTAAAAGAAAGGCAAATTTGAGTGTTTTGAAGTGTTCTCTATAATGTATTTCTTAACCGCTGATGTATAAACTTCTAAAAAACAGAATTGATCCTTTCGAAGAGTTTTAGGTTCACAGCAACATTGAGCATAAGACACAGAGATTTCTTATATATCCCTTGCCCCCACACATGCGTTGCCTCCCCACAAGAATGGTACATTTTTTGACTAATGAACTTAGACTAATAGATCATTAGCACCCAAATTTCATAGTTTACGTTAGGGTTCACTCTTAGTTTTGTACATTCCATAGGCTTTGACAAATGTATAATGACATGTATCTGCCATTATAGTATCAGAATAATCTCACTGCTCTAAAAATCCTTTGTGCTATATCCAATCATCCCTCCCCCAACCCATTGCCTTGTCAAACCCTGGAAACCACTGATAGTTTTACTATTTTCATAGTTTTGCCTTTTCTAGAGTGTAATAGAGTTGGAATCATATAGTATATAGCCGGTCTGATTGTCTTCTTTCACTTAAGAATATGCATTTAAGTTTCCCCCATGTTTTTCCGTGGCTTTATAGCTCATTTATTTTTAGCATTTCACTGTCTAGATGTACTAGTTTATTTGTCTATGCATTACTGAAGGACATCTTGGTTGCTTCTAAGTTTTGGCAATGATGAATAAAGTTGCTATAAATATCTGAGTGCAGTATTTTTGTATAGAAATGTTTTCAGCTCCTTTGGGTAAATACCATGAAGTACAGTTGCTGGATCATTTGGTAAGAATATATTTAGTTTGACAAGAAACTGCCAAACTGTCTTCCAAAGACAGCCAGCAATGAATGAGGGTTCCTGTTACTCCGTATCCTTAGCAGTTTTGGTATTAGTATTCCAAATTCTGGCCATTCTAATTAGTGTGTAGTGATATGTCATTGTTTTTAATTTAGACTTCCCTGATGTAAGGTATTTGCTCTCTCTCTCTCTCTCTTTTGATTTTATTTATTTGAGAGAGAGAGAGAGAGAGAGCATGAGAAGGAAGAAGGTCAGAGGGAGAACCAGTCTCCCCATGGAGCTGGGAGCCCGATGTGGGACTCCATCCTGGGACTCCAGGATCATGATCTGAGCTGAAGGCAGTTGCTTAACCAACTGAGCCACCCAGGCGCCCCATTTGGTCTCTCTTTTAATGAGGTTGTTGGCTTTCTTAATATTTTATCAAATCAATTTTTTTTTAATGAGGATGTGTTTTATTACTATTTTGTGTGTGTGTTTTACTATTTTTGTGTATTTTTAAGTGTTACGTGTTTTTATTTAAATTCTAGTTAGTTTGAATAACATTTGTATGAAGAATAAATGGAGCTGATCTGGGTGTGGAAGAAAGGAAAGAAAGAAAGAAAGAGAGAGAGAGAAAGATTGATTGATTCTAGTTAGTTAACATATAATGTAATATTAGTTTCAGTGGTAAAATTTAGTGATTCATTACTTACATATAACACTCAGTGCTCATCATAACAAGTGCCCTCCTTAATACCCATCACCTATTTATACCATCCTGCAGTCCATCTCCCTTCCAGAAACCCTCAATCTGTTCTCTATAGTTAAGAGTCTCTTTTATGGTTTGTTTCCCTCTCCTTTTTTTCCCTTTTCCCTATGTTCATCTGTTTTGTTTCTTAAATTTCACATACGTGTGAAATCATATGGTATTTGTCTTTCTCTGATTGACTTAGTTTGCTTAGCCTAATATTCTGTATCTCCATCTACATCGTTACAAATGGCACAGTTTCATTCTTTTTGGTGGCTGAGTAATAGTCCATTGTGTGTATCTATATCACCTCTTCTTTATCCATTCATCTGTGAACAGACATTTGGACTCTTTATTTGGCTACTGTTGATAATGTTGCTATCAGAGTGCATGTGCCCCTTTGAATCAGTATTTTTATATCCTTTCGGTAAATAGCTAGTAGTGCATTTGGTGGGTCATAGAGCAGTTCTATTTTTAACTTTTAAGGGAACTCCATTCTGTTTTTCAGAGTGGCTGCATCGGTTTGCATTCCCACCAATAGTGTCAGAGGCTACCCCTTTCTCCACATCTTTGCCAACATCTTTGTTTCTTGGGTAATTAATTTTAGCCATTCTGACAGGTGTGAGGTGGCATCTCACTGTGGTATTGATTTGTATCTCCCTGATGATGAATGATGCTGAGCATCTTTTCCTATGTTTGTTAGTCATCTGGATGTCTTTTGTCCATTTCTTAGCTGGATTGTTTTCTTTCTTTTGGGTGTTGAGTTTGATAAGACCTTTTATAGATTTTGGATACTAACCCTTTATCAGATACATCACTTGCAAATATCTTCTCCCATTCCATAGGCTGCCTTTTAGTTTTGTTGATTATGTTCTTCATTGTTCAGAAGCTCTTTATCTTGATGAAATCTCAAGAATTCATTTTTGCTTTTGTTTCTCCTGCCTCTGGACATGTATCCAGTATGAAGTTGCTGTGGCCAAAATCAAAGAAGTTGCTGCCTTGTTCTTCTCTAGGATTTTGATGGTTTCCTGTCTCAAATTTAGGTCTTTCATCCACTTTGAATTTATTTTTATGTATTGTGTAAGAAGGTGGTCCAGTTTCATTCTTCTGCATGTTGCTGTCAAGTTTTCCCAACTCCATTTGTTGAAGAGACTGTCTTTTTTCCATTGGAAATTCTTTCTTGCTTTGTTGAAGATGAATTCACGATATAGTTGTGGGTCCATTTCTGGGTTTTCTATTCTGCTCCTCTAGAAGGAAATTTGAACTTCAAAGGGGGTAGTTAGGTAATTTGTTCAAAGTCATATCACTGATAGAATTCATACCAGGTTTTGTCTTTTAAAAAAACAACACTGAATTTTTATTATTATTCTTATATGCCTATGTTTTCTGCTTCCACATTGTTGACCTTGGAGCACATTCATTCTCTCTCTGCACCTCTGTTGATCCATGCCTCCCTCCCCCTCTCCCATTTCTTCTGCCTTTCCACATCTTAGATATCTTTAACAACATAATTTAATTCCATAAAGTCTCTTTTAATTCTTATTTAGGAACAAACTTCCAGGAAAGCCTGGGTGACTCAGTCAGTTAAGCAGCTTCTTCTGGCTCAGGTCATGATCATAAAAAAATAATTAATTAATTAATTAATTAATTTTGACAAAAGGGGGGATAAACTTCTAATTCCTACACTGGTGCACACCTCCACTTATTTATTGGCATTAGTCCCAATTTGGCACAATATGTATTTGCATTTATGATCATTACTTGGTTAATGTTTCTTGATGCCACAACTGTGTTACCAATCATTTTAAGAGTATTAAAAACTGGGATACCTGGGTGGCTTAGTCCCTCTATGGTTTCCTTGCTCAACAGGGAGCACTCTTGTTCCTTTGCCTGCTGCTCACCCTGCCTGTGCTTGCTCTCTCTCTCTCTCTCTCTGACAAATAAGTAAATAAAGTCTTTAAAAGTAAAGAATGTTCAAAATTATTGAAATTTATAAAATTATGCATTCTCGGATTAATAAACTACATGAAGAGTTTATGGTGTTAAATCATTACCTTCAGTGAACAAAATAAAAGAAATAAAGAAAAAAAGAAATAAAGTTTCCTTTATCTTTGAGCTTTTTAGTGAAGAAATTATTGATGTACTGGGTATTTACCCCAACCTTCAACAGATGAATGGATAAAGATGTGGTCCATATATACAATGGAATATTACTCAGCCATCAGGAAGGATGAATACCCGTCATTTGCATTGACATGGGTGGAACTGGAGGGGATTATGCTAAATGAAATAAGTCAAGCAGAAAAAGACAATTATCATATGATTTCACTTATATTTGGAACATAACAAATAGCATGGAGGACATTAGAAAAAGGAAGGGAAAAGTGAAGGGGGAGAAATCGGAGTAGGGGATGAACCATGAGAGACTATGGACTCTGGGAAACAAACTTGCAGTTTCAGAGGGGTGGGGGTTGGGGGATGGGTGAACCTGATGCTGGTTATTAAGGAGGGCATGTATTGCATGGAGCACTGGGTGTTAAAAGCAAACAAAGAATCATGGAACACTACATCAAAAGCTAATGATATACTGTATGGTGACTAACATAATGGAAAAAAAAGAAGTTATTGAAGTAAAAATAAATTTATAGGCACAGATAAAAAATCTGTCCAACTGTATCTTACATACATAAAGATACATAAAAGGATTTTGGCTTCACAACTTTGTTTATTCTTTTTTATCACATCTAATAAATTGTCACTCCTATGATTTGGTATTAACTCTTCCTACTTGGATCTAGACATTACTCCTAAACATTAGATCAAGTGCTCAGACATTCATGCCTTTCTCTGAACCTTAGCCTCATATATTTTATTGAGTCCTTCCACTGAGAATATAAATATACTCAGTTGTCTACAACTATCTAGTTGCAGAACAAGCTCTCTAGTTAAAGAACTATTTTTTGTTCTTCAAAAGATGTCTTCATTATCTTCTTGTTCAAGGCTTTCATTCATACATCAAGCCAAAACAATTTGAATTGTTGACCCATCATTACATTAATAACTTCTCCACAGCAACCAATAATTTAAGTGCTCAATACTATAAATGCAGACATCTCTGCAATGTGTAAAAAATGAAACATCCACTTTTCAAAAAATTTTATCTTCTTTTTCATTTTGACACCAATTTTCTTGGTTTTCCATAATATCTACTGCTTCTATTGGATCTTGTTCAAAGACTGCTCTTTAATGTTGTACCTTCAAGGTCTCATAGGGGCCAAAATCAATGCAGTTACTGTCTATTCATTAGACAGTAAAACATAGGCCATATCATCCATGATCCTGACTTTCTCATCTCTTATATACACTAGTGAAACAGAAATCTAATTTTTATAAGCTCTGTCTTCCAATGTGTATGTCTGATTTAATGAATTCTATTGAAGTATATGTTACATAAAAGGAAATTACATGTTTAGCTCAGTGAGTTTTAACAAATATATGTACCTATATAACCAATACATGAAGCAAAATATAAAGTGTAGCCACCAAAGAAAAATATTCCCTCATAACCATTTGTAGTCAAACCTTCCTCACTCCTATCCCCAGTCTACACTGATCTGATTTGTAGCATGATATTTTGTTTTGGCTGTCCAAGGACTTCATATAAATGAAATAATACAATTTGTGTATTTTCTTTCTGGTTTTATTCATCTAGCATAATATTTTTGAGATTAATCATTTTGTTATGACAGTATCATTAATTTGTTCCTGTTTTATTGCTGATCAGCAATGGATTATATACATATGCCAAGATTTGTTTATACAAAATCTGTTGATGGACACTTGGCTTACTTCCAATGTTTTTGTGGACATATGTTTTCATTTCTCTTTGGTGAATACCTATGAGTGTAATTTTGTTGAATCAAATGACTTCTGTTGAATTAATTGAGTATTTTTACCTCTATTAGCTTAGGTTATACCACATTTTTTATGTTTGTTTTCTAATAGTTCTTCTAGAATTTACAACATGCTTATGGAGAAAGTCTTTGTATTTTTTTTTCTTTTCATATTATAGCCCACATATTTAATGCAATGCTAGAGTTGTATTTTTTTTCTTTTTACCAATTTCAATAATTATAAAAGGAGAAGAGACCAAAAAAATAGATAGCACAAATATAACTGTATATATAAGTAAGTGCTTTTCACATATTAAAATATTTAACCCTAGCAATATAAGATAGATTCTACTACTATCAATTGCCATTCACAGAGAATTTGAGAGATTTGCTCAAGGCCTTAAAGCTAGTTAGAAGTGGAAATAGGATTTGAATGGAGGCAATCACTCTAAAGCTCTATTCTTTACCTGTGCAGATGGCCTCCCTTACATTCCACTATAATATGTATCAATGTTTATTGAAAATAAATTGTATGAAAGGAAAGAAGGTTTTTGTAAGAAAACGAACAAGGGAATTATTTAATTTTTTGTCAGTATTTACGTTCAAAGAAACTTTTTTCCTGAGGCATTTCAATTTTAAAATACAATAAAATATGATAATTTTCTCAAATATGTTTTTAAAATCAATATAAGTTAGATATAATTTTCATTAAAAATACACATATTTTGTCTATAGTTCAACACCATATATACATATAGTAATATATATTCAATTAAATATTTACATATTAAATATTCCCTATATATATATAGACACACACATGCATACAGTAACCTAGTAAATTCCATCACCCAGAAAATTCCCTTGTAGACTTTTGCATTTAATCTTTTCAGCAACCACAAATATGATATCATCATTTAACACTATTTATTAGATTTGTTTGTTCTAGAGATTCATATAAATGAATCATACAATATTCACTATTTTTTTCTATTTCCATTCTCCCTGTTAAACATTTGGGTGTTAATCCATCTTGTTACAAATTGATTCCAAGGTCCCCTATATTCTCTTACATGAATATACCACAATTTGTAAATTATTTCACATGTTGATGGCTATTAAAAATAAAGCAATTGCAAGTACTTGTACACAAGTATTTTTGTAGGCATATATTTTAATTACTTCTGTTAATATCTGGGAAAGTAACTGTGGGGTCATAATCACTGCCTGAGCTCTATGGTCCTAGAAAACAGTGATAGGTTAAGAAATCATCCAACACTTTTCTTTTCTTTTAAATTTTTTATTTTTTATTTTTTTATAAACATATAATGTATTTTTATCCCCAGGGGTACAGGTCTGTGAATCGCCAGGTTTACACACTTCACAGCACTCACCATAGCACATACCCTCCCCAATGCCCATAACCCCACCCCCCCCTCCCAATCCCCCTCCCGCCAGCAACCCTCAGTTTGTATTGTGAGATAAAGAGTCACTTATGGTTTGTCTCCCTCCCAATCCCATCTTGTTTCATTTATTCTTCTCCTATCCCCCTAATCCCCCATGTTGCATCTCCACGTCCTCATATCAGGGAGATCATATGATAGTTGTCTTTCTCCGATTGACTTATTTCACTAAGCATGATACTTTCTAGTTCCAACCACATCGTCGCAAATGGCAAGATTTCATTTCTTTGGATGGCTGCATAGTATTCCATTGTGTATATACACAATGTGTATATACACATCTTTATCCATTCATCTGTAGATGGACATCTAGGTTCTTTCCATAGTTTGGTTATTGTAAACATTGCTCCTATGAACATTCGGGTGCATGTGCCCCTTCAGATCACTACGTTTGTATCTTGAGGGTAAATACCCAGTAGTGCAATTGCTGGGTCATAGGGTAGTTCTATTTTCAACATTTTGAGGAACCTCCATGCTGTTTTCCAGAGTGGTTGCACCAGCTTGCTTTCCCACCAACAGTGTAGGAGGGTTCCCCTTTCTCCACATCCTCGCCAGCATCTCTCATTTCCTGACTTGTTAATTTTAGCCATTCTTACTGGTGTAAGGTGGTATCTCATTATGGTTTTGATTTGTATTTCCCTGATGCTGAGTGATGTGGAGGACTTTTTCATGTGTCTGTTGGCCATCTGGATGTCTTCTTTGCAGAAATGTCTGTTCATGTCCTCTGCCCATTTCTTGATTGGATTACTTGTTCTTTGGGTGTTGAGTTTGCTAAGTTCTTTATAGATTTTGGACACTAGCCCTTTATCTGATATGTCGTTTGCAAATATCTTCTCCCATTCTGTCAGTTGTCTTTTGGTTTTGTTGACAGTTTTCCTTTGCTGTGAAAAAGCTTTTGATCTTGATGAAATCCCAATAGTTCATTTTTGCCCTTGCTTCCCTTGCCTTTGGCGATGTTCCTAGGAAGACGTTGCTGCGGCTGAGGTCGAAGAGGTTGCAGCCTGCGTTCTCCTCAAGGATTTTGATGGACTCTTTCTCACATTGAGGTCTTTCATCCATTTTGAGTCTATTTTCGTGTGTGGTGTAAGGAAGTGGTCCAATTTAATCTTTCTGCATGTGGTTGTCCAATTTTCCCAACACCATTTATTGAAGAGGTTGGGTTTTTTCCATTGGACATTGTTTCCTGCTTTGTCAAAGATTAGTTGGCCATAGATTTGAGGGTCTATTTCTGGGCTCTCTATTCTGTTCCACTGATCTATGTGTCTGTTTTTGTGCCAGTACCATGCTGTCTTGATGATGACAGCTTTGAAATAGAGCTTGAAGTCCGGAATTGTGATGCCACCGATTTTGGCTTTCTTTTTCAATATTCCTTTGGCTATTTGAGGTCTTTTCTGGATCCATATAAATTTTAGGATTATTCGTTCCATTTCTTTGAAAAAAATGGATGGTATTTTGATAGGGATTGCATTGAATGTGTAGATTGCTTTAGGTAGCATGGACATTTTCACAATATTTATTCTTCCAATCCAGGAGCATGGAACATTTTTCCATTTCTTTGTGTCTTCCTCAATTTCTTTCATGAGTACTTTATAGTTTTCTGCATATAGATTCTTAGCCTCTTTGCTTAGGTTTATTCCTAGGTATCTTATAGTTTTGGGTGCATGGGATTGACTCCTTAATTTCTCTTCCTTCTGTCTTGTCGTTGGTGTAGAGAAATGCAACTGATTTCTGTGCATTGATTTTATATCCTGACACTTTACTGAATTCCTGTACAAGTTCTAACAGTTTTGTAGTGGAGTCTTTTGGGTTTTCCACATATAGTATCATATCATCTGCAAAGAGTGATAGTTTGACTTCTTCTTTTCTTATTTGGATGCCTTTAATTTCCTTTTGCTGTCTGATTGCGGAGGCTAGGACTTCTAGTACTATGTTGAATAGCAGTGGTGATAATGGACATCCCTGCCATGTTCCTGACCTTAGCAGAAAAGCTTTCAGTTTTTCTGCATTGTGAATGATATTTGCGGTGGGTTTTTCATAGATGGCTTTGATAATATTGAGGTATGTGCCCTCTATCCCTACACTTTGAAGATTTTTAATCAGGAAGGGATGCTGCACTTTGTCAAATGCTTTTTCAGCATCTATGGAGAGTATCATATGGTTCTTGTTCTTTCTTTTATTAATATGTTGTATCACATTGATTGATTTGCAGATGTTGAATCAACCTTGCAGACCTGGAATAAATCCCACTTGGTCGTGGTGAATAATCCTTTTAATGTACTGTTGAATCCTATTGGCAAGTATGCTAGTGAGAATTTTTGCATCTGTGTTCATCAAGGATATTGGTCTGTAGTTCTCGTTTTTGGTGGGATCCTTGTCTGGTTTTGGGATCAAGGTGATGTTGGCCACATAAAATGAGTTTGGAAATTTTCCATCCATTTCTGTTTTTTGGAACAGTTTCAGGAGAATAGGAGTTAATTCTTCTTTAAGTGTTTGGTAGAATTCCCCTGGGAAGACATCTGGCTCTGGGCTTTTGTTTGTTTGGAGATTTTTGATGACTGTTTCAATCTCCTTACTGGTTATGGGTCTGTTCAGGTTTTCTATTTCTTCCTGGTTCAGTTGTGGTAGTTTATATGTCTCTAGGAATGCATCCATTTCTTCCAGATTGTCCAATTTGTTGGCATAGAATTTCTCATAGTATGTTCTTATTATTGTCTGTATTTCTTTGGTATTAGTTGTGATCTTTCCTCTTTCATTCGTGATTTTATTTATTTGGGTCCTTTCTCTTTTCTTTTTGATAAGTCTGGCCAGAGGTTTATGAATTTAATTAATTCATTCAAAGAACCAGCTCCTAGTTTCATTGATTTTTCTATTGTTTTTTTGGTGTCTATTTCATTGATTTCTGCTCTGATCTTTATGATTTCTCTTCCTCTGCTGGGTTTAGGCTTTCTTTCTTGTTCTTTCTCCAGCTTCTTTAGGTGTAGGGTTAGGTTGTGTACTTGAGACCTTTCTTGTTTCTTGAGAAAGGCTTGTACTGCTATATATTTTCCTCTCAGGACTTCCTTTGCTGTTTCCCACAGATTTTGAACTGTTGTGTTTTCATTATCATTTGTTTCCATGAATTTTTTCAATTTTTCTTTAATTTCCTGGTTGACCATTCATTCTTTAGGAGGATGCAGTTTAGTCTCCATGGATTTGGGTTCTTTCCAGCTTTCCTCTTGTGATTGATTTCTAGTTTCAGAGCATTGTGGTTTGAAAATATGCAGGGAATGACCCCAATCTTTTGATACCAGTTGAGCCCTGATTTAGGATCCAGGATGTGATGTATTCTGGAGAATGTTCCATGTGCACTAGAGAAGAATGTGTATTCTGTTGTTTTGGGCTTGAAATGTTCTGAATATATCTGTGATGTCCATCTGGTCCAGTGTGTCATTTAAGGCCCTTATTTCCTTGTTGATCTTTTGCTTGGATTATCTGTCCATTTTAGTGAGGGGAGTGTTAAAGTCCCCTACTATTATTGTATTATTATTGATGTGTTTCTTTGATTTTGTTATTAATTGGTTTATATAGTTGGCTGCTCCCACGTTAGGGGCATAGATATTTAAAATTGTTAGATCTTCTTGTTGGACAGACCCTTTGAGTAGGATATAGTGTCCATCCTCATCTCTTATTATAGTCTTTGGTGTAAAATCTAATTGATCTGATATAAGGATTACCACCCCAGCTTTCTTCTGATGCCCATTAGCATGGTAAATTTTTTTCCACCCCCTCACTTTAAATCTGGAGGTGTCTTCAGGTCTAAAATGAGTTTCTTGTAGGCAACATATAGATTTTTTTTTTTTTTAATCCATTCTGATACCCTGTGTCTTTTGATTGGGGCATTTAGCCCATTGACACTTGGGGTAACTATTGAGAGATATGAATTTAGTGCCACTGTATTGCCTGTAAGGTGACTGTTACTGTATATTGTCTCTGTTCTTTTCTGATCTATTACTTTTAGAGTCTCTCTTTGCTTAGAGGGCCCCTTTCAATATTTCTGTAGAGCTGGTTTGGTGTTTGCAAATTCTTTAAGTTTTTGTTTGTCCTGGAAGCTTTTCATCTCTCCTTCTATTTTCAATGATAGCCTAGCTGGATATAGTATTCTTGGCTGCATGTTTTTCTCATTTAGTGTTCTAAATATATCATTCCAGTTCTTTCTGGCCTGACAGGTCTCTGTGGATAAGTCTTCTGCCAATCTAGTATTTCTACCATTGTATGTTACAGACTTCTTTTCCCGGGCTGCTTTCAGGATTTTCTCTTTGTCACTAAGACTTGTAAATTTTACTATTAGGTGACGGGGTGTGGATCTATTCTTGTTGATTTTGAGGGGGGTTCTCTGCACCTCCTGGATTTTTGATGCTTGCTCCTTTTGCCATATTAGGGAAATTCTCTCCAATAATTCTCTCTGATATACGTTCTGCTCCCCTCTCTTTTTCTTCTTCTTCTGGAATCCTAATTATTCTAATGTTGTTTTGTCTAATGGTGTCACTTATCTCTCGAATTCTCCCCTCATGGTCCAGTAGCTGTTTGTCCCTCTTTTGCCCAGCTTCTTCATTCTCAGTCATTTGGTCTTGTATATCTCTAATTCTTTCTTCTGCCTCATTGATCCTAGCAGTGAGAGCCTCCATTTTTTATTGCACCTCATAAATACCTTTTTTGATTTCAACTTGGTTAGATATTAGTTCTTTAATTTCTCCAAAAAGGGCTTTTATATCTCCAGAGAGGGTTTCTCTAATACCTTCCATTCCTTTTTCGAGCCCAGCTAGAACTTTCAGAATCATCATTCTGAACTCTAGATCTGACATATTACCAATGTCTGTATTGATTAGGTCCCTAGCCTTTGGGACTGCCTGTTGTTCTTTTTTTTGTTGTGAATTTTTCTGCCTTGTCATTTTGTCCAGATAAGAGTGTATGAAGGAGCAAGTAAAATACTAAAAGGGTGGCAAAGACCCCAGGAAAATGAGCTTTAACCAAAACAGAAGAGACCCAAAATCATGGGGGGGAGAAAGGTGATAAAAAGAGGTTTAGAAAAAAAAAAGAAAAAATTTAAAAAATGAAACAAGAAAAAACATAAAAAATAAAATATATATATATACACATATATATATATATTTTAGATAAACTAGTTTAAAAACATTAAAAAAGAAAAAGGTAAAAGTTAAGAAAAACTAGAGGAAAAAAAAATTGGAAAAAAATTAAATTAACCACAAGACTAACGAATCATGGGGAGAAAGCCATGAGTTCCTTGCTTTGCTTTCTCCTCCTTGGGAATTCTGCTGCTCTCCTTGGTATTGAACCTGCTCTTCTTGGTAGGTGAACTTTGTCCTGGCTGGATTTCTTGTTGATCTTCTGGGGGAGGGGCCTGTTGTAGTGATTCTCAAATGTCTTTGACCGAGGCGGAATTGCACCGCCCTTACCAGGGGCCGGGCTAAGTAATCCGATTGGGTTTGCTTTCAGGAGCTTTTGTTCCCTGAATGCTTTCCGTAGAGTTCTGGACGGGAATGAAAATGGCGGCCTCACAGTCTCCGGCTCAGAGGAATTGAGAGCTCGGGCCCCCACTACTCAGTGTGCCCTCAGAGAACAGCGCCCAATCACTCCTGTCTCCATGGCCTCTGGCCGCGCTCCGAGCTCACCCAGCCTGCGACTGGTTCAAGGTAAACCTGAGCTGAGAGCTCACTCCTCAGCTCTGTCTCTGTAGCTGGCTTCCCCGTTCTAATACCTGCAAGCTCTGCGACACTCAGACACCCCCGATCCTTCTGTGCGGGACCTGGGTCCTCGCTGACCCCACGTGGGCTTTACCCCGTTTTAGCCTCTGGAGCAATGTCCCTCAGTGGAACAGACTTTTAAAAGTCTTGATTTAGTGCTCTGTTGCTCTGCCACTTGCTACCCCCTGGATCCTGCCTGTTCATTGTCTTTCAACTATTTTGCAGGTCTTCATAAAGTGCAGGTACCTTAGGAATGCACAAATTTTGGCTTGTCTAATAGAGATTTAATTGACTTCCTCCCCCATTGTGTGGAAACAAATGAACTAAAAAAAAAAAAACCCTAGCTTTTATATCTACCCATAAGTTGAGTTAGATCTTGTCATCTTGCCTAAGTTTTCCATCCTTACCAAATTTTTAATTCATCCAGTTTCTTTCAATATCCATCTACAGTGGTCCAAATTTTCTCCAAAAAGAGAAAAATGTTTCTAATTTTTTCTCATTTTCATCTGATTCATCTTCACAGAGAGCTAAATCTTGATTGCTCAGATCTCCATCAGTTCCAGGTTCTGAGGAAGCCCTGCAATCTAAAGCCTGGTAACTTGATGTAAACCTCAAAAGACTCATCACCACAATGGACTATGCATGGACTGGATTTCTCCCTACACAAACCACTGTCTCATCTCTGGTAAAATGTTCAAGACTATGTATTCCTTTATACCAAAAATAAAGATATCATCCCCCAGAGCATTAATATCCTAGCTTCAATAAATTCAATGAGTACTGCTGATAACTTAATAATTTTCCTCTGCTGACCTCTTGAAATCCAATGGAATGGCTGCCTCAGGGCACTTCTGGCTCTTTACTTTTATATGCTCTTTTATATTAATATTTCTCTTTTTCATTTTATCATAGTGGTGGTATGAACATTGAATTTTACCTGAGACTTGTGCTCCTGGAAAGCAACAATGGTTAAGAATTCCCACCTCCCTCTTATATCCAGGGGAATGACTAACTTTAAAGATCACCTTGCACTCATGTATCCTGAGATGAAAACTACTTCCTTCCCTCTCTGATAACTCTCATAAGACTCAAGGATGACTCCCTTGTTTATTTGCCTCTCTAAAACCTCAGGCTCCCTTCTTTTCCTCAAGATATTGTTCATTAATGAACATTATTCCTATTGCAATAACCTGAGTAAAAGCATACCCTTAATTGTCCCATGCATTTTGTCTTTGACATTGATTATACCATTTTGCATTACCACCAGCAATGAATAAATTGTTAGTGACAGCTTTGGAGAAGCTGAGCAGTACCTCCAGATGCCTTGTCTTTCCATCCTTCCACATGAAAAATATAACCTCTCATATGAGTAAATGTTGAATCAATAACTAAACAGTATATCTTTTAAATGATATAAAAGTCATTTTATACCAGCTAAATTATTCTTTCTATTCACATATCTTGATGGTCTGAGATTGCAAGATAATGACAAGAGCAGTATTTTGCCTTCTTTATTGTAATCAAACATTTCCTTTATTGTATTAAAGCAGAGGATACTCTCTGCTTATAACTTGGCATTGTTTTCAGTCATAAATACCATCTCTTAAAAGATACAAAAGCAAAATAAATCCTATTCAGGGAGGAACAATGAGTATATTGAGACTTTTGAAGTGTTGTGCAAGGAATTCTTAAAGATACGAGGAACATTTAAACCTTACAACTGGAAAATAAAATCAGTTTTGAATGTTTCAAGATCTATTGTGATACAGATTAATTAGCTTTATAAATATTATCTGTAATGAATGGGTCATACCAAAAACCAATTTTGAGCTTTATGTGAACTACAGATTTCAATAGTCTGCATTCCTCCTTTCAGGCCAATGAGTCACTTTCCTCTTCCAGATAATGATTTGCTTTCCAGTGGAGATACTCAAGCAGAGTCTGAGTAATTAACAGTCAGTTTTTATTACTTATTGCTATTATTATTAAAATATAGTGGTTGGACAAATAGTCCTTTAATATTCCTTAAAAGCATAAGATTATAATTATTTTCACAGAAGGATAAATATTATAAAGAATATGTTTGTAATCAAGGAGTAAACCATACTTTGTCATTGAAAAAAATAAAATAATATAAGATATAATTAGGAGTTATTTATAAAGTCCTTGAAATGTAACCCCAGGCAGTACACTTTACCTGAACTGTTAAGCTGAAAGAGATGCACGATTATAAGTAAAATAGTCACTTTTTCTAAATATTCTTTTTTAAAGTAGTTTACTTTTGTTACTTTTATTTGTTTAAGATTGTATTTATTTATTTGAGAGAGTGAGAGCAAGAGAGAGCACAAGAGCACAGAGGGACAGGGAGAAGGAGACTCCCTGCTAAGCAGAGAGCCAGAAGGATATGGGGCTGGACCCCAGCACCCTGAGATCATGACCTGAGCAGAAGGCAGATGCTTAACTGACTAAGCTACCCAGGTGCCCCTTCTTTTTTACTTTTAAAATCATTTGATTTAATAATAACATGTCTCAATTTATCTTGTAGCATTTATATTCCATGTGATTTCTCAGTAACTAAAATACTTAGTTAACCACATGGGGGAAAAATCACACTTTCACTTACCGATAAAGAATGAGGTTTTAGCGGTACCTGGGTGGCTCAGTGGGTTAAAGCTTCTGCCTTCAGCTCAGGTCCTGATCCCAGGACCAGGATCCTGGGTCCTGGGTCCAGGGTCCTGGGATCCAGCCCAGCATAGGGCTCTCTGCTTAGCTGGAAGCCTGCTTCCTCCTCTATCTCTCTGCCTGCCTCTCTGCCTACTTGTGATCTCTGTCAAATAAATAAATAAAATCTTAAAAAAAAAAAAGAATGAGGTTTTAGTTTTTCTCTTTAAAAAAACATTAAGTTCTTATTTATTTAAGTAATCTTTATACTCTATCTGGGGCTCAAACTCAGGACCCTAAGACCAAGGGTTGCATGCTCTTTTGAATGAGTCAGCCAGGCACCCCTTAATAACTTTTTTAGCATTATGATGTTTGAAACTAGAAATATAAGTTCTATGTACTATGTACCCATTTTGCAGATAGATAAACACACACACACACACTTAAAGTGAATAATCACAATTTTTTTTCTGTTGATGACATGCCTGCCCATGGACTATGGGTATTCATACTTAGAAGCATTTTATTTTTCTATTAAGTATTGATTTGTACAATAACTGTTCATGTAGTTATCTTTGTCTGTGTAAGCAGTATATTCTAAGTAAGCCCTTAGTTCTGGTTAAAAAACAAAACAAAATAAAAGACAAACGAAAAAGACACATACAGGCACTATAGACATGACTAATTAGCAAGTCTTCTCTGATGAACCCTGGACAGACCAAGAGACTAAAAGTGTATACAAAAAAATAGATTATTCAAGTGTTTCAAAAGGAGAGCTGAGAGATGAAACCTTAGGATTACTTTGCCTATTATTAAAGTGAGATGCCTCAAAATCATGATTATGTAAATAGTAAGCCACAGTGGGAGGGCCATCCAGAGATAAAGACTTAGTGTGTATAACAAAGAGCACAGGCAACTGGAGAGAAGTTGGAAGTGAAAAAGGATAACAGAGCAGAAGGAAATAATATCTCTCTGCTATTTCTTTGCCTATATCTCAGTTTAAGCCATGCATGTTATTTCTTTATAATTACTAAATAAATCACAACCTGGAATCCAGTAACATCTGAAGTTACTTAAATTTTTACATAAAATAATAATTCCAGTTTGCTTAACCTTGGAACATTCATTAATATGATATTAATTATGGAAAAGAAATTTCTAATATTACAAATGATAATACATTAGCTTTACAAACTTTTGTACGTTGCATTAAAAAAGAGTCCACTATCTTCAACAATTTGACTATTTTTCTGGAAACTGGATTAAGGTAATCTAGTATACGTGAGTTTCTTATAGTTACTTACAGCTATTACAGCTACTACAAGTGGGTTATAATATTCTTATTAAGTAGAATAATAAACTACTCAAACTACTCAAAACTCAGTCTGTCAACAATTAATTATACTCAGAAATTATGCAATTAAAATAGATATTATTATATCTTACCTGAAATAAAAGCAATATATGTTAAACAATGTTTGACTTGTGATCTGTAAGATGATCATGCCTCTCTGCTGCTGTTCAAAAGAGCTTCTTTCCTATTCCTCACTATCTTCATTCACTCATAATTTGTTTTCATCATTCTTTCATTGATTTTAGGACAAATATTAAAAAATACTTATTAGGGGAGAGATCTAATAAAGTCTTAACTATACCTAATAGGGAAGTTAGTCCAAAGAAACCTATTCATCTAGATGACACCGAACTACAGAGTAGCCCAGGAATCGAAGAGAATGAACTTGAAAGAATGTATGGCAAACGTTAGTTCCAGATAAGGGTTCAACAATCAATGAGAAGTAAGGCATGCTGTCTAAATCTACAAGTTTGACTTCCAAATTATCTGGGTTAGATTTACTCTTACATTAGTAAAACATAAGATCCAGCTTCCTCATCTGAAAGGATACTATTTAAGACCACTGAAAAGGACCGTAGAAATGTCTCACATGATCAGATATTTTTGTAATATTTAAAATTCTAAAATAATTGTGTATTCTTAAGAAACAGGACTCTAAGCTTCAGGCCATATTAAAGCCAGATTTACCAGAAAATAAATCTGGAGACACCTTTTGTTTCTCTTATCTTTGTAAACAACATTGCATTATTCCAAATTTGGTATATATGCTATTGAAGCAAGTATAACACTGTATTAGAACTAAAGCAAATTCACAGAATTGTGGACAAATGTTCAGAGCGGGAAATGGGCAGAGATAAAGAGTTTAGGGAAAGGCCAAAGCAGCTCTGATGGTCAAAATCACAGTATTTTTCTGAGAACTGCTATCAGTGGTAATAAAAAGAGATAATACAAATTGTGCCTCTGCCAGCCTCCACCTCCCACATGAATGTTACTACCATAGCTATTAGGGTTTACCACAAAAATGGGTTTTCCACAGACGTTCTCCTACATGAATCTCTGGTTTCTGAGTCAAAATTGGAGAGGGAGAGAAGGGAGCACTGACTGAATTTTCAGAGACCAGTGAAAGAATGAAAACCAGGCAGAAATAAATGAAAATCTAGTTAGATTTAAAAAAAAGAAAAATGCAGCCTTGCCATTGATCAGCATAGGAGAACACATAGACATAGGTAAAAACAGCTGCAAAATAAACAGAAAACATTTTTTCCTAATGTCACACAGCAGCTGTAAAATGTCATAATCTCTGATTGATTGTTGTTCTCTTTCCTATAACGTTCTATATCTATTTTGCTATTCCTAGCCATTCCTGGGGACCTCAACTTGCTAAATCATCAATCCCTAGTCAATCATAACCCTTCTGAGAAAAGTAACCAATTCAGAACTAATCCCTGCTTCTCTGAGGCCTTTGCAAAGTCCTTTAAGAAGAACACGAACCTTATAAAAGAATCTAAGTTCTCATTTTTTGAGGGCATTCCTCAGTGTTCTGGATCATCTTCCTTTGGTGTGAATCAACAAATTTGAATTTATGGGATTTCAGGTTTGGGCGGTCTTTGGCTGATTAGTTTTAATAATGAATCAGCCAATGCTTTATCAGAGAGGGGTTAGGAAAGTGCTTTTCACTAATTAAATTTGGGATACACAATCTCCTTTCCATTAGTATCCATAAGGTACTAGATACCCCAGAGAGGACTTCCTAGTGTTAAAATTTTGAAGAATTAGAACATAAATGATACAGCGTGGTACTGGCATAAAAACAGACACATAGACCAGTGGAACAGAGTGGAGAGCCCAGATATGGACCCTCAACTCTATGGTCAAATAATCTTCGACAAAACAGGAAAAAATATTCAGTGGAAAAAAGACAGTCTCTTCAATAAATGGTGCTGGGAAAACTGGACAGCGATATGTAGAAGAATGAAACTCGACCATTCTCTTACACCGTACACAAAGATAAACTCGAAATGGATAAAAGACCTCAGCATGAGACAGGAATCTATCAGAATCCTAGAGGAGAACATAGGCAGTAACCTCTTCGATATCAGCCACAGCAACTTTTTTCAAGATATGTCTCCAAAGGCCAAGGAAACAAAAGCAAAAATGAACTTTTGGGACTTCATCAAGATCAAAAGCTTCTGCACAGCAAAGGAAACAGTCAACAAAACAAAGAGGCAACCCACGGAATGGGAGAAGATATTTGCAAATGACAGTACAGACAAAAGGTTGATATCCAGGATCTATAAAGAACTTCTCAAACTCAACACACACAAAACAGATAATCATATCAAAAAATGGGCAGAAGATATGAACAGACACTTCTCCAACGAAGACATACAAATGGCTATCAGACACATGAAAAAATGTTCATCATCACTAGCCATCAGGGAGATTCAAATTAAAACAACATTGAGATACCACCTAACACCAGTTAGAATGGCCAAAATTAGCAAGACAGGAAACAACGTGTGCTGGAGAGGATGTGGAGAAAGGGGAACCCTCTTACACTGTTGGTGGGAATGCAAGTTAGTGCAGCCACTTTGGAGAACAGTGTGGAGATTCCTGAAGAAATTAAAAATAGAGCTTCCCTATGACCCTGCAATTGCACTGCTGGGTATTTACCCCAAAGATACAGATGTAGTGAAAAGAAGGGCCATTTGTACCCCAATGTTTATTGCAGCAATGGCTACGGTCGCCAAACTGTGGAAAGAACCAAGATGCCCTTCAACGGATGAATGGATAAGGAAGATGTGGTCCATATACACAATGGAGTATTATGCCTCCATCAGAAAGGACGAATACCCAACTTTTGTAGCAACATGGACGGGACTGGAAGAAATTATGCTGAGCGAAATAAGTCAAGCAGAGAGAGTCAAGTATCATATGGTCTCACTTATTTGTGGAGCATAACAAATGACATGGAGGACATGGGGAGATGGAGAGGAGAGGGAGTTGAGGGAAACTGGAAGGGGAGATGAACCATGAGAGACTATGGACTCTGAAAAACAACCAGAGGGTTATGAAGGGGCGGCAGGGGGGTGGGGGGGGGGGTGGGAGGTTGAGGAACCAGGTGGTGGGTAATAGGGAGGGCACGTACTGCATGGAGCACTGGGTGTGATGCCAAAACAATGAACACTGTTATGCTGTAAATAAACAAATAAAAATAAATATTAAAAAAAAGAACATAAATGATAATTGTTCAATATTATGCATCCTTTGGATTTTCCAGCATCATTGGCATTCTTTCTTCTTACACTCTATACACACACACACACACACACACACACACACATACCATAAATACAATCTCCAAATCCACATTGTCTTTATTTATCAGCCGATGGACATTTTGGTTACTACTAGTTTAAAGAAAATCAAAAATCGAGTAAAAACATTTTTAAATTCTTAAAATATTTTCTACATATTTAGTTGATTGATTATACCATACTGATCTGTACTTTAAGATGTATTTTTATAAATTAAGTATTTAAATTCTACAATATTTTTACTCCATAGAGTATTTGCCAATGACTGGGATAACATATGACAATATTTTTGAAAAGTAGTGCAAGACTTAGTTGGATTAACCTAGTAGGTGGGGAAAGATATGTTTTTGCTGGTAGATGAAACTGATAATAGTGTTTTGTTTCATTTTGTTTTGTTTTGTTTTGTGACAGGAGTCACAAAACATAGTCTTTTCTATGACTATAGAAAATTCATAAAAGGTCAATAAAGCATGAGGACAGTTACAAGGTAAATTAGCTGGTGGTTCTGAGAAGAAAAACTAGAACTAAATTGTTCTAATTGAGAGAAAAACTTAAGATAGGCTGATCTGAACTTCCCAGGATAAAAGCATTCACTATGTGAAAACATAAAGGTGACCAAAATAGGGGTACCTGGGTGGCTCAGTGGGTTAAGCCTTTGCCTTTGGCTCAGGTCATGATCCAGGGTTCTGGGATCGAGCCCCGCCTTGGGCTTTCTGCTCAGTGGGGAGCCTGCTTCCTCCTCTCCCTCTTTGCCTACCTCTCTACCTACTTGTGATCTCTGTCTCTCTCTCTGTCAAATAAATAAATAAAATATTAAAAGAAAAAAAAAAAAAAGGTAACCAAAATAGCAACCTTAATGTTCCCCTCAGCTTGACTTTAGACAGGTTTTTTCTTCACTCTAGGCTCCTAACATTCCTTTCCTTAGAACATTGACTTAAAACAAACAAACTTATAATTATAAATTCTTTCTCTACTCCTTTGAGTTGTATATAAATCATTTAAAAATCCTCTTATCAATTTTTCAAGCCAGTAATATCTTTATCAAGGACCTGGAACCATCTATTGGAAATGAAATACATTAAAGAAGATAACACCACTGTCTCTCAGTCTCTGCAGGAGGGTAGGAACCTAATATTGACAAGGTCAATTAGCAAACCCAGGTTACCTAATCATAAAGAAAAACATTTGCAAACTCAAGAAAAACTGAATATGTTCAATATATTTCACTGAGCAACCTCTCCACTAACTTCTTGTATAGTTTCTACTAGCCATGATTCACGCCAGCACTTAAAAACTCTCCCATCCTTTGTTTCAAAAGAATCAAGTTCGGACTACCTCTGATCTCTCTCTCCTGTGCAACAGATTTGAATAAAATCTTCCTTGACTGTTTAAGATTGTCCAGGGCAAATTTTGCTTTGACAGAAGAAAGTCTGGAAAAGATTACCACACTTTTATGAAAAATGGTCACAGTAGAGAGAAATGTCCATTTTACAGGTAAATATAAATGCCTGGAGCACAGCTGGAGAAAGCCTCTAATAACGGTGCCAGAGAAGGCCTCTAACAATGGTGTCTCAAGGAACAAGATTTGAATGAAAACAGAGGGAGGACTAGAGAGTAGGAGAAATTTTAATCAGATGGGCCAAGAAATGGCAGTTCTTTCAACACCTCAGGAATCACACTATCCTCTTATTCTTGAGTAAAAAAGTGATTTGTATCAAAACTATGTTTTTGGCAAAGTAGTCCCTGGAGCTGAGCTATAAAGAAATAGACTTCCCCTAACTTCCCCTCTAGGCTGGTATGGCCTAGAGAATTATCTTTAACATGACATAGACTAATAACATACTAATTGGTACCTATAAACTGTGAAGATATTAAGAACCATTTGTATTTTTTTATAATTTTAACTTCCTCAACAAATCTCTGTGCTGTTTTCTGGTTTTAAAAAAATGCGTGTTTTTGAATTAATGACTTGGGTTCTAAATATTTCTGATATGGGATCTAATGTGTTAATTTAAAAATAGATATAAAATAGATACATGCTTATCCATATGGATCTGTTATTTTCTAAGGATTAAATTCATTATGACAGTATTTTCAATTCAATAATAAGCAAAATTTTAATATGCATTTAGGGAAAAGTGCCCAATTAAAGACAATTTACAGTTTCATAGCCCTCACAATTGAGCTAGTCAAGGAAGCTATTGATTAGCTTTTCCTAATTTGCAGAATAACTTCTTGATCAATTCCCAATTAAACCAAATCTTTCCTATTAAAAAAAAAAGCCTTTTAAATGCACACATTCATACACACACATACACACACACACCCCTTACAAGGAAGATTCAAGTTACTGCACTGAGGAATATTTAAAAACATACTCTCTACTCAGAACACTCGAGAAATTGTACAGTTGAAATGGTTATATATCCTTGTTTACCTAGGATGATTCCATTTTATGCCAGTTGCCCAACATAATTATTAACAGTGCCAAATTTGTTTTCCAAAGTATCCCAATTTTGACAAATTATATGGTTACCTCAAACATACTAAGCAGTTTGTGTTCCATTTGTGCATGCAAACAAGAAAGTATAAACAGTCATTAACAGAAACTGATAAGAGTGAACATTCAGTGTTGCATATGAAATTGACCTTTCATAAAACCATATTTTATATGATCATTTAAATGATCATTTAAGGCACAGCAAATCTTCTTTTGTTATTTTAACTTAAGATACTGATATAAGCCTGCTTCTTTAGCAGTTTATCCAATTTTAAAAACACTGTGGCTAATCTTCATTTGAGGGGTCTGCTTTAATTCCTCTCAAGATTCATGTTAATCTCTTTAATACACAGATGTCCTTCACTCACCTCCAAATTAGCCTCCAAAATGAAAAGAGTTACTTTGAAAAACTCTTCCATAAAATTGATCATAGTTGCTTTTTCTCAGGCATTGTACTCCTGAAAGCTTAATCACAAATCTAGTGAATTAACCACAACTATAGTGGGCCACAGATGTGCATGTGCCTCTGTATATATATTGTCACTTTTTTCATATATAGTACCCTCAACCCTTCCTGCATTAAAGACCAGAAAGAGTATAAATATCAGTTCTCCAGGTCTGAAAAAATAGTTTAGAATTTTTTGAAAGTAATTATTAAAGCAAACTAAAGGATTTATTTATTTTAAAAGGAATTTTACTTTAATACTAAAATGGTAAAATTAGAGATAGAAGGAAAGGGATAATACCACCATTTGTGAAGTTTTGTCCATGTTTTGAAAGACAGTATTCCTTAATACAGAAAAAAGTATTTAAGATTAGGAATCTATGAACATACTAACAATTAGACAATTTAGTGATTCACGTATATGTGCTTGCATCTTCCCTAACCAAGTCTTTAGAGCTGTACTTTGTGTTAGAGAAATGAGCCATAGGTATGCACTTGGTCTTTTTTTTTTTTTTTTTTTTATTTCACTGATGTACTTTTCTGTGCACTTGGTCTTAATTACTCAGAAGGATCCTGAGTAATCCTTTTTTTTTTTTTATTTCACTGATGTACTTTTCTGTGCACTTGGTCTTAATTACTCAGAAGGATCCTGAGTAATCCTTTATTGTTGAGAAATACTTGAAAAATATACCAAAATTATAGGCAAAGATAAATGTGAGGTAAATCATATAAATTCACAATATGAGAATAAATATGTCATTTGGTATGAGTGAATTGCTTAAGCCTCCCTATATAGTTAAATATTTTCAAAAACAAAAAATAAATTTAGAAAAAAAATTAGAACAAATCATAGCTTACTGTACAGATTTCTTTCTTTCTTTCTTACTAAGAGACTGGTTATTATCTACATTGCTGCCTCCACTGAAATACTAAATTTCTTCATGTTACCAAATTCACCACTTTTCTTCTCAACACTCCTTAGGTGAACTCTCAATTCCACTCTATTTGAAGACTATATTTATGCTGTGATTCACACATTTATATGTTCAAGTCACATCTTTCCTCTAATTTCTGTGTATATATAATCTTTCCCTTTTAACCTGCATTTGGATATTTCACACTTGATACAATTAAAATGACTCTTTATCTTTGTTTCTCACAAAATCTGCCTCTTTGCAAACTCTAGTCTTCCTCTTCTCTCTAAAGAGGATTAGCATCTATCCTCTAGCTCAAATGATAAATTTAGAAGAGTTATGATCTCCCTTCTCACTTATTTACCAGCTTTGAATCCATTACCACAACCTATCAATACTTCCTTCAAAATATATCAGATCTGTTTCCACTTCCTTCAAAATATATCAGATCTCTTTCCACTGTTATTCCAGCCATGGTCAACCTGAGCCTGACTTTGTGAGTCTCCTAAGTATTTTCCTCACAATCCTTTACTGGTGTTCTGTTTCACCTAAAATAAAATCTCAACTTTACCACATCCTTGAATGCATTACATTATCTCTCTCCTACTTCTCTAACCCTCCTTCCTACTTACTAACAATGCCCAACAACACTGACATTTAGATTTATTCTCTCAAATATGCCAGGATCTTTCATATAAAGGACATTTGCAACATGTAATGTTCTTCCACTCTTCCTTCTGTTTGTTTGGCAATCTTTCTTCATCATGTGTTTATGAGCTTGAACATCCATCACCTTTACAGAAAACTCTTCCTTGATTATTCTATTTAAATACAGATCCTTCTCTCCATCCTAACGTCACACTTAATTTATTTTCTGCATGGATTTTCTCCAAAAAATCCAGTTATTTTATCTTTTTAAACATCCACCTCCTCCACAATATGTAAGTTCCATGAAATCAGACAATGTGCACACATGAATTATTTAAAAAAACATTCTGTGCACCAAAAAAAATAATCTCTGTGGAAACATTATAAATTATTTTTATTTTACTGTTGGTCTATAGTATTTTAAATTTTCTTTGTCTTGTTTCTGTTTCTTTTTTAATTTAATTTTTTCAGTGTTCCAAGATTCATTGCTTATGCACCACACCCAGTGTTCCATGCAATGCGTGCCCTCCCTAATACCCACCACCAGGCTCACCCAACACCCACCCCTCCCCCCCATACACATTATTTTGAAAGATAATAATGTTGACTGTTTAAAGATAGCTAAAAAACATAGTGACTATAAATAATGACATTGCTATTAAATTAACCATTCATATACACTGAGTTAGTAATGTGCTAACCATAGGAGTTTCCAATAGGTATATTAGAATTAAGTAGCTGTAACAGTCCCCTATAACAGGGGCATTTTGCTTGCCACTACATTCCTTTGTACTAAAGGAAAAACAATATAGCACTGAAAAAAAGAAAATAGATGCTTTGAATGGACTAGGCACATATAACATTGAGTATGTGTTTTCATACTTAAATTTAAAACTTAATCAACTCTTCCTTTAAGGTGATCATTTGAACTGCAATGCACAATTATAAATATAAGCATAAACCAATCTGAGTGTTTTTATAAACAAAATTTTAACATTAGCATTTAACTTTTACCTTTCATACTACAGAGACATGATTTTTTGGGCACATAATTGATATAACACCATGCATGATATTCTTACTCTTAACCACAGGAGATACATGTCTACCTGCATAAACATTCAGTCACACATCTAGTTTCACACTATAGTCTGACATAGCATTATACTCATCTGGCTATACACACTGAAAAGAACATAAAATTCAATAGCATAAATGAACAAGAAGAAAAATAATCACTTTTGTGAAATTAAGGATTTTGTGTAATTTCTGGGGAAATCATAAAAGAGAATACTCTTACTATATCAAGCTGTTGTTACCAATTTTATCTGCAAATCATACTTGAAAATGTTACATATGTTCTGCTATTATGCAGCACAATACAAGTAGATTAGATATTCACTATCAAGTAAATTTATTGTACCTTTCCTGAATTTACTGACATGAATAATTAAACAAAACTATCTTTATTCTGTTCTCAGAATGTAAATTGGCAATGGCAGCAAATATATAATAATTGTACTATACATAATTGTTGCTTCATTTTATATAATCTAATACAGCCACAATTATCTAATATGTTTTGGCTATGGTCTTATAATAATATGTAATGTCACTAATTATTCTAAATATTCTTCACTTGTGTTTTAAATTTCTCAATAAAAGTACAAAAATATTAAGATGACTTCAAATGGTTTCTTACAATGCCTTATGAAGCTTTTAGAGTTTCCTAATTATCCTTGCTTTAAATTCCAAGAGAAGTTTATGTTAGTCTGTTTGGATTTTTCGGTTTTGGCTATGATTATTTTACTGATGCCAAAAGGGCTTTTTCAAAATTCGTAATTCATTTAACATTTATTCAAATGGCCACGAATTACTATATACTCTGTGGAATTCCTGAAATAAGGATGCCTGTGACATGGTCACTTTTACCAAGGAACACACAATTGGGTTTGGAACCGTAATGGCACCTGAGTAACTATTAGATTCTCACAAATAAAATAGCCAAGGTGATGGATGGACTCTTTCATGCATCATCCATCACTTTGGTCTCACACCATGCAAAAATTGATGGATTTGATAATTTTATGACAGATTTTAGAGATTTTATTCCAAATGTATAGCCATCAGCAATATTCATTTTTATGTCAATACCCTTAAAGCATGTGCAATAAATATATGTACATCCAAAGGAATGGCTGAATGATTTTGGGCAGAGAGAGAAAATAATAAGCTACTAGAATCCAGGTCTTTGGTTTTAAAATGTTCTTCCATTTTTTAAACCTGAAATTGTTTTTCAGAAATGCATGTCATACTGGTTTTTTTTAAACATAATTGGATAAGTTCATAAGAGGAAAAAATTAAGGGCTTGTATTTAATAGAGAATATAAGATTTGAAATATGAATGTACTTTTACTTTAGTGTTAAAATAGTGTTTCAATTACTTTTTAGTGTTTAAATTAGTGTTTAATCCACTGGAGTTTTTTTTAATTTTAGCATTTTAAATTAATTTCTTTATATCATATTTGTTTTGCTATTTAAGTCATTTCTTCATTTTGTTTCTATTTTCACTTTATTTATACTTCATTCTTTAAAGTTCAACTTATTTATTTTAACATTTTAAACAGCTTAACTATCTCTTAATAAAATGTTTGTTTTATTTTTCATAATTGATAGGATTTTTTTTTAAAGATTTTATTTATTTATTTGACAGAGAGAGAGATCACAAGTAGGTAGAGAGGCAGGCAGAGAGAGAGAAGGAAGCAGGCTCCCTGCGGAGCAGAGAGCCCGATGCGGGGCTCGATCCCAGGACCCTGAGATCATGACTTGAGCCGAAGGCAGCGGCTTAATCCACTGAGCCACCCAGGCACCCAATTGATAGGATTTTTAAAGAGATTTTATTTATTTATTTGAGAGAGAGCATAAGCAGGGGAAGAGACAGAGGGAGAGGGAGAAGCAGACTCCCCCACTGAGCACGGAGCCCAAACATGGGCTCAATCCCAGGACCCCAAGATTATGATGCTTAAGCAACTGAGCCAGATGCTTAAACAACTGAGCCACCCAGGTGTCCCTTTAATGGATAGAGTTTTAAATATACCAACATTATGTAACAAATAGATGGCGATGAATTTCTATAAATTTATCATTTGACAAAATACAATATCCTTTCTTGATAAAAACTCTCTGCAGTGTAGGGATAGAAGGAACATACTTCAATATCACAAAAGCCACAGATGAAAAACCTACATCAAATATTATCCTCAAAGGGGAAAAACTGAGAGCTTTGCCCCTAAGGTCAGAAACATGATAGGGATGACCAGTCTGACCACTGTTGTTCAACATAGTACTGGAAGTCCTAGACTCAGCAATCAGACAACACAAAAATTAAAAGGCATCCAAATCAGCAAAGAAGTCAGACTCTCATTCTTCATAGATGAATGATACTCTATTGTAGAAAACCCAAAAAACTCCACTCTAAAATTGCTAGAACTGATACAGTAAGACAGCATAGCTTCAGGATATAAAACTAATGCACAGAAGTCAGTTGCATTTATTTACACTAACAATGAGGTCTTTGCAATTGCAACCCAGCTACAACACAACAACTGCATTACTAGGTATTTATCCAAAGGATACAAACATAATGATTTGAAGGGGAACCTGCACCCCAATGTTTATAGCAGCAATGTTCACAATAGCCAAAATATGGAAAGAGCACAGATGTTCATAGACAGGTGAATGGATAAAGATGTGGCATATACATATGATGGAATATTCAAAAAGCATAAAATCTTGCCATTTGCAAATATGTGGATGGAACTAAAGGATACTATTCTAAGTGAAATAAATCAGTCAGAAAAATACAAGTATCATATGATTTCACTCATATGTGGAATTTAAGAAACAAAACAGGTAAACATAGAGGAAGAAAAGGAAAAATAAAACAGAGAGGGAGACAAACCATAAGAGACTCTTAACTATAGAAAACAAATGGTTGTTGGAGGGGAGGGGGGTGGGGGGTGGGGTAATTGGGTGATGGCATTAAGAAGGGCACATGATGTGATGACCACTGGGTGTTATACACAACTGATGAAATACTAAATTCTACCTCTGAAGCTTATACACTATATACACAATAATACACTATATGATAATTAAATTGAATTTAAATAAAAAAGAAAAAAATATTGTTTCATGTGAGTAGGGTAAAGCAAGTATAAAATTTCCTTGATAGAATAATCACCAGCATACTTATTTACTTAATTTTGTATTGTGCTTAAAAACACATAGCATCAACTCTTTTTAAATATACAGTTCAATGGTGTGACCTACAAGTATATTGCTGTGCAACAGATCACTAGAAGTTTCTTATCTTGAAAGAAAAAAAAAAAAGACCACTGAATAAATCCCTTTTCCTCCTCCCCTTAGTCTCTGGCAACCACCATTCTACTTTCTCTTTTTAAGAGTCTAGTGCAGAATATCCTCAATGTTTGTACATGTTATAGCTTTTGATAGGATTTCCTCCATTTTTTTTTTTAAGATTTTATTTATTGGACAGATAGAGATCACAAGTAGGCAGAGAGGCAGGCAGAGAGAGAGGAGGAAGCAGGCTCCCTGCTGAGCAGAGAGCCCGATGTGGGGCTCGATCCCAGGACCCTGAGATCATGACCTGAACTGAAGGCAGAGGCTCAACCCACTGAGCCACTTAGGCGCCCCGGATTTCCTCCATTTTTGAGGCTAAATAATATTACATTCTGTATACATACAGCATTTTCTTTATTCATTTGCTGAACACTTAGTTTGCTTCTAATATCTTGGCTATTGTGAATAATGTTTCAATGAAGTTGAGTGTGCCAATACTCCCTCAGATCTTATTTTTCAATTCTTTTGGATATATATCCAGAAGTAAGTAAGTTTGCTGGATCATATCGTAGTTCTATTTTTAAGTTTCTGCGGAATCTCCATACTGTTTTTCTTTTTCTTTTTCTTCCTTCCTCCTTCTCTCCCTTTCTTCCCTCCTTCCCTCCCTTTCTTTCTTCTTTCTCTTTCTCCCTTTCTTTCCTTCTTTACTTTCTCTCTCTTTCTTTCCTCCCCTTTCTCTTTCTTTCTCTCTCTCTCCCACCCTCCCATCCACCCTCACTTCCTCCCTTTGTTCTTCCCTCTTTCTTTCTTTTCCTCCCTCCCTTTTTCTCTTCTTTGCTTTTTTTACTCCTCCTCTACCATCAGCCTCCTTCTTCTTCCTCTTCTTTAATGCCATCCCAATTTACTGAATACTATAGCTTTTTGTCTCTCTGGCTTATTTTGGAAAATTTTTTCTCTAATACAGTCAATTATTGTTACTCAAGATAGTTATGCTCAATATAATAACGTTGTGGACAATGAATCAGTGAATACTGGTCTTACTGATATGCAGGGCTGGATTCCTAAAAACACTTTACTCAACTAATTGATAAATAACCCTGTTTTATGCATGTTTCTGTTTAATATATTTAACAGAATATTTCTTCTTATTTAGTATACAGTATTGAAAATTTATTATCTGTTTAATATTTCTTCTTATTTAATATACACTATTGAAAATTTAACAATAAGCTCATGGCTAACAGTCTGACAATGTCTGCCTGTATAAAGCCTAACATGTATTTTCTCCACATGGCATATCACAGCTTTCTTGCACTTAAGAACACTAGACAACACTTAAAAATTATGTTTGGGGCCACTTTAAACAGTGAAATTTTCAATGGAAAGCACAACAATGCAAGACATGTGGCACTAAATAGACCACACGAAGACACTTGCTTACAGTATGAAAGCCAATACAAGAAAGCATAGTGCTGTCTTGTTTGCCCTCACCTGGGAATGTGTACACAGGGATTCAAAGTCTTTACCATTTTGCACAAGCATATGTCCATGCAAGATGGTGAAAACACTAAGAGTATTGCTTTTGAGGTTACAAAGAAGTTCACCAAGTAGGTGAATTCACAAATATGAGATCTGCAAATAGTGAGAACTGACTGTATATCCCAGTTTGATAGTATATATTCAGTGCTATCTAATCCATCGATAAACCCATAATTACATATTTATTCTAGATTTTCATTTTTTATAGTTACTAGTTTTCTGCCAGAATTCTTGACACTATCTTTTAATTCCTTAATCATATCAAGGAAATTTTTGTTTAATTTTGTAAATTGTACTGATATAACCTGACTTGCCTCTATATTTTTTCTACTATCTGTTGGTCCTCTTGTCTTGCATCATACAATCTTGTCTAATAACTTTTTATGTCAACACTAGATATTGTGAAAATGTTAGAGATAATTTGAGGAGGCTCTATGTAATGTTATCTTTCTCCAGAAAGTATTTCACTGGATTCCAGACAAATAGGCTATGGACACTAACAATACAGGATCATTTACTGAGGGCTTGAGATGTATCAAAATTAGTCTTCAGTCCCTAAAAAGGCTGGTTTCTTTAAGTTCATTGTATTGCCTTTTCCCCAAACCAAAAGTATTTAAGGTTGTGCTCAGCTTTTCATCTTTTCAGCCATGCTTTCACGAACAGACACATGTCTTAAATGCCTCATTCTCCTACGTAGTCCCTGGTCCCTTTCAAATATTCTGGTCTGTTAACTTCTTACTAAATTCTACCTCCTTGATTTCTTCAAATATACCCTAATACATTTTATGTAGCTTTTCTAGTTATTTCCAGCAGATATTTGGGAATAAAACATACTGTCATTGCTGGAAGTGGTAGTTGATTTTTTCCCTCCTTTTTTGACAGTAGGTAGTTTGTGAAGCCAAATTTCTATTTTTCCATTTTCATTTTTGACAAGCACCAAGCAATGTACATAAGATATTATTTCTATTTCTGTTATTTTAGAATGAGGTTAGCAAATTTGTCCAGCTCATAAATAAGTACAATTTGCACACTATCCTTCAGAACAAAATTAAAATAAATTCCTGATTTTACTTGAGCAGAAATTTCAATCTGACTTTTCAATGCAGAAGCTCTATAATTTTTGCTATAGTATTTTTTATATATTTTATTTATTTTTTGTTAGAGAGAGCAAGCGCACAAGCAGGGGGAATGGATGTCAGAGGGAGAAGCAGGCTCCCCACTTCTCTCCCTCTCCTGCTCTGAGCAGGGAGCCTGATGGGAAACTTGATCTCAGGACCCTGGGATTATGATCTGAGCCGAAGGCAGAGGCTTAACTGACTGAGCCACCCAGGTGTCCCATAAGTTTTGCTATAATATTAAAATATTTTCACTATTAATGTGACTTTAAATGTTCATATTTAAGGATAGTGCTTATCTTATAATCAACTATTATACAAAGTATTGTGGCCAAAATAAATGCTGGTTAGAAACTGGAACATCTCTATTAAGTTCTCAGTACAATTATTTTCTTTTTCTATAAGACTATCCTACATATATGTACACATAGGTATACATTTCATATTTTTTAAGTAAACTACTTTTTAATCTTTTGAAGTCCTACAAGATGGTTTTACAAAGTGAAAAATCTATTAATCTAGAGCCTGGTTAGCTCCTCAGTTGAGTGTCTGGCTCTTGATTACGGCTCAGGTAATGATCTCAGGGTTATGAAATTGAGCTCTGCCTTCAGATCTGCACTCAGTGGGGAGTCCACATGGGATTTTCTCTGTCCCTCTGCCCCTATTCCCAATGTATTCTCTCTCTCAATCCCTCTAAAATAAGTAAATAAATCTTTTAAAAACATCTATTGATCTAAGAAATTCAATATCCATAGATATTCTAATTCAACTGCTTAAAATCATAGTACACTTCAGCAGAATATGCAACATTTCCAAATGGTAACAAAGTGGAACTATTTGGGATTTGAATATCCAGTTACAACTAATATCATCTCTTAATGTTTGTAAGAAAATAATGACTCAGACCTTACTATGTTTAAAATGTATTCCTTTATAAGAAAAAAGAAATTAAAGGGGAAAAGAACTAAATTTGTGTCCATTGGTAATTGTTATCTGGAATAAAAGCATAGGATATACTGTATGTGTCATGTCCATTCGAACTCTGAAATGAGAGGCAGCTAGTGTGATCATTAGTAACAAAATTCCTTAGAGCTTTGGCATAAACAGGAAAACAAACAAACAAAAATCTCTTTTCCTGTTGGTTGCAGTATTTGCAAATCACTCAGTTTTTAATAAATGGACAGAGTGGTTATTTTCAGAAAATAACTTTGTTCTCTTTACTTGTAGATAAATTTCACAAAATATTAATTATAAGAGAAGTTTATGATAAACCCTGTAGAATGCGAGAGTGAGAAGAAGCAAAATTTTTATATATCACATTAACTTTTTTTATAATACAAAATAGCTAGATGGGGCACCTGGGTGGCTCAGTGGGTTAAGCCTCTGCCTTTGGCTTGGGTCATGATCTCAGGGTCCTGGAATACAGCCCCGAATTGGGCTCTCTGCTCAGCAGGGAGCCTGCTTCCCCCTCTCTCTCTACCTGCCTTTCTGCCTACTTGTGATCTCTGTCTGTCAAATAAATAAATGAAATATTTTTTAAAAATAGCTATATGGATTCACTAAAGTTTTGTTATTGCTAAAGACTATGCAGGTAACAAAAGTACAAAAAGGTTGGGGCACCTGGGTGGCTCAGTGGGTTAAAATCTCTGCCTTTGGCTCAGGTCATGATCCCAGGGCCCTGAGATCAAGCCCAGCATCTGGATCTCTGCTCAGCAGGAAGCCTTCTTCCCTCTCTCTCTCTGCCTGCCTCTCTGCCTACTTGTGATCTCTGTCTGTCAAAGAAATAAATAAAAAATCTTTTTAAAAAAAAGTACAAAAAGGTACAATTTAAATACTATCACAGTGAGAGAGTTACTCTTCACTTGAAACATATCATAATGTAATATTATTTTTTTCTGTATGTTGAAATAAATGAAAACAAAAAGCTGAGTTAAACTAAGGTAATGTTTTGCATTTTCTAGAATCTCAAATAAAATCAGAACAATAAAGTTGATTGAGACTAAATTTTGAATACACAAACTGCTGAATTTACAATCATGAAATATTTCACATTTTTTATGATTTACAGCTGTGTTTAAATAAATCTATCTAATTATACTGAAGCCTGCCATGTAATCATAGACTAATCCCATTTGTATGCTAGGAAATGATAACAATGAGCTCCACTGGGCAATAAAGATTTAGATAAACAAATTGAGAAGTTTCTACACTAATCCTAGGTATTTTTTCTGATTTTTATTTGGCTCCCTTCTTCCAACAGATCATGTTTTTGATCTTAAACCAAAAGTAAGAAAGACAGATAAGTCAATGCTTGACACTTCCCCACAAAGACTGGACCATCTGGACACTTTATATTTGTAACAGGTGCTTCTGGGATTTAGAGCCTAATTCTGGCCCAGATTCTGTTCTGTATGGGTGACTCTGTTGCTATGTGCAATTGTGCATTGCATTAATTGAAGAGAATAGAAAAGGCCAAGTACAGCAATTAGTCAGTTGGTCATGCAGAAAAGAGTCTAGTGGCTTTGAGCCATGAAATGTTGAATGCACAGATGCACAGTACCATCAGTTTTGCTCTCTGTGGTATGTTCCTAGTCTGTGACAGGTAAAATGCCTTTGTGACTTGATCCCAGTTTCCTGTCCCCTTCAAAACAAACTACATTTTGTAACCACAGGAGAGAGAAAATGCTATATTGACACAATATGTCTTGACTATATAATAGAATAACACACAATAGGCAGAAAACTAAAAAAAAAAAAGTGTCTGTGTGTACACAGATACACACACATATATATATTTAATATATGCTTTAGTCACAAAATACTCAGATGTGTTTTTTATTGTATGAAGGTATTTTCTAATAGCACTTTTCAAAATTGAAGAAATTTTCAATTTTATAACATGGATACAAATTTAATTTTGATTAAACCTTTTAAAGTACACATAATAATTTAGTTACTTAAAATACCAGTCACTCATTTATAAATTAGTATAGTCAATAATTAAATGATATATTGAATGACAAGAATGATACTCATTTAATTATTTTATTTGGGGTCCAACAAATAAACAAAACAACTCAAAACTCTAAAGGATTGAGACTATTTTAACATCTGCAGTTTCTCTGTTTGTGTTTAGAAATTGAATTATGGTATTTTCACACTTAATGACATTACCATTGTGATGGTTAATTTTATGTTGATTTGACAGAGTTAAGGGATGCCCAGATAGCGGGTAACACATTATTCCTGGGTGTGTCTGTGAGGATGTTTCCAGAAGAGATTAGGTATTCAAGTCAGTAGACTGAGTAAAGATCTTCCTCACAAATTTAGGTAGGCATCATTCAATCTGATCATTGAGGGCCTAAACACAACAAAAAGACAGGAAAAGAGAATTTCCTCTCTTTGTCAAAGTTGAGGTATTCATTGTCTCCTGCCCTCAGATATTGGTTCTTAGTTCTGGGCCTTTGGACTCATAATGAATTACACCACAGCTTTCCCGGTTCTCCAGTTTATAGACAGTAAGTAAATCACGAAACTTCTTGCTTCCATAATCATATAAGCAAATTCCTATAATTAATATATCCTATTTGTTCTGCTCTCTGGAGAACCTTGACTAATACAACCATTATACTTTATAGTATTTCCATCATTTTATTCTGCGTAAAAGTATTCCATTATTTATTCTTATACATCAGTTCTTAATTCAACTTATAATAATTTAAATAACAAAAATATTGTTAATACAAAATGGAGCCTGGGCTTAAAAATTCTCTGAGCAGGGATGCCTGGGTGGCTCAGTTGGTTAAGCAGCTGCCTTCGGCTCAGGTCATGATCCCAGCGTCCTGGGATCGAGTCCTGCATCGGGCTCCTTGCTAGGCAGGGAGCCTGCTTCTCCCTCTGCCTCTGCCTGCCACTCTGTCTGCCTGTGCTAGCTCTCTCGCTCTGACAAATAAATAAAAATCTTAAAAAAAAAAAAAATTCTCTGAGCAGAAAAAACTATTTAAGCCACATAAGCAAAACTGAATCTAGCTTATTTTATGAATATGAGACTAATTTAGGTTATTCCCCATAAATGCCTCTGATAATCAAAAACAAACAAAAAACCTTAAGTTATCTTCCTAAAAATAGTATAAGATAATCACTTTTAGCCAATTGTCTGCCATCTGGAAGCAACCAGTATAGTAACCAATCACTGTAAAGGTTAAACAATTTCCTCATTTTTCACTTCATAAGTCATTCTGAAACATCATACCCCTGAGCTTCAAATAAATTTTGAATTCGAAATCTCCCAGTTTATCAACTCTCCTTATATGCACAATAAACCCTTAACAAATAAATGCTATTTTTACTGACTCCATGATTTTAATTTTGCTATTTCTGGATTTTTGGCTGTAGTTATTTTTATTTTAATAAACATACCTTGAATATGTTTTATAAATAAAAAAACTGTGCTAGGTCTGGAGCATATAACATTAAACAAAACAGAAAAGGAATGCTCCTACCATATAAAGCTAACAGTGTGTGAAGGAAACACAGCATATATTTAGTGTTTATTTGTATATTTTCATATAATAATAATAAAATTAAGGGATGGTTGGTGTAGTAAGCGAACAAAGTAAGTAAGGAGATGGAAATAACAATGAGGCAATTTTAGTTGCTGGAGCCAGGAGTGAACTTTTTGATGAAGTGATATTTTGTAGAAACTTAACAGTGAGAAAACAAATCCTGAAAATCAATGAGTAAAGAGCATTACAGGGGGCGCCTGTGTGGCTCGGTGGGTTAAAGCCTCTGCCTTCAGCTCAGGTCAGATCTCAGGGTTCTGGGATCAAGCCCCACATTGGGCTTTCTGCTCAGCAGGGAGGCTGCTTCCCCCTCTCTCTCTGCCTGCCTCTCTGCCTGCTTGTGATCTCTGTCTGTCAAATAAATAAAATCTTAAAAAAAAAAAAAAAGAGCATTACAGGACAAGGGATGAGCAAAGGAAACACCAAAAGCTAGGTACGTAACATGGAATACGCTTGTTGTAGATATAGAGGACTTTCTGTGAGCCACGCAATTCATTAGATGCTTTACCTATTTTATTTTGATATGTAGAAGGCTACATGACAAACTGATTAAACATTAAATCCCTAGAGCCAGAGAAAATTGTTATTTAAATCCATACTCGGACACTTAGTCAATGTTTTCCATTTTTAAAATAGAGAGTATAATGATAGGTAGTAACATGGCACTGTTGGACAAACACAATCAATACACTTCTTCCAATACCTGACATATATGTGGGAGGCCGTGATAAGGCTTGAGAGCAGGACCAAACCAGGCCCTGACTTGTATCTCCTTTAAAGTTTGAATAGCCTAACAAAAGGCTTAGGATGGAAAAGCTGAGTAGCACTGAGAAAGGGTCTGTGCTATGTGTTGTGTGCTCGCCAACGTGACTTTGCACATGTTTACTAGTTAGATGAGAGCAATTGGGTTGGGGTCATACACACTTAACTGGTCCTTGCTGTTCCAGCACAGCTCATAGATCACTCTCATGTTTGTTGTTACTTTTTGTATCAATACGGGACAATTGTACTAACATCAGCCATTGCCTGCAGGTGCACCTTGCTGGTTTCTCACTTAGTTCTCACAGGAAACCAGAGGGTCTGCAATTAGACCTTGAGAAGTAGGTAATGGGGAAGTACCGAGATTTTTTGTGCATGTAACAAATTCTTTTGTAACCAGTTGAAAATAGTTACTTTGGCTATATAATGCCTCACTGCCCTGAATAAAGTCGGCTCTGTTGGACATCCTCCTCAGTGCTCCTCCTGCCTCCATCTCTTTGTCTCAAATCTTTTTCTTTCACCATCCTCTTACCCTCACGTTCCTGGTCGGTTTGCCGCGCTGGCCCTGACACTTATAGTATGTTATTACATAAATATTAGCAATCATCAGCATCATTATCATCATTTTCTATAAAGTATAAACTACTAGTCCTGTTCTCTAAATGGGGAAATTAAAACTCAAATTAGTTTAATCCTGGCAGTTTTGTTTGTTCTAAGACAGCTTCCAAACAGCTATGGTTTTTTGTTTTGTTTTGTTTGTTTTTTAATAATTGTACCTAACCTTTACAGTTCAGTTGTTCGTAGTGGAAGGATTGGTCTATTCCAAGTTATTCTTCATAACCAGAAGTAAAAATTTCCTCTAGAAAATATTTTAATGCTTAAAAAACACATTTTCACATAAAACTTAAAACACATTTGAATTAAAATAATCTGATATTTGCACTTTTTATGCATATCAAACATAAAAACATGAAATTGCTATTATCTATCAGTGTATCACAGTTCATAAAATCTTTTCTTGGACCGTGTGGTCCATTAACTCAATCCTCAAAGTCTATGTCTTTTTTTTTTTTTCCCGTCTCAGATTGTTTTAACACTCAGTATGTATTTAAGACTCCAAAACATCTGGTTCCTAATGAAAAAGAATTTTTCACTTTTTTCTGAATAGTTTTTATTATCTGTGAATAGAATAAAACAAAACAATAGTAAAATAATAACAATAAAAATAATACTCATAAATAATTTAAGTGCCACAGGAGTTTTAAAAAATGTGAGCCATCTCTTTCAGGAGATATTCTTTCCTTATTGCCAGTGGTGCAGAGATTTCTGAGCAATAATATCTCCTTATTCAAACCATTAATTTTCTGATCCTGGAGAGAGACCTCATGGGCAGCACTTCTTCCCCATGGTGGCTGTTAGTAATGGCTCCTGATAATGGCTGCATGCAGAATTACTACTAAGCTTTCATTCCCCTCATGGTAGCAGTTTATAGTGTCTGCTTCTTGTAGTTCTCAGACGTTCTTGGTAGAAGCATATTCCACAAGTTAATCTTTTTTCTTTCTTTCTTCTTCTTTTTTTTTTTTTTTTTTTTTTTTTTTTTACTTAAATCAGTTAGCCAACATATAGCTACGCTTATTTGCTGAATCAGTTTTAAAGGGTAATGGCTTTGGTAGCCACATTTCTTCATGTCTTTGTCCCCACTTAGTGTTCTGCTGTAACTACTGAGTCCTAAGATATTTATAAGGTCATGCTGGAAGACCTCTGAAGATTGCTGAGAAATAAACAAAATACATATATTATTTTATATTCCTATGTAATTCCTTACATTTTGTTTTTGCATTCACATAAGGGAGGACACAAAAGTAATTTGATTCCTCTGTATCAAAGCAGGACACTTATTTATTTTTTTAGTTTCCTGGTTTTTTTTAATTTACTTTTTAAATTTTTCATTTTTTTGAGTATAGTTGACACACAGTATTGCATTAGTTTCACCTATACAATGCAGTGATTTGACAAATTTATACATTATGGTATGTTCACCACAAGGATAGCTATCATCTATTCCATTACATTGCTATTACAGTATCATTGACTATATTTCTTATGATTTGCCTTTTATTCCCATTACTTACTCTTCTCATAACTGGAGGCCCCTATCTCTCTCTTCCTAAACTCCACCTGCCACCCCTCTGGCAACCATTAGTTTGTTCTCTGTATTTATAGTTCTTATTCTGCTTTTTGTTCATTTTTTTAAGATTCTATTTATGAGTGGAATCAAATGGTATTTGTCTTTCTCAGTCTGATTTATTTAACTTAGCATAATACCCTCTAGGTCCATCCATGTTGTCTCAAATGGCAGGATCTCATTCTTTTTTATGGTTGTGTGATATTCTATTGTGTATATATCATATCCGTTCAACTACTGTAGGGCACTTAGATTACTTCCCTGTCTTGGCTATTGTAAATAAAGCTCCAATAAACATAGGGGTGCATGTACCTTTTTGAGTTAGTATTTTCATTTCCACAGGGTAAATACCCAATATTGGATTTATTGGATCATATGGTATTTCTATTTTTACTTTTTGAGGAACCTCCATACTATTTTCCACAGTAGCTATGCCAATTTACATTCCCACCAACAACACAAAAGGTTTCTTTTTTCTCTACATCCTTACCAACGTTCATTTTTTGTCCTCTTGATTTTAGCCATTCTAACAGGCATGATGTGGTATCTTATTGTGGTTTTGATTTGTATTTCCCTGATGATGAGTGATGTTGAGTTTCTTTTCATATGTCAGATAGCCATCAGTATGTCTTCTTTGGAAGAATGTCTGTTCAGGTCCTCTTCCCATTTTTTTTTTAAATCAGACATTTTTGGTGTTGAGTTGTATGAGTTTTTACATATTTTGGATATTGACCCCTTATCAAATATATCATTTGAAAATATCTTCTCCCATGCAGTAGGTTGTCTTTTGTTTTGTGGATTATTTCCTTTGCTGTGCAGAGCTTTTTATTTTGATGTAGTCCCAACAGTTTATTTTTGCTTTTGTTTCTTTTGCTTTAGGAGACCTATCTAGAGAAATGTTGCTATGGCCAATGTCAGGGAAATTACTGCCTATCTTCTCTTCCAGGTTTTTTATGGCTTCAAGTCTCACATTCAGGTCTTTAATTCATTTTGAGTTATTTTTATGTATGGTGTTAGAAAGTAGTCCACTTTCATTCTTTTCCATGTACCTGTACAGTTTTCCAGCACCATTTATTGAAAATAATTCTTGTATATTCTTGCCTTCTTTGCCACAGATAAATTGACCATATAAATGTGGGTTTATTTCTGAGGTCTCTATCCTATTTTATTGATCTACATGTATGCAGTTGTGCTGGTACCATACTGTTTGATTACTATAACTTTATAATATAACTTGAAATCTAGAATTATGATACCTCTAATTTTCTTCTTTCTTAGGTTTGCTCTGGCTATTCGGGGTCTTCTGTGGTTCCATACCAATTTTAGTAATTATTTGTTCTGGTTTTGTAAAAAATGCTGTTGTTATTTTGATAGGGATTGCAGTGAATCTGTAGATTGCCTTGGATAATATGAACATTTTGACAATATGAATTTTTCAATCCATGAGCATGGAGTATCTTTTGATTTGTTTGTGTCACCTTCAATATATTTCATCAGTATTAGTCTCACAATCAAGTGCCTCGAGGTCTTTCTAGATTCATTGATTTTGGGTGGTGGTCTTTCTGCCTCTAGGACACAAAGTCTAGTTCCATTCCCCAGATTGGGAAAATTTTCACCCAGAATTTGCTCAACTATATCTTCTAGTCTTCTCTCTTTCTCCACCCCTTCAGGATCCCAATAATTCTGACATTGGAACATTTCATGGCATCATTTATTTTCCTAATTCTGTTTTCATGGCTTCTAAGCTGTTTCTTCCATGCCTCTTCCTAATCCTTTTTCTCTATCAGTTTGTCCTCTAGATCACTAATTCTATCTTCTGCCTCCAGTTACCCTAGCTGTTAGAGTATTTAGATTAGATTGGATCTCATTGATTGCATTTTTAACTTCTTCCCGGTCAGCTTCCACCTCTGCCTTAGAGATTCTATGTTGTCACTAATGGTTTTCTCCAACCTAGCCATTGCCTGTATATTTGTTACCCTGAATTCCCTTTCCAACATACTGTTTATGTACACATCCAATAGTTCCTATGGAGTCAGCACAGTCTCTGAATTTTTCCTCTGTTGGGTGTTCTGCCTCCTAGTCATTTTGGTGAGAGGAGGCTGAGGGGATGTGTAGCTGAATACATCAACTGCGATTCATGCAAGGTGTACCCTGGAATGCTTCTGAGCAATTGGAAGTCACCACCAAAAAGAACGAAAAAAGAAAAAAAAAAAAAAGAGAGAGAAAGAGAGAGAGAGAGAAAAAGAAGACCTAACCAGAATGAGCCCCAGAAGTAAGATTTATAAGGTATACAAACAAAAATGGACAAATAAAAAGACTGACAAAAGTAAATGACAAGAAAAAAAAAATAACCCAGCCAAAATGAACCCCAAGGATAAGATTTATATGATACCAGAACAAAAATAAATACACTGAAACATTGACAGAAGAAAAAGATGGGAGGTTGGTTATAAACCCTCGATGTGGGTGAGGAAGGTTATTTTGATTCTTTCTGGGTGTATCTTGGTATCTTTGTTAAAGGACTCAACTTAAAATGTCTATGCTGCCTAGAGCAATCTATACTTTCAATGCCATCCCGATCAAAATTCCACCAGTATTTTTCAAAGAGCTGGAACAAACAATCCCAAAATTTGTATGGAACCAGAAGAGACCCCAAATTACTAAGGAAATGTTGAAAAAGAAAAACAACACTAGGGGCATCCCATTTACTGATTTCCAGCTTCACTACAAAGCTGTGATCACCAAGACAGCATGGTACTAGCACAAAAACAGACACATAGACCAGCGGAACAGAATAGAGAGCCCAGATATGGACCCGCAACTCTATGGTCAAATAATCTTCGACAAAGCAGAAAAATTGTACAGTGGAAATAAGACAGTCTCTTCAATAAATGGTGCTGGGAAAATTGGACAGCTATATATAGAAGAATGAAACTTAAGCATTCTCTTACACCATATATAAAGATAAACTTGAAATGGATAAAAGATCTCAATGTGAGGCAGGAATCCATCAAAATCCTAGAGGAGAACATAGGCAGTATTGTCTTCAACACTGGCCACAACAACTTCAAGACATGTCCCTGAAGGCAAAAGAAACAAAAGCAAAAATGAACTTTTTGGACTCCATCAAGATCAAAAGTTTCTGCACAGCAAAGGAAACAAAACTAAGAGCAACCCACGGAATGAGAGAAGATATTTGCAAATGACACTACAGACAAAGGGCAGATATCCAAGATCTATAAAGAACTCCTCAAACTCAACACACACAAAACAGATAATCATGTCAAAAATGGGAAGAAAACATGAACAGACACTTCTCTAAAGAAGACATACAGATTGTTAACAGACACATGAAAAATGTTCACTATCATTAGCCATCAGGGAGATTCAAATCAAAACCACATTGAGATACCACCTTACACCAGTCAGAATGGCCAAAATCAACAAGACAGTAAACAACAAGTGTTGGAGAGGATGTGGGGAAAGGAGAACCCTCTTACACTGTTGGTGGGAATGCAAGTTGGTGCAGCCACTTTGGAAAACGGCATGCAGATTCCTCAAAAAATTAAAAATAGAGCTACCTTATGACCCTGCAATTGTACTACTAGATATTTACCCCAAAGATACAGATGTAGTGAAAAGAAGGGCCATCTGTATCCCCAATGTTCATAACAGCAATGGCCACAGACACCAAACTGTGGAAAGATCCAAGATGACCTTCAACAGATGAATGGATAAAGAAGATATGGTCCATATATACATTGGAGTATTATACTTCCATCAGAAAAGATGAATACCCAGGTTTTGTATCAACATGGAAAGGACTGGAGGAGATTATGCTGAGTGAAATAAGTCAAGCAGAGAGTCAATTATCATTAGATTTCACTTATTTGTGGAGCATAAGGAATAACATGGAGGACATTGGGAGATGGAGAGAAGAAGTCAGTTGGGGAAAATCGGAGGGGAAGACAAACCATGAGAGACTGCAGAGTCTGAGAAACAAACAGGTTTATGGAGGGGAGGGGAATGGGGGGTTGGGTGAGCCTGGTGATGGGTATTAAGGAGGGCATGAATTGCATGGAGCACTGGGTGTAGTGTATAAACAATGAATATTGGAACACTGAGAGAAATAAAATTTTACACACACACACGCATATTTCATCAGTGTTTTATAGTTTTCGGAGTATAGGTCTTTTGCCTCTTTGGTTAAGTTTATTCCTGGGTATTTTATTATTTTTGGTGCAATTGTAAATGGCAGTGTTTTTTGTTGTGGTGGTTTTGTTTTGTTTTTTTGTTTTTAATTTCTCTTTCTTCAACTTTATTGTTAGTGTATAGAAACACTACTGATTTCTGGACATTAAGTATTGTATCCTGCCACTTTATTGAATTCATTTCTTTTAGTAGTTGTGTGTGTTTGTGTGTGTGTGTGTAATCTTTAAGATTTTCTATGTATAATATCATATTGTCTGCAAATAGTGATAGTTTAACTTCTTTACCAATATGGATGCCTCTTATTTCTTTTTCTTATTTGATTATTGTGACTTGGACTTCTTGTACTCTGTTGAATTAAAGTGGTGGGAGCAGGGCACTTACTCTTAAGCACTTTTCCTCACTGAGGTTGTAGCTTGTGCCTTATTCTATCCCTTCAATGGCCCAATACAAGGATGGAGAAAACTCTTAGAAGTCCAACAAGTAAGACTAAAGGGCACTTAGGAAAATCAGGTTCCAGAAAATTAATAGAGAGCTCACAGTTGTTCCAGATAGATATTCAAATAATGAAAATGAGTCACATAGAATCCTTTCTAAATATTTCTATATAATTACACATATGTGCACACATAAACACACACACACACACACACACACATTCTATAGGTTCTCCCTCTCTGCAACAGGATTGCTTCATGCACAAGGCCAAGCATTTTTAATTAATTAACTAATTAATTTTAAGCATTTTTAATTTAAAACAAAAAAAAAACTTGTTCACTCAGTATCACCTTCCAGTAACTTTTTTCTTCCAATACTAAACTTTTCAAAATAATTTTGTACAATTCCTGCTTCAGTTTCTTAAACTTTTATTCACTCTTCAATCCAGTATAAAAATGATTTTCAATACTATTTCATTAAAATAATACTAACAGGGGTGCCTGGGTAGCTCAGTGGGTTAAGGCCTCTGCCCTCGGCTCAGGTCATGGTCCCAATTTTATTTATTTATTTGACAGACAGAGATCACAAGTAGGCAGAGAGGCAGGCAGAGAGAGAGGAGGAAGCAGGTTCCCCACTGAGCAGAGAGCCCGATGCGGGGCTCAATCCCAGGACCCTGGGACCATGACCTGAGCCGAAGGCAGAGGCTTTAACCCACTGAGCCACCCAGGCACCCCAATAAAAAAAATTAAAAAAATTATACTAACAAAAGCATTAAAAGAAAAAAAAATTTCCAAATTCTCATTTAATTTGACCATAATATATTCCTTGAACTTCTTTTCCTTGTTCTGTAGATATCTGTCTGCTTCTCTGGCCTTGCTTTTTCAGTCCTGCTTGGAAAATGACCTAGGTCTGATTATCCTTAATATGTTCCTTTGCACCAGGTTGTCTTGGACCTTGCTCTGAACATGCCCTGGACTATTTCATTTACTCCAATTCATTCATATTCCATTTTAATAAATACATTTTTATCTATAGAACCTACTTTTTTCTTCAGTTGTAGCCTTATAGATCCAAAAGACCAAGCACATGTGTTCCTAGATGGCCTATAAGGACCTCAAAACTCAACATTATAACTAAATTCATGGATTTGATTTTTCACTGAAATCTGTGATTTTCTAATAACTACACAGAAGCAGCTTTATTTTAATTACTTATTTAATATCTGTATTCTTTATTAGGTTTTAAGCTTCATAAAAGCAAAAATTCTTTATTTATGGATTTATTTCCCAGTATATCTCCAAATACTGGAATATAATAAGTCCTCAAAAACACCGGCTACTGAATTGTTACCTAATTAAAAAGCTGGGTTTGTCATGCTTCAAGTTAAAACATTTATGATTTTCCTTCCATTTAAAAAAAAAATCTATAGGGATGCCTGGGTGACTCAGTTGCTTAAATGTCCAACTTTTGATCTCAGCTTAGATCATGATCTCATGGGTCATGGAATCAAGCTCCACACTAGGCTCCATGCTCAGGGTGGAGTCTGCTTGAGATTCTCTCTCTCTCTCTTTCTCCCTCGGCTCCTCTCTCCCCCTCAAATACATACATAAATACTAAAAAAGGACAAACTCCTATATTCTAATAAGGCATGATTTGATCACTTTTCCTTCTCAACTTACTTTCCCCCTTATCTCAAGCCTGTCCTTTATATATGACTTTACTCTCGCAGACTCTCAACATCAATTTACTTATGACTCCTTTAACCTTCCTAGTATCCAGTTCCATATTTTTCTGGACTCATTTAAAACATGACCTCTTCCAAAAATCTTAATGGACCCACACCCTGACTCCTGCTAAGGTTGTGATCCTACTGCCCTTTGAACACCACACTGCCCTCCTTAATATGCACATAAATTTACACCAAATATATCCAAATATATATGTATATATAGGGAAATTTTCAAATATATATATATAAATTGATATCAATCTATATCTATAACTATACCATACTTATATATATATAGAATAGGTAACTTGTACAAGTTTTTAAGGGAAAGGCATGTATACACAGGGCCTGTGACATCTTTTTTCATGAAAGAGACACTTCATTTATTTTTGTCAGAGAGAGTGAGTGAGCAAAGCAGGGGGAGTGGCAGGTAGAAGGAGAGGCAGTCTCTCACTGAGCAGGGAGTCCAATGCAGGACACAATCCCAGTACCCTGGGATCATGACCTGAGTGGAAGGCAGACACTTAACTGACTGAACCACCAAGGCATCCAGAAAGAGACACTTCAGTGTCAAAATACTCGTGTCTACTCAACAACACTGCCAACAATATGGTCACTACAAAATACGGCAACCAATCTAATTAAAGAATGAAAAAAAAAGTTTCTCTGTCAATGAGTCAATTTAAAAAAGGCAAGGTCACATATAATTTTGAATTCAAGACATTGTTAAATAGTATTAAATGTTTCTAAGAATTTAAATTACACTGAGAGTGAATATCAATATGAATTTTGTAAATAAAATTATATTCTGCTGATTAACTTACACACGTTTCAGAAATGGGGCTTAGAGACAGAGCAATATTCACCAGAAACAGCAGCAGATGCTGGGTTGAGGCTGTTATTTTTTTCAATTTTCATCACTGTTTCTACTTAAAGCAATCTGTCTTTTGGTAGAAAGACCTGATTTTCTTTGCTTAAAATTAGTCTGCTATCATTCAGCAGGCTGTCACAAAGCAAACATAGGAATTTACAGGTCATGCTCTATCGCTAATGATATAAACAATGCAAATGTTGGTAACATACATAAGAATAAGAAATATGAGAAAGGAAAGCAATGACCATGTATGTATAAAAGACCATTATTATATAGTTAGGTCTACATTATCAAAAAAGCACAATTCTGAAATGAAAGTAATTTTATAGAGGAAATGAAAACAAACTAAAGAATTTAGGCCAATTTATTGTTCACTTCAGGGAAGAGATGATATACCTACATTCTTTACATGAATGTCTATGACCAGTGTAAAGGAAGAGATCTTTTAGAATTATATTTAATCTTGCTTACTCAAATGCCTACTATTTTTTTGTCTTCCTAATTTTTCTCACATTTCTTCCATCACATGTTCATCCTGTCAAGTTATAGTACCTATAGTACCTATATATGTTAAGTTAAAATCCTACCTATTTATTCCAGCCCTACCATAAATGCCTCTTTCCATGTGTTAACCTACAAACATTATTATAGTATTTATCTCATTCCAATTTAGTATCTGAGAGGATCTGCTCAGCACTAACTATATGCCATGTACTCTCTCAGTGCTTTTACAGAGTGCTCTCGGTTAATGTTCTGCTTCATGTTTTTTCTGATACTCTCAATTAATTGTTCATAACTTAAAGACAGGGATCACATCTGATTAACTTCAAAAAATTCTATATGCATTTTTTTTTTTTTTTCAGAGAGAGAGTGAGCAGTAGGAGGGGTAGGGGGAGAGGGAGAAAGAATCTCAAGCAGACTTCACAATAAGCATGGAGCCCATGCAGGGCTTGAAATCCGGACTCCAAGACTATGACCTGAGCTGAAATCACAAGTAAGACACTTAAGCAACTGAGCCACCCAGGAACCCCAAGAATATTCTATGTGCTTTTGATTTAAGTAAATATATATTTCTTTTTTTTTTAAGATTTAATTTATTTATTTAATAGTGAGAGAGAGAACACAAGCAGAGGCAGGTCTCCCGCCAAGCAGGGAGACTGATGCAGTGCTCAATCCTAGAACCCTAGGATCACGACCTGAGCCAAAGGCAGATGCTTAACAACTGAGACACCCAGGCACCTCTGATTCAAGCACAACATATATTTCTTTTTTTTTTAAGATTATATTTATTCATTTGACAGAAAGAGAGAGATCACAAGTAGGCAGAGAGGGAGGCAGAGAGAGAGGGGGAAACAGGATCCCCACCGAGCAGAGAGCATGATGCGGGACTTGATTTCAGGACCCAGAGAGTATAGCCTGAGCTGAAGGCAGAGGCTTAACCCACCGAGCCACCCAGGGACCTCTACAATATATATTTCTTATATAGATTTGAGTTCCTGAAGAAAAATTAGGTTTTCTCACATAATAAAGTCAAAACAAATTGCCTCCATTCTCCTTTTCTGTCATCTCCTGTAGCTGTCATTCTCAAGCATAGGTCTGCTCAAAACTACTACTTTTGTTTCTTCTCTACTTTCCTCAGAGAAATATGAGAATGAGCAAATCATGGCTAAGGAATTTTATAGGCGTCTTACAAGTGCAAGCAAGTACTTTGTGACCCTACATCACTTAGAGAAATGAATTCATGAGTTGCTTAAGCAAATCAGAGAAGGATTTTCTCTTCAAGCGCATTTAAAACCAGGAGCCAGAAAAAATATGTCCTTAAATCATTGAAGTTCTTAGCAGAATTTTCACTATTTAAGAAGAAATAAAACAATTCTATCACTCAAATTCAAATTAGCTACGGCATACCGAAAGGTAATCTACTCTCCATGTCAAATACCTTAAATCTGGTAAAGGGTCTGTTGCTAACCAGTTATATGGCCTTAGGCATGAAGTTTAGCCTTTTCTCCATATCAGCATCTCTATCTGAAGTGAAGATGGTAGATTCAATTATCTCTAAATTCCCTTCAAACTATGCTAGATGTTATAAAAAGGCACTTACTTATTATTACTGAGTTATAAACCATTCCTCTATTGTTAAAATTATACCTCTAGTCTTTCAACCTTTAATATCTATGGTGTTTATATAAACATGTTAGATTCATAAAATCTGTTCTATACAATATATGCTATAACATATTTCTTTTTAGAAATGCATCAGTTTCATTGAGCTAGTGATTATTATTCTCATAGGGTATGAAGGAAAAGGAAAAAGATGCACAAGTTTTCCTATTCTCTGCTGAAGATCATGAAGGCTGAATAGGGAGAATAGCTGCACATTTACATAATTAATTTCCTTTATTATTTAAATTGCCCTAAACAATTACTTTAGAATAACAGTCATATTGTGGATCTCACTTTTAGGCTATAGTTTCTTTAAAATTAAATATGAAAACTTGAATTTTTAAAAGCACAGTGTAGGACCAACTGGATGGAGCAGTTGCCCATTATGATATATCAGTGGAGACATGGGACCTAAACAAGATTGCAAAATGAACCTATTTTTCTGTCTTTTGCATCACAAGAATTTGTGGGAGAGAAATGATTTAGAAAGAATATGGAGAGAAAAAAATAGAAAGACTATGGATAAATATTTGCAATAGTTTATCTCAAAATCTTTTTGTCTCTTTTCCCTTTTTATTGAGACTTTGAGACACCCATTCTATAATTTCAGAATCTTCTAATCTCGTGGGCCATAAGATCTATGACCTAAGGCTCATTAAATGATGATACATTAATACTGACAATTTGGCTTCGTAGAAATCTCTTCTTAACTACATATTTTTTAGAGAAAGTTGATAAATGAAAGTATCTTGTAGTCAAGCTCTCAAAGAATTCAAAGTTTCTTTAGAAAGTAAAGACATGAAACCTCTTTTTCAGTGTATGTAAAGAAAAAGGAAAATGCACATACGTTCACATACATAAACATAGTTAAGGACCTAAGGAAGATCCTGAGTGATAAAGCTGCCAAATCAACTCCCTTACTGACTGTGGTAATAATTTATTGCTTACACTCATACATAAAATAAGGCCTTTTTTCTTCTTTTTTTATTCAGCAAGTAGGCCACTTGGTTTACGGCATGTCTGTATATCTACTCTAGTTTTATTATATCTTAAACTATATCAGTACTCTTTTCTGAGACATTTTATAAAAATCACGTGTAAACTCAAATATACAATGTTGAAGTATTTTTGGAGGTTTCAGCTAATTATATCTAGTATTCAAGAAAGCAAAAATCATGCTCCACCCAGTGCAGGTCTGAAAAAGTTCATCTAAGACTTCTAAGATTCTGATATTGATCTGTGAAAATGCATAACATAGAACAGTCACATATTTGTAGCCCGATCCTTTTTTGCCTTTTCATAACCAAGTGACATTGAGAAAGTAATAGAAATATTTTTAGATTTTACATATAAATAGAAATTTAAATTTAGAATTTTCATTTTGTTCCTAGCTTTATTACAAACATTTAAAATACTTCTACTGTTGTTACTAACAGTATTTAATTTTCTTTTGGAAGTCAAAATATGCCTTAATATAATTAATATTATAATTGCAACTATTTTTTTTCATCACTAGCTATTATTAACTTCTTACATACATTGATTTGTTTAAGCCTCAAAGTAAACCTGAGGATATGCTATCATTATTACCATTTACTGATGAGCAAAATTAATATTGAAAATATTAATCAAATGTCCCATTCAATATCTGGCCCTTGAGGTTTCTTACTGCTTTCATTCTCGAATTTTAAATTTTGTTACCATAAATCAGCTCAAAATCATTTACTGGGAAGAAAACAACCAGAATGAAAATGCATACATATCAGCACTTTTGCTGCTCAGAATAAAGAATTATTAAAGATGTGCAGAGAACAACAAAACCCTTTAAAAATCTAAAATGTGAAGCTATTCACATTCTACCTTCCATGTTGTAGTGTGACAATTGCAGATAAACAGTAAAAAAAAAAAAAAGAAAGAAAGAAAAAAATCACTAACATGATAACCAGACACTGTAAGAATAGCAGTTGAAAAGGTTAGGTCACCATAAAATGTCCAAATCACATCATAACTTCACATTTTCACTTCCAAATTATCTTTTCCCAGCAGGGTAGACATAGAGATTCAAACTGCATAACCTTTCATCCAACATTATCGCTGTGCTAGAGAGAAGGCTTAAGTAACTTAATTTTTCTCACAAAACCTGATGTTGATATTTGGCAGCTTCTAATCTGGCTGGGTGCCCTGACATGAATTGCAGATTCTCTGTGCTCCTTTTGAGAAGAGTCTGAGGAGGATGAAAACAGATGCAGACAAACGCAGATGGAGCCCAGAAGCCAAATAGCATGCTGCTCCTCACTACAACAGGAGTAGATTTGGCAGCCTCACGGTGTTTTAAGGAAGAAAGGTAATTTTCTATAAAGTAATTAGATAGTCACTTAAACAAACCATTGTGGTGATTTTATTTTGTTTTCGTAACTTTAGGAAATGTTCTTTGAATACAAGTTAAAATTAAACAGTTGTTTTTGGTTGTTACTGGCTTTGATTATCATTTTTTTAAGGCAATAATGGAATTTAAGGGTTGAAAGCAATATTTAAATTGGAACATATCTGAACTGATCTCCACAATCAGAGTCAATGTTGACCTTTACAAACAGATAAAACAAAATGAAAGGTCGTTGCCTGGTCTGGCAATTTTAAATCCTATTTCCAAGTTTACTGATTTTCTAACTACTGCCCTAAACTTCTTAGGGTGGCATTATTTATCCTTAATCCCCTACTCTTACAGAACTGGAGGTTCTCATACCTGTTCCTGCATGCCCTTCAATCAGCAGTTTTCCCCAGTAGTAGTTCTCTGTTCATTTGTTACTTCTTGGGGGTGGGAAGGGACATTTCTTTTCATATCTATTGGAAGGTTCTCAGTTAGTGTACTTTCTGACCCCTCGGCACCATTTTACTCATTCTGCCTTGGGTAGGTCATCTGATTAACTCAAATTTGTATAACTTTTCTTATCCACAGGAGGTACCTAGAATTTCCCAAAAAGTTTATGCTTTACAAGGTTCCATCCTTCCCTGGGATATCTGTAGTTTTGAGCAGTTAATTTCAGAGACCTTAAACTTTGATACACTCTTTAGACATTCTGAACCATAAAACAAAAAAGAAATTTAAGAAAGTGATTAAGGTACCCAAGTGTACAGGATATATATGGCATTAGGCCTTGGATTTTACTTTGTGGGCAAGGTATTTTAAACCTGGAAGAGACTTACGTTTATCCAGTTGGTCTCTTTACACTTGAGCTTTTTTTTTTTTTTTTCTTTCCATTTCTGAGGTCTGTGAGGGACCTTCAAGCAAGTTATGTGGTGATTACAGGAACCTGGGTAAAGGCATCACTTTAATAAAAGATGCCTAGACTTCAGAATAAGTGCTGGACATCTATAAGCTTGGCAAAGTAGCTTGGGCCTCAGAGGAAGCTTACAAAGGACCACCTGAGGCATGGCAGTGCTCTGCAAGACGGACCTCCCTGGGCTTAACAGCAAGCAGAACCCCCATGATTAGGTTCTGATAAGTAAAGGCTTGTTGCTGCAGTTTAGCAAGCAAAAGACATGGAAACTTCATTACTACCCTCTAAAAAGGCTGGATTGCTTGTGATCTTGCAAGCTAACAACCAGTATTTGTAGTTGGTTCTGGTAGCTTCAGTATGCAAATGTTCATTGCTTACTTCACAAGTTCAGCAGTTCCTAAGTAGGCAAAGATGAAGCAAGAGAACCTTACATTTTTAAAGATATTTTAAAATCTGATTTACAGAATATTTGCTACTTTTACATCATGTGCCAGCTAAGGTTTGTGTGTATTTACAGCACTAGGGAGGTTCTGGCTTTAAAATGTAAATGCAAAGCCTATATGGGTCAAGCTAGATTAGCAGCCCCAAATATATTTTTAATATTCCCAGTCAAGAAGGAAACTATAAACAGAGCATACCTTGAGTCATCTAGCCAGTGCAAAGAACCACAGAAACTCAGGATGGTTCTAAATTGGTTAACTTCACATAAGAAAGAAACTTCCCTAGGAGACAGATTTCTTAACTATAAACAGTTCCATAAGAAGCAACAGAATACAGAACCATTGTGGTGCATGGTTCAAAATGCTCACTCACAAGGCAGAGTAAATACTGGGGTCCTAGCTAGAGACAAAAATGAATAGAGAACTGGGTGTCAGAAACCAGGGACTCAAAGAGGGAACAGAAATTAAGAAAGCTATGCAAAATGGGAGCCAAAATCAATCAGTTGGCAGTTGATGTCTTCCTTTTTTTTTTTTTTTTCTCCTGTTTCAAAACTTAAGCAGAAAAGAAGGACACCTTTATTAGTTTGCTAGGGCTGCCATAACAAAGTACCACTGACTGAGTGGCTTAAACAAAAACCTATTTTCTCACAATCCTGGAAGCTAGAAGTTCAGATTAAGGGGATTATTTCTTCTGAGCCTTGGACATGGTAGTCTTTTCTCCTGCTTCTCGGCCTTTCTTATATCCAAATATCCTTTTCTTGTAAAGACACAGTCATGTTGGATTAGGACGCACATAATGACCTCATTTTAACCTGATTGCCTCTTTACAGCCTTATCTCCAAATATATTCACATCCTGAAGTACTGGAGGTTAGGACTTCAACATGAATTTGGAGGGAACGCAATTCAGACCATAACAATGCTAAACTGGGAATGGTTCCACAAAACCCCAATGATGCCACGTTTATCATGTTTCATTCCTGCTTGTTCTTTGTTTTCTTTGTGCTAGTTTCCCAATCCTGGGAGCTCAAATCACTTGTGGAAAACAAAATTTAAGATTTAAGAACAATTAAAGAGATTATAGGACTTCATCTTTATCTCAAGTGTTTCAGGGCTTATGGTCCTGAACATTCCTGAGGCTGTCCATCTTCAGATGACCTGAGTTTACTTTAGGTAAGAATCATCTAGGCTGATTTTTAGAGCAGAGACAACTCACTGTCAGAGACGATTTATCAGCTCATAGAACTGGAAAGTGACAGAACCAGGGCTAGATTGCAGTAGTTTTAAATATTTTTATACAATCAAATGTGTTAAGCCTTCAACTGAAAAAACAGACAATAAATCATATGAATTATAGAATGATGCTGGATGATTCCTGACCAGTTTAGGGAAGCTTCCTGAGGACATGATTTTGAATCTTTACTATATTCTGATATACCCCACAGTCTGCTTAAATGAACATTGTTATATTACTATTTACAACGTGGCACTAGTCAACAGGTTAAAATAAATTAAAAGTCTGAAACCAGATAATTCAACTACAAATCAATAAACATGTTTAGAAAAAGTTTGAAAGTTTGAAAACTTTCCAAAATGACATTGTTATTAAACATGACATTTGTTTTCCTTTGAGTCTGTATCTTCTATTACTAATAAACAGCTAAAGAGTCATTTTCTTTGCCTCGTTCTCCCATTTATTTAAATCACACCAAAGGCAAGACCACCTTGAAAATTGTGATTTATGTGAAGAGACCTGAAATAACTTATTTGCCAAGAATGGACACATAAATTTGACCAAAAATTTTGTGAAATATTGAAACAGTAAATTTTGTGAATGAAGCTACTAGAAAAACAATCAACATCATTTGATACAGACGTAAAGACATTCTAGAAAGTTATCTTCGCTATAAGCAAATTAAAAACAAAAGAATAATGATGATGATGATGATGGTGGTGGTGATTCACACTTATTACGGGCCAGGCAAAATTCTAAGTTCTTTACATGTATTTTAATTCATTGAATCTGCATAAGAAAATGATTAGATAGTCCTCACTAGACAGTTGATAAAATGGAGAGAGAAAAAAATCAATAAATAGTCCTAGATAACATTGCTATTAAGTGGTAGACATCTATAAAAATAATCAAATTCAAAGATAGATCAATCTGCACCTAAATTCTTTCCCCTGTTGCCTATACATTATTATTTTTATTTTAGTAAATCATACCTACAGAAAAGTTTATAAATCATGTGGGCTGCTCTATGAATTATCAAAAAGTGAATAAACTCATGGAATCCCCACTTATAACTAAAAATTAAACACTACCATCACCTCAACAGTATCACATTCCTACTCTCAGAAGTAACTTCTACTTTGACTTTTAATATAATATATTATTACGTGACTTGGGTCTTTATTTATTTATTTATTTTTAAAATTCATTTATTTGACAGACAGTGATCACAAGTAAGCAGAGAGGCAGGCAGAGAGAGAGGAGGAAGCAGGATCCCCGAAGCAGAAAGCCCTATATGGGGCTCGATCCCAGGACCCTGGGATCATGACCTGAGCCAAAGGCAGAAGCTTTAACCCACTGAGCCACCCAGGTGCCTCTTGGGTTTTTATTTAAATGAAGTCATAGGCTATACACTATTTATTTTACTTGACTTTATTGTTTGTGAGATTCATCAATTTTGTTGCATGGAGCAAATGTTCATGAATATGAGGGAATGTTTCTAAGCTCCTATTCTGATCTATTGATTTACTTATCTTTTGTTGAATTAACATACACAATTTATTTTACTATATGACTTTTTTTAATGTCACTTTTTTCCATCATAAATATTCTCCTTAATCCCTATGCCCTATTTCCCTCATCCCCCTGTCCCACATCCCTCTGGTAACCATCAGTTTTCTCTCTATAGTTAAGAATCTGTTTCTTTGTCTATTTCTCTCTCTTTTCTTTCCCTTTGCTCACTTGTTTTCTCAAATTCCACATATTAGTAAATCATACAGAATTTGTCTTTCTCTAATTTTGCTTTGCCTTATAATCCCTAGCTCTATCCATGTCATCACAAATGGCAAGATTTAATTCTTTTTTATGGCTGAATAATATTCCATTGTGTGTGTGTGTGTGTGTGTGTGTGTGTGTGTGTGAGTATCACATGTTCTTTATCCATTCATCTATCAATGGACTCAGGCCCCTTCCATAGTTTGACTATTGTAAATAATGCTGCAATGAACATAAGGGTGCATGTATCCTTCTGAGCTGCTATTTTATTGGGGACAAATACCAAGTATTGCAGTAGCTGGATCAAAGGGTGGTTCTATTTTTAATTTTTTGAGGTATCTCCACACTCTTTTCCACAATGGTTACGTCAGTTTGCATTCCCACCAACAGGGCTAGAGATTTTTTTTCCCCCACATGTTCACCAACACTGGTTGTTTCTTATGTTTTTGATTTTAGTGATTCTAACAGGCATGAGGTGATATCTCATTAGGGTTTTGATTTGCATTTCCCCAATGATGAGGTATGTTGAGCATCTTTTCATGTGTCTCGGACATCTGTATGCCTTCTTTGGAGAAATGTCTGTTCATGTCTTCTGTCCATTTTTTAATTGGAATATTTGTTTTTTGGGTATTGAGCTGTACCAGTTCTTTTTGGATATGTTATTTGCAAATATCTTTTCCCATTCAATAGATTGCCTTTTGGTTTTGTTAATTGTTTCCTTCACAGTGCAGAAGGTCTTTATATTGATGTAGTCACAACAGTTTATTTCTGCTTTTATTTCCCTTCCTTCAGGAGACATATCTAGAAAAATGTTGCTATTGCTGATGTCAGAGATTACTGCCTGTGCTCTCTTCAAGGATTTTTATGGTTTCAGGTCTTACATTTAGCTCTTTAATCCATTTTGAGTTTATTTTTATGTATGCTAAAAGAAAGTGGGTATTTCATTCTTTTTCACGTCTAGTTTTCCCAACACCATTTATTGAAGAAATTTTTCCTATTGTATATTCATTCCTTCTTTGTCAAAGATTAACTGACCATATTACTGTGGCTTACTTCTGGGTTTTTTGGTCTATTCCATGGATCTCTGTGTCTATTTTTATGCCTAATTTACTTCATAATTTTTTTAAAAAACACTGATCCTGTTTTCTAAGATTGCCATGGCTCTTCCTGGTTCTTTATATTTCAATAAAAAAATTAGAATCAATTTTTAAGTTTACATATGTATACCTGCACAAAGCCCCAGGATTCTTTTTCCAGGGAAACCACTGAACATATAAATCAATTTGAGAAACTTTACATCTTTCCAATATTGAATATTCCAATAAAAAATGTGGTCTGTTCTTCCTTTTACTTGTACCTCTATAATTTCGCTCAATAATTTTTATACTTTTCTATTTAGAGGTCTTGCATAGATTTTTTCTTAAAGATTTTATTTATTTACTTGAGAGAGAATGAGTGAGAGAGAGCATGAGAGAGGAGAAGGTCAGAGGAAGAAGCAGACTCCCCAAAGAGCTGGGAGCCTGATGCGGGGCTCGATCCTGGAAGTCTTGGATCATGACCTGAGCCGAAGGCAGTCGCCCAACCAACTGAGCCACCCAGGCACCCAGGTCTTGCATAGATTTATTCCTAGGAGTTTTGCTTTACCTACTGATGTGATATAAAATTGCAAAATTTATTTCCCAATTGTTTCTTGGCTAAATATATTTAAATGAAGCTGATTTTTAGATTGACATTATATCCAATGAGTTGCTAAGTCATATTTTAATTTAATTTAAATTATCTGTAAGCCTTTTTTACCTCCAATCCTATATACTTTTTCTTGCAGCAATAAGAAACTCCAGAACAAGAAAAATGAAGGTGACAACAGTGGACATCCTTACATATTTGTGACCTATTGGTATTTCATCATCTGGTATACCTCTGCAGGTTTTTATTTTTTTTGTTTCATTTTAAATTCATAATAGAATTAAGTTCTTTTCTACTCCTATTACACTAGGAGAACATTGTTGGTGGTGATAATTATTGGCTTGGTTTTGTTGTTTTGTTTTTTTTTTTTTTCCAAGATTTTATTTATTTCTTTGACAGACAGAGATCACAAGCAGGCAGAGAGGAGGCAGAGAGAGAGAGAGAGGAGGAAGCAGGCTCCCCGCTAAGCAGAGAGTCCGATGTGGGGCTCGATCCCAGGACCCTGGGATCATGACCTAGCCGAAGGCAGAGGCTTTAACCCACTGAGCCACCCAGGCGCCCCGGTTTTGGTTTTTAATCGTAAAACTCTGTCGAGTTTTGCTTTATCAAATGCTTTTCTCTGAATTTTCTGACATTACTATTCTCATCTGGGTATGAGCTGAAAGTTTTCTCCTTTGTTCTGTAAATGTAGTGAATTACATTAATTGATTACCCAGTGTTAACTGAATCTTACATTCATGAATTAAACCCAGTTTGGTGATAATATACCATTTATTTTATATATCACTGGACTAGGTGTGCTTATCTTTTGTTTAGGATTTTTGCAACCGTGTTTATGAGATACTTTATGCTATAGTTTTTTCTTTCTTTTAAGATCCTTGTAAGATTTTTAAGTAAGGGGATGTGTTCTCAAAACAGAAAAGTTGTTCATTTTTTCCTATCATATGAAAAGACTTGTGGATATATTAATAGTATTTCTTTCTTAAACATTTGGAAGAATTCACTGATGAAACCATCTGCATTTGTAGTTAATTTGAGGACAGGTTTTAAATTATGAATTCAGTTTATTCAATAGATCAGGGCTACAGAGATTTTTTTTTTTCTTCTTTCCTAGTTTGCTCTTAAACCTCAAAAGTTATTCATTCCAAACAGAATGTCCAGAGCTCTTTGTCTTTTGGAACTCTTTCTGAATCTTTAGCTACCATGGCAGCAATAGCAAAAAAGCAGAAACACTAATATAAAGAATAAGCTGGCACATAATCACAAAAAATACTTTCTCAATTCAATTATAGATAGAGATGATCAAAGGGATATTTCACTCTCATCAAGTGAAAAACAAAGAAATTGATTCACATGGATTTTCTTAATTTTACATTAACTCTCATTCCATGCTACTATGTTTTACTATTTTAAAGTTAAATACAGAATTAAAAATGTGTGAGAAAAAGTACTTTTCTTCAACCTTGTTAAGCAGATATAATGTAAGCAGCTACTAAGAAATCTGGTACAGGGAATAAATTGGCAAATCTTAATCAGATGTGAGTGGTTTTAGTTTTGTCTTATACATGTTATTATATTTTCAATTTTCAAGTTTATACCTTAAACCAAGTAAACGTTTGTAAGTATAAATAGTTAAAACATGACATGTACATAAATATAAATATTTTAATATTCAATCAAAAGATTACATTCAAAAAAATTATACTCTTTTGCTTTATATTCTAGCAGTGAACACATGCTGAATAATATAAAATTTATCTTAGATAAAATTACTAGAATTAAAATTTTGCTAGTGTTATTTCCTTGGTATAACATACAAATTTATTTACTCCTTATTATTCATCAGTGATCTTAAAATTATTTAAAATACTTTCACCTTTGATAGTATGGTAGTTCCTAGTATTTGTCAATTACAGGATAAAATAAAATTACTTTGATAATAACAAAACTCAATGTTTAAAGTTAATTATAATAATTTAAATAAAAGCAAGGGCTATATACATATTCATTTAATAGTACAGAAAAGCATTAAATATAATTTTACATTTTAATTTCCCTTTTCCAAAAATACACACTAAAAAAACACCCAAACATTATATATATATATATAGCTCCCATGATCTCGTTAGTGTCAACACTATATGACATCACTATAGATGACATAAAATGTTGCCTAGTTATTTTCTAATACTAAAGAAATCAGCCTTGCTGGGAATTCAGAGACCACAGAAATGTAAGCATGAATGTCAGTTTAAATATCTAACAACACTAGTAAATATCTAAGTAAATATATGTAAAATTATGGTGTATAATAACTTCTTTGAAAAAATGTTTTCTAATTCTTACAAAGCCAGAAATGTTTATATAAATATATGATATTTTTCCACATCAAGAACCAGTAATATAATTATAAATAATAGAGCAGAGGAAGAGTAATAGCTTGGTAGAAGTACTCTAACTCAGAGCTTTACTCAGTTTATCACAAACAATTCAATATATTACTTTGATCAATATCCAATATGTATCCTAGAATTATTTAATTTGCAACTTACATGTGTTCAGGTTTAAACTTTTTTACACTAACCTAACAGTTAAGTTACTGAATTGTCTTCATGTTTTTATTGTTTTTCTCCTGCAGTGGGCCTGACTGAGCCTTGTTTAGATCGCTGCCAATCTATACAATTCAACACAACAACCAATTCTATACGAACAAATTTGCAACAAATTTAGGACTATTTTTTGTTGTAAATATCAATAGTTCACCTTTGGCTGAACCCAGAATATTTGGAGTGTATATATTTTGCTCAGATAAAACACTAAGAAATAATGGTTGTCTCTCAATCAAAATGGATAAGCAGAGACAAAATATTGCACTTGTTTTCCTCTTTTTTCTCTTGCACCCAAGACCAAAATAAGTTCAAACATGAGTCTCATGAGGTGGAAAAAAATCTTCAGAGAGACAATAAGGTGTCCAGGGATGAAAACAAGGCTCTCAGAAAAGAAAACAAGTCCCTTTGGGGAGAAAATAAAGCTCTTCAACAAGAAAACAAAGCCTTCCGAATGGACAACCAATTGATCAGGGAGGTAAATCAATCATTGAGACAGCAAAATGAAGTTCTATGGAAGTTTAAAAATGTGGTTTTCGAGAGCCAAAAACCAGCATGGGAAAAAATCAATGCTTTAAACACAGAAAGAAAATCTTATTGGCAACAGAATCGAGCCCTGGAAGCACAGATCAAGGCTCTCAGAGAACAGGAGAAGGCCTTCCAGAATGAAGCAAAAGCTCTTCAGGAAGAAATAATATCTCTCCATGAGGAGATAAAGGCCTTGCAACACCGGGAGAGAGCAATCAAGATGGAGGAACAAGCCCTGATGAAAGAAGGAATAGCACTAGAGATGGAAGAACAGGCTCTGTGGAAGGAGGAACAGGCACTTCGTGAGGAGAACAAGGCTCTTAGAGAAGAAAACAGGGCTCTTCAAGAGGAGGAGAAAGCCCTTCTGGAAGAGGCAAAGGTACTTCAAGAGTGGAATAAGATTCTTCAGGGATAAGACAACAAACATACTTGTTGGAAAAACGCACAAGAATAAAACAGAGCAGGAGAATTGTGACTTGAAGACATAACTAGCAAACCATGAAGACCATTGACATTCCAGCAACTTTTTAAGGTGAAATACTGTTGTTGGGATTGAAATAAAAAACCTGTAAATTTACAGTACTCAATATCTGGTCCTGGAAACTAAATAAATTTCTGAAAAGTTAAAAAATAAAAAAGGAAAATGATTCTTTTGGGTTTACTTAGATATCACACTACTGTTGGAGATATATATTATTCCAGAATAATCTGCAAAGATGTATTGCTCAAAACATGACACTGAATGCACAAGGGGTCTGCCCTTTACTTTCAAAGACACTGGATGAATATTATAAGATAACAGCACAGTGGAAATATCTGTCTCAAAACTTGGTCTTAGAATTATGAATATAGTGAAATATAAAGTTTTCCATACTTCATATGTATCGTAAAACAAATGTACTATAGAAGAATATCCTGTGTCTTTTATGCTTAGTTCAGCCATCTAGTTGAGGAGGTCAATCAAATAAGAGGAATTTTAAAAATAGTAATACAGCAATTGTTTATCAGCTTTCCCACTTTCTCTTTATTTTTACTTCCAGCTCTTGTCCTCCTTTTGCTTGCAGGGAGGGAGGCTGTTCTAACAAATGTGTTAAAGAAAGAAAGGAAGGAGTGAGAAAATAAGTCTCCAAACTTACAATGGAGGTTTTGGAGTTTGGAATGTGAATGTGTGGAGCAGTTCATAATGAATGTAAATTACGGAAGGAAGAAATGGATTTTTCAGAAGTGTTAATGCTGATAACTGATCTAATTGAATTCTCTTTAAAAAATAATTATGCCAAAACTGAATCACATGGACTGATGGATTTATTAGAGTTTCATATGTAGCTACAGATCCCTAGAGTACAACCTGCATAGAGGGCTGGTGCCATACCTTATTTTTCATCATTGCAAATTTGAACATTTAATTCAGGGTAAGTGTTTAATGGGTTTTACTGAACATAACTGAAGTTTATATCTCATTCTGGTTCTTGTCTGGTATTGGGGAATGGGAGAGTAAGAAAGCTATAGGAAGAGAATAATAGTCTCTCCTAGGTGTTGCAGCATCTGCAAAAGACCAGCATACACTTATTGAATACCTGTAATTAGCACTCTATTAAGCAAGACGTTTACACTTATGTATAAAAAGTGAAAAAGGATTTTAATGATTTCACAGAGTATAAAAGAAGATAAAACATTAATACTTCATTCCTTAAGAAAGACTACCATGCCTGAAAACAATTTGCTGACCACTGTTTCTTGGAACTTATATTATAGCTACCATTTAAATAAAATAATCAGCTTTGGAGAATATTAAAAAGCAAAGTTTGTAGATGTATGCTTGACTGATGTGCAGTCCACCTGGGACAGAGAAGAAACGCAAACCCCTATCATTGTCTCTACCTCAAAAGATAGGGAAGAAGACTGCAGGCAGGAGAATGACCAGCTTGGTGTTCTAGGGATTTATGAATATGTGGCTATATTGCCTACACATTAATCGATATTTTATTGTTCAAAGAAAAGAGCCCTTGCTCTACAAATTCCCTGCTATAGTATTTAGGAGAAATAAATTATTTTACTGTTTGATGACCATGTCAGAAGAGCAGTGTCCATGGCGTGGATATGGTTATCAAGGGCTCCTCTCAGTGAGAAAGTTGTCATTATTGCATCATAGTTAAATCAGCAGTGACTCAGGTTAAACTGTAAGCTTAGTGCATACTGATCAGAATTTCATTATGTCTTCTTTGAATTTAAATGCTAACTTGAAAATTGGCACTGCTACAAAGAAATTTTGATTAATCTTTATAGTCCACTCTACACGTGAAACATTATATAAGTAGGGAATGGGTTAAAACAATTTATGTTGATATCACTTATCATAATATCTGATGTTTTACCCTTAAAATCTTCTTCTAAAATTTCCAGCTACTATATTTATGAAATACTATATTGAAAACTGTATTTTCCCATATAATTAGTTGGATACATTTACATGTACATTAAAAAGTTTTCATATTTCTTGTTAGATATCAATTTCATGGAAATTGTGTCTTAAAATGTGGAAATACTTTTAGAGAAAAATAGGGGCATTCTAATACAATGCAGGAACTTAAGTATAATAAACTTTCTTTCTTTGTTGTTCATTTCTAGATCTTTCCTCATGATTTCCAGAAAGGATGGTACCTGAATACCTAATGTTCCCAGTGGGATTGCCCTTCCTCCAGTCCAGTAGTTATTTTTCTTTTATTTTAAAAGATTTTATTTATTTATTTGACAGATACAGATCACAAGTAGGGAGAGAGGCAGGCAGAGAGAGAGAGAGAGGAGGAAGCAGGCTCCCTGCCAAGCAGAGAGCCCGATGCGGGGCTCGATCCCAGGACCCTGGGATCATGACCTGAGCGAAAGGCAGAGGCTTTAACCCACTGAGCCACCCAGGCGCCCCTCCAGTCCAGTAGTTATTAACTGCAGGAAAGAACACTTGCATGGATGCTCCAAATATCTTCTTAGAGATGACAGATTGCTTAACTTTAAGACACCCTCAGGTCTAAATCCATATACTAATGTCCATTTATTTAAGGCCACATATTCCAGGCTCCCAAGTCGATCCTTCTTTGCTTTGATTTATACCCCATGATGCTCTATATAAGCTCTAATATATCCCAATTCTACATCATTTCTCACTCTCTTGAACATTTTATCTAGCCTCCAATATCTTTACCTCTTTCCTGAAAGTTCTTTTGTCTTCTTAACTTAGATAGACCTCAGGGATACTCCTCACTTAGTATACCTTTCAAGTGAAAGCTTTCAGGCACCAGTGAAGATGGAGCTAGTGTACGTTTCCACATTTCTCCATTGAGAAAAACAGTACCCTATTTCCTCCTACAAAAGAATTTGTTCCAGTGAAACACATATGAGATACCACTTCTATCTTATATGATACTTCATATTCATTTGTCTCATTCAGACATTAAAACTTTTGGAATCTGGTTCACAATATTTCTCTTCCTGCCTGCTTCCTGCTTTTACTTTCACTATATGACTTCAAACTGCATGTAGACAATTAGTCCAGAAATGTGCCACTCAGCACCTTATATCTTATTTTCTTTTTTTTTTTAAAGATTTCATTTTATTTATTTATTTGAGAGAAAGAGAGAGAGAAAAAAGAAGCAGGGGTGGGGGGGAGAGGGAGAAGCAGACTCTCCACTGAGCAGGGAGCCCATTGTGGGGCTTAATCCTAGGACCCTGGGATCATGACCTGAGCTGAAGGCAGACACTTAACTGACTGAGCCAGCCAGGAGCAACCTGGGTGTTATTTTCAAAAACTATTTCCTCCAGATCATCTCAGTCTCCAACCTCATTGTCATACCTCAACACCTTTATGATTGGCAAGTACACTGATTCTGACCTAATTCTCTGGCCAGTGTAGAGTGGTATTTACTTATAGGGAATACTAATCTCAATTTCACAATAGTTTCCTATAATGTACTCTAGTTAGTCCCAGCCCCCACCAAAGATCTACAAGAATAAGCCAAAGCTATTGTTATATCATCTGAAAATAGTGAGACAAGATATTCAAGGACTGAGGGATATTGAAGCTTGCTAAAAGAGACTGTTCATAATTGGCTCAAAGGAAGAACTGTACATATTTTTTTTCAACTTGGCATTCATGATGTCACGTTGGTGTCTTCAACTTTGTATACTCCAAGGTAAGGCTTTCTTTTCTTTTTTCTTCCTTGTTCCCTCCTTCCTTCCTTCCTTCCATAAAGCTAATAAACGTTTACCAACACAAAGTCAAAGTACTTGAAAACTGCTTAAAGAAAACAATGAAATCTAGATGTTTTATAATCCCTGAATTTGTGCATTTTAAATAGACAAAACTCTCCAATTAATTTCAGATATTGATAGCATCAGATATTTATCCTCTAAATAAATTTCAGGAGACATTAGCAGTCTACACTGTGTTGACCATGATTCATATTTTAAACAGGAAAAATAAATGGATATAATTGAAACAATGAATCAAGACCTTCTTCCTCTAAAACATTATTATCATTATTTCTATCAAGGCATATATTTTAATATTTACATAACTAGTTAAGAATCATAGTTATTGCTCTTAAAAAATATCAGTACCTAATTTTGCAATAGGGAATGGAAAGCATAAAGTAACTGAAAAATTGCACAAATTTGAAAAGAAATTGAAAATAGATAAACAGCTACTTTATGCTCAGGATGCTATCTATACCTTATGTTCAGAGACTATAATATGCCAGACAGCAATCCCAAGGAAATGGCTCACTAAGTGTCTCCAAAAGGAAATCATTGCGTAGTTAAGGTTGCTAGGAAAATATTAGAGATATCCAAAATTACAGATTTTGCACTGAGCAAGGTGCAATAAACTAAGTTAAATTCATAGTGAAAATCCAGGGGTTCCTGGGGGGCTCAGTCGTTAAGTGGCTGCCTTTGGCTCATGTCCTAATCCCAGGGTTCTGTGATCAAGCCCCACACCTGCTTCTCCCTCTCTCACTCCCCCTGCTTGGGTTCCCTCTCTGGCCGTCTCTAACTGTCAAATAAATAAATAAAATCTTAAAAAAAAAAAAAAAGAAAGGAAAAGAAAAGAAAACGACCTACAGTTGTATCACCAAAGGAGAACAAATTTAGGGTTATTTTACTAAATAAAAACAAAATGAAACAAATAATCATGATTCACCTAATTTTGATATATAATTTCTGAAAAAAATATAAAGAGATAAGTTTACTCAACAATATTTTAAAAGGATATTTGGCATTATCTGTGATTCTGCTCCAACCTTTATTTTGAAATTCTAAAATCCTTGGATGTATCTTTGAGACAGTAAAATTACATGTATTATAGATATTTTACACCTCCTAAAAATATCTAACAATATTCAGTTTGTAGAAGCTATCACTATTAGCACTGCATAGTGGAAAATTTCAGTATCTTTGATAAAATTTTTTAAAAACCTTTCTGATTCCTTTGCTGTGCAGAAGCTTTTGATCTTGATGAAGTCCCAAAAGTTCATTTTCGCTTTTGTTTCCTTGGCCTTTGGAGACATATCTTGAAAGAAGTTGCTGTGGCTGATATCGAAGAGGTTACTGCCTATGTTCTCCTCTAGGATTCTGATGGATTCTTGTCTCACGTTGAGGTCTTTTATCCATTTTGAGTTTATCTTTGTGTATGGTGTACGAGAATGGTCGAGTTTCATTCTTTTACATATCGCTGTCCAGTTTTCCCAGCACCATTTATTGAAGAGACTGTCTTTTTTCCATTGTATATTTTTTCCTGTTTTGTCGAAGATTATTTGACCAGAGAGTTGAGGGTCCATATCTGGGTTCTCCACTCTGTTCCACTGGTCTATGGGTCTGTTTTTATGCCAGTACCACGCTGTCTTGTTGATCACAGCTTTGTAGTAAAGCTTGAAATCGGGTAACGTGATGCCGCCAGTTATCCAGGATCTATAAAGAACTTCTCAAACTCAACACACACAAAACAGATAATCATATCAAAAAATGGGCAGAAGATATGAACAGACACTTCTCCAATGTAGACATACAAATGGCTATCAGACACATGAAAAAATGCTCATCATCACTAGCCATCAGGGAGATTCAAATGAAAACCACATTGAGATACCACCTGACACCAGTTAGAATGGCCAAAATTAGCAAGACAGGAAACAACATGTGTTGGAGAGGATGTGGAGAAATGGGAACCCTCTTACACTGTTGGTGGGAATGCAAGTTAGTGCAGCCACTTTGGAGAACAGTGTGGAGATTCCTGAAGAAATTAAGAATAGAGCTTCCCTATGACCATGCAATTGCACTGTTGGGTATTTACCCCAAAGACACAGATGTAGTGAAAAGAAGGGCCATCTGTACCCCAATGTTTATTGCAGCAATGGCCACGGTCGCCAAACTGTGGAAAGAATCAAGATGCCCTTCAGTGGATGAATGGATAAGGAAGATGTGGTCCATATACATGTTGGAGTATTATGCCTCCATTAGAAAGGATGAATACCCAACTTTTGTAGCAACATGGATGGGACTGGAAGAGATTATGCTGAGTGAAATAAGTCAAGCAGAGAGAGTCAAGTATCATATGGTCTCACTTATTTGTGGAGCATAACAAAGAACACGGAGGACATGGGGAGATGGAGAGGAGAGGGAGACTGGAAGGGGAGATGAACCACAGAGACTATGGACTCTGAAAAACAACCAGAGGGTTTTGAAGGGGAGGGGGGTGGGAGGTTGAAGAACCAGGTGGTGGGTAATAGGGAGGGCACGTACTGCATGGAGCACTGGGTGTGATGCCAAAACAATGAACACTGTTATGCTGTAAACAAACAAACAAACAAACAAACAAAAAAAAAACCTTTCTGATATAAGCTCATTAGCAAACTAGAGGTAAATTTTGAATCACTACAACACATAATGCCATAACAAATGAGACCAAAATGACATTTAGAAATCTTTTCTATGAACCCTAGGGATTTAATTTTCCAAATGTGATAATATGCAAAAGCAGTTCTATTACATCATCACTCCTTATGTTCACTCCAATTGCTTTCCCATAGTGAATCTAAGCTAAACCACCTGATTTGCTTTAGCTAAGGAGATGTGACCAAATGACATAAGCAGAAAGAATATCAAAGAAACATTTGCCTATTTCTACTTTACATGTTATGATCTCTACCATCGCCCTCAGAGCACTCCTGGGCTAATTTGCTTTGAGGTAGGAGACTTCTTGAGCAGATTCAATTTCTATCAGTCATCATCCCATTGGACGCCAACAAACATCTGTGCACAGACATGTGCATAAGTCTACCATAAGCTGGAAAAGCCCAGAAGAGTCAAGTCTTAATTACCAACCCACGGTCCTATGAGCAAGATAAATACTTATTAATTTTAGAAACTGATGTTGGGCTTGTTATAAAATTTGATTGAGGCAATAAAGGCAATAAGCATCTGATAAACTGAAATTTGTCTTCTGCTATTGTTTTATATTTTTTAAAATTCTAATATTTAAAAATGTTTAAGGTATTTTCAGTTAAACAATGACATGTTTTGCTGTATACATTTGTAACAATAAATCCACTTATAAAAATTAATGGCTATAAATACATTTTACCAAATTAGGAAAATGTCATAGTTAACAGAAAACTGCAGTGATAATATGTTCTAAAAATGTTAATAAGCTCTTCAATTTAGATGAAAGAATAAACAATCATGCTATTAGTAAATGAAATTTCAGAATAATGCATATGAATTACTTTAAACTGAAAATAAGATGACAAGTGTTAACTAGTTATTTACAAATGACAAGAAAAAAGTGCAAAAACTTTAAAGTGCATCTAAGTCATACTTCTTTTTTATTTTTTTATTTTTTTGTTAAGTCATACTTCTAATCTGTATTCAACCTAGGAAAATTCAGATACATATAATCTGTAAGATTATCTTCATACTCAGCTAACAGAAATCATGTGATAGAAGGGGCTATCTTTAATTTTAGAAAACTGGGTTATTCTAGACTGGCTTCATTTTTCTGATAGACATAGCCAATTATTAGTAAATCAGAGATAATCTATCCTTTGAATACCTTCATAACTAACCAGTTTTCTCCTACAACAGCATTAAGTCATGTGTCCCACAATTCCTGAACCAATCTTAAAGTAGGCAGTAGAACACCAGGTAAACTTTGGATCTAAGTTAAATCCCACAGATGTCAGATATTAGAGCCAACAAAATTCACTGTGTTTCCAAGTCTCCTTCACTGATGACATGTCTGAAGATTTGGTTTCCCAAAGGCAAACTTCCATATAGCCTCCTATATAATGCAGAAAGTGAGTGAGTCCAAAATCTGATGCAGGTATATAAAGGAATTTAATAAGTGATAAGTGTTACTTAATACATTGAATAAAAGATGACTTAGCCACTTAGTGATTTCCACAATAGATTATTATCTGATAAAATAAAGTTAGGCACATTCTCCACTTCTTTCTATAATTACCACCAAAACACAACGCATTTTTGTATGGGTATGTGAAATAGCTATACATTGATATCTTTACCCATATACATTGGTTTGCTAGGACTGCTATAATGAAGTCACAGATTGGGATGCTTAAATAACTAATTTACCTCTTTATAGTTCTGGAGTCTACAAGTCTAAGATCAAAATGTTGGCAGGATTGCATTCTGAGGTCTCTCTCCTTGGCTTCTTTATGGTCATCTTCTGTGTCTTCACATGGTGTTCCCTTTGGGTGTCTGTGGTTTAATATTTCTTATTATGACCCACCCATGTGACTTCATTTTACCTTAATTATCTCATTCAAGTCCCTATCACCAAATGTTGTCACATTCTAAAGTATTGAGGGGTTAGGAACTCAACATATAAGTTTTAGGAGAATACACTTCAGCCCTTAACACCATACATAAAATACAGATATACTTCAATATATAGGACACCGCAATGTAACACATAAAGCATATCATCATAAAAAAGAGAAATCTAGGGTCTATACAAAAAAGAAGAGTTATGTATTTGTTAAAATAAAAAAAAACAAAGAAAAACTTTGCATAGAAAAATTTACTATTAGCAAATTGGATGACTATACAAAGAGTCAGAAAAACAGTGGCAGTACACATCCCATAGAAAAGCTCTAAATATTAATATGAAGAAGACAATGATCTTTGGAGAAAGAATACAATCAGGATGGAATGGAGAAGTAAAACAAAACAAAAAAAAATGAACAAATTAGATTTCCATTCCTGAAAAATTATGTCTTTCTGAGTTTGGTATACCCCTTGTGTATTGGATCTAATCCTACCAAGCATCTCTGAGTTAAGAACAGCTTCTCTGGTCAAGACAGATTTTTCTCAACAACCACAGTCCATTCTGTAGAGAAAGCTGAGATGCTGACTTCCCTTTCCAGCTGGTCCCAATGGCTTAAACTGTTCTCTTGACATCATCATCATCGAGATGGCTGACAGCACATCAGAAGAGGAAAAGTCCAAGTTGGCAGGGGATTGGTTACTCTAGCTCAGTTCTGGGAACCTACAGCCACTTGCCACTCTTTTCTGCTATATCAGATGACGATAGTATTTTCAGTGGTCTGTGTGAATACGTCAAGGAGAGCACAAGAGCACAAAGTGGGATTCAAGATCCCAACCTATTCCAGAATATCTATGCAACATCTCTAGGATATAGTAGTACTGTGAAGAATGTTTCTGAACCAGCCTTGAGCAATAATGCTTTTTATCTATCCAGAGCAATTAAACTGCCATCTTGTTGAGCCACATTCTTAAACTGAATGGTTGAATTACAGAAGTAAGTTACTTTGCTAGTGAGTGGATCTTACAGATCCTTTACAATCACAACTCTACATCACTTTGTCCTTCCTAATAAATTAGTTCTTTTTAGTTCTCATAAAGCCCTATGAGCTGGGAAAGAAACTATGGAAATAACCCAGATGTCCATCAACAGATGAATGGATAAAGAAGATGTGGTATATATATATATATACCACATATATATATATATATATATACCATGGAATACTATGCAGCCATCAAAAGAAATGAAATCTTGCCATTTGCAATAACGTGGATGGAACTAGAGAGTATTACACAGAGTGAAATAAGTCAATCAGAGAAAGACAATTATCATATGATCTCCTTGATATGAGGAATTTGAGAGGCAAAGTGGGGGGTTTGGGGGGTAGGGAAGGAAAAAATGAAACACGATGGGATCGGGAGGGAGACAAACCATAAGAGACTCTTAATCTCACAAAACAAACTGAGGGTTGCCAGGGGGAGAGGGGTAGGGAGAGTGTGGTTGGGTTATGGACATTGGGGAGGTTATGTGCTATAGTGAGTGCTGTGAAGTATGTAAGCCTGATGATTCACAGACCTGTAACCCTGGGGCTAATAATACATTATATGTTAATAAGAAATTAAAATTTAAAAAAATCTTTGAGCTGGGAAGATGTTATATATGTATTTGTTAAATGTAAATTTTTGGGAAATGTAAAAATCTCAGGTTCCATCCCTTGACATGTATAAGAACTGAGTTGCTATTCTGCAACAAGGGATTGGGACCCTATAAGGATGTTTTCCAAACTGTTCCATGTCCTACCTATAGTGATATATCACGTTAATCCAAGCACTGTTGATAAGTTTTAGGACTTGATTTGAGAGAATTTTCATGCTACCCAGAATGAGTGAATTGACATATTAGCACTCTAAATCACCCTTAAAGTTTTGGTTTTTTGAAATTTCAAGATAATGGGGATTTTTTTTCATAATTTATCATGAATTATAGACAATTTCTTCCTAAAGACTCATTTATTGTCTTTGTCATAATATTATTTAATATGATCCTTCTGTACACAATACGTATGCCACAACGTAACACACATTAAAGCTTTTCAAAGACAGCAAACATTATTTTCCATTCTACGATAAATGACACATTTCTTTCCTAATAAGAGAAGGATCAAATACAAAAGAATTAAATAAATTTTGTTTAAAGCATATTGGGGCGCCTGGGTGGCTCAGCGGGTTAAAGCCTCTGCCTTCAGCTCAGGTCATGATCCCAGGGTCCTGGGATCGAGCCCCGCATCGGGCTCTCTGCTTAGCGGGGAGCCTGCTTCCTCCTCTCTCTCTCTGCCTGCCTCTCTGCCTACTTGTGGTATCTGTCTGTCAAATAAATAAATCTTAAAAAAAAAAATAAAGCATATTTAGGTATGAAGAAATAGATGAGGTAGAAAGTACATTTTTGAAAGTCATTACAGGGTTACAATAGAGACACTGAAAGTAGGAGTCTATTGATAGGATTCCAGTAAGCACGGTTTAATTCCAAATCAGTCACAGTTCTGACTCAGAAAGAAAATTTTTTTTTCAATCTACTTTGTGCACGTTGTTAGTGAACATATTAGTTAATGACCTGAAGGCAAATCCCTGACAATGTGATTTTGTGCTAATTGTGTGGAAAAATATTTCTAGCTTTTAAAAATGCTACATTCTAAGATATTATAGGGAATTCATCTTCCCTATTTAAGCTATTCTATTCAACCTTCCTCAAGGGCACTGAATCATATTGAATGAGTCATCCAGTATTCACATCATATCTAAAATCAAGGAAAATTCTCAAGAGGAAATATTAAGGATTAAACATTCTCATTTTGTTTACTTTCAGTTGGCATTAAAATAAAAATAAATTTAAAAATCAATTGTATTAAGACTATAGATATTTTAATATCTCATTTTCATAGTGTTTTATATTAAAATGTCAAATCTTTAGATATATTATAACAATATTTTTATCTTTATATTTGAAAAAGCTCATTTTAAATTAGTTTTCTTTAAAACATTTTTTCTTGATTGTTAATTGAATTAAATACACTAGGCTCCTATTAAAATAAATGTAAGCTTCATGAGGGTGCTTATTGAAGGAAGACCAGTGCTTTAGCAGCCTTAGGTTGGAAAATATTAAGGTGAGGTGTGTTAAAGAATGAAGCTATAAAAAACATATAAATTTTAAATTATTGCAAGAACACGGGCGCCTGCGTGGCTCAGTGGGTTAAAGCCTCTGCCTTCAGCTCAGGTCATGATCCCAGGGTCCTGGGATCGAGCCCCACATCGGGCTCTCTGCTCCGTGGAGCCTGCTTCCTCCTCTCTCTCTGCCTGCCTCTCTACCTAGTTGTGATTTCTCTCTGTCAAATAAAATATTAAAAAAAATAATAATAAATAAATAAATTATTGCAAGAACATTTGCTATTGACTTTATTATGATTATAAAAGCATATTTAGAGATACTGAGTCTTGGGGCACCTCGGTCGTTCAGTCAGTTAAGCATCTGCCTTCAGGTCAGGTCATGATTCTGAGGTCCTGGCTCAGGGATCAAGCCCCACATCAATCTTTCTGCTCAGTGGGAGCCTGTCTCTCCTTCTCCCTCTGCCTGCCACTCTGTCTACTTGTGCTCTCTCTCTCTCAAAAAAATAAGTAAAATCTTAAAAAAATAAAAATAAAGACACCGATTCTTTTGTTCATAACACATAATGGACTTGATGATATTTATATATTAAATGTGTTCATGATTTTATTTTCAATTAATCAAATATAAATATGAATGCTCTAAACAATACAAAAACCAGGCTTAGAAGTTGAAATTTCTTTCATATTAAATGCATTTTAATTGCATTTTTCACATAATGCAAATTTCTATACTCTACCCCTGCCACACACACCCACAGCACCTTTTCTAATATATTTAGTGTACATATTTTCAATCCACCTAAATTATGCTGAATTAAGTATAAAAATGTCTTTAAAAATTATATAGTTTTGTTTTGAAATGTGTTTTCATTTTTATAAACAGCACTGTCCTATAAACTATATTATGCTCTTACTTTTTCCATTCAATGTTAATTTAATTATTTTGAGGCTCTTTTATAATAAATATAATTCATTATATTTGATGTATTCATGTATCACACAAGCACATAGATAGATCTCACAGTTGTAAATGTACCTCTCCGAATGGACTTATAATTTGCCTCTGTGCTACCCAAAACTGCAACACTGTGATGACTATCTTTATTAATATCGCTCTGTAAACTTGTAGGAAAGATTTTTTGGGGTATTCACTCTACCGGATGACTAATTAGTAGACATAGGATATTTCCATGTATGTTTTAACCAGATGTTATTAACATCTCCAGAATGCTTATACAAGTTTACATTCTCATCAGCAATGCTCGAAGTTTCCAATTTCCCCATATTCTTACATTTCATTGTACTGCCTTTACATTTTTGCCAATCTGATACTTGCAAGAGGGTATGCGATTTTTATTTTAATATATATTTCTACATTTATTGAATAGCTGTGAATATTTCAGCTATGCAGATAGTTCCTCAAAGGCAATTGACAAAATTAACAAAGAGCACAGATCTTAAATCAAGACAGCCTAAGGGCAAATCCTGCCTCTATCACTTACTTAGACAAAAATAAACTTTAAATAAACATTATTTACCTCTCTCTGCCTGTCTATTCATCTGTAATGAAGATAACCACAATTCTGTGAATGTTAAATAAATTAATATGTATAAAATGCTTAGCACAGTGTCTAGAACACGTAATTATTATACAATTATTCATGTCCTGAGCACATTTTTTCAAATATTTGCTTTGGTTATTGAACTGAATGATTTCCTTTATAATATAGATATTAAGCATTTGCTTATGTGTCCCATTGCCTAGATCATCTCCAGTCGGTCATACAGAAGTTAACTTTGCCTGTAATGTAGTTTTTTTATTAAAAATCTTTCACTTTAACCTAGCCAAAGTAAAAATTATTTACACATTGTTTATACTATATGGATTTGTTTTTAAAAAATGTTGATAACACTGTGGTCTCAAAAATATCCTATTTTTTATGTCATTAATTTTACTTTTGACATTTGTATTTAATCTATGTAAATCAATTTTTTATCCAACTTTGTAATCCAACTTTTAAAGTCCATCTCTTTATCAAATATGAAATATTTGAAATTGAATTGAAAAATCTCTTATCAAATATGAAATAATCACATGTTCACGGATCTGTTTCTGGGCTCTCTCTCCCCTATTTTTCAGTTCTTTTACAAAAACAACACTTTTTACTATTACATTTTTGTTAAGTGTCTTAATGTCTACTAATGACACACACACATATACATGCATATAATGTATGTATATTTAACTTTCCACTTTACAATTATAACAGATATCCTTAAATTTATCTTGGTACATAAATTATAGAATAGGGTAGTTTCCCAAAAGTTTCTCCTAGAAATCTGTTAGAATTTTATTGAGTATATAGACAAATTTAAGCAGAATTGACACATTTAAGTTTGCCCATCCACGAACATGTTTTACCTTTTATTGGGGTTCTCTTTGTAAGATTTTTACATAACACCAAAGGTCAAATACTCAAATCAGACTCAGTAATTACAGTTTCTCTTATAAGAAATTACAGATTTCTTTTTTTTTATATTTTATTTATTTATTTGACAGAGAGAGAGAGATCACAAGTAGGCACAGAAGCACAGAGGGGGAAGCAGGCTCCCTGCTGAGCAGAGAGCCCAATGCGGGGCTCAATCCCGGGACCCTGAGATCACCACCTGAGCCGAAGGCAGAGGCTTTAACCCACTGAGCCACCCAGGCACCCCAGAAATTATAGATTTCTTACCAGTAATTTAAGAAGTCCAGGCAATCACAAAGCACAGATAAAAGATGGCTATGCCTGAGAATTCTCCAGCTCCCTGGGTCCCTCCCTTATATACCAGAATGTACCATGATTTAGAATTCACACATGAGGTTTCAAATGATTAAAGTAGGATACAACATCCAAAAAGGGAGATATTTCAATTGTGAAATATCTTCCTTTTATATTCCCATAATTTATGTGATATATTCCAGGGTGTTAAATCCCATAATCCCTAGATTCTGGCTTTATTTACAATAAACATATTGAGAGACAAGATATATCCTGCTAAAATATCATATGGTTTAGGACTTTCCATTATCTTTCTCCATTATCTTTCCACTAAGAAATAGCACCAATTATGGTTAGCATGTTCAATAAGAAAGAGGTAGGTGGTACAGTTGATTAAGTGACAGACTCTTGGCTTCAGCTCAGATTGTGATCTCAGGGTTGTGAAATCCAGCCCTGCACAGAATCTCTGCTTGAGATTCTCTTTCCCTCTCTCTCTATCCGTCCCTCTCATGCCTTCTCTCTCTCTCTCTAAAATAAATAAATCTTAAAAAAAAGGAGTTTATTTTCTTCCCTATTGCTCTTTCTTACCTAATAAATTATTTATATTTTGAGCAATAAGTTCTTATACATTCTTTGTTAGGGTAATTTCTAGACATTATTTTGTTATTACTAGCCTAATGATATCTTTTAACATTTTTAGTTGGTCATTGCTAGTATAAATAAATACTATTGATTTCTATATACCACTGAAATCCATTTTGTATCTGGAAGCTTAACTGAACATTGTGTTAATTCTAATAGTTGTATATTGCTTCTATGTCAAATTATTAAACCATGTCTACATAAGGCCAATTTTGCCTCCACTTCCAATTTTTACATCTCTATTTTTTTTTTAATCACATGTCACCAACCAGGACATCCAGTAAAGTAAGAACAGTATAACAGAATATTTTTTCTCATCCCTGACTTTCCTAACATAGCATCAAAAATTTATCCATTAAATACATATTTTGTAAATATCACTTATTAAATTATAAGAAAGTTATTTTCTAATCCTAGTTTCCTGAGTTTTAAAAATTTTAAAGTGTTCAATATTTTATTGGGCTGACTAGGCCAATTAAGAAAAAAAGGGAAAACACAAATTACTAATATCAGCAATGAAAGAGAGACCATCACAACAAATTTCATGTATATTAAAAGGAAATTAAAAGACTATTAGTAAAAAACTCCATGCCCATCAATTTGATAACCTATATGAAATGGACCTATTCTTTTTAATATACAACCTACAAGATTCATACAAGATGAATAGAAAACTTGAATAGGACTATATCTAATAAAGGAATTCAATTAATAATTAATAACCTTTTAAAAAAGAAAGCACCAGGCCTAGATGGGCTCATTAGAATATTCTACCAAACAAGAAATTATGCCAATTCTCTACAATCTTTTTCAGATGGTAAGGGCAGAGGGAAAACATCCTAACTCATTCTATGAGGCCAGCATTACCCTAATACCAAAATGAGGCAAAAATATTACAAGAAAAAAAGTGCAGATTAATAACTCCTATGAACACAGGTGCCAAAATCTTCAACAAAATATTAGCAAATTTAATCCAAAAATGTATAAAAAGTATTATACAACATAACCAAGTAGGATTTGTCCCAAAATGCAAAGTCAATTCAAGTTTCAAAAATAAATTAAGGTAATCCATCACATTTATAGGCTAAAGAAGAAAAATCACACGACCATATCAATAGATGTGGGAAAAGCATTTACAAAATCCAATACCTATTTATGATTAAAATCTCAGCAAACTAAGAATAGAAGGGGATGTCTTCAACATGACAGAGACTATACATAAAAGACTAGAGCTAACATTAAGAGCTAATGGTGATGATAATGGACATCCCTGCCGTGTTCCTGACCTTAATGGAAAAGCTTTCAGTTTTTCTCCATTGAGAATGATATTTGCGGTGGGTTTTTCATAGATGGCTTTGATAATATTGAGGTATGTGCCCTCTATCCCTACACTTTGAAGAGTTTTGATCAGGAAGGGATGCTGTACTTTGTCAAATGCTTTTTCAGCATCTATTGAGAGTATCATATGGTTCTTGTTCTTTCTTTTATTAATGTGTTCTATCACATTGATTGATTTGCGGATGTTGAACCAACCCTGCAGCCCTGGAATAAATCCCACTTGATCGTGGTGAATAATCCTTTTAATGTACTGTTGAATCCTATTGGCTAGTATTTTGGCGAGAATTTTTGCGTCTGTGTTCATCAAGGATATTGGTCTGTAGTTCTCTTTTTTGGTGGGATCCTTGTCTGGTTTTGGGATCAAGGTGATGCTGGCCTCATAGAATGAGTTTGGAAGTTTTCCTTCCATTTCTATTTTTTGGAACAGTTTCAGGAGTATGAGGACATGGAGAAGCAACATGGGGGGGTAGGGGGATAGGAGAAGAATAAATGAAACAAGATGGGATTGGGAGGGAGACAAACCATAAATGACTCTTAATCTCACAAAACAAACTGGGGGTTGCTGGGGGGAGGTGGGATTGGGAGAGGGGGAGCAGGCTATGGACATTGGGGAGGGGAGGCGAACCATAAGAGACTATGGACTCTGAAAAACAACCTGAGGGTTTTGAAGGGTCAGGGGTGGGAGGTTGGGGGAACAGGTGGTGGGTAATGGGGAGGGCACGTTTTGCATGGAGCACTGGGTGTTGTGCAAAAAGAATGAATACTGTTACGCTGAAAAAATAAATAAAATGGAAAAAAAAAAAAAAGAGCTAATGGTGAGAAACTAGAAGCTGTCCTGCAAAGATCAGGCAAGGAAGGCAAAGATGTCCCGTCTCACCCCTCATTTTCAGCACTGTACTGGAAGTACTAGCTAGTAAGACAAGAGAGGGAAATACAAGGTATGTAGATTGGGAAGGAAGTAATAAAACTTTGCTCCCAGATAACATGATCATCCCTGTAAAACTTCCAAAAGAATTGACAAAAAATCTCCAGGAACTATTAAACTATTGTATTAAGGTTGCGAGACACAAGGTTAATATAAAAAAAATTAAATTGCTTTTGTATGTAACAGTAATGAACAAATGACATATAAAGTTAAAAACACATTACCATTTATATTAGCACCTTGTAAAATAAAATACTTCTGTATACATCTAACAAATAAAAACATGATCTATATGAAGAAAACTACAATGCTGATGAAAGAAATCAAAGAACTAAGTAAATGGGGAGATACTCCATCTTTATGGAGAGGAAGAATCAATGTTGTCAATAAAAAAAAATTCTCAGTAATAAAAAAAATCTCAGCAAGTTATATAGGTATCAACAAGTTTATTCTAAAGGTTATTTATTCTAAATAGGTTTATTCTAAAGGTATTCTAAAGGTTATAGAGAGAAGCAAAAGACCCAGAATAGCCAAAATAACATCACAGGAGAACAAAGTCAAAGGACTGACACTACTTGACTTCAACACTTATTGTAGATACTGACACAAAGACTTGTAAAATGGATCAATGGAACAAATAGACCACTCAGGAAACAATCAACTGAAGAGCAAAGACAATACAATGGAACAAAGACAGTCTTCCTAACAAATGGTATGGGGAGAAGAGAACTGAATACTCACATGTAAAAAAGGAAAAAAAAAAACAACCTTCCAACTTTTACAAAAATTAACTCAAAATGAAGCAAAAATTTAAGTGTAAAATGCAAACTATAAAACTCCTGGAAGATAACATGAAAGAAAACCTAGGTGACCTTGGGTTTGTTTGACAATAATTTTTATGATACAATACCAAATGAATGGTCCATGAAAAAAAAATTGATAAGCTAGACTTGATTACAATAAAAAATATCTGCCCTACAAGTCACTATCAAGTGGTAAAAAGACAAGCCAGAGACTGGGAAGAAATATTTGCAAAAGACATTTCTGCTACAGGACTGTTACCCAAAATATAGAAAGAACTCTTAAAACATAACAATGAGAAAACAATCAAAAAGGGCCAAAGACTTTAACAGACACTCACCAAAAAAATATAAACACTTAAAATAAACATGTGAAAAAATACCCCACATATGTGATCATTTGTCATCAGGGATATGCAAATTAAAACAATAAGATACTACTGCATAAGATACCTATTAGACTGCCAAAACTATAACATGGATAACATCCAAATGTTGGCAAGGATGAAGCAACAGGAACTCTCATTCATTGCTGGTATGGATGTAAATGGCATAGTCACTCTGAAAGACAGTTGGCAGTTTCTTACAAAACTAAACATACTCTTACCATACAGTTCAGCATTTGTGCTTCTTGGGATTTTCTCAAAGGAATTAAAAACTTACATCCATGCAAACTCCTGTACATTGTTGTTTATAGTAGCTTTATTCATCATTGCCCAAAAATGAAAGCAACCAAAATATCTTTTGATAGGTAAATGGATAAATAAACTGTGGTACATTAAAACAATGGAATATTATTTAGCACTAAAAATAAATGAACTATCAAACCACAGAAAGTCACAGAAGAACCTTAATTGCATTCTCAAGTGAAAGAAGCCATTCTGAAAAGACTACATTTTATGTATTTATTATTCTAATTATATGACAATTCTATAAAAGAAAAAACTATCAAGACAGTAGAAATGATTGGGGGTGGGGAGGTATGAATGAACAAGCAGAGCACAGGATATTTAGGGCAGTGGAACTTCTCTGTACGATATGATAATGGTGGATACATATCATTTTACATTTATTAAAATCCATAGAATGTGCACCCAGAGGGAATCCATATTACACTATGTGCTTTGGATGATTATGATTTGTCAATAAAGGTTCATTAATTGTAACAAATGTGCCACTCTGGTGGGGAGTGTTGATAATGGAAAGGGTTATTCATATGCAGGGGCAGGAGGTATATTGGAAAAAAAAACTCTATACCTTCTGCTCAAATTTTGCTGTGAACCTAATATTTCTCTAAAAAATAAATTCTACTTTTGTTTTTTCTATTTTTAAAATAACAGTAAGAAATTATTGAAATTTATAGAAAAAATTCTTTACATTGAAGATAGTATTCACAATCATTCATTGCATGCTAACCTCCAGATAAAGGTTCTGTTTTTCCCTCCTGATAGAATCAAGAAAAACAAATACAGTCCAATGCTTAAAGCAATAAATTTTTGTTAACCCCAAGGCTTTGATTCCTCCTGCTCATACATGTATTGTAAATGCCTTATAACTTAAGGACTGAAGTTTCTCTCCTGTAACATGAGATCCAACCCCATTACAGACTCTTGTTTTCTACCGTAGAATGAACAAAGAATAACCACACAACTGCTACTATTTCTGTTTTTGTAAATTTTTAGTGGATTATGAAGTGAAATATAAAGTAATAAAATCATTAAATGATGCTCAAACAAGCCCAGTTTGTGTGTTATTTGACAATTTACTCTCATTTGCGTGACATAGTCCATTTTTGTTCTACTACATTAATAAAATTTTTAATAATAAGTAATTGTGCTTTTGGAGAGAAGCCTCACTTGATCATAGCTAATTAGTTTTAATTTCCCATTAAATCATGGGACTTGATGAATTTAGATATTTTGCTCTTTTTCAATACATGAAATTAGCTTATAACTATCTTTCCTTGGTTTGTCTTTACCTTATTTTGCTAAAATATATTGTGGTGCTTTCTCCTCTTTTCCTATACTTTTGAAAATTTCTTCTTTTTTTTTTTTTTTAAAGATTCATTTATTTATTTATTTGAATGAGAGAGAGAGAGAGCATGAGCTCTCCACTGAGCAGGAAGCCTGTGCAGGGCTCAATCCCAGGACTCCAGGATCAAGAACTGAGTGGTGGGGCACCTGGGTGGCTCAGTGGGTTAAAGCCTTTGCCTTCGGCTCAGGTCATGATCCCAGGGTCCTGGGATCGAGCCCCACATCGGGCTCTCTGCTCCACAGGGAGCCTGCTTCCTCCTCTCTCTCTGCCTGCCTCTCTGCCTAGTTGTGATTTCTCTCTGTCAAATAAATAAAATAAGAAAAAAAAAAAAAAAAAGAACTGAGTGGAAGGTAGACGCTTAACCAACCGAGACACCCAGGTGCTCCCTTTTGAAAATTTCTATAAAATACTGTTTATTTGCTCAAAGCATAGTAGAACTCACCTGTAAAAGTCTATAGGACTGAGATTCTAGGAGTTGCAGAGAGTAACTGTCTTTATATGACAGTTATTCCTACTTTCAAGTTTTCTATTACTTTGACTGCCAATTTTAGTATTTTACAAGTGAAGAAATGCGTCTATATCAAAAATGTTTCCAAATTTAGAGATATAGCTTAAATAATATTGCTGAATAATTCTTTTAAAAATCTCTGCAGTTATTAGTATCATAATATAGTTGGATCCTACTTTACTATTACTTGTCTTTCTTTGAAAAAGAAAACTTTCTGAGGGACCTCAGGAAAGTGCCATATGATTGAGAATGAAGACATAAAAATTCACTTAATTTCTATGAATAATAAAAGTAAAATAAAGTAAATTTCTCAATATGAGCAACACATGGTAATAAATGTTTTGAAGTATAAGGATAATTTTAGACACAAACTGAGAAAGACTATTACATCAAAACAATGTGAAATTTCATTGACCAATTATCACTGATAATTGGATGTCAAATTTAGAAGCATACAAGCAATTAATACACTAAGCAACTATACTATAAAGATAAGCGAAGGCTAGAATTTTGAAACAATATAGGGGTAGTGGTCTTATTTTTTTTTATTTGGTAGAATGTCAGGAAGGTTCATCATAAAATTCTACAATGCTTTTAGTATAGGGGACATAAGAGTATCAGGATTAGAGGAGGGGGAGGTGGATTTATTGAGGAAAACATTTTGTTCCACCAGCTGTTACGTAGTGATTTTTTACATAGAGATTTCTTGTGTTAACTCAAGTAAAAACTCTCCATAAATTTCAAAACTATTAGTTTTCATATTTGATATGAAGTATAGTCTATATGTGATTGTGGGAAAATATGTATTTGTAATCCTTGGAAGCATATCACATGAATGAATTTTATGTATAAATAGCTGGAAAATTAGAGTATATACTTTAATAAAAACACCTGGCATGTTACATGGAAAGAAGTGTCTAGTTCCAGTATATGTGGATGCAGAGTATAACTTGAGGAAATGTTATACCTAAAAGAACTAATGTAGAGATGACAGCTGATGGCAAAGGTGGGTGAAACAAATGGCACATATATTATGACAAGAACTGTATAAATTTAGGACAAATGAAAGGAGAAAGAAAAAGAGAGTTGTAGAAATAAAAGTAATCATATATCAAATACAAATCCCCCATTAAAAATGATATTCAAAAAAATTATATTCAGTGACCTTCCCAAGGAAAAAATACTTGAGACTGGAACCTGTACTCTTGATTCCTATTTTATAAGGTTTTAATTCTAGACCTCCTTTAGGATAGACTTTTCATGTCTATTCACAGATTAGTTGCATTATTGATGTTGTGTGTGCCATTAACTTTCTTGGATAGAAAATGGTAGAGAAAAAGAAAGCAGATCTCTAGGGAAGAGAAGCAGACAGTGGATAGATAAAAATAGGCTACCAGAAACCCCAACTGTACTCTTTTATCTGGTATTATTACCAAACACACTTATCTTCTGTTTCCTTGAGTTTTAGCTGCCTGAGGCTTGAAAGCCACTTATCTGAGACACCATAGCCCCCAATCTAGCAGGAAAAAACCTGGAATCCTACTGTCCCTGGAAGCTGTTTGCCCTCAAAGTGTCATATGATAAGTCACTTGTCATTGCTGTCAAACCACTACTTTGTGCACAATGCTGCAACTCAACAAAAGTAAGTATTTGTTTCTACCCTTTGGGATGTTTTTGGAACTCATACTCACCCTGTTAATTTAAAGTTTGTGAATCACCTTAAAATCCTTGAAGTTGACACATACATTGTAAAAATAGAATTTACATAATATAACAAGTAGGTTGTTAAGAAATACCTTAGGTAGCTGGCATTCTCTGGACCATACATATCAATGACAAGGTTGGCCCAGAGATAAAAAGGAGTCATGATGAAGACCTCCAACAAATTAATCTGGGTCCCTAAATCAAATGCATAGAGTTCTTTACATAGAATAATAGCACATTTAAAGAGACCTTTAAAGTCTAATAGCAAATATTAATTTTTGAGTTGTGCTTCTGTGTTAAATTTTTCTTACTTCACTATGTAGGATTTTTTTATACCATATTTCCCCACATTGCATTATTAGTTTAGTAAGATTTTATTTTGATTATTGGTACAACATTTATTCATCAATTAATTAGAGAGATTAAAACGTAATGATATGTATTTTGATTTTTATTAAAAAATCAAGGAGGTTCGCATGATGGCTACAAAATCACATAGAGTACATTTTTCTAACCCAGTTTTCTGGTGATTATGAAGTTTATTTTATAGAAAAGGATATAGTACTAGAGCCTATATCAAGACATGTTGCGTGATGTGTACATCTATCAAGAGAATACTTCGACTCTAATTTTCACATATTAAAAACTGGTAATTATTTATGTAGACGTTTCTAATTTCATATCTAGTCATTAGTAATTATTAGTAAATGAAAGTTAACTAGGAAATTGCCAATGGACTTCAACTTGATTTTTAACATAATGTTCACCTTTTCAATTCACTTTTTTTTTAAAGATTTTATTTATTTATTTGACAGACAGAGATCACAGGTAGGCAGAGAGCTAGAGGGATAAGCAGTCTCCCTGGTGAGCCGAGAGCCTGATGCAGGGCTCTGTCCCAGGACCCTCAGATCATGACCTGAGCTGAAGGCAGAGGCTTAACCCACTGAGCCCCTCAGGTGCCCCTCAATTCACTTCTAAAATAAAGCACTTCTAGTAAAAAAATAATAAAAAAACACTTAAGATAAAGTGGCATATTAATAGAAAATTGCATTATATTCTGAATAATCAACATCGATAGTAGTCAGATTTTTACCCTTTAAAACTTCTTACTTTGGGACATTTGAAATTAGGAAAAACCTACTAATTAACAGTGCATATAGGTGCCATTATTTTATACAAATCAGTCTTTTATTCTGACTTTATTCTGACTGACTTCATTACTGACTATATTTTTACTATAAAGAAAGATAGTATAAGTGTTGAATCACTAATTTGTACACCTGAAACTAATATTACACTGTCTGTTAACTAACTGGAGTTTAAATAAAAACTAAAACAAGACAGATAGAGAATGAATATAATGGTTTCTCTTAAAAACAACAAAATATATCAATTATAATATTCCTTTCAGTGCTCGTGTTTTAGATCGTGTTCTCCTCTACTTGTACTATATAGTCAAAATGATTATCATTCCTCAACCTATGATCTTCATAATGCTGAAAGGAGTGAAATGTCACTTGGAGAGGTAAGAGACTATTCTGCATGGATATGTCCATAACCTTTCTCTTCCATATTTGCTTGTTCTCAATACTGCTTGTTCTCAGTACTGAAAGGGGGGTGGTGGAAATTAAGGAGGTATAGGTAACATATAAATAATTTATATGCATATGGTGATCATCCTCTCATTGGTACAATATTCACCAATATCCACAAAACTTCATCTTCTTATTCTATATCACTGTATAAGGCTTTATTTCCAAAAGAAGTTAAAGAAAAGAACACAATGAAACACTGAATATCATTTCTATGTTGCAGAAATGAAGATATATACAAACATACTGCTCTTTCCCTCATTTTATCCACCTGTTTTCTCCTCCTCCTTTCTGTAGTTGTTTATTAAAGAGATTTTATTTTCAATCTCCTCATCCAGGACAGGCACAATTTTTTCTCTTCCTACCATAAAGAACACTGTTATACTACCTATTATAGTAGTTCTAGCTAGTATTTTCATAATAATGTGTAACACACAATGTATATTCTGACATTTCATGAGGTATTGATATTAGACAAATAATTAAATTATTTTACTTCTAACAATTAAAATTAGCATGGTAGGAATGATCTGGGTCACTGTTTATTTATCTTCACCTTCAAATATCTACATGTTTATCTGTCTTCACCTCCAAATATCTACATAAGAATTAAAATTAGGAGCATAAAATCAGTATTCATTAATTTATTTAAATATATTCAAAGTAATGTAGAATTATATATCCAAATGCTTAAAGTAAGGCATGATAATTTACAATGCCATCCTATTTCTCAAAGTGTTGGAACCACCTTAAATATATTTGCTAGTGCATAAAGAAATTGTTATCATCCCACTTCCCTGTGTCTATTTGAAACAATGCACAAACTATCCCACTTTCCTTTGCTCATTCCTGAAATACTACATAAATATACATACGTACACCCACTCCTAACAAAGCAGCCAAATGAACTAGGCAACAGATGGGAAACTGAGAGTCCATGTGTTCACATTCCTACTATGCCAATAACTTGCTGGGTGATCTTAGGCAAGCCACATATCTTCAGCTAATTGCCTTCTCTATAAAAGAACAGAGCCATGGGGCCTGAATATTAGCTCTCAGAAGCCAGTAATGAATTTGTCCCATCATCCTTCTTAATGTGGAAAACATATTCAAATAATAAAGAGCTAGAATTGATCTTATTATTATTGCATAATCTCGCTAGGTCTTTCCTGCTGTTCTGAAGGCTATAACCAAATGTTTTGCAAAACCCACTAAAAAAAAAAAAAAAAAAAAAAGAATTTTCTTCACCGTTACTACAGTAAAAATTATAAAAAAGATGCATTTTTATACTAACACAAGCAAAAAGAAGAAAAAAAGATAACATCCAATTTGCTCAAAGAAGATATACAAATAAGCAATATGAACATGAAATAAACTTCAATATCATTAGGGAAATGGAAAACAAAATCACAATGACATTTCATTTCACAGCCACTAGGATGGCTATTTTTTTAAAGATAGAAAATAGCAAGAATTGGTAAGGTTGTTGAAAAATGTCATACATTGATAATCAGCTTGCAAATGGTACAGCCACTTTGGAAAAAATTTGGAAGTTCTTCAAAATGTTAAATAAAGAGTTACCAAAAATTTCACTATTAGTTTTTATCTAGGAGCACTGAAAATGTATGTCTACATAAAAACACACAAACAAATATTCATATCAGCAGTATTCATAATAATTACAAAATTAAAACAATCCAAATGTCTATTAACCATAAATGGATAAATGAAATGCAGTATATTCATGTAATGGAATATTATTCAGCCATAAAGAGGAATCACATACTGAAACATGGCACAACACAGACGATCCTTGAAAACATGCTAAATGAAAGAAGTCAGTCATAAATTGCCACATATTATATGATATCATTTATATGAAATGTACAGAATAGGCATATCCATAGAGAGAGAAACTGGATTAGAAGTTTTCAGGGCCAGCTGGCTCAACACTGCTCTGTATCACTTTAGTTTACCCTCATGGACTTTAATAACCAAGTTGCAGGAAGATTTTGGAATGTCTTAGGCTATTTTCTCCAGATCGCAGAGCCTGAGAAAATGTTTTTGTGCAGGTTGCATTATGGGAAAAGTAAACACTATAGAAAACTACTGTCCAGTCCTGATGGAAGCACATACAACCCTCCACCTTCCATGTAATGATCTATTTAAAGAGTAACTCAAAATCAGCTGTTGTAGGGAAAAAAATATCATTTACCTGACCATAACCATTGCCCACTGGTTAAAGTTGACCCATGGAATGTCACCCCCCTCACAATCCAGTTAATGAATATGGGAAGAACTAGCAATTCTTACAGGCATGCCAGGTTGAGGCCTTAAAGAAGCTCCTACCCAGAAATAAGTAATATAGGGTATAGCTGAGATTAGGTGCTGTCAAGTTATAGGCATTTGAAACATTATGGAACACTGGCTAAAGAAAAACGGATAGTCTACGATGCCATGCAGAAGGAGAACATAGTACGAATCTCTAACCTTAATTCTCAAATATGCGTAGTGGTGTATTAGAGCTGTGTGTGCCAACTTGTAAGAGTTTGCTGTGTATATCAGTTTCCAACTCTGCATTCAGTAGCATCTTTTTAGAGCTTGATATTAGCCATGATGGGGGTATTTGCACAATGGAAATGGGCAGACACTAAAAATCAGCTTTTGGGGGCACAATAACCATTTACCAGCATATCTCCTATCCATTATTCTTCCTAGCTTTTGCTAACCAGATGCTATGTTGGGGAAATCATGTATTTACCCATGCCTAGAAATAAGAAACTACCTCTGACCTTCTTTGGTATCATTGAGACAAAAGTCAAGGAATATGAAGGAGGGAAGACAATGGAAGTATGTATCAACAGCAACAAAGTAGTGGACAGATCTGAAGTATGCTTTTATATATCATGGATACATTTTCCATTGTTACTCTGAATTTAAGACAATATGTCACTACTTAGAAGTAAATAATATTCAGAGAACACTAAATATATACAAAACACTGTACTAGGTTTTTGTTTTTGTTTTTTTCCCCAGAGAGAGAGGGCACAAGTAGGGAGAGCAGAGGGAAGAGGGAAAAGCAGGCTCCTGGCTGAGCAGGGAGCCCAATGTGGTGCTAGGTCCCAGGACTCCAGAATCATGACCTGAGCCAGAGGCAGATGTTTAACCAACTGAGCCACCAGGCATCCCTGTACTAGGTATTCTTAAATAAGCTCTTTTTTTGGTTATCCTAGTGATGACCTAGTGATGACAGGTAATTTTATTATTCTCATTTTACCAACGAAGAAATTAAGAATCAGAGACATAGCAATTTACATGAGGCAACAGAGTTAGAAGTTATTTAACTTGAATATAACCACAATGATTTTAGATTCTGAATGTCAGCAATTTTCTTATAACACTTCAGATATCACTTTTATAACATATTATAATCAAAAATAAATGTAGGGTTTTATTAAAAAATATTTTTGTGTCTTTTGATAAATAATCATATAGGTATTTGCCTCCATTTTTTCCCTGTATGCGATGAATTCCACCAATACGTTCAATATCAGTTTCACTGATATGTATGAATAAATTTTTGGTCTACAAGAAAAAACTTTTAGGAGAGCAAGGTCGTTAGATACATTTTATTCCCTCTCTTCATAAGGAGGAACAAACATTGTTACCCATACTCTGCTGCTCTTACTTCCTTGTCACCCAAGATTCTATCTATATTCAGAAGCAAAGACAGCATGTAGAATCAGGGTGCCAAAAAGACATGCTAACATTCCTCGCTGCTCCTCAACGTCCCTGTTTCCATATTTGTTGATCTAAATAAGTAGCCATATATTTTCACAATTTTCTTCTGTCCCCACAATTTCCTCACTGCTATAATGTCCCCACAACATTAATGGTAGGCTAAGCTACTATCAAATTCTAAGCTAAGTACAAAAGTAAGCTAAGTACACTAGGCTCAGGGGTCAGGGGCTAGGTTTCCTAAGACAACTTACACCCAAAGTGGGAAAAATAAGCTTTCATTGCTTATTGCTATATACTTTATAACTGGGGCTTCACATAAGGTTGCTTTTTCAGTTATGTAGTGGAATAAATCTACCTTTAGTTTGAGGAGTTAAAAATGCAGGCATTCAATGAATGAAAATAAGTCTTCCGACTGGCCAATGGCCAACTCAATCCAAAGAATCCTGCAACGAAGGGGTAGGAACAGGGAGGGGAAAAGAGAAGGAAAATGGTATAAACGATTGCAAAGCCATTTAAAAAATAATACTTTGTTTTTCTCCTGACAGGGAAGAAAGAAAATAAACGAAGATCAGGACATCATATTCCATCTGAACCATTTATCTATCCCAGGTTGATTTGGAACCATGTGAGTGTAAATTTCCTTAAAAAGAAATTCACTTTGAAGCAAACTTTTGTGTGAAGAGCCTGAAGATCTTGATGTGGCAGAGGTGATATCATAAACAAGTTTGCTGCTGCATTATTGATGAAAATATTTTCATCCCGATAAGATTCATCTCAGAAAAAGCAAATACAGGCGGAATCTGTGATTGTGATTAATAGAATAGTTTTGTTGTTGTTTTGCAAACTTTGTTTCTATTTTTCTCACTCAGATATGCAAAATGAGACTTGAAAATGAAAATAAATAAATTTTAAAAAGCAAAGAGTACTAATATGTGACTTTAGAGATACATAAAGCTTAAGATATGGATTGACAGGAGCATGGGGCCTGTTACACAGTTTTCCTCTCTATCTTTGGACAATATTCAAGGCCAAGGAAAGAACTCGCTTAAATCCCTGTGGCATTCCCAGAAGCTCCCGTAGTCACCTCCTACCCTGTTTTCAAGATAGCTCTGACATCCACCCAGATCACAATTGTAGATTTCAGGAACCCACTCTCTGTGGATAAATCAACACCACAGTAGGATGGATTTGTTCAGTGAACAGAAAACGTAGAATGGAGACTTGATACCATGAGATATCATACCACTAAGCTAAGATAGAAAAAAAAAAATGTCATTGTAATTATTACAAACCCATGGGCTAAGTGATAATTTAAAAATACTGTTCTCATAATGTTTTGTCAATTGGATTTAAGATTGTACAGAAACATAGTGAAGAATGAAATGACTTTGAAAAGTAGTTTATTTTATTTTATTTTTTTAGTCAGAATTGGAACTATGTTGAAAATGAAAAAAAAAAAAAAAACAAAGGCATGTTGGTTTAGCAAGAGAGGAAAAGAGATTTGCTTAGAAAAACGTGAAGGTCTTAAATAGCAATCTACAAAGAAAGATAATGTGCCCATACTTAACTACTTTCTTTCTTTCTGGATCAGGATTCAGAATTATTTCGTATGTAAGAGTCAAAATGTTAACAACAACAACAAAATCAGAAGACTTTCATAAAGAAGATGGGAGGCAGAGAAGTATAGAATTATATCCTCTAACAGTGTTCTCTGTTTATTGGAAATATTGCACTAGTTTATTAGGTACAATTTGGACACATTTCAGAAAGAAAATTTGAGAATATCAGCATGAAATTCAAGCACTTGTTGAGTATCTTGATTTTAAAAAACTAGAATCCTAAAGAAAGTAAAGGAAAAACAGAATCTTAAGTAGGAAAACAGGTAATTATATTATTTATTTATTTATCTGAGAGAGAGAGAGAATCTACTTGAGTGAGTAGAAGAGGAGCTGGGAGAGAGATAATCTCAACCAGAGTCTGCGCTAAGCCTGGAGCCTTGACATGGGGCTCAATCTCATGACCTTGAGTTCACAACCTGAGCAAAAACCAAGAGTTGGATACTTAAGCCACTGAGCCACCCAGGTGTCCCAAGTAAATCTTATACTGTAAGAGAACACTAGATGCTAAGTGGGAATTGATGTATGATGAGATGATAAAGTTAAGCAAAACAAGCAATAAATTAAATCCAGCTTTTTGGAATTCTGGACAAGTAGTTGATGATCTTTTCAGTGGAATTATCCTCTTTAAGGAAGCAAGAATTTTTTTTTTGAAAGAAGGGTATGTTTTTTCACAGTCAACATTCAAAAAGTGAATCTCTTATTATTCCAGAAGACTTGTGACACAGAATCAGGAAGAATATATTAGCAAAATAGACATCTGGACTCAAAACAAATTAAAAGAGAAGGGAAAGATAATCCTTCATTAGCAAACAGTGTTTTCCTACATCAGGCAGAGAAGGAATGGAGCTAAGATGGAAAGCAAGTAATCATTAAAAATTTTGCCAGGTTCTCCTGGAAAGGTATGGTAAACTAATAGAAAGTAAATGAAATACACAAAAGATTCATTTGCAGGTGTAAAAGTTCCCTGTGGCTGCCATAAAAAAAGTTCTACAAACTCAGCGGCTTACACAACATAAATTTATTGTCTTACATTTCTGGTGACTATTATAAGTCTGAAATTAGGGTGTCAGCAGGATTGGTTTCTTCTGAGGACTGTGAGGGAGAAGCTGCTCTGTGCCTCTCTATCTTCTGGTATCCTCAGCAATTCCTTGGCTTATCGATGACATTCCCCGTGTCTACATATGTTCTTCCCTATACTTATGTCCATCTCTGTGTCCAAATTTCCCCTTTTTATAAGGACATCAGTCATATTGTTTTAGAGCCCATCCTAATGACCTCATCTTACCTTGATTATTTGAAAAGTACTTATTTCCAAATAATGCTATATGCACAGGTTTTAGGGGTTAGGACTAGACATCTTTTGAGAAGACATAAACTAATCCATAACAACAGGAAAGAATGTTATAGATAGGAATGTTTCTGATGTCTCTGAAATAGCAAATCAATTACAAAAGAAAATACTGAGGAAAAGAAAAGATTTTTTTGTACCTATTATAGCTCAGTCTATACAGGTTCTCATCAGACATTTGCTTCCTCAAGCTTCTGAAGACAAGCAGTTTTAATTAGGAATAGCATTGAGGGTGATTCTGCAATACAGAAATAATAAGATTGGGAAGAAAATATCTTAGGAAGCAGGAATTATGGACCTGGAATTATCCTTTAGGAATCTGCAGCAGACTCATTAACATTAAGACAAAACAAAAATGACACAGAATTTTCCCAGAGAAGGAAATACAGAAAAAAATTGGGTAATTGAGGGCATTGGGACTTTGAGTTCTGTGGTCTTATGATTCATACTAGGCATCTTGGTGGAATTAAATATAGTCTATTTCCCTACAGAATCCTCATATGTATTTCGACTTTGCAGTGCCTTGAATTCAAGAGCTATTTCCAAGTATAGGTTTGTAAATACATGAGGAGAAAACAAAAGGAATGCAGGAACCTCAGTGAAGTGGTGGAGACAAGCAGTGTCCCTTGCAAAAGTTCACAACTGGGCAAAAAGAACCACTTCAAATGCTAAGAGAGAAAGGAGGTATGTATGGAGGCACAACTCTAAGCAAGATGTTAACAACTGACATTTTGATGAGTGATTTTTTCCAAACTGACTGTAAATTATAAACAATGGACTGGATTCTTGTAAAAGCTAAAGCCTAAATAATTTCTCTTCTTTCTTATGCTTTTCATCTATGCTCACTTTTGGATACTGAATCATCACTTTTCTTGGAAATGTATTATAGTCACTGCATTGAGGTTAATTTTATCTTATTTTTTTTAAAAGATTTTATTTACTTATTTGATAGACAGAGATCACAAGTAGGCAGAGAGGCAGGTAGAGAGAGCGGGGGAAGCAGGCTCCCTGCTGAGCAGAGAGCCCGATTCGGGGCTCAATCCCAGGACCCTGAGATCATGACCTGAGCCGAAGGCAGAGGCTTTAACCCACTGAGCCACCCAGGCGCCCCTGAGGTTAATTTTAGAAGAATTTTGGAGTGTGAGAGATATGAGGAACTTGACAATGGTTTAATTCAAATTTTGAGGCATCATTAGAAAGAATTCTTAGAAAGATAGAAGCAGAAGAAAGTACCCAGAAATCCCACAAGCACCCAAATAAGGCCTCTGTGACTACCTCATGAAGGAAAACAAAACAAAATAAAAATGAAGAAAATTTTTGAATTTGTTTTTGTTTTTCTTTTTGCTTTCTGGTTTTTTTTTTTAAGATTTTATTTATTTGAGAGAGAGATAGAAAGAATGAAAGAGAGAGAGCATGAGAAGAGAGAGGTCAGCGGGAGAAGCTGAGCAGGGAGTCTGATGTGGGACTCGATCCCAGGACTCCAGGATCACGATCTGAGCTGAAGGCAGTTGCTTAACCAACTGAACCACCCAGCCACCCAAATTTTTGAATTCTTAATTGAACTAACCTGAATATTTGAATTAAATTTTGGGAATTAATTAAAATGGGAATTTAATTTGACATTTTCTTGAAAAAGTTTTTATTTTCTTTTTATACAGACACTATCTTTTCAGTATATTTACATAGTATAATATGTACACATACAACAGTCTACAATCCTACTTTAAAGATATTTTGGTATCTTTTATTTATTTTTGTAGCTACCTGATTTTATATATTTTGATAAATTATAAAAGAATAAACTATTATGACACTTTATTAGAGAAATGTATAGAGATCTGGAGAAACACCTTACTGCCTATAACTAAGTTAAAGAAAGTTGAAGTTTCCATTCTGAGTTTTAATTTAAAAAACCCTAAAATCTCAGACCCGTTTTCTAACCTTAATTCTAGTTCTAGTTCTACAGGTTATTTGTTATTTTGAAATACATATATAATAATCAGTTTGCTTTACGATCTTTAATACTTTATTATCCAGAAATTATTTACCACTGTTTTAATCTGCTTTTATAGGCACTACTATTTTATAATTCACAGGGACCCACCTCCCATGTTTTTGAGTTTCTATTTTCTGTAATCAAAATATTCTGATTGATGTTCCCCAAAATATCTCTCATTTTGTATTTTTTTGTTCCTTCTGCTTCTTTTCATTCAAATGTATTTCCCATCATTCTAGTATCTCTACTCATAGGAATTCTATTCACCCATCAACATCAACCACATCAAACTTCCCAAAAAGAAAGGTATCTTCCCCTTTTGAACCCCCACTACACGTCTGTTTTTCTTTCCTTCTTTATTCTTTTTTTCCTTTTCTTTCTTTCTTTCTTTCTTCCTTTCTTTCGTTTCACTTTACTGATCATATTTTGCCTTAAAATGTAATGTAGGAAGTTTAATTGGGTCCAGGTGTTATGCCTTTAATGATAAATAAGAAGTAGGAAATATATATATGCAAAACACAAGCCTTACTAATTAAAATACTGTTCGCCAAATTTTTACTATAAGATATACATACTAAAATAACTCAGGAGATAATCTAGAGCCAGATATGTTCATTAGTTGGCTTAACAGAGAGAATTTACTATGTAGGATTCCAGATATTGAAGAACAGAAAAGGCCAAAAGGGTTAGATATAACAAAAGCAGTAAATTCAAGAAGCAGCTACTACTCCTAGGGTTGGGAAATAGAGGGAAGAGTTTCTGATTATTAAAATTTAGAGATCTGGACAAAGGATCCTGTGGAGTTGAAATTCACACTTTTAAGAAAGTCGTGTTGCTTGACTCGACTCGTGCCTCTGAGCTGAGAAGACTGCCCCATGGAGTTAGACCAAATATCAGAGAAAGGAAACACTAGCCACCTGGTGCTGATGTTTCTCAGAGGGCACAACAAGACTATTTCTGTGAGAAGTGGTAAACTGCTAAGCGTAGCAAAATGCTGGTTTGGGGATGAAAAAGCAGGACTAGTGACACTGGCAGGATTAGGAAGCACAAACAGGAAGAAAATTCCAACAGAAAGAAACCGATCCCTCTCTCCTCCAGTCTTGCTATCTTCTTTCCAGACACCTTATTGCAAGAGCCTAACAAGAAATGAAGTGACAAAAGAGGAATACAGTCTTCCCAGTTTCAGACCCTGTGCCACAAAGCCAACTTTAGGAGGGAAGATTTAGAGTTGTAAGATCACTTTACCCCATCTAAGAAATATTCAAACATGAGGAAAAGGGCTTATCTGATTTTATAAACATTTTCCAGAAAGCATGTAGTCTTCATCACTTTATATCTTTGAAAATTCAGTTATCAACATTTATTAATATTAACATGATTAACAGTAATCAACTACAAACATTGCTATTAAATAGTATAAAAATTTACTTATAGGGATAAAGAATGTCATTATATTAAGAAGGTGCTGAATCTGTTGAGGTATATGTGAGCCCTCCATATCTCTTAGCCCTCCATAACTTATTCTTACTTTTCTAACAAGATATAAAGAAAACATCACAATACAACCAATTAAAAAATATATGTAGCATTTTCTATAACTATAATACAAATAACTTTTTCTTCTCATCTTTTTTTAACAGTTCAATTCTAACTTTTTTTTCTTATGTTCAGTTAGCCAGCATAGAGTACATCACTAGGGTTTTTTGTTGTTGTCATGTTAGTCGTCGTTAGATTTTGATGTAGTGTTCAATGATTTATTAGTTGCATATAGCACCCAGTGCTCATTACAACTCGTGCCCTCCTTAACACCCGCCACCTGGTTACCTCATCCTCTCCACTACTCCGTCCCTTCTGTAATCCTCAATTTATTTCCCAGAGTCCAGAGTATTTCATGGTTTGTCCACCTCTCTGATTCCTTCCTGTCCAGTTTTCTCTACATTCCCCATGTGGTCCTCTGCTCTATTCCTTATGTTCCACAGATGAGTGAAACCATATGATAATTGTTTTTCTTTGCTTGACACATTTCACTTAGCATAATCCCCTCCAGTTCCGTCCTTGATAAGAACAGTAAGAACCATTAAAGTGTTAAATGTGATCCACTGAATTTAGACTTGATCTGTCACCACTAGATACCCAAACCCTAACAACATGCCTTGAACATAACAAATGGATCTGAAGTGACATTGGAATGAAGAAAACCTCAGTAAAATAAATAACATAAAAATCTAGTCTAAATATTACATCTGAGGGGGAATCTTATATGGGTAAAAGCAAAATTTTTCCAGAAGGCAACTCCTTCATCCGGACTCATGGACAAAGTTCCACTGAGGAATATTTCACAGTAAGTGATTTAAAACCTGAGAAATGGGGCACCTGGGTGGCTCAAGTGAGTTAAGCTTCTGCCTTGGGCTCAGGTCATGATCCCAGGGTCCTGGGATCAAGCCCCGCATTGGGATCTCTCTCTGCTCAGCGGGGAGCCTGCTTCCCTCTCTCTCTGCCTGCCTCTCTGCATACTTGTGATCTCTGTCTGTCAAATAAATAAATAAATAAATAAAAATAAAAAATAAATAAAAACCTGGGAAATAATCTACCATGAATGCAAGTCATATGACAAAGCCAAAAGTAGCATTAGACTTTCCAAGATACATCATCTGATTACTGCATAAAAGTTCTAAAATTAAGAGGTGTAAAATTAAGGAATAACAGAAGAAATAAGAAACAATAGAGTTGATCCTTGAACAGAATGGGTTTGAACTCTGCAGGTCCAACTTATATGCGATTTGATTTTTTTTTAAGATTTTATTTATTTATTTAACAGACAGAGATCACAAGTAGGCAGAGGCAGGCAGAGAGAGACAGAGAAGCAGGCACCCTGCTGAGCAGAGAGCCCGATGCGGGACTCGATCCCAGGACCCTGGGATCATGACCTGAGCCAAAGGCAGAGGCTTTAACCCACTGAGCCACCCAGTCGTCCCACGAATCAGTTTTAAATTACTTTGTAAAATTATTTTCTAAATACTTTTGAGAGTTCTTTCCTTCACAAAATATCACAAGGGGTTAAGGAGAGTGAGCACAGTAAGTAAAAGAAGAAGGTATTTACAAACTTGGAAAACTTGGGAATGGCAGAAAGGAATTGAGACTATAGCTAGTTAAGCAATTTAGCATTTTCTTACCACAAATTAGAATGTATGGTTAGACACTTGTAACTTATTCTTCAATATATATTCTGCCATTTCTCTTTAGTAAAGGAACAAAGATGTTAGACTTAGCACCCAAATCCTGGCTAAATCCGTGTATCACACAACACCGTATAGCTAGGTATGGCCTTGTGCCCACATATCCCAGATGAGATGCTATTATGGAGTGATATTTGTATCTCTGGGACATCTTAGAGAGATGGGAATGCCTTCTTTCATCTTTCTTCGTCATACTTGTTGGAATGTGGATGCACTATCTCAAACAGCATAATGAAGATAATGTGACCTTGGGAAAAGAAGCCATGCACAGAACACCAAGAAGAAAGAAGGAGCCTGAGTTCCAGACATGAGAGAGTGGTTTTGATAGTCATGACTGCTTAACTACAATTTTTGTGTGTGTTTGTCTTTGTTCTTTGATATTTAGAATTGTGGCCTAAGTCTTCTCCTTTGAGGTCAGTGCATTTGCAGCAATCCTAATCAAGAGTGACTATATAGTTTTAGACCAAAATAAAGCACATGAGAGAGAATTAAAAATGCAAATAATATACCCAAAACAGGGATAATAAGCATTAATAGCATCAGGAATACACATGTCATATCTTGGATGGTGAAGAGAAACATTAGTTATTCAAAGAAAGATTTTTAAAAATGAAGCAAGAAGAAATAGAAATAAAGGCCACTGGCTTAGAATCATCACTATATTAAAGATTCATTTGGGAAATTAACTGAAAGAATGAAAATCATTCAGAACAGTCAATGAGGGAGATGCAATATACTTAACAGAGGATGAATAAATGAATAGCAATGGAGCAGTGTGGTCTAAATTCTTCCTATTATGATTCTGTTGACCTTGTCATACTCACACCACCTTACCTCTTTTTTTAAAAGTGCTTAAATACTCTTTCTATGCAAAAACATTTCTCTGTAAAATAAAAGAAGATGCACATGTACATTTAGTTCCAATAATCTGTCCACTTCTTCCAATATATATTATCCTCCTTGTTATACCACGTTACCACTGAAACAAGACTAAATTAATTTTTTTATTTCAACAGAATTGTTTCCATTTGTCTCTGTGCAGAAAAAGAAATATAAAAATATATTGGATAGTTTAAAATTATCCAATTTGAAGTCAAAATTACTTTATTTGCGAACACAGATCAGCCATTTTTGGGTCTGTGATTGCAGGAGAATTTTCAAAATAATGTACTCTCAATTTTCTTATCTCTAAAATTTAGGAAATAATCTTGAAGATGAATTGTTACAGACTTAAATGAAGCCATTTGTGTGAATGTGTACAGTCTTGTATGCAGTAATCCAATAGCTCATTGCTTCCTGAAGCATGGTCTTAGAATACCCACATAAGAGTACTGTAGAACTAATTAAAGAATAAAGGTTCATTAAATCTTTGTTGGGCACAAGAAATCTGGAATTTTTTTTAATAGCACCATGGTTAGTTCTTTCTCACAGATTAAGCTGGACGCTACATAATAATAAATGATTACTATTGTTTTATCAGTCTTTTTTGTTTTGCTTTAAAGTTGATTTATTATGACAACCAATATTACACTCAAGAAGTGTGGATTGGTATGGATAGCTATAGCTATATATTTGAATGTGGATATTGAAATCTGTATTATCATTACACAAAATAGCAAAGAACTTAATTTTACATTAATCTTTCACATTGGCCATAACTTTTTTTTACATTAATTTAGATTTCACCCCTTTCCTATTGCTAGAAACTAAATGATATTAGTCATGAAAACATTAAATAGACAATGTTGTAATTAAATGATTCCAGTTTATACAGCATTATCTTGAACCAGAAAATTGTCTGACAGAGAAGAAATGTGAAAAAAAGTGGTATGTCATTGACAATTCTGTTATATATTGTTTCACCTCTAAAATGGTTTTCACTGTGTATCAGGTTCAAATTAAGAATGTATAGATAATTTTCACAGATACACAAATACCATCTGCCAAATTTAGTACATATATTAAAAATAATGAATGTAACAACCAGAGGGTTTTGAAGGGGCAGGGGGGTGGGAGGTTGAGGAACCAGGTGGTGGGTAATAGGGAGGGCACGTACTGCATGGAGCACTGGGTGTGATGCCAAAACAATGAACACTGTTATGCTGTAAATAAACAAATAAAAAAAAATATATATATATATAAAAGAAAAGAAAAGAAAAAAAAAGAAAATATCCTAAAAAAAAAAATGAATGTAGAAAATTAAAATGTATCATTAACAATAAACATTTATAAATGCACACAAAAAGGCAGACGGTAGGATTTAAGTAACATTATACCAAATGGCTGTCTACATTATAGTGACCAATATCACTTACAAATCTAAAATAAACTATAATGTCAATAACATAATATTTCAAAACATAATTGAGCAAGTTAAAAATGACACTTTCTATGTATTGTCCACAGTATAATATGTTGAGCATTGACGCAGTTTTGACAAAAATTAAGTACAAACCACTCAAATCATGATCACACAAAAATAGAGAAAACAGAAAGTAAGAAGTGTATAAAGTATTAATGAGAATGAAGAGTTAGTACAAGCATCATCCCGAGTGAAATTCACTTTGCTATTTTCTTTAACTTCACAAAGATAAGAAATATTATTATGCTCATTAAGGAATTTATTGGTTTCCATTTTTTCTTTTGTTCTTTTTTCTTAGTGCTTTAAGTTATTCAAAGAAACACTAGTTATATAAATTGTTCACATCCTTATCTATTTATTTAGAATCTGTTACAATAGAGCTCCAAAAGTTGTTTTTCCAAAAAATTGTATGTTGTTTTGTACTATCTGATGCCTAGTTGTACAGTTTTTTTAACTGTTTTGATGGGCTTGCATGAATACATTGACATTTAATAAATAGAAATAGGTAACTACGGTCAAGTGAGCCATCTTGTTCTGATCATGCAGCAGAAAGGCAAAGATCTAAATGGACTCCTTCAAAGTCTGATGACTAGCAGGTAGTAAATCAGGACTAAAACATAAGTGTTTTCACTCAGACAATTTTTTCCCACTGAAATAAGCATATTTTATTAATGGTAAAACTAGAGCTGGTGGGACCATACAGTGTTGAGAAAAAAATCATTTTGAAACTTTAGTGAATCCATATTGTAAAAAAAAAATGAGTGAGAAATAAAACAATCATGTATAAAGCTGAATTTAAAATTGCTTCTGAAATCAACTCACTATAAACTAAGAGTAAACACTTAACTATTAAGACTGATCTTGGTGTCTGGGTGGCTCAATAGTTAAGTTATCTGTCTTTGGCTCAGGTCATGATCCCAGAGTGCTGGGATCAAGCTCCACATTGGGCTCCCTGTTTGGTGGGAAGTCTGCTTCTCCCTCTCCCTCTCACACTCCCCCTGCTTGTGTTCCCCCTCTCTCTCTCTCTGCTCCCTGCTCTGTCAAATAAATAAAATCTTAAAAAAAAAAAAGACATTCCTCATCCAAAGTATTATTGAAGGGAATTTATAAATGAACTATACTTCTTTCCCATTCAATGCACATTTAGTCTCTTGTTCTTTCATTTTAGAAAAAGCTACCTTGTTATCAGACAGGCCAATCCCAGGGCTAGTGCGTGGGCGCACACACACACTACACACACACACAGAGAGATGCATGCACGCACGTGTACACACACAGAGTCTGGCAACAATGCTTTTTACAGAACAATTGTCACATACCTTAATTCTCCATCTAGGAATTATGTCCTATATTAGAAAAACGCTGGTTTTGATTTTTGGCTAATGTATGAGATAAGGGAAGAAGTGTGTTATATCATGTTGTTGCTTTATCCTTGTGTAGCTAATAAGATCACTCCTTTGGAATCATAATTAATATGACTGACAGATATAGCTTCAAAAGAATATTTCCTAAGTAAAAAAAGTCAATCATCATCAGAGTTTCTGATAAAGTTTGTGGAATCTCCACGATAATTTTTTTTTTTTTAAAGAGAGAGATAAGACTTAACACTTTCAAGGACAATGGGGTGGTTAATTTTATCCTAGCACTGCTAAACAGAGGTAGTAACACAGATGGCTCTGTGATATTGAGTGGGTTTTTTTAATAAACACCTTTAAAACGCCCATAGACAAAGAAAGTCCATTTTTAAAAAATAACATTGCATCTTTTCTTCCACAGTGGACGGCAGAGTCTGCTACTCTGCCATATTTGTATTATTCTTTTCTTCTTTTCCTCAACAAGCTGGACAAGAAGATTTTATTCCCAAATTACAGACTGGCAACAATTCTCTTCCAGTGGGGACTCATTTTTTTTTTTTTTTAAGATTTTTATTTATTTATTTGACAGACAGAGATCACAAGTAGGGAGAGAGGCAGGCAGAGAGAGAGAGAGGAGGAAGCAGGCTCCCTGCCAAGCAGAGAGCCCGATGCGGGGCTCGATCCCAGGACCCTGGGATCATGACCTGAGCGAAAGGCAGAGGCTTTAACCCACTGAGCCACCCAGGCGCCCCAAGTGGGGACTCATTTTAATTGATCTTTAAAATGTAAGAGAAATTTTGCATGCAAATTTAGGACAATGCCAAGAAATAGGAGAGACAATATATTGAAATTATAGATTAAAATCTTAATTATACTTTTTACATAACATTTAAGGAACAAAAGATATAAACCACTCTGAATACCTCTTTATCCACCTGCTAGTTTAAAAAATTAAATGCCAAGTGGAGTTAGAATTCTCTACTTCTCAGGAAGGTGACTAGTATGCTGATTAAGTGGTTCATCAATCTCACTCAAGCTTTTATACTTTCATTACATACATATCTAGCTCAACCCAATGTACAGAATTATTTTACATATGGTAACATTGTAACAATAGCAACCTACTCATGCTCCTGCTACTTCTCTCTACAGCCACCAAAGAGAGGAGTGGGTTTTGGTTAGGTTACCCATATTTGATATCAAAAGAATCACTTTTATAATTTATATTTATGTTCTGTATTCTGGTGAATTTTTTTTTACAGATATAAATACTTGTTTTAGCAATACTCATTGTCTTACCTTGAAAACTAAACAAATGGCATTTAAAATAAGGAGATCCCTTTACATTCAATATTAAAAGATAGAAAAATGAATCATTTTCAGAGGAAGTTTACAAAATGTTTAAATGATATACAGATATGTATTTTATGATGATTCAATGAAGACTACATTATATTGTATGAAAAAAAAGTCAAAGTCAAATCCTAAGAGCCCCATGAGGAAGATTTCAATGCACTGCTTCTCTGTAGAGAAAGCTGAGATTTGATAGGTAGGAGGCAAGGCCACAGAGATTCCAGAACTACACAAACTCCTATCAGTATTTCATTTACAGATGCTGAAAACATGTTCCTATAGTGGAACTGAAAAGATCCCAATATTATAAACAAACAAACAATTACGTGTAGCTTTCTCTAGTGGGTGAGTATAAAGAAGTTTGGTCATGGCAAGTATTGTTAGTCTTGATCTGAAGTTCCAGGTATTCATTTGAGATTAAAAGGAATGTAGCATGCTGTTTCTGAAATAAAGGGCTAATAAGGGCTGGATCTAATAATTTAGGCAAATGTGTCATTAAACTTGGTAAATGTATTCATATTCATATAGGGCAACTGAACTTATATTTGGTCATAATATCAATACTTTCCACACTGTAACCTCTACAAAAGAGAGAGGCATACATTTTGGTAGTAGCTACAGAAATTTGTAAGTGTCATTGGTGGCATCAAAACAAAAGAGTGACAATTCCTAAATTATATGAATTGACTGTAGAAAAAATTAATAATAATCAGGGACAAACTTCTCTTTGTATCATGTCATAAATTCATCAAGTAAAGCCCTCCAGGTGGTACAATCAACGCCCCATCTGTGATAGTTTTCATATACTTTAACACCATTAAGATGGGATTGGGAGGAAGACAAACCATAAATGACTCTTAATCTCACAAAACAAACTGGGGGTTGCTGGGGGGAGGTGGGACTGGGAGAGGGGGAGCGGGCTATGGACATTGGGGAGGGGAGGCGAACCATAAGAGACTATGTACTCTGAAAAACAACCTGAGGGTTTTGAAGGGTCAGGGGTGGGAGGTTGGGGCAACCTGAGGGTTTTGAAGGGTCAGGGGTGGGAGGTTGGGGGAACAGGTGGTGGGTAATGGGGAGGGCACGTTTTGCATGGAGCATTGGGTGTTGTGCAAAAAGAATGAATACTGTTACACTGAAAAAAATAAATAAAATGAAAATTTAAAAAAAAAGGGCAAAAACGATTAGCTTCACACTGTAATATAAATATATATACATATATAGGTATACACATATGTATAACAGAAATAGAGACAGAGAGAGATAGAAAGAGAATGTATATTGTAGCCCAAACAGGTGCTCAAATAGTTGTGTGTGTATGTTTAAGCTCTCATGTATTTCATTAATTTTTATTGATTAATAATGTTAAAATTGCTCTTCTTTAATTGTATCAGCTTTAAATATGATTTTAGAGAATTAATTATGTAAGATACTTAAATTGAAATAAATTACTTTAAATGAAATAAAAACAAACCCTTATAAATAAAACCAATAGTATTTATTAGTATTGTTTTATTTTTAATACTTTAAGGCTTTTATCATTAATAAAAAATACTAATATAAATAATGCTCTCTCTAAAAGTTAGGATAAAGTACATTGCTATGTCCTATTTTTCCAAGAAGTATTCTGCAAAGTTAAATAATATAATTACAGAAAGCATTAACTTCTGAAGCTTTTTTTTTTCCCACTACCTAAGTGCAAATCTCACAATTCTTTTACACCTGTACTACAAATATTTTTACAAGATCTCCCTCTTCTGGCTAAAACAGTTATTTCATTTCTTTTTATCCACAGTGGTCAAAGTCAGCTGCAAAGTTTGGGCAAAGCTAATTTATACTAATCTGACATCAGAGATAAATAGATGGATACTCCTAAAAATGAAAAACAAGAAGCTCTTTTCAATATTTCTAACACACATACTGTTCTATTAAAGTCTGTTTATCTAATTTCATTTAAGTTTTCTGCCTCACTGATAGTATGAGGATTCATATGCCAAGCTTGGTAATAAGTTGATAAATGAATTGAATGCTTGAGGTGTTCCAGATGGACTTAAATTGCAAATGCTGTCATTCACAAAAGGGACTGAGCTTATTGAGCAGGAATGCAAGTTTCTAAATGCAGACTCACCTATGCACCTTAAAATAGAGATGAAGATGTAAGCTCCATTAAATGCCCTTTTAGAAGTTAACTTTTCCTTTTAAATTTACAAAGCTGATTGAAAGAATGAAATAAATCTGAGATATATTCATAAATAAAAGACAATAAATGTTTACCATGCAACTTGCAAAACAATACACCAAAATCATTTTCAAAGTGTGTACTTGTGTCACTATAACATATTTATTAGTCTACTTCAATTATTAGATTTCATTGTGTAAACTTTCAGAAAACCATGCATGAAAAGTTTGGGGGGGAATTATTGTTCCTAAAAAGTATACTGTAGGGGCACCTGGGTGGCTCAGCAGGTTAAGCCTCTGCCTTCAGCTCAGGTCATGATCTCAGCGTCCTGGGGTTGAGGCCCACATCCGGCTCCCTGCTGAGCAGGGAGCCTACTTCCCCCTCTTTCTCTGTCTGCCTCTCTGCCTACTTGTGATCTCTCTCTCTCTGTCAAATAAATAAATAAAATCTTTTTTAAAAGTACAGTATAATAATGGGCCAATATTCCTAATGGCCATTACTTGATAAATTCTTCTATTTCTTCAAGAAACATTCACCATAAAATGTCAGTTCAATATAAATAGAACATACTCAGTATTCTTAAAAAATCCATATTTGTAAATGATATATATGATAAAGGGTTAGTATCCAAAATATATAAAGAACCAATGAAACTACCCCCAAAATGAATAATTCAATAAAAAATGGGCAAACAACATCTTGCCAATGAAGATATACAAATAGACAACAGACATGAAGAATGGTTCCAAATAACTGATGATCAGGAAAATAAAAATCAATACTGCAATATACCACCTCACAATTGTCATAAGGGCTAAACTAAAAAAAAAAAAAAAAAAAAAAAAAGCAAGAAACGAGTGTTGGAGAGAATGTGGAGAAAAAGGAATGCTCTTACACTGCTGGTGAGATTACAAACTGGTGCATCCACTCTGGAAAACAGCATGGAATTTCCTCAAAAAGTTAAAAATAGAACTACCCTACGATCCAGCCGTTGCCCTACTAGGTATTTACACAAAGAATACAAAAATGTTAACTCAAAGGAATACATGGAACCCAATGTTTATAGCAGCATTATCTACAATAGCCAAATTATGGAAGCAGCCCTAGTGTCCCTTGACTGATGAATGGATAAGGAAGAGATAATAGGTAGATACATAGATAGATACATAGACAGATAGATGGATAGTTACAGACATAATGGAATACTACTCAGCCATAAAAAAGAAAGAAATCTTGCCATTTGCAATGACATGGTTGGAAGTAGATAGTATTATACTAAGCAAAATAAGTCAGAGAAAGACATATACCATATGATTTCACTCATATGTGGAATTTAAGAAACAAAACAAAACAAGAGAGAGAGACAAACCAAGAAACAGACTCTTAACTATAGAGAAGAAACTGTTGGTTACCAGAGGGGAGGTGGGTCGAGGGAATGAGTGAAATAGGTCAGGGAATTAAGGAGTGTACTTGTGAAAATCACCAGGTATTGGACAGAAGTGTTGAATCAGTATATTCACCTGAAACTAATATTGTACTGTATGTGAACTAACTGGAACTTAAATACAATTTTAAGAAGTTATCATAAAAAAATAAATACATGATATGGTGGCCACCCTTGGATTACATTAACAAATCTCAACAAATTTGGAATCCCTTGAAATTATACTCAACTTGATATTGTACATATGTTTACTTTTTTTTTCCATTTTATTTATTTTTTCAGCGTTAACAGTATTCATTGTTTTTGCACAACACCCAGTGCTCCATGCAAAACGTGCCCTCTCCATTACCCACCACCTGTTCCCCCAACCTCCCACCCCTGACCCTTCAAAACCCTCAGGTTGTTTTTCAGAGTCCATAGTCTCTTATGGTTCGCCTCCCCTTCCAAAATTTTTTTTTTAATAAACATATAATGTATTTTTATCCCCAGGGGTACATATGTTTACTTTTTAGGGGAAAGTGTTCACTTATAGCTTTCATCAGATGCTCAAAGATGTCAATGATTCCAAAAGTTTAAGAAATGAGTGAGATAAACAAGTAATTACAAATTCCATAACAACTGATATTTTAGAATGCCAGTGTAAACAAAAGTTTGAACAATGAATTCTACCTAGGAGAACGAAGGAAGGTTCCTGAGGAATGGTAGCAGTATGCCCTGAGTTTTGAAACTCAAGGAGAAGTTTGTCAGGAATAAAAAAAAAGAAGAGGACTTGAGAGCACCTCTAGAATATATGTAGAAGCAACACTGACTACTGGAGTCTTAGCATAGTCACTGGAGAGAACAGAGACTAAAGGATGTATATAGACAAATGATGTCAAATAGACAAAGGATATCTATCACAAACATTGCTGTTTCCTACATTTAGAAAAGTATTTGGTATATAGAATGAAGGTCCATAGATGTTTGTTGAAAGAGAAATAGAAATAGGTTTAAATGATTGTGTATGGACATACAATGAAATTTCTTGAGGAATTCGCTAAGAATTTTGCCCTTGACAATTTGGCATAAAAATGACATAAAACATTGATCAATGAATAGAGTCAAGATTTTCTAGCATCATATGTTATTATAAGGTGAATTTTGAGTGTTAACCTCATATTATGTACATGAGAAAGATAACAGGGGAGATCACATAAAGTTCACTTTATTTTCTGTTTTCTAATGTTTTAGAAAGGTTTCTTTTCTTAGAGTATCTCCAGCAAGTTAAAAAATGTCAGAAATGTCACCATTAGAGAATTACTACTTTTCTCAAATCCTCTATAAAAATGCAGATCATATTGGAAACTATCTTAATGGGTAGCATGACATTGATTTCAGATTTTTTTTTCCTCATAGAAGGAATGCATCATTTTGATTCCAAGCCACAGATTCCTCATCTAAGCTTTTCTCTCCTAATAGTTATGAGAAGATTTAAGGAGATAAAGACTACACTGTTTGGCATAGAATTTTTGATATCATATAGATAAGACTCCATACCTGAATTATGTATTTATCTATCTCTATATACAAGCACATTTATTTAATTGGTTATAAAAGTTTATTATATGGTTATGAAATACCTCTATTATTATATGTCTTTCAACCATATGAATTATAAGTTTACTAAAAATCGTTTTAGAAGTTATGTTACACTTACCTTCCCTGAAAAATAATATAAATAATAGATGATAATTGAGCCTATTTTTGTTTCATTGTAAATGCAATATTAATATTACAGAAAGCTAATTTTCATTAGCTTTCTGTAAAAAACTAAAATTTATACCTCACATTGACATAGCCAAATCAATAGCAACTTGGATAACTAGGATTTGGAGTCATGTTAACAATTTATTTTCCTGCTATTGATTAAATTAACTACACTACATTTCCAGGAATAATAATTAAAAAAACCTCTGAAGTTTTGTTCTTTTGATTATGCAACTTCCACACAAAATTGATAATTCTACTGAAGCAGCTGGACATGAGAAGGGTGACTGACCAGACCAGAACTGCATGAATCCTAATAATATCTATTTAGAATTCTCAAGCAGGGATCAATTAGGGGAGAAGACAAAGAAAATAATGTTACTGAGGGGGGCAGAATTCCAGTTTAGCTCAGGATGCAGACATATGTGAAGTGTGATATAATAAATTATGCTGAAGTGCTATTCCTTGGTGATTCACTAAACTAGTTGGCCATAGTCATCAAGAATAGCACATATCCCTAACCTATTTTCTAAGAGTAAGTATCTTACCCACCTTGCTGGTTTCCCTGGATTTATATCCCTATTCAATAGCATGCAAAACCAACTTGTTCAAAACAACCTCCCTCTTGGGTATAGCAAAAGAAATTTTAGGCATTCATTTGGGCCTTTCTATGGCATTGATCTTCTATAACTGCTGTTTGTCTACACATCACCTAATGTTTCCATTTGCAATTTCACATACTTGTACTTGCAGCAGCAGTAATAACAACTATTGTTTGATTTTAATACTAACTCTAAGGGAGTGAGATAATTCAAATGGTCCCACTCTAATAAGGCATTATCAAGAGCAAAACAGGTACTGTCTATTATTAAAAACAAGACAAGAGGCCCAAAATGGAGTCACCTATGCTTTTGTTTTTTAACACTATCAACTCTGAATCAGGTAGTAAAACTTTCAACAAAGGATATTCCAGGAATCTGTGCTTTAAGACATTAAAAATGTTTAATTTTCAATGTGAGGCTGCTGAAAAGGAACACTCTTGAGATTCTAAAGCAAGTTTTCTTCACATGACCACTATAATGTAAGGTGTTGATGGAACACTTAACTGGAGTAGGCCCCAAACACCCTTATTACAGGAAAAATATTGCCTTTGGTAAACTATATCTGGGAATGACTGTATTGATGTTGACATTAATCTTTAAGTAATAGTCAAATGTTCTAAATAGCTATCCAAATATGTAGGTCATTAAAAATAGCTGTAAAGCCTTCAAGTTCCAAACTATACAAATTATCTGAGAGTACCCTTTCCTCAAGTAAAAAAGCAATGTATTTTTCCTTGAATGTATTATACCTATTTTGCCTATGGCAAACTGTGTTTAATGACCAAAAAAGTTTTAGGTATAATTCTATATATTTTTCCAAATATATATCATATCAAAAAATAGTTCCAATTAAGATTATTTTCACATGTTCTAGGACATAAAATCAGTCTCTATACTTAAAAAGTATCTAGGAAAATCATTTAAATAAATGTTAGAATTTCTTATTAGTTAATTCTATGGATGTTGACATTAGTCTAGATATATTCTACTTCTGATTATCCACACAAATCAAATCAAATAACATATAAATACTAATAATAGCCTAATTTTCATCTACTAGAGCTGTTTCTCTAAATCTTATTTTTCTAGGGATTGAGCCTTTCTTTAAATCTCTGTTGATACGCTTTTTTTAAAACTATTTTATAAATGCCATCTAGAGGAATATTAAAAGTAATTTTGAGAGGAAGGAATTGCAGGTATTATACAAAATCCTAGATTTTATGGGATAACTTGGTAGCTCTAGTATATAAAAATAATAATAATACATGATGTATTTTCAAGTTAATGTTTTTAATCTAAATTTCTGAAAGATAAGTAAATTCAAATATCCTATATGCCAAGCAATGCATTCAGTGGTTTTGTAATGTTATGCCCCATTTTTGACCTAGCTTTTCTATGTAGGAGCCATTGGGTCTTAATTAAGTTTTCAAGTATCTTTGAATCTTGGCTTGATACTCAAAATTAGAATGAATATAATGATACCTAATATGTAAATTTCAATTATATATGGAGTAGCTAGTAAATACGAAATCCCTTCTGACATCTATACATATATACATCCTGTCACTCTATTCATATAACTACATAAACTATTTCTTATTTCATGCACAGAAACTTTGGTAACTCTTGGTTTTATTAGTAGCTTCAGTATTATCTCCACAGAATCTCCACAGAATCTTATTATTAAGTAGGAGAAATCCCATGTAGAAGTCTAGAACGCAGACAAATTAATACAAATATTTTTAGGGATTACCAACATCTCAAATGTTTCAAACAACTCTTCCCTAGGTATATATTTTAAATCCTAACATCAAGGTGAATTCTTTGTGTTAAGATGAAACTCTACAAAGTTTTCAGAAATTATATATTTTTTTAACCTGAGAAACAAACTAAACAAAGATGAATGTTGTATTTCATACATTTGTCACAAAAAATCCATAATATTCTGGGGGTTGTGAATATAGCAGTAAACAAAATACATAAAATCCCAGTTTTTATGGAACATAGAGCCTGAAAAACTCAGGAGTGTGCATAAGTGCGCATAAGTAAATAAAATTAACTATTTAATATCAGGCTGCATTAAACAATGAACAAAATAAAGCAAAAGGAAAAAAGCAGGATGTGACAAAAGTTGGTAAAGTCTCTTTTGATAAGCTAAAATTGGAATAAAATCAAAAGAAGTGGAGGAGCTATCATTCAGATCTGGGAGATGCGTAGAAACAGTAAGATTCTTAAAAAATGGAGATTCTTAAGGCACAGAAATTATGTATAGTAAGGAACTGGTGAAGGGTTTTAAGCAAGAAAGTGGAATGATCACATTGATATTTTAAATATATATAATAAATCACTGCCAAGTATAATGTAATATATTTTTTGAGATTTTATTTATTTATTTAACAGAGATCACAAGTAGGCAGAGAAGCAGGTAGAGAGAGAGGAGGAAGCAGGCTTTTCCTGCTGAGCAGAGAGCCCGATGCAGGGCTCAATCCCAGGACCCTAAGATCATAACCTGAGCCAAAGGCAGAGGCTTTAACTTACTGAGCCAACCAGGCGCCCCATGTAATATTATTTTTATTTAATTTTTATTTTTATTTGTGTAACAATTGACAGCCTGTCATGCATACAGCACTATATACTGTATACCCCCAACCTCACAGATTTTAGTTTATTAGAAATGGATTTGGGGGTGAAGCATGAAGATGGAGATAAAGCTGATTATGATGCATGATGGAAGGTCAAATATAGCAATACACAGATGGTAATAGGAAATTACAGAAGAGAAACCCCAGCTATGAACATGTGATTCAGAAAATAGGTGTACAAAACTAAATGCAGTTTAATGTTACTGGATGTAAAGTGTAAGGCATTGGTTTATAAAATATTCTATATTACATATGTATGATTAAGGAGATTGGGATGTATCCAATAAAAATGGGGAATCGTTAAAGTCTTTAGGTAATTACTTAAAGTTTCTTTTATTAAACCACCCTGACATGTGTGAGAGGGCAGATGTAAGAAGGAAAAGGAAAGGAGGCAACTGTTGTTTTTTCAGTTATGACAGAATTGGGATCTGAAAGAGGGCAAAAGTAATAAGGACAGAGGAAATGGATTGATTGTAAAAATACAAGGAGAGTAAAATCAGGGAAACTGATGATTAATCACAAGAGGAAATAGTCAAGAATGACTTCTAGGTCTTAGGTTGTGTTAATAGATCAAACATAGTGCTGCCAGTAGAGAAAGAAAATACAAAAGAAATGGGTCCTGGGAGGAAGAATATTTGTTCAATTTTGACATTTTTTAAGCTCCTGTGTGTTGCCCATGTTTGTATAGCAAGCAAACAGTTTGATTAATTAATCCTAGACTGCAAAGAGAGGTCTAGGAGGACAAATACATTTGGAAAAAAGAGGCATATAATTAGTAGTTGAAACAATGTAAATCAATGAAATCACCCAAAGGTAGTATATGGAGAAAGAAAAGCAGTTTTTGAGGAAGCAAATTTTAGGATGAATAAAGAGGTCTTTGAGAGATAAAGAGAGAGATTCAGGGAGACAATGATAAAGATGCTATGAACTTGAAAAACTGAAAGAATAGTGAAAGAGTTTTCTCCATCAGGAAACTGAAGAAGTGGAAAATTTCAGGGAACAGAGATCCTCCAAATTCTACTGTGAACTTCTTTTTTTTTTTTTAAAGACTTTTATTTATTTATTTGTCAGAAAGAGAGTGCATAAGCAGGGGGAGAGGCAGACAGAGGGAGAAGTAGGCTCCCCACAGAGCAACGAGCCCAATGTGGGACTCAATCCCAGGACCCTGGCATCATGACCTGAGCCAAAGTCATCTTTGGCTTAACCAAACTTAAATCAAACTTAACCTCAATTGGCTTAACCAACTGAGCCACCCAGGCATCCCTCTACTGTGCGCTTCTTAAGGGGAAGGGTTATTTCCTTTACCTCTGTTCTGCCAGGTCCTAGCATACAACCTGTGTACAAAATTGATAGAATGAGTAAGAAGAAGAGAAGGGATAAAAGTAAATTTAGACTTAAAAAACTCAAATACAGGATGCCTGCATGGTTGATAAGCTTCCCTTTGAATTATGAAGGAAAATAATTCCCTGAGGTATAAAACAGTTAGATTATGCCTTTGCTAGGCTGGACTAGCGAAGAAATAATGGTTGGAAATGAGGAAGGCTGGGGACAAAGCAAGTAAAAATTTGGTTCTGTGGACAACTTTCCAAATGATCTTCGCCCAAATATTTTATCTTTTTTGTGTGAAATTCTTCATAATTATATATTTAAAAAAGTAGAACTAGACTAACTTTATGGTGATTTTCAGAGCTAAAGTAAGCGATCTTAAAATGAAAATAATAGCCAATATGTCAGATATCATCTTTCTTAATCTCATTGCCTGTCATATACAGCAACATTCTAAAATGGAAGGAGAAGAGAGGGTGTAAAATCAGAGACTGATAGAGTCAGGTTTGATATAAAAGGGGGGGGAGAAGAAAACAACAACAAAAAGAGATAAAAATTTATTTGAAACATTCAAAAGCACATTGAAGGATAAGAAAATGTCCTTTAAAATACTTTTAAAGAATAGGGAACTGATTTGGATTGACAGTTGGAAAAGAGATATTAAGAATATATGAATTCCTATATAGGCTCTACTCTTCCTAGGTAGGATAAACGGAAGTATAATTTATAGGCAGGTTTACATAAACAGTTCTTGAATTTGCTTATATTTTCAGACTAACAAATCTCGGACTTAGTCAATTTAATAAGTTAAATACTCAGAATCAGGTGTGAGAATAGGCTAGGTCACAAAAGCAGTTCATATAAGTTAGGCAAGAATTAGAACTTGAATCTGAGATTTTTTTCCAGAGCTCAAAAACATGCAATGTGACACGCAAAATCAAGAAATAAGATATGTGGATGAACTGGAAGGTCTGTGGTTTCAGTATTCCTGGGGAATGTGAAACCTTCAAGGTTGGAGGAGCACAGAACTTCAGGATTATTCTTTTGTAGGAAGAGGAGGGGTCACTCAATATTTAGGTGCCTGGAATATTATCATAAAAAGATGTAATTAAACCTTGAGCATCAGATCCGGCCTTGAGACTAATACATTCTTCATATGCCATGGTACCCAAACTCAAACACAACAGTTTTAAGAATATTATGCTCAGCAGTGCTGGGGCCCATCTAAGATCTTCACACCACAGAACTAGCCACTTAAAAACAAAGTGCTTTGCTTTATAGAGACTCTTTGAAATGACAAAAAACAACAACAACAACAACAAAAAAACAAAAACAAAACAACAAAAAAAAACCCTTTGTTTCTGGATTATTTTGATTTACTGAAACTCCATTTTCCATTTTCTCTCCACCTCTCAAGATTTTTCTAATTTAACAAAACACTGCTAAACATGTAGCACCTCTACTTTGTCAGTTCTACTTTGTCAATTTTTCTCTTCTATCTAAATGTTTGACCCAGTAACAACTTAAGCTATCCATAGATACAGAATACCATTTGTGTAAATACTATCAACACAGTGTATCTATAGTGTATAAAACATGATGTTAGGCACTAGAACACAATGAGTTATAAATAATTTTCTACACATGCTCCAAACAAAACACAGTTCAGAGTAAGTTTATTAAGAGTCTAGTGAGGGGCGCCTGAGTGGCTCAGTCAGTTGAGTGGCTGCCTTTTGCTCAGGTCATGGTTCTAGGGTCCTGGGATCCAGTCCTGGGTTGGGCTCCTTCCTCAGTGGGGAACCTGCTTTTCCCTCTCCCTCTGCTGCTCCCTCTATTTGTTTTCTCTACCTCCATCAAATAAGAAAAAATTAAAAAAAAAAAAAAAAGCCTAGTGAAACTCTTTCCATTTTTATTTTTAGATTCCCAAGAAAATAAAGACAAAATAATAAGTTTTTATTGGCTTTATAAATTTAACTAGAACTTTGTTCTCCCAATGGTACATTTTATTTATTTTCCTTCACTTTACATTAGAAATGCTATACTGAATATCTTCCAGGTCATAAACTGAATATCCACCAGATGTCAGTATATGCACGCAAATGTTTTACTTTGAAACTCCAGTGCTAGCAAAGTCTCATCATCTATTAAAATGTACTCTTATAAGAAATACAAAGTGAATGTCTTTTCTTTGAAAAATTAAATTAAATTAAATTTAAATTATTATTTTTTCAATATTTTATTTATTTATATAACAGAGAGAGACCACAACCAGGGGGAGCAGGCAGAGAAAGGAGAAACAGGATCTCCACTGAGCAGAGAGTCCCATGGATCATGACCTGAGCTGAAGGCAGACACTTAACTGACTAAGCCACCCAGGCAACCTGGAAAATTAAAATTCTAGAATCATCTACTATATTTATTCAGAGATCATTGAAAACCATCTTTGAAGTTTTTATTCTAACCAAATGTAATACTTTTGTCAATTTGAAATTTTTTTCTGGTACTTAATCAAATGCTTATTTTAAGAAACATAGCTAGACAATTATTTAGTTGAAATTCTTTAGAGAAATTAATGCAAAACTTTTAGTTAATAAAACTGTACACCTAGAAAATTACAGAGAATAATTTGAAAATCCAGTCAAATAGTAAGATTATCCTATAAAAAAACCAACTACAAAATTATGGGATAAAAATGTGTTAATTTCCATATATACTGGCTAAAAACATACAGTGCCAGGAAGAAAATATTTCAATATAAATAAGGAAAAAAGCATAGGTAAGAGAAAAAGAGAAGTATATTGTACCTATCTGAAGAATAAATAAAAATTACTTGAAAATATTCAACAGTACAAAAGAAATAATTCGAAGAAACAATGAGTCACTGTGGAAAAAAATGTTCTCCCTAGATTAATCTATTTTTAATGGAATACCAGTTAAGATGCTAACTAGATATTATGTGTATTGTTAACAATTTCACTAAAATTATATAAAATTCTACTTTAAGAAAGTCTTAACCCTACATTTACTGGAAATTCTCATAAAGCTGTAATTATTTTTAAAAAGGGAAGCTTTGAGAAAGAAGTCTCTGAATGGAAATAAGTAGAATTCATAAATTTACCCAATATGAGAAGTCTGGTTAGTATATGACAAAAGTGGTGTGTCAGTGAAGAAAATAATTACTATTCAATATATATTCTTAAGATAACTGGCCTGCCATAAAAATAAGTAAACAACTAAGTTTCATAAGAGTGTATAGTATAGACACATATATATATATATATAGATAAGTATAGATATCTGAAGTTATATTCTAGAAGTCTATTCAGGAAAATTATTGCAATGTTGATTATTAGAAGATTTTATAATTTTCCACTTTTTGTAAGCTTTATAAGCTTAAAACACAAAGAATTAAAAATACTATATAGTTCTGTCTTACTGAAAACGGAAATTAGGAAAACATGGAGGGATAAATATAATTTTTAAATAATAAATTAAAGATAATATGATAATTATATGTTAATAACATAACAGAATATAACACAGTAAGCAAAGAAATTAATAAAATGGAAGACTGTGAAAAGATCAAGGAAATAAAGCCATAATCATGGGAGAAATAAGAATAGATATTTGAACAAGGGGCTACCTTGTCATCATTATAGGAAAAAAAAAAGTTACCCTTCCTGGATTTTATTTTATTTATTTTATTTTAAGATTTTATTTATTTATTTGAGAGAGAGAGAGAGTGAAAGAGAGCATGAGAGGGGAGGAGGTCAGAGGGAGAAGCAGACTCCCCATGGAGCTGGGAGCCTGATGCAGTACTCAATCCCAGGACTCTAGGATCATGACCTGAGACAAAGGCAGTTGCTTGATCAACTGAGCCACCCAAGCACCCTCCTATCTGGATTTTAGTAGTCAGCTTTGACAAGTTTCAGGCACTATTCCAAGAGCAGTAAGATTGTAAGATAATGAAATTTTTCTAACCGAAACGTATTCTACCAATCTGCAATAATGCCTTAATTCATGTTGTGTGATTCAGTCAGTTTCATGCAAACTTGTATGTTGAGTTCCCATTTTGTGTTGAAGATTGTCTTTCATTATTCATGGAAGTCAACTTACTTGGATTAAAAATGTTTGATTATAGCACAAACTTTTCCTTTTAAAACTCTGGATCTATCTGTGCTACAAAATAGAAGGATAATGAATAGCATGTGTTGGTGGTTTTGTAGATGGCTGTATTTCTGTTAGGCTATCTTGGTGATGGATTGCTTTGCTAAGAATAAGGCCTTCAAACTGAAGGAGGCCTATATTTAATTTCATTGTACGCTTCAACTTTTACTTTTTTAATCTTTGAGAAAAAGATATATGTATATATGTAGATATAAAGATATCTATATATAAAATATATATCTTTTAGAAAAAGATATATATATATACACACAATGATACTTCTTGTGTATATATGTAATATACACTTACATATAAATATACCTGTAGATACACACATACACACACACACACGCTTATGTATGTAGTGCTAAGAGAAAGTCCTTACAACTATTAAGGAACTATTATGGCCTTAGTAGTTGTATTATTAGTGCAGTTCTGCTAATCTGAAATGGGAAACCTGCTATAGTTACAAGTTTGTGTTCTGATATTCTGAACTGATGCTATACCTAAATGACTACCACCTCTGGTGCACAACTATGTCCTGTCTGCAGTCTTGCCTAGAGTGCTTTGATTTGTAATCTCTGCTTATGTGAATGTAGAATGCCTTCTGTACTGTTTTCTATTTCTTGCACATTGCTTTTCAAGAGTAGCATTTAAATGATGGCAGAATATGACACCCCAAAATATGCCGCTTCAGCAAAGGGTTATTTTGTGCTAAAGGCACTTGGGGGAAAAAAAGGAAATGTAAGAAGCATTTCATCTCCCCTTTGTTCCTAAAGACAGGAGATGAAACTCCATGTGAATGATGCCCTCCCCACCTATATCAGAAAGAAAGTAACATTTCCTTGAGGAAGAGAAGTTGAGAGCAAGAGAATTCTCCTCAAAAGAACTTATTAAAATAGTTATCATTTTCCTTTATCATCACCATATTTCCAGTTACTCTAGATTTTGCTTCTTTGGGTCTTTTCCTTTGAAGTCTCCCCCATCATATACAACTTAAATTTGTATGCTTTTCTCATGTCTTTTGTTATGGAGACCTAAAATGAGTAGAGGAAAATTTTTCCTCCCCTTCATTATTCTTCAAATACACAGAGAAAGAAGATGCTTATGACTGAGATACACGATAACCTGCGGCAAACAGCTGAATAATGACCACCCAAAGATATCGACGTCTTAACCCACAGAACCTGTGAATACGTTACTTCAACAGTAAAAATATTTAACTGATGTGATGAAATTAAGGATCTAAAATGGGGAGATTATTTTGGATTGTCCAAGAAGACTCAATGTAATCAAAAGGTCTTTAAAATGGAAAGAGGGAGGCAAGAGAGTGAGAGCCAGAGAAGAAAATGTTACCACAAAAGCAGAGTTTGAAGTAGCATGTAAACAAAATTTAGGGAATTTAAGTCCCTACACACTGAAAAATGTAATGGACCCCCTCTCCCCCACCCCCCACCAAGCTTCCAGGAGGTGCTGCCTATTTCAGACTTCTGAGTTCCAGAACTATAATAGTTTAATGTTGTTTAAGCCACTAACTCAGTGTTTTTTAGTAGAAGTTTCATCATGGTCTTTATAGCACTCCTTTGTTTTGCCTTGCATGTTGCTAACATCATGTCAGTTTTTTTTTAGATTGAGGATATTTTAAATCAAATGTATAAAATTATTTATCTCATCATTTAGGTACGAATTTATCGATTAAATAGCAGTTGGATTAAAATAATCATTGTAACTGACCTCATAGAGCTTACAGTCTCAACAAGAAGACAGTCATCAAATAAGTATCTGTAATTAATTAGTAATTATTCAAAAGGGGAAAAGAGATACTCTGAGATTGTTAGGTAGGGAAAAATTACCTAGTCTGGAAAGGTTCAGGGAACACATCCTTGAGGAAGTGAAATTGCTACAATTACAACATGAAAATTAGATGCAAAGTATTCCCGCAATAAAAACAAAAGTTTCTGAGTGTGAGAGATTAACTCCTAGAAGTAATGGGAAGTTATTAAGAAATTTGCAGCAGTAAAGCAGCATAATCAAGCCTCATCTTGAAGAAATTATTCTTGTTGAAACTTGAAAAATTAAAGAATCAGAGTGTTTTAATGTGTCACTTTAGTAAACAAAAAATATTTAAGATAATTCAAGTACTCTTGTGCTTTAGGATTGTTGTAATTGATGGAACATTTGTGGTTTTCTTTATTGCAGTTCCATTAGATGTTTAAAGTAAATATTTCTTCTCAATAAAACCATTCACTTCTCACTAGTGAAATGTCTCACAAACCCAACCCTTCTTCTCAGCTACTAACTTTTATCCAGAAAGGAACCGTATGATACAAACAGAAGCCATAAAATCAAACTTCTTCAGCTCGCTTTATAAGTATTATACAACTTTCTAGATAAAAAAAGAGCCACTTATGAGTAAAGTAGATGGGCTTAAGGAGACCTATTCTAACTTTCTGGTCAAAGATTACATTTTGGTTCTCTGTATTAAGTTTTTTGTGTTTCAAGTTGTTAAATATTCCACTACATGAAAAGTCAAATATTATTGCATATGAGATGATATATAATCTCACAACCATCTTGAAGGTATAAATTGCTTGCTATTTTACCCTGTTAACATAGAGGTAATAAAACATTAACATTTTAAATATTATTTTTTTCCCATGAAAATGACATGTTAGCTTTTGGGGATAGCTAGATATGCTAAAAACAAAGTTTCATTATTGAGTGCCAAGTTCTACCTCAATGGTGATATTACAGACTAATACCAAGAAAAAAAAATCCCACAAATGGGTGACACTGATGCAAAAAATTCACAATGGGTTTGAAGATTAAAATAAAAACTGAGGGCACCTGTCTGGCTCAGTGGGTGAAACATGCAACTACTGATCTTGGGGTTTTGAGTTGGAGCCCCATATTGGGTTTTAAATTACTTAAAAATCATCATCAAGATAAAAAGATTTTGCAGAGCAAAGGGAGCAGTCAACAAAACTAAAAGCCAGTCTAAGGAATGGAAGAAGATATTTGCAAATGTTTTATCAGATAAAGGTCTACTATCCAAAATCTATAAAGAACTTATCAAACTCGACATCCAAAAAAACAAATAATCCAGTTAAGAAATGGGCAGAAGATATGAACGAACTGACATTTCTCCAAAGAAGACATTCAAATGGCCAAAAGACTCATGAAAAAGTGTTCCACATCATTCAGCATTAGGGAAATACAAATCAAAACCACAATGAGATACCAGTTCACACTGGTCAGAATGGCTAAAATTAATAACTCAGGAAACAACAGATGTTGGCAAGGATGCAAAGAAAGAGGAACTCTCTTACACTGTTGGTGGGAATGCAAACTGGTACAGCCACTCTGCAAAACGGTTCAGAAGTTCTTCAAAAATTAAAAATAGAGCTACCACCCATAACCTAGTAATTGCACTAGTTTTTATCCACAGATATAAACACAATGAAGCGGTACATGTACTCCACAGTTTATAGCACCGATGTCCACAATAGCCAAAATATGGAAAGAGCCCAGATGTCCATTCACAGATGAATGGATAAAGATGTGACACACACACACACACACACACACACACACACACACACACAGGAATATTACTCAGCCATTGAAAAGAATGAAATCTTGCCACCTGCAAAGATATGGATGGAAACAGAGGGTATTACGTTCAGTGAAATAAACCAGTCAGAAAGAGATTAAAAACCATATGATTTCTCTCATATGTGGAATTTAAGAAACAAAACAGATGAACAAAGGGAAGGGGAAATAAAATAAGGTGAGAATAAGAGATGCTGAACTCTAGAAAACAAACTGAAGGTTGCTATAGGGGAGGTGGAAGAGTAGAAGGGGTAATTAGGTGATGGGCTTTAAGGAGGGCATTTGATGTAATAAGCACTGGGTGTTATATGCAATTGCTGAATCACTAAATTCTACCCCTGAAACAAATAATACAGTATTTGGTTAAATAAACTGAATTTAAATAAAGAATTTTTTAAAAGAAACACAAATCTTAAGAAAATAAAAATAAAAATATCTGATGTAAAAGAGTACAAAATTATGAGATTTTTCTCTGAGCTGTAACGAAATTCCTCACCATGCATTTCTAGGAAAAAGTGAATGGATAACTCTGCAATTGTTGTCAATATTTAAGATGTAACACTTTAAAAATCTTTTAAATGTAAAATCCAAATAAAGTCAATTTCCTGTCTCATGTTATTTTCCCAAAGATATGTGAATTATATGGCTATCCATCTGGTTGTTCCTCCTCTCAAGATACCTGCAAAGTAAAAAATAAATGCTTTTGTCATTCCAGAAATATGACCTTGAAAGGTCTTTTGGTTACTTAAATTTTTAGACTCTTCGATTCCTCTAATTTCCTTCCTGGAAAATATTTTTCCACATTAATCTGCCCAGGAAAATCATCTTCTAGTTTCTGTCTCTATTCAAGTTATACTGTATTTTAAAAGTCATCCCTGAAACAATACCTTCAAACATAAATTGTTCCTATCACCTTTTCTACCTCTAGTATATCCTTATACAGATTATACCATAGCATGTATAAAAGATTTTTATTGCATTTTTCTATATCTTTCTCCCTTTATTTCTCATTAACCTTCTTCAAAAGGAGTATCTATATCTCTAATTATTTTTGCAGCCCTCAAACATGTGGGACACATATAAGTCATTAAATAATATTTAGAGTTTGAGTCAAAGTACACACTGAAAGTAAACCAGACTGATCCCAATCTAGATTGGGCAAATCTTCAGTGCACATAAAATATTGTAAAGATATAGTTTATGGCATAAGAATAACACATACCCTATTTCCCAGGACAAAATGAATATTATACATGTAATCATTTTTACACTTTTATCCATGATTACATAATAAACCAGGGCATACCGTAAGTAACCTGTAATTTATGGAGTATTGTTATCAACCTTCTCCATAGAACTGCCAATAATTATATAGCTAGATAGATGCAAATATATATATATGCACACACACACACATATATACACATATAAATATATACACATATATATTTATAGATATATGCACACACATATAATTACACATTAAATACACACATTAAAATATATATTTATATTGGGGTATATATGAATATTATATTATATTATGTAAATCATTATATATATGTATTACATGCTCTATATTATAGAAGTGGTATATATGTGAGTCTTATGAGTATTTATATATTTTTGTGTGCATGTGTATTTGTATATAATTTTGTTATGAATCTCCTCACATTATACATGGAGTATGCACATTTAAGTTTATAAGATAATGACAAATAATTTTTCAAATGGTTCTAGCAATTTATACTATCAATAATAAAATATAAGACTGACTTTTGTTCCATACCTTTTCTTTAAAAAAAAAAAATTATTTATTTATTTATTTATTTATGAAAGAGCAAGTGAGCGAGTACTCCCAAGCAGGGGGAGTGGCAGGCTGAGGGAGAAGCAGCTGAGCAAGGAGCCCAATGGAGGACTTAATGGAGACCCTGGGATCATGACCTTAGCCAAAGGCATACACTTAACTGACTGAGCCAACCAGGCATCCCTGTTCCACACTGTTAATAACCCTACCTAAAGAAGAGTGTAATCCTCTGTAAAACTGACTGGGAAACTGATCGTCCAGTTCAATGGCTCCAAAGGTCTAGGATGATAATGAAGGAAATATTTAAAAAGATCATTTTAGTCTCAGGTACAAGATGCTTCTCCTATAAAAATGTAACATAACACAACATGAAACAATACAACATATCATGTACATTTTTATCTCTATCTCATTCTATATCTGCTTCCTAATTGTTTCAAAATGTAGATTATAGGAATATATACAAAATCATTACCTCTACACTCTAACACATGAGGTCTTGGCAAGGAAACTTTGAGAAACTGGCAAGAGGATTCATATTTTGGGACCAAAATACTCCACGATGAGAACCAGCCTCTTGATGCAGCTGTCACAGCAGGTGTATGCAGGCAGGTGAATGTTTATAACAGGTGCAGGTTTGGGCAATGCAAGCTGCACAGGTTGGGTGAACAGATTGTGCAGACCTCTGTGTCCAACAAACCTCAGCACTTGGCCACAGCTGGTTCTGCAGATATGGGGGTTAGACAAGGCAGCACTTTGATGATCAGAGAAAGAGTCTTTAATGCAATACAAGACTACCCTTGAAAGTGACAGTTTCAACTTATGAGAATTTTGAGTATTGGTGGGTTGAGCAATTTTTATTTATTTCATTTTCTTTTTTAGCCAGGGCTGCAGTCTTGGGTTAAGACCACAAATGTGTTAAAGGTGGTACAGGTTTCAAAAGATTCTTAGGTCACGTTTTGGTGCCAGACATAGGTAAACAACACAAAACCATTTCCTTCAAATTCTATTTCTTTTCCTTGTATTTTTAATGTTTTTCTATGGGACAATTAATTATGTAATATATGGGCCACAAAAATATACATGTATTATACATGTAAGTTATGGCACATGATAATAAAAAGAACACCTTTAAATTCACTGCACACTTAAGAACAAAACATTGCCAAATAAAAAATTTTATGTGTACACTGTCTCAACCTCATCCCTTTGCCTAAAGCTTGCATGTCATTTCTTTCTTTCAGTATATCACAGTATGTGTGGATATGTAGATATGTATGCATATCTGATTAATACATCAATCATTTTCTTTGTTCTACAGCTTTATAAAATATCACACTGGAAATACCATTTTGTGACCTGTTTTACTAAGTTTTGTCTGTAAAATTAATCCATGTTATCCTTACAAAGCTAATTAATTACTTTCAACTTTTATAATGTTCCATTTTGTGAATATTCACAATTTATTGATGTATTATTTTGTTGATGGACATTACTTCCAGATTTTTTCTATTATAAATAGTTTGGTTTATGACCATTCTTGAATATTTTTCTTCAAGTTCATGTTTAAGACTTTATGTGGGTATTATACCTAGGAATCAAACTGCTTGATTAGTACACTTATTGGTGAGTATTGCATAATGTATACAATTGTTGAATCACTATGCTGTGCAACTGAAACCAATACAACATTGTATGTCAACTACAATTCAGTGATAATAATAAAAAATAATCCTTAAAATAAATAAAAACTTTTGATTGAAGGGTATGTGTGTGTGTTGGCATTTATAAGATAATGCCAAATTATTTTCCAAAGTGTTTGCAACAAATTACCCTCCACCAACATGTAAGATTTTTTGTTCCATAATCTCACTAATTTATATTATCAAGCTTTTTAACTATCACTACTCTCATTAGATGTAAAATCTAACATCATTGTTAGATTGTTGCATTGTATTGATTACTAAGGAAATTGAGAATTTTTTTAAATACTTTAAATCTAGAATTGAGTTTCCTTGTGTATAAAATGCTTATATTCTTTTCCCTTATTTTTATATTGGATCTTATTAAATTTTGCTTGATTTTGTTTATCTAGTTGACTTTAATGTCATCATAGACTATATGAATTTTTTAAAGTGTAGTATTGATCTATAAATTTTTCAATTTTATTTTTTTTACCAAGCAAAATATTTTCATTTTAATGCAATCTAATTTTCAGTCTATTCCAATATTATAATGATATTTTCTTTAATTATTTATTTTTAACTTTGTCATTATTTTTGTCCTTACTCTGTCAAGAACTGAGTTTTGTGAATGTGAATGATAGTTATGGTAAGTAGCCAGGTTCTTTTTTATTCCCCATTTTTCCACATGTATTGATCTTACATTATCCTTCCTTAGTGATTTTCCAAAATAACTTCTGCTATATATCAAGTTTCACTAATTATGTGCTGCTTTGAAGCTCCTTGCTCTGGCCCATCAGATTCAATTTGTATTCTTGTTTGGCTTGTCTGTATATTGTTTTTTGCTAATTTATAAAGTCCCATATGTCACTAACTTTGTAACAAATATTGATACCCCAAAATAAAAATACTCTATTACTTCTTGTAAGGAATGTATTGAGATATTCTTTTTATTTTCCTTTAAATTTTTAAAATTTTTTTGAAGATTGTTTTTAAGATTTTATTTATTTATTCAACAGAGAGAGGGAGATCACAAGTAGGCAGAGAGACAGGCGGGGGGGGGGGGGGGGGAGGGGCAGGGGAAACAGGCTCCCTACTGTGCAGAGAGCCTGATGTGGGGCTGGATCCCAGGACCCTGAGATCATGACCTGAGCCGAAGGTGGAGGCTTAACCCACTGAGCCACCCAGGTGCCCCTGGATATTAAGGTTTTTGCAAAATCCCTTTGAAATTATGGTCGGAATGATACTGAATATATAGATAATTTTGTAAAGTAATATTTAAAATTTTATTTCTAAAATGAACATGGAATTTTCTCAATTTTTTTTTAAAGTTTTGATAAATCACATATATATTTGCTGTCACTGGAAATAGTGTTTTGTATTGATTAACTTTTCTCTGGCCACTGGATCACAAAAGTAAAACTGAATTTGGTTCATTGATACCTTTTCTAACAATTTTTACAAAATCTCTTATTAACCATAATAAAGTATCTACAGATTATTTTGTTTTCTATGTAACAATTTTATACAATGAGGATAATGACAGAGGTATAGGCTGAATATTTGTGTCTCCCTAAAATACATATGATGAAGCCCCAACCAAGTCTAGCTATATTTGATGATGAAGCCTAAAAAAATAATTACAATTAAAAGAGATCATAAAAGTCAGGCCCAGATCTTAGGATTAGTGTGTTTATAAGAAGAGATACCAGAAGCCAATTTCAATCTCTCTCTCTCTCTCTTTCTCCCTTCCTCCCTCCCTCCCTATCCCCACCTCCAGCATGTGCACATGCCAAGAAAGGTCATGTGAGGACAAAGCAAAAAAGCAGTCATTAGCAAACCAGGAAGAGATCCTCTCCAGAAACTTACACTACCAGACTTAATATGGGACTTTTAGCATTCAGAACTATGAGAAAATGAATTTCTTTGTTTAAGCCCCTCAATATACTGTATTTTATTATGACTGTACTGAAACACCAGTGTAGTAGATTTATTCCTTTCTTTTACTTATTTAATCATTAATTGTCTTGTCTTTAGTCAGGACCCAACAGTATAAGAATAAATATAACCTCACAACTGGCCATTACTTTGTTAAGAGTGCTTTTAGAATATCCTCACCAAAAAAAAAAAAAAAAAAAAAAAAATCCTCACCATTCTATAGACCAGATCCTGGGGGATAAAAATATCTTATTCATCTAGTCTACTAATGCTGGAACAGATTTCTCTGTGTTCCATTAAATCAACCTTGTATATTGTGTGAAAATATATTTTGATTAATGTTATTATTTTTATATGCTTTATCTGTCAATATTAAAGAGAGGTATACTGTAATATTTTAATGCCATAGTGTAGTAGTCTATTCTGTAATTTTATCAATTATTGCTTTATATAGTTTGAGGTTATTTTATCAGATACATACAAGTTTGTTTTCTTTCTTTCTTACTTTCCTTCTTTCTTCCTTTTTCTTTCTTTCTTTGCAATTTCCTGATGAGTATCATAAGGACAAGAACAAGTTAAAAATAATAAGGTATTTCCCTTCCCTCTTTCTCAGAGCATTTACTTTAGAGACTTTTATTTTTTTGTTTAAGATTTTATTTATTTATTTGTCAGAGAGAGATCACAAGTAGGCAGAGAGGCAGGCAGAGAGAGAGAGGGAATTAGGCCCCTGCTGAGCAGAGAGCCCAATGTGGGGCTGGATCCCAGGACCCTGGGATCATGACCTGAGCAGAAAGCAGAGGCTTTAACCCACTGAGCCACCCAGGTGTCCCTAGAGACTTAATTCTAAGTACTTTTCCCTCTCTTTCAAATGTTTATATATCTCTTTAAAGAAAAGATAGACCTTTTGTCATATGTAGGACCCAGGAATGTCTTTTGGAAACATCACTTTTTAAATGTAAACATAAAAGGAAACAGAACTCCTTTTTCTTATTTTCTGTTGGAGATCTGGAGCCTAACTCCAAGGGATGCCTTCCCCCAAATTGCAAAAACTACTCCCTGTCATAAAGATACATCAGTTGTTTTTCCTTGGATAAAAGGCAAGTAGTAAACACTGATGGTTGCCCAATTATCAGGTAAAGGTAAGATGAACTATGTGTGACAGAAAGTATTGTCAAATCCTCTTATTTAGTGTTTATCTTGAGAACATGTCTATAATGGGTTGCATTGATGTGGCTATATAAAGGGGTGAAACTTTTTTCTATCTGTGCAATATCTTTTTTGGATTACCTATAATGGGTAACATTGTGGTTTAATGCTTACCCAATAATAAGTGTTTTATTTCTGTACTGCCTTTGTGAAGAGGATTTCTGGATTAGAAGAATGTTTTGCTTTTAATTATATTTTCCTCAAAGTTTAAACCTGTAATATCATATAGTGACCCATTTCATAATTTATTAATTCTTATTTTTTTAAGCACTACTTTCTTTCATATTTCTGTAACTATGCTAGCTTCCTTTAAGTTTTTGGCTTACCACTATGGCTTTTTTTTAAAGATTTTATTTATTTATTTGTCAGCGAGAGAGAGCACGCAAGTAGAGAGAACAGCAAATAGAGGGAGAAGCAAGCTCCCCACTGAGCAAGAAGCCCAATGCAGGACTGAAACCCAGGACCAGAGGATCATGAATTGAGCTGAAGGCATATGCTTAACCAACTGAGAGCCACCCAGGCATCTCTTATTGCTATGGCTTTTTTCCACTCCTGTTTTCAACTTACTCATGCGAATCTGTTTTTGCAGCTGGATTTTTAATCCAATCTGAAAAATCTTTATTTGGACTGGTGAGTTTAATCTATTCACATTTGCTTTCATTGCTGAGGTTTTAATTTTTTAATATCTAGTTTTGTTCTATTTTTTCATTTTTATGCTTTATTTTAATCATTTTCTCTTTTTAGTAGATATTTTATTTTCTCTTCTTTTCTTGTAGCTCTCCTAATTCCTTCTTCTAGTTTCTCCTTTTATGAGACTGACGCGCTGCCTACTGCGCTAAGGAGGCACCTTAGTTTCTTCTTTTAATGTTTACCTTTGAAATTCTACTATTTTGACTTTGGAATCTAGTGTTAATTAACTTTACTCTTCTCTTTATGAATGTAAATATGTTAGAGAATTTTACTGCCAATCAACCTCTTGTTGATTTACATGATAAGTTTGTCTTGTGTTTTGGTCTGAAGTTTTCTATTCCTTCAAATTATATATTATTATTAATTATATATTATTATCGTCATATTTTTTAATTTTTTATACAGATAATTCTTACTTTTCCATTTTTTTCCTAATGTTTATGCTCATCCTTCCTTCTTGTACTTCAGATATTTCTTCTGTGATATTTTCATCTCTTTCTGAAGTGAAATTATGTTATTGATGAAACCTCAACATTTGTTTTTGTGAAAATGGCTTCACATTCCCATTGTTCTCAAAAGATCCATATACGGTAGAAAAGTGACCAAGTAAAAATAAGATTAAAATGTTAAAATATTCAACTGAACTAATCTGAATAGAGCAGGAGGAACTTGAAGAGCACCACAAGGATAAAGATCTTTACCCATCATGGTTACTGATGAACCCCGATTGTCTAAAGTGTACTTGAACACACTATGTGCTCAGTAATTATTCAATGATATAAAGCATTGTCATACAGAATTAGAAACTTTGAATCATATTCCTTCACAAAAGGAAAAGAATGACTATAAGGAAACACAGGTACCATCATTAAAATAGCAAAGTTATACAAGAAAGAAAAATTCCAAAGCTGGGAAGGAATGTCTGGGAGAAAATTAAACAGAGTTATTGGTCTTCTTTAGGATTTGTGATAATCACTTCTGTAAACATAAATAATTACTTCAATCCAGAAATCAGTGGCGATTCTCTAATGAAAATAAATGTGGGAGTATGAGAGAATTTTTTTTAAAAAAAACATTTATTAAGTTGTAGAAATTCCAAATCAATAAGCTCTCACAGCAGGCAATACCATACATAACTCAAATGTCTCAATGACATGTTAGATATGAGACTGGCCTTACACAGAATACAAGTTTTCTTAGAGAATAGCTTGAGACAGATGTGTGGTGCTTGATTCCCAAAAGAGAAAGGAAGTTTTCACAAGATGAGGTTCATAATCAGTTCAAAACTTGGTGTCAAGGAAAGTTAAGGGTTAGTGTTAATTACATGGTTTTAAATATATTGGATGAAGAAGGAAACAGCTTCAAGTCATGATGACTTAGGCCCATCAAAGTAAGTTTCTTAAGATAGGAAGTAGACATGGATATCTAAATACCACTTTCAACACTTGGTGGTGGATAGCACCCTCTCTCCTCTTGACACTACAATCATTTAACTGATGGAAGATCATACTTCAGTGTTAAGGTCTGAAAGAATCCTGTCCATTGCGATGGTTAATTTTATGGGTCAACATGGCTGGTCCACAGAGCCCAGATAATATAGTCTAATATTATTCTACATTCTTCTATGAGGGTGTTTTAGATAAGGTTAACATTAAGTCAGTGGAATAAGGTTTTAAGGATTCAGCTATGGTGCCAGCTAGATGGCAATACCTTACAGGACTGAGGCAAGATTCTCTAAGAAGTTATATATGCTCTGAATCAGTGTCCAGTATATGATGCTTTCTCAGATAGCCAGGATTTACAGATACAGGAACGAAAAGGTGGAGAAGGAAATTGCATCACTCATTTTATGCCTACTGACCCAGTGGCAAATGTTTGCTCCCTGTCCTGCAACCTTATACTCTGCTGACCTAGAGATGTAGTTCCAAAAGGAGGAGCACTTCTTTGAGGAGACACAACAATGATTCCACTGAACTAGAAGTTAAAGCCCCACTTTTAACTTCTCATGACTCTGAATCAAAAAGCAAAAAAGGAGTGATGCTATTGGCTGGAGTGAATGATCCTAATGACCAAAGATACTACTCCTCTACAACAGAAATAAAAACAAGGAGTATGTCTGAAATATAGGAGATACTCTGGAGCATCTCTTAGAATTACCATGCCCTGTGATAAAGTCAGAGGAAAACTATAGCAGTTCAATCCAAACAAGTATACTAATATCCCAGACCCTTAAGGAATAAAGGTTTGGGTCATCTCAATAGGTAAAGAACCATGACCAGATTAAACTCACCAGTCCAAATAAAGATTTTTCAGATTGGATTAAAAATCCAGCTGCAAAAACAGATTCGCATGAGTAAGTTGAAAACAGGAGTGGAAAAAAGCCATAGCAATAAGAGATTTGATTATGCCTCCACTGATTATTATCCCATATACAGAAATAGACCAAAATTGAAATTCTTTCCACTTTGCATGCTATAAGCATGCACAGAAATTTGAAATTTAAATCTTAATGCTATAATTTTGATTTTAAACTTAGTTTACTTCACATGTATTCAAACTTGAGCAACCTTAAAAAATAACTAAGGACCACTAATATAATATACATTGTCTCAAAATTCTTTTATTTGTTTTCTTTCATCTATTGGTTTAAATAAAACTGGTAAAACTGAAGTATGTAAAGTATAAAACTGGTAAAACTGAAGTATGTAAACAGCAGTAACTCCAACAGTCCACCAGTTACTGCATATTGTTCAAAGCCAAGAAACTCTAGATAATGAGTTGTTCTCTTTACCAGCCTGGATTTGGCACAAAGATGACATCAGACATACAGAAAATTAAATCTACATTTCAGATGTTAATCCTACCTTATTAGAAATTACATTGACTATAAATCGATTAATCAATGTCAGACTTGTAGAACAGATGTTTTAAAACATATGACCCAAATAATATGCCATCTCCAAGAGATTACAAAGATTTGAATAGGTTAAAAGTGAAAGGACGGGAAGAAAATACCATGGAAACAGTAAACCAAAGAGAGTGAGACTGCTCAACTGTAGCTAATGTTGCTGTGCAGAAATGTGGAATGACAATAACCAAAAAGACTAATTCTGAAAGAAAAATCAGAAATGTATATTTTTATCTCATGTCTTTTAAAATCAAAATGTTGGCTCACTTTTTTACATTACATAAGCCAAATAAAGTAACTGTAAGGCCAGGTATGACCCTTGGCTATTAATTTATGACCACTTTATGACTTTCAAAATCAAGTAACTCTTTATAATCCCCTGACCAAATGTAATGGAGAAACATTTAGGACACCAAACTCTCATAAAGTTACGGAGACAGAGGAAGGATGTAAAGCTTGCAGATGAGAAACAAGTAATTTAATTTCTCTATTATGTGAAGCTTGCAGATGAGAAACAAGTAATTTAATTTCTCTCTCCTGCTATTCTGCCATAGAGACTTAAAACTTAAAATTTTACTTCTTTATTTGTCACAACATTTTTTAAGAAGCAACTTTTCATTGCTCCCTTAATAAAATGAGGAATTTAGAAATCTATCCATTAATGCATTCAGGATTTTTAGTTCCAGATTAGTACTATGACTTATATAAACCATACAGATCTTGTATATAACTTCACTTGAAAACTGCATTTCCAGGTCAGTGTCTAGCATAAAATCAGTATATGGGTGGTTCTTAGCCATACATATAACCCACTTTTTAGTGGTACTATTCTAGAGTGCAGTATGAACACGCCCTAGGAAATGTTCAGACCCTGGAAGGCATTCATCTAATGCAGGTTCTGAAGCAAAAGACTGGATCATTCTGCTGCCAGGTTCTCTGGGTATGGAAGTGCCTAAAGATAATTTTACTGTATTGTTTACTAGCACAGTATAAAAAAATAATAAATCACCAGCATTTGTTGGTCACTATAACCATGCTGATCTCACTTCCTGTATGCTTCTTGACAAATAACTACTATACATAACATTAGAGAATTGGCACTGTTCATTTCCCTCTATCCCCAGTCACATTATATACACATTGTGCCCTATGAATAGATGCAGAAAAATAAGAACTCAGTGGCAGGTGAAGAAAAATGGCTGTTTTAGGTCATACTCAGCAAAAGATTGAAGCTGCATTAGGAGGAGCCAATATTACAGTGAGAAAACAATGAATAACATATTCTTTCTATCTTCTCATTAATTCTGCTTTTTCTCCACACATGGCAGATTCCATAGGTTGTAAATGAAGTTCTCAACCATCACAAGGCCTCCCATTTGTAATTTTTTTTTCTAAAATAACACCATCTTATCATTTATCTCAATGTTTACTCTTTTTGTTTTTGTCTAACTCAATGGGTATTTAATTGGGAATTTTAGTGATATGCATTACTATTGCAACTACAAAGAATTTACATGAATTTTAATGCAGAGAATTCAGTAAATATAGAATAAGAAAAGTCAACCATAGGTTTGAGATGATAAAAATATAGTGACATTTCAGAAGAAAGTATGACAGATACTGTAGTTGGCGTACTCAAGAGAAAATGGTTTTTTTACCCTGCCTCCAAAAGAGAGGCTAGAAATCTTTTTTAAAATCCCTATAGTTTTTTTAAACCTCTTTGAGCCAAAAAGTGTTCATGTGACTCTCTTCTGAACTGTGAAATGAAGAGGAGGTCAACTGGTACTACCTTGATAGCTTTTCCTTCTTCCTTTTCTAGAATGCTGGTGGTAACTGGGAATAGAACAGCACTGCCAAGGAAAATGTACCAAGAGATAGAAGGAGACCATTTCCTGTCATTATTGAGGCAGAATTTTAGCTTACAGTTCTACCAGCAGATTTATTTATTTATTTATTTTTACACGAGATAAATCCTTTTTGCTTGAGCTACTGTAATCAAGTCTCTCTTGTGAAACACAAACTGTCGTCAATACACAGTAAAAAAAAAAACAAAACAGATCTTTAAGGACAGAATCATTATGGATATGAAGGAAATGAAGTCTGTTTTCACTAAGTTCTAAGCCATATCCAATATTAGTTTGAAAATGTCTGCTAGACATATTACTATCATTTAGAAACTCACATATTATTCTAAAATAATATTCTAGCAATATTTCTGCATTTAACCCTTATTGCCTGTCATAGTGAGTTCTACTCACCCAAACTGCTAATAATCACTACAACAATAAACAAAACTTGTCGGTTCTGGCTCTCAGTCCACTCACTGACGTGTGTTCAATTCTTGGTGAGCAAATCATCTGTTCTGACAATTTTCACTGAAGCAGTGGCACCTCTCACTAAGTATACCCTTGCATGTTTGTAGACAGACACTCAGCTTTGAAAAGGTTTGAGTAAACTTCTTTTAACCAGAAGTTAGAAAAGCTTCTACATTTTTGAATTGAGAAAACACCAGAAACCTCAAACTCACCCTGGAAGATGAATCTCTAGATAGGAAGGGGCTTCTGGTCCACATGACCTTGACCATAGATCCTGAATGTCTCAGTGGAGATCTCTTATTCTGTGCCAACACTATCCAGCAATACAGAGAGAATCAGGCATTGATAAAAACTTTCCCTTTCTTCTTCCTTGAAGAGTTGAAGAGGAAATTTTACAAATTTATTTTACTAAAATTATTCTTTACTAAAATTATTTTACTAAAATTATTCTTTTCTAAAGAATAATAATAATACTCATTACCAAGTGACTGACGTAAAGCATTTAAAATGCAGGTTTTTAAAGAACAGCTTGTACACCACAGCTAACATATATCTCACTTAAGAGATCAAGTTAAAAAATTACAAAAGTCTTAGCCTGGGTCCTTCACTTTTTACCTCCCATCCTATCTTTAATACCTGTCACTCATGAAGAACTTAAACACTTAAAGTCTACCAAGAGAAAAAGCCTTTATTACAATCTACCTAGGACATATTTATTCAATTCTAGTTCCTAGTCATAAGACATATGTTGTTTTTAGTGGAAAGATTGCATTATTTCAACATTTGGCAAGACAATTAGACCTATTTAAAAACAAAAAAAACTCAACTATTTTCCATTACAGAATGCAATTATAATATCATATAGACTAATGAAACAAACATATTTTAGTAAATCAGAAATAAAACATTCAAACAAGTTATAATATCACTCAAGCCCAGAAGGGTAAGAACACTGTTTAGAAAGTCTTTGGACTTCCACCATTTTGTATAAGACTCATTCATTCATTTATCTTTTTAGCACAACACTGTCTTATTACATGAGCCAAAATGTGCCAACAGTAGGCTTTATGCTTCAGGGAAATAAAAATGGGAAAATCATTAACAAATTTTACATTGTAGAAATTCCCAATCTATAAAAAGGAGTAAAAATATAAACAAATTTAAGTAAATAAATACAAGTAATATAGTGTGTTAGATGGATTTTTAAGGTAACCATACGGTATAGTAATAGCACTTTAAAGTATAACATCTTCTGTCAGGATGGTAGAGGGGATCAGTATGTTGCATATAAAATTTGATATTGGATTTATGCCTTAAAATTTGAATAAGAATGCAGTGTGTCAGAACAAGAAGAGCATTACAAGCAGAAAAGCAACAATCCAATGCTCCTCCCTCTCTCATCTCCCCACCCCCGACATTCTGCCACAGCTAAAAGGACCATCAGAACTAGATGAAAGGGTGATTGTACCATTTTTAAATTAATGTTTTGACTTGAAAAGTCACCTTAATCTGAATGAAGCAAAATCCAATTTTTGGACAAGAATTCATTTCTATGAGACTAATATTCCATCTTTTAGATGTGCATTAATACCTATTTTTTCAACAGAACAATTTTTTGCATTGCAATAGTTAAAGAATATCAAAGGAAGAGAATAATCTATAAGTTCTTGCAAGAGGTGGTAATTTCTTAAATAGAAAGACGATACCAGTGTTGCATGATAATTTTCTCCAAGGGTAATCTCCATGGACATCTCAAATTTTATTTGTTCTTTATTCCCAGTGTTTAGGACAGAAAAGCGGTCACACAGTAGTTGCCCAGTAAGTATGTGTTGAATGAAAAAATGAACAAGCAAGCAAGTAAATTTACAGTCTTAGTCCTGGTAATTCACCTGCAGATGTTACACCATAGTTCTTCTTATATTTCAAATAGATTTTTAGAAACGTATTTGGCAGCATAACTGAAAACTTACTAAATTTTATTAAGGTCACACTTGATACAAAGCAATAAACCTGAGTAAACAGGGATCTAACTAATAAGGAGAAAGCTACGCAAATATTTCTAGAGGAACTCCAGTTACAACTGAGGAGTGGAATATATACAAAACACAACTTAAAAACTATTAGTGAAAATTCAGTATGTTTGAAACTAATACGTTTAAGCAAAATAGGTAAATGTGAGGGATATGAAAGCTCCTGGCAATATTACAGTAGTATTGAACTATAACAAAATTTTTCCAAGGAGTAAGATCTTCATCGAAAATTCAAAAGAAATCTATTTAAAGGAGAAGTTTTGACTCTGTGATGATGTAATACAGTTCATATCTTTGAAATATTTTTCTCTTGAACTGGGATCATTTGTGATGCAAAGATAAAATTGTAGAAGAGTATACAAAACTTTTTTTGTGTGTTTTTTTTTAAATATATTACTTAATTTTTTTCTCCTTCTGGGACTGTAACATTTTCGTAACAGTTACTAAACAAGTGAAGATTAGATGGATGGACGGATGGATGGATAAATAATTAGATGTATGAAAAGATTATTAATGCTTGCAATGTACATACTCTATACACAAACTTCACACATTCAGGTCTTTATTTTTTTTTAAGATTATTTATTTCTGTATTTGACAGAGAGATCACAAGTAGGCAGATAGGCAGGCAGAGAGAGGCGGGGAAAGCAGGCTCCCTGCTGAGCAGAAAGCCTGATGTGGGGCTTGATCCCAGGATCCTGGGATCATGACCTGAGCCAAAGGCAGAGGCTTTAACCCACTGAGCCACCCAGCTGCCCCCATTCAGCTCTTTATTACCACTGTGAAAAATAATGAGCCACACAGACATGCACAAATAATTCATTAGTTAAAATGTAGAGTCCATCATATAAAGAAATACATACAGGAAAAGACGGAGAATAAGAAAAAGTAAAAAAAAATTCTAAAAACACTTATAAATATTAAATAAAATAAAGCAATTTTTTTAAAGATTTTTTATTTATTCATTTGACAGACAGAGATCACAAGTAGACAGAGAGGCAGGCAGAGAGAGAGAGGGGGAAGCAGGCTCCCTGCTGAGCAGAGAGCCCGATGCGGGGCTCGATCCCAGGACCCTGGGAACATGACCTGAGCCGAAGGCAGAGGCTTTAACCCACTGAGCCACCCAGGCGCCCCAAAATAAAGCAATATTTTGAGTATTTATACAAAATGCTTAAAGAACATAATTCAAGAAGGGAGTGAAAAAATGAGCCAAAGCTCATGTGAGAAAAGATTAACATGGCTGATTTGGTTTCTCAGTCCTAGCGCATCTCTACAGTCATTTGGAACCAAGACTGACTCTAGTTCAAACCCAAAATATGATTATCTTATGTACATATTCTTATATTACTTATGTTTCATACATCCAGAAGAACGGGGCATGCTGAACCACATATTCAGGACATATGAGGATGATTTTTATGTAAACATTAAGATTACTGACACACCTGCTTTCACCATCAGGATCTTGAGCTTCTATTATCACAGCTGGTTGTATAATAGAACATATCTATATTACCAGTTATTCACGAAAATATTCATACCCTGAGGTTCAAATGGACTTCTTGGGCTGAGGCATTTTGCACTTGTAGTTTGCTACAAGACAGAAAGATGCGTCCCATGAGTCTTGGTAGGATAATGACTTGGAAGCCTGTACCTGACCCTTGTAGATTCCACCCAGTGCATATTTGTTTCATACTGATCTTGCACTGTATCTTTTGATGTAATAAATTTTAGTTACTACTGTAACATGCTACTGAGTCCTGTGAGTCATTCTAGTAAATCAATTTATTTGAAAGTGGTTTTGAGACACTAGAAACAACAAGTGCTGCTGTGGCTAATAAGGGATGCATATGGTATAGCTGCTGACACAGATGTTGGGTCTTTAAAATTAGGATTTGGAGTGGAATGCCATGCAGGGACATAAGATAGATCCACAAAAGTATTTGAAAAGGAAGCAGCTCCTTTCAGGTTGCAAAAGATAACACGGGCCTTCTAAAATATGAGCAATTCAAAATTACAAAATATGTATGGAAGCAATCAACCATAATTTAGAATAATCAGATACAATAAAAGTGATTGAAACTCCAAGGTCTTAAGCTAAAAATATTATAATCTAAAAGAAAATGTTAAAAAATGGATGTATCTAAAATGATTAAAAGCTTAAAGAATTAAAATATAAAAAGAATGAGATAATATGAAAAAGTACAAGTAGATGTGAAATAGAACCAAGATTGTATTTCTATAACAGAAAAATGTAGACTTTCAAATGTAAAACTCCTTGGGCCAGTTAACTTAAAAATACATGCAGGGAACTTAAAAATACATGCAGGGAAGGAGAGAATTACTAAATTAGGAGGCAAAACTGAGAATCTTATAAAATACAACATGAAGAACTGAAAAGATGGATAATAATTAAGACAACTTAAATAATCTGAAAGATAAATGCATCAATATATGTATAAAAAGTCTTAAGAATTAATAATAAAGAAGATGAAACAAATGTAATATTGAAAATAATATTTTGATAAGAAATATATAGAACTGGTAAAAGATATTAAATCAGAAAGAAAGTCAAAATAAAAAATATTTTTAAAAATCATTAGGATGTAAATCAAGTAGCAACTCTACTGTCTTTGAAATCAAGACACATCCATATGTGGGGAAAGGCGAAAGGTCTGAGATTTTATTATACTTGAAAGATAAATTAGTTTTACAATTCTTGAATAGTGGCAGAAAACACAAGACTTCTAGGTCAAAAACAAAGAACTTTACTACTCACAGCAATAGCAATAGTGGAGTATCAGCATTCATGTAAATTGCCCAAGCCTCTTCACACAGGATGACAAGCAGTAGGTTTGGTAACACCTGCTTATGCAGCACTATGTTACAGGAAAAGAACACTGTGTGGTGGAAATCAAGAGATAAGGAAGTCAAATCCAAGGAACTACAGAGACCAGAACTGCCCAAATACAATCGCCTCCTGACATGCATAAAACTGGAAAGGAGTGCTTGAATAATACTGTAGTAATTTTTTTAGAGTAATCTCTATGCCTAACATGGGACTCAAACTCAACCCTAGATCAAGAGTCACATGCTCTACTGACTAAGGCAGCCATGTATCCCAAATAATATAGTAACAACTTTAATATTTAATCTTGTTCATTAGTAGAAAAACAAATGAATAGGTAGATGATCTTGACCTGGATACATAAAAAAGAAATCAATTTTTGCCTCTTAATTTATTAATCCTCTCCTTCCCTGCATGTATTTTTAAGTTAACTGGCCCAAGGAGTTTTACATATCAAAGACAAAGAGAAAATCTTAGAATCTCCCGGAAATAAAAGATCAATTTCACAAAATGAATCAAGAAGTTGGCTCAAAGTGGGTATTTTTATAGAAACAGAAGCCAACTGTAAATGAAATAATATCTTCAATATGATAATATAAAATAATTATATTAACTTCTAATTATTATTCAAGATCAATAATTAAATACTGATAACTTAATAAAAAATTTAAAATCCTTTATGAAAGAAATATTTTAGAATGTTCTTCCTCAGTACCTGGAAGCTGAGGTACCTGGGTAGCTCAGTTGGTTAAGTGACAGACTCTTGATGTTGGTTCAGGTCATAACCTCCACATCATGAGACTGGGCCCCACATCAGGATCCATGTTCAGTGCAGAATTTGCTTGTCTCTTTCCCTCTGCTACCCCCTCACCCTGCTCACACTCTCTCTCACTTTCAAATAAATAAATAAATAAATAATAAAATGTGCTTCCAAAAGAAACTAAATTAAAAGTACAGATGAAGCTGCAAGGAATAAGGACATCACATGGTTTTTCACTTGAAACATGTTATTTGTTTTAAAATGTTGTAATTTAAAAAAAATTCTGAAATAGATTAACTTGGTATTAAAAGTATTATATCTTGAATCCATATAATTTAGTAATTGATAATGTGAGTTAGAAGCTAGACTTACACAAAGTAAATAATGGAATTTTACTCTGTTCATACCATGAAGCTCTCTACTTTCCAAAAGTCTTAAAACAAAGAGAATTATTGATTTATACCATCAGCTCTAATGTCAGTCACATAAAAAATTTTAGTATTTTCCTCACTTTTAAGACAAAAGTCATTTATTTATTTATTTATTTATTTATTTATTATTTACAGAATAGATTGCAAAAATAGTTCCTTTTAAATATCTTTTAGACTCTATTTGGCCTAATGGTAGAAAAAGAAAAGAGAGTAATATAAAATACACACTCTTCTTTTTTATTGCAGGTGAAAATGTTCTATCAAACAGTCAAAGTAATACCTATCCTTCTCTAACTCTTTCAAGAAATTGGAGAGAAAGGAAAGCTTCCAAACTCATTTTACAAGGCCAATATTGCCCTAACACTAAAACCAGACAAGATCACCACAAAAAGGGAAGCCTGGGTGGCTCAGTTGGTTAAGCGGCTGCCTTCGGCTCAGATCATGATCCTAGCGTCCTGGGATCAAGTCCCATATCGGGCTCCTTGCTCGACGGGGAGCCTGCTTCTCCCTCTGCCTCTGCCTACTTGTGATCTTTCTCTCTGTGTCTCTCTCTCTGACAAATAAATAAATAAAATCTTAAAAAAAAAATCACCACAAAAAAAGAAAATTACAAGCTAATATCCCTGATGAGCATAGACACAAAATCCTCAATAAAATATTAGCAAACTGAATTAAACAACACATTATAAGGATTATACACCATGATCAAGTGGGATTTATTCCAGGGATGCAAGGATGTTTCAATAATTCAAATCATTCCAAGTTGTGCACCACATTAACCAAATAAAAGATAAAAATCACATGATCATCTCCATAGATGCAGAAAAAAATATTTTTCCAAAGTTCAACATCTATTTATGATGAAAGTTCTCAATAAAGTGGTAATAGAGAGAATGTATCATTCTCTATAATGCCTCTAACGGCATTATATGACAAACCCAGAGCTAATATCATATTCAACAGTGTAAAGCTGAAAGCCTTTCCTCTAAGATCAGGAACAAAACAAAGATGACCATTCTCTTTATTTTTTTCAATATAGTATTGAAAATCCTGACAATAGCAATTAGGCAAGAAAAGGAAACAAAAGCATAGAAATTAAAAAGAAAGTAAAACTGTCAATATTTGCAGATGACAGGATACTTTATTTAGAATGTCCTAAAGATTCTACCATAACACCGTTATAACTGATAAATGAATTCAATAAAGGCACAGGATACAAAATTGATATCCAAAAATCTGCTGCATTTCAGTATACTAATAAAGAACTATCAAAAAGAGAAATCAAGGAAACAATCCCTCTATAATCATATCAGAAAGAATAAAATACTTAAAATAAATTTACCCAAGGAAATGAAGACCTGTACATTAAAAACTATAAGACACTGAAGGAAGAAATTGAAAAAGACACAAATAAATGGAGGGGTGCTTGGCTGGCTCAGTGGGTTAAAGCCTCTGCCTTCGGCTCAGGTCATGATCCCAGGGTCCTGGGATCGAGCCCCACATCGGGCTCTCTGCTCCGTGGAGAGCCTGCTTCCTCCTCTCTCTCTCTGCTTGCCTCTCTGCCTCCTTGTGATCTCTGTCTGTCAAATAAATAAATAAAATCTTTAAAAAAAAAAAAGACACAAATAAATGAAAAATAAATAAATGGGAAGACATCCCATGCTCACGGATTGGAAAGATTCATAGTGTTAAAATGTTCATACTGCCAAAAGCAATCTACAGATTCAATGCGAGCCCTATCAAAATTCCAATGACATTTTTCACTGACTATAGCAAATTATTCTAAAATTTATATGGAGACACAAAGATTCCAAATAGCCAAAACAATCTTGAGAGAGAAGAATAAAGCCAGAGACATCATACTCCCTGATTTCAAACTCTACTATAAACCTATAATAATCAAAACAGTATGATATCAGCATAAAAACATATATCTTGATGAATTTAACAGAATAGAGAGCCCATAAATAAACCTATACATTTATGGTCAAGTAAATTACAATGCAGGAGGCAAGAATATATAATAGGGAATAGACAGCCTCTTCAATGGATGTTGCCAGAGAAACCGGGCAGTTCTATGGAAAAGAATAAAACTAGTCTACCATCTTACCCGATATACAAAAATCAACTCAAAATGGATTAGACTTGGAATGAAAGAGTTAAAACCATAAAAATCCTAGAAGAGGGGCTCCTGGATGGATCAATCAGTAAAGCACGTGACTCTTTATCTCAGGGTAATGAGTGTGAACTCCACATTGGGCCTAGAATTTACTTTAAAAAAAAAAAAAAATCCCAGAAGAAAAAGTAGGTGGTCAGTTCCTTGACAGTAGTTTTAGCATTGTTATCCTGAATCTGACTCCAAAGGCAAGGGTAACAAAAGTGAATCAATAACTGGGACTACATCAAACCAAACACTCTGCAGACTGAAGGAAACACTCAAAAACACAAAAATGCTACCTACTGAATGGGAGAGAAGATACCTGTATATCCAATAAGGGGTTAATATCCAAAACATAAAAAGAATTCACACAACTCAATAAAAAAAAAAAAAAAGATTCAATGAAAAATGAGCAGAGGATCTGAATGGACATTTTTCCAAAAAGACACACAAATGGCCAATAAGCACATGAAAAGATGTTCAACATCAATAATCATGAGGGAAATGCAAATCAAAACAACAATGAACAACAATGAATAACAAGAAGAAATAACAAGTGTTTGCAAAGATGTGGAGAGAAGGGAGTCATTGTGCACTGTTGTTGGGAATATAAATTGGTGCAGCCACTATGACAAATAGTATGGTAGTTCCAAAAAAAAAAAAAGAAAAAAAAGAAAAAAAAGCTACCATATGATCCAGGAATTCCAGTACTGGGTATCTATCCAAATAAAATAAAAACACTAATTTGAAAAGGTATATGATTGCCTATGTTCATTGTTACATTATTTACATTAGCCAAGCTATGGAAACAATCTAATTGCCCATCAATAGATACATGCATAAAAAGGATGTGGTATACTCACAAAGACATAAAAAAAGGATAAAATCTTGCTACTTGCAACAACATGGATGGACCTTAAGGATATTATGCTAAATGAAATAAGTCTGACAGAGAAAAATAAATACTGCATGATTTCACTTATTTGTGGAATTTAAAAAACAAAACAAACCAAACAAAACCCAGACTTATAGATACAGAGAACAAATTAGTGATTGCCAGAGGGTGGGGTGGGGTGGGAGGGATGGTTGAAGAGGATTAAGAAAAACAAACTTCTAGTTATCAAATAAATAACTCATGGGGATGTAATGTACAGCATGGAGAATACAGTCAATAACATCGTACTAACTTTGTAAGGCAACAGATGGTAACTAGACTCATGGTGATCATTTTGCAGTGTACACAGATGTGAAATCACTATGTTGTACCTGAAACTACTATGGTATTATATGTCAATTATATCTTAATTTAAAAATAAATAAATCAGTAAAAATAGAGGTGCTCCCCTCAAGTACTTTTACATCCTGGTGGAGGAGACAAAGACGAAACATCACTGATTTCTATGTAATATAATATATGTAAGAAGGCAGATATTCAGAATGCTGAAAGAGCAGAAGATGAACATTTAAACCACCCAGATAATCTTAGAAAGCATTAAGAGCAGAAATGAGCCAAGACTTGAAGAAAAGGAACTATAAATGTTAAAGAAAAATGTGGAGCCGGCACTTCTGTCAAAAGAAACTGTATGAATAAAAGAATAGAACTATGAAATGATATATTATGTGAAGCACTTTGTATGAAGTTTGTGGTGTAAAAGAGCAAGAAATGAAGCAGGATCTATAAAAAGAGGCCAATTCATGGAAGGGCTTATGTATCATGCTTAAGGATTTAGGCTTAATCTTTTAGGTGACAGGGAGCAATTGAAGAATTTAAGCAGGGAAGTGAGTGACATGGACAAATTTTGATTTTAAAATAGATTTCCATATTAAAGAGACTTGCATGAGTAAGCTAGCTCAGTCATTTATTAATGAGAGCTACTGAGAAGTGTGCTTAAATCTCTGAATTTCAGATTCCTCCTTGCTGAGAGACTTAAATGAGATATATAATAAATCAAAAGATATATGAAATCAACAAATGCACATAATTGCAAGCTGCAGTCAGAATTCAGAAGTGTGAAAATGGCAGCTGCACAGTCCACAAATGAGGAGATGTGCTACTCTAAGTGTCACAACAGATAATCAAGAGAATGTTCCCAGACTGAAATTTGACTGTAGGATGATAAAGAATACTCAAATGAAGAATTCCTTGTAGCAATGGTGGAAGACGAAGTCAGGAATACCATGCTTAGAGGAGAGATTGAGAGAGAGAGAGAAATTAAACCTGATAATAAGGATAATACTGCGATCACAGTTTGGGATAGGAAAAACAGGTTAAGATTCTTGTAAGTTCTAGGGCAAATATCTCAGCATTAAAGAAATAAAAATACAAGCATTTCTTTAATGAGGACTGTGGAACTAAGGTCTTAGGAAATTAATTACTAACTGTAATAATGGCAGATATCCCTAAGGAGAGTTTTTTGTTTGTTTTTAAAGATTTTATTTATTTATTTGACGGAGAGAGCAAGAGAGCACAAGCAGGCAGAGGAGCAGAGGGAGAGGGAGAATCAGGCTCCCCACTGAGCAGGGAACCCAAAGCGGAACTTGATCACAGAATCCTGGGATCATGACCTGAGCCACCCAGACACCCCAAGGAGGGTTTTTTTAAGAAGAGAACAAGAACTGGAGAAGAAGCTGGAGAGAAAAAGAAACTGCCTTCCCCATGCCATAATTTGTTAATTCACTCATTCCACACATATTTGTAATATTCCACACTGACACCACGATGGACTGTAATCACACATCATTTTTCTTTTTTTTTTTTTTTAAGATTTTACTTATTTATTTGACAGAGAGATCACAAGTAGGCAGAGAGGCAGACAGAGAGAGAGGAAAGGAAGCAGGCTCTCTGCTGGGCAGAGAGCCTGATGTGGGGCTCGATCCCAGGACCCTGGGATCATGACCTGAGCTGAAGGCAGAGGCTTTAACCCACTGAGCCACCCAGGTGCCCCCACATCATTTTTCTTCTGAAGTGCAAAATTAACTGAAGAAAAATCATTTGATAAGAACATAAAAACAGAGTTACATATGCAATGAAGATAAAAATAACAGATTTAATAACAGCAATAAAATCCTTGGAATTAAAGAATTCCCTCAGAATGTAATATATTATTTGAAAGATGATGAATAAGTAGGAAATATGTAAATGCAAGTAGAGAAGCATTTTATAAAGAGGTTGTTGCATGGGCTTAATCTTGTACTAGGAGAAACAAGATGAGTTGTCCAGCAGGGGATATGGTTAGAACAGAAAAGATAATTTAAAGAAATATAAAAATATTTAATCACCATCCTAAAAAAAAAAAATGTAGTTGATAGAGTGATTTGGACTATGAATCTGGAAAAAATCTCTCAGCATGAGTTGCAAAAAGAAAAAGACAAAGGTCAAAAAGAAAGAAAAGACAAGAAGGAATCAAACCAGAATTTAAAATATATATGACTCAGACAGTGAGACTAAAACAAGGAGGAAAAAAAAAAGGAAAAATAATTAATCAAGAATTTCTCTTAACTGAAAAAAGACAGGGGTCTTTAATTTCAAATGGCATACAGGAGGTCAAGCAAGATGAGCGTAAACAATTCATTACTGAAAACTATTCCAGAATTTCAAGTAGGAAATAAATAGATGTGAAAGGATTTGAGATTTTGAAAGCAGGTTCTCTATACTGTAACAATAATTAAATTTCAATCAGACATCTCCCTGGATTTCCAGACCAACTATAAATGTTTTAAAATTCAGAAAGAATTTTTTCAGAAAGAATATTTTTGACTAAAAGATATTACCAAACTCTTACTTAAGTCAGAAGACAAAATAAAGATATTCTCTAAAACATAAAGATCGTTGAATTGAATATTCATGTATCCATTCTAAGAAGGTTTTTAATATCAGCTAAAAGAAAAGCCAGTCTACCTTGACTGAAAACTAAGTAAATACTTTATTTCACATAACTGCAAAGTCTAGATATTTCTAGATAAAAAGGAGGATAAAGATAATACATCAGAAAAAAAAATCATTGGAGAAAAAAATTAATTGGAAACAAAGTGGTCATTGCTCCATACTTCATATCCTGTTTGCAAGAACAGTATAAATTTTTGCCCTGATAGTGGGAAGATTCCTAGATATTTTTCTAGAAAAAAATTCTAGGTGCATTACTCATACCCAATCCCTCCCCTGCTCAACCTGCCTCTTGGTTTCGGCCTCTAAAGGAGTCCTTTATTTGGTGTTATCCATGACCACATCTGAGAGGCAATTGGCAAGAATGCCTATTCTGGGAGCTGATTTTCTTCATCATCTCACTTCCTGCAGGGTTGTGTATATGTATCTTCATTTGTGTGTGAGTAGAGCAAGTGTGAATAGAGGATTGATTGCTAAGTGGAAGCTCAAACACCATCTCTTAATCCCAGACACTGGGAAAGCAACTCTCTTAAAGTCAGATATTGTGTTCAGCCATGTTTCCTCATTCTAGAGCTGGAACCTGGAGTTATCTGTTTCCTAGCAACAATTCTCAGTTGTATGTTCACTTCCCTAGCCCTTAATTTAATGACCTCCACTGAGGCATCTGCTTTGGACAATTTGAGACAATGGTTCAGGATGGGGAGGCACAGTTAATCTGCACTTCTCCCTGCTATCTGCGCTTATACCATAAAAATAATTGTCTCCTGTGTCTGCCTGGTAGGATATAATAGGAGATTCATGGAAAGGGCCTGTGGGAATCAGGCTTCTCGCATAACTCAATCTTATTGCCAATTTTTGTTCTGACTTCCTTAACTCTGCTAACACTAACAAGCTTTTTGTTAAATAATTTAGCTTTTTCATCCAAACAGGGCTCCAGGTTATTATATTCTCAGAGGTTGGCCAGAGGAAAAAGTATGAATTTCCTTCCGATGAGTCAGTTTTTAACTCAGATCTCTATCTTTATTACAGGATATTACCAAATCTGTTAGAAGGGGAAAAATTAATAAACCACTCTGACATCCTGAATATCCCCTACCAAATCTCATAATGTACAATCAGGTTAGATACATGGCTTTCCTGCAAAGTGTAATAAGCTTTTTGTCCATCTGTTTGATAACTAGTAATAAGAACTGCAACTTCCCTTACTTGGGATTATTGTGATTCCCACTGCCTCTCAAACTACTTCTTCCTAGGCAATTTCAAGTTTGGAATATGATAAATTTCAGCAACAGTTTAGGGTAAGTACTAACAGCTAGTAACTAGTCTGAAATATGACAGTGGTAACTTTTTTACCCACCAAACCACACTTAGACACATTGTTTGTTGTTGTTTTAATTTACTGTGCCTAACTACCATTTATTCATGGTTGTTTCCTCTTTAATCACAAATTTAACTCAGCCTCCAATTATAGTTTTAGTAAAAGATGTTTTACTTTCTAATATAAATTTGTTATGAACATACAACAATGAACACTTTAGCTTTTCACTTCCATTTGCATTTTAACTTTGTCTAAAAGGCTGCAAAGACAATTTCCAGAGCAGGAAAAGGAGAGACAGATTGAGAGAGAAAAAAAAAAACCACATATTTTATTCCAGATATTTTTGTCCCAGGATAGCCAAAAATAAATCCATTGTTGGATTTAAGTGAAATAAGTCAAGCAGAGAGAGTCAATTATCATATGGTTTCACTTACTTGTGGAGCATAAGGAATAACATGGAGGACACGGGGAGATGGAAAGGAGAAGTGAGTTGCAGGAAATTGGAGAGGGAGATGAAGTATGAGAGACTGTGGACTCTGAGAAACAAACTGAGGGTTTTGGAGGGGATGGGGGTGGGGGGTTGGGTAAGCCTGGTGGTAGGTATTATGGAGGGCATGTATTGTATGGACCACTGGGTGTGGTACATAAACAATGACTCTTGGAACAATGAAAAAATAAAATTAAATTTAAAAAATAAATCCATTGATCAAAACACCCAGAAAATAAACTCTGTAGTCTCTTTATGAAGTGCAAGAGACTGACATGATAATAGTGTCACTCTGTATTAAGACCCTGTTGAGTTCAGTTCCTTTTCCAAACTTTATGTCCAAATACTGCAGGGGCTGCCTCCCCAGCACTTGCTGGTCCTGCCTCAACTGAAGAGTGAAGACACCTAACTGAGGTCCTCTAAGCTAAAACAGAAGGGTATAAATTACTGAGAACACTGTCAACATTTGACTTTCCTAAACCAAGAGATAATTTAGTCTACAAATACAATGCCTATCACTGGAATAAAAGTATCTCTCTCTCTCTCTCTTTTTTTTTAAAGATGCTTCTGATGCTATTCAGTCCTATACTAAGATCACCAGATACTGCAGAAGGGTACATTCTTGTAACGGTTTCTAGATTAACTCTTGTAAACAGTGCTTTCAAATGCTGCAGCTGACATTGAGGTCATTCAGTTAGGTCTGTCAGAGACTCAAACTTGCCCATTTCCTTTAACCATGCTTTTCCAATTTTTATCTCAGTTTAAAATGACTGATGTGATTATGGGTTTGAAGTGAGCACATATTCAAATACTGCTTAATCTCTCTCCTTTATCTGTACCAAAGTTATTTTTTTTTTAATTTTCAGAACATTTATAATAGAAGAAATTGCAAAATGTTTACAAATGAATAAAGAATGACATTAAATATCAATACTATACCAGGGAATCTAAATTAAAATATAAAACCTAAATAATGGGGTGCCTGGGTGGCTTGGTTGGTTAAGCAGCTACTTTGGCTCAGGTCATGATCTTGGGTCCTGAGATCAAGCCCTGCATTGGGCTTCCTGCTCAGCAGAAAGTCTTCTTCTCCTTCTGCCTCCCCATGCACCCCCCAACTCCCAACTCATGCTCTCATGCTCTGCCTCTCACTCACTTTCTCTCTCTCAAATAAACAAAATCTTAGAAAAATAAATAAAACCTAAATACTAACAAAATAGAAAATATATCAGCGTTATGTTTAATATTCAATATATTAAGAGCCATTTAAACTTGGCTTAAATTATTATGAATTCTGAATTATAGACAATCCCCTAGTAACTCATTAGTTACTGAATGACAGCACATATTCTTGGACCACCATAATTACTCAGTCATTATTTATTGAAATGAATTGACCTTGTAACCAAACCTACTTTCTCTATTTGCTAGTTATAAGATATGAATAAAAATTCTCCAGATCTTTTACTAGACCCCTGTTTGTAACAATATTATCTGAGTTTAGCTATAAAATATAATTACTGGGGCACCTGGGTGGCTCAGTGGGTTAAAGCCTCTGCCTTTGGCTCAGGTCATGATCTCAGAGTCCTGGGGTCGAGCCCTGCATCGGGCTCTCCACTCAGCGGGGAGCCTGCTTCCCTTCCTCTCTCTCTCTGCCTGCCTCTCTGCCTACTTGTGATCTCTGTCAAATAAATAAAGTCTTTAAAAAAAAATATATATATATATAATTACTAAAAATGTGTACCAATTTCAAATCTGACCCATTAAAATCTTCCCGTACTGTCATTCTTTCCCTTTCCACGGTGATTTTGAAGCCAAGTGTTGATGATGTTGGAGTAAAACAGGAGAAGGACCCTGGGTCCCTGAATCTACATTTGGAGAATAGGCTTCCAATCAGGACCATTTGCTTGAGACAGCTACATGAGTGAGTCATGTTGTTTTCATCATTTTAAGTCACTAACTATTTTGGACACTTACAGCATATATTGTCACCTTACCTAAGTCAGATCTTATTAAAAGAAGGAAGGAAGGAAGGAAGGAAAGAAGGAAGGAAGGAAGGAAAGAAAGAAAGAAAGAAAGAAAGAAAGAAAGAAAGAAAGAAAGAAAGAAAGAAAGAAAGAAAGAAAGAAAGAAACCTTGTTCCTTTTTAAGAAAAGGAATCAGTGATATCACCCTTTAGAGACAAAAAACACTTCACTGTCAGCCCTTAGAAGTATATGGCACTCTGTGAGTGATGAAAGCTCCTATAGCTCTTTTTATTTATCTTTACAAAATCCCTATCCTAAATACCCAAAAGTATTCTGGGGCTCCTGGGTGGCTCAGTCAGTTAAGCATTTGCCTTCAGCTCAGGTCATGACTCCAAGGTCCTAGAATCAAGCCCCACATCAGGCTCTCTGCTCAGTGGAGAGTCTGTTTCTCTCTCTCTCTCTGCTAGTCCACCTGCTTGTACTCTTTCCCTCTCTTTCCCTGTGTCAAATAAGTGAATAAAATCTTTTAAAAAAAATACCTAAAAGGGTTCTTTTGGGTCTGGGGTATATATTAGTTTCCTATGGCTACTATAACAGTACCAGAAACTGGGTAGCTTAAAACAAGACATTATTCTCTCATAGATCTGGAGGCTAGAGGTCCAGATAGCAGTCTCAGCTCCCCCTTAAATCTCAAGAATCCTTCCTGCCTCTTTTAGCTTCTGGTGGCTGATGGCAATCCTTGGTTTTCTGTGATTTTATGTCCAAACTTCCTCTTCTTATAAGGACAATAGTCATATTGGACTCAGGGCTTACCCTAATTCATCTCAATCTCATCTAACTTGATCACACTTGCAAAAACCTTATTTCCAAAGAAGGTTACTTTCTAAGGTTCCTGATGGGCATGAATTCTGAAGAAACACCATCAACCCAATATAGTGTGGGAGGGAATAAGAGATTAGAGGGAGAGAGAGGTCCACTGTAGCATAAGGATGTGCATAACAGTCAGAGTAAATTTCCCTACATAAATAGTATCATCAGAGCTATTTCCTAAAATTTGCAAATGTAAATGAAGGGTATACATTGAGACAGAGAGAGCACCAAGAGTGGCCAGTACTACAGCTGACAATGACTTTATCATATTGCATTTTTAAAAAAATTTTTCAGGGTCTAGATTGTAGTTCTCAACAAATTGATTTTGAGTCTGATTTTTAAATTGTTATTCATATTAGATTCGATTTTTGGAAGCTAATCTTATTTTTATTAACTCACAATACTACCATTCCATTAGTTTATACTTTCATGAAATTATATAATAACATCATTTATAAGTTCAAAATAAAAAATAAATGGCCAAAAATACACAATGCCATGCAAAATTTCATTTCAAGATGACTAAGCATAAAATTTAAAGTTGCTTATTAAACTTGAAAATGAGAGATCAAAATACATACACATCACTTTCTCATTTTCCTAACATCCCCTTTCTTCTGTTCAATGAATAAATATGTACATCATCCCTTTCATCAATCTTATTCCAAGAATTGACATGATTTTGAGTGAACTAAAATAAAAAAAAAAAAAATGAAATCTGCCGGTGTCAAAAAAGATACTATAAGGGGCGCCTGGGTGGCTCAGTGGATTAAGCTGCTGCCTTTGGCTCAGGTCATGATCTCAGGGTCCTGGGATCGAGCCCCGCATCGGGCTCTCTGCTCTGCAGGGAGCCTGCTTCCTCCTCTCTCTCTGCCTGCCTCTCTGCCTACTTGTGATCTCTCTCTGTCAAATAAATAAATAAAATCTTTAAAAAAATACTATAAAAAAGGATATTATAAATTTATTCTATAAATACTATGTCAGTCAGTATACACTATGCCCCACACGTTGGGCTAGGCACCTAGGATATAATATGATAAATTGTCCAGATATACTTGAAGGCTTCCTGTCTTCTTCCATGACTTGCCACACCCTGTATACAGATGGGCCTTTGATTACACCTAAAACTTTCAACAAGTGGAGCGTGTTAGCTTTCCCAAGATACACATTTAAACCAGAATTTTATGCTAACATGCAAAGTGAAAGTCTTGAGCTTGCTTCATTTTCTACTTCAATTTTATGATACTTGATTAGCTTTTTCAGATAGTTATAATAGTAAATTGGATATAATTGAGTGTTTTGAAACCTAAGCCAGCATTAAAATGAAGACTAAATTATTCTGATTCTTTCTTCCTAAAAATATGTAAGTTAAACTCTCAAATTTGAGAAGGATACTAATTCTATTTCTGATTTGTACAGATGGGTTTGCATGAATTATTGTCTGTAACAATTTTTCTTAAGTCAGAAACTAATCACAATTTAAAAAGGGATTATCAATTAAAACCAAATCCAGACTTAGGTAAGGAGAAAAGGCTATTGCAATAAGGGGGAAGCAGCCTATGACAGTAGAGAAAAATACTCTGAACTTAAAACATCTATAAACTTCTCAAAGGTCAGGCAGAAATGAATTTTATTTATAGGAATGAGTAAACAAGACTAGAAAGAACCCATTGTGTGAAAGTGGGATAAAACAGGTAGTGTGCTCAGGAATGTTCTTCTGTGAGGTGAGCTGATTCTCAGGAGGCACTCTTAAAAGAAGGACCAAAGTTCAGGGGCCAAGCAAAAACTTTCTAAATGTGGGTCAAGTCAGGTAGTATAGTTTAACTATTCATTTATGAGCCGAAGAATAGGAGTTTGGAGGGTCTATGTCTAGCCTTGTCAATACATAAGCAAGAAGGCTATCCATGAATCTTTTATCTAAGTTAAATGCTGGTAATTATTTGCAGTAGAGCATTTCCTAGAACACAAAGTGGGGAGGGGAGGAGGAAGGGTGTTGCCAGAAGCACAAGGCTCAGGTAACATTCAACATTCTCAGAGGTATTTAGGCCATATACCCTTAACCCTTATTCATTAGATGTGTGAACTAAGTCATGTATTTCAGAAGGTATACTGCATTCCATGTAACTAATGCACAAGCAATTATTAAATAACATATGATTAAAAAATGGAAAACTTTATTAGTTTACTTTTTCTTCTACAAGTTGCAAACACAGAAACACAAGCATCTTGTCCACAAAATCAGCGTGTAAATCAGGCAGGTAGGCATAATGCCTTCCTTAAGAAATAATACTCTTAATAGGAAATCTATTAAGTAAAAAGTCTTTCTTCTACCTTAAATTTTAGATTCTTTGTCAGTTGGTTAGAAATAATTTTATATGCTCTGTGATTAAAACTACTTCCCAAAAAGCACATGAATTATAGCACATAAATGAGTTGCAATTTAATAGTCCTATTTAATCTTTTGAATCTCATATTACTTTTTCCATGAACATGATTTGCTGAAAAGGAGTCACTTACATCTTATAGGAGGGTTATATTTAATACATATTAACAAGTATTTAGTATGTACTTTTTCTCCATGTTAAGAGGAAGAAATGTTATATTTTTTCTACAGTCTTAATATGAGTCATATAACAGTTATCTTAATGAGCAGTTCATTAGAAATTGCACAAATTTTAATATATAACTTAACCATTGAAAAAAGAGATGGAAATTAAGGCTAAAGAAGAATTAAATCAGATTAAACTGGAAGCCAAGGAAGTACACAAAAGTAAGTGGAAGAGTGGTGATTTAGCTACATACTACTCTGCCTTAGGAAAAATTCATGAAATGGGTATTTCATGATTATGATGTTTTTTTTCTATGTACTCAGAGTTGTAAAAAGCATATGAGAAGCTATTTTCCTTAGACACAAGATTAACTAGACCAAACATAAAAAAGATGCTTACTTCCTTATACTCCTGCATGTATAATAAATGCTCACTGGAGATTTAATAGCAGTAAGAGTGAGAGAGGTGTTTTGCCAAATAGGGTTTGAGAAAGCTTGTGGGAATAAATCTACCTGTGTCATGGCTAAAAGAAAAGCCTCTATAAATTCTTCACCCTCTGGACATCTGGACCAACCAATGAAGAACTGTTGCAGTAACTATTTTCCCAAATGCATAGTATGTGAGAAGGAAAAAAAAGTATTCCAAATACAAGAGTCAACACTTTAAATAAAGATCACAAATAAAACAGCTGGAGGGGGGAGTAAAAAGAATAATTAGAACTGCATTGTCCATCTGGAAAAAGCCTAACTATCCTTCTGGTCATAACTAAAGGCTCTCTGAAGTCTACCCTATTGTCCCTAGCACTCCTTGTTTCTCCCTTGCATGTGTGCTTAATTTATATAGTGTTTAGTAGTTCTCCTTTATCTAAGAGATGAAAAAGAATGGACGTAATGAAATAAGTAACTAAAAGCAAGATATGTAGAATATATTTTTTGAACATGGCAAAATAAAACTAAATCTTGCTATATCATCCTGCTCTTTTATTATTTAACAAGTGAAGTTAATATTTGATCTATGTTTCTAGCATAAATTCTTATTTTTTAGCATAACTATGATAACATTCTAACCAAGTAATCTATATATTATTTTACAAGGTATACACACCTGAAACTTAATGCAATTGCTGCTATTCCTTTTTTCTTTATGATGTGCAGAAATGGTTAAACATTACGCTTCGGAAAAAAAAAACTTTAAAAACTGAGCATTTCATGCAAAAGGGGAAAAAATATGAAAGCTCATATATCCTGAGCCAAAAGTAAACTATACCAGGTTTTGTGATATCTCTGTGCCATATTTTGGCATATGCCCTTTCAGGCCTACAATATAAGAAATTAAGAAGCTTAATGATTTCAACCAGCTCACAAATAAAAGAGTCACTTCAGCAACTGCTTATATTTTCTACATTCCTTTTGGAGTGCCTGACTTAATTTAATATAGGGGATCCCTGATCAAAGTCAAACTGTAATAATAACCTCAGCTTTGGAAAGCCTGATATGGTTTACTGAATATAAGATCTTGAATCTGTGTAGATTTCTAAACACGAAGTTGTGAATAAAAATTTTCATTAAATAATTATATAAAACAATTACTACCAGTAAAATGGGAAGAAGAAGATTAAAACCCTAAATTTTAGGATCAAGTAAAAACAGAAATCAGGAACCACACATTCTCCTAGGGATCCCTGTGAAACAACTTTAGGCACATCCGTAATTGCAGTTTCTAGTTCATTTTGAGAAAAAAATATATTATTTTAACGATCTTGACCTTGGGATGACATGCTACTTAGTTGCTTTTCAGAAATCTGCAGCAAAACAATAGAGCATGAGGGTTCATTGGTGTTTTATTTACCCATTTTTACTTTACTTGATTCCTTAAAGATTTATTTTAAATGAGAGAGTGTGTGTGAGTGAGTGGGGGGAGAGGCAAAGGGAGAGGGAGAGAGAGAATCTCAAGCAGATTCCCCACTGAGCACAGAGCCTGACAACGTGAGGCTCAAACCCAGGACCCATGAGCTCGTGACCTGAGTGGAAATCACGAGCGGGACACTAAACTGACTGAGCCACCCAGGTGCCCTATCCATATATACTTTAAGTACAGAAAACAAATGTGCAGACTGTGTATTTATACATACTAAAAATACATATGACAGAGGAGTGAAATAATGGTATTTTACTTCCAGAGTTTTAAATTGTAAGAAAGATAAACATTTAGATAAAGATTTTCTTCAGTTTTGGAGCACTGATTATGCTTTTAAAACTTATTTTTTGTATTATCTGACCATCATTTGAAAGTATAAAGATATGCTAAAGAGCAATGAAACTTTCTATTAAGAATTCAAATGTTGGGGCACCTGGGTGGCTCAGTGGGTTAAGCCTCTGCCTTCAGCTCAGGTCATGATCCCAGGGTCCTGGGATCGAGCCCCACATCGGGCTTTCTGCTCAGCGGGGAGCCTGCTTCCTCCTCTCTCTCTGCCTGCCTCTCTGCCTACTTGAGATCTCTGTCTGTCAAATAAATAAATAAAATCTTTACAAAAAAAAAAAAAGAATTCAAATGTTGCAGCACTTGGGTGGCTCAGCTGATTAAGCATCCAACTCTTGGTTTGGGTTAAGATCATGATCTCAAGGTCATGGGATCAAGTCCCTGCATGGGCTCCACCCTCAGAGAGGAATCAGCTTGCCCCTCTCCCTCTGCTCCTCACCCACTTTCACTCTCTCTTGGGTGTGCACACTCTCTCTTCCTCTAAAATAAATAAATAAATCTTTAAAAAAATTTTCAAATGTTTTATTTGTGTTACAAAATCAAGTACCACTTTGAAAATGCAAGATGTTTTCCTGTAAAAATGCTTATGTCTATACATATCTAGAAAAAAAATATTGCCAAGAAAGTTTGTGTTTTTATATTTTTGGTATAAATTTAGATCTATCTGTAGCAACTATATGTATTCTGCAATATAGACATGAGTTCGTATTTGAATAATCATTGCCTTAAAACACTTTACAGATTAAAATTTCTGTAACTTTTGTTACAACGTTAGTCTGTGAAGTTGAAAGAGTTTCCCAGAAGACCAGATGTGTATTTAGGGTTTTATATCCACATAATTTGTATAAAATTTGGCTTAAAATATGTTTTTTTCCTCTCCTTCTGAGGGAAAAAGCTTAAACATAATGTCCTCCACAAAAACATAATCTACTAAAACACTGTGGAGTTGCTTTGGAATTTTAATAATCTTTTGGAGCAACCAGACTTATTTAGCAATCTCTAATAGGAAGGTGCTTTCATTAATTATTTTAATTAGTCATATCCCATTCTTTGAATAGAAAGGTGGATATGGATAATCAGTAGGAAGGAAAGAATAATTAGGGTGGTAGAATATTCCCACCTCAAAACCTGAGGTTTAAGAAATAAACCTTTGGGGGCACCTGGGTGGCTCAGTGGGTTAAGCCTCTGCCTTCAGCTTAGGTCATGATCTCAGGGTCCTGGGATCAAGCCCCGCATTGTGCTTTCTGCTCAGCAGGGAGCCTGCTTCCCCCTCCCACTCCGTCTGCCTCTCTGCCTACTTGTGATCTCTCTCTCTCTCTCTCTCTGTGTCAAATAAATTTTTTAAAAAATCTTTAAAAAAAAAAAGAAAGAAACCTTTGCTGGGTAGACAAAGATTTATCAGACATGTCATAAAAAAGCATCAAGAGAAAAAAATTAAAAATAGAACTTTATCAAAATTAAAATTTTCAGTTAATTAAAGAATAACATTAAGAAATAAAGGGACGGGGGTGCCTGGGTGCTCAGGAGGTTGAGTGTCCAACTCTTGGTTTCCGCTCAGGTCATGTACTCAGGGTCAAGAGATCAAGCCCTGTGTCTGGCTCTGTGTGCAGCCGGGAGTCTGCTTGAGATTTTGTCTCTCCCTCTCCCTTTGCTCCTCTCCCCACTTGATTATGTACATATTCTCTCTCTCTCTAAAATAAACAAATAAATCCTAAAAAAAAAAAAAAGAAAGAAAGAAAAGAAAAGAAAGAGAGAGAGAAAGAAAGAAAAGAAGAGAAAAAGAAAAGAAAATGAAGAGACAAGCCACAGTAAGAGGAAAAAAAAAAAAACTATTTGCCTTATACATATCTGAATATATATCCACCATAGATAAAAGACTCTTAAAGATCAACTATGAAAACGACAGCAAAAAATATGATAAATATGGGCAAAAATTTGGACTAACGCTTCATAAAATCAATGACTAATAAGCACATGAAAAAGCTCTCAACATCTTTGAGCATCAGAATAATGCAAACTGAAATTACAATGAGCTAGAATGCGTAAAGTTAAAAAGTGTACCAGAATGTTGGTAAAGTTGTTGAGCAACTGGAACTCTCACACACTGCTGGTAAGAATATTCTCCAAATATTTTGGAAAATTGTTTGTCATTTCTTAACAGTATTACAAAATAACATACTGTTACTACATAAAAACATGGCAAGCATACTTTGTGTGTGGGGGGGTGTACACCTTATGAGCCAGAAAAGTCACTATTAGACTATGTATCCAAGAACATTGAAAATATAGTTCTCAAAATCATTCATATGAGGATTTTTACACCTCACTAGTTCATAATAGCCAAAAACTTGAAACACCCTTAACATTCCTTAACAAACAACTTGTATATTCAAACAATGCATTAATACTCAGCTATAAAAAAAAAATAAATAAACTACTGGTATTCAAAACAACATAGATAAAGCTTTAAAAAAATATTAACCTAAGGGGGGCACCTGGGTGGCTCAGTTGGTTAAGTGTCAGAATCTTAATTTCCACTCAGGCCATGATCTCAGGGTAGTGATGTTCAGCCCTGCATCAGGCTCCATGTTCAGTGGGGCGTCGGAGACTGGCTCAGATTCTCTCCCTGTCCTTCTGCCCCTCCCCCTACTATGTGTTCTTTCTCTCTCTCTCAAATAAATAAATCTTAAAAAAAGATGATACATATAATATATGATGTTTTCATTTAACTTACCTAAATTACCCATTTATTATTATAAAAGTAACAAGTAACCATAGTGAAACAGATTGTTTTGAAGTAAATAGTATACAGTGAAGTAAATTAACCTCTCTCCTGCCCACAAAGCTAATTCCATTCTTCTCTTTTTTTTTCTTTTCTTTTTTTTTTAATTTGTTTATTTTCAGTGTAACAGTGTTCATTGTTTTTGCACCACACCCAGTGCTCCATGCAGTACGTGCCCTCCCTATTACCCACCACCTGGTTCCTCAACCTCCCACCTCCCCCCCCCCCCGCCCCTTCAAAACCCTCTGGTTGTTTCTCAGAGTCCATAGTCTCTCATGGTTCATCTCCCCTTCCAGTTTCCCTCAACTCCCTCTCCTCTCCATCTCCCCATGTCCTCCGTGTTTTGTTATGCTCCACAAATAAGTGAGACCATATGATACTTGACTCTCTCTGCTTGACTTATTTCGCTCAGCATAATCTCTTCCAGTCCCATCCATGTTGATACAAAAGTTGGGTATTCATCCTTTCTGATGGAGGCATAATACTCCATTGTGTATATGTACCACATCTTCTTTATCCATTCATCCATTGAAGGGCATCTTGGTTCTTTCCACAGTTTGGAGACCGTGGCCATTGCTGCAATAAACATTGGGGTACAGATGGCTCTTCTTTTCACTACATCTGTATCTTTGGGGTAAATACCCAGTAGTGCAATTGCAGGGTCATAGGGAAGCTCTATTCTTAATTTCTTGAGGAATCTCCACACTGTTCTCCAAAGTGGCTGCATTCTTCTCTTTGTCACTAATTACTAATGCTAAATAGAAAATACTAAAGATTTTATTTTTACTAGAAAACTAAAGTATATCACAATTGGATTTCTGAGTACTTGCATGCCTGTATTTTTTTTTCCCTATTCCTACATTTAAGTCTGGATTTAAAATTATTTCCCATGTGCATTAGAAGGAACAATTTCATTGTTCTCTAGAATATATATTATTGCTAGTTAGAAGGATGATAACAATTTGCCCCTTGCCTACTAAAAGTAACCATATCATTTTCCCTCTTTTGGGGGAATACTTTCTCCTTTTAATTGAAAATTAAAACTGCAGCAAAAGTGATTAGCTTTGTTTCTTATTTATTTTGTACTCCTGGATCCTTTCATTCTGAAGATTCCAAGTGCTCAGGTCTGGGGAAATTTAGCCTATTAGTTCTTTATTTACCTACTCCATTCTTTCTGGCACTTTCATGAGATGGAGCTGGAAATTCAGTAAGTATTCTCTTTGAGTTTTATATTTCTTTTATGCATATATCCTTTAATAATAAAAATAGCTATAAAAGAATTTATACTGATTAAGTATTTGCTAAATGCCAGGCACCTTAAATTCCTTTGATGACTTATTTCATTCAATCCAGCTATCCATCTTTTAAGGTAAATATTATATTTAATCCCATTGCAGCAGATCAGAAACCAGAATATACTTAAGGTCAAGTTAGTTATCTAAGGTCACTCAATTCAAAAAATTATAGTGACCAAAAGGTGAAATAGATGGATTGTATGCTTAATTACTACTCTTCTTTTCTCTTCATATAAATGTACATATTCCCCAAACTTTATTTTCTAATTATCAAATTTAGTCATTACCCCATCTATTCTTTTTTTAAAAATTTTATACAATTTATTGTTTGGTTTTATTAGGGGGAATTTACTTTTTGTATGATATGAGTCAGCAATAAGGATTTAACATTTTTATATGGATATTTAAATGTTCCAGAAAGTGTATTGAAAAGACACTTCAATGTTACCTTTTCTATAATTTAGCTGACCATGTAAGTCTATGGGCCTGTTTCTGGATACTCCACTGACATATTTATATACTATTGATTTTTAAATATTCTTACATAAATATATATTTACACATTGTTTTTTTTTTCTTCTCAGTATAACAGAATTCATTGTTTATGCACTATACCCAGTGCTCCATGCAATACGTGCCCTCCATAATACCCACCACCTGGCTCCCCCAACCTCCCACTCCCCGCTGCTTCAAAACCCTTAGATTGTTTTTCAGAGTCCATATCTCTCATGGTTCATCTCCCCTTCCAATTTCCCTCAACTCCCTTCTCCTCTCCATTTCCCCATGTCCTCTATGTTATTTGTTATGCTCCACAAATAAGTGAAACCATATGATAATTGACTCTCTCTGCTTGACTTATTTCACTCAGCATAATCTCTTCCAGTCCCGTCCATGTTGATACAAAAGTTGGGTATTCATCCTTTCTGGTGGAGGCATAATACTTCATAGTGTATATAGACTACATCTTCCTTATCCATTCGTCCGTTGAAGGGCATCTTGGTTCTTTCCACAGTTTGGTGACTGTGGCCATTGCTGCTATAAACATTGGGGTACAGATGGCCCTTCTTTTCACTACATCTATATGTTTGGGATAAATACCCAGTAGTGAAATTGAAGGGTCATAGGGAAGCTCTATTTTTAATTTCTTTTTTTTTTTTTAAGATTTTATTTATTTATTTGACAGGCAGAGATCACAGATAGGCAGAGAGACAGGCAGACAGGAAGAGAAGCAGGCTCCCTGCTGAGCAGAGAGGCAGATGCGATGTGGGGCTCCATCCCAGAACCCTGGGATCATGATCTGAGCCGAAGGCAGAGGCTTTAACCCACTGAGCCACCCAGGCGCCCCTCTATTTTTAGTTTCTTAAGGAATCTCCACACTGTTTTCCAAAGTGACTGTATTAACTTGCATTCCCACCAACAGTGTAAGAGGGTTCCCCTTTCTCCACATCCTCTCTAACACATGTTGTTTCCTGTCTTGCTAATTTCGGCCATTCTAACTGGTATAAGATGGTATCTCAATGTTACCCAATCTATTCTTAAGCAGCATTTCTATTAAAATATATTGTTCCATTTTTCATTATTGATACATAATTTATATAAAGTAAAATGTAAAGATCTTAGTGCACGATTTGATGAGATATGATAAATGTGTATGCCCATGTAGCCAACAGCCCCTTCAAAATATAGAACATTTCTATTACCCCAAAGATTTCTGTCATGCCTCTTTCCAGTCAGTACCACCATCACCCCCACAACCTCTCACCCACCAAAGGCAACAATTGTTCTAATTTCTCTCACCATAGATCACCTTTGTCTGGTCTTAATCTTTATATAACTAGTCATATGCTACACACTCTTTGCCTGGCTTCTCTCAATCAACTCTACTTCTTTGAGATTTTTTCCTTGGCTTCATGCATCAACAATTCATTTCTTTTTATTATTATGTAGTATTCACTTGTACAAATAGAAAATTTGTTTTTATGCTCTTGTTGTGAGAACTCTGTTTCTGCCCATTATGAATAATGTTGCTAGGAAATTCTTGAACAATTCCTTTGTAGATATATGCCTTCCTTTGTCTTTGGTGAATACCTTGGAGTAGAATTTCTAGGTCATGTTGTAGGTAAAAATTTTACAATATAAGAAACTGACAAATTTCCAATTTCTTCCCTCCTTTTTTAAAAAGTGTAATATTTTATAGTATCTGTCTAACGATCCTTTACATGTAACCAGTAGATAAGAGCCAGAGAAAACTATTGACTTGGATAACAAAGCTAACTTCAGTATTATCCTGGTTAATGGTTAGCAGCTGTCTTCTGGGACTAGTTAGCATAAATAATCTCATCATAGCCAATTTCAAGCTACCAACATAGCATTAGCCAACTCCCAAAATTCCTAAAAATTTCCCAATCAGTTCTTCCAATAGAAGTTAATTTCAATATCCACTTGTACCTATCAGGTTATCTTAGGCAACAGGAAAAATAAAGCTAGACGACTCACTATGTAGCCTCACTCCTTCCCAAATCTGTGGGTATGGAGTAGATAAATAATAATGTTTATTTAGTGCTAACTAATATGGCAAGTAACATGCTAAATGCTTCAGGTCCAATATCTCTATAAATCATTTAATACCTATAATGAAGCTAAGTACACTTTTATTGATGAAGAAACCGAGGCATGGTTAAGTGAAATGCTTTCCTAAAGTCCTACACCTAATAACTCATAGAGCCATAGAGCTAGCATTTCAACCCAGGCATACTAGCTGACCTTTGTTTTAATACAGAGTTGCCATTCTTCTAGAGACAACACAAGATTCTGTTTGGTCATTGAACTGCTTGTTAACTAAAACCCTGATTAACTGATATTTGATAGATACTTGATAATGTAAATTGTTAAATTACATTTTATACAGACTTTACAAATCCGCCTAATATTTCATTAGTGAAAAAACTCAAGACATAATTATATACAAAGACAAATCTGAAATCTAGAATCAAGCTATCATGAGAAAAGAATGGCTTTATATTGCATTCAAAACCAATTCAAGTTAAATTACCATTACCTTAAGTCAGTTCTAAAAATGTTCTGGAAAACTGGGTAAAAGATGTATTTGCTTATTCATAAGATTCTACATATATAACAAATTGATTCTGCTTTGAAATATATATATATGTACATATATATATATAATTTTACATATCTATAAAACAACTTCACTATAGAATAAAAACTATGTCTCAAGTTCACCAACGTTCAGCTCGTGGAAAAAACCGAAATGTCAGCTGTCCTCAGCAAAAACTGATCCCTGAATGTCAAAGCCCCAAGCAAGACTGACAAGCAGGCTAGATAAAGCCGCAGGGGAGCCGTTAGCCTTGTTAAAAGCCTGAATGCCCCCAAGGTACTTGTAGTTAGGAGATACCCTTCTGACCTGTCTTGCTTTGAGCCAGGCAGCTTAGAAGATTCCAGGCGGTCTGGGACAGGCGAGGCTTCAAGAAGGACCGGAAGAAAGGATTTTAAAAGAGGATTTAGGGCCTACGGTGGCCAACGAGGGACACGCAGAGACGACTGCTGCAAGACTAAGCGACTCGCGCAGCCGATACGCGGGCCTCATAAGTTGTGGCTGCCGAAACGGTCCCTGGCCACAGCAGACAATGCCGCAAAGGACGGCGGCTCCGGATCTTAGGCAGGTCGTTCCAGCTTGCAAGCCCATGATGTACAGCTTCCTGGAGGAGAAGGACCTCGACGTCGTCTATAAAAGATATGCCAGCCTCTACTGCTGCGCCATGGAGAGCATGGACCATGAACTTGTCCTGCCGGAGCTGATGAGCCGAGGTGTGAAGCTGCTGGACTCATACTTCCGCACCGTGTGCGAGATGGACTTCGGCTTTAACCTGGAGAAGGCCAGCTTCCTTCGGTATGAGATTTTGATGGGGGGATGAAATCCAGGACAGCTTCAGAGTGCCTGTGCTGAAGGCCAAGAGGCAGGCTGACCTGCTGCAGGAGAGGAGCGCTCTTGCTGGAGATGGCTGGTGTAGCCGCTGCTCGGCCTTTGGAGACCCGGGGAGCTGGAGGACAGGCGGGACTTGAGTGGCTGCTTCTCTTACATGTTTCTCCGAGGACCCGGCTGCCCCTCTTCTGCGGCCTCACATTCTCTCGCAGTGAGCTCTGGGCTCGTGACCCTCAAACATTACCTCCCTCCACTGCCTGCTTCTGTTTGCCCCTTTCCCACTCAAGATTTTAGGAGCAAGGAGGCAAGAAATTATGGCCAAACAGCTGATGTTTGGTTTTCATTTCCTGCCTTTGCAGAACTAGTGTCATTCCAAACTTCGTCCCCTCCCTGAAAGCTGTAAATATATAAGTATGTCAGGTTGAAGGAAAAAGTCCGGGTGCTTTCTCCCTGCCCCAGATCTTATCTCCATGTCTCCATCACCCAGTAGCTCAGGCATCATCTGCCTGGCAGGGAACTACTGTGTAGTAAAGGGAATTCCCTTCACCACATCTGCCTCTCCCACTTTTTTTTTTTTTTTTCTTATTTTGTTACTTTGTGGGATTTGGGGAAGACTGGGCCCTGTCCCTCTTTCACTGCATGTTCTGGGTGAGGCGGGAGTTTTGGGGATGGAGTGGGAGAGTGTCTGACTTTGTTTCCTTCCCTCTGAAATAAAAGGAAAAAGTTCTTTGGGGGGAATAAAGTTATTCTGTAAAGAGTATCAGGGGCTCCTGGGTGGCTCAGTGGGGTAAAGCCTCTGCGGCACGGGTCATGATCCCAGGGTCCTGGGATCCAGCCCCACATTGGGCTCTCTGCTCAGCAGGAGGCCTGCTTCCTCCTCTCTCTCTGCCTGCCTCTCTGCCCGCTTGTGATCTCTGTCTGTCAAATAAATAAATAAATCTTTCAAAAAAAAAAAGAGAGTGAGTATCAGATGGGAGTGCCATCAGGATTTCTCTGAATTCTTCATAATAATCTAGATCTCCTAAAGCTAAAATCTGAGATTCTTTCTGTTTATCATTATACTGATGAAAGTGAATTCAGACTATGCAAAGTTGTGCCTCTGGATTAAGTATTGCTTCACCATTTTGCTTTCACTTTTCTACCTTCTTATACTTTCAGTAACTGTCTCCAAATATTTTCTGAAGTCAGAGCCTTGCATTTCTTACACGCAAAAACAGTACTTTTCTTATTTTAAAGTCTAACTCCTGTCACAATGTCAGCACATTGTAAGAAGTACAATATTAATTAATGTTGTTTTTTTTTTTCCGTATTGGACGAGGCTTTCTTCCTCTCATTTAGAAGACATATGCCCTTCCTATCCAAAATTGGATTTGCTGTATATCTAGTCTTTTTTTTGCTTTATTTTTTATTTTGTTAGGAGTATAATGTGGTTGTGGATGAATAAAATATGCAGTTTGATTGATTAGAATTTTAATCTTGGCTCTTCCACTTCTCATCTAACTTTAAACAAATTATTTAAATGCTTTTAACTTCACATTCCTCTGTATAAAATGGGATATTGATACCCATTTCATAAGCTTGCTTTTGTGTTGTAATGTATACGTAAAATGATCAACACAATGCCAGGAACACAATATAAGTAACATAAGTTATAACATAAATTACACAAGTAACATGATTTATTAATTTTTACCTTCCAGTTTGTTTTCCAAAATAAATTATTTAAATTATAGCTTATAATAAGTTATCTCCTCAGTGTTCTCATAACGATAGTACAGATATTTACTTAGCTCTTATTTTATTTATGTAGTGTGGCCTCCCGAGTTCAGGACATAAATTAACTAATTAAAACACTACGTTACGTTAAGCTAGAACATAGTGAACATTCAGTTCCATATAGCCAGTTTTATATTCCCTATTTTTCCTCAATTTAACTTCTTTTTTTTTTTTTTAAGATTTTATTTATTTATTTGACAGACAGAGATCACAAGTAGGCAGAGAAGCAGGCAGAGAGAGAGGAGGAAGCAGGCTCCCTGCTGAGCCTGATGCCGGGCTCAATCCCAGGACCCTGGGATCATGACCTGAGCCGAAGGCAGAGGCCTTAACCCACTGAGCCACCCAGGCGCCCCTAAACTTCTTCTTAACTATAGTTACATTTTTGCAACCATGCCCAAACCTCATAATTTCCCATTTCCACCCCTAGCTTTTCTATTCTTCTGAACCCCCTTGATATTTTTCAAGGGCCATCTCTCTATTTTAAGTTTTAAGTTAAATTAGTTCCGTAATAAATTAGATATAGGTTAAAAAAATGTCAAATAGAAGTTTGGACAATGATACAGTGAATGCTTTTGATAAAGACAACTGAAGTGTATGGTTTTCATCTCCAAATATTTGCCCTAATACTTCAGAAAACTAAATTAGTGATAAGAAAATGTACTACATTGTAAGAGTAAAATAGGAAATTAATAGTGCTTATCTGAGGCGGATTGGGTGGGAAAAGCCTCGCAGAGGAGTTCATAGTTAGCCTGAGGATATGTAATGAAGATACGAGAGAGAAGGCAAAGGACCCAATTCAAGTGGACTAAAGCACATGAATAGAAAAATGGAGCCATGAAAACAGGAAAGAAACTTGGTATGTTGAAAACACTAAAGGTGTCAAAAGGAGTGATGGGTAGTCCTAGGAAAGTAGAAGGAGACAGGTTTGGGGATAAATTATGAAGAGTATTCCTCAGGACTGTCCTAAGGAGGTTGCCCTATATTTTGCCAGGAAACAAAAGCCAAAGGGTTTTCAAGTAGTCTTTCTTTCTTTCTTTCTTTTTTTTTTTTTTTCAAAATAACTAGTTTACTATAAAAGCACAGATGTTTCTAAAACGAAAGTAAATGAATCTGACATAATCATTTTTAACACTTTAGCATATAAGTATAGTAGGTATGAATCAGAGTCCAAAATCTCTAGTATGGTAAGAAATGTAACTTTATTTTCCAATAAGCCAAAATGACTTCTCTTATTATGCTCCATTCTACCAAAATGACAGGAATTTAATTACAGTCATTTGAATTTTAAACCCTTCTTGGAATGATGACCAGTCTCTAAAATTTTAGAAGATAATTAAAGGGAGGGGCAATTTGATCCTCTACCACTACTTTATAAAGAACTTCTCGGTCTCCAGTCAAGCCTGGAACCCTTGTACCATATCCTTTTATCTTCCTGAATTTCTGCCTTTAGTCCTTACTAAGATTATAATTTAAAATGTAACAATGTAGGGCGCCTGGGTGGCTCAGTGGGTTAAGCCACTGCCTTCGGCTCAGGTCATGATCTCAGGGTCCTGGGATCGAGTCCCGCATCGGGCTCTCTGCTCAGAAGGGAGCCTGCTTCCCCTTCTTTCTCTCTGCCTGCCTCTCTGTCTACTTGTGATCTCTCTCTGTCAAATAAATAAATAAAATCTTTAAAAAAAAAATCTTTAAAAAAAAATAAAAATAAAATGTAACAATGTAAATGTGCAGTATCTTCACTATCCCTATGGAATATAAGCTCCCTGAGGTCTGGAGAAGAATCTGTCTGTCCATCACTCTGCTCTTGTACTTAGTGCCAGTCATGGAGAGTTTTAATTGTTGCATACATTTTAAAAGAATTAATAAATGAATTAAATAATACCCCAGTGGTCAAACCTTAAGCAAATTCCAGATCAGTGGGAGATGATTTCAGGACAGAAATACGTAATTACCATCTACTGACTTTGCATTTCAAAAAAATGTGTTTGACCCGTTTATTTGGTGAAATTTTATTGAAAAGATAGCTTTTCTTAGAAACCGTGTCTTTTTTTTTTTAAGATTTTATTTTATTTATTTGACAGAGAGAGAGATCACAAGTAGGCAAAGAGGCAGGCAGAGAGAGAGAGGAGGAAGCAGGCTCCCTACGGAGCAGAGAGCCCGATGCGGGGCTCGATCCCAGAACCCTGAGATCATGACCTGAGCCGAAGGCAGCAGCTTAAACCACTGAGCCACCCAGGCGCCCCTCTTAGAAACCATGTCTTATGCATAAATTCCCAAGATGAGAAATAACCTGAAGCCTCATTTATGAGGCTGTACAAATAAATGAAGACAATCCAAGTGAGATGAAACAGAAGCTATTAATTCAGAGTTTGATGTAGCAAAGGACTCAGCCACTGTCACTTGGCAATGAGAAACTTCTTAGTAGAAAAAGTGATGACATCAGGTGTGTTCTTATCAGATGTTGTTGACAAGGAGAAGCTAGAGGCAAGCTAATGAGAAGTTAGGCATCTGATGTGATTGGTGTGAGAAGCATAGTTGGCTTTCTTTGATTAGTCCTGAGTTGGAATCATAGGGCAAAGATAGGGAAGCTGGCAGTCACTGACCAAGTTCTGACCGTTTTGGGCTATTTGCTTGCAAGGTTGTGATTTGCTTCCCGACTGGTTACTCTAGAGGTTGTGGGTCAGAGTTCTATTTACATTTTACTGCCTGGCCCTTGTGCATTTGTATATTCAGTCTCCCATCACTTATATTTTTAAGGCAGGGTTAGTTGATAGTAGCATTCTAGTCACACTTCGTATTTTTTATATTTAGTCATGCACACATTTCTTTCTTTTTTAAGAGTTGATTTTTTTAGAGAGTGAGAGAGAGAAAACATGCACACAGGCATGGCATGGCAGGAGGGGCAGAGGGGCAAGGAGAAGGAGAGAATCTCAAGTAAACTCCCTGCTCAGTGAAGCCTGGTCCAGGGTTCAATTTCAGAACCCTGAGATAATGACCTGAGCCAAAACCAAGTCCAATGCTTAACTGACTGAGCCACCCAGGCACCCTGTAGTCATCAACCCATTTCAAAAACATTTATTAAGCACCTGTTGGGTGCCTGGGTGGCTCGGTTGAGCGACTACCTTCAGCTCAGGTCATGATCCCAGAATCCTGGAATCAAACCCCGCATCAGCCTCCCAGCTCCATGGGAGTCTGCTTCTCCCTCTGACCTCCTCTCTCATGCTCTCTCTCACTGTCTCTCTCTCAAATAAATAAATTTTTTAAAAAAAAGCATCTATTTACTTTCAGTAACTTTGCTAGAGAGTGAGGATATGGAGGTGAGCAATTCAGGCACCATAATACCATGCTTGTTTTCAGAGTCCTTACTAATCTGTGACACTGGTTCAGACCAGCTTTGACAGCATACTAGCTATTGTATTTAAAAATTTATGTTTTGTGCAAAACTGTTACATCAACTAAGTTGGTTTCCATTGCAGGTAATTGAAAAACTCTTGTCAATAATGAAGATAATTGATAAGCTTATGTAACTGTAACAGTCCTGAATCATTGCAGATTTCAAGCACGTTTTGACCAGGGCTGTGCTCCTGCTTTTCTGTACCTTTTTTTTTTTTTTTTTAATTATACTCTCCTGCATCTGTCAGTTTCACATTCAAGCTGTCCTCAATCATATGGGTTAATGGTTAATAGTTTCCTACCTCATATCTGTTCTATATACCATACAGGAAAAAATGAAATTTCTGTAACCAACTACACAAGAAAAGCCCATTGATTGGGTCCTAATTCTGTATTAGTTTTCTATTGCTGCTGCAACAAAATAACACACATGTTGCAGTTTAAACTAACACATATTTAGTCTCTTACAGTTCCAGAAGTCTGAAATCAATTTCTTGGGGCTACAGTCAAGGTGTCTGCTAGACTGGCTCCTTCTGGAAACTCAGAGAATACAATCTATCTCTTTGCCATATTCAGTGTTTACTGATGTCTTCCAGTGTTTGTTGTTTGTGTTGCATGATTTATGGTCCCTTTCTCTATCTCCAATATGTACCACTCCAAATCTCTACTTCCATTATCACATAACCTTCTCCTTGCTTTCTGACTCCTTCTGAATCCTTCTAATAAAAACGCATGTGATTACACTTAGGACCCAAGAGAAAAATTCAGGATCATTGCTATACCTCACATCTTAATTTAATTACAAATACCAAATCCCTTTTGCTATATAGGGTAATAATCACAGATTTGGGAGCTTGGGCCATGGACATCTATGGGAGGCCATGATTCAGCCTACCACAGATCTCCAACCTTGCTTTGTGCTGAGATAGGCACGGTGTAAATCACCTGCCTTAGTGAAGGCAAGGGGGCTGAGGTGATAGAGCAAACTGGAAGGCTGGGAGCATAGTCAAACTCAACTTAGTTGTATGGCTGCTCACAGTGGACAGTGTGGATACATGCTGGGAAGGCAACAAACACTTGTCCATTTCTGCCGTTATCTGTAAAACTAATAATAAAAGGAACATCGCTGGGTGTGCATGGGTACCTAGGGTAAACTTCCAATGTAGAAAATTAAGGGGAAGCTGGGCACTGAACAGAATAAGAACAGAATGACCTCTAGGAAATACTCTGTTTTATCTTCAAGGAAGAAACATGTGACTTATGGCTGAATAACAGAACCAAGGAATTAAAAGTATTAATGACCCAAGAACAGCAAAGCCACTGGAGGAGATAACAGGAGATAGGTAAGTTTAGAAATATTTTCATGATTAAGTGTGTGGGAAAGGGAATAATGTAAATGTTGGAAGAGGAGAGAAAACTTAATTAGCTATATGGTGTTGATATGTCAGTATTTACTGTCAGAGTAGCTTCGGCCGATCAATGTCCTGAACTAGAAGACCAAGATAAAGTACTTCATAAAAGAGATGGATTTTTAACATTTTTACCACATTTAACTCTGGCAGTCAGTGCTTCTTAGTAACAGCTGTGATACTTGATTTTTCAAAGATAAACCATGTTTTAAAAGTCTAAAATCTTCAAAGATATTATGAGAATTTCACTTTGATGTAAATTATAGTTTTGCCTCTCCCCACCTCTTAGAAAATGTAAGGGGCATGAAGGAAGAATTTTGAAAGGCAACGAGAAATCAGTAAAACTGTGTGAATAGGAATAACACATTTTTAACTGCTGTGAGAACATATATGGAGAGATTTACTTAAAAGAATGCTATAAATTCTTAATTTAAAGTAATTATTTCAAGCTAATTCAAAATAAGCTTTTTTACTTATAGGGGAAAAAATTATTTTTTTTCAGATAATTTAATGTCAAAATAAAGTTGCTTTAATTTTCATTTAGACTCAGTAAGAAGTGTTATCCTATAAACTAATGTACCCAATTAAAAAACCACTAATTTTTCAAATTCATAAAGTAATAGTTTCCTCCTAAAAGTCTTTCATTGGTAGAAGGTTTTATCTTTATAAAATTTATTTTCTCAATCAAATTATAGTAAATTCCAGAGACCCATCTCCTATGGAATCATTATTATTATTATTATTTTTTTTTTTGGCATTTTAAGATGTCACTGTAGGCACACCAAGGTGACTCAGTGGGTTAAGCCTCTGCCTTTGGCTTGGGTCGTGGTCTCAGGGTCCTGGGATCAAGCCCAACGTTGAGCTCTCTGCTTAGCGGGGAGCCTGCTTCCCCCTCTCTCTCTGCGTGCCTCTCTGCCTGCTTGTGATCTCTCTATATCAAATATATAAAGTCTTCAAAAAAATTAAAAATTAAAAAAAAATAAAATGTCACTGTCATGTCGAAAACCAAACTCTGTACATCAGGAAGATGAGTTCATTGCAAGAGTTCTTACCTGCAAACCAGAAAACTCAAGGTTAATGGAGCAATGATTTCCAGGTTGCTCATGGACTAAAGTTTTTCTTTCTTTCTTCTTTTTTTTTTTTTTTTTTAATGTGGGAAATGTGGAAGTTATTTGGCTTTTTCAGCTGATTGGTTGCCTTGTGGTCTTCTTCCTTATTTGGATCAGGGTTGCTGAATCAGGAGAACAGGGGAACCCAAAGATGGTATAAACAAATGTGGCATTTGGGGACTGGTTGACATCCTCTGCTGATTTCTGAGAACTATAAATTCCTGCAACTTCAGAAAGGTTGAGTTTCATTTTTCTTTAATGTACCTTCTTTGGCCAACTCCATTTTATCCCTGACATAGTGACTCCATTTTCATTCTGGTTCTATAGTCGAAAAGGATGAAAAACATTTGTACAGGTCATTGTTTCTTAAAAAGGAAGTATTTGGAAACTAAGTCCCGTGACATATTCCAAAAAAGTAGATTCCTGTGAAATTTCAAAGGTACCATAATACTGTGATGTGTAACAAGAAATAAGTATATGGTCTCTGGCACAGAAACCCTAAAACTCTTGAAATTTTCTGTGATGAGAGCAATGTTGTGTTAATGAGGTGATTTTTAGAAACCCTTTAAGGATGAGGGCGCTGTTGCTTGTGGAGCCAAGGCTTCCTCCAGATTTCTATAGAGGGAAGAAGGGCTAGAGATAGAGTTCAACCACCAATGGCCCAAGATTTCATCCATTATACGTATATAATGTAACTTACATAAAAACCCCAAATGGTGGGGTTTGGAAATTCTCCCGGTTGACTAACAGGTGGATATTTGAGAAGGAATCAAAAGGGCATGGAAGCTTCACATCCTTTCCCCATACCTTGCCCTATGTGTCTCTCCCATCTGGCTGGCCCTGAATTATATCCTTTTATAATTAACTGGTCACCAATAAGGTTGGCAGCATAGGGAAAAGGCAAACCAGAAAACCAGAGATGATAGTATGCAAGAACTGTTTCATTTTGTGGATTGATATCATCAAGTTCTTGAGGAACCTTTACTGAAACAGGTTGAGTATAACTAATGTAGGAGCTGTGTCTTTGGTTTTGAATGCTCCAGAATGAAAGAGCATGTTTGGGTTGACCACAGGGCCCACAGCTCACTATGGAACAATCACAGATGGTTATCAGATGGTTATATGCCAGCCTAACTGTTGGGTCCATGGTCAAAGGAGCGAGACTGATACAAAGCGAAGGTCAAGCAAAGCTTTATTTCATGCCAAGCATCAAGAATCAAACTGACCAGCCAGGGCTGTCTCTTGCAAAGAGGCGACCCCTCCCAGCCTCACAGACTAACTTTTATAGAGTAAAGGCCATGTGATTGAGCCTGGCCACACACAGGTGACCAACTGAATTCCAATTTACCCTATAGTAGTTATTTGAACTAATCTATCACTCTGGTTAGAATTGGCACCCAAAAACCAGGGCCCAAATTCTTGGGCAGTTAGGGAGGTGCTTTTCTGATTGGATGTCTCCACCTGACTTGACTCATCCTTGTATTCTGGGCTCTGTTATCAGGGGCTGGTCAGTCATATTTTACTGGTTTCCCAGACTTGTTTCTAAGTAACTTCCTCTGGGGGGGGGGGGAGGGTCAATCTAAGTTTACTGCATAAACAACAAAATGGCTTGCTCTAGCTAAGCAGGCCCTTACATAACGAACTGGATAAGAGCCACTGTATGGTCTGTTTACCTTGCGAAGGGAGGCTGTCCATCTCCCCTATAAATGCCATGTGGCATCTGTTAGCTTCATATGCAGGCTACATGGGACTGGCTTTATAATGACAGAGATATTTATCCAATGAATATGTCAGTTACCTAAGTCATAGTAAATTCTGTGGTTAAAGGGGACTTTCTTATGTGGGCACCCCAAATAAACAGGAGACAGACAGAATTTTCTGTCTCAGCTTCTCCTCCTGAGTATTACAGATACAACTAAATAAATTAGGTTTATTAATAAGAGATTGGGAAGAGGCCTACGTAAGTGTCCAGGGGCTCTTCCCAATTAGGTAGAAATCTCTAAAAGGTTATTTTAAGAAATAAGGTGGGTAAAGTAAATGTTGGCAGGAGCGAAACAAAGAAGAAACAAGAGGGGAGGAGTTATAGGTCTCATACCAACTTGGAGGAAATCTGTAGATGGTTATAAAGAAATGGGATGAGTGGGGGAGGAGTCAAGATGGCGGAGAAGTAGCAGGCTGAGACTACATCAGGTAGCAGGAGATCAGCTAGATACCTTATTTAAACATTGCAAACACCTACAAATCCAACGGGAGATCAAAGAGAAGAAGAACAGCAATTCTAGAAAGAGAAAATCAATCACTTTCTGAAAGGTAGGACTGGCGGAGAAGTGAATCCAAAGCGATGGGAAGATAGACCGCGGAGGGGAGGGGCCGGCTCCCGGCAAATGACAGAACAATGGAGCACTAAATCGGGACTTTTAAAAGTCTGTTCCACTGAGGGACATCGCTCCAGAGGCTAAACCAGGGTGAAGACCATGCGAGGTTATCATGGCCCCAGGTCCTGCAGGGTCACAGAAGGATCCGGGGTGTCTGAGTGTCGCAGAACTTGCAGGTATTAGAATGGGGAAGCCGGCTACAGAGATGGAGCCGAGGACTGAGCTCTTAGCTCGGGGTTACCTTAAACCAGTCACAGGCTGTGTGAGCTCGGAGCACGGCCAGAGGCCAGGGAGACGGGAGTGATTGGGCGCTCTTCTCTGAGGGCGCACTGAGCAGTGGGGCCCCGAGCTCTTGGCTCCTCCAGGCAGGAGACTGGGAGGCTGCCATTTTCATTCCCGAACTCCGGAACTCTACGGAAAGCTTTCAGGGAACAAAAGCTCCCGAAAGCGAACCCAAGAGGATTACTTAGCCCAGCCCCAGGTAAGGGCGGTACAATTCCTCCTCGGGCAAAGACACTTGAGAATCACTACAACAGGCCCCTCCCCCAGAAGATCAACAAGAAATCCAGCCAGGACCAATTTCACCTACCAAGGAGAGCAGGTTCAATACCAAGGAGGGCAGCGGAATTCCACAGGAGGAGAAGGCAAAGCACAGAACTCATTGCTTTCTCCCCATGATTCTTTAGTCTTGTGGTTAATTTAATTCTTTGTTTCAATTTTTTTTCTTTTTTCTTCTTCTGCTAAATTTTTTTTAACTTGTGCCCTTCTCTTTTTTTAACGTTTTTTAAATAGTTTATCTAATATATATATTTTTTCCTTTTTATGTTTTTCCTTTATTTGCTTTCTTTTTTAAATTTTTTCTTTTTTTTTTTGAACCTCTTTTTATCCCCTTTCTGCCCCCCACCCCCCCATGATTTGGGGTCTCTTCTGATTTGGTTAAAGCTCATTTTCCTGGGGTCTTTGCCACCCTTTTAGTATTTTACTTGCTCCTTCATATACTCTTCTCTGGACAAAATGACAAGGCAGAAAAATTCACCACTAAAAAAAGAACAAGAGGCAGTACCGAAGGCTAGGGACCTAATCAATACAGACATTGGTAATATGTCAGATCTAGAGTTCAGAATGACGATTCTCAAGGTTCTAGCCGGGCTCAAAAAAGGCATGGAAGATATTAGAGAAACCCTCTCTGGAGATATAAAAGCCCTTTATGGAGAAATAAGAGAACTAAAATCTAACCAAGTTGAAATCAAAAAAGATATTAATGAGGTGCAATCAAAGATGGAGGCTCTCACTTCTAGGATAAATGAGGTAGAAGAAAGAATTAGTGATATAGACGATCAAATGACAGAGAATAAAGAAGCTGAGCAAAAGAGGGACAAACAGCTACTGGACCACGAGGGGAGAATTCGAGAGATAAGTGACACCATAAGACAAAACAACATTAGAATAATTGGGATTCCAGAAGAAGAAGAAAGAGAGAGGGGAGCAGAAGGTATTTTAGAGAGAATTATTGGAGAGAATTTCCGTAATATGGCAAAGGGAACAAGCATCAAAATCCAGGAGGAGCAGAGAACCCCCCTCAAAATCAACAAGAATAGGTCCATGCCCTGTCACCTAATAGTAAAATTTACAGGTCTTAGTGACAAAGAGAAAATCCTGAAAGCAGCCTGGGAAAAGAAGTCTGTAACATACAATTGTAAAAATATTAGATTGGCAGCAGACTTATCCACAGAGACCTGGCAGGCCAGAAAGAGCTGGCATGATATATTCAGAGCACTAAACGAGAAAAACATGCAGCCAAGAATACTCTATCCAGCTAGGCTATCATTGAAAATAGAAGGAGAGATGAAAAGCTTCCAGGATAAACAAAAACTGAAAGAATTTGCAAACACCAAACCAGCTCTATAGGAAATATTGAAAGGGGTCCTCTAAGCAAAGAGAGAGCCTAAAAGTAGTAGATCAGAAAGGAACAGAGACAATATACAGTAACAGTCACCTAACAGGCAATACAATGGCACTAAACTCCTATCTCTTAATAGTTACCCTGAATGTTAATGGGCTAAATGCCCCAATCAAAAGACACAGGGTATCGAATGGATAAAAAAACATAATCCATCTATATGTTGCCTACAAGAAACTCATTTTAGACCCGACGACACCTCCAGATTTAAAGTAAGGGGGTGGAAAACAATTTACCATGCTAATGGGCTTCAGAAGAAAGCTTGGATAGCAATCGTTATATCAGATCAATTAGATTTTACGCCAAAGATTTTAATAAGAGATGAGGAAGGACACTATATCATACTCAAAGGGTCTGTCCAACAAGAAGATCTAACAATTTTAAATATCTATGCCCCTAATGTGGGAGCAGCCAACTATATAAACCAATTAATAACAAAATCAAAGAAACACATCAACAGTGATACAATAATAGTAGGGGACTTTAACACTCCCCTTACTGAAATGGACAGATCATCTAAGCAAAAGATCAACAAGGAAATAAAGGCCTTAAATGACACACTGGACCAGATGGACATCACAGATATATTCAGAACATTTCAAGGGCAAAAGAACAGAATACACATTCTTCTCTAGTGCACATGGAACATTCTCCAGAATAGATCCCTGGGTCCTAAATCAGGTCTCAACCTGTATCAAGAGATTGGGATCATTCCCTGCATATTTTCAGAACATAATGCTCTGAAGCTAGAATCAATCACAAGAGGAAACTTGGAAAGAACCCAAATGCGTGGAGACTAAACAGCATCCTTCTAAAGAATGAATGGGTCAACCAGGAAATTAAAGAAGAATTGAAAAAATTCATGGAAACAGATGATAATGAAAACACAATGGTTCAAAATCTGTGAGGCACAGCAAAGGCAGTCCTGAGAGGAAAATGTATAGCGGTACAAGCCTTTCTCAAGAAACAAGAAAGGTCTCATGTACACAACCTAGCCCTACACTTGAAGGAGCTGAAGAAAGAACAAGAAAGAAAGCCTAAACCCAGTAGGAGAAGAGAAATCATAAAGATCAGAGCAGAAATCAATGAAATAAAAACCAAAAAGACAATAGAACAAATCAACGAAACTAGGAGCTGGTTCTTTGAAAGAATTAATAAGATTGATAAAACCCCTGGCCAGCCTTATCCAAAAGAAAAGAGAAAGGACCCAAATAAATAAAATCATGAATGAAAGAGGAGAGATCACAACTAACACCAAAGAAATACAGACAATAATAAGAACATACTATGAGCAACTCTACGCCAACAAATTTGACAATCTGGAAGAAATGGATGCATTCCTAGAGACATATAAACTACCACAACTGAACGAGAAAGAAATAGAAAACCTGAACAGACCCATAACCAGTAAGGAGATTGAAACAGTCATCAAAAATCTCCAAACAAACAAAAGCCCGGGGCCAGATGTCTTCCCAGGGGAATTCTACCAAACATTTAAAGAAGAACTCATTCCTATTCTCCTGAAACTGTTCCAAAAAATAGAAATGGAAGGAAAACTTCCAAACTCATTTCCAACATCACCTTGATCCCAAAACCAGACAAGGATCCCACCAAAAAAGAGAACTACAGACCAATATCCTTGATGAACAGAGATGCAAAAATTCTCACCAAAATACTAGCCAATAGGATCCAACAGTACATTAAAAGGTTTATTCACCACGACCAAGTGGGATTTATTCCAGGGCTGCAAGTTTGGTTCAACATCTGCAAATCAATCAATGTGATACAACACATTAATAAAGGAAAGAACAAGAACCATATGATACTCTCAATAGATGCTGTAAAAGCATTTGATAATGTACAGCATCCCTTTCTCATCAAAACTCTTCAAAGTGTAGGGATAGAGGGCACATATCTCAATATTATCAAAGCCGTCTATGAAAAACCCTCTGCAAATATCATTCCCAATGGAGAAAAACTGAAAGCTTTTCTGCTAAGGTCAGGAACACGGCAGGGATGTCCATTATCACCACTGATATTCAACATAGTACTAGAAGTCCTAGCCTCAGCAATCAGACAGCAAAAGGAAATTAAAGGCATCCAAATTGGCAAAGAAGAAGTCAAAGTATCACTGTTTGCAGATGATATGATACTATATGTGGAAAACCCAAAAGACTCCACTCCAAAACTGCTAGAACTTGTACAGGAATTCAGTAAAGTATCAGGATATAAAATCAATGCACAGAAATCAGTTGCATTTCTCTACGCCAACGACAAGACAGAAGAAAGAGAAATGAAGGAGTCAGTCCCATTTACAATTGCACCCAAAACTATAAGATACCTAGGAATAAGCCTAACCAAAGAGGCTAATAATCTATACTCAGAAAACTATAACGTACTCATGAAGGAAATTGAGGAAGACACAAAGAAATGGAAAAATGTTCCATGCTCCTGGATTGGAAAAACAAATATTGTGAAAATGTCTATGCTATCCAAAGCAATCTACACATTTAATGCAATCCCTATCAAAATCCCATCTATCATTTTCAAAGAAATGGAACAAATAATCCTAAAATTTATATGGAACCAGAAAAGACCTCGAATAGCCAAAGGAATATTGAAAAAGAAAGCCAAAGTTGGTGGCATCACAATTCCGGACTTCAAGCTCTATTACAAAGCTGTCATCATCAAGACAGCACGGTACTGGCACAAAAACAGACACATAGATCAATGGAACAGAATAGAGAGCCCAGAAATAGAGGAATAGTGAGCCCAGAAATAGACCCTCAACTCTATGGTAAACTAACCTTTGGCAAAGCAGGAAAGAATGTCCAATGGAAAAAAGACAGCCTCTTCGATAAATGGTGTTGGGAAAATTGGACAGCCACATGCAGAAAAATGAAATTGGACCATTTCCTTACACCACATAAGAAAATAGACTCAAAATGATTGAAGGACCTCAATGTGAGAAAGGAATCCATCAGAGTCCTTGAGGAGAACAGTGGCAGCAACCTCTTCGACCTCAGCCAAAGGCAAGGAAAGCAAGGGCAAAAATGAACTATTGGGATTTCATCAAGATCAAAAGCTTTTGCACAGCTAAGGAAACAGTTAACAAAACCAAAAGAAAACTGACAGAATGGGGAGAAGATATTTGCAAACGACATACCAGATAAAGGGCTAGTGTCCAAAATCTATAAAGAACTTAGCAAACTCAACACCCAAAGAACAAATAATGCAATCAAAAAATGGGCAGAAGACATGAACAGACATTTTTGCAAAGAAGACATCCAGATGGCCAACAGATACATGAAAAAGTGTTCCATATCACTCAGCATCAGGGAAATAGAAATCAAAACCACAATGAGATACCACCTCACACAAGTCAGAATGGATAAAATTAACATTAAGTCAGGAAATGACAGATGCTGGCGAGGATGCAGAGAAAGGGGAACCCTCCTCCACTGTTGGTGGGAATGCAAGCTGGTGCACCACTCTGGAAAACAGCATGGAAGTTCCTCAAAATGTTGAAAATAGAACTAACCTATGACCCAGCAATCGCACTATTGGTTATTTTCCCTAAAGATACAAATGTACTGATCCGAAGGGGCACGTGCACCCGAATGTTTATAGTAGCAATGTCCACAATAGCCAAACTATGGAAAGAACCTAGATGTCCATCAACAGATGAATGGATAAAGAAGAGGTGGTATATATACACAATGGAATACTATGCAGCCATCAAAAGAAATGAAATCTTGCCATTTGCGACAACGTGGATGGATCTAGAGGGTATCATGCTTAGTGAAATAAGTCAATCTGAGAAAGACAACTATCATATGATCTCCCTGATATGAGGATGTGGAGATACAACATGGGGGGCTAGGGGGGTAGGAGAAGAATAAATGAAACAAGATGGGATTAGGAGGGAGACAAACCATAAGTGACTCTTAATCTCACAAAACAAACTGAGGGTTGCGGGGGGGGGAGTGGGATTGGAAGAGGGGGGTTGGATTATGGACATTGGGGAGGGTATGTGCTATGGTGAGTGCTGTGAAGTGTGTAAACCTGGCGATTCACAGACCTGTACCCCTGGGGATAAAAATACATTATATGTTTATTAAAAAATAAAAATTAAAAAAAATGGAATGAGTAAAATGGACATTATGGACATTGATGGAGTAAAACAAAGGTTATAATACAACACTGTCAAGACTTTGGGATGCCAAAGAGATCACTTTTTGGTCCTCCAACATGAAATAGCCCTAAACACATCTATTCTCCCAACTTTACCCCAACTTTGAAACCCCAACTTGAAAATTTTAAAAAGTTGTAATGTATTGAATACTATGCAAAATTTGACCAGAGCACCTGGGTGGCTCAGTCACTTAAGCGTCTGCTTTGGGCTCAGGTCATGATCCCAGGGTCCTGAGATGGAGCCCTGAGTTGTCAGGGTTCCCTGCTCAACAAGGAGCCTGCTTCTCTCTCTTCCTCTGCTGTTCCCCTCCGCATTCTTGTGCTCTCTTATTCTTACTCTCAAATCAATATATAGATAAATCTTTCAAAAAAAAAAAAAAAAAAAGAAAAAAAAATTGACCAGCAATCACTTAGGACAATGTTTAGGCTAATAAAGATAAAAAATTGATAAAAGGAACAGGGTCTCTCTGCTTTATTCTTTGTTGGAGACCCAAATTCTATTGAACAGGAGTAGGTAAATTGGGCAGGGGTAGAGAAGAGAAGTTACCAGGATTCCTGGTTTGTTCCATGAACTGTGGTACCAACCCATTGGCAAAGCCCTGATTTAGGCCACAACTGTATTGAGAGAATATACAAATGTAGTGGTTGATAAGATCGTGAAAGTTGGAATATTTAAATAAGCTTTATATAAACAAGTTGTGTTGTCTTTACCTGAATGTTTTTTGAGAATGAATAATATGTCTGGCTGGGGAATACCTCCCCTGTCCAGTATTGTAAAGCAAAAATCTGTTGATGACGACTTAATAGAAGCTACCCTTAGGAAACAGAAGAGTTGATGTAAGAGTAAGAGTTGATAGAATTAAGATAAAAATGTGTAGAATTGGTGTGTTTGAACAGGTTTTATGTGAAAGGGTTTTATGTGAAGTCTCTTTTACCTGATATATTGTAGAAAGTGACATTGTATCTCACTGGGGAATGCTTCCCCTACCTAGTACTGTAAAATAGAAAGTGTGTAAGTCTGCCCTCAGGCAACGTTAATTGGTCATATAAATGGGAAGCAGTATGACTGCCTGAACCCACACAGTGTGGAAGACAAGCTGGAGTGCTGGTAGGTACAGATTCTCTGTGTGGTAGCCCTAAGTGGGACATAGATCGGGGCTTATGAGCATCGTCTAGAAACACTACTGGGGTTTTGGACTACAAGAATTTCCATTTGAGGGGCATTTACTACCTTGTGATTAGATGTTATTCACTAAAGCTACCTATAGGAAGCAGACAAAGTGATCTTAAAATCTGAAGTAGCTCTAAATGTCTGGGTGATGTCCTAGACAAATACTTTAATGCAGTTGTCAGTGCCCCCAAAATTCCACAATAAAATTTAAATGGTTTGTATAGGATCATGGTATCTGGGCAATGCAAGGAAGAGATACTTACAAGCAGGGAGCCTCTTTTCCTCTCAGAATGACTCTGGAAGTGCGTGAGAGGCTCTTGGATTCTATTAACATAGTGTCCTGTAAATAGCTCTCAGCGGACCCACAAAGAAATGGCAGTTCCAAGGTGAATGGACTACATCCTATATGGAAGGCTACCACTCTGAGGGAAGAAGGTAAAAACAAATCAGCTTGGTGTTCTGAATTGCATGCTGCTTTCCTAACAGCAATGGAAGAATTGAACAGTTGTAGAATCTCCAAGGTATGGATTTTTACTGACTTCCAGGCAGTGCTCAGTGGCCTGGTCATATGATTAGGCAGGAGGGCAATGGAAACCTGGCCTATTAAAAGATGTCCTTATGGGGCACACACAGCCCTATGAAAATCACTGGGAATTTGAGTAGTGCATTAAAGTGGACATGGTGATGCCCTTAGAGGAATCTTCTTTCCATTTTAGATGATGATTGGAATTAACAAGCAAATATCCCTGAGTGCCCACTTAAGGTGGCCACTGGGGTCCATGAAATGAGTGAATTCAGTAGTACAGTGGCAATGCAGAGATGGGCTTGATCTAAACATAGCCCTCTTGTACCCTCCGAGGCAAAAAAAAAAAAAAAAAAGGCCAATAAAAGCTGTTCTGTCTGCCAAGAGAGGGAGACTGCAGGTGGCTATGTGGTAGATTCCCTGGTGGAAAAAGACCTTGATCGTAGCTGGCAAGTGAGACTGATGCCGGTAGCACTGTGAACTACAGATGGGTCCCGATAGGAATAGACACTGACTGGGCATTGGGCTACACCTACTCAGTGTGGGTGCAAATGCTGAGTATTATGAAAGAACCAGAACAAATGATACTGCACCAATTTGGACAGTGGACCATCATATTTGCAGACCAGGGAACATATTTTATAACCCATAATGGCCAACAATGGACAGAGAGACAGCCTCCTCGCAGTAAGAGTTTTAACAGAGAATTGGTATGGCCAATTACAAGAAGGTTGGCTAGGGTTGCCTGAGTGGCTCAGTGGGTTAAGCCACTGCCTTCAGCTCAAGATCTCAGAGTCCTGGGATCAAGTCCTGAATCGGGCTCTCTGCTCAGCAGGGAGCCTGCTTCCCCTGCCCTCCCCTTTCCCCACCCCCCCATCTCTGCCTGCCTCTCTGCTTACTTGTGATTTCTCTATCAAATAAATAAATAAAATCTTAAAAAAAAAAAAAAAAGAAGGTTGGCTAGAACAGGGAGATAAAACCAGGAAGGGCTGTCTTACGTACCTTCACGAGTGTGTGCTCTCATTCAGCATGAACATAAGTGGGGCCAAAGGAATGTCCCCACTAGACTGATTTCTCAGTTTCTCTGGTGGGTCTTAAGAAGAGAGGGTAAGCAAGGAAGCTGGTGTTCTTTCTTTCCCGTGTCACCACAGCTTCCCCCCACACCCCACTAGATGGAGTGGAGAAGAGCTGGATAACTACAGTTTTCACTCTTCTTTTTAGTGTTTCACTGTCTGTGCTCCATGGTTGCTTTCCTCTTCATTAGCTTGTTGGGCAATAAACCTAGCTCAGTGGATTAGGGGAAGAACATGGATCACAGAAGTAATATTCTTTTCTCCAAATTTAGTATAGCATTTAGGTAACTACCTTCTGAGCTGGAAGGAGAGAATAAAAATTAATAATTGTTGTCTTCTACAACACTTCCTCTGGAGCCAGCACATTTAAAATAAGAGAGGCAGATACTATGGGTATTTTTGCTACTCTAATTTAGTTTCTAAACCAAAAGCAAATAACACTTTCTTAGGACATCTAAGCCTTAGTGTACTGTGAGAGTATCATTACTGGGGGGAAAAAAAAGAAACTATATAAAGAAAATGAAATAAAGCAACTCAATTAGGTTTCAGAATGGCTTTTAAACTCTATAGCAAGCATAGATCAGACCCATAAAAAGTGGGGAACACATAAAGAAAAATGCATACAGAAAATAAGAAGACTTGAGTTCTAAGCAGCTTAGCCAATATATTTTGCTCCAAATGGACTGCTGCTTTGTGCATAGTAGGCAAAGGATCTCTTTAAAATATTATGGAGGTGTTTCACGTTTTTAAAAAATTAAGTGAATGTTGACCTAAAGGTTTTTATTCTGGTTTTCCAGATGAATAGCTTCTTAACTCTTGTACCATATAATGTAAACTCATGGTCTTCAGTGTTCTATAAAGCTGCTTTCAGATTTTTATTGTATATTCTATATATTCATTGAAACCTGATCATTACTAGGTATAATTTTAGCTATTTAGATAAATATTTACCAAAAAAATAAAAAATCTAAATCCTAGAAAATTAGAATATGGGACCAAGGGTATGGTTAACTATTCATGATAAAAATCCCTGAAGAAAATATGATCAATTCCGCCTTATATGAAAAAACATAATAAATTTATACATCTAAAACCAGGATTTTTTTTTAAATTAGAAGATTGGAGAATTCTGAGAAACTTCTTAGAGAATAAAATTTACAAGTCCCAAAGGCAAAGCCCAGAAAGATTTCTTGAAGATAAATCTCCAGCTAAGAAACCTTAACATTGGTAAATTATTTGTAGACAGAGAAGAAGATGGAATTGCATACCTGATCATTGAAGTAGTCTGTTCAGATTCCTAACTTTCTTCATATCCATATCAAAAAGAGGAACTAGCCTAAAATCAATGTATTAATTGTGACATCACACATAAATCTGAATATATTGGCACATACATAAACACACGTATACATACACACACATATAACCACATCTATCCAGCTCATTCAGGCTTTATATTTTATGCTTGATTGTTTTTTTTTAATTATTTTTAAATTATTTTTATTAACATATAATGTATTATTTGCCCTAGGGGTACAGGTCTGTGAATCATTAGGCTTACACATTTCATAGCACTCACCATAGCACATACCCTCCCCAATATCCATAACCCAACCACCCTATCCCTACCCTCCCATCCCCCAGCAATCTCTCTGATAGGAGGAATTTGAGAGGCAGGGCGGAGGGTCCTGAGGGGTAGGGAAGGAAAACATGAAACAAGATGGGATTGGGAGGGATACAAACCATAAGAGATGCTTGATTGTTTTTTTAACTGATCTCTGTTGCATGATTTCTATATGCTATGGATTGAATTGTATCTCCCTAAAAGATATGTGGAAGTCCTCATCTCTGATACCTGTGCATGTGACTTTATTTGGAGAAATGATCTTTGCAGATGTAATTAAGAGGCAAATGAAGATGAGGTCGTATTGGAGTGTTTGTGCCTTTAATCTGATATGACCACTATCCTCATAGGAGAGAAGAGACATGCAGGGAGAGTGCCATGTGGAGATCGAAGCAGGCATTACAGGAATGAGTCTATAAGCCAAAGAATGACAAGGGTTTCCAGCTGTCACCAGAAGCTAGAAAAAAGGCAGGGAACAGATTCTGCATCAGACTCCTCAGAAAAAAACAACCTTGCTGATCTCTTGATTTCAGACTTCTGTCTTCTAGAACTGTCAGACAATAAATTTCTGTTGTTTTAAACCACCAATTTTGTGGCACTTATTACAGCAGACCCAGAAATAGTATGTGGCCCAGGACATATGAAAATTCCAGAGAAATCCATGGCTATTGTTGTTAATTCTAAAACAATTTAAAGGATGAGGTTTATATATTATTTGATTCAAAATTTAGGTATTACATTTTTAACATAATCTCAAAATGATTAAGGACTTCGACTTTTTAACCAGTGGGAGGGATGTATTTTAAAACTTTTTTCTTCATGATCCTAATAACTTTTAGAGCCAGTAATCCATAAGGGATTGACCAGAGATTTTTGAGGTCAGTAAAGTATGAGTCTGAGTCCCATGCTTCTCTTTTCCTTAACTCTGCTCACTTAGGCATTTTTTTTTTTTTTTTTGAGTTTCTCCTCCCTCATCTGACTCCTCACATTGTTGACAAGATAGTTATATCAGGTTAGTAAGATTCCTATGAAAGTGTCACGATGTTACGATTTTTCTCATTTTTTTTCTTCAGTAAAGAAAGTAAGCTACCTTATTCTTAAGATGGTGGGGGAAAATTCTGCTTTAACATTTTGACTCATCACAATTTATGTTAATTGATTGGTATAATCACTCAGGGAAGAAATGATTCTTCATGCTCAACAACACATTGTCCAACAACATAGATTCTTGCTCACACAGGAGTTAACCTTTAAATATTAGTGACCTCTCTGGTCCTTAGAGCTAATGTTTCATAAGCCTGTGCCCTTCTAAAGGAATGCCAGTTATAGTAGAAATCACATTGTGTAGCGTTACTGCTTTACCTCACCTCACAGCCTTTACAGGGACACTAAGGTGGAAAGAGATCACTAAAACTCAGTTCCCCTATCTTTGTAACAATATTTCTAACCTTTGTCACAGAAATGGTTTGATTTTTTAATGCTCATGTCCCCAGTGTTAAAACAGTTGAAAGTTTCCAGAACCGTTAAGTCTAACCAACCCTTCTTCACATCCTGCATAGCAAATCATATTACTTGAGTATCAAGGAACCACAGTGGGAAAAAAAAGAACAAAGATTGTTTTTACTTTTATAGCCTTTGCTTTCACAATTCAATGGTAAATCAACAGTGAACATTTGGTTTGCCTGAGGCAAACATGAAATCAGCCTGCCTGTTTGGAGCTTATATTATCTTTCGTTCTTATCTGATAACTCTTCAAAATAAGCACAAACTCTCCCGGTCTTGAAGCCCCTCAGCACCAGTGTTAGTCCCCACTGAATTTATTCATTTCATCAAAATGATATGAAATTCGACTGTCCCAATTTTGTATTCGTGAGGAATATAGGTAATATAGTTCAAAATAAAGCCACAAAGAAGAATTCATTTCAGCCCAGAAATAATTTCCCCTATAGTTAATTCTGTTTTTATTCAGACACAGAGACTTTCCTCCACAAGGCCATTTCTCTCCCTAGGAAGAAGAAATGTTTGGGAAGAAAACCATCTGACTCACAGATATATTTAAACACACTAGCAAGAAAACTCTTTTTCAGGGTGATTTTCTTGCCAACAAACTCTTCGAGTCCTCCCAGTCAGACCCATGTTCAATGCCAGATTCAAGCTTTACCAGTGACAAAGGAAACTGTCAGGAAGGTGGAAGGCATCAGTACTGATTTGAAAACACAGTAAGACAGTGGAAACAAGGGAAAGGGAACAGGGCATAGAGAAATTCAAACTGATAGGCCTGATTTAGCAGATAGCTACATCATGAAGCACTACTTTGATTTGTTAAAGAGATGTATAAGACTTAGCTTAAAGCTATTTCCTAGTCTACTTCCCTCATTTTTCCTATATGTAAGACGTTTCTGAAGATTATTCATTTCTTGAGACATTGAATCTAATGTGGGCAAAAAAGGATTTGTAAGGGATAAAAACATACAAATGAAATTCAAAGTAGTCCCAAAGCAGCTAATGAAATGGCTTTGTCACTTTTAAATTAAGGCAAATAAATTTAAATGGTTGAAAAACAGAATATGAGTCAAGTTGTGAGGAGCCCAACCAGCCGCATGGAAAGGCTCATGTTCCACAAAACTGTTGCCAGGGCTCTAGCTCACCAACACCAACCTTTTTTTTTTTTTTTTTTTTTTTTAACACCAACCTTTTAACCATGTTTATTGAGCCATCTTTGGAAGCAGATCTTCCAGCCCCAGTCCAGACATTCTAGCTGATGCCGCATAGAACAGAGACAAAATTCCCCATAAAGCTCTGATCAAATTGCAGATATGTGAGCAAAAGGAATGGTTCTTCTCATGACAAACCAATAATTTGTGAGGTGGGTTGTCACACAATAGCAATAAAAAAAAAAAAAACTTGTTAGGAGGTAGCCTAACTGGCTCTACTAGTCCTGTCATTAAACTCCAGCACCTCTCTTACCTGTTTATAAAGAAAAAGACTGGGGAAAACATAAAAGAGAGAGAGCTCTCAGAGTTGTAAGTAAGTGACCCCAGTTCTCTGGATGTCAAGTAAAAGTGGAGGAAAGGTAGGAGGATAGACTTCCTTCCCTTTTCTGTTTCACTCACTACTCAGCTCTTCTCCAGGTATTTATTGGAATTAGCTCTTAAACTACTTCCATGTAAATTAATTGTCTTGAAAGAACCCGAACAAAGAGAACCTCGGTGATGCAGATCCCACTGGTTGCTTAGATAAGTCTTAGTTATCAGTCCTTTTGCTTGTAAAGTAATGGATGTAGTGTCTTCTAAACTCTTTGGTGTCATCATATGTAACTAGTTTATTAAACAAGACAAATTCCCTGGGTGAGTTTAGACTTTGTTTCCTTTTTTATTTCTTCATTTTTTGAAAAAAATGTATATATATCCTCAACGGAATAATACAGATTCTAGTCTCTAATGATTAGTAAATTCCCTAGTGTTAAGATTATATGACTCCTTCTATACACTTTCCATTATTGATTTCCTTATAGCCTTGTAATTAAACTTCCAATTAAAATTCAGTTCAAGTTTTACATCTTTCCTTTTTTTTTTAATATTTTATTTATTTGACAGAGAGAAATCACAACTAGGCAGAGAGGCAGGCAGAGAGAAAGGAGGAAGCAGGCTCCCCGCAGAGCAGAGAGCCCGATGCGGGGCTCGATCCCAGGACCCTGAGATCATGACCTGAGCCGAAGGCAGAGGCTTTAACCCACTGAGCCACCCAGGCGCCCCAAGTTTTACATCTTTCCTAAATGTTTGTTTCAGTCCCAGGAATTTGGAGTGAGAAGGAGGCAGGACTTACTCTTTCATTCTGTCTTTTCTCTACAATGGAGATGAGGGTGTTGGAGCTATGCCTTTTCTGGTATTCTGTTCTCTCTCCTTCTTCTAGATCTTCCTCGTCTGATGTTATGGGCTAGGAAGGATTCCATGACAGGAATCGTCTTAAAAACTAACCACATATCAATGGTAGAACAGCCCAGGTAGAGGTCTTACTTGGTCTGATCCTCTTAGTAGCTCATGATTATCTCTGAAATGGTATTCTGAAGAGACAGGGATCAATGTTTAGCCTCCTTTTCCACTTAAATTCGTAGAAAACTACATTTTTTTTTCCTGAAGAATCTGAAAGCTGTGGGAACTCAGAACATTTTTCTCATTCTCCTTTTCCTGGAAACACCATTCTATGAGTCCCTATTCATTGTGTTTGCAAACTTCTCTACTAAGCCTTCTGCTTTCAGAAATATTCAAAGATGTGGGCACAAATTTCTATATCTACATATGCTGCCAAGTTCTAGTAAATAATTGCAAAATTATAGTTAGTTTTTCTTCCTCATATCCTATTTACAATATTATAAGACCATAATTTTATATCTTAGAAAATGTGCAAATAATAAATGGGAAATGAAAAAAAAATGAGAAATATACTTCTTGTATGCTGAGTCAATTTTACTCTGTCCTTTCACAGTTCTTCAAAATTTTGACAGGTCTACTTTCTTGAAACAAAACAAACAAAGAAAATAAGACTGTTACCGAGATGCCTCCAATATCTACTGCTTCATTGGTTCAATGGCAACATTATCTATCATGCCATTTCTAGATTTCCCCTCACCCACATCCACAACCAGCAGTTTTGTTGTTCTCAGTTATTTGCGTGGTGGGATTTGAGCCCCCAAATGACCCTTTCCATGTCAGACCATAACTGGTATAAATGCTCATTTACTTTTGACACTAGGCATGGGAACACCAATCCCATGGGTTTCAGACATTGTTTTCTCTATGTTTTATATAGTAGTTATATATAGTTCCTCCTGCTGGTGCAGTGACTTTTGCCATTTGGTTTCTGGGATAAGGATTTCAAAGTGATTAGGTAGTAACCACAGTTTTAGTTTACTGTGTCCCTTGGGAGAAAAGTGCCTTTAGGGACCGGGGAGTTTAGTCAAGCAGAGTCTGTATTTATGGGGAAAAGGAAGAAGAAATTCTACATGTGACTCACTGGTGATGATACTAAAAGGTTCCTTCTACTCTAACCCTTAGATCTCAAACCCATATATTCCACATAATGGAATAAGTCAGGATGTCCTGGCTATTGGGCCCTTGTATATTTTTTCATCTTGAAGAATACTAATTCGACTATAAGGATGCCATTGGTGGGGCATTAACTATGTCCATCAGGGTAGCTTGTCCATCAGGGTAGCTCTTTCCCTGATGATACAGAATAGGATACTAAGATCTACTTTATACACTGTGAGATGGATTTAGAGCAGTACTTCACTTAGCATCTAAAATTTGAAATCCTCACTCCAACCAGGAGTCCTTAGTATGAATGACAGCTCAAAGTATATTTACCAATCCTTGAAATAATTGAGTATTCCTCTTTCTTCACTATACAATTGCTCTGGTGAATGACTATAGGTCTCTTTGAGATATATAGGAATAATTACTAGTATGTATTCATGATGCAGCATTAAATACTTATTTCTCAAAGAGCCCTGGCCTCTGCTTCAGTAAGAGGAACTTCTGTTTGAGGAATGTTGCAGGTCTGGAAATGAGATTCAGGTTTATAATTTGCATTGTAACAGTTGCCGTCAGCTTTCTGATCCCTCTTTTTTTTTTTTTTTTAAGTTTTATTTATTTAAGTAATCTCTACACCACCCATAGGACTCGAATTCACAATGCCCCAAGATCAGAAGTCGCATGCTCTTCTGACTGAGCCAGCCAGGCACCATAAATTAATTCATAAATAAATTTCTTCATTACAAAAGTTAAGAAATCACTGGCTGCTCATGGACCTTTGCCTTAAGAACACCATAGTCTGTCAGCCCTCCACAGATTCCTGGGAGTCACAAGTGTCGTTACAGCCTTTCTACCATTACCACAACTTCAGCTACTTGTCTCTGATGGTTAAGTGCTGAAACTTGGCCTTCATTCTTTTGGAATTCTGTCCTTCTCACTGACATTATATTATCCAGTTGAATAGCAGCCTTTCTACCACTAATCCCTAGCCTGCAAAGAATAGCGGCCACTGGCTTCTCAACAATACTGGTGCCTCCTCATTGCTTTAGGGACATTATCCTTAGAGATAATCCTTGGAAATCAGAGCCAGCTGTTGGGTTCTCTAATTTTATATAATCAGTTTTACTCTAGCTTGCTATGCTCTCAGCCTTCTGACCAAAAGGCAGTTCTGGCATTTCTACCTAATTTCCATTAATTACTTAGCTTTTTTTTTTTAATTTTTGAAGAACTCATCCATCAACATATTAAGGCTAGCTTTACATATCTTTGACAGATATAAATTTTGAAATCATAGGAACCCTATTATTAATAAACTCAACTTTATTCATCCTTATGTTCAGCCCTCATTGATCTAGCACCATCTCAGTCATGATCTCTGGGTTCTGGTTGGTTTCTAATAGCTAGGTTCTCCTACTCTTTTGATGAATAATCCCTTACCTCCTACAGCAGAAACAGTACTTCCTTCATTAATCCATAGCAAGACTTGGTCAGATGTATTAATCTAGAAACAATGAGATAAAGTGGAGGAAGGTATTATCATAACAGAAATCTATTTCATGTGAGACCTTTGCATGGTTGTTAGGCAAGGTGTGAGAGCTCCCCCAAAAGTTATCCTTGAAACATAGATTTAAGAGCAAGTTGTTTCCTTGAGACACTGTATGTGGGAAAAACAAATGAGAAGTACACCAGTTGACCAGTGTTCTTCCAAAATTCATGTCTACCTGGAACATGACCTTTGGAATTAGAGCCTTGCATATGTAATTAAGTGAGGTCGTACTGGGTTAGGGCAGGGCCCCATATACGATAACTGGTGTCTTGTAAGGGAAAGGAAAGGGTGATTTGGAGGTAGAGACACAGAGAAGAGACAGAGAGGAAGGTCAGGTGATGATGGAAGCAAAGGTTCAAGTGATAAAACTGTAAGACAAGGAACGCTAGGGATTTTTGGCAACCTTCAAGAATGAGGAAGAAGCAAAGTAAAATTCTTCCTCACAGCCTTCAGAGAAACATGGTTTTGCTTATGCATTGATTTTGGTTTTCTAGCCTAAGAAAATAAATTTCTATTGTTTTTAAGTCACTTAGTTTATTTGTTTTTTTTATAGCAGCTCTAGGAAATAATACAGGCTGGGAAAGGAAGGAAGTCAAGAGAGGGTATGTTATCAAATTCCAAGCTGCTGTAACTTATTCCCACCTGGGAATTCTGAGCATCCATATAGAATACATTCCTCAGTTACTCCTTTTGAAAATGCTGGAATTGGGGTAATTCTCTACAAATTCCCATTGGTTAAATGCTATTTTCCAGAGAGCTCTTCTGTTCCCCAACACTTCTGATGCATTAAGCACTCAGGCTCTGGTCAGTCCTCAATCAAAAGGACATAAAGACCGGCAGTTAGAACTAAAGCTTCCGTGCTTGGAAATGTTAAGGACCTTTGGGAAATAGACAGATCACTGACAATGTCTGCTAGAGATATTCAAATAAGTCCATGTTGTTCATTCACATTCAAATTATATGGACCATACACCTGTAGATCTTTCTCCAGATTTCTTAGAACTCCTGGGCTCAGCTGGTCTGTACTGAGTAATCTGCTAGTAGGCCAGCCTTTTGGCTACAGTTCCTTTTGTTATGATTCCTGTAGAAAACTAGGGTTCCACAATTCAGAAGAGCCTTGCTCACCACTGTGCTGATTTTCTTACAGGCCTCAGTGGTCTTTCAATAAAACATAAGCCCAGACCTCCTGGATTACTTCCAGACAGTCTTCTCCAGACAGATGGTTGCTGTATACTTTATACTTCCGTGAATTACCATATTGGCAAAGTGTTTTCTCTATGCCAGTGATTGTCTCAGTGACGTGTTCCGGAGCAGCCACATGTTGTACCAGAACCACCCCTTTCTAACTTCCCTTTGGCCCTGGCACTAAACCTGGATTACCTGCCCAGCCTTCCTATTCCCTCATGATCATTTCCATTATGGAGTCCCAAAATCTCTCAGTTGGGATAAGCCTTTTTCATCCTTTTTAATAACATTAAAAAGAGGAAGGATGTCTATTCCTTTACTCTTAGGAAATCCCTTGGCTTTGCACAAATTTGTCTGTCCCTCCACAGTGACCTTCTACAGTTTCTTACCAAGGGGCTATTGAGAGGAATTATATTAATGACATAAATTTCGTTCTTATATAAACTCGAAATGTACTCATGATTCTTAAAAGCCAACTTGCTAATGAATGCTATTAGTCACAAGAGGAATAAGAAAGCATGAGGATATGAGTAAGTTGCTTTCTTATTCACCAAAGCTATTAGAAAAACAAAGTGACTTTTTTCCTATCAATAAAATATCACCAAAGCTATTAGAAAAACAAAGTGACTTTTTTCCTATCAATAAAATATCAATTTTACAGGAATTTTACAGGAAGTGGAATATTTTAAAAAACAATTATTTGTCCAGATGTTTGGTATAAATGATTAATTTGCTAAAATATTTACTGTTCACTTACTTTGTACCAACATTGTGCTGAGTGCTGGGTGGCTAAAGACAAACAAATGTCTTTAAAGAGCATACAGTATGGAAGGGAAGACAGAAATACAGTCAGACAGCCAAGTAATAATAAAAGGTATAGCAAGTGCCATTAAGAAAGAAAGAAAGTGCAGTGGTTAAGACTAGAGAGAGAATCCAAACCACCCCTGGAGAAAGAGTTCAGGGAGGAACTTTTAGAAGTTATATTTATTCAGAGCCCTAATGGGATCATCGGATAAAACAGCAGGAAAGAGAGATTTCCAGGAAGAAGGAAAATGGCGGGGAGCTTGGGATAATATTGGCTCTGAAAGCAGCCCATGTGTCTCAAGCATTGTGCTAGAGATCAGGGTAGAGTGCTTTACAGGTTCCAGAAGATGCAGGGCCTTACAGGTAATAGTGAGAAATGTCAGTTTTTCCCAAGTATACTAAGTTTTAAGCAGATGGATAATATGACATAATTTATGGAGGATTTAGGATCTATTTAGGAAAAACTCTCTGCTTTGGGCATAATCCACTGAAGAAAGTATATAAGAAAGCAGAGGGCAGAGTTTGGAGCCCATGGCAGTTGTCTAAGTGAGAGGCCAAACTTTTTAAATTAGGAATATCATTGTTCCTGCTTATTTCTCTTCTGAGTTCAACTTGATATTTGCCTCAGTATACACAACTTGATGTATTATGGCTGTGCAAGGCTAATGCAGTGATAGTAAGCCACATGTTTCACACTGATTAAGAAAGATGAGTAATTTTCTTCACTTCTGAAATCTGTACTGGAAGTTTGCTCCAACATTGCAGGAAATGTGACTCAGTGATTATTAGAACTGCAATTAGAACCACTGGATTGGTGCTAAATGAATCTATACTTCAATTCTTAATCTAAAACCTTAGGTAAATACATTTGTAAGATACAGGGAATGTATATAGTACATGGCGATTTCTTTTTACAGGGCTCAGATTGATGTGGATAAATATAAATTAAATGTTAATGGCTGTCATCAGAAGGGAAATTTTCCTCTGAAACAAATACATCAAAGAACAAGAAGGTACTTAAATTTCTTGGCTTTTATTTTTTTTGTTTAGCCATGACTGACTGTAATTTTATTGTACCCTGGTAACTTTTAAAAAATTTTATTTTCAAAGTTATAAATTCATTTGATGAATAACTTTGTGATGCTTTCATTTTGATTTCATGCTAAACAGTTCAATATACAATGAATTTCTTAGCTATTGATGTGCAAGTTTTGCCACTGGAAATATTCATTCAAAGGGAAATTAGCATAAGGTTTTGTAAATTTCACTTAATGAATCACATACTGATTTAACAAAGCTCTTTAGCAACAACTGGCTTTCCTCTTACAAAGCTGCAGAACACAATAGTTAAAACAACTTCAGTACCACATCATCTTGATCATAATTTGATAATGCCATACTTAAAGCTTTATTGGCTGTACATAAATATAATTTAAAGTATATATCAGTGTATGTAATTTGAATTATATACAATATATAATTTGAGTATATAGTAGATAAAATGCACCTAACAATACACATTTCTAGAATTCTCATCTTATATTCTCTCTTCTTTTTTGATAAAAATATGGAAGAATTTATTGATTTGTAAAGGATACCCTATTAGACTTTACTCCCAGGAATGAGAACTCAAAGATTTGAAAGTATTAAAACATTTGTCCAAGATATATTCATATGGGAGGTGAGAGAAAGTTGTGGGGGCCTTACATATCCTTAGATATTATACACAAAGTTGTTTGTCCAACTGAAGCATTAGAAGGAAGAGCAGTGGATTACAGGGAAATGTTGTATCCAATAACAGAATGATATAGTGAGGTACAGATAAATCAGTCTGGCAGTTCTGAAACTATTTTTGGAAACCTTAAATGCTCCATGAATCTTAATTTTCTAGACAGGCTGATACACAATGTAGACCTTGAGTTCAATCAAATAACCCTGACCTAAATGTGGAAGCATTTTCTGAGGCTCCCTATGTGGAATGTGTCTTTTCTCTTATGAAAACAGCCATTGAAGCAGACGTTAATACTACCTAGAATCTAAGGTAACCTATAGCAAATGTCTGGGTCCTCTTCTCTGTTTATTGGGTTAGATTAGTGGAAAATGTGATATAAAATAATAACTTCCCATTCTAAAAGTAGTCTAGATATTGTTAAAATTATTATGTTCCAGGTTGGAAAAAAGATACCTGAAAAGAGTGTAGCTATCCATTTTGGATGACATCTAACACCTGGTCTTGCACCTGTTACTGGACTGGAACCTGTATGTGTTTGGAGAGTGAAGGGTGATCCTTGGTGAACCTGAACAACAGACCCTGGCTTTAGGTGTTTGCACCTTTTTGCTGTCAGTTCATCTGAATCCCTTTGTTACAGAATTTGAGTTAACCAATATGTAATCCGTGTGGGTAAATAGGAGTGAAGAAGCTGCTAGAGAGCCTTCTCATGCTGGGCTGAAGAGTAGCCTTGTGTCGAAAAAAAAAAAAAAAATTAATAGGACAGTAAAGTGATCAGTCTTTTTAAAAAAATCTGTAATGAGCTTTATATTCTGACTCAATGAAGACAGTGAAGAATATATTCCCCAAAATAAAGAATGAGAAAAGGGACATCTCTGATAATTCTACAGAGAGTAAGAGACTACTAAGAAAATGTTATAAACAACTTAATGAACATACATTCAAAACAGATGAAATGGATAAATTTCTTGAAAGATGGGATTGGGAGGGAGACAAACCATAAATGACTCTTAATCTCACAAAACAAACTGGGGGTTCCTGGGGGGAGGTGGGATTGGGAGAGGGGGAGCGGGCTATGGACATTGGGGAGGGGAGGCGAACCATAAGAGACTATGGACTCTGAAAAACAACCTGAGGGTTTTGAAGGGTCAGGGGTGGGAGGTTGGGGGAACAGGTGGTGGGTAATGGGGAGGGCACGTTTTGCATGGAGCACTGGGTGTTGTGCAAAAAGAATGAATACTGTTACGCTGAAAAAATAAATAAAATGGAAAAAAAAAATTTCTTGAAAGACATAAGCTACCAAATCTCACTCAAAAAGAAAATATCTCTATGGTTATTAAACAAACTGAATTTGCACTTTAATATATTCTATCAAAAAATTTTAGACCAAGGTGGCTTCACTGCCAGACATTTGAGAAAGAAAGAATACCAATTTTGTATAAACACTTCCAGATAATTGAATATAAAGGCATATTTCCGAACACATTCTGTGAGGCTAGCAATGTTCTGGCAGAAAACCAGAAAAAAAGCAAGACGAAAATAATTTTATGAGCACTGATGCAAAAATTCTGAACACAGTTTTAGTAAAATCAAAGAATGTATCATGTAAGTAGGGTTTATCTTAGAAATGAAAGGGGTTTACAATTTAAAAATTAAGCAATCTAATTTACTATAGTAATGAGAATAAAAAAGAAAAATGATATGATTATCTCAATAGATGCAGAAAAGTAATTTTGCAAATTCTAACCTTCACTGAGTACAAAGCTTTCAGCAAACTAGGCACAGAAAGGAACATAAACTCATAAAGGGCACCTAGGAAAAGCCTGTGGTTACCAGCATACTTCCTTGTGAAAGTTGAATAACTTTCCCCTAAGGTTTGTTTTTTTGTCTGTCTGTTTGTTTGTTTAAGATTTTATTTAATTATTTGAGAGAGAGAATGAGAGAGGGAATTAATAGTGGGGAGAGGTCGAGGGAGAAGAGACTCCCCACTAAGCAGGGAGCCCTACTAAGGGCTGGATCCCAGGACCCTGGGATCATGACCTGGGCCAGATGCTTAGCCAGCAGAGCTGCCCAGGCTCCCCTCCCCTAAAGTTTTAAAGGAGGTGAGAATATCCCCTCTTACTTTTTATTTTCTGAATTTCATTAGAGGGCACATGTCTTCTTACAACTTTGTTGAGTTATAATTAAGACATAATAACACATATTTAAATAGGATAATTTTATAATTTTTCACATATACAGCTTGGAATAATCACCTAATCAAGAAAATAAGGAAATCTGTCACCACCAGAAGATTTTTTGTGTTCCTTTGTTACCCAAACCATCTGTGTGCAAACATGAAAGTACTTTCTATCATCATAGATTATGTCCTCTTGATGAACTGACCCCTTTATCATTGTAAAATGATTGCTTCAACCTGGTAATACTCTTTTCTCTGGAATACACTTTGTCTGATATTAATATGCCCACTCCAGCTGTTTTCTCTTGATTAGTGTTAGCACAATAGTATGTATTTTTCTTCCTTTTACTTTTAACTTGTTTGTAGTTTTTTTTTTTTTAAGTTGTTTCTTGTTAGTAGCATTGAGCTGAGTTTTACTTTTTTTTTTTTTTTAATTCAGTGTGATGATCTCTCACTTTTAATTGGGATATTTAGAGCCCAATTTTATTTGGTTATTGGTACGGTTGGTTTAAACATACCATTTTGCTGTTATTTTGCTACTTGTCTTATGTGTTCTTTGTTCCCCTTTTCCTCCTTTTCAGTCTTGTTTTAGATAGCTAAGAAAAAGTACATTTGATCACTTGGGTGGCTCAGTCTGTTAAGTGGCTGCGTTCAGCTCAGGCCATGATCCCAGGATCCTGGGATCATTGAGCCCCTCTCCCTGCTCATCAGGGAGCCTGCTTCTCCCTCTCCTCCTCACTTGTGCTCTCTCTTACTATTTCTCTCTCTCAAATAAATAAATAAAATCTTCAAAAAAATATGTTTGCTCACATATTCACCCTTTTCTGCTCTGTTGTGTAGATACAGATTTCCATTTGACCTTATTCTCCTTCTGCTTGAAAGACCACTTTTCTAATAGTACAGGTCTATTGGTGATGAATATTTTAGCTTTTACACATCTATCTTCATTTCAGTTTTATTCTTGGAAGATATTTTTACTATATATAGATTTTTAGGTTGGCAGGTTTTTTTAATTTTGTATTTTAATGTCGTTGCAGCAATGTTTGGCTTGCATTATATGGTTTCTGATGAGAAGTGATCATTCTTATATTTGTTATTCTGTATGTAAATTTTTTCCCTATGACTTCATTAAAAATATATATTTAACACTGGTTATAGGAAATTAATTATAGCTTGGTACAGTTTTTCTTCATGCTTTTTGTGCTTGGGGTTCATTGAGCTTCCTGGTTCTAAGGCTTTATGTTTTTCATCAAATTTGGAGAATGTTCAACCATTATTTCTTCAAATATCTTTTTTGTTTCCCACTCTGATTCAAGGATTAAATTATATGTGGCTGGCTAAAGTTATCCCATATCCCATATCCCATATCTCATTTATGATCAGAATTTGTTTTTTAGTCTTTTTTTTTTTTTACCTATTTGTGTTTCATGTGGTTAGGTTTTGTTTTTGTTTGTTTGTTTGTTTTAAGATTTTTGTTTATTTTAGAAAGAAAGAGTGCATAAGCTGGGGAAGGGGCAGAGGGAGAAGGGAAGCAAACTCCCCATTGAGTGTGGACCCTGATGTGATATAGGGCTCAGCCCCACAACCCCGAGATCATGACCTAAGCAGAAACCAAGAGCCAGATACCTAACTGATTGAGCCATCCAAGGGCCCCTCATATGGTTAGTTTCTATTGCTATATTTCAAGTTCAAAGATTTCCTTTAATAGTGTCAAATATGCTGTTAATTCCTCTTTTTTTTTAATCTCAACACAATTCATTTCACCTCCAAAAGTTTGATTTGGGTCTTTTTAATTAATATTGATAACAGTACTTGAATGTTCTCATGCTTTCTGGGGTGCCTGGGTGGCTCAGTTGGTTGAGTGCCTGCCTTTGGTTCGGATCATGATCCCAGATTCCTGGGATCAAGCCCCATGTCAGGCCCCCTGCTCAGCAGAGTTTGCTTCTCCCTCTTCATCTGCCTCTTCCCCAGCTTGTTCTCTGTCTTACTATCTCAAATAAATAAGTGAAATCTTTTAAAAAATTCTTATATTTTCCTCCCCCTTTTTGAACATACCAAATATAGTCATAAAGTTCCCCCATTTTTGCAAGACACATTCTAAAGATCTGCTGTACAACATAGTATCTTCAGTTAATAATATGGTATTGTACATTTAAAAAATATTAAGATAGATCTCAATTAGGTATTCTTACAAAGATGAAAAAAGAAGAAAAAAGAAGAAGGAAAGAAGGAAATGGAAGGAAGGGAAGGAAGTCACAAAAGAAGACTAAGAAATTTTTGGAAGTGATGGATATGTTTAGTTACTTTGATTATAGTGATGGTATCATGGGTGTATGCATCTGTCCAAACTTATCAAAATCTATACATTAAACATGTACAATTTTTTGTACACCCCATTTTAAAAATAAAAATTGAATAAAAAAAATATATCCTTGGGCGCCTGGGTGGCTCAGTTGGTTAGGCGACTGCCTTCAACTCAGGTCATGATCCTGGAGTTCTGGGATTGAGACCCGCATCAGACTCCCTGCTCAGCAGGGAGTCTGCTTCTCCCTCTGACCTTCCCCCTTCTCATCCTCTCCTCTCTTTCTCTCTCTCTCTCTCAAATAAATAAAATCTTAAAATAATATATCCTTGACCTTTGTTGTGTGAGACACCTTCATTATTTGGAAGGAGTTTTGCCTTTTACACTTCATTAGGCAGGGCATTACTTTCCAGCAATTTTGACCCACTATCAAATATTGTCCTTCAAAATACTCTACCCAATAATCCCTAAGGTCCATATTTTACTATTCTGTACTTTGGATGGTGGGAACAAAAATAATACTTAACCCTGTGTGGGCTCCAGGAACTGTTCAACTTGATCCTTTTCACGTATTCTTTCACAAGCTTCTGGCCATTTTCTCATGCATATTCTCTGATGCTTAGTGTTATGACACAGGTCTGTGTGCAAATTTCTGAACTCTTTTTCTCTCTATAGAACTCCCTTCTCTCTGGAGCTCTTCCCTGTGAGTTCTGGCTGTTATGGTAGTCACTTGACTTTTTGTTCCATTCACTTTTCCTTTTCCTGTGCTGCAGACTGGAATCTCTTTCTTCAGGAATCATTGTCCACTGCTGCCTTTTGTCTAATGTCTGAAAACCACTGTTTCATATATTCTCTAGGTCTTTATTTGCTTAAGTAAAGAGGGTAGCCCCATTCTTTGTTACTTCTTCATGGCTGAAAGCACAAGTTAGTACACAATATTTTTATATTTAGAGAAAATATAAACTCATTATCTTTCTGATATGATTGAAAATCCTTGGCTTAGTGTTTTTTTTCTGAAATACTTGTCTTGAAGATGATAGTCCCAGGATTTCAATCCAGTGACTGCTATCCATTTCTTCTGATATATAGGGATGATTAACTTCAATGCAAGGATTCACAATGTATTTCCATGAAATGTAGAGTTCAGACCACCATTAAGAATACCATAATTTTTATGTACTCTATATAGATATAGTGTGGATGAATGTGTTAAATGTATTTGTCAACAGAATTCCTAAAATATTTGAAAGGCTCTTCTGTTTAAGTGACTAAGATTGGGAAAGAAAATAGTTTAATATGTAGATAAATCTATTCAATGATTTTCTACTAATACTATTAAAATGTTATGCATTTTTTAAAAGCATAAAAAATAGAGGAAGTTAACATGCATGAAAAAGTACTTATGGAGGTGCCTGTGTGGCTAAGTCATTAAATATCTGCCTTTGGCTCAGGTCACAATCCCAGAGTCCTGGGATTGAGCCCAGCATCAGGCTCCCTGCTGAGCAGGAAGCCTTTTTCTCCCTCTCCCACTCCCCCCTGCTTGCGTTCCCTCTCTCACTGTGTCTCTGTCAAATAAATAAATAAAATCTTAAAAAAAAAAAAGAAAAGAAAAGAAAAAGCATTTATGAACCATAATGCCTTCATTTCAATGACAAATAATGAAGTGAGGGGGAAAAAGGATATAATAAAAGTTGAAATCAGCAAATTCATTATAGATTTGATCTACATTCTATGATCATGATCACTGAAAGCTGTGTACTTACTCAGTTTAATTTACTTTAGGTTGCAAGGGTCAATGGAGTTGCAGTATTTGCTAATTTTAGCAGAAGAGAGCTCTGGAAAAAAAATGACCAAGAAATTAAAGAAAATATAAATAGAGAGAAGAATATGGTTGTTTGATTCCAAGACTCTGATGGAAGTTATTTTTCATAGTTGTCTGAAATAGAATCAACACTTTCCCTTTTTGCAAGTTCTTACAGCTCTTTGAAATACAATTAACCCAGAACCAAAAAGTTAGAAATCATTTTAAATAACTTTTTTAAAGATGTATTTATTTATTTATTTTAGAGACAGAGATGGGAGTGAGGCAGAGGGAGAGGGAGAGAATCAAACAGACACCCTGCTGAGCATGAGACCTAATGGGGCTGGATCTCAGGACCCTAAGATCATGACTTGAGGCAAAGTCAAGAGTTAGAAGCTCAACTCACTGAGCCACCCAGGTGCCCCTTAAATAACTTCTATTACACATCTGTGGCTCTAGTATCTCTATATTTTAAGATCAAAGAGACCCTTAAATATAGAGGTTTTTACAATATAAAATTTAATGTCTCTCTCTCATTAGAGTTTGGAATCATTGTTTCATTTTTGCACCTCAAAGACCCAGATATCATCCAGATAATTACTTCACAGTCCCCTATAATGCTGTTTTTTTCATGGTTCAAATCCATACCTGGATTCTGATCACTGGGAAGAAGGAAGATTGCTTCCAGGAAGCATGCCTTCTCTCTTAAGTTCTATATCTGTAATTAACATACTCCTGTCCAATGATCAGAACTTAACTGGTGATGAGAAGGCTTAAAAATATCTAGTAAAATAGCATGGTCCCAGCCAAAATTTTATTATAATGGAGGAAAAGAAGGAATTTTGTTATATGATTAGAAGTTTATACCATAATTCTCTATGTCATTAACTTCCATATTTATATTTCTAGTTGTGAACTCACTTTTTACTGATCATCTTATTTATACTGTTTACTTAAAATCTCCACTTTTGTTTTATAAATATATAAAAATTATGATGCCCATTTAATTTGAATTTTTCAATACTCACTGACTTTCCTATCTCTACTGATGAAAAGTTCAGCTCCACTTTCACCTCCCCACCCTGTTGCTCAGAAGCCGTTCTTTACCTAACTAACCATGTTCCAACAAGATCTAGTTGAGGAAACAGAAACCACCACATACTAGGTCTTTTAAATAGTTACTTTTTAAAAAAATTTTTTCTTATGTGTATGTTGAAAGTAACCACAGAGGTCTTTGAAATTTGGGCCAGATCATATCAGTCCTCTACAGAAACCTGAACTGTCTCCCAATTTCAGACAAAGAAAAGCCAGAGTCCTGATATACCCTGAAGGTAACTTCAGGACCAACTCTCCATTATCACTGTACATTTATTATTTATTTTCTTCACCTCACTTTACTCTGCTGCACCCACAGTTACATTTTTCCTTCCCCTTAGCTGTTTTTCTAACACTCCTATTCCTGTCACCTGACAGCTTGGGCATTGGCTGTCTGCATCATAAAGAACGCTCCTAACCTAGACAAATGAGCATCTCTTTCATACTTCACCTTTGTGATAATATCTAACTTGATCCAATATTTTAAAGTCTAATTCGATTCCATATTTTACCCTATAACATAAAATAACATTTAATGATTTACCATATTTGTCTATTTCAGTTGATTGCCCATCACTAAAATGTAAGCTGCATGTAGGCAAGAAACTTCATTTTTCACTAATGTATCCTAGTACCAAGAACAATGTCACATGATAATTCTCAGTAAATATTTATTGAAGTGAAAAATAAGTGAATTTCCTGTATAGAAATTTCCATATGTATTTTTAAATTAAAGAATTATTTCTGTTTGTCTTTCTAATACAATCCTTAGATCCAACACAAGCTTTAGTTTCTAAATCTGAATTTAAGTGAAAAACAAGCATCCACATCAGCTCCATTAATAATAGAATTTGTCCTCAAATATACTCAGAACAGTTTGCATTTTCATATTATTTTGTCAACAGATAATAGCAATTATGGAAATTTTAACTATCCAAAGTTTTCTAATGAACCGTTATGGTGTACATTCCATTTCTAGAAAGGAGAAGTTTTTCTTTTAAAAAGATCTATTGCTGTGGAAGCAAAATCAATTTTCATTAATAACTATGTAAGTAGGATTCCATTTCAGTTTGTATGTCAATTTTTAATCATAACATTCTACTGGCAGAACTTAAATCACCTAAAAACATTAATTTTCCTAACTTAAATGGAAATATCTCTAAAGATATTTTCAAAGTATTTCATTCATTCATCCATCTAACCCTCAGCAAACATTTATTGAGGTAGTTTAATGCTATATTAGGTAGTGGTCTAACCCATGAGGACATATCACTTTTAAAAAATGGGTCTTATATATTGGCTGATTGAATATAATAAGAATTAATAAAATTTAAAAATAATAAAATTTAAAATAAATTAAAATAAAAATGTATCCTTTTGGGAAAAGAATTGAATAATGGCATTACTGAAGAATAATACTCTACAGGAACTCAAGATGACTGCGTATGAATGGTATGAAAGCGTGAAGTTCCTTTCTGCAACTGTAAAGATATGGTGCTCTTCACCAAACAGAGATATCAAGAGTAGAGCCGGTTTCAGAGAAATGATGAAGTTTAGTTTTGGGGTGTTAACCTTGTGTTTCCTATGAGACATTTGGGTAGATGATTTGTAATGGGAAAAATAGGCTCAGAGTTCAGGCAAGTGTTCTATGATAGAATCATGATGTTGAAGTTATTATCATGCTAGGAGGAAATTAAATGATATAGGCAAGAATCTGTAGAGAGTGAATAACCACTGAGTCTGAAGGAACACTTCAGTTTAAATTACAGACAGAAGCAAAAAACAGTAAAGGAGAGCAATCTTGCATGATCAGAGAGTAGGAGTAGAATGAGGAAGTGCATACACTTCCTCAAGTTCGCTAAAGATAAGTGCTGTGGATCGCCTGGGTAGCACAGTCAGGTAAGCTTCAGACTCTTGGTTTAAGCTTTCAGGTCACGATCTTGGGGTCCTGAGATAGAGTCCCACATCAGGCTCCACACTGAGCACGGAGTTGCTTAAGATTCTCTCTCCCTCTTCTGCCCCTTCCCACTGGTCTCTCTCTCTCTCTCTCTCTCTCTCAAATGAATAAATAAGCCTTTATTTTTTTTTTTTTAATAAATAAGCCTTTAAAAGAAAAAAAAAAAAAATCTCTTTCTCCTCCTTCTTCCACTCCCCACCATTCTTTCTCTCTCTCTCAAATAAATAAATGTGTTTATCTATCTATGTAATATGATGATTGAAAAAAAAAAAGGATGCAGTAAATTATTACTGCCGTTTTTCTACTTTATGTGGCAGTATGTTAAGTATCTTTTAATAACATTGAACTTATTTTTTTTCAAATTTTGTCAGAAGTGGTATTTATCTGGATTTTGGATTATTCCTTAGGATATATTTTAATAAACAAAATAACACAGTCAAAACGTATAAACAGTTTTAAGATTGTTGATATATATTTTCAAGGAGAATTCCAAAAAGGTTTCAGTTTATAGCTTCACTATCTTTTAATGCAGAAAGGCATTCTAAACATTGACTACTATATTTTTGTTTCTTTTTAATTTAGCTAATTTGGAGCCTAAGCCAAGTCTTATTATTCCTGCTGTTGTAGTTTAATTTCTTGGACTTATTAACGTGGTAGAACTTTTTTTTTTTATGTTACTATCTGTAAGCATTTTTCATCTCCTTTGATTTGAGGAATATTTCTACCATGAAAAAGATTAAAGAATGTAACATAGCTTTCATGTTAAGAAAATATTCAGCTACATTTTTAGTTGAATAAATTCTTAGTTTCTCTATAGTGAACATTGATGTGGAAAAACACAAAATCTCTTACATAAATGTTATAAAATTTTAAAAGTAAAAATGGAAATCCCTGACACATTTTAATATTTATACAATTTTAACATTATGCATTTATATTCTATGAGAATACAATTAATACATTTCTTTATAGATACATATACATAACATATATGTACATATATGTGTATATATACGTGTGTGTGTATATATATATACACACAGAGTTGTTTAGAACAATTCAGTAAGCATTATGTGTGATAAGGCAATGATATCTCCTTGTTTATCACCTTTCTAAATGTAAATTACTAATGTAAATATTACGATGTAAAATGTTACCAGAAAATCCAGTTGAAATTAAATCTATTTAATCATTTGATTTAATAATGTTCAATGGCTTTATGTTTGCCTCTTTCTTCTCCATGCTGCATTATGGTCATGTTTTCTGAATATATGATGGATGTATCATTGGTTCTATGTGTGCCAGACACCAGTGATTTCAACATAGTATACTGAACCTAATTCACTTACAATATGTGTTCCATTCCATTAATTTTGGTGTTTTTATAAGGATTTATTCACATGTCAGTATTACTTATGTAGTAATTCTTCTTTGAGTTGGAATATTCAAAAAAGAATAGTCTACAACTATTACTTCACATATTTTCTGATACATTACCTAGCTACACCCAAAAATCAAGTCAAAGTAAATCACATCTTTAATTATATTACCAGTTTTTGTTTTTGTTTTTTTTTTTAATAAAAATGGAGAGGAAAAGGGAGTTGAGGGAAATTGGAAGGGGAGGTGAATCATGAGAGACTATGGACTCTGAAAAACAACCTGAGGGTCTTGAAGGGGCGGCGGGTAGGAGGTTGGGGGAACCAGGTGGTGGGTCTTAGGGAGGGCATGTATTGCATGGAGCATGGGGTGCGGTGCAAAAACAATGAATACTGTTGCGCTGAAAAGAAATTTTAAAAATACATTGTTTTCTTTCCTTTTTACTTTTTTCTTTCTTTTTGGTATTGTTTTTGCTGTTGTTTTGATTTCTTGCCTTGCCATGTCAGATTCTACTCTAGGAAGGGTTCACTCAGTGAATCTAAATTCAAGCAATAAATAATGTACTCTCTACTTACTTCTATTTATTTGTCTGCCTTTGCATTCTCACACCTGATTTCCCAGAAGAAGCAAATTTAAGCAAAGCTAATTATGTACATGTCTTGAAAAAAATTTAAAAAGCCAGGCTGAGACTTCCAGTAGTATGAAGTATATATGTATGAATGTAGGCATGTGTATATATATGTGTGCATGTGTGTCAACAGATAAATTAATCAATAGATAGATTTTCTTTTTTACTATAAATTTACTTTTTGCAGTTCTGCTCATTCTCCTGATCCGTGTTTCGACTGTAATTTCTTTGTCGTGTTTTACCGTAAGTGTAGCTAAAGTAGTTGTACTAAAATCATAATTCAATTTTCAACAATGTAATCTAACTATAAGACCAACATCTTTGACCATTTATCTAGTTATTTCTGTCTTTAGTCATTCACGGAATGGGAAAGTACAAAAAGTAGTAGCATATATACTTCATAAGGGGTGGTACCTTTTCTGTTTTTCTCACCACTGTATTTTAGTGTGCTTTTGCAATACCGAGCACAATAAGTACTTATTCAGTAAGCACAATGAATTATTATTCTCTGAATTGATGAATTATAATAAGAAATTTAACACCAAGAAAAAGAGAAAAAAGAAAGAATGGCAAAGTGTCCCATATTTCTGTGTCCTTACCTTCTTTCCTCTCCATCCTTTTAGCCTCGTCTCTGGCACCAAATTTCCAGCATGGCGATAGAAGTGCTATATTATAAGCATTATGTTGAGCAGTATTAAATTTATTTTAGTAAAAGGAAATCATTTCTCATAACAGTTAATCTTTTTTATTTTCAAGATGATGATCTTGGAAACCTCATCCTAACGTATGTAGCGTATCATTCATATTGTAGACATATTGTATCCCCTAAGGATCCTTTTACACTATCATAGGCAACATCCTTTTCCTGCAAAAACTCTGACCTGTTCTACAATTCATCCCCAAACCTCACAGGAAACAATGTCTAACTCAAGCTGAAATACTTCAACTGCCAAAAAAAATTGTAGAGTTCCTTTCTCCAGCATATGATTCTTTAACTAGCAAAATACCTGGTAGGTATTTATTTATTTATGACATTTTCATTGTTAGTTTAGAGCACTTATAAAAGTAGAGCAGCTGTAGGATCTATATTATATCAATAATTGATAGTGCTGTATGGACCCTGTGAAAGATTTTTGTCTGCAGATAGAAGCACCTGGGGAAAAGCAGCTCTGGATCAAAGTAGGATCATTCAGATCTCTAACAAAGTAGCTAATAAAAGGGAGATGAGAGACTGGGGAAAGACTGATCTTGACTAAGCAGGCTTAAAAACCAAGAGTACTTCCATTCCAGTCAGAGATTGTTAATTTCTAAGTGATACCTTTAGAATATATAGCTCTGAATATACCTCTGATTCTAGCTAAAATACCGTTTTCAGGACTAATTATTTCGGCATTTCAAAAATAAATTACTGTTGCATAATATGTTATGATATACACATGCCACAGTTTATCCAATTTCAAATTCTCTCAATTTTTTAGGCATTGCCTTCCTTCTAGTTTGTTTTTTGATGTTATGCCTAATGCTGCAGTGAACAATTCTGTATTTATCTACTGACTTAGCCACCCAGGTGCCCGAATTCTGTACATATCTACTAATGAACATGAGCAAGGTTTCTTTTTCCCCACTACATAAGAATAAAATTTCTGGGACATAGGTAATATATATATTCAATTTTACAAGATCGTGTGTATAAGAATATAGGGAGTAACATGGATGACTCAGAAATACAATATTATGTGAAAAAAGAAAAGTGTAAAATAACACATAAAAACTTTAAGTTACAAAGCTTTACAAAAAAAACCCAAAATAGCAGTGTATTATTCATAATACATATGTGAGTTTAAAGTATGTAAAACTTATGAAGAGGGTTCCCCTTTTTCCACATCCTCTCCAACACTTGTTGTTTCCTATCCTGTTAATTTTGGCCATTCTAACTGTTGTAAGGTAGTAGTTCAATATGGTTTTGATTTGAATTTCCCTGATGGCTATTGCAGAAGGTATGTTCATGTCTTCTGCCCATTTTTTGACATGATTATCTGTCTTTTGGGTGTTGAGTTTGAGGAGTTCTTTATAGATCTTAGATATCAGCCCTTTATCTGTAGTGTCATTTGAGAATATCTTCTCTCATTCCCTGGGTTGCCTCTTTGTTTTGCTGACTGTTTCCTTTGCTGCCAGAAACTTTTTATCTTGATGAAGTTTCATTTTCACTTGTTTCCTTGCACTGTTGGTGGGAATGCAAGTTGGTGCAGCTAGTTTGGAAAACTGTGGTGATTCCTCCAAAAATTAAAAATAGAGCTATCCTATGGCCCTGCAATTGCACTACGGGGTATTTTCCCCAAATATACAGATTGTAGTGAAAAGAAGTACCCCAATTTTCATAGCAGCAATGGCCACTTTCGCGAAACTGTGGAAAGAACCAAGATGCCCTTCAACAGATGAGTGGATAAAGAAAATATGGTCCATATATACAATGGAATATTATGCCTCCATCAGAAAGAATGAATACCCAAATTTTGTATCAACATAGACAGGACTGGAGGAGATTATGCTGAGTGAAATAGGTCAAGCATAGAAAGTCAATTATCAAAGGGTTTCACATATGTGGAACATAAGGAATAACATGGAGGACACTAGGAGAAGAAAAGGAAAAGTAAATTGGGGTAAATCAGAGGGGAAGACAAACCATGAGAAACTGTGGAGTATGAGAAACAAACGGAGGGTTTTGAAGGGAAGGGGGGGTGGAGGGTTGGGTGAGGTTTGTGGTGGGTATTAAGGAGGACACGTATTGCATGGATCACTGGGTGTGGTGCATAAAAATGAATCTTGGAACACTGAAAAAATAAAATAAAATTAAGATGTTTAAAAAAAGGACATGTGCTAAATAAATAAATATGCTTCTGAAGTATAAAAATATAATTTCCATTAGTGGTGACATAGGGAGAGGCAGGGAAGAAATGGAGAGGTTATGCAGTAAAGATATAGGCAAGCTTCTGTGGGTTGGTTAGGTAGTTGGATCAGGAGTATTTCTTTCATTGTGCTTTATATCAAACATGTTATTACAAATACATGTATTACTTAAAAATTAAATAAATTTTTATGATTCTTCAATGATTTTTTTTTCTGAAATAATTTTATTGCACTATTAGTATATTGAGGACACCTATAAATGGTCCATCAGAGAAACTGTGTAGATGGATGTATAGAATAATGTTAACAGTAATGTGTATGAAATGGCAAATTGGTAAAACATGAAGAGCTGTAATGATCACAGGAGTTATTTATTTGATAATGATATGCAAAAAGTATTTTGTTATAATTTCTTTTTTGAACAATGGAAGATCTATTTTGATTATGGAAAGAAACAAAGCATAAAGCCCTATTACAACGTTGCTTTTGTGACTCCAGGGAAGTAAAAGAGAATGCTCAAAAAGGAAAGATCTGTAATGTTCTCCTCTCCTGGAATATCTGGTGTGCCAAACACAGATCCACCAATACTACCAGAAGATAAGCCCCAAGAATCTAGTTAGATATCAGTTTAGTAGGGGTGGCCAGCAACTAGGGATAGGAATGTTGGACAAGGAGTTCAAATGCAATCTTTTTTTTTTTTTAATAATTTTATATTTTATTTTTATTTTTTATTTTATTATTATTATTTTTTTTTTACTTATTTATTTGACAGAGATTACAAGTAGGCAGAGAGGCAGGCAGAGAGAGAGAGAGGGAAGTAGGCTCCCTGCTGAGCAGAGAACCCGATGCGGGGCTCAATCCCAGGACCCTGAGATCATGACCTGAGCCGAAGGCAGAGTCTTAACCCATGAGGCACCCAGGTGTCTCTCAAATGCAATCTTTAAGGGAGCATCTTAAGAGTGTTTACTTTTTGTTATAGTGATTTCTAAACACTAAAAAGTTTATGTGATGTAATGCCTGAATAATACTCTTTATTGTACTCAGATTTCACTGTATAAAACCAATGTTTATTGTCTCAGTAAGTTTTGAATACTTCATGTATTAAATAAATCTTTGAGAGCTCCTTCTACCCTTGAGCTATAAAGGAAATAATTAACTACATATTAATTGGGATCCCACATTTTCTGTTTTGTACAATAAGTATTCAGCAAGTGAATTCTTTTGTAGTTCTTTTATATTATAAAAATTTTTAAAAAGAAAAGCCAAAACTTCACTGAGAGTCTTAGAGGTCTACAAATCTCCTCCTGCCTTTATGCACAGACACAAAACACACATACAGACACAGGCACAAGCAGCTCTGCCACTCAGAAGAATATAGTCATGGCCGGTTCAGCTTATAGAAAAGATGAAAACTCAGCCTTTGGGGCTGGAAATTGCTATGTATCCTATTAAGATTTTTTTTTCTCAGCATTTTTATTGTTCTACTCTGATGGGAAGAAATGAGAATTACTGCCAAAGAGGAAAATTTGCCGAGTTTTTATGATCCTCACTGTGTTGCCTGTTGTTTTAATATCTATAAAGTTTCAGAATCTATCCACACAAATGTAAAAGTAGAAAAAGAACTAAGATCCTTTATATTTTAGTTCTTAGGTGGTAGAGAATTGTTTCGTTTTAAACAAACTCTATATTAAGAGCTCTATTAAGATACATAATAGAAACACAAATGCTTGAAGACTTCAGATACTATTGCCAAAACTAATTCATGATCCTTTTGTTTCTTGCGAATTGGACAATGACTATGGTAACTGAGTCTAGACAAGTTTTATTTTTTCTTCTATGCAACTTTAGAGTATGTTAAAATTAGAGAATAATTAATCCTGTTTTTTAAAGATTTATTTATTTATTTGAGAGAGAGAGAGAGAGTCCAAGCACCGGTGAGGAGGGGGAGGGGCAGAGGGCTAGAAAGTATCATCTAGCGGACCCCACTGAGTGTGGAGGAGCCTGACCTAGGGCTCACTCATGGGACATTGAGATCGTGCCCTGAGTCTAAATCAAGAGTCCACTCAGGTGCCCCAATTATATCCTATTTATATAGCATTTGACTTGTTCTTTTTTCCACTGGTTTAGGCAATTTAGTTCCAACTCTTAACCTCCTAAATCAGATCTTAGTATAAACCTGAGTTTAAAACAGTTACTTCATTACCAATGAATGTGTGATACCTACATGCTGCAGTCGAGGAAAAGAATGTGGAAAATACCCTATTAGATAAATTTATGTATTTGTTTCATATACTGTACGAGCTTCTCCAAATATTTTATTAGATTTTTCAGTGTAATGGTAGACCAAAAGGTTTTAGCTTAATGCATCCTTATCCTTTTCCAGAATTTTGAAGATGAAAATTGTGAACATATGAATTAAAGCAAACTTTCACATTGAGGGATATAGAGAACTGATTTTATGGGATTGTTAAAGTCAAGAACAGCACAAGACACTAACAGTCTGTACATTATTTCAAAGTAATGGAATGTAATAATGTATAATGTTGTCCTCAATTTTCTTTTCTTCAGAACAGAACACAAATTTCATAGAAATTAGAGAAAAATTTTCCACTCTCTACCCACATTTTCTCCCAGAGCATACCCTAGGGGACATCAAAGCAACTGTTATATTCACTCTGAGTTTCAGCCAGCTGAGGCTTGACAGGAATAATCTACTTGAAGTAATTTTATCTGCTAACATTTTATACTTATCACTGTCAAGTAGTTATTATCATTGGCATCTGGCAGAATTTCAGAGTCTATCATGTTGTCTAACACCTGCCAAGGTTTATGCATAAAATTCAGAAGTTTATTAAGAACTACTTAAATTAATTACTATTTCATTAATGATTTTACAATACTTATATATACCCATGCTCTAACAGTCACATATTTTTACACTTAAAGTATTTCTCCATGAAATTTTAAAAAATCTAAACAGCATTGTTGAATGGTTAACATATTTTTTAGTCTAAAATCTATGTAACCAATTCAGGTTTCTGGTCTTCTTGTATTTACTCTACTTCCAAAAGGGATAGAGGTGGTGAAAAGTCATTAAAAATGACCCACAATGCAAAATTTAATTCATATATGTTGATATCTAAATATTTTATCAGTATCCTTTGTGAATAAAATGTATTTTTAAGAAGCTAGGGTTTCCTGGGTGGCCCAGTTGGTTAAACATCTGACTCCATCTCAGCTCAGGTCTTGATCTCAGTGTCATAAGTTCAGCCTAATGTTGGGCCCCACACTGGGCAGAGAGCCTCCTTAAAACAAACAAAACAAATGAAGAGTATAGCTAAAATATAATTTGTATTAGGTACCACTTATTTTTAACATTGTATCTAGTATAACCATTAGTTTTATGTTTCCAGCTTTTCATTCTCTACTGAAGCTGGGAATTCACCCTTCATTTCATCTCCTTCTCCATATGAAAGTCAACATACACAGAGTAGATTTTTTTTTAGGATTGATGAAAATATATATCTTCCTTAACTTTGATGACTGTAGGGATTATTACAAGATTGTGGAAGCCTTGGATTTTGCCCGGTGGAAACTAAAAGTATCCCTGTATGCTGCTGTTAGCCATACTGATTATTATGCCTTTAACAATCATGAGTGTTTGCTTGCTTGATCTTAGTTTTTACAATTTAAAGTTTTTCCTTCAAATTTTTTAATTCATAACAATGAACAGAACTTTGATTATTTGGGATATTTTGTGGCTGCATATAAATTTGAGGGTTATTTTCTTTATACCTGTGAAAAATGCTATTGGGACTCTGATAGAGATAGATGGCTTTGGGTAATCTGGACATTTTAACAATATTAGTTCTTCCAATCCATCGACATAGTATACCTTTCCATTTGTTTGTGTCTTCTTTATTTCTTGTATCAAAGTCTTGTAGTTTCATTGTATAGACCTTTCTTTTTTTTTTTTAAGATTTTATTTATTTATTTTACAGAGATCACAAGTAGGCAGAGAGGCAGGCAGAGAGAGAGAGGGAGAAGCATGCTCCCTGATGAGCAGAAAGCCTGATGTGGGGCTTGATTCCAGGACCCTGAGATAATGACCTGAGCTGAAGGCAGAGGCTTAACCCGCTGAACCACCGAGGCATCCCTCATTGTATAGATCTTTAATTTCCTTCTTTAAATTTATTCCTAAGTATTTTATTGTTTATGATGCTATTAGAAGATAGTTTTCTTGATTTCTTTTTCAGATTTTCATTGTCAGTGTTAAGAAATGCAACTGATTCTGTTGATTTTATATCCTGCAGGTTTACTGAATTCTCTGATTATTTCTAACAGTTTTATGGTTGAATCATTAGGGTTTTCTATATATATAAGATAATGTTATCTGCAAATAATGACAATTTTGCCTCTTTTTTTCTAATGTGATGCTTTCTATTTCTTTGTCTTGCCTAATTCCTCTAGTTAAGACCTTAAGTACTATGTTGAATAAGAGTGGTGAGAAAGGGCAACTTTGTCTTTGTCTTGTTCCTTATTTTAGAGGAAAAGCTTGAAGCATTTTCACTGTTCATATGATGTTAGCTGTGAGCTTGTCTATAAGACCACAATAGCAAAATAATCACATGAAAAAAGAACAAAGCTGGGGCCGTCACACTTCCTGGTTTCAAACTGCACTACAAAGCTATAGTAATTAAAATAGTATAGTACTGGCATAAATATAGACCCATACACCAATGGAATGGACTAGCAAGGTCAGAAATAACTCCCTGAATATACAGTCAGCTAATATTTGATAAGCTCAATAGATAGTCTCTTCAACAAATAGTGTTGGGAAAACTGGATAACAACATGCGGAAATATGAAATTGACCACTATCTTACACCATTCAGAAAAGTTAACTCAAAATGAGTTACATTCTTAAACCTAAGATCTGATACCATAAAACTCCTAGAAGTAACGAAAAGAAACTCATTGACATTGATCTTGGCAATATATTTTTTTGGGAGGAAGGACCAAAAGCACAGGCAACAAAAATAAAAAACAACAAATAGGACTATATCAAACTAAAACACTTCTGCACAGTGAAAGAAACCATCAACAAAATGAAAAGGCAACCTACAGAATGGGAGAAAATATTTACAACCATATGTCAGATAAAAAGTTAATAGCCAAAATATGTAAAGAGCTCATACAACTTAATTAACAGAGAAACAATCCAGTTAACAAATGGGCAGAGCATACAAATAGATGTTTTTCCAAAGAAGACATCCCAGCCAACAAGTATGTAAAAAGATGCTCAACGTCTCTAATCTTCAGAACAATGCAAATTAAAGTCACAGTGAGTTATCACTTTACATCTGTTAAATGATTATCAGAAAAATGTAAGAGACAATAAGTATTGGTGAGAATGTGGACAAAGGGAACACTTGTGCACTCTCATTGGGAATGTCAGTTGGTTACACCAATAGGGAAAACAGCATGGAAGTTCCTCCAAAAATTAAAAATAGTACTACCATGTGGTGCAGCAATCCCACTTCTGGGTATATATCTAAAGGAAATGAAAGCAGCATTTAAAAAATATTTGCCTCTCATGTTTATTGTAGCATTATTTACGTTAGCAAAGATATGGAAACAACCAAGTATATCATTGGATGAGTTGATAAAGAAAATGTAGTGTTTATACAATGGGGTATTATTCATCTATGAGAAAGAAGGAAATCCTGCGATTTGCAACAATATGAGGGACCTTGAGAGCATTAAGCTAAGTGAGATGTCTACAGAGAAAGACAAGTACTATATCTTATCACTTAATATGTGGAATCTAAAAAAGCTGAACTCATAGGAATGGAGAATGGTAGTTACCAAGGCTGGGGATGGGGAAATTCAGGAGATGCTTAAGGCTACAAACTTGCAACTAGAAGATAAAAAAGTTCTGGAAATGCACAGCATAGTGATTATAATCAACAATAATACATTATATACTTCAAAGTCACTAAGAGACTAGATCTTAATTGTTCCCGCAACATAAAAGAAATGATAATTGTGTGACTCAGTAGGGGTGTTAGCTAATGTTATATTGGTGGTAATCATATTGTAATATATGTAGCAGAACACACGTTGTACAACTTGATATTACACAATGTTACCTGTCAATTGTATCTTAATAATAATTAAAAAAAAAAAAAGAATGAGGAGAGCAAGAGTAACTTGAAAAGAAATTATTTGAACTCAAGTAACTGGTTAGATTCAGATACTGGACTACAAGGGGTTAACAGTGCAACCATTTAAAACCTTTGCATATTGCAGTCATAATGCTTTGATACTCCTTGATACACTAATTCTCTACATATTCATACATTTAAGAGATTTTAGTAAGATCACAGAATAAAGGGAGAACACAATCAAGACATCACCTTTCACAGTTCTCTGGACTTTTTAAACTAGTTGTCTAAATCAACTCTGTAAATGCTTTATGGAAACAACAAATTTGAATAATGCAACATACATAAACCAAACTCACCTACACTATATAAGCTAAAAAAAAAAAAATAACATGGAGATAAAACCAATAGTACATCATTGTTTTGGATCACAGGAAAATGAAAATACACATAGCTGTGCTTTAAAAATAAAGCACATGAGTGAACTTTAACATAAACATACTTCTGTATGAGGTCAAAACAAATGTGATTATTTTGCAAGCTTTTCATTTGCATTTCCCATACTTTAAAGCCATATTCACAATAAAACTACCTCCCTCTCTCCTCCGTCTTTTGCTCTTTCTTTTTCTAAGGGGCATTAATCTATCTACACACAGAGATATAAATATGTATCAGATATATATATGTATATATATGCATATATATATAGTTTAAATAGGATAACCATTAAAATACCATGTATATGGGTATATAGCATTTTTCATATATATGTATATTTCATATATATTTGAATAATTTAATGGTTTTGCAATTAAAGACAGTGTCTGAAAGAAAATTATGTATATAATATAGAAAGGTTTGAAGATATGGTCAGTGCTGCTGACATTTTTCTACAAATTATGTCTTCAAATTTTCATCTGCTTTCTGAAACTGTTAATAACTAGGTTTTTAATATACATCTCCATTTATTTGAGAGATGTCATGGTATTATTGGGTGTGTGTGTATTATATGTATATATACACGCACACATAAATATATAGTGGAGGGAGTACAGTTTGCAATTTTGCACAATTGATCAGGATTATATAACACCTATTCAGCAAGTGGCAGAAAAGAAATTTGAAACATTTGTTGCTGAGGTCTGAATGTTTATGTCCTCCAAAAGATTGTTGAAATCCTAAATCCCAATGATGCTGGTGAGGCCCTTGGGAAGTGATTTAGCCATGAGGGTGGCTGCTTCATGAGTGGGATTAGTGTTCTTATAAAAAAAGATATCAGGAGTCCCCTAGCCCCTTCCACCATATGAGAATAAAATGAGAAGCCTCTGACCCAGAAGAGGGCTCTCATCTGTCATGTTGGCACCCTTATGTTGGACTTTCAACCTCCAGAGGTGTGAGCAATACATTTCTGATGTTTATAAGCTACCCAGTCTGGTATTTTGTTATAGCAGCCCCAACAGAGTAAGACACCTTTGCCAAATCCAAACCTAATGTTGCAAATGCATGTCAGATAATTCTAATGTTCAACAGAAACATTTTTAAAAGAATATGTTCTTTATTTTGCATAAAAAATACTGGAAGACTGCATAGTATTCCATTGTGTATATATACCACATCTTCTTTATCCATTCATCTGTTGATGGACATCTAGGTTCTTTCCATAGTCTGGCTATTGTAGACATTGCTGCTATAAACATTCGGGTACACGTGCCCCTTCGGATCACTATGTTTGTATCTTTAGGGTAAATACCCAGTAGTGCAATTGCTGGGTCATAGGGTAGTTCTATTTTCAACATTTTGAGGAACCTCCATGCTGTTTTCCAGAGTGGGAGGGGAGGCGAACCATAAGAGACTATGGACTCTGAAAAACAACCTGAGGGTTTTGAAGGGTCAGGGGTGGGAGGTTGGGGGAACAGGTGGTGGGTAATGGGGAGGGCACGTTTTGCATGGAGCACTGGGTGTTGTGCAAAAAGAATGAATACTGTTACGCTGAAAAAATAAATAAAATGGAAAAAAAAATACTGGAAGAATTAACAGTAATATGAAAGTGAAAATTCCAGAATTACTAAAGTAAAAAGAAATGTTTGATGAATTTTAATTTGTTTTTGAAATACTATAAAATTTTATGTAACTAATAAGGCTTCCTTGATTATACTAATGACATACCTTGCAATGCTTAAAATCTTATGTTGAGGATAGAACCACCTTTATAATAAAAAGACTAACTTTTTACTATACACTATACTATACTATAGTAAAAAGACTAACTTTTTTAACTAACTTGTGAAAATTATCACTGTATCTACTAGAATGAAGCAATAATTTATTCATATATTCATTGCAAATAATTATTGGACATTTGAGATTAAGGTCAAAAGTACATTTTCATATCATTTTATTTTCAAATGTTCCAAAGAGCACCCAGAATTTCAAAATGCTGGTTATGTGTATATAAACCATTACATGCATTACATTATTCTAAACTCTGAAAATTTTAATTTGCATGCCTCATTCATGAAAAGATAATATTGTTCTAAAGAGTCAGTATTTTCACAGTCATCAGAAACATTTTGAATGCTTTTATGAACTTGCCACTGTACTAGATTATACTAGACCATATTCAACAAGGTAAATGTAGTCCCTGCCCTCTTGTTTCTTACTTTCCAACAATAGACTATTCAGACAATTACAGTACAGCTACTAGAAAATCAACTTATATGCTCTTACGACAATGTAGCTCAGTCAAAATTCAGAAAATCAAGTGATACTGAAAAAAAATAGCAAAGTACTTGGGCTCTAAATTATATATATATATACATTTTTTTTTAAAGATTTTATTTATTTATTTGACAGACAGAGATCACAAGCAGACAGAGAGACAGGCAGAGACAGAGGGGGAAGCAGGCTCCCTGCTGAGCAGGGATCCCAATGTGGGGCTCGATCCCAGGACCCTGGGATCATGACCTGAGCCGAAGGCAGAGGCTTTAACCCACTGAGCCACCCAGGCGCCCCTATATATATATATATATATATTTTAAAGATTCATTTATTTGAGAGAGAGAGAGGGAGCACACATGCATCCAAGCGGAGAGTGGGGCAAAGGAAGAGAATTTTCAAGCAGACTCTGTGCTGAGTGCAGAGCCAGACATGGGGTCTCAGTCTCATGACCCATGAGATTATGACCTGAGCTGGAACCAAGAGTTGGTCTTCAACTGACTGAGCCACTCACACACCCATACTCTAGATTATATTTTGTCACTGCTTATTCATAGACAAATATTGATTTTGTCCCTACTGTATTTAAAACATAATTCTGGACTCTAGGATATGCCAGTGAAGGAGTCTGTCATAGGTCCCTTCCATGTGAAGTTTCCTTCTCTTCTCTAGTTAGGTAGAGGGAATAAAATAATAAACATATTAATTTTTAAATCATCAAACATTTTGAAACATAATAAATGCTATGAAACAAGAGTAGGCAAGATATTTTAAGAGTACAATGGAGTGTAGCCAAGGGATGGGGTCAGAAAGATAAAGATAATTGACTTTTACTATGAGTTGGAGAAGAGTGACATGTTTTAAATTGTATTCTTAGAGAATGATAGAAAATAAGCTGTTAGGGGACAAGTGTGGAAGCCACATTTCCACTTAGGAAGCTGTTACTCTAATCTGCTATAGAAATGGTTATGACTTATTCCAGAATGCATTGGGATATTAAAAGACTTCTGGATTTATTCTGAAAGAGTTACCAACAGGATTCCCAGATGTATTGAATGAAAGCAGAGGGGGAAAAAGGAGAATTCAAAGAAAGCACTAAGTTTTTTGGCCTGAGCCATCAGAGTGATGGGATTTCATCAACTGAGGTATGATAGGCTGAGTCTGTATTAGGTATTAGAAGAGAAGTTTGGAAGTTCAGTTGTTGACCTATCAAGTTTAAGACATTGATTAGCTATCTAATCAGAGGCACTGTGGAGAAAAGTTGATAATACCAGTCTAGAGGATTAAAGAAAAATATGAGTTGAAAATATAAAAGGGAAAGTTTTAAAATATACAGATCATATTTAAAGACAGAGATTAGTTGTACTTATCTGGACAATGGGCATGGATAGAAAAGATATCCTGGTCATGTAATATTAATATGTGAAAAAGAAGGAGCCCTCAAAAGATACTGCTTGATGATGTTGATTTATATATCAGAGATAGGTCCTCAGCCACAAAATAATGTTAAAACAGAATATATATTACTTCATTCAATCCTGTCAAAACCTCTATTAATGAATTGTATAATTGTCCCCATTTTTAGGTATAGAAATTTGTTGAAGAACACATACTGATTCAGTTACTATCAGATATTGCCGAGTTACTAACTATTACACAGTTTTATAGTTTGTATTGCTCTTGGACTGATTTCTTCTTTGAGAAAGAGAGGGAGGGAAGGGTGGGGAGAGAGAGAGAGAGAGGAGTTTCTTTACAAATTATACACTAATCAGGCATTCATATGGTTTTTTTCCATGAATAAATACACATATTTGTTGATTAAATAAACATCTCATTTGGGAATTTAAAAGGATAGCCAGTAACTATTTGAATTAAATCTCAGAATGTCTAATCAGCATTTAGATCCCATTATGTACTATTACTTATCTAGGATTCATTTTCATTATGTTTTCATTTGCAAATTCTTTATTAAATAATCACTTCTGACTCACATCTTAATTCTTTCTACATTCTCTTCTTCTCTAGACCCCTTCTTGTTCTTGATATTAAGTAATTTCCAGTACTCATCCTAAAGTATCAATTACATTAATTGCTTATTTTTATTCCTTGAGCTGTTTTATACACGATTGGTAGTATATTAAAATAGATTCTAAGACAGACTAGGAAAGTAAACAAATAAATAATCAAAAACTAGGAAAGTAGCAGTATGTAACTGAGCCCAATGGTAAAAGGTAAAATAATGTGCTTTTACCCTAAATAAGAAAATAATTAGATAAAAATGAAGTATTCAAAGAAAATTCTGCTGGAAAATGAGTAAATAGAAGGTACAGAATGTGACATGTGTTTCCAGAAAAAAAAGCAGCAATTAGTATTTGTGATCATGTGTATCTGTAAGTTTAACTCTTGACAATGCAAACTTGGTTGAAGTTTTATCTTCTCATGCAAAGAATACAACATTACATATTTAATGCTTAATTTTATTTATTAATGACAATTGTGATCCAACATAGCAATCTTTTGCGTATCATATATATGTTATTAAAAATGAATATGTGACTTATATTTGCCACCAGTAATTTATTATCTAATTAAATGAGATAACATATAAGCATTTTCTGCACTCCAAAACTATAGTGAATCAAAAAATATTAGTGCCTATGCCCCTTCAATTATATCATGTGTAATATGTGTTTTTGAGTTTATGAGGGGAGCACATTGATGTTTTCCGATCTCACTCACTCAATGCAGTGAGCAAAGGTAAATTTAAACCTCTTCTTTTTTAGCTATCTGTTCAAATGACTTACTATAAGGAAGCACTGAACAACTTTGCCTGGAAAGACTAATTCGATTTGCCAAGTATGAGACCTCCAAATGACCTAGGCGATATTTTGTTTTCTTCCAGATTATAAAACCAAAGAATCCTCTCTTGCTACTATCTGGTCTCAGAAAGTTGGTTCTATGTTTGTTTGCCCAACTGTGACAGTTTCATCCAAATTTTGGAATCCTGAGGGACAACCCAATAGCATTCTTTCTAGACTGCCCATTAGGACAAACTGACATTGATAGTCTTTTGAAACCTCTGTCTCCTCCTAAAATTTCCACCTATACCCGGTGGAATCTCAGTGCAAGCTAATCATGCCTTGTCCTTCATCTAAAAGAATTTAGGTTTAATAACAATGAATCTTATTATCTCTCTTTTCATGCAGTATCTGAATTGAACTCACAATTTAACTTTTGTCTGTATTATATATTATATATTAATGACTTCAATATCCTTATAGATGATCATAAAACAACTTATCTCTTGAGATTTTGATCTTGATAATAACCACAAGCTCTTTATTTATGCTTCTGTTTAGCTAGCCATTGCAAGAGGACCAAAGACCTTTTATTACCCAGAAATGGAATTCTAAAATACTATATTTTAAATGCTAAGTTTGACTTGTAATGACTATATTTATTTCCTTCATCTTTGTAATTCAAACTGGCTTTTAGACATTATTGAGATCTTTTTTACATCTAGCAACTATTTTTCTCTATCATGTCTTTCATAGCATTCTTTCTTCCCCAATTTGGCTTATAGAGCATAATTTGGGGTGGGGGGAAGTTTGCCACATAAAGACAATATTCATGATAATCTTTGTATTGTAAGTATATAAAAAATCTAAAATATATGTTAAAGAAAATTTAAATAAATAAATAAATGATACTTAAAAGTAAATTAAGGGAGACAGGGTTGGTGAGATAAGAAATGGGTAGGATAAGAAATAAGTTTTTAAGGCTATCAAAAATATAATACCAAGATTAACATCTGCTTTCCAAGAAGTAATATGCAAGGCAGCATTTATATATATAAGAGATAAATCGTGGAGTAAAAATAAATTGTAAAGCTGTACGGATGAATTAGGTGTAAAGACTCTCAAAATGGAAAGCCAGATAGGCTAGTACACTCTAATTTTGTAGTCCAAGTTCTTTTAGCTCCTGACTAATTAGCTCAGATTATTTTACTATGAATATTTGCTACTGGAAAAAGAGCAAATTCATGGTAGTTCTGGTTAAGTCCATGCTCACTGAGCACTATTGTATTTAGTAGAGTTTATTCTGGTCCAGAGTCATTGCTAACCAATCATAGTATAATTGCTCACCCTGGAAACTAAGAAATTAGTATGTCATTAATAAAGAATGTAATGATCATATTTATCATTAAAAAATTACCATATAAAATTTCAGCATTCAAAGGTAATACTGCCAATACCATTTTCTTCCATTCATTTTCCTAAGCCAAATTAGCAGTCAGCAAACAAAAATTGACATTGCATTCAAGGCTAGGCATATATTGAAAAACAAAATACATTGTTTCATCTCAAAAAGATCACAGTTTATTTGTTTAGAAAACATTAAAGTGGGGCACCTGAGCGACTCAGTCATTAGGTGTCTGCCTTTAGCTCGGGCCATGATCCTGAGGTCCTGGAATGCAGCCCTGCAGTTGGGCTCCCAACTCCCTCTGCTTATGGTCCCTCTCTTGCTGTCTAGCTCTCTCTGTCAGATAAATTAAAAAAAAAAAAAAAATCTTAAAAAAAAAACACTCTTAAAAACCATAAGAGAATATGGACTCTGAAAAACAACCTGAGGGTTTTGAAGGGTTGGGGGTGGGAGGTTGGGGGAACAGGTGGTGGGTAATAGGGAGGGCACGAATTGCATGGAGCACTGGGTGTTGTGCAAAAACAATGAATACTGTTACGCTGAAAAAATAAATAAATTTAAATACTGAAAAAAAGAAGAAAGCATTAAAGTAATTTCAAATAAGGTTTATTTGCATTCCTGTATTGAAACTGAGAGGTAATACAGAGAAACTTCCTTTAACACCAATTATAACACTTTATTAAAGCTTTAATAATCCAGCAGTATAGGTCAGTTGTAAACAACTGAGGGGAGGGAGGGAGAGAGACACAGAGACAGAGAGATACCAAAAGAGCAAAAGAAAGAATCCTAAAACATAAACATTAAAAGTCAGTTTCAGTACATTTTCCCTTGTTTTAGTAAAAGTTTCCTGAATTTCTTTGAATAAAGCCTAAATGGATTTGGTGAAATAAGTCCATTTAGAAGTGAATGTGTCACGTGAACATAAAAATAATCATCATATTCTATCCCTTTGACCACAGTAATTGATCAAGGATGAGCACATGACAGTCTGAACATGAGTCATCCATAAGCTTTTATTATTATTATTATTATTATTAATTTATATATTTAACAGAGAGAGAGGTCACAAGTAGGCAGAGAGGTAGGCAGAGAGAGAGAGGGAGAAACAGGCTCCCCACTGAGCAGAGAGCCCGATGCGGGGCTCTATCCCAGGACCCTGAGATCATGACCTGAGCCGAAGGTAGAGGCTTAAACCACTGAGTCACCCAGGCACCCCCATAAGCTTTTATTCCTAACACTGGGGAAAAGTGTTAGGAACTTAAGTGTTAAAAACTGAAGCAATGTACATGACTCAACACAACACAAGACAGTGTCCAATGTCACTAGTGAACAATGGAATGAAAATTTAAAAAAAAAAAAAGGAAAGAAAATTAAAAAACAATTGAAAAAATGTATATTTTTTAATTATGAAGCTAAATTTTGAAGGGTAAGTGGATAAGAGAAGAAAGACAAAAACACAAGGAACCTTGAAAATAGTACTGCATATTTTAAGAACTGCGAAAAAGTGACATTCACCTCTTGTTATTTTTGCACATAAGTTACTAAGTAAATGATTGCATGGTAATGAAAGTTAGCTGCCTCCAATGTCAATTATCTTTCTTCTTTCACAATAATAAATTTTTTTATTCAGTATATGGGTGTTCAAAAGAAAGGCTACATTTCCCAGTGGCCTAGCAGCAAAGTTCTGGTCAATCTGATGAGGTAGAATATTATGTGGCAACTTGTGGCAAACTCCTTTTCAAAGACAAATTACGAAAGAAAATTAAACAGGCAAGGAAGATATTATTCAAGACTATTGCAGTAAGGAAGAGGGAATGAACTCAACTCCATCAAAACAAAAGGCAGGAGGGTTTTCAAACAATGGAGAAAGTAGTAGAAAGTAGTAGAGAACCAGACTTCCTTGGGGGCAGGTTGACCTTTGGGATGTGTTGAGCACATTGGGTCATTCCTGAGTTTGCAAGTGCTTTTTTCTGTGTGAGTTAGACGATCTGTGTTTCCTAACTGGTGTTCATCAAAGTTAGGCTCATGAAGTCCCATAGAAACTGAGAAATAGGAGCGATATCTTTCTTGATCACATTTGAAAAGGATGGCTCCAGGTCCCTGAGAAAGACATTTCTAGATTGTAAAACTGGCTAGAGGCTGGGAGATTTACATACATTTCAAAGGAGCAGAGGAAGAATCTGCAATTAGAAGTTTCTAAAGTAATTGTTCTAACAAAAGAGAGATTAGGGATTTACAGTCAGGAAAACATCTGTTTAAATTTTAATCAAGCTGAAATTAACATTGACAGTCTTGATTATTTTTTAACAAAACCAAAAATATATGTGACGTTTGTCCTCTTTTAATTTCTTCTATCCTGATGTCTGGAATATAGATTATTCTTTGGACTAAGATGATATGGGCTACAATTTAGGGGTAGCAGAGTAATGAACTGAAGAGATTCGGGGTCTGTGAGGACTTTGTGAGGCAGAGTGCCCTATCAGCTCTGGGTTGCACACTTCTAAATATTTTGTGTTTTAAACCATTGGGGGACTTTGTTCTCTGTTGCTCTCAACTGAACATAACATTGCTTGTTTGTTGAATTGCGGTTAATCCAAATGAATTTCAGAATAGCTTCTCCAACCTTCACCAACTATATGTGTTCATGAAGGTCAGAGAACCAAGAACCTGAATTGGGTTCTTGGACCCAACAATAACCATCAAAGGAAGAGAAATAAGTTTGGACCCAAAAGTCAAAGGCACAGGCAAGCCTTTGTTGGAGCTACAGCTGGAACTGAAGGGAGACACAAGACCTCCGCAACAAAGGGGAAGGACTTGCTTATATAAAGTTCCTGCTCAAGTTCCCACGGTGTCCCAATATGCTAAAAAGGAAAGAAAAAAAAAAAGTCTCTTCCTAATTGATTGGACAAGCCACCTCCTGCCTGGTGGGAAGGTCCTCCTCCTGATTGGGTGATATTGAGAGGCAACTCAGGGAACTCACTAGTGCCTTAGAGCCAGGGTCATCAGGTTTGTGGAGCTTGTATATATTGGGCTGAATCCTGGGTTTGCTCTGTCAGAGAATCAGTATAACAATAACAGCCAACAGAAAGTGCCTTAAGTGCACGTTTTTCTTTTTTTTTTTTTCTTTTTAAGATTTTATTTATTTATTTGTCAGAGAGAGGCACAGCAAAAGAGGGAACATAAGCAGGAGGAGTGGGAGAGGGAGAAGCAGGCTTTCTGCTGAGCCTGGAGCCCAATGCGGAACTGGATCCCAGAGCCCTGGGATCATGACCTGAGCCACTTAGGCGTCCCAGCCCAAGTGCACGTTTTTCACTTGGGGCTTGTTCCCATAACTGTCAATAAGAGCTCCTTTTACCCACAGTTCCTACATTTATTTACTGTCTACTCTCATTTATTATGTTTTACATGCAAGTGTTTCACTTTCTCAGCTTAATTCAAAAGTAGTCTCATTTTGTACATCCCTTAGAGGATAACACGGTAACTACTACATAATTTACCCTCAAGTAATACTTATTTGAACAATTATATCTTAATAATATCTGTATTTAAAAATTATACAAAATTTCCAATGTATGGTTTTTGTGTGAGTTTGGGAAAATATCAGAGAACATGGAGGTTTGTGAATATGTAATTGCCTTTGCAACATATTATTCTAAAAAGTGAAACCAAAATATAGAATCCAGCCTGGGAGAATGGAGGACAGTATCTGTTGCTAATTATTTTGATTACTAAGTGATTTAGGATAATATCAAAGTAAAAGGCAAAAAAGGATGTGAGAATTTTTCATACTTTAGAAATCTCTGATATTTTTAGCTCAACTTTTCTGGCCCCTTTCTTCAAATAAAACTTTAAGTAAATTCAGAATACAGAGAACCTCAAGTTTAAAAATAATTGCCTTTCAAGCTCAAGCAAATAGAAAGTTTTCTCATTTTTATTATAGGTATTTTACTGAGACCTTTAAAACCAATATAAATAATGTCAAAGCTCAGTGAAGAAATGTGGTGCATAATAAATATTAAACAACAAGATAATAATGATAATGATTTTTTCATTGAGGACAGCTTTTAAATTTTTGATTCATACAGACTATTAACTTGAAACCTTAATAGAGTATTGATTACATAGAAGAGCTCTAAATAACAATAAAGAGATCCTTACAAATGAAAAAATCATGAGAGAGTTTCTAATTAAAGTTGTAATTTATTATTATAAAATAAATGTTATGGCTATAATTTATGATCAGTATACCTGAATAACTAACTCAGATTGTGATCAATAAGTATTGACTAATAGAACTGAGTTGTTTGCAATTTTTTCCAAGCATGCAAATCAGGACACATTTGCAAACACCAGAAGTGTCTCTCTTTAAGCAGTGCATTCCGTTAGCAAAAGTAAAGTAAATATACAATAAAAAGACCAATTTAATCATTGGTTTTATTTTATATGGAATCAAATTAAATTAAATTTAAACTGTGATGTACATTTGCATATCCAAGAGTCAATTTGTGTATTCAAATAAGTTTTCGAGGAGTAGATTGGGGAAAATATGTTTGAAAAGCGATGTCTCAAGATAGAATGCACATTTTAAACACACTGTTGGTTGGGAATGAAAAAAACATCCATTTCCTATTGCTAGATAATGACCAAAGTTAAGGATCAACTTTATGTTCAATCCTAGTATGGAATCTATTCCTAGTATGGAATTTTTTCAATTATAAATGAGAGTGAAGACTGTTCTAATTATATACGTATCTCTGATTTTATCCACAAATATTTATTGAGTAATCCCTATGTGCTGGGCACTGCTCTGATGTGTTTTGGATCCTGTGTTTATCAATGTCTTAAAAAAGAGCTCAGGCCTGAATTAAAAGTGGGAGAATAGTGGAGCCAGTGCTGTCTTTGGCCTTTCACAGATGAGATGGTAAAAATCAGGGCCGCTGTGTGAACTTCATCTGTTAACTTTGATATGTCTCTGTGTCCCCTTCCGCAACATGAGGATAATAGTAATTAATTTTCCAGGTTGTTGTAAGGGCTAAATGAGGTGATATGCAAAGTGCTGGAATATGTGAGAACTCAACAAATGGCAACTAATGATAATTGAATAATAATTAAGTAATAATTATACGCCATTGTGAGCCTTGATAAATATATTATGTGGTTGAGATTTCAAGTGACCGAAATATATGGAGACCCACTTTGGATGGTTCTTTTCTCATTTTAGTATAGAACATGAAGGGTGCCTGGGTGGCTCAAATGGTTAAGCATCTGACTGATGACCTCAGTCCAGGTTTTGATATAAGGATTATGAGTTCAAGCCCTACATTGGGCTTCACATCTACAGTGCAGCTTAATTTTTTTTTTTTTGTAAATACAGAACATGAGCCACATCCAGCAGTTATTTAAAAAAATATGGATCTGTTATATTTCATGTGGGTTCATATTTTCAGATCAGATTCCATTTGATAGCACATGGGCACTGACACTGATAATCCGATGTAGACAGTCTCATATGAAGGCCATCATATTTGATGGGCACCCTTGTTGCTTCCAGAGTGTATCACTGTATGAGCTTGGCTCTACCATTAATCTGAATGATACTACAGAGTAATGGTTCCACTTTTAATAAATGATTTTTTTTTCAACTAACAATGCAACTACTGGAATTCTTAGGAGAGGAAGAGCTGTGTGGTAGTGTGTGGCTATACTACAGAGAATATCACTTTGCATTAAACTGTATTCTTTTAGAAAATAGTCTGAATCTTGCCGCCTGTGCCTTAAAATTTTAGAACTTTCAGTGCATCACTTCTTTTAATTTACCATGATAGCCCCCAATATGAAATTGTATGATTTTCTAATTCACTGTTTAACTTGCTTGTCTGACTTCTCAAGTGATACTTATGATTATTGGCCTTTTATCTTCTAATTTTATCAATTGTATATGTTGAATGGCTCTGTTCCTTGAATAGGTATTCTCAGATTGGCATCAAATAAAGTCTCAAGTTCTCTGCTAACAAAATATCCAGAACCACATTGCTCTACATCAGACAAGTGTTACCTATTACCCTATTTTTTTTTAAAGATTTTATTTATTTATTTGACAGAGATCACAGGTAGGCAGAGAGGCAGGCAGAGAGAAGGGAAGGGAAGCAGGCTCCCCGCTGAGCAGAGAACCTGATGTGGGGCTCGATCCCAGGACCCTGGGATCACGACCTGAGCCGAAGGCAGAGGCTTTAACCCACTGAGCCACCCAGGCGCCCTGCCTATTACCCTATTAAATTCTGAAACAATATGTATATATTTTGTCAGCATTTTTCACAGACTACTACAGAGAACATTATACCCATAATATGATCAATTAGGATGCAAAATTACTGAAGGTAGGAAGTTTTATCTGTTTTATTCCTTGCTATTTCCTAGTGCCTAGAACAGTGTCTGGGAGACCTGAAAAACAGTTTTGCTGAATGAATGAATGAATGAATGAATGATAAAAAAGGAAAATTACTGAGGAAATACTGAATACTCTATCCTAATCTTAGAGATTTATCATACGTATTAGGATATTAAAGACAACAAGATATTTTCATCAAATAAAACTGTTAATCTAGGGTGCCTAGGTGGCTCAGTCAGTTAAGTGACTGACTCTTTATTTCAGCTCAGGTTATGATCTCAGGGTCCTGGGATCAAGCAGCATTGGGCTCTGAGCTCTGATTCTTTCTCCCTCTGCCTCTGTCCCTCCCCTTGCTCACATTTTTTTCTCTTGCTCTCTCAAATAAATAGATCTTAAAAAAAAAAAAACCTATTAGTCTAAATGTTTATACTCAATGTCCTACAGAAACCTTTCAACACCTGTAAAAATCAGTTGAAATATATGCTCCTATGAAAATATTTTGGAAAGCTAAATTATTCACACAATTCAGTTTACATAAGTTCATCAAATTGGCTAAAGGATACTTTTAAAATACTATTAATATTGTTTTCTTTTCCTCATGTAGGATGTCAAATTTCAGTCTTAATATAGACACATTCAATAGTGATATTTTCTCATTCTGACAAATCCACATTTTAGGTGGATGAAATGATTTGCATCTCCCTCACTATTTTCCTGTCATCCTTACTTTTCGAACTGACAAGCTAGTGATTTTCTTCCTTTCTATACCAAATTAGTTATCCAGAATTAATTGCCTGACTGTTTCCTTTTCAAGAAATGCTGTTTCTGTTTCTACAAAGAGAACGTTCATTTAAAATTCAGTTTGTTAAAGACTTCTCCTCTGCTTGGTATCTCAGAAGAACTAGTAACAGGCACATGACTCTTTCTTCTAAAACACCATTTAAAGAGCAGGTCCTGCCCCTAGGTCCCATGCTGTTCTTTTTTTGATTCCTGGGAACCTCACTGGAAATGTTACACACAAATTGACATTGACTGGCTACTCTGTTAGGCTTTATAATGGACTGAAAAAGAGAAGCAACTTTCTAATTCAACTGTTTCCATCTAGGAAAAACAGGTGATTCTTGATCCTATAGGGACAAAACATCAAGTACTCAGAAAATCCAATTCACTTAAAAAATTAAGGCTGTATTTTTTTGTCAGTCAAATCTTTATTTTAGTCTGAGAGAAGACCTAATACTGTCAACAACTTTGCAGGCAGTTTACTCTAGTGAAAATATTTGTATATTGACAAATTAAATAATGCTTCGTTTTTCCTACTTTTTTTCTCCACTTGATTTTTTATTTAAAATTGTAATGAAATAATAAGCCAGAAGTACATATTTTGCTTCAACCATTCATACTAAGATTTCAAAGTCAATGAAATTTACTTTTTAAATAAAAAATATTTTAATCAATAATTTCCTTCTATGTCAGAAGTCCAAGTTCATTGGTTATGTGGGCTGCTGTATAAGTAGGATGGTTATAAAAATTAAGTCTTGGATATAAACAGATTTAGCTGTTTACTAACTATATGATATTGGTTAACATATTTACTTTTCAAGCTTTGTTTTGCTTACCGAAATGGGAATATTAAAATCTTTACTGGCCGAACAAATAGATGATGCTAATTTAACTTGTCTTTTTTTTTAATAAGATCTTATGATAAAACATCTATTCTATGGTTCATGTTCTATAAATTTTGGAATAAAATGGGTTTTTAAATTATAAAATATTAATAGCACAATTGATATAATAAAATAACAGCACCAACCAATTTATTTGTCTTTAGCGTTATATCATAATCCTTCATGAATCACTTAAGCATTATTTCTTTTTTTTGAAGGAGTAAAGTTTGGGGGCACGTGGGTAGCTCAGTCGGTTAAGCATCAGGCTCTTGATTTTGGTCCAGGTCATGAGCTTCCGATTGTGGGATCCAGCCCTGTACTGGGCTCAGGGTTGGGTGTGGAGCCTACTTGGTATTCTCTCTCTCTCCCTCTTCCCCTTTCCACGCCCCTGCTCCCCACCCCCTGCTCATGCTCTCTCTCTTTTTCTCTTTCCCTAAAAAAAAAAAGGAGTAAGGTTTTGATATTGGGAGACTTGGTTATTTTGAGGAAAGCTCAATGTGAATTATATATCATACATAAGAGAAAAGTATCTATATGTTGAAAGACACACTTAGTCTTATTGGACATTTACCACATCATAAGCATTATTTCTACAAAATACGATGGGTGAAATACTAGCAAGAAAAGCGAGTTATACCAATATTTTCTATCACACAACACATAATAATATACATCTTCACCAATTTCACATCCATTTTTGCATCTTAGTATAGAAGCCAATGTACAGGCCTGTCATTAAGGTAATTCACTGAAAAAGTTTTGGTTTTAACTTTCTTACCTCGATATCATCCTCATTTGAAAATTTAAGTAACTAAATTTTTTTTTACAATATCTACATATTGAACACACAGTGTCAAAATGGTAGATATAGGTAATTTTCAGAATGAGAAATATTTATATATAGATATATCAACACCTAGCTTTTAGAAACCTTGTTTTTGTGCTGCATATTTTTAATTCAATGTCTTTAAGTTAGCGCAATGTCACTGGTAACTAAACTACTGATAAAGTTGGATAACTTTCTGAAATATGTTAAAATATTGGGAAATTATAATGATTAGTTGGGGGAACAGGTGGTGGGTAATGGGGAGGGCACGTTTTGCATGGAGCACTGGGTGTTGTGCAAAAAGAATGAATACTGTTACGCTGAAAAAATAAATAAAATGGAAAAAAAAAAAAAAAGAAACAATGGAGGGGCGCCTGGGTGGCTTAGTGGGTTAAAGCCTCTGCCTTCGGCTCAGGTCATAATCCCAGGGTCCTGGGATCGAGCCCCGCATCAGGCTCTCTGCTCCGTGGGGAGCCTGCTTCCTTCCCTCTCTCTCTCTGCCTGCTTCTCTGCCTACTTGTGATCTCTGTCTGTCAAATAAATTAAAAAAAAAAAAAAAAGAAGTTACAATTTCAGAAGAGTCTAATATTTTCACACATCTTGCTTCATATCTTTCATGAATTGTTTTTATGCTATAAGTCATCAAAGGACAGTTATATATGTATATATATACATAACCATAGTTGTCAAGACTTTGAGACCTTTGGGAAATACACCTCCCTATGCAATGCACTAACAAAATGTTTGATATTTGCCTAGTGTGTCACTCAAAAGGGAGAGAATGCTACTGCTTTCTTCAGCCATGGGAAAACTTCTAATTTTCCTTTGATAAAAACTGAAAAGACTCAGCTAGGGATATTTTCTTTTCTCTGAAAATAATAATAATATTTTAATGGTATTAATAAGAATAAAAAATTTTCCTTTTAAAAATAATACTGATATTTCTATTAATACTTTTAATTATATAATTACATTTTATAATGTAAATATTCTTCTATTAAATATCTTTAACTACAAATAGATATATAGTTAGTTATATAATCAAAATATATTTTTCCATTTGGTCAACTAACATAAATGTGTGTATGTATATATACAGGTTTATATACTCAAGTTATATATATATATATATCATATATATGATATATATTTATAAAAGTATTCCACACAGTTCTGTATCTCTCTCTATATATAAACATATATATAACTATGTATTAATATATATATACATATATATCTATACACACATTTATATATAGGATTATATATACAAGTTTATATAAGTTTATACATGTATATGTATACATACATACATACAGGTTTATTAAACATGAATTGTCCTGAGTATAAATATACAAAAATTATTGGGAAAATTATTTTTAGTAATATTTTCATTAATTATTATAATACAAACACATATGAATGTGTATGTGTGGAGATAGATATATATGGATATATATTGACTGTTTTTTCTTTTCTATGTAATGCTGGTAAAATAAATGGACATTTATTTAAATATCAAAATTGTGCTATTTTATACAAACATAGAGTATATATTATATGTATTATTCAGTAGTTGAAACCTCATTCTGATATTTAAACATTTGGGGAAAATCTATGGACATCTAGTAAAGAAGTGGGGCATCTGGGTGGCTCAGTCATTAAGCATCTGCCTTCAGCTCAGGTCATGATCCCAGAGTCCTGGGATTCTGTCCCACATCAGGCTTCCTGACTGGCAGGAAGCCTGCTTCTCCCTCTCCCACTCCCCCTGCTTGTGTTCCCTCTCTCACTGTGTCTCTCTCTGTCAAATAAAGAAATAAAATCTTTTAAAAAGAAAATGAAATGATTGACAATGCAGACTCACTCAACTACCAACCACTACGATTTCTTTGTTTCAGTATATTGAATCTAGAATTTTCAAATCATTTAATTTTCAGCTTAGAAAATATTTAACACTCTCTGCAGCTATTCAGGTGACGTGTTATGCACTGTGCTGACTGACATGAGGTTAATCTGGAGAGGACAATGCTGGGATGAAAGCATTAATTATACCTATGACTACACAACTGCATCCACCCCCAATTCAGACTACATATTTGAACCTCTTCAAATCTAAGTGGTCAGAAAGCATCTTCAAAATTGTTTTTTAACTTAATTGTGATGTATCTTCAACTTCATGTTAATGACTCAAGCAATTATATCATACCAGTGTATTTTTGTATAGTGATGACTAATGTTCTTTGTCACAACTTTGACTAAAACTTTGTCCTAATTTAACAATGAAGTTAGGAATTCCATAGCATGGCAATAATTGTTTGTCAAGAGCTACTGAAGGAAAAGACCTTCACTGATATAGAATGAACATGCACACACAAACACACATAGAGTTTTCTAACACTATATAAGAGGTTGTCAAAAATTTAGGGGCTTACAACAACACCCGCATACTATCTTACACTTTTTTCTGAGTCGGGTGTTTGGGCAAATTAGCTGGATCCTCTTCTCAGATCTCACAAGGCTGAAATTAATGTATTGGGTGGGACTGAGATTGGCATCTGGGATTTTAGTCTTCCAAACTCGTTCAGGTGATTAGAAGAATTCAGTTCCTTGTGTTTGTCTGGCGGCACCCCCCACCCTTTCCTGCTGGCTGTCAAATCTGGGCTGTTCCTAGCTCCCAGGTGGCACTTTCAGACCCTTGATATGTGCCTTCATCCATTCCTCTTACCTAAAGACCTCCCTAAATTGAGAAGGACAAGACCCTTTCAAGGGCATACTTGATTAGTACAGGCCTACTTATGTAATTTCCCTTTTGATTAAGTCATCTGATTAGTAAACTAATCAGAGGAGTCTTATCATATTCACAAATTACTCCTTTCCTCAAAAGGAGAGTAGTCTATAGATCACCACAGTAGAATTTAGGCATCTTAAGGCTATCTCAGAAGTCTGCCTGTCATAATATATATGTGATATCATAAGTCATGAAGTACTAGTTACATAAGAAGTCTGCACTTAGTGTTTTACTTCACTGTGGTCTATACTTTGCTTGAATTTATACTGCAAGATACATTTATATTGGCAGGTCTTTTTCTGTTTTGATAAACATCAGCCATAGTACTCTTTTGAAAATGTATATTAAATTACTCTTTTCCCCATACAAACAGCTCCATGGCTTTTTATTTATTACAGTAAATTACAGTTATCCCTAAACAAATTCAAAGTTCATACTATATACCACCACCTTCTTATACCAGGATCCCACTTGCCCTTATCCCTCTGCTCTGGGCTGTGAACAGGCTATGCTTCCTCCATGGGGCATCACAGATGCCATTCTTTCTCCTTGGAGTATCCTTCCTTCCTTCCTCAGTCCTCTAGGTAAATTACATTCATTCTTCATTAAGCAGCATCAGTGCCTCAGGGAAGCTTCTCTGATCTCTGTAACTGTCAAATTCTAGTGGTAGCTCTTTTCATAGTTGCAGTTTTCTGTCTACTTGTGTGATTATACATTGTTTTTAGCTGGATTGTGACTGTGTTTATTTTATCATTACAGCTTAATAATACTTTAAATGAATGACAAAATAAATGAATGAAGAGGTGCCTGGGTAGCTCATTCAGTTAAGCACCCAACTCTTGATGTTAGCTCAGGTCTTGATCTTGGAGCATGTGTTCAAGCCCTGCATTGGGCTCTATACTGGGCAAAGAGCCTTCTTAAAATAAATAGATAGGTAGGTTGGTAGGTAGATAGATAAATTAAAAAATATTTAAAAAATTAAGAAATCTTAGAGCCTCAAAAAATGTTCTTAGAAAGTTTTTTTAAGTTTATAATTTTCCCCTATAGTCAATATTATATTTACCAGAGATTATAGATTGGTTAGTTGTTGGAAATCTAATTGAAAAGGTCAGAATTAAAATACTTTGCTCCATAAATACTATATCATAAGATCTGTGTAGGTTTTATCTAAAAGAAGGACATGAAAATTTGAAAGCAGGGGCAGGGAAAAGGGAGTGGAAGCTCAAGGATATATTACTGAGAACAAACTGTACAGCTAACTTCATTCATGACAAGTGGGTAGAAAGAACAAACCAGCCTTCTTCATTTTGTTTCTCAATCTTTGCTCTTGTATGAAGAGGTATGCATCACCTACTTCCTAAAGTAGTGTTTAATGGAGAACAAAAATTCCTAGTAGCCCTTTAAGATCTTATTATATTTATCCCAGTAGTGAGAGAGATAGCACTACATTTTGAACTTTCACGGGATTCTGCTCCTATAATAGATAACTTCAGTTGTCCTCTTTCCTCCTTCAGTCTGTGCTCTGAGAGGTGACAGAATGGGCGATGTTGGTGGAGAGGAGGGATTCAAACTAGCAAGTGTCTGCTGCTCTGCAAGAGTTTTTCATGAGCATCCATACTCTGCTGATTCATTGCTGCAATCCATTCCTCCATGCTACTTGGTGTTAGAGATCATGTTGCTACAGAAGTACCTGTCATGTCACTTGCATAACTTACCTCTTGTTTGTTTAATTCCTGAAGTCCATCCCCATTGCTCTTCTCCTGGCCCAGTGTTATTTTTCCAACGTGCCTTGGTAGGTGAATTCTGCATTGTTGACACAGCAGTTCGTGCCATGGTGTCATTTCTTTGTATTGATGCCTCATTTGTTGTAAGCTATTGCCCATCTCCTAGTACTAGGGGCTCTTCTAAGAAGCTGGAGGTTCTGGCCTGCTGAGTGAATAAGAACTGCAGAGGGGCTTCAAGGGATTAACATGAGGACACTGGGTTTCATTCTCCAGATCTTTTCCCATGGGAGAGACCATCCACCACTGAGTATGAAGACATAACTCTCCTTGTTTGAATTCTGATTGTCTGCACCATTAGGTAAGGTCTTCTTTTCTAAATTTTGTTCCTTCTCAGTCATGTCCATAATGGAGGAATTTGTAAAGCAGGATGAGTTTGAACAGTCCTCCTTAATACATCCTACAAGGGAGAGAATTCTGAGTTGATTTTCTGTCTTCGTGGTGTTATTTGAGCTGCCAGGCCCAAATATCTGTGCTGGAAAATTATTGGCCAGATTCACACTATCTGGGGAGGTTGGTACCAGAGATAGTCTAACAGACAAGTTTTCCTCTGGGAACTCAACCACTTCTTCCACTCTGAACATCAGTGGCACAGAGACATTAACATTTACAGCAGGGCCTCTGATTTATCTATAAATATCCTACTCATGGATCCCCTTTCTGATGCCTGACTTTTTTTTGTTGCTGTTTATCAAAGGACAGTTCTTCATGGCATGTGTGAGTGATAGAAGTTGCTCACCTGTTATGACCATGTACTGCTAAACTCTTGCCTGGGTAGCAGTATTTTCTTCTCTAAGAAGAAGAATTTCTGCTGTAAGTGCATTAGTGAGCTCTCAATGATCACCTAGCACTTGTCCCAGTTGCTGCCTTATCTCTACTTTATGCAGCTGGAGCTCACGTTCTTTATGGTACCAAACCAGACAATAGAGAGAGCTCACCGGTGAGAGAGTGAAACATGTAAGATTGACTACTCTGTAGTCCCTTGACCTCACATTCTGTCCACCATTCACATTCTTCCATTTAGTGTTCCACTTCACATAGCATGTGTTTGAGGGCATCCAGCCTGGATTTATCGCTATTTGGTAAGTCTGTGGAGGTTGTACTAGCTGCTAAAGTGATTATCTTCTGCTTGATAAAAGCATGCAAGTCCAGTTTTTCTTTCACTTTAAGTGAAAATACACTTTTATTAAGTGTATTAGGTGAAAAACACTTGTTCCACAATATAGCTTGAGTCTAAAGTCTCAGTACATTCTTCAGATTGAATCTTGGTGTGGATTCTCCTGGCAGTATTGGTAGCATTGAGAGCCAGCTTTTTATTTCCTTGATGAAGGGGGCAGATGATGGAGTTCCTGGAGGGGTTGTTATTTGTGACTGTGTCACTATTTTCTGCTGATTTTTGGCTGAGTCCACAATTTATTAATTAATTCAGAATTATCTTCCTTTAGTTGGCAGAGAAACTTGTCTGCATTTCTATTTGACTGAAAGTTTATAGTTACCAATTCATTCTCGCTTTCTTCTAACCGGCTGTTAACAGTTCCTTCTTCTTCTTTATCATCTACTTCATTAAGAGCCTGAGGCTCCAAGACAGTTTCACTAAGAATAGTCTCAGTGACAGGGTCTTGATTTACCACAAGGAAACTTGAGAAGAATTAGGAGCCATTGTTATGTTCAGAAACCCTGTGAGCCTATGAGAATCTTACTTGATTCTAGTATAAACATAATGCCAGACAGTAGTTCTTCCTGGATTTCTCTGGGTTGTCTTTTTCTTTTTCTTTTTTCTTTTATACTTCAGGTCTTCTTAGGAAAGGAATTACAGAACATTTAACTCCTGGAAACATTTCAGGATAGTAAAAATTGCCCTCATCTTCCTGAAGATTTGCTTACATTCTAGAGTCATAATAAACTTAGGCACACCATCCCGTGAGGGAAATCTGAGTAGATTTCAGTGTAACAAACCAAGAGAGCTTCCCCTCCTCAGATCACAACACCCTTTGACATTTTAGATTAAATTAAAATCTTTCTCTCCCATAGGGCTAAAGGGATGATATACCAGCTGTCCAATACTTCGTGTTATAATTTTGGAACACCTCTCCTGTGATATGAATCCACTGCATACCCAAATAATACCTGACTCTCACTGTGGGCTATTGGCTGGTCATTTATGCCCCCCCCCCCCCCCGAAATTCATTTGTTGAAATTCTAACACCAATTGTATTAGGAGGTGGAGCCTTTGGGGGTGATTGGGTCATGAGGGTGGAGCCTTCATTAATGGGATTAGTGCCCTATAAAGACACCTCAGAGAGCTCCCTCCCCACTTAGATCATGTGAAAACACAGCAAGAAGATAGATGTCTATGAACAAGGAAGTGGGCCCTCACCAGAAAACAAATCTGCTGGTGCCTTGATCTTAGACTTATGAGCCTCCAGACTGTGATGCCGTGTGTTCCATTGAGGACTGGGGCTCAAAGAACTGGCACCAAGATTCCACCCAGGCTGGTGTTTTTGGTGTGAGTAATGCATGGCCTGTGTCTCTGCAATCTGGTACTTCTGTCAGAATATACATGAAATTCCATAGACTAACTTGTTTACTTGCAAGTTGGGTAAAGTCTTAGACACTTCACACTTTCTGACATAACATATTTTACCTAAAATATTCTACACAAACAAATGTTAAGTACCTGTTTCTCAAAAAAGAATAACATCAGTTTTAATAATATCCTTAGTATTTAGATTTTTTTTTTTCCCTCAAGATCTTGGTGTCTATGGTTTTGGGTTTATGATACTGTTCAAAAAACAACCAAGCATCAATAGCTGTTTTAAAAATCAACAAACTGTAATTAAATTGAAAGAGCATAAACAGCAGTAAGGACAAGATGGCAGAGAACTAGGAGACCCTGTTTCATCCGGTCCCCTAAAGTGAACTAATTTTCTACCAGAACACTCTGCACACCCATGAAATCAGGCTGAGATGTAGGATTATACACTTCTGGATCTCTATGGGGGCAGAAGACGCCAGTGGAAAGGTAAGGCATAGTGGGAAAAATCGGACTGATATCAGAGGATAAACAGAAAGGAGAGGGACCCACTGGAACTGAGCCATTGGAAAATAATACCCCAATATGAAAGTGCCCTGTGATTGGGGACAGCATTAACTTGGAGTCTGGTTAAAAGCACTCAAAAAGAGCAAAGATCTTAAGGGGCAAATGGTGGAATTGGGCGGTTACAGGCATGGGCTTAAGCCCACGGACCCAGGACAGTCATCACCGGTGACCACCCGTGCCAGAGAGAGTGCAGCACAGCCTCCAGGCGGTGGTCCCTGAGCCGCTGGCTTTCCGCTGCTTGTACCAGCACTAGGCTAGGCTCTCTAGAACCACAGCCTTTTGCGCTCTGCATGCACTGTGTGACTGGGATCTGAATCGTGCTCCCCACCTTCCCCTGAAAGAGCTTCATCTGGATGCTAGCTGATGTTCTCAAGCCCAGGCTTGAAAATCCCAGTGAGCTATCTCTGGCTGGGATTTCTCAGCACTAGGCAACAACCTGCAAAACCCTGAGGTCTGGACCCCAGACAGCAGACCCGGCAAAGGCAGTCACTGGAAATGGGCTCCCTGGACCAATATTGCTTGTGATTTTAGGGGCATGGGGGTGCAGAGATAAGCGGGCACTTTGGGCGACCCCTGGGATGGTGGCTGGGGACGTGCACTGCCTGTGGGAGTATGCATGGCTCAGTGGAGTTTGCAGTGGGGGAATCTATGTGTTTTGGAGCACCCAGAGGGGAGCAGACTGAGGATTCTCTCTGAGATGGAAGTCTGGGTACAGTTTGCTTTCAACTAAACCTCTGAAAAGCCGCAAAAAGACACCAAAGAACAAAAACCTCCAGAGAACAAAAGTCTGAAAACTGGTTTCCACAGAATCCAGCCCCTTAATAGGGAGCAGGAGGACTCAACCCAAGCAAGACTGACTGAAAAACAATGCAGCAAGCCCTCCCCAAGAAAGCCAGCGAAAATAACAAGAGGAAAACCACCACAGGGTCCCCATAAAACTGTAAAACCCCAATATCAGGGGAAAACAAGATATTAAGCTCCTGGTATTTACCTAAAACCTTATAGATACAACTTCTATTTTTTTTTTTTTGGCTCTTTTAATGGTTTATTTATTTATTTTTGCAGCGTAACAGTATTCATTGTTTTTTGCACCACACCCAGTGCTCCATGCAACACGTGCCCTCCCTATTACCCACCACCTGGTTCCCCCAACCTCCGACCCCTGCCCCTTCAAAACCCCCAGGTGGTTTCTCAGAGTCCATAGTCTCTCATGGTTCGCCTCCCCTTCCAATTTCCCCCAACTTCCTTCTCCTCTCCATCTCCCAATGTCCTCCATGTCATTTGTAATGCTCCACAAATAAGTGAAACCATATGATACTTGACTCTCTCTGCTTGACTTATTTCACTCAGCACAATCACGCACTACTGGGTATTTACCCTAAAGATACAAACATAGTGATCCGAAGGGGCACGTGTACCCGAATGTTTATAGCAGCAATGTCTACAATAGACAACTTCTATTTTTAATTCGTTCTCACTATTCTTGTTCTTTTAAATTTTTTTAACCTACTTACCATTACAACAACAGTTTCCATACAACATATTCCATAATAACCTTTTAACTTGAACTTTTTTCATACATATACCTGTGTTTTTCTTTTGCTTTTCTATTTTTTTAAATATACATATATATAAGCTTCAGGTAATCCTCTTTCCCTAATCAGTACTACCTCTATATAGAAACAGTTTTAATCTCCTTTTTTTTCTGGAGAGTTGAGTCCTTTAACAAAGATATCAAGATATACCCAGGAAGAATCAAAATAACCTTCCTCACCCACATCAAGGATTTATAACCATCCTCCCATCCATTTCTTCTGTCAGTGTTTCTGTGTATTTGTTTTTGTTCTGGTATTATATAAATCTTATCCTTGGGGTTCATTTTGCCTTGGTTCTTTTTTTTAAATTTTTTCCTCATCATTTACTTATGTTGGTCTTTTTGTTTGTCCATTCCTATTTGTATAAATCTTACCTTTGGGGCCCATTCTGGCTGGGTCTTCTCTTTTTTTTTCTCTCTCTCTCTTTCTTTCTTGCTCTCTTTTTTCCTTTCTTTCTTTTTTTTTACTTTTTGGTGATGATTTCTGGCTGTTCAAAAGAGTCCCAGGGTGCACCTTGCCTGAATCATGGTTGATATATTCAGCTACACATCCCCTCAACTACCTCTCACCAAAATGACTAGGAGGAGGAACACCCAACAGAGGAAAATTTCAGAGACTGTGCCCTTCCTATCAGAACTATTGGATATAGACATAAACAGTATGTTGGAAAGGGAATTCAGAGTAACAATTATCCAGGCAATGACTAGGTTGGAGAAAACCTTAGGTGACAACATGGAATTGATTAGGGCAGAAGTGAAAGCCACCCAGGAAGAAGTTAAAAATGCTATCAACGAGATCCAATCTAATCTAAATACTCTAAAAGCTAAGTTAACTGAGGCAGAAGATAGAATTAGTGATCTAGAGGACAAACTGATAGAGAAAAAGGATCAGGAGGAGTTATGGAAGAAATGCTTAGAAACCATGAAAATAGAATTAAGGAAATAAATGACACCATGAAACATTCCAACATCAGAATTATCAGGATCCCTGAGGGGGAAGATAAAGAAGACTAGAAGACACAAATTCTCAATGAAAATTTTCCCAATCTGGGGAATGGAACCAATGTTCCTATCCTAGAGGCAGAAAAAAACATCCCCCAAGATCATAGAATCTACAAAGACCTCAAGACACTTGATTCTGGCAATGATGAATCATAATTTTAGGCAGGAGCTCCTGAGGGCAATTAGGGGGAAGACATTCCATATGTACAGAGAAAGGCCAATCAGAATAACATCAGATCTGTCCACAGAAATCTGGCAAGCCAGAAAGGGCTGGCAAGACGTGTTCAAGGCACTAAATGAGAAGAACATGCAGCCAAGAATACTTTATCCAGCAAGACTGACATTCAAGTTGAGATAAAGAGCTTCCAAGACTGGCAAGGTTTAAAAGAGTATGTGACAATCAAGCCAGCACTACAAGAAATATTAAGGGGGGGTTCTATAAAAGAAGAAAGAATCCGAGAGTTACGTAGATCAGAAATTTACAGGGATAATCTATAGAAACAAGGACTTCATGGGCAACATTTTGTCAATAAAAACGTATCTTCCAATAATTACTCTCAATGTGAATGGCCTAAACAGTCCCATAAAATGACACAGAGTTGCAGATTGGATAAAACAACAGGACCCATCCATATGTTGTCTACAAGAGACCCATTTGGAACCTAAAGATTCATCCAGACTGAAATTGAAGGGATGGAGAAGCATCTTTCATGCCAGTGGGCCTCAAAAGAAAGCTGGGGTAGCCATTCTCATATCAGATAAATTAGATTTTAAACTAAAGACTGTAGGCAGAGATAATGAAGGAAACTACATCATTCTTAAAGGATCTATCCACCAAGAAGATCAAACAATTGTAGATATTTATGCCCCCAATATAGGAGCAGCCAACTACATAAGACAACTGTTAATTAAGATAAAGAGTCATATTGATATGAATACATTAATAGTAGGGGATCTTAACAAACCACTCTCAGTAATAGATCACCTAAGCAGAAAATCAATAAAAAAACAAGAGCATTGAATGACACATTGGACCAGATGGACCTCATAGATATATCCAGAGCATTCCACCCTAAAACAACAGAATACTCATTCTTCTCAAGCACACATGGAACTTTCTTCAGAATAGACCACATACTTGGTCACAAATCAGGGCTCAACCTATACCAAAAGATTGAGATTATTCCCTGCATATTCTCAGACCACAATGCTTTGAAACTGGAACTCAACCACAAGAAAAAGTATGGAAGGAATTCAAGCACGAAGCTAAAGACCACCCTGCTTAATAATGTTTGGACCAACCATGAAATCAAAGAACTTAAACAATTCATGGAAACCAATGAGAATGAAGACACTTTGGCATAAAACCTATGGGGTATGGTAAAGGTGGTCCTAAGAGGGAAATACATAGCCATCCAAGCCTCATTCAAAACAACTGAAAAATCCAGTATACACCAGTTCTCTTTAGACCTTAAAGAACTGGAGAATCAGTAACAAATTAAGCCAACCCCACACACAAGAGGGGAAATAATCAGGATTAGAGCAGAGATCAATGAGATAGAAACTAGAGATACATTAGAAACATCAACAAAACAAGAAGCTAGATTTTGAAAGAATCAATAGGATTGATAAACAACAGGCTAAACTAATCCAAAAGCCATAAATTAATATTATTATCAATAATTAGTAAAATTACAAATTAATAAATTCATAATTGTAAATAAATCAATAAAGTTATAAAAATTAATAAATTTATTAATAAATTAATAAAATTATGAGTGAAAGGGAGAGATCACGACTAACATAAGGAAATAGAAACAATCATCAGAAATTATTACCAACAGTTATATGCCAATAAGTTAAGCAAGCTAGATGAAATGGATGCCTTCCTGGAAACCTATAAACTTCCAAAACTGAATTAGGAAGAAACTGACAACCTGAATAGACCAATATCTAATACCAAGATTGAAGCAGTGATAAAAACCTCCCAAAAAACAAGAGCCCAGGAACTGATGGATTCCCTGGAGAATTCTATCAAACATTCAAAGAAGTAATACCTATTATCCTGAAGCTGTTTCAAAAAATAGAAACAGAAGGAAAACTTCCAAACTCTCTTGATGAAACCAGCATTACCCTGATCCCCAAACCAGGCAAAGACCCCCCCCTCCAGAAAGGAGAATTTCAGACCAATATCCCTGATGAATATGGATGCCAAGATTCTCAACAAGATCCTAGCTAATAGGATCTAACAGTACATTAAAATGATTATCCACTATTAACAGGTGGGATTTATCCATGGGATGAAAGGGTGGTTCAACATTCACAAATCAATGTGACAGAACAAATCAGAAAGAGAAGAGAGAAAAAACACATGGTCCTCTCAAATGATGCAGAAAAAGGATTTGACAAGAAACAGCATCCATTCCTGATTAAAACGCTTCAAAGTATAGGGATAGAGGGAACATTCCTCAACTTCATAAAATCTATGAAGAACCCACAGCGACTATCATCCTCAATGGGGGAAAGCTGACATACTTCCCTTTGAGATCAGGAAAACTATAATGATGTCCATTCTCGCCACTGTTGTTCAACATAGTACTAGAAGTCCTAGCAACAGCAATCAGACTACAAAAAGATATAAAAGGTCTTCAAATTGGCAAAGAAGAAGTCAAACTCTCTCTCTTCACAGGTGATATGATACTTTATATGGAAAACCCAAAAATCTCCACCCCAAACTATTAGAACTCATACAGCAGTTCAGTAATTTGGCAGGATACAAAATGAATGTACAGAAATCAGTTGCTTTCTTATACACAAACAATGAAAATATAGAAAGGGAAATTAGAGAATTGCTTCCATTTACTATAGCACCAAGAACCATAAGATACCTGGGAATAAACCTAATCAAAGAGGTAAAGGATCTGTACTCTCCAGGAACTACAGAACACTCATGAAAGAAATTGAAGAAGACACAAAAAGATGGAAGAACATTCCATGTTCATGGATTGGAAGAGTAAACATTGTTAAAATGCCTATACCGCTTAGAACAATCTACTTTAAATGCCTTCCTGATCAAAATTCCACCGGCATTTTTCAAAGTCCTGGAATAAACAATCGTAAAATTTGTATGGAACCAGAAGAGACCCCAAGTTGCTAAGGAAATGTTGAAAAAGAAAAACAAAACTGGGGGCATCACATTGCCTGATTTCAAGCTTTACTACAAAGCTGTGATCACCAAGACAGCATGGTATTGGTACAAAAACAGACATATACACCACTGGAACAGAGTAGAGAGCCCAGGTATTAACCTTCAATTCTATGGTCAAATAATCTTTGACAAAGCAGGAAAAAATACCCAGTGGGAAAAAGACAGTCTCTTCAATTAATGGGGCTGGGAAAATTGGACAACTATATCTAGAAGAATGAAACTCGACCATTCTCTTACACCATACACAAAGATAAACTCAAAATGGATAAAAGACCTCAACGTGAGGCAGGAATTTATCAAAATCTTAGAGGAGAACATAAGCAGTAACCTCTTTGACATTGGCCACAGCAACTTCTCTTAAGACATGTCTCCAAAGACAAAAGAAACAAAATTGAAAATGAACTTTTGGGACTTCAGCAAGATCCAAAGCTTCTGTACTGCAAAAGAAACATCATCAAAGCAAAAAGGGAACCCAAAGAATGGGAGAAGATATTTGCAAATGACACTACAGACAAAGGACTGATATCCAAGATCTATAAAGAACTCCTCAAAGTCAACACTTAAAAAACAGATAATCATGTCAAAAAATGGGCAGAAGACATGAACAGACACTTCTCCAAAGAAGACATACAAATGGCTAACAGACACATGAAAAAATGTTTATCATTGGGCACCTGGGTGGCTCAGTGGGTTAAAGCCTCTGCCTTCAGCTCAGGTCATGATCCCAGGGTACTGGGATCAAGCCCCACATCGGGCTCTCTGCTCAGCAGGAAGCCTGCTTCCCTTCTTCTCTCTGCCTGCCTCTCTGCCTACTTGTGATCTCTCTGTCAAATAAATAAATAAAATCTTAAAAAAAAGAAAAGTTTATCATCACTAGCCATCAGGGAGATTCATATCAAAACCATATTGAGATACCACCTCACACCAGTTAGAATGGCCAAAATCAACATGATAGTAAGCAATAAGTGCTGGAGAAGATGTGGAGAAAGGGGAATCCTCTTACACTGTTGGTGGAAATGCAAGTTGGTGCAGCCACCTTGGAAAACAGTGTGGAGACTTCTTAAGAAGTTAAAAATAGAGCTTCCCTATGATCCTGCAATTGCACTACTGGGTATTTACCCCAAAGATACAGAGGTAGTGAAAAGAAGGGCCATTTGTACCCCCATTGTTCATAGCAGCTACAGCCACAGTTGCCAAACTGTGGAAAGAGCCAAGATGCCCTTCAACAGATGAATGGATAACGAAGACATGGTCCACATATAAAATAGAGTATTATGCCTTCATCAGAAAGGATGAATACCCAACTTTTGTATCAACATGGATGGGACTGGAGGAGATTATGCTGAGTGAATTTAAGTCAAGCAGAAAGAGTCAATTATCGTATGGTTTCACTTACTTATGGAGCATAAGGAATAACAGGAGAACATTAGGAGAAGGAATGGAAAAGTGAATTGGGGGAAATTGGAAGGTGAGATGAAGCATGAGAAACTGGACTCTGAAAAACAAACTGAGGATTTTGGAAGGGATGGAGGTGACCAGATAGGTGAGCCTGGTGGAGGGTATTAAGGAGGACACATACTGCATGGATCACTGGGTGTGGTTCATAAACAATGAATTTTGGAACACTGAAAAAAATTAAATTTTTAAAAAAGCATAAACATGTATATGTTTATGTATATACTCTTTCATGTATATTAAAGAGCATAAGCATGTATATAATAATCAGATATATATGCAATGACTTTGCTACATATTTGGGAAGCCCATAGATGTCTCCAGTAGGTGGAGCATTCCTAATCACTTCTGGTTAGGCATTGCCCCATTGGAATTGATTTTTGCTCAAATAAGTCATAAAATGTTTAATATACCTCAGTGTATCTTTTAACCATACAGAACCATTCATCGTATCCCTCAGTTTAATAAAAAAGGTATTTCCGTTGTGGGTTTGATTGTCTCCATCATCTGTATATCAGTTCTAACCTTTTCTCATTTTGAAAATACAACTTCCTCAGTAGGCAGGGGAACAGTTTTGCCATTCTAAGCAATAAATATTTGATTAAGAAGTGTCAAGATCTTTTTGAACCTGTAGAGGAAAGCCTTATAGAACTCTACTTTACTTTCAAAATTGCTATTAATCTTCCACAAAGGGCAGATGTTGTCTGAGCATAAGAAGAATATCAAAATAATGATGCCTATTTAAAAAGTATTATTCTGTGTTTATAAAGCCAAGAGGATATTATCACTTGAGACATCCAAGCAGAAATAATACAGCTATCATCATTTAAGATGATAGACCAGATAACTTCTAAGGTTTCTTTCTACTCTAAGAGCGTACTTTGTAATTGGGTGAGATAATAATACTTTCTATTTCATCCATTCTGAAATTGTGCGTAATACTGATTTCAAAGTATGGTTCTCTTTCAGTTCTCCCTATCTCAGTGAATGATACCAATATCCACTAAGTTTCACTAGCTTAAACACCCAGGCATCACTCTTTTTACCTGCCCCCTACAAACAGAATCCATCACTAAGCTCTTTGATGGATGCTTCAATTTATTCACATGTATTTCCTCTTCACCATCACTAACCTCATGCAAGATATAATTATCTAAACTACTGAATTGCTTCTGTCTAAACTACAAACAGAACTCAAACCTTAAGATCACAATGTAACAAAATGCATATTTAAAGCACTTATGCTCTTAGGAAAATAAACACGTTATAAATTCACATTTCTTTTAGTACATACATACTTACCCATCTTATGTCCAATCCTCATAATGTAATCTAAATAATGCCCTCTAATATATCCTAATCCAAGCCACCTTTCTTTCTTTCTTTCTATCTTTCTTTCTTTCTTTCTTTCTTTTTGTTCTTGTTCTGGGAACTGGGGAAAATAAGAAGTTTTGGGAGGGAAGCAAAAAATTTTATGTGACTTGTTACCAAAAGTCCAAAAGAAATCTAATCTTCATATATCTTAAAATTAACGTGAGTCTTTTGTTCTCAGTGGCTCACTTACATTAGCAAATTACATTGATAATGACTTTAGGCAATTTCATAAATTTTATTAGGAAAAAAGTCTTCCAGATGTGTTTTAGCACTATCCTTTTCTTGAAAGGGCATATGCTATAAGTTCATCCTGAAATACCAAAAGTGACCATGAAATTTGCCATGACAGTACTTAATCCATCCCAGAAGTGATATGGGTTTGTCAGGTTAAAATGATAATAGTATATATATCCTCCTTTGGTCTCCTTAGTAAATGACACTGTTGAGGAGATGACCATCCAGTGATGTCAAAGTCACTGAGGCAGTGAAATGAACTTTATCACTCATATCTAATAGAGAGGGTCATTGAACTGTATTAAAATTAAATCTGCATTTTATTTCCTGGAATAGACAGCATATGAGCAGAAACTGAGCTCCAGTAATTCCAGTTTGGGGGAAAAAGTAGTTCTGTTCTATTTCAGAAAGTTTTGGAAGGCAAATAAACTTTAAATAGAATTTTTCTTAAAGTAATGAATCAAATGTGTTATTGCTGGGAACTCTGTTAAACACTAAATTATACCTATTCAGTGAGCTCAAAGTAGATATAGAGCTGGCAGTTTCTTTCCCATCCTGGATTTTTTTTAAGTTAGTCAAACTTCCCAGGATAAAGACTTCATCTCAAACACTTTATGTAGTTAAGTGTGTCCCTATAACTAAATCTTGGCTAAGTTAAAGACAGAGTGCTATCTGTATGTCAGGTACTTGGAATTCCGATAGCTCACACAGCTTTCTCATTATCTGTCTTTTCCTGGCTCCTGCTGCTTTTATTCAGATGTGGTGACAAAGTGATTAAAGCCCCAAATTCCCCAAATGGAAAACCAATAGAGCCCAAGTACATTGACAGTAGAATAGAAGAAGCTGGGTATCTGGGGACTCATGATACAGAGCTGCCATACCTGGCTTGCATACCTTCAGACTTTAAATGAAATAGAAATATCATCTCTGGTTTGTGACACTTTTGATTTTGGTGCTTTCACTAAAATCTAATCCCAATAGATACAGTCACTTTTCATGGGAATAAAGATGTTCAGGTCAATGTAATATGCTATAAATTATTTGTTACAAGTCTTTAACAAGTTAAGTACAGATACAGAAAATAAACATTTAGAAAGTTCTGGAACAATTAGTATTGATGTGATTTTTTTTATTGTATTTTACAAAAGTATTCCTCTGGATTAGACAAGAAAAAAATTAATAGGGATCTTTATCACAGGTAGAGACTGCGTAGGCAACATTTATTATGTTTATGTGTGTATGCATGTCTGTGTAATTATTATTTCCATTCATGAATGAATATCTAGTATATGTGCTGCCGAAGCGAGCACATGAATGAATATCTAATGGAGGACAGACTTTATCTGAAGAGCTGAAACTTGTTCAACAGGGGTGAAGTCATTCTGTGTCTGCTCTGTTTCTGTTGGCTCTGAACAATAATCAGGAACCCACTCTAGCTACTCCTAGAATTGTATTTCCTGTGCCAAACATGTTCCAAAACCTAGCTAGAAGAGTTTCAAGTATCTGTGTAAGTCCTGAGACTCTAATAGAAATAGTAAGAGTGTTTTGTGCTTTGGTCCTGGGATCGTCAAAGTTCATGATGTGAGTTTATAATTATAGGTCCAACTGTGAAGAAATATCTACCACTAAACAAGTTATATTTGACCAAGAAAAAGGTCAATAGAAATGGCAGTTCTTAAATAACCCAAATGGATAGAGTTCAAGGTAAAATAGTTTTCTAGAAGAAGTGATATGTAATAGCTGAAGGGCAGAGAGAGGAGGGTGGGGGAAGTTAGGGACAGGAGAGAGGGTGGGAGGGAGAGAAAAGCAGGAATGAAAACTGTCATATTTTCTATAGCTTCTATAGATGTATGGTACTAGTACAATTTCACACAAAAATAGGGCAATGGTTAATTTATTAAATTATTGTATCATACCATAGCAAAAAAGGAAATTAAACTTAAATATAATAATCACCATTCATCTGTAAAAAATAATATCCCCCTTCCAAGCAATCTTTAAAAAGAAAAGAAAAGCAGGTGATGCATGGTTCACAGACAGCAGAATGTTCTTATTCCTTGTCTCCATGATTTTCCAGGCATCATGCAATTCATTTCAATTTTATTCATTTATTTTTTATTCAGTTTTGTTTTTTTCTTATTTTCTATTGAAGATTACTTTATAGAGTCTATCAAATATACAACGTAATGGGTACTCCAGCCTCTGGTTTTACTGCCAACTATGAACAATACAGACCAAAAAAAAAAAAAAAAAAGACATAAAGACAGCTTTATTATTACCTACTGCCACTTAAAGACAAACCATGGCTCAGTTATTAGGGGGAATGGGATGTCTTTTCCAGTCAGATATGGAGAGAATGTAATTCTTGAGGATAAATAACATTTAAGTAAGGGGTATAAATATAATTAAATTACAATTCTCAAAACAAGTAAAACAGTGATGTTTCTTAAATAAACAAAAACAGTAGTGAAATTTTGTCCTTGAAATAGATAGATAGGTAGATAGATAGATAGATTGTAAGGATTTTATTTATTTATTTATTTATTTGAGAGAGAGAAAGGGTAGAAGGTAGGAGCAGAGGGAGAAGGAGAAGCATACTCCCTGCCGAGCAAAGAGCCCGATACCAGTGAAATCCCATGACCCCAAAATCATGACTGAGCTGAAGACAGTCACTTAACTGACCAAACCACCCAGATACCCTGTACTTGAGATATTTTTAAAAGGGGTGAAGAGAAGTAAAATTTGATTAAACATTAAATAAATAATGTAACTATAATTATTAAATATACCTAATACAGGTAATGACTAATCTTTATTACATACTCACTTTCTCTCAGGTATTGTATTAAATGATATTAAAGAATAATAACCCAATTTCACAGACAGGTTATTCCGTTTTTATACGGCTCTCAAGTAGGAGTGCCTGGGTGGCTCAGTCAGTTAAGCAGCTGCCTTTGGCTCAACTCATGATCCCAGGGTGCTGGGATCAAGGCCCACATCAGGCTCCCTGTTCAGTGGGGAGCCTGCTTCTCCTTGCTTGTGCTCTCTCTCTCTCTAAGGTAAATAAGTAAAATTGAAGAAAAAAATTTTATGTAGCTCTCAAGTGAGTAAGTTTATGTCAGAATAGGGGGGAAAAAGGAAGGAAAATAAAGCAAAACTATATAGTAAATAGTAAACAATAAAATAATAATAAACCACAACAATAATAAAAAAATATTTTAAAGAACTAGAAATGAAAACATAGAGAAGGAAGAGCTTTCCCTTGATCCTATAGGGTCCCTGGCTGGATCTGAAAATTAAACTGGTGAAGACAGATTAAGAGGAGAAAAAGCATACAAATTTATTTAATATGCAAGTTTTACATGACATGGGAGTCTTCCTAAGGAAATGAAAATCCAAAGAAACTCTTAGACATATGTACTTTTATGCTAGGTTTGATGAAGAGTAAAGAGCTGTGATGGAATATGATAGGTCGAGGAGTATAATGAGTGTGATAGGTTGAAGAGTATGAGACTGAACGTGGCAAGTACAGTCTGTTTATTGAGATTCTTCATCATGGTCTTTGTCTTCAAAGATAAGGATATTCCTTTCCTCTGGGTATGGGGGAGGCTCCTCTCACTTGAGGGTTATATGACTTGGTTCAGAAGGACAAGGGGCTGGGAGAGAAGGTCAGAGGGATCTTCCTTCTATCTGCCATTTTCTCAAATTCCTTCAGTTTAAAATATTCAATGTGGGAGGGTGCCATATTTTGGGGTAATGCATATTGAACCCCTTCAAAAGTTATATTTATGCTAGTGTTAGGTAAATATTGAATACTGGGAGATTTAACATTGGATTTTTTTTTTTTTTTTAATAAATACAACTATGATGTTGGCAGGCATAAACACTTCAGCTGCATGGGCAATTACTACACCTTTTTATAAAATAACTTCAGGAATCTGAGAGGGTTATCGGAGTTTCCTAATAAACATTATACAACTAATTTGTATTTTAACAAACTGAACTTATTAGTGACAGTCTGCTCCACTGTAAATACCAACATGGCAATTTAACAGAGATCTTAAGCTTCCTATCGCTTTTGAAGAGCACCCTAAGATACATCAGGATGACATCAGAAATAAAAAAGAATTTAGAAAACCTATGGTATTCAAAAAGAGAATATTTGGAAAATAAAACAACATCTAGTCTGTCAACGTTATAGCTGATTCTTTTTTTTTTAAGATTTTATTTATTTATTTGACAGAGAGAGATCACAAGTAGGCAGAGAGGCAGGGGGAAGCAGGCTCCCCGCTAAGCAGGAAGCCCAATGCCGCTCAATCCCAGGACCCTCAGATTATGAGCCCAGCCGAAGACAGAGGCTTAACCCACTGAGCCACCCAGGCGCCCCATTATAGGTGTTTCTAAAACACTGCTATTGAGGTTTAAAATACGAGAGCTCATTTAATGCCTAATAAATTTAGAGTAATCATCTTGAATTTTTCATCTTTTTTTCCCTCTACTGTATTAAAATAAGATATTTGAATAGAGGAAATCTTATTGTGAGTTCAGTATAGGAATGAAGACTGTATAAGAATGAATTTAATTTGCTTGTTAATTCATTATTAACAAGAAACTGTTAGAAATGGGCTTTCACTGCTCAAACTCTATGTGTTTAAATTTTGTGAATTAACTAAAATATTTTAAAGACAATGCCCATCTTTGCAAAAAAAAAAAAATCTATCAGACCTGTGGACTGTACGTTACAGATCGTATAGGAGGTTTGATGCTTATGATCCTGTGTTCACCTACTGGTATAGTAAGAGTTCTGGTTTTCTGATACTGACTATAAAGGTACCACATCCCTGCCTCTGGACACTTAATTTACTTATTCCAGTTCACCTTTAATCCACTCTACTCAGGAGGTTTAGGATTATCTCCAAATTGTTCAACATTGAATATTAATACTAAATAAATAAGGGACTGACAATGTTGAATTTATCTAAGTCCTGTCTTCCTGGAAAGCTTGTTGAGAAACCTTCCCCTCCCCTCCCATGTCCTGGGAAATGGCTAACTGCAAAGGTATGACTTTTCTGCATATTCTAAGAATTAAACACCTCAAGCCTTCAAATAAGACTCACTGTCATTCTTCTTCATAACACCCTTGTTTCCATGACAATGAACCCTACTTTTTTTACTCCCTAATCTTTTAAATTGTCTTCATTAAAAAACATTCCTTCTATTACAACAGCCTAAATAAAATCATCCATGTAATTTGGTCTTTCATGTGACTATTTTGATTGATAAAGTGAATAGAAAGTGGTAAATGGACGTTAGGAGGAGTTTGAGTATGACAGGAATAGATAATTTTTGTATATTTATAAGTGTATTTTAATTTTTAACAATTTTATTTTGTCTCTTTGAATTAGAAAGTTTTCCTTTTTTTCCCTGACCCTGCTTCTAACAGGATTACTTTCATGACATATGAAATTACTTGATGATCTAGTTATTTATTTTATATTTTTTAAAAGGTTTTTGGGGGCCCCTGGGTAGCTCAGTGGGTTAAGCCTTTGCCTTCTGCTGGGGTCGTGGTCCCGGAGTCCTGGGATCCAGCCCCGCATCAGGCTCTCTGCTCAGCGGGGAGCCTGCTTCCCCTCCCTCTCTGCCTGCCTCTCTGCCTACTTATGATCTCTGTCTCTGTCAAATGAATAAATAAAATCTTTAAAAAACAAAAAAAGTTTTTGGTTGCTTTTTTTTTTTTCTGATTCAGAGCTAGTGCTAATATTAATCTGGGTTTTGTTAATAAGTGTACATTTCTTAGAGAAAAGAACTTTATGAAAAATGTATTCATATAATTGCTTCTATTAAAATGGTTGTCAAGAAGTAAGCAATCTTTTGATTTTCTCTGTAAACATTTACCATGCATAATTCAAGGGACCTCTTTCTTTTTCTTATTTAGAGAGGGAGAGAGAGATGGAGTGGTCATCAGGAGAGAAAGAATCTTAAGCAGGCTCAATGCCCAGCATGGAGCCTAATAGGGAGCTTGATCTCCCAATCCTGAGATCATGACCTGAGCCAAAATCCAGAGGTGGACACTTAACAGACTGAGCCAGAAAAGGCCTCATGAGAGTGCTTAGCTCAATGCCTAAGTGGTTTAAATAATTTTCACAATCCTGTCACTATATCTACAGTGAGGAAAGTCAGCAACAAAGAAGTTAGGTAATTTGCCCTACTCACGTAACTAGAAAAAGACAGAGCCTAGACACAGCCCATGTGATCCAAACCCATATAACCTCTTAACTAAGAATACTTCCAAAATGTTTAAGGAAACGTTTTGTATATTATCGAATTTACTACAAATATAAGACAAAAAAGTATGTCTCTGAATTAAACTAGTAAAATGGAAGTTCATTCAGTAATTTCTGCAATTTGGATTCTTATCCATAATTTATAGTTCCAAAGAAAGAAAAGTCAAATGATAAATACATATAATGATTCTTTTTCTTAAATCATTTCTTAATGATTTCTTTTTCTTACACAAGAGAGAAAGGCACCCTAAAATTTTCCAAATTAAAGCTACTTAGCATTGTGAACATAAGAATTCAAGGAGATTAATTGGTTTGCATTTCCTAAGATTTCATCAGAAAACAGTACGAGATTGATCTCTGAGCCTCTGAAGAAAGGACCAGCAGAAATACCCTCCTCCTACCTAGATTTAGCAGTGTTAGGTGTGCAAGGGGACAAGTGGGAAGTGGTTAGAGAGAGAACAGAATTGCTTTCTACATCACACTTCAGGACTACTTCAGATCCCTCCTCCTGAATTTTCTGTCCTTACAAATAAGAGTTTCTTAGGTAAATCTTTCTTCATCTCCCTGAGCAATTTGATATTCCCTGATCAACTTCTTTTACATCTGGTACTTAAATCTATTATAGTCCTTATTCAGAGTATTATTTGTTTATAAGTGTCTTTCTTCTCACAGTACTGGATATAAGGAACCATTTGTTGTTTGAAATTATGCCACCAATGCCATTTTGGATTCCTGGCATTATAGAAGGTTTTTAGTGAATATTTGACAGATAAATATATTTCATTATGAACATATTGCATTTAACTTACCTTCACCCTATAAATTAGAAAATCATTTATTCATTTCAACCTACATCTGTAATTTCTATATTCTTGTATAATTCAAGTTAATTGAAGAATTGAGATTTTTCTGAAAATTCTTAATTGTTTTGATTGGTGTTCTGTTTAAATTAATAGTGGAATATATGGATAATAGCTTTAGTTCAGGCATGCATGGGTGGCTCAGTGGGTTAAGTCTCTGCCTTTGGTTCAGGTCATGGTCTCCTGCCCCTGGGATCCAGCCCTGCTTGGGGCTCTCTGCTCAATGGGGAGCCTGCTTCCCCTTCTCCCTCTCTCTGCCTCTCTGCCTACTTGTGATCTCTCTCTCTCTCTCTCTGCCAAATAAATAAATAAATAAATCTTTTAAAAAAATAGCTTTAGTCCAAAAAGTTTTTCAGCCACTGCAATAATGTATTTTATGACCATAGATCTGATTAATTCTGATTGTGAATGTAGATCTAGGGATATGATACATTTTTTAAAAAATGTGCTTCTATACCCTAAACCATTTGATAAGTAACAAATGCATAGAATATTAAACTAGGCATTAAAACATAAACATTTTGTTGACTGGTTAATCTGCTTCTCTGTTCCTACTTTTCTGGAGAGTAAGTAGATGCTCTTGAATTCTTAGGATTTAGAAAAATTAATGTAGCGTATTATATGTTAAAATAAGGCACCTTTTTGACTCTGAAGACATCTTTACTTTCTTTTACTACACTCCTTGGTATTACTTTGCTAGTTCAGTTCAGTAGTTAAGCTTTTAGTCTCCATGGTTACTTTTGCAAATGTAATTTGGTGAGAAGATCAGAGTAAAAATCAATCAAGTCACTGTTTGGACGTGCAATTTAGCTATTCCTCCTAATGTGTACACTTCATGGCCAGTTTTCTACAGTCCTTTAGGAATTCTCTTAATTTTTTAATTGACATCAAACCAGCTTTAATGTAATTCCCCTTTTCAAACATCTGAATTAAAAATAAAGTCCCTGTAAGTATCTTCTATACCAGTTAAAATCTAAATATGCCATTTGTATCAACCAATTATTGTACATCATTTATATCTGGAAATAAAGGTGAGGGAAAGGAACAGGTTTTGGATATTTGAGGAAATATAAGCATTTAAATATACATTATTTTTAAAAGGACTTCCATATTTCGTGTTTGGGCATGAAGGATAAAGGATATGACAATTGTGAATTTCCATACAGTCATATCTTAACTTTCTGAATTATTACTAAGAGAAATAGACTTATTTAACTTTATGTTTAAATATCTTAACTAACAAAGGTGATTGGTTCAAAGATAGGGGAAAATGTAGTAGAATAGAAATACATTTATGCTACACAAAAATATTAAGTCATAGTGTGTTATTATCTATATAGAATAAGGACATTGTCCATTTTTTACTTTAAGTGATCTAGTATCCATAAGTTAGGTAATTTAAGCCCATGTGAGCAAATACTTATTTTCTCTATAATTATTAATAAAATGAATTTTTAAAGCTGTACTATGGAATTCTATTCTTAGTTCTATGATGGATAGTGTATAATTCTGAAGAAAATATTATTTTGAATATTGAGGGTATGACAAATTAATATACATATGAAAGTATTTTATAAACGTGAACAATATTTTTGTTTTTGAGTGAGTGTGCTTTGTATTTGAAAAATACTATTAGTGGTTGTTTTCTTCATAGAATAAATATAAACTTTTAAAAATAATTATGTCAACAAACAATATTTTCCTTAAGTTTCTAAATTGAACTTTCAAAGCCTTGTAATTTAGTTATAAATCTACAAAATAGTAACAATCCTTTTTAGGGGGCCCTTGATTAATATGTGCTCATATAAATTTAAACATATTAAATTCCCTTTAATGATTAGCCCTATATTTAGCTTATTTAAATTCCCTCCGACACTTTCGTCTACATTCATAAATATAATAATGCTTGTGTTTTAAGTTTGTGAAGTATTTATCCTTAGAAAAATTTAAAAACATTGGTCATTTCTAATAAATGTATTAAAGTAATAAATTCAATGATTTAATTTTTAAAATCCAAATGCTGTTTACAAACTTTGTCATATTTTCTTTTACCCTTCCACATAAAATTTAAAATCTAAAATCATTATTACTTCCTAAATCTTAATATTACTTACTAGGATGTTAAGTCAATGACGATGACTTTCTAACACATCAAAATCTATAAAAACTATTAAGTCAGTTAAACAAGGAGTCCATTAGACTGAGGTGGCCTACATAAGCAAATCAGAATATAAGCCTGTAAGTGGCTCTAGTTTATGAAATCAGAGTGCTAAGAACAAACACTCTCAAAGAGCCAACAAAGCTTTAAGCTTTAGCCAATCAAGTAATTTCCTTCAGTTCTGCACCTTTTTGTAAGTCTTTCCCTTGAATCCTTTAGGTGGAGTGCTTCTAACCACTTCTGGTCTGACTCTGCTACAGTGGAATCTATTTTTGTTCAATTAACTCTTAAAATGTTTAACATGCCTCATTTTACCTTTTAACAGTACAAACCTTTAAATTTTACCTCTTGGTTTAATGCAAAAGGCACTGTGGCTGTGGGTTTGATTTTCTCCATCACCCATGTAAGAATTCCAAGTCTGTTTTGAAAATACATGTTCCTCAGTAGGCAGAAGAATAGCTCCACCCTTCTAAGCAAGCTGGGGCTTAGTTACCAAGCAAACTAAAACTAACATCTCAAGAGAACTGAGGTCAGTAAGAATCAGTCTGATTGACTCTAAGCCAGAAATTTGTCTACAGAAAACCACGGACTATTCACCTCTCCAGTGTAGGTAAGACTGAAACAGATTATAAAATAATGGGTATAATACAAACATGTGATCCACTTTCTCTTGTATCTTCCTTTGTAAAAATTATACTTTCTCGGTCAAGATGGCGGAGAAGTAGCAGGCTGAGACTACATCAGGTAGCAGGAGATCAGCTCAATAGCTTATCTAAACATTGCAAACACCTACAAATCCAACGGGAGAGCGAAGAGAAGAAGAACAGCAACTCTAGAAACAGAAAATCAACCACTTTCTGAAAGAACCTGTTTTTATCCCCTATCTCCCCCCCACAATTAGGGGTCTCTTCTGATTTGGTTACAGCGCATTTTTCTGGGGTCTTTGCTACCCTTTTAGTATTTTATTTGCTCCTTCATATCCTCTTATCTGGACAAAATGACAAGGCGGAAAAAATCACCACAAACAAAAGAACAAGAGACAGTACCAAAGGTTAGGGACCTAATCAACACAGACATTGGTAATATGTCAGATCAAGAGTTCAGAATGACGATTCTGAACATTCTAGCCGGGCTCGAAAAAGGCATGGAAGATATTAGAGAAACCCTCTCTGGAGATATTAAAGCCCATTCTGGAGAAATTAAAGAACTAAAATCTAACCATGTTGAAATTAAAAAAGCTATTAATGAGGTGCAATCAAAAATGGAGGCTCTCACTGCTAGGATAAATGAGGCAGAAGAAAGAATTAGTGATATAGAAGACCAAATGACAGAGAATAAAGAAGCCAAACAAAAGAGGGACAAACAGCTACTGGACCATGAGGGGAGAATTCGAGAGATAAGTGACACCATAAGATGAAACAACATTAGAATAATTGGGATTCCAGAAGAAGAAGAAACAGAGAGGGGAGCAGAAGGTCTATTGGAGAGAATTATTGGAGATAATTTCCCTAATATGGCAAAGGAAACAAGCATCAAAATCCAGGAGATGCAGAGAACCCCCCTCAAAGTCAACAAGAATAGGTCCACACCCCGTCACCTAATAGTAAAATTTACAAGTCTTAGTGACAAAGAGAAAATCCTGAAAGCAGCCCGAGAAAAGAAGTCTGTAACATACAATGGTAAAAATATTAGATTGGCAGCAGACTTATCCACAGAGACCTGGCAGGCCAGGAAGAGCTGGCATGATATATTCAGAGCACTAAACGAGAAAAACATGCAGCCAAGAATACTCTGTCCAGCTAGGCTATCATTGAAAATAGAAGGAGAGATAAAAATCTTCCAGGACAAACAAAAACTGAAAGAATTTGCAAACACCAAACCAGCTCTATAGGAAATATTGAAAGGGGTCCTCTAAGCAAAGAGAGAGTCTAAAAGTAGTAGATCAGAAAGGTACAGAGACAATATACAGTAACAGTCACCTTACAGACTAATAATGGCACTAAATTCATATCTCTCAATAGTTACCCTGAATGTTAATGGGCTAAATGCCCCAATCAAAAGACACAGGGTATCAGAATGGATAAAAAAACAAAACCCATCTATATGTTGCCTACAAGAAACTCATTTTAGACGCGAAGACATCTCCAGATTTAAAGTGAGGGGGTGGAAAACAATTTACCATGCTAATGGGCATCAGAAGAAAGCTGGGGTGGCAATCCTTATATCAGATCAATTAGATTTTAAGCCAAAGACTATAATAAGAGATGAGGAAGGACACTATATCCTACTCAAAGGGTCTATCCAACAAGAAGATCTAACCATTTTAAATATCTATGCCCCTAACGTGGGAGCAGCCAACTATATCAACCAATTAATAACAAAATCAAAGAAACACATCAATAATAATAATATAATAATAGTAGGGGACTTGAACACTCCCCTCACTGAAATGGACAGATCATCCAAGCAAAAGATCAACAAGGAAATAAAGGCCTTAAATGACACACTGGACCAAATGGACATCACAGATATATTCAGAACATTTCATCCCAAAGCAATAGAATACACATTCTTCTCTAGTGCACATGGAACCTTCTCCAGAATAGATCACATCCTGGGTCACAAATCAGGTCTCAACCGGTATCAAAAGATTAGGATCATTCCCTGCATATTTTCAGACCACAATGCTCTGAAGCTAGAACTCAATCACAAGAGGAAAGCTGGAAAGAACCCAAATACATGGAGACTAAGCAGCATCCTTCTAAAGAATGAATGGGTCAACCAGGAAATTAAAGAAGAATTGAAAAAATTCATGGAAACAAATGATAATGAAAACACAACTGTTCAAAATCTGTGGGACACAGCAAAGGCAGTCCTGAGAGGAAACTATATAGCGGTACAAGCCTTTCTCAAGAAACAAGAAAGGTCTCAAGTACACAACTAACCCTACATGTAAAAGAGCTGGAGAAAGAACAAGAAAGAAACCCTAAACCGAGCAGGAGAAGAGAAATCATAAAGATTAGAGCAGAAATCAATGAAATACAAACCAAAAAAAACAATAGAAAAAATCAATGAAACTAGGAGCTGGTTCTTTGAAAGAATCAATAAGATTGATAAACCCCTGGCCAGACTCATCAAAAAGAAAAGAGAAAGGACCCAAATCAATAAAATCATGAATGAAAGAGGAGAGATCACAACTAACACCAAAGAAATACAGACAATTATAAGAACATACTATGAGCAACTCTACGCCAACAAATTTGACAATCTGGAAGAAATGGATGCATTCCTAGAGACATATAAACTACCACAACTGAGCCAGGAAGAAATAGAAAACCTGAACAGGCCCACAACCAGTAAGGAGATTGAAACAGTCATCAAAAATCTCCAAACAAACAAAAGCCCAGGGCCAGACGGCTTCCCAGGGGAATTCTACCAAACATTTAAAGAAGAACTAATTCCTATTCTCCTGAAACTGTTCCAAAAAATAGAAATGGAAGGAAACCTTCCAAACTCATTTTATGAGGCCAGCATCACCTTGATCCCAAAACCAGACAAGGATCCCACCAAAAAAGAGAACTACAGACCAATATCCTTGATGAACACAGACGCAAAAATTCTCGCCAAAATACTAGCCAATAGGATTCAACAGTCCATTAAAAGGATTATTCACCACGATCAAGTGGGATTTATTCCAGGGCTGCAGGGTTGGTTCAACATCCGCAAATCAATCAATGTGATAGAACACATTAATAAAAGAAAGAACAAGAACCATATGATACTCTCCATAGATGCTGAAAAAGCATTTGACAAAGTACAGCATCCCTTCCTGATCAAAACTCTTCAAAGTGTAGGGATAGAGGGCACATACCTCAATATTATCAAAGCCATCTATGAAAAACCCACTGCAAATATCATTCTCAATGGAGAAAAACTGAAAGCTTTTCCGCTAAGGTCAGGAACACGGCAGGGATGTCCATTATCACCACTGCTATTCAACATAGTACTAGAAGTCCTAGCCTCAGCAATCAGACAACAAAAATAATTAAAGGCATCCAAATCGGTAAAGAAGAAGTCAAACTATCACTCTTTGTAGATGATATGATACTATGTGTGGAAAACCCAAAAGACTCCACTCCAAAACTGCTAGAACTTGTACAGGAATTCAGTAAAGTGTCAGGATATAAAATCAATGCACAGAAATCAGTTGCATTTCTGTACACCAACAACAAGACAGAAGAAAGAGAAATTAAGGAGTCAATCCCATTTACAATTGTACCCAAAACTATAAGGTACCTAGGAATAAACCTAACCAAAGAGGCTAAGAATCTATACACAGAAAATTATAAAGTACTCATGAAAGAAATTGAGGAAGACACAAAGAAATGGAAAAATGTTCCATGCTCCTGGATTAGAAGAATAAATATTGTGAAAATGTCCATGCTACCTAAAGCAATCTACATATTTAATGCAATCCCTATCAAAATACCATCCATTTTTTTCAAAGAAATGGAACGAATAATCCTAAAATTTATATGGAACCAGAAAAGACCTCGAATAGCCAAAGGAATATTGAAAAAGAAAGCCAAAGTTGGTGGCATCACAATTCCGGACTTCAAGCTCTATTTCAAAGCTGTCATCATCAAGACAGCATGGTACTGGCACAAAAACAGACACATAGATCAGTAGAACAGAATAGAGAGCCCAGAAATCGACCCTCAACTCTATGGTCAACTAATCTTCGACAAAGCAGGAAAGAATGTCCAATGGAAAAAAGACAGCCTCTTCAATAAATGGTGCTGGGAAAATTGGACAGCCACATGCAGAAAAATGAAATTGGACCACTTCCTTACACCACACACGAAAATAGACTTAAAATGGATGAAGGACCTCAATGTGAGAAAGGAATCCATCAAAATCCTTGAGGAGAATGCAGGCAGCAACCTCTTCGACCTCAGCCGTAGCAACATCTTTCTAGGAACAACGGCAAAGGCAAGGGAAGCAAGGGCAAAAATGAACTATTGGGATTTCATCAAGATCAAAAGCTTTTGCACATCAAAGGAAACAGTTATCAAAACCAAAAGACAACTGACAGAATGGGAGAAGATATTTGCAAACGACATATCAGATAAAGGGCTAGTATCCAAAATCTATAAGGAACTTATCAAACTCAACACCCAAAGAACAAACAATCCAATCAAGAAATGGGCAGAGGACATGAACAGACATTTCTGCAAAGAAGACATCCAGATGGCCAACAGACACATGAAAAAGTGCTCCACGTCACTCGGCATCAGGGAAATACAAATCAAAACCACAATGAGATATCACCTCACACCAGTCAGAATGGCTAAAATTAACATTAAGTCAGGAAATGACAGATTCTGGTGAGGATGTGGAGAAAGGGGAACCCTCCTCCACTGTTGGTGGGAATGCAAGCTGGTGCAACCACTCTGGAAAACAGCATGGAGGTTCCTCAAAATGTTGAAAATAGAACTACCCTATGACCCAGCAATTGCACTACTGGGTATTTACCCTAAAGATACAAACATAGTGATCCGAAGGGGCACGTGTACCCGAATGTTTATAGAAGCAATGTCTACAATAGCCAAACTATGGAAAGAACCTAGATGTCCATCAACAGATGAATGGATAAAGAAGAGGTGGTATATATACACAATGGAATACTATGCAGCCATCAAAAGAAATGAAATCTTGCCATTTGCGACAACGTGGATGGAACTAGAGCGTATCATGCTTAGTGAAATAAGTTAATCAGAGAAAGACAACTATCATATGATCTTCCTGATATGAGGACATGGAGAAGCAACATGGGGGGTTAGGGGGATAGGAGAAGAATAAATGAAACAAGATGGGATTGGGAGGGAGACAAACCATAAATGACTCTTAATCTCACAAAACAAACTGGGCTTGCTGGGGGGAGGTGGGATTGGGAGAGGGGGAGGGGGCTATGGACATTGGGGAGGGTATGTGCTATCGTGAGTGCTGTGAAGTGTGTAAACCTGGCGATTCACAGACCTGTACCCCTGGGGATAAAAATACATTATATGTTTATTAAAAAAAAAAAAAAATTTGGAAGGGGAGGTGAACCATAAGAGACTATGGACTCTGAAAAACAACCTGAGGGTTTTGAAGGGTCAGGGGTGGGAGGTTGGGGGAACAGGTGGTGGGTAATGGGGAGGGCACGTTTTGCATGGAGCACTGGGTGTTGTGCAAAAACAATGAATACTGTTACGCTGAAAAAATAAATAAAATGGAGAAAAAAAATTTATACTTTCTCATAATTGGAACTCTCTGCTTAGCATATACCCCATTTCACAGAGCTTGCTACTATTTCTCTGCTGGATTTTGGGAGTAATCCAATAAGTAGCACCCTTCTCATCTAGTTTCTGAACCGGTTAAAAAATTAGACAAAGGGAAAGCAGATGAGAGTTAAACATTACTGTTATTCCTGATAAAGTTTATACTAGAGTTATGTTGATTAAATATGAGAGCTGAGCAGGATTGCTGACTCCCTACTTGACGCCTTCATTGAGAAAACCAGAGAAGGATATAGAGTTTGCAGAGAAATAATTACTTACATTGCTATTTCTCAATCTTTAACAAGTCACATTAGATACTTTGTTAAAAAGTAGGATCCCCTTTAGCAGCTCTGTGTGGATCCCAGATTTAGCATTTCTAACAAGCTCCTAGGTAATAGTAGAGTTGCTTGTTCAGGGACTATTATCTGATTGGTAAGGACCTCGACCAGGTGTCAGCAGACTTTTTTTGTAGGGGTGCAGAGACTAACAACTTTAGGCTTTGTGGTTATATTGTCTCGCAACCAGCTCTGCTGGGATAGCTAGAAAGAAGCCACTGTAAACAGTAGAGGAGGCACGGCTGGCTTTCAATAACTATTTATAGACATTGGAATTTGCGTTTTACATAATTTTCATGTGTCATGAAATATTATTCTTCTGATATATATTTTCCATCATTTAAAGACACACAAGCACTGGGCTGCATTTGGCCTGTGGCCCCTAGTTTGCAGACCCCAACATAGATCATTGCCTCACCCTAACCTCAGGAGAAAAACAGAGAAAAAGGGCAAATCTGAAGTTAGACAGAAAAACAACTGGAGGAAAAATACACTAATATCAATTTTAAGGACAACTAACAAATGAAAATGGAGAGGCTTAATTTTCTGTTTGAAATGAGGGAAGAGATTTTTCCTTCCCTTCTCTTTCTCAAGAACTATTTACTCTAGGAAACTTGTAATTCTGAGTATTCACTCCTTTCTTTGAATTATACATAAATAGTTTTAAAAATTAGGTCTTTGTCAACTTTGTGACACAGGAACCCTTTCCTCAAGGACCTGGTATAGTCAGCAGGCAGGGATGCAGGGGCATCTGGCTGGGGACCAGGTTAATCCAACCAGTCACTGTTGACAGAATCCAAAGGCAGACAAAGGAGTGGTGGTGAAACAAGAAGGGAAGTTATTTCATTGAGGCCAGCACCAGGAAGACAGAGGACTGGTGTCTCAAAGACTGTCTCCAAAATGCTGAAAATACTTCCAGGTTTATATAAGGAAACTGTGAGGCAAAAGTGGGTGGAAACGTTCAGGGTAGGCAGTGAAAGTCAAATCGCCTTTGTCTTGAAGTCAGTCACAGGCAGGGTCTTGCAGGCTCAGGGCCAGCTTCTTTGAGAGGATAATTTCAGATTCCATCCGGGGATCCTTTGCCCTCAGTGTCTTTGTCTGAACCAAGAGAAGAGCTGGAAAGAGGAACCCAACTAGAAAGTTTGAGATCAAAATGGAGGCAGCTAAGACCTCCTTCACTGTGGGTCATCTCTTTGAAATGTAATCATCAAGGAAGATAGCAACTGTATCTCAACTTCCTAAAGGAAGATTGGAACCTAACTTTGGTGGGGTCCTTGCTCCAAGTTGCAAAATAACTTGCTGTTGTAAAGTTTGAGAAGTATGCCCCCTGCCCCAGAGCTTATTAACACAGATGCTCATCCCAATTACCCAGTAAAATTAGGATGAACTATGTATGCCAAATGGTTCTAGCCAGTCCTCTTGCTTATGAACTAGTTGCTCTTTATCTTGAAAATATGTGGTAATTGAGACAAGGGAAGTAAAAGCAAAAATAAACTATTGGGACCTCATCAAAATAAAAGTCTTCTGCATAGCAAAGGAAATAATCAACAGAACTAAAAAGCAGCCTACAGAATTGGGGGAAGATATTTGCAAATGGCATATGCAATAAAGGATTGGTATCCAAAATATATAAAGAACTTCTAAAACTCAACACCCAAAAATAATTAGTCCGATTAAAAATGGACAGAACACATGAACAGATTTTTCTCTAAAGACCTACAGATGGTTGGGGCGCCTGGGTGGCTCAGTTGGTTAAGCGACTGCCTTTGGCTCGGGTCATTATCCTGGAGTTCTGGGATCAAGTCCCATATCGGGCTCGCTGCTTGGGCGGAAATATGCTTGCTTCTCCTGCTGACCTCTCTCCTCTCATGCTCTCTGTCTCTCTCTCAAATAAATACAATCATTAAAAAAAAAAATTTTTAAAAGACCTACAGATGGTTAACAGACACATGAAAAGATGCCTGACATCACTCATCATCAGGGAAATATAAGTGAAAACTACAATGAGAGAGCTCCTCACTGTCAGAATGGCCGAAATCAACAACCCAAGAAACAACAGGTGTTGGTGGAGATGTGGAGAAAAAGGAACACTCCTGCACTGTCAGTGGGAATAAAAACTGGTGTAGCCACTCTGGGAAAGAATACGGAAATCCCTCAGAAATTTAAAAATAGAACTGCCTGGGGCACCTGGGTGGCTCAGTGGTTTAAGGCCTCTGCTTTCAGCTCAGGTCATGATCCCAGGTTCATGGGATCGAGTCCCGCATTGGGCTCTCTGCTTGGCAGGGAGCCTGCTTCCTCCTCTTTGCCTACTTGTGATCTCTGTCTGTCAAATAAATAAATAAAAAATCTTTAAAAATAAAATAAAATAAAGATAGAACTGCCCTATGACTCAGCAATTGCACTACTGGGTATTTACCCAAAGAATACAAAAACACTAATTCAAAGGGATGCATGCACCACTATGATTATAGCAGCATTATTTACAATAGCTAAATTACAGAAGCAGACTAAGTGTCTATTGATTGATGAATGAATAAAAAGATGTGGTATGTATACACACACACACACACACACACACACACATAATGGAATAATATTCAGACATAAAAAAGTAATGAAATCTGGTCTTTTGCAATGACAAGGATGGAGCTAGAGAGTATAGTACTAAGCAAAATAAGTCAGACAGAGAAAGACAAGTATCATATGATTTCACTCATATGTAGAATTTAAGAAACAAAGCAACCAAGAAAAGGGAGGAAAAAAGAGAGAGAGAAAGAACAAGAAACAGACTCTAAATTGTAGAAAACAAACTGTTGGTTACCAGAGGGGGAGGGAGTAGAGGAGTACAGGAAGTGGGTCCGGGAATGTGTTAAGTAGGGGGTGGGGTAATTAAGGAGTGCAGTTGTCTGATGAACACCAGGTGATACGGAAGTGTTGAATCACTATAGTGTACACCTAGAACTACTATAACATTGTATGTTAACTAACTGGAATAAAAAAAAATTACTGCAGATGTCTTAAAAAACAAACACCTAAATATAAAAATAAATGAGTATAAGAAAAAAAAAAGGAAAATACAGGGTAATGGATTGTGTTTGTCTGGCTACATATCAGAGTGTAGTATCTCTCTGTCTGTATAGTTGTAGGTTGCCTGGGATGGACCTCACATCCTGGTTTTGATGAAGTTCTAGAATATAGGTGAGATTTGGTGGGGTGAGGTCCGAGCCAATGACCAAGAAAGAATTCTTGAGACATCTTTGGTGCAAAATGGTGGTTTATTAAAGCACTGGAACAAGACCAATGGGCAGGAAGAGCTGCCCCTCCACCCTTGTGAGGGATGGCGGGTTATGTACAATGGGGTTGGGGAAGTAAGGAAAAGGGAGGTTTCAATAGAACTTTCATATGCTAACAAGGACCTACAAGATACCTGATACCAGAGGCCTTGCCTCTGACAAAGTCTTTTTGCCCTCTAGCAAGATATTAACTTGGGAGCAGGAGATTCCTAAAGAATGTCACATATGTCCCACCCAAGAGTGGGGTTGGGGGGAAGTTGCAAGGTGTCAGCCTTTTGCTTCCTCATCAGCCAGCCATCTGTTCCTTCATCAGTTTCATGATAATTCAGCAAGAAAATAAGTTGGTTTTTTTTTCCCCCTCCTACTACCTTTGCGGGGAGGTTTTAGAACATTTTTGCTTGTTTTAATTTATTTTTGGAACACTGTCACCTACCTACCATATCATTTAGAGGGGATACAGGTGGTATAAAATGCCAGGAATGTCTTGGGGGAAAAAAAGTATTTCTTCATGAAGTAGGGAAGAAGCATTCTTTTAACATCATCCTTAACAATTCAGGCATCACATCCACAAAATAAAGTTAGATGCCCCTCACATGTTTCCCGCAGCATTCTGGAAGAGATTTTCTCAACAAATGTGACATAATCGTGCATTTATTAGTTTGTCTTCTTTCACGTCTGAGCTACATGAGTGCAAGTAATGTCCACTGAGCACAGTGCCTGCTGCATGTAGATTTTGATACTTGGTCATGGAAATAGTAAGTGAATAAAATAAGTGATTTTGTTTTCACATTGTGTTTTTCAGGTATTCTGAATACATAAATATTTTGGTGTGTTGTAGCTTGTGTTACTCTTCATTTATTTTCAAGGATAAGAAATTTAAATGTCAGTAAAGTTTCAATTACTAAAAGCCACAAATTGATCTATTAGCAATGAATTAAAAATGTTCCAATTATATTCATGTATATAATATATAGATGCTTATGAGTTTCTGATTTCAAATCTGTATATATAAAGTATCTAATTACTGTGACTATCAAATTATAGAAACCTAGAACAAAAACAATACATAAGATACATACAGTGACAAAACATTAATTTTCTATGAGATAACCATAGTCCATAAGATGATACAATTCTAGGGGTGCCTGGGTGGCTCAGTGGGTTAAGCCTCTGCCTTCAGCCCAGGTCATGATCTCAGGGTCCTGGGATGGAGCCCCACATCAGCCTCTCTGCTCAGCAGGGAGCCTGTTTCCCCTCTCTCTCTGTCTGCCTCTCTCGACTTGTAATCTCTCTCTCTGTGTCAAATAAATAAATAAATAAAATCTTAAAAAAAAAAAGATGATACAATTCTAGGCCTTTTCAAATTATCTAGTAAGGTGGTAGTGGGATATTTATAGGAAGAAGTCCTGTTAAACCTTTACAGGAAACAAATTAGTATAGTTGCCTATAGGGGAGGAGAAATAATTTTTCGTTTACCCTTCTAGCCTTTTTGGCTCTGAGCTGAGACTACCCTGGAATAAAAGAGATTAATGGGAGCAAAACAAACAGAAGTTTACTAAACTGTACACCTCCTGTGTACACAGGAGATACCCAAGAAAACCTACTAACTCTCCAAAGTAGCCTAAAGCACCACCTAAATACCCTCACCAGCAAAAGATAAAAGGAAATGTTGCGGGTGGGAGCCAGTTTTGGGAAGCTACCAAGAAAAGCATAGTAAACAAGGATAAGATTGTTAGGCAGATTTATGTTGTTGATGTCTTAAGAGTTTCTAGAGCTTTAGTCATCCTCCTTTTCCAGTTACAGTGATGGAAACATTCTTAAAAGTGGAGATTTTCCATATAAATGTAAGAGTCACTTAGGAAAAGTTTTCTTATACTGTTTTAAGAGCTTTCCCCCTGTCTGCTGTTTCTTAAAAATAAACCAGCTCAAGATAATACTTGTGCCAAAGAGGGGTATTTTGGGGTGGCAAATTCTGTTTCCCTTCATGTCTAAAAGATTAATTTTAATAATCATTTCTCTTTTTTATACTTAATTTTCATCTCTTTTGAAATACTAAAAACACTATGTACAGGTTTAAGGAGTGACATGGATATGGTTAAAAGAATTCCCCAAAGCTGCAAAATCTTAAATTTTTTATAGAAACATTTTAATCTTCTAGATTAAGTCTGGATATAAGACCATAGATATTTAAATATTGTATTTTAGCCTATGTTTAAATGTTAATTTTTTTAGAAGTACTGTCACAGGTTTTAGCTGTTTGGTTGCAAATTTTTATTTTATACATAGACTGGCTGGTTTCTTCAAACCATACATAATATAATTAATAATTTAAATTCCTTATACTCTTTGGGTAGCCAGTATTTTTGCACTAATGCTTCTATTCTTTTTTTTTTTTTAAAGATTTTTTATTTACTTATTTGACAGAGAGAGATCACAAGTAGGCAGAGAGGCAGGCAGAGAGAGAGGGAAGCAGGCTTGCTGCTGAGCAGAGAGCCCGATGCGGGACTCGATCCCAGGACCCTGAGATCATGACCTGAGCCGAAGGCAGCGGCTTTAACCACTGAGCCACCCAGGCGCCCCCTAATGCTTCTATTCTTATTCAGTCTCTTGTTTCAGTATCCAGGAGAAAGTTACAAATATCACCTTTTTATTTTATTTTAACTGTATGATTGATTATGTTTTATTGGCTTTTAATGTGCAACAACATAAAAAAAATCAGTACTGCAGTGTTTGGAGATTTGGATGTAATTGTATACTTTATAAATAATTTTGAACTGTCTTATATTTCTATTCTTATTAATAATCATCATTAAAATTGACAGTATTTGCAGAATATTCTAAGACTTCAAAGTGGTATTTATAAATAAAAGTTATACTCATAGTGCTATTTATAAATAATATACTCCAAGGAAATCAATGTAACAAAAATACTGAACAGTATCTTGGAAAAACTAGCCTCCTTGATGCTATTTTCTCTACTTTCTTTATTTAAATATTCCTTATTAATTAAAGAGCCAAATAGTGAATTCTGTTTTTAACAGAAATTTTGACAGAACCAAGTTTCAAGACTCCTGGATTGGAGTCATGGCAGTTATATAGCAAGTGCTGGGACTTATTTAACATGTGACCTTGGAAGACAGTTTCCTTTTCAGCAAATTGGCACAATGGTATCCATTCCCCCATCTCATATAGGCTTAGAGTTCATGTCCAGGGTGCTCTTCAGTGTCATCATTTGGTCAATTGATGTATATACTCACTCTATGCAATATAAGCAGTAGTAGTAGGCTAATATGAGCTACAGATAGAGTTGGCTGAATGCAGCAAATTCATTTCAGGTAAATTCCTACTCAGGAAAGAGTATTGTAAAAAGATCAATACATTTATTAGCAAATTTTAAATATGACCACCACAAAACTTTCCTGATTAAAAAATAGATATACCTATATTATCTTCTCTGTTCTTTCAAGTTTCAAAATTAAGTTTTCTATTCCAGTTAGCTAATATTATAAGTATGTTCTATGCATTGTGGGCAGAAGAAATCGAATATGCTTAATTTTGCTAAGCTGTACATTTAAAAATGGTTAAGATGATAAATTTTATGTTATGCATTTTTACCTGTAATTTTTAAAATTCATTGTACTTCTTCCTATCTTATACTTCTAGTGACATAATTTTTCTGACATAAAATATGATTAACAAATTTGATCACATGTATATGTTGGGAAAATTTAGATTTCCTAATATTTCCTTGATACAAACTATCAGTATTTTCCTTGGTTATTAGATTTCAAATGTTTTTCTCCACCCAACAGTAAAAATCTGTTCCATGGTTTACATTGACTCAAAGAGGAATTTTCTTCTCTTTTCTAGCTCTTGCACAATTACGAGCACTCATTATGGGATGTGTGTTTTGTAAGCATTATTGCTAACTGCCTCAAATAACTGACTACAGAAGAAAGTAATAATTAAAGACTGCATTCAGTGCCAGTGTAATATTAGGAGGAAATACACATTTTGAGAGATATATATCTCCTTGAATTTTTGGGAACAGTCAAGCAATAAAAATGACCTATCTGTGCAGTACACCTTAGTTTTTTACTCAGATTTGAATTAAAATTTATTGAAGAATGATACAGTGATAAAAGCAAATGTTCTATCATTTATTAATTATATTTAAAATTTACATGAATCTATTCAGGACATTATGAATATTTCCACTTTATGCTTTAAACAGTTACAAACATTTGGCATAAAATAATGTGCATATCAATGTAACAAGTTTGAAGAGTGGGAAATGAGAATCTGAAGTCTGCTTTCCTTCTAACAATGATCATTAACACTCCCAATGAATGGATCATAGATTTCTCTTTCAAAATTCTAACTTTTTTTTTTTTATGAACAAAATTCTAAGGGACTTTAACATGCAGTGGATATATATAACATTCAGAATAACTAGCTTCCATGCTTACACTGAACTCAACATAAGGCAAAAGCCCATAATTGTACTGATTCTTTGGCTCAGTGTGTTCAAAAAGCAAAGCAATGTGGTAAGCCTAATGAAAACAATCCTTTGTGTTTGCCAGCTTCAGATTGCTAATATGGTTGCAATAAAATTCAACCATCCTCTCTGATGAAATGTGCAGCTTTGATTAGCAGAGCAGTTTGTTTTCTGAATGCAAGAGACAGGCATGAATCTGTTTCTCTAATTGTCCTCATAGTTGAGAAAATGAGGAAGAAGCGTGTTTGTTTTAATAAAACATCATTCTGCCTCCTAGAATGACCACATCTGATTAGGAAAATAGTAAACCAATCAGATTCCGTCAGATGAAATATCATGTCTTTGACATCTTTGATATTGCCACAAACTGTAAAACAATTGAAGGAGTTGTAGTCATGAAACTATCCGTCACAAATGGATCTCTCCTTTTAATTGCTCAAGAAAAACAAGCCTTTGGTAACTTTAGTTATTGTATGCTACAATACAAAACAAATTACCAATAACCATTCCTGAACTAACTAATATACGGCCAGACATTTTTCCCATAGCAGTTTGATGTTTATTTCGATTCCTATAATTCTCTTTGATCTTCTACCTCTTTTGACATCAGTAGGTAAATCTACAGAAATCCTTGTTCTTGAAGAATTTTCACCTCAGGAAGTTCTCATTCTTGCCTTCTGATATAAAAATAACCACTCCAGCAAATAAAATCTCTCCAAATAAAAATAAGTCAAGGTTGCTTGATGACTACCACACAGGCACCTGCTCTCCCAATATTCAAAGAAGCCATCTGTTGAAAAAGATGAAACACAATTTAAGACAAATTTTACTGTCATAGGAAAGCATACAGGTGTAATATATTTAAAACATTCATATGTGTGAAAATCATAAATACATGTGCTTATATTTTCCCAATTTAGTCACAAGTAGTAAAATAAAAATGGAAACATTGAAAATGGCTTTTACAAAAGAGCAATAATTTGCATATTGAAGCTATTAAAACTTGCATTCATTTTTGGAATTTTTAATACAAGTAGTAAAGTATTTAATGACCCTTAGTGACACAAAGGTGCTATAGAAAAGTTTCCAACAAAGATTTATTTCTGGGCTTACATGGACACATTTGTCATGACATTTCATCATGGTATCTTGGGGTATATTTTGGATGAAACAGCTATTATACTTATTGAAATCATCTTGAACTTATTTCCCTAGATATTATACTGAATGAAATGTGTTATTCATTCATTCTAAACAGAGCCATACAATGAAGTAACTTCAATATTTGTCATAAATAGACCATAATTGACAATTGCTGTAGTGCTTATTTAAAAAATTCCTCCTTATGATAATCATTGAGATGAGAATTGAGATTTTTTTAGTAATTCGTGAATATGAAATTGGCTAGAAATATATTAAAACAATAATTTTTATAGTTTGTAATGAAAATTTATTCCATGAGGATAAGCCAAGATTTTAATAATTTGAGCATTTTGATATGAATGATTTTTATAACAATTTTCTAAGAATAATTTATGCACCTAAAATATCAGAGCAGGGTAGAAATTACAGGATATTATTCCAAGCTATAAAGAAAGTGAATAAAATGTAAGAAATAAAACAGCCAAGAGCAAAATAACCTCTGGTCACATGCATTATCTTATTAAGAAAAGATATGGTCTCACTCTCTAAATATGAAAATTACCATCATATCTACAGTTTTTCTAAAGATACTCACTGTTAACTGACATCCTTTTGCAGGGTAAAAAAACAAACAAACAGAAACTTCCTATATAATCTGTTTTTACTCATTTGTGTTAAGAATAATTTTTATGGATCACCCTATCACCTTTCTAATCCCATCATGTATTGTTATCTTTGTATGACAGGTATGTGAACAGAATGTCAGGAGACAATATATAAATTAATGAGCCCAAACTGAAGTTTATGTGACTCCAAAATGTACACATTTTTCATCATCTCTCTTTTCATTTCCAATAATTTTTTTTCCATTTTATTTATTTTTTAAGCGTAACAGTATTCATTCTTTTTGCACAACACCCAGTGCTCCATGCAAAACGTGCCCTCCCTATTACCCACCACCTGTTCCCCCAACCTCCCACCCCTGACCCTTCAAAACCCTCAGGTTGTTTTTCAGAGTCCATAGTCTCTTATGGTTCGCCTCCCCTCCCCAATGTCCATAGCCCGCTCCCCCTCTCCCAATCCCACCTCCCCCCAGCAACCCCCAGTTTGTTTTGTGAGATTAAGAGTCATTTATGGTTTGTCTCCCTCCCAATCCCATCTTGTTTCATTTATTCTTCTCCTATCCCCCTACCCCCCCATGTTGCTTCTCCATGTCCTGATATCAGGGAGATCATATGATAGTTGTCGTTCTCCGATTGACTTATTTCACTAAGCATGATACGCTCTAGTTCCATCCACGTCGTCGCAAATGGCAAGATTTCATTTCTTTTGATGGCTGCATTTCCAATAATTTTTAAGTATTGTTTCACATCAGAGTCATTTAAAGATCTACAAAGTATATGCGCTCAATGCCCACCACTATAGAAATGGGAGGAATAGCGGGTAGTTGTATTTTTGAAAACTTTCCCAAATACCCTCTGATGTTCATTCAATACTGAGAAATCCTATACATAGTTTCCAGACAAAGTATAGAATGAATAGCTTTACTTTGTTTCTACATCTACATCTGTATCTCTAAACACGCATGTGTGTGTTTGTAAAAATGAATCTCTGCCCTTTTCCCCCAAAATGTGCTATTCTTTCTGTATTTCTGGTGTCAGGTAATGACACCACTCTCTATTCAGTTGCTCAAGACAGAAACCTGGATACATCCATGACCTTTAGTTTTACCCCATCAACCTTACATCTGAATACTCATCAAGTCCTACAGTCTCTTTCCATCCAACATTATACCGATTCCAGCAGTCTTCAGCCTGGTTCACATTACAATTCTACCTTGAGTGTGAAGGGTTGCAGAGTATGCCACCCCATGATATGCAAATTGGCATATTGATTATTTTAATTCAATGTACTTCATAGATATCTGGTATAGGAGGGCCTCTCTGCCCCTTGGTCCCACTGAAAGCAGGAGATAAATCTGCAGTGTGAAAGGTAACTTCCCTGTACCAGGAGGGTAGAAGTCATTGTTATTACCAGAGATAGAGATTTAGGGCCAAAAAGCTGTATAAATAAATCTTGTTACTACTTCAGCAATTCACTACCACAAGCTCAAATCCTTGGATTGACAGTTTGTCACAAATTTATCATTTTGTCTAAAAGTTATAAAGCTTCCTGCTTTGGCCACTTTTTGACTCTCCTATTTTTATGCGCTTCCCATACATACAAAACTAAAGTTTTCTTCAGTTAATGCGTCTTATATCAGTTTAATTATTAGGCCAACCAAATAACCTAGAAGGGAGAAGGGAAAAGTTTTTCAGCTCCCCTGTGGATTGGTTAAAATATCCTCCTAACGGATTTCTCTGACTCTAATTTTGCTTGTTCCTAATGATTTTTCACATCCCATCAAGTACAATCATTTTAAAATGAAATTCTGATTATTTACTTTCCCTCCTTAAAAGCTTCATTAACTTCCACTCAGCCTTATAGTAAAGTCAAGATTCCATCACATGGCTTCAGGCCGTGCATCACACAGACACTGTTGATGTCTCCAAACTCCTTTCTCACCTCTTTATTTTTTGCATGTTACGCCTTCTTCCTGCAGTTCTTTACAAATTCTCTTTCTTAAACCACTCCCCATATTTTCACCTGGTTAACTATTACCCACCTGTCAGGCCTCATTTTACTTGTCATTCCTTCAGCAAATATTTCTCTACCCAACACACTTAGTTTCGATCATAGTGCTAAGTGTTTCCCTTACCACAGAATTTATCATGTTATTTTGAGCATTTGATATATTCTACATAATCACATTTTATTTATTTATTTATTTATTTAATCTACATAATCACATTTTAAATATTTAAGAGAGCTTTTCCTCTTCTTCCCCTTGTTCTAACTTAATCTTATTTAATACATATTTTATAAAAATCTGCCATGCTGTCCCTCCAAAGTTATACCATCAGCCTTAGAATGACACCTGAAAAATGTTGGCCACAGAACCAACTGGAAAAAAAATAAAACAAACAAACAAACAAAACGGAGAATATAGATATCGCACCAGGCTCCCCTAGAACTTATTCTCAATATCTTCTACGGTAGCCCCTCCTTGAAATGGGACATGTTCCAAGACTCCTAGGGGATCCCTAAAACCATGGATCATACCAAACCCATTATATACTGTTTTTCCCTATACATACATACCCTATTGTAAAGTTTAATTTACAAATCAAGTACCATAAGAGATTAACAATAATAGCTAATAATAAAATAGAATATTTATAACAATATATTGTAATAAAAGTTTTGGGAATGCATTCTATCTTTCTCCAAGTATCTTACTCTTGTGTACTAACCCTTTTCCTTGTGTGATGTGACATGAGAAAATGCTTCCATAATGAGATGAAATGAGATGAACGATGTCAGCATTGTGACATAGCATTAGGCTACCACTGACCTTCTGACAGCACATCAGAAGGAGGGATACCTGCTTCCAGACTATAGTAGACCACTGTCAACTGAAACCATGGAAAGCAAAACTGCCGATAAGAGGATATGACCATATTTATCTCTTGCATGCAAATAAGCATAAACCATGCACAGCAGCGCAAACTGAGTTGCACGAGTAATTCTCAGCTTTATTTAGGAAATATTCACATTTTTTCTTACCCCATGCCAACAACTAGGCTAGTCTACGGGGAGATGATAGTAAATCACACACCACTGCAAGTGGATGCAGCCTGACAGGACTGTGACAATGGACTAAGAAAACACATGGAAGGGTGGTTTTACCCAGACCAGGGGGAATGGAATAAAGGTCTTTTCTTATGTTTTGAAGCAGATATATTTTTTTTAAATAAAATAGAAAAAATAATCCCAGTGTTAAATGTCAAAGGCAAATTTATTTATAAAAATATATACACGCCCATGTACACACGTATACACGTGTTCTCAGTAAAACTAAGACATGAATCTGGCAATTGCTCCCAGATCTGGGAAGTCTTGCAGATATACATTCTTGGATATTTAATATAGTTTATTTATTCTAATGCTCGGTCATTTGGGGATGCTAGTGATAAATAGGATAACCTTTTGGTTTTGTCCGTTTATGGGGTAAATGGAGGGAAAGTGACAGGCATTATCTAGCCATATGGGATTTTTTTCCCTAGGGACCTAGAATCCTGAAAATCTTCAAAGGTATTTTGTGTGGGTCTGCTGATGGACTCTACAAAATATAAATAATGAAAATATAGGGACGTAAAATCATAAAATAATTTAAGAGCTTTAAAATTAATGTTTATTGTACTTAGACAAAGTTGTTATAAAACATTTTAAATACCACCTTATTATTTGAAAGATATTATATGATCCAAAAAAGGACAATAAAATACAAATGAGGGAAAATGTTCTTCAGGAAGTTTTTACCTATTATTACTACATACATTATTTTGATTTCAATTTTAGAAGAGTGATAAGCATAATGGCTCATTATTATATGTAATGGAGACTATATTCTATCATTGATATGCCCATAAACTTCCTTTATTCAATGTTCATTTGTAAAAGGGATACACTTTAAATATGTATCATTGAACTGGCACATTTCATTAGCAAATCAAGAATCATTACTCTATGCCATATTTCTCTGTAAATACAAAGGACCCAGAAAGAGAAGAGGTTAAACATATCTTCTAAAATTTCAGTGTAATGAGTACAATCTTCTTTTATATTTGCTGCTGCTCTTTGGATGATAAACACATCTTCTCTTACAGATAAAGTAAAACACAGAAAATCACATGACTTAGTTCTCCAAATACTTTCCCTTATCTTGTTCATTCTGCCTTCATTTTTCCTTTTAGCCAAATTCATCTATTTACATTGAAATCAGAGAGTTTTTTCTTAGAGAAGGGTAAGATTCATAAGCCAGGCACTTTTGTCAGGACATTAGGAATTTAGTTTTGTACTTCAGAGTAAGCCTATCTCAATATTGTGGTTGAACATACATCATCAAACTGCAGAATCAAGGAACTGCTGTGTCTTTAAAAGTCAATATATTTTAAAAGAAATATACTTCAATTAGTGTTCAAGTTCTAAAGATTAAACTTTAGTCAATTTCTGTGGACCACCCTCCACCCCAATAGCAAATAGAACCCTTCATCCACTGAGGAATATTACGAGATGAGGTTCCTAATCTGCTTCCACTAAATAAGGCTTTGGAATCTCAGTGCACCCACTAATGGAAATTCTTTGTTTGCTGGAATGGTATCTTGCTTTTAGGTTTCTGATAAAGGGGAGGAATAATAGAACTATTCAGACACTTGGAAAAGAAAGAAGGAAAATAGGGAGAAATTGAATGTAGGGACACAAGTCTGAGAATATATCCCTTCCCTCCATGACAAGCAAGGTCACATTAGCTATACAGAATAAGCTGTTTTCCATTATAATTAAGTTGTTACTGCACTTACTTTCCCCCAGCACCCACACATGCAACAAAAATTTTCTAGTTGTGTAACCAGAACGGGAGCTGCCTAATTCTAAGCATGATCCCGAGTCTCTAACTACAGTGTACTATATATCAAGAGATAATAAACACCCCGCTTAAGATCAGCCAAATATGTTACTCCATCTTCCCAGCCAAAGTGATTGTCTGGGGGTGAGCACTTTCTACATGACAGATCATTTAGAGCCCTTTGCTGTTTTGTTTTCTGTTTATGGTTGTGAGGATTACTACTTGGAGATTCCATCAGCTCGACTCCATGGAAAGTTCTCTCTGCGGGAGGTGAAAAGGGGACCTGATAGGACCTAAAGATTGTTAAGCAAATATAGGAGGCAGAAAGTTGATTTCTGTAGCTTTCCATCTTATTCCAGTTATCTCTAAGACCAGATATTCTAAAGTTAGGTTTTTGTGAATCAATATATTCCTCTTTGTTTTCTGTTTGTTTCAGCTAATTAAAATTCAGTTCCTGTCTGTTATTACTTATAATAAAGTGGAAATGCCATCAAGACAGGAATGCCACCTCTTAATATGAATTTTATTAAAGTAGAGAATACATAAAAGTACACATAAATGTGGTTAGTGAACTTTTTACAAAATGAACGTGAAAATGAACTAAATCACTTTGGGTTCAAGGAAATTTAGAAGGAAGTAAATGAAGTAAGTTTTTGTATTTGAAGTAAATTATGCTGGCAACAGTCTTACCTGTGTCCACTCATTTGTTTGTGGATCATAGGATTCCATGGTATTGAGGTATGTCTGCCCATCATAGCCACCAACAGCATATAATCTGTCACCAAGGAGACAGACTCCAACAGCATCTCTGGGCATACTCAAAGGAGCCACCATGGTCCATGTGTCTGTTTTGGGATCATATCTAAAATGTAAGGATAATAGGACATAGCATATTCTAATCACATTCAGCTTTTACTATATGAATAGTACTCTTTCCAAAGCACACCATGAGAAAAAAAAAACTACCTTTTTTTCTAGAAGCTCAGTCATTTGAGCACATGTTTAAGAGTTAATATCCACAATGTCTGGCTTTCTAAATTTTAAGGTATTTTAAACATATACCTAGACTCTTAGGTGGATGCCCAGATACTTAACAAGAATAAACATGATTTCTTTCCACAAGGAAGACTGATATGTAAATAACCATTTTCCACTGCAGGATGAGGTTTTGTAAAGCAAATATAAGCTAAGTGCTATGATAATGAAACACAAGTAATGGTTAAAAATCTGAGAGGAGGGGCACCTGGGTGGCTAAATGGGTTAAAGCCTCTGCCTTTGGCTCAGGTCATGATCCCAGAGTCCAGCCCCACATCATCTGGTTCTCTGCTCAGCAGGGAGCCTGCTTCCTCCTCTCTCTGCCTGCCTCTCTGCCTATTTGTGATCTCTGTCTGTCAAATAAATAAATAAAATCTTTTAAAAAAAAATCTGAGAGGATTATGGAATTCTCCACAATTGAAGTCCCCTTTAAATCAGGTCTAAAGGTGTAGCTAAATTTGCTAAGAAAGAAAAGGAGATGTTCATGCAAAAAAACCCTGATGTGTTGATAAGAATGCATGGCCAGTTTGAGGGAAGCAGGCGTGCAGGGTAGCTAAATTCAGGGATCAAAGAAGGAGCAGAGTGCCTGAAAGGGTGGTTTCTGACAGCTTATGGTTCATGTGATAGGTAAGAAGGTGCTTTGTGTTCTAATAGAAAAACTTGGGAAAAATAATTGCAATGTGAACAGAACTGTGCTTTAATGGCATTATTTGGGATTCACTGTAAGGGAGAGATTGGTGTATCAAGAGATTGAAGCAGGGGGCCAAAATTATTATTACTGAATTTAAACCAAAAATAATTTAATTTCCAGAAAGTCTGACTACCGTGCCTTACATACGGATATTTTGTATTTTGAGTGGCAAAAACCTGAAAAATACTTTCGTGAATGTACTTTACTTCAGCTAAGAATGAATGATTAAACCAATTCTTTGCCTTTAACCTGCACCTTCAAGGTCAGATACAGAAATGAAAAAGCTAGTAAGAGCCCAGCAGAGTAAATATAAAAGAAGACTGGGTGAAAGTTAGTTTGTTTTTTGCTTTTTTTTTTAACAGACACAATAAATATTTTTTAGTTTGTTTTTCTACTCCAATCTTCTGTTTCACCAATTGAAACTTTCAAACCACAGACTCCTAAAACAAAGAAACAAACACGAACAAGCAGAAAACAAAACAAAAGCCACCACATGTTTATAGAAAATAAAGAAGGTTGTTACAAAAGAAATGGCCAGGGAGGACCCCAAGGATCAGAAATGTATATTTCTCTATAGTCACATTATCCAAGGTGTTACATGCATTACACAGCACCGTAGGAGAGGTTGTGACAGCCAAGATAATCTATGTGAAATGAGAAATTGGTTGAATGCCTGTAAAACCAGGGCTACCATGAACCATATGCTGTCTAGCAATTAAAAATGTAATTTTAGGGGCGCCTGGGTGGCTCAGTGTGTTAAGCCGCTGCCTTCAGCTCAGGTCATGATCTCAGGGCCCTGGGATCGAGTCCTGGTTCGGGCTCTCTGCTCAGCAGGGAGCCTGCTTCCCTCTCTCTCTTTCTGCCTGCCTCTCTGCCTACTTGTGATCTCTCCCTGTCAAATAAATAAAATCTTTAAAAAAAATGTAATTTTACATACTATAGTTAATAAATGTAAAACATCTCGAACATAGGCACATATAGACACACACAAACACAGTCTATGCCATCAAAACTTTTATTTAAACTTACCATGAAGAAAAGACAACTTACCATGAACATTTTGAAATATAAAAGATTTTTTAAAATAAGGACAAAGGAAAGAAGAGGAGGAGGTAGAAGCGGCGTCAGAAGAGGAGGAGAAGGAAAGAAGACACCTCAAGGAATCAAACAGGAGAATCCAGAGAGTGTAATGTTTTATAGGATAACTGACTGAATTCTCCAACAACTCAGTAGTGAAACAAACAAGCAAAACCCCCCAGTAATAATGAATAGATAATTAGCAAGAAGTCGTTATTCTAAATGGATTGTGATTAAACAGAACAAAAAAGTAAGTGGATCTTATTTGGATCCCAATTCAAATAGACCAACCATTAAAGGATGTTTGAAAATTTTAATATACCCTGGGCATTAGTTTTTCAAAAGGAATTACTGAAGTTCTTATTAGTTCTGATTATTGTTAGGTTAATGAAAGAAGAAAACAAAAAAAGCCCTGATCATTTTTGGTTGGTTGTTTCTGGGATGAAATCAGAAATATTTTAAGCTAAAATGATACGTTTCAGAATTTCTTTGAAATACTTCAAAAAAAAAAAAAGAGAGAGAGAGAGAAGGGAAATGGGTAAAACAAGAATGACACACTGGTGATCCTAGTTGAAGCTGAGTAACAAGTACAGGGAAGTTTATTCTGTTGTTTACTTTTTTGTTTGTCAGAAAAGACAGTAAAAATAACTTTAAAAGTAAGAATGTATAGTGCACTTTAATTTCAGTGAAAAGCAAACGTTCTTTACACTTCATTCATTCTTCAGTTAAATCCAGGCTGGCTTTTGTCACAATAACTTCACTTACATAGCTTTTTCTGAAGTCATATTTTATCCTGCATTTAATTGCTATCCAGTTCTACAGAGTTTTTTCAGCTATTGTCTGCAAAGCCGACTTTATCACTTTGCAGAAAGGTGGAAGAACTGAGAAAATAGCCAACACTAGTGCATGAAGCAATAATAAATGAATTTCTGAAGATATGAAATTTCAAGTGAGACTCAAATATAGAACAATTCTCAAATTCTCATATTCCAGGGGAAAATAAGAAAACACTAGTATGTTCTATATTTAGGTGCACATTTAGAAATAATATCTTACATTTAGAAATAAACACCTCTTTTTTATACATATTTTAACAAAATTCCTGAAGAGAACTTTAAAAATTTAATGCATTCTGGAAAATCCAGATCTTTGAATTAGATGTGACTGTCTTCAAATCTAAATAACATGTGTTTTCCTTATAATAACAAACTTTTAATTCATATCTGGAAATGGTGAAAATTTAAATTTAAATTTGTATGTTGCAATCCAAAATATGAAACCAAAACCAAAACAATCTACCTCATCCCGACCCATACACACACTCTCTCCTACACACTGAGGAAATAATTACAAAAAATGTAAAGCTACCTACTAGTGGTTTTCCTTGTTTTCACATTAATGACTCTAAATTGATTTTTCTATATTCAGAACTCAATGGATTCACCTTTCAGTCTGGAGATATACAAAGTTGTTATCCGCATAAATGAAATTAACAGCTTTTTTTTTTTTTTTTAACCTAGGGAGAAGATCCACAGATGTATAACCATTTCCCAAACAATTAACAGTGAACTCTGTCATTTGTCAGTTAACATTTTTGATGAAACTTGGTCCTAAACATTATTTTTTTCTCTGGTTCTTTATTTATTTAAAAGAACAAGGCAGTGGGGGCAGTGGGGGAAGTAGAGTAGCCGTCTTTTTGTATCTTTTTGTATTTAGATTGATTCCCCGACATCTCACCTTGGCCTTCCTGGGCAGAGTGTGAGCTGTGTATCAAGGACTCTATTAAGGTTTATAGCCCTTAGGCAAGAGAACCACCAATATGTAGGGGCTAAAATTGGCTGTAAAATGGAAACTTCTGAAGGCATATGAGAGTCACAGAATAAAACTTAGTGTCTCATTGAAAGTCCCATTGAAGTTCCATTTTTGAGATACCATTAATGTCTTAAGCCTTTTTTCCCATTATGTAAGGATAAATATTGATCTTAAAATATTTGAAGGGAAGCAGTTTTTAAGTATGCAGGCATTACTTTGGGAACAAATAGAATTCATACTCGTTTTCCTAAATTTGTACTGGCAATATTCAGCCAGAAAGCAAATTGAACAACATAGAAGTGATTTGTAGCCAGGTTTGTTGGCCTGTAAAATAAAATAAAGAAAATAAAACAAACAAACAAAAAAATTACAGAGAAATAAGATGAGATCCATGCTGTGAAAATGGATAAACATCTCTGAAAGAATGGCTTTTAGAGTTCTAGTAAATATATTATACAGTCTATGTTTGAATTTTCATAAATTATTTGAATTAAGCAGTTAAGAGTAACAGTAATGCTGGTCAGAAATAAATTTTGTTTTTCTGTAAAGAAAACCAATATATATCTATCGGGTCTCCTGAGATTATCAAAACAGATATGCCTTGACTTCAGGACTGCTTACATGATGGGAATGGAAAATAAATTAATTCTAATAAAATGAATTTTAAAAAACTTCAGAATAACTGTAAAACTATTCCTATAAACATCATTGTTCAGATATTTTCATATATGCGTATCTAATGGGTATTTAGGAATTGAATTTCTGGGTCAAAGAGAATACATATTTTGAAATGCAGTAGATACTACATATTGGTGTTACAGAATTTGGTCCAGTTTACACTCCTGCCATGAGTGTAGTAAGAGTTTCAGTTGCTCTACATCTTCTCCAACATTTGGTATTAACTATTCTCATTTTAGTCTTTCTAATAGGTCCTGGTATGACATTGTGATTTTAATTTTCATTTCTCTGATGCCTAATAACATCAAGCATTTTCTCCAATAGTCATCTTTTCAAGAGTTCTTGCTCAAATCTTCTGCCAAGATGTATTAAATTTATGTATTAGAAACAAAGCTTCGGGCGCCTGGGTGGCTCAGTGGTTTAAGCTGCTGCCTTCGGCTCAGGTCATGATCTCGGGATCCTGGGATCGAGTCCCGCATCGGGCTCTCTGCTTGGCAGGGAGCCTGCTTCCTTCTCACTCTCTCTGCCTACTTGTGATTTCTCTCTGTCAAATAAATAAATAAAATCTTTAAAAAAAAAAAAAAGAAAAAAAAGAAACAAAGCTTCTGTTGGTTAAATACTTGGCAAATATTTTTCCCACTCTCTGGCATAAGTTTTTACTCTTCATGCTATCTTTTGGGAAAGATTATTTATTTATTTATTTATTATTTTTTTTTGAAGGCATTTCTTTTTTTTAAATTTATTTATTTTTTCAGCGTAACAGTATTCATTGTTCTTGCACAACACCCAGTGTTCCATGCAATACGTGCCCTCCCCATTACCCACCACCTGGTTCCCCCAACCTCCCACCCCTGCCCCTTCAAAACCCTCAGGTTGTTTTTAAATTTTTTTTTGTAATTTTATTTTATTTTTTTCAGTGTTCCAAGATTCATTGTTTATGCACCATACCCTGTGCTCTATGCAATGCGCACTCTCCTTAATACCCACCACCAGGCTCACCCAATCCCCCCCCAAAAAAAACCCTCAGTTTGTTTCTCAGACTCCACATTCTCTCATGGTTTGTCTCCCCCTCCAATTTCCCCCAACTCACTTCTCCTCTCCATCTCCCAACATCCTCCATTATTCCTTATCCTCAACAAGTAAGTGAAACCATACGATAATTGACTTTCTCTGCTTGACTTATTTCACTTAGCATAATCTCCTCCAGTCCCGTCCATGTTGATACAAAAGTTGGGTATTCATCCTTTCTGATGGAGGCATAATGCTCCATTGTATATATGGACCATATCTTCTTTATACATTTGTCCATTGAAGGGCATCTTGGTTCTTTCCACGTTTGGTGACTGTGGCCATTGCTTCTATGAACATTGGGGTACAGATGGCCCTTCTTTTCACTACATCTGTATCTTTGGGGTAAATACCCCAGTAGTGCAATTGCAGGATCATAGGGAAGCTCTATTTTTAATTTCTTAAGGAATCTCCACACTGTTTCCCAAAATGGTTCCACCAAATTACATTCCCACCAATAGTGTAAGAGGGTTCCCCTTTTTTCACATCCTTTCCAACACTAGTTGTTTACTGTCTTGTTGATTTTATCCCTTCTAACTGGTGTAAGGTGGTATCTCAATGTGGTTTTGATTTGAATCTCCCTGATAGCTAATGGTGATGAACATTTTTTCATGTGTCTATTAGCCATTTATATATCTTCTTTGGAGAAGTGTCTGTTTATGTCTTCTGCCTATTTTTTTTTTTAAAGATTTTATTTATTTATTTGACAGAGAGAGAGATCACAAGTAGGCAGAGAGGCAGGCAGAGAGAGAGGAGGAAGCAGGCTCCCTGCAGAGCGGAGAGCCCGATGCGGGGCTCGATCCCAGGACCCTGAGATCATGACCCGAGCCGAAGGCAGCGGCTTAATCCACTGAACCACCCAGGCACCCCATCTTCTGCCTATTTTTTGACATGACTTTCTGTTTTGTGTGTGTTGAATTTGAGGGGTTCTTTATAGATCTTGGATATCAGCTCTTTGTAGTGTCATTTGCAAGTATCTTATTCTATTCCATGGGTTGTCTCCTTTGTTGACTGTTTCCTTTGCTGTGCAGAAGCTTTTGATCTTGATTAAGTCCGGAAAGTTCAATTTAGCTTTTGTTTCCTTTGCCTTTGGAGACATATTTTGAAAGAAGTTGTTGTGGCTGATGTCAAATAGGTTACTGCCTATGTTCTCCTCCAGGATTTTGATAGATTCCTGCCTCACGTTGAAGTCTTTTATCCATTTCAAGTTTATCTTTGTGTATGGTGTAAGAGAATGGTCGAGTTTCATCCTTCTACACATAGCTGTCCAATTTTCCCAGCACCATTAATTGAAGAGACTGTCTTTTTTCCACTGGGTATTTTTTCCTGCTCTGTCGAAGATTAGTTGACCACAGAGTTGCAGGTCCATATCTGGGCTCTCTACTCTGTTCCAGTGGTGTATGTGTCTGTTTTTGTGCCAGTACCATGCTGTCTTGGTGATCACAGATTTGTAATAAAGCTTGAAATCAGGCAATGTGATGCCCCCAGTTTTGTTTTTCTTTTTCAACATTTCCTTAGCAACTTGGGGTCTCTTCTGGTTCCATACAAATTTTACGATTGTTTGTTCTGGCCCTTTGAAAAATGCTGTTGGAATATTTATTTATTTTTATTTTATTTATTTAATTATTTTTTTTTTTTTAAAGGCCATCTCCCCTAAACTTCTGGGTTTGTTTGTGTTTTTTTTTTTTGTTTGTTTGTTTGTTTTAAGATTTTATTTATTCATTTGACAGAGGGAGAGAGATCACAAGTAGGCAGAGAGGCAGGCAGAGAGAGAGGGGGAAGCAGACTCCCTGCTGAGCAGAGAGCCTGATGCAGGGCTCAACCCCAGGACCCTGGAATCATGACCTGAGCCAGAGGCAGAGGTTTTAACCCTCTGAGCCACCCAAGCACCCTGGAATATTTATTTCTTTTTAAAGTACTCTCTACACACAACATGGGGCTCAAACTCACAACCTTGAGACAAGAGTTGCATGCTCTGCTAACTGAGCCAGCCAGGCACCCCTGAGGAAAGGCATTTTAACAGTAATATTTCTCTATCTGGATGACTCTTTCCAGATCCAGTTTAAGTAATCTTTCACATTCTTATAATTGTGAAGATAGCCCCCTCTTTTATTCTAAAAGCTTTGTTTCATATTTACCTCTAAGATTCATCTTGAATTGATTTTTAGTGTGATATGAGAGAAGAGCTAAAACTAATTTTTTTCCATATGAAATATGATTTTTTGCCTTTACCATAAATCAAGATTCCTTGTATGTGTGATCCTATTTCTGAAACCAGATCTGTTTTGTCTACTTGTTGATACTAGGCCAATGCCATAGTGCCTTAAAGCAACTTTACAATTGGTTGTAATATCTACTACTTCTTCAAAGTTTTCTTGGGATTTGGGGCCCTTTTCATTTTTATTTAAATTACAGGATCAACTTTTCAACTTTACATCCACAATCCCCACTGAACAAAAATTTTTTCTTCAAAGATTTTATTTAAGAGTGAGAGAGAGAGTGAGAGAGAGCATGAGAAGGGAGAAGATCAAAGGAAGAAGTAGACTCCCGGTGGAGCTGGGAGCCCAATGCCAGACTTGATCCTGGGACTGCGGGGTCATGAGCTGAGCAGAAGGCAGTTACTTAACCAACTGAGCCACCAGGTGCCCACTGGACAAGAATTTACAATTCAGTAGGGATTGCAGCAAATCCATAAATCACTTTAGAGTACAATTCATGTTTTTATAATGTTTAGTCTTCTCTTCCATGAACATGGCATTCCCATCCATTTACTTAAGACTTTTTCAAACTTTTCTCAAAGTTTTATTTTCTATTTAGAGGTAGTACATATATTTCGTGAGATTGATTGCCAGGTATTTTTTTTTTTTTTTTTTTTACTTTTTGATGACAACTTTTATACATTTTGTTATTATTGCTTGAATGTAGAAATATAATTAATTTCATATATTGATTGACTATATATAGCAACCTTATTAATTCACTTTTTAAATCAAATAGTTTCTAATTACACTGTGGTTAGATTATCATTGGATATTTATCATGTAACCTTGAATACTGACAGTTTTATTTATTCCTTTCTAATTATGAGTTTTATTTCCCTTTATTGCTTTATCACTGGGTAGTTATTCTTTTAAAATGTTGAGTAAAAGTGGCATTAGCAGTCACTTTTTTCTCTAGTGAAAATCTCAAAACAATAGGTTTCAATATTTGACTATCTTTCTTTTAATTTCTCTTCCAAGTTTAGTGAGGGTTTTTTATTATAGTGGGTGTTGGATTTTATCATCTTTGCATTTATTTAAATGTTTATTTATTTTATGACTATATTGAGTTACACTGATTAATTGTTCTATCCTAAACCAAACTTGTATTTCTGGAATAAACACAAAGTGGTTGAGATACTTTATCATTTTCATTTATATCTGGGTTTGATTTGCTAATATTTCTTTTGGATATTTGTATCTATGCTCATAAGTTTAACTACCTCTTTTGTTTCTCTTGTTTTTTTCTCCTGAATAATATATATATATATATATATATATATATATATATATATATATATGGTTTTATTTTCTATAAGTTTGTTCATTTCATCTAAAAATTCAAACAATACTCAAACATTCTCTTTTTATTGTTACATGATAGTGATGTCCACTTATATTTCGGATTTTTTTTTCTTTTTCCTTTAGATAGGTAATTTTTCTCTTTTTCCTTGACAATCTGGCAACTAGCTTATAAATTTTATTGCATTATATTTAGAGAAACAAATTAGACTTCTTTTTAATCCTATTTCATGTTTGTCTTATATTTAATTAATATACTTCTATCATTATTTCACTTCTGTTTTGGTAAGTTTTTTGGTATAGTTTTTTTAACTTGAGGTTGAAACTTAAATCTTAGTTTTTTAGCTCTTTTAAGTTGTTAAGTGCCTGTACTTAAGTCTATAAATTTCTCTTTAAGAATTTCTTTAGAAATGCTGAAACTTCATACTCTATGTTACATGTCATGGAATGGCTTGGTGACCTTTGATACGTATAGTAGTCTCTTAATCTGAGCTTTTCCAGTAACTCAGTCTTGTGTAATTGCATGGTTCCTTAACAGTTTGCATTGTGCAGTATAAACAAAGTTTAAAGATGTTCATTCCTACCAAGATCTTGAAAAGAATGTAGGAACATTGGGAGACATCTTTTAGTGACAGTATGAATCTGTATCTTTTTTTTTTTCCTATAGACTTGCAATGAGACTGGAAACACCAAGTTTAGTGTGAGCATTTGGAAAAACCTTTAGTAAAAGGCATATTATTTTTAGAAAGGAATTTCTTTAGCTACATCCCACAAAATTTGATATGTATTTTCATTTCATTCAGTTCAAATTATTTTCTGATTTGAATCACATCTTGTTTCAAAGTATATTACCTAAATTTCAAACAGTTGGACATGGGGCACCTGGCTGGCTCACTTGGTAGAGTAAGAAACTCTTGATCTTGGGGTGGTGAGTCCAAGCCCCACATTGGGCATAGAGCTTAACTTAAAACAAAACCACAAAACAAACAGCTGAGCATGTAAAAATTTATCTTTTCTGTTATTTATTTCCAGTTTAATTCCATATTGTTCAGAGAACATGCCCTATGAGATTTCAAGCTTTTGAAAATTTTTGAGGTTTATTTTATGACCCAGAACACAGTAAATTTTGCTAAATATTTCATGTCTTACTACAAATATTACTTATAAAGATAATCACTACATCACCACAATTATTTAGATATTTTTCAGAAATAAACTAGAACATGGAGAGAAAATTATCTCCATTTGAAACAATCTAATTCTGGGAATTCTTATAGAAGCTAGTCGGTTTACTAAAACATACATAGAAGGAAATCAATCATTTTCCTAATAACTTCCTTCATCCATGGGCTCAGTTTTTGCCCCACCACAGATCTGCATGACTTATCTGCTTCTAGGGGCCTAACCAGAGAGGCCCTAGAAATTATTTAATCTTTACTGTGATGTGTAGGCGCTGGTGGCTTTTGGTGCTTCTGTTTTCCACCTACTAAGGGTCCCACAATGGTAGTGCCTTTTAGCAAAGGGAGATGGGTGCAGTGCACACCTACTGGACTGGTTCCCCTAAAGGCAGAGAAAGGAGTCAGCTTACATGACCTCAGTGACTGCCCCAAAGAAAAGAGTAGAAGGAGATGAGCATTTTATAGTATTTGCCAAGTGATTTAGATTAGAGAGTTAATTGAGGGTCACGTGGGTGGCTCAGGCATTAAGGGTCTGCCTTCAGCTCAGGTCATGATTCCTGGGATCGAGCCCTACATCAGACTCCCTGCTCAGTAGGAAGCTTACTTCTCCCTCTTTCACTCTGCCTGCTTGTGTTCCCTTTCTTGCTGTGTCTCTCTCTGTCAAATAAATAACTAAAATCTTTAAAAAGATAAAAAAAAAATAAAGGGCCATCTGGGTGGCTTAGTGGGTTAAGCTTCTGTCTTTGGCTCAGATCATGATCCCAGGATCTTAGGATCCAGTCCCGCATCAGGCTCTCTGCCCAGCAGGGAGCCTGCTTCCCCCTCTCCCTCTGCCTACTTGTGATCCCTCTCTCTCTCTCTGTCAGATAAATAAATAAAATCTTTAAAGAAAAAAGACTTAACTGATAACAAGTAAAGCTATAAGATGAAAATAAAATACATGTATATGTGTGTGTGTATGCTATAATATGAGAATAAAATATGTATGTTTATACACATATATACATACATACATGAGTTCAGGATGGAAACTACTTTTAAAATGTAAGCATAGTTGTGCTCATTGTTACTTTAGGGGCCCTTGATAAATCACACTTCTTAGTGTCATACCTTTGAGTATTACACTCTCCCCTTGCTGTGACCAACATTGGCCAGTGTGACTTTAACAAGTGATGCAAGCAGAGGCATGATGGTTCATTGTATTGAATATTTGCCCTCTTTTTTTTTAAATATTTTATTTATTTGACAGAGAGAAATCACAACTAGGCAGAGAGGCAGGCAGAGAGAGAGGAGGCAGCAGGCTCCCTGAAGAGCAAAGAGCCCGATGTGGGGCTTGATCCCAGGACCCTGGGATCATGACCTGAGCCGAAGGCAGAGGCTTTAACCCACTGAGCCACCCAGGCGCCCTGAATATTTGCCCTCTTGACCCTACTTCTCTTGGACTTTTTTGTCTTGGAATCCCAGCTACTATATGGTGGAAATTCCAGCGCAAGGGGAACCATGGTTCTCTGCCTGAAGCATTAGCTGAACTCTCAGATGAGAGGCAGCCCCAATCGTTAGCTCTTCCAGAAAAGGGTTTAAGCCTGTCCAGACCCAGATGATACGGTAGCATCAGCCCATATCATGTGGCGGAGAAGAGTAGCCCAAACTATACCCAGTTTGATGAAAGATTTCAATCATAAAAGAAACAATGATAAAGTTATTTTAACCCACTAAGATTTTAGAATTGTTAGAAATAATCTAAACAGTAACAACTAATTTCATGAAGTATATTATCTGCCTTAAAAGAGATATAAAAATATCTGCATTTAAAGAAAACATTGAAACATATTTATAAATCTGTATTAACCATATGACTTACATATGGTTAGTAACAACTATATCTAAAGTTTATAAAAATAAATGAAATACCTGTTTGAGTCTTGTTGATTCAAACCTGTGTCCAAAAAAGAAAAAGAAAAAAAGAAGAAAGCCACAAGTCCTGGTAAAATTTAAGATTAGAAGCCATAATCCGTCAGACCATGTACATTAATCCGTCCATTGATTTATTTAGACAGTGTGTTTAAGCATTCATTGTATGCTCTACTCCTGACACATAGAGCCTGAATGTACCATTGGAAAAGGAACAAAGAAATAGACTGATTTTTTTTCTGTGATTTAACCTTTACTAGTAAGTATATTTTATTTATTTATTTATTTATTTATTTTAAAGATTTTTATTTATGTGTTTGACAGACAGAGATCACAAGTAGGTAGAGAGGCAGGCAGAGAGAGAGGGAAGAAGCAGGCTCCCTGCTGAGCAGAGAGCCCGATGTGGGGCTCGATCCCAGGACCCTGAGATCATGACCTGAGCTGAAGGCTGAGGCTTAACCCACTGAGCCAGCCAGTCACCCCAGTAAGTATATTTTAAAACATTGAAAAAGAATCAAATGTAGACATTGGTTTACATAAATGAACTTCAATGAGTTACTGATGAAATTGCTTTTTTTAATGAATTTTTTCTCCTGATTTTATATGACATCAACAAACACTACTTCTAAGTTAAAAAAAAAAAAAAAGAAAAGAAAAGAAAACATGGGGTGCCTGGGTGATGAGTCAATTAAGCATCCAACTCTTGATTTTGGCTAAGGTCCCGATCTCAGGGTCTTAGGATCAAGTGCACTGTCAGGCTTCATGCTCTACGGGGAGTTTGCTTGAGATTCTTTCCATCTCCCTTTCAGTTTGTCCCTCTCCCACTTCTGTGCATGTATGCTCTTTCACTCTCTCTAATATATAAATCTTCAGGAAAAAAAAAAGAAAGAAAATTTCAAAATGATTTAACTATCAGGCTGCAATTATCCAAAACAGGATTTCCTAGTTCAAATTCAGTCTCAACATACAAATTTTTCTGATCAGTATAGATTCCTCTCACAGGATCTTCCACACGTTCTGTAAGGACACGTTCCCTGTTTTGGTAGAGTTGCGGCAGTTGCATTAGTTAGGGTCACAAGACAAGTGAAATGGTTTGAGTTGACTATCAATTTCAATCCTGTGAGGGAGGGGGGAAAGTCAGTGCACTGTTAAGGGGAAAAAAATCATTTTCAATATTGTTTGTGTATTTGTGATTCTTACATTGATTATGAGCTTCGTCTTCACCTTTAAGATAGATTTTTTTAGACGTATTTATTGATATTCTCCCAATCTTCCTTAATACTTCTCTTAAATACATAATGGGCACAGAAACACTGGGAAAGAAGATGGGGTAACTAGATTTCAGCACCCCTTTCCAATATCCCTTGTGTATGTATACAAAAATGTTTTAAAAAGTTAATTTGATTTCAGGTTAGTTTAACTTCTCCATGAAAGTATGTGAAAAATCCTACTTTGACTTAGATCATATTTATTGCCTCCTGTCTTTAAGGCTGAGGAGAGGAGAAACAAATTGCTGACAGACCCAGGGAAAGCAATAATAAGCTACACAGCTCTTTGACTCCTCAGACGCAGTTTCTTCAGCAGAGCTTCAAAAATTACTTAAATTATTGTCAATCAATAGAACATGGAGCATACCCAGGGGGCCTGAATGCTAGTTAAAACTCATTTTAAAAAATAAATACCTTTTAACAGTTCAGAAGTAAGGAGTAATCGATTATATAATCATTTTCGCCACTAATATAACAGAAAACTACTATCAACCGTGTGAGTCCAAATTGTGTATTAAATAGCCTCTCACAACATGGAAATGAATTCTGCAGTTTGACCAGCAGGGCTGATATCCTTCCATCTATACAGGACATGATGTTTCATCTACTCGTGTACATCTACCTTTCCACAGAATTGTCCTTCTCCTTCCTGCAAAGCATGCAGATGAATGGCCATGATGCCATCCTTCCAGGCAGGACAAGGACAGCAGATTATTCTGATATTCCCACTCTCTGGTTGACCACTTCAGAGATACCTCATAAGCCTCATAAGCCATTAAAGCAAATACCTAATCACACATCTAAATTAGTTTAGCTACGATGTTAGTTAACAGCTTTTGCATCCACTTGTAAAGCAAGGCTCCTACATACAGATGCTGCTGGCATTTCCCTCTCTTGTATATGTGTCTAAATTTGAATATAATTTGCTATCAAAGAAATAGCAGATCCTATGTGCACAATAAGAGAAAAGTAATATTAACAGCAAACTAGTCAGTCTTTACATGCTATACTCATTTGGTTACTGCTAATAATAAGATCTTAGGAAGGAGAAGAAGAAAGTATCTTACTAAAAAGTTCAGAAGGCCCTATTTAATGTTTTCACTTTAAACAGTTCAAGTAATTACTGTCTTGTAGAAAATTTAGGATCTCACATATATCAAAATATGAGTGAATGTACTAATATGCTACATAAGGCCTAGGACAAGGGCCCATAATTTAAATAAAAAGTCTCTCCTTGGTCATCTGCTTTCACTATTTAGAATTGCTACAACTCTTGGTTTTTTCAAAACCAAAAAGATGAACGAAGAAGAGAAATGAAAGAATACAAAATTCTATTATTACCTTATGTATTAATCTTTATGGTAACTTTAAAAAACTGTTTAGTTAAATTAATATTATTGCAGTATGTCTGACCGCAAATCCCAACTTTTATTAATTTCTATCAAGATCTAAAGATAAAAATATTGAGCCTTGGGGTACCTGGGTGGCTCAGTGGGTTAAAGCCTCTGCCTTCAGCTCAGGTCATGATCCCAGGGTCCTGGGGCTCTCTGCTGGGCGGGGAGCCTGCTTCCCCCTCTCTCTCTCTGCCTGCTGCTCTGCCTACTTGTGATCTCTCTCCCTCTGTCAAATAAATAAACAAAAAATCTAAAAAAAAAAAAAATCCACAGGTGCTTATTTGTTAATAGTGTTTGGATTAGATATAAAGATATTTTTAATTTATGACTAAAAAGTTGTTTAATATTTTAGGTCTTGTCAAAAATTGTGCCTACCCAGTAAATGTTTAAAATGTATGTATGTGAATCATTGATACTCCATCTATAATGATGGAAATGGGCATTCACATGCAAATAGAAAAAAAAAAACTATGTCTTTTCATCAGTCCATTCACCCATCCATTCTTATTCTTCATCCTTTCATGAATCCTTTTTTTTCTTTCTTTCTCTTTCTTTCTATCTATCTGTCCATCTATCTGTTAATCTATATAACTTCCTATGTACAGTGTATCTCCAGATGCCTTCCTCTGTGAGAAATTTGAGGACTGTTTTTCTCTCTGATTTATGAAGTGCTTGATGAGGACTTACTTTGCACCAAGAATTATGCCAGCTGGAGGAGTATAAGGGTGAATAAACTAATCTAGATCACCACCAGCACATGAATCCTAGCTGTCTTGAAAAATTTTAAATAACATAATATTGATAACTGGTACAAAGAAAAACTCCATTGCACTTTCCGGTCAAATCTGCATTATGAAAAGATCTCTCTGGCTACTATATGGAGAATAAATTGGAGCAAGCAAAAGTGGATATTACAAAAGCAGATTTAGAAGTCTCTTATTATCTGGATATCCCTCTCCTGCAGGCCTTATTTCTGGGATGCAAATTTGAGGTCGAAGGTGGTCTTGATCTATTATTAGCCAGCAGTGGTACTGATGCCTTTGAACATATTTTCTGATCCATTGCCTGGTTTTCTGTTTTATTTGTGATCTTGAAGTTCTAATTATTTATCTGTCTCTTTTTTTCTAGTAAGTTTTAAGCTTGAGTTAGCATAGTGAAAAATATATGCAAAATAATATTTGTAGAGTAAGTAAAATAGATAAATGTTTTGTCTAATGGATTGCACCTTCTGGGCAATTCTGCTAGAACTTACTGCATCTTTTGGACACTGATTTTGTCCACTAAGATGCTCTTATTAGAGTGAGGCTTGGCTGCAAAACTACTATTCACCATTCCATCAACTATTCTAAACTCCTTATCTTTGCCAAGTTCTTGCCATCATTCCTGCTCTGATTTGAGGAGCCAGAATTTTTTGTGTTCAAGACAGCCTGACCCTTTATAACTTTTGTTATCTTATATAACTGTACTTTAACAGCACTATTATATAATATGAGAAATCATTGTCCTACAATAAAATTTGTTCTATCGATCTATAATAGATACCATTGTACACTACTTGTTATTCCTAATAGTTTGTTTTCCTATAGTTATATACTGAAAAATAGTCTTTACATTACATGTGTAAAATAATTCTACAGAGTACTATTATGTACTTTGATTTATTGATGATTTACACGTGAAATCATCAATATATAATATATGTTACAGAAAGCTCAAAAATGCTATTAATCTGACACATAATGTGAGCTGGGATAAGAATCATGATAATGCTGTGTGCTTCTGCATTATTTAAGCTGCGCATACTCACAGTACTCCTATAACTTAAAATAGCTCTGCTTATTTAAGTCTAATTTTGCATCATAAATGTACTCCTAGACTGAATTATTTATGCCTCTGTTCACAAACAGCATTGCAATACATTATACAGTAAGTTAAAAGAGAATAAATGAAATATCATTTCATTAGTAACATTTATATAAGATACATAGTAAAAATAGGAGCCACATCATATTAATCTTTCTTGCTATTTTTCCCAAGAATTTAGCAGAGGAAAATGTGACTGAGCTGTCAGTCTATTAGCAGTATTTTTAAAATGAATTATTTCATGTTTGTGTATATGAAAGCATACATCTCTTTATTTGGACTCTGACCACTGTCTGCCATAACACCTGTAGTTCCTAATTTCACTGGACAAGAGAATGTTGAAGTGAAACTGTATTGAGTATAATGCTTTCTTCCTGTGCCTAGATAGCCATATATCTACAGTCCATTTCACATAGTAGCAATAACATTAAATATGTTTTATTCAAGAAGTGGTTTAAGTTTGAACAGAGTCTGTTTACCTAAAGCTATCTCTGCCAATGGCCTTATTCTTAGCAAAAACCATCACCTATCCTTAGAACAATATAAAAGATAGAGCACCTTTCTGCCATTGACTAAACCACTTGTAAACATGAATATAATGGATGTGGTTTCTTAATGTTAAGAGGAAAATTGTTATGCTCATCACTGCAATCCACCGAATATCTCTTGTTCTTCTCTCATATAGAAGTTATCCTACCCTCATGAAGTTTTCTGTGGCCATGTAACTGGTTTGCCAATGTATGAAGAAAAGAGAATTATGTTACTGGCATGTGGAATCTTTAGGAATCTGTGAACATTATGTATACATTTCCCTTTTGATTCCAGCAGTGCTTATATTGTAGCTTATATGCCAATCTGAGTAACAGAGCAATGATATCATGGATCTGTCGTGGACATGTAACATTAGAAAGAAAAAATTATGATATTAAGTCACAGAGAATTTTGAAGTTATTCATTACAGTAGAATTACTTATTCTACCCCAACTGATAAAACAGTTGACCTGGGTATTCCCAAGTCTCACTTCCCTATATATAAGCATGTATCTTTATGTAATAAGAAATATCATCCTAGGGCTCACTAATTCTCTAATCCTTACTGCACAGAATGTAATAGTTGTAAGTGAGGTACAGCCCTTAGAGAGAATTTAGCTATAACTATGCCAGGAAGTGTTTGGGTTGTTGGACCAAGCCTAAAGCCAAGGTGACTTTCCACTCCAGACCTTTGTGAACTTGGCCATTTTTAGGAATAATTAAAAGAGGACCAGGATTATAGAAAATAGACTTGTAATAAGTCAGTCTTCCATTAAGGGTCTGTCTTCCATTATGACACAAAACACAGTCCATAATTCACCTTTGAGAGATTGAAGGGAGTAGTAGAACAAGATAGGATGAATAGAACAATAAAATATTTAATCTTTAAAAAGAGAAATACCAAGTATTTATAAATAGATTACTTAAAACTGTTTTAAAGGATCTTTTAAAATCTTACTTTAAATTCTTGTGAAAAAACCAACAGGGTTTCAAATATTAGTTGAAGGAAAAAAGGAGGGACATAAGAAAGAGAGTAGGAGGGGAAAAGGATGGAAAAAATAAAACAAAAAAGAATGAAAGTAAGGCCAGAAATAAACCCAAAATTATATGGTCAGTTAATCTTTGACAAAGAGGCAAGAATGTGCCTTGGGAAATGGACTGTGTCTTCCACAACTGGTATTGAGAAAACCGGACAGCAACATGCAAAAGAATGAAACTGGACTAACTTTCTTACACCATATATAAAAATAAACTCAAAATGGAATAAGGACCTAAGTGTGAGACCTGAACCATAAAAAATCGTGGAAGAGAATGTGGGCAGTAATTGCTCTGACATTAATTGTAGCAACATTTTTCTAGTTATTACTCCTGAGGTGGAGGAAACAAAAGCAAAAATAAACTATTGGGACTACATAAAAATAAAAAGCTTCTGCATAACAAAGGAAACCATCAACAAAACTAAAAGACCTAAACTTACTGAAATGGGAGAAAATGTTTGCAAATAACAGATCTGATAAAGGGTTAGTATCCAAAATATATAAAGACCTTATAATACTCAACACCAAAAAAAAAAAAAAAATTCCAATTAAAAAGTGGTAAGAAGACATAAACAGACATTTCTCCAAAGAAGACCTTCAAATGGACAACAGACATGAAAAGATGTTCAACATCACTCATCCTTGGGGAACTGTTAATCAAAACCACAATGAGATATCATCTCATATATGAGATATCACCTATCAGAATGGCGAAAATCAAACACAAGAAACAATAAATGTTGGCAAAGATGTGGAGAAAAACAGAACTACCATATGATTCAATAACCACACTAGTGGATATTTACCCAAAGAATACAAAAACACTAATTTGGAAGAATGTATGCATCCCTATGTTTATTGTAGCATTATTTACAATAGCTAAATTATGCAAGCAGCCAAAGTGTCCATCAACAGATAAATGAATAAAGAAGATATATATATAGATATGATATATATATAATGGAATATCATATATATGATATATATATCATATATATATAATGGAATATTATTCAGCCATAAAAAGAAAATTTTGCCATTTGCAGCAACATGGATGGAGCTAGAGAGTATAATGCTAAGCTAAATAAGCCAATCAGAGAAAGATACCATATGATTTCACTTATATGTGGAATTTAAGAAACAAAACAAAGGGGAAAAAGGAGGCAAATAAAAAAAAAAAAAACACCTCAACTATAGGGAACAAATAGATGGTTATCAGGAGGAGGCGAATGGGGAATGGGTGAAATATGTGAAGACGATTAAGAGTACACTTATCCTGGGGCACCTAGGTGGCTCAATTGGTTAAGCAGCCCACTCCTAATTTTGGCTCATCAGCTCAGGGGTGTGAGGTTGAGCTCCATGTTAGGCTCCATGCTGGCTGTGGAGCCTGCTTAAGAGTCTCTTTCTCCCTCTATCTCCCCTCCCTTTCTCTAAAAGAAAAAAAAAAAAACTATACTTTTTTTAAAAAGATTTTTATTTATTATTTATCTGAGAGAGAGCAAGCTAGATAGCACAAGCAGGGGGAACAGCAGAGGGAAAGGGAGAAGCAGGATCCCCACTGAGCAGGGTGCCCAATGTGGGGCTGGATCCCAGGACCCTAGGATCATGACCCGAGCCAAAGGCAGATGCTTAAAAGATTGAGCCACCCAGGTGTCCTAAGAGTACAGTTATCTTGATGAGCACTGAGTAATATACAGAATTGTTGAATCACTATATCATATACCTGAAACTAATATAACATTGGATGTTAACTATGCTGGAATTAAAATTTAAAAAAAATAAAGAAGAAGAATGAAAGTGTTGTGCATATGTGTATGAGGGCGGGGGGAATGGGATAAAGACACAGAAGAGATTTAAAAAGCAGAATTTACCCTTCTTAAATTATGCAGTTTTTATAATCACTTGAACTAGGCATCAGTATAATTTACATTATTTCTCTCTCAGTATAACTGAGACCTTGGATCTTACCTTTCTACATAATCTAGTAACCGGGAACAATGATTTGAAGCAGGAGCATCGTGACCTCCTACCGCATAGAGAAACCCATCGCAGGTGGCCACTCCAACACCCCCTCTCCGCTTACACATTGGAGCACACATGTTCCACTTATTTGTATGAGGGTCATAATATTCCATTGAACTCAAACAGGAACTCCCATCACGACCTCCAACTGAATATAACCTAAAAACACAATCAGAAAAACAGGATTTAATACTATAGTCTGAATGACAAAAATGTAGAAAAGAAGGCTTTTAAAAATAAATTTTCTATCACCGTATGAGTCTCACATGTGTTTTAATAAGATTAGAAGTGGAATTTTTGCTTTATCAATGGATATTACAATTAATATATTGGTAAATAGAAACTGAAAAGTATAGTATTATGTTGAAGTAAACGCTTAGGAAGATATTATTATTTAGTATATAAAGTCATGCAGGTCTTAGATTTGCAAATGCATGCTCTAATATAATTTAGTAACTAAAATATGCTGTTTAAACTGATTTCAAATCCTAGAGACTTTTTATTTAAAGCTGTTTATGTTTCTCTGAATGCCTGCCGTGATAAAATGTTTCTGACCTCCCAAGTGTGTGCTTTATGGTTGTAATGCCTCTTTGCTTGGTTACTCACAGTTATCTGCTAAATCTCAATCTTCAGTAAGTTGAAATTAATCAAGAGGAACGTTTTAAAGAACATGTATTGGACAGTTTAACTTACAGAAGCACCCAGAAATGAAATGGAGAAGTTTTTGTCATCCTAAACACTTCATGAAATCTGAGCTTCATTTATTTCTGTGAAGATCTAACTCAAAACAAGTATGCTATAATCATGAAGTATTATTAAAATTTAAATGTTTTTTGCAGAAATCTTACTTATTGAGTAAGTATCTTCACACAAGGGATCTTGCACAGTTCCTGGTACATAATTTATATATAAGAAAAGTATCCTTTTTTTTTCTATAATTTTAAGGGAATTGTTGACTTCAAGCTGCTTTTTTATGTATACACATTACATTTATAAAGTACAGTATTGATTTATCTGAACCCAGCATTGCTAATGAAGTATTTCTATGCAATAATATATCCCGTATTTTCTTTCCCCAAAATCATTTAAAATGCTAATATACAAATATATAGCTAAATGTACATAGAAACTAATGATAATTAAGCATATTGCTTACATTTTAGAAGTCAAATATTGAGCCTATTAGTATAGCCTTTTATTTGGAAATTAAATATTCCTGTAAAGTTCACAAGTTATAACATCAATGACTTCTTTAATATAATTATGGCTATTACAAACCACTATTCAGTAAGTCTCTTTCTTCTGTATGAACCCTCCATTAATAAAATCCAGTAACACAAGGATTATACAAAAAAGAAATTTATATAATGCCTTGATAAAAATGACAATATTTGACAATCCCTTTTGTAACATAAATGTTTAATGTATGGTAGCTCTTATTTTATAAATTACTTATGAAAGCCTAGGCTATGTTATCAGTGGGTTCTTTCATTTGGTACATGTCCCTTTTAATGTCTTTCTATATAGACTATATAGTATTATATAGGCTACAGAGGAACAATGCAATTGCAACTACAGCAATTAATATAGTGATTAATATTAAGGCAGGATTACTTGACAATAGTAAATGCATGATTTTTTCCTCAAAAATGAGCTTTGAAAAAAATGATAAAAATGTAATTTTTGTAAAACACAGTAGTGTCCTCTTGGACTGCTCTATGAATCCACCATTAAAACTAATAGATGTATCTTAATACTTGAAAGATTCTGAAAATTGTGTACTCTACAAATAACATGGTATCAGCTAACATTATCTCTAATCCACTTATTCTGAAACATAAATTTGCTAAGTGACTAAGAATTAAAATGAACAAATGAATAATAACTATTACTATAATTATAAAGTTCTAAAAATAACCAAAGGATAGAAACAATAGACTCTCAAGCAGTTAGAATAAATGCTAGAATGTGTGCATATAACTTCATATACAATTATTTTCCCAGATCTCCCTTCATAAGCTGTTTAATCATGACTTAGGTTGATTCCCTGCTTTGCTTCACTACAATGACAAATTAGATGTTGAGAATCTGAGGAGCAGAGAAGAGTCTGATGCTAGACGTGAATGCACTGACAAGATAGGAAGTGGCAGCTGACAATTTCACAGCAAGAAAGGAAACGTGACATTTTAGAGTTGAAAGATGAGTGGAAATTTGTAAGATGAAGAAATGGGGGAAAGCATCACATACAGGGAAGACATTATGTATAAAGACAAGAGGCAAGAAAGGTCATAGCAGGTGATAAATAAAGAGTGGCAGGTATGTCATACTGATGGAAGGGGGGTTATGGAAGAGGGGAAAGGAGAGATGCAGCTGGTAGATGTAAAGACTAGGCTGATAACACAGGCATTGATGCCATGCTGCAGAGCTGGGATTTCATTCTGAGGTGATGAGAAAAGGACAGAGAAATAACATTCTTAGGAATCATCAGGTACATAGTTCAGTTTGCTGTGGATAATATGAGATCAGTAAGATCCCTGATTTAACTGAACTCCTCTGAATTTTGCTGAGAAGGGCAAGAATCAGTCTTCTCCACTATTTTCCCTGACTTGTGTGTTTATTCAACACTCAGATGAATTTTACCTCAAGTTTAGTGACCTGGTCTCAGTGCTTTGAGACCTACTTGCCATGTGCCCTCTAAATGAGTGTCGCACATTTCATATTTTAGAAAATAAAATATAGCAATTTCAGGAAACAAATCCTGTACTAGTTAGGATATGGGTTCAAATGTATTTAAAAGGGCTAGCATGAGACCCAGGCTGTTTTCACTTTAAAACATATCATCTGTAGAATATGGCCCTTTGTCAAGAATTGTGAGAAATCTGAATATTTTTTACTACTTGAAATCTAAGAAATTAGTCCATCATAGTTTTGTAGATGCTGGCCAAAGACAGGAGACTCCTAGGTCAGAGAACAATTGCTATTATTCACAGCAAACTAAGCACCATGATCTTCAAGTTCACATTGGTTCTTGTTGTCCACCCTCTACCTCAAAGCCCAATAGGACAATAGAGGCTCAAGTAAATATTGTGCGTGCAGTGGGCCTTGGCCTTTCTCACATCTGAGGAATACTGAGTTGAAGAAATGCAATTCTTTAAAGAAACGTGTCGACAAAGCTGCCCAAGTTTTGCTCTGAAGGGAGATGTTATCTTTATTATTCTGGTCAAGGGACACATCTGTTCTCTGCCCCTAAGAAAGACATAGTCTCTACCTTTCTAGCTGTTTGATTTACAAATATCCTTGCAGGCAGTGTGAAAAAGTTGGCAGCACTTCTTACTTGGGAAATGTACATAAATGCTAAAATCCCATTGTAGAATTCTCCACACTCTTGTCCTGAAGGCTGAAGGTAGCCCTACCTTTCACCACTACAGTTCAAACAACAGGACAAACGAAAAGTGGAAGGAGTGCACCCTCACCCTTTAAGAATCTTTTTTTTTTTAAGATTCCACAAATTAATTAACAAAAAGCAGAAATCAGACCTATAAATACAGAGAACAAACTCAGCGTTGCCAGAAGGAAAGGGGGTGGAGGCAAAATTGGTGAAGGGGAATGGGAGACACAGGCTTCCAATTACAGAGTAAGTCATGAGAATAAAAGGTACAGCATAGGATATATAGTCAATGATACTGTAATTGCACTGTAAGGTGACAGTAGCTGTACTTGTGGCGAGCATTAAATAACATACAGAAATTAAATAATTACCTTTTATGCTGAAAACTAATGTAGCAACGTATATAAACTACACTCAAAATAAAATTAAATAAATCATTTTTTAAAAAGTTGAATATCTCACTTTTGTTATACCACTGACCAAACTTAGTTAATGGCAACAAGTAATTGATAAGGTGCTACAATATGTTATTTTTATTTTAGGTGGCCATATGCTTAGTTAACCAGTGAGTATTTATATTTCATAGAAAAAGGAGTGAATAAGTATTAGGAGACAATTAGAAATAGGACTTTTCTAGCCCTATGTACTACTGTGCATTCTACCTAGATACCCTTTTCCTGCATAGGCTAGATACCTCTCATTCATCTCTCAATCAATTCAGGTGTATCTCTACTAGAAAGTTTTTTCTGGTCCCACATTTTCTTTTTCCCAGAAAATTAACATTGTTATTAATCTGTATCCTAGGTAAAGTTATTTAATATTTGTCATACCTTATAAATAGTGCATACTTTGGGATGACTGTAACCAAACTCAAGTCCCTCTGCCTGATGCCATGGCAAAGACCATCACTGAAACATGGAGTATGCAGCAAAGGAAAGGTTTATTCTAGAGGCAACCATATGAGGAGACAGGAGGACAAGCCTCAAGTCTGCCCTTCTAAGAAGTAGAGTAATTTAAAGGTAGATGAAAAAGATCTGTTAAAAACTGCACCTGAGAGTTGTCCCATTAACTCTTTGTTTACTAGTTTTAATCCCCACTGTCTTTTGGTCATTCCTCATTCTTTTTTTTTTTTAATATTTTATTTATTTGACAGAGAGAAATCACAACTAGGCAGAGAGGCAGGCAGAGAGAGAGGAGGAAGCAGGCTCCCTGAGGAGCAGAGAGCCCAATGTAGGCTCGATCCCAGGACCCTGGGATCACGACCTGAGCCGAAGGCAGAGGCCTTAACCCACTGAGCCACCCAGGCGCCCCGGTCATTCCTCATTCTTGAGGGAATTAGGATGATGGACACTTTCTGCTGAAATGGAGGGAAGATTGGGGTTAGAAGAATGAGGCATTTAGTTCCAGGTTGAAACCCAACATTCTATATTACCAAAGTTTTTGTACTTTGGTTATCGGTGTATTTTATCTAGGGTCTCAGGGGAAGTTTGCTATAACCAAGAAGCTTGTTGTACTTATTGATTTCTTCAGACCACCTCTCCTAAATAGTAGTTTCAGGTCCATCAGAGGCTTGCTAGAACAAGCAACTTTTTTTCAATGTTTTCTTTGCTGATTGAGTATAGCGAACCTATGGATTCTTGTCCTTTGAGTGTGATGAATCCTTGGCTTAATTCCCTGTAGTTTCACTGAAGAAAGTAGAGTTAGTAGCACCTCATAAGGTCCTGTCCAACAAGGTTGGAGCTGGTACTCTGGTTGCTTGCTCTTCCAGATCTTAAATAACCCCAAGTCTCCAAGATTCAGGAGGTGTAAGGGCACATCTCTGAGGTACATCATCCTGCTATATTGAATGTAACTGATAGTATCCAGTTCCCTAATGGGGACTTCTAGGTCATGAATGAGTGTAGAAAGAGGCTTCCACATAACATTTCATAGAAACTTAATTCAAGCCTGCTTCTAGGGGCCACTCTTACCCAAGAAGCTTTTTCCCAAGTTCAGTTGCTTTCTTGGCATATCTTTGCCAAAAGTTCATTTTTTTTTTCCCAGTTGGGTAGACTCTCCATAAAATGTGTACTTTCCATTGAATGCCCAAGGCATGGGACCCTGCCTGGGTCACTTTTGCCACAAATGCTGCTCCATTGTTGCTCTGAATTATTAACAGCAATCCAATTCTAGGAATGATTTTGCTTAAGACTGTTTTGACAGTTTTGGAGGCCTTTTCTGAAGGTCATGGTAAGGCTTCAAACCAGCTTGCATAGGGATCTACAAATATTAGCAAATACTAAAAGTCACCTGTTGTTTATGGCATTGTGATAAAATCTACCTGCCACCCTTTTCCAGGTTCAGTGCCTCCGTGTTAGGGCCAATTTAATGTTAAAACCTGTTTAACTATTAGGGCCTGCTTAGCCAGAGCAACTCCATATTGCCTAGGTAGCCATATTGTTGTTTACATCCACGGACTTCATTCCGGGAATAAACACCCCAGTAGTTCCTGGTATCGGTTCTGGGTATCAATTCCGGGAGTAAACGCCTTAACAATAGAAGCCACATACCTTGGGTCTGTGGTTATGCCCTATAAAACCAGTCTATGAGATTGGGACGGGGTTGCTCTCTTTGGAGGCAGCCCTGGCTGGTCAGTCTGACTTCTAATGCTTGGCATAGAATAAACCTTTGCATAACTCACTTTGTCTCAGTCTCATTCCTTTGATAACGGACCCCAACATAAGTTGTATACATTTTAGAGCTGGTGAGAGCCCAGTCTTAGGATTGTTTTTACTGCAGGGTCACATTTTTGGAACAGTTCTCTGAAGGCTGGGACCTGCAATATAATTCCAGATCCATTGAAGAACAGCATCATACCCACAATGGGTGCTTTTGGTGAATATGGTTAATCATTTCTTCTGTAAGATGTTCTGGGATAAGGAATCAATGTATTTCCAGCTGATTTTAATGCAAAATGGTGTCCAAACGCCATTCCTTAGCTCTTCTGAGGTCCACCAAGGAAAACTGAGGTTGTTATTTAGTTACATCTATGTCTGGTACTAAAATCATTACAGAAAGCTTTGGGCTTTTTGTATGGACTGCCAGCTTGGCAGCTTGATCTGCCTAAATGTTCTTTTGGGCAATTCAATGGTGTAATTTCTGGTGTTCTCAACAATGGACAACAGCTGATGGGTCACCATTGCATTCAGATCTTCATTGTCTTTGATCCATAAAGCTGTTCCATCCAAAAACATTTCAGTGTCTGGATTTTCCAATGGTAGATCCATCTAATTAGGATGGCTGAAATAAACTTACTCAGTTATCTGTGGGTCTCTGGTGATCTTTCTGAGTGGCTAGACAGCAATAGGCATGAGGATCATCTAACATGGGCTTTGTGAAAAATTTTCTCTAAAGTTTACCTCAAGTTGCTAGGTTCAGTTTCCAGGGCTTCATGAAAAATAGAGCAGTTTTAGTTCTTGGTGATTTCAAGTCAAGAGAATGGGGGAAAAAATTGGAAACATTAGTTTGGAGAGTCTTGACAGATATTTGAGAAAACCAGAAGAATTCAGGATCCAGTCATTTGTTAGGCAAACAACAAACACTCTAAGATAGCTAATCAGAGCTAGAATCTCATATCCACAAAGGCATGTTACTGAAACATAATTTCTCTCTAAAATCACCCTCATTTCCAAAGAGAGCCAAATTAAAACTAATTTGTTTGTAAAATAAGCCCAATTTTAAAAAACTTGGCTTCATTATTTACATAAACACAATAAGAATAGTGATTGGCCATATAGGGTTTTTTTGTTTGTTTGTTTGTTTTGTTTTGTTTTGTCTGCTTTACTGGAAGTGCTCATAAGGAATTTCCTAATGAACTTTTAACAGTCTCAAGGCTAAGAAGCCAAGCCAAATACTTGCCATCAGGCTTTAGCTGTAATACCTGTATATTTGGGGAATTCCTCTCTTCTATAAGTCCCCAAAATATCCTGAAGTTCCTGTATATGCCAGGAAGTAATGTTCTTTACTCTCCTGGTAAGGCTGCTTGGAGTCCTATAAGCAAAGTACCAGGACAATTTTTCTAAGGGGCTTCATTGGTTCCATAAAGTCAACTTTAGCTCCTTAAAACTATCTGGTCATATCTGAGTCTATGAACATCTCCCTAAAATATGACTGATGACTCAGAACCTTGGTAAAATAACCAGTATTTCCAATTGTGTCCTGTCATAAGGAGACCAGACTTATTGAACTTATGCAAATAAATACATTGTCATGAAAATATAAGAATACACACTGAAAATTTTTTTTAATTTTGGAAGGATCATAGGATGAAAAATATAAATGTTTCATATTTATTTACAAAGAAATATTTTCCAAATTTCTGTATGTTATAGATAGCATTAAATCTGGAAGAGCAAACAGTAGAGAACCAGCAATGTTCAAAACAAGAGTCTCTTTGAATACAGATTTCCCATTAGTTCTAGAAATTTGTAGTTTAGTTTTGTGATCTTAAAGGTAACAGAGACCTGTATTTGTCATTACAGTGGAATTCTGTAACATACAACACTTTAATAATTAAAATTGCAAGTGATGATAGTTAGACCAGACTCTTTCAAAACCTTAGGGATTCTGTATAATTTCTAGAATAGTTATAACATTCAACCATAAAATAAAACTTAAGAAGGATTATCATCACTTATCTGACAGTGCTTCCCATGTAATTTGATGTCCCAAAAAAATAAGCTTAGTTAGTACAAAATACTTCATTTAGAAGTTGAATTTTGGGAAGTTTGTGAAATATCATGAGGTTTTAAAGGACATGCTTAAATAAGATTACAGATCATCATGGAACTTAGTAATGATCTATTTAGCCAAGGTGGCAGTAAGAGATTCTAAGACAAATGCAGAGGGTTACATAGTTGTGAAAAAACAAAAAACAAAAAACTTAGCTCTTTTAATATTGAGAAGATTCAACTTTAAATAACCAATGGCTTAATAAAGACAGAAATATAGAAATGTATTTTTTTTCCTAGGCAGATTAAAGAAAAACCTTTGTTTAAAATTTAGACCAATAATCTAAGGAAACTCATTTTAATAGCAAAACCAAATTCCAGTTTTATACTGGTGTATTTCTGATATTAAAATCCCTTTATGCCATCAAGGGGAATTAAAAAAAAATGTGTGCCGTCCCTTTATTCCTTCCTGTCATCTCCCATGTTGATATATACTTATTGAGACAAGGACATCCAAGGCACTGCGTGGATTTGAGTTCCTCCATAGATGCTCTGATGTGCTGACCGGAATCTCCGTCAGGACTTCCAGTTGTAAGAATGCTGCCAACTGTCCTCAGCTCTCAGAGGCCATCAGGGATCTCCTGGACTGAAGACAGCTGCCTTGCCAAGGGCATGCCCTCTGCCCAGGTGGTCACATCCTAGGACTGTTATAAAATCCCAGTCCTTTTGCCTGAATTTAGGAGAGTTCTGAAGGGTAATCCAACTTTTGGAGCTCCTTAGAGAACTAGTTAAGGCTTCTGTTGATACTGTGTCACTGCTCAACTACTGCCCCATCTTGCTCAATCTTACACTTCCTTCTCTTCACTAATAAACTGATTTACGTAATCTTAGTCAGTCTATACCACATACAAAATTCCTTTCCAAAGAGTCCCTTCTCACAAACCTTCTACAGCTCTCCTTTTTATATTAGGACAGATTTTGTCCTAAGTTTACCATCTTTAAATAACCAGTCTCATTTCCCTTGCCTAAATGGCTGTTTCCCTTAGTATTTCCAGTATTCAGTTACATTTATTAAAGTTACTTACATCTGTTTATTCTTAGATTACTCATACAACTTCATGAGGCATTAGACAAACTTCATTTTTTTTTCTTTTCTGACAGATTTTGCAATGGAGATAACATGAACTTACTTGACTTTCAGTAAACACAGGCAGTAAAAATTTCATATTTAATGTTGATAATTCTAAACACATGTCCATTTTAATTAAAACAACCTTAATTTAGCTTTAATATTGAATATCTTCCGAGATCATGTGAACTTGCAAAACAACAGTTTCAGTCTTTGAGTTTTAGAATGCCCAGTTTTTATAAGTGCTTAGCTTTGAATTGACAAAGTAAAGCTCTTTTACAAATTAATTTTAGCATAGCCATCCAGAGGTAGAGAAGATATCTCACGTTTACGATATACGGGGAAACACAAGTATACAAACAGGATGCAAACAACATTTTAAAGGTCCACTTTTCAATATCTCCCTTTTATCACACAAATCTAATTACAATGTATGGATCTATTCATTGGCCATTTTTCTGGAGTCTAATAAGTATTGTAGCCAGCATTAAAAAAAAAAAAAAAGAAAAAAAAAAGATTGTCCGGTTTTGGACAGAGGGCTGCATGAGGGAATCAAGAGTTCATTCCTCATTCTCCAGTGAGAACAAAGCTGTTTTTACCATAAGCCGCAGCAGTAAACAAACCAAATGAAACTCAGAGCATCTCCATGAGCGCTGGTTCCGCCCTAAAAGTCAGAACTTCGCCTGCCGAACCAGATGGCTTCCTAGATAGCCTTTTCTTAAGCAAGAAAAGGAGGCCAAGAGAACCAAAGACCTGTATTTGGAGTCAGTTAAATGGGTGAAAGAATCGAAGCCAAACTAAGCAGGAGAAAGAAGGGAACTCACCTCCGGTTGCACGGGAAATACTCACCAAGGGATGTCTGTCCAAACTGAAACCCAAACCATACCTTGCCACCGTAGAGATGGGACACCCCCACCCCAGCCCCAAAATGGTCCATAGGACAAGGGTCTAGGCTGCTTTTGAGACTTATCACCAGACTCCTGTTAGTGGACACGGACTTACAAACCAAAGCAAAGGGCTCCTGCTTGGCTCACCAAGATTGTAACTGAACCCAAGTTCTTCCGCCAGGCATGCAGCAGACAGTCACCAAGACATGGTGTGTGCAGCAAAGCAAGGCTTTATTCTAGAGGCAGCCAAACAAGGAGACAGGAGGGCAAGTCTCAAATCTACCCTTCTGAAGGATGTTAAGGAAATTTAAAGGCAGAAAGTCTGGGTAAAACATTGTAGCTGCTCTTAGTAATATGCAGCTGAGAGGAGTTCCGTTAACCACTTGGTTACCAGTTTTCTATACAGAAATTGCTTCCTAGACCATTGCCTCCATATTTGAAGGTTTTGCTGATGAAGTCTTTGGAATTAAATACAATTTTCCCTCAATATATTGTTACTCCAAAAGTATGTTCAGATATTCCTTCCCTTGGGTAATAAAAATATAAGAATTCCACAACCCTTACTGGATAAAACCTTTGAAGCAATTCCCTGGATCTAGAACTCAGTTTGATTCTTTGTTTCTCAGTTGACGGAGAACTCAAGAGGGTGCTGCTGTCAGGATACTCCGGCATCTGTCCTTCAGTGAACTTTTTCTTGAGAGGTTCTTGTTAGGGTATCTGACGGTACGGTGAGCAGAATTTCAGTAAGCTTAAGGGGCGCCTGGGTGGCTCAGTGGGTTAAGCATCTGCCTTTGGCTCAGGTCATGATCCCAAGGTCCTGGGCTCAAGCCCAGTGTCAGGCTCCCTGCTCAATGGAGAGTCTGCTTCTCCCCCTGCTTGTGCTGTCTCTCTCTCACTTGCTCACTCTCTCTCTCTCAAATAAATAAATAAATAAAATCTAAGAAAAAAGAATTTCAGTAAGCTTACAACAGGTTATATGACTGCTCTTGTTCCTGCTCCCTATGAAATGTGGCAAATGCAGTCTGAGAGTTGCTGACATTGTAACATGGCTGGTAAGCAAGGTTGCATGGGGAAATCTGAGAGCAAATACTTACCTTTATTTATTAGAACATCTCTGTTCTTTCTAAAGAAACCTCTACTTGTAAACATGCATATTGATTTAGGTCAATTAACCACACTCCAAAACTTGGTCGAATTCACTAACCTAACACCTGGTAGAAATGGTCTCTATTACCTTCATCCCTCCATCCCCATGTTTCCTTGCCAGCTCCCACTCTACATTTATTACACTTACTATAAGTCTGCATTTCCTTCCTTTGATGTTTCCAGTTTTCCTCTAATATAGTGTAAGCTCTCTGAGGGCAGGTTTGCTTTATTTTCTTTAACATATCACCGTGGCCAGTACATGTTTGTACCATATTTACAGTTTGTGAGTGTGTTTATTTTTTTTTTTTTAATGAATCAAGTACTGGTTTCCAATTCTTGAGAAAGGGTGATTCATCTATGGAATCTGTCAAAGAAAAAGTGTCTGTGTTCCCCTGAAATAAATTTTTTTAAGAGAATTTATTTATTTATTTGACAGACAGAGATCACAAGCAGGCAGAGAGAGAGGCAGAGAGAGAGAGGGGGAAGCAGGCTCCCTGCTGAGCAGAAAGCCCAATTCGGGGCTAGATTTCAGGATCCCAGGACCATGACCTGAGCCAAAGGCAGAGGCTTTAACCAACTGAGCCACCCAGGCGCCCCCTGAAATAAAATTTTGACAAAAGGCAGAGAAAAGTATTAATCATGTGTCTTGGGGACACAAAAGAAGGAAAGATTAATTTTAAATGGGTGAAGTTAAAAAAAAATTTGATGGAATGGTACAGATTAAACTAGGCTTCAGATAATGGAAAAAAATAATATATAAACGGTGTCATTTACATTTCATTTAGGTAAAAGAAAATCTTAATGTATTTTTGATACTTCCTGACATTACTGTTCTCAAGTGTAATAAACTGAATCCTTTTAGTATTGCCCTTGCCAGATGGCATTTAATGCATATAGAGAACCAGAGTTGTGTTAGGCTGAAGTTGTGTCACTTTGGAAAGATTTCAGAGGTATCCGCAGATCAGGTGCAAATCTGAGGAGAAAATTTAAGTGGACAATGAGCAATGCACAGCCACACCTTATTGAGAAAATAACAATGAAAAAGAAATGGAAATAGAGAGATCAGACTGTGAAAGGAAACAATTGTTTGGACCATGTTGCTGTGTTCAGTGATCTGAGCGATTCAGTATGACGGGATGTAGGACAACTCTAAGGCAGTTGGGAAGAGCGGAGACTGGAGAAAGCCTCAATCTTAAAAGATACTGAATTCCAGACTGAGGAGAATCTGGCAGCAGCCATGCTCAATAGGGAGCCCAAATGAATTGTCTGCTGTTGCTCTGCATTCTAGTTTTGAGGCATGGTTTATCAAATAGCCCCTTTGAACTCTCGGGATACGTTATATCCGGTCTACTAGTGTGAGGAGACTCCAATAATTTTATAGTTTCCTCAAAAAATTATCAATTATTCTTCGGCCAGAGTGATCTTTATAAAATTAAAATGCAACTACATCACTGTCCTTTCTGACTTTTTTATAACATCTTTACCTTAGCTAAGTTGTTGTATATCCCAGGGCCTTTCTATCCAGTCATTGGGGCCACTGTCTCTCATGTTACAGTCAAACTTAACTTTTCCTCCTTTGTTTGCTTTTCACACTTGGAGACTTGACACAAATTGTTCCTTTTCAATACAGTGCTCCCCCAATTTCTGGAAATCTGTTAAATCAATCAAGTCCTATATATTTATGTGTGTGTATGTGTGTACCCACACATACACACACAAACACACACACATATATCCCCTACCCCAGGAGAGAAATGACACACTTCCAGAGTGCATTACTAGTCCCAAGTGAGACTCAGCAAACACACATTTTTTTTCCTTATGCATGACTCTAAGATAATACAATTTTAATACAAATTGCTTTCCATAAAAAAAAACCCTACAATTTGGGCTTCTGTCTTTAAGAAAAAGAATATCAAAGTTTGAATAAAAAAAATAGGTTCTTTCTTGGAAGGCACCTTGCATGTGACAGGCCCTAAGGCTTAAATTACTCTCCCAGATATTGGGACATACTGGAGAAAACAACAGACATTGATTCCTCTTATGATTCTTCAAGCTGTATAAGCTTCAGGCTGCAAAGAAATTGCAACTGCCCCATGAGTATTATTAACATGAGTTTTTGAATGCATAAGCGGACTCAGTTTAGCCGTGGTGAATCATGAAGCAAACCCCGCTGTTTTTGTCTGTTTTGCAGGTTCTCAAGGGTCTGTCTCATACATTTATTAAAAATCAAGCCAGTTTATGGATGTGCTCAGGCAGTATCAGTATCTGCTTTTTGAACTAACTCAGGAAATGAAGAGAAGCAAACAGAATGATCTATTAGCTACAGAGTTTGAAAGAATCAAGCAGAAAGCAAAGAAAACACAAAAAGAATCACTAGTACAGATAGCTGGGGATTCTAAGGTTTTGTATGGCCAATCACCACAGCACAATGTCTACCCATTGTTTTGTTGGTTTTTTCCATTTATCAAGTAAGTCTGTTGGCTGTGCTGGCATAAGATGACATATCTACCACTTAGCTTACTCTGTCTTAGTGGGAGACTAAACCAAAATGTTTCATGAAATTGATACAATTTTTGCCCTTGGATTTATCAGAATACACTCATTAATTTTAAGCCAAGAACCAATTTATTTTCTTTTTAAATATTTTACTTATTTGTTTAGAGAGAGAGAGCATGAGGGAGGGAAGAAGCAGAGGGAAAAGAAGAAGCAGGCTCCCCACTGAGCAGAGAGCTTGAGGGAGAGCTTCCATCCCAGGACCTTGGGATCATGACCGGAGACAAAGGCAGACTCAACCCATCGAGCCACCCAGGTGACTCAGGAACCAATTTCTTACTTTTCTACAACAAATGGTGTCATAAAGAATCTAAACTTAAGACGGCTGTTCACTGCCTTTTATTTGCTTAATTGGGAGAATTATTCAAAACAATCTTTAGAGAGGCAACAGTCAGGTTAGCATGACACATTAGTGAGATGTGAAAGCAAATAAGAGGAAAAAATCATGTCAGTAGAGATGAGAAAAAGATAAACAACTGTCAGAAGGTGATGTTGAAACAATTTTCTGCTATGGGTCTGAACGTGAAAGGAACGTGAAAGGTCACTTTCTAGTAATTATGTTTCTCTCTGAGTAAAACAGGAAAAGCAACTAGACATTAATAGATAGTCATCAAACCACAGAATTTTGAGGTCATTAAATCACACCCAAGAGAAAAAAAAAAGATACTCAAAAGAGAGCTATACTATTTTGATTTTAAAGGAGAAAGACTGTTTGAAACTTAAATCATTTAAAACGTTTTTGTAATATAGGCTTAAATTTGGAAAAAAATGTACTCAATTAAAATGTGACAATTTCAAGAATAAAAACTAAGATTAAATGCTATCCCACTGTGATATTTGTTATGAAGAATGGTATTAGAGTAAAAGAGGATTTCTTAAGATATTACATAACCTGCTGACCAAAAAATACAAGGACAAGAAAAGCAATCCAAATAATGAATTCCGTGGATAGCCAATTTAAAAGCCAACTTGAAGGGTGCATTAGAAAAAAGTGGAAAGATAATTTAGTTATAATGACATGTGAAAATGTGTATACAACTGTCCATTAAATATTTGACTTGGTAGATTTTTATCCCACCCTTTTCTGATTGAGTGTGGAGAAGATTTGTAACAAAATACACATATATTAAGATATTTCAAAGTAAAGTATTAGGGAAAGTTCACAAAGCTATAATGTAAGGTCATTACTAGAGATCTAGAATAAGATAAGCGATGTATTAAAACTTTAATAGAGAGAGGTGCATGTATGTTACAGAATACATAACAGAATGATGCAGCAAATGGACAAGATAATGAAAGAGTAGATATTTGTCATCCCTGTTGAACAGATTTGCTCTATCAATGAGATATACATTTTCTAAAGAATGCAAGGAATGAATCCATTAGCATCAAATATAAGTGGTAAGGAAAAGTCACTAATAGACAAATGGACTGTTTCTTATAAATAAATATCAGGAAAAGCAAAAAGGCAAAAAAGGCCTATACTTTCTTGCACAGGAATTATGAACATTAACATCCAAGAGAAATACTCATTTTATAATGGTAAGTTTTACTATTCTTGAATAGCCTTGCTTGCAAGAAAGTTTTTTTTAAAAATATACTTGGGGCACCTGGGTGGCTCAGTGGGTTAAAGCCTCTGCCTTCAGCTCAGGTCATGATCCCAGGGTCCTGGGATGGAGCCCTGCATCAGGCTCTCTGATCAGAGGGAAGCCTGCTTCCCCCTATCTCTCTCTGCCTGCCTCTCTGCCTACTTGTGATCTCTGTCTGTCAAATAAATAAATAAAAATCTTTAAATATATATATATATATATATATATATATATACTTAATGTTGAATAATGTGAAATTTTTCTATTTCCAAAATAAGTGCTTTATAAGTAAAAATATTGTAAAGCTTAAAGAAAAAAAAATCCTTTTAAAAGAAAAGGTAAATATAGGAGAAAATGATATTAATAATACATATTCTCTATTGAGTAAAATGACAATATTAACACAAATGAAAAATATCTCCCATGATTGCTATTAAAAGGTGTAACAGAAATATATATATATATATATATTTTTTTTTTTTGTAACAGAATTTTTAAGAATCTATTGAGAGGAGTGGGAAATGGGATGTATCTAATTCACATAGAAACAATTGTAAGAAATTTCCTTTAGATAATTTTCAAATGGGATGAGATGGAAGGTAGGAGCTAAGCTTCAATTTCCTCTTCTGACAAATTTCCATATAACTAGGAAGCTATTGAAGGAGCACCTCTAACCACTTTTTACATAGCACTCCACCACTGTGCATTGAAAAGATGCATATAATTTTAACTATTTTCACTCTCCTACACAATGGTTTTCCAAAGCATCACTGATAGTAGGACTCTGGATTTTTCTTAACTGTACCCAAAAAGAATCCAAAAGGAATGTGTATTGATATCATTTGATACTGAAGACAGTACTAGTAGAGAGTTAGAAAGCTTGATACATATAACAATGCTACAGAAATGTAGCTTACCAGAAAAAAAGAAAGAAACTGAATTGACAGGTAGCAATTTGCTTTGCCTTTCCATGATTCTGCTCCATCTTTCTTTTCTCATCTAATATGAAACATTAGTGGCTATGAATATTAATGAAACTTCAAACAAAATATTTGAGAGTAGGATTTGGGGAAAAATTAAACATACTGACCATGAGAGAAATTAAGACTTAATGGCCTGTCACAGGACAAATCACAAGGAGTACATAGAAAACAAAACAAAGAACAACAGAGCACAGGTAAGAAGAGTCTTTTTATAACATAAGAACATCTTACTATTTAAGCAATTGATACTTTTTAAAAAAATGTGTATTTTATGACTTGTGATTTCTAGGAAAAATAAGTAAATTGTGTTCCAAAAACAATTAAAGAAAATATGCACTTCGTGATATGAGTTTTTAAAGATAAGATGATAAGACAGCACACTCAATTGAAGTAAGACGGATATTTAGTAAATAGGAAAGAAAGGTGTCAGGGTTATCAGATAAGGAAATTTAAAATACAAAAAATTTAAGTCTGCATTGGATATAAAAAGTCCATAAACAAAATGGCAATGATTGAATTTGCGATATAAGAAAAAAAAAATATCCCAGGTTAAGTGGAAAAGAAATAAAATTACTAAGGAGAAAAGGAATTTATGGTTATGGAACACACACAGCATCACCAACATGAATGCAAACTAATGGGAAAGGGAACAATTTTTTAAAAAATTCTCAATACATAAAAACTTTCCTAAGTAAAGGAAAGACCTAGTTGAGTTTGTTAAAATGAATCTCCAAGTATTAAGTTAAAGAAAAGTAGCCATCAGATTGTACCCTGGTAAGCATTTTCTTGAATTTCTTTATTTTTTTAAAGCATACATTTCAAAAAGCATACATTTTGAAATGTTTTAAAATATTTTATTTATTTGACAGATTGAGAGAGAAAGAGAATACAAGCAGGGAGAGTGGCAGGCAGAGGGAGAGGGAGAAGCAGGCCCCCCACTGAGCAGGGAACCTGATGTGGGGCTGGATCCCAGGATCCTGGGATCATGACCTGAGTTGAAGGCAGGTGCTTGCTTAATCGACTGAACCACCCAGGTGACCATCATTTTGAATTTCAAAATGTATGTTTCAGTTATTAAGCCGTCCTCACATTCTTTCACATCATCTCTTCTATACTGTACTTTTTGAAGTTGGGCCTGCAATTCTGCAAACCATTTTTCTGATTTGCCACCTGGTTCCATTTTTGGCAGTAATGCATGCAAGAAAGAAATGAAAAGACTAGGGGCTAGGTCTCCCTTAGGAGAAGGGTCTTGCTCCTTTTTGTTTTTTTCATGTTCCTATGAGTATCACCCCACCCTTTCTTTTTGTATCCACTTCGCGGTTTTTTTTTTTTTTTTTTTAAAGATTTTATTTATTTATTTGACAGAGAGAGATCACAAGTAGATAGAGAGGCAGGCAGAGAGAGAGAGAGAAGCAGGCTCCCCGCTGAGCAGAGAGCCCGATGCGGGGCTCAATCCCAGGACCCTGAGATCATGACCCGAGCCGAAGGCAGTGACTTAACCCACTGAGCCACCCAGGCGCCCCCACTTGGCGGTTTTTAATATTTACAAAAATAAACCTTATTGAAACCACTCAGTTGGCATTGAGATCATCCATTTGGCAGTTTTTCTTTGTCTGAGATACTGTTCCTACTAATCCTACATCATAAATGTATCAACTAAAGGAAATAACTCCAACCCCAAGTACTGAGGAACAAAAAAAGAATAGATTATAATAATTAAGATTTTGAAGTTTGGAGGAGGAACTTATGTTGTTGAAGCCCATACATTTGCTACTGGGTTACTGTCTGTGACATGAAAGAGGGACCCTTACACTGGGACTCTGAGGTCTCGGGAGAAGGGGCCAGTGTGCTGGTGCTGATGGTTCTGAGAGGTCTCAATAAAACTGCCAAAATGGATGGTTTCAATGCCTAATGCAAATTCAAAGGGACTGAGGAGGTAGAACTTGCAGTATTTGAGGCTGAAGCAAAGAGGAAAGAAAAAAGTAGAGTAGGCAGGGGCAACATCCAGTGGATCTCTTTCGGTGAAGATAGGCTCTCTATTTGGTTTGCAAAGAGAAGACCTTGAAGAGAAATTACCTTTGATCTGTATTTGTAAAACAGTTGTTCTGACTGCTTTAGCAAATGGATGGTAAGAGAAAGAGAAGTAGGGAAACCAGAGTGGAAACATTGGCAGCTGTTCAGGACCCATATGTTACTAACTTTGTTTAGGGGAGGAGGTTCTCATGGGAGTAAGATGGAGTGTATTTTGTCATCCCTATAGGATATGAGGCAACGTCTGTTTGTCATACTGGAATAGAGACAGAACTGGCATCTAGTGGCTAGAAGCCCAGAATTCTGCTGAACATCCTGCCGTGCACAGGACAGAGCCTCACCTCCAGTAAAGGATTATCTGGCTCCAAATTTCAACAGTATTGAAATGAAAAATTCTTGATTTAGAATGATAGGAATGGAAATGGTGGAAAGTGGACACACTAGTATAATCACACAAAAAATACATACTAGGCACCAAACATTTAGAAGCATTTTGAAAGCCCCTCAGGTAATTTTACCATAAAGTATGTAAATATGCAGATCTCTAGTGGAAATAATTTTCATGAAATATATTCGATGCTGCTTTAACTGGCAATTAATGGAAAGTTTTAGTTTCTATTTTATATGGTAAGACAACCGGAAAAATATGCAGTCTTGATTCGTCAATTATCCATGAAGACTGAATTAAAGAAAAAAATAGCAATCTTAAAATATTTAGAGGTTTTTATTGTGTCAGCTTACTAAAAGTTATTTTAAAAAGGATACTTACTCAAAAAAAGGATACTTACTCAGATAAAAGAAGAAAAATCTACTCACTTGCCATTCAGTGCTGCCACACCAACTGTGCTTCGGGCAATGGACATACTGGCTACAAATGTCCATTGCTGACTCTGGGGGTCCCACCTCTCCACTGTATTCAGATAACTCCAGCCATCATGGCCTCCCACAGCATAAATAGGACCTTCAAGGACTGTTACACCTAAAACAGGAGAAATGGAAACTGAATGGATTGATCGTTTCTCAGTGAGATTTAAGATTAATAACGAAAACTGTGATGCAATTCAGAGTAAGCTCTAGCCATCACCCAAAAGCAGTGGGATAGAAACTTCTACTATTAATCATACCATTTGTTAACGTGACAAAAATTTAGAACCAAAAATTAATATGATCTAGATGCGTTATAAAAGAAAATGAATTTCCTTATTTATGTCTCTAAGAAGAAGCAAATTCTAAAAATCAGAGATGACACATCTGTGCCTCTACTTTTGAAGAGCATTTCTACACTGCAGCTTAACGTAGTTTATTACTTTAAGCAATGTTCCATTAAAGCAATGTAATATTATCAATTTGAAATTCAGGGTAGGATTTTCTGTATTTTGGCTTCTTAGTAACTTCATGATAAAGTTAACTAAAGGTTATGATGCATTTCATATTATAAACTGAGATCACTAAACATAGGTAATTAAATTAATATCGCATCATCAATAGAAGCAGATTATACACACACACACACACACACATACACACACACATATGTATTGCTTTTCCAGTATAACCACTTCTTTACAGATGAATTTTCTTAAATGCTAACATTTGCTAAATATTTAAATATCATGTTAATATTGGCTGAAATGATTTCATTATATAGAGAGAAATTCTGATGAAATTTCCTCCCAAGTTCAAAGTCTGATTGTCAATGGCTTTGAAGAGTCTGTGATTTTACCTTACTTGCCAGCTGAAGAGTTAGACTGCCATAAATTTATGGATATTGGTAGAAAACATGAGACTCTGGGTCAGAGGGGAAAGGTAGTTCATTACTTGTACCACCTGCAATAGTATCACTTTTTTTTTTTTGTTTGCTCTTCAAGCCCTGGTTCCAATAGGGTGACCCAACGAGGATGACCAAAATGACCCTAACATCTCCCTCAGCTTGACCAAAATTTAGACAGGATTCTTCTTGCTTCTAGGGCTCTGACCTCATTTTCCTTAGAGCATTTATTTTAGAAAATGTGTAATTGTACATTATTTCTCTGTCCTTTCTAGATGGACATCTTTTTAAAATGTCTCTTACTCATGTTACAAACCAAGACTTTTTTCTCAAGGACCTGGGAATTATTTCTTTGAAATGTAAGCATCAAGAAAGATATTCAGAGCCTAACTTCAGTTGGTACCTTGCTTCAGGTTGTAAAACTTGTCATGAAGATGGAAAATTTGCCTTACCTTTGGATAAGTCCAATTAGCAAACACAGATTGCCTATGATCCCCTGTGCCTACCAGAGCTCTTAAAAAAAAAAAAACAAAAACAACAACAACAAAAAAACCAACCAAACAAAAAACTCCTGTTTTGTTTTGATGAGGTTGAGTTTAGCCTCAATTCTGGCCTCTCTTCCATGTTGCAATAGCCTTGAATAAAGTCTTCCTGGCTTGTTAAATTTGTCTAATGCATTTTTGCCTTGACAAGGGTCAGTTGGAACTTGAACATGCAGTGAATTGTATTACGAGAAAGGAAATAATTTTCAATGAGCAATAAACCTACATGCCTATTACTACAGAAGGAGACATTATCTTCACACCTTTAAGCATGCCTGCCTTTCATTTAGGAAAGAGGAACTCTGTCTATCATATTAACATCTTTTGGGCAGTTGGTGCCTTGCTTGAAAGTTGTGCAAAAATGTTAGAGACCCATGGAGAATTGTCTTTCAACACAAACCTGAAAATAAATGACCCTGTGTTCATTCATCCATTTACTCATTCTTTTGAATGTCTGTCATGTGTCAGGAATTGTTCTTAGTACAACACAGGGCCAAGAACACAGAGGTTAACAAGGGAAACAAAGTCCATTCCTGTGCTGAGTTCATATGTACTAGTCAATGAATACTTAACTAAAATGGAATAAGTACATTATTCACAGTAAGCAAGTCCTTCACACATATTTTATAATTTAATACAGAATACTATATTAAAATATCAAATTGCTCACATACATATATTTAACTTAGGGGTGCTATTGTACACACACCAATAAATAGATATCCATGTGAAGTATAGGGTTCTGACTTAGTGATTGACAAAAAAATCGAAGGGCATAGACTTTGGATGTTGATCTTTCTCTAGACAGCTCAAAGTAAGAGATAGGACTCAGAAAGGATGAATAAGTGTTAAATATTTGGGGGCAATTTCCAAAGGATATGTATATATCTTATGGGCTTTTTGTAGACATATGTACAATCATTCACTTGTCTCAATAATAATTAATTATATCAAGATAAACTTTAAACATCAATAAAGTTTTTAAAGATATATCCATCAGAAAGGGCCAGGTCATCATCACAAATCTAATGAATTTGGATTTTATTCTAAGGACAAAGGGAAATCACTGAAGTGTTTATCCGTGAGGTATATGATCACCATGATACTTATTTTGGTTGTATTCTAGGAAATGAATTGGAGTCAGTTTAGGTGGCAATAGAGAGATGATTAGGAGGAAATTGCAGTTATCCAAAAAGGAGAAGATGATGGCTTTAACTAGTAGGTTAAAGAGTAAATACAGAGAAGTAGAAATATTTGAGATTTATTATGGCTCTGGAGATTTGTTGCTAGAACATGCTAATGGATTGGATCTGAGTATATGAATAAAAAGGACAATTCATAGATAGATAAATTGATTGAAAAATTTGAGAACTATATTTTGATGATACCATGTTGAGGGGACTATCAGACATCTAAGTGGAGATTTAAAAAGGCTGCTTAATATACATGTCAAAAGTTCAACTCAGTTCAAGTATACATGTCTAACTTTTAGACATACCAGGAATGACATGGCTTTTAAAGGCATAGAATCAGATAAGGTCAGTTAAGAAAATAGTATTAAGAGAGAAGGTAACAGAGACCAGAATCTAGCCCTGAGAGGCTTCAATATCAATTAAAAGAAAAGAGGATGAAAGAGAGAAGAAATGACCAGACAGGTGGAAGGAAAGTCAGAAACTTTCAGTATCTGAAAACTAAGAGTGGAGAATATTTATAGGGAGGATGGGGTAATCATCCACTTGCATATTTCTGACCAAATGCAAATTTCTATTGGATTTGGAAAGATGGAGGTTATTGTTCACTTTCAGAATAGGTTCTGGAGTATTACAAGTTGTAATATAATCTGATAACTACTTAATGAAATAGCCTATAAAACTCATTGATCTATGACTTGTTTTTTTAACTATTTGAGATTATTTGACTTTATGAACATGTTTCAGTCCTACAGGGTAACATATATAAGATGCCACAGATTTATGAACTCTGGATGCCTTACAATGTAATTTGCATATTTTTTGCAGCTGTGATGAAGAGTAAACCAGGATAATTTCAAAATTGAGGTGATACATTCAATTTCTTCCTTATGTTTGCCAAAAATATCTTACAGATTCAGTAAAACAAGATTAATAGTGTAAAAATATTTTTCTGTGCTTTGTTCAGTAAAACTATTAAGCCTGCACTAAAAAAATTGTAATTTAATTGAAATATTTTTTGAACGACTCAAGCTTTGTAATTGCATGGTTACTTCTGATAAAGGATTTCAAAATGTCTTCTTAATGCTTTATATTACCAAATTGTACTTTTTCAAAATGCATAATTATTTACATATTTTAAGCTATAGGTATTGCACATATTATTCTCCTTAAGACTTCTGCTGTAAAATATTTATTAAAATTCTCCAATATATGGTTACTTGGGTGGCTCAATCAATTAAGCATTTAACTCTTGATTTTGTCTCAGGTCATGATCAAGGGTCTAGGATACAGCCTGGAATCTCAGTGCTCAGTGCGAAGTCTCCTTGTCCTTCTCCTTCTGCCCCTTGCCCCATTCAAAATCACTCTCTCTCTCTCTCTAAAAATAAATAAACGAGTATTTTAAGAATAAAATAAAAGCAAAATTTAATTTTACTCACATAATTTATCTCAAAATATTTATTTTACTATTTCTATATCAATACAACCAGACGCTTAATTTGTTCTCCTGAAAAAGAAATTATTACTCTTCTCTACACCTATTAATATCATCCATTTAAAATATTGTTAAATTTATCCAAAGCTCTAAACTTTTCCAAATTAAAGACATCACATTTTAATTAAAAATTGTGATAACATAAAGCCAGTTCTTAATATTGCTTTATTGTTGCATTTTTACCATTCATTACATACCTGGAAAAGCATTCGCTTGTTAAAGATGAGATTTCCTTTTGTCTATGTAGAGAATATTTATTTTAAGTGAATAGTAATACATTTAAATTTCTTTTGATGTAATAATTGTGTCAAATAAATTACTAAAATATTACTAATTATTATTTATTTTAATCTTTTCTAAACTGTTTTTAAAAATCACCATCAAGGATGTAGTATCACCTAGTAAATACTTATAACTAACGATTAGGGTGATTTAATTCTAGTATTATCAAATAGTTTTACTTCAGAAACAATGAATCCTTTAATAATAGTTCATTTAGGGATTTTTGTTCTGTGCAAAAAATTAAATGAAAACAACATACATAACTGGAAATGGAGAAATAGAGAAATAAAATTATAAATATTTTATATACATTACAAAAATTTCCCAGTGATATTAAATATAAATGCAAATATATATGTACGTATATGTGTGCTATATGTATGTGTGTGTATATATATAGTTTTGTGAGAATTTACCCAATATTACATATGCATATAATATAATATAAAGTATATACAAATGCTTTCTTATATAATTATGATGTAAAATACTAACAGGCTAATAGATATATGATTTTTAAATGTTGATCATAGGCAGGACAAAATGGACTATGTTGCATAGGGATATTTTTCATGCAATCCTACGAAATCACATAGGCTTAAGATACATTTTAATTTTTCCTTGATCTGCCAAGAAAACACACTTTGTCCTGGTGTATTGTATCCATTCTTTCCTTAACTGAGACTGTGATTGTCAGTCTTGGCCGCCCATTGAAATCATCTGGGAACCTTTGAAAAAATACTAATGTCTGAATTAGAGAGATTCTTATATGATTGGGCTGAGAGGATGCCTAACCACAGAGACATTTCAAAATTTTGTAGGGTGAGAACTTGACTGAATCCTCAGTTAAGATGGATAATGACTGTCACAGTATAAGATGACATTAGAACCAGAACCATTAGGCAGAAGGTCTCCAACCAGTAATCTGCCTACCTTACAAGTTGCTAGCATCTTTCATTCATGTTGTGTGGTGTGCGTGTGTGTTGGGGGTGAGGGGGTCATACAGGATCAAGGTTGTCATGGAAGTTTAGTAGTCGGCCAACATCCAATTTTACTATTATACTATTTTCATTTCTTGGATTCTTTCATCATTCATCCATTTTTCCAATATTTATGGTATAACTCCTACCAGTTCATTTCCTCACAGAGTGCACAGTGGTGGGGGGGAGGGGATGGGAAGGGGAGAGGTGTAAATCAATGAAGCCTGCAAACAGGTGCTACTTTAGTGCCTGTCCATAGGATGAAAGGAATGCTTCTTTTCCACAGTGAAAAAGTGATGACTGACCTAAAACCCGGTGAAATATTAGGATTCATTTGGGGGTTAAGGAATTTTAGGCAAAAGGAACATTGGTATGCAGGCGTTGGTAGTAGAAAAGAATATGTCTGAAGAGCTGCAAGAGGGCCTGTGTAGCAAGAAAACTGGAGAGTTAAGGGACAGGCAATGTGGTGTACTGTAAGCCTGAAGAGTTAAAGTACCACACAATGTGGGGCCTTATGCACCAATAAGAATCCTTTTTTTTTTTTTTATCCTAAGAGCAATGTGAAACTACTGAATTTTTTAAAGCAGAGACGTGATGAAACTGCAATTATGTTTCAAAAAATTCCCTGTGAGATATGGTGTGGAAAAATGAGCATGGATGAGTCCACAATAGTGTATGTGACAGATGAGAGTCTTAAACTGATGTGGTAGGAGTTAATAGAAGAAAAAATAAGGGGTGCCTGGATGGCTCAGTGGGTTGAAGCCTCTGCCTTCGGCTCAGGTCATGATCCCGGGCTCCTGGGATAGAACCCCATGTCGGGCTCTCTGCTCTGCAGGGAGCCTGCTTCCTCCTCTCTCTCTCTGCCTGCCTCTCTGCCTACTTGTGATCTCTGTCTATAAAATAAATAAATAAAATCTTTAAAAAAAAATAAAAAATGAAAGACTCAGGAAATATTTTCAAATAAAGATGTATTGATTGGATCCTTTTCTTAATATCACTTCTTCATCCATTCCATCAACACATTCATGCTGTCTGTTCGGGGTGGGGGAGAAAGAAAGAAAGAAAAATAAAAAGAAAATAAAGAAAAGAAATGAAATGAAAATACATCCAGGCCATTGATTTAGAAATGTTACTTAGCCTCTCGTACCTCAGTTTCCTGATTTGTACAATGTGATGGTACATCACATCACATTGGTATGTGATGGTACCTAACTCGCAGGGTTGCTTCAAGGACTAAATGGAATAATACATGCAAAGCACTTAGAAAAGTATATGGCAAATATTTAGCCTTATGTAAGTATTCAGTGTGATGAAGATTATTGTAGCAATGTATCAAGACCCTAAGTCTTCTCATCAAATTTTAGTCTATAATATCACGGTAGGGATATGGAAAAGACTTATGAAGAAATCAATTAAAGATTTAAATACACTCCACTATCCTGTCTTGTTTCCATTACTGAAAGCTCCATCTATGTTTGTTTCCTTGTAGGCCTTTTAAAATACTTGATTGAAAACCTTTCACAAAAAGTGCCCTCTCTAAATATTTTGCTCAATGAATATATGTTTATTCTTATGAAAATCATTGGGATGATTTCATGTAATACTTAGTTATTGTCTAAAGTAGGAATGTCATACACATCCAAAAATAGGCAATCACAATAGATTTTGAAGTGCTATCCGTCTAAATGCCAACTTCCCTTGTAGTGAGGCACTGTTGGCTTTTAAGGCAAAAATTACAATTGAGGTAATACAGAAAAGTGTCATAGAGGCAGTGGGCTGTAATTGGGTGATTAGAGAAGATATCACAGATGAGGCAAGTGAGCTGTGGTTTAAAGGTTGGCTATAATTTTCACAAACACAGATGCAAGACATTGTAAGAGAAGGGAGTTACTTGAGCATAACACAGACGTAAAAAGCAGGCTCTGAATGGCAACTTTAATCAGTTGTTAAGCCAACCATAAAAGTGTGCCCACCTATAATTGACGATTGACTGCATCCACAGAGGCCACACTTCTTTCCAACCACTCCCAGACAGTGATTGTGCATGGTGAAGGTGCTAACATGGGCCCATTCCCGCAATACATGGGGCTGTCTGTATTAAAGATTTGCCTGTGGGAGTCCCTCTGGGGCTGGCCAAACTGTTTTTGGAATAGGGTTGCAGTCTGAGGCTTTTTCTACCCAATCCCAATACTCCTTCCTCCCCTTTTTCCTTCACAGAAGATAGGTCAAGCATGATGGTCTGAAATTTGTTTCACCCTCTGGATTTTTCAAGGCTATTTTCTCCAATAAACTTCTTGAACAGCCAACCCCATGCATTATTGACATCTTTTGCTTAGTGAACCCAAACTAATACTGTTGTTAAAAGAAAAAGGTTGTAGATAGAGTTGAAAAAAATGTCGGGTGGGGGGAAAGCAAGATATAGAAGGCAGTTTAAAAAGTATTGATTTTATGTGAGACTCTGAGGAGGGCTTTTATACAGAAGAGTGACATTATTAGAATTGTATTCTAGTTAGATTACTCTAACCCCAGTTTTTAGATCATTGTAGGGACTATGTGCAGAGACAAGTGATAATGCCATTAAAAAAATCTTTCCCACTATCTAGATAAAGGTAAGGAAGATGCCAATGTGTAAATATGACCATTGATACAAAACCAAAGAGATGGGACACATTCATGGAGGAAGTATTTAAAGATCCAGATGTAGATTTTATTGGTCAGTGTGGCAGACAAATCAAGAGCCATCCATTCGGCAAATAAGAATATTTGTTGAAATTTTTCACAACAGAAACTGAGAATTTAAGATATCCTATCCGACTACTGACAAAGATATCATAAATTCAGTTGGTGATGTTAATATCTGAGCAATTGTTGGACTCAAATATTGCTCTCGACTGTATCACAGCCAGGGTCTACCGAAACACACACAATACACTTTATTGTGTATGACAATATCAGCATCTTGAGGTTTCAAGCTTACTCTCCCTAATGACGTAGAAATACTAAACAATAAATGTTCCCGGATGATACCCTTTAGCTGCTCTCCTTTAACGAATGATAGGATGATTAAAAAATAAATGAGACTCGATGTAATTTTCAGGACAACCAGTTTCTCCCAGGGTGCTTGTAACTATTCTCAAAGATATACAATTACACAGAGGATGTTAGTAATGAACATAAAAACAAATATGTGTAATCCAAATTACATAAAATGCCAATATACTTCTTTCCTCATTTGTTTATAATTTGACAAGGGACAGGGACATACCCAGGCTTAATATACAGGCTTAACCTAACACTTGCTTGGTTATGTGTTAACACCTAACACATATTTAAAGTTCAAAACATTTTGGCAAATGAACAAATTCACGAATTTGGTGTACTATGAAAATTTCCACTGTTGTCTAGTTTCTGAATGTTAATGTCTTGCATTCCCAAATGGATTGTAAACTCTGAAACAACAGGGTCTGTGTTTTATACATGTACTCCCCAGAGCACCTAATATAACACTGCCAGTGTGCACCAGCAGCCTCTCATATTGCAGTCTTGTCTTCTTCACAGTGCCCCCTGAAAAATCATGCTAACACAAACATGCTCAGGCACTTTCTTGCTAATACACTTGTCTTATAGACTCTGCTGTTGCACAGTGACTCTCCATAACCCGGCCTCATTCCACCAGTCCAGGCTTAATTTCATTGCATTTTCAAATCCCTTATCATTTGATGTATTATCATTACCCATATGTTTCCTGAACTTTAACATTCTGTACCTCACCTCGTTGGATGAAATTCTGTTCCTTTCAGATCTAATGCAAATAGGAAGCGTTCTGTAAGATTTCCCATGTTTTTAGTAAGATTCTGTCCCTCCTTTGCCCATGATTCTGCTAAACTTTATTTAAATCCTCGTACTGAGACACCATATGTATACTAAATATCTTATAAATACATAGTATCCAGATTACTTATGAAGTACCATTATATGCATTTCCTATTTTAATTATATTCTGCTATTATATACTTAAAATATGATGGATACCAATTAGTAAAGATGTTCCTTTAACATAATTGTAATACTTTTCTATATTTGTATTGATTTGAAGAGTAATGTAAAAGAACAGCACTGTAGAAGTAATTAATTTCCTAAATCATTTCATGCAGTTCTTTCATTGGGATTATCTTGTCTCACTTTTATGTATAGTCTATTGATTATACCTTATTGATTATATTTCAATAACTGCTAAATTAAATAAAGTTGGGGAAATGACTCTGCTTTCATGTTAAATGACAATGAAGCATGTTGGTAGAAGAAAGATCATACATTTTGAAGGTTGTTTGTATTAAGCTTAATCATTTATTAGCTCTGTGATTTTGTGAAAATCCTTTAACCTCTTTGATTCTCACTTTGTTAATCTTTAAATTAGGGATATGAGCTCTTCTCTTTGGATTGTTCTAAGCAATAATTTACATTTTATTGTAAATCTCATAATATATATGGCAAACATTTCAGAGCTGAGTTAATATTTTTGTATTTTGTACCTGTGCTTTAAATGTTGAAGTCTACTGTCAAAGTGATATTCCTGGTAGAGAATATCAATGCTCAGGGGATTCTAGGTATAGTATGGAAGTATAAAAAACAAATCAAGGCGAACTATTTCACCAATGCTAGTCTAAATATATTTGCATCTAAGTCAAGCCTTATTTGGAAGTTAATTTTGTAAAGGGAAATGTTTTTGGACTATGGTTACTTAACAAAATTCTTTTTTTTAATTCCAACTCTAAGTTTTTGCTTCTGGGAGGTAAATAGGTGAGGAGATGCTCAGGCTACTGGGTAGAAGTAAGGCTGTAAGATTGTTGGGCTTCCACAATGTGAGCTGGATAAGTTTCTGGGAGACACACTAGAGTCCACTGGTAAGAATCATCAAAGAGCAAACCCAGCAAAAAAGTTGGCATCATAGACATTGATCCCTAAAGAGAAGGCTTATTTTTATTCATTATTTTAAGTGGCTTTTTGGATTTCCTTGACTTTGGCTTCCTAAGAAGCCAAAAATGTGTAGAACCCTTCTGAGGTTGGGACAGTATGAAGACTGCAGAACAGGGACCCTCTGCCTGTCCAGAAGCCATAACAGAGTACTGATGGTTTCACTGCTTCTTCACAACAGACCCCATGAGGTTTGAGTGCAAATTGCCTTTCTCACCGTCTGTAAGAATTCCATCAATTAGGGCACTCCAGTCACCTAAACCTGAGACACAATGAACTTATAAACAGTAGTTCTTAGATTAATCAAGGAAAAGTTAAAATATATATATAAATATATATTTAAAAGATACATAATATATTGAAATTATAATTATATATTAATATATATTTATATATAATATATATTTTCTATCTATCTATCTACATATATATTTGCATGAGCTCTACCTAGAAGGGTTGTGGTTAAAATTTGCTTGAGTTGGGGCCCAGCATCCATAATTTAAAAGCTGCCAAGATAATTTGAATATGTAGCCAACACTGAGAATTGTTGCCACAGGGAAAAAAGACATCAACTTTGGCCCAACTGTCAGAGAGGAAAACTAGAATAATCTATAAACCTTCTCATCTAAGTAGCATTGCAGAAGAACTGCCAATTTGTTTAAAAGAAAGGAAATTCTAAGAGAATTCATTTGCAACCACGAAAGAAAATTAATGGTGATTTCTAAACCTGAGGGTTTTGAAGGGTCAGGGGTGGGAGGTTGGGGCAACTTGAGGGTTTTGAAGGGTCAGGGGTGGGAGGTTGGGGTGACAGGTGGTGGGTAATGGGGAGGGCACGTTTTGCATGGAGCACTGGGTGTTGTGCAAAATGAATACTGTTACGCTGAAAAAATAAATAAAATGGAAAAAAAATAAAATAAAAAAGTGTTTTAAAATATATATGCTATATATATATGTATGTATATAATATATATATTTAAAATATACTATTTTCTATTAAACAGTTATGAAAATATATTTGGACAGAATGATATTGAGATCCAAATGAGTGGCCTTGAGAAATAATGAAGAAGAAATAGCTTAAGGCATAGAACAAAGATATAAATAAATGGGGACCTGAAACAAAATAGACTAGAAAAAAAATTCCAGGAGGATAAATATGTGAATAATAGCAGTTCCTGGAAATAAAAGGGGACATGTAAGTGTTATAATTTTGCATATGCTCGAAGAAAAATTTTCAGAACTGAAGAAAAATCTTGATATATAGATTGAAACATCCTTGAGTTCCAGATAGGATTAATGAGAAAACAAAAACTCACACTTGGACATATATTTGTCAAATTCCTGAGCTTCTAATATTTTATTTTGTTGGAGTTGGGGGAGGAATTAGAGGAGTAGTAGAGTATTTTATTTAGAAAAATTGTCTTGCTAAAAAATATTTGATCTAAAATATGGGAGTCAAATACTTCTGATTAAAAGAGCATTTAATAATACATTAAAACCCCCAATTAACAAGAGTAGAGAATGAAATAAATAGCATCTTCTAAATCAATGGAAATACAGGAAGGGTAAGAGGAAACATAATAAGACAAGAAGAAGAAGGAGGAGGCTGAGAGGGGGAGGAGGGGAAGGAGAAGGAAGGTCAGTCTTAGCCTTGATCTTAGCCTCGATACCAACCATGAAAGAACTTGTTTTTTGAAATAAAATACAATTATGAAATAAAATTAAATTTTGAAATAAAAAAGATTTTCAGATTAGGCTAACAAAAATCAGTCACATGATATTTCCAATAAGCACATATATAAAGTGATGAAAATGGAAAACAAATTGATTAGTAAAAAAATAATAAAAAAAGAAAGAATGGGCAACTGTGAACAAAAATTTGTATTAACATTAATTTCACACAAGGATACATGGGGACATATGATATGGCTAAATTTATATACAACTTACACAGAATTGATTGTAAAGTTCCCACAAGAAAAACCCTTTTGGATCAAAAGACATAGCTAAATTCATAATGTAAAATCTATTAGTATTGACAGAAATGATAAAAATACAATTACAGTGTGAGATTTAAATATATATCTCTTAGTCTTAGAAGAATATAGTAAAAAATGCAACAATGTTTGAAGAATTGAACAATAGATTAACTTGGTCTAGTTGATTAGTATAAAGCATAGCTTATTTAAGTGGAAAATATACAACTTTCAGAGATAAAAAGTAAAATTTAATATATTTTCAAATTAAAAAGCAAAACAAACAGATTCCACTAGGGGGATACCATTAATAAAAAGAAAATAGTTGGAATTAATGAAAGAGAAAACAAACCAACGTTATGTATTATAGTTAGGCTCCAATGCTTTATCTTTGATCAGATTGCTCAAATATTTTGATATTTGTATATCTGATTTTAATAACTGGGATAGCAAAAATTACCTAGATTAGGCATGAGGAAGAAGACATTATCACAGATGCATTCATAACCCCCAATAGGATTGATATTTGGAGATGAAGACTTTGGGAGATGATCAGAGTAAGATGCTGTCATGAGGGTGAAGTGGTTACGATGAGACTGGTGACTTTCAAGAGAAAGGAGAGAAGAGCTGTCTCTAAGTCACGGGGAGACAACAGCAAGAAGGCAGCCATCTGCAAGCCAGGAGGACGGCCCGCCGGCACTCGAACCCGACTATGCAGGCACGCTCACCTCAGACTCCCAATTTCTCAAATTGTGAGAAATACATTTCTGTTTTTCTTTTCTTTTCTTTTTTTTTTTTAAGATTTATTTATTTGTTTATTTGACAGAGATCACAAGTAGGCAGAGAAGCAGGCAGAGAGAGATGAGGAAGCAGGCTCCCTGCGGAGCAGAGAGCCCTATTCAGGGCTCAATCCCAGGACCCTGAGATCATGACCCAAGCCAAAGGCAGAGGTTTTAACCCACTGAGCCACCCAGGTGCCCCACATTTCTGTTTTTCAGGCCTTCAAGAAAATGGTATTTTGTTTTGGCAGCCTGAGCTGAGATTATATGGTGAAATTAAAGACTTAAAATTTAAATGATACACTTAGAGAAAGAGGCAGTTCTTTATGCACTGACACTTGCCCACATTAAGTGAGAAAAGAAAAGCTGCTAATCATACACTAAGTGTAAAAATCACAACTATATATATATATACACAAAATAGAATGAAAGAGTCACAAGACTTTCCCCCCATCTAAAACCCCAGAATCTTGGGCATTTTGCTTTAGCTGTTCCACCACCAAGTTTACCTTTGTCTCTTAGGGAGTTTTAAGCTGGGGCTTCAGGCCTTTTCCCTCCCTTGGACTTTGAATAGAAATTCCTTGTTGAAAAATAATCGACAGTTTACATTTATCTTGGACCTGGAGGATCTCCATCCTGTTCTTCAAAAGGAGCCTGAAGCACTTAAGCAAATCGATCCACACCTTTCCCACAAACAAGCTATCACCAAGTGATGCAGTAGTAACAATGTGAGTTTATATTAATTTTTTGAAAAATCAGCCAAACACTATTGCCATTTTGGCTATGTGCTTAAGTTGACAATTGACAACAGAAAATGTTGTTTCTCTGCTATATAACATTCATATGAAAGGGATGATGATATTATTGTCAGGTTTTTCTCTGACTTTCAGGAAAGAAACAGAAATAGAATAGGTATGCCTATATCTAGTTTTAGTTAGTTATTGCTACGTTGATTAATGACTAAATTTTTTTAAGAGGTTATTTTAGAAATGAAACCAAGTATGTTATCCATTATTTTGATTGTTTTATGTTTCAGGCTTAACCTAGAGTTATTTGTTTGAGGCAGAAACTATTCTAACTCATGTAAAATCTGGATTCTTTTCTCTTAACATGTAGATAATTTTGTGTACCAGCAGGATAGTGAGGAAAAACACGTGATACATGATTTACACTCAAATTTTACACATTTACAAATTAAAACAGTTTCAGCAACCTATCTTGCACATTTTCAAGAAATATCAATCTACACTAATGTAATTACTGTCATTAATCTTTACACTGAAGTCAATTTCACAGAATTTAATAGATTAATCATTTATATACTAACAATTTCTTTTTTTTTTAGATTTTTTTTTTTTTTAACTTGAGAGAGACAGAGAGAGAAAGCATGAGAGTGGAGTGAGAGAGAGAGGGAGAAGCAGACTCCTCGCTGAGCAGGGAGCCTGATGCAGGACTTGATCCCAGGATTCTGGGATCATGCACTCAGCTGAAAATAGAAGTTTAACCGACTGAGCCACCCAGGTGCTCCATACTAATGATTTTAATGGAGATTCGATTTATAAAATATCTTTTACATGTTCTTTCCTTTTGTTTTCTCCATAATTTAAATCTTATTCAAATCTGACATATGTTGTAGTAACTAACTGCATTTACTACCTGAGTACCTATATTCTCCAATTGACTTTTGATGCTTCCCTAAGATTGAGACTAAACTTCCAGTAGCACAGACTATTCCTGTTCAAAAGCTTCAAAGATTTTCCACTGTTGAGAAAAAAAAAAATTAAAGAGAAACTTCATCATGTGACATAACAGATTGATCAGTATCTGGCCTTCACCTTTTGTGATTGTATCTACCACCGCTTACATCCATAAGTTTTTAAATCAGTGAAACCCAATACCTGGTGTTTCATCTCTCTCTCATGTGTCTTCTCTTTCATGACATTTCCTATATTTTTATCCTATACTGCAAAAGATCTTACCCTATGGTAACATATCAGAATTCTACCCATCATTCAAATCTCTGCTCAAGTCTTCAGAGAAAAATTTTTTTCTTACCAAGCAACAAAGAATACAACCTGGTTTGATAATTTTTTTAAAAGTGAAGCTTGTATTTTTGTAGATTGTATTAAGGAAATGCAGGCTGTGTCTCCTACGAAATTTCCTTCTTTGTTAAAGTAGGTTTTGTTTTGCTTTGGATGAATTATTACACCTCAGAAAGCCCCTGCAACAATGAGTTAGGCTTAGTGGACACTCAATAAATGGGTGTGCACCAAAGGCATGGATGAAAAAGAAAGAATGAAAAAATTGATTAAGTGAACTGAAGCTCAGAATAACAAATTAATCTTCTTCATTGGTTTGAAATGCAGCATATGATGTTCCAGATTCCCTAGAAGTATGGAAAGTGTTGTGGAGTAGTTTGAAAGAAAATTAGAAGATAAAAGTACAAGAAATTTTCCTCTATGAGAAAATTATACTGATTCTTGATCATATTTAATTGTTAAGGTAGGGCATACTGTTGAATTAATATTAATTATTTAATAGATGTTCACAGAATAAATTTCCAAATTAGTAAGTAAAAGCACTACAAATAAGAAAATAGGCTCTTAAATACAGAGAACAAACTCCTGGTTGCCAAAGGGGAGATGGATTGGGGCGGGGGGGGGGACAAAATAGATAAAGGGGATTAAGAAGTATAAACTCCCAGTTATAAAACAAAAAAGACATGGAGATAAAAAATACAGCATAGAGAATATAATCAATAATACTATAATAACAGATGTGACAGATGGTGACTATATTTATTGTAGTAGTAAGTGTTGAGTAATGTATAGAATTGTCAAATCAATAGGTTCAACACCTAAAACTAATATAACATTGAATGTCAATTATACTTCAGTAAAAAAGAAATTCAGTGTCTTTTTTAATACACTGTACTTACTCTGAATAGTAAGATGAAACAATTTTAAACTGAAAAATGTTTTTCTCCATGATTTCATGGGGTAATATAACTGTTTAATTATCAGAATAAAGGAGTAATTAATTTTTGCATTGTAAACCAAAAATTAATCAAGATATCAACTTTTCCAAGTCAACATATTTTGAGTTATACTTGAATCATGGGTTTCTTTCCTGGGTTATTTTTATAGAAGTTTTTAAAAGCAAAGGATTACATAGTTTTCTTTTTTTTTTAAACTTTCTACCAGAAAAGCAGATAAAAAAAACCTGCATTAGTATCTTGGCTAAAACAAGTGTCTAAAGGTTTAAAGGAGATATTTTATCAAGTATAAGGTCAAAACTAGCATATCAGGTGATTTCCAGACATCAAACACTTCAGTGCTAAAAAACATTTTCCATCTAAGTCTTAGAGATTAATTTTTCCCACAGTTGAGCATAGTTTGTTTCTATTATACATTGACCTTCAGGTCATATAAAAGCCTCATAATTATTAGCAAGATCCTATTTATACTTTGGTTAATTATTAAGTATTTCTTGGTTTAACTGAGATATTCCTGAGTTTCTTCTAGGTTTATTGACTAAAAGGGAAAAAAAAATGTTTGAACTTCAGGCACATACAGAAACTGACCAGGTGTATGGTTCTCATCATAACAGAGAACTGACTTTTTAAAAAGTTTTTATTAATAATTTTCTGTAACCAGTGACAGTATCTTAAATTCATTTTAAAGAGTTCTTTTTTATTCAATATTTTTTCAACATTTTACTTTTTTTTTTTAAAGAAAGAGCACAAGTAGGCAGAGAGGCAGGCAGAGAGAGGAGAAAGCAGGCTCCCCGCTGAGCAGAGAGCCCAATGCGGGGCTGGATCCCAGGACCCTGAGATCATGACCCGATCCAAAGGCAGAGGCTTAACCAACTGAGCCACCCAGGCGCCCTAACATTTTACTTTCTTTAATCATATTTCTTAACCTGTTTGTATAGTAGACTACCAGTTTTGAAAAAAAAATTGCACATACATTTACATCTAAAAGTTAGATAATCGAATGTACTTTATGTTAAAAAATGTTTTGTGTATGTGTGTTTGCTTTACTTTATTTCTAATATGAGCTCTCAGTGTTTCAGGTGCTTGTGGACAGTTAAATAAAAATGAATTATGACATAGACTTATTCTAAAAGCTAAGAGACTAAATGTGTAAAAATGCATAATTAAATAATCATGGTCTACAGTCATGGGTGCTATAATGCACCCACTATATACCTGGAGCCATGAGAGAGGATAACAGCTTCGCAAAGATGAGTAAAGGAAGACTTGAACTAAGAAATGACATTAGACCAATCTGTTGAGGGATGAATAAGAATTCCTTAGTCAAGGAAGAGAGGATCAGCCTAGGTAGAGGAAACAGTTTGTGTGAAGTAGCTTTGCACAAAGTAAAGCAGGTTTTTGAGTTTCCACCTTGGTATTTCATTTAGTGAGTGTGATAAGTCTCAGGGTATGGTAGCAAAGGGTAGTAGGATTTAAAGCAGCATGAGGCAAAGGCTAAATATTGGAGAGCAGTGAATGTCATGTTAAGGAGCTTGTTCTTTCTACACAAGTGAATAAACTATCAGATTCATATTTTTTTGTTTGTTTTGGTTTTGTTTTTGGTTTGTATTTTGGGAAGTTAATGTTGGAATTAGGGAGAATTAATTGAAAGGCAGACTAAGGTAGGTATTTCTCCTACACAACAGAATGACATATGAGATCATAATCATTTTATTTATCCTAGACTAAGTTTATTTATTTATTTATTTGACAGAGAGAGAGAGAGCACATAAGCAGGTGTAGTAGCAGGTAGACGGAGAGGGAGAAGCAGGCTCCCTGATACGTAAGGAGCCTGATGCAGGACTTGATCCCGGGACCCTGGGATGAGGACCTGAGCCGGAGGCAGTCACTTAACCAACTGAGCCACCCAAGTGCCCCTAAATTTTTTATTTATATAAGTACATATGGCATAAGTAAATGTAAAGCAAGTATATAATCTTCAGGGCATTTTGGGGGAAGCTGTGATTGACTGATCTCACTGCTAGAATGTTTGGTCATCAAGACAGTGCTAATCAGTGGCACCAGATGCTTTCTGGCTCTAACCTACCTCTTCCTCTCTGCCCCATACGTCTCCACATCAGAGTTCCTGCTACTAATCAACACTGTCCGCACATTGATCTTACTCTTCTACCTCTTCTACACCGTGAAGACTCCTGTTCTGTTTGGTTATTCTAGCTTGTTCTGTGTCTCAGCTATTATTTGACATTGTGTGCTTTTAGCAACTTCCTCAGATAAGATAAAACAATTTAAAAAAAGCAGACTTTTTATCTTCTATATCTTATGACAACATTTTTAATTCATTGTCTTCAAAATTGTTTTAAGCAATAAGAATCCACTGCCTCAGTTTCCTTTTTTTCAAGTTTTATTTATTTATTTGTCAGAGAGAGATTGAGAGAGCACAAGCAGGGGAGTGGCAGGCAGAGGCAGAGGGAGAAGCAGGCCTCCCACGGAGCAGGGAGCCTGCTGATGTGGGACTTGATCCCAGGACCATGGGACCAGACTGGAGCCGAAGGCAGACACTTAACGGACTGAGCCACTGAGGCATCCCTCAATCAATTCACTTTTAATGAACCACTCACTTTACCTTTTCATCATAAATCTTTTGGGGGGGTGCAGACAGGTTTCGATGATCCCTATAACTTTCTAGATTTAAAAGCCACAGTTAGAGATGCCTTCTATAAACTTTTCCACTAACAGCCCTTGTCTATCATTGCTTGCTTACCTTGTATCGGTGATTGACCTTTGTTATTACAGATTGATGTTAGCTGCTTCTAGTCAAAACAGTTGTAAAAGTCTAAAATGAGAACCAGATATACTTTCTTTGCCAAAAGGGACCACTGGTGAAGGAATTTGGGTGCATAACTTTAGATCTCAGTGTTTCCTAAATGTTAAATTGAAGGATTATATGCTATAAAATTATTTTGAGTAGGATTCTCTTTAACAGTGATAATGCTGTGACATGTTTCTTTTATTCTTTAACCAAATGATCGCAATATGGAAACATGTGAATCAAAATGTGAAGTTACAATTTCAAGACAGCAAATTCCATTAAGCTATTTTTATGATTTGTATCCCTCTCAGTCTTGCAAAACTTATAAACAAATGTGTAAATCAGGTAAAATAACTGCATTAAGACTGGGACCCCAGGAATCCATCATTTTATTGTCCTAGATTTGGATAGTTCATAGCTGACACTAGGAAATGCTATTTTAAGAAGCAGCAGAGAAAAGTATGTTGATTTATTTACTATTCCCTATCCTGCTATACCTACACAGCTGTATTCAATTAAAAGGAAACAAATGAAAATAAACATAAGCAAAATAAACAATTGTAGAAGTTGAAAATAACTGCTCACAAGTCCCTGTAATGTCATTTCTTGTTGAATCCCTCCCCGCCCCCAAATTCTGGTTGCATACATATCATTCTATTACAAAGTCTAAGCGATTTGCCCATTGCCTGAGAGTAACTGTTTGACATGGAAGTGTTTTCTAAGCTAGAGCCTGAGCAAGACGCCTGGGTGGCTCAGTCGGTTAAGTAGCTGCCTTCGGCTCAGGTCATGGTCCCAGCGTTCTGGGATCGAGTCCCACATCCAGCTCCTTGCTCGGCAGGGAGCCTGCTTCTCCCTCTGCCTCTGCCTGCCACTGTCTGCCTGTGCTCTCTCTCTCTCTCTCTCTGACAAATAAATAAAATCTTAAAAAAAAAAAAATATCTCTTAGAGCATGGAGTTGGCTGTGAAAAGTTTTGAGTATCATTATGTCAGTAAGTCAATTGCTTCAACTCTTTGAGCTTGTTTTCCAATCTATAAAATAGTGATAATGTAGTACTTAACCTCAAGGAGCTATTGTGAGAATTAAATGGGAAATGTACTTAAAGTGCTTGGGAGGGATTTCAGCACTTAGATTTTTCTTTGTTTTTAAAAAAGTGACTTTTGGTTTAATGTGATTTTATGTACTGCTGGTCAAAAATAAGGTCAAGGTCAAATCTTTGTCTAGGAAGGAATAAAGAAATTGTCTGGGTTCACATGAGTCCAATTGCTTCTTGCACCATTTTTCTTATAATTTTCCCCCTTATTCTTCTTAATTATAAATTCTACCTATAATATTGACATTTTACACTTAGTATCTCTAATGTTTAGCAGCTATTGAGATTCAGCATCAAGTTACTGCTTGAGGATGTTGAATGATCAATATGTTTTTGTTCATACTGATTTATGGAATATGCAACTAATTTATATTTGTCATGGTTGAAAGGAAAAATAAACCTCAACATTTATTTTGATTGTGTTATCTATAATTAACATGGTCTTAATGAAATACAAATATTTAATAATAGAGATAAAATGATAGGCTGCATTTTAGGAAAAAACTAATGGGGCTATTGTTTAAATAAAAAATAAAAACCTAAAGGAAAAAAAAACCCAAATTATAGATTAAAGTGTTTGTCTTTTTATTAACAAATAGTGTTAGAATTTATACATTCAACATGAAATAATGTACTAGGAATAATTTAAAGTTTCTTTATTCATTAAAAAAATCCAGAAGTTTTAATTCCTCATTGTCTCTGTGTTAGAATATGTCAGCAACTAGAGTACAATGTGTTTCTCTCTCTCTCTCTCTTTCTCTCTCTCTCTCTCTCTTTTTTTTACTTTAGCCTCTATTGAGAGACCCATTAATTAATATCTGAATTATCCTTATGTAAAGTAGCAATTGGGAAAGTAGCTGCTCAAAGAAGAATGGTTTGTTAGCTTTTAAACCCTCTAATCAGAAGTTCAGATTCAGGTGTGGACTATTACATGACCATCATCTATTTTAATCTTATAATGATTTATTAAAATATATTTCATAGACCTTTTCTGTCCTTTGGTTAAGCTAGTAGCCTTTAAGATATGTGGGCTAAGGAGGGATATTTTATAAGCACCCTGCCCTCATATCAATAGTTTAAATGACTCAAGAATATGGTTATAAGATTATAATAGGTTGTTTAGTCACCTGGCCAAGGTCAAGGACTTTTTCAATTATAGCCAAATATAAGGATTCTATTGCCTAATTTAAACCACAATTTTAGCTGTATTTCACTATAAAATACTATCCTTTATTTAGCCTAAAATCAATTAATGAGTCTAACTTTGCTTCTTTCTGCTTCATTTGCAAATAAGTTTATATGTATCAGATTTGAACACTTTATTTTTCATTGACACAAACAGTAAGGAAGGCTGTGGGGAAAATAATTATATTCCACAACTACCTACAGCTACTGAAGGCTATGAGTATCTACCAAAGAAACTCTGATACTTGTATTTCAAAGTTAGAGTATTTTTATATGCATTTATATTATATATGTTACATACATTTACATATGTTTTATTATATATTTATTTATACACTTATATGTTTATATTACATATTATAGTTATACATATATATAAAATTAATTTGTATTTTCTCAGAGGCATTCATTATTTTGTCCCATTAGCAAGCAGACATTTTATGCAACACAGTTTTTGTATCAAGGTAAATCTACTGTTACTTTTTAAATTTGAGAGCATAATAATAAATAGCTTTCTTATAGAAAAGTTTTGAAAACTTTAATAGTGTGATGTATCTATTATAATAATGTACACATTTTATTTATAAGTGTAGTATTTTTTTATTCAAGTAACCCCAAAAAGAAATTTTCCTAGACTCAAAGATCAACAACTACTAAATAAATGGGGTTTTTGTTACCTCACTAAGCCTGAAGCAATAAGAGAGAAGGGTCATTTTTTTTAAGTTAAAAAAAATTTTTTTAAAGGGTGAGGGGCAGGGGGAGAGGGAGAGGGAGAAGCTGACTCCCCACTGAGGACAGAGCCCTCGGAAGAGCTCCATCCTAAGACCCTGAGATCATGACCTAAGCCAATGTCAGACATTTAACCAACTGAGTCACCCAGGTGCTCCGAGAGTTGGGTCATTTTTGCTCACAGTTTTCTCTCTGGCACCCCAAGAAATTCTTGGCAATAAGTATGTTGAATTAATAAAATTTAGTCTGAAATTTTCAATCTAATATAATAAAATATCAAGTTGAACATAAATTATCTGTAAATGCCTTATAAATTCACTATGTTTTAAAAAATATTTTATTTATTTATTTGATAGAGAGAGAAAGATCATAAGTAGGCAGAGAGGCAGGCAGAGGAAGAGGGGGAAGCAGGCTCCCTGCTGAGAAGATAGTCTATGTAGGACTCGATCCCAGGACTCTGGGATCATGACCTCCGCTGAAAGCTGAGGTTTAACCCACTGAGGCACCCAGGCACGCCCAGACTCACGATTAATAGCTCATTATTTTCTAAAAACATAAGTGAGGTAAATAGTTCTATTGCAAAACAGCCTTCTTAAAGGAGTCAGAGCCAGAATTCCTCTTTTTAACATGCTTGGAGTCCTTCTAATAATTAGGTCTTTCAGACTAAAGATAAGGATTAATCATAATGTATTATTTTTCATATAAATATATAAACTCACAGATATATATATATATATATATATATATATATATATATATATATTTGGTTGCAGGAAGCATTAAAATGTCTAATTCAGGGGTGCCTGGGTGCTCAGTGGGTTAAAGCCTCTGCCTTCGGCTCAGGTCATGATCTCAGGGTCCTGGGATGGAGCCCCACATTGGGAATCTGTGCTCAGCAGGGAGCCTGCTTCCTCTCTCTCTGCCTGCCTCTCTGCCTACTTATGACCTCTGCCTGTCAAGTGAATAAATAAAATCTTAAAAAAAAAAAGTCTAACTCAAAAAAGGCTTTAATGAGATTTTGACATGAGAATACAAACATATAGTTACACAAGTATATGTATAAATATATAAATACTGTGATCTATTTCCACTTCTTAAAATTTAACATATTGTGTTTTTTGTATATTACCTGTAACAGTATTAATGATTCTGCATTTTACCATCCTTTAAGAATGTTAAATAGTACAGTTTGGCAAAATAATCAAAATGATTTGTGCTTTTTTTCTTCCCTCCTCCCAAGCATAAAATGTAGTGTGAGTTAATATTTGCATTGCTCATTCCTTTTATCCCAAGTTTAAAATGCAGTGCGAATCTAACTGGTTAAACAAAGCATAAATAGCCTGTATCATTCTGTTCGATTATAATATATGAATGCTATAATATTTTCTTGCGTATTAGCTTCTTAGAACCTGTTACTTTCAGAAATCACTTTACTGAGGACCCATGAACTCTCTTCCATTGTAGCAAGAGGATTATCATTGAAGCCCCTTCTGAATTCTATTTGAACTCCTGCATTTAAAACTATTTTTTAACTGAAATGACCAGGAAATAAAAGTTGCTAAGATGTCATTTTTCATCTTTATTGTTTTTTGAGCAGAGGCTTCATGTCCTATGAAAATGTGAAATGTTTTTGGAAAAAACTTTTGTCTATATTAAATCTGATAATCTAATGCCCTTATGAGGGCAAAGAAAAAAATGCAATGCATTTTTATTTAAATCTTTTCCTGTGAGTGCTGAATGATGAAATCATTTAATGAAATTAATAGGTAAATCACTATTAAAGGCAGGAGTAGCTTCTATGCATGGCATTTCTGACACATTCAAGCTTAAGTATTTGGTGTCTTGGAATGTTTGTTACATTACACCAATGACATCTAAAGAGGCAGAGTGAAGTGACATTGTTGCCCAATTGTCATAAGAGGTACAAGTGATTCAAAAGTTGGAACGTGAAAGATTTGTATTATACCTGACTAATAAAAATAAACATTACAATGATACATAAACTATTAGTAACTTTCCGTATTGATACCTTCAACCTTATAGGGTGCACATGTAATTAAAAATACTAATTCATTCAAAAATATTGGGTTTCCTATATGCATTGGGTTGGGTGCTTGACTGCAGACCACACAAACCAAGAACAATGTCCTCTTGGGGCTTACATTCTAGTGAGGTGATCTGAATAAAGATATGAAAAAGGTTGATTTGATTTCACCTAGAAATAAAAAACATTGTCTTTATTTTCATAAGAAGATATTCTTGGGTAATTTCTATGCATTTTGTTTTTTTCTGGATGCCTAAAGCATTACAGGACAAGGGCAGGTAGCACAGTTGGCTAAAGCATCCAGCTCTTGATTCCAGATCAGCTCTGATCTCAAGGTTGTGAGATCGAGCCCTGCCTCAGACTCTGCACTCAACATGGAGTCTGCTTGAATTTCTCTCTCCTTTTCCCTCTTCTCCTTCCCCTCCAACCCTCCTCCCCACTTGCTTGCTCTCTCTGAAATAAATAAATAAATAAATTTAAGAATTATAGGACATAGAGCACTGGGTGAGGTGCATAAACAATGGATTTTGGAACACTGAAAAAAATTAAATTAAATTAAATTTTTAAAAAATAACTACAGAACAAAAGTTCATACTATTCCATTAAAAATGGCAAATAACATTTTTCTAGCATCATAACATCAGCCATGACAAAAGTATTTATAAATAGTTTATCTCATAGCAGGCGTAAGTAATTCAGGAATCTCAAGATTTATATGAACACTGGTTCTAATGTTTTAGAACCATTTTATCAAATCAGCCACTCAAATAAACCTCATAAGCATGCATATCCAAGAATTTCAGTTGGATATTTACATATTCATTTTAAATATTTTACATCTTAGTAAATGAGGGGGAGGGGGCTATGGACATTGGGGAGGGTATGTGCTATCGTGAGTGCTGTGAAGTGTGTAAACCTGGCGATTCACAGACCTGTATCCCTGGAGATAAAAATACATTATATGTTTATTAAAAAAAAAATTTGGAAGGGGAGGCAAACCATAAGAGACTATGGACTCTGAAAAACAACCTGAGGGTTTTGAAGGGGCAGGGGTGGGAGGTTGGGGGAACAGGTGGTGGGTAATGGGGAGGGCACGTTTTGCATGGAGCACTGGGTGTTGTACAAAAACAATGAATACTGTTATGCTGAAAAAATAAATAAAATGGAAAAAAAATAAATAAATGTATAATCAGAAGGTATGTCACGATGCTTATAGTTTTTCTATTATATGAAAAAAGAACCAATTTTTAAGAAAGTGAATATACTCTTGATTGTGATATAAATTTATATGGAATATAATCCCATCAGTAATCCCCATAAAAAGAAAAACACATCAAATTACATAATGTATTGAGTCTAGCAAATATGGTCTTACAGTAAATGCTTCTAACTGTGCTCACTGAGAAGGGACTTCCTATAAGCTGATGAAGCTGAAAATTCAGTGCCCCTCCCTAACCAGGCTCCTTATGGGACCCTGGAAGGGGCCCTAAGGATGTGTTCAAATGACAATTGCATTTCTCTTTTTTAAGGACAGTCTCATCATTAAGTCCCATCACACCTGGTTCTGCTCCAGGCTCATCATATTTATTGTATAAAATAAACTTGGCATATTCTAGAAATAGTAATACACAAATAATCAGGACGAAGAAGAAAATCTATGCAAAAAACAAAGCAAAAGAAAACACAAATCTCCGATGAATTCCAAACCAAGTTTTGCCACTAAGGAACTGTATGAATTTCAGCAAGCTATCTAATCTCTTTGGTCCTCCATTTTTTTATTTGTAAAATTAATATTTTGGAGTACATATCTTCTTACATCCTCTCCAAGTTTAAGTACCTGTTAGTTCACATAATTTTTCTTTCATTTGCTTTAGCATCTCATTACCACCTGCACATTGAAACCATTAGGGCTGAAGGAAATTTTCTGTTAATCACTATTTTAACATGCATCTTACACTGAGCCTTAGATTTCCATGGTCATTCAGGCTGAAAACATCAATGAAAAAAGTGGAAATGTAGACTAAAATTATCTACCCTGATAAATCTACAAAAGAAAAAGCAAAGAATAAAAGCAGTCAAAACCAGAAAGGAACCAAAGTTGTGAGCTTACTGTAGTTGATTTAATATTTTTCCTTCTCTATTAAGAGCTCTTTTTGTGGGATTCACCTGAGCAACTAGATTTGCCTCATGTTTTCTGAAAACTGAATCTCATTTGTTTTCTATTTAATATGGAAAGGATATCCCATGAATGTATAACTTTATTTTTTGAAATTTGGGTTGAATTCAAAGACATAACGACAGTTAGGGACAAGAAATTACCTCAAAATAAATATCTTGTTATTCAATTTCAAGTTTCAATTGAAATATTATCATAGAATGGAATTATAGAGGTCCTATTTTGTGTTCTCCCATATCTCTTGTACAGCAGATTAAACATGAAATAGGTCATTTGTTATATTTTAAAATATATTATTAAGATACTAAATATCATTGAAACTAATTTGTTTTCTAGTAACCATGTGATTTACTATCCAGATATTCTATGCTTTCTTTTCACTTTTGTCTTATTACAAATTTCATTTTGTTGGGGCACGTGACTGGTCAGTTGGAAGTGTGTGCAACTCTTGATCTCAAGGTCATGAGTTCAAGCCCATGTTGGGTGTAGAGATTACTTTTAAAGGCTAATCAATCAATCAATCAATCAATTAATTAAATTTTAAAAACCTTAGATTTTGCTTTGTTGACTGAAATGTATTTTTCTTCTTCACTTTGCCTATTACTCCTTTATGGTTAAGTTTAGTAATTACCTCTCTTTATATACTTTTCCTAATTATCCATTCTGCCTTAACAGAGTATGATCATAGCATTCACTTATTGTACTTAAAACACTTTATTTTTAATTTTCTGTTAACTTTTCTGGTCTTCCCCCTCATTTATAAGATCCTTGAGTAAAATATCTTATTCATTTTTTCATTCTAACATGAATATTCTAGCATGTGGAGCTATAGACTTATTGCTAGTTGAAGGATGGAATGATTGAACCAATGAACATTCTTGCACAAACCTTCCTCAGATTTAATTAGACTAATTCTTCTAGACTTATCTTTAATTTAATACCTCATCTTACTATTAAAAAATGAAGATGATTCCCAAAATTGATAAAAGAGATATATTTGGGGGCGCCTGGGTGGCTCAGTGGATTAAGCCGCTGCCTTCGGCTCAGGTCATGATCTCAGGGTCCTGGGATCGAGCCCCGCATCGGGCTCTCTGCTCCGCAGGGAGCCTGCTTCCCTTCCTCTCTCTCTGCCTGCCTCTCTGCCTACTTGTGATCTCTCTCTCTGTCAAATGAATAAATAAAATCTTAAAAAAAAAAGAGAGATATATTTGTTTAAAACGACATATGAAAGAAGATAGCAAAATAAGCAAAGAAATATAAAATAGAGCCTAGTGTCAGATTGCTACAAAACGGTATGCATATTTGTTACTTCTAGACAGCAAATTTAATTCTAGACTTTATAACATTTAACACTCAAGGTAAAATCTAGTTAGTTACATCATTTATGTTTTGGGGATAAAATCTGACCAGTTGCTCAGGAAGAGAAAATTAATAGTGTGACTCAGATCAAACAGTTAAATTTCTCAGGTTGTCTCAAAAAGAGGAAACTGTTGGTATTCAGAATCAGATCTGAGTTTCCAGGGCCAGTGTTCTAGAAGATCAGTGGGTCTTTACCATTTATCAAAGCACAGTATAGTAAAAATAATTCTGCCTAGTCAGTCCACAAATCCTTAACACCATTGCAGAATTCAGTGTTCTGTACTTTTTAGTAAATACTACATCAACTAATATAACTCTTGGCTAAGAGAAGTGAGCGTATCATGCTTAGTGAAATAAGTCAATCGGAGAAAGACAACTATCATATGATCTCCCTGATATGAGGACATGGAGAAGCAACATGGGGGGGTTAGGGGGATAGGAGAAGAATAAATGAAACAAGACGGGATTGGGAGGGAGACAAACCATAAATGACTCTTAATCTCACAAAACAAACTGGGGGTTGCTGGGGGGAGGTGGGATTGGGAGAGGGGGAGGGGGCTATGGACATTGGGGAGGGGAGGCGAACCATAAGAGACTATGGACTCTGAAAAACAACCTGAGGGTTTTTTTTTTTTTAAAAAGATTTTATTTATTTATTTGACAGAGAGAGATCACAAGTAGATAGGCAGGCAGAAAGAGAGAGAGAGAGGGAAGCAGGATCCCTGCCGAGCAGAGAGCCCGATGCGGGACTTGATCCCAGGACCCTGAGATCATGACCTGAGCCGAAGGCAGCGGCTTAACCCACTGAGCCACCCAGGCGCCCCAACCTGAGGGTTTTGAAGGGTCAGGGGTGGGAGGTTGGGGGAACAGGTGGTGGGTAATAGGGAGGGCACGTTTTGCATGGAGCACTGGGTGTTGTGCAAAAACAATGAATACTGTTATGCTGAAAAAAATAAATAAAATGGGGAAAAAAAAGTGATATCCACTAATCTCAGAGGAATATGTTGAGGACAAGTGAAACATTTTGTAATATAAAATTTTGCTTCTGGAAATGAGTAATTAAGTAAAAAATTATGACACAACAAATGGCACACATTCTCTGTGGCTGAATAAGTAAATTTTATCTGTAACTATGTGACTAGCGTGTAAAATATTGAATGCAGATATTCCTTCATTCATCTCTTTTTTTGACCCAGCATCGGAGGGAATTTTTAGCACCAAAAAGTCTTTACTAAATATTTATTTGAACAAGAACGTAACTCAGTGGAAAGACCCTAGGGAATATGTAACCTTAGAATTCAATAGGTAACAGGACCACAGAAGACTAAAAATATAATGAGGATTTTGCTGGTACTTAAAATTTATTAATCAGTATATAAAATAACATTCTGTTGAGAAGAGTCTTTAGTTTCCTGGTGTTTCTTTTCTTTTTCCTTCTTTCCTTCCTTTTTTTTTCTTTCTTTGTTGCTAGGGTTACTAATGGTGTGTCCATGATATTTCTAAGAGGAACTGATAAAACTAGAGAAATAGGTATAAAAGTCCTAAAATATTATTAGAAATTTTACGCACATGTATGTATCGATATTACATCTGCATAAATAATAAAGGTGACTTTACTATGATTTTTCTGCTACTCAGTTAAAGTTTCAAATGTAAATGGCAAAGTTATCAGTTCAAAAAACTTGTTTTAATGTCCCATATCTTATTCAGAAATTTCACTGTCTTATCAATCTGACATTCATAAGTACTGAAAATTGTGGGTCTGAATATACATTTATTTATATGTGTTTGAGTATGCATACAACAGAATACATTATCAAAAGAACTAAATATTTTGTTTGCAATCCCAACTTACACCATTATATATTTTTTTCACAATACCATTCTTTATATCTGGTGCCTAAAATTGAGTGGACACTTGAATTTTGTTTCCTTGTAAAAATTTGCAAAACTTTGAAGCGAGAATAGTTTTAAAGAAACGTAGGCCCTCCGGTCTTGTGAGAAATGCTATTTTTTAAGTAAAAGAGACATGAAGAGGACAAACATATACTGATATAATTTAAGAAACAAAGGTTGAGGGGTGCCTGGGTGGCTCAGTGGGTTAAAGCCTCTGCCTTCAGCTCAGGTCGTGATCTCAGAGTCCTGGGATAGAGCCCCGGCATCGGGCTCTCTGCTCAACAGGGAGCCTGCTTCCCCCCCAACCTTCTCTGCCTGCCTTTCTGCCTACTTGTGATCCGTGTCTGTCAATTAAATAAATAAAATCTTAAAAAAAAAAAGAAACAAAGGTTGAGCTGAAGCAAGTATTTCTTTCAAGGCAATGAGAACTGACAGCTTAAAATGACATTTTTCTAGTCTACGGGTTATATTGCAAACAAATGCAAGGTTTTATTATGCTCTTTTTTTTTTTTTCAGTCCACTCATTACTAGTTGTTATAAGCATAGTTTCCAAAAGCCAAGGGAAAAAAAAAAAAACAACTGATAATAAATGTCACTTTAGGTTCTCTTTCTTTATGAATACATTCAAATACTTAATATTTGACCTAACCTATTAACCCTAACCCAAACATGGAAAATATTCTTTAATATTTTAATTTTTAACCTCACATTCTCCCATGCATTTTATGAAACCTGATTTTTTTGTTCTCCAGGCTGAGTGTTTCTAGATGCAGATAAGCAGTTCCCTCCATCCTCCCATCCGGTCCCAGGTTAGGAGCAGATCAGCCTCATATTGCTTTAATAACTTCCCTCCTGTCAAGGATAACAAGCCAGAAGTGGAAGCGGACTTCTTTGAAGCCACAAGGAGGGTAATTCAGTGACGCATTAGGACTGCCCAAATCTTGACATTTGGGAAACAGCCCTGTGTTTGCTTTTCACAAAGAGATCATCTCATGGCCTCTTTCTTCCATGAGGCTGAGAATTCGTTGCATACAGAACCGTTTATCCCATACCTTTTCTGACAGTGAAGGAGATCTTTGAATCTTAACACTAGAACATTTGTTCTCCTAGAGACAGTCCTTTTCCAATGTCAAGTCTGTGAGAATGGATCTTGAGGTTTATGTCCTTACAGAGATTAGCAGAAAGAGTAATACCTGAAGACTTTTTTTTCCTCCCTTTATACCTGAGTAATAGTTTGACTTGACATAAGTGAGATGAAAAGTTCTGCCCTTCGGGGGTTTGAAGTATGCTTTCTTTATTATCTAGCATCTAAGATTGATACCGAAAAGCCTGAATCCAGTCTGATTATCCTTCCTTTGTAGCTGACTCGGGAGTCTCACTGCTATTTCATTGCTGGTCATTCAGGGTTATTCTTGTTAGCTCAGGTTCACTTTTTCCCTCTTTGGAAGATATTATAATCATCTCTTTATCCTTAATATTCTGAAGTCTGAAACAGATAGACTGAATTTGCTTTTTCTCATTTTTCTGGTTGCTCTCTGAGCTACTCATTTTTGAGGCCATGTGCTGTCTTCAGAGAAACACTCACATGATTTCTTATTTTCTCTTCCACTTTCTTATTACACTTTTAAAACTATCAGGGTTAGAATATTATGCTTTCTTACTACTGATTTTTATCTCATCTATTTTTGCATAATTTTAATATATTTCCTCTCATTGACTTTGAGAGGACATTGACTTATATTTTTTCTGTAAGTTTTATTTGCACTTAATTTCAGCAAACATTTTAAATTTAAAGACATTTCTTATATTTCCTTTTCTCTCTCTCTCTCTTTATTATTATTTGTTTCAAGAGTTAATATCTTATGGTTTCTATTAGAGGATACTAATGAATTTGTGTTCTTTTTATGTTTTATGCTCTTTTTTATTGGAAACTGAACTATATTTGGTTTTTCAGAGAATGTTGCACGTACATATATCTTTACCCTTTTCTTATTTCCAAAATAGCCTAAGAATCTTGATAGTTTGTACATCTTAAAAATGAGATAATATGCAAAAACAATGAATACTGTTATGCTGAAAAAAAATTAATTAATTAATTAATATTAAAAAAAAGAGAGATAATAAGTTCCTACATGTGCCTACAACAGTTTCCTGTTAGGAAGACTAGATGGTAGACCACCCTATAAGAGGGTAATCCTGAAGTGCCAGAACACAGAGATTTTTTTTTTCTGATTTATTAGTTCCAAATTGTATCATTCCAATGGCATCAAAATCACGGATATGAAAATAACAATCAATTCTACCGGTATGTTTCCCTTCTTCCACTCTTAACATAATTCAAGGAATACACATGAATACTAAAACAGCACAGAATATATCCATCCATTACTATCTATCTATCCATCCTCCATCTGTCATCTACCCACCATCTATCATTTATCCACCTTCTTATCTATTTATCTGTTTGTCGTCTATATATAAATATATATCTATACATCTGTACTTCAAATCTAAAATATTTTGGTTGAATCATTCCTCCAAATCATCCTACAGGAATCTTCACAATTGATCAGTCATGTTAAACACCCAGACACTGAATTCTTATTTTTGTGTAGATGTCTTATTTTGTATAGATAAGGTGATAGGTGAATCTTAATTGATAAGTTAAAGTGAAAACATAGTAAATAGAATATATTTACATATTTATTACTAACAAATAGAATAAGTATTACCACTTAGCTTACACTGGTAACATCATGTTGTATTAAAACAAATTTGATTTTGGAGTCAAACAAGTTTAAACTAAAATCACAAGTCTTTTTTGTAAGATAATGTGATATTAAGAAGTAAGCTGATTATTTTGTGCACAATTTTTTAATCTTTAAAATGGCAAAAAAGAATCATTGATTTATAGGGTGGCTGTATTTAATCAGTTAGCAAATGAATAGTAGACATTGGCCTTTTTCCCTTCTTTGTCCCAACATCCCTTTTATTTTGTGAATATTCACACATATAAATATTCATAGGAAGCAGGCCTTGTCTTCCACTATCAATGCCAACTAATTGAGTTACTTCTTTTTCTTGATTATGAAAAACTGAACTCTATACTTATAAACTAAGCCTTATCAATAAGGTGCTCCTGACAGGGACTTTAGAACTAAAATGAAAAAAGCAAAGAAGGAAAGTAATACTTTTGTTTTGTTCTGTTTTTGCATTGGCAAAGATTGCAGTAACATCTAGTTTCATGGGTAATATGACTCAGCTACTTCACAGGTCTAGAATAGTTAGAATCAGGTGTCAGCTGGGCATCCAGTGTCTTTTATGGAAACATCTTTAGCTTCATCAGACTTTCACAAGGATGTAATTTTGGTCTTGGATTGATTACCAAGTTTCTATTGGTTTTATCCAGGTTCCAGATTTTACCTGAGCATATGCACAGTCCTGAACATGCACTTGACCTTCAATCAGTTTTCTAAGATAAGCGTTACATTTAGTAGACTCCTTTTGCTCACCAATCAATCTATTTCTGTTTATTGTACCCATGTAAAAACAATTCCTACATAGTTACATCAGCAGGAATGGTAGACACCTTTGGCTGGTTGTACCTTCACATATTTGCATTCCTAACCCAGGCACCTTTATTCTCAGGGCTCTTTGTCTTAGATCTTAGGAGAGGGTCTTCTTCAGGCACCTCTGCCAAAGTCTTATTATGGGGGAGGAGGAGGAGGAAAACTTGCTTTTGCTGGGGGTCAGTGTGCATGTTGGACATATTCCTTTAACACTTTAATAGGCAGTTTACAACTCTGCCATGTTAGGAGCTCAACTAAGCTGTGAGAGAGATTGCTGAGTGTAAGAGGCCACAAGTAGCATAAACTTGAAGATATGCACACCTGGCACATCACAAATGGTCAAACACCAAATTCTGAAAATAGCAAAAGAGTAGCAACTTATCACATACAGGGGATTCTCATTACAATTAATAAGAATATCCTTATCAGATACCAAGGAGGACAGAAGATAGTGGAATGGTGTATTCAAAGAAAAAGACTGCTAAGAATTTTATAATCTTCAAAAATAAAGGAGAGGGGCACCTGGGTGGCTCAGTGGGTTAAAGCCTCTGCCTTCGGCTCAGGTCATGATCCCAGGGTCCTGGGATCGAGCCCCGCATCGGGCTCTCTGCTCCGCAGGGAGCCTACTTGCTCTTCTCTCTCTGCCTGCCTCTCTGCCTACTTGTGATCTCTGTCAAATAAATAAAAAAATCTTTGAAAAAAAATAAATAAAGGAGAAATGATATCATAATCCAGGTTATATATAAATGATATCATAAATCCAGGTTAAAAAATTAACAAATTGAGGGAATTTATTGCCAGCAAACCTGCCCTACAGGAAATACTAAAGGAGTCCTTCAGGTCAAAATGCAAACATTTTTAGACAGAAACACAAATCCACATGAAGAAGAAAGACCACTAGTAAGGTAAATATTTTCTAAAAATATAAATGTATATTTTGTTTACAACTTTATTTTCTCCTGTCTTATTTAAAAGACAACAACAATAATTTTAAAACTGTGTTGATGAATATATAATGTATAAACATATAATTTATATCACAATAATAATAAATATGTAGAAATTAGACACAGTCTAAATAATCTATGGGTCAAAAAATTTTAAAGAAAGAAAGAAAATTTTAAAAATTAATAAGAGTCATTTATGGTTTCTCTTCTCCTATCTTAATCTCACAAAACAAACTGGGGGTTGCTGGGGGGAGGTGGGATTGGGAGAGGGGGAGCGGGCTATGGACATTGGGGAGGGGAGGCGAACCATAAGAGACTATGGACTCTGAAAAACAACCTGAGGGTTTTGAAGGGTCAGGGGTGGGAGGTTGGGGGAACAGGTGGTGGGTGATGGGGAGGGCACGTTTTGCATGGAGCACTGGGTGTTGTGCAAAAAGAATGAATACTGTTACGCTGAAAAAAAATAAATAAATATTATTAGTATATTAAAAAAAATAAAATAAATTAAAAAAAAATTAATAAGAACACTTTGAGAGGAATGAAAACAAAGACGCAAAGCACCAAAACTTAATGGAGTGCACCTAAAGCATGGAAATGTGTAGCTGTAAAATATTAAGGAGGGTCTCAAATCAATAATCTACTTTTAACAGTAAGAAATAAAAAAAGAACAAACAACAAAAAATAGGATGAAAACAGAGAATAATAGAACAATCAAAAAAAAAAAAACCCACAAAAATGTCAGCTGGTTCTTTGAAAATATCAATACAATTGACAAATCTTTAAGTAGCTTGAACAAGAGAAGAAGATCCAAATGTCAAATTACTAAAATCAGAAATAAAATAGGGAACAGTAGTTCCTACCTTACAGAAACAAAATGGATTATAAGAGGATACTAGAAAGAATTGTATGTCAACAATTTAGATAATGTAAAGAGATGGACAAATTCCTAGAAAGCCACCAACCAGAGACTGTCTCAAAAAGAAATAGAAAATATGAACATATCATTAGAGTAAAGGGATTCATTCGTAATTCAAAAACTTGGTTTTACTGATGAATTCTACTAAGTGTTTCAAGAACTAACAGTAATCATTATATTCCATTCTATTCCATAAAATAGAAGATAAATGAACATTTCCCAACTCATTTAATGAAACAAGCATTACCTTGATGCTCAAGTCAGACAAAGATATCATAAGAAAACTACAGACCAGTATTCTTTATGAATATAGATGAAAAATCTTTCACCAAACACTAGCAAAGTGAATACAGCAACATATGAAAAGGATTATAAACCATGACCTAGTGAGATATTTGTGAAAAAAATAAGGTGAATTAACATCTGAAAATCAATCAGTGTAATACACTGTATTGTTAGAATAAAGGGGGAAAATCACATGGTCATTCTAATAGATACAGGAAGAGCATTTGACAAAATCCAGTATCTTTTATGATAAAACATTCAACTGACTAGGAATATAAGGGACTTCTTTTAACCTGATAAAGAGCACACACACACACACACACACACACACACACACACACACAATAGATAACATCATGTTTAATGGTGATGACTGAAACCTTATCCCCTTAGTTTAAGAACAAGGCAAAAATGTCCCCTCTTGCTATTTCTTATCAATATTGTGCTGGAGATTCCATCTATAGCAATAGGGAGAAAGGGGAACCCTCTCATACTGTTGGTGGGAATGCAAGTTGGTGCAGCCACTTTGGAAAACAGTGTGGAGATTCCTTAAGAAATTAAAAATAGAGCTTCCCTATTACCCTGCAATTGCACTACTTGGTATTTACCCCAAAGATACAGATGTAATGAAAAGAAGGGCCATCTGTACCCAATGTTCATAGCAGCAGTGGCCACAGTTGCCAAACCGTGGAAAGAACTAAGATGCCCTTCAATGGACGAATGGATAAGGAAGATGTGGTCCATAGATGCTATGGAGTATTATGCCTCCATCAAAAAGGATGAATACCCAACTTTTCTATCAACATGGTCAGACTGGAAGAGATTATGCTGAGTGAAATAAGTCAAGCAGAGAGAGTCAATTATCATATGGTTTCACTTATTTGTGGAGCATAAGAAATAACACGGACGACATGGGGAGATGGAGGAGAAGGGAGTTGGGGGAAATTGGAGAGCGAGATGAACCATGAGAAACTGTGGACTCTGAAAAACAATCTGAGGGTTTTGGAGGGGCGGGGGTGGGAGGTTGGGTGAGCCTGGTGGTGGATATTAAGGAGGGCATGTATTGCATGGAGCACTGGGTGTGATGCATAAACAATGAATTCTGGAACACTGAAAATAAATTAAAAAAAATTTTTTTAAAGGACCATATGATTTTTAAAAAGGATGTAAAAGTATTTCTCTTTGCAAATAACATGATTATATATATAATCATATATATATTAGATATTATTAGATGATACATGTATAATACATATATTATATATGTTGTATATTATATATATATAAAATTCTAAGAAGCTCATAAGAATACTACTAATAAAAATGTTCAGAGAGGTTTCAAGATACATGTTCAATGTGCAAGTGTAAATTGTGCCCATATACTAGTAATGAAATATCTGAAAATGAACATAGGAAAACAATTGCACTTATAATAATATAAAAAATAATAAGCAATTTAGTAATAAATTTAGTGAAAAGTACAAATAGACTTAAATAAAAAGAATGATACCCAATATCCATTGATTGGAAAACTTACTATTGTTAAGGTGGCAATGCTTACAAACTGATCTACAGATTTAATGCAATCAGTATCTGAATCCCTTACCTGAGAAACTGATCCTAAAATCTGTATGAAATGCAAGAGAATCCCAATAGCCAAAAAAATCTTGGAAAAAAAACAACAAAGTCAGAGGTCTCATACTACCCACTCTCAAAATTTCAATCACTAGAAAATGGCAGCAATAAAGATAGTATGGCACTGGCATAAGGACAAAAATAGAGGTCAATGGAATAGATTTGAGGTTCTGTAAATAAATCCTCACATTTAAGGTCAATTGATTTTTGACAAGGGTACCAAGACAATTCAATGGGTCATATGGTAATTCTATTTTTAATTATTTGAGGAACCACCATACTGTTTTCCAGAGTGGCTCTAACACTTTGCACTCCCACCAACAGTGCATGAGGGTTCCTTTTTCTCCACATCCTGACCAACACCTGTTGTTTCTTGTGTGGTTGATAATAGCCCTTCTGACAGGTGTGAGGTGACATCTCACTGTGGTTTGATTTGCATTTCCCTGATGATGAGTGATGTTGAACATCTTTTTGTATGTCTGTTAGCCCTCTGTGTGTCTTCTTCCGAGAAATGTCTGTTCATGTCTTTGCCCATTTTCAAATTGGATTATTTTGGGTTTTGGTGTTGAGTTGTATGTGTTCTTTATATATTTTGGATATTAACCCTTATTGGATATATCATTTGCAAATATCTTCCCCCCACTTTGTCTTTTTGTTTTGTTTTGTAGATGGTTTCCTTTAGACAAATACTGTATTATTTCATTCATTTGTGGAATTTAAGAGATGAAACAAATGAACAAAGAAAAAAAAGAGACAAGCAAAAATACAATCTCTTATATAGAGAGAACAAACTGGTGGTTTCCACAGGAGAGATGGGTAAGGGGTTGGGGGAAATAGATGAAGGGGATTAAGAGTATTAAGAGTATACTTATCATGATGAGCACTGAGTAATATATGGAATTGTTGAATCACTATATTGTACATCTGAAACTAATATAACATTGTATGTTAATTTTACTTGAATTAAAAACATAAGTAAATATAAAATTAAATTTAAAAAAAGATGATTCAGTGGGAAAGAAAGTTTGTGTTTTATACAATTTCTAACAAATGGTTCTGGGACAACATGCAAAAGAATGAAGTCAAACTGCTTCTATACATCATTTATAAAAACTGAAAATGAATTATATTCCTACATGTAAGTATTAAAAACTAATACTTGAGTTTTTTTAAGATTTTATTTATTTATTTGACAGAGAGAGAGAGAGAGATCACAAGTAGGCAGAGTCGCCAGCAGAGGGAGAAGGGCTCCATCCCAGGACCCTGAGATCATGACCTGAGGCGAAGGCAAAGGCTTAACCCACTGAGCCACCCAGATGGCCCCCAAACACAATACTTCTAAAAGAAAACATTAACATAAATTTTCATGACCATAGATTTGAAAAAAGTTTCTTGGATATGTCACCAAAAACATTAGAAATAAAAGAAAAAAAATTAGGTTGGATTTCACTAAGTTAGTAATTTTGTGCTTCAAAGGACACTAGTAAGACAGAATAGAATGTATAGGATGGGAGAAAATATCTGAAAATCCTATACCTGACAGAGGATAAGTTCAGAATAGATAAAGAATGACTAAACTCAACTATAAAAAAAAAAAAACTCAAACAAAAAATGGACAAAATATTTGAATAGAGATTTCTCCAAAGAAATAAATGGCAATAAGCACATAAAAAGAGTCTCAAAATTATTCACTAGAGAAATGCATATAAAACCACAGTAAGATACCACTTCATATATACTAGAATAATTACAATATAAAAGGAAAGAATAATAAGTGCTAGCAAGGATGTGGAGAAATTTGCACCCTCATACATTACTGAGGGAATAGAAAATGGCATAACCATTCTGAAAACCAACTGGCACTTCCCCTAAAAGTAAAATATAGAGTTGCTGTATGACTCAACAGTTCCACTACCATACATAGACCTAAGAGAAGTGAAAATATGCAGTATAGAAAAAATCCATGCATGAATGGTCACAGCAGTTTTATTTTATTCATAATAGTCCAAAAGTGGAAGTCATCCAATTTTTTTTTGTTTAAGATATATAAACATGATGTATGTAGCAAATTCTAACAATGAAATATTATTCAACCATAAAAGGAATGAAGAACTGATACATACTACAACATGGATGAACCTTGAAACAGTGCAGTTGATATAAAAGTAGCCATAAAAAAAAGGCAACAAATTGTATGAGTTCATTTATATGAAATGCCCAGAATAGGCAAATCCATAGAGACAAAAAGTAGATTAATTATTGCTAAAGGCTAGAAGGATGGGACAATGAAGACAAAAAGTAGATTAATTATTGCTAAAGGCTAGAAGGATGGGACAATGAAGAACAAGTGCTATTGGGTGGAGAGTTTCTTTTTACAATAATACAAATATTTTGGGGTTGGATAGGGGTGATAGCTGCACAACTATGAATGTACTCAAAAGCACTCAATTCTATACTCTAAAACTTAACTTTAGGGGCACTTGGGTGGCTCAGTCAGTTAAATGGCTGCCTTCAGCTCAGACTGTGATCCCAGGGGCTTGGGATGGAGCCCTGCATTTGGCTCCCTGCTCAGTGGGAGCTAGCTTCTCCCTCTGCCTTTCTCCTTGATCTTGCTCCCTCTTCTTCTCTCTCTTCCTGTCAAATAAATAAAATCTTTCAGTAAAAATAAAATAAAGCTTATCTTTAAGGTGTGTGAATTTTGCCTCAAATTGACAACTAAATCAACTAAAAACAAAAACAACTAACACAACTTCTACCATATATTTAATATACAACATGGTGCCTAGCATATAGAAAATCCATAATAAATCATAGCTCTTACTCTTTATCAATTTTTCCTAAAAAGACATAATTGCAAACAATGTATTGCAGTAATGTTTTACTCAGTTTTTTTTTAAAGATTTCATTTATTTATTTGACAGTGAGAGACACAGAGAGGGAGGAATATAAGCAGGGGGAGTGGAAAGGGAGAAGTAGGCTTCTTGCTGAGCAGGGAGCCCAATGTGAGGCTCAATCCCAGGACCCTGGGATCATGACTGGAACTGAAGGCAGACATCTAAAGATGGAGCCACCCAGGCACCCCTTATTCAGTTTTATATAATATAAAATGTGGTGGAGAAAAAGCATGATATCTAGAATTATGTGCTTCAAAGACATAAATGTCAAAATAAAACCTCTTAGCATATTGAGAGAACTGTGGTCTTAATTAGTTTAATTCTCTAGGCAGAAGCATTGCTCCCTTGACATCCAGACTTGATATGCATATAATTTTTCTATGCTATTTTATTCATCAGAAGGAGATTTCTTCATTTATTGATAGCTATGAAACTTTTTTTGTCATATAATCATCTTTAGCAACCAAAGAACTCATGTTCTCAAAAAAATAATGCAAGTTTTTTTTCTCAAAAAAGAATGCAAGTTTTGTTTTTCCTATATAAATCAAGGGAGGAAAAAAGCTATATATTCAAAAGACTTGGATTTTTATTTTATATCTATATTTTTAAATTTTACTTTAGCCTATAACTTCTAGTCACTTGAAAGTTGAATATGGGATTACATAGTCAAATTTGTAATTTCACTCTATATCACAGAATATGTACTGATTAACTCTACAGAAAATAAGACAGGACATTCTAATTTCTTCTGAACAAATAAAAAAAAAAAAACTAGCACGGAAGGCCGTTAATCTACACTCAGACCCAATCCTGGGCATTGCATGAAAGTGAGAGTTACGGTGTGTTTTTGAAAAGTAGACGTCAGGACTGTAAAAAATAATTAGAGAAACAGAACAACAGTTGTGACTTACTAGTGAGACAAAAATTCATGGCACTACCCTAGGGGAATATTTTGGAGGGAAAATTTGATCTGTGCTCTTTCAATGTAGCTAAAAGAAGAGCTACTGCATCTTATACACTGCATGGCAGTGGTGGAGTAGCACCTATGAAGAGCTTGAAATAATTGGCTGGATGATGTCAGGATGTCATCAGAGCCCAGCTTAGAGGAAGAGCTGTTAACAGCTCTTGCTGGCTCAGAATTTTCTCTTCCTATCCATGCTCCCAATCCTATAATTAGGGCATCACAGATGAAGAAAGGCTCAAGGATATTTGTGTGCAAATGAAAGTAATAGATGTGTCCCAGAGCGTTATGTGATAGGAAGAACAGTAGATAGGTTGAGCAAAGTCAGTTTGCAGGCTCAGGGCTCCACACCCTGGCATAATTCCCCCATCCACTCCTGAATGTTTTGGGAAGACACAAAGAATGGCATATGCCTTAGCCAAAGTATCTGATAGATCCATATGACTTAAAAATTATAGTTGAAAATAGAGTTAAATATTACATATTTCAGTGGATTCAACTACTATTAAATAGAATTTGAAGAGAAGGACAAAGAAAAGGCGGAAGAAAAAAATAGATATGAGGAAGAAGAAGAGGAAAAGAGAGAAGAGGAGAAACAGAAGGAGGACACAAAGGACTAACAGGAGAAAGAGAAGAGTAAGAAGAGAGAGAGCTTAGAGAAGGAAGATGATCACATTAAAGTGGCAGATAGGAATTTGAAATAGGCATAATAAATCGCCTCACAGAGATAAGGAAGGATTTTAATGTCATGGAGAAGAAAGCAATTATAGTGAATTACCAAATAAGAATAATGAATATGTACAAAACAAAGTTGATAAAGATTAAGACATCAATACATGGGAGAAGTACCATGATGCACACAGATTAAGAACAATTTGGAGCACTAGATGGTAAAATTGGCCATCAGGAAGGGATAAAGGGAAACATATAAAATTAAACTTGAAAGATATGATGGATTAAATAAGATATACCAATATCAATGTAATTGTAGTCCTTGGAAGAAAGAAGCTAAATCAAAGGTTGATGTGTTATATTGAAGGAACAAGAATCTTAGACCAAGGAGTTTCACTGCATTTGAGTATGACATAGAGTGATGAACTTCCTTAGATTCAACTGATGATAAGGAATGTGATTGATCTTAAAGAAAACATTGACCTTCACCAGAGAACACATGTGTCTTGTGTCACTATCAATCTGGCTTCAACTGATTGGATTTTGGATTAGCATCCAAGTTGAAGGTAGTTTTCTGTGTACTGGGTATTGCTAGCAATCTATGAGGCACATTGAGATGAGGATTGTGTCCAGACATGATGTCTATCACTAACTCAACAAGATCAGATCTTGAATAGTATTGTAGAGAATTTTTTAAAAACTGACAGGAAGCAATAATCACTTGGAAGTAAAACAGAGAGGAAATCAGTGGCATGAGATATGGAGGAGAAGTGATCCACTTGATAATGGAAGTGAAGCAGAACAAAAAACACAGAACGAGAGGCTGAGGCATGAAAATACTGACTACAGTTGTTCTGGGGGTCACTAAAACTTATGAGAAATGCTGCATTACATTTCAGACATTTGTGATAGTTATTAAACTCATATGATTTGCTATACAGCCTTACTTCACATGGACCTTTACAACAAACTCTTTAGACAAACTAAAAGACAATATCCAAGGTTACTACTTTGCCCCGCCTTGATACCAAAAATACCAGAATCTGTATGATAGTATTTTGAGGCAAACCATTATCTCATACACTTTAAACACTTGAAATTAACACCACGTAAGATGTATTCTTGGTAAAACATTTTGAGGTATGTTCTCTTGGCATGCAAATAACCTGCATAATTGAACTTCAATATACCTTAGTAGAAAAGAATTGAATTGTCTAAAACAAAAAGGGAGAAGACATTAAATTCCAAAAATTCCAATCCAGAGTGCTTATTTTCTGTATTTCACTCCAACAGAAATAATTAGATAGTGAGATAATAAAACAACACATACAGCTTTCACATGGATATAAAAACAAATATCCTACAATATATTTGAAAAAATCATATAAGAAAACTTTCATACTCATGAATATTACCTGGAAATTCACATTTTCCATATTATGATTGGGTTCCATGTGGTTTAAGTAAATTTTATGGTTTTAATTTAAAGCACAGAATTTTAAAACTTGAAATGGTCTCACACAACTATTACTATTTCTTAATTTAATAATGACTCATGTGAAGAAAAGGGAAGTAAACTAGAAGATCAGAAAGGTAAGTTGCTTTAGGTCAGAACTCTTTTACTTATTTTTTTTTAATTTTGCATAGATTGATGGTAGAGTAGATAAGAATGGGAAATGTGGTGCTGAAGACTTCAAAGTTGAACTGTCATTAATATGTTTTTTTAAATGATCTATAATTTTCCTTGTCAATGAATGTCTAAATCAGTGGGTTTTCAATTAAACCCTGATACGTCTCTAATGTGTAGATTCTAAATATACAAAAGACACTTATTTGACCACCTGACATATTTCTGGTCTTCAAAAAAACTAATTTGCCCTTCTCTTTATAATCCTCATGATGCAAAATACAAATTCAGAAACTGTTAGTCATTATTACATTCCTCTTTTTCAAAAATATGTATAAGACTTTACAATTTACACAGTGATTTCATATTCATTATCATCACTAGATTTTTATCTATTTAATAACTTTGAATTGGTGGCAAATCAGGAAATTGAGGGCTCATAGCTTAAGTGCTGCCCTCAAATCATGTCAATAAGATATTTTCAAGAGGCACACCCAGATCTTCTGAATCCCAATATAGTTCTCCCCATCGCCAGGTTACTCCATACTATAAATCAGTTGAATCCTATATTATTGACCACTGGTGCCAAATGAGATGTTACCCTTTCTCTAAACCTTTCTCCAATTGAGTTTTCAAGGTGGAATTAATTACATGCAAAAGTATGGTTAGGCTTGTCTATCCAGCAATATGGGAATGAGCTATCTCAATTTTAACTTTTTCTCAATGATCATTAACTATTTCTACCTCTGGGCTTCATTACTTTTGCCTCTCCTTGGTAGTTCTACCTCTTTCTTTTCTTTCTTTTTGTTTTTTCTTATTGAACTTTACATAGTGTATGAATGTCATATGGTGAAAATTTTGACGATAGCTTGAGGTTTACTTATTTTGGTATCTTCAACATCTTTCTCTATAGTTTAACACACACTGATCAACACAGGAAAATGTCATGAACTTAAAAATGCTCCACATAAGCCCATGATTTACCTAAAGTTAATGATAATTAATGATGATAATACTATATTTTAACATACATTTTCACTATCAATAAATGTTCTAAAAATGTTATCAGTAAAGTAAGAGATCTTACCTAGACCATGCCTATGTGTTGACATTGGTGGTAAGACAGTCCAGGTCTTGGTTTTGGGATTGTAACATTCAACAGTGTTCAATGTCTTTAAGCCATCTCGACCTCCAATTACAAAGAGTTTGTCATCAATAACAGCCACACCAAACTGCAATCTCCTGCCGTTCATCATTCCTGCCTGGATCCACAAATTTGTTCTGAGGTCATATTTCTCTATGGTTGTAGCTCCTGATAAAACACAAAATCAAATAGTCACCATTTACTACTAATTCACCATATAACCTGCCCAAGGCAATGTACAAATTAAGATGTGAAAAACATTCTTGTCACAATTAGTTTTCTTAGAGAAAATGTGGCAGAAAACCAAAGGGAATAGTAATTTACATTATTTTCTCTTCTTGGCAGGCACTATATATATATAATTTGTTTGTAGACACATCTATAATTTGTTTGAATTACATAATGGTCTCATGGTAAACTATTGATTCAATAGAATAATTGTTGGTCATGCCACGATCTGTCCGTAAATTTTACAAATTCTTTCTATCACTGTTTGCCATTAAAAAAAAAATCTTAGTATAATTCCTGTATAATTTCTGAAAGTGAAGATAAATGAATAAATTCTTACGTTTCTTTTAAAATTTACTTTATGATTTAAGATAACAAAACCTTTTATTTTATTTTATTTTAAAGATTTTATTTATTTATTTGAGAGAGAGCATGCACAAGCAGGGGGAGGGGCCATGGGAGAGGGTGAAGGAGGCTCCCTACTGAGTAGGGATGCCCAGTGTGTGGCTTGATCCCAGTACCCTGAGATCATGAGCTAAGCCATAGGCATATGCTTAACTGAATGAGCCACCCAGGTGCCCCAAAATAAGAAAACATTTAAAAGTCAATTTGAAGTTATGTAAACAAATGTCAGCTTTGCTTTTTAAAGTCTTCTTTTTGCATCTGGGGAATAGCTTAATAGAATTTAGAGGCATACAATCATTTTCTATCATTATCAATCATGTTACAATCTCTAAATAAAATAGCTTATCTTTCATAAAAGCTTTTTATACATAAATTTGAGAAATGAAATAAATCTGATAGCAATATAAAAATTGAAAGAAGAAATAAGTTAAATTGCTGACTAGATATGTTTTCATGGATTCATTTACACATTTCAATTAAAAATGTCTGCCTTAAACAAATTCACAAATGTTTATATAACAAGATATAGCTAACAAACACTAATCATGCTGTTCAGTGTTTGGTCTTAACGTTCAGATTTATGTTCACCAGAGTTTTATCTTCAATGATTAGATATCCTTACAAAGGGAGTCAACATACTTGTGTACTTTAACTTACTCACTAAGGATCTCTTTTACTTGTAATGTAATAAAAGTTTACAAACTAGGGAAAGCATTCATCAGGGGGACTCATTTGCTGTTTAGAGAGTAACCAGCACTGAACTAAACAAGTATGAACAGCATGGTAGGAGAAGTTTTGCTGATTGAAGTAAAAATGACACAATATATACTCCATTTTTATTCAAAGTAACAAAGAAGTAATAATATAGGTATTAGGTTAGATGCATTATATCTGTTTTTTAATGTTATTAAAAATGAGCTAATTTCCAAATAACTAAATATGAAGAATTATAAAATTATTATTGTTGGAATAAAATAAATTATAATGTTCATAAAAGCTATTTATACTATTTAGTTACATAAGAAAAATTATTTAAATAAGTGTGCTTATTTTATGCTTAAGTCTATTTACTATATTTTATATTTAATGTTTTATTCAATGATGAACAAATCAAAATTCCAAGGTGAACTAATTTGTTGAATAATTTCAAAGTCATCTGAATTCTCAAAGCTTGATAGCATTGGGATTTCATGAATGCCTAACTAAAAATTAAGTTATATGGAAGTACCTCTCTCTTATGACTAATCTTGACAAGTGATAGTAGAAGTAGTAGAAGAAATAGTATAACCTAATCCTAATGAACCCAGTTCCATGAGACCCATATTTTGGTGATATAGGTAGGCAAGAAAGTATGCATATAGGTATAGGTAGGCAAGAAAAACTGCACTTTTCATAATGTCCCAAACCTTGGTCAAAATCTTTGCAGAGAATTTGAGGTCTATTTATCCTTCTAAGAGGAAATAGTTGGTAATGTGTGAAATTAATGGCTTCTAAGCAACCAAAAGGGTTGTTATTCAAAGGGGAAGTGAATATTTGATCTGAGTTTCAAAATTGTATCCAAACGAGCTAGATACAACTTAAATCCCAACATATGGCAGGATTTTTTAGTGTTTATAGTGTTTATAATTTTTATAAATATAATTGTAAATATATAATTTATATAATTTAATATATAATATAGAATATATACAATTAATATACAATATAATATATAAATATATAATTTATATAAATATAAAAATATAATTTTTATAAGGTGTTTTTAACTTTATAAATATAGTTTATATTTTTAGTGTTTATAGTGTTTTCCCTCTAACTGAGTCCTCAAAGGTAACCTACTCATTTTATCCTAAAGTTGTTATGTCAGAAATAGAATATATCCTTGTCTTCATTTTTCAAATTAGACTGTTTTAATTTCCTATGGTTCCTATGAAAAATTACCTCAAACTTAGTAGGTTAAAAAAATGGACTCGTTTATTATCTTACAGCTCTGGAGGTCAGAAGTTAAAAATAGGTCCTACTGTGCTAAAATCAAGGAGTTCACAGGGGCTTTAGGGAAGATGTGAATTTACTTTCTTATCTTCCACAGGTTATCCGTATTCCTTATGACCTTTTCTTCCATCTTCAAAGCCAGCAACATTGAATCTCAGACATTGATTCTTATGGTTACACTGGGCTCACCCATATATAATCTGAGTTAATGCAGACTATTCCTATTTAATGTAGAATAGTCTGCTTAAAGTCAGCTAATTAGTGTTAGCTAAAATGTGTAGCATAACTCAAAAGAATATAAAGCAATTAGTAAAATTTCCTAACTAAATGAAGTTACGTAATTCAAAGATAAATCTCATTCTTGGCATATAGAATAATATGAAATAAAATGGCAGCTATTTTTGAGACTATATTTATGGTATTGAACTACATATATTTCTGTATATTTTTAGATACTTTATAATTTACTTAACATATACTCTGTATTAGGTAAGGGCAAGGTGCCTGGCCTTTAAAATAATATAAAGTTTTGATGTTGCTTTATTTGAAATAACTCCTGAAATATCATTTTCTGTAAAAAGTAGTCATAACATCAAGGGAAATCATGACACATATTATTCAGGATTACTTAACATATTATGCATGTCTTATTGAAATATGGTTGTTAAGTCAATATTGAGTAAAGGGTTTTGAGTAGACTTAAAAATAAGATAGTAACATTAAGATAGTATTTAGTGAGTACTTCTTATACTCTAAGAGATTTGCATTTAATTTTTTAAATTCAATTTTATTTTTTCAGTGTTCCAAGATTCATTGTTTATGCACCACACCCCGTGCTCCATGCAATACATGCCCTTCTTAATACCCACCACCAGGTTCACCCATCCACCCTGCTCCAAAACCCTCAGTTTGTTTCTTGGAGTCCACAGTCTCTCATGGTTCATTTCCCCCTCTGATTTACCCCAGTTCACTTTTCCTTTCCTTCTCCTAATGTCCTCCATGTTATTCCTTATGCTCCACAAGTAAGTGAAACCATATGAGAAGTACATTTAATTTTTATTAAAAACTGATGACATAGGTATTATTATTATTATGCCAAATTTATAGAAAAGATGAATCAGCGAAAGCTTTAGTAAAGTGCTCAGTATGTCTCAGATAATAACTAGTGGACCCACAATATTAACCCAACTCTAGAACCCACTCTGATAAACACATCTTTTCACCACTTAGCCTGGTTATAGGACAAGTTAATTGCACTTAATATATGCTGAAGGCAGAGTTTTATAAATGCCCTTTCCTGAGATTGAATGACCTATTTTCCAGAACCTGGGAATGTGATAAGAAATCACTCCATTGGATTGTTATGCTGTCACAGTTCACCTTAATCTAGGAAGATAACCTGGTCACATGAACCCTTGAAAATGGGAGATATTTCTCTGGCTAGTTGCAGAAAGAGGAGTCAAAGAGATTTGAAGCATGAGCAGGACTTGAGCTGGTGGTTTGAAGATGGAAGGAATACAGGTGACCTCTAGGTGACCAGAGTGTCCCTCACCTGACAGCCATCAAGGAAGAAGTGCCTCAGTTCTACCACAGGAAACAAATTCTGTCAGTAGTCTGAAAGAGCTTGGAAAATGGCCTCCAGCTCTGGATGAGAGCACAATATAGCCAATACTTTGATTTTAGCCTTTTGAGACCTTGAGCATATAATCTAGACATGCTATCCTAGATTTATGACTTACAGAACTATGAGCTAAAAGATGAGGGTTGTTTTAAACTACTGTTTGTGGTAATTTGTTACAGCAGCAATAAAGTATAGTTTGTTTTAAATTTGCATTTTTAAAAATTTATTAAGTATTTGTTTTCCAAATTGAATAAACATAACATTGTATTAGATATAATGCAAATACAAAAGTATTTTACTCATGACATGTCTCAAAATATCAAACTGAGAAAAAGTGCTCAAGATATTATCTGGGTCTCTTTAGAGTTGTTGATTATACAGCCATATGTGATTAAATTGGGAACAATAGGAATTAATATTTGTACCTTCCACTTTGGCATGACTGATAGCAGGACTTATTCCAAAGTCTATAATTCAAATAACTTGAGCAAAGCACAGAATAAAACGATAATAGTTTTCTTAACTGACAAATAATGTCACAAAAAAGCTCCTAGAAAGAAGATAAAGCTCCTTTATTCAACTCAACAGAAAGGCCCTCAGGTCTTCTCAGAAAACCTTTGTACTGTAATTCTAATGCCACATTAATAAGCTCAGTTACCTGACTCACAAGATTTTTTACAAACCAGCAAATGAAAGTGAGCTGGAGCAATTGAAAGCAGCAAAAACTGACAGTGAGGGAGAAACCAGAACAAATTATGTTGTTTTAACTGAATAGAACACTCATTCACAGCTATTAAACAAAAAACACTTTTTTTTTTGCCTAAAGACTTTAGCACCAACACTGACAGTGATCTTGATGTCATCAAATCATTCAGAAAAGGTTAAATTATGTCAGATGTATTCTTTTTAAGGAAGTAATAAATATGGAGAAGCATAATGGAAAAATTTTAAAGCAAATATTTTTTTTTTTTTTTAGGATACTTCAATATAAAATTTCAAGCTTTAAAGAAAATAGCAGTATAAGGAATGACTTATTTCTTGAATTTTTCATGGAATAAGCTTTTCATTGACTTTCATGTGTCTAGATGCTTATGAAAAATATAGCTTTGGGATAACATTCTTACACATATAAAAGATATCACTGCAGGGAAAATATTTTTCAAAGGCAAATAGGTCATTACTTTTTAGGTAGTTATGTTTTATAAGGATGGGATTGTAAACATTTCCTAATCATCATAATAATTTCATATGTGCCAAACAGACCAACAAAATTCCTCATTTGTCCCTTTTTTAATTATAAGCCTTTTAAAAGTGGTAATAGACTGATACCCAGCTATGAATAGAGATAAAAATGTAAATATTTTTCATTAAGTTTAATACTAGATTTTGAGGTAGATATATAAATTTCAAAAATCTAGCATTATATTTAATTTAAACTTATTTCAATCAGTTCAAGAATTCCAAAAGATACCAACTGTTTTATTCATAGCCAAGAGAAACAAAAGTATGGAACATAAATTTTATTCTTTATTTTATGTAATAATCACCTTAAAAGCTAAAAATTATTACCATTAAAATCTTAGAAAAAAATTAAGTATTTCTAGAATTTGGCAAGTCAGATAAGCAAATGCAAAAATCGGTGTAATTTCTTTAGAAAAAATTATATTCACCTAGATTGTGTAAAGAACCTATTTAAAATAACACCACTAAAAGTGAGTTATTTAAAAATCAGCAAGACAGATGCCAGACTTAGATAAAGAAAAAAATTAAAACTTTGTTGAAAGATGCTAATTTGAATCAATAGAAAGAATCATACTAATTTAAATAAGATGGCTTGTTTGCAGAAATGTGAATTATTATCTTCTATGATCACAATATGATATTTGTACAAGGTATTTATGAACTTTTGCTTGTATCACTCTGCAAATTCAAATATAAATATTAAAAATACACTTTTTAAAGATTTTATTTTATTTGAAAGAGAGAGAGCATGATGAGAGGGGAGAAGTCAGAGGGAGGCAGACTCCCCACTGAGCAGGGATCCTGATGTGGGACTCGATCCCAGGGCTCGAGGATCATGACCCGAGTCAAAGGCAGTTGCTTAACCAACTGAGCCATCCAGGTGCACCTAGTGATTTTTTTAAAAAGTGCTTTATGACAAAGGAAAAGAGCTGTATTCATGAATTGGAAGTGAAAGCCAGAAATAACCCTAATGCACTTGATATTTATAATATAATAAAAAATCTGTCTTAATCAATGGAAAATATTTTATTATTAAAAAAGGTTTTTAAGGGGCACCTGGGTGGCTCAGTGGGTTAAAGCCTCTGCCTTCAGCTCAGGTCATGATCCCAGGGTTCTGGGATCGGGCCCCGCATTGGGCTCTCTTCTAGGTGGGGAGCCTGCTTCCACCTCTCTCTCTCTGCCTGTCTCTGTACCTACTTGTGATCTATCTGTCAAATAAATAAATAAAGTCTTTTAAAAAATAAATAAAAAGACTATGGGCTCTGAAAAACAACCTGAGGGTTTTGAAGGGGCAGGGGTGGGAGGTTGGGGAAACCAGGTGGTGGGTGATAGGGAGGGCACGTATTGCATGGAGCACTGGGTGTTGTGCAAAAACAATGAATACTGTTACGCTGAAAAAAAATTAATTAATTAAAATTAAAAATAAATAAATAAATAAAAAGGTTTTTAAGATAATTAGTTATCCTTTAGAGAAAAATAAACAAATAAACTTGGATTCCTGCCTTACTCTTCATACAGGAATGCACTTGGGATGAACCAGTGACTAAAGCCCAGGATACAAAGCCACAGAACCCACCAAATGGTTCTTTTCTCAAGATCCACACACATTAACAGAGACAGGGAGATTTTAAGTAAATTGTCCTGGATTATACTTTACTAAAACCTTAAATGTCCCAGAAGATAAAAAAGTAGGAGATGAGTACTGGGTGTAATACACAACTAATGACTCATTGAACACTACATCAAAAACTAATGATGTACTATAGTTGGCTAATTGAACATAATAATAAAAAAAAATTAAAAAAACAGGTGATTTATTTTTACTTCTAGGTGTACTTCAGATCAAATGTCCATGAGGTAAAACTATATGACCCAGAAGTTAAAAAGTAAGTGTATATATATATACATATGTATATATACATATATATATGATTACCAATCATCTGAATAAAAATGCATCAAAATGCACAAAATGCATAAAAAATGCACAAAAAAGAAACAAAACAAAACAAAACAAGACTGAGAACTAACGAAAACTTTTTATAAATCTAGCAAAGGGTGAATTTCCTTGATAAATAAAAAGGCTTTAGAGATCAAGAAGTAAATTAGAAACATTAAAATAGTGATATGATAATGATATTAGCAGGCTATTAATGGGAAAGTGATATGAGTAACATGTAAATATCAAGAAAATTTAGTTAAGCTTTCTAATAAATAACCTTATTAGATTTATAGCAGATTTAGAAAACGAATAATTTTGACATTGACATCAAAACTAGCTGTTTGACATTAAATTGATGCAGAGTGTGTGTGTGTCTGTGTTTTGTGTGTGTATAATAAAATATATAGTAAATTTAGGAAATGGGGAGAATTGAATTTTTATTTGTAATTTCCTATTTTAAATATTTTTTCATAAATGTGTCTTAGCTCTGTAACTGAAATACTAATTTCTTTTTATTTTTTTAAAAGATTTTATTTATTATTTGACAGAGAGAGAGATCACAAGTAGGCAGAGAGGCAGGCAAAGAGAGGGGGAAGCAGGCTCCCCGCTGAGCAGAGAGCAGAGAGCACCAAGCGGGGCTCCATCTCATGGCACCATGACCTAGGCCGAAGGCAGAGGCTCAACCCACTGAGTTACTCAGGTGCCCCTATTTTCTTTTTAAAAGAAGATTTTGATGAGGGTGCCTGGGTGGGTTGGTTGGTTGAGCAACTGTTTCCTGCTCAGGTCATGATCCTGGGGTCCGGGGGTCGAGTCCCACATCGGGGGTGCCTGCTCAGTGGTAAGCCTGCTTCTCCCTCTGACCCTCTACCCCTTGTGCTTTCTCTCTCTTATTCTTTCTCTCAAATAAATAAATAAAATCTTAAAAAATAAAATGAAAGCAGCTTTTGCTGTTGCTAACAATGACATAGGAAAGAGACTTAAAAAGATAATCCAAAATTGTAGTTATTATTTTTATCACTATTGCTTAGCTATCTTTTTACACAGAGCTCATATATTAAAGTAACCTTATAGCAAAAGTACATATGTATAAAGCACTATTACAAGTATAGTTTTTTCATTTTTAATACATACTCATTAAACATAAACTCATTTATTTAACATTTTCAAATTGAATATTTATTTTCACAACTAACATTTGCCAAAATGAACCAAGTCCTTGCTATTTAGATTAGTAAGTACCCTATGACATAATTAATACTTCCCATATAATATCTATTAGAATTTTTCTAACCTTTGTTGAAAATGTGGGTATCAGTGAATGAAAGGAAAAATGAATGTCATGACAATTGGATTCTAGTCTATTACTGATTGTATAATAAAAATACCAGTCACTGAAATGCATTTTCATAAGTATAGTAAAATAACATGAGATCTTCTTTTTTTTTTTCCTTAAAGATTTTATTTATTTATTTGGCAGAGAGAGATCACAAGTTGGCAGAGAGGCAGGAAGAGAGAGAGAGAGGGAAGCAGGCTCCCTGTTGAGCAGGGAGCCCAATTCGGGACTCTATCCCAGGACCCTGAGATCATGACCTGAGCCGAAGGCAGCGGCTTAACCCACTGAGCCGCCCAGGCGCCCAACATGAGGTCTTCTTGATCTCCATCTAAACTACACAACCTTGGGAAATATATTTTTGCCTTTTACCTAAATGAGTACCCACTTTACAAAGATGTATTAATTGAAGACTCTCTGTGATCTCCTGATATTTGCTCATTTAAAGTAAAGCCTTATATTATACCACATTAAGTGAAAATGTAGCAACTTCTACTTATCTTTAAATCTCTTACTTCTCTAAATAAATAAATAAATAAATAAATAATCTCTTACTTCTCATTCTCTGTAAATCTCTATCATAGAAGTAACTTAAAGTAGCCCTGAGGAGTCCTTCTTTGCCAGGAAAGAGCCACACATTGGAGAACTAAGATCTGGTTTGTATGAAACATATGTACAAACACACACAGACTTATTCCCCTTGGATCTGCAAAAGGAGACTACATTTAGAAGACAGATGTATTTATTATCATTTGCTGTATATTCACAGGAAAAGTGATCAAAAAGAATGTACTGAGTGCCCCAGAATTTATGTTTATGATAGGCATTTTATCATAACACCCTAATTTGTTATTCAATCCACATTCAGAGAAAGATCTATAGATGTACAGTGAATTGACTCAAGTTCTCTGACTACTAAAAGGAGAAGTAAAGTTATAATCAGATTAAATTTTGAAGAATTTGACTTACAGTTTTAATCCTGGTTCATCCTCGGAAGATAGACCAAAAAAGTTACAACCAAGAAACCGAAAGAACATAACCTATTAAAGCACTAAGCTTTCTTTCCGAGTATGAGGCTATAGAAGGAGACTTTACTGACAAGTGATTCACTTTTCACCAGAAAGAGCCTCCTTTCACTCTTCAATAAAGAACACGGCTTCCACAGACTCTTAATTCTAGAAAACAAACGGTTGGTCATCAGGGCAGGGGGGAAGTGGGGAGATGGGGGTCAAACAGGTTATGGACATTACAGAGTGCTCTTGTGGTGGGCACAGTGTTGAATCACTCTACTGTGCAGCTGACGCTAATATAACACTGTATGTTAAGTAACTGGAATTAAAATAAAAACTAAAAAAAAAAAAAAAAAAAAAAAGAGCAGTACTTCCAGGGCTGAAAATCCTTGTCCATAGGCTCCTTGAGAATGATATAAACAACAGAATTTAACCGAACACATAAGCATCTCTGAATTTAAAGAATGTTAAGGAAGCCAATGCTTTGACTTTACTTTGTTCTTCCCCCAAGACCCTCAGGCAAGTATGGTTCTCCCCTTAGGAGAAGAATAAATGAAACAAGATGGGATTGGGAGGGAGACAAACCATAAATGACTCTTAATCTCACAAAACAAACTGGGGGTTGCTGGGGGGGGGGTTGGGAGGGGGAGGGGGTTATGGACATTGGGGAGGGTGTGTGCTATCATGAGTGCTGTGAAGTGTGTAAGCCTGGCGATTCACAGACCTGTACCCCTGGGGATAAAAATACATTATATGTTTATAAAAAAAAAATTGGAAGGGGAGGCAAACCATAAGAGACTATGGACTCTTGAAAAACAACCTGAGGGTTTTGAAGGGGCGGGGGTGGGAGGTTGGGGGAACCAGGTGGTGGGTAATAGGGAGGGCACGTATTGCATGGAGCACTGGGTGTTGTGCAAAAACAATGAATACTGTTACGCTGAAAAAAATAAATAAATTTAATAATAAAAAAAAAATAACTGCTAGCAGCCTACTAAGTAGACGCCTATGCCAGAAGACAATTGTTTGTATTTGAAAAACAAACTGGGCTGAGGCTAACATGACGTTATCCATAGTTTTGAGTTATTTCTATAATTTTGTGCAGACTGATGACCTTGAACTGGTAAACCTCCAATGGTATACTTCAAGTTCAAAGAAAATGTACTGAAGTAGAACCAAAGTGACTGAATGAAGTTACTGAGGCTGACATCAAGTAGGGCAGTACTCAGAGGACAAAGATGAAAGAATAAGCTTTCTCCCATTATATGGCTTTTCTTCAGAAAAAGTCATTCAGTATTTTAAAGTTACTTCACCCACCTAATTGCAAATGCTCAGGTTTCTCTGACACAGAATTGTAAGTGAATCATTAATGATTACTATCGAGTTAAATGCTTTAAAAATTATCCAGTTGTAGAATTGCAGTATTTAAAAGCTGTTCTTTTTAAAGCTCTTGATAGTGAAGCTTGTCCATCTCAAGCCAAGGAAGTAAAAATCAGGTCAAGATAGTTAATTCCACCCATTTAATTTTCTATTTTTCCTTTTTAATAATGCTTATATTGATGCAGTGTGATGAAACAAATTCAGGATAAAATAACTTGGTCAAGTCCTTTGAATAATTTTATTTAATAATTTTATTCAAGTCCTTTGGATAAAAAAAGACAAATATAGGGGCGCCTGGGTGGCTCAGTGGTTTAAGCCGCTGCCTTCGGCTCAGGTCATGATCTCAGGGTCCTGGGATCGAGTCCCGCATTGGGCTCTCTGCTCGGCAGGGAGCCTGCTTCCCTCTCACTCTCTCTGCCTGCCTCTCTGCCTACTTGTGATCTCTCTCTGTCAAATAAATAAAATCTTAAAAAAAAAAAAGACAAATATCAGGAGCTTATCCCTAAAGTTAGGTAGTTTAATTTTTAAAAAATATATGAAAATCCAAGGCACACATTAAATATTTAAATGCCATAATAATATGTGCTCTATAATCAAATGATTCAATAAAAAAAACCTTAAGGAAATTAAGGTTTTTATTTTATAGTTAAGAATTAATGCTTCTCCCTCCTTTAAGGTTTTTTTTTTTCCCATTTTATTTATTTTTTTCAGTGTAACAGTATTCATTGTTTTTGCACAACACCCAGTGCTACATGCAAAACGTGCCCTCCCTATTACCCACCACCTGTTCCCCCAACCTCCCACCCTGCCCCTTCAAAACCCTCAGGTTGTTTTTCAGAGTCCATAGTCTCTTATGGTTCGCCTCCCCTCCCCCTTTTTTAAATCAACATTCTTCTTATTGGTTTCATTAAGAAAATTTTATTTCCGTTCACATGAAAGATGTAGGGAGTGCTGTCTGATCGATTAGACACCTGGCTGTTAATGAAAATAACTGACATGGGGCTGCAACTAGGCCGTCAACGAGGAGGCAATGAAAACATGTTGAAATAAAAGACTATACACTCAGTCCATCGTGATCTAAGAGAAGAATCACTGCTCCTGTGATCTTGCCACCAGTGTATTTGCTGAACCTTTAGCCTCCATTTATCATTCACAGCTGTCATGTGTGAGATGATAAACAGAATATATAATACTTCAATTTTTTTATTATTTTCTCTCTTTTACCTCCAAAGAATATCTATTTGGAAAATTCTCAGCTTTTAACCTTCTGCTCACTCTTTCTTTGGAACTAAAATAGCTGACCCTTGAACAACACTGGGTTGAACTATGTGGGTCCACCTACAGGTGGATTTTTCTTTTTATTTGACACAGTACAGGACTGCAATTGTATTTTCTCTCTCATGATTTTCTTAATAACATTCTCTTTTCTCCAGCTTACTTTATTCTAAGAATACAGAATATAATGCACATACAAAATTCATGTAAATTGACTGTTTATGTTATTGGTAAGGCTTCTGGTCAACACTGGGCTATTAGTAATTCAGTTTATGGGAAGTCAAAAGTTATATATGAATTTTCAACGGTGCAGGGGTCAGTGCCCCAACTCTGCCATTTTTCCAGGGTCAACTGTATGTAGTCTCTTATACATGGTTTCCTCTAAGCCAGAAGAACTTCTGCTGGCCAGCTATGTTCCTGTAAATAGGAAAGCACACTGCGATTGCTTTGTGTCAAGAAGAGAGCAGTGCCTTTCAAAGATCTTAATTCCCCTTCAGCCAAAGCTAAAGAGGACTGCTGCTTCATAGACTAATGCCTACAAGAACGACCTTGCAGTGGCCATCAACCTCACACCCCAACATTTTAGTCCTATTTCTCTGTATCGAGCAGCATGATTCTAAATATCTCCTCAAATACAGACTTAGCTTTGCATGGTTCTGATATGCATGAATTTCAGTTACCATGGTTTAGATAAATAATACTAATCCCCCAGCAGATTTCAGATACCGCAATATATTAACAGCGAGTAATTATGTAAAACACAAACTTTGCTTCTAGCTCTTTAGTGCACAAATCACTACTTAAGTAACAGATGTGTATCAGGATCTGTGACCAATCACGTCTCTTCTCTCCAAGTCTGCCAAGTGATTGTTCATTGCATTTCTGTTATTGAGTTCATGCACAGGCTCTTGTGTCACCTTTTTGTCTCCTAGTGATAAACTCACTGTCGTTTAGAAGGGGGGAAACAAGGATAATTGAAGAGAGAATTGCCTAACAAAGAGGTGAGTGGAGCATAAAGTGAAATTACAGTAGAATCACAGATTTTCATATCCTGTTGGTTGTGGATTGCCTCTGGAGTCCTATCCCCATCCTATACTTTTTTCAGTTCTGGGCTGCCCATGCAAGGGCCATGCAATCTGAGCTTGGTCTCAGTACCACAAAGAACTCTCTCAGGCAGATAAGCAGGGAGACGAGGACGTCACTTGTGGTAGAACATTGTAAACATGCACAGAAACTATCCATTCGACCTGCTGATACCTTAAAGGTGGGCCAAGGGAATGTGGCATTTGGCACTACAAGTTTCCTGCAGATACTGTAGAGAGGTTTATTTTCTTCTGTAGGTGGCGTTGGAAAGCTTTTTCTATAAAGGGCCAGATAGTAAAAAATGTTGTCTGTGGGTCTCCTTATGGGTCTTTTTGTTGTAACCATATGGTTATTATAGAGTGAAAGCAGCTATAAACAATCTGCAAACAAATGAGAGAGGCTCGATAAAACTTTATAGCTACTGAAATATGATTTTCACAAAATGCAAATATTCACAAAATGCATCACTAAATATTATTCTTCTTTTCAATTCTTATAATGTAAAAACCAAAGCCATACAAAACAGATAGAGGGCTAAATTTGGCCTGTGGGCCATAGTTTTTGCCAACCTTTGCTCTTAGAATGTCAATATAATAGAAATATTTGGAGAAAATGGCACTTGGCAAATGTCTGTTGGTTATAATAAATCAAGTAAATATTCATTTTTTTAAAGGAAAAAAACAAATATAGCAATGTGTGTGTCATATCTAACTCATTAGAGTGGCCTCCCCCGCCAATCATCATAAAATGGCAACATGGGCCTTCAGCCTGTACTCCTTATCCTGCTTTCTTCACTTTATATTTCTCCATAACTAGTCATCACATAAGTGATTTCATACTAACATGTATGCTTGTTTATTGCCTCCTGAACATAATTTAAGCTACAACAGGCCAGAGACCTTTGCTATTTCGTTTACCAGCACTAAGAACGGTGACTAGAAGTTAGTATGAATACTTGTAGCAGAATTAGATAATTCAAAAAAGAGTGAGTTGGTCATCTGAGAACCCAAGAAATGCCAAAGAACCAGCTATAGAAGGGAGACAATTACAGTCTAATTTCGTAATTAACTTTCCAATAATTGAGGCAAAGATTAAAAAAAAACAAAATCTGTTTTTTCCCAATGTAGGAGAAAAAGCAATATTAGCAGAATTATCAGAAAATCACATTTTCTTTCCAAAATATAAACACCTATATAAAAATTATAATTAGACTGCCAAATATATGAAACTGTTATTTATTCATGCCCGTGCTTCAGAGGTAGACATTGGCAATGGCCACCTATAGAGATTCTTGTAAACAAGAAGCTTAAAGGGAAATTGGAATTATGTACAACAAAAATATCTTTAACTAGAATCTTATGACACTAGATCAAGTAAAGCTTAAAAATAGTATAATATGTGAAAATAATTCATTTGTATAATTGCTATAAAATATACTTAATTTTACTATCCTTATAATAAAGAATAAATCTGTTTTTAAACTCTTATCTGGATAAAGATCAAATTAATACTGACATTCAAGTTTTGATGCAAAAGCATAGCTATATGCTTTTATAAGTGAACTCATGTTTTTCATAAACTTCTTTTTAAAAGAAGCTTAGTTTAGAAGTCAGAAGCTTACTACTGTGATGTTTCTTAGTTAACCACTTAGGGTTGGGTTTGTCCCATGAACCATAAATGCCTCAACACCAATGATTTAATTATGAACAAAAATTTACCATTAATAAATAAATATAACACTTCATAATACTGCTCCCACCATCACTTATTGAATCCATTGTTTTTTGCATGTGTTCCTGTTGATAGTTCTCACAGTGTCTCAGAAATATGAAATATAATTCCCACTCTCTATATGTAGGGACACCAACATTTGGAATACTTACTTATTAAAGATCATAAAGCTCACACAGCTCTGTTTCAGTTTTACCAAAATTAGTGAATGTCATGCACCAAAAGGTATTTGGAGTTGTTGGTGAGGAGTGAGGCCTTGAAGTCTGTAGGTAAGCCACACGTGTTAAAATAATTAAAATTGTTTTTTGAAAACCCCTTACATTTCTAGTAAACGTACATTAATATGGGCTCCCATCAATATGTGCACATGCATATGTGTAGTATGTACTTACAAATATATATAAAATTATATTTTCAAAAGTTTAATACTAGTATGGAAACTTATTTTGGGTTTGGTGTTTTGTTTTTGATAGAAAATGGAATATTCATTTTTTTTATAATTTTCTTTAATAGTTAAAAAAAGTAGTTAACTAGATGTACAGCTCTACTCCCACATGACACAGATACTGGGGATTTCTGAGGTATCAACATTCACTTTTCCCATCTCATGCTTACTCGACAGAAATTGAAATTGACATCACTCTCATCACTGAAATTATTATCTCCCTCTCTCAGCAGGTATGGTTGGATTCCTTGAGTAATATGTATAGTTAATATGACTCCATTGTAAGAGCATCAATTAAATATGCCTATCCCCTTTGGTGTTTCTTCATGCATTTTACTCTTGCTATTAAATCACCTCTTGGTGGATATATCATGATGTGTATAGATCATTATCTACAAATGTGCATTTGTATTTCTAAACCACATTAATGCTGTATGGTCTTAAAAGAATTCCTCAAAATCATACATCAAGACTACCTGAGTGTGAAACAGAACTAACATAAAATTCTTCAAAAGCTTTGACATTAAGTAAAATTACATCCTATAATTCTGGTATATCAAGTAATATTTCATATTCATGAAAAAATGCCAAAAAGCCCAGGTTGCACGTGTGAAATTATTAGTAGAGCACAAACCATTAAAAAGCAACTAGGTTTAAGCATAATGAAAACAGCACTTTTTGTGATTTATTTAGTCACATATTTATGTAGTTTTCAAGAAGGAAACATTTTCAGTGATGCTTTACACACATAGTTTTTGCAAATCTTGAGTCATAATATCAGCTTATATATCTCAAACATAAATGTGCAGTGGCTGCAAAAATATTGTACATGGTTGTTGACAGCAGCCTTATTTGTAATGGCTAATGCTGAGAAGATCCCAGATGCTCATCAATAGGAAAATCATAAACATTCATTTCATTCAAATAATGAAAAAGAATGAACTATTGGTATATACAACTTCTTGGATGAATTATCAAATTATTATATTGTTTCATAGAAACCTTAAAGAGTAAAAAAAGTGTGATTACATTCATATGAAGTTCAAGAATAGGCCAAACTATTTTTCCAGGATAAGGCGAAAAAAATTTTAAGGAGTGGTTCTTTTTTAGAGATGTGGAAGCTGGGGCCTAATTAAAAGGGGTATGAGAGAACTGTCTGGGGGTAATGTTAATGTTCTAAATCTTGTTATGGGTTTGAATTATACAGATACATATATTTGGCAAAACCCATTGAAGGATACACAAGATTTATGCATTTTAGTATATATTAATTTTACCTAAAAGCTCTAAAATATATTGAAATCTAGTTAATATTGAGCATGCCAGTGTTTTTAGGATAAAGTGTATCTATGTCTACAACTTTGAATGCATTAAAACCTTTGATGGCTGAGCTTACAATTAACTATGAAATTGTCTGAGTATATAGATGTGCACTTTATGATTCTTTTAACTTCTATGTGCTCAAAAATTTTATAAAATTTTGGGAAAAATAAAATAATTAAACACATGTTTTCAATGTAACTGGATTTGTGTAATAAAAGTGGTAAGCACTAAATGCTGAGACATTACAAAAGATGGACAATATGCAGCTAAGGGCTGGGCAGATAGTGAAGTAGGGTTAGACAAATGCAGGAAGGGGTGATAAAAGGAGTAAGACACTGAAGCAAAAGGCAATGTTTATGTATGGACCGTACTGCAACTAGTGTAAAGCTTCAACCCTGAAGAAATGAGTTGTGAAATTTGATAAAGATTAGAGGTATTCTATCAAGACATTTTTGATGGAGAGAAAATAGGAAAAACCTGTTGGTTAAATCTGAAATGGTAGACAGTGAAGGATAAATACACTGATAAGGAATGGGCTCTCCCTGGAGGATGGGGACTAATAGAGATTTTTATTTTTATTTATTATTATTATTATTATTATCATATCATCATCATTATTTTGCATTTTAGTGATTATGCTAGAAGTCGGGATTAACTGATTTGCCAGTAGTGAGCTGGAGAGAGACTGGAGATAGGAGGATCTTTATGTAGCTTCTTTATACATTGTAAGAAAAAATAACTTCATTTGAGAAATACATGTGTTACCCCAGATCTGCAGGCATAAGGCGATAAAGCTTCAAGCAATGTAGTGGAAATGCTGATGTAAATCAGACAGGCTCTGATAACTGATTAACTATGGAAGGCAGAGCAATTCTGATGACAGACGTTCGAAGCCACATTAGATGGAAATATTGCTGACAGGGTATATTCTAGACAGGATATTAATGATTTTTTTATAGCAGAAAATATAATCACCTTGTCTGAATTGTAGAGCTTTTTTTTTTTTTAAAGATTTTATTTATTTATTTGACAGATAGAGATCACAAGTAGGGAGAGAGGCAGGCAGAGAGAGAGAGAGAGGAGGAAGCAGGCTCCCTGCCAAGCAGAGAGCCCGATGCAGGACTCGATCCCAGGACCCTGAGATCATGACCTGAGCTGAAGGCAGCAGCTTAAACCACTGAACCACCCAGGCGCCCCTGAATTGTAGAGCTTTTATGTAATAATTATACCACGTGTTACAAAGTCACAGAAAAGTAGGAATTTTACATTTGATATCTGGAATTTGCTCTATTCACATGGATAATTTATTCTTTGAAGAAATAATATAGACATAAAAGTTAAATAAAAAAAGAATTTGAAACACTTATAATAAGAAATTTTTATTTTAAAAACAATATATGAAGGGCACCTGGGTGGCTCAGTGGGTTGAAGGCTTTGCCTTCTGCTTAGGTCATGATCTCAGGTCCAGGGATCAAGTCCTGCATCAAGGCTCTCTGCTCAGTGGAGAGCCTGCTTCTCCCTCTCCCTCTGTTGCTCCCCCTACTTATGAGCGCGCTCTCTCTCTCTCTGTCAAATAAATAAATCTTAATCACAATATATGAAATGTGGACCTTATAAATTTGTTTTCACATATATAAGTTTTCTGGAGATAAAGCAAATACGTGTTTTTGTTATTTAAAAATACTAGTTTAATAGTTCTCCATACCTATCCTTAGAATAAAATTTAAAATATAGTCAGAATTCTTATGAAATGTCTGTATTACATTTTGAAGATATGTTATTGAAATGTAAAGCTTATGAGAAATTGATCAAATAGAGAATTTTAAATTAAGGGGAAATATTTAAAATTCTGTGTGCATCAAAACTAATTTACAAAACATGAAAGAGAAATACATATAATAGAGAATATTTTATATTTTCAATTGCACACTTTCTTATATTCCTAATGTGTTCTCCAAAGAACTAGTCCTAACATTCAGTAAAATCCTAATGAAAAAATCACATATTAAGAATTAAAAGTATGTCAGGCTTTTTTATACTGGCATTTAAAAAAGTCACTTTCAGCACAACTCATCATTAATAGGTTAAATGTGGGCAAAAGGGTAGAAGACATAACACAGATTTCAGAATTACACAGATCTCTGCATTTAAATTCTACCTAAACATACTTAGTGGAAGGTAGAAATTAAGAATGTTTCTGAACTTTTGTCAAAATCAAATGATCAGGAATATACTGTCAATATGTTTGTTGTACAAAGTAAGTGAAATTTATATATGGTGGTTCTTAGAATTAGGTATTGAAAATACATCAATTGATGAAGTGATTTTATCATTCCTAAATGTTCAGTTACTAGAGACAGATAGAGATTCATAATATTGTCTTCTGCTTGAAGTATCATATTAGGAAAATTATTCAGGTAATAGCAATCTTCTACTTATAGTCTGCTTTTCAGATCCTCAAATGATTATAAATAAAGGAGAATTTCATATGAATACAAAGATTATATTGATAAATGTTACACTTAAAAGTTAATGCTTCATATGTATGGATGTATGAGATTTGTCCATTTTGGACATCTATTAAGATCAGTTAAATAAGTTGTAATTTAAATATGGCAAATATTTGCTGAAAGCATAGTAGAAGTAACAATGTACCTGAAGTTAGAAATGTAAAGTTCCAGGGGTACCTGGATGGCTTAGTCCATTAAGCATCAGACAATTGATTTCGGCTTAGGTCATGATCTCAGGGTAGTGAATCAAGCCCCTTGTTGGGTTCCATGCTATGTGTGGAGCCTGCTTAATATTCTCTCTATCTCCTTCTGCCCCTCCACCCCTCTCCTCACTCTCTTAAAAAAAAAAAAAAACAAAACACAAACACACACACAAAAAAAACCAAACAGAAATTCCTTTCTCCAGTTTGCTTAGAAATCAGAAAAGGGAGTTAATATATTAGAACAAATAAACTCATGAATTTAAACTTGTAGCTCTGAATATTTGCTAATGATCCTTCAGAACCAAGACATATCAATTTCTAATTAAGCTCGGGTATGAGTTTTAGTTACATTTTCTATCAGAAGAATGTGGGCGTATTTGATCAAATTGTGAGTCACCATCTACATTGTATCAGAGCTCTTCTAATTTATTACAGGATCTAATATAATACTTTGAGTTAGAATTATAATCTCTATTTTAGATATTTTAAAGTTATATTTCAATAGTATTGCCAAATTTGTGAACACTCAAAAATTAGTTAACCATGGATATGTCAATGATCAACTTTATAAATACGTGAAAGGGAGGAAAAAGTCAGGTTGCCAATAGTTGAATTCTAAACAAAATACATTCCATAAAGGATAGGACATAAAACAAGTGAAATAATCTATGGAGAAAAATTCTAAATTGAAAAGAGAAAGATGCCTTCTGTTTATTGGAGAACAGATGACATGCTGTTGTGCCCTCTAGTTATAACACCAATACAACATGGGCAAATTACAACAATAACACTATTTTTTTTCATTTCTGGATTTAAATGAGAGTAAGAAAAAACTACAAGGGCACAACCAAGTAGCTGAAAGAACAGTAAGGTAAAATCAGGGAGAGAGCTAACAGAGTACAGAAGTTAGCACTTCCCTGGGGCAGATGTCTATGCTTGTGAAAAGATCAGCATCACTTGCCTGGGCCTAAAATGAAGCAGAAGATAACCAGAGACTTTGCATGAAGTCTGGAGCTTTGAAGAGGGCTGACCGGGCTCATGTCAGTGGTGTCCCTGGTTCTTGGCTGAAGCTAACTCATCCTCCCTAGACAAAAGCATCCCCAAATTAGGTCCCCCACAGGCCCACAGAGCAAATAAAATTAACTATAACTTCAAAATAATATTACCCAACAAAAAAGAACCAAACTAACAAAAATGAGACTTCTCAGAAACAACAAACAACAGGCTTAGACACTCAAACTTTAGATGTTGAAATTACTCATTACAGGATATAAATTAAATATGTAAAACATTTAAGTAACTAATCAGTGAAAATAAAACATAAGATGAGAACATAAAAGATTATTTTATAAATCTCAAACAAAAGAAAGAACTTTCAGAAATGAGAATTGTTGAAATTACAAATCCATAGGAGCCTCTGGTTTTAACTACCATGCTGATTCACAAGCCCCTTGAGGCTGAGCGCCCTGGCAATACTTTGGGTTCAGGCTTTTTGGGAGTCTCCTGGAGTGGGAAGACCCTAACTGCAGTTCCAGACAACCAAGGCCCTTATGACCTTAGACTCAAAAAAGAGCATGACAGAGCATAGTTGCTTGTCTTCTCTGTGCATTTGCTGAGCCCTAAGACAAATCTGATGAGAGGCAGAAATCCAGGCAGAAGGGGAAGCTGAATGCTAGAAATGAGGTAGAGCTCATCCTTCTGAAAATAAAAGGGTATTTAGGGCCCACCATGGAGGAATGGCTTTTATATAAAGATTGGAAAGAAACCAGGAATAAAGCAGCTCTCACAAGTACTACATCATAGTCTCAAATCATCCAATCTGAATTGGAGGAAGTGTTTTCCTCTTACTCAGGAGTGTCTCCCAAAAGGAAAGTAAATTCTCTTTGAGAGACAACTTAATGTTATCCACAATATCCATATATTTTCATATACAAGAGGCATCATTCCTCCAGAAATTCCTAAGTAATGCTGTGTTACTTGTTAGATATCTACAGCAAATTTGTAAAATACTAGCATTCTTCCTCTTAAAGGAAATGAAAGTTTCACACAGTAAACTGTTCTTACCGGACTTTGTACTATATGGTAAAGGCAATTAGCTTAAAATACTGAAATAAAATTTATAATAATTAGAAAAGAAGGAACTAATATGTCCTTCTATATCATTCTACAAATGATTTTATACATAAAAATTCAGTATACAAAAACTCAATTTCACTATTAAGAGAAATATAAATGAAATGGCAAGAAATGGGAATTTTCATTGCATAATTTTTTCTACTATTGTTATGCTAGAAAATTTTTATAAGTTTTTTTTAAGGCAGAAAACTGGTTGAGAAGATACTTAAACTGGCACTACTCTAATTTAGTGGTACTATAAATTCTTATAAACTTTCTGGAAAGATATTAGCTCATATGTCACAACAGCTTTACCTTCCCAATAATTTTTCATTTTGTAATCTTTATAAAGAACACTCAAAGGTTAGGAGAAACTCCTAATGCATGCAGATGCTGATGATAGCATTATTTACAGAAAAAAGCGTTGAATTCTACCAACTGTTTAATACTAACCTTAAGCTCAAAAAAACTGTGGGATTTCCATGTGAATAAGAATTAGTAAGATTCTTGATATGATGTATTTTAAAATGTTAATCAAACATAAATTTACATATACAAATAATGAATAAAAGAAACAAGAATAACAATTTTAAGAAGGTTAATAAATTCACATATACTTATACCTACCTAGAGAATCACAGAGAGATTTTATGAAGACAAATGTTAATAGGTATGTCTCTCTATAAATGTAGATATATAGTTAGGGCTGTACGGCTGTACACACACACACATGTACACAGAGATTTTGAGAAAGGAAATACACCACTCTGTTAACAATGATTGTACTTATGTTATAAGCCGATTTTTCTTATCTATACTATTATATATTTATCAGATTTTACTAAATTTATTTACTAAATTTATCAGATTCTACTAAAGCATTCTACATGCTTTAGTAGAATGAAGTTATCCAAGAAAATACTATTTGGATGAATACAAAACCAAACTATTCCTTTTTCTAAGGAATTGTCTAATAATCAGTCAATATCAGAATATAAATTCAATAACAATATTTTGATGCAAATATTTTCTATTAACCACTACCACCAAATTTTATTTCATAGTGTACCTGAATCACAAATAAGTGTAAGTCAATCTAAGCACTTCAAAGTGATTAGTGTTTTACGTTTAAATCAACCTTCTAAAATATTTATGATTTCTGTGTGATTTGTAATAAAATTCTTACCAAAAAAATATATATCTGTATAGTTTACTGCATTGATTTAAATCCACATTTGATTTCAATTGACAACATTTATTTATTTTTTTTAAAGATTTTATTTATTTATTTGACAGAGAGAGAGTTCACAAGTAGGCAGAGAGGCAGGCAGAGAGAGAGGAGGAAGCAGGCTCCCTGCGGAGCAGAGATCCCGATGCGGGGCTCGATCTCAGGACCCTGAGATCATGACCTGAGCCAAAGGCAGCAGCTTAATCCACTGAGCCACCCAGGCACCCATCAGGTGACAACATTTAAAGAAAATCATTCTCCTTATAAAAACAGCTTGTATTTATTGCCTCTTAAAAATCATATTTAGTTTTCTGCCTCCTCATTTCTCAATTCATAGTAGAAAAAGTATTAATTCTTATAATAATGTTTTATTATTATGCTATAAATTACTAAGTTCTTAAAGATTTATTTTTCAGTATTCCTGTTATAGAAGTCAATTAAATTGTACTTTCTAAAACACATTACAAGGGCGCCTGGGTGGCTCAGTGAATTAAACCTCTGCCTTCGGCTCAGGTCATGATATCAGGGTCCTGGGATCGAGTCCCGCATCAGGGTCTCAGCTCAGCAGGGAGCCTGCTTCTTCTTCTCTCATTCTCTCTGCCTGCCTCTCTGCCTACTTATAAAATAAAAAAAAATAAAAAATTTAAAAATAAATAAATAAAACACATTACAAACATCTATGTACGGCTTGATTCTTTTTTCTCTTTGGTTCATCATTTTTGAATGTTCATATTAGCATAAAAGGCATTTACCATACATATGATATAAATATAAATGTCATTTACATGAATATCTTATTCCTTTCCCTCTGTCATATCACTGTTATTTCACAAAACTTGGATAATCTCCTGTCTCCAAAGTTCCTACACCGCTTGGCCTTGGTCCCTTTGGTACCAAACATATTGGAATACTTTGTTATGTTTTAGTCTAATCTAATGCTTCATCTCATTTAAGGAATATAATTTTTATAGAAATGGATATAATGTTGAGAAAGGGTATAGTACACTAAAGATTTTTTTAAAGATTTTATTTATTTATTTATTTGACAGAGAGAGAGATCACCAGTAGGAAGAGAGGAAGGCAGAGAGAGAGGGGGAAGCAGGCTCCCTGCTGAGCAGAAAGCCCAATGTGGGGCTTGATCCCAGAACCCTGAGATCTGACCTGAGCCAAAGGCAGAGGCTTAACCCACCAAGCCACCCAGGCCGCCCTATACTAGAGATTTTAAGTGAAACTCCTGGATTTGAATGGGCTTTTCTCTGATTTCAAAGACTGCTTTCTCCACTAGGAACATCATCAGCCTTCTAAAACCTCTGTAGTTTCAAGTCAGAATTGATCCTGTAAAGTCTCTCACTGAAGCTCACTGTGTCTCTCCTCCACTAACCACCATGCTTTCATTTCCCTACTGACCATAATTCAGCCATAAGGGATTTCTTTCCATTTTTTTTCTTTTGAAGATGTCACTTTTCTCAACTAGAAAGCTTCACATTTGATATACCTAGAGTCTGGAATTTACCACCAAGACCATCCTTCCATTCCAACTTTCCTATATTAGACCAGGTTTGCTCCAAGGGCATTATACTCATTCTACTTGTTATTCCCTTCTTGTAGCATTCATTTTGTAAATATTTTGTTTATTATTTGTTTTCCCAGATTAACTTGGTAGTTTTGCGAGGTAGGGGTTATATTCGTAATGTTCACCATGGTACACAGGTTCTTAATGCAGAACCTGGCACAAAATAGATGTGCAAAAGATTTGCATCAGCACTGAATGCCTATAAATATGATTATAAGAAGGGAGAGCGGAGAGGCCAGTGCTCTGAATTTTCATGTCTGTGGAAGATCTGCCAGAATTGTGTCTATAGTTTATCTATCTCATTTGATATCATCTGAATCTCAGTAATTATCTAGCTGAAAAGGAATTACAACAAAATGTTTATACAGCCCTTTATAAGGCACAATATAAATATGTCAATAATTGAAAAAAACACCAAGTGTTATGTATTGTATTCATTTTCAAATTAATCATGCCAAGTAAGTTTCAATTTTTTGCTGTAAGTTTTTCTTTGGGTTATTCTCTCTCTCTCTCTCTTTGTCACATTTTATTCCCTTTTCCTCATCACCTTCAAAGAAAACACAATTTTAAGATAAAATCTTAATGCCTACTTAAAGATAAAAGTTAATAAGGTGTAGAAAGCACTATTGAAGTAGTAAAAGCATGATACAAATAGGAGGGATTGCTGTGAAAATGTTCTGTTTGCTCTTTAAATCCCTTGAAACATTGGGCTTTTATAAATTTCTGCTTCACTAGGAAAAATGGGTTCTCTGAGGTTTGGTATTAAGTATTAAATTTTTAGCTAAGTTTATGGGATAGTAATATCTCATTCCCATAGGACTAAGGATATGGTGAAATTTCTTAAATGTTCCTTTAAATAATTTTTTCCATTGTGTTGCTGATTTAACCTGGAATATCTGTTTAGACCTCCTATATTACCACATTTTTTTTGAGCCTCTAACTTATTGAATATGTGCAACAATAACTAAATTGTTGGTGTTACTCAATTCTAGAGTGAGACTTGGAATCCCCAAGAAAGATACATTTTTAAATAATTTAAAGAATTTTTAAAAACTGCTTCGAGAAATTCAAACACTGGCAACAGGTTAACCCAGTAGACTCCACAGTCTCATATTCTTTTGTGCTAAAACAATTTGAAGTCACCAGATTTAAAAATTCAAATTTGGTCATGTCCTTTGGTTCTCTAATGGCATAGTAATTTTGTCCATTTTAATTTATGCTTATTATTCACTACTAATTAAAGGCAAGCCAGATTCAATAAATGTTATTCCTCTACCTTTTCCTTCTCATCCTCTTCCTACCCCACCTACTTCTTTCCCCTTTTTCTTCTCTTCTTGCCTTTTTTTTTTCTTTAGAAAAAAAAATATTACATGCAGATTTACAAACAGAATTGATCTTGTATGGGCATTCTTCCTAGAGAATAGTTTCTTTCAAAATGAATTTCACCCATTTGACTTTAAAAACCACCACCATTTATAAAATCTGAGACTTGTGTATATTTATTGAAAGCCATGGAAATCAGGCTATTTACTTTTACAGAGAGAATGAACCTATTATAATGTTAAAATAAAGTTTGCATTCTTCTGCTATAAGAGATGACTATGTCATGTGGTGTATGTCATTTGGTATTTATTACTGTCATAAGGACAACATGGGTATAGGTTACTAGATTTGTTTTCTTAGCTTGAAAAATTTCTTTGGAATTTTAGTAAAAATTCTGATGATTTTTATCAGATTTGTATCTGGTATTTTCTATTTCACCACTTTAAAAAAAGGGATTTGAACCACACTTTTTGAAAATGTCTGACATGTTCTTTTATGTAATGACATATATTATGGAGGGGGAGAAGGAGGGAAAGAGAGATGAAGCCATTTCCCTACTTCCTAAAACAAGTTATTTACCCCCTTTAACTGACAGTGTTATATATACATAATATATAACATAGATATTGTATATACAAAATATATGTAAATGGAAATAGAAATTCTCTAGTGCTCATTTCATTTAATGTGATGATTACTAAAAATGAATGTTCCAGTAAACAGAAAGTAAACTTCTCAAAAAATTAGACTAGTGAAGACCGCCTAATGGCCACAAGGTATCTTCATGACAGACAAAAATATGGGATTATATGTCTTTCCTGATCAATTACTTAAATTGTTTTCTTTTAGCTGCTATATTGGGATCTCACTTCACAATGGTGAAGTAAGTTTTGTAGCTTCCTTTTTTATTTTTTATTTTTAGAGTTTATTTATTTATTTGAGAGAGAGACACAGAGAGCATGGGAGGGGCAGAGGGAGAGGGACAAGCAGACTCTGCTGAGCACAGAGCATAGACCTGAAGGTGGAGCTTGATCCCAGAATCCTGAGATCATGACCTGTGTCAAAACCAGGAGTTGGAGGCTTAAATGACTGAGCCACCAAGGAATCCCTTGTTGCTTCCTTCTATGTCTTTAATAACAAAATTCTTTAATAGAGATCAAACATGTACGTACAGTCTGTTGTTGTCAACTATGTATATTGTGGATTATGGCACCTGGGTGGCTCAGTCAGTTAAGAGTCTGCCTTTGGCTCAGGGTCCTGGGATGGACCCCCATTTCCAATTTAGCTCTCTGCTCAGCAGACAGTCTCTTTCTCCCTGTCCCTCTCCACTCTCCACCTGCCCCCAGCTCATGCTCTCTCTCTCTCAAATAAAAATCCTAATATATGTATTTATAAATATATATATAATTATATATATATATATAGTGGATAATTATATCACTTATCAGAAACAAATGTATGGCAGTCATATTTGTCTTGCGTACCACATAAGACAAGCTGAAGACAAATATTTACAGAAAGTTTTCCACGATCTATAGAAAAGTAAGAATAAAACCTTCAAATGTATGTGTTCAACTTTTAAATGAATCATTCACTTACTTCTGAAAGGCCTAATTGGTAATCACCATTAAGTTTTTAAAATATAACTGCCACTATGTATAGCTGTCTATTTATTTATTGGGCTTATATATGAGATTCTAAATGCCTCAAAAGAAACTCTGTTCTTCATAATATTGCTCTCAGCCAGCATGTGACCGACACATTACATTTTCTTTGCTTGGAATTGAAATACAGTTGTCAATATATCCAACACATTATTTGGCCTGTATTTTGTAAGTGCTTTAAATCCCCTTTTCATTTCATATGAAGTCTGGCCCATAATGCACAAGAGATAAAAGATTTAAAGATGAATAATAAGCAGAAACAGCAAACACAGACTGAAAATAAGAGGTGTTATTTGGATTTTTCCCTTACTATTAAAACTTAATGTAGAAAACATGTGAGTTTTGTTGGTATTATACAGATTACAGTATTCAGATCATGCCATGATATGATACAGGGTGTATATTATATAGAGATGAAGAATTGTATACCTTTGTTGTTATCCATTCCTCCTACTGCATACAGAGTTCCAACAGTAGATTTTCTAGGTTTAGTTCTTGGACTTTGCATTAAAGTTCTTCTTTCTGGCAATAGATGATACTTCATTGCTTCCAGAATCAACTTCTGACATTCCAGATCATTCTTAAATAATGCATGGTTTTCTAGGTCAGCCAGTATCTGTGAATAACACATAATCACTGTCAATAATGTTTTTATAGGAATGAGTATATGCCATCAGTAGTTAAAATTAGAAGCTTAATGCCTGTGATATTACCCATATATTGAGAGGGATGCAGAATGTAATACAACTAATTACACTGATAAATAAAAATAAGTGAGTGTAATGGAAGACCTTCCATGAGACGCAGAATGGATTTTATTTTCTATTCAATACTATTTATTGTCATTTTATGACACAGAGTTTAAAGGAACTTCCAGAAATCATTTTTTCCATTTCTTTTCCTCTTACGAAACCTGTTTATAAATTGAATATAGTTGGCTATGTTGGCCATAAACCTGTCTAGCAAAGGAAATTAAAAAATAACCTTTAACAAATTCATGGTAACAACCTTCATAAATTTCATTTATTTATTATTTTTTTAATTTTATTTATTTATTTGACAGAGATAAATCACAACTAGGCAGAGAGGCAGGCAGAGAGAGAGAGAGAGAGCAGCAGGCTCCCTGCTGAGCAGAGAGCCCGATGCGGGACTCGATCCCAGGACCCTGAGATCATGACCTGAGCCGAAGGCAGCGGCTTAACCCACTGAGCCACCCAGGTGCCCCAATTTCATTTATTTATTTTAAGATATTACAGGTATAATTTAAACCCTTTTTAAATTAAAAAAAATCAATAAAAATGAAAACAATTATTCTTATCTCTTTAAGGATGCAAGCAGATGGAAAGTAGTATATTAGACAAGGTAAAGTTTCCAATAGTGAAATTAAGAACTTTTATACCGAAAATCCAGCACCTGAGGGAGGAATAGAGTGAGATCAGCTGTTTGAAGCTGTAGTATGTGTCTATTTTGCTACATCAGGGTTTCATCCCCCCAGATTCTTTTGTGTACATTCTTTGAGCACATAAAAAACATCTTTTCTTTCCCTCCTCTTCTGTTTTTCTTTAGACTCTCTTTTTTTCTGGGTTCTTTCAGGATCACTTTCTCTTTCTTAATGAATGAATGTTTCATATCAAGTGACAGTTAAATCTGTCACATAAATTTAGAAAATTAAGAAGCTGAAAATTTAATATTAATACACTGACCTTTTCATCCACATTGATAAGAAACTTTACCACATCTGGACACAAATATGTATTGAGTGAATAAGTTAATATATAATAGCAGCATATAACTAAATAATTATATTTCACATTTAACCTTAATTAAGCAAATTTATTCAGCCATTGTGATGCATACATTGTTGGAGTTGACAAGAATAACATAAAAACACATAAGATAACAAATGTAACATGTGAGAAAGAACAATACCTTTGAGGCTGAATAGGAATGTAATGTATTAGAGCTACCAAAATACTTTGGAATATAGAAGGGAAGATGCTCAATTAAATTCTTGGCTTCATTGCATTTTTTATATACTGAAACCTTAGTTGCCTTCCTACCCACTTTCATTCTAAACACTAAACAAGAAGAAGAAGGTTTTTTTTTTTTAATGGTATGGAATAGGATATGAGATCTCTAATGGACTTTTTTTTTAAGGACTACTATTTTACTCTTTTAGTAACTAAAAAAAAAAAAAAAGAAATAAAGAAAAAAAGAAAGTAACCACCAAAGAGAATATCTATTTCCAATAATATCCTAGTGGTCTTTATAAAGTAAAAGAAAAAAAAAGTATTTTAATATGACTTTTGGTCATCTGGGTATCAAAGTAAGTTTGTGCTACATCTAAACCTTTTTCTCTCCATAAAAAGAAAACAATTAGGTTTTCTGGTGATAAATGCATATTTGGCTAAACTTGGCTCTCATCATTCTTCTCTTCTTCTCTCCCTTTTCACCTTCTTGGAGAAACCTGGGATTAGTTGATCATAAGAAACTATTATTTTATTGGCAGCACACTCTAGGAATATCTTATCCAGATAAACAGTTAAATACAAAATGAAAGGGGTAAAAAGAGAAAAAAAATTCAGAAAATAAAAGAAAAAATTCAAAAGATACATGCTTCTTTTCTGTATTTTTTTTTCTTGGAAAACTATAACTATTAATAAGTTTAACTAGAAGTTTGAGTAAGGGTTTAGGTTTTAGATAAACAGATTCATGGCATAAATGTAAATATTTTAGAAGTTTGACCTATGGGTACATAGTGTCACTTACATTAAAAGGAGCTCATACACTAGTCTCAATATGTAGATGACTCTTTTAACTAATTAGAGTGGATTTGTTTTAACTTAAAAACACCTCTATGCCTTCTTTTATATTTTTTCACCATGTTAAAAATAAGGTTAGTATAATATTTAAATAAATACAAGATGGGTTAATTTTTATATTTTAGACTTTAAAAAATTTGCACATTAGTTGTATGGGTTCAAAGTTATAATTTTTTTAAAAGATTTTATTTATTTGACGGAGATCACAAGTAGGCAGAGAGGCAGGCAGAGAGAGAGAGAGGAAGGGAAGCAGGGTTCCCCGTTGAGCAGAGAGCCTGATGCGGGGCTCGATCCCAGGACCCTGAGATCATGACCTGAGCTGAAGACAGAGGCTTTAACCCACTGAGCCACCCAGGCGCCCCTCAAAGTTATAATTTTTAATAAACAGTTTAGGATTACCAAAATGTAAAATTGTTTAGTAAGTGGTATCTTTCATAAAGGTTCAATCTTGTGAATTCTCGTAGTCCTGTATATCAAAAAGACCATCAATGTTGGCGTATAGTTTTTATTTCTTCTCAGAAAACCTTAAGACAATAGACTAATATTAAATTAATTTCAAAAGATTAGTTTTTAAATACAGTTTTGATTTCTAAGAAAAGTCACATTAGTCACTGAAATATTTCTAATTTTTCCTGGTTCCTTATTTTATGTATATATAAAATGGACATAAATTAACAGAATGTGCAGCATGATAAAGCCAACCTTAAAAATATAATATTATTACCTACTTGAATGGCTAAGTATCTATATATTTCTAAATACATAATGCAGAGATAAATAAGGATCCTTTCAAATTTTTCATTAAAAATAGAAAATTTAGGGAATTTCACCAAAATACAGTATCAGAGGACAGTCAACCCTAAGTGCCTACATTTATAATACTTTCAAATAATAATTTTAAAGGGAAATTAATTGTTCAATGTTCATAGATGTATGCATAATGAAAAATATTATAAATTATTTCAAAGTATGACAAGGAAGATATACAAAATAAAACTAAAATTTATAATTGAATTCTATAAAATAACCAAGGTATTCTGTACTTAAATATTTTTTCCTTTAAGTAACATAACATTGTATAAAATTTCTTAATTTTATCATACCCCTAATCATTTGACAATTTTTAATTTTTTTTAATTTTGAAAGAAATTAAATTTTTCATAATTGCTTTTACTTATTTTGTGTATTTTCAAATTATTATTATTATTGCTTATGGATAGTATGACTGTGTCTATATTTTATCTCCTCTGACAACATTTTTTACCACTACCATTTCAACCCAAATTAAGACACAAATTCAGAAAAATAAAATAGTTAAGCTATCTTTAAAATTTGAACTATCATTAGATTTCCAGCAGTAATCTAAGATTCACACAATTATTGCTCTTCCCTATCAAAGGAATATTTTTTATATTCAATTTTAGTGAAATCTAAACTATTGTGACAGCTCCTTTTCCACTCAAATTTAGAAAATATATCGATATGTTTCAAAAATTATATATTACTTAGAAACATACTCATGTTTACACATAAGAATTTGTACAACAGTCGTCTGCAAATTAGATTTTGTATCTAGGATACTACCAACCAATATCCCTTCTTTTTTTTTTTTTTTTTTTCCAATATCCCTTCTAATCAAGAATAATCGTAATATAATTTACTTTACAATTTCAAAAATCTTGGATGTTTCATAAAATCTTCACTGTTAGTATGTTCTTACACTTAGAATAATCACTGACTACATCATAAATTGTGTACTAAACCTCAAGGAAAGATACTACTCTCTCCAAAGAATAATGTTCAAAATATTTTGTCAACCAGAAGAGATATGAGAAATCAAAATATCCTGAGACTCAATAAGAAGGACATCATAGGGTTTAATAACAACATTACATAAAATTCTAATGGGTTCATCAATGTCAGTGAGGCAGTCACTTTGCAAATATGCCCTGACTCCCTATATCACCTTGGTAGGTTTTCTTTGGGACTAAATAATGATCTGCAAGTTAAAGGGTAAACCTTTAGAATGGAATAGAACACGGTCAAGAAACATGTATGATATTCAGAATTGACTAATACAAAAAATCAGAATTATTTATCCATTTATACCTAGAATTCTCAACAATAACTTTGTTAGAGCACATTCCAGTTGCCAGCAATGTCATGAATTTTGATTAGATATGTTCTTTGCAATTGTATGTATTAAAACATTGTTACTGTCTTTTTGCATACTCTTTGTAAAGTTCCATTGGCTTTTATTACTACACTTTGGGGGGAAAAAAGGAAATTCAATTATTAAAACACTATTTCTTAAAAGTGCCCATTACATTTGTCATTAAAATACCAATAATTTGAGAAATTCCACCATGTGCTTAAAATAGCTACACTTAGCAACGTGAAAATATGGATAAATGTTTTAATCTATATATAATTATATATTTATATATATATAAATAATGTTTTAATCAATATATAATTGCACATAGATATTCATCAAACTGCAGGTTTCCAACAGTATTTATGTGACTTTACTTCAAATACCTCAATGCTTCAAATGCAATACATTGGAAATTATGACTCTAAAAAAAGTATTGCTTCATGAAAATGGAATACATTATTCAAGTATCTAGAGTTTGCATTGTTTTTCCCACCTTCCAATAAGAAAATAGAATAAATTGTCATATAATTCAGAAAAAAAATTCTCTTATCTTTATATTTTTCCATAATATGTCAAAGAAAATACTCTGTTGGTTAGAATCTTTGTCATGATTCTCTGCACTAACTTACATGTATAGATACTTCTCTAACTCTGTAAATAACTTTCTTATATCACAAGCAAACAAAATCAAATGCATGAATTTATCTGAGCTGCATGACCTACTCTTATTACATAAAGGGCATAGTACTCTAATTTTATAACAAAAATCAAAATATTTATATTATAAAATTTGTAGATTGCATTACAGACTTTTTTCTGGGTGATTTCTATCTTATTTTATTTTTTAAATTAAATTAAATTTTTTTTCAGTGTTTCAAGATAAATTGATTATGCACCACACCCAGTGCTCCGTGCAATACGTGCCCTCCTTAATATCCACCACCAGGCTCACCCCACACCCCACGTTTCTCAGAGCCCACAGTTTATCCTGGTTCATCTCCCCCTCCAATTTCCCCCAACTCACTTCTCTCCACCTCCTAATGTCCTCCATGTTATTCCTTATGCTCCACAAGTAAAGGAAACCATATGATCATTGAATCTCTCTGCTTGACTTATTTCACTCAGCATAATCTCCTCCACACCTGTCCATGTTGATACAAAAGTTGGGTATTCATCCTTTCTGATGGAGGCATAATATTCCATTGCATATAAGGACCATATCTTCTTTATCCATTCATCTGTTGAACGGCATCTTGGCTCTTTCCACAGTTTGGTGGACTGTGGCCATTGCTGCTATGAACATGGGGTATAGATGTCCCTTCTTTTCATTACATCTGTATCTTTGGGGTAAATACCCAGTAGAGCAATTGCAGGGTCATAGGGTAGATCTATTTTTAATTTCTTAAGAAATCTCCACAGACTTTTAAAAATATCATAAAATAGTGCTATTTAGGAGATAGAAATTATAGTGTTATATTCCTATCATGTTAATGACTGGAAACAAGAAAAATATCTATGTTGTAAGGTGTTTCTTAAGGAAGAGTAATACTGCATGAATGAAGACGTAATTTGAAAGGCAAGGTGACTAACAGGATTTGTACAAAGCATAGAAAACACATCTGTACCTTTTGTCTGGTCAGGGAGTCCATTGGAACATGGAGTGCAATAATGGAAAAACACCTAAAGTAAGATAAGTTTAAACTTACTGTGGACCAAAGGAAGTATTAACTCTTCTAACACTATATCCTTGGGCTATCAAGGTTATGAAAACAGTCTCACATTCATAACAGTGTGCCAAATTTCATACACTGCACATTATTTCATAATATTTCAGACTTTTGTTTTGCTACTGGGTATTGTGCTAAAAAATCTACTCACAGAATCTGAATCTATAAAACAAAATTGATTCCTATTAGAAGTGACAGTCCTTAAAGAAAAAGTGACAGTTTCATACATAGTCTTTCAAGTTCTCTGCTTGACAGAATGAATAGGATGAATGATAAAATATTATCATATGCCATAAGCTGCAAGAAAAAATGATTTTCTACTTCAATATCTTATAAATAGGTCTGAGACAATAAATTTTCAGGTATTTTTATTAAATGGTTTCTCAGACAGAGAAACAGTGATTTAATGAGCACTCTCAGTGCTACATGAGCCCAGAGCCTTTTGAATTGTCAGTATACCGTGCCAGGGAGTGGAGAGAGTTAAGTTATCAGAGAACTCTGTAGCAGCATAATTAATGAGGAGCTCCCAGGTAGAGTTGTTCTGCATTGCAAGGGAAGATATAAACTGCCTCATGCCTAGAGAGCTTTTCTATATATTTCCTCTCTCTCAGATAGAATTTCAGAGACATAGATGGAAGAAACTGGACAACTCCTTTGACAACTTGGAATATTAAGTTAGTTGGTGCACCAATGCTAGCAACACCTCAATGGTTGCAATTTGAGTATATGCTAGGACTGGAACAGCCTAACCTTCCACAAAAGGAGCTGACTCAGCTCTGGCAAGGATATCAATCTACAGCCTGAAAGAAACTCATTGACATGAGTAGATAGGTCCTTAATGTACATTTAAAATCCCATTTATATCCATTGAAAAGAATTTTGGCAAAGAATAGCATCATAACATATTAAGAGACAGAAATATCTTCTTATCCTTTCTATTGGCACAATCACTGTTCTGACTAAACTCCTTGAAGATATTATTTATATTTTTAAATAAATGAGAAAGTAGATACAGTGAGTTTTTCAAGTCTCCTCCTGTACAGTCATTTCAAAATGAAAACACAAATTACTGACATGTTCATGCTACGATCAGATACATCTGAATAATTCTTGCTCAGATATTTGAAAAGAAAGCACATGCAAAATAAGGACGAGGTTCATTAATTTTATTCTGAATACAGAATATTTTGAATTCTGAATATTTGATTCCTTGAGATGAAAAATATTTGGCTGAACTGAGTACAAATAAAGAATAATAATAACAATCACAATGAGTAGAGATCATAAAATTAACTCAGATGATGGTAGTTATTAGTGACAAATGATATGGGGTTTAATGCTGCTAATTTATAATTAATTTTTAGTTATTTAACATAGATCGGCTATTCTTTTTTTTTTTTTTTTTTTTTTTTAATTTTTTTTATTTTATTTAACAGAGAGAGATCACAAGTAGGCAGAGAGGCAGCAGAGAGAGAGGAGGAAGCAGGCTCCCCGCGGAGCAGAGAGCCCGACGCGGGGCTCGATCCCAGGACCCCGAGATCACGACCCGAGCCGAAGGCAGCGGCTCAATCCACTGAGCCACCCAGGCGCCCCTAGATCGGCTATTCTAAAGGTAGTTTGAAAGCTCAAAATTTCTAAAACTGAAATAAGTGATTACATGCCCTACATGAACATCATCTTCCCCCAGAAAAATTTCATTGCATCCTAGGTAGGTTCTGGACCTTGTACACATTCAATCATTCATTCATTCACTTAGCAAATATGTAGTCAGCACCTGTTTTGTGCCAGGTGTTATAATAGCTCCCAGATACCTGCGACCTCTCTCACCACTAATCAGTTCTACTCAAGCTTATCCTCCTCCCCACCTCTTAGAATACTTTTGTTAATTTACCCATGTCTAGCTATATTCTAAAGCTTGCATTGGTTTATATTGCTTCCAGGACATTGTATCATATCTTCAGACTAGCAGGCCAAAAATACAACTTAATTTTAGCTATTCGGTCACTCCATTTTAGCTATTCGGTCACTCTCCAAGATACCTCATGTGTCTTTTTCTGTATTTCATCTTTTAGCTTTTCAGACCTCTTTCTTCTGGTCCTAATGGATCCTGCCCTTTTTCAAAGTAATATTGGTAATGCATTTTCCCTCTGGGGCTTCTATCAAAATATAATCCAATCTTCAGAGTCCAGTGTACATTCTATTACTTCCACAAGGATTTCCCTCATTGTTCAGGCCACAATCAACACAATTTGTTTTTCTCGGTGGTATCAGACTTTAATGAGTTGACATCTGTGTAGTTACTTAGGGGCTTCATATGCATGCTAGTCATAAGTTTGTAGGAAGCCAGAAAAAAATATCTGCCACCCCTTGTTGAATTCCACTAACAAGGTTACAGTCTCCTAGGAATTGCTCAATAACTATGTAAGTGATCGATCACTTACTCTAATTAGAATATCTATTAATTTATTTTAAACAACACATCTAGTATTGAAGTTTGAAAATATATAATGTATAGGCAGAAATATATTCAATATCACATCTCAAATTACATGCATAAATTAATCATCTTCATAAATATGTATGGTCTTTCAGAAACATCTTTGCTTAACAACCAGCAAAACATCTACATTTCTAAATAATTTATCTCAGACTCAGCTGATGGCATGCTTATTTCCAGTCACAGTCAATAGCAAAACTCTATTACACAAATAATTCGGGCTCTTGGACATTACTGTAAGGTGATTTGACTCGTAACCAACTCCCAACCAAGAAGCACTGAGCTTGGATATTCCACTGACAATTCAAACTACACACTTAAATCCAAACTTATTCTTTAGTATTTAGTATTCTTCTTTTTTTTTTTTTAAAGATTTTATTTATTTATTTGACAGAGAGAGATCACAAGTAGCAGAGAAGCAGGCAGAGAGAGAGAGAGGGAAGCAGGCTCCATGCTGAGCAGAGAGCCCGATGTGGGACTCGATCCCAGGACCCTGAGATCATGACCTGAGCTGAAGGCAGCGGCTTAACCCACTGAGCCACTCAGGCGCCCCCATTCTTCTTCTTATATTGACTTATTCCTTCTGGTTTTCTGTTGATGGATTACAGTATTTCTTTACCTGTACTTCTGTTTTAAGCTACTTCTTTTTAAATGGATTCAAAATGTTGGAAAATATAGCATGTGAATAAATATTCTCAAAGTGCGTCTTTCTTACTGAGACCCCTTGATAATTCAATCAAGACTTATTCCACTGATAATTCTACTTAGAAAAGTTTATCTTCTTAGTCAAGCCCATTCCAAAGAGTCATCAAATATTATTATTATAATACTGCCTAATATCCTTTCATTCCACTATTCCCTTCTCCTTCCAAAAGTCACTTTGCCAGATGATATTAACTCTTTTCTATTTTTTTGAAGATTTTATTTATTTATTTAACGCAGAGAGACAAGGAAAGACGGAACACAAGCAGGAGGAGTGGAAGAGGGAGAAGCAGGCTCCCCACCCAGCAGGGGCTCTGGATCATGACCTGAGCTGAAAGCAGACGCTGAGGACTGAGCCACCCAGGCACCCTAAGAAAGATTAAAAATTTTAATTCTTTTATGTGACATAAGAAATCATATGCAGAATTCAGATTACTTCCACATAGTGTCCTGGAACATATACATTCATCATTTACTTCTTATTGTCTTATTTTAATTCTTTGCATTACAGTTGAATACAGTTAAAAGCATTCCTTTATGTAACTTAAAACACTGAGTTTAGGCTCATTTCTCATTATACCTCCAGCACAACCTTCTGCTTTGTAAAAGCTGTTCTATATTCACTGTCCCCCACATGAGCAATTTCTTTATTTCATCTTTAATGTGATTTTTCATCTTGGATCTATCTGAGTCTTAGTTTTTCTGTTATTTGCCATCCTATTTTTCAAGAAGGTAATTGATAACACAATGTTCCCTGACTAACCATAGTTAACAAGCACAATACACTAAGTGTAAGGGTCATTCTAAAATATACTTTCATTGAGAGGGATAAATCTGCAAGTGGCCTACACACAATATCTAAAAAGAAGTAAATGTCTTAAGCCTATAAAGAACATCTGGTGCTACCAGAAATATTGAAAATTCTTCTGCTTCTCCCTGTTCTGTCTCAGAGTAGTTAATGCTGATGGTAAGAAACAAATGATGCTTCTGGAAGTTCTTTGACACATATCTGCAGGAAAGCAATCAAAGGGACCATATTTAGTTTACTCTGGAAAACTAGATCTCCTGATTTCTATTATAATAACATGCACAGTATTAAATTTTTATTTTGCTTTAGTACTGTCTCAATTTTCTTAAATAAAAACTTTCCATTTCTCTCACACTAATTATAAGGTATGAGTCAGTATTTCACTTCCCTTCTTCCACTAAAAGATGGAGAAAGAATTTTAATCACTGCATATTTGCAGATTTCCAGCTTTCTTTAGATTTACTCTGATCAAAGTCCAACATATCTCTTTTGATCATCATCAGTGTGATACGTTCCTGTGAAAACATCAGGGTGGATGCATCTTGCAAGTCAATAAGGGATTAAAATAATTCTCCCAAGGAAAGCTAATTCCAATGGGCATACACTCTGCCTGTGGAGTTTCTAAAGTTTAGGTATGAAATAAGTTGTTCAAACATTTTATTGAACAAACTTCAAGGATAAGGGAAAATATAAGCATGAATATTAATATTAAGGGCAATTAAAATAATTGAAATTGTCAAACCCCATGTCAGACCCTTTAGAGTATGCAAAAAATAATATATCTGTTCCTAACTTTGATATTTCACAATATAATTTATATTTTAATGGCGTAATATATAATATAATTTATAATATAATGGAGCATATGGTTATGATATTCTAGTACTCACAGCTATGCAAAAGTATATAATGTTGTGCTGAGAAGATTATTATATCTGCATCCAACATCCCAGTTTTCAGTTGGTTGACTTTTTCAAAACAGGAATCATTAAACCATTCACTCTTCTTTTCCTTACTTATAACCCTCCTAGGCTTGCATAACAGTTGAAAGTCATTTCACGAAGCAGCATTAATCAGTTAATGTGTAGATGTACAGGAAGATAATTGTTTAAAGTGGTATTCACCATATCCAGCAATTCCACTTCTGGGTCCTTATCCAAAGAAAACAAAAACACTAACTTGAGGGAGTATCTGCACCCTCATAGTCATTGAAGCATTAGCATTATTTATAATAGTGGAGACATGGAAACAACCTAAGTGTCCATTGAGAGATGAATGGATAAAGAAGATGTTATGTGTATATATGTAGGAATATATTCATCTCTATGAAAGAAGGAAATCCTGCCATTTGTGACAACATAGATGGACTTTGAGCCCACTATGCTAAGTGAAATGAGTCACAAAGACAAAGACAAATACTGTATGATTTCACTAATATGTGCGGTCTTAAACACACACACATAAAAAACCAACCAAACAAAAACCAAACTCATAGATACAGAGAACAGATTAGTGGTTGCCAGAGGTGGAGGAAGGTGGTGGGAGAAATGGGTGAAGGTAGTCAAAAGGTACAAGAAACATGGTCAAAGTACTCTAGGAAATAAGAAGATAGGCTTAAACATGTGCTACATGTTAAAGGAATACTTACAATAGGGTTCCTTCTTTAAACCAAATCAATAAAATAAGTGCCTATTTGCCAGGCATGGAAAATAATAAAGGCTATTTCAAGAAAAAAGGTCATACGTACAGAAGAATGAAAGGAAGTCAAGTAGAATCCAAACTAATGACATTTATTCAAAATACACTGTTCAGGGAGAGTCTATTCTTAATAAAATATTTCTCTCTTATCTCTCTATTTATTTCAATCTCCATTCATCCATCCATCCATCTAAACTTCCTTCCTTATATATGAAGCCAGACTTGTAATCATATAACTCTAATGTTCTTATGAATCCTCTCTCTTTTTCTTTCATTCAACACGTCAAATCCACTGGACATACATGTAGTATGTAACTTTCAAGAAATGTCTAGAATATATTTACTACTACAACCCTGGGACAAGCTAACATCCTCACCTGGACAATTATAAAACCTCCTGACTAGTATACGTGCTTATAGTCTGCCCTTTTAGTATTGGTTATTTTCATTTGCTTCCTTGTCATTCAGTTTGCACTATTCTCTGTCCAGTTCCATTCCTTGTGAAGCTGAACCTTCTGGGACAGCATCACCTGCCTCCCTTGCTGATTTGCTTTTGGCTAGCTCCAGCCAATGGGACTTATAACCAGAAAGTCAGGTGGTGGAAATGAATGTAAGTATATTTCTTCCCAACTTTCTGCATGATGTGGCTGTAGTGGTGTCTCTTTATGACTACAGCTCAAGTAGGGCAGCCACTCTGCCATAGCTCTGATCTTTCTGAACTATGTAGTAAGATTTCTTCCATCATCACCTTGGTTCAGGTTCCCTGAGTCCTCAACATCCTTTGTTCATTTCCTGAACACTGGCCACACCTCTGTAAGTAGTGCCTTCATTAACATATCTTCATATGAATCATTTTGGGTAAATTGGATCTCCTGCTGGGATCTTAGCTATTGCACTATTATATAGTTTATTTTTCAGACACTAGCTAGAATACTCCTTTTAAGATAGAGTTATTCTCTACTTTTGAATACATTTGAATATTTCCACAGTAAAAAATAAGAAAAAAAAACGGAATATATATTTTCTCTGCTCAAAATCCTGCAGTGGCTTTCTATAGTTAGCATAAAAGCTAAACTCCCTGTGAGCATCTAAGCCTTACATTATCTATCCCCTGAACACTTCCGACTTCATCGTCCACACCCCTGCCACCCTGTCCAAAGAACTCTACCTTGGCCTCTTTGCTGTTCCTTCTTCCTGGAACACTCTTTTGCCTCATATCTATTTGGTTTTTCCCTCATTTCTTTTGTCCTGCTCAAAGTCACTTTTTCATAAAGGACTTCCCTGAACAGCCTACCTAAATTGGTAACTCCAAACACTCTCTCACCTTGACTTATTTTCTTTAATTCATAATTATTTTCACTGTCTGAGTTATTTTTTTGGATGCCTGTTGCCCCCCTCATCCTATGCTCCCCTTCCTGCTAAAATGTGAGCTGCATTAGAGTGAAGAATGGTTTATTTGATGCAATGCTAAACACAAAGGGCATACTCCAGCGTATAGGTGGCTCTTAGAAAGTCTTTATGAAATGTGTGAGTGAGTGAGTGAATTAATAAATGAAGAGATTTCTAGACTAACTTTTCACCTAATGACTGACTCTGGTATTATTAATGGTAGCATTTTGAAATTTTTATTGTTTTCCCTGTTAGTATGTATGTATGATTTGCCTTTTAATCAATATCTATAAAGTGAATTTATGTTTTAAAAAATTCATTCTGGAGGCATTATGAAGAATGGATATAGGTGGAGAAACAGGTCACTACAGTTGGATGATTACCATTGAGTCCATTGCAAAAAAAAAGAAAAAAAAAGAAAGATAAGTTCAAATCTAAAGGTAATAATATACATGGAAAGAAGAGGTTTAGAACATTTTAAAGCACCACATTTACAAAAAAAAAAAAAAGCTTGGTGGCACGTGGAGTAAGAAGACAATAGCTGTCAATAAGGACTTTATTTAAAGAGGTAACACATATCTAGTCATTGCTTCTGGAGATGACATCAGTACCAGATGCCATTTCAGTCTTCTAAAAAAGTGACCAATTAGATGAAATGGGCATTTACCATTCAAATTGATCTTTATATTTCAAGCAGGACTTATTTATCTTATTTAAACCCAATTTTATATATATATATATATATATATATATATATATATATATATATGCATATACAGGAAATAATGAGCATTAGCATGAATATTAGCATGAGGTGAAATCTAATGGTCAAGATAAAATCCCATCTTTTATTTTTATAATAGATGAATGTTATGAGTGACTGCTCACTGTAACCAGGTTTTAGGTGTTCCTTGTGATTAAATATTCATTACTCCCTAAATCTTACCATATACTTGCCATCTCTTATTCTAGCTTCCTTTTGAAAAGAGTATAACAGTTATGCTGATTTGTAGCAAATTGGGAAGTTGTTTAATGGTTTGGAAAACCCCCACAGCTGACTGAATTGAGAATAACACACTCATTATTATTTATGGCTCTATTTCCAGGTCTTTATAGGTCAGCTTATTGAATTCACTGAATATGCTGCTTTTCCAGCTCAGCAAAGCCAATTTTGCAGGCTACTTAATGGTAGATAGACTCATAGCAATGGAAGAGAGCCTATTTCTTTAAATATAAACACATCTAGAGTGCCATTAATTTAGGATAATTTACTCTAAATGAAAATCTATTGTTTATTAACCTTTTTCATGAAGAGTTCCAAAACTTTAAAAAATAATAACAACCAAGAATCATGCTTCCCTAATGTGTCCTGTAGATCATTCTTTCCATGAGACTTTAAGTCATTACTTGAAATAAGTTTTTCTTCAGAAAAGCCATGAATTTAAGTGAGTTTCTTTATTAAGAGATTATTTTGACAATCCATATTACAAAATTTAAAAGGAGGGGTTATGGCAAATGGGTTTATTTTCCTTTTTTTTTTTTTTTTAAAGATTTGATGTATTTATTTGACATAGAGAGTGAGAGAGAGCATAATCAGGGGGAGCAAGCAGGTAGAGGGAGAGGGAGATACTTAACCAGCTGAGCCACCCAGGTGCCCTGCAAGATGGGTTTATAAATTTTTTTTTTAACATGATACACTTGGTGATGAATACTTTTAAGTACTATTTGTCCATGGTTAAAGTGTTAGAAAATGCTAGTTTACACCAAATCTATTTCAGAGATCAAATGTAGATATAATAAGAAAGCCTAATAATTCAAACACAGAGCATGTTTTGTTGTTGTTTTAGTAATTTATAATTTTAATATCAAAATTTGCCCCTTTATTCCATGGGAAATATGGGATATTTTGGCTTAAAGAGCACATATTTAATCCTTATACTCTGTCTGTCTTCAAAAAAAAATAAATCTTAAGAAAGATAGTCTATCAAATAATTTTTTTCAGATAATTTTTAAATGAAATAATATTTTACACATTTTGAGGAAAATAACACAAACCTTTAAATACAGAGTTACTGGTCATGAATTCCATAGTATAATGCATGAAAATTTAAAAATAGATAATGAAGGTATTGCTTTTTAATCTGTCTTCTCTTTATTTCTAATTTCTGGTTGTCACTGATGAAATCTCCACCACCCACAATCCTGATTTGCTTAAGTTAATTATTGCAGCTCTTTGTCTCACCATGAACATCAGAAATATATATGTAAATGATACCAGAAAAGAAAAGAATAATAGAATATGACTCACATTATATATATGTAAGGAAGGGTAGAGGGAGAGAGAGAATCTCAAGCAGGCTCCAGCTCAGTGCAGAGCCTGACTTGGGAATGGATCTTACCACCCTGGGAACATGACCTGAGCCCAAATCAACTCTGATGCTTAACCCACTGAGCCACCCATGTGCCCCTACAATATTTTTTTAAAAGCTATTTTTCAGTTGACATAATTTTTACTTTTTAAATGTTCTTCAAAATAAAAGTATATTTTTTGCTTTAAATTTAGTAATTAAATTTGATCTTTAGTTCCATCCACGTCGTCGCAAATGGCAAGATTTCATTTCTTTTGATGGCTGCATAGTATTCCATTGTGTATATATACCACATCTTCTTTATCCATTCATCTGTTGATGGACATCTAGGTTCTTTCCATAGTCTGGCTATTGTAGACATTGCTGCTATAAACATTCGGGTACACGTGCCCCTTCGGATCACTATGTTTGTATCTTTAGGGTAAATACCCAGTAGTGCAATTGCTGGGTCATAGGGTAGTTCTATTTTCAACATTTTGAGGAACCTCCACGCTGTTTTCCAGAGTGGTTGGATCATGCTTAGTGAAATAAGTCAATCGGAGAAAGACAACTATCATATGATCTCCCTGATATGAGGACATGGAGAAGCAACATGGGGGGGTAGGGGGATAGGAGAAGAATAAATGAAACAAGATGGGATTGGGAGGGAGACAAACCATAAATGACTCTTAATCTCACAAAACAAACTGGGGGTTGCTGGGGGGAGGTGAGATTGGGAGAGGGGGAGCGGGCTATGGACATTGGGGAGGGGAGGCGAACCATAAGAGACTATGGACTCTGAAAAACAACCTGAGGGTTTTGAAGGGTCAGGGGTGGGAGGTTGGGGGAACAGGTGGTGGGTAATGGGGAGGGCACGTTTTGCATGGAGCACTGGGTGTTGTGCAAAAAGAATGAATACTGTTACGCTGAAAAAATAAATAAAATGGAAAAAAAAATTTGATCTTTAAATATCTATTTATTAAATAATTATTCCATGCCAATAGAGTTATTTTAGTGGAAAAACAGGTCCTCAGAAGCATACTTGACATATTTTATTTGTTTGTTTGTATATTTATTTACTTATTTATGTTCTTTAAAGATTTTATTTTTTTTTAAGTAACCTCTACAGACAAGGGGCTAGAGCCTATGACCCCTATATCAAGAGTTACACATTCTGTTAACTGAGCCAACTAGGTGCTCCATACCTGAAATATAACTATACGTTACTAATTTGTTCAGGGAAATTTTTTTTTTTTAATTACAACGAAATTAGGCTTGGTGGTAAATTATCTACCTTTCCACCTGAGATATAACATGAAAAATTGAAATGTTCAGAGTCTCCGTTGTCTTTTGTACTCTAGGTGTCATGATGACAGTTAATACCTCACCAGGTGCTTCAGGCTCAGATGTAAGAGTGAAAATATGTTTTGTTTGTTTGTTTGATAGCTTACTCTCATAGGTGGAAAAAAAATCTGTTTTGAGTGTTAGAATTCCTAAATTCTATTGTATATGCATCAGTGAGTTTTTAAATTTAAAATATTATCTAAGATAGTTTGCTTTAATTCTCAGAGCCTCAATTTCTCCCGGAAAAATATTAGGGAGCTAGTTTTGAAGGTCGTTTCTGCAATAAAAATGTGAAAGTAAGGTAGATACACATTTTAGTATGATGTCATGTGATCATTCACATATTTTCCCTGGTGATTATGGAAAAATAAATTATAAGCTGATCTGAATTGGCCTGATAAGGAAGCCAACAGTGGTTTGAAAATACTGTAGTGGGTGCCTGGGTGGCTCAGTGGTTAAGCCTCTGCCTTCGGCTCAGGTCATGATCTCAGGGTCCTGGGATTGAGTCCCGCAACAGGCTCTCTGCTCTGCGGGGAGTCTGCTTCCTCCTCTCTCTCTCTCTGCCAACCTTTCTGCCTTCTTGTGATCTCTGTCTGTCAAATAAATAAATAAAATATTAAAAAAAGAAAATACTGCAGTAAACATAACTTCAAATTAACAAAGTTTAAAAAAATCACACTAGTGTTTCATAAATTATTATTTGGATTAAAAGAAAAAGTAATATGCCCACTTAGTGAATTCTACTTGATGAATTTAAATTATGGAAGACTAAGAATTTCTGATAATAGCAAACTCAGAATTATTTTCTTTAACTTAAAATTCAACACATAGAAAGTAAATAAAATATTCTTCAATTTATCAGGAGTACTGAATTGGAATATTTGATGTATTTGTGGGAAATATTTAATTAACATGTACTCCATTTTCTTAATAGAATATGAAATTGCATGATACTTAGCACCAATAACATTATTCTGAGATAATTTATCTATATTTAGGAAAAAACATCCAATAAATTTGAGTAGTTCTGCAAAATAGCATACAAGTATTTATCATTTTTTAATATTAGCAGTGTGCTATTATTTTTTTTGAATATTATTAAGGTAATGACTTTTATACCTATAGGTATTTGCCATTTAATTAGAAAGGAAATCAATGTATTTGTTTAATTCTCTGGATAGTCATTAATGTTAAATTGTTCTTCTCTGGGAGGTAGTTTTTCCATTTTCAGAGTCATTGTAATAATAAACTTTTATTTATTTGATACTCCTAGAAATTAAAGTTATAGTAGTTGTCATTTTAATACACGTGTGATAAAATTCAATTCACTTGTGATTCCTTCACATAGCTTATAGTTTGCTTGCTTTCCTCTTAGGAATGATTTAAATTATACAAGTTTGCAAAGTAATTTGAAACAGTTTATCTATTTCTTAAGTCATAAGATTTTTATCATTTAAACGTCCTGAATGATGATTACTAGGGGAAAAAAAAATGACTACAAGGGAAGGAATCTATGTTTCACTAAAGACCATTATTTGGTGAGCAAAAAGTTCAAGTTTTTTTTTGTTGTCTACTGAATGAAGTTTCTTGAGAGGTATAAGACATTGTCAAAATTATTTTTTTTCAGATGGGGAAGCATACATATCTTAATTCGCTATAGAATTATTTATGTCAATTATTTATTGACTAGGCATAAGTTCTTAGGAAATGAAAACTTATTTTCATTCATGCAATGTTACCGACAGAAAGAATATTTCTATCTTCTTGTCCTGATATGAAAACTGAGGCCCAAAGAAATTAAACAAACTTTCCATGATCAAACACTGAATTAATATCAGAATCAAAAATAGGACCCCAATAAACACTCATTTATACCATTGCATCTGATCACCTACCAAGATCACATTTTTGCTTTTCACCTATTCTTATAGATAATTTTTCAATCCTCTTTTCGAAAGCCAATCTATCCATTTGTGCATGAAATCCTACCCTACTCTGGCACATTCAAAGAAAATATTCCAACAGTTCTTTCCAGTCTTATATCATCAAATTGCTTCTCTTCAGAATTACAACTATAAGTATGCAAACATGCGTGATCTCTCCACTTCCCCACCCCAGTTTGGTGTTTATCAATTTATTTTTGTTTTATTTTGGTTATCAGTTTATTGATCCCCAGCTCCAAAATTATCTTTTTCAACTATTTTGTGAAAATGGATGTTAAAATTGCCCTTTAAATATTTTTTTTCTTTGCCAGCTAACACTATGATGGACTTTGTCAGTAGAGAACACTGGAGAGACCTTAGGGTAAAAGATTTTGCTCCCTGGTTTGAGTGTGCCTATTTACCAAATTCCTGCAATGAATGGTTTCTCCCATGCTTGCCTCCTGCAGAGCATGGTGGCCAGGAGAACTTAGAAATTTCCCCCAGAAGGTCCCTCAGGTGATATTGTAGGAGGATATCTTTTTTGGGACACCTAGAGGGTAGCTTTCTAAAGGACAGATTTCTAGAAATTTCTGCCACAGCTGCCCCACGGTGATTTCACTGCCATCCGGTCAGCCATGGCTGCACCCTCTTTAAGGACTTCTGGATCTCAGGTGGGGTGCGTCCTTGGGTGTTCTAACTCAGCCTTAAGATAATAAGCAGTTGCTCTTTATACAGGCATACTTTGCTTTATTATGCTTTGTAGATATTGTGTTGTCACAAATCAAAGATTTAGGACTTCGCTGGAGGAAGTAACTGAAGATATGGGAGAAACAGAAAGAGAACTAGAATTAGAAATAGAGAATGAAGATGTGACTGTATTTCTGAAACCTCATGATAAAATTTGAATGGGTAATGTGTTGTTTTTTACAGATGAGCAAAGAAAGTGATTTATTGAGATGAAATCTACTGGTGAAGACTGTCACAACAAAGAATTTAGAATATTAATTTATGAACTTCATTGATAAAGCAGTAGCAGGGTTTGTGAGGATTGACTATAATGTTGAAGAAAGTTTTACTGTCGGTAACATGCTATCAGACAGCATTGCTTGCTACAGAGAAATTATTAGTGAAAAGAAAAGTCAATCAATACAATAAACTTCATTGTTGTCTTTTTTTGAGAAATTGCAATAGCCCTCCCAGCCTTCAACAACTACCACACTGATCAGTCAGCAGCCATCAACATAGAGGCAAGACACTCTACCATCAAAAAGATTTTGATTCACTGTAAGTTCAGATGAAGATTAGCATTTTTTAGCAATAAAGTATTTTTTAATCAAGGTACATACTTTCTGGGGCACCTGGGTGGCTCAGTGGGTTAAAGCCTCTGCCTTTGGCTCTAGTCATGATCCCAGGGTTCTGGGATTGAGCCCCACATCAGGTTCTCCGCTCAGCAGGGAGTCTGCTCCCCGCCCCCCCCCACCGCCTCTCTGCCTACTTGTGATCTCTGTCAAATAAATAAATAAAATCTTTAAAAAAAAGGACATACTTTTTTTTTAAAGACATAATGCTATTGTACATTTAGTGGACTACAGTATAAAGTAAACAACTTTTACATGCACTGAGAAACCAAAAAATTCAATGGACTCACTTTATTGTGATCTTCACTTTATTGCGATGGTCTGGAACAAAAACCACAATATTTTAGAGGTATGTCTTGGAAACCTGCTATTTCTATATTTTTAGAGTTCTTTTTAACTTCATACTTTCTAATTATTCCTTACTCCAAAACATTCTTATAGTTATTGATTCTTTATACAAACTTTCCATGTTTAAAATTTCACTGTGTTTTTGTTTCTCTTCATTGGCTTCTGGCTGATAAACCCAGTCACCTACTGACAAATTATTTTTGTTCAATTTTGCAGTTTTATTAAAGATTCTATGTGTTTACTATTTTAAATTCCATTTTCCCCATATTTGATTAGGTCTACAGAAACTTATTTTATCAAAGTTATCAATGACTTTTTTATTCTTAAATTCAAAAGTCAATTATTGGGCATCAATCTATTTGACCTCTCAGCAGCATTTGATACAGCTGATCAGTAAGTCCTCTCTGATGGTTTACTCCCTGAAATCTCTGCACAGCAAGCTCTCTTGGCTTTTATTCTATTTGACTGTGTCTTGATTTAAGTTCCAGGTTCTTTCTTTTTATCTCTAATTTGATAATGTTTCAATGCCCAGAACATCATTCTTCTTAATTCTTTTTCTGTATTTGTGTATACTGACTTCTTTGGTGATACCATATCATATCATGGCTTTAAATTATATCTATATGCCAACAGTTTCCTAATTTATATCTCCTTCCATACCTCCACAACACTTGAATGGTGCATTCAACTGCCCACACAACATCTCCACTTAAAGACTTCAAAGAAATCTTTAAGTCAATGTTCCATAGTATCCTTCCTCAACTGGGGCTCAAGCCAAAAACCCGGAATAATCTCTGATTCCTCTCTTATCTCTTATTTCCCATCTAATTGACTGTACTTTAAAATATAATTAGAATGAAAACACTTCTCAGTGTCTTCACTGTTACTACCCTATTACTGTTATTTGACTTCTCAAATATCTCACCTCTGCTATTGTTATCATCTTCTAACTGATTTCCATTTTCTATTCTTGTTACCTGCAGTATACTCTCAACACAGCAACTAGAGATTCTATTTAATTGTATACATCAGATCAAGCTCTCCTCTGCTCAAAACTCTGCAATGGCTTCCATTGGACTCCAAGGAAGTACCAAAGTCATTAAAATTGCTTACAAGCCATTCAATGGTTTATATCCTCACCTTCTCTAAATTTTTCCAACAACTTACCTCATGGATCGCTCTGGTTCAGCCACACAGGCTTCCCTGCTTTTCCTCAAAGAGTAACAAGCAAAAATATTTTATAAAAATAGCAGTGTTGATAAGGGATGTAGGAACTTACATATTTGATCTATATCCTAAGTAAATTACATATCAAAATAACTTTATAATTGGATCAAGATTAATTTCCTCTACTATGGCTTTACCTATGAGATGTGCCCAAAGATTAAGAGTATTCTGTAGTCTAAGGATCCTATTTTAATCTCTAGAATTCATCTCTATAAACTTCAGTTACTAAAATATTAAAGTAGCTTTATGAGTTAATTGAGTTCTCTAAATCCTAAATTAAAATCACTGGAAATGGTTCTACGATTTAAGTAGCTTTTGCTTCATTACAAACATTCCACAATTTTTTTAGTCCTCTTACAAACTATTATGTCTTTTAATTTTATCATTGTTATATAAAATAGGCATGAATAAAAAATGAAATTCTTTAATGTTTAATTGAGAAAAATAATTGTTCCTGCACTGTGCGGCCTCTTGGTAAATGCTATGTATATTATTTAATATGTGCAAAAATGCTTATGCACTAACTTAAGTTCAGGTTTTTTTTTCATGCAATGGACTTTGTTTTCTTATTTATTATACTAACGGTGAAAATGGAAAAATTTTTTTCTTGTAGCTAAGTTATTTTTAAACATTTCATTGAATTAGACGAGTTCTGATGAATTTATGTTCTATGAATATACCTAATAAAGCAAAGACACGAGACAGTATATCCTGTTTACTTTGCCTTTCCATTGTCCATTCAATAAGGAATTTTAGTAAAGTCCAAATCAATATGCTCTTTATGACTGTGTGCCTAGTAACCACTGTTAGCTCCATCATAACACACTATTGTAGGTTTCTCTCTCCTTCCAGGTAAATCATATATCAGCAGATGGTAAAATGAAGCTAAAATTCCTAAGACCTAGAATAAACCTTTCATTTGTTGATTCGACAAGCACTCTTTGACTACCAATTATACCAAGAACTTTGTGGACAAGGACTTCAAGTCTGGCTTTCTGAAAATATAAAGAAATAGATAAAAACAGACTAAAACCAAACAAAAGAATAGTAGGTGAAAGTGCTAAGAACTAAGGACCCATTGGATGTGGCATGTGATTAATTAGAAAGAATAAGCCATGCTATGATAAAGGTGAACATCTTCTAGGCAGTAGAGGACCAGGGAAAGGGTATGGTGGGCATTTCATCCCATCAGGTAGGAATGTGTTATCAATGGCATTCTACAGAATTGTCAAGGTATAGTAATACTAAAAGCAGACTGACCTTCAGCCATTTTATTATTGTCTTTATCTATAAACAATGTCTCCCCTTCCATTTCTTACACCTGAGAAGGCTATTCCTGTCAGCACCATCCTCTTCTGCTGGCAGGCCACTGATTCTAGCTCCCAGAATTGGCTAGTACAAATATGCTGTAGAAGAAATAAACCTAACTTGTGCAAGAAACAGAAAGAATATCAGTGCACCTAGATAATACTAAGTGCTGGGAGGAGATTAGGTCAGGGAGGTAGTAATCAGTTTCTGATACACACCTCGTAGGACAGGGATATAGGATTTTGTCTTAAGGGTATAAATCTTAAGTTTGAAATTAATGAATTCATACTTCAAAAGTTCTGTCTCATTGCTAGTTAGAAATTATTGCTATAGTTAAACATAAAAGTTAGAATAATAGGTAGGAGGCTATTCCAATAGTGCAGGAGAGAGATGGTGGTGGGTTATTTTAGGATGGGGCTATAGAAAGGCTGAGAAAAATAAAAAAAAAGAACAGGTTTAGAATACAGCAAAAAGAACTTCCTCAGAAATTAAATATTAAATACAGTGCAATGTAGAGAATTAAAAGTGATTCTAGAATTTAGGCATGAGCAACTAGATGCTTCATAGTGTTATTTATGAAGAATGGGGGTTAGAGAGGAAGTCTTGGGACTTTGAAATCTTCCATTTTGACTATGTGACGTTTTGAATGACTATTGGATGTCTAATTAGAGATGTCAAGCTGTTAATTGGGTATGTGTATCTATCACTCAAGAAGAGGTTAGCTAAACCTATAAATTTAGAAGTTATCATTGGCTCTATAGTATTTAAAAGTATAGAAGAATGTTATTCTTTATGGAGAATATATGGTGTCCTGGGGCACTGCAATATCAGAGTAGAAAAAATTAGTAATGACAATTGAGTAAGAGTGGCCAGATCAATTTTGTCAAAGCTGCTGGGAAGCCGAGTAAGATGAAAACAAATGAGATGGGGAAAGATGTGACAGCATGGAGGTTTTGGGTGATTTTGAAGAGTTCAAAGGACTGATTACAGTGGGCTGAAGAGAGAATGATGATTATTAATAAGTATACTTATTAACTGTAAATAATAACTACATGTTTTGCTAGAAACAGAAACAGAATTGGAACAGTTGGTAGGAATATGAGTTTTGTTTTATGTTTGGAACAATAAATCTTTGCAAGTTAATTAGAATGATCCAATATGGAACAAATTGGTAATATAAAACATAGAAGGGTCACCAATGTAGAGAAATTTCAGTGGCAAGACTGATGGGATACAAACCACAAGCAGTGGGCTCAGCCCTTGACAAAAGCAGAGATACTATAGCACTGTGGCAAAAAGTAAAGGCTTTTCCAACTTCCAACTTTCCAACTTCTCTGCTCTCTTTACCAAAGACAGTAATGTTTTTGTATGTATGTATGTATGAGTTTGTGCTTGTGTGTGTCATTTTTCACATTATACCTCACTGACAAAAACTGCTGAAGTAAAAAGCTTTTGTATTTTCATAATTTAACTTGAACTGTGAATGTCATCATAATTTAAGTGATCATGAAACTAAATAGTATTAAAGGTCAATCTGTAAGATTTTAGAAACATATATTGTCTATGCATTTCTATTTTAAAGACACTGTTTCTCAAATTTCTTTTAGAGAAGAATAATATTACTCCACACTTTTAAAAGCTATTATACTCTAGTTTTGTGAAGAAGGCTATTTCTTTGATGATGCCTGGTGTCAACATTAATTAATCAGACAGCAAGCAGATCAGAGAGGAAAAAAAAGGACAAAAACAAATTAAAAAGTAACAAAGACCAGTAATAGACTGTGTTAATGTGTTTGATTAATATTTGCCTTACTCACTTGTAATAGTTGAAAGTTTTTCTTTTTCATTTCTTTTTCTTTTGTAAAAATAAGATATATAATACACTAAATAGTGAACATTAGTACTGACAAACATGGAAAATTGTAGGATTTACCTATGCTTGCTTTGGAGAAGTAAAACCAAACAAAACATAAATTACTCAGGAGTATAATCTACTCTGTAGATTTTATAGTGTGATTTATGAATGCTCTTTTTATATTGATTTGTCCTTTGTCATTTTGGTTGCTTTTCATTAGTGTTTTTAGTTGTGACTATAGTTTTTATGGACAGCAGAGTCTATGTCACTGGTATCTGATCAACTGTCACATTTCCAATGGAGTAAAAAATGTTGATAACCTCTCCCTTCTCATGTTGCTGTTATTACATAAAGAATTTTTTGGGGCGCCTGGGTGGCTCAGTGGGTTAAGCCTCTGCCTTCGGCTCAGGTCATGATCTCAGAGTCTTGGGATCAAGTCCCGCATCGGGTTCTCTGCTCAGAAGGGAGCCTGCTTCCTCCTCTCTCTCTCTCTGCCTACTTGTGATCTCTCTCTCTGTCATATAAATAAACAAAATCTTAAAAAAAAAAAAGAATCTTTTGGGATAAATTACAGCTTTGCATAAAAAGAATTTATGCTTATAAACTAGAGGTAGTATCTTTTTCCTTAAGTTACACTACTGAGTTTCCTTATTTTATTCTTTTTAATTATTAAACTATATGCCTCTAAGCTTAGGCAATAATTTATTATTCAATTGCAAATTTTTTTCTTTTACATTTTGCTACAGATAATAAATGTTTATGCACATAAACACACACACTGCTACATATTTCTTTTAAGAGTCAGTAGGCATTCTGATTTGCAAGATCTGAGAAATCTTTATCCTGTCATCTCAAAAGAGATAATACCAATTTCAAGATAGGAAGCAAAGTTTATTTGTATATCTCTAACATTCTAAATAATCTCTATGATAAAACTGAATTTTCCTAAAGACCTTTTGGCTTGACTATATATAGAATTGCCTTCCCTTGATTTTTTGAAGAGCATGCTTCAACTTTCCAAACCAATCATTAGAAAAGAAACCACCAAAAATTATTTATCATGTGTACTTTTAAAATATGTGTATAATAAATAAATATTTATGTACATATTATAAGGATACATCTTGTGAAACCAGTTAAAACCAGTGGAAATGATAGTTACATAATGTTGAAACATGTTTATTGCATATCCACATATTCTTTTGTTGCATCTTTGTAAGAGAAAATAGAGAAAAATGCGTATGTCAAATTGGGTAACTTCCTGTGTGTGTGTGTGTGTGTGTGTGTGTGTGTGTGTGTGTGTGTTTATATAATCACTCACTCTCCAAAATGAAATTTCCATATTTTTTTCCAATTCTGTTGAAATTTTTAAACCTCTGGGTATTCAAGAAAAAACACAGAAACTATTATGTAAAATTCTATTCGTCACTTATTTAAAAGATAATAGAAGTCATTCACTATTTCTTAGACTATAACTCAATTATATATTTCTTTCATTTTGCCTTTTCCTCTGGTCCTTTCTGCAGCAAAGCCAACTGAATTTATTTCAGCCTTAGCTGTTATATTTCAATACAAGATAAAATAGACATTTCACTTCTGAGTCATTTTATGTCTCTTCTTTTATTCTTTTCTGAAGCTCATTTTGTCTACCACTTGTCTCAACTGAATTCCATACTGTCTACCAAAATTTATATCCTCATATTTTTCTGCACCAAATTCCCACAATGTGTACATCATAATAACATACATCATTATATAAATAAAATATGATACAATAAATAATATATAAATGATAATATATTATATATAATATACATATTATATATATAATATATAATATACATATTATATATATAATATATAATTTATTTCATATAAATAATATAGATAAATAATAAATAATAGAGTATCAGAATAAATTTTTTTCTTGTGAACTTAAGAAATAACACAGATACACATGATGGGTCTAGTAATGAAAAAAAACAGATATGAGAATGCAGGTTATAATAAACGATTAAACTGAAATCCACTTAAGTCAAGTTGGTCAACTGGCCATGAATATGAGAAGACTGTTACTGTAATCTAGATTTATTCTTTGACAATAATTATTCTTTTAACATGTTTTCTTTGTTGATGAAATCTCCATCATTGTGTTTATTTTTACTTTTTTTAAGCTCTGGAAATTGTTCTACGCATTTACTAAATAGAAACTAGAAGCTCATAGCTATAAAACTACTTACAGTCATTTAGTTTAACTCTATCCTGGAAGCATTTTTTTTCTATATTTTTAATTTATTGTTTTAAGCATCTCTAAATCTTATCGTTTTTACTCTTGTTCTGGTCAGTACTTGTTATGTTTTGCTTGACAACATTATAAGCAGCTCACAAAAGGTCTTCCAGATACTGTTCTGTCACTTACCCGAAGCCCATCATTTACTTCTACAGGAATTATCTTACAAAAACACAAGCCAAATTCTTCTCTCAAGTGTCCTTCAAATATTAGCCCATGTACTCTTTCCATTTGAAAATAAATTCTTACCTCACTAGAAAAATGAAGACTCTTCTCCTTTTAAATATTGTTAGTACTTTAAAATATATTACATTTTATATAACTATTAAATATTAAGCATATATATGTAAACATATGTAAAGAGAGAGAGAGGGAGAGTGAGTGCATGCACACAAGCAATATATATTAGGGGCAAAACTATATATAATAGCTCCAGGATTAAAAAAAAAAATGTTTCCTGATCCTCATAATAGCTTTTCTTAAGATATAGAAGATGCTTAGCCACTTTGGAAGTTCACATAAAAAGCTGGAAAATCTTAGATTTGATTAAATTCTTTTTTAACGCTGGTGGGACCCTGAATTAAATCTGAAGCCAACCGGACAAATAGGTACTGCTCTCATTGCCCCTCAGTGGAATAAGAACCACATTAATGTCAGATACATCAAGCGTGCAATCTGAGCTCTACAACTCAATAGGAAGATGGCTACTGTGCTGATTCTCAATTTATTCATTTGTCCAATGATAATAATAATATTTACTACATAAGGATAATATAGAAATTAAATGAAATAAAGTATATTATGTTTGGTATCTAAAGAAATAAAAAATTATTTCCTATTGCCCTGTTCTTACTTTGTCAATTTTTTTTTTTTACTGGAAGCTTCAAAATTTGGGTAGAAATATGTGGAGAATGCTTATAATAACATGTAATTTATTAGTACTAGTTAGGAAAGTGATAGCCCCTCTTATATACAGAATATTTTATGAAAAGAAAATGTATTTTACTCTTTGTTCCTGCATGTCTAATTTGAAAGTACAAAGTTCTATTTTTAATGCCCCTAAGTTGAGAAATAAGAAATAGAGAATAGACATATGCTGTACTTATGACTATTAGATGCTATAATAAGAATTAACAAAATGTCTTTTGTTAGTTAGTTACACCAAAAAATTCTATCTTATTTCCCTAAAGTTAATAAATATTGTTTCACTAAGTAAGATGAAGCAATAAGAATTGAAACTCCATTTGTAATGTGTAGCCTTAGTAACAAGTCAATAGGATGTACATGTCTGTTGTGATGGAATAGCATAGATGGATGTAGAGGTAAAAGCATCTTCCATTTTTGGTGACAGAAGAGTGGGGGAAGAGTGTATGAAGGAAAGGTATAGCATGAAAAGATTGAGCCCTGGTCACATTCTTGACCTCTTCAGTTATGTCTTCTAGCATTCATGACTTTTTTTTTTTTCCATGATGATTTTTGACTACTGGTTTAGCTTCAAGCTCCCCACATTTCTTTTTGTTTACATTCAATTAACCAATACATAATACATCATTAGGTTTTGGTATAGTGTTCAGTGATTCATTAGTTACATATAACACCCAGTGTTCATCACATCACATCACATGCCCTCCTTAATTCCCATCACCCAGTGACCCCATTCTCTCACCCACCTCCTTTTCCACAATCCTCAGTTTGTTTCCTGGAGTCAAGAGTCTCTCATGGTTTATCTCCCTTGCTGATTTCTTCCCATTCAGTTTTCCCTCCCTTCCCCTATGAGCCTCTGAGCTATTTCTCACATTCCATATATGAGTGAAACCATATGATAATTGTCTTTCTCTCACTGACTTATTTCACTTAGCATAATACCCTCCAGTTCCATCCATGTTGACATAAATGGTAGATAGTCATCCTTTCTGATGGCTAATATTCCATTGTATATATGGACCATGTCTTCTTTGTCCATTCATCTGTTGAAGGACATCTGAGCTCCTCCCACAGTTTGTCTATCATTGACATTGCTGTTATGAACATTGAGATGCATGTGTCACTTCTTTTTACTACATCTGTATCTTTGGGGTAAATACCTAGTAGTCCAGTCACTGAGTTGTAGGGTAGGTATCTCTATTTTTATCTTCTTGAGGAACATCCACACTGTTTTCGAGAGTGGCCATACCAGCTTGCAGTCCCACCAACAGTGTAGGAGGGTTCCCCTTTCTCCACATTCTCACCATCCTTTGTTGTCTACTGTCTTGTCAGCTTTGGCCATTCTAATTGGTGTAAGGTTGTATCTCATTGTGGTTTTGATTTGTATTTCTCTGATGGTTAGTGATATGGAGTGTTTTTCATTTGTCTGCTGGCCATTTGTATGTCTTTTTTGGAGAAGTGTCTGTTCAAGTCTTCTGCCCATTTCTTAACTGGATTATCTGTTTTTGAGTGTTGAGTCTGATAAGTCCTTTATAGATCTGGAATACCAGCCCTTTATCTGTTATGTCATTTGCAAATATCTTCTCCCATTCTGTAAGTTGCCTCTTAGTTTTATTGCCTGTTTCCTTTGCCATGAGAAGATTTTTACCTTGATGAAGTCACAATAGTTAATTTTTGCTTGTGTTTCCTTTGCCTTAAGAGATATGTCCTGCAAGAAGTTGCTGAGGCCAAGGTTGAAGAGGTTACTGCCTGTGTTGTCCTCTAGGATTTTGATGGATTCCTGTCTCACATTGAGATCTTTCATCCATTTTGAATTTATCTTTGTGTATGGTGTAGGAGAAATGGTCCAGTTTCAGTCTTCTGCATATGGCTGTCCAATTTTCCCAGGACCATTTATTGAAGAGACCATCTTTTTTCCATTGGATAGACTTTCCTGCTTTGTCAAAGTTTAGTTGACCATAGAGTTGAAGGTCCACTTCTGAACTCTCTGTTCTTTTCCGTTGGTCTACGTGTCCATTTTTGTGCTAGTACCATACTTTCTTGATGATCATAGTTTTGTAACATAGCTTGAAGTCAGGCATTGTGACTTCTCCTGGCTGTTTGGGATCTTTTCTGGTTCCATACAAATTTTAGGATTGTTTGTTCCAGCTCTGTGAAAAATGTTGATGTTATTTTGATAGAGATTGCATTGAATGTATAGATTTCTCTAGGCACCATACATATTTTATTTATTTTTAATTTATTTTACTTTTTAAAAGATTATTTATTTATTTGACAGAGAGAGACAATGAGGGAGGGAACATAAGCAGGGGGAGTGGGAGAGGTAGAAGCAAGCCTCCTGCTGAGCAGGGAGCCCAATTCAGGGCTTGATCCCAGGACTCTGGGATCATGACCTGAGCTGAAGGAAGATGCCCAACGACTGAGTCACCCAGGTGCCCAGGATACATATTTTAACAATGTTTTTTCTTCCAATCCATGAGCATGGAATGTTTTTCCAACTCTTTGTGTCCTCTTCAATTTTTCATAAGTGTTCTGTTGTTTCTAGAGTACAGATCCTTTACCTCTTTGGTTAGGTTTATTCCTAAGTATCTTATGGTTTTGGGTGCAAGTGTGAATGGGATTGATTCCTTAATTTCTCTTTCTTCAGTCGTGTTGTTAGTGCATTATTAGTGTACAGAAATGCAACTGATTTCTGAGCATTGATTTTGTATACTGCCACATTCCTGAATTGTTGCATGAGTTCTAGAAATTGTGGGGTGAAGGAAATAAAAGGCATTCAATTTGGCAAAGAAGAAGACAAACTCTCACTCTTTGCAGATGACATAGTACTTCCTGTGGAAAACCCAAAAGCTCCTCACATTTCAACAAACAGTTGGAATGGGTGGGCAGTGGTCTAAGGTACCAATTGCCACAGCATCTATCAGTGGTTAATGGCTTTCTACCTGTTATTGGCTAATAGTGTTCATTGGCCATTTCTATCCTGCGAGAAAATCCCCAGTCTCTAAGGATACCTGGCATTAAAACCTAGGATGGAAGATTCAGAAAAATCCAGGGCTTGGATTCAAAATTTATTTTTTGTTTAGTTACCTAAATGCATTTCTCCTCCTTTTAAGATCATAGTGTTAAGATAAGCTCATATAATTTGCTTAGGCAGGACTTCCATAAATTTTTCTCCTCTGTTTTTACTGCTTTATTCATTTCAGCAGCCAAGTGAAACAGAATTATTCCTTTATTTATAAAGCTTCATTTGTTTTCCCAATTTTGGTTTGTTTTTTTTTTTTTTACTTTCCAAACTTAATATATGACCATAATTCTCACTTCACTTATTAATATGTTCTTGTCTGTCATTCTTTCCCAATGTCCTAATTCTCTGTCTTACATTCTTAGTAATATATGGATTAGTGAAAGTGTTGATGGTAGTATGGAGCCAAATGAAGGATCAGGTGAATACTAGAGGCCCCTCACATCTCCCAGACAAAATGTATACACAATTTTACCTACCATTTCTGAGGTAGGAGCAACCTTCAGGCTTATTTCTGGATGGACTTAGAAGGCAAAACCCCAGATTAACATTGCTGTGCATAGATAATTTTGCAATATCACAATTTAAAGACATAATAATCAGAGAAAAATAGTTACTCTTATTCTTACAAGCTGAATGAACTTGTTCTTACCAGTTCACCGTCCTACATAATTCATCAGTAAAATGAGGTGGTTGGTACACTTGGTGTCTGGATTCTCCTTAGCTCCAGTTATTAAGGATTCCATAATTCCAACTGCTAAACGCTTTAACTTCATAACTGTGTATGATTCAGTAATATGTCTTATCTGTTTATTGAGGTTAGAAATCCTATGTATTGAGTGTTAATATATAACCCAAGGATGTGTTTTCATCAGAGAATTATCATATTATTGCATCGTAGGATAGAAAGATAGAAATGGATGGATAGATAGATAAACAGATGATGATGATGATAGATAGATAGATAGATAGATAGATAGATAGATGATAGATCCATTGATCTCCAAAACGGGGAAGCAGGGAATTAATTGTAATGTTTTAAAAATCTTCTAGATACTATAATGAGATTAAGTACTTAACATGTATTGTCTCATCTGATTCTCACAAAACTTTTGTATGGTAGTACAATTTTATTTTATAGATGAAGAAATTGGATATCGGAGAAATTAAGTGGCATTCTCATAGTCATATGAACATGAGTCAATATATGGCAGAGATGAGCTTCAGACCCATCACCCATCATTTTCCATCACCAAATTTTCCTAGAAGGAGTATTGGTTTAGAACTAAAAAACAAAAATGTGAAAAAGAAGAATAAATGGGTTATGATGTCACTTTTTTATAAAGAATTAAACAATTGTAAGAAAATAGTAATGGAGAGGCATAAAACTTAGGGACTTTCTACTTTCAAGTCTGTGTGCATGTGCATGTGTGTATACCATAATATGTATCAATTGAACATTATTATTTTAACTAATGCTGTATGGGTATTATTATTTTTATTTTAAATTATTGTAAGTTTTATTTACATGTTGATGTTACTTTTAATATAGGATTTTTCAGTACAGAGTAGCTGTTAGCACAGCATCCCATGCAATTACCTGTGGTGGAAGCAGTGGCAGTCTTATAAAGGCAAGAAGCATACTCAAGTCATTGCATCGCCTCTGCATATCATACTTGACCCACATCATTAATGCATGGAAGATAGTTTCTTCATCAGGAACATTTACATCATCACTGGCCAGGAGTTTATGGAGCTCCTCAGCTGGAAGCAGTAAAAACTCTTGATTTCTCATAACTTCCATTATGTTTTCCTGCAGGGAGAAAACATCTTGGCATAAATTTGGCTTCACTTTGATTTAGCTGGGAAAGCATCTCAGAAAGAAATGAGAAAAGTCGTCAATAACCTTTGTTCTCATTAGAACATAATCCTTGAGACTTAATCCTTCAGAAACTAGAAGCTGTTAAAATGAAAGCATTGTAATTGTAATTGAAGTGTAAATGTATCAGAGACAGCACAGATCTTGTAATAACTGGAGGATTATAATGTTGAGCTTTATGATGCAGGCAGAATGTACTAAGTGATTAAATGTTCAAGTTTCAAGTGGATTGCTATATAAGATTTGGTGACTGTGAAGAGAATAGCATTTCAAATTTTTTAAAGCTAGACTATGTATACATGAATCAGAAAGTAGGAATGAAATTACGTAGGGAGTAAGTAACACTATAAGATGAATCATTGTTTATTTAGAAGAGAAAAAAAACAGGACAGATAGGCCTTAGAAGTCCCCAAAGCATATATGTTCCACCCTTTTATTACCTCTCATACATCCCTCCTCTCATGACAATTTCTCTGGCTTAATTTAGATTCCCACTTATTTTCTTCCAGATTGCTGCCATAACCTTCTAATTACTCTGCCTGACTCTATTCTTAGCCTGTTTACTATATCCTCTATAATCATGCTGGAATGATAGTTCTACAACATAAATTTCAGGGCATTCCTCTAAAGTTTTTGCTTGGTTTGGTTTGGTGTCCTTTTGTCTTTTGGTTCAGATCTCTTGGTTAAGTACATGAATTCATTATGATCTGACCTCTTCCTTAGTTGAAGACTACAGTTCTTAACTTCTCTTGTGTTCTAGTCACCATTACTTTTTCAGTTTGCCATCCTGTTTAACATGGCCCCCCTCACTCAACTGTTGCTTAAAATGACTTTTTTGAAAAAAGATTTTATTTATTTATTTGACAGAGAGTGAGACAGGGAGAGAGGGAACACAAGCAGCGGGGAGGTGGGCAGTGCTGGTGAGAGAGGGAGAAGCAGGTTTCCTGCTGAGCAGGGAGGCCAATGTGGGGCTCGATTCCAGGACCGTGGGATCATGACCCCAGCCCAAGGCAGACACTTAACAACCAAGCCACCCAGGTGCCCCTAAAATGACTTTTATGCACTTTGTTTTCCTAATTTCTACCATTTTCCAAGATTCAATTCAAAAGCTACTTGTTATATATGGAACTCTTGAGGCCTGTTCATTCATGTTGGATCTGGCTACCCCATCCACCATGCGTGCACAGTGCATGGTATTTAGTGTCTCTGAGACAGCAGTTACCAAACTGTGGCTTAATCTTCAGTGCCCTTAGGGGTGTTATCACCAACTTTAAGCTTCTTGAGACAAATTCACCTTGACAATTAACCATGCATAGCTAGATCCTGGCACATAGCAGGTGAACAGTACGTATTTATTGAATAGATGTGTTGGTGATCTTTGAGGAGAAAAATAAAATTTTTGAAATAGTACACAACAGCGCAGCATTTTTCAAACACAATTTTAAAATGACTTGTTTAAAATGCTAACATGCTAGCAGAGAGGCTTTGGTGGCAGATATATGGTTAGAGAAGACAGTGATCTGACTGGCTGCCTCTTTTGTTCCACCTCCTCCCAGGTCTCAGTTCCAAGGAAGACAGAGGTAAGGTTTCTCAGATCATTTTTGGGAATAAGTCACGTGGTTTGTAAAAACGGCTATAAATAAACTGGACATTAGGAGCTAATATCAGATATTATTGGATCTCTCATACTGTTTCATATATTATGTTGTTTATTATTTTTTCTGTATGTACTTTGGAGTTCTAAAGTTCTCTTTGCTCTTTTTTGTTTGTTTTCTCCATCAAGTCTCCTTTTCATGGCATCCTGCCTAACATTTTCCCATTTTTTGCAATCTAGCTTCTGGAAATTGTTTTAATTTCATTATGTTTGATTCACTAAAGAAAAAATATAAATTCACACGAGTTTCCTTAACCCTGTTTGTGCACCTTAGCTAACTCCATGTGTGAGAACAAGTAGGGAGAGGCATCAAAATTCCTTGGCCTATTTATCTTTTGTACAATAACTTTACTTTAAATTTATTCAATAACTCATTCTATATAGATTTCCTGAACACCTAACATATGGTCCTGGATAACTGTAGTGAGAAGAACAAAATGGATTTGCATCAAAAGCTTACCACACATGGGACACCTATAAAATGTGCATTGAAAATGACTTTGATCTATGCAACATGTATGCACCCTAATTCATAAGTGTTCCCCTGAGCCTGTTTCCACCTCTTTCTTGGTATATCTGAGTTTCATGATGTTGCATGGTGATTATGGAGAATCAACATATTACTACTGACTTGGAGAGTTGGTCAGGATTTAGATCCCAACCCTGCTACCCACTGGTTGTGTTATGAAGAAGTTGGATTCTTTGTAAATGGGATAAAAATAGTATCCACTGTAAAGCACTGTTGTGAGGATTAAGTGTGAAGATTAAATTAAATTTACTGTGCTTAAAGGAGGATCGGACACTCAGCAAGTATGACAGAGGCATTAGCCAATACTACTCTGCCTCTCAGTCTACCCTTTACTTAGCCTCCTATTGTTAGATGTGTTGTCTACATTCACATTGCTCTGTCTTCCCTATTTTCTTTACTGATCATTTAGTCAACAAAACTTCCTCGAGTATTTTTTTCCACTACCCAGTATGTTCATAATACTAAAGAACACTGCGACTGAAAAGGAGAGTTCTGGCTCCTAAGAAACATACTTTCTAATAAGAAGGAAATTACAATGTTATAAGAGAAATATACATATTTTATGAGGAGGAGAGAAAAAAATGGGGGATTTAATGAAGTCAAAGGAAAAGAATGAAAGGGGAATAAAGGAGGCCCAGGAGGAGTTTGAATTAGGATATATACAGCTTTCCTCTCTGGAAGAGCAATTCTCCAAACAAAGAAAAGATTCTCATGGATTCATAGTCCACAGAGCACCAAAGAAATGTTGCTGGCCTATGGTATAATTCTCATATCATTGGCTATGATTTAAAACGGGTTTAAAAACAAGAATTGCTATGACCTCATATAATCTCAAATTGGAAACAATCGTTGAAGTTACTTAGTTTAATGTATGCTCCATATACTTTTCTATATATTTCAATGATGGGAGTATTTTCAAAGATGGGAGACCCATTATCCTATAAGAAAGCCCATATCATTGCTGAGTAGCCCTGTCGGAAAATTGCCTCATTTTGAAGTAAAATCTGCCTTATAATTTTCTTACATTAATTCCAATTTTTAATTCTGTTGATCAGCTATTCAAATATTGAGGATTTTATTTTTTTGTCTTCTCTCGTGCCCTTTAAAGGCTAAAGAGCTATCATTCTTTAATCTCACTAAATGATCTTAATCTTCAAAACCAGAAAACGATGCTACAGTAAAATATAAAATTTTTGCTGATCTTCCCCTGAAATACATGCACTGTTTTCTTTTTCTTTCAACAATGAGAACAAATAAAACAAAAATAAAAAATATTCTTACAGACTCTGTGTTTGTTTATATACAACTTTTTAATCTTTCCCAAGAACATTTTCCAAATAAATGCAGGAAAAAACATTTAAGCAATCACTGTATAAAAATCTAATTTCAATCATATATGGTTTGTATTGGTGTGTATATATGCACACATATATAATTACTACTATGTAGATAATAAAATGAGGAAAACAATGTTCAAGGAGTTATCAATGTATATAACATTGTTTTTCTTGTCAGTGTTGTTAGTGCTTAGGAAATGACTATGGAATAGAATTCTTTATGTATTTGAATTATGTATCAGAGCCTTTCTTAATAACAGTATATTGTAATGGCCACATATATTTTGTTATATATATATATATATGTATTCTTTTGAGTTTTCTTTAGCTATAGGAAAATGACCGACATCCAAATCTGCCAGACTAAAGTGAGCAGTTTACCAACTTTTTTATTAAGTCTTTTCCATCTATTAAGTGTGGTTACTTCAGTGGTAGCAACTTTTTCCCCCCAAAATATTAGAGTATAAATGTTAAAATGAAACATTTTATAATAACTCCAAAAATGTGTCCAGTATCAGAAATTATTTCTCATGGGCATCTTTCAAAATTATTATGTGGAACAAAAGATAATTTTGTTATTTTACGTTCCTTTAAAAATACGAGTCTGTGACTCATACATTTTCACATCATCTTTTCTGACAAAATATTGCTAAAGGGGTAAGATAACTTAGAAATTATGGTGGGAAGAGCAATAATTCTTCAGTTAGAAGGACTGGAGAAAGATCCCATCCTAATACTCTCTGGTCAGGGTTTCCCAGACAAAGGCATTTCATTATTCCAAAATATCATATCCTCACTTTGAAAGTGGGTTTTGTTACAACACCTAGTCTGTAAACCTTTTTTGATTTGCTTTTGAGCACATTGAACTTAGAAGGAAATAATCCCTAAGTTTACAATGTTATGCAAACTAAACAATTATTTCCACTGGATTCTTCAACACTTGTAATAATTTGGTCTACCTTTGATACTGGAAATATACTGTTTGAAAACATAAATATGCAATATATATTATCTACTAATACATAGAAGAGGGGAGCATGTACAAATCATTTATAAACTTGACTACCAAAAAAACAGGCTGGTCAGCTAAACAGTTCTACTTCCATTTTTTTGGCTTAACAGAAAAGTAACTAATCATTCCCAAACCTATTAACTGCTTTGCACACTGTGTAATACTATGCATGCATAAATTATTAGAGTAGTAGTATTTGATTTTTATAATTTAATATTAGGCACATTTACTCCTTGATAGAGTCCAAACCTACCTGATCCCCGCCCCCTCCCCCACCTTCTTCATAAATTGCTCTACATCAGTATTTTTCGGTGTCTTATAGATATCATAGAGAATAGCAGCAGACAGAAAAGTTAGGAGGAATGTAAAAATCTCTGCACAGTCTTTATGAGAGGCACATATTTGTGCCAGCCCAGGGAGAAATGGTATCATTGCCAACTACATCAGGAGGCCACAGCATACCTAAGACTTTGGAACTATTTCTTTTCACTGCAGCCAAGTGTCCAGGACACCTCCCTGATCACATAAACTTTTTCTTAAAGGAATTACAATGCCTCATAAAAACATAAAAATAATGATCCTCTACAACTTTGCAAGAAAATAGAATTTTAACACAAGATAATAAATAAATATTCTGTTTTCCTTGCAAGAACACCTTTCAGAAAATTGACTAAAAGAATCTTCTTTGGTGCATAAAATGTATACGGTAGTGCTCATTCTGTGCTTACAGAAAATTGAAAGAAAGCTTATCCCTTATCATAACAGAAAATAAATTTTTTCAAGACCAGAAAGTATTGTTTTGTCAACCTGTATTTATACAGTCTCTTGTTCTTATGTTTGTAAGCATAAATGATTCATCAGGAAAACCTGTTATATGCATAATCTAAAATAGCCAGAGAGTTGGGGCAAAAAGTGTGAAGAAAGGAAAAGGAAGAATGAGTATGGAAGTTGCTTATATAACCACATTGATTAGTTTGCAGTTAAAAGCAGCACTAGCATTCTGCAACAAAGAATACATTGCAATTTTGCAATCTTAAGGTCTAAATGGTCTCTAGAAGCATGTAAATTTTTAATTATAATTTTGCATTCATTTATTGCTTAATAAAAGGATTTAAAGTATTTTCCTTCTGGGTTGGACTAATTTACTAGCTGCTTACAACCAACGTTAAAAATTACAGCACAGTATATTCTCTTATATTTAACCTATTTTAAAATTTTTATACAGCAAACATAATTGTAATTGTTGTCAAAAAAAGTCAAGTAAAAATGAAAAGCAAGCTATAAAAATTCTCCCATGAAAACTGTAAAATGGAGGGGCGCCTGGGTGGCTCAGTGGATTAAGCCGCTGCCTTCGGCTCAGGTCATGATCTCAGGGTCCTGGGATCGAGCCCCGCATCGGGCTCTCTGCAAGGAGCCTGCTTCCTCCTCTCTCTTTGCCTGCCTCTCTGCCTACTTGTGACCTCTCTCTCTGTCAAATAAATAAATAAAATCTTTAAAAAAAAAAAAAACTGTAAAATGGAAATGAACGAAAGGGTATACATTATGTAAAATAACTGGAATAAAGAGGATAATTCCCCTTAGTAGTTATATAAATGAATAATAAATTTTCCTCCAGTTTGCCAAATAATTTAGTGCATGCCATTTTCTCTCTGAAAATAAAGGAACCATTAGCTACATTACAACATGTATGTTTAAATACAATGCATTAAATATAAAAGTTGGTGCCAAACATAATTCCATGGAATATTATTATATTTTATAAATAAAATGCAGTAAAAAGAGTCAAGAACTACCATGAATCCCAGATAATGAGGGAGTGGCCAACATAAATAAATTTTCTTCATTCCTACATTCTACCACCCTGAATTTTAGTGGAATCCCATAAAAACTACTAGAACATCAGTGATAATATGGATAGATGGTAATTCAACCAAAAGCATTATACATAGTTCCAAACTTGTAATATAACCAATCATGTTGCAAATATTTTTAAATTTGTGATAACAGGAAAGTTACAGCAAAGATGTAAATTTACCATTGCGTATTAAGAGCCTTAGGGTATATCGAGTGGATAAAATCATGTGGTCTTTTACCTAAAATTGCTTGATAGAAAACTATATAACTTTTTATATAAATTGCATTATATATATATATATATATATATATATATATAATTTTAACAAGACATTTTAATGCAGTCTTTGTTGAAGAAGGGCATGTGGGATCTTGTGGGATCATGTGTGGAGAACTTAACACCAAGAACTTAACACCACCATAGGGCCTACCTGATCCCACTCCCACCAAGCCCCTTACCTCACTTTTCCCCTTCCCCTTGCCTTGGGATGATATCATAAGATCTATTAAAGAGTAGCCATAGGATTAAGAGTTTATTTAAGGCTTGTGTCCTACTACCTGGCAGCTAGAGGGAACCAAAACAAAATAAAGACACTAAATAATAAGTAAAAACAACAACAACAACAAAAACTGGTCAGGGTGAAGGAATGTAGAAATGAAGAAAATTTATTTATGTTGGCCAGTCAGTCACTCATTATCTGGGATTCAGTATACCGGCTAAGAGTTGATTTTAATAGGATTATGCCCTACTGTATATGAGCTGGTGATGTTAGAACTTTATTAGCGTATTATTGAGGAAGACAACAGAAGTCAGAAGGAGGTGGAAATATTAAAATGGATTATTTAGGGGCACCTGCGTAGCTCAGTTGGTTAAGTGTCTGCCTTCGGCTCAGGTCATGATCCTAGGATCCAGGGATTGAGTCCTGCTTTAGGCTTCTTGCTCATCAGGGAACTGGCTTCTCCCTCTCCTTCTCCTGCTCCCCCATTCTTGTTCTCTCTCTGCCTTTGGCTCAGGTCGTGATCTCGGGGTCCTGGGATCGAGTCCCGCATCGGGCTCTCTGCTCAGCAGGGAGCCTGCTTCCCTCTCTCTCTCTCTGCCTGCCTCTCTATCTACTTGTGATCTCTGTCAAATAAATAAATAAAATCTTAAAAAAAAATAAAAAAATAAAATAAAAGGGATTCTTTTAAAGGGCTGAATATCTCTTCATTTTATGCTTCTTGGAAGGGCCTGGAAAATGATGCTGAAGGGGGCACCATTTTATTAAGAAGCCAGAGTTAGAAGGGCTGTCTCCTTCCTGGAGTTTAATATCACTGGAAATATTGATATTCCAGAATGGAAGAGTCTAGATGGGAGCAGTTAATCATCAGAAGCAAGATGCATATAATAAAAATAAAGAGCAGGGTGGTCTGCCTGTCATATAGATTTCCTAGATCCCTATGAATCTATGGAATTGATCTTTAGGTATGTTGGGGTTAGAGTGATGGGCTTTTTCTCAGGGAATGCTTCCTTTGAAGAGGAAGAAAACGTGATAGCTGGGAATAAGATACTGGATATTAGCTACTGAAATGACTAATTCTAGTCCATACAATCTCTAGATCAATATAGGTTCACAGATTCAGAATCTACTAACTTCCGATGAGAGCTCTTGCGAAGTATACCACCACAAGTATATACAATAAATTTCCCTCTGATCCTTCCCCCAGTGGATCTGCAGCCTTTGCTAGGATAGATGAGCACTGAGAAAGGGAAACTAGATACCTTTAAGGACTGTTTGATAAGAGGTTTGTGGTGACATTGAAATGTCATAATGGCTTTTTGGGTATAGTGGGGCCTATAGAAGTTGCATGAAAATGAAGTTTTGTCTCACTGTGGGTACAATGGTTCTATAAGACCTTCTCTGTGATTATCTTCTGAGATATAAATGTGTAATTAAGATATGCTAACAGCTGGCAGAGCTCTCTCATTAATTCCCTGATGTGTTAGAATAGTGGTTCTCAAGTTTTTGAATGTATTAGAATCTCCTGGAGCCAGACCTGGCTACATGCTTTGTGTGGCACAATGCAAAGTGAATGCAGAGCCTCTTTTTAAAGGAGCATGAAAAAAATGCTATTAAAGATACATGCAGAGCTTTTTCTTTTCTTCTACTGTCTCACTTTTTATTTGTCTTTGGTCCTTTTTATTTGCTATTTGCTTTTTAGTTGCTAAAAATAATAAAATTTTAAGCTACTAGCATGAATTTTACTATCCATCCGTACATTGTACAATGTTAGTTTTAAATGCCATTAGCAGAGAACTGAAGTCATATGCAGAACCATCAAAATTACAAGATTAGTACTTTGTCACTCATCTCTGAAGAGTGCCAGGAGTTGGCCTGAAGAGTGCCAGGAGTTGGCCAGAAGAAATAAACAGAAGCTAAACTCAGGAAGGATTGGAAAGAGGAAGAGTGCCTCCCCTCAGGCATGGAGCCCGACCTAGGTAGTGCTCCCAGGTATGGGACAAACCTCCTAGTTGCCCAGGAGCATTATTATCTGGCTACTGACTGGAAAAAAGCTTTCTTCTCAATTCTCATTATCAGGAAAGAACAAAATAAGTTTCTCTTTATACCACAAAGGTGGCAGTACATTGTTATAATCACAGAACTCTTGTTATAACTATTTTCTGCCATAATAGGGTCTACAGAAGCCTTGGCTGTCCTGACATTCCACAGAGCATTACGGTAGCCACCCTGTTGATATCATCATACTAATCCGATTCAGTGATTAGGAAGTGGCAAATATTTTTGATGACCTAGCAAGACTCCTGTATGCCAGAAGGCAAGGGCTAAATCCCATAAGTTTGCAAGGATCCGCTGCATCTGTGGACTTTTCAATAATCTTATAGTCTCAAGTATAGCAGGAGAACTTCTCTAGATAGCAAGTCATTGTCCTTCATATATCCAACCAGTGAAAATGAGGCACAACATTTATTAGTTTCCTCTGAACTTTTCAAAGGTCATGGGAATATGATTCAAGTCTATGTGTGGTTGGCTATATGTTTCCTTTTTTTAAATTTTTCATTTATTTTTAAAATTTCTTTTCAGTGTTCCAGAATTCATTGTTTATGCACCACACCCAGTGCTCCATGCAATATATGCACTCCACAATACCCACCATCAGGCTCACCCAACCCTCTACACCCCTCTCCTCTAAAACTCTCAGTTTCTCAGAGTCCACAGTCTCTCATGGTTCATCTCCCCCTTCAATTTCCCCCAATTTCCTTCTCTTCTCCATTTCCCCATGTCCTCCATGTTATTCCTTATGCTCCACAAATAAGCGAAACCATATGATAATTGAGTCTCTCTGCTTGACTTATTTCACTCAGCATAATCTCTTCCAGTCCCATCCATGTTGATACAAAAGTTGGGTATTCATCCTTTCTGATGGAGGCATAATGTTCCACTGTATATATGGACCATATCTTCTTTATCCATTCATCCATTGAAGGGCTTCTTGGTTCTTTCCAAGATGACTGTGGCCATTGCTGCTATGAACATTGGGTACAGATGGCCCTTCTTTTCACTACATCTGTATCTTTGGGGTAAATACCCAGTAGTACAATTGCAGGGTCATAGGGTAGCTGTATTTTTAATTTCTTAAGGAATCTCCCCACTGTTTTCCAAAGTGGCTGCACCAGCTTGCATTCCCACCAACAGTGTAAGAGCGTTCCCCTTTCTCCACATCCCCACATCCTCTCGAACACATGTTGTTTAGTGTCTTGTTAATTTTGGTCATTCTAACTGGTGAAAAGTGGTATCTCAATGTGGTTTTATGATTTGAATTTCCCTGATGGCTAGTGATGATGAACATTTTTTTCATGTGTCTGTTAGCCATTTGTATGTCTTCATTGGCGAAGTGTCTGTTCATGTCTTCTCCCCATTTTTTTGACATGATTATCTGTTTTGTGCTTGAGGAGTTCTTTATAGATTTTGGATATCAGCCCTCTGTCTGTACTGTCATTTGTGAATATCTTCTCCCATTCCATGGGTTGCCTCTGTGTTTTGTTGACTGTTTCCTTTGCTGTGCAGATCTTGATGAAGTCCCAAAAGTTCATTTTCGCTTTTGTTTCCAAAGGCAAAGGAAACAAAAGCAAAAATGGCTATATGTTTCTAATGGAGATAGAGTATGCAAATCCCAGTTACTGTGTAAGCTTCTCTCCATTTGCACCACCTGACCTGACATTCAGTTAGTTCTAGAGCCATGGTCAATAAGAATGTTGGGAAGACTGTCAAGTTTCAGTGATAAAATCATAGTTCCAACTTCTAAAGTTCTGTAGCAAGACTACCCAGTGCAATCAAGAATTATTCTCTTTTTGAAAAAACAAGTCTTGGAACACTATTGGGCTCAAGTGATGACCAAGCATTTAACCAAGGAACATTCAAAGATTATGAAAATTGTTTTGGTGTTATTAAATTTACTGGATGGTAATTCTCCAGTGGAGAGTGCAATTTTCCTAAGGAAGCATTGCACTATAACCAGGCATGAGCAAGGTCTAAAAATCTCTAGTAAGTGCATTCCTATTCTTCAATTCACATGGATGGCGTCAGGGGTGCCTTATAATAAATGTATAGAAAAGGAAGGAATTCAGTCCTAGTTTAGGAATGGTTGGCATGGAATACCAGTGCTAGCCAGGATAGCGATGAAAGGAAATGTTTTCATAGGCAAAGCTGTGGAAAGTAAACTTAGGTGCCTACTTTGTATGAGCAGAGAAAGATGATCTAAATCATACATTGACTTCTGAGCACTGACATATAGCCTGACAGTTTTGTGAGAAGCCTGGAAGGAAAAAATCAGTGGCAAGGAGAAGTGGGGCAACTTAGATCAGTAAGTCCCCTGGAGTGATTATAAAGTAAGAATCTTTCTTGAATGCTTAACAGGCAGCATCCATTATGGAGGAGGCTCTCAACGTAATTTATGCCATGCACATGAGTTATCTTCTTTCCTTAGCTATCTTAGTATTACAATGGGCCCAAAAAAGATGACCATGATAGCAAAGATAGAAATTATACACAGGTCTGAAAACATGAGCTCTCCCTCAACAAAGCTGATCTAGTTGTATCACTGCTAATTCCTAATATGGCACAATCCTTTAAAGAAGACAAGCTAGCCAGTGGGAAAGTGCATTATAGATCCACTTCTACATTGCAGGAAGCAGACATTCATATTTTCCAGAATTCATACATATTCTGGACATAGGTTTACATCTTTGGATCCTCAGCATCATCCTATGTCCTGGAGAATTCCTGATCCAATTATACAGTATGACTGACAAAATTATGACTGACAAAGTTTCCTTAGAAAAAGGAACCTGTTTTACAGAACAGGTGATACAACAATGCCCTCCTGAACATGAGATTCATTGGTCTTACCATACGCCCCCTAAACATCTGGCATGAAGATGGTAGAATAGCATGTCCAAGGCTTGAATGAAGCACCAGCTTTGGACATAATATCACACATGGCTGGGACATGGTACTACAAGATATAGTATATGCATTAAATCAATGCTGATATTTAATTCTGCATCCCCAGTTGTTAGAACTAATGGGTTAGGAGGATAAAAAAAGATTTGGGATTAGTCTCACTGTTACCCGCAGTATCTCACTTGTGAATGTGTATTTTGCTCTCTACAACTTTAGGCTTGTTAGGCAAGAGATCCTGGGTCCTAGTGGAGGGGCACCTCTGCCCTCTGAGTAGACATGGTAAGAGTTTCCCTGAACTAGAGTGTAGGATTACTGACTGGCTAAGTAGAGCAGGTTAACACAATTTTGAAGAAAGAGAAAGAGAGAAAGAAATAATGCACAGTGATACAAAATTTGAGTTCTGAAAACAGAACATGTATTGGCAGATAATTTTTTCCCATTTATCCCCTTGATGGACAGATCTGAGCCACAGTGGGGTTCCACATGGTCTGTTTGGAAGACATTTCTCATTACTAAACTACCAGTTGTGTTTGTTAAGCTGTGAGCAGCTCACAAATGTACTAACTGATACTTGCTTTCCCTCCTTCCTAGCCTCCTTTCCCTTTTCTCCTCAGTTTTGCAACCCTGAGGTTGTATATCCCAATAAAACCTTGACCCATTCGTTTTGTTTGGATTTTGTTTGGATTCTGTTTTCAGGGAGAACAAAGATCTTTCCTCTTTGAAGTGAAGTAATTAAGCAGTAATCTAAATATCACCATAAACACAAACCAGAAACTCACAGAATGTTTGTTTGTCAGATGTTACGGAAACCCAAGTTCAGCTGCCAATTGCTGGAAAGGCCAATACTCAGGAGCTAGGTTTTGATTGGAAAGGAATATAAACTTTATTCAGGAGGCTGGCCACCTGGGGAGAAGGTGGTTTCTTGGCCAAAGGCCAACTCTCAGGTTTCTGCTTGACCCAGAGATTTTTAAAGGCCTTTAATCAGGTAAAGGAGTGCAGTGGTCTGTGAAATTTCTTTTCTTTTTTATTTTTTTAAAGATTTTTTATTTACTTATTTGGCAGAGAGAGAAACCACAGGTAGGCAGAGAAGCAGGCTCACTGCTGAGCAGAGAGCCGGATGCAGGCCTAGATCCCAGGACCCTGAGATCATGACCTGAGCTTAAGGCAGAGGCTTAACCCACTGAGCCACCCAGACATCCCAATGGTCTGTGACATTTCTTGATTACGTGTAGACTCAATGATGTCAGCTACAGGGTCATTTCAGTGTTTGGAGGTTGTGCAAGAAGTTCTAGTTCCTTGGTGCGTGGGGCAGGGGTGGTGGTGGGTTTTGCAAAAAGATCTGTTCCTTGGTAACCAGAGGGGGGGCGGGTTGCAAGAGAGCTCTGTTCTTTCTGCAAAGAGGGGCAAAGTGTACAGATGTGCAAAGGAAAGTCAGTAAAGTCATTCATGTGACCTTAAAAAAGAAAAACATTTGGCTAAAAGATTGCTGGGCTAATCAGAAAGCTAAGGGGGCTTCAAACAGATTTGCTGGCCTCTGTGGCCTGGGAGCATTCTGGTCCTTTATTCCCCAAGGCCAGTGGTCTGTAAATCTCAAAGAAAGAAAATTAGTTCTGTTACAGATCAAGGGCCTTAAGTCAGCCAGCAAGAAGTATGTAAGACCAGATACAGTGCTATTACAAGACATTGTGTATGCAAACAGGTGAGTAGGATGGAAATAACACTTACAGAGTATTATTATATAGGGAAACTGCTTAAACTATTTTGTATTGTAATGTTTTTGGTCTTGTATTTTTTTTTCATTTTTTTTTAATTTATTTATTTTTTCAGCACAACAGTATTCATTGTTTGCACAACACTCAGTGCTCCATGCAAAACGTGCCCTCCCTATTACCCACCACCTGTTCCCCCAACCTCCCACCCCTGACCCTTCAAAACCCTCAGGTTGTTTTTCAGAGTCCATAGTCTCTTATGGTTCGCCTCCCCTTCCAAATTTTTTTTTTAATAAACATATAATGTATTTTTATCCCCAGGGGTACAGGTCTGTGAATTGCCAGGTTTACACACTTCACAGCACTCACGATAGCACATACCCTCCCCAATGTCCATAATCCCCTCCCCCTCTCCCAACCCCACCTCCCCGCAGCAACCCCCAGTTTATTTTGTGAGATTAAGAGTCATTTATGGTTTGTCTCTCTCCCAATCCCATCTTGTTTCATTTATTCTTCTCCTATCCCCCTAATCCCCCCATGTTGCTTCTCCATGTCCTCATATCAGGGAGATCATATGATAGTTGTCTTTAATGCCTAATTGTGAAGACAGAAATAAATGAAAAAATGCACCATTTGAAAATTGTCAGGGGCAATACAGATAATATTAATGTACCTAATATTTATTTTACTGTGACAGGCACTTTACTCATATATCTTATTTGGTATTCTTTCTTTGCATAAGTAATGAGGCTCATAGAGATTAAGAGACTTATCCAAGGATACATACCTAGATTAGTTGTTAATTTAAACCTAGAATCGGGTATCATTAAACCATTCCCCTTTGTACTTAACTTTGTTTGGGATGGGATTATATTATCAAAGACTAGGGTAGATAGATAAATTCCCACGAATGAGTTGGCTAATAAATAAAACATATAATGAAAAGTTATAGAAAAGTTACAAAAAATTTGAAAGACAGAAATGTATGTGATATGCTTGGGGGACAATGACAGTCTTTGTCAAGGATAAACAGATGACATATTTGAGGAGAGCAAACGAACAAGGTAAAGTGAGCAGAGTGGAATTAGGTGTAAGAGGCTGAATGCCAGCCTAAATCTGGACACCAGTTTGCATTTGCCACGTGCAATTGGCACGTGCATTGGACACGTATTTGCCAAATACGTCAATGCTACTTTTGGCAGAAACAAAGATGTTGAAGAAAGACTTCACATCTGTTAAAAATACAAAGGGTTTTTACAAGACTCATTGCTTTTGAAGTAACGAGGCATAATATTTGGGACCTATTTAGCAGGAAGCTAGAAATAGGAGTTCATGAAAAGGTAAATTTTGGACAGACAGGACCTGGTGTCATAGTTTGGCCAACATGGCCAATTTAAGGAAAAGGGAAGAAAAAGAGATATTCATGAAACAGGGAAAGGGGGACACCTGGATGGCTTAGTCAATTTAAGCAGCTGTCTTCAGCTCAGGTCATGATCTCAAGGTCTTGGGATCGAGTCCCTCACTGGGCTCTCTGCTTAGCAGGGAGCCTGCTTTTCCCCTGCCCTCTCTCCCTCTCTGACAAATAAATAAATAAAATTTAAAAAACAACAACAACAACAAAAACAAAAACAGAGAAAGGAAGCGAAATAAAATTTCAATGACAGTTGAATTAACACACTGAAAAATATTGAAATTTGAAGAAGAGTACAAACAGAACAAACCTGGGGTGCCAAGGTAGCTCAGTTGGTTAAGTGTCTGCCTATGGCTCTAGTGATGATTTTTGGGTCCTGGGATTGAGCATAGTGTCCAGCTCCCTGCTTAAACACAGAGCTTGCTTCTCATTCTCCCTCTGTCCCTCCCTCTTGCTCATGCTCTCTCTTGCTCTTGCCCTATCTCAAATAAATAAAATCTTAAGAAAACAGAATGAAACCCATAGATTTGCCATTAGTGCCCTTAAAGAGCACTTTTCAGCAGAGCAGTGGGTGTAGAAGCTTCGTGGTAAGAATTTAAAGGCCTGATAGTGAATTTAGTGCTAGCAGAAACACCACTATTTGGAGAGAACTACAGCTCTAGAAAGAGAGAATTCAATACCCTGGTTTTACAATACACATTTTTTTTTTTAGATAAAACTCATCTACTTGACTAAATCCTTGATAAATATCTCAAACCTTGGACAACGTAGGTGTCTAACATGTTTTTGTTTGTTTGTTTTAAATAAATACTTGTTTGAGCCTCTTACAATGCAGGGAGAGGAAACTGCTGAAGAGAAACTGAATAAAATCATAAGAAAATACCTCGAATAAGAGTAAGAAGAAAACAGAAGCAAAGGAGATCACCAAAAAATTTTAAAAAAAGAAAAGAAAAGAAAAAAGATCATGTAAGAGTGATAGTAATGATTTTAATCAAAACTTCAAAAAGCAAACTTGTCAATATTTTAAAATGAATCTCTGGGAGCCTCTGGGTGGTTCATTTGGTTGCACGTCTGCCTCTTGATTTTGGCTAGGGTCATGGTCTTGGGGTTGTAGGATTGGGCTCACAGAGGGTTCTGCACTCGAAACTGCACTGTTTGTCCCTCTCCCTACTCCCAATTGTGCACACTCTCTCTCTCTCTCTTTCTCTCTAATAAATAAATAAATAATAAATAAATAAAATATAAATAAATAAAATGAATTTTTGGTTGTTAGTTCTGAGATTTTATTACTGGACACCTATAGAATTCTAAAGGATGGCGAGTAAATAAAAATGGAAAGTACACTGACCAACAGAGCAATGAAATGGAAAGACCATCTATAATCCAAAAACACAGTATTAAAGAAATTACAGATTAAAATATTCAACTGAACCCTGGTGGGCTTGTATCAAAGATCATGATATTATTTCTTACAATTTTCATGCATATTTGAAGGAATGCTTACTACTTTCTGTGATGAGCGCCAGCATTGTATGGAAGTGCTGAATCACTACATTGTACTCCTGAAACTAACAGTACACTGTATGTTAACTAACTGGAATTTAAATAAAAACTTGAAAAAAAAATAGAGTGCTTACTATGTGCCCTATATATTTAAAGAGACATGCTGGAAATTATCAGGAAATACCATATTTTATTTAGTTTTTATAAAAGAAATGTAACTGTGCTATGGTATCATATTGATATGTAAAACAGAACAAATTTTTTTTTATATTTAAGATGAATACCAGGAAAAAAGACTCTATAAAAGATTTATGAAAATAATTTTATATGCATTATTTCATGAGAAAAATTCATTAAGGTTAGAGGTTGAAACTTTGTTGAAGTCGAGAAATATGAAAGTAGAAGAATCCCTTACAAAGTTACATTGTTTAAATTTTATGAGTCTCGACCAGGGTATTATTAGGGAGAGCTGAAATGATCATTATTAAGATTCTCACCTTGAGAATAATAGAATTTGAATATTAGAAGAAATATACATATATTTCACCTAGATTCCTATTGTGCAAACCGTTCTTTGATATCCTGGTAAGTTTCCAATATTACCCATCCCTCCAATCAAAAGGAATGTTCTAGGAGAAGAATAAATGAAACAAGATGGGATTGGGAGGGAGACAAACCATAAGTGACTCTTTTTTTTTTTTAATTTTTTTTTATTTATTTAACAGAGAGAAATCACAACTAGGCAGAGAGGCAGGCAGAGAGAGAGGAGGAAGCAGGCTCCCTGTGGAGCAGAGAGCCCGATGTGGGGCTCGATCCCAGGACCCTGGGATCATGACCTGAGCTGAAGACAGAGGCTTTAACCCACTGAGCCACCCAGGCGCCCCCCATTAGTGACTCTTAACCTCACAAAACAGAGGGTTGCTGGGGGGAGGTGGGGTTGGGAGAGGGAGAGGGGGTTGTGGACATTGGGGAGGGTATGTGCTATGGTGAGAGCTGTGAAGTGTGTAAACCTGGCGATTCACAGACCTGTACCTCTGGGGATAAAAATACATTATATGTTTATAAAAAAAAAAAAATGGAGAGGGAGGCGAACCATAAGAGACTATGGACTCTGAAAAACAACCTGAGGGTTTTGAAGGGTCAGGGGTGGGAGGTTGGGGGAACAGGTGGTGGGTAATAGGGAGGGCACGTTTTGCATGGAGCACTGGGTGTTGTGCAAAAACAATGAATACTGTTACGCTGAAAAAATAAATTAAAATTAAAAAAAAAAAGGAATGTTCTAGCAGTTGAAAGAGCTGACACCGACCATTACAAAAATCTCTAAACAGAATTCAGGTCATTTTCCATGTGTCTTATTCCTATTGTTCCTGGTACCATTTGAGGACAGAACTCCATAGGATAATTGAGTGACTCACAGTTTACACATATTATTCTCATAATGGCTCTAAAAAGTAGAAACCTCTTTGACTTTCCATATTTGCCTTTGGGGACACTTAAGCAGAGAGAGTAAAATATTCTAAATTTACACAGCTTGTAGTTGAGAAGGGTTTGCAGGTTTTCATTCTGGCTCCAACATTCACACTTAATCACTATTAAGTCATGTTGTCTCTCAGTATGGCTTAAATAAAATGCTGCTGAACTACTTTGAAATTGCATCAATTATCATAATACAATTTCTTTAATTTGGGAAGGAGATTTACCACCAATAGTTTATAGTTAATCTGTTTTCTGTAATAGCTCCTGTAGCTATTGTACAGTTTCTGTAATAATGGAATGTCTTATTAAAACAACTAGAAAAAAAAAGAAAACTGGCTACCTCATGGTTATCCAGAAAAAGAAATTGAGAGAACAGTTAAAATTACTTTTCTTGGGGCACCTGGGTGGCTCAGTGGGTTAAAGCCTCTACCTTCAGCTCAGGTCATGATCCCAGGGTCCTGGGATTGAGCCCCACATCGGGCTCTCTGCTCAGCTCTCTTCCAGCCTGCCTCTCTGCCTGCCGACTTGTGATCTCTGTCTATCAAATAAATGAATAAAATCTTTAAAAAAATACTTTTCTTACATTCTTCCTATGTTGATTAAATTCAATTTGTTCCCTACCTCTAACCCACATAAAACACAATAAAAATAATTATCTGGATTGGTTCAGTTTCAGGTTTCTATAATGTTCATGAGAAGTCTTCAAGCAAAAATCTTGTCTAATGCCACAAAATGTGAATATAATCTAGAGGCTGATTTTTCAAGTGTGGTGTGCAGATCATGTGTTTACTTTTAGTAACAATGCTGATAATATGGCAGTCCTGTTTGATTTTCATAAATTTTAATCACTATCCTTTAATTTTTAACTCAGTTTTTAAAATTGCCTGTTGAGAGCACCATGCACTGTAATGTGGGGATGATCTTTCTTCTGTTTATGTTCTAAACTGGCCAAATGCTGGAGCTGGTTGGATATCAATTGTAGTTAATATTGAAAATTGAATATGGTGACTTCTTTCTATCCTTTATTTAAAAGCACTTATTGATGATTCACTCTGTGACAGGACTTTCTATTAAAAGTAATGAGCCCTTGATTTCAATTGGCTTAGACCATACCAAAAAAAGTCTCAGATTCCTGCTGATTAACTCTATGTCATTTGAGATGGTTGCAACTATGATGAACATGGGATTTCATATTTCCTATTTTTAAGATAGTGAATATATTATTTAATACTCAAGTTGGTGAGATGGATAGTGATTACTCCCTTTAAAAGGTGAGAAAAGTGAGTCATAATAAGATTTCTGGCCTTAAACAGTTTCTAAAGTGCTTATATTAAAAATCTGGTGGGCCCCTGGGTGGCTCAGTGGGTTAAGCCTCTGCCTTCAGCTCAGGTCATGATCTCAGGGTTCTGGGATTGAGTCCCCCATTGGGCTTTCTGCTCAGCGGGGAGCCTGCTTCCTTTTCTCTCTCTCTCTCTGCCTGCCTCTCTGCCTACTTGTGATTTCCGTCTGTGTCAAATAAATAAGTAAAATTAAAAAAAAAAATCTGGGGCGCCTGGGTGGCTCAGTCAGTTAAGCTCCAACTCTTGATTTCAGTTCAGATCATGAACCCAGAGTCATGGGATCAAGCTCCACATGGGGCCCAGCACTCAGTTTGGAGTCTGCTTGAGATTCTCTGTCTACCCCTCTTCTTGCTCTGTTCTCCTCCTGTCAGCACTCTCTTTCTCTCTCTCTCTCTCTCAAATAGATAGATAGATAGATAGATAGATAGATAGAATCTTTAACAACAACAACAAAAAATCCAGGCAGTGTTTTTGCAAAGTCCATGTTCTTAATCAAATGCTAGCTAGCTCCTTGCCAAAATAATCACTGATAAATGGTTGGGAGTGGAACAATGGAATAAGTTAAATCAAAGTTTTACAAATTTACACTATCACAGCAACCCAGAAGATCATTTGCCACACTAATTAATTGATGCTCCCAGATTAACCCTGTGTACCAAAGCCTCCCAAGGAACTAAAATAACTGGCATAAGAATCTTGATCAGCAAACTGTCCTCACATGGTAAATTTTTAATAGGTAAATACACTACGTGTTTTCTTTCTTTCTTAACATCCCATGAGAACTGCCACTTATTAAGCAGTCACCAAGGTTCCACAGGACTCACCTAATAAGTATTTGACAAGGCTGGGCATTTTAATTACAGAAATGAGGCTATTTCTGTGACTCAGGATTCCTGGGGGGAACTTTTATTAACTAAAAATCATCAGAAAAGCCATAGTGCTTGTTTTTATTTTATTCAGTGAGTCAAGGAATAGGGGACTTGCAAAATGGATTGATAGGGACATTTGTGAGAAAAATCTCCATGTTTTTATTGCCCCTCCAAGACCAAATTGATCAATGTTTGATCAATTTAATTAAGCAAATTAATACACAGGAAAATAGGGCTACAATGAAACACTTAAAATTAATCATCTTATAGTGATGATATTTTGAGTGGCTTATTTTTATTTTTTTTATTTTTGCTTAATTTTAGAATTTCTAAATTTTCTGGTATTAGTATTTTTTTAATAATGAGAAAAAATTATAATTTCCAAACTATAATGTTATGGCCTTTATTTTATCTTGAATAAAAAATGCCTTTAAATATGGTTTCATTCTTATTCATTCATTCTCTTTGGTACTGAAATTGAATTAACAAAGGAGGTAAAATTTCTTTTTCTTTTTTTTTAAAAGATTTTATTTATTTATTTGACAGAGAGAGAGAGATCACAAGTAGGCAGAGAGGCAGGCAAAGAGAGAGGGGAAGCAGGCTCCCCACTCAGTAGAGAGCCCAATGTGGGGCTCAATCTCAGGACCCTGAGATCATGACCTAGGCCAAATGCAGAGGCTCAACCCACTGAGCCACCCAGGTGCCCCAAAGAGGTAAAATTTCTATCCTGATTATCATACATAATACTTTCTTCAGTTGTAATGAAAATTCACTTGATAGTAATTGTTACATATACTTTGGACATCTTGCTCCATCTTTTCAAGTCTACCTAAGATAATATAACTCATGATGGATTAAAAAAGAAAAAAAAATATATATATATATATTTCACTTAGATTTTAGGTTATATTAGCAAGCTTTCTCAGTTGGTAAAAATATTACCATATTACCATATTTTTAAATCATCTGTCCCCAAAAGCAATGGGTTTATTGTTCTGATCTAAACAATTATTTTCACATTCATAATATTACCAGTGATATTTATTTATTTACTTATCTATTTATTTTTAAAGATTTTATTTATTTATTTGACACAGAGAGAGAGCACAAACAGTGGGAGTGGCAGGGAGAGGGAGAGGGAGAAGCTGGCTTCCCGCTCAGCAGAGAGCTCACTGATGTGGAGCTCCAACCCAGGATGCTGGGATCATGACCTAAGCCAACGGCAGACACTTAACCAGCTGAGCCACCCGGGTGCCCCTACTACTGGTGATTTTTAAACTTTCCCTTAAATCTCAAAAGTATAAATTACTTTTGCAAACTCTAGTATGTATTTCTTCATAAAGCTTTGATGTAATCTTTGCCTCATTAAGCAAACAAAAAAACAAAACAGTTGACTGGTTGGCAGTACAGGCCCATTGATGGCTAACATTTGTAGACACAGATCAATAACACAATTTTGAATATTTACCTGATTACTTTTCTTTTTTAAAAAAATTTGACCTTTTAAAGTATTAAATGTGTCATTTTACATAGATTCATGAAGACTCCCAAAACTACAAGTAAGTCCACTTTACTGGAAATTAAAATACCATAGAAGTGTTGACAGTGGGGTTGCAAGTTTTCAAAATGGCAGTTATGGTAATATTCTGAACAGAAGATATTTCCCTTTTTTCTTCTATTTACATCATAATTGTATTCTTCAAAAAAAAAAACCCTGGAAAATTCATATAAAATACTAAAATTATTTTGTGTTTATATGTAAATTTTACTCTTAGTTTCAAATATTTCTGAACAGTTGATTCACTTACATTAATGCTTGACTATACATTTGAAAGTTATGGGTGAAATGGACAAGTCTTCATTGTGCACAGCTAACAATGTTGCAATAAAGTTGCAATGTAGATAATACAGATTTTCTGAAGAAAATTGGAATTAACCAAAAACATGCTGATTTGATGAAATAGAGACTGTTAAAGAATGTTTAGGGACCTTGAAAGGAGTTGGGCCTTTATACTACAGAGAATGGAAAACCAATTCATAGAATTCTTAGCTTTATACATAAGAAGATTATATTAGCAGGATGCAGGATAGATCATAACAAAGCAAAATGGAGATGGGGAAATTTTTGAAGGGACTTCAGGATAAGAAGTGAGGTCTTAGTTTGAGTTGTGGTCAGTGAATAATTATTGAAGCCATAGGCCATGGAAGTACTGAATGAATATAGATTAGTAGGAGAAGAGAAAAAGACCAGAATGCTAGGAGCGAAAGGTGGGGGATGGTGAAAGTAGTCAAGGAAAAATATTGGGAAACATTTTCAGAAAGTCATGAGAAGGATAAGTTGCAGATTAAACTGTAATTATCAGTTATTAGTATTGTCATTTAAGTCTTAACATGGTGGGGATATGGTGTATGAGAAGAGTTGACATAAGAATTTTTTCCTTCAGAAGTTTTCTTTTTTCCTGTGATCTGATTCAACATTTCAGTCAAATGTATAAACCGGGAAGTATAAAAATTATATAGTTAATTTATTCCCTAAATTTAGTATGGGAAGACTTTGAGGAAAAAAATGTGAAAAAACTTTCACTAAAATTAAAAAAAAAAATCTTTGTTGACACATAAAATGAAATATATAATATATACAATTTATGAATTATTGCATCTTTTCAACAAGTATAACTTGTTTAATTACACAAGGACCAAAAGCAATGGATAATCATTACATTAGTTGATTTAGACATCAATTTCCAAAGGTTTAGGGGATATTGGTTTCTATTATCTTTGTTTCCATTGGCAAATAAAGGCTGAACAATATAATAAGTGAATTCCTATTTATCAATATTTTTTCCAAATTGAGCAAATAATATAGAGTTGATTACAGTATTTTGCCTATCATTTTACAGTGTTAAAATTGATATTTGTCCTTTTTTAGACTAGGTTTCCTCTCTCCATTCAAAATATCACTTAAAATAATCTTAAATATTAATGTATTTACATGATACATATAGCTAAAAGTACTCATTCTATTTAAGGTATATCCTGGCTCCTAAGTATGGCTTCAACTGAATTATGACAACTAATTATTTACTTTCATTGTATATAAGTAGTAGTATATAATTGTATAATACAATGATATATTAAAAGGGGGAATAGCTCATTGGATGTTCAAAAGAGAAAGAGAGAGAGACGGAAAAGAAAAGAAAGGAGGACTAAAACTGCAAGTTCAATGCTTACTTATCATGTTTTAGCCCAGAGAAAATCTTAACTGCCTCTAATTTATGGTAGAATTTATGCAGGATAAGCACACCTTGCGATGCACAGAGAATTTATTCAAAATGGATCTATGTCCACATAAATAATGTTTCTGGAGTGAATAAATAACCCAGTTGTAAAATATCTTGTCTAATATTATTCCAAAGAATTTTCTTTCAAAATTACAGTATAAGGGAGGTTAATAGCAAATACCTCCAGTAAAGAAAAGTCACAAAATATATACAAAATGACATCGTTATTAAGACAGAACATATTCAGACTTTGCAGTCATTATTGTTGGAGAGAGTTTTAAAAAATAACAAAAACACACTTTATCTTGAAATCCAGATGTTTTCTCACTACTGTCAAAATGTTTTCCAAATAGTTCATCAAATATCATTTATATAGATCATAAAAATGTTCCTATTCATTACATGAATGATACTGTGTGTCTTGGGAATAATTTCTAGCATTTTTAATGGAATAAAAGTCTCTATATTTTAATGCACAACTATATAATGAGGATAAAATACAGAATTTCATTATAAAACTCTCTGAGTTTGTGAAAGACATTTTATAAAGCTAGTAAGAACAATGTATTAAATCCAGAAATTATCAGTAATTAATGTTACTACATTCTTTCTATCCATTGCTATTGTTCTTCCTCTCTTTTCTTTTGTTTTCTTTCCTTTTTCCCAAGCTTCTTATGAGGCATTAAATCAACTGTGAAATCTTTCTTAAGTTCCTTAGTCAAGAGTCCCCTCCTTTATGGTCTCCAAATAGTCTGGCCATTCCCACTGCACTAAAAACTTTCCTCCTAGAAAAAATATTGTCATATTTAACATTGCCTCACCATCTCTAACAAAGATGCCTGGAAGGTCTTAAAGTACATTTACTGGATTCCCTTGGCCTCCAAAATTTAACAGTGTTTCATAAATTTCCAGTGTTGCAAACCACATAGTAAATGGCCAATATACCACAAAGAATTTCATATTAAGTTAAAACATATATTAAACATCTCTCAGAGGGTAATATGGTGGTGGAGTAGGAAGACCTCATCCACAACACAACTAGGAAACTATCAAATCATCCAGAACACTTCAGAAATTGACTTGAAGCCTGGAAAAACAAACTCCACAATTAAAGGTAGAAAAGAGGCCATAATGAAGAAGGTAAGAAATGCAGGTTTAGAAGAGAAACGGGTAGTGGCTGCTGTGGTGGGGAGGGAGCCTCGGTCATGGAAAAGGGTGAGGTTAAAATTAGCACATGGAGGGGAGCTAATGGAGAAAACAAATCCCCATAGCAGTTGGATTGGAAAGAAAGAGGCGCCAAATTTCATGAGTTCTTGCAACTGTGGGGCTTAAAGTCTAGAGCTCTAAAGGTCAGCAGGCTTGACTCAGGTAGAGCCCAGAGGTATTGGAGCTGCTCCTGGATAGAAGGCAGAGCAAAGAGTCTGCAGACATACAGCATGGAAACAGTGATCTAAAGAGGGCCTAGGGCACACAATAGGGATGATATTTGCTTCTTGAAACACGTCTCAGAAAGGCAGCATTCACAGAGAGACTCCTCTGGGAGCAGAGAAATCGGCAGGTGCCATTTCCTCCCCTGCTGCCCAGCATAAACACAGCACCACCTCAAGGAGCCTAACTTGCCTATACCAAGCTCTTCACATGCCCTGGAAGAATTGCCCTTCCTAGTCATGACTGCCTCAGTCCCAGCAAGACAGGTTCCCTCCACTTGAGGACCAGCACAAATCTCTACTTCTACTATGTCTTCCAACCAGAGTTTTGTAGGGTCTTGGTTCTAGGAGCAGCAGTGACAGGTCTCATTTCACAAGCAGACCAGAGCACACATAGTTAAAATGTTCCATATTCAGGCAAGGGACCAAACACTGCCCACAACAGGAAAAGTGAGCCTCTGCAGAGGACTGACCTAAAAGATAAAGTAGACAGAACACAATAGCAGGGCATAAAGAGCATACAGTGGAGACACTCCCTGAAGTATCAGGCTCTGGGGAACAGGGGACACTACACTTCAGGGTACTATAGTACCTCTTTTTCATAAGGCCACTACTCTCAAGAACAGGAGACATACTTCCCTAACACAGAGAAGCAGGCACAAAGACTTAGATAAAATGAAAAGACAGAGAATTTGTTCCAAATGAAACAACAGGACAAAGCTCTTGCCAGAGATTTAAGTGAAACACATATAAGTAACATCCATGATAGAGAATTTAAAGTAATGATGATGAAGATATTTATTGGACTTGAGAAAAGAGTGGAAGGCATGAGTGAAACAATTAACGCAGAGATAAGGAATAACAGCAGAGATAATGGGCTCAATAAACAAAATAAGAAACAAGATTGATAGAATGAATAGCAGGCTGGAAGAAGCAGAGGAACAAAATAATGATCTAGAAGACAGAGTAACAGAAAGGAATCAAGCTGGACAAAGAAGAGACAAAAGAATTATGCAAAATGAGAATAGCCTTAGAGAAATCAGGGACTCCATCAAATGTAATAACATTCACATTATAGGAGTCCTGGAAGAAGAAGAGAGAGAAAATGGGGCAGAAAATTTGTTTGAAGAGGTAATAGCTGAGAACATCCCTAATCTGGGGAAGGATACAGACATCCAGACCCAGGAGGCCCAGAGAACCTCCAACAAAATCAACAAAAGCAGATCCACACCAAGACATGTTATAATTAAAAAGGCAAAATATAATGATAAAGAAGGAAAACTTAAAAGCACTAAGAGAAGACAATTACATATAAGGGAAACCCCCAAAGCTATCAGGAGGTGGTTAGCAGAAATTTTTAAAGCCAGAAGAGAGTGGCAGGATATATTCAAATTGCTGAATGGGAAAAATCTGCAGTCACATACTCTATCTAGCAATAGGAGGAGAGATAAAGAGTTTCCCAGACCAACAGAAACTAAAGGAGTTCATGACCACTAAACCAGCTCTGCAAGAAATATTAGAGGGGACTCAATGGAAAGGAATGACCAAAGGTGACAGTATGAAGGTAGGAAACACAAAGCTGTGAAGAAATTAATATTTTTGTAAAATAACAGTCAAGTAACTCACAAAATAAAAGGATGTAAAATATGACACCATATGCCTAAAATGTGAGGAGAAGAAGAATAAACACACCTAAGTGACCATCAACTTAATATAGATCGCTATATGCGGAACATATTATATACAAACCTAATGCTAACCACAAATCAAAACCTGCCAATAAATATGCAAAAAGTAAAGAGAAAGGAATCCAAATATATCATTAAAGAAAACCAGCAAACCACAAAAGAGAGAAAGATAAGAAAGGATAAAGGAAAATTTTCAAAAACTACCACAAAACAGGTAATAAAATGTCAATAAAGATGTATCTAGCAATAACTACTGTGAATGTAAGTGGACTATATACTCCAATCAAAAGACATAGGGTGACAGAATGGATAAAAAAATGAAAAACAGGACCCATCTATATTCTGCCTATAAAAGACTCATCTTAGACCTACCGACATCTGTAGACTGGAGGTCAGGGGATGGAGAAACATCTATCATGCAAATGGACACCAAAAGAAAGCTGATATAGTAATACTTATATAAGGCAAAATGGACTTTAAAACAGATACTGTAACAAGAGACAAAGAAGGAAATTATATAATAATAAAATGGATAATCCAACAAGAAGATAAAATAATTGTAAATATTTATGTGCCCACCTCAAATATAAAACAAATATAAAGGAACTAAAGTTAAACAAACATTAAAGAACTAAAGTTAATAACAAACATGAAGAAACTACAAAGTTTGGAGGATAATTAATTTTGTCTGCTCTCTCCTTCCCTTTTGTATAAGTATCTATTCACTCACACACCTACACTCAAACATACAAATACATGTATACACACAAACATACACAAAACCATTTTTCTGCTATCTATTGTTTTCTGCAAACTTTTTTTTTTAATTTTTCCTTTGGTATGACATTATGTCTCAGATAACTTTTGATGTCAGTAAATTATCCCTCTGTCACATTGTGGTAGCAGCACAGCACTATATTTTACTTCACCTGTGAGGCTTATAGGTAGTTTAGGTAGTCATTTCAGTGATTTACTTTACTAACATATCTGAAGTGTACTTTATTGTCTATACATCCGTACTTATATGTGTATTTCTATAGCATTGATTCCTAAAATTAGGATTGATTTGTTGCGGGGCCCCCCACACTTGCTATTTTTATCAGTAAGTATGACCAAATTGCTTCTAGAACTTATATTCTTAACAACAATGATTGAAATACTGTATTTAGGGCATCTGGGTGGCTCAGTGGGTTAAGCTGCTGCCTTCCGCTCAGGTCATGATCTCAGGGTCCTGGGATCAAGTCCTGTATCCGGCTCTCTGCTCAGCAGGGAGCCTGCTTCCCTCTATCTCTCTCTGCCTGCCTCTCTGTCTACTTGTGATCTCTGTCAAATAAATAAATAAAATCTTAAAAAAAAAAAGAAATACTGTATTTAACTTCACCTTCCCAATGACTGCTATTAGACTTAAATTTTATTGATTTATTTGTGATAATCTTTTGGAGAAAAGTAAAATAGCACATTTGTTCTAATTTTTGTTTATTTAATTGGCACTAAATTTTATTGCAATGATTTCCTTGGTTTTTATGTTTTGCCACTTTTTTTTTGTTTTTTTTTGGTTTTTTTTTTGTTTTTTTGTTTTTCCCTTTTTATTTATTTTTTCAGTGTAACAGTATTCATTCTTTTTGCACAACACCCAGTGCTCCATGCAAAACGTGCCCTCCCCATCACCCACCACCTGTTCCCCCAACCTCCCACCCCTGACCCTTCAAAACCCTCAGGTTGTTTTTCAGAGTCCATAGTCTCTTATGGTTCGCCTCCCCTCCCCAATGTCCATAGCCCGCTCCCCCTCTCCCAACACATTTTTTAATTCACTCACTCACTTTTAAAAAATAACTTGTAAATCTGTTTCGTGTTATTAAAAGTAATCTTTTTTAATTAAAAGTTTTAAATATTTTCTCCCAAAATGCTACTTGCATTTTGTCTCATACAGCATGGACTTTTATATACATTATTTATTTTTGACTGGCCATAAAATTGAATGTTGTATGAGGAAGAAACAAATTAAAGACTTGTTTATTTATTTGTTTACTTTTCTTCCTTTACTAGTACTTCACAAAAGATATCTTTATACAGTCACTTGATGTTAGTTAATTGCAGATGTTCTCGATAACTGGACTCCTTTCATGAAACCACAAACCTAGTATAGTTTAGAGTCAACCACAATAATACAATGTAATTAAAGGTCAGGCTCAACCGGGCTTAATGTCTAATCTCTTCTGGTGCTTTTTGCCTCTGTAACATTTCCAAAATCCTCCTTCCTAAGAGTGGAAATGCAGCCACCTCCTAAAGAGATTCCTGTGGTGGCCTACAGCAATTTTTCCTTCTAGGTTTCCCTCCCGCTAATCAATTAACTACATTCTCCTCTCTCTCATCTCTGTAAGACAGTTTGTAGAATTCTCATACCTAAAATCTTTTAAGGTGTCCTGTTCAATTATAGGAGCAATATTCACATTATTTATTATGATAACAGAATCCCTTCAGAGATAATCATCTACTATTTTTCTAGCTTTTAATTCAACATTATTTCTCACATACTCCATAATCAAACATACAAATTATTTACAATTCTGAGCAATATTTTGTACCTCTATGAACTTTTGGAAATACAACTTCTGTGTCTTAGTAGTATGTATCTGAACTATAAAACTGGAAGAAATGGCCAAACTTGTCTTGCACCCTCATGGGCTAAATTGGGATTTTGCCCCAGGGGTCGCAAGTATCTGAGGTTTGGCTATTCTGTATTTCAATGTTACACTCAATGAAAAGAGATCTGGAAAAAAAAAAAAAGAAGAAAGAAAGAAAAGAAAAGAAAGAAAGAAAAGAAAAGAGCTCTGGAAATTTTACTCCTTTTTCTATACTAAGTAGAATATTCTTTCAAAGCATCTACATATCTTATATGAAATACTTATGTCTTTCATTATTTGTATGGTTTGTGTTTGTTGTTGCAGATGAGGATGATGATGATGATGATGATGGTGGTGATGATAATAACTACTATCGAATGGAAACCTTTTTTTCTGGTATCTGGGACTGATTTATGTCCAGAACAGATGCTGCCAATTTTCCATAACTGATTCTTTTTTTTTTTTTAATATGGAATGCTTCACAAATTTGCATGCCATCCTTGCACAGGGGTCAAGTTAATCTTCTCTGCATCACTCCGATTTTAGTATGTGTGCTGCCCAAGCAAGTACTGATTCCTCTTTTTTTTTTTTTTTTAAACTGACATAGATTGAATTCTAACTATGAACTTTAAACTGATTGCATAGGTTGTTGATTTGTCGTTTTTTGTTCAGTGGTCAAGTTGCTTGAGTGGAAAAGATAAATAAGACAGATGGCAGGAAAATGCATACTGGGTACATTAGTGACACCAATTTTCTCTGCAAATTGATGGACTCCTCCATCACACAGCCAAGGCCAGCTCTGCAGGAGGGTCTAATAGTAACTCAGGGAAATGTCCTGAGACTTCAACCCATCTGGGTAAGCAAACCAGGGAAGCCTGAAGCAATATTCAGAGCCCACTGTCCAAAACAATGTACTCAGATATTTTTGTTCTCTATTTGGCCCTGCCTCATCTTCAAGTTTAGGTTATAATTGCCCCCCCCCCAAAAAAGGTTGAATATGTTTCTTTCAGTTCTGCTTCTTCCATTACTTTTAACTACTTAGCTAATAGGAAAAAAAAAATGAGGTGCCCTTATTTTTTTGATGGCCTAATGATGTCCTTTCACACCTCCAAAGTAGAATTCACTTTCTCACACAATCTGCCTGTTGGTATAATGATATAACTGAAGATGATATATGTCAAATTGGTGCTTTCCTTTTACATTGGGCCTAATTTTTACTTGATTTGGCAGTTTCTTTTTTTAAAAGTTTACATTATTGAGTTATTTTTTTTTTAAGATTTTATTTATTTATTTGACAGAGAGAGATCACAAGTAGACAGAGAGGCAGGCAGAGAGAGAGAGAGGGAAGCAGGCTCGCTGCTGAGCAGAGAGCCCCATGCGGGACTTGATCCCAGAACCCTGAGATCATGACCCGAGCCGAAGGCAGCGGCTCAACCCACTGAGCCACCCAGGCGCCCCACATTATTGAGTTATTATAATTCACTAGCTCAAATGCAGATGAACTTTCCTCTTTTTTTTTCTGTGTTTTTCCATTCATTTTGGAGAGTTTTGTGAAAGGAGATATGAAAACAGTGTTTACTCTCTTTACTAGAATTTCAACTCATTTAAAATGTATGCAAGCTTGTCTATCTCTAAACCCTGGAAGACAATAGGTGAATCCTAGGTTAACCCCATTGTAACAGAAAGTTAAGAAAGTAAATAAATGTTTAAAGACATAAATCATTAGTCCATTTGTAGTTTACAGTGTTACTTAACAGATATTCAGACAGAACCCAATGAAATGGTATAATGAAAGTGACATTCTTAAATTAATGTCACCATGAAGGATTAGGCATTACTTCACACATATAAGAAAGTAAAAGGGGGGGTAAAAAAAATTACTATAAAACTGTCTTTCGGTTGAAAAAATTTAAGAACCTAAGCTGATGAGTAATATAGCAAGGCATAAATGGGTTTTCTTGGCTATTTGTATTTATTTTGACATATTCTTAGAAAATACTAGATTTTACATAAATTTCTGACTGTCTTGAGTGTACATATATGCCCCTTTATACCAAACATAATCACAGAACAAAGAGTAACAGTGAATGAAAAAAAATCTTGTCCACTGAATTTTTCATTCACAAATGTTCTTAGGGGGAAAGACAGAGGTCAGCAAACATGACTGTTTGTTCACCTATTATCTCTGACACAAAACCCCTCACAAACATAAATTCTCCTCTGTATGCATTCATAAAGTAAAGGTTCCACATGAAATAAACAGGAACATTAAATATACAAATATATAAGCAGTCATAAATGTTAACCCCTATCCCATTTTAGCATATTCATAAGTCTATTTCTGCATAACAATTAATGCCTCATGCTGTTTCAGCACCAACTTGGCTAATAATGAGACTTCTGTATGGGAAAATGTAAATGATTTTGCTGACCAAGTAAAAGGGGACATATATTTCTTTTCCATAAGAAAATCTAGCCAGTAAGAAACTAGAGCAGGGTTGCAATGATAATATTTTTCTTTGGAATAAATTAGAAACCTCTTTCTTCAGTAAAAAGAAACATTATCAAACACCTTACTAGAAATCTGGTAAAATAAAGTTACATAGCAGGTCAAGTCACTCTTATTGTCAGCAACATGATTTATAAAGCATGTGTCTTATAGGACATCTATTAATGCAGATATACTCCTATAATCTCCATTCATCGATGTGAGTGTAATAATAGGGTTCTGTTCAGCAGAACTCAGTCTTGCACAGCAATATCTTAGGTGTTTCAAATGAGCATTTGCTACATAAATGTTATTGTATATGGACTGAGAGTTGGTATAGTTGAATTAATCCAGGTTTATAATTATTTCTGAAACTATTTCATAGTATTCAAAATCCATGCAAGAGTGTTTCAAATGAGCATTTGCTACATAAATGTTATTGTATATGGACTGAGAGTTGGTATAGTTGAATTAATCCAGGTTTATAATTATTTCTGAAACTATTTCATAGTATTCAAAATCCATGCAAGAGATCTCAAAGTTCTGTCCTGCCTATTTGATGAAACTTGGTAATTTCAAACTCAGTGTGAAGACCGCCTCCAAATCCTAACCCTGTTCCTATTTTTTCCTTTTCTCAAATATTGTGTGGGATTTAATTCCCCTTTTCCCCTCATTCATAAACTTATTCTATGATTCATTCACTTCCCTTATCATTCAATCAAATCAATACATTTTTTCAAGTTGTAGGTGAGGTAGACCAGTAGCTTCTAACTTTTAGAAAAACTAATGTCTCATGGAGATTAGGAATAAATAATACACATAAAGTATAATAAATTCTACAACAGATGAAAGGACAAGATTACATGAAAGTGTAGAAAAAGTTTTCAGGGTGGCTAGGAGATATGTAAGTGAACATTTAACTTAAGTTATATTTTAGGGTTGAAAATTAAATTGTAATTTTGATAACATATAGAAGGAAAAGCAAAGGCCTTCTTTTTTGTTTTAAGATTTTATTTATTCATTTGACAAACAGAGATCACAAGTAGGCAGAGAGGCAGGCAGAGAGAGAGGAAGGGAAGCAGGTTCCCTGCCAAGCAGAGAGACTGACTCCAGGCTCTACCCCAGGATCCCAGGACACTGAGATCATGGCCTGAGCGGAAGGCAGAGGCTTTAACCCACAGAGCCACCCAGGCACCGCAGCAAAAGGCTTAAGTAGAAGGAGAATATTGGGTGAGGACACAGTGTGATGAAATATCACGGAATGGTGTGGAGCTATAAGTATTGAATATGGCAGGGTAGCAGAGGTCCAGGGAAATCTGGTAACATAACTGGAAAAGTAGGTAGGCACCAGATTGCAAAATCACTGTATGCTAACAGTTTATACTTATTACTGGAGAAACACTAAAGAATGTCTAGCTGCCAATAGATTTAATCACATTTGGATTTAAGGAAATTAATATGTGCAGGGGGAGAGGCAAAGAAAGAGGGAGAATCAGACTCTTCCCTGAGCAGGTAGCCAGAAGCAGGGCTCCATCCCAGGATCCAGAAATCATGACCTCAGCTGAAGGCAGATTCTTAACCAACTGAGCCACCCTGGTGCTCCGTTGTCAGGCTTTATAAAAATTGTACTGTCATATTTTTCAGTGGAGTAAAAATAGCACTTTATTATTTGCTTAAGTTAGGTGGCTAACAAGCACAACCAAACAATATATATTTAGGAATACAAGCATGTGTAGTAAAAAAGTCATAAATACATGTGTTTAAAACACAAAATTCTTACCATCCTCCAAGAATAATGTTTACCACTGAGGGAACAACAGGTAGAAAGTATTTCATGGAGCGCACAGGTAGAATTGTACTTAAGAAGTTTGATTTTTTTTTAAAGATTTTATTTATTTATTTGACAGAGAGAGAGATCACAAGTAGTTAGAGAGGCAGGCAGAGAGAGAGGAGGAAGCAGGCTCCCTGCGGAGCAGAGAGCCCGATGCGGGGCTCGATCCCAGGACCCTGAGATCATGACCTGAGTCGAAGGCAGCAGCTTAATCCACTGAGCCACCCAGGTGCCCCAAGAAGTTTGATTTTTTAAGTTAGGGACCAAGATCATAGAAAGTTAATTGAGTATTATACTTATAACATTAATATATATTCTAAGTTTCAAAATTTATAAAACAAACTGCTTAAAATGAATAAACATTTACAAACAAAATATTTGAAAATATTACAAATGAATTTCAAATATTACATTATAAAATATTTTAAAATGAATTAGATGGGGAGAAAAGAAATAGAAGCTAATTCAACATCTCAGGTAAGAACAGATGAGAGATTTAACAGAGTAGTGAACTCTAAGCAAAAGGGAGGAAGTCAGGTTCAGTCAATGGTAAGAGAGAAAGGAAAACAGGAATGAAGGCGGCCCCAAAATTCAAGGTTAGAAGCGCTCTAAAGAAGAAAGTGTTCATTAAGGTCTAACACTGCAGAAAATTGGGACAGAAAAGTACAACTGGATTTTCAAACCATGGGGTCACTGGTCAATTTGGTCATAGCTGTTCTATGGCTTAGTGCAGATGGAATCCATACAGCAATGGGAGTTCAAGATATCTACTTTGGAGTTGCTTAGGGATGATATTCTGTTATGGAGAGCAGGTGCTAGGGTACTTTGTTGGTATTGTGATTATAAGAAAACTTGCAATTTTTAAGTGTCAACTACAGATCAAAAAATTACATTGTTAAGATGCTTTTATTTACACTTACATTTCAAAAAGCCAATATTTGAACAATCATCATCATTATCATTAATGATATTATATTGCTCTTTGTGGTCAATTTAGGAAGTGTTGATGGGAATGGAGATGCTCTTTTGGCACTAAAATAGTTGAGGAGGAATCAGGATATAAGAAGGAGAATTAGTGAGAGGCAATATAGGGCAATAGTTATAGACTTAGAAGCTATTTCCCCTAAACTGAATTCTGCCTCCATATACTCATGAACGAGTACAGTTCAATGAGTTAATTAACTTTTCTTTGCCTCAGTTTCTTTGACTGTAAAGATACTACCCATCTCATAGCATTGTTAGGATTAGAATAGTTAATATATAATAAGAAAAATTTTTGGTTTATAGTAATCTGTTCTAATTAGTAATACTATTTTGGTATAATTGTGAAGAAATTATAGTTGCTTGTCCTTTCTGCTTGCTAGGGAGCTAAGAAATACTATGCAACACTTATAAATAAGATACATGGATGATTGTGTATCATCTTAATGTCATATTGGAACATGAAAGTCACCATTGAAGAATTATTTAATTTTCCAGGAGATTATATGTTTGTTTGATTCACCATTTCTATTGATTAGAGCTTAAGCTCTATGAAATTACATATTAACTTGAAGAATAATGATAGTTGCAAATAATTTCTGCCTGTGGAAAAGAGAAACAGTAATGTTTAAAGTTTAATGCCTTGTAGGACATTAATTGGCTTTGTCTTTAACTTTGCAATTTATTTCAGCATTCTAATTCTTAGTGACTTTGGTCTCTTTGCACTAGTTTACCACCCTGCTGATACTCCCATTCATAGAAAAAATTATATGGCATGTGCTCAATATATATTTGTGCGGCTCATGATTTGTACTCATGATTTTTTGTTGTGTAATAGCATTATGTTTTAACTTTAGAAAGTGTTTGTTTATAAGTCACTTTTACCTATTTTCCCATCTTGTACAGTAGTGGTAGTAGTAGTAAGCCAGTATAAAATAAGGTTCAATAAGAAATTTAGTGATGTTGAAAGTAGGCAATCCTCATCTGGATATGGAAATATGATTATAGTATTTGGGGACCTCATTTCTTACATTTTAGGAGCAGTTAAGCTGTCCAAATTACTCAGGTAACCACTGCTTCTATATTTTGTTCTCAAATATAAAGGCCTGGGGCACTTAACATGCCCTAAAGTTTTAGCATCTTTCTATAGCCTGCTCTGTTCTTTGTCTATTGAAACATACAGGGGTCCCATTTTTTTCTCTCTAGATCAAAAGGAACCTTATCACTATGAATTTGTTTAGTACTGGCATGCAGCAAGTCTTCTTTCTCTCTCCAGGTAAGTTATTTTTGAATGATGGTACCAGATGAATCCCAGATCAAACAAGCCTACTAAATTTCTTTCTGGATTTATTTTATTTTATTTATTTATTTATTTATTTTTAATTTCTTTTCAGCATAACAGTATTGTTTTTGCACCACCACACCCAGTGCTCCATGCAATACATGCCCTCCTTAATACTCACCACCTGGCTCCCCCAACCTTATAGACTGTCTATTCTCCATTAGACAGTATGCCTTGAGTTATGGGTGTATAGTGGAGAGAAAGAATGAGGAACAGGTAGATAGAAGATAAGCAAATATTCCTTGGGGCACCTGGGTGGCTCAGTGGGTTAAAGCCTCTGCCTTTGGCTCAGGTCATGATCCCAGGGTCCTGGGATGGAGCCCCGCATGGGGCTCTCTGCTCAGCAGGGAGCCTGCTTCCTCCTCTCTCTCTGCCTACCTCTCTGCCTACTTGTGATCTCTGCCTGTCAAATAAATAAATAAAATCTTAAAAAAAAAGCAAATATTCCTTAATTCCCAAGTACCCTGAAAAACCCTCAAAGTGTAATTTTCAGTCAACCTTGATCTTCCATCATTATTTAAAGGCCTCAGTGCCAACTAAACTGAGTTGTCTCCTTCTCATAATTAATTATTACAAGAAATTTGAGATTATACTGCAGAGTGGATGGTGATGAAGAAGTGAAAAGAGAGAAAAACATTTTGGTTAAATTGTATCAGTGCAAAACCAGAAGACAATTTATAAAAGAAAGTATTTAACAAAAAAAAAATCCAATAATAATAATAATAATAATACAGGATGGCTGAGATCAAGAAATGGAAGAATTAGATAGTTGGGAGCAACACCTGCTCTTCTAAGATTAGAAGTAAACGTAGTGTGTTGATAAAAATATAATGATGCCTTTCATTAGCCTTGCACTTTATGCTTCTTTTTTTTTTTTTTCTTTTTACATATATGGCCTATGTTTGATATTGATTGCATTATCCCACACTATTTTACTTAAACTAAGGCCAAAACACTTACCTTCTCCAGTCGTGTTTTTAAAAATCACTTTTGAAAAGTTACCTTCTTCTTTGGATAATATATTATTTTCAATAAAGTAATTCAATCATTGTGATCTTATAAGTAAAACCCAAGGCAGTAATACATAGTGGTTAATATTTGTGCTTTATATTAAAATTTAGTATCTAGAATTCACTAGCTGGGTGCCTTTGGTGGCAAGACATTTAATCTTTTATCTTGGTTTTCTCATCTATAAAATGAGGACAATAGTTTTACCTATCTCACGGGGGTGTTTTACTAATGCACATAAAGCCATTTATGCTAAGCCCAGAGAAAGTCTCCAATATATGAAGAACTTTTATAGCTCAACAATAAAAAACAAATTAAAAATTAAAAATGGGCAAAAGAGCAGAGGAGATATTTCTCCGAAGAAGATATAAAAATATCCAATAAGCACATGAAAAGATGCTGAATTTAATTAAGATTAGGGACATACAAATCAAAACCAGAATATATTACTTCACACTCATGAGGTGGCTATAATCAAGAAGAAAGTCAATAAAAAATTATTGGCAAGGATGTAGAGAAATTCAAACCTTAGACACTCTTGTATGGAATGTGAAATGGTGTAGCTACATCGAAAAACAATCTGGTAGGTCTTCAGAATCTTTAACTTAGAATTACTATATAACCACTTCATTCCTGGTTACATAGCCAGAAAAAAAAAAAAAAAAGAGAGAGAGAGAGAAGAAGAAGAAGAAGAAGAAGAAGAAGAAGAAGAAGGAGAAGAAGAAGATGGTGGTGGTGGTGGAGGAGAAGAGAAAATATGTCCACACAAAAACTTGTATACAAATGTTCATAGCAGGATTATTCACAATGGCCCCAAAGTGTAAATAACTTAAATGCCCATCAGCTGATGAATAGATACATAAAATGGGGTTCTAACCATGTGACATAACATTATTTGGTAATAAAAATAAATGAAGTACTAGCACATACTATAACAGGAATGAATCTTGAAAACGTTATACCAAGCAAAAGAAACCAATCTCAGAAGCCCACATACTGCATGATTTCAATGGGGGAGGGTGATTATTGATAGATACCAGATTTCTTTATAAAGTGATGGAAATGTTTGAAAATGATTGTGGTAATGGAGGTAAAATTCTGTGAATACAGTAAAAAGCACTGAGTTTTACACTTTAAATTGGTGAATTGTATGGTTGGTGAATTATTACCTCAATAATGTTTTTATAAAACATAAAATATTTGGAAGCAGGAAAATGTTTACTCATTCGTCCACAATTATTTGTTGATCCCCTACTGTTACCAGATAATGTTCTACTTGTAGTGACACTAAGGCTTTATTACTTAATGGCAAAATGACACTTATCCACCTTATCTAGAAATGCACTTACATTTCATGGAATTTCATATTTAACAAGATATTTGGAAAATCATAAGGCTGCAGGGGACCCCATGGGACCAGTATGATTTCAAATAAACTACATCATCTTAGATTTAATGAGACAGATCTCAAGTGAATTGTTCAAAGACACACAGTTTTATTAAATAGTTAAAAAGCTGAGTCTTAAAATTTTCAGTGCAATTTTATTATTTTTAAATTTTTTTAATTTTTTTATTAACATATAATGTATTATTAGCCCCAGGGGTACAGGTCTGTGAATTGCCAGGTTTACACTTCACAGCACTCACCATAGCACATACCTTTTTCCATTTTATTCTTAAACGTTACCCTCCGTTTTGTTCAAGAAGTGTTGAAATCTCACACATCTTCAACAATTGGGATATAGTTGGAAACAAACAGTTAAAAAATGAGATTGTTGGCTAAAATCAAAGCAGCGCTGGTGGGAATATATTCTGGACAAAATATTTAAAAGAAAACAAATAAATGAGAGAAAGCAGTCTAGACTCTTATCCCATGTTTTAAAGAGAGATGAGAGAAATTATTTAGTTTCTTTCTTTAAATTTATTTATTATAGGGAGGCCTGGGTGACTCAGTCATTAAGCATCTGCCTTCTGCTCAGGTGATGATCCCAGGGTAGGGTCCTGGAATACAGACCCGCATCAAGCTCCCTGCTGGGCGGGAAGCCTGCTTCTCCCTCACCTACTCCCCCTGCTTGTGTTACCTCTCTTGCTTTGTCTCTCTCTGTCAAAAAAAAAAAAAAAAAAAAAAAAAAGACTGATCTATTTTTTATGTAGAGAGTGTGAGCAAATGGGAGTAGGGGAGGGAGACAGGGGAGAGAGAGAGAATCCCAAAGCAGGCTCCCTGCTAATTTTGAGGCCCAAAACGGGGCTCAATTCCAGGACCCTAACATAATGACCTGAGCTGAAATCAGCCAGCCACTTTACCAACTGAGTCACCCAGGTGTCCCAAGAAATTATCTAGTTTAGTCTATCTATCTAATTGGAATTACTTTTGCAATATCTTTGTCAAGATTTGGACCATTTTTTCCCTTAAATCTCAGTGGTGTTCTGTGCTTTCATAAATTAACTTAAAAATGAGCTTTAAGGAAAAAAATGAGCTTCAACGAATGTAAAAAATTCTAAGATATTATTAATTAAAATTTTAAGTTACAACATTTAATGTTAATAATATATGCTAATATAATATTTGTATAAAATTTTATTATTAGTCATAGTGTAGATTAAAACAATAATAGCAACAAAATATAATATTTGGAGGGCATTATGTACCTTTCAAAATCTAATTTTGATATACATTATATTGGCTTTTAGAAATAAGGTAGAGGGCACTGTAGATTATGATAAAATTTTTTGTTCTTTGGTCAATATGATAAACCTATTTTGATATTGGAGAATACTATTGAATGAAGAGTTGATGGTTGCTTTTATGTTTTTCTGTTCACCCAAGCTGATTCTTGGAGTTGGTAAGTTTTTCATCTATTGATCTATCAGAAAATTCCTTTTTTTTTTTACATTTTTTTCCATTTTATTTATTTTTTCAGCGTAACAGTATTCATTCTTTTTGCACAACACCCAGTGCTCCATGCAAAACGTGCCCTCCCCATTACCCACCACCTGTTCCCCCAACCTCCCACCCCTGACCCTTCAAAACCCTCAGGTTGTTTTTCAGAGTCCATAGTCTCTTATGGTTCGCCTCCCCTTCCAAATTTTTTTTTTTTTAGTAAACATATAATGTATTTTTATCCCCAGGGGTACAGGTCTGTGAATCGCCAGGTTTACACACTTCACAGCACTCACGATAGCACTTACCCTCCCCAATGTCCATAGCCTCCTCCCCCTCTCCCAATCCCACCTCCCCCCAGCAACCCCCAGTTTGTTTTGTGAGATTAAGAGTCATTTATGGTTTGTCTCCCTCCCAATCCCATCTTGTTTCATTTATTCTTTTTATTTTGGCCTGGAACCTGAGGCTCCATTGATTCCTATTTCTGCTGTCCAGGCTGCCAAAAGATATATTTATGAAGAGAAGTTTATAGATCTTGATTTTGTTTATCTTAAGTTATGTTTATTACCAAGTTTTATTTGTACTAAGCTAGAATATGTCACTCATATTTCTGGCTTCTTGAAATAAAGTGAAGCAATAACCCTTGGGGCATTTTATGACTTCAAAAGTAAAAGAAAGAATGTCAATTTACTGTGATGAATTTCAAGTGAGTTCCTCCAACTGTTCACTTTTGATTCTAAATGACCTAGTAAAATAATATTCTTTCTTACATCAAAGATGTTTCAGTTTGCTGAAAACTAACCTATCACAAATCACTAAAGGCTTCTTACCTATGGAAGCACGCCATTCAAACACACACAGCATCATTAGTTACTTAAAAATCAAACTTTAGAGTCTTTGAGAAAAGTTGGGATTTCAAGTTTTCAGTATTTAATAATATCCTTCCCCATAATCCTTCTGAATAATTGAGAACAATGCACTTGCCAAAGAGGAGAAAAGTATATTACTGTATCCTACAGTGTATATGACAAAACAAACTTTACTAATGAAGATGATATCCTAATTGTTGTCTATATTTTATTTATGCTCTTTCTAGTTTTGTGTCAATTTACAGAAGTTTAAAATGTAAAAGTTAATATGATAATGATGATCATAGTGTAAGTGTACATGTATATGATCTGTGGAAAATGTAGATTTTCAAAACAATGTAAACTAGGGTTACGGAGTTCACTACTTAAAAAATAACCTTTCTTCTGGATTAATATATGCAGTCAGTATTCATATAGATGTCTATTTGTGCATGTAAATCTATGCATATATGTCTTAATCAGCAACTCTATATATAATAAAACCTAATTTTAAACTTCATTAATTTTCTTCTAGTTCAATTGCAATATATTTATTTGAAAAGCATCTTCTACCTTTTATGTTATCCTCTGTATCCTCATCATTTAGTTATCCTCATTTATTCCTGTCCATTACCAGTAGTAAAAATAGAAACACTACTTTATAATTGATAATCAGCTTATTTTCCTTTCAAATAAAAAACTGGAGAAGAAACTGAATTCCATCTCTATCTATATATTTGGAAATCTCTTCAGGTTCTTTTAACTTTAGATCCAACTAAAATGCAAATTGTCTTTAACAATTGCTTAGAATAGTATAATATCTAGTTGGAAACTTTATTCAGTCTTCAGTAAATCTGCTTAGATTTAGTATTGATGAAATAGTTCATTTTGCTTTGGAAGTCTACTCTTCATTATTTTGAAGAAAACCTTTTCACTGATTGTAAATTATATAATTCTAATAACATTAAAATATTTTTTATGTTGCTCAAATAAATATCACCTTACATAAAAAGAGCAAAGAATAGTTATTAGTGGTTTTGGGGATAAAGCCCACCCCCTAAAGTGTATTGTTTATTGAATTTACTTAGCGAAGTCAGGATTTGACTCCCATTCTTCTGACTTCTCTGATTTCTGCCTATTATTATCTAGCAACTTTTAATTATGATGTGCTGTTTTATATAATCTGCAATCATATAAGAAAATAGGATATATTTGCCCTATTAATTTTTTATATATGCCCTTATGTATTTATTATATTTATCCCTTGTTAGTATAGTGACCTTCAGTAAAAACTAATTTCACTTTATTTATTTATTTGTTTGTTTGTTTTTGAGAGAGTGTGAGCAAGGGGAAGGAGCATATGGAGAGGGGGAGAGAGAGAATCTTAACCAGACTTCAGACCTAGGGCATGGCATGATGCAGAACTCAGTCTTATGACCCTGAGACCATGACCTGAGCTGAAATCAAGAGTTAAATGCTTAACCAACTGAGCCACCGAGGTGCCCCAAAACTGATTTTAAATAATAACTTTCATCTGAAATAGTCAAAAGTATTAGTGTGCCTGGGTGACTCAGTCAGTTGAGCATCAGACTCTTGGTTTCAGCTCAGGTCATGATCTCAAGGTCGTGAGATGGAGCTCCAAGAGGGGATCTCAGTGTTGAGTCTATTTGAGGCTTCTCTCTCTACCTCTCCTCAGGATCCCCCCACTTGCTTGCACACTCTCGCTTTTAAAAATAAAAAAAGAAATACTAAAAATATTAAATATAGGTCTTAATTATGAAATTAATTAAAAACTTAAAAATATACACACATCATATATGGGATATATGTTACCTACTTAAAAGTTTTGAAATAACTGATTTTAAAAAAAGCTAAAGAACTTTAAATATCAGGGATGCTTTCTGTATGTATGTATGTATTTACAAATATATTTTAATAAAGATGTATGAAAAGTCAAATTGGGAACAATATAAATATTTTTAATTATTGCAGAATACAGATAATATATTTCACTACAAATTATTAATATTCATTAGATTTCATTTAAGCAGATAAAATTTATAATAGCATTTTTAAATTTAATTTAATTTTTTGTGTGTTCCACAATTCATTGTTTATGCACCTCACCCAGTGCTCCACGCAATATATGCCCTCCTTAATACCCCAAATTATTAATGTTTGAAATTATTCATGTACCTAAAATGAGAAAGGTGTGGGGTACCTGGTTGGCTCAGTTGGTAGAGCATGCAAGTCTTGATCTTGGGACTGCAATTTCAAGCCCCATGTTAGATACAGATATTGCTTAAAAATAAAATCTTTAAAAAATAAAAATAAATAAAATGAGAAAAGTGTTATATATTAAGAACTAAGAATACAGAAGTGAACAAGTAAGATGCAGTTTATTGCCTTGTGGGACATGTAATCTAGCTCTGTGCATAGTATTTTTTAAAGATTTATTTATTTATATTTGTGTGTGAGAGAGAGAGAGAGAGAGACAAGCAAGGGGAGCAGCAGTGGGAGAGGGAGAAGTAGGATCTGTGGAGCAGGGCAGAAGCTTAACTGACTGACCCACCCCGGCACCCCCAGCTCTGTGCATAGTATTACATATTTAGAGTAACTTGGGGTTACTCTAATGCCTGGGGGGAATGCTTGGTAATCTATAAAAACTTATTTTTTCCTTAAATTTTGTCTGTACAGTACATTTCTAAAAGCATTTCTTTAAGGAAATGATCTGCCCAATCTCAACTATGTCCTACCTACAAAGGGCAGACTGAGTTTCCCTTCAAGCAAAGATGGATGTATCATTTTTCTTGTGAACTGCAATCCATCTCTCTACCTTTATTCCTCTTAAAAAAATTACTTTTAAAGATCTTTAAGCACAAGTATAGTCTGTAACTGAACACTGACAATAAAAGAAAAATCTAAAAGAGAAGCCAAAAAAAAAAATAGTTTCATTATATGTGATTCATTACACCTCATCAGAAAAAATAAATATTTCACTTTATTTCATGACATGCAAATTATTTTTTGAAGAATTTATTTATTTACATGAGAGAGAGAGCACAAGCAGGGAGTGGAACAGAGGGAGAGAGAGAAGCAGGCTCCCTGCTGCATGGGGAGCCCCACACAGTGATTAATCCAAGGGATGTGGAGATCATGACCTGAACTGAAGTCAGACTCTTAACCTACTGAGCCACACAGATGCCCCTAGAGGTGCAAATTCTTACAATAAAGTGAAACTTTCATAGCATAAACAATCAGAATTTTTTTTTTCACTTGATCAAAAGCATGTTACTGATTTCATTTGTTGAAGAACTTGTGCTTTGCAAACTGAAAAGGGCACTGTAGCCAAAAAATTTCTGGCTTTCCTTTCTCCTGACATCACATAAGAAGCCCTTTCAAGACTATTTTAATAATGTAGTAATATTACTTGTTACAGAAGGGGATTCTATAGTTAAGTGATCGAAATAATTAAACACTTGGGGACTACTCACAAATTACATGAAAATCTTTTATATCCTATAGGATATTTTGTATCAGTAATTCCTTCTTGATACTTCATTACTTCTGTTGCTACAGCAGCAACTCAAGACAACAGTAGCTATACAAACATTTATATCTGTTTGACAATAAAGAAAACCCAATACATTTTTAATAGATTCCACCTGTGTGTGTGTTGTGATTTTATACAGCTATGTGCTAATCTTTGTTTTAGAAATAGCTCTGTAGGAGAAATGAAAATAAAATTAAAATATGCAAATGACACCATCTTTAAATGAATAAAATACTTTTCAAGTAGATGAATATTATCATTATCTTCAACATCATCAACATCAAGAAAGTGGAAGAACAAGTTTCTTAAAATAGAATGATCTTCAGTTTGGCTATAAAAACCTAAAAAGGAAACATATTTGAAGAGCATCTGAATAGAAGAAATGAACTGTATCTAAAGTGGACCCTTAAAAGCTTATAATTTTCATGGCATACTCTGTGATTATTCTTAATTAGTCTTTGAAATTGTCATAAATGCATATTTAAATTGTAGTTATTTTATGAGCCCTAACAATTACAAAGTTCTGTGTAGTCAAACTGCAATCACATGAGTGAATAATTATGTGTTATAATATTACTATTTATTATACATCTCTATCAGTTTATTCAGTGTAATGTGAATATCCTGTTTGCACATGACACTAAACACAAAAGTCAATTTTTTAAAAAAATTCCACTCAAATCAACTTTGTTTTAACCAGTAGACTAGAATTGTACCAAATACTGTGAGTTAGCAGATGACTTCCTGTAAAGAGTTATAAGCTTAATTTAGGGAACAGAGGAAGTAAAGAAAAACAACAGGAAGCTCCTTTCTTGGGAAGCTTCCGCATGATTCCTTATTGCTTGTGATCATCTAGCTCTGATGGTAGTTGTCATCCAAGCCCCTCATTGTATTGAACTTTCATTACATCAATTTACAAAGAAATGCTGAAAGTCAAACTTTCCCTTTTTTAAACTCGACAATTGTATATTTACTTAAACTCTACTCAGACCAGCTATGTATATAAAATAATGAAAAGTAGTAACGCGAAGTAATGAATAATAATAAAACAAGATAACATTCAACACAAATTTTATTACTAATTTATCACATAATTATCCTGAGAAAACTATCAATGACAGTTTTTTGCTTTAATGACTTAGAAACACAAAGCAATTTAAAATTAAGTGCCACGTATTTTCCCAACGCAAACTCTTAATTTATGGGTTATTGGAAGGGTTATTGGTAAAGATAAAAAAGAGCACGCTTCTAGCTAGGAACTGTAAGAAATGCCAGATATTCCAAAACCACGAACAGAAAGCATTGCTTTCATTACAGCATTCTCCGGTATTGTTCTAATGGCTCCGAAGGATCAGTGAATGACGTGTAGGATTTTTAGAGTACCAGGCTGACAATCTCACACTGACTCGGGGAGGCTTTATGCTCCAATTCTGAGACTTCCACCTTTCAAGGCTATTGATTGAATATGGTAGCCTCTTGCTAAGTCCCACGGCCACACCTCTGCCTCTAGCAAAAACATGGTAAAATGCTGCATGCCAGGCTGGTAACACTGGGATGAAAGGAGAGGGCACTGAGCAGGGAAATGAAAACCAAACAAAAACAAAAACTGAGGAACAAAATATTCATGAAGTTCTGGGCTTTTATCTATGTTTTAGATTTCTAAAGCCCATTTGTCTGAAGTTATCCATGTTTTGAAGTGTTCTGGACATCAGCAATCTGATTTGATATAATGCATAAAACACAATCACTGTGTAATCATTAGCATATTAAATAGAATATCTAATTTGTAGTAAGACAGCCCTAGGCTTAAATTCCCACTCTACCATGTTCTTGGTATTATTCTTCAGTAAATTATTGAACAACCCTGAATCATAGTTTTATCATTTTTGGAATGGGTATTACACATACCTTGCAGGGGTTTTGAAAGGATTAAATTAAGTGTGTGTAACACCTAGAACAATGCCTGATACATACTATATACACTTAACTTGTATACCGTCAGCACCAGTAGTGAAAAGCATTGCTATCAAACACAATGGCAGAAGTTAGTCACCTCAGTTTCTCCTTTAGTTTCTCACTCAGCCAATATGTATATAGGCCTCTAGCAAAGTGCCAACCTTGATTCTTGGTCTTTTCTTGCCCCCTCCTCATGGCAGTCCAACAACTAGTCTTTCAATTAAATCTTGGCTTTTACGTGCTCAAAAAACTTTCAATGATATACTTTAATATTCAATATAAAAATCTGAATCCTTAACAAATTCTCATTAACCTTGGAAAATTGATTCTGCCTAAATTTCCAGCCTTATGATCCACCTCTCCTCCTTTCTGCCCCACCATCCCATCACACTTGAATTTCCTTAAACAGAATAAACTCCTTCCCACCTCAGATCATCGGCTCATCATGAACGTTCTTTAGCTAACTCTTCTCCTGATGAATTCTCCCTCATCCTTTATAACTAAGTATAAGGCTGTTTTATTCTTCCACAGCATCTAACTGTCCTTTCTAACAGTTACCATATAAATACATATATGTGATATTTATGTACTATATAGTTGTCATTTATAGTAATAATTTATTTGCATTCAACATATTCATCTTTATTCTAAGGGCAATCTAGGTCTATTTTGGTCACCTTTCTATCTCCAGGGACACCTACTATAGTCCCTGGTACAGAGTATTCGATAGTCAATCACTCTTTCACTCAACAATAAATGCTATGCACTTAACGTAAAAAGTTAAAAAAATGTTACCAAGAAGCTACCATAGTAATGGTAGAGAAGAAAGCAACAAAAACAATGATAAAATAAAAAATATATAAAGCCAGACACTCATAAGTACTTTAGAGGATATGAAATGGTGTAAGGGAATAGAGGGTTTTGAAGACTGTGCCACATTATATAGACTATTCAGAAATGAGGAATACCTGTCCCTTCCTGATCAAAACTCTTCAAAGTGTAGGGATAGAAGGCACATACCTCAATATTATCAAAGCCATCTATGAAAAACCCACTGCAAACTTCATTCTCAATGGAGAAAAATGAAAGTTTTTCCGCTAAGGTCAGGAACACGGCAGGGATGTCCATTATCACCACTGCTATTCAACATAGTACTAGAAGTCCTAGCCTAAGCAATCAGACAGCAAAAGGAAATTAAAGGCATCCAAATCGGCGAAGAAGAAGTCAAACTATCACTCTTCACAGATGATATGATACTATATGTGGAAAACCCAAAAGACTCCACTCCCAAACTGCTAGAACTTGTATAGGAATTCAGTAAAGTGTCAGGATATAAAATCAATGCACAGAAATCAGTTGCATTTCTGTACACCAACAACAAGACAGAAGAAAAAGAAATTAAGGAGTCAATCCCATTTACAATTGCACCCAAAACTATAAGATACCTAGGAATAAACCTAACAAAAGAGGCTAAGAATTTATATGCAGAAAAATCTAAAGTACTCATGAAAGAAATTGAGGAAGACACAAAGAAATGGAAAAATGTTCCATGTTTCTGGATTGGAAGAATAAATATTGTGAAAATGTCTATGCTACCTAAAGCAATCTGCAGATTTAATGCAATCTCTATTAAAATACCATCCATTTTTTTTTCAAAGAAATGGAACAAATAATCCTAAAATTTATATGGAACCAGAAAAGACCTCGAATAGCCAAAGGAATATTGAAGAACAAAGCCAAAGTTGGTGGCATCACAATTCTGGACTTCAAGCTCTATTACAAAGCTGTCATCATCAAGACAGCATGGTACTGGCACAAAAACAGACACATAGATCAATGGAACAGAATAGAGAGCCCAGAAATAGACCCTCAACTCTATGGTCAACTAATCTTCAACAAAGCAGGAAAGAATGTCCAATGGAAAAAAGACAGCCTCTTCAATAAATGGTGCTGGGAAAATTGGACAGCCACATGCAGAAAAATGAAATTGGACCACTTCCTTACACCACACACGAAAATAGACTCAAAATGGATGAAGGACCTCAATGTGAGAAAGGAATCCATCAAAATTCTTGAGGAGAACACAGGCACCAACCTCTTCGACCTCAGCCACAGCAACATCTTCCTAGGGACATAGCCAAAGGCAAGGGAAGTAAGGGGAAAAATGAACTATTGGGATTTCATCAAGATCAAAAGCTTTTGCACAGCAAAGGAAACAGTTAACAAAACCAAAAGACAACTGACAGAATGGGAGAAGATATTTGCAAACGACATATCAGATAAAGGGCTAGTGTCCAAAATCTATAAGGAACTTAGCAAACTCAACACCCAAAGAACAAACAATCCAATCAAGAAATGGGCAGAGGACATGAACAGACATTTCTGCAATGAAGACCTCCAGATGGCCAACAGACACATGAAAAAGTGCTCCACATCACTCGGCATCAGGGAAATACAAATTAAAACCACAATGAGATATCACCTCACACCAGTCAGAATGGCTAAAATTAACAAGTCAGGAAATGACAGATGCTGGCGAGGATGTGGAGAAAGGGGAACCCTCCTCCACTGTTGGTGGGAATGCAAGCTGGTGCAACCACTCTGGAAAACAGCATGGAGGTTCCTCAAAATGTTGAAAATAGAACTACCCTATGACCCAGCAATTGCACTACTGGGTATTACCCTAAAGATACAAACGTAGTGATCCGAAGGGGCACGTGCACCCGAATGTTTATAGAAGCAATGTCTATAATAGCCAAACTATGGAAAGAACCTAGATGTCCATCAACAGATGAATGGATAAAGAAGAGGTGGTATATATATATACAATGGAATACTATGCAGCCATCAAAAGAAATCTTGCCATTTGTGATGACGTGGATGGAACTAGAGGGTATCATGCTTAGAGAAATAAGTCAATCGGGGAAAGAAAACTATCATATGATCTCCCTGATATGAGGACGTGAAGATGCAACATGGGGGGTTAGGGGGATAGGAGAAGAATAAATGAAACAAGATGGGATCGAGAGGGAGACAAACCATAAGTGACTCTTAATCTCACAAAACAAACTGAGGGTTGCTGGGGGGAGGGGGGGTTGGGAGAGGGGGAGTGGGTTTATGGACATTGGGGAGGATATGTGCTATTGTGAGTGCTGTGAAGTGTGTAAACCTGGCGATTCACAGACCTGTACCCCTGGGGATAAAAATACATAATATGTTTATAAAAAAATAAATAAAAGTTAAAAAAAAAAAAAGAAACGAGGAATGCCTGAATGGCTCAGGGCTTTAAGCATCTAAGTCTTGATTTTGGCTCAGGTCATGATCTTAGGGTCATAAGGTCAAGGTCATCACTGGGCTCTGTGCTCAGCAAGGAGTCTGCTGAGATTCTCTCTCCCCCTCCCTCTTCATCTGCCTTTCTCCCTACTCTCTCTCTCTCCTCCCTCTGTCTCTAAAACAAATGAATAAATCTTTATTAAATAAAAAAAGAACATTCAGAGATGAGGACTTTGTGGAAGTGATATTTGAGCAGACATCTGAATGAGGCAGAGGATTAAAGGATATAAATGTTTGGCAGGGGACTGTTTCTAGCAGAGGGAAGAAAGAGCAAACACAAAGGTCATCAGGTGAGATGCTTATTGTAGTCAAAAAGCAGTACAGTAGGTGTGGCTAGAACTGTGTGAATAGGGAAAATAATGGTAAGAAATGGACTGAAAAGAAAGGAAAACCATGTGTGGTCTCTTGAGTCACTGAATTCATGAGTGCTGAGAGTCACAATCCTAAAAGACTATCCAAAGGAAGTATGTTATTATATTACAATGTACTAGGTACTTTGTCAGGGCAAAATACCTTTCCGCAGAAAATACTTATTCTGTCAGAAAGGATTCTGTAATAGAGTTGTGAAGACCAATCACAAACATATAAAAAGGTAATTATTTGTATAAGGAAATTTATGATGATATCACATAATCCTAAATAAAGGAATACTAGGATTTCAAAGGAGAGAAAGAATGCTATGAAAAGTTTTAAAATATTTCTTAGGGGTAGAAGAATGAAAACTGGAAACTAAGGGGTTATTTCAAATTAGATCCCAGAGATTCCAGGCAAGAGAAATACAATGAGTAAAGTATAAGTGAAGGGAATTCACAGCACATGTTTAGGAGGGGTGAAGTCTATTCCATTTATTTTTGAGGGAAAATGCCCAGGGGGTGGTTTAGAAGTTAGGCATGGAGGACCATGCATATCCAAATTTGGAGTGTGAATTTGCTCTTTTTAGGTAAGTGTTGGATTGGAAAACAAGCCACTCTATGTTCAATGTAAGAAAGGTTGTAAATAGTGAATTGACAGGTGGTGCAAGTGAAGGTCAGGAAATTTATGTTAATGATCTCAACCTTCAGTTCTATGTAAATTGTTCTCAAAAGCACTCAGCAAAAGCATTCCATTCCTCAGGAATCTCCAGAAGGTCACAGTCTCCAGCAGTGAAGTACACCCCTTTTAAAGGCTTGCAAAGAAGGTATTTCAATTTTCCATTTGTCCATTTTCCTGCTCTCAACAGAAGTTGTACCTTGCCTCTTCCACCTCCCAACCCCTACATGGGTGCTTGTTATTGGCAAACTCTAACTTAGAACCAAATGGAGAGAGTATTTCTGGAAAATGCAGTTCCAGGAGTCTCCTCAAAAGGCCAGATGACCTTGGAGGGAAGTGATGATTAGTGGCAGTGATGATTAGTGGAAATAGACAACCCAGCAGAGAAAGAAACATCAGGTGACTGAAGTAGACTTCTGGACTTTCCATTCATCCTCACAAAAAGCAAATCAACCTTAATATTATTTTTCATATAACATTTAATTTGAACAGAGTACTACTAAAATGAAAAAACAGAATGAAACATTTACACAACCCTGTTTTAGAAATGTTTATTCTAACAAATATGCAAAATGGCTGTTTTCATGCCATAATATTATTCAGCTACGGGAAAATGTCTCACAGTATCCCTTACATTATAAAATATTTACTATTACCATTATTCTTATGTTTCTATTTGTCACTCTCTAATGCTTTTAAAACACTATGTCAAAAATTAAGCACAGATCTCATAATGAACTCTGATGAATAATAGAAGGGGACTATTTCCTTCAATTATTTTGTTTCTGTCTTTATATTCATACAGCCAAAGTCCAAATTAATGTTTTAGAATTAGTTTCACATTTCTGCCTAATACTGAGCTTGCATTCAAAATTTTCCAGTATTTTGCACATGAACCACTGCCAAGCTGGGTCACCTTCCTGAATAGATTTTGGAATCATCCACACAAAATCAATAGCTAAAGCCAAATAACTGGGTGAAATTTCCAAAGGAAAGTTAGCAAAGGATATAAATAGCAAAGGCAGGTAGCCAGCAAGGTAAGACCTGGCCATTCAAGGTCAACTTCATATAAAAAAAATTTTTTAGCAAAGAAATTAAAAAATTAGATTAAAAATGTTACTTATAAAATAAATAAATAAATAATAAGAGCCAATAAAGAAATTAGTCCCAGATGTACCAGGAAGCCTGGGATGATTGCTATATTAAAGCAGTTAAAAAGAAAAAAAAAAAACAAACCTGATAATAGGTTTGTTCTCAAAGCATAGATTGAATAGATTAGATGAGGACACATGTGTGATTAAACAAGGATCAGAAGCAAAGATGTAGTGAGAAATTATAATACCAGATGCAAAACACTCATTTTAAAGTGTTAGAATTGAGAGAAAATAGTGAAGTGGGAAGATAACTGGTCAGTAAATTTTCTTCACTAAAATGGTAACCCATGAGCATCTGGAGAATATTGAAGCTTCATGTTTCCAAAAGAATTTGAAATCATTTAAATTTCAACAGACATGACAAAACACATAATCCATTCATACTCTCAAAAATAAATTAGAGTTGTTTAGAATGTTAAATGTATTAACTAGAACTCTTCTATATTTTGGTTTTAAATATACTTTACTACAGAATATACATTTTAAAATGTCTAAAGAATAAATATTGCTATTACTGTGTGATAAATTATAGTCCAGTCCAAGCAGCTGCAAGAAAAACATCTTTATTACTAAATTAATAATTCAAACTAGACCAGAAGGGAGCATTATCCCTCTGGATATGGAGGCATATTATTCTTTGACTTAGCTAAGCCAGGAACTCCTAATTGCAATTAAATGTGCATAATTAAATGACTGCAGTTGGACTTTGATACTTTGGTTGATGAAGTATTTGTTTACATTGATTTTATATGGTTCATTTAATTTCAGTAGCAGTACTATGCCCTGTCATGGAATATTTCAAAAGAAAAAAATGACAGTAGAATTACAAAACATGTATCTACCTCTTTTTTATTTGTATATTTTCATTTAATTTACTAATCAGCTTAAAAGATTAAAGAAGAAAAAATAATATTCAAATTCTGTATAAGAATATCAGTTAGAAGACTTACATGGCTGACAATCATTAGTGACTTGAAAAGATATTAAATCTTAAAATAAGAGCTTTTTAATAAGTAGCAAGTATAAAACTTGAGATTTATCTTATATAAATTCTTCCCTTGAGTTGGAAAGGGAAAGTTTTATATTTTACAATTGGTTGTTTCAATAAAAACAATCAAATCATTAATGTTAATAACAAAAATAAGAAAAATGAGTAACATTTTATATAGGGTTTACTTTATGTCAGAAACTAAATTAAGTGTTTTTATAATGATTATTTCTAGGGTATGAAATATTGTATGAATTGTTATTACTCATTATTCTACTCTAGAAAGGTGATAACATGAAAAAAAATCACACACCACAAAATTCACAATTCAAATGTTTTTTGGTATCTCCATAAAGCTGTTAAAATACTTATTTATATACAGAAAAAATCAAAGAGACAAATATAAACAGGTTTAAATTATTTTTGGAGTATTACTGAGTGTATTCACTCCATTTAAGCCTGTCATTAAAATGGTACAGAATGTCAGTTATTTAAAAAAAAAAAATGTAGATCATTTGGTTTATATATCTAAATATTTTCACTTACTATAGAAGTTTCCAGGAGTTCTAAAATCAAATATTTACTCTACCAATAAATACTTTATAATATATACTGTAAGTATGATTTTTTTCTTCCACAAATCATATAGGCAAAGCCATACCAAACATAATGTGCTATGATAAAAATGTATCAGTGAGCCCGGGCTGCTATAACAAAATACTACTGCCTGGGTAGCTTATGGAACAGAAATTTCTTTCCTATATTCAGGTGATTGGGAAATCTAGGATGAAGGGGTAGACTGATTGGGGTCCCTGGTGAAGGCTCTCTTGCTGGCTTGCAGATTGCCACCAGGGACCCCAATTAGTCTACCCCTTCATTGTGTCCTCACAAGGTGGAGAGAGATAAGAGGCAAACTCTCTGGTGTCTCTCCATATAAGGGCCTAATCTCGTCGTGAGGAACCTACCTCAAGACCTCATCTAAACCTAACTGCAACCAAACCCCCCATCTCCACATACTAACACATTGTGGGTAAGACTTCAACACTGAATTTTGCTTGATAGAACTTACTCCATAGCAAAAAGTTTGTAAGAAAAAAAGGGAAAAGATAAGGTTTTTTTGCAGAACAGACTGATAGCTCTTTACTAGAAAGAGAGGGGGGAAAATGGCAGCTGTGGAAGTAGATATAAAAAGAGAGGTTTGTTGGGAGCAATAAGAAAGATTCATTTAAACAATTTCTAAAATCTTAAACAGTCTATAATTGCTTTATGGCTTTGCTTACAATTTATAGGTAAAGTAGATATAAAGTCCATTATGAACAGGCTTTTTTTTTTTAACTTTGCTATTATAAAATACTATGTACTACATTGTGCCCCATAATAGAAATGTGCCAAGCTTGTAGAACTCATGTTAAACAGAAAGAAGTCATTCGATGCAATGACAGTAATTGTTTTAACCTCTGATAATACAGCTCTTCCTTTATGATTAAAATATTAAGTCTCCTTACCATTGTGTAGCTGTGGGCTACTTTCATTAACTCAATGCACCCCTGAGCATCTGCGAAGGCTCGGATCCCCAAACAGTTGGATGGGTGCAACAGCTTCATGAGGAAATGGCAGCACACTTCCACTACTTGAGGAAGCTGAAGAAGGCACGCTGCAGCAAGAAGGTTTTCAATGGTGTCTTCCTTTAATTCCAAGCAACCTAAACAGTAGGCAAAGAGAATTATGAAACTCTGTTTAAACCATGTACCATTGTATTATTTAAAACATTAGGTCAATCTGCTAAAAATGACCTGAACCTAGACCCATAACCAAGATAAATATAACTTACTAAAGGCCAACAACTGTTTTAAACATCTGGCATTTCTTACTTCATGTAATGTTCAAAATCATCTAGTAATGTATGAAATATGTGTCCACTTCAGTAGGAACTATGATTGTACTTTTCGTTATGAATGAAGGAAAAAAAGAGAGTAACAAGTAAGTTTCACAAAGCATGTTTACAAGCTTTGGAGAGAAAAGGTTCATGAAGTTTTTGACAAAACATTCATGTGTATATTAATACAAAACACCTATGTGTGGATAATGAATAAATGTATGAAGAAACTTATATATACATATATAATACATGCATTGTAGATTGCTAATATTGTTTTTAACTCACTGTACCCATGATTATAATTTTCTATAATTTTTCTTTTTTCTTTCTTAATTCTCAGCTAAAAAAAAAGAGTTCTTTTAGTGCTTCCTCTTTTATCTAACTACTGGAATGATTTATTAATGAATGGGCTATTTCTGTAGGTTTGGAAAACATTCCTGTGAAGCCTTCTGGGCTTAATTATTTGGGGTTAGGTTTTATTTAGCAATTCAACACATCTTTAACAGGTTTATTCACCGCTCAGATTTTCTATGTGTCACTCAGTATTGAATATTTCTAAGTCATATGGATGGCTTATTCCATCTTAGTTTTTGTGGCACAGACTGCTACTCTTCACTAGAAATAGCTTCACTCATTTTTCCTGGACACAGCGTCAGGCTACCTGTTAACATCATGATATAGGTCAGTGGACTATGAGTAGAGGGATGTGTGTTACTACCACACCAAGGCATCTGTGACACGAGTGTCCTTCATCCAAGCTCTCTTTCTCTTCTACCAGCAAAGTAAAGACGACATAAACCCCTGGTGGGTGGTGGATGCAGAAAGAGCAAGGAAACTGGGTACCTGAGCTCTAAACCAAGAGCTACTAGTTTCAAATAATGATACTCAATACTTAAGCTACTAATACTTAATGAATTCATGTTTATTATTTAATAAACAAATAATAAACTCATGTACTCAAATATATTTTTACTTTTATTGTTTTATTGATTCTTGCTGTCCAATTTACTCTAAATTGTACAGTTTTAATTTTATTTTAATTAGTGTCTATCTAAAATTATTGGAAATTTTTCATACCATGGATTTTTTATTTTTGCCTTCTGTCATCCTTAACCTATTAAATTAACCTATTTTTCAGTGGGTTGTTTAATCATTTCAGAGAATCAACTTTTTTGAGTCTTATTAATGCATAATATAGAGTAATAGTAATGGACAGGAGTTTTTTAGAAAATTTATTTTTGTTAATTTTGCTCAGAAATTATTGACCTTGCTAAATATGAAAATTCTGGAAAAGTACTGCCTACTTTTATAGGCAGTATAAATGGTTCTTCCTCCTTACCTTTGCGTCTTCAATTTTCTCTTAGAAACTATTATCAAGTGCTATGTATTGGACCAAATTATTCCCTCCTCCATATCTATAATTTCTTTATGCATTCTATTCACTAATTCTCTCCCCAGTATATTTTATATTTTATTTAAAGTTGACATGTTAAATTTTAGAAATATTTTATTTTTACTTCTAGAAGTTCTCTCCATAAGAATTATTTGTATTGAAATTTATAATATTTTCATATTTACCTTTAAACTCATAGATAAATTTTTTTTAATTCCTTTATTTGTTTATTTTCAGCATAACAGTGTTCATTGTTTTTGCACCACACCCAGTGCTCCATGCAGTATGTGCCCTCCCTATTACCCACCACCTGGTTCCTCAACCTCCCACCCCCCACCCCCGCCCCTTCAAAACCCTCTGGTTGTTTTTCAGAGTCCATAGTCTTTCATGGTTCATCTCCCCTTCCAGTTTCCCTCAACTCCTTCTCCTCTCCATCTCCCCATGTCCTCCATGTTATTTGTTATGCTCCACAAATAAGTGAGACCATATGATACTTGACTCTCTCTGCTTGACTTATTTCGCTCAGCATAATTTCTTCCACTCCTGTCCATGTTGCTACAAAAGTTGGGTATTCATCCTTTCTAATGGAGGCATAATACTCCATTGTGTATATGGACCACATCTTCCTTATCCATTCATCTGTTGAAGGGCATCTTGGTTCTTTCCACAGTTTGGCGACCGTAGCCATTGCTGCAATAAACATTGGGGTACAGATGGCCCTTCTTTTCACTACATCTGTATCTTTGGGGTAAATACCCAGCAGTGCAATTGCAGGGTCATAGGGAAGCTCTATTCTTAATTTCTTCAGGAGTCTCCACACTGTTCTCCAAAGTGGCTGCACTAACTTGCATTCCCACCAACAGTGTAAGAGGGTTCCCCTTTCTCCACATCCTCTCCAACACACGTTGTTTCCTGTCTTGCTAATTTTGGCCATTCTAACTGGTGTCAGGTGGTATCTCAATGTTGTTTTAATTTGAATCTCCCTGATGGCTAGTGATGATGAACATTTTTTCATGTGTCTGATAGCCATTTGTATGTCTTCGTTGGAGAAGTGTCTGTTCATATCTTCTGCCCATTTTTCGATATGATTATCTGTTTTGTGTGTGTTGAGTTGGAGAAGTTCTTTATAGATCCTGGATATCAACCTTTTGTCTGTACTGTCATTTGCAAATATCTTCTCCCATTCCGTGGGTTGCCTTTTTGTTTTGTTGACTGTTTCCTTTGCTGTGCAGAAACTTTTGATCTTGATGAAGTCCCAAAAGTTCATTTTTGCTTTTGTTTCCTTGGCCTTTGGAGACATATCTTGAAAGAAGTTGCTGTGGCTGATATCTAAGAGGTTACTGCCTATGTTCTCCTCTAGGATTCTGATGGATTCTTGTCTCACATTGAGGTCTTTTATCCATTTCGAGTTTATCTTTGTGTACGGTGTAAGAGAATGGTCGAGTTTCATTCTTCTACATATCGCTGTCCAGTTTTCCCAGCACCATTTATTGAAGAGACTGTCTTTTTTCCATTGAATATTTTTTCCTGTTTTGTCAAAGATTATTTGACCATAGAGTTGAGGGTCCATATCTGGGCTCTCCTCTCTATTCCACTGGTCTATGTGTCTGATTTGATGCCAGTACCACGCTGTCTTGGTGATCACAGCTTTGTAGTAAAGCTTGAAATTGGGTAACGTGATGCCGCCAGTTGTGTTTTTGTTTTTCAACATTTCCTTAGCAATTCGGGGTCTCTTCTGATTCCATACAAATTTTAGGATTATTTGCTCCAGCTCTTTGAAAAATACTGGTGGAATTTTGATCGGAATGGCATTAAAAGTATAGATTGCTCTAGGCAGTATAGACATTTTAACAATGTTTATTCTTCCAATCCAAGAGCATGGAACAGTCTTCCATCTTTTTGTGTCTTCTTCAATTTCTTTCATGAGTGTTCTGTAGTTCCTCGAGTACAGGTCCTTTACCTCTTTAGTTAGGTTTATTCCCAGGTATCTTATGGTTCTTGGTGCTATAGTAAATGGAATCGATTCTCTAATTTCCCTTTCTGTATTTTCCTTGTTAGTGTATAAGAAAGCCACTGATTTCTGTACATTGACTTTGTATCCTGCCACGTTACTGAATTGCTGTATGAGTTCTAGTAGTTTGGGGGTGGAGTCTTTGGGGTTTTCCATATAAAGAATCATGTCATCTGCGAAGAGAGAGAGTTTGACTTCTTCCTTGCCAATTTGGATACCTTTTATTTCTCTTTGTTGTCTGATTGCCGTTGCTAGAACTTCTAATACTATGTTGAACAAAAGTGGTGAGAGTGGGCATCCTTGTCGTGTTCCTGATCTCAATGGAAAGGCTGCAAGCTTTTTCCCATTGAGGATGATATTTGCTGTGGGTCTTTCATAGATAGATTTTATGAAGTTCAGGAATGTTCCCTCTATCCCTATACTTTGAAGCGTTTTCATCAGGAACGGATGCTGGATTTTGTCAAATGCTTTTTCTGCATCAATTGAGAGGACCATGTGGTTCTTCTCTCTTCTCTTATTGATTTGTTCTAACACATCGATTGATTTGCGAATGTTGAACCAACCTTGCAACCCAGGGATGAATCCCACCTGGTCATGGTGGATAATCTTTTTAATGTGCTGCTGGATCCTGTTTGCTAGGATCTTGTTGAGAATCTTTGCATCCACATTCATCAGTGATATTGGTCTGAAATTCTCCTTTTTGGTAGGGTCTTTGCCTGGTTTGGGGATCAGGGTAATGCTGGCTTCATAAAAAGAGTCTGGAAGTTTTCCCTCTGCTTCAATTTTTTGGAACAGCTTCAGGAGAATTGGTGTTATTTCTTCTTTGAAGGTTTGGTAGAATTCCCCAGGGAATCCGTTAGGTCCTGGGCTCTTGTTTTTTGGGAGGTTTTTGATCACTGCTTCAATCTCATTACTAGATATCGGTCTATTCAGGTTGTCAATTTCTTCCTGGTTCAATTTTGGGAGTTTGTAGTTTTCCAGGAATGCATCCATTTCATCTAGGTTGCTTAGCTTATTGGCATATAACTGTTGGTAATAATTTCTGATGATTGTTTCTATTTCCTTGGTGTTAGTTGTGATCTCTCCCTTTTCATTCATAATTTTATTAATTTGGGCTTTCTCTCTTTTCTTTTGGATTAGTGTGGCCAATGGTTTATCGATCTTATTGATTCTTTCAAAAAACCAGCTTCTAGTTTCATTGATATGTTCTACTGTATCTCTCGTTTCTACCTCATTGATCTCTGCTCTGATCTTGATTATTTCCCTTCTTGCATGTGGAGTTGGTTTGATTTGTTGTTGATTCTCCAGTTCTTTAAGGTGTAGAGACAGCTGGTGTATTCTGGATTTTTCAATGTTTTTGAGGGAGGCTTGGATGGCTATGTATTTCCCCCTTAGAACTGCCTTTGCTGTATCCCATAGGTTTTGGACCGAAGTGTCTTCATTCTCATTGGTTTCCATGAATTGTTTAAGTTCATCTTTGATCTCCTGGTTGATCCAAGCATTCTTAAGCAAGGTGGTCTTTAGCTTCCATGTGTTTGAGTTCCTTCTGAACTTTTCCTTGTGATTGAGTTCCAGTTTCAAAGCATTGTGATCTGAGAATATTCAGGGAATAATGTCAGTCTTTTGGTATCGGTTGAGTCCTGCTTTGTGACCCAGTATATGGTCTATTCTGGAGAAGGTTCCATGTGCACTTGAGAAGAATGAGTATTCTGTTGTTTTCGGGTGGAACATTCTGTATACGTCGATGAGGTCCATCTGGTCCAATGTTTCATTCAATGCTCTTATTTCTTTATTAATTTTCTGCTTCGATGATCTGTCTATTTCTGAGAGAGGCGTATTAAGATCTCCTACTATTATTGTATTCATATCAATATGACTCTTTATCTTGATTAATAGTTTTCTTATGTAATTGGGTGCTCCCATATTGGGGGCATAGATATTCACAATTGTTAGATCATCTTGGCAGATAGTCCCTTTAAGAATTATGTAGTGTCCTTCTGTATCTCTGACTACAGTCTTTAGTTTAAAATCTAATTTATCTGATATGAGAATCGCTACTCTGGCCTTCTTTTGAGGCCCATTGGCATGAGAGATGCTTCTCCATCCCTTCACTTTCAGTCTGGGTGTATCCTTAGGTTCAAAATGGGTCTCTTTTAGACAACATATGGATGGGTCCTGTCGTTTTATCCAATCTGCAACCCTGTGTCATTTTATGGGCGCATTTAGGCCATTCACATTGAGAGTGATTATTGAGAGATAGGTTTTTATTGACATCGTGTTGCCTTTGAAGTCTTTCTATCTGTAGATTGTTTCTATATTTCTGTTCAATGATGTTCTTAGGATTTTTTCTCTTTTATAGGACCCCCCTTAATATTTCCTGCAGTGTCGGCTTTGTGGTTCCATAGTCTTTTAAGCCTTGCCGGTCTTGGAAGCTCTTTATCTCTCCATCCATTTTAAATGTCAGTCTTGCTGGATAGAGTATTCTTGGTTGCATGTTCTTCTCATTTAGTACTCTGAATATATTTTGCCAGCCCTTCCTGGCTTGCCAGGTCTCTGTGGAAAGGTCTGACGTTATTCTAATGGGCTTTCCTCTGTACGTAAGGAGCTTTTTTGTCCTAGCTGCTTTTAAGAGGGTCTCTCTTGAAACATAATTCCTCATTCTATCTATAAGGTGTCATGAGGACTTTTGAGAATTTAAAATCTTGGGAGGAAATCTCTCTGCCTCTAGTACATGAATGTTGTTTCCATTCGTGAGATTGGGAAAATTTTCATAGACAACTTCTTCCACTATATCTTCTAGACTTCTTTCTTTTTCCTCCCCTTCAGGGATTCCAATAATTCTGATGTTGGAACATTTCATGGCATCGTTTATTTCCCTGATTCTGTTTTCGTGGCTTCTGAGCTGTTTGTTCCAGGCTTCCTCCTGATCCTTTCTCTGTTTGTCCTCCAGATCACTAATTCTATCTTCTGTCTCAGTTACCCTAGCTTTTAGAGAATTTAGATTAGATTGGAACTCATTGAGAGCATTTTGAACATCATCCCTGGTGGCTTTCAGTTCTGCCCTAACATTGTGAACATCATCCCTGGTGGCTTTCAGTTCTGCCCTAATCAATTCTGTTTGTTCATCCATGGCTTTCTCCAACCTAGCTATTGCCTGGATAATTGTTAGTCTGAATTCCTTTTCTGACATATTGTCTATGTCGATAGCCATTAGTTCTGTTGCAGAAGGCCCATCCTCTGTATTTTTCTTCTGTTGGGTATTCCTCCTCCTAGTCATTTTGGAAAGAGATGACTGAACAGATGCAGCTGGACTTATCGATTGTGGTGCAGTCAATGTGCACCCTGGAACACTTCTGTGCAATCAGGATTCCCCACCCAAATGAGAGAAAAAAGAAAAGAAAAAGAAATAGAGAAGAAGAAAGAAAAAAAAGGGGGAAAGAAAAAAAGAAAAAAAAGAGAGAGGAGAGAGAGAGCTAGGAAAAAAAGGGAAGATAAAAGAGAAGGCTCAGCCCAAATGGGCCACAAGGTAAGATTTATGAAGTATACAAACAAAAACAGACAAACAAAAAAACTGATAAAAGTATATGACAAGAGAAAAATATATATACATATATATAAGCAAAAATAAGGGAAGAAGCTCATCAGAAAGAACCCCAAGTATAAGATTTATATATTATCAGGACAAACAAAAATTCACAGAAACACTGACAGAAGGAAAAATTGGGAGAGTGGTTATAAATTCTCAGTGTGGGTGAGAAAGGTTATTTTGATTCTTCCTGAAGGTATCTTGATGTTTTTGTTAAGGAACTCAACTTTCCTAAGTTACAGGGGGATTAGAAACTGGTTTGCCTATAGGGGTAGCATTGATTGGGGAAAGGGGATTACCTTGAAGTTTAACTCTATATGAATAGTAGAAAATAAAAATTAAAAAAGAATAAACTAGACTAAACTAAGTTAAAATTAAAAAAGAATTAAAAAAATAGAAAAGCAAAAGAAAAACACGGGTGTATGTATCAAAAAGTTCAGGTTAGAAGGTTATTAAAGAATTTGATGTACTGGACATCTCAGTGTGGTGGTAAATAGGTTAAAAAATTATCTGTATCTATAAAAAAAAAGAACTAGAATATTGGTAAAGAGTTAAAAATAAAAGTTGTATTTATGAAGTAGTGGTGGTTGTTCTCTTGTAGTCTTTTTTTTTTTTTTCCTTCCTTCCTGGTTGGTTTTCTGGGGGAGGGGCCTGCCACTTGGGTTTTCAGACAATGATGTTCCCTGAGTTAGGTCCTCCCACTCCCCTCAAGGGGGTGAGCTCTTTTTTTTTCAGGAAACTGTTTTTTTCAGCCTTTTGTTCTCTGGGGGTTTTTATGTTCTTTCATCTGCTTTCTCTCGCCTTGACAGCTTTTGATGGTTTTTGGAGGTTTAGAGGAGAGCAAACTGCACCCCGACCTCCCTCTCAGAGAGAAGCCCCAGAATGTTTTGGAAAAGCTGCTGGCTGAGTCAGTTCTGAGTCACTGTCCCTGGGGATGCAGGAGCTCCTCGTTGTACCCAAAACCAGGGCAGCGGTGGCTGTCTAGGCAGCTCCAGACCGCCAGAGAGGTTCCGAGCAGAGATTGCACACTGAGATTTTCCCGCTGTCCCAGGCTGGGAATGTCTGGTTTTTCTGGCTGCCAGAGCTCCAGGCTAGCGCCTGTGAGCATGTATCCCAAGGGAGGGTGTGGGACGTGCGCGTTTCAGGATTGCTGTCTGGCCAGGCTCCCAGCCCCTCACGGGAGCCAGACCCCACTCGTTTTCGGGCGCGCTGGCGTTCAGGCGCACTGGCGGCTCAGGGACGGAGACCTGATTTCTCCGCCGCACTCTCTCTGGCTCAGCGCCAGGGGAGGCTGTCCTGGGTCGGGGGACCTAGGTCCCTGACCCTAACCGCCCAGGTTCCCACTATTACCCCCCCGCGATCCTTTGCTCTTTGTTTTTTGAGTGCTTTCAACAAGACTCCAAGTTAATGCTGGTCCCCAGACGTAGAGCACTCTCATGTTGGGGTATTACTTTCCAATCGGTGACCTCTGGTGGCTCCCTCCCCCTTTTGTTTATCTTCCGATATCAGTCCGACGCTCCCAGTCTGCTTTACCTGTCACTGGCGTCTTCTGCTCCTGTAGAGATCCAGACGTGTATAATTCTGATCTCAGGCTGATTTCATGGGTGGTCAGAGTTCTTTGGTAGGTAATCAGCTCACTTTAGGGTACAGGTTGAAATGGTGCCTCCTCCTACTTCCCCGCCATCTTGACCCCCCCCATAGATAAATTTTTTTGCTTTACCTTATATACTCTTTAACCTTGACTTACTAAAAATTTAAATAACTTTTAATAGTAAAATTTCTACCAATGGGAATTATTCATTTTACAGAATTTTTAATTAATTCATAAACATCAACTTTTATTCCTGAGTTTTAATAATGTCATTCTTCTTCTTTGATCATGGATTCATTTTATTTCTACTTTTCTGTCTTTATGTAACTTTACCACATTTATTTATTTTTTATTTTTTTAAGATTTTCTTTATTTATTTGAGAAAGAGAGAGAGAGAGAGAAAGAATATGAGTGGGGGGAGGGAGATTAGCGGGGAGCCTGACCTGGGGCTCAATCCCAGGACACAGGGATCATGACCTGAGTGCAAGGCAGATGGTTAACTGACTGAACCACTGAGGTGCCCCCACCACTTTCTGTTTTAATTATTATTACCCAAAATAAGTATCTGTGTTCTCCACTTAAAAGCAAAATTTTGTGAACTTTAGATATCTTTCTGAGATAATAGTGTTTTATTTTCCTACACTGCAGTCTCTAATATTCAATAATGGTGATCCATCTCTATATAAAAGGAATATTTTAATTCATTGGTGTATTTGGAAGACAGGCTACACGAAATTTGAAAATCAAATGTAAAAGTATAGGAAAAAATAATCAATTTTCATCATTAATATGCTATCACTCTACTTAAGAGTGTATCCTTGCTAGTAGGAATATATTTTATAACTTTATAAAGTTACTACAATTTCTTTTTATTTCTACCTTTTTCTTTTTTTAATTTAATTAATTAAATAATTTATTTTTTCAGCGTAACAGTATTCATTGTTTTTGCACAACACCCAGTGCTCCATGCAATATGTGCCCTCCCTATTACCCACCGCCTGGTTCCCCCAACCTCCTACCCCCGCCCCTTCAAAACCCTCAGGTTGTTTTTCAGAGTCCATAGTCTCTCATGATTTGCCTCCCCTTCCAATTTCCCTCAACTTCCTTCTCCTCTCCATCTTTTTCATCAGTAGTATTTCTATAGTATATTAGAAAAGTTGTCTACTTTCGGGGTGCCTGGGTGACTCAGTGGGTTAAAGCCTCTGCCTTCGGCTCATGATCCCAGGGTCCTGGGATGGAAATGTGCATCTGGCTCTCTGCTCTGCAGGGAGCCTGCTTCTTCCTCTCTCTCTCTCTGCCTGCCTCTCTGCCTACTTGTGATCTCTGTCTGTCAAATAAATAAATAAAAATCTTAAAAACAAAGAAAAAGTTGTTTACTTTCAAAAATTCATCTTTCAAGGACAGAATATTTATGAAGAAAGAACTTTATAAACAGAATGCCTTTGTTTTTTTCCATGCTGAAGTTTTTATTCTGGATTTTTTTAACGTAAAGTAATTTGCAAGAAGAGTTCCATAAACACCCATTTACTTTTTTACCTAATTTCACCAAGTGTTAACATTTTGCCATATCTTTCTGCATATGTGTGTTTATACTATAGCTGCTGAATTATTCAATTACTCCAACCATTATATTTCACCCCTAAATACCTCAGCATGTGCCTCTAAGAACAGAAGTGTTCTCCTACATAGCTACTATAAAATTTTTACACTTACAAAATTAATACAATAGTATTTTCTATGATGTAAATCTCCCCAAATGTCCAAATAATGTGATTTTTATAGGTTTTATTTTTAAATTCAGGGTCTAATCAAGACTCACACTATATTTACTTATTATGTCCCTTTGGTCTCCTTTAATTTATAACTGTTTTCCAGCCATTTTGTCATTCATGACATATATATTAGTGAAGAATCCAGATTAGTTATTTTGTAGAATTCCCCAGGTTGGATTAGTCATATTATTTCCCCATGATTACATTTAGCTGGGACCTTTTTTGGCAGGGACACCATATAGGTGATATGGTACCCTTTTCAGTGGCTTATACAGGGAGGTTCATGATGTGAGTAGATCTCATGGTTAATGGTGTTAAGTTAGGTACCCTATTTAAGGCAGTGTCTACTAGACTTATTCACTTTAAAGATTTTTTTCCTTTATAATTAGTAATCTGTTGGGTGGGGGATAACTGCTTTCAAACATAACATTTCACCTATAACTTAACATGTTTAATAGTTAAAGTGTATTATACTTTATTTATAAGTGTCACTGATAGAATAAGACAGCAAAGGAATCTAAAGCATGCTTCCAAGTGTAGCTAGGGACTTAATGAAGAAAAAAGCAGGTAAAGTGGAAACTATAAATTAAAAGGAACAGTGTAGTAGAACAAAATTAAATACTTTTTTATTATATACTAATTTCCACTTAAATTAGCTACCTAAAGTTTAGTTTTAATATAAAAGTGGGACATTATCAATAATAAAAGTTAAAATAATTACTTTTGAGCTTACAAGATTTTGATAAATGCACAAGGATCCTGTTATTCGGCTATTATCAACTAGTAGAACATTGAGTAACATAGGTCAACTCAGCAGAGGAGACATTTGCCAGTGCAATTCTTGGAGGTGTTTATATCTCATATTATCCTTCAATAATAATGTCAAATAAAATATTCATCTGAAGTTGAAAGATTCACACAAGCTTGAATGATTTTAAGATAAATTATATCAGCGCAGTTATTGATCTATATTTTAAGGTTTATGAATATTATAGTAGGCAACAGAATAAAGTATTCTATAGGTTATAGAAACCTGTATTTTATAGATTTTAAATGATTTATGAAATGTGTACCTAAACTTATGAGAATAAAAATATGAAATATAAAGGAGATAACATGAACACATTAAAATTTGTTTTTTATAATTGATCATATGTATAACAAATTTTGGTAATATTTATGTCTTTCAAAATATTTTCATGATTTCAGACCTTCAGAGGAATTTTACCTAAAACTTCCAGTAAGACTGCTGAGAAGATGGTTATATGCTTCCTAGCATGGGTCTTGTGAAAATCAGATAAAATAGATAAACACAGATGGTATGGCTTTTATAGATTCCATTTTATTTTGATTTCAGAACATTGGGAGAATAACTTCCTTTAATTTTAACTAATTATTTTCTGTTTTTTAAAGATGTATGTATGTATGTATGTATGTATGTATTTATTTATTTATTTGAAAGAGAGAGCATGAGCAGGGGGGAGGGGCAGACAGAGACAGGAGAAACAGGCTCCCCGCTAAGGGGAGCCTGATGCCTGATGTGGGACTGGATCCCAGGACTCTGGGACCATGACCTGCGCTTAAAGCAGATGCTTAAGTGACTGAGCCACCCAGGTGTCCCAATTATCTAATTGTTTTTGATAGCAACTATGCAGAAAAAAAAAATTAACACAGTAGCCCTGATCTTCTATTTTTGAAAAGGCCTGCTTCTAAGATTTGTCCTTGACTGGTGTCTAAAAACTTAGATTTCAAAGGGGTTCCCACCATTAACAAATACAAATGGTTCATTCTACCTAAAGTGTTTGTATAAACAATATGGCCTATGCTGAACACCTGCTTTCCTTCTGGGATTCTTGAATTTTGGCACATGCTAAGCAGACGCTGCCTATGTGATCAGACCTCCATAAAAACCCAGGGCACTGAGTCTCTAATGAATCTCCCTGGTTGGCAACAATTCACATGCTTTGTCACATCTCATTGAAGAAGACATCAAGTGTGCCCTGTGTGATTGTACTTGGAATGGAGCTTTTGGAAGTTTGTGCCTTGTTTCTCTGGGGCTTCACCCATTTCCCTTCCCTGACTCTGCACTGAATCCTTTTGCCATAATAAATCATAACCGTTGGCATTACTATGTGCTGAGTCCTCTGAGCCATTCTAGTAAATCACTGAACTTGGGGAGATGGTCTTGGGATATCCCACCACAGCATTCTAATTAGAATTGCTGGAGTAGTAAGTGAAGTTGGAGATACACTGTGCCTATGGGCTGGAAAATGTAACATTGTTAACATTTCAGTTCACCCCAAATTAACGTACAGATTTATTATAATCATATTCAAAATCCCAGCAGACTTTTGTAGAAATTACAGAAATGATTCTAAAATTCATATGCAAATACCATGGCCTAGAATAACAAAAACAATTTCAAAAAAGAACAAAGTAATAATGCTACCAGATTTTAAGACTTATTATAGAGCTACAGTAATTAAAACTGGGACTTGTCTAAATATATGCAGATCAATGGAAAAATATACTCCAGAATTAGAACCACCCATATATTAATAACTAGTTTTTGCAAAGGTACCAGACAATTTAATTGAGAAAGGATAGTCTTTGAAAAAATGGCGCTTGTACAATGAGATACCCACAGGCAGAAACTTGTATTTTAATCCATACCCCACACATTTTATGAAGTTTACTCAGAAATGGTAATTCAGTGAAGAAACTTAAACCTCTTTAAATACTGGTAGTGGAGCAACTGGCTTTCTGAATGCAAACTGCTTAATTTAGACCCCACCTCACACCTTATACAAAAATTAATTCAAAGTGAATAGTAAACTTTAATGCAAAATGTAAAGCTATAAAATATCTGGAGATAATCAGTGTGACTTTAGGTTTTACAATGAGTTTCTAGATATCTACTCATCTCATTATTGTAATCTATGTTTATATAGGAGATTGATTTTATTTGAAAATGTGATGACTAATATATTAATAGTAACAGGTTATCTAGTTCTAATTAATTCAAGTGAAAAACTATTCATTTTTTTTAAAAAACTAAAAATAGTTCTTTAAAAACTATTAATTTTTATAATTACAGATGTACACTATGTATAATCACACTGCACAACAGTATCCATCCACAGAGCATCCCATAAAGAACAGTATATTCATAAATCAAATAGAATACAACATCAATGATCTAGTGATCAATGCACCAGATCTACATTATCAACATGGATTAATCCAACAACAGTGAAGTTTAGAGAAAAAGAGACTTGTACAAATATACATGGAGTAATTTTCAGTATATATATATATACATAGTGACAGCAATTTTGTGTAGGTAGAAATAAAAAGATAGGATATTTATGAACTATACAGAGCTATGTATGGTAATAATAAATCCCCAAATCAGTGTAGTGATCATATCTCTTCATAAGGGAGAAATGCATCCATCATGACAGAGTTTTGAATTTATTCATATTTTATTCCTTAAGCAAGAAGAAAGATGCCCAGCTTCCCATGAAAATATTCTCAGTAACTTTTATCAGTTTGAAATGTTGTATAGTAAATAGGGCAAATCGTATGTCCATTCACATTTAGCATTACACATGACCACTATTTGGACAGGTGAATATGATCGAAAATTGATATCCTTGTTGGTCAGAACCTGAGTCAAGTTCTGGAAAGCAGACTTAGATGCCCTTCCAGAGGAATATATTTGTGTTCAAATTGAGGGCAGTGGGGACACAAGAGGACTTTCATGTAAGATAGAGCAGGCAGGATAAAATGCGTATATGGCCATAAATCATGCCTTTCTTTATACATTTGCCCTTCAGAAATACTCTTATATACTAACTCTGAGGTCGGCCATGGGAAATACCATGGAGAAAGGAAAAGTGGAAAACATAAGGCAAGCAGGGCCATGAGAGGCATGCCGCCTGTTGTGTTTGAGATCTATTTAAGACCATCATGTCATTAAGCCAGGGCAAGCCTGTTTCATCAATCTGACCCCTTGTTGGTAGATAGTTATATTGCTGACAGACAACTGAACACCAATACATGATTGAGCTTTGTTCTAAAATAACAGAAAAAATTCTCAGCCAAGTCCAGCCCACTGACAAGCCACAAACTTATAAACAAAAAAACCGTTGTTGTTTTAAGACATTAGCCTTGGGGCAAAAATTTTGGGGACAAGCAACTGTTATCCACAGAAACTAATTTATAGAATACAAAACAATAAATGTGATGGGCTAATGGGAAATTTAAGATTACTCAGGTTGGATCATAGCCCTAAATGTAAAAATGTAAAAACGAAAACTATAAATCTTCTATAAGAAAATAGAAAAATTTTGTGACCTTATGTTAAAGATTTCCTAGAGAAGACATCAAAAACATAATCCATAAGAAAAAAAATTGTTAAATTAGACTTCATAAAAATCACTACAAAGGACAATATTAAAGGGACAAAAAGATGAACCACAGACTGGGGAAAAAAAATGTTTGCAAAACCATATGTCTGATAAAGTACTCGCATCCAGAATACATAAAGAAGTCTCAAACTCAATAACAAGAAAAAAAAAATTTAATGTGCAAATGATCTAAACAGATGTTCCATAAAAGAAGATACTTGGATGGAAAGTGCTCAACATTATTAATGTTCAGGTGGATGGAAAATAAAAGCACCATGAAATACCACTACACCTGCATCAGCACTGCTGGTGGAAATGTGAAATTGTATATCCATTTTGGGAAACAGTTTTGCAATTTCACCTCTCAAATGACACAGCCATTTCACTCCTAAGTATTAACTCAAGAAAAATAAAACAATATATTGATATAAAGCCTTGTATATGAATGTTTATATTAGATTTATTTTGTAATAGCCAAACACTGGAAACAACCCAAATGTTCATTAACAAGTGAATAGATGAACAAACTATCGTATAGTAATTCCCTTTATCTGTGGGGGATATTTTCCAAGACCTCCAGAGGATGCCTGAAACCGGGGATAGTACTTAACCCTCTATACACTGTTTTTCCTCTACATACATACCTATGATAAAGTTTAATGTATGAACGAAGCACAGTAAGAGATTAACAAAATAACCAATAACACAATAGAACAGTTATAACCATAAACTGTAATAAAGGTTTTATGAATGTGGTCTCTCTCTTAAAATAACTTATTGTGCTGTACCCATCCTTCTTTTACTGATGATGTAAGATAATAAATGCCTGTGTGATGAGATGAAGTGAGGTGAATGAGGCAGGCATCGTGACCTAACATGACCTTATTGCTGGCCTTCTGACATCATGTCAGAAGAAGGATCATCTGGCTTGGATAGCTGAAACTGTTGAAAACAAAACTGTAAATAATGAGGGCTACAATGAAATACTACTTATAAAAATGAAAGAACTGTTGATATAAGCAACACCATGGTTAAGTATGCTGAGTGCAAAATACTTATGCTGAGTGAAACAAACCAAACCAAAAAAAAAAAAATAACAACCAAAACCAAACCTAAATAAGTAAACCTTAAATAAACCTTATGACCCAGCTTAATTAAAATTCTTAAACATTTACACTATTATGACATAAATCAGATCATCAGTACTTGAGTATGGAGTGGGAGCAAGGAGGATAAACAAGATGGATCAGAAAAGTGGGTGATGGATATATTCATTACTCTGGTTATGGCAAGGGTTTTATATGTCAAAAAGTCAAAGTGTACACCTTACATATATGCAGTTTATTGTATATCAACTATTCATCAATAAAGCTTTTAAAAAGGATACTTAGATGTCAGCAAAGATGAGTTGGGTGGACTAATACCTTTATTTTCCGAAGGCTTTAATTCAAACTTTACTAGCAAAATCACAAAGATACTACATTATAATTTAAAGAAATTGTGTGCTATGTGTTATTTTTTCTTACAGTTAACAATATATAGAACATATTATAGTTATGGCAATTTCATATATGCCCTATATTTCAAATGCTACAGCTTAAAATACCTGATCAACATACTGTTAAAATAATCTTATAAATGTAAACCTAACATATAAAATGGTGTGTGGGTGTGTGTGCATGCTAGTACATTTATCTTCCCAGATCAATACTTGAAAAGTGATTCAGAGATGTTAGGTCTGTGTAATAAGCCAGAGGATATGTAAGTTATTTGTCTGTAAAAACAAAGGGTCCAAGTTCAAATACTGAATCTCGCATTATACATCATAACAATTTAGATCATATTTTAGCAGGCACTTCCTCCTTTTCCTTAAAAAAAGGAAAAGGAGAAAATTTTTGAATTTTCACAGGTTATCTATAGACCAATTTTTTCAAGTTACCTATGGTAACTCTGGATGCAAATCTGGAAGATACAAGCATTGTGTGTTTCAGAGTTAAAATATTCTATTTTTTTCAACTTGGAATATATCCAATGAAAAGACCCTTTGTAAAAAGTCAGAAGGCACAAATGGAATATTAGTGAGTGTTGAACTTGAGTGCATACAAACTGAGCTACGTAATGCATGATATTTTTGTTTATATATATATGTATACACATATATGTATTATTTTTTTGATGTATATGGAAGCTGGCTATTTCTCTGACAGTCTTATATGGTAAAAAGGCAAAAATCTACCAAACATTTGATTTAAAATTGAATCTAAAAAGAAAACATGAGGGGCGCCTGGGTGGCTCAGTGGGTTAAAGCCTCTGCCTTCGGCTCGGGTCATGATCCCAGGGTCCTGGGATCGAGCCCCACATCGGGCTCTCTGCTCTGCGGGAAGCCTGTTTCCTCCTCTCTCTCTGCCTCTCTGCCTACTTGTGATCTCTGTCTGTCAAATAAATAAATAAATTATTAAAAAAAAAAACATGAATACTGTTAATGAAAAAAAATTATTTCTACACATTCATTCAAAGTTAACTTTTAAGGCATAATATACACAAATGTTAGATGTATGAACAGGGTAAGTCTACACATTTTTACTTTGGGTGCCATAGAAAATTAGCTTAAAAATATGAGATACCTACATGAAACTTCAGATAGCTAAGGAGCCTGTGACTAGAATAACTGAAAGCTCTGAGAAAATTTTCTTAAATAATAAGGAAATAGCTATAATCTCTTTTGACAAGTGCAGAAGATAGTTGTCTCCAGAAAAAAAAAAAATAATTGAAAGACTCAACACATCATCAGAAAGCAACCATCTTCTCAAATGCCTTATTGTTTCCTTCATAGCTGCCATAGTTTCAAGCTTCCGATTCAGACAGGAAAACACCACTGAAAGAGAAACTATTCCTTCCTGCATGTCTCTCTTGAATCAGTGAAGAAATAGTTACTAAAAGTTTCCCAGAAATCTTTCTTCCATGTTGCCTTGACAAAAACTGTACCACATGACCATGCCTCACTCAATAATTACCAATGGGCTAAAACCCCAAAATTGATTTTGACCCTATATGAATTAGATTGATAGAATTAGACTCAACTTTGGGAATAGGAAGGTAATGCCTTTTGAATATGGTACTTCCAAGTACGTGCTGCATGTATGTACAGTCTCACTGTAAGTAAATGCTAACGCTACTGAGTATTCCAAATATGTATCAGTAGACTTAAAGTGATTTTCTAGAAGAGAATATGCTTAAATTTACACTGTATTGAAATGAAAATATGTAAAATAGGATGGGGAGGAAAAAGTGAAGATAATAGAAGAATGTGAATTTATGTTGTATTTTTAATGGAAAAATGGTATCCTATTACCAACTGTGCTGTATAACCATATTTTACTATAAAATCAGTTACATTTTTAAAAAAGAATGCATTTTACTAGATAATTACAAAAATTGCCTATAAAATCCTTAAAGTAAATTATCTATCTATGTATCTATCTATACATCTATCACCTATTCATCTCTATCTTCAATGGAAAGAAAGAGAAATAATATCATTACCCCACTAGAATTGAAATAATACTAAAAATTAATATTTAAGTACATAGAATTTTTTAAAATAAACTTCTTTAAAAAATATTTTAAATTTATAGAAAACTTGAATAGATACAGATGTAGTGAAAAGAAGGGCCATCTGTACCCCAATGTTTATAGCAGCAATGGCCACGGTCGCCAAACTGTGGAAAGAAACAAGATGCCCTTCAACGGATGAATGGATAAGGAAGATGTGGTACATATACACGATGGAGTATTATGCCTCCATCAGAGAGGATGAATACCCAACTTTTGTATCAACATGGACGGGACTGGAAGAGATTATGCTAAGCGAAATAAGTCAAGCAGAGAGAGTCAAGTATCATATGGTTTCACTTATTGGTGGAGCATAACAAATGACATGGAGGACATTGGGAGATGGAGAGGAGAAGGAAGTTGAGGGAAATTGAAAGGGGAGGTGAACCATGAAAGACTATGGACTCTGAAAAAGAACCTGAGGGTTTTGAAGGGGGGTGGGTGGGAGGTTGGGGGAACAGGTGGTGGGTAATAGGGAGGGCACGTATTGCATGGAGCACTGGGTGTTGTGCAAAAACAATAAATACTGTTATGCTGAAAAAAATAAATAAATAAAAATTTAAAAAAAAGAAAAGGAAAACTTGAATAGATAGTACTGAGGCTTCTCAAATATATATATATATATATATATATATATATATCTCCTATTTCCCTAGTTACTAACATTTTACATTAGTATGATACATATGCTAAATTAATGAACATATTATTATTAACTAAATCCATACTTTACTCTCATTTACTTATTTATTTATTTATTTATTTTAATCTATTGCCCTTTTTCTGTTTCAGGATCCAATGCAGGATACTATTTTTCATTTAGTCATTTTGTCTTCTTAGGATCTTCTTTGTTGTGATAATTTCTTAGACTTTCCTTGTTTTTGATGACTGACAGTTCTGAGGAGTTCTAGTTAAGTATTTTGGTTTTGTTTTAAAAGGTTTTATTTATTTGAAAGACAGAGATCACAAGTAGGCAGAGAGGCAGGTAGGGAGGGGGGGAAGCAGGCTCCCTGCTGAGCAGAGAGCCCGACATTGGGGCTCGATCCCAGGACCCTGGAATCATGACCTGAGCCAAAGGCAGTGGCTTTAACCCACTGAGCCACCCAGGTGCCCCTGGTTAAGTATTTTGTAGAATATCCCTCAATTGAGATTCATCTAATTATGATTACACTGGAATATGGGTTTTGGTCTCATCACATCATATCAAGAGTACATACTGATGTGGAAAACAAAAGCAGAAGAAAAATCATTAAATTTCCTTATTACCTACAGCCCATTGACAAGTCCTTGAAACAGGCAGAGTGACATTTCCTTGGGACTCAGATGCCTTGATGTTGAAAGATTGCTTAGGGCAAAAGGCAATCCTAGCCAGACCCCTCATCCCCACTCTAGAATCCTATAAGCCTACTTTAACATATACAATTTTTTTTTGGAAACTTCAGTTATCTCTACTCCCAAGATATATGTTGGCAATCATCCCCCAAGCATATGGCCCACCGATATACATCTGAAGGGTCTCGTGACTAAGGTTTTATTAGATGGTAATAAATGACCCTTTCCCAACAAGAGCTAGCTCCCTCAAGGTCCCGAAAACCTTGCTTCTGAAATTGCTTCGAGATTTATGTTATCCCTAACCCCATCCCAACTTGAAAGTATGTAATGGGCCACTCCTCATGACCCCGGGCAGCTCTTTCTGCCACAGGTCCTGTCCCTGAGCTTTAATAAAATCACCTTTTCCACCTAAGATGTTTCAAGAATTCTTTCTTGGTCATCGGCTTCCAAAACTTACATCTTTCTTACATCACATCACTCAACATGCTTATCATTGTTGATGTTAACTTTGATCACTAGAGGCTGCTTTTAGGTAATCAACTTGAACAAAGGAAAGCTGAGTTAGTTAAAGGGTCCACAGTGACCTCAGGGTTGAATACAAGCAGGCCTATTAGGTGACTCACCTTAAAACATCTATAAGCCCTACATGAATAATGAGTAACTTATAACCAGACACAGGCCAAAAAGGAAATTTCCTTATGTTCCCATATCTCCCCACCTTTCTTTTTTCAACTACAATCCCCCCCCACTGCCTCCAGGCAGAAAGTTGCTCCCTAGCAGTTCGGCCTGCTGCTCCCTTATAGTATATTCAGTAAACGTCTTCTTTAAAAAATATATTATTATTATTATTATTATTATTCAGTAAATGTCTATCTCTTTTGTTCTGTGTTGGGTGAATTCTTTCACCACCTGTGCCTCTGGCCACCACACAATCAGGTCACCCCACGGTAGAGGTAGTGTTTGTCAGGTTTCTCCACTGTAAAATTAACCTTTTGTCTCCTTTTCCATACTATGATTTCTGGGAGGAAACTATGCATAACGACACTTAACGAATGGGCCATTATGCTCTATTTCCTTGAGGGAGAATTAAATACATAAATGATGTGAAGTTCTGCATGAGAGACTTGTATTTTCCCCATTATTTGTTTACTTAATAATTTATTTATATCAACAAATTCCTATGTTTTTTGAGTGTTTTAAAAAAGGCAGGAGAGGGGCGCCTGGGTGGCTCAGTGGGTTAGGCCACTGCCTTCAGCTCAGGTCATGGTCTCAGGGTCCTGGGATCGAGTCCCGCATCGGTCTCTCTGCTCAGCAGGGAGCCTGCTTCCCTCTCTCTCTCTCTCTGCCTGCCTCTCTGTCTACTTGTGGTCTCTCTCTGTCAAATAAATAAATAAAATCTTTAAAAAAAAGGCAGGAGAGTTAAGAAAGTTTTGGTTTACATCATTTTATTATTTTCCCCTCCCCAAAGTTCATTTTATTATTTTTACTAGGCTTACATGTCTTTTTAACAGTTACCAAAAGAAAGTGATTTTTACTGCACTTTGGACTTTTGCTACCATTAAATTATTCCTTATTCTAATAGGCACCGCATTATTGGCTTCCTTGTCCCTCTTTCCACCTCTCCTCTGGAAGAAAATCCTGGTTGCAAACAAGTTTTAGAAAACAGAATGACAAGCTATGCCTGGAAAATTCTATCAATTTAGAGCTTATTAATAAACAATGTCTTCTATGGATTCCAGCCATAAGAAAAGCATGCTTTATGTTTTTCAAGCACTAAAAATATCTCAGAGTTTAAGGGCTCACTGTTAGAAAAGTCAGGGAAATACCTATGCAGGGACCAGTGAAAAGGTAGTTGTGATCATAATGCCCATCATTTTTCTAATTCTACCTGCACACCTTTTTTTTAAAAAAAGCCCAGTGGATATCAGGTCAGAACTAAAAATTTCAGTAGTTCTCATTTACCTAAATTGTTTTAAATCTAGTATTCTCACATATCTATCATTTGGAAAAGAACAAGAAATTGTTTGCTGAGAATAATCTTGAGGTTTTCTGAATAATCCCTTGACTCCCATCCATACACAGGTGTTCACCTTACTTGACTGTAACCATCAAGTGGACCCCTTATTTTCAGTATATCATAGCTTATAACTCTGCCCTTAATAAACTACATAGACTTTTTTCTACTCCCACTACTTGCTATAGTGTTTAGTGTAACACAGGCTACCACTCAATACTCAAGGAAATTTTGGTTGTGAGGAAAAAAAAAAAGGAACAACTCATAGTTACACAAGTTATCCAAACTTCTACTGTAAGTAACATAATTGGTCAACTACTGAATCAAACATACCACACATATGCTCATTTGGCCATTACAGAATTTAATATTTTAGGATATTTTTAGGTGAAACATATTCTTCTGAGTTTAGCATCAGTAACAACAATCGCTCTCTCTAAGAGAGAGGGAGAGAGAGAGTGGAGGTGGGGATGGGTGGAGGGGCAGAGACACACAGAGAATCTTAAGCAGGCTCCACCCACCATGCAGACCCCAACCTCATGACCCTGAGATCATGACCTGAGCCAAAATCAAGAATCTGGCACTTAACTGACTGAGCCATCCAGGTGCCCCAATACTAATCTCTTTAAATTAAAGTTACCTTCAATCCAACTGAGTTTTATCCCTGGATTTTAATATCTTACTGTTTGATGTAGGAAATCATTAGTAATCTGTGTCTGGGCAGTATCATTTGAATCTGAATCAGCCAACAGAAGAAACAGTCTTATAGTTCATTACTATATCCACTTTTGGCATATTAGTGAAGATGTCTGAAGTACATAATTCAGAGTTTTATAAATATTCAAATATTCAAAAATATTCTTCTCAGATTTCACTAATAGAAACCTATGTATATTGAGGAAAATTCTTGTTTTTATTTATAACTGATTATGCTTCTTTCTCTACCTTGGTGCCTGAGAAGCTAAAACAAATTGGTATGTAATTTCTATGAATACAAACAGAATCTTAAGACTCTTATGGTGTAAATCATGCCAGGGGTGTTGTTGATTTGCATGTGAATGCCTCTTTCAGGTCTTTTTTCTTTGAATTTCGAAGTCTTATACATATATCACAGATTCTGAGGCACGAGATTAAGACCAAATCAGTCCTGTGGCTTCTGTAAATGACTTTTTAGATTTGCTCTTCCTTTATTTTTCTACTTCAATTGGTAAAACAGGGGAGATTGAAAAGGCAAGTATAAGAAAATATACCTTCTCACTGGACAGATGTTACAGTAACATTATGGGAAAGAATGTTCTAATAGAACTAGGTTGAATTGAAGTTATCTATAAAGTTGCTTCATCTTGGGATGCTTAAAGATTTTATGCACTAACTTGGCTGGCTGTGACGTGGAAATAAAGGCCACAGTTTTGCTATGTTATCATCTAGCAATCTGTCCAGATCAAGAGTTCTAGCATTCTACCTGTGCAGGAGGCCATATTCCCGACTTCCTCCGTTCTGCCAGGCTTCTGAGTTGCCAGATGTTTTTATGTTTGTTTGTTTAACAGATAATTTTCTTTGGAGCAGTATCCTGGCTTTCAAAATAAGCTTAATACGTTATCTTATTTCTTTTCTGCCATCATTTAGGTCATTTTCAGAGATTAACCACTTTCATTTTCTGACTATAAGCATTCATATTTTTCTTGAAATCCTCACATCTAACAGCACCTAATCATAATAAGTATTTCTTAGCCTCAAAATAGTTACAAAGTGTTATTGGAGGAATATACAGTTAACTCTTTAATACATGTCAAAAAACTACCCTATACATTATTGATGACTTATTTCCCTCTCTGAATGTATTTTACTTTGGAGCCGTTTTGAGCTAGTTTGTGACTTGGCAAATTTAAATAAAATACATATGAAAAATGAGGTTTGTTCTTGAGGTCCTAAATATATTTTCTTTGACTTAACTTGATAAGTAAAATAATAATTTGTCAAAAAACTTTAAAATGTCCTATTAAAATGCCCACCTATCAGAAAGTAGACTATATGTTCCAGACATTATTAATGACATATATTTTCAAAGTATTGTTTACATTTTGACATGAATGAATCAGAAATGAACATGATATATGTTAAAGTGATTTTTATAATTCTTCTCGTAAGACTGAACTTCCATTACTAGTCTAGATTTTTTATAGATATTTTATTCTGCAGTACCCCACTCCCCACGCCCCACCACACACACACACACACACACACACACACACACATACACACACACACACACTCCTAAACAACATCTCCAGAGAAGAAGAAAAGACCTGACGGGAACAGGCATCAGACTCGCACGAATGTCATTTAGTGGAATATTTTCTCTGGCAAAGGAGTACAAGAGGACTATAACAGGGCTATAATGTGTCTAAGAAAGCTCAAGCACACAATCTAAAGGAGTCAAGAGATCAAGGTATTCCCTTCCGATGTGTCTTCAGCATACCATTCACTTCTGGCTGAAATGTTTTCCCTGTTGGGTAGCCCTTAGCATCCTTTATAGGAGATAGACAAAGCATTTAAAAACAAAATTCTTAGAGTTCTCTTTATGAATTTCAAGTCTCTAACATGAAGGGGAAGTCTCGCCTGAATGAAGGTGGTAAACAGACAAAATGATGATTTCTGGAAGTCTTCAAAGGGGGCAGTGACTGGAGTTGTTTTATTTGTTTGTTTTTGCTTATTTATTGTTTTTAGTTGTTTTTTCCCCACACATACTTCTGCAGAAAGAATCCCCACTATCAAATTTCAAATGCAAAGTATTGAGAAATAATCAAAGCACAACTAAAGTATATTTTTAAAGATATGTATTGTTCAGAAACATATGTGGGGTTGTTGATGCATTGTTCCCAACTGCATGATAAAGCTGAATGTTATGAGAAGTAACACAGATGTGTGTAAAACATCCTGAAAATGTTAAATGTTAAACATGTAGCGTTTCTTATCATTCTTCTTATTTACATAATAATAACAAAACAAAATTAGACTTACATTTGTAAAGTTATGAAACTGTTAATATCCCAGCCTGAGGATGATCAGTGGTATAGTGCTAGGATCAGTCACAATTCTCCATTTGTAGCATCTACATACTTTTTCCAGTTTATTCATGATTTTGTGGAAAAGGAAATTAATTGTAAGAAAAAATTATATTTGATGGCAGTTGGCAGTAGGAAAATTGAACTAGTAAAATGGAAAGCAATAAATAAATAATAACATAAATACATATAGGCAGCATTCCCTCTCTTGTTAATCAGACGGAACATTGAATACCTTCAGATCTAGCAGAAGAGACAGTGGAATGCCTTTGGGAAAACCGGACCATGCTCCCATGTCCATGGAATTTTGTTGCCCTCTATAGCAAGGTATTTTCATTTTTGTAACTGACAGTAAGAGGTGACTACTTGCTCATCTCATCTTGTTACTGTGTGGAATGAGATAAGATATGCTAAATAATGAAGGCAATACGTGATAAAAATAATTAAAATATATAAGGCAGTAAAATTGGACAGGTGGTTTAAAAAATCACTAAAAATGTATACAAAATTATATATAGATGAGAGTTCATACTGTAATACTGTAATACTAACACATATAACACATATAATAAATCAGATTTAAAATTAATAACAGTTGACAAAGTGATGATTCAATCCCCAGTTTCATCTCCAGTTTCATTTTTTATATGGATTCTGCAAAGGATTTGATGGAACTTATAAAAACACCCATTACAAATAATCATCATAATTGAGTGCTTATAACATTCTAAGCAACATGCTAAACCCACATAATTTTATTAGCTCATTTACTTAGACATTATTATTTTCCTTTCTTAGAGTTGAGTAATATTAAGACTCTATAAAGCTAAGTAAGTTGACCAAGACCTCTAAGTAAAACTGGGGGAGCATAAAGGATATAATTAAAATACTTGAGAAGTAAGAAGTATGTACATGCCAATTAGAATAAATGCCCAACAATCTGAACGAATACTGGGCTGAATCATCTCAGGGAGTTTTGGTTAAATATTAGTTCTGGTGAAGGCCAAAGAAAAACCCACAGGTCTTTGATGTTGAATTCTACATACTACCCAGCAAGTACAACAGGATCAAGTGTGCAGATATTTTGGGATTAGAGTGAAGGTGAAGTGACCCTGAGAAAATATAGTCAAATAGGAGATTAATGCAAAAAATACACAGCATGGTGACACAGGAGTCAGTACCTTCTTTCCTAGGATCCAAAGCAAAATGTAGGACAAAAAGGACATGTAAATAGTTTCCCTCTACAATTCCTAGTACCCAAAGGAAAATGTCAACAATTATAAGATTGTGAGTAACATAAAATAAAATCCAAGCAGATTTTTTAAGAAAGCAAAGTTGATTATAAGATGAGATCTGGGAGATTTTCCTTACTTGGGAACCCAGAAAGTAAATGTGAATTACAGGGCAGAAGAGACATAATCTCTCCACTACCGCTAGTAAATATTAAGTTTCACATACCAATTTCTTTTTCAATCTGTCTATGAAATTCCATAGCATGAAGCCAAGATGCAGTTCAGTAACCACAACAAAATGTTATAAAATATTCAGAAAATGTACATAATGTTTATTATCTATTTTGATACAATAATTTCTCCAAATTAGCTTATATTATTCATCTCTCTCTCTCACACACACACACACACACACACACACACACACACACAGCAAATAAAGGTTCTTGGGATAACGAAAAGGCAGAAATAGGATGGCAATATATAACTGATTTATTTTTATTATTTTTACTTTTTTTCTTCCTGAATGTATGGATTATGTCAGCATCCTATGGAAATTACTAAATCAATATTTTAAATGGATAAAATAATAATAGATAAAGCCAGTCTTTAAAGGCTCAATTTCTTAAATTGAGAACAGAAATTTTCCAACTAGTAAAAGTTCTAACTTTAATATTCTGTTAATGTGCTTGCATAATTCATGCCACTTGAATTAAACCAGTAATAAAAATGAAATAATAATTTACATTTAATTACAATAAAAAATTCTGAGGGGAGTTTAGAATATTCAGTCCCGGCTGACTATATTGATGTATACTTTTTTTAATATTAAAGCAGAACATTAAACATCTCGGCTCCTGTGTGTGTGTGTGTGTGTGTGTGTGTGTGTGTATTTATTTTGTTCAAATGTTTGGCAGTAAGCAGAAGCTATCTTAACATTTGTTAGCATGTACTAAGATTTTAATTAACTTCAGTGGCACATAAACCTTTATTTTTTTAATAAGGAAGTTAACTCTTCAGTATGATTAAAGGTTTGCCATTTGGCACTTTAATTTTCTACCTCTCTTCTTAATACCACTGCTAGATGGACAGCTTCCTTTATTTAAACTGTGTCCTTATCAGTTCTCTACAGGACCTGACACTTTGCTAGTAACCCTGCAATCCCATCTCCCATATTTGTTAGAACTCTATTTCCTTACGCATCAATGAACACAGTACATTTTCAAGTATGTCTGGATAGTAGGGACTATATAAAAGATAAACCAGAAGGAAATTTCAATCAACCTGAAAGAACGCTAAAATATAATGAACTCCACAGCATCCTTTTCAAATATATTAAATTTCCTCTTTTATTTTCACAATATGATCATCAGTTTTTGGCCAGAATGCAAATACTTAAATATGTACATACATTATATATGTAAAATACATATGTGTGTGTGCGGTGTGCATATGTATAACTACATATATGTATTCATTTAAATACACACACACAACCAATGTAATGGCCTTCAAAATTTGCTTTATACCAGTCTGTAATGAAGAAATATTAGACTGTGTTTATCAAATGTATGGTTATATGAAAAGAAGACAACAAAATTAGTTATTTTATACCCTAAACTTGAAAGTCCCATAAAGACAGAAAATATGTGTAATTAAGTATATTGTTTTCCAAAGACCATCGGGCACAGCACATAGTAGGCATCTAGTAACACCTGAAAGGTATTCGGTGCATTTACAGGACAAGGACTATTAGGCATTAATGTGCTTAAGTTGATAGGTACCATTGCCTTGTGCAGGGAACTAGCAGTAACACTGGGAAGAAGCATGATCCAAACCTGCAGTAAGCCACTATACAGTAATGTGGTTGTCGATTTAAGCTACCGAACTATTTTGGTCCCAAGCTGCACCAAGGAACTCCAGCATAATATAACTTTACAAAAGGACATTGATTCAGTAGAGAAAATGCCATTAAATGTGTGTTCTGATGTTTCATTCTAGTAAAAGATTTGGTGTCTTACTATTGATCTTTGTCAGGTTACTTTATTTCATTGATGGCCTGCCTGAAGAACTTCAGAGGTTCTTAGAGCTGGAAAAAAATCTGTCCCCTCACATTAATTCAAAAGAGACCAACAAAGTTCTGATTTGTCTTGGATGATTTTTCAATGCTTATTGGAAACGTCAAATATGCAATTCTTACAAAAAACAGTTTTGGTGCCTCTGCTTTGCATCACATACTTAGCCATGAGAAAAATGTTCATCTACAAAATTTATAATGTAAGAGATAGAATTTCTATAGTTCTATACATCTCTAACTTTCTAAGTAATATGAAAGTAGAATGATGATAAACTATAAACATATATATGTATATTAAATTTTCTTCTTTGATTCTATGCTTTTAAGTATGTTCTGTAGAATTACTCGAGAACAGCCTTGACTTCATGATTCAAATCACAGGCTTTATTACAGATTCAACAATTACAATCTCAGGTTTCTTTTCTAGATGAGTAAAATTACAGAACAGAGGCTGCTTTACATGTAGGAAAATACTCAAAAAGCTGTTTTTAAGTATTTGACACTATACTAACTGAGAAAGTCATAAAGTGGAAAGTGGTACACAGATCTTACTGCTTTTGAAAACAGAAGGAAAGAGATTTTTAACTATGCCCTGTTCTAATAATTTCATTCATTATCAAATTTGTTTAAAGGTTTATGTTATATTAACCTGTATCCATCCAGTCTTAATTTGTATTTTATCTTCTAGTCCCTAGTGTGACTCTTTTCATGCAGTGTGTTTAAATATTGTTAGCTGAATTATGGTTTCATTTTGAAAAACTGATACACAGTGTTGTAATTATGTATCTTTTGGATTATAACTAAGAGTTCAAACTTTAAATGTAAGTTACCAATTATAAAAGGAGATGATTTTATGACATACATTATTGATTTTGCCCTTTTTGCTCTCTATGAATAGTTAAGATCATACTCAGATTTCTTGGTTAAAAACCATTAAAAATCCCAATGGAAAGTTTTAAAAAGAAATTTTGAAACCATTTAAACAGCTAACTACAAACTTAGGAAACTGATATGAACCTCATATTAGATATACAATTATTTCTAACATTAGTGTAAATTTTCATTTCCTTTCCATTCCTGAACTATGACAATGTGTGAAAAAAATGACCTAAAGAAGCTAATTTTGATACTGTAATAATTAGACATCATTTTTATTGCTGTATATTAATCCTTTATGCTACTAGAACTGTTTAATTTTGTCAACATAAAAACCTTACTGGTTTTCTTTATCCTATCTTACATATTGCTAGTATGAACTTTTTTATTGTTACATGTTTCCTTTAAAAATATTAATATTACCCTTGAGCTATTACCATCACCGCAGTCACCTCCTGTGTACCCAGGTCCCTCTTCCTAGTTGCCAGAAAAATAAATCTGTAACTACTTGCCTTCATTCTTATTGAAGCTCTATCAGACCCCTGGTCCCACTTCATTCAAATTTGCTAGAGTAGGAGAAAAGAGAGGTAGATAGGGAGGATGTCTCCCATGACTTACCATGTGCAAATTTTACTATCTAAAATTCTTTAAGGCATAATTCCTCATTTTTCAAATCAAAGATTATTAAACCTTATAATCACTGAAGCTTATCTTAGTCAAAAATTTATTGCAAGCTTCTTTACGCTTTCATTTTTCCCCTTAATTTCTAAGTTAATGAATAAATTAGCTACATATGGTTCTTTCAAACCTTCCAGACTTTCCAGATCTCATGGAAATTTTAACCTGTCTAAATCATTTTAACGCAATCTTATGGATCTCTACTGAATACTTTACTTCTATAGCTAATAGTTAACTATAAATGCTTTATAGAGTTGATCCTCCTTAATTTCTCCAAAGCCTCTCAAACCTCAAAATTTAAGAAAATATTATCAAATAGCTGACCTATTGTCTTTACTGCTCATTCATTTTTTCCTTCTTCTGTGATGCATTTTTTTTTAACCTACTACCAAGAAAAGTCTCAGAGACTAGCTAGCACACTACCTAAATGGACACGTATACAGATTCATCCTATTATTCCCTTTCTGTCATTGCTCACTACATCTCTTCTATTGTTGTATTTTGTTTAAAAAAAAATACCTACCAAAAGATAAGGTATTTTATCTTATGCCCCAAATTCTCCCAATACTAGCCTGTAAATTATTTGCTCATCTAATATATCTATAAACCATCAATCAGAAATTTATCAGCCACCAGGGAACTATGGATATTGCATCAAAGACCAAAGTAGCAGTGGCAACTGAAAAGCTACTTTATATCCTTTCTGCCTTCCATAAAGCTGAGCAAATCTGGGTCATTATATTCAGCAGGGAGCTTTGAAACACCTTCCAACTTTGTGCTGCATGATGATGAGTGTCTTTTGACCTAGTTTTGAATAAGAGAAATGCAAGGTTGCCAGGCCATGGAGACTGTAAGGGTTGGATTTATTCCTAGAAAGATCCCTAAAATGTAAGCTTCATGATTTTTCCCTTCCAAGGAAACAGTGTGGTTATGTTAATTCTCTTGGTTGGGAGGCCAGAGATCCTTTATTTTACTATTTCAGGTTGTATGCAGATTGAAATTGACTAAGATGGTTTTAGTGGCCTTCAGATTGACTAAGCTATAAAGAGGCTACTTCCCGAACTTCAGATCTTTGGTCTCCCTTTTCTCACAGTATTTACTTCAGAAAACTTGTACTTGTTAAGTTATTTCTCAACCCTCTGAGATGTGAGTAATTTTTAAAGCCTTTTTGCCAGTTTTACAACCCAGGAATCTTGTTCTTAAGGCTCCAGAAGCACTCTCTTTGAAATGTCAGCTTCAAGGATGACTATCTTTCAGTTTTTGTGGGAAATAGACATATAATTTGACTGAATGTCTTTCTCTGAGTTGTAAAACTACATTATGTCCCAACGATAGGAAAATGTTTACTTTTCCTTTAGGTAAAGCCAAACGGTAAACACAGAGGGTCTGTGTTCTCTCATCCTAACACTTAAAAATCTCTCCCTCCCTTTGTTTCAGCAGAATTAAAGACTGAACTTTGTTTTTCTCTCCTATTGCAACAGCCTGGAATACATAATTGTCTACTTGCTTACCTTCGTCCAGTGCAATATTTGCTTGGACAAAATATAGTTTAAAAATAATTGAAGTCGGGTGGCTGAGTAGCTCAGTCAGTTAAGTGCCTGACTCTTGATTTTGGTTTAGGTCATGACCTCAAGGTTGTGAGATCCAGCTCTGTAGGAAGTTCTCTCTCCCTCTCCCCCTGCCCTTCCACCCTGCATGGGAACTCACTCTTGTGCATGCATGTGCGCTCTCTCTCTCTCTCTCTCTCTTTCAAATAAATAAATAAATCTATTTAAAAATGAAAATAAATAAAAATAACTGAGGCTGGGAAATGTGTATGTCTGTCTATCACATTGCTACTTTGAGATAAAGCACCCAGAGCATGACCATTTTTCTTTTCAAAGACTCTTCATCTACTGATTAAGTGTTATATTACCAAACTCCCCTCTATGAAAAGCCAAACCCTCCTTCAGGAAGACAGATTCCCACTAGTCCCACAGCATTGTGGTCCTAGTAGCTGATCTTCGCAATGCCACCTCTTGTTTCCTCGTAACCAAATATGCTACAAAAACACAGCTCCTTAAACTAGTGTCCTGCTGCTTTGATCATCAAGCTCTAGCCTACCTTTTTTCTTGTTTCATAACATGATTGAGAGTTCACGCAAAATAAGCCACATGCCATTTCAAATTATATATATGTGTGTGTATATATATATATATATATATATATATATATGACTTCAATTCATACTATCTACCTTGGCTTCTATCACAAGACTTTATTATAATGTCTCCCCTTACCACAATAATCTTGAAAATTATTAAAGTTTTTTAAATTAATATGAGCTCTGATAATGCTTCGAACAGCAGGTTTTATGCCTTCTAACTCTTAAGGTGTCACATTATATCAATATTTATTCCCTCATCTAATTCTTCCCCACTCAGACCATGAGCCTCTAGAAGGTGAAGACATCTTATTCATTAGTTTATTCTCTAGAGATACAGCTGATACTTGCACACTGAGAAACGTTCAACAAATGTTTGCTAAATTAGTAAACTTATTTGAATGCACTAAATATAACATAATGCAAAGGCCATTCGAAAATGTCCACATAGTAGATAAGGAAGAAAAAAACCTCAAAATGTAGTCATTTCCATAACTCTAAGTATCTTCATTGCCCTTTTCAGCTAAGTTTGTCAAGTCCACATTAAATGTTCTGTGAAGATTTTAATATTAAAATAATAAATTTTAAGGAGAAAAGAGTAATTTCAACCCATACTTTCCAAAAAGAAAGAAAATGATAATATATTTCCCTTCCTGATGCTCTCACGATGGACATTAAAAAATTCTTATTTAATAATTAATAACCTCTTTGCTCCACTCCCAAGCTCACTCTATTGATTATTTATTTTTATAAGTTTATTAAGACCTTTGTAGATGGGAATAGGGTATATGTATACCTATATACATCTGTGAATCCATGACAAATGAAAAGGTAGTCTGATTTTTCCCTGATAACCTTTTAACTGAAAAAGAGAAAGATACAAACTAAGCACATTTTAACCTTTAAATTCTCAAATATTAAGATTCACAAGACATCAACATGAAGCTATAATTCTTTTACTGTACCTGTATATGCAAACTGCACAAGGTCCCAGAGGGCATTGGGGTCTATGCCTTCCATCTTGATCTCCTCTTGCTTGGCTTCACAAACATCACTTGTAAACATGGCAGCAAAATAGTCAGAGACTGAGCTCAGAACAAGCCTGAAAGAGTCATAGGGTCCAGTTTAGGTCATGAATGTAAAGTAGCAGATGCTAAGTGTCAATAAGAATGTAGTACAGGAGCACCTGGGTGGTTCAGTCAGTTAAGCATCTGACTTTTGGTTTCAGCTCAGGTCATGATCTTAGGGTCATGAGATGGAGCCCTGTGTCAGGCTCCACACTCAGTGTACAGTCTTCTTAAGACTCTCTCTGCCCTCCCACTCTACTCACTCTTTCTCTCTAAAATAAATAAATAAATCTTTTAAAAAATGCAGTACAGAAGTACTCTACCTACCTACCATCTATGTATCTCTGTAGCTATCTATCATCTATCAATCTATTTATTGCCTTATAGATTATACTTTTCAAAACTGAGTTAGGAAATTTTGTACCACCTTTGGTCACAGAACATTCTCCTATCATTTTAAATACACATCCCTCCCACATTTAGTTTTCTTCTAACATTTTAAATACACATTCTTTCTGTCATATTTAGTTCTTCCATCCTTTTGGATGAGAATCCAATTATTTCTGTCTATATATTCACTTTTTAACCACACTATCTACTAAAGACTCTGATTATTCCCCACTGAATTAATGGTGCTTCTATATTGAGAATTTGAGTCCTGAATGTAAACTTATCTGTCTCTGAGATTCCTATTGTTTTTGCTTATTTGCCTACTCTGTGACAATATAATATTCTTTTTAATGCTATGAGTCTAAATATGTCTTTATAACCGTATGAGACAAGTCCTCCATCTTATTTTTATCTATTAATGAAGTTTTATTCCTCATATAAAGCTTTAAGTTTGAGTTCTTTGAATAAGTTAAATGGAATTTTAATTAAAAATGTACAGAATTTCTGATTTTGGTGATCTTGGTATATTTATAATATAAAGTCATCCAGCACAAAAGTATAAAATATCTCCATGTATTCATGATATCCTGTCTGCTTTCTATTCAAATTTTAAAGTTTTCCCTAAAATTGCCTTATATATTCTTGGTTGATTTTTTTCATACTTTAAAGTGTTGTTGACATTATGTATAGTAACTTTTTAAAAAAATTCTTCTTGTGTTGGTTTTTGTTGGTTTAAAATTCATTAGTTGAATCTGTCATAAATATATCTGTTATCTGGAACATTTACTGAATTATCTTACTAGTTCTTTTGGCTCTGCTATTTTCCTTTTTGGGTAGAAGATTATATCACCTACAAATAATCCCATTTTACATTATTCTTGTTTGTTTTCTATAACTCTTTTTCTTTTGATTTTCTTAAAACTTCATCCAGGACCTCTAGTATTCCAATGGTGTGTTGAACAGTCACTGTGCCAGGGGAGAAAATTTCTGTTTTTTCTCTATCTTCAAAGGAACATATCTAAAGATTCTCCTTTTGGTAAGATACTTGCTGAGTGTATTGCTATGCACATTTACCATGTCAGAAAGTCCCCTTTAGTTTCTAGCTTTATTAACCACTGTTATAATATGTGGGTGTTAACATTCACAAAAGGCCTTTTATCTCAATCAAAATTATCTTTAGGATTTTCTATTTATAGTCACAAGAGAGATAAATCTATGATTTTCTTTTGTAGTAATTTCTTATCAGACTTTTGCCTTAATATTACATAACCTCATAAAATGAGGTGGCAACTTCAACTCTTTTTAATTTTGTATAATGATTTATAGAAGAAAGCAATTAATTTTTGCCTTAAGATGTTCCATAACTTACCTGAAAAAAAATCTTGATTTGACTATTTTGAGAAAAGGTGACATGATCTCCTTTTAATTACTTAATAAACTATAAGGATTATTTTTTGTGCTCTATGTCTTCATTATCCACTCTTACATTTCACATTTTTAAAGATTTACACATTTTATCTTGGTTCTAAAATTTATTGATGTATAGTAATGTATATAACATTACATGTGGCTTTAATTCTACATATATATTCTCTTTTCATTTAGGTGAATCTTTTTATTGTCTTTTTTAAAAAAATCTCACTCATTAACATTTTAACTATATCCTTTTTGCATATTGATGAAAGTTTTTTTTTTAAAGTAGTTGTTCTTGAGTAGGGATCCAAATTATTTTTTTTTCTGTAAAAGGGTAGATATTGCACATTTTAGGCATTGAGAGTCATATATATAGTCCATCACACAGTTCTTTTTCAAAAAAAAAATTCAGTTGATTAAAAATAGAAAAATAACTTTTAGCTCATGATATATGCAAAATAAGCTGCACACCAGATTTCACCTCTGCACAGAAGTTTGCTGACTTTGTCCAGAGATTATAATATTGATCTTTAACTAATAGCAGTATCATCAAATAAAATTATACCACCATGAATATTATAAGAACCTTACAACAGCATAATTCTGTTTACCCAACCAAGAATTTCTTAAAAGAAGATCATATATTTGAAAGTAAAAATTTATTTTATATTTATCCACTTCTTCACCTTTTCTGGGGCTCTATTCATTTCTGAAGAAGTATACTTCTATCTAGTATCAATAACCTTAAACTGGAAGAAATTTCTTTAGTATTGTAATGCAGGTGTGATAACAATAAATTCTCCCAATTTTCATTTATCTATAAAGGTCTTTATTTAGCTGCATTGGAAATATCTTGAAAAGTTATTTTCACTTGATATAGAATTCTAGCTTTTGGGACTAGGTAAATAACAATCTATTATGAACTAGGCTCCAATGTTTCTAATAGAAAATCAGCTGTTTTCGTATAATTGTTTTCTTGATTTACTATGTCCTTTATATCTAATTGTTGTTACTTTTTTTCCTCTTTATCTTAAGATTTTAACAATTTGATATGCCTAGGTGTGGTTACTTCATATTTACCCTGATTATGGTTTTCTAAGCTTCCTAGAGCCGTGGATGGACATTTTTTGATCAAATTCCAAATTTAGAATTCATATTCTCTTTCTAGGACTCAATTACATATATGTTTCAGTAACTGACAGTGCCTCATAGGTTGTTCAGTCTTAGTTCATCTTCTCTCAATTTTTCTTCTACTCTGTGTTTTACTGTAGATGAATTTTAGTGACTTGAATTTTTCCAAGTCTTTCTTAATATTCCCACTGCTTTATTCATTATATTCATCTTTTCCTGTAGATATTTTAAATTACTTTTTATAGTTGCTTTAGCACTTTACTGATAATTTTAACACCTGGATCATCTCTGGGTTGGTTTCCACTTACAGATTCTACTCTTGACAACAAATTACATTCTTCTGTTTTTCCCACTATATTGCAATTTTCAGTTGTATCATGGTCATTTAAAAAAAAAAAAGTTGAGGCTAAGAAGGGAATGTCATTCTCCTCTTATTTAAATTTCTTCTCTTGTTTATGCCACAGGTTTCTGATAGCTTTAAAGAAAGGTATAAATATTTCATTTTTTGATGATTTGTTGTCATTTTAAGGGGAGTGAAGATTTTTCATACACTTTTTCCTAAATGGAGGGGTGCCTAGGTGGCTCAGTGTTGGGTGTCCAACGCGAATTCAGCTCAGGTTCTGATTTTGGGTCATGGGATCAGTCATACACCAGGCTGCATGCTCAGTGCTGAGTCTGCAACTCTGTCTCCGTCTCCCTTCCACCCACCCCATGCGTGCACTTTCACTCACTCTAAAATGAATAAATAAATAAATAAATCTATCTTTAAAATCCTAAGTGGAAATATAAATTTCAAAAACATTGAGTAAAAGTTTTGACAATATATTTTGATTCCAAAAAATAACTGTAAAAAAAATGCATTGTGGTTAAGAGGTATGTTTTTTATAGTTGTTTAAATTAGAAATTCTGAAACTTCTTTCTGCATAGAATGGATTAAATTAGTACATTCTTCAAGACAATCAGAGAAAGGTTACTCATTGATGGAAAATGGTGTTACAAATATGTAAATGGAGACTAAAATAAGTCCTATGACTCTGGACTGAAATCAGACATATCAGTGTAAAATTACAGTTCTAAATTAAAAAAATAGATTTGGCTTGGGTCGTGATCTCAGGGTCCTGGGATCAAGCCCCACATTGGGCTCTCTGCTCGGCGGGGAGCCTGCTTCCCTCTCTCTCTCTGCCTGCTTGTGATCTCTCTCTTGTCAAATAAATAAATAAAATCTTTAAAAAAAGTTTGGGGGGGCGCCTGGGTGGCTTAGTGGGTTAAAGCCTCTGCCTTCCGCTCGGGTCGTGATCTCAGGGTACTGGGATGGAGCCTTGCATCGGGCTCTCTGCTCAGCAGGGAGCCTGCTTCCCTATTTCTTTGCCTGCCTCTCTGCCTGCTTGTGATCTCTCTCTCTGTCAAATAAATAAAGAAAATCTTAAAAAGAAAATAAAAAAATAGAAATACTGTTGTTGCATGTGTATGTACATTAAGGGATCCTTGGGAAAAAAACAGACTACAGGACTAAAATACGGAAAGCACAAGATGAGCCTAGAACATCTTCTGTTCCTGAAAGCGAGGAAATGTTACAAAGTGATGGTGGATATGTCAAAAGAACCAAATGTGATGTTTACATCTGTAAGCTAAACAACAGTAAACTGTGGATCCACTTTGTTGTTGTTTTAAGATTGAATTTTACTTATTTTAGACAGCAAAAGAGAGTGTGTGGGGTGAGGGGAAAGGAGAAGGAAACAGTGTCTCAAGCAGACTCCACACTGAGTGCAGAGCCTGATTTAGGGTGTGATCTCACAACCCTGAGATCAGGACCTGAGCTGAACCAAGAGTCAGATGCCTAGCCAACTATATCACCCACGTGCCACAGATGCACTTCTTTCTAAGAACATTGTAAGGGAAAAGAGAAGAATAAAGGTCAACACAGGGCATTATTATCTAAAAGCTTTCATAGTTTTCAAATCTGGAGGTATTCTTTTTCAATTACTTATTTTGTAATAATCTTATTTCTATATTGGTAATCTATAGATTTCTACCTATATAGATTTCTATATAGGTAATCTTATTCTATATAGGTAATCTTATTTCTATATAGGTGAAGGGCATAGCAAAAGTTAACTTCAACAAAGAGAAACATTCTTTCTCTAAAAAAAAAAAAAGAAACACTCCTTCTTTTAACTGAAAAAAAAAATCCTTCAATATACACTTTATTCATGTAAAGAATACTTTATGGGATCCATGATTTTAGCTACCCTATTAATATTAATGCCTAGAGTGGAAACATGTTGAAATACTTAAAGTTAGCAATTGGTTACACATTTAATTGAGCCATTAGTAACTAAACCTGTTATATATTTATATTCTCAAAATCTGACAAAATTATGCAGACACAGGTGTCTTCAAATATTTACTACATACCAATTAGATAGATCAGTGTCAAATCAGTTTTATCAAAAGAACTAAATATGAAATTATATGCTATGAAAATAAGCTGTCATAAACCAGAGAGATATATATTATTCCTAGAGCACAACAAGTATATTGATATAAAGTTAACCAGTTTAATCTCACATACAGGAAGGCTTTATTCATAACAGGGACACATCCATATAGAGGAAAATATGTGACCTGTAGAATTAAATCTTAATTACATGAAATTTTCTCAATCAAGTATAACATACAAAACATGTTATATTCTTTCATTCACTAACAGAAGTGCAAATAAGTTTATACTGCATTTAGATTAAGTGACACATAAAATGGGAATTAGATTTTGGAGGAGGGATTTAATGCATAACAGAAAGTAGTATCTTTTTATGTATGTATATAAATTCTATTAATGCAAGGAAAGCAAGAGCCAAAAATGCATAAATATGTGAATGCATGCAGTCATTCTGGAAAATCTCTCCTTGAGGTCATCACAAATTTATTTCCTGTCAAATCTGTTCAACTTTTCTAGCTGTACTCCAATTTATTGGCAGTGTTTGACATTGTTGACCTCCTCCTCTTCTTTAAATCCCCTTTTTAGCTAAGGTAGTACAGACTTTCTTATCTCAGCTTACCTCTGATTCATTGACTTCTCTCTCTACTCTTATTTCTTGACTCTTTCATTACCCTAGGTTTTTTCTCAGACCTCTAAATTTTTGCTTTAACCCTCACTGTTTCAGAATCATCCTGGAGCACAGTCTTAATTGTTACCATTATGGTGGTTTTAGATCTTGCCATGTATCTTGAACGCCTGTAGAAACTTCTCACCAGATAGACCAGTAGTATTTCAGGATGCTCTAAACTAAACTCTGAGTCTTCCCTGTGAGATTCTTTTTTCATTTTAACCTCTCTGTTACTAATTGGTGCACGACCAACATACTGAACTTTTAGAGTAGATATTAAGAAGTCACTATGTCACTATGTCACTGTGACTATGTCACAGATATTAAGAAGTCACTATTCTCTTTCATTGTCTATATCAAATATGACACAAAATCCACCTTTCCTTTTGTACTGGAATTTGTGGTTACCCTGGTCAGACCACCTTTATGAGGCACAACTAGGTCCCTAGTGCTAGTGATATCATCTAACTGGTCCCATTTATCCCTTTTCTAGAATCACACTTGGTCCAATAGGAGCTGCCTCCCTGGGAGTTTATGTGTTCTGCTCCTCTTAGCTCATCTCCGACCTCCACAACCTCCCCCTACTGTCACCTGTGAGTGGGCCCAATGGCAATGGATAATAAATGCAGACTGCACTCACAGGTGACAGTAGGTAGTAGTACTACCTCTTACTAACTTGGGTGAATGTCTTAATTTTTCTATTTCTCCATTTTTTACTCTGTAAGAAAAAGGTGGGGAAAACAAGAATTCCCTTCTCTCCTAGGACACAATTGCTAAGTATATTCAAAGAATTTCCAGCAGGGCCTGCACATAACCAACATAGTGAATGTTAACCAGCATTAAGACCATTATTATTATTGAATTAATTATGATACTCCCTTCTTCAGGAACCTACACGAACTTCTAATTATGCTCATGATTTCACATCCAAGTTTCTCTACTGGTTTTCAAAATCTGTCATAATCATTTTGTCCCAATTTTTTTGGCTTAATTTCCCAGGATTTCTAATACAAATGACTCCACTTTAAGTAAGCCAGTATCTAAGAAGTTTCACAAATTCTTTACTCTCTATTTTTCCATATTATTTTCACTATCTGAAATAGCACATGTGGAATGGTGTTATGTTTTATAATCTTTTGCATCACCAACAAGGAGTAGACTAAGACATACATATTTAATATGCATTTGTTTTATGCAAGGAAAGATGCTTCATGTACTGCTGAATACCAGTGGTAGGTATAAAGGAGGACATTAAAATAATAATTTAATGATGGGAAAACAAGAGAAACAAAAGTTTTTCAGCTTCTCTTATCTCTCCCTCTCCCAGTTTTATTGAGATATTAACACATATCATTTATTTAAGGTATAAAATGTGATGATTTGATACAAATATATGTTGAAAATGATTATCACAATGTATTTATAATTTTATCCTTTTGGTGAATTGATTCCTTTATCATTATATAATTACCATTTTTGTTTCTTGTTATCATTATACCTTAAAGTCTATCTTGTCTGATAACTACCCTTGGTCTCTTTTTGTTTCCATTTCCTTGGAATATCTTTCTCCATTCCTTCCTTTTGGAGACTATGTGTGCTCTGAAAGCCTAAGTGAGTGTCTTGTAAGCAGCACAGAGTTGGGTCTTATTTTTTATTTTTCTTTTTTATTTTTATTTATTTTTTGGGGGGTCTTATTTTTTAATCCATTCAGTCACACTACACCTTTTGATTGGATAATTTAATCCAGTTATACTTAGAATAATTATTGATAGGTAAGGATGTCCAATGCCACCTATTGTTTTCTGGCTGTTTTGCCGTTCCCTCATTCCTTTTTTCCTCTCTAGCTATCCTTTTTGTGAATTAATAGTTTTCTATAATGTTATGCTTTCCCGTTTTATTTTCTTTTGTATATGTACTTTGGGTTTTTGTTCTGTGGTTACCAAGAAGCTTACACAAAACAACCTATAAATATAAATATAAATATAAATATAAATATAAAAGTCTATTTTAAGCTGATAGTAACTTAATCTCAATCACATACAAAAACTACTTTTTTTTACTTCGCACATATTTTTGATGTCACAATTTACCTCTCTGTATACTGTACATCCATTAACTCATGATGATTACAATAATTATGTTTAAAACTTTTGTCTTCTTCTTTTTTTTTTTTTTTGGTCTTCTAATCTCTGTATTAGAGTTACATGATTAGCACATCTTGACATTACAGTTTTAAATTATTCTGAATTTGACTGTATACTTGGCTTTATGTATATGGTTTATACTTTCAAGGTTTCATGTTACTAATTCAAGTCCATTCATTTCAGCTTGAAGAACAACTTTCAGCATTTCTTCTAAGGCATGTCTAGTGGTGACATATTTTCTTAGCTCATGATCCTTTCAGCTTTGCATTATTGTCTATGCATTCAAGGAAGTAGGTGGCTCTTCCAGTCTTTACAGACTGGCTTTGGCAGGCAAAGTCCTTCACCATTCCGCCCATCTGAAGATTCTGGGTGGGTCAACTGGTGGTACAAGCTTCCTACTAGAGTCCTTGGGTGGTGAGATCTGGTTTTAGGGTCAGCGGGTAGGTGGGCCTGGTACTTTGGTATACATGCAACTAGCCTGGTGCTTGAGTCTTCAGGGGTACCTGGATCTTGGGATCACTGGGGTGGGTCTGGCACTTGAGTCTGAAGTGACTGGCTTGGGACCTGGATCTACATAAGTGGATGTGGGTCTCAGGTACCAGGAACCACTGGGTTGAGTCTGGTATCTGTGTCCTTAAAGCCTGATTTGGTCCCAGGATGGTTTGGGAGCCTGCTTTCATCAGAGTCAAGCTGGAAGCTAGGGATACTAGTGATACTGTGTTTACCTTGGTGCCAGAGCAAGCATGGAGCTTGGGGCCTCTGGAGTCGCCTATAACCTGGGACTTGGGAGCTGGCCTGAAGGTTCTTTTATCTGGGCCAGGTTTGCTGTTGGGACAAGTAGAGGCAGCCTCAAATCTAGGTCCTCAAGGGCCAGCATGACACTGGGGTGGGCTATGGACAATGTGTACATGGAAGCTGGCTTGGTGCTTTGGTGGGTCAAAAGCCTGGATCTCTGGTAGTCAGCCTGGCTGGGCCTAGCCGGGAGTCTGGGTTCCTAAGAACCTGCCTGTAGCCTGGGTTCCAAGCAAGTGATTGGGAACCTAGGGCCACCAGGAGACCTAGCCATGAAAGAAGGCTGACATTGGGGTGTGCTGTGAGCCTGAGTCCATAGAAGCCTTCTGGAAGCCTGGTACCATGGGTAGTGCCTGGAACTGTGGCTATTACATGGGGCCACTAAAGCCAGAAGGCACTGGGAACTTGTTTTTTTTTTTTTTTTTTTTTAATCCTGAAGTTTTTCAGAGCTTTATTAACTATCAAGCTGATTTTTTTAAGAAAATGTATATATATATTTTTTTTGACAGAGAGAGAGAGCACAAGCAGGGGGTGGCATGCAGAGGGAGAGGAAGAAGCAGGCTCCCCCACAGAGCATGGAGCCCAATGTGGGGCTCGATCCCAGGACCCTATCATCACGACTGAGCCTAAGGCAGCTGCTTAACCAACTAGGCCACCAAGTCACCCCAACTATCAGGCTGACTGAGAGATTTAGGTGGATGTTGGATTTAATAAAATAGAAGAGATGAGTTATTCTTCTGTCATCACAGAAAATCTATGTAAATAAACTTTCCATTAGTACAGATATAGTACTACTTGTCTACTTCTGAATATTAATATCAAAATTATTTATGAATAATTTCTTTTTACTGCATTTAGTGTTTTAACTGTTTATTTAAAAATAGGTTTTATTGGGGCACCTGGGTGGCTCAGTGGGTTAAAGCCTCTGCCTTCGGCTCGGGTCATGATCCCAGGGTCCTGGGATCGAGCCCCACATCAGGCTCTCTGCTCCGCAGGGAGCCTGCTTCCTCCTCTCTCTCTGCCTGCCTCTCTGCCTAGTTGTGATTTCTCTCTGTCAAATAAATAAAATATTAAAAAAAAATAGGTTTTATTTATTTATTTGAGAAAGAGAGAGAGAGAGTGCACAAGCAGGTAGAGGGGCAAAGGGAGAGGGAGAGGCAAACTCTGCTGAATGGGGAGCCTGATGTGGGGCTTGATCCCAAGACCCTGAGATCATGACCTGAGCTGAAGGCCGACACAACTGACTGAGCCACTCAGATTCCCCTAAGTGTTTCTAAATATATCATTTCAATTGCCACTTTTAGCTTCAACTATTTTCATGATACTAGTGCTCAGTAAAAAATACTAAAATCATATATGTGTATCATATATATATACACATATATGTGTGTATTCCTATGCACATAAAATTATAAATAATACTATTTCCAACTCAGAGGATGTTAGCTGTTTAAGATTTTCTCATTTACTTCTGTGTAATGCACTTACTCCTAATAATGGCTAGAGAGGGAAAAGACTTTCACAGGCTAAATGGTATCATTCTACATCTGTACATTTTAACAGTAAGCCCTGAAAACCCTTTCATTCTCCTAGCATTGAAAATTTGGCTGTCCAGGGATGCCTGGGTGGCTCAGTTGGTTAAAGTGGTCTGCCTTCAGCTCAGGTCATGATCTCAGGGTCCTGGGATCGAGTCTTGCATCCAGCTCCTTGTTCAGCAGAGAGCCTGATTCTTCCTCTGCCTGTTGCTCCCTGCGTGTGTTCTCTCTCTCTGACAAATGAATAAATAAATAAATAAAATCTTAAAAAAGAAGAAACGAAAAGAAAATTGGCTGCCTGATGATAAAATTGATCCTGTCAGTCTAATTTTTAGCATCTGACATCCCTGATTACAGGCAGACTACCTAACAAAAATTCCCTATATTTAGTACTCAGGGATTTATATTCAGTTTTTTGGTTCACTTGTTGCTAATCAATTATTCTGGGCCATTTATGGGAAGTTTATATTTATTTTAGAATTTCTCTGAAAACATAAAGCACAGACAAATTCAGAATTTTGATTATTTTCCATGACAAAAATATATTAGCGTGTCATCTTATTATTAGCTTTTTAGAACTAGCTTACTTAAATATATGCTTAGCAGTAATCAAATGTATCTATATAAACATTACATTTCATAAATACATTGATAGTTGTAACTTATATCAGGTTAAAAACATATATACAATATAAGCAGAACAAAAACAAAGGGTTTATGGAGAGCTCTATAATAGTCACAATTTATTAACTTAAGTAGGGATTGATTTGAAAGGTTTGAATGATGAGATAATATTAAGAAATTAAATATACATTACTTTATGAATGAATATTTATTGAGTGCTTATAAGATTAGCTTTCAGTGTCTTTCCTAAAGGAGCAGTAGATCTTAATGTAAATTGCTTCTTTTTTCATTATTTGAAATTATTATAATAGCCCCATGTTCCTGTGCTAATGATTGTAACATCATATATATTTTGCCCAAAGGCAATACTCATCTGTGCTAATCAAAATATAACAAAATAAGTAAAATCCATTCGTTTGTTACTGGTGCTAAGATGATTATTTGTTTAAAGCAAAGAACTGATTTTGCATTAATTACTAGCATTTTACTGTGCAAAAGTGTAAATAAGGACATACAATGTAACTGTGATTACTAAAAACAGCACTTGCCTTTTCCCGGCGCCCCATAAATATTTTCCCACATATTAGTTAATGTATGCTTAACTTAGAATCATAACTACATAAATTAATTATAAAATAGTACTAAAGTCTTAAGTCATGATGTAAAGAAAATATAAATCCTTACTTGCATGAATTTAGCAGATAGCCTTAGGCTAAAATTTTTCTTATCACATTTAAGGAAAATATAGATGTTGACAATAATTACTCACTGTAATGTCTGCTAATTACATAAAATATTTAAACGTTCAGAGTTATATGTGTAAAAGTAATAATTACTCAGATATTTTAGGATAATCTAAAGTAACAAGCAATTTTAGTTCTTAGTCATCTCGATTATTATAAAATAACTTGTATAATTAAGTTATTTAGAAAACAGTATCAAAAATCTAGATAAAAAGAATAACAAAGAAAACAATGTAGAATATAATTAACATGAGAGAATTGTTCAGTATACTGATTTAAAATACTTCAAATGAGAAATATTAAATTACTACCAATATAAGGCTATAAAATAAGATTATGTAAATTATATGAAACACTGCTCTTTTAAAATATTAATGAGCATTTGATGTGCTAAAATATTTTTGAGTTGATTGAGTCCCTCTGTCTTTTTACACATACACACACACACACACACACACACACACACATAATTATTTAACCAATTTATAAATTAAATGAGGTAAATTTAGTTACGCTCTCAAATTAAGAATATCTTTTACAATAGAATTTTTAACTAGATGCTATTAAGATGAGAGTTCAGGATAATTTGCATATTTGCCACAAATATTACAACATTGCATATCTCAATAATAATGACTATTTGTTAATGGCTTTCTGCCAATAATAATGCAATGTCATAGAAATATTTGAAAATGCATGTGAATAGTGTATTATTAGAATTGTTGACATCGTTAACTGATATTTTGAACCCTACCAGACCTACATTAGTTTTTCAATGTTAAATGTTCCCTCCTATGCATTTCTTGTGTATCAAATTCACTTTCACATTTTAATATTGCTATCATAGCAGAAATATAGATTAATTCTTCAGGAATGTTTTTAATAGTCAGCTTAGATGTACACACATTATCTAAATAATAAAATTTAAATTAAAAATATAGGAAAGAGGAGTACATTGAAAATATTTTTTATATGTTGATAACTTACACTTTCTACCAATTCATTAGCATTAATAATAACCAACATCAGGGTAGTCTAAGGCTATTTGCCTATATATTCAACTATTTAAAATAATTAAATAATAAGTATCAAAATTAAATTATTTTCTCAATTGCAATTTCAAAATAAAAAAAATCAAATATAATGAATTTTCATAAGTGAATTGGTAAGAAATTAATGCACAAAATAATTGGATGTTTAGTTCTTGTAACCTAGAATTATAAATCATAAATACATAAGGGATGTTTAAAAGCATATTATCTTTCAAATACATTGGACCATAAGAATCATATTAGTATGTTATAAATTTTTTTAAATTAATAAATGCAAAATAAAGATGTCAACATGAAATACTTTTTTTAAAGATTTTATTTATTTATTGAAGAGAGAGAGAAAACACAGGAGAAGGGTATGGGCCAGAGAGAGAAGAAGACTCCCTACTGAGCAGGGAGCCTGCCACAGGGCTGGATGCAGGGACTCCAGAATCAGGACCTGAGCCAAAGGCAGGCTTAGCCACTGAGCCACCCAGGTGCCCCAACATGAAATACTCTGAATTTCCTAGTTGAAACAAATAATATATACCCAAGAAAATCAAATTTTCTTTTTAATTTTGGCAGAAACATATATCTCATTTCAGATCTTAAGTACATTCTCCTAGGTTAAAATGGATTTCCACTTAGTGTGATTATGATTCACATAAAAAGGACTATCAAGACTAGGCAGAGGAAGTTTTATTTTTGAAGTATTTATAATTGCTTTATTTATTAAAAGAGATTACTTAAAATGGCATTGTAATTCTTCCCATAAAAGAAATAAGGAGTAAAAGAAAAATAATTCAAGCTCCCTTAAAAATGTAGATTCTCAACTACTATAAATAGATTTAGCTATGATCATTTGACAAAACTTAGTAGGATACATTTATGATTTAGAATTCTGCAAGTTTACCTGTATGCTTCATTATTTTTTGCATTTAAATAATAGCATTATGAAAAATGGCATGTGTTAATAGATGGAATTCCAATAGATGGAATAGTTCTTGATGTTCTTATTGGAAAATCTTAACTTTGATTCTCAGTGATTTTTTGATCATCCAATCTCTGAGGCTGACAACATTTGAGAGCATAACAGTCACTTAATGAATAAACACATGGGAACACACAGACACAATATTTTTGTAATAAAGTATCATGCATATCATATTTATTATATGATAAATTACCTGGAAATTCATAACAAAATATCAAAGTCAAAATATTTCAAATTGCATTTGAACCCCCTTCTTTCTTCTATGAATCAAAGGCTTGAAATTTTGAGTCCTTTAACATAGGGATCAGCAAATTATGGCCTATAGACCAAATCTGGCCTGCTGCCTATTGCATAACCCACAAGCTAAGAATAGATTTTACATTTCTAATGGTGGGAAAAATTAAAGGATGAATATATTCCATGACATGTGAAAAGTATATGAAATTCAAATCCCAGTGCCCATTAATAAAGTTTTATTTTGGGGTGCTTATGTGGCTCAGTTGTTAAGTGTCTGCCTTCGGCTCAGGTCATGGTCCCAGGCTCCTGGGATTGAGCCCTGCACCTGGCTCCCTGCTCAGCAGGGACACTGCTACTCCCTCTCCCACTCTTCCTGCTTGTATTCCCTCTCTTGCTGCCTCTCTCTGTGTCATATAAATAAAAATCTTTTAAAAATATAAAGTTGTATCGTGTCACAAAAAATGGATTATTAATTCTCTAATCATGGAAGGTTTTACACTCTATATACCAGACTATCACTTCTAAACATATCCATTTACCCAATAAATACAGGTTTCTGTACCTGTGTGCAGGTATTTTTCGGTTTCCGACAATCAGGATAACATCACAGAGTTGTTGTTGTTTCAAGTAACTTTCCATTTTTCTGAAGGTTTGCTCAGCATGGTGAACAGCCTGATAGAATTCTTCAGAGCTACTGGAATCCATATCACTTTGAGGGGTCAATGAATGGCTAGTTGTTGTCAGCCTACAAATCACACACAAAAAAGATGGCGTTTATAAAGTTCTAGGAATTGTCCAAAACAATACAGAGTTTTAGAATTTTATGGGGAAAATCAATGCATGTCTTCTTATGTTAATCATTATTAATATAAGTCAGAAAAATCTATTTTAGGTGAAATAATTTGCTCTAGGAAGCAATAAATGAATTGTTAATTTTTTTTTCTAGTTTAAAAATGATTTAAAAGATAGGTTATCTATATTTAGTAGGACATTAAGTTAAAAAATCTGAGAAAGTAACAGAAATGGTAAATTACTAACATGCCAATTAGTAAATTGATTACTAATAAAAAGTTAATTTAATCCATTTGAAATTGAGGTAGATCATCTAATTATACTATTCTAAATTATGATTCCTGTGAGGTTATAGTAAATGTTCCTTTACAGAAGTAGGTGATTTTCATGATGAGAAATTATGAGACATGGCTTGTAAAAAAGATTGGCAACAAATTTGAAAGTAAATTATTGAATTTCATATTTTATACCCAACTAATTTAAAATATATGCAAAATGTAGTAGCTCAGTACTAACAAATATTTTAACCATGTATATGAATGTATATGTGATAAATTTAAAAATTTTGAAACATTCATGGTACTTAAGTTTGGCTACTAAATCCATTACTATCATAGACTGTTTCACAATGAAGGCTTTAAAACACCATACTGCATATTAAGGAGAAGACTCTAAATATATGCATGATAGGCCAAAAGAACCAATCAAATATTCTGATGCCATGCTAATTAAATCCTTATAACTTTAAAAATTAAAATAAATTAGATATATAACAATAATAATGAAATAGCTTATTTCAAGACAGAAAGTATGGAGAATTCTACTTCTAATCACAGGGCAGTAACTTGTAGCTGACTAAACCCTTTACTGAGAACACCAGGAAAAAATGTTACATATAATATCAAAATAATCAAATGAATTTAATAAAAGCTACTAGGACAACCAGGACTTGAAAGACCAAGATCTTAGAATAAAGAAAAAATCATGGAAGTCAACTCAAAATTCTACACTGCTTCTTCTTTCCCTCTAAAGGTATTTACTAATAATAAGCAGCACAGGCTGAGAATCTGAGAAACTCAGCATAATGCAGCAGCTAATAGTATCATGGGGCTTGGAAGAAAAGATAGATATTGGAATGATGGGCTCCAAAGGTAGCCAGAACTTGAGAAACAAATGAGGGGCCCTAAAGGAGGAAAGTTTGGGAAAGGTTGTCATTGTGCACACTTTCCCCAGAGATATTTGTGATTCCTAAGCAACAGTAGGCAAGCAGAAAATGGCTTATTGGAGATTGAAAAGTTAAATAGAGCTTGAAAGATAAAAAATTTGAATTCAAGGACCAGAAAAGATGACGGACTCTCGTAAATAGACAGGCTCTCAGTTCAACTCCCTTAAGGGTTCTATCCTAAGAGTCAAGGGAAATGGAAATTGATAAGATAATATAAAGACAGAAACCTAGATCTGAATCAATGAAGTCTCTGAGTACATTAATGTGATCTAATCTAAATGTCAGCAAACAGTCAAAATAAACCCCTTTATAAAAAGATAACCTCATAGAAGCTCTGATTTCTTGTGCATGTATGTAGTGCTTGACATTAAGGTAAAAAAAAAAAAGCCGGTCTATAAACCAACTAGGCCTAGAGAGAAAAACTACACAATAGAAACAGGCTCCGAGGTGCTACAGATGTATCTCTGAATAGAAGGATCACAATTAATTATGGATATGAAAATTACCATCATTACTATATTTTAATATAGTACTTTAATAATAAAATATTTAAAAATAATTAAATATATTTTATAGTTTTACATTAAATATATTTTATATATCTATATTTAATATATCTAATATAATACAATATATCATTAATATATTTAATGTAAAGTAAATTTATACTAAATATATTAATGATATATTATATTATATTAATATTAATATGTTTATAGTATTATTTATAGTAATTTAATAATAAAATATTTTATGTTTTAATATAGAAGACAAACTGGAAAGTTTCAAGAACATTAGGTGATATGAAATAATCAAGCGGGGGGCGCCTGGGTGGCTCAGTGGATTGAGCCTCTGCCTTTGGGTCAGGTCATGATCTCAGGGTCCGGGGATCGAGCCCCGCATCGGACTCTCTGCTCAGTGGGGAGCCTGCTTTCCCCTCTCTCTCTGCCTGCCTCTCTGCCTACTTGCAATCTTTCCCTCTCTGTCAAATAAATAAATTTAAAAAAAAGAAAAAAAATCAAGCAGAAATATAATAATTTAACTTAAGATTTTGATAGAGGAACTGAACTTGCGGAATGCATGCAGGAGAGGAAAACATAAAGTTGAAAAATAAATAGAAAATATTGAAACTAAAATGTTGAGATAAAAAGATAAACAGTTTCTGAAACAAATGAAACATGGTAAGAAATTACAATATTCATATAATTGTACTCTTGAAAACAGGGAGAGGCATGATAGGGCAAAAGCCATCTGAAGACATAATGCCCAAGTTTTCAAAAATGTGTTAAAGACATCAAGACAAAAATTCAAGATTCACTATCCATCCACAGTAAAACAAGACTATGCATGACAGTAAAACAATGCAAAACTAGGAGGAAAAAAGAAAAAGACTTTCTTAAAAGTTGTCAGTTAAAAAGAACCCTTCCTCCACTCATTTAATGAAGCAAATATAACATGGAAACAAAACTTGGAAAGGATGTTACAAGGAGAGAAAATTAATGGCCATTCTCTCTTCTAAACATACTTGCAAAAATCCTAAGCAAAACACTAGCAACTAAATACAAACTGTATGTAAAAAATAAATGTATATATGGGGCTTCTAGGGGGTTTAGTTGGTTAGGTATCGGATTCTTGATTTTGATTTAGGTCATGATCTTAGGGTCGTGAGATTGAGGCCTGCATTGGGCTCCACACTGGGCGTGGAGTCTGCTTAAGATTATTTCTCCTTCCCTCTGCCACTTCTGCTCCCCTAGTTCTCTTTAAAAAAAAAAAAAAAAAGAAAAGAAAAAAAATGTATAAAAAAGAAGTATATCAAATGTATAGTGTATAATAAATCACAAGTAAGTTGTACTTAATTAAGTACTTAATTTCAATCATATAACCACCTAATTCATTCATATAGCAACCATATTTAATGGAAAACTTTCTTTCTTGAGACTGAAAATGAAATTTGTTAGTACTATCTCTATTCAACATTTTTCTAGAGGGTCTTTACCATGTAATATAAACAAGGAAAGAAGAAATAAAGCCCCTTAGAGTTAGACCAGAAAGTACATATATAATTGCTATTATTTCCAGAAGACATGTTTGTGCACATAGAAAATCCAAAAGAACTATAGACAAGTTTACACACCTAAATCCATTAAAATTATGTGTGTTCTCTGTTACCTACAATATTTGTCTACACACCATGGTTATTTCCATCAGACTTTACCAGTTTCCTTTAAATATTTAAAACTAATAGAAATCTTGCTATACCACATGTTTGCCTTTCACAAGTTTGCAAAGTACAACTCCAGAATATCGTCATTTCCCAGAGTACACTTTAGGAATTCAGACTCAGGAATATGTGGCAAGAACATCCTTCTACACATTGACAAACACATTGAACAGAAAAGTCACAAAATGCCCTGCAGGATGGACTTTTAAATCTAGAATGAACGTATCATTATTGGGTTAGAGGAAGTTATGGAGAATAAAGTCAGGAGTACAGGTTACCAAGTAGATCAAAATTGCCGCACTGATACCCTGATGTTTCTGGTCTGGAACGAGACTGCATGAGTAGTGTCCTAACATCAAGATAGTAGAAACAGTCCTGCAGAATGACTCCAGATAGGCTTAAAGGGGGTTGGGGATAAAGACTACATTCAGATCCTTACTTTAATTTCCTACAAGTCAAATAACATACTTAGGGCAGAAAGTTTTATACCTCACCAAGATTTTCATAGCCTGGGAAATGTTATCAAGAAAAGAATTTAGGGGGTGCCTGGGTGGCTCAGTGGATTAAGCTGCTGCCTGTGGCTCAGGTCATGATCTCAGGGTCCTGGGATCGAGCCCCGCATCGGGCTCTCTGCTCTGCAGGGAGACTGCTTCCTCCTCTCTCTCTGCCTGCCTCTCTGCCTACTTGTGATCTCTCTCTCTGTCAAATAAATAAATAAAAAAAATCTTTAAAAAAAAAAAAAAGAAAAGAATTTAGTCTAGTAGTTTATCATCAAGTCATTCAAGTTGGGGTGGACATGATATTAGAGGAAATAGTGAAAGACATATAGTAATGTAGTTTTAGAGCTTAGTGAGACCACAGACAATGAATCAAACAGGGCATAGAATTTGACAAGATTTATTTAGAGATAATTATTCTCAAGGTATAACCTTCTTTTCCATAATCAAGGTATACTAACAAATCTTGACTATAATACAAAGGTGAGCCTCTTCTGAAGAACTTGAAAGTAATCTAAAAGGATAAATCAAAACAACAGAGAGCTAGAAACTAGGCTCCAAACTATTTTTTTTCCAGATTTCTTAATCACTCTTAGCTTTTCCCTTAAAAGTGCTAATTCTTTGAATTTTTCCCTATTAGATCTGAAAACTAGTTATTTTTCTTGAAGTTTGGTTTTTCTGTTAGGAAAATGGTTATGTTGGTTTGACTTGATTTTCTCCCTATAAAATCATTGTCACAGTGCTTTCACATTTTCTCATAAATCATTTCCTGAAACCAGGCTTGAGTAGAACTCTTGGATCTTGAACTTTGACTCAAGATTTAAAAAAGGGTTTCTACGTCAGAATACTTAGAATTCTATTTTCTTTAAGATTTTATTCATTTTAGAGAGAGAGCACAGCAGGGGGAGCAGCAGAGGGAGAGGGAGAAGCAGACTCCCCACTGAGCAGGGAGCCTGATGTGGGTCTTGATCCTAGGACCCTGGTAACTTCCCACTTAGTGCCAGCCCTGGCTTGCAGGGATGGGGTGGGGGGTGGAGGGCTTGATCCTAGGACCTTGAGATTATGATTGAGAGCTGAAAGCAAGAGTTGGATACTTAAGTGACTGAGCCACCCAGGAATGCCTTATTATTTTAGCTTTAATGTCACTATGTAAGAGTAGAATTAAAATGAAAAAATAAATTTGAAAGCAGTTTTCTTTTTTCTCTTGAATAAGTTAGCTTTTGTTTTGAGGGAATAATCAAAAAAATTTTCTATAATACCAGATAAAGGAATTACCAATACATAATTCTTGGGCAAGACCTGAATGTAGTGAAAGATGCTGTTATTTAAGTGAAAAATAACTATTTTTTTAGCCATACAATTTAGTGTACACTGAAGACTTCTTTTCATATAAAGTTTCCATTAGCAAAATATTTATTGTAACTTGTAAAAATATTTCTGGTCAAAAGTTTGCGATTTTATTCCTTCCTTACATTGCTTAAATATTTTATATGAAGTACATGTCATTTCAATTTTAAATCCATGAAGCCATTTTTACAAATTATTATGTAAAAAATATCAAAGATCAAAAAATAAGCAAACATTCTCAGACAATAAAACACAATATTACAGGTATTTAAACTTGAAACTTTTACACCTAAAGTTAATATTTCATAATTTAAAAAAAAAGAAAGAAAAGAAAAGGGAAACATTTTTTAAATAAATAAGTAAATTTAAAGAATCAACTTTGCCTTATTAGAATACTAGCAAATGAAACATCATCATCATATATTGGCATGGCAGAGTAAACCAGTGTTCAAAATGAATGTCTAGTTATACAAACACACTAATTTCAAATCTTTTAATAACCCCCAAGAGAGAGGTTTATATCCAGGAAATATTAGAAGGGATAGAGTTCAAGCACCAGGTGCTACTACTTAGAAACAAGAAAAATGAATATAGTCATTAAAGTCGCTTCTAGGTACAATTTTGTCTTAAAAGATAATTGGAATTTTAAGTATGGCTTTTTATCAGAAGTATTGAAACACACATACACACACACTAAGACAAAATAATTTAAAAAAAAGAAGAATTCATGAGCTAGAGAAAAACTATATATATTCTAGGCCCCATCAGTTACTGCACTTTGAATCTCAATTAATTTATCTGTAAAATAGAATATCATTAAAACCTACTTATAGGATGTTTGTGGAAAGAACTAAAATATGTATTTGAAGGCACTAAATATATTTCCAATGAAATACCAGACATAAAAATGTAACCAGTAGGGGGGGCTGGGTCGCTCAGTCATTAAGCATCTGCCTTCAACTCAGGTCATGATCCCTGGGTCATGGGATCAAGTCCCACATTGGCTCCCTGCTCGCTGGGAGGCCTGCTTCTACCTCTTCCACTCCCCCTGCTTGTGTTCCTGCTATCACTGTGACTCTCTCTGTCAAATAAATAAATAAAATCTTAAAAAAAGAAAAGTAACCAATAATATTTTTAAAATAAAAAGAGTACTTTTTTGAATTAGATGTGTATCAGTACAGTGCAATATGTCACTTGAAAAATTAAATCTACCTTTATAATAAATAATCATGTAAAACATAAATAATACTTTGTTGTTTTCCTCTTCTAAACTTTAAAATGTATAATCTATAGATATACCTATTTAAAAGTATTTTTAAATGTTTGAAATTTTTTAAAAAATTGAAATATTTGAAATATTTTCAAGGACTTTAAATTCAAAATAAAGAAAAATATGGGGAAACCTGGGTGGCTCAGTGTGTTAAGCCTCTGCCTTTGGCTCAGGTCATTACTCCAGGGTCCTGGGATTGAGCCCCACATCAGGCTCTCTGCTCAGCAAGGAGCCTGCTTCCTCCTCTGTCTCTGCCTGCCTCTCTGCCTATTTGTGATCTCTGTATGCCAAATAAATAAATAAAATATTTTAAAAAAATAAAGAAAATTATGATTGAGGACATGATGAAAATAGTTGACAAATAAACTATATTTAGAATCTGAAAGTTCTCAACAAGAAAAAATGCTAAATCTGTGAAGAGAAGCAACTCCTCAGAGGGAATGGGAAATACTATAAAATCTGAAGGTGTTTCTAATATGAAATGCAGCTGGAAATTGATATAAGAATGATTAATTAATGCAAATTCTGCTCTGAGAAGATGTACCACAGACAAAGGACTTAAAATAATCTGTAAACTTGGATAGTAAGTACCTGAGAAGTACCTGTAGAGAAAGATTCAAAGGATATCAGATTAAGGCAAAATAAATGCTGTATTTCTACTCACCCAGGATTCAGAAGAGTGGCTCTAATAGCTATTGAGCTAAGGGAAGCCTGAATTAAAAGGGATCCTAGAATCTGTAATGCCAACATTTCCTAGTCATATTGTAGAAGAATTAAAAATGCTTATGTATATGGGCATGATAGAGCAGATCTATCACAGCCAACCTGTGTAACTATAATTGTTAGATGGCCTAGGGAACATTGTTTTCACCGTCATGAAATTTATTGTCAAGGAGAACAGCATACCTTTGAAGCTCCCTGGTAAGTACTATAGGTGCTGATGACACAATTGAATTGAGCTCTCCAATGTCAATGGCATTATTGTACTAGATGATAAAACTTTAGTCTTAAAGACAATGTGAACTCTACTGTCACCAAGGACTACTGTCAGTGGCCAGTCAAGCCTGCCATCAGTTTCAGTAAATAAGGTTTTACTGGGATGTAGACACACCCATTTGTTTATGTACTATTCGTGGTTGCTTTCTTGCCACAACATCGAAGTCCAGTAGTTGTGAGAAAGACCATATGCTCTTCAGAGCCAAAAATATTTACTATTTTATCCTTTATTAAAAAAAAGGAAAGAAAAAAGAAAAGAACATTGCTGGTCTTTACTATGATCATAGAAATGGAATGGTGATTGGTAGATTTTAGTTACTGATAATATTGCTGGAAAATACAACTTTATCATGAAGTACCTGCATGAAATGGATAGCCCACTAAGTTATTACTTAGTCTTTTTAATGAGGAAAAGTATAGGTCTTTTGTGTAGCAATCTGAATTGAATCATCATGGTAGGACTTTATACTCTCTATGTTATTTTATTTAAATTAGTTAGAGATTCAGAATTTCTTCATGGATTAAAAGACTTTGAAGAGTGAACGCTGAAAAATTGCCACATTTCTGTAATGGAAATATTTATCCATATTTTCCCCAGACATCAGGCCCTAGACACCATAAAATTAAAAATACCCAAACATTTTAGTAGTTATTAAATATTAGCCCTGAATAAAAGCAAGTGCCTTGCAAATTAAACTGCAACCATATCCACAAGATAGGGAGGAAGCCCATGAAAGCTAAGCAACAAAGTTGGTATTTGCCAGAGTCCATACCCCAGTGTACTCAGTGGGCTTATGGATTCAACCTGCAGTTATTTTCCTCGTCTCAGAATGCACAGTTGGAAAAAAATGCATTCGGAAACTGTCACAATTCTCATATAGGTTTCCTGACTCACAAATGTGTCAACTGAACTACCACCACACATCTACCATAGTAGTAAATTCAAAGCTATACTGTATTCATAAGGAATTTGGAGATAGCAGTGCACATTAAAAAAAGTAAAATACGAAAGGGGCACCTGAGTGGCTCAATAGATTAATCTCTGGACTCTTGATTTCAGCTCAGGTCATGATCTCAGGACCTTGGGATCAAGCCCAGGTTGAGCTCAGCCCTCATCAGAGGAGTATCTCTTTTTCTCCCTCTCCCTCTCTCTCCCTCTCCCCCTGTTAGCAAGTTCTCCCTATATATATGTCAAATAAGTAAATCTTAAAAAAAATTAAAACATGAAAGAGTAGAGATTCTATTATAGTCCACCTTAATTTGTTCATTTGGTAGGTACAAATTCCAGATGAATCTTGAATAATGACTAGATTATCACAAACATAATGAGGTAGTGATGATAATTATAGACTATATTCCAGATGTGATATATTTGGAGAGAAAAATCAACACAACCCTGGCATTAGTATGCAGCTATCAACCTGACAGAATACTTTTTCTTTCAATCATCATTATTAAGGAAATAAGAATTTATTTAATTTCTAACAGGAGCATCATTTCAACGTCTTACCACAGGGAAATGACAACTATTCTCCTTACAATGTGCGAGAACTTTTATCACCTTGATATCCATAAAACATTACATGTTTCCATGATATGTGCGACATTATGTCATTGGATCTGGTGGGTAGGAAATAGCAGGTATGCTAGATGTCTTCCTTGCCAGGGACTGGGAGAAAAATCTTGCAGAATTTAAAGTGCCTATCACATTGGTGAAAGTTCTAGGAGTATAGCAGTTTGAATATGTTAAAAAACTGCCTTTAAAGTGAAAGACCTTAGGTTATTTACCTTATGCCACCTGCCACTAAGAAAAAGACACAAGGTTTGATGGAATTTTTTGTTGAAGACATAGCATGCAAAATTTAGGTGTCCTATACCCCTCAGTTTGCCAGTAAACTCATGAATCTACCAGCTCTGACCAAGGCCCAGAGCAAGAGAGGTCTCTCCTGTAGGCTTGAGCTGTTGAACAATCAGTTCTGCTCCTGGAGCCTAATGATCCAGAAGAATAAACATTAGGAGAAGTGTCTATGGCTGCCAGGTATGTTAAAGGAGCTCTGGGGCCTAATAGAGAATTATCATCCAGAAAGACTTCATGAACGAAATCATAGTTCTTCCAATAAACATTCTCAATTTGAGAATCATCTCCTGGTTTACCACTGGGTCATAGAAAAGACTGAATTCTGGCCAGGAGGCAACTGTGAACTGACTAGCCCATTATGGTTTACAAAATCATTAAGAAGAATGTGCACACTAGCATTCTATCTTCATATAGAAATGTTATATATGAGAATGGACCTCAGTAGCTCCAGAAGTAAATTGCATGAATATGTGGCTAGACTCCCTTGAATCTATTTCTGCTCTATTAACATTTCTACTTCAACCAGTACCTAGGGCCTTATTAGTTTTCTATTGATTGTAACTAATGACCACAAAAGTAACAGCTTTAAACAATCCAGTTCATGTGTGTCAGGAGTCAAGACATGGTTTTGGACTTCCAATCAGGGTCTCAGAAGGCTACAGTAAAGGTGTTGGCCAGGATGAGGTATCAACTTGAAGCTCAACTGGGGAAGAATCTGCATTCAAGTTCACTCAGGGTGTTAGCAAAATTCATTTACTTGTATTTGTAGAACTAAGGACCAGGCTTCTTGCTGACGGACTGACTTTCTTTCTTTCTTTTTTTTTTTTTTTTTGAAGATTTTATTTATTTAGTTGAGAAAGAGAGACACACACAGAGAGGGAACACAAACAGAGGCAGTGGGTGTGGGAGAGGGAGAAGTAGGCTTCCTGCAGAGCAGGGAGCCCAATGCCAGGCAGAATCCCAGGACCCTGGGATCATGACCTGAGCTGAAGGCAGAAGCTTAGTGACTAAGCCACCCAGGCACCCCACTTGCTGACTTTCATCTAGATGATTCTCTTACTAGAGGTCATCTTTAGGTCTTGGAGGACACCCACAACTCTTAAAGGCCACCCACAATTTCTAGCAGCCATCTATTATTCTCTTCCACACAGGTCTCCTCACTAGGGCTGCTTTCTTCATCAAGTCAGCCGAGAGGATCTCTAGAGAGAATCTTAATGCAAGATGGCATTTTACATAGCATAACATAATTATAAGAGAAATGTTGCATAATTTTTGCTATACTCTATCACGAAGACTCAAGTCACAGGTCCTTCTTATACTCAAGCAGAGAGCGTCATCTAAGACTATGAATTCCAGAAAGCAGGGATCATTTTTCATGAATGCCACAGACCTTGCAAGGAGACGATGATCCATTATCAGGGATGGTGAAATTATGATCTGCTTTATAGATGGGCCTGATGTAAGTGGCCTTTTAAAAATTATCACTCTGATAATACATGGACTTCTTGCTTACAATTACTAACACCGAACACTAAAGTTTTGGCAGTCTATTATCAAGTGTAAATTTTCTCCTGACTAGCTTTAGGCTCCCTGTGACACTATCAATAGGTAGGCAAGGGGTTACTCTATAAGTAGGGTGACTAGTCCCAATTACTAAGGAAAGAAATTGTGTTGCTTGTAAATGTGGTTAATGAGAAATATGTCTAGAAACCTGAAGACTGACTGTAATGCCACTTAGCAATCCTATATATAGTGATAAAGATCAGTTTTAACACTCCATTCAATATAGGAGGACCAGTAAGGACTCAGCACCTTCAGGAACAGAGGTTTAGCTTACTCCACCAGGTAAATAATGTTGACAAAATTGGTATCGTCAGAGGACAAGATGTATTGAAAGTGTTGGGGGCCTAAAGAAGTCGGGATTAATAACCTAGGTCACTCACCAGCCACAAAATTCACCTTCTTTCATTTTCCTTGTATGGATATCATGAAAATATGGTTATGGTATATCATAGATTTGGTAAGATATTGATTCCTCCTGAAGAGATTAATATTTTATCATTAATAAATTAGAAAACAAATTCTGTTTTTGTTTTCATTAAACATCAAAATATAAAATAAGCTAAATGTAAAATTAATGATCAGTGTTATTTGTGATGGTATGAAGTCAACAAGAGAAACTTCTTTTAGAAAAATAAAATGAAACATTTTTTTTAAAAGGAAACAGTTAAAACCTTAATAATCACTTAACATGCCTTAAATATGTAGGATTTAGAAAAAGATGGTCCTAAAATACAAAAGTTATTGTTGGTATTTTAGCCTACAATTTATCCTTTTTCTAAGTGATAAAGCCTTCCAAATTAAAAAAAAAATTCCTTCAGTTATCATGCTTCTGACTATATTTAGGACGATAATACAATAAACTTAAAATTGTGACATAACAGACGATAATAACAGCTAACCTATATTAAGGACATATAACGTGGCAGGTGCTCTTCTACTTGATCTCATATTTGATCTACAACTGCTTCATGCCCATCTTATAGGTTTGAAAACTAATGCCAGGAGAATTTAAGTAACTTTTATAAGGAATTAGACGTGAAAGTCTGCAAAAACTCTATGACAGACTCACTCTGAAAGTATTACTATAGGGTAAACTCAAGCAAAATTTTAAACAACCTAGATTATAAAAGATATAAGAAATAATCATCAAAATGCCAATAAAATGTATAATTGGAACAATATAGTTGAATCATAATGTGCATTTTTAAAAATTTTTTAATTAAAAAAAAAGCTTGAAAGAGAAAGCATGGACTGGGGGGTAAGGACAGAGGGAGAGAGAAAGAGAGAGAGAGAATGAGAATGAATCTTAAGCAGGCTCCATGCTCATTGCAGAGCCCGACATGGCTCAACTTCACAAGCCTGAGATCATGACCTGAGCCAAAAATCAAGAGTTGGACACTTGGGGTGCCTGGGTGGCTCAGTGGGTGCCGCTGCCTTCGGCTCAGGTCATGATCTCGGGGTCCTGGGATCAAGTCCCGCATCGGGCTCTCTGCTCAGCAGGAAGCCTGCTTCCCCCTCTCTCTCTCTCTCTCTCTGCCTGCCTCTCTATCTACTTATGATCTCTCTCTGTCAAATAAATAAATAAAAATCTTTAAAAAAAAAAAAGAGTTGGACACTTAACTGACTAAGCCACCCAGGTGCCTCTCATGTACATTTTAAAATAAAGAGTAGCCCATATTATCCCTTGGGAATCTTAGAAATTGAATTTGGGTGATAAAAGAAAATTAGGCAAATACTACTATCTTATCTTACACATTGAAAGGAAAAGTTAAAAATGGGTGGTGAAATGCTAAACTAAATAAAAAAATCACTAAAATAGATATAGTATGTACAACATTCTTTTTTTTTTAAATATTTTATTTATTTATCAGAGAGAGAGATCACAAGTAGGCAGAGAGGCAGGCAGAGAGAGAGGGAAAAACAGGCTCCTCACTGAGCAGAGAGCCTGATGCGGGGCTCGATCCCAGGACCCTGAGATCATGACCTGAGCCGAAGGCAGAGGCTTAAACCACTGAGCCACCCAGGCGCCCCAGTATGTACAACATTCTAACAAATAAAGGACTTAGCCCTCTTTCACCCCCTCCAAAAAATTAAGTAAATTTGATCTATACACACATCTAGTGAGGTGTCAAAAAGATAAGATCTTAAGAGTAAGGACCACACAACAGAATAAGAGCTACTCTACAGTCCCCCCAACAAAGCATAAAATCACTAAGTGATATCAAAACAGGCTACTAGTCAAGTAACAGCTTGACAAACAAAATTCAACACTTTTTAAAGAAGACATATATTTCCACGTTGATGAATACTTCAGTCTACAAATCCCAAAAATCACAGTGCACTCCAAGTAGGATAAATACTAAACAAACCTCAAACCAATGACAAAAGGATAGGTTATTTATCAAATGACCTTGGGACAACTTGCTTTACATTAAAAATAACTTATGTTATTACCTGGTATCATAAACTTCAGATATGTTAAAATGCTAAGTATACATGGCCAATCTATTAACATTTGGAAGAAAAATTAGTGGAGAGGCAGAGTTTTGTATGATTTGAGGGGGATGCATTCTTATTCAAGCCATAAATTCCGTATTTCTTAAAGGAAAAAGGACAACAGAAATATTTTAACTATCTTTATGAAAAAAAGATCATAAACATTTAAGTACTAGACACACACTCTAAGAAACTACTTAGCTTATATAACAAACAAGGGATTAATACCTAGATTTTCAATACACTTTTAAAAAAATAAAAAAAGACATACAAAAAAACAAAAGATATTTTCATTTGATTCAAAAGAGAAACAAAGCACAAATAGAAAATAGTTATATTAAAATAAGATGAACCTGAAATAGTAATTATGAACATACAAATTATGTATAAATATTTTTGTCCACAATACTGGAAACATTTAAAAGTATTGACAATCAAGTAATATGCAAGCTTTGTCTTGAAGCATGATAAGAAATTTCCTTTTTTTTAAGATTTTATTTATTTATTTGACAGACAGATATCACAGCAGGCAGAGAGGCAGGCAGAGAGAGGGCGGGGGGAAGCAGGTTCACTGCCGAGCAGAGAGCCTGATGTGGGGCTCGATCGCGGGGCTCGATCCCAGGACTCTGGGATCATGACCAGGGTGGAAGGCAGAGGATTTAACCCACTGGGCCACCCAGGCGCCCCGCATTTAACCATTTTAAAGTGGTGGAGTGAAATAACTGGATACATGGGTTACAAGAAGGAAAGATTACAGACAAAAATATATATTGGGAGACTATTGTAGTAATCAAGAGAGATGATACAGACCTGAACCAGATAAGACCAAATATAGGAAGCGTTAAGAGAATGGGCATAGTTTCAGGAGATAGAATAGAGGTAAAATCAACAAAACCTGAAGGTCAATACATGATTAACCCATCTTTAGGTAATCATATACAATAGTTCTTTTACATGATTACTAGTTTATTCATACTGATTATAACTTTTATGTGAAACCTACCTTTAAGGTCAACTAATGGCCAATACATGGTGTACGTGAGAGTTTCACATGATTATTCTAAGTAGAAATTCATTATCCAATGATTGATTAATTGGAATGGGATGCCAGCAGTGAGAGCCTGGAAATAGAGCTAAGATTTGGAAATGGAGAAACTATCAACTACTGTATAGAGCTAAATAGGCAGGAAACTATAGGATCAGATAATAAATACTCACAGAGAGATGACAACAAAAATTAACAACATAAAAACATTTGACTAATAATCCAGAAGCTAATTCATGCAATGCTAAGGCATCCAAAATTATGTTGCTTTTAGTTTTGTCTTGGCCTTTTCTTTGGTCATAGAAAAGCTCATTGAGGGCTACATCTTGGCTATCTAGTAATTGTGTTCTCATTTGAAGTATTACAAATACTAGCTTTTTATCTCACCATCCCCATTAACGAGTTCACTTTTCCTTCTTCATATTATTCTCTTTGCTGGTGACTTAATGCAAGTAATAACTAATATTATCAATCTATTCCTGTATCACATTTCTTTCTGCACCAAAACCTTATATGACATTCAAAAATTATCTCATTGTTCTTTTTTTTTAAAATTTTTATTTATTTATTTATAGATCACAAGTAGGCAGAGAGGCAGGCATAGAGAGAGGGGGAAGCAGGCTCACCACTGAGAAGACAGCCCGATGCGGGGCTCAATCCTAAAACCCTGAGATCATGACCTGAGCTGAAGATAGAGGCTTTAACCCACTGAGCCACCCAGGTGCCCCATCTCATGGTTCTTAAAGATCAAATATCTTAGCATTAAATGTGCTTTGGTTAAAATGTTATTGTTTTCCCAATTTTTTACCCCTAAATAATTTGATTATATAAAATAAAATGTTATGCTGAGTAAACAAAACCAAAGTTACTGTACTAGCAAAAAGAACCCACTAGCTAAAAACAAAAAAAACACTAAATTGGTATAATCACTTAGATAATTATACTAATAATTAAAATTTGCTACAAGTACACTTTATTACTTTTGTAGAGATATATGTACCTCCATAAAGACTCCAACTATTTTCAATTAAGTAGGAAAATCCAGTTAACTCAATGTCTTACTTAGAAAATAATTTCCTGTTGTGTAGGTTTTTAGGGTGATAATGTGATTGCAAAAGCCCTTGAAATTAAGAGGCATAGCTATGCCTTTATATACCTGCAATATATCTTCTTTAACAAGTTGCAAAACTAATCAGATGCATAAGTGATGCTCTCTGTATATTTACCATGTTTTTTAAGAAAATAAATTCAGAAACATTATTTTTACACACAAATTTACCAAGTAACCAAAGCTAAAAATTCATTTGAGCTCATTTTTTTTCAGAAATGACAAAGAAAACATTGCCTATGTTATTTTATGAAAAAATGTACATGCTTATTCCAGAATAATGCAAAATGCTAATGTACATACAAAGAAATATACAGTTGACATTTGAACAACATTGGACTAAGGGAGCAGACCACCACCACCCATTCCTGTCCCCATGGAGTAGAAAATAGGATGCATATAACTTTCAACTTCCCAAAAACTTAACTGCTAATAGCCTACTATTTGCCAGAAGCCTTAATGGTAACATAACCAATTAACATATACTTTGCATCTCACATGTATTACATCTTGTAGTCTTATAGTAATCTAGATAAAAGAAAATGTTATTAAGAAAATCATAAGGAAGAGTTAGTACTATACTGTATTTATAAAATATGTATATATGGACTTGTGCAGTTCATGCCCATGTTGTTCAAGAGTCGACTTTAATTGTAAAAAAAATATGTGTTTTAAAACAAGTATATAAGCATACACTCCTATATATCAATTTAAAGTAGGTAGTTACTAAACAGACTTAGAGCAAAAACGAAATTTATTTCCAAAATAAACAACCAAAATATTTTGCTAAATTTAGAAGGATAAATTTCAAAGAGAATTTGAGAATTAGAGAATTTTCATGATCAATAGTTTAAAAAACCCAAAGGTTGTTTAACTAGAGTTAAATTTATTAGCTTAGTAACTAAATTTATTAACTAAATTTATTAATTTAACATATTTCTTTAAAATATTCTGAAAAACAATTCATTTTAGGTATGTTTATCCACTATTATGTCATGTATAGCAAAAACAATTTATATGTTTTAGTGACTAAAGCCACATATTTTGCTTATTTTAACTTGATTAAAGTTTTTACATTTTACATTAAAAAAATAGATACAAACTGTGGAAAGAGCCGAGATGCCCTTTAACAGACAAATGGATAAAGAAGATGTGGTCCATATATACAATGGAATATTACTCAGCCATCAGAAAGGATAATATCCAACTTTTGCATCAACATGGATGGGACTGGAGGAGATTATGCTGAGTGAAATAAATCAAGCAGAGAAAGTCAATTATATTGTTTCACTTCCTTGTGGAGCATACAGATAACATGGAGGACATTAGGAGAAGGAAAGGGAAAGTGAAAGGGGGGAAATAGGAGGAGGAGACAAACCATGAGAGACTGTGGACTCCGAGAAACAAACTGAGGGATTTAGAAGGGAGAGGATTGGCAGGATGGGTGAGCCTGGTGATGGGTATTAAAGAGGGCATGTATTGCATGGAGCGCTAGGTGTTATACATAAACAATGAACCTTGAAACACTACATCAAAAACTAATGATTTATTGTATGGTGACTAACCTAACACAATAAAAATTTTAAAAAATGAAGGATATAATTTCACAATCCAACTTTTAAGCATATCCACTTACAGACATACTTTAGTCTTTGAGAATGTGTTTCCCTTCAATTTATCTTCTTTATCTTTGTTATAATCCTTCTAATCATTTATACCAAGACACTATTCTTTAAACTCCTTGACCTCCACTCACCAAGCCATAACCTTGGCAATTTTTCTAGAATCTTTACTTTTCCTTTTAAGGGCAAGGGGAAAGACATTTGTTTGCTTTTCCTCCCTTTGCCTCCAATTATGTGAAAGAAATAACTAACTTAGGATCAAAAGAAAGACCAAAAAATAAATAAATAAATAAATAAATAAATAAATAAATGTATGTTAATAAACTTAAAATGAAAAAAAAAATCTCATAAGATCCCTATTCCTTTGGTACTTCAGTCCAAGTCCTTTCTTCTCTTCCCAGAAGCAGGGAGGAACAGTAGGGTCAATAATGATAAGATACATGATGAGACTTAAACTTGCTAAATTTGAAGGAAGGGTAATGGAGTAAGAAGAATAAGAGAGACAGGGATTTCAGGCAAAGGAAGTTCTTAAAACAAGGGTTCTTTAGGGGCCATTGTGAGTAAAGGGAAGAACAAGAAAAAAGGAGAGGTACTCATGGCACTGTCATCCAGCCTATCAAACAAACCTCCATGGACTGACAACCTAAGATGACAGTAAGTGTTAAGTTAAAAAACAAACAAAAAATAATGGTCATAGGATTATCAGACCTACTCATCCAACATGTATGGTTTAGATTCACTACTACAGACTTTGAGGAGAATTGGTTTAATCACTTTTCAAGATTGTATGCACACATTCAGTTCAGTGTCCAGAAAAATAATTGATATAGGGAGGGAAAGAGTCCCTTTCCCTGGTCAATGGCAGGCAATGGGGGCTTGTTTAGGGTGAGCTAAGGGGCAGAGAGAGCACCTACTTGAAAATACCACTTTACATTGACAGAAGATAAGACTATCATCAGAGGAGAGTTTCAAACTTCAAAGGGTTAAATGATAAAGAGTCCTACTGTATTCATTAAGCCAAAATGGTCATTGAAAGTGATGAATGTGTCAGGATCAGTATCCTTGATTACTTGTAAAGCCAATACGACATTCTCCAAGCTGGCTGATATCTATATCTATATCTATATATCTATATCTATATCTATATCTATATCTATATCTATCTTGATATCATCATGAACAATGGGGGTGAGGGGCCAAGGAGAGAATCTCAAGCAGACTCCTGTTGAGAGCAGAGCCTCTTAAGAGGGAGAAGTGTAGGGGAGCTCAGTGTCAGAACCCTGAGATCATGATCTGAACCAAAACCAAGAGTCAGTAGCTTAACTGAGTGAGCCACCCAGGTTTCCCAGCATTATACATTTTGCTGGTTAATATTCCCTCAATGACTAAATGTATTTTTCTTGGTTAAAAATGAGTTCATCCCTGAGAATGGCAAAAAAATTTCAAGGAATTAAAAAATATATATTTGCTATAAGTACTAGTTATAAAATAAATATCTTAGATTTATATGATATAATGGACTGGATCAGTTAATACACAGTTAAAATAAATATTTTCATCATATTTTGTGAGTGTTTATCTTATTTGAAGAAAACTTGAGGACCAAAATGGAAAACTGTTGACATGGATAAAGATTAATTTTAAGTACATAACAGGAAATTATTGTTGGCAGTTAATCCTAAAGCAGCTTTGATTTCATGGCTATAATAAATTTTACTTTCATTTACTTAATAGGCATAAATACTCCTTCAAGCATTATGTATAATCATCTTCAAGATGTACATTATTTTCCATTAGACTTTAAATGCAATTTTAACCTGGATAAATAAGAATTTATTTATGTACTAACATTCTTCAAGGTTAAACATTAAATCAAATTAAATCACTCATATACACATTAATAACTTCTTAAATGGCTCCCTCCACTCACTCTTGTGAATTATCAAGATATATTGGTCTCCACTGAATTTTTTATATCAAAATTCTGTGGAGAAGCAAAGATGAATGTGGACAATTTCCGGTCTTAAATGTAATTCTAAGTGTGCAACTTCAAATATCCATACAGCTATCTGCCACTAGGTACTAGAGCCAATATATTGCTTACATTAAAAGTTAGAAAAACAGAACAATATTTTGAGATAAAAACATGATATTTGAGAGTGAGCCTTAACATAACTTATACCCAAGGTAAATAAGAATTAAACTTTCAGAGACCTATATTTTCTTAAAATGTGTAAGTAAAATAAAGTTCAATAATAGATATCTATACAGAGTCTTGTGGAAATATCTTATATGTGGTCCATAATGCCTTGGGGATTCAAGATAATCTTCAAGAAAATGGTGAGCCTTGAACTAAGGTTCAAAGATGTGCAAGTGTGTATGACAGAAGGGATGGAAATAGGCTACTGCAGATAGAGGTAGCATAAGCAGCAACAGGGACACATTAATATCATGAAGTTTTGAAAGAGAAATTGTAATTTATTGACATGGAAAACAAGTGGTAAGATCTGAGAGCGAAGCAGAGTTCAGATCATGAAAAAAATTGCTTACTCTTACTGCTATTCTGTGGATGAAGTGGAGTCATTGGAGGATTTAATGCTTTCTCAACCTTCACTTAAAAACCAAACTAAATAGAGTCTCCACCCCACTCCTGCTGAGGGTAGAGCCCATCTATGAAACATTTTGTAAGCTAAAATGATAGCGAAGAGTATCTCCCTGCTTTCATTTTTCACAAGGAAAGCCATTACCCTACTAATGTAGGTATTTTCTATGAGTGAAGTGTTGTTAACTCAAACTTTTGTAAAGAGGAGGATATCTGTCTCTGAGAACTCTAACAATGAATGAAGTTCATACTGAGGACCCTGCAATAACTTACATGAATATGTTTCTTTTTAATTAGAATAAAAACAAAAAGTGTCACAAAAAAGGTGCATGAATAATACTAAGTTACTTCCATGAAAGAGTTGTTAGAAGAAAAGTATCTTTCATAATCATAAAATCTAGAACTATAAGTAATAATTGCTGATAATTTAAATTCCTTAATTAGAATTATATGAAGAATCATTGAGAGGTTTCCAAGTTAATCTTACATATGCACAAATTTCTCTTTTGTTTTAAAGATAACTCTCTTTTTTAAAAAGATTTATTTATTTATTTATTTACTTATTTATTTAACAGACAGAGATCACAAGTAGGCAGAGAGGCAGACAGAGAGAGAGGAAGGGAAGCAGGCTCCTTGCTAAGCAGAGAGCCTGATGTGGGGCTTGATCCCAGGACCCTGAGACCATGACCTGAGCCAAAGGCAGAGGCTTTAACCCACTGAGCCACCCAGGTGCCCCTAAAGATAACTCTTATTTATTATTGCCATTATTACTTCTACTGTTGACATTTTTATTCCATCATTATGTCCATTGTTGACAATATTTCTTTTTGTTTTTAAAATCAAAATACATTACCACTACATTTGATTATACTTAATAAAATTTGATGGCATTATGGATGATAACCATAACAGCTATGAAGCTACTGTTACAATGTAGGTTTTAAGAAAACAACCTGATTGCAATTATAAATCCAGTTTTTCTCTTCCTTTTTGTTTTTTTCAAATACTTAAATTCTAGTTAGTTAACATATAGTGTGATATTATTTTCAGGAATAGAGTTTAGTGACTCATTACTTTCATAAAACACCCAGTGTTCATCACAACAGTGCTATCCTTGCATCACTCATTGAATGAAATCATATGGTATTTATCTTTCTATGCCTGACTTATTTCTCTTTGCATATAATACACTCTAGCTCCATTGACTTCATCACAAATGGCAAGATTTTATTCCTTTTGGTGGCTGAGTATATATACACACACACACATATATACACACACAAACCCTCAGTTTGTTTCTTGGAGTCCACATTCTCTCATGGTTTGTCTCCTCCTCCCATTTTCCCCCTTTCACTTTCCTTTTCCTTCTAATGTCCTCCATGTTATTCTTTATGCTCCACAAGGAAGTGAAACAATATGATAATTGACTTTCTCTGCTTGACTTATTTCACTCAGCATAATCTCCTCCAGTCCCATCCATGTTGATGCAAAAGTTGGGTATTATCCTTTTTGATGGCTGAGTAATATTCCAATGTATATATGGACCACATCTTCTTTATCCTTTTGTCTATTAAAGGGCATCTCGGCTCTTTCCACAGTTTGGCTATTGTGGACATTGCTGCTCTGAACATTGGGGTAAAAGATGGTCCTTCTTTTCATTATGGTTGGCTATGTTTGATAATGCTGCTAAAAACACCAAAGTACTTGTACCTCTCTAGATCTGTATTTTTGTATCATTTCAGGAAGCACCTAGTAGTGTAATTGCTGGATCATAGAGTAGTTCTATGTATGTATGTATGTATGTATGTATGTATGTAGTTCTATAGTAGTTCTATTTTTAACCTTCTGGGGAACCATTATACTGTTCTCCAGAGTGTCACACCAGTTTGCTTTTCCCCCAAAAGGGCAAAATGCTTCCCTTTTTTCCACATCCTTGCTAACCCCTATTATTTCTTGCTTTATTGATTTTAGCCATTTCTGACTAGTGTGAGGAGAAATATCATCATAGTTTTAATTTATATTTCCCTGATGATGATGATGTTAAGCATCTTTTCCAGTGTTGGGTGCTTAGATTTCAAAGATAGTAAGGGAAAGGCTGTTGGTAATGTAATCTGAAAATAATTTGAGAATTTATCAGCAACACCCAGTGATACTAATTAGAATGGGAAAATTATATTTAAAACTTACCATATTGAAATAAATCAAGCACATGCATTTGATTTTGAAAATATGTACTTCTAAGATTCATAATAAAATTATGGAAGTTAGACTTCATCATAAGTTTTTTCCAATAGTTCTACTCTGCTCAAAAATAATTTTTCCTAAAAATCATTCACACAAATAAGCACATATAACTTTATATATTTATGTGTAGATATATTCATTATTTAAGTGAATGTTACATTTTGAGTGTCTGACATACATATGGAAAATATCTACTTTAAAAACAGTATAGCCTAGAATAGATAATGATGGCACTTGGGCTGATGTACTTTTTACTAATATAAAGAGCAATACCAAAAATAGGTATTTGCATTTTTTAATAATACCGCTAGGGTGATTATAGGAGCCACCTTACTGAAATCTTTTTAATTTGTTGGTAGGCCACTAAAGAGCAAAGAATCTCAACTTGCCTACTTTCTAACTTCACATATTGAGATATTTTAAAGAAGAAAATATTCACAAGCCATAACCATTCACTGAAACACAGAACAAGAAAACAAATACAAACAGAAACAGAAGTTCCCACTCACAATGATTTTGGGACTGTGGAAAGACTTTTGGTTTGTTTTTTTTTTTTTAATTTATTTTTCTACTACTATATATAATGCAACATCTCATTTGCTCATTCAGCTGCTTCTTATATACTATAAGTATGTATTTCTAGCCATAAAAAAGGAAGTCTGTACTCTAAACATGCGGCAATTCAAATAATGAGCTGCAAAGGTAAAAAGTATGATAGATGAAAAATAAATAATATTTAAAAAAAGCAGGTGTGACATCCCACTCACAGAGTGTATGTTCAAGTATTGAGCAGGAGTTGGAAGGTGTAACCTCCTGGCCCCATCACTGGTCTCTATTCTTTAAGTTTCTCTCAGTGAAAGGATATTGCACATAGGGTAATTTTGTAGACCGGGATACATATTTTTTGTGCTACCTGACCCCTAAATATAGATTAGGTTACTAATCTGGTGTTGAACACAGACCCACAAAAACAAAAAAAGCTAAACACTTTTGTTGAAAGAAAATCAGATGGTTTTGGACTAATTGAGAAAAAGCCAGCTCATCTCTAGGGTGATGCTTTCCTAAGAGGTGTTGAAACATATTTGAAAGGATACAGTACTTCTTGTTTCCATTACTAATTAAGTTTCAAACCTACCCCTACACAAGTTGCAACTTTCTTCACTAATTAAAACAAAATTTTAATGAACCACCGAAATGTTATCTTTTGTAATAAGATATGATGTCTAGCTTCTACATTGCCCGTCACATTTTCCCATCTTATATAATTTAATAAACAGCATTGTCTAGAAGTCAAAACTCATTTTTACTACAAAAGCTTTTCTTTACTTAATATTATCCTGGTAATAAATATATGATAATCCTGGTAATATGGCATAATAAAACAATTGGTATTTTTGTTAGATGGAAATATTATCCAAAATTGGATAAGTACTTTTCTCAACAATATGCTCATAATTAAACCTGATGTAATATTTATGATTTCACATTGAAAATGAATATAATTTGGAATTAACAGATAATGGTGTATTCTGACTTGGTGGCCTTTGTTCTGTTTTCCTGAATATCTTAGTGGATTCTTCTTCTAAGAATTGTAGCTTTAACTTTTCCAATTTCTGAATTGTTGGAAGTGTTTATTTATATTATTTTATATTTATTTATATTTATATAAGTATTTTTTATTATTTTATTTTATAGTATAGTATCATCTTCTGAAATGTCTATTACACAACCATATTCAAAATTTTTTGCATTGAAAATCAGGTTGTTGTAATTGTATTTATATGTTTCATTTTGAATATTTATTCAAAAGTAAATATTTTGGGGCTTCTATAACTCATAGAGGGAATCTTCATTCTCTTATGAATAAAGATTATGGAGAAACTTCAGGTTGATTAATTTAGTTAAGGACATGCACATGTGTCTCATAGGTAGCTTTCAAGTCTCTAGTCCTATCATTTCAGAGTTATAAAGATCTTTATCATCCTATAGACATAAATGTGTGTGCATATCTACTTATCGTGTCTGGGGATATGGCCTCCTATTTTGGATACATTCATGTGCACCTGACAGTGCACTCAAGTAAGCACTTAACTAACAATGTGATATATACATTAAAAATCTAAAAAAAAAAAAAAATCTACTGGGGACAGCAAAATTGGTCATTTATCTCAATATATCCTCTATATTTTCCATGGGTTTCTCATCCATAATTATGTGATTCTCATTTTAGATTCAGTTTTTCTTCTGAAACTACTTTTCTCTTTTCTCTTACCAGATGCTGCTAAAAACAACTGATTACTTATCGTTTTTAGTGACTTGAAGACAAAACTCTATCAAGTATTTGAATCATGCTGAATATATACACCAAAAGTGATATCAAGTTAATTATTCATCAGGATGAATCTGCCATTTTGATGTAATCAAATTAATTAGTTTTCATTGATTTAGAAAATTGTGTACTTACAATAGAAAACAACCCGCTAAGTGGATCAAAACTATAATAATCCTTCTCACAATACAATGTACTTCATTTTCCCTCCTAGATTTTAAACTTGTCATTAATGTTCAGGATTATAGGATCATTTATCTAAAATAAACAAAAAACAAATAAGGATGAGATTATAACATTCACTGTATTTCTTAAATTTAGTATACTTTGGGGATTTTCAAAAATCCTATTTATTTATACCATAAGCATGCGAATTATTACATACAGTGAAAAAAATTTAAAAGTATGCCCAAGTCACAGTTTCTGCCATTAAAAGCTTTATGGCAAGACAGACAAATAAATCAAGGGCAACAGGGTCACAGTGCTTTGAATGAGGAATTCACAATGTGCAGTGAGATCAGAGGGTGGAGTTTAATTCAATTCAATCTCTGGAACTGAGAATTGGGGAGTATCTACCAAGACTTTTTAGAGGGGAAAAGTGAATTTCAAGAAATCCTGAAGAGTTGTGTGGGTAAAGAGTGGGGGATTGATAGGCTTCTCAACAAGAAGAGCATGTTTAAAGGCTCAGAAATTGCATGAAGTACTGGGAGAACTAGAAGTAATTCACTATGACTTTAAAAAGTGGGTTTTCTAATAGAAAGAAGGGAAGAAGGACTCAGAATATTGAAATAAGGTCCTAAACTCTACTACCTTTGAATAACTTGATGGTGGGCTGCTTCACATAGTTGAGTAGTGAGACAAAATTGGAGAAAAGTAACTGAGTTTGAAATATGGACTCTCCTACTTACAGACTGTGTAAATGCGGTCAAGAAAACCTCTCATCATGTAAGCTTCAATTTTCTCTTCTGTAACATGAAATCAATATGTATATTACATTGCTGTTTATTTATCAGTGTATACACTCATTTACTCAACAGGTACCTATTAAGAGCTATTACATGTTAAACCTCATTCTGCAATCTAGGCTCATAGCAGTAAACAACAGAGGCAAATTTCCTTTTCTCACATACCTTACCTTTGAGTTGAAAGGCAGACTAGCCAAGGTGGGGAAAATGTTAGGTAGTAGAATAAAACTGGAAAAGAGGAAATTACTACTTTCTGATAATGTGACAAGTTACAAGTAACCTAAGGAAATTAGTAAATAAATAGGGAATGTATATATTTGGGGAGACTACTTCCCCAGAAGAGAAAAAGTAAATATGTCAGAGAATTTCCAGTAGTTTAGAAATAGCAAGGGAGCCAGTGTATCTGGAGTGGAAGAACAAGGAAAAATGTACAAGATAGCAAGAAACTTGATTCTCTAAGGCCTTCTGGGACTAGGTAAGAGCTTTGCATTTTACTCTGTGTAAAATGGAAAACTATTAAAAGATTATGCTTTAGAAGAATCACTAGCTTCTGTGTGTAGAATAGATTGTTTGGACAAAGGTGAAATCAAGGAGAACAATAAGAAGCCTATTGCAAGAGACCACTGTAAGTAGTGATAGTGGTTTGAACACAGACAGTAGCAAAGAAGTGAGAAGATGTGTTTGGGATATTTTCCAAAGGTACTGTTGAGAGAATGTGTGGTTGGATTAGGTATGAAATAATAGGAGAAGAGGTAAAAAGGGGAATATAGAATTATTTAAAGGCCTTTGGTCACAGCAACTTGGAGAATGATTTTGATACACTGAGATGGAGAAGAGGAATGAAATGTAAATATAGAAAAATACAGAAGAATTCAGGGACAAGTGAAGACTGGTCAGTTAGACTTTTGGACATATATTCTTGAGTTCAGGGACAAGTGAAGAGTTTGAGTAATAAATTTGGTTGCCTTATCTTTTTTTCTTTAAAGACTTGATTTGTTGGGGTCCCTGAATGGCTCAGTTGGTTTAAGTGTCTGCCTTTGGCTCAGCTCATGATCCCAGAATCCTGGGATCAAGTCCCGCAATGGGCTTTCTGTTTCTCATTCTCCCTCTGCCTGCTTCTCTGCCTGCTTCTGCTCTTTCTTGCTATCTCTCTCTCTCTGTCAAACAAACAAATAAATAAATAATCTTTAAAAGAATAAAAAATAAAGATTTATTTATTTGAAAGAGAGAGAGCACAAGTGTGAAGGAGAGGAGGGGAGAGACTCTGAAGCAGAATCTGTGCTCAGTGCAGAGCCTGATACTGTGTTTGATCCTACAACCATGAGATCTGGACCCAGGTTGAAATCGAAGAGTCTGACATTTAACTGATTGAGCTACCTAATTACCCCTTGGCTACTTTATTTTTTAATTTTAAGTATTTAAATCATGCCACTGGGTCAGATCACATATATTGTGACATATAGCAAAGGTAAAATGACCAAGAACAGAGTCCTGAGAACAAACAGTAAATGAAACTAAGAAGAATTTTCTAGTGAGAAATACAGCAAATCAAGAGATATTGGTGTCTCAAAGGACAGATAGAGAAAGTATGTAGGGATAAAGTGGTTTAATAATAGATCTATTAGGATAAAGATGGGGAGACTGCTATAGAATCTGGACATATATTGGATTATATGCATTAAACAAACTAGAAAAACTCCAAGCAAACTCCCAATGGTGAGTTCTAGTCAATTTTTTTTTTGTCATTTTCTCCTTTATTTTCTGTCACTGACTTCCTACGGACATGTGCATGGACAAAATCATGTACTTTCAAGTGGTAAAAGTTATGATTCTCAAATAGTTCTAAATTCTTCTTTTTATGTTGCTGTTTTCAATGTTTCTTATCACCATAACATTTATTTTATTAATTAAGATATATTCCTTTGAGCAACATCTGACTGCTCTACTCATCTGTCTAAAGGCTGTCATAATACCTTCACTGGCTAATATAGGCTCCATAATGTAATACCAAACAACAACAAGAACAGTAACAACAACAACAATTGTAATGGAATTGTACGCAGAGTTGCAAAGGAGACCTTACAAAAGAAAAGGAAGGCTTCTGGGTTATTTATATTCAGCCTACAGAAAAATTCAAAGATAAAGACAGAAATAAGTCAAACTGTAGTCTTTATAATATCATCACTTTTCTGTAATTTAAACAATTTTTGGACTAAAATATTGGAAATTTTCCTTTGGAAATACAAAGATTCTTCACTTTCTGTTAATTTTCCACATTCTAACAGTTATTTCATTTCCAGAAATTAGAATGACTATCTTACTTCCCTCTAGGGTCCAGCCAAAATATACCACTCATAAATATAAAATCAAGAAGTTTTCTAATCCCAAAGTTATTTCTATTTTTTTAATTGGATGTATTCTTTGAAGAAAATGGGGAGGAATAACTAGAAAATAAAGAGGTTCATTTTTGTTTCTATCCCTCTGAACTGATAATTTGGTTGTGTATTTATTATAGGATATCATTTTCTATATGCATAGTAAGTGAATATAATCCAAATGCTACCTAGAATACAGCTTAAACTAAGAGTTAATTTTGTATAATTCTTATAATTTTGTATAACTCTATAAGTCAAATTTGGAGTGCCAAATAATTTACTTATTATTTTTGTTCAATTAGTTGAAATAATACCTTGGATGCCACTTACATTCAGTGGAACCATATGATTTATAAAAAACTCTTGTCTGTTGAGAGTCAAATGTTTTCATTGGCTTCTCATACACATATCTCAAAGAAACCTCTGAACGGGACAGTGCGCTTTGAAATCATGTTCTTCTTTGCTTTTCCATTTAGACAAGTAATAATTGATTGTTTTCTTGGCCATGCCATCTTTAACTACACTCCTTGCAGAATGAATTCATGTTTGTTTTTTGGATAATGACAAGAAAAAAAGAGGACAGGAATACCACTGCCGACTAAAACCTTGAATCGTGTCTAACATACAGCACTACTAAGGTACATCTTACATATTCTGCATTCATTTATTTTCAGGCCTAATGCAGATCTTACATGTTTATTAAACAGTATCTTGATTGATTCAAACTGCCAGCATTCTTTTGGACTGTGTTATATACAAGTCTGCAGGATTTTCCAGCTTGCAATCTCATAAATTTGAGGAGTGTGTTTTCTAACTTTTGGCAAAGTAACAGATATAACTATTGAATAATTAAGCTCATAGAAAGAACAGTGGAAAAATTCCCATCATTTTATTCTTCACCAGTTTTTTTAATAGAATTGTTCAACTAAGAACAAATAATCTTTCATATGCCCCTATTGCTTTATTTTATCTGCTGGGAGAAAATCAAATGCCTTCCTGAAATAAAACTATCCTCTGTTGGAGTACCTGGGTGGCTCAGTGGGTTAAAGCCTCTGCCTTTGGCTCAGGTCATGATGTCAGGGTCCTTGGATGGAGCCTGTATCATGCTTTCTGATCAGCAGGGAGCCTGCTTCCCCCCTCTCTCTGCCTGCCTCTCTGCCTACTTATGATTTCTCTCTCTCTCTCTCTCTCTGTTAAATAAATAAATAAAATCTTTAAAAAAAAATCCTTTGTCCATGACATTTGTCCAAATTAATCTAGCAAATCATGAATAATGATCACAGATCTCTCTTCTAGGGTTTACAAAATCTGAAAATTCACTAGTACATACCATTAATATCAAGTTCATTGGACAATAATCTAAAAACTCCTTTCCCTCTTTTTTAGAAAGCAGCCCATTTACTTTCCTCTAGCCTTATGGATTCATTCCTGATTGCCAATGTGCTTCAAAAAATATGGAGAGAGTCTCCATTATAATATATGTAGACTGGATATGAAGCTTATTTTGAGTAGTTATTTACACTCTTTCTTTCTTTGCTGATATTTTATTTGCTTTAGCCGATATCATTTCTGCCCTTTCCATTTTGAAGAGCATCTTTTTTGACAGAGAAGAAAGAAAGAGAGAAAAAAAAGAATTCAGGAGTTAGGTCTTCTCTATCAGCCATCAACATTGACTAATGGTTCCAAGACCTGAATTCATCCCTGTCTTGAGAGTTTTGCTCAGAACATCACTGTCTGATGTTATTTTTATGGGTGTATATCCCTGGTTGAGACACAGGACCAGACAGATAATGTCATATAAATATTTGTAGGTAAGAAAATTCACTTCTCAGAAAGTTCAGGCTTGGAACTCATGTTTTCCTCTTGAAAGTATTTATTACTTTATTCAGGTAGTTTTTAATTAAGTTATGTAATTTTTTATAATTCATTTTGTTTATTGCATTCTCCAAACGCTGTTTATGTTTTTCTAGGCATAGACAGCAAATACTTGCTTTCAAAAAAATCACATCATATATGAAATATGTCCAAGTTCCTTGTGAATTTATTCTTTGTGAATTATTCCTAATGAATAAAGGGTCCAGACCTCAATATTTTAGAGTTCTATAGACTTAACAATTTCATAAATAGCTACTGTTTTCTAGGAAAACTGGATGATTCTGAAATCTTCCATGTTTCATTTTATTCTGTACTTAATTATCCTACTTTTCATGATTCCCCATATTATCCTTTGTATTTTAGAAGTAGAGGGTTTGACTCCCATTAACATTGGTCTTCTTTCTCATCAGTTTATATTATTATTATTATTATTTTTACTGTTCCAAGTTTATATTGTCTTAACTATTTTCACCATCTAATTTCTTTACCTTCTAGACTGAAGTCTTGAAATTTCATTTACCTCTTTCACTCTCCATATTGTAAACATATTGGTGGATTTCTACTTTAATTTATTAACAGGAATAAATTCTTGGTTACTCAGGTAATATTTTATCCAAAAAACAACCTCCTGTCTGTGAACTCCTGAAATGTTGCATAAGGGGACATGTTTGGCAGTCTTTGGAGGGGGTAAGAGGAAGCTCAAAGATGCTATTTGAGTAGTAATACGTATTATTAATCTTGTGACCATGCTAGAAACTCATGGTCCTTAAAAAAATTCTATACTAAAATTTTTATATATTTGACCTATACCAATTTTGCACTTGACTTTTTAATTCATTTTAAATATTATTTGCATGTAAATTCTTACATATTGTTTAAAATTCTCCTTCATGAAGAACTCTAAACTGGATGCTGAAACAAAACATTTAAAAATATCATTAGAACAGGGGTGCTTGGGTGGCTCAGCCATTAAGTGGCTGCCTTCAGCTCAGGTCATGATCCCAGGGTCTGGGGATCAAGCCCCATATCTGGCTCCTTGCTCAGCGGGAAGCCTGCTTCTCCCTTTCGCACTCCCTCTGCTTGTGTTCCCTCTCTCACTGTTGCTATATCTCTCTGTCAAATAAATAAATAAAATCTTTAAAAATATATCATTAGGACAAATCAAAAGTAGAATGATACATCACCTCACACTGGCCATAATGGCTAAAGTCATCAACACAAGAAACAACAGGTGTGGGTAAGGATGTGGAGGAAGTGTAACCCTCTTGCTCTGTTAGTGGGAATGCAAATTGGTGCAGCCACTCTGGAAAACAATATAGAGTTTCCTCAGAAAATTAAAAATAGAACTACCCTATGATTCAGAAATTTCCCTACTACATATTTACCCAAAGAATTCAGAGATATTACAAAGCTATACAAGCACCCAGAGCATTACTTACAATAGCCAAATTATTTATTATTTGTAGCATTATTCACAGTAGTCAAATTATGGAAACAGTCCAAGTGTCCCTTAACTGATGAATGAATAAGGATGTGAGATATCTGTATATCTCACATCACATATATAAATGATGGAATACTACTCAGTCATTAAAAATAATGAAACCTTGCCATGTGCAATGTCATGGATAGAGCTAGGGAGTAGTATGCTAATCAAAATAAGTCAGTTAGAGAAAGAAAAATACCACACAATTTCACTCAGATGTGGACTTTAAGAAACAAAACAAATAAGCAAAGGAGAACAAAGAGAGGGAGGCAAACCAAGAAACAGACTCTTAACTAGAGAACAAACTGATGGTTACAAAAGGAGAAGGGATGGGGATGGATGAAGTAGGTGGTGAGGATTGATGAGTACACCTATCTTGATGAGCACTGGGTACTATATGGAACTGTTGAATCACTATATTGTACATCTGAAACTAGCATTATGCTGTATGTCAACTAACTGGAATTTAAATAAAAACTTTGAAAAATAGTAAGAATTAAAAAGATAAAAATATTAGGAAATGAAGAACAAGTATACCAAATTCTACTGCCCTCTTAAGTTGAAAGAACATGAAGAAAAATTCACAGCATGAAAAATAAATGTAGTCAAAAACATTATGGAAGACACAGTATCATTTCAAAATACAACACTGAAGGCAACTCTAGATTTTAAAATTATACTTGAAAAATTCTCACAAAAAGACAAAAAAGGAAATGGTAGAACCCATCAGCAAATGCCAGTTGTGATTATGTATTACATTGGTATTTTGCCTTACACTAGAGGAGTTTTTCATGGCTCTTACAAGTTGTCTGGACAGAAAGAAAAGTTTCAGTCTCCCACCCCCCAGATTTCTTTCCTTGTAGGTAACTTCTAGAAAATGCCAAACGGTAATATAACAGTAGTGGAGTATTTCTATATTAATTTTATCAGAGTGAAAGTTACCTTATGAAGTTGAAGCACTGCTCTGTGTATTTTAATGGGTTATAAATGTTTTTCATCATTGTTGCTGTTGTTTATTTATTTCTAATAGTTTGGTTTTATTCTGAGTTCGTGCATTAAATAACTCATGATACTTAGAGTTTCCTAATAGGGATTCAGTATGATATTTGCATTTAAACTATTATAAAATATTTGAAACCTATTAAAAAGACAAATTTCTAGGATGTATTCTGTTATTCTGCTAGGGTAGAAGCTTATCATATCACAGACGCCTATGATTCAGTTTGAGCTATAATATAGAAAAATTCCATACCTGTAAAATACAGGTTTTTAATATAAGACAAAATCCAGATTTAATAAAGCAAGTTATTTTATCACTACTTGTTATAAATAATCAGTGATTTAAGATGAATTTGTGGTATATACTCTAATTTTTATAATTGAAAAAATACGCACAATTATTTGCATAATAGTTTGCATTTACATGGTGGCTAATATAAGGAGTGCTGGGAAACACATTCAAGGAGAAAATAATATATTAAAACTCATGTTGTTTCTAGGGACATATATCCCACAAAATAGAATACTAATAAAAATATCAATACAGAGTATAAAATAATAACTGTATCTTCATGTCTCAGGTGCTTACATAGATTAATACATTTAAATGAGAAAAATAAAATATTTTTTTCCTGAAGAACTGAGACAGAAAATGAGCTGAAATGGATTTGATATTTCCAATTTTCCTATCAATTTTGTGCTTAAATAATTGGATATATTCCAGTTTCATAATAACCAAAGTTAATAAACTTTGTAAGGAAAACAGGGAATGAATTCTGAGGCTAAAATGAGTGCACAACTTTATCAAAAATCAATCATTTTATGTGGCTATAAAATTCATTGTTTTTCTTTGAAGAACATCAGAATACTCTGCTGCAGTCCATAATAAGAATTTCAATAGCATTTATCATGTGATAGAAGGTAAAGGAGAAAAGTATAGAAATCTTACTTTGACTGTGATAGCTAAGAAAATCATCACTGAGTCTGTCAAATTGAAAGCTAGTGAAAAAGATAAGGAAACACAAAATAAAGTCTGGGTGTTTTTCATATTTCTCATACTATCATCCATGCATATATAATGAGAATCTCTAAGATTCAGAATGTTATTCCAATTGCTATGGGACCTTTATATAATATCAATGTGAAGCATTGTGAAGTCTTATAAAAATGGAGTGTATGAATGATGATAATGATAATGTTAGATGTTTATGAATTTTCACTGAGCTTCTGGGGCTGAAATATAGGAGAGCTAAAACAAATGAAGAGACAATCAAAACACATTTGCTTTGGTGAGAAAAAATATGCTGGTAAACAGGGTGTGTTAGTTCATTTTCCCCTTTAATTGGTGTAGGTTTCTAGAAGGCTATATTTTTTCACAGGATATTATATTGCAGTATTACAATGCATATTGTACTATGAAAGAAATAAGGCAAGATAAAATTGTAACAAAAACTTTAAAGTAGTTTATATTAATGAGAAATGATTCATAAACATGTTCAGGATACATCATTAAACTGGAAGCAGTAGAGTATGTATATGTCATCTTTGTGTGGTAGACCCTATGTTTTTAATACTTTTAATTTTAGAGATGAATAAAAATAATGTGCAGGAAGGTTAAATGATGTCTTGCATGTTTTTCTGAAAATATCAGTTTCAGAACTCAAACCTTTTCTAAAAGAATGCACTGATCTTTGTGTACAAGAAAAAACACACTCTATAATGGAGGTGTCCTCTCTGTCCTCTCAAGATGTTCTACCACTTCAACCCAAAAAAATCTCCAGTAGGCCTCTGTAGTTAACTTAGCCATCTATGACAACAAAAAACACACACGGATATGCACACATGCTCACAAACACAAACACACGCAATTATGACTACAAAATCCTGGTGTTAAAAAAGCAAAGGAAACAGAATTGATGGCCTGAAAATAAAAAGCAAATACAAATGTAAAACATAATGTAGGGCTCAAGTGTAATGTTGTGACTGAATCTTAGACACTTTCTGGAAAGGGGAAAGAGATAACTATAACAAGTTAGGAGTGGGGCTGAAATCACAAAGTATTTTATGTGAAAAGGAAAAAAAAATTAAAATTTATCTTGTAATCTATAGGTGAACATTTTAAGGGGAGTTAGAATAGCAACTAACCCTGCTATAGCATATGTTAGACAGGATTTTTGATTATGCTACTGTAGTCATTATAAGAGGCTTATGATATAGGATTATGGTTATCCCCATTTTATAGATTGAATAGATCTATATATTGATCTATTTATAGATTGAGTAGATCTATAGATTTATAGAAGTTGAAAAATGGAAAAAAAGTATTACCAAATGTCATACAGCTATAAAGTGCCAGAGCTGAGAATTGAACACAGAAAATGGGGATTTAGAGATTGCCCCCTTTCCCACCCTGCTGCTTATTCATCGAGTCTAATTAACTAGCCGTTATAGCAGTACAACCAAAAGTAATGAGGACCTTATCTATTCAAATTGAGAGGTGAAATCTATTGGGATTAGTGTTTGATTGCAGGGAGTGATGGAGATATTTTCTAGTAAAACTTTCACTATTTGCTGATGACATGAAACTTTATATAGAAAACCTGAAAGCCTTCATCAAAAATCACTAGAACTGATACACAAATTCAGTGAAGCCACAGGATACAAAATTAGTGCACAGCAATCTTTTGCATTTCTATACACCAAAATGAAGCAGCAGAAAGAGAAATTAAGGAATCAATCCCATTTCAACTGTACTAAAAACCATAAGATACCTAGGGACAAGCCTAACCAAAGAGGTGAGATTCCTGTACTCTGAAAACTATGAAACACTGATGAAAAAAATTGAAGATGACACAAAGAAATTGAAAGACATTCTGTGCTCATGGTTTGGAAGAGCAAACATTGTTAAAATATCTCCATATCCAAAGCATTCTACACATTTAATGCAATCTCTATCAAAATACAATAGCATTTATCACAGAGCTAGAAAAAACAATCCTAAAATTGATATGGAAACACAAAAGAACCCAAGTAGCTAAAGTATTCTTAAAAAAGAATAGCAAAGCTGAAGGCATCACAATTCTGTAATGCAAGTTATATTACATGGCAATAGAGATCAAAAAATTGTGGTACTGGAATAAAAACAGACACATAGATCACTGGAACAGAATAGAATAGAATAGAAAACCCTGAAATGAACCCACAGCTATATAGCAAATTAATCTTCAACAAAGCAGGAAAGAATATTCAATGGGAAAAAGACAATCTCTTCAAAAATGATACTGAGAAAGCAGAACAGCAGCATGTAAAGAATGAAACTGGACTTTCTCACATCACACAGAAAAACAAATTCTAAATGGATTAAAGATCAAAATATGAGGCAGGAAATCATTAAAATCATAGAAGAGAACACAGGCAGTAACCTCTGACACTGGACTTGGCAATTTGTTTCTAGATAGAGCTTCTGAGACAAGGGAAACAAAAGCAAAAATAAATTATTGAGACTTCATTAAAGTGAAAAAGCTTCTGCACAGTAAAGGAAACAATCAACAAACTAGAAGTCAACCTATGGAATGGGAGAAGAATTCGTAAATGAGATATCTGATAAAGGGTTAGTATCTAAAATAAATAAAGAACTTAGAAAATTCAACACTCCAAAAATGAAAAATCAAATTAAAAATGGGTGCATGGGTGGCTCAGTGGGTTAAGCCTCTGCCTTTGGCTCAGGTCATGATTTCTCTCTCTGTCAAATAAATAGACAAAATCTTAAAAAACAAACAAACAAACAAACAAACAAAAACAGATGGGCAGAAGACATGAATAGACATTTCTCCAAGGAGGACATAAAATAGCCAAGAGACACATGCAAGATGCTCAATATCACTCATCATCAGGGTAATACAAACCAAAATTACAGTGAAATATCACCTTACACTGGTCAGGAAGATGGCGGAGAAGTAGCAAGCTAAGACTACATCAGGTAGCAGGAGATCAGCTAGATAGCTTATCTAAACAATGCAAACACCTACAAATCCAATGGGAGATCGAAGAGAAGAAGAACAGCAATTCTAGAAACAGAAAATCAACCACTTTCTGAAAGGTAGGACTGGCGAAGAAATGAATCCAAAAGGACGGGAAGATAGGCTGCGGGGGGAGGGGCTGGCTCCAAGCAGGCGGTGGAGAAATGGAGCACAAAATCAGGACTTTTAAAAGTCTGTTCCACTGAGGGACATTGCTCCAGAGGCTAAACCAGGGTGAAGCCCACGTGGGGTCAGCGTGGCCCCAGGTCCCGCAGGGTCACAGAAGGATCGGGGGTATCAGAGTGTCGCAGAGTTGCAGGTATTAGAACGGGGAAGCCAGCTACAGAGACAGAGCCGAGGAGTGAGCTCTCAGCTCGGGGTTACCTTGAACCAGTAGCAGGCTGGGTGAGCTTGGAGCGCGGCCGGAGGCCGGGGATGTGGGAGTGATTGGGCGTTGTTCACTGGGGGTGCACTGAGGAGTGGGGCCCTGGGCTCTCCACTCCTCCAGGCCAGAGACTGGGAGGCCGCCATTTTCATTCCGGTCCTCTGGAACAATACGGAAAGGGTTCAGGGAACAAAAGCTCCCAAAAGCGAACCCGAGCGGATTACTTAGTCCAGCCCCCAGTAAGGGCAGTGCAATTCTGCCTCAGGCAAAGACACTTGAGAGTCACTACAACAGGCCCCTCCTCCAGAAGATCAACAAAAAATCCATCAAGGACTAAGTTCACCTACCAAGGAGAGCAGGATCAATACCAAGGACAGCAGCAGAATTCCAGAGGAGGAGAAAGCAAAGCATGGAACTCATGGCTTTCTCCCCATGATTCTTTAGTCTTGTGGTTAATTTAATTTTGTTTTCAATTTTTTTTCTTCTTCTGCTAATTTCTTTTAACTTTTACCCTTTTCTTTTTTAACGTTTTATAACTAGTTTATCTAATATATATATTTCTTATTTTTTATGTCTTTTTCTTTATTTGTTTTCTTTTTTAAATTTTATTCTTTTTTTTTCTGAACCTCTTTTTATCCCTTTCTCCCCCCCACGATTTGGGGTCTCTTCTGATTTGGTTAAAGTGCATTTTTCTGGAGTCTTTGCCACACTTTAGTATTTTACTTGCTCCTTCATACACTCTTATCTGGACAAAATAACAAGGCGGAAAAATTAAAAAAAAAAAAAAAAAGAACAAGAGGCAGTACCGAAGGCTAGGGACCTAATCAATATAGACATTGGTAATATGTCAGATCTTGAGTTCAGATTGACGATTCTGAAGGTTCTAGCCGGGCTCGAAAAAGGCATGGAAGATATTAGAGAAACCTTCTCTGGAGATATAAAAGCCCTTTCTGGAGAAATAAAAGAACTAAAATCTAACCAAGTTGAAATAAAAAAAAGATATTAATGAGGTGCAATAAAAAATGGAGGTTCTCACTGCTAGGATAAATGAGGCAGAAGAAAGAATTAGTGATATAGAAGACCAAATGACAGAGAATAAAGAAGCTGAGCAAAAGCAGGACAAACAGCTACTGGACCACGAGGGGAGAATTTGAGAGATAAGTGACACCATAAGAAGAAACATCATTAGAATAATTAGGATTCCAGAAGAAGAAGAAAGAGAGAGGGGAATAGAAGGTATATTGGAGAGAATTTCCCTAATATGGCAAAGAGAACAAGCATCAAAATCCAGGAGATGCAGAGAACCCCCCTCAATATCAACAAGAATAGGTCAACACCTTGTCACCTAATAGTAAAATTTACAAGTCTTAGTGACAAAGAGAAAATCCTGAAAGCAGCCTGGGAAAAGAAGTCTGTAACATACAATGGTAAAAATATTAGATTGGAAGCAGACTTATCCACAGAGACCTGGAAGGCCAGAAAGAGCTGGCATGATATATTCAGAGCACTAAACGAGAAAAATATGCAGCCAAGAATACTCTATCCAGCTAGGCTATCATTGAAAATAGAAGGAGAGATAAAAACCTTCCAGGAAAAACAAAAACTGAAAGAATTTGCAAACACCAAACCAGCTCTACAGGAAATATTGAAAGGGGTCCTCTAAGCAAAGAGAGAGCCTAAATGTAGTAGATCAGAAAGGTACAGAGACAATATACAGTAATAGTCACTTACAGGCTAATAATGGCACTAAATTCATATCTCTCAATAGTTACCCTGAATGTTAATGGGCTAAATGCCCCAATCAAAGACACAGGGTTTCAGAGGGGGTAAAAAAACAAAACCCATCAATATGTTGCCTACAAGAAACTCATTTTAGATGCGAAGACACCTCCAGATTTAAAGTGAGGGGGTGGAAAACAATTTACCATGCTAATGGACATCAGAAGAAAGCTGGGGTGGCAATCCTTATATCAGATCAATTAGATTTTAAGCCAAAGACTATAATAAGAGATGAGGAAGGACACTATATCCTACTCAAAGGGTCTGTCCAACAAGAAGATCTAACAATTTTAAATATCTATGCCCCTAATGTGGGAGCAGCCAACTATATATACTAATTAATAACAAAATCAAAGAAACACATCAATAATAATACAATAATAGTAGGGGACTTTAACACTCCCCTCACTGAAATGGGCAGATCATCCAAACAGAAGATCAACAAGGAAATACAGGCCTTAAATGACACACTGAACCAGATGGACATCACAGATATATTCAGAATATTTCATCCCAAAGCAACAGAATATACATTCTTCTCTAGTGCACATGGAACCTTCTCCAGAATAGATCACATCCTGGGTCACAAATCAGGTCTCAACTGGTATCAAAAGATTGGGATCATTCCCTGCATATTTTCAGACCACAATGCTCTGAAGCTAGAACTCAATCACAAGAGGAAATTTGGAAAGAACCCAAATACATGGAGACTAAACAGCATCCTTCTAAAGAATGAATGGGTCAACGAGGAAATTAAAGAAGAATTGAAAAAATTCATGGAAACAAATGATAATGAAAACACAATGGTTCAAAATCTGTGGGGCACAGCAAAGGCAGTCCTGAGAGGAAAATATATAGCGGTATATGCCTTTCTCAAGAAACAAGAAAGGTCTCAAGTACACAACCTAACCCTACACCTAAAGGAGCTGGAGGTAGAACAAGAAAGAAATCCTAAACCCAGCAGAAGAGAAATCATAAAGTTCAGAGCAGAAATCAATGAAATAGAAACCAAAAAAACAAAACAAAACAAAACAAAACAAGCAAACAAACAAAAAAAAAACAAACAAAAACAATAGACCAAATAAGTGAAACTAGGAGCTGGTTCTTTGAAAGAATTCATAAGATTGATAACCCCCTGGCCAGACTTATCCAAAAGAAAAGAGAAAGGATCCAAATAAATAAAATCATGAATGAAAGAGGAGAGATCACAACTAACACCAAAGAAATACAGACAATTATAAGAACATTCTATGAACAACTCTACGCCAACAAATCTGACAATCTGGAAGAAATGGATGCATTAGTAGAGACATATAAACTACCACAACTGAACCAGGAAGAAATAGAAAACCTGAACAAGCCCATAACCAGTAAGGAGATTGAAACAGTCATCAAAAATCTCTAAACAAACAAAAGCCCGGGGCCAGATGTCTTCCCAGGGGAATTCTACCAAACATTTAAAGAAGAACTAATTCCTATTCTCCTGAAACTGTTCCAAAAAATAGAAATGGAAAGAAAACTTCCAAACTCATTTTATGAGGCCAGCATCACCTTGATCCCAAAACCAGACAAGGATCCCACCAAAAAAGAGACCAGTATCCTTGATGAACACAGATGCAAAAATTCTCACATTTGACAATGTACAGCATCCCTTCCTGATCAAAACTCTTCAAAGTGTAGGGATAGAGGGCACATATCTCAATATTATCAAAGCCATCTATGAAAAACCCTCCGCAAATATCATTCTCAATGGAGAAAAACTGAAAGCTTTTATGCTAAGGTCAGGAACACGGCAGGGATTTCCATTATCACCACTGCTATTCAACATAGTACTAGAAGTCCTAGCCTCAGCAAGCAGACAACAAAAGGAAATTAAACACATCCAAATTGGCAAAGAAGAAGTCAAACTATCACTCTTCGCAGATGATATGATACTATATGTGGAAAACCCAAAAGACTCCACTCCCAAACTGCTAGAACGTGTACGGGAATTCAGTAAAGTTTCAGGATATAAAATCAATGCACAGAAATCACTTGCCTTTCTGTACACCAAAAACAAGACAGAAGAAAGAGAAATTGAGGAGTCCATCCCATTTACAATTGCACCCAAAACTATAAGGTACCTAGGAATAAACCTAACCAAAGAGGCTAAGAATCTATACGCAGAAAGCTATAAAGTACTCATGAAAGAAATTGAGGAAGACACAAAGAAATGGAAAAATGTTCCATGCTTCTGGATTGGAAGAACAAATATTGTGAAAATGTTTATGCTACCTAAAGCAATCTACACATTTAATGCAATCCCTATCAAAATACCATCCATTTTTTTCAAAGAAATGGAACAAATAATCCTAAAATTTATATGGAACCAGAAAAGACCTCGAATAGCCAAAGGAATATTGAGAAAGAAAGCCAAAGTTGGTGGCATCACAATTCCGGACTTCAAGCTCTATTACAAAGCTGTCATCATCAAGACACATAGATCAATGGAACAGAATAGAGAGCCCAGAAATCGATCCTCAACTCTATGGTCAACTAATCTTCGACAAAGCGGGAAATAATGTCCAATGGAAAAAAGACAGCCTCTTCAATAAATGGTGCTGGGAAAATTGGACAGCCACATGCAGAAAAATGAAATGGACCACTTCCGTACACCGCACACGAAAATAGACTTAAAATGGATGAAGGACCGCAATGTGAGAAAGGAATCCATCAAAATCCTTGAGGAGAACACAGGCAGCAACCTCTTCGACCTCAGCCGCAGCAACATCTTCCTAGGGAGAACGCCAAAGGCAAGGGAAGTAAGGAGAAAAATGAACTATTGGGATTTCATCAAGATCAAAAGCTTTTGCACAGCAAAGGAAACAGTTAACAAAACCAAAAGACAACTGACAGAATGGGAGAAGATATTTGCAAACGACATATCAGATAAAGGGCTAGTGTCCAAAATCTATAAGGAACTTAGCAAACTCAACACCCAAAGAACAAATAATCCAATCAAGAAATGGGCAGAGGACATGAACAGACATTTCTGCAAAGAAGACCTCCAGATGGCCAACAGACACATGAAAAAGTGCTCCACATCACTCAGCATCAGGGAAATACAAATTAAAACCACAATAAGATACCACCTCACACCAGTCAGAATGGCTAAAATTAACAAGTCAGGAAATGACAGATGCTGGCGAGGATGCGGAGAAAGGGGAACCCTCCTCCACTGTTGGTGGGAATGCAAGCTGGTGCAACCACTCTGGAAAACAGCATGGAGGTTCCTCAAAATGTTGAAAATAGAACTACCCTATGACCCAGCAATTGCACTACTGGGTATTTACCCTAAAGATACAAACGTAGTGATCTGAAGGGGCACATGCACCAGAATGTTTATAGAAGCAATGTCTACAATAGCCAAACTATGGAAAGAACCTAAATGTCCATCTACAGATGAATGGATAAAGAAGAGGTGGTATATATACACAATGGAATACTATGCAGCCATCAAAAGAAATGAAATCTTGCCATTTGAGACAACGTGGATGGAACTAGAGGGTATCATGCTTAGTGAAATAAATCAATCGGGGAAAGACAACTATTATATGATCTCCCTGATATGAGGAAGTGGAGATGCAACATGTGGGATTAGGGGGATAGGAGAAGAATAAATGGAACAAGATGGGATTGAGAGGGAGACAAACCATAAGTGACTCTCAATCTCACAAAACAAACGGGGGGTTGGGAGAGGGGGAATGAGGTTATGGGCATTGGGGAGGGTATGTGCTATGGTGAGTGCTGTGAAGTGTGTAAACCTGGCGATTCACAGACCTGTACCCCTGGGGATAAAAATACATAATATGTTTATTAAAAAAATAAAAATTTAATAAATAAATAAATTGGATTATTTGCGGATAAAAAAAAGAAATATTACCTTACACTGCTCAGAATGGCCCACATCAAGAACACAAGAAATAAGAGGGGTTGGTGATGACATAGAGAAAGGGGAACCCTCTTGCACTATTTGTGGGAGTGCAAACCAGTGCAGTCACTGTGGAAATCAGTATGGTGATTCCTCAAAAAATTAAAAATAGAACTATCCCTAGAATCCAGCAGTTGAACTACTATTTACCTAAAGAATACAGAAATACTCATTCAGAGGGATAAATGCACCCCAAAGTTGATAGCAGCATTATCACACTAGTCAAATTACTGAGTGATTTTGAAGTTTAGAGTTTAGGTGACTTGTGGGATGACTGTGTCATTACTGAGACTGGGAGCAAAAAAAAGGAGTAGTTTGGAAATAAAACACTAAATTCAGTTGAATTTTTGGAGGTACATGTAATTAATCCAAACAGAATAAAGGGTCCTAAGTTTTAAAGAGAGGCCTGGGTAGGAAAAGATACATGAAACTCAATAGTAGATAGGTATAAGTTGAAACCAGTGGTTCGAATGAGGTCACCTCAGGATATTTGGTAAAGTGAGAAAAATAAAAGGACTTTAGTTACACCAATATTAGATAGATAAAAATATCACTGGAGCCAAAAATACAGGAGAGAAATGGAAGAGATTAGTGCCACTAAAGCAAACAGGTGAGAAGATTTAAAAAAAAAAATTGGAGCCATAATGGCATGAGTATGCAACAAGGTATCCAGAATGATTTACTAGCTACAATGATCTAAAGAAGTATCACAGTGTTCTTCTGACCTTCTTCCTCCACCTCTTTCACATTAGTCCTTCAAGGCTCACAGAATCACACTTCTTTAAAAAGACTTTTATAATCCCCTTGTCCTTGCCCTTAAAATATAGGCTAAGCATATTTCTCGGTATGCAGCATCATGGTTGTAGATTTATCACACCTGTGTTCTCATCTTTGGCTAATTTGACTGTCTCGCTCTATATCCTGAGACAACCTGGAGAGCAGGAGCTGTACCTTTTATCTCTGAGTTGTAGCACACAGCTGATCAAGTTGCAGAAAGGCACTCAGCACAAGTCTGCTGAATTTATTAACTGTAGGTATTTTTTATATATGCTACTACCATATTTCCAGTACATCAATAAAGTATTAGTTTACATGCTTTATTTTTATATTGCATTATTGTTTTACCCTGACAATGGATTAAACCAATTTATCTCTCTCTCTCTGGATCTACATATATTGGTAGACTTTTTTTTTTTTAACAGTTTCAGGTTCACAGCAAAATTGAGCAGAAGCTACAAAGATTTCCCATATACTCCCTGCCCCACACATGCATAACTTACTATCAACACCCCCCACTAAAGTGGTACATTTGTCATTATTAATGGACAGACCTATGTTGACACATCATTACCATACCAAGTCCACTGTTTACAATAAGGTTCACTCTGGGTGCTGTTCATTCAATCAATTTGAACAAATGTATAACATATATCCACCATCATAGTAATCTGTGGAGTAGTTTCAATGACCTAAAGATCCTTTGCACTCTACCTGTTCACCCCTCACTCTCCCCAACTTTTGGCAATCACTAATCTTTCTACTCTTCCCATAGTTTGGCTTTTCCCAGAATGGATGTACTTGGAATCATACAGTATGTAGCCTTTTCAGAGTGGCTTCTTTCCCTTGGTAATGTTCATTTATGTTTCCTCCATGTCTTTTCAAGTCTTGGTAGTTCATTTCCGATCAGATGCTAAGAGTATGTCTAGTTTTATAAGATGCTAACAAACTATCTTCAATAGCTGTATCATTTTGCATTCTTATCAAATATGAATCAGAGATTCTGTTATTACCTATCTTCAGAGGCATTTCGTGCTGTCAGTGTTTCAGATTTTGGCCATTTTACTAGGTGTACAGTAGCATCTCATTGTTTGGATTTGCATCTCTCTAATAAAAATTTAAGGTGAAGAATCTTTTCATAGGCTTATTTGCCATTATAAATTTTCTTTGGTGAGGTATCTGTTAAGGTCCCTGTCCTATTTTATAATTGAGTTGTTTGGTTTCTTATTGTTGTATTTTAAAATTTCTTTCTAAATATATTTTAGATAATAATCTTTAATCAGATAAGCTACTTGTAAATATTTTCTCCTAGTATGTGGCTTGTCTTTTCAATCTCTTTTAAGTCTTTAGCAGAATAAGAATGTTCTGTTTGGATATTTTTTGTTTTTATTTAAATTCTATTTAGTTAAAATACAGTGTAATATTAGTTTCAGCTGTACAATATAGTGATTCAACACTTCCATACAACACTGGGTACTCATCACAAGTGCACTCTTTAATCCCCATCACTGATTTAATTCATACTCCATCCATCTCCCCTCTGGTAACCATTAGTTTGATCTAATGAGTTAAGAGTCTGTTTCTTGCTTTGCCTCTCTCTCTTTCTCTCTTTTTTCCCCTTTGCTCACTTTTTTTAATTTGTTAAATGAGTGAAAGCATATGGTATTTGTCTTTGACGGACTTACTTTGCTTAACATAATACTCTCTAGCTCCATCCACATCATTGCAAATGGCAAGACTTCATGCTTTTCTAAGACTGAGTAATATCCCATTGTGTATGTATATGTCACATCTTCTGGTGTAGCCACTCTGGAAAACAATATGGACTTTCCTCAAAAAGTTGAAAGTAGAACTACTCTATGATCCAGGACCTGCACTACTCTGTTTTTATTCAAAGAATACAAAAATGCTGATTCAAAGGGTTACATGCACCCCAATGTTTAGCAGCATTATCTACACTAGCTAAATTATGAAACAGTCCAAGTGTCCATCAACTGATGAATGCATAAAGAATGTTTAATTTCAATGAATTCCAGCTTATCAATTCTTTCCTTCATGGATGATGCCTTTGGTATCTAAAAAGGTATTTTCATTTACAAGGTCTCCTAGATTTTCTTCTAAGTTTTTATTTTTTCCCTAGGAATTTTACAGTTTTGCATTTTACATTTAAGTTTGTGATTCATTTTGAGTTAATTTTTGTGAAAGGTGTAAGGTTGTGTCTGATTCATTTTTTGACATGTAGCTATCTTAATTTTTCATCACTTGTTGAAAAGACTACCTTTTTTTGCATTGTATTGTCTCTATTCCTTTCTGAAGCTGACTATATCTAAGTAGGTCTATTTCTGGGCTCTCTATTCTGTTTCATTGATCTGATTCCCATTTTTTTTTTCCTGTCACCACTGTAACTAATGACACTGACCTGTTTATTGGAATGGGGTCAAAACCAGAGTTTTATAAACAGAATGCACCAAAATATTCTGGGTCATTGTCTTTATTATACTCTATTGCTTAAGTTAAGAAATGAAAAGTAATTTATCTGTAATAAAATATGCTGAACAAATAGGCATATTATGAAAAAATTCATATAAAGAACAGATAAAAGTGTGTTTATTTAGATTCATCCCAAAATTACTATTTACATAACCTTAAGATTTAATACTGCTAATGAATATAAGCAAAAATCCTTGATTTTTTAATGTATGCAAATTAGTGGACTACACTATGAGGCTAGGTGAATTTAGCAAAACACAGACCTAGTTGTTTTATATGCTACCATCTGAAATGGACAGATGTGAAGTTATTCTCTAAGCATATGTTTAAGCTTAAGCCTTTTTATGCCTTAATTTCATTCCTTCCTTGATGCATAGTTTATAAAGCAAGCAATCTGGCAAACTGTAACTGTATTAAGAGTTCTCAAGTAAGATAAAATCTGTACTGAGTAAAACTGTATCACAAAGCCCAGAACTACAACATGGTTTATTTATGTTGAAGTTTGGATTATATTTTCCAGATGGATAATATATCTATGTCCTCTTAAGGAGTCTCTCTGTTTAAGGAGAGTTCTTCACTGTTTTTGTTCACATTCCTTTGCTCACTATACTTTTCAAATGTTAGAAAAATATATGTTCTTTCACATATTTCTGAGAGGTTGCATATAACATTTATACTAAATTTTTACTTAGAAAATGTTCAAACCTATCAGACTTATTCTATTAAAAAGTTAAAAGAATGTTTTACTCAGATACCCTTCACCAGATTTAATGTTAAAATTTTTTCACATGTGCTTTATTGCTCTATAGCTCTCTATACACACATGGGCTTATATGCCCACCTCCCCAACATACACACATACTTGCTGTTCCCTGAAACACTTGATATCCTCAGTATATCAAAACATTTCACTCCAAAATGCTTCAGTATGAATTTCTAAATAATAAAGACATTTTGCAGTATAAACTCATTACAATTTTCATCACCTAGAAAATGAGCAATAATCCCATAACATCATCTCAGTTTATATCTGTATTTCCCTAATTGTCCTAAATATCTTTTATTTTTTATTGTAGGATTTAGCCAAGTTTATATTTAATTTAGGATTTTAATGTAGGATCTAACCGAGTTCACAGATTGCATTTGTTTGTTGTATCTGTTTGAACACCTTTAACCTAGAGCCACTTTACATCCTCCAAACTTTCCTTTCTTATTTATTCCATGACATTAACTTTGTTACAACAACCAGGGCAATTCTCCATAGCAAATCTCACATTATGATTCTAATCACTTTCTTATAGTGTTGTCTAAGTTGTCTTGTTTGTGTACCTTTTGTATTGCTAGTAATTGGAAATTTTTCTGAAAGTTAAACATTTGTGGCAAGTGTAGGTCATGCTTTCCATTGATCAGATGCCATAATATGTCAAGTTATCTTTTCTTTGTTTTACTAAATTTGATAACCTGCTTAGGGGGTGATTACTAGATACCTCCATGGTAGAAGTACTTATTTTTCTTTTGTAATTAGCCTCCTCACACATTTTATTTTGAAGTCAGAAATGTTTGTCATAAGATCAATTTGTTGCCAAGGAGATATGGCCTAGCATTTTTAGATATTATTGATATATTTCATAATGCTTAATTTTATGTGTCAACATTACTGGCCACAGAATGCCAAGATTAAACATTATTTCTGAGTGTCTGAGGGTGTTTCTGGATGAGATTAGCATTTTAATTGGTAGACACAGGAAGGTAGGTTGCATCGCTCCCCATCACCAGCAATGTGGGTGGGCATCATCTAATCAGATGAGGATTTGAATGGAGGAATGGCAGAGGAAGGAAGAATGTGTCCCTTTCTCCTGCCTCATGCCTGAGCTGGGACATTTCCCTTCATCGTTTCCCACCTTTACACAGGTATTTACACCACTGGCTTCTCTGGTTCTCAGGCCTTTGGACTTGGACTGAAATATAGCACCAGTTTTCCTGGGTTTCCAGTGTACAAATGGCAGATCATAGGACTTCTCAGCTTCCAAACTCACATGAACAAATTCCTCATAAAAAATGTGTGTGTGTGTGTGTGTGTGTGTGTGTGTATCTTCTGTCTCTAGAGAACCTTGGCTAATATAGGCTTTAAATATATATATTTTTCAAAACCTTGTACCAGCAACTTTAGCTCATTTAATTTATGGAAAAGATCTCTTATTAAACTGAATTGTCGAATAACCCAGCTAAATGAGACTTATATTATATGTCTCATATATGAATATGAAAAGTGAGGAAAGGGAGAGAGAGAGAGAGAGAGAGAGAGAGAGAGAAACAGGGAGGCTTGCCATGATTTTTTTACTAAGAAGTTGTCTTTTTTCTTGCAGAAGTCTTCTTTTCTTTGTTTTTCAGGAGAACTTCTTTAACAAAAATGTATTCTACAATTGTCTCTTTATGTAGTGTCCAGGAATTTTTAGCACCCAATGATCCATTTCAAGATTTGGATTGGGAGAAATCTTTCTTTTTTCCCTCCTTTTCTCCTTTTCTCTTTTCCTCCCTTCAACCCCCCCTTCCTCTCTTTCTCTCTCTCTTTTTTTCTTTCTTTCTTTCTCTTCCTTCCTTCCTTCCTTCCCTTCTTTCTTCTTTTCTTTCTTCAACTTAGGAGAATGATAATTATGAAAGGGAGTTGGAAAGAAGAATTTGCACAGCACAGATGCATTCTTACATAAATCAAATTAGGAAGGGGTATTTATGAAAGTTGAGGATATGCAAATCAATTTCCTTGACTACAGTCCAAACCTTATAGCTCTGAAAGGTACGTATATTCCAGTGTTGAAATCTCTGGTCTAAAGGATAATCACAGGGATGGTAATAGCTAATAGTTCATGAGTACCTAATATGGGTCAGTCCCCTTAAATATTTTATTTATAAGCTTCACAAGAGTCCAATGAAGAAAGTATTATATTTCTAATGTAAAATCTGAGATTTGTGTACACATGAATTTCATGTGACCCTGCAGGAATTTAACCAGGTCAGGAGACTGCAAAACTTCCATCTTTCCTTTTTTCAAAGTTGCTACTCACATGTAAACCATAGTCAAGTCCTTTTGACTAATTTTCCAAAATGAGGTCCAGAATTTTATGCAATTGTAAACAAGGGGTTTCCATGGATATTTTAAAGTTAATCTATGAGTATGATGTGCTAATGAGGATCAAGGTCTTTATTTAAATAAGTATAGATTGTATCTCTAAATGGTTATCTTCTTTAGTTGATTGTGAGGTGGGATTATTTTATGAGTCAATATAGGTGCTCAGTTTGATGCTTCATTTCTTTACTTATCCTTAATAATTGTGGTACATCATGCTATGTAATAGGGTTTAGTCTTCTGTTCCTTATTCATGCTCTTACTACTGAACAGAGCATCTGGATAAGAACATGCATGAAATATTTAAGTAGTAAGTTTTGGGGCCATATTACTTGAAAAAGCAGCCCATCCTAGAGTCAGGACATCCAAGTCTTGTATGTATATAAATTAAGAAAAGTTAAATAAGAAAGATGCCCTTTGAGTTCCGGACATCACCCCGATTTGCAAACATGTCACCTTCCCAAACTAATTTTATGATTTTTTTTTCACTTTTTCCAATTGAAAGAATTTTGGGGCACTCAGATTGCCTTACATATGTAAACTTACTCTGATCATCTTTATGCTAGCCTACACTGCCTACTCTGCTCAAATAACAGAGACAGAACACTCTCAGTGGAAGCTCTAAAGCTAATAAAGCACCGGTCCCCAAAGCACTGACTCAGGTGAAATGTTTTGAAGGTTCAGGAAAGGCAGAGCAGGCCCTGTCTCCTCACATCAGGCTTCCTCTGAAGGTCATACAAAATGCCCTGCTCACTGCAGGAACATCCTGCAGTTAAAGGAGAGGAGGATATCCTTTTGGCTGCTAGGTTTTTTTTTCAGTTAAAAGAGCTCCTTTGTTAAAGCATGACAGAATCAGTAGTAAATAAACAATCTAGATAAATGAATATTTGATAGCACCAAAGGAAGTTACACATAAAAATTAAAAATAGTCACAAATAACTGATTTTCCAATATATTATGAGAGGAATGTATAACTGAAACTAAAAACAAAGGGCCTTGGATGATATAAAATTGATAGAATTGTGTGGATGGTTCTTAAGACATAAACATTTGAACATCAAAATAGTATTGTGCAGAGTTCAATTAGAGAAGATAAGACATTTTTCAGAAATTTGGTTTTAAGGGATCAGAAATACACTGTGTGTGTGTGGTTGAGGCAGAGAGAAAGAGAAGGGGAAAGAGAGAAGGAGACACCATTTGAATTGTATCTTGAAGAAATAATTATTCAAAAGGGAAGAGCAAAGTATAAAATAAAAAAATGGTAAGGAGGAATGAGAATGTGGAGTTGTTGGAAAATTATGTAATTGGACTAGACTTCTATGATTTATCTATGTTCTAAAATGTGCAATCCCCTCCAATTTTATGCTTAAAAGAATTCTAACAACTGTAAGTTCCCGAGTTTGTGCCATTGGGTTGTGCACGTATCAGGTACCCCATAATGAAAATAAAGTTGGCAGTTTAGAGTAATTGTAATGAAGAAATATTCTCAAATACAAGAGTGATTGAAAGAGTTGATGGAGAAAGAGAACCACCCAGTATAGGATGTTTATATTTAAAAAGACTATTCTAGCATTTTGGCCTGTTTTTTTTTAAAAATGTAACATTTTTGAAAGGTAGAAAAATAGCATTACTTCTCATAGTACAAACTTTATATTTCTGAATGCTGATCTGGAAAGACAGAAACAAAGTAAGAAAGCACAGATCTACAGTGACTGCTTTGGTACAAAACAATGCCTAAGGAGAATGATAGTAGCCTAAATCCCTTTTAGAAATCAGTTCAAAGTAAATTCTGCTCTTTTCCCTTCTCTTATGGCTCCCAACAAAGCCCACGTTTCTTCAGGACAGAACTTTGCAGTCACAAAACCAAGACGAGATATGAATACAAATTATAAGCTTCCTACTGTAGCAGTCCAAAGTGATCACATTTCATAGAGCAGGAAAGGCAAAAACTGTACCAAAAACAACATTGCAATTCTACCATGACAGTTACTGCCCTTTCAAATGTCCTTGAATGTCACCTAATAGGGGACACTTTCAAAACACACAGTATAAAAAGTTTCTCTGTCACTGCAACAGCTGACTAAAGATAACCCTAAGTATTTGGAATAGGTTTCAGAGCCAAGTGGTGGACAGTGAGGAATCTGTTTTCAGAGATCAGTCAGGAAACTGTTTCAGAGAATAAAGTGGCCATGTTACGCACTGGCAAAATATTTGGTAAACCTACTGTATAGAATATATGAGAGGCAGAACATATACATAATGAAGTTATGGCTCTGGCTAAAAAAATTCCTAGAAGAAAGTAAAACAAATTGTGTTTTATGAACCACATTGGATAAAAGAACTGCCTGCCCTACCCAAGTAGATGAGTAGATGAGGCCAGAGAGAAAAGTGTAGATGAGGCCAGAGAGAAAAGTGCCTACAAAAAATATATTTTTCTCTTTCCCTTAGGCGTGATCTAAGACACTGCAAAAGACTAAATGAGATCTAACGTAGTGATTCCCAAATATCAGCTGTGGACAGGTTGCCAACCTCTGCAATCTTTGCAAATTGGTGTTGGATGATCAATCAAAATCCTGAGCTAGATATGAGCTGGCTGCTCATTCTTTTTTCTTTTTCATTCTTTTTTTTCCCTTTTTTTGGCCCCAAAGAAAGTCATAAGAAGTGATTAGTTTGGAAGTGGTAGTTTCCCCAGTTGTGCTGCAGTGATGGTATACTATACCATAGGAAATGAAAAATAGGCAATGAAAAAATAAAAATAATAATTCATAACCATCTAGAATGGATTAATAAAATATAAGCATGAAAATAAAAGAAGGAAAGGATAAGTAAAATAAAGAGTCAAAATATGGCAGGATTTCAAAGGATGGAAAGATATAGCATAGAGAAGAAAGAAGACAAGATTTAGAATATGAAAGAGTAGGGCTTGATCCCTGAATTACCAGTCACATGTTATATAGACTTGGACATATTTATTTAACTGGTATGAATTTTCAGGATCAAAGTTGGTAAAATATGGATAGCATGCTTCCCTTAAAGTTTATCGTGGACATTTTAAAATATATCAACATGTCTAATGCAAAGTACAAGAATACTGCTATGATTATGGAGTATTGGATTGGAACAGGAAGGTAAGAGAATGTTGAAGGGAAAAAGTAGTAATTACCATGATTACTTTTGAAATGTATCTGATTCACAAAGCTTCAAAGCTTGGGTAGGGCAGGCAGTTCTTTTATTACCAGAGGAGAGATTTGAAAAAATGTGCTTAAATATCAACCAGGAGATTCCAGTAATAAACTACGTCTTATTTCATGGAAAAACTTGGTAGAAAATACAATGACAGGGCAACTTGAGTAAAAGATTGTAGAGCACACCAATTTCATAAAGATGGAACAAGTATAATGTTTTACAATGTTTGTGTGTTTCTTTGCCAAGCAAGCTTATATTTTATTCTCATATATTACTTTGGCAAAAACAAAACAAAACAAAACAAAGCAAAAAAAACAACCCACAATACAAAAAAATGAAAAAACAAAACAAAACAAAAACTTAAAGTTCCATGACCATTAAGTACTTGAAAATATTAATTTTAAAAAATGTATAGTTTCCAAAAGTTCTTCAAAAGATTTAATGTTTTTTTAATGCATTTATATATACATCAAATATGTGTATGAAAAATATTTTTCTGTTGATTTGAATTCTATTCAAAATAATGACTAAAATATATTGAATCTCAAATATAATGATTAAAATTTTAGATTTTTTTCAGATAACTAGAATATTTTTTATGATCATTAAATACTATAATACTTTTCAACTTCCTTAAATATCATTTGAAGCTTTTCATTTTTGAACATAGATTCCCTTCGCAATCCAGTGAGGTTGTTTTCTTACTATTAGTATTTCATCTGACTCTACAAATATAATTTTGTAAACTTAGCTATATTTTAATTACCTTTATTTTTATTTTTCCTCAAATATTTCCCTTGTGAACTGCTCTTTTTTTTTTTTTTTTTTTTTTTTTTTTTTTTTTTTTTGGTATTCCTTGAATAGCTTTGTGTTTCACTGACATGTGTTGGAAGAAAAAATTTTACTTTCCTTTATCTAAGTAAAGCCTGGTTTGTCATTTCTCTCTCAACTACTCTTAAACTCCATAATCAGGGCAGCCCTTAAGACTCTAAGTGTTCTTGATGAAAATCCAAACGTGAATCCCTAAAAGAGGCTAAAGAGATGCCTCAGGTATACTCTTTCCTTACTCAGATGCAACCTACAACTAAGCACTTCCCTAAAATAAAGACAAAAAGTGACAGTGTTTCAGTTATTTAAGTATTAAGAATTACTCCAAGGGGCACCTGGGTGGTTCAGAGGGTTAAAGCCTCTGCCTTTGGCTCAGGTCATGATCTCAGGGTCTTGGGATCGAGCCCCATGTCGGGCTCTCTGCTCAGCAAGCAGCCTGCTTCCTCCCCTCTCTCTGCCTACTTGTGATCTGTCTGTCAAATAAATAAATAAAATATTTTAAAAAATTACTTCAAGTGATATAATTCATGCAGCTTTGTTTAAAAAAAATCTTTCCAGAACTTACATATCATTAATTTTTAAATCATGCACAATATTACTGTTCCGCTCTGAAAGTCCGTGATTATACACAGATTCTAAATGAATTGTTGTTGCTATTTTATTGAAAGTTTGAATAAATGCTTTACTACAAAATCTTTCACATATAAGAGACTAAGGAATTTTGAATACAGAAAGTATTAACTAACAAATTTGATTAAAGAAACCAAACTCTTCTCCATGCTGAAATGGATTCTTCAGGTCAGAAGAGTCAGAAAAAAAGAATATGAACCTGGGATCTTCATCTGTCCGCTGAGCAGGGTCTCAGCAGTTAGCATGATATGGGTTTGCCTTAAGTTTGTGGAACAGTTGTCATGACAACTGCATTTCTATGCATCACTGCTTGTACAGGATCAGGAGGAGGACTGAGGAAAAAAAGTTCCCTTGTTAGAATCAGAAAACACCAGAAGTAAAATTCTGCAGTCATCTTTTCCAGGAAAAAAAAAAAAAAAAAGTGTGGGTGTATATGTTTGTCTTTGTGTGTATATCTCTTTGTGTATGTGTGTCTGTGTTTTGGGGAAAGGCAACTAGCATTCATTTAGGAAATTATAAGCCATTTTTTTTCTTTTTTTAAAAGATTTTATTGATTTATTTGACAGAGAGAGATCACAAGTAGGCAGAGAGGCAGGCAGAGAGAGAGAAGAGGAAGCAGGCTCCCTGCCTAGCAGAGAGCCCGATGTGGGATCGATCCCAGCACCCTTAGATCATGACCTGAGCTGAAGGCAGAAGTTTAACCCACTGAGCCACCCAGGGGCCCCTAAGCCATATTTTTTTCTTGAGACACATACAAGTATTTGAATTTCATTAAGCAACTACATATAATTTAGAGTAAGATCAATATATTTTACACCTTAACTGACTTATGAAATTGAATCAGATTACAAAAGTAGCCAAAAACTTAAATAAACTGATCAATATTTCTATACATATTTTAAAATAAAATGTTATAAGAAAGTCATGGAATTATAATGAAGAGGCTTTTCCTTCATAAAATCTATTATGCAATTTAATTCAAGTGTTGTGTATAGTTATAAACACTAATATTTAGTGGTATTTATAGAATAATGAAGCATACTCTTTAAAATGGCATAGTGACTAAATGAAATAATTTAACATTTAACATTACTCATTAAATTAAAAAAAAATTAAAAATCACTTTTATCAATAGGTCTTCAAAGAAAATCAGTCTTGGGAAATATTAAGGGAAGAGTCTTCTGTTTACTAGCAGGTCTGTTTATAGAGATTTAGAGATCCAGGCAGAACCACTGTTTCACTCTAAAACAAGTGGGAGATTTAGAAATTAGGGAAATGAAGCTGGTAAAGTTTGGGAAAAGTAGAAAGCAGGAGCATGAGCCTCAGTTTGATGAGAAAAGGGGAAAATCTTTGATGTTAAATCTTCATTTTGGGGGAATCAAATGAGGTGATGAAACTTGATCAGGCCTGATATGGAATTAAGTATGGGATATTGCTAAAGAAATGGATGTGTCTAACATATTAATTAGGAGGCTTTTTAGTCTATAGTTACAAATACAGAAAAAAATAGATCAAAATGAAAGATTGACAGAGACACCTGGGTGGATCAAGTTAAGTGTCTGACTTTGGCTCAGGTCGTTATCTAGGGGTCCTGGGATTGAGCCCTGCATAAGGCACCCTGCTCAGCAGTGAGTCTATTTCTCCTTCTCCCTTTCCCTTTGGCCCTCACCCTCACTTGTGCACACCACTCTCTCCCTTTGTCTCAAATAAGTAAACAAAATCTTAAAAAAAATAAAGACTGAGGAAGTATTTAACTTTATAATGCAAGTGCTTTAGCAATTGTGCAATGAAATATTTACTAATGCTTCAAAACAAATATTTCAATGATAAAGATCAATGTATTGAATAATTCCAGTTATTACATAACTGGGATAATTATTTAGATTATAATAATATAATATATTATATAATATTATATAATAATCATAATTACAAAAGATCTTACATTTGGAAATAATAGTTATGCTTTTAAAATAGTTACAGCAGTTATGTATTTTGTTTTCATAATTTTATTTTATCTGAGAATAATGTACTGAACTAACTAAATACGAGTTTTATATGGTAGATATAGGAATTTTGTGAAGATGGTTTTGTCATTTTTCTTGAAGATAGTGTCACTGGATAAATCCTAGACTTATTTAACTTTCATCATATAAGCACCTTGAAGACGCAGTTACAGTGTTTTGGATTTTACCATTTCTGTTGACAATTTAGAGTTAGTATTGCAATTCTGTTGGGCAAATTTGGTTGAGTTTAGGGTCTTTGTTCTGCCACATAACTATGCTTTGCTTCAATGTGCATTTCTCATTATATTCTTTGTAATTATTGTCTAAAATCTAAGAATATGCCTTTTATTATTTCTAAATAATTCTCTACTTTCATATCTTTGTATCACTTCTTTATTTTCCTTTTGATATTCCAATTATATACGTTAGAACTCCACCAGGGGTGGGGGAGCTTCTCTCTCTATCCTCAGTATTTCTTAGCTTTTCTTTAGCATTTATTATCTTTCTCTGTCTTCCTAAGGTCTGTTTCATGTAATAGGTTCATAACTATTTCCAGTTCCTGAATTTTCCCTCTAGTACTAAATGCTTTAAATATTAATTGGGTTTCTTGAATTCAATTAGTATTGGCAAGATGGACCCAACATCATCAGGTCCCAGGGGTTCAGCTATATATTTATCAAACCATTCTGAACACCTACAAACTCAACAGGTGATTGAAGAGAAGAAGAGCAGCCATTCTAGGAACAAAAAAGTGACTACTCTCTGCAAGGTAGGATGTGTGGAGAAATGAATCAGAGGCAATATCTTCCTGTAGAAGATAGGACATGGGGGGAGGGGCTGGCTCCCAGTAAGTGAGAGCAGCGGAGCACAAAATCAGAACTTTTAGAACTCTGCTCCATGGAGGGATGTTGCTTCAGAGGCTAAGTGGGAGGTGGAGTGGGGGGGGGATGGAGCCCTCATTGGGACAGTGTGGTCTCAAGACCCATGGAGTCACAAAAAGACCAGGGGTGTGTGAGTGTGGCAGAACTCCCAGGTTTCAGAGTGGGGAACCTGGCTGCAGAGAAAGAGCCAAGGAGTGGGGCTCTCAGCTCAAGGTTACCTAAAACCATGATCCAAGGCACAGTTGGGCTTGCTGCTCTTCGAGCAGAGATGCCACAAATGACAGATCCAAGGAGACTGCCTCCTTCCTCTGGGAGGAGCAGCATGGGAGCACACTGTAGGAATCTGCTGGGTTTGGAGAATCCAAATGGGACTGTACACCAGAGATAGAAATGCTTGGTCACAGGTTGGGTGAGCACGGAGTGTGGCCATAGACCAGGGAGATGGGAGTGACTGACTGCTTTTCTCTGAGGGTGCACTGAAGAGGGGCCCCGAGCTCTCAGCTCCTCCAGGGCTAGAGATTTGGAGACTGCCATTTTCATTCCCATCCTCAAAAGCTGTATGGAAAGCCTTCAGGGAACAAAAGCTACCAAGAGCAAACCTGAGCAGATTACTTAGCCTGCACTTGGCAAAGGTGGTGCAATTTTGCCTCAGGAAAAGACATTTGAGACTCATGGCAACAGGCCCCTTGCCCAAAAAAATTAGCAAGAACATGAAGCCAAGACCAAGTTCACTGATAGTGAGAAATGCGGAAAATCAGAGCTAGGGAAAAGCAACACATAGAATTCATGGTCCCCCCCCCCCCCATGATTCTTTAGTCTTTCAAAGATAAATTTTTTTAATTTTATTTTTTCTTACTCTATTTTAAAAAAAAAATTTCCTCTTTCCTATTTTAATGGTTTTTAACTATTTTATCTTATCAATACCTTCTTAAAAATCTTTTAAAATTTTCATTGTTATAGTCATATTCTATCCCTTCATTGTATTTAACCTTACTTTTTGTATACATATCGTTTTTTTTTTTTTTATTTTGTGGGATACAGTTTCTTCTAACAGATCAAATATACTCTAAATCTAGCATATGGCTTTGTTCTAGTCTTCAACCTGATCGCATTCTTTCTTCTTCTTTTCTTTTTTTTTTTTTTCAACCAACTTCTTATCTTATCAATTTTTTTAGAATATTTTCTAATTTTCATCATTAGAGTCATATTCTATCCCTTCATTGTATTTGCACTTATTTTTGTATATATATATGTTTTTCTTTCTTTAAAATTTTCTAACAGACCAAAATACACCCCAAATCAGGGGTATGTGTGTATATATATATATAGAGGAGAGCCACACACCTGATATAGTGTATTTTGGGTGTATTTTGGTATATATATATATATATATATATATATATATATATATAATTTTTTTTCCTCCTTTATTTCCTCCTCTATTCTCCCCCAGTTTCAGGTCTTCCAATTTGGTTATTTTTCTGGGGTTGTTGATACCCTTTTAGTAGTTTGTTCTCTCATTTATCTATTCTTACCATGATAAAATGACAAATGACAAGGTGGGAAAACTCACCTCCAAAAAAAGAACAAGAGACTGTACCGACGGCTAGGGACTAACCAATACACTGGTAATATGTCAGAACTAGAGTTCAGAATGACAATTACCAAGGTGCTAGCTGGGTTCAAAAAAAGCATGGAAGATACTAAAGAATCCCTTTCTGAAGAAATAAAATCCCTTTCTGGAAATAAAAGAACTAAAATCTAACCAAGTTGAAATAAAAAAAAAAACTATTAATGAGGTGCAATAAAAAATGGAGGCTCTTACTGCTAGGATAAATAAGGCAGAAGAGGGAATTAATGATACAGAAGATCAAAAAGAGAGATAAACAACTACTAGACCATAGGTGGAGATTTTGAGAGATAATTGAAACCATAAGATGAAATAATATTAGAATAATAGGGATCCCAGAAGAAGAAGAGGAAGAAAGAGAGAGAGGGGCAGAAGGTATATTGGAGCAAATTATAGCAGAGAATATACCTAATTTGGTGAAGAGAACAAGTATCAAAATCCATGAGGCACAGAGAATTGCCCTTAAAATCAATAAAAATAGGTCAACACCCCATCATCTAATAGTAAAATTTACAAGTCTTAGTGACAAAGAGAAAATCCTGAAAGCAGCTCAGGACAAGAGGTCTGTAACATACAAAGGTAGAAATATTAGATTGGCAGCAGACCTATCCACAGAGACCTGTCAAGTCAGAAAGGGCTGGCATGATATATTCAGAGCATTAAAGAGGAAAAATATGCAGCCAAGAATACTATATCTAGCTAGACTGTCATTGAAAATAGTGGGAGAGATAAAAAGCCTCCAGGACAAACAAAGACAAAAAAATTTGCAAATACCAAACCAGCCCTACAGGAAAAGGGTCCTCTAAGCAAGGAGAGAGCCTAAAAGTAATAGGCCAGAAAAGAAGACACACAGAATAAAGTAACAGTTACCTTACAGGCAATACAATGGCACTAAATTCATATCTTTCAAAAGTTACCCTGACTGTAAATGGGCTAAATGCTCCCAATCAAAAGACTCAGGGTATCAGACTGGATAAAAAAAAAACCAAAAGAAAAAAAAAAAACCACCAAAAAAACAAGACCCACCAATATGCTGTCTGCAACAAATTCATTTTAGACCCAAAGACACCTCCAGATTTAAAGTGAGGGGATGAAAAACAATTTACCAGGCTCATGGACATCAAGAAAAAAAAAAAAAAAAAGCTGGGGTGGCAATCCTTATATCAGATAAATTAGATTTTAGCCAGAGACTGTAATAAGAGGTGAGGAAGGACATTATATCATACTTAAAAGTTCTGTCCAATAAGAATATCTAACACTTTTAAATATCTATGCCCCTAACATGAGAACAGCCAATTATATAAACCAATTAATAACAAAATCAAAGAAATACATCGACAATAATACAATAATAGTAGGGGACTCTAACACCCCCTCACCGAAATGGACAGATCATGTAGGCAGAAGATCAACAAGGAAATAAAGGCTTTAAATAATACATGGGATCAGATGGACAATACAGATATATTCAGAACATTCCATCCCAAAGCAACAGAATACACATTCTTCTCTACTGCACATGGAACATTTTCCAGAAGAGATCACATCCTGGGTCACAAACCCATCTCAACCAGAACCAAAAGATTGGGATCATTCCTTTAATATTTTCAGACCATAATGCTCTGAAGCTAGAACTCAATCACAAGAGGAAACTTGGAAAAAAAACTCAAATACATGGAGGCTAAAGAGTGTCCTGCTAAAGAATGAATGGATCAATCAGGAAATTAAAGAAGAATTTTAAAAATTCATAGAAACAAATGAAAATGAAAACACAACTATTTAAAATCTTTGGGACACAGAAAAGGTGGTTCTGAGAGGAAAGTATATAGCAATACAAGTTTTCTCAAGAAACAAGTGGGGTCTCAAGTACAAACTTAATCCTACACCTAAAGGAGTAGGAGAAAGAACAGCAAAGAAAGCTTAAACCCAGCAGGAGAAAAGAAATAACAAAGATCAGATCAGAAATCAATGAAATAGAAACCAAAAGAACAGGAGAACAGATCAATGAAACTAGGAGCTGATTCTCTGAAAGAATTAATAAGATTGATAAAACCCTGGCCAGATTTATCAAAAAGAAAAGAGAAAGGACCCAAATTAATAAAATCATGGATGAAAGAGGAGAGATCACAACCAACACCAAAGTAATAATTATAATAACACATTATAAGCAATATACCCTATCAAAATTGACAATCTGGAAGAAATGGGCGCATTCCTAGAGACATATAAACTACCAAAATTAAACCAGGAAGAAATCGAAACCTGAACCAGGAAGAAATAGCAACCTTACCATAACCAGTAAGAAGATTGAAGCACTAATCAAAAATCTCCCAACAAACAAGAGTTCAGTGCAAGAGGGCTTCCCCAGGGAATTCCACCAAACATTTAAAGAAGAATTCACACCTATTCTCCTGAAACTGTTCCAAAAAATAGAAATGGAAGGAGACCTTCCAAACTCATTTTATGAGGCCAACATTAACTTGGTCCCAAAACCAAAGACCCCACCAAAAAGGAAAATTACAGACCAATATCCTTGAATACAGATGCAAAGACTCTCACCAAAATACTAGCCAATAGGATCCAACAGTACATTAAAAGAAGTATTCACCACGACCAAGTGGGATTTATTCCTGGGCTGCAAAGTTGGTTCAACATCCACAAATCAATCAATGTGATACAATACATTAATAAAAGAAAAAATAAGCAGCATGTGATACTCTCAATAGGTGCTGAAAATGCATGTGACAAAGTACAGCATCCTTTATTGATCAAAACTCTTCACAGTGTAGAGATACAGGGTAAATACTTCAATATCATAAAAACCATCTATGAAAAACCCGCAGTGATTATCAGTCTCAATGGAGAAAACCTCAGAGCTTTTCTCCTCCCGTCAGGAACATGGCAGGGATGTCCACTATCACCACTGCTATTCAACCTAGTACCAGAAGTCCTAGCGTCAGCAATCAGACAACAAAAAGAAATAAAAGGCATCCGAATCAGCAAAGAAGAAGTCAAACTCACTCTTTGCAGATGATATGATAATTTATGTGGAACATCCAAAGGCCTTTACTCCAATACTGCTAGGACTCATAAAGGAATTCAGTAAAGTGTCACAATATAAAATCAAGGCACAGAAATTAGTTGCATTTCTATACACCAACAGCAAGAGAGAAGAAAGAAAAATTAAGGAGTTGATCCCATTTACAATTGCACCCCAAACCATAAGATACCTAGGAAAGAGGCCTAACCAAAGATGGAAAGAATCTGTACTCAGAAAACTATAAAGTATTCATGAATGAAGTTGAGGAAGAGACAAAGAAATGGAAAAATGTCCCATGCTCAAGGATTGGAAGAACAATTATTGTAAAAATGTCTATGCTACCTAAAGCAATCTACACATTTAATGCAATCCCTATCAAAATACCATCAACTTTTTTCAAATAAATGCAACAAATAATCCTAACATTTATATGGAACCAGAGAAGACCCCGAATAGCCAAAGGAATGTTGAAAAAGAAAGCCAGAGTTGGCAGCATTACAATTCCAGACTTCAAGCTCTATTACAAAGCTGTAATCATCAAGATAGTATGGTACTGGTACAAAAACAGACACATAGATCAATGGAACAGAATAGAAAACCCAAAAATAAGACCCTTAACACTATGGTCAGCTAATCTTTGACAAAGCAGGAAAGAATTTCCATTGGAAAAAAGATAGTCTCTTCAATAAATGGTGTTGGGAAAATTGGACAGCCACATGCAGAAGAATGAATCTGGACCATTTCCTTAAACCACACACAAAAATAGACTCAAAATGGATGAACAACCTCGATGTGAGACAGGAATCCATCAGAATCCTTGAGAACAGAAGCAGCAACCTCTTCGACCACAGCTGCACCAAATTCTTCCTAGAAACATTGCCAAAGGCAAGGGAAGCAAAGGCAAAAATGAACTATTGGTACTTCATTAAGATCAAAAGCTTTTACACAGCAACGGAAATGGTCAATAAAACCAAGGACAACTGACAGAATGGGAGAATATATTTGCAAACGACATATCAGACAAAGGGCTAGTGTCCAGAATCTATAAAGAACTTATCAAACTCAACACCCAAAGAACAAATAATCCAATCAAGAAATGGGCAGAAGACATGAACAGACATTTATTCAAAAAAGACATCCAAATGGCCAATAGACACATGAAAAAGTGTTCAACATCACTAGGCATCAGGGAAATACAAATCAAAACCACAATGAGATACCCCTCACACCAGTCAGAATGGCTAAAATTAACATCAGGAAATGACAAATGTTGGCAAGGATGCAGAGAAAGGGGAACCCTCCTACATTGTTGGTGGGAATGCAAGCTGGTGCAGCCACTCTGGAAAACAGTACGGAGGTTATTCAAAAAGTTGAAAATAGTGCTACCCTATGACCCACCAATTACAATGATGTGGATGCAACCAGAGGGTATTATGCTAAGCAAAATAAGTCAATCAGAGAAAGATAATTGTTATATGCTTTCTCTAATATGATGAATTTGAGAGGCAAGGTGGGGGGTCATGGTGGGTAGGGAGAGAAAAAATGAAACAAGATCAGATCAGGAGGGAGACAAACACTAAGAGATTCTTAATCTCTGGAAACAAACTGAGGGTTGCTGGGGGGTAGTGTGAGAGGGATGGGGTGGCTGGGTTATGGACATTGGGGAGGGTATGTGCTATGGTGAGTGCTGTGAATTGTGTAAGACTGATGATTCACAGACCTGTACCCCTGAAGCAAATAATACATGTTAATAAAAAAAATCAATTAGTAGTTTTTCTATTTTGTTGTGGGTTTTTTTTTTGTCAATATGTTTGATCTTTGCTTTTTTTGATGCACTCTTCTTCATTATATTTATAATTCCTTTTTATTTCTATAGATATTTTGTATGTACATTTTATACATTTCATCTGATCATTTTAATAACTGTTACCTGTGAGTTTAATTTTACTGTATTTTTATTTTATTACAGAGAGCTACCTTGTGCTACCTATTTATTGTCACGTTTATCTTTCTCTGCTCTCTTCACAATACCCCTGACAAACACTAATCTGTTTTCTGTCTTTATAATTACACCATTTTGAGAACATTATATAAGTTTAGCCATGCAGTAAATGAAAGTTGTTTTTATTTTTCTCACTATTATGCTTTAGCAATGCTGTGTGTCTATCAACAGTTTCTTCCTTTTTATTGCTGAGTAGTATTTTATGGTATGGATAGTCCACAGTCTGTGTAACCATTCATCCGGGTTTTTGTTATGTTTTGTTTTGTTTTTTTTGTTTTGTTTTAATTTATTTTTTTCTTTCTTTTCAGTGTTCCAGAATTCATTGTTTATGTACCACACCCAGTGCTCCATGCAATACATGCCCTCCTTAATACCACCACCAGTCTCACCCAATGCCCCATACCCTTCCCCTCCAAAACCCTCAGTTTGTTTCTCAGAGTCCAAAGTCTCTCATGTTCATCTCCCTCTCCAATTTCCCCCAACTCTCTTTTCCTCTCCATCTCCCCATGTCCTCCGTGTTATTCCTTATGCTCCACAAATAAGTGAAACCATATGATAATTGAGTCATTTCAATGGTTGACTTATTTCACTCAGCATAATCTCTTCCAGTCCCGTCCATGTTGATACAAAAGTTGGTATTCATCCTTCCTGATGGAGGTATAATACTCCATTGTATATATGGACTATACCTTCTTTATCCATTTCTGTCGAAGGGCATTTTGGCTCTTTCCACAGTTTGACGACTGTGGCCATTTCTGCTATAAACATTGGGGTACAGATGGCCCTTCTTTTCACTACATCTGTATCTTTGGGTTAAATACCCAGTAGTGCAATTGCAGGGTGATAAGGAGGCTCTATTTTTAATTTCTTAAGGAACCTCCACATTGTTTTCCAAAGTGGCTGCACCAACTTGCATTCCTACCAACAGCATAAGAGGGTTCCCATTTTCCACACCCTCTCCAACACATGTTGTTTACTGTCTTTTTGGCCATTCTATCTGGTGTAAGGTGGTATCTCAATGTGGTTTTGATTTGAATCTTCCTGATGGCTAATGATGATGAACACTTTTTCATGTGTCTGTCAGACATTTGCATGTCTTCTTTGGAGAAGTCTGTTCATGTCTTCTGCCCATTTTTTGATGTAATTATGTGTTTTGTGTGTCTTATGTTTGAGGAGTTCTTTATAGATCTTGGATATCAACCCTTTGTCTGTACTGTCATTTGTGAATATCTTCTCACCATTCATCTGTTGAAAGATATCTGGACTCTTTCCTGTTTGGGTTCATAATGTTGCATGTACATGATAATGAAATATCATGTACAGATCTTTGTACAGAAATAAATATTCATATTTTTCTTCAGTAAATGTCCAATAGTATAATTTCTGGGTCATTTTCAACGTGTGTGTGTGTGTGTGTGTGTGTGTGTGTGTTTTAAAGAAACTGCAAAATTATTTTCCACAATGGTTGTACCACTTCACATTCCTAACAGCAATAATCAGAGATGTCCAGTTTTTCTACATCCTTACTAGTATTTGATATTATGATTTTATTTATATTGCTTGTTTTAATAGAAATGTATCTCATATCTCATCATAGTCTTAATTTCAATTTCCCTAATTGGTTGTAATGTTGAACATCTTCTCATGTGACTGGCTCTCACATGAAATATTACTTCATGTCCCTTGCACATTTTCTAATTGGATTTTTTTTCTTTTTTCTTTTTTTTAAATTTCTTTTCAGCATAAGAGAATTCATTGTTTATGCACCATGCCCAGTACTCCATGCAATACGTGCCCTCCATGATACCCACCACCTGGCTCCCCCAGCCTCCCATCCCCCGCCCTTTCAAAACCCTCAGATTGTTTTTCAGAGTCTGTAGTTTCTCATGGTTCATCTCCCCTTCCAATTTCCCTCAACTCCCTTCTCCTCTCCATCTCCCCATGTCCTCCGTGTTCTTTGTTATGCTCCACAAATAAGTGAAACCATATGATAATTGACTGTCTCTGCTTGACTTATTTCACTCAGCATAATCTCTTCCAGTCTCGTCCATGTTGATACAAAAGTTGGGTATTCATCCTTTCTGATGGAGGCATAATAATCCATAGTGTATATGGACCACATCTTCCTTATCCATTCATCCGTTGAAGGGCATCTTGGTTCTTTCCACAGTTTTCTAATTGGATTGTTTGAGGGGTTTTGTTGTTGTCGGTTTGTGTGTGTGTGTGTGTGTGTGTGTGTGAGATTGAGTTTTAAGAATTATTTATATATTCTAGATATTTGTCTTTTGGCAGATATGTGGTTAGTAAAGATTTTATTTCATATGTAGCTCATTTTATTTTTATTTTTTTTAAACAGGGTCTTTCAAAGAGTGAATGTTTTTTATTTAATTTTATTTATGTATCATATTTTTTTCCTCCGATTTTCTTTTCTCTATTTTCTTATTGTTTTCCCTTAAGTTTCCTGAACATTTTTAAAATTGTAATTTGATTTATCTTTAGTATCTTTTAGTGTATCTTTTTTTATAACTTTTTTAGTGATTGCTGTTTAGTATTCCATTATACACAAATAACAGTAAAATTTATGTGTCAACATTTTACCAATTGTGTTAAAGTGTCAAAACCTTACCTCCCACATACTCCTTTGCTTTCCTCTATTTATCTACACACATTGGTAACCACATTAGACAGTGTTATAATTTCTGCTTTCACCATTAATTATAATTAAGAAAACTCAAGAAGCAATGTATGTTGTGTTTACCAATAATTTTATTCTTTTCTTTCTTCCTGACTTTTAAAAATTTCTTCTTTTATCATTTCTTTGATATTTAAAGAACATCTTTAGGCACTTTTTACATTATTTTATTTTTGAAGATTTTATTTATTTGACAGAAAAAGAGATGATGAGAGAGGGAACACATGCGGGGGAGTGAGAAAGGGAGAAGCAGGCTTCCAGCTGAGCAGGGAGCTTGATGCAGGACTCAGTGCAGGGCCACGGACAGAGTCAAAGGCAGACACTTAACAACTGGTCCCCCCAGGGACCCCTTAAAGTCACTTTTTTAGAGTAGGTCTACTGGTGACAAAATCATTTGCTTTCTTTCATCTGAGAATGTCTTGGTTTCCCCTTCGTTTCTGAATGATGTTTTCATTCAACGTAGAATTCTATGTTGACAGCTCTTTTCTTTTAGTACTTGAAAACTATTATGCCACTTTTTTCTGACCTCTGATTTCTGATGAGCAATTCACTGTCATCCAAATTGTTTTCCCCTTATAGGCAATGCTTTGTTTCTCTATGGCTGCTTTCAAGAATTTGTCTTTGTTTTTTTTTTTTTTCCCCTTTTTATTAATTTTTTCAGCATAACAGTATTCATTCTTTTTGCACAACACCCAGTGCTCCATGCAAAACGTGCCCTCCCCATCACCCACCACCTGTTCCCCCAACCTCCCACCCCTGACCCTTCAAAACCCTCAGGTTGTTTTTCAGAGTCCATAGTCTCTTATGGTTCGCCTCCCCTCCCCAATGTCCATAGCCCGCTCCCCCTCTCCCAATCCCACCTCCCCCCAGCAACCCCCAGTTTGTTTTGTGAGATTAAGAGTCATTTATGGTTTGTCTCCCTCCCAATCCCATCTTGTTTCATTTATTCTTCTCCTATCCCCCTACCCCCCCATGTTGCTTCTCCATGTCCTCATATCAGGGAGATCATATGATAGTTGTCTTTCTCCGATTGACTTATTTCACTAAGCATGATACGCTCTAGTTCCATCCACGTCGTCGCAAATGGCAAGATTTCATTTCTTTTGATGGCTGCATAGTATTCCATTGTGTATATATACCACCTCTTCTTTATCCATTCATCTGTTGATGGACATCTAGGTTCTTTCCATAGTCTGGCTATTGTAGACATTGCTGCTATAAACATTCGGGTACACGTGCCCCTTCGGATCACTATGTTTGTATCTTTAGGGTAAATACCCAGTAGTGCAATTGCTGGGTCATAGGGTAGTTCTATTTTCAACATTTTGAGGAACCTCCATGCTGTTTTCCAGAGTGGTTGCACCAGCTTGCATTCCCACCAACAGTGGAGGAGGGTTCCCCTTTCTCCACATCCTCTCCAGCATCTGTCATTTCCTGACTTGTTAATTTTAGCCATTCTGACTGGTGTGAGGTGATATCTCATTGTGGTTTTGATTTGTATTTCCCTGATGCCGAGTGACATGGAGCACATTTTCATGTGTCTGTTGGCCATCTGGATGTCTTCTTTGCAGAAATGTCTGTTCATGTCCTCTGCCCATTTCTTGATTGGATTGTTTGTTCTTTGGGTGTTGAGTTTGCTAAGTTCCTTATAGATTTTGGATACTAGCCCTTTATCTGATATGTCGTTTGCAAATATCTTCTCCCATTCTGTCAGCTGTCTTTTGGTTTTGTTAACTGTTTCCTTTGCTGTGCAAAAGCTTTTGATCTTGATGGAATGTTTGTGGTTTATTCTAATTTGAATTCATTGACCATCTCGACTCTGTAGAAACATGCTTGGTATTGTCATTTTTAAACTTTGTTTTGTGTATCAAATTTAGGGAGTTTGGGGAGGGGAGGCAAACCATAAGAGACTATGGACTCTGAAAAACAACCTGAGGGTTTTGAAGGGTCAGGGGTGGGAGGTTGGGGGAACAGGTGGTGGGTAATAGAGAGGGCACGTTTTGCATGGAGCACTGGGTGTTGTGCAAAAACAATGAATACTGTTATGCTGAAAATAAATAAAATGGGAAGATATTGAGGAAAAAAAAATTTAGGGAGTTTTCAGCCATTACTTACATGAATAATCTTTAAGTGTCATCTTCTTTTCCTCCCTTTTTGGAATTCAAATGACACAAAGGTTTGATTACAGTAGTCCACAGGTCCCTGAGGATATGTTCATTTTTTTTTCCAATCTCTTTTCATTCTGTTGTTCAAATTAGGCAATTTCTACTTATCTATCAAGTTAAAGAATTCATTTTTCTGACATCTGCTTTTGAACCAATCATTTGAGTTTTATTTTCATTGTTGTATTTTTTTTTAGTTCTGTAATTTTCATGTGATTCTTCATCATATTTTCTGTGCATTTTTCTGAATCAATTTTTCAAGTTTTTATCAACTATTGTAACAAGTATGTTTATAATAGTACTTGAAATATTTTTATGTTGGCTGCCTTAAATCCTAGTGAAATAATTTAACACCTGTGTTATTTCAGTGTTGGCTTATGTTGTCTTTTATTACTCTGTTTGAGACCCTCCAGATTATCAGTATAATGAGTGACTGTTAACTGTAACTGGACATTTTGGATTTTATATTGTAATGCTCTGGATCTTATTTAAATCTTGTGCTTTATCAAATCTTCTCTGGCACTACTCTGCTGGGTGAAGGGGGCACTACCATAGTATTTCCATCCTGAGATTTAAGTCTTAAGTTCTCCTGTCTGTGGGCAGGGTGATGGAAAAGTAGGGGGTGTAGGGTGCTCTTTTTTACTTTGGGATAGAGATAAAGTGAGAGGTCAGGCTCTCCGTTAGGTCTCTGTGATACCACTCTGACTGGGATGGGTAGGGACAAGTTACTATGTCTTCCCACATGGTTTCCACTGGTACCTTAGAGTGGTGGCCTTATTAATAATGAGGGATGAGTACTCTCTACTAGTACTTCTCTGACCCCACCCTAGCAGGGAGGGAAAGAATTGTCTTATTATCCCTTAGTGAGGCTAGAAATCCAGAGTCCACATATGGCTTCACTGATGGGGTAAAAGAGAGACACGGAGAAGGGGTCTTGTTATTGCCATGGGGGGGGGGGGCAGGGAGAACCAGATATCCTGCTTAGCTTTCCCTGAGGCCACAATGATAGGGCCTCCTTATCTCCTAACAAGGGTGGGTACCTCGTTTCCTTACTCAGCATTTGCTGGTGGGAATGACGATGAAGCTATAGATTTCTCCTCATGTTTCTGGCTGTAATAGATTATTTATTACCTAAAATTTTTCTGGTCTGAAACTTTTTGTTTTGCTAGGCTGCCCATTCCTAGTATTTGGTTAGAGAGAACAGATTTTGTCGGGACTTTTTTCTCTGCCTATTTGTATTTCCAGGTTGCTGACTTCTCCATTATTCAATCTGGGGTATATAAAGCAGGAATAAAAAACTGGAGAATTCAACACTGTGTCATTTCTTGGCTCCCCAGCTACTTTACCAGTCTACCTTCTTTTTATATTCTACCTTCTTCTGTGTTACTTACTGACATATATTTATTCAAATATATATCTACTATATATCTATATACATGTGTGTGCTACTTACATATACATGTGTTATTTATATGTGTGTGATATGTGTATTATTTAATTATTTATACATATATTTTACATTCATATATATTTTACATGCATACTTATATACATACATATCTGAATATATATGTGTGAGTGTGTGTGTATGTGTCTGTGTGTCGTGGTTTTGAGCTTACTTATCAAGAGGAATAGGGAAGAATCCATCTATTCCATCTTCCCAGAAGCAAATCTGTCAGTTTTAAATAGTCAGCATACAGGAGTCACAGAACTGAACTGGACTCCAGGGCTCTATTTCTAGTTTTGATTATGACCCACTGAGTAACCTTGGGAAAGTCATTTAACCTTCTGTGACCGAGTTTTGTTGGTATAAAAAGGGAACATTAACATTTAACTCTCATGGGTGTTATATGCATTAATTCATATTTGAAGTCATTCTTAGGGTCTTTAAACACACACAGCACAAATTGTTATTTGAACTGTAACACCGAAGTTAACACACAACACAAAGAATGCAGCCTTGATTCATATAGCCATCATCCAAATCATCTGAAAGGCTGCGAGTTCTTTCTCTGAGATGGATCTTTCCAAGGGAAAAATAGTGCTACTTTTTAAAATTATTAAGTCAACCATACTGCAATCAGAAGCAAGTGAATCTATGACAAATCCAATAAATCAAGCCAATTTTTCTTCTTTATCTTGATCTTTAAAATTTTAGTTTTTGATAGTACAATTCTTCAGTTGCAAGCATTCTCCTAAGCATTTAGAAAACATATTCTAGAAATACTTTTCCTATTGTGTTCTAAAAACAAAACCATTATTAATTCTTTACATATTTATGTGAAATTTACCATCTGTTAGATAAATTGCAAAAAGTGGGAGATACATAGATAAGTGTCTTACACTTGGCAAGAAGCAGAATGGGGAAAGAGCTAAGAAATGAATATTACAATTTGAACTCCATTAAAAAAAAACACAAAACACAACAAATTCCCTTCTGACATCTAAAGTTGAGTGCAATATATGTTTAAATGTTAAAACATTGCTGGGCTTACTCTTATAAGTGCCTGTCTAACATAAAGGAAAAAAAAATTTTTTCTAAATGACAAATGGGCATCCCCATAACATCCATCTCCTTAATTGGCAAAATCAAATGTTTCACATTAGTTCTTTCAAGTCAGGGAACACCTCCCTAACTCTACTTATTAATAAGGACAAGAGTTAATGTTTAGTTTCCAGATTAGCAGAGAGACTTTCTTCTCCCAATTTTGTCAAAACTTTTAATCACATTTAAACCCTATGCCTGAAAACTTTCTCATTCCAGTAAAAGCTATCTTTCATTCAATCAAACACTCAACTGACCTTTTAAAGGAAATACTTTTTAGTTAAACCGTTCTTTTCTATTTTCTTTTTCTGCTTCTTTCTCTAAAAGGAAAAGAGGGCATAATGTTGAATCTCTTTTTAGTACAGGGCAAACTCACTATCGAAAGAAAATTCAATTAGGCCAAGAAGCCAGCAGAGTGAAACATTCTACCAAGAGGATAGAGCTGGCAAAAGACATGCAAAGAACTGAGAACATTACTTGTGTTTGTCACTGGGGCTTGTGTATGAGATAAAAGGTCACAAAGAGTAAGGTGGTAAGTACGGTAAGGAGGACCACAGTGGCAGACATTGTTAGAGAGTTTTACATTAGTGATCACATTCATTTCCCACAAGGTCTCCGGAAAGTATGGATAATTGTCCCCATCTTACAAATGAAAAACATTCTGCTCAGATAAAATAACACACTAAGGCCCCATTAGCACAGGGTGACGGGTTCTAGGACTGTACCCAGCTTCATCTGACTTCATAGCCCATGTGTTTGTACATTACCACACCAAGCGCTGAAGCTACAATTCTGGATTTTCTTCCTTTCTCATCCAAAGCATTAAGGCAGTTATTTTTCTAAGGATTTAGATCTTCGCTTTATAGTTTCAAATGTAGGGTACATTGATCGGTTTTAATAAACTTCTTTACCAATAATTATCCTGTGTTAGAGATTATGAATAGTGCCGTCAATAAAATGCCTCTTCCCTTGTGAAGCCTGCACTGAGCCATCCTAATGCATCCTAACACATATACAATAGCACTGATGTGAACCAGTGCAAATTACAAGAATATCTGAGTCTGAAGTGTTTAGACAACACTATTTATTTTCATAAAAACACAATGTCACAGATATAATACATAAGAAAAAAATACAAAAATTTAGCTTGGCCAGTTTGATTTTAGAAGATAAAAATAAGATCACAAACTTTTGGTTAATTTTCGGAAAGAGATTATATTCGAAATCAGAAATTAGCTCATTGTGCAAAAATGTCCATATTACCCCAATTAGCTTAAAAGGGAAATTAGTTTATTGATATACATATAATCATATAGGAATAATTTGCCTCCGTATAGTAATTATTATGAAGGCCACGTTCTTTAGAGACATAGTACTTCACCCATTCACTATTTCTCAATAATCATATAGGGAAATCATTCATTAAGCATAAAATTCTGGTCCTATTGAAAAGGAAGATTTTTCTAACCTCTAAGCAGTAGTATGCATGTCACATTTTAGGGATTTCCATTTAGTAAAACAAATTCTAAACACACCACTTTAAAAAAAATATAGCTAAACATGTGAAGTGCAGCATTGTATTAGAAAAAAATTAAATTCTTCTATTTTTAAGATTTTTTTAAATTTATTTGACAGAAAGAGAGATCACAAGTAGGCAGAGCAGAAGGCAGAGGATGGGGTGGGGGTGGGGGAAGCAGGTTCCTGGCTGAGCAGAGAGCCCTCTGTGGGGCTTGATCCCTGGACCCTGAGAATCATGACCCCAGTCAAAGGCAGAGGCTTAACCCATTGAGTCACTCAGGCACCCCAAAATTAAATTCTTAACTTCAAAATGTAGCTTTCCTCCTCCCACGGATGTTTGTAACTACATCTTATTTTTCTGGCTACTTCTGGATTTCCAGGCATAAACAGAACAATATTCAAAGATAGCATAGATAAAGTGCTCATTTAAAGCCAGAGGCTGGTCTTGGTGCTTTCAGTGGTCAGATTTAAAACCTTGGATGTGGCTCTTTGTATCTCTGGACTTTAGATCCTTTATATCATAATGGAAATGTTCAAAGAAATTATTGATGAGATCACTTCAAAGTCTGAAACAACTAGATACCATTTCATTTGGGGGGAATATCAGCTCTCTATCACTGGCATACATCACCCCACAACTTGGCATGCTATCTCAAGGAAAATCTTAGAAAAAGAAACCTGATACTATTGTACAAATTATGTTTTCCAAGAATATAACTCAAATATATGCTCCCTAGAGCTTCACTAAGCCAGACTGGATTGACAAGAAATGGACATTCAGAGAAGTCAGAACTTGATGGTGAGTGATTATCCACTTATCAAAAATGGTGATGATACTTAGAATGTATAACTACCTAAATTTTGTGTATATTTTGGAATATAATTTAAGATTCAGTTTTGCCTTTGTGATTAGCTCTACCTTTACCTCTAAGCATATCTGAAGAAAAGACAGATTGGTCCAATCATAGTCTTTGGTAAGTGAGGAGGTTATTAAATAACTTTATCTGGCAGGGCAGTCTACTAGAAAGAATCTGAAACCAAGGAAAAAACAAAAAAAGGGGCAAATACAGGAAAAATTAAGCCAGGTAAAATGGTAAGGCTACAAGAGTCATTTTATCCACTTTTATTTTGCTTTAATCAGGTCTCCATTATTGGCGTAAGTATACATCCTCTTAAAAAGAAATTCATTTGTCATAGCTCAGATGCACAAACTGGATGCAATATCTTTAGTACTGATAATAGTTGTTTCATTAGCAATTTATAGTTTAGAAAGTCCTTTCTTTTTTTTAAATTTTATTTATTTATTTGACAGAGAGAGAGAGAGATCACAAGTAGGCAGAGAGGCAGGCAGAGAGAGTGGGAACCAGGCTCCCCACCCAGCAGAGAGCTCGATGCTAGACTCAATCCCAGGAACCTGAAACCATGACCCGAACCGAAGGCAGAAACTTAACTCACTGAGCCAACCAGGTACCCCTAGAAAGTCCTTTCTTATTCATTACTTAATTTTATATCACCTGTGACTCCCCCCACAAGGGGTCTATTACACCCTGTTTTAGCGATACAGAAAATTGAGGCCAAGCGGGTTTAGATGAGTATTCATCATGGAGCTTCTACGTGACAATGGGACCCAACTTTTAAATTTTTTTGTCCCTAAATCCAATTCTTTTATTTATTTATTTTTTAAAAGATTTTATTTATTTATTTGTCAGAGAGATAGAGAAAATACGGGCAGGCAGAGTGGCAGGCAGAGACAGAGGGAGAAGCAGGCTCCCTGCAGAGCAAGGAGTCAGATATGGGACTCAATCCCAGAATGCTGGGATCATCACCCGAGCTGAAGGAAGCCACTTAATGGACTGAGCCACCCAGGCATCCCACCAATTCTTTTATTTTTGTCTCTAAATCTAAGTTGAAGAAATATCGTTAGTTCTTGATAAAGGACATTTTTCCTTTTTAAAATTCTCTACTTCATTTTAAAATACTTCATCTAACAACTTCTCAGATTTCAGAGTTCCAGCAATCACTACTTGACCTTGGTCTGAATTACTAACAAAAGCATCAGTGAGCCCCTAAATCCTCACACAAATGACCTGCGGCTATTTCACTTGTGCTCCCACCATCTGCAGAGAGTGTAATCATCATTGCCATAAAAATCAGCATGTATAATTTATGACATGGCAAAAAATGACACCACACAAAGCTCAACTTTTCATAGTTTACTTGTACTGGATTTTATGATTTATGGTGTGCTATTAAGTACAGAACAATGATCCCATTTTAACTTCAAACAAACTTAAAATGAGAAAGAAAGGTGTTTTTGTCCTCATTTTATATTGAGGAAAATGAAGGCCACATAAATGATGTGGTGTCCCCAGGACATGGAGTTAGGAATACAAATTTAGTACTGTTCAAATTTGTTTTGGCTTACCCTGACAAAAAACCAAATTACCCTACTTGTTGTCCTTTGACAGAACATTAGTACTGACAATAAGCCATTATTTAAAACTGCAAAACATTAAAATGGGAGGAAAACATGAGGAATGAGTCAGACTAATAGATAATTTATTTAGAAGTGATAATTTAACAAATATTTTTTCCATAATGTGAAATATAAAATAAAAACCGTAAACAATCAATTTACTGCTTTAACGTTTTACTGTGAAAACACTGCCTATCATTGATCATTTAAATTGATTAGGTGAAACTATAAAAAATAACAACTAATGTTATCACTTTAATATTAGTAATAGAATCTATCCAAAATTTGAAAGTCAATTTTGATGCTCTGTATGTCACCAAAAGGAGCCATTTGATGGAAACTGACTCGTGTTACATGAAATATTCACACATGATTCTGGACCCTTCTTCTTAAGAAACCTTTCCATAAAAGTCTTCTTCAGAAGCCAGCATCTACCTCTGTATGAAACTTTTATCTAGAGAGTTAAAATTTTATAAGGTTTAAGATTATAAAATATTAAAATAAAGGTTGAAGTTCTGGTATGTTCACTCAGAGAAACTGAGCTGAGGCATTTCTTTTTTCTTTTTTTTTAAATTCTTACTCTTTTCTCTATGAAGAGCATAAGAACTGAAAATACAGTGCACTTCAGAAATTCCCTAAAGGACCATGGTGATTGACTGATTTCCCTTTTCATGTATCATAACTGGGGTACCGTGACTCAGTTAAAATAAATATTAATCTGGCCAATTTGAATTACCTTTTTTTTTATATCTAGGTTTAATTATGGTGATGCAAGCTCCACTTCTCTAGCCTATGAAACAATGTAAAAAATATTTTTAATTATGGCAAAAGACAAATTTTAACTTCGTAGCTGTTAACCATCAAGCCCTAAATATAACATTTTTATGAGAGCAATTTCACAATATTTAACATATTATCATCAATATCTGTGTGGCATTTTACTATTTTGAAAGTTTTTATATGTATGAACAAATTTTGTGGTAATAATTATCATCTCTAAAAAAGTTGAACATCATATTTTCCATAGCAAGCTGTAGCAGATCAGTGAGTGAGTCATTGTCTAATGTCCTACTTTTAAAGGAATTTTAAGTAGAAATCAATATGGGAGAATATGAAGAGGTTAGTCAAATTCCCAAGCCAAGTTTAGTTGGAATATAACATATGTCACTTGGAAAGATATTAGATATGTTTAGATCACAGATTTCTACCAAAATAGATACATGGAGTGGGGAGTTAGGGTGGTTTATAAAATCATCATTAATATATTTCTCATGTAACAATTTGGGGTCTGATAAGTTATTCTTACTGTTTCCTAACTATGTCCTGTAGAGATTTCGTAGTATTTTATTTAATCCTAATTAGCAATACTGCTTTTCCTAAAACCAAAATGTCACATGATGACCATTTGAAGACATTTCTTCTGCCCCTACTTAGCAAGTGAAAATGAATAACTGATGGTTATATCCCTTATTGATAGTTGCATTCAGCTCATCAGACTTTACTTTTGATTACAGAAAATATTAGTGTTATCCTAGAGCTCTTGCTATATAATGTTCTTAGCCATTACTGTTTACTTTGGGCAAACCAATGCAGCAGGTACTTGATACTCATCAGAAAGAACTCCGATGAATGTTCCCTATTAAGGGGCAAATTTTTTATGAAGACATTCCATGAATCAAATTTAACTCAAAAGAAAAAGGATAATTCCAGCATTGAGATTGTCTAAAGGAGGTAGTGAATCACACATTAATTGAATTGTTTAAATTTATGGTAATGGGGCACATGATAAACATGTTAAAAGAGTTTCCTGGACTAAATGAGTGGATGCCTCACTGATTTTAGGGGCCTTTCCCACCTATGACTTATGATTCTATCTGCCCTTGTTGACATTATGGACCCTCTGCCAATATGTTCTACTAACTTTTCATAGATAATGGTAAATCGCTAAGGAAATCTATATCTTATTGATTGATTGATTATGGGCTCCAAAATAAAAATCCTAACTTAAAAAAATGGAAATAAAAATTATTTTTCCATTTTTGCTTTTACAAAGTTCTTTTGATTTGTCAAACTCTATTAAGCTATACTTTTATAGATTAACTTTTATTCTTATATGTGACAAATATTTCCAATATTTCAGACACCTAGATTTCATATTCTTCATCATTGATCTCTTCTTTCTTAGCAGTTGTATAGGGCACTGATTTTGAATTCAGTTCATACTGGAATCCAAATTTCCAGTAACTAGCAAAAATTCTGATGCACTGAAAATGTGTTTGCTCAATCAGCAGTGGAATTCAAAGTTAATGAATCCATAATAAAATAAGAGTTATGTCTCTTTTTAATGTAGTATATTTGGCATCACTATTATAAGGCTATAATGCCTTTAACCGTGGAACATAAAGGCAAAAAATTCAATACTCTTACCTATAAGAACTTGAGAGAAAGGTAAGGCACAATCCTGAAGAACATTTATTTCTCACACTTCTTCAGTATTTCTGAGGAGTGTTTTTGAGTAGCTGTGTTCTAAAAGAGGAGACCTCTTTTGTGATAGTAGCTAAGCAGTAAGGAAAAAAACCCTTAATATCCATATATTTTATCTTCCAAATTTAGAAGGCACTATCAAACTGGGGCTTTCCCATATTCGAAACTGTTACTTAAAATCTGAATTTAAATGTTTTTGCTAAACATGGTAAAGGTCCTAGACACACCGTAACACATTTTAATATTAGTTATTCCACAGTGTATTTTGAGTGCCAAGATTTAGTAATATTAACTACTGAAAGTAATTTATTATTAAAGACCTAACAACAGTTCTTTTTAATTTACCTTTAAAAGTGAAAACAAAATCTAACTTGGATTTTTGTTTGTTTCCTCTGAAATAGGCTCTCCTCCTTCCTTTCCCACATATATTAAATTCAGTGCAAAGTTTTGGGTGGGGGCTGAGGGAGGAATCAATCAAGTCCTAAGTGCTGTTGTTGAATATGGAGAAATAAAAATATGAATTACACATGTAACTTGATCTGCATGAAAATAGGCTGGAGTGGGCAAAACAAATAAGTACCCAATTAACAGAAACATATATAAGGCAAAAATGATTATGGCAATAAATATACTAAATGAACTGTTATGAGCAGGCAAAGAAATAGACTATTAACTTTGAGAAGAAGATAGAAAAATTATATGTAATTGGTGAAATTTAGCTGTAATTTTGAAGAAAGAAAGAAAATATAGCATTTTTAAAAAGTATGATATGAAATCAAAAGTTTAAAGAGTATTGCAGGTTCTATGAATAAAACATAGAAAGAGATACTTAACTACAAGACTTTTCTAGGATGTTTAACTACAAGAGTTTTCCAGAATGGCAGAGCCTTAATATCGAATGGGTAATATAAGAAGTAAAAGATAGATGAGTGCCATATTTGGAGAGCATTCTGTGCAGCATCAAGAATTTTATTCTTTATGGTATAAGCCATGGGAGACACTGAGACCTTTGTGGAAAGTGAAAACAAAATACATTTTTAAAGATAAATTTAATTCAGAGGATTTTGTCAAAAGAAATGGGTTAAATACAGGAAATTATGATACAGTTGTAGAAGCCTACTTAAAACAGAAGCAAAGGAGAAAAGAAAAAAAGAGTGGCGACATATTTGAGAGACAAAAGGGATTGAGGACTGAGTTAGTATGGGAGACGAAAGAGAGGAATTGAAGAAAGATGCTTTCAAGATTTCTATTCTGAAAATACAGGATATCTGGAGAAATGAAGAGGTTCTGAACAGGATCAGATGGGAAAGAGCTTTCACAGACATTTATTTACTCTGTGCCACATGCTGTGTTAGGTGCTCTACACACATCATCCCATTTGCTTTCCATGAGAAAGTAATGAAACAGACATCGTCTTCATTTTTCACTGAAGGACAAGCATGTCAGGAAAAGCCAACTGCATATCATGGTATAATTTTAACTGGTAAAAGTGTAATTTTACAAATTAAATAAACCCATGTTTATTTTGAAGTTTCATTTCATGTAAGTGTACAGTAAGTACTATTTTGTGTCTGGATTTTTCTTAAAGTTATGTCTGTGAGATTCACTGGGTTGCATGTAGCAGTGAATCAATTCTTACTGCTTTAAAATAGTCTAGTGTATGAAGATGCACACTTTACCCATTCCATTATTTTTGTTTGTTTTTTAGAGAGAGAGAGAACTCATGCCTGTGTAGGAGCAGAGGTAGGGAGGGGCAAAGGGAGAAGAGAGACTCTTGGCTCAGCAAGGAGCTAGATGTGGGGCTCACCTCAGGACCCTGAGATCATGACCAGAGCCAAAATCAAGAGCTGGAGGCAACCAACTAAACTACAGGTGCCCCTTTCCATTCCATTAAGAATGGATATGGGGGGGGGCGCCTGGGTGGCTCAGCGGGTTAAGCAGCTGCCTTCAGCTCAGGTCAGGGTCTCAGGGTCCTGGGATCGAGCCCCGTATCTGGCTCTCTGCTCAGCGGGGAGCCTGCTTCCTCCTCTCTCTGCCTGCCTCTCTGACTACTTGTGATCTGTCTGTCAAATATATAAATAAAAATCTTAAAAACAAAAAAAAGAATGGATATGAGGCTGTTTCCAGTTTGAGTCATTACAAATAACGTTGTTAGGAACTTCTTTCACTTATGTCTGAGTTCACATATGTGATTATTTTGAAGGTGTCCATCTTTTCAAGTAGAACTGGTGGTCCATCAAGTACGTGTGCACTCATCTTTAGTACACACTGCCAAACGGTCTTCATACTCATAGACAAATTTACACTGACACCAGTGGTTGTACTGCATCTTGAAAATACTGCATATTAAATATTCCTTTCTTTTTAAAAAGTTTAGCCATTTTAATGAGTACTTAGTTATACTTCATCATGTTTTGATTTGTTTTGCATTGATAGCCATTTGGATGTCACCTTTTGAAAAGTGGCCTGTTTAAGTTTGTTATTTTCAAAAAGTTGGTTCTTTGTATCAACCTTGTCTGTTAGAAGTCCTATCTATATTCTAGATGACATTTTTGGAACTATATATCATGAACATCTACTCTGTGGCTTGCCTTTTCATTCTCATAATGGTGTGCTCTGATGAACAGAAGTTTTGAATTCCAATATAAAGTCCCATTTATTAATCTTTCTCCTTTGTGAATCTTCTTTGAGAAATCTTTGCTTGTCACAATATAAGAAGGCGTTTTTTCATATTTTGTTTATATGTTTTATTGTTCTATTCTTTATATTTTTTATGATAAATGTATTATTTTATATAGTGTGAAAGATATCAAAATATTGAACTTTTTTTCAGATACACAGCTGACCCAGCATCGTTTATTAAAAACACCATATTTCTGCACTGCATTGCAATGATGACTTTGTCACATAGCAGGTATATGTGTGGTTCTGTTCCAATTTCAATTAATTATTCATCTATCCTAGCACCAATAACACAATATTATTATTTCCTTTAGCTTTATAATAAGTTTTGGTATTTTGTAGAGTAACTCTTTAAGATTGCTTAAACTGCTTTTGATCTTTAAAAATTTCTTAAAATTATAGTCAGTCTTAACAACTTTCTTCAAAAAGAAATGGAATCCTAATTGGGATATAATTTAATCTATACACAGCTTGAGACTAGTATCTTTATACTTTTGAATCTTTCCACTTGAATATGCTAAATCTGTCTATTCATTTAGTTAAAAAAATTATCTTAGTAATATTCACAGTTTTCATTGTAGAATTTTTATATATGTTTAATTAGATTTATTATTTGTGATGTGATGAATTTTTCCAAGTTCTTGTAAAAATCATCTTCCACACATTTGGTTTTGACAGCTTATCTAATTTAGAGGTGGTAAAGTGACTTTATGTAGTGATCTTGCACTTAGCAATCTCACCAAAGTCATTCAAAAATTTATCTGCGGATTAAGTTTTTTAGGGAGGGAAGTTATTTGATTTTGGTCATTTGATTCTGATTTTTTTTGGTATGCCTGATTCTTTTTACTTGAGACCAGATATTTCATACGAAATATTACAGAGATTCTTCATATTATCTTCCTCTAAAGTGATTAAATTTTCTTTTGGTAAGATGATAAAGTATGGACAGATCATCTTTTGATAGATGAGGAAAGTCAAATTCTAATTTAGCTACCCCTGGGATATAGCCCACTTGGGGTTCACAACAAAACACCTGGAGGGTTTTTCTTAGTCCCTCCTTTTTGGGAGGCCTGAATTCCAGTTTTTATCTGAGACAAAACAGTTACATGAGAATCTTATATTTTTGTTTAGTGTTTAGCTCTAATAGCCATTTACTTCTTGGTTTATTGTCATCCCTTCCAAAACTTCAGCAGTATATTAACCAGCAGCTGCCTTACGAGGACAACATGTGGGCAAGGTATTAGGCTCACTCCCCTTTGTTTCCCTACATCTGGGAACTTTGGCCCTCAAGTCTTTGTTGACTTGGTAGCCCAAAGTCATTTTTCTCACTGCATAGTGAGGCTGCAACAACCTCCAATTCATGGCTTTTTGCATAGTATCCATTATATGCCTTGTGCATTGGCAGAGGATTTGAGGATAAAATGTAGCTGCAAAGGTAGGGCTCATCGCAGTTCTATTCCCTATACTCCAGGATGTTGCATCCCAAAATCCTTGTTGTCTTGGTTTCTGGTTTTGTTTGTGCGCTTGTTTATTTTTAATACACATTTTTTCATTCTCAGCTGGAGGTGTATCTGATTCCAGCTTCTGTGACACAGTGACACAGAGGCATATATCTTGCATTCTTCAACACATAATAAATTTGAAGGGCAGCAGAAAATCCACATAGAACTAACTTGAACTCAGGTGGAATTTTGAAGTATACATGAACATTTTAAATTTGAGATTTATTCACCCAAATTTGCCAGTTTTAACCACTCAGGTGATAGAGATGTGAAAGCAGAATGTGTGTTTTTAAAGTATATCTCTGTTACATGTAACCTAAGTAAATTATTTAGGGTACATAAACATATTGAACTAGAAATCTAGATCAAAATTTCCAAATAAAAGACACACAACTTTTTCTTTTCTTCTATTCTAAGTAAAACTGCAGTGGTTCACCTTTAATCATTTCAAGATAACAATGGATACTTACTAAATTTGGTATAAATAAGGTAATTGATGAATAAGTAAATATCCATCCATGCCTATTTTATAGCATAACCTTTTTTGTTGAGTTTATTATTATTTTTAATGTTTTTGACTTGCCTTTGTGGACAAGCATACTATTTTTTTTTTCAGTTTCAATAGTTTCATTCAAATATACATTTGTGTAACAGAATTCTATTCTGGTTATATGGACACAGTTAAAGTTTGTTACAAAAGAAAAAGAACTTAAAAAACTAAATGCATTTGACTTTTTAGTCATCAATTTTTTCTCCTGTTCAGAGATGTGTGTTTTTTTTTTTTTAACTCTGATCTTCTTTTTACCTTAAATTAATAAAGAATTTTACTTTCTCTTCTACAGTCCCTTTTTATCATTTTAGCTTTCCCAGTCACATCATGCTTGCTTCCTGGAGATACATACTGCTGTTAAATTTGGCTACAGGTTCTGATCTTTCTTAATGGCAATTCAGTTTTCTCTGAGCACAACTCAGTTTTAAGTCGTCAATGATTCCAAACCTTTGCCTAAAACTAAGCCTCCAGGTCCCTTTCTGATTGCTTCTCTTTAAGCAGACTGTTTTAGGTGGGATATATAAGGTCCTTGAGAGGTACAAGTATTTTCTATATTCCAATAAATTTTTCCAGGAGTTTTAGTTGGGGTCTTTTTTGTTTTGTTTTGTTTTGTCTTTCTGTCCCTCAGGCAGCCACTCCATAGACAGCATTAATAAGTGCATAATCTTTACCTCTAAGTAGGATAAATTTTAAGTTCATTTTTAAAACTGCCACCACCACTTTTACTGATTTTAACATTTAATACATTTACTAAACCTTTACTGGTATCATCACATGGCTTCTGATTTGATCATTACAACTAATGAAATGCTATGTACAATGTTCATATCGTCACTTTTACTCATACTTTCATTTCCCCAGGTCATTTTGTCATTAAAAATTAATCTCTTGGTGGGGCACCTGGGTAGCTCAGCAGGTTAAGCCTCTGACTCTTGATTTTGGCCTAGGTCATGATCTCAGGGTCATGACATTGAGCCCCTTCTTGGGTTCCATGCTCAGCAGGGAGTTTGCTTAGAGATTCTCTCCTGCCTCCCACGCACACATGCATGTCTGTCTCTAAAATAAATAAATAAATCTGAATAAAAATGTATCCATTGGTAAAACTTAAGTTAAAAAATATAAATGAGAAAGAAAAAAGAAATGCAAATTCACAGTCTAACAACCATGATGATAATTCTCAAATTTCACCCACTTACCACCACACTTTATCAGAACCTTCAATGAAAATAAAATTGAAATTTGGCTTTGTAAAATTCCTGATTTTACATAATGTTATAATTTACCTTTTTACTTCAAAGAAATTCAAAGGAGAAAGAGGAAAACTGCTGAGATAATTTTGAATTCATTCCAGTTTAAAAAAAATATATGAAAATAGTACTGTGTTGCTAATAACACATCTTTCAAAACTAGCTCACAACTGACTGTGTTGCATGAGTGCCTTGCTTTGCCGTGTGTGAGATGCACTGCCTTGGAGAATAAAGTTTACAAATATCAACTTTTGACTTAGATTATATTTGTAGGTGGACCTATGTAACTGGATGTTTTCTTTTTCTTCCTAGGGTCTGAGTCATTCTTAAACTCAGCAGGGTTAACTCAAAACAAACCGAAACACAAAAACTGTGAAATTCTGTTTTCTTCAGGAAAATATTCATCGAGGTGATAGCATGGTTATAAAAAATAGTTATCCTAAAAACTGACTGACTATCAAACTTAAGAGGACTAATAAAAGGTCATGAGACACACAGAACAAATCAGCAATGATTTATGAGGACTAGTTAACCAGCATTTAAAGAGAAGGGACAAAGCAACAATATTTTGGCCAGTTGGCACCAAAATTTTTGCTAGTTTTCTTGGACAAAAAGATGAAGAAGATAGTGCCTGCCCTCAAATTCAATATCTGTTTGAAGCATAGTATCAGCAAAAACCATACAAATGTGGTTTTTTTTTAATGCATATGTCATAAATATAAACAAGAAAAAAGTAATTAAGAAAAGTGTTTGTGTGCTCACCTCACCAGACCTTTGGAAAATTAAAATTAAGAGTGATCCGAGGGGAGCAAGATGGCGGGGAAGTAGGAGGAGGCACCATTTCAACCTGTACCCTAAAGTGAGCTGATTACCTACCAAAGAACTCCGACCACCCATGAAATCAGCCTGGGATCAGAATTATACACGTCTGGATCTCTACAGGAGCAGAAGACGCCAGTGGCAGGTAAAGCAGACTGGGAGCGTCGGACTGATATCGGAAGATAAACAAAAGGGGGAGGGAGCCACCAGAGGTGACCTATTGGAAAGTAACACCCCAACACGAGAGTGCTCTGCGTCTGGGGACCAGCATTAACTTGGAGTCTGGTTGAAAGCACTCAAAAAACAAACAGCAGAGGATCACGGGGGGTAATAGTGGGAACCTGGGCGGTTAGGGTCAGGGACCTAAGTCCCCGGACCCAGGACAGCCTCCCCTGGCGCGGAGCCAGAGAGAGTGCGGCGGAGAAATCAGGTCTCGGTCCCTGAGCCACGAGTGCACCTGAACGCCAGCGCGTCTGAGAACGAGTGGGGTCTGGCTCCCGTGAGGGGCTGGGAGCCTGGCCTGACGGCAATCCTGAAACGCGCGCGTCCCACACCCTCCCTTGGGATAGGTGCTCATAGGCGCTAGCCTGGAGCTCTGGCAGCAGGAAAAACCAGACATTCCCAGACCAGGACAGCGGGAAAATCTCAGTGCGTGATCTCTGCTCGGAACCTCTCTGGCGGTCTGGAGCTGCCTAGACAGCCACAGCTGCCCTGGTTTTGGGCACAACGAGGAGCTCCTGCATCCCCAGGGACAGTGACCCAGAACCAACTCTGCCAGCAGCTTTTGCAAAACAGTCTGAGGCTTCTCTCTGAGAGGGAGGTTGGGGTGCTGTTTGCTCTCCTCTAAACCTCCAAAAACCATCAAAAGCTGTCAAGGCGAGAGAAAGCAGATGAAAGAACATAAAAACCCCCAGAGAACAAAAGGCTGAAAAAAAAAACCAGTTTCCTGAAAAAAACAGAGCTCACCCCCTTGAGGGGAGTGGGAGGACCTAACTCAGGGAACATCATTGTCTGAAAACCCACGTGGCAGGCCCCTCCCCCAGAAAACCAACCAGGAAGGAAGGAAAAAAAAAAAAAAAGACTACAAGAGAACAACCACCACTACTTCATAAATACAACTTTTATTTTTAACTCTTTACCAATATTCTGGTTCTTTTTTTTTATACATACAGATAATTTTTTAACCTATTTACCATCACACTGAGATGTCCAGTACATCAAATTCTTTAATAACCTTCTAACCTGAAATTTTTGATACATACACCCGTGTTTTTCTTTTGTTTTTCTATTTTTTTAATTTTAACTTAGTTTAGTCTAGTTTATTCTTTTTTTAATTTTTATTTTCTACTATACATATAGAGTTAAACTTCAAGGTAACCCCCTTTCCCCAATCAATGCTACCCCTATAGGCAAACCAGTTTCTAATCCCCCTGTAACTTAGGAAAGTTGAGTCCCTTAACAAAAACATCAAGATACCTTCAGGAAGAATCAAAATAACCTTCCTCACCCACACTGAGAATCTATAACCATTCTCCCAATTTTTCCTTCTGTCAGTGTTTCTGTGAATTTGTGTCTGTCCTGAAAATATATAAATCTTATACTTGGGGTTCTTTCTGAGGAGGTTTTTCCCTTTTTTTTGCTTATATATACATATTTTTTTCTCTTGTCATATACTTTTATCACTCTTTGTCTGTCTGTTTTTTTTGTATACTCCACAAATCTTACCTTGTGGCCCATTTGGGCTGAGCCTTCTCTTATATCTTCCCTTTTTTTCCTATCTCTCTCTCTCTCTTTTTTTTTCTTCCTTTTTTCTTTCCCCTTTTTTTTTCCTTTCTTCTTCTCTATTTCTTTTTCTTTTCTTTTTTCTCTCATTTGGGTGGGGAATCCTGATTGCACAGAAGCGTTCCAGGTGCACATTGACTGCACCACAATCGATAAGTCCAGCTGCATCTGTTTAGTCATCTCTTACCAAAATGACTAGGAGGAGGAATACCCAACAGAAGAAAAATACAGAGGATGGGCCTTCTGCAACAGAACTAATGGCTATCGACATAGACAATATGTCAGAAAAGGAATTCAGACTAACAATTATCCAGGCAATAGCTAGGTTGGAGAAAGCCATGGGTGACCAAACAGAATTGATTAGGGCAGAACTGAAAGCCACCAGGGATGATGTTCACAATGTTAGGGCAGAACTGAAAGCCACCAGGGATGATGTTCAAAATGCTCTCAATGAGTTCCAGTCCAATCTAAATTCTCTAAAAGCTAGGGTAACTGAGACAGAAGATAGAATTAGTGATCTGGAGGACAAACAGATAGAGAGAAAGGATCAGGAGGAAGCCTGGAACAAACAGCTCAGAAGCCACGAAAACAGAATCAGGGAAATAAACGATGCCATGAAATATTCCAACATCAGAATTATTGGAATCCCTGAAGGGGAAGAAAAAGAAAGAAGTCTAGAAGATATAGTGGAAGAAGTTGTCTATGAAAATTTTCCCAAACTCACGAATGGAAACAATGTTCATGTACTAGAGGCAGAAAGATCTCCTCCCAAGATTGTAGATTCTCGAAAGTCCTCACGGCACCTTATAGTTAAAATGGGGAATTATGTTTCAAGAGAGACCCTCTTAAAAGCAGCTAGGACAAAGAAGCTTCTTACATACAGAGGAAAGCCCATTAGAATAACGTCAGACCTTTCCACAGAGACCTGGAAAGCCAGGAAGGGCTGGCAAAATATATTCAGAGTACTAAATGAGAAGAACATGCAACCAAGAATACTCTATCCAGCAAGACTGACATTTAAAATGGATGGAGAGATAAAGAGTTTCCAAGACCGGCAAGGCTTAAAAGACTATGCAACCACCAAGCCGACACTGCAGGAAATATTAAGGGGGGTCCTATAAAAGAGAAAAAATCCTAAGAATATCATTGAACAGAAATATAGAAACAATCTATAGACAGAAAGACTTCAAAGGCAACACGATGTCAATAAAAACCTATCTCTCAATAATCACTCTCAATGTGAATGGCCTAAATGCGCCCATAAAATGACACAGGGTTGCAGATTGGATAAAACGACAGGACCCATCCATATGTTGTCTACAAGAGACCCATTTTGAACCTAAGGATACACCCAGACTGAAAGTGAAGGGATGGAGAAGCATCTTTCATGCCAATGGGCCTCAAAAGAAGGCCGGAGTAGCAATTCTCATATCAGATAAATTAGATTTTAAACTAAAGACTGTAGTCAGAGATACAGAAGGACACTACATAATTCTTAAAGGGACTATCCGCCAAGACGATCTAACAATTGTGAATATCTATGCCCCCAATATGGGAGCACCCAATTACATAAGAAAACTATTAATCAAGATAAAGAGTCATATTGATATGAATACAATAATAGTAGGAGATCTTAATACGCCTCTCTCAGAAATAGACAGATCATCGAAGCAGAAAATTAATAAAGAAATAAGAGCATTGAATGAAACATTGGACCAGATGGACCTCATAGACATATACAGAACATTCCACCCTAAAACAACAGAATACTCATTCTTCTCAAGTGCACATGGAACCTTCTCCAGAATAGACCACATACTGGGTCACAAAGCAGGACTCAACCGATACCAAAAGACTGACATTATTCCCTGCATATTCTCCGATCACAATGCTTTGAAACTGGAGCTCAATCACAAGGAAAAGTTCAGAAGGAACTCAAACACCTGGAAGCTAAAGACCACCTTGCTTAAGAATGCTTGGATCAACCAGGAGATCAAAGATGAACTTAAAACAATTCATGGAAACCAATGAGAATGAAGACACTTCGGTTCAAAACCTATGGGATACAGCAAAGGCGGTTCTAAGGGGGAAATATATAGCCATCCAAGCCTCCCTCAAAAACATTGAAAAATCCAGAATACACCAGCTGTCTCTACACCTTAAAGAACTGGAGAATCAACAACAAATCAAACCAACTCCACATGCAAGAAGGGAAATAATCAAGATTAGAGCAGAGATCAATGAGGTAGAAACGAGAGATACAGTAGAACGTATCAATGAAACTAGAAGCTGGTTTTTTGAAAGAATCAATAAGATCGATAAACCATGGGCCACACTAATCCAAAAGAAAAGAGAGAAAGCCCAAATTAATAAAATTATGAATGAAAAGGGAGAGATCACAACTAACATCAAGGAAATAGAAACAATCATCAGAAATTATTACCAACAGTTATATGCCAATAAGCTAAGCAACCTAGATGAAATGGATGCATTCCTGGAAAACTACAAACTCCCAAAATTGAACCAGGAAGAAATTGACAACCTGAATAGACTGATATCTAGTAACGAGATTGAAGCAGTGATCAAAAACCTCCCAAAAAACAAGAGCCCAGGACCTGACGGATTCCCTGGGGAATTCTACCAAACTTTCAAAGAAGAAATAACACCAATTCTCCTGAAGCTGTTCCAAAAAATTGAAGCAGAAGGAAAACTTCCAGACTCTTTTTATGAAGCCAGCATTACCCTGATCCCCAAACCAGGCAAAGACCCTACCAAAAAGGAGAATTTCAGACCAATATCACTGATGAATATGGATGCAAAGATTCTCAACAAGATCCTAGCAAACAGGATCCAGCAGCACATTAAAAAGATTATCCACCATGACCAGGTGGGATTCATCCCTGGGTTGCAAGGTTGGTTCAACATTCGCAAATCAATCAGTGTGATAGAACACATCAATAAGAGAAGAGAGAAGAACCACATGGTCCTCTCAATTGATGCAGAAAAAGCATTTGACAAAATCCAGCATCCGTTCCTGATGAAAACGCTTCAAAGTATAGGGATAGAGGGAACATTCCTGAACTTCATAAAATCTATCTATGAAAGACCCACAGCAAATATCATCCTCAATGGGAAAAAGCTTGCAGCCTTCCCGTTGAGATCAGGAACACGACAAGGATGCCCACTCTCACCACTCTTGTTCAACATAGTATTAGAAGTTCTAGCAACGGCAATCAGACAACAAAGAGAAATAAAAGGTATCCAAATTGGCAAGGAAGAAGTCAAACTCTCTCTCTTCGCAGATGACATGATTCTTTATATGGAAAACCCCAAAGACTCCACCCCCAAACTACTAGAACTCATACAGCAATTCAGTAACGTGGCAGGATACAAAGTCAATGTACAGAAATCAGTGGCTTTCTTATACACTAACAATGAAAATACAGAAAGGGAAATTCGAGAATCGATTCCATTTACTATAGCACCAAAAACCATAAGATACCTGGGCATAAACCTAACCAAAGAAGTAAAGGACCTGTACTCGAGGAACTACAGAACACTCACGAAAGAAATTGAAGAAGACACAAAAAGATGGAAGACTGTTCCATGCTCTTGGATTGGAAGAATAAACATTGTTAAAATGTCTATACTGCCTAGAGCAATCTATACTTTTAATGCCATTCCGATCAAAATTCCACTGATATTTTTCAAAGAGCTGGAGCAAATAATCCTAAAATTTGTATGGAGTCAGAAGAGACCCCGAATTGCTAAGGAAATGTTGAAAAACAAAAACAAAACTGGCGGCATCACGTTACCTGATTTCAAGCTTTACTACAAAGCTGTGATCACCAAGACAGCGTGGTACTGGCATAAAAACAGACACATAGACCAGTGGAACAGAGTGGAGAGCCCAGATATGGACCCTCAACTCTATGGTCAAATAATCTTCGACAAAACAGGAAAAAATATTGAATGGAAAAAAGACAGTCTCTTCAATAAATGGTGCTGGGAAAACTGGACAGCGATATGTAGAAGAATGAAACTCAATCATTCTCTTACATTGTACACAAAGATAAACTCGAAATGGATAAAAGACCTCAACGTGAGACAGGAATCTATCAGAATCCTAGAGGAGAACATAGGCAGTAACCTCTTCGATATCAGCCACAGCAACTTCTTTCAAGATATGTCTCCAAAGGCCAAGGAAACAAAAGCAAAAATGAACTTTTGGAACTTCAACAAGATCAAAAGCTTCTGCACAGCAAAGGAAACAGTCAACAAAACAAAGAGGCAACCCACGGAATGGGAGAAGATATTTGTAAATGACAGTACAGACAAAAGGTTGATATCCAGGATCTACAAAGAACTTCTCAAACTCAACACACACAAAACAGATAATCATATAAAAAAATGGGCAGAAGATATGAACAGACACTTCTCCAACGAAGACATACAAATGGCTATCAGACACATGAAAAAATGTTCATCATCACTAGCCATCAGGGAGATTCAAATTAAAACAACATTGAGATACCACCTAACACCAGTTAGAATGGCCAAAATTAGCAAGACAGGAAACAACGTGTGCTGGAGAGGATGTGGAGAAAGGGGAACCCTCTTACACTGTTGGTGGGAATGCAAGTTAGTGCAGCCACTTTGGAGAACAGTGTGGAGATTCCTGAAGAAATTAAAAATAGAGCTTCCCTATGACCCTGCAATTGCACTGCTGGGTATTTACCCCAAAGATACAGATGTAGTGAAAAGAAGGGCCATATGTACCCCAATGTTTATTGCAGCAATGGCTACGGTCGCCAAACTGTGGAAAGAACCAAGATGCCCTTCAACGGATGAATGGATAAGGAAGATGTGGTCCATATACACAATGGAGTATTATGCCTCCATCAGAAAGGACAAATACCCAACTTTTGTAGCAACATGGACAGGACTGGAAGAAATTATGCTGAGCGAAATAAGTCAAGCAGAGAGAGTCAAGTATCATATGGTCTCACTTATTTGTGGAGCATAACAAATAACATGGAGGACATGGGGAGATGGAGAGGAGAGGGAGTTGAGGGAAACTGGAAGGGGAGATGAACCATGAGAGACTATGGACTTTGAAAAACAACCAGAGGGTTATGAAGGGGCGGCGGGAGGGGGTGGGGTGGGGTGGGAGGTTGAGGAACCAGGTGGTAGGTAATAGGGAGGGCACATACTGCATGGAGCACTGGGTGTGATGCCAAAACAATGAACACTGTTATGCTGTAAATAAGCAAATAAAAATAAATAAATTAATTAAAAAAATAAATAAATAAAAGCAACATGAGTCAGTTAAAAAAAAAAAAAAAAAAAAAGAGTGATCCGAGATGGTCAGCTTCATTAGAATTAAATATTCTGAGTTAAATATTCAGATGTGAATATTAAATACATGGAAATACCATAGTATGTTCAACGTTAACATGTACAAGGTTGTTCTAACTTGTCATTCAGAAACTGCTGCGTAGCTTCGACCCACACATCTGCTGTGATAGTTCTCACTAGGGTTGTAATGTTTCATGTTTTCAATTGTTTGATTAGTATTCACTTAATGTAAGCTTCACAAGGTAAGTAACATTGCCTACCAATGTATCTCTAATGACTAACAGTGTCTGGTACAGTGAATATATCTTGATAAATGAGGAGTTAAAATATACTGCTAACTTGGCCACCTGTCAATGTTCATGCATAACATACTCCTGCAGCTAACTTTGACTTAGGTCTAAAGCTGGGAGAGGGAAACTGAGTCCTAAACACTGTTTCCTCAACATTGTTACCTGCAGCTTGCAGCTCTTAAGGTCTACTGATTATTTACTTTCTTTTAATTAATCTTGAAGTATAATTTTAATGCAATAAAATGCACACATATAAAGTATACAGTTTGCCCAATTTTGACTAATGTGTACACATGTGTGAAACTATCCCTTCTGAATTACAGTTTATTTCCCTCATCCAGAAAAGCTTTGTTGTATCCCTTGACAGTCGAATACCCCTCAAACCCCTCGATCAGGCAAAGACATCTAATTTCTATCACCATAAATAAATTTGGCCTTCATAGTAAATAAATTTGGTATTCATAGTACTTCATATGAATAGGGTTATATAGTATGTATTCTTTATATCTAACTCTCTTTTGGTCAGCATGTTCTTGAGATTCAACTTTAAAAAAATTGCTCAGTAGTGTTTCATTTTAGTAATGTATTATAATTTAAAATATATGTATTTATTCTCTTGTTAGATTATTTCCAGATTTGGGCTATTTTGAATAAAGTTGCTGCCTTTTTGATTCTTGTCTCTACCTCTTGGACTTCTGACCACCAAATTATCAAACCTATGTTATCACTGGTGTTTCTGAATCTCTGAAACATGTTTTATATGTGCCTATATGCACAAGAGAGTAGGGGAAATAGTTCATAATTTTCCTTCTCAAAGACAGTTGTCCAAAAGCAAATGAACATTTTTTACCCCATTTGCGTCTTTGTTCTAAAACACATCCCAGATTGGCTTGAGGCCCTATTTACTGAACTGTTCAATTGTCAGTTCCTGGCCCAACTTCAAGTCCTCCCACATCCGTTCTTCCTTCTGAACCAGAGTCACTCCCTTAATACAAGTAAGATATGAGAGGAAAGAAGGTAACATATTAGGGAAGGGAAGGAGAAAATAAACATTGACTGCTACCTTCTTTGTTGCTTCACTTCTGATATTCCTTTAAAATTATCATAAAGTGGGGTGCCTGGGTGGCTCAGTGGGTTAAGTCTCTGCCTTCAGCTCAGATCATGATCTCAGAGTCCTGGGATGGAGCCCTGCAACCAGCTCTCTGCTCCGCAGGGAGCCTGCTTCCCTCACCCTCCTCTCTGCCTGCCTCTCTGCCTACTTGTGACCTCTGTCTGTCAAATAAATAAATAAAGCCATTTTCAAAAAAAAAAAAAACCTTAAAATTATCATAAATTTATTTAATATTGTTTGAAAACATATCCAAAGTCTGAGAGAGGCTTTTCTACAACCAACAAAACACCACGTTTTCTACCTTTAGGAGATTTATATTCTAGCAATATGGATATTATTTTAAAAAACATAGCTGTTATTTAATAACAGAAAAAGTGCATTTGGAAAAGATGAACCAGGTTTCAAAATAATGGAGAAGGTAATTCTGACAACCGTATAGGTTATGATTAACTGATGGTGACTTGATACTACAGCGCTGTTTATATAGACTAAAGCCATCAGGAACAGTGATATTTGAATACAGATCTACCAGCATTTCTTCTTCCAGTGATTCCTTTGTGTTTATAGCAATATTCTTAACTATGGGTGCATATAGAGGTAAAGGATAAATTAAATACTACCCAAGTGATGAAAATTTGGTGGTATTTTTATGCAGAATTTCATATCCTTGAGTGATTCAGGCCAAGCACCTCACTTATGGGAAATGGTCATAGCAACACCATCAGCTCCAGCTTCAAGGTCAAATCTCTCTAGACTATGGGTATGCTAGTGAATCCTTCCTACATACACCTTGAGCCATAGTAGGGAAAGGACAATACATTGGGAAGAGGTGGGAAGCAGATGATTAAGAATGGAAGGCTGAAAGACACAGAGCTTGCCTGTTCTTACCACAGTCAGTAACAAGAAAGCAGTCATTATTTAATTTTATTGTTCACTAACATGGGAAAAGAAATACTCCCTGCATCATTAATTACTATTTAAAATAGAATTTTAATAGTGGAAAGTTTTAGGGAACATAACATTTCTCCCTGGATTTTGTTCTTTAAATCTCTGTGTTTTGGGGGAAATAAAGTGTGCAAAAGAGAATAAAGTAAACCTGTTATAGTCAGAACTTCACAGATTCACTTTAAAGCCAGAAGCAGTGCCTTTGTTCAATGACACCTGAGCATCCGTTGACGTAAGGGCTTAGCAGGTGGATCAGACAGATGGTAGTCAGAATTCCCAGGTTTACCACTAACATTCATTGCTTCATCAAAACCAAGATAAAGCAAAAAATATTTAAAAGAGAAGGCTAAGCATATATCAACTCTTATTATGGAGACTAGTAAGCTAAATTTTGCATTCCACTGTGATTATCTGGGGGAAATTAAAGCATTAACTAAAGACATTGATAAATATTTCTATCAATTTGTTCAGACAAAAATGTTTTTTAAACTACAGACTATAGCATAATTATTCAAAATAAACAGTAATTAACTGAACTAAATCAAGCAACACAAGGGTTTGCAAATTTGCCCTGTGGTTTACCAGCTGTGCTTTTTACTGTCTGCACTGTGAATTTACACTCAAGCTTTGAGTTCTCAAGAGGTCGTAGAATTTGAAGCACGTTTTAGAAGCATATTAAGTACAGATAAAATTACTAATTCAGTCAGTCTAAGTCATCTGGCAATGAAAGATTTATTGGAAAAAATCTTTGTGAAGCAAGTTTACTAAGCTTTTATTTGGCACCTACTGTATGGCAGGAACTGTGAGAAGTCTGAGGATATAGATTTAAAGAAGATATTTAGGGTGTGCAGAGAATAAAACATAGAGACATGATACAAAATTCTGAAGAATAATTAAACTGCAGGTTACTGACTTAGTAAATCAAGAAAATGAGCAGAATTCTTCCTTAAGGGTACATTAAAAACAGGTTTGGGAATCAGAAACTCCATATATTACCTCTGTTTTGGCCTCAGATCCATGATTCTTCCTGGGTCATGAGAAAGGTTTATCCCAGAGCCTGATAATGCTGAGGATGTTTTATTTTATCTGCTTCTCTTTGTCATTAGGGACAGTACTCACAAGGCATGTTGCAAGAGTCTTTGGCACTGTCAGGGCTGAAATTATATAAGATAATTTGCATGGCACAGTATGGCCTGGGTAAATTCTTGGATTCCTATTTGTAACCACAATATGTTTATGCTACACTTCCGCTGAAGTGGAAAGATTGCATTTTAACAGAATGAAAAACAATCATTTTATATGACAACTCTTAAATACTAATCTATCTAGTCACCTCCCTAGGCACGTTTCCCCTTGTTCAGAGTCTCATATTTTCTTTCTGACTCCCAAAGCATAGCTGTCAGCATCCAATTTATGAAGTCATATTTAATGAACACTTTCTAGGCACTAACCAGAGCATTGGGGATATAGAAAGAATAAAACCCCATTTCTGTCCTCATGGTTCTCATATTCTAGTTTTCATAAGATTCAGTTTTATAATCAAGTTCAACTGGATGAAACTGTCATGGCATGATCATCCAAACAGTGTCTGAACAAATGTTCAGAATGTACCTAAAAAACACACTAATCCAACCTGGGGAAATATGTCTCAGCATTTTCACCTTATACATTACCAAAAAAAAAAAAAAAAAAAAAAAAAGGCAATATGTAAAACATACCCTGTAGTCAGTGTTTATTCTATGTAATGCATTGAACTAATAGCGTTATTTATTTTACTTTTCCAAAACACTATGTGACATAGGTATCATTCTTTTCCCTCTTCCTATATTTATCTCAATTTCCTTTCCATTTTATTCAGAGAATGTTAGGTTTATGAGAAGGTGAGAGACTTGTCAAATGTTACATAGCCACTAAGTGGTTACCCAGGGTCTGAACCCCGTCTGGGGAGAGCCAGTGAGGAACTAGTGGTAAACTGTCATCCAGATCACCTGCTACCCAAGTTGTGGTCCAACATGAGCAGATCATTCAAGTAGAATTTCTTCCTACAGAATAGAAAGAGGCCAGGCAATAACAGCGAGGGGAGTTGGGATGACAGGTTCCTACACAAAATCTTCTTAGGGAGGTCCTTGGTGCCACAGTTCTTGGAGACAGGCTGAAATCCCCAAGCAATGGCACTTTCCAAGAACTGTGGAATCCAGAATTTCCTTTGGAGACATAGAGAGCCACCATCCTTCCTCATTACCTCTACCATAACCATTGCTATCCTCAGGTAATCCCACCCACCAATGGAGCAGAATTTTACCCCAAACAAAAAGGAGGTACAGAAGAAATAGGAGAAGGTACAGTTGCTACCCCCAAAAACTCTGGTAAGAAGGAAGACTCCGGAAACGGACAGGCCTGCACGGTGACTAGTCTACACTAGTCCAAACATTACCAACAATGTCAGATACATAGATCATCACTTCCCAGCCACCTTTATGGAGGAGTGTGTGGCACATTCAATTATTCTGTTAACTCTGAAGGCTATTCTTAATGTAAATAAAAATGTTTGGGTTTGTTTTCCTAGGGATAAGTCGGTGTACATGCGCACACCCAATTATCATATGAAAACCAAGCTAATTTTAAATCAATATTAATTTAACTTTTCTGATATATGGATCCAGCTTTATTTTTTTTCCAGATGGCTTTTACATGTTACCTTTTTCTCTTCTTAATTTTCTCAGGTTTATTATGATATAACTCACAAAATTATAAGATGTTTAAACTATGTTTTGATGATTTGGTTTATGTATACACTGTGAAACAATTGTCCTAATCTAGTTAATTAACACATCCATCATCTCACATATTTATATTTTTTGGTTTTTTGTAAGAACATTTAAGGTCCACTTTCTTTGCAAATGTCAATTATATAATAAAGTGTTATCAACTATAGTCACCATGGTTTGCATTAGATACTAAGATCTTATTCATTTTACAGCTGGAAGTTTCTACTCTTTTACCAATCTCTCCCCATTTTCCTCACCTGCCAGTCTGTAACAACCACTTTTCTATTCTCTGTTTCTGTAGGTTTGACTTTTTTTTACATTCCATATATAAGCAACACCATGCAGTGTTTGTCTGTCTTTCTGGATTATGTCACTAAATATTCATTTTAAATAATGTCATTGACATTTTGTTACTTATGATTTATGAGAACTGCATATATTCCTAATTATTTTATACTTAATATTAATAATTTCAATTCATTTTAGAATTTGTTTTAAAACTAGCAGAAACATGTATCAACTCCTCTAAACTTAACACAATGCATAAAATAACGAGTTTTTTATATGCTTTATATTTATAAATTCAGTATCTGTCACAGAGTTATACTTTCAACAGAATGTGCTGTTCCTTTTCAAACTTTTCATTGACCATGATAAACCGTATGTTATTCACTCAAGTTTTGACCATTATACCTATCAAATAATATATGTGAAAATAATATTTTTCATCTTACTTACAGTGACATGAATCAGCAAATTATTATGATTTTAAAGTTATTAAGGTCTTCTAGAATAAGATATATTGTATTGGGTGTAGCTGATTGTTTTTCAATTCTTTATCTTTTTTACAGTGGCACATATTTGAGTTTTGGACCTCAAGTTAGGTTTCACAAATGTCTCCTCACCTACAAGGAAATTCCACTATTGTATTCAGGGTCATTATATGCACTGGTTATGTATATGATCTAGTCTTTAAAAATGTACCGATTTTGTGAGTGGAAATAGAGATGTGTGAGCTCATCTAAGAAATAACTAAAGAGCCTATGGCTTTATGTAAATTCTGATAGAGAAATTTGATAATAAATTCATGCAAAGGATTGAAAGATTGATTTGTTTGCTAATGCTATCAGTTTATCCACCTTCACATAAAAATAACTAACATTCAGTTAAAACTACTAGGGTATTTACCCCAAATATACAGATGTAGTGAAAAGAAGGGCCGCATGAACCCTGATATTCATAGTAGCAAAGCTCACAATAGCCAAACTGTGGAAAGAGACAAGATGCTGCCCTTCAATAGGCAAATGGATAAAAAAGATATGTCCATATATACAATGGAATATTACTCAGCCATCAGAAAGGATGAATACCCAACTTTTGCATCAACATGGATGGGAGTTGGGGAGATTATGCTAAGGGAAATAAGTCAAGCAGAGAAAGTCAATTATCAGATAGTTTCATTTATTGTGGAACATAAGGAATAGCATGGAGGACATTGAAGAAAGGGAAAAGTGAAAGGGAGAAATCAGGTGGGGAGAAGAACCATGAGACACAATGAACTCTGAGAAACAAACTGAGGGTTTTAGAGAAGAGAGGGGTAGAGGGATGGGTTAGCCCAGTGATGGATATTAAGGAGGGCACATATTGCATGGAGCACTGGTTGTTTTACACAAACAATGAATCATGGAATGCTACATCAAAAACTAATGATGTACTGTATGGTGACTAACAAAACATAATTTAAAAAAAGATTAAAAAAAAAAAACTACTAGGAACTTAACTTGAGAGTTAAAATGTTCTAAAAGCCCAGTCTTAGGGGAGCTTTGTATTTTCAAAGGGCTCCAGGAGCCTTCTACCAGAGTCTTACTATAAACATCTGAGAAAAATCCCCTCTTGCTTCCAGCAGGGCAAGGGAAAAAGAAGTAATTCTTTAGAAATGCCTAAAGAGTTCTCTGTTTCCCTTAACAAGGCCTGATCACAAGGGAAACTATTAAACTGTTGTATCAGTATCAAACCTATTGGGATTTTATCGAAACTTAACCTAGGGAAAACTCACCTCAGGCTCACTAAAAACCCAAGAACTAATCATAGGACTTCCACAACACCACACTCTACCACTATATCAATAATATTCCAGGAAAATAAAAGGGGGTTATAGCTAAAAGAACTGCAAGGCTTAGGTTCTTTTTAAAGAGTCTCTAGGGATACACAATGAAAACAAGGGAGACAAAAATAAGAGCACCAGAGGAAATTTTAACCTCTGATACCACAGCTTTAGTAAACATAGCCTAACATGTAGCCAGACAACCATAAAACCTCAATTCCTTTTACCTGATACATCATGTACAGCTTTTAACAACAACAACAAAAATTACAAGTCATGTTTAAAAAGACAAAAAAAGTACAGTCCAAAGAAATAGATCAAGCATCAGATCCAGACTCAGATATGGCAGAAATTTTGAAATTACCAAGCTGGCAATTTAAAATAACTATGCTGACTATAATGGGAACAGTAATGTGCTACAAATATCATGCCAAAGATTCTAATGGGAAAAGTAGACAACATGCAAGAATGGATAGGTAATATAAGCAAAATGGTGGAAACTCAAAGAAAAAAAAAAGGAAATGCTAGAATTCAAAAACATTGTAACAGAAATGAAGAATGCATTTGGTGGGCTCACGAAAAGACCAGGCATAGTTAGTGAAATAATCGTTGAGTTTAAAGATAGGAGAATAGTAACTTCCAAAACTGAAATGCAAAGAGAAAAAAAGGAAACTATGAAACATAATATCCAAGAACTTTAGGACAATTACAAAAGTGGTAGCATACCAGAAGGAGAGGAATTAGCGAAAGGAACAGAAGAAATAGTTAAAGTAATAATGGCTGAGAATTTTCCATAACTAATGATGGACACCAAGCCACAGATCCAGAAAGCTCAGAGGACATTAAGTCGGATAAATACCAAAAATTCTGTATCTAGGCATATTGTATTTAAACTGCAGAAAATGAAAAACAAAAAATTTTGAAGGAAACCAGAAGGAAGGTGGAAACAACATGCTCATGGTGAAGCAAGATAAGAGTTACATCAAACTCTTTAGAAACTTCTACGTAAGGAAGAAAGAGCAAGTAAAATGTTTAAAGGATTGAAAGAAAAACAAAATAAAAATCCCCACAAAATTTTGTTTCCAGTGAAATTATTCTTCAAACATGAAAGATAAATAAAGACAATCTCAGAGAAACAAAAATAGAATTTATCATCAGTGAGCGTGCCTTGTGAGAAATGTTAAAAGAAGTTATACCAGGAGAAGGAAAATGTTATAGTTCAGAAACTTGCATTTACATAAAAAAAGAAAAATAGTGGAGAAGGAATAAGTGAAGGTAATATAAAAAATTTAATTTTCTCTTATTTTTAATTGATTTAATAATTTATTCAAAATAAAAATAATAATGTATTTGGTGGTTAATATATTTGTGAGTAAATGAAATAAATGGTAGGATGTTATAAGTAAACAGAGGGAAGAAATGGAAAATCTCTCTTATAAGGTGCCTGCAGTATCTGTGAAGCTGTAATGCTATTTGGAATGGTATTTATATTACTCATAATTATGTATTTCAAACTCTAAAGCAACCACTAATTGTTTTTTAAAGAAGTATAATTGATAATCTAAGAGAGGAGAGAAAATTGAAATCTCATAAAATTCTTTATTAAAGATTTTGTTTATTCATTTGACAGACAGAGATCACAAGCAGGCAAAGAGGCAGGCCGAGAGAGAGCAGGGGAAGCAGGCTCCCTGCTGAGTAGAGAGCCTAATGCGGGGCTTGATCCCAGGACCCTAGGACCATGACCTGAGCCAAAGGCAGAGCTTTAACCCACTGAGCCACCCGGGTGCCCCTCATATAAAATTCTTAATTAAAACTAAAGAAGTAGAAAAAGTAGAAAACAAAAGAAAAGCAAAGAACAATGACAACATATAGAAAACATTTAATATAGTAGATACAAATAGTAAGAAATGCATCTATTAATTATTTTAAATGTGAATGGTCTAACTAAAACAAAAAAAAAGACAGAGAATCTGATAGTAGTGGAAAAAAAAACCTCAAACAAACAGACAAAGACACGTCTATATATTATCTACAAGAAACGCATTTTAAATATAAAGATATAAATAAATTATAACTAAAAGGAAGGAAAAAGCGATTCTGGGCTGACATTACTCAAAAGAAAACTTGGTTTACTTTCAGACAGAGCATAATTCAGAGCAATAAAAATGTTAAGGATCAGCATTACATAAGATAAAAGGGTCAATTATCCAAGATAACATAACTATCCTTAATATCTATGTGCCTATAACACAGTGTCAAAATATCTGAGGCAACTGAACTGCAAAGAGAAATAGATGAATCCACTACTATACTAGGACAGTTCAGAACTCCCATATCAGTGGTCGACAGGTACAGCAGGCAGAAAATCAGTAAGGAAGTAATTGAACTGAACAGGGCCATCAATCAACTGGATTTAATTGACATTTATAGAATACTTCATCAAACAACAGCAGAATATACATTCTTCTCCAGCTCACACAGAACATTCACAAGATAGATGACATTCTGAACCATAAAACTCACCTTAACAAATTTAAAAGAATGGACATTATACAAAATATGCTCTCAGACCATAGTGGAATTAAACTAGAAATCAATAACCTAAAGATAGCTAGAAAAAAATCCCAAAATATTAGGAGATTTTGAGACTTCACAATAAAATACAGATCAATTAGACGTTTCAAGAAAAATCTAAAAACATTTTTAACTAAATGAAAATGAAAACACAGCCTATCAATGTAAGTGGGATATATCAAAACCACTAGAATGAAACTTAACATTGAAAGCATATATTTGAAGAGAAGATCTAAAATCAATAGCCTATATTTCTACCTTTGGAAACTAGGAAAATAAAAGAAAATTAAATCCAAAGTAAGTGGAAGAATAAAGCAGAAATAATAAAAATCAGAATAGAAATCATATAATTGAAATTAAGAAAACAATAGAAAATTTCAAAGAAATCAAAATCTCATTCTTAGAAAAGATTAATAAGATTGATAAACGCCTACCTGGGCTAACTAACAGAAAAAGAGAGATGACACAAATTACTAATATCAAAACAGAAGGCTCACCAGTACTGAACCCATGGACATTTACATAATTAAGGAATATTATGAACAACTGTATGCTCACAAATCCGGTAATTTAGATGAAATGGATCAATTTGTTGAAAGACACAATCTGCCAGAACTCACAGAAGCAGAGAAACAGATAATCTGAATAGCCTTTAAGAAACTGAATCAAGGGTGCCTGGGTGGCTCAGTGGGTTGAGCCGCTGCCTTCAGCTCGGGTCATGATCTCGGGATCCTGGGATCGAGTCCCACATCGGGCTCTCTGCTCAGCGGAGAGCCTGCTTCCCTTCCTCTCTCTCTGCCTGCCTCTCTTGTGATTTCTCTCTGTCAAATAAATAAATAAAATCTTAAAAAAAAAAAAAAAGAAACTGAATCAAATAAATAACAACCTAAAACAGAAAGCACAATGACCAGATGTTTTCACTAATGAATTCTATCAATCATTTAAAGAATAAATGATGCAAGCTCTCTAAGATCTGTTCCAGATATAGAAGCAGGAGCCATATTTTGTAACTTATACTGTGAGGCATTACGCTAAAACAAAGCCCAAAGGCTGTAAGGGAAACCACAAACTGGTATATCTCCTGAATATGCAAAAATCCCCAATATTAACAAGTAAAATAGAGCAATGTATACAGATAATTATTACCATTACCAAGTGGAATTTATACCAGTTATGCAAGGCTGTATCAACATTCAGAAATCAATTAATGGGGGTGCCTGGGTGGCTCAGTGGGTTAAGCCTCTGCCTTCCACTCAGGCCATGATCCCAGGGTCCTGGGATCCAGCCCCTCATCGGGCTCTCTGCTCAGCAGGGAGCCTGCCTCCCCTTCTCTCTCTGCCTGCTGCTCTGCCTACTTGTGATCTCTCTCTGGCAGCTTAAAAAAAAAAAAGAAATCAATTAACGGGATACATCAAATCAACAACCTAAAAAAGAAAAATCACATATCATATCAAATAGATGCAGAAAAAGCATTTGACAAAGTATAACAACCATTTACCATAAAGGCTTTCAGCAAACTAGGAAAAAAGAACAACCCCAACTTGATAAAATACATTTACAAAAAAACTGCAGCTATCATCATAGTAATAATGGTGAAAAACTAGATGCTTTCCCCCAAAGATCAAGAACAAGAAAAGGGGGGCGCCTGGGTGGCTCAGCGGGTTAAAGCCTCTGCCTTCGGCTCAGGTCATGATCCCGGGGGTCCTGGGATCGAGCCCCGCGTCGGGCTCTCTGCTTGGCTGGGAGCCTGCTTCCTCCTCTCTCTCTGCCTGCCTCTCTGCCTACTTGTAATCTCTATCTGTCAAATAAATAAATCTTAAAAAAAAAAAAAGAACAAGAAAAGGATGCTGCTTTTCTTAAGCAACCTCATACTAGAAGTTCTACCTAATACAATAAAGAAAGAAATAAAACAAAAGGTATAAATATTGAAAAGGAATAAATAAATCTGTCTCTTTTTGCAGGATTGTCTATGTAGAAAATCCCCTTTCCAAATCAACAAAACAACTTCTGTATCTACTAAGCAGTATGATAATATACAGCAAAAGTACACGATACACTACATGGTTAACAAAGTTAATTGCTTTCCCATATACCAGTAATGAACAACTGGAATTTGAAATTTAAAACACAACACTATTGACAGTAACATACAAAAATCAAATGCTTAGATAAAATCTAACAAAATATATATGAGGGAAACTATAAAACTGAGAAAATAAATCAAAGCTCCGACTAAATGGAGAATTTATCTACTTTCATGGATAGGAAGACTCAGCAGCATTAAAATGTCAATTCTTCCCAATTTGATCTATAGATTCCATGTACTTCCAATCAGAATCTCAGCAAGTTACTTTGTGAAAATTGACTAACTCTAAAGAAAGGCAGAAGACCCAGAATAGCCAATGCAATATAGAAGAAGAGCAAAGTTGGACTAACATTGCCTACTTCAAGATTTGCTATAGTGTAGTGTTGGTGAAAGAACAGACATATAGATCAATGAAGCAGAATAGAGAATGTAGAAATAAAACCACACAAATTTAATCAACGAGTCTTTTACAAAGGTGCAGAAGCAATCCAATGAAGAAAAGATAGTCTTTTTAAAATTGGTGTTGGAACAACTGGACAGTCACATGCCAAAAAAAAAAAAATGTATTTAGATATTGACTTTACACTTGCACAAAAATTAACCAAAATAGATCATACATCTGAAGTAAAATATGAAACTATAAATCTTCCAGAAGACAACAGAGAAAAAAAATCTATATGACTCTAGGACTGGCAATGCATTTTTAGACACAACACTAAAAGCCTAATCCATGAAAGAAAAAATTGAGAAGGTGGATCTCATTAAAATTAAACACATCTGCTTTGCAAAAGATTTTCTTAAGAGAATGAAAAAATAAACAAAATACTGGGAGAAAATATTTGCAAAATACATATCTAATAAAACAACTATATCCAAAATACACAAGAGCTCTCAAAAATCAACAATAGGGAATAAAAGAATTTAAAAAGTAAGCAAAAGACTTGAAGAGACATCACACACACACACACACACACACACACACAAATACAGATCCAAATAAGCATAGAAAAAGTGGTTCAATATCATATGTCATTAGGGAACTGCCATTCAAATAACAATGATATACCACTATACAGCTGTAAGAATTGCTAAAATCCAAAATGCTTACAATGCTGAATGCTGGTGAAGATATGGAGCAAAAGGTATTATCATTCACTGTTTGCAGGAGGGCAAATGGTGAAGCCATTTTGGAAGACAATTCAACAATTTTTTTTAAAGATTTTATTTATTTAGTTGAGAGAGAGAGACAGAGTGAGAGAACTTGAAATGGGAGGTCAGAGGGCGAAACAGACTCCCCATGGAGCTGGGATCCTGATATGGGACTCAATCCCAGCACTCCAGGATTATGACCTGAGCTGAAGACAGTTGCTTAACTGACTGAGCCACGCAGTTGTCCCTGACAATTCAGCAATTTTTTAAAAAGCTAAATATACTCTTACCTTATGATAGAGAAATTGTGCTCATAGATATTTATTCAAATGTACTGAAAACTTATGTTTACAGAAAAGCCTGCTTGCAAATGTTTATAGCAGCTTTATTTGTAATTGCCAAAAACTGGAGGCAACCAAGATGTCCTTCAAAAGATGACTGGGTAAACAAGCAGTGGTATATATCCATAAAATAAAATTCAGTGATTAAAAAATGAGCTATTAAGCCACAAAAAGACATGGAAAAACCTTAAATGCATACTACTTAGTGAAAAAAACCAATCTGAAAATGCTGCATATTGTATGATTCTAGTTATATGACATTCTAGAAAAGGTAAAACTGTTCAGATGGAAAAAAAAAATTCACAGCAAGACTTGGTGAGGGGAATGAGTATGTGGAACACAGGGGATTTTTAGGGCAGTGAAACTATTTTGTACCATACAGGAATGGTTTGTTTCATGACTTTATGCATTTGGCAAAATTCATAAGCCCATACGACACAAAGAGTATATCCCAATATAAACCATGGACTTTAGTTAAAAATAATGTATCAATATGGGTTCATCAGTTGTACCAAATGAACCACATGTCTGCAAGATGTTAACAGTAGGTGAAACTTGGTTGGGGAGGGCAGTGAAAAGTTTATGCGAACTCTATTTTTTGCTCAATTTTCTCATAAACTTAAACCACTCTAAAATAGATTCTATTATTTTAAAATTGATATTGGGCTATAAATATTAGGAATTAGTTGATAAGCGCAAAAAGTTACGGAAAAATAATGTCTTCTCCAATGAGATAGAAGCCATGCAAAGTCTCTCTGCATATGCTCTGTGCCCTTTCTGTGATATTTACTGTGTTAGGTTTTGTGTGTGTGTGTGTGTGTGTGTGTGTGTGTGTGTGTGTGTGTTTCAAAGACCTTCTTCTCATTAAATAAAAGGTCAATAGAATTCAGTCCATATTTATTATTCTTTTAAAAATCCTGTACTGGAAAATATCCTATTAACCTGTTCTTTACAGGTGCCCTTCCAGAGGGCATTCTTTACCTAGCAGAGTCTCCGCATCTGTTCTGCCTGGTGTAAGCAGAGATAGGGAGGATTTACCGGCATGGCTCAGCTCTCTATGTGTGCCTGGAATTCTCTAATGAAGGGAATTAACTCACTCTGGGCAAAAAAGAAAAAGATCTATTGCAGAAGATTCTTGGACCACTTAAGCACCAGCCAACAATCTTCTTACTACAACATCCACAGTGAGGAAAGTAGATTCAATTTCATATGCTTATATTTAAAAGGTCATATTAAATAGGCTCCTCATTCGCACACAAAAAGAGTATTTGGGATTATCAAATTAATGATGTTCAAAGAGTTATTTAAATACCCCATTAGGTTTTTAATGACAAATTTAATCATAGAAAACTTCCATTTGTGTAACTTTGAAATTTTTCTTCCAATTATTCATAAATATTCAATAAAAAACAATAAAAAATTTTTACAAACTCACAGTTATTTGAAGGCCAGGGAGCTTAGTGAAGGATATTGGCTTTGCAGTCAGACAAACAGTTTTCTAGAACTTGGAAAACTGCTAATGAGATCTGGGACCTTGTAAAGGTCAATTAACATTTAAGAGCTGTAGTCTCCTTGCCTTCTCTTCTATAAAATAAGAATGTGATTCCAGCTAATGGAGATCACTGCCAGCTTGACTGTTCTTTTAATATCACCACTCCATTCAGTGCACTGGTATAAACATATTTTTATTATTAGAAATGCATTTATAACTGGAATTCTTTCACCAAAAATAAAATATGTAAGTATGCAAATAAGGAAATTAATATAGTTGATTAAATATTTATAAAAAAATGAAATGAAAGCATTTATGTTGCAATGAATCAATTTAAACAACCAATGCTCTTAAAATGATCTATCTCAAAATATACACATTGGTTTTCTCATTAGCTCAAATTATCAGTTCTTCCATTTGACAAGCTGTACAATTTGATGGCCAGCAGAGGAATGGAACAGTTTTAAGATATTCAACCCAAGTAATTAAAGACAGAATGCTCCAGAGTATTTGACAGAAATACAAGCTAGACAATTATCAAGAATGTTGTACATATGACAGTTGACATAGACTCTCTAAGACTTCCTGGAATGTAGACTTGGATCAAGGCAGGGTCAGTAATTTCAGCAAATTTGTTCCTATCAGTGATATCCAGACCAGGTTGACCCTGACAGTCACATACAAGCTTTTCTTTCTTTCTCTCCCTTCCCTCCTTCCTTTCCTTCCTTCCTTTCTTCCTCCCTCCCTCCCTTCCTTCCTTTTTCTTTCTTTCTTTTTCTTCTGTTCTTTCTTTTAAGATTTTAATTTTTTAAATTTAAATTAAATTAATTAACACATAATGTATTATTGTTTCCCAGGGGTACAGGTCAGTGATCCATCAGTCTTATACAATACCCAGTGCTCATTACATCACATGCCCTCCTTAATGTCCATCACCCAGTTACCCCATCTCCCCACTCCCCTCCGCAGCAGCAGCCCTCAGTTTGTTTCCTATGATCAGCTTCTTAACAATTCCTATTCCCAGAGTCCATACCACATTTACCAAATCCAAATCTGCAAGGATGGGGCTTATCAAAAGTTACTGCTCAGAGACTCCCAGGTAATTTCCTCTGTACATTAAAGTCTCTAGTCTGTAGCATATATGCCATGGTAGATACCTAATAAAGTATCAGGGTGCGTCATTTTCTAACTCTGTTCATGAGGCCTATGGAACCTGTGCTATTCACTTTGTTTCATCATGTCTAAAAAAATACTTCTGTTTGGTAATGTCCCATCTAATCCAAAATAGGGTGTCTTCTGAGGCGCCTGGATGGCTCAGTGAGTTAAGCCTTCTGCCTTCGGCTCAGGTCATGATCTCGGGGTCCTGGGATCAAACCTTGCATCGGGCTCCCTGTTCAGTGGGGAGCCTGCTCCCCACTGCCTGCCTCTCTGCCTGCTTGTCATCTCTGTCTGTCAAATAAATAAATAAAATCTTAAAAAAAAATAGGGTGTCTTTTATCTCAGTTTCATCAGCATAAGAACAGAGTAATAAATGTTAAGACTACTCAAATATGTTAATAGTCTCAACATTTTCAAAGGGGGAATATTAGTAATAACAAACATTTATGTAATGGTTATAATGTGCTGGATGTTACTCTAAGTGGTTTTAAGAATATCGACTCTTTACAGCAACCCAGCAAAGTAGGTAATACTATCCTTATTTTGCAAATGAGGAATAGAGGCTTAGAGAGACTAATTTCACCATGGTCACACTTTAGGTAAGTGTTAGACCTGTTATTTGAACTCAGGGTACTATATGGTTAATTTATCTTATGATATATATGTGTGTGTGTGTGTGTGTGTGTGTGTGTATGATTTATTTATTTATTTCGAGGGAACGAGAGAATCTCAAGTAGGCTCCATGCCCAGTGCAGAGCCTGATGTCGGGTTCAGTCTTATGACACTAAGATCATGCCCTGCCTGAGCCGAAATCAAGAGTCTGATGCTTAACCCACTGAGCCACCCAGGTACCCAATTTATTTTACTCTTTTAGAATGTTTTTAGAATAATCCCATGGCAGATCTCCAGGGCAGGTTTATACCAGGACATGACTGTGTATCCCATAATTCTTGATTCAATCACTGGCTCAATAGGTGAACGAAGAGATCTATGGACAGTCCCAAGATGTATCTTCTGTAGCGGTTACTGCCACTAATAAGGCATGGTGTTCATTAGTCAGCATGCCGCCTGGTGTAAGAATTTGGCAGAGTCTGAAAGGATGCTTGTTGGCTTGGGTCTCAGACTGCCTTTGTGTGTCTGCTAGTCTGAGTGCTGTCTGATTGGACCAGGGAATGAATCTGAGGTGTGTGCCAACGTGGCTTGGCTCTTATTTCAGACACCTGTCAACATTTGGCAAGGACTCAGGGAGTGCAGCCGTTAAGTGACCACGGGATCATTTATACTTCCCAAAAGGAAATCATAAATGCAGAAAGAGGTATGATAATTGTAGGAAAGAGCTTTAAAATTAAATCATTTACAGTATATTTTAAAAAACAAAGTCATTCTGTATCCACCAGATAAACCTAGAGGCTAATATTGCCTCTTCACTTTGCTGTATCTCCTCTTCTCACTTTGCCTCATATTAATTTTACAAATATGCTGACAGACTGATACATTGGTCAACCACAGTCATGTTACAGTTCAGATTTTTAATGTTCACCCATCTTATTTATTTTTGTTATGTACACATACATATGGACACACTTTAATTCAAATGCAAGGATAGAGGCCTATGAAAATCACAAGTGTTCTTTATGTTTTAGGATGATCATATTTTCCAGCTTGATTTTCTCTTTTCTTTCTACTCAGTAGTATCTTATGAACATTCCTCTAACTAATCAGTGGAGTATAATGTTGATTCAATATTTTAATGTCTGAATACTATTTCATGGTGTCATTTATACTTTTGACTGTCTTTCACATTTTTTACCAAACTGCTAATATACCAAAGCAACAAAAATATTTTGAGAGGCTAAATTAAAACTGTGTTTATCATTTTTTAAGTTTTTATTTAAATTCCAATCATTTGACATATAGTGAATTAAAACTGTGTTTCCTACCAGGGACAACATAGTCCCCCCAAGGACATTGAGCAATGTCCAGAGACATTTTAGGCTGTCACACTGGGGAGGGTCAGAGATGTTCTAAATATCGTACAATGCATAGGACAGACCCCACCATGATGATCGTGCCAGATCAACTGAATCTAGGTTGAGAATCTCTTAGTTAAAGAATATCTGTACTTTTGGGGCGCCTGGGTGGCTCAGTGGTTTAGGCCACTGCCTTCGGCTCAGGTCATGATCTCAGGGTCCTGGGATCGAGTCCCGCATCGGGCTCTCTGCTCGGCAGGGAGCCTGCTTCCTCCTTTCTCTCTGCCTGCCTCTCTGCCTAGTTGTGATTCCCTCTCTCTCTCTCTCTCTGCTTGCCTCTCTGCCTACTTGTGATCTCTCTCTGTCAAATAAATAAATAAAATCTTAAAAAAAAAATAAAATATTTAAAAAAAAAAGAATATCTGTACTTTTAAAATTTTTTAAAGATTCATTTATTTATTTATTTATTTATTTATGTGGGAGAGCGAGCTTGGGGTGGGGGGCTCTGAGAGAGAGAGAGAATCCTCAAATCGACACCCCGCTGAGCCCTGAGCCTGACTTGGGGCTTGATCCCAGCATCCTGAGGTCATGGTCTGAGCCAAAATCAAGAGTCAGACTCTTAACTGACTGAGCCATCCAGGAATCCCTGTAACTGTGAATATTTATAGCTGTCTTCAGAATGTTCCTCTAATGTTGTAATTTTGAAAATTCTGCCAAAAACATTATAGAGTACTTTTTGTTATATGTTTTAATGTTCTAATCCTAATCTGTGTGTCAGTTCCTTTTTATTTTGCCAGGTTGATGGGTATAAAAGAGATTTCTTGTTTTCATAAATTATTACCAAATTTGAATAAAATTATTATATTTGATCACTATTTTAATTTCCCTATTATTGTATGCCCATATATTACATGTCCATTTTCCTTCAGTCATAAGCATCTAAAATGACTTTTACAGATCATTGTTTTAAGTTGACTTTTAGTTGGATATTTTTGGCCATTAAAGTTTTTATATTTCATTTAGTTAAATATTCTATTCTACCTTCTTACTTTTGGATTTTGTGTCTGAATATTATATCACCCACTTGTAATTTTCTTTCTTTTGACATTTATATATACCAGTATAACTCATACTCCAGTATAAAATATAGACCACATTTATTACCCAAAATTTTTCCTTTAAAATAATTTTTTCCCATTCTTGTGGCTTTTACATTCATTTCCGAATAGTATCTTTTGATTAGCAGACATTTTAACTTTTGATTAAATCTAATTTATCACTTTTCTTCTTCTTCCATGTTTAATGCTTTTTATTCCTGTACAAAATATATTTGCCTCTATTCATGCTATAAAAATATTTTATACATTTTCTCCTAGAAGATTTATGGTTCTAGCTTTTACAGGCAGGTTTGTGATCCATGTGAAATTAAATTCTGTGTAGGGAGCACAGTAGAAGTTGAGGTTTGGTTTTTGCCCAATACAAATTTTTGGTTATTTTAAGCATACTTTGTTAAAACAAAACAACAACAACAACAACAAAAAAAACAAAACAAAACAAGAAAAGCTTTTCTTTCCTCATTGAATTGACTCAGAAATTTGATTGGATATTGACTGAACATAAATGTGTGAAGTCTATGTCTTGATTCTCTATCCTATTTGATCCATTTGCTCTATTTTATACCTTATACTGTCCCCATTTTATATTAAACTTTGAAATCAGGAAGTGTAGGCCCTGAAGGTGTTCTTTTTCAAAATTGTTATGGTTATTCTATATCCTTTAGATCTTCCACACAGATTTTAAAATCAGCTTGTCAATTTTGTCAACAAAAGTATCTGGCTTTTGGATTCCAATTGCATTTTAAGTCTATAGGTAAGTTTTAGTAGAAAGGACAAACTGACAGTAGTAGGTCTTCCAATCTCTAAAAAGGGTATGTCTCTTGATTTCTTTAGATCTTATTGAACTTCTCTCAAAAATATTTTGTATGGGGCGCCTGGGTGGCTCTGTGGGTTAAAGCCTCTGCCTTTGGCTTGGGTCATGATCCCAGGGTGCTGGGATCAAGCCCCACATTGGGCTCTCTGCTCAGCGGGGAGCCTGCTTCCTCTGCTCTCTCTGCCTGCCTCTCTGCCTACTTGTGATCTCTATCTGTCAAATAAATAAAATCTTTATAAAAAATATTTTGTATGTTTCATTGTGGATGACTTGCACATCTTTTATTGGATGTATTCCTAGGTGCTTGATGATTTTTGATGCCATTGTAAATTGCACTGTTTTTAAATTTCAGTTTCAGATTGCTACTGATACATAGAAATTCAACTGCTTTAAATTAATTTTGTTCAACCATTATTTGTTCAATTGATGTGTTTAACCATTTTGAAAGATCATTAAAAGAGAAAGATCATTAAAAGAGAAAGATCTCTTTTAATATTATTCTTAGAGATGTCGTATGTCTATATTCTTTTAATTCAATCCAGGGACTTCATTTTCCAAAAATATTGTAAAGTAAATATCATTTAAAAATTAGGTAAAAATCCTGAAGAATTGTACCTACAATCCTTTAAAATTCACATCAGAGCCAACAAAAAAAGTAAGGGAGGTTTAGAACAACAAATATATCCCTGTTTGCTCAGGGATATCTCAGAGTTAAACTGAAAGTCCCATATCCTGGGGAACACTTCACTTCTGGGTAACTGGCAGAGTTGGTATATTCATTTTCTATTGCCATATAACACATCACCACAAATTACCAGTTTAAAACTATACACCTCCTGGTTTTCTTAGGTCAAGATGGAGGACTCACAAGGCTGCAATCAAAGTGTTATCTGGTCTGATTTTTCATGTGGAGGCTCGACTGGCTAAGAATCTGCTTCCAAGCTTATTCTGCTGGTTAATCAAATTCTGTTCCTTGCCTCTTAGTGTCTGTCAGCAGATCCATGACATGTGGATCTCTCCATAGGTCCCCTCGTAACATGGCATCAGACTTCCTCTAAGCCAGTAAGGAAAGAGAATCTATACTGTATATGCTGCAGAGTGTAGTTGTATCTATATCTGTATCTATATCTATATCTATATTTATATATCTATATCATCTATGTCTATATTTCTATCTATATCTAAAACTATCTATATCTATATCTATCATTCTATTTCCTTGGCAATATAATGTAACCTAATCATGGGAGTTAAATACCATGATTTTTGCCACAGTCTGTTAGTTAGAGGCTGGTTCCATTCCCCATTCACGCTCAAGCAAAGGGATTATACAGGATGTGGACTTGACAGCCATTTCCTAGGGTCTATTTGTGACAATCCACCCTCTGACCCCCAATGATGCATGTTCCTTCTACATGCAAAATGCATTTACTTCTCTCCCAAGAGCCTCAACCTGTTATAGTGTCAACTCAAAGTCTCCAAATACCATCATTTAAATCAGGCCCATGTGCAGATGAGACTCCTGTATGTTGTTCACTTAGTACAGCTACTACTGCAGAATTCTTCTTCATTTGTAGATCTGTGAAAGTAGAGACAAAGTATCTACCCTAAACAGTCCCTATATATGACGACAGTAGAACAAACACAGGATTATCAGCTATACACATTCCTCCTCAAAAAGGGAGGAAATGGGAAGTACAGAGGAGCACTGCTCCATGGCACTGCTGTAATCTATCTCCTGAATCCTAGCTGCTTGCTGTTATTACATTCTGTCTTGCCTTGAACTTTGTGACCAGAACTGTTTCTTGACATCTTAGTTATGCTCATATTCTTATGCTAATTATGGATGCTCTCCTTAAGCATGTGGGTGATAGTGGTTTTGTTATTGAGGTATATAAAAGTGCACACATTCTCTATCACAATACCTCCAAAGACCAAATGAAATGGACTGGTACTGAAGGCTTAGATCATTAAAATAATGTAGACTCTTACCTTCAGATAGATAATGGAATAGGGAGGAAAAAATCTAAGTATTTCTAGGCACTATAAGTTATCAAAAATATTCTTTGAAGGAGCAGCAATGTCTTTTTTTTTTTCTTTTTCAACTTTTTCTCTTAGGGTCCTGAAAAATCTGCCCCATTGTAAAAAAGAAAAAAAATTCACAAAAATGTTGGCTATAGGAAGTGTTTGTGGGGGGGTGTTACTTAATTCATTAGATTTTAAAGTAATTTTTTATTTCCAAATTTAAGTTTTTATTTGACATCAGTCGGCTTTGACAGAGCATTTTATGATTCTATTTTCTTGTGGTATTTTGAACCAATTATATCATACTCAAACAGCTTTTCCAGAAATGGATTTATTCAGACTTGGGGGGGGGTTAAATGGTGGAGTATGAAGGCTAAGTTATAAAAGCTATGTGACAATTAGAACTGCAGTTCATACTACAAATTGGTACATATATTTTATCAAGATCATATGTATATAAGGTTAGTTAATATGCTTGAATAATTAAATAATAAGAATTTCTATAATAACATTATTTGAGGATAATATGCATATCTGATTGTGGAATTACACATTTTACTAAAACATGGTAAAAGGCTATGTTTAATTTTACCAATCATGGGAACTAATTTTGTTTTAAATTACCAGTAGTTCTTTCTAACATGAGAAAATTGGATTCTTTAACCAAGATATTATGTAGAAATGAGCCCTCTTATATGAGACAGAGAGGTCATTTTAGAGCTTCTAGAAATTTGTCTAAGATTTATGTTAAAGAGATATAATGCAATCCTCTAAAATTTTTTGATATAAGACAATATGGACTCACTCATTGCTGACTGGATTGAATTTGGGAAAACAGGTCTGCTTGGAATAAAGGCAAAAGTTCACTTGGTAAAATTATTAGACTCATGTAGACTAAAATAGAAAATTCACATTCTTACATGTCAGAAAGCTGTTGGGTAGATTGTGTTTAAAAAGGTTTAGAATTAAGCTATGGGACACCACATTTCGGTTATCCATCTAAAGCAGAAGGAGCCATTTTACTGTGAGTGTATTTTGATTTATTTGGGAGAAAACTGGAGACTGCCATTTTTACATGGTAACTTGAATGTCTTCCTTAGCTACTTAAGTGAGTTTAGGACATCTTTTTGATCTCCATCACCTCTGTGAAACTCTTTTCAAACTGCCTATCTGGTTTTCTTCTCATACCACCCCAATATACAAAATAATTATTCCTGTTTCTCAACTCACTTAAATACTGAGCTACCCAAGAGAACTGATCGCAAGAGAAGTGGGAAAAGAGTTGAATAAATCTCATGTCCTATACTTAGTTTCCACTGCTACTAAAACTAGTCTTTCCTTTCTGCATATACTTAGACATCTTACTTTCAATGACTCTGCGATAGTGTTGATGTACGCAATCTTAAGAGTGATCAAAAGCTTAGTTACTGTTCCAAATAATAAGTATTGTTTCAGTAATTGATCTCTTCAACATAGTATCAGTTATAGGATCTAAGTGAAATCTGGAACAGTCCTGAGATGGTGGGACTCTTTATAAGAGAGCTTATTGCAATACTTTCAAAATAAAAATTTTACAATGATTGACAGAAGTCTCAAGAGGAAGGTTAAAGATGTTTAAGACACAGGAAAGGGAAAGACTTGCTCTACTTACATTCTCAGGATCACTAAGAACTGATGAAATAATTGTGTTACTCAGTGAAAAATGCAAGTGCAGGAAAACATTCAACATTATTAGGAGTTTCAAGAGAGAGACAGTAGAACATTAAACCAAATGTAGGACCCTCCTAAGCATGGGGCCCTGAGACACTAGCAGATTGTATGTCCATGAAGTTTGTGCTGTCTCAAATAAGGCTAAGTTTTTCTTGAGACATTGTACCAATTTGTAATTTTCTTTCTATGTCATTTCTCTCTCTTTTCTTTTTGTTGCCAGCAGTAATATCCCTTAAAATACATTACTATTTTGTGATTATTTTAGGATAGGCTTGAAGGTGAGTAATTACAACACGGCTTGCTATCTCTTATTATAAGTTAAGGATGAGTAAAATCTTCTAATCAAAAGACAGTAACAAGATTGGGAGGGGCAGTAATCAATTAAATGCTCCTGGAAGGATGGGAAGGGTATGATCTAGATTCCATAGGTCACAAAAGACCAATAGGGATTTGGAACTGGATTAGATCCTGTTTCACATGCTGTGTAAAATGAGTCCCTATTCCAATGCCGTGTAAGTTATTGTAGGGAAAATTTTCTTTTGTAATCCTCAAATTAGAATTTTAATGGCATTCCCGATAATATGATTCAATTCTATATAATTAGCATACACTACTGGGCTTTTGAGAATTTTCAAACAATATTCTAAGGAGAAAATTCAAAGTGACTTTTCAGAACAACTCCATTTGAGTACCTGACCAGGGTTTGTACTTAACAGAAAAAACTCTCCTATTGTTAAGAGTTCTGAAGCGTATTTGTTGTGGTAAAATAGACTTAAAAACAAAACAAAACAAACAAACAAAAAAAGAAGCAAACCTCAAAGCAGTGGAAAAGTTCTTTGCTCTGTGTATTATAACTTGACCACACATTCTAGGTTGGAGAGGGGTATGATTAGGGAATTATCAATATACAGTCTCTTTTGAAGGAAGTGGAATAAAAAGGAGAATCAGTTGCCGGATTATCTAGTCTGAGTGAGGACAAAACTTAATTTGAAATATTAAGGCAACAATTAGCTAAATGAGAATACTCTAGTTGTAATTACTAGCTTCAGGGCAAAATTATCTTCTGAAGAATATACCTAGAGTTAGAATTAAAGCATGCTGCTGCTATAAAGACTCTGAAAAGTTGTCCTGATATTGTATTTCAGAAATTCAGAGAAACCTTCAGAGAATTACTTTAAAGATAGCCCAGTGTTTGACTGTTGTTTGCCTTGTTTTCAGATTTCTTTTTCTTTCTTTATTTTCCTTATAATAGCCAATGGACCATTGTGGAGATGTTGTCCGGTTAATATGCAATCCTGTTGAAAGGTTACATGCTTTATTGATGAAGTTCTATATAAAAATTATCTAGGGGCACCTGGGTGGCTCAGTGGGCTAAGCCTCTGCCTTTGGCTCAGGTCATGATCCCAGGGTCCTAGGTTCAAGCCCCGCATCAGGCTCTCTGCTTAGCGGGGAGCTTGCTTCCCTCCTTCTCTCTATGCCTGCCTCTCTGCCTACTTGTGATCCCTCTCTCTCTGTCAATAAAATCTTAAAAAAAAATTATCTAGCAAATTTCACATGGCAATAATAAAGCCTATAAAAGCTCTGGTCTGATGGGGAAAAGTGACATACTGCCAGCATTTTCAATCTAGCTTCATTAACTCTGGTATATGGACCACACTCCCAACATTGCCAGCTCAACCGTTATGGGGCAATATGTTAGTCTCCACATGCTCCCAGATACTCTGCCATAATTCACTCAACAAATATGCATGTGAGGTGGTAAGGCAGAGTTGGAACCTCATGTAATTCAACAAGACCTAAGATTAACAGGCTATTTTTTCCTTTGAATCAAGACTCCCTAAATTTGCTTTGCATCATTTGAATGTGTGGTCTTTTTAAAATACAAAATTTCATTTGAATTATAGGTAATACTCTTTTAACACTACACTTATACATTATACTTATATATAATTTATGGGCACCTGGGTGGCTCAGTCGTTAAGCATTTGCCTTAGGCTCAGGTCATAATCCCAGGATCCTGGGACTGAGTGCTGCATTGAGCTCCCTGCTCAACAGGAGGCCTGCTTCTCCTCTCCCACTCCCCCTGCTTGTGTTCCCTCTCTCCCTGTGTCTCTCTCTGTCATAAATAACATCTTTTTAAAAAAGAAATTATTGAATTTTATGAGGTAGGCTTAGTTCTCTTTCAATATTTTTGGAAAAAATTAAGTAAAATTTGAGGTTAAAAAAATTGGGGAGAGTGACATTATGAAAACGTTGACATAGGTTGCTCCTGACTTCACTCCCCCTCACAAGACTGACTAGCAACTATCCAGATAAGACACTATTGTGAAAATCCCAGAATCTGGGGTTAAAGCCATAGACCCCTCCTGGGCCACAAAGACTTTGTAAAGGACCTCACTAGTTTCACTTTCATTTCACTTTGACCACATCTCTCCTGTCCCAGTCCAGCATAGCACTTCAATAAGAGGCCACCCCAGGGTTTCTCCTGGGAAAAGTGAGGCCCATGTGGACACCCAGGTCTCAGTGCTCAAGAATCATGAGGGGAAATCTGTGTGAGCTCAGTCACTTGGGAATCAGATAGAGATAGAGAAGAGGATGGGGCTTATAGCAAAGAGTGCTCAGATCTTGGTGGACTGAGCTCCTGCTTAACAGCAGCACCCAAACAAAAATCCTAGCCAGTGGTTCTGCCCATCCGCAGAGCTAAGTTGGTGATTCCATCTGGCCAGGGAGCTCAGTTGGCCATTCTGACTGGTTAAGTTCCCAGCCAACAGCCTATACTGTCCATGAAGCCCATTCTATGTCCCCACTGGACAGGGAAGCACTTTAAAAGCTCAACCTAACTATTAAATTCATTCTACAGCAAGGGTAGGAAAACAAATCTGCAGCCCTGCCCAACTGCTAAGCATGGCCTCTAGTCCCACTCCACCAGGAAGCCTGGTTGTAAATCCAGCCAGGCATAGAATCCATCCTACAGACCTGTCTGCTCTGGCTAGGAACCAAGGCAGCAGTCCTCCTGGATGTTGAGTGTAACTCCTGGTTCTGCATAGCCAGGAAGCCTGAGCAGTAAAGTTGGGCAGCCTATGAAGCTCACGCTGTGGCCCTGGGGCATACATAGCCAGTGGTACTATCTGGTCAAGGAGTACAGCCTGATGTCCCACCTAACCAGGAACAATTGTGGAGTCCAGCCTGGAGCCCTGTGCACCACAGAGTCTCACTAGTAGCACTACCCAGTCAGAGAACACAGCATGTGACCCCACCTGCCCAGAGATGATCACAGAGTCCAGCTAGTGGCCCCACCTGCCCACAGAGCATATCAGGAGTCCTACCCAACCAGGGAGATTAACCAGAAGCCCCACTCAAATATGAGCCTAACCAGTAGGCTAACTCAGTCATGGAGCTCAGTCAGTGGCCACTACTGCCTCACTCATCCCCCCACCCCACTACAAACCTCAGAAGGTGGGCAGAGGCCTCACCCAATTAAGAAACTTGATAGTAAGCCCTGCCTGCCTGTGGGCAATTCCTGACAATCTATCTAATATCTCAAGCTGAGCAGACTGGTGAAGGCTTTCCTTCAAAAAAAGTGAACCTGAAAAGTGTGTAAGTGGAGATCACTTACTCAAACGCAGATGCCAACACAAGGATACAAGGATCACAAAAAGTCAGGTGAACACACCACCACCAAAGAAACTAATAAAGTTCCAATAACTTGTCCTAAAGAAGTGGAGATCTGTGAACTGACAAATAATTCAGATTAATCCTTTTAAAGGAGTTTAGTAAACTATAAGAACACATAGACAACGAAATGAAATTGGGAAAACAATGCCTGAGTAAAATGAGAAATTCAACAGAGATATAGAAACCATCAAAAAATCAAAGTAAAGGGAACACTCCCAAACTCATTTTACAAGGCCATCATTTCCTTGAGAGTGTAGTGAAAATTGAATATAAAGAATAAGAAGAAAATATTTCACAGTAATTCATTAGTATATTAGGATTTTTTTTTCCATTTTATTTATTTTTTCAGCGTAACAGTATTCATTCTTTTTGCACAACACCCAGTGCTCCATGCAAAACGTGCCCTCCCCATTACCCACCACCTGTTCCCCCAACCTCCCACCCTTGACCCTTCAAAACCCTCAGGTTGCCCCAACCTCTCACCCCTGACCCTTCAAAACCCTCAGGTTGTTTTTCAGAGTCCATAGTATATTAGGATTTTTGACACCCTTATTTATCTGGTGTATTATATATAGTTTTAACTGCTCAATCATCTCTCACATTGTTTTCAAGGGACCATGTATCTTCCATGTGAATAAATGACCAATAGATGGCAATATTACTCTTTTTGAACACCTCCAATAGGCATTTACCAAAGTTTGGTACTCATTATATGCATCATGCTCATTATATGCATCATGCCCAAAGTTTTATAAATGAACTTTTTTGCAACCTTTTCTTAGCTTATTCATTTACAAAATAGCAATAAAGTTCAGTGTAACACATCAAGAACATAGAAAACCATCTGATAATCTTTAGCCAAGAAATGTAAAAATGTGTTTGACTCAGCTATACTATTCTCTGATCTTACAAAGGAATTTACACATATAAATATGCATGTGGTGATTTTTTGGTTTTAATTTTTACTATACTGAAGTCATATTTCACCCATTGTTTTTATTCACATATCTCAAATTGCTTTATGCATTGAACACTAGCATTATCTAAGATGTTCTACATTTGATTATATTTTTCCTACCTCTACAGATTTACAGGATATATTTTATATCATATGTTTTATATGATTTTTTACATGATGAATATAAAGTGATTTTTTTTGTCATTCTATTGATGAACTAGCATGGAGCATGGCTGTTCTTTAATGTATAGTGTTTTTACTTCTGAAAGATATGTTCTCAAAATTTGCGTTCCTGAATTAAAAGCCTTTTATATTCTTTTATGCCATTAGATATTGTCCCATTGCTCTCTCCACACCTCCACACTACAGCAAATTACATTCCTACCAGCAACGAAATATTTCCTAATTATCTCTAACACGATATATTATAACTACATAAATTTAAGCCATTTACTTAATGGAAATGTGAGTATCATGACATAATTTCTGTTTTAGTTATGTTTGCTATTTAAGAGAAATTAACCTTTTCCATCATAAAGCTTTCATAATTATTTTAAGGAATCCTACATTTGTAATTTCAAGTGTGTCATCCATTCTTCCAATTTTTAACTACTATAGTTTTTCTCTGTCTGAAGAAAGCAAAGTCGAAAACAATTGCCAATTTACTTTTATATCTCCAGTTAAATTTACTACAAATTTAAATAAAATATAATTTTTATTTTATTTATTTTTAATATAATACTTTTTAAAAGGAAAGTTATACTTAATCTCATAATAGCGTTGTGATCAATAAGAAATAAGAAGGGACTTTACTGAGATTGTGGCAATCACTGATTTTTCAGAATTGAATATACTATTTTGATGTCCATGTATACAGTGATGATATTGCATTGGCTCACATTGGTATGCTTATCGTTGACTCACTCCTGGACCAATGCAATTCTTCAGCCTAGAGTACAACTGGATAAAGCTGAATGAAATATAAAGCTACTCATAAACACTTTTTTTCTAAAGAATTAATGTAGGAATCAACTTTATTAATATGTAAAACTCAGCATGAGAGATTACAGGCATGTGTGTGAATATGGAAAAACTATTTTGAAGTAGAGCTAAGGGTACATACTTCTCAGGCTTTTGACACTAATTTCTTGCTTCCAATAGCCTTCCTTTCAAGTATAACAGTATGTCGGCTATTTTAGAAGTATTGTATTGTTTGGGGAAGTTACTTATCACCTCAAATTAGTAAACTTAAAGAGAATTTTAGAAAGTATTTTGCGAGCTTTGTAATTACATATGACCATTTATAAATTTTATTTGGTGAAACTCTGAAGATGAAGATGTAGCTATTTAAGCTGTAAGTGATTTTCCATTTCTTAGCTTTCCAAAATGCATCTTATCCCTAGCATTGTGTAAAAGAGGTCGCTTTACAGATTATTTCAACTTTTTGTATTCTTTTTTTAAAAGATTAATTTATTTTAGAGAGGGAAAGAAAGCACAAGCAGGAGGGGCAGAGGGAGAGGGAAAGAGATTTCCAAGCAGTTAAGTGCAGAGCTAGACAAGGGCTTGATCTCAAGTTCCTGAGATCACCATCTGACCTGAAACCCAGAGTCATTCGCTTACTAACTACACCACCCAGGCACCCCCAACATTTTATATTCTGTGATCACATTCCAATTCAAGGCCAACTTCATGTATGTGGACCTGCATAGTCATACAGAGATGTATGTTCAGAAAGGCCTTTGGTTTTATACTTTATCATCTTTATCATTTAAATTCCTAGTAATTTTTAACAATTATTGATAATTGTTTAATTATTAATAATTAATGTTTTCATTTTGCTTTGGGCCCCACAGATGACACAATCTGTCCTGGGACTGTTCATAATGACAGCACCCAACCCCACTCTTTTACCCATGAAAAAAAATCTCTCAAATGCTTGATGAAATAGGTAACCTGTCATAACTTCTCTCAAAGTACCCGAAGAATAGACTCACATCCACCAACTTTTCATCATGGATATATATGGAACAATATCCAATTAATCTCACTAATGCTCCTAACCCTTACCATCCTTGACCATTGCATCCTTGACCTAACCCTTACTCATTCTGTTCTTTCATAGCCTTATACACATAAAGATGTGAATTTTGCCTCAGCTGATTTTTTGAGATTTTCAGTCTGAAACTTGCACTACTCCTTTCAAAAGTGCTTTTATACATCGCTTTTCTTCCCTTGCAACTCTCTCATTTGTAGACTATTCATATTCCTCACATTTATGGCACCTGGAGGTAGAGTCTGGAAATGTGTAGCATTGCATTTGTGTACCCATGGGCCTTTCGTCCTCAAGCAACAAAGTCCTTCCTCTTTTGAAGACTCAAGTGACTTGTTTGTATTAATATACCTCATATTTCTGGTTTTGTGCCTTCTGATCACTGAAAACATTGAAACCTCAAATCCAACTATATTCCTGAGTATATCCAATCATCTATAGAAGACTTCTCAAACAATGCAGCCCCTTCTGCCAGTTCCTTGAATTCCACACCTTTAACTCATTCTCACAGCCACATAGTCAAAAAGCTGTCACTATCCAGGTCTATTCTTCATGTGAAATCTTAAGTCTCTACCTATTCCCTAACTACATTTTCCTAAATTTTAATTTCTCCATATTGTTTTTTACCCCAATACAACTACTGCACAAGGATGAAACAAAAATCAAAGTATATACATCAACTCCTTAACTGGACTCAGATTCTTCTCTTCCCTCAAGACTCTTACATGGTCCACTTTGTGGCACAACAAGAAAGTCCATTCATTTTCCAGTCCAGAATTGTAGATATTCTTCTCTCTCACACATACACACACAATTAAACCTCAACGAATTGGCAATTGTGGCATTTTATTTTCTAAATGCTTTCTTTCCTTTTGTCCCCTTTCTTAGTAGTAATTCTTCACCAGGACTGTTGTTTGATCCTTTGAATGTGACTCTCCACTTCCATCTTTCCCCATCTTTTCTCTAGTCCATTTCACATACTGTAACAGGGAAATTGTCTAAAGTATGAATCTCATCAGCTGGATTCATCCACACTCACCATACACAAAATCCAAAGTTTTTTTTTCTTTAATATTTTATTTATTTGACAGAGAAAAATCATAACTAGGCAGAGAGGCAGGCAGAGAGAGAGGAGGAAGCAGGCTCCCCGTGGAGCAGAGAGCCCAATGTGGGGCTTGATCCCAGGACTCTGGGATCATGACCTGAGCTGAAGGCAGAGACTTTAACCCACTGAGCCACCCAGGCACCCCAAAATCCAAAGTTTTTAATATGATGTTGAAAGCCCCTTGTTCTCTGACTATGATCTATCGCCCCAGTGAGATCCCTTGACGTTTTACTGGGGCATAGTCATGCTTAGTCACTTGCTAGTTGTCCTTCTAATTAGCAAATGCACATGTTGACACTGGTCTGAATTTTATTTTTTTAAATTTTTTTAAAAGATTTTATTTACTTATTTATCAGAGAGAGGGAGAGAGAGCGAGCGAGCACAGGCAGACAGACTGGCAGGCAGAGGCAGAGGGAGAAGCAGGCTCCCTGCAGAGCAAGGAGCCCGATGTGGGACTCGATCCCAGGACGCTGGGATCATGACCTGAGCCGAAGGCAGCCGCTTAACCAACTGAGCCACCCAGGCATCCCGGGTCCGAATTTTATTAAGAGCTTTTCGATTTTCAGAGTCCATAGTCTCTCATGGTTCACCTCCCCTTCCAATTTCCCTCAACTCCCTTCTCCTCTCCATCTCCCCATGTCCTCCATATTATTTGTTATGCTTCACAAATAAGTGAAATCATATGATAATTGACTCTCTCTGCTTGACTTATTTCACAACCTGAGGGTCTAGAAGGGACAGGGGGTGGGAAGTTGGGGGAACAAGGTGGTGGGTAATAGTGAGGGCACGTGTTGCATGAAGCACTGGGTGTGGTGCAAAAACAATGAACACTGTTATACTGAAAAGAAATTAAAAAAAAAAAAAAAAAAAGAGGGGTGCCTGGGTGGCTCAGTGGGTTAAAGCCTCTGCCTTCGGCTTAGGTCATGATCCCAGGGTCCTGGAATCGAGCTCCACATCGGGCTCTCTGCTCCGCGGGGAGCCTGCTTCTTCCCCTCTCTCTGCCTGCCTCTCTGCCTAGTTGTGATTTCTCTCTGTCAAATAAATAAAATATTTTTTTTTTAAAAAAGAGCTTTTTGAAATCCTCCTTTTCTGTACTTTTAAAAAGTCCTTTTAATATATATTTAGTACAGCACAAGTTAAATCTCTAAATTACTCATCTGTTAGTGTTTATTACTAGTTTTTTTAACACTGAAAAAAAAGTTTTCTATGCCTCTTCATATCTCAGGAAGTTGGCATATTGTCTGGAAATGAATAACTGATTTAAAATGGTTTTTGTTAAGTGAAGGAACATTTAGTGTTTTCCTTGGGGTACATTTGGCTCAGAATATACCTTGAGTGTTCAAAATAGAGCTCACTTCATATCTTAAGTTGTGAAAGTGCAGCCTAATTCATGCTGCTGTACTAGGAGTCAAGCTGAATCAACTATAGGTAAAGATCCACTATTTTCTTTTATGGTGTCAAGGCTAGAGAACTTTAGATATGATTTATTTCTTGCCCTTTCCTGTCATATTCTAATGGCAAAATGAGATAAAAGCAATTTAAGTGGCAATGGTGACATTTTCCTAAACAGGCAGAGTTTACTCTAAAATGAAGTTTTTCTAAGGCCAAATCCAGTTTTCTTTCTACTGTAGCATGCAACTGTGGAGGTTGATATATTTGAAGGCAAACAATATCAACTTATAGTAACACATGTATGCAAAATTATCAATATTTACAGACCATGCATATTTTCAGTTGTGATATTATAAAAACAAAAGATTTCCTGGAGTTTATTGAAGAAGAAAAATTAAAATATTTACCATACTTAGAAAAAATTTTGTATGAGGCAAAGACAGAATCTAAGAGTGAGAACAGATACAAAGGCATCTTTAACTAGTTAAGATTTCAAATAGGTGTATCAATCTGGGGAAAGAAAAAAAATTCCATTCAGAAAATATTTTTAAGTTGTGTCTTTGAGGGGCTGTGTACTAATACAAATTTAATGTTCAATTAAAAAAAAGTATTTGATAAGAAATCTATTTAAAAGTTACAGTCTATTGTTAGGGAGAATAATTACATGTAAAAATTTTATATCTATTTGGACAACAAAAGGAGTGAAAAAGAAGTCCCTTTTTTCTCTTTGGAAAAATAGGTTTATGGTACTTTGAAGTCACCTGGTTCAATACAAAGAGGAGTCAGAAAAGAAGACAGGACATAGTTTATTTTTTTCTGTATCAAGGTAAAGCTCATGGGCAGTATTACTGCTCCTCAAGTTCTGTCAAAGGAGATGCTTCTGTTGCCTCAAGAAAAAGTCCCTTGGTGGTCATATGGCAAGGCCTTCTGAACTTTCTTTGCAGAAATACTTACTCTAAAACTATTTAGCCTTCTTTCCTTTCTCATCTGCTGCCAAGAGGAAGGCAGCAAAAGATTCAGTGTGAATATTTCACTATTAATTTCTGCAAGATGTCAGTGGATAACTTCTTAGGCCATATATCAAACTCGAGGTATTTGACCCCAGTAAATGATTCAAAGCAAGTTAGAATCAAATTTCCATTTGAAGAATGAATTATCAATAAAGTGAATAAGTTTATCTTGCTTATAATAGATAAATTTAAGGACAAAATATACCACACAGTGAGCTTTTGGCTCATCATAACATTTTCTCATTTAACGATGGTGGTTGAGGACTGGTTGGTTATTTTTTTTTAATAGCATAATGTATTTCATAATATGGCTATTACCAGAATTATTTATCCATTCCCCATTAATCTACTTATGTGTTGTTATCTTGATACCACATTGTCTTAATTACTGTAGTTTCATAACAAGTCTGGAAACCAGGAAGTGTTAGTCCTCAAATATGCTCATTCTTTTCAAAGTTGTTTTGTTTATTCCATAGCCTTTAAATTTTTCAATGGATTTTAGAGTAAGTTCATCACTTTGAACCAAAATAATGCAGAGATTTTCTCAGAGGATGTGTATAATCTATAGATGAACTGGGAAAGAATTGATATCTAAATAATAGTAACTTTTTCTAATCCATGAATATAGTATATCTGTCCATTATTTAGGTCTTTAATTTCTATCAGAGTAGCTTTATTGTTCCAGTGTATGAGTCTTTCATAGCTTTTGGTCATATTTATTATTAAGTATTTCAGACTTTATTGACATTAATATGAAATTTATTATTTTTATATTTTAAGTTTCCATTCTTCTTTGATAATGTATAGAAATATAATTGATTTTTGTATATCCATTTTATATCCTGCCTCCTTAAAAAAGCCATTATCTGCTTTGTAGATTCCATAAATTTTTTTCTAATGAACAATTTTGTCTGCAAATAAAGAACATGTTACTTCATTTTTATACAGATGATCAATTATTGTGCAAATTAAAATTATTTTATTTCTAACTTGCAAATATAAATGCCCTTTATTTCTTTTTGTTTCTTTGTTGAACTGACTAGCATCTCTAGTATGATGTTTAATAAAAGTGGTGAGAGAACACATTCTCATTTTGCTCCAGCTTTTAGAGGAAATACATTAGTCTTTCAATATTATGATGTTACCTGTAGGTTTTTCAAGTTTGTCAGGAGACTGATATTTTTTTTAAGATTTTATTTATTTATTTGACAGAGAGAGAGATCACAAGTGGTAGAGAGGAAAGCAGAGATTGAGGTGGAAGCAGGCTCCCCGCCAAGCAGAGAGCCAGATGCGCAGGGCTGAAACCCTGACCTGGGCCCAAGGCAGCGGCTTAACCCACTGAGCCACACAGGTGCCCCATTTCTTCCTTAGGTTCTTTGTTCCAAGTTATATTTTATCAATTATGAATATATTTATTTTTGCTTCCTTTTGATTAGTTTTAGCATGCTGTATCTTTTCTACTCTTTTCCTTTTAACCAATATCTGTGTTTATTTTTAAAGTGTATTTCTTGCTAGCAGAATATGCTTAGATCTGGCTTTTTATACAACCTGATAATCTCTGCCTTTTAAGTAGGGATGCATAGAGCAGTTGCTTTTAATGTAATTACCGATACAGTTAGGTTGAACACTGTAATTGTGCTGTGTGTTTTCTATTGGCCCCACCTTTGTTCTCATTTCCTCTTTTTATTGGATTAATTAAATAATTTTTATGAGAACATTTTATTTTCTTTGTTGGATTACTAGCTGCTTATCATTGTTTTGTTATTTTGGTTGTTGCTTTGGGATTTATAATATACTTCTGAGACTACCTTCAAATGATGTAACATTTCACACCAGTATAATAATCTTGTAGTACTGTACTTTCATTTCTCCCTTCCCAGTCTTAATGCAATTATTGTCATATATTTATCTTATGCACATGGTAAACAAACCCTCATATTATAGTAGTTTTGTTTGTTTCACCATCATATATCTTTCAAATGTTCCAGATTTAAATAATTAAAAATAATCTTATTTTTTTACCCATGTAGTTATAATTTCCGGTGGTTTCCATTCCTTGCGCTGGTGCCCTGTCTTTCTGCAATCTGTGTTCTGTCATTAATTTCAACATATATATGTATTTTATCTCAGGCATTATACTTTGTTTTGGTCTAGCAGTTTGACACTGTTCTTTTCTTGTCTATCATGACACTATTTAACTACATGAATATACAGAATATGGTTTAACTGCATTAAATACCTTGTCTGCTACAGTTTTGAGTCAGTTTTGATTGATTTTGCTCCTCATTATGGTCCATGGTTTCCTACTTTTTTGTTGACTAGTTACCTTCAGTTGGATGTCAGAAATTGCAAAATTTACCTTGTTTTGTGTGAAATGCTTCTGAATATGTGAATTATTCTTCAACTTTGTTCCAAGGTTCAGTTAACATTATTTGGAAACAGTTTGATAATTTTGGATCTTGCTGTTAAGGTTTGTTAAGTGAAACCATGGAACTGTTTATTCTAGGGCTAGTCATTTCCTATTACTAGTATAATAACCCTCCAAATACTTTATCTAATTCCATGAATCATGCCATTCTGATTGTTAGGAACAGGTGTTACTCCCTCTAATTCTGGTGTAGTTCTTTCCCAAGACTCAGGTTGTTTCATAAATACCTGTATCTGTCATTATTCTACTGAATACTGATCTGCTGAATACTCAATGGGTGTCTCCACAGATTTCTGGAGTTTTCTCCCCATGCAGTTCTTTTTTATGACCCTCTTGTCTTGTGAGATCTCCCTGCCTTGAGCTCTTTGGACACAGCTCCATCTCTTCAATTCAGAGAATTTTTCCTGGTTTCCCCTGGCCTGTATCAGTGGCTGGAATCTCTCTCAGGGCAGTAAGCTGGAACAATTACAGGGTCATTTCATTTGCTTTTCACATCTCAAGAATCAAACTCTTTCAGTACCTGATGTCCAGCATCTTGAAAAATGTTTTGTATATCCTCTTCCTTCCTTCCTCCCCTTTTTTACCCTGTCTTTCTTCATTTGTCTTCTTTCTTTTCCTTCCTTCTTTCATTCTTTGTTGCTGTTTCAGGTAAGAGGGTAGGTCCAGTCCCTGTTATTCTACTTCAGCCAGAGGCAAGAGTTCCAGCTCTTTCATGGTAACTTTAATAAAATGATTAGAATATTTTTTGGTCTAGGATTTTTTCATCTTAATTGCTTTTCCACAATCTGTAGATTATATACAGATGATAGGGGCATATTCCCCAGCTAATAACAGTTTACTGATCTATCCAAAACCAGAGTCATAAACTAATTATAATACAAAAATGTCATGCCTTTTAAGAAAAAAAATACACAAATAAGTGTTTAAAAATCATTAGGGGATCACCAAATGCCAAATATCTAGGTATTAGTTTGTACAAACGTCTCTACTAAAATTATATACCAGTATATCAAATGCAAGATAACTGAAAAAGTGGGAATTGTTTTGAAATTTTACTACAAATGACATAAACAATTCCAAATTTATTTTCAAAATAGTAGAGTTTATGGTTGAATCTCAGAGTTAGAAAGTCAGGATATTTGGTATTCATAAATTTAATAATAATAGATTTTAAAAATATTTTTCCTTCCAAAAGCTATTTTTCCATTTTCTCTGGAGCTCTGATACCTTCGAATATTGACCTAAAGACACATCTTAGATATTTTAGTAATATTAGGATCTACTAAAGAAACAAAACAAATTGTATATTTTATTGTTGATACAAAGAGGTTTTTGGCATTCATCTCTTGAAAAACTATGAAATTGTTGAATTCTTCCTTTCCCAATTCTCTGATATCATAATTTAAGTTGTTCCACCAAAATTCAGTCAAGAAGAAAGTGTTGATTTACATGAGCAAATGCCAATGAATACCACTAAGGAAAAAGGTGCCTGGATAACCTACCAGGACACAGTGTCACAAACAATTATGATAAGTTCTCAAATTGAAAGGTTTCCTATGAGAATCAGTTATCTGAGTTAGACTAAGGCCACCAAATGAATGGGAAAGGCCACATTTAAAATTAACATCAACTGATTCTACTCTATTATTATTGGAGACTTTCAGATCATTTTCAAAAAGCAACATTTCTGTGACATGATCTTCAGTCAAAATGATCTACCTCGTAGGCTTTGCATTCAAAACAAATTTTTCTTGGGATCCTAAATTATAGCACACATGCTCTCTGGTCAGGAAAAACTATGTTAAGCTTTCATAAGCATCAATCTGTTTTCAAATTCTGGCCAGAAAAGTCAGCAAGTAGTCAGCCTCAAACTCATATACAGCAACAGCTTTTTGTTGTTATTTTGCCTATTCTTGACTTACAAAATCTTCAGATCTTTAATTCTGCTCAGATTACCTATGTCTGTATGAGAAATTTTCTTCAAAGTTTTAGGTAACATTAGTTTAAATGTAGAAAGGTAATTAATTATTATTTGGTCCAAACTAGTATGTAAATTCTAGAGCATTTGTTTTACAACTACTACAAAAATATCTGCAGTTATTTTAGATGGTAAAATAAAATCAGTAGAGATTTGTTACTTAGAGACTCTGCTTAACATGCTGCACATTTTCATGTCCAGAAACTTGAAACTCTAAAATACACTGCAGTTCTCAGTTTTTGGTAAATTTCATAAGAGTTCCTGGTCAAAAACAACGAAATTTGACTTAGAAACACATCATCTAAGTAGTCTTAGAAGCGTGTTATCCCCCCAATACACAAATTATCTTTAAAGCCTTAGAAAAAAATAAACCCACAAAACAAATATCTGATCAATATTAAATTCCATATAAACCACATGCTCATTTTGACTGGATAGGGATTATTTTTAGATTATTAAAATTCTTATTATTTTTAGATTATTTAAACTTGTACCTTAGAGAAGTTAATAATGTAGTTTACAAAGCAGCACTAGAAATCCACTAATGAAAAGAAGAAAATGGTTCTTCAATTAGCATGGATTTTTTGTTTGTTATTATTAAAAGTTGTATTTGTCTCATTCTGTACTTATAGTTACATCTTTCTCTTAGAAAGTCTCTGGATTTGGGGTACCTATAAATCCAAGCAAGTGGTCTCATTTCTTTCTCCCTTATGATCTCCTTAGTTTTCTAAAGCAAACTTGCTTAGAGGGGAGGGCACCTGGAAATTGTGGGCTTCTTTAAAAAATAGTGCATAATATTAATAAATCCATCCTAAAATAAATAAAAGAAGCTCTCCCCAAATAAGGTATCATCTTGCTAGTTCCAGTTTAAAAAGTAGTAGACTCTGTAATATTCAGCCTGGGATGAATAAGCCAAGAAGACATAAAATTGAGTAAAATCATTCCATACTCTTGTCCACTAAAAACTGGGTTTACAGGGAAAATATGAACATGATTTCATTTTAGTGTTCCACAGAAGCATAGAGATAGTCTCTAACCATTTTTAAATTTTCTTTTCCTTTTTGACTGAAGCAAGGCTTATTCCTTTTCATTCTCAACAAATACATGGCTCAGTTTCTCACCAATGTCCATGACATTTCATTTTTTAATTTTTTTAAACAATTTTTTAAAGATTTTATTTATTTATTTGACAGACAGAGATCACAAGCAGGCAGAGAGGCAGACAGAGGAGGTGGGGAAAGAAGGCTCTCTGCTGAGCAGAGAGCCAGATGTGGGGCTCTATCCCAAGACCCTGAGATCACGACCTGAGCCGAAGGCAGAGGCTTTTTTTTTTTTTTAATTTTTTGTATATTTATTAGACATTTGTATTTTTCCTACAGTGCTTTGCTGCTTTGTATTTTTTTTCCCATTTTATTTATTTTTTCAGCATAACAGTATTCATTCTTTTTGCACAACACCCAGTGCTCCATGCAAAACGTGCCCTCTCCATTACCCACCACCTGTTCCCCCAACCTCCCACCCCTGACCCTTCAAAACCCTCAGGTTGCCCCAACCTCCCACCCCTGACCCTTCAAAACCCTCAGGTTGTTTTTCAGAGTCCATAGTCTCTTATGGTTCGCTTCCCCTCCCCAATGTCCATAGCCCGCTCCCCCTCCCCCAATCCCACCTCCCCGCAGCAACCCCCAGTTTGTTTTGTGAGATTAAGAGTCATTTATGGTTTGTCTCCCTCCCAATCCCATCTTGTTTCATTTATTCTTCTCCTATCTCCTACCCCCCCATGTTGCTTCTCCATGTCCTCATATCAGGGAGATCATATGATAGTTGTCTTTCTCCGATTGACTTATTTCACTAAGCATGATACGCTCTAGTTCCATCCACGTCGTCGCAAATGGCAAGATTTCATTTCTTTTGATGGCTGCATAGTATTCCATTGTGTATATATACCACCTCTTCTTTATCCATTCATCTGTTGATGGACATCTAGGTTCTTTCCATAGTCTGGCTATTGTAGACATTGCTGCTATAAACATTCGGGTACACGTGCCCCTTCGGATCACTATGTTTGTATCTTTAGGGTAAATACCCAGTAGTGCAATTGCTGGGTCATAGGGTAGTTCTATTTTCAACATTTTGAGGAACCTCCATGCTGTTTTCCAGAGTGGTTGCACCAGCTTGCATTCCCACCAACAGTGGAGGAGGGTTCCCCTTTCTCCACATCCTCTCCAGCATCTGTCATTTCCTGACTTGTTCATTTTAGCCATTCTGACTGGTGTGAGGTGATATCTCATTGTGGTTTTGATTTGTATTTCCCTGATGCCGAGTGACGTGGAGCACTTTTTCATGTGTCTGTTGGCCATCTGGAGGTCTTCTTTGCAGAAATGTCTGTTCATGTCCTCTGCCCATTTCTTGATTGGATTGTTTGTTCTTTGGGTGTTGAGTTTGCTAAGTTCCTTATAGATTTTGGATACTAGCCCTTTATCTGATATGTCGTTTGCAAATATCTTCTCCCATTCTGTCAGTTGTCTTTTGGTTTTGTTAACTGTTTCCTTTGCTGTGCAAAAGCTTTTGATCTTGATGAAATCCCAACAGTTCATTTTTGCCCTTGCTTCCCTTGCCTTTGCCATTGTTCCTAGGAAGATGTTGCTATGGCTGAGGTCGAAGAGGTTGCTGCCTGCATTCTCCTCAAGGATTTTGATGGATTCCTTTCTCACATTGAGGTCCTTCATCCATTTGGAGTCTATTTTTGTGTGTGGTGTAAGGATGTGGTCCAATTTCATTTTTCTGCATGTGGCTGTCCAATTTTCCCAGCACCATTTATTGAAGAGGCTGTCTTTTTTCCATTGGACATTCTTTCCTGCTTTGTCGAAGATTAGTTGACCATAGAGTTGAGGGTCGATTTCTGGGCTCTCTATTCTGTTCCACTGATCTATGTGTCTGTTTTTGTGCCAGTACCATGCTGTCTTGATGATGACAGCTTTGTAATAGAGCTTGAAGTCCGGAATTGTGATGCCACCAACTTTGGCTTTGTTCTTCAATATTCCTTTGGCTATTCGAGGTCTTTTCTGGTTCCATATAAATTTTAGGATTATTTGTTCCATTTCTTTGAAAAAAATGGATGGTATTTTGATAGGGATTGCATTAAATGTGTAGATTGCTTTAGGTAGCATAGACATTTTCACAATATTTATTCTTCCAATCCAGGAGCATGGAACATTTTTCCATTTTTTTGTGTCTTCCTCAATTTCTTTCATGAGTACTTTATAATTTTCTGTGTATAGATTCTTAGTCTCTTTGGTTAGGTTTATTCCTAGGTATCTTAATATTATCAAAGCCATCTATGAAAAACCCACCGCAAATATCATTCTCAATGGAGAAAAACTGAAAGCTTTTCCGTTAAGGTCAGGAACACGGCAGGGATGTCCATTATCACCACTGCTATTCAACATAGTACTAGAAGTCCTAGCCTCAGCAATCAGACAACAAAAAGAAATTAAAGGCATCCAAATTGGTAAAGAAGAAGTCAAACTATCACTCTTCGCAGATGATATGATACTATATGTGGAAAACCCAAAAGACTCCACTCCAAAACTGCTAGAACTTGTTCAGGAATTCAGTAAAGTGTCAGGATATAAAATCAATGCACAGAAATCAGTTGCATTTCTGTACACCAACAACAAGACTGAAGAAAGAGAAATTAAGGAGTCAATCCCATTTACAATTGTACCCAAAACTATAAGGCAGAGGCTTTAAATCACTGAGCCACCCAGGTGCCCCTCCATGACATTTTAATTGTGTATGTATGCCTTCTTCTGGTGACAACTTTCTGTATCAGTTACTTGATCTTAAGAAGCAGATTTTCTTTTTTCTTTCTTTTTTTTTCTTTAAGATTGATTTATTTATTTGAGAGAGAGAGAGCACACATACATGAGTAGGGAGGGAGGCAGAGAGAATCTTAAAGCAGACGCCCCACTGAGCATGGAGTCTCACATGGGCCTCAATCACAGGAAGCATGAGATCATGGCCAAGTCCAAAACCAAGAGTTAGACGCTTTACTGACTGAGACACCTGGGCACCCCAGAAGCAGATTTTCTGTCATAAAGCTCTCTTTCGGATTCCAAAATTAAATTAGTTTTCCCTAAGTTATTTCCTCATAGTATTTAATTGTAGAGTAAAACACATGGAATGATCCATACTTCAGGAAAAAATTGAGTGTCTTCTAACAGGCTAAGAAGTCCACTTTCAGTCTTATCAGACTTTGTCCATCACTATTATTTTAAGAAGTCTATTTAAAGATGCAAACACAACCTCATTACAACAAAGGGAATAAGAAAACTGCTTCAGCATAACCTTAGCTATAGCCTCTTTTCTTCTTCTCTGTTTGTTTGTTTAAGCAGAGGGAAAGGAGAATTGGCAAAGTGGCCTCGAACATGATGTCTGGATTTCAACAGCAAGGATTAAAAGTGCAGCTGGTGCTTAGAAGCCTGTGATTCTGGGGGCATCTGGGTGGCTCAGTGGGTTAAAGCCTCTACCTTTGGCTCAGGTCATGGTCCCACGGTCCTGGGATCTAGCCCTGCATCAGGCTCTCTGCTCAGTGGGAGCCTGCTTCCTCCTCTCTCTCTCTGCCTGCCTCTCTGCCTACTTGTGATCTCTGTCTGTCAAATAAATAAATAAAATCTTAAAGAAAAAAAAGAAGCCGGTGATTCTGGGCAAATTAATTACCTGTCTATATCTCAGTCTTCTCATCTATGCAATCATTATACTTAAGGGATACATAATTGTGCCAGAATCAAAGGACTGTTCTGAATACTAAGTTGTACAATATAAATATTCAACATTCTATCTGGCAAATAGGAAGTTCTTACTCAATGTCACTCATTATGATTTTGAAAATATTTACTTACTTAACAGTATTTATTGAGTAACTACTTGCTCTGTTATAGGGACAAAATGATGAGGAAAATAGATATACCCTGTCCCCTGGGCAATTTTTGTTAGAGACAAACAATAAAAACAACATAGATATTAATACACGGTTACAGGTTACAAGGAGAAATTGAAGAAAAAGTAGAGAGTTACTCTAAGAACTTAAAATGAGCAAATGTAATAAATTAAAAAAATTTAAATTAATTTGCCTAGAGGATCAATGAATGCCTCTTTGAGAAAGGTACAAAGCTCTTACTCAAGACATCTCAATGATAAATAAGAATGAACTCAGAAAAGGGTGGGTTGAGGGAAGGAGACTATACAAGAGTACAAAATAGGTTTGTGAGGCCCAAAGGTAGAGGAAAATGTTAAGGGAGGACACTGAGTCTGGAAGACAGGGTGTTGGGGAGGTTGGTGAGTGAAAGACCTAGATAATAGACAAAGGACAAATCAACCAGGACCTACCTGTGCACAATATGGATTGTGGTCAGACAGGGGTGGAAATGCCTTTTATTTTTTTTTTTTTTTTAGGAAAAAAAGAAGAAAAGGAGAGCCAGGGATGTAGTAAAGTATTTCAGATTTTTATTTTATAATTTTAATTCACTCCACTATGGAGAATGGATTAGAGGTGGCAAAATTAATGAGGGAAAATGATGCAGATAGCAGTGATAGAAGTTGAGTTGAAAGGGGACATATCTTAGAATTGTGTACAGACAATGGAGAGATGGAGGGATAGTGGACAGAGAGAGGAGGGAAATTTATTTTTTAAGATTTATTTTATTTATTTAAGAGACAGACAGAGTGGGGGAGGGACGGACGGAGAGGGAGAGAGAGAAAATCCTCGCAGACTCCCTGCTGATCCTGGAGCCAACACGGGGCTCAATCCCAGGATCCTGAGATCATGACCTGAGCCGAAATCATGCGTCAGGTGCTTAACCCACTGGGCCAAACATGCAACCTGAGGAGGGAAATTTTTTAAATGATAGTATCAGGGCTTGATGGAATATTGAAAAGGATGGGGAAAAGGATGTTGACAAATATGATCCTGGATTTTTGGCTTGCACAATCTAATGCATGGAGAGCTATTCTCTGAGATAAAGAAGGAAACTGAGCATGAGAGAAGGGGAGATTATGAGCTCAGTTTTGTACATGTTGTATTTATATTGTGTCTGCAATATCCACACAATATATTGTGTCAAGCAGAGAGGTGGGTGTTTAAGACCAGAGTTTGAGGGGAGGGCAGGAAGGGCAGTCCAGATTTTGAGATGCAAATTTAGAAATACAGTTTATGGACAGCAACTGAAACCATGGAATTTGATGACTGCATTGTATGAAAACTAAGAAAACTAACCAAAAAATGAACAGTTGAACATGGCATCTCCTCTTCCACCCACCTTACTACAAACTGCAAGAATATATAAATATTTCTCTCTGGTTCTTAGTTCATTACCTATAGAATATTGGATAAAAATATCCACACCACAAATGCATGATAATCTGAATAGCTAGGAAATTACACACTTTCCAACAAAAGTTCAGAACTAAGTAGAGAAAATAAATGACTTAATAACATAGGTCAGGAGCCTATTACTATACGTTAGAATTCTTAACAGTATAATGGACAAGGTACTAGAATACTGAGATCTGTTTATGTATGCCTAGTAGGGTGGGATAAGATAAAGACTGGGTTTAGGCAATCAATTAGTTTACCAGTGTCTTCTTGCTATCTTTATGCTTAAACTCCGTTAGAGTTTGACCTTTCCAGAATTTCTAAGATTATGGGTTATTTTCCCTTGAGCATCCTCCAGCAGCTTTGAACAACAAGTAAAATCAACCAAGCTACTTATACTTGTCTAAAACAATGTTCCTAACTAGCATGGGACCAGAAGAATAAAAAGAAGATCAGAAAATGAAGAGAAAAGAAAGGGGCCAACTCTTATTTTAGACAAGAAGATTAATTTTGCACATAAGTCAGAACTGATAAAACAAAATACTAAATATCAAATGTGACATCACGGTATGGTGATATAATAATGATCCATGTAATTAAAATTATCATTCAGGGTTTATATAATTTATGCACACATTGACCATTATACACACTATGTAGATTCCCTGCATGGGATGTGATAGACAAAAGTAAATCCACACTACTGACTATTATACATGATATTTTTCATTCAGTACTTAACTTTGGAAATGCTGTCTCTTCTGAAAGGTGAACCCTATTCTTACCACATATTAAAATTTATACATATGTAATCATAATATATATGTAATATCTATATATAGTGACTATCAAGTCAAGTAGCATGGTTTTCATCTATCATGAGCATAGAACCAATGCTCTGAAGGCTTAGGAACTCATGAAATCCACATTATCAGTGCTGATTTGTCCATTGAGAACTTTAAATTTATCTAAACGATTTAAGTCTTAATAGGAATTTCAAAATTAAATGAGACCTGGTTTTCAGTATTTTATACATGTAAGAACTCATAGGACACCCTCATTCCAATTGCAAAGACGGTTTTGGTGGTACTTTCTTATTTTCAGAATTCTTTTCACTTATGACTCTTTGTAAATTAAATCACTGGTGTATATTCAAAAGTGAGAGATCAGAAGTTACATTTGATGGGTGTTTTGCTCCTAATCAAGCTATTATTAGTTATTAGTTTTACTTGTTTATTTATTGTAATTTAGTAAAGCAATATTCCATTAGTATTTTCAAATTCTTCAACTCATATGAAAATCTTCAGAAATTACTCATGACAAATATGCCTCATTTACTTAAATATATTTGCTATAAAACAAATTTTTAAAAATTATCAAACATTAATATTTCATATCACATATTTTAAGCTGATTTGAAGACTTCACATAATTTAAAAGATTTTTATGAACTGTTTGAGTCACAAAAATTTTAGTTTTAATATACTAATTAATAAATATTTAACTTAAACTTGTTTCTTTTAAATATATAAGCTGAATTGCTAAGTGCTTATGATTTCTGAAAACTGGAAAAAAGAGGTTTTATATTTTCTACATTAAAGGAGGTAAAGGTCAACATATCATTGAAATAAAGTCTAAAAGTATAATATGTAATAAATACATAAATAAAATTACTTTATGGTATTAATGGACCTAAAGTTATAACCATTTTGGTAAAATACCTTACTTAATCAAATAATAGATAAACTTTTACTTAGGTCTGCTGTACATGGGAAAAAAACTTCATCATACTTGAAAATTTTAAATTAAACTTCTCCTTCTTTAATAGTATTACTTTATATGAAATGTCTTCATATATTAGATTATGTTCAAGACTCCTGAAATTCAAATTCATATCCATATAATCCACATAAATGAATATTTTAAGGATGATTTTTATGTCATTCACTTCACATTTGTCAACATAATTAAAGAGCACCTATAGTATTATTTTGCTCTATGCATTCCTTTTGTGACTTAATGAACTTTATAAGAAGCTGATTCAACAAACCAGAAGTTTAAAAAGTTGTTTCTACTTCTAATTTGTTATTGAGAGGTAACTGAATTCTATTAACATATTCATTATCATTTTCCTCTTGTTCCTATGTTTCTTCAGTAATGTATTCTGATATCATACGAATTTAAATGCAAATCTTTTCATATCCTCACTATCTGCCAAAAGTAGTAATGATCTAGTGCAGAATAATGAGTCAATTCTCTAAAAATGTAAAACTCAGAAGTTTTATGTGTCTGAAGGTTTTCTGTAAGGCTTGAAAGTAGAACTTTACTCAAAGAATGTAACAGTAGAAATACACAAAACACAAATGTTCACCTGGTTCCTAAAGATCTACAATCCCATACTTAGCCAACAAATCAGGAGAGCTGAATGCAAAGGGGCTCAGCAACAGTTTAATTCTAAGACTTCAAACAAGGCAAAAGTGAACATAAAATAGAATAAAAAAAGGGAAGTTAGGATAGAAAATAATGACACTGTATATCAGGGAAGAAAAAGAGAGAGAAAATATTGCTGTCCAGTGACCTCATTTGCCCAGTTCATTAGTCCTGGAATATAGATTCAAAACACAGGGATTTTGAATAATACCCTAAGTCAGTTTCTAGGCCCATACAGGAGATCCTTCTGGATGGTGCTGAAAGCAAGTTTCACCTTGCATCAGATAACTGGAAGACCGATGTGATATAATGACAAAAGATGACCAAAGAATACCATCATCTCAGACATATGAGAACCTCTCCACTTAGAGATTTACCCAAATGCATATATATTCAATTTGTGATTATAACTCTGAAAACTTGCAAAAAGGAAAAAAAAAAACATATGAATAAACCAGTAAAAATTAATTAGCAAACTTCTAGTGAGATCATATCTTGGGTAATAAAAACCAAGCTGTCCTCTCTCAATCAGAATTTTCAACCTGAAACCTTTTAGGCTTAATAACTACCAAAGCACACCGCGGGGCGGGGGTGGGGGGGTGGGGGGTAGTGGAAATTGGGAGATGCTAGATGCCCCATGGGGACTGACTGTACCTGTGTCCACATCCTTCACCTGTTGCCTGGCTTGAGTTGGCCGGCTCCACTTTGAGCTCTTGCAGGACCAGACCTTTATCCTGTGGTCCAGGAAAGTCCATGCCTGGCACCTCCTCCTCCTCTAGAGACTCCACGTAGAAGAGAGTCCTGGCTGGCTGCTGGGTGCCCTGCCCGGGCGCCCCTTGCTGCAGCCTTGTGGCCACTGGCAGCAAGGTGCCATTCAGTGGGTTAAAAGAAGAGGAGGAAGAGGACGGGGAGGACGACGAAGAGGAGGAGGAAGAGGAAGGCTTCTTCCAGAAAGTGCTCACGCTGCCCTTCTCTTGGCTTTTGAGCAGGCGGCTCTGGCTGGGTCCCCAGTGCTCGAAGCTGCCGCTGCCGTCCTGTTGCAGGCAACCGCCCCCCGCCGGGCCACCGGGGGCCGGCGACGGGTGGCTGAAGAGTTTCCAGCGGAGTCGCAGGATGTGCTTCACATCGAAGTCTTTCCGCCCAGAGCCTGACATGCTTGACGCAAGAAGGCAGAGAGACCTTACCGGGCGCGGTAGTAGACGGGCCAGCTGGTGGGGGAGGCCAGCAAAGCCGGGGGTCGGGAAGGAGGAGGAGGAGGGGGACTGCTCCCTCTGCACCCCCCGGAGCACACGCTGCGAGGCAGGATGCGCGCCCTGCTAGGCAACCACCAGAGCGCGGACGGCACAGCCGCGCGGCTCAGCTGCGGTCAGGTCTGGAAGGACCCGCGCGTGGGGAGCCCACCGGCCGTGAACAGAGGCAGGAGCCGAACGCAGAGGGCAGAGGTTCCTCGATCCGCGCGCGCGGGTGCCCCGTGGTTACAGCAGGGAGGGACCACCCGGGTGATGGGGTGCGCGAAGATGGGAGATCGGCGCGCTCCGAAGCCCGGGAGGCGGTGGGAGCTGGATGCACCTTCCTGGGATGCACCCGTGACAGAGCCTCTGTCGGGAAGGTGTCGGCTCTCCTGTCCTTGCAGCTCAGACTTCAGTACCTGGAGAGCGCAGAGAGAGAAAGAGCTCCAAGTCGCGAAGAAGCGCACCCCTTAGTCTTCTCGGTGCACCTGCGCCCCTGTCCCTGGCCTCTCCAAGGATGCTCTGAGAGCTTGTCTGGTATCTATGAGAAAGTCAGATGCCTTCTGCAAGGCGAGAGGGGTGGTTTTATATAGTCAGTTTGTAAAAGAGAAGAACAGATATTCCAGAAAATATAGGGAGGCAGAAGGAAAAGCCCGCCCGTGAAGCTGTCAAGGTCCTCACAGTACAATTTTCTCTCTGCCTCAGCGCCTCCTCCTCCCCTGCAAGTGACGCAGATGTGCACTGGGGCCTATACGGAGAGATGGAGGGAGGGAGGGAAGGCTTCAATCTTCTTTATGCAAGTGAGTCTGCCGCTCTTATTGTCCCCTTGCTAGGTCCTGTCACCTTTTTTCATCCCCCTTCCTCACTACATTACTGTATAGCAATAAAAGTAAAGCAAACAGGCATTATGTTTTAGCATTAGTAAACACCAAACATGAATCATGGCAGTGTAAACTTAATAGGCTGCCATCGGTTTGCAGGTTGCAGGTTAATGGCTTGAATTATTTAATAAACTGCATCCTTTAACCTTTAGCCTTAGTTTCCCTGTAGTAAGACACAGAAGAAACAGTGATGCTGGCGTCAACGTGTGATAATGCCACCATTCTGACACTTACATTGTGATTCTGCCATTAATACACTCGGGCAGCACTTCACCCTGGGGGCCAGAGGCACACAGTAGAAATTGGAAGATGGGCATCTGAGCACAGGGGACGACTTTTGCAAAATCAGTGCATTTGGTGTGTAGCCTTAGAATGAAAGCTGTTGTCGGTGTAAACCAAGCAGTGGAATAAAATGATAAAAGAGAATTTTAAGGTATAACCTTCCGGTGCATAAATCATGATACTGAATGCATAGAAGAGTTTAGGCAATGAACAAATATATCCAAAGGCTACTACTGTCCTGCAAAAATTTCCTGTTTGAAGAAAGGAAGATGTGTTTTGCTTTATACCTATATTTAGAATGATGAGGATTATGATGCCCTTCTAGCTATGACTACTCAGAAATTTTAATCTTTTCCATTAATGAGCCACTAAAATAGAATCCAGTCACTTTTACTGAAAGCAAAAGGGGGTCAGAGAAGCAGCAAGGTCCCCAAGTCCACCAGGAATGTGGTTGTTGTCCATTCATGAAATTCACAGCTTCAGCAACCCCCAACAGGGCTCAGGAGTCAAATATTAAAGTGCAGTTCTATTACTCTTCTGTTACCCTGTTGTTGAGCAGTAAACAAATAGAAACCAAAGCTAAATATGAGATTCTTCTTAGACAAAGTTGGACATTTTAATAAAACAAGAAATTAAGCACACATTTTTTCCCTACTTTCAGGGGAAGAAAAATCACTGTTGTGCATTTTAAATATTGATTTATGCCACAACAGCTGGGCTGCAATCCCCAGTGCCTTGATTTTTCTTTCAGTATTCAGTGTTTAAAAAAAAAAAAAAGAAAGAAGGAAGGAAAGAAAAAGAAAAAAGCCCTTTAAAGCAAACAATGGTGACAGATCATTTTTATCCAAGAACTGAGTCAAGTATTTCCCTCAGGGAAGGAAACAGTGTATGAAATTACACATCACAAACAGGACAGAGAAAACTTTCTGTGAGGGATAATGTAGGAATTTCAGATGCACTTAATTAAATGATTTCTATAGAAATTGGTGCTTCATAGATTTTCTAACTTGATATAATTTTTAATTTAATTAATATAACAAAATAACAAAAATAATATACATTTGTTATATGCATGTATTCTTTTTTTTAAGATTTTATTTATTTATTTGACAGAGATCACAAGTAGGAGAGAGGCAGGCAGAGAGAGAAAGGGGGAAGCAGGCTCCCTGCTGAGCAGAGAGCCCTATGTGGAGCTCGATCCCAGGACCCTGCGATCATGACCTGAGCCAAAGGCAGAGAGAGGCTTAACCCACTGAGCCACTCAGGCACCCCTGTATATATTCTTCATTAATTAATATTTGTAACCATTCAAAAACTGTAACATAAAATTTATTTTTGTTGGTATTCTGAAATTCCATTTTGTATTCCCCTTTTACTCTGCAATACTGATATTACTATACAGCTTAAAAGTTATCTATTTAAAGGTCAGTAATTTATATGATCCAAAAGAGATCATAATATCGTAATTTTGAGTTTTGTTATAAAGGAACATAAATTAAAATATTAAAGCATATTTAACAAATGATGACTAATATAGTTAGTCAGGTAGTGATATTTAGTACTTTTTCTTAGTCTTTGGTAGTCTTATAGTACTACTTTGTGACCTGAAAACACTGTTGCAAGCTATTATTTAAAATAGCCACTTTTCTATATGTATCAATATGTAAACCATAATCACTCTTGCTGAGGAACATATTTAACCATAATTCATTTAATTTTCCAAGTAAAATATACAGGATTTAGAAAATAGAGTATGCCCAAAATAATATGAAATGACTGAAGAAAGTGCTTGATTATATTCTTAACATTTAGTATTTATTTACTAATTTTTATTATTATACTATTGGTAAGAAAGAAGGAGGGAAGGAGGAGGAAGAAAGATATTAAGTAATAAAGAAAGGAGAAAGGAAAGGAAAAGATAGAGGAAGAAAGAAAAGAGAAGGAAGGAAGGAAAGAAAGAAAAAAGGAAAGGAAAAGAAAGGAAAGAAAGACAAAGAAAGAGAATGAAAACAAAGAAGAAAGGGAAAGAAAGAAAAGAAAGAAGGAAGAAAAGAAGAGAGAGAAGGAAAGAAAAGAATCAATTTACTAAGACATCATGACTTGGCTTTACATATTAGAAAAAAATCCTTGAAATATTATGGTTTTTGAAATACAGCATTCATTAATTTATTTATCCACTATTCAAAAATTTTTAAAAATTAACTGAACACTTACTACATACTGGGTCCAATGACAAGTATTAGCATATATGTATGAATCAGGTTCCTTGCAACTGGCTGGAAGAGCTAACAAAAAAGATTTGTTTAGCCAGTCATAATAAATAATTGACTTGTAAGTCAATTGAATTAAGGGTTAAGATAACCAAGTTTATAAGGAAAAGGACACTGACATAATAAAGATAACTTTTCAAAAGAATCTTAATAATCACATTACATCTTTTAAAGACAAAATCAATTCAATTATTCTCATCCTATTTAATTTAACCTGAACTGTGATTTAAGTCAATCAGGATCTTTCAAATGAGTGTTCATATTATTGCCATAATTCCCTGACACAACCTTAGCAAAAAACATCAATCAGCATACTAAAAATCTGGGGTGCTCAAGCATTTATAACTATACACAGGTACAAAACTCTCTACATAATTATTAAATCCAACATGGATATTTAATATGCCACAGTGAAAGTTCCTATAACTCAAACATTTAAACAATAAACATAATTGGATTTAGACACAAGCATTTTCTGAGTGGAGGACTTTTCCCTTTAGTAATTGTTTTCTAAACAGAGTTAGATGTGTGCTTATCCAGGAAAAGTAAATGCTGATTCTCTTCCTTTTGACAGCCCCTCTAGAATGTCAGATAAGTCACCTCTACATAGTAGCACTCAACAAAAGCATTTAAATGATTAATTACGGTCCAACTGAATGATCACAGCTTATGATGGTGCCTGTGTTTTTATTTTTGTTTATCTTTGTTTTATTTTAATGACATATTATGCACATTACTAGAAAATATCACTTAAAACAAGTGCATATCATTCAAAATGAGTGTACAGAATTGTGGACATGGGAATTAAATGAAGATCCTTTTCTAATGACATTTTCTTTCCAAAAATGAATGAAACACAATAACATATACATTAATATTAAGTAATCTTATGTACAATAGCAAGAACTCCCACTGTTCCTTAAAACAAACATAACCTGTTCAAAGCCTATTAATCTTCATTACAGTGTAAGTATAGTTTGGTTAAGTAGCAATTGAGTGACTGCTTTATAAACATCCTTTGTAGGTGTTAATTGAGCCTCAGGGGCCATTTTAATCCACTCTACCTCTTTGGTTTATTTGACCTTTTGATTTGAATCAAGCAATAAATGTATATACTTGAGAAATTCTCGTATGTAAATCGCTGAGTTAATTGCATGAATGTAGGAATACAAAATGGCACTAAAATAATGCATTCATATTTATGATGACTCAGGTTTTTGTTAAGTATCTTTTCATTTCCCAAAATCATATGCAGCATGTCCAAGGTGGTTTGGGAAAATTCATTATTTTGACTTTTGTACTAGGTCCTGTTTGGTTACTCACACTGCTCAGGGCAATATGATACAATTAAGGGAACCCTTATGTCTTTCATGAAAATATTTCCACAAGTATATAAATATAGATTTTTATATGAGCATATTTAATATAGATATTGATATATTTAATATATAATTATTTTTTCAAGAGTACCTTTTTATTTTATTTATTTGAGAGAGAGCGAGCACACGAGTTGTGGGGAGGGGAAGAGAGCGAGGGAGAAGCAGATCTCTTGCTGAGCACGGAGCCAGAACCAGGGCTCAATCCCAATTCCAGGACCTTGAGATCCTAACCTGAGTCAAAGCATATGCTTAACTGACTGAGGCACCCAGGTGCCCCCTGAAGAATACTTTCTACTGTAGAAAACATTTGGGGGAATTATATTACTTATTTTGTACAATATAGCAATCTTTAAAAGAGAAAACTGCTTACTTAATATTTTCCAAAGTGTTATGATTTCCATGGTATAAAGTAATTTCATTACTTTACATATTTTATTTAAATTTTCCAGGATCATTTTGAGATAATGTGTGCCCCTTGAAATTTTAACCATTACTATCAAAATAAAATAGTAAGACTGTAATGTATAAAATGCGATTTGGAAGTTTTAAGAAAATGTATATGATATCTATATAAACATGGATAAAAATAACTGAAATTTAAAATATTAGTCTCAATAGGGTTGCTTTTTTTCCTGCTTAGGGGATCTGAAAATACCCTCTTCTTTTAAACCTACCTAAATTGAATTTAGTGGATGATATTTTACTGTTCCATGTCTCATTTGGACACATGCCAGTTTTCTACACTTTCATCTTTCTTTCCATCTCGAGATGCATCTGCCAAACTTTAGACCTGGCTTCATTTCATCTGCACAGTTATCAGATCTTTTAAAAATCTATGGGGGGAGGGGGGAAAGCTGACTTAGGAAGCTAGGACCCAATTTTCCCAAATATATAAATATAAATATATATATATATAAAATATATAATATATAATTCTGATTAGGGATATAACATAAATTATACATAGTTTATCAATGCTCTTTTCTCCAGATGTTCATGTGTAAGTAATATGTGAACTTATAACAGCTGAGAACATTTTATACACACTGCTGTAAAAATAGTACTGTGGGGCACCTGGGTGGCTCAGTGGATTAGGCCGCTGCCTTCAGCTTAGGTCATGATCTCAGGGTCCTGGGATCGAGTCCTGCGTCGGGCTCTCTGCTTAGCGGGGAGCCTGCTTCCCTCTCTCTCTCTCTCTGCCTGCCTCTCTATCTACTTGTGATCTCTCTCTGTCAACTAAATAAATAAAATCTTTAAAAAAAATAAAAATAGTACTGTGATTATTGTTTCAAGTAAATTATATATTCACAGATCTTCAAGGAGTTTATTCTGAGAAATCAAATTTCTTCTGACCGTTGTTACTATAAGTAAATAAGCCTCTAATTTCTAATTTGCATATCAGAACGAAGGTATTTAATATCTTTTCATGACTCTTACTACCAGTCAAATTATCGTTCAGTCCACAGTCCAAAAGAATATTACTTCTCTGTCTTGGGAAAAGCTAACCAAGGGTCCTTTGTCCTTGACTCTGTCTTCTGCAACTACAGTGACCTCTTTCTTGCTGTATTTCTCTAGTTCTCTAGGTAAACATCATGAAAGATGGAAATTGTCACTTTTTTTGGGGGGGGGAAGCAGAGGAAATGTGACATGTATGGAATATATGCACACTGGGTCTGAAAAATATTAGAATAGATAAATCTGAAGATCATAATACTACATAGAGTTCCTGTGATTATAGTCTTCTTAAATTTTAGTGTATAATTCTAGGACAAATTATAAAATAAGATGAGAGTGGGAAAATAAAAGATGAATTCACAGATTATATTAGATTCTTTAAATCTATTCATACTACATAGACTCTCAGATTAAATATAGATTATTTTCTCCAATAGCTAGATATAGATATAGAATTTTTAATGTTATCATTATTTTCTTCCTTTTAAAAAAAAATCATTATTTTCTTCTTAAATAATGAACTGGGAAACTCAGACGAGGGTTATAATTTTGCAACATCCCATATATGCTGGCTAGCTATTTAATTTAATGCTTCCCAAAGTCTTATTAGGTACAATTATAAAAGACACTTAATATAGGAAAAATAAATTTAAAACCACTTGTTATAGATATCTCCTTTTTTTGTTATCTATCTTAGATGCACTTCCATAGCTATATTTTTTCTCCTATCATGTACAAGAATAAAGTTTTTTAAAAAATACTCTCATCATGGTTTGGTGTTCTCTATATCCTTTCATGAATTACATGGTTCAAAGTTTAGAGGCTGGTAACTATTAATGAATTTATCCTGCTCTAATAGAAGAGAAACTTTTAGCAGTCTCAGAAGTGAGCTTTCTAATATTACAGTAGTGTGTATTTGTGTGTGTGTGTGCCTAGACTTGAAATCAAATTAATGGTTTTTTTTCTTTAGAGTAGTAATTTTTGAAAAATGGAGATTATCTTACAAGGCTAGGATAGTGCTAGAGGGAAAAGAATATTGTCCTATTTAATACTGAATTAACAGTGCCTAACACAGTGGCCATCATGGGAAATGAATAAACACTTTTGAATTAATAATAATGACCAGTTCGGTGCAGGGGATGACACATTATAATGAAGGAGAGAGCAACAAATATTTATTTAAACAAAAGCAACATAAAAAACTGTGTCTGTTGTTATTTAGTATAAGGGCAAATGGAATTATAAAACAGTGGTTTCTAGACTATTTCAGTACTTTCATTTTTATTACTAAAGGGGACTCTGAAATACTAAAAATTAGCATATATTTTGGATACACATTTTAAGAAAAAGGCAACGACATGTGCAACATATTTAAAAATCATTTTCATTGTATTTGTTAAAATTTAGTTGTAAAGTCTTCACATTTAAATTCATAAATTTTAGTTACCTTAAAAATAAAAGTTCCAGTAAATAAATAAATAATATTCTATTCATCCATCGTCCATCTATCCCTTTATATACTCAAACATACTTACATACATACATATACATACCTATATCTATCTATATGATGTTGTTGTTTTACTGAGCTAAGCCTTGTTTGAAGTGAGAATTATGCATCAAAAAAAAAAAAAAGAAAGAAAGAAAAGGGAAAAAGAAAAGAAAAAAGTAAACCAAAATCCATGTCTTCGTTGAGCTTACATTTTTGAAGTGAGGGATAGAAATTAACATTTAACAAGTAAAGGAGTATATCAGAAAGACATCTAAGAAGATAAAGATCAGGAAGCAGGGAATTTCGAAGGGAAGGGAGTTGATATTCAAGTAGTCTGCATGGTCAAGCTCCAGAGATAAGGTGGCACTTCAGCCGGGTCCAGAAGGAAGTGGAAGTGTACACTGTTCACGTATATGGGACATTGCCCTGGGCAGAAGGAACAAAAAAGCAAAGGTCCCAAGTTATGATCGATTTTTAAATATTTAAGGGGCCAGACAGCCTGGAGCTGAGTTAGTAAAGGGGATCAGACCTGGTGAGCTCAGGGAGGCAGTAGCACCAGGTTCCCCATTAGATCTTACAGGTCAGTCCAGCAAGAGTTCATTTTCATTCAAATAAGATTGGAAGTCATTGGAGGACATGAAACATTGGTGTGATGGCCTCTGACATATATTCTAAGAATGTTTGGGCAACTTGTTAAGAATAAACAAACAGAAGAAAGCAGGGTAGAAAAAAACAAACCCTAGGAGACTGTGGCAGTCTAGCAGGTAAGAGATGATGGAAGCTTGCACCAGTAGTGTGGCGAAGTGGACCATTCCTAGGGAATAGATTTTTGTCAGAGTTCACAGTCCTTTTTTCCTTTCCTGGACTATCTCTGTTTTACAAAAGACTGTCCTTTTTTTGCTCCCCAAAGATGACTTGTTCCTCCTTCTCCTCCCCCTCTCCTTCTTTTTGTTGTTCTCCTTCTTGCTCTTGTCCTTCTTTATTTTTAAAGATAGATACATTGATTGACTGATTTGACAGAGAGATCACAAGTAGGCAGAGAGGCAGGCAGAGAGAGGGGGGAAGCAGACTCCCTGCCAAGCAGAGAGCCCGATGTGGGGCTCGATCCCAAGACCCTGAGATCATGACCTGAGCTGAAGGCAGAGGCTTAACCCACTGAGCCACCCAGGCGCCCCTCTTCTTGTCCTTCTTGTTCTTTTCACTCTTCCTCTCCCTCTCTCTCTCCCTCCCCCTGTTACCCTTCCCCTTCTTCTCCTCCTCCCTTCCTCCTTCTCCTCTTTCCTCCTCTTCCTCTTCTTTTTCTCTGCCTCCTCCTCCCTCCTCCCCTCCCCTCCCCCTCCTCCTCCTCCTCCTTCTTTTTCTCCTTCTTTTCTGGGCTTATTCTCTGATAGAGGATACTCACATAATTTAAGTAATGCTCAGGTGTTAATAGGATATTCCTCCAGGATAAAATAACTGACACTTCATCAAGATTTATTAAAGAACCATGTATTTCACCAGTATTTTAAAAGAATTTGGTCAGAGAGCATACAAAATCCTTTATCACTCTTTAGGGACTGCCAAAAATGTTAGGGAAAGTGCTAGCAGTCACAATCTGAGGCATTTCCCCACTTCAAATAAAAACAATCCTGCCTTTATTTGTTTTATAAATTGGGCTTCTGGACAAGTCTATATATCTGAAGAGCATCTAATGTTAAAAATTATTTTTTAATAAAACTACTGAAGTCTGAGGATAAATTTAACTTAGAAAATTTCAGGCATGTCAGCAGGATAAAATACGGATTATTTCTAAGAGAATGGACCCTCTTTTCTTATTTTTTGAATCCCTCTCACGTGTTACCTGATGTTACTATGCATATATTATTACATGTATGATGAAGTTTGATCCTAACAGAATAGTACTGAATACATGTCAAATTTTCAACCTTTTGAGAGATGATTTCTAAAGAATTTATCATTTGGATTCTAAGGGAAAGAACAGTTAGTTAAAATTTAAAAGTCTGCTTTGTCATCATATATTTCATTCATATAACAAATGTTTATTGAGTACTATCAAATTGTCAAGCACAGTGGTAGGAAATGAAGATACAAATATGAATGCACATAGCCTAGTAAGTAGACAGAAATGTAGCAAACAATTCTTAAACATTAAGTATTATAATAATAAGTAATAAAATATTAATACTAATAATATAAGAACCAGTAGTATTGATACTGTAATACAGCCATGTGCAGTATGCAATGGGAGCACAAAGCATCTTATTGAGAAAATAGAGTACTTAGCAGGACATTTATATATATATATATATATATATATTATATATAAAATATTTGCAAATGTGACTTGCATAATATTTAATTCTAATACTTACAAAAGATTATGTGCAGTATTCCTATTTGTATTTTGGTCTAGGGCAATATTACAGATTGGGAACTTCATTGGCTTTGAAATCAAACCATGACGCAAATCCTTCTCTGCTACTTACTAGCTGCGATGGTTTGGGCAATGCTCTTAATTTTCTGAGTCTCTGCTTCTTCTTATGCATAGTAGACATTAATGAGGGAGGTTTACTCCATTAGATTTTTGTGTGGATCAAATAAAACCTGTGAACTAAGTAGCACTTTGTTGATGCTTAATAAGTGTTCATGTTTATACTTATTTTGAAATTATTTGTATATTTAATTAACCTCATCTTGATGTAGACGGAGTTTTGGAAATAAATCTTTTAGTTGTTGGCCTTGCAACTTTCGCAAACATTTTTATAAAAAGTACAACTTACTATATATTTGAGTATTCAAAATATATGATTTCTGATTTATCACAGCCCTGTTCTTCTGGTGACTAGCAGCTTTGCAAGTGAATGACAAAAATTGACAATTGGGGGCCGCTGGATGGCTTGGGTCAAGATCCAGGGTCCTGGGATCCAGCCCTGCAGCAAGGCTCTCTACTCAGAGGAGAGCCTGCTTCCTCCTCTCACTCTGCTTGCCTCTCTGCCCACTTGTGATCTCTGTCTGTCAAATAAATAAATAAAATCTTAAAAAAAAATTGACAATTGATCTTTCATATAGTTTTATTGCAGGAATGGCCAGGATTCATAAATGTCCTTATATAAGATATATTCTAAAATCATTTCAATTCGGAGAGACATATTAAAAATCCTTATTTCAGTTGATAAATCACTTAAGTTAATTTTACTTTCTCATGTGAGTGGGAAGGTTAATGAGAAGTTAATGAATAAATAAAATAATTTTGAGATTAAAAAACTATTATTGGCATTGAACTGTGAGGAATTAAGAAAAACCCTGGTGCACTTAGTAAATTTCTGAAAATGTAGGTGAAACTATAATTTTACTAAGGAAATTAGAAACTATTTTGCCAGTTATGAAACTTGTCCTTTAATATTTATGGAATCATGTACATGGAATTTACATACATTAGCCAGATTTGATGCATTATAAGACATCATTTTGTTTTTATTTGTAGAAAAATTCTAGTCAAATGAAGAATGTAAGTGTGCTAGTCAAACTGCTGGTTTTGCATAGGGATGTTAATCCTACTTCATCAAACAGTTTTTAAAAACTTAATTTGCTTTGCAGAAACAGATTTTCAATAAATGAATGTTCCTTCGCTTACCAAACCTGCCTGCATGAATAGAATAGACTACTAGAACAATTTACATTACAATTCACATTTCCTCTTTCTAGATTCTTGCCTGAGGAGTCTAAGATTGACACTTACATCCAACAGAACAAGCTTACCAGAAGACTCATTCATTATCTCTGATCTACTGCTACAAATCTATACTTCTACATAAGCACTGAAAATCCAGACTATGGATTTCTGACACTCACAAAAATGTCTAGCCATGCAGACTAATTGAAACCACAGGGTATTTCAATCAATTGATCAATTAGTATTGAGAATTGGCTGTGTACTTAGCCCTGTGCAGTGAAGGGTATAAGGACTTATCTTAGAAAACACGAACAGGAAGAAATATTTTAGGAAGGAAGATTTTAATTATGACTATCCCACAACATAAGATGTTTTAAACATTTTTCAAATTCTTATATGTACATACAGATTTTGCCGCTACTTTTTCACAATTATTTCACATGCCTGTTTTCCAAACATGCAAAAAGGAAGCATAGAGAAGCCAAGTTAGCAATCACGCAATTATCCAGACTTCTAGTAAGCCATGCCTGGAGTCTATTTCTTCGGTTAACGAGAGAGACTTTTATAGGTTATAGAGAGTTGTAAAATTTTAATTTTCATATGCAACATAACTCCTAAAGTTGCCTACTTCCTTCACATTAGATTGTGTGAACCCCTTTTAAAATTTCTTTTCCTTTCCTATGGGTAGTGTTTTCTAAAAAAGCCATAGAAGAAAGCAGTTATTGCAGTGTGGATTACTCATTTCCTATTCAAACACATAGCATATGCATATATGTGTGTGTATATATGCCTGCATGAAAACACAGGGGGTATGGAAGGGATTCAAGTTGTAGAGAAAAATATAGTCAAAGACATTAAAGTGAAAATGAACAGTTGGACATTTATTTCTTTTTGACAGAGAGGGGTTAGTTTATGCGGTAAACAATATTTATTAGAAGTTAAAACATAGTGTCAAAACTTTAAGTGCAGTCAACTTACAGAAGTCACTAAATTCCACAAAGATGCAATTTCTTACATTGTTATTATTTTGTTAGTGCTATTGATGGTGGGGAATTTTGGGGCGTGTCACTGACACATACAACCTCTAATCTTTCAGTATAGTATTCGAACAGAAGACAAAGGGGAAGGCAATTTCAATGACATAATAATTTCAATGATGTCACAATTATAATAAATAAATGAACTCATCAGTAAGAAAAGACCTACTCATGATCTTCAATAAAACAAGCAATTTAACTAATATGCCATTTAGTTAGACCAAGACTGTACAATATTGAAATAATTTAATTTCTAATAATAATTTAGACTTTTAGGTGGAAATTATTAGATATTTGACTTAGTGTTATTTAATTGCTGGAATCTATTCAATTATGGAACAAATGTTTATTAAGCACTTGCAATGTGCCCGTAATGTGCATTGTGAAGGGGGTTTCTCATTGCCCACACCGAGCTTATACTTTATTTGTGGAGAAAAAGTGTAAACAACTAAATGAACTAAAACCAAAACTAAACATTTTAAGTGTTATGAGGTGATCAACATGGTGAGATAGCAAATGGCATTGCACAGAAATTCTTAAACAAGTGTTCCCCACAAATTTTACATTAGAACCCACCCAAAGAATAGAAGAGATATACATAGCACATAGAGGAAGAGACAGAGAAGAGACAGAATGCAGAAATAGAGGAAAACAACTGATATAAGGGCAGGGGAAAAAGCAAACGAGAGAGAGAATGGTTGCTGGAAGTCACTTCAGCAGCAAAATGCAGTGGGTATCCGAGGAATATTAAGGCCACCGTCAGTGAGTATGGTCAGAAAGAGAGGGCAAGGAATGATGAAATTCATAGTACAGAGTTTCAAGTTTAATTGTACCTACAGTGGACAGTTATTGAAGGCTTTTAAGCAGGGAGATAATGTATAATTTAAGACTTTTTTTAAAATTACCTTGATTAGATTGGAAAAATGCAAAAATCAAAAGAACGAGATAGATCACTGAGGGATATTTTCTTCCCCAACAGAAAGATTCAATAATGTCCCCAAGGATCATTCAGTAATAAATTTTGGAAATTAAAAAACTGGCAGTATTAAACTTGCTTTCATGGAGTAGTGCCATCTTAATTTAATTCAGGAATTTTGTCATCTTACAAGCTGATGTAATGACAGTGCTGGGTTTTGTATGTTTTAAAACACTTTCACATGTTTTCTCACTTTATAAACCTGCCGGTTTTCAAGAAGAAAACACGGCTCTACATTCTGATAGTAAAGCTGAGATCTGATGGACTAGGGAAAGCAAACCACAGAGAAAGCAAGAAGAAAAAGAAAGATTAGATGCAAACATTCTGGGTGTTTGGGCAAGGATACTGCTCAGCATCTTAACTGAATTGAAAGGATATTGTGGGAAGAAGCAGTTTTGAAACAAAGGAGAGGTTGGTAGCACTTTTTTAGATTATTAACCTAAAGGTTAAAACTATGATGTAACCTGTACAAATCTGTATTGGTCTCTAGCATTTTCAGAATTCAGGTATAGATCTTTTGAAAATGCCATAGAACACAAATCCCTTCCTGAAAATATTGAGGTGAAATATTCATAACGAACAAACCCAAGTAAATCTACAAATGTTGAACTTAACGTTTTCGGTGTAGAAGGTCTGTTGACATATACTCCAGAAACTATATCTGGGTGATCTCTATAATTCTACTCTTTCGCCAGTCTTACTCCAAGTACCTTGAAGATTAACTCACTTTTATTGTCCTCTGCTTATCTAGTATTCTGCATTTTATCTACAATTTGCACTCCCTGAGCACAAAGTTTGTGATTTTTCTAATGTTAAGTATAATTAATCCACTTTATCCTATGATTTAACTTCAGAAAGCTACACAGTTCTGAATAAAACATGATTGTAAATACACAAGAATTCCCGAAAATTAACTCAATAAAACATTTAATGTTGTCCATTATCTACCTTCCTTTGTAAGATCTACACAAATATTAACTTGGAGCAAAAAAGAAAAAAAAAGATTCATAAAAAATAGAAACTCTCCATAAATCAAAAATGGCATTTTTTAAAAATCTGTAGAATGAAAAACAAAATATCTGCACATTTTTGTAGAACTGTGATATATATGATTTGGGATTCTTTCAAAACAGTATATTGAAAATAATCAATTTGGAGAAAGTCCAGAAAGTAGAAACACATAACAAAGGGAACAAGAAAAGGCCTCAAGAGGAGAGATATACTGATGCATCTTCAATCTTCACTATCTAAGAGGAGCACGATCAGAATCGAAGTAAAGTGACACAGATAGAGCTTACTCTTGGAGCAACCAGACCTGGTTTTGAATTCCGACACTGCACTCATTAATTGCGTCAACCTGACATTGTTTTAAAACCTCTCAGAGACTCTGTTTCCTAATCTGGAAAATGATTTGGAGGAAAATAAATTAAATTATATCTTTTATCACAAGTCGCAGCATATAGAAGATACTCAACAAATATTAATCTGTCTTTCCATATCCCTTATCTCAGTTGAGGTGTTCACCATAAATGTGTTACTATTTAATATATAAAGTATGAAATGCTTAGTTAATAAGTAAATTAAGAAAATCAGATATTATAGATGGAAAATACTGCTGTTTAAATATTAAGGTAATGTACTGATGTCCGTAAGTTATAAGGAAAAATTGGATATTTTGAAGTTGACTTTAAAGAATAATCATGTACTTAATAATAAAGTTTTTAATAGCAGGTGATTACATTAATTAATGGTGAAGTGTGATAAGGTTTGTGTTATCAAAAATTTTGTTCATTGATCATAGCCATCAGAGTGAATCTTGAGAGTGATTGTGAACAATGTGCAGAGTTTCATTTACTATTGAAAATATTACCAAATTTTAATATTACCCATATTCACTTTATATGACCTGCACCAAGGATCACTTTGAGGTTAGTGGCCAGATGGTAAAGGCTCAAACACTGTCACTCTCCCTGACTAGAGAAGCTCTAAAGATGCCACTGACAGGCAATAGCCCCATAGTCTGTCTGAGGGATCCAAATGGCAATCATCTGGGTAACAGAAGAGATTCCAAATACACTGTGCTTAAACAATAAGAATTCATCACTAAATAATGGGGAACACATATCAAAAGGAGAAACCTCAGGAGAAAGAAGTTATTAGCACATAGAAAATCCTTCTCATAATAAATATTTAACTCAGTGCCTGAGGTTGTCACCAAGGATCCCATTTTGTTGAATTCTCGTGTTTATTTAAGATCACAATATTTAAAGAATATATAATTTTGGTTATTTGCAATTTGCAGTCAAATTGCTAAAATGTCATCTGAGTATGTTAAAGAGCAGAGGTAGACATTTTGAAAATAAGATTTTCTTTGATAAAATACAAACAGAATTGAATTTATTTCATTAATTTAGTTTGTAAGAAATATATTTAGAGACACAATGTTAAATCCAGTGAAAAGCATTTGTTGTTGAATTTCATATGTCATTTTTGTTTCTATTCTTTCCTTAGCACTTAAAAAAGATATAAATAATGTATTTTTCCTGTATAATTTTCTGCTTTTGTACATAAGCAAGTAACCATCATTTCCCAAAGAAGCATTGGTGGGGGGTCTCAGCTCTTTCCTTTCCAAGACGTTAAATAATTTATAATGTTTTCTGTTTCATACTAGTGTCAAACCCCATTCTAGACGCTTTAGTGGAGTTTACATCCTAGTGGGAAAAGACAAACAAGCAAATAAATAAGTAAACAATGTCATGGGGATTTAATTATTATGTAGAAAAATGAAGTAAGTGGCGAACCAGAGAAAGCTAGGGGAGCTGCAACAATTATTTTAGATAATATGGTTAGAGAAAGTCTCTCTGATCAAATGACATTTGAGAAGAGGCCTGAATAAAGAGGTGGGAGGGTGGGAGGGAGGCTCGCAGTTACCAGGGCAATAGTCATCAGGGCAGAAAAAAGGCAAGTAAAAACCCTCCAAGGCATGTGTTTGGCATGTGAGAGCAACAATAAATGGAGTAAAAAAATAATTACGTGGATGGCTCAATAAACTGTTATCCCCAGTGATAAAAAAATTTCAGCAACATTCTGTCTTCTTGGGGTTTTGTTTGTTTGTTTTGTTTTGTTTTTGCTTTTGTTTGTTTTTGTTCTAATTCCCCTCTGCCCTAGAATCTGCCTTCCCCAAGCCTCACCCATCTCATTCAGTCTTTTTTTCTTTCCCTTCTACCATTCTTGGGCTGAGTTGTTTCACTGCCATCTACCTTCCTACACTAATGTGGTCTAGCTGTTACACAAAGTTCTCTTAAGTTCTTGTACTCTGCCTTCAGCATGCACTGTGATTGCTAATAAAAGAAGTTTATATGTTTATAAGCGCACACATATTTTTTGCTTGCAAAGCTGATAATCTATTTCATTTCATTTAAAATTGTTTTGAATTTCTTATCTCCTCTGTGATGTTAAATTCTTGGACAATGTACCTAAATAGACTTTTTGGTGTTCTTTGTTTTTTGGTTTCTTTTTGCATTCATTTCATTTCAATTCAGTGGTGTGTTCAGAAGATATGAGTTTTTCTTCAGCACAGTGTTGTATTTTTTTCATATATATTTTATTCCCTCCTCTTAGAATATCAGTCAGTTATAAATTATGGGCGTTTCATTCACAGCTAAACTTTTAGAACATATACTGCCAAATTACCCTGGTTTTTTTTTCAAATTATCTAACGCATTAAATTGTTCCCTATCTTTGTATCCTCTGCTTTCCTGTCAACTGAAAGCATATGCAAAAATAGGGAGACTGGTATATAATAAGGTCTCATGTACCCATCACATGAATTTCATTTTCCTATTCATGGATTTTTTCATCTCTACTTACATTTATATTATTCACCTACTTTCCTGTGCATTATTTGAAAGAAATCTCAGACATTATATTATTTCATGTACAAATATATATAAATATATATCTAAAGAAAAAGATTTTTTTAAAATATAAGAAGTGAATACACCTGAAACTATAAAACTCTTAAGAGAAAACATAATCAGTAAACTCCTTGACAGTGGTCTTGGCAATGACTTTTTGTTAAAGGTTTATTTCTTGGGGTGGGAGAAGGAAAGAGAATCCAAGCAGATTCCATACTCAGTGCAGAGCCCTATGTGGGGCTTGATCTCACAAGCCAGAGATCAGAACCATGAGATCATGACTGTGATATCACCACCTGAGCCAAAATGGCCTGACACCAAATATAAAAACAAACAAGTGGAACTAATAAACTAAAATGTTTCTGCACGGCAAAGGAAATTGTCAACAAAATTAAAGGCAACACTCTGAATGGGAGAAAATGTTTGCAAATCTATGTCTGAAAAGGAGTTAATATCTGAAATATATAAAGAATTCATACAACTTAAGAGCAAAAAAACCCAAACAATCCAATTTAAAAGTGGACAGATCTGAATAGACATTATTTCAAAGAAGACATACAGATGGCCAACAAGTACATGAAAAGATGCTCAACATCACTAATCATCAGGGAAATGCAAATCAAAACCATAATGAGATATCACCTCACACCTGTTAAAATGGTTATTATGAAAAAGACAAGAAATAACAAGTATTGGTGAGAATGTGAAAATAAAGGGACCCTTGGGGCACCTGGGTGGCTCAGTGGGTTAAGCCTCTGCCTTCAGATCAGGTCATGATATCGGGGTCCTGGGATGGAGCCCCACATAGGTGTCTCTGCTCAGCGGGGAGCCTGCTTCCCCCTCTCTCTCTGCTTGCCTTTCTGCCTAGTTGTGATCTCTGTCTGTCAAATAAATGAATAAAATCTTTAAAAAAAAAAAAGGAACCCTCATACAGTGTTGATAGGAATGTAAATTGCTCTAGCCACTATGGAAGACAATATGGAGTTTCTTGAAAAATTAAAAATAGAACTATCATATGATCCAGTGCTTCTCAATATTTATCCAAGAAAAAGAAAACACTAATTCAAAAAGATATATACCCCCTGATGTTCAATGCAGCATTCTTTTTTTTTAAAAAGATCTTATTTATTTATTTGACAGAGAGAACTCACAAGTAGACAGGCAGGCAGAGAGAGAGAAGGGGGAAGCAGGCTCCCTGATGAGCAGAGAGCCCGATGTGGGACTCAATCCCAGGACCCTGGGATCATGACCTGAGCTGAAAGCAGAGGTTTTTGTTTTGTTTTGTTTTGTTTTGTTTTTTTAATTTATTTGACAGACAGAGATCACAAGTAGACAGAGAGGTAGGCAGAGAGAGAGAGAGAGGAGGAAGCAGGCTCCCTGCCAGGCAGAGAGCCCGATGCGGGGCTCGATCCCAGGATCCTGGGATCATGACCTGAGCCGAAGGCAGAGGCTTAACCCACTGAGCCACCCAAGCGCCCCAATGCAGCATTCTTTACAACTAACTAAGATATGGGAAAAAACCTGTGGCCATTGATGGATGAATGGATAAAGAAATTGTGGTATATATTTACAATGGAATATTATTCAGCTACAAAGAAGAATGAAATGCCATTTACCACAACATGGATGGAACTTGGGAACATTAGCTAAGTGAAATAAGTAAGACAGAGAAAGACAAATACCATAAGATCTCACTCAAATGTGGAATATGAAAAAAAAAAAAAAGCAAAAACAAAAAACAACACAAGCTTATAGATAAAACGGATTGGTGGTTGCCAGAGACAGGATGTTGGGGGGATGGGCAAAATAAGTGAAAGGGGTCAAAACGTACAAAATTCCAGTTGTAAAATAAGAAAGTCCTGGGACTATAATGTACAGCATGGCAACTATATTAATAATATTGTATTGTACATTTTAAAGTGGCTAGGAGAATAAATCCTAAAAGTTCTCATCACAGGAAAAAGTTATAACTATGTGTGGTGATGGGTGTAAACTAAACCTATTATGGTGATCACTTCACGATATATACAAATATCAAATCATTATGTCATACACTTGAAATTAGTATAATACTATCTGTCAATTATATTTCAGTAAAAAAGAAACTGAATACCATTATCAAGCAAAAGAATAAATAATAGTATCACATATTCAATGAGTATTCAAATCAACCAGGGTTGCTAGGTTTTTTTATTGAATTGGCACTTAAGCAAAATTCATACCATTTCAAGTTCTAAATATTGATGCTCATATTTTATATTCCTAAGATCCATAATTTTTAAGATTTGGATTTAATTATCTTGGTTTATTACTTTTTATGATCTTGTTTCCTTAAAAATTGCTTGAGATTTTGTCTTTTAGCTGATTTTAATTTTTCTGAAATGTTTGGTGGTGTCTGGTTGTATGCTCAGATACCAAATGATATTTCATTGGTGTGAGAATCCCTGTTTGTCTCCCTTGTCAACCAGTTGCAGAAACTGATTCCAGAAATACCTCCAAAGATGTGGGGGTAGCGTGGCATATGCTGCTTTTTATGGTGTGCAGATGACTTCTGAATTTCAGGGATTACATTCTTCTTAGACATTACTAATTATTGGAATACGTGCCCTACATCATTTACTCCCAAACCCCACTCTTGAGAAGGAGTGTAGGGGTGAATGGAGACAAGGTGCAAATATGGCTACTTTAGCTGAGGACATGTGGTGTAAAGAGAAGAGGAAGGGGGCAAATCTTCGGTTCTATTAGTGCAGGTTCATGATTAGTAAACCTGATAATTACATGAAGGACCTCTCTGGATTTATGCTTGAAGCATACCTAGAAGTCCTCCTCCCCACCAATAAAAACACCACAATTAAACACTTCCACAAAGTGTTAAGATCGGGTTGTCTCTGGTCATTGTAAGCTCATCCTCTTTCTGCCTTTTGAGCATTTCTCAAAGTTTATTTCCTGTTTATGATACTTTATAAGCACAGTAATACATATGCATACAAAAATACAAAGACACATGTTATATAGACATATCTATGTGTCTATACATCTATATCTTCATAGATAATTTTCTTATAGCATAAAAGAAATGCTGTATACATGTGTTCTTTCTGATTCATGGTAGGACAAAATGTAGACAGAGCACTCATTTCCGATCTATTGATTCAATTCATTATTCATTTATTTCTAACCTTACATTAAAGTATGCTAATTAATATATACATCTCTTTTTGTCTATATCATTTATCTACCTACTTACCTATTGAGCAAATTTAAGATTGAAAACTGAAATTAGAAAAAAAAATCCAATTCATATAATTTAATGATTTATCTTCTCCTTTATGTCATCTAACTCTTTCCATCAATTATATATGCCTCAACTTTCGAAATAGTTATGACCTAAGGAGACAAAAATTATTCAAGGTAGGAGATCTACATTCTATTAAGTATGTCATTTAAGTGAGAGTATTACTAGCTGTTCTTTAATCAATGAGGTCAAAAGCAAACTCTTTTTTTTTTAATTTATATATTTGACAGACAGAGAGCACAAGTAGGCAGAGAGACAGGCAGAGGGAGATGAGGGAAGCAGACTTTCCACTGAGCAGAGAGCCCAATGCGGGGCTTGATCCCAGGACCCTGGGATCATGACCTGAGCTGAAGGCAGAGGCTTAACCCACTGAGCCACCCAGGTGCCCCCCAAAAAGCAAACTCTTAATATGAATATTTCCAGTCATGGTAAAATGTTGATAATGTCCTTTAATCCAGTCTTAATTATTAAATATAATAGATAAGACTATGGGGAATTATCCATGTAAATAGTCATAATAAATTAGCTTTGTATTCTAGAAATAAACTAATAGAGATATATGAATGTTAAATTGATGAGCACGATTTCTATTATATTCATTTCACACGAGGAATTTTTAAAGGTATTGGGAATATTGGTATTAGAAAACAGATGAAAAAGAGAAATACCTGTGTCACCTCCTCCAACACAGACATGCACTAAATATCTGGAGGTCTCGCATATGAAAATAAATAGGACCTTTACTTTGCCTCACAGAGCAATTTAAAATTTTGTGGAGGAGTTTAAAGAGTGCACTCTTCAAGCCATTAGTAAAAATAACTTACTAAAAAGCAATACTGCCAAATAATGAAACTTTTTTTATGAAGTAGTGAGTTTGGGTTTTCAGTTATCCAACCAGAGGCTAAATTGTTACATGTTTCTACCACTGTTGATAGAATTCTTGATTTAGGAGGATGTGTGGTAGTGGGGTGAGCTAGTTGTCCCTAGCACCCTTTCCTACATTAAGATACTGTGATCAGATTTTATCAAATTAGATATAAATTAGGCTAGAGGCAAGTTAGTATTGAAGAATGTTTATAAAAGGTTAACATTAATTGAGAAATTGCCTTTTATCATATTTTTGCTTGTATAATTTTACAAATTTAGACATTTAAAGGTTGATCTACCTGGCGGCTTTTTCTTTCATTTCAGAGATCCACTAATTGCTTTGTTGCCCGTTCTAATGGTTAGTAAGTAAAAAATGGGCATCTGGAATAACACAGTTGGGGTCCACTTTACCGAGATTCTTTTTAGCTGTTGGGTAGCTAAATGATGTTCATACCCACTGTTCTCTCTGAACATAAGTGCTCCATAACTGCCTTCTACAATTTAATTCATTTGCTTCCTTCACTTGACTCCATCGAAGGAAAAAAAACAAAAAACAAAACAAAACTCTAAAGCTGTGTTTATACTAAGGAAGAGAGGGTAGGAGGTGGTGGTAGGGAGAAAACCCCTTACTTTAGAAGTAACATTAAGATTTATGGGCCCATTCAATCTGTATTGACTTGAATATAAATATAAAAAAAGCAAGAATCACAGTAGTAAATTTCAAAGATTTAGACCTATTGATTCAGATAGAAATTCATAACTCAAAGAGCTAACATTTATACACTATAACAAGTGTTACCAAGTGGCATAGTTTTCCTTGTTGTAAAAATTCACTCTGGTGAATATCATTTCTATATTCTAATATTGAAATTCTCTTTCCTAATGCCCTAAAAATCTTTTGTCCATTTATTTCTTTCAGATATCAAGGGCATTTGTGTATGGAATACTGCCTTAAAATGATAGATATGGCCCCCAAAAAGAGTTCTTAGGCCTGTCTGGATTACTTTCTTTCCCCAATCAGTGCATTATGTTTCAGAAAGTCTAATACATTAAATATGCCAATATAATGGTCATTTATCACAGTTATTAATTTAAAACATATTAGTGATTTTCAAAATAAAGTTTTACTTGAAGGATCCGTGTATTGTTAATAGTGTTAAAATGTTATCATATTTGGATTATAAATTGTTAGAGCAAAAAAAAAAAACAAAATCAGTGCTTGTAATTTACTCTGTGTGTGTAACTGTATGTGTGTGCAGTACACTTTCACTAATACAGGAAATATGCAAATGTTTCTCTCTTAGTACACTCAAGTTTTTCCTTCTAATACTGTTTCCTCTGTGGATATATATGTAAGATGAATATCCCCTTTAGTCAATGTATCTAGTATAAGATATTGGAATAAATTTAACTGATAGACTTAATGTTTTCAAATTCCTTTACCTGAGAAAATCTATATTCATTTGTGGTCTTTTACGTGATAAGCGAATATGTTAAATGTGTCTATGTGTGTTGGATATTTAAAATACATTTAGAATTTTTAAAATTCAAATTAGCTAACATATAGTATAGTATTGATTTCAGGAGTAAAATTTAGTGATTCATCATTTACCTATAACATCCAGTCTCATCCCAACAAGTACCCTCCCTAATGTCCTTTTTTTTTTTTTTTTTTTTTTTAAGATTTTATTTATTTATTTGACAGAGAGAGATCACAAGTAGGCAGAGAGGCAGGCAGAGAGAGTGAGAGGGAAGCAGGCTCCTTGCCAAGCAGAGAGCCCGATGCGGGACTCGATCCCAGGACCCTGAGATCATGACCTGAGCCGAAGGCAGCGGCTTAAACCACTGAGCCACCCAGGCGCCCCTCCCTAATGTCCTTTAAACACATCATAGTAAGCCTTCCCTAATGCCCGTTAAGCACAAACCTATTAAGCACATTCCTCCACACTCCTCCCCTCCAACAACTCTCAGTTTACTCTCTATAGTTAAGAGTCTCTTATGGTGCCTCCCTCTCTGTTTTAATCTTATTTTATTTTTCCTTCCCTTCTCCTGTGTTCATCTGTTTTGTTTCTTAAATTCCAATATGATATGAGTGATCATATGGTACTTGTCTTTCTCCAACTTACTTATTTCGTTTAGCATAATATCCTCTAGTTCCATCAACATTGTTGCAAATGGCAAGATACCATTCTTTCTAATGGCTGAGTAAATTTCTCTTGTATATATATCACATCTTCTTTACCCATTCATCAGTTGATGGACACTTGGGCTCTTTCCACATTTCGCTATTTTTGATACTGCTGGTATAAACACTGGGGCGCATGTGCCCCTTCAAATCAGCATTTTTGTATCCTTTGGATAAATATCTAGTAGTGCAGTTGCTGGATAGTAGGGCAGTTCTGTTTGTAACTTTTTTTTTTCTCATTTTATTTATTTTTTCAGCGTAACAGTATTCATTCTTTTTGCACAACACCCAGTGCTCCATGCAAAACGTGCCCTCTCCATTACTGTTTGTAACTTTTGAGGAAACTCTACCCTGTGTTCCTGAACAGCTGCACCGATCTGCATTCCCACTAACATCGCGAGTATTCCTCTTTCTCTGCATCCTTGCCAACATCTACTGTTTCCTGAGTTGTTAATCTTAGCCATCCTAACAGGTGTGAGTGGTATCTCATTGTGGTTTTGATTTGTATTTCCCTGATGATTGATGTTGATTTTTTTCACATGTCTGTTATTTGTATGTCTTCTTCAGAAAAATGTCTGTTCATGTCTTCTGCTCATTTCCTAACCAGATCATTTATTTGTTGGGTGTTGATCTTGATGAGTTCTTTATGGATTCCTGATACTAGTCCTTTATCTGATTTGCCATTTGCAACTATCTTCTCCCATTCAAAAGGTGACTTTTTTTTATTGTTTCCTTCCCTGTGCAGAGTTGGTTTTTTTTTTTTCTAGATAAGATCCCAATAGTTCATTTTTGCTTTTGTTTCCCTTACCTCCAAAAACGTGTCTAGTAAGAAGTTGCTGTGACCAAAGTCAAAGAAGTTGCTGCCTGTTTTCTCCTCTAGGATTTTGACACTTTCCTATCTCACACTTAAGTCTTTCATCCCTTTTGAATTTATTTTTGTGTGTGTAGTAAAAAAGTGGTCGAGTTTATTCTTCTTCATGTGGCTGTCGTTTTCCCAATAACATTTGTCGAAGAGATTCTTTTCCACTGGATATTCTTTCCTTCTCTGTCGAAGATTAGTTGACCATTTAGTTGTGGGTTCATTTCTGGGTTTTCTATTCTGTTCCATTGAACTATGTGTGTGTTTTTGTGCCAGTACCATACTGTCTTGATTATTACAGTTTTGTAATAAAACTTGAAATCTGGGATTGAGACACCTCCTGCTTTGTTTTTTTTGTTTTTTTTTTCCAACATTACTTTGGCTATTCGGTGTCTTTTCTGGTTCTGTACAAATTTGGGGATTGTTTGCTCTAGTTCTGTGAAAAACGCTGATGTTATTTTGATCAGGATCGCACTGAAATGTGTAGATTATTTTGTGCAGTTTAGATATTTTAACAATATTTGTTCTTCCAATCCATGAGCATGGAATGTTTTTCCATTTCTTTGTGTCTTCTTCCATTTCTTTCACACGTGTTCTATAGTTTTCAGTGTACAGATCTTTCACCTCTTTGACTAGGTTTATACCTAGCTATCTTATAGTTTTTGGTGCAGTTGTAAATGGGATTGATTTCTCAGTTTCTCTTTCTGATATTTCATTTTTGCTCTATAGAAATGCAACAGATTTATGTACATTGATTTTATATCCGGTGACTTTGCTGAATTCATGTATCAATTCTAGCAAGTTTTTAGTGGAGTCTTTCAGGTTTTCTACATAGAGTATCATGTCACCTGTGAAGTATAAATGTTTGACTTCTTCCTTGATGATTTGCATGCCTTTTATTTCTTTTTGTTGTCTGACTGCTGAGGCTAGGACTTTCAGTACTATGTTGAACAACAGTGGTGAGATTGGACACCCTGTCATGTTTCTGACCTTAGGGGAAAGAAAAGCTCTCAGAATTTCTCCATTGGGGATGATATTAGCTGTGGGTCCTTCATATATGGCCTTTGTGAGGTTGAGATATGTTCTTTCTATCCCTACTTTCTTGAGGGTGTTTATTAAGAAAGATGCTGTATTTTGTCAAATGCTTTTTCTGCATCTATTTAGAAGATCTAGAATGTTCTTAATACCAGACTTACTTGAGCAATATATCCAGACTGGCAAAATGTTTTCTATGTGTCTCCTTATGTCTTTCCCTGAATTTTCTCTCTCCTTTAACATGGTAGCTTTGTATAATGACAAAATTCTTAGCAGAGTATATATATAAAATTTGAAATATTGAGAAGAAAGTGGAGCAGAATCAAGAAAGGAACAAAGTATGAACATCAAGATGTGCTCACAAATAATGGCAATGTACGTGGTCAGTGCCTACTGGACACACACACACACACTCACACACACAAAAGACAAGAAGAAGAAGAAGATGATGACAAAGACTACTACACTGCATCATTTACATATTAGTTGACTCATGTTTGCAATGGTGTTGGAGCAAAGAACGTTAAACTAGCCAGCACATAATTGCAACATACAAACAATGGATTTTCTCCCCCATCTACTTGAAAATATATAAACGTTACTAAGTACTCAGAAGCCATCTTGTGAAGAGAATGATATTCTTAGAGAGGAAAAGATGTAACCAGACACAGATGCCAAGATACTAAACATATTTCATTTTTTATTACATGTAGATATAATTCCATTATGAACTCCCACATTTTCTAGCTTTGGATCTTTGCATACTGTGTAGGGCAGATATAGTCAAGAATAAATAGTTCTCTGCTTAACTTTGACTTTCATATTAGAATTTATTTTGTGTGTATGTAAAATGTTAATCTTGAAATCCAGGCATTATAGATAGCGGCAAAGGCCTTCTAATTCCAAAAGTTTATATTTACATTCCAGGAATAAAGCTTGGGGAGTATAAAGTATACTTGTAGGAACAAAATACAAATTTCATTCTGATAAAGCCTTTTGCAGGAAGGATGAATAATATGGCAATGCATGATATGATGTAGGCAAAATCCCTTCTTAGAAGAAATGGGATAGACTATTTAGATACTGAGAGTTGGTGTGAATTGGGGGAGAGAGATGGGCAAGTGATGTAAAGAAACAAAAACGTAGGAGTATTGAAAAAGTGTTCTGGCTTCCTATTTACAATCCAAACCTCAGGGAGATCGGGAGGAAAAATCATCTAGACAGATCTGAGATAATCCAAGACTACTGACAAGTGTTTTATTTCCCCATAGTACAGACTTCATTTCAGTCTTGGGACCTCAGTGACTAGGCTAAGTGAAGGACAACTTGTTGAAGGCATAGAGAAGAGAGCAAAGCACACAAATGATCCTCCCTCAACCGGAGAGTGTGTATCCAGACCTCTCATTCAAATGCAGAGGGACTAATGGAAGAGAATACATACTTGACAGAGAAGAAATAGCACATTTTAGGATTTGAACATTGAATTGACTGAATATCCCAAGGATAATTTAGAAGTGACACCAAGGTACACTGAACAAATATTCATTGGCAATTTTTATCTTATCCCTAATCCATATCATTTCTTGCTCCCCCTAATATCTGTATAGGAGTATACATAGGCATGAAACAGGAGTGGTGTTCTAAGGAAAGGCAGTACACAGTATAGGAAATAGTTAAATGGTCTTTTTCACATTTATATCTTAGTGTATGCATGCTACACATCTCAGATATTTGTCAAATCCATTTATTTCTCTCCATTTCCAAATCTTTAGTCCAAGATGCAAATATCTCTTACCTGAAATAATGCTACACTTGTCTCCTGAATTATTTCTCTGAAGCAATTCTTCCCTTTCTAAGTTGTAGGTGGGACTCTATTCTCAAACTGCAAGTATGACTATATTATTTATCTCTCTTAGTATATGGAACGGAATCCCTGACATGGTCTGCAACTTCCTGCCTCTCTGGCCCCTACTTTTTTTCTTTACACATTTTCTTGCAAGCTCTCTACACCCTGGAATTAATCTTGTTTTTAGTTTCTGTTTTAGTTTCTCCCAAGGGCTTTGGACTGCCTCTTTCCTCCTAATAAAGCACTTTCCACCACTCACTTCTTGGCTCAGTTAATTCTTACTCAGCGTTAGAAGCTCAGTGAAAGACATCACTTTCTTTTTTTTTTTTTTTTTAAAGATTTTATTTATTTATTTGACAGAGAGAGAGATCACAAGTAGGCAGAGAGGCAGGCAGAGAGAGAGGAGGAAGCAGGCTCCCTGCAGAGCAGAGAGCCCGATGCGGGGCTCGATCCCAGGACCCTGAGATCATGACCTGAGCCGAAGGCAGCGGCTTAATCCACTGAGCCACCCAGGCGCCCCAAGACATCACTTTCTCATGAAAACATTTTCTGATTAACCCAGGCTAGCTCACTTCCCCTTCCTATGCTTTCACATCTCACCCTGTGTTTCATTCATAACACTTTTGCAGTGTGTAATTATACACCTGTACCATCCTTTTTTATTTCCCATCTCTCCTATGATCTGTAAACTTAGTGCAAGCTTGAACTTGCCTGTTTGTTTCATTATGCTATACCTAACTCCAAGCAGAGAGTATTAAACATAACAGGCCCCCAAAATATCCATAAAATCATTGTGTAAATGCATAAGTGAACACGTGAATACAGATACGCTAGTCTAAACATGTTTCTATGACACACACATATATAGGAGTTTCTAACAAAAAGATGGAGAAACGATAGCTGACCATGCCAGAAATGATGTCTGGTAATACTTTTGCTTTTTAGATATTTAAATATCATTTATGGGGACGCCTGGGTGGCTCAGTTGGTTAAGCAGGTGCCTTCGGCTCAGGTCATGATCCTAGCATCCTGGGATCGAGTCCCATATTGGGCTCCTTGCTCGGCAGGGAGCCTGCTTCTCCCTCTGCCTCTGCCTACCTCTCTGCCTACTTGTGATCTTTCTCTCTCTGTCTCTCTCTCTGACAAATAAATAAATAAAATCTTAAAAAAAATATATCATTTATGGTAATAAATATGCAAATTAGGTCACTTTTACAATGCACTGAAACTACTTAAGGACATAATTATTAATCACAAGTTTTCTTTTCAATTTTTCTTTAGAGATTTTATTTATTTATTTGAGAGAAAGAGAATGAGAGTGAGCAAGCATGAGAGGGGGAAGGTCAGAGGGAGAAGCAGAACCCCTGCTAAGCAGGGAGCCTGATGTGGGACTTGATCCCTGGACTCCAGGATCATGACCTGAGTTGAAGGCAGTCACTCAACCAACTGAGCCACCCAGGCACCCTTCTTTTCATTCTTTAAAATGATTTTATTTATTTATTTGAGACAGAGAGAGAGAGTGAGAGAGTTTGAGTGGGAGGAGGCGCAGAAGAAGAGGGAGAAGCAGGTTCCCCACTGAGCAAGGGCCTAACAACGTAGGGCTCCATCTCAGAACTCTGGGATCACAACCTGAGCTAAAGACAGACACTTAACCAACTGAGCCACCTAGGTGTCCCTCTTTTCATTTTAAAAATTATTGCTAATTAGGATAAAAAATGTACACTAACTCTTGAAAAAAGTTAGCTGTATTAATATAGGAAAAACCCTAACGTGTGGAATTGAGAGAGTTTTATGTCCTTTATTTTAGATACTATGTAAAACAATTTAATGCTGTACATTTGAGAGTAAACTCTTGTAATATATGTGCATGTTAGTCAAGGTAGTCTATCTGCATCTCACTAGCTCAACAATAAGTTTATTTCTTATGTATGCAAATTCCAACGTTAAGATTCATGGAAACTATCTCTTAAATGTGATTCAGTGACCAAAATGAATTCCGCTGTATGGAAATCAGATATTTAAATGTGGTCTCTAAAATCTTCACAGCCAGGGGCACTTGGATGGCTCACTCAGTTAAGATCCTAACTCTTAATTCTGGCTTAGGTCATGATCTCAGGTTCCTGAGATTGAGCCCTGTATCAGGCTCTAGCTTTTTGTGGGGTATGTTTGAGATTCTCTCTCTGCCTCTCCCCCTGTCCTTCCCCTCGTACACACACACTCTCTCTCTAAAATAAATAAATAAAATCTAAATAAAATAAAATAAAATAAAATAAAATAAAATCTCCACAGCCAGCACTGGGGTTGGTAGTCAGTCCTTTTGTCATTTCCTAAACCAGTGCTCAGTCATCTAGCTGGGCCTTAGTTCAAAAGAACAGGGAAGACAGTTTGGGGATGTTTCAGAAATAGGAGACAAGAATATATATTTCAGGGGTGCCTGGGTGGCTCAGTGGGTTAAAGCCTCTGCCCTCAGCTCAGGTCATGATTCCAGAGTCCTGGGATCCAGCCCTGCATCAGGCTCTCTGTTCAGCAGGGAGCCTACTTCCCTTCCTTTCTCTCTGCCTGCCTCTCTGCCTACTTGTGATCTCTGTCCGTCAAATAAATAAATAACATCTTAAAAAAAAAAGAATATATATTGCAAAATCATAAGTCTTGGGTTTTGAAGGGAAGAATATATTTTGCAAAATCTTAAGTAATGAATGGGAAATTGTTATGGGTTAAATTGAGTTTCTCAGAAGGATATGTTGATCATAAGGTTTTTATCCTTTCTCCTGTAAATGTGATGTATCGCATTGATTGATTTGTTAATGTTGAACTACCTTTGCATCCTGGGAATAAATCCCCACTTAATCTTGGTGAATGATCCTTTTAATGTACTGTTGAATATGTGATGTTGCTTATATGTGGAATCCAAAAAACAAAACAAACACAAGCCAAACACACACAAAACAGACTCTTAAATACACAGAATGAACTGGGTGGTTGCTGGAGCAGAGATGGGTGGGGAGAATGGGGGGATGGGCAAAATAGGTAAAGGAGATCAAGAGGTACAAACTTCTAGTTACCCAATAAATAAGTCACGGAGATGGAAAGTATAGCATAGGGAATATAATTGATAATACTGTAATAATAGCATTGAGTAACATATAGAATTGTCAAAGCAGTATGTTATACTTCAGAAACTAACATAATATTGACAATTATACTTCAGAAATAATAATAATAATAATAACAATTATTATTATTACTATTATAAGTTGAATTCCTAACCTCCAGTACTCATCAATGTGATATTTTTGGGAATAGGGTGTTTGTAGATAAAAATCAAGTTAAGCTGGATGAGCCCTATTCCAATATGACTGGTGTCCTTATAAGAGAAACACACACACACACAGGGAAGAGAAGGCCATGTAAAGATACAGAGACACACAAGAGAGAAGAAAGATGGTCTGTGAAAATGGAGACAGAGACTGAAGTGATCCTGCTACAGGCCAAGGAATGCCCAAGGCCATCAGACAGAAGCTGGAAGAGGCAAGGAAGAATCCTCACCTGGAGGCTTAGGAAAAAGCATGGCTTTGCTAATGCCTATATTGTGGACTTCCAGCTTCCACAACCATGAAATAATAAATGTATCTTGTTCTATGCCCTCCAGTTTGTGGTACTTTGTATGGCAGCCCTGGAGAACTAAAAAACAAAACAACAAAAACAACAAAAAAATTGTTAAATAGAAGCATGGAACAAACATGTTCTTTCAAAGGAAAAACAAACTGGGATATTTTACCCATTGGAATCAGGATAAATCTAGTGTTTTGTTTTTGCTGCTCTAGATATTTGCAGAATGGCAACGATAGCATTTTTCTTTTGTCTGACATTAATAAAGAGAAAGAAGGAACTAAATGCCAAAAATATTACCATCTGGGGACATAAGTTTAGTAACAAAGTCTCATGTATTAGAATGAAGCAAGAGATGAGTCATTTGTGGCTATTGGTCACCCATATTATCTAACTATATATCCTGAAAACTATGGGTGATGCAGTTAGGCATCAAAGGAAAAATTAAGAATTCCGAGAGCTCTGGAGGGTAGGAATTCCTCGAGGATCATCTAGTTTATCCTTTTTGCTAGAACAACTTTACAGGTTATGTCACAAAAATATAAATTAGTCTCTAGTAGCATTTCCTTCTCTCATGGGTGCTGTACTATGAAGACCTTTTTTGTTACTTATTTTTCTATCCAGATATTTAAGCAAGACAAAATTGAATCAATAGCTGAGAAGCAAAACAAAGCAAATGAAACTACTACTGGCATGTGGATGACTCACAAACACAGCATTTCAGACAAAAACAGTCTTCTGGGATCTGGATAAAGAGTTTAAATTCATTACATCTGTAACATCACCACATCATATCCAAGAATTAACTCATTATTTCTTAATAATTAATATTTATTCCACCCATTTGCCTGATATAAACTTCATAATCATTCCAGGTTTTCTTTCCCCTAATCTCTTCATATTCAGAGAGTAATCAGGACCACTGGCAGGAGAGTTCCTTTATAGCCCTAGATCTCCTACCTGTAGATTCCTGTTATCAGGGCGTGATAAAGTTTCAGTTTTCTTAAGCTACACTTATTTGGGGGTATTTCTTTTACTTACCAAAGCCTTCAATTCTAGTCAATATTTCAAAGTATACTTAAAACAAGACATATTATTCAATGAAAGATAGCAAAATAGAATTATTTAAATTTACAACAATGTAAAAATAGAAATTTCTTGTGAGAACAATGGAACTATTTAAAAAATCAGAACCACAGGACTATTTGACTAGAAGAGAAGGATGTTGTTCTATATCACTATGAGAACTCCAATGTTCATTATGATGTTAGCTAGAAGCAGGATTCCATGTGGGATCTGATCATTATCAAAAAAGGTATAATAGATAAGTGAGAACTGCTAATCTGCAAATCTATAATCAATCATGAAAAGTTCCATATATCTTGAAGGTGTCATAAAGACTCAGAGTTCTTAAAAAAGAAAAGGACTAGGAGTTCTTACGAATTTAAAATACTCAGAACAGGGACACCTGGGTGTCTCAGTCCGTTAAGCATCTGACTCTTGATTTCAGCCCAGGTCATGATCTTTGGATGGTGAGCTGGAGCCCTGTGTGGGGCTTCACACTTGGCATGGAGTCTGCTTAAGATTCTCTCCCTCTGCCCCTCCCCTGCTCATTCTCTCTCTCCCTCTCATTCTCTCTCGATTAATAAAGAAAATTTAAAATAAAGTAAAACTTTATTTTAGAACATTGCCCACATTATTAATAAATATCAGTGTAAAACTAACATTTAGTAGTCACTAGGTGATTTAAAAAAATCTGATTAGAAAGAATTCTGGAAATCTCTCTTAATGCATTTAAAATGTTTAAGAGCTTCACTTTAAGTACATAACACTTCTTAAATATATCTCCAAGGTTAAGCACCACAATCATCACTATATTTTCCATGAAAAGCAACAGTGTTTCTATATAAACAGCTCTAAATGGTTCAGTTTATTGCAGTATATTATTTCTATTCCATATTATTTGTTATGAAGACATTGACATATTTTAAAAGATTTTCTTCATGTGTATGGTTCTTCTAGTTTGACAGAGCTAAATTTATCCTATAATTTATCCTGTATTTGATGGACTGGAAAGGTTAGCAGAATAGAGATAATCAGAATTTGTCTGTTTGCAACAAGTTGCTCTGTATTTGTGTTATTCTGGATAATTTACATTTCCTAAACAAATCTTTAATTCTAAAATGAAGATGTAAATGATATTGCTTTTTTGGTCCCAAGATTGCTAATATTCACTATTTGTTTTGAAGCAGGTTTAATGGAGCCCCTGAGAATTAGCTCAAAGCTGTGACATTTGCGATTAAATATTATAAAATAACTACCTTAACTTTTACAATGTCTTTCCCTGTAAAACTACACATTTTTCAGGACTGTTGAAATCTTCCACCTTGCTCTAACGATTCAATTGATTTAACTAGTTTATTTGTTGTGCTTTAAATTGATGTTTCAGATTGGATGGTTCTGATCCAGAATCTGTAATCAGATCCAGGTTCACTTTCTAACCAAGTCATTAAACCTAAATTTAAAATTTTAAAATTGTTTTCATTATATTAGTGAGATCCTTTTTCATTTCAAACTTTAAAAGATAATTGTGCTTTTTGGGGTTTATTTTGTTTTCTTTTTAAACCTAGTTATATAAGCCTATCTAATAATATTCTTATGTTCAGGAAATACCTATTGAGTGTCCCAGACAGAGTTCTAGATGCTAGTTTCATCAAGAAACACGACACAAATATTTGGCATATTTTTTCACAATCAACAATAGTAGTACTTAAATATTTATCTATTTAAAAATTAATCACTCTTTGATTTCAAGAGTAGGAAACAGAGGAGCGGAACATATCATATTTTATTCTAATATCAGTTTATACTTTGTATACTTATATACCTGTACACTAAACACTTAATATCTTATAGAAGTAACATTTTAAAATATTATTGAAAACAACCTAAGAATTTGAATTATTTTTTAAAAGATTTTACTTATTCATTTATTTTAGAGAAAAAGAGAGAGAGAAGGAGAACATGAGTGAGGGGAGGGGCAAAGGGAGAAAATCTCAAGCCAACTTACTCTCCAGCAGAGTGCTGATCCCAACAGGGGCCTCTATCCCATGACCCTGAGATCATGATCTGGGCCAAAACCAAGAGTCAGACACTCAGCTGACAAAGCCACCTAGATGTCCCTTGAAGTCTTACTAATAATGCATATAATTGGTACTGAACAGTTATAGTGGAAGATTCAGTTACAGAAGTTTTGAAAAGACTAATGGGGGGATACATACCTATTTCAGAATCTGCCACAATACCTTCCTTACTCTCTCCCTAGGGAATGATATTCATGAGATCACTGATTAATTTTGTTAGCTACATTTTTTTTAAATACAGTATGAGTTACATACACAGTATTTTTAAAATGTCTATATTAAATTATGTCATGAACTGTGGGAAGCACCTATTATGTTTTGTAAACCATAACTTCTTGGCCCCAAACTTTTATTGTGATCTGTTGCTTTATGTTGTGATTTCTGAGAGACTCCAGTGTCTCTGTTTATGATATTCTTTTCTAGTCTCCCATTTGTCCCCACATTCATATTGCTTTCTCTGACTCCCAGTTTCCACTGAGAAATTCACCCTGTCAGCTGCTACTCCCATTATCTTAGCTTGACCCTGGAACTTCATTTTAAACAATCTTGCCTCACTACTACCAGTAACTACTAGCGATATTTCTGCTATTATTATTAATTTTATATACTTCCTTACCCCATTTGCCTTTACTTACTAATTCAGTTTAAGCACTGATTTTCAATAAATTCTTACAAAAATATCAGGTTAGGTTTTTTGTTCTCTCACGTGTATTCTCATGCCTCATTAGCCTTCCTCAAACAGAACATCTATGAAACAAAATTGCATCCATCCACCAAGGCACTCACAAATTTTTTAGTATATTAACCAGTATGAATTATGCATTACTCATTTTATTCCCAATGGAAGGAGCTTAATATAACTTATTTAAATGATCGAATGCTTTTTTTCTTCCTTTTTAAAGTTTACTTCTTCTTGCTTCATTGAAAATGGTATACAATTGGGTGCCTGGGTGGCTCAGTCAGTTAAGCATCCAACTATTGATTTTAACTCAGCTCATGATCTCAGGGTTGTGAGACTAAGCCCTGCACTGGGCTCCAATCAGTCATGGCATGGAGTCTTCTTAAGGCTCCCTCTCTCCCTTTCCCTCTGTCCCTCTCCCTGCTAACACTTTCTCTCTCTCTCTCTCTTAAAGAAAAAAAAATGTATAAAATTATTGATAGTCAATGAATTCCTTACTCTATTTTCAAAATTTGGGATATTTTTATGTAGACATATTATAAATTATCATCTCCCCATACAAGGAAAAACATACTCTCATTTTAAACTTGGCACTTAATTAGAACTGCAGCACTTTATGACAAATGTTCCGATTAAAAACAAACAAAAAAAAATAAAACAAAATAAAAACAGACAAAAACCAAATGCTCTGATTGAAAAAAGAGATACTTGAAATAAGTGGAATACAAAGAAATGAAGTAAAGTCAATCTATCTTTGGTTATAAGTAACAGAAATATATGTTCATTGGTATAAGGGAAAAAAAGTCCAATAATTTTTTCAATGAATATGTGAACTGAAGGACAGGTAGAACTTCCAGGCTTGATGGACTAGAACTGGAAATCTAATTTCCATGGTAAATTTCCAGCCCTCTCTCTCTCACCACATACTCCTCCTTCAGTACTGCTTGATTCATCTTTCTTTCTGCAGATTCGCTTTCTTTGTTTTTTCTAGGCATTAATGGAAAAAGTCTCCATACCATTTTCCTCATACCACCTAATATCTAATCCTGTTTTAATAATCCCAATTTTACGTTATTGGAAGTAAAGAACAACAACAAAAAAGCTCAGTGTCTTATCTCACTCTATGAACTGGCTCTCCTACCCCCCCACTTCCTTGGGGCTGGGTTTCTATCTTGGATCAAATTAACTATGAAAAAAATGGATGGTATTTTGATAGGGATTGCATTAAATGTGTAGATTGCTTTAGGTAGCATGGACATTTTCACAATATTTATTCTTCCAATCCAGGAGCATGGAACATTTTTCCATTTTTTTGTGTCTTCCTCAATTTCTTTCATGAGTACTTTATAATTTTCTGTGTATAGATTCTTAGTCTCTTTGGTTAGGTTTATTCCTAGGTATCTTATAGTTTTGGGTACAGTTGTAAATGGGATTGACTCCTTAATTTCTCTTTCTTCAGTCTTGTTGTTGGTGTACAGAAATGCAACTGATTTCTGTGCATTGATTTTATATCCTGACACTTTACTGAATTCCTGAACAAGTTCTAGCAGTTTTGGAGTGGAGTCTTTTGGGTTTTCCACATATAGTATCATATCATCTGCGAAGAGTGATAGTTTGACTTCTTCTTTACCAATTTGGATGCCTTTAATTTCTTTTTGTTGTCTGATTGCTGAGGCTAGGACTTCTAGTACTATGTTGAATAGCAGTGGTGATAATGGACATCCCTGCCGTGTTCCTGACCTTAACGGAAAAGCTTTCAGTTTTTCTCCATTGAGAATGATATTTGCGGTGGGTTTTTCATAGATGGCTTTGATAATATTGAGGTATGTGCCCTCTATCCCTACACTTTGAAGAGTTTTGATCAGGAAGGGATGCTGTACTTTGTCAAATGCTTTTTCAGCATCTATTGAGAGTATCATATGGTTCTTGTTCTTTCTTTTATTAATGTGTTGTATCACATTGATTGATTTGCGGATGTTGAACCAACCCTGCAGCCCTGGAATAAATCCCACTTGATCGTGGTGAATAATCCTTTTAATGTACTGTTGAATCCTATTGGCTAGTATTTTGGCGAGAATTTTTGCGTCTGTGTTCATCAAGGATATTGGTCTGTAGTTCTCTTTTTTGGTGGGATCCTTGTCTGGTTTTGGGATCAAGGTGATGCTGGCCTCATAAAATGAGTTTGGAAGTTTTCCTTCCGTTTCTATTTTTTGGAACAGTTTCAGGAGAATAGGAATGAGTTCTTCTTTAAATGTTTGGTAGAATTCCCCTGGGAAGCCGTCTGGCCCTGGGCTTTTGTTTGTTTGGAGATTTTTGATGACGGTTTCAATCTCCTTACTGGTTACGGGCCTGTTCAGGTTTTCTATTTCTTCCTGGAAATTTATATGGAACCAGAAAAGACCTCGAATAGCCAAAGGAATATTGAAGAACAAAGCCAAAGTTGGTGGCACCACAATTCCAGACTTCAAGCTCTATTACAAAGCTGTCATCATCAAGACAGCATGGTACTGGCACAAAAACAGACACATAGATCAGTGGAACAGAATAGAGAGCCCAGAAATCGACCCTCAACTCTATGGTCAACTAATCTTCGACAAAGCAGGAAAGAATGTCCAATGGAAAAAAGACAGCCTCTTCAATAAATGGTGCTGGGAAAATTGGACAGCCACATGCAGAAAAATGAAATTGGACCACTTCCTTACACCACACACGAAAATAGACTCCAAATGGATGAAGGACCTCAATGTGAGAAAGGAATCCATCAAAATCCTTGAGGAGAATGCAGGCAGCAACCTCTTCGACCTCAGCCGTAGCAACATCTTCCTAGGAACAACGGCAAAGGCAAGGGAAGCAAGGGCAAAAATGAACTATTGGGATTTCATCAAGATCAAAAGCTTTTGCACAGCAAAGGAAACAGTTAACAAAACCAAAAGACAACTGACAGAATGGGAGAAGATATTTGCAAACGACATATCAGATAAAGGGCTAGTATCCAAAATCTATAAGGAACTTAGCAAACTCAACACCCAAAGAACAAACAATCCAATCAAGAAATGGGCAGAGGACATGAACAGACATTTCTGCAAAGAAGACATCCAGATGGCCAACAGACACATGAAAAAGTGCTCCACATCACTTGGCATCAGGGAAATACAAATCAAAACCACAATGAGATATCACCTCACACCAGTCAGAATGGCTAAAATTAACAAGTCAGGAAATGACAGATGCTGGAGAGGATGTGGAGAAAGGGGAACCCTCCTCCACTGTTGGTGGGAATGCAAGCTGGTGCAACCACTCTGGAAAACAGCATGGAGGTTCCTCAAAAGGTTGGAAATAGAACTACCCTATGACCCAGCAATTGCACTACTGGGTATTTACCCTAAAGATACAAACATAGTGATCCGAAGGGGCACGTGTACCCGAATGTTTATAGCAGCAATGTCTACAATAGCCAGACTATGGAAAGAACCTAGATGTCCATCAACAGATGAATGGATAAAGAAGAGGTGGTATATATACACAATGGAATACTATGCAGCCATCAAAAGAAATGAAATCTTGCCATTTGCGACGACGTGGATGGAGCTAGAGCGTATCATGCTTAGTGAAATAAGTCAATCGGAGAAAGACAACTATCATATGATCTCCCTGATATGAGGACATGGAGAAGCAACATGGGGGGGTAGGGGGATAGGAGAAGAATAAATGAAACAAGATGGGATTGGGAGGAAGACAAACCATAAATGACTCTTAATCTCACAAAACAAACTGGGGGTTGCTGGGGGGAGGTGGGATTGGGAGAGGGGGAGTGGGCTCTTAATCTCACAAAACAAACTGGGGGTTGCTGGGGGGAGGTGGGATTGGGAGAGGGGGAGTGGGCTATGGACATTGGGGAGGCGAGGTGAACCATAAGAGACTATGGACTCTGAAAAACAACCTGAGGGTTTTGAAGGGTCAGGGGTGGGAGGTTGGGGGAACAGGTGGTGGGTAATGGGGAGGGCACGTTTTGCATGGAGCACTGGGTGTTGTGCAAAAAGAATGAATACTGTTACACTGAAAAAATAAATAAAATGGAAAAAAAAATTAACTACAGGCAGTAGAGGCAAGGCTGTTGACTATGAACAGGATCATAGGTGGCCACTTCCTTTTTTATGAGATTACTTATTAAAGTAAATAAAAGCCTCCGCCCTCAGCTCAGGTCATGATCCCAGGGTCCTGGGATAAAGCCCCACATCTGGCTTTCTGCTCAGCAGGGAGCCTGCTTCCCCCCTTTCTCTCTCTGTCTGCCTCTCTGCCTGCTTGTGATCTCTGTCTGTCAAATAAATAAAATCAAATCTTAAAAAAAAAGGATTTAAAGTAGATAAAGTCTCAGAACTAAAAACATGTTTGCCGAAATTCTCAGTCTTGTCAAAGATGAGCCACTTAATGGTGGTAAAATACTATATAATTAAATAAATGCATTATATTGGATAGTAAAAGACTATTTTTAATTAATATATTTAGTAATGAGTTCAGAGACAGTAAGTTTCCTTATACATGACATCTTCTTGCTCTAGATCCTCAAGGCTGCCCTAGTTTTTATGGTACCTCTGTGTGAGTGAGAAAAAGCTGACCTTTTCCCAATGCTCTTTTCTCTTAACTGTTGATAGATAATCAACAGATGTAATAAACTGATTTTTATTAGTTAGACATGGTCTCCTGGAAATATGTTTCAAATAAATATAAAATCCATGTCTATGATGTAAACAGTACCACCTTACATGCTGAACAGTGTGCAACTTGCCCAATGATATGTGGCCACTTACAGATTCTTACCATATATTTTACACTTGAATAGTACTTGGTGTAATTCAAGTATTTATAACTGCAAAATGCTTTAATATTTCAAATATGTTTTTGAAACACTATTTTTTTTTAACTGTCTGGGACTTGTTTTTTTGCAGAATACAACAAGAATGTAGTGCTCCCTAACATGAAGAAAACTTACAATGCCTGAACCAATTTTGGAATAAAAATATATGTAATAGGCATAATTTAAGTCTTTTGACTTTACTGTATTATCATTCTCTGATCCTTTCCTGCCCCAAACATAAAAGTGGTTACAGTATTTTTATTCCTTCACCAAAAATAACTCTTATTATGTTCTAAGGATTACTCTAGATGCTAGAAATATAGTACTAAAAATTATGGGTGAACCCTAATTTCTCACACAGGTTACAAAGTAAAGGAAATGAGAAAGACAACAAATAAATTTTTAAAATTTGAAATAATTTCATGGGGTACTAAATGTAAAGATAATTACATAAGATATTAGGATACATAATGCCAAAAGATTTTAATTTGGATTGAGCAGTTCCAAAAGTTTACAGTCAGGAGATAATCTTTAGGCTGAGACTAAGAGACACTGAACTTAAAAACTCCTGTGGAAAGGATATTGTTTTTATGGGAAATAGTGGTTGTTAAACATTACTTATACTATAGACAAATAGCATGTTTTAGAGAGACAGCACAGTGAAAACTATCAGCATGATTGAGTCCTCTGGATGTACATTAGCACCTATATAGTACACGTATTTGTGCCTGTCGGGTATGCATATGTCTGTGAGAGAAATCCAAACAAAATCTTGTGATAAATTCATTTAGAACTTGGGAGTGTGTGTCTATTGGGCTTTGGCCTAAAAATTTGCCTTCCACAGTTCTTTTTTTGTTTTTAAGATTCTATTTATTTATTTGACAGAGAAAGAGAACACAATAACTGGGAGTACTAGGCAGAGGGAGAGGGAGAAGCAGGCTCCTTACTGAACAGGGAGCTCAATGTGGGGACTCAATCCCAAGTCTCTGGGATCATGACCTGAGCCAAAAGCAGATGCTTAACCAACTGAGCCATTCAGGTGCCACGCCTTCCACAGTTCTTAACATTTAATTTGAATTTAGTAATGTCAATCATTTCCCTTTAAGGAGGTAGAGAGGGAAATAATTTTCTATATTGTTCAATATAGTCAATTCAAAACCTGTCCCTCAGGAAGGATATGGAAGATTTTCTTTGTGAAGTTCTCATTACAGTAGTACTTTAGCCATTAAATAGTAAAGTTTTTGTCTTTGTTTTTGTTTTTTTATTACATTGTATGAGTTTACCTGGAAGGTATATCTCAAACCCTGTTTGTACTTTCATGACTTTATATCAGCATTTTGTGGTAATCACTATTAGACAATGCTCTTGATTAATTAGATAGCATAAATCTTAGGAGAGAAAGTCTTTTCACACTCTGGTCAAAATTATCTAGTCAATTTATGCTTTTCATAAGGCAGCGATACTGTTTTTCAAAGGAACAGATATGAACAGATACTAGACTATAAAATAAATTAATAAATACATCTGGCATCGTAAAGTATGTCGAGTGTTTTCATGTTAATGTATCTAATTCACTCTTAAAAGATAATTTACCAATTTGACAAGAAGCATTTGTGACAAATTACATTGGAAAGATTGAATTTTTTCCTATTTACATCCTTCTTTTTGATGATCTCTGATTTATCTGAAGTTTCCAACAGGATTTCTGTCTCTTGTTCTTTCTCCCTCCCTGCCTCCTCCCCCTTCCCTCTCTCTCCAGAATATTTGTTGCTTTCAGGTATCACCTAGAGAATTCCACTTATTGCTTTTGATGTACTTTCAAAAGCTTCGGCAATAAATATGAAACAACTTAAGCAGTGAATTTAGTTCAATTAATTAATACTGTAAATTTACTTCTCTTATCTCTGTTGGCATTCTGTGGTTAAACCAAATGAGAATTAGGATTTATTCTAAATGTGCTTACCGAATGCTTTCTGCAAACTTAAACTGAGTTCATAGATAAGATGAGACAAATTGTTTCCTCTCAGATCCAATGTGTATATTTGCTTATTCATAGAAAATTTGGACTGAGCTTTGAGGTACCTCATATCTACCTTATATCTAAGAGGCACACGTGTTTTTGGCTGCATGGTGCAGGAAAGCTACATAGTATGTACATGCCTGGGACTCTACAAAGATTTTTTATGGCAGAAATTTCTTTAAAGTGTTTGATCTCTCTAAAAATAAGTTTATAGGGCGCTGGGTGGCTCAGTGGGTTAAGCCACTGCCTTCGGCTCAGGTTATGATCTCAGGGTCCTGGGATCGAGTCCCGCATCGGGCTCTCTGCTCAGCGGGGAGCCTGCTTCCCTCTCTCTCTCTCTGCCTGCCTCTCTGTCTACTTGTGATCTCTGTCAAATAAATAAATAAAATCTTTAAAAAAAATAAGTTTATATACAAATGACCAACAAATCTATGAAAAGATGCTCAACATCACTAATCATCAGGGAAATTCAAATCGAACCAGAAGATATCACCTTACACCTGTCAGAATGGCTAAATTAAAAAGAAATAATAATAACAGTTGCTAGAGAGGGTGTGGAGAAAAAGGAACCCCTGTGCACTTTTGGTAGGAAGGTAAATTTGTACAATGTGGAAAACAGTGGAGTTTCCTCAAAAATTAAAAATAGAAATATTATATGAACCAATAATTCCACTAATGGGTATTTACCTAAAGAAAACCAAAACACTAATTTGAAAAGATATATGCACTCCTATGTTTATTACAGCATTATTTACAATAGCCAACACACATTAATAAAGATGTGGTATATATATAATGGATTAAAAAAGGATGAAATTTTGCCATTTGTGACAACATGGATGGACCTAGAGGATATTATGCTAAGTGAAATAAGTCAAACAGAGAAAGGCAATACCATATGATTTCACTCATATATGGAATCTAAAGAAAATAAAAAAGCAAAAAGCAGAATCAGACCTATAAACATAGAGGATAAACTGGTGGTAGACCGAGGGAAGTGTGTGGACAGTTGGACAAAATGGGTGAAGGAAAGTGGGAGATATAGGCTTCCAGTTTGGGAATGAGTAAATCACTAGAACAAAAGTTGTAATGTATGGAATATAATCAATTATATTGTGATAGTTTTGTATGGTCACGAATGGTAACTACACTTGTGGTGAGCATAGCATAATGTACTGAGTTGTTGAATCACTATATTGTACACCTGAAACTAATGTAACATTGTGCCAACTATACTCAAATCAAAAAAAAATTTTTAAAGTTTATATATAGGAAGACCTAATTAAATTTGGAATTAGTGAAATTAGCTACTTTACATAAGAGTGTGTTGATATGAACCCTTAAGCTTCATTTTAAACTTATTTAATGATACATTGAAAGGTTAAAAATAATTGTTTCCAAATTCTGTGTTTTTTAAGTAGTTGGGGTGTAACTTTAAAGATTAGATCATTTGATTCTATGCCTCAACTGGTTCTTACTAGGAAATAAACTTGGATATAAACTTGGCCCAGAATGGTGTTGTGAACAGAAATGGACTATTCAGGTAAAGCACAGAATACAGTCCTTCGAAAGCATAAGAACTTGGTAAGTGTTTTAGTATTTATATTTTTCTTGTTATCCAGAATTATTTCCCTTTGTACTTGTTATCCTTTGTACTTTTGCCCATCCCATTTTCAAAGTGGCTTATCACACTGTTTTGTACGTTAGTAATACAATTTTCTCCATCTGGTTCATTCCCAGTGACTCTATTCTATTTTATGTGTATTAGTCACCTGGGAATTCATTCTCTTAGTATGCTCAACATGACCAAATAGCATTACTCTTTTTTTTTTGAACTCCTATCACATGCATATAAAGACTGGTGTTTTGTCATAACAACCCAGCTGAGTAATGATTTTTCTTTTTTTTCTTTTCTGAGTAGAGGATGCAATGTATCTATTTTTATACTCAATTATCTGACATACAGTCTGATATGGAATGTTCTCATAATGAGCAATTATTGAAGTAAACCAATTGTTACAGTATATATACAGTTAGGATCTTTCCACATACTGACCAAAGTGAGTATTGACATGGAGGTAACTCATTTGATTTCTTTTTTTTTTTTTTAAAGATTTTATTTTATTTATTTGACAGAGAGAGAGAGATCACAAGTAGGCAGAGAGGCAGGAAGAGAGAGAGGAGGAAGCAGGCTCCCTGTGAAGCAGAGAGCCCAACACGGGGCTTGATCTCAGGACCCTGAGATCATGATCTGAGCCGAAGGCAGTGGCTTAATCCACTGAGCCACCCAGGCACCCCTCATTTGATTTCTATGTGAAAACTACTCTTGAGTTGTGGGCTGTTTTCCCACAGTTCTATGTTATAATTTTATCAAATAAAAAGGGTAACCAACTATTCCAGTTGCCTAACTAAAATGGTTCCAGGGCCATACAACTTCCTGTACTAAAACAGGGAAGCCCTGGGCAAGCTGGATGGCTAATGGACCAAAACAGACACCTTAAATAAATGCATAAGTGTTTGATACACTTATAGAGAATCAGAGTATAATTTATATGATTTCCAACATCTTTAGCAAAAGTCAGACTATCATTTAGTAATGTTTAAGACATTAGATATGGGAATATTCAAGATGCTTGCTCAACCACACAACGTTTTTTCTTAACCCTCTTTTGTAATCACGTTCTCATGTCTGTACCTCACCAAAAAATACAACATATGGTATAAATAATGCATGAAATATTTTATACCCAATATGAAAATAATATTTCTAAGCTAAGGAAATTAAAAAGAAATTTTATTCAGAAATGACAACCTTTAAACATTTTATTGTCTCTGCTATGTGATTTATAACATTTCATACATTAAACAGCCAATATTCTTATTTTCAGTACTTGATTTTTTAAAATGATTTTATTTATTTATTTGAGAAAGAAATAGAGACTGTGAGAGAGAGCACCAACTGGGAGGAGAGGGAGAAGCAGGCTTCCTGCGGAGCAGGGAGCCCAACATGGGGCTAATCCCAGGACCCCAAGATCATGACCTGAGCCAAAGCCAGACACCTAACCAACTGAGCCCACCGGATGTCCCTTCAGTATTTGATTACAATGAAATATTTTCTTCTAAAAATATTTCAATGAAACCTTAATTATTGTTAAACTGTTTGACCATTTTTGATGAAAGTTTCAGTGAAACTTCAGGGGCCAAGACAATGGAAGAGACAACCTGGCTCCACATCTCAGTGCTGGAACTTACTAAGTGACTCTCCACAGATTACCCAGTCAACTGTTCACCTGTTTTCTAATCATAAAATACAGATAATATTGAAAGGTCCCCCAGTGATAGGTCTGTGATCAAAGGAGAGAGACTGATACAAGCAAAGGTCAAGCAAAGCTTTATTTTGTGCCAAGCATCGAGAAGCAAACCAACCGATCGGGGCTGCCTCTTACAGTAAGGGCGACCCCTCCCAGCCTCACAGACTAACTTTTATAGAGCAAAGGCCATGTGGTTGAGCGTGGCCACACACAGGTGGCCAATGAGATTGTAACACACAGAGAAAGCTGCACAGTCCTGCTAGGTCACACACAGGTGGCTGAATGAATTACAATTCACCCCAGAGTAGCTATTTGAACTAGCCTATCACCTTGGTCAGAATTGGCGCCCAAAAGGCGGGGCCCACAATCCTTGGTAGCTAGGGAGACAGTATGCACGCCCCACTGATTGGATGTCTCTACCTGGCCCAACTCATCCCTGCATCCTGGCTCTGTTATCTCTACTACAAAGTGATTTGCCAAATAATATTGAAAGTGTTCATGGTCTTATTTTGGGTGTGTTTCAAATAGTAAGTTATAAAAGGATTCCAGAAGACTGAAAATCATCATGTCAAAAGAGTGGGGGAGGTTAATACTGATATCTGGATTTCTGTTTTAGGAAAAAGGATTTCAGTTCTTGGGTTAAAAAAAGGGTTTTTTTGATGTTTTAAAACTAACATGAGCATACTAATTAAACTCCAAGTGACAAGGAATTAAGAGAATATGCCAAAATCTTACAGGAAAGATGTGTTATTTGAAATGATTATGTCTAATTGAAATTTTCAATTTTTTTTTTCTAGTTCTAAATCTGGATAAAGTACAAAGGATCTTGAATCTGTTGAAAAATAGAACTTGTCCCCATTTGCTGTCTTAGGTAGTATTCATGTTATAGACAGAACATGTGTTACTCTCTCCAATATTTCCTTCTTGCCAGCTTTGTCTCACGTCTCTTGAGTGGTCAAAATGGAGCTTAACAACCTTCTAATCATCTAATCAGGAGAAGTTGTATATATAGTGTCCATGTATCTAAATAAAATAAAATAATTTACTTATTTATTCTTATGTTTCAAACAGATGTCACTGGTCCTGATTTTAAATACAGGAATGTATTCCATTATATCACAGTGTTATTAACGACTAAATTATTTTCATTCCTTTTTGCTTCAAAATTTTTCTTTTGTTTTATAATTTGAAATTCTATAGTCAAGATTTTTAAGAGCTAAATTTAAAATTTTACGAGACTTTTCTAAGCAAATGTTTCAAATTCTAGCAATAAGTTATAGCTATTTTTATTATTTAAGAAAACATGCAAAAGAAAATATATGATTTTCTAAAGTGTCTATATAACACTAGTGAAGAAAATTGTTTCAATGAGGCCCATAAGAAATAGGCCCTAGTAAAATTATACATTTACTCTTAATATGGAAATATCTTTAAGTAAATAACATTAGGTACATATGTTTTATGTACATGTAACTGTACACATGTAGAACATTTATAGAAACATAAAAGTTATACAAAAACATAAAATCCTGGGTGGCTCAGTTGGATAAGCATTCTACTCATCATTTTAACTCAGTTCAGATCTCATGGGTCTGGAGATACAGCCCCACTGGGCTCAGTGCTCTGCTGGGAGTCTGCTTGAGATTCTCTTCCTTTGCCCCTGCCCTCACTCATGTTCTCTCTCTCTTTCTGAAATAAATAATCAAAATTAAAAAAAAAAAAAAGAAAGATGAAGGAGGAAAGTTAAAGATAAAATGGTTAACTTTATTACACCAAAGAAACAGGATTATTTATAAGACTTCAGGATAAATTTATTATGTTTTAATTTTGCATGGTTTGAGTTTTTAAAAATTTATTTTTAAATTGAATTTTTAAAAATTTATTTTCTTAAATTTAACTTGAAAAAAAGAATGACTCCAGGCTTAAGCAGAACTGATTTTGTTGAAGACATGGTACAGTTTTAGAATTTCTGTCTCAGAATTACAGAAGTTGGAATCCTGTTTTTAACATGAATGCTTATGTAAAATAGAAACATTCATCTCAACTAATAAAAGAATAAATAGGAATATATTTTCATCAGATGCTGTCCTTCAAATTGTCCTCAGACTACTACTTCTGAGTCTGAAGTGAGGACAGTTCACTTAGTGGATACCACAATGTGAATATTTCAGTGGAACTTAATTATTTTATAACAATTTTAAAATAAAAAAATAATTTATATATGAAAATACAGGTATCATAACATTAAACTATGTGTGTATTTTGATTCTTTGCATTAAGTGCAATTTCGTGAATTGCTAATCATTAAATTGTGTTTAGTTAGACATTGACACTAACTCATTTTATTTTTTTTAATATTTTTTTCTTTTATTTATTTGACAGACAGAGATCGTAAGTAGGCAGAGAGGCAGGCAGACAGAGATAGAGGAGGAAGCAGGCTCCCTGCTGAGCAGAGTGTGGGGCTCTATCAGAGGACCCTGGGATCATGACCTGAACTGAAGGCAGAGGTTTTAACCCACTGAGCCACCCAGGCGCCCCAACACTAATTCATTTTAAACATAAACACTAAAATTAATGGAGTACGATCACAAAAGAAATTGCTTCCTGGCATTTTTTGTTTTCATGCACAATAAGACAATAGTCATAAGTATATTGATTTTATAAAGTCATAAATATAAGACATCCACTTATAATAAATATTTGCTGAATACCACCTTTGTCACTACCCATGATGGATTAGACAAGGCATTCTGGAATCATGACAACATGCTATTGGGAAAAACTGGAACTTGCTGCAGCTGATGTTAGGGGACACTATCTAACTAAAATTTGTTGCACAGGGAATAGTTACTCATTTCAATTAAGACAGCCACTGTGTATATTACTGAGGGTTGAAGGACACATTAAAAACAAAATAAAACTTTTTTTTTTAAACTTTTGGAGTATATTACATTGGTGAAAAGAAAGAAAGGGAGTAAGAAAGGAAGGGAGGAGGGAAGGAAGGAACTGAGGAAAAAAAATTTAAAAAGCAGCCTCCTTAATACAGAACCCCAGAATTGAACAGTTTCTCACCTAATAAGATGTAGATTTCCAGGGCTGCTGTATGATCATCATGGTTTCCTTTGATACACAGAAATAGAGGAAAATGAATGTTTTCTCATTTAGCTAAATTCCTCAGAAAAAGGAAAGATGGAAAGGCAGAGCCATCCTTGTCTGGCTTCTTTTCCTCAATTCAACTTCAATAAATTCACTCTTCCCATCCCACGAGTAAAGGAGGTAACAAACAGGGGCCAAAGCTACAATGTTAATGAGTGGCCCTGCTCATGGAAAAAAAAATATCAGGGGTGGAGTCAAGAGTTCCCCCAATAACTTGTCCGTTTGGGCAGAGTGGGTGATGGGTGTTTGCACAAGGACAATGATGAACTTGGTTTTGAACCATGATGGTAAAAACTGCTAAGGATATATGATAGGACATTACAGGGAAGACTCTGTGTACTTTCTAATCTTCAGGACCTGCAGTTGAAGAGGATGGACAGGAAAGAGAGAGATTATTGTTTGCTCGGTGCAAGGTAGAACACTGCTGGCTGCTGAATATATGAAGAGGTAGGTCCAGATCCCAAAACAGCATGTGTACACTCCAAAAGTAGTAAGACATGAACAGACATTCCTCCTCTCTGGAATGCCCTTGACCTCACTTGATCTAAAAAAATTGTCTTCAAGATCTAGTTAGACATGCCTCCTCTGACCCCTTAAGGAAATACTTAGTGCTTGCCCTTTGAGCTCACATTGATATTGTAGATCCCTAATATAGGACTTACAAATTATAACACTGCATGATAAATCTTTTATTTGGGTGAAAAGGCATATTTTTCTCTAATAGAAAACTTGTATTTATCTTCAGAAAAACAAACAAGCAAACAAACAACACAGTCCTAGCAGTGTGCCTTCTGTATCACAACTCTTTATTTTTGCTTAATTAATTGATTAAGTTATAATATGAGAGAGGGAAGGACACACATCTGGTTTGGGTTGGTCAAAGAATATTGTAGGCATTAGAAGGGGCATTAGGGTTACATTTTCAAGCTTTGAGAGAATTTGAACATAAAGAGCATAAAGGCATAGGGAACAGGTTGGGGGAAAATAATGAGAAGGTTTAGTTGCAACTATGTGTAAGAAATGTGGAGGAGTTCAAGTTGATTGCTAACTAAGTTTTAATACAAAGTTAGACAGGGGACAAAGAATAGGGAGTTTTCAATGTCAGCTAAGAAATGGGGTAATATCCATTAGCTAATGAGGAGTCACTAAATAGGAAGGAGAGAGGACCAAAGTTGTACTTCAACAGGAATCTAAATTTGAGAGGTCTTTTAAAAGTCTCCTATAATAATTCAGGTGAAGAGTAATAAGGACCAGGATTTGTGGAATTATTAGAGCTCTGGGAGTAATGGCCACAAGCACAGAGAATATAGAATCTTTTTGAGAGATCCTTTTAATGTACTGTTGAATCCTATTGGCTAGTATTTTGGCGAGAATTTTTGCGTCTGTGTTCATCAAGGATATTGGTCTGTAGTTCTCTTTTTTGGTGGGATCCTTGTCTGGTTTTGGGATCAAGGTGATGCTGGCCTCATAGAATGAGTTTGGAAGTTTTCCTTCCATTTCTATTTTTTTGGAACAGTTTCAGGAGAATAGGAATGAGTTCTTCTTTAAATGTTTGGTAGAATTCCCCTGGGAAGCCATCTGGCCCTGGGCTTTTGTTTGTTTGGAGATTTTTGATGACTGTTTCAATCTCCTTACTGGTTATGGGCCTGTTCAGGTTTTCTATTTCTTCCTGGTTCAGTTGTGGTAGTTTATATGTCTCTAGGAATGCATCCATTTCTTCCAGATTGGCCAATTTGTTGGCGTAGAGTTGCTCATAGTATGTTCTTATAATTGTCTGTATTACTTTGGTGTTAGTTGTGATCTCTCCTCTTTCATTCATGATTTTATTGATTTGGGTCCTTTCTCTTTTCTTTTTGATGAGTCTGGCCAGGGGTTTATCAATCCTATTGATTCTTTCAAAGAACCAGCTCCTAGTTTTATTGATTTTTTCTATTGTTTTTTTGGTTTCTATTTCATTGATTTCTGCTCTGATCTTTATGATTTCTCTTCTCCTGCTGGGTTTAGGGTTTCTTTCTTGTTCTTTCTCCAGCTCCTTTACGCGTAGGGTTAGGTTGTGTACTTGAGACCTTTCTTGTTTCTTGAGAAAGGCTTGTACCGCTATATATTTTCCTCTCAGGACTGCCTTTGCTGTGTCCCACAGATTTTGAACTGTTGTGTTTTCATTATCATTTGTTTCCATGAATTTTTTCAATTCTTCTTTAATTTCCTGGTTGACCTATTCATTCTTTAGAAGGATGCTGTTTAGTCTCCATGTATTTGGGTTCTTTCCAGCTTTCGTCTTGTGATTGAGTTCTAGCTTCAGAGCATTGTGGTCTGAAAATATGCAGGGAATAATCCTAATCTTTTGATACCGGTTGAGACCTGATTTGTGACCCAGGATGTGATCTATTCTGGAGAAGGTTCCATGTGCACTAGAGAAGAATGTGTATTCTGTTGCTTTGGGATGAAATGTTCTGAATATATCTGTGATGTCCATCTGGTCCAGTGTGTCATTTAAGGCCTTTATTTCCTTGTTGATCTTTTGCTTGGATGATCTGTCCATTTCAGTGAGGGGAGTGTTAAAGTCCCCTACTATTATTGTATTATTATTGATGTGTTTCTTTGATTTTGTTATTAATTGGTTGATATAGTTGATATTATTAAGGCAAAATCAGTAAATGTAACACTGATTAATCATTTTACTTACCCATTTAAAAACCTTCAATAGTTGTCATCCACTGTACTTAACATAAATTTTAGTCTTTACCTTGACCCACAAAACGCTTAATGATTTGGCCCTTTCTTACCTTTTTTCTGCCATCATTTGGTGTCACTTAACTCTACCCCTTCTATGCTTGCTTCATCCATAATTTCCTCACAATTTTTTAAAGCTCCTAATTCCTTTCTCTAAGAGCTTTCACACTGACAATCAATTCTCTTGAGATGCTATTTCTTTTCACCTTTCTCGTTCCTACATATACTTCAAGTTTCAACTGAAACAGTCCTTCTTCAGAGAGGTTCCCCACCTGGGCCTTCTGGCTATCCCATCTTTTAGCACTGTTATGTTCATTTTTAGCCATAATCATAACTGTACTCTGTGTGTGTGTGTGTGTGTGTGTGTGTGTGTGTGTGTGTTTGGTTAATTGTTTTATGAGAGTTATCTGGGTTCTCCTTCCTGTTTATATCACCATTAATAGAGGTGCTTTATTCACTGAAATCATTATACATGTAGCCCCTATGCCTAGCATAACCTTTGGCACAGAGAAGGTGATCAATAATACTTTTTAAATAAATAAATGGGAACAAAGCACTCTCTAACATCTTTTAATTTAGCAATACAAATTTTCTTTCTTTTTCAACTATGCTCAGGTTGTTCTCCAGAAAGTAAATATAATGAAGTTGTTAAAAAGATTCAGAGGTTGTCCATCTATCTGTCTACCTATGTATGTATGTATGTATCTATTTTATATCTATCTAATCTTTCCCAGCACGGTAGTCCTTTGTATATGGAGTTGAAGCCAAGAGGCTACTAGATCACTAAAGCCATTTAAAGAGAGAAAAGGAGGAAATCATACCTATGTTTATAGAGGAAAATGGCTAAGCAGAGTAAGAAGAAGGAGAAATAAGGAGAGTTAGTGAATGAATCAGAAAAAAATATATACACAGTATGGAGAGAGCACAAGTAGGCAGAGGAGCAGGGAGAAAGAGAGGGAGAAGCAGGCTCTCCACTGAGCAGGGAGCCTGATGTGGGACTCGATCCCAGAACCCCGGGATCATGACCTGAGCCAAAGGTAGCGGTTAACTGACTGAGCCACCCAGGAATCTCCCTACATTTGTTTTAAAAAGAGGGAAGCATGCTTCTCCATTTCTAAAAAGAGGACTAGAGCCAAGAATCTGAAATACTCTCTCTCAAGTGGAATTTTCAATTTCTAACTCATACCAGACGTGGCAGAACCCATTTCACAATTAAATATCCTTTAATAGGTGGATCCCTTGTTTAGTTTAGGATCTGAGGGTACTTTGCATTTTTATTTATTATTATTATTATTATTTTATTTGACAGAGAGAGACAGTGAGAGCGGAAGCACAAGTAGGGGGCTTGGGAGAGGGAGAGGCAGGCTACCCCCTGCATAGCAGGAAGTCTGATGCGGAGCTCAATCCCAGGACCCTGGGATCATGACCTGAGTCGAAGGCAGATGCTTAAGGGCTGGGCCACCCAGGCACCCCATACTTTGCATTTTTAAATTGTCCTTGATTTTTGGAGGATCAGCCAAAACTTAAACTGAAAAAAAAAAAAAAAAAAAAATCTGGGGCACCTGGGTGGCTCAGTCCTTAAGCTTTTGCCTTATGCTCTGGTCATGATCCTGGGGTCCTGGGATCAAGCCCAGAATGGGGCTCCCTGCTCAACAGGAAGCCTGCTTTTCCCTCTCCCACTTCCTCTGCTTGTGTTCCCTCTCTCCCTGTGTCTGTCTCTGCCAAATAAAATCTTTAAAAAAAAAAAAAAAAAACCCTCCTATTTTAACTTTCTGTCATATATTGTGCCACGGAGAAAAAAGTCAGGTGTCAATTCTTGCCACTCCGTATTTTCCTGTTTCTTTCCCTTACATAAATATTTACATATGCTATTTCAAATTCCATTTGTCTTCCTCTATACCTACTTGTCATATGCTTTAGATTATCACTGCCAATGCAATACATAGGTTGCATGTTATTAGATCAGACTGCCATATTTTAACTAACAATATTGAAATGACTATTCTAAATTGACATATATAGAAATAAGTCTTTGATATTTATATTTTCCCAATATATAGCCTGGTTCATGTAATACAAAAAGAAAAATATTTTTTCTAAGTGTCTATAACCAGTACTTAAACCTAGTACTTAATTAATCCACTGAGCCACCCAGGCACCCCAAACCTAGTACTTAACTAATGCTTCCTTAACACTAGTACTTAACTAGTACTTGCTCTTTGACTTCTTCAAGAGCAGGCTTGTGTGAATACATGTGTGTATACATGTATTATGTGTCGAAATTACTTTCTAGCCATAGATGGAGCTCCTTCTGCCTGGGCACCACGTCAACAAACTGAAACTTAGGTAAATTTCATTTCCCTGTAAATGTTCCACTTGACCAGAAATACAGTCTATTCAAGCAACCAGTCTCCAAATGCCAACCCAACTCTGGGGTCTATACGTACGTCTTCTCACTCCAAATAAGGTGGCCCCAGCCAATCAGATATTTTCTATTTTTCTCTCCCTTGCTCTTTATTCTTCATCCTGTACAAGCTTCCTGTCTCCCACTCCATTTTGTGGTCCTCTGGGCTCTGGGGAGAGACTGTCTGCTTCATGAAGCATTACATAAACACTGGTTTGTATCACCTAAATTGTCTTTAATCATTTTTAGCCTGTGTGTGTGTGTTTCTGTGTGTGTTAGTTAAATGAACTTTCCAAATAATTTACTCTACATTTTGTACTTCCAATTCCAGTTGGTCTGAGAAGTGATTTGAAAACTGATCACTGAATTTTATGGGGATTTAGCCACTAAGTTATTTCATACATTCAAATTATTTTACTTTGATTCCATTTTGTATATGATTGAAGCTTCCTGAAGATTTAAACTACATGAAATAATGTACTATTGTATTTTTGTGAAAATGTATGCAAGGAAACTGAGTTCCCAATTTTCCTTATATACGTTCCTAGAAAATAAATTTACAAGTATACATTGTGAAATTGACCTTGACTGATCATTCATGGCATGTTATTTCTCATTTTAAAACTAGAGTTAGTGAAATAAAGATGTTTAGCATTCTGAAAAGGTAATAAATTCAAGCTTTCTTAATATGTTTTCTATGCGAAATATGAGTTTCCATAAACTATTTTGATAAGCAGATCATTATTGAAGAAAGATATATTATACTGTCAAATTAACTTCAAGCATTTTTCCCCATGATCTTTGCCCTTCTTTGATTTGATCACCAATAGGCTACCTATGTTTTTACTTATAATATACTTACATTTCAAATAAATTTCCATCACAAGTCACAGAAATTATGAAATCAAGTTTCTGACATGTTATTATGTTTTTTGTGTGTTACATCTTCTCTCATTTGTTAGTGCAACATGATCTTTAAATATCCTTCCAAATCAGGGAACAATACAAAGTAGAATAAATAACCAAGTAGGGACAAAAGAATTGCCACTTCTATAAACCAATGCAACCCTTGGGTTGGTCTATTTTCTTTATGTGTTCACACTGATTTTTTGATTAGAGGCTCATATTTAAATTAAATTAAATTAAAATTTTAAATTTAAAAAATTTCAGAAACAAGTTCAAATACTTTTTTTCATATTATAAATGGGGATGAAAGAAATTAAGAGAAATTTCATGTGAATTCTATCCATTATTAAAGTAGGATATTGCATTTCAGGAACAGATTTGAGGAACAGATAGGAGGAATTTTTTCTGCTTAAAAATAAAGATTAAAAAAATACTTTAAAGGGTATATTTTTATTCCAGAAAATTATGAAAGGGGGAAAATCCTAAAGGAATAAATTTAAATTTAGAATTTAACTTTTTTAGCAAGGATACATTTTTATATATATATATAAGAATCACAAACCTAAGGGTGTCTGGGTGGCTCAATCAGTTAAGCTTATACCTTCTGCTCAGGTCATGATCCCAGGGTCCTGGGATTGAGCCCTGTGTTGGACTCCCTACTAGGCAGGGTGTCTGCTTTTCCCCCTTCCCCCTGCTCATGTTCTCTCTCAAATTATAAATAAAATCATTAAAAAAAAAAAAAGAATCACAAACCCAAATTACAAGATTACCTTAAGAAGAAAAGAGAATTAATTGGTCTCACGTAACTTAGATACCTAGAAACTTGCCTGTTTCAGGCATTTCCTATACCAGCCATTTAACAATGCTATTAGTTCTCTTTCCCCCTCCTTTTTTTTAAAGATTTTATTTATTTATTTGACAGAGAGAGAGAGATCACAAGTAGGCAGAAAGGCAGGCAGAGAGAGAGGAGGAAGCAGGCTCCCTACTGAGCAAAGAGTCCTCCTGGCTCAATCCCAGGATCCTGGGATCAGGACCTGAGCCTAAGGCAGAGGCTTTAACCCACTGAGCCACCCAGGTGCCCCTCTCTCCCTTTTTTTTTTTTTTTCCTACTCTGAGTACTTCTGAGTGTGGTGCTCATTGTCCCCTACCGAACACAACTAAACATGTATATGGGGAATATTGGCACATAGGCCACCTTACATTGTTTTCAGAATTTGAGCTCCTAGAAAAGAAAAGAGAAAAAATCTTTACTGGTATATGGTTCCAACATACTGACTCCAACTGGCCTAACTTAATTGTTGATCATTTGCATTGAATAAAAGAACCATGGATCCCTAAATAAAGGCTACTTGGAAGACAAGAGAAATGTTCACATTAAACGAAATGGGCTATGGCTGCAAACTATGATTTAAATTTGTCAATTAGCATAGCCCGAAATAATCTTGAAAAAATCATTAGAGCCATGAGAATTCCATTCAGCATGCAAAATGTTCATTAGCCTCTGATGCATTTATTCAGTAAAACATTTATCCTCTATGGTACGGCTGGCTTTCCTAAATGGGAGATTATGTGTAAGCCCCTAGGAAGAATCTCATTATAGTCTTATTTCACTTTTATTTAAGGTAACAGAACAGAAATATGTATGAGGGCATTCAAAATATTTGAGTTTTTATGCTGCTTCAATCCCTTTCAAAACAATAGGCCTGGACAGTAATGGGATCCCCTCCCCAGTGCACTACACAGTGAAACCAAGGTCGGCAAATTTTTCTGTGCAAGGGCCACCATGACAAATGCTTTCAGCATTGTGGGTCTACAGTGTCTGCCTCAACTACTCAATCTGTTTTGTAGCATGAAAGAAATCACAGACAACTTAGAAACAAGTGAACATCATCGTGGTCCAAAAAACTACTGTGAATGAAAAGATTTTCCAATAAGAATATCAAGAATAGCTTAATATTCTATCTAGTAACACATGTCATCTTTCATAGTGCTATGATTTAAATGCAAAAAGAGATGAAGCATAGAGGTAAATTTGTAGAAATATAAATGTATCTTGTTATGCTGTCGAATAATCATGGCAATCTATTTATAGTAGTTTTTATTTACCTTAAAGTTTTTTTGTTGTTGTTGTTGTTTGTTTTTTGTTGTTTTTTTTTGTTTTGTTTTGTTTTGGTTTTTTTTTTTTGGTCTTCTTTCTTTAAGCTCTGAGTCTTGGAGAGTAGGCATTTTATAAAAACAGTCTCTGATTTGAACAACCTTTCAATTCTGTTTAGTATCAACAGGAATAGTTTTGCTCTCAGCTCCCATTGTCACATGGCATCCCATTACTTCTAGAGACCGTTTTAAGTGACAAGTTTTTTCTCTAGTCCATTTAAAACTTTGTTCATTTCACATAGGCTTTGAGCTTTAGTAAAATAGATGTGGAAGTAAACTATGAATGTAATAAACAAAAATAGAATCCTTCATTACTCGCACTTCTTGATGAGAAAATTTCTATTCTTTCTAATTTTACAATTTATTCTGGGTAGATACCATTGATTTATTTCATTTATTCAAGATTGTAATCTCCTTATTAGATAATATTATATTTTGGCCTATTTCAGACCTTTCTGCAAATTACTGCTTTAAGTTTGTTTCTTTTGTTTCTCTCCCTTCCTTTTTCTCTCTTTCAACTTTTCATTGAACATATATGTGCATATGTATACATATATGTATATTTGCATATGTGTATACACACATACACATATGCATATGTATATAGAGAGAGGAAGGTTTGTTTCAAAGAACTGGTTTGTGTGATCATGAGGGCAATGATATATGAATAGCAGGCTGGAAACTTTTGGGCAAGAGCTGGATTTGCAGTCTGAATGAAGAATTTCTCTTCCCAGAAAGCTCAGTTTTTTGCCCTTGAGGACTTTCAACTGATTGCAGGACACCCATCCACATTACTGAGGATAATGTCTTTTACTTAAAGTCAACTGATTACAAATGTTAATACATGTCTACAAAATACCATCATAGTAAGATCTATATTAGTGTTTAATTAAATAACAGGTATTATAATCCAGTCAAACTGACACATAAAACTAAACATCATAAATATTCTGTCAATTCTTGAATAGACTTGGAAATTCAACCTAAAATTAAAAAACAATTATTGCTTAAGTTGACAAGTCTTACTATCTTCTCATCTATACTATTCTCTACATCTTGTCTTCCATTTATGCCAATTAGAATGTCTTACTCCTTGTTGAGGAGATTATACTCAGGAATCAGTTGAAAATTCAATGTACTAACAGAGTAACTAAAACTACATTGTCTTATGTGACAGGGCATTGTTAAACCACTTCAGAGATATTCCACCATGCTTAACCTTGCTGCCCCCTCACCCCAGACAACCCACATCAATTCAGCTCTTATTCTGGAGTCTCCCTTCCTCAGCTCTACTCACCCTTGACATTGGATCCTGTTAGACACCTACAACAATCAATGCTAGAAAACTGAAGTAATACTTTTAAAATTCTAAAGATTTATTTACTTATCTGAAAGAGACAGAGAGAGAGAAAGCATGAGCTGGGAGAGAATGAGAATCCTCAAGAAGACTCCCCATTGATCATAGAGCCCAGCATGGGGCTCAATTCCAAGCTCCTGAAATCATGACTTGAGCTGATATCAAGAGTTGGCTGCTTAACTGACCGAGCCAACTGGGTGCCCCAATATTTTAAAAATTGTAAAAGAAACATGATTTTTAACTTGAATCCCATATCTCAGCCAAATAATATTAATCAAATATGAGAATTAAATCATTTATAGATCTGTTAAGATGAAGAAATTTTATATTCCACAAACCAATTCAAAGAAAATGACTAGAGGTGGGGTGCAAAAATAAAGACTGTGTAGTATTTGAAAAATTACACAGCTTATCCATTAGTTCAGGGGAAAAAAATTAAGGAAAACAGCAGGCCTGAAAAGTAAATTGGCAAAAGTAGAGCAAAATTCATGAGCAAGGTTCTGTTCACTTTAAAGACTAGAATGAATTCTAAACACCAAATGACGTTTTGGAATGACAAAGTAGAAATATTTTCCAAATTACAAAGCGAAATTGGAAAGGCAACCAGAAGTCCTAAGAATGAAAACAAAACGAAAATCCTGTACAACAATGTCATTGTTTAAATATGAATGGAACTAACATGTAACATAAATTGAGCAAATAGTGGAGTTTAAAAAGCAAGTCTACTTGATCTTGCTCCCAGGAACTTTCTCCTTTGAGTGGCACAGGGCATTAGCACTGATAGCCAGAGAAGAAGATGCAATCCATCAGATCTTACTAATTGGATCTGCAGTAAACAATATTTACATAAACATTTCATATTAAATGTTATTTATCCATACTCAATTTTTAGATAAAAAGTACCAAGCACAGAAAATTTAATTATCTTTAAATAAATACAAACAAATTTTAGTAACCAATTGCAAATAAATGTAGATTTGAAGTAATGTAGGAGGGGATATATGGAGGAGGAGAGGCAGAAAAGATGAGTGAAAGTTTAGATAATCTCTTTTTACTAGGAAGAGAAGAATCAATAGACACTGTTTTATATTCATAAAGCAAGATATTCAGATTTAAGTTTATTGTTTAAAGCTTAAAAGTTACCAGTTAAGGTAATAAAAATAAGGAATTATCAGAAAGGGGGGGCTTATAAGCATGGGAGGTGTAAATCAATTAGGTCTCCATCAATATCATTAATATTAGGTCAACGGTTAATGAGTGAACTTGATTAAGCAAGAAATAATAATCTCAGAGTCTGGAAGATGGTGAGAAAGTAGGAGAATCTTAGGCTTGCACTGTCCCACAAATACAATGAGATAACTATCAAACCATCCTACATACCCCAGAAATCAACCTCAAGACAGGCAGAACAAACTCTACAACTAAAGGTGGAGAAGAGGCCACATAAAAGAAGGTAGGAAATGAAGTGACACAGTTTGGGAGAGAAACAGATCTTGCTCACTGAGGTGGGGAGGGAGCCATGGTAATAGAGAAGGGTGAGAGATAGACAGAGGTAACAGAGAGTGAGAGATAGAGGAGCACATCGGAAAAACTAATCCCTGTAACAACTGGCTTAGAAAGTGAGAAGGGACTAATTTCATGAGTTCTTGCAACCAGAGGGGTTTAAAACCTAGAATTTAAAAGGTAAGTGGGCTTGACTTGGCAGAGCCTGGAAGCATTGGGGCTGTTCTTAGACAGAAAGAAGGGCAAACAGTCCTTGGACATACAATGTGGAAACAGTGATCTGAAGAGCACCTGGGGCACACAGTGAGGAGGTTACTTGCTCATCTTGGAGCATATCCCAAAGAGGCAGCATTCATGGAGAGACCCCCTCCAGGGACAAACTTGCTGGCTGGCACCATCTGCATCTCCCACCCTTCAGCATAAGCACAGTGCTACCTGCAGGAACCAGGACAGTACCAATACTTACTACACAACTTGCTTACACAAGTCGTCCCCTTCCCCCACCCTCGCCCCATTCTCTGGTGGAACCACCCTTCCCAGTCACACATTTTTCAGTTTCAGTGAAGCAATCCCCCACCTAGAAGATTGGCCTAAACCCCCATCCACACTTCTCCTGATCTGGGAGTTTTGCAGCCCCTTGCTTCCAGTGGTGGTGGTGACAGGTCTTGTTTTATAAGCAGACCAGAGCACACTTAGTTTAAACTCACCACATTCAGACCAGGGACCAAACACTGCCCACAGCAAGTGAGTCTCTGTAGAAGACTGGTCTGAAGGATAAAGAGGCCAGAACACAACAGTAGTGTGCATGCAGCACACATTGGAAAGAGTCCCAGAAGCACCAGGCTCTGGAGAACAGGGAAGGGTATACCCCAGGACACTGTAGGACCTCTACTTCATAAGACTGTTACTCTCAAGAATAGGAGACATAGCTGACTTTCCTAACACACAGAAGTAGGCACAGAGACAAAAGGGGAAGACAGAGAAATTTATCCCAAATGAAAGAACAGGATAAGGCTATGGCCAGAGATTTAATTGAAACAGATATAAGTAACATGTCTGATAGAGAATTTAAAGTAATGATCATAAAGATACTCACTGGACTTGAAGACACGAGTGAGACCTTAACACAGAGATAAAGAATACCACAGCAGAGATAAAGGGCTCAATAAACAAAATGAAAAACAAGACTGATGGAATGAATAGAAGGCTGGAAGGAGAGGAACAAATTAATGACCTAGAAGACACAGTAATGGAAAGTAATCAAGCTGAAGAGAGAAAACAGAATTATGCAGAATGAGAATAGACTTAGGGAACTTAGTGACTCCATCAGACATAATAACATTTTCATTATAAGAGTCCCAGAAGAAGACAGAGAAAAGGAGACAGAAAATTTATTTTAAGAAATAAATAGCTAAAATCTGGTAAGGAAACAGATATCCAGATCCAGGAAGTCCACAGAATCACCAAAAAAAAAATCAACAAAAGCAAACCCACACCGAGGTATATTATGATTAAAATGGCAAAATATAAGTGATTAGAAGAAGAAGAAGAAGAAGAAGAAGAAGAAGAAGAGCAGCAGCAAGACAAAAGAAGACAGTTACCTATGAGCAGAACTCACTAAGGCTATCAGTGGATATTCAGCAGAAACTTTCCAAGCCAGAAAGCAGTGGCATGATATACTCAAATTGCTAAATGGGAAAAATCTGCAGTTAAGAATATTCTATCCAGCAAGGCTATCATTCAGAATAGAAGGAGATATAAATAATTTCCCAGACAAATAAAAACTAAATGAGTTCATGACCATTAACCTAGTCCTCCAAGAAATATTAAAGGAGACTCTTCTTTTTTTTTTTTTTATCTATCGATCTATCTATCTATCTAACTATCTTAAGAGAGTGTGTAAGTGGAGGGAGGGACCAGAGGGAGAAAGAATCCCAAGCAGACTCTGCACTGAGTATGGAGCTAGATGTGGGGCTGAATCTCACAACCTTGAGATGATGACCTAAGCTGCAACCAAGAGATGGATACTCACTGACTGCACCACCGAGGGGCCTGTAAAGAAGACTCCTTGAGTAGAAATATCAGTCAGGAAACTCACAAAAGTATCTAACATATAATGCCATATGCTAAAATGTGGGGATAAAAGGAGTAAAGAATGGGTTCAAGCTTTGATGGCTATCAACTTAATATGGACTGCTATATGCAGAAGATGTTATATACAAAGTAAATGGTATCCACAAGTCAAAAATCATTAATAAATATACAAAGAATAAAGAGAAAGGAACCCAAATATATCACTAAAGAAAGCCAAAAAACCGTGAAAGAAAGACAAGGGGGAATCAGAAAAAATCTTCAGAAACAACCACAAAACAGGTAATAAAATGGTAATAAATATACATTTACCAATAATTACTTTAAATGTAAATGTAAATGTACTGAACATGCTAATCAAAAGACACAGGGTGATAGAATGGGTAAAGAAACAAAATTCATCTATATGCCACTTACAAGAAATTCATTTTAAAGCTAAAGCCACCTGCAGATTGAAAAGTGAGTAGCCGGAGAAACACCTATCATGCAAATGGGTGTCAAAAAAAAAAAAAAAAAAAAAGCTGGAGTAGCACTACTTAGACAAATGGACTTTAAGACAAAGACTGTAACTAGAGACAAAGAAGGACACTTAAATAATAATAAAGGGGACAATCCAACAAGACATAAAAATTGTAAATATTTATGCATCCAACATGGGAGGATCAAATACACAAAACAATTAGTAATATACATAAAGGAACTAATCAATAATGATACAGTAATAGTAGGGGACTGAAACACCCCACTTATATCAACTGAGCATTTCAACAGAAAATCAACAAGTAAACAATGGGTTTGAATGACACACTGGACCAGATGGATTCAACAAATATATTCAGAACATTCCATACTGACACAGCAGAATACACATTCTTTTCCAGGGCACATGGAACATTCTCCAGAATAGATCATATATTGGGTCATAAAACAAGCCTCAAAAATTCCAAAGATCAAAGACATAACATGCATCTTTTCTGACCACAAAACCATGAAACTTGTCAACCAGAAGAAAAAAAAATCTAGAAAAAACACAAATACATGGATGTTAAAGAACATGCTTAAGTATATAAAAGTAGGAATAAAAAAATACACGGAAATGAATGAAAATGAAAACACAATGGTCCAAAGTCTTTGGATGTAGCAAAAGTGTTTCTAAGAGGGAAGTTTATAGCAATAGAGGCCTAACTTAAGAAGCAAGAAACAAAGATGCAACCTAACATTTCACCTCAAGAAGCCAGAAAAACAAGAACAAACAAAACCCCAAACTAACAGAAGGAAGGAAATAATAAAGATTAGAGCAGAAATAAATGATATAGAAACTAATAAAGCAATAGAACAGATTAATTAAACCAAGAGTTGGATCTTTGAAAAAAAGATCAATAAAATTGATAAACCTCTAGCTAGACTTACCAAGAAAAAAAGAGACAGGACTCAAATAAATGAAATCACAAATGAGAGAGGAAAAATAATAACAAGAGAATATTATGAAAAACTATGTGCCAACAAATTGTACAAACTAGAAGAAATGGATAAATTCCTAGAAACATCTAAACTACCGAAACTTTGAAAAAGGAAGAAATAGAAATTTTACCAGACCAGTTACCAGTAAAGAAATTGAATCAGTAATCAAAAAACTCCTAGCAAACAAAAGTCCAATACCAGATGGCTGCACAGGTGAATTCTATAGCTTATTTAAAGATTAATACTTATTCTTCTCAAACTATTCCAAAAAATAGAAAAGGAAGGAAAACTTTCAAATTCATTCTGTGAGGCCAGCATTATCCTGATACTGAAACCAGATAAAGACACCACAAAAAAAAAAAAAAAAAAGGGAACTATAGGCCGATATATCTGATGACTATAGAAGCAACAAAAGTCAGCAAAATACTGAATACAAACTGAATCCAATAATACATTAAAAATTTTCACCACAATCAGGTGGAATTTATTCCTGAGTTGCAAGGGAGCTTCAATATTTGCAAATCAATCAACATAACACACCACATTAACAAGAGAAAGGATAAGAACTATAGGATCATCTCAATAGACAGAGAAAAAGCATTTGACAAAGTACAACATCCATTTATGATAAAAATCCTCAAAAAAGTAGGATTAGAGGGAACACATCTCAACATAATAAAGAAGAACCCATAGCTAACAACATCCTTAATGGGGAAAAATGGAGAACCTTTCTCCTAAGGTCAGGAACAAGACACGGGTGTCCACTCACACACTTTTATTCAACATAGTACTAAAAGTACTTGTCACAGTAATCAAACAACAAAAAGAAATAAAAAGCATCCAAATCATCAAGGAAGAAGTAAAACTTTCACTGTTTGCACATGACATACTACATATGGAAAACCCAAAAGACTCCATCAAAAAACTGCTAGAACTGATAAACAAATTCAGTAGAGTTGTAGGATACAAAATCAGTGTACAGCAATCGGTTGCATTTCTATACACCAATAATGAAGCAGCAGGAAGAGAAATTAAGGAATCAATCCCATTTACAATTGCACCAAAAATAATAAGATACTAGGAACAAATCTAACCAAAGAGGTGAAAGACCTATACTCTGAAAACTATAAAACACCAATGAAAGAAACAAATATAACACAAAGAAATGGAAAGACATTCCATGCTCACAGACTGATGAACAAATATTTTAAAAAATCTCTATACTGCCCAAAGCAATCTACACATTTGATGCAGTCCCCACCAAAACACCAACATTTTTCACAAAACTAGAACAAACAATTCTAAAATTTGTATGGATTCATGAAAGATCCCAAATAGCCCAAGTAATTTGAAAGAAAAGCAAAGCTAGACACATCAAAATCCTGAACTTCAAGTGTAGTAATCAAAACTATATGGTATTGACAATAAAAACAGACACATAGATTAATAGAACAGAATAGAAAACCCAGAAGAAAACCCACAATTACATGGTCAACTAATATTCGACAAAGCAGGAAAGAATATCCAATGAGAAAAAGACAGTCTCTTCAACAAATGGTGTAGGGAAAACTGGAGAGCTACATGAAAAGAATGAAACTGGACCACTTTCTTACACCATACACAAAAAATAAATTCAAAATGGATTAAGACCAAAATGTGAGACCTGAACTGTAAAAGTCCTAGAGGAGAACACAGGCAGTACCTTCTCTGACATGGGCTGCAGCAACTTCTTTTTAGATAAGTCTCCCGAGGCAAGGGAAACCAAAGCAAAAATAAACTATTGGGATTTCATCAGAATAAAAAGCTTCTGCACAGCAAAGGAAACAATAAACAAACTAAAAGGCAGCCTATGGAATATGAGAAGATATTTGCAAATTACATATCTGATAAAGGGTTACTCTCCAAAATATAGAAAAGAACTTAGAAAGTTCAATACTCCAAAACCAAATAGTTTAATTAAAAAATAGGCAGAAGACATGAACACACATTTCTTCAAAGAAGACACCCAAATGGCAAATAGACACATGGAAAGATGCTCAACATCACTTATCATCTGGGAAATGAAAAGCAAAACACAATGAGATATTACCTTACACCTGTCAGAATGGCTAAAAATCAAAAACTCAAGAAACAACAGTGTTGGTGAGGATGTCGGGGGAAAGGAAACTTCTTGAAATGTTGGCGGGAATGCAAACTGGTACAGACACTGTGAAAAACACTATGAAATTTCCTCAGAAAGTTAACAATAGAACCACCCTAAGATCCAGCAATCATACTACTAGGCATTTACCCAAAGAATACAAAAACACTAATTCAAAGGTATATATGGACCCCAATGTTTATAGCAGCGTTATTTATAACAGCCGAGATATGGAAGCAGCCCAGGGTCTACCAACTGATGAGTGGCAAAAAAAAGTGCTATCTATATAAGATGGAATATAAGCATAAAAAAATAATGAAATCCTGCCATTTGCATGATATGGGGGAAACTAGACAGTATAATGCTAAGCGAACTAAGAGAAAGACAAGTACCGTATATGATTTCATTTGTGTGGAATTTAAGAAACAAAACAAATGAGCAAAGGGGGAAAAAGAGAGAGATACAAAGAGACAACCATATAACAGACTCTCTTTTTTAAAAGATTTTATCTGTTATTCACAAATCAATCAATGTGATAGAACAAATCAATAAGAGAAGAGAGAAGAACCACATGGTCCTCTCAATTGATGCAGAAAGAGCATTTGACAAAATCCAGCATCCGTTCCTGATTAAAACGCTTCAAAGCATAGGGATAGAGGGAACATTTCTGAACTTCATAAAATCTATCTACGAAAGACCCACAGCAAATATCATCCTCAATGGAGAAAAGCTGACATCCTTCCCTTTGAGATCAGGAACATGACAAGGATGACCACTCTGGCCACTGTTGTTCAACATAGTAGTAGAAGTCCTAGCAACAGGTATCAGACAACAAAAAGAAATAAAAGGTATTCAAATTGGCATTGAAGAAGTCAAACTCTCTCACTTCGCAGATGACATGATACTTTATATGGAAAACCCAAAAGACTCCACCCCCAAACTACTAGAACTCATACAGCAATTCAGTAATATGGCAGGATACAAAAATCAATGTACAGAAATCAGTTGCTTTCTTATATACTAACAATGAAAACACAGAAAAGGAAATTAGAGAATCGATTCCATTTACTATAGCACCAAGAACCATAAGATACCTGGGAATAAACCTAACCAAAGAGGTAAAGGATCTGTACTCAAGGAACTACAGAACAGTCATGAAAGAAACTAAAGAAGACACAAAAACATGGAAGAGCATTCCATGCTCATGGATCAGAAGAATAAACATCGTTAACCTTTTATGCAATCTAGAGCAATCTATACTTTCAATGCCATCCCAATCAAAATTCCACCAGCATTTTTCAAAGAGCTGGAACAAACAATTCTAAAATTTAATGGAACTAGAAGAGACCCTGAGTTGCTAAGGAAATGTTGAAAAAAAAAAAAAGCAAAACTGGGGCATCACGTTGCCTGACTTCAAGCTTTACTACAAAGCTGTGATTACCAAGACAGCATGGTACTGGCACAAAAACAGACACATAGAGCAGTGGAACAGAGTAGAGAGCCCAGATATGGACCCTCAGCTCTATAGTCAAATAATCTTTGACAAAACAGGAAAAAATACACAGTGGAAAAAAGACAGTCTCTTCAATAAATGCTGCTGGGAAAATTGGACAGCTATGTGTAGAAGAATGAAACTCGACAATTCTCTTACACCCTACACGAAGATAAACTCGAAATGGATAAAAGACCTCAACGTGAGGCAGGAATCTATCAAAATCCTAGAGGAGAACATAGGCAGTAACCACTTCAACAACAGCCACAGCAACTTCTTTCAAGATACGTCTCCAAAGATAAAGGAAAAAAAGCGAAAATGAACTTTTTGGGACTTCATCAAGATCAAAAGCTTCTGCACAGCAAAGGAAACTGTCAACAAAACAAAGAGGCAACCCACAGAATGGAAGAAGATGTTTGTAAATGACACTACAGACAAAGGGCTGATATCCAAGATCTATAAACAACTCCTCAAACTCAACACACACAAAACAGAAAATCATGTCAAAAAATAGGCAGAAGACACGAACAGACACTTCTCCAGAGAAGACATACAAATGGCTAACAGACACATGAAAAAATGTTCATCGTCATTAGCCAACAGGGAGAATCGAATCAAAACCACATTGAGATACCACCTTACACCAGTTAGAATGCCTAAAATTAACAAGACAGTAAAAAACATGTGTTGGAGAAGATGTGGAGAAAGGGGAACCCTCTTAGACTGTTGGTTGGAATGCAAGTTGGTGCAGCCACTTTGGAAAACGGTGTGCAGATTCCTCAAAAAATTAAAAATAGTGCTACCCTATGACCCTGCAATTGCACTACTGGGTATTTACCCCAAACATACAGATGTAGTGAAAAGAAGGGCCATCTCTACTCCATTGTTCATAAAAGCAGTGGCCACAGTTGACAAACTGTGGAAAGAGCCAAGATGCCCTTCCACAGATGAATGGATAAAGAAGATATGGTCCATATATACAATGGAGTATTGTGCCTCCATCAGAAAGGATGAACACCCAACTTTTGCATCAACATGAAAGGGACTGGAAGAGATTATGCTGAGTGAAATAAGTTAAGCAGAGAGAGTAAATTATCATATGGTTTCACTTACTTGTGGAGCATAAGGAATAACACAGAGGATGTTGGGAGATGGAGAGGAAAAGTGAATTGGGGGAAATCAGAGGGGGAGACAAACCATGAGAGACTGCGGACTCTGAGAAACAAACTGAGGGTTTTGGTGGGGAAGGGTGTGAAGGGTTGGGTGAGCCTGGTGGTGGGTATTATGGAGGGCATGTATTGCATGGAGCATTAGGTGTGGGGTATAAACAATGAATTTTGGAACACTGAAAAGAAATAAAATAAAACAAAATGAAAAAAAATGCTGATACTCTGGAATCTGTTATTGTTAAGAATAATAAACTGTCCTTTGTCTCTGTGGGAAAAAAAATATTTATTTATTTATTTGAGAGAAAGAGTACTCACACAAGTTGGGGGAGGAGGGGTAAAGGGAGAAGGAGAAGACGACTCTCCACCGAGCAGGGAGCCTGACACAGAGCTGCATCCCAGGACCCTGAGATCAAGATCTGAGTGGAAATCAATAGTCAGATGCTTAACGGACTGAGCCACTCAAGAGCCCCAAGAAACAAATTCTTAACTATAGAAAATAAACTTGTAGTTACCAGAGGGGAATTGGGTGCACTGTCATGATGAGTAGCAAGTGATGTATGGAATTGTTGAATCTCTATATTGTATACCTCAGACTAATATAAGACTCTATGTTAACTAGTTGGCATTAAAATAAAAAACTTAGGGTGCCTGGGTGGCACAGTGGGTTAAGCCTCTGTCTTCTGCTCAGGTCATGATCTCAGGGTCCAGGGACTGAAGCCCACATCAGGCTCTCTGCTCAGCAGGGAGCCTGCTTTCCCCTCTCTTTCTTTCTCTGCCTGCCTCTCTGCCTACTTGTGATCTCTCTCTCTCTCTCAAATAAATAAATAAAATCTTAAATAAAATAAAATAAAATAAAAAACTTAAATAAATAATCTCAGACAATCATTTAGAAATACATGAAGATTTCTTCCAGAAAATATTAAGAGACAAAATTAAAAGCAGTTGTCTCTGAGGAGCAGTAATAAAAGGAACAAAGAAAGAAGAAAAATAAATATATCTCAATAAAGTTAGTAATAAAAATTTTTTAATTAAACAATTTTCCATTGTTAAATGCATGAACTCTTTTGTGATAAAAACAACATAAAAGCATATACACAAAACAATGACAACTATCAGCACCAAAACAACAACAACAAAAAATTACTTTCACAGTTCCAAATTAATTGACATTTCTCTAGTGAAAGATGTTAGGACACCAAGGTCAATGTTAAGAAAACATCATTTAGACTAACAGGATCCTAATACCCCAGTAGTTTATAGCCTTAATGTAAGTACATATAGAAACATTAGAAAATAAAAACGTTTGTAATAAAAGTAGAATATGTTCACAACTAGACTGAGAGAGCACAGCCTTATTTTGTAATTTTGTATTCATTTACCCATTATTAACTTAGAAATCCATTCTTTTTTTTTTTTTTTTTTTTTTTTTTTTTTTTAAGATTTTATTTATTTATTTGACAGACTGAGATCACAAGCAGGCAAAGAGGCAGGCATAGAGAGAGAGAAAGGGAGAAGCAGGCTCCCCGCCGAGCAGAGAGCCCGACATGGGGCTCGATCCCAGGACCCCGGGACCACGACCCGAGCCGAAGGCAGAGGCCTCAACCCACTGAGCCACCCAGGCGCCCCCATTCTTTTTTTTTTAATCTCATCTTTTTTTTTTTTTCTTTTCAGTGTAACAGTATTCATTGTTTTTGCACCACACCCAGTGCTCCCTGCAATAGATGCCCTCCTTAATACCCACCACCTGGCTCCCCCAAACTCCCACCCCCCACCCCTTCAAAACCCTCAGGTTGTTTTTCAGAGTCCATAGTCTCTCATGGTTCATCTCCCCTTCCAATTTCCCTCAACTCCCTTCTCCATTCTTTTTTTAAGATTTTATTTATTTATTTGACAAGGAGAGAGAGATCATAAGTAGACAGAGAGGCAGGCAGAGAGAGAGAGAGAGAGAAGTAGGCTCTCTGCTGTGCAGAGAGCCTGATGTGGGGCTCCAGCCCAGGACCCTGAGATCATGACCTGAGCCAAAGGCAGAGTCTTAACCCACTGAGCCACCCAGATGTCCCAGAAATCTATTATTTAAAAAAAAATTTTTTTTTTAATTTTATTTATTTATTTGACAGAGAGAAAGAGCACAAGTAGGCAGAGTGGTAGACAGAGGGAGAGGGAGAGGGGGAAGCAGGCTCCCCACTCAGCAGAGAGCATGATGCGAGGCTTGATCCCAGGACCCTGGGACTATGACCTAAGCCTAAGGCAGACACTTAACTGACGGAGCCACCCAGGCAATCCAAAAGATTTATTTATTTTAGAGAAAGGAGAGAGTAAAAGAGAGTGAGTATGAGTCGGGGGTGGTGCAGGGGGCAGGGAGGGAAGCCTCAAGCAGACTCTCTGCTAAACAAGGGCTGGATGAGGGGCTCCATCCCAGGACCTTGAGATCATGACCTGAGTGGAAATCAAGAATTGGAAGCTAACCAACTGAGCGACCCAGGCGCCCTCTTAGAAATCTGTTCTTAAAAACTGCGGATTTCTGTGTCTCCTCAATGAGTATTAATTTAAAATTATGATGCAGTGGTCGGTAAACATGGATGGGGCTGTGATTTGTGAAGTGTGCAGAGATTGGCAGATACAGTGAACAGTCTACTTTGAGAGATAGATGGCCCCTTATACTCACTTTCTCAAATTAGGTCCCAGGTAAAAAAGAAAAAAAGGATATAAAAATAACCAACACTATTTCCCAATGATTTTCTTATTAGTTAAGATACTGTTATTCAAATTTATTCTTTATTAGAACTGAATAGTGCTATACTAGTATCTTACCAAAATTATCTCAGAAAGCATACCCCACGTAGCACTTCTTTATTAGTTATATTGTAATATTTGTTATAGCATAAAAATGCTAATTCCATACTTTTAATAACTAGCAGTTCAAAAACACTCTACAATTACAAGTAGTATGATCAAGAATCCCTTTTACCTTCTCTTTTTTCTTAACCTTATGAATCATTAATTTCCCTTAAAAGAGCAAAAAAAATTTTCAATTTAATAAAAGAATTGAAATTGAGTGATACTATTAGTGGTGAAATTCTCTATAGTAATTGTCTTTCATGAGAAATATTGAAGCCTTGGGGCGCCTGGGTGGCTCAGTGGGTTAAGGCCTCTGTCTTTGGCTCAGGTCATGATCCCAGGGTCCTGGGATCAAGCCCCACATCAGGCTCTCTGCTCCGCAGGGAGCCTGCTTCCTCCTCTCTCTCTGCCTGCCTCTCTGCCTACTTGTGATTTCTCTCTGTCAAATAAATAAAATATTAAAAAAAAAAGTTGAGAAATATTGAAGTCTCAACTGAGGAATTGTGTACAATTTAGAAATGAAATTTTTTCAGCAAATGTCCTTAAAGTTGTAGAATATAACAGATTGTATCTATTATCCTTATATCTAAAGGGAATTATCCTTTCAGTACAGCATGTTTAAACTATATGGAAGCTCGCCCACACTATTAAAGATGCTCTCAGAGGAATTCAGAGTGATTTTGTGTGTCAATTTGACTTCATCTGGATCCGAAGTTAATTTTAGCCTAAAGTTAGCACATCTCTTGTGATGGCAATTAAGTTGGATGAAAGTTCTTCATGTTAAAAATTTCAATTCTAATGTTAATAAATGTCATAATTACATTTTCAATATGGAAATACAACCTTACCTGTTTATATTCTTATTTGACAGGTATCACATATAAGACTAAAGTTGGGAAATTTTTTCAAAGAATGAATAGAAAACATTTTGGTAGAGGTGTCTGGGGCAACTGATCTAACTAAATTCTGTAAAGCTGAATAATAAAGCTTATATAATTTTATGTACATTTGTATAAGATATATCAATCTAAATGATTAAACATGGAATAAATTACTACACTTATTTGAATACTCTCAAATTTCTAGTGGATTGCTATAATTTAGGGAAGAGATTGTTGTAAAATATTATAACATGTAAAGATACCTATGCCATTGACATTTCTAAATATGTCATTAAATTAGAAAATGTTCTTAAGACTACTTATTTTGACTTTTAATGATGTTAAGATTGATTTTTTTTTTCTTTTTACAGCTAGCCAGGAGAGAATCTAAATATTTCAAAGTTGAAAACTTTAAAAAAGGTTAAACTGAAAAAAGTCCAAATAAGTTTAAACCACAAAATAAATTCCCACTGTCATATAAGTTATTTCCATGTTGTTTTATCTGGATCAGTATAGTTAGAAAATAAATCCTCTAGAGAATAAAACAGCAAATATTTTACTGAATAGTTTTATCTTATTTCTTTCTAGAAAAATTCTGATTTCTGCATTGCATCAGATTAATACAAAGTTCATCTACCTTGGCTATAAATTAAGACAATAAAGTGAATCCCCTACTCTTTGACCAAGAGTCAGGGATTTCTCTCTTGCTTTTGCCTTTGCCTGGCATGCTCTTCTCTCAGGAAATGTGCAAGACTTCAAAGCTCCTCACTTAGCTTCACACCATTCATCCCATACTCCCATGTGACTTTTCCAGAGTAGCTTTTTCTGACGACTTTATGAAATAGCCTAACCCACCATGCACCTGAACATTGCCTATTATACTACTTCCCTTTTTCTTTTTCCTCCAAAGTAGGTACCATTGCCTAATGTGCTAAACAATTACATGGTTATTTTCTGTTTTTCTACCCCCAAATGTAAAATCCATGGCAGCAGAAATGGTGTTTACTACCCTCTTGCTATCCCTTGGAACAATGTCTATCATCTAGTCATTGCTGTATAAATGCTTTTGAGTTAAATAGAAGAGAGGGAGGGAGGAAAGCATGAAGGAAGGAAGGAGGGGAGGAGGAGAAAGAAAGGGAAAATGGTGGGGGGGAAAAGGAGGATGGGGAAAAAGAAGGAAGGGAAGGGAGAGGAAAGGAAGAAGGAAGAAAGGAAAAATAATGAGCTTGACTTGTTATTTATGAATAAAACCTCTGACAAATATGTATACTTGTGGACATATAAAGAATGCTTTGAATCTCTCAGGGTCTTAATCAGGAATCAGATGGAACACTGAGGTTACATGAAGAGACTGATTACAACAGGATAAGAATTGTGTAGGAAACCTGGGAGGCATAGTGCAACATGCAAGGTCAGTGACAGTGGGGTTCTGTAACAATCCCTAGAATGGAAGGACTTGACCAAACTGTCCAAAGGGAAGCAGACATCTCGGGCCACTGCCACAGGGAGAGACATAAAGGAATGAATAATCGGACCAATTTGATCCGTGCCTCTAGTGTTCTTCTACTACATCCCTTTTGTGGACCCCAACCAGAAGCCAGAGAGCCAGGAAGGTGTTGCCACAGGTTTAAGTTCCTGGTTAATATTTGAGAAGGACAGATCTGCCAGGTTAGACAGATTAATTCACACAGAAGCAATTTTCTTTGCAAATCCCAGCCTTATCTCCAATTTGATGTCAGATATTTTGGAAGTTTTAGGCAAAATGTTAGGTCTCACAATCTCAGATAAGACTTTCTTTTAATCTTTACTAATATTTTTCCCCAAGAATTCATTTTTGTATATGTCCTGTGACTTAAGCCCCTTTTTGATTAACTGAGATTCAAATACTGTTCCTCATGCATAATTCTCTGAATTACTCACTCAAAAAACACTATATTTTTTTCAGCTCTGGGACTTAGGTTCTTCTTTGATTAATCTTCTAGTAACTATTGTTATCTTCTCTCCCAAATCCCTACCTTGTAATTCTGAGCCCAATACTTTGAATTTTAGCAAGGTGATACTCACCACATGCCTAAGTTAGTTTTTGTATGCCACTTTCTTCATGACTCTCTGATACCACATTCTTCCAAATTTCCTGTTATCTTCCCTTTATTTTTCCTTCCTTTATTATTATGTTTTAAAGTATACTGTACCATGATTAATAATTGCAATAACAATAATATCAAGAATGACAAACATATGTAAATAGTAATAATGTACCAGACATTATTTTAAATAATTTCAAGAATTATTTCTTTTAAGAGTCCTACTTGACTTTTGCAGTAGTTACTGCTATTATCAGCTATTTACAAATGGGGAAATCAAAGCAGAGAGCATGCAAGTATCTTACTGATCTCACAGCTAGAAAGAGTGAGAGAATGGGTATCAACTTCATAATCTGCACTAAAGCATCTTAATCATTGCACTGAATCATCACTCTTAGTAAAATGTTTTAATATCTTGGATGGAATTTTCCTCCACTTTTTATGGGTTCACCTTCAAAACACTCTCATCCCTATAATGTTTACCTTATAGGTATTATAAAGTCTAGTCTCAAAGTTTCTGCTTTTGTTTGCCTCTGCCCTCCTTCCCCCACCACTGATGACTTAAATCAACTTCTGGTAAATTAAAAATCTTAGAATTAACTAACAAAATAAACTTAGAAAATACAGATGTGCAATGCTTGCTTTTTATAATTCTTTAACATCTAAGTCAAAATGAAGTGATCAAAAAGTAATTAAAACCTACAACTGTCTCACAGATATTCTCAACTTAAAGATACTCATTTGGGGATATTTTCTAGACTATGTACTAGTAAATAATGTAAGCTTAAGTTAAAATTCATGTAAATTTCATAAATATTTGCCTTTGTAAATAAAGCTTCTTTAAAAATTTTCTTTTAACATCTATCTTTTTACTTCTTGCTCACTACTTTTTTTTGGGGGGGGGAGAGAGAATGAGAGAGCACGATTGTTGTGGGTGGTGAGGGGCAGAGAGAGAGTGAGAGAAAATCTTAAGCGGGCTCTACTCTCAGTGTGGAGCCTGATGTGGGGCTTGATCTCATGATCCTGAGATCATGACCTGAGCCAAAATAAAGAGTTGAACTCCTAACCAACTGAACCACCTCGGTGCCTCAATGCCCACCACTATTCTTATCAAGCATTTCAGCAGTCAAGAGAAACCATGATCTTTTTTACATATGCTTTGCCTCTTAGAATGAATATATGGAAGATTCTTCCCCCATGTTGTCTTATTTTTAATATATCCAGTAAGAATGTGCTCAATATGGGTGCTTATAGTACTTAATTCGGTTTATTTACTAAAATTGTCAGCTGAAAGATTTTTGGTCCCAAATAAATTCAAAACAAAACAAAACAGAACACGAGTCCACCACCTCTTTCTCAATGGTTATTATCATTTTCCCCTTCTAACTCCAGTTGAATTTTTAGTTTTCTCAAAATTAACTTCTCCTCTGGGAAATATTCAGTCTGATATTGATATTCTATATATAATTTCAAAAAAGTCTTTCTCTCTTTCTTCTCCTTCTCTTTCTCTTTGTCAGGCAAAGCACAAAGTTCCACCAATGAGATGGGACTTCATGAGGGGAAAAAGAAATAATGCTGTGTTTGGAACAATCAAATTGGTATGTGTGGTCTGAATGTGAAATTAAATCTACCTTCTTGGTTTGATATCCCAGAGAGGAAAGAAGGAAGGAACGGAGGATTAAAAAAAAAGGAAAAAGTCTCAGATATGCCATCTTTGCACAAAATAGTTTAAATGTAACCCAAGACAGAGGAAAAATGTAAGTGGAAAGACATCTGTAGGTGTCTTTGTCACCTAAGGATGTACAAAAATAAAATGCTACAAATACTCAAATTTTTGCATATGCTGTGGAGTGTTTCTAGTGGTTCGGTGTCAATACCTGTTACATTGCACAAAGTAATACCTAAAAGTAAAGTTGCCAAAGAGAAATCTGTAATAGTAGAATGTGACACCAACTTCCTCTGCTCTAGGTGCCTGGAGCCCTTTATCTGTCTTCTGATTTTACTCCATCACATATTTCTGGAAAATGGTTGGTCCAGGATGAGGTCTCCCCATTCAATTATGTGTAGTGATAAAGAAAGAACTACTTTGGAAATTATATAAAAGCACTGCACCCTTAAAGGGTAAAAAGAAGTGTGATAATGGTTTTCACAGAAATAACCCCAAACCAGTAAGATGACACTGTTAAAAATGTGAAAACTTTCAAGAAAAAAATATTGCTTATGAAATTTGAGAATCTAAATGCAGTATGACCTCAATATTTAAAGGTCTCAGAACAGATCTGCTTCAGGAAGAGATGATACAAAACCAGTACGAGATCAATTTTAAGCTTCTAGAGCTTAAGAAATGAATTCCAAATAAAGAGGAAGGAAGGTAGAAAGGAAGGAGAGAGAGATTGAGAGAGAGAGAGAGGAAGGAAGGAAGGAAGAAAGGAGAAGAAAAGAAGAGAAGAGAAAAGAAAAAAAAGAAAAGAAGAGAAGAGAAAAAAGAAAAATTATCTGGAACTGAGGATTGTACTATACTGTAAAAATAAGTAAAAAAGAAAAGGAAAGAACTTCACTGATAATCCAATCAGAAATATGTTGCAGTGGCAGAGAAAAGTAGAAAAAAAAAGTGAGGTAAAAAAGATAGAGAAGTGAAAATTAGAACACGAGCAATAAATATGAAAGGAGAAATTGATTTTGCATTGGCATTACTGCTATTTTGAAGAAGAGAACAGAACCAATAAAACCTAAACATATACACAGAAGAAGAAAAATTATCACTAAAGGAAATGTGATTTGAATGAAGAAAGACGTGAATATACAGATTGAAAGAAGAGACTGACTCCTGGGAAACATGATTCCAGAAGATTAATATGAGCATAGATTTTTTTTTAATTTGCTAGAAATCATCAATAAAGAATTCTCTGAGCAATCAGACCAGAAAATACACAGAGATGGGGAAACACTTAAAAAGGGAAAGATCAGGCTAGATTGAGATTTCTTCAGGTCAGCAGTCAGTGATAGAACATAGTGGAGCAAAATTTTTAAATCTCAGGAGGAGATAAATCACACAGATTTTTATTTTCAGTTAAAATCCCATCCAACGTGAAAAGTAACAGAAGATATGTCCGAATATGCAAAACTGAATGAATTAGATGTACTCATTAGTTCTTGGAGAAAAATGATCAGGAGAAACAGACAACAAAAAGAAATAGTACAATAAATAATGGCGTCTGTAGTAATCAGCACAGAAAGAAAAAAACAACACAAAATTCTAAGCATACCAATTAGTTTGGAACACAGTGAGAAATTGGATACTGTAATATAACTTTTCTGTAACTGTATGTATGTGTGTGTATATATAGATACACACACATATATATCATTTCTCTTTTTATGCATGAATATACAGATGAAAAAGAATACAATATATACAAATATATATGGTACATATATACATATGTACATATACATGGTACACATATACATATACATATATACATATATGGTACATATATATGTATATACTGTACTCTCTACTTCATCTGTATATTCATGCATAAAAAGAGAAATAATACAAGTGTGAGAGAGAAAAATCTGTGATCATAATTAATGTTGAAACACATAAGCCTCTCAGTAGCAGAAGGAACAGGACAAGGAGATGATTGTTATTATTACCCAATATTATAGAAGTGTCAGCCAATTCTCTGACTCAATTTATAATATTATTAAAAAAGGAAGCATGAAAAACATTATCACAACAGATATAATCTGAAATATGCCCATTTGACTTATAAGAATTGGACATCATAGAGGACATCATAATTTCCATATTTTCTTTTACTGCTGGGAGGCATTTCTTTCTAAGATTGAGCTCATTCAGATTTCCCATGGCTTGGGAGAAGCTGAGTACAGAAAGGAGATCAGCCAGGCAGTTACCTTCTCAGGTGAATAGCTGACACCATGGCATTTGGGTCTTCTCCAGCCTCCTCTAGTTTTGTCAGTGGAGAGTAGTTGCAATTTCATGCATCATTTGCTTTGCTAATATTAATTTATTTTGTTGCTTCTTTTGCATTTTTTTGCATAAAATTTTCAATTACATGGACTATCACGTGATTTGTTTGTTTGTTAACTACTGAAGAAATTGTATACCCATAATGTCACTTATACTTAATGTTCTAATGATGGTAATTGACCTAGATGTGTCTTCCAGGGACAAATTGCTATTTTAAGGCAGAGGTAGATTAGATGCATATATGGATAATCGTATACTTGTGGAACCTAAGATGATAAAATTAAAAAAGGAATTCAATAAAGGGGTAAGTTACATAACTGTTAGGCAAAATTCAATAGTTTTCCTCCATCAGAACATCTTTTAGGGAACATCATGGAAGAAATATTTGTATTAATAACAGTGACAGGAGAATAACATGTCTATAAATGAACAATATTAATGGGAAACATTAAACCTTTGAGAGATGATTGTCATGAATAATGTGATGATCTGCCTGGATGCCCCCTTCAGGGCCAATGCATCAATTTCACTTGCTGCTAAAAATATCAGCAGCTGAATATTCACACCTGAGCCTCTCACTGCGACTTGTCCCTGGCCACAGGGAAATGTTTCCCCAAGGTTACACCTCCTTCCAGGGCTCTGCCCATAGTCACTGACTGTGGAGGAGAGAAAAAAAAGTTTTCCTCAACTCCCTGAGGGTCCCTGGCTGGGTCTGAATGTCACATGAACACAGACCGATTTATAAGAGAAAAGCATACAGATTTCATGGAATTTTTACATTACATGGTAGTTTTCACAAGGGAATGAAAACCTGAAGACGTGATCAGAGCAGGAAGGTTTTGTATCTTTTAGACAAAGAAACAATCAATTTGGGAAGAACTGACAAGACACAGGGGTTGGAGTCAGGGATCCTAAACAGTGAGGAAGTAACTAAGAAGGTATGGTTAGTTTAACAAGGTTTCTTTATATGGATTCTCTGTCCCGAATTCCTTGTCTCTAGAAATAAGAATTTCTTCCTTTCTCTTGGCACAGGGAAGATACTTTTCACATTGATGATTTCTCTCTTGCTTTCAGGGAAGAAGGGCAAGTGTGGAGGGACATCAGAGGGGCCTTCCTGCTTTTGCCATTTTCTCAGACTCCTTCAGCTTAAACTGTTGGGGCCAATTCCACGTTAAAACCTGTTAAACCCCTAGGGCCTGCCTGGGCCTACTTAGCCATAGTGACTCCATGTTGCCTAGGTAGCCATTTTGTTGTTTAATAAAGGCCTCAGCAGTTACTGGTACCAGTTCCAGGTAACTGTTGTTAAAACACACAGGTAGGAGACATCCAATCAGCCAAAGCCACATACGTAGAGGTCTGTGGTTGTGCCCTATAAAACTAACCTGTAAGACCAAGGGGGGGGGGGGTCGCTCTCTTCAGAGGCGGCCCTGGCCGGTCAGTCTGACTTCTAATGCTTGGCATAGAATAAAGCTTTACATAACTTTCACTTTGTCTCAGTCTCGTTCCCCTGGCCAGTAAATCTAACTTCTAATGCTTGGCATAGAATAAGGCTTTGCATAACTTTCACTTTGTCTCTGTCTTGTTCCTTTGATAATGGACCCAACAAAACTATTCTATATACCAACGTGCCTTATTCTGGGATTGCATGTGCTGAACTCCATCAACTGGCTGATATGAAAATATGAAGGCCTTGTCTTCTTGCCTTAGCTTGGGATAATTATAAAGGGCCTTCCCAGCTTCATAGCACATTGCAGAATTAGCTATGGCCTCACAAATACACGTTGAGTCTGATTTCTTTTGGCCTAATGCTGCCTTTCTTTCATGGCTTTCTCGTTGCTCTCTTAGGCATACTTACAACTGGCATTTCCTTGTACTCTTAGGTTGAAGCTGTGGGTGTGAACAGAGGAAGCGGAAGCTTTAATTCCAGGTGTTCTTTCTAGGTGTTCTGCCTGAGCATCATCTGAGTTTACTAGAAGAGGCCTACATTCAGAGCTTGTCACATGCTTGCCTAGGTCAATAAAGGCATTTCTTTTTCCTCTTTTGCCATTGCTCCTTCATAGCGAGACCCACATAACCGGACCCAGGATCCCCAGTGAGATCCTGAATTCCGAACATACGTGAGTGAGTTTATATAGACACGGACAAGTATAACCTTAGGGTCTTCGCATTCATAAACATTTCAGAGTCTCTATTCTTTGAGTGTCCAAATAAGTTCCACATATGTCTGAGAAGGGATACATTTTCTACGGCAGAATGAAGAATTTTGCCGCTGTTGCAGAGACGAGAAAGCAATACATTCTGCTTTGGGAATAGTGAATCGCAGAAAGAAACACATAAATTAGATCTTTGAAGGAATGTAGAAGAATAAACAAAGTTTCACATTGGCTTTTATGCTTAGAAACCTCAATTTACATCTCATAGGCAAAAGGAAAACCACACTTTTATTTCAAATTCCAGAAAACTACAGTTTTTCATAGTATGGGAACAATGCAATTTAATTGTGGCAAAGAGGTTTTAACCTAATTTTTAAGTTTAGGTAAACATAAAATGATTGAAATATATGAAAAATATTATTTATGAACTATCACTGACTTCGTTTTTGTCATATGTAAAAGAAAGTCATATCTAATCTTTCTACATCTTACATTAGTTAGTAGATCCAAATAAGAAATCAGGAAATGGATGCAAAGGCATTAAAAATGTAGTCTTATGAAAAATCAAAATATTATTGTTATTACCTCAAATATTTATTATTGTTATTGACACTATCACCATTCCAAAATATTTATAACCTGCTGCAAAAAACTGAGATGCCAATAACTTAAAAAAAAAAAAAGAAAAAAATTAAAAAACTGCAAGTTCCTTGAGGATAAAGATGGTCTTATTTCTCTTCATGGTCACTATGTATTACACCATGGGTAGAATACAACTACTGTATTCTACAGTATACAGTATACAGTTGACTGGCTATGGTATTAGTCAGGATTCTTCAGAGAAACAGAACCAATAGAATATATACAGATAAACCATCATTATGAGGAATTGATTCATGTGCTGATGGAGGTTGAGAATTCCCACATCTGCTGTCTGCAAACTGGAGTCCCAGGAAATTCAGTCTCAGTCAAAGGGGCCTGCGAACATGGAGCTGACGGAGAGCAACAGTAGATTAAATGAGAGGCCCCCGCTATACCAGTGAGGCGGGAAAATGGGGATGAACTTCTCTTTCCTCTGCCTTTTATTCTATTCAGGCCTTCACTGGTTTGGGGGATGTCTAATCACTTTGGAGAGCACAATCTATAATGTTTAATGTGGGCATCCATGCTTCAATGTTGACATATAGAATTAACCATCAGCTACAATACTAATAAATCAGATAGATAGGGAGAGATGGATGGATATTTATGTAGAGATATATTTTAGAAGTGATATGATGTAAACATAAAAAATAAAGTTTTAATATATAATGCTATATCTAGTGTATAATGATAATTTGCATCATTTTATTTTGAAGATTTTATAAATATTAGCAATTATTAAACATTTTGAGTATTGTTTTTATTTTTTGAATACATTGCTTTTAAAGCTAATTGAAAATACATAATATCTATATTGGCTTCTGTTTGCACTGCTACATTTAATATAGTTGCTCTCAAGAGTATTTTAAATCTTTAATACATTGTACTCTGTCTGACCACAGTGAGCATTATAATTTATAACACATTTTAAAATGTATTTTAATTAGATAAACAGTGAATAATTGAAAGAACCAGATCAGCCTGCAGTATATTCTTTCAGTTCTCTTAATGAAAATGTAGGAACCTAAAAACACTAAGGCTTTATAATCAACATTAAATCATTCATATTGAATTTATATTGTATGTGAGGCATTAAATAAATTTTGCCTCTTGTCTTGTGAAAGCAGATTCTCAGAAGCAATGCATCCCAATGCAGATGAGAGCTAGAAACTTTGGAAATAAGTTTAATACCCTGAAGTCACTGACTCTTTGTATAGTATCCTGGTGTTCCAGTTAATGAAAATGTTAAATGTGTCTCAGGGTAAGATCTGAAGAACTAAGTGATGTCATTTCTTCAAACAAAAATATGTTGGGGGCTCATGTGATGTCTGGCACTGTGCTGGACATGGGACACACCAACAGCGAAAAGTGCAGTTGTACCACACGCATTCATGAAGCTTTTATGCTACTGCAACAATGCAACCATCGCAATATCACAATTCATGCTGAATTGCGATATCAGCATGGGCATAATTTCATTCATAATTGGTTTAGCCTATTAAAACATTCAGTGAAACATTCTTTGGCTACAGGAAAAAAATCAGGTAATATTATTATTTACTAATGAAAATATTCCAAAGAATTAGGCTTTGCATCTGGGAATGATAAATAATTTACCAGGATATGGGTAACAAGTCTTGCTTGTTACCCATAGATTGACAAAACTCCAGATATCACTCACATGATAGCACGAAGCCTGTGTTCAGGGGACCTGATTCATGGATCCCTTTATTCTGTGACTTGATATGTACATCAAGCCTTCAAATTAGTGACAATATTCATATAAGATTTGTGTTTTGGCTATTCAACTGTTATTTTGCCTTCACATCCCCACTTCCATCCCCGTTTTGAAGTATGGAGGTTGGGATTTTGCAAATGATATTTCTCCTTTGGCAGATAACTCCCTACTGGATTTTGCTAATATAGGTCCCTACAGAAAGACTTGAAGGAAGAGGCAAGAGAAAGGGCTTACTCCTTCTGTTGAACTGTTCCTATCAATGTCCTCTTCACAGTGATTCTTCACTCTACCCCAAGCAATTTGCCTAGTTTTCACTACTTTTTCAACTATCCCCAAATCAGCTTCATGGTATCCCTCAGAGACCATCTGGGCAGTGGCCCAAGTCAAAGGTAGGAGTCCCAGTTTCAAATAAGCCCAGGCCCAAGTCTCTGACACACCAGTCATAGATAGGTTATGCCTCATCTCCTAAGGTCTGAGCTCCCTTCTGGGTGCTTTCCTGTAAGGTTTTAGGTTCAATAAACCCAACCTCTGCCCTTTCTTCACAAAACCCTAGAGACATTAGCAACTTCCCACAAATGTAATTTGTTACACTTGTTTTCCCTTTCTGACTTTCTGTCCTTCAATTACTGTTTAATTTCTTCTATTAATTTCCCAGTTAAAATAATTAGTATGAAATGTGTTTTCTTATCTGGATCCCAATTGGTATGGATTAAGTAAAATTAGTTAACAAACTGGCCTGAGATTCTGAAATCAACTGTTGACACAAAACACGATGGCAAAAGTAAATGTTCCAGACCAAGATCAAACAAGAGTTTGAGGTGAAAGACTATTCAGTACATTCAGGACAAATCTTTTAAATAGATGTCTGTCTTGTTGAGTAGTTATCATTCATCCCTTGTTGCAATTGAATTACAAAGAATATTGAATTCTGCTTATGGTAGTCACTGTGCAAGGCACTACATTTACAAATGCGAACAATGCATGATTCTTTACCTCAAAAAGCTAGTCTGAAGAGAGATACAGCTATTTTGTAGCAGAATGCACACATTTATACATGGACATAGTGTTTAAACAACATATGATATTCAGAAATATTACAGAGAAGTTGGTTATTAACTGCCTGGCTGAGGAACAGGGGTCAGCCACAGAAGAGGCGAAGACCCAGGTAGAGTAAATGGTCAGTTTAATCCAGTCTCTTTATTATGATCCTAGTAGTTTCAATGAATCGACAAAGTTTCAAGCAGATGAAAAGGAAAGAGAATTCTGGAAAGGGGAAATTTTAAACAATGTGCCATATATGCAAACTGCAAATCTGTTTGGCATTATTGCAGGAAGTAGTGCCCCAGGAAGGGAAGAGTTGGGTCTAGTTCGGAGGTAGATAGCCTAAGAAATTTAAAATTATTTTAAAAATGATGAGGAATCATTGAAGAATAAAAATTCTTCAGTAAAATACAGGAGTACAGGAGTAAATAGTATAGGAGTAAAATAGCCACAATATTGACTTTATGGAAAAATAAAGATAGGGGCAGAAAAAGAAGTTATAAAATTGGGTCAAGAGTCCAGGTGAAAGATGAAACTGAGCCTAAGGAGGTGTCAACTTAGATGGTGAGCTGAGGGCAGTTTAAAGAGGTTTTCACCAGTCACTCATGGAGATGACTGTCAATGTGGAGTGAAAGAGCAATTCCTAGAAGGCATAGCAGGTCTCTGGTTTGAATAGATGGTGTTGAAAGTCAACACAGGGAATTTAATGAGGAATTCTGTTTTGGAGGAATGATGGAAAGATAATTTTAGTTAGTATTCAATACATTGTGCTTGCAGGTCCTGCATCTCATACGCAGAAGCACTCTAAGCAATCATGAGGCGATAGGCATACGTGGGTATGAAACTTCGGGCTTGGAACACAGACTGGGGAGTTAAATGTCTATTTAACTGATGTTAAACTAAGCAAATAAATGAGGATTCTTGGGGCCCCCGGGTGGCTCAGTGGGATAAAGCCTCTGCCTTCAGCTCAGGTCATGATCGCAGAGTCCTGGGATCTAGCCCTACATCAGGCTCTGCTCAGCAGGGAGCCTGCTTGCCCTCTCTCTGCCTGCCTCTCTGCCTACTTGTGATCTCTCTCTGTCAAATAAATAAATAAATAAAATCTTTTAAAAAATGAATGAAGATTCTTAGGAGCACATACAGAGTCAGGGAAGAGGAGAATCAAAGATAGAAATCTAGAGAATCCCAATATTTGGCAAACTGCCCAGGGCACTAACTCTATGATAGGCACTTAGTTACCTATCTTTGTAAGACTCAGAACTAAAAGAATACCTTGAATAAATTGTGGCATATCTATGTTATATATTTCTAAACAGAAGTGAGACTAGAATTATTTTTAAAATGCCTTAATGTTATATGTACACAATGAAAAATTAAGTTGGTCTAAACAGATTCCCAAACCACATAGATAGTGTCATTTTAATTAAAATACATATATTTCTATAAAAAAAATGACACTAAGATTTGACATCATAATGTGATCGCTACATGTTAGGATTCTTGGTGTCTTTTCTTCTTTGTATATTTAGCTATTTATCAAAATATTTGATACACATATGTATTTTTTTAAACCTCAAAAATGTAAGTATGTTTAAAACTTTGCTTCAAATATTGTTGATGAGATTTAAAAAAAAAAAAAAACCTGTGATCTCAAATGTCATTGTCTGCCAAGGTCTTGATGTCCACAGAGAGTAGATGACATAATAAGAAGTCTTTTCTATAAATGTATATGCAATGTAACCACCCCTGTGACCTCACTTTGATCATCATAGTCTAAACCACCAGCCTACCTGGCTGATTGCTTGCCTTCACAATGTAGTCTCCTTTCATTACTTTCACTACTGTCAATGGCTAGAGCTTCTTCTCCACACAGCAGCCAGAACGTAATTTTAAAATAATAATCCAGATTATGTTACTCCTTAGGACAAAACTTAAAGGCCTTATTTTGCATTATCACTCCACTCGTAATTTGACCCTTAACTCCATCTCTGAACTTGACCCATAGCATCCTACCCCATGTGAGTTGCTTCCAGGAATATTAGTTGTTTTGCTGGTTTGTTGAATATTCCAAGTCTGCTTCTATCCATGTCCCTTTGCACTTAACGTTCTTTTTTTCTCAAATTTACTTAGATCTCAGAAAAACATGAGTCCCTTGCAGATGAACTACCCAACATTTTGTCTTGAATGTTACTTTCCTTTACTCTGTGCCCCTTTACCATGCTTCATTTGCCTAGATGGACTTTACCCACTGAGATAGTATATATGAAGAGATTTATGTGTATTTGCACATGTTCTTTCTCCCCCATCAGAATGGGAACTCTGTCAGAGAGGGACCTTATTTGTCTTATTTATTAGTGAATTATCAATCTTAAAAAAAAGCAGGCTTTTCAGTAAGGATTTGCTGAATGAGTGAATGTGTTTTTATAGAAATGCCTCAAGAAGAGCTAGTCCTTTTTGAGTGTATAAGTACTTGCTTAAAAAAATGCTCAGAAATTCACAATAGATATTTCTGCAAATGCCAAAACAAACAAACAAAAAAAACCCTACCAATATTTAAGTACAAGAAATTTACCTGTAGAGCTTAAAAAATTCACTCATGCAACGATCTGCCTTATCACTGAAGACTTTGATTCATGATATCTAAGTTGGGTAGAAGGGTTTTTTCATTATTATTTTGTTTTTTTTGTTTTTGAAGTTTCATAGTTGAAATACTGGTGATTCGCTTCAAAAACTATTTATAAAATAGTATTTTTTGACATAAAGATCATATTTTCAATTTTTTTAACTTAATAATTAATTTTAGCATTTTGGCTGGATAATTGATGTGTAAAGATATACAATTAATTTTGAATTACAACTCTCAGTGAAATATGAAACTTTATAAAGTATTTAGAATTGTGAACTCTAGTATCATATTGGAGAAATGTTTCTTCAGGTTTAGCATTATGTGTTTTGATTTTCATTTTATATTTATGCAAATTCATGCTATAGCATATTCATAGCATCTAGCAATGAATTTTAATGAATAATTAGAAATATGGATTCACATTCCTTAAAAATGCGTGACTATGTTGAAGTGTTATGAAAAGCAGCAACTGTCCAGACTTAACAGCACATTTTTTTTCAGATTTTAGTTCATTGAACTCTTCTAAAGATATCTTATTAGCATAACAGAGTAATTTTTTAAGGTTATGGTCAAGTTGCTTACACATAAATTTAAACATCATCACATTAAATCCAAACTCTCTTTTATGTGACAAAATATTAACATACACAAAATCTACTTCATAAATAAACATTTTGAGTAGGATAGGAAAATACAAATACTTTTTCTTAATCATTTCATCTGACAGGAAGATCTTAAAATTTATCTGAAGCCTGTATAGAACGGTCCAGATATGGGGAGACTCAAAATAAACTCTGAACTGGTTTGTTTTGCTTTTTCTTTGCCTGTGAATGAATAGGGACACTCACACACTCTCTGAAAAGTAAAGTGAGGTTTCTACTCCCTCAGTGATGAGATAATACACATGAATCCCTATGAAGACACAGATAAGGTAGAATTCTACAACACTGAAGAACTGAACTGATAGACAACCAACACTGAAATTTGATTGACCTGTAAGTAGAAAGAAGATGGAACTGGGTGGGGTAGGAGAGTTCAGTGCTTGGTCTCTATAGCCTTTACCTCATGACAGACTGAAAGGAGAAGCAAACTCATCACCCTCCATTCTTTGCTCTTAGAATTTCCACATCCATGAAAACACTGAAAATTCTTTAAAAAAAAAAAATGACCTGAGGGTTTTGAAGGGTCAGGGGTGGGAGGTTGGGGGAACAGGTGGTGGGTGATGGGGAGGGCACGTTTTGCATGGAGCACTGGGTGTTGTGCAAAAAGAATGAATACTGTTACGCTGAAAAAAATAAATAAATAAAAAGGGGAAAAAAAAAATGATGGGTAAAAATTGGTTAGAAAACAGGTGAGAGGGACACCTGGGTGGCTCAGTGGGTTAAAGCCTCTGACTTCGGCTTGGGTCGTGATCCCAGGGTCCTGGGAACTAGCCCCATGTCAGGCTCTATGCTCAGCGGGGAGCCTGCTTCCCCTCCCCTCTCTCTCTGCCTCTCTGCCTACTTGTGATCTCTGTCTGTCAAATAAATAAATAAATAAATTCTTTAAAAAAAAAAAGAAAGAAAACAGGTGAGAGCATACTTATTATAGTCTCCAAGTCAGGTTAAGTGAAAAAAAAAAAAAAAAAGTCTCGTAGGAATTCAGCCTGGATAGACTCCACGAATTTTAAGAGATAACATGTATTTTTTGTGTTAAGAAAAATATTCAAATTCGAACAAAAGACAAAAGGATGAACTAAATGTCTTTTCAGTATCATCCTGGCACACTGTCTTATAGGACCACCCAGAGTGTATTTAATTATCCTAAGGAAAGCGCTCTGCATTTTTGTTTTTGTTTTTTTTACTATTTATCATTGATAAGAGCACAGACTCTATGCTGTTACATGTTTACTTGTATATTTTTCCCAATAAAAGTGAAAATGAATTATGCTTATTAGAGGAGATAACTCCAAAGTTTCAGCTTTTTACTCAGTGGGATAGTAACCTATTGTCTCTAATTTAGCAAACTTGTCATTGCATGTCTTCTTTGACTATGTAAATCTCCCTCAAACCCCCTTTCAACCAACTTTACTATCCTGCTGATGTCCTTGCTAGATAAATCTTTACTATATTCGCAGTCTATATTTGTAAATTATATTTTGACACTACCATAGCGATGAAGGGAAGATACTACAGTAGAGTGGAAATTCTCTAGGTTTCTGCTGTTGATCACATGAACAGAGAGCTGCATGCTTAATTTTCTTTGTTTCGAGATACACTCCCATCTGGATTTCCCTACCTCCCTCTATAGTCTGGTTTCCAATGCTCTTTTCTCCAAAAACTAGCTTAAAATCGCCCCAAATCTCTTGTTCTATTAATATCTATTCTAGAAAAACTAGAATTCTATATGAACCCAAACTTCTACCCTTTTCATGTCTGTCCAGAGGTAGATGCAGGCTGCCAAACAGAAAAATTGGTAAACTAACACCAGTATATATTCATGGTTACCTAGAGAAATAGAATAGCAATCTTATTATGCTCTATCAGTCTGCTCTCCATATTCTTAGAAATTCTCAGCAGGTGCCCTTGCCTCCTGCTCAAGGAAAGTAGATACAATAGGATATAAATTTTCTCTACTTCTTGATATAAAAAATGTACACATATATAAACCTACCTGAATTTACCTGAAACCACATCCTCCCTTTGATGATCAATAGTAGATAAATGATTAATAACATTAGGTTTCCATTAAACACATAGATTTAGGAATATATAATGAGAAATAGTTATAAATAATAATAAAAGGAGGATACAGAAATGAATGGTAGGAATATATCTTGTAAACAGTTATATAGGAATATTGCATAGGAAGTATTATTTGAAAATACAAATTATTCAGAATGGCTGTCTGTCTCTTGTGGGGTTTTTGATTATTTTAATTTTCTTCTTCACATTTTACATGCTTCAAGTTCCAATTCTCTGGATCCTTCAAAAAGAATTTTGGGCCTACCCAGTTTGTGATTTGTTTTCTTAAAAAAATAACAGAAAGATGTTATCAGGGGCTCCTGGGTGGCTTAGTAGGTTAGGCTTCTGCCTTTGGCTCAGGTCATGATGTCAGGATCCTGGGATCCAGCCCCACATCGGGCTCTCTGCTCAGCGGGGAACCTGCTTCCCTCTCTCTCTCTGTGCCTGCCTCTCTGTCTACTTGTGATCTCTCTCTGTCAAATAAATAAATAGAATAAAGGAAGGAAGGAAGATAGATAGATAGATGTTATCATGTTTCCTCGGGTTCTCTGGAAAATAATTCCCCTCTTTAGAACTGGAGATTTTTCTCAGTTCAAGATGGGTTTTTTTTTTTTTGTTTGTTTGTTTGTTAGACTGCTATGTTTCCTTTTGTTTTCCTTGCTATTTTAGTTTTACTGGAGGGTAAATACCTTTTGTTGACCTTTCTATACAGCAGGGCTAAGCCCAGCAAAGAAGTCCATCCCTACTAAGTCACATATTTCTTTCCCAGGGATATTAAACTCACTGTATGTGAAATGTTTCCCTTTTATCAAGTATCTTAACTTAATGATCTATGGCACACAGATTTATGAATTTACAGAAGAGATAGGTTAAACCATCAACTGAGATGTTTACTTTTATAACCAAGCAAACTTTCTCTCAAAGAATCATTTTTAGGTGATGGCCTCTTAATTTTATATACAATCTGTTGTTGGGGAAAAATATTATACATGTTTACTAATTTTTGAAGCCTTCTTCTATTCTTTCCTAGGCAGTCAGAGAGATTTTTATAAAGCTAGAGAAGCTTGTAGGTAGGGTTTTAAATTATCTACATTTATGAGTGAATAGATTTTCGTAGCAACTAATCTTTGCAGTGTATCTATTTAAACATTAGTTACACAAAGAACATGAACACTTGGCAGGGTTTTTTATTTTAGGGTGTGATGTCTAAACGCTAGCAATAAATATTTTAGTAGTTAATGCTTTAAGAATTAAAACATATATTTCAGTCTGCAATATAACTACTCTAACTTCTTCATCTAAATAATGTCACATAAAAATAAATGAAACTAAATAGGCTAACAATATTTTAAATCCACCGGAATTAATGGAATGGAAAAAAATAAGAGAAGAAAGTGATTTGGAGAGTCAGCAAAAGAAAAATCCCTAGGCTTCTGTAGATTAAAGTGAATTGGGAAGCTACTGTGGCACCTTTCTTTCATTGAATTTAAATGATATATTTCTTCACACGTACTGTATTTAAAGATATATTACAAAATGGAATTTTAAAATGACACTAAATTTTAAAAAAATGAGATTCGGGGCACCTGGGTGGCTCAGTGGGTTAAGCCGCTGCCTTCGGCTCAGGTCACGATCTCGGGGTCCTGGAATCGAGTCCCGCATCGGGCTCTCTGCTCGGCGGGGAGCCTGCTTCCCTCTCTCTCTCTCTCTCTCTGCCTGCCTCTCTGCCTACCTGTGATCTCTCTCGCGCGCTGTCAAATAAATAAATAAATAAATAAAATCTTTTTTTAAAAAATGAGATTCAAGAAATTCTAAGATGCTTGACTTCTACATGGAATTACATATACTTTGAAATTATTTTCTTCTTGTGATTAAAGAGAGACAAAGACTGAACTTCCTTTGTTAATTGATTCAGCCAGCACTTATTAGGCACCTGCTATGTCTAAGTTGTTACATATTCTGAAAGCTGCCTTATGATAATGTGTGAAATATGTAGTACATTGAAGATGCAAAATGTGCTCCTAAACAAAAATGAAAAATACTTTGATGATTAGAAATAAGAAATTTACTAGGATATCTTAAACATTTTAGAAATAAGATGATCTGGTAAAGTTCTCATTTCTAATCATCAAATTCTTTTTCATTTTTGTTTAGAAACATTTTGCATCTTCAATGTATTGTTATACTTTCATGCAAAGAAAAAAAGAGGCAAATAAAAACCAGATTCTTAAATAGAGAGCGAACTGGTGGTTGCCGGAGCAGAGGTGGATGAGAGGACACGTGGAATGGGTGAAGGGGATTAAGAGTACAGTTACGGTGATGAGCACTGAGCAATGTATAGAATTGTTGAAAGATTATGCTGTGCAGCTGAAACTAATGTACCACTGCTGGTAATTATACTTCAATAAAAAAGGAAAAAATGTGGCATTAATATAGATATTATTGCTTAAGTAAAAACTACCTGATGTTAATTTACCAAGTTAGGGTGGACCTTAATCTTCTCTCCTCCTAAAATACGGACTGGACTTAGTGACTCCCTCTAAAGTGAAAAGGGAAAAAATAGTAACTTTAAACAGGGGTAACTTGGAACACCTACGTTAACTAAGTGATCAAAGTTAACAAATCAATCGCAGTGGGTAGACATCGGGTATTCTGACATGATGTGATGACAAGGGTATTTGACTTCTCTGGCATTCTTCCCCAAAGCCATAATCCCAGTCCAATCATGAGAAAAGCACCAAATAAGCCCCCAAATATGGAAAGTTTTACAGCATATTTTTCCTGTAATGTTTGAAACTGTCAAAGTCATGCAAATAAAATACTGAGAAACTTACGGAAGAAACTAAGGAGACAAATACAGTCAAGACACAACATAGTATCTAGTATGGGATCCAGAAACAGAAAAAGAATATTGGTAGAAAAATTGACGAAATCCAAATAAAATGTATTTTATTTTGCTTAATAGTAAATTCAACAGTAATGTGCTAATGATAATTTCTTAGTTTAGCAAATGGACCATGGTTACGTTAACACTAATGGAAACCAAATAAAGTATATATGGAAACACTCTGTACTATCTTTGTAACTTTCCTGTACATGTAAGTTTATTCCAAACTAAATGTGTGTGTGTGTGTGTGTGTGTGTGTGTGTGTGTGTATACTATACCCCCAGAATATGGAGTATCTACAGATAATATTTGGAAACATTCTGACAGTAAGAAGGTAGGCTCTATCTATCATTCAATACCTAGTTTAAAAACTCAGACACATATAAAGTAGTTTAAAAACTGCTAAGCTATATGATCTGTGAGAAATAAATTTATTAGATTACCATGTTTTTGCACAGTTCTTTTTTGTTGTTAGCCTTTATTTTTCCAGTCAAAATACTGTTTTCCAACAGTACTTGGGTCAGTTCCATTTTCATTCCATGCTCTGCAGTAAAGTTATGCTATACATTTGTAATACAGTTAGATTAACTTTTCACATGTTGTATTCCATCACTAGACTTCTTGATATTCTGGTTGATTCTTTTCTATTATTTTTACATTTTCATATATTAAAGTTCATACTTTGTACACTGCATTTTGTGAATTTGGACAGTTACATAGAATGATGTATCCAGCACCCCAGTATCATACAGAACATTCCTGTCACTTTAAATCATCCTTTGTATAGCTCTTTTGTCCTCAAACCACATTCCATGCCTCCAAAACTTACCATTGACTTTCTATTCCTATAGATTGGCCTTTCTGGAATGTTATATGAATGGAACATTACAATCAATAGCCTTTTAAATTCTAGTTTCGTGTACTGGGCAAAATGTATTTAGATTCAAATATGCTTTGGTATTTATTGATTTTTTTATTATTATTATTATTTTATTATTTTTTATTATTAAAGTATAGCTGACATACAATGTTATATTAGTTTCAGGTATACAACATAGTGATTTGACAATTCTGTGCATTACTCAATGCTTACCAAATTAAGTGTAGTCACCATGTGTCCCCATGCAATGTTATTACAATATTATTAATTATATTCCTTATGATATACTTTTCATCTCCTTGATATATTTATTTTATGATGGAAGTTTGTACCCCTTAATCCCTTTCCCCTATTGTGTCCATCCCTCCATCCCCCTTCTTCTGGCAACCACTAGTTTGTTTTCTGTTTAGTTTGTTCTGTTTTTTCTTTTTTCTTTTTTGTTTTTGTTTGCTAATTAGTTTTGTGTTTTTTAGATTCCACATGTTAGTGAAATAATATGGTAGTTGCCTTTCTTGGTCTGACTTATTTCATTTAGCATCATACCCTCTAAGTCCAAGCGTGTTGTTAGAAATGGCAGGATTTCATTATTTTACGTGACAGGACTTCATTATTTTTAGGTTGTGTATATATTCACCACATTGTGTATCTTTATCACCTCTTCTTTATCCATTCATCTATTGATAGACACTTGGGGGACTCCCATATCTTGGCTATTATAAATAATGCTTCAATAAACATAGGGATGCATATATTTTTTTTTCAAATTAGTGTTTCTGTATTCTTTGGGTAAATACCCTGTAATGGAATTACTGGATCATATGGTACTTTTATTTTTAGTTTTTTTGAGGAATCTCCATACTGTTTTCCATAGTGGCTGTACCAATTCACATTTCCTCTAACAGTTCACTTTGGATTTCCTTTCCCCCATACCCTCACCAACACTTGTTATTTCTTGTCTTTTTGATAATAGCCATTTTGACAGGTGTGAGGTGATATTTCACTGGGGTTTTGATTTGCATCTTCCTGATGATGGGTGATCTTGAACACCTTTTCATGTGTTTGTTTGCTACCCACACATCTTTTGGGAAAATGTCTATTCAGATTCCCTGCCCATTTTTAATTGAATTTCATTTTGGTTTTTAGTTATATATTTTTTATATATTTTGGATATTAACCCCTTATTGGATATATCATTTTCAAACATACTCTCTCATTCGTAGTTTGCCTTTTTGTTTTGTTGATGTTTTCCTTCACTGTGCAAGAGCTTGTTAGTTTGCTGTAGCCCTGTTTATTTTTGGTTTTGTTTCTTAATATAGTTTTCTTTCTAATGTTGAAGAGATATTTCACTGTAGAGAAGTATCAGTCTGTTTATCTATTCTTCTGTTAATGGACATTTTAGTTGCTTCCAATTTTTGGCAATTCTGAATAAAGCTGCTACAAGCATTCACAAACACCTGTTTGTGTGAACATGAGTTTTCACTTTATTTGAATAAACATCTCAGGAAGGGATTGATGGGTCTATTATGAACTGTATAAAGTTTTCCAAACTGTCTTTCAAAGTGGCTATTTTCTTTGGCATTCCCACCAGCAATGGATGGGAGTTCTTTTTGCTCTGCATTTATTTGTTGTTATTTAAAAATTATTTTCAACACCAAGATTCTGCCATATTCATCCCTCTAACTCAAGACCGACCTCAGCACAGTGTTAGTTATTTTCTAACAATACTAAGAATATTGCTAATATTAGTGATAATTTGACTAGTTACTATGAAACTATGATATGGGTATTACTGCAGTTTATTAATTACCTTTCACTTATGTACTTTCTGTAAGTTTTATACAAAGTTGGGGAACAGAGAATGTTGACACAACATGGAACTGCTTTAAAAGATTAATCTTCTAGGCACCTGGGTGGCTTGGTCACTTGAGCATGCGACTTAGGCTCAGGTCATAATCTTATGGTCCTGGGATCAAGGCCTATGTCTTGCTCCCCACTCAACAGAGAGGTTCTCCCTCTGCCTTTGCCCCTACTCATGCTCTCTCTTTCCCTCTCTCTCTCTCTCATCAAATAAATAAATAATAAATGATCATTATAATATTATAATTTTATTATTTATTTAATTATTATTAAATAATTTGTGATTAATTAATTAATTAATTTTCCTTTTGAGTTCAACTTCACATTTGTATTTTTCTGCTTGTTTGACCCATAGAACCCAAGTTAACCTCATAAAGAATCATAAATTCAGATTACTGACATTTACACAAAAGTCAGAAAATAGTCTAGATTCAGGAATCTATCATGAAGGCAAGTGACACTTCAATTAGCATAGTCCAAATTCTATTAAACCTAGAGGTCATCCCTTAAAATAATGGGGCTGTCCCATAATTTTATTTTTTTAATAGATGTTTTAGCAATCATCATGTAGATAACAGAATACCTGTAATAAAATAAGTTTGCAAGTGGTCTTATGAAATCTGTGATATATACTGGAAAATACAATGATATCCAAACTAGCAGAAAATTATATTTTGCAAAAATGTATCTGAAAAAATATCTTAAAGGTTAACCTTTATAAAGGTTAAAAAAAATAACGCTATTGTCATACTCCAGTTACCTTCATCTACATGACCTCAGACACGTAGAGAAGGCGTGATGAGTGTTCAGCATCTATAATATATTCATCCCTAGGTGCAGTGGAACATCTGCTCCTTATTTGCGGTTTGATTCTTCTGCTTTAAGTTAGTTAAGCTGCTGAACATGCACTTCCTTGGTACTTCATTAATTTCAACTAGATTTTGTTGAGTTGTAGAAGATTATCATAGTTCAGAAGTTACAAATAACACCAGCGATCAAGTTATACTCTAGACACTCAAACCTCTTTTTTCTAGAGCTTTTGCCACTCATTTCCCCTTCTAGTGGGAATCAATTACCAGGCAGTCTCAAGAACTATTTGGAAAGACTTCTGTGTTCCACTTGAATAAACATTCTTATGATAAATGTAGCAAAAATAAAGCAATCCCATTATACGTATGTAATATATATATTTCACAGCTTTCCACTATATTTCCTTCCCAGACAACTTTCCTAGAATACCCTAGAGTTTACTGAGAAAAGTTATACAGAGAAACATGATATTGTCTAAATCTAGCTAATCCTCTAATTTATTTATTTATTTAAAAATTATAATTCTGGGAGCAAAATGAGTTAGGGGTTAAACTAGACATAACTCCTTTGTGCCCTTTTTAATCTGTACTATCTCCCAAAAAAAGAGAGTCAATAGGCAATTTCATTCTAATTTATTTCTCTGCCTCCAGTTGCACCCTAATATAGTTTCCAATATTTCACATTAATTCAAATGTTTTTTCCAAGATGATAAATTTGAAGGGGGAAAAAAAAAGCTAGGTAGTACCACGTCAGGTCACAATTAAAATAATTTCCAATCAACCATGAATAAGATTACCATGAAGTCATTATAGAATTTCTGACAGTGTCCATAATTAAGCCTATGGGCACATATAAATCTTTTGCTCATATACTGTCTGAATTTAAGAAGCTGATTTAAAATATAAATAGCTTCTAAAATTTCTAATTCCTAAACACTTTATGTCAATAGTATAGACTGATGGCTACAAATCCTGGGCTCAGTAAATTACAATGTAGGGCTAAGCTCTATTTTCCATAAATGTTTCCATGAATGTTTGCATTCAGCAAGTTCAGCAACTGCTAAACTTTAAGTTAGTGCTTTATGTTTTTCCCTTTTGTTCTTCTTAGTGCAAACAGTTTTTACATGAATATAGAGTATGTTGTGTTTTTAATAAACTTTGATGGGGAGTATATAATCAGGAATCAATGTGAACAAAGGATACAACTTTAGTTCCAAATGCAGAAAGTTTAAGGTAAATGTGTACAATTCCCAATTTGAAAGAAATAAATGAAGATTATCCTTACACAAATCTAGAATTATTCATGGATCCCCAATTAGCAAATGGGCTGTACTTCTACGGGATTTGTTTTAAAGTTTCTTTTTGGGAAGAAATTAGTGTTTCCATTAAAATGCAGTAATAATTATACTGGTTGTTTTCCCAGGACGTAGCTTAAACTATGTCATGATAAATTAGTAGGCTTTTGTGGTCAGGAATAACATTCTATCGTTTAATCATTGTAGCCCCATTTGGGTAATCAGGTTTTGAAAATACACAGCTCTCTCGTCTTCTCTCTTCTGCCTAATATTCTGTGTCCCATTGCTTCAACCCCTGACCATTATGTAAAACCAGAATTTTTAATTCTTGTGATACAGAACATTCTTACAGACAATAATTAAAGAATCTACTGGTTGACCTTGATTGGCTATTGGGGACTTCAAAATGAGATGACTTTTAACTTCCTTTTAATGCTGATATTGAAAATTCTAATTTCTAGTTTTAAATAAATTTTGCCTTGAGGGTAACAATAGTCTGCACAATGAAGTAAGGATTGACAAATGCTTTCAAAGAAGAAGGCAATAATTTTGCTGTGAAGTACTGCTGTAATAACTGTTAACAATATCTACCACCATAAAGATATCACCACTGGTATGGATAAATATATATAAAGTTATTCATGTAAATATGTATGTCAATTTGCAGTAATAATATATTATAAATACTTTGACTATTCTATGTCTACAATAAAGTGTTGTCAACTAGCTGAATAGAGTTAATCCAAACAAATTACAGGAAGCTTATCAAATGTTTAATTTTAGTGATAGTATGATTATTTTGAAGAACAAAATACTATTGTTAACAGGAGATAGAGGGTACTAAATATAAAGTGATGGCACAGAATACTAAAATTCAGTATCCTCCTGGGTGCTATTCTCAATTAAAATTTTGATTTGATTTTTAATGTAATAATCTGACTAGATATAAATATACAATTCCCTCTGTAACTCACATTTGCAAGGTATTATTAATGAATACTTAGAAATACATATCTTTTACAGTTTTACCTGAGAAAATAAGATCTGGACATCAACATTTAGATATAATATCAATGAAGGTATTTTAATTATATGCTTACATATGAATTAAGATATACTATACAAGTTTTAAAAATGTTTAATAGGAGTATAGATCAGTCCAAGCACCACTAAGAATAAAACATTTTAATATTGGTTGTTAATCCCTCTTTTCTATTCCTTTTCCTTCTTCACCCCTGGCTTCAGGCATTTACCAGTGCATTCATGTTCTCTCTCTTCCACTAAAAATTATTTTCTAAGGAAAACTTCTTGGAGTATGGAATATCTAAGCAAAAACCATGAAGTGTGAAGTGGAAGATAGCCAGGTACAGATGGTGAGAAGGCATTTAAACCTAAGGAGCGGATTAAGCAAGAAGGCGGAGAAGTAGCAGGCTGAGACTACATCAGGTAGCAGGAGATCAGCTCAATAGCTTATCTAAACATTGCAAACACCTACAAATCCAACTGGAGATCGAAGAGAAGAAGAACAACAATTCTAGAAACAGAAAATCAACCACTTTCTGAAAGGTAGGACTGGCGGAGGAGTGAATCTAAAACGACGGGAAGATAGACCGCGGGGGGAGGGGCCGGCTCCCGGCAAGCGGCGGAGCAACGGAGCACAAAATCAGGACTTTTAAAAGACTGTTCTACTGAGGGACATTGCTCCAGAGGCTAAACCTGGGTGAAGCCCACGCAGGGTCAGCGTGGCCCCAGGTCCCGCAGGGTCACAGAAGGATTGGGGGTGTCGGAGTGTCGCAGAGCTCGCAGGTATTAGAACAGAGAAGCCAGCTACAGAGACAGAGCCGAGGACTGAACTCTCAGCTCGGGGTTACCTTGAACTGGTCGCGGTCTGGGTGAGCTCGGAGCGCAGCTAGAGGCTGGGGATATGGGAGTGATTGGGTGCTGTCCTCTGGGGGCGCACTGAGGAGTGGAGCCCCAGGCTCTCGGCTCCTCCGGGCCGGAGACTAGGAGGCCGCCATTTTCATTCCCGTCCTCCGGAACTCTACGGAAAGCGTTCAGGGAACAGAAGCTCCCAAAAGCGAACCCGAGCCAATTACTTAGTCCGGACCCCGGTAAGGGCAGTGCAATTCCGCCTCAGGCAAAGACACTTGAGAGTCACTACACCAGGCCCCTCCCCCAGAAGACCAACAAAATATCCAGCCAGGACGAAGTTCATCTATCAAGGAAAGCAGGTTCAATTCCTAAGACAGCAGTGCAATTCCAGAGGAGGAGAAAGCAAAGCACGGAACTCATGGCTTTCTCCCCATGATTCTTTAGTCTTGCAGTTAATTCAATTTTTTTTTATTTTTCAACTTTTTTTCTTTTTTCTTCTTCTGCTAAATTTTTTAAAACTTTTACCCTTTTCTTTTTTAACGTTTTTTTGACTAGTTTTTCTAAATATATATATTTTTTCTTTCTTTTTTATATTTTTTCTTTGTTTTATTTTTTAAATTTTTTTCTTTTCTTTTCTGAACCTCTTTTTATCCCCTTTCTCCCCCCCCCACAATTTGGGGTCTCTTCTGATTTGGTTACAGCACATTTTTCTGGGGTCTTTGCCACCCTTTTAGTATTTTATTTGATCCTTCATATCCCCTTATCTGGACAAAATGACAAGGCGGAAAAAATCAACACAAACAAAAGAACAAGAGGCAGTACTGAAGGCTAGGGACCTAATCAACACAGACATTGGTAATATGTCAGATCAAGAGTTCAGAATGACGATTCTGAAGGTTCTAGCCAGGCTCGAAAAAGGCATGGAAGATATTAGAGAAACCCTCTCTGGAGATATAAAAGCCCTTTCTGGAGAAATTAAAGAACTAAAATCTAACTAAGTTGAAATAAAAAAAGGTATTAATGAGGTGCAATCAAAAATGGAGGCTCTCACTGCTAGGATAAATGAAGCAGAAGAAAGAATTAGTGATATAGAAGACCAAATGACAGAGAATAAAGAAGCCAAACAAAAGAGGGACAAACAGCTACTGGACCACGAGGGGAGAATTCGAGAGATAAGTGACACCATAAGACGAAACAACATAAGAATAATTGGGATTCCAGAAGAAGAAGAAACAGAGAGGGGAGCAGAAGGTCTATTGGAGAGAATTATTGGAGAGAATTTCCCTAATATGGCAAAGGGAACAAGCATCAAAATCCAGGAGATGCAGAGAACCCCCCTCAAAGTCAACAAGAATAGGTCCACAACCCGTCATCTAATAGTAAAATTTACAAGTCTTAGTGACAAAGAGAAAATCCTGAAAGCAGCCTGGGAAAAGAAGTCTGTAACATACAATGGTAAAAATATTAGATTGGCAGCAGACTTATCCACAGAGACCTGGCAGGCCAGGAAGAGCTGGCATCATATATTCAGAGCACTAAACGAGAAAAACATGCAGCCAAGAATACTCTATCCAGCTAGGCTATCATTGAAAATAGAAGGAGAGATAAAAAGCTTCCAGGACAAACAAATACTGAAAGAATTTGCAAATACCAAACCAGCTCTACAGGAAATATTGAAAGAGGTCCTCTAAGCAAAGAGAGGGCCTAAAAGAAGTAGCTCAGAAAGGTACAGAGACAATACACAGTAACAGTCAGCTTACAGGATAATAATGGCACTAAATTCATATCTCTCAATAGTTACCCTGAAAGTTAATGGGCTAAATGCCCCAATCAAAAGACACAGGGTATCAGAATGGATAAAAAAATAAAACCCATCAGTATGTTGCCTAAAAGAAACTCATTTTAGACGCGAAGACACCTCCAGATTTAAAGTGAGGGGGTGGAAAACAATTTACCATGCTAATGGGCATCAGAAGAAAGCTGGGGTGGCAATCCTTATACCAAATCAATTAGACTTTAAGCCAAAGACTATAATAAGAGATGAGGAAGGACACTATATCCTACTCAAAGGGTCTGTCCAACAAGAAGATCTAACCATTTTAAATATCTATGCCCCTAACGTGGGAGCAGCCAACTATATAAACCAATTAATAACAAAATCAAAGAAACACATCAATAATAATACAATAATAGTAGGGGACTTTAACACTCCCCTCACTGAAATGGACAGATCATCCAAGCAAAAGATCAACAAGGAAATAAGGGCCTTAAATGACACACTGGACCAGATGGACATCACAGATATATTCAGAACATTTCATCCCAAAGCAACAGAATACCCATTCTTCTCTAGTGCACATGGAACCTTCTCCAGAATAGATCACATCCTGAGTCACAAATCAGGTCTCAACCAGTAACAAAAGATTGGGATCATTCCCTGCATATTTTCAGACCACAATGCTCTGAAGCTAGAACTCAATCACAAGAGGAAAGCTGGAAAGAACCCAAATACATGGAGACTAAGCAGCATCCTTCTAAAGAATGAATGGGTCAACCAGGAAATTAAAGAAGAATTGAAAAAATTCATGGAAACAAATGATAATGAAAACACAACGGTTCAAAATCTGTGGGACACAGCAAAGGCAGTCCTGAGAGGAAAATATATAGCAGTACAAGCCTTTCTCAAGAAACAAGAAAGGTCTCAAGTACACAACCTAACCCTACACTTAAAGGAGCTGGAGAAAGAACAAGAAAGAAACCCTAAACCCACCAGGAGAAGAGAAATCATAAAGATCAGAGCAGAAATCAATGAAATAGAAACCAAAAAAAAAAAAAAATAGAAAAAATCAATGAAACTAGGAGCTGGTTCTTTGAAAGAATCAATAAGGTTGATAAACCCCTGGCCAGACTCATCAAAAAGAAAAGAGAAAGGACCCAAATCAATAAAATCATGAATGAAAGAGGAGAGATCACAACTAACACCAAAGTAATACAGACAATTATAAGAACATACTATGAGCATCTCTACGCCAACAAATTTGACAATCTGGAAGAAATGGATGCATTCCTAGAGACATATAAACTACCACAACTGAACCAGGAAGAAATAGAAAACCTGAACAGGCCCATAACCAGTAAGGAGATTGAAACAGTCATCAAAAATCTCCAAACAAACAAAAGCCCAGGGCCAGATGGCTTCCCAGGGGAATTCTACCAAACATTTAAAGAAGAACTCATTCCTATTCTCCTGAAACTGTTCCAAAAAATAGAAATGGAAGGAAACCTTCCAAACTCATTTTATGAGGCCAACATCACCTTGATCCCAAAACCAGACAAGGATCCCACCAAAAAAGAGAACTACAGACCAATATCCTTGATGAACACAGATGCAAAAATTCTCGCCAAAATACTAGCCAATAGGATTCAACAGTACATTAAAAGGATTATTCACCACAATCAAGTGGGATTTATTCCAGGGCTGCAGGGTTGGTTCAACATCTGCAAATCAATCAATGTGATACAACACATTAATAAAAGAAAGAACAAGAACCATATGATACTCTCCATAGATGCTGAAAAAGCATTTGACAAAGTACAGCATCCCTTCCTGATCAAAACTCTTCAAAGTGTAGGGATAGAGGGCACATACCTCAATATTATCAAAGCCATCTATGAAAAACCCACCGCAAATATCATTCTCAATGGAGAAAAACTGAAAACTTTTCCGCTAAGGTCAGGAACACGGCAGGGATGTCCATTATCACCACTGCTATTCAACATAGTACTAGAAGTCCTAGCCTCAGCAATCAGACAACAAAAAGAAATTAAAGGCATCCAAATTGGCAAAGAAGAATTCAAACTATCACTCTTCGCAGATGATATGATACTATATGTGGAAAACCCAAAAGACTCCACTCCAAAACTGCTAGAACTTGTACAGGAATTCAGTAAAGTGTCAGGATATAAAATCAATGCCCAGAACTCAGTTGCATTTCTGTACACCAACAACAAGACAGAAGAAAGAGAAATTAAGGAGTCAATCCCATTTACAATTGCACCCAAAACTATAAGATACCTAGGAATAAACCTAAGCAAAGAGGCTAAGAATCTATATGCAGAAAACTATAAAGTACTCATGAAAGAATTTGAGGAAGACACAAAGAAATGGAAAAATGTTCCATGCTCCTGGATTGGAAGAATAAATATTGTGAAAATGTCTATGCTACCTAAAGCAATCTACACATTTAATGCAATCCCTATCAAAATACCATCCATTTTTTTCAAAGAAATGGAACAAATAATCCTAAAATTTATATGGAACCAGAAAAGACCTCAAATAACCAAAGGAATATTGAAAAAGAAAGCCAAAGTTGGTAGCATCACAATTCCGGAATTCAAGCTCTATTACAAAGCTGTCATCATCAAGACAGCATGGTACTGGCACAAAAACAGACACATAGATCAATGGAACAGAATAGAGAGCCCAGAAATTGACCCTCAACTCTATGGTCAACTAATCTTTGACAAAGCAGGAAAGAATGTCCAATGGAAAAAAGACAGCCTCTTCAATAAATGGTGCTGGGAAAAGTGGACAGCCACATGCAGAAAAATGAAATTGGACCACTTCCTTACACCACACATGAAAATAGATTCAAAATGGATGAAGGATCTCAATGTGAGAAAGGAATCCATCAAAATCCTTGAGGAGAACGCAGGCAGCAACCTCTTCGACCTCAGCCTCAGCAACATCTGCCTAGGAACAACGGCAAAGGCAAGGGAAGCAAGGGCAAAAATGAACTATTGGGATTTCATCAAGATCAAAAGCTTTTGCACAGCAAAGGAAACAATTAACAAAACCAAAAGACAACTGACAGAATGGGAGAAGATATTTGCAAACGACATATCAGATAAAGGGCTAGTATCCAAAATTTATAAGGAACTTAGCAAACTCAACACCCAAAGAACAAACAATCCAATCAAGAAATGGGCAGAGGACATGAACAGACATTTCTGCAAAGAAGACATCCAGATGGCCAACAGACACATGAAAAAGTGCTACATGTCACTCAGCATCAGGGAAATACAAATCAAAACCACAATGAGATATCACCTCACACCAGTCAGAATGGCTAAAATTAAAAAGTCAGGAAACGACAGATGCTGGCGAGGATGCGGAGAAAGGGGAACCTTCCTACACTGTTGGTGGGAATGCAAGCTGGTGCAACCACTCTGGAAAACAGCATGGAGGTTCCTCAAAATGTTGAAAATAGAACTACCCTATGACCCAGCAATTGCACTACTGGGTATTTACCCTAAAGATACAAACGCAGTGATCCGGAGGGGCACGTGTACCCGAATGTTTATAGCAGCAATGTCTACAATAGCCAAACTATGGAAAGAATCTAGATGTCCATCAACAGATGAATGGATAAAGAAGAGGTGGTATATATACACAATGGAATACTATGCAGCCATCAAAAGAAATGAAATCTTGCCATTTGCGACGACGTGGATGGAACTAGAGGGTATCATGGTTAGTGAAATAAGTCAATTGGAGAAAGACAACTATCATATGATCTCCCTGATATGAGGACATGGAGATGCAACATGGGGGGTTAGGGGGATAGGAGAAGAATAAATGAAACGAGATGGGATTGGGAGGGAGACAAACCATAAATGACTCTTAATCTCACAAAACTAACTGGGGGTTGCTGGGAGGAGGTGGGGTTGGGAGAGGGGGAGGTGGTTATGGACATTGGGGAGGGTATGTGCTATCGTGAGTGCTGTGAAGTGTGTAAACCTGGCGATTCACACACCTGTACCCCTGGGGATAAAAATACATTATATGTTTATAAAAATACAAAATTGGAAGGGGAGGCGAATCATAAGAGAGTATGGACTCTGAAAAACAACCTGAGGGTTTTGAAGGGTCGGGGGTGGGAGGTTGGGGGACCAGGTGGTGGGTAATAGGGAGGGCACATATTGCATGGAGCACTGGGTGTTGTGCAAAAACAATGAATACTGTTATGCTGAAAAAAATAAATTAAAAACAAAACAAAACAACAACAACAACAAGAAAACCTAAGGAGCAGCATGAGCAAAGGCCAGAGGTGAGAGAAAGCATGACCTAATCAGGAAAATGCCAGTAGCCAACCTGTCACAACCTTCAAAAAAGAAATAGGTTTTATCTTCATGAGAGAGTTAATGACTACATAACTTATCGCAAAGAATGCAAATGTAGTTCCATATGCTGAGAGGTGAAATTGTACTAGTACTAATGCTACTGTTCTTAGTGTTATTTCTGGTGGGGGTGGGGGGAACTTAAAGGCAGGGAGTAGTTTTATATGTGTGTCATCTTGTTGTTATTTTTCTGGGAAGGTGATCTAAGTGGTTATATATATATATATGTATATATATATGCATATATATATACATATATATATATATAACCACTTAGATATATATATATCTATATATATATATATAGATATATATCTATATATATCTATATATCTATATATATATCTATATATAGATATATATATCTATATATATATCTATATATAGATATATATATAGATATATATATCTATATATAGATATATATATAGATATATAGATATATATAGATATATATATATATATATCTATATATATATAGATATATATATAGATATATATATATATATATAGATATATATATACATATATATATGTATATATATATCTCCATCCACAAGTCTGCGGTGGACATGTTTGTAAACAGAACCCACATTCCAAGGTAGCCATTAAATAACGAAATTGTTTTCCTGAAACAAATCAAATCCTGACAGGATATTCCTCCTGCCGTTCTACAGGTGCTCTGTGCTACCTCCAGTCAATTTATGCAAAAATTTGGAGATCTAATCAGTCATTCATTAATTTATTGACTAAGTAAACATTTATCTAGTATTTACTAGAGCAATTCTGGGAACTGTTTTCCTGTCAAGCATTAACGTTCATGTAACAAGAAAGTCAAGGGCTTCACCTCATGGGATTTCTATTTTAATGGTTTAAGTTCTGGCATTTATGACTGAGATGTCCCTTCAGGTCTGAAAATTGGGTCGCTTCTTCCATATTGTGTATGGGACCCAAGAATCCTTACCAAAATGGTATATGCCAACTGCTTGGTACATTGTCCTAGAATAGAATTGTGTGTTCCCAGTTCTTAGAAGATGAACCAGTATTTCTGTCTCTCATCTCATGACACCATTCCCCCTTATTAGGGAGTTCATCAGAGATGTTCTTCATCTTTTCTTCAATACCACTGCCTTCTGTAATCAAGTCAGTCAGTTCAGTTTTTAATAAAAGAGGGAAGAGTTTTTAACCCAAATTTGCTTCTTCTCAGCTTACGAACACCACCAAAGTAGGAAATTACAAAACTTCTCTACCCAAGAAAAGGAAACAAAGCAAAAATACATAAGTTGTCATAAAAATGCATATCCTCTGAACTACCCAGCCACAAATGGAAGACAAATATCTACTTCTTACTTTTAGAGTAGTCCTGTACTGTTTAGATTCTATAATCTAAATTTCTTATATAGTGGATCAACACTCAGTCAGGAAAAGGAAGTTAGGCAATTAGGGAGGAACCAGTGTTAAGCTGAGAGTTGAGTTGGGGCAAGTGGTGAATCTGAATGAGGAGAGCCACCTGCAGGGCTTGGCAAGCAGAGGGCTCTGGAAGGTGACCTGAGGGCTTTGAAATATCTGGGACTAGATGCACAACCAACCAGCAGAGATAATAGTGATAGAACAAAGGATTTCACCATCATATAAGCATTTCCTTTGAGTTCCAGTGCTTACTTCTGAGGAAGAAAATCAATGAAAAAATACTAGCTAACATTTTCACAGAATCCCTGTGTGCTAAGCATGGTTCTAACCACTTCACATGCAGTAATTTAAACATTATGGTAATTCTAAGTATTATGTCCAATTTTCAGATGAAGGGGATAAAGTACAGATAAGTTATATAAGTATTCTACAATGTAGTTAGTAAAAGACAATCAAACCCAGTTAGTCAATCAAACCCAGTGGCGTGATTCAAGAGTACGTGCTTTTAACCACTGTGCTGCCTGAGATTCATAGCTTGGTAATGATGAGAAAAACACCCCCTGAAATCTAGGACTCGGTCTGGTATTCTCAGATGGACCAAGGTGTTCTTCTGTCAAACATTATCAATTTCACAAAATAGCAACATCAGATAATATCACTCTGTGACTAGGATGATTTCCAACAAAACATGACCACTTTGTAACCCTGTCTGAACAGACAAAACATGAATAATGTCTGAGCCACAAAAATGACCAGACATACTCCTATCCTGGTAATAGAAATGACTGCTGCTTTTTAAATAATTATAGCCCTGTTTCTATCCAGTTTTCCTTCCTTCTAGAAGAAACTGATTAAGAATCAATTACCCATGCTTCCTGAAGGCATCTGATCTGATGTGTCATAAGCTCCCATGCTACAAGAGTTTTCTTTTCTAACACCTTTACACTGAGACACCCCATGGTGTGTGTTCTTTCACTTGCAACAATCATTAAATACAACTTGTTTAACTACACATATCCTTGGTGGTCTTTGTCTAGAAGGAATTGATAGTGACTTTAAATTGTTATCTGGGCATTCAAAATGAGTGCATCTGATACTAACTAGTGAAGTGGAACAGAGTGGTTACAAAGATACATAAAAAAATAAGAAAAAGAAGAGAAGGGCATACACAAGAGAAAGCAAAGAGGTGATAGAGATAGAGAAATAGGGATTATTTGTATCTAGAGAGAGAGAGAGAGAGAGAGATTCCTTCCTTAGTCTCCCTCAAGAGCTAGAGGCTGGAGAAAAATATTTGGTTGATGGTCATAGACTTACAAAGCATTGCTTCCCCAATCATAATAATGATAATTTTATATTCTATAACTGGACTTAAATGCATTATCCATTCCAGTATTTTCCCCTAATTATAGAGAGAAAGATATTCAAGAAGCAGATAAGGGGCATATGTGAGTGCAGAAGGGGTCTTCTGGAGCCACCCAAATGTCACATAAACATAGTCAACTGCAAACTGATGAAGCAAGTCTTTAAGTAGTAAAATTCAAATACTAAATAATTTCTAAATATATATATATTTTTTTCTGTGTTATAAATTGCATAAGAAAACACTATTTCAGAGGTAGCTTAAATGATATAAGAGCTTAGAACCTCACTCTCAAATTGTAATACATATGCCTATTTCTCAGCAAAATTATGTTGGGAATATCTTATAGTTAGTTCAAGGTTAAAGCATGAAAAAGGGTAATCATTATTAACATATATATAAATTATATTTATATTATTATTGTCACAGTATGTGTCTTATTGTGGTGCTAGAAAGTGGATGCCAAAAAAGTTCAGAGTTGCCCATCCTTTTTCTTCACAAAAGAGTGTTAACACATAGATCTTAACTTGAAAGAAATGACCTTGGGGTTGTCTCTAAGCCTAGCTTTCTCCAGTCATGAGTTCATCAGTTCAGCTCAATGTTACCTTAGATTAAAGTCAAACTAAAACCCTGATAGAATTAAATCTACTGCAATTTGCATTAAGAACAGTCTTTACGGAATTTCTGTTCATCCTCGTTCATATTTATTTATTTATTTTAAGAGGTGAAATGTACAGTGTATTGCCCTGTGTTCTTCCAGTTCAATATGTAGAAGAAAGTAAACTGAACTTATCTGGAAATGCATATGTTGATTACTGATATTATCTACTTCCACACAAAACACTCCAATTATATCTTAGCCTTTGAATGTGAAGTCAGCTAAAATTAGTCCACCTGAATTGGAAAACAAAACTAAACCAACACCAGAGACCAACTCCTTCTTCCTTCTGTAACATTTGAGGGAAACAAATTTTAGGGAAAGCAAATCAGACCCTTCTTTACCTATGTCATGCAGGGATTTAGAGGCAGAATGAGAAATAGAACTTTGTTCTAAATCTTGATTCAGTGCTTCTGTGTGTGTCTGGGCATGTCTGTGTGCATGCATACATGCATCGTGGTTGGATTTTTAAGCAAAGCCATTTGATATCACTGAATTATATATAGTTCCTATGGAATATGATAACTGGCCAATGATACTTATAAATTATACTCATTTAAATGATTAGGAAAGTATATGCAGACCTAGAAATATAGATTTAATTATAAAACCATATGTAAAACGGAAAACATGGAATGTACCAGAAGAGTTTATCTTTTGAGCAATGGTATATTCTGGATAAATAAAAAAGAGGAGTTGACCAAATGTGGATTGTTGATTGGGAAAGGCAAACAGCAAAGATTTGTAACACATTTTCATTGTAACTAAAGTAGATCTTTTGTTTTATAATCATCTTAGTAAAGAAAAGAAATGCATTGTCAACATGTATTTTTTATTATTTTTTTCTTTAAAGATTATTTATTTTGAGTGCATGCAGGAGAGAGAGAGAGAGAGAAAGAATGAGTAGGGTGTTGGAGCAGAGGGAGAGGGAAAAACAGACTCTCTGCTGAGCAGGGAGCCCAATGCAGGGCTCAATCCCAGACCCCAGGACAATGACCTGAACTGAATGCAGATGCTTAACTGACTGAGTCACCTAGGTGCACCCATTGTCAACAACATTTAACTGTTTTTGGCATTCTAATATACTGCAAGGAAATTCAAATGTAACTCAAAAAGATGGATTTTATAGGAAACTATAGAAAAGTCAGTTGCCAATTTCTCTTGTTGCTCTATTCAAGGTAATACATTGTTTTTCTCCACTTTAACAGCTTTTCCCATATATCTCTCATTTTGATTAGTCTTTTTTTTTTTAATTTTTTATTTCTTATTTTTTTATAAACATATAATGTATTTTTATCCCCAGGGGTACAGGTCTGTGAATCGCCAGGTTTACACACTTCACAGCACTCACCATAGCACATACCCTCCCCAATGTCCATAACCCCCCTCTCCCTCTCCCCCAACCCCCCCCCCCGCATTTTTTTTTTAAGTTAAAAATTTTCATTGTTGAGCGCCTGGGCGGCTCTTCTGTACTTCATAAAGTCATTATGAACTTTATAATATTAAAAAAATACATGGTCATTTTTCATATGTATCATGTTGGAAATCAACAAGAATAGCTTCAATTCTGTGGGTCAGTGTCTTTCATCAGTTTTGGAAAATTCTCAGCAGTTGTCTTTCCTGACCCATTCATTCTTTTCTCCCACTCTAGAACTACATTATCTGGAATCACACATGTTTTAGATCTTTTCATTAGTTCTCTTATGTCTCTTATGTTCTTGTTTAGTTTCTTCTATTCTTTTCTGTCTGTATTATTCAGTTCTGATATTTCCTATAAACTTGTTCTTCAGAGTCACTAGTCATGCCTTCTGCTCCTCCAGATCTGGTTTTTATTTTTTTAAGATTTTATTTATTTGTTTGACAGAGATCACAAGTAAGCAGAGAGGCAGGCAAAGAGAGAGGAAGGGAAGCAGGCTCCCTGCTGAGCAGAGAGCCTGATATGGGACTCCATCCCAGAACCCTGGGATCATGACCTGAGCTGAAGGCAGAGGCTTTAACTCACTGAGCCACCCAGGCGCCGTTTTCCAGATCTTTTAAAGCCAACTAATAAATTCTTAATTTTGCATACCAAGTTTTGCAAATCTACAATTTCCATTTGATTTTAAATAATTCAGTTCTCTCATCGAACTCTTCATACTGTCATCTATTTTCACACTACTGAATATTTTTTCTAATATGTTTCCTATTGTTATTCTATAGTCTCTTTCACGTAACTCTGATAACTGAACCATTTGTGATTGTCTTCTTTTTCTCTCTCTTTCTCTGACTTTGACCGTGTCATCTTTTTTGGTATGCCTAACATGTTTATATACTTATTATTCAGTTGAATTATTTTTCTCTGACTGCTTTAAGAGTTTTTCCTATTATCTCTGATTTTTTTCATTGCTTAAAAGTTTTTATTCAAATTCCAGTTAGTTAACATACAGTGAAATATTAGTTTCAGGTGTACAATCTACTGATTGAATACTTCCATACATCACCCAGTGCTCATCACAAGTGCACTCTTTAAAATCCTCATCACCTATTTCCTCCACACCCCCAACTGCCCCTGGTAACCATCAGTTTGTTCTCTATAGTTAAGAATCTGTTTCTTGGGGGCGCCTGGGTGGCTCAGTGGGTTAAAGCCTCTGCCTTTTGCTCAGGTCATGATCCCAGGGTCCTGGGATCGAGCCCCGCATTGGGCTCTCTGCTTGGCAGGGAGCCTGCTTTCTCCTCTCTCTCTCTGCCTGCCTCTCTCCCTACTTGTGATCTCTATCTGTCAAATAAATAAATAAAATCTTAAAAAAAAAAAAAAAGAATCTGTTTCTTGGTTTGCCTCTCTTTCTCTCTCCCTTTTTTTTTTTACCCCTTTGCTTGTTTTTTTTTTTTTTTTTTTCTTAAATTCCACACATGAGTGAAATTATGCCGTTATTTCTGATTTTAAGTGGCTACTGATTCATTTATCTTTCTCCGGTAAGGACCCAACTCTCACCTGCTTTCAGAGAATACAGTGACTACTCAACTTAATAAAATATGAATGGTATTGACTCAAGGAAGGGTTGCAGCCTTGGTTAAGTCTCAGTGTGCTCTGGTAGTTGTATCAACTTCAATGGCTTTGTATGAATCCCCATGGCTTTCAAATGAGAATTATGTTTTGGTGGATGAACAGGTATGGATTTTCATATGCATGTTTGTATGTGTTACAAACAGCAGAAAGGGTTAGAATACAAAAGTAAGAAAACAGAAGAGTGTGAGAATAGTGACTGACTATACGGAAATAAAATATAAAAATTTCAGGTTTTCTACAGGGAGGTAATCGATTTCTTTCCTTTAGTGTTGCCTGACATGATGTGTCTTAGTTTTATTGTAGGCCCAGTGAAGATACATTGAACTACTATTTGGGATATAATCTAAACAATAAATATAATTTTTTAAAATGATTGAGAAACAATTACATTAATCTTTTTATATTAATAATTGGCACTCTTTCCTAAAGTTATAAGAAAATGTTGAAAATCTGTTATCTAAAATTTTTAATACATTTAGATTTGAAGGATAATAATTTTATATAGATGGTTATTAGATTCTTTTGGAATACAAGTGCTCTGAAATCTCAGTCAAACCTCCCTGCCATTAATAATGAAATGGTAATAAATTTTTAAATTTAATTAAAAAGTATAGAGCTTTTAAATTTAAATTTTTATAAGATATATTTATTCTTAAAATTTTATTACCTGATATAAACTAAAATCCTAGAAACTTTATATGTAAGAGACCATTAATTTATATATTTAATTATTTTAAGTTTGGCATAACAGTATTTCTCACTGTTAGCATAAGATGATATCCAACTATTTTTTTTAAACTGAGACGCTTTAGCTTGACCAATCTGTAACACACTGATAATTTTTCCTGTTTCAGTCTCTTTAGGTAAGTCTTTATTAACAAGCTCAATCTTGCTTACTCAAATGTTATCAAGGAAATTTGCATGCTTTATACATTTGTTATCCATTAACCTTGCAATAATTTCATTCCTTCAAAGTTTTGCCATAACCTTAACTTTATTGCTCCTATTTGCTTTTGTTCTCTTTTCATTCCTTTTCTTTTCTTCATTTCTGTAGTTTTCTGGAATTTTTTAGAATGTCAGTCTGTTCTAGGTAGTTCAAATCCTTTCTGAAATGAAAAGTTTCATGAGAGAACAATTCTTAGGAGGAATTTAAGATACAATCACGTTAGTTTAATAGTTTGGGGTCCCACAGTATTTTTACATTTTCTATTTTATTCTATTCAGTTCAACAAAGTGTATGAGTGCTACCTTTATTCTTTTTTTACTTGTATTTTTATATAATCACCAGTGAATGTTAATTTGTGAAGCCAGTGGTGCATATATGTTAAATATTTATGACTCCATTGAATAAAAGTCAGTCCTTATTCACACTTCTTGGGGCTGTGTTTCAAAATATAATTCTATCATAAAATGAGACATCAACTAGGAGAGACCATTTGACAAAATTAGAGCTTACCAAATAGGAACATACATATTCACAAAGAGAATATTATTACTTAACATAATATTTTCTTGATTTTTAAACTTGCTTTGTGGTAATGATTTCTTTCATTATCTCATACATCTAAAAATGTATGCTTGGCATCATCTTTTTCTCATTTTGCTTATTTATTTAAACATTTCAGCTTATGTGTTGCCAACATTTAAAAATCACTTTTATCATTTCTGCATGTATTATTCTTAATGTCTGCCATGTTTCCAGCACGGTTTTTACTATTAGATAGTAATTCCTATAAAATATGTTCAGCATTGATTTCAAAGCTTTAATAAATGGGGGTGCCTGGCTGGCTCAGTCAGTAGAGCATATGACTCTTGATCTCAGGATTGTGAGTTTGAGCCCACATTGTGTGTAGAGATGACTTAAAAAAATAAAATATTTAAAAAGTACTTAAATGAAAATTGCATTTGTAATTATGATAAAACAGTCATTTTCAAATGGATATTTGTCAAAATAGGTAGCATTATTAAATAGGTAGCAATATTAAAATAATATTCTTATTTAAGCAAAAGTTTAAAGGTTACCTATATTTTAAGAAGGAAAGGTGAAAAAAGTAGATAAATTTAGAGAAGGCTAGCGTTAATAATCCCTTTTAAGCATAACTTTCCACATTCAGTTATTTACTTACTTTTTTATTACAGGTTGGATTCTCTAGGTACATTTTCACAAGTTCATATTATTTTCCATTAAAACTCAGCAAAATGTTATAATTTTTTGAAGCCCAGACGGTTTGCTAAACGATCTGTATATTATTAAGTTCTATTCAGGAATGTATCATACTGCATAAAATAAACATAATAAGGTGAGTAATACAGAAATAGTGTTTTTCAATAGTTTTTATGAACACATGAAGTGAAAGTTTCATATTAATTTAATAGCAAAAACTCTTTCTGTAACACAGACATAAAAAAACTAATTAGTGCATGCAGTAAATGTAGGTGAAGCCAATATTCATGAAAGTTGTTTTTTTTTTTAAGTACTCACTGTTAACAATTTCATTTCTCTTATTCCTCTTTTACTGCAACAGCGACTTCTTTCTCTGTGTGATATGCTGAGGACAATATGAAAAAGTACTGATTTGATTATTTTAACTCTTAGACTTTCCTTAAAATGTCTTCATGTATGAATATCTGTCAATGCTTATTAGTAACACCTAGATCAGTTTATCATCATCTGCTCTATATATTTGTTAAGTTTCAGTTTCATGAGAATAATTGGATGTATAGTAACCCTAACTGCATTTGTTTTTTTTTTGTTTTGTTTATTTTTTAAAGATTTTATTTATTTATTTGACAGAGAGAGAGATCACAAGATCTCCACAAGAGAGGAGGCAGCAGGCTCCCTGCGGAGCAGAGAGCCCGATGCGGGGCTCGATCCCAGGACCCTAAGATCATGACCTGAGCTGAAGGCAGCGGCTTAATCCACTGAGCCACCCAGGCGCCCCCTAACTGCATTTGTTTACATCTTATTCCCTTGGATATAGTACCCCAAGTGAGAAGATCTATTTATTTTAGGCTGCATTAAATCATAGTTTTAGAATATTTTTTTCAAATCAAATTTAATAAAAAGATTTTTTTACATCTGGAAAATAACTTGCAAATTTAAATGTTTACTGATGATTCAAGACTGAGTTAGCTATCATTTACTGAATTTTTAGCAGAGTCAAATATTGTGCTCTATATTTTACTATACAGGATATATAATGCCTTCTGTAAGGTCCCTATTATTACTTGTATTTTACATACAATATACTAGGCTTGAGAATGTTATTTTCTTAAGTTATCAAAGTAATGAGTTGCAAAGTCCAAATTTAAACTCAGTCTTCAAAAGGAATGCTGTATTGAGGCCTACGTTTGTGTAGATTTGGGTTAAGCTGAATTTTTTCAACCACAGTGCACACATATATTGCACTTGAACTTAATTAACTATGTAGCTGAATTCTTTTCTTTAAATTCCAGTTGAGAATGTTTAGGTATTTGTTTGGGTCCTGATCACTTAATTATCACTCAGAACAAGAATTATTTTTACCATGTTATTATATTCTGTATGGTTATTTGGAGAACTGTGAATTTCAGTTGTCATGTATATCATACTAACTTTTACATGTGTTTTTACAATATTTGAGACAGCAATAATTCAATTACTACATTATGCCACAATTCACATAATCTGTAAAATTTTTCTCACATATCCTATGTTTCACTAAAATGAATCCTATAACGAGTCCTATGATGATGGTCATTTAATCTAAGCCAGGTGGTCATGAAGTCCAGCAAATAAACAAGACATGGAAAGAGTTAACCAGAATGATGTATGTCTTCCTTCCACATAGAACAGAGTCTATCCCAGCATGGGACTTGCTATTATAACTACATATCTTAGAAAGAGTTTGGCTCACACATATCCCTAATCCAAGAGAGAAAAATAAATAGAAACATATCTGAGTGGGCCAAATCTCCTTGAGTCTCAAAGACTGAATCAAGGGACATGAATCCACTCCAAACTGAGATGAGAAGAAATTTAAGAGATTAGCAAGTAAAGAGACCATCTTCTGGTATCGTCATAAAGAACTGACCATTTTCCTGCTATAATACGTGACAATTACCACTTAGAATGTGTCTAGACTATTTTCTGGGTTTTCCTAGCAGGGGATCCTGACCTCCTGTGAACTCACATTGACAAGTAATAGGTTCCTGATTCTGGTAATACGGAAAACTTTAAAATGAAAAACAAAATCCTAACTAAAATGCACATAAAAATATTTGATGGACATTATTTTTTTTTTTAAAGATTTTATTTATTTGACAGCGAGAGAGAGAGAGATCACAAGTAGGCAGAGAGGCAGGCAGAGAGAAAGAGAGAGGGAAGCAGGCTCCCTGCCAAGTAGAGAGCAGAGAGCCTGATGTGGGACTCGATCCCAGGACCCTGAGATCATGACCTGAGCTGAAGGCAGCGGCTTAACCCACTGAGCCACCCAGGCGCCCCATGGACATTATTTTAAATAAGTGAAATTGGTTTAAAAAAAAAGTGTGACTATCAGGGGTTGACAGCAAAAACGGAAGTGAAATCCATCATAATAAGAAAGTTACCTGAAACAAGATTGGCCCGGACTTCATTTAGACGATCTGAAGTTGTAAGTATGAATAATTAAGGGTGATACCAAATTACTCACAATATGTTAAAATATTGGTTATCAGATTGTATAGACAATTGATAATAAGGTACATGTCTAAAATATAATATCAAAATATTGTAAAGAGTTAAAAATACTAACCAATGAAATTTAGAGTAACCTATGGGGCGCCTGGGTGGCTTAGTGGGTTGGGCCTCTGCCTTCGGCTCAGGTCATGATCTCAAGGTTCTGGGATCAAGCCCCACATTGGGCTCTCTGCTCAGCAGGGAGCCTGCTTCCCCCTCTCTCTTTGTCTGCTGCTCTGCCCACTTGTGATCTCTCTCTCTCTGTCAAGTAAATAAATAAAATCTTTAAAAAAAAGAAATTTAGAGTAACATAGATAAACTTTTACAAACTGAAAAACACACACATAAATTGAATTACATGAAGAATTTAAAGAGAGGCAAAACCTAAAACGAACCAAGTGATCATAAATCAGGAAAATTTGATCAAGCTCAGTAGTAATCAGGAAAATCCAAACCGAAATTGATAAGCAATAACATTTCACAAATATCAGACTTGCAAAATTTAGTCTGGAAGTAAAGGTGGCTGGCAACGAGGTGGAACAGTAGGCATTCTCACACGCTGCTGGTCAGAGTGTAATTTGGTAGAACTACTTTACAGTGCAATTTGGCTCGGAATATCTAATAAACTTGAAAATATGCATATTTTGTAATTCAGCAATTGCCCTTTTAGGTATAATTGCCCGGAGAAACTCTTGTAGATGTACCTAAGGAAACACGTAGAAAATGTTCATTGAAAATTCATCTGTATTAGCAAAACACTTGAAGCAGTCTAAATTTGTAAGATATTACAGTGATGACTGATGAAAAGGCTGACATTACTGAAAGCATAGTGCTATGCATCAATGTCTATAAAACTTAACTTCCAATAACAAATTGATATTAATATATAGACTTATAATATACATACTCATGCACACGAACACACACACATATATACGATTTAAAAATTGGCCAAACTAGATCTACTCTATTTATGAATCAGTAGTTATTGTGTAAAATTAAACACAACATATAAAAATGGTAAATAACAAAATCAGAAGTGTGTTTTACCATGCCTTAGCACAAAAGCTGAGGTTGAGACTGGGAATAAGTACATATGATAGATTACTAATATATAATACAATTGTTTTTTAAAAAAGAAAAATCAAGGGATGGCTGGTGGCTTTGTCATCTGCCTTGTGCTCAGGTCTTGGTCCCAGGGTCCTGGGATCGAACCCCATATTTTCAATATAGTTGAACATTTTCATGCAGTAAATGATAATAACACCATAGGATCCTGTATCCAGGGAGTTAAAGAAGAATCAGAAAATTAGAAAAATACCTAGGAAAATAGAGTCTCTGAAATCTCCTCCTGGGCAGACCCCGAACAAACAAAGGAAAAATACTCATAATATTTAAGTCCAGTGCATTAAAGAAGTTCTTTAGAGCTCTAAATAAATAAATAAATAAAATTCTGTCCGCATCTTGCAAAGAAGATAGAAACTAAAAAGACTTAAATTAGTGAGCTGGAGAAACAATGGTAAAAATATTTGAAGTCACAGAAAACCATGAGGTTTGAATAGGGAAGTGATAAACCCAAAGGCTTAACATACACATGAGAGCAATTCTATCAGAAGACAAGGAAATGGATGAAGGAAAGACAAATATTCACCAAATAATAGAAGTTGCCCTGGGGCTGAAGAAAAGACCTGCGACTGCAGGTTGAAAGTGCTCATCTAATTCCAGAAGGGACTGATGAGAAGGAGACACAAAACTTGACAGATCTTAGAAAAAATCCTGACCTAGAAAAATTTTAAAGTGCAAAAATGTCCTATTGCTGTTGGAGAGTCATGGCAAATTGAACTCTCACATTTTACTGATGGATAGGCAAATTGCTGTGACATTTCTATAAAGCAACCAGCCAACATCTCTTAGAAATAAGATGCACATACCTATTCTTCTACCCAATGGTCTTACATTTGGGAATCTATCACAAATAATTTTAGAAAATGCAAGTAACCAAGGATATAAGTAAGATATATTTATTAGAACACTGTTTCTGTGGGATCCCAGTAAATTCATCAATGAAAAAAGGATTGCAAAAAATTTGGTGCATCTACCTACTGGAACACTATGCAACTTCTAAAAGAATTAGCACAAAATAGTCCAACTGACTTCAAGGTATTTTCATACTATATTATAAAGTTAGAAGAAAGATAAAACCAATTTTGAATCATGTATAATATTCCATTTTTAGAAGGCAATTAATGACCGTAACATTTTGTATTAGTGTATATGCATATGAAAGTTTATGTCTATGCATGTTTAAAGGTATTACACAAATTTATACATATAAAATACCCATATAAGAAAATGATTAAAAAGTGGAAGGAAGTTATACTTAATGCTAATGTAGGTGGTGGGTTGAAAAGCAATTTGAAAACAGAGAAGGTCGAATGTATGACGGAAGGCAAAAACTAAAGTTGCCTTTGTAAAGAAAACATGCATGAAGTGATACTTTGGATATAACTGTGTATATGTGTATAAATTAAGAAATATTATGTAGATTAATATAAATAGTAATATTTATATAACTATGAGTCTAAATGAAGGGCTCTGAAAAAAATAAATTTAGATCTACATAGATTGCCTCCTTAAGGGTAACTCTATTGGGTGAAGAGAGAAGATTATATGTATTAGGTTTTGTTGCAACAAAACAAGAAACAACAAATAATCTGTGAGTATCATGGGTTGCATATGTTTGCATTAGCAAGGATACACATAGGCCATAAACATGCGTTACTTGTAGGGTAAGATTGGTTAGCCTTGCCTTAATTCATCTTGCTATTAGGTTGTCAAGTGTTGATACAGTTTATCTCTTTTTTTATTTGAAAACATTTTATGGGGCGCCTGGGTGGCTCGGTGGATTAGGCCGCTGCCTTCGGCTCAGGTCGTGATCTCAGGGTTCTGGGATCGAGCCCCGCATCGGGCTCTCTGCTCTGCAGGGAGCCTGTTTCCTCCTCTCTCTCTGCTTGCCTCTCTGCCTACTTGTGATCTCGCTCTCTGTCAAATAAATAAATAAAATCTTTAAAAAAAAAAAAGAAAACATTTTATATAAAATAATTAAAATTACTCAACAAATTTCTTGACAAACTTAAACCTAAATGTTATCAAATTCCATTGCAAAAATGAGTTTATGTTTAATAAAAACTATAGATATTACAGTTACAAAATTCTGGAATGCACAACGGCTTAATGATTTTTTGGTTCAACTTTTAAAATCAAAGAAACTGAGATCATATCCCACCTCTGACACATATCTATGGAATCTTGGAAAATTACCTAATGATTTCATGTACCAGTCCACTTGTATATAAAACAGAAATAGCAAGAGGAAGAGTGAGGATAATAATAGATGATTAATAGTACTTCTGAAAATAACACACATGGAATTCTCAAACTGCCTGACACATATTAAATGCCAAATATAGTTAGTTATAATAATTAAGGAAAAAGTCTTCAGTGAGAATAAGACAGAGACAATTAACACTAGCTCAGTGAACACTACCTGTTTGCTATCAAGTTCAGAAGATTCACAAATGTCCACTCAAGGATTCAGAAAGGCTACGTGATTTTGCCCTCCTCACTCAGATAATCTACCTCAAAATTTAGATTTTCCAGGGTGTCCGGGTGGCTCAGTGGGTTAAAGCCTCTGCCTTCAGCTCGTTCATGATCCCAGGGTTCTGGGATGGAGCCCCGCATCAGACTCTCTGCTCAGTGGGGAGCATGCTTCCCCCTCTCTCTTTGCCTGCCCTTCTTCCTACTTGTGATCTCTGTCTGTCAAATAAATAAATAAAATCTTTAAAAAATTAGATTTTCCAATTCTTGGTCCAGTGATCACACACCTGGGACATTTTAAAAGCCCTAATTTACATTACTGATTTATCTCTGAGTATATTATGAAGTATCTTCTGTACATTTAAATAAAGCCATTTGAAAATGAATCTTAATTTTGGAAACTTATGGTATGAACAGTTTTACATACATTACATGTTTATAGTCATTTAATCTTTTATTCGTGGTAGATATCAACTTCTATATTTCAATTGTTGAATATTTATATTGATTTTTATATTTGCAATCTTCACAGAGGTGGATTACCTTCAAACATTGGTTGTAACAATATCTTGCCAGTGCTGTTCAGTAAAGGAGTGGGGAAAGTAAATATATATTTGACTTTGCTTATGGTTTCCACTTATTTAGATTCAAACAAACACAAGCTCATTTAATGTTTCATCTTATGGAAATCCACTCTAGTTCTATCGAAGAGGTGGGTGTCATGCCCCATGGTCCCAGCTAGCACTTCTGTGGTTGCTCTTTCTCTTTTGTGGCTTAATGATCAGAACACTTAACCCTCTGAGCTAGTATGTTAGAATCTAATTACAAACTGACTTGTGAGTTTTTATAATTGTATACGAAGTATTTTGTAATCTCAATTACATACTAAAGTCATTAAAACAGGAATAGTTCCTTTCATTTCTTCTATAACTCCCCAGTTTGGAACACATAATATGATCACAGAATTTTTATTTTATCTCTTGAAGGTAGGAAAAATCATCTTTTAGATGCAAGCATCCTAATTAATTCAAAACTGGTGCAGGTGTTACAACTATGTCTAGGAGATGTTTTCCTTTTTGTTTGTCTTTTATTGTATTTAGGCAAAAGACTACAAAATATTCAGAAAATACTTTGAAATTTTTTTTAATAAAGTGGGGTTAATATAAAGATATTGGAAGAACTAGAAGTTCACAGCATGCCCTAATTTCAGAATACTCGGGGAAAAAAAAGGCTTATTCTTAGAATTACAATTAAATACCTACGGACTTCAGGGAAATGTTACAATTTTCTATTTAGTTCACAGTAACTAGAAATAAGAATTTTATCTAAGTCTAAGGAAAAATGCTGCACTTTGACTTCTCTCCACCCTTTCCTTATGCCAGAAAGCCTAGCTAAATTAGAGAACAAGTTCAAAGTGAAGAGCTAGCCATTTGAAACTACCTTGATCATGAGTGTCTTCTGTGGCATTGTGATAGCATAGTTTACAGATCTTGTGTGCACAACAGCTCTGAACTTACTTACAGATCAATTTTTAAAAATATTCTGAACATACATGGGGATCAGAGAACTCGATTGTAGAGTCCCACTGATGTCCACTTTATGGTCTGTTATTTGTCTCTTTTACAAAATAGGGACCATTGCCTCATTCAGTCTTTGTTCTGAAAGTAAATAAGCATAATACAGGAATAGAAAGTGACATTTTTATACTGTTTGCCATTTTTCAAATACTTTATATTTGTTAAGGGGAATATCCATTTCTTTAAGATTTATGTTTTTATTTTAGAGAGTGTAAGCTTGAGCAAGGGGAGGGGCAGAGGGAGAGAGAGAGGATCCTGTAGCCGACTTCCTGCTGAGTGTGGAGCTGGACCTGGGGCTCTATCCCAGGACCCTGAAATCATGACCTGAGCCAAAATCAAGAGTTGGCTGCTTAGCCAACTGAGCCACCCAGACACCCTGAAATATCCATGTTTCTAGCCCTCTACTTGTATACTATATTGTACTTGTATACTATATCTCATCATTTAGACTATGTCTCAAATAATAGTCCCTTCTGTCTCTACATCAGCCTTTCTCTCCCTACTATATCATCAGATGAGAATATGAACAAGTTATTTCTCTGTTCAAAGTATTGTTCATTGAGCCCATTATCCCTTATATCTATTGACATAGTTCTCTGCTACCCTTTACAATAAAATGCCTTAACAGATTTATCTTACATATATATGCATATATACATATACATATAAACACACACATATATAGTTAATTTAGATTATATATATATAACTATACTTTTTGCTCACAGAAAAATCTCTCTTGCCAAGATCTCTCTTGTCAATAATCTTTATTTTAGCTTTAAAAATAATGAATAATTTCCTTTTCTTAACTAATCTCTCATCCATACTTCGTGTATTTGTCCACATCCTTATCCTTGATGCACGTGTTTCATGCGTCTTCTGGGACACCACCCTCTACTGGTTTGCCTCTGATCCACCTATTTCTTCTTCTCAGTGACTTTTGCTCCTTCCTCTTCACTGTTTGGATCAATAAATGTTAGAAAATCCCAAGACTTCTCTTTCTACACTCATTCTTTCACCATTTAGTGATTTCTCCCAGCCTCGTGGCTTTAAATAGCACATTGAAGCTCTCAATATGATTCCCAGACCATCTGTCTTTCTTAAAATCTGGGCTGGCTTTATATGAATTTGACAGATCTACAAAAAGATGGAATTGAGGATAAGATAGTGAAAGAGTGACCTAGATCTGTAGCATCTGCCCTTGGCTTATCTCTGCCAGCTCCATCTCACCACTCTCCTCCTGGTCTACCACATTCCAGAGTATTTAAGAATACAGTTCAGGGGGTGCCTTGTGACTCAGTCAGTTGGATGGACAACTCTTGATTTTGGTCATGATTTCAGGGTCCTGGGATTGAGCCCTGCATTGGACTCCGTGTTCAGCAGGGGGTTTGTTTGAGGAATTTTCTCTCTTCCTCTCCTTCTACTCCTCTCCATGCTCTCTCTCTCTCTCCCTCTCTCTTTAAAATAAATAAATAAATAAATATTAAAAAAAAATACAGTTCAGGACCTTTGCAAAGGCTATTCTTTCCCATGGCATGCTCTTTCCTCTCCTCCCCCACCCCAACCCATATCTGGATCTTTCAGCTCAGTTTCACAAGCCCTTCCTTATTTTATATATATAAATAAAATATAAATAAATAAATATATTTTTATATATAGTAATAGTTATATATTTATGTGTATTTTTCTAGTCACCTAAATGAATTCTCTTATTCTCTTATTATTCTCTGTCCTTACTATGTCATTCTCATCTGTTGTGTCACAATTAGTATTTAGATATTTATTTGGATATTTATTTCCTGATTTTTGTTTTTCTACTTCAATAGGCTCTAAGCTCCATGAGGGCAGAACCCATGACTGCTTTATTTATCAAGTATCTCCAGTTTTTGGAATATACTAAACAGTCAAAAAGATCTGTTTAGTGTCTGACTAAACATGATCATAGAGGGACAGATAAAAGAGTTCACTTAAAAGCAAAACAGAGGCTAATGAGGAAACAGAAAAACTGCGAGAAGGTAGTATTATGGAAACCAAAAGAAAGGAAAGAGTTTAAAGAGGGATTAAGTTGTCAAAAATCACACATGTTGCTTACAAGGTAAGACAAAATCAAAAATTGTCCCAAGACAGATGGCAATGAGTTCAAAGTACCACCTTCAAGACAGCACTTTCAGTTTTCATATTCTAGAGTTTTGAGAAGTTAATGAAAGATAATAAAGTACAGAAAACAATTGAATTTAGGCAACATTTCAAGATCTTTTCACATGAAGATGAGCAAATTAGAGAAGATAGAGCAGTAGCTGGAAAGGATGTGGTGATCACAAGAGATTTTGTTTCATTTAAACAGGTTTAATGTGATACATACTGACACTACTATTATTATGAGCTTGATTTGCTTCCAGCAAGGTAGAATAGTGGCCAGTCAGTAGAGGAGAGCTTAAAGAAAGTACTTTCATAATAACTAATATTTAATTATATTATACAGGCGTATTTCAATCAATAGCAAGATTATAAAATAACCTAGGTAGAATACCATATTTCACATACATAAATTTCCCCAGAAAAGTTGCATACAGAACTTTCATTTAAGACTTTAGCTTATAACAGGGCTTTAGAAAATATGTTTCCAGTTATGTTAATTATTAATACTACTTGGTTTTAATACAAATTAGGAAATTATGAAGTATGATTTCTGCTTATCTTTAAACAATGCCCAATAGAAGTGTTCTGATTTCTTGTCCTAGAACATGTGACATTAGAAGTAGGGTTTGCCAAATCTCAAAACCAGAATCACAAAACAAGATATAGGTAGAGGCTTAGGGCTGAGAAAAAGTAGCTTAATAAATGGTACACTTGCAAGTTTTATTTATTTTTTTCTTATCCTGTTGCACCAGTTACATTTTCTAGTAAAATGTTAAATGGAAGAGATCATAGCCAACATCACTTTCTGAGCTGAGGAATATACTTTTCAGTATTTCACAATGTATGATGTTTGCTCTTGACATTAAGTAGACATCCTTTATCAGTTTGTTTCTTGTTTGCAAAATTATTTTTTATAAACCATATATTTGTGCTATATTTTATTAGCTTATTTCTTGTATTTAAAGAAAAGACTGCATATTTTACTTTTCTCCAAATTTTGTTGAAGCAATGAACTACATTGATTTTCAAATGTTAATCCAAACCTATATTCCAGGAATGAAAACAGATTTGTTTTGAGGTATCATACTTCTATATTGTGGGATTTGATCTGTTGATATTTTATTTAGTATATTTGCATCTATGTTCATGAGAATGACTAGTCAGAAATTTTCCTTTTTTTAAATAATATCTTGTCAGGTTTTGATAGCACAGTTACTTTATGTTCCTAAAGTAATTTGGGAAATATCTTTATTCTTTGGAACAATGTGTGCAGGGAAGGTGATATCTCTTTCTTAAATTATTAGAATAATTCAATATTCAAGATATCTGGGTGTTATCTTGAATGAATTTCATTTGTTGAAGTTTTTAATCATAGGTTCAATTTTCAATAAGTAAAGATCAGTTTTAAAAGATTTTGTGTATTTGGGAATTTGTGTATTTTAAGGAATTTATAAATTTTATGAAGTTATTAGGTTTATTAGTAAAAAGTTTTATTCTATTCAACTATTTTCTCTTCAGTGGCTAAAGTTTTTAGTGGTGTTTACTGTTCACTCCTAATGTTGGTTATTTTTACCTCTTTTTTTTTCTTAACCATCTTTTTGAACTTATCAATATTATTAGTTCCTTTCTAAGAGCCAATTTTAGTTTTCTAGAATCTATTTTGTGTTTTCAATACATTATTTAATTTAGGCTCTTACTATCATCATTATTGATTTTATTTTTCTTTCCTTGGGTTTAACTCTTTTTTTTTAAAGATTTTATGTATTTATTTGACAGAGAGAGACAGAGAGAGAGAAAGAGAGAGAGAAAGGGCACAAGCAGGGGGAGCAACAGAGAAAGTGCGAGAAGCAGGCTCCCCATTGAGCAGAGAGCTAGATGGAGGGACTCCACCTTTGGTCGCTGGATCATGACCTGAGCTGAGGGCAGATGCCCAACTAACTGAGCCACCCAGAAGCCCTGAGTTTAACTCTTTACTTACGTGTTAAATTGAGACATGTACTTAGGTCATTGCTTTTTCAAGCTTGCTGACTGCTAAGTTTTTAAGGCTATACATTTTTCTCCAAGCTCTGCTTTGTCAGCATCCCATGGATTTTGATATGCCATATTTTGACAATCACTTAATCCAAAAGTATTTTCTAATTTCCATTGTGGTTACTTATTATATCTGGTAACATTTTAAGGGGAATGATTAATTTCAACATTTCTAGTAAGCTTTATTATCCATTTTTATCTTGATTCCACATAACTAGAGAATACTCTGGGGCTGATTTGAATATAAGCTTTTAGTCCTTGTGAGAGTCATTCTTTTTGCCCTTACTACTTTCGGGAGTGCTTCCCAGTGCCATCTAGCCTCATAAGACTATGGAATGCTCTGTTCAGCTTCTTCACGGCTTTCAAGTTGACAAATGACTCCATGGAAAAGCAGTGTTAAATGTCAATCTCATTTTCTGAGTTTCTTTTCTCTGTGAAATTTTGGAACAAAAGTTCTCACTGCCTTCTAACAAATTGTTGTTGTTGTTAATGTCATCCAGAAATAAGGCTGATTTAAAGCACTGTCAACATTTTAGAATCAATAAAATCTTAATTTTAAACACTGCGCTCCATTTCATGTGTTTCGTTTTGTTACATTTGAATGAAAGTTGGAATTGTTTATGCCCAATAAACATGGGATTGTTTCTAAAATTCAGTGCTTTAGTATCCAAAATTTATAGTCTGCTTATATAAGTTCTTAAATAAGTATCACTTATTTTAATGAGATTACAGGAGCAAAATATTTCATTAATTCATCAAGACAACTTTTTTTTTCAAGATTTTATTTATTTATTTGACACAGAGAGAGAGAGATCACAAGTAGGCAGAGAGGCAGGCAGAGAGAGAGGGGGGCAGGCTCCCTGCTGAGCAGAGAGGCAGATGCGGGACTTGATCCCAGGACTCTGAGATCAATACCTGAGCTGAAGGCAGAGGCTTAACCCACTGAGCCACCCAGGCACCCTAAGAAAACTCTTTAATACACAAAGATGTCTATATTCCTGGAGTGGACCACTTTGCAATAACTTGAATTTCATTTTATTTGCTTACATAGGACAAAAAGAATTTTCCCAGGGAGAAAGCCATATAAGAGTAGTAGTAAAAAAAACATATAAAACCTCAGGATATGTGAAGGTCAAAACTTTCAAGGTCTTAAATTATCTTTTCATTCCTTATTACCATCTATATGTTGTTTCCTATAATTATCTCATCATTTTGTATTTAAAAAAAGAAAGAAAGATCTAGGATGGAGTTTACTTCTGCTATAGGAAGAGATTATAGGACTTCATTTATAAACCTATGCACAACTTTTTAAACAGAGAGTAAAACTCTACCACATCAAATTATTGGTAGCAGGCATATTAACCTTAAAAATCCTCAGCTAGGTTTAATCTTAGCTAGAAAAGCAGAGTAGGTGCCTTGAAATACAATCTTACTAAGACATATATATTTAAAGTCTTTCAAACACAATCTCATGAAAGAAATCAGAACTCCCTTACTTAAAACTCAGGGATTAAAACAAGTAAACAAACAATAAAAAAAAGCAAAACAAACAAACAAAAAAGAAAACAAAGCTCTTACTATTTTCACGTTTCAAATGTTCGAATTTAATTGGCTGCATCTAAAATAAGTGGTATGGATCCCTAGCACCATTAGAAATATATGTTAATTATAACATTCTTAAAAATTAGAAATGTTATGCCCAACATATAATGGAGTTTGGTATAATTACTTATTTTAAGCAATAAGTAAATAAGTGAATAAATAAATACAATGTATATTGAGTACCTAGCCTATGCTGGGCAATGTTCTAAGTACTTTTAATTTTAGCATCATTTGATTTATGTTGCCTTGACTTTATTGACCCAGAACTCAGAACAGTAATTACATAAACGGAGCATTTCCTGCCCACAACAGGTTTAATTCCTGGCTTATTCCTATAAAGGAAAATATTCACAATAAAAGGGAGAAATAAACGTATTAGATAATTAGCCATTTTTCCTCTCTGTCTTTATTACACTTTTCCTATATATATATACACACACACACACACACACACACACATACACACGTATTTTAAACGATTGCAAACCAGCTAATAGCAAGTAAAAAAGAAAACTTGTAATAATACCCTGGGATCTGTTTATAAATTCAAACATGTAGAATGCATACCTGCTGTGTGAAAATACAGTGCAGATGCGGCTTACTGGCAAAGACAGTAAAACTATCTGGTACCTTATCTGGAAGAGATTCTGATCTGCCATATAAGACAGGTTTTAAATAAATGAATATATACAGAACTATAGATCATGTAAACATTGGCAAAAATGTCTTCATCCGTATGAGTCTGTTCTCATGTAGCTAAGAATGTAGGCATTTTCAAAACAGGCAAAAGCTGCTTTTCTTTAAACTCTTATGAAGTGAGACTCAAAATCATACTGGAAATGCACTAAGCCAAACTAGAGTATTCCTTCGTCTGCTAGAAAGTTCTTTACGATTTCTTTGTATACTTATTTGTAAGCTTTACCTTTCACTACTACCATGATTTTCATGACTCCTTAAAGCAAGAAATCATGTATGTGTACATGTGTGTGCTTGTGCACTAACAGGAAAGGAGTAAGAGAAACATATTCCACTCCATAGTCCCAATTATATGTTCTTATAAATGATTAGTAGAAACTGAGGCAATTTTTACAACTAAAACATTGCAATAGATTGTGGCACAAAGAACTGGGACATATTTTAAGGGCGTCGCATTTCTTACCACCCAAACCTCTACCAAAACAAGGGGAGATGTTTTTCCATTTGAAATAGTTGATTCTAATTTCCTCACTTTGTAATCACTTTGGATATAACTCATCAAAAAGAATTAAGATTTGTTCAGAAAATGTTTACTAAGTACCAACTCTATACTAGGCATGTTCTAGGCCAACCTGGTCCAAAAAAAGAACATTTTTCTGCGATGGAAATGCTCTGTCCAGTTGTTAGGTACTAACCACGTATGGCTACTGAGCACTTGAAATGAGATGGATACAACTAAAGAACTGTGTTTTTATTTGAATTGATTTTTAATTATTTTAATTTTAAGAACCACATGTGTCTAGTGGCCGTCATACTGGAGAATACATTTAGGCACAGAGATTGTGATTTCAAATAAAAGAGACAAGGTTCTAGCTCACAGGCAGCCTCAATTCTGGTAGGATCAATCAGGCAATAAGTACGTGATTAAATGTATGCATGTTAGATAATGAGTGCTTTCTAAAACGGGGGTTGAGAAGTTAGCAATTAGAATGAAAAGTCTCTTTTAGAGAGGACAAATAAGGAGAAATTTGAGCCAAAACTTAAAGCATATAAGCGAGTTATGCTGATATATTTGGGAAGAGCATTTAAGGCAAAGGGAACAGAATGTTTGAAAGCCTCAGAATGGGCGTATGCCTCACATATTCAAACAGCGCAAGACCACTGTGCCTCAAGAAGGGACATACAGGGAGTCAGAGAGGATGAGGTAGGCCACAGTATTCAGTGCCTTATAAGCTCTAGGAAGAACTGATTTTTCTAGCACTTGAGAAAGAAGCCACTGAGTTACATACTGGAAAGAAATACAAAATTCATAATTTATAATTAGTGAAATCACAACAATAAAAAACCCTGTGCTGAACATGTTGCAAAGTAATTTCTAGATACAAGAGCAAATCCCTTCATACAGGACATAGTATATTCCCATTTGTCCTCAGTTAGCAGAATAGAAGTCTTCCTCTTTTGCTGCCCCAGTATCTCACACACTTAGCAGCATTTTTTAAATGTACATAATATATAATTATTTCATGCATATTTTTTGCCAAAAATTTAGAAAATAGAAATAACACTCATTTGGAAATCCCAAAATTTTAAAGAAAATTATCTATACTTTCTTTTCCTATTTCCTATTTTAATCATCCTGTGAGCCATGGCAGAGTGAGTTTTCAGAAACCATCCGCGGCAGTAATGACTTCATGTTTGTTTCTTTATCTTACTTGATTTCCTGGCGTCATCTAGCATTGTTAGCCCTAGTGTTCCTCTTATAATGTACTTTTATTTTAGTTACTGAGATAAAAACTGGAACCTGAATTCTTCCAAAAGGCTCTTATTGTTCACTCATAATCTCTTTAGTGGATTCTTGTTCTTGTGCTCATGACTTTGAAATGGAAGTTCTTTGGCTTCTTGCACTGTGGTTTCGACCCTCCTTAGTTACATAGTTTCCCTGGGTTATTTCATTCCATAACAACAGTTGATACTTCTGTGCCAAAGACTTCTAGATTTCTAAATCTAAGTTTCACATTCACTCATTTGCCTCAGTGTTGCCTAAAACACATAGTGTCTCCTATCCACTTTTTTACTTTTTTTTTCTTTTTAAATTTTTTCAGCGTAACAGTATTCATTCTTTTTGCACAACACCCAGTGCTCCATGCAAAACGTGCCCTCCCCATTACCCACCACCTGTTCCCCCAAACTCTCACCCCTGACCCTTCAAAACCCTCAGGTTGTTTTTCAGATTCCATAGTCTCTTATGGTTCGCCTCCCCTTCCAATTTTTTTTTTTTTAATAAACATATAATGTATTTTTATCCCCAGGGTCCTATCCACTTTTTTAAAAATTATTTTTATTGGGGCATCTGGGTGGCTCAGCTTAGCCTTCGGCTAAGGTCACGATCCCAGGGTCCTAGGATCGAGCCCCACATCGGCCTCCCTGCTCAGCGAGGAGCCTGCTTCTCCCTCTCCATCTGCCTGCTGCTCTCCCTGCTTGTGCTCTCTCCCCGTCTCTCTAATAAATAAATAAAATATTTAAAAAATAAAATAAAATTATTTTTATTAATATATAATGTGTTATTTGTCCCAGGGGTACAGGTCTGTGAATCATCAGGCTTACACACTTCATAGCACTTACCATAGCACATACCCTCCCCAATGTCCATAACTCTCCAAACCCAAGCAACCCTGAGTTTGTTTTGTGAGATTAAGAGTCTCTTATGGTTTGTCTTCCTCTCGATCCCATCTTGTTTCATTTTTTCCTTCCCTATCCTCCAAACCCGGCACTCTGCCTCTCAAATTCCTCATATCAAAGAGGTCATATGATAATTGTCTTTCCTTGATTGACTTATTTCGTTCAGCATAATACCCTCTAGTTCTATCCACGTCTTTGCAAATGGCAAGATTTCATTTCTTTTGATAGTTGCATAGTATTCCATTGTCTATATACCACCTCTTCTTTATCCATTCATCTGTTGATGGACATCTAGGTTCTTTCCATAGCTTGGCTATTGTGGACATTGCTGCTAGAAACATTCAGGTGCATGTGCCCCTTCAGATCTCTACATTTGTATCTTTAGGATAAACACCCAGCAGTGCAATTGCTGGGTCATAGGTTAGCTCTATTTTCAACTTTTTGAGGAAACTCCATGCTGTTTTCCAGAGTGGCTGCACCAGCTTGCATTCCCACCAACAGTGTTGGAGGGTTCCCCTTTCTCCACATCCTCGCCAGCATTTGTCATTCCCTGACTTGTTAATTTTAGCCATTCTGACTGGTTTGAGATGGTACCTCATTGTGGTTTTGATTTATATTTCCCTGATGCCTAGTGATGTTGAATAATTTTTCATGTGTCTGTTAGCCATCTGGATGTCTTCTTTGCAGAAATGTCTAGTTCATGTCTTCTGCCCATTTCTTGATTGGATTATTTGTTCTTTGGGTGTTGAGTTTGATAAGTTTTTTATAGACTTTAGATACTAGCCCTTTATCTGATAGGTCATTTGTGATTATCTTCTCCCATTCTGTCAGTTGTCTCTTGGTTTTGTTGACTGTTTCCTTTGCTTTGCAAAACCTTTTGATCTTTATGAAGCCCCAATAGTTCAATTTTGCCCTTGCTTCCCTTGCCTTCGACAATGTTTCTAGGAAGAAGTTGCTGCAGCTGAGGTCAAAGAGGTTGCTGTCTGTGCTCTCTTCAAGGATTCTGATGGATTCCTGTCTCACATTGAGGTCTTTCATCCATTTTGAGTCTACTTTTGTGTGTGGTGTAAGGAAATGGTCCAGTTTCATTCTTCTGCATGTGACTGTCCAATTTTCCCAACACCATTTGTTGAAGAGACTATCTTGTTTCTATTGGACATTCTTTCCTGCTTTGTCAGAGATTAGTAGACCATAGAGTTGAGGGTCTATTTCTGGGCTCTCTATTCCATTCTGTTCCATTGATCTATGCATTTGTTTTTGTGCTAGTGCCTCCTATCCACTTTTATCTTCCTCATTCTTCTTTCCTAAGTGCATAGCCCCCCCTATGCAGGGGCTATACATATATATATATGTGTGTGTGTGTGTGTGTGTGTGTGTGTGTGTGTGTATTCCTAAACTACAACAATCACCCTAATTACTAATTATGTCTTTGTTATGTGTGACATACAGCATACATTGGAGTCATTATGGAGTCATTGTGGAAAAATGAATCACAGACCTCAAAATCAGGTGTCATAGTCCAATACTTTAAAGTCTCTCACAATTTGATTTACATTTTAACTTCAGTTTCCTTTAGACAGGATGTTAGAAGATGTTCTTGTCTCTACGTCCCTCCTTCCACTGAAGCTAAGTCCATTTCACTGGGGAGGGCTGACTTCCATTCTACCATGGAATTTGCAGAATGAATCAGGTTTTCACAGACATAACACACGTCCAATAGCCCACTGGGTGATGACCATGGTGTGTGATTATTCTTTGTATCTTCTATGTCTCACTTGAGAACAGAAACCCTCTGTAACAACTGTCCATGGATCAAGCTGCCCAGGTACATTTATACATCCATTTTCTCTCAAGGTCCTTGACATCTTTCAGGTAGTATTGCCTAGCAGTCTAAAAAAGTTCCATTTCTTTCACTTTTCTCTTCTCCCTCCTACTTAGGGTAGTTACTTTCTGGAAATGAAGCAAGTAGCATCACGACCACACATTGCTTCTGCCAGACTTGTGTCATATACCCTGAATCATCTTTCTGTAACCTTTTCCACAAAAACATTGAAGGCTTTAGACACTTAAAATGAAAATTCAGAAAGATACTAAGGCTTTTTGGGTTTTATTTCTTTTCACCTTTTCCTTCTAAAAGCAAAGAGAGCTGATAATGATTGAACAGGAAGATAGGAAAAATTAAGTATTTTTAAAAGTCTACAACAAGCATCTCAAAATATTATGCTATGCCATATATTTTAATTTACTATATATTGTTTGCATTTCTCAATCACTCAAAACTCAGTGCCAGCTAGAACTATACATAACGCCATTGTCTTTATGTCCCTGTTGATGCCAATGTCAGAGATATTGGGGATGTACATACATTTATGGATAATGTAAATGGATATTTATTATAGAAAACCTTTATCTGTCTTCTTCTTCAGATGCAGACACAATTTCTATGAGTTGCAGCAAAATTGCTTATCCCCGTGGCCAAATAGAGAATAGAATTCAGATCAAAGATAAGGTAGGGCATGGCCCTGATTCAAAACTCTTCATAAAGATTATCAAATCCCTCAGAGTTACATTTAAAAAAAAATTATTCAGTGTTCAGATTTAGATCCAAATGAGAATTTTTAGGAAACTAACAATCTAAAGCAGAGCAGACAGCTATCTTAATATCCTTTGGAGGCCTTTGGCTTGTTTTATTGCAGATTTAATCTTTTGGATGTGTTATTGGGCATGAACCAAAGCCAAACATGTTTAACTAGCAAAGCCATGCAGTTATTTCAGAACTGCTCAATGGAATGTGTTATTACAGATACAAAATGATGTTTTAAATCTGTTATAGTGAGTGCATTTTTCTTAGAAACCATATATGTGTTTAGAATTAGAAACAACAATATTTATTTGAATAAGAAAATTAGGTCACTAGATCTATTATTTCGAACAACAGCTCACAGATTTTTATATTTTAATTTGTTTCATGGATCAGTTCATAGTTATAATACACTTGAAAGCTAAACTCTCTGATTAATATTTTAGTGGATAATATTCTGAAATATTTACATTGAAAATCCTTCACTGATTTATTTCTAATTTTAAATACTTTCTATATAGCTTTAAGATTGAAGTGATGTCCTCAGTAGTGTGTGATAGACTTTTACTTCATTTATTTAATAAAGAGCAACTGAATGCCTCATCTCTTCTATGGAAATTTTGGATAAAATCTTTACTGCTCCTGCTTGCAACATCTATATTGTTATTATCTTGCCTGTCCTCCATTTTTTTTCTTAAGAGTTAAAGGCTAAACTAATTAAAATAGGCTGATAGAAGTTGAGACTTTTTTTTTCCCTTGGTTTGTTCCTTCTTCATGGTAAACAGCCTAGAATAAATAGAGAGGTAGGTAAACTGCAGCTAAGGGCCAAGTATAGCCTGCACTGAGTGTTTTTTTTCTTAAATGTATTTTCTTTTTTGCTACATTTTTTATTGAGATATAATTGACATATAACATTGTTTAAAGCTGAGGTGTGCAAAGTGTTGGTTTAATACATTTATGTATTGAAATATGATTACTACAGTAGTGTTAACTAAACAAACCTTTTTTTTTAAATATTTTATTTATTTATTTATTTTTCAGCATAACAGTATTCATTGTTTTTGCACAATACCCAGTGCTCCATGCAATACGTGCCCTCCCTATTACCCACCGTCTGGTTCCCCCAACTTCCCACCCCCGCCCCTTCAAAACCCTCAGGTTGTTTTTCAGAGTCCATAGTCTCTTATGATTCGCCTCCCCTTCCAATTTCCCTCAACTTCCTTCTCCTCTCCATCTCCCCATGTCCTCCATGTCATTTGCTAAACAAACCTTTTACCATGGCACATGATACATTTCTTTTTTGTGTGTTGACAACAGTTAAGATCTAGTCTCTTAGCAATTTTGAAGGATGCAATACAGTATTGTTGACTAGAATCACTATGTTGTGCACTAACTCTTCAAAACTTATTTACTTACTAGCTGAAAGTTTATACCCTTAAACAACACCTCCCTAATCCCCTCGCCCCCACCCAGCCCTTGGAAAGCCTCCTACTCTATGTTTTCACAAGTTCAATATTTTTATCTTTTTTTCAAGTTCAATATGTTTAGATTTCACATATAAGTGATATCATACAGTATTTGTCTTTCTCTGTCTGACTTATCTCACTTGGCATAACACCTCCAAGGTCCATCCATGTGTAGCAAATGGAAGGATGTCTTCAACACATTTTCTTTACCCACATGTCTGTTGATAGACACTTAGGATGTTTCCATACCTTGGCTACTGTGCACAGTGCTTCAGTGAACATAGCTGTAAAGATATCTCTTCAAGATACTGATTTAAATTCCTTTGGCATATATCCAAGTGTGGGATACCTAGATCATATGGTAGTTCAATTTTTAATTGTTATCAGAAGAAAGCCATGCCTCCTTATTCATGTGCTGTTGGTAGCTTTTGTGTTATGATTGCAGACCTAAATAATTACAACAGAGGGGATATGGCCCATGAGTCTACAATATTTACTAACTGCTCAAACAATTCAGTGAATCTATGACTTCACAGAGTTTGCTTACTCTTGCTCCATTAGAATAATTAACTTAACATGCAAATTCATATACGTTTGCACAGCAATATTTCTTGCTGTAAGTAGACAAATAAATGTATATTGTCACACATTTTCTAGAACAGGGCATGGGAAGACCACAGAAATGAAAATAAGATAAGGGTGGGAAAAGGGGTTACTGGAGATATATAATTTTAGGAGGAGGAATTTTGAAGAGAAAATAACAGCCAATACAAATATAGGCAAGAGTTGCCCAAGGGAAGCAAGGAGGAAGGAGGTTTAATTTGTAGAGATTTGGAAGGAACAGTCTAAAAAAAGTAAATTGAAAGTTAAGTCTCTGTTTTGTGGCTACGTTACAAAGGTAAGCTATCTAATCCTTCCCCACCCCCAGAAATGTGGTTGAACATAGATAGTGATCATGCCCACTCATACACCAAGAAGGTATGGAAAGGTTCCCTGCTAACAAATGAGGTTTATTCATTAAGGGGGAAAGAAGGACAGTTTCTAAAGCTGGTCCAAAAATGGTTTGAGGGAGAGGAGGAAAAAGAGACTGGCTTGGGTTTTGTTGTTGTTGTTGTTCAAGATTATTTATATAATTTTTAGTTATCTCTACACGCAACATGGGGTTTGAACTTATGACTCCAAGATCAAGATTCACATGCTCTTCTGACTGAACCAGCCAGGGACCCTTTGGCTTGGGTTCTACAGTGATAAGAGGTGGGGGCTTAGATAAGCCTTGATTTGCACGTCCCTCCACCAGCGCCAAAGAGAGCACCTGGGATTTCTTATTAGCTTGCCTGTGTGGTCAGAAGGGGAAGCAGTGGTGAGGTCTAGCTGTCCCCAGCCAAACATCTAAAATGGAGCTATCTGGGGCACCTGGGTGGCTCAGTGGGTTAAAGCCTCTGCTTTCGGCTCAGGTCATGGTCCCAGGGTCCTGGGATCGAGCCCCGCATCAGGCTCTCTGCTCAGCGAGGAGCCTGCTTCCCTCTCTCTCTGTCTGCGTCTCTGCCTACTTGAGATCTCTGTCAAATATTTTTTTAAAAAATGGAGCTATCTGAATATTCAGCACTTTTGGGAAATCACACTAGAATATAAATATGGGATTTGAACTTCAGTTTTGTTTAAATAATTGGCATTTAGTCAGGTCTTTTAACCTCAAGTTCATACTTGAGCAAAACGGGAATAATAATATTAGGAATTCCTACCGCACAAAAGTACTGTGATGTTCAGGAGAAATATTTGTAGAATAACACTGAGAGCTGAAAGGGAGGGGGGGAAATTGTGCTATTATATGTTAGCGCTTTATATTCTTGGGGTTGCTTGTTTTAAATACGGTGCTATTTGAGTATAAAAGTAGACTATGGTTATATGAGTGAAATGTTGTAGATGGTTCTAAGTATTTTTGAAGGTAATTACAAAGCTGCTTTTGTTTCCTTTTAGCAGCAATTTGTCTGTCAGAAAAAAAAAAAAATGCTATTTTGAAATCACCTGGGTCATCAATCAGCGGGGAGAAAGAAAGGTAGTGTCATGACCTTCTGGTTACATTTTGACACTGTTGCCTTACAAAACAAGATAAAAATCTTCACCACCACCAACAAATTATTAAGCAGTGTATCAGTTACATAACTCAAATAGAGGCTGTAAAAAAAGTCTTCAAGGGGATGCCCCACCGGTTCCAGGTTGAAACAGGATAAATATCTTCTAATTGAAACACTTTATAACCATCCCTACATTTTAATTTATGGCTGAGAATACGCATTCTCATAGCAACCCATTTGACTTTTACAAGCTGAGAAAGAATACGCCTTCCTTTCTGCTACCAGTTATAAAAATGATAATAATAAGAATGACTCGGAACTCCTGCAACCAAATGTTGACCTTCAGGCTCACAAAAATGAAGCTGAAGAGATTGTTAATAGTAAATCGCCACAGCAAATTTTCTGTTACATATTTTTAAAAAGACCCCACATATCTGATTTTAAGAACAAGTTACACTAAAATCTGAAACGCTTTAAAAACTCTAAAAAAATTCTCATTAAATTGTTTATTTCCAGATGTCTGTTATATCTGATCTTTTTGTTTTAAGTTGGCATACAATTGACTAATAGCAGTGTAATATCAGAGGATGTGTTATGTTTAATACCCCTTTTTAGATGCCTCAGGAAAGCAAGACATAAACAGATCAATTATGCATTTTTAATTCTTTTTTTTTTTTTTCTCATTTTATTTATTTTTTCAGCGTAACAGTATTCATTCTTTTTGCACAACACCCAGTGCTCCATGCAAAACGTGCCCTCTCCATTACCCACCACCTGTTCCCCCAACCTCCCACCCCTGACCCTTCAAAACCCTCAGGTTGCCCCAACCTCCCACCCCTGACCCTTCAAAACCCTCAGGTTGTTTTTCAGAGTCCATAGTCTCTTATGGTTCGCTTCCCCTCCCCAATGTCCATAGCCCGCTCCCCCTCCCCCAATCCCACCTCCCCGCAGCAACCCCCAGTTTGTTTTGTGAGATTAAGAGTCATTTATGGTTTGTCTCCCTCCCAATCCCATCTTGTTTCATTTATTCTTCTCCTATCTCCTACCCCCCCATGTTGCTTCTCCATGTCCTCATATCAGGGATATAAAATCAATGCACAGAAATCAGTTGCATTTCTGTACACCAACAACAAGACTGAAGAAAGAGAAATTAAGGAGTCAATCCCATTTACAATTGTACCCAAAACTATAAGATACCTAGGAATAAACCTAACCAAAGAGACTAAGAATCTATACACAGAAAATTATAAAGTACTCATGAAAGAAATTGAGGAAGACACAAAAAAATGGAAAAATGTTCCATGCTCCTGGATTGGAAGAATAAATATTGTGAAAATGTCTATGCTACCTAAAGCAATCTACACATTTAATGCAATCCCTATCAAAATACCATCCATTTTTTTCAAAGAAATGGAACAAATAATCCTAAAATTTATATGGAACCAGAAAAGACCTCGAATAGCCAAAGGAATATTGAAGAACAAAGCCAAAGTTGGTGGCATTACAATTCCGGACTTCAAGCTCTATTACAAAGCTGTCATCATCAAGACAGCATGGTACTGGCACAAAAACAGACACATAGATCAGTGGAACAGAATAGAGAGCCCAGAAATCGACCCTCAACTCTATGGTCAACTAATCTTCGACAAAGCAGGAAAGAATGTCCAATGGAAAAAAGACAGCCTCTTCAATAAATGGTGCTGGGAAAATTGGACAGCCACATGCAGAAAAATGAAATTGGACCACTTCCTTACACCACACACAAAAATAGACTCCAAATGGTTGAAGGACCTCAATGTGAGAAAGGAATCCATCAAAATCCTTGAGGAGAATGCAGGCAGCAACCTCTTCGACCTCAGCCGTAGCAACATCTTCCTAGGAACAACTGCATTTTTAATTCTTAATGAAATCAATACAACTAGATTATATCATCCCAATAATAATAAATTTTGAAATTTGTGTCCCCTAAAGATGTGTCCCACATCTTCATCTCTCTTTTTTTTTTTTTTTTTTTGCCAATTAGAAATTATTTTGTTGACTATTCTTGAAAAGTATACTTCATTATAGATATCTACCTTCTTTGGGAAATAAAGTAGTATACTACCTTAAAATTTTAAAATACAGAACATTTAAAAGATTTTTTTAAGAGGAAAAATACTTTAGGAGTATTATATTTTTCCCCAAACTCATTTAATTTTTAGCTTAGCCATAATTCCTAACATTCTTTATGTATTAATGGAATATAAATTGTAAAACCACTGATAGGAAATATATTCCAAGGTACAAAATTCTTTTGTTAGTATCAGCAGTGGTAATTTTGACTTTTAGATACAATTATCAGAAAAAATAAATACATTCATAACAATTTCTCCTCATCATATATGGCAGCAGAACAAAAATGTTATCTCAAGTTTCTGCATAAGGAAAGAAAGTCATCCATTCATCCTAATCTTAATGCTTTTGGCTGACATATAGAAAAAAAAATCCAAATATCACTGGTTGTGGTTTTATGTGTAGATTTCAGGTACAGAAAAGCAACCATTTACTTTGTATACTAGAAGGCTGCATTTGGGTGCAATGAAAGTTATTTCTGTTGTCTCTCACAAAGAGGAAGCATACTCCTAAAACAAGGTAAGATTCCACAATTGACACAGGAAGTTCTGTTCTAATATTTTGTAACCATACTTGATATCTGTTAAGGTTACAGCACTCATCTCCATGCTTGTGCATTTTAGAATAAACTAATATAAGGTGAAATACCTATTCCAGAGAGATCCCTACGTGACAGGAATGCATTAGAAAGGAGGTGGAGTTCTAGAAGCATTTCCATTACAATCTGTGCAACATGAATATTCATTACATCATATACTTTACAAGCCATTGACTTTATAATGTAGCAGTAATAATGAGGTTATATAGGACTATTGCTACAGCTGATGTTAAAAGATTTGGTATCAGAAACTTTCCCCAATCATTTTGCATCTCAATATAAATGACTATTAGGATGCTAGTGCTTAACAGATGACATCTGAGAACATTTTATTAGGTCTCAGTGATTTCATCTTGGCTGGTATTATTTACATAATAAGGTTCTGCTTGTTCACAGGTGGGTTCAAAGGGAGCTATACACTTTATTCTTCCATATTTCACAGTTTGCAATTCATGTATGTAGTATGCACTATACTATTCACTCTGGATGCAAAAAAAAGAATAGGATGGACATAACCACTTTTTTTCAATTAGCAATAATCGCGCCTCGGATAAACCTCATTGGCTACGATACTGCCACTGCGCAAAGCTTATAACCACTTTTTTTTAATAACATTCACCATTTGGTAAAGCAGATAATAGAGTTAAAGAAATAGTTGAGTGTACTAAATTCTATATTGTGGAATTATATAATTAATTGAGAGCAGGGAATACTGAAAATAGGTTATTATAGAGGTACTAAATATAGAATCCTGCCACTTGCCCCTCAGGTATCCTATGCAGGCATTGTTAATTGATCACAGCATTCTGCCTAGGTCCCAGTCATGACCCTGTCACTTTCAGCAGAGTCATGCATGTAGTATTTGTCAATCAAAAGGAGTTTACTAGCAAATAAGGCTCTTCACAATCTAGTCAAATGCTATCACCCAAAGTCCAATAATAATACTACATCCTTCTGTAAAAAAAAAAAAAAAAAATCAACTCTCCCCTTTGTCTTTTAGGCATATATTTGTGCCCCTCTGCAATGTTACTGCAACTTACTAGGAAACTACCTTTAACTGGCAGAGACCACTATTACATTATAACTATAATCTGATCTTTCCAATCTCAGTTTCTTTGTGAGATGGGGATAAGAATAGCATCCACCTGACAAGGTTGTTGTGAGATATAAAATAAATAACGTATGTATTAAAAGCCCAAAGTTGGGCTCACAGAAGTGCATTCTATCAGATGTCCTTTTTTAAAATATAAAAATAACTCATATAGCTTAAGATACATACTGTTGATAGATACAGAAATAATTATTGCTATATAGATATAAATGTGTTAGTAGACATAGAGTATTTATTACCTAGGTCTGTCTCCTGGGAGGCCTAGAGATAATGACACTTCAGAGCATGGAGTTTACTAAGTGGCCAGACTTAGTTTCTAAATATAATTTTCTGACAAAAAGAACAAGGGCACTGGGTGTTATATGCAACTAATGAATCACTGAACACTACAGCAAACATTTATGAGATACTATACGCTGACTAACTGAACATAATTTTAAAAATTTTAAAAAAGATGATATGTATTGGGGCGCCTGGGTGGCTCAGTGGGTTAAAGCCTCTGCCTTCAGCTCAGGTCATGATCCCAGAATCCTGGGATCCAGCCCCACATGGGCTCTTGCTCAGCAGGGGGCCTGCTTCCTCCTCTCTCTCTGCCTGCCTCTCTGCCTACTTGTGATCTCTGTCTGTCAAATAAATAAAATCTTTAAAAAAAAGATGATATGTATTGAATCATACAATGTGTATCATGTATGTACACACAGAATTAAAAAAAAAAAAAGGACTCTGAAAAACAACCTGAGGGTTTTGAAGGGTCAGGGGTGGGAGGTTGGGGCAACCTGAGGGTTTTGAAGGGTCAGGGGTGGGAGGTTGGGGGAACAGGTGGTGGGTAATGGGGAGGGCACGTTTTGCATGGAGCACTGGGTGTTGTGCAAAAAGAATGAATACTGTTACGCTGAAAAAATAAATAAAAAAAAAAAAAAAAAAAAAGAAAAAAAAAGGAAAAAGTGTTATTAGGTTATCTTTTAGTACCAGAAAGTAAGTTCTAGATGTTCAGAGAAGAATAAGTCATTTTACGCATAAGATTGAGATGGACCACTCTGTTCAAATAAACAGAAAATTATTAATGAATGGCCAAAGTAACAGAAGGTAAAATATGACTAGATATAACAAGCATACTTCTCTGAATATTGAGCATTATATAAAGTAAAACTAGAAAACAATACTGGAAAAAGAAGCTATTTAGCCTCTTCATTTTAAATTACACTTGTGTTCTTCCTTTAGAATATACAACATGATTTGTGAATATAATTTTACTCACAGGTTGTAAAAATACCTAAGAAAATGTTTCAGAGTATTTATTTTAGGGAAAAAAAATACAAAAGAGTGACTGAATAAATTGAGCAAAGGCATAATTTATAAAAATTTTAGGTGATAAACAGGCTTAAGTCTTAAGTCTCAGATTTCCATCAACAGAAAAGTTGATAAAGTGAGGGTGTGAAAAAAAATTTGACCAGACTTCATTTTGATTTTATGCTGTGGGAAGTTAGAATCCATCATATTAAAGCTATTAGTCTAGATTGTATGAATGTATTTGGGGAGAAATATGAAGTCTAGAGTTACAAAGTCATTCGGTAAGCTATTCAAGCTCTTCTGTGTCCATTAAAGAGAGTCTCAAAAGTAAATCCTAAATAGAAGCAGTTGGGAAAAAAAGAAATAAAAAGGAGAGCTGTTAGAATATTGGGTATAATTAATTATCAGGAAAGAATTCTCATGGAAAGAAAGGATCAAGGGTGATACAAAACTTGGATGGCATGGAGAATTGCGACATTAACAGAAATAGATCTGTCAAGAGGAGGAAATGTCTTAAAGATATCTAGCCACATTTTTGGAGGTTTGCATGAGAACAGCAGATGGTTCTGGTAGCCACGATTATTTTCTATAGGGCATATTAGCACATGATTGGGATGAGTCCAGATACAGAAAGACACTTCAAGAAAAATTCCTAGTAGAACATCATGAACCTCAGTTTAGAAAGTTAAATATATTTGGCAAACCAGCAGTTGTGTGGTCAACTAAGGTAGGTAAATAAATAAATAAATAAATAAATAAATAAATGGCAGAATAGACAGAAAAAAAGTGCACTGAGGACACACGGAAGCAAAATTTCGGACATGAGGTATCACTGTAGATACGTGGGCACTCGTTTTTTAAGAAATGGGCCACCTGCGGTACCACAGAGGGCGATGCCATTCCTGGGGCTTTCTCACTCACCCGCACTGCAGTTCCATCCATCCCTGTGGCATTTCTACAAAAGAAGGCTGAGGTCTCAACCAAAGAGAGTCTATCACTTCTGTATTACTTTTATTATCTTGCAATTAGCCATTTTATATTAGCCAATAATATTAGGAGATGAGTCCATATATATGGAGTTTTTCAAATATCTTAAATGATCTGAAAATACTTTTTCGAGCACTTTTTAAAAACATCAAATTTATTTAGGACAGAATTATTTCTGTAGCATATATTTTTCTGCTTCTTATGCAGAAAATTGTGAACATAAATGAATTTTTTATCAATGATTCAATGTGATCAACATATTATTGTCCTAATAAATACAGTGAGATCCAACTCCTACCCACTTTGGCAAAGTCACTCTGTCAACAGTTAATGGTTACTTTCCCTGCTGTCCGTAGGCTTGGCTCTAAAATCCCCAGCACATTCTAATTTATTATTTGTTTTTCCTTTAAAAAATAGTGACAAAACTCTGACTTTCAATATTTAGCAGAATGAGGGAGTTAGGAGTAAATTGCAAGAGTTTATTTTAATGTGCAATTTGTTGCTTTATGGTCAGAGGAATGAAACCTTCCATATGCAATGATAACTTTCAGCCAAGAAGGGACATTCGGTTTAAAACTAATATATTTTCAATTTTTTTTCATTTTATTTATTTTTTCAGCGTAACAGTATTCATTGTTTTTGCACAACACCCAGTGCTCCATGCAAAACGTGCCCTCCCCATTACCCACCACCTGTTCCCCCAACCTCCCACCCCTGACCCTTCAAAACCCTCAGGTTGTTTTTCAGAGTCCATAGTCTCTTATGGTTCGCCTCCCCTTCATATTTTCAAAATCAGAACCAATTAAAAATGAAAAAGTTAGATTAAGCAACCTTTAATTTAAATTAAGCAGATTAAACATAAAGTAAATAAAACATGTTTTCTGTTTTCATGTGCTTAATCTTGCTCCTAGTATTCATTATGCACTTTTAGATAAAGAGGTAGACACAGAAAGAACCTACTTCGAATTCCATTTTGAACCTGAGAATTAATCTTTAAATACACATCTTAGTTGTTTTAAAAAGGCGTGCATTTGTTATACAGAATTATTAACCAAGTTAGAAGACATGCTTATCTTTGTTTTAATCAGCTACGTTCTGACAAAGTGAGCCATTTTTAACATAAAATCATACCACCATCTATCTAGTGGCAGTTTATTAAAGATACAGGCATGAGAGAACATCTAGCAGCCCCTCGAGCCTTGATTATTACAGGCCCACATGAGCTAATAGATAACTCAACTGCAACAAAAACAACAAATGATATCATTATTATTGATGCATCCCCATTTATCTTTAAGCCTAGGAAGACGCTAGGCATTGGAATTCAATTATATGTAGGAAACAATGGACCTACCAAGAAAAATGGTATTTATACAATATTGTGTAACAAAAATCCATTAAGCCTAGTTCCTCACACAGAACAAGAGACTATTAGATGCACAACTAAAATGTGACATGAATGTGATACGCACCAAGACAGAAGCACAAATAAAGTGCCATCAGAGTGTAAAGAGTCAGAGAGAAATTCTATGCTAGAGCACGATTCGTAGGGCAGTTTTGCACACCAACACCCTTCCCACATAATGAACGTTTAGCAGTGTCTGAAGACATTTGTTTGGTTTTCACAGCTGGGAGTGGGGTGGAGTGCTATGGCATATGAAGGATAGTAGATGGGGTGCTCAGAAGCATGCTACAATGCTCAAGACAGTTCTCACAATAAGGAATGACTTGGCTTAAAATATAAATAGTTCCAACTTGAAGAAATCCTGTTGCAGGAATTATGAAAAGCTTCCTCAAAGAGGCCACATATTAGTTTTCCATTGAAAAAAATATGTAGGGTTTCTAAAGCAGAATGGGGGTGGAAACATAATGAAACTGAGTAGCCAGTATGGGCAAAACCCATTATTTTTAAATAAAGGTCATATGCAAGGAATGAAGGATTGAGAATGTCATTAATGGCTGGAATGTAATGCACATGTGAGATAAGAAAGGAGGCTGAAAAATTGAGTTGAGGACCATGCCAAGACTTTGCATAAATGTATTACATATTTATGTGTAACACAAACAATGTGTTTCATTTTATAACAAACTGTGATGTTTCTATAATTCTATTTTGTAATGAATTCTTTTCTTGTTTTGTTTTACCTAGCTGGTGTTTCCATGTTAGTCTGCCAGTTTTTCTCCTAACGAGTGATTTTATTTCACTATATAAATGCATCAGAATGTATACAACTAGTCCACCATCAATGGGAACTTAGACTGCTTACAATATGTTTACATAAACAATACTACTATTAATATATATATACATATTTTCAAATGATTTCCAATGATATTTTTTCTAAAGTACTTTAGTAGCATTGAAGTGTTTTATGAAAGACCTTTCAAACACAGATGTGTCTGCAAAGCTGAAGCAGGAGTTTATGGGGACTATAAATAGGGGAGAAACAATGGGAATGCAAATAAGCAGGCCCATTCAATAATTATTATAGAGGTAGATATGATAGAGTTTATGTTAATTAGAGAATCTGTGGAATTTGAAAGAGAATCCATATTTTCTAGGATGAGTGCTTGATGGTGACACGGTAGCATGATGGTTAATTTTAGGTATCAACTTGATTGGGCCATGGGGTCAAACATTTGGTCAAACATTATTCTGGGTGTGTCTGTGAGGATGTTTCTGTATGAGACTGAGATATGAATTGGTAGACTGAGTAAAGCAAATGTGGGTGGGCCCATCTTATCAGTTGAAGACCTGAATAAAACAAGAAGGCTTTATTTATTGTGTTTTTAGTAATAACATGCATTCCATTCTGACTCACAACCTTAGAGATGTTATGTGTGGCCTACACCTTGTTCATTGGGAATCTCAGTTTTATGGATCTTATATGAGAGTTCTTTTCTGTATTTTACGAAAGTAATTAACAACAGTGTTCTTCTTACTATCAGGATATATTCAACAGGTAGTAGTGAATTTATTCCAGAGTATGCATAATATCTTATTCTTTCCTCTCTGTGATGAGAGGAACATAAACTTTTTTTTTTTAATTTTTTTCCATTTTATTTATTTTTTCAGCGTAACAGTATTCATTCTTTTTGCACAACACCCAGTGCTCCATGCAAAACGTGCCCTCCCCATTACCCACTACCTGTTCCCCCAACCTCTCACCCCTGACCCTTCAAAACCCTCAGGTTGTTTTTCAGAGTCCATAGTCTCTTATGGTTCGCCTCCCCTTCCAAATTTTCTTTTTTTTTAATAAACATATAATGTATTTTTATCCCCAGGGGTACAGGTCTGTGAATCGCCAGGTTTACACACTTCACAGCACTCACGATAGCACTTACCCTCCCCAATGTCCATAGCCCCCTCCCCCTCTCCCAATCCCACCTCCCCCCAGCAACCCCCAGTTTGTTTTGTGAGATTAAGAGTCATTTATGGTTTGTCTCCCTCCCAATCCCATCTTGTTTCATTTATTCTTCTCCTATCCCCCTAACCCCCCATGTTGCATCTCCATGTCCTCATATCAGGGAGATCATATGATAGGAACATAAACTTTAATTTAATGCTAATTAAGTTAATTTGAAATACAGTCTAAGAAAAAAAAAAAGGTAATACAGTCTAAGACTAGAGAAGAGAAGATTTCCTCAACACAGACTTGAGTCTCTAATGAGGGAACAAATCTATAACACAGTGCAGTATTAAATAAAAATAATAAGTTAAATGCAGTATTAAATATAAATAATGAGTTAAAACGATCACTATGTAATAAAAAAGCAAGATGCTTAATGTGTCTAACTGTCTACACTGATAAAAAAATGTCTCTTTGCTTTCTTCAACAAATACCAAATTTATATTTCTCGTAGACTAGAGTACTACCCTTCTGAACATTCAAAATAACTGGAAAGTGAAGAAAGAATAATTGTCATTAGAAGGTTGATAACAAAGTGATATTTAAAACATAAATACAAACAAAAATCATCAATATACATGATTTATTTGGTATACTGAGACCTATAAGTGAAACCTAAATTACAGACAAAATAAACTCTTGGGGGGAAAAAAGTTACTTTCATAAATACCATGTTTTGTCACTAAAAAATGAAATTATATATATGCATATATATGTGTGTGTAATTTATAATACAAATGTTATATATAAAATTTTACATTTTAAACATAAAAATTCATATCTTATAATATATACAGTACCTCTGTGTGTGTGTGTGTGTGTGTGTGTATACACATAGTTTGTGAGAATTGCTTGATTTTCTCTGCCAGCTTCAGTACCCACTCTTTCTTAGACATAGATGGAAAGGTGTAAATATCCAACCAGGTTATTTTTTCAGGACCTGTTGGTTTTCTCAGTCAGGAAGAATGAGAAGATGAATCTGCAGGGCACTTCTGGGAAGCCCTAAAGGGTTTTTGATCCCTCAGCCCCCCCTCCCTCGTCAGAGTCCAGGGATGATTAAGGTTCATTGAGCAGATAACTGCATGCTCTTTAATTACTCCTTCAGCTTCTGGAGAACCTTTACTGTTAGTCTCACCTGTGAACTCTAGAGATCATTTCCCCCCCCAAATCTATTTCTACTAAAATCACTTAATAAATTTAAGTGTTCCTTAAAAAAAGCAGATGATCAGGGCATCTGGGTGGCTCAGCTGGTTAAGTGGCTGCCTTCAGCTCAGGTCATGATCTCAGGGTCCCAGAATCTGCATTGGGCTCCTTGCTCATCAGGGAGCCTGCTTCTCCCTCTCCCTCTGCCCCTCACCCCTCTTGTACTCTCTCTTTCTCTCAAATAAATGAATAAAATATTAAAAAAAATAAAATACATCAAGTCATGGAGTTCTTTAAAGAAAAAAAAAAGCAGGTGATCTGGTTTTCTTAAAGAATTTAAAGCATACTATGGGTCATTTCATTTCAAGTCTCACCCCCATCATTAATTTCATTTGCATGTTCTTGAGAAGTTCTCTCAGTGCTATACCACTTTCTTCTCTTTGTCAAGTGGACAACAGCAAGAACACACTTTAAGCTAACCACTATGACTATTCCACAGGTATTTACACCTGGCTCGGCACAATTTGTAGCCGAAGACAGATGTGTCTTCCCTGTCCACAACTAGCTCTCCGGAATAATATTGTAATATTACTGTATTCAGCATTTTTTATAATATTGTTAATTATATTAATGAATATTTACTACTTGACAACATAATATTGTAATCAGCATCTCTGAAGGTACTTTCAATGTATTAAACCAATGTCATGAAGGATAAGGTTGATCAAGAAGTGCATGAACTACCCTTCATGGATTTATTTCCCTGTTAGTATACTATCACGTGCACCTACTAGAACAGATCTCTCTTATTCTTTGAGCTTCTGCAGTTCTTCACCAGCAACCAAAGGTTGAAAGGGCTGAAAAGATTCAATACAATATTGATGACTAGCCCTACCCTCAAAAAGGAGCCCAGTGCATTATGATTACAGTATGACAGTATTGTTCTCAGCTTGAAAACTGATGTTGATGTCAGTGATCAATATTCGCTGAAAGTCATCTTCCTTTTTGGTGTGTCTGTCACTATAATACATTCTTAAGAATGCCTGTCCATGCCATTTTACTGAACAGACTAGAGGAAAATAGTTTAGAACAGTAATGTTAACAAACACCGTTGCACATTTAGCAAGGATTCAGGATTTTTGTTTCCAAGGGCTCTACTGCCACCTTTGCGGGGTGTTTCATAAAGGAGACTGGCAGATCACAGTCTTAGGACTATTTTGTTTTGTTTTCTTTGATTTTTAGAATTTGCTCACCAGGACAGCATTTGATATAAAGTGGAGTTAACACTGGTGGATAGCGATAAAAAGTCTTGGATTCAAAGACTTATTATGGTTCAGAAGCTCTTTCCTTCCTCACGACATATTTTGCATTCCATTCAAAGGTGAAAGCTGGAAATTCATGCAATGAAACAAATATTTGAACGGCTTCTATCCTAGGATGCCAGATGTGAACTTTGAGATGGTTTAAAATAACAATTTGGGGGCGCCTGGGTGGCTCAGTGGGTTAAAGCCTCTGCCTTTGGCTCAGGTCATGATCTCAGGGTCCTGGGATCGAGCCCCGCATCGGGCTCTCTGCTCGGCAGGGAGCCTGCTTCCCTCTCTCTCTGCCTGCCTCTCTGCCTACTTGTGATCTCTGTCTGTCAAATAAATAAATAAATAAAATCTTAAAAAATAAAATAAAATAAAATAGCAATTTGTAAAAAAAAATTCAAAAACACAAAACACACACAAAAAAACAAACAAAAATTATTTCATTAGTGTACTAATATTTACAGATTGAAAATAAATCCGAGTTCTGAGTTCCTGTTCTACCTACCAACTGTAACCAAAGGATAACATTTTCAGCTTGATTTTCCCCATCTGTCATACTGGAATAATTTTCTTCTTTATACTTTCTGTGACATGAGAAAGTCGTTGAATAGTGGCAACATGGGAAGCATTAGTGAAGGAGAGAAAAATGCCATGCCTCAGCTCCCATTGGCGTAGCAAAATCTCATTATAGAAGAGGAAAGTGATAAATATTTGGATTTCTGGCCTAGATAAAGTAGAAATTAATAAGAAGAAAAAGAAAGAAATCCTAAAAGCACCCACTAAGTTACGATTACTAAAAACAGTGCTGTCTACTGGGGATAGATAGCTGCTTCAAAATATCCTGGTTTTATACCTCATTTCGTTTTAGTGACTCAGGTATTGGGGAGCACTGTGGAATGGGCCCTAAATGTCACAAGCATCGATACAAAGGACAATGTTTCCTGAAGCCAGTGACACATTCTTTCATGTTGTCTTTCTTCTCTGTTGAATAGTTGTTTACCACATACACTGAAAATGGATGCTAAGAATAGTCAACGATCCTATTTAAACCATAAAAGCAGCATTTTGATGACAAATGGAGGTTTACTGGAAATGATCTTCTGTTCTTTAAGTAAGGTGAAAGGTGAGGACTGTCAGAAAGTTCTTATGAGATATAAGCAATCATTGGGAGGCGCATACGGAGCAAAGTAATGCCTGAGACAAAATTTATAAGCATTTAAAAATGAATATATTTTCAAGTTCACTGACTGGCAAAATAAACCAGCAGTATTCCAACATTTCCTGAATCAGAAACATCTCTTGAGTGCAAAAACAATGAATACTGTTACGCTGAAAAAATAAATAAAATGGGAAAAAAAAAAAAGAAACATCTCTTGAATCACTTCTTTGAGGAGCGCATTAAATATATATATACGTATATATATGTATATATATAACACACACACACACTTACCCACACACATATGAGAGACAGAGGTATTGTGAATTATTTTTTCCTTTCCTGATATAGCTATGCAACACACATTGGTTATATATTTATTTTAAACACTGATATACATAATAAACTGTTTATATATTTATTTTAAACTACATCCCATTCACCTCTGTGGCCTTAATGCATTCAAAATATCCAGGATGATGTCTGTCAATGAAAACAGCTGCATGTGCGCTCTTCCCACTGCAATGAATTCAAGGCCTGCAACATATATTCATGTATATTATTGTATTACGATATTTAAACATTAGTGCTACATTGGACTTCACTTAGTGAAATACTAAATGATATATCTCCATATATTTGTTTTCAAGGTACTACATATTTTTTGAAATATGTATTATTATTTACTGCTTCTGTATATTTAAAGCCAGGCAGATATAAGCTAAGAAGATACCAATCAGGCAAGAGAACAATGGGAACAGATATGAACACATACTCCAAGGAGAAGGTATTGATAAAAAGACTATTTATTATTCTGAAAAACCACATGGTGATAAGATTCCTGAATAAAAAAACATCTGCTGTGCATAGCAATATTGATAAATGTTTTATGAGTCATCAAGGATATGATATCATTTGTATTAAAAATTAACATTATTTTACTATAATTTTGATAGAAGACAACATTGAGAGAATAAATAATTATGTAAGTCATAGAAAATCTTGGTATTTTGGATACAGTTTTAAAGGTTAATAATATTAATAAATGTCATATGTGATTATTTATTATTTCATTATATTATTAACTAAGGAAAAAAAAGCTCTCAAAGACAAAAGAAGTCCCTAAGGTATTCTGCTGCATATAAAAAAAGACATATGATTTTTATAATCATAGTTAAAGTGCATTAATACAACTTAACCTTTTGACATATCCCTTAGTATCTTCCCACACATGTAATTGGTTATTTTATGTAAAATAGTATTAACAAAACACATACTTATATAATAATTACATTACTCAAATATAATATGAAGTATTGCATATTTTCTAAATAATTTGCCTAGTTTTTAAGTCATTATGTTTCTTAGAACTTAAGTTGACTGAACATTTAATTTTAGAAAAATTTATTCTTCAATGCAAATATTGTCATTTAAGCAAAATGTCAATGCCTCCAAATTCTAGTAGTACTAGTACAGTGAATTACTATGATAATTTATTGTATTATTGAATGAGAAGTATAGGTTAAACATCAAGAAAATAAAAATAGCCACAACGAGACAGCCTAATTCTCTCTTCTGATTTTGACTGTCATTTGAAAATTCTTAGTTGTTAAGTTATAAATTTTCCCGTAAGATGATACATGTATGGTTCTTAAATACATGCTTGCTTCCCATTGCCATGTACCTGGCTTGGCATATAGTTTCTCATAAGTAAGGTGATTTAAAATCGATTAATGAACATCTCAAGTTAGAAGTGACCATTATTCAGGAACGATTTAGGATATTGCAGGAGGTTAAATCTACAAATCCTCCCTCCATTCTATCCTCATTTAATGCTGTTTGCCATTAATTTGGAGGGGAAAAAAAAGTGAGTACGAATCTAAAATAGAACTTTAGGAGAGAGAATGTTATGTGCCATGATACATCAATGAGATATATGTGAGGGCTTTTTTGGTTGGATAAGAAAATTAGTGGACAGAGGAAAACAGAGGTTTACTGGCATAAGGCAACCAATAAATCACTGTACAGTCTCAACACCACAAACATTCTATCCAGGGAATGTATCTCAGAAAGATAATCAAATGCATCCTTGAAAGATAACAAGAAGGCAATACATTACATTTTAGGGAAAGCCTTTTGGCATGCTGTAAGGGTTTCATGAGAGCACATGCTGGGATGGCTATTTGCCTAGGAGCCTCCTGTCCATGGCACAGTGCAGTTTTGTTTTGTTTTGTTGTCTTTTTTTAATGAGTTGTCCATAATCCTTCCCCTTGTAGTTAATTTATCTGAATCACTTTCAAGTAAAAGTAACTTAGAAAATCCCCATCTACTAAGAATCAATATGTTGCTATACACTTTAGTCATGATATTTAAATATTGGTATTTAGAAAGTTCATATTTTTAACAAGCTTCCAAGTTGTTTCCAATACACCTCAAAGTATAAAAAATCACTGCTTTTAGAGAAACTCTGATTACCATTCCCTAACTAAACATCTACACTATAGGAGAGAAATATGGAGTAATGTTCCTTTTCACTTTAATGAGAATTGGGGATTCATCACTCATTTCCTAAATTTTCTTCAGTTGAAACCCTAGCTCTTTTCTCTTAATATATATAAATCCTTTAAAAGCAGTCTGAACCTGTGTCTCATGTCATTTTCCTTCATCACTCAAGCTTTTTAAATAAATTATCATCAATTTATTACTAGTTAGTAGATGGGTAGTTTCAAAAACATTGGATTATTCCACCTTGATTACTCCCTAACAGTGCTCTGGAAAACATCATCATACCCATCTTAGTTGTGAAACCCAAAAGATTCGTTTCAGATAAAAGGAAGTTTTGTTATTTCCTCAAAATTTCCATGGTTTTACCCACTGTCAGGCTTTAGTCAGATGATCCCCTGTACCTGAAACCTGTATTAAAATCTCACCACTCCTTCCTCTCCCTCAATTCCCCTCCCCTTTCCTTGATCTGAATTAAAAAGCATTTATTGTTTAGTGATCTGCATAAATATTATTCTCTCTAAGAAGTTTTCTTGCCCTTGCAGACTTGGTTAGTTGATTCTATAGCACACATAATTATCTTGGCAGTGTATTTATTCCTCATTGAAAATTCTCTGTTTAGTTGTTATCTCTTTCCCACCAGACTGCCAGCTCCCATAGAATAGAATCCAGGTCTTTCTTGCTAGGAGGCATTCAACAGAATGTCTGAAAAAATGAAATGCTTCCCCTAATGTTTGCTTTGATGCAAGCTCCATTTATATGCCTAAACTTTTTATTTACACTGTGTTCATTACTCCTTCAAGGTGTTTCTAAACACGATTTGAGTGTCCATCTTATATTTTGTGGGTTTCCCACCGTATAAAGCCTGCATTTCCAGTATAGAAGCTAGAGATCTCACTTTCCCATCTTTCTTGCACATGGATGCAGACCTGTGACCCAGGTGCATCAGTAAATGCAAAGATTTAGATCTGTGGCAATTTGAGGAAGTGCGCACCACATGGAATCCATTTTCAGTGTAAGGCCTGTCAAGACCAACAGAGCAGAGATTCTAGTATCCAATTTCCAATGTAAGCAGTGTCACATTTGTGCCCAGTTGTGACAGGGGAGTTTGCAGGAGAAAACCATTACAGTGTGTTATGTCATTCATGACCTGACTCTGAGCCTAACTTTCTGCCCTTTTCCAGAGATACAGTAAGCTTCCAGATATCATTAAATAAATTCCTTTCCTGCTTAAGCAAGTTAAAGTGGATGTTGCTATTTTCAGCTATGAGCTCTGATAGATACATCCTATTATTCAGAGTTGTTCTTCTGCAATCAATTTTGTAGATCCTTCTCCCTATGTCTGGACTTTATTATATTTATTCACTTAGTTATTCAGGAAATATCAATTGTGTACCTGTAGATGTCAGAGGATGCTCTAGTTGCCATTGATCCTGCAGAAGACAGAACAGGAATATTTCCTGCTGTGTCGCTCATATTCTGGGTTGGGACAGAAATTATTATTTCACGAGTGATAATTATGTTGAAAAATTAAGTGGGGTAAGTGGTATATGGATGCTGTTGGAGGTAGGCTATACAGGGAAGGCTTCTCTGATCCAGGACATTTAAGGACAATCCGAAGTCTCTAAAACAATCTTAGACTTTCTGGAGGAAGTACATCTCAGGCAGAACAAAAAGCAACTGGAAACGTCCTGAAATGGGAATATAAGTCACATATTTGAAAAAAACCAATGGTTCCATATGGCTCAAAAGAATGGAGGGGGAGGGAGACGAAATGAGACCAGGAAGTGAGCTAATGGCAGATCACAGGACATTGTAAGAACTTGTATTTCATTGTGAGATTGGAAGCCATCCGAGATTTTAAACGAAGGATGAGACCAATCTGGCTTTTCACTTAAAACACCACCCTGACTGCTCTACGGTAAACAGACAGGGAGCCTGGGTCATGGTAAAAGCAGAGACCAAATAGTTTTACTACAGAAGAGGTCAGAGCACCAAGCCTTGAACTTTTTCAGCCGTAGGAAGATGAGAGAGATCTAGCAAAACAGACTGAAAATGTGAGAGGAGGTAAAAAGACAGAATGTGTTTCAGACCCATTCGGAGAAAAAATTTTAAGGAAGAGGATGTCAATGACATCCACAGATGTCAGTTGACAAGACGAGGACTGAGCGCTGGCAACATGGAGGTTAACAGTAGTATGAACCTAGAATTAGCTCCTTCATTTTGTTTTCTCAATCCTGGCATTCTCTACTGCTCAATGACGTCTACTTAACTTGTCCTTTTTCTGCTACCTACATTTGATAATCTACATGCTTCCATCCATTTACTGGTTTTTGTTTTTTTTTTTTCTTATTTCGTACAATGCCTAAATGGTTGGTAACACAAAGATTGCAAGTTGTTTAATGCAGTATCCGTGCTTTCTCTGCTCCTTAGCAACAGAAGGTCATTTATTTTTTCAGGTCAGCAACGGACCCAGCTGAAAGGCAAAACTGCACAGTCTTCTTTGCAGCTAGGTTGGACCATGTGACTAAAATCTACAGAATGAGATATGTCAGTTTTATAGTACTTTCAAGAATTTTTTTCAGGAGTGTTTGTTCTACCTTCCTTCCACCTACTTCCTGCTGGCTATACTCTGTCTGTAATCACATGGAAAAGTGACAAGATGGAGGAAGCTGAACCATTGTTAATTGTACAGATGTCATGTAAATAAACATCCAAATGTTGAAAAACAGCCCCAAAAAACTCTGGCTGGACCTTGATTTTGCATTGGTAAAGCATTTTTGGTAGATTATTACATGCTGTGCTGTGGAAGGAGATACATACCGACCAATGTAGTAGCATTGAGTGGAATAGGATTACTGTGAGATGCCTATATGCTACTCTCAGTAAAGTCCTACAACAGGGTTTATGGACTCAAGCGAAGGGAAGCATATTGACAAGCAGAGACAGGTACCCCTTATTTTGTAGATCTGCAGTTTAAAAAGGCAACATCTCTGTGCCAGAAGATGCAATGTGTTTGTGTGTGTGTGTAGATAGATTTAGAGAAAGAGAGAATACATTTCCTAGGACTGCTATAACAAATTACTACACTTGCTGACTTAAGCAACAGAAATTTATCTCTCATGGTAGGGAGGCTAGAAGCCTGAATTCAAGTTGTCTGGAGGCTCTAGGGGGAGTCTCCCATAATCTCTGCTAGCTTCAGGTATTGCTGGCAATTTATGACATTCCTACAACTCCAGTAGTTGTATCAAATCTTCTCTCTGCCTCCATTTTTCACCTATCCTTCTTCCCTTTCTGTCTGTGTCTTCACATGGTTTTTCTATAAGGATGCCAGTCATTACATTTAGGACCTTCCCTAATCTAATATGGTCTCAACTCTTTATATCAGCAAAATCCCTATTTCCAAAAAGCTTACATTCTGTGGTTCCACAGAGACATGAATTTTTGTGGGCATTATTTGTCCCAGTTTAGACAGACAGACAGATAGACAGACAGACAGCAATGCTGAGGCTTTAGCAGTGCCGGGGCATTGAAAGATGACTCTGCTGGCAAAGATGGCATTAAGCGTTTTGCTTTTCTATACAAGCTCATTATTTCAGACGGCCTCATTTTTCAAAGAAGTGCAGATGGGAAATTAACAGAGATTAGGAAGTTTAAAAATCCTTAATCTCAAACAGTTTGTCTATATAATTTTTTTGGGCTACGGTTACTTGCATTTAGGCCTGGAAGCAAATAAATCAGAGGTCTACTATGTATCTGGAGAAATTCATTACCTGTCCATACCTGTCCTGCAAAAACAGCCTATGACAGTTATACCCTTAAAGAAATTCTGTGTCCTTAAAACTACCCCACTGGAAAATGTTCTAAGAAAAGAAAGCAATCGCATTGGACACAGTCATCATTATTCATCTCACTAATGGCAGTGGAGATTAGAGGAGAAGGAAGAACCTTGAAGACACAGTAAGTATGGAAGGCGACAGTTCTCCAACACTGGGTCCATTCTTAGGTGCAAACTTTCAAGAAGCAGAGTTGTAGACATTTATTCCATCCAGTATTTCCAGATCTTTACATTTTGGAACAAAGGTATATGCCTGCAGAGAATGGTCAGGCTCTAATTTCAAAGACAGCTTCAGTTTTTCTACTACTCCAGTGAAACAATCAAAATCTAAAACAAGGCAACAAGAAATGTCAAGGCAACAGCTGATGGATGCATTGCATAGGTCCCTTGGATTGGACTGGATTGGATTGGATTGGATTGGATTGGATTGGATTGGATTGGATCGGATTGGACTGGACTGGGGGGTAAACATTCATGGGATGCGAGTATTCTTATAAACATGAAAGAGCTTCTATCTTGTAAAATAGCTAAGAGTCATAAGAAGATTATTTCCTATGTTAACAATGATGTCTCTGGTATATATGTTTACTCAACAAATATAAACATAAAACGACTCTGACTTACCAAAACAGCTGTTAAACTCAAAGATTGTTATTTTCCATGTGAATAAACATATCCTTGAAGTTTTATATATATCCCATGATTTATGATAATTTTACAGTCTAATGATTATAGTTAAACTGTGTCAGATGGTTTGGGGCCAGAATATTACAACCACAGACAAAATGGGAAGTGAGTCCTTCCAGAGATAATTGAAAGATACTCTGATATCATGAATGGTTGATGCTTCTTATCTGACTGCTGGATATTGATCCAATGTCCATCAGTATTAAGTGGCTTATTTTATTGCATCTTATAATAAACCATAAATAAGTATGATATTTATTTTAATTCCTAGCAAGTTTTAAAAATTATAAAATGTAAGGTTTCATAGAAAGAAGAACTTAGGAATAACTTCAAAAGCTTTATTGGTATATGATTAATACATAATTCTTGAACTGTATACTTATCTTAAAGTGTATAACTGCATTAACAACTCAGAGATGGTCACATATGATTTATCTCAAAATGTAACCTGCATATCACTTAGAAGCAGAAAGTGTATAGTAGCTTGGTGACACATTGAGAAAAAAAAAAAAAGCTAGAATACATAATATTGATAAAGCCTAAACACTGTAATTTCTTCAGTTAAATACTGGTTATTACAATGGTGCTAGAATTTCTACCTTTAATAAAATAACTAATGCTTGGATTGCCTATTGCTTGAGCAGAATGCAAGATTAGATTTGGTGGCTTCACAGACCTTCACTGTAACAACCAAAAATGAAACAGATATTCACCACAGATGGGTACTGAAGATCAGGAGTGCAGGATGTAGAAGAAATGTAAGAATATATAACAAGTTCCACTCTGGGAAAAATAAAGAATATACTGATACAAAAAAGATTTTTCAGGGTTAGATATGGTCACCTTTCAGTTCCATCTTGTGGAAATGGATAGTAAATATTGGTTATACTTAATCCATCAACCATACCTTCAATTATATTATGATGGCTCAATTAGAAATCTGCAGAGTATAATCTCCTCCAGTCCCATCCATGTTGATACAAAAGTTGGATATTCATCCTTTCTGATGGAGGCACAATACTCCATTGTATATATGGAATATATACAGTTATACCCTTAAAGAAATTCTGTGTCCTTAAAACTACCCCACTGGAAAATGGTCTAAGAAAATAAAGCAACTGCCACAGACACAGTCATCATTATTCATCTCACTGATGGCAGTGGAGACTAGAGGAAAAGGTCCTATATTCTTTATCCATTTGTCTGTTGAAGGACATCTTGGTTCTTTCCCAGTTTGGTGACTGTGGCCATTGTTGCTATGAACATTGGGGTTCAGATGGCCCTTCTTTTCACTACATCTGTATCTTTGGGGTAAATACCCAGTAATGCAATTGCAGGATCATAGGGAAGCTCTATTTTTAATTTCTTGAGGAATCTCCACACTGTTTTCCAAAGTGGCTGCACCAACTTGCATTCCCACCAACAGTGTAAGAGAGCTCCCCTTTCCCCACATCCTCTCCAACACATGTTGTTTACTGTCTTGTTAATTTTGCCCATTCTAACTGGTGTAAAGTGGTATCTCAACATGGTTTTGATTTGAATCTCCCTGGTGGCTATTGATTATGAACATTTTTTCATGTGTCTGTTAAGCCATTTGTATGTCTTCTTTGGAGAAGTGTCTGTTCATGTCTTCTGCCCATTTTTTGGCATGATTATCTGTGTTGTGTGTGTTGAGTTTGAGGTGTTCTTTATAGATCTTGGATATCAGCCTTTTGTCTGTAGTGTCATTTGCGAATTATCTACTCCCATTCCGTGGATTGCCTCTTTGTTTTGTTGACTGTTTGCTTTGCTGTGCAGAAGGTTTTGATCTTGATGAAACTCCAAAAGTTCATTTTCACTTTTGTTTCCTTTGCCTTTGGAGACATATCTTGAAAGAAGTTGCTGTGACCAATGTTGAAGAGGTTACTGCCTATCTCCTCTAGGATTTTGATAGATTCCTTCCTCAAATTGAGGTCTTTTATCCATTTTGAGTTTATCCTTGTGTGTGGTATAAGAGAATGGTCGAGTTTCACTCTTCTATACATATCTGTCCAATTTTCCCAGCACCATTTATTGAAGAGACTGTCTTTTTCCCACTGTATACTTTTTCCTGCTTTGTCAAAGATTATTTGACCACAGAGTTGTGGGTCCATATCTGGGCTCTGATCACCTGACTGTGGCAACTGAACCTTGGGAAATGAAACTGTGGATAAGGGGGGACTACTGCATATTTATTTCATAATAATAGTGAACAACATGCTAAAATATACAATGACAATGAATGATATCCAGTGAATTGTAGTGCATCTGAATTATTTTAGTGAAACTAAGATTATGTAATTAGATTAATTTTATCATTAAAATAAACAACATAATAAAACCATTTACTTTATTATCTGTTATTCTGTGATCCTTTTATGGATAAGTTATGTAACAAATGGTCCATTGATAAAATGACTGAATTAATTTATCAGTAAAAATTTGTTTCCTCAAAAGGACTTTCAAACACATCAGGAGTTAAATTTTGTTACCAAATTATTTGGTAAGATAAAATTTAAAGTTTATAGTTTCTTTTTTTTTTCCATTTTATTTATTTTTTTAGCATAACAGTATTCATTGTTTTTGCACAACACCCAGTGCTCCATGCAATACGTGCCCTCCCTATTACCCACCACCTGTTCCCCCAACCTCCCACCCCTGACCCTTCAAAACCCTCAAGTTTATAGTTTCTTGCTTTTTTCTATTTGAAGTGGAAAAGTTTTCTTTGAAAAAATAAGGAGAGTAAGTAGTGAGGGGTTTTTTTGCACAAAACTACATTTTCAGAAAATGTCTATAAAAGTAGATTTATCATGGTATTATTAGACAGTTTAACAATAAGTATTCAAATTTAGGCATTTCCACAGATTATATAATGAGATCTGAGAAATGTAACTTCAACTGCACATTGTCTTTGCCAAATTCATTTCATATAAAGAATACTCAATAAGATTTATAAAGAATCACCCATGTATTATTATATATCAATCAGTTCCATGTCTAATAGTATAGGATTTGTAAAGTTCACATTGAAATGCTGTAACACATTTAACAGATTTCTTTCATGAGCCTATACCTTGCAATAATCTAAACAACCCATGTGCAGAACATATACCAATTAGTCTCTTAAAATCCAAAGTAAAAGTCATCATAAAAATCCAAAATGCAAAGGGAAGTAAAAAGGCTCAGTTTTTACAAAGCAATAAAGTAACTGAACTTAGAGCCATTTATTTATCACTATCTGAAAAAAGAAAATAGTAGTGTTAAAAAGAAGAATGCACATCAAGAAAAGTGCAGTACTCTTAGTCACCTTCACCTATTTGATCAGCAGTGAGTAATACAGAATTGTTGAATCATAATATTGCACACCTCAAACTAATAGAGCACTGTACATTAATTACACTGAATTAAAATAAAATAAAAATAAATAAAATAAAATAATAAAAAGGAAGTATAATGTAAATATCCTTTGCCAATGCAATTTTCAAAGCCTCTTTTGGGATTTGGGGCCATGCTACTATTGGTAAAATTTTCAACATAAATACAACATAAAAATAAAGAAGGTTGCTTTAAGAATTCCCATAATGTTCAAGCCATATCACTAATTCTATTTTCTAATAAATTTTTGTATTGATCAATATTTTCACTTGAGCATTTAAATGTTTAGGAGTCTTTTAAATATTCTGTTTCCACTCCCAGACCACGGGGACAACGGAAGAAAACATTAACACACTAAGCCAGTCAGAGGACAAATACTGTATGATTCCACTCATATGAAGTGTCTAAAGTAATTAACTGATAGAAACAGAGAGTAGAATGGTGGTTCCAAGGGGCAGGAAGGAACGGTAAATGGAGAATTGCTGACCAATGGACATAAAGTTTCAGTTACGGGGATAAAGAAGTTCTAGAGAACTGCTGTACAACACTGTGCTTACAGTTACTGAATATTAACTGAATACTTAAAAATATTTAAGACGATAGTTGTCATTTTATGTGTTTTTTCACCACAATAAGAAGGAAGGAAGGAGGGAGCGAGGGGGGGAAGGAAGGAAGAAAAGAGGGTGGGAGGAAGGAAGGAAGAAAAGAATTTTCCCAAAGCATACCCAACAGAAATGTTATAAAGCAATTGTACCAATATTAATGATGCAGGGCTCTTAAACCAACAATTATGAGAAATAACAAGCTTTTCATATAGATCATCATGCATGATTCTTTTACATCATGGATCATTGCATTATTTGGTTTTAATATTGGGAGATTCAACTTTCTTATATGATGAAAATCATACAATTTTAAAGAACATTCTAAACTCAGCATAATTACATGTTATTTAAAGCCGACACCATGGGAACAGCTAGAGAGAGGTCCATGCATGCTTTAAGACAGACTTATTTATTTCCAACAAAATGTGGGATGTGAGGAGGTGAAGAATGTGTAGATGCAAGAATGGACATATTTTTCCTGTGTTTCTGAATCACTGTCTTTCTTAAAATGAAATCTGTAAGTGTTATATTAACTTCTATGGAATGTGAAACAAGTATCAATATAAGTCATTTGAATTCTTTGTACATTAGATTGTTACACTTCCTGTTGAGAATAATCAATAACCTGTCATGGTATTAATTATATCAGGCAAACTTGAAAACTGCAAGTGGGTTGTATCCAAAATTACTTATTACCAAAAGAATTTGTAAAACCAATATAATATGGCTCAATCACATGCAAATTTCATAGCCTAAAGTTAGATAGCTCAATTATTTAGTCATTAACCAATCAAACAAGTCACTTAACCTCATATTCTGTCATTTTTATATGATAATAATGTATGATTCAAATCAGATGACAGATGAGAATGTAATTAAAACTGTGAAATGAATACACAAATACCATTATTATCATGCTTATATAAGTGAATTACAGATAACTCAGAAAAGAATTGGCGTCAATCTTAGAATGCATCTTAAGTCTGAATATTTTTTTTATGTCATGGCAGACTTAAAAAAATAGAATTTTTTCACACATTGGGTTTTTAATTTGTTGTCCATGATAAATTTCCACTGAGGAATTTATTTTTATTTTTATCTTTTTTTTAATATTTTATTTATTTGACAGAGAGAAATCACAACTAGGCAGAGAGGCAGGCAGAGAGAGAGGAGGAAGCAGGCTCCCTGCGGAGCAGAGAGCCCGACGTGGGGCTCGATCCCAGGACCCTGGGATCATGACCTGAGCCAAAGGCAGAGGCTTTAACCCACTGAGCCACACAGACGTGGGGCTCGATCCCAGGACCCTGGGATCATGACCTGAGCCAAAGGCAGAGGCTTTAACCCACTGAGCCACCCAGGCACCCCTATCTTTATTTATTTTTTTTTCCATTTTATTTATTTTTTCAGCGTAACAGTATTCATTGTTTTTGCACAACACCCAGTGCTCCATGCAAAACGTGCCCTCCCTATTACCCACCACCTGTTCCCCCAACCTCCCACCCCTGACCCTTCAAAACCCTCAGGTTGTTTTTCAGAGTCCATAGTCTCTTATGGTTTGCCTCCCCTTCCAATTTTTTTTTTTTATAAACATATAATGTATTTTTTTCCATTTTATTTATTTTTTCAGCGTAACAGTATTCATTGTTTTTGCACAACACCCAGTGCTCCATGCACAACGTGCCCTCTCTATTACCCACCATCTGTTCCCCCAACCTCCCACCCCTGACCCTTCAAAACCCTCAGGTTGTTTTTCAGAGTCCATATGAGGACATGGAGAAGCAACATGGGGGATTAGAGGGATAGGAGAAGAATAAATGAAACAAGATGGGATTGGGAGGGAGACAAACCATAAATGACTCTTAATCTCACAAAACAAACTGGGGGTTGCTGGGGGGAGGTGGGGTTGGGAGAGGGGGAGGGGATTATGGACATTGGGGAGGGTATGTGCTATCGTGAGTGCTGTGAAGTGTGTAAACCTGGCGATTCACAGACCTGTACCCCTGGGGATAAAAATACATTATATGTTTATTAAAAAAAAAAAAAATTTGGAAGGGGAGGCCAACCATAAGAGTTCCTCTAATTTGTGCCGCTTCTGTTGTCATAACTGTCTTCTTTGACCTCTGTTTATATCCCCCTCAGTGAAAAGGTCAAAAAGAAATTCCCCAGTAAGCCCACTTTCACTGTTCCTTTTCAAGCAATAGCAATGAAAAATAAATAGTAACAGGTAAATGGGATTTAACATGATGATCAATGGGGGCAAAATTTAATGAGTAAAGTATGCTGAAACAAGATTCAAAAGAACTCTATGGTTATGTTCAATCCAGTGGCCACATTCCCAGAACCCTGCACTGGAAAATGGTGGATGCGGAACATTTTGATGGGAGACAATTAGAAATATTTTTTTTTTTGTAAATCAAAAATATTATTTAAAAAATGCAGAACTGGAAATGGATATATTATTTAATATTTTGTAGAAACCATTCTCCCAAAAATTAATCTACAAATTCAATGAATTTCTAACAAAAATCTACAAATTGATACTCAAAGCCAGAGTCAAAAATAGCCAAGACAATTTTGTATTTAGAAAGGAGACAGATCTTATCAGATTATTCGTGTTATAAAACTTATAAAGTTATAATAATTAAGAAAGTGCAGTATTGGGGCACCTCGGTGGCTCAGTCAGTTAAACATGTGCCTTGGCTCAGGTTGTGATCCCGGGGTCCTGGGATGGAGCCCAGCATCAGGGCTCCCGGCTCAGTGGGGAGCTTGCTTTTCCATCTGCCCCTCCCCCTGCTCATGCTCTCTCTCTCAAATAAATAAATTAAAAATCTTTAAAAAAAAGAGAAAGTATGGTATTTTTGTGTAAGATTAGTTAGAATATCAATGGTGGGACAGAAAGCTCGATTATGAAGTGAAAATTTAGTTTAGTACTTGTGTTTCCCCTTTTCCTCTATCTACATTGCATTAAAAATTTTTAGATAATTTTACTCAATTTATAAAATTCTAATATTTTAATAAAGTAGTCTTTAATTGGAAAAAAATAACTTCTGAAAGAATTACACATTTTTTTGCTTTTTATTTATTTATTTTATTTTATTTTTTTTATTTATTTTTTTTCCATTTTATTTATTTTTTCAGCATAACAGTATTCATTCTTTTTGCACAACACCCAGTGCTCCATGCAAAACGTGCCCTCCCCATTACCCACCACCTGTTCCCCCAACCTCCCACCCTTGACCCTTCAAAACCCTCATTCCTATTCTCCTGAAACTGTTCCAAAAAATAGAAATGGAAGGAAAACTTCCAAACTCATTTTATGAGGCCAGCATCACCTTGATCCCCAAACCAGACAAGGATCCCACCAAAAAAGAGAGCTACAGACCAATATCCTTGATGAACACAGACGCAAAAATTCTCGCCAAAATACTAACCAATAGGATTCAACAGTACATTAAAAGGATTATTCACCACGATCAAGTGGGATTTATTCCAGGGCTGCAGGGTTGGTTCAACATCCGCAAATCAATCCATGTGATAGAACACATTAATAAAAGAAAGAACAAGAACCATATGATACTCTCAATAGATGCTGAAAAAGCATTTGACAAAGAATTACACATTTTAAAAGATTACAGATGATGCATCTATCACATAAAAGTCAAAGACTTTAAGAGTGCTTGGTCACGAAATAATGAATGTGTTAGCTCCACTGGGTCATATAATTTTTTTTTTTTAGGTGAAAAATATATTTTGTTTATTAAGAAATAAAATGGTTAGGGGCGCCTGGGTGGCTCAGTGGGTTAAGCCGCTGCCTTCAGCTCAGGTCATGATCTCGGGGTCCTGGGATCAAGTCCCACGTCGGGCTCTCTGCTCAGCGGAGAGCCTGCTTCCCTTCCTCTCTCTCTGCCTGCCTCTCTTGTGATTTCTCTCTGTCAAATAAATAAATCTTTAAAAAAAAAAAAATAAAATAAAATAAAATGGTTAATTAAAAACCTTTTTTCCTATGTCAGCTATATTTCAGTAAAAAGAGAAAAAAACCTAAAAAAAACTTTTTTCTTCTACCGCCAATTAGCAGTTTTGTTTTTGTAACTTTTTTTTTCTTTTTTTTATTTGAATAGTAATTTATTTATTTTTTCAGCGTAACAGTATTCATTGTTTTTGCACAACACCCAGTGCTCCATGCAGTACGTGCCTGCCCTATTACTCACCACATGGTTTCCCCAACCTCCCACCCCCACCCCTTCAAAACCCTCAGGTTGTTTTTCAGAGTCCATAGTCTCTTATGGTTCGCCTCCCCTTCCAATTTTTTTTTTTTTTAATAAACATATAATGTATTTTCATCCCCAGGGGTACAGGTCTATGAATCGCCAGGTTTACACACTTCACAGCACGCACCATAGCACATACCCTCCCCAATGTCCATACCCCCCTCCCCCTCTCCCAACCCCACCTCCCCCCAGCAACCCCCAGTTTGTTTTGTGAGATTAAGAGTCATTTATGGTTTGTCTCCCTCCCAATCCCATCTTGTTTCATGTATTCTTCTCCTATCCCTCTAACCCCCCATGTTGCATCTCCACGTCCTCATATCAGGGAGATCATATGATAGTTGTCTTTCTCCGATTGACTTATTTCACTAAGCATGATACCCTCTAGTTCCATCCACGTCGTCACAAATGGCAAGATTTCATTTCTTTTGATGGCTGCATAGTATTCCATTGTGTATATATACCACTTCTTCTTTATCCATTCATCTGTTGATGGACATCTAGGTTCTTTCCATAGTTTGGCTATTGTAGACATTGCTGCTATAAACATTCAGGTACACATGCCCCTTCGGATCACTACGTTTGTATCTTTAGGGTAAATACCCAGTAGTGCAATTGTTGGGTCATAGGGTAGTTTTATTTTCAACATTTTGAGGAACCTCCATGCTGTTTTCCAGAGTGGTTGCACCAGCTTGCATTCCCACCAACAGTGTAGGAGGGTTCCCCTGGGTCATATAATTTTTTTGAGAAGATATTTAAAGGTAGAGTAGATATCCTGAAATAATGACCAGAATGCAGGTATAAGACTAAAAAAAGAATAATTCTAAAGGAGAGCCCCTCCCCAAAGAGAAATAAAAGAACAAATAAAAATAAACCTAAGAACTGCTTATGTCTTAAAGACTTAACTTTTTAATGATAAGGAAATGCTGATATGTTACTATTTATTTTATGAAATATCCATGATTAGGTATCATATTGATAATTATATAACTACATCTTTTAAAACTCCAATTATAATTGAAATGTTTATATTGAAACCTAGAAAATATTATTCCTTCTAAACATACAATAGGAGCACAATAAATACTACTTGACTTTTAAATACTTTTATCTTTTATGAAAGCATAAAAGATATGCTACTATGCAAAGCAAAAGATTTGCTACTATGAACAAAATATATCTGAATTTATTTAAGGTGGATACATTTTTAAGAACATATTATATGCAACATAAATACAACAATGTCTGGCGTAAGATGGTTGTCTATTTTTTATGATTACTTTCTCACAGAAATATTTGTCACAGTACTAATTTATGAAAACAATGTTTACTGAAACTAAATGGCATTGTCAACTACTAAGTAGTAAATAGCACTCTTTTTTTTTCCATCTAGAGCTGATAATTTATTGTTTTAGCATGATCCAGAAGAGAAACAACATAAAGATGTATCTAGAACAATTCCTCACAATTTCCTCCCCTTGCTTCACTGCTCTTTAGACCATATGTAAAACCAGGTGTATCACTGTGGTAAATAAATTACCACAAACTCATTCAAAAAGCAACCTGTCACTTCAGGGGAAGTAATTGATGTGAAATGGAATTAACCACTCTCAAACTGGGGTTAGTCACACTGTATGAGTGAATGATGTTTGCATGTTCTGGTTACCTTTCATGAGAATCAGATGTTTTCCCCCAAATACTTTTCTGAATTGCACACTTCATTAATTTGAATTTTTAAATGTTTTTGGCTGACTGCCATGGTGTTTCTTCTGGCAAAATTGGTAGTTTCTTTTTATGAAAGAAGAAATGTCTATTTTTTAAAGTCAAACCCTACATCAAATTAAGTTCTAATATATTCTTTCTCCAAAAGAAACTTATTTATTGAAACATGTTGATTTGAGAAATTATCTATTGGGTTAACATAAGAAAATATATTTTTTGTTTGATACCAAATATTAATTCCTTATGTACACTCTAAATATAAAACCAGCAACCAGTAATAATTATGAAGAAAGAATTAAATTGCAGGGTGCTATATGTAGTGACTTTTATAGTTGCATTCATATTGATTACATGTAATTTCTAGAACAGACCTCTTTTAACTTTATAAGAGAATACAGCAATTAGACACTTTAACTTAACTACATGATGTATTAGCTAATAGAAGTGCAGAAAAGCTGTTTGAATTTAAATGTGTATTTTCATTACTTTTAAAAAATACCCTGTTTGTTTGAGAAATACAGATGATAGTTCAACATTGCTATTAATTTTTATGATCCTCTCATAATCTATGAAAAAGAAATCAACATGATTTGAATTGCAAAATTTAAGGTATAAAATCAAGACATGTTTTCCACAGAGCTACTTATAGGATTACTAAAATTTTCACTTTTTATATAATATCTGTATTAATGAAGATTGACATTAATAGCTTTTAATAAAATATGATTTTTGTGCCTCTATAAATCACAAGTATATTGTTCTCTTAATGCTTACTCTCTTGGTGCTTCATAATGTGAGCAATATATGTATTACACAGTCTCCCAATTCAAAGACATTCCATTTTTTGTTTGTTTGTTTGTTTTGGCCAAACTTTTTATTCAGTATTCTGTAGTTGCTTAACACACACTTAAATGGTCTTATTGGGGGGAGGGGAAAGGGGAGGTTCTTGTAGATTCCCAAGGAAATGTCAGAAAGGCAAAATATGGCCAGCATTATCCATTTGGTTTTTTGGGTGAATAGCACTTTCCTTACATAAGCATCTGATCTCAGGTTTTTCATATTGAGAACATTGAGCTTTCAGTTTGAAGACCCTCTGAAATCCTACGAGTAGCATACCCCGACCACTCTCTAACAGCTAGCTTGTTTGTATAGGCAGAAGGACTCACCTCTCCATTTTAGATGGCTAGATGTTTGTGCAAGGTCTTAGAATTGCTTTGCCTCCCTTACTGGGAAAAATCAGATATAGGAAGTGGCCTTTAGGGACACTTTTAACTTGAAAAATTACAACACTAGTACACAAGTCAAGTCTTAACACATTTAACACTTGCTTATTGAAAGCAATGTCATAAAGTCAAATAAGATTAAACAGGTTTCCATTGGACATTCTTTCCTGCTTTGTCGAAGATTAGTTGACCATAGAGTTGAGGGTCGATTTCTGGGCTCTCTATTCTGTTCCACTGGTCTATGTGTCTGTTTTTGTGCCAGTACCATGCTGTCTTGATGATGACAGCTTTGTAATAGAGCTTGAAGTCCGGAATTGTGATGCCACCAACTTTGACTTTGTTCTTCAATATTCCTTTGGCTATTCGAGGTCTTTTCTGGTTCCATATAAATTTTAGGATTATTTGTTCCATTTCTTTGAAAAAAATGGATGGTATTTTGATAGGGATTGCATTAAATGTGTAGATTGCTTTAGGTAGCATAGACATTTTCACAATATTTATTCTTCCAATCCAGGAGCATGGAACATTTTTCCATTTTTTTGTGTCTTCCTCAATTTCTTTCATGAGTACTTTATAATTTTCTGTGTATAGATTCTTAGTCTCTTTGGTTAGGTTTATTCCTAGGTATCTTATAGTTTTGGGTACAATTGTGAATGGGATTGACTCCTTAATTTCTCTTTCTTCAGTCTTGTTGTTGGTGTACAGAAATGCAACTGATTTCTGTGCATTGATTTTATATCCTGACACTTTACTGAATTCCTGAACAAGTTCTAGCAGTTTTGGAGTGGAGTCTTTTGGGTTTTCCACATATAGTATCATATCATCTGCGAAGAGTGATAGTTTGACTTCTTCTTTACCAATTTGGATGCCTTTAATTTCTTTTTGTTGTCTGATTGCTGAGGCTAGGACTTCTAGCTGGGAAAATTGGACAGCCACATGCAGAAAAATGAAATTGGACCACTTCCTTACACCACACACGAAAATAGACTCCAAATGGATGAAGGACCTCAATGTGAGAAAGGAATCCATCAAAATCCTTGAGGAGAACGCAGGCAGCAACCTCTTCGACCTCAGCCGCAGCAACATCTTCCTAGGAACAACGGCAAAGGCAAGGGAAGCAAGGGCGAAAATGAACTACTGGGATTTCATCAAGATCAAACGCTTTTGCACAGCAAAGGAAACAGTTAACAAAACCGAAAGACAGCTGACAGAATGGGAGAAGATATTTGCAAACGACATATCAGATAAAGGGCTAGTATCCAAAATCTATAAGGAACTTAGCAAACTCAACACCCAAAGAACAAACAATCCAATCAAGAAATGGGCAGAGGACATGAACAGACATTTCTGCAAAGAAGACATCCAGATGGCCAACAGACACATGAAAAAGTGCTCCACGTCACTCGGCATCAGGGAAATACAAATCAAAACCACAATGAGATATCACCTCACACCAGTCAGAATGGCTAAAATTAACAAGTCAGGAAATGACAGATGCTGGAGAGGATGTGGAGAAAGGGGAACCCTCCTCCACTGTTGGTGGGAATGCAAGCTGGTCCAACCACTCTGGAAAACAGCATGGAGGTTCCTCAAAATGTTGAAAATAGAACTACCCTATGACCCAGCAATTGCACTACTGGGTATTTACCCTAAAGATACAAACATAGTGATCCGAAGGGGCACGTGTACCCGAATGTTTATAGCAGCAATGTCTACAATAGCCAGACTATGGAAAGAACCTAGATGTCCATCAACAGATGAATGGATCAAGAAGATGTGGTATATATACACAATGGAATACTATGCAGCCATCAAAAGAAATGAAATCTTGCCATTTGCGACGACGTGGATGGAACTAGAGCGTATCATGCTTAGTGAAATAAGTCAATCGGAGAAAGACAACTATCATATGATCTCCCTGATATGAGGACATGGAGAAGCAACATGGGGGGGTAGGGGGATAGGAGAAGAATAAATGAAACAAGATGGGATTGGGAGGGAGACAAACCATAAATGACTCTTAATCTCACAAAACAAACTGGGGGTTGCTGGGGGGAGGTGGGATTGGGAGAGGGGGAGCGGGCTATGGACACTGGGGAGGGGAGGCGAACCATAAGAGACTATGGACTCTGAAAAACAACCTGAGGGTTTTGAAGGGTCAGGGGTGGGAGGTTGGGGGAACAGGTGGTGGGTGATGGGGAGGGCACGTTTTGCATGGAGCACTGGGTGTTGTGCAAAAAGAATGAATACTGTTACGCTGAAAAAAAAAATAAATAAAAAGGGAAAAAAAAAAAAAGATTAAACAGGTTTTACTTTTTTCCCCTCACAAGAACATAAAAGTGATGGAAGGGGAACTTAAACAGGAAATTTAAAAAAAAGGTGACACAATTTTTCCTTTTAGTAGTCTTTGGGTAGTTATGACAGAAAAGGTTCCATTTTTTGTTTGTCTCTTTGAACAGGGATTTTGGTCCAAAGTTTTGTTTGTTTTTAATATCTGCTTCTGCCTCCCCCTCTATCAGATCGGCTTCCTCCACGGCCACCACCGCTTGGTGCTCCGTGGCTTGAACTGCTGTACGAATCATGTGGAGGCAGGTACCCCCTTTCCATAGAAGGGGAAGCCCTCTTTCTTGTCTGCCAACCCGATCACGACCACTTGAGTAGAGATCACTTCGGCTGCTCGAGTAACTGTCTCGACTTCCACCATCTCCGTCACGTGAGCCTGCTCACGTGATCATAGCGTCAAGTCATTATAGCGTCACGTTCCAACATAAGATGGCGGGGGCCCTCGTGTAGATGGAGCACTACGTGAGTTACCATAACTCTCATATGAATCTCTGTCAGAGCCTCCACTTGGATGATCTGAATAGTCATGATCACGACCATAGTCATCTCTGTCACTATAGCCTCTCGACCGGTCGTCATTACGTGAACTGGAATGACCATAATCACGGTAAGTATAATCTCTCGGCGGTGGTGCATAATCTCTCGTATCACGAGAATTTGGGTAATCTCTGCTTGGATAGCTGTCTTTAGTGGAGTATCCATCATCTCTCGGGGACAAATAAACATCTTTACGAGAGGGCAGGGGTTCCCTTCGAGGTGGGCCTCCATAACTATCTCTTCCACATGGCGCAGGAGCTCTTCCTCCCATTCCAGTGCTGCTGGGAACTGGTCCTGAAGGGGCAGATCTTTTAGGTGGAGGCCCACCACTTCGTGGCGGTGGTCCTCTTTTTACCGGAAGCGGCCCCTGGAAGAGCTCATGTTAAAAGTCATGGAGTAGCCACCATCATCCATGTGCCCTCCACGTGAGGGAGGTCACCTGGTTCCTCCACTTCCTCCTCTTCCGCCTCTAAGACCTCTTGGAGGGCCTCTGCTTCTTGGAGGTGGCGGCGGGTCCACGTCTACCACTTTCAAATGATGGTTTAGTGGCCTGTTCTACTTTGATGGCTTTTCCATCTAAGGACTTTCCGTTCATGTCTCTGGCTGCATCCTTAGCATCTGCTGGGCTCTCAAAGGTGACAAAAGCAAATCCTCTTGATTTGTTGGTTTCACGATCTTTCATCAATAGAACTTCCACTATTCGTCCATATTTGCCAAATACTGCTTCAAGGGCTTTTTCATTTGTTTCTGTATTGAGGCCACCAATGAAAAGCTTTCCTGGGCGATCTGCTTCAACCATTTTTTCCCCCTGGTGAGAGTCGGAGGGGTGACAACGGTTCTAAGCTCCTAAGAGCTCGCCGGCAGGGGCTTCATAGCAGCTCAGCATGAGGGAATGCCGCGGGATCCGAGAACGGAAGAGGGAAGCCGCTAGCAATATGGCGCAGACATTCCATTTTTTAACCCAAAATGTATTGTATAAGATTCTCACACTGCCACCATAATACCCACATACTTACTAGCATGATACTAATAAAAAATCAAATTTATGTAAGGTTTTTAAAAGTAATTTAAAGGATTCTAAGATAATATCTATAATTTGTTCAGAATTTGTCCATTATGGTGAAACTGACAGTCATTCTCTCCTATACAACAATTTTGAAAGAACATTTTTGATAAGCTTTCTATTTTCCCCCAAAGTTTTTCTCTTAAATAACAAATTTACAGTTTTAGCTCCTTTTTCTGTGAAGTTTTCAAGCCAATGCACATATAAAATCCTATTATAGATGGTGATTTTATTCTACAGAAATGCAAAATATGTTGCTCCTGATGAATAAAATTCTCTGTCTCCATAAATAAAAAATTCCCACTTGAAGTTCACAGTTGAAAGTGACCATTTTAATTTCTTTATTCATGATGTATCGGCCAGCATGTATTCCAGAGATGTTTATGACACCAACTTAAAAGATGAGAGAAAGCCTCTCAAATCTGCATGTCTAACTTCACAGATTAGAACAGTTCAGCATCCAAAATCCTTCAATTCTTCAGTCACTGCAAGATAACATTTCCATAGTACTCCTTTAATATAAAAGCAGTTCATTCTAAATACGATGTGTTTCTGAAACCAAAACTTTACCATAAGAGAAATCTGTTTTTTCATGTCTATATAAAGATATCACCCTAAAAGGAATTAAATGAACTGCACCACCAGCAGCTATAAAACAAGGTACAGTTAATTGGGCCCCATGAGGATCAAGCTTCTGATGTTGGCCACAGTAGCACACAGACAAAGAACAAAGATTCCCTCAGATGCTTGAACTCAGGGCGTGCCGATGATGATCCCTATGTACCGTCTTCCCTACTAAGGCAGCACAAGTCTGTTTCTTCCACAGATTCAGCAGAAAATACTGGCATGGGTTATAGATTTGGACTTTTTATTATTAACCCACTAAAACAGGAAGTAGCATCACACTGTTGCCACAGATGAACAGAGAAACTTGCAATACAGGACATGTTAGAAAAGACTGTGATTGTGGATTACTGGAAAGAATACATTATTTGGATATCTGTGTCTTATTCCCGATTCCACTAACATCCAGCTATATAATTGGTAGGTCTCCATTGTTTCTTAAAATAGCAGCATTGATTTATATAATCATTCATAGTCTTCCATAATTTCCCATATTTTACCCTCATCCAAATTACGCATTAACTTCTTATCAACTTCAACTATAGAAAAATAACTGCTCTATGCAAATAATCATCAAATATAAATATATTTGTGGGTATTATAAATATAAAATGTTACTGTGGGAAAACATAAATATATTAACACTTTCATAGATTATTGGTAATCATGACTAAATATGCACTGATTTCAGTAATTATTTTTTAAATATTTTTAAGATCTTAAGTATTAAATTTAAAAATGCACATTTTTGCCAATATCAGAACTTCTATTTTTTAACTCTTGAAAGCATATTTTTTATTATTATGTTCAGTTAGCCACTGTATAGTACATAATTAGGTTTTGATGTAGTGTTCAATGATTCATTAGTTATTTATTTTGAGAAAGAGAGAGAGAGAGCACAGTAGGGGGTAGGGGCAGAGAGAAAGGAGGAGGGAGAAAAGAGAGAGAGAATCTCAAGTGGACTTCCCACTAAGCACAGAACCTGATGCAGGGTTCCATCTCATAACCCTGAGATCATGACAAAACCAAGAGTTAGAAACTCAGCTGAGTCACCCAGGCATCCCTGAGTAATTCTTTAGTGAATCAAAGGGGATAGTGACTGAAATGAGCTAATGTATGTAATGCATGTTGTACAACTTTAAATCACAATTTAATAATTTGATGATCACTTCTTACTGACTTAGCTTATCAACTCAATATTCACATATAGTGGCATCTGTAAAAAAAAGGGTTATCCAAAACCTTGATTTTTTCTAGTGTCTCTTTTATGACATCAGCATTGAAACTGAAAAACAGCAGCAGCTGCAACAACAAAATACTATGTATCTGAATCACTCAAGGGAACATACATGAGGGACTATCACTGGAACTTCTCCATTTCTGCTGGTTCATTCATTCAGCAAATGTTTACTGAAAACCTGCATTACTTTCAGGTGTAATAGTATGAACAAGAGAGAGAGTCTACTTCATTCAGTTAACAAGCCAATTAAGAAGACTGACATTGAATAAATAATAATAACCTGAAGCTAAGTCTCCACTGTTGACTAATTTTAGAACCCTAGGAAAGGAAACTGTGTTTGAGGATTGGCAGTTATCACAGGGACTGGAAAAGTCAAGAATATGAGTTGACTGAGAGATTAGTTGTGGATGAGAAACACACAGATCAGGATAGGTCACTATTTTCATTGGTAACAAAAGTCAAAATAACTAAAAAGGAGTGACTGCAGGACAAATTCATGGGAGTTTGTTCCATATATACAGAGAAGACTCAAGGCACAAATATTTTAGTAGAACCTCAGAAGACCAGTTGGTCTAAAATATTTTAGGCATATCTGCTTGGTGGAATTCAGTGGTGATTAACAAGTATAATAAATTCATTCCTTAGGAACGAGGAGATCCTGCTTATAACTATTCTAAGGGCTGAGAGGTATCAACTGGATGGAAAAATCATGTCTGATTTCTCTGACAAAGAGATCCATTGCTGATTTCTCCGTCCTCAAAGGAAAACATTTTTCTGGTGTATGGAAGATGGAATTACCTCCTTTCTTATTCATTTACTACTTTTACATAATGCGAATGTATTTTCGGTCAGGACAGGGAATTGAGCTGTTGCTGAAACAGTGATACATTTAAACTACAATTCTAAAGATGTTAAGCATTTGACACCCATTCATGATTTAGTGCTCTAAAAATGATAGAAGTCTGGATATATGATATATTCTCTTATATAAAAAGTGACGATATTAGAAAAAATACCAATTAAGTGACTTTTGCCCAAGGTCACAGAGCTACTTCATTGGTCTAGGACAGACATTTGAACACAATTCAGGGCTATTAGTTCATATCACTAAATCTTACTAACAGCTTTCCTAGGACCTGCTTCTCAAGATTAATTTCAGGAAATTCACTTACAAAGCATTTGCAGAAAATTACCTTCAAGCAAAGGATATTTAGCAAAAATTATAAAGTTCTTAAAAACTTTATGTATGGACAAAAATTGTAACACATAAAATAATTAAGAGGAATTTCCTAAAATTCTAAACTTAATAGTGAAACTACATATAACAATGGCTTCAACACCATTTTAAATAGCAAAATACCTATAATCAAACATCTAAGCATACATTTCTGATTTTAAGGTATTCACAGATGTATATCTATAAAATAGAAAGATCATATTTTTTCTCTATTATTAAATCTGCCTGCTTCACAATGGAAAAACCCACATTATTTATGTTAAAATATTCAAAGTACATTTTATATTTTCATATACATATTCCCTGGATCCTATTGATGGTCATCTGAATTTGTCCACACTCTGTGTGTAAGAGCTCTGTATAAGAGCTTGGTAGATAATTAACACATCTTCATGTGACTTGCTACTTAAGGGACTGCCAGAGTAGCAGAAACTAACTTCTCTTATTCTGGGCCTGATTAGAAATATTTTAATATATGATTGACTTTATATAAGATTCTAATATTAGTATTGTGTATTTATTAAAATGTATTTCTTCAAAGCATGAGAGAGTAAAAATCTGTTGTGTGCAAACTACCACACATATTATCATTTGGACATAGATTTTCAAAAGATTTCAAGGCTTTGTAAAGGTCTGTAAGTAAACCTTTCCCATCTCTACATACTGTGAATTAGTTTCATGGTCATTTGTCTTTAGGTCTAAACTGAAAATACTTATAATTTTACTTTTTGGTATTTTGCTGCCTAAATGACTTTTTCATTATGCAGATATTACAGTACTGTGAAAGGCATGATTAGAATGCATCCAACTTTTTGCTGTAAATTCACAAGCGCACAATTTCCAATGAGACAAGTGTTGAAGTAAGCAAGAATCTAAGAGAGAAAGAAATGAATCTAAAAAGGTATCATGTTCTGGTCATATTAGATCATTAGTAAAAATTAAAGTATCACTTAAATTGTTATTTTCCTGTTTTATCAAGTTCCTAAATTTCAGAGCCATCAAGTACATCATCTCAATGATACTTTGCCATGAATATTTGTGGGATGCTAAAAATAGTTTCCATCTGATTGATTTTTAAGATTCATCAGCAAAGCAAATCATCACTCCAAATTACTAGAAGACTGTGTCTACATAAATGAGTATTTTCTGGCCATACTGAATACATATGAGTTAGTACTCACGGGTACAGCTAGATTGTTTTTCATAGCTGATGTCCATTCTGATGGATCACTGTGTCCATTTTTAATGGTTTCTGCCTTGCAGTACTGGCTGTAAAACATTTTTAATAGAATCCCTGAATATATGATATAACATGGTTACATTTAGTAAAATTAAATATTTGTACTCTTGACCATTGAAATATTGTGAGGCAAGTACATAATTGCTCAATAAAGTTAAGAATATCTATTTAGTTTGAATTTAACTTCTAAGCAAGCTTCTCCTATACGATTGCTTATGCTGCTTTTATTTTTTTTTCTTATACTGCTTTAAAGGCAATATTTTAGTAAATTATTTCTCCTCTAAGAAGAGAATCTACATCCACAAATCTCTGTCATTTGGATATGCCTTTTTCTCTTTCTAGTTTTATCATTATAATATATATATATATATACACACACACACATATATATGTGTATATCTATATACACAATTATATATATAGATATAAATACATATTGGAATATATATAACATATATATACATACACACAAAGAAAGATAATTAAGGAAAAAAGTTGGATCAATTTAAAAATAGCTCATCTCATAAAGTCCATACACTTACTAATAATCGCTGCTTTAATTGGACTAGTTCCATGTGACAAGTAGAAAGGTCCATATAGAAACTTAAGGAGAGAGCCACCTGAATTTCTGAGGTAGCTTAGAAATGATGGCATATTGGCATATTTATGTGAAAATTCACCAGGAATCAAGATGCTCTAGAAATTACTGGTTGAATATTATTGAGAAATGACTCTAGATAGGTTCTTCATATTTCTGCCTTGTGAGTAAGGAAGGAACAGGGCTTTTACCAGGATCACATTTCCATGAATGATGTTATAGTTAATAATGCTAGAAATTAGAGATACTGTATCCTAATAGACAAAAAGCAGGCTTGCTTGTAACCATGGATCTTGGGTATTAGAGCAAAAAGCAGGCTTGCTTATAGTCCATTATAAAATACTTGTTTTCCTAAGACCAGGTTTCTTCTACGTCAACACAATCCAATGTGTGTATTAGTACCATCTGAACCTTTTGAATCTCCCAGGGAGAACTGAAGTTCAAGAAACCAGCACAAAGTTGACTGGACATTACTAATGCAGTGAATATTAATACATCCCCCATCTTTGACCCATGAATCTCATGTCACCCAAGAAAGCATACCAGGCTATGTCATCAGTCTTTACCTCAGTTGAAACTTCAGATGGCTCACAGTTCTTAATACATAGAATTATTTATATTATTGAAGGAAAGTATTTTGTTCCCATTGAAATAAGCACTCTCAGTTCAAATTTGCCTTTTATGTCTGTAATATTTTGGCCAAATATGCCATTCCTGGATTCAGAAATTGGTTTATTTACCACTATATTCTTCTAGAATTTCTACCCTAGCTTCTCATATATTTATATAATGTAAAATATTTATACTAAATCTCTTATTTGAGTGTGAACATAGACATTTTCTTGCTAGCTCATACACTAACTGGTACTTTACCCAGCATTCACCATCTACTTATCTTCCTGCTGAGTTTCCTTAGATATCAGGCTGCAATATAGGGTTACTGTAAGGTTACTATAATATAAGGTTACTTCCAAGGCTAGGCCTTGGAAGATGAACCTTAACTAAATATTAACCAGGTATAAATATACCACTCTTCTTTGATTAAGGGTGGACATATGACTAAATTCTCACTGATCAGGTATAGGGAGAAGTCTTTTGAGAGGTTACTAGGAAATAATACAAACAGAAAGACAGAGTGTAAAGATCCTGTCTTTCTTCATGTTTTTCAATGAATTTCTAAGAACACATGATGCCTCATCATAGCCTTCTTGTGATGATGAGGATACAAGCCTGATGATTAAAACAAAGACAACAGAAATGGCTAAGAAGAAGAATCAAAAACCTAAGTCTTGACAATATTTTTGAGCTGCTATACCAATTCCGGACTATTGTTCCTGAAAATCTCTTTATGTACATACAAACTACTCTATTTTGGTTGTGTTTAGTTGGATATTCTATTACTTGGACATTAAAATATCTCTAATAAACAATACAAAAAGTAAGATCTCATTATTAATAGTGTCAATTTATTTAGCTTTTGTTATTTCACAGTTATGATAACCAATTTGTCTCACCATTTTACTTCTGTTTACCCAAATGTAGTATATGTGTGTGTGTATGAATGTATGTACATACACATATCATAAGGGATTGCAGTATATCAGCCTATCTATTCATGTATCGCTCTACCTCATCCCATATAAAGTTTTACATCGATATTATGATACTCAAAATTTAAGAACTTTCATTACAATTAAATCTTGTGTGCATCTTTATTACCAGTGCTTTGAGCAACATAATGAAATACTAGCATGAATTTTATTAGAATCTAATTGTGTACTTATGTTGACTGTAACCTAATTCTATGCCCTACATAAAATTTTAGACAACTTCTGTGAGAATCATCTAAATTATTATATAATTGAAAATAACTTGAGAGGTACTATCACAGTATAGAGAGCATGCTTTATCATGAATAGAGCATCACTAAAGATAAAGTGCTCTAAGGTACAAACAAGTTTCTAAAATAACATTAAAATTCTTGATATTCTATTTATTTCCATGTGTAAATTTGACATTAACAGTTAAAAGACAAAACATTTTTATTTTAACATACCAGAATACATTTTAATTTCACTTTTCCAGCTCTTAACATGACATAATTTTAGCCAGAGTAAAATCATTTGTCCCTTACAGTAAGAGAATTTGTGTTTAGCTTGAATTTGCTACTGCTAAATGTAAACTCTAATCTTTGTTTTGCCTTCGTGGATTATTTAGTGATATGCTTAAAATATTGCACTGTTACTTCATTTTTAAAATTGCATATATAAATGTTTACTAATAATTTTATTGTTGCTAGTCAAAATGTAATGCTCTACTGCTTCATTGTTACGATTCTTGATTTTATGACTAAGCCATATTAATTAATTTATTAAATATTAATGATAGAAAAGTCATTTCAATAAAGAGCAAGCATTGCTAATCCTGTGTTACTTTGTTTTTTAGATACTATTTCAGGAAGATAAAGGTGCTGTCAATGTCATAAGTTAGTACTCTTACTAATGGAATGACAAATATGTAACAATCTGTTAAATTAATCTTGACAATAGGCATTTCTCTTCACAAATTTATCCAATATAGACAAGAAGTTTTTCTCTGGCATTTAGATAAAACAGTTTCTTATTTTTGAAACACTGGGAATAATATTCTAATGTTATTTCAAGGCAGTGGGAAGTAATATTACTCTGAGGTTTAATCATCAGTTGCCTTGATGTCATCTAGTGTGGAAATGTCTGACCAGTAAATTTGTGTCTTGTTTTCCTCCCTTGAAAAGGGCTTTGAAGACTTCTTTTGATAAACTGATCTGACCTTGACCCACACTGGTCCTGTGGATAATGCTACATGTTGTGTTCCTTGTTGATCTATAAAATAGTCCAGTAACTCTAACAGATAGTATTATTTTGCCCCTATTTTGAAGACCGTTTTAGCCCATTTACCAGGCTTAGCTGATTATCTCCTGAATTTTCAAAGAGATTCTTGAATCTCCTCCATTACACAAAGGAATCTGTGAGTGGGTTAAAAGTGTGACCTAGGACTCTTTTTTTCTGTAACACCAAGTTGCTAGTTTTATTCCCCTGAATCTGTTACTTGGAATGCTGAGTGATGCTAGGTGATGCTGCTCAGTTTCATTCAACCAATTTATTCCACTAAAATTCCTAATGGGGACCATAAACTTCTTTTTTCCTACTTTTATTTCTCATATTCTTCCAAGATGAAAAGAGGTAGGTTTTCTTTCTCTGTGCCTGAAATATATTTACATCCTATTCTCCTACCTATAGAATATAACCCAATTGCCTAGTTATTATAGTTGAAGCATATATCTTTTTCTGGAAAACAAAACAAAATTAAAACTTGCTTTGAGTTATTGAGTCTTGGTACTTAACATAATAATTAAGAAAAGCCATACAATTGTACCAAAAATATAATATTAATATTTGTAAAATATTATCCCTACTACCCAATATTTAGTGTTATGATCAAAACCATGTCCCTGATAATTCATGTTTGAGAGACAATAATGAATATGTACATTATAAACAAGACAGGGAGACTATGGACACTTACATAAATAAGGTTGCAGATATAAAGAAAACACCAAAAACAAAAAACTTATTCTGTTGGATAATGGATGTTTTATTAAACTAAAGAGTAAAAGATTCAGGATATAAGTTTACCAGAAGTGTAAATCATGTAATGTAAAGAAAGTGGAAAATCAAAACAATGCTTAGCAGACAAATAAGTATTGAGTTTACAAGGAATTGATATTTAAATCTGTGTAATTATCATCTGTTCATAAGGAAGTACAGTACAATCAAATGTATGTTCTTTATAAATATTAACTATAATAAAGTATATATAAGTGGGACAATATATATGAAATAATATTAACGAAAATGCTCTTATCTGGGTATTTTATTGTCCCAAATGTGTTCTTTCATTTATTCTTCCAAAAATAATTTATTGAACACTAAGTGAAACTGAAAAATCCAAATAGTCAATTAAAAATTCAGTTATCTGATAGAGAACAGAGGGTTATTAGAGGGGAAGTGGGTAGGGAGATGGGTTAAGTGGATGATGGGTTAGGAGGGCACTGGTAGTGATGAGCACTGGGTGTTGTATGTAAGTGATGAATTACTAAGATCTCAACCTGAAATGAATACTACACTGTATGTTGGCTAACTGTAATTTAAATAAAAACTTGAAAAAATAAAAAAATATTAATTAATTAGTTAATTAAAAATGCAGTTACCCCTCTCCCAATCCCACCTCCCCCCAGCGGGCTATGGACATTGGGGAGGGGAGACGAACCATGAGAGACTATGGACTCTGAAAAACAACCTGAGGGTTTTGAGGGGTCAGGGGTGGGAGGTTGGGGGAACAGGTGGTGGGTAATGGGGAGGGCACGTTTTGCATGGAGCACTGGGTGTTGTGCAAAAAGAATGAATACTGTTACGCTGAAAAAATAAATAAAATGGAAAAAAAAATAAAATAAAAAAATAAAAATGCAGTTACCTGAATAAAGAAAGGAAAAGTGAGCTTAAACTGCGGAAAAGTATAAGATTGACTTCAATTCTCAGACAAGTCTCATGACACCTGATCCTATATAATGAATCTACTGCTACCCTCCTTTTCCAACTACATGGGTTACAGTATAGGTTTCCTGTAATTCTTATTCCAGTGTTCACTGGAGTAATGCTACTCTATGAAGAATGTGCCTTAACATAGTAGTGCAATTTCTTGTGAATAGTAACCAAACTGAGCTCAGTGTGGTTTTTTGTTTTGTTCTGTTGTTTTGTTTTTTGTTTTTCTGGTCTCTGAAACATTTGTAGATGCAAAGAAAAGCAATCATATGTTTGTATTTCAGCTGGTTCAGTTAAAAGAAAAATATTCCACATGAAACATTTATTTTCAATTGGAAAGTATAAAGTATCCATTTGTTTTATTGTGCTATAGAGCTAATACAACATGAAGTTTCACAGCAGATAAAGACAGATGAGTGAAGTTGCAAGACGGTAAGAAAGTTATATTGACAGATTGATATGGATGTTTCATAATTGTAGCTGACAAATGGGTCCTGTAACATTATTTTTACATATAAGTCTTGATTTCTAATCTACCCATTTTCCAAATGTGATTGTAAAAGGCCACATTCAATCTTCATAGATAAATAGTATGTATGAAGGCATCACTAGAAGTAAAATCACATGAGACGTGCAGTGTTTATTCTACACATAGCTTCATGTGAATGACATTGATTGTTAGTTTAAAGCAAGTTACTCTACAATCTCCCCATCCATCTGTTCCCATAGAGAAAATTAGGACATATGCAAATGTATTTATACTTCCTTTGACAGTGAGAACTCTAATTTCAGTAAATATAAACTGTCAGTCAACTTTTGGAACAGAAATCAGGTTATGAATAGAAATAGAAAATAAGGCCTAAGACGAAGAAAGAAGAATTTTTTTTTTCAACTCAAGCTTAGGAAAACAAAGGAAGGGTTATTAAGGATTAAGGTCCATAAAGAAAATGATATCAATATTCATAATATTTAATACAAAAAGATATACAACAGACAACTTATTTAAACAGAAGAAGACATAATCATTAAAATTTTAGGGGTAAGATATAATAAAGATAGGAATATTAGAAAATAAATAATTTACAAGGTAAGAAGATAATGATAACAGAGAACGCTGGTGGGAGAACTGAGGCACTATGGAATGTAATAGTTTTTGCTCCATTAAATTGTTTCAAATGTCGGTTAAGTAAATATCATACTGCAAATGCACACTGCATTTCAGCAAAACAATAGTATCCACTATATTTAATTAAGATTATAAATGTAAATGTTAGAAACTTAAAGTTATCTTTGTATTTAAGGTATTCATTCCTTTTTAATTTTAAGTAACATTGTGATAAAAGTAATCATTAGTGATCACTGAATATCCATTAATTGGATATTTGAGACTTGATCACAGTGACCAGGATGTAAAAACAAAGTTGGGTTTCTGGCCCCAAATCTTGGCTATGAAACTTCACAGAGTTGAGTGAAATCCATACTAATTAAGTAAAACATTTTAAAAGTTAAAACTTCTTTTCATGTCAAGTAATTTTACATGTCTGATATAAATATAAATAAAACCCTCTTACATTGTGGGTGGGAATGCAAACTGGTGAAGCCGGTTTTCAAAACTGATTTCAAAATGAAGAGGAGAGTCTGTTTTGATCTGTGTTTAAATACCCTAAGAGCTATTGTACTTTTTAAAAAAGCTTAACTGTGAAGCTGAGTCCAACAATTTGAGTTACAAGGAAGCAGACAGTGAAGAAACTGTTAAAGAACTCAGATTTTGGTGAAATGGTATGTGCTCCACTGACTGGTTCAAACGCAGCTATGATGCCTCACTCAGACTCCATGGGAGTAGAACTTTCTGTACAAAGATATACTAAGTATGTTAACTAACTGGAATTTAAATAAAAACTTTTTTTAAAAAAGTACCTTGACTTTGTATCCTGCCACGTTACTGAATTGCTGTATGAGTTCTAGCAGTTTGGGAGTGGAGTCTTTGGGGTTTTCCATATAAAGAATCATGTCATCTGCGAAGAGAGAGAGTTTGACTTCTTAATTTCCAATTTTGATACATTTTATTTCTCTTTGTTGTCTGATTGACATTGCTAGGACTTCTAATACTATGTTGAACAAGAGTGGTGAGAGTGGGCATCCTTGTTGTGTTCCTGATCTCAACAGGAAGGCTACAAGCTTTTTCCCATTGAGGATGATATTTGCTGTGTGTCTTTCATAGGTAGATTTTATGAAGTTCAGGAATGTTCCCTCTATCCCTATACTTTGAAGCATTTTAATCAGGAACGGATGCTGGATTTTGTCAAATGCTTTTCTGCATCAATTGAGAGGACCATGTGGTTCTTCTCTCTTCTCTTATTGATTTGTTCTAGCACATTGATTGATTTGCAAATGTTGAACCATCCTTGCAACCCAGGGATGAATCCCACCTGGTCATGGTGGATAATCTTTTTAATGTGCTGCTGGATCCTGTTTGCTAGGATCTTGTTGAGAATCTTAGCATCCATATTCATCAGTGATATTGGTCTGAAATTCTCCTTTTTGGTAGGGTCTTTGCCTGGTTTGGGGATCAGGGTAATGCTGGCTTCATAAAAAGAGTCTGGAAGTTTTCCTTCTGCTTCAATTTTTTGAAACAGCTTCAGGAGAATTGGTGTTATTTCTTCTTGGAAAGTTTGGTAGAATTCCCCAGGGAATCCGTCAGGTCCTGGACTCTTGTTTTTTGGGAGGTTTTTGATCACTGCTTCAATCTCGTTACTAGATATCGGTCTATTCAGGTTGTCAATTTCTTCCTGGTTCAATTTTGGGAGTTTATAGTTTTCCAGGAATGCATCCATTTCATCTAGGTTGCTTAGCTTATTGGCATATAACTGTTGGTAATAATTTCTGATGATTGTTTCTATTTCCTTGGTGTTAGCTGTGATCTCTCCCTTTTCATTCATAATTTTATTAATTTGGGCTTTCTCTCTTTTCTTTTGGATTACTGTGGCCAATGGTTTATCGATCTTATTGATTCTTTCAAAAAACCAGCTTCTAGTTTCATTGATATGTTCTTCTGTATCTCTGGTGTCTACCTCATTGATCTCTGCTCTAATTTTGATTATTTCCCTTCTTACATGTGGAGTTGGTTTGATTTGTTGTTGATTCTCCAGTACTTTAAGGTGTAGAGACAGCTGGTGTATTCTGGATTTTTCAGTGTTTTTGAGGGAGGCTTGGATGGCTATGTATTTCCCCCTTAGAACCGCCTTTGCTATATCCCATAGGTTTTGGACCAAAGTGTCTTCATTCTCATTGGTTTCCATGAATTGTTTAAGTTCATCTTTGATCTCCTGGTTGATCCAAGCATTCTTAAGCAAGGTGGTCTTTAGCTTCCAGGTGTTTGAGTTCCTTCCGAACTTTTCCTTGTGATTGAGTTCCAGTTTCAAAGCATTGTGATCTGAGAATATGCGGGGAATAATGTCAGTCTTTTGGTATCGGTTGAGTCTTGCTTTGTGTCCCAGTATGTGGCCTATTCTGGAGAATGTTCCATGTGCACTTGAGAAGAATGAGTATTCTGTTGTTTTAGGGTAGAATGTTCTGTATATGTCTGAGGTCCATCTGGTCCAATGTTTCATTCAATGCTCTTATTTCTTTATTAATTTTCTGCTTCAATGATCTGTCTATTACTGAGAGAGGCGTATTAAGATTTCCTATTAATGTATTCATATCAATATGACTCTTTATCTTGACTAATAGTTTTCTTATGTAATTGGCTGCTCCCATATTGGGGGAGTAGATATTTACAATTGCAGGATACAAAGTCAATGTACAGAAATCAGTGGCTTTCTTATACATGAACAATGAAAATACAGAAAGGGAAATTAGAGAATCGATTCCATTTACTATAGCACCAAGAACCGTAAGATACCTGGGAATAAACTTAACCAAAGAGGTAAAGGACCTGTACTCAAGGAACTACAGAACACTCATGAAAGAAACTGAAGAAGACACAAAAAGATGGAAGACCATTCCATGCTCTTGGATTGGAAGAATAAACATTGTTAAAATGTCTATACTGACTAGAGCAATCTATACTTTTAATGCCATTCCAAACAAAATTCCACCGGTATTTTTCAAAGAGCTGGAGCAAATAATCCTAAAATTTGTATGGAATCAGAAGAGACCCCGAATTCCTAAGGAAATGTTGAAAAACAAAAACAAAACTGGCGGCATCATGTTACCCGATTTCAAGCTTTACTACAAAGCTGTGATAACCAAGACAGTGTGGTACTGGCATAAAAACAGACACATAGACCAGTGGAACAGAGTGGAGAGCCCAGATATGGACCCTCAACTCTATGGTCAAATAATCTTCGACAAAACAGGAAAAAATATACAATGGAAAAAAGACAGTCTCTTTAATAAATGCTGCTGGGAAAACTGGACAGCTATATGTAGAAGAATGAAACTCGACCATTCTCTTACACTGTACACAAAGATAAACTCGAAAAGGATAAAAGACCTCAATGTGAGACAGGAATCCATCAGAATCCTAGAGGAGAACATAGGCAGTAACCTCTTTGATATCAGCCACAGCAACTTCTTTCAAGATATGTCTCCAAAGCAAAGGAAACAAAAGCTAAAATGAACTTTTGGGACTTCATCAAGATCAAAAGCTTCTGCACAGCAAAGGAAACAGTCAACAAAACAAAAACGCAACCCACGGAATGGGAGAAGATATTTGCAAATGACAGTACGGACAAAAGGTTGATATCCGGGATCTATAAAGAACTACTCAAACTCAAAACACACAACACAGATAATCATATCAAAAAATGGGCAGAAGATAAGAACAGACACTTCTCCAATGAAGACATACAAATGGCTATCAGACACATGAAAAAATGCTCATCATCACTAGCCATCAGGAAGATTCAAATTAAAACCACATTGAGATATCACCTTACACCAGTTAGAATGGCCAAAATTAGCAAGACAGAAACAACGTGTGTTGGAGAGGATGTGGAGAAAGGGGAACCCTCTTACGCTGTTGGTGGGAATGCAAGTTGATGCAGCCACTCTGGAGAACAGTGTGGAGATTCCTCAAGAAATTAAAAATAGAGCCTCCCCACGACCCTGCAATTGTACTTCTGGGTATTTACCCCAAAGATACAGATGTAGTGAAAAGAAGAGCCATCTGTACCCCAATGTTTATAGCAGCAATGGCCACGGTTGCCAAACTGTGGAAAGAACCAAGATGCCCTTCAATGGACGAATGGATAAGGAAGATGTGGTACATATACATGATGGAGTATTTTGCCTCCATCAGAAAGGATGGATACCCAACTTTTGTAACAACATGGACGGGACTGGAAGAGATTATGCTGAGTGAAATAAATCAAGCAGAGAGAGTCAAGTATCATATGGTATCACTATTTGTGGAGCATAACAAAGAACATGGAGGACATGGGGAGATGGAGAGGAGAAGGGAGTTGAGGGAAATTGGAAGGGGAGATGAACCATGAGAGACTATGGACTCTGAAAAACAACCTGAGAGTTTTGAAGGGGCGGGAGTGGGAGGTTGGGGAACCAGGTGGAGGGTAATAGAGAGGGTACGTATTGCATGGAACACTGGGTGTGGTGCAATAACAATGAGTACCGTTACGCTGAAAATAAATAAATAAATTTTTTAAAAAGTACCTTGAACTAAATATTCTTAAAGATTTCTGAAGTTGTACCCATTGAATTTCTCTATGGGCAAGTGCTGCTTTATAATAGGCACATGTAATCTGAAGAGAATAGCATAGAGAATTAAATGATTGGCAGAGTCATTGTATGAATGAGTAAACTGAAGGTAACAGCCTAGTCTTCAAGTATTAACTGGGTTGCAATTGTACTGGCATTTAAAACTTTAGAACTGATTCATTCTACAACTTCTTTGAACTAATATTTTGAAGAAGCCTTTGTTCAGGCATGTCACATGTGCTTTCCACAAATTTCTGCAGCTTTTCTAAGGTTCTTTCCCAGCACAACTGCATTCTTTATACAAACTTTATCATTCATATGACCTTGATGCACTTTATCATTATTTTATAATTTTTGAGTCAACTATTTGTTTTTTTGTTTTTTTTCATACCTCTACCTTTTTTGCACTTTTCTTGTTATATTTGCTATGACTATCTCACATTTTATTTCCTTTGAAATCATCTCTAGTAATGTCTTTTCTTCAAATTCATTAATGTTTAATTCTATTCATTTTACTTGAAATGCTTTTAAAGGCAACCTAAATATCCAATAATGTGAGGAGGTCTAAAAAATACACACACACATATACATAAAATGTGTGCATATGTTACACATGTGCATATAACAAATATATGCACATTAGTGAAAATTATAATATTTAAACAGCAAGATTTAAAATATCAATGCATATTGGAAGCAAAATATCATAATAAATATTTGTATTTGACTCATACTTACACTAGGCAAACTCATGTACCGGGTTGACTTTTGTCAACTCTGTAACATCCCCATCCATACCGTGCCCTAGAAGGAGACCTAAAACTCCTTTCCCAGAAAGAATAGAAGTCATTGTTCTCTGTTAGCAGCTGTGGGCAGTCAGCTGAGATCATTGGTAATGGCTTCCTTTGGCTCTCAGAGGTCTGTGTATTATACACTGCATGGCTGTAGGCAGCTGGGATCACCTATGGTAGTTTCCAGGTAAGATTACTAGATTTAGCAAATGAAACATAGGACACTAAGTTAAATTTGACTTACAGAGAAAACAGGAATAATTTTTATCATAAACATTTTATGCAATATTTGGTCCATAGTTTTCCTATAAAAATGTTATATATCTGAAATTCAAGTTTAACTAGGCATATTGTACTTTATCTAGCAACCATACTTCTAGGGGCTCTGGGTGTTCTGAAAATGATTTATTTTGGTTCCAACAGGCAGCTGAGATCATGGGTTCCTGCTTCCCTCAATCCCCAGGTCACTGCACTTCACGTTTCCAGTCTACCGTGTTCCTAAACTTCTTTCCCTCATCCTTCTGTTATATAAGTTTACAACTATCTGTGATAAAGTGGTGAACTTCTTCCTGTTCTGCTTTTAACCAAATTCCAACAGATATTATTTCATAGATAATCTTCTAAATCTATATTTATGTAATATGGATTTATATTTACATGATATATATATTTATTTATATTATCTCTCTATATGTACACACACAAAAGAAAAGATATGAATTTAGATGTTGCTTATGGGTCATTTGTTTTTCAAAATTGTCCTTATTTTTATGTTGTTTATATGTTACTAAAACACACCAAAATATCTTTAAATATGTGGCTTGAAGGTATATAAACTTTTCTGTCCTTTGCTGATTTTCCTCTCTGTTGGAACAATTTTGATTATTTGGTTCAGATAGTCTGTCTGCAAGGTCTCTTATTTCCTTTGTCTCTCTATTTTCAGTTCCCCAGTGAATGTTATTCAGTCTAAAAGGATTTTATAGAAAGAAACAGTTATAGGACAAAAGAACTTAATGGCACATTGCATTATGCTTTTATAGATCCCATACTGACAGTTAACTCCATCATAGAGAAATTCCCAATAAGGTATAAACTTGTTAGGCTGATTAAAATGAATGGACCACAATCTGAAATGTAATTATTGGCTGATGTATAAAAAAAGGAAATTGTCTCTATAAAGCTAATGCTTAATAGAATGAATTCTTCTCTTCAAATGTAATAGGGCTTTTTTCTTACCAAATGTTTTAAATAAAACATAACATATAGTGTGTGCATTTTTCATGTAACTTCATTGGAATAATAATCCAAATAATTGGATAAGTCACTTTTTTCAAGCAAGTGACAGCCCAGGATTTAATCTTTCAAAAGAGTATGAGAACTGTAATACATATGGTGTAGTGCACATGCTCTGAAATCTGCTATTTTTTATGTCATTCTGCCATCTTGGTTCTATTACTTACTAGTTGAGTGACTTTGGGCATTTCTCAACTTCATTTTCTTTCTGTGCAAACTAAATATAACAGTACTTATATCTCTATGTTGCTGGGAGCTTTAAATGAAATTATATACATATATGTCTATGTAGGTATGTATATAGCATTTAAAGCATAGAGTCACTTTTTTTTTTTTCTGGTAACTGATAATCTGTACTAGCAGTTGGCTTCATGTATTTTTACTATCATCAGTTACAGGTGGGAAAGCCCATTAGCTAAACTATAGCTCTACACAATGAATAAAATCACCAAATGATGAAAGCACGTACTCACAGTCAGCATCCTCTTTCCTCAGAAAGAGCTAATGGATCTCTGAATGATCTGTCCACTCTACCAAGATCGCATAGCATTCTACACTCAAAAGTGCTTCAGTGTATTTTTTAACTGAAATATAATATACAATGTTGTATTATTTTCAGACCTATCATATATTGATTCAACAATTCTATATATTATTTAATGCTCACCATAAGTGTAGCCACCATCTGTCACCACACAATATTACTGCAATATTATTGACTATATTACCTGTGCTGCACTTTTCATCTCTGTGACTTATATATTTTATAAGTGAAAGTTTGTACCTCTTAATATTTTATTTCATCCATCCCTCACCCACTTCCTCTCTTGCAACCATCAGTTTGTTATCTATATTTAAGAGTATTTTTTTGTTTGGTCATTTGGTTTGTTTCTTAGATTTTACATATAAGTGAAATCATATGGTATTTTCTTTCTCTAAGTGACTTATTTAACTTAGCATAATGCCTTTATGCCCATCCATTTTGTCACAAGGAAGATATACAGATGGCCAACAGACACATGAATGAAAAGATAATCAACATCACTAATCATCAGGGAAACAAATCAAAACCACAATGAGATATCACCTCACACCTGTTAGAATAGCTAGAATCATAAAAACAAGAAATGACAGGCAGTGGCAAGGATGTGGAGAAAAAGGGACTCAGCTGCACTGTTGGTGAAAATGTAAATTGGTACAGCCACTCTGAAAAATTGTCTAGAGGTCACTCAAAAACTTAAAAATAGAATTACCATGTGATCGAGTAATTCCACCACTGGCTATTTACTCAAAGGAAATGAAAACACTAATTCAAAAAGTTATATGCATCCCTATGTTCTTTGAAGCATTGCTTACAGTAGTCAAGCTACTGAGGGATGCCTGAATGGCTCAGTTTGTTAAGTGTTTTTGCCATCTGCTCAGGTCATGAGCCCGGCTTCATGCTCCTTGTTCGGCGGGAGTCTGTTTCTTCTTCTCCCTCTTCCCCTTCCCCCACCTCATGCTTTCCCTCACTCTATAAAACAAATAAATAAATAAAACCTTTAAAAAAAAAAAGAGTCAATCTAGGGAAGTAACCCAAGTGTTCATCGAGAGATGAATGGATAAAGATGTGGTGTGTATATATATATGCAGGATAAATACAGTGGATATATAACCATAAAAAACAATGAGAATGTCAATGTATTTTTAAAGAACAAGCCACTTCTATTGCATTCTAAATAATATAATAATATCACTAGAAGTTAAAAAAGAAATTTTACCCATATTCACACTTACTATAAAACCAACCCATTTTCATTTTCCACATAATCTTTTATAACAGTATATCTTTTGTTAGCAATATTTTGGTTTTAGTTATATGCTCTCATCATCTTACACACTGTTCATATTTTGGGGAGTGGAAAGAACATAAACACTGTAAGTGAACATGGATTCAAGCTCATTCTAATTCTTATTGTACTTATGATATTTTGAAAACAACTTAACCTCCCTTAAGTTCAGGTTTCTTCTTCACAAAATGTTAATTCTAACAATAATTACCTTGAAGGATTGTATTAAAGGTTAAACCCCAAATGGCTTAACATGCCTTATCAAATTGAGCCCTCCCCACAATTCATGCATGTGTGAATCTGGATGGTTCACAATTTTTTAAAATAAATTAATGTCTAAAGACAATAATCTTAAATGACTGATAGATCATGAAAAGATGAATGGTGCATCCTCATGAAAACACTAATATCATTTATGAAGTAAATGTTGAAAAGCACGAGTATGAAAATTCCTATAGAGGGAACCATTAGTTTACATAAATACAGAGGCTAGAGAAGCAAGTTATATGGTATCTATGATATACATGTTAAATGATAACATTTTGTGATATACGGTATCACAGGGAAGTAGCTATCACAATCCACAAGGTAAGAACCACTACAATACTAATAATCAAATTCCTTCAATAAACAGGGTAAGGAAGGGGCACCTGGGTGGTTCAGTGGGTTAAGCCTCTGCATTCGGTTCAGGTCATGATCCCAGGGTTCTGGGATCAAGCCCCACACCTGGCTCTCTGCTTCCCTTCCTCTCTCTCTGCCTGCCTCTCTGCCTACTTGTGATCTCTGTCTGTCAAGTAAATAAATGAAATCTTAAAAAAAAAAAGAATCTTAGCTGGGCCAGTTTGCCCCCAGGGGATAGTTGGCAATATCTGAATACATTAAAAAAAAAAAAAACAAAACAGGGTAAGGAAGAACTAAAAGAGAGAAAAAGAAAGAGAGTATATTAGTTTTCTAGGGCTGCCATAACAAAGTACCACATTCTGTGTAGTTTACATAACAGAAATTTATTTCCTCATAGTTCTAGAAGTTGTCATAATGAATTAGCTCCCACCCTCATTACTTCATTTTACTTCAACTCTGTAAAACTTTGTCTCCAAATACAGTCACATTCTGTGGTAACTGGGAGTTAGAACTTAACATATGAAAAAAGAAAAACACTACACAGTATCACTTATATGTGGAATCTCTCTCTTTTTTTTTTAACATTTATTTATTTGAAAGAGAGAGAAATCATGCAAATGGCGGGAAGGACAGAGGGAGATCTAAGCAGACTCTTCATTGAATGTGGAGTCTAATGTGGGCTCAATCCCAGGATCCTGAGATCAAGACCTGACCCAAAATCAAGAGTCAGACACTTAACTGACTGAGCCACCCAGGTGCCCCTATGTGGAATCATTAAAAAAAAAAAAAAAGTCCAATTTCCTAGAAACAAAGAATAGAATGATGGTTGCCAGGACTTGGGGAGGGGGAATGGAGAGATGTAGGTTAAAGGGTACAAATTTTCAGTCATAAGTTCTGAGGAGCTAAGATACAGCATGGTGACTAATGTTAATAATATGGTCATGAGGTCATGAATACTTGAAAGTTTGCTGAGAGTGGATCTTAAGCATTCTCACCACATGCACATGTGCCCGCCCAAACACAGTTAAGTAATAAGTGAAAAATTCGTTAATCATCTTGATCTTGGTAGTCATTCTACAATATCTGTGTATCAAATCATCACACTGTCCATTTTAAATATACACAATTATATTTGTCAGTTATTATTCAGGAAAAAGTTACTTACTCCATTTGTTAAAATGTCAGAAAGAATATCCATAATTATCTAAAAATGCTATTCAGAACTTGGCAGAGTCAAGTCTGAAGAGACGGGGTCCCTATTGCCAGATGCGTGTCAGGTCCTCCTGGGTAAAGCTACATGGCAGCCTTGTCCTTCATCCTAACTGTTTTCAACCCCTCCCCAGCAATGCATTGTCTGGACCTGGTATGAAGAACTTTTGAGACAGATTCCCAACTGTGCTCCTTACTCATTCAAAAGGCCTCAAGAGTGACAGCTGGAGAGGAAGGAAAAAAAAAAAAAAAAAAAAAAAGACAGAAGTCCAGATCTCTAATGATCTACCTCTAACAGTTCCTCTTTTATTGTTGCATATATTGAGAGTTCCCAAATGGTGGGTTTTGTTAAAAACAAACAAATAACAAACAAAAAACCTCATTGCTAGTGTCATCTAGATACTAGAACATTGAGGCATACACAGCTGGTTGATGGCTGAGTCAGGAGGAGAGAACTTCAATATTCTAGTCTCTGTTTTGAAAAAAAATGCTATTCAAAGTATTTCTTCACTTTCCAGCTATATGGAAAAAAAGGGGGGGTTAAATTTCTTCATATACTTCCATTACAACAGCAGAGAATAACATATTGCATGCCAAATAAGATATGAAGACTTAGCAGTCTTCCATTAAGCAAGATATTGAAGAGATTTGCAAAAATATAAAGTAATGCTATTCATTTAACTTTTCAGGGAGGAATACAGTTATTTTTCATTTAAGATATGATGTGGAATTTAAAAAAAAAAGATATGATGTGGAATTTGTGTTAAAACACATCTGATTTTTATAGTTTTTAAGTGAATTAATAAATCACAAAATTAATTTCTTCATTTTAATTTATGATAAATGAACATCAATAGATACAACCCCAAAAGGCAAAAGCTATTTGGGGACTTCAATGGTCTAAATCTAAAGATTTCCTGAGGCCACATAATTTGAGAACCTCCATAATTAACAATCATGTGAAAACTAACTAGACAGTTAACGTTACTGGGAAGTTATTGTTAAATACTTTATTTGGAATAATGTTATTGTGGGTTTTAGAGGTGGAGCCCCAATCACTTAGAGGCAGACTTTGAAATATTCAGATAAAATAATTTGATATCTGGGATTTGATTAAAAATAATCTCAGAGTGTTGAGATATGCAGTGAATGGCACAGAGACAGAATAAGATGGTTCACAGGTTTCTAAATATTGTGCATGGGTGATGTATACTTGACATTTTAATACAATACTTTCCTTACTTTTGTATAATAAAATGTTAAATATTTGAATGGCTAAGCAAAATATAACTCTTACATTTTGATAAGTTCTGCTTTTCACTGACTCATGGCTTCTCCCACTTAGGACTTCTGTTACTTGACTTCTTGATGTCCTCCTACCACAGTTTCCTGCATCTTCTCAAGTGTCTGTTGAATGTAAAATAAATTAATATCTCTTCTTGCCTACTGCACAGTACGTGTGTCTCTTTGCCCCACTGTCTGCCCATCCACCCTCTCTCATCTATGTCCTATAAACAAAATCTCTGAGAGAGAAAAAAAAAAAGTCTTGTTTTTTCCAACTGTAACCCACTCAATAGTTTACCTACTGGGAAATTGTCATTTGCAACCATACCAGGCAATACCAGCTAGCTATCTTCCAACAAGTTGCCCATGCCTGATCTACTCAGCTGAGGGCCATGGTGGCAGAGTGACCCATATATCAAAAGTCTCTCAGAGTAAACTGTTACATGACAGAAATACCGAATCTTCTTCAAAGATATGCTGTGTAACCTGGAAGGACCTTTTTTTGGCAGTAGAGTGGGTTTAAGTTTTGTATTAAAAGAGGCAAAGGTGGGCTTATTTCTTCAGGATCCCTAAGAAAGACTTCCCAACTCCAAAATCTTATGTCTTGGTTCATTTTAGCAAGGATTTCTATTCTGTAATTAAAGATATGGTTTAACATATAAACATCCCTAGGAGCAGTTAAATAGTAATTCATATTGAAGAATAAATATCTGGTATTTCATTCTTTCCTAAGGGCAAATCTGACCAAGGAGAAGAGTGATAAAAGAGTACTGGACAATTGTCAAGTATGAGGAAATGGAAAGAGTTTTGAAAGACACGAAGGACAAGAATACATTCATACTATGACTCAGCACAAACTTTGCTCTTAACAAATATAACAGAAATCTATATAGATTACACTTAATAAAATATCTCTGAGAAGAGGTTTCTAACTCTTTGACATTCTGTTCACTTAGCTAGCTATTGTATGTTCTGATAACATTTAGATTTATTCTATAAAATACCTCAAGAAAAAACAACTATACTGATATCACTGACTGTAGGCCCATCATTCAAAAATCCTACGGACCAAACACTATCATCATTTTTCAAGAACTGTGCTATCTCATAGACTTCATCTTTAGCATTGTCAGCAACAAACAGTACATCATCAATCTTTTTTTTTTTTTTTGTAAAGTTTGTTCCATAACATTTTTGAATGAAAAGAAGTACTTTCTTATTCAGCTGTGATGAAGAGTAAAAGAACATTTCTTGGTAGCTCAGACATGAGCATTGTGGAATGGATTTAATGCTATTAGAGTCTGCTTTTTTCATTAATTCATCTACTAAATATATACTAAGAACTAATCATGTTATGACATACTGCTTATATCAGTTCTCTAGGCCTTCCATAATTAAAAAAAACAACAACATAGACTGGATAGCTTAAACAACATACATTTACTCTCTTAGTTTTGAAGGCTAGAAGTCTGAGATCAAAGGGTTGGTTTTTCTGAGGGGTCTTTTTAACAAAACCTGGGGGCACCTGGGTGGCTCAGTGGGTTAAAGCCTCTGCCTTCGGCTCAGGTCATGATCCCAGGGTCCTGGGATCGAGCCTTGCATGGAGCTCTCTGCTCATCAAGGAGCCTGCTCCTTCCCCTCTTTCTGCCTGCCTCTCTGCCTACTTGTGATCTCTGTCTGTCAAATAAATAAATAAAATATTTTTTAAAAAATTAGAAAAAAAAAAAAACGTAGCTTGTCACTGTTTCATTGATGTGGGCAGAAGACACAAAGCTCTTGGGTTCAAGCTAAGAAGGTGGCCTGTTGCAGTTAATAAATGCTGGCCAAAGACATCAGAATCCTTTTGCAGAGACAAAGAGAATTATTAGTCCCAGCATTGACAAGTAGCCAGGTGTTGGCATTTTCTTATATCAGTTCACTGACTGCCAATTCCCACAGGGTCACATGAATAAGTCCTAGTGAGACTTGGACATGTAATGAGGAATGTTCCAGGGCAAGATCTCTGAGATCAGGGAACTCAAACATTTTACAGTGGGCAGTAAGCAAACTAGCTTTTAGTTCTGTATGGAAACAATATGAATATTGTAAAAGACTGTAAGCAAATCTATTTTCTGCTATGTCGGAAATATTACCTCTGTCTTCTGAGGCTGCGTATAATATAAATGTCCCTGAAAAAGTAGCCCAGAACAAAAGGGCAGTCAGGACCACTGCTCTCAAGATTTACATAAACATGAGATACATATGGAGAATTGTTTCCCAGCAATATCTAACCCTTCTTTCTACTCTATCTTGGCTTCTGGCAAGTTTCCCCATGAGTACACTTTCCATCAGACATTATGATTAATCTGACAGGTTGGGAAGAAATCTGTTCAATTTGTCTCATACAGGATTTCATCAGGGCTACTATCAATAGATTCTAGTAGGATGAGACCAAACTACAGTATTCACTTCAACCATATCCCCCCAAAGTCGTAGACCTCAAAAAATTGAAAAAGAAAAACTAAAAACCATTGGATTTTTCCTTAGAAAACCAAGTTTACTTTAAGAAGTCAAGTCACTGAAATTTTTGTCATGCCATTTTTTTTCACCCGAGGAACTAATGGAGATAGAACATGATCTATTAGCTCAGACTAATATATAATTCCTCAGACTTTACCATGGCTTATGAGGAGGTATCTATAGCAAGCCTGTCATCCAAAACAATACTGGCCAAAGAGCTGAGGCTGACCTGAATATCTTCTTTGGACTGAGGTGATATAGTTGATCTCTTCAGCTATAGTCAGGTATATCTGTACCACCTTCTGCAATTGGATCCCTCCTACTATAGGAATAACAGCCTTCAGGGTAAGGTATCTCTCCAGGAAGCTCCCCAGAGTAAGGAAGGTGATGATCCTCTGAAGAGGTCTCTGCCATTGTCTAAGAGTTGAATCATCTTTTTGGCGGTATTTTCTTAAACATGGAAGGCCTCCAATGGTCACCTCTAATGTGTAAGTCACTGTGTTTCAAGTTAATGGCTGAATTTTCATACCAGAAGTACAGTCAAGGAAGTGTGCATAGTAGCACTCAACCATGTTAAAAATTGTTGGGAGGCCCCAAACAGGATCTATATCTCTCAGTGCTTTCAGCATGTCCTCTAAACTAGCAGATATGGCTAAGGCCTCCCAATTCATTTCAAATAGTTAACGTTAGTCTTTGTTTTTAGAGAAACTGCTGATAGACATCAGTACAAGTCGTCTTCTTTGTCCGCAGTATCCAGCAAGTAAGAAGTGGGTAGGAGAATGGCAAAGGAAATGATCCAGACAGAGGTGGTAGCAGGTGTTTTGTGAAAGACAGGTTGGAGCTGGGGCCATCCTGCTATATCTGATAAACTTCTTAGTAGAATTAAAGGAAGTGGCAATAAAATCATGGTCAGAGTCTCTGAGAAATGATGGCCATCCCAGAAGTTACTTAAATTTAAAGCAACTGCAATAGTTTGGGAAACATACATTGGTGCGTTTTCTTCATGAGTCAGTACCTAGGAGAAACTTCCACAGACAAAGATTATAAATACCCCTTCATTCTCTGTACCACTAAGCATCTAAGAGGTTCCCTGTGCAAGTGCTGGGTTTTTTACTCGCATTCCACCATGACAAAATCAGTACATTCCATCCCAATAGCTATAACTTACCCTGCTTCCCAGTCATCTTTTACATATATCCAAGCTTTTAGTTTAAAATGCTGAGGTACAAGAGGAAAAGGGTATTTTATAAATTTACGTGGAATCACTATGCCCCTGCTTTGGCTTGTGTTGCTACTATAGTAGGACTGAACAGAGACTAAGCCAAGTGGTCATTTTACTGATAAACGAGGACCACATCATTCCAACAAGAGAATCCAGGTTTCTGAAGCAGATTTATGATTGAATCTTCTGGGTCCCCTTTGGGAAGATTTGGGAAGACGGCCACCTGGAGAACATACTAACTAGATCGGTATAGGGTTACGGTTAGAAGAAAAAAAACAGGGGTGCCTGGGTGGCTCAGTTGTTGAGCATCTGCCTTTGGCTCAGGTCATGATCCCAGCATCCTGGGATCTAGCCCTGCATAGGGCTCCCTGCTCTGTGGGAAGCCTGCTTCTCCCTCTCCCACTCCCCCACCTTGTGTTCCTTCTCTTGCTGTCTCTCTCTCTCTCTCTCTGTCAAATAAATAAATCTTTAAAAAAAAAAAAAGAAGAAGAAAAAAAAAAGTATCATGCTTAATAACAGTCAGGGTTGATTTCTAACAAAAATTTTGAAAGTCATTCTCTATTGATTTCATACTGATCATGACCCAGGAAGTGGCTGTGAGTAGATAATCTCTTATTCAGAACAGCAACATTCAGTGTTTTGTTTTGTTTTTCTTGATGGCTTCCACAGCAATAGCAGAGATGGCCTCTGTGGACCTATTTTATAAAGGAGGCATGAAGTCAATACAATGGTCATTTGTAAGTCAGGAACTAATCCCTTCTGAAAACACTGCACAATATTTGATTTACTCATGTGAAGGGTCAGAGCACTTCAGGGGAAAATGTTGGAAGATTCCATAGTATTTTTCAGGTCTTCAGGAAATCATTGACAGAGGAGTACACTGAGGAATGGGTCATGGGGATAATCTGTGTTAACATATAAAATATTAATCTACGTCTAATAGTATTTCCTGGATGAATGATTTAATACTTCATCTGCTTGTGAATATGACAGACAGTGAGGTGTGGTAACCCTGACTTTCAAACTACATATAACAATATACTTGATGTAGAGTTAAAATTTAATAAATATGTATTAATTTTGAAAAAGACATTTAATATGTATGTGAAGATTTAAAGACAAACACTATTATATCCCTGATCATTTCTGGATGAAACTCTGACTTCCAAGTAGGATAAATGATTACTGAAAATACCCTATGTAGTATTAGATGAGATGAACTTCAATATTAAGAAGTAGTGCCATGTTTAATAGGGAAAAATCATTGACATTTCATTAAGATGGGTGTAGTATTAAGTAATCAATTAACAAAGATTTACTATGCTTGATTTCATTCATATGCAAAACTGAAACTATCCAGGGGCATAGAAAATATGATAACCTCTGTATGATAGTATTTTCTAAGAAATGTTTTGCTACCTTTTGTGACTTGCTTCCTGTTACATTTTCACTATGTGAATCCTCTTTGACACAGAATGTGCTGGTGGAGGTGGGATGGATGGGTAGGGCAAATAAGCTTTCAACATCTTTGGTTTTTACAAAATCAGAAATAATAAGCAGTTAATTATTAGAGTGGCAACTCTCCAAACCTTCCAAGATGTTTCAAACACACCTTACTATTTTCCCCAAACTGTGAATACTACTATTTTCCTTATCTTCAACAAAATAATTTTATCAAGTTAAAATCTGGATAAATTGATCCACAAGAGTGGCTTTAATCAAAGAAAAACAAAACACATAGGGTCCCAAAGCTGTCAAACAAAATGAGGGACAGGAAAAGGAAATGAGATGAGATAAGGAACGAGATGCTGATACTGAAACAAGAGAGAGTCCGCACTGATCTAGGGAAAGGGGATGGAGATTGTAAAATTTGTGAAACATGGTGATCAGAGGTGGAAAAAAAAAAAAAAAAAACATTATCTGTGCAAGGTGCAATACCCTGAGGGATGAGCAGCATGGATAGAGCTTCTGTAGAAATGTGTGAGGGGATCAGGCAAGTGGCACTTAGTCACTGGGCTAGTTAAATAAACAGAAAAGGTGAATGTTAAAGTAATTGCTTGGCCAGAGAATTATTTTCTTTTGAAACAAATCCAATCATCTAGATCCTTTAATTAAAATGACTACAATACCAACAGCAGAAACAATAAAACCTCTGTTAATTCCTCAACTGCAATTAAGTCACTACTATCTGGTAACACCAGGACTGCTATAATGTATATTTATACCACACTGTATTCTTTTTTTTTTCTTTTCTTTTTTCTCTTTTCTTTTCTTTTTTTCTCTTCTCCTTCTCTTCTTCTCTTTTCTCTCTCACTCTCTCTCTCTCTTTCACTTGGACAATTTCTACTCCAACTATAGAACGAGTTGAGCTCCTTAAAGCAAAGTTCCTTCTGTTTTGCCTCCTTAGTCATGGTTTGGGCTGTTGTTAGAGCGCTAACCATATGGTACTGTAATGTATTTTCATTTCTTCTCTCCCCACCCCCATCACAGAAAACCGTTCCAGGGCGGAGATCGTGAATACTTCATCTTTCAGTCCTCCCTTCTGCAGCAGTGTCTGGTCTGTCCCATGTATTAGTTAAATGAAAGTTGTCAAAGTTTTTCTTTCCTAAATTACTGGGTGTGAATAAATAAATGGATATTTTATAGAGCAAGAATGCTCTTGAGGGACAGTATGTGGAGCAGAAGATAGCATTATCGAACACTCTGAGACTATACTGCAACGTATCTAGAGGTAGAGACCTCTCTCTGCCTTTGCCTAGTCTAGTTACTAGTTATGCTGTCACGGAAGTAGGCTCTTGGTTTACATAGAAACATGACTATTGATCAGAACTGGTAACTGAGTTTGGGGTTCCCCCTACTGGACTTTTTCTTATTTTTTTCATCACTGCTTTCTTAAAAATCAAGAAGCCCCAGATAGACGGCTGTTGTAGGTACTTAGGGTCTCCAGTTTCTCAGTCCTTAATCAATATTCCTAATCTGCTGATTTCTAAGAATTACTCAATATATTACTATTGATCATGCCATATGCTTAGTAGAAATTGTATAGATGGAGATCTACTGAGAGTATACAACCTTTGTCTCAAATGGCACAAATCAGAATCAGACCTATAAATACAGAGAACAATCTGACGGTGGCCAGAAAGGGTGGGTAAGGGGTTGACCATAACAGGCAAAGACAGGCTTCCAGTTACGGAATGAGTAAGTCACAGGAATAAAAGACACAGCATAAGGAATATAGCCAATGATATTGCTGATGTATCAGGGCAGCTGGTAGCGACAGCTGGGGTGAACATAGCATGATGCACAAACCTGTTGAATCCCTATGTGGTACACCTGAATCTAATGCATTGCTTTGTGTCAACCATCCTCAAAAAAAAATTATATAACTTCAAGTGAAAATGACTTCAGTATTTTAAAATCTCTTTTTTTTTTTCACATAGAAATTGACATAGTGCCTGTGGACTTTGAGGTCTATTGACAAATATATTCCAATTTCTTTCTTTCTTTCTTTTTTTTTTTTTTTTTTTTTGGCATGTGTGTGTAGGGTTGCATTTTATTGGGGCTATGGAGTTAAGCCTGGCTATCTGGCTATCTGACTTGCTTCAGTAAATGAAATGGATTGTGCTGGTCACTCTGAGTGGAAGTCTTTAAGTTCCAATTTTTGATTTGTAATTTCCCCTCCCCTCACATTCTCAAGCATCAAGCAACATTCTTCATGGGAGCTTGGTGAACTCGGCTCACAGAATAAGAATGATGTAAGTCAGAAGCCCTGTATTCCCCACCCCTCTTTCATACACATTGACCTGAAACGATACCAACTGTGAGTAAAAAATAAAACTGCATTGCATGAAATCACTGAGATTTTTGGCTTACTATCCCTGCAACTCAACCTGCATTATCTCAAACAGCACAGTGCAAAATATAAAAATGAAAATAGTCACATTATCTGTGTTACATTCCATTTCTTTATCACAATCACATAACATCGTGCAGAGTAAATGAGGTTACTAGTCCCCAGGAATTTGAGTGACTATTAGTTTTCATTCATTCCACCTTCATCAACTCATGAGTAAACATTATTTCTACCAAGGGAAAAATAATTAGATCTGCACAGAATCAAAAATATTTGTTTATAACACCTTCAGGAGAGAATTAAATAAGTTTAGAAGCATATTTTGCTTGTATGTATTATCCCGATGACACCCTCAAGTATCCCCATACATTGAGGTAGAAGCTATGATTGCACAAAGAATTAAATAAGTTTAGAAGCATATTTTGCTTGTATGTATTATCCCGATGACACCCTCAAGTATCCCCATACATTGAGGTAGAAGCTATGATTGTACAAAGGTACCTATGTTCTGTTTGTTGTCCCCTAAATTTAAAGCCACAAGTTCTTGTCCTGAATTTTCTGGATGTTTGCTTTATTTGATCATGCTGATGATGTTAGTGAGAAAATAAACAATAGAAATGTTAATGAAAATGAGAAAAAATGAGAATGGCTGAATGTGCTCACTTCGGCAGCACATATACTAAAATTGGAACGATACAGAGAGAATGGCTGAATGTGACACAATTTGAGAAACTAAAGGGTACCGTCAAAACTAAATTGCTTACAGATCAGAGGAGGAGTTTAAAAATGATAAGGATGAGGGTCACATTGCAAACAGGAAAATGTTCTACCAGGAGCAAACAGAAATAAAATATGATGTGGTAAAAATCATCATTACCCATAATGAAGAAGGGTTGCAGGTTATGGCTGTTCCCTGCTTTCAAACAGCACCACTACCATCTCGTGCCAAATGGCACCCATGCATTCCCTAGAGGTAAGGGTCCCAACAAAGAGGGTCATGGCTATGCAACATTTTATGACAGAGAAAAGTAATATTCCCCAAGCTCATATCCATTCCTGAAACAGCCTTCCATTTACCTTATGGCTATTTAAAACATCTGCAATGTTCAAAGCTCAATTTCAGTAATCTTAGAGAAAAGTGATATGCTACCTGAGGGAAAAGAGAAACGCAGCTCCCCTGAGAGCCCTTTCTTTCCATTCTTTAAAAAAATATCCTATGGGCGCCTGGGTGGCTCAGTGGGTTAAGCCGCTGCCTTCGGCTCAGGTCATGATCTCAGGGTCCTGGGATCGAGTCCCACATCGGGCTCTCTGCTCGGCAGGGAGCCTGCTTCCTCCTCTCTCTCTGCCTGCTTGTGATCTTTCTCTGTCAAATAAATAAATAAAATCTTAAAAAAAAATCCTATATCATTTAACCACAGTTTAATGGTTAATTGTCATTTTTCCCATTACATATTCCATTCCATTCAAGCAAAGGAAGCTGTGTTTGGTAATTCTCTGATTCACTAGCACCCCACTCCCCCTCTCTCACATACACTCTCACTTGTATATTTGGAAAACTATATAGCTATAGAGGGTTCTTTTTTTTTTTTTTTTTTTTTTTTTTTTCCCTTTTTATTAATTTTTTCAGCGTAACAGTATTCATTCTTTTTGCACAACACCCAGTGCTCCATGCAAAACGTGCCCTCCCCATCACCCACCACCTGTTCCCCCAACCTCCCACCCCTGACCCTTCAAAACCCTCAGGTTGTTTTTCAGAGTCCATAGTCTCTTATGGTTCGCCTCCCCTCCCCAATGTCCATAGCCCGCTCCCCCTCTCCCAATCCCACCTCCCCCCAGCAACCCCCAGTTTGTTTTGTGAGATTAAGAGTCATTTATGGTTTGTCTCCCTCCCAATCCCATCTTGTTTCATTTATTCTTCTCCTATCCCCCTACCCCCCCATGTTGCTTCTCCATGTCCTCATATCAGGGAGATCATATGATAGTTGTCTTTCTCCGATTGACTTATTTCACTAAGCATGATACGCTCTAGTTCCATCCACGTCGTCGCAAATGGCAAGATTTCATTTCTTTTGATGGCTGCATAGTATTCCATTGTGTATATATACCACATCTTCTTGATCCATTCATCTGTTGATGGACATCTAGGTTCTTTCCATAGTCTGGCTATTGTAGACATTGCTGCTATAAACATTCGGGTACACGTGCCCCTTCGGATCACTATGTTTGTATCTTTAGGGTAAATACCCAGTAGTGCAATTGCTGGGTCATAGGGTAGTTCTATTTTCAACATTTTGAGGAACCTCCATGCTGTTTTCCAGAGTGGTTGCACCAGCTTGCATTCCCACCAACAGTGCAGGAGGGTTCCCCTTTCTCCACATCCTCTCCAGCATCTGTCATTTCCTGACTTGTTAATTTTAGCCATTCTGACTGGTGTGAGGTGATATCTCATTGTGGTTTTGATTTGTATTTCCCTGATGCCGAGTGACGTGGAGCACTTTTTCATGTGTCTGTTGGCCATCTGGATGTCTTCTTTGCAGAAATGTCTGTTCATGTCCTCTTCCCATTTCTTGATTGGATTGTTTGTTCTTTGGGTGTTGAGTTTGCTAAGTTCCTTATAGATTTTGGATACTAGCCCTTTATCTGATATGTCGTTTGCAAATATCTTCTCCCATTCTGTCAGCTGTCTTTTGGTTTTGTTAACTGTTTCCTTTGCTGTGCAAAAGCTTTTGATCTTGATGAAATCCCAATAGTTCATTTTCGCCCTTGCTTCCCTTGCCTTTGCCGTTGTTCCTAGGAAGATGTTGCTGCGGTTGAGGTCGAAGAGGTTGCTGCCTGTGTTCTCCTCAAGGATTTTGATGGATTCCTTTCTCACATTGAGGTCCTTCATCCATTTGGAGTCTATTTTCGTGTGTGGTGTAAGGAAGTGGTCCAATTTCATTTTTCTGCATGTGGCTGTCCAATTTTCCCAGCACCATTTATTGAAGAGGCTGTCTTTTTTCCATTGGACATTCTTTCCTGCTTTGTCGAAGATTAGTTGACCATAGAGTTGAGGGTCGATTTCTGGGCTCTCTATTCTGTTCCACTGGTCTATGTGTCTGTTTTTGTGCCAGTACCATGCTGTCTTGATGATGACAGCTTTGTAATAGAGCTTGAAGTCCGGAATTGTGATGCCACCAACTTTGGCTTTGTTCTTCAATATTCCTTTGGCTATTCGAGGTCTTTTCTGGTTCCATATAAATTTTAGGATTATTTGTTCCATTTCTTTGAAAAAAATGGATGGTATTTTGATAGGGATTGCATTAAATGTGTAGATTGCTTTAGGTAGCATAGACATTTTCACAATATTTATTCTTCCAATCCAGGAGCATGGAACATTTTTCCATTTTTTTGTGTCTTCCTCAATTTCTTTCATGAGTACTTTATAATTTTCTGTGTATAGATTCTTAGTCTCTTTGGTTAGGTTTATTCCTAGGTATCTTATAGTTTTGGGTACAATTGTGAATGGGATTGACTCCTTAATTTCTCTTTCTTCAGTCTTGTTGTTGGTGTACAGAAATGCAACTGATTTCTGTGCATTGATTTTATATCCTGACACTTTACTGAATTCCTGTACAAGTTCTAGCAGTTTTGGAGTGGAGTCTTTTGGGTTTTCCACATATAGTATCATATCATCTGCGAAGAGTGATAGTTTGACTTCTTCTTTACCAATTTGGATGCCTTTAATTTCTTTTTGTTTTCTGATTGCTGAGGCTAGGACTTCTAATACTATGTTGAATAGCAGTGGTGATAATGGACATCCCTGCCGTGTTCCTGACCTTAATGGAAAAGCTTTCAGTTTTTCTCCATTGAGAATGATATTTGCGGTGGGTTTTTCATAGATGGCTTTGATAATATTGAGGTATGTGCCCTCTATCCCTACACTTTGAAGAGTTTTGATCAGGAAGGGATGCTGTACTTTGTCAAATGCTTTTTCAGCATCTATTGAGATAGGACCCTTGACCTATGCCTTTTTAGGCCAAAAGCACATGAGCTCATTGATTCTGGCTCTTTCAAATCTGTGCCACCCCTGGCATCTGAAGGAAGTATCCCTCCTTAAGGAGTTTGGTTATAAGAAATGTAATATATAGTGTCCAGGTCATTATGGTATGGTTTAGCATTGCTTAAGTCTAAGGTTTAATGGAGGGATAGTTTTTAAAGAATTACTATGACCACATAGATTGGTACAATTCTAACCTGGGAGTGGCTGGACAACAAGTATGGAGCCTGAAATAACCAGGGTAGGTTACTCAAATGTGTGTCATCTCTACAGTCTCCCCATGCTCAAGCAAGTAGCAGGGGTCAGCAAGGACAACAAAGACAGGAGGATCAGAACAGCAGAGGACAATTCTGCATTCAAGGCTCCTTTCTTCCTAGGGCATCTAGGGTTCTTCCTATTAGTGAGTACAAGAGCTCTATAAGTCTGCAACACTTTGGTTTCTGAGAAAAATGAATTCTCAACTGTTGACTTAATTTTTTTTTTGATCAAGTAAATCTAAGTTGAAAAGGAAAAGTGCTTGCTTCATTTATTTTATTTTCTTAAGTAGGCTCCATGCCCAGTGTGGAGCCCAATATGGGGCTTGAACTCAAGACCCTGAGATCAAGACCTGAGCCAAGATCAAGAGTCAGATGCTCAACTGACTAAGTCACCCAGGTGCCCCCAAACTGCTTGTTTTAGAGGTACACATCTCTGTATCAAAGTCTTGGCAGGGTTGCAGAAGGGGTTGGTGAGCAAAGCATATTTATAAGGTTTTGGCTTCTGGAGTCAAGTGATTTAATGCAAGTCTTCAAGGTGGGAAATGACTGAGTTTGGGCCAAGACTATGAAAGACATAATCATTTAGAATTACTGGATGCTATGAGGTGAGAGTCTGGAAATGAGTTGTGATATGTATATACTGTCTAATAAGCAAGCTGTATATCCAGATGAGCAATATATTGTCCTGATTGAAGAGGTGTTTGTTCACAGGGATAAATTGTTTTCCTGGACAATAGATTTGCAGAATTTTTCTCATGGAGTATTGAGGTTCTTTATTATTTATTGCCTTAACTTTATGAGTTAAAAAACAATGTAACAAATAGTTACAGGAGTCTCAAATCCCATTCCCAATGATTAAGTTCTATGGATAGAGGTCATCCCAATTCTAAAGACTAGTCTATCTTTTGCTTATATTTCCACTTTTAATTTACTATATCAGAGAAAAAGTATTTCTACTTTGAGTTCTGAGCAGTGGTGTATGAATGAAGTTGTGAGAGCCAATTGGTAGCATCTCTTTAAAGTTCATATTCAGTGTTGTTACATAGTTAGCTTGACATTAGCCAGTGGGTGTATTCAACTACTTAGAATTCTCAAACATTCAGGGTGTTGCTGGTACCCCCCTTCCCCGACAGTCAGACCTTTACTAGAATACTATAGTATGAAAGGTAATGCAAAATGCTGTCATTCCCACATACACTCCTCAGGTGGAGACTGCACCCATTGGCTACAGATGAAAAAGGAATGTTCTGGAGTACCCAGCACAACAATGAAGATAATTACAATTGACTTCTAACCTTTCAGTAAACACCATTATTACTGATACTTAAAGCAGGAAGGAAGTTTTTCATTCAACTAGGGTTATTTTAGATGTAGGCAATGTAAGCTCTAATTTACAATTTTAATGTAAGCCTGGGAAGGACATTATAAAACTTTTGAGGGTAATAAATTTATATACTGATCATGGTGTTGGTTACAAAACTGCATACCTAAAGTGGATGAATTTTATTGATATAAAGTATATTTCAATACAGCAGAATTTATGAAAGAAATGTAAAGGTTCACCTTATTTCCATCTCAAATCTAATAAACAGAGAGTCAGAAAGAGAGACACAGATTGTTCTATTGCTTCCTGTTTATACTATTAATTTCTTTAACAAAAGTATTTTGTAATCTAGGAAACCCATGATAACCTAAAAAATGTATAATTTATAGACATACCACCTTAAAGATTAACTTTTGTTATTAGCCAGCTGATTCTAGAAATACCTTGTCTAGAAAGTGGATTTGAGATACAATATACCAGGTATATAGTATTCATTAACAATTAACTCATTTGAAATAACTTTAATTTTATTAGATTTATAGAAAGATAACAATATCAGTTTGATGTGAAAATTAGATCAGGGTTTCCAAAATTTCTGTTGCTAAGAACAACCTAGATTTCCAAGCCCTCTTCCTACAGTTTCTTGTTCAGGAGGTCTGGGGCCATGCCTGGATGTTTGACCTTAACAAGTGTTCCAAATGATTCTTCTGATTTGGTAAATCTAGATAATACTTGCATAAATATCTAAGAAATTTTCTGATATCACTGAATCTCTTAATGGGGTTTTCTTAAAAGTTTTTGGTTTGTTTATTCCCATTCTCAGGCAGAATAATAGGAAGAGAGAGAGTAGTTACATCCCAATAGTTATATTGAAAAATATATATGAAAAATATACATTTTTCAATGTAAAAACTAAGAAAAATTATTTGCTCAAGGGAAGCTGAGCAGATTCTACTTCTCCTTACCCCACTGCCTATGCTAGCTCATAATATCTTTTAAATCCTTCTTTCTACTCTATGAGGATCTATGAGAATCAGATGTTAGGACACATCTGTTATTTTTTAATTACTGGAAAATGCTGAGAAGATGAACAAATCTCAGATTTAAAATATATTTGACCTACAATTTAATGTGATTATAATTTTTAAAAGCAGCCTTTCCAAATACTTGGAATAATGGAGCATCTTAAAAAAAAAAAAGATCTACAACCACACAGCTATGATCTTTATTTTTCAATTCTGCAAAGTATTTTTATGTCTGAGTTCTTATCAATCTTCAATGGCCTTAGGATAAAGGAAATATACACTACCTCCACTTCCTAGTGAGTTCCTATATTTGTGATATGGATTCATTTCGTAATTTATATATTTATGTATTAGAATGATTAATTATATATAGGAAAATCAGATAATTATCCTAACGTTGCCCTAATGATAAAAAGCAGGTCAGGTGTTTAAAGGCAATGTCTATTGATACAAACTTTAGCATCTGGCTTAAGTAATAGGTAATTTTTGTATATGCCATTGTTGTTTTAAATTTAAGCATAAACTCCTGAGCATTATATAAATACAAAAGAGCATTATAAATTCATACAAACTCCTTGCACAAAAAAGACTAGGTAACCTTCAAATTATCTTCTAAGTTAATGATGTGTTTTTCATGTGCATGTCAGTCTTACTAATATCCAATTAAATATATTTCTTCTACACCTGATCTGTAATGTATGCTGTGCTTTGTGCAAACACAGCATGAAGGAATATTTACCATCAAGTTAATAGAGATCATTTAGCTGGCCATGATACAAAGGTGTTTTCCATTTGTTATCGACACACACTGGAACACATCAGGTGTGAAATCCATAATTTAAAGCTCAAGGGTAATTTCAGATAGACATCCATCATGCACATTTAATTGTCAGTTTAATATTACATTTACATAAAGATGAATTATTAATATGAGGTAAAAAAACAAACTATAATCACCAGCAAAAATTACCTTATATTAGTCAAATACATATTAGTATTGAGATCTCAATTTTTCAATGATGAACAAGAAATGCATTAAATTAATCAATAATAATATTAAAATATACAATAGCATTGTGTAGCTGGTATATGCAAAGTACCCATATTTTATGCATTATTTATATTTTTAATTTTCTTATTTCTGAAGTTTTTGATTTATAGAAAAATTGTGAAGATAGGGAGTTCCCCAACATATAGCTCACCCTAACCTCCCTATTATTAACATCTTACATTAGTACAATACATTTATTACAATGAATAAACTACTATTGATAATTATTATCAACTCAAGTCCACAATATATTTATATTTCCTTAGATTTTATCTAATGTCCTTTTTATGTTGCATCATCCCATCCGGGATACCACTTTACATTTATTTATCATGACTTCTTAGATTCCTGTGGTCTGTGACATCTTCTTGAAGCCATCCTAACTTTCATGACCTTGGTAGTTTGGAGTTATTGAACAGGTATTTTAACAAAATAACTCTCCATCAGAATTTGTCTGATTTTTTTTCATGATTAGACTATGGCAATGGGTTTCGGGAGGAAGATGATAGAAGCAAGATGCCATTATCATCACATCAAATCAAATATACAAATGTCAACATGACTCCAGATGCTAACCTTGATCCCCTAGATGAGGAAGGTTTATCAGGTTTCTCTGTTATAAGTTATTCCTTTTCCATTATGCACTCTTTGGAAGGAAAGAGGGATGAGTTATGTTCCACATCCTAGAGACAGAGTATCAACATTATTTTGAATTCTTCTAATCACTCAATTATACCAATATGGGCTCATGGATATTTATTTAATACTTCAGATTATAATTCAGTTACATTACTTAATTTGTTGCCCAAATGTTCCAGCTTTGGGGACTGGGAGCTTGTTCAGCTGTCTCCTGTATGTCTTTTAACATATCCAGTAATTGTGATATAGGGGCACCTGGTTGGCTAAGTGGGATAAAGCCTCTGCCTTTGGCTTGGGTCGTGACCCCAGGGTGCTGGTATCGAGCCCCACATCAGGCTCTCTGCTGGGCAGAGAGCCTGCTTCCTCCTCTCTCTCTCTTCTCTCTGCCTGCCTGTCTGCCTCCTTGTGATCTCTATCTGTCAAATAAATAAATAAAATCAGGAAATAAAATAATTGCGATATATTTCTTTTATCAGTTTCTTAATTTCTGATACTATAAGAGGCTCATCTTGCATATATCCTGTCCTATTCTACTATGACACATTTCTGTAAGGAGTTCCAGTTCCTTGTAATTGAGAATAATATTAGAAACCAAGATCTGAAGAAAAAAAAAAAAAGAAAGAAAGAAACCAAGATCTGAGTTCTGGGTATGCTTATTGCTACTAAAGTGTCACTGTTTCTAGGCCCTCTCAATTGACAGAAGGAGGAAATGTTCATGTGTATGCTAACCTGTATAAATATACAGGTCTATAAATATTTCTGTATATAACCATGTGCAACTCTGTTATAAACTAGCCAAGAGGTCTTGCTAAGTCTCCATGTCTGATCCATTTCACATGTATCATTTTAGCCTCCTCCCCTTGCTCATCTATGAATTCCCATAGCAACAATGACAAACCTGACTCCCACCATCCATCTGCTTCCCTGTTCAGTATCAGTACACATGTACAATGGAAGCAGATCTGTTAACCTCTTCCTCAGTGGGAAACAACTTACCCCCTAGAGTGCAGTGCTGATGTGTGGATAAGTTGCCCTTTAGTATAACAGTACTAAATAAAGTACTTAGATCATCACTCACTCCACACCATCTACTTCAATGAGGTTGTTTCATTCATTTTTCATACAATTTTGTCTCATCCCAGTCTGTATTCCTTCCAAGGGTCACCAACTTCCTAAATGATTTTTTTAAATTTAGGACACATTAAGATTCACTCTTTGTGTTGCAATATTCTATGGATTTATATAAATTCATTGAATCATGTATAAACCACTACAGTAACATACAAAATAATTTCAATGCCCCAAATAATTCCTTGCATTTGATTTATATAAGCTTCTTTGATCCCCCTAACCCAGAGAAACTGCTGGTTACCTTACCACCTATTTTTGAATTTTACAGAACTTCACACAACTGAATCATATAGTCTGTAGCCTTTTCAGACTAGCTTTTCCCCCTTGCCATCATACATATAAGCTCCCTCCATGTCTTTTGGGACTTTGTAGCTATTTTTTATATTGTTGGATGATATTACACTGTATTAATGTACCAGCATTTGTTTATCCATTCACCTATTGAAGAATATACTAGTTACTTCCAGTTTTTACATGATTATGAATAAAGTTGCTGTAAATATTTATGTGCAGGTTTTCGTGTGGACATAAGTTTTCAAATTGGTTGGAAATAACTTGAGAACAATTGCTGAATCATATGGTAAAACTGTTTAGCTTTGTAAGAATTGCTAAACTCCCTTCTAAAGTGTTTGTAGCACTTTGTAGTCCCATCAGCAATGCATGAGAATTCCTGTTGCTCTGCAGCTACTCCAGTAATAGGTATTGTTAATTTTAGGAATATTAGCCATCCTAAGAGGTATATAGTAGTACCTCACAGTCTTGATTCATGATTCCCTAATGACAAATGTTGGGCATATGTTCATATACTTATTTGCTGTTTGTCTATATTCTGTAGTGAAGTGTCCATTTAGAACTTTTGCCCACTTTTGTTAGTTTTTAATTTTATTTTTGAGTTTTAAGGGATATTTTTGTATTCTGGAAACAATCCTTTATCAGATGTGTATTTTGCAAATGATTTCGCCCAGTAAATTCATTGTTATTTTACCTTCTTGACAGTGCATTTGACAGGCAAACATATTTAATTTTAATAAAGTCCAATTTAATCATTTTTTCCTTTGTGGATCATAGTTTTGGTATTATATATTTTTGTTTGTTTTATTTTGTTTTAACAGATTTACAATTTTAATAGATTTTGGTTGTTAAAAAGTAATTGATAAGCCAACTGTTTCTGCATCTTAAAATGAAGAAACTGATAATACTTGTCAAAAAGTGTTGCTATGAAGATTAAATGTGTATATATTAAGAAACTGATAATACTTGTCAAAAAGTGTTGCTATGAAGATTAAATGTGTATATATATATATTTCACTATATATATATATATATGAACCATCCCCAGCACCAAGTAAGAACTCAAAAAAAAACTTGGTATTAGTAGTGGTGGTGGTGTTGATTAGCTGGTAGTAGTATGTATAGAAGGATTGTTAAAATATATGAAGATCAGCACCACTATAGTTAGTATATTTGAACTGAATGCATTGAGTTAGTGGCAAATGCCAATCAATTTTCAATTACCTAACATTTAGCTACAGAAGGTCAATAGTGACTGGTTGATTCACAGGTTATTGTGTGGTATAAAAATTCCCACCAGAAACATGGAGGTAATTGAGTTTGAGTGAAATAGTTAATCACTTTTTCCTGATTCTCCCTGAGGTAAAACAAGGAGAAATCAAGTAAGATAAACATTAAAAATTGTGTTATCATGCAAGAAAAATAAAATAAAAATTGTAATAGATTTTTAAAGACCGTTTAAAAAAGATTTTATTTATTACTTATTTGAGAGAGAGAGGCAGAGAAAGAGAGAGCAGGAGTGGGATGAGGGGCAAAGGGAGAAGCAGGGAGCCTGATGTCCCAGGACCCTGGGATCAGGACCTAAGCCGAAGGCAGATGCTTAACTGACTAGGCCACCCAGGTGCTCCCAAAATTGTAATAGATTTAACTAAATTTCTTTCCACAAGAAAATGTAAAAATGTATACTTTTTCTGATAGCAAATAAACATATTTCCATACCCTTAGATATTTTAAAACTTTAAATCATTTAATGTATTTTATCTATTTTTCTTTTTTTTTAAATTCCTATATAGTTAACATAAAGTATTATCTTAGTTTCAGGTGTACAGCATAGTGATTGAACAATTCCATATATTACTCAGTGTTATACTCTTGATTCCCCTTACTTACTTCACCCATCCCCCTAACCCACCACCCCGCTGGTAACCATCAGTTTGTTTTCTGTAGTTAAGAGTCTATTTTTTGGTTATCTCCTTTCTTGGTGTTCATTTGTTTTGTTTCTTAAATTCCACATATGGGTGAAATCATATGGTACCTGTCTTTCTCTGACTAATTTATTTTACTTAACATTATACTCTCTACGTCCATCTATATTGTTGGAAATACCAAGATTTCATTCTTTTTTATAGCTGAGTAATTTTTGAGTATGTGTGTGTCTGTGTGTGTGTGTGTACAATGTCTTCTTTATCCATTCATCTATCAGTGGACACTTGGGTTGCTTTGGTGTTGGTTGTTCCTCTTTCATTTCTGATTTTGTTGATCTGAGTTCTCTCTCTTTCGGTATAATATCTTATACATATCATCAACTCCAAGCTTACATACACTTTCCCTCAAAAGTTCTATAGTTTTTCACTCCACATTTAAGTCTTTGATCCATTTTAAGTAATTTTTTTGTGAAATGGGAAAGGTCTGTGTCTAGGTCATTTATTTTACATATGGAAGTTTAATTTTCCAGTAACATTTGTTGAAAACACTGTCCTTTACCCACAGAAGTGCCCTTGGTCTTTTGTCAAGGTTCAGTTCATTATGTTTCTAAACTATCTACTCTGATCCATTAATAGACTCTGGTCCTTACTCTGAGCCCATTACTCTACTCTTTCACCAACACGACACTGTCCTAATTATTGTAATCTTGAGACTGGAAGGTATGAATGCTCTAAATTAATTTTTCTTCTTTAATATTGTGTTAGCTATTGTAGTTCTTTTGCTATTCCACATAAAGTTGAGTCAAGTTGTTATCCACAAACTAGCTTCCTGTGATTTTGAGAGGGATTGTATTGAATCTATAGATAAAGCTGGAAAAGAACTGACATCTTACCATATTGCCTCTTGAAATCCATGAATAGTATATCTTTCCATTTCTACAGACTCTGGTGTCTTTCACCAACATTTAGGAGTCTTCCACATATAGGTCCTTTAGATGTTTTATTAGATTTGTATTTTATTTCACTTTTTGGTGCTACTATAAATATTTTTTTAAAATTTCAGGTTCTAATGATCCATCACTTGTATATACAAATATTATCTATTTTTGCATTTAACCTTATATCTTGTCACACTGCTATACTAGCTTAGGTCCCAGAGTTTTATTGTTGTTGCTGTTGATTCCTTAAGACTTTCTACAAAGATAATCATGTTCCCTACAAATAAAGGTAGTTTTATTTCTTCCTTTTCAATTTATATACACATTTATTTGCATTTATTATCTTACTTTGCTAATTAGGACTTCCAGCACAATAATGAATCAGAAGCATGAGAAAGGACATCTTTGTCTTTTCCTGATCCTAAAGGGAAAAATCCAGTTTCTTATAATTGAGTATGATATTAGCTGCAAATTACTGTAGATGTCCTTTATCAAGTTTTCAACTTGAAGAAGCTAACCTGTATTCCAGTTTGTTAATAGTTACTTTTTAAAAACATGAACATAAATATTTGTTGGGTTTTGTCAGTTTTTTTTCTACATCACTGATATGATCATATGGCTATCTTCTTTAGCTTGTTAATATGATGGATGTGATTTTTGAATACTGAACTAGCCACGCATACCTAAAATAAATCCCACTTGGATTCAGGGTTTTTTTTTTTTTGTATATTAGTACTTATTTTTGTATATCAGTAGATTCCATTCACTAATATTTTCTGAGGATTCTGCATCTATATTCATCAGAAATTTTGGCCCCTAGTTTACCTCTCTTGGAATGTCTTTATATGGCTTTAGTATTAAAGTAATACTAGTTTCATCAAATGTGTTAGGGAGTTGTACTTCTGCTTCTGTTTTCAGAAAAAGATTTAGGAGAATTGATAGAAATCCTTAAATGTGAGGTAGATTTTCCCCAGTGAAACTCTGTAACATGTTGCTTTCTTTTTAAGGTTATTACTTGTTGTTTCAATTTCCTTAATAGGTTTAGGTTTATTCAGATTATCTATTTTTCCTTGTGTGAATTTTAGTTGTTTGTGTCTTTCAAGGAGTTGGTCCTTTTCATTCATGGAATCAATTTGCAGGCATAGAGTTGTTTGTATTATTCTGTATTACCTTATTAATTCCCATTGGATCAATAGTGATGATTCTTTCTTTATTTCTAGAATTGGTAATTTATGCATCCTAGTTTCTTGATTAGCCTCATTAGAGATTTATCTGTTTTATTGATCTCATAGAATAATCAGCTTTTGGTTTTGTTAATTCTCTCCATAGGATAGGATTTTCAATTTCATTGATTTCTGCTCTAATTTTTATTACTTCTTTTTTTTTTTTTTTTCTGTTTTAGGCTTAAAGTTTTACGTTTCCCTAAGGTGAAAGCTTAGGTTATTTACCTTAGAGGTTTTTTTTTCTCTATTATACGCACTTACTATGATAAATTTACCTCTAAGCACTGCTTTTGCTGCGCTCCACAAATGTTGAAAAACATCTGTATGCTAATGATGGGTCTGAATTAGCCACAATTCAGAATTTAGTCACAAATACCAGTGATTAAGGCTGAATTATGAGGTAGGGGCTGACAAACTATTCTGTAAAAGATCATATATTAAATATTCCAGAATTTGTAGCCATACTATTTTCATTATATCAACTTGAATGTTGTAACATAAAAGCAGCTATAGACAAAAGTTAAATGAATGAGTGTTCTGTGTTACAAAACAATCTTATTTACAGACACTTGAATTATATGTAATTTTATGTCATAAAATATTCTTGTTTTTATTTGTTTAAGCATATAAAAATGCAGAAACTAGAGGTGTCTGGGTGGTTCAGTTGGTTAAGTGTCTGCCTTTGGTTCAGGTTATGATCCTGGAGTCCTGGAATCCATCCTGGCATTGGGCTCCCTGCTCATCAGGGAGTCTGCTTCTACCTTTCACCCTTCCTCCTCCCATGCTTTCTCTCTCTTTCTCTCTCAAATAAATAAATAAACCTTTTAAAAAATGCAAAAACTATTCTTAGTTCCCGGGCCATACAAAAACAGTCAGTAGATCAGATTTGCGAACATCTGTTTTAGAGGATCACAAGAATATGGGTGAAGTCAGTATTAATAAATTCTGACTGAGTATCTCCTGACTTATGTGATATTAGTGCCAAGTATTGGTTTAAATGTTCAAATAAATTATTATTTTTATGGTCTTTTTGAAAAAGATTTACCTATATTATTCTTTTTTTCATGTATTTAGTTATTTATTGAGACAAGTTTTGTTAGTTTCTTTGAGATCACTTTCCTTTTGAATATCTCTTTAGAGAGGATCTGATTGTAAGCAAATCTATTACTTTTGGTTAAACTGAAAATGTCTGCCCTCTTTCTTAAATAAAAGATTTTTCTGGTATGCAAAAAGGTGAACGTTATTTTTCCTTAGCACTTTGATAAAGTGATTACACTCTCTTCTGGTTAAAGTAAGAAGTACTTTAAAGTAAGAAGATAAAATCATCATCTTTTTTGTTTTTTCTGTCTCTTCTTAGAACTAAAAATCATGTTGCTCCAAAAGCTATGGTTATATGAGAGAAAGCAAGAGCCTTGTAAGTAGCCACAGTGTAGAAGGTGTTTCAGTTGCTCTGGTAAAATGGTGTAGGACATGAGATATTAGAAGATAAATGAAAAGTTTTAGAAATCCTTGAGCTAAAGGGATTTTGGCACCAATTATTAGCAAGTATACCTCTCTGAAGGTCTTTTTGGAGACTCTTTAAGGGTATAGATACAAGCAAAATCTAAAAATATGAGGGTTTTCTCTTGATAATACAGGGAGAAGAGTTATTATTCATGTAAGTAAATCGTAACAATGTTTGACCTTCAGAATCAGAAAGAAAACCTCTTGAAGTCTAAACTGGAATTGTGAGGAGCCTGGATATCATTATCACTTGACTTACCCTGCTGCACCGGAGAAACGGTTTTGAAATGAAGATAACATCCTTTGCGAAGTGTTAATGCCAGTTATAGTGTTTTATGGTCTCACAAACCCATCTGCTTACAGTGAAGATTTACATATGAGAGATTCAAATATGGCAATCTTAGATAACCTTGAGAGCAAAGATTGTCAATTACAAGCACACAAGAGAACAAGTATATCCATGTTGGTCGTTAAAAGGGCAGATTTTTAAAGTCTGTACCACATACTCACACATATCCTCATGCCACTAAAGGGACATGAAAAATAAAAATCAGCTTAACATAAGACAGATGCTTACTATGTGGAATCTATGCTCTAATTACCAGCATGCTCTTTAGGGATGGATGAATGTCATTACAAAAAGATATCACTTTATGTGTGCTACTTAAGAAAAATTATCATCTGAAAGGACAGTGATTTTTTTTTCCATTGTGACCATACTATGTCTACTGGTTTCACTTAGTTTTCCAACTTCATACATATTTAAGATTATTGGTTAAATATTGCTATTGGTATTTTAATCTACCATTTACACCTAGACATTTTACTTCTAAGATTTGGCAAAGAGAATGTGACAACCTGTTCAACAATTTGTGAACCAACTGTTGAGGTTTCTGAGTGGTGACATATTCTTTTGCATTTGCCCACACTCACTTCCCACTGGAATACTCTTTAAAGTCTACCGAACCAGGCTACTTAACACAGCACAAGAAATTAAGACACTGTTACATATGCCAAACACTAACACAACACAAGAAATTAACATATTGTTACATATGTCAACTATTGTGAGGAAACACCCTTCCGGAATAGATAAACCAATGTGAGAAGTAATAAATGCCCAGTCTAAGTCAATAAAACAGAAAAATTACCAAAATAAAGGAGACAAGAAATGTTTTCTAAGACATTCCTCACCTATCTTGTATTTCCTACGAGGTACCCTTTCATTGCACACAGACTTTGGTTCTTGTCACTGTCAAAAAAACTTGGCAGCCAATACATTAAGTCAGAACACTTTCTCAGTATCTCCGAGTAGTAACTTCAACTTGAAACCTCATCAGAATTTTCCTACCTGCAGATATTTGGAGTGCATCAACTCCTACATGGGTGAAGCACTCAGCAGTGGCTTGCTTTTTGTTAAGAAAAACAAGGCAAATATGCACCATGAAGGTTGAAATCTATCATAAACTATGTTCACCAAAAAAAAAGGACTACAAATTATTGTCAATTATCACTGGACATCTCCCTTTCCTCAGAAAATCCAGAATATGAGACATATCCCTCTTTGACGTACCAGAGCTATTATAACAGAATATCTGTTAGGTTTTGTGAAGGAGCAGGAGTATTTGTATTGCTGGAAACTATATCTTTAACAGTTTATTTCTGTTTATTTCTTAGTAAAATAACTCACCTAAATTCATGTACCCAGAATAAATATTGGTTTTTGTAATCCTAAAACAGTAAACTGAGATTTGTTTTCATTGGTTATACTGCTTATGATTTAATTTTTAGCTTAGTTAATTTTTTGGGCACATTTTAGTGCCATTAAAGAAAGAAGCAAAATCTCCAAGTAAGTATAAAGATTTACTTATTTTCTTTCCACAGATACTTTCCAAACAGGGTCATTTTCAACTCCCATGACTCCTGTAGCTGAACTAAGTTAAGTGTATTGCTTGCTGCATTAAAGGAGAACAGACTAAGAAAGAAGTACGGAATATCTCAGTAAGAGGGCATCATAAAAAAAAGTATTATAAGGTTTTTGAGTTTGTTAGGTGATTTGTAGGAGGGTTCAAGAAAGCATGGTGTTGCTTTTGAGTGGATGCTATAGGAGGAAGAGTAATTCTATGACTGAGCTCCTTAATCTATAAGGCTTGAAGAAGCAACAAAATTGGAACTTTTGATAAAGAGGCAACAGTCTCTCATACATGCTGAGATTTTTTTTTTTTAAAGATTTTATTTATTTATTTGACAGACAGAGAGATCACAAGTAGGCAGAGAGGCAGGCAGAGAGAGAGGAGGAAGCAGGCTCCCTGCAGAGCAGAGAGCCCGATGCGGGGCCTGATCCCAGAACCCTGAGATCATGACCTGAGCCGAAGGCAGCGGCTTAATCCACTGAGCCACCCAGGCGCTCCCTCATACATGCTGAGATTTAAGGTTATCGATATTTTTGTGATTTGCACTGTGACCTTCTTTTTGTTTCTTGTATTTTTTGATCTCAGTTCATCTCAGTCACTTTACCAAGTCACAGGATCAACAGAATACCACAGCCTAGCTGTGAAGGCCCAACAACAAAGGCCAATTGTTACTGTCAGGTGAGTTCCTGTAGGTCAGGGATTGTGTTTCTCTTTCTTTTCTTTTCTTTTCTTTCTTTTTTTTCCCCCTTTTTTAAAGATTTTTATTTATTTATTTGAAAAAGAGAGAGAGAGAGCAGGAGTCGGGGGTTGGGGGGAGATAGGCAAGTAGGGGGAGACAGAGAGGCAGCCTCTCTGCTGAGCAGGGAGCCCAATGCAAGACTCAGTCCTAAAACCCTGAGATCATCACCTGAACAGAAGGGAGACACTTAACTGACTGTGTGGTTATCTTTCTCAATCTCTTCCACTTTCCTTCTTTTCCTTATCCCTCACCCCAGTCCACCTTTTAAGTCAAAGGCAGATGAAGCGAGGCACTACGATATCAATCCATTTATATCCTAATTTTCACCGAAGTCTAATTTTGCTGATTAAAAGCTGTCAATAGCCGGGACTAAGATTAATCTTCCCTTCTCCTTTGTTCCCAGATGAGTTTTGAATCCTCTGATGTGACCCTGGCTACACAGTAGCATTTAAGATTCGGGACATAAAATACTGGCCAGCTGTAACATGCACAGTTACCAGAAACAATAAGATGGTTCTTAGTTCTTGTAACAAGTGTTGAAGCCAGGGTCCCAGATAATTAAACTTCATGCAAGAAAACATGTCTCAGTATTCAATGGAGTCTCTTTTAGAAGTAAAGTTCATTTGTTTATTTCTTTGTTTGTTTAGCCTAGTCATGAACTGTCCTGAGTGCCCAGGAGTCTGTGGCTATACCACAAAGTGTTTGCTATCACAGAAACCTCTCATTGTCTGGGTGAAATTGTTTATTTTTGCCTTGCCAAATTTTAATCATGGTATAAAATAAGTGTTCATGTAGAATACAGCAGTTATTTTTTTTTGAATACAGTACTTATAATTTTCTAACTTCTAATTTTCATTTGTGCCTGGAGAAAACAAGCATTGATTACTTTGACTAAATGTGGCAATTAATACAAACATTTAATTATACTAGGTACAATAATTTCAGAAAAAATATGAATTTAGGATTAAGAAAATTGATGCTTACTGTCTTTTTATTAAAATTACCGCTGTAGCTAATTCAGATAGAAATAGTAATGTGAAATATACATGTTTTATTTAATATATTAAATCAATTACATTTTAAAGCTTTAAAGTATGACAATTTATATACTTATGTGTCTTAATCTGCCTAAATACACATATTTGTTATAAAAATATTTCCTTCTTGGCAAATTGTTACATGAAAATGTACTAGAGGAATAAGATTAGAATCTGTGGTGCTTTTTTATAAAATTACTAAACTGTTTTATTCTCAGTTTAGTAGAGCTTTGTGGGTTTTTTTGTTTGTTTTTTTAAGATTTTATTTATTTATTTGACAGAGATCACAAGTAGACAGAGAGGCAGGCAGAGATAGAGGAAGGGAAGCAGGCTCCCCACTGAGCAGAGAGCCCAATGTGGGGCTCGATCCCAGGACCCTGGGATCATGACCCAAGCCGAAGGCAGAGGCTTTAACCCACTGAGCCAGCCAGGCGTCCCAGTAAAGCCTTGTTTTGTTACCAAATTATTTTCTCAATGCTTGTAAGCATATTTTAAAAATACTTAAAATATTTCTCTTGCTTTAAAAAGGGTTAAATTTGAGGTGCCTGTGTGGCTCAGTGGGTTAAGCCTCTGCCTTTAGCTCAGGTCATGATCTCAGGGTCCTGGGATCTAGCCCTGCATGGCAGAGGGAGCCTGCTTCCCCCTCTATCTCTGCCTGCTGCTCTGCCTACTTGTGATCTCTCACTCTCTCTGTCAAATAAATAAATAAAATCTTTTTAAAAAAAAAGGGGTTAAGTTCCTAACAGTTATTTTTTCTTGCTGTTTATTTTTATCAAGCCACTTATAATTATACGTGTTTTCATTTTCTCTAACATTTATGCTTGATATTGCCTTTCCCAAATTCTGATTAACAAAATGATAAGATTTTTTTTTTTTTACGCTGGTACTATCTTTGGCTTTCCTAAAACAGTCATTAGGTAAGACAGATTTGCTTCATCACCATATTAAAAGGAAAATAAGAAGGACAATAAGAATACTGTAATTATGTTGGCCTAAAAATACTCCACATTGTAATTAAACGCAAACTGCTATAAAAGTGTTTGCTTACCAAACTGGCATAAAGAATCCCTGAAAAAAAACAAAAACAAAAAGAAAAGATTTTCTTTCTAGAGTAAAGATCAGCATACTATAATATGCTAATAGAAATACCTTTCAGTGATTTACATACTTTTCATGCATACTCATACTCATGTTAAAGTACAGAGACTGTAATGATATCTAAGAAAAGATAATTTTCCCAGCACTCTCAATTAGGACACAACATAGGAGCAAAAGCCAAATTAAGGACTTAACCCATAGGTCTTTTGATTTGAATAAAGTGACCATAGCATATTTTTTAGTTAAAAAAATGACCCAGGTAAAAGAATTATATTGTCCTCCCATGAAAAGCCAATAAACTCAAAATATGTCTAAATGACAGAGAGAGAATGAGAAAGATACATTTTCAAAAGAATTATGGGTGTGGCCATTTGCATAGGATGCTGAATGGACTAAAATAAGCACCAATTATCATCTGTTGGGTGATGCAGGATGAGGAATTTGGCCAGAGATTGAGGATGGTGGGATACTGAGGGTAGGGAATTCTGGCTAAATGGATTTAGCAGGGTTCTTGCTAAAACTGGGCAATGCAAAGACTGATACAGAAATCGGAAAGTTGAGGCCTAGTTGGAAAGAGGATTCAGAGGAATCTGACTACAGTTTGATCAAGAAGAGACTTTTATCAGTTACTGAGATATTTCCATGAATACAGAATTCATTTCCTCTAGTACTGATATAGAATAATATGTAATTTATTACTTGAAGCGGGTTACATCAAAAGTTATTTCTGAATATCTAACTGGCCTGAGTAAACAAACATTTGGCTGAGTCCAAAATTATGCTATAACAGAATCTTAGATAAGATGAACATAAAAACCACTTTTCATTTTTATTATTAATAAAAATGTTTTTAATTCTTAAATATTTTTAAAATACTTGCCTAAGACCTTCCAACAAAGCCTGCTGTGTTGGAAGTAAAAAACAACTGGCAAGGAACAGAAAGAAGAAACTTCTTGAGTTTTTCTGCTTGACAGCCCCCTCCCATGTGACACATCGACTTCATTTTTTCATACAGAAATGATCTGTTGTCCCTTGGGATAATATTTCTGGGAAGAATCAGTCAGGAGGAGGACAGATTGAAGTCTGCTGGCCTTTTAGTGTCAGTGAATAGATGTTGGAAATTCTTAATTTAAATTAAAGAAGAAATAACAGGATTTACAAAGGTTGCTCTGAGAAGATAGGAAAAAAGGAGAGGAAAGCGAGTAAGCTCCCATCCATCTATAGTGAGAAATCTTATGAGGTTCAAAATAACAATTGAAAAAAATATATCCTTGGCTTCAGAGTCACAAATTATGAGTTCAAATGATCGCTTATAGTTATTATAGTAATTTATGTACATATTCTAAACATTCTCTATCTCTAGAAATGGAGATGATAATTACTTGTAAAGGTTTTCCCTAGAATTACATGACATTACCCATTTTAAGATGTCTTGCAATAGGTGCCAATTAAGTATTAATTTACTTTTATATTTTTTATCACTAATTATCACTTTCAACATTTTTCTAATGTGTTACTAAATTTGTTTTAAATGGTGCCCTGTTACCTAAAGTCACATATTTTTATATCAACTAGAAGAACAATAGGTAATGAAGATGATATTCAATGAAGAGGACAGATTCATAGACCTGATTTTAATAAGTATTTTCCTTATATATTTTTGAGAAATTAACTTTAATTATCCAAACTGGTTTCCTAAACAGTGTGTAAAAAACTAAACTGAGGTGTCATTAAAACCTTGACACAAAATAATAAGCTCTAACACATATATGGAAAAGTAGGAAAATAATTGAAAAAAAAAAGAAGATTGTAGAACTTTATTTTTTTTAAGATTTCATTTATTTATTTGACAGAGATCACAAGTAGGCAGAGAGGCAGGAGGAGAGAGAGGGGAAAGCAGGCTCCCTGCTGAGCAGAGAGCCCAATGTGGGGCTTGATCCCAGGACCCTGGGATCATGACCTGAGCCGAAGGCAGAGGCTTAACCCACTGAGCCACCTAGGTGCCCCAAGATCGCAGAACTTTAAAACCTGGAAAATAAAATCTGATTTATCTAATAGATTTTGTGAAGGTGAGGTGGAATTATAGCAAACACTATTATTTAAAATACATAGTACAAATTATTCAATTAGCTCCTTTTTAAAGATTTTATTTATTTGAGAGTGAGAGATAAATATATAAAGAGAGTAATCATGAGTCGGGGGTAGGGGGTAGAGAGAGAGGGAGAAGCAGACTCCCTGTTGAGCAAAGAGCCCTATGTGGGACTCCATCACAGGGCACCAGGATCATGATCTGAGCTGAAGGCAGACACTTAACCTACTGAGCCACCCAGGCACCCCTCAGTTAACTCTTAATAAAACACTTTAAAAACTCAGATGAAAATTCCAACTTCTGGGGCACCTGGGTGGCTCAGTTGTTAAGCATCTGCCTTCGGATCAGGTCATGGTCCCAGGGTCCTGGGCTTGAGGCCTGCATGGGGCTCCCTGCTCAGCAAGAAGCCTGCTTTTCCCTCTTCCACTCCCCCTGCTTGTGTTCCCTCTCTCACTGTGTCTCTCTTCAAATAAATAAATAAAATCTTAAAAAAGAAAAAAAAAAAGGAAAACAACTTTTTTTTAGGTTGTAAGAAGCACTTTTTAAGAAAAAGATTTTTTTAAAAAGGTCAAAATGTAGGAAAAGATATACCCCTATGCTAATAAATAAAAGTCTAGGCTAGCAGTTTTAATTTCACCCAAGTTATAATTTAATGGATCATGGCTATGTGTAACAAAAGCGGATTTCCTATACTAGTAAAAAGACTGATTTCTTTAATTTAATAATCTTGGAATATATTTACTCTTAAGTTTTTAAAAAAAATTATTGACATATAATTCACATACTACAAAACACACCTAAAATGCACAATTCAATTTTCTTCATAGCTACAGAATTATGTAGCCTTCAGTAAAATCAAATTTTAGAACATTTTCTCACCCCCAAAAGAAAGGCAACCTGAATACTGTCTAAAATATACAAAGTAAAAACTGACAGAACTAAAATCTCCTAATAGGGGATTTCTCTTGGTCAAACATAAAGATACAAAACATTTAAAATCTTGATAAACAAGATGAATGTAAAAATATTAAGAATTGAGAGGAATTTTTAAAAAGTACAATTTCTTATCACAATCCAGATGGCATTAGCAAACCACTGAGTAGGATATTATGAAATAACTTTACTCTTATCTTAAAGGAAATGATTCTATTGTTGGATACTCCCAAATTAAAGGCAAACAATAAAGATTCTAGATTACAACATGGGTATATACTTTAAAGATTTATAGTATGTAAGTATCTTTTTACAAGGCAACAAAAAGTACTAACCATAACAGAAATGGTTGATAAATTAGACTCCACTAAAACCGACTTACCAAATTTATCAGAAGACACACTTGAGAGTAAAAAGCAACCCAAAGAATGACAAAAGGTATTTGTAACATATTGATGATGAATTGCAATTTGTGATTGTCAAAGATAAAACAGACAACACACACACACACACACACACACACACACACACACAAAGTGACCTAACAACGCACTCAACAAAAGAGGTAGCGCTACCCACATGGTCAATAAATAAATAAAAATTTAATTACACATATTTGTCCTCATAGAAATACATATAAAAATCTCAATAAGATATCACAATACTCCACCAAAAATAACTAAAATTTAAAAACTGATCATACCAAATATTGTCAAAGATGTGGAGTAACAAATTTTTGCACACTGCCTGTGAGAAGGTAAATAAAAAGTTACTTTTAAAAATTGTTTGTCACTATCTACTAAAGCTGAATATATGCACAATATATGATCCCACATTTCCACTGTAAAAGGAACTGGGTAAATATTACAAGATACCCATAACAGTGCTATACTTAAAAGCCACAATGTGGAAGTAATGCAATTATCCATCAACAGTAGAATGAATAAATTGTACACTTGTTTATAAAATAGAAAACATTTTAGCAATGAAACAAGAACGAATTTCACGAATCAAGATGTTGAGTGAAAGAAGCCAGACACAGAATAATACTTATGTTATGATTCCATTCTATATAAGATATCCAAACAGGAAAAACTACTATGGCACTGGAAATCAGGAGAGAGGTTAGCACTGGGGAAAACTGTGAGAATAATTACTGGGTTTGCATAAAGAAGCTTCCTAAAACCCATGCTCTATATCCAGATGTTGGTGGAGCTGCACAGGTATGTTTAAAATCATTTGTGTGTGTCTATATTTATGATTTGTTGTTCTTTCCCTGTGTATTTTCAACTTCATCAAAAAGTTTATCTTAAAAATAAAACTCAAGAAAATTCCCAGGGGGTAGTTTACCATGGTAAGATTTGCCATGGTAAGGTTTTCACAGTCAGTGCTTAAGAGAGAGAAAGAGAATCCTCTGAGTTTTAGGAGGAGCAGGGGAAGAGGAGGAATTTCATCTCCTGTTTTCAGGGCAACAGTTTAGAGTATATTTTATCTTTTTCAGACAGAAAAAGTAAGGTTTATAATTTTGGTGCTGAATGACTTCCAATTCCATTTTCTCTGAGTAACATACTATGTGGCAAATAGCCTTGCCAATAACAACTACACACTATGAATAAAATGCAAAAAAAAAAAAAAAAATCAACTATTTGACATTACTGGAGAATAACCAAATGTACATATGTACATAGACCATAGGGGTATGTAATATTTGGAATATGGTGATAGAAGTGAGTGACTTTCCTATTTTCATAGCCTCCAGTAGGAGGGCAGGCCAGGGGCTGCAGTCTGCACCCTACACCATGCCACACCTTTAAAACTTTAATAGAAAATCCACACACAGTGTTTCCGACGTGAAGAATAAGAGGAAATGGTTCATTTCAACCACAACCTTGGAAAATTGGATGAGCAGGGAGTTCTGGAAAGGAGAGAGCCTTAGAAAGTTGTATAAATTCTATGTATAAATTCTTTCCAAATCCAAAAATCCTTAGTGACCTTTGAACAATGAATGCGTGGCTTCAAGCAGTCCCCTATGGATTCAGGAACTGAAATAAGATTTGAGCTATGACTCAAGAGACTGTTGGTAGTCTGGGCCCAACCAATGTCATTGCCTGCTCAAAAAGAAAAGAGATAGTAGGAAGGAGGGAGGGAGGAAAGGAGGGACAGAGGAAGGAAGAAAGGAAGGAAGTGGGGGAGGGGGAGAAAGGCTCCCTGATGGACTCTCACAGAATCCAGAGTCCCCAAACATAATCTCACAATATCCAGGATATAAGAAAAATTGCTCAATGTCAAAAGAAAGAGGAAACTATGACAAATTCTCAAGAAAAAAAAGACTACAGAGACAGAGTTTGTGAGGGCCTAGGTGTTAGGATTAATAGATTAGTAGCTATTATCATTACATTTAAGGAGAAGGGAAAATGACAATAGTTAATGAAAACAGAATAAACAGCAGCAAGGAAATAGAAATTCTTAAAAAATAGAAATTTCAAAGGGGCATACTCCAATTTCTGTTACAAAGCATCAGAACAGAGATGACAGAGGAAGTAAGAATCAATAAACATATATTAAGAAGGAATATGGAACATTAGGAGTTTCTGGACACTACCAAAGATAGATAGCTGAGGGGCGCCTAGGTGACTCAGTTGTTAAGCATCTGCCTTCAGTTCAGGTCATGATCCCACAGTCCTGAGATCAAGCCCTGCATTGGGCTCTCTGCTCAGTAGGAAGCCTGCTTCTCCCTCCCCAACTCCCCCTGCTTGTGTTCCCTCTTTCTTTGTGTCTGTCTCTGTCAAATAATAAATAAAATCTTAAAAAAAAACAAAACAAAACAGAAAAAGTTGAGAAAAAGGTATTGAGGGATGTTTTTATTTTTTTTTCATTTTATTTATTTTTTCAGTGTAACAGTATTCATTCTTTTTGCACAACACCCAGTGCTCCATGCAAAACGTGCCCTCCCCATTACCCACCACCTGTTCCCCCAACCTCCCACCCCTGACCCTTCAAAACCCTCAGGTTGCCCCAACCTCCCACCCCTGACCCTTCAAAACCCTCAGGTTGTTTTTCAGAGTCCATAGTCTCTTATGGTTCGCCTCCCCTCCCCAATGTCCATAGCCCGCTCCCCCTCTCCCAATCCCACCTCCCCCCAGCAACACCCAGTTTGTTTTGTGAGATTAAGAGTCATTTATGGTTTGTCTCCCTCCCAATCCCATCTTGTTTCATTTATTCTTCTCCTATCCCCCTACCCCCCCATGTTGCTTCTCCATGTCCTCATATCAGGGAGATCATATGATAGTTGTCTTTCTCCGATTGACTTATTTCACTAAGCATGATACGCTCTAGTTCCATCCACGTCGTCGCAAATGGCATGATTTCATTTCTTTTGATGGCTGCATAGTATTCCATTGTGTATATATACCACATCTTCTTGATCCATTCATCTGTTGATGGACATCTAGGTTCTTTCCATAGTTTGGCTATTGTAGACATTGCTGCTATAAACATTCGGGTACACGTGCCCCTTCGGATCACTATGTTTTTTTAATATAGCTGAGATTTTTGCAATATGGTGCATACATAGATTTGCAGATTCCTGGAGGTCAGTGAACCCTAATCAAGATAGATATGAAGAAAACCACACTTAGATACACCATGATCAAACTACTAAAGACCAAAGATGAAGACATGATACTGAAATGAGCCAGAGAGAAGCTCCTTGCATGTAAAAGAACAATAATAAAAACACTGGCATGCTGTTGACTTCCATTCAGGAATGTCAGAAATAAGATAGTAGAACAACTTTAAGTGCTCAAAGGTGAAACAAACCCTTTCAATCCAGTCTTTTCATCCAGGAAAAAATATTAAGAATGACTATGAAATAAAAATATTTTCAAATAAAAGAAGGTGGAGAGAATTCACAGCCATCAGATTCCACTAGAGAAAATACTGAAAGAAGTTCTCCAGGTTGAAGAAATAAAATAAATAGGAAATAATAAATATTTAGGATTATATAAAGTCTTGATGCTAACATAGTTTAAGTTAAGGTTTATGCTCTTGCAGCAATTTCTAAAGGTAATTTGTCATTCAACGACTCTTTCTTTGGTATGTATATGAAACGTATGACTACATCTCTCTCATTCTAATATGTAAGGTTATCTGAAAGAAACAATTATTTTTAACTTTTTGTCTCCCAATATGACAGTGTCTGGTATATAGTTTACATTTAATGAATGCTTGTTAAAATACTGACATTGTTCATTGTCTAATTAATAGTAATTTAACATAACATAAATTATCTTGTTTTGTCATTACAGTGCTCCAGCCAGATCAGTATTACTTCCTGTATTTTAGAGATGAATAAATGGAGACAAAATAGCATGCCCAAGCTTATGTCATACAAAGTGAATAAAATCTTTGAGTCTAAATTAGTCCAGTGTTTCTTCCAGTCTATCTGTGATGTACAGTTGTGCGAATACACATTCTAGATGCATTTCTAGATCTAAAATCAATGCATAGCTAAACTCTTAACTATGAGTACTTGCACCAAGATTTCTAAGACATTTTCTAAAATAAACTTGTATTCAATAATTAATGGCCTTACACAATTCATATTTTTTACTTGAAGTTACGCTGAAGTAACCATCAATGATACCATGATAGTGATTATGTATCATAGTTAAAAAATTTTGATCACTTTAAATTGTTCAGCTTCCTCAAATATATGAAGATGACCCGTACCATTTTTGTGCCCTTATGCTTTTCTTTCTTTCTGTTGTTCTCATTAAATATTTAAATCTATCCTAAGTGCAACTAAACTGCTTTTAATAACATTTTTCTTCAAATATTAATCTAGATACATTATTAATAAGGAAGGAAATAATCTGCTTTTTATATTTGTAGTCTCATTTTAAAATTATTTAAGAGATTGTTTTTATTAAATTATTAGGCTATATAAATTATTAAATTATTTAATTTAAAGAGATTCTTGCTAACATACACAGTTCTCCATAATAATTATTATGGTGTGACTCCATATTTGATTCATTTTGGGAATTTGGGCTAGATTTATCCTGTCACTGCAAAATCTGGTTCAAGGACCTGGAGGAAATTAAATAAATAGGAAAACCAAAAGAACAGGTCAAACTTCTTCATAGAGAGGTAGATCACTGGCTTCTTCTCTGTCTAGTAATACTCTGTTGCACTGGTTAAAAAGCAGCTGTTAATAAGATAGGAATCCAAGAATTCTCTAGTTCTTCATGTGCTAATTGCTACCTGAAAGCCATTTTTCTCAGGCCACCTGACATTCTTCAACACCCATGTGCATCTTCCAAAATACTATCCCCATTCAATGGGAAGGATCACTACCTGGTTTTTTTTGTTTTGTTTTGTTTATTTATTTATTTATTTGACAGAGAGAGGTCACAGTAGGCAGAGAGGCAGGCAGAGAGAGTGAGAGGGAAGCAGGCTCCCTTCAGAGCAGAGAGCCCGACGTGGGACTCGATCCCAGGACCCTGAGATCATGACCTGAGCCGAAGGCAGCAGCTCAAACCACTGAGCCACCCAGGCGCTCCTCACTACCTGTTTTGATGCCAGATTTAATGATGGAGAAACAATCCCAAATCCAAATCCAGAAATTTCACTAGAAGAAAGCAGAAAAGTTCTATTTCCAATGATTTGTGATTGACAGTTACAACTATTTTGTCTAATCCTATTTAATCTGAAATAAAATGTCTAGATGTCTTTCTCTGCAGTGACTGTTTGCTCATCAAGGAAGCAGCAATGCACTGGTGGTAACCTCAAGAGATAAATGACTTTGGTATTGTCTGGGTTGCCTTGCTTGTCAAATTGAAAAACTAGACAGATAATAATGTATTAAAGATAAGCCCACAGGCAGAAGATTAGTCTGATTGTCCATTCTCTCTGATATCCTTTTAAAGCATTTGCAAAACGTTTTTAAAGAGGAGGAAAAATAAAAACGTGTTGCATTTTAGGCAGACCAAAAGACAATTACATAAACTCACTATATCAAATAATATACTGATACCGGCTGGCTTATTGTAGACAACAGTAACATTCCTAGAAAACAGTTGAAAACTACCCTAATGGTTATGTTTCCTCCTGGATTCCATTACACATGTGAGAGAAAGTACAAATAAAGTAAACTGTTGCATCTTTCCCCTGAACCCGCAAAAGGCATACAGTTAGTATTCTTTTGAAGGGAGAAAAGAGGGGTTGTTTTGTTTTGTTTTGTTTTTTGGTATGGAATAATGTACAGTAATAATAGCTAATATCAACCTTGACATTCTCCATTACTATTTCAGGAAGAAACTGACAGCACGTAGCTACTCTAAATATATGTTTTAAAAATAAATAGTATGCAGTTTGCCAGAAATAACTTTATCTATGAGATTGCAGCATGCACGTCTTTGTGCTAATAAACAAACTTGCTTTTGACATGTACACAGTCTCTCTTTATTATGTGTTTTGCAACTCTATGACATAAAAGTATGCATCTTTCATGTAATGAACAGAAAATACTTTGAGAGAGTTATAGCAGTGTATCTGGCAGTTAAAAATAAGAACTCTCTTTTTTTCATATTTCATATCAGTTTATTTTGACAGCTACAGTAACGGAGTCAAAGGTTTGATCACAGCTGTGTGGGTTGTATCCTCATCAAGTCTACAGTTTCTACTTCCCAGTGGATTTAGTGTCATTTCAATCAGAAAAGTGCCCCAAGACAAATGCAGTAATAAATTGGAGATACCATTTTCTAGCCCTTTCTTCTGCCAGGACAAGCCAGAAAAAGCTGGAAAGTAAGAAAGTAGAAATCATAATGAAAGGGGTGGCATTAAATCATCCACTCAGTGCATAAGTCATAAAGTGTCTGAAAAGAACTTTCCTGGAAACAAGCAGATGCAATTAGTGAATGGCAGGACTTTTAATACCAGGAAGTCTTTCATGGACCATGGATGAGAAAAGGTAGAAATAAAAGATAACCTTACATTTTTATCTGTTTAATATGCTGCATCCAGTATGCACAGATTCCAAATATAAAATGGCTCCAATTAGCTATGTACTAACAAAGCAAATAATAGTAAATCAACCATTTCCATATAGACTCTTAATCTGAAATAGACATTACTTATTCTTTTGTTAACAAAATTTAATGGGTTTATCTAAGTAGCTTAAAAAGTTGCTTCTCTGAGAGTCTATAAAAAGAAATCTTTGCTGGGATATTTTTCTTTATAAGCTGGGAAAAATATATAATTCTCCTACTCACATCAAGTAAGGACTAAATGTTTCTTAGTAGGTGGTTTGCTAGTCAAGAATAGCAAGAACAATAGCACGTGTTGGATACCAATGATGCAAAGGAGCATGATAAGATAGCCCTAGGTTTTGTTTATGACATGAAGCATAAAATTGCAGAAAAGGTTATTGATTCCTTACTCTGTGTGAGTTTTATAACATCATTGTCAACATCCACCTCTGCCCCCTACATACACACGCCAGTGTTCCTTAAGTTCAGTATTATTGGCATTTTGCTCTGGGCTGGACACATTTGTGTTATGTATGATGGCATGAGGCATTGTTAAGTGTGTAAGCAGCATCTACTGGCATCTATGCAAACTCTCCCTGCTACGAATCAGTGGCACACTTCCCTGCCAGTTGGAACAACCAAAAACAAATTCAGTAACTGCTAAATATTGCCAAGGGAGGAGGGCAAAACGGCCCCAGTTGAGAACCAATGACACAAATATTCTCCTCTTATACACACCCACTTCTATACACATGTGCACATATGATACACTCACATATTACACCAGTCATGTTCCCATCCACACAGCCACACAAACACCTACTCTCACATCTCCAGGTATACGTGCCCCACTTCACATATGTACAGTTCCACATACAACACACACGTCTGTATGTACATAAGACACAATAGGAAGTTAAGTGTTAGTATATAATGCAGCCATTAAGGAATACTGTCTCTTGTCTTGAAACATTTATTGCCATCAACACAGGTTTTGCATTTTTTTTCCTCTTATGATCTGGGTGTGCCATTCCTTAAACAAGAGTAGATCTCAATACGTATTTGTTGAATAAATGGATGACTGTTTTTGTCTGCTGTGGACATGAGCTAGGGTTTATTTTTATCTCTCCTAATTCTTCTTATTACTGAAGATACATATGTGGCCTTTTAGAGGTTTATTGCAACCATGTCCTGGTAAGATATTCTTCTATTTTTCTTTAAATGAGAACTGTATTGGGATGTTGAGTGAACCAATATGTATGAAGATGATATATCAAAAAACATTATTGTTAATTTGAATTTGATGTGGCATGAATGACACACGATGTCTGTGTTGGGGTAAATTTCATGTACAGTTCAGCATTTATTTTATTATGATCAGAAAAATTGCAAACCTTGTGTTATTAGGGAAATATTATTGAAATTGAATTGCGATCATGATAGAATTTTAAAATAGAATAGTATTTGCTTTTCCTCAGGCTTAAAAATTATTGAACAACTTTTCACTCCAAAGAAGACATGCTCTCCATTTGTACTCTGTGGAGATTTGTCAACTTTGGGATCCAGAAAATATAACCAGGCAGAAAAGGAACTCTGAAAATTTTAAGACAATGTTTATGAAGAAATCTAAGTTAATTTGATCATTTAAAATCACTTTCTCAATTTATCAGATATTGACTAAGTGTCACTTTGGTCAAAATGTTATATAAGCCAGAGATCTGTGTCCTTGGGGAGCTTACAATGTATTGCTACATTGAGACAATATGTAATTATATGAGAAACAAGGAATATGCTAAGTACAAACACATTTTGTCATATACATAATGGTAACTAAGTTCATATATTGTATAATTACATAGGATTTTTTGTAATAGTTTTTGTGAAGGAAAGACAATGTTATGAATCTGTTTAAGATTTTTGTATGTCAGAAAAATGATAAACATGGATTTTCCTCCATGTCTTAATTGCACTTGAGAGTTTTACCCTCCAATTATGTAATATTATAGCAGAATATACATTTTTCAAAAAAGATTGGTATTTGTATTATAATACCTTTTTTTACAGTAGTAAATTACTCATTTAAATATTGGAATATAGGCTAATCAATGAATTAGATGAGATTTTTTAAACAAAGGAATTAAATTTGTTTATGTACACACAAATATTCTCAGTCATAAATAATTCAATAACTGTACTTCTTTTTGGAGGATATACATTTCTATTACTTTTGAAGCTTGTATTTTATAGTGTTTATTCTTTTTTATGTTTCCAATAAGTATTCTTATATTACCCTTAGTCATGAATGCATACCATATTGGCATGTTACTGAATAGGATTTCTATAATTAATTTTGTTACTAATTGTGTACATGTCTGATAATGACTCTCCAACAGTAAATTTAAAGGCTATACACTGACATCTGACTATGGATATTTTTTCATGTGATTATCCTTTTGCTTACAATAATTAAAGACCATCAAAATGTAAAAAAAAAAAAAAGGTACATTTCATGCTTATTCTCCCTCATACATTGTTTTTTTACTTTAAAATTGTGCTTATTAAAATGTCTTATGAGTCGACTATTTTATAAAATATGTAAATAAGTGAAGGAAAAATCTTTAAAATGAAAAAGAAAACTTGCAGGGTAAATAATAGCTCTCATTTTCTATATTCAAATATCCCTTGGTTTTTCTAAGTACTTTATTATGACCCTCAGAGATATTTAGATCTAGTAAATCACAAACTAGTTAGGTTGAAAACATTTTTCTAAATTACGCCTAACACTGTATGCTAGGCTAAATAATGGTCTCTTCATATGTCCATGTACTACTATCCAGAACCTGTGGATATGTCACCTTATAGGATAAAAGGGACATCGCAAAGGTAATTGAATTACGGATCTTGAGACAGGGAATTATGCTGAATAATTTGGTAGCCCAGACGTAATCACAGGAATCCTTACAAGAGAGAAGGCAATGTGAACATAGAAGCAGAGAAAAATTTGAAGGTGCTATGGCTCTGGCTTTTAAGATGGAGGAAATGGACATGAATCAAGGAATGACAGGAAGGCATCTCTAGAAGCTAGAAAAGGCATGGAAATACATTTTCTTTATCTCTGGAGGGAACATGGCCCTAATGCCACCTTGGTTTTAGTTTAAACCCATTTTGGAATTCTGACCTCCAGAACTGTAACATAATTAACTTTTGTTTTTATAAGCCACTATACTTGTGATAACATAACAGGAGCAACAGCAAAATAATATAAATTATTTCACATAAATTAAAATCTTGCCTTGAACAATAAAGAACAAATTAGCCTAGATGACACTTTGTAAAATGTTGATTTTTACAATATGAAACTTTACTTAGTTCAAGTTATGATTTTGCCATTTAATATAAAGAGCTAAAGTCAGGTGAATTTTTTGCTTTGTTTTGTTTTTTCTTGTTCGGGTATAAATGCAGGTCATCAGTATCACATTTATAAATAAAATTTAGTATTTTAAAATAATTCCATGAAGGAAAAAAATCCATTTCTCATACTACCTATCGATCACAGAGATGTGAAAAAGAAATTTAAAAGGAAAATTCAGTATTCAAACTTACTTTCTAGAATGAATATATCTTTAGAAATACATGCATGTCCATGTCCTCATATCAGGGAGATCATATGATAGTTGTCTTTCTCCGATTGACTTATTTCACTAAGCATGATACGCTCTAGCTCCATCCACGTCATCGCAAATGGCAAGATTTCATTTCTTTTGATGGCTGCATAGTATTCCATTGTGTATATATACCACCTCTTCTTTATCCATTCATCTGTTGATGGACATCTAGGTTCTTTCCATAGTCTGGCTATTGTAGACATTGCTGCTATAAACATTCGGGTACACGTGCCCCTTCGGATCACTATGTTTGTATCTTTAGGGTAAATACCCAGTAGTGCAATTGCTGGGTCATAGGGTAGTTATCAGGACATGGAGAAGCAACATGGGGGGGGTAGGGGGATAGGAGAAGAATAAATGAAACAAGATGGGATTGGGAGGGAGACAAACCATAAATGACTCTTAATCTCACAAAACAAACTGGGTGTTGCTGGGGGGAGGTGGGATTGGGAGAGGGGGAGCGGGCTATGGACATTGGGGAGGGGAGGCGAACCATAAGAGACTATGGACTCTGAAAAACAACCTGAGGGTTTTGAAGGGTCAGGGGTGGGAGGTTGGGGCAACCTGAGGGTTTTGAAGGGTCAAGGGTGGGAGGTTGGGGGAACAGGTGGTGGGTAATGGGGAGGGCACGTTTTGCATGGAGCACTGGGTGTTGTGCAAAAAGAATGAATACTGTTACGCTGAAAAAATAAATAAAATGGAAAAAAAAAAAGAAATACATGCATGGATACATCTCTTTCTCTAAAACTCACACCACATGAAATTAACTTAGATTCAAACTAATATAATGGGTTTCAAGTAAATAACTGTATGAGTTGATCAGATAGTGAAGAAACATAATAAAATCAAGTGGTTGCATTTCTTTCAATGATTTAAGAACAAAAGTAAGCATCCTTGTTTTAATTGAACAGGGTTTTCCTTTTCACATAACTCTTTTTTTGATGCGGCTACTGCCAGTTAATGATTCTCTCTCTTGGTCCAGTTTTATCGGTGACAGGTCTCTATCCAGAGTTTGTAGCATAGATTTACACTTCCCTGTCAATTTGAAATACTGCACTTCTATTTCCATGGTCATCACCTTTTGAAACTCAATGAGTTTCCAGTTTTATTAGCCTCACTTCTTCCTTGGGTCATATGAATCTATTGAACTCTAGACAGTTGTTGAATATATATGAAGAAAGTACTGCACTTTTCTCTTTACAAGAAATTGGGGTTGTCATAAATTCTGGATTATTTTATGGGGAAAACAATTTTCTGTTTATAGAATATATGAAAGATTTTGGTTTATTACATATCTATCTATGTATCTTATTTAGTAGTACATATATAAATGCACACTTTTTCTTCTAAATTTTTTGCTTATACCGATGTGTTCAATTGATTTCTATATTCTGGAAAAAAAAATGCAGTGCCATTTTAGCCTTATGTATCCTCCAAATAATATCCTGTGGTTGCTGGTAGATGAACTTTCTAGCAGTTTTCTAGATCAATTCCAATTAGTAATTATCTTTGAAATAATATATGCTAACAATTTTTAAAACTGAATAATCAATGACCAAGTTTTTATTTATTTATGTATTTATTAAATATTTATTTGTTTATTTGACAGACAGAGATCACAATTAGGCAGAGAGGCAGACAGAGAGAGCGAGAGGAGGAAGCAGCTCCCCGCTAAGCAGAGAGCCCCATATGGGCTCGATCCCAGGATCCTAGGATCATGACCTGAGCCCAAGGCAGAGGCTTTAACCCAATGAGCCACCCAGGCACCCCGACTAAGTTTTAAAACATTGTACAGTATATATAAATGTTGATTTTGTTTAATTGATCAATTTCAGATAAAGATCTTGGGATACAAACAAATATTCTTCGTCTCTTAAGCCTATCTTCTAAGATCAAGATTAGGGTCATTCAGGCCTTAAATGGTGTGAGGTGTTTTGGTATAATTATATAAATTGGTATAATTATTATAAATAAGATACCATATGCAGAATTTCTTAATAAAAGAAAAAAATTAAACTCTGCCTTTCTTTATTTCAAATACATTATATCAGTAAGACAAAAGTGTGTGTGTGTTTATGTATAAAATGGAGTAACAGAGGTAAGCTAAGTAAAAATATGGCACTAATTGATGACCTAAAAATTAGCTGTTGTAGCATTAAATATCACCAACTAAGAGATGACACTAAACTGTACCTACTGATATCTGATGTTGCTGTGCTGCACAGTATTAAGGAGGTGTACCTTAAGAGTCAGACCACCTAGGTTTCACCTTTACTATGCCATTTCTTAGCTGCAAGAGTTTAGGTTTATTACTTAACTTCTCCAAAACCCAGTTTCTATATCTATAAAGTGGACATAACAACAGAACTTAAGTTTGTTGTAAAAACTGAGTTACTATAATGCAGTTCATATACAACAAAGACTGATAATTAGTAAGAAAAAAACTATCAGTGTTTGTTATTATTATGAAAAGTAGGCATCAATGAAGCTTAAATGAGGTTATTTGTTTGTATGCAACATTTGAATACATAGCCTCAATGCCAAATGTTTAATTCACTTCTGTACTTTGGATAGATGCTGAAAATAAAACCACTTGGTTATATTATATTTTATATTATATTACAAATATACTTGTTTCCCCTAAGGCAGCTATTTACTCAAATGAAAATACTTTAAAATTTCTCCCACAGAAAAGTACCTCCCCAAGGAAAAAATTAGAAGGAACCCTCTCTAACAAAATCTGAGAACATACAAATATTCCAAACCTATATTTGAGGGGTTTTAAAATTTTAAAGTATGTCATCAATATGTATCTCAACATAGAATATTGTTTTTTTTATTGAAGTATACTTGACAGACCATGTTACATTAATGTCAAGAGTATAACAGTGACTCAGTAATTCCATAGGCTGTGCTATGCTCACAAGTGTAGCTTCCATCTCTCATCATCTATTGATATTACAATACTGCTGACTATAATTCCCTATGCTGTCCCATTTATCCTCATGACTTATTCTTTCCCTAACTAGAAGCCTGTGTCTCCCACTCCCCCTTTTCCCTTTTTGCACGTCACCTCCCCCTCTTCCCCTCTGGCAACTATCACTTTGTTCTCTGTATTTATGGGTCTAGTTCTACTTTTTATTTTTTTGTTTATTCAATTGTTCTATTCTTTAGATTCCACATATAAATGAAATCATATGGTATTTGTCTTTGTCTGATTTACTTCACATATCATGCTTATATTGTCAATTAGTGTATGACAAAGAAGGCAAGAATATACCATAGGAAAAAAAGAGTCTCTTCAATAAATGGTGCTGGGAAAACTGGACAGCTATGTGCAAAGAATGAAAGTGGGCCATTCTCTTACAGCATACACAAAAATAAACTCAAAATGTATTAAAAGCTAAATGTAAGACATGGAACTATAAAACTCCTAGAAGAAAACACAGGCAGTAATTTCTTTGACATTGACCCTGGCAACATTTTTCTAGACATGTCTCCTGAGGCAAGGAAAACAAAAGGAAAAATAAACTATTGAGACTACACCAAAATAGAAAGCTTCTGCACAGTGAAGGAAACAACAAAAATACTAAAAGACAATCTATTGCATAAGAAAAGATATTTGCAAATCACATATCTGATAAAGGGTTAGTATCCAAAATACATAAAGAACTTACACAACTGAACACACAAACAAAACCAAATAATCCAATTAAAAACAGGCAGAAAATATGAACAGACATTTCTCCAAAGAAGACATACAGATGGCCAATAGACACATGAACATATAATCAACATCATTAATCATCAGTGAAATGCAAATCAAAACCACAGTTAGATATCACCTTATACCCTTTAGAATGGCTAGAATTAAAAAGACAACAATTAACAGGTATTGTGAGGATGTGGAGAAAAAGGAACACATGTGCACTGTTGATGGTACACTGTGGAAAACAATGTAGAGGTTTCTTTAAAAATTAAAAAAGCCTTAAGATCCAGTAATTCCACTATTGGATATTTACTCAAAGAATATAGAAACATTAATTTGAAAAGATATATGAACTTTTATGTTTATTGAAGAATTATTTACAATAGCCAAGATATGAAGGCAAATCAAGGGTCCACTGATAGATGAAAGATAAAGAAGATATGGTGTGGGTGGGCATGTGTGTATACAGTACTACTCAGTCATAAAAAGGATGTTATCTTGACATTTGTAACAACAAACCTAACATTATGCTTTGTAGAATATTGTCTTAATTAGTAGAATATTAGAATAGTAGAATAAAAAGGATGTTATCTTGTCATTTGCAACAACAAACCTAATATTATGTTTAGTAGAATATTATCTTAAATATATCTCTGTATTATATAGTGCCAGGCTTCTAAAATTTGGAAAACTAGAAAAAATATCTACCAGAGGTCAAATTCAGCAGGGATTTATTACATTTATAGATTGTTCCTATAAAGAGGATGACTTAGGAAGGAATGGCACATGACTTTTTTTTTCCAGTTTATTGAGATATAATTGACATACAACGTTTTGTTGGTATGGTATACAACACAATGATTTGATATTTGTGTATCTAGTGAAATTATTATAATAAATTTAGTTAACATCCATCATTTCATACAGTTGCATTTTTTTCTCTTGTGATGAGAAATTTTAAGATATACTTTAAGAAATTAAGAAAACAATCCCATTTACAACTGTGACAAAAATAATAAAATATTGGGGAATAAACTTAGCCAAATAGGTGAAAGATCTCCCCCAAAAACTATAAAACATTGATGAAAAACATTGAAGATGACACAAAGAAATGGACATTTCACATTCATGAGTTGGAAGGACAAATATCATTAAAATATCTATACTACCCAAAGTCATCTACAGATTTATTATAATTTCTATCAAAATATCAAGAGTATTTTTTACAGGATGAGAACAAATAATCCTAAAATTCATAAAGAGGCACAAAAGACACTGAATAGTCAAAACAATCTTGAAAAAGAACAACAAAACTGGAGGTATCACAATTCCAGACTTCAAGTTATATTACAAAGTGATAGTAATCAAAATAGGATGATGCTGGCACAAAAATAGACACATAGACCAAAAGAACAGAATAGGAAACCCAGAGATAAAAGCACAATTATATAAGTTAATCTTCAACAAAGATGGAAAGAATATGCAATGGGAAAAATACAGTCCCCTCCACAAATGGTGTTGGGAAAACTGGACAACTACGTGCAAAAGAATGAAACTAGACCCCTTTCTGACACAATAACGAAATAAACTCAAAATGGATTAAAGACCTAAAGGTGAGACCCAAAACCATAAAAATCCTAGAAGAGAGCACACTCAATAATTTCTCTGACTTTGGCCATAGTAACATTTTTCTAGATGGGTAGCTGAGGCAAGGGAAACAAAAACAAAAATAAATTATTTAGACTATATCAAAATAAAAAGCTTCTACCTAGCAAAGGCAACAATGACAAAACTACAAGATAACCTACTAAGTGGGAGAAAATATTTGCAAATGACATAGGTTAGTATCCAAAATATATAAAGAACTTATACAACTCAACACACACAAAAAATCAAACAATCTAGTTAAAAAATAGTCAGAAGACATGAATAGACATTTCTCCAAAGACACAGATGGCTAACAGTCACATGAAAGATGCTTGACATCACTCACCATTCAGGAAATGTAAATCAATACCACAATGAGGTATCACCACATTCCTGTCAGAATGGCTAAAACCAAAAACAGAAGAAACAAGTGTTGGCAGGATGTGGTAGAAAAGGAAGCCTCTTGCACTGTTGGTAGGAATGCAATTGGTGCAGGCACTATGGAAAACATTATGGAGCTTCCTCAAAAAGTTAAAAATAGAACTACCCTACAACCCAGTAATTTCACTACTGGGTATTTACACAAAAAATATAACAGTAGTAATTCAAAGGGATACATGCACCCCTATGTTATAGCAGCGTTATTTACAATAGCAAATTATGGAAGTTGCTCAATTGCTGTATATGTACCAAGAGGTGATTGTGTGTGTGTGTGTGTGTGTGTGTGTGTGTGTGTGTGTGTGTAAAACATTATTCATTATTCAGCTATAAAGAGGAATGAAATCTTGGTATTTGCAACAACATGAATGGAGCTAGAGTGTACAAAGCTAAGTAAAATAAGTAAGTCAGAGAAAGACAAATACCATATGATTTCACTCATATGTAGAACTTAAGACACAAAACAAATGAGCCAAGGGAAAAAAAAAGACACAGACAAACCAAGAAACAGACTTAATTACAGAGAATAAACTGATGGTTACTAGAAGGGAGGGGATATAGGTGGGGATGTGGGTGAAATCAATGATGGGGACTAAAGAGTACACCTATCATGATGAGCACTGAGTAATGCACAGAATTGTTGTATCACTATATTGTATATGTGAAACTAATATTACAATATATGTAAACTAACTGGAATTTAAGAATGCTCAATGGAAAAAAGTCTCCTCAACAAATGGTGTTGGGAAACTGGACCATTTCCTTACACCACACAAAAAAATAGACTCAAAATGATGAAAGACCTCAATGTTAGACAGGAATTCATCAGAATCCTTGAAGAGAACACAGACAGCAATCTCTTCTACCTCAGCCACAGCAACTTCTTCCTAGAAATATCACCAAAGGCAAGGGAAGCAAGGGCAAAAATGAACTATGGGGACTTCATCAAGATAAAGTTTTCGCACAGCAAAGGAAACAGTCAACAAAACAGAAAGACAGCTGATAGAAGGAGAGAAGATATTTGCAAATGACTTATCAGATAAAGGGCTAGCATCTAAAATCTATAAAGAACTTATCAAACTCAACTCTCAAAGAACAAATAATCTGATCAATAAATGGGCAGAAGACATCCAAATGGTCTATGGACACATGAAAAAGAGCTCCACATCACTGGGTATCAGGGAAATACAAATAAAAAGCACAGTGAGATACCACCTCACACCAGTCAGAATGGCTAAAATTAATAGTCAGGAAACAATAGGTGTTGGCAAGCATATGGAAAAATTTCTACACTGTTGGTAGAAATGCAAGCTGGTATAGCCACTCTGGAAAACAATATGGAGTTGCCTCAAAAAGTTGAAAATAGAGCTACCCTACGACCCAGGAATCACATTATGGGTATTTATACTAAATATACAAATGTAGTGATCCAAAGGGCATGTGCACCTCAATGTTTATAGCACCAATGTTCACAAATAGCTAAACTATGGAAAAGGCCTAGATGTCCATTAACAGATAAATGGATAAAGAAGATATATATATATATATACATACACACACATATACATACACACACATTATACATACACATACATGCAATAGAATACTATGCATCCATCAAAATCCCCAAATCTTGTCATTTGCAATGACGTGGATGGGACTAGAGGGTATTATGCTAAGTGAAATAACTCAATCCAAGAAAGGCAATTATCATATGATCTCATTGATAAAAGGAATTTGAGAAACAAGACAGAGGATCATAGAGGAAGGGAGGGAAAAATGAAACAAGAAACCAGAGAGGGAGAAAAACTATAAGAGACTCCTAATCTCAGAAAACAAACTGAGGGTTGCTGGAGGGGAGGGGGGTGTGGGTGCAATGGGGTGGCTGGTGGTAGACACTGGGGAGGGTATGTATTATGGTGAGTGCTGTGAATTGTGTAAGGTCGATGAATCACAGACCTTTGCCCCTGAAACAAATAATACATTATATGTTAATTAAAAAAAAAAAACTTGGAAGGAAAAAAAAAGACTCTGAAGAAAGATCTCCTCTCCTACCAACTTTCAAATATACAATACAGTATTATTAACTGCAGTCACCATACTGTACCTTACATCCTCAGAATTTATTTACCTTGAAACTCAAAGTTTGCTCATGTGACCACCTTTACTAATTTTGACCACCCATCTCAACTCCCACTTCTGTAAACCATCAGTCTGTTCCTCTGTATCTATGGGTTCATTTTTTTAAGATTCCTAAAATTGGAATATATTTTGAATTTTATGATTAAATATAAGAAAGTATGTGTAAGTTTATATGCATATATTCCATACATTCCATTCAACAATTAAAAGTTAACTAGCTTTCTTGTAACCCTCAAACTAAGGGAAAAAATGCATAAGCCAGGCATATTATCTACTAGAGAATATCTGGAGAAATTATTTTTGAAATATTTTACCATATAAACACAAATCTTGGGTCTCATTTGAAAATATGAGTGTATCACAGCATGTGTGAATTTTAAGTGAATTTATACATTTTTTTCTCTCTGAATAAGCATTTAGAGATAATATAAAGTACTTGATGAAGATCACATTCAAAAAGTCTAGCAGCTGAGGTTCTTTGAGATTACTTTTTATTTCCAATGAACTACTGAACAGGACAGGTGATTTTATGTATCCGTAAGATTAGTGTTATCTGAACTTCATACACGCATATTTAAGACTCTTTTTTTTTAAGATTTTTTTTTTTTTTTTTTTTTTTTAGAGAGATAGAGAGCGCAAGTAGGCAGAGCAACAGGCAGAGGGAGCAGGAGAAGCAAGCTCTCCGCTGAGTGGGAAGCCCAATGTGGGGCTTGATCCCAGGACCCTGGGATCATGACCCAAGCCAAAGGCAGTTGCTTAACCAACTGAACCATCCACGCGCCCCAATACTTTTTCTATACTAATCTATTTTGGGGGTTATTTATTTATTAAATTCATACTTGAAGGAAAGTGTTAAATATTCATACTAAATAAAATTAGTTTGCCACTATTATATTTTGTTAATTTGAATATTTACAATATCCTAAAGCTATGGGCTGATCTTATTTGCATAATTATTTAATTGAAATACGGCTTGCATGTAAAGTGAATATATTTTATATATTGCATATGCTATATGTAGCATCTTCTCAACAAAGCTGACTTAAAAATTTTACTTTAGGTTTCAGTCAAGATGGTGGAGAAGTAGCAGGCTGAAACTACATCAAGTAGCAGGAGATCAGCTCAATAGCTTATCTAAATATTGCAAACACCTACAAATCCAACGGGAGATCGAAAAGAAGAAGAACAGCAATTCTAGAAACAGAAAATCAACCACTTTCTGAAAGGTAGGACTGGAGGAGAAGTGAATCTAAAACAACGGGAAGATAGACCGCGGGGGGAGGGGCCGGCTCCCGGCAAGCGGCGGAGCAACAGAGCACAAAATCAGGACTTTTAAAAGTCTGTTCCACTGAGGGACATTGCTCCAGAGGCTAAACCGGGGTGAAGCCCACGAAGGGTTAGCGTGGCCCCAGGTCCCGCAGGGTCACAGAAGGGTCAGGGGTGTCGGAGTGTCCCAGAGCTCGCAGGTATTAGAACAGAGAAGCCAGCTACAGAGACAGAGCCGAGGACTGAACTCTCAGCTCGGGGTTACCTTGAACTGGTCGCGGGCTGGGTGAGCTCGGAGCGCAGCTAGAGGCTGGGGATACGGGAGTGATTGGGTGCTGTCCTCTGGGGGCGCACTGAGGAGTGGGGCCCCCAGCTCTCGGCTCCCCCGGACCGGAGACTAGGAGGCCGCCATTTTCATTCCCGTCCTCCGGAACTCTACAGAAAGCATTCAGGGAACAAAAGCTCCCAAAGGCAAACCCGAGCGGATTACTTAGTCCGGGCCCCGGTAAGGGTGGTGCAATTCCGCCTCGAGCAAAGACACTTGAGAGTCACTACAACAGGCCCCTCCCCCAGAAGATCAACAAAATATCTAGCCAGGATGAAGTTCATCTATCAAGGAAAGCAGGTTCAATTCCTAAGACAGCAGCGGAATTCCAGAGGAGGAGAAAGCAAAGCACGGAACTCATGGCTTTCTCCCCATGATTCTTTAGTCTGGCGGTTAATTCAATTTTTTTTTCTTTATTTTCAATTTTTTTTCTCCTTTTTTCTTCTTCTGCTAAATTTTTTAAAACTTTTACCCTTTTCTTTTTTAACGTTTTTTGACTAGTTTATCTAAATATATATATTTTTGCTTTCTTTTTTATATTTTTTCTTTATTTGTTTTAGTTTTTAAATTTTTTCCTTTTTTTGGGGGGGGACCTCTTTTTATCCCCTTTCTCCCCCCTACAATTTGGGGTCTCTTCTTATTTGGTTACAGTGCATTTTTCTGGGGTCTTTGCCACCCTTTTAGTATTTTATTTGATCCTTCATATCCCCTTATCTGGACAAAATGACAAGGCAGAAAAAATCACCACAAACAAAAGAACAAGAGGCAGTACTGAAGGCTAGGGACCTAATCAACACAGACATTGGTAATATGTCAGATCAAGAGTTCAGAATGACGATTCTGAAGGTTCTAGCCGGGCTCGAAAAAGGCATGGAAGATATTAGAGAAACCCTCTCTGGAGATATAAAAGCCCTTTCTGGAGAAATTAAAGAACTAAAATCTAACCAACTAGAAATCAAAAAAGCTATTAATGAGGTGCAATCAAAAATGGAGGCTCTCACTGCTAGGATAAATGAGGCAGAAGAAAGAATTAGTGATATAGAAGACCAAATGACAGAGAATAAAGAAGCCGAGCAAAAGAGGGACAAACAGCTACTGGACCACAAGGGGAGAATTCGAGAGATAAGTGACACCATAAGATGAAACAACATTAGAATAATTGGGATTCCAGAAGAAGAAGAAACAGAGAGGGGAGCAGAAGGTCTATTGGAGAGAATTTCCCTAATATGGCAAAGGGAACAAGCATCAAAATCCAGGAGATGCAGAGAACCCCCCTCAAAGTCAACAAGAATAGGTCCACACCCCATCACCTAATAGTAAAATTTACAAGTCTTAGTGACAAAGAGAAAAATCCTGAAAGCAGCCCGGGAAAAGAAGTCTATAACATATAATGGTAAAAATATTAGATTGGCAGCAGACTTATCCACAGAGACCTGGCAGGCCAGAAAGAGCTGGCATGATATATTCAGAGCACTAAAAGAGAAAAACATGCAGCCAAGAATACTCTATCCAGCTAGGCTATCATTGAAAATAGAAGGAGAGATAAAAAGCTTCCAGGATAAACAAAAACTGAAAGAATTTGCAAACACCAAACCAGCTCTACAGGAAATATTGAAAGGGGTCCTCTAAGCAAAGAGAGGGCCTAAAAGTAGTAGATCAGAAAGGTACAGAGACAATATACAGTAACAGTCACCTTACAGGCTAATAATGGCACTAAATTCATATCTCTCAATAGTTACCCTGAATGTTAATGGGCTAAATGCCCCAATCAAAAGACACAGGGTATCAGAATGGATAAAAAAACAAAACCCATCAGTATGTTGCCTACAAGAAACTCATTTTAGATGTGAAGACACCTCCAGATTTACAGTGAGGGGGTGGAAAACAATTTACCATGCTAATGGGCATCAGAAGAAAGCTGGGGTGGCAATCCTTATATCAGATCAATTAGATTTTAAGCCAAAGACTATAATAAGAGATGAGGAAGGACACTATATCTTACTCAAAGGGTCTGTCCAACAAGAAGATCTAACCATTTTAAATATCTATGCCCCTAACGTGGGAGCAGCAAACTACGTAAACCAATTAATAACAAAATCAAAGAAACACATCAATAATAATACAATAATAGTAGGGGACTTGAACACTCCCCTCACTGAAATGGACAGATCATCCAAGCAAAAGATCAATAAGGAAATAAGGGCCTTAAATGACACACTGGACCAGATGGACATCACAGATATATTCAGAACATTTCATCCCAAAGCAACAGAATACACATTCTTCTCTAGTGCACATGGACCATTCTCCAGAATAGATCACATCCTGGGTCACAAATCAGGTCTCAACCAGTATCAAAAGATTGGGATCATTCCCTGCATATTTTCAGACCACAATGCTCTGAAGCTAGAACTCAATCACAAGAGGAAAGCTGGAAAGAACCCAAATACATGGAGACTAAACAGCATCCTTCTAAAGAATGAATGGGTCAACCAGGAAATTAAAGAAGAATTGAAAAAATTCATGGAAACAAATGATAATGAAAACACAACGGTTTAAAACCTGTGGGACACAGCAAAGGCAGTCCTGAGAGGAAAATATATAGCTTTCTCAAGAAACAAGAAAGGTCTCAAGTACACAACCTAACCCTACACTTAAAGGAGCTGGAGAAAGAATAAGAAAGAAACCCTAAACCCAGCAGGAGAAGAGAAATCATAAAGATCAGAGCAGAAATCAATGAAATAGAAACCAAAAAAACAATAGAAAAAATCAATGAAACTAGGAGCTGGTTCTTTGAAAGAATCAATAAGATTGATAAACCCCTGGCCAGACTCATCAAAAAGAAAAGAGAAAGGACCCAAATCAATAAAATCATGAATGAAAGAGGAGAGATCACAACTAACACCAAAGAAATACAGACAATTATAAGAACATTCTATGAGCAACTCTATGCCAACAAATTTGACAATCTGGAAGAAATGGATGCATTCCTAGAGACTCTAAACTACCACTACTGAACCAGGAAGAAATAGAAAACCTGAACAGGCCCATAACCAGTAAGGAGATTGAAACAGTCATCAAAAATCTCCAAACAAACAAAAGCCCAGGGGCAGACGGCTTCCCAGGGGAATTCTACCAAACATTTAAAGAAGAACTCATTCCTATTCTCCTGAAACTGTTCCAAAAAATAGAAAGGGAAGGAAAACTTCCAAACTCATTTTATGAGGCCAGCATCACCTTGATCCCAAAACCAGACAAGGATCCCACCAAAAAAGAGAACTACAGACCAATATCCTTGATGAACACAGATGCAAAAATTCTCGCCAAAATACTAGCCAATAGGATTCAACAGAACATTAAAAAGATTATTCACCATGATCAAGTGGGATTTATTCCAGGGCTGCAGGGTTGGTTCAACATCTGCAAATCAATCAATGTGATAGAACACATTAATAAAAGAAAGAACAAGAACCATATGATACTCTCCATAGATGCTGAAAAAGCATTTGACAAAGTACAGCATCCCTTCCTGATCAAAACTCTTCAAAGTGTAGGGACAGAGGGCACATACCTCAATATTATCAAAGCCATCTATGAAAAACCCACCGCAAATATCATTCTCAATGGAGAAAAACTGAAAGCTTTTCCGCTAAGGTCAGGAACACAGCAGGGATGTCCATTATCACCACTGCTATTCAACATAGTACTAGAAGTCCTAGCCTCAGCAATCAGACAACAAAAAGAAATTAAAGGCATCCAAATTGGCAAAGAAGAAGTCAAACTATCACTCTTCACAGATGATATGATACCATATGTGGAAAAACCCAAAAGACTCCACTCCAAAACTGCTAGAACTTGTACAGGAATTCAGTAAAGTGTCAGGATATAAAATCAATGCCCAGAAATCAGTTGCATTGCTGTACACCAACAACAAGACAGAAGAAAAAGGAATTAAGGAGCCAATCCCATTTACAATTGCACCCAAAATTATAAAATACCTAGGAATAAACCTAACCAAAGAGGCTAAGAATCTATATGCAGAAAACTATAAAGTACTCATGAAAGAAACTGAGGAAGACACAAAGAAATGGAAAAATATTCCATGCTCCTGGATTGGAAGAATAAATACTGTGAAAATGTCTATGCTACCTAAAGCAATCTACACATTTAATGCAATCCCTATCAAAATACCATCCATTTTTTTCAAAGAAATGGAACAAATAATCCTAAAATTTATATGGAACCAGAAAAGACCTCGAATAGCCAAAGGAATATTGAGAAAGAAAGCCAAAGTTGGTGGCATCACAATTCCGGACTTCAACCTCTATTACAAAGCTGTCATCATCAAGACAGCATGGTACTGGCACAAAAACAGACACACAGATCAATGGAACAGAATAGAGAACCCAGAAATAGACCCTCAACTCTATGGTCAACTAATCTTTGACAAAGCAGAAAAGAATGTCCAATGGAAAAAAGACAGCCTCTTCAATAAATGATGCTGGGAAAATTGGACAGCCACATGCAGAAAAATGAAATTGGACCACTTCCTTACACCACACACGAAAATAGACTCAAAGTGGATGAGGGACCTCAATGTGAGAAAGGAATCCATCAAAATCTTTGAGGAGAACGCAGGCAGCAACCTCTTCTACCTCAGCCGCAGCAAGCTCTTCCTAGGAACATCAGCAAAGGCAACGGAAGCAAGGGCAAAAATGAACTATTGGGATTTTATCAAGATCAAAAGCTTTTGCACAGCAAAGGAAACATTTAACAAAACCAAAAGACAACTGACAGAATGGGAGAAGATATTTGCAAACAACATATCAGATAAAGGGCTAGTATCCAAAATCTATAAGGAACTTAGCAAACTCAATACCCAAAGAACAAACAATCCAATCAAGAAATGGGCAGAGGACATGAACAGACATTTCTGCAATGAAGACATCCAGATGGCCAACAGACACATGAAAAAGTGCTCCACATCACTCGGCATCAGGGAAATACAAATCAAAACCACAATGAGATATCACCTCATACCAGTCAGAATGGCTAAAATTAACAAGTCAGGAAACGACAGATGTTGGTGAGGATATGGAGAAAGGGGAACCTTCCTACATTGTTGGTGGGAATGCAAGCTGGTGCAACCACTCTGGAAAACAGCATGGAGGTTCCTCAAAATGTTGAAAATAGAACTACCCTATGACCCAGCAATTGCACAACTGGGTATTTACCCTAAAGATACAAACGCAGTGATCCGAAGGGGCATGTGTACCCGAATGTTTATAGCAGCAATGTCTACAATAGCCAAACTATGGAAAGAACCTAGATGTCCATCAACAGATGGATAAAGAAGATGGGGTATATATACACAATGGAATACTATGCAGCCATCAAAAGAAATGAAATCTTGCCATTTGCGACGATATGGATGGAACTAGAGGGTATCATGCTTAGTGAAATAAGTCAATCGGAGAAAGACAACTATCATATGATCTCCCTGATATGAGGACGTGGAGATGCAACATGGGGGATTAGGGGGATAGGAGAAGAATAAATGAAACAAGATGGGATTGGGAGGGAGACAAACCATAAATGACTCTTAATCTCACAAAACAAACTGGGGGTTGCTGGGGGGAGGTGGGGTTGGGAGAGGGGGAGGGGGTTATGGACATTGGGGAGGGTATGTGCTATCATGAGTGCTGTGAAGTGTGTAAACCTGGCGATTCACTGACCTGTACCCCTGGGGATGAAAATACATTATATGTTTATAAAAAAAAAAAAAATGGAAGGGGAGGCAAACCATAAGAGACTATGGGTTCTGAAAAACAACATGAAGGTTTTGAAGGGTCGGGGGTGGGAGGTTGGCGGAACAGGTGGTGGGTAATAGGGAGGGCACGTATTGCATGGAGCACTGGGTGTTGTGCAAAAACAATGAATACTGTTACACTGAAAAAAATAAATTAATTAAATTAAAATATCTAGGTAAGTTTTTTTCCCCTAAGTATAACATAAAAATTCTAAATAAGATAACAATGTATAATGGTTAGATTGATAATATTTTTCTACTTTGCCAATCCAGGAGGATATCACCCTATACAAGCAGATCGCCATTTTCACCAACCAAAGTTTCCAAGGAGAAAACCTTGGAGACTCAAGAACTGTGTTCATTTGACATCCTCAGCTTGATATATCCTGGCATATTTCCTGAGAATGTACTTCTGAGCCTATTGTAGGATAAAATCTATCCTTCTTATTGCATAATATATTCCTGAGTATCAAGAATATAGACTATAGCCAGGCTACCAGGATTTTTAATCTCAGTTTACCATTTTCTAGCCAGCCCTGTTTTAGAGCAGGTTACTCCATCACTCTGGGTCTTAGTTGTCTCATTTGAAAAACAGGCATTTTTGTGACATCTTATTTTATCTCACTGTGTTGTTCTATGCATTAAATCTGTATTTATAAAAATAAAAAAAATTTACTTTAGGTTTTGGACAAATATCTTAAAATAATTAAAAAAAATAATTTTATCTCCCACCCAAGTACTAACCAGGCCCAACCCTGCTTAGTTTCTGAGATCAGACAAGACTCATACCCCCAAAGAAAATAATACATTTTGTTAATAATAATAAGAAATACTTCTTTAAAAAATTATCTTTTTAAGTAATTGAAAACCTCTAAAATATGGCTAAAATCTGACTTATAGAAATGATTCACTTGGGGCACCTGGTTGGCTCAGTTGCTGGGCCTCTGCCTTCTGGTCGGTCAAGCACCGCTTCGGGCTCCCTGCTTAGTGGGAAGCCTGTTTCTCCCTCTCCCAGTTCCCCTGCTTCTGTTCCCTCTGTCACTCTTCTGTCAAATAAATAAATAAATATTTTTAAAAAGTGATTCCCTTACTATTTTAATCCAATACCTACTGAAATACTATTACCCATTGTCTTTGTTAGTAAATAACATAAATTATCCTTAAGATAATTGAACAATATTAATAGAGAGGTAGGAAGAGTTAATATATAGAAGCTTTCCTGATTAATGGCAGTTGAATTGACTGAATATGTGGTGGTGAAGAAAACATATGATTATGAATATGATTTGGTGCCACATTTTGATTCTTGCTAAGGCACATAGTTTTACCCAGCACTGCCTTAGCACCATGAGTGAAAACAACAGTACAATGAAAAAAGCAAATAACGTCTTAGTTTTTTTTTTTTTTTTTAAACAAAACAAAACAAAATCCTTGCAGACACTCTGAAAAAGTCACAGGGACCCTTTGGGGTTCTGTGGACTACACTTTGAAAACCAATGGCCCAAGGCTCATATATATCAATTCAAAACTAGAACTCATAGCTCCTAACACACAGCCTAGAAATTGTTTCCACCATATGTAATACAATCTCCTTACTTTCCCTTTGAATCAGAGTAGAAAAGCTTAGACAATCTTCTTCCTTTCTTTTGGAGTTCCCTTTATGACATAGATTACTTTCTTTCTAATTTATTAATTATATTAATCATGTAAGTCCTGAATTGGACAACTTTCCCTCTTGATGTGTCAAGTTAAAGTATTTGGGATCGTAAGATTGCTTTCCCCAGACAAAGCCTGATTCTGTAGGCTCAGAAATTTTATTTTTGATGCACAAAGCTGAGCACTCATCTTCTTTTTACCTTTGAATTCCCTTCATAAGAATTAGGAGCCCCTCTAAAGCAAATAGTTGTCCCTGTCAAAATGAGAAAAAATTGCATAAAAGTAAAAAAGTAAATCCAAATGGATAAGCATGATTATATAATTGTAAATAACAGAATCTCTGGGCTATACAAGTAAATTCTATGCCAGAGCATAGCAAATGACAGCACACTTTGCCTTGTTCTTTACATGGTTTCTCCTGCTAATTAAGTAACAACTTTATATTCCTGCTTCAGATAATGATTTCCATGTTACCCACCAACATATCCTGATCATTTTTTAACCCAATTTTTTAAAGTGCGTACCTTTTGATTTTTTTTAAAGATTTTATTTATTTATTTGACAGAGATCACAAGTAGGCAGAGAGGCAGAGAGAGAGAGGAGGAAGCAGGCTCCCTGCTGAGCAGAGAGCCCGATGCGGGGCTCGATCCCAGGACGCTGGGATCATGACCTGAGCGGAAAGCAGAGGCCCCAACCCACTGAGCCACCCAGGCGCCCCCCTTTTGATTTTTTTTGACATTATCACATGTATTTTCTACTTCTATGTTAAGTTTTCTTCCCCCTACTCAACTTGCTATAAAAGTTTCTTCACAGTTCCCTCCTTCAAGATAGCATCTTAAAAGTGAGATTTCTGGGGGAGCCTGGATGGCTCAGTTGTTAAGCCTCTGCTTTAGGCTCAGGTCATGGTCCCAGGGTCCTGGGTTCAAGCCCCACATCAGGATCCCCGCTCAGCAGGAAGCCTGATTCTCCCTCTCTCACTCCCCCTGCTTATGTCCCCTCTTGCTGTGTCTCTCTCTGTCAAATAAAGAAATAAAATCTTCAAAAAAATGAGATTTTTTTTTCAGAGTTTTCAGAGATCATTTTTAAAATATGAATTCTAAGTTATCATTTTTCTTACTAGTCCTTTTACTTTCAGGAATGAATACCAAGATTGCTGCTAAGTTTAGATATCAAATATTATTAAAGTTGTTTTCTTTAGTTCTTTAGTTGTTTTCTTTAGTTCTTTAGTAAAATAGCTACATTTTCAAAGAAAAAACCTCAAAGCACAGCCCACGCTGATTTTTGTTTCAAAAGGGTTATTGTGCAGATACTCAAAAAACATTTTAGTTTTTAAGAAAGTCCACCAAGCATAGTGCCAATTTCCTTTTTAAAACTCAGATTTTTATGCTGTAATTTTTATAGTAAAATCTAGTGGGCTTTAGACACACAACTCAAGTATTTATCTATGCTGTACACTCAACTTCTGGAGAATTTCATCAAGAATAATATAAGTGGTTGCAACTTTTATTGATTTTTCATTGGCTTTTGACTCTGTGGGCAGAAACTAGTTACTACCTAATCTTTACTAACTCAATATAAAATGCTGGCTAATAACACATAGCTCAATCCTGAATTTCAATAACGCTTTTAGTTTCAGGGATAATAGAACAACTGATCTTCAACTCAGTTCTGAAAAAACAAATAAATATTTTAGTGGAGAAAAGAGAGATATGCCACATCCCCACCCATCTCTCTCTCTTCTGTCCATATTATTTAAAATCACTTTGGATTCCATAAATAATGTATGTTTTCACCTTCATGAACCACAAGTCTTCTCAAATAAAAATGACTGCCACCCAGAATACTGGGGAAGGAATTACAGAACTGTAGATAAAGCACAAGAAATTAAGTTTAAAAATATACTTCATATGCGAATCAAATTAGATCACCTCAAATTTTAAGATTGTTTTGTTTTGTTTTCTAAGTTGTCATGGAACTCAATTTCAATCAATACATTTTAGGATTGATACAACTGACTAGGAAGTTCTTTCTCAAAACTTTACATCTAAATATTGCATTATTAAAAGTCTACTATGATAAAAGTTAGAGAACTAATGAAAACTAGCATGAAAAAAAGCCCAAACAAATAATCTTGGCTGGCATGTAAACTTTGTGAACTATATGAATATTTTCACTTTTATTGACATGAATCATGACATTTTTCTTGAAGAAAAATGCTGGCTTTATTCACATGGATACAGAGATAAGTAAGATGTTGCTTCTTGAGTCATATTTACATGAAGATAAGGAAGTTCGTGACCTATTCAACATTCCTTGTTAGATACCTTAGATTTAAGGAACAACACTTATAGGTACTCACATACATATACCCTAGCATTCTAAGTTTTCTACAGTTATCTATGATCACTGATTAACAAAGAATCCCAGGACTTTGAACTCTTACTACATTATCAATTTTAAATTGTCTGCTAAATGGCTGTTGTCTAAGAATTCCTGAGAGAAATGATATCTAAAATTGCTTAGGAGCTTGTAGGTGGCTCAGTTGATTAAGCATCTGCCTTGAGCTCAGGTCACGATCTCAGCATCCTGGGATCAAGTCCCATATCAGGGTTCCCTGCTCAGTGAGGAGTCTGCTTCTCCCTCTCGCTGCCCACTCCTCACATTGTGCTCTCTCTCTCTCTCTAACTTTATGTCAAATAAATAAAATTTTTTTAAAAATTGCTTAGAAAAAGATATGCAAGCCACCCAGAAGTAAGGCACATAAGGTCTTGAAATATATTGTCATGTATTAACTTAAATCTTTTTAGAATTGTCTGTATTGTATTGCATTTCAGCATGGTTACTTTGACCTCTGTGAAAAGACACTTAGGCAATACTCTATGTGTTTTTTTAGAAAAAAAATGTTCTTGCCATTTTTGTATCATTTTCATAATCACCACAAGAAAAATTTGTGCCATAAATTAGCCCTAAAATCCCCATGACAAGTAAAGACAGAAACAAAACAAGCTTTGGTAACCTCGAATTTTTACTGTAGTTATTTATAATAATGAGATCATATAATAAAATGTAATAATAATTACATATAATAAAATAGTAATAATAATTAACAAATACCAATATATGCCAGACAATAAGTTTATGTATTTTATAATTCTTGCAACAATTTTGTGGGCTAGGAATTCCACATGATAAAACAGAATTTCACGTGGACTGTTAAAAATTTTTTCATGTCTCTCTACTTCTATCACTAGACAGCTGGGCTATATTTAAAATCATCTAAGGGTGCTTGGGTGGCTCAGTAAGTTAAGAGTCTGCCTTTGGCTCAGGTCATGGAATTTAGTCCCACATCAGGCCCTTCCTGCTGAGCAAGAAGCCTGCTTCTATTTCCTTCTGCCCATCCCACCTGCTTGTGCTCTCCCTCTCTCTCAAATAAATAAGTAAAATCTTTAAAAAATAAAATCATCTATAGTAGCCATTGATGTTTTATTACCTGCATATTTTATTTTATTTTTTTTAATATTTTATTTATTTATTTGATAGAGAGAGATCACAAGTAGATAGAGAGGCAGGCAGAGAGAGAGAGAGAGAGAGGGAAGCAGGCTCTCTGCTCGGTAGAGCAGATGCAGGACTCGGTCCCAGGACCCTGAGATCATGACCTGAGCCGAAGGCAGCGGCTTAACCCACTGAGCCACCCAGGCGCCCTATTACCTGCATATTTTAAAATAAAAAACATATTGCTTTTATTATATGATAGGCACCATTATAAGCTTGTATATATTAATTTCTCTATATATTTTTGTATATTTTCTTTGTGTATATTATTTAAGTCTCACTATAAGGTATGAGACTTTATAAATAAACAGCTGCCAAAATTTCCCAAGTCACATAGACACCAGTTGTGACACTGTGATTCAATCCCAGGCCATCGGTCTTGAGTCATTGCTCTTAATCATTAGCAATATTGCCTTTGTCATTTGTATTTTCCTTTACTTCTTCTTTATATGGTATGTTATTTGTATTTTCTCTAGTTAAATCCCTAATTTGTTCACTACTTACATTTTGTCCTTGGAGTCCACTTCATCTCTAAATTGCATTATAAATATTTTAAATCTAGACTGATAATCTATCCAAGAGATGGATGCTTAAGTAGATAAAGTTAAACTTGTGATATTTACAATACACTGTAATGTTCTTAAACTCCACATAATAATCTAAATATTTCTGATACATATATATATATATATATATATATATGTTTTATATGCCTTCCAGGAACTTAAACTTGGCAAAATTAGAGGGCAAAAGCCAGGAATGGCCAGCAATCCCCGTGAAAAGATTACTCCAAACCTTGCTGTGAAAGAGAGAAGGCAAGTGGGTCAAGGCTCAGAGAGGAGGACCCTTTAGTCTTCCTTTCTCCCGCTTTTTTCTTCTTTTTAAAAATCTTACTTATTTGATAGAGAGCCACAGAGAGAGAGGGAACACCAGTAGGGGAAGAGAAAGAGGAAGAAGAAGCAGGCTTCCCACCCAGCAGGGAGCTGGATGCTGGGCTTGTTTCTTGACCCTGAGACCATGATCTGAGCCAAAGGCAGATGCTTAATGACTGAGCCACCCAGGAGCCCCTTTGGTCCCACTTTTATTGGTCCACTGTTTCTCAAGCACGTGATGTGTAACAAGGGGTCTTACTGAAACTAAGAGGATCTATTTATGGGAAATATAAAATACGCTAATCTGCATGGTCTACTAAACATAGCCTAAGGGACAATGCAAAGATCTCCTACACCACAGGATGGCTGTTTGGCTAAGAAAGCCTGGGGGAAGGCAATTCCCTTCAACATTCCAGGCAGGCCTCAGCCTTCCAAAGGAGGCCGACTCCCTTCTCCTAAACCTTCTTTGGCCCCCAGCGGCGTCTGTGTTACATTTTAGCAAGCCAAGTATTATGCCTGATTTCATGCTCTACATTAACCCCCAAAGGCAAACCACTTAAATTGTTTTTTACAGATAGTTCAGAATATTCATCAAATAACTTGACATTCAAAAAATTGGGCACATATGTGCAATGCTGCCTTTTTTTTTAAATTTACGAAGCTCAAGATTGCAATTCTTTTTTTTTTTTTTAATATTTTATTTATTTGACAGAGAGAAATCACAACTAGGCAGAGAGGCAGGCAGAGAGAGAGGAGGAAGCAGGCTCCCTGCGGAGCAAAGAGCCGGACGTGGGGCTCGATCCCAGGACCCTGGGATCATGACCCGAGCCAAAGGCAGAGGCTTTAACCCACTGAGCCTCCCAGGCACCCCAAGATTGCAATTCTTAACACATAAACTTAATGCAGTTCTTGTATTCTGTCAAATAGCCTATTTTTTTTTTTTTTTGCCACTGATAGCACTGATAAGTAGAGTATTGTAAAATTTGGGAATGGAGAGGTGTTATCCAAATTTGTCACTTTTTCACATTACCACCCTGATTACAATTCATGAAACAGTGGGAGTTTAGGGAGAAAAATCAGGAAAGGACTTTTCTAATTCTCTTCTAAAGGACTCACTGAAAAAGCTGAAAGAAAAAAAAAAACAACAACCCTGCAATCTGTCTAATAGTGCAGTCATTTATAAAAGCAGGAGGCTCATGCTGGCAGATGTTAGAAAAGTTAAAAGAGGTAGGTAATTATAGATAAAGGAATTTGCTGTTGAAGAGAGTTAGCTGCCCCTCTCCCTGACTAGGAAATTAGATTGCAGGCCTTGGTCAGTTTAATTCTCCACTTAACCTTGGACATTTTGATAATGGACAACTCACTGAACCATTCTTCATCTACACCCACACAATCCAAGTTTCCTAACTACAGAATTTATCTGACTTCAAACAATATTGACTAGTCTGGACAAATGCCTTTGATAATGACTGGTTGATATAAATGAGGTCAAAGAAGTACAAGAACTTAGACCTTTGGAGGTATTGCATTAATAACATCTAGTTGTTGAAATAAATATGCCTGCCCTAAATTCTTACACTGTAAATTTACAATATATGGTCTAGGTTATAGCACTGGCGAGAAATGGAGGAAGGACTGCTTATTCTCTGAATTCAATTCTTCATAACCTTACTGTTCTGCCACTAAGCCTTTACCACTTAAATCTCTCAAATCTGATGTTTACTTAGATATATTTCAAAAAATCACAGCAAAATCACATATTTTAATAATTAATCTTCATCTTTCCAACTCAAACTAAGAATTCTACTTCTAATTCCAAGAAGTCTACAATGACATGATTCTAAACAAAAAGAAGTAAAAAAATGCAGGGATTCATATATGGAACTTGATGAATTACGAATCATTTCCATTCAACTGTAACATTCATTCGAGAAGGCCAGGTACAATTCTGTTTGGTCCTACAAACTGGGTTATTATTTCAGGCTTGCTTTAATAATAAGAAAAAAATTCCTGTGTATCTGTGGGACTTAATTATTAATATTTTATTTGTGTTGCTTGAACAATAAAACTAGAGCATCACTTGAGAAATGAGACCAATTATAATCTATACTAACTAGAAATAAAATGGTGGTAGAAATGAAAATAATTGCAGTGCTAAAATTTTATTATCACTAACCACTGACCATGCTGTGAGTTGATTCTAACAGCTTTTCATATGGATCCATGGTTACCAGTTCTGATCACCTTTCCCCATAATGAGTAGCAAGTTTTCAACTAAATGAATAAATTAACCATGTAAATATATTAATGTATTATCCTATATTTCATAGTATATTGTCACATGGTTGTGGTGAGAATTAAGTGTTATTAGCAGATGACATATAGGGAGGATTCAGAGACAGTTGTTTAATATTAAAAAACACTGACACATTGTCTTTTCATCTTTTTAAAGAAAGTACAAAATAGTTTTGCTTTGGGAAAATACAAAAAGTAGATGAACTTTTAGAGTATAGCCCACAAGACATGTATTATCCTGGGAAATTCCACATATTAAAATTTGTAAATGAGTTAATAAATAAAATTCAACAAATGGTGCCAGAACCAGGTGGTTAGCAAAGTACAGTAGGTTAGGCATATATATATGGCCAATGGGAATAGGCTAAAAGGAGAAGAAAAATGTTTTTCTGGTGGTTTGTGCTAGATGATATAGGTTTAGGATATAAATTGAGTCTTCTAAAGACTGTCAGTACATGATATTATTTTATAATAATTTATATAAAGCACATTCACTAATGTATTATGTATTTAAAAGCTAATTTTATATATCTGTTGTCAAAAGAGATCACTTTCACATTTCCCAATTTTCAATGAAATAAGCTACAAACTGAGTGAATGAGTAGATACAAATGAACTGAAATTATTCAAATGAGACAATGCCAGCTATATACTAATTAGGAAAATTTGTGTCATTACTAGAAAGCTAAATTTAGTTTAAAAGGCTTTTTCTCAATTTGAGTTAGGTTGAAATATATCTTAAGATACTGCAAAGAGGATGGAAAAAAAAAAAATCTGTGTTGTATGTTTTTGCAAAACTCCTGAAGTCTCACAGTAGATTATGAGTTGGCTCATGCAGCCATTAAGTGTTGGTAGGCCAATCAATAGGCATTGCAGAATCAACATGGTGGGTAGATCCAGGGCATAGGAAATTAGAAAACCTAACATGGGGTCTGATTGGTTATGATCAACTAAGAGGACTGGAGCAAAACAGTGAAGCAAAAAATGAAGGGCAGAGGTGGAGAGCTGGAAGCAGAGAAGGGAGTTCGTGATTACCAAACATTAATTCCCATTGTATTTACAATCATTGTGCCTTTCTTCTGAGTCTCTGCCAAGCTCTTGATTTGTATTAACTTAAAATAGCAATCAATGTGCATTCTTTTCAGAAACCATCTAAAATGCTCAGTGAAATGTCAAGAGTATGTCAAAGTGATGTGTTGGGAGTACACCAGATGTGGACCAACACAGGTCCAGAAGCACAGGATAGTGTCCCTGTTTAGCACCTACTATCTGTGATATCTCCAGATATCAAACAACCTCTCTAACACTTGACTTTTTCATTTGTGAAATAATGATATTCGTCCCTCTGTCACAGGATTATTTGGGGATTAATAATATCATGCACACCAGCTCAAGAAATGTTTGTTTGTGAATAATCATGTTAATTACCAAAGAATATGATAAATACACTATTTCATTTCTTCTTGTTACATGAAGAAGTCAGTTTTTAAGCTTAAAAAAGTGCCTTTAAAAGTTTGTTTTATCATGAAAGTTAGCATATGTCATGAATTACAAACCATAATACTTATATTTAAATCAATATCTCCTTGATAGGGTAAAATTAAACCCGGTTTGTATCTGCCTAATCACAGATTTCAGAGTAGAGGAATTTGCATTAATCATATTTAACTGTTTTGAATTTAAATAAAGGCTTATGCAAAGTCATGAGCTCAAGGTTGTTTAAAATAACTAACTCGATGATATTAATGTTTATTTCCCAGACATTCTGTGACACTGCTGTTCCACAAACTCATATACCTTAAAATTTATTCGTGCATATTTTCAACTCTACAGTTTACCGAAGTGGGTATGCTAAATTATGTTATTTCCATCCTAAGTGTTGCTCTGTGAAATGAATATGGTGCATAATTATGGAAATGACACTGGTAATTAGCTTGGAGTAACAGCAAAGCCTACATAAATTAATTTCTAATACATGGTCCAACTCAAAGAATGTTTTCAATAACACTTTGACATTTATTTCCTTATTTATTATATTATTTAAGTGGACAAATGTACTTTATAATCATGAAATTATAGGTATAACTAATGCGTTGATCCTGAAAACAGATAAGCCAAGTCTAGAAACCTTTCTTTACCTTTATAGTCAACACTTTCTTAAATGTTGCACCTTTCAGAAAATTACTCAAAGTCTACTTGTATATAATTGGCTTTATTAAGTACTGCATTTTTGTTTGGTGATTAACTCAACACAAAACAGATAAAATTGAATGGGGGTAAATGATACCAAAATATCTTTTTTTTTTTTTAATTTTATTTATTTATTTGACAGAGAGAGAGATCACAAGTAGGCAGAGAGGCAGGCAGAGAGAGAGGAGGAAGCAGGCTCCCTGCAGAGCAAAGAGCCCAATGCGGGGCTCGATCCCAGGATGCTGAGATCATGACCTGAGCCGAAGGCAGCAGCTTAATACACTGAGCCACCCAGGAGCCCCGATACCAAAATATCTTAATCTAATAATTTACTAGTTTTCTTTGGGGCAACTATATTTTCTTTAACAAGGTTTTAACGTGCTTTTGCTCTTTCCTATTTTGTTGTTAAAATCCTGTCATAGTAGAATTTATTTGCTAATTAGAACCAGCACAGCCTAATTAGTTTTCTCTAATATATTCTTTGTGAAGGACACTATTTTGTGCTGGACTAATCATTACTTTTTTTTTTCCTTTTTAAAGAAATTGGAGATATTATAACAAAAACTTCATGATGTTACTTATCAAGGGAAAGGCATGTGTCGGTCGAAACATAAGTTGATTTCAGGTTTCAAGACCATTTCAGAAATGTCAGTTTAGGCAAAGGCTAAAGTTCCTGTACTTTACAGTAGGCAATGACATTACTGAAAAAAATGGCCACAACAAGTTTCAGGTCCTCCCACAAAGATGAGAATGTGAAGTCCCCACCCTTGACCAGCCTTGTGACTTATTTTGACCATTAGGATGCAGTAGAAATAACTTTAAACAAGCTCATAAGTTAGGCCTCTCAAAACTTGCATATTTCTCTCTTGTTGCTTTTGGAATCCATTTATCATGTGAAGTTACGTGAACTGGTATGCTGGGTGATGAGTAGCATGAGGGTAATTTCCATTGTCATCCCACTCAACTTCTACACTTGGGAGTGAGACCACCTGAAACAAGCCATTTCCAGCCAATCTGCCAACTCCCAAGAAAAACACAAGCAAACCAGCTCAGATCAGCTGAACTTGGTCCAGACCAGAGTAACACAACAATGGGAACTGCAATCTTAATAAATGGCCATAGTTCTAAACTACTCAAAGTTAGGATGTTTGATGCCTCAGCAATTGGTAATTCATAGAGAAATTGGTTCCTGGTAGTGGGATGCTGCCATTAAAAATAAATAAATAAATAAAACCTGTGGCATTTCTTTTGGGAGAAGGTGGCAGATACCCCATTTTCTAGTCTGTTATCACAATTACTACATCACTGCTTTTTCAACCTCTGCTAATCATTGGCTTGCTATCAGCCTTTGCTAATAGCTCCCTCAATGCTTTTCCAGTGCATGCCTCCTCATGCTAGATAATAGTGGAAATTTTAATAGCCAAACTCTCCTGTGTGGTAACTTGGAAAACAACCAGTGTATCCAATGACTATTGGAATCTAGCTAAGGAGATCACCAGATCAAATGCTGCAAGTTTACTGTTTGGTTTTAGTAACTGTGAATGATAAATACCAGCAAGAGGGAGGAGGTAAAGAAGGAACCCGTCAGCTTTCAAGCAATACAGAGACAGGATTTGCTAGGCTCGAAAAGTAAAATTGGGACGCAAGTCACCACTAGTCTTCTCAGCTCGTAAAATATGCTCAAAGTGAACAAGGCCTGGTGCCAAAGATCAAATCAAGAGTATGGCTGTAAGACCCTTAAGAGTTCTGAAAGATTTAAGCCAGGGCCTAGTAGACCAGGTCCAAGACAAAAAACAAAACAAAAACCTAGACAAAAGATGCTCAAAGAATCTTATGTGGAATGTTTTTAGCCACCTGACCACTCAAAAGTGAGAAAAGTCTGGGAAAGAATTGTGAGTATGACCTTTGTCACAAGAAGTGATGACATTTCTGATACATAGAAATTCCACAAACATTGTACAAAAGTTGCATCAGAAAAAAAACAAAACAGGCCATTTGGTTGGGCTAAGAGGAATTGTGATTGCTCAAATTACCAAAACACCTGGATTCTTAACTTTCTATAGGGTAAGAGAGCTACTTCACTGCTGCATTTTTGATAGGGGGGGAAAAAAGGCTATTTCAGAAGACAAATTTCTGAGAGAACTGAGACTATGTTGAGAGAGAACAGTGTCATGGGGAAGAACTCTCAGGAAGCAGAACCAGACCCTTTCTCAGGGAGAGCTTGGAAACATTTGCCCTGGGGGACCAGTGGCTGCGCTGTTCCTACTGTTCTCTTTTGGAATCAAAGTGTATAGAGTTCACATGTATCTGGTCTCTGATAGCTCTCTAGTAATATCCCAAAAGTCTGGAACTCTGGTATTTACCTTTGGCCAACACAGGGAAGAAACTTACTAGAGAATGGCTTATCGCACGTTATTTGAAATCTAAAAATTCCCTGTTGTGGAGGGAATGGGTTGTCAACGTTACTATTGAAAATATATCATTAACACCTGGGTTTAATTGGTTTTAGAGCAGGTTTTAGCTATCTCACCAGTAGGTTATGAAAGATTTCTCAGTACACTTAAGCCTTGGCTCCTATGACTAATGTATAGATACATCCTGGCAGTTCAAAGGCAAAGGACATTTTCTATAGCCAACAAAGTGCTCTACAAGCTGCACTGGGACCTCTCTGCCTGCCTGAGCTTCCTTTCTCCTGTTGAACCTTATTCTCTATCTTTATAAGAAGTTCAGTTGTCTTTGCAAGCATGCCTTGTGTAATTGCTATAAGGTTTTGTATACAGATCACATTACTGTTATCATCTCACCATTACCCTTGTGTGTAGGGGCACATCATTTGTTTCTATCAGTTTATAGGTCTCTGGATAAAGAGGTACCATATTCAAAAAAACTCATTCACTCCCAGACTCATCTTTCAAATTTAAGGCATCAGAGAACATCAGTTAAGAGCCTCTTCTCAGGATAGTATCTGAATGCTTCCTGCTTACTCTAAGCATGGGAAGAAAGAGCTCCAGATCTAAGCATCCTTAGAAGAAAGATGTATGACAAAGAGGACTGTATCCAAAACAACATCTATAGTCAGATTATGATCAGTATGGATTGTGCTTTTGTTATTATTTAAATGCATAAAGCTATTTCTATTTTTTTCTTAAAAAGATGGTATTTCTATATATTTGGTCTGTATAATAACTAATTTCCTGAAATACTGGGATTAAGTAAACCTTTTAAAAACTGTTTTAAATACATTATACATATTTTAAGGGATTATTTATTAATCAATTTGTACCAGTTGGTTGGCCATATTGATCAGTACTATTTGGAAACACTGGCATCTATTAGGGTTTTAATGTATGAAGAAAACTTCTGACTTTGCCTCAATGGGTGGTACCCAAACTAAAGATTATTTCTAGCACAGAAAATACTTCTAGTTTAGGATTATAAGGAGACTAACCAAGTTGCTATTTTAGAATGAAAGTCAAGCAAATCCATCTCGGCTGAATTATAGGTTAATGAAGGGACTGCTGGCAAACTCAACCTGCCAAGAAAAAAACTATTTCTGAGTGCCTGACGTCAAAAGTGCATATTCACGTGAATCTCTAATCCCATACTCTTAGTCTCCTAATCAGGGAAAAAAAATAACAACAATATGGAGATCTACCTGTTGTATCCCGGAAAACAGAAGAAAAGGCTAAATATCTGAAGCACCAAATGGAGGATCTGGATCAAAAAGGAGAATCAGGTTATAAATGCAAATGCAAAACCCAAGAATTAGAGATGGTGAGGATCTAGAGATAACCGTGAGATGCAAGCAGGAAAGATCATGCCAATATCAAAGCATGTCTCTACCTTAGTTCCAACAGCTAGAGAACTACATTTATTCCTTGCTACCACCTCACTGAGCTTTAGGTCACAAATCTCCTCCTTATTGTGATTTTGATTCAAAAGGAACACAATTAAAAATAGAAAACGCATAATAGAGGACATGTTGCCAGTACTACTGATAATTAGCATTTAGCCATTCATTGCAATGGTATCTAAAAATCCAGTGGGGAAATCTTTGGGATTCTAGTTAAACAAAATGTCTCCAAAAGGTTAGATCAGATATACTTCCAGTTACCAGAGTAGCAGGGTTCTGTGTTCTGGCTTAAATACCCGGGAGGGCTTCTAACTATGTGCCTTACTGGTTCACTGGAAATTAGAACCAACTGTGGCCTCTATTAAGCAATATTAAGATGTCAGAACTTTGACTAATGCAGAAGAATCCACAGACTTAAAAAAATAGGTGTTGAAGCAAATGTATTAAGTATGACTCACTCTCCCACTCCAATACTGGGAAAGTTGGAGATGTTCTCTTTACTAAAGTATGAAAAATACATTGATGAGAAAGTACACAAATCCTTGAAAATTTCAGTCATAGCAGGAAATGTGAGATACTACCATTAAAAGGGAAACCTGATATAAATATTAGTAACAGCTATCAGAAGAGGAGAATCCTGCTAGTAGCACTTGACTGCTAGAGACAAGGCAGTGATGAGTTGTATGCATGGATAAAGCAGTACCCAGATTGATAGAACCTTCAGAGATATGGCAGGAAGGAATTTATCTTGGTATCCCTAAGACTGAAATAGAAATATAGCCTACTATAGTTCTTACTTGCACTGCAAAACTGGGGCAACAAAACCCTACTGACATCAGGAATATAAGACACTAAAGAAATTCAAAGTATAACAATGGGATGTTATGAATGACCTTTTGTCAATTAAATTTAAAACAGCTTAAAGAATTTACAGAAAAAAAAGTTATTGAAATAAACTACAGAATATTTCATGGCCTTAGGGTATATATGCATTTCTTAGATTTAGCCAATAGGCATATCAAACTATTTCAACTCAGGAGCAAAGAAATTCAGAAAAGCAACAATGGATATACATTTTGTTACACATACATCTATGTGCATGTGTGTATATATGTTTGTGTATACAAACATATATACACACACACATATATATACATTTGCACCTATGTAGGCTTATAAGAAAGTTATACTATAAATATTCAATATAAATTAATCAGGAAAGATTTAAATATCATTTTAGCATTGAGACCTTCCTATACCTAGTGAGTGTAAAACAACAAAAATATGAACTAGAAGATGGTGCCTATATCCTGAAACATCCAATAGTATAGCTATTCCCTGAAAAAAAAAATAGGCACATTTAGTTGTCACCTCATATATTTACTCAGTTGGTTGTTTTATATATTAAAAGTAAAGTTATTCAGATATTAACAGGCACTTTTCTTTTTGAAAATCCTGATTTTATTTCCTTGGTCTTCAATCATGACCCAGAAGAAGGGAGATGGCTAGGAAATGTAAATATGATTGAAAACATCTTTCCTTTATTCTTTCTCTTGAGTTCACATTTTTGGTTAATTGGGTTCCCTTATGAAGAACAAACTTGGTCTTCCTATAATGCATATGACTATGTTTTTCACTAGGTGTACACCTAAAATTGAGAAGGAATACAAGGGGATGCCTAGGTGGCTCAGCTGGTTAAGCATCTGACTCTTGATTCTGGCTCAGGTCATGATCTCATGGTCCTGGGATCAAGCCCTGCATCAAGCTGGGAGTCAGCTGGGAGTCTGCTTCTCCATCTTCCCTTGCTCCTCCTCCTTCTCATGCTAACTCTTTTTCTTTCTATCTCAAATAAGCCACTCATAATATACAAAACAGAAATAAGTAGAAAATAACTTGTAAGGAGCTAAGCAGAATATTCATTCAATGTAATTTAACATTTTTGTTTGTGGGTGTGGAAAATTTAATGAGCACCATCTAGAGCTTGCCATTATACTTCATAAAGTGAGGAAGTAGAGGTTTGACTATATTTATCTGATTATAGAGGTAACATTAGTTGTATACAGTTGGAGAATTATAGGGCTTAGTGAGTTTGTAGATATTAATACGGTAACAAAGGAATTATTGGTATAGGATAGTTCCACATCGTATTTTCAGACTTATTGGATGCAATGTTCACAAGACAAATACTGTAAATCTATTTTAGAAAATTACACTTATCCACTTAGAATTTACGGATCTATTCAAAAAGTGGTTTATACACATCTACTACAAAACTGACATATGAACACAGAAGTGGTTCTAAAAGAGAAAAATATAAATGTATTTCCGTAAGAAATTTAATTATCCTAACACCAGAAAGGAGCATTTGAGAGAGAAATGGAGTTGTGATTCTTCTCTGTCTTTTATTATTAACAACACTAAAATGTATTAGCTTCAGGACACAAGAAATCATTCTGTTAAGTATAAAAGTTACCATGTTTTATTCATACTAGTAGATACTCACAGGTATAGAATAAACAGAATTTTCCCCGTTCACTTATTTCTAACTCATTAGTATACATTTTTCCTGCCTGTAGAATTCATACAGAAATGGAAAAAGAAAGAGCACCTCTGGGTGTCTCAGTTGGTATCATCCAACTCTTAATTTCACCTGAGGTCATGATCTCAGGACCCTGAAATCAAGCCCCATTGTGGAGCCCCACATTCTCATATCATAATATTCTCATATTCCCATATTCCTTGCTTTCTGCCCCCACCTTGTGCATGCTCTCTCTCTCCCTATAAAAAGAAAGGAAAAAAGAAATGAAAAAATAAAAGCCCAAAACTTAGCTTTTGTTATTTTTTTATTATACACACACACACACACACACATATATATATACATATACATATATATTTTATTACCATATAATGTATTATTTGTTTTAGGGGTACAAGTCTGTGATTGATCAGTCTTACACAATACACAGTGCTCACCATAGCACATACCCTTCCCAATGTCCATCACCCAGGCAACCCCATCCTTCCCACCCCCATCACTCCAGCAACACAGTTTGCTTCCTGAAATTAAATGTCTCTTATGGTTTGTCTCCCTCTCTGGTTTTGTCTTATTTCATTTTGTTATTTTTAAAAAGCCTATAAGCTACATTAGGAAGCTTTTGCCTGTTTCTCATATTCAGGGAACAATCTGGTTCCATACAATTCATTTAGCATTTGTCAAAGAACACCTAAGATATCTTAGCGTACAAAATAATTTTCATGTTTAAGCTTGAGGAATCCTCAGCCCTGAAGGAATATATTCCAAACTGGTAAAGCCACTAAATGACAGAGGAATAATAATTATGTTTTAATATAATTATATAATAGTATATAATAATAGAGCTTAAGTATCTGCTTGTACTTCACAACTCCAGACTTACATAGCCAACTGAAAACTCAAAATCTATATCTGGATGTAAATTAGGCATCTTATACAGAATATGTAAAAACCTTAAGCCATTACTTTCTACCCAACATCTACCTCACATCTTGTTCAACAGCTACCTCCTTGCACTCTTCTCTATAAATGGCAAGTTCATCTTTCTGTGCTTAGGCCAGTCACTTATAGTAAATACTGAACCTCCTAACTCTACATCCATGGCACAAAATAATACTATTGTGAGTCTTCTTAAATTATTTCCAAACCAGTCTCCACTGCTAACTTACATCACTTCCCAGGCCCTCCAATTCTCATCTTTTATCTGATTCTTGAATTCGTTTTAATAGCTGGTATATCTGCTTCGGGTTTGCCCTTAAATCTGCTCTCCATATAATAGAAAGATCTACTAAATATACATGTCAGATCATGTCACTGCTCTACTCAAAAACTTCTAATAACTTTGAATCTCACTCAAGGTATATTCCGAAGCCCTTGTCAAGTCTCTTAGGAAATTCATGAGCGAGAACCTGCTATTTAGTCTCCCCTGCTCACTCTATTTCTAGCCTCTTTGTAATCCCACATTCTAGCCTCTTTGTAATCCCACATTCAACACGCATGCTTCATCTCAAGGCATTTTTAGTTGTTCTTCCCTCACCTAGAATGCCATCCAGATACTCACATGGCTCAATCCCACAGTTCCTTCAGAATCTACTCATATAATTGCAGAAGTTTGCACTGAACACCCTTTATAAAAGAGCATATCTTTATTGTCATTCTCACTGTCCTTGTCTAACTTTAAAAACAGTAATCATTAATGTAACATGTATATGAATTTGCTTACTATTTGTCTTCTCTCACCTAGAATGTAAGCTTCAGTGGATCATAAGTTTGTCTCTGACAGTATCTTGCCTATAAAAAGACCTCAAATATTCTCATCTGCATCAAGTAAACCTGAAGACACAAAATGAATGCAGCACAGTCCCTGAAGTCCACACAACAACGTAAACTCTAACACAATACTTCCTCTTCATTACTCATTACAAGCTCATTACTCATTACTTCATTACAAGCCTAAAATTCACTCAATAATTTAATTTTAAAGAAGTATTTGTTGATATGTGCTATGCAATAAATACCAAGGCAAATGTAATCTAAAGACTCATTTCTTATATAATTCCTACCCAAAAATGTTGGCTCATTCAGGATAGATTAAGGTTTTTGCATTCTGAGAAGCACTTATTTTCTACCCTAAGGGTAAAGAGTTTATAAGAAAACAATTTAAAAAGTATCTTCAATATTTTGGCACTTCCAATGGGACAAGGTGACTCAAATACAAGTAAGTATCTATGTTCCTCCAATAAACTCCATTGTAAGAAAGTCATAAATCCATAATAATAAAACAAGTAAGAGGGTGAGAAGAAAAAAGGTCAGAAGAAAGGGAAGAGAAAACCAATAAATGAGTAATAAATCTCTTAACAAAAATGGTGAAGCAGAAAGTTAATTATTGGGTGGGAAGGTATGCAGTTATCATTAAAACTGGTATGTATAGAACTGAAATCCAAACAGCAAAATGACAACTCCTCTTTGAAAATATTGGGCTAGTTAATTAAATCTGAGGACATCAGGCATATTTTTATGGTTAATTGGATTGAATTGTATTGAATTAAAATAATGTAAGAATCATATGAAATTCTATACTACAGACAGTGAACCCCCAGGTCCATAACATAACTGAAATGCAAGAATGCTGTCACCGCACTTATTCACCTACTGGCAGGATACATTGAGGATTCTTCTTAGAGTGATACAAAATTAACATAGAGAAATCAGTTGGGTTTCTTCACACTAATAATGAGCTATCAGAAAGAAAAAATTAAGAAAACAATTCCATTTATGATTGTGTCAAAAAGAATAAAATAGCTAGGAATAAATTTAACCCAAGGAGGTGAAAGACCTATACTCTGAAAACTACATTGATGAAAGGGATTGAAGATGACACAAAGAAGTGGAAAAATATACCATTCTTATGAATTGGAAGAATACTGTTAAAATGTCCATACTACCCAAAGCAGTCTATAGAGTCAATGCAATCCCCATCAAAATACCAATGTCATTTTTCATAAAACCAGAAAAAAAAGAATCTTAAAGTTTGTATGGAACCACAAAAGACCCAGAATAGTCAAAGCAATCTTGAGGTAGAACAAAGCCGGAGGTATCATGCGTATGGATTTCAAACTATGTGGCAAAACTATAGTAATCAAAACAGTATGGTACAGATATAAAAACAGACACACAGATCAACAGGATAGAGAACTCAAAAATAAATCTAGGCATACACATTTAATTAATCCATGATAAAGGCAAGAACAAACTATGGGGAAAAGACAGTTTCTTTAATAAACGGGGCTGGGAAAATGGGAGAGCTGCATACAAAAGGAGGAAACTGTGCCAGAACCTTACACCTCATACAAAAATAATTTCAAAATGGATTAAAGACTTGACTGTAAGACCTGAAACAATAAAAGTTCCAGAAGAAAACATAGACAGTAAGCAATCTGACATCAGCCTTAGATTTTTTTTTTTTTTTGGATCAGTTTCCTCAAGCAAGGGGAACAAAAGCTAAAATAAATAAATGGATTACATCAAACTAAAAAGATTCTGATTGCAAAGGAAATCATCAACAAAATGAAAAGGCAACCTACTGAATGGGAGAAAATGCTTGCAAATCATGTATCTGATGAGGAGTTAAGAGCCAAAATACATAAAAAATTTATGCAACTTGATATAAAAAAATTTAGAAATGGACAGACAACTTGAATAAACATTTTTTTTTCCCAAAGAAGACATACAGTTGACCAACAGGCACAGGAAAAGATGCTCAACATCACTAGTCATCAGGGAAATAAAAATCAAAAGCAAGGGATATCACATCATACCTGTCAAAATGGCTAGTATCAAATAAAGACAAAAAATAACAAGTATTGGCAAGGATGTGGAAAAAAGAGAACCAGCACATACTACTGGTGGGAATGTTAACTGGTGGAGCCACTATGGAAAATAGTAATGGAGAATACTTGAAAGTTAAAAACAGAACTCTGACACCACCCAACAATTCCACTTCTGGGGATTTATCCATAGAAAAGAGATATATAAATACACACACACACACACACACACACACACACACAGATTATTACTCTCTCATAAAAAACAGTAAGATCTTACTATTTGTGACAACATGAATGGACCTAGAGGGTATTATACTAAGTGAACTAAGTCAGAGAAAGGTAAATATCATAAGACTTCATTTACAGGTAGACTCCAAAAAAAAAAAAAAAAATGAACAAACAAAACAAAACAAAAACATATACAGGAAACAAACTTAGTTATTAGAGAGGGGAGGATTGAGGGTGGATGAAATAGGTGAAGGGGATTAAAAGGCACAAATTTCCAGTTATAAAATAAATAAGTCATGGGGAGGTAATATACAGTGCAGGGCATATAGTCCTTAACGTTGTAATAACTTTGTACAGTGGCAGATGGTAACTAGGCTTGCTATGGAGACCATTTCATAATGTATAAAAATGTCTAATCACTGTGATATACACCTGTGACTAATAGAATACTGCATGCCAGTTATACTTCAGTAAAAAAAGAATCAGTCTTTTAAAGGGTTTGGGAGAAGAAAGGATGAATAGATGAAGCACAAAAGATTTTTAGAGCAGTGAAACTATTCTGTATGATGCTTTAATTGTATATACATATCATTATACATTTGTCCAATCCCATAGAATATACAACAGTAAGAGTGAATCCTAAGGTAAACTATAGACTCCGGTGATAATAATGTGTCAGTGTAGGTTCATCAGTTGCAACAAACATACCACCCTAGTGGAGGATGTTGATAATGGGGATATATTGTTGATAATTGGGGATATAATGTTGATAATGGGGAAGGAGCTTGAGTGTTTTGGAAAGGGTATAATGGGAAATCTGTATATTTTCTGCTCAACTTTGCTGTCAACTTAAAACTGCTCTAAAAAATAAAGTCTACTTAAAATAAAACAAACAAAGAAAACAAAAACTGACCAGCTCAAGGGAAAAGAACTACAGTTATTCTTACTTTATAGTCTTCCAAGGAGATTTAATTAACTCAGGTCATAGTGAATGAAGTTCACTGATGGTTTATCACCACTAATTACCAAGAATTCTCAATTAATGCTATACTACATGACTTTTAAATATAAGAATGCCAAAATCATGGGGGTGCCTGGGTAGCTCAGAGGGTTAAAGTCTTTGCCTTCAGCTCAGGTCATGATCTCAGGGTCTTGGGATGGAGGCCCACATCGGGCTCTCTGCTCAGCGGGGAGCCTGCTTCCTCCTCTCTCTCTCTGCCTGCCTCTCTGCCTGTTTGTGATCTCTGTCTGTCAAATAAATAAATAAAATATTAAAAAAAAAAAGAATGCAAAAATCATCTGACATTTGAGAAAAGTCTCCTAATAAAAGCCAGAGATCAAACAAACAAAATAATCTAAATGAAAGTGAATCAAAGGCAGGAGCAGAAGATGTCTTTGAAAACAAAGAGGGGAAAGAAAAAATAATGAATGCACGCGGAGAGCTGAAAGAAGACATTCAGTTCATTACTTAGTAGCAAGAATCTTGTAACAAGTTCCACTGTTTACAAGCTATTTGCAAAAAATAGCTGTTGTAAATGAAAGAAATTAAAAATAAATGTTAATATAAATCCTGAAATTAGAAGAATAATTAAGATTATGGAAAAAAGGAAGAGAGTAAGTGGGTGAGGAAGGGAGAGGACAAGTAGAAGGGGAAGAGAGACTGAAGATAGGAAATGAGAGAAGAGAAGAGGAAGGAAGACAAGAGAAAAATAGGGGTGATTCCAGAAGGTCCATCAAAGTTAAAGTCTAAAAGGAGGGACTAGAAAGGTACATTTAATATCTGGTGTTTCCATTTATCAACATGAGGATAAAAGGGTAGAGTTTAAAGTATCAGAACCTCTTAGTGGGGCATCGAAGTTTTCTTATGCGTTGCAAGTCAGACTATGTATGGAAAAAATATTTACATTCTGCCTTCAGATGTTCTGGTCAGTTTCCTGCACTATGAATGGCTTTTTAATTATTTAAATGGTCATAAGTCGTTGAAGACAAAATTTTACTTTCTGCTAAGAAACAGAAGTTTAGCCTAGCAGATTAAAATCAATACCACAACAATGGGGTGCCTGAATGGCACAGTGAGTTAAGCATCTGACTCTTGGTTTATGCTCAGGTCCTTATCTCAAGGTCATGAAATCTAATCCTGTATGGGGCTCTATGTGAGTCTGCTTAAAACTCTCTCTCCCTGTGCCCCTCCCTCCACTCTCTCTCTCTTTCTCAAATAAATCTTTTTTAAAAATAAAAATGAACAAAAAACAATACCACCACAACAAACCCTGCATCTCTCCCCACTACAAATAAATAAATAAGTAAATAAGAAATAAACTCAAAAAACAAAATAAAACAAACAAAAAACAAAAACAAAACAGGCTGAAGATGCTAAGGATGTACATATAAATTGTGTTATTATTAAATATATAGTAAATTTAAACTTTTAAAAATTTTAACATGACAGATTCTCAAAACGCTTCTGCTTTTAATTATCTTTCATTCATCTCCTTTCCCATTTTGTAAATTTTACTAATTTTAAATTCCTTATGAATAACACATTATACTTGTTAGAACATGGGAAGTCTCTTACTACAAAGTGTTTCCTGTCCTGTTCACCCAGTTTCTGCCTAAGAACCAATCAGAAAATGTTTTGCACTGCTTAATTAATAATTCCCCAGTGAGTCAAAAGCTCACAGGGAATTTGGCTTTAGCTGAGACCAAGGCCTCCAGGATTCTGCGGCTTGTGCCTTACACAGGAGCACCTCATTCATGAATTCTGTGAGACTGAAATCAATTCCATTTTCCTGCATCAAGAGCTTTTCATTGGCTTGGAGCTGTGGACATACAGATCAGGGTTTTTTTTCTGACTATAGGGAATGTATTCAGAGGAGACTTTGTTTTTTTTAAATCTGTATCTTCAAAGCAACTTTGGCTGAGACATTTCTAAATCAGCTTCTTTAAAATCTTTGAAATTATTATTTTTTTCCATTTTATTTATTTTTTCAGCGTAACAGTATTCATTGTTTTTGCACAACACCCAGTGCTCCATGCAAAACGTGCCCTCCCCATTACCCACCACCTGTTCCCCCAACCTCCCACCCCTGACCCTTCAAAACCCTCAGGTTGTTTTTCAGAGTCCATAGTCTCTTATGGTTCGCCTCCCCTTCCAAATTTTTTTTTTTTAATAAACATATAATGTATTTTTATCCCCAGGGGTAAAAATTATTTTTGACCATTAAATAACACTGCATTTTATAACTACTGATAAATCTTTCTACACTTACAGAATTATCAATCTCTTATAAAATTATTAGGTTATCTCGGATTCCATTACTTCTATTTTGGATGATAACTGTAACAACCAGGAGGAGACAGAGATAACCTAAAAGAGAATGGATTGGAACATTAGTGGGATGGGAAATTAATATTTATTGAGCAATTTGGGTTGAATGTTTTAAATACTTTATCTAATATAATGGAAGAAGAGAAACCTACAATATGACAGGTAATTTTAGACATTCATTCAGGAATATTCTGAAAAAATGTGAAATACATAATTAAACTGATTTAAGATAGCAATTGACTATGAATATGTTAGAGTCAATAATTTAAAAAAATCAGGGTAAATGTATTTTAATCCCTTCTCTAGAGAGATTAGCTGATCTGTTCCCTATAAATTTATCCCTTTCTTGGTTTAAGCACTTGAAGAAAATCTCTACCATTATCTGCTCACATCATTTTTCTATAAAAAGAAGCAGAAATATCAAGGGGTCATCATTTAAAATAAAAACAACTGGATCTTGGGGAATTTTTTAGAGTTTTTAGAAGTGCTTTATGTAAATTAGAAATAATAAATGGAAAGAATATTTTAACCATGACAGTTCACAAATGTGTTCAAGAAATCAACAAGGTATTATAACAACTCATTTATTGATCACTTTTTCCTATATATACTTAGCTATTGTTAACAGTAAGTTATATTTGAGAACTTAAAATAGACTTTTAGTCAGTATATAAAGATGATATTTGCAACCTATAAATATAATGGTAGAATTTGACACATTTTAATTTCAATATTAGAGTGAATCACATGTTTGTAAGACTTAGTTTTTATTAGGAAAATATATTTATGATAAGAGTATCTCACAATGATAATTTTATTTTTCTGCCTTGACAGCTGATATCATGGTGCTATATCCAGATTCAAATATCTGGAACTAGTTAATTTATTCATGTCTTTCCTCAATTCTCTATGTGTTTCAGGATCATTACTGAAAACTCCATTTGTTCTACAAAATAAAATCCTGGTTTTGTGTTCTTTAGAGATATTAGAATTGAAAGTAATAAAATTACCTGCCAAGAGTGTTCCTATCACCTGGCATGCTCAGTACTTTACATAGAAAATATCTAAATCTGAAATAACCATTAAAAAAAGAGCTACTCTTTCTATTTACAGTGAGAAAGCTAAATCTTGGGTAGTTTTTGTGTCTTGTTAGATTTTAGCCATCTGATAACTGGCAAAGTCAGGCTATAAACACAAGACCACTAGCTATAAATTTTGGGTTTTTTCTCCACTGAGACTAAAATATACACGTACATTCCAGTGGTCATTTTTATGTATCCTAACTATGTGTAACTATATATAAGCATAAGACACCTAAAAGTCTTGATTTCTTTACATATCTGGCATATTTTCCAAATAAGTCTGTAAATCCTAGTACTAATGTATTTTTACATTTTTATGCTTATAAAAACTCCATGGTCTTTTTTTCTCATTCATGCTTTATAATTATTACAATAGTAACTATATTAGTACAAACAACTGTCTTCCCTGGACTATATATTTACTGATACATTTAATTTTTGAAACACTTTTAGAGAATAGATGCTTCTGTTATTACCTACATTTTCTAGAAGTAGGGAGAGCTTGAATAAATAAATTATCCAAGGTCATATACTTAACAAGTCATAGGGTTGGGATTTAAATGCAGCTGTTCATGGTTATATATATATAGACAATAATTTTACAAAAGAGTAAGTTGCTTTTTTTAAAGATTTTATTCATTTATTTGAGAGAGAGAGAGTCTAAGTAGGGGTGGGGCAGAGGGAGCAGAAGAAGCAGACTCCGCACTGAACAGGGAGCCCAACACAGGTAGATCCCAGGACCCCAACATCAAGACCCGAGCTGAAGGCAGATACTTAACCTAATGAACCACCCAGAAAAGAATAAATATTAATAACAGAATTAACACAGTACAATAACTCCTTTTATAGGGATATTTTTTATCAAAATTTTAGACATTATATTACATTCTTGACCATGAAATTCAAGAAAACAAAGCCATACCCTCTCTGGTATTCTCCATAATTACTCAATATACTTCTGTTCTAATAAATCTGGGGGATGGCTGAAATAATGAGTAAATCTATGCCAAAAGAATGGTCCTTGAGGAAATAAAATAGATCTTTTTAGAAAATATGAAATACAAAACTGTTTTAGTGTTAAGACCAATGGCACATAATGTAAAGAATTAGAAGTAAGGAGAAAAAGAAAAGTTAGATTACACGGTCACTGAACATATAAAATAAATTGTAACTTCAGAAAAATGAAATAGTGTAATGGCTTCAACTATATGTGACAGGCACTAAATAAGTTTTAGTGGAAGCTTTTTGGATTTAGTAAAACACTGAAAAATAAAAGTATACAATGGTAAATGATTTCTTGAGTTACTAGAATTTAAACCAATGTAAGGAAAAAAGATCTTTGTAATAAAACAACAAAAGGGTTAATATTTAAAATTCAAAAGGTGAAATTAACTAGCATTTACAGATTGTATTAATGCAGAATTAAATGAAGGATAATTATTAGAATGCCTAAATTTTTTTTTTCTTCTAAGGTGATGAGGTTAGGTGTTCTGCTATAAACACACGATATCTGCAAAGCCTTTTACTAGGTAATGTGGCATCAAGGACAAAAGCTAATGCTGATTTCTACTTTGAATTTATTGATAACTCCATAGGAAAAAAAAATAGAACAGGCAGAATTGTTACACATGACACAGATAATTGGATGAAACAGGAGCATTTTAGAAGAGTTACATATTCAAAGGGAGATAACAGAGGACATGCTTTATATTTACCAGAGCTACTAGAGTAAAACTACTTTTTAGAAATATTTTGAAACTTTACTTTGACAATCACTTCAAGACATTATTTGCAAGAGAACCACTGAGAAATTATTTGAAAAAAATAATATATATATACACACGTGTGTGTGTGTGTATATATATATAAAAATATGTATGTGTATATATATGTAAGAAAATATAAGAAAGCAAATGCAGGTATCGAGCACCTACATTGTTTCAAGTACTTTACAAGAGGTATTTCACTTAATCTATTCATTTAATCCACTTTTATTTAATCTACACAAAAACCCCTAGATGTCAGGTGCCTGGGTGGCTCAGTATGTTAAGCGTCTGCCTTAGGCTCAGGTCATGATCCCAGAGTCCTGGGATCCAGTCCCACATCAGGCTCCCTGCACAGTGGGAAGCCTGCTTCCCCCTCTCCCTCTGCCTGCCTCTCTGCCTACTTGTGCTCTTTCTCCCTCTGTCAAATAAATAAAACAAAACAAAAAAAACCAAGATGTAATTATTTCCTTTCTATAGTTTTGGAAACTACAATTAGAAGAGCTTTAAGATCAGACTGCCAGTAACACAGATGGGTCAAGCCTTGAACCCTGGTATAAATAAGAAAAACTTATTTTACTATAACACTAACATGGCATCGACCTTTACTAGTGTTCTGAAAACAAAGAGAAAACAAAATGATTTTGAGAATATGAGAAAACAAAATGAAAATACTGTATATTTAAAATGTAACAGATTAATTTTTGAGGCTAATAACTTTTTTTTCTTATTTCTCATGGAAGATACACCATGATTATGACAAGATGTGGTTGTTGCAGATGTGTTTGGGAGATTTTATAGCTGTATTTGAGTCTGATTATAAGGAGACAGGAGGAAAAAATTCCTGGGATATTCTAGGCCAGTGGATAATTTAGCATGCATGATAATCACTAGGGGCCCAAGAATTTGCATTTCTAAATAGTTCCCAGGTGAGATGATACTGCTGGCTAGGGACTTCACTTTGACAACTATTGCTCTGGGCAACAAGACACCTGCCTTCAGTGAGATACATCATCACAATAATCATCTGAGCTTTCTATGGCCTTGGGAATTCTTAGGCAAAGGAGTTGGATTTGGGTAATACTGCTTTTATTATTATTAATTATTATTACATATTTATCATTATTAATATCTTATTGATTATAACAATCTGTTAATAATTTATATCCTAAAATATTAATTAAATTAAATTCTGAAGTTCAGAATCTAATATGATAAAGGATCTGTATCAATAATACAAGTAATGCTTCAAATTCCTGAAAATATTAAAGTAAATATATTACCAGTCAGCAGAAGGAAACACGCTATCTTTAAAATTGCATGTCATTCTTGTGCAAAATATCCTCATTCCCTTCAGTAAAGGATAAAGATAGCAATTTAAAAAATAATTCATGTTTTGATTTTGAATGCATTTTTATTTTATTTAACTACATCAGCAATTCTAAATAAAATGTATTTCACAATTAATTTAGTTGGGTTATATACTAAAGTGCATTCAGTAATTCTAAATAAACATAGCCACACATTTTACTTTATTCTGCATTCATCACACACATCTCTTACATTTATGCATTATAGGAAGAAATATGGGACAGATGGAAAAAAGCCTTCCTTTATTTCTTTTCTCTCCATTACAATTTATATTTCCTCAACCAAGGATGGATATGGTTAATTATAGATTACCTAACAACCTAAGTATCTTTAGCAAATTAAAGTAATTCATTTATCTATTGAACATAATATAGCACTTTCTCCAAAATTAGATCCTTTAAATAATTTTTAAACAGCAAATATAACAACAGCACTTACTCTTGAACATAAAATCAAATAATATTATCTAATATAATCAAGTGTCAAGAACGAAATTTCTTTAATTTTGAGTTTTGAATGACTATTCAAAATGTTCATACTCCTAAAGAAATAAGTGAACCTAAAACATGCATATGATTGTAATTTTTATATTGACTTGGAGAAAGAGGAATATCATTGCGAGTATTGAATTAACATAATTGAAAAGGAATATCTTATTGTATTGAACCACAGTAAGCCCGTGTTTAATTCCTCAAATAAAATGTTTTGATTGTGTGAAACAGTTCATACTAATCGAAAACAGGACAGGATTTAAGGAAGTAAATGTTGCTTTCTATTATGATTTTCTAAATAAATGGCTTAATGCTTAAAGAGATGTTGGGCTGGGGATTTCCAGCTGGAAAATGTGATTCTGAATGCCAAGTCCATGGTATTCAAGCTCTTCTTTAAATGTCAGGGCTGTTCGCCTGTATCAAGCACTGGACTGATAAAAGCAGTCAGGGAAGTAGAAAACAGAAATGAAATCAAATATGACATATGGAAGAACAGAGCAGGATACTATGAAAACTCACATCCTTTCCTGGAAAAGAAATAGCACTTGAGTTGAATTTCTGAAAATGGGTTGGAGTGTTTTTAAATTTTATTTTTTCTAGTTTTATTGAGAAATAATAGACATACGTCACTGTATAAGTTTAAGGAGAACAGTATGATAGTTAGATTTACATGTATTATGAAATGATTGCTACCATGGGTTCAGCTAATATTCATCTGCCAATATGGGGAACTGAAGACTTGTTCTTTTAATTTTCCTATATATCATACAGTAGAGTTAGCTAAAATCATCATGCTATACATCTCATCCCTGGTACTTATTTATCTTATAACTGGAAGTCTGCACCTTTTGGTCATCTTCTCCAACCACCCTCCCCCTCCCCCATCTCTGGTAACCACAGGTCTGAGCTCTTTGCACTTCTAACAGGTGTGAGGTGACAGCTCATTGTGATTGTCAAAATGTCAATACTACCAAAAGCCATTTATTGGCTCATCAAGATTCCAATGGCATTTTCTAGAAGTAGAAAAAACGCATCTAAGATTTATGAAACCACAAAGACCCCAAACAGCCAAAGAAATCCTGAGAAAGAAAAATAAAGCAGTATCACGCTTCCTGATTTCAAGCTATGCTATAAAACTAAAGTCATTAAAACAGTATGGTACTGACATTTAAAAACTGACAAATAGGCCAATAGAATAGAACTGTGAGCCCAGAAATAAACCCAAGCTGACAGTAAACTAGTATTTGACAAAGGAGTCAAGAATACTCAATGGAAAAAAGACAGTTTCTTCAACAAATGGTTCTGGGTAATTGGATATTCACATAGAACAGAACAGAACCAGATACACATCTTACACCATTCACAAAAATTACTTTGAAGTAGATTAAAGACTTAAATGTAAGACCTAAAACTATGAAACTGCTAGAAGAAAACATAGGAACAAAGATCTTAGATATGGGTCTTTGTAATGATTTTTTGGGAAATCACACCTAAAGAACAAGCAGAAAAATAAAAATAAACAAATGAGACTACATTAAACTGAAAAGCTTCCGCACAGCAAAAGAAACCATCAACCAAGTAAAAAGACAACCGATGGAAACCATGTGCAAACCATGTATTATATGGGGTTATTTCTCGAAACATATAAAGAACTCATACAACTCAACAGCCAGAAAAACAAACAAAAAACAAAAATAAACAACCCAATCAAAAAATAAACAAAATACCTGAACAGACATTTCTCCAAAGAAGATATTTGAAAAGTCAACAGTTACAGGAAAAGATGCTCAATATTACATATCATTAGAGGAATGCAAATTAAATGTTATATTCATCAAGTCATCAGAGTATAAAATTATAATAAAACAGACTTTTGTAAAACATGATTAATAAAGGAAATTGAATGCATTTTTCATTGTGCAATCAAAAGTTAAAAACAAAATTTTTACAGGAAAATATAAAAAATGTTTTGTTTTCATTTAGCTATGATTTTTTTACTTGTCTTTTTCTTCTTCCTTGAACATAGGAAATATTAACACTTATTTAATCTAACTTTTGAGATGAGTGGCTATTTATCACCCTGCTGATTGATGAGGTATTTCCCTTTAGTGCAAGAAGATTGGAGAATGTCTACCTATTACATAACATCACTTTAAGCAGGATGTAAATCTAAAGTGATATAAATTGCAATATATAGAGTTATTCAAGAATTTTTTATATATAGCCTATGTCTTAGGTCTTGGATCACACAGTTTAACTTCAATGTGTTTTTATTTTGGTTGTGACAATATAACGTGTGAGAAAATACTGAATAAAAGAAACAGACAACACAAGAAAAAGAAGGTGGTAAAACTGATTCTATGGACACGCGGATGAAATCTAAAAGATATAGGAACATTTTCATACACTTTAGTAGAACATAAAACTCAGCTATACTCCTCTATCCTTATATATTCCCTTATATAAATAGGTATATTTTTTAAAATATTTATTATTTATTTTAGAGACAGAGTGAGAGTGCAATAAGGAGGAGGGGCAGAGGGAAAGCGAGAGAATCTCAGGCAATCCCCGCTGAGCATGGAGCTGGACTCAGGGCTGATCTTACAACCTTGAGATCATGACCTCAGTCGAAATCAAGATTTGGACACTTAACAGACTGAGGCACTCAGGGGCGCCAAGAAGTTATATTATCCTTATTTTACATACAGTGCCCTACAGGATTAGACATTTCCAATATTGCACTTTGATTTTATAGTGCACATTACACATAATTTAAAAGGAACAGCTTAGAGCAGCTAGATTATAAACTAGCTCTATCTTGGCTGCTCTAAGGTAAATAAAAGGTTCAATTTGAATCAAATAGAGCTTCCAAGGAGACAGGTTACTTAATACGCATTCCTTTCTTATCTTTTTGGTTGCTTCTGGTAGGAGAGATTCACGTATGCTCGCACGAAGCTATTAAATACAAGTTACATGACAACTTTATCTCTATTTCTTTTTTTTTCCATTTTATTTATTTTTTTCCCCATTTTATTTATTTTTTTAGCGTAACAGTATTCATTGTTTTTGCACAACACCCAGTGCTCCATGCAAAACGTGCCCTCCCCATTACCCACCACCTGTTCCCCCCAACCTCCCACCCCTGACCCTTCAAAACCCTCAGGTTGTTTTTCAGAGTCCATAGTCTCTTATGGTTCGCCTCGCCTCCCCAATGTCCATAGCCCGCTCCCCCTCTCCCAATCCCACCTCCCCCCAGCAACCCCCAGTTTGTTTTGTGAGATTAAGAGTCATTTATGGTTTGTCTCCCTCCCAATCCCATCTTGTTTCATTTATTCTTCTCCTATCCCCCTACCCCCCCATGTTGCTTCTCCATGTCCTCATATCAGGGAGATCATATGATAGTTGTCTTTCTCCGATTGACTTATTTCACTAAGCATGATACGCTCTAGTTCCATCCACGTCGATTTCTTTAACTTTAACGATAATCTATTGAATTTATACGAAAGTTGAGGATTTAGCTTACTTATATAGCCTCCCCGTTTCCTCTCTTTCCTTCATTCAGTAAAACTAGTAAATCTTAGTTTACCTTTGAATTCTGTTCTTGAGGCTTATTTAATTTTCTCTTTTTCTATACTGGCCCTCCCTCACCATAATTTGTTAGTTCCCACCAGGCAAATTCTGAAACTCTTTCTTTGCGCATGTTTCTCTCATATGGAGAACTCTTTCATACAACTTCTATCCACCTAGATTTGAAGACCAACGTCTGTATCCTCAACTCAGCAAGTCCACAAAGATCACTTGGGATATCCATCCGCACTTCAGAGACCAGAATGCATGTTCTGACAGAAATCGGAACGTGCGCAGGGATTCTGTCATTTGTTTCCCTTTTCCCAGGGTTCATAAAACGCTACAGTATATGACTGAAAACTATTGTTTCATATATTTTGTCCATTTTTTTAGTTGTTTAGAAGGAAAGGTGGCATCTAGTCTCTACTCTTTTGTCATAGCCGGAACAAAAGTCCACATCATTGTTTGTTTGTTTTCTCAAAGTTCATCACATAATTAGACTACAGAGCTAGGGTTAAGAACCACTCTATAAGGTAGAGTGCACTTTCTTTCAAAATACAGAAACTTTATATTATCTTATAGTATCCTAATAAAATATCTTAAAATATGAGGCACGTTAACTTTCTGGCCATCTCTTCAACCTCCATCCAATTTCATTTTGCCTCTAGAGATAAATTAAGGGTTTTCTTTCATTATTTTTTTAAGTTGATTAACCTTCATTTCTTTTAGTAGTTGAGTTTCTTTTTCTTTTCTTTTCTTTTTTTTGATTTTATTTATTTATTTGACAGAGATCACAAGTAGGCAGAGAGGCAGGCAGAGAGAGAGAGAAGGAAGCAGGCTCCCTGCTGAGCAGAGAGCCAGATGTGGGGCTCCATCCCAGGACCCTGGGATCATAACCCCAGCAGAAGGCAGAGGCTTTAACCCACTGAGCCATCCAGGTGCCCCAATAGTTGAGTTTCTTACTGCTTAAAGTTCAGTCCTCATATCAGAAGCTTTAGCATTATCTGAGAGTATATTAAAAACCCAGATCTGCTGGTCTGGAGATCCTTGAGTGATGCCTGAGCACCTTATATCCTGATAAATTTTGAAAAAGATACAGATTACAAAACTAAGGAAAACCAAATGAAATTGATATGTGGGGAATCAAGATAACTAATAAGACAATCAAGAACTAATAAGGAATCAAGATAACTTAAAAGGCCACTCAAAGGTAAGTTATTTTGTGTTTTCAGTTGCATTGTTATGTACATGCTACTGCTTTTGTGTTACCCACCTCCATATTATCTTAAGGAAGTATCCCCCTAAAGTGATAATGTGGTAAATAAAGTAAATATAATATTGTGGAGAGTGAACTCTAGCTCTTGGAATCTTATTTGTGAGTTAGTTTCAGTGAATAAGTGAACGGCACATGCTCTCTTTTTCTAATATTAGTTTATTCTGTCACTTAGTTCCATTTAGTGTCAGGTTGTGTTAGAATTGCAAAGAGTACATATAAACCAGGTCAAGAAAAGAATGGCCATTCTTTGGAAATAATTGACAGATTAATAAACCTTTGACTATTTTACTTTGCAGAAAGTCAAGGGACATCAATAATCATGTCACTTCTCCTGAAGTCCTTCTGAAATTTTTATGGAATGTTGTAAATGAAGAGGGGCCTTATCACATTTATTGAGAGAAAAGTAAAATATTTCTGAGAGGTGAATGTAAATGTATTATTTATTGTTAAGGTAAATTTGGTAGGTTTTTTTTTCCTACTTAGTTCTCCTTCAATTCAACAAACTAAATGGGCAAGCATGTATTAAATATCTTTTGGGAGTACGGTAATGTGCTGGGGACTGCAAATAAAGATATATAAGACACCACTACGTTATCTAACGTAGCTAACAATTAGGTAGGAGAACATGAGATATAAACACAAAAAAGTTCAATATAAAGTAAGTGGCATTAAAGAACATCTGAAAACATACATATTTAAAGACAATATCATTTAGCTTGGACATCAAAAGGAAATTCATGAGGAAAGACAAAATGTGGCCATGTGTTAATGATACAAGTTGGAGTTCCTGGCAGATAGGATCAAATTAGGAAGTCTGATCACAAGAATCCACAGAAGTGGTTTACCTAGATGATTATATAGGAAATTGAAAGGAAGAAGAGTTTAAAATGATCTGTGGTGGAGTGAAATAGGGAAAGAGAGAATCTGTATGCAATGTGATTTGACAGTTTTTGGCCAACTGAGTGACAAAAGTGAGATTTGTACCATAAAGTACATTATTACATAGGAGGAGTTGGAGAACTGTGGAGTTAGTTAGCTCTGCAATAATCTTGGTAAGAGAATAATCAGAATTGAAGGGACATATGAGAGATGTACTGGACGTAGATGCCATACCAATTTGAAAATAAAAGGATAGATGAAAACTTAAAGCATCAGAAATCATCTAAAGGAATCCAATTTTTCTTAGGGGATAGCTCCATTTGTAGATATTATAAAGTAAAAAGATAGAACTGATTGCACTGGCAAAGGGGTTTGAGGCACGCTGAATTTATGGTATTGCTGGAAAATCTAAAATTGCTGGAAATGTAGAACAAGTAGATGAAATGCATGTCTAGATTTAACAATAAAGCTTAAAGACCTATGAGTTTAATTTGACTTCTATAAATTTTGTGGTATACATAGTATGTATGTATCTAAAAGACATAATATAGACATAGAATTTCATGAAACCAAGGAAGTATATTTGAGAAAAAAGTGAAGAGACCAAGAAGTAAGTTAGACAGCATAGTTTTAAGGAAACAGGTATAGAGAATGGAAGATAGTGAAAAAAATAGGAAAAAAAAAAAAAAAAGTCCAGGACAAGAGTCAGGAAAGAATGCAAAGAAACAAAGGAGGAGAATTACAACATGTATCACTAGTTCTGGTATTTCAAAAAGATGGAGGAAAAAATAAGATGAATTATTATTGAATATAGACTTCAGTGTCACACAAATGTTTGGAGTTTCCAGATAGTGTTTCTGTGACGTGAGTGTAATTCTAGAACTCAAAATAATCTCCCCATTTTAAGCTCAGCTGATTTAATTTGTAACCTTATTTCCATGTGCAAAGTCTGTTTTCAGCAGTACCTAGGTTTATGTTTTACTGCATAACCAGGGGATGGGAATCCTTGGGCAGTCTTCCTTAGAATTTCACCTACCACAGCTGGAATCTTTTTTTCCAGGTCTATATAACTTTTTTCTGTACAACATACGTTTCATAGTCCATGTCTAGGTAGTGCTAGGCAGTCTCTTTCGTGTGTCCTCAATGATACCTCATTCCCAATGTCTAAAAGAACATTTGTTCCTGAGGCCTTTTGAAGTAATACTACTGAAATGCTAAGGAGAGCGGCTTCTCCTGATAAGCTTTACAAACTGCTTTCTGCTTCAAGGGTGAACCTGAAGACGGACTCTTCAAAGAACACAGCCTTGATTTTCCCTCCGAAATGGGCCATGGTGGGAGATGTATCCTTTCTCAATGAGTTACGTTTTCTATGTTTTCTTCCATCATAGGTAAAGGTAGCTGCAGTAAACCTATCTCCTTGATTGGAATCTGGCCAAAAACAAAACAAAACAAAAACCTTTCAATAAAAACAGTTCCTTTCACATTGGATCACCTTGGGTACTATAACACTATATGAGTTATGCCATTACACTCTCAAATCCCTCCCTAAAGTCTCACACAGCTGGGCAGTGTGTGTTTCTGCTTAATCAGGTATATTCCATATGCAAGGATGTCATTTAAATGAGGGTACTGAGAGAAATGGTGAGAATGGCATTGCGGATATAAGTTTTGCCTTGGGATATAAAAATATCCACATTCTCAGAAAGCTCAGCACAGAAGAAATATTTTCTCAAGGGAAAAAAAAAAAAAACAACAACATAGCAAAGGTACTCTGTCCACAGCAAATTATCCCCTCCCCATTATTTGTAGCTCTTGCCTATTTCTAGGCAACAAATCATTCTGCATTCTTCTCATCCAAATTTGCTGCTCTGCACTTCATTTTGCTAAGATCTGATTCAAAATAAAGAAAAAAACAAACAACAAACCCCAAAGCTGCCATGCTAAGCTCTTCATAAATTCCCATTTCATCGTCCACTGTGCTTCTGGCCTCACTTAATGCTTTGTACAAAAACTCAACTTTAGGGCGGCTGGGTGGCTCAGTGGGTTAAAGCCTCTGCCTTCGGCTCAGGTCACGATCCCAGTGTCCTGGGATCAAGTCCCGCATCAGGCTCTCTGCTCAGCAGGGAGCCTGCTTCCTCCTCTCTCTCTGCCTGCCTCTCTGTCTACATGTGATCTCTGTCTGTCAAATAAATAAATAAAATCTTTAAAAGGAAAAAAAAATACTCAACTTTATTTTAATAGTCACCATATGGCTGCTCCCTCTAACTTTCCAGTCATTGCTGCTGGACACAGACAACCTCAGGACCTGGCATGATCAGCAGCGGTAGTATTTCTACTTCGCACTCTTCTACAGTGAGGCTAGAAAAGCTAAGGTTATAGATGATTCTTAATCCATAATCATCTCCAGAATAAAGTTGAGCTTTTGACCTTGAAAAAAAGCAGGGGGAAAATCTGGCTAAAAATTCAGATATTTTATATAGCATCTGTAAATTCTAATTGAAAGAAAATAAAGGTAAGTATGTTTGCAAAGATTTTTTTTTTTAATGCATCAGGTATTTTTTGAGCACTGAATATGCCTAGACACTGTGCAGTGCATTTAGATCTAAAAATTTACCCTTCCCAACAACCAGCTTGGGACCTAGCTATTGAAAAAAAAAAATAAGGAAACGACTGATGAATAATTAATGAGGGGGCAAATAAAGGAGAAAAGTATCAAATAATAGTAAAATTTGTTGGGAACAGTAAGGAGGGAACACGTTCTGAGATAATATGAATTGATTCTCTCGAAAATATAGCTCTTGAGGGTTCCTGCTAAGTGTCCAACATCTTTTCCAGCAGCCTTGTTTCTACAAGTCCTTTTACAATAATGAAAATTAGAAAAGTGTAGCTATGATTTAGACAGAAAGAAACATTGCATACATCCACGCAGAATGAAGAACTTTCCAGAGAAGTACAGAGGATTTCAAATGGAGGCTGGCAAAGGCATTTAAAACTTTCAAGGTCTGTTGCTTTGTTTTGTTTCATGTTTTACTTTATTTGTCCCAATATCAAGATATTTTCTGATCTAAATTATCGGTCTGTCATGAAGACTGAAACTAAAAATACAGCACAAGGTGAAAGTGATGTCCAGATAGTCTTACTAAAGGCATTCCTCTTTGTTGCTGAACCCATAAAGCTTTACAAAATAAACTCAAATTGGCAAACTTAAAATAGATTATTAATTACATATTAAGTAAAAGAGCTATGCCATAATTCTGGCACACCAGTTCATAAAACTAGATCTCCTGATAATTTGATTGATGTAATTTTGTTCTCCATAGATTTATAATTTATAGCAAGCTGACTTTAAAAATTATTAGATGCAACTGATTGATGTAATTAGACCATGAAAATGAATGAAATCTTCTGACATATTAGGCAGTAACTCATTTAAATGAGGTGCCTAATTTGTTAGCTTCCAGAGTCAAATCAATTTTAGATAAGTAATTTATATTGCTGAATTATATTCCAATTTATGAGGACAAAAATATTAAGCACTATCCCGTCTGTTGAGGGACTGCCAAAGAATCAAGGATTTTAGTGCTGAGAAGGTTAAGTGTATAAATGCTTAATGACCTAAACCAACAAGCCAAGATTTTTTAAAGCAATAAAAGTAAATAATACAGTTCAAAAAGTGACAACTGCTAATTTATGAAGTACTGAACCTTGCCAGCTAGGCCAAGTATACAAGGTATAGTCTTCTAATTAAGACATTTTTTGCAAGCTAATAATATAGTTGAAATTTACTTCTACTAATGTATTTTATTTTATTTTTTTTAAGATTTTTTAAAATTTATTTATTTGACAGAGAGAGACCACAAGTAGGCAGAGAGGCAGGCAGAGAGAGAGAGAGAGAGGGAAGCAGGCTCCCTGCTGAGCAGAGAGCCCGATGCGGGACTCGATCCCAGGACCCTGAGATCATGACCTGAGCCGAAGGCAGCGGCTTAACCCACTGAGCCACCCTGGTGCCCCACTACTAACCAAAAATTTGAAATGTCATTTTTATCAGTAAAGAATAGAGTGTTGGTTTATCATTGAACTACAGGGACCTATTTATAACTACTTAACTACTCACTGAGGTTTGTAGATGTGTATATACGATATTTATACAAAAATAAAGATACTCCAAGGGAGAATGATTTGTCACTAGGTCAAGACAGCATCTCAGGGTATACATGGTGCAGAACATGTTTCTCTCATTGTTCACCATGAGAGAAGCTCAAAATGTAACTTTATATGCAATCCTTTCTCAGTTGGAATAAAGGCATCATGTAGCCTCTGAACAGTGGCACCTGCAAATAGCTGTGAACTATAGCACCGGAGAAGCTAGGGGAAAACCAAATCCTAGTCTGTCTGAGTCCATGGCAAGAACTGCTGATCACAGGGCTTACCTCTCAATCACACATACACAGGCGTGAAGAGCCCACTGTCATCTTTTGGTTGAAACAACAATGACAGTTGTTAAAAACGTATAAATGAAAAAAAAAGTTGTATAACTGTGCTCTCTTTGATACACTGAAGTTTATATATCACTGCACGTATTTCTGCTTATGTTTTGAAATAATCTTTTAAACTGTAGATACTACACTTATTAATAGGCTGTTTCCTTGCTCTTTGATAGTTGTCTGGGCTTTTGGACTCTGAGACACAGTATTTTAATGATTTCACATAATTTTACATTCCAAAAGTGATAAAAATGCTTCTTATTTTAAATCCTGATTGCTGTTCACATATATTTTTGTGGCTATATATTGATATGAATTTTATATATATATAAATATATATATTTATTATTATATTCATATATTATATATTTTGTATATTTATATATTATATATTTATAATATTATATTATATATATATATATATATATCTCACTCTTTGTGTTAATGTTCCAGCATGGAAGTACTTTTTCTTAAGATCTATTAATATTTTTAACATAAAAATTTGTTTTACCATGTTATCAGAGTGAGCATATCTATTGGGGGTAAACATTCCTTGGGTCTTTTTTTTTTTTTTTAAAGATTTTATTTATTTATTTGACAGAGGGAGAGATCACAAGCAGGCAGAGAGGCAGGCAGAGAGAGGAAGAAGCAGGCTCCCTGCTGAGCAGAGAGCCGGATGTGGGACTCGATCCCAGGACCCTGGGATCACGGCCTGAGTCGAAGGCAGAGGCTTTAACCCACTGAGCCACCCAGGTGCCCCTCCTTGGGTCTTTTTAACTACTCTTATGTTTATGTGTTCATGTCCATAATATTATCTTACTGGAATCAATCCAACTGAATATTTGTTTCATATTTCTCCTCTCATTCTTTCTTTGGGGCAGAATTTTTATCTATTATAATACGCAATGTTTTTGTAAATGTCAAACCCCTTCTGTATGTGGGGAGAAAACCGTCCAATTTACAACGGAGGCAACTATTCACCCAAAGGCAGAATACTATTAAATTGCCCAAGACAGGAACAGGACACTTGCTTTCTAAAAAGATTGTACTGATGGGCATTTTATTTTTATACCTTTTAACTGAAACCAGATATTTGAGATTTCAAAGAATCACAGTAAACCAGAGAAAATGTTTTGAGGTAGGTATATGAGAATGTTGAACTCTTTTTTTTTTTTTTTAGGATCATTTTAAATTTATTTATTTTTTTCAGCGTAACAGTATTCATTGTTTTTGCACAATACCCAATGCTCCATGCAATACGTGCCCTCCCTATTACCCACCACCTGGTTCCCCCAACCTCCCACCCCCGCCCCTTCAAAACCCTCAGGTTGTTTTTCAGAGTCCATAGTCTCTTATGGTTTGCCTCCCCTTCCAATTTTTTAAGAAAATGTTTTTTTGGGATTTTTTTTGTTTGTTTTTCTTTAAATCTGGGAAGGTGGAGGAGGCAGTAGAACTGTGAGTTTGAATTTTCAAAAACTCAGGAAACAACAGCTGTGAATATTTTTACAGTCATTACATTAATAGGAAAAGTATCTTTGAGCTCTCAGACTTGATGCCAATATGATGCCTAAGTGCTCATATGATTTCTGATTCTAAGGGTGGTCTTTAGAGATAATTGTTTTCGCTTTCCCGTATATCTTCTAGAGTCATGTGGACAGACTCAACAAAACATAGTCATATCCACACAAAGGGGAGACAAGGATTTCTGAAAGAAAGAAATCGAATGAGATTGGTAATTGGTTTTATAATAGGAAATGAGATTATTAGTTTACGCCAATATTAAACTGAGCTTTAATTTCCTGTGATTTAAATTCCTTTAAATGTAAGTCATCTTTTGAGTACTTGAAAAACCATAATCTATATCCATATTTATGCCAATCTATCCACCTCCATTAGAGATCAGAATACCTACTTACTTCACTTACCTCAAACTCTGTCCTAATCCACTGAAATCCCCTAGATTATAACTACTAAATTTTATGTTTTCAATTTCAAAAGCTACTGGTTCACAGTAAATCCCAAAAAGGAAGTAAATTCCTGAATAATAATCATTGTTTATAGGAAATACCTGTGATAGCAGGATTATACTGAAAATAAATTCTAATTTCACATAGTAAGAGGTCACAAGATACAAAGCTTCAAAATGTGTATTTACAGGGATCATGATCTAGCAGCCACGGAAAATGACCTTGGAAATCCCAAATATCATCAAACCATGCAACCACTATTGGATTTCTGTCAAGAGGCATAGAATATTTAAAGAAAAAAATAATAGATGATCATGGTAAGTTGCAGAGTAGTATGTAAGAACATTTGGCAGATCTTAAATTTATAGCATCACAGTTCTGTCTTTATGAGAATAAACTAGTCAAATTGGTCTATAGCATGTATCATAACCATTTGCCAGGACATTTAAATGGGAATAAGCAACAAGGACACATTTCCCTAAGGATACTTATAAGTAAGAGGAAAACATTTCAAGGCAAAGAATAAAGGTTATTTAGTATGTCAAATGCATTCTTGCTCGTATATTTCATTTTTTATTGTGCCACCTAATGATTATTTTGTGGGTTATCTAAAAAAAACCCTTTCCTTGGACAACCTTGACAAATAACTTTGCAAATGTATTTAGTATCTTCAAGGGAACAACATTTATTTTTAAAATGATAGAGAAAAGATTTAATTTTTTAAATGACTATTTAATTTGTGGTTGCTGCAGAAAATGATTGTAAATTTTATAGTATCGATTTAACTTTTTGTAAGATATGTGCAAAAAAATTAATAAAGGGTTTTTATTTGATCTGGGAGGAGTATTGTTTATGAATGAGTGTGAATGCACATATGTTTGGTTATTCAGAGTGTAAATGAGAAACATAAGGGAGAAGGAATCAACAACCCAACCTGGCATAAGAGGTTGAGAAAATTTTTTATCTGAACTGTTAGTTTCCAAAAATGTCTAATACACTGTGGATAGCTGCCCCAGAAGAGTGTACCTGGTTGGGTGAGAAGTGAGGGAATTAAGAAAATATATCTATAAATGCAGGTGGCTTTGTAATATGTAATGTTGACTAGGCCAAAGAACATTTCCCAAATTTTATTTTCTTGTATGTTTCCAAACTGGATGAACAACAAAGGATATTAGTGGAAGGGAAGTAGCCGCCATTTTTGTTTAGCTCACATACATTGTTGCTGATCTGCTGACTCATACTGAACCTGCTCTACCTTCTCCTGAAGTTTCTCTGATGCCTGGGCCACAGGTGTGTGTTCAGTTTAGTGATGAAGGGCTCTGGCTTTGCAGGATACTCTGATCACCAAAATCAGAGGTAACAAGAACTGAAATGGGGTCCAGTTCATCCTATGAGAATCCAATTTGTTCTTAAGGATTTCAGTGTGCCCTTGAGCTTCACTTCTTTACAACCATTTTTCCGAAACATTTTTTTTTAAGATTGTATTGATTTATTTGACACAGAGATCACAAGTAGGCAGAGAGGTAGGCAGAGAGAGAGGGGGAAGCAGGCTCCCCTCCAAGCAGAGAGCCCAATGTGGGCCTCGATCCCAGGACCCTGAGATCATGACCTGAGGCAAAGGCAGAGGCTTTAACCCACTGAGCCACCCAGGCATGCAACCGTATTTCCTAAATGACTACATGCCCTGTGGATGTTAACTTCCAGCTCTAGATGTAAAAACAATAGTTTTATAGACACTGTTTATCCAGCTCTTACGATTCCATGATTGTACACGGCCACTTCGTGTAGCGAATCCCTTTACACACACACACACACACACACACACACACACACACACACTAACAAAAGGTTTTTCTTCTCTGGTTGAATGTTGACTGATATAATCACTAACATTTTTGTTGATATCAAGGCAAAGATGAAAAAGCAGCCATAAAATATAAAACACATAATGAGAATTCAGTCGATGCAAAAAACTAGAGCCTGAGGTGATTAGGAGAAATTTTAGTCCACAGAAATTCACAGGGTGTTTTATGGTTGTGAGACAGTTCTCTCTAGATCTTAGCAGGCTAAGTAATCCAGGCAGAAATATGAGTTGAACTTCCCACGGTAAAAGTTCTTCATGTTTTCCTTCTTTGTTTTGTTCATTAAAAACCCAGCTTCCACAGAACTTTCTAAAAGATTGTTTTTAAAATACAAATATGATTTTAATCATATGCTTAAAATGACTCCCTTTTCCAATGATGTAGTCTAAGTACTGTAATATAATGAGCCCCCATTTATTTAATAAATAAACCTTACATAAATATGTATTAAGTACCAGGAAATCTTCCAGGCCTCAGAGATAAAGTATTGTAAAGACAGACAAATCCCTTAATCTCTTAGATATTGCCTTCTATGATTTTGGAGATTATAATCCTTCATAAAGAAAATAAATCAACATAAAATTATGGTTGCATACATGTTTTTCCCAATGAAATATTTTAATAATTATTGTTTTCCTCAAGAAATAGTTTCCTTCCTTCTGCTTTGTTCCAAACATAGCTAAGATAAATCTTTTTGTTATCACAATATTTTTTTAAAGCCTATGGTTATTCTGCTCTTGGTTTTTTTGTTTTTTTTTTTTTTTATTTTGTCTTTCTAATCTTTCTTACTATTAAAGGTCAGCTTCTATACTGATCCTTGGTTCTACATGCTGCCATTTGTAGATCCTTTTGTAAATGTAAAGTCTAAGGACAAATACAAACTAATAATAAAAGGCTTAATTTTCCCAGTTGAAAATGGGAGAAGAGATTTTCCTTCCCCTTTTCTCTGAGAATTTACCTTAGAAAATTTGTAATTTTAAGTATTTTCTCATCTCTTTAAAATGTATATAAATCCTTTCAAAGACTAAATAGTCCTTTCCTTGGCTGGCTTTTTCTCAGCTTTTGTTTTTTTTTAAGATTTTAAAAAAAATTTATTTGAGAGCAAGCGAGCACCAAGTGAGAGAGAAAAGAAGTGGAGCGGCAGAAGGAGAGGGACAGGCAGGCTTCCAGTTAAGCAGGGAGCCTGATGCAGGGCTTGATCCCAGGACTCTGGGATCCTGACCTGAGCCAAAGGCAGACACTTAACCAACTGAGCCACCCAGGCACCCCTTTTATCAGTGTTTGACCTGTGAATTAGTACTTTACATGATCTCTCTCTCTCCCCTTTAGTGACTGGTTAAACTCCTGGACTGGCAGAACATTTTGGTCATCTATCAAAGGCCTTTTTTATTGGGCTTCTTTTTCTCATAATATGAATCTTGTTTTGTTGTTTTTCTGGTGTCTCCCTGCCTGGTGCCAAAACTCCTTCACTGCCTTAACTCCAGCCTACACATGATTCTTTCTACTCAAGAAGGTTCACATATGTTGTCTACCTTGGATGCGGCTATCTCAGCCTTTGGTAACTCCTATAAATAAATTCCCCCAAAGGACCAACGTTGACCCATAGGGACATCTCTAGACCCCTATTTAGCAGGAAGAAGTTACAGAATGTAAGACTTTTCATCCTCAACAAACAAACATTTAAGGATCAAAATTGTTCAGGGGGAAATAATGAGGAGAACAAAGGCAGAAGAAATATAGATAAAAATAAATTTTCCTTACATCTTGCAGCCCATTGACAAATACTTGAGACAGGCAGAGTATGACAATCTTCAAAGAATTCACAGCTGCTTTAATGTTCATTCTTTGCTGGAAGCAAAAGCAATCTTAACCTGACAACAGTCAGACCTCCAGGATCCTGTAAGTCTTTAACGTATGAAAATTCTTTTGGAAACCCTTTATCTCTACTCCCCCAACTTAAAATATATACTCAATCCCTCCTCACAATCCCAGTACAGTTCTTCTTAGCAGTGGAGGTCCTGTCCACTTTCCACTGCGGGGGTGGGAGGAGGAGGAGAGGGTGTGTGTCAAAAATATGGGAGCCATTTTTTTGAAATGCCAAATCAAGGGAGATACACGCAGATCTCCTACTTTCTTTTTTTTTTTTAATTTATTTATTTTTTTTTATTTATTTGACAGAGAGAAATCACAACTAGGCAGAGAGGCAGGCAGAGAGAGAGAGGAGGAAGCAGGCTCCCCGTGGAGCAGAGAGCCGGACATGGGGCTCGATCCCAGGACCCCGGGATCATGACCTGAGCCAAAGGCAGAGGCTTTAACCCACTGAGCCACTCAGGCGCCCCAGATCTCCTACTTTCTATAGGCTAGGAACCAGGCTTAGATGAGTGCCTATTTCAAGTATCAAAACAACCACTTGTTATAAGGAAATGGGAGGTTTATTTTTCCTCCAGATAAAAGCAATTAACCAACATAAAGTCATCCTAACTGCCAGGTGAAGTTAGGATAACCTATGTGTGACAAAGAGTGCTGTCAAGCCTCTCACTTGAGGACTAGTTACAATGTTTTGATAACATGCATGTAATGAGTTGCCACTGCTTAGCTATATAAAAAGGTGAGGTTTCTTTCTGTTTTGCAACCTTTCAGCAAACTGTCTATGAAGTGCATGGCATTCAGGGTTATTCAACAACAAACTTCTTTCTCTACTGTCTTTGTGGAGAGATTTCCTGGATTGGGAGAAGACTTTGTTTTTAATATTTCCCCAACAAAACTCATCCTGGGGATAAATTCATTCATTTTGTTTCCTTCAGAATTGAAAGTATTCTTTTTTTAGGTGAAATTTTGTATTTCACCTTATATGAACTTAGAGCTATTTTTTCCCTGAAAGTGTTAAATGTTAAAATCTTCTTTCCTGAAGAATAAATATTAACATGTTCATAATCTTGTTCTTTTATTTTTTTAAGAAAAGTGGGATGATTTGTTTACGCCTTTAGCCCTATACTAAGTTTAGAGAAACTTCTCTACTACTGTTTTATATAGTTGGTTTTGGGTTTTTTATTTTTTTATTTTTTTTTATTTTATTTTATTTTTTTTTTTTTTTGGTTTGTTTGTTTTTTAGTGGGAAGAGGGGAGGAAGAATCTTAACTAGGCTCTTCACCCATCTCAGAGCCCAACATGGGGTTTGATCTCACAACACTGAGATCATGACATGAGCCAAAATCAAGAGTCAGACCTTTAACCAACTGAGCTACCCAGGTGCTCCCAGATTTTTTTGTTTTTACTTTTTTATTGAGATATGACTGGCATGTGAAATGCTATATATATTTAGTGTATATGTTCAGTGAGTTTGGAGATAAGTATACGTCCATGAAACCATCCCTACCATAAACACATGCATCATCTCCCAAATTCTCCTAATACCTCCTTTATTATTATTGTGTGTGTATGTGTGTGTATGTCCTGTTGTTACAGGAGACCTACCCTCTTAGCAAGTTTTATAAAAACAATGCTGGATTGTTGGCTATAGGCATTATGGTGTAGAGTGATCTCCAGAATTTATTTAATCTCACAAAGCTGAAACTTCATATCCTTTGACAATTACTTCTTCATTTCCCCTTCCTCCAGCTCTTGGCAACCATAAGTCTACTCTCTGTTTCTATGAATTTGATTGTTTCAGATTATTCATATAAATGAAGTTGTATAGTATTTGTCCATGCTAACATTTCACTTAGCAAATGTCCAACCATGTCATCACAAAGGGAAGAGTTTCCTTATTTTTTAAGACTGAATATTATTCCATAATGTGTGTAACATATTAACCATTCATCCATTTGATGAGGAAGCAGAAGGCAAACTTAGGATAAAGCACGAGTTGACACCCTACAAACCCTACTTTCCCCCAACCCCGACTCCTGGGTGGGATATGTGCCATATGCCTTAGGCACTTCTGGTTGCCCTGAAACCAAGGGAAGTGAAAAACAAATGGTTAACTAACACAGATCACAGTTCTATAGGAAATGAGTCTCCCTCAACTTAGAAATGTCGTAGTGATTTACCAAAAAAAGCAGTCTTATCAATAACCTCACATCCAGAGACCCATAGATTCAATTTCCTGGAGCCCTAACATCACCCTCCCATCCACAGTGATGCAGAAAACAAAGACAGAAGGAAATGCAGGTAAAACAAATTTCCTTTTAACTTGCAGCCTATTGACAAGTACTCGAGGCAGGCAGAATGTAACATTCTTCCAGGAAACAACCAAATATCTTTTTTTTTTCTTTTTTTTTTTTCTTTTTTTTTTTTTTACTGCTTTTTTTTATTTCTTTTTTTTTTAAATTAATTTATTTATTTTTATTTGCTTATTTACAGCATAACAGTGTTCATTGTTTTGGCATCACACCCAGTGCTCCATGCAGTACGTGCCCTCCCTATTACCCACCACCTGGTTCCTCAACCTCCCACCCCACCCCACCCCCTCCCGCCGCCCCTTCATAACCCTCTGGTTGTTTTTCAGAGTCCATACTCTCTCATGGTTCATCTCCCCTTCCAGTTTCCCTCAACTCCCTCTCCTCTCCATCTCCCCATGTCCTCCATGTTATTTGTTATGCTCCACAAATAAGTGAGACCATATGATACTTGACTCTCTCTGGAAACAACCAAATATCTTAATATAAATGCTTTGCTAAAGGAAAAAAAAAACAAAACAAAAAAACAAAAAACAAACACAGCCTTAGCTTGACAAAGGTAGGACCTTTAGTATACCCTAAGTCCCCTGGAGCATATGAAAGTCCTTTTGGAGACCTCCTTTTGTCCTTACCTCTCCTATCTCCCAAGTATGTAATCAGTTACCCCTCACACTTGTAATGCAACTCTTTCCACTCAATGTCTTGTCTTGGTGTTTTAAAAGGATCAAAAGGGAAGGGTAAGTGCTATTGTGAGTGCTGTGAAGTGTGTAAACCTGGCGATTCACAGACCTGTACCCCTGGGGATAAAAATACATTATATGTTTATTAAAAAAAAAATTTTGGAAGGGGAGGTGAACCATGAGAGACTATGGACTCTGAAAAACAACCTGAGGGTTTTGAAGGGTCAGGGCTGGGAGGTTGGGGGAACAGGTGGTGGGTAATGGGGAGGGCACGTTTTGCATGGAGCACTGGGTGTTGTGCAAAAAGAATGAATACTGTTACGCTGAAAAAATAAATAAAATGGAAAAAAAAAAAGAAAAAAAAAAGGATCAAAAGACATCTCAAGAGTTCTTTCTTGGCCATCTACTTCAGATGCCAACACTACTCCAAAAACCACCTCACACTGACAGACATTTATATTGAGTTCAATTGTTCTCATGCCTTGGGTATTGGGAATAATACTGCAATGAATATGGGAGTGTGGATACTACTTCTTCAAGATTCTGATGTCAATTCCTTCAGATAAATACCCAGTGAAATTTCTGGAGTTATTATTATTTTTTTTAATTTTTGAGGAACCTTCATGTTGACATGAATGACATGACACCTTCACCATCCATACGCCAAGATTTCTTTTTCTCCATATCCTCACCAACATTTGCTTAGAAAGGAAGGAAGGAAGGAAGGGTGAGCCATCCTAACAGATGTATATGATATTGATTTGGGGGGAAAAAAGGCAAAAGAAATGTAATTTAAATTAAAACCTCTTTATAGTTTGCAGCCCACTGATAGCGGAAACACCAGACTGTGACCTACTTCAAGGAACTCATGGCTGTCTTAGTGCCTTAATGTTTAAAAGTAACCTTTTCTTGGCAGCAGCTGACCCCTCACCATCCTGAAATCTTTGCTTACGGATTCCTTGAAGACCCACGCTGGCCCTAACACCCACTAATTAAAAAGTACACAACCAGTCACTCCTCACAATCCCAATATAGCTCTTTCTGCCCACAAGTCCTGTCCCAGGAAGAGGGAAGGGGTGAAAGTATAGGCAGGAGGAATAAGAGGCCCATCTCCCCTGAATAGGTTCTGAAACTATTCTTTGCAGGTGGAGACACTGAGACAGATCAGAACAAGAGATACGGAACAAACCAAGATGGCACAAGGATCTCATGGCCACAAGCCTCCCAGTCAGTTCTCAATTAAGGACTGCCATTAAAAACTCTTTGTGTCAACCCATTTAGGACCTCTCTCATGCTAGTGAGCTTTTTTCTTTCTGTTCTCACCTTCACTTAATGAACTCACTTCACCTAGCCCTTTTAAATCCATGAGATTCATTCTTCGACTCCATGAGACATGAACCCTACGATCCTGCAACGATAATACACTGTCTTTTTGATTTGCATTTTTCTGATGATTAGTAATGTTGAACACATTTTCATTTATTTGGTGTCCATTTGTATGTCTCCTTTGGAACATATTTATTCAGGTTCTTTGCCTATTTTTTTAATTTGGTTATTATAATTAATTTTATTTTTGCTACTGAATTTTCCAAGTTCTTTATATGTTTTGGATATTATTATCTAATTTGATAGATGGTTTGCAAATATTTTCTACCATTCTTGATGCTGCCTTTTCATTTTGTTGATAGTTTCTTTTGCTGTGAAGAAGCTCCTTAGTTTGTTATAAACTTACTTGTTTATTTTGCCTTTGTTATCTGTGCTTTTGGGGACATACCCAAAAATTCATTGCTCAGACCAATGTGAAGGAGCTTTTCCCATTTTCTTCTAAGAGTTTAATGGTTTCAGGTATTACTTTTAAGTCTTTAATCTGTTTTGAGTTGATTTTTGTGAATGGTAAAATATAGGGGTGCACATATTTTTGCATATGGTTGTCCAATTTTCCAAAGCTCCAATTACTGAAGGAACTATCTTTTGCATTCTTGGCACCCTTGTGGAAGAGATTAGTTGACCATATATGCCTGGGTTTATTTCTGGGGTCTCTGTTCTCTTCCATTGTTCTATGTATCTGCTTTTATACTGGTATAAACACTGTATTAATATAGCTTTGTAATATAATATGATATCAGGAAGTGTGATGCCTTCAGCTTTATTCTTCTTATTCAATATTGCTTTGGTTATTGTCGTTCTATATGAAGTTAAGGATTTTTTTCTATTTCTGTGAAAAGTGTCATTGGAATTTTGATAGGATGTAACATTGAATCTGTAGATTGCTCTGAATGGTATGGATATTTTAGCAATATTAATTCTTCCAATCGATGAACACAAGGTATCTTTCCACTTATTTGTCCCTTCTGTAAAAGAAACATCAATAATTTGTATGTCTGGTCAGATAATCTCACCTCAGGTGGGGTACAGCTTTTATGTTTGTAAGAAGTTATTAGATGATTCAAACGAAAGTATATTTGATATATAGGGTTTGGGGCAATTCAGACCTTGAATTAAAGAAAATATATGAAAATGGACCCTTGGGCTTCTTATAAATCCAAGACATATATCTTAAGCTGGTCATTAATAATATATTCACAGGCATTCATTGTTAGTTGTAAATCGTTTGGTTTTATAGATTGTTTTAGATATAAATTTTATAAAATTATGGTAGGAAAGTATTTTGAAGTGAGGCTATTTTTCAAAATAAACACACACACACAGTTTAATCCTTTAAAAAATTAGAGAAAACTAGAACCAAAAGAGAAATATAATAATAAACATAATTTTTGTTCAAAAATTGAATAACCAATCAGCCAATTAGTATATAGTCTGGTTAGAACATGCATTAATGTGGGAAAATTTAAAGATTTCATTCTCACAGAAGACTATGAGCTTTGTTTTATTTTGCTTTATGCACCGGAATCCAGCCAACCAATTTACAAATATATAACATGAACAACAACGACTAAGGTATAAAGAAATGGTTAGATCTCTCCATGCCCATAGCCCAAAATCAGTTACAGAAAAGAAAATAAGTCACATTATAAGTCTTATTGCTCAATATTTACTAGTGTAAACTTTATCTTCTAAATTATAATGAATATATGAGGGACATGGGATTAGAGAACATTGTTTTATAACTGCACTAATGTCAAAACATTATATTTTCCTTTCCCAGGGAATTTTAATTAAATTATAACCTGTGGGCTGGATGATTTTAAGGCAGTCCTTCAAAAGGTGGGAATTTACTGGGATTGAACAAGATTTGTGACATAATAGCTCAGGATGAGGAGGGAGGTTGCAAGGCAGGAGTTTTGAAACAAGTCTTGATGAGCTAGAATTTTACTGGTTTAGTTGTAATAAAGAAGCTATGGTCTTGATAAAAAAAGGAATTTTGGGTACTTTACAGGTTATCCCCTGAAAAAAAGTGTTTCCCGGAGAAAAACAGTTATTTTTTGCTTGCTCTCATATACGTAGAATTTTGTGCTTGGTTTCAGTTCAAACAAAATGGAAATAATTTAGAATAAAAATATGTGAGAATATGTCAGGATCCACACAATATTTTATACTTAATGTTTTTCCCCGAGTTGTATGCAAGAGAATAACTACCAAGAAAATAATTTCCAGTTTTGTAGACTATTTGCTTAAGATTTTTTTTCAATATACATATCGTAAATAGGTAAACAAGAAACACACACACACACACACACACACACACACAAATAACAGAAAAGAATCACAACAATATTACTACCACGCATGAAGTAAAAGGGCAAGAGCTCTTCATTTTGGTTAGACTTCTGAGTTAATAGACAACAGAGTCTAATGTAATTTTTTTTTAAGAATATCTTACAGTGCTCTCTCTGCCTGCCTCTCTGCCTACTTGTGATCTATCTCTCTCGCTGTCAAATAAATAAATAAAATCTTTAAAAAAAAAAAAAGAATATCTTACAGTGTATTAGTTGTATACACAATTTCTAGAAAGACTAGATGATCAAGGTCTGGTGCCATATTGTTAGTAATGAGGGTGGCCCAACAAGCCTTTAAGGTAAGTTTATATGAATTAGAAATAAATTCCCTCTGAGCAGACACAATTCTATGAACACATAGCTTGGCAAGGGCATATAGTGAGATTAATAGCATGGCTTGAAACTTACACAACAATGCACCTACTCTGGAATGATACAGCCAGAACTAAAGGAACTGGGACTGTTCTAATGGAAAACCCACTAAGTTAATGCCTACTACTTGACCCCTACAAGACCAGAGACCAAACAAAAACTTTGCTAGAGCTACCTTCAGAGAAATGGATGCTTGTACCACGTCTTCTCATGTCCAGTTACCATGCCACATTATTCCATTCTGCTTTCCAAGTCTCATGTGAATATGTCTGCTTGGCTTAACTGAAGTCATCTGGTGAGTCTTTGTGTGAAAGAATCTGATTTTTTTTTTTTTTTTTTTTTTTTTTTGGTGAGAGTTCCACCAACATAGTAAAGGAGCACTAAAGAGAAGGATTTTAGAATGGGTGCCAAGTGAGCCAATCTGCACAATCTAACATAGCATTTATGCAAAAACTGTTCACTGAGAGTCTGCTATATTTCAAAAATGGTGCTAGGGATATACCTGAAAAACTCACAATACAAAAATTTTTGTTGAAAAAAAAAGAGGAGCCCATCTTAGTTATTCAACTACATGTTTGAATTTTACAAATTAATTATCAAAATTTTTACAGCAATTTTATATGCCTTCACTTTTCTCACACACAGTTTAATATAATCATACATATTTTAAGAGAGTCATCAGTTTTAAAATGACTCATGGTTTTATACATATACAAATTTTATTTCCCCTTTTCCAAAGGTTTCCCTCTTTATTTATGACTTGAGGCAGTATCTTATTTTTAAAGGATTCCTTATTTAAAGGATTATCTTATTTTTAAAGGATTCCTTCTTCCCATGTGAGTAGATAATTAGGCACATTTTACATTTTTAAAATGAGATTTAGCAACATACAGATTACAGTACTGAGCCCATGCACACACAGTGGTGTGTATTTAATACTCTCATGACTTTTCCTCATTCTAACCTTGTACTCCCATATCTCCTTGAGTCCAATCTTAGATTATCACTTATTTGCTTTACCATCTTACTTGCATCACACACACACACACACACACACACACACACACATGCACGCACATATATATATATATATATATATATATATATATATATATATATATTTCATTCCATTCCATTCCATGAAAGCACAGTGAAAACTTTGAAATACTTGAATTTTGGAATCATTTCATTTTTTTTTTTAAGATTTTATTTATTTATTTGACAGCGAGAGAGAGAGATCACAAGTAGGCAGAGAGGCAGGCAGACTGAGAGAGAGAGGGAAGCAGGCTCCCCGCCAAGCAGAGAGCCCGATGCGGGACTCGATCCCAGGACCCTGAGGAATCATTTCATTTTATGCAGAATTATAACTACCTTAAAATTTTCTTATGAACAGTTGCAGAAATACTAATAAGTTGCAAAATAAGGCCTAATTTTTTTTTCAAATTCCCTCTTAATAACACAAATTCCTCTAATAAGGACCTTGTTTGAAAGATATTCAGTAAAAATTTACTATAAATAAAAATGACATTTGGAAAAATTGTATTTTAGTTTTCAATTAACATTCCAAATTCCAAATTCTAAAATGCTATACACTATTTAAAATTTTTTTTTTACTTATTTGACAGAGAGAGAAGCATAAGCAGGGAGGAGAGGGAGAAGCAGGGCTCAGTCTCAGGACCCTAATATCATGTCCTGAGCCCAAGGCAGATGCTGAACTGACTGAGCCACCTAGGCAAAAATGTTATATACTTTTTATATAATTTTTAAAAAGACAATTTTTTTTTGAGATTTTATTTATTTATTTGACAGACAGAGATCACAAGTAGGCAGAGGGGCAGGCAGAGAGAGAGAGGAAGCAGGCTCCCCGCTGAGCAGAGAGCCTGATGCAATGCTGGGCTGGATCCCAGGACCCTGAGATCATGATCTGAGACGAAGGCAGAGGCTTAACCCACCAAGCCACCCAGGCGCCCCTTAAAAAGACAAATTTTAAAAGTGGAACTTCAAACAATTTCCTTTTTAATTTTTGAAAGTGATATGCTATTTTTTTTAAAGATTTTATTTATTTATTTGACAGAGAGAGATCACAAGTAGGCAGAGAGGCAGGCAGAGAGAGAGAGAAGGAAGCAGGCTCCCCGCCGAGCAGAGAGCTCTATGCGGGACTCGATCCCAGGACCCTGAGATCATGACCTGAGCCGAAGGCAGCGGCTTAACCCACTGAGCCACCCAGGCGCCCCAGTGATATGCTATTTTTCATGTTATCATTCAGTCCCTTAATGTGTACAAACTATGCAGGGCCAAGAAAAACATCAGATTGGTTATTCAAGACTTTTATAGAAAAATATTGATTTCAGATACAGTATATATCAATGAATGCAAAATTTCTCTATATCTTCTAAGTTTTTTCAAGCCACTTTCCTTATATGCAAATCATAGTAATCTGATATGTTCCACTTTGAAATGATAGTTTTTAAAATGTGTCTGGAAATGCCTATAATAAAACACATAATTTTTTTTAAGTCTGATACAAACTGTCAGGTATCATTAATTTGAATGTTTTTACGACAAATTAAATAACAATCTAAAAATACAAATGTCATTTGAAAACTATGACCCTTTTTCTGATTAAGCTAATCACATTGTCTCATGATTTTAAAAAATTGTATCTACATAAATTTTCTTTAAATCTATATGCAAATGCAAAAATTCTTGTTCATTTTCAATACTAAAATCCTTGCATCTCGATTTTTTTATTCATTTACTTTTATTTATTTGACAGACAGAAATCACAAGTAGGCAGAGAGGCAGGCAGAGAGAGAGTGGGGGAAGCAGGCTCCCCACTAAGCAGAGATCCAGATGCAGGGCTTAATCCCAGGACCCTGAGATCATGACCTAAACCGAAGGCAGAGGTTTTAAACCACTGAGCCACCCAGGCACCGCACAAAAAAAAAAATAAAATAAAATAAAAGGGGAATCTAAATTTCTCAAGGCCTTTGTATTACTGGGAATACAAAAATTGACAGCCTACACTGGAAGGTTTCATTACAGCTTAATGCTTAGAAAGATATTCTTGGGAACAAGCAGGCATAAATTAAATCTTAGTATCTCACATAATTTCTTTCTAGCCTTTTTTTCTCTTCATATTTCTTACTCATCAAAATTCACTTTCTTTTTTTTTTTTGGACAGTGACTTAGAAAAAATGTATCTAATTTAACAATTAATGATTATAGTTAATATTTATTTTGAACTAACATTGAAACACTTAATTTTCCATTCAAACTGAATGTAACCACATCTTTGCTTTTTCTGCCAAAAGTTATTTACTTTGCATTTAAACTTACAAATGTCCCCCAGAACTTTTCTATGTGAGAACTGTTATATTAGGAAACATTTATTTAGCTCATATACACAAAACAATGGAATTAGAAAAACTCACAAAAAAGGCTTTAATTCCATTTTTTGTATGTATGAGCTAAATAAAGGTCTTCCACTGAGTGTTGTACAGAAGTATGTTGAATCACTGTATTGTACACCTGAAACTAATATTACACTCTATGTTACTTGCAATTCAAATAAAAACTTTAAAAAATTTTTTAAATGCAGCTAACATCTTAAAATAAACTGATTTTAAAATGCTCTAGAAAAGCATTATTGGGGGGGGTTGGGTCATGATCTTGGGGTCCTAGGACTGAGCCCCATGTTGAGTTCCCTGCTCAGCAGGAGCTTCCTTCTCCCTCTCCTCCCTGCTTGTGCTCTCTGGCTATCTCTGTCGCTACCTCTCTCTAAATAAAATTTTTAAAAAAGAAGAAAGAAAGAGAGGGAGAGAGAGAGTGAGAGAAAGAAAGAAAGGAAGGAGGGAAGGAAGGAAGGAAGGAAGAAGCATTAGCAGGAGAAAAAAGTAAGGGTTCCATAAAAAAAGAGCAACAGGGGTGTCTGGGTGGCTCAGTCAGTTAAGCATCTGCTTTCAGCTGGGGTAATGATCCCGGGGTCCTGTGATGGAGCCCCATGTTTTCTTCTGTGTTTGTTTGTTTTAGAATTTAGAACAGTTTTATTAAAACAAGAACATTGTATAATAGCACTGTTGTGTAAGTGTCTGTCTGACTTGTGCAGATCCATTTTCTTTTTTTTTTTTTTTGATTTTTTATTTATTTTTTTTATTTATTTTCAGCGTAACAGTATCCATTGTTTTTGCACCACACCCAGAGCTCCATGCAATACGTGCCCTCCCTATTACCCACCACCTGGTTCCTTAACCTCCCACCCCCCCCCGCCCCTTCAAAACCCTCAGGTTGTTTTTCAGAGTCCATAGTCTCTCATGGTTCATCTCCCCTTCCAATTTCCCTCAACTCCCTTCTCCTCTCCATCTCCCCATGCCCTCCATGTTCTTTGTTATGCTCCACAAATAAGTGAGACCATATGATACTTGACTCTCTCTGCTTGACTTATTTCACTCAGTATAATCTCTTCCAGTCCCGTCCAAAAGTTGGGTATTCATCCTTTCTGATGGAGGGAGGCCTAATACTCCATCATGTATATGGACCACATCTTCCTTATCCATTCGTCTGTTGAAGGGCATCTTGGTTCTTTCCACAGTTTGGCGACCGTGGCCATTGCTGCTATAAACATTGGGGTACAGATAGCCCTTCTTTTCACTACATCTGTATCTTTGGGGTAAATACCCAGTAGTGCAATTGCAGGGTCATAGGGAAGCTCTATTTTTAATTTCTTGAGGAGTCTCCACACTGTTCTCCAAAGTGGCTGCACCAACTTGTATTCCCACCAACAGTGTAAGAGGGCTCCCCTTTCTCCACATCCTCTCCAACACATGTTGTTTCCTGTCTTGCTAATTTTGGCCATTCTAACTGGTGTAAGGTGATATCTCAATGTGGTTTTTTTTTTTTCCATTTTATTTATTTTTTTCAGTGTAACAGTATTCATTCTTTTTGCACAACACCCAGTGCTCCATGCAAAACGTGCCCTCCCCATTACCCACCACCTGTTCCCCCAACCTCCCACCCCTGACCCTTCAAAACCCTCAGGTTGCCCCAACCTCCCACCCCTGACCCTTCAAAACCCTCAGGTTGTTTTTCAGAGTACATAGTCTCTTATGGTTCGCCTCCCCTCCCCAATGTCCATTTTCTTTAGGCAGCTCAGCAGCTCGGCAGCTCCTTCTAGGAGGCCAGATGCACCTTCAAGCTCTCTGGCAGCAGGCGCTCAAGGCTCTGAGCAGGGCTTCCTGCAATCTGGACCCACATCAGGCACGGAGCCCCTCCTCACTGCCCTGGACTGGTGCTGCCCTCCAGGAGAAACAGCCTCTAAGTCATTTGTCGTCTTAACAGCTTAAAACCAGTTAGAATAATAAGAAACTGTTGAATAAAATCTTTCACATACGTGGACGTTCAAGGAAGAGCAAGCCTTGACAGGTTCTGGAAAATGCACCAGCTTGCAGTGGGCGTTTAAAGTCCCATCTTTGCTGGAAACGCTTTGTGGAGAGTCTGCTTCTCCCTCTCCCTCTGCCCCTCTCCCCTATTCCTGCTTGCATTCTGTCTCTCTCTCACCCTCTCTCAAATGAACAAATAAATAAATAATTTTCTAAAAAACATTAAAAAAAAAGCAACAGATAGCCTTTAGAAATGTAAGGGGACAGATAATAAAGCATATAGAATCATAATGGTTTAGTCTGACAGTAATTGTTTTTTACTTACCTTTCTAAAATTCTGTCACTAAGGAATTAATTAATGGTGTTAGGTAATTGAATATGTGCATATATTACGTATTTTGCATTGCTAAGCTCATTTTGTCTATGCAAGTCTATAAACTGATTTTCCTTTTGTACTTCCCTGTCAATAAATCCTTTGATAAATATTTTTTCAATAACAGATCTCATATAAATTCATAATATATTTTGTTAGTGGTTTGATGCCAACTGATGGATTACAGAAAACACTGTAATATTTATTCAATGCTTTGCATTGATATTATGTCTTTTTTACAGACTTCTTATCAGTATATCTATGAGCCAGTTTATGAACATTTTAAAAGATATTAGTTTATAGTTTCAAAATAATTTTTAAAAATGCAGCAACATTTCATTGAATTAATAAGACAAGTCAGAGTGTTGCTTAGAGAATACTCTCATTGGCATATCTACAATCTTCAAAAGAATTAGTGAATAAATACTATTGTTGACTTTTGCTAGTGTGATTGAAATATCTGCCTGTACCTTATTAGCCATTGCCTCTAGTTCTTCCATTATTTCTCTATTTCCTTGCCTTTAAAACAGTTAGCTTGCTGATATTTGTATATTCATTTTGTTGCTGTTGTTGTCATGGTTGTTTTGGGCTATAACTATCATTTATATACAAATATTCTCTCAATTTGATTTTTATCAAATTTCATATGTAGATTATTATTCATAAAAGCTGTATGCAAAATATTTTATGATAATTAATTCATCAGTCTTTACCCCACTAAACCCTTAGGAGAAGCAGCTAGCAAATGTTATGACAGCCTAAAATGTAACTAGGCAATAGTAAATAAGGTACTAGAAAAATAATTTGGAGATAACAGTAGGTTATTTTGTAAATCCCAATTTGAAAAATTTAAAGGATTTCAAAATTATAAACCAAATACTGTTTAAAATCAAAAGGAAAAATATAAGATTCTGAGAGAGAGTAAATGAAGACTGTGTAGGAACTTTGGGACCTGAGTAACAATACAAAAAGTTTACTTATTTATTTTATTTTTACTTTTTGTTTTGTATATCTTACACTTAGAGCTAAACTCTAAGAGCTATAACTGCAACAGGCCCAGACAAAAATTACTCAACAAAAACTATTCATTGTAGGGATGCTTGGGTGGCTCAGTCAGTTAAGCATCTGCCTTCACCTCAGGTCATGATCTCAGGCTACTGGGATTAAGTCCCACATTGGGCTCCTTGCTCAGTGGGGGGCCTGCTTCTCCCTCTGTCTGTTGCTCCCCCTGCTTGTGCTCTGTCTCTAGTTCTCTCTTTGAAAAATAAATAAATAAAATCTTAAAAAGAAAAAAAAAACACTATGCATTGTAGCTGAATGACCAAGAAAGATATAAAACTTTTAAATAATAATTGTGCTAACATAGTTAAACAGCACAGAAAAAAAAATGGTCTTACTCCCTTCCACACCAGCAAAGGGAGGGTAAAAAATAGAGACTCGCATACTTATGAGACTATAATGAAATTTCCCACATCCTTGTAAGGCTGGTGTCAGATAAGGCCAAGCAGGGAGTAGAGAATTTCATTCCCTCTGATTGGCAATGAGACTTATGTATATGATATCAATGGAGACCACAAAGGAAGTCTGGACTTCTTCTTTTGGTGATAATGAGATACCTCTTCCCACACACCCCTACTTGGGCTTTGTCAGAGCAAAAACAGTAGAGAGTCAGGACTTGTATCATCATCCAATATTAACAAAGCCACTTCTTCCATAGAGACAATATGGGGACTAAACACCCAACCCCTGCCAGCAGTAAGGAGGATCCCCCTCACATTAAATGACAATGGAGGCCAAGTGGGAACCTGGACTATGATCTCTAACTGGAAGTAATATGATAGTAATGCTTTCCTTTCCTCTGCCAGAGTGGTATCAGGGGAAATCATTAAAATAGAAGTATATATAAAGTCCAGTCTGATAACATAATACCCACAATGCCTAGATCTCAACAGAAAGAACCAGGAAGATTTCAAATTGAATGAAAAAGACAATCAATAGATGCCAACATGGAATGACTGAAATGCTAGATTTATTTGATAAGGATTTTAAAGTAGCCATGATAAATACGCTTCAGTGAGCAATTGAGAACATGCTTGAAACAAATGTAAAAATAGAAAGTCTTGGCAAGGAAACAGAAGATGTAAAGAAGAGCCAAATGAAAATTTGAGAGCTGAAAATATAAAATTCAGCAGATGGGTTCAGTAGCAGAACTGAGGAGACAGAAGAAAGATTCAGTGAGTTGGAAGATGGAACTATAGTTATACAATCTAAATAACAGGGAAAATAAACTGAAAAAGAGTAAATGGATATCCATGGATCTGTGAGGCTATAACAAAATAAGCAACTTTGACATAATTGATATCCTACTAAAGGGAGACAAGGGAAGGGCTAAAATAGTACCTGAGGTTATAATGGCCAAATTCTCCCCCAGATTTGCTAAATGAGTAAACCCACAGTTTCAAGAAGCTGAGCAAACAATGTTGTATGATTCTAAGATGAAGGGATATAATTTGAGCCTGGGTCTGTATGGTCATAAATGCTATACTCTGGCTTCCATGTTGTACTCTCCTCATAGATAATAATTTACCAAAATAACCAAAGGACATTTTACAATCTTTTTTGTTATTTTTGTTTGTTTTGTTTTCTGTTTATTTTTAAAGATTTATTTATTTATTTAACAGACAGAGATCACAAGTAGGCAGAGAGGCAGGAAGAGAGAGAGAGGAGGAAGCAGGCTACCCACCTAGCAGAGGGTCCAATGTGAGGCTTGATCTCAGGACCAGGGACCATGACCTGAGCAGAAGGCAGAGGCTTTAACCCACTGAGCCACCCAGACGCCCCATCTTTTTTGATTAGAAAAAAGTACCCTCAGCTTATGAAGAATGTAATAAAATTTCTCTAAAATGTTTAGAAAAACCTATCATAGATGCAATAAATAAATACGAAGCTGAGCAAAATCCAAATTTTGAAAGAAATCAATGCTAAAACATTTGATATTTAAACTTCTGAAAATGATGGGCACCTGGGTGGCTCAGTGGGTTAAAGCCTCTTCTTTCTACTCAGGTCATGATCCCAGGGTCCTGGGGTCCTGGGATCAAGCCCCACACTGGGCTCTCTGCTCAGCAAGGAGCCTGCTTCCTCCTCTCTCTCTGTCTGCCTCTCTGCCTACTTGTGATCTCTGTCTGTCAAATAAATAAATAAAATCTTAAAAAAAAATTCTGAACCTGCTTTCTCCTTGATTGCTGGGGGGAGGTGGGATTGGGAGAGGGGGAGGGGGCTATGGACATTGGGGAGGGTAAGTGCTATCATGAGTGCTGTGAAGTGTGTAAACCTGGCGATTCACAGACCTGTACCCCTGGGGATAAAAATACATTATATGTTTATTAAAAAAAAAAATTTGGAAGGGGAGGTGAACCATAAGAGACTATGGACTCTGAAAAACAACCTGAGGGTTTTGAAGGGTCAGGGGTGGGAGGTTGGGGGAACAGGTGGTGGGTAATGGGGAGGGCACGTTTTGCATGGAGCACTGGGTGTTGTGCAAAAAGAATGAATACTGTTACGCTGAAAAAATAAATAAAATGGAAAAAAAAATTCTGAAAATGAGAGAAAGAAAAAGCCTTGAAAGCTGCCAGAAAAAAAAAAATCATCATTTTATCTGTAGCAGGAAGTACAATTAGATGGCAAATAATTTTCATTAGAAACTACTGAGATAAGAGGAAATAGCAACAATGTATTTCCAGTTCTTGTTAAAAACAAGCAAATTAACAACAAGCAAACCCATTCCACTCTATAATTCTATACATGGTAAAAATAAAAATATCCCTCAGTAATACAGGGGAAGTTAAGACTTTCTCAAATAAAGTAAAACTAAGAGAATTGTTGAATTGCAGATCTATCCTAAAAATAGCTAAGTTTTCTAATAAGAAAAAGAACAATTAAAAAAAGAAAATTGAAATATTAAGAAGGATAAAAAGCACAGCATAAAAAACATAGGTTTTTGTTGTTCTTTTTTTCTTTTTCTCTTGATTTTTAAAAATCATATGTTAAGAGTGAAGAAAAAATTATAATATTGTCTGGTGTAGTTCTAAATGTATATAAAAATAGTTAAGACAAGTGCATTACAAATGGAAGAGAATAAAATAACATGGGGAGCTAAAGTACTCAAGATGGTGAAATGGCAACAGCAGGAGACTGTAATAAGTAATGTATATACAATCTAATTGGTAGAATAACCATAAGAATGTTAACCCATGAGATACACTCAAAAAGACTTAAAATAAATAAATCAAAACGGAATTCTCAAAAACATTCAAGTAACAGAAAAGACAGAGAAAAGGAAACAGAGACATGACAAAGAGAGAAAACAAAAATAAAATGTCAGACACAGGCCTAGCATACAAATAATTATATTAAATGTGAATGGCTTAAATCTGCAACTCAAAAACCAAAGACTGGCAAAGTAGATTAAAAAACAAAACAAAACACCATGACCTAACTATATTTTGTCTATAAGAAACCGACTTCATAGCCCATCCAAGTACTAACCAGGCCCGACCCTGCTTAGCTTCCGAGATCAGACGGGATCGGGCGCGTTCAGGGTGGTATGGCCGTAGACATTGGGGAGGGGAAGCGAACCATAAGAGACTATGGACTCTGAAAAACAACCTGAGGGTTTTGAAGGGTCAGGGGTGGGAGGTTGGGGCAACCTGAGGGTTTTGAAGGGTCAGGGGTGGGAGGTTGGGGGAACAGGTGGTGGGTAATGGAGAGGGCACGTTTTGCATGGAGCACTGGGTGTTGTGCAAAAAGAATGAATACTGTTACGCTGAAAAAATAAATAAAATGAGAAAAAAAAAAAAAAAAAAAAAAAGAAACCGACTTCAAATATAATTACATTGGTAGTTGGAAAATAAAAGGATGGAAAAAATGCATATTGTGCAAACATTAAAAGAAAGGAGGAATGTCTGTATTAATATCAAATTAAGTAAACTTCAGAACAAAAGAAGTTACCATATACAAAGAGGGCCATTACATAATGACAAAGAATCAATCACAAAGACATCATAGAGATTCTAAATGTTTATCTACAAAAAAAAAAAAAAAGAGAGAGAGAGAGAGAGAGATTAAAAAATATGTGAAGCAGAGTGCCTAGGTGGCATAGATGGTTAAGCATCTGCCTTTGGTCAGGTCATGATCTAAGGGTCCTGGGATCCAGCCCCACATAAGGCTGCCTGCTTAGTGGAGAGTCTGTTTCTACATCCCCCTCTGCTGCTCCCCCTGCTTGTGCTCTCACTCTCTGTCAAATTAAAAAAAAAAAAAAAAAAACAAAACTGTGTGTGTGTGTGTGTGTGTGTGTGTGTAGCTAATAGAATCAAATGGAGAAATAGACAAATCCATAATGATCATCAGATATTTTCATACCTCTCAGCTAATAACTGAAAGGACAGTTACATAAAAAACCATCTAGGATATAAAGAACTCAGTAATATCACTGCCAATAGGATCAAATCAACATTTATAGTCCACTCTACCCCAAAACCAGAGAACACACATTATTTCCAAGTACTCATGGGATTTATAACAGGATGACATAAAATCATAAATTTAAAACAGTTAAAATCATACATGAATATAATGAATATAAATATACAATATTTGAAAACTTTTGGGACAGAGCAAAAGCAGAGCTTAGAGGGAAATTAATAGCACTAAATACATGCATTAGAATATAGGAAATGCTTTAAATCCATAATCTAAGTTTCCCAGCACAGGAAGCTAGGGGAAAAAAATAGGAAAATAACCCAAAGAAAGCAGAAGAAGTAGAGAAAAGATATTAGCAAAAAAATCATTGAAATTTCAGATTGATAATAGGACAAAAATCAGTGAAAGAATTCTTTGAAAAGACCAATCAAACTGACAAATCTCTAGCATGACTGACAAGAAAAAAGGCACAAATGACCAATATCAGAAATGAAGGCGTGGCTATAACAACAAACTTTGCAGATATCAGAAGGACATTAAAGAAGTACTAGAAACAACTCTGTAAACATAAATTTTACAACTTAGACAAAATGGTTCACTTCCATATTCACTTTTTCCTTGAAAAAGACAAATTCTCACAGCTCTCCCAGCATAAAATAGATAACTTGAATTGCCGTCTAACACAATGAAAGGAAACTGAATTAATAATTTAAAAACTCCCACAAACTAAATGTCCAGGCCCAGATGGTTTCATTGGAGAATTCTACCCAAAGTTTAAACATGAATTAACACAAATTCTATAAAATTTCTTCAACAAAACAAAAAAAAAGAGAAAACTTCCCAATTCATTTTTATGAAGCCGGTATTACTTCAATACCAAAACAAGATAAAGCCAGCACACACACATACAAAACCCCTCCCAACCTACAGATAAATAGCCCTCATGAACATAGACAAAAAATCGTTAAGAAACTTGTACATCAATGTTGGGGTTGGTTTAGACTGTTGTTTAAGTTTTCATAACCTTATTCATTTTCAGTCCACTTGTTTTATCAACCATTGAGAAGAGTATCAAAATCTGACTCCAGGTGTGGATTTATGTGTTCCTCCTTCAGCTCTATTCATTTTGGTTCCCATGTGTTTTACAACTCTGTGATAAGTGCATGAATCTTGAGGATCATTATGCTATACTGATGATCCTCCCTGATGCTCCATGAATTCTAAGCCTTTTCACTCTGATGTTGGTGGTAACATAGACTGTTCCAATCTTCCTTGAGCTCAGAGAAATTTTTCATTTTTCCATTGCTCTTTTTTTTTCTTTTTTTAAAAAAGATTTTATTTATTTACTTGAAAGAGAGAGAGAGAGAACACAAGCAAGGGGAGCAGAGAGGCAGAGGGAGAAGGCGGCTCCCTGCTGAGCAAGAGCCCAGTGTGGGAGCCTGATGAGGGAGCCTGATGTGAGACTCAATCCCAGGACCATGGGATCACAACCTGAGCCAAAGACAGACACTTAACCTACTGAGACACCCAGGTGCCCCTTTCAATTGCTCCTTTTGGGCGGTTCTTTTCCCCACATCTGGTTATCGTCCCCATAGGCAGGACCAAATGGATGGATAAATACTAGCTAAACACTCCAGGGGGTCTTTTATAGATACCTGGTACACCCTTTCTTCTCCAGTAATTTGCTTTGCAAATTCTAGCCACTTCAGCTTAATATTCCAGGTACCACCTGTTCCTCTCGAGAGAGTTCACTGGGCTCCACATGCATCTCTCTCAATTTATTTTTTAATTTTTTTATTAACATATAATGTATTATTTGTTTCAGGGGTACCTCTATCTCAATTTAGAAATTAGGTAAAGAAATTAACAATTACTGATAATAGGATAATTATAAAAATATACTGTAATAAAAGTTATGTGAATGTGGTTTCTCTGTCTCTCTCAAAATACCTTATTGTACTGTGCTCACTGTTATTGTGATAATGTGTGATGATAAAACACGTACAAAAGAGGCAGTGAGGGGAATGACATAGACAGTGTGATGGAGCATTAGATGTCTGCCCTTCTGACCAGACATCATGAGAATCATCTGCTTCTGAAGAGTGACTGACCACTATAATGTGTAAGCTGAAAATGTGGAAAGTGAAATCATGGATAAGGGGGGACTACTGTATTTTAAAATACCTGATTACATATGACAGTAAATTTAACCATATTTTACTCTGCCCAGATAATAAATAAATGTAACCCCTGTATATAGCTTTAGAGGAGAAGCAGGTTATATTGCCATAAAAATCCCTGGTATTGACTGAACCATTAAGATAGCAATGATGTACAAATGTGGTTCATTCAGATTTAGTGGGTCACTTATTAGTAGCAAATTGCTCAACTGGTGAGACTTATTAACTGGTCCATTACATGAGGATTCTGACTTTTAATTTATTCTAAGTGGTAAATTTATTAAATTCCATAGTCTCACAATGTATGAAATAGTAGTGTCTAAACAATGTGAAACCTACTACTTTAATTAGGAAAATAAGGACTCGGGAATTTTAGTAAATATTGCCAGAATAAAACTTACTCTAAAAGTTGTTGAAAGTAAAATCATAATCTTTAATTTTAAGTGATTTCGGCTAGAATTCTCTTTCCTGGGCCTTTATATTATTTATTTTCTTTATAATACTTCTGGTACTCACTGAGTTATAACCCCTACAGAATTTAAACATATTTAAATTGATAGTCCTCTTTTAATAGTGAGACCCTACTACTTTGAAGAAGATAATACCAAATTAAAGTTTTGAAATAATTATTCTTTTTCCCCATATATAAACTTCTATTAACCACACTACTGAAAGTGGCTTCCTCATTGGTAGATCAGCCTTAGGTGAAACTGTAATCTAGCAAAAATGTTTTACAGCTTGCACCAGATATTCCACAAAATTCCACATCACAGCCTGGAGAACTCCCAGTTATTTAATGGTGGTAAGTACAACATTCAAGTTTTACCAAGCTCTGACAGTAGCCAATCACCTTGCTGAGGCCTTTACATATAAAAATTTCATCTTCATAGTCCCACGAAGCAAGAACTAGAACAGTCCCCTTTTACACTCAGATTAAATTGTCATCCAAGAGCATCTGCGTAAAAGAGGTAGACTCAGCAATCTAACCAAGACTAGGGAAGTGAAAAGCTTGAGCTCTTTCCCCTGTCTTGTTCAGGGTTTCTTCTATCTTCTTTCTGCAAATCCTTCTGAAATTTCTAACTGATAATGAAAGCACTAGAGGACGGGGTTAAACACGTCGAAGTAAAAAAGCTTTAAGACAAACATTCTGCCAAGATGAGCTACTATGGAATCCCTGATGGCTCATAACTCATGTCCTTTTTTTTTTTCTTTTTGTTAAAATTGGTCTGTTTCATCAGATTACTACTCTATATCTCTTTACTCCTAAGGGTCTACCCCAGTTTGAATTTTTAGAAAAGCCAATTCTGAAATGAAAAAAAAAAAAAAAAAAAAAAAAAGCAATCTTCTGTCACTGGGCGAGTGCTCTGTCCATAACTGATGATAGCATTATCACATTGTGCCAATAATTGTACATTTACAAATGTGTTTTTGTAAGGATCTGAAAGTAGGGATTCTGCCTTGTTTGGCATTGTGTTTTTACATCCAGTAGATACCAAATGGATGGATAAAGGAAAGAACTGAATGAATCACATATCCAGTGAACCACAGGATAAGAGCTATAGGAAATGCAAAGAGGAAATGGAGACTTTATACTTTGATAAAGGGGTCTCTCACAGCATCTATGACTAAGGGGTTTAGGATGCAAAAACTTTATCTCTGAGATAACTCACTAACAATTTCTATGTGGTAAAATAGCTAGAACCAGCAGAATCATCCCAAATATTAGGAACATATGTGCAAAACTAAAATCTGTCAATGGAATATCTTAGCTTCATCCTTAGACACCCCATTCTGCATTACAAAGTGCTCAGTCTTACCTAAACAGTAAGCTTCATTATTTTTGTTTTTTAAAAGATTTTATTTATTTATTTGTTTGACAGAGAGAGAGATCACAAGTAGGCAGAGAAGCAGGCAGAGAGAGGGAAGCAGGCTCCCTGCTGAGCAGAGAGCCAGATGCGGGGCCCAGGACCCTGGGATCATGACCCCAGCTGAAGGCAGTGGCTTAACCCACTGAGCCACCCAGGCACCCCAATAGTAAACTTCATTCTTTTCAAATCATATGCTCTTCTCAAGAAATGGTCTAATCGTTTATTTAATAGAAGAAATAATGACCAATAGGATCTGATATTGCTATTTCCCCGTTACGGAGTATTTGGATTTCCCTAGGGAGGAAAGAAAAACAGAAAGAAAAAAAAAAGGAAAGATACTTTATGGAATTTCAAGTCTCTGAAATTAAATTAGGAGCTATTAGGTGGTGGCAAACTAACGTCAAGAGTTCCTATGAAAAAAAAAAAAAGAGTTCCTATGAAGTCAATTCATCTTTAAGGAAAGATCACTACAGAGAGAGGCAAGCCAAGAAACAGACTCTTCACCATAGAGAACAAACTGATGGTTACCAGAGGGAAGATGGGGTGGGGGGGGTGGGTTAAACAGATGATTAAGGGATTAAGGACTGCCCTTGTGATGAGCACCAGATGCTATATGCAAGTGTTGAATCACTATATTGTATACTTGAAACTAATATTATACTGTATGTTAACTAATCCAAATGAAAACTTTAAGAAAAAAAGAAAAGGCCATATTTACTTTTTGCTTAATTATTCTCCCTTTTTAAATCTATCTATCTATCCACCAAGACAACCTTAACATTTCTCTTAGGTTATTAAATCTTAGACAAGTTTCTTGCTGAACAGAAGTCATGACCTTCCTTTTCTTAGAGCATTAAAAACAACAAAACAAAACAATTTATAAGTTCTTCCTCTGTCTTTTAAGATGCAAATCCTTTTCAAAAACCTCTTGACAGTTTTACAAAACCCAAGAATGTCTTTTTCAACAACCAAAAACCATCTAATTTAGATGCAATAGTCAAGGAAGATGTCCCTACTGGCCAGTCTCAGTGGGAAGGTAGGAGCCTAACTTTGCTCCAAGTTGTAAAACTATCTTCTTTTTGAATATATGAGGAGGTTTACCTTCTCTCTGGCCAATGTATGAGCAAACACAGGTGCTCTATAAATCTCTGTTTCAGCTCTTAAAAAAAATGTCTTGCCTTTCAGTCCAGTGAAGTTGAGTTCAATCTCTTTACCCTCATGCAATACCTTTGAATGAAGTCATCCTTAACTGCTTAACTTTGCTACAATTTTTGCGTTGACGCTATTTTGTCTCTCTCTCTTTCACTACACAATTCCTCCTTAAAGGTTTACAGGTCTGTACCTGATCAATACGTGTTTTACAAAATTCTACAATCAATTCTGATATGTAGCTACATTGGTCAATCACTGATCAATAAATTAGTATGAATTCAAATTTTCTGAGTCAGAATACATTTGCATGTCATGGCTTCTAAATATGGAATGCATCACGTATGCCCTCATATGTATGCAATTCCAGCAGCAACTATTTAGTCAGTAGAGAGCTAAGCTGAGATGGATAGACATAATGGCCTTGCTGTCACATATTATATAAACAAGTACATAAGTCTTTTTCTGACAACTTATTTCAGTTGCCCATGAATCCCTCCAAATATAAACTAGATAGGAGAATGATATATGTCACATATTTCAAAGATTTTATTTTTTTTCTGAAAAGAAGCAACATGGAGTTAAAAAAAAAAAACAAAAAAAACAAAACTGGAATTAAGGCAGCTTGAGCACAGTTACTACTTTGCCACCTGGCTATATATCCTTCGTAAGGACCAAATGATTAAAATGTCATGCAAAACTGTCAGTCCTAAGGCACTATAGAAACTTAAGTGATGCTGGTGATGAATGACAGATAACTAAACAATCTTTTAGGGGAAAAAAGTACCATGTGCTTTAACTATTGCTCACATATAAAAATAAATTTTGAAAAGTACAAGTGTCTCACCTCTTTCATTATGACCATTCAACTATTTAATAGAGTTTCTAGTAATACATGTAAAGTCATCAAATGGCATTTAATCTATGGAGAATTCTTTAGGACATGAAGGTCTTTGAACTTCTTCCTTTTTTTTTTTTTAAGATTTTATTTATTTATTTGACAGAGAGATCACAAGTAGACAGAGAGGCAGGCAGAGAGAGAGGAGGAAGCACGCTCCCTGCTGAGCAGAGAGCCCAGTATGGGACTTGATCCCAGGACCCTGAGATCATGACCTGAGCTGAAGGCAGAGACTTTAACCCACTGAGCCACCCAGGTGCCCAGTCTTTGAACTTCTATGTAAGTCATTCATAATCTAGGGGACTAGCCACTGACAACTATAATGAAATGAATACTGAAAATTTTAGTTACATTAAAAGTGATCCTATGATGCATCCTCTGATGTACAGAAAAACACCATAATGTAACATTGCAAAAACAATGGAACTGGTCAGGATGAATGAGTCCTTATCAGTGGGTTAGGAGACAGATGGAACAGAGTTGGAACATTACTGTTTGCTACATAGTGAAGAACCACTACAGGCTAACAGATTTATTTCTGCCACTATGACAAATTAAAAGAGATCACTACAAGCACAAAGGCATTAACATGCTGGCACAGAGGTTTAGATGTAATTTGGTACATTGCCAAACAGATTAATATATTGTTTGCCAAGTTTTGTACATTATTATGCCAATTGTCAGTCTTTTTGTATTAAGAAGTTCTTGACATAGGAAAGAAAAATAAACTTCTCAATCTTAAAAATTAATGGACTTGCATTTTCACGTAGGTCTGTCTACTGATGAAAACAAATGCATAAATCTATGTAGGAAATTCTTTCAGAAAATACAAATGCTCATGTGAGTCTTGTGAATATTATTTAAAAATGTGTTTCTTGTTGTCTTCAGTAATTATATAAACATATATTAAATAATAGAAAGCCTGCACTGCAAATAAATTCTAGGCTCTAGATGATGTAAACATTAACTGGAGTTAACTGAAAAACCCTTAAAGATAATACCCCTTGAATTATATTTAACTTATATTTATTATAAGTCAATAAATAAGTCAATAAAATAAGTCAATAAAAATAAAAAGTTATATTCATATTAAACTTGTATTTATTATGACTAATCAGAGCCAAACTCTTTGAAGTATAACATGAAACTGAAGGCTTATCAAAGTGGCATACCTGAAGTGACAAAGCAGTATGATGAGGAAGAGGATAGTTTATTAAAGACATTTGGCACGAGGAATTTTTAAAAATGTCTTTGGTTTTAGGCCAAATGTGAAGCTGTTACTTGGCACATAAGCTAATGATCCAAACGCACTGGCTTTGAGTCTGATTCATATCATCTTGTAGGCCCTCTCCTCTCATGCCAATACAAGAAGCAAAGCAATTTTCTAAAGCAGGAATAAAAAGGAATAAGTTATTTCCTTGGTCAAATGCTATGATGTAGTTAGGTCTCCACGGTCAAAGTAAAACAGAGGACACAAAGCTGTGAAGGACAAAAACGAATTTCGGAGAGCTCATGCCTGTGACACAAATCACAGAGTTCAGCAGTAGAAGATACTGGACTTCACAAAGTAAGTTTTAACTACATGCATAGCTTGAATAATAAGCAAACTCCCCCAAACTAAGTAGGATATTAAATCTTTCTACTTGGAAATGTCCCTGGAGAAAAGAGGCAGAACTGAAATAAAAGCATTTATTTGGGGTGTCAGGAGTGCAATTTGAGAAGCACAAATTTTGGTAATAACACAAATTGTGTTCTGCTAGGGGACCAAAAGTTTAAGACAAAAGGGAACGCTTGTGCACACTGTTTATCAGGAATTTTGGTTTGTGTTGGTGGCAGAAAACTAATTTTGGCTGAACATAATTGGTCACCAAGCAAAAATCCGTTACTGTAGCAAACTGCAGTTGTTTGTGTAGACTTGTTGGAGTATTTGCAGTTCAGTCCAGTTCATAAGTTTATGGTTGCACAAGGTGAGACAAGGCCCGCCTCCTTAATGGCCTCCCAGCTCCTTTTTAAAACTGCTTGACATAAGTGACGCCATTTTATTTCACCTCTCACAAAAGTGGTAAGAAACACTAATAGATTTTTCAAAAATTACTGAGTAAAAATATGGCAGGAAAAGAAATATGTGATTAGAAATATTCAAAACATGAATAGCACCAAGATAATATAACTTAGGTGTATTCCCTCAAGTATGAGTTATTCAGATTAAATTTCTAAGCTTTCAAGATGTAACTAAGATATAACTTTTAGAAGGCTGTTACCTAGTATTCTTTCATTAGAGAACACCCTTGGGATTGACATGGGCAAATACAAATCAAAGTAAATGTCTACATTACATAGAAATGTTTATAAATGATTTATTAAAAATTTCCAGGTAGCTGGGGAAATTTATGGATAAAATGATGGACTCTGGGTCCATGTTTAGTCCCAGGTTTCTTCTAACATTTTATCAGGTATCAGCTATAGGCTCAGAATAAGTTTTTTAATGATTTTATTTATTTATTTATTTATTTATTTATTTATTTGACAGAGAGAGAGAGAGAGAGATCACAAGTAGGCAGAGGCAGGCAGAGAGAGGGGGAAGCAGGCTCCCTGCTGAGCAGAGAGCCCAATGCAGGCCTGGATCCCAAGACCCTGAGACCATGACCAGAGCCGAAGACAGAGGTTTAACCCACTGAGCCACCCAGCCACCCTCAGAATAATTTTTTTCAATAATTATTCTTCTTCTTGATTTATAGAAAGTCACAAATATAGTATATATCCATTATACTCACACCTGTTTTCTCCTTTTATTAATATATTACATTATTAGCAAGTTACGTTTGTCACAACGATGGAACAAATGTCGATATGTTGTTATAAACCAAAGTTCATATTTTATTTATATTTCTTTAGATTTACCTAATGTATTTTCTGTTCCAGAGTCTCATCTAGGACACTACATTACAATTAGTCATTATGACTCTTTGGCCTACTTTGGACCATGGCCATTTCTCAGACATTCCTTGTTTTTGATGACCTTGACAGTTTCTGAGGACTACTGGTCAGATATTTTGTAGACAGTTCCTCTCTGTCTTATGTTTCTCCCATGATTAGACTAGGGTGTGGGCTGGGGGAAACAAGACCACAGAAGTAAAGTGTCATTGTCATTACATCATATCAAGGTACATGCTTATAACATGGCTTATCTCTGTTGCTTTTGACCTTGATCACCTGGTTGATGTAGTGTTTGTCATTTCCCTCCACGGTAAAGGAATTCTTTTCTCCTCTTTTGATTCCCCCTTCAGAGTTATGTTCTACCACCTTGAAGGCAGAGGAAATATACAAATATTTTAGAATTCTGTACAGGAGATTTGTCTCCCCCACTGCCCATTGATTTACTTATTCAACTATTTGTTTCTGTCAGTATGGACTCAAGGATATTTATTTTATACTCTGGGTTATAATCTAATTCTACTTAATTTGTTTTGTTGTAAAAATTGTTAAAGTTTTGGTTTTTTAGAAGTCTTTTAGTTGGTTTCTGTGCCCCCTTTGACAAATTCTTTTATTATGGTGACTTTTTATCAAACATGTTCTTCCTTTCTAATCTGGCAGGACACTCTAGGATCATCTTACATAGTCCCTGCCCATGTCCTATCAGTCATTTCAAAAAGAGCTCCAGTTTTCTTTTACTGGAGAATGATATTAGAAACTAAGATGTATACTTGGTGTCAGCATGATTTTTAACATTTTGGATGATTCAAAAGAGATATGAAAGATTACAGTTAGATTGTGGAAAATTTTAAATGCTTGGCAAAAAATATTAGTCAGGATATTATAGCCTATAAAAATTTAGGTCTTCTTTAATCAAGCAAATAAATGATATCATTAAAGACCATATGAGCTAATATAACAAATACATATGAACAAAACTTGATGTGCAGATGCATATTAAATACACTGCAACATTCAACCTGAAAGTTTGCTCTTCCCTGGGTAGAGCTTATTACCTGCCAAAGAGAAAGTCTCCTTGTACAACCTCAATTTGTCACTTTTAATTTAATCATCCATGCATTATTTCACTCATTTATTTATTTATTTATTTATTTATTTATTTATATTTAAAGGAGTACTTGTTGAATATTTATTTATTCATTCAGCAGGATTTACTAAGAACCTAATGGTTGCTTGGAAACTATACAAATTCAAACAAAATGAAACAACAAAATCTATACTCTTTAAAGTTTATATTCTAGTGAAAAAAGGCACAAACAAAACAACAAATACTTAAATGACAGAGAGGATGAAGTTACATAAAATACAAAGAAAAAGCAGTCTGCAGGTAGAAAATGATTATGAAAAATCAAATCATCCTATTGTACACCTTACAGTTACATATTTTATATGTCAATAATACCTCAATAAGCTGGAAAAAAGTATTATGGAATGCCTTAGAAAGGATGGACAAGCAAGTCTTGTCTGATGATGTAACAATGAAGTAAAGACTTGATGACCACATGAGTCATGGTGCCTAGCACAGCATGCTGGAGTGGGAGTGCAAAACCAAGAATTGTAAGGGATGAACAAGATTAGAAAGCAGATCACTAAAAGCTTTATTAACCTTTGGGTAGGCATTGGGTTTGTTCTCAGCGTGATGGGAGAATACTGGAGAGATTTGAGGAAAGGGGTAACATGATCATATTTATATATTTAGAGATTCATTCTTATTCCTGGAAAAAGTTTCTAGAGACGAGGAGACAGCAGGGAGCAGATAGTCTATTCAGAGGGTTATTGCAGTAACCCAGGCAATGATGATGAAGGGTTGGATTAGCATGCTGGTGGAAAAGGAAGTGAAAAGTACTCAGATGAATAATTTATAGTGCATATTTTAAGGTAGTGCATATTTGAAGGTAGAGCTTTCAGGAATTGCCAATAGTTTGGCAAAGAGGCGAGAAAGAAAGGGAGGAGGCACATCTTTTGGCCTGATTCTTTTTCCTAAAATAAGGAAGATTAGGCAAGAAGCAGGTGTTGAGGTTGGCATCTTACATGCACCAACAATTCTGCCAGACCATACATAAGAAATGATTAACCACACACACAATTATTTTATCAGAGTGGAATTCTCAATCTAGAGAGGGATACTGTTGCTTAGTAAGAGATTGATGAATATTTAATGGCCAATTATGATAAGAAGGAATAACTGGAAGAGGGAGTTACATAATTTTTTTTTTAAGATTTTATTTATTTATCTGACAGATAGAGGTCACAAGCAGGGAAAGAGGCAGGCAGAGAGAGAGAGAGGAGGAAGCAGGCTCCCTGCCAAGCAGAGAGCCCGATGCGGGGCTCGATCCCAGGACCCTGGGATCATGACCTGAGCGAAAGGCAGAGGCTTTAACCCACTGAGCCACCCAGGCGCCCCGGGAGTTACATAATTTAAATCAGAATGTCAGAAGGTGTCTCTTTGAGGAAATGCTAGTTGAGCCCCAGCAAAGTAAAGATGGGAGAAAGGTTATGAATGAAGGCTGTGAGGCAGCCAGCATGACTAGAGGATGACAAGCAGGGAAGATGAGGTTGAAGGGCACCTTCAGTGGAATAAGTCAGAAACACTCAGTACTTGTGCTTTATCTTGGGTACATTTAAGATAGAATGAAACATATGAGCATGTTTTGAGTTATAGATGTAAACAAAAGTAGGCTAACCAAAAGACGATAACTAAATGAAAATTAATAGATTCTTAGTTCCGCGTCTGTGCTTCTGAATTAGGTCTACCACAAATAAAAATGAATCCATTAAACTGCCTTAGGTATTGACTATTATTTCTTGTAATATCTCACATCTAAAGATTAAGTACTATTTTGCCATAAAGGATATATACGCTTCTCCCGGATGTAATAGTATAAAATCTGAACAGACAAGTGACATGAATCTATTTTTAAAGTCCTTTAGTAAATATGCCTTTTAAATGGATGTGTAAGGAAAGTCACCCTTATATAGAACAGCTTTCAACTGCTGATAATTTACAGCCATTTTGCTCATTATATCTTAGATCAAACCATTGCAAGACCAATCAAACCACAGAAGTGTCAGGCAAGTTCCTAATAACTGAAAATATTCAGTTTGTGAGAGCCTGACCTGGACTTGAGGACACAGTCTTAAATGTTCCTAATTTTGTGGTTGGGATTGCTAAGGGATAAATTAAAGCTTCTGAGAAGCTTTCATTTCATTTCATTTCATTTCATTTCAAAACCTATCATTAGGTTTTACAAGGATCTCCTTGTTTTACTCCATTCCTCACCTCAAATTCTGAAGATTGTGCCCTTCATAGTTCATATATAACACTTGTTTTTCAGAAGCATAAAGGTTCTTGTTGTTATCCAAGTTTCCAATAAAGATGAGATATCACTATTGTGACAATTCTTGAAAGCAGTGATAATTCAAATCTCCATGTTCACTAGGGTCATGATTAGGTTATATTAACCTAAATACTGGGCTTTTCTGATAGTCATGCTTTCTGTTAATAGAAACAGATTTATGTTTTCCATTCCAATCTGTATTCATTTTATCTTGCCTTATTGCATTGACTAGGATTTCCAGTGTGATGATATATCTATGCAATGAGGGAGGGCATTATTATCTTGTTTACTGCTGAAAAATAATTCCATCTCTTTGCCATTATTATATTAAATGCAGACTCCCCTCTATTCTAAATTTGCAGTTTTTATCATAATGCATATTGTTTTGTCAAATTATTTTTATATTTTTGAGTTGATAGTTTTTTCTTTAGTCTGCTAAAATGATTATAAAAATTGGTTTTTTTTTTTGTTTTTTTGTTTTTTTTTTTTATTTATTTAGTTGACAGAGAGAGAGGTCACAAGTAGGCAGAGAGGCAGGCAGAGAGAGAGGGAGAAACAGGCCTCTCACTGAGCAGAGAGCCCGATGCGGGGCTCGATCCCAGGACCCTGAGATCATGACCTGAGCCGAAGGCAGAGGCTTAAACCACTGAGCCACCCAGGCGCCCCATAAAAATTGGTTTTAAATATTGAACCGCGTTTACTTTCTGCTAAATTTGTTCTTTTTCCCAGTTTCTTACAAGTTCAGATCACGAATTTGAGATCATTATCTTTTTGATCTTAGCACTTGTGCTATAAATTTACACATAAGCACTGATAAAGCTGCATCCTACCAATGTCAATACTGTGTGTTTTTATTTTCGTTTAACTCAAAAATGTTGCTGCTGCTGATTTCTTTTTATTTTTTTAAAATTCCCTTGACACTTGCATTTTGTACCAAAGGTTATTTGGAAGTGTTGTTAAATTCACAAATGTTTTAAGATTTTTCAGATATTTGTTATAGATTTATAGTCTAACTTTAGTATTTTCAAAATATATCCTATTATTTTTTATTTTTTAACTTTTTTTAGAACAGTGTTGAAGGCTCTAGCTAACACTATGGGTTTGGGAATTTCACCTTCCAGTTTTTTTTGTTTTTTTTTTTTAAAGATTTTATTTATTTATTTGACAGAGAGAGAGATCACAAGTAGGCAGAGAGGCAGGCAGAGAGAGAGGAGGAAGCAGTCTCCCTGCAGAGCAGAGAGCCCGATGCGGGGCTCGATCCCAGGACCCTGAGATCATGACCTGAGCCGAAGGCAGCGGCTTAATCCACTGAGCCACCCAGGCACCCCTCACCTTCCAGTTCTAACAGTTTTGCTTCATATATTTTTAAAGTTCTTTTGTTAGGTACATGGCTATTTAGAATTGCTATGTCTTCCTAGAGACTTGACCCTTATGTTGTTATTTAGTGCTTGTTTTCATCCTTGATAATCCTCATTGTTCGGAAGTCTACCTTTTTTCTGATATCAGTGTAGGTACCTCAGCTTTCTTTTGGTTAATGTTGGTAAGGTATGCTTTGATTTTTTATTGTGGTAGACATATATATAGTATAGTATATATACTATATATGTATATACATATGTATATAGTATATGTATATACATATATACACTATGTGTATATGTATGTATATGTATGTGTATATATGTATGTATATGTATAATATATACATATATATAGATATAGAGATGGACAGGGATGAAGGTTGTGGCATGTTATGAACGTGCTTAATATCACTGAATTGTTCCCTTAAAAATATACCATCTTCCTATTTTTAAGGGAACAGTTCAGTGATATTAAGCATGTTCATAACATGGCACAACTATTATTCCCAACCATCTCCAATTCTTTTCATCTTGTAAAACTGAAACTCTATACCCATTAAACAATGACTTCCTCTCCATCCTTTCCCAGGCCCTGGCAAACCACCATTTTACTTTCTGTATTTATGATTTTTACTACTCTGAGTATCTCCCTCCATCCTTTTATTTTGACCTATCTTTACCTTTAAGTCAGATTTCTTTTAGATAGTATAATTGGGTATTGCTCCCCCCCCCCCACACTTTAATAAAATCTGTCAATCCCTGTTTAATTGGTATGTTTATACTACTGTAATGTGATGTGCATGTTGATATGATTGTACAGAAATCAACACATCTTGGTAATTGTTTTTACTTGTTCCATCTGTTCTTACATTTTATTTTCTTCTTATGCCTTTTCATAGCTTGAGCATTTTTATGACTCAAATTTATATCTACTACAGACTTACTATGTACACTTATTTAAAAAATGTTTTTAATGATTGCCCTAGGGTTCAGAACATATTTAATTTCATTTAATCAGTGTCTGTCTTAAAATAATATTATATCCTTTGATATAAAGACATTACACTACTATATCCCTATGTATTATGCCAGTTTTGTCATGAATTTTTACTTTTTTATCCCTGCAGACTTGCAAAAAATTGGTCATGATTCTGCCTTAAATCCTCACTTAAGAGTGATCACAATTAATAAAATAAGTTTTTATCTTTATTTCTAGTGCCCTCCACTTTTTCAAGTTGATCCAAGATTCTGTCTCAGTTTCATACTGCCTTTTCATGGAAAACTTTCTGTAAACATCCTTGTAGTGGAACTTGTTACCAGTGAGTTTTCTCAGATTTTGTTGGTTCAGGACCATTTTGATTTCTCCTTCATTTTTGAGAGTTATTTTTGCTGGATATTCTGGGTTGATCAGTTGTTGTTTTTTTTTTCCTCCTTTTAGTATTTTGAAGACATCATGCCATGGTTTTATGGTTTACGTGCTTTTTTTATGAGATGCCTACGTCTTATTGTTTTTGTTTGCCTATTTGCAATATACTTTTCCCTCTGTGTCTGTAAGATTTTGTCAGTCTTTTTTTAAAGCAAATAGAATATGATAAAATTAGGTATATTTTGTTGTTGTTGATCTCTCTAGATGTTCTTAAGCTTATTTTATTTGTGACAATTCTCTGTCACTAATTTTGGCAAATTCTTATCTTTTATAACAAATATTTCTGCCTCATTCTGTCTTTCGTCCTTTTTTTTTTTTTTTTTTTTTTTAAGATATCTGACAGACGGATATCACAAGTAGGCAGAGAGGCAGGCAGAGGGAGGTGGGGGGGAAGCAAGCTCCCTGCTGAGCAGAGAGCCTGATGCAGGGCTCAATCCCAGGACCCTGAGATCATGACCTGAGCTGAAGGCAGAGGCTTAACCCACTGAGCCACTCAGGTGCCCCTGTCTTTTGTCCTTCTGGGATCTCAACTACACAGATGTTTGATATTGTTTCACACCTGTTAGTTTGTTTGTTGTTTTACCTTTCTTCTTGATTCTATTTCTTTCTTTCTTCTTCTTCTTCTTCTTCTTTTTTTTAATTCTATTTCAATCTGGTAAGTATCTACTGACCTTTCTTAGGTTTGACAGACTTTGTCATTGGCCAGGTCAAGCCAACTGAAAGCCTTTTTTTCTTTTTTTAACTTCTGTTACTGTGCTTATTGTTTTTTAGCATTTCTGTTAGGTTCATTCTTACAGTTTTCATCTCTGTGCCCAAACTAGGCATCTGATATTTCATGCTGCCCTTCTTTTCCATTTGAGCCTTTAACACATTAATCATAGTTACTTAAAATTCCCTGTTTAGTTCCAAAATCTTTTCACATATGAGTCATTGTGCTGATTCATTGTCTTTTGGAAGTGGGCTTTCTAGCCTAACATGTTTTGCTTTTTTGTTTTGTTTTGTTTTTCCTTTAAAGATGGACATCTTATGTAGGAAAGAAGAGACTAAGGTAAAAAGGTTTTATTCTTAAATGAGGGCACATCATTCCTCCATCAGTGGTTTTAGTGTGAGGGCCTATAGTTGATGTAGTAAGAAATGTGGCTAGGTTTTGGGTGTATTGCTACAATGGTTACCCTCAGTGCAACACAGATTTTAAATTCCTCTGTTTACTATGAATTTAGGGTATGGGTACATTTGCCAGAGAATTTTTTCAATCATCTCCATCTTTGGCTTTAAGTCCTTGCTTTATTCTATGCATCAAGGAGCATTGTCCCTAGTCTTGCAATTCTCACAGCAATATTGAGCTCTTACCTGTAATTTGCTGCTTGTTAGTTTGGAGGTGGTAGTGATTCTCTGTTGTTAGGATTAAGCCTCAGACTTAGGCAGGCCCTACGATCCCAGGTATTAAGGTGGTGACCTTCTCAGCAGTTCTGAACCTTCCTGAGCTAAAGTTCTGGGCCCACCATTTCTCCCTGATCCCCTTCAGGGCTAAAAGAGCCTCATTTGTTTTAATTGGAGTGTGTTTTTACCAGACTCCTAAGGGGAACAAAGTATGTTTCTTTTACTCCAGAGCTTAAGGATTTTGTTCCCTAAGGATGTGTCAAAAACTAAAAAAGCTAAAATTGTACCCTACATAAAGCTAAGAAGTTATATTTCCTCACTTCCATGTATGCTGGCAGAAAATGCAGGATTCCTGGGTCAAAGACAAAGACTTCTGCTCATAACAAAGCAAACAGCAAGAACTTTATGTTCTCAGTAATTTCCTTTGCGCCCCTCCTCCCGAATCCCATAAGGTAATACTTTTGGGGGAGGTGTCACAGGTAAGGAATTTAAAACCTGGAAAGCTGTCATCATTTATAAGGAACTGCAAACAAACCTTCCTAACCTTTGCCCCATTAGAAACTATATCTTTGTTACATTGACAGCAAACATACCTTTCTGTTCCTGAAGGAGACAGTATCTCTATCTTCCAAGGCTATTCCTTATACAGATATTATTGTACAAATAATCTAGGACAAAAAGCTATTTGTACCAGGGAAACAGAGAGACATGTAGAAAAAAGTTTCTCAGCAAGAGGGAGATGAAGAAGGATTTGGATAGAATTTAGCTTCCCTTCCATAGTAGTTGTGGCTCCCTTTCTTCAGTCACCATCAAGGTAGCTTTCCCAGGAATCTTGCCAGGGGTGATTTAGGAAAAAACCTGCAAAATGATACAAACATCTTTTATATTTGCTGCCCCTAAGATTAACCACACTCTTTCCCTAGTCTGGCAGTTTCCAACAAGTTGTTAGCCATTCTTGCTGAATTTTCCTTATTGGTCTGGATCTGTTTCTGCCCCAAGGAAGCAAAGGTTCACATCCCATATCTCCCTTCAGGTCATCAGCTGTCATTTAGATTACAAGCTAGTCAGTTGTCCTGCAACCTTCGCTCCCTGATGAGCTCAAAAATATTCATGAACTCCCAGATTCTATAGCTGCTTTGTTGTTATTGTAAGGGTGGACACACATTATTTCCACCTCTCATCACTGAGCAGAAACTTCAAGTGCACATGGTACATACTGTTTTAATAGCAATCAGTTGATTTAAATCTACATATACTCCCTCCCACTGAATGTGAAGATACATTGGAAAAGTGTCTTCAGAGAACATTAAAAATGGAAAAAAATAAGGGCGGGGCACCTGGGTGGCGCAGTGGGTTGAAGCCTCTGCCTTTGGCTCAGGTCATGATCCCAGGGTCCTGGGATCGAGCCCCGCATCCGGCTCTCTACTCAGTAGGGAGCTTGCTTCCCCCTCTCTCTCTATCTGCCTCTCTGTCTTCTTGTGATCTCTCTCTGTCAAATAAATAAATAAAATCTTTTAAAAAATGGGAAAAAAAACTACTTTTAAGTCTTAACTTTTTAAAAAGCTCTATATATTGCTAATATCCAATTACTATTAGTTTTCAGGAGCTTTACAAATCCATCATGATGACTAGACACTATCCAACATACAACACTTCACACTTCTTTATTATTTAGTAGTGAGTAGTAGTCAGTTGCTTGGATCCCAGACTATAATTTCTCATATGAACAATGCTGTATTATGGAATTAGTTGAAAAGTCAATTTAAATAGTTATCTCCATATCTACTTGGGGAACTAACATTCAGCCTCTTTAGTTGGATACCTAACATGTTGAATATTTATACAGTCTTTTGTTTTCTCCCCCATTCAGCATCACTTCAGAGTTTTTTCAAACCCCTACTGATTTCACCATAAAGGAAAGCAGTATCTGGAATTCCAGCCAAAGGAATGAGACAGAGGACAGAGCACAGTCTTGATCCTGTGCCCACTGGGGACTACTTGAGGAGGCTAGCTTAATTTTGCTTGTGATAGTCTATGCTCAAAGTAAAGCAGAAACTGGGAGAAGCCTGGATGTAGGTGCTTTCAAATATGTCAGATATAGAATCTTTCTTTTGCATGGCCAGGTACAAATACTTTAATGATTAACTGTATAATAAAATGAAATATAAATGTAGAAAGCAGAAAATGAGCCCACATTAATTTGTAACATGTGATCTGTAATCATTTTAAAGATGGAAAAATAAAGCTTGCATATATTTTTTAAATCCATAGAAAAAGACCTAGAATCAGGCCTATTGTTTTCTTTAACCTTTTTTTTAAGCCTTAGAAATATATACACACACACACACACACACACACACACACACACACACACACACACACACATATTTATATGTATATTATATACATAGTTTCTGTTTTTCTCTTTTGCAGGAACTTATTTCCTATGACTTTTACAAGGGAAGTACATTACAATTCTTTGGATTGGTTGTCAGATATTTAAGAATTTGTGTCTGGTTGAAGTGCAATATAATGGTATTTATTTTCCATTTCCTGAACTTTGGTGGTAGCTATTTCCTTCCTTAGAAATAAACTTTTTAAATGTTTTATTTATTTTCTTTGTGAATAGTTTATTATATCTATTTTAAAGAACAAAGGAAAGGAGGCTTGTTATTTTCAGGGATGATAAGATAGAGTCACCACCACAGCGGGCTTTAAGAAGAGAGGACCAGATTAAAAATCTGCTAGAATTCTGTCAGACTTATAAGTTCTACAGACTCATGTGAGGGACAAAGGTTATTCAGGGTCTCAGCACTCTGTCACAGCAAATATTCATTGATCTGGAACACCTGACAGCAGAGATTTAAAAGTCAAATATTCTTCTTCCCAACATTATCATGCTGCCTCTCTTGGTAATTGTAAATAACTATGATAGATATGTTATATTAAATTTCATATCCATTTCATTATATAAGTTTGAGATACATATGACAAAGATAACATTGATTTTTTTCCCCCCATGGGACTTTATTTTGCTGATGCAAGTGACAAAATCTTGTTTTAGGATAATTTGGACCATTCTAGGCATATTAACAAACTTAATGGGTGATACTGAAGTGGGGGAACCAGGTTCTTATCTCACAGAGTCGAAGAATGAATCTTGTGGACAAAGGAGAGTGAGTAAAGTGTTAGGAGTTATATTAAGCAAGGATACAGAAAAAAAAAAAGCTCTCCGGTGTAAGTTCTCAGGGTTGCCACTGAGGGCTTTTAGGGTTGATCTTTCATAGAGAGTTAACTGAGAACTTCAATCTTTTTGACTTCTCTACTGGTGGCACCACTGATTAAAGACTAGTGATAACATCTTTAATGGCTTACTTCTTTTTAGGGTCTGCTTATTTTCTGTTGACCACAGGAGATTGCCATACAGAAAATCTCCCCCTCAGTTACCTAGGGTAGGGTGAGCTGATGTGTTTCCTTATCCCCTGGTTTCCTGACACCCTCACATTTTTGGGATTTCTGTGAGTCTGATCCCAGAGACCCCTATCTATTCCTCCCTACCTAGCCCCACCTGTCCCTTAATCAATACTATCAATAACACCATTACCATTGTTTTAAACAAGATAGATTTATTTTAAGAAATAACTGAATAGCTAACAAGATGCTCTGTTAAGCAGAACTCCAGATCCAAAGGTTATTTAGATGAATCTACATATGAGAAGTTCATGGTGAGCATAATCCAACAATGAAAGTAAACTTTTCCTGGTACAAAGTAGACATTTAATGGTAAGTTATTTAATACGTATAGGTATGTATGTTCTGATAAAATAGAAAATACTATAGGGTTTAAGAACTGAAATTCAATAACTTATGGAAAAGGAGTAGCTAAGATGAACATTGAAGAAAGAATTAAGCAAAAAATGAGCTTCTAAACCATGATGTGGATCATAGGGGAAAAAACAAGAAGTGACGTGACAAGTGATTAGATGTGAAGTAATCAAAGGAGCTGGAAACAAGGATTAGAGAAATCCATTTTTTTAAAGAATTTATTTATATGAGATAGAGCGAGAGAGCACACATGAGCAGCGAGAGGGGCAGAGACAGAGGGAGAAGGAGGAGCAGACTCTACTGAGTGTGGACCCAGATGACTTGGGGCTGGATCCCAGGACCCTGAGATCATGACCCCAGCAGAAGTCAGATGCTTAACTGACTGAGCCACCCAGGCACACTGAGAAAATTAATTTAATGTGAATAAGAATCTTCCCAAAAATGATGGCAAGGAACAGGGTGAATATAATATTGAAAACAGAAATCACCGTCCAGCCCCCATCCATCTGCTTTCACTGCAATCATTTCAAATTTGTCTGCTGGATTTAGTTGTGGCATTTAACTTTTGTTTCCAGGTATAATGGGCTTATGCTTATAGCATTAAATTAAATAACTTCATTTGAAAAAAGAAAGAAAGAAAAGGAAAAGAAAACAAACTGTATCTCATTCAAAATTTTATTATTAGTATCTGGCACTGTGCCTAACAGTGATAATTCAAAAAATCTGGAAGGACAAACAGAAGGGATGAAGGAAAAGAGGGAGGACTGAAGAAAGACTATGAAGTTCTATGTGATGTTAAGGGTTGGTATGCTAGGAAAGATCCTCAAAGGAGAGATTGCTAGGTTGGGAATAGTAGAACAACTTTTGAAATTGAGGAGAGAATGGCACGGAAAACACCAATGCTTCCTTTTGGCGGGAATATTTGAGAAGAATGACAGAAATGGCCAACACTGGAGAATGTACAGAGACATACACTAGAGTAATCAAGTTTCAGTTCTTGAAATAATGTGAAATAATGTACAATGATGAAGTTTTAAACATAGAGCGGTTAGGTTTTTTTTCCAACCAATCACTCATTCAACAAAACTACTAGCTACAACCATCATAGCCTAGTAGTTTGATTTGAATCCATGCTCAGCAAATTGTTTGGTCAGCCTTATATTTGACTGGCAAAATAGGTAAACATTTTAATACTTTACATGACCCTAAATTGATATTACTAGCTCAACTAAAAAATCAACTGTCTGAAACATAGTATTTGGGGAGCTCCCATGTAAGTTGGGGTGATGATTTAACTTCTTTATCATGTGCTTATGAACTCTTTCTCAGATCCCAGGATGACTTTATCATGAATTCACAGGTGCTACACCATTTGTTATAAGAAGAGTATTTGTAAGGTAAAGAAAATGCTTTGACATTTGGGTACTTTGACATTTACTATTGATATTAATGATGCTATAAAATTGTCATGCAGAATGCCATTTATCCATGTAGTGATGCTTATTAATTACAAATATTATATAATCTGTTTTAGATGTAAAAGGTTATGTGTTCTTTTTATTTCATGTTCTGATTAAATCTAAATCAGCACAGAAGCAGAACCATTATAAACTCAAATGTGAACTTTAAATAGGATTTTAACCTCAGGGTTTTCATGTCAGAAAGAATTTACAGCCACTGAGAGAATCAGTAATGAGATATTATTTTCTGTAAGCAATAGCTTTGCTTTTACAAATCTCCTATCTCCCCATATACACTAAAGAAAAAAATATATATAAGTAAAACTGTTCAGATTACTGGCATAGGGAGTTTTACTTAAGTATGTGATTTAATTACATGCAGATTAAAAAAAAACTCTCCATTGGTGCAAGAATATGAATATTTAAAGAGTCCTTTTAAAAGTGAATTATTTGACGTGATGTATTTCAATAGAGACTGACAAAAGGACTTGAGTTGCAAAAATGATTTTAGCTAGAAGTTGACAAGAGAGCAGCAATACTTGGAAAATACTGTCCTATAGCACTTTGCATATATGCAAATTAGAAAATATTTTCTTATGTGCATATTTTCTTTAATGTTCTGTTTTTCTGCTCTGCATGAGCATCTCAGGTGTATTTATATTCAATGATTTCTTCACATCTAATAATATCAGCATTTATTTTGGATTGGTAGACCTCACTATGCTGAAATGATAAGAGTTTCATCCATACTGTTGAAAAACGCAGCAGCTTCACACATAAACTCCAAACTTAGAGCTTGGTTTTTAGAAGCACATGGTGATTATATTTAAAATCTATGTTTATTTTCATACTTGAGGGTCAATTTTTTTGGTCTCCCTCCTATGGTTTTGTAAAATGGAGAGTGAAAATGGAATGTGAGAATTTTGTTATTCAATTCTTCTGCTCTGGTACCACTAAAAACATAAAATTGTGGTATTTTTATTTCTAATAAATATTGAGTCTTAACCTGAAATATTCCACATAGAGAGTTATAGAACAGTGGCCTACAAAGGAAATTTAAAAATCAGCCAGAATTTACAATACCTTAAAAAAAAGAAAAGTAAGCCCAGAAGTATTAGTTGTAATTTAAAAGATATGACTTTTTTTTAATTTTCAAAAAAATTAGCAGTTTGAAGAATGACATGATGTGACTTATATTTGGCATTATTGTTTTATACTGATGTATTGAATATATGCTTTAGAATTAACTATTAATTTTATTTGTTTTGTTACCTCTCATTAATATCATTGGATTGTCTTTATGGTTTTGTTAAAAGCAAAACTGCATAAATTGTCTCATTTCATCAAAGGGAACATTAGAACCAAAAGAATTTGTCCAAAAGTTGGGCCCATTTACTTCAGCAACGGGTAAAGAGTTTGACTTTAATTCAGGGAAAAAAGAGAGAGAGAGAGAGAGAGAAGCCATTGAAATAGTTTATGTAGAGAAGTGGCATAGTGTGTTACATTTTTATAAGGATGGCTTGGGCCATTGTGCAGAGGACAGACCTTAGAAGTGCAAGGAACTTGTAGCAAGGAATGTGACTAGGAGGCTATTGTAAGACAGAGCTGATGATGATTTGAACAGAAGTGTTAACTAGGGAGGAGGGGTGAAAGTGAAGACTGTATATTTCAAAGGTACAATATAGGGTTTACTGATGAGTTTGGAGTTGACAAAAAAGAGAGGAGGTAAATAAAGTCAGCATAGATTAATGTGATAAAGGGATTCACTGTCAACAGAATTATGTGTGATGTGTCCAGTTAACAAGAAGTGGACTTCATTTAATAATATGGGCGAAAAAAGGACATTTTCTATAAATAAAGACAAAGTTCAAAGGAATATGTGGTAAGCAAAATTATGTTAAAATATTTGCACAGGAGAAACTGGTAACACAGAAATTCAACCTGTAGTTTGTATATATCAAAGACCACCAGCTTTCTAATATATATACACAAATATATGTGTGTATGTGTATATATATATATATATCAATCAGCTGGTTAAGTGTATGTGTGAAAGCTACGAAGGGAATACTAGGACAGGAGCTATTCATGTGCAGATAACACGTGTATGAATGATGTCCAAATAAGAACTATCACTGGGGTTTTTCTTTTTATTGTTGTTTGTTTCTTTTGTTTTGTTTGATTTTATCAGAGACCTAGTAATATACACAAAAACTAGCTCACAGTAGACAGAATAAACAAAAATGAGTCTTATTTTTATAACAAATCTTTTTGCATAATTCTGTCACTGGAATATTTGTGTATATAGAAATGGAAGAAGATTAATTTAACAATGAGTAACTAGTATGCAATAAAGTTTTTTATACGTGATATCTTATTCTCAGAATAATCCTGATATCTTCACATTATGATAAGAAAACTATAGATGGAGCTCAGGAGAGAGTTAAGTAACTTGCTTTAATTTTCTCTGATAATAAATGGTAGACTCAATAGTCAAAACAAGTTTAAGTCCACTGTGAAGCCTCTTTCAAGTCATCTTGGCTAATGAAATAAATTAATATTCCAGCCATGGAAGTGTTCTGCCAATATAGATAACCAGAAAAAAAAAAACTGATATCCTGTTTTAATTTATTTATTATTCTTAGAAAGAAGAACAGGTAAGTAAATTGTTTAATTAAAAATGAAAAATACCAGTAATTATTAAATAATAAAATTCCCTTATTTTGCTCCTTATCCTCTGTGTGTGTAGCTGGAAAAATTAATTTATCCTTCCCACTTTTATCATCTTCTGGATGATGTGTCAAGCTGGATGATTTCACCAAGCTGTTGATAACATGCGTTACCTTACACTTGGGAATGTGCTATTGTCTACAATTTAATTACTGAGTTATCACACATTTTCCATGCATATGTTCATAAATTGAATCTATTGTCAATCATTTATTTTTTCTTCTGTGACAGAAAAACATCTATTTCTACCCACATGTGGCTGAAAATAGTTTTGTTCTGTTTTTTTCCTTCTTCTTCGTTGGTTTTAGGATTACAGGAAGTTGTCTTTGTTGTTTGCAGTTGTCTGCAAACACATTTGGAAACATTGCTATTTGTCATTTGCACAAAACATTGCAAACGCCTTTCTGGTTTGATAGCTCTCACTCTAGGAAACAATAATTTAAAATGATGGAGGAAAGCTAAAATTAACTTTAGCTTAGTTTCCTTGTTCCTAAATGATTTGCATTCACATCTTTATTAAAGGCTTACATAACATTCAATTTAAAATACATTCAATCCACCATGACAAGTTCTAGCCAAATGTTCTAAAAAATATAACTTTTACCAGAAATAGCTTTCACTCTGTATTATGATAGTTATAGGGATGTTTTGATATAATTCAAACTAAACACCTCAAGTTTCAGCAATCTGACTTGAGGAAGTAATTCATAAAACCAGACCTTTTATCAATCTGACTTTGAGACAATGTACATAAATTAGACTAGAGTTTTTAACATTTCTCATCAATAAATAACTACTTAATGAATATATAACACTGCTTCTGGGTGACAACATTGTAAAGAACTGTTCTTTCTTTCCCTGCCTGTTTCCTTCTAGATACATGAGATCATTAGCCTCTGAGCCTTTGATACAAAGAATAATGAAGCTGCTGAGTCATTTAATTTATAGCTTTTTCAGTTAACACATGATATCATCTAATCTTAACTATTAAATTCTCTACTCTAGTCAGGTTTTCTCAAGTTAGTCATTTAATAAAACTGTATCTGACTTTAAATTGAGCCTATGAATTTAGCTGCTATATATTGTGGAGCTCTCCTAACAAATTTTGCAAATTCAGAAAAAAGGTAAGACTACATCACTTTAAGTTAAATACTGTACTTTTGACCTTGCAGTATAATAAAACTTTCTTATCTAAAAACTACAGGGTCATCTCTACATAAGGATAATGTTAGATGAAAGTAATAGTGTATCAAATATTCTTTTAGAATTGTAGCTTTGGAAGTAAGTTAAACATGTCAGGCTATATCCAGTGGTGAAAACCACAACTGAGGAGTCCTTTGAACATTTTAAAACTGAGAAAGGAGCTGTGTGTTGAATGAGTCCGAAGTAATCTTGTATTTGTCATATGGACCACCTCAGGGCAATTCTGATCTATTTATTGCTAGCTGTTCATGCACTTGTTATAGTATATAAAGGAAACAAAATCATTAAGTTGAAATCAAAGGTAACTTTTTTTCAGAATTTTAATATTTTTTTAAATTTTATTTTATTTTTTCAGTGTTCCAAGACTAAAGGTAACTATTTAAATCTGATACGTGAGACTTTTTTCTCTCAGGAAAAAAAGAGACTAGTTGCTTGGGATAAGATAGCTAGAAGGATCACTGTAAAGTTGTATGCATTTAACTTGCCATTTTGTGTCTGTTCAGATAAGATAATTGAACTAAAATACCAATGATGGCTCTGTACAGAGGGTTATTGAGGCTGTATCATTTTGTTCCACAGAAACTTAATTTTTACTCTTATCCATCAGCCTATATTGAGGGATGATGAGTATTTATCACCATGAAACTCATTATTATTTTCACTGTAGAACTGTTATCGAAGATGTTACCCATTAATTGGTATATTGTCTTCCTTGTGGTGACCCATGAGAGCCATTTCTCTCATAGACCAGTTTTGTATTTCTTGTGAATTCTGTTTTAATCTTCAGATTACTTCGAGTATGCATTTTGTGTATAACTTGATATTTATCTTATAAATATCCTATTATTATCCTTTTTTCCAAAGTTTTACTTTCTTTGCCCAGCTATCTACACTTAAATATTTTATATACTTTCAAAAATTTGTATCAATATAGTTATGAAATAGCTAACAGTATAAGAAATACATAGCAATTAAAACTGAGAAGTTTTCAAGTTAGTATTTTTGCCACTTATGACAAAAATTAGGATTTGTTCCTAAAATATATATTTTTTAAATTAAAATACAGTTGACTCACAATGTGATATTAGTTTCAGGTGTACAACATAGGGATCTGACAACTGTATATTATGCTGTGCTCACAACTGTAGCTACCACTTGTCTCTATATAATCACTCACTATAATTCTAATGCTGTAATACATTTTATCCCCATGACTTATTCATTCCATAAGTAGAGGCTTGTACCCCTCACTCCCCTTCATCCATTTTACCCATCCTCTCACCCCCCTTCCCCTCCGGCAACCACTTTTGTTCTCTGCTTGTTATGGGTGTTTTTTATTGGTTCACTTGTTTTGTTTTTTAGATTCCACATACAAATGAAATCATACCATATTTGTATTTTCCTGTCTGTTATACTTCACTTAACATCATACTATCCAGGTCCATCCATATTGTCACAAATGGCAAGATCTTATTCTTTTTTTTTTAATTTAATTTATTTTTTTTTTTTTTGGTGTTCCAAGATTCATTTTTTATGCACCACATTCAGTGCTCTATGCAATATGTGCCCTCCTTAAAACCTACCACCAAGCTCACCCAACCCCTCACCCTCCTCCCCTCCCAAACCCTCAGTTTGTTTCTCAGAGTCCACAGTCTCTCATTCTTTTCTAGGGTTGAGTAATATTTCATTGTGTATACATACTACGTTTTTTTTGGTTCATTCTTCTGTCAGTGCACACTTAAGTGGCTTCCATAGCTCAGCTAGTATAAATAATACTGCCATAGACACAGGAGTCCGTTTATTTTTTTTCAAATTAGTGTTCTTGTTTCTTTGGGTAAATACCCAGTAATGGAATTACTGAATAGTATGATATTTCAATTTTTTAACGTTTTGAGGAATCTTCATACTGCTTAACATAATCATTTTTGGATAACTCAACCACTGAACACCATGGATTTCTTGATTTGCCCAATTTAATACATCTTCAGAAGAATAAAAATAAACAAATATTAAGTAAATGGGAATGGGAATGGGAATTTGAACATGTTTTACTTTCTGGATTTATATTACTTTAGAATTAGAATGCTTTTTAATATTCTTTTTTTTTTGCTTTTTAATATTCTGCTTTCTTATCTGCAACATATGAATAATAACCTGTCACCTATGATTACTATAAGGACAAGATAATATAATGATGCAAAAGAAATTTACTTAACAGTAAAATCAGTCAGTCAAAACTAACATTTCTGAGTGACTATGGGCTACTCATTATGCTAAGTATGCTAGTTATGCATTGGTGGACAGACACAGTTCTTGACAACTGGGACTAATACTACAGTGAAGACATAAATATATCACAAAATATGTAATTACAATTCATAGTAAATCATATGAAAGAAGAGATTCAACTACAGATTCAATGTTTATAATGTACCTCTCTGAGAAAAATTACACAAAGACTGATATCTAGTAAAGGGGAAAGAGATAAAGATAGGACTATTCTAGGCAAAATGAACCAAATGCACACAATTTTCAAATGGAAAAAGAGTTTGGCATATGTGAAACTTGATAAAATGACCAAAGCAAGAGAGATCAAAGGTGGAATAAGGTGAAATTAGATATACAGGTGGAATTCTGTTCATCACGAGGCCTTGCATTCCACGATGATTATTTCAGATTTGTATCTAAGAGAATGTAAAGCCACTGAGATTCTTTATTGTTTACCAGTTTTGAAGAGCAGCTTTAGATTTATAGCAAGATTGGGAGGAAGGTACAGAGATTTCCCATAATAACCTTTCCTCACACATGCAGCTTCCCCAATAATTAACATCCCTCATCACAGTGGTGTATTTGTTATAACTGATGAACGTACACTGACCCATCATAATTATCCAGATCTACAGTTTACATTACTGTTCACTACTGGTATTGTACATGGGTTTGGACAAATATATAATAATATGTATTGATTATTATGGAAATCACACAGGGTGTTTTCACTGCCTTAAAAATCCTGTGCTCTATTTCGCTCCCCAACCCCATCCCCAACCATCAGCAATCACTGACCTTTTGTGATCTTCACAGTTTTACCTTTTTCAGAATGTATGTAACTGAAAACATAAAGAACCGTTACTTGCATCTGCAAGGACAGACTTTGACCTACTTTCAAATCACGTTGTTTGTTTTCTTATTGTGGAATTTTAAGAATTCTTTGTATATTTTGAGTGACAGGTCTTTACTGGACATATAGTTTACTAATATATTTTTTTTCCTAGTCTGTGGCTTTTCCTCTCATTCTCTTGACATTGTCTCTTATAGAAGTTTTAAATTAAAGAAGCCCAGCTTGTTAGTTATGTCTGTCATAAATCATGACTTTTGTGTTGTGTAAAATGTCAGTCTCATCCAACGACTTCTAGGTTTTCTCCTATGTGATCTACTATGAGTTTTACCACGGAAATATTTTTATTTGGAGTGATATTATCAGACTTGTATTTATAAAGATTATACTGGCTATTGTCCAAGAATGTTTTGAGAAGTACAAATGTGAATTCGGGAATAAAAACTAAGAGTCTACTGCAACTATTCAGGCCAGAAATTATGGTGACTTATACCAAGGAAGTGACATTGGAGGAAAGGCATGTGTATTTACTTCAAATTTAATGAGAGGAGAAAAGTGGAAGTTTGTAATCATAGAATGAGTATTGATGACTAAGAAGAATGGATCATCAAAATTGACTTCCATTTTACTATACTGGTTAATTTCATGTATTATGAAAGACTGTGGAGGAATAAGCATGACTAAATTTTAAATAGAAAATCATGATACAGTGGATCGCATTTCACCATATCTTTTAGGCTTAAATGTGACTTAGCATTTCCAAAGCAAGTTTTACTTTTAGTGTCTGGTTTGGAAATACTATTTCCCATATATTGAGCACTGCTGCTAAATTACATTATGGATTTTCTTGGTACTTAAATTTATCAAAGTGAAGTCTTGTTACATTTTCAATGTCACCTGGAAAAGCGAACTTCTAAAGAGTGAAGTAAGCAGTTGTTGCTTTGTAGAGGGGAAGTCAATGACTTGATTCATGACACCTTCAAATTTCTACATATTTAAAAGTTAACAATCAGGTTACACAGTGGTGTTTGGAAAAAAATCCCCACATAATATAGAAAAATATAACATATATCATAAGTATAAAATATATATTTTGTGAATAGAAAACAAAGCACTCAGAAAAAATAATAAACCATATGCAAAGCACCAGCTAGCCTAATTTAAACAAAAACAGAAAAACACAAAATTTTTCCAAAATTTTCATGAAGTGGAAGAATAAAATAACCATCATAAAAAAAATTTTTTTAAACTCTTAGGACATTAGTTTTATACCTTTACTTAAATATTTTTGAAAATCTGAATGCAATTAATAACTCTCAAGGAAACTATAATTTACCAACTATTAACCCAGCAAGGAAACTCTAAGAGGTATTTCCATAGAAAACAAAGAGGTAATGTTATTGAAGAGCATCCCCCAAATAATTTTATAGATAAATATTGTCAAGTTTAAAATCCAAAGAATCAGAAAGATATGAAAAGGCATAGAGAAAGCAAGTCCAACAATGCTGATACCTTATAAAAACTACACACACACACACACACACACACACACACACACACACACACAATAATTCCTGGCAATCATACCACTTATGCAAAAATTAAAAAAAAATACTAGCGAACAGAAGATAATGCTGTATCAACAAAAATATATCATGATTAAGACTCATCCCACTAGTAAAAGGATGTTTCAACATTAATTACCGTGACTATTATACATCTTCCTTCAAACCAAGACATTTTTAAAATGAAAGGAATTACTCTTTCATAAACACACACACACACATACACACACACAAGAGAACACAAGAGAAATAAACCAGGTCTATCTTGAGCAAACTATTAGTCACCTTTTCTTTATGGTATTTACAATACATCAAATTTGTGATTTTATTTGTATTGGTGCAGCTTTTCTTTCACAACCACCTTCCAGGCTAGATTTTAAGCTTCATATAGCAAGGACTCCAATATCTAATTCACCATTCTGACCTCTAGTATGAATGAATTAATGAATCTAGTAAATGGCATATTATAGAGCTAAATTAAAATTTGTTAGATGAATGGAGTAATTCAATATTAATTTATTGTTGTCTCCTATCATCAGTCTGATCATGCATTAATGCATACACATAGACTGAAAACACACACAAACATACTGTTTTATCCTTAAATATCTGAATTTTTTTTTCAAAGATTTCATTTATTTAATTGTCAGAGAGAGAGAGAGAGAGAGAGAGAGAACACAGTCAGGGAGACTGGTAGGCAGAGGCAGAAGCAAGCTCCCTGCTGAGCAGGGAGCCTCATGCAGGACACCATCCCAAGACTCTTGGATCATGACCAGAGCTGAAGGCAGGTGCTTAACTGACTGAGCCACCAGGTGTCCCTTAAATATCTTAAATTTAATAACATAGTTCATGGTGGACCAAAAAATACTGTATATGAGAATACAGAAAAATGGCATTCAGGAATATATTACTAATGATTAATATGGAATTTGAAAGTAATAGAGTTAGAACAAAGCAAGGCCCACCTCACGCAATTCTCCCTTGCAGAAAAGAATAGTTTTTTTTTATGATTTTTCAAAATAAAGGAAAAAAATAATTCACATTTTCCAGGATTTTTAAACGCCTGAAAAATAGTATAACATGGTGACTACTTACATAGTATGTATTTTACCACCTTCATCTAGTGTTCTTTCTTACAAACTATCAAAAATTCCTCAGTCTTTCAAGAAATCTACTATTTAAATAATTTCTAAATGATACTGTCCATGTGAAGTATCGTAAAACATGAGTGAAGCATGTTACTATAATTTGAAAATCATATATTTGGGTCTTCTATGAGTTTTAAAAATTATTTACTAAATCATTTAAAAACGGTGTGAGGAAATACTATCCACACAGAGATAAACATATTACATTAAGATAATTTCATCCACAGTATTTTCACTGAAAGAGTTACTCCTATAATAACTGATTATTTACTTTAGACTTATTTCCAGAAATAAGACTGATAGGACAAGGTCTCCCTATCAACATGATGTGGGGAAATGGCATTGCCTTTACAGGCAGGGGAACTTGGCTCTATCAGAAACCAGTTTTATGAGGCAAGACACCCTTGTGATTTCACTATCTGGAATGCTATTCTGAAGCTTCACGGGTTTATTATTATATTATATTATAGTATATATTATTACCATGGGAAATAGGGTTACTGAGAGGATGATGTAATATAAGTGGAAGTGCCTAGCAAAACAGATAAAATATTCACCACATGTTAGTTTCCCATTCTCATCCTTCTTCCTTCCTTCCTGTCCTTCTTTTGAGTGACAAAATCATATTTACTGCTTATTAATAAGAAAGTATCCCTTTTGGCACTTTAGTAAGGATGTATCTTCAAACTGATGTGGCTCTTGACCAGTTGAACATGATAGTGGTATTGTTATTTGGAAGAGGATGAAATTAATAGGAATATCACAGAAATATAATGTTTAGGTTTACCAGCAAAACCATAAAAACACATATTTATTCTGTAAGATTAAAGACATCTGTCTCCTTTCAGAGTATCCAGTTTTGTCTGAGTTTTCCATGGTTGGATTCATTAACCACCCATGTGAAATTTTCAGTTTTCTGCTCCCAAGTACATTCTAAAACTACAATGTTACAGACTTTTAAGGTTTTTTTGTTGTTGTTGTTATTAATCCTAGTAATATAACTTGTTAATTGAGAAATAATTCTAATGATAACATCATTGGATAAGAGTATGACAAATAATAATAGCTACCTACATTTTTTAGCAGAGTTCTATTACACCTTATGCTGTGATTATTTCATTTGTTAATGCTTTTATAAGGAAAGGTTTTGTGAAATTCTCAAAACCTTAATTCCTTGACTTTGTAAAATGGTAAGTGACAGGGCCAAAATTAAAAGGGATTTTTTTTTTCCTGATTTGACTTGGTTAAATCAACAAACAAAAAGCCAAAAGCAAAATAAAAACAAAACAATATGACAACCACAACTTCAGGATAATATTGGAGTATAGGAAAGTCTGTTCTATATTCCGTGGTTTGGAGCATTAACACATTGTTTTCTGTATGCTCCAGACAGAAAAGCATCCTCAAAGAATCACTAACAATTTATACTAGAAGGGAAAAAGAAGTTACAAAGTCAGTTATAGAAAAAGACATAAATACCTTCTGATGGAGAGGTTGGTAACTAATTTGAATGGCCAGTAAATATGTGGACTGAAGATAAGAGAAAATGAACTTAAATGGCAAGATGTGGGAATAAATGCATGAGGCAAACTCAAAAAGGTCAAAATCTGTGAAATATGAAGATCTTTTACATATTTCATGCATATTTATGCTAACCTTGAAAAAATAAGAAGTCTTTGGATTAGAAATAGGTTTGGACTGAAAATGGGTCAAAATAACTTTGTTTATCATATTTTTCTTGGTTTAGATATATTCTTACATTTTAAATTTAAAAGAAAACTTTTTATTTTCAAATTCCTCTAGCAGTGTTTTATTTTTGAGTAAGGGATTTTCAGAAAACAATTAGAAAATGCCTTACTAATATTTCTCCCACTTTTGTTGACTTTGGCAAGATAAAATTATAAGTATCCAGAATTATATTTATCCCAGAATTTATTATCAGGAGCCATCATTGCACATTGAAGTCTTTTAGCACAAAAGATGTGCTAAAATAATGCTCAGATTTCATACATAGTCATACACAATAAGAATCTTAAGTGCTTATCTTTAAAAGCCTGCATCTAGTTTCTTTTTAAATGATTTCTTAAAATTTCAGCTTCATTGTGTAATCTATCATTTTTACAATTCTCATTTAATATTATTCTTCATTTCACCATTCTTAGGATATTAAAGAGAGAAAGAGCTGAAAGTGAACCTTAGAAAAACAGTAAAACTTTTCTACATTTATTCATTTATTTCTGTTAATAAAGATTATCTGAGGGATCACAGAACTTTAGAATTGGAAGAGGTTCTCTACAAAGAAAAGGAACACAGGAACTGAAAGTACAATTTGTAAGACATAGAGGAAGTTTTTGGCAAGTCAAACACAAGCTCTTTAGACATTTTGTGCCAGTTCAAACCTCACCACTACATTCTTCTCCCTTTATTTGAACTTTTTTCAAATTCCCTTTTTAAAAAAATGAGGTTCTATTACAATTAGTGATATGAGAATAAGCAAGTAAGTATTCAGTATCAAGTCTTTACGATTTGTTCTCTCTCATTTCAGGAAATAACCCCAAAGTCATGTAACAGGAAACAAACATTAGAAAGTCATCAGGATAGATCTTTAAACAGAAAACAAAGCAAAACAAAATTCTGTTAAAGTATACTTTCACGCATTATTAATTTAATTACCTTGGTTGTTTGCATTTAAGCAAGATACAGTAAAACAGATTATTCTCTCCTGGTTACTATTTTTCCTATTGTTACTCTTCCTATTCTTACTATCATTCTTCCTGTTATGTGCATGTGCTCTGATAAAGAATACTTTTGTTTAATCTATTAAACATTTATAGAAAAATAATTAATCCCAAAGGAACAGATGGTCATTAATGTTTGCTTCTTGAAAGATCTCAATCTCCTTGTCAGTTGTCACTCTTTCTGTACTTTTCCATCAATACAATGGCTGGGGGGGTTGGAAATCATCATGACTATAATTTGTGATGGCATGCTTAGGACACTTGGTATTCTCAATATAGGTTTAAATACTCAAAGTCAATTAATGTATCTGTCTAATTATTTTAAAGATTTAAATAATTCAAGTAAAAATAAATTTGACTATAATCCATAAATAATTTTGTGCTAAAAACATCCTTTCAAATAGTTAAAATAGCTTAACCTGATTTGATATTTCTTACTTGCAAGTCTTTTCTTGAGTTGGGGACCTTGGGCTCTGTCGTTAATGTTGGAAAGTTCCCAGTAAAATGTAGATGTAAAATAACTGTCTTAGATAAATTATGATAATTCATATCACTACATAGAATAAACAGTATAGAGATTTTCTTTGAGTTAAGGCAGGATTACATCATAAGTAGAAAATATAAGTCAAAAATGCATTTAATATTCCTAACTTACCATATACCATAACTTACCTTAGCCTACCTTAAACATGCTCACATTAGCCTACAGTTGAGCAAATCATCTAACAGAAAGCCTATTTTATAATAAAGTGTTAGATATCTCATGTAATTTATTGAATACTGTACTGAAACACAGAATGATTGTAACCATATCAGTTCTTCACCCTGGTGATCACATGACCAACCTCGAGCAGTGGCTGCTGCCCCCACCCAGCATCAGGAGAGAGGAAGTTACCACCTATCAGTAGCCTAGGAAAAGACCAATATTCAAAATTTGAAGTATGGTTTCTACTGATAAGTATCAGATTTGCCACATCATAAAGTCAAAAACATCATAAGTTGAATGATCATCAGCTGGGGACAGTCTGTACTATTTAACATAACACTAGCTTTTGTAATAAATAAACTCCAAACTCTTAGAGGCTTACATTGATAGAGTCCAAGGATTGGTGGCAGAGGCAGGAAGTGGACTGTGCTCAATACCATATTTTAGAGAACCAGGTTTACAGAAGCTCTGTTATCAACACATCTGCACACCTGTGCTATGAGCATCCAGCCAGTAAACATGGGAAGAGTGCTCCACAGACAGAGCTTCCAAGAATGGGCTCGATTTGGATGTGTAATGTATCAGTTTGCCTCATACCCCACTGGCTACTACTCTGTCATATGAAAGCAGGATCCAGAGGTAAAGGAAACAACTACCCCTTTTGTGTTGTAAGTGTTGCTGGAGGAATGGGGTGACCTCTGGCCCTGAGGCCTCACCCAGCCATCCTTGGGTCAGCGCCAAAGGCTCTTAATCTCATCACAAGACAAAAATTCAAGGAAAGACTAGACAGTGGTTGAGCCGTGCATGGGAAGGGTTTATTACAGAGAAAGTACACTCTGGAGCTGTGAGAGCGGGAGAGTTCAAAGGAGAGTTGCACCTGGCGTTTCTCTATCTTTTATTGATGGTTGTTAACTAAGGGGTGGGATATTTATTACTTGAGGTGGGTATTTCTTTCTGTGCTGGGTTTCACACCTTTTCTTCCTTACTTGGTCAGGGCCTCTAACCTTCTTTGTCTCCGACCTGGGTGGTTTGAGCTGGCTTCCTGTGGCCTGTTTGTTGCACACTGCCAGGACAGTTGCTGACTTTCCTGATAACAGGCCTTGACTCCCTCTTTGCTGGTTTCCAGGCATCCTGTGAAAGCCTAACTGCCTCGTCTAACACCAGCAACTGTTTGATCAGTTCACCTAGAGGCAGAAATGACTGCTCAGACAGGAATGTACTTGGATGCTGCGACAGATGTCACAACACAAAGCCCAATGACTATGAATAAAATACATTTATCTAGTACTCACAACCAGCAAGAAGTCCCAGCTAGGAAAGAACTCAAGCAGGGATGTGGAAGAAGGGAGCAAAGGTTGGAGTAGTTTGGTGCTACTGTGATGAGGGATGAAGCCAGAGTGGGTTTTTTATACCTCAGGTTACAGATTATTTTTGATATTCCCACCCTTTTGCAGGAGCTAGAGATGTGAGGGCCTTTTTGGTTGCTGAGATGTGGGGCAGTCTGGGAAGAGGGAAGGATGGGAATTGAAAAGCTGTCAACATTTAAACATCAAAAATGGAATCAGCCTAATTATTACAGCAATCTAGGATTACATGAGCAATCCGATCATTCTGATGGGCAATTAGAAACAAAAACAAAACAAAAACAAAAACAAAAAACCCCTAAAGTTCCCGATTTGGGTTCTGTATCCAGTTCTAATGTGTATATGTGTGTGTGCATGTGGGTATATGTGGGTGTGTGGTGTTCCTTCATACCACCAAACAATTCTCCAGACACCAGCTGAATGCCCTGAAGTTCAAATTAGTTCTGTCATTATCTACCCTAGTGATAATGTCAGATATCACAGATTAAGGGCTCAATCCTACAAGACTGGCCCCACTCTACTTCAGCTGCCAGTTCCAAGTCCAGATCATTACCTATACTTCTCACTGACTAGCTATTTTCCAACAACTTCCACCTCAGGTTTGATTAATTTGCTAGAATGGGTCACAGAACTCAGAGAAACATTTACTTATTAAATATCATCAGTTTATAATAAAAAGGCATAAATCAGAAATAGCCACGTAAAAGAGAGGGATGATAGAGCAAGTATAGGAAAATGGCCTGGAGCTATGGTGACCTCTCCAAGCATGCAATTCTCTTGCCACTCCCACAAGTATTCACTAAGCATGAACTTCTCAAAACCCCATTCCTTTGGGGTTTTATGGAGGCTATATTATATGGCACAATTGATTAAATCACGGGCCACTGGTGATTGAGTCAAGCTGTAGCACCCCCACCCTTCCTAGAGAGGCAGGAAGGTGGTACTAGTGAAAATTCCAAGCTTCCATTCACATGGTTGGTCCCCTGGCCACCAACCCCCATATTCAGGTGTGTTCCCAATGTTACCTCATTCACATAATTAAAAAGACACTTTTAAGCTCTCTCACTTAGGAAATTATAAGGGTTTTAGGAGGGTTTTTTGCCAGAAGAGGGACAGAGGCCAAATATTATCTATTATAAATCATAGTATCACATCCCTATAAAGGAAAAAATAAATGTCCCCTTCAACTGGCCAGTCTAGCAACCATGGTAATCAATTTAAAGGTCCTAGATCATAACATAATGTTTTTCTTTCTATGAACTTGCACATGGTTCTGTTTGTTTTTTTAGTTTAGAATATTCTATTTCCAAATCTACCATCCATCCTGGCATGATGTAAAGATACCCAGTAATAAAACTTGTAAGTAAGGTCTTCTTCTAAAAAAGATGTTATTATAAGATTTCTATTTCAGAAAGACAAAACTCTGTTGAATGATACTAAAGAAATTATGGATAAATTATGGATAAAAATACAACAAATACATTTGAGAAGATTCAATATTTTAAACCTTAAAAGAAACCTTTAAACCTTTAAAGAAAATGTTTTTGTGTGTGGTTATATACATATATATACATATAAAACGTGAGTTTTTTATGTATATGTGTGTATATATACACATGTGTGTATAGCATCTAAAAGATACAATAACAGCATCAATTTTAAAACATGGCACTGCAGCAAAGATTAGACATGAAAGCAAGCACTTAATTTACCCTCAATCAATATTAGCTCTTACTATTATTATTACTTTATATGAACACTTGACTCTTTTACTATTATTATTACTTTGTATGAATATTTGACTTTTTACACTGGGCAAATATCATTTTCTAATAACCAAAAAGCTATTTTATAAATATAAAATTCAGTTTATTTAAAAAATATTTTAAAAAAAGAGATTCAGCTGTTTATTTTATGGAGCCATTTCTGATCTCTCTGGTCATTCATATATCCCCAATGAATGAATGAGTGTCTTTCATCTGTCATGATATGACAGATGGAACTTAATTATTGCAAGGCATCTCTTATAAACCAGGCACTCTGCTAAGCATTAAGTGTATTATTTTAATCTTCAAAGTAACTCTAAGGTGGGAGATTTCATTGTCATAGGTGAGGAGTCACTTACATGCATTTACATAGCTTCTAATATTTTGACCCAGATTATTCTGACTTCCAGGATCAAGTTTCCAAGTTTTAGCACCTGAAAACATATTAAGCACATGGTTATAATATATATTTAATGAATTACTAAACTGACTAAATATATATATTCCACCATAATTTTGAAGGCAGAGTACTCATGTAGCTATCTCCATTTTATTCCCCTAAATTCCACAATGCCTGTCTTTTGGCTTCTGTCTTCTAGATGAACTTGAGTTACCATTATTTGTTTTTAAAATGTCTGGAATGACATTTACATGGCATTGTCTCAATGGATTCAAAGGAAGAAGAGTCCACATAGAACAATCAGAATGAAAAAGGTGAACTTTTCAAATTCTACTCTCCACATGGCAAAACACACTGAATAATACATTTACTGGTTAGAGTTCAGGCCACCTGGAGAATATACTTGAGGAGTTAAAGACAAGGATTTATGGCTTAGATTCACAGTTGGTCTGGGGCTTAGAAGAAAGTATGGCTGAAGTTCTGCAGATATAACAAATTCCTCAGCCACATAATGTCCATATTCTATTTAATACTCTTTCAACTCTTCTCCTCAATTTTCTAACCTGTCCACTTATTTATATTTTTTCCTCCCTTTGTTTTTCACATCTTCTATTCCCAAACACAACTTTCTTAGGTCCATGGACATAAGTCTTTCCCTAAGATTAAAGAACAAAAGTGAAATTCTTAGCTTTGTCCATTTAAATAAATTTCATTATTTTATGAATCATCCCCAAATCTTCTCACTCAGACTCTAATTCTGGGTTATGTAATACCCCCGGCAGATATGGTAGGCTAATAATTGGATGAAACCAACCAGGGCTCATTTTTCTCAAAGTTTCCTATTCTTCTCACCCCCCTCATTCCATTTGCTCATAGGCTGTATATTATTTTTCTTAGGAAGAAGTATGTCCATCAAAAAATTAAAAGAGAAGAAGGGAGGGAGCAAGGGAGAGAGGAAGATGAAGAGCAGGGAAGAAAGGAGATGGGGGCAGAAATAAAGGGAAGGCAGAAATGAGAAATGAGCCTGGAAGATCTTTAAGGAGATAATGATAGATAATTAGTTTCGGGAGAGATGAAAGGGGATGAGAACAGCAAGATCATAGGATCCATTAGATGTTCTCATTCTGGTTTGGGGGGGCAAAACGATATAAAAGCAGCATGCCAACCTCTACTTCCTACCTCCCCCCAAAAAAAGAAATTTAGATTTTTTATCCAGGCATAGGATACAATAGATTTCAACACCTCAGGATGACATTAAAGCAGCAGAGAGGTCACTATATCCCAAAGATATGTTAGAGAAGCAGCAAGGAGAGGCATGGACTACAAAAAGCCAGGAGATGTAAATGAGGCTCTGGAGTTTACTTCTATGAGCTAAGGGCTTGGACTAGATGTAAGATCCCCACTCCTCACTCCTCTAGCCACTACCTCAACAAAAAGGAGCTCAAAGAAGATACAGATTTGACTTTTCCAAAAATTAAAGGATATTATACATGTAACATAGTTGAGAATCATGCCCACTTAAGGTGGAAAAATAAAAAGATGTAGTAAGCTTACTGGACCTGGAAACAAAGGCTTTGCTATGCAGAGAAGTACAAGCTAGTGACACGGTCTACAGGGCTCTAGGTTTTAGCTGCCTCGGCTGCCTTATAATGAACTACTCTTTGATTTACAGGTTTATCACATCTGGACACTGAATTGTTTTAATAATGAAAGAGTTGCAAAATGTCCTAAGAAAACATATCATATTTTTATCATGAAAATTATAGTGGCATTTTAGGACTATATATCTGTTTTTATTGTGAATGCACCGACCTCTGAAGTCCTGGACGCCATCTACAGATACCTTCAAATAACTAACACATGGCTTACTTTAGGGATTTCATTGTACTTCGAGGGCTCTGATTTTGACTAATTCTTAGAAATGTCCTTCCGGTGAAGTTACTTAAATGTACATCTTAGGTTTCAACAATTCCATTTACAGGGAAGTAGATCCTAAGAACTTATTTTTTTGAATAAGGGGATAGCTTATCTTTGTGAAATGAAATCTGCATTTCCTTTTAAAGAAATGATTCTCAACTTTCAAACTTTCAACTTTCAGTGGCAATAACTGAACTAAAAAACAATTTAGAGGGGCGCCTGGGTGGCTCAGTGGGTTAAAGCCCCTGCCTTCAGCTCAGGTCGTGGTCTCAGGGTCCTGGGATAGAGCCCCGCATCGAGCTCTCTGCTCAGCAGGGAGCATGCTTCCTTCCCTCTCTCTGCCTGCCTCTCTGCCTACTTGTTACCTCTGTCTGTCAAATAAATAAAATCTTAAAAAAAAATTTACAAAAAAATAAAATAAAAAAATAAACAATTTAGAACAAGAATATAGTTATAGTTAATTCGTGTAAGAAAAAATAAAGCTTTGTTGTAAAAGTAAGATTTGTGTATATGCTTCATACCTTTCAGTTGTTTAAAAATGGAAAAAAAGAACGTTTTAAAAGATACCTAAACCATTGTAAAACATAAAATCCTGAGGATTTTTTAGCTTCAGTGAGGCATAAATGCCAAATAAAATTATAAGATATTTAAAGTGTACAACATGAGGATATATGTATACATTGTGAAAGTGAAATCTTGTAGATTGATGCCGATAAATATTATGCTATATTCCTCTGATTTTATGTCAAATATTTTTTCATATTTTAAGATCACAAACTAAGATACATCTCATAGTCAACAGTATCTTGCAGTGGGTACTTTTAAGTACAGCAGCAGTCATAGAGTCATAGAGAGCTATCTAAGTCATAGAGTAGCTATCTAAGGCAGCAGTCATAGAGTAGCTATCAATGATCATACAAACTCTGAAAATTACCAGCATCAAGACTTATAGAATGAGTATGAGTATCTTTGAACAAAATCCTAAAGACAATAGCAGAGCACCCACCCCAGGGAGACAAGTAATATGAAAAGGAGGGAAGAGAGGTTATGGTTTAGAAATATATCTAGAAATATTCTCAGGGATCAAAAATTCTCTTGGTGTATGTAACTGCAAATGTGCTTAAGAACTTGGAACTGATGGCTACTAGTTCTTTACAATTCCTTTAAAGTATTCCAACACCTATGTCTTTGATGGTACAGTCTTATATGGAAGAAAAAGTGACATCAAGAACTCTGAGTAGCAAAGTATTTCAGAAGCATTTGATTCTAGATGTGAGAAGATTTTAGAAATACCTTATCTAATTTATTATGCTTGTATTTTCCTGGTCTTGTGTTTGCATTCAAGTGAGCCAAGTCTATATTTAAGTAAGCATAGCATAACTTATTTGATAAGTATTAAAAAAAAAACAGTGTATCCACTTTTTTTCTTTTTACCTTTCCTAGTTATAGATCAACAATGGAGCTTCCTAGAATATACTGGGTCTTAGATTTGGTGAAAAATAAAATGCATCTCTATGTAAAACAGCGTTAGATCAATATAAGCATACTTCTGTATATAGTCATACCAACTATTTAACTAGAAATATGTAGCCAATACATTTTTGCAAAGTATGCTTGATAGTTTTTAAATTATCTGATAACTTTAGGGATTTGTCTTTAGAATACCCCTTGGTTTATCACATTATAGAAACTGCACTTAATAGAAAAATTAAAGTAATACTACACAAGCAATTTTTAACCTTTATACTTTTAAGCAGACCCGTGGTTACTGAAAACTAAGCATGGTTTACAGGTTTATCCAGGGCCCATTTTGCCCAACTACATATTGATTCATTAAGAAAGACCGACATGAAAAGGAATCCAGTCCAGAAGGTCCTGAGCACCCACTATCCTTGGCACTGGGCTAAGGGTTAAAAACACACAGATGAATATGCAGCACATTGTTCCTAATTTAAAAAAAAAACTCACAAATTGAAAATGGAAATGATGTTCATCTCCTGTATTTCAGTGTGATAGAATTATATACCAACTAGTTCTGAATGAGGTGCTGCTTAATATCAGCTACAGAACAATAAAATCTGCCACAGGAAGAGGGTTATTGACAGTTAGCAAGAACTCAGAAGGGAATGTTACAATGAACTTGGTCGTGAATGATGTGCTGGATTTCACCAGGTAGTGAAATGGAAAAGGTTGTTCCTGTAAAGAACATTAATTCAGGCAAGCATGCATGTTGAAGGAACAATTCATACAACTTGCACTCCGGATACAAATAAAAAAATTTGTACCTGAGGCTGGAAAAGTACATTTTTAAGGGAACTGATTTAGAGCCATTAAAAATTTTCCTCAGTGTCCTCAGAAGAGATTCGTAAAACAAGTATTTTTTAGATGATTTACATTTAAAAAATTATTTTGTTTCCAAATTGGAATTCTTTTCACTTCTAATTATTGGTCTCTTTGTATTAAAATCATAAAAGGATATCGTTTTTATATTCATCAAGTTGCCAAATACTAGACAGTCTTCAGTACCTAGTACTGGTTAGTATGTGGAGCACAGAAATATGTTAAGTTCCAAATTTTTTGAAGTCATATAGTGAAAGTAAAGTACATGCATTTCTTTTTTTTTTAATTTATGGTAAGCACACATTTTAAGTAATCATGCTTAACACAAACTCTAAGGGTAAATAAGAAGAAAGCCAGGCCAGAGTCTGGAAGTCAAGTTAGAAATTTATTTCAGCAGTTGATGTAAGAGAACCTTGGGCCAAAAATCAGAGCCACAGTGAATTTGGAGGAGGGGCGATGGTAGGTATTGCACTCGACAAAAATTTGGAAGACTGGAAGCCTATAATGGCTGACTAGTTATACAAGATGAAGACAGACCTCCCACCATAACTTTTGAAAGCCGTATTCTACATCTATATATTTCTATATAAATATGTAAAAACAGATATGGATAATAGGAGGTGATTAATAGAGAATTCTTAGTAAAAAATAATCCATTTATTTCATAGTTCTTTAAGGAACTCAAAAGTGTTTTTTGTTTGTTTTTTTTTTTTTAAGATTTTATTTATTTATTTGACAGAGAGAGATCACAAGTAGGCAGAGAGGCAAGCAGAGAGAGAGAGAGGAGGAAGCAGGCTCCCCGCCAAGCAGAGAGCCCGATGCGGGACTCGATCCCAGGACCCTGGGATCATGACCTGAGCCGAAGGCAGAGGCTTAAACCACTGAGCCACCCAGGCGCCCCTTTTTTTTTTTTTAATATGAATCACCTGGATGATTGTCACTAGTCACTGCTTTATTTTCCCCACCTATAATACAGCTTGCAGTATTTTCAATTTGCTTTATAAAATAAATCTACAGCAATAATGCAATTTTATGGTGTTATTGTCTGTGTTATGGAGGAAAGAATAGGGAGAAATAAACTAAATTTTAATTATAAATATATTTGAAAAAATATAAAATACTTTTTGTCAACACAGTCAGTAGCGAATTTTTATAGAGTTTTCTTTTTTCCAGGCATTCACATCAGTACATTTTCAGGTAAGTGGCTATTATTAGGCCATTTTCTAATAGATAAGGAAAATAATTCCCTTAGAGGTTAAATCAATGAGCAGTGGCCTTAGATGGCCAGTAAGTGATAAATATCAGAACTAGAATTTAGTTTTATAAACCATTACACAGCATTTGTTCCACTAACTCACACATACAGCAATATTAACAGTACATATATTTCCTGTGGGCCAGAACTGACTTTCATAAGAGGCTAAAAGTACATATGAAATATATTTATTTATATGGGCTATTTGCTTTATGCCACTCAGGGATGCATATATTTTATTTTCTTTAAGGGAAAAAAAGGTCCAAAAAAAGGGGGGAAAGGTCATAAATTATTTCTTGGTCAGTAAAATGTGTTATTTTGAGATACAGTCACATGTAGTATTTATTATTATATTTTATGTTTAGAACACAATTTTATTTTAATGTGTTTTAATAAAGCTGCTATTGCAAGATACTTTTTGGTGAACAAAGGCTAATTAAAGGTCTATGTAATGCAATATTCAATTTCTACTGTATTTATTTCTGAGTCCCTTGGGGCTTCTAATTTCATTTCCTAAGACATAATTTTTTCATTATATATGGACATTTTATTTGATGCAGTAAAGTGCATCTTTACTACAGCTACTGTTTTCCCATTGGTGATCTTGGTCTAGTAACATAGAGTATTTGATTGTTTTTGTCCCTTGGAGTAAATAAGGGAAGCACTCCATCTCTCAAGAAAACTCATAAACCCTAGTCCTTTTAAAGTGAGCTCATCCTATAAATCTCTTCTAGTCCATTGCAATCTCCTACATTGTTCTTTTAGACCGATAACTGTACACTTGCAATATAAATGAAAAAAAATGCAATGTGTACTTACTAAGAAAGAATGTTTTTGAGAGATTTAGTTCCAAAATTTATATTCATCTCGTATTGTTCAAGAAAATAAATGCCATGAGAAGTGCCATTTCTAACATTACAAGCACCCTTGCAGAGTTCTTAATAAAATCACAGTGACAAAAGGAAGTGTTTTGTCCTCTGCTGGTTTTGCTAGAAGGAAAATGCTGTAAACTGTTTTCCACCATCCTAGTATCCAGGTAATGTAACAGTTACAGAGATTTTAAAGGGTATGAGTTATAACAATCCTTACTGAGTAAAACTTGCCATAAACTAAATCTACACTTGAGGCTAGTTGTGACTCATATGGATTAGGGATCCCAAGAAAATGACCTCACTCAACCTCTGCAGACATTTTCAACATTATTGTGAAGAGACTACCTATTATGCCTTTGGGTTTACGAATCTGGATTTTTGATTATAATAACAATATGGAAGAAGTTACTGAGTCAGGAGGACCCTGAAATCTACAGGCATTGTTTAACAAAGGCTCCACTGCTTATAAAAAAGCACGGATAGCCACTTCTGGGGATTCCAAGGCACTGCAGCCAATTGTAAAATACACCCCCTTTTATCATTACTGTTTTAAAAGACATCTGCAAATTACCCAAGAGGTAGAAGAGATTCTAAAGATGTCTAGTGAAAGTTTGTGCCAACATCAATCTGAAACTAGTAAAGAAAGGATTCCCAGAACAAGTCACCTGCTCTCGGGTAAGGCAGTGCAGCTTGCTTTCCTGCCTTTAAAACAGAAATACGAATCTTCACTCAGACTTGTGTTGGATTTCTTTTCCTGCAACTCAAGTGGCAGGAATTTTAATGCTATTTATAAGGTTAACCAGAGAAGTCAGAACATTGTTCAAATATTTTATCAACGTATGATTGTATTATTGAATGAATGAATGAATGAATGGGTGTAAGGTGTGTGCGTAACGTGTCATATGCGTGTTTTTGTGTAATATAATTAACCCGGGTCATTAGATCGTCACTTTTCTGAGTCCTCTGTATTACTCCATACATATTCTACTAAAATTATGTTTATAAATCCATCCCAAGTAAACTATGTGTCTTAAATACAGAGGTATGTATCTCTATATCCATCTACATATGTATGTGTATTTTCATTTTTGTAGCACTGGCACTTAGCACCATTTATTGTGAATGTCACACTGAAAAAATATCAATCAGAATTAATAAATCGTATTCAATTATATCCTACTTTTTTTTTTTATTTTTTAAGAGAGAGAGACTGTGAGCAAGGGGTAGGCGAGGGGCAGAGGAAGAAAGGGAGAGAGAGAATCTTAAGCAGGCTCCACGCTCAGCATGGAATCTGACTCAGGGCTCAGACTCAAGATCCTGAGATCATGACCTGAGCTGAAATCAAGTCAGACACTTAACTGACTGAGTCACCCAGGCAACACTATATTCTATATGCTTTGAAAAATTAAACATTCAATAAAATGTCCAGGTATTCTTTCTTTTGCATATGAAGTTTTGGGAAAAGAGCAGTTCGTGTGATTATCAAATATTAAACAGTTTGGAAAGTAAGTTTGATATCTTCAAGGCAGAAACCACTTCAGAAATTTTTCAGTCTTTTCAAAAAGAACTGGGGTGAATTCCTAACAGATCCGAGGTCAGTGCTTCTGGTGGCCTCTGACTCTTTGCAAGCAGTAAATTTCATCACATCTATATACTCTAGGCACAAAGTCTCTGCACTAAAATTTTTGCTAGATAATCTGACAGATAACCGTCTAACTGATTTGCAGAATTTTTTAAAGTATACAAATAAACTGTTCTTTCTTTTATTAAGAAACATAAAGATTTAAATTATGTCAATCAGGAATACCAGGAATAGGGTTACTGTGTAAGAGAACATTTATCCAGCAACAAATGATTGCCAAATACCCTCTGAGTTCTTATACTTTAAACACGCAGAGGATCTTCAGCTTCCATTTTGGCAAGTATCACAAATAACTGCAGTTGTCATACAATCTCATCAACAGAATCGATTGGGAAAAAAAAACCCATATTTTCTTCCTTGGAAAAATACAATTCTATATATTTTTATTATTCTCCTTCAGAAATTACTACCTAAATAATAAGTATGATTCTTGATAGAGTATAATGTATTTAAGATTTCTTCTCATTTTGTATATCAAAAATGAAAGTTCCTGGGGGCACCTGGGTGGCTCAGTGGGTTAAGCCTCTGCCTTTGGCTCAGGTCATCTCAGGGTCCTGGGATGGAGCCCTCAGCAGGAAGCCTGCTTCCCCATCTCTCTCTGCTTGACTCTCTGCCTACTTGTGATCTCTGTCAAATAAATAAATAAAATCTAAAAAAAAAAAAAGAAAGGTCCTAATCTGTGATTTGCAAAGATGATGACATATTTTCCTGTGGACAAACTGCTGCATAGCAGGTACATCAACATGCTGATATACGCATTTTTGACATAATATGGAAAGAGTAGGTGTGATTTGTCAATGTAAAATCTGATAATCAGAAAGCATCAGGAGCTAGTTTTATATTTATTAATTTAAAAATTAAAATGTAATAAATAAATCTTATCTCAATGATTATTGGGTATGACTTCTCTGGGAAGTTTTAAAGTTACATTCTTTAAACTACTTTCAGGAAGGAAAGGCCAGGAAGATCATGGTTCATTTCCTCAAAGGTATATACTTTGTGATTTATTTTCATTTTTTCATTCCCACTGGTCACTTGTTAAAAAGACTAAAGTATGAATGCAAACTTCTAACAAAATATCAGCTTGTAAATATTTTTCAGTATTACCACCAGAACTAGACCAGTCTATTTTGCTTCCCAGGTAGGCACCTTGAATGTCATAAGGCAAATGGACAAAACCCCCATCCTTTGTTTCGCTTGTGAATTAAAGGAGCATATCCTGTCCTTTTTGTGTTTTAGTATGAGGTTGTGGTACTCAACCCAACATCACCTCAATCGCATATTAATAAAATGAACTGAGGACTAGAGAGCAAAGATCTACATGCAAATCTCTCCAGATACTGCATCAGGTTTCCATATCCTACGGGGTAGGATGGGAACTTGCATTGTTCCCTCTGGTTGATTCACTGATCACGTGAATAAACTTGTAGATCCGCAAATTTCTTTCTCCTCCGTGCCTGTAAATAATTGTGTAACTCAAAAGAGAAGATACAGTTGCAAATTTCTTATTTATATCTAAATCAATAGAACATTTGTGGGTGACAAACAAAGCAGAGAGTGCTGGTGGCGTAGAGATGGTGACCAGCTATAAGCACAGGGTAATTCATTTTTGGGACTGATTTCCATTGTCCTTATGAGTGTGTTGGGGAAAGCAATTTTTCTTCTGTTAATACTAAACTTAATGTTATGTATCCTTAGCTTCAAAGAATATTATATAGATACAGATATAGACATCTAGATATAGATAGATACATAGATAACACAAAATAGCAAAGTTCTATACACAGGTTGGCGAATGGTAAGTGTAACAAGCTCAATTTTTCTACCTCTTTGCCACTATCTGGTTGGATTATGCACCTTTGAAATGTGAACCATCTAAGCTTCAGATATGCATTTTCAATAGCATCTATGCTTCATTTAAACTTTATCCTGGTCAGCTAAACTTTATCCAAGTCAGCTAAAAACATGCTGCATCTTATTTCCTCTCATTTTGTATTTTAAAGGGCTCATACTCAAACATGAACATATGAACAAAAGTGTTGTATACTAGTTTTGTAATACTACTTCTATTTAAGTTGTTGACCTAAAAGGAAGGAAAGTATATATTTTTAATTCAGGTTTTACCTTCTTTTAGCACATACCATTTAATATTCACTTAAGGTTGTATATTAAAACTTAACTCTAATTTTCTTTAACAGATGCATATTTTCCTGTAGAATATTAGACATTGCTACTGAATGATTTGTTTACTTCCTTCTGGTCTCAGAGCTGCTTTTTGAAATGTCTTATTACTTACGTTTTTTTTTTTTTTCCTGGCAATGTAGTTTTTAACCATTCTGGAGAGCCTTGCACACACAATTGCATACTTAGCACTATTTGGATACCTGATGATGGATTTAAGGTATTCAGTTGTTTAGAAAAAAGTGGATAAAATAATGAGAACACTTGCTTTATAAATGGGTGCATTGGTAGGGTCTCCCTGCCAAGAGGACTACAGTTTTATCATTTGGGTGTTCATACACTTGGGTTAAAACTTAAAGTACCATCTTTATGAGTATGGCTTAAAGTATTAATAGGAATAAGCCCATGTTTCTCAAACTGGGAGGTGAATCCTCCATCAGGCTGGAGGGATTTGTTGATGAGTACATAAATATGGAAGAATAACTTGGCAGGATTTTTCTGGAATGGCAATTTTAAATTTTAAAGGAATGAGCAATTTTAAAGGAACAATTTTAAAGGAATGTCATCATAACAAATAATGCTATACATAGAAGAGAGTTGACTATAAACTGCACATCAATTTTTAAGTGAATCATTAGAAATCTCACAGTGATTATGGGAATTTTTGGATTGTGTCCCTACTCCCAGTCCAATTACCAGTCATCTCCCTCCTTGCTATTATAATTTGTCTGTAAGTGCAAATCATCAAGATTAGTAAAGTCCTAGACTAAAAATCCTGAAAAGGGTTTAAGGTTGTAATGAAATTAAAATAATTTTTCTTAGTCACCAGTGTCACCCCCCCTTCCTTCCCCCTTTATTCTGTTTCTGCAAATAATGGAAGATTTCACAATATTGGTAAGATCTTATACTATTTCATTGTTACTAGTCACCAATGCATGCTTTTTATGCATGCATTAACACTCACATTCCAAGACAATTGCAAAGGATTGGACATAGGCAGAACCTGAGATTGTTGATATACAGTGAACTGAGAAATCAAGGATGGAGACAGAATCATGTGTGCTGAAGCAAGAAAAGATAAGAATGAGAGATGAGATGGAAAGAGAACACTTGAGTAGGAGAAGCTTTGTGACACTCAAGAAGAAAAGAAACAACATATTTGCTTACGCAGGTCATATACCCACTTTCAAGGATATGTCTCAAAGATACATCTGACATCTGAGCAGGTTTCCTTGAGGCCCATCAACCCCAAGAATAAGATCCAAAACCAGACAAATAAATCTCTCATACACAAACCTGCAGGCCTTCACGTGTGTGTGTGTGCATGCACACATGCGTACACACTTTTATATACTTTACAAGAAACTTTTGCTGACATTTACCAAAATAACATAGGCAGCTATATAAGAGAGGAAAGAAGGTATGAAAGAAAGGAGGTCTTTGAAAGACAATTATGAAAGAAAATTGCCCCGGGGTGGGGAGGGGGGGAATTACCAGTTAATGACAACAAAAGATGGCTGGTGGTACCAAGAAAAATCCTCTTAATATTTATTGTATACCTACTATGCATGTGGTCCATTACAAACATCTCAGTTCCTGAGAACGATGATTTGTAATTCCTCAGTTCATCCTGCTTATGTTTAGGGTTGGCTATTTGCCTTTAGCTAAACAAAGCTAATCCTGCCAACATGGATATGTATCTTAGAGGAAGGGTGTCTTTAATCTTAAGTCGGAAAAGTCTAAGACCTAAACTAGTAATAGTACAGATCAACATGATTATCATCGTCATCATCATCATCATCATCATCACCATCAACAATAACTTCTTTCTGTTTTTAAAAGTATGCCAGTTTACAAACTACATGTGAAAATCAACCTTTGGTCATCACTGAAAGATAAAGACTAAAAACTAATTAGGAAAAATTCAATTAAAATATATCTTCTTTCTACCAAATGTCCTCTCAAACAATGTCTAAATGACCTCCTCAACCAACTTTGTCATCAATTTCTTTTTTTTTTAAGATTGTATTTGTTTATTTCACAGACAGAGACCACAAACAGGCAGAGAAGCAGGCAGAGAGAGTGGAGGAAGCAGGCTCCCTGCTGAGCAGAGAGCCTGATGTGGGGCTCGATCCCAGGACCCTGGGATCATGACCTGAGCCGAAGGCAGAGGCTTTAACCCACTGAGCCACCCAGGTGCCCCTGTCATAAATTTCTTAAGGAGACATTAATAATAATTATTTAAATGTTATATGCATTGATATTTGATATCATCTTTTATTTATTCTTAGAAATAAAATTATATACATGATTTTAAAAGTAGTTAAAAACATTCTTTATCCTCTTCACATTTATTTACGGGGGAATCTCAAATAGGTCTTTCTTTCTTATAATGAATGCTCTTTTTATATGGTTTTCATATGCACTATAATCCTTCTGAAGTCATCCAGCCTGTATATGGTATTGTTTCTATGTTGGCTGTATTGGCAATTATTACGGCATTTAATTATTATGGTATTTTAGTGCCTGTCCCTATTCAAGAATGAGAATGATTATTACTACCTGTTTATAATTAATGCACAATTAATCAAACACATAATCCAACAAACCAAATGTTCTTAAACACTGCCACAGTATTTCAAACTTATAATCAAATTATCTTCAGTATTTCAAATTAAGAACAGGAGCTAAAATGCTATTCTCCTACATGATCAAAAAACTTAAGTAACACAACAAGCACACAAATGAGCAGGATACTAATTAAAACAGTATCTCTAAAAGTAGCACAATTTAAATTTGAATGTAATTATATTCATTTCAAGTCCAGCTCTTTAGTCAACAAAGGTGAGAAAATTTCCATTGCAGATCTGTTGAGAGTTCAGTAATACCAAAACTTTATAGCCAGGATATGGTTCTAAGTAACTTGTAGGATGATCTGATCACAATCAATAAATATTGGAGTAGCTCCAACCACACTAATGGGACATATACGCCCCATGTTTCACATCTAGCATACCATCCCCTCACAGTTAAATTTCTTGAAATCTAGTGCATTGTGTGCCAATTGGGCATTCTTATGTTTTGTTCTTGGTCAATTTTACTTTGATTTGATCAAAAAACATTTTTTTTTTAAGATTTCATTTATTTATTTGACAGACGGAAATCACAAGCAGGCAGAGAGGCAGGCAGAGAGAGAGAGAGAGTAGGAAGCAGGCTCCCTGCTGAGCAGAGAGCCGGACATGGGGCTCGATCCCAGGACCCCAAGACCACGACCTGAGCCGAAGGCAGAGGATCTAACCCACTGAGCTACCCAGGCGCCCTGATCAAAACTTTTTAATGCAAGTCTGTATAACAGCCTCTTTTTATAATTTGTGTAGTAACCTCTTACTTTTATTACTTCTATTGAGTTAATTGAATTAAAAAATCATCTAATTTTGATCACAACACACAATTTTTAATAGAAGTCCTCTTATCAATGCAGTTTCTTATTTAATTCGAAGATCGATCTGTACACATTCTATTGATAGTTTCTAAAGGCTACTTTAAATGTATTGTTCTTTTAAGATTTTATTTATTTACTTGAGAGACAGAAAGAAGAGAACACAAATGGGGGAGAGGGGCAAATGGAGAGGGAGAAGCAGACCCCCTGCTGAGCAGGGAGCCAAACTGGGGGCTCAATCCCAGGACCTGAGATCATGACATAAGCCGAAGGCAGACATCTAACTGACTGAGCCACCTGTGTGCCCCAAGGCTACTTTAACCTTAAAAAATGGATAATTGGGGCGCCTGGGTGGCTCAGTGGGTTAAGCCGCTGCCTTCGGCTCAGGTCATGATCTCAGGGTCCTGGGATCGAGTCCCACATCGGGCTCTCTGCTCAATGGAGAGCCTGCTTCCTTTCCTCTCTCTCTGCCTGTCTCTCTTGTGATTTCTCTCTGTCAAATAAATAAATAAAATCTTTAAAAAAAATGAATAATTGTGCTTTTCTTATGTTTACACTTTATGTTTCTCCAATTTTATTATTTTAGCTAACTCCTATTCACAGTGATAGATACCTTTATCCCACAATGTTTTTTCCCTTAGATTCAAACTCTATAATTCAAAATCACAGAATTTTTAGCATTAGACATTTTATGGTTCCATGAATCCCATTTTATGGATAAGAAAATGGGCTGAGAAATTTAGTGATAGGGTTACAATCATGCTGTAATAGTTGAACCAGGACCAAAGGTCAACTCTCTAAACTCCCATTAAAATAATTTTTGAGGTTTCAGTTCAAGATTACAACATAGAAGGCTCCTGAACCCATCTCCTCCCACAACACATCAAATGAACAACTACACATGGAGCAATTCCCTCTGAAAGAAATCCAGAAACCAGCTCAGTGACTCCTACATATTATGCAACTGAGAAAATACCAACATCAAAATAGGTAGGAAAGGCTGAGACACACACTCATCATAAACCCTACTGCAGTACAGTGCCATACAATCAATAGGGAACTCAAAAGTCTCTGCTTCCCCCTGTGAAGCAAAGGGGTTGGAACCCATATCTGGCTCCCTAACTTTTAAGACTTCATCCTGAGACATAGACCCCCAAAACATACAGCTCCAAAAGCCAATTATTTGCCTCACATACACAAGGTCCACAAAGCTATAATAAACTAAGAAACAGTTCTTGATGCACTTACTTGGATTTAACATGGTTATGCACTCAGAGCTCAGCATAACGGCAACAAACTGAAAACCCAGTTTTTCCTTGAAGGAGGCCTATTTGCTTAAGAAAGTTTAAGAAGGTTGCAATATTTATGACCAATATACAGAAGTAAATTGTATTCATTCACTTAAGAAAGTCAGTTTTTTTTTTAATTCATAGTAAGGAGATATGTGGTAGTATCTCATTGTGGTTTTGAATTTCCCTCATTACGATTGATATTGAGACTATTTAAATACACTTGTAGCCTTTAGTAGAACTTCTCTGGTCAAATGTGAAGATTCTTGGGATATTTTTAGTTAAAATGCTTGTTTTCTCATCATGAAGTCTACGGATTAAAAAAATATATATATTTACTCATGACTAACCTCAAACTAGAAACAAGCCAGATGTTTTTTAAAATGAGGGGATAAATGAACCCTAGTATACTCACACAATGGAATATTACTCAGCAGTAAAAAGGGACAAACTGCTGATTCGGCAACAACATGGGTGAATCTTTTTTTTTTTTTTCTAAGATTTTATTTATTTATTTGACAGACAGAGATCACAAGTAGGCAGAGAGGCAGGCAGAGAGAGAGAGAGAGAGAGAGAGAGGAGGAAGCAGGCTCAGTGCAGAGCAGAGAGCCCGATGCGGGACTTGATCCCAGGACCCTGAGATCATGACCTGAGCCAAAGGCAGAGGCTTAACCCACTGAGCCACCCAGGTACCCAACATGGGTGAATCTTAAATGCACTGGGTTAAGTGAAACCAGCCAAATCTAAATGCTACCTGATGCATGGCTCCATTCATATGACAATCTAGAGAAGGGAACACAAAGGAACAGAAAACAGGTCAGTTGAGAGCAGGACAGTATTAGGGGATACAGGGGGCAACAGAATAACTCTGCATGTGTATTGTAGTGGTAGAGAGAGCACTGTATGTATTATTCATCATAATCCTTATAGCTTAATACATTTTTTTTCCTATAGCTTAGTACTTTAAAGAATGGGTTTTCCTGCATGCAAATTAAGAAAAAAACAGTAAGTCTGGAGAAGTAAGAGGAAATGAAGAATGTGCTGTTCAACTGATACAGAGTGGAAAAAACTTAAGGAGAATAAAACTAAATGCAAATTGTTGCCCTAAATTGGATAGTCAGTAGAACAACTGAGGAAATCCAAGAAAGTCTGTAGTTTAGTTAACAGTACTATATTGATGTTAATTCCTTAGCTTTGATATTTTTACATGGTTCTAACATGTTAATACTAGTGGAAGCTGGGTGAAAAGCATATTGGAACTCTGTACTGTCTCTATATCTCTTCTGAAAGTAAAATTATTTCAAAATAAAACATTAAAAATACTTAATCAACTTGTCTGATAGAGTTTGAGTCCAGAAAATCTCCCCCTCATTATATAAATTATTTTTCAACAAACATGTGTTTTGTTACAGCCATTAGGAGTGTCCAGAATCTACGCTTCCACAGACATATTAAATTACTTGGAAACAGTCACAAAATATTAGAAAAGGATTCTTCTACTTTGATCAGCTGTGAATTATAGTTTTAGAAAAAGGTAATTTAAAAGATTTTCATAATGTTTAAAATATTTTCTATGATTTTTCATACAATTTATAAGCATATATTTCAGATAACATAATGCATGCAACTCACTCTTATTGAAGCATTAACTACCTAATTTGAGTTGTGCAATCATCACATTTATTCCTCCTCCTATATATATTCTTGACATGAATTTGCTTTGTGAGAAGAAATTTAGTTAGTTCAGATGACTTCTGCTAATTTGCAAAACCAGCCCTAATTATGTGCACTACATCAGAGGCTGAATATTTCATCTTGAATGATGAAGTTTTTCCTCCAACTTAATAGACAAGTGAGAATTTTTCTCTACGAAACCAACAAGTTTCATGAGGAAATAGAAGTTGTGTGTAGGAACTATCTATCTCTTTACCAAGCTGAAGGATAGTCCCAAATTTACTGTCCTAGTCTTAACATGATTGACAATTATGGTAGTATCATTAAATACTTCTCTTAAATTCATGTGTGATTCTGTGGCAAATGCTTTCTCTATATGCTAAAATGTATTATTTTCCATCACTTCTTTTAACATTAGAATTTTAAATTTCTATTTTTTTAGTACTGGTTAAAGATGGTTCAACAAGAGAAAGAAAATTTAAAAAAAACAGGTCACAATGTAAATTTGAATTCAAAATTGCAGATTATTATTAATAACAATATTGATAACTACACTACTTTTTACCAAACACTAAGTTGCTAGTCAGTCTTCAACACAAATCATCTCAATCATGCTTAATAACAACCATCTCAGGTACATTCCATTTTCATCCTACAAATTGGAAATTTAAAGCATAAGATATTATGTAATTTGGCAAAGGGTACATAGATGAAGAAAGCAGAACTTCTGTTCTGAGCCAGGGATTTACTTCTCACATACTATATTATAATTTCCGCTTTATACTAAAGAACTGTCAACTACTAGAATAAGTTGGTGAATTACTAAAAAAGCATAATGGTGCGCACAAAAACTAACATTATTTTATCTTGTTATTATAATTGTTATAATACACAAATGAAAATTAACATGATGTATTTTAGTAATATGTCTAAAAATATGTGCTCATTACCTATGTTGTTACTTCCGGTATCACCTGAAGCTTACATACCATCTTTTTTTTTTTTTTTATTTTTTTTATTTTTTCAGCGTAACAGTATTCATTCTTTTTGCACAACACCCAGTGCTCCATGCAAAACGTGCCCTCCCCATCACCCACCACCTGTTCCCCCCAACCTCCCACCCCTGACCCTTCAAAACCCTCAGGTTGTTTTTCAGAGTCCATAGTCTCTTATGGTTCGCCTCCCCTCCCCAATGTCCATAGCCCGCTCCCCCTCTCCCAATCCCACCTCCCCCCAGCAACCCCCAGTTTGTTTTGTGAGATTAAGAGTCATTTATGGTTTGTCTCCCTCCCAATCCCATCTTGTTTCATTTATTCTTCTCCTATCCCCCTACCCCCCCATGTTGCTTCTCCATGTCCTCATATCAGGGAGATCATATGATACCATCTTTGAGAAACAGATTTGTAGGCACTGGGCAGCAAAAGAAATATTTGAGCATGATGTAATTGGATTAAAGTTTTGTGCCAAATGAATTGATGGTACTTTACAGGAGGATTAAAAGGGAGAAAGAGGGGGCGCCTGGGTGGCTCAGTGGGTTAAAGCCTCTGCCTTCAGCTCAGGTCATGATCCCGGGGTCCTGGGATGGAGCCCCACATCGGGCTCTCTGCTCAGCAGGGAGCCTGCTTCCTCCTCTCTCTCCCTGCCTGCCTCTCTGACTAGTTGCAATCTCTGTCTATCCAATAAATAAATAAAATTAAAAAAAAAAGGGAGAAAGAGTAGGAAATGACTGATCAATTAATAAGCCAATGAAGGATTCCAACATGGACTGACAAAAGCAGAAGACAGAAAGATAAGATTAAATGAATGCAGAGGACTTGAGTTATGAAGGATGTCCATAACTCTGGACTGAAGTATGAGGGGAGAGGGCAGTGAAATTATGATTCCCAGAATGATTCTGAAATACCCAGCCTAGAATATGAAAAGGAAGTTATCTCTAACAATTACAGAACCCATCTGAGAGATCCAGGCTTATACTATGAAACATTTGGTGACTGGCTTAGATACTATGCATCAGAAAGAAAGCAGATAATAATGCAGTCCTGAGATAGTGATCTGGTAGCTCTTCACACAGAGGTCAGACTGTATTAAAAAAAAAAAAAAATTCTGACAGTTGTTAAAAACAAATCTTTATTTAAGACTATTGCAATAAAGGAGACTATTGCAATAAAGATTGAGTTTGCTTCTTAATATAGCAAAGAAAGCTGGATATTTACAGCCAGAGGGCAAACTGAGGAGGTCAGTGGATAGAAAATTAGGAGGAGAAACTTGATTAGTTATCAAGGAGGAAAGGATTCCTGCTAACTAGATAACATGATTCTTGCTAGAGGCAGGCCAGGGACTTTGATATCAAGGGTAGGAGATGAAGAATTTGATCAGATCCTGAGAATAGGGGATTCTTCCTAAACTTACTTAACGGGATTCTTTATAAGGCTGGCCACAGCAGGACAAGGACAGGGCAGCAGGCCAAGAACAGCGTTCAGGCTGGGCAAGAAGAGAGTCCAAAGAGCCGAACAAGGTTTGGTCAAGAAAAGAATTTATATGGGATTGGGAGGGAGACAAACCATAAATGACTCTTAATCTCACAAAACAAACTGGGGGTTGCTGGGGGGAGGTGGGATTGGGAGAGGGGGAGCGGGCTATGGACATTGGGGAGGGGAGGCGAACCATAAGAGACTATGGACTCTGAAAAACAACCTGAGGGTTTTGAAGGGTCAGGGGTGGGAGGTTGGGGGAACAGGTGGTGGGTGATGGGGAGGGCACGTTTTGCATGGAGCACTGGGTGTGGTGCAAAAAGAATGAATACTGTTACGCTGAAAAAATTAATAAAAGGGGGAAAAAAAAAAAAAAAAAAAAAAAAAAAAAAAAGAAAAGAATTTATCAATATTTGAAGCCTCTGGAATGAATGAGTCTGCTAAAGGAGATCATGTGCAGGTACAAAAATAAAGAAATTAAGAAGTTGAAATAAAGGAATATAGATGAGAAATGTAATGATTACATACATTAGTAAGAAATGCAGGCATAAATTATTAGCAGGTTTGAGGGTAAGGGGGGCTGAGAGAGAGTCACAAATATTAAAGGAAAAATAAGGGAATGATCAGTGGTACAAATTAATGAATAAGGACTAGAACACCCCAATAAAATCACAAATAAAAACAAGAAAGCCCAATTCAGTCTGAGTTCTTGAAACATCTAGAGAAATAAATGATTGTTTTAAGAGATGCTATATTGAGAAACCAATTTGTGTATATCTCAGTGACAGATACTAGATGATAAAATTTCCAATCTTGATACTGTTACAATCAGGGCCCTAGGAAATCTCTTACATTTTCACTTTCCTGCTACTGTCCTTCTTATATCCTCAATTGTAGACATATCTTCTATTTTTATACCTTTTTTTTTTTTTTCTGCCAGGATTATTGTAGTTTCCTACTCTCACACATATTCTCCAGTGAGCTTCTACTCATCCTTTGAAACTCAAGTCGAATATTGGGGGTTTTTTTTGGTGACAGTTGTCTTGTTCCTTTATATAATGCTAGTCTTTTCCACTTTGGCACCCAAACAATTGCGTATGACATTGCTCACATTTCAATTTTTCTATTTTTATTTATTGACTTTCCTGACAGTCCTACTTCTGTGAATTTTTCAAGGATTTAGGAACATACTTCATTTGTCATTCCACCAGAAATAGAGAAGACAGAGTTTGGATCAAAGCAGATACTCAGTGAGTAGTTCCTGAATAAATAATATTGAAGAGAAAAGTATGAAACAAAGGATGATGGGCATCCCCTTTGCCTTAGCAATGGTCATTCTGGAAAGAAGAGATGCTGACTGTGTGTTTTTCACAGAAGCAAAGAACTTTCTTAACCATCAAGTTGCTGAACAAATGGCAAAGTCTAGGTAATTGAGGGAATGAGAACTTAGAACACATAACCATTAAACAATGAATTCCAATTATCCACAGATCACTAAATTTCATTTGCAGATGTTAACTTATTCACATCATACACTAAGCCATATCTCTTTTTACACAAATAGGTCATGTTTAGCATAATTTATTCAGAATTGACAACTTAAGTAATAAGATATTTGGAGAAAGTGTACATCTTTCCAATATGTGTATGCATAAACTGCCTTATGATACAAAGGCTTAGGAGCATTTTGAAATTTAAATTTTAGATTTATAGTGACTTTATTTTTATGGTTCAATATTTATTGACAAGTTTCAATTTATTATGAAAAAGAAGATTCATCCAGAAGTGACCAAGGATGATCGCAACATTATGCTATAGGACGTAATGAAGATTCCACCTTCCCTAGCGCTATAATATACACATCAAATACAGGTAAGCATGTCTGTTTGCTGTATCATCATATTACCTAGAAATTTTACTCTCTGAAGACATTAAAAATTTTATTAGAGATGATTTAAAAATGAATTACCCAGGTTGGATTAAATACAATTATTTTCATTAAGTTGTGTATAGGTACACAAATTATAAATTATACACTTGTAGCAATTTACATCACCTGGCAGTCTCTTCTCACTATAATCAAACCCTGAACTGAGAATGACTCCTTTTTCCCTCTGCCACATGCTTGCTTCTCACTGAGCACTGCTACACTATTTAATCTCATAAAATATCATGAAATCATTGTCCAACACCTCCCCTCTATGGACTGTGTAATTCCTAAATACAGAGGTTTTGCATGTTTTGTACACTTCTATATTTTGTAGATTTTCATCCTGCCAACACTTCCTCAATAGATATCCTATCAATAAATATTTATTCAATAGTTTCTATCTTACATTTGTTTATGGTTCATCAGTTTAGATTGGCTTTTTGTGCATCAGTATTGATAAAATAATTATAAAGAATTCCCATTCTTCTCAAATTATTCAATGGGAATATTTAAAATAATATGTTATGAACCTATTGCTATATTTTTCTCCCTTTTTATCAGCATAGATACTGATGAAAATTCAGGAACAGTCTTGGGTGATGTTCAAATGAGAACAAGTTCTATCAAATCTCTGCAGATGCCTTCCCTGGGCTCTTCTTCAGAAAGAGGCATTTTATGCATCACCCAGCTCTAGCTGGAAGAAAAAAAAAATCCTAGAGACCTTCCCCTACTCCTCAAAAGTCTTTACATTAGAGTCTTTTCCTCTGTTGCACTATTGAAATTCATTTCCACATATTTTTGCTGCGATAGAACAGTTAAGAGCCATGAGTCCCTGGCTTGCAGAGTTTTGATACTGAACTGGGTCACACTTTTTACTTTTCTGAGCATAATCTCCTATCTCTTCAGAATATCCTTATCTTAATACAGTGTTCTCAACAAGTCCATTTGCAAATGCTTTTTGGTCTTGGCCTCTTGTTTCTCTCTCTCTCTCTCTCTCTTTTTTCCCTGCCAGTGCAGGAAAATCTCCTATAAATCAGAGGTTTTCCTCCTGTCCTACCAAAACATGAATTTATCATTTTGAACCCAAAATATTAGTTTTCTTGCCTCGAGATGGCATTAGCAGCTTTTGTTTGCAATACTGGAAACAAACATTGCTTCATTACCAATGAGACTCCCCATCTCATCTTTCTCTGGTTTTGGTGGGAAACGGTACCTGGTCCAAGCAAGAGAAGGGCTCATGTACCTGGAGAGGGCATAAATGGGACATTCTAGGAAAAAGTGAGCTTTCCTGAGAAGAGGGCCTAATGTTACCTTGTAGGATGCATTGTTTGCAAGAGTGATGGAGACTCCACTTGTGTGTAGCTCTGCTACTACTATTTGTGTGTGAGGGGAGGGTACATGCAAGAGGTGGGATTCCTACCTCTGTGCTGAATATCGTGACTAGGAACCCTGAATAAATTTCCCCCATACCCTAGTTTAGCAAGAAGTAAATCGTCCACTTGCCTCAAATCAACTTCAAACATCTAAATATTGGGGCGCCTGGGTGGCTTGGTTGGTTAAGCCTCTGGCTTCAACTCAGGTCATGATCTCAGAGTTCTGGAATAGAGCCCTGCCTCTGGCTCTCTGCACAGCAGGGAGCCTGCTTCCCTTCCTCTCTGCATGCCTCTCTGCCTACTTGTGATCTCTGTCAAATAAATAAATAAAATCTTAAAAAAAAACTAAATATTGACCCCATGTGAGCGGAAATTGGAGAACAATTCCCAAACATCTGAGGCTGCTTACTCTTTCTGGAGCTGGTGCAACCCCAGTAAAAAGTAAAATTGTCACTAGTACCCTCTATGTTTCCCAAATGTCTGCAGTTGCATTATGTGCTGTGCTGCCTGACAATTACAAACTTAGTGTTGGATCTGTTTAATTTAGGAAAATGTTACATTCTTGCTAAATGCTTCGGGGCATTTTCATATCTTTCACATACATTTTTGGGAGGAGGCCTCTATTAACTTGCAAATTGTCCTGTTTCATTTTTAGTTATGTTATCTGTTTTTTATGTGTTTGACATCATCTTTGCTTTATATGTTCTCAAGCTTTCATAAACTTGTAGAAATACTCTTTACCAACCCATATTGCCACCTGGCTCCTGGATCAGACATTAGCATAATTCAATTATTGGCACGTAGACATGCCAATCCTTAAGACTGCGGTCTGTTCTAATATTGTAATAATATTTTACTGTAATCTGTTATGTTAATTTGATTCCGAATTATAATTTAAGCACTATTAAAATTTGGACTATAGCAGATTCCAATTTGGGAGTGTTACCTACTTCTTCACATCTCTCTGCCTCACCGAGTTGTATCTCCTTGCCCTCGAGGGTCCAGCTTACAACTGACTGAGGCAACCCTGAGAAAGCTCTATTATTTGTGTGAAGAAGAAAGTAAGGAATCAAAATAGAGAAAGGAGACATACTGGAAATAGCAGCGATGGTGTCCATATACAGAATTTTATCAAATATCAGGGAAAGAAACTATATCTTAATAAGCTTTAAAGCACAATAGCTATTCAAACAGGTAGAACCATGTTTTATTACAGTTTAATGGAGCTGAGAAATCTGTTATGACAAAAGATAGGAATAGACTTTCAAAATGATTATTTTATGAAGAGCAATGACATGTTAAATGGATCAAAAATAACTGTATGGACCCACTGAATCAGAACTGCGTGAGGTGTGTGTGTGTATGTGTGTTATGCACACATGCACTGAAATAGATTTGACACATAAAAACCTTCACCAGGGGACGCCTGGGTGGCTCAGTGGGTTGAAGTCTCTGCCTTCAGCTCAGGTCATGATCCCAGGGTCCTGGGATCAAGCCCTGCATCGGGCTCTCAGCTTAGCGGGGAGCCTGCTTCCCCGCCCCATCCCACCGCCGCCTCTCTCTGCCTGCCTCACTGGCTACTTGTGATTTCTCTGTCAAATAAATAAATAAAATCTTAAAAAAAAAAAAAACTCTCACCAGGAAAAACAGGGAAATCTGAAAAAAATAAGAAAGCACTCTTTAAAATATTTGAAGGAATTAGAATAGAAAAATGAAATTAACAAAAAAATGCTGAAATCCAAAAACAGTAATGTATCAATGTTAGATTCTTAGTACATTTGACAAATGTGCTGTAGTTATATAAGATGATAGTATTAGAGGGAAATCTAACAGTATTAAAGGTATATGGTAACTCTCTACTATCTTTGCAACTTTTTTCTAAATCTAAACTTTTCCAAAATAAAACAAAATTTAAAAATAAAATGTAGACATGTTTAAGGTGAAGAGCAGAAAGTTTTTAAAATATTTTTACAAGAATAGGATAGGGAGAAAAATCTTCCAAAAATTATAAGAATATTTAATGAAAAAGCAATAAGAATATTTGATGAAAAGCAGATGACGCCTCCAGGTCCTTTTGTGATGTTTCCTTGGTTTCTGTAAGATACAAGCCCAGCCAGATGGCATGGATTATAGTTACAGTGGTTTTATTGTGGAAGTGACAACAAGAGAGAGGGGAGTGAGTAGGTTTCACTCAGCTTTCTTAGAGAGCTGTTCTTTATGAGTGCTGTCCCTGAGAGATGGAAATGGTGGGAGCAGGAGGCCTGGGTGGCAAAGTCGGGTAAGCATTTGCCTTAGGCTCATGTCCTGATCTTCGGATCCTGGGATGGAGTCTTCATCAGGCTCCCTGCTCAGTGGGGACCCTGCTTCTCCCTCTGCCTGCTGCTCCCCTTGATTGTGTGTGCCCGCTCTCGCTCTCTCTCTCTCTGAGAAATAAATACATAAAATCTTAAAGAAAAGAAAAGAAACAGTGGGAGTGACTGTTCAAATGCAAAGTGAGATAGATAGCTCTGCTGGCCATATCTATTTTCTAAAGCCCCGTGAAGATCTAGGAGAATCGGGCCTGTGCGACTGCTGTGTGTGTGTCCAACACTCCCAACACTCTGGAGGATGTGTGTCCTTTCCTCTAGCCATCTGCTGCCTTTGCTCAACTATGTTAGTATATTAGGATATAAGTTAGCCCAACCAAATCTTCCTCAGTAGATGGCTGGTTACATAAACTGTGATATATCCATACAGGGAATTCTATAAAATTACTTGTAAAAACAGAGATGCAGGTTGATATTTATCAACGTGGAGAAATCACAACATTTAGACCCAACATTTTACTAAGTGAAAAATATAGATTACAAAAGACTAGTATACTGTAAGTGTATGTATGCATCTGTCTGTTTAGCTAAAAACACTTGGAAGGATTTACTCTGCAATGTTAATAGCACTTATCTCCAGATAAATGGTGACTTTGAACTTTCACTGTTGTACTTTCAGTGTTGCACAAGTTTTTACAAAGGACATATTACTCAGTAATCAAGAAAGAGTCACCTATTTCTCTTAAGAAAAAAAAAATGACATGCATTTACAAGGCAAAGAGATGAGCTGCTAGAATTTCAGTTCTGTTTTCATCAGAGAGCAGTTCTGAGTTCCAAAATTACAGGGCACTCATGAGTTTTCCTAACCATATCTAGACACAGGGGAGAGTATACATAAGAGTACCTGCTTGTGAATAACTTGCATGAAGCGATAATAGACACAGTGCTTATTATCCAAAAGAATATAAAATATAATGTAAAGAGCTATTGTCATAGAGAGGGCACAAGTGGGTCATTAGCACTCGCCCCTCTTGAGATGACATTAAGAAACAAAATCTATTACACTTAGGCAGGGGCTTTCCTGGGTTATGCTGTGGTTCAGGGAAATAGAAGTCTCTGTGCTACCCCACATTGAAAATGTTCATTGATGACACCATCCCTACTGAGAAAAATGGAACACTGCACTTAGTACTGAGGAAGATTTACCACTGTAAATACTACTCAACTCATGTTCCCATAGGTCCCCTTGACTCTCTAGATGTCGAGGTCAGAATCATCACTTCTAAGGCAAATAGTGGGATCCAAGCTCTAGAGAGAAGTTGAACAGCTGAAGGAAGCCCTATTATAACTTCTTTAATTTTTTTTTTTCTGGAAGCTTCTCAAACTCAAAAGATCTGAAGTAGACTTATTTCCTTCAGTGTACATAAGCAGCTACCCACACAAAATGCAACACATAAAGCTTACTCTTCAGCCAATAGTTATTTTTCCTAAATACCAGTGACATTGCCAACAAGCACAAATTTAGTCAGGGTTCCTCTCTGACTCTTGTTTGATTTATAAGAAAATAAATAAACTGGTAAACACAAATATATTTATATGTTCAAAATAAACATAAGTAAAATAAGGCATAGCCAAGGATGTATTATGTGTTTGTATATTAAGTGTTAAACTTATTATAGTGTTACATACAGATGGTGTGAATACAGAAATAACTATTGTCTTGCATCCTGCTATTGGTGCTGTGAGTGAAAGCTATTTGATAGCAGATAACAAAATATATGAAACACATCATATCAAAATACTCATTCTTTTGACTAGATAACTGCATTTCTGGATATATGCCTTAAGAAACTGATCAAAAATAGTAATGTTTAACATGCAAAAGGTTTTGTTTCTTTTGGTAAGAAAAATAAAATCATCCTCACATCTATCAATAGGGGAATGACTGTATAATTACTATTTTAGTAATAATACTAGTATTATTATTAATCTTGTATAAAAATTGCTAGGTAGTTTCTTATATTTATATGAGAATGTAAAGAACCAAAAATAGCCAAGACAATACCAAGGAAGAAAAAAAAATTAGGGAACTTAACTAACAGTTATCAAAACTTATTTTAAAATATAGTAATAAAGACAGTATGCCTTACCACAAGCATTAGGAAACAGATCAATAGAATAGAATATAAGTCCAAAAACAGACCCGTGTATATCCACCAAAGGGCATTGACAAATGCGGCTCTGCAGTGAAGTAAGAGAACAGTCTGTTGAATAAATGTGTTGAGTCAGCTAGCTAACCATATGTAACCGAATGAATCCTAAATCCTGCCTTCTACCATACAAAAACATATATTCCAAATGAAGTAGAACTCTAAATGAGAGAGGCAAAAATTAAAGCTTCTAGGAGTGAAATAAAGTATCTTCATGACCCCTGTGTAGACAAAGATTTTTCAAAAAGCACTAAGCATAAGGGAAAAAAATTATAAATTGAACCAGATCCAACTTCACAAATTATTTTATTCAAGTACCTCAATAAAAGAATAAGAAGACAAGCCACATGATGGGATCAGATGCTTATAATACATGTAACAAGTGACCGGTATCAAAAAGAAATATCTAAATATCACTAATTAGCTTCCCGCACAGAAAGCTTTCTTGCAAACATGTGAATGTTCCTGAAAACTGCCAGACTATCCACAGGAAGTGTGGCAAGCACCAACCACACAAAATGACAGAATACAAGAAAGGCAAAGATTCTATTCACGCCCAGGGAAAGTGGTGTTCTGACAGGAAGCAGAGTGGCTATGGTGGGCAGACTAAGCCGATCTTTTGGAAAAAGGTTAAGACACGAAGAAGATTGTGCTGAGGCTTGAATGTGTTGAGCCCAGCTGGGAGGAGATAAGAAGAGGATGGGCGAATGATCCAGTTCTAAGCTTCACATGTTGTTATATTATGAAGGCAATGAAATCTTGAGGTTATGTTCACGTCAAAATAAATAAATAAATATCAATAATTAAAGGGAAAAATGGTTAAAGGCTTAAGTGCACATTTTGTAAAACAGGAAAATCAAATGTCTAAATTACAAAAATGGCCTCATTATTACTCAAAAGGGAAATGCACATTAAAATCACAATAAAACATTACTACACACCTACCAGAAGAATTATAATTTTTATTCAGTGTGTTTTATAATCATGTGAACAACTATAATTATCATATAATTCTTTGGGTTTCTAGTTTTACTGAAATATGATTAACAAGTAATAAATATGTATATATACATATATATGTATATGTGAAGTGTACAACATGATGGTTTTCTACATGTATGCATTGTGAAATAATTATCACATTCAAGCTAATTAATATAGCCACTGGTAATCAACATTCTGCTCTCTATTACTGTTTTAGATATTGGTATTTTTAGAATTTGATCTTTTTTAGACTCTACGTATAAGTGATATCATGTAGTATTTTTCTTTCTGTGTCTGGCTTATTTCACTTAGCATGTCTTCTAGGTTCATCCATGTTGCTACAAATCTGATTCTAACAATAGTTGAATAAAATCATTCATCTCAATCAAGCAGGATGCAAGTGTGGTTCAGTATTCGCAAATCGGTCAATGTGATACATCACATTAATGAGAGAAAGGATAAAAATCATATGACCATTTCAAAAAATACAGGAAAAGCTTCTGACAAAGTACAACATTCATTCATGTGAATGAATAGGCTAATAAAAATAAAAAGCTTCTGCAAAGCAAAGGAAAAAAATCAACAAAACTAAAAGACAGTCTCCTCAATGGGAGGAGATGTTTGGAAATGACATGTCTGATAAAGGGTTAGTATCTAAAACATATTAAGAATGCACACAACTCAACATTAAAACAATAAATAATCCAAATTAAATAGGCAGAACAGACGAACAGCGATTCTTCCAAAGAAAATATGCAGATGGCCAACGGACATATGAAAAGATGCTTAACATCACTCATCATCAGGGAGAATGCAATCAAAACCACAATGGGATATCATCTCACACCTGTCATAATGGTTAAAACAAAAACACAAGAAACAATAAGTGTTGGCGAGGATGTGGAGAACAAGGAACCTTCGTGCTGTGTTGGTGGGAGTGCAAACTAGTGCAGTCACTGTGTACAACAGTATGGAGGTTCCTCAAACAGTTAAAAATAGAATTACCATCTGATCCAATAATTCCACATCTGGCTATTTACACAAAGAATATGAAAACACTAATTCAAAAAGATACATACACCCCTATGTTTATTGCAGCAATATTTACAACAGCCAAATTATGGAAGCAGCCCAACTGTCCATTGATAGATGAGTGGATGAAGACGATAATAATATTACAATTATATCATTAATTAATAAACACAATAAATATTACTCAGCCATAAAAAAAGAATGAAATCTTGCCACTTGCAACAACAAAGATGGATCTAGAGGGTATAATGCTAAGTGAAGTCAGTTAGTCTGAGAAAGACAAATACCATATGATTTTACTCATGTGTGGGATTTAAGAAACAAAACAAAACAACTGAACAAAGGAAAAATGAGACAAACCAAGAGACAGACTTTTAACTACAGAGAGCAAACTGACGGTTCTCAGAGGAGAGGTGGGAAATAGGTAAGGGGATTAAAGAGTACACTTATCATGATGAGCACTGAATAATGTAGAGAATTGCCGAATCATTATACTGTACACCTGAAACTAATAACACTGTTAAAAATACTGAAATTGAAAGTATAAACATAGGTAAGAGAAGTACTTCCATGTGTATTATATGATCTTTCTTTTTCCTTAAAAATATAAGCATACCTCCTTTTATTGCTCACCATTTTATTGTGCTTCACAGATACTGTTTCTTACAAAGTAAAGGTTTGTGGCAACCTTGTTTTGAGTAAATTTACTGGTGACAGTTTTCCAACAGCGTTTGCTCACTTCACGTCTCTGTGTCACAGTTTGGTAATTTGTGCAATATTTCAATCATCATCATCATCATTATTGTATTTGTCCTGGTGATGAGTGATTATAGTTCATTGAAAGCTCAGATAATGGTTAGCATTTTTTTGTAATAAAACATTTAAAAATATTTTGTTTATTTATTTGACAGAGAGGTAGAGAGCACAAGTAGGCAAAGAGGTAGGCAGAGGGAGCAGGTAGCACGACACGGCCCTCCATCCCAGGACCCTGGGATCGTGACCTGTGGCGAAGGCATCCACTTAACCGACTGAGCCACCCAAGTACCCATCTAATAAAGCATTTTTAATTAAGGTATGTCTATATTTTTAGACATAATTCTACTGCAAACTTTATGGACTATAATACAGCATTAAAATAACTTCTATATGCACTGGAAAAACCAAAAAATTCATTGGACTCACTTCATTACAATATTCATTTTATTGCATGGTCTGCAGTATCTATGAGGTATGCCTGTAGTACAGGGTACAGGATACCCTAAGGAAAGGCCTTCTAAATGTTTCCTAATATTAATATTGATTCAAATTTTCTTTTGCATGTATGGGAAATCTGCAATAAAACCCCAAAAGCTAAGTTCCCAGAAAGACTGCTGGGCATTCTCATTTTCTAACTTTTTCTACCTCCCCACAGATCCTATGAATATAGCTTTTTTCCCCTTTCCCTTAAGCCTATTGCTATTTATATTCCCCCTCAGAAAAGTTTACAGAATGAGGCATAGTTTCTCTTAGTACGCCTCTACTTTTATAGCCTTAAAATAAGTTTCTATTTGAAATTTTGATTTTGAAATTTATTTTGTTAGTCACTATAGAAAAACAGGAGTAAAAAGTAACAAACTTAGGTAAGTTATAAAGACTTCTATTTTCTTATATTATCTGACACTTTCCTTGATTGGTGGTACATGTGGGCTTCACTGGCTTCTCACTCTACACTCCTATTAATGAGATCACCACGCTCCAACAAGTTCAAGTCACATAGAAAGGCCTGGAGGCAGATATGCCATAGAAAGAGAAAGAGAGAAGGCAGCAGCAAGGCAATAGACATGTAAGTGAAGAAGCCACTTTGGGTTTGGGGTGGTTTCTCCAGCCCTAGTTACTTGCCCATCCTGTATCCATGAGAGAACTGCCCTCTCAAGACCGTTCTAATCTCCTGATCCACAAATTCATGAGGAAAATAAAAGGTTGTTTTAAGACACTAGGTTGAGGGAGAGATTTTGCAGAGAAACAGAAAGTGAGAACAAGATGATTACTAACCTCTTGGTACATCAACTTCCTCTACTGTAACAGGAGGATAACAAAACCTATCTCATAAGGTTATTGCATTCATTACATAAGATTTATAATGCACATACATATTGAGGTGGGAACAAAAAAATCTGGGAGATTTAAAAAATCTGTTATGCATACTGACTGTGGTGTGTGATAATTTTGTTGCTATATAATTAGCATCGTACTGAAAAGAGTGATATCCTCAGTGGTGGATATGGATAAAATCATAATATAAACCTATCCACGCTGACATCCTACTGTAATTAACTTCAGAATTCAAGGCATTTCCAGTCTGGTGAACATTATAATGTGTGGTAAGCAATGGCTCTTCTGATTTTCTTTTTTCTTTTTTTTTAATATTTACAGGATGAAAAGGTAAATCTAATTTGGCTTGGTAGCGAAACAAATTTTCAGAATCATCTTAATATTTTTAGTTTATAGATTGCCTTAATATTTTTAATTATTTTGTTTTTGCCAGAGTTAAATATCTCTTGAGAAATCTTCCTAATTTGTTTGCTATTTCAAGTCATTCATCCCTAATAACATGAGGGCATTAGAGACATAAACAACAATTTCATATAAATCAAATACCTGACTAAGGAATTAAATAGTCAGTGGGAAACATAAGACTAAATATAACCCAAGTAGGAAAACAACTCATTCTGACTGGTAAAGAAAAAAAAAAGAGTCATTTTAAAAATGTTAATAACAGAAACATATTTTATTGGTGCTTTTTTAATTTTATAAAAATAGTAGTAGCAAAATATGTAATATGTTTATAACCCTTATAAGTCTTTTATATATCTTACTTCAGGTTTGTTTTTCTTACTTGATACATAGATAAGAGAAGAAAAGCGCTTTAAATGGCAGGATTGGTAGGATCTGAACAACAAGCTAAGGTTGGCCATCCTCTAATATAATAGATACGCTATAAGAATAGTGACTGTTTTCTTTTTTTTTTAAGATTTTAATATTTTATTTTATTTTTTTTAATTTATTTAACAGAGAGAGAAAGATCACAAGTGGGCAGAGAGGCAGGCAGAGAGGTGGGGGAAGCAGGCTCCCTGCTGAGCAGAGAGCCCAATGCTGGGCTCAATCCCAGAACCCTGAGATCATGACCTGAGCCGAAGGCAGAGGCTTAACCCACTAAGCCACCCAGGCACCCCATAACTCTGTTTTCTAAAATTGTACATCTCCAAATCAGAGAAGTGTTTTCCACATAGTAGTCAGTAATCTTCGTGGAATGATTTATGGAAATCATTCTGTAGCTCAGAAAACAAGCCTGTAACTTAAGCTTTGCCATATTAATTCTTAGTACAATATAGCATCCAGTAATGCAGACCTAAATTTCAATGACATCTCTAATATCTCAAAAGTTGAATTTTTTTTAAAGATTTCATTTATTTATTTGACAGAGATCACAAGTAGGCAGAGGCAGGCAAAGAGAGAGGAAGGGAAGCAGGCTACCCGCCGAGCAGAGAGCCCGACACGGGACTGGATCCCAGGACCCCGGTATCATGACCCAAGCCGAAGGCAGAGGCTTTAACCCACCGAGTCACCCAGGCGCCCTCAAAAGTTGAATTTTTGAAAGTAAAGGAAATGAAAATCAAAGTTATCCATGTTCCACGGATCAGGCGGACAAATATTCTGCAATAATATCACACAATACCATGTATAGACTGTCCCAAACGGCTCTAACGTTCATTATTACAATATCTAAGCATTAGCTTTACTAGTTGGTGGTTGTTTTCAAGTTTATTCAATATGTGTTTTTCATATTCCAAGATTGGTTTTTTTGAAAAATATTGATATGACATGCTCTTAAGATTTATGTATTTCATTAAAGTTTACCCAGCTTTTAAAACTGAGTACAGCGAATTTATTGTAAAGATAAAGACTCCCTTATACAGTTGGTCTTGACATGAGGTACTAATCTCTAACCTTATATCAACTCTACAAAATGAATTATGTAGGACAGTGTTTTACTTGTGCAAACAGGCAACAGCAACTCATTTCTCTAGCTGCCTTAACTTCTCCTCCTGCTACAATAAATCTTTGTGCTCTACAGATGCTCGTTTTTCTCTTGCTCTTCTTCATTTATGTCAATATGCTTTCAAATTCCTGCCGACCTGTTTAGAGGCTTGTTTTGAGGATGACACATGTCTTCTTTTTGCTGAGAAGAGTGCAAGAAGGATTAATATAGTCCCACATTCAAGATTAATGTAGTTACACACCAAAAACTGGCTAGAGGTGCAACTCAGCTTTTTAGTAACCACTTATCATGAAACTTGGACACCATAATATTCACATAAATACTTCCAAGCAACATAATATCCATGGGAGCTCATGAATTTAAACTTTGCTCAGCTATTTCCGTTAAGGAACTGATATTTTGTATTTATCTCCCTGACTTTCCAAATAATCATATTTCATGGTTGACAGAAAATCTCCAAGTAGCTCTCTATTAGCACACTGATTTTCACTTTCACCTATGGTAACTAAGGTAAATGTTAAAGATACTGCCAACCTTATATTATATAATGGATTTTCCATGGGTAAGGTGAAATTGATTGGAAAGTTCTCAACTATTCAAACATGCTGAACCAGACTACTTTTCTTTTCAAGAAAAAGTTAAGAGATACCTGATTGAAACTATGTTATAAGGAGTGAATATTAAATTTAATTCAGTCTATGGATGTAGATATATACAAATTTAATTCAACAAATAATTTTGAGAATTTTTAGTTTTATAACAGTTATATGCAAACACAATATATATTACATGGACTAAAAATCTGAGGAGCTTTTCATGATACACAACATCGGTCATGATCTAAAGTTTATCTTCCTCTTCAGCTTTCCTCCTGCCATGACCTTATCTCCATGCATGTATCCTGTTGTATTCCTTTTTAGAGTCCCTAAATACTCTACTCTTTGATGTTAAAGACTTTTGCATAATACTGTTCTCCAAATTGCATGCCTTTCTTCTATCTTTTATCTGATTGATATCTATTTGGTTTTCAAGACTGAATGCTATCCCATCTGGGAAACTTTTATTCACTGCCCAGACTAAGATGTTCTTTCTTTGTGCTCAGTCATCACTGATTACATATCTTCATAATGGGGCTTTGCATGTCATGTTGTCATCTGTTTGCCTGACTCTCCTACCCCAAGTAGACTCTGCTGTCCTTGAAGTTAGTGATTGAATTTAACTCATTTCTTTATTTAATACTTTGGGGACTCATATTTTCTATTTGAAATTCTTAAGGAGTAAGTAGATATTTGCTAGGCTCTGTGAAACACAAGCATCAAAAGACTCACCAAAGTTAATGACACAGAATAGGAGAAATACATGATACGTTTGCCATCTCATTGGTTTAAAAAGGTTGCCTGTATGCGGTAAAGATACAATGACCATGGAAATGTAGTGTCACTGCTTAAAATGAAGTTTAGATGGAGGGAGATGGCAGGGAAAATCTAGGTGTCAAAGGATATATAATGTATGAAAGGACATGGTCTTAGTTTTGTCCTCGAGCCAGCTTTTTTCAATATTTAGTTTAGTACTACCTGGCTGTTAGTAGGAACCTCCTTCCATAGCAAAATAATTAGGTGGCAATACAATTAACCATTGCAATCTGAATTTTCTTTTGCTTTCCTATTTGTCGGATAAAGTTAATTTAGTAAACTAAGTTTACTAGGTTTTCTTGAGATCAGTAATTGTTATTTGAGATTCAAAGGAATGTATGTAAACTCCTGCCAAAGTTTAGACATTTAAAAATGTTTACAGAAGTATGATTCAATAAACTGATAAATGATTCAGACGATAAACTCTGTTCCTAACCTTCAAAGAAGAAACAAGAAACCTACAATGATTTGCCTACTAGGAGATGGACATTCTTACTGTACAAACTGTAGATACTAGAATGACAGACATAGTGTAATTTATTTAAGCCTATTTTAATTTGAATATAGTCATATATTAATTTGGTAGAAGTAAACCTCCATCACTCTACATGAATATCATGCTTAGAGATCCCATTAATCTAGTTGAAGCACATATTCTCATTTATGCAACTACATAAATTCGACATCAAAATGTTTAAAGAAATAGTTAATATATCTTGTATAAGTTAAGATATGCTAGTATATGCTATAGTAACAAAAAAAAAATTCCTAAATCACATCAGCATATCACATCAAATGTTTATTTTTTCCTCAAATAAATTCCACCAGAGGTCTGGTGACTCTCCCAGGCAGCTGTCCTCCATGGATCCAATCCAGGACTCCTGCTAGAAGGAAGGAGTGGAGAACCATGCCTCCAGGAAGAAGGGGCAGGTATGCAACCTCCCTTCATAGGTCAAGTAAATTATATAGCCACACCTAACTTTGATGATATGAGGTAAAGTCAATCCCTGCATGTTCCTGGAAGTGGTAAGCTGCAAAAATGTCTACTACCCATTTTCATATTAAAACTTACTTGCTTGAACTTAATTATTTTATTTTTTATTTTTAACTTAATTATTTTATTTAATTTTATTTATTTTACTGTAGAAATACAGTAAAAACTATAGCATGTAACATGCATATGATTTTAAATTCTAACACAAATTCAATCTGACTTTCTAAATTCATAGCTAAAGGCTGGGGATAACCTTCCTACTTTGATTATAATAGTTTGAAATTCATATCTTTGCAGTTTCTTTGATTTGAAAGTAAACATTAAATATTAACTTGGTATAATCACTCTTTTTTTTTATTTGCTTATTTACAGCATAACAGTGTTCATTGTTTTGGCATCACACCCAGTGCTCCATCTTGAAATAAGAAATCAAATTTCATAAGCTTGGCTATTATCTTTCCATATATTTGGCCATTTTGACATTTTATAGGAGATGGCCTGTTTCTACAGTGAAACTACAATTTTTTGATCATCTGAAGCTAACTAGTTATGTTTCTTACTATAATTCTTTTCCATTTGCAATATTTTTGTTCAGTGTTGTTTGGAAAATGAATCCAACTATTGTAACTTTCAGATTTCATATCACCTCTGCCCCCTATTCCTCCTACACATATTAGCCATTTTGTTGAAATACAAGTTCGTACGCTGCAGTGGTATATGAATCATAGAAAATTCTATTTTTATTCAGCATACTTTCATTTTAACTTGCTATGCAAAAAATATCCTGGAATTATTTCAATATTTGTCTAAAGGAACGAAGATTTCTGACTATCAGGACCCTGAGAAGCCTTGCAAAGACTGAATCTCCAACATTTGCCAATATTTACATATTGTTTTCCTGAAAGAACATAGCCAGATTGTTGCAAGTGATGACATACACCCACACAGTCAATTCCAAGAGAAAATAGAGGTCACAAAGACTGAAGTTCTCCATGTTAATATTCTAGTCATTTTAAATCTTTTGAGTTGTCATCATTACATTGACCCTTTCAAAGCCAACTTCTCTTCCCTCTCTCATTCCACCTCTGCTAGGGCTTTACTCACATCACTGTTGACTGATTTTTAATTTGCATCTTTAGTTGGCATTGGAGATTGTCTCATCTGACAGCCATGTTTAAAAGTGTCTAAATGAACGACTCTTTATCCCTTTAAAGAGTTTTAATCCTTGGGGCACCAGGACAGCTCAGTAGTTTGAGAGTCTGACTCTTGATTTGCCCCCAGGGTCATGATCTCAGGGTCATGGAATCAAGCCAAGCATGCAGGCTCCATGCTCAGCACAGTCTGCTTTCTCCCGTTGCTGGCCCTTCCCCACACTGGTGCAAGTGCTTGCTCGTGCTCTCTCTCTCTCTAATAAATCAATAAAATCTTAAAAAAAAAAAAGAGTTTTAAGCCCTTGAGGGCATTGTCCTCAAGCAGATGCCCTGGTTCTTCTTCCCTTCCCGACCAGCCTCACCAAGAAGTTTGAGCACTCTGCCTCGCCTCCCTGTCTCCTACCATGGCTCTGTGCATGAGTTCTTCCTTTTCACCACACTCTAATTAATACTCCTTCCTTTTTAAAACCTGCACCACAATCGCTGTCTTTAGAGACACTAAGACCTCTGAAATGTCAAATGCAATGTCTCTTTCACTGCCCACATCCTAACTGGGGAAGCCGACAATTTGGGTCAAGCAATTTAATTTCTAATTTTCACATTTCCATTTCAAGGAAATAACCTCCTAATATTTTCCACAGAGGACATTCACTCATTGCCAACATATTCTGGTTCCCATTGTTAGTCACTATTCACTTTATTCTGCTTTATGCACATTTTAACTTCCTAAGTTTAATTGTCATTATCAGGCTTCTTCCTTTGCCAGTAATTTATAGTGCAGATTTATCTTGTTCCTCAGATATGCATTATTCTTGATATACAGAGGCTTCATATGTTTATTTTCTTCCTTCACCAAAATAATATGTTGCTGCTTAATTATAATCCCTGTCAGGAACTTCAACCTTCTTCTTTTATGTTGGTCGATTTTATTGTACTTCTGCCAGATTACAAAATAAAAAGTTGGTTATTCCTCTAAATTTAGTTTCAATTTGATATTTGGCATTAGTTATAGCTAGTGAGAAGCATTTGCTTTTACCTAAAATGACATGTTTATCTAGAAATTTCTGCCAACAATCAAAGCATTATTATATAAAATAAATATATTTGAGCTATCTACACATATATGAGAAATTCCAGCATTTCTCTATGGTCCTCAAATGTGCTATCCAGTTACCTTCAAGTATCCTTTAACACTCTAAGCACCAGCAAGCCATCTCAAGGCTCCTGGTTCCACGACTGCTTCAAGGTTTTACACGTGTGAATAAGTAAAATGTGCATCTAAGATATTAACTTATGTTTGTTTTTCTTTTTCAATTCCCTAGAAGCATGTTTTCTAATTCTTTGTCAGCTCTCAAGCTCTCAAGCAGGTAATAGTTTCATGGTGTTACCTGAAAGACTTATAGCACATTGAAGAATTATACTCAATTGTTTCTAACTGTTGTCTTTGAAAGCACTGAGTTTTTATCATTCACTAGGAATATTTTGCTTGTTTGTTTATTTATTTTAGAGAGAGAGAAAGAGGAGATCATGGGCAGGGGAGGGGCAGAGGCAGAGGGAGAAGCTGACTTCCCACTGAGAGGGGCTCAATCCCAGGACCCTGAGGTCAGGACCTGAGCCAAAGCTAGAGGCTTAAACAGCTGAGCCACCCAGTCACCTGCATTAGGAAGGTTTTAAAGAAATAAAGAATGGACAAAAGCAGTTATAGACATAGAAGAATATCTTTGAAGAAGCAATAGAAGTATTCCTATATTTTCATTCTATTGGTGAGAAGCTAGAAAGAGATTTCTCTGATAGAAACACAAAGGTAGAGAGATGTTTTGAGGTACATTAGTGTCATGGCTAAGCAATAAGACTAGCCAGCAGCATTGGGGAACATGCAGATCCTGAAGACAAACCTAGGTTGGGTTGCAAAATCATTGTACAGCACCACATTTCAGATCTGAATGTGCCAAAAGACTAGGTCAACACATAACAATAACATATAATTTGACAAACAATCACACTGATCCCCAATTCCATTTCACTCCATTTTCCTACTTTACATGATCCAGAACAGCAAGTCCTACAAATAAGAAAGGATTTCTATTATATTTGAGATAGATAGGATGGAGGTGGGAATTATGTTTAATCATAACAAATGAAGAAATCATCCACATTTGAGTTTGTGGATGGAGATTATATATGCCACTCATTTCCTTGAAAATACGACTTTTAGAAAAACACTTTATCTCCATTATTCAAAAAATGAGTAACTACCTTACTTCCTTAGTTGTCATTTAAACAAACTATACAAATTCAACAACAAACTCTTGATTCTATTTTACTTCAATTTAAACTGAAATTGTAAATGTGTGTTTATGAATGTATGTGCACATACGCATACATGCACAATCTCACTTTACGTTCAAGAGAGTGATATGAGGTACATATGAATTGTCTCCTAATGCATATGCTATATCCAAACCTCAGGGATTCTAAAGGGTTTATACAAATAGTAACTTGGAGAGGCCAGATTCAACCCCGGCTCTAAAACAACATGTTCGATAAGTTTTGTTAAGTCTATGGCAGCACAGCTCCTTGAAATAATTTATTAATTTGGTGAAATGAAAAGAAATCAAGGTTGCTGAGGAAAAGTCAGCAGGCTTGTCCACTGCCTAATAGCAACAGCTCTTAGAGGCAGCTGCGCCTCCTTCAACTAGATGGCAACACAAAGTCTGCATTTCCCATGAGCTGTGTGTGAGTGCACACCACTGGGCAGCTCGCATTCCCAGGACTGGTGTGCAGCCAACTCAAGCAGCAATGCCCAAACGTAGACTGCCCATCTCCTCCACATGAAAGATCACTCTCATTCATGCCCTAAAAGAATGAAGAAAGGGGGCACCTGGGTGGCTCAGTGGGTTAAGCCTCTGCCTTCAGCTCAGGTTTTGATCTCAGGGTCCTGGGATCGAGCCCCACATCGGGCTCTCTGTTCAGCGGGGACCCTGCTTCCTCCTCTCTCTCTCTGCCTGCCTCTCTGCTTATTCGTGATCTCTCTCTGTCAAATAAATAAATCTTAAAAAAAAAAAAAAGAACGAAGAAAGGGGCAAGGGTACAACATCCCTCTCCTACAATAAAATCCATGTCCCTGCACAGATAGAATGAAAAGTAAACGATATTACACTAGGACAAGTTACATGTGGGGGTTCCTACAGAACCAAGAAGAAGAGCCTAAGGGCATTTCCTTAAGGCTTAAATCTAAATTCCCTAGCTCTACACATGGTTATGAAGCATTGTTTACATTTCCTTTTGAAAATTTTTCATTTTGTAGAAGATAACTTTTGACAGTTTTTTGTAATGATTCAACTAATTATATTGGTATGGGAAAAATACATCACTAATAAGAATTCATGTCATAAATTCTTTCAGCCATAGTTTAAATTATTAATATATTATAGCTGAAAACTGTTAAGGTATGACACTAGTGACCAGGAAATTATGGTGACAATTAAAATGCTTGGATAATTGCAATACATACATACATACATACATATATACATAACACACACACACACACACACACACACACGCATATACATACACAACATTTGGAACTGAAAAAAGCAAAATTGTCCTTAAGCCAGTTACTTATTAAAAGCAGAGGGATGTTGAGGACAGTTGTAGGAATAAGTAGCTCATCTGTCTTTCTGGTGGAGTAAGAAGCTGTTTTACATGTGTGAAAATTGGTGGCCTTCAAATATACTTATTTTGGCAAAGTGACAATAGATAAAAGGACAGATACAAAACAACAACAAAAAGAGGGCATGTTTCCTCATATACTATGCAATATAATTCTTTTTCAGTATTATATTCCTTAAAGTTAAAATATTATAAATGAATATGATGACTTACAAATTTCCTCCCTCTTTAATAAACATCTACTTTAAAACACATCAATTTACAGAAAGATTTACTATATATCCCTCACCTAGTTTATCCTATTGTTATCAGCCTATATTACCAAGGAACAGATGTCATAACTAACCAACACTGGCACATTAACTAAACTCTAGGGTTTTTACTTTATTTACTAGTTTGTCCATTAATGTCCTTTCTCTATGCCAGGATCCTTTAGAGGGAGCCACATTGCATTTAGTCATCATGGCTTAGCCTCTTCGGGTGTGTAAAAGTTTCACAGTCTTGATTGGAACTGGAGGGTACTATGCTGAGCGAAATAAGTCAATCAGAGAAAGAAAACTATCATATGGTTTCACTCATATGAGGAATATAAAAAACAGAAAAATGGATCATAGGAGAAAGGTGGGAAAACTGAATGGGAAGTCATGGGGGCGGGGACCATGAGAGACTCTTAACTATAGGAAACAAAACTGAAAGTTGCTGAAGGGGTGGTGGGTGGGGGATGGGATGGGGTAACTGGATGATGGGCATCAAAGAGGGCATGTGATGTGATAAGCATTGGGTGTTATATGCAACTGATGAATTCTGAACTCTACATCTCAAATTAATGATGTACTATATGTTGGCTAATTGAATTTAAATTTTAAAAATATTTAATAGGCTTTCCTTCTGTTTCATGACTTTGACAGTTTTGAGGAATACTACTCATGTAGTTTGTAGAATGTTCTTTGATTTGGGTCTGCATGATATTCTTATAGTTACACTGGGCTTTTGTGTTTGGGGAGGCATCATACAGATGACCAGCCTTTCTGATCACATCATATCAAGGATACATAATATCAACATGACATCACTGTTGATGTAAACCTTGGTCACCTAGCCCAGGTTGCATTTGGCAGGTCTCTCTACTAGGGAGTTATTGGTACCTCCTACTATATCCTCATATTCCCTGGATGTTTGCATATTCTAGTCTTTGGAACAAAGTCACTGCATACATCCCATGCCAGCGGAGTGTTTGTATATGTGTGTTTGGGAGGCAGGATTTAGCTCCACTGTCTAATTACCTAGAAGAGAATTGCCAACATAAATTACTTGGAGTACTTCTATATGGAAGATTTATCTCTTCTCTATTTATTTATTCATTTATGTATTTATAACAGTATGGATTTATAGATGTTAATTTTATTCTTTGTATTGTAATCCAGGTCATTATAAATGTTATTACAAATAAATGTTACTTATTGTGTTGCTCAAATTGTTTCAGCTCTGCCCACTGGTATCTCTTTCAGTTTTACTCTTGTGCTCCTTTCTCATGCCCCTGCATTTTTGTCTTTCAAACATGTCCTTATTTTCTGTCACACATGGTACTCCAACCTCATCTTATATTTTCCCTTTTAGTCCCTAAATCCAACTATTCATCCAAGAAATTTTGATTCATTTTATTAGAGAATGGAATTTTAAACCAAGTTCTGGTCATAGACTGTTCTCATTTCTGATGGGATGCCTAATCCTTTTTCTTAGCCTCATCAATTTATTTAATCAATTTAGTTGATTTTTTTTATATAGGATAGTAGATTATTCTTTTAATCTGAAACTGTAGGTGGCAGAAGGATAATTAATTTGCATTAGAGATACGGAAAGTGGTCTAAATCTCATTTAATTATCGTTTCACCTATAATTAGTGTGAGGTCCTCCCCCTCAAAAATAGTGGACTGAAAATCAGAATATGTGAGTTCAAGTCCCAGATCCTATGTTCTTGAAAGCTATGTCATTTCAGCAACCAAAGAGTTATAGAGGGAATTAGAGTTTACGTGGTTGAATCTCTCTAGTTCATAAAGAGTTAAGTGTTTTTTGTGTGGTATGAGAAATTACATGACATGCCCACGGTCATGGGCCAGGTTTGTACAGAAGTAAGACCAGATTCACATTTTATGGGTTCTCATTTAGTTTACTTTTCACAAAGCAACAAAGCACCTACATCCCCTTTTCTCATTTTATAGATGAAGCTAACTCTACAGCTTCAAAATGGAATGACTTTGTGAAAATGCGATCTTCAAATACAAGATAATGACCCTTTTTATCCTAGAACATTTGTTCTGTACATCCAAGATGAATGCAATAATTAAAATATATGGAATGATAACCATGCCCCTGGGGTTTCATATGCATGATTCAAATTAGCAACAACTCCTTAAATAAGGTGGTATTATCTTCATCTTACAAATATGTAAACTTCAAAACAGAGTTTAATTAACTTGTGTAGAGTAATTCCTCTGGTAAGGAAAAGCCAAACTCAGATTTTTTTTTCCTCACTTCAAAACTTTCATTATTTCCATTATTTCAAGATGCCCATTTCCCTTCTTTAGGATACATAGTTTAGAAATGGTTTAACGGAAGTAATCTTTCTACTTTCAATAAACCCACATCTTATTTTTCATTTCTTATTCATCATATATTGCTCTGTGTTATAGTTATTTATGAGCAATTTTCATCTTTCCCTGTCAATTACCTGCTCCTAAAGGGAATTTATTTGTTACACTGAGGACATGAGAAGTGATTGTTGAATTAACCAACGTTTTTCCCTATGGAAATAAAGGAAGTGAGGAAAAGTGAAATGAAATAAGATAAAATAAAATCTCAAGCTGACTTCTTTTTCACTTAGTTGTCATTGAAAGAGTAGGAAATTTCTGATTTAGTGGATCCTTTGGCAAAGAAGGTTTAGATCACTTAGATGCTAAAACAATTTTTAACATGAACTCTCAGTTACTACTATGTATATCACTTGAATCAGTTAGGACATTCCAGCTAAATATAACTGAAAATCATATTAAGAGTTTGGTAAACGATACTAACTGAAACCACAGAGTTGGGCAGTGTCCGGCTCTTCCATGTATCAGTGATGCCTTTAAGAACCTAGTCTCTGGCCTAGGTTCTTTGTTTCATCTCTGCCTTGAATCCCATCCCTGGGTTTGGGGATTTCAGTCACCTAATGTCTGAAAAATGTTTCAGAACCTCTTCCAGGATAATATTCAAAACTGAAAGTGTGATAGAGAGAACAAAGGGTTGTCTCCTTATACACATTTCTTCTTTCTTCTTTTTTTAAATCAGGAAGACTAATCTCTCCCAAAGTCTCTCATTTGCCTACCTCTTCTGTCTTAGTGGCAAAAACTGGGCTACACACCTGCACCTAAAACAGTCTCTAGTCAGAGGGACCATGGTTAACAACTCACAATCAAAGCTAGGCATACTTCACTCCAAACAAAAACAGGATCATGACAGTGAGGAAGAAGCGGTCTTTGCTGGGGACAGACAAGCATTGTTTGCTTGTCACAAGGACTTTCAGGCTATAAATCACATCTTCCATTGTCAAAGGACAGCAGCTAAGAATGAGAAGCAAAGAGTTAAGTCAGAGAACTAACCTGACCATAGAACTGAGCAGAGATCTAAGTAGCAGTACTCTGGGTATGGCCCAGCTTGTCCAGGATGCCAGGATGGCAGGAATATCCTAATTTTACAGCAAGATTAAGCTTATTGGGTATTAGGATAGAGCCAGGGGAAATTAGAATTTAGCCAGCAGCTGGGGCAAACAATGGTAAAGAAACTATCTGCTAGAAAAAGAGGGGTATTTAAGCCTGGCCCACTGCCAGGGCTCTACTGAGGAGGACTGGAACCCATGTCCTAAATCAGTGACAATTAAATCTAAGAAAAATTCTTAGGCACACACTGAGGATTGGGACAAGGTACCGTAACAGCACACCTGGCAGAAAGGGGTGAAGTCAGAGACACTGGGTTTTAAGGCAGATAACTTACAAACCACTGGCTTACCCCACTAATAAAGATGGTTTTCCTTTAAAAAAAAAAAAATCATGCTTGGTTTTGATTTTCTAAGGCATTGTACGGGGTTGAGCTGCTAAGTCAAATGCCTTTATCACTTGTGGCAACACAAACCCATTTTATAAAATGGTTATTTTTGATTGGTGCTAATGAGTATCAGACACCGTACACACATATGAGCTTATTTAATCTATCAAACAATTTGTGAGGTAGCTTTTATTAACTTGATTCTTCAATTGGAGAAAATGAGACCCAGAACATAAATATTCCCAAGGTCAAACTGGAAGCAATGAGGCCAAGATATGATCCCAGTTCTGCTGAACTCCAAAGCCCGTGCTATAAAGCAGACACCATATGTCTCACATTTACGGCTTGTCAAGCCCTGATTTACACACAGGAGTTGCAGTTTCTTATTCTACTAGGACTTCATGGGATCCGTTAATCAATCTGGTGGTTTATAAAGCAGACAGACCATGTGTTAGAGGACTGTAGAAGGCTGTCTATTCAGCTGCTGCAGTGTAAGGGCTAGCAAGCAGTCAACTTCACCCCATTTAGAATTTTTCTCTCTGAAGAGCATCTCAAAAACATGAAAGTTTTACAAATGGGTGTGAGGAAAAAAAAAAGAGCAGACCTGAACTGTCACTTTGAATGGCATTCAGAATTGTTCACCCAAAATGAAACTCAGGCATCTCATTTAATGAAGGACCTGCAATATCATATTTAATCAACACTTTTTAAGCAGATGGTTACAGTGCTAAGCAGAAAAAGGAAGCATGTCTTAATTTATGGGTATCTGTCAGTGCAGCAAAATATGCTTAAAAAATGTTAAATTGTTTTCTATATAAATTTTATGAATTTGAAATAGTCCCTGGGTACTAGTCTTATACTCCAAGTTTGAGACACACACCAGAGACAGGGGGGAAAAAAAGAAAAAAAAAACACACTTACAGAAAAGATGATCTCAGCTAAAGGTAGAATGGTAAGTTTTGCAAAGCAACCTTTTAAACATGGATTTGTGAATGTGTCTGCCAGAAATTCAAATCAGCTGTCCCATTTCATAACCATGTCTCAACTTTTGTTTTCAGAGAAACTTATGTCAAATTTTGAAGAATGGAATGAGTAAAGAAATTGTAACTACACAAGGAGTACTAAGTTATTAATACATATGTAAAATATTCTTATTACTGTCTTAATTATCTGTAAATTACTAAGCATAAGAAAATTAAAAGAACAAATACCCTAATAGAAAAAAAAACATTATTTTTAAAAAGTTAGATATTTGCTATCCAAACATTTCATCAAAGAAGGGGAATTTTTAGAAATTGTTTATAATCCCTGGAAATAAAAAAATATGCAATAAATAATAGTATAAGAGTTTCTGAAACTTGTTTTACCTAGGAAATTTAGAAATAAGCAGCTTCTCCTGAGTTTGAAATGAAAAGCCAATAATAATCAGAATTAGAACTACACGTTATGTGTTTCCCATGTGCCAGGTATTTTTTAAAAGGAGATGATGAATTTCTTAAATTTATGACATTAGTTCAGTAATAACAGAGATGATGCGAATTACGTATAACAAAATCTAGCTACTACTTATTCTTCTAAGCATCATAAACAGATTTTCTCTAGTAACTCTGATAATATCCTTACCAACATTACTATCAATACTATCAACTGCAATGAGTAGAGTGTGATTCAAAGCCTTTTGGTTCCAAAGCCTATGTTTTACTCTAATAAGTCATACGGCTACTTATATCATTTAATTTGGAAATGAACTACTCAAATTCTAGGGTTTGAGAACTAGGTGAGAGATGAACTTAAAGCAGTCTAAACCTAATACATATTCATGAAAAGTCAATTTTGCTGGACTATGTTGGGAGCTTTTCATATTGAGACAAATGAAGAGTTGTCAGGAAATAAAATGCAGAATTTTATGGGTTCATGGGCCAAAGCGGAACCTTTAAGACAACAAAATGTGTGCTGTAACCCCTACACACACTGTGGTAACAAATTAACATTCTGCAATAACCAGACTATTTTTAGTAGCTTGCAGAATATACAGGGAACGGTGATTAAAGGCCTTTGCCCAAAACCATCTAACCCCACTGGCATCTTCGTAGGGCCTGAAATCTCCCTGCTAAGTCACTTTTTTTTAGGGAAGTGATAATCATTTTCTAAGCTTCAACTTAGCAAAAACAGTACTTAACTTTCCCAGCACCATTTATTGAAGAGGCTGTCTTTTTTCCATTGGACATTCTTTCCTGCTTTGTCGAAGATTAGTTGACCATAGAGTTGAGGGTCGATTTCTGGGCTCTCTATTCTGTTCCACTGGTCTATGTGTCTGTTTTTGTGCCAGTACCATGCTGTCTTGATGATGACAGCTTTGTAATAGAGCTTGAAGTCCGGAATTGTGATGCCACCAACTTTGACTTTGTTCTTCAATATTCCTTTGGCTATTCGAGGTCTTTTCTGGTTCCATATAAATTTTAGGATTATTTGTTCCATTTCTTTGAAAAAAATGGATGGTATTTTGATAGGGATTGCATTAAATGTGTAGATTGCTTTAGGTAGCATAGACATTTTCACAATATTTATTCTTCCAATCCAGGAGCATGGAACATTTTTCCATTTTTTTTGTGTCTTCCTCAATTTCTTTCATGAGTACTTTATAATTTTCTGTGTATAGATTCTTAGTCTCTTTGGTTAGGTTTATTCCTAGGTATCTTATAGTTTTGGGTACAATTGTGAATGCTCCACGTCACTCGGCATCAGGGAAATACAAATCAAAACCACAATGAGATATCACCTCACACCAGTCAGAATGGCTAAAATTAACAAGTCAGGAAATGACAGATGCTGGAGAGGATGTGGAGAAAGGGGAACCCTCCTCCACTGTTGGTGGGAATGCAAGCTGGTCCAACCACTCTGGAAAACAGCATGGAGGTTCCTCAAAATGTTGAAAATAGAACTACCCTATGACCCAGCAATTGCACTACTGGGTATTTACCCTAAAGATACAAACATAGTGATCCGAAGGGGCACGTGTACCCGAATGTTTATAGCAGCAATGTCTACAATAGCCAGACTATGGAAAGAACCTAGATGTCCATCAACAGATGAATGGATCAAGAAGATGTGGTATATATACACAATGGAATACTATGCAGCCATCAAAAGAAATGAAATCTTGCCATTTGCGACGACGTGGATGGAACTAGAGCGTATCATGCTTAGTGAAATAAGTCAATCGGAGAAAGACAACTATCATATGATCTCCCTGATATGAGGACATGGAGAAGCAACATGGGGGGTTAGGGGGATAGGAGAAGAATAAATGAAACAAGATGGGATTGGGAGGGAGACAAACCATAAATGACTCTTAATCTCACAAAACAAACTGGGGGTTGCTGGGGGGAGGTGGGATTGGGAGAGGGGGAGCGGGCTATGGACATTGGGGAGGGGAGGCGAACCATAAGAGACTATGGACTCTGAAAAACAACCTGAGGGTTTTGAAGGGTCAGGGGTGGGAGGTTGGGGGAACAGGTGGTGGGTGATGGGGAGGGCACGTTTTGCATGGAGCACTGGGTGTTGTGCAAAAAGAATGAATACTGTTACGCTGAAAAAATAAATAAAAAATAAAAAGCCTCTGCCTTCAAAAAAAAAAAAAAAAACAGTACTTAAGGTCAAATTGTATTTAGAACGGCAGACCCAAAATACGGTGACTGTAACAGCACCCCAAGAGTAAGCCTGGGGACATTTTTCCGACATCCACTCACTTACTTGATGATCTGACCCAGTCTTCTGGTGAAATATGAACAATGTGCTGATGGTCCCCAGATTGGTATTGTTAGCTCAGATTTCTACCCTTAGCTACAGACTTGTTGTCAATGCCTAATTCTATACTTAGAAGCCTATAGATAGCTCTAAATAAATGCGTACATAACTGATTTCCTGACTTTCCCCCCCTCTAACCACCAATTTTCTTCTCTCCTACTGTCTTTCCATCTCACCTTTTGAAAACTTAAACTCAGTAGCTCAGACCAAAACTCCTTGGAAATGAAAGGTTGGATTTAATTTTCTCCCCCCCCTTTGTTTCAACACATATACACACACCACCCTTACATGTACCTCTTATTTCTGCTTCTAATTAATCAGGATAGTATAGATAGCCTTCATCTTCAGTATGTATGAAGGACCTGACCACTTCTCACAGTTTCCCCGTTTTCTGTCATCTAGGTTAATACACGAGTCTCCTGCCTGGTGTCCTTATTCCTGCTCTTAACTATTGGAAGCCTATTTCCATTACAGTAGCCAGAGTGATATTTTTTTTTCAAACATAAATCAGATTTTGTTGATATGTTCAAATTCCTTCAATTGCTATCCATTTCACTAGAAGCATGAGACAAACTTTCCAGGTGGATGGATCCTTTTGTGTATTTCCTATCCCAACCCTTGAATCAGCCATTTCTGCAAGGAGTGCTAGTTCTTTTTATTAGAAAGCAAAATTGGAATGCAGATTTTGTTCATTGCCACGGCGCTGTCATTGCTGCTACGCTCTCTTAACAGACAGGGCTAGAAAGTATATGTATATATAATAACCCATGTTTCCACATGGGTACACTTGAATCCTAGAGAATGACAGAGAAATTAGTGAGTTTATAGCAGCAAGAGGATATAGGCACAGGCAAGGTTGATGTTTATTTATAATAGTCCTGGGAAACCCAGGGATATTAAATAGATTTCTCATATCTGAATGCAAAGAGTGGTGTCTAAGTGGGAAGAAGCCCATAACAATCTGGTATATACCCTTTTAACAAATACTCACCTTAAGAAAACTGACAGATTATGCTAACTTGGGAATATTGCTCAAAACATAAGAAGCATACCATTGCTAACCCTTAATACAGTGAACTCTTATTTTTCATATTCACCATGTGAAATCAATTTAACACCTGCATATTTTCACAAAAGTATTAATGGGAACAATGCCTGGCAAGAGCAGACACTCGATGCATATTTCTTTGATAAATGAATGAATAAGTGAATGACCAGTTTTTATTGTATTACAGGAGTTCATTAAAATAGGAAACACTGACAACAAGATCCATTAAAGAAGTATTCCTGAAGTCTAAGATAGTCTTTCTTTTCTCTATTTCACTTTTTTTTCTATTTTCTTTTTTAAGACAGTGTTTTATAATTGCCTTCCCATAAATGTGAAACAAAAACAATAAAAATTTCATTAGAAAAAGGGGCGCCTGGGTGGCTCAGTGGGTTAAAGCCTCTGCCTTCGGCTCAGGTCATGATCCCAGGGTCCTGGGATCGAGCCCCACATCGGGCTCTCTGCTCCATGGGGAGCCTGCTTCCTCCTCTCTCTCTGCCTGCTTCTCTGCCTAGTTGTGATTTCTCTCTGTCAAATAAATAAAATATTAAAAAAAATTTTCATTAGAAAAAGAAAATATGAAAAAAATATGACAAGACTCAAAAGAATGGGCAACAGTGTTTGATCAATACAATTCAGAAAACAACTATGCTAGGGATGCTTAATTCTATATACGTTTAGAACTTGATGTACATTATTTTAATTGTAAGGTAATTTGTTATGTTGAATATCTCTTGGTGTGCCTGGCTTCAAGTCAGCTGACAGCCAAGGGAAGAGACGGTACACCCACAATCAAGTAATTAAACCATTCCTTATTGGAAGTGACCCAGAGTCACATGATACATGTCCCATCCTGACTACCTTCTAATAAAATTGTTACTAAAATGTTCTGTTGAGGAAGCCACAGCCACTTCCTATATTCTATTAGTTCTTAATTACTTCTTTAAAAATTTAGCACAAACTCAGTGGCTTAGAAAAAAAAAATCATTATGTCAGAGTTCTATAGATAAAAAATCCAGATATAATGTGGCACAACTGAACCTTTTACTTAGAGTTTTACAAGGCTGAAATCAGGGGCTGGAAAAGCTTCCACTTTTCTGGAGACTCTGGTGATAAATCCCATTCTAAATTCATTCACGTAATTGGCAGAACTCATTTCCTAGAAGTTGTTGTGCTGTGGTCCATTTCCCTACTGACTGTCAGCAGGGGTCATTCTCAGCTTCCAGATGCTGGCTCAACTCCTTGGTCTATGCCCTTCCCCAACCTGCCTTTCCATCATCAAAATTAGCACTGGCAAGTCTAGTTATTCTCAAGTTTTACATCCAACTTTTCCTCGGCCTCATCTCTCCTCTTCCTCACTCTTCCAACACATCTTTCACACTACTCTCCTTTTATGAGCTTGTGTAACGGGGCCCTTTCAAATAATTCAGGACAATCAGGATAATAGTTTAGGGTAAACTTATTTTTACGGCCAATTAATAATTTCAACTCCATCTGCAACGTATCTTCATAGAAGTGCCTAGATTAGCATTTGATGGAATAGCCAGTGGATGTGAACCTGGGTGGGGGTGGGAGCTGGGGGGAGAAGAGTCATAAATCTTCCTACTAAATATTTCCAATGATCACATTCCAGCATCAGAGATCATTGTTCCAGCATCAGCAGTATCATTAGCATCAGCACCTGACACAAAAAGCAGCAAATCTACAGAGTGGTCAGCAACCTAAGACTTTTCATCTATCATCTGGCAATATAACTATAGCTAATCATCACCCATATTTTATCCCTCCCAAAAGTGTTTAACTCGAATCTTAGTGTGAGAAAAGAATCAAGCATGCTGATATAGAGGACATTCTGAAAAACAACTGGCTTGAACTCATTAAAATTCAGTATCATGGAAGAAAATATAAATGGTTTGCCACTCATCTCAATTAAAGGGCACTAAAGAGACAAATGCTGATTAGAATATTCTTCTCTCTGTTCTACTATGATACATTATGTGGAAGTGGGACAGATTGTCTTTTTGGTTCATAGATCTCTGAATCAAGTGACTTATACCCAGAAAAGATATCCATGTAAATAGGAGGAAGGGGGACACCACCTTTTCACAGTAAGAGAGAAGGCAAAATTATGATCTCTATTTTTAGAAAATAATAAAAGACTACCTAACAATTGAATTGAATATTGAGATATAACACATTTATATTTGTTAAACTCATATATAAAGCTGGTGAAAATCATAAAGTCTTTAAATACTATAAACACAGGCAATATTGAAACAATTATTTACCCTACCAAAGAGACTAACCAAATGAACCAACAAGATTAACTGATCCACAGAGATTAACTCCTGTGCATGAAATCCTAAACCTATGCTACTTTCCTTATGGTATAATTTTAAGGCCAGTCATCATTATGTCATAGATGCTATATTCTCAGGTATAAATATAAACTGACACCTGATGTCACTTATTTTAGTGGCACAAAAAAAAAAAAACCAAAAAAAAACGAACTCTTCAAATATCTGAAACTGAGTTTTTCCCCTCCTCATGAAACATTTATTAATGTCTATAATTTGGCAGCTAAAAGCAGGGAAATAGGTCTCCCAACTGATATTGAAAAGATGTCTGCCAACCTCCCTGGTAGACCAGAATAAATGTTTTAATGATGTTATTTGTATATTTTTCTTAAAATTTTATTTTTAAATGTTTATTATATGTTGGTATAGGCTTCTTTATCATTTTTTTTTCTTAATGTTGGTTAGGTTTTGGTCTAAGACTTTAACAGAGGTTGAAGTTCATCAAAACATGTTGTGTTACAGAATTCCAAAGAAGATGGTGGAGTACAAGGACCCTAAGCTTACCTCCCTTCATGGACACACCTAGATAACAGCCCCCACATCAGTGTAAATAACTCAGAAAATGACCTTAAGACTGGAAGAACAAACTTTCCATAGCTAAATGTAGAGAAGAGGAGACATCAAAAAGGGTAGGAAGGCAGAAACAAGGAGGAGCTAAGGGAACCTGCTGGACTGTCTGTGGGAGGGAAAAACCATATTGGCATAGAGAGGGGAGAGAAAGAGAGCATCACACCAGGGAAGGTGAGAGGAAACTCACCCTGCCCTTAAAGACATAGCACAACAAACAGCCCTGTAGATGAAAAGCACCAAAGCAGCAGTTTGAAAAACCCAGGCGGTATATGGATTGGAGATTTGTTTACTGACCTCAGAGCATGCACTAAAGATGCAGGGATCATTCAAAGATTTCTCTAAGAACAAAGGAGCTGGCAGACAACATTTCCTTCCACCAGCCTAAGGCCTAGACACATGGACACCAACAGGAACCAGCACAGGAACAACGCTGGCTACCTAACTTGTTAGTACATGCTCCACCCTTCTATTCTCCTGGGGACACACTGCCTCTCACCAGGCCTCAGCTACAGAAGGCAACTATAGAAGGTCAGTTAAAAGCTTGCTGGTGACCACAGGTCACCCCCACCATGTGCTTCAGTGGTTCACCCCCTCCCCACCAAAAACTGGCCTGCCTCAGTCTCCAGGAGATACAAGACGCCTCTCACAGATGTGGTACTTGCTGGTACTGTACCCTCTACCTCTGTGTTTGCCTACAGTTTGGTGATACAACATTTCTGACAAATACCTGGTCTGACTCAACATAAACCCAAGTCAGCTCCAGACTGGCCCAACAATAATCCAGGGACAAAACCCTACCCACAAGAGGCAAAGAGATCAATGTCAAATGACTAGACTGAAAGAAAAACAACTTAGCTACAAGAGCAGGGTGCATGCAACACACTTAGGAGACACTCCTCAATAGCCAGGTTCTGATGAACAAGGGACATGGCACTACAGGATCTCTTCTTCATAAAGCCACTATTTTCAATAGCAGAAGACATAGCTGACTTCCCTAACACATAGAAACAGACATAGAGAGTTAGGAAAAAAAAAAAAAAGAGGAGACACAAAGATGTGTCCCAGATGAAAAATAGGACAAAATCATAGCAAGAGGCCTAAGCAAAACAGAAATAAGTTATATGCCTAATAGAGAAATTAAAGTAATTGTCATAAAGATACTCACTGGAATTGAGAAAAGAGTGGAGGACCACAGTGAAACATAGAAAACATGAAAAAGAACCAATTAGAGATGAAGAACTCAATAAATGAAATTAAAAATAGGCAAAATGGAATGAATGATAGACTAAAGGAAACAGAAGAATAGATCAGTGAACCGGAAGACAGAGCAATGGAAAACAACCAAGCTGAACAGGAGAGATAAGAATAGTAATAAATGAAAATGGACTTAGGGAACTCAATGATACCATCAAGCATAATAAAAATCACATTATGCAGGCGCTTGGGTTGTTCAGTTGGTTAAGTGTCAAACTCTTGATTTCAGTTCCAGTCATGATCCCAGGGTTGTGAGATCAAGCCATGCTGCATTGGGCTCTGTGCTAGGTGTAGAGCTTGCTTTAGATTTTCTCTCTCCCTTTCCTTCTGCCCCTCCCTGCCCTCCATACTGTATCTCTAAAAATAGATAGATAGATGATAGATAGATAGATAGATAGATAGATAGATAGATAGATAAGAAATCACATTATAGGATCTCAGAAGGAGAGGAGATGAACAAGAAGGCAGACACTTCTCCAAAGTAGACATACAAATGGCTAACAGACACATGAATAAATGTTCTTCACCATTAGCCATCAGGGAAGTTTAAATCAAAACCACACTGAGATACCACCTTACACCAGTTATAGCATAAGGAATAACATGGAGGACATTAGGAGAAGGAAAGGAAAGGTGAATTGGGGGAAATCAGAAGAGAAGACAAACCATGAGAGACTGTGGACTCTGAGAAACAAACTGAGGGATTTGGAAGGGAAGGGCTTGGGGGGATGGGTGAGCCTGGTGGTGGGTATTAAGGAGGGCATGTATTGCATGGAGAACTGGGTGTGGTGCATAAACAATGGATCTTGGAAAAGTGAAATATATTTAAGAAAATTTTTATTTGAAAAAATAAAAGCCAAAAACTTCTCCAATAGGGGAAGAAAACAGAAATCCAGATCCAGAAGGCAGAGACAAGCCCCACAACTCAAAGGAGTTCCACACCAAGATACACAGTAATTAAAATGGCCAAAGTAGTGATAAAGAGAGAATTTTAAAAGCAGCAAAAGAAAAGAAAACACTTACATACAAAGGGAAACCCCACCAGGCTATGAGCTGATTTTTCAGCAGCAACTCTGTAGGCCAGAATGGAGTGACAAGATATATTCAAAGGGTTGAAAGAAAAACCTGCAATCAAGAATGCTCTATCCAGCAAGGCTGTCATTCAGAATAGAAGGAGAGGTAAAGAGTTTCCCAGACAAACAAAGGTTAAAGGAATTCGTGACCACTAAACCAGCTCTTTGAGAACTGTTAAAGGTGACCCTTTGAGTGAAAGAAAGAACCATAAATAGGAATAAGAAAAGTCAAAAACACAAAAGCAGTAAAAATAAGCATATCTATAAAAATCAGCCAAGGGATTCACACAATAAAAGGATGTAAAGTATGACACCATATACCTAGAACTTTGAGGATTGGGGGAGAGGAATAAAGAATGGAATCAAACTTAAGTTGCCATCAACTTAATATTAATGGTAACCACAAATCAAAAACAGTAATACATAGCAAAAAATAGAGTGAAAGGAATGCAAATATGTCACTAAAGAAAGGCAACATGTTATGACAGAAAAGAGCATAAGAAAAAGAACTAGGAAATAAACAGTAAAACAAGTAACAAATTGGCAATAAATACACACCTATCTATAACTACTTTGAATGTAAGTGGACTAAATGATTCAGTCAAAAGACAGAATGGCAGATGGATTAAAAAGAAAGACTCATCTATATGCTACCCATAAGAGGCACATTTCAGACCTGAAGGCACATGCAGATTGAAAGTGAGGGATGCAAAAGCATTTACCATGCAAAGGGAAGTGAAAAGAAAGCAAAGGTAGCAATACTTACATTGAACAAAATAGACTTCAAAACAAAGATTGAAACAAAATATAGGAAAGATACTATATAATCATAAAGGAAACAATCCAACAAGGATATATAACAATTGTAAATATTTATGTACCCACCATGAAAGCACCCAAATAAGGCAGCTAATAACAAACAAAAAGGAAGTAATTGATAGTAATATGTTAATAGTAGGACACTTTAAACCCCATTTACACCAATGGATAGATCATCCAAACAGAAAATCAACAAGGAAAGAGCGGCTTTAAATGACAAATTTGTTTAGATGAATCTAACAGATATATTCAAGATAGTCAACCCTAAAACAGTAGAATATGCATTATTCTCAAGTGAACATGGAACATTCTCCAACATAGATAATGTATTAGGCCACAAAACAAGACCCAACAAATTCAAAAACACCAAAGTCATACCATGCATTTTCTCAAACCACAACATTTAAATAATTTAAATAAATTTAAATAAATACTAAAAAATGTAAAAAAAAATTAAAAATCCCAGCAAATATAAGTACAGTTTCAGTTTGAGCCATGTGTCTGCTTTGAAAAGAAAGTGGCTATTTGAAAAAGAAATTATTTTTTTTAACTACAAAAGTAGTTAAAAGCCATGAGTCAGATAAAGATTGAGTGACTGTCATCACTGTGCTACTAACTAATGCTACTTATTGCTTGCTAATTTCTACAGCCAAGGGCTAGAATTATATTTTATTTAATTATCCTCAAGGGCTTAACAATCCAGCAATATTGATTCACCCTATTTTTTTCTTTCTTTTTTTTTTTTCAATTTTCCAAATTATTGGCTTCAGTACATGTGGAGTAAACAGCTGCTTGTGGGGGAGGCTGCTTGAGTTTCTTTTTTATTCTTTCTTTTTTTTTTTAATTCACCCTATTTCTGAAATCTCTTTTCTACTCTTTGTTGTCTTCAAAGCAGGTTTTGTTTTGTTTTGTTTTCTCCCTTGACTATCATCTCTTGATCTATTTCTCTACCTCTGCCCTCCCTTTTAAGAGGAAATTTCCCCTGTTCTGTTTTCACTCTTAGTTCTCCCTGGATGGCATTATCTATTCCCACAGTGGTGGTTTTAATCCCCATGTGTATCCCAAATTTCATTGCCATATAGGATTAACTGTTCCTATTTACTTAAATTTTCTAGATAGGGACCTCAAACTCAAATTCAAAACCAAACTTACTTTTCTCTCACTTAGGCTTTTTCTTCAGTTTCTAATTTTGGCTACACTAAGAGAGTGATTATCCCACTCTTGCTTGTGCTGGAAACTAAGAGCATCTTAGATTTTCTATTTCTCACTGCTACTTTCTACTGCCCATTATCAAATCCTATCTAATCTATCCCAGTAAGAGGTTGGGGATCTCTTGGTCTTTTTGCCTTCCTAGGGCTTTATCATCTTCCGTTTTTAGTCTTATTGTGGTCAACAGCCTCCTAATTTTTTTTTTCTTCATCACCAATCCCTTCTCAGTCAAATCATTTCTCACAAAGCCACAAGAACGGCTAGTACCTATCTTACAATTATTCTTATTACCTCCCAGCTAATATCAAATCCCATTAACATAGCAAATAGCCACGTTCGTTATCTAAACGCATTCTACCTCTCTATCAGAGAGTTTTACCACGCCACCATCTTCATTTTAACATGCCATTCACAGAATCACCCCACCTCTCTGGCCTTTTCACTACCCCATGGACTCACTGAGGCTTCATGATTATGAACCTACCAGTGTAGAGCCTGACAGAACTCAAGCATCTCTTTCTACATAATACATTTTGTGATTTCACCAAGAACATTAAGAAGAAGTAGAAAGGTGGTATATATTCCCTCTGGGGAAACCACAAATATGAACCCAAGGCAAGACTGGAGTGAAGAATAAGAATTTCTATTCATATATAAGGTTTTCTGTACTATTGAAACCATTTTCTCTGCTGGTTTAAAATAAGCTTCTACTATGCAACAAAATGGAAAAAAAAAGTGAACTCAAGATAGACCTTTTATCTGCAAATGGACAGGACAATCCCAGAAATTACTTGGGATACAGAAATAAACGCTTCTCTACTCTGTTGTATGGTGCCATGCATTATTATATCCCATTGAGCTTGAAAGGATCATATGACCTGTATGTATCTTTATAGTTAATGTGGCTATTATCTATACCCCTAGCTCCAAACAAAAACATAATCCACCCTGAAAGTATATTTCCTTTGTTAAAGTTATCAGAAAACATTTAAAATACTGGTTTAGTTAATATTTATGATGAATTAATGTGCTGATGCAATTTTCTTCCTGATCAGTATTAATTAGCTAGTTACGTTTATTGGTTTCTGTTAAATATTCAATTCAAGGCACAAAGTAGGTGAATAGAAACTGTAATGTTACTATTACAATGGTCAATTATGTTTTGCTTGAATTATTCATAACCCAAATGCCCTCATTCTTGGCACAGAATCATATGAAAACCAGGTTTTCAAATACATAATTGGTCAGTACAAAATATTAGCTGGTTACTGAGAATTCTGTTATAAGAGTTACAAATAAAATTACTATGACAAATATGCTTAATGGTTATTCTGCAGATGTTCCATTATAAAACCTTACTCATGCTATTAATCTTCTGAAGCCTATTACCATTCTTACAGACAAGACCATCAACTATACTAATGTTGCTAATTGTCTAATTCCAGTAGTCTTGAAAACAGGCGTTAGAAGCAGCCTTAGGTAAAACCAAAAGAGACCAACAATAACCCTGATGGATAACTCTAAGTTATAAAATGAAGGAACTCTAAAAATTCCATATTGACAGCCTTCTGAATGTATACACTGAACTGTCACTAACACTGGATATTCAGTTAGTAAATTTCAAAAATTGTATTTTACAGCTTCTAGGCCAACAAAGGTTTAAAATTATAATATTTTATTATGTAAAACAATGAAATACCTTTGATAATTTTTATTTCCTACCAACTAATTCAAATGGATTATCTATATATACATATCTACATATATACATACACTTAATTTTACAAATAATATAAATTATGTATCACATAGAATATACAATCACATATATAAGTATATTTCATACATATTTCATATATATAATTATGCATGTATCTATGAAAACAGGACTAGCAAAGGATCCATAGAGAAAATTAGTAGAAGCTAGGAGATAAAATAGATCCCTTTCTAATTGTCCTTTCATTTCCAGAAGAAAAAATTAGCAAAAATACAAAAGTAAAACTTACTGATCTGGATATTAGCATGAATAGCTTTTTTAAAAAGAGTGTTATGGTATTGTTTCCATCCTCTGCACTTTGCTTCTCTAAATACAACTTTTAGTTTCAAGGATCAATTGAGAACCAAGCTCCTGAAGGAAGTCCTTTCTACCTGGCCATCTAGCATGATGGACATATGGATGTTTTTTCAGTCCCAATATAACACTAAAATACCATGTGTAGTACATGTATCAGAAACACAAGTGACCCTATGTGTGATCTGCTACTTGAATGAAAGGACATACTTTCTTAGGCTCCTGCACATTCTATTAGTCTTTCCTGCTCCATATTAAATTTCTTATTAAAACTATTATTGTCTAGCTCCTGCTTTTTGTCTTCATCATTCTTTCTACAAAAATCCAGATTTAATTTATAGCCATCTTTCTTTTTCTTCTCACCAATGGTTTTTGATTTTCGGTTTTTGGTTTTCCTACCTCAAACACTCTTCTCACTCGACCACCTCAAATCCTAGATGCCTCCTAGATGTCTCCTGGGTCAGCCTCTCAGGTTCTTTAACAGTCATTTTGTCTAAGTTCTACTACAGCACATTTAAATCTCACTATCAAATATTACACTGCAAAGTACTTGTTTGTTTGCCTTGCTTTCATTTTTATATCATAAGCTGTATGAAAAAGAGACCTTGACATCCTAATGTTTTGTGTCTTATCAGTGTTTAGGACAATTTCTGACACAGAGTGGCCTCCCAAGATGTAGGTGCTGAATGAATTAAAGAAAGAGTAAATGGGAGAATACCAGCATAGAAACAATAGTGTTTATGTTATTTATGCTCATTAAATTCAGTTGTATCAAAACAAGGCATTTGATTTCAACTCCTTCAAAAAAGGCATTGCAGGGGCACCTGGGTGGCTCAGTGGATTAAGCCGCTGCCTTCGGCTCAGGTCATGATCTTAGGGTCCTGGGATCGAGCCCCGCATCGGGCTCTCTGCTCCGCGGGGAGCCTGCTTCCTCCTCTCTCTCTGCCTGCCTCTCTGCCTACTTGTGATCTCTCTCTCTGTCAAATAAATAAATAAAATCTTAAAAAAAAAAGGCATTGCATAATCAATGAGAAATCAGGAAATCTTTACAAATATTGTTCTCATATTTGCATTCTTTAAAACTGATTCTATTAAATGTTTGAAGAATTGCAGAAAAGTCAATTTGAAAGCAAGGAAAAAAAAGAACAAAAGCTTTTGCAACACTTTCTCCCAGATCCATCCATGAATTAAGCAAGCCATTCCGAATTTAACTACAGTAATAATTTATTTTGGGACATGGAACTCTATATCTACTCTAATTTGCATTATTCACCTGAAGATTAATAGTATAATTATGCATTGTTTAATGTGTATCATTTTTAAGGGAGAAATAATATATCTAAGATTAAACACACACACACACACACACACAGAGTAAAAATTCTAGAATAGTTTTGCAGAAACATACCTCTTTTATCCAAAAAATTTTTAAGATTATTAGAGTATGGACTGGGGTGTATTCATTCAATCATGAGAGACAATGACACCAAATGACCTTATAAATGTTTAAATTACTTCTATGGTGTTTACAACTTATAGTTTAAAATCCTTTTAACACATTGGTAATAATACTTTCTATAAACATTTTTATCCATTTGAAAAAATTTTATCCATTGGAATCCACCTACTACTTTTATTCTACTCATCAAGTATGGCCACATTTTTATAAAAATGCCATGAAAAAGCCCTAAAAACATTGTTTTTATTTTTTGTTTATTTATTTTTTAATGATTAAAAATCCGATAATGGAGGCAGGCTATCTCAGCATGCATTTCTTTACCACATTTTTCTCTAAAACAAATCAACCTCAAGTGACCTTACCTGGAATCCTGTGATCCTGTTTCAATTTTAATGCTTGAAAATAAGGGCTTTAATATTTTATATGAATAAATGAAGGTTAGCTTTCTCCTGAACTTTTATTTTATCTCAAAAATAGTGTCACCATTCAAGCATACAAACCCCCCGTCTTGCAGGTAGAATTCATTTTATCAACAATCCCACAAAAAAAAAAAAAAAAATACTTGGAAGAAAACTAACATTAGAAAAACATTTTTTATATGCACCTTAATAAAAACCACTCAAAATTATTCTCATCCCTTGAGAGATGTATATATATGATATATACAATAAACAATAGCCAAAAGTTCTAATGAAATATTAAAAGGTTCAGTGGGCCCATTTCTGTGGCAACTGGGAAGATGGGAAGACCAGATCCTGACTGAGTGGTACTTCCTTTGCAAATTCAGGATCAAAAGGTCAGCAAATGCACAGGGATAAATGGCTTGTGTTTTATTGGCCCAAGGAGGCAGTATTCATCTAATTTATACATTTCCGGATCTTAAAACTCTGAAACCTGTTTCAAAGGAGAGACTCCAATCAATGATATTCAGAGGGTCACGTAGCAAAATGTCCCAGTGTGAGCAGGCTCAGAACAAAGTGTGCTAAACACAAAGGAATGAAATGGGCCTCCCATAGAGTGTACAATAAAATAAATATTAGTGGATGAGGAAAAAGGGGCTAGGTGGGCTTTTCTTTTTCCAGTTATTGGTAGCAGTTGTTTGCAAATATAACCAAAACAACAATAAAATAATTAATAAAGAGAAGTCATCTTTCTCATTCTGTTGTGTTATATATACAAGCTCATGAAACCACAGAACAGTATTTATTTACGAGGTGCATGTTCTAAGGACAAAAATATGGTGTGAGCCACTGAGTCAACAATGGACCTACGTCCAAGATTTGGGTTTGCACTTAGTTAACTCTATGAATTTGGACACATCATTTACTCTCCCTGGTGTGCATGACTCCCAAGTAGTAAGTAGCACTCCAAAATATACAGCCTGTAATCAGCTGATTAGTATAGCTAAAATGTCCCATAATCTTACTATGCTTCCAGCTAACTAAAAAATCTTTTCATTTAATTCCTTAAACCCCTCTCCTGTCCTTGTCGCCTCCTTTACTCACCTGTGCCAGGAATCTGCTAGATTTTTTACTCCTTTTCTGTATTCCACACTATGACTGGACTGACTCTAGGAAAGATATAATTTCTGTTTTGATCTAGGGCTATTTGCAAATCAAAGTCAGGGAAGCCAGTGGAAGCAATTCTTAGGGATCTAGCTCTGGCAGGAGAGTGGACGCAGAGGGGGAGAGGCCACTTATTATCTGTATAGAATTGAACAACAATAAAATCAAGGAAAAGCTGGCCTGCTTTGCATTATCACCTTGATTTGGTAGTTCTTTTTTTGTTTGTTTGACCTTGATCTGGTAGTGTTAAATAATGTCAATAACAAAATCCGCAAAAATCTTTGGTTGGTCTACGTTCTAAACAACTGCATGTGCTGTACTACCCAGCTGCTGTCTGGGATCAGTCTTCATTCAATCATTTTTCACTTCAGCTTGAAGGATAGAGAAAATATAACACTTCAAAAATGAAGATGTCTCATATGAAAGTACAATGTGAAAGGAATTTATCAGCCAATTTCAGGAAAGGAGATTACTTTGCATTTAAATTAAGTACAATAAATATGAGTTGGTTATTTAATAATATAATAGAATGAAATATATAAATGCCATTAAATTTATCTTTTCTGTACTTTATTATTCATTAAAATGCAAGCAAAGTAAGAAAGATAGTATCAAGATGGATGTTTTGTTCCTGGTTTTATGTACATGTAACTACATGAGTTTATTTCTAGATAGAAATAGATGTCTATCCATAACTACGAAAGTATTTTGGGTCCAATCCTGACTTCAATCATAAATAATTTTTAATTCAACATTCATTTTGAGATAGCTATAGTACTTGTACTATATGTACTTGTAAAATCAACAGAGACACAGTTTCCATTAATAATGACATCTTATGAAACTTAGAACAATTTCATGCCTACAATATTGGCATTCATGCAATCCACTGGTCTTGTTCAGATTCCCCCAGATTTATTGTACTGACCATATGGTGTGTGCATGTGTGTGTGTGTGCACGTGCACACATTTAATTCTGGGCATGTTTGTCACATACTTAGGTCCATGTATATATATATCCAACATCATAGTTAACATACAAACCATTTCATCACCACTAAGACTCATTGCACTCCCCATTTATAACCACTCCTCACTCCAACCCCATCTTTAAAACTAGCAGCCACAGATATGTTCTCCATATCTATAATCTTATCATTGCATGTACATTAATATAAATGGAATCATATAGTATTTAACCATTTGGGATTGGCTTTTTTCACTTAGTACATTTCTCTAGCAATTTACCCAAGGGGTTCCATGCATCGATAGTTTGTTCCTTTAATTACCAAGTAGTATACTATGGTATCTTGGTTAATTTCAAAATATCCCTTCTTTTTCAGCACCAGAACTTGCATGATTTTATATTATCTATTAATATTTTAAATTGGGGGAAAATACAAGATGCTTTAAAATGTAGACTTTTGGGGCACCTGGGTGGCTCAGTGGTTTAAGCTGCTGCCCTCGGCTCAGGTCATGATCTCAGGGTCCTGGGATTGAGTCCCGCATCGGGCTCTCTGCTCGGCAGGGAGCCTGCTTCCCTCTCACTCTCTCTACCTGCCTCTCTGCCTACTTGTGACCTCTCTCTGTCAAATAAATAAATAAAAATCTTTAAAAAAAAAGTAGACTTTTTCAATAGTACTAATAGTAAATACTTATAGGGCATGCATTATTGCTAGGTATTGTCTAAGCTCTTTAGATAAATCAACATGTTCAATCCTGATTATAATTCTACAAGGTAAGGGCTATTGCTACTATTTTTGTCAATGAATAAACAACACAGAAATGTTTAGAAACTTAAGCTAGGGAACATACTACCTAGAAAGCAATCAATATTTTTATCGAGCCAGTAAGGCTCTGGAGTCTATACCTCCAATATAAGCAGGAAAAACTCAAAGATTTGCATTTTACACATACACAACCTCCTCTCCTCTTTCTCTCAAGCCTATTTTGATAGAGAAATTATCGCACTATCATGTCCTTTAATTATAGCACAAGATTTTTGGACACCATTATATACCATTTTATTTAGTGCTGGGAAACTACAGTGTGAAATGTGAAATATATGTTTGAGGAATTACAAAATAAAAAGGTAATAACTAGAATTAGATAGAAATGTCTATGAATATACAGAAGAGAAAACAGCTAATTTTTGGAAGTGAAGCGCAAACAACTTTTGAGAAAACATAACTTTGAATTTGATTTTGCTTGATTTGATTTGAGTTTTCATGGTGATGGTACATTCAACTTCGAATCTGATTTTTAGTAGAAGTTCAAAAGTGTTTCTGATTCCAAGAATAAGAGAAGAGAATTCTTGGAGATATAGTTGTATATAACATGACTAGGGATTATTTAGTAGTTTTCCATGGCTAAAGCTCAGAATCCGAATCCATAAGGGCAGTAACTCTTGAAAATTCCAAGAGACAGACTAGGAGTCAGGAATAAAGAATGCTATGTGTTATTCCAAGATGGTTGGAATTTCTTCCATGAAATGAGGAAGCACTTTTTTCCCCACAAACTCCCTTCAAAATAATGTATTTTAAAGACCTTCTGTGCAAAACACCATGACAAAGCAGACCTATTAATGTATAATTGATAAAACATATTTTTATTGCTAGGTTTAAAGGTAATTGTTTTGTTTTGTTTTGAATTATGTTCATTTAACCAGCATACAGTACATTATTCATTTTTGATGTAGTGTTAAAACCCAGTGCTCATCACAACATGTGTGCTCCTTAATACCCATAACCCAGTTACCGTATCTCCCCCACCACCCCTTCCACAACTCTCAGTTTGTTTCTCAGAGTCCAGAGTCTCTCACGGGTTCTCTCCCTCTCTGATTTCTTCCCATCCAGTTTTCTTTACTTTCCCCTATGTTCCCCTGCTCTATTACTTATATTGCGCATATGAGTAAAACCATATGCTAATTGACTTTCTCTGCTTGACTTATTTCACTTAGCATAATACCCTCCAGTTCCATCTTTGTCGATGCAAATGGTGGGTATTCATCCTTTCTGATGGCTGAGTAATATTCCATTATATACATGAACCACATCTTCTTTCCATTTATCTGTTGAAGGACATCTCAGCTCCTTCCACAGTATGGCTATTGTGGACATTGCTGCTATGAACACTGGGGTGCATAAGTCCCTTTGTTTTACCACATCTATATCTTTGGGGTAAATACTTAGTAATGCAATTGCTGAGTCATAGGGTAGCTCAATTTTTAACGTCTTGAGGAACCTCCATACTGTCTTCCAGAGTGGCTTTACCAGCTAGCATTCCCAACAACAGTGTAAGAAGGTTCCCCTTTTCTTACATCCTTGCCAATATTTCTTTTTCCCTGTCTTGTCAATTTCAGTCATTCTGACTGGGGTAAAGTGGTATCTCATTGTGGTTTTGATTTGTATTTCCCTTATGGCTAATGATGTTGAACACTTTTTTGTGTCTCTTAGCCATTTGTATGTCTTCTTTGGAGAAGTGTCTGTTCATGTCTTCTGCCCATTTCTTGACTGGATTATTTGTTTTTGGGGGTGTTGAGTTTGAGAAGTTCTTTTTTTTTTTAAGATTATTTATTTATTTATTTGACAGAGAGAGAGAGATCACAAGTAGGCAGAGAGGCAGGCAAAGAGAGAGGGGGAAGCAGGCCCCCGCTGAGCAGAGACACCCCCCCCCAATGCGGGGCTCTATCCCAAGACCCTGAGACCATGGCCTGAGCAGAGGCTTAACCCACTGAGCCACCCAGGCGCCTGGAGAAGTTCTTTTTTTTCTTGTTGGTTTTTTTTTTTTTTTTTTTTTTGACTTGCTATTGTATCTGAAACCTATTAGAGTTGTGCCTTTAGAAAACTAACCATGATCTACTCAGAAAGCAACTATTTAAAAGCTTGGACATTACCTGAAACATGAAGGAGAAAAAAAATGGCCATCTATGGAGAGTCTAAGAATTCCTGAAGATACGCAGAAGTATTCCTATAATGCCTGAGTTTTCAAGTAACAATTTTAGTAACTATATGTCTAATTATCTTTTTTAAAATGAAAATTTAGACATGAGAATTTTCCTGAAATAGATAAAATTTAAAGCAGGGTATCATGTTTTATAGGCTTTAAATAGGAGTCAGATTTCACTTCCTACAGGGGTCTGGAAACTAACCTGATAGTAAGTGTATGGAAATAATTCCCTCACACAAATGAATATGCTGTTTCTTTTTTTCTTGCTAAGGGTGATGTCTTGATCTTTTGTTTCTCCATTTTTGAGAGACATGAGGATAAACAATTCACTATCTAGGAAGGAGTAGCAGCACTAATGTGGTAATAAATGATAATTGACATCCAGGACCATTTCAGGAATCCAAGAAGTTATAGGAAGGTTGAAGAACTGGGCATACAGAAGCAGTCTAAGTAAGGCAATCACCACTCATATGTAAGCTGCCATGTAGAAATCAGACTCAGCATTTTTTGGAGATAATCTTCCTAGATTAAATGATAAATGAGAATTACTATCTTATTTTTATCTTCAGCATTTACAAGATGGACTAAAATAAACCCAAAGGCCAATGGTCTGCATTATGGGTCCCTGATTCAAATTTTGAAATGTCAGTGGGATACTGCTGCAGGACTGAAATATAAGGCAGCCCTCCATGACTAGGTAATCAAACGTAAACATCAAGATGGAATATTATTTTTTAACCCCAACTCTTTTCTTGAAGGTTTTATCAGAAAGGTAGAGTGATAGCCATATCTTGTCAGTATATTAATGATGAAAATATTATTTCCACTTGCTAGTTTGAACTAAAATAGGATTAGACACATTCCTGTGGAAATTAGATTTAAAAAATTATCAGGAATGTATCATAAGTACATCAATGATTCTGATCTTTACATTACTGAGTGTAAACTCTGAAATATACCTTCTTTTTTATCACTTTTCCCCACAACTTCTTTGTTAGATGATTAATGAATGAAACTGATGGATTTTTAAGACTGTCCACAGAGAAGAGAAAAAATATATACATATACATAAAACCTTGAAAATGTGAAAACGCTGTTCTGTGAAAATACATAACAAAAGAACATATGAACTTAAAAAGAAAGAAAATCAACGCTTGCTCTTGAATGCATTAGACAGGTCTCCAAAAAAAAAAAAAAAAAAATTCTTCTTGCAATAACTTTTCTTTTGTTCTTGAGGATAGTATCAGTGCACATTATGAAAATTTTATTGGCAAATAAAAAAAAAATCCCCCTCAAGAACCTCAGATTTTATAATGCACAAGAATTTTAAATACCTAAAATTTTGCATGAACTTATCTGTAAAGAAAATTTAAAATTTAATAGGGAGTGAGTTAATTATAAATTAAAGGCCATGGAAATTTAGCTTGAACCCTGCTCTTTCCCATAGTGTTTCTTCCCTGGGCCCCCAATGAGACCATGCATGCCTATCATACCCAAGAGAAAATGCCAGAAAACCATTATGGGCTTTGGAAAGTAACAATTATTTATATGATGCGGCACACAAAATTGCTGCTGGACCCTAAAGTAATTTCAACCTTCTTTTGTTGTACATGTTTAAGTCACTGCCACATAATAGATTCAACCTATGAACAATTATATTCTACGCAGTATAGAGAACATACACAGAATATGTAAATAGACAGTCTAAACGCCTGAAAATTTTTGATAAGAGAAAACTTAACAAATGATTGCCTAACTTTTTAATTTCTTTCCTAAGCACTTATATGTGTTTTTTTTTTTTAATTGAAATGGCTGAGAAGGATTTCTTCTATTTACAATTTTATAACTGTGATCACTTTAAGGTTTCAATAATACGAGTCCTATATTCAGGAGAAACTGGTATTTGTACAGAACTTGGAAATTATTTAAAACATTTCACACAAAAAAGGCTCTGAAAGGGGAAGAAACTTAAAACATTGCCAAGGGCATTGGAATGTAGGAATAACACTTAAAATTAGTTAATCTTCTACCGCCATCTGGTGATCATATATGGTATGGCACAAATGAGATAATTTTGATGTGACATTACAAATAAATTTTAATTTACAAGCACATTTTCACTGGATTATTTATTTTTGAAAAAGTAAAGATTTCTTTGTCAAGTGTCTTTTTGATTTCAAGTTCCATAAAACAGAACCAAAAATATTACTTAAGAAATTTCCTTTTTGGTTAACTTATTGAAATACAATTTGAATAAACAAATGGCATCTGCATCATCCAAAAACCATTCCTTCCAGCATTAAAAGTGCTCTATACTTTGATGCCTTGTCTATTAAAACAAAATATCTAGCTTAAAAGAAAGCGTTTTGCTTTTGTTTTCATGATAGTTGTAAATTAATAGATGATTAGCTAAATGTATATATATTTTATAATGAAATTTAACCCTATCTTAACTCATTAATCTTCTGGTGGGGCATTTTTCATAAAGATTGGATAACAGTACTACTCATTAGACATATGAGGATATTATCATCATATTATTTGATCCTTCACAACTCTAAGGAAACAAATTCAAACACTGGTTGCAAGGAAATCAATGCAAACTTCAAACTTATCAGTGTTATTTTTTCCCTTTGAAAGGTCTCCCCCCACCAATAACCCCACTAGCCCAGCTTCTCAAGTAACAAACGGATTCAAAAGAAAATGTACGTAGGTTGACAGAGGGAACAGGGAGATGTGGATAATTCACTTTTTTCTGTTTTCTGAGTCTTCACTGGGCTCTGCTAACGTATGTTTCATCCCACTGTATCAGTGTGTGTCCTATGCTGGCTGGTATACAATAATGCGTGGCAGTCCTGCCTAATATAGGGCCTATTCTGATGGCAGCTGTTATTGAAACCTGCCAGCCCAATGGAGGCGTCATTGATGAATTTCCTGGATTTAATCCTTATGGTCTCAATTTCAGGCCTATTCTGATAAAGATTCCCTCTGCACTTTGAGATCGCTCTTGGGAACTTCCGGATCATTCCATGTTAATCTTGGGCTGTTGAAAATATTAGACTCACTACTCCCGACCATCTGCAGAGACATCATCTAAGGACACACCAATGCTAATCTTCTGCCTGGTGACGAGGTAGAAAACACCAAAGACATGCTTCAGATCCCAGTGACTTGGGAATGAATGGAGTGCTATGCCAAGTGCTGTAAGATTTTCCCAAACTGGCACATTTCTCAAAGTCTGAACGGCCATCACTATGTTGGTCTATTTCCGAACTGTAGTGTTCCACTTATCTATGCGTTTATCCATTTGCTAACACTATTTATAATTGCAACTCTATTCTTAAATATTCTTGAAATTGGGTACTGTTTCTTCAAACTTTTTTTCTATTTCAAAGTTATCATAGCTCATCTAGTTCTGTTTTTCCATATCAATAGAATCTTAAAAAAAAAACTGATATTTGCATAGGTGTTACATTAAGTCTAAAGATCAGTTTGGGAAGAAGTGACCTCTTATGATGCTAAGTCATCCATGGTATTTTCCTCCTTTATATAAGCCTTCTGTGGTGTCTGAAATAGTTGGTCTTAAATGTTTGGAGTTATTTGTATGGTATGTGTATAAATATATTCTGACTTTTGAAATTCTGAGTTCTAATTGTTTATTATTTGAAGTTGGAAATCAAATTGATTGTTATGTGTTCATATTGTGTTTTGTAGCCTTCACTTACTTAAATTCACTAGTTTTAGAAGGGTTTTTGTATATTGCTAAAATTCTCTACATAGATAATCATGTCATTTGTGAATAGGAACAGTTTCATTTCTGTCTAATTTCTATGCTTTTATTCATTTTTCTTGTTTATTGCTCTGGCTAGGACTTGTAGTACCATGATAAGGAGAAGTGGCAAGACAGACTGTCCTGTCTTGCTCCCAAACACAGGGGACAGCACTTAGTCTTCCACAATTCTGCATGATATTTGCTGGAAATACGTTGTAAATACTCATCGGGTTGAAGAAGTTTCATTGTAAACCTGGATGTTAAAGCGTTTTCATCATGAATTGATAGTGACTCTTTGTCAGTGCTTTTCTGCATCTATTGATAGGCTTTTCCTTTTTTAAATTGGTGGCTTATACTGATCAATTTTTGAAATCTGAACCAGTTTTACCTCACTGTAAGAATTACACTTGGCGGAGGGAAGAGTCAAGATGGCGGAGAAGTAGCAGGCTGAGACTACATCAGGTAGCAGGAGATCAGCTCGATAGCTTACCTAAACATTGCAAACACCTACAAATCCAACGGGAGATCAAAGAGAAGAAGAACAGCAATTCTAGAAACAGAAAATCAACCACTTTCTGAAAGGTAGGACTGGAGGAGAAGTGAATCTAAAACGACGGGAAGATAGACCGCGGGGGGAGGGGCCGGCTCCCGGCAAGCGGCGGAGCAACGGAGCACAAAATCAGGACTTTTAAAAGTCTGTTCCACTGAGGGACATTGCTCCAGAGGCTAAACCAGGGTGAAGACCACGCGGGGTCAGCGTGGCCCCAGGTCCCGCAGGGTCACAGAAGGATCGGGGGTGTCGGAGTGTCACAGAGCTCACAGGTATTAGAACAGAGAAGCCGGCTACAGAGACAGAGCCAAGGACTGAACTCTCAGCTCGGGGTTAACCTTGAACTGGTTGCGGGCTGGGTGAGCTCAGAGCGCGGCTAGAGACTGGGGATATGGGAGTGATTGGGTGCTGTCCTCTGGGGGCGCACTGAGGAGTGGGGCCCCAGGCTCTCGGCTCCTCCGGGCCGGAGACTAGGAGGCCGCCATTTTCATTCCCGTCCTCCGGAACTCTAGGGAAAGTGCTCAGGGAACAGAAGCTCACAAAAGCGAACCCGAGCCAATTACTTAGTCCAGCCCCCGGTAAGGGCGGTGCAATCCCGCCTCAGGCAAAGACACTTGAGAGTCACTACAACAGGCCCCTCCCCCAGAAGATCAACAAAATATCCAGCCAGGATGAAGTTCATCTATCAAGGAAAGCAGGTTCAATTCCTAAGACAGCAGCGCAAATCCAGAGGAGGAGAAAGCAAAGCACGGAACTCATGACGTTCTCCCCATGATTCTTTAGTCTTGCGGCTAATTCAATTTTCTTTTTCTTTTTTCAATTTTTTTTCTTTTTTCTTTTTTCTTCTTCTGCTAAATTTTTAAAAACTTTTACCCTTTCTTTTTTAACGTTTTTTGACTAGTTTTTCTAAATATATATATTTTTTCTTTCTTTTTTATATTTTTTCTTTTTTTTTTAAATTTTTTTCTTTTTTTTTCTGAACCTCTTTTTATCCCCTTTCTCCCCCCCACAATTTGGGGTCTCTTCTTATTTGGTTACAGCGCATTTTTCTGGGGTCGTTGCCACCCTTTTAGTAGTTTATTTGCTCCTTCATATCCTCTTATCTGGACAAAATGACAAGGCGGAAAAAATCAACACAAACAAAAGAACAAGAGACAGTACCAAAGGCTAGGGACCTAATCAACACTGACATTGGTAATATGTCAGATCAAGAGTTCAGAATGATGATTCTGAACATTCTAGCCGGGTTTGAAAAAGGCATGGAAGATATTAGAGAAACTCTCTCTGGAGATATAAAAGCCCTTTCTGGAGAAATTAAAGAACTAAAATCTAACCAAATAGAAATCAAAAAAGCTATTAATGAGGTGCAATCAAAAATGGAGGCTCTCACTGCTAGGATCAATGAGGCAGAAGAAAGAATTAGTGATATAGAAGACCAAATGACAGAGAATAAAGAAGCTGAGCAAAAGAGGGACAAACAACTACTGGACCATGAGGGGAGAATTCGAGAGATAAGTGACACCATAAGACGAAACAACATTAGAATAATTGGGATTCCAGAAGAAGAAGAAACAGACAGGGGAGCAGAAGGTCTATTGGAGAGAATTATTGGAGAGAATTTCCCTAATATGGCAAAGGGAACAAGCATCAAAATCCAGGAGATGCAGAGAACCCCCCTCAAAGTCAACAAGAATAGGTCCACACCCCGTCACCTAATAGTAAAATTTACAAGTCTTAGTGACAAAGAGAAAATCCTGAAAGCAGCCTGGGAAAAGAAGTCTATAACATACAATGGTAAAAATATTAGATTGGCAGCAGACTTATCCACAGAGACCTGGCAGGCCAGAAAGAGCTGGCATGATATATTCAGAGCACTAAACGAGAAAAACATGCAGCCAAGAATACTCTCTCCAGCTAGGCTATCATTGAAAATAGAAGGAGAGATAAAAAGCATCCAGGACAAACAAAAACTGAAAGAATTTGCAAACACCAAACCAGCTCTACAGGAAATATTGAAAGGGGTCCTCTAAGCAAAGAGAGAGCCTAAAAGTAGTAGATCAGAAAGATACAGAGACAATATACAGTAACAGTCATCTTACAGGCTAATAATGGCACTAAATTCATGTCTCTCAATAGTTACCCTGAATGTTAATGGGCTAAATGCCCCAATCAAAAGACACAGGGTATCAGAATGGATAAAAAAACAAAACCCATCAGTATGTTGCCTACAAGAAACTCATTTTAGACGTGAAGACACCTCCAGATTTAAAGTGAGGGGGTGGAAAACAATTTACCATGCTAATGGGCATCAGAAGAAAGCTGGGGTGGCAATCCTTATATCAGATCAATTAGATTTTAAGCCAAAGACTATAATAAGAGATGAGGAAGGACACTATATCCTACTCAAAGGGTCTGTCCAACAAGAAGATCTAGCAATTTTAAATATCTATGCCCCTAACGTGGGAGCAGCCAACTATATAAACCAATTAATAACAAAATCAAAGAAACACATCAATAATAATACAATAATAGTAGGGGACTTTAACACTCCCCTCACTGAAATGGACAGATCATCCAAGCAAAAGATCAACAAGAAAATAAAGGCCTTAAATGACACACTGGACCAGATGGACATCTCAGATATATTCAGAACATTTCATCCCAAAGCCACAGAATACACATTCTTCTCTAGTGCACATGGAACCTTCTCCAGAATAGATCACATCCTGGGTCACAAATCAGGTCTCAACCAGTATCAAAAGATTAGGATCATTCCCTGCATATTTTCAGACCATAATGCTCTGAAGCTAGAACTCAATCACAAGAGGAAAGCTGGAAAGAACCCAAATACATGGAGACTAAACAGCATCCTTCTAAAGAATGAATGGGTCAACCAGGAAATTAAAGAAGAATTGAAAAAATTCATGGAAACAAATGATAATGAAAACACAATGGTTCAAAATCTGTGGGACACAGCAAAGGCAGTCCTGAGAGGAAAATATATAGCGGTACAAGCCTTTCTCAAGAAACAAGAAAGGTCTCAAGTACACAACCTAACCCTACACTTAAAGGAGCTGGAGAAAGAACAAGAAAGAAACCCTAAACCCAGCAGGAGAAGAGAAATCATAAAGATCAGAGCAGAAATCAATGAAATAGAAACCAAAAAAACAATAGAAAAAATCAATGAAACTAGGAGCTGGTTCTTTGAAAGAATCAATAAGATTGATAAACCCCTGGCCAGACTCATCAAAAAGAAAAGAGAAAGGACCCAAATCAATAAAATCATGAATGAAAGAGGAGAGATCACAACTAACACCAAAGAAATACAGACAATTATAAGAATATACTATGAGCAACTCTACGCCAACAAATTTGACAATCTGGAAGAAATGGATGCATTCCTAGAGACTATAAACTACCACAACTGAACCAGGAAGAAAGAGAAAACCTGAACAGGCCCATAACCAGTAAGGAGATTGAAACAGTCATCAAAAATCTCCAAACAAACAAAAGCCCAGGGGCAGACGGCTTCCCAGGGGAATTCTACCAAACATTTAAAGAAGAACTCATTCCTATTCTCCTGAAACTGTTCCAAAAAATAGAAAGGGAAGGAAAACTTCCAAACTCATTTTATGAGGCCAGCATCACCTTGATCCCAAAACCAGACAAGGATCCCACCAAAAAAGAGAACTACAGACCAATATCCTTGATGAACAAAGATGCAAAAATTCTCGCCAAAATACTAGCCAATAGGATTCAACAGTACATTAAAAGGATTATTCACCACGATCAAGTGGGATTTATTCCAGGGCTGCAGGGTTGGTTCAACATCTGCAAATCAATCAGTGTGATACAACACATTAATAAAAGAAAGAACAAGAACCATATGATACTCTCAATAGATGCTAAAAAAGCATTTGACAAAGTACAGCATCCCTTCCTGATCAAAACTCTTCAAAGTGTAGGGATAGAGGGCACATACCTCAACATTATCAAAGCCATCTATGAAAAACCCACCGCAAATATCATTCTCAATGGAGAAAAACTGAAAGCTTTTCCGCTAAGGTCAGGAACACGGCAGGGATGTCCATTATCACCACTGCTATTCAACATAGTACTAGAAGTCCTAGCCTCAGCAATCAGACAACAAAAAGAAATTAAAGGGATCCAAATCGGCAAAGAAGAAGTCAAACTATCACTCTTTGCAGATGATATGATACTATATGTGGAAAACCCAAAAGACTCCACTCCAAAACTGCTAGAACTTGTACAGGAATTCAGTAAAGTGTCAGGACATAAAATCAATGCACAGAAATCAGTTGCATTTCTGTACACCAACAACAAGACAGAAGAAAGAGAAATTAAGGAGTCAATCCCATTTACAATTGCACCCAAAACTATAAGATACCTAGGAATAAACCTAACCAAAGAGGCTAAGAATCTGTATGCAGAAAACTATAAAGTACTCATGAAAGAAATTGAGGAAGACACAAAGAAATGGAAAAATGTTCCATGCTCCTGGATTGGAAGAATAAATATTGTGAAAATGTCTATGCTACCTAAAGCAATCTACACATTCAATGCAATCCCTATCAAAATACCATCCATTTTTTTCAAAGAAATGGAACAAATAATCCTAAAATTTATATGGAACCAGAAAAGACCTTGAATAGCCAAAGGAATATTGAAAAAGAAAGCCAAAGTTGGTGGCATCACAATTCCGGACTTCAAGCTCTATTACAAAGCTGTCATCATCAAGACAGCATGTTACTGGCACAAAAACAGACACAAAGATCAGTGGAACAGAATAGAGAGCCCAGGAATTGACCCTCAACTCTATGGTCAACTAATCTTCGACAAAGCAGGAAATAATGTCCAATGGAAAAAAGACAGCCTCTTCAATAAATGGTGCTGGGAAAATTGGACAGCCACATGCAGAAAAATGAAATTGGACCACTTCCTTACACCACACACGAAAATAGACTCAAAATGGATGAAGGACCTCAATGTGAGAAAGTAATCCATCAAAATCCTTGAGGAGAATGCAGGCAGCAACCTCTTCGACCTCAGCCGCAGCAACATCTTCCTAGGAACATCGGCAAAGGCAAGGGAAGCAAGGGCAAAAATGAACTATTGGGATTTCATCAAGATCAAAAGCTTTTGCACAGCAAAGGAAACAGTTAACAAAACCAAAAGACAACTGACAGAATGGGAGAAGATATTTGCAAACAACACTTCAGATAAAGGGCTAGTATCCAAAATCTATAAGGAACTTAGCAAACTCAACACCCAAAGAACAAACAATCCAATCAAGAAATGGGCAGAGGACATGAACAGACATTTCTGCAAAGAAGACATCCAGATGGCCAACAGACACATGAAAAAGTGCTCCACGTCACTCGGCATCAGGGAAATACAAATCAAAACCACAATGAGATATCACCTCACACCAGTCAGAATGGCTAAAAATTAACAAGTCAGGAAATGAGAGATGCTGGCGAGGATGCCGAGAAAGGGGAACCCTCCTACACTGTTGGTGGGAATGCAAGCTGGTGCAACCACTCTGGAAAACAGCATGGAGGTTCCTCAAAATGTTGAAAATAGAACTACTCTATGACCCAGCAATTGCACTACTGGGTATTTACCCTAAAGATACAAACATAGTGACCCGAAGGGGCACGTGTACCCAAATGTTTATAGCAGCAATGTGTACAATAGCCAAACTATGGAAAGAACCTAGATGTCCATCAACAGATGAATGGATCAAGAAGATGTGGTATATATACACAATGGAATGCTATGCAGCCATCAAAAGAAATGAAATGTTGCCATTTGCGACGACGTGGATGGAACTAGAGCGTATCATGCTTAGTGAAATAAATCTATCGGAGAAAGACAACTATCATATGATCTCCGTGATATGAGGACATGGAGAAGCAACATGGGGGGTTAGGAGGATAGGAGAAGAATAAATGAAACAAGATGGGATTGGGAGGGAGACAAACCATAAATGACTCTTAATCTCACAAAACAAACTGGGTGTTTTGGGGGGAGGTGGGGTTGGGAGAGGGGGAGGGGGTTATGGACATTGGGGAGGGTATGTGTTATCGTGAGTGCTGTGAAGTGTGTAAACCTGGCGATTCACAGACCTGTACCCCTGGGGATAAAAATACATTATATGTCTATAAAAAAAAAAAATTTGGAAGGGGAGGCGAACCATAAGAGACTATGGACTCTGAAAAACAACCTGAGGGTTTTGAAGGGTCAGGGGTGGGAGGTTGGGGGAACAGGTGGTGGGTAATAGGGAGGGCACGTTTTGCATGGAGCACTGGGTGTTGTGCAAAAACAATGAATACTGTTACGCTGAAAAAATAAATAAATTAGAAAGTTTTGATTAAAAAAAAAAAAAGAATTACACTTGGCCATGGTACATTCCTTTTATATCTTCCTGGATTTTATTGCTAGTATTTTGTGGAGGATATTGGTGTCTCCGTTATTCAAGAATATTGTTCTATAATTTTTTGGTAATATTTTTGGTTTTCATTTTAGAGTAATATTGGTTTTATAACAATATGTTATATTGTTATATTTGTATCTGTATCTATAATATATTGTATCTTTCAGTTTCTGGATGAAATTGAGCAGAACTGGTGTTATTTCTATTGTAAAATTTACCCATGAAACACACTATGCCTGGGGATATATATTTGTTTTTAGAATATCTTTAGGAATAAATTCCATTTCTTTAATGTTTACAAGGTTACTAATTTATCCATACCATCTTGAGTCTGTCTTGGTAATTGTATTTTTAAATTATTGTTCCACTTTATCTAAGTTGTTCAATTCATGTGTGTAGAGTTTTTCACATTATTCCTCTATTATTCTTTTCATGTCTGTGGGGTCTTGGTATTGCTAACTAGTGTTGTTTGTACCTCTTAGTAGAGGTTTGTTAATTTAGGGATTTTTCTCAAGAATCAGCTTTTGGTTTCATTGATTTTTTCTGATTTTGTTTTCAATTTCATTTCACTCTTATTTGTCCCTTAACCTTGATTTGGATTCATTTTGCTCTTTCCCACATTTTTTAGTTGAAAGCTTAAGTTGTTGATTTCACACCTCTGTCTTTTCTAATATGGTTCATGCATTCCTAGGAATTTTCTTGAAGTACTGCTTTACTGGTGTCTTACAAATTCTGATGTTTAGTGTTTCTATTTTAGATTAGTAAAAATATTTTCTAATTCCCTCTGTGAGCTTCTCCTTTACCCACAGATTATTTAAGAAAGTGTCACTTAATATCCAACTGATTGGATATTTTCCTGTGATTTCCAGTTTAATCACTTAATAACTAACTGATTGGATTTGCCTGTGATTTCCAGTTTAATTTTATTATGGTTAGCAACCGTTATTTGAATCATTTCAGTTCTTATAAATGTACTAAGTTTTGTTTTATGGCCTATGATACAGGCAATCTGTAAATCGTCTACTTGCAATTGAGATGAATGTGTATTCTGCTGTTATTGGGTGGTATGTTCTATATGAATTGGATCCCGCTGGTTGCTAATGTTGTTTTTTCCTTTCTTTTCTTAATGATATTCTATCAATTCTATTGACTACTGAGAGAATATTATTGTAGTTTTTAAATATAGTTTAAATATAGTTATAGATTTGTCTATTTTTTTTCCTGTCAGCATTTCTGTCAGCATTTGCTGTATTTTGAAGCCTAGTTACATGGTGTACGCACAGGATCATCATGTTTCCTTGCTAAGTTGATCAGTTTATCACTATATTATGTTCTTTATCCCTAAGTATTTCCTTTTTCACTGTGGAGTTCACTTTGTCTGCTATTAATATAGCCACTTAATTTTTCTTTTAATTAGCACTTGCTTGATATATCTTTTCCCATCCTTTTTATTTTAACATATAATTAACATTATTTGAAGTGACTCTCTCATAGAGAACATATAATTGGTCCATGTTAAGAAACTTGACAAAATGGGGTGCCTGGGTGGCTCAGAGGGTTAAGCCTCTGCCTTTGGCTCAGGTCATGATCCCAGGGTCCTGGGATCAAGCCCCTCATTGGGCTCTCTGCTCAGCTGGGAGCCTGCTTCCCCCTCTCTCTCTGCCTGCCTCTCTGCCTACTTGTGCTGTCTTCAAATAAATAAATAAAATCTAAAAAAATAAAAAATAAATTTGACAAAATGGGTTTATACTATTAATATATTACATAGTTATTGCTATCTTTGGATATAGATCTACCATTTCATTTAATGTTTTCTATGTTTTCCCTTTGTTTTGTGTTCCTTATTTCTATTTTCCTGTCATCTTTTCAGTGATCGCTACTTTTTTCAGAATTTATGTTATGTATCATGATTTTGAGAATGTTTCTTTTATGTATTTCAGTGGTCATTCCAGTAATTTAAAGGTGCATACTTAACTTCTGCATATCTAGTTAGAATCAATATTTACTACTTTAGTCTGGAATATAGAAACTTTGCTACAATATAGATTCCTTTGTACCTGCCATTTACACTAAAGTAATTTATATATCTACATCCATTGAAATACCGATTAAATTATGTTATAATTGGTGTTTTCAACCAGAAAACATATTTTAAAGAATGCAAGAGGAGAAAAGTCTATTATACTTGCACAGATATTTACCATTCTGCTGCTCTTCCTTCATGCCTGATATACCAGATTTTATCTGGTATAAAGAAAAACATTCCTTAGCAATTATTTTACAGCATGTCAGCTATCTAAAATTTTCTTAGGTTTCCTTCTTCTGAAATGTATTTATTTCTCCCTTCTTGAAAGACATTATCAGTGGATGAGTATCAGAGTAGCAGAGATGTAGCATTAGATGGTAGGAATAGAGAGAAAACTAAAGATGACAAGGTGGCAGAAAGAAGACATCTAAAATTAAGGACAATTCTTGACATTTCATGGGAAGCTCACTTTGAACATAATAATGACAGAGCAAGATACAAACCGGACTTTAGGGAATACCAAGGAAATGAATGAAATCCAAGGGGGAAGGCTGGAGAAGCAACCAGATTGGAGGTGTATACTGCTGTTTAATTTTATGAAAAACTTCCCCTCCTAGGGCTATCATAGTGATAAGAAAGAAGTAAGTTTTTAGAAAATTGTATTTATTGAACCAAGAAGGAAAAGGCAATACACTAACGTTTTTAGAATTCATTAACTATTGTGGTTTAAAGACCTCACAGTTACCTATCAAGGGCCTGCCATGGACTAGCTGCTCAATAAATAACTGCAACAATTATTATTGTATATTTAGCTTTATTATCCTAGTAACTGTCAATTACCTTTGAAAAATTGATAACGTAATTATTGTACCAGTTACTCTTAGTCTATGGGTCAGTATACCAATGAAGGAAAAATGTCTCAAAGCTAATTATGTATTCAGGAGCCAAGGATATTACCAAGTATGTTAGTATACGATAGACTATTCTCATCTGTCTGGTAGACCTCAATGGAATAGTGTGTCCCTGGGAAATACTTAGAATCTAGAGCCACTGCCTGTTAACCTCTGAAGAGCTGAGACATTTCCCATTCCACAGAGCACAGCCATTCTGATAAATAGTGCCACATGACTTTGGGGAAGGCTAAGAGGAAGATCTGCAGTAACATACTTATGGCAGTATCTCAGATCCTTCCTTCGAAGGAAATTCAGCTTTTACTACATTCAAGAGGGTTCGTGCCTATGAACTAACATAGGTCTGAGATCTGAACCTGATTGTATCTGATGAAGAAATGGAATTGCCTCTCACAATATTGTAGTGGCAGCCAAAACTGAGCTCAACAGTATGCCCGTCTATTGGTAATACAGACAAATAAGAAAAATGACTTGAGCCACGGAATCCCAGAGGGAAGGAAAAACCACTGCTTTCCAGCCACAGTTGTGATGCAAAGGTGGCCAGCAGACTTGAAGTCTTAAGTGGCTTCCTTGTGAACTTCTGTGAATCACCTGTTTCTGTATCAAAGATGCCCGAGCGCATCACTGGAGACTTTCTTGTTGTACCTTGTTTCTCCTGACCTTCACTTTCCTAGTCCTTCGAGTGGCTGTGTGAAAAGTCATGTTTCAAACAGACTTAGATCTTTTTGACATGAACCCCACCACTTTTTCAGCATGAATTACCAAGAGAAATGTGGGCTCTTTGATCCTACATTTCCTCATCTCCTATACGGTGATGATAATATTAATCACTTCTTGGGGTTATTACGAAGACATGACACGTGGCACCACATCCGACATGTATATGCATATGCACTTAAGAAATGCAAATTGCAGCACAGAAAAATTTCTTTCTGGTACAGACCATGAAAGCCCTTTAAATTTAGTACGTGTAAGTAGCTTGTGTTTCTAAACACAATGTTTACTAAGAATCTTTTGTCAAAATAAAGATTGGAATAAAAAAGTCTTAATGTAGACCTAACAGATAAAGCCATAAGAATATCTAAAAGCTAAAATATCTTGTTAGAGAAGTGCACTGTCATAGCATGAAAGAACATTAAGTATCTGGAGATTTCCAGAAGAAAATATACAAAAACATTAGCTGTGGATTATTTTGAGTGTTGGGAAAAAGGTCGACTGTATTTTTTCTGCTTTTGTAACTTTTCCACATTTTTTACAGTGAACATCTGCTACCTATAAAATTGATTAAACTTACTTTTTAAAAATCATATGAGGAGATTATACCATATGCAAGACTTTTAAGATGCAATATCAATCTTCATATAAGTCCTCTGAGGAGAATGGACTTATTCCTATTTCATGAATAAGAAACTGAATGTCACAGAAGGTAATAATTTGTCAAAGGTCATGCCTAATCTAAAGATCAGAACTGTAGGCTTTTTTTTTCTTTTTTTAAACAGAGCTCTACAGTATTACCCCAGACCTAGGAGGAATATAACCTCTGGTAGATTCCACTAAAATACTGCTCAAGAAACTTATAGAGCTTATACTTCTGGGAAGATGGAGTAGATATGCCTTAGCCTATTATTATTACGACTAAAACACCTGGACATTGTATATAAAACAAACGATGGAGAGGAGTTACAGATACTGGGAATTGAGGAATGACATGGTGAATTCCTGGGCTTTCCTTTTTTTGGGGGGGGGGGAGCGGTGGGGGAAGATTCTTATATCCCAGACTTTGAATTGAAGAAGCCAGCATGCTGGAAATACCAATAGCATGCACGCGCATGCACACGCAAACACACACCCCACCACACCCAAAAAGCAAACAAAAAACCCACCAACATTAACAGAAGCCTCCTCTCTCTAGCCAAAGGACCAGGAAAGGGGCTGCCTGGAAAATACAAAGATTTTAGACCTTAACCATTTGACTACAATAAAGAAACACAAGAATGAAGTAGGGGATCTCACTATGGTCCCTGCAAACATTAAAATGATAATAAGGGGATACTGTAAACAAATCTACACAATTAAATTTGACAACTAAAATGACATGAACCAATTCCTTGAAAAACAAACATCCATAACTCACCTAAGGGAAAAATAGATAATTTGAATAATTTACAACTATTAAGGAAATTAAATCTGTTATTTAAACCCCCTCCCCCCAAAATCCTCTATAATGAGATGATTTTAAAGAAGAATTAACACCAATGATACATAGTCTTCTTTGGAATATAGAAGACAAAAGAATATTTCAAAATTCATTTTATGAAGCTAGTATTACCCTGATGCCAAAACCAGACAAAGATAGTACACAAAAATAAAACTACAGGCCAATATCCCTCATAAAATAGATATAAAAATCCTTAATAAATATTAGCAATAGATTTTAGCATTATATAAAAATAATTATGTCATGACCAAATAGGGTTTATGCCATGCTAGTTCAATATTTGGAAATCAAACACCACAATTCACCTTATGAACAGACCAAAGAAGAAAATCCACATGATCATACCAATTGATGCAGAAAAACATTTGTTTTCAAGATTCAATGTGCACTCATAGTTAAAAAAAAAAACAAAAAACAAAAACAAACAAACAAAAAAACTCTTAGGAAAATCAGGACAGAAGGGGACTTCAGCAACATGATAAAGATCTACATATTGTTTGATTCCATTTATCTGAAATATATACAATAGACAAATATAGAGAGACAAAGTAAATTGGAGATTATCCGGTGTTAGAGAGAGCTGGAAATTGTTTCCTAACAGTTACTGGGTTTCTGTTTGGGATGATGGAAATGTTTTGCAAGTAGCTAGTGATGATGTTTGTAGAACACTATGAATCTAGAAAACACTGAATTGCATACTAAAACTGATTAATATGTAAATTTTCTGATGTATATATAAATTAAAAATCAATTGTCTTTTTGTACACTATCAGTGAACATGCAGATGTTGAAATGAAAGATACAGTATTATTTGAAATCTAATCAGTAAGTGGAATATTTAGGTGCAAATCTAATAAAACATACAGGATTTATATACTAAAAACCGTACAATACTGATGGAAGAAATCAAGGATGATCTGAATAAATGGAGAGACATAGTGTGCATGGATTAGAAGAGGCAGCAATGCAAGGATGACTATTTCTTCAATTTGACATAAAAATTTAATTTAAATTAATGACATATAATAAAAATCCCAGCAAGAATTTTTGTAATTAAAGACTAGATTATTCCAAAATTTATAAAGAAATGCAAAGGAACTACAACATGTAAAATCATTTTGAAACAGAATAAAGTGGGAGATATCAGTTTACCAAATTGTGTTATTGGCAGAAGAATAGGTACAGACCAATAGAACACAACTGAAAAACAATAAATAGACAAACATGCCAACTGATCTTCTTTTTACAAAAAAGCAACATCAATTCAATGGAGAAAAGATGCCTATTCAACAAATGTTGCTGGAGAAACTGGAAAAGTCTGGAGAATATGAAAAAAATTAAGTCTTCCTTCTTATACAAAAATCAACTAAAAATGCATCATGTGCATTAGGTATAAATACTAAAACTATAAAATATAAATGCCAAAGTTAAAACTACAAATTTTCAGAAAAAGCATAAGAGAAAATCTTTGGAATTCAGGTTTAGACAATAAGTTCCTAGACTTCACATAAAGCATTATTCATTAAATAAAAGGAAAAAATCTGATAAATTTGACTTTGTGAGAATTAACACTGTTCTGTGAAAATCCCTGTTAAGAGCTATAGTCTAGGAAGAGGTATTTGCAAATCACATATCCAACAAAAGGCTAGTGTCCAGGAAAAATAAACACCTATCAAAAATTTACCAGTAAAAAACCAGAAGATTAATTAGAAAATGGGCAAAATACATGAAACGATATTTCACTGAAAAGATTACACATATGAGAATAAGTTCATGAGAAGATTTTCAGCATCATTTGCCATAGGGAAATGCAAATTAAAACCACAACGAGGTGGGGGTAACAGAGTGATGGGCATTAAGGAAGGCATGTGATGTGATGAGCACTGGGTGTTATATGCAGCTAAAGAATTACTGAACTCTCTATCTGAAACTAATGATATCATATACACTGGCTAATTGAACTTAAATTTTTGAAAAGACAAAAAAAATAATAAAAAAGAAAGAAAACCACAATGAATGTCACTCACTCCACTCTCTATGTGAATGCCTGTAATAACAACCATGCTTCTACCATGCACTGTGATAATGTAGAACAGCTGGGTCATCCATACATGACTGGTGGAAATACAAAATAGTACAGTCAATATGGAAAACTGACAGTTTCTTATAAAACTTAACATCATATAAAACTTAACATTCAACAACCACATGATAGTTGGATATTTATCCCAGAGAAATTAAGACTTATTCACATAAAACCTACACATAAATATATAACAGCAGTTTCATTCATAATAGTTAAAAACTAGAAGTAACAACCTGGATGGATGGCCTTAGGTGCAGGAATGTTTAACAAACCAGTTTGTTTAAACAAACTGGTACATCCACATGATGGAATGCTACTAAGCAATAAAACGTAATGAACTATTGATACGCATGAAAATGTGGAAGGGTTTCCAGAGAATTATGCTGACTTAAAAAAAATGCCAATCCTAAATGGTTACAGTGTAATTCCGTTTATTTAATATTATTAAATGACAACATTATGGGTATGGAGAAAATATTAGTGGTTGTCTGGGGTTCAGGAAGGCTGGGAAATGAAGTTGGTAGGGCTATGAATGGACAAGAGGACTCTTCCTGATGAAGGAAATGTTTTTTATCCTGACTATCTCTGTCAAAATCCTTGGTGTGATGTGATGCTACAGTTTTGCTATATTTTACCAACGGGGGTGGGCGGGGGGAGCTGGGTAGCAGAGGGTGTAGGAGGTCATGTTACCAAGGGAATAAAGTTCAACTTTCCTCATAATTCAATGCTTAAACTGATACTCAAATATGGCTAGATTTGATTCTCTCAAATGCTTGATAAAGTTTTAGGCAACACTTGGGATCCATGTAAACAGAACAGTTACTTTAAAAAAAAAAAAAAAATCCTACTCCAGCTACTGAATCACTGTATAGGTGGTAAGGAACAAAAACCATCCTCGGTTTTCTATCATCTCTCATTTTTATTACTGTAATGTGCCCTTTGCCATTGCTTTTGTAATGTGCCCCTCCCTTGTACTACACTTTCTGGTCCTTTTTTTTTTTCCCCCTGTCATCATTTCTGGTCCTGTGAACATCTTGGTGTACCAGAAAATTTTAGTATTTTGTGCCATTAGTGCTTCCTACAAAACTGCTTAAACTATGTGACAATGTCCACCCTTTGTCATTTTGAGTAACTACATATCCTGACAATGTCCACTCTTTGTCATTTTGAGTAACTACATATCCTGACCTAGACCCCATCTCTCAATTCAATTCTGATAGCAAAATTTTGGCTGAAAACTAGGCCAGGCACAAGCCAATTAGTTTCTGAGAAACTCAGGTTTCTACCCTTCCATGAAGCTTTTACTGAACACCCTAACTAGAACCATGATACCTCTCATTCAGAACTCTGTTACAATGTTTGCAGCTTTCACTGAATGAAACTTTAATGTGCTTAAGATCAGAATTTTATTTGCATAAATGTAGAAAACAGGTATCTGATCTTTCCACGTAACCTATGAATTCATTGATACTCAAGACAAAATCTTATATTTCATTTTATTCCTCATAGTGCTTTACAATAGATATCAGATAAAATATTTGATTTTTTACTGGTTGTTCTCAGAGAAGACATAAGTGTATCTCAGATCCACACAAACACCTCTAATCAGCGCTTGAATTCCCTCTAGCTTATTTGTTGGCTAATTCAATCCATCCTGAACATTTACAGAGATGTAAAACATAGTTTCAAATAATATAGGAAACACATTCATCTCTTAACATGAGTAATAGAGTTCTAATGATTTTATCTTAACACAATTATTCAAAACTAGTGTCTTTTCATTCTGGGATATTTTTCATATATAAAAATCAAAATAATTGCTCAAATAATATAGGTCAAGTGAAATAAGGGATACAATAAGATAGTTTCCTTACAAATATTAAGCAATTTTTTATCAGGTAAAATTTACCACTTAACGTCATCAGTGCCTCAGACTGGATCAGAATAAGAAATAGTCGGGCAAAGAAAATCTTCATTTATGAGAAAGAGAATAGTTGATAATGATCTGTTAGTAATAGTTTGTATTGATGAAACTTCGATGATTCAAGAATTAACACACCGGAGGGTGGGAGGATGGGTGAGTATGTGGTGGGGGACTAAGAAGTACACGTACCGTGATGAGCACGGAGTAATGCACAGAATTGCTGAATCACATATTGTAGACCTAAAGCTAATATAACACTGGATGTTAACTATACTGAAATAAAATAAAAATCTTAATAAAAATATTTAAAATAATGGACATATTATGGACTAAATTTGAAACTAGAGTAACTCCGTAGTTACTGTTCTGCAGTAACTACTGTACTGCAAGGTTTGCCCTTGCATACGTAGCAAATAGAAATATGATCAAAAGCTGGACAGTTAGAGAGATTTCAAACAGATTCTTAATTTGGGTGATTATTGTTATTTCCATAAGTAATGTAGAGACTTTTATATAAAATAGATCACACTGGTAAGCAGTTAATACTAATTTATAATGCAGATTTTTTGACAGTTCCAAAGAAACTTAGAAAAAAATGTCAGTTATACAATAGTTTTGAAACATAGTTTCACTAAAAGTTCAGAATTTGAAGTCATAGGTGAGTTCTCTTCCTCTCCGTCTCTCTCCTTCTAAAAATAGTTAAGAACTTGGACAATAACATAATATTTCATTTATATATTTCCTTTGTATTTTCAATTACTCTGCTTAAAATTACTATTAATTTTATGTGCTTAAACAAATATAATAATGAAGTGTTACCTACTAAATAAATCAAGTTTATATGGTAATTGATTTTTCTGGATTACTTGTGTTTACTTTCCTTTGACAGAGGCTGGTTTTGTATTTTCATTTGTCTTCTCATTTTCATATTATTGATTAAGATTGCTGGAAAAATTGGAATTGTTGTGGCTATTGTTTTATGGTATTAATTAATTTGATTTATGCATGGATTACACTTTGAATAATTACATTATGACAAAACCACACTAATATAAATAAATCACTTTATTTGAATATACTATTTTTGGTGGTTGTAGTAAGTAAACCTCTCAGTCCTTAAAAAATATGTGTGATTAGAACAAAATCAGTACCATATTTTTTCACCCTTTCCTACACATGACAAAATATTGTGCTCTTTATTTTTTACTATAGTCAGTATTAAACTGAAAGAAAAAAAAACTAAAAATCCAACAAGGATGATCCCAGGCCCCAATGCTTAATGTTTTAATTAATGGCCCAACAAAAAAGTAAACATTTTACTTAGTATCAGCTGAACTTCACAAACTCTAGGTTATAGTAAAGACACCTTCAGAAGTTTTCTGATACATGTGTGAAATGAAAATAAGCAAGAAAGCTAGGAATGACAAAATCCGGACTGAATATCTTCATAATAAAAATGACTATGAAAATAGCAGAGAGGTCTGTTTGGCAATGTGCAGATATAACAGGAAAAAGCCAAGAATCCTGATATTTATTAAACAAAGATTTACTAATGCGATTGGGAAAAAATGATGATCTGGGCATGAATAAATAGTGAGATAAAAGTCAGGAAATCTTAGTTTTCTAGTTATAGTTAGGCATTTATTTTATTCCAGATTAAATAACTCTATAAGTAAATCTAAGAGCCTGGGTGGCTCAGTGGTTTGGGCCGCTGCCTTCGGCTCGGGTCATGATCTCGGGGTCCTGGGATCGAGTCCCGCATCGGGCTCTCTGCTCGGCGGGGAGCCTGCTTCCCTCTCACTCTCTCTGCCTGCCTCTCTGCCTACTTGTGATCTCTCTGTCAAATAAATAAATAAAAATCTTAAAAAAAAAATAAAAAAAAATAAATTCTATAAACAGTTTTAGAAAAGAAACTCTGAACACCACCTAGAATAAAAAAAAAAGGTAACAAATAAAGGTCTAAATGAAAAAAATAAGGAGTTATTTTCTTTTCAGTAACAGAGTTTATTTTTCAAGTATAGGAAGAATGCTGTGCTATAAAATGTTTACAGACAAATCAAGAAATTACTGGGGAAAAAAGGGGCTTAGGCAACAATACGTGGAACATACATTAATACTGAAATTTTAGAACATTTTCTCCAGAAAATATAAATTTTTCTGCATTCTAGTGGGCTACTGAAAATAAAAGTGGCCAGTGGGCTATGAAAATAATATGGAGTCAAGTGATGTGTGCGTATTATGAGTGAGAAACTTGCTTTAACCTCTGAGGAGGGGGATAATTTCACTGAAGTGTATCCTAATAAGGATAACCTTCATTATCCTTATTCTCAACCGAGACAAAGGGGAAAGCAATTATATATATAAATGACGAAAGAGAATGAGTGTCAACTTAGATTTCTAAAGCCGGAGACTAGATCTTTAAAAAATTTAAAAAAAAAAGTTATTTTTCAGAAGAAAATCTGACAGAATTCAACTTCTGTAGACAGATATTAGAGGGTACTTTTAGAAATAATTATAAAATACATATGGAAATGCAAAGAAGCACAAATAACTAAGATATTTAATAAGAACAGACTGTGAGGGATTATTCTACTAAATATGAAGAACTGTAATAAAAGTACAGTAATGAAGAGACATAACATAGAGAACACAGAAATAGACCCATATCTTTCCAGAAAGTTAATTTCTTTCAGAACAGAAGGGCTCTTCAAAATGAAGAGTGAAGTATGGACTTTTTAATAAATGATGTTAGAATAATAGGATAGAAACATTAAAACAAACGAACAAACAAAAAAAACAAGAAACCTGGAACTTGATCTTTATCTTAAACCATGTTGAACAACCAAAAGAAAAAAAAAATCTAACAGTAAAGTCACAAACAAAAGCGCTTTTAGAATACAATGTAAAATCCAGTCCTCTTCCTCATTTCTTTATCCGTTTTCCTTACCTTTCCATTTCTTCCTTAAATCCCCTTGTCCTTCCCTTCCTGAACAAATCTGTCCAAAGTCATTAGGCAGGGCAGAAGACAGTGTCTGTAGGAGTGTGTGTGTGTGTGTGTAGGTGTAGGAGGGATGTGGATCACCTAAAGAAGGGTATTGAAACAACCCACGTGAGAATGCCTATGCAGGGGGTTTGTGGGTGAGTGCAGAGTGCTGTGTCAAGTGCTGAGTGATAAATACACAGGCCTGATAAGGCAGCCCAGTGTAGTTTAGTAAGAAGGGCTACTGTAAAGGAAAGTGGCCTGGCATTGACTCTGAAAGCCTGCACAGGATTAGACTGTCTGTGCTGGGGTGGAGGCAGTATGGCCAGGTACCGGGTACTGGATCTCTGGGAGGGTGAAAAGGACACCATAGTAGGAAGGCAGTTTATCGGAGCCTAAATTGAATAAAGAAGATAACTCCCGTGAGCCAGTGGTCTGTCATGGGGGGCTGGAACTCAAAAAAGGTAATCCAACATGGAATGCAAGAATCCAAGAAGGTTGAGGGGAGTGCCTTCAGCCATCAGCACCCTCAGGATCTGGGACAATGAATTCTGCCATACCATACTACTACTGGAAGGTACAAACGCCTGGGCAAGTTTCTTTCACTTAATGCTTCGGACCACTGGAAGTTTAATGCTGTCCTTCATCAAATGCATGTTTGATGTGAGAGCAGACTCTACTACACACGGATTGGGTATCATAGCACATGCTATGGTAGTAAATTTGTTTTTTGAACTGTTGAAAGACAGTAACCATTTCATTTCCTCCAAGGTAAAATCATCCCCCTCCCACCCCACGTCGACATTACAGTTTCTCTGAAAGGGCTTCCCCAAATAGTCATGCAGAGGTTTGATTTAATTTGTTCAGTCCCAGGAAAATTGTACCTTTGGGAAACCTATTTGGCAAGAACAATTTAGATTAATATCCTACATTGGAATTAGCTTCTGAAAGTAAAAGTGATAGCCTGAACTATATTCCAATAATTTCAGAGTTTCATACTGAAATACAGACTGTTCTCTAAATTAAAACAATATGAAAATTGTTTAATAGTTCTTATTTTGCTTTCTCGATTAGTATTAATACAGTTGACTCCTGAACAATGTGGCGGCTAGAGGAGCTGACTCTTTGCATAGCCAAAAATTCATGAACAACTCTGACTCCCCTGAAATTTAATACTAATAGCCTCCTGTTGACTGCCCTACCACTAACATAAACAGTTGATTAACACATATTTGGTAATTTATAAGTATTACACACTGCATTCTTAAAGTAAGCTAGAGAAAAGAATGTATTTGTTAAGAAAGTCATAAGGAAAATACATTTACAGTACTGTATTGTATTTACTAAAAACAATTTACATATAAGTAGACCCACACAGTCTAAATCTGTGTTGTTCAAGGGTTAACTGTATTTAAATTTTTTTTCTTTATTTTAAGTAAACTCAACTCCACATGTGGGGCTCGAACTCAAGACCCTGAGATCCAGAGTCACAAGTTCTCCCGACTGAGCCAGACTTAAGGGTCCACTGTGTTAATTAAAAGCTGTAACTGGAATTGAGTGAACTGAAGTGCTATAGTAGGTTGCTATATACGATGTTGCAATGACAGATTTCTATAATGCACTGAAAATGATGATAATAAATATATATATTAAGAATTATGTTTGGGTGCCTGGATGGCTCAGTGGGTTAAGCCTCTGCCTTCAGCTCATGTTATGATCCCAGGGTCCTGGGATGGAGCCCCACATCGGGCTCTCTGCTCAGCAGGGGGCCTGCTTCCCCCTCCCCCTTTGCCTGCTTCTTTGCCTACTTGTGATCTCTCTCTCTATCAAATAAATAAATAAAATCTTAAAAAAAAAATCATCCAAACATCCCATGCTTGGAAATAACAATTTTTTTTTTTTTTGCCAGTAAAGGACTCAAGAATGAGTTTTATAATGTATATCACTAATCAATAAATACAACCAAATTCTGACTGGTAGCACTGTTCATATGAAAAAGATGAAATATTCCTGTAATAAAATTATGAAAATTTTGAAATAATTAAATATTTATATTTTTCAAATAGTACTTTTATACAATAAAACTCTTTTCACTATTCTCTTTCAGTATTCTTATACAGTAAAATGTGTAACTATATTTCTGGAAAACACACACAGAGTGATATAAAATATTACACATCTATCAAAATCAATATAATGAAGGCCTGACAATATCAAGTTTTGGTGACTATCTAAAATAAGAGGAATTTTCATATCCTGCTAGTGGAAATATAACTACTGTATCTTTTTGAAATTAGTTAGGCATCATATAATAACACTGAAAATCTATATACCCTATGAGCCCAAAATTCCACTCTCAGGGGTAGTCACACAAGAAGTGGGTATATATGTGAACTAAGAGAAGCGTGCAAGGTTATGTACATAATGAATGCAGTCATAGAAAGAATCAGTCTATGACTTCTAGCAATCAATGATCCAATGAATGAATTTCAGATTTGGAGAATGCAAAATAATGACAGAAAAAGTGAACATATGGTGGAATCTAAAACAAGCTTATAATGAAAAATTTAGGATCTCAGATTAAAAAGAAGCACTTTTGGGCACCTGGGTGGCTCAGTGGGTTAAGCCGCTGCCTTCAGCTCAGGTCTCAGGGTCCTGGGATCGAGTCCCACATCGGGCTCTCTGCTCAGCGGAGAGCCTGCTTCCCTTCCTCTCTCTCTGCCTGCCTCTCTTGTGATTTCTCTCTGTCAAATAAATAAATAAAATCTTTAAAAAATAAATAAAAAGAAGCACTTTTTTTAAAAAAGATTTTATTTTATTTACTTGACTGACAGAGATCACAAGTAGGCAGAGAAGCAGGCAGAGAGAGAGCACGGGGGAAGTAGGCTCCCTGCTGAGCAGAGAGCCCCATGTGGGACTCAATCCCAGGACCCTGGGATCAGGACCTGAGCCGAAGGTAGAGGCTTTAACCCACTGAGCCACCCAGGCACCCCAAGAAGCACTTTTTAAGTATTTGAAGGATTATCAAAAAGAGAGTTTTAGAAGATGGAATATCAAGTAAATCCAATAAACCACAAAACCCCCGTGCCTGACTTCTACTCTTATTGTGAGATTTGTAAAACGCCCCTGCCGGGCACCTGACCTCCATTTGGGTCTTGCCAATCCAATAACCATGTTCTTGTAGTTCTGAACCCCAATGAGCTCATTGCGATATATTCTTAACACGATTTGAGAAGTACGGCTCATAATTGTGACAGTTCTCCCTTCTGCAAAATCACATATGGGATTCCTTGGTAGGAATTCATTAAGGAGAAGCTTTCTACATTTGAAAATCAGTCTGACAAAGAAGTTTTAGGAGTAAGTGAACTTTAGAAAGGAGGCCAAATGTTGTAGTAATCACAATATTGTATGTTAACTCTTCATCACAGTCAGGCAAGGAGCAATCTGCAGTCCCCCCGCCCCATCCTCTCTGGTTCCAGCATGAAGGTATTCCTCTCATCAAGCTAACTTCCCAAAGATCCGGCTGTCTAATGTCACTTTGGCCAAGAATTCTTTATCCTCTTCCAGAAAGACGTGGAGAGATTCTCTCACCTGAAGGAAGAGTCTAGGGTTGCTGATCTCGGAGCCCTACAATCTGACTGACCGATGGGAAATCATATTCTCTCAGTTTTACAGACCAAGTCCAACCAGTTGTCTATAAATCTCAGGCAGCTTTTGTGACCACAACACTCTGCAGGACCCTCACACCCACATTTGGGTATATTGTATTGGCTTCCCATAAAACGGTTCTCACTGATTTGAAAGTTCATTGGTTTATGTTGAAGGCTGCTCTAAAAAACAGTCCTATAGAATTCACTATAGAGATGGCGAGAATATTTCTCCTTCTGTCACACAGTTTCTTATCCCCTTAACCCCTTACGTCATTTAGGGTATCTTGAGATTAATTTCCCTCTGGTGTAAGTTCACAGAACAGCTTTAATTCTTGTAAGCAAGTAGTTGTTGTTTGTTTGCTTTTTTTTTTTTTTAATCTTATGGACACAGTTATTCAGATAACTGAAAGATTTCTCTTTCTTTGCTAACAAGGAATCATAGAGCCCAACTAATAGTTCACACACAATCATGGCTAGGCTATAATGGCAAGCACAGGCTTTTTTTTTTTTTTTTTTTTTAAACTATCTTTTAATCCACATGGCAAGCACAGTCTTTTTTTTTTTTTTTACTATCTTTTAATTCACACCTTCTTGTTTTCTGTCTTTCTGCTTACAATTAAAGGTATGTCACACTCTTTACAAATTTCTGTAAGCCACTATCCTAAGAAAAGGAAAACATAATTCAATAAATGACATTCCTTTGTTCTTACATGTAGTTTTTCATACTCATTGCATTACCTGTTTAAAAACTGAAAATAAAACAAATCATGTATCATATAATTCAAAGTAAAATTTAAATAGAAATAAACCTTTTATATACTTACAAGGCAATATTTACAATACATAGCATTTGCTAAATATTTATGAGTAAAATATTCCAAATTGAATATGAAGTCATCAGTTTGTTTGTTTGTTTTTCTTTTTTAAGATTTTATTTATTTATTTGACAGAGAGATCACAAGTAGGCAGAGAGGCAGGCAGAGAGAGAGGGGGAAGCAGGCTCCCTCCTGAGCAGAGAGCCCGATGTGGGGCTCCATCCCAGGACCCTGAGATCATGACCTGAGCTGAAGGCAGAGGCTTAACCCACTGAGCCACCCAGGCGCCCCAGTTATCAGTTTTTCTACTTCATTTCAGGAAGCTCACCTTTTACAAACCTGAACATTTGATGACGTGGCACTGTAAGTAACACTACGGCACCAGATACGGGAAGAATGGAACCTTAGCAACTTTCAGGTTGGAGGAAAACAGACAAAGGCAAGAACACAGATGATTTTAAAAACAAAATCACAGGGGTGCCTGGGTGGCTCAGTGGTTTAAGCCTCTGCCTTCGGCTCAGGTCATGATCTCAGGGTCTTGGGATCGAGCCCCGCATCAGGATCTCTGCTCAGTGGGGAGCCTGTTTCTCCCTCTCTCTCTGCCTGCCTTTCTGCCTACTTGTGACCTCTCTCTCTGTCAAATAAATAAATAAAATATTTTAAAAAAATAAAATAAAATCACAGATATAGTTAACAGTGAGTGCTCTTCCAGTCTGTGTCATAAGCAGATAATAAGCTTTCCTCTCTGGTTTTCCTTAACCAGTAAAATTATTTAAAACAATTATACACACATGATAATCTTAAAAGAAACTCCAGTAAATTTCCAAGTCAGAAATTAGCCAGTCTTTATTTTCTGTGAGTAGCACAGTAAATTTACAGTAGTAACAGAAGCAAAACCAGTTTACTAACAAATAAAATCACATCAAATGAAAAGGAAAACAGCACACTGTCCCAACCAATTTTCAATAAAATAGAAAAAAGTCAAATTTTGAAACACATCAATATTACATATATATATATATTTTAATATTTTATTTATTTGACAGAGAGAAATCACAACTAGGCAGAGAGGCAGGCAGAGAGAGAGGAGGAAGCAGGCTCCCTGCGGAGCAGAGAGCCCGATGTGGGGCTCAATCCCAGGACCCTGGGATCATGACCTGAGCCGAAGGCTGAGGCTTTAACCCACTGAGCTACCCAGGGGCCCCAATATTACATATATTTTAAATAAAAGACTCAACATGGCTAATGAGGTATTTAATTTTTAAAATTTTATAAGACAATTTTAATAAAAACAAAAATTAATAATTGGATGTAATTTTTGCATTAGAAAGGTATTAGAAAGCAGATACAGCAACACTTTTTTTTTTTTTTTTTTTTTATTTTTTTTTTTTTTCTCATTTTATTTTTTTCAGCGTAACAGTATTCATTCTTTTTGCACAACACCCAGTGCTCCATGCAAAACGTGCCCTCTCCATTACCCACCACCTGTTCCCCCAACCTCCCACCCCTGACCCTTCAAAACCCTCAGGTTGCCCCAACCTCCCACCCCTGACCCTTCAAAACCCTCAGGTTGTTTTTCAGAGTCCATAGTCTCTTATGGTTCGCTTCCCCTCCCCAATGTCCATAGCCCGCTCCCCCTCCCCCAATCCCACCTCCCCGCAGCAACCCCCAGTTTGTTTTGTGAGTTCAAGATTTTATTTATTTGACAGAGAGAGATCACAAGGAGGCAGAGAGGCAGGCAGAGAGAGAGGGGGAAGCAGGATGGCTGCTGAGCAGAGAGCCCAATGTGGTGCTCGATCCCAGGACCCTGAGATCATGACCTGAGCCGAAGGCAGAGGCTTTAACCCACTGAGCCACCCAGGTGCCCCACAGCAACACTTTTTTTTTTTTTAAGGTTTATTTATTTATTTGAGAGACAGTGTCTACACAGAAAGAGAGGGAGAAGCAGACTCCCCACTGAGCAAGAAGCCTGATGCAGGGCTCAATTCCAGGACCTCAGAATCATGACCTGATTCTGAGGGAGAAACTTAACTGACTGAGCCTCCCAGGCACCCCACAATGCTTTCTTATTTAAAAATTAATGAGGTTTTTTAAAGATTGAAATATTTATTTCTGAGGAATTATAAATTCAAGAAGAAACAGAGTACTCAAAGTGTATGCATACAATAAATATAGCATTCATAAATTAGTTCTGTTAAATAATTGTATCCAAAAATGTCACCATGAAATTTTTCTCATGCCATTTTCATGTCAAATAATCTAGTCCAACATATATAAAAAGGTGAAATGCTTTGAAATAATTTTATGATCATAAATCCCAAATAGCAAAGCCTGATCATATATTTTAAAATAATCTATAACATTATAACTGATAATAAAACACAAAAAGTAATATTATAAATTCATCTCATATATGAGCATTCAGGCAAATAGTATCAGAAAAAATACTTGCAACCCAATCCAGCAGTATACTAAACAGTTCACTATCATCAAATAAGGTTTATTATAGGGTAGTTATAAAGCCAATTGCTATAACCAACTATAGCAATAATTCAACAGAAATAATTAACAGACTGTAACTAATAAAATCCATCTTGCTAGGGGTTTAAAAATAAATTTGTAGGGCGCCTGGGTGGCTCAGTGGGTTAAGCCGCTGCCTTTGGCTCAGGTCATGATCTCGGGGTCCTGGGATCGAGTCCCGCATCGGGCTCTCTGCTCTGCAGGGGGCCTGCTTCCCTCTCTCTCTCTCTGCCTTCCTCTCTATCTACTTGTGATCTCTGTCTGTCAAATAAATAAATAAAATCTTTAAAAAAAAAATTTGTATAATTTAACTTTATTTGTTCCCAAATATTTTATAAATAATAAATAAAAGGTACTGTTTGTCCTGATAAACATATCTAATCAAAACATCATTCATATCACTAAATATATTTCTATTAGAATTTGAAAATTTATCACAATTTACAGTAACATTAATGTATATTTAAATATGTTGAAGATAAACATATATTTGTTTCTCAAAATGTGAAGACTGCATGAACCTAATAAAATATTCTCATGGACATTTTCAACTAACTTATTTTCATTATAACATTATTTTAATGTGGCAAATTTAAAAGTACTTTTAAACTAATCCTCCTGACTCTTTTAGAAATGCAAAACCTAAGCAAATCGAATACAAAGTAACAGAATGTAAGATCTCACCACCAAATTCATGTGAAAGGCAGCATTAATTTGTTGAAACATAAACATCTTTATAAATAAGTAGGAGAATAGCCATTACTGGCAAAATTTCCTCAAAGTTCAGCACTTCTATATAAACACCTGCTAAGATTATTTGAATAATTCATTATTATTCTATACCTTTTCCAGGCCAAAAAATTTTTAAAAACATCATTGTTGTAATAAATCAACCTTTCCTTTCCCGTGAGTCACTGGTAATTACATTGTATACTACTATTTCACACAATGTCCTGTTCATGTCCTGGCAAATCTGTATATAATTTTTAAAATGACTTAAGCGACTGTACCTTAATATTTAAAAATAGCCTTTTAATTTTGAATTGTTACTGAACGTGTCTTTGTATGCAGTTAAGTAATTTAGATAAATCTAGATAAATCTGGGGGCCCATAGGGACCATGCTTGCCATTTGGAGATTAAAATGTGTCAGTCTAAGCAAAACATTCATACACTGAAACAACATATTAAAAGTCGATCACTTACTTTTTAGCATTTGCCTGCATCACCATGATCAACATGTGTAGACAGTATTGCCAATCTGTCTGGAAACACAAGTAAATCAATTAAAAATTATTATGTTTAAGAGGGCTCAGGAAGACAAAAATACATCCTAATGCTGAAATTGTTTGTCCTAAATGCTTATTTTCACTACCTATCTTTTCAGTGGTAAAATACAAACTCCCAGCCAATTAATGACAAAAGTTCCGTGGTAAATTAAGTCTATTTGTTTCAATTTATTTCACCTTATACCGCACAGTGCCACGAAAGAATGCTATATTTCATTTACTAATCCACGACTTTAAATTGCTTGGAACAAGACAGTCAAAGAAATTGTGTGGGGATTTACTCTCATTGCCTTGGGAAGAATCAAATCCTTTTTATAAATTGGAGCTAATAGTGGTCACCGTATAGTGTAGTTCAAAATCGTTAGGACTGTGTTATATGACTCTAGAGTACAGTATATTTTTAAACACTAAGTCTGCAGTCTTAATATTTTATGAATATTTTATTTTATAAGTTGTAAGTTATGAGTTTTCATAACCTATGAAAAGACCTTAGAGGTACATAATATTGAATGGTTGTTCATGAAAAATTGCATATTTGTGAATTCATCAGTGAACTAAAGTAAAGGAAGAAAATAAGTGAAAAGGCTCAAGACTGGAAATTAGGAATGTGAGTAATGGTCCTATGACTCCTATTTATTAACTAATTGGGTTTTCTTAGCTGAGTCACTTTGTTTGAATCCCGGTTTCCTCATCTGTCACAATCAAAGAGGTTGGACAGAAACCTCCAAAGACTCCCAAGTCTAAAAAGCTGTTTTCTATTGTGGTGTTAATTCTACCATACTTGCATGGATAATTATGTTGCACACGTATTCCAGGCTACTAAAACCTGCCTATCCCACAAGCTATGCCTCCAAGAACATTTTATCCAGCAAGACTTCTTTAACCATTCAGACAAAAGTAAAGAAGCTTTTCTTTAAATTTCAACCGTTTGCACATTATAGTACATCAGAGTTTTACAGTAGTCATATGACTAGTATGGTCCTTATCAGTTCATTTGTCTTGATTCCATCCTAGAAGTCAGGAAATATTTATTATTTGTTTTGGTGACTCCCTTTCTTCTGCATCATTCCTTGCCCAAGGACCTTAAAAAATGACCCAGGTGCATGAACGGTATAGTAAAGTTTCAGCAGAAGCACACTGGACAAAACCAGGGAACTGGACTGTCTCAAACTTAAATCTCCTTGAGCCTGAGAGCTACTGGGTCTTCCTCCTAAGTTACTCGATCATTTGCCCTTAGCGGTTCTTTGGATATTCCCTGGAAATCCCAGTCCTGAATAAGTCATCGCTGATTTCTGAACTCGCTAATGGTATTGTTCTTCCAGTTTCAGATTTGCTAGCCATTATCCCAACTTAGAGCTCCACATCTCTTTCATGGGCCAGCTTTCTCTCTTTTTGTCAGAAACTTTGACAAAGCTCTTTTACAGTGTTTCCACATAAGGACAAAAACTTTCTAACCATTTGGAAGAAAAAGAATTTTAAAAATTTTGTATTTTTCTTTTTTTTAAGATTTTATTGACTTATTTAGAGGGAGAGAGCATGCGACAGTGTGAGAAAGAGAGAGAGACAGAGCACAAGCAACAGGAAGGGAGGGCAGAGGGAGAAGCTGGCTCCCCACCAAACAGGGAGCCCAATGCAGGACTAGATCCCAGAACTCCAGGATCATGACCTGAGCCAAAGGCAGACACTTAACTGACTGAGCCACCAAGGTGCCTCAACTTTTGTATTTTTCATCAAAAAATTTGCCAGAAACTTTGAGATGGACAGAGTTCTTTTTCAGTATTTTCCCCAATAGGAAAGCCTGTTTTAGCCATTTGGAAGAAAAAGAATGAAATATCTATATCTATATCTATATCTATATCTCTCTATATCTATCTATCTATCTGGGGAATGGCCTTCAAATCACTTCATTGTATCTTTATCAGAGCATTGATCACACTTCATTTTAATTGCATGTTGATTTTTTACTATCCATTGGACTATGAATTTCTAAGGGCAGGGATTTTTGTCTTTTATCTGTGTTTACTCAGTACTTAGTGTAAAGCCTGCCAGAGCACCCCCTAGAGCACACAACAACTGAATAAACAAGCTCTGGGCCAGGGCCTGCGTGGAATACAGGAAAACTATAAATTGTGGTTGATGCCTTAGAAAACCTACTTATGATGACAATCTAGGGTGTATCAAATATGGCAACAGAAAAATCATTGAGGAATTCCTAGATCTTGTTATCTTCGAGGAAATAAAATTCTCCTACTAGTACAAACCTAAATATTCAGTGAAGAAGTGGTAGAAACCCGTAAAAAGCACGAGGATGTTAAAAAAGACTTAATTAACGGAGCCGATAGTACTACTTCTGCACATCTCATAGTATTCCAGAATGCTTAAAAAATGTTAAAATGATATATAGAGAAAAGAGAGACAATAAATTAGTCTGATTAAAGTTATAGCACACAAACCGCCAGGTAAAGGCATGGAAAGAAACAAATCAAAACTAATGGCATTCTTCTCAGTGAATATTGATACAAACATAAATTATAATTTCCATTAAATTCATGAAGTGTTAATTAAAATTCTGCTCTACACGGCATTACATACCATATGTGTGTAAATGTTAGTGATAACGTATTTTACTACTTCTCATCTATCATCCTCAAAATCAAGTATGTATTTTTATATGTTGTACACACTAAGAAATACAATAGGCAAATTTGATCTTTGTAGGAATTTCCTTGTCTCCACTGATAATTATACTCTTTCCAAAGATAATTCCTTTTAGGATGTGTGTATGTATGTTACAGTCAGATCATATATATCTCTATATGTGGAATATATAGATATAGATATATATTCCCTGAGTATAATTATCCTGATTTTATGTTTTATGTTTTTCTAATCTATATTATGTGAAAATATAAGGGAAATTTTCCATTCTAAAATTTGAGATCAGTGTATTTGATATTAATAATATGCTTTACTTTTCAAAGCTAAGCCCACCAGTGTTTTCTATTTCTGTATACTCCACAATAATATCCAATTTAGTTTTTCTAATTAATTGCTCTTAGTTGAGGAAGAGGTTAATAGCTGATTGAGTTTCCTCAAAGTAACTCTATATTTATAGGAGTAATACATGAGAAAAAGCCTGAAACATTAACATTATTAAGGTAACTTCCTATTAGTTTAGAGTAGGTAAGCATTTTCTTGAAGTACCACAATAAAAAAAAAAAAAATCAGGAAAACTGATTTTCCCATTCCATTTCAGTTTCTAACCTCCATCTTAGAGGTCAGAGCCATCTTCCAAAAGCAGGATCCTTAAATTTATTTTGACAGCCAGAGTTTACACATTTCATGTGCATAAAGTGCTAACAGGTGAATAAGTAGAGGAAATTCTTTATCCTTAAGATTGTTATTATGGTATTAAACCTTGCCATATTCCAGACACTGCACTGAATACCTTATGATCAATTTGCTCCTTTTTATCATTTATATTTTTACAAATGCTAGAAAAATTATATAATTTGGTCAACGTGACACAGCAAAATCGAATTTAAGATAGTTTCTATGTCTTCAAGCCTGTACCTCACAGACCACTCCATGAAATTCTATTCTGGTAAGACACACTGTAACATATCTCATTTTTGTAAGGTGAAAGGGACATGACGATGCTTTTTGCGGGAAAGGAAGCATACCGAAGATATTCATAACACTGTCATGGACTATTCTGAGAATGAGTTTGGGAATAATGAGAATTTAGAAAGCACATGAGAGTCTATGTATAGACATACACAGAAACAGTTAATCATCGCTAGGGGAAATCATTTGGATAGGAAGAAATCCATATAGAAATCACACATTTAACTTCTTAATTCCCTTAAGAATAATTCACAGAGAGTGTATTTCTGGATATTATTTAAAATCCAAGCTTTTCAGGGAATCTGGATGACTTGGTTGGTGAAGCATCTGCCTTGGGCTCATGTCATGATCTCAAGGTCCTGGGATCAAACCCCACCTTGCATTGGGCTCCCTGCTCAGTGAGGGAGTCTGCTTCTCCCCTCTCCTTCTGTCGTTCTCTCCATTCGTGTGCTCTGTCTCTCTCTAAACAAATAAATAAACCTTTAAATAAATAAAGTCCAAGCTTCTCTGGACTTTGTTCCAGTATCTACTGTGTACTGTCAAAAAGGAATTTATTTTTCTGAGCTTAATACATAGATAATGGGGCTTGAAATGAATTAATTTGGCATCAACTTTTCTAACCCTGTGTGAGGCAGACAAGGAAACAGGCCCAGTGGGGCTAACGGTGGCAACCCTGAATGTAGGAAAGCACTGTCTTTAATAACTGGAAAAGGAGAAGTCCGTTCTCAGCTTGGGGCTGCGTCTGCATGTTCCAGTTCCTTCATATGAGATATTTATCTTATTTCATTTTTCTTATGAGATGTCAGTGTATTGCTCATGAGTTTTCCATCGAAATGCCGCAGAGCTATACAAAAGTGAAGTTTTAAATTTTCTGCTGGGCAACACAGCTCCTGGGTGGCAGAGCAGAGGTGCTGGTGACAAGGGGAGTGATGTGGGTGGGGGAAGTCATCCTGCCACTCGAGATCTCCCTAGAACAGCCCTCAGGCAGGCCACTGAAGACCAAGTCATGTCCACTACATTCATATGATTATTTCATGAACTGAATTATGGTGAGCAATTTCTTTCAAATCAAGTGATTAATTATCAAGTGGCCATTGAGTCTAAGCACTGGAATTTATTGTGAAGGCAAGTTTAAACTGAACCACCAAGCAATCTCCTGGAGACAGACTGTATTTCTTCTGTGTGCAGGATGTGGTAAATAAGAACATGATCTGGAGTCAAAGAGATGAAAAATAAATTTTGATATATATATATATGTATATATGAAGGCTACTTAATCTAGATATTTGAGCTTTAATTTCCTCTTTGTAAAATAGGGGAAATTATCATTCTTAGCCCAATGTGTTGGAGGAAGGTCTAGTTACATAATATATGCAAATTATGCAAAATACAGCAGTACCTAGGATGCAGTATCTGTATGTTAGCTAGCAGCAGTTGCCCAAAACAACCTTGGAAACTCATAGACCCAAGACGCCCACTTTTTTTTTTAAGGCGTTTCTTCTTTTTTGAGGTTGCGTTAATAACTTAGGTTAAACTAAGGGGTGCCTAGGTGGCTCAGTGGGTTAAGCCTCTGCCTTCAGCAGGGAGCCTGCTTAACCCTCTCTCTCTTGCTGGGTCTCTGACTACTTGTGATCTCCCTTGCTCTGTCAAATAAATAAAGAAAATCTTTAAAATAAATAACTAAATATATATATAAATAAATAAATAAAAATAAAGTAGTGTATCTTACACATTTTGGTTCCCGGAACTTTTTACACCCTTAAAAATCATTAAGCACCCCAAACAACTTTTGCTTATTTGTTTTTTTATCTATTAATACTTAGTGAATTAAAAATAAAACCTAAGAAATCTGAAAAATACTTTAGTTCATTTACACATTAATTTATAATATATTAAGAAAAATAACAAATAATTACATTGTCTAATACAACAATTACTGCATCATTTTTGCAAATTTTTAAAATACTTAGCTTATTAGAAGGGAACTAGGTTTTCATATTTGCTTCGGCATTGAATCTGCTGTAATATATTTCAGTTAAATATAAAGAGTAAATCTGGCCTAATGCAAATGAGTTTTTTGAAATGGGAAGAAAATTTAAAAGCCCTTTGAGATAATTATGGATATTATTATTACTTCCGTAAATGTGAATTGCAATGTAGAAAAAATCTTAAATCACATTGAAGATCCTTTTTGTATGCTGCTATGTTATTTTTTGTATGCTTCTATGTTAATCCAATATTCTATCTTGCCCTTTTAATGCATCTTTTACTTATGCATACTTTCAAAGTATCATGCATTATTTCAAAATATTGTGCAACTTACCACTTCACTGAGTAATACATACCTATTAATATTGACATGATTTACTATGTAGTACATTTTTTTAAAAGATTTTATTTATTTATTTGACAGATGGAGATCACAAGTAGGCAGAGAAGCAGGCAGAGAGATTGGAAGGGAAGCAGGCTCCCTGCTGAGCAGAAAGCCTGATGCGGGGCTCCATCCCAGAACCCTGGGATCATGATCTGAGCCGAAGGCAGAGGCTTTAACCCACTGAGCCACCCAGACACCCCTATGTAGTACATTTTTAAAAACACATTTGTTAATACACCACAGATCTCATGAGAAAAATTTTTAGTGTTGGGAAGATGTCAAGCGCACATGGAAAGATACTATTTTACCAAAATTTGAATACTCTCTTGAAAGTCTGAATGTTATCATTGAGAAAATACTGTCTTTTTTCCTTGAGCTGACATTAATTTTTGAGAAACAGCTACCAAATACTCATGTCTAAATAACAGAGTTTTTTTTTAAGTGAAAATAACAGGGTTTTTAATGCAAAATGACTTTTTGTGGGGAAAAAAAACACAGCTAGTTCAACTCTCAATCACACAAATACTTTTTTTTTATTATATTATGTTATGTTCACTTAGCCAACTTACAGCACATCGCTAGTTTTTGATATAATGCTCAGTGATACTTTTGGCTCAAGAAAGTTATTGGAAATTGGGGATTGAGCAGAAATGACTTCTTTCCACTTCTGATTTCTTCAGCTAGAATATTAAGAGACTTGTATTCAAAAGCTGAGATTTCTAAAAATGAGTATTTTTTTGCTGATTGATCAAAGTATTCTTAATAAAAGCTGCCCCTTTTAAAAATATATTATTATATGCCGGTGAAGATACAATGATAACTATTTAGGTTTGATTTCACTACCTTAATTCATGCTAACACACCAGCAGTTTTACCCATGATTGTTTTGCACCATGAAAAAAAGTATCAATTCAGACGAGATGACAAAGAGTGTTTTGGCATACTGTGGAAAAACATTTGATCATAGAGAGACCTCTGAAAGATTGTGGGAACCCCTGGGGTTTTGTGGGACACTTTCAATGAGTTGTTTTCTTATAGCAGGTCCAAGCAAACAACATCTTCCCTAAAATATTTCCTTTTAAAAACTGCAATTATTTCAGAATTCCTATAGACAGTTTGTAAAATATTCCTGGAGAACATTCAAATTAAAATAAGGGAATTTAGTATGTCAAAGATTAAATAGTTTGCCTAAGTCACCAAAAAGACTAAAAATAAAACTAAGATTTATGTCTTCTAAAACACTCAGTTTCCTCTCCTACACATTTCTCCTTAATTTTGTCTCATAAAATAAAGTTTGCCATGGCCCTGAATCTTTCTAAAAATGTTTCCAGCTTTTGACAAATCATTGATAGAAATCTTTTGGATTCAGAAATTACATAGCCTTGAAATTTTAAGTGATCACAAATTCATAATAGATTTGAGACAGAATGTGAAGAAAATATGATATAACTAACAGGAGAAAACACTGAATAACTCTCAAAAATATCAGACTATATCTCAAATAAAGAAATAAAATCTTTAAAAAATCAAACTATATGTAAGATACATTTTTGGGCTACATGTTTTTAGTATAACAGAATAGTACATAGTATAATAATAATAAACTTTAATTTTTGCCAGCTACATACATTACCAATCATTTACGGCTATCTGCCTTCTATTTAAACCAGTTAAAATATTTAAAAATATGTTTTTTTAAATAAAAAATTGTTATTTTAGAAGGACTGTAATTTTGCATTTAAAGTATTGTTGCAAACACACCAGTTAAAGCATTATTATTGTTATTTCCAAACAGTTTTTCCCATGTATCCTTCAATAACATTCATTAAATACTTAGGGATACTTAAGTTACAAGACTAAAAATATTTAGTTAGGAAAGACTATATGTATATCACTTTTTACAGTAAAGGAGCTGCATATTGACAAATTTATTGATCTTCAAATTTCAAGAATTTTGGCCCAAAATGAAGTCTGAGACATATCTTTTCTGATTAACTAAAAATACAACATTTCATATGATGTGTACTCTGATATTTTTTGAACATGGCTTTAAGGCTGCAAAGCCTTGATCTCTGTAGCCCTTCATGCCATATATAGTTTTTTTCATATAGTGTATGCTTAATAAATGCTGGTCAAATGGAATTTTTCAATGTATATTTAGAACTCCCCATTTTCTTGGTAGAATAATGTTCATATGACCTATGAAAGATGGAGAGTAAGATGAAGAATGGATCATTTAGATTTCATTTTCTAGAGCACATGGCCTTTTTTATATGCCAGCATAATGGATCCATGGGTGCAGGGAAGCTGGGGAATTTTTCTCCTGGGTCTGTTTCATATTTATCATCGATGTTGTCACTAGGTACACAAGGTCTATGCACTTTGTAAGAGGATTTCTGCCTAGAGAGCTATATGTTATTTTTCTGCTAAGATGATCAGTATAAAAATGACGAAGTGTTTGCAGCCAGAGTTTAAAAGTAGTTCCTGAAACTAGATCATGTTGTTCTCAGTCTTAATGGAGTCAACAGTATATCCGATTGTTTAATGCTTATTCTCCTTGTATAGAGAAGAAAGCCTGAAGACTCACTTGGTCTAAAATTAATAAACTGGGGTGCCTGGGTGACCCAGTCATTAGGCATCTGTCTTCGGCTCAGGTCATGATCCCAGAGTTCTGGGATCGAGCCCTATCTCAGGCTCCCTTCTTAGCCGGCAGCCTGCTTTTCACTCTCCCTCTGCCCCTGCTTGTGTTCCCTCTCTCGCTGTGTCTCTCTCTGCCAAATAAAGAAATAAAATCCAAAATAAAATAAAATAAGCAGAGGAAAGGCCAGTTTACCATCTCTATGAGTGAAAAGACTGCATGGATAAGCTACTGCCCAATCTACAATTACACTTATATAGCCTAATAGAGCAGTGCCATTATTTGCTTCTGGAGATTGTGTCAATTAAGATAGTTGTAAAAATCACTGTAAAGTGTCCTGATAGCACTAGGAAGGATACTAAAAATGCACTGTCAATCTTATGAGAAAGTGTGTCTCAGGGAATTTAAACAACGTGCCAAGGTCACGTTAAATGTTACTAGTAAATAACAAAACTAACATTCAAGACCAGGTCCTGACTCCAAAGCCCAAGTGCATTATCATCAAGCAATGGAGCCTCCTCTATTGTAAGTGATTCGCATGGACAAAGCTGCTTCTGAACTGGGAGTTGTGAATGAAGTTGATTGTAACAATCAAAACAAACCTGTAATGTATAGCTATGTACTCTCATACTGTGGTTACATTAAAGATGGCTCAGATTGTCTTTTCAGTCAGCTGGATGACCAAAACTGCAGCACAAAGTTTGATGAAGGCCTGTTCATCCAGGGGTCCTTCACTACTTCCCAAAACATAATCTGCTGTCAGTATAGATGAGGCATTGATAAAAAAACATAATAATAATGAAATAGTATAATTACATCCATCCAATGGCAAGCAAATTTATGACCTCTATCGTATTATTTGAGCAGACTCAGTGCATGCTTACATTGAGATCTGTCACAGAGCTGAACACTAGTCAATTTCCTTCTTGGATTAACCGGCTGAGCAAGTTCCTTTTGTGCTTAGGCAGCAAGCACAGTTCAGTTTATAGGGCCTATAAAGTGAAAGGTCACTCAGATCCTTTTCTTACTTAAGATAAGAAAATTTGGGGGTGCCTGGGTGGCTCAGTGGGTTAAAGCCTCTGCCTTCGGCTCAGATCATGGTCTCAGGGTCCTGGGATCGAGTCCCACATCAGGCTCTCTGCTCAGCGGGGAGCCTGCTTCCTCCTCTCTCTCTCTCTGCCTGCCTCTCTGCCTACTTGTGATCTCTCCCTCTGTCAAATAAATAAATAAAAATTAAAAAAAAAAATTTTAAAAATTACCAATTTACAAATAACCAATTGTTAAAAATTATCAAAACAAAAGTACTGTTGTAACCATGGGGGACATCCTCAGAATGTTTCTACTCTCCAAATATTTACCACGCTACACATTTAAGAATATACATTCTAAACCTTAAAATAAATTTGAAACAAGTAACACGTATGGAAGAAGAGTTAAATAGCCAACGTAGTTCTCACTATTCTTAAAACCTTCTAATAAATCCTCACTGCAAGTTAGAATATAATTTAAATTTGTTAATTTGCCTAAAAGGCTGGCCTGATTTCTGTTTATTACTCCAAGTTCACCTGATTCAGCCCATCTACCTACATCTGTTTTCGTCTCCTTATACTGGCCTCCTTTCTATCTTGAATACAGCAATCTCATTTCTGTCCCTGGGCCTTTGAATATTCCATTCTCTCTCCCTGAAAGCTACTCCAGTGTGTACTTACCATTACAGTTTATATGAATCACTTGGGTTAAATTACATCTAATTATAAGTACTTCCTACAATCCTAGCTAAAGGAGCCACCAAACACCTTCCACACATAATTCGGTTCTACTTTATCTTATGGCTCTTTATTCAAATCTCATAATACTACTGTGCTGCCAGTTTAAATCAAAATTCAGTTTGGAATCACATTAGTTATTTTGTGTGTTAACTTCCACCTCATTCCACAAACACGTTAAACACCATGCACATGGAAATAGCACCTTTTCTATTCACCATTATCAGAAGAGACCCAATAGTGCCTAGCACATGACACTAGGACAGCAAACAGTGATTTGGAAGTTCCAGGAAATAAAATTATTGCAATTTTTAGATCCTCAATGAGTCACATTATTTTTTTAAATATTTTTATTTATTTATTTGACAGACAGAGATCACAAGTAGGCAGAAAGGCAGGCAGAGAGAGAGAGAGGAAGGGATGCAGGCTCCCTGCTGAGCAGAGAGCCTGATGTGGGGCTTGATCCCAGGACCCTGAGATCATTACCTGAGCTGCAGGCAGAGGCTTTAACCCACTGAGCCATCCAGGTGCCCCTCAAAGAGTCACATTATTATAATATCTACTTTTGAGATCCTGTAAGAAGAGTCAGAGAAATCCATTTACTGTATTTACTATAGAAATATTTTCAAGGACGTCTCACAATCACTCTGTAGTCTTTATAAAAAGTCAACAAGAAGAAAAACAACTTTGTTTTAAACATATGTTCTGTGTTACTTTTTATGAACTTTATCATTCTTGTGAAAATATTATCCTTTCTTCTCTGGCTACTAGGGACTTTGAGTGGAACTTAGGACACTATTCCAGTGATGGGCAGAGTCATGGGATATGAATATCTACATACCACTCTCAACTGTCGCGAAATTTTTGTCCTTTGAATGTCACTTATCCAATTTTCATAATAATTTTTATAAATGTTGTATGTTTATAACATTATAGTGGTCTTATTCCACCTTATGTGGAGTAAGAAAATAAAAAAAATATTTTTCAATTGTGGAAGAGCACTTCAAAATTTTGGGGCAATCAGAAAAACAATACTAACCCAGCAAACATTTACTGGTAAGGTTTTATGTGATAAATGTTTTTCTAACATTTACTGTTATCCACATAGTTTTTTTCTTGAATTCTAACATCATTTCTCAGAGAGATACATTGTTTATTTACATTACAGATAAGAAAACCAAGAAAAATTTACAAGTAAATGGCCCTTAGACAAATAACTTCTGAGTGATAAAAATTAACTAAGTCCTTCACTTATGCCTCCAAATTCAGGTTTTGTTCTTCAAGTATTCCCTAGAGCCATCACCCAAGACATCAATTTATGCATTCTACTAAAAACCAATGACAGCTACAAAAGATAGGTTCACTCTTCAAGAGGAAAATATTGATAATACCAAGAGTCACAACAACTAGAACTACTTATCTTTGTCTTTCTTTAAAATGCAGGAAATACATACAGTAACTTGTAGCAAAAACTGATCATAATTCTGTTTGAGAATTATTTTTCTAAGCCTAAACCCTTAATTGTGGTACTATGTATGCAGTGTGGGTGTTTTTGTTGTTCAATACTTATGACCAGACACACGTCTTAAAGCCTGAGGGAGCAATAGCTCAGGCAGACTCCAGGAGCCATCTGCTGCTGACATTCTCAGACTATGCTGGGTCAGACTTCCTGGGAATTACAGAAGTCTTCTGTGACCCACCCTTCAGGCCCATCAGGTCACACGGATAACTGTGTATGATTTTAGAGGGGGCCACTTTTCCAAATGGGACCACTGAATTGAGTGAAGCTGCTGATGGACATATAAGGTACTTATTAACAAAGCAAAACAATTTTACCATTTTAATATGAAAAACCAGCTGTAGAATTTATCTGTTTTAGTGAAAACATTTCTCCTTCATGGGATAATCTCATGTTATCACGATTCACGCAATGTGCTGAGTCCAGGAATTCTTCACTTCAGCTCTTTGGGAAGAAGCTTTGTCTCTTCATCTTAAATTAATTGTGCAATTGCCAGTGACCTTAAACATGAATAGGGATACTCTGGGTAATCTGACAAAAAGGAACGCTATTTGTCGTTGAAATTCCTCAAGTCTGTGAAACACTTTCAAAGACAGACCTTTTTGATCTTAGGAAAGAACCCTTTAAAAAATGCGCTCTTGTTTAATCTAAAACTCAACTTCTCTCATTACAGATCTGCACCTGTAATTAGTGTTAAATGGATTAATAGTCTCTATTCTTCCTGAGAATGAATCTTCATTGATCTCATTTGAGATCAAAAGAGAAAAAGCATATTAAAACTTTTACCATTAAATCTCAATGCCCTTAAGCGAGTGGTCTGGCTGAAAGGTGGTAAAAACTACTAGATATGCCCTGGAGCAACTTGTTAGAGAAGATCAATTAATATTGCCAGATTGTTATTGCTTGATACGTCATGACTTGCACAATCAGTACTACTGAATTATTAATAGTCTACAGTGCCCTGGGACTTGCCTCAATTATTTCCATTCATACTTAAAGAAAAGTTTTAAGACATATGAAACATATTCCAAGTGCAGTCAGAATTTGTCACGTCTGTTTTGAGATCTTGTTTTTAGCTGGAAAGATAAGGTGATGCCTAGGTTATTAGACGTTAGAGATTATGGGTCAATGAGCTTCCATAGTTGCATTGTGTGATCAACTGCAATAACCTGTCAGAGTAGATAATTCGGAATAAAATATTCAATATTTAATAAAAAATTCCAGAACCATCTCTAAAATCAACTGGCCTGTGCACACACCTACTTGGAGGACTTCTTAAGAGTTCCAAGAGAAAGAAACAGAAGTTCACTCCTGCCGTGGAAAGAGCTATAAAGATACATTCTTGCATTCCAATCAATCAGTGTATCAGAGTGATTAGACGCACCGCATTTCTTTCTTTCTTTTTTTTTTTTTTTTAAGATTTTATTTATTTATTTGTGTGACAGAGAGATCACAAGTAGGCAGAGAGGCAGGCAGAGAGAGAGGAAGGGAAGCAGGCTCCTGGCTGAGCAGAGAGCCCGATGTGGGGCTCGATCCCAGGATCCTGGGATCATGACCTGAGCTGAAGGCAGAGGCTTTAACCCACTGAGCCACCCAGGCGCCCCAACGCACCCCATTTCTGATTAAAACAGTGTGTTAGCCAGGGAGAGATGACCATTGTGGTCAGCACATAGTAACTGTAGTTTGTGAACATTGATTTTATTTTGTGAGAATAAATTGATTTATGATAGGGTAAGTGCAAGTGAAGGAAAACTTGTTGAATATCTAATCACCTCACCTGTATTGCTGTCTAAATAGAGCTGTGTGTATTATCCCGCGTGATAATTTATTGCTGTGCATTTTATGCAGCTTTAACAAAACTGTTGTAAGACAGTAGGACTCTGTTTTTAATTTAAAATATGCTCAGTAACAGATTTTCAATGTATTATAAAAATATTCATTTTCACTATATAAATTTCAGGTCCTTGAAATGTCAGTATATTTCTGCATCTGACAGGCAAAGACATTTTTGAGAGATAATCATGATAAGCACAGCAGTCTGGTGGTTAAAAATTTAGGGGAAAAAAAAGATTTTTGACAGGGCTTAGACGTTTATAACCTGTTGCTCTCAACAAGAGATTTTTAAAATGACAAAATATCACCTAAGAAGCTAATGGGGCAGCTCATAAGTTCACATGATTTAGAAGAAGTCATAATTGGTCATCTGTAATATTAATTATCTTTGGAAAAACTGAAACATAAAAACATTTAAATTAGCATCTGGAAGATCAAAATAATTATCTATAAAATAGAGTTACAGATACTCCCCAGTATCCTAATAAGAGAAAGACAGTATATGATATAATGAAAGAGTGAGAGATTTGCATAAAGCAATACCATCCATTTTTGGCCCAGTCATAACCAACCAAAAGTATTCTATATTTTTGTTCTGAAATTTAATTATATTGAGAATTAACAAGCTTCAAAGAACTGCATGTTAAGAAATATTATTCAATTGATGACTAGAGTATTTTTAGATTAAAAATGCACAAATAGGGGCACCTGGGTGGCTCAGTGGATTAAGCCGCTGCCTTCGGCTCAGGTCATGATCTCAGGGTCCTGGGATCGAGCCCCGCATCGGGCTCTCTGCTCCGCAGGGAGCCTGCTTCCTCCTCTCTCTCTGCCTGCTTCTCTGCCTACTTGTGATCTCTGCCTGTTAAATAAATAAAATCTTTAAAAAAAAAATGCACAAATAAATTAAGGTAAATTACTTCTAAACAAATCATGTATTTACATAATACTGAAGGGATATATAATTCACCTATGTTTATTTGGAATATTTAAGAAAAAATAAAACTTTGCCATATAGACAAGTTAATACTTCAGCTTGGCCATTCTCCCAACTGGCTTTTGTCTTTCTCTATGAGCTATGCATAAGGTAGAAGGAAAAGAGCACTGAGCTACTTTTTTCCCTCATCACAGTACCTTGTACCAGGGGGTTGTTCAAAAGCATTTGTTCGTGATCAAGAAGACTGGTGACTGGGAATCGATTCCATAAAAAAGAATCCTTCCTTGCTACGCTTAAAATGTCACTGAGTGCAATTGCCGTGTCATAGGGAAGCTCTATGTTTAATTTCTTGAGGAATCTCCACACTGTTCTCCAGAGTGGCTGCACCAACTTGTATTTCCACCAACAGTGTAAGAGGGTTCTCCTTTCTCCACAACCTCTCCAACACACGTTGTTTCCTGTCTTGCTAATTTTGGCCATTCTAACTGGTGTAAGGTGATATCTCAATGAGGTTTTAATTTGAATCTCCCTGATGGCTAGTGATGATGAGCATTTTTTCATGTGTCTGATAGCCATTTGTATGTCTTCATTGGAGAAGTGTCTGTTCATATCTTCTGCCCATTTTTTGATATGATTATCTGTTTTGTGTGTGTTGAGCTTGAGGAGTTCTTTATAGATCCTGGATATCAGCCTTTTGTCTGTACTGTCATTTGCAAATATCTTCTCCCATTCCGTGGGTTGCCTCTTTGTTTTGTTGACTGTTTCCTTTGCTGTGCAGAAGCTTTTGATCTTGATGAAGTCCCAAAAGTTCATTTTCGCTTTTGTTTCCTTTGCCTTTGGAGACATATCTTGAAAGAAGTTGCTGTGGCTGATATCGAAGAGGTTACTGCCTATGTTCTCCTCTAGGATTCTGATGGATTCCTGTCTCACGTTGAGGTCTTTTATCCATTTTGAGTTTATCTTTGTGTATGGTGTAAGAGAATGGTTGAGTTTCATTCTTCTACATATAGCTGTCCAGTTTTCCCAGCACCATTTATTGAAGAGACTGTCATTTTTCCAGTGTATATTTTTTCCTGTTTTGTCGAAGATTATTTGACCATAGAGTTGAGGGTCCATATCTGGGCTCTCCACTCTGTTCCACTGGTCTATGTGTCTGTTTTTATGCCAGTACCACACTGTCTTGGTGATCACAGCTTTGTAGTAAAGCTTGAAATCAGGTAACATGATGCTGCCAGTTTTGTTTTTCTTTTTCAACATTTCCTTAGCAATTCGGGGTCTCTTCTGATTCCATACAAATTTTAGGATTATTTGCTCCCGCTCTTTGAAAAATACCGGTGGAATTCACTGCAGATGTAGTGAAAAGAAGAGCCATCTTTACCCCAAAGTTTATAGCAGCAATGGCCACAGTCACCAAACTGTGGAAAGAACCAAGATGCCCTTCAACGGACAAATGGATAAGGAAGATGTGGTACATATACACGATGGAGTATTATGCCTCCATCAGAAAGGATGAATACCCCTTTTGTAGCAACATGGACGGGACTGGAAGAGATTATGCTGAGCGAAATAAGTCAAGCAGAGAGAGTCAAGTATCATATGGTTTCACTTATTTGTGGAGCATAACAAAGAACACAGAGGACATGGGGAGATGGAGAGGAGAAGGGAGTTGAGGGAAATTGGAAGGGGAGATGAACCATGAGAGACTATGGACTCTGAAAAACAACCTGAGGGTTTTGAAGGGGAGGCGGGTGGGAGGTTGGGGAACCAGGTGGAGGGTAATAGAGAGGGCACGTATTGCATGGAGCACCGGTGTGGTGCAAAAACAATGAGTACTGTTACACTGAAAATAAATAAATAAATTTTAAAAAAAAGTCACTGAGTATTTTGTTAATGCAGTGACACTTAGTTTTAAATGAAAGCTTTTTTTTTTATATTTTTTATTTATTTGACAGAGAGAAACCACAACTAGGCAGAGAGGCAGGCAGAGAGAGAGGAGGAAGCAGGCTCCCCGCAGAGCAGAGAGCCCGATGTGGGGCTCAATCCCAGGACCCTGGGACCATGACCTGAGCCGAAGGCAGAGGCTTAACCCACTGAGCCACCCAGGCACCCCTTAAATGAAAGCTTTTAAGTAAGAATTCAGAGGGTTCTTCTTTCTCAAGATTGCTTTGACTGGTGCCTTCTGTGGTTCCATAAAAATTTTAAGACTCTTTTACCTATTTTTGTGAAAAATGCCACTGGAATGTTGATAAGGATGGCCATGAATCTACAGACTACAGTGGGTGGGGGACATTTGAAAAATATTAATTTTTGTGATCCATGATCATGGGACATTTTTCTTTCCATTTGCTTGTTTTTAATTTCTTCCATCAAAGTCATGTAGTTCTCCATATGCAAATCTTTGACCTGATTGTTAAAATTTATTTCTAAGTATTTATTTTTCTTTTTGATGCTACTGTGAATGAAACTGTCTTCTTTTTCAGATAGTTTATTGTTAATGTAAAGGCACACAAATGATTTTTTGTATGTTGATTTTATATCCTATAACACTACTGAATTTATTTATTCTTTTTTGGGGGGTACAGACTTTGGGGTTCTCTCTATACAATGTCATTTGCAAACTGAGATAGTTTGACTTCTTCCTTTTCAATCTGAATGCCTTTTATTTATTTCTTGCCTGACTGTTCTGGCTAGGACTTCCAGCACTATGTTGAACAGAAATGTTGAAAGTGGGCACCTTTGTATTCCTCCAGATCTCAGAGGAAAGATTTCAGCTTCCCACTGTTGAATACATTAGTTGTGGGCTTGTCCCATGTGCCTTTATTACACTGAGGTACATGCCTTCTATACTCAGTTTGTTGAGAGTTTTTATCTTAAAGAATGTGGAATTTTGTCGGATGTTTTTCCTGAATTAAATGAGATCATCATATCTTTTTTATCCTTCACTCTGTTAATATGGTATATCCAAGTAATTAATTTTCATGTAATTCAGCAATCTTAGTTCTGGATAAATACATATCCAAAGGAAATGAAAGCAGGACCAAAGAGATACACACTCTCCCATGTCTACAGCAGTATTATTCACAACCTAAGTCTCCATCAATGGAGGAATAAATAAAATGTGAATATATGTTTGTATATAATGGAATGTGTAGATTAAACATATGTATCTATTTATCTATCATTTATCTATAAAGGAATATTGTTCATTCATAACAATTCTGCCACTTGTGACAGCAGGGATGAATGAGGGCATTATGCTAAGTAAAGTAAATCAAAGACAAATACTGCATGATCTCTCCTATCTGTGGAGTCTAAGAGACTCAAACTCCTAGACACAGAGTAGAATAGTGGTTGCCAAGGTCTGGGGAATGGGACAAATGGGAAGATGTTGGCCAAAGGGTACAAATTTTCAGTTTTAAGATGAATGAGTTTCAGAGAGATAATATTCAGCATGGTGATTATACTTAACATTGCCATATTATGCATCTGAAAGTTGCTAAGAGAGTAGAGTTAAATGTTCTCACCATGTACAACTATGTGAGATAATAGATGTGTTGACTAACTTAATTATGATAATCATTTCACAATATATATGTATATCAAATTTAAAAAAAAAAATTGAGAGGGTTGTGACAGAATTAAAACTATCAAACCTCACCAGGATAACTGAACTCTGAGTTTTAGAATTATTCCTTTTTTGTGTTTGTTTTACTTTATGCAAAATCTGATTATTCTAAGTTCTATAAGCATCTTGACTTAAAAGCTAACTTGAGGCTAATGTACAAATTTGGCCCAGAAGGTTTTTGAGATACAATATTCCTGTTAGTTAAAACATGACAGGTAATCTCTCTAGAATTGACTGAAGTGGGATTTGTAGTTCTCTAATTCTACAGGGGAAGTAATGTAACAGCTGCTAAATAATGTGATTCTTAAATGGCATTTTTTTTACAAGTAGTAAGGATTTTTAATTGATGTATTTAGCAGGTATTAAACAGCTCTCTACACTCTTGTCCAGTGGGAAGTGGTTGTCATGTGCCCCATGCTGTTATCCCATATGGCAGAACTGTCCATGTTTAAAATTCCTCCCATTTGGATCTGATCAAAATCCCTGAATAATTTAGATTTGCATTTGGAAGTGCTGTAAAGAAATATGAACAAAATATCATTCCTAAGCTAAGGTTTTCCCCTCTATCTTTCTGTAGCTCAGACAAGCATGTGTCGCTATGTTCTGTTTCAGGATTAAGGCTGCAATCATTTTTCATGTGTTAGTTGGTATCTTTTTAAAAACTTTATAAGTGGGATAAAAATTCCTATTTAACATCAAGGAGTTTTCGGAGAGGATTTAGTATATTAATATGTGAGAACAACTTGTAAATAGTAAAGTTTGATGCAATATAAAGCATATTTGGTAAGAGTTGTTCTTCTGTATCTATTGTGATGAATTGCCCTAAAAAGGAACCAAGACAGTAGCAATGAGCTGTGGTAGACAGAGCTCAGGATTTGTTTCAAGTTTGCATTTAAATCCCAGTTAGTTACCATGTCGTGTAATATTAGCTTCAGGAGTAGAATTTAGTGGTTCACCACTTACATACAACACTCAGTGCTCCTCACAATAAGAGCTCAAGATTTTGAAGCAGGTTATCTGAGTTCCAATCCAAAATCTAAAATGTATTGGCTTTGTGTTTCAGTTAACCTCTCCTAAGCTTTAGTGTTCCCTTCAGAAACACGTGGATAATAATGTTAATAAGATCATATTTAGTGTAGGGAGAAAATCCGATAAAGCATTTGAATAATATCTCTTAACATCTATCACAATTTGTGGCACATTTTAGTTACTCAATATTCAACAAATAAAGAGTTTAAAAAATTCCACATGAGGGCACACTTGTCAGTCTCTATTCTGATTAAGTACCTGGAACTAAAATAATCTCAAGACAAATGGACAGCAACAAACAGAAAATTGTTTTTGTTGTGAGAACAATGTGTTCTCCCACATAGTTGTGCGAACACATTAAAAACCAAAATGTCCTTGAACTGATGTCTGCTATATGTTCATTAAATTATATTTATACATTGCCACTGCCCTGAATTGAGGAAGTAAAATACAGTTTTGTCAGATCTAGAGAAAAGCAGCATTCTTCCTATTTTAAAATTGTGCCTGTGTGTGTGAAGGAACCAGATGGTAGAGCAGAGGGACAAGACGGCTCACATATATTATCAAGTACACAGCACATAAATCAATACTCCTTTAAAATCCAAGTTTAGCTTCAGAATGACTTGATCAGATGCAGTATAAGTTATGTCATCTCCAACATAAAATATGTTGTTAATAGAATAATCTTGTTGGCGTTGTTTTGTAAAAACTAGGATAGATAAATTTTACGTAATATATAAATTATAGATATCCTACTCAGGTAGTTAATATTGTGCTGAAGCTAATGAGATTCTGATTTAGAGGAATGCTTATTTCCACAAATTAATCTTCATTTGGAGGACTGAGAAATCTTTACCGGATATATAAAGAGAAGGCTGACTGTCTTATTGTTGCTGAATTTCACCCTTGCTTGACATTATAACGTCTTGCCGCTAGAGCTCATTGTTGCTCTTTCCATAGATTCCAAGGTTCACTCACTTCCCTTCTTTCTTCCTTCTTCCTCCTCCCACTTCACTTTAAATCATTCTGCTAGCTGGTAAGGTCCTCTATGAAAAACTATCACATTCTAAAAATATACTGATATTTAAGTATAAAAAATATCCCCAGATCTGGAATCTCTCTCTAAAAGCACGGTAAGATGTTGAAACTATGGCACTCCCTGATGTTAGAGCACCTTACAGAATAATTTAAAATATCATCAGTCTGGTAAACAAATGTCTTTTAATTAGACATATTACATGATGTTTATCAAACATGTTAAACTGCTCATTTGCAAATATTCTCCAAGTTTGATCAATGTAATAAAAAAACTAGAAGATTCTATCATATATAATTTGTACTTGAAAATCAACTCTACTGTATTTTCTTTAAAACTAATCCTTTTAAATATACAAATATAATTTGAATGTCTTATTTCTATATATAGAGAGAGCTCTTAATATTTATATATATATCATAAAGAGATCCTTAACTCACTTTTTTCTTTTTTTTTTTTTTATATTTGATTTATTGGAGAGAGAGGCAGAAAGAGCACAAGTGCTGGGAAAGGCAGAGTGAGAGGGACAAGCAAACTCCTCGGTGAGTGCAGAGCCCAATGCAGGGCTGGATCCCAGGACCCTGAGGTCGTGACCTGAACCAAAGTCAGACACTTAACCAACTTAGCCACCCAGGCACCCCTAACTCCTTGTTCTGTAGAAGAAAGCTGTTTCCACTCTTATTCCAAATTAAAACTTTGTCACCCTCAAGTTGCATTTGAAAGTAAAAGGATTTAGAAACTATGATAAAAATATTTACAAAGAGGCAGTCATAAGTTCCCTCCACTTTCAACTTTTTCTTTGTGTTCTCGCAATTTCAAATCAGTGCATACTCTTGCTGCTTTCCTAATAACTCAGAGACTGTCTGCAACCCAACTCCAATATCCAGTCAAATAGGAAATGATCCTCTTTATTTTTGCCCCATACTCATTATTACATGTGTGTGACTTTTCTGGAGTCTATTAGATAACAGAAGGCCCAAAGAAAGTATCCAATATAATTTGTCTCTATTTACACTAATTCAGTGATTATGAAGTTGTCATGTTCACACCAACCTATTTAACTATAGGCACCCTTTCCTAATGAAAACTCCGGATTTTCCAATAGCCAAGGGCAAGTTAAAATTCCAACCTAAAACTTACCTAACTAGTTGCAAGATGGATTTCTCATTTATGTTCTCTTTCATTTTCTGATAAACTTTTCAATTAAAAACATAACTTTAAAAATGTGTGCATCGCACACACATGCATGCACATTGCTGCCTCTCAAGCTTGGCCTACAGTGCATTTAGAAAGCTCATTTCATAATAGAGGGGAGACAGTACTCTAACCTGGCGCTCTCAAATATTTTGCCTTCACTCCACCACCGAAATAAGCCTCAGGCTCCAAGCTCACATACCCTGACCCCCATCTGACTGAGATGTTGCTTCCTTCGCTACCACAGCAAAAGCTTCCCTTTTGCTCCACCTTCTGCCTCACTGAGATAGAAGTCTGAGCATTTCTCTTATAATCCCCAACCCCCTGGATGAACAATAACGGATTGTTAAATTGCTTATGTACATTTAGAAAATGCCAGGCTATGAAAAGGAATTGGACTGAAAATTTAGGTTCGTATTTCAGTAACTGGTATAGGTAACTTTCCTATTTTTTGCCTAGTTAATTTTATATTCTGAGAGAGTTCCCAGAGATACAGACAGGGTAAGGACTAGGAGAAGGAAGATGGACAATGTAATTTGAATGAGAAAGATGTACAGTGATACTTTTCCTTTCAAATTACCTGACAATTCAAGAGACATGGGTTATATATTAAGGAAAGAATGTAGTCCAAGACAGCATATTCCTGCCTGCCTGGGACTGTCTTAGATAAATGGACAGCTTTCTATACTGTGGAAGTTAGATATTATATTCAAGATAAAGGGTTTGACTGACAGATCAGTATCCGAGAAATACCTGGCATATCAATATCTTCATGCAAATAAGGACAGCCATTCTAAAGTCATTAGCTGAACTTTTGGTTGGGGGTGGGCTGATATCACTAAAATCAAGAGTGCCAAAGCACTTAACGTTTCCACAAAAATCCACAGATCAGAGAAGCTACATGTTAAGAACACTATAAGCTTAAAACAACTGTCAATGAAAATGGTTGAAATATTTCTCTTGTGAGAATTATTTTATAAAATATAAAATCTTCCAAACCTTTATTTTGTAATACATCCACAACAGTGCATGGCGATGAGAAAGATAGTTACAGGACGACTCTTAAAAATTAAATGTACAGCAAATATAAATGACGGTTATCATTAATGGATGATAGTACTTTCCCTTTTTTTTTTCTAATTTCTGCCTTGTACATTTTTGATTGCTTACCATATTTAAGCAATCATACCTATTTTTTTTGCAAAAAATAATAACCACTATTCTAAAAGTGGTGAATATATTTAAGTTATTCTTAACTATAGGAAATCAGACTGGTGCTTAAAGCCTAGCTTTTTTTTTTTTTTTCATTGTACTATCTTCTTTGAACTCTCCCCATCCTCGCCTCGCAAGTTTAGCCAATGCTTTGGGGATTTTAGACTTTCAAATTTTTAAAAGCTCTATCAATTCTGTTTTTTTCCTTTGAAATATGTTTTAAACAAAGTAAAAAGTCAAGAACATCAATACAGACAATGTGGTGAGGACAGTCTTTTTTTTTTTTTTTTAAAGATTTTATTTATTTATTTGACAGAGAGAGAGATCACAAGCAGGCAGAGAGACAGGCAGAGAGAGAGGAGGAAGCAGGCTCCCCGCGGAGCAGAGAGTCCGACGCGGGGCTCGATCCCAGGACCCTGAGATCATGACCTGAGCCGAAGGCAGCGGCTCAATCCACTGAGCCACCCAGGCGTCCCATGAGGACAGTCTTTATGATATCTTGTCCTTCTTTTTATCCCAGGACAAGGATTGGCGACTGCTAACTAGAAACTGCTAGTCTCATTGAAACAATTTTTATAAAGGGAGTTGATGCCTGTGTAAATACAGAGTACCCACTTATGCAAGCAGTCATTAACCTTAAAATGTATCCAACTCCTCCTGAGCACATTTACTCCATGATATCAAGTTAACATCAACTGAACCATTTTCATCTTACAGACTTGGTGAAAAGATTCACTTATGCATTTATTCACTTGGTGTTTACAATCTACAATCTTTTCACCAGCAGCTTATTTTCATATGGTTCAAGAACTCACAACTACATCTTCTCATATAGCAAATCCACACAAAAATTTTTGGTATTCCACTTTGTACAGAAAACATTAAGTTCCCCAGTTGTTGCATAGAATTACTTCTAATTCCTAAACAATGTAGCTCCAAAGCCTATACTGATTTAAAATATGCAGATCAGGGATGCCAGGTGGCTTAGTTGGTTAAGTGTCTGCCTTCTGCTCAGGTCCATGATCCTGAGGTCCGAGGAGTCCTGGGATCGAGTCTGGCACTAGGCTCCTTATTCAGTGAGGAGTTTACTTCTCCCCCTGCCCCTCCCCCTGTTCCTGCTCCCTCTCTCTCTCTGACAAAAAATAAATAGAACCTTTAAAAAAATAAAATATGCAGATAAAATTCTAAAGAAATACTCATTTTCCATATTACTATACATGTGGGAATATGATTCATGTTTTAGATGTGTATATACGTGAGTGTGTGTATACATTTCGGGAACAGTTATAGAATTATGTAGTAATCCATGTAATAAACAAGAGGAGTCTGTATTGATCAGGAGAATAGTTAGCAAGCTCTGTTCCTTGACCATAAGAAATCAGTTTATTGTGTAATATGTTTTCAAATGTTCCTTATGGATTATCTGCTTTTGTGCTTTATTTATAGTTATTTATTTTTCCATCTCAAATCACCTTTCCAGAAATACGCAACTAATTCCTAGGCTATCACAGTTTATTGACAAGCTGAAACGACCAAACAAAATGAACATATTTAATCATCTACTCAAAAGCTATTTGGATCTCTTGAATGAAATAATGAAAGAAACCACATAGATCTACAACTACCTCAAACTTCTTCAAAAAATATCTATTGATTAGTTTATTCATTTCCTTGTGCTTTCTCCACAAGCAATTGACATGGCCATTTAATTTACAATGAAGTACTCAGAAACCTGGGTGTCATCCCTAAATTTACTCATTTCCACATGCTTACCTCCAAATAAACATCCCTTAAAGATCACTTAAGACTAATTTCTTTTTCTTTGTGCCCTTATCACTTTTTTAGTATGGTCTCCCATCTTCTTTCCCATGATTTATTGCAACAGACTAACTTCTATGCAGTCTGGAAAACTTCTAAATATGGACAGGCATTTTACTGCGGAGGATAACCAGATGGCAAATAAGCCTTTGAAAAGTTGTTGAATATCACGCACCAAAAGGGAAATGTAAAAACCACAAGGAGATATCATTAAATGCCTATACCAATGACAAAAAAAAAAAAAAAAAAAAAAAAAAGAAAGAAAAAAAAAAAGAAAAGAATACCTAAAAACATGAAATGCTGACAAGGATGAAGAGAAACATAGTAACTCATGTTTTGCTGTTGGGTATATAAAAGTGGTACCACCATTTTGAAACAGTTTGGCAGTTTATTAAAAAAACTAAACATGCAATTACCATAGAATGAACAACCATAATTCTGTGCACTTATCCCAGAGAAATGAAGACACATTTCACATAAAAACCTGTGTCTATATGTTTATAGCAGGTTTATGCATAATAGCCAAAACCTGGAAACAATCAGTTTCGACAGTTACACTAACTGTGGGACAGCCATACCATAAATTTTTACTCAACAACAAAATGGAACAAAGTACAGATACAGGTGCAACCTGAGTAAATCTCCAGAGAATCCTGCTGAGGGAGAAATACAAATCCACAAGGATAAATCTGTTTATAAAACACCCCCCGGGACGCCTGGGTGGCTCCGTTGGTTAAGCCGCTGCCTTCGGCTCAGGTCATGATCCTGGGGTCCTGGGATCGAGTCCTGCATCGGGCTCCTTGCTCGGCAGGGAGCCTGCTTCCTCCTCTCTCTCTGCCTGCCTCTCTGCCTACTTGTGTGTACTCTCTCTCTCTCTGACAAATAAATAAAATCTTTAAAAGCAAACAAACAAAAACAAAAACAAAAAAACACCCACCCCCCACAATGACAAAAACAGAGAAACAGAACAGACCAGTTACAAAACGGTAAGGACCTACTAGAAAAAGGTAGAGGGTGGAACAGAGAGTGGGGATAGACGGCGGAATAGAGAGCTCCCCAGAAATGACTGGAAAAAGGACAACACAAAGGATCCTTGCAGACCTGGGACTGTTGTGTGTCTTCCCTGTGGGATGGAAGCACAAATCCACGCACAGGACAAACTTACATGTAACTAATTACACACATGAATATAATGAGTATAAACGAATGAGTACCAGTAAAACTGGGGAAGCGTGGACATACTGGTGAGGGGAGAGAGACTACTGTAGTACAGGAGAGACTGAAGTAAATTCTGCTGAAATGAAAGGCAGAGGAGGGTTTGTGCACTGAGGCAAGTTAGCAGAAAGGTGCTGCAGGAAGTTAATGGGGAGGTTGGTCAACGTGATTTGGCCATCCCTGTTTGTAACTGGCATTTCTTCAAGGTAGACTCCTATCCTCCTACGGATACTTGGATGCAGGGGTGCTACCGGGTGCTACCTGAGAGATTACGCCTCAAAGGAATGGCTCCCAGGTCCTTGAGAGAGACATTCTTGGGTTATAGAAGATTTACGTCGCAAGAGACAGAGAAGGAAGTTCCGATACCAACTTTTCTAAAGTAAATACTCTAGGAAAAGGCAGGGCAGGGGTCTGTTGTCAGAGAAACACACTTAAAGCTCAGTCAAACCAAGAAGAACGTTCAGGCTGTCTTGGTCAATCCATTTCTCACACTGCAATGGGTTTGCCTTTCCCATAGCTACGTCTTCAGTTCATAGGCCAAAGCTCTCCAGAATCCATTACACTCTCTTCCTGGGTTATTTTGAGAGCATCCTCCAAAATTGTTTGCTGCCCAGTTTTTACTTTTCTATCTGTATTTCTGTCTCCCCCACTGGACTGCAAGCTCTTTAAAAGCAAGTTCAGTGGGTCTTAGCATGCAGACCAGTACTTGGCACATAATTTGTTTATTCATTCAACAAATATCTATTAGGCACTTAAAATGTGTTAGAAACCATGTAAGTCCTCTTATTCCTGTCACTTATTTTTTATCCCTCATATTTCACTTTCTTAAAATTTACACTTTTTATATCTCAACACAAAAATTGTACACATATATATTTTTTTCTGGTGATAAAATAAATGATGTGTACCTCTTCCATTTAGGATATTCAACATACTTAAAATTGAACTATCATTGTTTCCTCCAAACCTCTTCCTTTTTCCTTAGCATTTACTGCAGTTATGGGTACCACCATTCATCTCATTGCTGAAGGCAGAAAATACGGAGTCATGCTAAACCCTTCTTTTTCAGCTCCCACATTTATTTGGTGAGCAGACCCTGGCGACTATACCTCTCAAATGTTCCGAATTTCTACTTCCTCTTTTTTTATACCTAAAGCCACTGCTATAGATCTTTAGTAACCTGGACTACTTCCTAGCTGCCCAATCCATTGTCCCCACTCCAATCAGGTAATTTTTATTTTAAGGAGAAGCATCTAATCAGGTCATAATTTCTCTGTTTAAAATATTTCAAAGCATTTCCTTCCTTTTCTGCCCACCATGCCATTATAAAATGATAATTTTTTTAGAATATTATTTATTTGACAAAGAGAGACAGGAAGAGAGGGAACACAAGCAAGAGGAGTGGGAGAGGGAGAAGCAGGCTTCCTGCCAAGCAGGGAGCCCAATGTGGGGCTCAAACCCAAGACCCTGGGATCATGACCTGAGCCGAAGGCAGCCACTTAACTGACTGAGCCACCCAGGCACCCCTACAAAATAATAAATTCTGAAGTCCCTAGTATAGTGTACACAATGGCCTTTATGATCCTGGTTACAGCTCACTCTCTACAGCCTGCATTTTCTTTCATGCATCTTATAGTCCAGAGAAAATAACGGATGCAGCCATGAGACTTCAAGTTTGCATATGCCTTGGTATTTCCAATTTTTCTTAGGATGCTCTCCCTCTCCCTGCCTTCCCCCGCATCCTCATCCTGAGTAGATTACACAAAATAACACTCAAAGCAGACGTACATCTCTTGTGAGAAAACTTTCTCTCAGGAAAACTACACCCCATTGTAAAGCTGAATTAAGTGAACTATCTATAGGTTTCATCTGTTTATCTACCTCTTCAAAAACAACAAACAAACAAGTGTTACAGGAAATACCCAGAAAGCCAAGAGAATTAGAAATCTACAAATACTAGAAATCACAAGTCCAAAGTTAGCACGGAGGGACAAATTTGCACTGGTATTTGCGCTGAAAATTAGAAACAGAACTAAAGGAGGTGTTACCCATGCTTCACAGCATGCCTAGGATTATCCACTCTAACACTTACATGATAAAGGTCAGATGCAGTATATTATAGTCTTTTTCGTAACAATGTCAATCACTGTAAGTTAGTGATGGTGTAAGAAGTTTCAAGAGCACGGAAAAACATATTGAAAGGGCTTGAATCGAAAGTGTTCATTACAGTGTATGCTGTAAAAATGCATAGTTCAGATTTCACTTCATGTAATTTCTGAAGAAAATAAAATATAGCTTGCATAATGCATTTCACAGTAATAACATTATTCATGATAGATGAATAAAACTAGAAAATTTGGTTTATTACTGAGTGTCTTGTCTGAATAACAGCTAAAATGTACTTGTGCTTTCAATTAGTATCATCGCCTTTATATAGAGTCAAGTGTGGCCAAATTGCATAGAGAGGTGAACCGACAATTCGTCAATTCATTGGCTCAATTACCTCCCCAAAGAACCACTTTGGATTTTAGATTCAGGATGGGTTATTTACACTGATAGAATTAACCAGTTCAGAGATAAATGTACTCTGTGGACATAACTTGGAAATAAATATATACCTACAAATCATTTAAAAAATTCTTACTGTTTCAAACTTCTATGTTTCTGCTTCCACAACTAACATAACATAAAGAAAGTTGCCGTATATTTTCACTTACAGATGCTTGATCAGAGATACTGAAATTTAGACAGGTGCTGTATTCCTTGATGATGCCCTTTGGAACTGGAATGAGGAGGCCCTAGTGACAAGAAATGGGAATTGTATCTTTTATTTGCAAAAAATATCAGATTCCTCATACTACTTTAATACTTCCTAGAACACAGAGCAATGTGCATTATTTTTCCGAAGTGATCAGTTATTCTTTTTAGAATTAAGTTCAACTCATTGGTTAAAAAATACTGTTTTATGGTATACCATGGCAAGTTAGACTCAATTAGAACTTTTTTTGAGAGAGAGCACACAAGCACGTGTGAGCAAGGGAGAGGAGAAGGAAGGAGTGGGGAGAGGAAGAGGGAGAGAGAGAATCCTAAGCAGGCTCTACGCCCAGAGTAGCCCGATGCCAATGTGGGGCTTGACCTCACAACCCAGAGATCATGACCTAAGTCCAAATGAAGCCTCGGACACTTACTGACTGAGACATGTAGGTGCCCCTCAACAGAGTAATTTCTGAGAATGAAAGTACTTCAATAAGAAATTTCCACTTCACACAGAGAATGCCACTTACCAACAATTACTGCTGTATGTTTCTAAGTTCTCTTGCTAATTTGCTTGCTAAGTTTTTCAATAAATTATTTCTTAAATATTTCAGAATGTAAATTGGAATAAACGCTTAAGAAGAATGAAGGTCATGGTGATATTTTTTCAAAGAAACCCTGTGTGATAAGAAAGAAAGACAGAAAGACAGAAAGAAAGAAGAAAAGAAAAGAAAGATTATTTTAGGAATGTGGTTCTGGACACAGAGGCAAGCTGCAAACCAGCAAGGGTTTGGAAACTCAATATATCTAACAAAGCCTGAGGTGGTGCTCAATGCCTGTGTGGGGGGGGCGGGGGTGGGGGTGGGGGAGTATGCTTTTCTTGCACTTCAAATCTACAAAGTCCATCCCTTCATTCTCCCCCAAAATTTTTGCAAAAATTTTCCCTTTGCCTCAGTACGATCTCCATAACAATCAAATGCTATTCTCAGATGCTGCAGAGACCTCTGTCCTTTGTGAGGCTATCCTTGATCATTCTAGATCAAGTTTATTAATTCTTCACACTGGAAGTCTATGGAGTAACATGTGGCTACAAACACAAAGAAGTAAATTTGAGTTTATTTTTATTACTGTTGGCTGACATTTACATTATGCTGTGTAATTACATACAGCATCATTTCTTCTACCTTAATTAGGCTAAAATTTCTTGCAAACATTGACTGCTTGCTTCTTTTATATTTCCATAAGGATTAGCAGTGCCTAACCCATCATGTACTTTCATCTTCAGTGGTCTTCCCACCCTCTAGGCAGATCTTCCCATCCGGTTATGCACACATTTTTGTTGCCTCTCTCCAAGCTAGAATGTGAGTGCAGAGAGTGCAGGGATCTTTTCTTTCTTGATCCCAGCAATTTCTCAATTCCTAGAAGAGTTCTTGGCTCAGAGGAGGCCCTCAAATATTCATTAGAAGAATGAGGGGACAGAATTCTGATTAGGCAATAGCTGTTTATACAGAATGGTTACTTTGCGCAAGGTTTAAGGAATAAGCATCCTGAACGTCCCGGCCCTGCAAGTTATTTGATAGAGATCCCAGGGAGTGGACTCAATTAGTACATTTCCACTGACGTAAACTCTCCCTTTGATAAGCAATGTGACTTGGGCGAATCACAGATACTCTCTGGGCCTCAGTTTCCTCATTTGTAAAATGGAGCTGATAGTCTATTCTCTCTACCCATGATCTTAAAAAATAAACATGTGAAAATATTTTGTCAACTCCTATAAGACACTGTATACTCTAGGCATAGGATGCTGTGATACTGGTATCTGAGCTGGCTAAATTTGTGTCTCTAAGATTGATTCTTTCCAGAGTTTTAATATATATTAATAAATAGACCTTCTTTATATGTATAAATAAGGGTATGATTATTCCCTAGCGTTTTCTACATGGTAATATACACATGTGTGAAAATGTCAGTCCCACAGCTACTGTTAAAATCAGTACTCATTTTCTGTCCATAGATGGCAGCAATGTACCAAATCTTACTTAACTTTACAGGCGACCCTGTGAAAAAGTTATCTGTATACTAAATACCATGTTCTCTTAATAGGACATGAAAATTATTTAAGAAGAACTATAGCATCAATAGAATATGAACAAAAATGTAAAAAAAAAAAAAAAATCCTCCACAGCCAGTCTCAGTCCTTTATTCAGTGAACTAAAGGGTTTCTTCAGTTTGCCCAGCATGGGAGTCTTTGTCATTCTAACTGAATGTCACAAAAGATATTGATAAAAATAAAACTCTTTTAAGATAATAGCAATTCAAAACAATACCAAGAAAATGCCCTGTCTTTCAGTAGTGGCTATTAAAAATGGATTAATACATGCATGCAGCTCTCTTTTATTTGTTTAAAAAATTAAAATGACCAGAAAGCGCTTACATCCAGAAACCTTTTATAAAGAAAGAATGGGGGAAAGTAAAGAAAGGAGATTTCCAGATTTAGACACTGAAGACAAAGCAAACCAAGAGAAATGGGCCCATGGGAGACAAGAAAAGCGACAAGACGAGGTTGAACCGGAGAGAAATATAATAAATCTAAACAATGCCTCAGACTGCCTATCAGAGCACAAAACATTTTGGTCAGCCATTGAATTTTCTGTCTATAAAATTCCCTATCACATGTTGAATCACATTGGTTCATTTTTTTCCCTTTCTAAATTAAGAGCTCATTATGAATGCTTTGGAAAATTACGCCTATGTTAAGAGTGCAATTGTGTGGAAGAAATATATTTCCATTTTAAATCATGAGAAATAAAGAGTAGTGCAAAATTTCCCTATTATGCAACATTTAAAACCTGAAGATAATCTTTAGGCATTGGAAATACTTTAGCACTTAATTTAAATGATTTGGAGAGAAGCATGTACCTAAAGAAAAAAGAAAAAAAATAAGAGGGACAGAAAGAACTATCAAGGAAGAAAGAAAAAAGACACCACAGGACTGCCCAGTTTAAATCTAAACAGGGATAAAGCCCATGGAAGAGAAAGGGCTTTTGAGTTACAGCACCTCACAACGTTCAAAGCAAAATTACAAAACAACTTACAGATGTGGGATTTATTCATATCAGGGGTAGGTCTTTTAATACTGGCTTACTTAGCTCTTTGACTCTAAAAATTCCTAAGTCGTGTAAATCCTCCAGGGCCTACTATCTAATTATATTGGATATCCTGCATGTCTCCTCAATAAAAACTACCTTATTGTTTAATGGTTGGACTTGAGAGTCTTTGAAGACCAGGTTCTGCACGGTTGGAAATAAATTAAAAATGTTGCTTTCCTTTTACATAGTTCCTAATTTGGACTTTTATTTTCCATCGCCTACCATATCATGTATTTTCCTAAATAAATATATTTTCACCAATCCATTAGTACAGACTAGGGAACCACGCCCTAGCTTTTTCCTTGTTTTTCCTCCCCCTATGGTGAAAGTCTTCTCTGGTGTAACAAAACATGGATTTCCTGCTATCAGTTCCACATGTTTATAATTATATTAACTCACAGAAAATTAAATCAACAATACACATCAGGCTTTGGCATCATCACCCAAGAAGAAATAAAACAAGCAGGTTCAGGGAAATAATACAGAATACATGAAAACTGCTAAAATCTGGCACACATTTCAAATTATCTATTAGTCATAAATGTGGGTTTTTTAAAATTCATATTTTTGACATAAATCTGCAGGATAAAATGTGCCCTGAATATCTTCATTACTACTGCATGAAGAAGTGATGATAGCAAATAAATGTTTTTGGAAAGTACCTTGTGTTTTTGGTAATGTATTGAAAAGCGCAACCTTCAAAAATATTTTCTTTTTTCTCATTGACCACAACAGTTACTCAGTTGAAAAAAAGATTCAAATTGAATATTGAATACCATGTGTATTATTAAGCCCTGTTTCCTCAAGCTACTTAAGGGGAAAAATAATGGATAGATGTTTTATCTATATTGAGATATCTCTTGGGGTGTGTGTTGTTGCAGCAGAAATTGTTTTTAGAAAAAGATGTATTGGATCATTCACTGGTATTTGAGTCCTGTTGTTACTTTTGAGTTAGGAAAAAAATGATCAAAATTCTTACTGAAATGACCGATATTAAAGTAGTGGGATTTCTTGATTACAGTTTGTCACTTTAAAAATAATTAGAAAAGTGAGAACCTACTGCTATCAGGAAAATATAAAATTCTTTCAAGACAATTCTCACATCTGGTTCCATAATCTTCTAGTGTTGATTTCTGGTAAAAAAATAAAATCACCAGGGGCGCCTGGGTGGCTCAGTGGGTTAAAGCCTCTGCCTTCGGCTCAGGTCCTGATCCCAGAGTCCTGGGATCGAGCCCCGCATCGGGCTCTCTGCTCTGCGGGGAGCCTGCTTCCTCTTCTCTCTCTGCCTGCCTCTCTGCCTAGTTGTGATTTCTCTCTGTCAAATAAATAAAAAAAATAAAATAAAATAAAAAAAAATAAAATCTCGAATTTAAATGATAAAATGTACTTTCTTAGTGAACTGTTAATCACTAGACACTCAATAGCACAGCTATCTAATGGAAATTATTTCTGAGATGACTGCATCCAGGTAATTCAGCCCCCAAATATAAGTGTTTTATTTTATCACCCTATTAGATGAGAAAAAAAAATCTCTTCTTTAATGAATAGGAAAAGGTACTGCAAAGAAGATGTCAGAGTATATACGATCAAATGTCCTTGTACTAGAGCTAGTGTATAGATCAGACTGTAAACACAATGATTGCACAAATGTTTAAATGTCTTCTTTCCATTAACAGGAATGATGAAGCTCCCAGAAAGCTGAATGATTAAAAGTGTGTGTGCAGGAGGGGTGGGGACATCAGATTCTTATCTAAAATGCATTGTGCTTATTGCTGCACGTCTCAAAAAGCTGTTACAGTGATAGCAAAACAGAAATTGTGAAGTGTATAGGGTGCTTTTCAAAAGCCACAGTGGTTGAAATTACAGTGCCAAGAATAAGCCATATGATGTGTAGTCCACCTTTTTAGGAGGGAAAAACGGAGGAGGTATTCTAGCATAAAAAAGCCATCACGGCAGAATGAGGCATTAAAAATTGCTAATTAAAAATGTATAAAATTATACTTCATATGGCTCTATCTTTGAGAGTTTAGATGGTCCTTTTGAAAAATATTTAAGAGTTACAATAGAAGCTGGGAATAATTCTGACCCCAAAACTGAAACCATTTTTGCATTCTCATTCTTTGCCATATGCATGTGTTACAACTTCATTATGAAAAATAAGCTTACATAAAATGCCTATAAAATAAAGTTATAATATTGTATCTGTTTTTATAATATATATGTTTTAACATTGTTTACAAGGAATAATCCTGTATTACAGATACTTCCATTGTTCCTCGCCCATGACACAGCTATGGATTTTATTAAATTTAATGGAAAACCAGTAAATGTTTATTGATAAGTGAATTGCACTATATTTTTTCCAAAAAATGACAGCCTCCCCTACCAGCATTATACAGTCAAGAGATACATAATGGAGACTTTTTCTTCCTAATTCTAACATTCATACCTCCTTCTGCAATACTAAGCAAATTAATAATGTTATCAGATTCACAACCGAAATACATCAGTACATTAGTTGTTCTATTTTATTTTCATAATCTCTTAAGAAATAAGTTGGGCATACTTATCTTGCCAGTGACAAATAACTTCTGGACCTACCAGATGTCTCAAGGCTTTTTTCTACAAATAGTTTGAATTTAGGGTCTCAGTCTTTGATTTTTTTCTCACCATTGTTCCTATTCCTTTATTCCACAGTAAAACATCCACATAACATGTTTAGTTAGTGGTTTTTCAGTGAGAAGACATTTACTACAATGGATTTCTTACCAATTGGAGGTTTTTCATGGTAATTGCTGGAGATTCCTTGTTATTACAACTATGCATTCTAATTTTGCCTAATGAGCCAATTCTAGTGATAAAGAAAACCCCAGGGCAGAGTGAAGGCTGTTACTTTTGGAACAACAAATGCCATAAATGATACCTCACAGCCCAAGAGTTGGAATAGAAAGTGTGAGGTGGAAGGATTCTTTACCTAGCTCACAAAAGAGACTTACATAAGCTAAATGGTAAATTCCTTGACAGATTACACTTGCAGTATTACTCCCAGGATGGGGTGTGATATGAGGAACCCTAGTGAGTCTTCAAGGATGTAAATGCAAAAGCAGTTTCTGTGGGTTAGAAGATACAAAATATCATTATGACTCACTTAGACGTGGAATTTAAGAAATGAACAAATGAGCAAAGGGAAAAAAACAAACAAACAAACAACGAGAGAGAGAGAGGCAAACCAAGAAATCATAGAGAACAAACTGATGGTTACCAGGGGAGAGGTAGGTGAGGTGATGGAGTGAAACAGGTGATGGGGATTAAGGAGAGCATTTGTGGTGAACGAAGTGTTGTATGGAAGTGTTCAATCACTATATTGTACACCTGAAACTAAAATTACTTTGTACATTAACTAACTAGAATTTAAATACAAACTTTAAAAAAAGAGTTTTGTTTACCTAACTCATGGGTCATGAATTTAAAAATAATAAGTAAAAACTTAAAAAAATAATAAAAACTTTAAGAGTTTTGCTTACCTAAATCATGGATCATAAATTAAACATTTTTTCTTCCTTCTACTGACAGACATTTTGAATATGATAATATGAGGAATAAGGAGAAGGACTCCAACATTTAACAGGAATTTACTGTGTGCTAGAACCCATGACCTCCACTGTCATTGAACAGTCCTGACAATCTAAAGCAGGAATTTATATCCTTTGTAAGTTAAAAAAAAAAAAAAAGAATGAGAGATATTTAATAAACTGACCTCCTAGGTATAACTCAAAGGGGCAATGCTGAGTATTAGGAACTGGGTTTTTCTGACTGGGATGTGTAGGCCTTTTCATGATGTCACACATGCACCTTGTTTTGTAAGGGAAAAAGAGATGCTCAGAGAATTCCATTATAGAAAATAGGAAAGGCCCTGGCCATGTGAAACACTCATGAAAAATTTGGCATGAATGGATCTTGGGAAATAGGAGAAAGCTGTTGATAGAGATAAACCTAGAGAGAAAGGTTGGAACTAGAAGTTAAAGAGCCTATTGCCTGAAGATGAGAGGGCCAAATAATTCATATTAAAGAAAATCACTGGGGTGTTCGGGTGGCTCAGTTGGTTAGGTATCTGCTTTGGCTTAGGTCATGATCTCAGGGTCCTGGGATCGAGCCCTGCCTGCATTGGGCTCCCTGCTCAAATAGGGGAGTCTGCTTCTCACTCTCCCTCTGCCCCTCCCTCCACTCGTGCACTCTCCCTCTCAAATAAATAAAATATTTTAAAAAGAAAATCACCAAAATATAAAAAAAGTTAACAGATATATATATATATATATATATATATATATATATATATATAATATTTCCCAACTTTTTTTTTCATTTGGAATAGCACATAGCTTAATATTTTTAAAATATATCGATTTTGCATTTAGCTAGTTTGACAATTTCAGTTTATAACCGAGAATACTGAGAGATTCATAGAGGTAATGGATATTCCCAGTATTAACGTTACCTTTGAAAGAACACTGCCTAGAACCCAAGATCTTATAACTCTTCAACTTCTCCATCATGCTATGAATTCTTGTTGCTTTTCTGATACATGCAGACATAATGTGTTAGCATATAAATATAAATGTGCTCTTTGATATATTATACCTATAGATATAGACTATAACTAAAGTCTACTTTCCCCACTGTTTCATAATTATAAAAATTTGACTTGTTCCAAAGGTTGAGTTGTACCAAGTCCAGAAACACCTCCTTCTCTCATTCACAACCATACCCTACTTTCAGAAAAACATGAAAGGTCATATTTCAGATGTCAGCTGCCCTTTTCCTAACAGGGTCACAGAGAGACACAGAGTGACAAATGTGTAATTCCCCTAAATGGGCTTCTTGGTGTCCAGCTGCAGCTTCCATGTATTTTTCTATTTCTTCTATGGACTTCAGGGGATCAATCTCATACACACACACGCACACACCTTAATCAATGTGTAGTTTCATTCACATTAAAAAGTCATTCTATGTTCAGCCTTGTATTATAATCTTTGGTTTATAGGCCTGCATCTTCTAGCATGTACAGAGATTCTTGAGAGACGAGATGGAACTGCATGTTATTTGTCATTGCCATTTCCAGCATGGTACATAATAAGCACTCAGGAATAGAGTCTGCTAAATAACGGGTTCACAGTCATGAACAAGGCAAATATTAACACAGAAAAGTTGCACCAGAATGTATTAAACAGACAAGAGAGACTTTATGTAACACAACTGCAATGAAGAAGGATTGCCCTGAACTCCAGTGACACAAAAGGTGGGAATTGTAAGCTGGGGATGAGCTGATGTAAGAGTACTGGACCATGCATTGGCGGAGAGGTCAGACAGTGCAATTAGGCTGTCTGTGTTTGCTAACTGGCATTTCTCAAAGCTAGACTTCCACCCTTCTATAGAGGCTGGAAGATAGGGCTTCTAAGCTTCTGGATTTTTCCATTTCAAAGAGATGGCTCCTTTAAGATTCCTGAGACAATTCTGTGTTGTAAAACTGGCAGGACATTGAGACATTTACATCTTTGAGAATAGAGGGAATACTTTATAAATGAAAGTTGCCTAAAGTTAATGCTCTAAGAACAGCAGGTCAGGCACTTAAATCTGGAAGAAGCCTATATAAAGCTGAATTGAGCTGAGGGCAATTTTAAGGAAGTCATTATAAATATGGTTCTATGGTCCCTTTTACACTGAGCTTAAAGTATTATTGAAAAATGATTGCATATTAAAATATTTTACACATCTAGTGAATGCTAAATATAAGCAAACAAAATACAAACAGTAAATGTGAAAGGCTTGCAAATATTACCCTGATTCATCTTGCTATTCAGTCTATAACCATGTACTCATCACCTTTTTCCAAAACAAGGCTCTTGGAATCATATTTACAAAACAGCTGAAACCCTTCATAGAAATAAAGGATAATTTTGTTATCTCTGTAAGTGAAAATAGATTTTAAATGGATATTTGCATTTATTACAGATTCTTTTTTTTTAAAGATTTTATTTATTTATTTGACAGAGAGATCACAAGTAGGCAGAGAGGCAGGCAGAGAAAGAGGAGGAAGCAGGCTCCCTGCTGAGCAGAGAACCCGATGTGGGACTCGATCCCAGGACCCTGAGATCATGACCTAAGCTGAAGGCAGAGGTTTTAACCCACTGAGCCACCCAGGTGCCCTTATTACAGATTCTAAGTAAGCTAATAAATTAGTAAGAAGTTAGTACTTGTTTCTGTTTCTCATATTTATGATCAAGAACATGTCCCTGAAAATCATAAAATTACTGGGTACTCCTATTGGAAAAAGAAAGTTTTAAAAGAAAATTTCTGAGATTATGTTTTATCTCACAGTGAACCAAGATGGAAAGAAGCTGAGATGAAAATTATAATATTGACAATTAAAAGAGAAGTAACAGGTAGACCATTCTCTCGGATATCTGATTACAATAAAAGCAATTCATGGCTTATTTCACTAAGCATGATACGCTCTAGTTCCATCCACGTCGTCGCAAATGGCAAGATTTCATTTCTTTTGATGGCTGCATAGTATTCCATTGTGTATATAAGTCAATCGGAGAAAGACAACTATCATATGATCTCCCTGATATGAGGACATGGAGAAGCAACATGGGGGGGTAGGGGGATAGGAGAAGAATAAATGAAACAAGATGGGATTGGGAGGGAGACAAACCATAAATGACTCTTAATCTCACAAAACAAACTGGGGGTTGCTGGGGGGAGGTGGGATTGGGAGAGGGGGAGCGGGCTATGGACATTGGGGAGGGGAGGCGAACCATAAGAGACTATGGACTCTGAAAAACAACCTGAGGGTTTTGAAGGGTCAGGGGTGGGAGGTTGGGGGAACAGGTGGTGGGTGATGGGGAGGGCACGTTTTGCATGGAGCACTGGGTGTTGTGCAAAAAGAATGAATACTGTTACGCTGAAAAAATTAATAAAAAGAAAAAAAAAAAAAAAAAAAAGCAATTCATGGCTTATTGACTTTGGCCTAAAGTATCTCCCTGAGGCTATCTGTTGGATTATTTGTTAGGAGGGACCCAATTTTTTTTTTCCTGAATAAACCAATTCATACCATCTTCTTCTTACCAATTTGAAATAAAATGTAATTCTCTGGCTAATGTTAAACTCCTTTTTTTTTGGTATGTTGGTGGTAAAAATAAATATGGTGTATGTGTATGTAAATAAAATGGGGGCGCAAGGGCGATGAGCAATGACTGTCATTTCAAAACTACAATTTTTTTTTTCTATTTTTCTTCTTCTAATAATAGCTGTGAATTTCCTGTTGAAAACTATCTGTCCTAGGTTTCAGGATGATGAGAATGTAAAACAAGGATCCCATTCCAAGAATAATGATGTCTGAAACAACTGTAGAACCAACATACTGAAATAAAGAAAGTTGAGGTATTTAGTTTCATGGCAGAACACTAATCGACCCAGATTGCCAGTCCAACCTGGACTGTTTAGACAGTAGACTCCACTCACCGTCATTTCGTGATTTAAAAAAAATCTAGATTTTGGTACAGAATGCTTAGTTACTGTGTTCTGGTGGCCATTCTTGGTAGGAGTTTTATGACAAAACCAATTCTGGAAGGTGAAATGGAATTATACTTCTATTTTAATCATCCTTAGTAGATGGCCTGACAAGTGGCCCATATTAGGGTAGAAAATGAGGACTTCGAAAGTCCACTGCCTGATTGTTATTTTTAATCGGGGTCTTAAAAGCTGAAATCTAGATCAGGTAAGAAATACTCAAGGGTCCTACTACGGAAGAAAGAAAGCTGCCTACTACTATCTGAAGGAAAGTAAAAAGTATAGAATACTATTTAGTAGAAGATACTTACAGAATGGCTTCATTCTGTGACTGCTGAGAAAAGCTGTATATAATTTTGTTTCCCCCATTTTTAATTCCTGTTATCCTGAAGTATTTAGTAAGATTATAAGTATATAGTAAGATTATACCTTGGTTTAGTTGTCATCTGGGGAACTGACAGAAGAGTCTAATATTGATATTTTGGGAAAGCACTATGGAAGAGACAAAAGGTCTAATGGAGGTGACTACAATATGAAAACAAGCGACTTTCTAAAAGAAGAGTTAATGAGGAGATAAGCTACTTGGAGGTGAATCTCTGGATTCCCAAGTCTCCAAATGGAGGATTCCCAGAATTATCTAGGGAAAAAAATCTAATAAAAGATTCAACTCCCACCACTTAATTGGGGTGTACATTTAAAGGGCACATGAAAAGTTGATGAATTCTGGGATGCATGTTTATCAAATATATATAGAGAACATAATGAGTTAAGGGAGTATGATAGAATTATAGGATTAATCATATAACTCTAAGAAATGCAAAGAAAATAAAGCTTCTGTATTTTTCTGTAATTGATCTTACCTAACACTTCATTAGCCTAGAAGGCAAGGGAGATCAAATTAGTTGAAGCTGATAATCTCCACTGGATCCAATAATTTAAACATCTCCTTGGATATTCAGTTCCTTGGAAGACTTGACCTTTCCAAATCCAATTTTTTCTCTTTGTTTCTATCTGACCTAATATCTGGATATGATTTAGATAGATGGGTGGTAACAATAAGTGTGGCTTATAAGACTGAGTATGGGTTTCTCCTTAATACTAGCAGTTAACCATGGATATGAGAACAGTCATCAGGAAACATGCTTACACCCACTGCTTTAGATCAAGGCACCAATCATTTCTCTCTGATGTTGAAATTTTTGAGTAAGGGTCATTTCATTTCGACTCTAGACTTTTGTCAGTGTACTAACCCTGCTGGCCCTTCCATGTTTCCTCTCAAGGCAGGAGAAAACCTGGGTGTATCCCCTGGACACCATTCACAGTTTAGTATCTACCTACTTTCCACAGCCATTTAGTCATGCTAGACTGAACTGAAGGCTACAAAAACCAAGATGAATTTTATTTAAAAAAAAAAAGTTACACAATAATTACAGAATACAACTTACCTATAAATGTAAGACTATCTTTAATAGCTTTAATAGCTTTAATAGTTATAAATAGGAATTTTACATAACTAATTATACATAAAATATTGATAATATATATAAAATGAATGTTCTAATTTATATAATATATATTTTATATTTTATATTATGTTATATAACTATTATATATACTACATAACTAATTATACATAAAATATTGATAATATATAAAATGAATGCTTGTTCTAATATATATATAATATATTTTATATAATATATAATATATATAAAATGAATGCTTATTCTAATGCTTGTTTATAGTGGCACTGAATTTTGAAACATGCTGATCTTAGTTGCTTTCATGAGAAAAAAATGAAGGAAAAAATTCCTGGGATGACAGGATGACAGGTATTACAGTGAGCATGCACATAGGTACCCACAATAAGCAGTTCACAAGGACTATATTACATAGTTCTACAGATGGATTTGGTGGCTTTGATTTATTCTTCACATTATAGATAAAAAAAGGCACCAGCAATTTAAATAAATTTACCAAGGTCTCAATGGTAACAGATGACATTAGTTGAATCCAATGTTAGGCATTTTGACTTTTCAATATATCATTGTGAATTATATTTTGTGGGATTTTTAATTTTTTAAATATAATGATTGATGAAATATTCAAATATGACAGAAATGCTAACAGGATTATGTTGTTCTTACCTCTTAAAAGATGGAATTTAAAAAGCAATAGAATTATTAGCAGCCAGCACACAGAGCTTTATTTACTTACGCTGTTGTAAAAAAGTTCTTATACACAATTTCTACATTTCTTTTCTGAATTTTGCTCAACAAAAACTTTAGACAAAAAATGGTACTGCTAAATCTAAAGTAAATCAAGTAACATGTTTATGGCTATCCAACTTGTGAAATATGGAAATAAGGTTGAAAAGAGCTAAATAACTCAATAACCACCCTTAAGTATTAAACTCACAGTGATCCAAAGGACCCCTGGTTTGATGCAGCCTTAGGATATTACTGATATAACATGTTCACATTATTCTATGTCCTTGAACTTCTCAAAAACTAAAGTAATTTAATCACTTTATTGCTCAAAAGATATTTTAAGGCTAGAAAAAGCTATAGCTATCTGAATAAATCAGAGATGTATCAAGATAATTTAAGAAAGGTGTGTGTTTGTCTAAAGTAGCTACTATTCCTGCTTAATCTACCTAGCTAAGGGATAATTTCTAGCTATCCCTTTAACTTTGTGTTACATAAAACCTGGCTTTAAAAAGCTCTGGTTTTTCCAAAACATAGATTGTTTTGAATAATTGAAAAGCTGGAATTGTGTCCAAGAAGTGACAATGAAATTCATCCAATTTTTATTCTAATGACACATATACTATTGTTTTAGCTTAGTGTACATAGCTCATAAATCTGAACACCTAATCATATATCCTTTTAGAAGGTTGACATTTTTCCTCCTCATTTCCAAAACCTCTCTGAATGTGAAAACTTCACCAAATAGCTAGGATTCAAAGAAAAAAAAATGAAAGTCTGACCTAGAAAGATAATACCATCTTCATATTTTAAAAATCATGTTGGACCTTTGGACATTTGCTAAATTAAATGTTTATTGTTTGAGAGATCATTTCATTTAGCTATTGAAAACTGGGGTGACTAAGTCTTTGGATATTTAGAAAATACTCTTAAATATGCAACAGTATAATAACGATAACAGTTTATTGCAACCATTTAATTAAGAGTAACAGCTTTTCAAACTCTAGAATCCAATCCAAACATAAATGCATGGGATTTGATAACTAGAGAATTGTCTTTGAAAGGAAGGATGACATGATAGCTAATGCATGCACATGGAAACTAATTAGATTTTTTAGCTAATGAATCCCCATTTAAATAAATGTGATTCGATAAATAATGGATCCCCATGGAAATGAATAGAATTGGATGACTAACACACCCCACTGAAATGAATGTGATTTGATAGTTATCGCATCCTCATAAATGTGTTAGATTGAATCCCATTCATTTTAATTGCAATAAATTAAAATAGCTTTTGTTCATGGCCTTTTGGCTAAGATCAAATGTTCTGTCCTCTATTTGGGGACTATTTCCTAAGCAAGCAGACAACCCAGACTTTCTGATCTAATAGGTCCTTTCCTTCTCCGACTATGTGATCCATAAGCTACCCATGCCATTCATTCCAGTAAGGATGACTCACTAATAAACCTATTCATTTCAATGGAGCATTTGTTGTCAATTAGATTCCATTAACTTCAATGGAATTTTTAGCTATTATAAACAGAACCTTCCAAATAGCATATTTAAATGCTACTTTTCAAAAAAAAAGTCAAAAACAGGTTTTTATAGATAAAATCAAAATTTTAATACTTGTTTTTGCTAGATTACTTAAAATTATTTAAAAAAATATTTGGGAATATACTTTATTAATAAATGTGTAACTTACATATAGACTTCTGAAAATAAAATGTGAGAGTCAGAATTCTGAAAACAAAGCACAGGATTGTCAATAATAACAAAAATTCACTCCTGAGAAAACCAATTTTTGTACATTTATCACATTTACTCAATTATATTTATTTATCTTCATTTCTTCCCATTTGTGTATGTGTGTTTCATGGGGCTAAGACTGTCTTATACATCTGTGTATTACAAAATCATACAGCATGAGGATATAGTGGAATCCTGATGAGTTAAATAGGTAAATGCATATAGATAAGTAAATTAATAAATGAGTGATTATAAGATATCAGAGAAATAAAAATTTATTGAAAATTAACAGTAATTTACCTACTGGGATAAATATGATACATATGTGCAAATCCATACATATGTATAATCCTCACTTAAATACAATAACTCCTCCATGAAATAAATATTGAGTTTTTTTAAATGAGGAAACTGAGTCCAAAAAGGAATGAATAAAAAAATCCCATGGCTAAAAAGTATGTTTAAAACCCAGCTCTGCTAGGTAAGACACTCGTTGTTTTCCTTACACTATGCCTTCATTACTTTAACATGCAAAGGTCTCTTACAATAATGTCTTAAATAAATTTGAGTCTAGAAAAGGTTACAACTTGAGAAAAAATATACAATATTAAAGATAAATGTCCAAATAAAATGAGGGAAAAAACTTAAAATAATAAAACCTATCATAAGCCACTGCTTTGAAGTATTTCAATTTTATGAGAAGATAAAAAGGAAAACAGTGTGGCTAATGTAAAAGAACAAAATCTATTATTTAAATGATAGGATTAAAAATACAGTAGTGATATTCAGTCAGCTGAAAACTGACTCATCCCCTACACTTGCCCATACACACATATAAATATATACATGGAAACTATCAAAATCATCAACAAAATTACCTTGCCAGAATCTTGAATGAAGAGGTAGAATATGAAAAACTTATTCTCTATATAAAGAAGCTTTCTTAAACCCTAAGAAATCCAATCCCTCTTTACCTCCAATTTCTTGCTCTTTCTCAATGATTTCCCAAGAGAATTTCCAATTACTTCAAATAAATGTGACTTCAATAATATTTCTGGTGATATTAACACCCATAGAAAAAATGACCAATAAAAAGGATGCCATGTATAGGACCTATCGCATACAATGTATATTTTATTTTTATGAAATGCATATTTTTACTGAAACTTAATCAGGAAATCAGACAGAAAAGCAGTAGTTCTTGCCATAAAAAATTTCAGTGTATCAAAATAGGTCAGAGATTACAAATATCTTTAGTGCATTTACTGCTTTTGGCTTTTCATTGCTTTTAAAAACAAATTCCCAAAAAATAGTTTTACATTTTAGAGTTTTTCACTTTCCACTGAATATCATGAGTACTCTCACAGATGACATTTGAGGACCTTTAATTTTTCATTACCTGCAGGAAAAAACACACTGCGGATTTAGAGACAGCAGAACTGTCTCCTTTACAGGCATAGGAAGAAAATGTAATGGAGAAAGTACTTAAATGACACAGTTTTCTCCCTATAGTGGGAAAGGAAATTATCAGCCAAAACAACAAAATCTTTCAAAAATGATAGGATTGTCATGATCCATATTACATTTAGATAATCCATGGCCACACTTACCTGGAATCTCTTAGAAGGCTACTACACAGGATTGATTTTGTATAGAACACATTGTATAGCATCCCTTGGTACTTTAATGTGTTGAAGAAAATGACAATGAAACATGGTTGGAATGCAAATTGGTGCACTCACTTTGGAAAACAGTGTGGAGGGTCCTCAAAAAATTAAAAATAGAGCTACCCTCTGACTCAGCAATTGCACTGCTGGGTATTTACCCCAAAGATCCAGATGTATTGATAAATAGGGCCATTTGAACCCCAATGTTCACAGCAGCAATATCCACAATAGCCAAAATGTGAAAATAGCCAAATGCCCTTCAACAAACGAATGGATAAAGAAGATGTGGTCCATATAAACTATGGAATATTAGTCATCAGAAAGGATGAATACCCAACTTTTGCATCAATATGGATGGGACTGGAGATTATACTAAGTGAAATAAATCGAACAAAGAAAGTCAATTATCATATCGTTTCACTTATTTGCAGAACATAAAGAATAGCATGGAGGACAATAGGAGACGGAAGGGTAAAATGAAGGGGGAGAAATTGGAGTGGGAGATGAACCATGAGAGACTATGGACTCCAGGAAACAAACTGAGGGTTTTAGAAAAGAGGGGGTGGGGGATGGGTGCGCCTGGTGATGGGTATTAAGGAGGGTATGGATTGCATGAAGCACTGGGTATTATACGTAAACAATGAAACACAGAATACTACATCAAAAACTAATGATGTACTGTATGGTGACTAACATAACACAATAAAAATTTTAAAAATAAAAAAAGAAATCAGATGAAAAGTTTTAGAGGATTTTTTTTTTTTTTTCAAAAACAGGTGGTAGAGCTTGGGAAGTAGTACTCTCAAATTTAGTGTCATAACTTCAGCTTTTCTTTCTGACTTCGTTTTGACTCTTGGTTCTGTGAATTCCTCTATGAAAAGAGGAATAATAACAATACTGACCCCACAGCATTGTTAGGTTTGTTGTTACAGAACCACTGAGAACACTGCCTGACACATAGTAAACACTAAATAAGTGACTTTCAAACATATTTTACAGAATGTTAGACCTAATTGAGGTAAACCTATCTTTAGCTAGAAATAAATTACATTTGAATAAACGTTAAAAAATAGTGACTAGAACAATATTACTTTGTCTATTCAAGGAAGATGCTGGGAAGTTTATTCTGTATTTAACTACAGAGTGTTTTTGAACCCTAAATTATCCAGAGTTTATATTGATTAAAGTCATTGACTGATTAGTATCCTGGGTAGATAAAGATATAATAATATGGCAAGTAATCATTTTTCATGGAACCAGAAGGAGACACATTCTATTAGAAAGATTATTCCATATTAGAACAGAAACTTCTCTATCATTTTACACTCTTTATGCCATCTTGATAATTTCTTACCTGTCAAAAATTTTAAGCAGCTAAACAGCTGTGGGTTGAAGTTTTTTATACTGAGAGATTTTTTTTTCTATTTCTATTCAACAATGGCAGACATAGAACCAAACCCTCTTTGGTTTGTGATTTAATTACAGTGGGCTAAGTGGAGAGCATTTAGACTGACAGTAGACACATGGTGCTGTTATTTTCAGAAATAGTGGGCACTAGAAAGAGTGGCCAGTACATAAAAACATACCATTGATACTTCTGTTTCGATAATATCATTTAGCTTAAAGTGGAAAATTGTTATTTCACACTAGAGGGGATTTCTGATTTTAATTTGGCCTTCCCAAAAAGGTGAGAAGCTTCATTAAAGCTATCCCTCTGTTCATTAATTAATTGATAAGCAGTTGTAATAAAGTGTTTAGAGGAGTGGCTGTCATTAGGAATATCTCTAGAGGCAATATTCAGGAAGAACAAACTGTCAACTAAGGAATATTCTAAACCAGTGTTTAATATGCACAGAGAGTAAGGCCAGAGGAAGTTTATATTTCTCTGAAGCTATGAGAAATACATTTTAAAATCTCAAGATAATTTGATACTTAAAGCATGATTCCTCTGAATTTTATAAATGGCTTAATGGCACACAAGAGATTTAGTGGGTAATTTTTTAACAGGCATATTTATATTAAATATTAATGTACAATTTTATTTATAATTTTTAAATACTATGCATGAAGTAGATATTTTAAAATAGTAATTAGAAATGTTCTTACTTTAACTTTTTTCCTTTTTATTTTGTCTCTTTCAGCAGCTTTTGTGATATTGTTCTGCTTTGCCCACCTATACCTCACTGACATTTTCTTCATTTCTCTTCTATTCCTTCAACAGACATAACTTTCAGTTGTTATTCTAGTCATGACTTTTTTTTTTTTTCTCCACAGAATCTGTTCACACTCTCCAGCATCAAATGTTTTTGGGAGCATAAAACACTTTACTATACTAGGGTTTGAGATGCAGTCAGCAGTGACACACAAATTAATATGTTATAGGACTGACTTCTGGAACATAAGAGTTGGAGCACAGAAGATTCTATTTACAACAAACACCTTTATCTGGAGAAAATAATACACACAGAGACACAAAAAGACAGAATTTAAAGTCTCTAGAAATCTCCTAGGAGTACACAGGAAATAGGAAGCATTCGTTCCAGAGAATCTACTAAATCTACATAGGAAAAACAAAAATCTGTGTTACTGGAGCCATGACTAGCTCCCCCATATAAACTGCTTCATCTCATGGAAACTATTCCTGGCCCCGTATTCCCGGCAAGTGGCATCAAGAAGGTAGGGTTCCAAAAAAAAAAGAAGAAGGTAGGGTTCCCTCTCCCTTCAGCTCCCAGTCTGGGGCTGCAATTTCACCTCGGGGGAGGGGGGTGGGCAAGCTGCTGATGCCTTTCATCCTTCCCAACCTCTGGCTGCAGAAGCTCTGTTTGGGAAAGACAACTAAGATGGCTAGAGCACCCTTCCACCATGTGGCCTTAATGTGTTGGGCTTAAATTCTACTCAAAATGTGGCAGATGGCAAACACTAGGCCTTGAAGACTCACATGTGCCCAGCTAGTGCTCAGCTAACACTTAAGAGAGATTCTAAGCCAGGTAAGGCCAGCCAAGAAGACTAGGAGATACCCTGTCAGTTTCAGCTCACAGAGCAGGTATATCACTCCAGGAGAAGGGTCCTGCAGAGCCCTTGGTTCTTATGAAGTAGTGCACTGATTCAGTAAAAGAGATAGGCCACAGGACTGAGAGCCTCATAGCTCTGCTTGTGGGGACTGATTTCATTTAGAATAGAACAAGAATAGTTCCATGCCTAATGATGCTCTTCAAAATAATGGAGAGAAATAGAGAAGGAAGTGTAGCTCCTGCTCAAATACCTACAAGTGAAAAGGCAGAGCAATAAGACTAACAAAGAGAACCAGGAACAGAGACAGCTAAGAAGAACCATCCTAAAATCACAGTCACTCTGCATGAACTCAGGAGCAGCCAGAAGGCCATGAGGAATACTTAAAAATATTCCACAAATTGAATACAGATAAATCAACAGATAGTGGAATCCTCACTGAAACGACGGACTTAAGCACAATCCCTGACTAAACACTGACTGAAAACACACAAAACTGACGCAAGGGCAATTCCCTGGAAACCAGACTTAAGAATAAAATCTCATGAACCCTTGGATGTTTTTGAGCTTATGTGCATGCCTACAGCTATACCCTTTGGCAGTGATGAAAGAGAAAATATCCAAGCTACCAGACTTTGGTTAAACAAGTGGCAAAAACATAAACTCCTTGAACTGTAAACAATAGCATCCAACTACTCCCCAAACTCTCTCTCACATACTAACACACACACACACACACACACACACACACACACACACACCCCACACACAGTCAAAGGTAAGGGCAATAACAATCCAACAGGCTAATGCAGCTTAAACAGCTTTTGTCCAGTAAGTGGCTTATAATGACATGGAAGTGATGCCAAGATAACCAGCCTAAAAGATGAAAATAAGAGAAACTCTGAGGAGAAGCACCAAAAAACTACACACTGCAAGGGAAACAGACTTCACAGAATTAGTTCAGCCAAGTCACTAAAAAAATAAATGACTAAGTAAATAACAACATCAATTTCTTGGTGAAGGGATCATTACCCAGAGTTGCTACAATATATTACCTAAGATGGAAAAATCATGACACATAACCAAGAACCAAACAAATAGGCAATAAAAATTTCTTTTGAAGGGATCCAGATGTTGGATTTAGCAGTAAAGACAATTCAAAGTAAATGTTATGTTGTTGTAATTTTTATAAATATGTTGAAAAATTAAAGTAGACCATGCCCAAATACTTAAGGAAGATAAAACCTGTATCATCAAACAGAAACTATTATTAAAAATATGAAATAAAAAAACCAGATGGAAAATTTGAGTTGAAAAACAAAATAACTGAAATAAAAATTCAACAGCAGGACTCAACAGAATTTTCAGCTTATAAAAGAAAGAAGCAAACTAGAAAGTAGACTGATAATGTATAGTATGAAAAGCAAAGATTAAAAAAAATGAAGAAAAATCAAAGAGCTTAATGGAATATGTGATGCCATTAAGCACACCCACATATGTGTAATGAGAATGACAGAAATAGAGGAGAGAAAAAAGGGAAGAAAAATATTTGAACAGTTGCTGAAACTTGAAATTGAATGAAAAATACTTATCAGTACAACCAAGGAACTCGATAGACTCCAAGTAGAATAAATACAAAGAGATCGATACCTAAACAAAGCAAACTAAAATACAGAAAGACAATTTTTTAAAAATCTTGAAAACAGTAAGAGAAAAAACAGTCATTACCAATAAGATTAACAGAGGACTTACCATCAGAAACAATGGACTGAAAAATTAGGATAACATATGAAAAGTGCCAAAATTGGAAAACAAAATTAAGAATCCTATCTCCAGCAAACTAGTTTTCCAAAATAAAGGCAAAATAAGGGCATTTCAAAACAAACACATATACTGTTGCTAGCAGACCTATCCTGCAAAAAGTACTAACAGAAGTTCTTTAGCTTGAAAGTAAGTGACACCCAATAGTACTTTGAATACACACAAAACACAAAAAGTAAATATAACTGTTTAGGGACATATGTGTGTGTGTGATTATAAATAAGAGTATAATTACTAATCACCCTTTCTTCTATTATTTAAGAAGCAATTTCATAAAATTATATACATATTATACACACATTTTTACTGAGATAATAACACATATCTATGAAATATATTTAACAATAAGATGTTGTGGGTTTGAAAACAGCTATACCAAAAAGTTCCTGAAATCCAGTGGAAAAATTAAGAAATAGTAATTAAGAAAGCTGATATAATAAATTCTGTAAGTATATACTTTGTTTTCCTTTATTCTATCAACTTCTTTAAAAAGACATAAGATAATGTAAAGTCATAATTATAAGCATGCATTCCTGTGTCTGTTATATGTATAGACATAATATGTCTAATGATAATTATAAAAGGCAGGAGATTTTAAAAAACTGTTCAGTAAAAAGTTTCTTTATTTTACTGGACTTCAGTATAAATCTATAAATTTTGGGTTTCCAAAATAATTTTTGATAAGTTAATCAGTATACTCTAAGACATACAGAATAATTCAAATCATGAGGAAGCTATAAAACATTGATAAAAGAAATTTTAAAAAGACACAATATTCCATGTGCAAGTATTAGAAGAATTAATATTGTTAAAATGACCATACTATTCAATGCAATCTGCAGACTCGATAAAATTTATATCAAAGCTCCAATGGCATTTTTTTTACAAAAATAACAAAAAATCTTTAAATCTATATGGAACCTAAAAAGATCTAGAATAGCTGAAAACAACTTTGAGCAAGAAGAACAAAGATGGAGGCATCACATTTCCTACTTCAAAATGTATTACAAATATACAATAATAAAAATATTGGCATAAAAAAAGACACACAGACAAATGCAACAGAGTAAAGAACAGGAACAAACCTTTGCATATGTAGTCAACTGATCTTTGACAAGGGTACCAAGAAAAAAAATGGGGAAAGAATGGTCGCTTTAATAAATGGTATTAAAAAATTGGACATATGAATGCAAAACCTGAAATTAAACCATTATTGTACAGTATACATAAAAATCAACTAAAAAATGAATTCGGGACTGAAATGTCAGTCCTAAAACCATAACTCCTTGCAGAAAAAAGGCAAAAATATCTCTTCACATTGGGCTTAACAATTATATCTTTCATATGATACTGATGATACTGAAAGCACAGACCACAAAAGCAAAACTAGACAAATGGGATCTTATCAAAATAAAATCTTTTGCACAAAGGAAACAATCAACAAAGTGAAAAGACAACCTAAGAAATAGGAGAAAATATTTAGAAACCATATTTCTGATAAAAGGTTAATATCCAAAATATTTTAAAAATTCCTATAACACCATCACAAAAAAAAAATTCTTATTAAAAGATGGAGAAAGAAAGAAAGTCCTCTCCAATGAGAACATATAAATTGCCAACAGCTATATGAAAAGGTGTTCAGTATCACTAATCCTCAAGGAAAGGCAAATAAAAACCATGATGAGATACAATCTCATACCTGTTAGAATAGCTCATATCAAAAAAAAAAAAAATTGGGGCATCTATGTGGTTCAGTGGGTTAAATCCTCTGCCTTTGGCCTAGGTCATGGTCTCAGGGTCCTGGGATCAAGCCCCGCATCGGGCTCTCTGCTCAGCAGGGAGCCTCCTGCCTCCTCTCTCTCTGCCTACTTGTGATCTCTGTAAAATGAATAAATAAAATCTTTAAAAAAAAATAAAAATAAATAAATAAAAAATAAAAAACAATTGAGGAGTTTGTGGAGAAAAGGGAACGCTTACACACTCTTAGAGGGAATGTGAAATGATGCAGCCAGTATAGAAAACACTATGAAGGTTACTAGAAAAATTAAAAATTAAACTATCTTGATCCCACAACCCTACTTTTGGGTATTTATCCAAAGGAATTGAAATCAGGATCTCAAAGAGATACCTGTGTCCAATTCTCCACTGCAGGATTATTCACAATAGCCATGACATGGAAGCAACCTAAATGTATAGTGATGGATGAATGGATAAAGAAAATATGGTATTTATATACAACAGACTGTTATTCAGTTTTAAAATGGATATAATGTCATTTCTGAAAATATGGATGATCTGAGAGGGCATTATGCTAAGGACAATGAGCCAGTCACAGAAGAATAAATACTATATTGCTCTTAATTGTATAAATAATTTAAAAGAAAAAAAATAATTTAAAAGTCAAACTCATAGAAGCACAGTGGTCATTACCAGAGCTGGAGGTAGGGGAAACAGGAAGGTAATGGTCAAAGGACACAGTTTGTTATGCAAAATCAGTAAGTCCTAGAGATCTACTGTAGTTCATAGTGCCTACGGTTAACAAAATGTATAGTTGACTCCTGAATAATGCAGGGGTGAGAGGTCCTGACCCCATATGCAGTTGAAAATCCATTTATAACTTTTGACTCCCCCAAAACTACTAATAGCCTATGAATGACTGGAAGCTTTATCACTAACATAAGCAGTCGATTAACACATAATTTATATGTTATACGTCTTATATACTCTAGTCTTATAATTAAGCTAGAATAAAGAAAATGTTAGAAAAATCATAGAGAAAATAATTTACAGTTATGTAGTATATGTATATGTATTTGTATATGTACATATACTCTCATATAAGAGGATGTACACATTTCAAACTTATATTCTTCAAGGTTTAACTGTATTGTATACTTAAAAATTGCTAAAAGGGTACATTTTCTGTTAAATATTCTTATCAACATACACACACAAAACATATAGTTCAGGAGAAAACTTTTGGAAATGATGGATATGTTTATGGCAGAGGTTGTGGTGATGGTTTAACAGGTGTATTTTTATTTCCAAATTCATCAAATATATAAGTACATATATTAAACATGTACATTTTCTGGATATCAATCATAGCTCAGTAAAGTGGCTGGTTAAAAAATCATTTATATTTCTCTACACTAGTAATGAAAAATTCAAAATTGAAATTAAGAGAATAATTCAATCTACAATAGCATTAGAAAGAATAAAATAATTAAGAATAAATGTATGTTCAAGACTCAGATACTGAAAATTATAAAACACTGTTGAGAGAAATTAAAGACCTTAATAACTAGAAAGACACTATGTCTCCCTATGGTACACACTGTGGTGTATGCTGTGAAGTACTTATGGGCACTCCATATATTTTAGTGATGCAAATTAATGAGCTCAGAATAAACCTTCTTATCTTTACTTCTTTTCACTGAATCTAACACTATGTTACCACCATGTGTATGGCTGGGAAATGCAGTGGAAACTCACAACCTGATATGGGATTCGAGATGGAGAAACCCACTTGCCATGTTCACATATTTAGGACAAGGATTTTCAACCTTGGCACTACTAACATTTTGGACAAAATAATTCTCTTTGGTATGAGGCAACCAACCTGTGCATCATACAGAATATTTAGCTGTACCATTTATCTGTCTCTTGGCCTTTATCTACATCCTATTCCTCCTCCCAGTTTCCCCAACACTAACACTTTCAGCTCAGTAGTGACAATCAAAAATGCCTCCAGACATTGCCAAATGTCTCCTGAGGGTAAACGTGTTCCATGGGAGAATGACTGATGTAGAAAACCTAAGGAGCCTTTGAATTTATGTTTGTTTGTTTGTTTGTTTTATTTTGTTTTGTTTTAATAATCCTGGAAGGCCTCCCTATATCTTTAGCCTGTATCTTTCTCTTTGTCTGCAGGTACTAAGTAAAGCACTACTATTGCCATTTACCTCGTTTCTGACTTTGATCCAATCATCTCCTTTCTCCTCTTAGTTCCTATGGAAACTATTAGGCCATAAAACAAGGTGATTAAGTGATATACTGCTTTATATTATTTTGTATTGATTTATGTTTGTTGACTTTCTCCCCACTGAGACTATATACTTGTGACCAGGAACTATGTTTTTATGTATTTTGTTTTCTATGTGTGATTAATAAAGTTTAAATGCTCACTTAATAAATGTTTGTGGTTTCCAAGAGTTACACACACACATGTGCACACCACACACACACACACACACACACACACTGTGAAGGGGGCAGAGAACTAAGCAAATATCTTGGTAAAAGTACTACAAAAATTGCCAACCATGAACATGGCAATTTCCCTATCTCTACGTACTTTCAATATATATGATCATATGGTTCTGGTGTGTAGTAGGAAACAAATTAATATTTAGTGAGTGGCACATAACGAGCAAAGTCCTACCAATTTAAGTTAGCTTTAAAATTTTCCCATCTCCTGATAGTACATTTTTCATTTACTCTAAGTATGCAAGCTGCTAACAAGTTCACTCCTGCTCTCAGCATTTATAAACATAATAGGCTTTTTGACTTATGATAGCAGAAATAATGGAGATGTGGAGAGGGTCATACAAGGAAGTGTATTCAGTGAAATTAAGGGGAAATCTAGGTCCATTCGTGCATATCCTACTACTTGAAAGGAAGTTAGTAATTCTGAGATTATAGCATTCATTGGGCTTTTTAAAGTTATGAAACATTTCAAAGGTTAAACAAGGTTATTAAATGATTCTAGGAGTTCATAAATTAGTCACTATAGATTTTTTTAAACAAAGGCACTTTAAAATAAAGCAGAATGATTTGGAATTGTATTGATTTATTCAGTTAAATGTGCCAATATATATCCCCTTTCACTTTTCATTTAGAAATATAACCAAGAAAATGTTAGTCCTACCGACTGTAATTTTTGATGCTAAATTAGAGTATTTAAGTATATCCTAATTGCTTTTTGTCTACGAAGCAAAAGAATCAGTAAAAATAGATTTGAAAGGAAATGTGCCTGCCCTTATGTATCTAAAATGGCAGAATAATTTGGAGAAAATAGCACTTGGTGAGGTATGTTAAAACACTGGTGGGTGGAGAAATGAAAAATGTTTCATAAATGATTCTTGAGTTGTCAAGTATTAAAATAAAATGCATCTTCTAATCTGATTTATGATTTTAAAAACCTAATTAAAGCTCTGGTTAGTCACTTATATCATATAATTGAGAAAGTTCTGTAAAATAACATATTTCATGGTGGAGAAAATCTCTGGGTTTCAAATTTTCTGAGCCAATTGCAAGGTGGAGACAGAACAGCAGATGGAGGGGTAGAGCATAGGACATGGGACCCGATGGAGAGAGACCAAGCGTTTTTGTTTCTGTTTATTATATTTAAGGGTAAAAATGTACTTGGGGGCAAAAATGTATACCATGCCAAAATCTGAAGGATCAAATGAGAAAAATGAGAGAATTAGCCGTTGGGTCAAAGTAGGGTCAAGTAAAGTGGAGCGCTTAACTTTATATTGCTCTTCCCAACACGTACTAGCGAATGGCATATGTGTCTTAGAGCGACTTCTCCATTTCACGCCTGCATGTGCAGATGGCATGGGAGTGGTGGCGTGGTGATGTTGCATCACCGTCAGCAACTGGCCAGTTCTGGAATGTGTGTGAAAGCAACCTGTATAGATGTACTTGGTACCCACCACCGCAAAGATCTCTCTACTGAAGCCAAGGTCACTTGTTATGCACATGTGGGCTTAGTATGTCTGCTGGAACTCTTCCCAGGTGCCCAGGTGGGGAAAACCTTTAGTCTGAGACCCCCTAACTCCACTGATAGTAAGGCTTGTTTTTGTTCTACCCCAACCACAATAACCAGGTTTCTACTTTGTTTTTCCTTTGGCAAGTCTTTGTTACTGCTCTTCCACTTACTGCTTACCGTGTCTTCTATCTGTGTCATCTTCCAAGTTCAGCCCCCACCAAGACCTTCCCCAGTGGATGGTGCCTGGATGCATCTTTTTAGGTGTCAGGGCATTATGCCTCCACTGAGACAATGCCGGTAGAGATGATGCTACCCGAACAAAAGCAAAAGCAATAGAGAGAAGTTACAGAAGAACCAGAACATCAACTGGGCCGACAGTTATGGCTACAAAACAGGAGAGAATATGGGAAGCTAGGTATGAGCGGATAGAGGGAGGGGTGCCACGTGATAAGCATAACAAAATGCCATCTTTTCCTAAAACACATTAGCAAGACATGGGAAACTTATTCCCTCTAAATAATGTATGAAGCTCTGAGATAAACCCACACCTCTTAGGATATTTGGTACAGCCTTCACCTTATGAATAATCTACCCTTTCAAGTTTTTCATTTCAGAAATGCTATCTAATGACTCCATTTTGAAAAGAAGTGTATTTCTATAATATCATATGCTCAGATGACAAAAAACAATCACTACATTTAACCAGCTACACAAGTGGCGGTAATGTGAAATTTAGATCCCGATGAAAGAAATGATATAAATCCTTTTTCTGAATCCACTAATTTCTGTCACAATTTCATTGTGAATTGCCAGGAAGACATAGCATGTACCATAGTGTACACCATCAGGATAGGTACAAAAACTGCTCTAAGGGATTATGTAACGATTCATCATGCTGAATGTGTCCACCTACAGATCAGCTGTGCACAAACTTACATGTATGTACATGCACATTATTTGAACATATAAATCTCTGAGCTTTTCCGTCTTTCCCCCTGGAGCTCTGGCCATTTTTTCTTTTTGCTGTTCAGATTAAAATACTATCAAAACCAGGCAAGATTCTCCATCATTGTTTTTATTATGGTAACATTTACCTTTGTTTGAACAGTCATTGGCCACAAATCTTCAGATGTTGTGCTATAGTGCCTACTTTCTGATATATAACAATATACAGAATTCTCAGTAGAATGCATATAATTCAGAATTATGTAACTGAATGACCATTAGATCTGGGAAAGGTTTACTTAAAAGAAATCAAAGAAAAATAAAATCAGTATACCCCATTTCTAAATTGCCCATATTAAACCTTAGAGTGTTCATGAACAAACTTAATTCTGTTTTGCTGACAAATAAAGCAAAGCAGAATGCAATGATTTTCATCTATTTAATAATACTGTAGCACACAAATGTCATTCTCTGGAACCCATATCTATCAGACTAAATGACTGAATTTACATCTGCTATTTGATGGAATAAAATAAAGTCATTTTAATAGGACATACCCAGTGGATCAATGTTCCTGCTTTGAAAATGAACATCTTAGTTTTCCCTAGGCATTTATGTGCAAACAAAAGATCATTATTCTATGACAATGTTACATTCCATTGACATTTCTGAACAGAGAATGCTTCTTCCTATGTGAGTCTAGGAGTTTGTTTACAAATACTATGTGTATCTTTGGGGTAGAAAAGAATCCATTGTTTTGAAAAATGTGCATTTTAACTAATATGACATCTGATTTGTTGAGGGTTTTAACTGTATCTTTTTTCTAAGTGAAGCACCACTGTAAAGGCATATTAACTCTTTTAGGAGTAAAGGATACTTTTATTGACTAAATGACTCAACTGATTCATTAAATAGTGCCTTAACAGCCTAAAAGAGTAAATGCACCTTCAAAAGGTGCCAAAACTACGGCCGTGGAACATCGCTGGGATTGAAATAATCAATATAACTATTCCAGTTTCCATTTTGTGAAGAATTTCATGGCCCTTTAGTAGACTTGCAAGGCCTTGTTTTTAGGTGTTTTCTTACCTTTCAAGGATACTCCATAGACCTGACTGATACAGCCTCAAGAGAAAAAGTAAATAAATAACTGTTGTATTTAGGGTTTAGGTTAGAATGAAACAAAGTGGCCTATTAAAAGCAATGTTTTAAAAAAATCAGAAAGTCGGTATTATGTAGAAATCATAGTGTCCTGGGGAAATGAGAATTCTTATTGTTCTTTTTGTGCAGACTTAGGGTGGAGTTTAAACCAAAATACAGGCTCTATATAAAAGCACTTTTTTTCATTTTCTATGCATTTCAGTTCTATGCTGAAAGTATGTTATATGTTATATATGTTAGTATATAACATGCAAAAAGCTGTCTTTAATAGAGCATTATCTTTGGACAGAATATTTGACCATGAAGAAACATGATCATCGCACATTGTTAATAACATACAACATTCATTCATTCAACAAAATTTTGTGTCAATACAATCTGCATGAAATGCTAGGGATGCAGAATTTAAATCAGCTCTTCCATCTGATGAGTTCACAGTCTGATGAGGGAAAAAGATAAATAGTAAGGTTATGGTGTAAGGAACACCTAACACAACTACCATTCTATTCACACAAATTTATTTTCTGTGAACTCTGACAGCTTCCCAGGATGGTCCCATGTATCAGAATCTTTGCTGGTGTCCGCTATTTCTTTATTGGGCTCTGTAGCTTATATACTTTCTAAGTTATTGTTAAGTCTCCTCTCTAAACCCTGTGCTCCCACATTTATTTACAACCAAGTCTGTACACTGCTAATGATCCTTTCTCAAAAAAAAAAAAAAAACAAAAACAAAAACAAACTAAGGAATAATCTGTGAACTATCTGCTTTATGGTTCCACCACCAGTATGACCAGCCTATCTGCTTCTTTACCTACATGTTCTGTCTTTTCTCCTGTTATGACAGTCCAGGAATCTTTTATTACTTATGAAAACCAATCCTTCCATTTGTTTGAAGCATCTCCTCCTCTTGTGTAAACAGAAAGTTTGGTCCTATGTTTATCTCTGCTTTGCTGAAATACGAGAGAAACAGAGTTCTGCGTTGTTTAAGTCACTATTATTTAAAGCCTGTTAAAAGCAGCTGAACTCAACATTTGCTAATCCACTGGACTTTCTGATTCTCCAGGTCTGCACTTGAACTATTTAATTTTGTACTTTGTTTATACTGGGGAAAAGCAGTGCTTCAGTGAAGCCAAATCCCCATAAGGTACATTCGGAGTTGTAAGAACATCCTGCCTAAACATACTAGAGAGTGGTGTGAAAATAGAGAGGCCACAAAGTCTATCTGTGAACTATCTGTAAGTAATTTCTAAACTCTCTTCTTTCTCCCGTCATTAATCTGAATGAAAATAACCATTCTTTCCTCTTCTATCTAGTTTTTATGTCTGGCATAGTAAGGCCCTATCTATGACATGAGTAAACACACTTAACAGAAAATATGGACACAGAGAAATTTTGCAGTTACTTTGAATTTTTTTTTTGATCCTTCTTTCCTAGTCAGAAGATTCAGACCATAATTTTAAGACTTTATTTATTTATTTGACAGAGAGAGAGATCGCAAGTAGGCAGAGAGGCAGGCAGAGGGGGAGTGGGAAGCCGGCTCCCCACTGAGCAGAGAGCCCCATAAGGCTTGATCCCAAGACCCTGAGATCATGACCTGAGCCAAAGGCAGAGGCTTAACCCACTGAGCCACCCAGATGCTCCCAGACCATAATTTTATATTTGATTTGCCCCCCAACTGTAGTGTAATTTTGACCAAGTCACTAAAATATCCTTGATCCCATTTTATCAATTTACATGATTAGTAGACTAGTCCAGATGATTTACCCATAAAATTCATGTCAGCTTCAAAATCCTATTATTCAGAAGAAATTATATATTAGCCAGTGGAAGTAAAGAAAAACCCTTACTAGCAGGATATGTACCAAAATTGAAAGTCCTGGTTTAGACATTTATACAACTTGAATATAGCAGTAGTTAAACCAGGTATTAACTGCCATAATTTCTAATAAGACCATGTCTAGGTAAGACTTTAAAATCCAAACCAGTCTTTTTAAATACATTTTCCATGTAATAATTTCTGAAGTACCTGATAAAAAACATCAAGTATGAATTTTGTTACTCTTTTAAAAAACTAAATTCTCCCCATTAATTAAAAATAGATAAATGAGCATTAAAAAAAAACATTGATCTTAAAACATATATAAGGGATGTTCTATTTTGTTTTATATACTTATTTTTATATATAGGTATCTGATCTATTTAAGACATTTATTTCAAATGTTTATGAAATATGTATTTTCACTTTTCCATCTTAATACAAAACAAATGATCTTAGGGGTGACTCAGTCGTTTAATTACTTACTCATGATTTTTGGCTCAGGTCAAGAACTCATGGATCAGTAGAGCCCCATATCTGGCTCCCTCCTCAACACAGACTCTGCTGGAGATTCTCTGCATCTGCCCCTCCCCCGGCTTCCACAATAAATGCATGAATGAATGAATGAATGAATGAATCTTTAAAAAAATAATTGATCTTAATTCTTTCTACCTATCCAGCACTAATATTCAAAACACCTAACAATTGATAAGGGACCGGCATCAATAATCCAAATGCACATGTCTACACCCACCCAGTCATGGCTGCTTTAAACCTGTAGCTGACCCTAGTCCATATCTGCTAAGGAGAAAAAGAAAAAAAAAAATCTCTCCCCAAAATAAGGTAGATAAGGAAGAATATGGGTTCCTAAACAATTTTATTCGTGAATAACTGTTTCTATAGACCTTAGAGAAAAGCAACTATGTGTTTCTAATTGCTCTCCTTAGAATCTGATAGTAAAACCTTCCTCCATTAATTAGACATGAGCATATTCTTTTCTTTTGTCGATATATTCAATTTTTGCTTTCACACAATCTGACTGTATAAAAAGTGCTTTCTCATTTTAAGAGCTTCCAGGCTCTTTTTTAGTATGTTATACTTCTAGGCCTGTTCTCCCCTTCTTCAACTTAATGTAAGAACCTATGGGTTAATACCTAGAAAATTCAAAGTATTTAACCAACTTCTGCTTTAATCCTCACAAAATTCTTCTTAGGTAGATCCCACTACTGCCCCTCCCTTACAGATGAATAAACCAGAGTTTAGAATGGTTAAGGAATTGTCCAAGGGTACCTATTCAGTAAGCAGAGAAAAAGATCTCAATAGTTTTCCTCCATAAGTGCTTAAAGCTTGGGTGCCATCATGAACAACACAATAAGTATTTCGACCAGGAAGTTCATAACCGATCGACTACTTCAGCGGAAACAGATGGTCACTGATGTCCTTTCTATGGAATGGCAACAGCACCTAAGACAGAAGTTCAGAAAAACTATCCAAAATACACAAGGCCACACTAGATGTCTTCTTTGTATTTAGATTCAGAACCCACTTTGGTTGTGGCAAGACAACTGGATTTGGCTTGATTTATGATTCCTTGGATTATGCAGAGAAAAATGAACCCAAACATAGACTTCCAAGACATGGTCTGTATGACCGGAAAAAAAAATGTCAAGAAAATAGTGAAAGGAATTCAAGAACAGAATAAAGTCAGGGGGACAGCAATTAGTCATTAATGATACTAAAAACAATAAAAATCACAGAAACTTTTTTCTGTGATCTTGCAAAACTTCTTACCTTCCTGCTATCTGTAACTTTTACCAAGTGAATAAAAACCAAATAAAGTAACACTTGCTCCAAGTGCATGTATCTCTGGCCTTTAGAACCCAAATTCAGCATCTGTGCAAGCTTCCACAGAAAAATCAGAGCAGAGCTGTCATATTAATGGGCACTCATGAGAAAATGAAAAAAAAAAGTATTCTAAAACACATTTGAGGTATTACGGATCATTTATGATTGCTGAGGTTTCTAGAAAACACTCTTTGAAACACGTAACAAGGTATCTGCCACATTTTTAATTTCCTCATTCCACTCTACAGTTTTCTTTTTTTTTTTTAATATTTTATTTATTTGCCAGAGAGAAATCACAACTAGGCAGAGAGGCAGGCAGAGAGAGAGGAGGAAGCAGGCTCCCTGTGAGCAGAGAGCCGGATGTGGGGCTCAATCCCAGGACCCTGGGATCATGACCTGAGCCGAAGGCAGAGGCTTTAACCCACTGAGCCACCCAGGCGTCCCCCACCCTACAGTTTTCTTAACAGAACAGAAACAAGTTTTCTTTACAGTCTCATATCAAAAAAAAAAAAAAAAAAAAAGTATATCTGCTCTTAACAAAAGTGAGCATGTCTTTGCTTTTGTTAAGTATATTTGCACTGGTAAGAACTTTGCATTGCTATTCACTATTACATATGGAATTACGCGAGGCCATAAACTCAATTTAAAATGCACATTAGATTGTCAATTTGGGAGAGATTTTTCACCAGACCTATTTCTGGGCATGTGTGACTCTACAGACAGGATAGAAACTGTCCCCATCCCAGCCTAGGTTATAATCTTATCACCTTTTCCCAGCCTTGTTTTGGGTAAGATTAACATATATTTTCATTTGCTTATGGTCAACATCTCCATGCTCCTGGATGCCCATAACTAGCAAACAATATAAAGCAAGGCCTAAGACTAAAAGCTTTTCTCCCTTAGCACCTGGTATATCCAAGTTCCATTGTCAGTGCGAAGACTTTCAGGATTTTGAAACTTTTAAATATCCAGAGACCACATTTTTTTTTCTGTGCTACAACTAATTTCCTTGGATTTATGCTATGTCCCAGCAAACCTTCCTGTATCTGTACACTGACACTTGTATTAGAACAGGCCTTATTTTCATGACTGACATTTTCTACCCTTTTGCTTCCAGTAACTTGAACTGATATTCCCTGTAAACTTTGTTAACCTAATCAAATTAGGTTAAAGTAAAACTAAAGGAAATCTTGAGGAACATCAAACAAAGCGAGCAAAAAGCATTCAGAAATCTGTGTGGAATTAGAATGCTAATCTTGTGATGGTTCATATAGGTTTGTAGACTATGTGTAGTCATGTATATGAAGCCAAGAGTTTCTGTTTGTTAATTTTACTTTAGCATTCATTGTCAGAATTACCTCTTTTAACAAGACTGATAGTCTCACCAGGTCACTAGTCAATATTTAATCATCAAGGCAGCAAAGCACCATTCAGTTCTTGGGCCTGGGCCATGGGTCATATCTGAAGGTGGCTTTAGGTATAACACATAGAACTCCACATGTCACATAATCCCAAAATAATTCCATAAATTTTAGGTGAGATGCAGTTGAATAAACCATATATCACTAACTGGCTCTAGTCTTGAAGACCTACACACAAGCATAGCACATTCCTAGATTTTGATTTGTAACTCAAAGAGGATAAGAACTCCAGAAGAGTTCAATATAGATACCATTAATTACCATGCTTTTAATTAGGCATGAAATTTCTCATTTTAAAGTTGTCATTAAGCAATCATTTTTACTGTATATCTTTCTAAATACTATAGTACTTAGTGTCATGGTTAGTATTGCCTTGAAAGATATATGGTTGCCAGTACAAATTCTTCTAAGAATCATAGACTCTCTATATTTTTTGAACTTCAGGGTAAAAATCTGAGTCCATCAAATAAAATATGGGTCTCTAAATCTATTTTCAAAACTTATTTTATTTATTATGTGTTTTGTACTTATATAGCATCAATTATGTCTACTGAAGGTTTTGCAGGTAACACTTGTCAGAAAAATTTGTGGATGTTGTGCACTCACAAACACAGTTTTTTTGAGAGAATGACTGTGAGTATGAGCGGCAAGGGGAGGGGGTGAGGAAGAGAATCATAAGCAGGCTCCACACCCAGTGCGGAGACCAAGGCCAAGCTCAATGACACAACCCTGAGATCATGACTCGAGCTGAAATCAAGAGTCAGATGCTTAACCCACTGAGCTATCCAGGCACCATAATGATATTGCATATATTAACCAAACTATAATTCTTCCATTTTTGATAAAATATTTATATTTTTATCTTAATTCTGCTTTTCTGTATTTAATATTAGACTTCCAGCTCCACTCACAATATCACTTATGTATATTGGAATGATATTCCATGACAGCCCACATTTTGTGACTTACAAGTGCTATTTGCATTTCACAACAGGTGTCATTCCATAAGGGTTTTCAATTCTGAAAACTAAAGGAAGTTATTAAGTATTCTGAGCCTTTTTTCCCCTCATCTGAAAAAAATTCCAGAAAACTATTTATCTTCCTTATTTTTAAGTAAATTTATGACATACTAAATATAAATGAATTTATTTTTGTAATTGAAAATTGTTGAGACTTAATTATCATCCTTTCCAAAAAAAGAATTACCATCCTTTCCTCTTTTAGATTTAATAATTCATTATCATTCCTACAGGCATTTCTAGGGTTATGTCTTTGACCAAGAACTTTATTGTGAAAAATAAACAATGATTCTATGTCACTCCAGATATTTTTTCTATGCTTTTAATCTATATTATTAGAAGTAGAACCTGGATTAATTATCAACAAACTGGCAGACAGTACCCAGGGAGAAAATCCACCCAACTCTAAAATATAATACATTTATAACACAAATAATACATTCTACAGTAAAATTCATTTCAGACATTACTAATTTTTTTTTTTTTTTTTTTTTTTTTTTTTTGCTTTGCTTTCTGCATGGCTAAGGCAGTCATGGAGAAGATAATCAGAGAGAGAAAGTGGATGGGTCAACATTCTTTCTAAAAGTGAGACATATTTACTTATTTCTAATTATTTTGACATGAATCTATATGTGAATAATTTTTATTTTGTTCTGAATTTCAGAATGTACACATATATAATATAGATATAAAATATTTCCCAAAGTACATGGACTAGTTACATAACTGGCATCATTTTATATTTTTAATATTTTGTGTAGAAATACAAAGATTTATACTTTGAAATGTTATTTTTAAAGGTCCACTTGAAAAATAAAACAACCTACTAAAAAAGATGACTTAAAGAGAGTTTTTCCAAAAACCCATCAGGATTTTGTTTTTGGTGAAATTGTTTTGAAACACCCTTACTAATATGAAAGTTTTACATGCTTTGAGAGAAAAATGTGTTTGCTTAGATTGCTCTATAGCCAGCACAAGATATGTTTCCCAAAATGTACTGAGTACACTGTCAGTTGGCAACATTTGTAGAGCGGCCATGCTCACACAAATGGTTCTGTTTGGGTAAAGATCATTATATCCAGTGTCCATATCATATATGTTGACACAAGTTAGACACAGTCTCAGGTGAACCCACTTAAATAGAGGCATGGAAATTTTGTGGTTGCGCCTACATACACATTCTTTCACTTTGACTACTGACTGAATGAAAATTCTTACACTTCAGTTCTTTATACCAATATTATTTTTCCTGTGTCCATAGCTGTAAACTAATGCCTCCGGGTGGGAAGTAAAAAAGGAGCAGGACAAGGTGGGTAGCTATAATACTGACATTTGAAGCAGGCAAATGCATGGACAATTACAAAAACAAGCATAGACTCATTACATTTCCTCGTCTAATGAACTACGATGAATAATAGTACAGGGAACATATAAATGTTGATTTTAGAAATGCTTTCTCCTTGTTTTGTAAATATAAAAATCCAGAGGAAGACTTTAAAAAGGATGAGAAAAAAAAATACTCCTCAAATCTTACTACCCTAACATTTTTAAAACTATCTTTCCTAAATTCATTTTTATGGTAGGTATTATATTAAATGCTCTTCTACTTTTCTGTGTATATTTAGTATTATGTCAGAAGCCTTTCTTCATGTAACTACAGTAATCCTGATAGTGCTTAATGTCCCATCCGGAGAATAAGCAGAAAAATTATTTATTGTTGCAGACTTCGTATTTTCTCTCTTGCCTTAATATTTATCAATCACTAAAAATGGTGCCAGGTACCACACTAGAAGTGTCTATGTCTTAACTTATTTTTATTTTTAAGATTTTATTTATTTATTTGACAGACAGATCACAAATAGGCAGAGAGAGAGTGGGAAGCAGGTTCCCTAACGAGCAGGGAGCCTGATGCAGGGCTTGATCCCAGGACCCTGAGATCATGACCTGAGCCGAAGGCAGAGGCTTTAACCCACTGAGTCACCCAGGCGCCCCAATGTCTTAACTTATTTAATAATTATTTTCAATAACTCCTCATATTTAAAAATGCTATGGTGGTACCCGGCTGGCTCAGATGGTACAGCATGTGACTCCTGAAGTTGTGAGTTTGAACCCCATGTTGGGCTTAGAGTTTACTTCGAAAACTGCTACAGTGACAACAGTTTGCTCATATTATTATATATTTTCTCTGTTATACTTTAAGATTGAGGTGCCAGAAGCAGAATTATCATGCTAGAAGTTATAAATGTGTCTCAGCTCAGATATATACTATGCATATAATGTACAAAAGCACTTGTACCAAGTTCAACATACGAAACAAGTTGTACCAAAGTTATAATATTACTTGCTTTACATGAGAGTACTCCTTTCAGCATTTCTACTTTTTACTTCAAATGGTCAGTAAGTTCAAAAGCAAAGTTGTATAAATGGATGGACAATTCAGATCATATTTTCAGTTACAGCACCCTCGTCACTGAAGGAAAAGCATATATTTTATTAAAACTGTTATAAAATTAACAGGTTGTTGGGTTTTTTTGGTCTTTGCTTCTTTTTTTCAGAGATGGTGCACCGCATATCATCATAAGCAAGCATTGTGCTGTATGTAGGAATCCTAAAATGAGCGATAAAGACTGACCAATAATGTATCTTTTACACTAGATCTCCTAAATCAATTCATTACTTCTATCTCACCATACCCATTTTAGCATGTGAATTTTTAAATGATAAAGAAACTTGGATTAAGAAATTAGCAATGTACCAAATGTCACATTGTCAGCAAATAAAGGACCCAGAATCCAAGTCTGGAAACAGAACTCCATACCTTTGTTACACTAATATGAAATTTAAACTACATGAGAGTGAGTGAAAAACATACTTTAATAGCATACTTTAATTTTAAGACATTTGCTAAGTTCACATGACTTGGTACCTGATTATATCAAATAATTATGCTTTATAGAGAATTTTGCTTTTGTTTTATAATTAGTAAATTTAGTACAAACATATAATTATTAACATTTATAAACTTTATGTTTGCATAACATCATTAATTATATCTTCTTATATTTTGTCTAAATTAAGAGAAAAATGCTTTGGTGATAACATTTTGGAGGTGGTAACTTCCTATTTTCATCATATAAGAGTAATTTTCTGTGCAGCAAACAGTCCAACAGACTGTTGTTGCTATATCTATTTCTTGTTTCACATTCTGCTTCCTTTGAATTTCTGTTCTAATATGCTAAAAACATAAACCAGAAGCCCCTTTTACAACTATGTACTGACACCGAACTTTTCTTTCACTTTGGAAAATGTTGCAAACTAACCTAAAAAAGTTTTTAAACACAATTATATTTTTGTGAGTGCTTGATAAGAGAATGTGGTTTTCAACTACCTTGTGAAATTTTAATACGGTTAGGAAGGGTTGTTTTTTTTAAAGCCACATATATTTATTCTTTCATTACTGCATACTGCAAAGACCAAAATCCTGTTCTCTCTGCTATCAGTTAATAAAACATTTCCTGAATTATTTAACTTCCTTACAAATTCAAACCATTTTTATGTTTTTATCATTTTTCTGTCAACAGTCAAATTCCAAAGGGAAACACTATTTATGTTCATGTTTGCTTTTATTTAAAATTGTTTGATTTTAAAAGGTGTAGCATGAGCAGCACTATGTTTGTTTGACTCTGGCTGATATATGTTATTATGGGTTGACTTTGAGTAAATTGCCATCTTGTTTGCTTAGAAAAAGAAAGATAGAGCTAATTGAATGAAAACACCATGCGAAGGATTACAACAGTCCATTTTCTTTATTTGAAATATGTCAACACTGAAATATGAATTTGAAAGTACTATATTTAAAATATAGCAAAGATTAAAATGGTTCTTGAAGATATCTTTTGTTTAAAATATGATAATTTACATGTAAGAAACCACATTAATTTTCAGTGCCAAGCACATTTGTTTTATTTCAGAAGTCACTGATTTAATATTCATAGAGGCATTTTTGTTGTTTTAAATGGTTGCATTATCACTGATGCTTTAGTCTGTTAATGTTGTCTTCCTATTAATCAGAATCTTGGAGAGTATAAATGTTTATTAACTATAAGGACGTTTGATAGTAAAGTCATATTTTCCTACAATTTATTATGGAATAGGTGTTAATGTTATAATCTCTCTTTGAAAATATGATAGTATTTTCAATTTTGTTCACAGAAATTTGAAAAGAAGACATATGATAAAGTGATCAAAAAGATGACTGAGCTTTTAAAAATATGTATGATACTGGGAAAAATAAGCCATATCTGTAATAGTCTCTATACTACTTACCCTTTCTCAATTTAAATCACAAAATGCATCAATTTAAGTGATATTCTACACTAATTACTTATTTAAATAATTCATTTTGTAAGTCATCTTCTTATTCTTTTCAATAAAATATCTGAAGCTGCTACTGTAACTTTTTAAAAATAAAAATTCTCTAATATTAACCAACTTATCCAAATTATTTACTCGAGCAAGGAAACCATTGTTTACCTGAATTGTGTGGGCTTCCAGTTCAACCCAAATATTACCTATTGTGTTTACAGATACAGATTCTGAATAAAGGTGGCCTGAGACAAAAGTGCTTCCCTGAATGATCTTTTCTCCTTATCTCCTTCAGAGTCATCATGTTGCATTTTATGTCAGGTGTCCTTAGTGCTTGTCTTCTGGGGAGAAGGAGGGGGGGTAGAATTTAATTTTTTTTTTCTTGATTTTTCTTAGCTTTGAATTGATGGAGAAGGTTCTTGGAAATTATTTTATTAATCTAATAAATCTGCCTATATGTTTCTAAATGTTAATATTTATAATGGGGTGGTATATCATTTGAAGAGGTAAGATATTTGTCCTAATCCATCCTTAGATCTTGCATAGAATCAAGATAAACCGTATGAAGTATATGGAGACTGGACACTCCTGTCTTACCCTACCCCATTCCCCATACTCAGGTACTTAGAGGTACTGGTGCTGCTAGTGAGCATCCCTAGTTGCCAGGAGAATTTTAAGACAGTTACCAGAGTGTAGTATGGAAGGTCCTCAAGACAGAAACTTCACCATGATAGACTCTCCCACTCATGTCTATTAGCGCTCTCTCCTCTCTCATGTATTTCTACTTCAAATGGCAAATCTTAAGCATAGACAGATTCTGTGCTGAGCTTTAAAAATATCTTGATCTTTTATAATAAGAAAGCCCAGTGTAGCTTTCAAATATATTTTGTCAAATAGAGATATATTCTTGGACACCATTGGACAAATTCCCACTATTGGTGGAGAGTTTTCTAACACTCACCATACAACTGGAAACAAATAGGATTAACTCAAGTTTATCATGTGAGGATGTGTGTACACAGATCTCCCAGATAACAAATTTCATATATTGGAATACACTAATATGTTTTATGAGATTCCTGTGATAAATCTCTGCCAGAATATAGTTTACTGAAGAAGATAGCAGGACCTGTTGCTCTAAGCCTGCAGTGCCTAAGGTCATAGAATGGGGTTATGAGCAGAAGTGAACAGAGAGGTTTATGAACTTGTTCAAAGTCATTACAGCTCCTAAGACAGAATTGAATTCCAATCTGTCTGACTCAAGCTTTAAGTCTAATTTACTGAGACCGGATAGATGGATAAACAGACTATGCATGTGTATGTCTATACACATAAAAATATATACTCCTTGAATATATAAATGGGCTTATGAATACACAGCATGTTTATGTATTTATGTTTTTGGAATAAAGTAAAAACATGAATAATTAAATAATTTGTGGAATAATATATTTTTAAAATATTTAAACCTGGGGTGCCCAGGTGGCTCAGTGGGTTAAGCCTCTGCCTTTGGCTCAGATCATGATCTCAGGGTCCTGGGATCAAGGCCCGCATCAGGCTCTGTGCTCAGCAGGGAGCCTGCTTCCCCTCTCTGTCTTCCCCTCTGCCTGCCTCTCTGCCTACTTATGACCTCTCTCTGTGTCAAATAAATAAATAAAATCTTTAAAATAAAATAAAATAAAATATTTAAAACCTGGATTTTGACTTCAATTCATATTACATATGTCTATGACTTAGAGTACAGGAGATGTTTTAGAGAATGTGCACAAAATAATTCAACATGTAAGGTGTTTTAGTATGAGTTTGTAACTTCCTTGGAGGCAGGATGAAGTCTTGCCATTCCTTCTGTCAGTGGCATATAACAGGAAATTAGGGGAGATTTGGACAGGCATGGATTGGTGATTAGACTATCTATTGAAATACTGTGGAACAAACTCCATAGGCCTACTAGATAATTTTGAACAGAATGTCCCACAGGACACCAACTAATATTTTCCTTTTATAGGGTGTATAAAAATGTGAGTTGAAATTGTGTTCATGGAATTCTCTCCTGCAAAAGGTTTGGGGGACTATAGAAGCATTTTTGTGGAAAAAAAAATAATAATAATAACTTTAACTTAAGACCAGCCTTTTCCTGACTGCTTAATCCACATTTGTTTTAAATATCTATTGCTTGATTCATGTATTTACTGGTGTAACTGAGAAAACTCAATTTTTGATGGTGAAACTGCGTTTAATCACATTATCCTACAATCTTAGTGTCAGACAGTAAATATCACAATCTATACTACATTATATGAAACAAAACATTTTTCATTTCCAGGAATTGTTCTCAGGTAACTGATGTGGCCAATGCAACTTTGATAACTCCCCAGTAGTTTTAAAGACTGTTCTACTATAGGACTGTGTGAACATATATGGTCACAGATGCCTGTTGTATCATTTGATGATCATGAATTAATGCATTTTATAGTCCTTAATTTCCAAAGGTTATTATTGAATATAGAATTTCTTTTAACAAGATTGTTACAGATTTGTTTTAAGAAGACAGTCTGGCAACCGACAAAGGTCATGGCTGCATTTAAAAGCAAAAGTGAACAAAAGAAAGATCTAGAATAAAGAAAAGGAGAGCAACCTGCAATCCTACAGAAGACAGATACATCAGGCTACACTGGCGTATTTCAGCTCCAGATGAACAAGGCTGCAGGAATCATCATAAAGCAAATGTTTGCGCATGACAATGGTTAGGAAATAACAGCTAACTGACTGTGTGCAAGTAACACTACAACCTAAATGCTGGCTATTGCCTTAAATATATTTGGATTTTCTTGATACTGTTAAAAAAGGAAATATAGTTCATCTTGAGACGCAGTAAGAGGATTTGTTACATATCCAAGTACTGATATTACTTATGAAAAATTGCTTACAATCAGGGAGCTTAAGTTATAAAATTAAGCTAAAATGTTGAACAAATTTATTTAGTTAAATGCTTTCATATTAAAATATGTTTTAGATTTGGATATTTTATGAACAAGTGTTTTCCTCCTTGAATACTATGCACACAGATAAATGCCACGAATAGATTAGCAGCATCAGTAAAATTCTACAATGTCAGCACATTAAAAAAAAGTACTGTTATCTAGCTTGTATGAGAGTTCTGCGATTCTGTATTTCTTTGAATACTGAACTTCTTTGAGGAAAGCAGCAAAAACCTTTTGGTGTTTGTAAGGGGATTTAGGTTCACTTTTAAAGATCTCTTTTAAAAAGACAGAGAGATTGTTTAAGACTATAAATGTCTTTATTGGAATTATGCTCTTACCCTCATTTATTTTAACAAGATTTGTAATGCATTCTGGCCTTTGATCTCTTAGTTTGAAACACTGCCTGTTGTTCCATTATTCCGCCATCCATTTGCAGATAACAATACATCAGAACCTTTTTCTTGCTACAGAAACAATGCCCTTTATTTGAGAAAGGACATTGTTTTGACAGATAAAGTAGGCATTTGATAAATTGAAACAGGTTCTGAATTATTTTGAGGGGAATGTGTGCTACATCTGTCTGCTGATTTTCCACTGAAGTAGTGCTTAACTTTCTTGTCTGTTTGTGATTTATTGAGCTACAGAAAAGGTTAGGAAAATTTCATGGCTCTTCTCATATAATTTGTAAGTGAATCAAACAGCATTTGTTAATGTTTATGATCCTTAAAAGGCAAAATTACTCCCATTTATTCACAATATATATGGTAGTGACAACTAAAACAAAAGGAAAGAGCAAAGAGAATTATTATTTCTCTATTTGTAAATTCCATGCTAGAGAAAAGGAACACCAAAGTAAAACTATCATCCCAGTAATTTTAAGTAGTGTAGAATTTCAAATTAGATCTCATGTTAATAATTCACTCTTGGAATAATGCAGATATAGCACTATGAGGAAAACACCAAGTACCATTGAGAATGACCTCTCAGATACATTTTAAGAGCTTTAAAGAAAAATTATATTAATGGCTTGTATTCTTTTTTTTCTAAAGGAGTATATAACTTTCAGAGTTCTTCCTTTAATAATACTGAAGATTTCCCTTGAAAGGGTAATTATAGCTAAACACAAAAGCTTCCCAACTAAAATTTAAAGTGCACAGCATTCCACAAATCACAAAATTCTATACAATCACAAAATTCTATACATTTTCAAATAGAGAATCTCCTCTCTCTTATGTAAATGAGAATATAGAAAATGGGTTTATTTTAATATCGAGTATAACTATGTTCTCGTAAATTCTACTATTAAGCATTCCAAATTTAAAAATCTTTTTAAAAATTATTTTTTGAGTCCAGCTATCCATTTAGTCTTTAGATAAGAAGGGACAGAATTATCATCCCCACTCAACAGATGAGGACTTTGAAGGAGAAAGAAATAAAGATCATGGAATTATGGCAAAGGAACTATGCTGAAAAACTCTTGACCTTGTAATACGTTTTTTAGTGGGCTGCACTGCCAAGAGCTGCATAAAGCTTAAGAGTTAGATGCTCTAGGGGCGCCTGGGTGGCTCAGTGGGTTAAAGCCTCTGCCTTAGGCTCAGGTCCTGATCCCAGGGTCCTGGGATCGAGCCCCGCATCGAGCCCCGCATCGGGCTCTCTGCTCAGCGGGAAGCCTGTTTCCTCCTCTCTCTCTGCCTGCCTCTCTGCCTACTTGTGATCTCTGTCAAATAAATAAATAAAATCTTTAAAAAAAAAAGAGTTAGATGCTCTACATGGATACTAAGTATTGTTAAATACCTGATATGAAAATCACATTGCCAGAAATGAGAGCATTGCCAGTATGAGAGCATTATTGTGATAAGATCACCTCAATATGTCAATTTTTAAAATACAATATACAATAGCAGGGGTTCCTGGATGGCTCAGTCAGTTAAGCATCTGACTCTTGGTTTTAATTCAGGTCATGACATCAGGGTCATGAGATGAAGCCCTGCATTGAGCTTCTCTACCTCTTTCTCTCTCCCCTCCTCACTCATGCATGCTCTCTCTAAAATAAATAAATAAACAAACAAACAAATAAATAAATAATATTTAAATACAGCATACAATAACATAACTATGAAGTATACATAGTAACAAAAAAACCCTGGTGTTTCCTACTGCTTCTTAAATTTTGTGTTTTCTCTTATCAGAGCTAGTCTTTATGTCCTTTCTCTCTTCCCCCTCTCACTCCCCTCCTCCTTCCCTCAAACACACTTCTGATCCTGAAAATGCCAAATCTAGTTTAGCTGATGTAATCTATTCCTGAAGATCCAAGCATGACTGAATTGTTTATTCTTATGTTCTTTTTGAGTCACTTCTAAGTAATGTAGCTTAATTTATAAAAATATATCTATTGCCCAAATATATAGTCATCAGTGTTATAATTAATGATTATTATGTTGCCACTTCCCACTCCCAACAAAGTTTCTGTATGCATCCTGAAGGGTAGGAAAGTTGTATAAGAGTAGGGTAATTCATTCAGTTAACAAACACTGAGCACTAATATAATTATGGATGAGACGTACTTCTAGTTACTGGGAATTCAGGTAGTGGTCAAAACACTCAAAAAACTTGCCCTCAGAGAACTTAGTTAATTCTGAGATTTTAAGGGACTTAACCCCTCCATGCCCCCCCTTTACTCCCTCCCTTTCTCTCTTTTCTCTTGTTTTATTCATTCGTGTATTTATTCACACAGCCGTTCGATAAGAATTTACCAGGCACTGTTGCAAGGCACTAGCTTAAGAAATAGCAACACTAGGACAACTAGGAGTCTGTTAAATACATTTGCCATATACAGAATCCACCTTGTTTTCACTTTATTACTCTGAAGTATGTGCTCCATTCCTTAACATCCCCATCTCTATCTGGGGTCTGATAGCAATTCATCTGATTAGTCTTTTCTAAGACTGCATGGTGTGAAGCAGGAGAAGATGAGAACATGTGATGTGAGAGCCCACATTATATTTCTGATAAAATACAATTTGAATGAGTGAACACACACATTCCTGTATTGATTTCTTGACCAAAAATAATAAACTATGCATTTTTTTACTTCTCTTTTTTTTAACATTTTAAGTTCATAGGAACATTTCAGTGAACTACCTATGTATCAATTTTTGTTTCTTTAAAATTAAGTAAAGACTCATTCTTATTTTAATTTTCTACTAATCTACAGAAGCTGTTGTACTTTCCAGAAACATAGATGTGCCTTTCTTAACATCTGTGCTTAGATAGAATACAGTCTCTTTCTTCCCCTCCTTTGTCTGGTGGGCACTATTTCTACTTCATGCACTTTGAGCAATTTATATTTTCATAAGTCAAAATTTGTTCTTCCATGTATTTACTTCTTTTGCCCATAATGCCTATAACCCAAACTCTCTCAGCTTTGGCACTACTGACAGTTTGAAACATATCATTCTTTTTTTGAGGGTGTGAGTGGAGCTACCTTTAGGATTACAGGATATTTAAAGCATCCCTTACCCTTAGATCTACCCATTAGATACATGTTGAATTCCCAACTACACTTGTGAAAATCAAAAACGTTTCCAGAAAAGGCCAAGTGTATTTTAAAATGCCAAATTTGCATCTGGTTGGCAGTCACAGCCTTAGCCCCATCTGCCTGGCCAGCAGCTACTCACTCTTTAAGACATACCTTAAATTTAAGTTCTTTGAAGCACTTTCCAGACTTCCAATTACAAATGAAGACCCCAGGCTTTGCGCTTTCAATGTAAAAAAAAAAAAAAAAAAAAAAAGGCTTTCTCTTATTTCACTTATCTAACTATGCTCCATACTGTATTACAAGTTTCTCAAAGGGAAAGGTGTTTTTTACTGTGTGGTTTTTTTTTTCACATCCCTGAAGCCTATTAGCTAGCAAATATCTATTGCCCAAATTCATGAAGAAAAAAAAAAAAAAAAGAGTAAATGGAATTTAACGATGTAGATTCACTAGAAATAATCAACCCTGTAAAAAGATGTTATTTAGGTATATGAATGTACAATTTTTAGATAGCAAAAAAGACAGGGACTTTGAAAGCTGTAAAGTGTTCTATGAAACAAAGCAATTATCACACACCTCCAGTATTCCTTCCTGGACTGTTTGCTATGGAACCAACAAAATTCAATCAATTTCAATTCATATAATGTCAGAGAGAAAGGGTTCAGATTTCCAGGCTAAGTGAAGTATTACCATCATCTTTGGAAACTTTGAACATCCCCCCCAAGGGGTGTGTGTGTGTGTGTGTGTAACAGATATAGCTTTGTAACCATTATGAGGGCCTGTTGCTATCCCAGAAAGAAGCTTAAATTAGGCTATGAGAATGTAACTGAACACCATTTTCTAGACTAGTTATTATTTACATCGGCTATCAATAAAATTTGTTTCTGTGATACACCTGTTACAGGAAATAATATTTCTTTTGTAGTACATTCCCATCAAGCATAAAACATATGAACTATCCACTGAAGAAAACTAATTTCAAATGGCTTTCTGCTCAGACTAATATGGAAACTAAGGTTGTAATTACAAATTGCTTATACTTACTAAGACTCTCAGCTCTAATCCTATATATTTCCTGTAATTTGAACATGTATCTATATAGCATTATGTTTCAATTATTTTTCCAATTTTTTTATTTTGAAAAAGCAAGATTTTAGCAATAATTTACAAAGCTTTTTTCTTTTAAGCAGAAAGTCATTTGACGTTCTGTATTTCAGTATTATTTTATGAGAAAATTACTATTATTCCCTCAAACTTTTAAAAATTATAATCATTTTTTGTGCTTCAACCTTTTAAGGAAAGTTTCTATAATTGGCTTATGTTCGAAGGATATGAAAAAATATGTATTCATTAAGATGTCAATTAAATTTCAGAAATAATTTTAAAAGTGGAAAACAGAACAAGCGAGAATTTTGAAAAATGTAATTAGAAACAAAGGCTCGGATTACTGCTGAATGAAATGTCAAGCTAAATTCCCAAAATGATGAGTGGTTTAAATATTAAATTATGTATGAAACATTGTAAAGAATAAATATGTACATAATTTATTATGAATAAAACTATTCAGTATTTAAGCCCAATTCAAGTGAATTTCAGTAATTAGTCTTGAACTTTCTCTAATAATGATTTTTTGGAAACTATCAAAGTGAGTGCTCTGTTCCGCCATTCTTTCTGAAAAATACCACTTGCAGACAAAAAAAAAAAAAAAAAAAAAGTTTTAAGAAAATTTGAAGAGCTCAATATTCCTAATAAAAGAAGTTATTAATATCCTTCTGATTTTGCTTAGAATCAGAGGTTGCACCCAATAACTTCACACTGTTTAAGTTCCATTCACTGAATGGCTACCACCTCTTTCAGTCAACGGATATTTAGTTCCATTTATTCTAGAAATTGCTACTTCTGCAACTAGTTTACAGTATGGACAGATGGTTTCAGTTGTACCTACATCTGGGTACAAAATTACAAAAGGTTGTATCTATAGGTTGTACTCTTTTCAAGAAAAAAAATAATAAATGAACATGTCAAAATAATCTTGCGCTATTAAGGATCTTGGACACATTAATGCAATCTCCCATTTCAGGTAAAAATCCCATTTCCAACATTCTTAAACTAAGATATGGCAAAGAAATTTCTTTACATTACTGGACAATGTTCCTTTAAATGTCAGAGGAAACACCTGTGTTTAAGATATGCTTTCATGTGTCTTCTACTCACTGGTCTTAGATTTTTTTCATGTAGAACACTGAAGCTATTCCTAAAATTAGGTTTTTTTTTAAATATTAATGCCAAATAATAATTGAATTAATCTTCCCATTTTCTCTGAACAGATTTATTTATTTATTTTAGAGTACTGGAGGCAAAGAAACATGGTAGTGCACGGGACATGTCAGAGGGGCCACCTGTGCAGTGTCATTAGAGTTCTTGCCTCAGTTTGGCTGTTTGCATGTATAATTCATAGGAGTTAGGACCTTTTACCCTGAGTTGCAGAAGATTGATCTGGACCAGCTTTTAAGATAAGATAACGTTGGTGATTTCAAATTACTCCATTATGTTTCACGTGAGACCTGGCTCTACAGCAATTCCTATTAAAATGTGGTTTCTAAAACTGCCCTCTCATAAACCCTTCTATTTTTGGATAATAGTTCAGGAACCCATATTAACTCCATCTTGCACCACACTTAGGTGATGTGGAACGAATATCAAAGAAATTTCTAGAATGAGGCCACTAAGAATTTGAGTGGCTGAGGAATATCTCCCTCTGTTTTTTCTAAGGAAAGACTTGCAGTTGACCCGTGGTTTTATAGCTTTGCACGGTGAGTAGTTTGGGATGTGTATTCTCTTGTGTTGGTCTTATCCTTATTAGCTGTGTAAAATTTGTTGAACTATCAGATTTCACCATATTTTAGTTTCCTTATCTATAAAATAAGAAACAGAAACATCAGTTCTACAGGACATAAACAAATATGTGATCAGATGCAAAGATTATCAGGTACCCTGTATAAGGTATCATGCAAAGTTTCAGAAAGTTCTTTATATTTTAAAAATCAATAAGTGTTAAAAGAGATGTGAGAGTGGAATCCACATTCCTCAGCATGACTTTCTCCAAGAGTCTACAAAAAAACATCCCTGGCCAGTTTCCCAAGCCCTTTATAATTAATAGGAAAACCCTGAACTTGGGGCCATCCGCATCTACTACTCCCCCATGTCTTGACCAATGACATGGCCACATTTTTTTCTTTGTTGTGCTTCCCTTGCTCCTTTTCCCTGAGCTACACTCAGATGCTGAGATAAACGTATTATAAGACTAGGACAAAAGCTGACCAATGGTAGACCCAGTTCCTACATGTTCTAAACAGGCCCTGAGCCACACCTTCTAGATCTATGAATCCTTCGACAGCAAAATCTTCTCCAAACATTCTGAAACATCAAACCAGAGGCATGCATATTATTTTTGCTTTCTGATAAATGAACAAAGAGCTGACCTGCATACTTCCTAGACAGTCCATATGCCCAAAGTGACTAAAACATTAAAGACACCAAGGATGCAAATAACCTCAAAGGAAGGGCTCCCTCAGGCCCTCCTCCATCTGCAGGGCATTCTCCATTTCCCTGCATCCAGTAATTGCCAATGTGTTTATTCCACAGAACACACGACTCACTCCACTAGTGTTAAAGTAAACATTTCTCAAAATTATCTAACCTTTTAAAAAAATATGTATTTTTAGGAGAGAGCACGTGAGCACGCTGAGCATGTGGTGGGAGAGGTGGAGGGGAGAGGGGGAGAGAGAAACTCAAGCAGACTCCCCGCTGAGCATGGAGCCTGAAGTGGGGCTCAATCTCAGACCCACGAGATCATGACCTGAGCAGAAACCAATAGTTGGACGCTTAACTGACTAAGCCATCCGGGTACCCCCAAAATATCTAATCCTTTAATAACATTCTCTTTCAGTGACACACAGAATAAAATTCTCAAAGGCCTGTCCTAATTTTATATCTCTTTTATGGGATGGGATGATGGGAGGTATCTTCTAATTCTGTCTGAGAACACCCGGTTAAATCATACATCTTCCAGGAGGCTTTGAGGCCTACATCCAGAAATGAAGATAATTTTCCTGAAGAATTTATAAAGGCTGACTCTTTAACTCAACTTTCATGGGAAAGTGAAAAAAAAAAAGTTTTAAATTCAACTCTTATTAAACAGCAGCAACGAAGGTGAATTTATTGATTTATTAATGTAACTGGGGTGTTCAAAAGAAGGATCTGGCTTCAAAAGCACTCAAGATATGTTTTCAAGGATCTGTGATTCTGTTGTTTTTTTTTCCCTGCTCTCCTCTGCAGTGGTTTCATTCTCAGGCAAGGTTTCTCTGTGCAGTTGGCTAAAATGTCCACCTGCAGATCTAGACTTCTCTTTTCCTTCCAACTAGTAGCTTGAGATAAAAGAAAGGATCTCTTTTTGATAGTCAGAGGAAGTCCTACAGATGACTCTGTTCAGCCCACTAAGGGTTACGTGCCCATGCTTGAGATTCTGTGTTTTAACTGTTTTTAGGTGAGAGAAATGATACGAGTGTATAGAAAGGTATAACAACAAAACAACAACAACAACAACAATAATGGTTTACCACTTATATGCGCCTTTCCATTTTCAGAGATTTTTAATACACATGCACTACTTGAAACTAAAAACAATATTACCAACACATAGGCTAAATATTTTATCTACATCAAGAATAAGGAAAAATGTCAATGAGAGAAGTTATATCATGCATTCCTGACCACATAACTGATTAGTAGGACAGTCTGGATTGAAATGCCAGTCTTTTAATAGTAATCTCAGCTGGAAAAGAACACTAGTGTGGAGGCCAGGATTCAAACAGTTGTTGGAAACTGCATTTTAACCGGGGCTCTTTCTGAGTTATATATGCAAGTTCAACTGTATTAAGTAGGAAATTTGGGAAAATTCAGAATGTGTGTATTAGAAGACCCTACACAAACTGGATTTATAATACTGCCTATCCCAAGAGGAGCACCCCCAAGTCTGATTGTGATTTTTAGTATTAAGATTTAAGGAGTAAATTAGATGAATATGAAATGAAAGCAGTTTTCACTTGTCCCAGTAAAATTTCTTTTATTTTTTATTCATTTCTTTGTCCAGTTAGATAGAAATAGCTTAAGTATCTCCAGATCATCACTAGCTGTCTTTCAGAAAGGCAGGCAGATTGTGATGGGGGAAAAGGAAAAAAAAAAAAAAAAAAAAAAGGAGAGGGTGCCTGTGGTGTGAAAATTTGTAGACGCTGATGTATTTGGATGATTTAATTCTGAGAACTTCAAATAAATTTGAGAAATGACCCTTCAAAAAAGTAAATAACCATGAAGAGAAAGTGTTAGATGGTCATATGTTGAAGTGGGCACAACTTTTCTCAACTTCTCCCATAAAGTATGTCCCACCAATTTAATGGAATGAACTCCAGGGGTGTTGGGGATGGTCTGTCAAGTCCATACCACTTTAACATCAAGATATTTGGCTAACAATAGCTGAAATGGAGCGATGGCTAAGAGACAAGATGGATGTTAATATCCTGGCTTTGTGGTCTCCACCAAAACATTCAAATGAATCACTCACTGATGCCAACTTGCACATCTGGATAGAGGGCCACCTGATATCAGGAGGACCTGAGGAAAAATAATCCTATGATATTTGCTAGTCAGAACTTTTGAGGAATTTGATTCTGCCTTAGAAATACTGTCCCATAATGCCTAGGGGTACAGAAGAAAGTATGGGATCCAGAGGTTTCGAAAAAACAAAAACAAAACAAAACCATCCACCAGTACCCAATTTCTGTATTTTACTGCCCACAGAAGTGACCAATTTATAATCCATTTAAAACTGCAAGCCTCTAGAATTAGCATATATTGACTGTTTGGCTATTATTAAAAGCACCTGGACAATATTTTGATAGGAACAGAGACTTTTAATTACCATGTCCAGTGACAGTCTCTCTGACACCAGAAAGCCTAAATACTGAAATGAATGGTAAAAAATTTTCTCCATTTGGAGTGTACTCAAGCATATTTGAAACAAGAGAGATATTTTGAGAGTCGGTTTCTATTAAAGTGTTTCAATTGGCAAGAATAATATAAAGTCCCTTTCTTTCACTATCTTAATAAATTGAACCTCCAAAATGTAATAGGATTGTTAAACACGCTGAGAACTCTATGCCCCAAAAAGCTCTGAAGCCAACACAAATATATACTAGCTCATGCACTTGAGGGACACAATCAGTCTCCTCCTAATTACTTGATATTCAAGATAATGTCTCACATTTAGTGTACACAGTGTTGTCACTGGCCATAAAGAGAAGGCCAGTATATTCTCACAATATGTATCAAAGTAAAATAACTCAGAAGACCATGGCCAACAAATATTAGTTAAATGACTTTATACCATCCTACTTCTTTTCATTTTGTTTCAAGAAAAGAAAGCTTACTTGGTCACTGGTCAACTATAGGTGTTTTTGAATTATTACTTTTTTGTTATGAAACCAAACTCTATGAAAATATTACTTATATTACGAATTAAAATATCACCTAGCAGTGATATTTTAAACCACAGGACACATCTCTCATTGTGGAATCAAAGTCTATTCTCATTTTTTTTCAAAAAATAACCTAAGAGAAGTGGAACAGAAACAACTAGATGTCCTCAAGAAAAAATAAAAATTAGATCACTGGCATGCACAAAAACATAGTCAAATAAATATAAACCAAAATATAATAAGCTAAATGAAAAATCTATGGAAGAAAATATACATTAATGTTTTGGCCTTAAGATAAAGATTTCAGAGGCAAAATCTAAAAGATCAATCCCTTGTCCTACTATTTCCAACCCCTAATTTCCTTTATAACATAACATGTTACATATTAAGGAAATATATATAATGGTGCAGCATTTAACACCCTGTTTATTACAAAATGCAATTATCTTTGTTATCTGTTGTCTTTTTTCCTTTTGCTAGAATGCAAACTCCTTGCTGAAAGCTCCATGCTTTGTCTGCTTTATGCCATGAAGCATTCTTAGCACCAAAAACTGTAAAGGCTCTGGAATGTTATGCCTGTTACATGCTAACAAGCTAATTCAGGGTAAAAGACACAAGACTCCTGGGCCAAGGAATTTAATTCTCATAGCATTACAAGCATCAAGAGCATCAGCATATTTGTTTATGTCAGTTTTCCCTTACCCCCAAGTTCTATGGGGGTAATATAATAAGGGCACAGGTAAGTCCTGTACACACAGTGGGTTTGAATTAAAGCTAAGGAAACATGAACTTAGGGAATGTGCCTTTTATAATGAGTGGTAAGCAAGCCTGCATGCTGTGTAGAGGAAGACATTACTTCATCTCTCAGAGTTGCTTACTACAAACACAATCCTGAGGAATGACTTATGTAAAGAGTAACAAAGGTTTTGTATTCTTGGCATATATTTTAAGAACATGTGGTGATATTCTTTGGCCATGGACTTGTCCAACAGATCTGTGTAGGGAACACAGTAGGAACTAAATAGTCACTTAAAAAAAATAAATCAATGAACAGACTGAAAAGTCTGAATATATTAAACTTTTAAAAACTATATAACAACCCCACAAACAAAATGAAAGCACAGGCTGTGAAAAAATATTTACAAAGGATTAATAACAAGAGTAAATAAAGATGTAATCTGAAAATCATTAAGAAAAATACATATGAACCAATAGGGAAGAAATGAACAAAGGGTAGGAAATGGAAACCTAAATGGCCAATAAATACATAATATTTCCCAACCTCAACAGTGCTAGGAAATTGAAAGGAAGCTTTATGAAATACTATTTCATATTTTTCAGTTTACAATTTTTTTTTAAAGATTTTTATTTGTTTACTTGGCAGACAGATCACAAGTAGGCAGAGAGGCAGGCAGAGAGAGAGGAAGAGGCAGGCTCCCTGCTGAGCAGAGAGCCCGATATGGGGCTCCATTCCAGGACCCTGGGATCATGACCCGAGCCGAAGGCAGAGGCTTTAACCACTGAGCCACCCAGGCACCCCGAGTTTACAACTTTTTTTAAAAAAAATTGAAAATATCAATTGGTGATGACAGAATGTGGAAGGATGCTTTTCGGAAGGAAAAAAGAAAAAAATATAAACTATTCATAAGAAAGACCATGTAGCAGCTGAAATAAACAAAGGCTACAAATATCAACATGTACAACTATCAAAAGTATAATGATGAGTGAAAATAGAAACATGTGGGAAAATTCTAAGGCTTTACAACATAAAAATAATAGTTGGGTTATTTATAAATGCTTTCATGCATGGTAAAAATAGTATCCAGAAAATTAATAAATATCAAACTCAGGGAAGTGGCTATAATTAGATGGAGAGAGATGAACAGAATTTGATTTGGGATAAGAAAGGGCTCTTATTATATCCCTAATATTTTAAGATTAAAAGCAAACCAAAAAACTTTTTTTCTTTGTAAGACAAATAAGAATAACAGCTGGGCACCCTATATTTTTTTTCCAACGTTAAAATGTTTTGTTGTAAAGAAAAAACTAGGTATCAGTTTGTAGGTGAAGATTTAAAGTCACTACATTTGACCGCATAGAACATAAAACAGATTTAATCCTTTTTGCATAACAGGATGTGGTCACAAAGCAGACTGGATATGTTCTCTAACCAAAATTATTCTGCTTCTCTCTTGGAAAGTTAAGATCTCTTGGCTCTGGCTGCTAAAAGGGGTTTCTAGAGCTATCTGAGGATAAGATCTTGTTTTAACGGTTGTCCTCTAGCAATCACGTGCTGATCTAGATCACAGGCTCTGAAATCAGACCACCTAGATTTGAAATCCAAGTCTTCTTTTCCATAGTTGGCTTCTCCTTGACCAGTTATTTATATTTGCTTTTTGGCCCAGTTCACATAATTATAAAGTGGGAAGAGCAATGAAAGTATATTTCTTCTTTGCATAAATTCCTAGTCAACCTTCATCTACAATTCTGACTGACCACTGTCTTTGTCCCCAGTTTGGCTCAAGAATCTTCTCATTCTTGAAATCACTCAGAGAAAGGTGAGCCCATCCTTATCTTCTGATACGGATACTGGTTATTTTAAGTTGACCTACAGCATTCCTCTAGGCTTGGTTATTCATTTATGAGTGGGCATGGGACCTAAGCAGACCAAACCATACCAAAGTTATAAACCTTATAATATGCTCTTGACTTTCTCCTTTCCCTTCTAAATGGAATTAAACAAAAAGCAATGACCTTCAATTTCCATTGGTGATCATCTTGTATCATGATGGGAACAAGGCTGAAGATGAAGGGTTAACAAAACAGAGCAGAGGGGCAGAAAGATTGTGAGTTTTGATGATATGAGTGAGTCCCAGACAGAACTGCACCCAAAGCCTGCCTTATCTCTGAAATTCCAATTATTGTGAGATATTAAATTTCTTTAATATTTAAACCAATTTGACTTAGCGTTTTCTGTTACTCACAGAAGAACACAATAACTGATATACTATCTCATATATTGAACTGTAAAAATAAATGAGAAAAATTTATAATGCACCTAGCAAAGTGCTCAGCACATGGCTTTTTTTTTTTTTTTTTTTTTTTTTTAGCTAGGACAGGTTGGCCATTATGTCTCCTTTGTCAACACATTCCTTCTGCATGTTAGGTAAGTGGCTTCCATCAGTTAGCCTAATTGTCATATAACCCTTGACCTTTCCCATACATATTCTGTCTTATAAACAATGTTATTGATAGGTAGTTAGTTTACATTTTATAATTCAGTGCCTAAAATAGTACCTGACACAAAGGAAGCATTCGATATGTATTTTTAAATGAATTAACTTAAACTCATCTGACCCCTATAACAGATAACAGTGATTCTTTTTAAAAAAAAAATTTTTAAAGAGATAATAGTGATTCTTACGGTATTGATAAATCTGCCTTACTAAGCCTCCCATAGGGAAATGGTTCATTTACACATGGGCAATCAGTTACTTATTTATAGATACAAAAAATTCCACATACTAGTATTTTATCATATAAACTCTGAAACTTTGTAAAAGTTTGTAGAAGTTGGTTGTTTGATTCCGGTATAGTAGCACCCTAAGACTTATCCTCAGATACCATAGCTTAATGAGAGGCTATGCTCACACTGTTCACTCTTGTTCCCTACAAAAATTAGAAAATCAAAGATATATGGAACAATTAGAGACTGCAAAATGTCTAAGGAAGAAGGAAAACAACAACTTGAAATAAAAGTAAGGTAATATTTGTAAGTTAGGAATAAAATGCTCATTCTACCAGCTCTTAATGCTAACTCTTAGCAGTTACAAGATATCATTTAGGAGTGGGAAAAATTATGCTATGTGCAACTAAAACAAAGTATTGAAAATACTATTTTAATAATAGCAAGCACAAAAACACTTAGCATGTTCACTCAAACACGAATGTTTAATCCCCCTGAATTCTTTAAATCTCTGATCTCCTTTGGGAATGAAATAACTTCAGGGCTCAATTTGTACTGGTAGCTTAATGATTAAAGATGAAAAAGTCTTTGCCTGTGCATCTGATTTTTATATGCCTTGTTTTACTGCAAATCCTATTAAAATAAACTCTGCTTTTAGATGCTGTGAGTAATTGGATCCAGTACTACACAGCTGAAAAATGTTGGCTTCCAATTTTAATCTTTCTTACTAAAAGGATGACACCAGAAAACAAGAGGGCTATAAGTACTATAGAAGATAAAATTATCAAAATAAAGTTTAAAAATAGTTTACTATGTTGGTAAATTCTGTATGTCCTATGTGTTACAGACATACTCACAGCCATTTGCAATAGTACTTTTTTTATTTGTTAGAAATTAAATGAATGTGGTACCTTTTCTATTTAATTTTCTGCCAATAAAATAACATAACATTTTAAACCAAAAATAAAAAATTTAATGCTGACCTTTATGCTCTATATCCCATACCCTGGGATATAGAGCAGGGTATAAATCAGTAACCTGATTAAATTAGTAACCTGATTTAAATATAATTCTGTAAAGTTTAAGCATGTGAGTACATGTACAAGTGGCAAATGGGAACAAAGTGGGGATACTATGAGAAGAAACATCTAAGGACACTTGTGTGGCTCAGTTGATTAAGTGTCTGCCTTGGCTCAGGTCATGATCCCAGGTACTGGAATAAAGTCCAGCATATGGGTCCCTGCTCAGCAGGGAGTCTGCTTCTCCCTCTGCCCCTCCTCCTGTTTGTGCTCCTTCTTTCCTCCTATTACCCACCTCAAATAGATAAATAAAATCTTTTAAAAAAGAGAGGAAGAAAGAAGTCAAACTCTCTCTCTTCGCAGATGACATAATTCTTTATATGGAAAACTCAAAAGACTCCACCCCCAAACTATAGAACTCATACAGCAATTCAGTAACGTGGCAGGATAAAAAGTCAATGTACAGAAATCAGTGGCTTTCTTATACACTAACAAGGAAAATACAGAAAGGAAAATTAGAGAATCGATTCCATTTACTATAGCACCAAGAACCATAAGATACCTGGGAATAAACCTAACCAAAGAGGTAAAGGACCTGTACTTGAGGAACTACAGAACACTCATGAAAGAAATTGAAGAAGACACAAAAAAATGGAAAAATGTTCCATGCTCCTGGATTGGAAGAATAAACATTGTGAAAATGTCTATGCTACCTAAAGCAATCTACACATTCAATGCAATCCCTATCAAAATACCATCCATTTTTTTCAAAGAAATGGAACAAATAATCCTAAAATTTATATGGAACCAGAAAAGACCTCGAATAGCCAAAGGAATATTGAAAAAGAAAGCCAAAGTTGGTGGCATCACAATTCCGGACTTCAAGCTCTATTACAAAGCTGTCATTATCAAGACAGCATGGTACTGGCACAAAAACAGACACATAGATCAGTGGAACAGAATAGAGAGCCCAGAAATCGACCCTCAACTCTATGGTCAACTAATCTTCGACAAAGCAGGAAAGAATGTCCAATGGAAAAAAGACAGCCTCTTCAATAAATGGTGCTGGGAAAATTGGACAGCCACATGCAGAAAAATGAAATTGGACCACTTCCTTACACCACACATGAAAATAGACTCCAAATGGATGAAGGACCTCAATGTGAGAAAGGAATCCATCAAAATCCTTGAGCAGAATGCAGGCAGCAACCTCTTCGACCTCAGCCGTAGCAACATCTTCCTAGGAACAACGGCAAAGGCAAGGGAAGCAAGGGCAAAAATGAACTATTGGGATTTCATCAAGATCAAAAGCTTTTGCACAGCAAAGGAAACAGTTAACAAAACCAAAAGACAACTGACAGAATGGGAGAAGATATTTGCAAACGACATATCAGATAAAGGGCTAGTATCCAAAATCTATAAGGAACTTAGCAAACTCAACACCCAAAGAACAAACAATCCAATCAAGAAATGGGCAGAGGACATGAACAGACATTTCTGCAAAGACATCCAGATGGCCAACAGACACATGAAAAAGTGCTCCACGTCACTCGGCATCAGGGAAATACAAATCAAAACCACAATGTATCACCTCACACCAGTCAGAATGGCTAAAATTAACAAGTCAGGAAATGACAGATGCTGGAGAGGATGTGGAGAAAGGGGAACCCTCCTCCACTGTTGGTGGGAATGCAAGCTGGTGCAACCACTCTGGAAAACAGCATGGAGGTTCCTCAAAAGGTTGAAAATAGAACTACCCTATGACCCAGCAATTGCACTACTGAGTAAAATTTTTAAATGTAATTGTTTCATTTGATCAAGGTCAAAACAAAAATCTAAACTAAATTGAATACACTTCTTTCTAAAATTAGAAAAAATCATTTCTATATCTAAGAAATACTCCCTAAAATTTCCACTGATAGGAAAAGAAATTGCACAAAATGTTTTGAAATTGAATACATTTTTAAAATATTTATTTCAATTGTAGACAATACTGATTGACTTTTGTTAGGAAGAGAATATTAGAATTCTGTCTTCCTGTCTACTGACCTGCCAATTTTTTTTCTTTTTTTTTTTTAACACATGATTTTATTACTTACTGACAAGGTTTAAAAATTTGTAGTGTGCCCTGAAACCATAATTCTCTGTTACTGTTTCACCAAGGAAAGGATTTGGTTCTTCCCAACACCTTTCCACTTGAGTTTGTGGAGTTTTTAATTTGGGTTTTTTTTTTTTTTGAGTGTGTATGTTTTTCTCTCTGGTTTGAATTTATTTTATTGTCAAAAAATTATTTCAAGAGAAATTCAAAAGAAGCCTTCAGTTCTGTGGCTAAAACAATCATTTCCATGCTCCCACAGCACCTGTCTGGAAATACTGCTGTTCTTTCACACTATTAATTGATTTGTTTTACACTGCAGCTAAATTTTCTTCTATTAAAATTTTGAATACATTTTATTTCTCCAAATTTTGTGTTATCTCTATTCTTCATATCTATATTATCTTCTTAATTTCTCAAAAATATTCATGGGTACTCTGTTATTATCTCAAACCTTTTATGTCAGGAATACAAATTTTAGTTCTGCTTTTTCTAATGTAGATATGAGTTTTATCATACTGGTAACAATTTCCTTTTGTTTATTTTGCTTCACAATCTCCCCTTTCATTCCAGTTTTTGTTTTGTTTTATGTGATTTCTGAGTTCCTGTTATTTTGATCTTACTGTTTCCATTCATAATAAAAGCACTCATCAGAAAATTTCTTCCTTCAGTTCACATTTCCTCCAAATAGTAGTTTGTTTGTTTTTTTTTGTCTGAAATTTTCTGGCTATTGATTTTCCTTTCATCCTTTTCTTCCTTTCCTCCTCCCAGCTCTCATCTTTTTTCTTCCATTTCCATCTTTCTCTTGCTACTTTTGCTTTGTCTTTTACTTGCTTGATTGGTACAGCTGTTATGTCATAGTCTGCCTGTTCTTGTGCTAAAAGTGAGAAGATACATTTATCAGAATCTATTTGGTCCCTCTTACGTCTTTCTGAAATCAATTTCTCCACCGATGCCATTTTTCAACATCCTGAATAGAGACTTTCTTGGAAACCTGAGGTTCTTCTTTCTTTTCTAACATTTTATTTATTTATTTGGTGGGGGGCAGACAGAGAGAGAGCACAAACAGGGGGAGCAGAAGGCAGAGGGAGAGGGAGAATCAGACTCCCTGCTGAGCAAGGAGCCAGATGCAGACTCAATCCCAGGACCCTGGGATCATGACCTGAGCTGAAAGCAGATGCTTAACCAACTGAGCCACCCAGGCACCCCTCTTCTTCCTTTTCCGATATATTAAATATCTAGCAGAGTTCATTCTTTTGGTATGGTTTGTATTTTATTTCCATAAAAGGAGATGTAGAATTATGATTTTTTTTACTTCGTTTTGATATTATGTAGCCTATGATTCCACCTATGAGAGCAAATTTACGTTGGTCCCATGCCATTTTATCAGGTCTCCCATCTGGTCCTTTACTTCTGTTCTGTTCCAAAATTACAGACCAAAAAAAAAAAAAAAAAAAAAGATAAGGAACCTTGATGATTTCACCATTTTTCAAAAAATTAGGGGTATTAATGAGATATTTTTGGATTTTGTTGACTCTCTAGTCTCTGTTCTGAAGAATGGGGTTTGGGTTGGGAGCTAAGCTTTGTCCCTCAAAACAAGAATCTTTATTTTCTTTTGCTGTTGCCTTGAAGTGTTATGGCACAAAGTTACACCATTCCTCCATGGTGCTTCTTTTTTTCTTTACTGCTATTTTTAATTTATTCTGTTAGATATTAGAGCAAGAAATAGTTGACCCAATTTATAATTCCAGCTTTCTCAGAAAGTTTCCTCTCAAACTGCAAATTAGTAATTAATTTTTTTTGAAAGCTCGACTTTGATTTAAAGTATAAATTCTGACTTTTCTTTCACTCTGGAGATGATTCTGATATTGATTCTCCAGTGAGAATGCTCCACGACTCATGGATAGTACGTCATTGTTAAGGTGATGTTCTAGTAGCATCAGCTTTATCCACAGGTTAATATTTTGGGAGACTGGAGGAGAGCTCATTTCTAAACTTCTTTGGAAAAAGACAAGTGTACTCTACTGGTTTGGAATATGAACTGAAAGCAGATTTTTTTCATTATCCCACCACCATGACACATACTGTATGATATTAAACTTCTCTCACAAAATAATAAAACAGGATGTAACCAATTTATGCAAAAATGGCTTTGTGAGTTTCACATATGCACACACAGTGACACAGATGATTAGGTAATTCTCTACATCACGCTTGCCTTTGGGCCTGCAATGCTCGCATTTAGTTACCAATATAATATACTTACTATTCATTTTGTTGGATGTTGACAGTTTCAAGATAAGAATATGTTTGAATGGAAAATCACATTGGTTTCTTCTCGAAGATTGAAAGTTAAAATCCTGTTCTATATTTTAAATATAAACTGGCTTTTGAAGTAATGAAATTACTCTGAACAGATTTAATATGCTCGTTCTTTTCAATGTGATAAGGCCATTATATATTTTGTGAAATAAATGTAGAATAAGTTTAAAAATAAATATACATGGTCTATTTACAATACTCCAGTGAAATACATGGGTGTTTCACTACATGTTTCACTGACAAAAAATAATCACATAAATCTTCCACACACAGCTGCAATTTAGTGAAATATGCAGTTTTCTGTTTTCTATTACTGTATACAGTATAAATTCTTCTGCTGGAAGACAGATTGTGACAAATTTGCAAACAGCATCTGTATTCATACATTTGAAACATTAATTTATCCAGCAATAAAAATTTTGATTTCCCAAAAGGAGAGCCATGCCGGAGAACTAATGCCTATTTTTGAGACTTAACTGAGTTTTCAATGTTAGTCATTTTCTCATGAGTTACGTGCTCCCATGGAAAAATATACAACTTAACAGCAAGTACAGAGAGTTAAAAGGGTCACACAAAACATAAATCTGTATGCCTAGTTTATGTATGTGTATAATTCATATAAATAAATTTTTGACTACCTACACTTTCCATTATGGAAAATGCTTTTGTTAGCAACAATATCAAAGGAATAACAAGGAAAGCTCTATAATATATACACTAAATTAAATGCTTACGTACTACATTTTTTTGAAATGATAAATATTGCTCTGGGCAGAATAGTGAAACTTCTTGAAATTGAAAAATAAAGCCTATGTTTATTGGCCAGTTGTATTGTTTATTTCTAGTTATAGTGAGTATTTTCAAAAGAACTATATTAAAGTAAAACAAAGTAGAACTATGTTAACGTAATTCTGACTAAAGTGTGTTTTTGTTTTCCTCTTAATTCTTTGGAAACTTATCATTCAACAGAGTCACTTTTTAATTTCCAGTCTTGTAAACAATGACACAATATATAATCTCTACAGTAAATAAAGCAGTTCGATTAGCCATTTTTGTTTGTTTATTCTTTTTGTTTTATTTTCCTTGGTATCATTTATTTCACTCCTAATATTGCCTTGAGATTATTTTATTTCTTGTCATTTAATTTCTTTTTATTCAATAACTGATTCATGAGGAAAGAAGACATTTGATTACACTATTTTAACTTATAATTTTCTTAGGAAACAACCAATCTCACCAAGACTTAAGCAAGCCAACCTCAACAGCTCCCCAAGGGTATCATACAAAGAATAACCTTATCTTGGACTTCTCTTGTTCTACAGTAATCTTACAAGTGTTTGTCAAATCGTAATTTGAATACATGCAAAAAATATTTTTTAAATGACATAATATGAGATTTTAAAATTCAAACAGCTTTCTCGGCTATTTGAATAATGACGATCTGAAATCTGCATCCATGCTGCTTTTTTAATTAAAATTTTACCCAAAGGAAAACAGTATTTAACAGTTTGTGAGTTTACTCTCTCTAGAAATTGTGTAGTGAATTGTTTGCTCATACCATAAGGTGCTCCAGTGTCTGGGGCTTTTGCTTTACCGTCTGATCTTTTTTTTTCCTTTCTCCCTTTTACTACTGCCGTTACACTTTTGACCTGATTTAATTGACACAGGCATCAGCATTCACGTTGTTCTCTGATTGATTACCTGAACAGGTAGTGGGGGAAAAAGGCAAACCAGAGAGCTGGCTGGGACATTCAATTCAGTCACACTAAGCTGGCAAGGAGGGAGTATCACTCAGAGAGAGAACCTGAAGAAACTACTTCGTAGGAAGGAAGCGACCCCAGAGAATTCTTCAACCTCCACGTTTATGAATTTCTCATTTTTAATTAATTTCCTCTTTCAAGTCAATACATTTTCATATATCATTGTCTCAGAACTGCTGTAGGGATAGAAAAATCTGAACTGCTTCACTGTTGACATATGTGCTAGGTGTGCCTGACTTTCACCTTCTCTACTTGAGGAGAATGTAATATTAGCATCTCATTTTAAGAATTTATCACTCATATTTCTTCATTGATTTCAACTTACTATAAAGGAAAATCAAAGAACGATGAGAGTCTTTTTTGCCCTGGTTTCATTTGGGTTTTTTCTTTCTTTTAATATTTTCTTTTTTTACTAGCCATAAGAAAAATTAGAAAATAAAGCAAATTTTACTGGTTCTTCATAAAATTCCAATTGTTCACTAATACCCCTTGAATTCGCTGCATCATTTAACTACTGTGAGCTTCCTTAACTGTGGTAACAACCTTTCATAATTTGTGTTTCATCATTCAAGAAATAGAACAGGAAAAATACATTTACTACATCATGACTACATTTTGTTATTCTTTTTTTAAAGATTTTTTATTTATTTATTTGACATACAGATCACAAGTAGGCAGAGAGGCAGGCAGAGAGACGGGGGGAAGCAGGCTCTCTGCTGAGCAGAGAGCCTGATGTGGGACTCAATCTCAGGACCCTGAGATCATGACCTGGGCCGAAGGCAGAGGGCTTAACCCACTGAGCCACCCAGGCACCCTACATTTTGTTATTTTAATGTGGGAAAAATTCTTACGACTGCATTGCCTGTATTATGGCAGTCCTATGCTTTGACCAAGTTGAGGGACCATTGACTTTAGGGGCCCTTAGAAAGGTGGGATTCTTCCCAAACACTTGTTCGAGTTGGGCTAGTACATGTACTGCATTGAGAACTAATCAAGAAGTGACACAGTCTGGGATCCATCCATGCAGTGCAGAACCCTGCTTTGGCGTTTTTCTAGTTACTCTGGAGAAAGAAGTTTAAAGGAGCCAAAGGGTCATACCTACTCAGCAGTAACAAACCCCATCTGCACCATCCCAAGCACCTAGGACTTGAATTTCCTACCAAATGCCTCTGTGCCGATGTCCAGGGCAGGTACAGGATTTTCCCATTAGTCTATACTACCAAGGGCTGACTGTGCCAACACCGCTAGACTAGGTGAGAACCAAAGCATCACTGTTCCTGAGACAGGAAGGACAGAGTTTGGTCTCAGGATGGGGAGTTGCTATGCATCTTCATGAGATTGCTCATGATGCAAGACTAGCCTCTAGGGAGAAGAGAAGAGGAATGGACTATGGCCAGAAACTAGTGATATGGAAGAGGGACAGAGGGATGTCAAGAGTTCTCCTGATTGGTAACTTTGTAACTTTATTTATAATCTTAAAATATTTAGACACTTTGTCATTTGACCTCCATTTATACTCATACCTAGGTAAATGTTAAATGAGAGCTTCCTGAAAATTTATCTTTTATTTGTATGAAGTCAATTACTTCAGTCAGTATGATATAACTGGTACAATATATATATAAATATATATATATAAATATATATATATAAATATATATATACTATATATATTAATATATGTAATTCATATATTAATATATATTCATATACATTCATATATGTAGACAGAAAGTAAATCAGTAGTTGTGAGTGGTTGAGGGGAGAGGAAATGGGGTGTGACTGCTAATAGTTATGGAATTTAGTTGAGGGGTGAGAAGATATGATAAAATTAGATAGTACTGATTATTGCACAACTCTGCGAATAAAAAAAATGGGATTGAACAGTTCAAAGGGTAAATTGTATTACATGTAAATTATATCTCAGGAAACCATTGTTCAAAAAAAGAACTGCAAAAGAAACAGACTGAATCTTGTTATAAAATCCAATTTAAATTTACTTTGAGAAATAAATATATTGCAATGTGGATGGCCTCTTTCTGACAGTTTTGATAGTTTATTAGAGCAACAGTACCTCCTATTCCTAGCTGAAGAGTCTGGAAAAATACCAATGTATCAGCTGCTTTTATAGCCTGTTATCATTTACTCATTCAGAGCCTAGGAGGCCTGTCTTGTAATACAGGTAAAGGGCCAGTGGATCTTTGGTGTATTCCTTTTCCAGATTAGCTACTGCGCCTTGTACAGCTTAGCTCTTCAGAGGCAACACAGCTAACATGCATCTACTAGTATCTTATTACACATTAATATTTACTAGTGTCTTCCTCTAAAACTAATCAATCCAGGTATTGCCTCTTCTAAATGCACTGTAAGATCAATTAACTGAAATGCCACCTCTACATAGTTGTTGTAGAAGTGGATCTATATTATGCTATTTAAAAATCCCTTTGTTTTAGAATATATAAACTTTTCCATATCCTTTGGATAATGCAATTTTCAACATTAAAACTTCATTCCCTAATGTAAAAGTCTACACAAATAGAAATGTTCTTTCAACGGTACCAAAATTTATTTTTTTTTAATTTTTTAAAAGATTTTATTTATTTATTTGACAGACAGAGAACACAAGTAGGCAGAGCAACAGACAGAGGGAGAAAGAGAAGCAGGTTCTCCACCAAGCAGAGAGCCTGATGTGGGGCTCGATCCCAGGACCCTGGGATCATGACCTGAGCCAAAGGCAGCTGCTTAACCAACTGAGCCACCCAGGCCCTAGTATTGATATTTTTAAACACTTCCTATTAACATAACAAAACCCAATTCATTTTTTTTTAATCTTTCTGCTGTGCTTACCTGTTGTTTTTTGTTAAAATATCTCATATATGCATTTTTCTGTTTTGATTATCCTCACTAACAAGTGCATGCTGTCTGTCAAATAAATAAATAAATAAAATCTTTAAAAACAAAAACAAGTGCATGCCCACATTCACTAATATCTACATCTATATCATTGTTATCTATATCATCGTTATCTATATCATTGTTAGACTTTAGCTGACTACTCTCCACAGTCTTCTGTCCTTCAACTGACTTGGCATTCCACTGTGGTAATCCAATCGTGACAGCATGGGGACCCCTACTGCCTACTCATATCAAAACCTGTCTTGTCTTCCATCCTGCTTCCAGTAGTATATATTACATACACCACTCATTAATCTTTAATTTGAACTATCCCATCCAGTTCTCAATCATAACATATTCACTCCTTTGGCCTTATACTCTCATTTAAATATGTCTATGCTATCATTTAAAAAAGGAAAACTGGTCTTAAAGAATATGGTAGTTTCTGGTGTGCTACCCAGATCACCTCTAAGAATGAACTTATTATTCCCAGCTGCTGTGAATGTGGCCGAAAATGGCTCTCGGATATCAGCCCACTTTGAGAAATGCCTCAGCTAAGAAACTTTCCTAGTCCAAAGTCATGCCTCTTCTCATGGGCCAATGGTATCCAGTGACCAGTCAACATAGGTGTATGAAAACCTTGCCACTCCCAGCTTCTCTAACTTAGGATAAGAAGACCATATCAAGTTCCAGCTGAATGTTAGGCTGGTTGAATCCATCATTGGAAATGCATTAAGCTCAAATTTCCTGCCAAATTCAGCTTTCTTCCTGACCCATCCACAGTTGCTGATTCCAAAATAACTCCCTAACAAATGTCCTGAGTTCTAATCTCTATTGCGAAGTCTGCTTCCAGGGAAAACCAAACTATAACAGAGATATTTTTTGATTCCATTAATTTGAACATGCTTTCCTGTCTACATTCTATCCCTTTATTCTTTATACATTTAATTCTACTACTTTGTAAACCCACCACAAGTTACATATACAATAGCAATCTTAAATAAATTTTAAAGAGCTGATGATTCCTTAAGTCTAGAACAATGGTTATTTATCCATTATACATTTATCTGTGATGTTCACATAAATTACTATTCCAGATATTTGAATTCTGTTTCTTTAGATTTAAAAATCAAACTAATCTGTCCTAACAAATCTAATTCTTTCCACTGGTAATCAGCATACTTATCCACATTTTACAGAGGAGAAAACTGAGACTTGAAATGATTAAGTAATTTACTCAATATTACCTCACTGGAATGGAACATAGGACTAAGTTGCTTCAAAATATTAATTATTTATAATATAACCAAAAAACACAAAAAGTCAAGGTACTAATATGAATCCCAGATACTTTAATATATGGAGTTCGCTGTCAATGTCAGAGTAACTGCAGTCTGAATGTTCATTTTATGATTCTCTAATAAGAAGAGTTTACTTTTTTAATGAGTTTAAGATTTCTACTGAATAAGATCATAATTCATGTTTATTGCAAAAAGACGGAAATGTTTTAACTTCACTGTCTAAAAATTGCTTTCTGAAATATAGCTCCTCTTTGCTTTACAAGACAAACTAGATGTGAAAGAGAAAGATTTGGATACATTGTAGCTAACATTTCATTTCCTCTTGGCAGCTCTTGGAATTCTGTCATTAGGTTGTCATCATATTGTGTTTATTTTATCCTGATATCAAGATATAGGCTTATATGACGAAACCTGGGGAAGTATTTAGCTGAATAAGAATACCTTCAAGAATAAAAGTTAATTTTTAACTACTAAACACATACTAAATATACAATAAAATTGCATTGAATGAATATAAGAAAAAAACATTCAAAAAATGAAGTATTGTTCTAATTATTTTAAGAGGGAAAGGAAAATTTTTATCCACTACCAAGAATAAACATAATTCCCACCTTAATTATTGTTTAGAAGAGTTCTCCTAAGAGAGAAAAGGAAGGGAAAGAAAGGTAGATAAGGCACTGCCATTCTCACTGTTACCATGGATGGGAAAGGAGGGAAGACGGGTTGGTATCATGGGCAAAGTAAGGGGAAACTTGAACCTTTGTGGCCACGGTCGTGTGCTGGTCAGGTGCACTGAATCGCCAGCTGTCAGAGGTATTGGCTGCTACAGTTTGACAGCTACCCTCTTCCCAGGTTTTTCCTCCATGAGAGAGAACATGTTTACCTAAAACCATGTCCCATTCTTGGGGGCCACTTGCCCTTTTAGTCCCGTTGGTACAATATCCATGATTATTTCTTGGTCTTCTCTCTATGGATCCAGACATAGAGATACAGACAGATATAGGTATAGATGTAGAATTTGGTTGCAAATGTGTTAGAAGGATTTCAAAGCTTAAAGAGGGTTTGCAGAAACAAGAGAAGTTTCTAATACTATTGGAATGAAGCCCAGGAGCCGGATCCTGCTCTTGTCTTTTTGGAAATACTTTTATGGTTGATTTTTATCATTATGACCATTCCCCTCTCTTTAACAGACAACAACAACATGAGGATGTTCTAAATTCTTGAATAGACGGATTTCCTTGTAAAGTAAGCAGTTTGTGTTTGTAATTTGCATGCACTAAAATTGTGTGCAATTATGTTCTTCATACTTTTCCACATCCATTTCTATAATCTCTCTCTTTGCTTGATATATATCAAATCCCTGATTTCTAACTAATTCATAGGATTCCATTGTGTGTATCTGCATATTTTATTTATCCACCCCCTTAATCATGTATAACTAAGTCACATCCAATCTCCAGCTGCCTCAAACATTATTATGACGAATATGTGTACAAGCACCTCTGGGATGACTGTCAACCCAAGGGATCATTGAGCCATGGATGATAAACATAACTAACTTAACAAAGAGCTGCCAGAATATATCTCTAAATGGTTATACCAGTCTATACTCCTTAATAGTGCACAAGGAAGGTTCATCTCGTTACATATTTAAACCAGAATATTACCTAACTTTTTAATTTTTCCAATATCTTCTTCCATGGAAAGTTTTATTTCATAGTAGTTTTAATTTATATTACTTTGGTGGATGTGAACATCTTTTCATATATTTGTTAACCATTTGAATTTTCTCTCTGTGAAGAACCATGCACCAAATATGCATGTCCATTTTTATATTGGATTTATAGTCTTTCTCTGGTTGATTTTCAGAACTACTCTACAATTTCGTTATTTTTAATCTATCCATTCATTAACTCATCTACTAGCTGCCTTTTTATTGAACACTTACCATGTTGTAGCCATTGTTTTAGACACTTACACTGGTGAACAATACAGACCACAGATCTTAACCCGAAGCTTATGTTTTAGTTGGAAGGAGGAATGGATAAGGGTGAGTAGGAAATAATACACATGTAAATAATAAATGAGAGAACAGTACGTCAGAAGGTGATGACAGCATAGATGCTGGGAAAAAGAAAAGTAGAAAAAAATAAAGAAATCGAGGGAAGGATGAGTAGCATGGAACTATCCAAGTAGGTGACATTTAAACAAAGACTTGACAAAGCCATGATTATTTTTGAAGATATCTAGAGGAAGGATTCCAAGGAGAAGCTAATCGAAGACTTAACATAATGCAAGTATTTGAGAAAGAGTATGAAAGTTAGAGGAAAAAATAGGGCATCTATTCAGGGAAGAAATACAGCTTCTACTGAGCTGGGACACTTAGTGGCAATTTTTGAGCACAGGAACGAGATGTCTGACTCTTGATTGAAAAAAAAATAATAATCTGGTTGTGTGTTGAAAATGGGTATTAGATGGGCAGGTGGAGAAGCAGAGGGACCAGTCCAAAATCCATGGCTGCACCCAGGTTTGAGATGATGAGGACTTGAATGCGATGTTAACTGTAGATGTGATTAGAGCTACTGGAATTCTGGTCATATTTTGAAGGTAGAGCCAAAGGATATTAATTCTTTGTGAGTTTTCAAGGTTATATATAACCTCTACCAACCTGTCACTTGACTCTTATGTTTATTTGGTGTTTTTATTCAATAGAAGTCCATAATATCAGTGTAATCTAATCTATCTCATTTTCACATTATAGACTGTGTCATTCATGTCAAGTTTAAGAGGTTCTTTCTAGCACTAATACCGTGTGTTTCTTTGTATTAGCCTTCAAGTTTGATATTTCATATTTTGGTCTTTAATCTTTTAATCATTTATCTTTATAAAATATTAGGTAGGAATATTTTTTATTCCTCTTTCCAAATAATAAATCAGTTTTCCCAAATATAGCCCTTAATTTTCCATTGATTTGCATCACATACCTCATATATGTCCCCATAAATACATGGATCTTCGTGAGCTGTAACAAGCCTCTGTTCTGCATATCTTATAATAACTGGAATGAGTTATATATTAACTACAAGTTTGTATCTTTTATATAAAAAACTGTAAAAACTACATAACTGATTTAAACTTCTGGCACCATTAGGACCAAGAAATCCCAACAACTGTTTTCCATGGCAGTGAAATGTCTGGGTTATTCCATGTTTTTTAAATGTTTGGTAAACAATCTGAGTGAAAAGTCTGTATCTTGGAAAACTTGTATAAGGGGTTTATACCATTTAGTTTTTACAGGTTAGGATAATAATATGCTCATTTTCTTAAGAAGGAGAACTTGTTAGAGACTTTATTTTTCAAAAATTTATAGTTTTACCAATTTTACATTATTAGGGACCAGACAGACTTGACTTAAAGTTTGGCCTCAACACTCACTGTCTTGGTACATTTTTGAGGTTCTATGATCTTCGGCTGTCTTCCTTGTGAAAAGGAAATAAAAATGTCCATGACTCAATTTCGTTATGAGAACTAATGCAACAATAAGTGCAAATTATAACTGATTAATTTGTCAAAATGAGAAACAGTGATCCAGTGTTTACTCAGGCCTAGGTACAAGTGGTCTGTTTTATCTTTCCTCTATTAGTTATTTTCCACTTAACAGAGCTGCACTGTGAAACAATTCTCAGTAGTCTACTGGTCTGTAAGTGACAAACACAGATGTCTCAATAGCTGTTCTTTATCTTTAAGAACAGAACATGATATCCTGCCAAGCTCTGAAGAAGAAGATATCATTTGACCGACTTCCTTACTGTTTTTTGGCAGTATTACAGAACTATATTATCATATGAAAAAACATTGCATAAGTGTTTTCTCTAAGGTACTAGGTAAAATATGGTATTCAGCATTACAAATTTGTAAAAATATGTTAACAAATAGTCCTATTACAGTGTTTGATTTTTTGTTGTTGTTGTTATAAGAAAACTCCTTAGGTGGTGAAGAAAGGAGAATGAAGTCATTTATTATCTTATTTGTATAATATTGTATTCTATTGTTCAATAGATGATCAATAAATGTTTATCCACCAAATTTCTATGTACCCTAAGCTGTAGGGACAAGAATAATCCCAATTTAATTTTTAAATAGCTTTATCTTTAGTATTATTTGATACAATAGTAAGTATTTTCTTTTTTTCCCCCCATATATAATTTCATTGTATTTCCACTGTGGAGTCCTGGGGATCTATTTAATGCTAACCCTGAGCAGATGTTTGGAGTCTAGGTTGATGGCTTAACAGCTCCTGACATAAGCATGACCTTCATAAAATTAAAGCATGGGTTGACTAATATGGTATAAGTGGCCTTTTATTTAAATCTGAGTTGGAGGAAGAGAGTCAATAATCACTGAGTATGAACCAAGTGTAATAACCCAAAGATGATGAGACAGTATTTGCCCTTTATCAGAATAAGGTTAAAACGGCTGTCAAGGTGACAGACGCTAATCAGTGAAACCTGAACAATTATGCCCAATAATCATTAAATGAAGGCAGGGAACTAGACTCCTGGGAAAGCCCCAGTGGTTGGCAAAACAAGACCTGCTTTTATCAAGAGAATTGCAGAATTTGGAGCTGAAGGTAGTACTGTACTCAAAGTCAAATTTTAGATGCTGCTTCGTAGCATATTAAGAAGGCATGGTTAAATATGATACTTGTATAAAACTTTCTACAGAAAAAGTATGTACATTAGGAAAGCTAATAATTTCATAGCCCTCTGGAGAGGAATGAATGCACATTATCTTTTAAAATACTTTATAATAGCCACAATACTGACTCTGCAATTTACAGTATATTCTTTTTCATAAGTTGATCTTTACAACACAAATCTAGCTAGAGAAATTCCATATTTGTTATTTATCTTTCTGAGGCAGAGTATAAAATGAAAAGCAAAGTACCATATCAGGGCAAAATATGCTATTTTTAATTTCCCTCTAAGTGACTCTTGGAAAAGAAAAACCATCCTGCTTGCTATGGGATCCTACTATCAAAGATGTGGCAAGATCAAATGACCTGACTATATTTTTGTACAACAAAATAATATGGAATATCCTAAAATGAGAACTGTTCTTCTCTGTACAACAGCAGGTTGGAAAGAAAGTTTTCCTTCAAGTGGCTGGGCTGGATTACCACCTCGAATCTATCACATTAAAGAAGAAGGTGATCTTCCAAGTGTCCATTGGTAGATTTCACCTCTTAGTATGCCTGGCATATCATTTTACATGCCCAATTCCTTCAACTGTGATCCTTCTCAGAATAAACGTTGTGAAGGAAAAAAGAATTATTCTATTATATACTGGTACTTCTCTCTTCCTCACATGTATTTGAAAAAAAAATGTATATTTTTTCAATTTGTGTCAATCTTTGTAGTTATGGTAGAAAACAAAACAGTTGAAAAGGATGGACATGGAAATATAAACACTATTAGCTGATTCTTGGAATAAATTAAATGCTTTAAATAAGCTATTATAATCATTTTTTTTCTCTAGGGAAGAAACAGTATTTTACTAGTGAAATCTGTAGCAAAATGGATTTATTCTCTTTTTTGCCTTTTGACTTCATGGATTACTTCCTCATCTGGAAGACTGTTTTTACATATTATAAGTTGTCATTAAGTACTTCTGATTTATTGAACAAAATGCATTCATATTTACTAAATATTCTGTGTCTCTATAAAATCTAGATGTTCTGTAAATACTTGTTGTAGTGGCACACCTGATTACATTCTACAGAGTATTATATTCCTCTCTCTGCTTCTTATCCTCATCATAGCCACCTTAGATGAAACCCCATCAGCCAGTAGCTTCCTAACGGGACTCCCAATATCCATGCTTTCTCCACAGCGTAACTAGAGTGACTCATTTAAAATGTCAAATATGATTATGTAGTACCCTTTTTTAAACTTCAATATCTTATGATTGCTCTTAGGAAGTAATCCCAAGTATTTAATGTTCTATAAAACTTAACATGTCTTTGTTAAACTAGTTTCTAGTCACAGGGCCTTTGCATGCCCTTTGCCTTCTCTATAAGGAGAGTTTTCTACTCTGTATCCAGCCCACTATTCTCAGTCTCCTACCCAATTTTTTCAGAGCATTAAATATAATATCTTGATGGAAGTCATTACTTACCCTCCAGCCTACACTGGATAGCGTAACTTTATATACTCCCTGCACGTGGCACATTTCCTTCACTGAACTTAGCATAACTTAAATAATTATCTGCACAATTATTGCTGTTAGCGGCCCACAAAGTTGATGAACACAGGCCTTTGTTCTGTCCCTTACTGTGTAACTAGTATCTAGTATATAGTGGTTTTCCAAGGACTATCACTTGAATTAGTGGATTCTTCCTCTCAGCACTGCTTAAGGTTTAGATTAGTAATATATTGCTGCTTACAAATAACCCCCAACCAGTGTCTTAAGACAATAAACATTTATAATATCATAGTTTCTGTGGGTCAGGAATCCAGAACTCTGACCTCTGGCTAAGAGTCTCTCACCAAGGTGGTAGTCAGGGTGCCCACCTGGGTTGTAGTCATCTCAAGACTTTACTGTAAATGGATCTATTTCCCAAATTCATATGTATGTTTGTTGGCATTCAGTTCCTCATTCCCTTGGTCTCTAGTCCTCAGTCCCTTGCTGGCTGTGGGCCAGGAGCTGACTTTAGTTCTTTGCCATGTGGACCCCACCACGGGATAGTTCATAACATTGCAGTGCTTTTGTAGGAGGAGGAAGAGTGAAGAGTCTGAGAGACCATTCGAGCAATCTGAAAGTCAGTCCCTCTTACATCTATACCTCAGAAGGGACTCCCCATCACTTTAGCTCCAGCCATTTGCACAAAAGCACGTCACTAGATCCCGCCACATTTAAAGGGAGGGTATCACACAATGGTGAGAACGCAAGGGGGGAAACCGTTTAGAAGCTGCCTACCAGCTGAGCACTGCAACTTGCAAGAAGTACCTCGTACCTCATGAACATAGTTTTACCCGCAAGTCAGCATTCCTTTTAAAGTTCCCATGACTGCCCACTTCATCTAGGACTACTGCAAACATATACTGTGTGCTACTAAAATCAGTACTTGCTCCTTGAAAACAGTACTTGATCCTCCCAGCAAATACAACAATCCCTGGAATGTCGAGAAACTGAACAATTATTTATTGAGTGATGGAGTGAATAAATGGAAATAAAAGAATATTGTTTCTCCTAGTTTTCAAAAAAGGAGCATAGGAAATCTCTCTCCCAGTCTTCAAATTTAAAAGACTTCTATTTCTGAACACAAAAATTATGAAGTTGTTATTGCCTCCTCCGTTCAGTGCTCACACTCTTGCATATGCTAAAGATTTGCAGGGGAGGAAAATGGGATTCCTTCTAGGATAATAGATTTCACTGCTTTTGTAAAAGAACATACATATTTTATTTTTCCAAACCACTTATCCAAATTCCTCACAGAATGAGATTTCTTGGGATGATGATTTGTTTACAGGGCTGAGAATCATGCCAGGAAACAACATACTCAGGTTGGGAAACAGAGAGTAATATCCATGAGGCCATGAGGCTTATTCCATAACTATTTTTTAAAAAATTAATCAGTCCTGCAAATCCTCAGCCCTATTCCTCTAAGGGGGGAAAACGCTCGAATTTTGCAAAACAGTTGCCAATTCTTAAAAGACTAAATTAGCATTAATGAAGAAAACAGTGGGGAAGGAAGCACAACTGCCACCTGGAGGAGACAGATGTGGAGGCATCCGCCGTTGTCCCTGCTCTGTCTTCAGAGAGCACAAATACTGCATTAGCTGGAGATGAAGATGTGCCTCAGCCTTCGAAACTCAGAGAGTGGCAGATCATTTTTTTAAACACTGGATAATGCACTAAAGAAAGAACCCAAGCAGCTGGCATGTTATTAGCTAACTTAAAGTAAAATACACAAGTGTCATATTCATAGTATATTCCAATGAGCATCTCTACAAGACAATGAAAATAAGGTTATAGAAATGGGATGCTAGAAAGATCCCATAGTTTACATGCCTGCTATTTATTTGTTTGGTGACAACAAGAGACTAACAAGAACGAGCAGAATACCTGGCAATTATCATTATATGTGAAATAACGTTTTTAAAATAACATTTGTAAATGCTACTATTGCTCAATAATAGAAATTGCCTAATACTTTTAATGCACTCTTTGCCAAAACCACTCATGCAAGTACTTATTGATGAGTAGCAACTATGTCATAAGTCGAGGTCACGGTACACATGATGCTATGTACCAGACAACCAGCTTGACTGCCTCTTGTCATATTTCCTTTTACCATGTCTTCAAATATATCAAAGTAAATTTTTCAGTGTAGTTAACTCTGGCAGGATAGTAATCAAAATAAATTAGTATATGAATTATTTAGTGTGGTAAAGTGTATACTTAGGTTGTGGAAAATTTATATTTTTAAGATATTAAGAATTTATTCAGGAATGTGTTATTTATTTCTATTTGTTCTTAGTTTGATATATGCCTTTCAATCACTACAGTTTTATATACGAAGGTCCTGTTTTACTTGTTAACTTCTGTCCAGGTGCTTTATGTTACTTTGTTGTTATGCATAGAATACTTTCCACATTTCAATTTTAAGTGTTTATTGCTTACTAGAGCACTTAATATTTAGTATTACCTCATTGTCAGTCACTTTTGTGAATTCTTCTTGCCTCAGAGTATTTTAGGTTTCCTTAAATTACAACATGTAGTCACCAGGAATAGATTATCTTAATTTTTTAAGTGTAAATAAATACATTTATATTGTATATGTTATTATATGTTAATGCAAATTTATATTAGACATATACTTTATTTTTTATGGCAATTGCTATAAAAACTATGAGTGCAATAGCAAGAATGCTGATTTTATATATATATATATGATTTATATATAATATATATAATCTGATTATATATATATAATATATATAATCAGATTATACATATATATAATATAGTTCCTTATATTAACTAAAATAAATTCAGCACCTTTTAGTTTTGAATGATGTTTATGGGTCTAAAAGTTTACTTTTCATCTTTATTATAATTTGCTATAATTTAAGATGATATATTAAAGAAATCAGGTAGCTTTTTCAACACTTGGGATGACATATTTTTTTAAATTTCATACAGAAATCAGCTGTGAAATCATTTTATTGTATTGTCATTTTTCTTTTCTTTTCTTTTAATATTTTATTTATTTGTCAGAGAGAGAGAGAGAAAGAGCACAGGCAGGCAGAGGCAGAAGCAGGCTCCCTGTCGAGAAAGGAGCCCTACGTGGAACTCGATCCCAGGACACTAGGATCATGACCTGAGCTGAAGGCAGCCACTTCACTGACTGAGCTACCCAGGCCTCCCCATCATTTTTCTTTTTAAGTGGGGCTCAAACTCATGACCCTGAGATCAAGCCCTGGTTCGAGATCGAGAGTCAGACACTCGACCAACTAAGCCACTCAGGTGCCCCTTTTCTACTGTATTTCTTTTTTTTTTTTTTTACTGTATTTCTTAATGAAAGATTTTAAATCAACTTTTCAAGATTTCATGTTTTTATTTTCCAATTATTCTTGTGTAAATGTTGATATTTTTAGTTCACTAATTATTCAATTACCATATACTTGTAAGTTTGTAAATACAGACTTTTGTCTTTTATTCTATCTTTATCTATGGTTCTATCTATTTAATATTCCCTTAACATTGATATTTTTGTCCTCGTTCTTGCTTCCTCAATCTCATTAAGCTTCTAAATGACATTCTCGGCTTTCCAACATCAGTGGTTATTTTATGTTTTCTTGTTTATTCAACTTTAGCTCTTTAAGAAATTTCTACGTTCTACTTTCATTTAAGAAATTAAAATGAGTCCTTAGTTTCTTTACTTTTTTCTTTAAATTTGATAAGGAAGTGGATGAAGTCTTCACATTTCCTCCTGAATACCATGTTGCTAATCATAGGTGGTTTGGTATGAAGCGTGGTTAACTGATTTCTAGATAATGTATAGTATCAGTTTTGATTTTTTTCTTTTTAAGCCCAGGGGTTCTACCATGATAGAGGCTAACTTGGGGGGTGACAGCTGGAGTGTCAGTGTTCCCTATGGAACATGAAATATTCTGGAAGAAGAAAACCATGTGCCTGAGAGGGAAGGAATTCAACACCTGAGCCGCTGGCAGCATCATGGAGCGCAGTGCAGCACCACAGGAGACAGAGTCCACAGGAGACAGGCATACATTTTTATTCTGTTTAAGCCACAATTACTATTTCTTCTTATTACATATAGCTGAACTAACAGAACTACAGATACTAAATACTGAATCCGGAATTTAAAACAAAATTCATTAAGCTTTAAATTTGAATGAAAAGCTGGAATGGAAACCTCATAGTTAATCTGAGCAAACTTAAATGTATCCCATTAGATATGAAAAGCTAAAAGCAAACTGCACAATTACAGAAAGCGGATGTAGCCGTTAGCGGCTTAGGGGCCATAGACAGTTCGATGGTGGTTTTAATCACTGTCCATTCAGGTTGCATTCACAGAAGTATCATGTCACAAATGTTGGCAGGTAAAGTAAAAATTTCCCTTTACTCTGACATTCGGCTACCACCGAATGCATAATGTACAGTTTTCAATTGCATATGTTAATGGGAATATGAAAACACTACAGAATATTTAGAAGGGATCAGTCAAAAAAGTACAGGGATTTAGAGGATAGTAATATCTCTTTATATATCAGAAGATCTTTCAATGGGAAGGAAGCATTAGTGAGGATGTTTTAGGCTCAGTGCATTAAGAACTAACGGGTGGAATTAAAACCAGTTGTTTGGAGTTTCAGGTAGATCATTCTGAGTTGAACATAAAAAGGGACTATGCAACAGTCAGCTGAACATGGATAAAATCAATTTTCTCTGGACATAGTGTGTTTCCTGTCACTGGTGGTAACTTAGACCAAATAACCACATGGTGGAGATGTTGTAGAGGGAATTCCAGTGTTAGAAGGCTTGTTGGAATAGAGGACATTTAAGGTTACTTCCAAATTCTGGAATCTATCAATTAATGGGTCAAATAGAAAGAAAAAAGTCTCAAATTGGTCATTGATGTATTATTCAAATTCTTGTACCCCAAACTTTTTGTCCCTTGGCTTAATTAAGTAAAAAAATTCCATACTGAATATATTTGATGTAGAAACTTTTTGTTATGCTGAACACTGGCTTAATTTTTTAAATTATGTGTACTTATACATTATATGAACCTGTCACACAAAAGCTCTAGAATCAGCATAAGGAGAGTGCTTTCATTTTATAAATGTATAAAAATACATAAGGCTAAAATGGTATTGAAGATAAATATTACAGAGAACACAATAACCCAAAAATGGGTCAGCACAAACTATCCAATTGATTAGATGCTTGCAGAAAACCACAGCAAATGGCAAAATCAATTCACCAATCAGCTTTGCAGTGTTTTATTCTAAACTCAGCCAGCTGGGCAATTAGGCATATACTCGGTGTTTTTATGTCTTTCATTGAAGAAAGCATCATTTTCCTTTGGAAGCAGATGGTTAGGAACTATAGATGGGCCAAAGTTCACTAAGGTTACTCTCCTATGAACAGAGTAAATTGATGTGGTAGAATATGCTATTTTGAATCTTTTGAGTGATTCAAAACTGAGACAGAAGCCTTCATGAGTTGATATTTGGTTACAGGTTTTTTAGCTAGGAAATTACTCAATAATATTTTAATGCTATGATTCTCCATTGTTATTTATACAATGTTCCACTCAATTTACTTTTTTTGTGGTTTAATAACTTATGCCTCAACTCAAGGAAAATTTCAAATGATTATCACTTTAGATTTGTTAAAAAATAAGGAAATGAGACTTCATTGCAATTTTTTTTTTTTTTAACCAGCCTTCAGAACAAATTTGTACTGAGGTCAAATTCTGTTGTTTAAACTAAGCTATCAAGTAATCTGTGACTCCATATGAATGTTTAAAGCAGCCAAGTATCATAGTATTTTAGAATTGAAAGTGTAGTTGGAGACAATTTATTCTAACTCCTTTATACAAATGAAAGATCTTATGACTGAGATTTCAAAGTTCACTCAAGACAGCATTAGACAGCATAAGACAAAAATCTCAGAAGGTCCTCAGGTGATACTATAATCCTATCCAATTGTTCATCCCTACATATGGTAGAAATATTATTAAAGTTTAATTTCACTATAATGAAGAGGGTTAAAACAGTTCAACAGAACCATAGTTCATTGAAGAGAAACTACACCGAGTATCAGAACTTCCATTAAGCCATTAAAAAGGTTTTCCCTTGATCTTGCCAGCAATTATGCTTGGATACCAGTCTATGGAAAGACCATTTTATTGCTTGATAACTTTCTAAATTAAACAATATTCTCAGATTTTTTTTTTAAGATTTTATTTATTTATTTGACAGACAGAGATCACAAGTAGGCAGAGAGGCAGGCAGAGAGAGAGAGAGGAGGAAGCAGGCTCCCTGCTGAGCATAGAGTCCGACGCGGGGCTTGATCCCAGAACCCTGGGATCATGACCTGAGCCGAAGGCAGAGGCTTTAACCCACTGAGCCACCCAGGCACCCCTTCTAAGATTTTTTTAAAGCCTTCTCTTGATTAGATATTTTTGGTGATTTTTCCCCCATTCTGTTATCAAAATTTAGTTTTGAGTATGAGAATAAGATAGGATTTATAGGAATATAGAAACCAGCAACTACTGGGTCATTGCCTTTGACATGTTTAACATCTGAGTCTTAAACATAATTGCATGGCCACAGCCCATACATATGACAAGAATTCAACTCATGTTTTTGAGTGAGTGAAACACTGAATGGATGAAAAACTAAGAATTTGATAGCCTGCCTGGCCCCAGCCAAAAAATATCACATGTAAAATCTGTAACTCCCAAGTAGACAAAATGAGAAATTCCAAATGGACTAAACGTTTTGAAGTGAAGTAAAATGAAAACATGGAGAAATTATTTTGTAAACTCAAATGAAAAAGGTCTTAGGCCTTTCTTCCAATACATAACACAAAATTCAGAGCCATCAACTAAAAGATTGCTATAGTTGACTATACTAAAACAAAAAGACAAAAAGGAAAAAAAAAAAACAAAATGTCTTAGTGGTAGGGCAAAGCAAAAGACAAATGAAAATGATTACAAATCTGTGTGGGGAAGGATTGCAAATAGATCACAAAGGCCTAATTTCATTCATGTATAAACAGCTCTTAGGAAAAAATGACGCGGAAAGAAAATGAGAAGGAAGGGAAATACAATGACTCTTACATGTATAAAAGTATGCTCCATCTCAATCAATAATGAGAAATTTCTGTGCAAAATCAAACTGAGATTCCCTTTCTCATCTATAAGATTAAAAAAAAAATAAAGCCACATTTGATAAAATACTCTTCTAATCAGCTGTGGGGAAATAAGTAGTCCTGTATTTTGCTTTTTGGAAGTGAATGGATGACATCAGTTGAAATTACATTTAAATATTCTCTTTGATTCAGCAAACGCTTTATTCTAAAGATTCACTCTTAAGTGTGTAAACTACTATAAAGATTTTATTGCATTTTTTAACAGCAAAAAAAAAAGAAAAAATAAATATTCATCAATGGGGATGACTTAAATTATGCTATAATCACACAAATAGCATGAAAATGTGACCAACAGTGAGTAAAATTTATGTACTCTTATGAGGGAAAAATTTCTGAGAATACAAAATAGTCAAGGAGTGAGGGAAAAAATGTGATAGGACAGCTAGCAAATACAGAAGATTCATACAGATATGTATATGTCTATACTGATTTGGAGCTAGACTTTCTGAGTTTATACCCTGGTTCCACCAATTAACAATTTGAGTGATTTTATGCAAGATACTGAAAATTCCTGTATCCTACTTGTCTCATTAGTAAAAAGCAGAAATAACAGCACCAATATAGTAAGGATGAAACTCTTCACATGGTTTTTGGTACATAATAAGAGCTATATAAGTATTAGTTTCATTATATATTACAATATAAATAATTTATTATGTAATAATTTATATAACATGACGAGGACTTGGGAAAAATAGTGGAACTCTTACTATCACAAGAAGAATAGATAACAGGAAAAAAAAAAATCAATGGAAGACCACTACACAGGCTCAAATCCTCCTGTCTAATGGAATCTACCTCTAGGTTACTTTACTCTGACCAGCAGATAAGGGGGGGATGTTTATGCAGTATATTAAAACTATTGTCCCACTCAGGCAACATACATTGTCCAACAACTATATCTGAAGAAATTTAATTTTAGCAAAATATTTTCAGGTTGGTTTCTAAAAGTTTTTAAAGAAATTTTCCTTATTAGTAGTCAATTATACTTCTTAACCAATGGATTTCCATGTCACTGAGTGCCCCTTTCTTCTGGATGATTTTGTTCTCCTTTCTCGAGGTTTCTGAAAAGGTGATTCCCTAACTTTAAGTTCACTAAGCCTTTAACTATTGTAGAACCCCTGTAGCTCAAGGGAAGTAAAAAACTCTTATTTAATATGTAATTTCCATTTTCTGTTCAAACTACATCCACAGATAACATCATCTGATTGTCTAAACAATAGCTGAATTCTTGACCTTCAGATTTTGTCTCTTTCCTTCATTCCTTTTTCCATGGTTAGCTAAAATGTAACTTTATTATGGATTTTCACTTGTCTTTCTTTATAATTCCCACTTTCTGCAATTATCTTCTGTCTTTTAGTAAGATAACTTGGGCCCAAAGATAACTCACTGCTAAGGTAAAGACAATGTAGACTATGAAAACATAGTCTTTCGGTGTAGGCTGAAAAAAAGAGATTTCTCATCCCAGACTTAATACACAGTGATCACACACCATGGTGCATGCAGTAGTCCTTCCATGTTGAGATAGAAACCTGTTTTTGTAGTAGGCACACCAGTCTGTACTGAGTCACAGATGCAAGACTATTTGTTCCTTTTTTTTTTTTTTTGTACTGTTCTTTAAGTGTCAACTATTTCACTATTAGTTTTATTTAATTGGGAGGCTGGAGGGGAGAAAAGTGTCAAAATTTCTGAGTTTGTAGTTCCAGAAATTCTTAAATGTAGGTTGGTTTAAATGGTTCATGAAGAAATTTAGTGAAAGGTTGCCCACATATTGCAATTTTGAAAGAACAAGCAGCTAAGTTCACAGTCAACTGAACAAAAATGAGGATTTCAAAGCATCTGAGAACTTTCAAGATGGGAGTGCTGTCATGGGATAACTGAATCGATATTGGAGATGAATCTCATTTGAGCTACTACAAACCTGCTGGACCATTTCCTAAGATATTGTATGAAGCGATTGAAGGTGGCGTGGTATAATGTTGAACAGTTATACTCTTGCACTCTCTATTACAAAGAATTTTCAGAAAAGTAACAGATAAAAATTTTGTCCTGAGTATATATGGCATGGTTCTCTTGATTTGCTCTTCTACCAATCTCTCCAATGGTACCTACTTATTTCCTTTAAAAATGATTTTGGACTTAAGAAACAGAAAATGTTTCCTATCTAAAAGATAGAAAGTGAAAATAAAGGTAAAAAAAAGCATTTAGTGTTTTCTTATTTCTAAGTGAATACAGACATAGTAGACAATACATAATGCAAGTCTGAATTAAAGGCTGTAATATTTACATATTTATTTTTAAACATGAAAATATTTTAAGAGCACCACACTCCTTTAAAAAATCCAAATTTTCTTTGTAAAATATTATTTTGTGCCAGCTGGGAAAAAAGTTTTAGTACTCTATAAATGCTCCCATAAGATATCCTTTTCTGATTGATTTCAAATGGAGTTGACCACTTTAAGGATTTACTTTAATTTATTCTGATAACTTACAGGCTTGTATTTTGATGGACTGGGTCAAACAGCCCTTTCTATTGCTCAATTTGCCATGGACAAGTGCAGTATTAAAACTGTGGAATGGGTTTTTTTGGGGGTCACTGATTTAACTAAAAGGGGTATTAATTCTGGCGCATTTAAATTCTTTGCTTATAAATCTAAAGAGCCGGTTGGCTGAGTAGGGGAGAGGGACACTCAGTCATTTTGGAAATAGTTAGTATCTAAGTGGCCAACGCACAGACCAGGTATCAATGAAACTTTTTCTTTAAACCGCAAACCTGAGAAGAAAGAAGGGCTGGCTGTTTATATAACCGAAGCCAAAATATACTAGAGCTGTTGTTCAATGGTTCAGTGTAAAAGAAGAAACCCAAGTCAGGGGCTACTGACTACAGTTCAACAGGGATCCTAGTTGAGCTGGAGGAGAGCTACAGCTTTTGTTTTGCCCTCGTTATTGTTTTGGGTATGACTGGGAGTTTAATGATGTTGGCACAAGGCCTGAAATGCTATTTGCTATTTTTATTACTCTGTCAATATGGTGCATTAAGGTCCTCAATACTCTTCAACAAATGTAAAGGAAAAAAAAAGAACCCTTTTTATATCAAGCTCTGTAGAAATTAAAACAGAAATGTCTAATGTACATTCCTCAATACCACAGTCTAGATTAAAGCTTCTGAGGTAGTCTAACTTATTAATTTAAAACTATGATGAAAACCTTAACTGTAGAGAGATATATGGTTCCTAGGGTTGCCTCTAGGGAGCCTTTCACACAGAAGCCCTTTCTTCCTTTGTGTCCACAGTACAAAGGTAAAAACCCAAAGTAGAAGACAAGGCCTTGTTCTTACCTCATAAAACATTTTCCACTTTGTTTCTGGCTGGAGATACACAAAGTCTAGTTAACCAATAATCAGAGGTCAAATAAAAACAACGACATAAGAATGAAAAGGGCTGAAATAATTTATAATTTTTATACCATCACCACGACTCCCGGCTTCTTATCCTCAATTATAGCACATTAAAAGTAGTAATACTCATTAAAAATGAAGATTTAGGGCAGTCATTATACTCAAAATCACCACAACTTTAAAGCATCACAATTTTTCCAGAAATTTCCTACTCCCCTTTTAATCTCAGAAATTACCAAATTATACCATGCAAAGTGATTTTGCAAATTGCTTGTAATGAGGCAAATGTGTGGCTTTTGCCCAAACTTTCCACATAATTACCCTAATTATTCACTTGGCTTTTCTATAAAATCCCAGCACAACAGTATTTTAGGTCATGTTTCTTTCAGAAAAAAATGTAGTGAAATTTGGGATCTTAAATTAATAATATCTCAGATTTTCTTAAACTGGTGGGGTTTACCAATAATTTAAAAGCATAATAGTTATGATTTATGGTTACCAAAGGAGTATTATAATTTGGTTATACTGTCTGTCTGGTTATTGTTGCAAAGAATTTGAATTCTCCTTGTCAAAATTCAACTAGAGTTAATCCCTTTCTATATGTTAACCCTAACACTTTACTCTTGTTCACTGAAATTTCAGGTGATTGCATTGTGTATTGTTTGTGTATGTGTTTGGTTTTCTTTCCTGTTTTTAATTTCCATGTCTGTCTTTGTCTTCAGAGCAGGAGTCAGTAGACCGTTAATTATAAAGGGGACTGACAGTAAATATTTCATGCTTTGCAGTCTGTAAGTTCTCTGTTGCTACTATACAACTTGATGGTTGGATCACTAAAGCAGCCACAGAAGATCCATAAAACAATGAGTGCAAATGTGTGCTAATAAAGCTTTATTTACAAAAACCGGCAGCAGAATGGATTTGCCCCATAGGTCTTGATTCGCTGAAAACTGCTTACACTTTTATAAAGTTTAGGGCAGAGACAGGGATTTATACAACTTGTTTTGCTTTGTTTTAAATCTTCATCACTTACAGAGTACACAAACTGTAGTATCTTTTGTTGGAGAATAAAGTTATCGATATATATTTATATAAATTCTCTTAATCCATGTGAAATAACTTGAATTAATGCCAGATATTACTATGGATATGGACTATGAATATAATCTGGAAAAAGTACACTATTCCACTTGATAGTAAAATTTCTCCAAATTTAAATTTGTTTTTATTGGAAAACCAGATCTTTGAGAGTGTGGTATGTATTAGAAATATACACCAATATTTGGTTCTTCTCTATTTCTGGATATCCAGAAAGCTTACAATTTCCCACCCATCTGAAGTTAAGCATAGCTTAACTTAACTTGCCAAATTAAATATGAAATTGTCAGTGGGATGAAATATAAATATTGTCAGTGGGATAATAATAATTCTTGACATGTATTTAATATTACACAGAAAACATTAGCAAATTACAAGTATTACCTCTTTATACATCTCACACAAAAACAAATATATATGAAATTCCTGAATGAAATCTAACATACTATCTGAAAACTCCATCTATCGATATTTTGGACTATGTTTATGTAGTAGCAATTGTGATACAAAAATAATAACAATTGTGATAACAAGAATATACAGACGTGTAGTGCTCACTATGCATGATAGCTCTTTTCGGAGCCCTTTTTATATCTAATTATATACTCACAAAGAGCCTGTAACATAAACATTATTATTAAATCAATTTTACTGAAGAAATAGCTGAAGCACAAATTCCTCAAAGTCACTTGATTGAGAAGTGCTGAGATCAGGTTTGAAGAGAGCAGCCTCATAGCACAGCCCATACTCTCACCCATTAAAATATCTTTGCTCTGTTGTTACAAACTTTACGTCAGAACCATGGGAATTTGTAACAAAACTCCTGTGTTCATTACTATTTGAGATTAAAATGTTGAAAATTAACCTGTATGAATAATCAAAAATTTGGAAGTATAATATTGCTTATGCCGGCAATATTCTGACAAAAATAACACTGGAAATAGCTTAATTCAGCAGTAGAGGATTAGCTATATAGTATGCTTATCTCTAAGACTGAATAATATGAAAGCATTAAAATATAGTAGTAAAAGGCTATTGGTGAGGGAAAAGCATTCACCATTTACTGAACTGGAGTAAACAGCTTACCAAATAATGTATTCTGTTTCATATATATATATATTACATTACTGGTGGTGGTGTACTGGCAAACATTTAATAATTGGCTTTCTGGGAAGAAAAAGATTTCCACAGTGTAAATGCTCACATCCTGGCTGATTTCAAGCTACCTGTATAAAATATCTGGGAAGCTACCAGATCCGGGAAGAGACAAACACTTAGCTCCAAAAACCAGTACAAGCTGCATCGAGCACGCCACCCACTAAATGTTATGTGTAGGTAATTTCTGGATGGTGGGAATGTAAGTGTGTCATTTCAGGTCCTCTAAGAAGAAACTGCTGAGTTTAAAAGTACAAGGGACTCAGTGAGAAGTCTGGGAAAGATAAAGGGAGAGGGGGCTGGAGAAGGCAAGGTGAGAGTCTCCAGACCATGAGTTTGGTCTCACCTTGTGAAACGAGGCTAGGGATGGAAAGGTTAGTTAGGAAGAGCTTCAGACCCAAGATCTCAACGTTAAGTGTGGGGAAATCGCTACTAGGAGATCCCAAGCAAAAGCTGTCCTTTGGAGGAGATCTGTGTCATATAGGAATGGCAATTCCAGGCTCGCTCTGCTCAGCCACTGGCTGTGAGTGGCTATAGGAAGTATGGCCCTACTTGAGTGAATGAAATGGAAGATCCAAAAGGGGGCTGCAAATAGGGATATTGATCAACTCTTAGCCCCCACAGCAGTTCTCCTGAAAGTGATCTGAGAGACTCACTTCCATGGCCTCCACAAGAGGTATCTACTTTATCTTACTATCTTTTCATTATTTTTGTTTACATTTCTACAACCTATTGAAGATGGAGAATTTTTTTTTTAATGCTTAATAATTCAAGCTGTGTTTAGATTCTCTTCATTCAAGACTGATCATATAATCATACCTTTTGCAATCTCTCCTCAGAGTGAATCAGAGTGAAGCCTGAATGTTCAAAGTTTATAAAGAACTTCCATGGATACTATATTAATATAATAGTATAATATATTATATGTCACATATAAATATGTTTATATTTCTTTGAATAATTTCATTACACGAATAATTACTACTTCAACTATTAACATTAAAAATCTGAAAATCAAAAAATATGTGTCTTCTAGTACCACACAGCTAATAACGATGGAGCCAATATTCAAACATAAGAAGATCCGAGATATCTTCACTTTTCCCACATTTTTAAAAAATAATAATGACCATACTGGCTTCCAGTGGCTTTCCATAGCTTTCCATACATTGTTATTGTGATACCCGTGTGAATTATGAGAGGCAGCCCTGTGTAATAATTAAGAGCATGTCCTCTGGAGCCAGGCTGCATGGGTTTGAAGTCTTGCTCTGCGAGTTATTAACTGAGTGACTTGAGGCTAAATCACAAAATCTCTCTGGGCCTCTGTAGTAACCTCCTTTACATGATGATGATGAGGAGGACAGTACCTAATTCACAGGGTTGTTGTAAGCATCGAATATTTGGAAAACTTGCAAAGCATTTACTCTTGTAAAACATGTATAAAGCTCTTTGAAGAATGCCTGGCACATAGTAACTGCATGTGAATGTAACAATAGGTGTTAATAAAATTATCATCACAGAATTGGTTAAAAAAAATCTAAGTTTAAGAAATATTAAGTAATTTTTCCAAGGTGAAGGAAATGAACACCTTAATTATGGTTTTTAAAAAGAAAGATCAGCAAATGCAATGTAGTGAAGTACAAAAAGCCAATGAGCCATGCAACCTTGGCCAAGGCACACTCCCCCCTCTGGACCTTAATTTCCTCATCTGTGCAATGGTGTGTTTATACTAGACAGTTCCCAAGGTTCCTCCTAGGTCTATGGTTTTATGGCTTCTAAGAATTTAATTTGATTATCATTAAACTCTAAGAAAAACCATTTCCATTGAATGTTTTATTTCAGAGGGAAAATCTACAAAATATTTAATACATAATTCCAAAAGACCAAAATCACCAAACATGTATTCAGTTACTATATTGTTAATAATTGCCCACAGTATAAAAAACATTAGTTTGGGTTAGTATAAGACATTTAATTTTTTAATATAATTTTTTTAATTAAAATGAAGTATATGTATAGTATTTAGCACCTAAGACACATATGTTCAGAAATTTTCTTTTACAGTTGAAAGTTATTAGAAAGTGTTGGAAATTGTAGCACCTGCAAGAAAACTTTAGGTAGGATAATTCTTGTTGCAGAAGCTTTGGGAATTTTTCCCTTTGCTATATTTTCAGAGTCAGGCCAAAAGTTGTAGTTAACATACCAATACTGACAAGAGTCACGGTGATTAAAAAAAACAATGCCATCATTATCTTTAAAATTTGGTATTTGTGCTATAATGCACTAAATTATTTCCTGTTTAAGTAAATTGACTAGGGCATGCTACAGGTAGGACTAGTTTTGAATTCATAGCTTGATCACAATAAACAGGAATAACACTGAAGAAATATGAATAACATAGTTTAATAGCCTTTAACTGTGGGCCAGACACTCCGTGTATTCTATCACTAAAATCCCACAGAGGAGGGCACCTGGGTGGCTCAGTGGGTTAAGCATCTGCCTTCAGCTCAGGTTATGATCTCAGGGTCCTGGGACTGGTCCCCATCAAGCTCCCCGTTCAGTGATCTGCTTCTTCCTCTACCCCTCCTGCCTGTTCTCCCCAACCCCCCGACCCTGCTCATTCTCTCTCTCACAAAAATAAAGAAATATTTTTTAAAAAATAAAATAAAATCCCACAAAGAATCTCGGAGATAAGTTTTGTCGTTATCTCCATTTCCCAGAGGAGGATGCCAATGAATCTCAGAGGCCACGTTAAGAGCTACTATTTATTTATAACTTCTCTCCCTGCTGTGAAACATTGTGTGGTAAATAACAGCAGGTCCTTTCAGGGATACCCTGTCTGGTCTGAGATAGGCAAGCCAAACTTAGATCTGGCTGAAGAGCCAGAACCCACTCAAATGGAAAGGACATTCCAGAGAATATTTCTTGCTTCTCTATACCTATAACCCCACCCAACAGCATTCCATGAAGAACACCCTAGCTTATCACTCTTTGGATGGAGTAACTCCCAAGAGCCTATTCAAGCAGGATTAAGCTCCAACTACATTTAGCAGTACTGTCTAAATAATGCACACTTAACTGGGTGCCTTCCTTTCTCTGTCTCAATTCACTTATACTGTACTAAGATTTCCTGCAATTATACCTGATAAATTTCTTGTGCTAGAATCCTCATCTAAAACTGTGCTTCTGGTGGAATCCCAAATGAGACATGAGAAGCTGAAATAAAACTTAAAGAAGTTAAATAACTGAAGGGGAAAAAAAAGTTAAATAGTTATGCCCAGTTTGGCACACATGTTAGAAGTCAAACTCTGGCCATATCTTTCCTATAGTTTGCAGAATCTAAGCTGATTAACATTATACTACCTGCTCCCTACTCACTATGTTAAGTAAATGTACTAAGGCTCTATAAATAGAATAAATGAAACAAGATGGGATTGGGAGGGAGACAAACCATAAATGACTCTTAATCTCACAAAACAAACTGGGGGTTGCTGGGGGGAGGTGGGATTGGGAGAGGGGGAGCGGGCTATGGACATTGGGGAGGGGAGGCGAACCATAAGAGACTATGGACTCTGAAAAACAACCTGAGGGTTTTGAAGGGTCAGGGGTGGGAGGTTGGGGGAACAGGTGGTGGGTGATGGGGAGGGCACGTTTTGCATGGAGCACTGGGTGTTGTGCAAAAAGAATGAATACTGTTACGCTGAAAAAATTAATAAAAAGGGAAAAAAAATAACTAAATCACCATTACAAGATAAAAACTATTCATAATACAGTCTAGATACATTGTGCTAACTTTAAAACAAATGGAAACATTTAACAGTCCATAAAGTCAGTATTCCTTTGTTGAATCTGGTTGGGATTATTAATTCCAATTAGTTAATGATCAGTATTCTTTATCAAATGTACCTTGTATTCTCTGTTGCTGATAAAATCTCAGTCAAAAAAGATATTTTGTTAAATATCATAGAAGATGGCTATTATCTTTCCTTATCAAAAGTATTATGTCACTGATGAAATAAAAAAATAGGATCCATTTTCTTTTAAATGGAATCTCTTTGAAGCCAAAGAACATGAGTACCAAAGGAAATGTTAGACCAAAGGAGGATAATACAGTACTCTTGAGATCACTTTTCAGTATTTTCATTAAGATCAAGCTGAGAATTCTGGAGAAGAGCTGTTCTTTTCCTTCCTTGTCAATTCACTGAGTGTCCCAAAAATAAAACACACTTATTCTTGAATATGTGATTACATGTTCACTTTCTACCATAGGTAACTTGGAAAAAATTTGAAAAAAAAAAAAAAAAAAGTATAACTAATTGAGTAAATACAAAATTTAGAATTTTAATCTCTAAATGTACAAGCCATTCCCTTGAGGTACCCTGTGTTATTTAAATTAGATACACTGATCTCCAAATGGGTTTTATTTCAAAGTACCTGATTTGACTTATGTTATTTCTGCTTTTTGCCTTGACAATTTTACAAAATTACACTGAAATTTTAAGCAATGAAAACATTAAAGAAAGTTGTGAACAAATGGATTCTATATGTTTAGATTTGTTTGGATGACTGCTGATGGTGAAGATTCTCTAAAAGTTACATTGAAAAATGCTTGCCAGGCCCCCCTTTTTTTTCTTTAAAGACTTTATTTGATAAGGAACTAGAGAGAAAATAAGCAGGGGGTGGGAAGAGGGAGATGTAGACTCCCTGCTCAGCAGGGAGACCTACCCAGGGCTCAATTCCAGGATGCAGGGATCATGACCTGAGCCAAAGGCAGACACCTGACTAGCCGTCCAAGTACCACCGTTTTTGTTTTCACACTTTACATGTTCAATTCTTTCCCTCTCAGCTCCTCTCTTCTCTCTTGTAAATATGCTTTAAAAATAGTAATAGCAAACACATGTAGTACTTACTGTATTCAAGGCACATACTAAGGCATTTTATTAACTGATTTAGTTATCATCTCTTGTTCGGCAAAAATTATCTCTGCAGTAATATAATTATTTTATACAGGAGAAAACCAATGTAAAATGTGAGAAATAAAAAGCAGTCTATGACAGCCAGCAATCCTTAGGACACTATCTGCCAGATACTAGTGTAGCTAGGAGCTGACCCAGAATTTCAAGTGGAAATTGAAGGAGGTAACTTATAGTAAGCATTACTTCCTGAAGGTCAGTTCATCAGGTCAGAGACTGTCTATGTGTCTATGAAGCCACCCAAGAAAGAATCTACATAATATTCTCACTGATATATGATACTAAATATAAACAAGTGTTAAGCAACAAAAACCTTCCAAATTCATGATCATTGATGACTATTCTGATTTGGATTAATATTTAACATTTCTTTTTTAAACGCAAAATACCTTCATTTGTGTGATCTATTACTGTCGTGAGCTTTATTTTTACATATATAGAATGATTATGGTTCCAAATAGAATTTTAAAGTGCTGTAGAGGGTTGATTTATATTTTCCAAAATGATCTTAGTGTGATAAAGATATTGATATCTATATAATATTTATAACAGTATCATAATACAATGTAAGAATATTAATATAAAAATTCATTAAAAGTTATATTAGAGATAATAAGAAATCTGGACCTTTGAAACTCATTTTTACAGATGTAACTGGGATACAATATACTCAACAATTTGATAAATTTTCACGTAGGTATATACCCATGAAGCATATATGTATATACATCTGTATAAAGCCATGAAATCAATATCACATTCAGAATTATGAAATCATAGATCACACCTCTTTGGATTCCACCAATCCCCAAACTTTCCTCAAATGTCACAGAAACATTGAGCTGCTTGTCTTCACTGTGGGTAAGTTTTCATTTTCTAGAAATGCATACAAACGGAATCATATACTTTGTATACTATTGTTTTAAATAGATTCATTTACTCTGAAGAATTTTTTAAGATTAAACCATAATTGGTGGAGATTAATGCTGCAGTATGTATCAATGGTATAGTTCTCTTTAACATTGAGTAAAATTCTATTGTTGGGATATGCTATAATTTGTCTATACTTCCACCATTTGGACATTTTTGTTGTTTTGATTAATAAAAATAAGGCTGCTATGAATTTTGCTTCCATTCTTTGTGTAGATACATGCTTTCATTTCATTTGGATAAATACCTAAGAGTAGAATGAAGAGGCTACATGGTGACGACATGGTCAACTTCATAAGAAAATGCCAAATTGTTTTACAAAGTGGATGTGCAATTTTATATTTCCACCAGCTTAGTTTAGATTTCCACTTCAAAATTTTGATGCTCATTTCCATTTCTGCACAATATATATGCTTATATGCTATATGTATATCATCTTTGGGGAAGTGTCTGTTCAACTATTTTGTCCTTTTTTTTTTTTTACAGTAGTTAGTCTGCCTCCTTGATATTGATCTGCAGAATTTTAAAATATATTTTAAATACAAATACTATGTTAGTAATTTTTAAAAAATATTCTCTACCAGTCCATGGCATCCCCCCATCCCCATTCATTAGCAGTATCTTTTTTTTTTCTTTTTAAGATTTTACTTATTTGTCAGGGAGAGAGCACACATGCGCACACATGAGAGTGAGAGCAAAAGCAGGGAGAGCAGAGGGCAGAGGGTGAAGCAGGCTCCCTGCTGAGCAAGGAGTCCCAGTGTGGCACTCGATCCCAGGACCTGGGACAGTGACCTGAGCTGAAAGCAGAGGATTAAATGACTGAGCCACCCAGGTGTCCCAAGAGTATCTTTTGAAGAACAAAATGTTTTAATTTAGATGAAGTCTAGTATATTGATTTTTTTAATAGTTTAGGCTATTTGTGTTGTATTTGGAAAATCCTTGAAAAAAAAAAAAAGACCACTCAAATATTCTCCAGTTTAATTCTAGAAACATTATAGTTTTACACTTTACCTTTAGAACTAAAAATCTGTTTTGTGTCATTTTTCATGAAACAATGTATGTAAAAAGTAGGCAGTAAAAGTTTATATGGCTACCCAACTGTTCCAGTACTATTTGTTATTAAGTTTATTCCCTCTTATGTATGTTTGTCTATTTATAGACTTCGTTAGGTTCCAGTGATTGACCTATCTTTATGCCAATAATGTAGTTTTATAATACATGTTGAAATGATTGCTATTTTTTCAGTTGTTTTAGCTGTTATAGGTTCTTTGCACTTTTACATACATTTTAGAAGTAGCTTATCAATTTTTCTTAAGATGTATTTAGTTATTTTAGAGAGACAATGAAAGCGTGGGGGGGTAAGAGAGAGAAAGAATCCCAAGCAGACTCCCCACAGAGCACAGAATCCCAACCCCCACACTAGGCTTGATCTCATGACCCTGAGACCATAATGTGAACCAAAATCAAGAGTCAGATGCTTAACCAACTGAGCCACCCAGGCACCTCAAAATAGTATCAATTTCTACAAACAAAACAAAACACCAAAACTTTCTTAGATTTTGATTTTGAGTAGAATCTACAGATAAATTTGAAGAAACCTATTATCTTAAGTACACTGAATCACTGATGAGTAAACAGACCTCTTACTTTGATTTTTTGATTTTTAACTTCTTTTAGCACTGCATTTCAAAGGTCACTATAAACGTCTTATACAACTTTGTCTAATTTATCTTCAAATATTTCATATTTTGATGCTATTTTAATCTTCGCTTCTGGTTGTTGCTAGTATATAGAAATACTTTTTTTTCCCCCTCTTGGTTTATTGATCATGGATCCAGCATTCTTGCTATAGTCACTGGTAAGTTCTGTATCTTTCTTGTAGATCCTATATAGAAAATACACATTTTCTGTGAATAAAAACTAATTTCTTGTTACACAATATGGACACTTCATTTTCTCTCCTTATTGCACTAGTTAGCACATTTAGTATAATGGTGATGGAAGTATTGAGAGCAGACATTCTTGCTTTGTTCCTGATACTTGGAAAAAGATCATTCCAACTTGCTGATGATGCCCTTTATCTAAACAGGAAATGCATTTACATTCCTAATTTATGGGGATTTCTATAAAAAATTAAGAATGGGTATAAGATTTTGTCAGGTATATGTATAACACCTACCTATTTAGATAATTTTTTAAAGCCTCATAAAATGATGGTTTACATTGATTTTTAATTTTTTTTAATTTTTAAATATTAACCCAAACTTACACCTAGGATAGGTAGGATAAATCCCATTTGCTCATGATGTGTTATTCCCTCTTATATATTATTAGTTTTGATTTGCACAAACTTTAAGAATTTTTTACAAATAAATATATGATTTATTATTTATATCTATGCACATGTGGGATATTTGACTTTCATTTTTTTTCACTGAAATGTCTTTAGCTCTGTTATTTGAATAATATTGGTCTCAGAATATTCCATCACTTTTCAATGTTTTTAAAGAGTTTATAAAAAAAAATACTTGCATTTACCCCTGCATGCATTTGTGCTATTTTTCATATATTTTACTTCAAATATATTATAAATACAAATCGATATTACTTTTTTCCCTTAAACAGTTAATTTAAAAGTAGGTGAAGAATCTTTTACATATGTCTTCTGAAGCTTTTATTCTTATTTTTCGATTTCCATCTAATGTTTTCTTTCTGTAAGAAATAATTAAACATTTACTGTAAATCAGAGATGCTAGAGATGAATGAATTCAGTTTTCCATCCCTGCAAAAAGTCTTTAGCTCACCTTTGTGACTGACAGATTCTTCCTGAATATAGAATTTTAAATTGTTTTTCATATTGTTTTTTCATTGTTATTTTTGGGTTTTAGTTTTCCTCACTTGAGCACTTTAAAAATGTTGTTCCACGACCTTGTAGCTTGAACTTTTATAAGCTATAAGAAGTCTGCTGTCATTGTTGTCTTTCATCTCTATATAACTTCTTCTCTCTGGATGCTTTTAGAATTTTCTCTGTATCTTTGATTTTAATCCTTGGTATAGTTTTCTTCACTTTATTAATGCTTAAAATTTATTAAGCATCTCTGATCTATGAGTTTATTGTTTTCAACAAATGTGGAAAAATTTCAGCCTTTTACAAATATCTTTTCTGTTCTTTCATCTTCTTGAATTCCAATTATATATTAAAATATATATGTATATATATGTTATATATATGTATAAATATATATGTGTGTGTGTGTATCTTTCTTTTCTTTATTCCACTCCCTGAAGACAGCCCACAGTTTACTCATGCTCTTTTCACATTTTTTTTTCAGTGTTTTCCCTTCTATTTAATTTTGGAATGTTTCTGTTGCTATTTCTTCAAGTTAAATAATATTTTCTTTTGCAGTATATAAATTTTGTTACTATCACACAATGTATTTTTCATTTCAGCCACCATACAAGTTGAATTTAATCTAGTTTTGTATTTTTTTCCACATTTTCCATGTCCTCTTCTTCCAGGGTCAGTCTTTGTGGGAATGTATGGAATATATGTGAACTGTTTTAGCATCTGAGGCTATTACTTCTATACTTTTTTTATTTGGTCTGTTTCAATTGGTATATTTTCTTCCTATCATGAGTTCCATTTTCCTGCTTTTATGCATGCCTGATAATTTGTACAAGGAACCCAGACATACTGAGTCTTATCTTGATCAGTGCTGGATATTTTTGTATTGTTATAAATATTCTCTTCTTGGATGTAATTTTTTTGGAAAAAGATTGATGTTTAGAACAATAGTTCCTCAACTGGAGACAATTTCCCCCCCAGGGACATCAGTCAATTTCTAAAGACATTTTTGGTTATCATAGTCAAGAGAGGCTGCTTAGATACCATTTAACATCTGACAAATCACAAGTCAGTCCCACCTTGAAGAATTACCTGGCTCAAAACTTCAAGAGAACCATTATTAAAAAAGCGTATTTGAGAAGCTTGCTTTTAAAGCTTCTTTATACGGGATCAGAACAACCACAATAATGAGACAATGCCCCTAAAAGAACTCTACCTGGTTTCTCAACATCATCAGCGTTTTCAGTTATGGCTGATGGGGAATACAGATCATTCCTCGTCCGTGTGAGCTTTAGTGATTGTTCCTCAGTTCCATTCAAATGGCCTTTTTCATCAGCTTCACATTGTTCCCTCACAGCAATGGTCTAAAAGTATTTAGCTGAAGATTCAAAAGGGACCCTGTTCAGATCTCCTGACCCCTCTCTCTCTGCAGTTCTCTCCCGCTATTTTTTCTTGTGAACTGTTACTTCCTTGCCCTCAAGGTCCCCCAGCTCTAGTTTCTCTACTCAGGAAGAGCATCATGTTCCATTTGCATTCCCATTCCTTAGCTGTGGATGGGAAACTCCCCCAGGCAGTAAGTTGGGACAATTTAGGCTCACACCACTCACTTTCCCAGAGATCCCTATTTTGCACTATCAGTGTTCCTATAACTGGAGAACATAGTTTTATATATTTTGTCAGATTTTTTTCAGTTGTGTAAGCAGGAGGACTAAATTTGGTTCCTGTTAGTCAATCTTAATCACAAGTCTTTTGTATTTGATTTTTAGCATAGTATTCAAATTTGAACAGTAAGTGTACATTTTCTTAGTGACACAGGACTGGATCCATAATTTTAATAAAGTTTGATGTTGAGGGACACCTGGGTGGCTCAGTCACTTAAGCCCCTGCCTTCGGTTCAGGTCATGATCCCAGGGTCCTGGGATCGAGTCCCGCATCAGGCTCCTTGTCCAGCAGGGAGCCTGCTTCTCTCTCTCTGCCTCTGCCTGCCACTCTGCCTGCTTGTGCTCTCTCTCTGTCTGACAAATAAATAAATAAAATCTTTAAAAAAAAAAAAAAAGGAGAACTCTTACTTTAAAAAAAAAGTTTGATGTCGATGATACATATTTTAGAAGAAATGTTTTCTATACATAATTACATTATTCACAAAATGTTTTCCATATAATTATTTTGTTGATATATCTCTGGAATGCAGAATTTTAACAGCCTTTTTGTCTCCAATGGCATTTGAATTTTATGTACATAATAAGTGATCAGTCTCAAATATACACACAGGAAAGGCATAGTTGGCTGTTTTATTTAAAATATATCTTTGTTTCTTCTAGTTCAAAACTCATATTTACCAATTTTAAAAAATAACACATAAGCAAAACATAGGCCTTCTTTTGAGCTGTAATTTTACACAGGTGTAAAATGTATTGCTGGTTATGAGGTGATAGGAACAGATAAATATGGAAGCAGCAGTTGTGAGTGAGAATTCCTACTGCTATTCAAAATCTTGGACAACTGGTTTGTTAGCCACAGCTGGGGGTATAGAGGACACTAGAGAGTACTATCAGCCTCTAGAAGTGTTGGAACAAGTACACGACTATGACAAAAGTGTATAAAAACTTTTATACTTTTACTTAAACTTTTAAGTAAATGAATGAATATAAACAGTACTCAGTGACTATAGGTCTCTGTTTTCTTTATCTTTAAATACAGATGATACGGTTAATAGAAAATATTTAGTGTGCACTTACTTTGTGAAAGGCCCATTGTATGTATTGCTTGGTATGTACAAGATTTCTGCATAGTAGCTGCTATAATTATTTTCATTTCACAGGTGTAAAAACAGGCACCAAGGAATAATCTTAATTCCAGGAAGAACGAGTAACAAACTGCTTTTAGTCCCAGAGTTAAGACTATGTATTCTAATTCCTAGTTAATACCCTTTTCAAATAGAAGTAGTAAGAACAAGCATTGCATGCTTGTGTCTCCCTTTACCAGTGGAGTACCCTCAATAGGCTTAAGCAAAAGAATATATAGTTCAACAAGCAAACAAATTCCACCAATTTATACAGCAATAAGAGAGTTTAATGGGTATGGATTGGGGACAAGAGAACTGGTTTTGAATCAGAATATCTGGATATGAGTCTTTGTTATGCTGCTAATTATTCACCAAATATTCATTAAGAACTCAATTCTATCACGACCTCTGACAAATAAAAAAATACAGAACAGTTAATTTTTTGGATATAGATATAAATATCTGTAATTATATATACACAGATATTTTAAAAATTACTATCTATATCTATGTGTATCTAGTTATACCTATCTACCTACCTATTTACAGCTATGGATAAACACATATATCCTAGTTATGTGTCAGTAACTTTGATGCCAGGTTAGTTCAAAGTGTGTATTAATCTCCTACCTTAATTTAGTTTAACTGAGGAAATATACTGACCCTTATGAATTAGCATACTGTCTTCTTCAGATAACTAATGGTAGGTCATTCGATTTAACTTAATTAAGAGGACTAATTTTGTAACATAACATCAATCATGTGAAACTTAACCAAAATCATTCTCTTTATATTTTTCATGGAAGATACCTCCAGAAATTGTCCCATGCCCTTTAACTGAAATTTACTCTGAAAGAAGTAGAATGAATCCTATAGAAAGTAGGACTCTAGAAATATAGCTATCTCTTAATTAAAACAACAACTACAAGTCTACTAGGCAACTCAAAATATCAAAAACAACTTTTTTAATACGATTTTTGGAATCACTTTATCTGTGTTTTGGGAAAATATATTTGAAAATAAGGAAAAACTTACCTGAAGAGATATTATTTCAGTATTTTTTTTCTCACAGGTGTAATATGATACACATTACAATACCCTGATATTTTCTAAAGCCACTTTAGAGTGGGACATATGAATACTGTCACATACTGGGTCACTGCAAGCCGAATATATTTTCTAAATCTGTTAGCTATCATGTCAGCAATTCTTAGAAAACAGATCCAAAACAGCAGATGGCTGAGAATTGATTCCCTGTACTTAAACTAGTAGTAAAGATGTCAATACTAATCCACAGACCCAACTGAATCTCTGAATTCCTCAACAGAATGTTTCTATATATTGCTTAATTATTTTCCAGACTTGCAGGTTCAAGGTAATCTGACTCTTAACTACTGCATATTAATCTGTCATGGCATATAGCTTATAGGATTTCTGTGTGTGTGTGGATTGACTTACAAAGAAATACTTTTATTAACAGAGTTAAATCTTTTTTTATGTGTCTGATTTTCTGGAATAAAGAAAAACACATATAACTGTACCTAAATCAGTAAATTATAATTTTAGATAAAATTTATCTGAACAGTAATCATATTCAGTTGACAGAATCAGATTTGACCTCCAACTGAGAAGTGAAAGGTTACATTATAATCTATATCTACCAATACTCACCCCTATCCTTTACGATTTCAGTTGTATTTAATATTGTTTTAAATAGAGTTATCAGTAAATCCTGAAATTAGATTTTGGTGAAAAAGAACTTCAATCGCATTTGCAATGTTCATTTATGGAATATTTATCAATATACTGTGACAGATTTAGTTTTCATGTTAAGGAAAAACTACATTCATGAATCTTTCCATTAGAATGATATTAATAGGTTGATTAATATACATTACATAAACATTGTTTAGTCTTAGGAATAAGTTTGAGAATGGCAGAATTGCTTATTTTTTATTTAACAAAGAAGAAAAATGTAAGAGAGTTATAAGCACATTTAAAAAGTGTTATATATTTCTGAATATATGCAAGGTTGAATGGTTCTTATAAATAAGGACATCTGAAAAGTATCATCTGGTCATCACTCTCAACAAAGATTTATGAATGACCCTCAAAGGATAGGTCACTAAGCTATGGGATTTAAAAATATACTTTAGATTGGGTTCTTCTACTTGAGATAAATAAGTACATGTGTACATACACACCTGGTCTCAATAATTATACTTAAAGTCCTTATTACTGATGCAATATTAATCAAAGTCAACAATATTAAGTGACTTAGACTTCTGGAAAGTTTTACAGAATTGAACATTACAATCTGTCAAAATTTTGAGAAGTATCACACCTCTATGGTCTTTAACAAATTAATGTAAGACATAGTAAACAGTTTTCCAGACTCTCTGATGTATTAATCACTTAATTAATTAAATACAGGATTTTGCTTTCAGAGTTCCATATGCAATAAATGGATGACACCTATATGAGAACACTGTTTGAGATCATGACAAATCCACAGGGCAATACTGCCTTGAGTTGGATACCACTTGCAATGTACAAATTAAGAAAGAGAGTTGCAGTAAATGAATCAACCAGCCTTAGTCACATAGTGACAGAATCAAGGATTTCTTCTAGCTTTTCTGATTTCAAAGTTCACTCTTTCCACTGTATTTCTTTACGTCAGAAGTAAGCATCCATTGCATTGTGCTGTCAAATAATTCTATAGAAAAAATACTTTACAAAAGTCTCAGCATGTTGGGAAAATAGAAAAACAAGGAAAATAATATCTAGAATAAAGTAAAAAATTATGCAATAAGGCAGCATGTTTTTAAAATATTAAATTATATTAATTATTCCGATTTTGTATTGTGGGCAAGCACCTTCTCACATTTGTATCTGGGCTCTGTATCACCTTATATGAATATATGCATGTATTTGCATTATAAATATAGGACTAGTATCAGTGACAGAGCTCAGCCAACATAAAGACGACATTTTTAACCACCAGAGATATACAAATAATTGAAGTGGCTGCCTCAAAGTTCAGTGAACCTCTTGCCATTAAAACAGCCTAAAATTAAACAGCCTAAAACAAAGACAGACTCTACCAGTCAATATGTATTTTTCGAATGGTTGATAAAAAAGAAATAATAAAAATAACAAAATGAGTGGGAGCTATAGAGTCTACCAACATCAAGAGAATTTCAGTTACCTTACTTAGAATAAAAAGTAATTTTAAACCCTTAATTATAACTTGGATATCAAATTGTATTATCATTAATGTTCCAATCATCAATTACAATGTGTGGAATCTGTTTCTCCATACCAAGCAATTCTCCAACACCGACTCGGTGCCTATACCATGTACCCAGAGATAGCATCAGATTCCATAGGTTAAAGGCTAAGTCCCACAAAACCATTCCCCTCTACTCTACTTCAGAAGTCAGTTTCAAGTGCAGGTTGTTACCTGTGCCTCTGACCAACCTGCTACAGATCACAGGTTCCAAAGACTCCTCCTCATGTTTGACTAATATGCTAGAGTCGCTCACAGAACTCAACATTTTGCCTACTAGATCATGGGTTTAGTATAAAAGGATACAACATGGAACAGCCAGATGGAAAAAATCCATAGGACAAGGCATGGGGAAAAGGAAGGCCATGGGGAAAAGTTCTCTCAAAGAGAACTGGGCTTGAGACTTAGGTTCTGTCAATTATGACCTGTGTAACCTGAATGTATTTTATTTCTCAGAGACTCGGTTACTGATCTAAGAAACAAGATGAACAATAATAACTATCTCTTAAATTTGTGTGAAGATTAACTGCAATACTAGAAGGCACATTTAGGTGGAATAAACACTTAGTAAATGCGAAAAGTATTATTTAAATTTTGTCAAACTAATTAAATTCGACACAATATAAAATTGAACTACACTGAACTGGCTGGCTGGTCATGTCCACAGAAGCTGACTATCTCTACAGTGACAAAATGGCTTTGATTGAGGGCAACTGTCACAAATAATTGGGACAGTAAGTATTACAACGGTGAAAAGGATCTTAAAAAGTAACTTTCTTTTTGTATTACCGAGGAAAATTCTTCAAACCGCTAAGATAACTTTTAGTAAGGGCACTGGCTGAGTAAATTGGAGCAAAATATACCAAGCCCAGAACTTCCTTCCTTGGGTACGTGCTTGTCAGATACCCTAAGCCAGCCTCTCAGATAGTGACAATTATTGCATTGATCAATGTTTACCTTATCCTAACAAGTTCACAGTTTATTAAAAAGACCTATACATACAAGGTAACTTCTTAAGAATACAGAATAAACTATTGAACAATTTTTAATAGGAACAGAACATTAGTATAAAGAGCACATGTTCTGTTTGATCTCTTTCATTCCCCTTTTACTGGCCCCTTCCCAGTTGCACTCAATTGAATGGTGGAATATCCAGGTATTTTGCTGGCTTCCTCAACTTTTAGTGTTCTGTATAAAAATGTGCTAGCTCTAAACAAATAAGGAAGCATTTTACCAGCTTAGTAATTTAAAAAATGACTATTTTGAGGCACATTTATAATCATCTTTTAAAAATACCAACAGTATTAAAAACTAATGACTAGGTAACATGGTTTATATGAATCAAGATTTTTATTGGGTTGAACAGAATACACTGATTCTTCTCTTGGAGTGTATTTAGTAAAACTTTAATCCCACAATATGTTAACTCTCCTTTCATCAACTGGCTTAATAATAATGTGCTTAAAATATAAATTACCAAAAGACCTTCTCTTTGAAAAGGAGAGAAAAGGTAAGGAAACACTTTGATACTGTGGGTTTGTTTAAGTTACCTGGTATTTTGCAGGCTTGATATAACTTAGAAAAATTCCTAATGCTTTCTGGAACAGCAATACTTGACTATAAACTGTTTCTTAAAAATGTATTCTCAAGAGAACTTCCAAAATATTCTGTGACCCTTCTTAAAATGCAGATTCATGGACTCAATGACATAGCACCTGAGTTGGAATCCCCAAGCATGCATTCTTAACAAGTTCCTGTGGTTTTTCTTAAGCATTTTTAAGTTGAAGAACCCCTGGTATTCTGACCCTTTATGAGCTCAAGTTCTTCAAAACATAATGTTCTGTTCCAAAAAGCCTTGAAATGGAGTACAATATATAATATTCTCACTTAAGAATGTTCACATTAGCTGAACATACATCCTCAAATTTTCTGGCTGATGGCATTAAAGTAACTTTTCTGTGACTGTATGGAAATTATTTTAAGTACCCAATTTTCAGAGGTATACATTCAAACTGATCTTTGGTTGTGTCAGTAAATACCAGCTCCTTGAGTATTTTTGAGTGAACAACTATTTTCTATTTTAGATTGAATTCTACCACTAAAGGCCAATAAATAAAAGTTACTGATTTTATTGTATCTCTGACATACATAAATTTATACTCTCGGGTTTTAATTTTACAAACTGTACATAGAATTTATTATATGCCAGGCACTGTTTAGTGAACTATCCACATATCATATCAGGTAATCTTTACTGCAGTCCTAAGAATTAGGTGTTATTACCTCTTCCTTTACAGGCGAGGAAACCAAGACAGGGAGAGGCTGTATTATGTACCCAGGACCCTGCAGTAGCCTAAAGTGATGAAACCAGAATTCAAACCCAGGCAGTCTGGCCCAGAGTCTATACTTTTAACTCACACTCTTCTGCCTCTGACATGAGATTGATAAATTTCTTTGAGGTCAAAAGTTGGAAGCTTTGATTTTATTGGGCTTTTTGCCTAATTCTTTCCAAGGTAAGTGAAAGAGAGGCCAATTTAAAAAAAGTCTGTTTGAACCGTCTTATTAGAAACCAATCCTTTGTGCAAGCTTCTCTAACATAATGTCTTATTTTATTTTGTTGGATTTGCAATTAAAAATTATTTCATCAAAAATTAATATTCCAACTTAGTACAATGAAGCTTGACAGTTATTTTCCTCTTGTAAAATTAGTCACTAAACAAAAAGGAATTGCACAGGGTTTTGTTGTGTGTTTGACTTTACTATTTCTATTACAGAAGCTCTTCATCACCATGGACTTGAATGTTAAGAAAAAAAATTAATATGGTTTATAGCAGTAATCCTCTTAAATGCTTGAGACTTTGCCAGCTTTCAACTAACAAGCCAGGTTATTAACGGCTGCGGTCCTACAACACTCAGGGATTATTGTCTAGGTCTGCTGACGAGGCATTGCTAGTGACCAGTTTGTAAAATGCAATCTGTTATTTTATTTCACAGCCTGATCAATGATTAAAACTGCTTGAAGTACAAAAACCTGCCTTCCCAACCAGCTGATGATTTTTGCAATACATAGAATTGAATGGCTCTTTTTATGTGTGATTAAAGGTTCTGATTATTACCTGTGTAAGTTATCTGGCAGCTTTTTTTTTTGGCTTTTGGTTTGATCAAGTAAACTTGAAAAGAACATCAAGATTAAAAAAAAAATTAACATTACCTTTAACTAAAAAAATGACAGCTCTGTCAGGAGACTGTCTCCCCTCACCTGATTCTTAATATGGAATTTCTGACAAGTATACAGATTTGCCTTAATTATTTATTCATTTCATTGAAACCATCTTCATCTGCTTTAAATTTCTAATAAGTCTATTTAAATAAAGAGAATCCTATTTGAATGTTGATTTTATACTTTAAAAATCATGAAGGTGTCTGTATTTATACAGAAGTGGTATGATGCAATGGTAATGGTTCTATCAGTAAATGGCCAAAGTAAAAATGCTAATTACATTAATGACACGATAACACTTCAAACCATGTTAGTATAAAATAGCTACAGATATCAGTAGATTAAACAATAAAATACCATTACTGTCGCTAGAAAATGTGGAAGATGTAATCTGAAAACAGAAAAAGGAAAAAAAAATCTTATTTCTACACATTTTTCACTGAGTAAGTTGGGTCAAATACAACCAATTCCTTCAACATAGTAAATAGGGCAATTGTCTTGTTTCCTGTGTTCACCGCCTGGCTTCATATTTTGACATCCTTTTATTTGTTTTGTTTAGCCTGACTGAGTTGATTTTACTATTTCATTAGAATCCCATTAGCTCTCGGTCTTATCTAAAGAACAGCCTACCTCCCCACCCCACCCTCCATGGACAACTAGATTATGTCTTTGGAGATCAGCACCCCGTAATTATCAAAATTCATGCTGAATTTCCCTACTGTCCCTTACGCCTGGCAAAACCCACTCCATTCTTTCTGCTAAAGTATGTTTTGTTTTGTTTATTTTTCAGATAGACGGGGGAAGGAATGCACATGTATGCATTGGGGGCGGGGGGGGGGGGAGCAGAGGAGAGAATCTTAAGCAGATTTTGCAGCCCAGTGCAGAGCCACATGCAGGGCTGGATCTCACCACCCTGAGATCATGACCTGAGCAGAAATCAAGACTCGACACTTAACCCACTGAGCTACCCAGGCGCCCCAGACTGAAGTATATTCGTTGAAAGTATGAAGTATTTGCATTTAAACATAGTGTAACCTATCTGAAATGCAGTGGAGAGAGACTCTGGGTATGGTGGACATTTTATTTCCAGGTTAGTTCTAAGCATTTTTTTTTCTTTTTTCTTTCTTTTTTCTTTTTTTATTTTTAAATAACAATGGGACAGAGGCAGGTAGGATGCTTTTTTCCTCTCCCACACAAAGAGACAGATGCAGGTAAAAACTTAGACTAGCATTATATGTGGGAGAATAAAAGTCAAGTCAAAATGTTTTCAAAAGGCTAGGAAGTTACTCCTACCTAGATTTTCACTCATAAGTCTTGGTGAGAATAATGATATCCTACAAGAGTCTTCTATGTAACTCCAAATTCCACTTTGATGAGAAAGCTGAGAGAGGACTTCTCCCCCTTGTTTAATTGTTTAGATTTCTGGAAATGGAATTAAAAATTTGAAATAATTTTCCTTCAGAATTTTAAGGTATCACATGTTCCAAATTTCTTAGATGCTAATGAGCAACCCAATGCCATTCCATGTATTAAAATACATAAACAAATAAAGCTTTTGCCCATCTCAAAGCTCTTATGAACTCATCACTAAACATGGTATTCAGATATTACAAGATAGTTTGTCTTAGTGTTTTGTCCTATAGTAATTTTGAGGGGAACTCACTGAGCCCTTGCACTCTGCAAATCCTGACAGATTTGTTTTTTAAAGATCTTATTTATTTGACAGAGAGAGATCAGAAGTAGGCAGAGCAGCAGGCAGAGAAAGAAGGGGAAGCAGGCTCCCTGCTGAGCAGAGAGCCCAATGTGGGACTCGATCCCAGGATCCTGAGATCATGACCTGAGCCGAAGGCAGAGGCTTAACCCACTGAGCCACCCAGGTGCCCCCAGAATTTTTCTTTTAAGCATTAAATCTCAAGGGTTTAGGCAATGATAGCTCTCAATAAGTATTAATTTTTGCCCCTACTACAAGTTATTTCACCCCATGTAGTGCTTAAATTATAATCATACAGAGGAAACTCTAACTACTGATCCAGGGCAATAAGTTTACATTTTTGATCTCTTTTAATATGCAAATCTCCCTAAGAAAGTTTTTATCAATAATTTATATGACAGTGTGAGAAAGTTTCAAGTATGTCTTAAGAAATTTTATGTAGGGAGATAATAAGAATTCAGAACTAAATTGAAGTGAGAAGTTTCTACAAAAAAAGAAAGAATTAAAGAAAAAAAATTAAAGCAGCCTCCAGACTTGTGAAGTCAGATGTATTATCTTTTACCATTTGGTCAGAGTTAAGAACTTGGCTTCTTACAATCTCCATGATATGTTTCAATTGGTAAATATAGAGTAATTTGTTACAGATATAGCCACTGACCCAAACTGAGACTTTATAGATTCATTTATGAATTCGATAACTTTTTTCTTATTCAAAAGAAGTTTAAATCCACATATAAAGTTTCAAGTGTTTGGGCCAATCATATCTCCCCAAAGGTTTGGGACCTTTGTAGTGATGGGTTAAAAATGGAGGAGTGGGATCTGAATCCTTATTTGCCAAAGACTGGTATCTTCCAAGTCTATGCAAATGTACACAGCATGTGTGAAGATGAAACACAGCACAAGAATGAATTCATGTATTATTTATATGGATAATTTGAGAATATAGGATGCCAGCGAATTTTTGTAGAAAACAGAAAATACATTCTTTCATATAATTAATTATAACTATATAGAGAGACAGATGTACAAAAATGTATCATCTCCCACATGAAAATATTATAGCAATATAAAAATATCAGACTCTTTTTGCACCTTACTTTTCAAAGCTCAAGGAATTTTCATGTTGATTATCTCATTTGTTTACCCAACACTCCTGTGAAGTAGGAGCACATTATCAAACTGTGACATCTTTTTCAGAGATAGTATTTTTTGAGGCTTTACTTTCAGCTACAGCATGGTTCATTCAATGACAGAAGGCAATTTTAGAGGAAACTGTAGATACACCACTGTGGATACCATCTGCTAAAAAATATTCCTCTACAACATATTCATCAGCATTATCTACTATATGACTTGGTTGCAGAGTTCTTTTTAAAAGTTTCTTACCACACAATTACATAACAACTTCCTCCAAGTCCCCCCAAATTTGAACAAAATGGATTAAGCCTGTGAATAGTAACAACAAAATTGGTAATAGGAGTGATAAAAGTGGGAAAATTCAATATAGTTCTTGATATTCAGAAGGACTTCTATGAAATGCATGGATTTTAATACACCGCACTAAAGAATGGAGCCTTTGTTCTTTGTTTTCCAGATGGAAAAGAAAAGAAAACTGAAAGCTTTGCAAGATCTTTCAGTGAGACGCTTCTGACAAGTGATCAAATCATTGAACAGTTCTTCCTGAAAAATAATGTTCAGAAGTAGTCTAAGTATACGCCCTGTGACAGCATGAACATCCTTTTCTCTGTGTTGACATTCATTCTAATAATAGAAAATGTAGACAGACTGACACCCCCACCAAACCAAAAAAGACTATGACTTCATGTCTCTGATAGAAAATTCTTATTAATGGAAATATTCTCAATGTTTAAATGGTTTTGAAACTGCCTTTTTACTTTTGATTATATGTTACCAAAACATTAGGAATGTGGCAGATAAAAACACAATGTAACTTAAGAAATAATGGTCTTATTCAATAAATTACAAATGTTACCTAGTAAGATGATGGCCTCTCCCATTATAGCATGACATTGATATATTTTAAAAGATAAATATATAAGCAGTTTTTCAGTGTTTCTATAAATAAAGGTACTTTAAAAGTGATTAACTTATTAATAAGGAAATTTTCAGGCACAATAAAGTAAAAGGATGTTATAAAGAGAATGTTATAAAGACTTTTCCTGTATCCATCACCTAATGCTAACCTAAGTTCATCTAGATCCTACTCATTTAACCACCTGGCAAGGCACACAGATTATATTAAAGGAAGTGCCAAACATCATATAATTTATCAGTAAATATTTTATATGTAGCTCCATATTTCCAAATTTTTCAAGTTATTAACAATTTTTTTACTATGGTCAACTACTGAGCTAGAATCCCAGATTTCCCAAATTACCTACTTTTCTAATTGTTTGTTCCTAATAAATCCATATAATCAATTAATACCCTTACCTGACATCACTTTAATGTGTAAATCTACCCTCCATTTATCTTTCTATTCCTTGCAATTTATTTTTAAAAGTAGCTTGTCCATTGTCGGGTCATTGACTTTTTCATTGCATAGTTGTGGTTATTTTAAATTTTCCCTCTAAGCCTTTTATTTCTTCTGTATTGATAGTGAGCTAATTAAATATATGACTTCTGTTTGATTACATTCAGATTTGATTTTTTTTTTTACAAGAATCCTAGTTTTAAGACTCCAATTGTTTATAAGAAAGTATCAATGAAAGAATATAGACTTCATGACTCATGAAATTTGCACTGGATTTCAGTTCTACTAATTATTAGCTTTAATGTCTGGAGCTGGAAAATTATATATCTGTGACTCAGTTTCCACAAACGCCCTTCAGTGTCTTTTTTCACTAAGTTCAATTTGCCATTATTGAAACAGACAACTTTTTCTCTGTAACTTTTCTGATAGAATGGGAGGAATAATTCAGTTTGAAAACTACTGGCAGGGAAGCTTTTATACAATCTTTGGCTATATGATAAATGTCATTGTTACAGAGGTAAGGGGTTAAAAGATTTTTTTTTTTCTTTCTGACTGGCTAAAATTTCATTCATAGATCAGGGTTATATGGTATGTTATTCATTTTTCTTTCACATTTCAGAGAAAGGACAGATGTTCCAACAGGCAAAGCAAGGGTAAAGAAAATCTACCAAAGAATTGGCCAAGTCAAAAGGTAACACTAAAATTCTTCTCTGGTAAGTTTTGTGAGAGAATTAAATTGTTGTCAATGTAGCAGCAGATGAAAAGATGCTTTTCACCCAAAGTCTGATGATACTGGAGTAGTTAGAGCTCTTTGAGGTAAGACAAGGAAATCTAAGATTAATCTATTAACAACAATTGCTAAGAGAGAAGAGAGTTTTTCTTTTATTTTTTGCATATTTGTTGTTTTTTTATATAATTGTTGTATACTATTCATATCTGATTTAGGGAATGCTAGTTAAGATTTGCTGTTATTTTTAATGAAGAGTTATGATCTTAAGCAGAGTCTGAGTCGTAGTACAATATCTTAAAAGTGAAAGAAGTTTCTATTTTTTTTTTAAATACATCTATCTTAGGTCCTGGCTATTCCACCTATCATGCTACACTTCAGAGAGTGGTAAATGATTTCTAAAATACTTCTAAAAGAAAGCTCTAGTTAACTCTATTTCAGTGAAACAACTGGCACAAAACAAATAAACCATATGGTAAAGGTTTACTGAGTACAGAAAAAAAAATAGAATAAAAGAAGTCCTAAAAACCTTATCATTTCAAAACTACTGAAAGAATTAGAGGTATTCAAACCAAAAGCTAAGGTTTGGGCTGGACCCAACTCTTGGTTCATAAAAAATAAGCTGCCTTCTTAGATTTGAAAAGGTAGACTATAAATGATGGAGGCCAATTACATGTATATTAACTAAAAGTGAGAAAATTGGGCAAATAGGGAAGAGTTAAAAAGCTGACTTAGTCATTCAATATATAAAAAGAATTTGAGTTGACTCAAAGCAAAATGGATTCTTTTCAGGCATCAACTAACTGTAGCTAATTTTCACACAGATGGCAGTCTTGTAGAACTGACTGTGGACCAAACATTAAGGCTGCTCATCTATCAATTTTTCTATGACTCAGATCCTACATACTTCTCATCACACAAATAATAACCTGCTTGAAAGGATAAGCCTAAGAAAGACCTTAGACAAAAAATAGTAGCCCAAGAGACAAAAATACATTTATTTGGATAGCTTAATAGAGATCTGGAGTCAGACTGTATAATTTAGTGAAAAGTATATATGAGGCTGACATTAAACATTTTACTTTCTATTTTATTTATTTTTTTAAAGCTTCATTTATTTACTTTAGAGAGAGAGAGCACAAGCATGAGACGGGGAGAGGGAGAATCTCAAGCAGACACCCCATGGAGCATGGAACCCAACACGGCACTCAATTTCATGACCCTGAGAACATGAACTGAACCAAAACCAAGAGTTAGGATGCTCAACTGACTAAGTCAGCCAGGCCCCATTCTGATTTTAAAAGATACAACCGCTAATCTTTCTTAGTGTGTTCTGTTAGGAAATCTACTGGTATGTTGTTAAATTGTCAGAGTGAGAAATATTGGCAAGCCATCAATTGGCATATGTGAACAGGTATCCTGGTTCTGATCTTAAGGACAGACATTATCAATTTGAAAAAATGGTTTTATACACCATTGGGTTTTATTTATTTATTTGTTTATTTATGCTATGGCTCTAAGTCAAATATTTATTACTTGTTGAGGCATAGAAAATTAACTGTTCATTTTTGTGAGTGTAGATTAGAATGGCTAGAATTTTTCATTATACAGTCCAAAAAATTTAATAGGTGAGGAACATCATCAATTATAACTCTACAATAATAACAACCAGCTAATGAAGCACATAATAAAACAATCCCTCATGTTCATCCACATATATCCTTTCAGAGATTTCCTGACTCTCTGTGAAGGGATGGGCTTCCTCCATAATTTCCTATGTTCTCCCAAATACTCATGTGCCTAATTGTGACAATGCAACTATCTTAGAGATTGAACAATAAGAACTTTAGCCCTAACTTTGATACTCAGGAAAGAAAAATACCTATCAAGAAACAAAAGCAACACTTAATGTCAGGTTGTCTAATTTCTACTGCACTACTTCCTTCCATGATGTTTTATGTATTTCCTTTGTAAACAGGAGAAACACAATTTAGGCATAACCACTGGCTTCCAAGTATAGGCAGTGATAGGGAAATAAATAGCATCAAAGAAAAAATTAATTGAACAAAAAATATAAATTGATATAATCATTATGTGAGTAAATGATACATTTATTCAATGCATTAACAAGTGTCATATAATTGTGACATGGAAAGTTTTCTTTCAATAATTTACCATAGGGATAAAATCCCGTATGTTTAGAAATGCGGTCTTCAATTTGTGATAGAAAAACTCTAGAAACAACCACACTATATAATAAAAATTGCTACATATATAATTATACAGGATATATATAATTGCAACATATGTACAATTTGTGTATACAGAATAATGCATTCATTAAGTGAACTATTATAGACACTACACAGCATCTTGTTTGCTCATATTTGGTGGTATGATAAAGTAGGTTTCATACCCTAAGTACAATTTTCAGTTGGGAAATACATATAATATGAATGATTCAACTGTATGTGTTTATGAATTTAGTTTTTAGTTTAGCAATCATGAGTTAGTTTTGTAATAAAAAATATTTCTGTTCATATTAAAATGATAAAGCAATGAATATTCCCCATAAAGGAACATATGAAACACCAGAAAGCACATCAGAGAAATCCTGAAATATTATGATTTCACCAGATTTTTTTCAAGGCCAAAATCATCTGTTTATATCAGATCTGTCACCTTTAGAATATTATTTAAATGACAGTTGGGATTGCTATCAGGTAGACAACTATTCTATGTAAATGAGAATCCAAAAGCTTACATGACTTCTTAATTTTCTCGGTGTGATTCTCTCTTACTTTGGCATACTACTCAAAAAATTATATTAAAGACACCTATGTATTGATATGAAACAATGGTATGAAATAACAAAAATAGCATATATTTGAATTTAAAATCTGCCCCTTGCTAGTTGCATGACCTTAGGCGAATCACTTCGGTACATTTTCTTTCCCACAATCAAAGAGCTCACATCTTGTCATGTTTAAAACCTTTTCATATCCTAAAATTCTATGTTTCATGTGTGGGGAAAGAACGGCACTAGATATCAGAGCATGGGACTCAGGCAAAGCTCTGAGCCACAGCTCATAGGAATAGCTCAGCTTATCACTTAGTAGACAAAATTTAAAGGAGTGAAGATGTGGGAAAAGATGGGTATAGAACCAAGAGGGAAATCATGACCTTCAAGATTATAAATTAAATGTTTATTTTGCAGAGTTAAAAAACATATTACAACTTTATGCGAGAAAAATAGAAAAGGGAAGGAAGAAGGAACGAATATTACTTGAAATGCTGAACACACATCAAACAAATCATGTATTATAGCTCATTTACTTCTCACAAAATTGGGTGCAAAGTATCTAATTAGCTCCTTTTGTTTTCAGAGTAACAGGCATGGAGCCTATAAGTGACAATGCCAAAGTACATACGGAGGCAAATGGAGAAGCTAGATTTTCAAACCACATCTAATGCCATAGTCCATTGTGCTTTCACTATATTCTAACATGCCACGCTCCCCGTGTTTCTCCTGCATCTACAGAAGATCAAGTACAAGGGAGTATGCCTCTCTCTCTGATAATGCTATGCTAAAAAGACCCAACTAAAGTCAGTCATTTGTGAAAATCATGTACATCATCACCAATCTTAAATCCCTATCAGAGTAAGAAATATATTTAATGCAATTGTTATCTGTATGTATAGTGTGTTATTACCAGGGAAATATGCCTTTGAAGACATTGAAGTTGGCTATTAAAAAATGTATCTTTAACCATTATGCCTTCGCTTAGTTCAATATAGAAATGACCTACATTTTCATATGGTCAATTAAGCACTTAAGATTACCAAGCGAAAGGAAAAAAAAAATCCTTAGTGTGGTTGCTTACGTGGTAGGCTACCATATAAACTAACAAACATATTTTAGGATGAGAAAATGAGTCGACACATGTAATAAGCCTACTCAAATATTATGAAAGCAATTAAAAATATTTATAGACCATGTCCTATGAAACCAAAATACAACTCTTTTTTTTCCCCTGGGAAACAACTTTATCATAAATAATATAGTTAATGCTATCCATTCATCATATTCTGTACTAATTGGTTTTTTCCCTTTCTAGGATCTGTGAAATGGTTTTAAGTAGCAAAGTCAACAATAGTTAACATGATTAAAACTGCATTCTTAATAAGAATTTTATTCTAACTTGTATTAATGTTTATTTTAAAATGTTCCTGTATTGTGGAAACATCTGTTTTTTGCCTGTTACAGTACCTAAGTTCTATAATCATAGCACTCAAGGGAGATCATAACTTTTCTTCATGATATAGGAGGCATTCTACATTTCATTCAAAATAAATAGTTTGATTCAAACTCCAAAGTAACTGGGAAGGAACTGTTGATAAGATTAAAAACTGAGACTTCTTTATAAGTCTAATTTTTTTCTTCTATTATCTACATTTACAGTGAATTCAAAATGAGTGACTAGGTCATAAATTTCCTTGTCTTGACAGGGAAAAAAGATCTTAAGTCAGTCAATGAGTCACTTTTTTGAACTTCTAAAATTTTCACTAAAACAGCAGCAATATTCTTTTGAATATATGACTTTCAAATCACCTTTTGAACATATTGAAATCAATTAAACAATAAGTATATTCTCATTTACAAAAGAAATCAATCAGCTGTCATTTTTGATTGATTATTCTTAGTTGGAGTGGTATTTAATCTATGAATTTATTACACATTTTTCAACTACTATAAAATGGCATATGAATTAGAAATGATGTCTCATAGTAAATGGACAAAAAATTCAGTTCTTTTTCAACACTTTTTGTGAAGTCTTCCTTGAACCATGTGATCAGTTGTTATGAAGGAAGGTAGGTCATTTTTGTTAAGCATAAAACTGTAACTGCCACTTTCTTCTTAAGGACATAAGTATTAGCAAAAAATTGAACCTAAACTAGGTACCCAGGGAAAACAAAGCTAACTGATTTTTGTATTGAGTATGATCCACAGGACTCTTTAGAAAGATCTTACATGCTATTTTTCATTATAGAATATGCTGCATGGACCCAAGTAAATTTTTGGTGATACAACTTGTGCACTAGTAACATTGTAGATCAGTCACTACACTTATTGTTTTAAATATGGGTCAGGAAAATACTTTTCACATCCCCATTTTGAGATAATGGAATTGAAAGCATCCTTAATTAAGTGGTATTGTGGGTGAGGCCTAGCCAGATTAAGGAACTTTATCGCTGAAATTGTTTATTACACTCGAGTATGGTTATGATAAAATGTAGATAACATTTGGTCAGTATTATTATTTTGAAATTTTCTACCAACAATATGCTCTCTTACTGCCTTTACTGCTTTCTCCCATTCTCACCCTAGGAATACTTTTTTTAATCAGTTTCCAAAAATGCAAAATCCTCTCTCCTTAGAGAAATATGGTTAACCATACCTTTCCCATTAAAAATGCAGCTGGGGGGGCACCTGGGTGGCTCAGTGGGTTAAGCCGCTGCCTTCGGCTCAGGTCATGATCTCGGAGTCCTGGGATCGAGTCCCACATCGGGCTCTCTGCTCAGCAGGGAGTCTGCTTCCCTCTCTCTCTCTCTCTGCCTGCCTCTCTATCTACTTGTGATCTCTCTCTGTCAAATAAATAAAATCTTAAAAAAAAAAATGCAGCTGGGCAGGAAATTTATTTTGCTCATTGGCAACCTCCTCCATTGCCACTCCCTGGCCTCCCACCCCAAAGACAATGCTTCACAATTATAAATTTTAACACTGCAGCTTTTTCTCTGGGAAGAAAAGCAAAAGCAAGAACTGCATGACAGTTGGAGAATGAGGATGAAAATAAAAGAGCTTTTCCTGAATTAATGAGTGTTCTCTTCATAACAAGCCAAGTATTATTTTATTAAATACATTTTATTCAGTGTAAAGAGAGGATGGGCTGTTGAAACTAGTAAGAAAGTGGCACATGGTCAATGTATCCATTTCTACCTTCATGGAAAGAGAAGAAAACTAATTTGTATTAACCCACAATTAAAGTTATGATTAAATAAGCAAAAAAAAAATGTTTAAAATAAAGGAGGGGTCAGTATTTATTTAGACTCCATTACATGCCATGGTTTGAGGCCAGCATGTCCTATACATTATTTCACAGAACATTCTGAATTATTCTCCAAAGCATTCACAACTATTTCTATTCTACAGAGAGGTAAACTAGAGATGAAAAAAATTTAATAACTCACCAAAATTTCCATAGCTAGTAGGTGGAATATAGGATTTGTATCAAGATCAGTCTGACTAAAAGCTTATTTTCTCATTGCCCCCAAAATGCAGATTATGAAATATACAAATGAAAGTTTAGCCTGAGCTCCTGAAAGATCCAAATGGGAAAAAGGAGGCAATACTTAAAAAATGGTAATTCTTATTGTGTATTCATTATATTTTAGTTTATACTGGAAGGATTACTGTCTCTGATTAAATAAATCAGTGGAAATGATTAATCAAGAGTTATTTCACAGACTCACTTTAACTGTTATCACCAAAGAACCAAAACATCCAACTAAAGAGTATTCAGTGTGTGTGTGTGTGTGTTTGTGTGTGTGTGTGACAGAGAGAGAGAGCGAGAGAGAGAGCGAGAGAAAGAGAGAGATTGATTTACATTGAATATTTGGCTGCAAAATCATACAAAAATCTATATAAGTTGGTAATATAAAGTCAGAATTAAGGCCATTTATTTTTTGTTATAAAGCAATTAAACAGGAATCTGCAAAGTTTGTTGGAATCTGCATATTTTATTACTTTCACACTTTTGGGATTACACATTTTATATGCCTGTTCTCATTATACCTATGTGTTTTGAGAAGACTAGCCAAGATTAAATGGGAGACAGTGATGTGTACAGAGTATGCTTAAAATATCAACAGATAGCAATATAAAACAAAGTTTAGAGTAATGACCCAGAGATCTCATTCTTTAATCATAATACCATCATAAAATTTTAATAATAAAAATATGTTTGGCAATAGAAATTCAAAGATATTAGGCCATTCAATTGTACTTTCCTTTGTTGTCTTTATAATAAAAATATACCTCTCTGAAATATTCTAATAGGATAAAGGAAATCAAATCATGTTATATAAAAATACTCTAAGTTGCATTAATAAAATCATATACTTACCTAAACAGTTTACTAATTAAGTGCCTAATAGCCTCTCACAAAATCAACAAGGGATAGAACAATATGTTCTCCTGCGGTAGAAGTTGTTTCGTAATTCCTTACAGAAAATGCTTCCCCCAAGCGACATACACATTTTGGAAGAGATAGAAAACAAGCAATATTCATAGAACATATGGTAAATTTAAGACCATGTTGCTCTAAACTCATTATCCAAATACTTGACATTTAGGGTAAATATAGCTTTTTTTTTTTAACTGAAACCTTCGGAAGGTCATTATAAAATTATTTACCACTTCAATCTTCAAGGTTATTTTACAAACTCTATCCCATCTATAATATGAAATATATATTTACACAAAGTCCAAAAGACAAAGGAGAATAGCCCTCTGCTTCAATTATTTTTTTATAATGAGAAGTTAGAGAAATCACACAGAAATAGTTAAATATATTTTTATCCAGCTGTATCTGTTTGCATAGAAAAGCTTTTGATAACAATGAACTAGACAACTAAGTTTTTTTTATAAAGTTTTCAAACTGTAATAAAACACTGTACCGTAAATCCAAAATGACCTGCAAAACTCAGGGGGAAAGTGAATATGATCTCTTTCCAGTTATTCTGGGAGAGACAATATAATTTTGAACTTCCTGACGGCTCTATTGCTTTCTCTACCATGAGCTGGCAATGTGTTACCAGTGCCTCATCAAGAAATGTTCCTTCACCTAACATTGCAAAGTCAAGATTTCAAGATTTCTCCTATCATGTGTTTATGACACTGTAGCTTAAAATAGAGCAACGTGAATTAAGTTCAAAACAGACAAGAATTAAAGGTAAATAGTAGCAAATTCACACCCTCTTCATGTTTTTTCATGCCTAAAACAATGCTATTTTTAAAATCCCCTGTGATGAAACATTTTCATTTTTAAACAGAAACATATTTATGCCGCATATGTAAAGACATGTAGAAAATTTAAATTTAGACCTCTTGGAAGTAGACTGAGCCTCTGGATCATATTTCATAGTTAAACAATTAACAAATAGTGACTGGTTGAGTGAGGGGCAGTCCACAGGCAGAACAGTACTGCCCGTTCATTTTTTGTCTTTTGACAATTTAAAACATATGGCTGAAAGTAACAGGAAATTGATTTCTTCCCTTCACAAATTAAGAAAATAATGACATTTCTCAAGCTTTTAAGGGACACTCAAAAGAGTCCAGCAAAAGTTTTTTTTTTAATTATAAATTCAATTATTACGCCATACATTTAATGTTGTACTTACTGTCTTCACAAGCTTGCATGTAATATTATGCTTCAGGACGAGGTACACGAAAATAAATGGAAAAAAGTTTGATTCGAATTTATGTCAAGTGTTTTGTTTGGAGAGTATACTATACAGAACAATTAACTTAAAAGGATCAAGTCCACGAGGAAAGGAAGACTATCAGAGGAGAATGCAAAGAAGGAAATGTTTTGCAGATGTACTGCATTTAAATTAATAAAATCTCATTAGGTTTTATGTTTGCCAATAAAGGCTGGAAAAGTTACCATACATTGTAGGAACAATTACCCAAATCTTCACTGTCTCATTAGGTTTGTCATACTGTTTTCATTATAATACATTAGAACTTGCAAGTGAGCCTTCAGTAATGACATATTGTTCCAATTCTCCTTTCAGCAGGCTCTAAGATATTTTAGTATTTGTGCTATAAGCCAGCAGGTGTCTTCACTTTGCTTTTTCTGAATCAGTTTTATACACAGACCTCCAGACACAGAATGGAATGTAAAAGGGCTTTCAACAACCACATAAAACTGAGTCTGATTAGAGTAAAGCAATACACACTATTTTTATGATTTTATGGTAATTCAAGACACTAAAAATGTGCACCTTTAGAGTATATGTCTGCTCTGGTAAGACCTGTTAGTGAAAGCTGTATTAATGTAGATAAACCATGCAGTATATAAAGTTTAAAGATTTGCATAACAAATGGAAGACATAGAGCTGATTTGAATATCTAAAGCATTATAAACTTCAATAAGAACAACCAACACTGTTTGAGCTTTCAAGGCACTTGCATTCAAATGAGAAAGATTTAAAAAGGATACGATTTTTAAAATGCTTTGAAGCTTCCTATTAAAGGTCTTAGGCAGCTCAAGGTTAAAATAAATATTGGATTTAAGGTGGGTAAGAAAAGATTTAGAAGCAATTTAAAGTAGAAATCACTTAGCAGTGAAATAGAATGAATGTTTATAGTTAGTGTAATTGTCACCTGACCTTCAAAAAACAAAGAACCACTTTATACCAGTCTCAAGAATGAAACAAAACAAAACAAAACAAAACAAAAAATCCTTCAGCAAAGCAAGACATCCAAATTTCTACTCTACTCATTCCTTATGACTAGAGTAAATTAAGACTTAGAAAATATTTTTCCTGGAAAAATAAATGTAGCCCCTCTCCCCCTTGCAAAGTGTAGCAAAATTAAACTTTGGAAACAATAAAGAGCAAAGTACTTGCTGACACATTAAGCTATAGGTTACAATGAAATAGCATAGTATAAAGTGTCCTTTTTTAAAACGGTTGACAGTTCATAGATATCTCATCTCATTCGTGTGCCAAATAGGGGAACAAAAGCTGTTGCTAATTGTGTTACCACAGTCTCAATAGTTCTGATGTACCGATTGGTGGGTTTTGGGTAATTTTTCCAGCTTATGATGGGGCGGGGGGGGGGTAAGCACCAAAAGAACAGCCTCTTGAATCAACTGTATTTTTTATGATCTAAAACTTGTTGACATGAGTAATGCAAGAATATTCTTTTGTGAGATATATATGCATTAACTGATCTATAAGCACTTACACGTGCCACCACTCATAGCTTACAGTACAGCTACCATAAGAAGTAGATAAAAAAGACAGATGGTGTAGACAGAAACAGAGTACAGGCCTTCCCTCAAACAAAAGAGTAATGACTTAACTATCTGATTACAAATTACTTTACTTACAGCTCTATACAAAGTTTCAAACAAGTCATCTGTGGGCTCATCGCCCACAGAAAGTCACTGTTAGCGCTCCCATTCACCATTTGAAAGCTGCTGTGAGGAGGTACGTGACTCAGTTTACTCAAAATTCTGCTGTACCAGAGCATCACTTTAGAACTGACCTAACAACCATGGAGTTCTACAGAAAAGCATCTGCAACAAACTTTTTATTGCTAGGCCAGGCTGGATGTATTAATGAAACATTTTTATTTTTACTATGTAATAGGTGAAAAAAGGGTTCTCTTCCAAGTATTTGTAATTAATCTCTTTTAAAACACCCATGTGTATCCTCGTGTATGTGTACCCTTTGGTTATTACACATATTTGGAAATCAATTTACAAGCCAATAAACAAGCTTCTTTTTGAGAGAACCTATGCAAAAGGTAAGACTTTTCAGAGTGACCCCAATTCAGCCAAGACTGGAATATACCTTGGAAAAGTCAAACAAATATGAGTGAAAATAACAGACTGAAAGATATTTGTGAAGTTCTTGACTTAGAGTAAACTTAATTTCATAGGCTTTCACCAGAAGCTTGTTGCCTTTTAATTTATCACTTCTCATACATAGTCCATTTGTATTTCATAAATATCTTGAGAAAACTGAATGCCCTATTATTGACTGCTTTATTTGTAAGCACAGATACTAAATATGAATGACTAATGCCAGGTGCTTTCTTAACCATCTTATTACAGCAAAACTAGGAAGAAGAAACTATAATTTTCACCATCATTCCTATTACAAATGAGAAAACAAAGACAAAGTGGCAAAGAAACTTGGCCAAGGTCAGACAGTAAGTCGTTGAAATTTGATCTGAAACTAAATGGTTTGGGTTTGGAGACCACATTCCTGACCATTATACATATAATTTTCTCAACAATGCATTCATAGTCAATATGTATTATTTCATGGAAGGATTTTCAAATCCTATTTCCAAACTCTGTTTCTCCCCCTTCTTTCCTTTCTCCCTCTCCTCCTCCTTCCCTGTGTGTGCACACATATATGCAAGTGCACATGCAAATTACAGATAGGGAGTTAGCAATAGCTTTTTCCCTACTTGTCACACAAATGGGACAAGAGGTTTCTGAGCTTATTATCTGCTTTTGAAAAAACCTATACCACCACAACCAAGGTGTATTTTTCTCGTGTATGCAAGGCTGATTCAACATTCAAAAAAAAAAAAAATCAGTATTACCTATCTCATCAACAGGCTAAATAAGAAAAAACCCATGATCATATCATAAATGTAGGAAGAGCATTTAATAAACACTCATCCGGGAGTAGAAACTATCAAAATCTAGCAGAATAGGAAGGAATGTCCCTAATTTGACAAAGATATCTACAAAAAACCTGCTGTTCAGATCATGCAGATCCCTCCCTGACTTGCAATGGGGTTACATCCTAATAAACCCAGCATAAATTAAACATATTATAAGTTGAAAATGCATTTACTACCCCTTAACTATACCAAGATACCATAGCTCATTCTAGCCTGCCTTAAAGATCAGAATGTTTACATTAGCCTTCAGTTGGGCAAAATCATCGAACACAAAACCTATTATAAAATGTTAAGTACCTCATGTAATTTATAGGATACTGGAAGTGAAAAACACAGAATGGCTATGATTATACTGGCTATTTACCCTCAAGATCAAGTAGCTGGTGGGGCGTTGTCACTGCTCAGCATTACAAGAGAGTATCTCACCACATATTATTAGCCAAGGAGAAGATCAAAACTCGAAAACTGAAGTACAATTTCTGCTGAATGTGCATTGGCTTTCACACCATTGTAAGGTGTGTAAGTCCAACCACTGTAAGTTGGGGACCGTCTGTACTTGTTGAGAAACTCAGAGATGTCCTACTAAAATCAGAAGTAGAATAAGGATTTCCTCCTTTCACCACATCTTTTCAATATTATACTTGAAGTTCTAGCTAATGCAGTAAGAAAAAAGGAAATGCAAAGTATACAGATTGGAAAAGAAGACAAAACTGTTTACAGATGACATGATTGCTTATGTAGAAAATCTGAAAGAACCAACAAAAATACTTCTGAAACAAATTAGCAATTACAGCAAGGTTACAAGATACAAGGTTAATATATGAAAGTCAACTGCATCTCTATGTACTAGGAATGAATAAGTAGCATCTGAAATTAAAAACAACATCATTTCCATTTACCACCTCAAAAATGAAATACTTAGCTATAAATTAAAATATGCACAAGATCTACATGAAGAAAACTGTAATACTTTGATGAAAGAAATAATTAAAGAATAATTAAATGGAAAGTTCATACTCATGGATAGGAAGACTCAGTAGTACAAGGTGTTCATTCTTCCCAATTTCAGCTACAGACTCAAAACAATTCCATCACAATGCAAGAAAATTATTTTAAGCATATCAACAAATGAATCCTAAACTTTACATAGAGAGGCAAAGGATCCAGGATGGCTAACACAGTATCAAAGGTGAACACAGTTGAAGGACTAATATACTCAACTTGATGACTTCTTTTTAGAAAGTCACATTAATCGATAGTGTGGTATTGGTGAAAGAAGAGCAAACAGAGCAATAAGACAGGGTAGAAAGCCCGGTATTAGACTCTCCTAAGTATAGTCAACTAATCTTTAACAAAGGAGTAAAGGCAATATGACAGGGATAAGATAGTTGTTTCAACAAATGGTGCTGGAACAATTGTATGTCCAAAAAAAAAAAAAAAAAAAGAATTTAGAAACATAGAAACAGAGGTTTATAAAATAAATCTAGACACAGACCCTTCATAAAAATTAACTCAAAATGGGTCACAAATTTAAATACAAAACACAAAACTGTAAAACTCCTAGAAGATAACATCTGAGAAACTCCAGATGACCTTGAGTTTGGTGATGAATTTTGATACAACACCAAAGGCATGATCTATAAAATAAATAATTGATAAGCTGGACTTCATTAAAATCAAAAATTTCTGCTCTGTGAAAAGAATAAAAATACACCATTATCTTAAAAAAATTTGCAAGAGATATATTTAATAAGGACTACTACACAAAATACACAAAGAACTTAAAACTCAACAATAAGAATATAACCTGATTGAAAAGTAGAAAAAAGATCTTCACAGACACCTCTTCAAGGAAAATGTGCAGATAGCAACTAAGCACATGAGAAGATGCTACACATCATATGTAACTGGGGAAAAGGAAGTCAAAACAAGATAGTATTATACACTTAATAGAATGACCAAAATCTATAACGCCAAAAACACTAAATGTTGGTAAGGATGTGGAGGAATAGAAACTCAGTCATTGCTGGTAGGAATGCAAAATGGTATGGCACTTTGGAAGTCAGTTTGCAAATTTCTTCAAAACTAAACATATTCTGGGGCAACTGTGTGGCTCAGTCACTAAGCGTCTGCCTTCGGCTCATTCCATGATCCCAGGGTCATGGAATAGAGCCCTGCATCAATCTCCCTGCTCAGCAGGAAGCCCACTTCTCCCTCTCCCCCTGCTTGTGTTCCCTGTCTCCCTGTCTTTCTCTCTGTCAAATAAATAAAATCTTAAAAAAAAATATTCTAGGGACGCCTGGGTGGCTCAGTGGGTTAAAGCCTCTGCCTTCCGCTCAGGTCATGATCCCAGGGTCCTGGGATCCAGCCCCTCATCGGGCTCTCTGCTCAGTGGGGAGTCTGCTTCCCTTCCTCTCTCTCTGCCTGCCTCTCTGCCTACCTATCTCTGTCTGTCAAATAAATAAATGAATAATAAAATCTTTAAAAAAAATAAAATCTTAAATAGATGTGTGTGTGTGTGTGTGTGTGTGTATATATATATATACACACACACACACATATATTCTAACAACACAGTCTAACAATCATGTTTTCCGGTATTTAACCAAAGGGTTGAAAACTTATGCTCACACACAGAACACTGCCCATGACATAACACTTTCATTTGATAAATGCCTAAACTTGGAAGCAACCAAGATGTAGGTAAATAGGACAAATTGTGGTGCATCCAGGCAATGAAATATTACTCAGTACTGAAAATAAATGAGGTATCAAGCTGAGAAAAGACATGGTAGAAACTTAAATGAATATTACTAAATGAAAGATGCCAGTATGAAAACCTGACTTACTGTATGATTTCAACTACAAGACAATCTGAAAAAGGCAAAATTATGGAGTCAGTAAAAAGATTAGTGGTTGGCAGAAGTTAAAGGGAAGGAGAATTTTTAGGGCAGTGAAACTACTTTCTATGACAATGTAATGGTTGATGCATGTTGTTATATGTTCGTCCAAACCCACCAAACATTTAACACTGAAAGCAAACCCTAATGTAAACTATGGACTTTGGATGATTATGCTAAGTCAGTGTAAGTTCATTAATTATAACAAATGTACCACCCTGAGGGGAGGGGTGCGTTGACAATAAGGGAGGCTATGTATGTGTTGGGACTAAAGGTACATGGGAAATCTCTACCTTCCTCTAAGCTTTGCTGTGAATCTACAAGTGCTCTAAAAAATGAAACCTATTAAAAAAAAGACAAAATATCTATCACTTTTTTTCATATATATATCCATGAGGAGATTCATGGTTTTTGTTTTGGTTTTTGTTTTGTTTTTTTAAGATCTCCATTCTTTTGCTTCTATGGATTGAGTGTTTGTGTTCCCCCTAACCCCTGCCCTCAAATTCAAATGTTGAAATCTAATGGCCAATGTGATGGTATCCAGAGGTGGGGACTTTGGGAAGTACTGAGGCCATAAGCTTCCACCCACATGAATGGAAGCAGGGCACTTATAAAAGAGATCCCGGAGAGCTAAGTTGTCCTTTCTGCTATGAGGGGATACCAGAAGTTTCCAAACTGACAGAGCTCTCACTCCACCACGCCAGCACCATGGCCTCAAACTTCCAGTCTCCAGGATTGAAATAAATGCCTTTCTCTCATTTATGGTATTTTTGCTAGTAGCCAGAAGGCATATCATAGAAGTCCTAGCATCCTTCTAAAGCCTGCTATTATCCTCTCTACAAATCTAAATTATTTGAAATAGCTGGGACAGCTTCTTGGTGAAACAGGCGTTGAGGAAGATCACTACTTCAGTTCAGTTGTAAAGACATGGAGACAGAGATTAGTATATAGGAATAGATATGTTTTCCCAAGTGCTTTTTGTTCTGTTGTGTTACGGAGTACCAAACTTTCTAAATAAGACCACTGTAGAAACAAAGTATAAGGAAATACAAGGTATTGTAAGAAATGGCATGATATATTCACCAAGAATATACTAATTTATCTGTACCCAGCTAGACTCTTACAGCAGCTTTAAAAAGTTATCCCAGGAAAAAATCTCAGCTTTGGATACCTATAAGAATACATAATTAGGTTTATACAGGTACAATGATCACTCTTACTTTAAGACTGGAGAAGTGAGGCACATGTAGATATACTATTTAATACATTCCCTGATGATTTTACACACACACACACACACACACACACACACACAGAGCTTACATATTATATTTCAATTAGTGACATTGAAACTATAAAAAAAAATTAAATGTTTTGGTTGAGCTAAAGTATAAGAAGTAAGACCTTTCTTATGCAATGGTTTCAAGACACAAAAATCACAGAATGTAACATAGATTTAATCTCATTGCTATTAACAGATTCTACTACCTTGACCAAATTACATTAACCTTTTTGGGCCTCTTTTCTAGTTTTCATATCCCTGATTTTAACCATTTTCAATTCTAAAATTATAATAACTTTGCTTTATAATCTTTTAAAAATTATTTTATAATTTTCCCATTTATAGGTTATTTTATGCACTTTTTGTATAATTTCTATAGCTAATATTCAGTATTAGAGTGAGATACACTTTGAAAACAAGACTTAATTACTCACATAATCTAAGAACTGGATATCTTAAAATTGATATTAATTTCTCTGCTTTGTGCCCTAAAGATTCTTTGTGCCAAGCACTCTTTCTTTATCCACATATCCATGGTCTCTCCCTACATTCACAACTTATGTGGACTCTGAAAATGATTTAAGTAACTGAATTTGTACTCAGACACACTTTCAGGGGAAGGCATACAGTTTTAACTTTATTTCTAAAACAAACATTGTCTTGATTCTATTTTTCTTATAAAATCAAGAAACAAAACGCTGGCTCCAGTCAGTGTTCAGGGGCCTCTATAGGTTTTTGTTTGTTTAACTGGTAAGAGGACAATGGAGGCAAGAAAATACAAATCAAATAGCTTGCCACTTTATTGTGAAAACAACTCATTTCTCTTGCAGTTGGGTTCTTAGCATTTACTGGAGAGTGTCCTTGTTCATTTGCCTTTATAATGTTTCCCTGTATCTCTCTTTTGGGCTTGTCAGCATCTCATTAAATTAGTTTTATACTGCATTTATAATGCAAAGAATTACTCCTTAATATACAATGGCCAAAATTTAGAAACAAACATAAAATTGAAAATAACAAAATTGTGATGAGACAGAGAACACCTATTATAAGGAAAATAATGTATTCCATTTTTTCAGTTTACTTACAAATACACTACCCATTATAAAAATTCTCTAACTTCTAAAGGAATCAATTTTAGGTCTGTCAAGTTCTATGACATGAATGTTTATCTGCTTTTCTTGATTGCAGCTGAGCTCTTAGGGGAAAAACTAGTTTTCTCCAGGGATTTCAACTACTTTATTTTAATTAGGTCTTTTTTTAATGGACTTTTGCTTTTGGAATTAGCAAATGTAAGTGCTTTAAAAAAAGTAAGATATAAATGCCATCATCTCTCAATTACTCCCAAGAATAGAGAGAAGTTGTATAGATATTCCAGTAAAGGAGAAGATCCAATAATAATTATTTTTGACTTTGAAATAGACTATTTTATACTGTTCCCAGTAAGAAAGACTTTTTAAATTATTTTTTTCTAGGTTCATGTTTCATTGGTTTGTATTTGTTAAATATACATGGGCAGGGGGAGGAGGCAGGAAGTCATTTCAACGTATATTATAGCCAGAACCTCATGTGTAGGCTCCTTCCAACAGGTAACCATTGATGATAGTAATAAAAACAGGAGAAGCGCCTGGGTGGCTCAGTGGCTTGGGCCTCTGACTTCGGCTCAGGTCATGGTCTCAGGGTCCTGGGATCAAGTCCCACATGGGCTCTCTGCTCAGTGGGGAGCCTGCTTCCCGCTCTCCTTCTGCCTGCCTCTCTGCCTACTTGTGATCTCTCTCTCTCTCTGTGTCAAATAAATAAATAAAAAATCTCTAAAACAAACAAACAAACAAACAGTAGCCATACAGAGCAGAGCAACCCAACCCATGGAGGGTTCCTTTACAGGAGTCCAGGGCATGGCCTACCCGACTTAGTTCACATGAATATACCGTAAGAGGGAGCACTTTCCTGGTACTGTACTGTGGATGGAAGCACTGGAGACAGGCTGACCTGGACCAGCTAGAATGGTGAGAGCAAACTGGGAGCACCTCTGTCTGGAGGCATCTTGGAAATGAAGGGCAGGTTCTGTGTGGGAGAATGAGGATAATGGAAAACTGTGTCTTAACAAATAAAACCGTCACATTAACTAAAACAAAACGAAGCAAAACCAAAACCAAAACAAAACCAAAAACAGTAGTCATATTTAATCAAGGACTTAATGTTTTTAGGTCTTAAAATGTGACTTTCATTACAGGGCTGTAAGTAAAACACGGTTGAATTCTCCCAAGAACACCTTGATTCATGAAATGATTTCAGTTTCTCGTACAATCATTCTATACTTCTTTTCCAAGAGAAATGCATTTTAGCACTTAATGAATTTCTCCATTTTTTAAAAAGTCTCCATTATTTTTGTCTATTGCATCCTACAACAAAGCTCACTAAAAGTCATAATGCAGCAGAGAGGCAAATTCAACCAAAAGCAATCTTGTTTTATTATGTTCAAAAAAACATTTTTTAATACAACTTTGTTTTTGGAATCAGTTACAACAAATGCAATTTTCTACAGGGCTATTGTTCAGAATGATGAACCACATATATACACATCTGGCCACCTGAAGAGAGAATCCAGGAAAATTTGAAGATACTCCCACAGAAACAACATTTGATGAATAGAGCCTTTTATCATCTTCTCTATACTCCTACCAAAATGAAAGGGCAAAACAGCTCTGAAAATTTGTAGAGCAGTCACATATTCATTGCAAACCACCGCCAGAGATGCTTAACAGAACACTATATCCTACCAACTTGTGATTGCAAACAAGTCAAAGGTTTATATTATGAACAATATCACCAGAAAACAGTAAACTTCATGATATAAATGTCAGCTTGACATGATGTATTAGCATGCCACCCCCAAATGTTATTCTTTAGATGTTGTGGCAGACAGTGTTCACTTCAGCAAAATATACAGGGACTTATGACCTTTTGAATTTAACATACCACAGGGGACACTACCCGGTAACGATGAAAAAAAAATTAACAAATTCTGGATTAGAACTCCAATACTAAAAAGGCATTAAATAAATGAAATTGCCCAAGGTTTTGGTGAGTTACAAGTTTTGGCGGCTCTATAGGAGAACCGTAACATAACTCATTATAGCTTCGGGCACTAATAAGTTATGAGGCGCTCACATGTATGAGATAAACCCCATAACTTACTGAAGTCTATATCATCCCTTCATTATATCAAGGGACATGTGAAATAGCTGAAATTCAGCTCCAAACCCTGAAGTTCAGTAATAAAAGTGAATAGATCAGCACATCTATTGATTTTGCTGTCTTTTTTGTGCTTTTTGTTATCCTACTTCCCTTTAACATCTGAAAGATTCTAGCATTTTTCTTCTGAGCTCCTTCCATGTTGGCATTTTAGGTATGCTGGCAAACATCAAAATAAACTAGGTTTTTGCTTTGCTTGTCTCTCAAGAGTAATTATATTAGTCAGTCAAAAATCTCAGGCACTTTCTTCTTCTAACAAATAAAATGTATTACTTTATTCTAAAGGCAGAATTGTGGAGACAAATTCAAAATCCATACTCATATCAAACTGTATGGTGACAAATACAGAGAAGTATGAGAAAATAATGCAGTGTATTTTAATAAAGGTATAAAAGCTGAGCTTTTTGATTAATACAGAACTTAAGAAATGGAATGAGTGAAATCAATTATTTAGTAAAGCATCCTATATTCCTTATGCCTAAAGTATGCACATCTGTATGTACCCAGGATTTAAAAAGAATCTGAATGACCATAGAATGTCCTTAAGCTCTGTATTTTTAGAGTATAATGTGAACTTGCATACACTGGGAGAAGGCAGCATAGATATTTCTGTTCTATTAATCTGACAAAAGATAGTGCAAAAAGCATAAAGATAGCACAGATGACGTTTGAAGTTTTAAGTAAGGAAAAGATCACAAGTGTGTGATTCAAATAGATAATGCAAATTATTCCAGCTTGTGCATTTTATCATTCAGTTTTATTCTTATAGAAAAGCTAAATGGAGATTCATGCCTTTCTCAACAAATCTTTGCACAGTACTCAACAACATCAAAATACAGGCATCAAAAGGATACAGATTTTGTGGAGAACCAAGACGAAGAGAAGTCTAGGCACAGATACTGCCACTGGCTGGCTGGAATATGTATGGCAGGGCTCTTAGGGGCTACAAGGAGTTAGAAGCTTGACAGGATTTAGCTGGAGGCCCAGTTCATGGACCAGGTAGCCCAACATAATATGGTTAAAAATAAGCCAAGGTCTCAGAAACTAAAATGCTGAATGCTGAAGTATGTTCCAATTGATGTGTATGAAAGATACATCTGCATAAGCTTAGCCATGGGACCAGACTAAGTTCTAAGAGTTTATATATTTTTCGTCCCATTATTTTACAGAGAGAGAGAACAACTACTACTTGGATATGATTAAAGCTTCAATTGATGACTCTGTCACTGAAAAAGTGGATAATTTGAGTATGTTTTAGGCATTAATATTTACTATGACAAAAAAAAATTACCTGAATGAATCTGGAGGAAACAGAACGGACTCCTGCAAGATGCTGTAACAGCTTTAGAAAATAATAGCATTATTATTTTATTATTTTATTATTATTATTAAAGATGTGTGATGTGCTTAACGTTTGAAACTCAAAACAATTTTTTTTCTTGGAAACTCCTTTAAAAGTTATGACTTTACTGATAAGCTCTTAAAAGCCCATTAAACTCAATTGTGGTAGCTGCACTATCTATTAAAAGAAACTGTAGAATCTAACTTTCCATTGTGACTGTCTTTGTGAGATTTCCATGTTCTAACAGAGGATCATAGAAAAACTGAGGTTCAGTATCCTCATCTATGACCACAGGAAATCAAGTGTGTATCGGTAGAAAACACTCTGCTTCCTTTGTAGAACAAAACTAAGTTACATTAACACACTTAACCACAATATATCCAAAGCGTAGTAGGATTAGATATAATGAAGACGGTTCATGGGTTAAAAGATAGGACTGGGGCGCCTGGGTGGCTCAGTGGATTAAGCCTCTCTCTGCCTTCGGCTCAGGTCATGATACCAGGGTCCTGGAATCGAGCTCCACATCAGGCTCTCTGCTCCGCAGGGAGCCTGCTTCCTCCTCTCTCTCTGCCTGCCTCTCTGCCTAGTTGTGATTTCTCTCTGTCAAATAAATAAATAAATAAATAAAATCTTTAAAAAAAAAATAATTAAAAAAATAAATAAATAAATAAAAATAAAAGATAGGACTGGACTATAGGATTTCTGGTGATTATGGCAGCTTTCAGGGCTTGGGTGTTCCAGAAGGAAGTGAGTTCTCTTTATAAGGACAGGTCTTGGATTTCCTTCTAAGTTGTTCCCCCCCTCCTTTTTTTTTCTTTTTTCTTTCTTTCTTTTCTTTTCTTTTTTTTTTTTTTTAAGTTGTTTTGATTGGTAGGTAAGCCAGGGCTCTGGTGGAACCAGGATAGACTTGTGACTCATGTTGAAAAAGAACAGGTTGGAAGTGGAAAAGAGTATTCACTTCTGCTTCTCACGGATTTTTTTTTTTTTTTTTGTAGCAAAAGAGGCAGCACCAGGAGCTTTAGCTCTCATGGAACAAGGGGTGGGGATCTTTTCAAGGAAGAACTATAGACTTTGATATTAAACACAGGACTTCTAAGGAAATAATCATTTCTAAGGTAGAGGTGCACTTTTATGAATGTTGAGATGGAGAAAACCAAGAAGATGGAAATTTGTCAATCACTAAGTATTCAGTTTTACATGTGCCAATGACTGTTTAAAATGCCACAGACATATTTCTCTTCAGCAAAATCCTTTCCAATTTAGGAGTGCCTGGGTGGCTCAGTGGGTTAAAGCCTCTGCCTTCAGCTCAGGTCATGATCTCAGGGTCCTGGGATCAAGCCCCACATCAGGCTTTCTGCTCAGAAGGGAGCCTACTTCCCCCTCTCTCTGCCTGCCTCTCTGCCTATTTGTGATCCCTCTCTGTCAAATAAATAAATAAAATCTTAAACCAATTTATGCCAATCTTTAGATACTAAAAGGAATAAAAATAAATGCTATTGGTAGGGTGACCATATAACCCTATTTACGTAAAGCAGTTTTAGTTTAAACCTATTGTCTTGACATAATTATTAACTGCCCCCTTTCACTTCACAAGTGTCCTGGTTTGGATACTAAACTATAAGACCATACTCACGGGTAGATCCTTTAAGACACTAAACTGACAGATGTTCAAGATATCCAGTTCCCCTCAATCCTCTATGGTAAGCCTACTGACGTGCTCTTATCAATTAACATTTCATCACTTTCAAATAATGCAGCACAAAGTGTTATTTGTATCATGTTTCATTAGTTTTACTAGGATCAAGATAGTGTCACAAATATTTAGAAATGGATGGGCAAAAATAAGAGAGGTCATTACAGTTCTTAATCAAATAGCAAAACTCTGAATTGCAGTTCTCAGGGCAAGGCATAGCCTAATCTTATCATTTGTACTCATCCAAGCCACTGTTCTTAGAAATATTTATGTGCTGCTACAGATAATGAAGAAGTTAATCTAATTGAAATTCTGATATTTAATAAAAACAGCAGCTAAATAAAGTAAGATCTCATAACATCTACTCTGCCTCCTTGCAAGTTATGGGACTCATCCTTTTGTGATTTTCTTCTCTGCAACACAAATTAATGTACCATAGTAATATAGGATATTGACACATAATAAATCATTCACAAAAGGGAAGAGAATTTTGATCACACAAAACAAAATACGTTAAACCTCATGTCAACAAATATATTTTAAATAATGTCTTTGTTTTTCATTGGCTGTTCTATTTTGATAACAGACCACTGAAAAGAATGGTGGCTGAGAGGCTCTGTTTTAATAATAAACAGAAGAATGTCATGTCTAGTTACTTGCCTGGTGTTATATATTTTCTTCTTTGATTAATTTCTACAAGGCTTTCATTATTACTAATAAGAGTACTTATTAAGGTTCCCCCCTATGTGCACGGTGCAATTACTGTCAATACAAAAAAAAAAAAAAAAAAATCACTCCTCTACGTAAAAGCTTGCACTAGCTCCCTGCTGTGGACTGAATGTTTATGTTCCCACCAAATTCATATGTTGAAATCTTAAACCCTGAAATGATGGTTTTAAGAGGCAGGGTCTGGGGTGCCTGGGTAGCTCAATCAGTTAATTATCTGCCTTCAGCTCAGGTCATGTTCCAGAGTCCTAGGATGGAGCCCCACATCAGGGCTTCTCCCTCTCCCTCTGCCTTCAGCTCTGCCTGCTTAGATGGGCTCTCTCTCTCTCCCCTCCTCCTCTGGATAATAAATAAATAAATCTTTAAAAAAAAAAAAGAGGCAGAGTCTTTGGGATGAGATTAGGTTTGAAGGCAGAGCCCTCAAGAGTGAGATTAGTGCCCTTATAAAAGGAGCTCTGGAGAAGTCTTGGCCCCCTCCACAGTGTGAGGACCAGGAAGAAGGTTCATACCATCTATGAGGCAGTGGACTCTCGCCAGACATTGAATCTCTGGTACCACAATACTGGACTTCTTGGACTTCAGAACTGTAGGAAATGTCTGTTATTTATAAGCCATTCAGTCCATGCTATTTGTTACAGCAGCCCGAACAGTATAAGGCATTCCCAATTCACTTGAATTATGAAGAATAAATAGTGGCTATGATACAGCTTATAAAGCACTTTAAAACTTGTACCACTATTAATAAAGTCGCCACACTGAACTACGTAGTCACCCTCTCTCAAATACATTGCATATGAACATGCTACTTCTCGTGCCTGGAAGTCTCTCCTCCCTGAAAGGCTTCTCTACTAAGATAACGACTTTTTTCTTTTTCTTTTCAATATCTAGTCAAATGAAATACCACAGAAGTTTCTACAACCACGAATCCTCCATTCTCTTAATCTAGATACTCTTCCAAAATCTTCTATAGTTAATGTAAGTTTGTACAGTTTGTGTCTATGTGTTTCTGGTTCTGTCTTGTCAGTAGACATTGTTTTTAAAGTCCATCAATCTATATGTCGCTGTCTTCTAATCAAAGCATGGAGTACATGTTCAATTAATACTTATTCATTAAGAACTAAATAGAAGAAATAAATTTTAACTAGTTAATGCTACAGAATTAAAGAGATTTATTTATTATTTTAAATAATTGGGTACCTACCACATTCCAGAAAATATCCAGACAATTCCTTGGGAAATTACTACAGTAAGACTGAGTTTTTGTAATTTTACCTTCTAGTGAAGTAACTCAGATTTTGCATTTTGGGATTTAAAATCTAAGCAAGAAATGAGGAAATGATAAAATGCAGATTTTTTAAAAAATGCAACTTGAAAAAAAAACTTATATCTCTTAGTATCAAAATTAAAAAATAAATAAATGTTTGATTGCCTTTATCTTCACCTGTTGATAGAGACGGATTGGACTTCTGGCATATATGTTCTATATTTTATAAATGCTGGCATACTGAACACTCACAAAAATCTGGCAGGGTATATCAGCAAGATATGATTCCAAGTCTGAGTTTATGTTCTTACTAAACTGAACTGTACTCATAGCAAAGTTATAGACAAAAGACTATTAAACAATTAAAAATTATATATATATATCAATATATATATCATATTTACTACTCACGACAATCCCTGAACAATATGCTGTCACCATTTTACGAATGAAAAATGACTTGCTCAAGGTCACACATTTCAAATGGCAGAGTCTGGATCCCATACCCTCACGAATTCTGTTTTTATTTGCAGAATTTTTATTTATAATAATCCCTCTATAAGTGACATTTCTTCTTATTTATAATTTTCAGTTTTGGAGAATTTAAATCTCTGTCGCTTGGCAATTGGCAAAATTTTCTCTTAATATACGAGCCACTCTTTCAAGGGATAATTTAAAAAATATATATAAACCATTTCCTTTTTCTGTTAATATAAAATAGAAATAGAGAAGTTCATATTTTGTTTCTGATGTATTGTTGTATTCCCTATAGAAGTGTCAGAAACAAAGCAACAGTCAATATGAATCCTGAATCTTAGAAAGAAAAATTTAGAAAAGACTAAATAGAGGAGATAAGAAAATTTACATATAGTAATTTACCCATCAGAACTGTTCTGTAATTTTCCAAAAAAAATCCCCAGATATTCTGTAAAGTAGTAGTTAATGGCCCTTTTTAATACTGTTCAACTAGATTGGACAAACTTTTCCACAATGTGGAAACAAAAAAGTCATCTGAAAAATGACATTTAGAAAGGCATATGCTAGTTAAACAGAATAGTTCTAAAATTATTTAAGATTTGTGGTCTGCAGCAAATACATCATGCTTAGTTTCACTTTCTCTTTTGTTTTAACTCAGATCTTGCATTCACCCGTTATTTCCTATTCACTTAAATAAGGAGCATAGATGCAGAGGCTTCCATGACAGTTAAATGGATGAGTTATAATATCAGTAAGAAAAATATCTGGACATTGTGATAAATGCTTTTATAATTCCTCAGTTAAAGGAAATAATTTACCTTCTGAACAATATCCTTATTACCCTGGGATTGCTCAAATTTAGGTGGGAACCATGGTCAATTACTTTATTTGCCATGGATCTCCAGCCCACTGATTGACAGATGTAAATTTCTTTATAAATGTGAAACAATAAGAGACGGCTAAATGGTATGCAATTGCTGGAACTTCATTTATAATGTAATGAATTGGGCAGGTGAGAAAAAAAAAACTGTGCCTCTATTGGAAATACTTTTTTGTGTGCTCGTCATAGCTGTATAAAATATAGATTAACAATAAACCGAACGTTTCACTCTGGCAATCAGAGGAAAATACTGTACTTTTTCAATGAAAATATTCAGAAGTAATATTACAAATTACCGACTCATGTGTGGAATAAAATACTTAAATAAATCAAAGTAGGACTTTTACACAGATATTATCTTCTATTTCATACAGGGATCAAAAGAGTCAATACAAAGAAAATATTCTTAATCTAATCACCCCAGTCTTTCCCTCCTAAACTGCCTTTACGGATCAGGAGATCCTTGTAATATCTTTTTTTTTTTTTTTTCCTTTTTAAATTCATCTTCACAATGGTGAGGGCTAACTCATCCTTAGGAAAGCCACTGTTCATAGGGTATCTTGGGAAGGCAAGCTTATAGAGGGGAAAATAAATCTGAGAGCCTTCCATGTGTACAGAACTTTCCTCTGATCATATCTTGGGACAGAATTATGTTTTCTAAGTTCTTACTTCTTTAACTTCCTTATGTGTCATTTAACATACCCAAGATTCAAAATCAGTAGTATTCTTTTTTCCCAAACACATCACCCATTAGGCCACAAAACAAGACAACAAATTTAAGAAGATCAAAGTCATTCCATGCATCTTTTCTGACCACACAGCTATGAGAAAGTAGGAGTCAACCACAAGAAAAAATCTGGAGAGACCACAAATACATGAAGGTTAAATAATATGCTACAAAATCAGTAGTGTTCTTCAATACTAAAATACTGGCATGAAAATAACCTCTGATACCTCATAAAAAAGACGTTCACACCTATAATGCATTAAAATAATATTAGTCATAGTCTTGTTTCCAAATTCATAATAATGTCTGTATAAGTTCATTTTATTTCTCTGTGCAATAAGATGGAAAGATATATGACCAGTGATGCTATTTTTTGCAGGGTTGTTTAGAAATAGGAGAAGGAAATCATGTATCACAGATACTAGTAAATATCCATAGTTTTCTTCTAAATAACTCTAGAATTTATGGCAAGATAGAGACTCAAAACTGAGTAAGACAAACCCCTGAACTATAATAGTTAAAGAACTGTATTATAACAAGATAAGTACTGTGTGTTTATAACACACTATGGAGTGTGATAGGGAGAGTGACTCTTAAAAGGTCCATGAGCTTTTGAAACAGTTGACATTTGAGATGACCAATTACATGAACCCGAACTGGCACTCTTAATAGCAGTGGCTCAGCCCGTTTAAAGTATCACGCAAAGTGTATTTAACTTTGACCTCCAAAAAGTTTTGACAACCACCTAATCAAATATTTACTGAACACTTGTCATATGAAAAGAATAGAAAAAAAATATGCTCATAAACAGTGTAGTAACTGCACATAAACAGTGCAGATAAGTCCTTAGAGATTTATCTTAGGGCAACATCACTGTGAACTGAGGCCACAGAGGAGGCCCCAATGAAAGAGATGATACATGAACCTGGCTTTGGAGTAACAAAATCCATATTTTGGATTTTTTTTATTTAAATTCAACTAGCCAACATATAGTACATCATTAGTTTCGGATGTAGGGTTCAATGATTCGTCAGTTGCATATAACATCCATGCTCATTACATCACATGCCCTCCTTAATGCCCATCACCCAGTTACCCCACCCCACCCCCACCCACCTGCCCTTCTGCAACCCACAGTTTGTTTCCCAGAGTCAAGAATCCAATATTTTAAAAAGAAAAAGAATCTTGCATGGCTAGTATTCACAAATGTTTACAATGTCTTTCTATTCCAGTTTAGTTGAAGTTTTTCCTTCTTTTTCTTTTCTTTTTTTTCCTTTTTTTAGAGAGAAAAATACAAAAAGCAGGGGGGAGAGAAAGAGAGCAAAAGAATCTTAAGCAGGCTCCACACCCAGCCTGGAGCCTGAGGTGGGCTCAATCTCAGGACTCTGAAGGGATCATGACCTAAACTGAAATCAAGAGTCAGGCGCTTTAACGATGGAGTGAAGGAGCAGTCAAACATGCAATTTGAGATATGAAAGCATTTTTTTGTGAAACGTCTTCACAAATTAAAGGAATACTAATGGCAATGGGGAGCTACTGAAAGATTTTTCAGTTGTGAGGTGGTGGTGATCACATGTACCTTTCTAGAATGCAAATCCCAGAACACTACCTTCCCTCTTCTTTGTAAGGTACTTGGGAATCAACTGGCATTTCTCCTTTTTAAACTACTATTCCCTTTGGAATTCTTCTCTGATTTCTATTGCTAAGTAGTATTCCTCAGAGCAAATCGAGGCAAAGTAAAAAGTAAGGCATTGTCTCCTATGAGTAATTTGCATTTAAATATATCACTGATGGCCAAGTCCATGGGTCTCTACTTCAAGGAGGTGCGAAGTATACTTGCTTTCTCTTTAACAAACTGTAACAAACCTACTTCAAGGAGGTTCTCTGTGGCAGGTCATCATTTCTTCATATCACAATAGGTTTGTCCAAATGAATGCAACTTAAATATTCTAGCTGGATGAGGTTCACCCAAGAATAATTACCTAGCTAACAGCACTTGTATGAATTTGTGTATAGGATTGAGTTTCTTCATAGTTACTCTATTTCACTTTTTAATTTTCTCAGATTTCCTATCTTTCCTTTCCTATCTGTTAATCATTTATTAGAAAGAATATGACAGTGGTTTCTTTCAGATCACACTTGCATTGCACATATGAGTTATTTTCTTAATTTACAAGGCATCTGTCATTATCTTATTTCCTGGGTGATTATTCTAGTATGTTGAAGTTGCTTTTCTGCTCTGTCTTTAAACATCTGTGTTTCTCTTTTTTTAATTAATTAACTAATTAATTAATTTTTAAAGATTTTATTTATTTGACAGACAGAGATCACAAGTAGGCAGAGAGAGAGAGGAGGAAGCAGGCTCCCCACTGAGCAGGGAGCCCAATGAGAGGTTCGATTCCAGGACCCTGGGATCATGACCTGAGCGGAAGGCAGAGGCTTTAACCCATTGAGCCACCGAGGCGTTCTCGGTATTTCTCTTTTAAATACGACTTTTTTTCTAGCTGTGGATTTAAATTTTTAGTACTGTATTTCATTTTCAATGTCAAGAATTTCTATACATAAACAGTAATGCAACACTTAACGAAAACATTAAAACACGCCCTCTTTTCATGTGTTTATTCTTCAAGAGAGTTCGAAGTGTACTTGCTCTCTCTTTAACAAACTGTAAGTTTCATTCAGCGCTATTTGTTGAAGGGTCCCTATGTTAAAAGACTCGTAGGACTGCAAAGAGAAACCAACAAAATTGGTGCATTCATTCTTTAAGGGCTAGCACACCTAGAAAACAATTTTGACTTCAATTATAGAAGGAGGACACATACAACTATAAGCATATCTAGAACCAAAACTGCATTAACAAAGGAAACATAATGTTTTGAGATAGGAATTGTTTGGAGGACATGAACTTTTGTGTTTTATTGGAATTGAATGATTATGTTTTAATTATTTTTGTAGATGAGACAGAATAGCAGGAGTTTTCTGAAATGGGGTTTCTCTCTTATTTCCCTTTCTGCAATGTGTTTTAAAAGTCTAAGATTAGGGTGCCTGGGTGGTGCCTCTGCCTTCAGCTCAGGTCATGATCCCAGGATCCCGGGATCAAGTCCTGCATTGGGCTCCCTGCTCGGCAGAAAGTCTGCTTCTCCCTCTCCCCCATGTCTCTGTCAAATAAATAAAATCTTAAAAAAAAAAAAGTCTAAGATTAAATGGAGTATAGAGATAGCCCCACAGAATTTTAATCCAAATTGGTTACATATTGATATGCCCAATAAATTTTTCATTCCTGAGTACTTGCCACTAAGTCTAACGTTCTTGGAAGGACAATAAAAATGAAAATATATATTGTTATAGTGTCCCCAATATTAACACAACATGTAAAACACCCACAAACTGCATAATTAAGTATAAAAATAGCCTATTCAATAATTTGATTTTTTGTTTTTATTTCTTTGTGATGTCTAGAATTGGAAGATGACTGTCATTGTAGAAATTTGCTAATAAGCATAGTGCCTTTGTGGAAAATCCAAAGGGAAAATTCTTTGTGATGGAGATTTTTATTCTTCTATTAAAGACTATGGCAGCATTGGGTAAATTCTGACTGTAATGCATGCAGGTGTAGGCATTCAGGTTTGGATTCCCGAACTAGAGCTTCTGTGCGTGATTAAAAAAAAAATCTGCGGGCACACAATCTCCCAAGTCCCTGTGTCTATCTGTATGTGAGATCATGTGCAAAAGCAACAAATCAGAGGATGCCTCTGCTGAAGCTGACTCAAAAATATAAATACCCAAGCTGCTCCTAAACAAGAGCTCTTGCCTACTAAACCATGGAATATTGGGAAAAAATACATGAAAATCAAAACTGGAAACAGGACAGCAATCAACACTTGAGAGAGACTCCAGGTACCAAAGTCAAACCGTGGTTCTAACACCAGCATTAATGTGGGCCAATTACATCAGGCCATTTTGAAAGGCTGTTTTTCACCATGTTTCTTCAATCCTTCAGTCTGCAGTGATGACCAACATCAGATACTATTAAGAAGTCTTCAAGCGTGTAAAATAATATGATTTCACAATGATTACATATTCACTCTACAGCTGGCTGAAGTTTTTACATCTCCATTTGTCATTGACGATTGTGTCCAATTAAATGATTAGCTTTTAAAAACTGCTGCACATTATGAGAGTGAACTTGTGTTCCATTGCACTGAGTGATGCAGAAACAAACTCATTACAGCATGTAATTCACCCATATTAAATAACAAACAGATGGCTGCTGTAAATGAGAGCTCCTTTTTCTCTTCAAAAGTGCCAGGAAAAAGGTGTTTTTATTTATCTTTGTTTCCAGCTTCTTTCTGTTTTCTTGACAAGTGGGCAGCTGGTTGCTGAGGTTTTCAATTGGTGCAGAAGAATGAAAAGCCTGTTTCCATTAATTTCCCCATAAAATAAGTCTTTGAATCATTTCTGTTATAAATGCAAGTGCAGTAGCAAGCTGCTGCTTGATTAATTCACTTATTATGAAGATTTCATCTTTTATAAGAGGGCCTGCAGGTAATTTATCTTGTTTAGTAAGATTAGAAAAATGTAATTATCTTGATACCTTTGGACCCCTCTCATTTTAATTGTGTTCCCATAAATTTCAAACATAAAGATGGGAATTTTTTGTGCACAAATGTTCCAACATGTGGTCAAAAAATGTGCTGTAAGATCTGCATAAAAATTTATCAAGTAAAATACATTAGGACTGTACTATTACAGGAATGCATACAAATAAAGCCAGCACACAATTATGCTAGTGTGTACAAACAAATCTCCACATTTTTGGTTCCCTAGTCATCTAACAGCTGGGGTGAGGTAAAGGGTTTGGGATTTGTTAAAAAGATTTTTTGGGGGTTTTTGTTTTTTTATCAAGCATAAATGTCTCTAGGGAAATGAAGAAATCTGTCTTATTTATAGTAATAAAATTAAAATTGTGTCTGTCTTCAAATGTTCTAAACTCAAATGAATTGACTACTAAGTGTATATTTCATGTACTCTTTCCATCACTTTCATTACATTTCTTAACATCTTTGGGAATTTGGATAGAGCTGTGATTTTATAATGACAATCCAATTTGATTTCCTTTTAAAAACACTCTCCAAGACTGTGAAGAGAACTACTGCAATCCATTTCCACATGTAACTTCAGATATTCAGTCTCGTAGGAAACATGCTCTCAGCTTGGCAGAATTATCTTCTTTTTCTCTGATCTTCAGTTCTGCTGGAATTGGGGTTTTAAAACCTTTAATTTCATTCTATTAATAGTATTTAATGTGTGCTTTTTGATTTGAAAATCTATCATGGGCATCTACTTAGTTACTTCTTATTACTATCAATGGATATTTTTGTCAGCCTGGACTTAGCGTCCTAAAAGAAGGAAACCAAAAATATAATAATATTATACGAAGTTGTCTAGTCTTCTTCTATGGCTTTAGACAGGAAAGCATTTCATCCTTTGTGGTCTGCTGAATGGCAATAAACAGGTCAAGTGATTGCTCTGTTAAATTCTGTAAGGTGTGTGCTCAGTCAGGCAAGCAACAAGATATAATTGGGGTACCCAGAGTTTTGCTATGTAAGAAAAATAGACTATAAAATTAAAAAGATATATGGTGGGATCCATATCACACTTCTCCACTTATAAAACATATTTCAATCAAATTATATAGCTTATAAAAGTGAAATAAAATAATGTGATAGATAAACATGTTACTGGTACAAACTGGTTCCATGTTTGTACATTCATCTTTCACCTTTATGATTTATTCTCTTTGTTTTATGAATATAGTTGCTAAATATTTCTGCCTCTAGGGCTCTGTGCCAAAAAATTACAGATTGTGAACACCTGTGTATTGTTCTCTTATCAATTTTATGAACATATACTAAAAATGGATTGCGCTTAAGACTCAGTACTGGGGATGAGGAATATCCTCCATTTATTAAACATGTGGCTTCTTGAACCTTATTCTCCACATCTGTTACCTTAGCTGTGAACGGTGCTCTGCTTCTGTCAGCCCAGAAGAGTTTCTGTGAGAGTAAGCACTTTGATGAATGAATTAGTTTAGTTATCTGTTTCACCCTGGATTTCTCAAACTCTCCTAAATATTGGATGTTAAATAAACTTTTATGTTACTTGTCATGGTTATACAACTTGTTATTTTTCATAAAATTGATAAGACAAAGGACCTCAGTTGTGTTTAAAGGACAAGAGGTCAGGCTAATATATCTATCATATTTCATTAGCCTGCTCTAATAATAAGGGGAGGAACTGCAATTTTAGCAAGTATTTTACATTATTTCTTTAAGATTCTATTTATTTATTTACTTATTTACTTATTTCTTTGTTTGTCAGAGAGAAAGAGAGAGAGAGAGAGAGAGAGAGCGCTCCATGCTGAGCAAGGAACCTGATGTGGAACTCAGTCCCAGGGCCCTGGGAACATGACCTGAGCCAAAGGCAAACACTTAACCAATCAGCCACCCAGGTGTCTTCTTATCTTATATTTTGATAGTTGGCAGAGATGAAGTGGCATCTTAGCATTTTCCTCTAATTTGTCCTCTCCAAATTGGGGCTCATACATGTCTCCTCCTCATCCGTTTGTCTTCTTACATTGTTACCTAATGTGGGTTAATACCCTATTTATGGCTTTTTTTAGTAATTTCTATGAAGGCAGCTGGAATATTTCTCAAGACTTTCAGAACTTTTTTGGAATGAGACAGAAATAAGTAAAGGGACCCTCTTGAGAGTCCCTCTTAATTTTAGAGCAGGCAATTCTGAGGGGGAAAAAGAAAAGCCAATGATTCAGTACCTAATTGCAAATGTTACTCTGATCCTCCTCTATCCTAGGATTACTGCAGAAAATGAAAGATAATTTTAAGGAAAATGGAGAAGAAAGATATATTGCTAAGGAGACAATTTGAAAAAGCTAATCCATTGGCTCAAGGATATTTCTGATATTTCAATGAGATAAAATATCATAATTTCAAATTGCAATTACATACAAAATCTTGTTTTGCTAATGAATTTGGAATAGCTGCTTTCAGAATTTAAGAAAAAAAGAAAAAAGAGCAAGGAGAGAAGAAAAACAAAACAAAACAATGATGGAACTCCTCGGGAAGATGGCAGAGTAGGAGAACCCTAAGCTCAGCTTCTCCCATGGATACAACTAGATAACACCCACATCAGTGTAAATAATCCAGAAAATAACCCAAAGACTAGCAGAACAGACTTTCCACAGGTAAATGTAGAGAAGAGGCCCCATTGAAGAGGGTAGGAAGGAAGGAGATGGAGTCAGGAGCCAAATGGACCCATGGGACTGTCCATGGTGGGGAGAGAGACATGGTGGACACATAGAGAGAAGAGAAGCAAGTTGTACTCTAGGCACCTAGGCACAGAGACCCACACTGAGAAGATGAGTCCCCACCACCCCCCTATCCCAACCTAGATACATGCATACTCAGGGAAAAATAGCACAGCTCCAGCACTCTCCACCCAACTTGGTAACAGCACACCCTATTCCTGCATGCTTCAGCATATCTGCCCCCTCCATCAGGCCTGCACAAGAGTTTTCCAAGTGCCTGGAGGGCACCCTCCTAAAACAGAAAGTAAGGGCATTGCTGGCACTGCACATACCACTGCCATGCCCTTTTTTCCTGCCCTTCAAACCCAGAAAGCACATGCAGAAATTTTCCCAGACAGATGCAAGTCCCCTCCTCCTTCAGTGGACCATGGTAGACCTTGCTGACATTGCATACCCTACCCCATGTTCTCCTGGGGACCTGCCCCTGTGAGTACATTCTTAGGGCCCAGTCAAAGTTGCGGCACAAACGTGGCAGTATACAAGCAGTTCTGACTGCCAGCACCACTCCAGGTAGTGTCTTGCCCTGAAAAGAGACAGATGAGCACACACACCAGTCAAATGGCAGCCCCAGGAGTGGGCTGGGAACAGGCATCTACTCTGACTACAGGCCCTATCAAACAAGCAAAGATTCTCAGAGGACAACAAACAGATAGGGTCCTACAATTTGGTGCTACTGCATCTCTGGGCTAAGATTTCACCTGATTCACTTTAAGCCCAAGATGTCCCTAGCCTGGCCCATAATAACACAGTGACCCCCTTCCCACAACAGGCAAAGAGAGCCATTTCACCATTTCACATGACCAGACTGAACCTAAACATGGCTCAGTCACAACAGTACAGTGCATGCAACATAAATAGGAGATACGTCTGAAGCACCAGGATCTAGTGAACAGGGGGCATTGCACTGCAGGGCACTAAGGGATCTACTCCTCTTCTTCATAAGCCCACTATTTCTTTTTTTTTTTTCCCAGTAATTTTTTAAAATTTTTATTTATTTGTCAGAGAGCAAGCAAGTAAGCACAAGCACAGGGATTGGCAAGCAGAGAGAGAAGCAGGCTCCCTGCTGAGCAAGGAGCTTGATGCAGGACTTGATCCCAGGACCCTGGGATCATGACATAAGTCAAAGACAGATGCTTAACTGAATGAGCCCTCAGGCGTCCCAGGCCACTATTTTCAAAAGCAGGAGACATAGCTGACTTTCTTAACATAGAGAAACAGACACAGAGAATTAGACAAAATGAGGAGACAGAGGAATATGTCCCAAATGGAAGAAGAGGACAAAATTACAGGAAGAGAGCTAAATGAAATGAAGATCTGTCATATGCCTAACAGAGAACACAAAACAATAATCATGAAGAAATTTACTGGACTTTAAAAAATAATGAAAGACCTCAGTGAAACTCTCAACAAAGACATAGAAAATATAAAAAAGAATCAGAGATTAGAAAACACAATAAATGAAATGAAAAATACACTAGAAGAAATAAGTAGTAGATTAGAAGAAGCAGAAGAACAAATCAGCAACTTAGGAGATGGAAAGTAATCAAGATAAACAGGAGAGAGAAAAGTAATAATAATAATAATAAATGAAAACAGACTACGGGAACTCGGCAAAACCATAAAGTGTAATAACATTTGCATTATAGGGATCCCAGAAAGAGAAGAGAGAAACAGGGGCAGAAAATTTATTTGAAGAAATAGTAGCAGAAAACTTGCCCAATTTGGTGAAGGAAATTAGAAGTTCAGATCCAGGAGAGAGTTTCCCCCCAAAATCAACCCAAGCTATCCACATTCTGACAGATATTAATTAAAATGGCAAAAATAGTGATAAAGAGAATTTTTAAGCACCAAGATAAAAGAACACAATTACAAACAAGGGAAACCCCAAAAGGCTATAAGCTGATATTTCAGCAGAAACTATGCAAGCCAGAAGAAAGTGGCATGAGACATGCAAAGTGCTGCAACAAACAAGCAAACAAAACCTGAAACCAAGAATATTCTATCATTCAAAGTGCAGGGAGGGATAAAAAGTTTTCCAGACAAAAGTGAAAGGCGCTCATGGCACTAAAACAGCCCTACAACAGATGTTAAATGATCTCCGAATAAAAAGGAAAGACCATAAGCAGAAGTAAGAAAAGCAGGAAACATAAAAGTTGTAAAATTAAAGTTTATCTATAAAAATTAGTCAAGGGATTCATAAAATAAAAGGATATAAAATATGACACTCTATATCTAAAACCTGGGGAGAGAGAAACAAAAATTTAGTGATTATAGAATGAGTTCAACCTTAAGTGACTCTCAACTTAATATAGATAATATATGGATGTTATTTATAAACTGGATGGAAACCACAAATCAGAAAGACAGTATTAGATATGCAAAAAGTAAAGAGAAAGAATACAAGAATATCACTAAAAAAAGGCAGCAAATGATAAAGGAAAGAGCAAGAGAAGAACTGAGAACTACAAAGACAACCATAAAATAAGTAACAAAACAGCTTAAGTACATACATATCATTTATTACTTTGAAGATAAATGGACTAAACATGTCAATCAAGACACAGGGTGATGGAATGGATAAAAAAAAGCAAGACCCATCTATATGCTGCCTACAAGAAACTAATTTCAGACCTAAAGACCAATGCAGATGCAAAGTGAAACAAATGAAAAGCACTTTGCAAATGATGGTGAAAAGACAAAGCAGCAATACTCATATCAGGCAGAAGAGACTTTAAGACAAACTATAAGAAGAAATAAAAAAAATAAATAAAATGGGAATAAATAAAATCTTTAAAAAAAAATAAAGAAGAACAATGTATAATTATGAAGGGAACAATCCAACAAGATATAACAATTATAAATACTTATGCACCCAACATGTGAGCACCCAAATACATAAAGCAGCTAATAACTACAAAGAAACCAATTGATAGTAATACAATCATAGTAGGGGACTTTAACACCTCACTTATATCAATGGATAGATCATCCAAACAGAAAGTCACCATGGAAATAGCAGTTTTGAATGACATAGGACAGGATGTATCTAATAGATATATTTGGAATATTCCATCCTAAAACAGCAGAATACAAATTGCTTTCATTTGGACATGGAATATTCTCAAGAACGGATCACATGGTAGGCCACAAAATATGTCTCAAAAATTAAAAAAGATCATACCATGCATCATTTCTGATCACAACTCTATGAAAATGAAAATCAACTGTAAGAAAAAAATCTGAAAAGAATACACAGAAGTTGAATAACTTGCTACTGAACAATCAATGGGTAAACCAAGATATCAAAGATGAAATTTTTAAAAATACATGGAGACAAAAAAAAATGGAAACACAATGGTCTAAAACCTTTGGGATGCAGCAAAAGCTTTTGTAAGAGGAAAGTTTACAGCAAGACAAGCCTATCTCAAGAAGCAAGAAAAATCTTGAATAAACAACCTTACCTTACATCTGAAGGAGCTAGAAAAAGAATAACCAACCCAAAACCCTCAGAAAGAAGGAAATAATAAAGAGCAGAGCACAAACAAATGAAATAGAAACCAAAAAAAAAAAAAAAAAAAACAAGAAACAAAACAAAGCCCAGTAGAACAGATCAATGAAACCAGGAGTTGGTTTTATGAAAGATCAACAAAATTGATAAACCTTTAATCAGATTTATAAAAGAAAGAGGACTCAAAATCAGAAATAAAAGAGGAGTAATAATAACCAACACCACAGAAATACAATTTTAAGAGATTATCATCAAAACAGTCAACAAAGCAAAGAAGCAACCCACAGAATGGGAGAAGATATTTGCAAATGACACTACAGACAAAGGGCTCATATTCAAGATCTATAAAGAACTCCTCAAACTCAGCGCACACAAAACAGATAATCACATCAAAAAATGGGCAGAAGACATGAACAGACACTTCTCTAAAGAAGACATACAAGAAAAGAAAGAAGTGACAGGAGCAGCAGCACCCTACAACTAGTCATTTCAGTTCTCTATTAAAATGTAACGAATCACCTTAAAACACAGTGGCTCAAATAAACACTATTATAACTCATGATTATGTGTGCGAACTGAATTATTTTATGTTTTAACTGGTGTCCCTTTAGATGCTGAGATGGTTGAAAGATTCAAAATGACCTCATTCTGATGGCTGGTAATTGATGGCTTTGATTCACTTGGGCCTCTTCATGAGGCTCTTTGGGATTCCTCACAGATGAAGATCTCAGGGGAGCAAGAACTCAGTCATGGGGGCTAGATTCCAATAACTAAGATGGAAGCTGCCAGGTCTTCTCAAGGCTTAATATTGAAACTGTCACAGTGTGACTTCTGTCTCATTGTACTGGTTAAAGCAGTGTCAGCTCAGATTCAAGAGGAGGATACTTATAGAAGAGCAGGTACAAAAAGACCATGTGGTTCACTGGGGCCACACTAAGTAAAATCTATCACATAGCAAACAATATCATCAATAAGCCATACTTGCAGGAAGCAATCTGTCTCCGTTGCAACATAAGAAATGAAAATACCTAACTACAAATACATACTCTCTATATCCATTGGCTGGGAAAGGGGGGGAAAAAAAACTATAGAAACACAAAAAATCACCTATTATTAAAAAAAAAAAAAATGGCTCATTTAAATTGGAGTAGAGCCCTATTCCATCTTACCGCTACCAGCAAAACAAACCAAACACACACTACACACTACTTCAAATATATGAAGCAATCTACATCTTTCAATGGTTAATTTTAAAAAAGGAAAGAGCCAGTATAGCACCATTACAAAGATACTACATGGGGGGAAAAAAAGGATGATGGTGCCAAGGAAGGAATCAAAATAGAAATAATTATAAAGAAACTTCATCCGAAAAAGAATTAGAGTGAAATTTGTGATCATATTGTATTAAAAAAAATAAAACAAAAGCATAAACCCTCAAAAGTGCAATTATTCCTATGCCAAAATGGAATCGCAGGAACTCAAAGAATTAGCATGATTCAATAGAAGAAAATAGAATATGGAAATTCATATCAAAGCATTAAAAGCATCTAGATAAAAAAATAAATATAAAAAAGAAGAGATTGTGGGGTGTCTGGGTGGATCAGATGTCAAGTGTCTGCCTTTGGCTCAGGTCTTGATACCAGGATCCTGGGATGATCCCTGTATCTGGCTTCCTGCTTGGTGGGAAGCCTTCATCTCCCTCTCCCACTCCCCCTGCTTGTGTTCCTGTTCTTTCTCTCTTTCTCTCTCTTTCTCTGTGTCAAATAAATAAATAAAATCTTTTAAAAAAAGAGAAAGAAAGAAGAGATTGTGATATGCTTGGTAGGAGATTTAGAGGACAGAAATGACAAAAATGTGCAAATAAAAATAATTTTTTTAAAGATTTTTATTTATTTATTTATCAGAGAGCGAGAGACAGAGAGAGAGATCACAAGTAGGCAGAGAGGCAGGCAGAGGCAGAGGGAGAAGCAGGCTCCCTGCTGAGCAAGGAGCCTGATATGGAACTCGATCCCAGGACGCTGGGATCATGACCTGAGCCGAAGGCAGCCGCTTAACCAACTGAGCCACCCAGGCGTCCCAAATAAAAATAATTTTAAAAGTCAGACAATACGAGAGGAAATAAAACAGAAATTTTAGAAGCTGCAAGAAAAACTGAAATAAGGGGAAAAAAACCTTTTTTCTTATGTATAAATGTACAATTCAAAATATTTGCCAAGGGGCACCTGGGTGGCTCAGTAAGTTAAGCCTCTGCCTCTGGCTCAGGTCATGATCTCAGGGTCCTGGGGGCAAGTCCCACATTGGGCTCTCTGCTCAGCGGGGACCCTGCTTCCCCCTCTCTCTCTGCCTGCCTCTCTGCCTACTTGTGATCTCTCTATCAACTAACTAAATAAATAAATCTTTTAAAAAATTGACAAATAAATTTAAAAATATGGAGAGTCATACTGTATGTCAGGGTAAATTAGGTAAGAATAATTATGGATTCAGATTCTAGCAATATTTCAGAATTCCAATGGGATTCTGTTTTGGCAGATAGGCAAAAATATTGTCACTTCTATGGGCAAAAATTTTTATCATCTGGCCTACACTAATACACACAGAATTCTCAAGGAAATAAAATGTAACCAAAGCTTTGTTCTAGTCATCAAATTCAAGAGCAATAAACATGAAAGAATACAGAAAATATTATTGCTATGTGCCATTATTGAGAAACCATCAAGAAAACAAACAACAAGCAATGAAAATATGATCGTGAAAACCACAGCTGAAGGACTGAAAAGAATGAATACATTTGATGGTACAACTATTACTAAAACTAATGTGAAATTTAAAATTACAGAAAATGTCAATTGTATATATCTTGGCAATACAAAATGATAAATATATTTGCCCCATCCCACACTCTAATAATAGTCCTTTCATTAACTTCTTAAGGTAACATCTTTTAATATGACAACAATATTCTGTTGTATACCTGACTATATCCATATCAGAACTCTCAGACAAATATGCAGAGTATTCAAGCTTACACTGATAGGAAATAAAAAATAAATATAATCCAATTTACTAGTTAGAAAAAATATAAACAGAATGGAAATAAAAGTGATATTATAAAGGGGAAAATAATGCACTGAAGATACTAGAATAAATAGGTTATAAAAACTCATTTAAAAAAAAAAAAAAAAACAGAGAAGCCAATAGCTAACCCAACTAAGGAAAGAAAAGTTTGGGAAGAGGTCACAAATTAAGGAAAATTATCAATAAATAAGGAAACATGTAAGATACATTTTCTAAACTTTACACAAAAAAGTATTTAAAAAAAATTTTTTTTTTCGACAGAGAGACACAGTGAGAGAGGGAACACAGCAGGGGGAGTGGGTGAGGGAGAAGCAGGCTTCCCGTGGAACAGGGAGCCCGATGCGGGACTCGATCCCAGAACCCTGGGATCATGACCTGAGCCAAAGGCAGTCACTTAACCACTGAGCCACCCAGGCACCCCCACAAAAAAGTATTTAAAAATCTGTATGAACTGTACTAGAAATATTTATCAAAAGTGATTCTGGAATGGTTAAGCAAACTTAAGTTCCAGAGGAAAAAATTAGGGGAAGGTTGGAGATCAACGTTTTCCCACTCTCTCCCTGATGACAAGTACTAAATACATATGTTTTTACTACGGAATTCTTTTTTTTTTTTAAGATTTTATTTATTTATTTGACAGACAGAGAACACAAGTAGCAGAGAGGCCGGCAGAGAGATGGGGAAGCAGGGTCCCCGCCGAGCAGAGAGCCCGATGAGGGGCTTGATCCCAGGACCCTGGGATCATGACCTGAGCCAAAGGCAGGGGCTTTAACCCACTGAGCCATCCAGGTGCCCCTTTACGGGAATTCTATCAAAAATTTAAAATTGGATAAATTCAATGGTATTAAACTAGCTCCAAGTCAAACAAAATTGGAAAAAAAAAAAAAAAAAAACAAATATGCCAAATCCTTAAGTCAAAATTGTACTGAAATTTTGAGATTTTATTTACTTCATTTTTAAAAAGATTTATTTGTTAGAAAGACAGAGATACAGAGCACAAGAGGGGGGAGTGGCAGGCAAAAGGAGAAGCAGACTCCCCAGTGATCAGGGAGCCTGATATGGGACTCAATTCTAGGACCCTGGGATCATGCCCTGAACTGAAGGCAGATGTTTAACCGACTGAACCATGCAGGCATCCTGAAACTTTGAAATTTTAAATGAAAAAAAGCTACAAATTTTAACTCTCATTATGTATATTTACGTAAAAAGTATTCACAAAGGCAACACACATATTAGAAGAATAGTAAACCATGATGAAATGAGGTTTACTTTAGAAAAGTAATGATGTTGCCATATTTGAATCAATCTTATACCCTTACAGAACGATATATCACAATTTTCTTGGGAAAAAATAACTCATTAAATCTCAACCTAGCATTTGGAAAAATTCAAAATCCATTCTTGGTAAATAATTCCACAAAGAATACTTTTTTTTTCTCAAAGAATACCTTTTAAAGGAAAAATGTAAATGCATTTCTCACACGATGAGCATCACATAGGTAACACATGACAGTGACCCACTGCATATCATCTCTTCAGCCAGCAGAGATAAAACCTCCTTCTATAATCCCACAAATCCATCCAAGTTCACATGCAGCATAAAGCAAACTTCTCAAAGACAGTTATGAGATCATACTCATCGTTTTAGTTTGGCATTAATCTGGGTTTCTTGGCCCATATTTGTGAAAAACTGTGAGGAACTTGGTATGTTTCCCTATTTACAAGCATCATGCCTGTATTACTTTATTTTCAAATTAGCCTGCCTCGGTTTCTTGCCTCCTGGCATAACGCATGAATCTCCTGGGCAAGAAGAGACTCATGACTCAGAGAAAGTAGCGTGAGATCAGTTTAATACTGTCATTTATCCTTCCTCCCCACTTTCTCAACAGGAACACAAAGCACACAGACTTGAAACAGCGAATCGCACTGGAGGACAGGAAATTTAAGGTTAGGAAACTCAAATCTTTTTAATGGGCTATAAGCATGCATGACTTTAGGTCCAAAGGAAGGCATGATGTGTCTTATACTGAACTGTAAGCATGCCTGGCTTTTGCTCTGGAGGGAGACACCATCTCTATCATTCAAAGATGTTCATTATACAGATCTCTTTAAAATGTTCATCTGAAACAAAGTGCAGTTAATACTTTGCTTCATCAGAGGAACAGAAAGGCATGAGACCCATGGACCACTGACTAGCAACAATAACACATTTAACCATTCCCCAAATGAATGAATATAACTGACGAAAAAAATGAGGTAAGTGTTATCAGTCCCACTTTAAGAGGGCATAATTGAAAACTTGGGTTCCTTTAGGTTCAATAAAAACAAAGAAATTGTCAGAGGAAGCATCTAACCAACCAGGTCTACTTGCTGTCTGAGTGGGCACCTTCATGTGAAACTTAAGAACACCAGCCAAGCTAACAACACAAAAACAGAGAGTCTTGTATCTATCAAAAAGATATATTTTAGGCTGATTGTTAAAAAGGAGAAATCAGATCAAAACAAATTCATTCCACTTAAATAAGCATTTAGTTACAGTTTCTATCTTACAGTGGGAATTGATGTCCTGTTTATTATACAATGTCACCTCCTTGTCTGTATTGCCTCAAGAGTGGGAAGGCTACAAATGGACCAAAGTCAGTTACTATATCTTTGAGTTTAATCTTTTAGAAATTGGCTTTTCTGTTTTATAAAAATATTAGAACTAGACAGAGATGATCTTTGATATGGCATAATCCTAAACACAGACAGAGTGGGTAGAACTTGCTATACAGGCAATGTTTTATATGTATCTTTAGTATGATTAAAAACTGTTGGCTAAGTTTTACTTCATATTTTATTTTCCTACATCTTATTTCAATGCATAAGGGAAAATATGGCTAAGAAAACAAGGCTTAGTTTCAACTGACTATTTGATTAAGAATTAATCCAACTGTGCTATGAAACTATTATTACAGAAAAGGTAACCCTTAAACAGAAAACTTGCTTCTAGAATGCTCATTTATCTATGCTCAGAAATACTAGGTGAAATCTCTGTTAGATATCGACATTTAAGGTTTTTCAAAATACAAGTCTTTATTCTAGTAAAAGGAATCAGGGATAACAATGTCAACATATTTAGAAAAGGCCTCATAAAAATGCCAAGGTAAAATTGTCTCTGATAACTTTAGCAAAATAGAATAAACCTGGAAGAGAAAAAAAAATAGTTCCATGCCGCCTCACACAAATCAAAAAGTATAATCTTTAGAAGTTTAAGAAATGGCAGGTGTTTCCTAAATAAATTAATAACATAATATAACTTATAAGTAATTGACAAAATAACTAGGCCATTGAAATGTGTGCATTGTGCATACTTGGTTTTCAAAAATGACTGTGAATGAACATTTGAATGAATGAATTTGGTTTAAAAATTAGTGATATATAAATCTTCAGGTTTCTTCTGGGCCTTTAAGCTAGTAAAGTAAATATGGGCTAGGAACTCAATCAATCTTCCCCCTTTTATCAAAAGTACACATTGAACAGGCTGAAAACAAAAAGAAAGCCAATAGCTTCAGAAGTCCTCAGAAAATAATGTGTCAACATGAACTCATCCCAAACTACCCCTACTCCATTTAATACAAATTTTACTGTTCAAGCTGGGAATCAGCATATCCCATAAACTGTAAGCTGCTCTTCCAAGCTTTCTTAACAGCTGTAACTCACATATATAAACTCTTTTAAAGTGACTCCTGGCGGTTTTCTCTGGGGCAAAGTTTTTAGACAACTAGGCAGATAGCTAAGTGCATGTATTTGGATGTTTCACATTTTGCACACTCATTCTGAGTTAGTCATATTTTGGGTTGCTTGGGGGTTACTAGTACCTTTCATGAAAATTAATAGGGCATACAATATTGATCAATGCATGCAGGATATGGTATCACCCAAATCTAACAAATAAATATGTCAGAAATAAGTCATTTTTTTGTGCTATACTGGGCTGTACTTTCTTCTAATAAACAAGCCAAAAAACTAAATATTTATAGGTATGAGTTGAAATCCTTCAAAATAGTCAATAGAAGAATCATTTTTCTCAAACCTGAATATTAATGCTAATATTTGAGATCTGATACATAGAAACTGGGGGGGGGGGTACTTTATCTTTTCTTAAATTATTATTATGTTATGTTAGTCACCATACAGTGACGAACACATCATTAGTTTTTGAGGTAGTGTTCCATGATTCATTATTTGTGTATAACGCTCAGTGCTCCGTGCAATATGTGCCCTCCTTAATATCAATCACTGGGCTAATCCATCCATCAATTCCCTCCCCTCCAAAACCTTCAGTTTGTTTCCCAGAGTCCATAGTCTTTCATGGTTTGTCTCCCTATTGCCACCCACCTTCATTTTCCCCTTCCTTCTCCTAATGTCCTCCTTGATATTCCTTATGCTCCACAAATAAGTGAAACCATGATAATTTACTTTCTCTGCCTGACATTTTACTTAGTATAATCTCCTCCAGTTCTGTCTATGTTGATGCAAAAGTTCTGTATCCATCCTTTCTGATGGCTGAGTCATATTCCATTGTATATACAGACCACATCTTTATCCATCCATCTGCTGAAGGGCATCTTGGCTCTTTCCACAGTTTGGCGATTGTGGACATTGCTGCTATAAATATTGGGGTGCATGTGCCTCTTCTTTTCACTACATCTGTATCTTTGGAATAAAAACCCAGGACTGCAGTAGCTGGGTCATAGGGTAGCTCTATGTTTAACTTTTTGAGGACCCTCCACACTGTTTTCCAAAGCGGCTGTACCAACTTGCATTCCCACCAACAGGATAGGAGGGTTCCCCTTGCTCCACAACCTCTCCAATATTTATTGTTTCTTGCTTTGTCAACTTTTGCCATTCTAACTTGTATAAGGTTGTATCTGAATGTAGTTTTGATTTGAATTTCCCTGGTGGCTAATGATCTACAAAGAACTTCTCAAACACAACACCCAAAAGCAAATAATCAAGTCAAAAAAAAAAAAATGGCATGAAGAAGGCATGAACTGACACTTCTCCAAAGAAGACAGACAAATGACTAATAGATGAAAAAATGTCTGTCATTGGGGGCAGGAATCAAGATGGCAGAGAAGTAGCAGGCTGAGACTACATCAGGTAGGAGGAGATCAGCTCGATAGCTTATCTAAATATTGCAAACACCTACAAATCCAACGGGAGATCGAAGAGAAGAAGAACAGCAATTCTAGAAACAGAAAATCAACCACTTTCTGAAAGGTAGGACTAGCAGAGAAATGAATCCAAAACGACGGGAAGATAGACCGCGGGGGGAGGGGCCGGCTCCCAGCAAGCGGCGGAACAACGGAGCACAAAATCAGGACTTTTAAAAGACTGTTCCACTGAGGGACATTACTCCAGAAGCTAAACCGGGGTGAAGCCCACACAGGGTCAGCGTGGCCCCAGGTCTGCAGGGTCACAGAAGGATCGGGGGTGTCGGAGTGTTGCAGAGCTCACAGGTATTAGAAAAGGGAAGCTGGCTACAGAGACAGAGCCGTGGACTGAACTCTCAGCTCGGGGTTACCTTGAATTGGTCACAGGCTGGGTGAGTTCGGAGCGCGGCTGGAGGCTGGGGATACAGGAGTGATTGGGTGCTGTTCTCTGGGGGCGCACCGAGGAGAGGGAACCTGGGCTCTCAGCTCCTCTGGGCCGGAGACTAGGAGGCCGCCACTTTCATTCCCGTCCTCCGGAACTCTATGGAAAGCGTTCAGGGAACAGAAGCTCCCAAAGCGAACCCTATCAGATTACTTAGTCCGGCCCCCAGTAAGGGCGGTGCATTTCCGCCTCGGGCAAAGACACTTGAGAGTCACTACAACAGGCCCCTCCCCCAGAAGATCAACAAAATATCCATCCAGGACGAAGTTCATCTATCAAGGAAAGCAGGTTCAATACCTAGGACAGCAGCGGAATTCCAGAGGCGGAGAAAGCAAAGCACGGAACTCATGGCTTTCTCCCCATGATTCTTTAATCTTGCGGTTAATTCAATTTTTTTTTCTTTCTTTTTTCTTCTTCTGCTAAATTTTTTTAAACTTTTACCCTTTTCTTTCTTAAGGTTTTTTGACTAGTTTATCTAAAATATATATATTTTTCTTTCTTTTTTATATTTTGTATTTGTTTTCTTTTTTAAATTTTTTTCTTTTTTTTTCTGAACCTCTTTGTATCCCCTTTCTCCAACCCACAATTTGGGGTCTCTTCTGATTCGGTAACAGTGTATTTTTCTGGGGTCTTTGCCACCCTTTTAGTATTTTATTTGATCCTTCATATCCTCTTATCTGGACAAAATGACAAGGCGGAAAAAATCACCACAAACAAAAGAATAAGAGGCAGTACCGAAGGCTAGGGACCTAATCAACACAGACATGGGTAATATGTCAGATCTAGAGTTCAGAATGATGATTCTCAAGGTTGTAGACGGGCTCGAAAAAGGCATGGAAGATATTAGAGAAACCCTCTCTGGAGATATAAAAGCCCTTTCTGGAGAAATTAAAGAACTAAAATCTACCCAAGTGGAAATCAAAAAAGCTATTAATGAGTTGCAATAAAAAATGGAGGCTCTCACTGCTAGGATCAATGAGGCAGAAGAAAGAATTAGTGATATAGAACACCAAATGACAGAGAATAAAGAAGCCGAGCAAAAGAGGGACAAACAGCTACTGGACCGCATGGGGAAAATTCGAGAGATAAGTGACGCCATAAGACAAAACAACATTAGAATAATTGGGATTCCAGAAGCAGAAGAAAGAGAGAGGGGAGCAGAAGGTCTATTGGAGAGAATTATTGGAGAGAATTTCCCAAATATGACAAAGGGAACAAGCATCAAAATACAGGAGGTGCAGAGAACCCCGCTCAAAATCAATAAGAATAGGCCCACAACCCGTCACCTAATAGTAAAACTTACAAGTCTTAGTGACAAAGAGAAAATCCTGAAAGCAGCCCGGGAAAAGAAGTCTGTAACATATAATGGTAAAAATATTAGATTGGCAGCAGACTTCTCCACAGAGACCCAGCAGGACAGAAAGAGCTGGCATGATATATTCAGAGCACTAAACAAGAAAAACATGCAGCCAAGAATACTCAATCCAGCTAGGCTATCATTGAAAATAGAAGGAGAGACAAAAAGCGTCCAGGACAAACAAAAACTGAAAGAATTTGCAAACACCAAACCAGCTCTCAGAAAATATTGACAGGGGTCCTCTAAGCAAAGAGAGAGCCTAAAAGTAGTAGATCAGAAAGGTACAGAGACAATATACAGTAAACAGTCACCTTACAGGCAATAGAATGGCACTAAATTCATATCTCTCAATAGTTACCCTGAATGTTAATGGGCTAAGTGCCACAATCAAAAGACACAGGGTATCAGAATGGATAAAAAAAACAAAATCCATCTATATGTTACCTACAAGAAATTCATTTAGACGCGAAGACACCTCCAGATTTAAAGTGAGGGTGTGGAAAACAATTCACCATGCTAATGGGCATCAGAAGAAAGCTGGGGTGGTAATCCTTATATCAGATCAATTAGATTTTAAGCCAAAGACTATAATAAGAGATGAGGAAGCACACTCTATCATACTCAAAGGGTCTGTCCAACAAGAAGATCTAACAATTTTAAATATCTATGCCCCTAACGGGGAGCAGCCAATTATAAAAACCAATTAATAACAAAATCAAAGAAACACATCAATAATAATACAGTAATAGTAGGGGACTTTAACACTCCCCTCACTGAAATGGACAGATCATCCAAGCAAAAGAACAACAAGGAAATAAGGGCCTTAAATGACACACTGGACCAGATGGACATCACAGATATATTCAGAACATTTCATCCCAAAGCAACAGAATACACATTCTTCTCTAGTGCACATGGAACATTCTCCAGAATAGATCACATCCTGGGTCACAAATCAGGTCTCAACCAGTATCAAAAGATTGGGATCATTCCCTGCATATTTTCAGACCACAATGCTCTGAAGCTAGAACTCAGTCACAAGAGGAAAGCTGAAAAGAACCCAAACACATGGAGACTAAACAGCATCCTTCTAAAGAATGAATGGGTCAACCAGGAAATTAAAGAAGAATTGAAAAAATTCATGGAAACAAATGATAATGAAAACACAATGGTTCAAAATCTGTGGGACACAGCAAAGGCAGTCCTGAGAGGAAAATATATAGCGGTACAAGCCTTTCTCAAGAAACAAGAAAGGTCTCAAGTACACAACCTAACCCTACACCTAAAAGAGCTGGAGAAAGAACAAGAAAGAAACCCTAAATCCAGCAGGAGAAGAGAAATCATAAAGATCAGAACAGAAATCAATGAAATAGAAACCAAAAAAAAAAAAAAATCAATGAAACTAGGAGCTGGTTCTTTGAAAGAAACAATAAGATTGATAAACCCCTGGCCATACTTATCAAAAAGAAAAGAGAAAGGACCCAAATAAATAAAATCATGAATGAAAGAGGAGAGATCACAACTAACACCAAAGAAATACAGACAATTATAAGAACATTCTATGAGCAACTCTACGCCAACAAATTTGACAATCTGGAAGAAATGGATGCATTCCTAGAGACATATAAACTACCACAACTGAACCAGGAAGAAATAGAAAACCTGAACAGGCCCAGAACCAGTAAGGAGATTGAAACAGTCATCAAAAATCTCCAAACAAACAAAAGCCCAGGGCCAGATGGCTTCCCAGGGGAATTCAACCAAACATTTAAAGAAGAACTCATTCCTATTCTCCTGAAACTGTTCCAAAAAATAGAAAGGGAAGGAAAACTTCCAAACTCATTTTATGAGGCCAGCATCACCTTGATCCCAAAACCAGACAAGGATTCCACCAAAAAAGAGAACTACAGACCAATATCCTTGATGAACACAGATGCAAAAATTCTCACCAAAATACTAGCTAATAGGATTCAACAGTACATTAAGAGGATTATTCACCACGACCAAGTGGGATTTATTCCAGGGCTGCAGGGTTGGTTCAACATCTGCAAATCAATTGTGATAGAACACATTAATAAAAGAAAGAACAAGAACCATAGGATACTCTCAATAGATGCTGAAAAAGCATTTGACAAAGTATAGCATCCCTTCCTGATCAAAACTCTTCAAAGTGTGGGGATAGAGGGCACATACCTCAATATTATCAAAGCCATCTATGAAAAACCCACCGCAAATATCATTCTCAATGGAGAAAAACTGAAAGCTTTTCCGTTAAGGTCAGGAACACGGCAGGGATGTCCATTATCACCACTGCTATTCAACATAGTACTAGAAGTCCTAGCCTCAGCAATCAGACAACAAAAAGAAATTAAAGGCATCCAAATTGGTAAAGAAGAAGTCAAACTATCACTCTTCGCAGATGATATGATACTATATGTGGAAAACCCAAAAGACTCCACTCCAAAACTGCTAGAACTTGTACAGGAATTCAGTAAAGTGTCAGGATATAAAATCAATGCACAGAAATCAGTTGCTTTTCTGTATACCAACAACAAGACAGAAGAAAGAGAAATTAAGGAGTCAATCCCATTTACAATTGCACCCAAAACTATAAGATACCTAGGAATAAACCTAACCAAAGAGGCTAAGAATCTATACGCAGAAAACTGTAATGTACTCATGAAAGAAATTGAGGAAGACACAAAGAAATGGAAAAATGTTCCATGCTCCTGGATTGGAAGAATAAATATTGTGAAAATGTCTATGCTACCTAAAGCAATCTACACATTCAATGCAATCCCTATCAAAATACCATCCATTTTTTTCAAAGAAATGGAACAAATAATCCTAAAATTTATATGGAACCAGAAAAGAACTCAAATAGCCAAAGGAATATTGAAAAAGAAAGCCAAAGTTGGTGGCATCACAATTCCGGACTTCAAGCTCTATTACAAAGCTGTCGTCATCAAGACAGCATGGTATTGGCACAAAAACAGACACATAGATCAATGGAACAGAATAGAGAGCCCAGAAATAGACCCTCAACTCTATGGTCAACTAATCTTCGACAAAGCAGGAAAGAATGTCCAATGGAAAAAAGACAGCCTCTTCAATAAATGATGCTGGGAAAATTGGACAGCCACATGCAGAAAAATGAAATTGGACCACTTCCTTACACCACACATGAAAATAGACTCAAAATGGATGAAGGACCTCAATGTGAGAAAGGAATCCATCAAAATCCTTGAGGAGAATGCAGGCAGCAACCTCTTCGACCTCAACCGCAGCAACATCTTCCTAGGAACAACGGCAAAGGCAAGGGAAGCAAGGGCAAAAATAAACTACTGGGATTTCATCAAGATCAAAAGCTTTTGCACAGCAAAGGAAACAGTTAACAAAACCAAAAGACAACTGACAGAATGGGAGAAGATATTTGCAAACAACATATCAGATAAAGGACTAGTATCCAAAATCTATAAGGTACTTAGCAAACTCAACACCCAAAGAACAAACAATCCAATCAAGAAATAGGCAGAAGACATGAACAGACATTTCTGCAAAGAAGACATCCAGATGGCCAACAGACACATGAAAAAGTGTTCCACGTCACTTGGCATCAGGGAAATACAAATCAAAACCACAATGAGATACCACCTCACACCAGTCAGAATGGCTAAAATTAACAAGTCAGGAAATGACAGATGCTGGCGAGGATCCAAAGAAAGGGCAACCCTCCTACACTGTTGGTGGGAATGCAAGCTGGTGCAACCACTCTGGAAAACAGCATGGAGGTTCCTCAAAATGTTGAAAACAGAACTACCCTATGACCCAGCAATTGCACTACTGGGTATTTACCCTAAAGATACAAACATAGTGATCCGAAGGGGCACGTGTACCTGAATGTTTATAGCAGCAATGTCTACAATAGCCAAACTATGGAAAGAACCTAGATGTCCATCAACAGATGAATGGATAAAGAAGAGGTGGTATATATACACAATGGAATACTATGCAGCCATCAAAAGTAATGAAATCTTGCCATTTGCAACAATGTGGATGGAACCAAAGGGTATCATGCTTAGTGAAATAAGTCAATTGGAGAAAGACAACTATCATATGATCTCCCTGATATGAGGACATGGAGATGCAACATGGGGGGTTAGGGGGATAGGAGAAGAATAAATGAAACAAGAGGGGATTGGGAGGGAGACAAACCATAAGTGACTCTTAATCTCACAAAACAAACTGGGGGTTCCTGGGGGGAGGTGGGGTTGGGAGAGGGGGAGAAGGTTTATGGACATTGGGGAGGGTATGTGCTATGGTGAGTGCTGTGTAGGTGTAAACCTAGCGATTCACAGACCTGTACCCCTGGGGATAAAAATACATTATATATTTATAAAAAAATAAGAAATAAAAAAATTTTTAAAAGTCTGTCATTATTAGAGAGTTTGATTCTTATAAAATTTGGATTTAATGGTGCGCATAAATTATCTTAGGTTATTCATTTTTTTTAACTCTATTTTATTTTATTTTTTCAGTGTCCCAAGATCCCTTGTTTATCTTAGGTTATCTTAGGTTATTTTCGAACAATATCAGAGCTGGATCTTAAGACCCGTTACATTTCTGAAAGGTACAATTTACCCTCTTACAATCACTGTGTGAGAGTCACCATTTCTAAAAGATGCTAATGGTGATAATGATTTGAAAATGGGTGGAATGAGGAATATGGGTACCTTTTTTGCTCTCTATTTTTGATTTTGATTTTCCAGGTTTTATATTATTTGAATCTTGGAGTCACAATTATAGCTTTTATAGTTTAAACATGCAGTAACATGATTTAAAACACATTTAGAAATATTATTTAACATTTAATGAATTTTTAATGTTTTGTGTTGTAACTCAGTTAAGTTCCTCATTCAGAATTTACATTATTCATAGCTGGGCAATTTGAAGTGACCTCTCTCTCTGAACAGGAAAGCATTTTTAACTCACCCAAATCCAAGTAACCACAGAATTTTCTCAATATTCTTTTTTTTTACTATCTACTATAGATTTTTAAGGCACATCTTTGAAATTTGAGAGGTCTATTTTATTGTAAATACCAGCTTCATGTAATGATGATGGTCTGCCCATTTTCAGATTAAAATAAGTGGTCTGCCCATTTTCAGATTAAAATAAGTGCCTGTTAGAAAATTCAAAGAGTTTATTTTAAATGGAATTGAATAATGTTAGTTTTATTCTTTTTAATAAAATGTATATGGCTATTGTGTGGGTGCTTCTGCATTTCTGTATTTCTGAAACTAAGCACATTAAAGAAAAGTTTAAATGGCATTTTTTCCTCCTAAAAAATTGAAATTTATCATTTTTTTTGGCTTTATCATTTAACAGGAAAAAAGGTATTACAATAAGCAGTGGAAAGACATTCATTCAGACAGTACTATGTAAATATATGCAACTGAATGTTAACATTGGATTATTCATTGGTAATTTTATCATATCCTTTGATCCTGATTTTAAAGGTTATCTTCTAATGTAAGTTGGATTGGGGATAAGGGAGTTCTAGTGCAGTAACATATCAAACATGTGATTTATTCCCATCAATACTGTTAAATACCTGCTTTCTAATCAATTATAGTATAATCAGCTTCCTTTATTTTACAGGAATCATTTTACAGGAAAAAATAATGTGTCTGTATGCAATCACTTGTGCAAGGACATAAAATGCACAAACTATTCTCTTGGTCTCTTTCTTCACCAAAATCAACACCTGGATTTTTCTACTTCACTTTGAAAGTATCTTGACAACTGAATGACCACACTGGCTGAAGTGGATGACCTCTCACATATCACCACCAGAGGGACCTGACTTTTCATCTTAGTGATGGTTTTTTCCCATACAAATTACTGTATTTGGTCTGTAACACAGTTCTATCAACAGGCTTTTACCAGTTAAACTACTCCTGATCTTTCTGATTTTTGAAACCAAAAAATGTTCTACAACTTTTTGCTCAACACTCTTAATGCTGTTTGTGGCTCATCTGGCTACCAGATACACACCTAACTGCACCTGCTGTCAGAAACACTGTTTAGGCATCTAAACAGATTAGGATTGCTTATGTAACTACTCAGCATGGCTCACCATTCATGATATTGTGCTTCATGATACTTGAAATGCAGAGAAATGTGTTAATTACTATTTTGATAATCTCTACAACCATGTCAGGAGACAAAACTGGGATCAACCTCCACACATTTTTTTCAGATGCTGAAACTGAGATCCAGAGAGATGAAGTGACTTTTGGAAGAGATAATATTTAGGTAGTTAGGCTGAGATTAAGACCTAATGTTTCCTGAGTCTTAGTCTACTGCTCTTTCTACTAAAGTCATTCTGGAGAAAGCTCTGCAGCTACCTTCTCACATCTAGTAGTCACTTAGCTTCAGGTCCCTTATAAATTATGAAAAGCCATTACTTGAACTTAATCCTACCTATGGACGCATTAACTCAATCTAGATTTATAACTAAAGAACCTAACTCTGAATGAATGCTGTATATATAAAATGTATATTCATATGTATTTAAAATTTATATATGTACAAATATGTGTATATACATATTCACATATAATGCATATTTATGTGCACAAATGTCTGCACACATGCACATAATATATGTATGTACACATACATTTGTATATAAGTATGTGCATGTCTGTTATATATTATACGCACAACATATTCATATGTATACATTTTATATGTATATGTGCACGCATACATGTATATGTGTGTGCATGTATATGTGTATACATGTATGTGTACATAAAACATACATGCATATGTATATACAGTAGTTGTACAGTAGTCATACAGTATGACAGTAGTCATACAGTAGTCGCCATTTATTAATGTACATAAATTGTGTACACATATATTTGTATGTGTTTATGTGTATTACGTATTATATGCACACACATATATGCATGTGTACATGTTTATGTACATACACACATCCATGTACATTTATGTGTGCACATATATACATGTATATACATGTGTGTTTACATATATGCATGCATACATAGATTATGCATATAGGTGTGTATCTCTGTGTATATATACACATATGCATGCATACATGGAAACACATGGAACATATATATATGCATATATGGTGGTCATGCCACAATGTTAATTAACCTAACATCTAAAGATTATCAAGCATTTACTATGTACCTAACGTGATGTGGTATTTAAAACATTTTGTCATTCATTCCCACCAAAATTGGTTAGGTATTATTTTCAACTTACAAATGGTAAAATGAGGTTGAGACAGTCAAGTACCTTTTTAAAAGGCATAAAACTAAGTGGTGAAGTAATAATTTCAACCCACTTCTGATTTCTCAGCTTACTTTTACTACATTTATTTTAATCAACATAATTGGTACTTACATGTGCAAGGCTCTATTCTAAATAATTCATAAACATCAACTAATTTAATCATTGTAATACTCCTATGTAGTATTCCAAGTTCTGGCAATTTTAATTACATGTGCTTCATGACATGAAATATGAACTCCATGCGAGTTCATTTAGTTTGTTATGGATTCCATGCTTCTTTTGCTTTTAAACTCATACAAAGTATAATTTTTAAGGAGTACAACAGCCTTTTACTATGACTTTTTTTAAAAAATGTATGTCTTTTCAGAATATATTTTAATTTTAACATGATGTAAATAGATAACATAAGTACCTCTAATGTTTTATTCACATGCCTTTGTAATTCTGGTTTTTCACACACTGCCTAACTTCATAGCATAAAACTGCACATCCCATAAAATTCTCATACAAGTGATTTTTATTGACAACTTACTATGTTGTGTTATAAACAGCAAAATGTGATGACTGTAACATGGAAAATGGGCCCATATTATACTATAAACAGAATATGATAACTATAGCAGGTAAAATAGAGCCCATGTAATAATTACAAGAAGACATGAAGGACATTAACATTTGCAGACTTCATTCAGGGTCTTTTTATAACATGATTAGTTTTTAAATAATTGCAGTATCTTATAAGATTCCTCAGTAGTTAAAATTGGAGTTTTTCCATATAAAGAAAAGCAGCTTTATCTATGTACACATAAACCCTTGCTGGCATTTTGGTAGGAATTGCTTTAAACCTATTGATCAGTCTGGGGAAAACAGACATTTTCCACGTGAGACCTCCAATCCATGAACACAGTGGTTCTCTCCATTTACCTAGGTATTCTTTAATTTCTATTATCAGCATTCTGTAATTTTCAACATAGAGATATTATATGTCATTAAATGGATTCCTGAAGTACTTATTTTTCTTACTAGTTACTAGGTTACTTCAAGGTAGTATGAGAACAGAGATATTTCATCCCAACATGCATGCTTGTAGATAAATTGTAAAACCATATCAACTAATTTATAAAACCCATTTCAACTAATAAGTGGCCTAAATTTGACCATTGCCACATTTCTTCAGGAAAAGTCAAACATAATTTCAATTTTCCCATGAGAGTACTAAAGAGAAAGAGAATACTTCACTATTCTTAGACAAACCTCTGAGATCAGGTGTTCACCAATAACCAATTCTGGGAGGAAACACTGAACCTATTTTCTCTAGAAAAGAAGAATTATACTACTCATTTGGGAGCTCTACTACAGCTCTTTCATTGCCTCATTTAACAACTACGTAACTTTGACTTTGACTCTCATGTTATAATCCACACTGCTATAAAAATCTGTAGTCGGAATTGGGATTATGTGCATAAATCAGATGGAATCTAGAATTTATTGAAAATGGCCTCCAGTTACAATATAAATCACTTTGAATGTAAAGTATATGGAAATACTTTCTTTTTTTTTTTTAAGATTTATTTATTTATTTGACAGACAGAGATCACAAGCAGGCAGAGAGGCAGACAGAGAGAGAGGAGGAAGCAGGCCTCCTGCTGAGCAGAGAGCCCGACGTGGAGCTCGATCCCACAACCCTGGGATCATGACCTGAGCCGAAGGCAGAGGCTTTAACCCACTGAGACGCCCAGGGGCCCCTGGAAATACTTTCTATTGGGAATAAATGAAAAATAAATTAGAAATTTTATTTTATTTTATTTTTTTTTTATATTTTATTTATTTGACAGAGAGAAATCACAACTAGGCAGAGAGGCAGGCAGAGAAAGAGGAGGAAGCAGGCTCCCCGTGGAGCAGAGAGCCCGATGTGGGGCTTGATCCCAGGACCCTGAGATCATGACCTGAGCCGAAGGCAGAGGCTTTAACCCACTTAGCCACCCAGGCGCCCCTAAAATAGAAATTTTAACTGGCAGGCACTTTCTCTTCCATAGATACACAGTGAAACAAAGGACTTAAATGCCCACTGGTAGTATTAAATGAGAATTAGATTTATGTAGACACCACTACTTCAAGAAGACAAAACATTTGGGGATGCCAATTTGGAACCTCCTATTGATATAGTACCCATGGAAACGGGTTAGGAGGGAAGATAGGAAGGATGAAAGGAAAGGCACAAGGGACGGAAAAAGAAGAACAAAAATGGGCCTTAGAAGAAGTCATACATGCAATTACATGCCTTTGCCAATACATTTAACACATTTCAAGTAACTGAGAATGATGAAAGGAAATGAATAATTTATACGGTAAGAAAATATCAAAAGACCTTTGCATGGATATGGATATGGCCACATATCCATATCAACAATCTATAGAGGAAGTTCCTACTTCCCAATGGGTGGTTCAAGCTCTTAACAGTCTTTGAGATATTACTAATTTTATACTCTTAAATGAAATAGGAAAGAGAATTTAAGACATGAAATGTAAGACATATAAATATAAAACTTCTGACCTGACATTCATTCTTACATATACAATAAAAATGGCAACTAAACACTGTTAAGACAATTTGGTTTGCTTTGCATTTACCTAGATGTGTGATGCAGAACTGTTAAGCAAAACAAGAGAAGACCATGATCATGAAATAAGCAATGAACTATAGTCTTTGACATAAATGAAATTAAAGCTGAGCCCACATATCTATAGGTACATGGTTATAAACAGTTGTTTGCTATTCATGATGTGACAAAATACATAATAGATCTATATCTGTTATTTTACTTTTGAAGAAATAACATTGGTTATTTTCTTTTAGAAAACTGATTTTTTAAGTCGAAAGAACAGTCTGATATATGTAACCAAAATGTCATTGCAATTAAAAAAAAAAAAAACAAGAAAAAGAAAACATAAATATTTGTGTTACTAAAAGGAGATACTTGCTAACATTCATAAAAGTAGTTTCTGCAGTTTCTAGCACTGGTACTGTCAGTCAAGTTATCATTTCTGTTGGTAAGAGATGTGAACAGATTGATATATTATTATTTTGGTTTTGTTTATCATTTCCCAGGATTAAAAAATGTAAAATAAGTACACAGTTAAAATTTTCTTTTGGGATCTATGTATTGCTTTAAAGGAAGGTTAAAGATATGATAAAATGTATAGTAATATAATATTAAAATATTTTTATAATTTTTATTCAGTAAATGATTTATCTTCAATAATCTAATTATAATGTTTGAGCATAATATGTAAAATTCGTGATTTTCTAATGTAAATATCATTTCAGAAATGTTACTGAAATATAGAATATTCCTTTTTTTAAGATTTTACTTATTTGAGATAGAGAGCATGAGCAGGGAGAAGAGCAGAGGGAGAAACAGTCTCCCCATTGAGCAGGGAGCCCAATGTGGGGCTCGATCCCAGGACCCCAGGATCATGACCTGAGCTGATGGCAGACCATTAACCAACTGAGCCACCCAGGTGCCCCAAGATACAGAATGTTCTTGAGCTATAGTTTTCAAATCCCCCAAATTTTTTATTCCTATATTTGTATATAAAATACTTACCAAAAAGGTATCTACATATGTGTTTCTCATTTAAGTTTGTTCTCTCACCATACTCTGAATGATTTGTATCCTTAGAATGTAACCAGATTTGTTTTAGTCCCAACATATGGTCAATCATGTGCATTTAAATATCGAGATTATTCTGAAATGGTTGATTATGTTGTAGGTCAATGTGGTTGACAGTGTTTTTCAATCACCTATGGGTTCTGACTTTTTCCATTTGTTCTATCAATTTACTAAAAGATGGGCTTATAATCCCTAACAGTGATTATGGTATTTTCTGTTTTTGCTTTTAACTCTATTTTTGCAAGTGTAGTGAAATTTTGTGATAGTCACATGTACATATATGACTGCTACATCTTCCTGATGAGTAAAAGTGACTTACTTATCATCACAAAGTATCCTTTTCCTCTATTATTAATCTTCTTTTTGACATATGTCACTTTTACTAACATAGCAACTTCAGGCTTTTTATGTATACTATAAACATGGTATATCTTTTTACACCAATTTATTTTCAAAATATTTGTAGTTTTTTATATAACATGTGTCTACTGTAGAAAAGAGTTAGGTACTGATTTTCTTTAAATCCATTCTGTTAGTCTCTTCCTTTTAATTGTATTATTTTGTCTGTATCATTTAGTGTAATGGTAAAATATAGATTCAATATCATTTCTTTATTTTTTGTGTGTCTCCTATATTTGTCTAATTTTTCCTAACATAGTTTACATATTTTATAATACTTTAGTATTATACTGTTTTAATTACACGATTTATATTATTCTGTTTAAATGTTTGTTTTAGGCTGAAGACTAGTCGGTGTCTATGATAACTAAAAGCATAAAAAGAAAGAGCTATATGATTGTCAGAAGTACTGGTGTAACAAACAGCAGAAATTCAATTAAAATTAGTGCAAAAGAGAAGCAGCTTATTAATGCATTTTAAAACGACAGATTTTTCATTAAAATGAAAAAAATTATAACAGGTAAATTAGAGGAAAGTGTATTTCAAAAATTTACCATCATATTTCACAAGTGAAAAAGAAGGCTAATTTCAGTATAACCACAGAGTCTTAAAGTCATCAAGTTAGCACCCTGACACAGGTCTAATAATCATTGTGATTACTAATAGGATGTGAGTGATTATAAAAATGATATAAAGAAATAATTATTTTCTGTCAATGAAAAACAACTGAATTGGCACTTAGCCTTGGTATTTAGAAATTACCTATGTGGCCTAGTGAGGTCTTATTGTGGAAGGGGACTGGCAGTGCTCTTTTCTACAGGTTGCAGTAAGTGTTGTCATTAAACTAGAATAGTCTGATTGATAAAGATATCAATCATGATGTTCAGTGGCTTTTCACTGTTTTCCTATCCCTTCTTAGTAATAAGTACATAAATTAATTATTAAATGTTATTAAAATAGTAAAATATTCAGTTCCTCTTATATATAAGTACAAAATATTGTGTTGTGCATATGTATAAAACCTAGACACATTAAAATTTTAAATATTTCCTCATTTCATATTATTAAATAGCTCTTTCATATTTTTATCTTCCATTTTCATGAATTTCATTCATTTGCCTAATATATTTTATATTCTTGCTAAATATTTATTATTTTAAGCAAGCGATGGGAATAAACTGAAATACTAATATTTTTCTATTTATATTTTTTGTTGTTTTTAATTGCTTTTCTAGACTTCTTATTTTAGCAGTTTACTTAATAATTCTCTCACTGCCTCTTCCTGGTTATTTCTGTACTGAATTATCTAAAATTTGTATTATAAATGCAGTTACTTTTACTTTACTAAGAATTTATTCATTTAATTATTCAAAGGATTCATTACAGAGATGTCTGAAATCAACTGTGACAGAAAGATTGTCAATTAGTTTCACTGGTTACTATACATGAATAGTTGAGTTTATTTTACTAACAACTGTTAAAATAAGTTCTCCAATTAGGAAAGGTTATCAGAGAGTAACTTAACAAATAAACATAAACAAAGGAGAAAATGTTTACTGCCCAAGTGAATCAGAGACAGAGCAGAATTTCAAATGATGGTAAAATGTTTTAATGTAGTGTTATGAATTCAAAACACTTCAAGAAACAACTTCTACTATTTAAAAGTAATATTATATTGTGAACCTATTTTGTCAGTAAAATTGCCATCAATAACTCCCTTTCCTTAGAGTGCTTCTATGAAACCAGCTCATTCTTCTCTTTCTAAATTACTCTGGGTCTTCAGAGTACAGTACCGTTTGGGACAATTCCTAGCAATGCTAGCAATTCCTAGCAATTCCTAGCAATCTTCTTTCTTCACAGAGAAGGATTCACAAAGAGAAGAATACAGATTTTTAAGGTTCAGCCACCCTTTTCGTTCTTCGTGTCCCCTCTGGGGCACCCAACTTCTCTCTCATGGGAAAGAACTATTCTCTATTATCTATATAGATATAGATGATATAGATATAGATATAGATATAGATATAGATATAGATATAATCTCCTTCTCTCTTATGAGAAGACCAGCTTCCCATAATTGTTACTCTGCCACACTCTGCTCAAAATGGCCATGCTCATACACATGATAACTCATCATTTACTTCTCCAAAGGCTTATCCATGATGTATGTGTAAGAGCAGGAGCTCGGGAGTCAGAGGGCTTGGGTTTATATTCTGCGTTTGTCACTTACTAGCTATGAAATTTCAGATAGGTCTTCAGCTCTTTTGCCTTACTTTCGTTATCTGAAAGGTAATGCTGGATATGCACTATTGCTAGGATTAAAGGAGTTAATACTTTTCACATGGTTTAAAAGGGCCTGACACATATAGTAAACATTACATATTCAGTCAAGAGTTTCATGTGGCCCATTTAGAGGGAAATATTTTTTTGTCTTTCTGGATTATTCCTATCCTTTTTGAAATTATGCCTGACTACATAATTACTTGCCTATTCTGTGGAAACAGAAAGACATACTTCCTTTGTGTAGGGGCATTACTAACATTAAAGGACGTATTCTCTGATATATGTATCAAATTATTTATAAATAATTGAACACATTATATATACTTTTTTCTCCCCAGAGGAATGGTGACCCTTTCTAAATGTGTCTAGTATCTACAAGTGCGCTAGCTATTCCCCTACATGTAATACAGAGTAGCTGAGACTCCCTGGCCACATGTAGACTGTGAAAAATGACTCTGTTCCCAAATTCCCAACTTGTGAGGGTCCAGATACTGTGACTTTATAATACCTCTTTCCTCGTGAGTTGCTAGTTTCTTGTTCTAAATTCTCATTTCCTGGATCAGTTCTCTCCCACATTAACCTGGATTCACAGATATCCCCTTCAGTGGTTTTGAGAAAAAATATCCATTCACATGAAATATCTACTGAGTTTTGGAGTTATTTGAAGATTACGATGTTATGAGGAAAGAGTTTATTGTATCACTTACAGCTTTCCACAATCTTGTAGTTTCAAGTCTTATTTTTCCATCTCTCTCCCTTTTCTGTAATGCAGCAAAATAAATCTACCCTTGATAGTACCAGGCCCTCTTGAGATCTGGTTTTCTATTCTATTTCTATTGCAGTTTTCTACTCTTTGCGAAGATTTTTAACTAAGACGGGCTTTTCCTTGTAAAGAAGTTTTATAATCACTCCAAGAGGAATGAACAAAAACTTTTCCTGATCTGTTCCACACATGAGCAGTACTTTGGATTTCAGATATTTTGATACACCTTTCCACAGGTATGCCATATTCACTGGATGATTTTATACCTTTTCTAAGAAAGTACAGGGATTTGACTGTTTGTCAATAGAAGTCTTGCCATCTAGAAGCTACAGAAAAGCCCATCCTAAGACAGAATTTCATCCAGACAGCGAAAGGGAAGGGAGACTAGACAAAGAACCAACAGATCTATTTCAAGGAAATAAGGTGTCTTAACAAGTAGATGAGGCAAGATGTGGAAAATGATTTGTACTTTTCTGTCAGGGAAAACTTTGAATTTCAGAGTCAGTATATGTGTATTTGGTGCATGGAAAGCAGGAAGACGGTGACTATAAGAAGGAGGATGGGCCTAAAGTTGGGCAGAAGCCAGGCTTAGAGGGACTCTGGTTCTAGGTGGGTTATTCTGATCAGTATTACAGCTCCAGGGAAAGTCTTCCAAGGAAGTCTTAGAACTGTGTCCTGGAAGAGACAAACAAAACATATGAAGCATTCTCGGATGCCCTCTGTCTTAAACTAAGAGTGTGTCAAGCAGAGCACTGCACATTAGTTACAAATCCCAAGAGATGAATTCTGGCCACTGCATCTTGGTATTGAGTCCTTCCCCACCCCCACCCCCCAAAAAACACAACAGAATCAAGCACTGGATGGAACAACATTTTACGGAGAGAACAGAGCATGATTGGCTCCAATAGTGGGTGGACAGAGGGTCTCTCTCTGAGGCCAACACAGGGCACTTGCTCAGTGTGCGGAAGACACACATAGTAGTGGGGCTAATCAGGTGCCACATGACACATATGCTTTCAGCAAAGACAAAAGAGCACTCATTGAGCCTGGGGCAAGGAAAGACATGGTCACATAAGATGATAAGCCCTTTTGGTTCTGTATCTCTTGATATGGATATGCTTCAAGCCCAAGAAGACTCATCATTGTGTGTGTGTGTGTGTGTGTGTGTGCGTATGTGTGTCTGAGCAAGGTTTGAAAGACTGTATGTAAGACACTGACTACACCCGCCAAACAAAACAAAACAAAACAAAACAAAACACCAGAACCCTTCTAATATTTGTCATTTTTCAGTAATTATATTTTTGTGAACTTGCCAGTTATTTGACAATAACAATTCCTTAACTGAAGCAAGACTAAGTTGGATTTCTATTATTTACAACTGAAAGATTCTGGATTAATTCATCCCTCAATTAAAGCTAATAAAAGCCTATGCTTATGGCATAATAAAATTACAGACTATATTAGTGTTCATCCATCTTTTTAGTTTCAATTTTCATCATAAGTTAAGTAAGTAACATCACAGTCTATAGAGTAGCTTAATGTCTTTTAAATATAAGATTTGTTTTCATTACTATTGAAAGATTCAACTACTGAATGTTATGCTATGTCTCTTAATTAAATGATAGGGCAAAGTTTCTATCCTAAGACCCAATGACAAATGAAGTTAAGTAAACGTTACTTTGAGGGGTATAGGATGATAAGCTATCGAGCTGATCTCCTGCTACCTGATGTAGTCTCAGGCTGCTACTTCTCCGCCATCTTGACTCCTCCCTCTGAGGGGTATAGGATGAAAATGAATCTGAAGAGAGCAACAATTTTAAATACATATTCATTTATGAATAGCTGAATGGCATTTAAAACACAGAACCCACAAGTTAACACGGCATTGAAAAACACATCATGATAAATGCTGAGAAGCATCAGGATAGCAAAACAAGAGCTCTACTCTAAAGATTAAGTGAGCATTCTGGAAATATAGGTCAGTGCTCATTCAACAGATGTGGATTCATTTAGGATTTATTGAGGGTTGGTTGGATGTAATGATAAATCAGTTTCCACAACAAAAATGAATAGTCCTTGTTATCAATCCAATTTTATAATAAGAAATTGAAAATTACCAAGATTTTAAAACACAACCAAAGTTATACAGCTGTTAGTAGAAAGCCCTAGAATATAAACCAAAGACCTTTACCCAAAGTTTGTATTAATTTCAGTGCAACATGCAATCTCCATGCTATGGTCTGTTTACCTGACTGGAGTAGGCTGAAGAAAATTTCAAAGCTGAGTAATTTTAATATAAATTCTTTCAATGTAACTAAATAAAACCCATAATCATTGTATGTATCAATGCCTAAGATAATTTGATTTACTATTACATTCAGAAATTCATAAGTATTTTTGAAATAACTTTCGAGTTTTAAATCCAAATGTTTTGTATCCAAATGTTTTTATTATGGTATACATATATATGCACATAAATAAATGTTTATATATAGACTTCTATAAAATTGTATTAAGTTTGTTATATTTTCTATTCTTCATTGAAAATATTTTTTGCTTCTTTAAATCACTGAAATAATAGGAAAGAATTTTAAGCTCAAGATAGTTTTCAAATACTTTAGCTAAATTGACATAATAAAGCTAAGAGATTATTGCCTATCAGGTCAATAATTTGTGAACTAAGAAGGATTAATAGGATTTACGACTCTTTTCAGCTACATGTAGCACAAGCAATACTAATTATATTTTCATTAACCTTTGAGGCTGGATCATGTTCCAATAATTTAGTCCTATTATGGACTAATCCACAGTCTTATTGTTAATGTGTAAACAAAAATAAGGTCAAGGTACATAAATATGCATCCAGGAAAATAAACAAAACTCTGTTTCCATGATTTAAAAAACTCATCACATATATCAAATTTGACATTTATTTTTAATTTGTCAAACGACTGTTGGTTCCAAAACAAATGTCATTTCTAATTTGTGATTTCTTTCTTTCGAATATGCAGGGTTTGAAGCATCCCAAGCCCAAGTAGTTAACCCTTTGGTACACAACACTTATACTTGAAATCCATGTTGTTCTGATTACCTTTCTCTAAAGTGAGACAAACACATGAAGCTGTTAACTAAGTAGCCTCCTCTCCCTCCTTTCTCAACACACACTCCATAGTGCCTGTGGCAGACACTGCTAGCTTTCCTCTTCTTCTCTAGTAATAATTACAATTAGCCATAGGAACAATCAGAAAGATTACATATTCTAGGCTCTCTCGTCATTAGATGTGGCCATATAAATACATTCTGTCCAACAGGATGAAGACAGAAATGCTGAGCTCACTTAAGCCATTAGTTGGAAAGTGAAGCTGCTGCTTGTTTTTCTTCTCTTCCTTCTGGCTAGAAGGCAGATGTAATGGCAGGAGATGGTGCATAACAGTAAAACACAATATGGAAGCTGCACTGAGGATGGCATAGCAGAGACATAGAAATTTTTGGTCCCATCATTACAAAAGTCTTATGTCAATTCTGGAATGGTTATTAGACTGTTTGTGAAAGATTATGTGTTAATTAAGCCACTGGCATCTATCCATTATTCAATGCAGTTAAAATGGCATCCTAGTACAGATCTTTATTTTAATTGTAACACTTACATGTAACTTTGAATGCCATGTTCTTTCTAAGTACACATGTCTATAATCTGCCTGTAATACTCTAGTCTCAGATTAACCCAAAAGATTCTCCTTTCTACCAAATGAAGAGAGAAAGTAGGGAATTTTGGAATTATTCTGTGTTTGTGATCACCATTATCAGATAGGCATTCAGTATATTTCTGAAATGTAATGAAATTGTCTTGTAAGCTTCCTCTCCTACTTACTACATCAAATATTTCATTCTGTTTTCTAATTTCTCCTCAATCAAGTACTCATTTTGTGCTTCCCACCTCTAAACCCTCAGCTGCCTTCACATTCTGCTGAGAAAACAAAACAAAACAAAACAAAACAACAACAAAAAATACCTATGAGATTCAGACTTCCCATTTTCTCTCCAACAAAGACAATATTAGTATCTTTTTTCCTAGAATATTCTTCACTCCACTTACAGAGAATGAAGAATCAACTCCCTTCAGATGTCAACACCCTCATATATGCTGGAATCTCAAGCATTCTCAACATGCTTATCTTCATTCTTTTCTGGATTTCAAATCTGTATTTTTTCTGCTGGATAGTTTTAAAATAAAACCAGCTGTAATCTCCCTCACTCTGACAAAGAGCAGACGCTTGACCTCCAATCTCATTTCATTTGCTTTGTTGTTTTTTTTTTCTCTTTTGCTTTTAGTATTGCTTCTTGAACAAGGTGTCCAAATAAATAATCTTCATTTCGTCACCTATTACTAAATTCACCTATCAACTCAGTCTGTACTGGCTTTAGCAAATATTAGGATCATGAAAGATCATTAACTTACTTAAGCCCAAGTAATCTGTCAGGTTTCTTCTTAATTTCCTTTAAGCATGCTTCACCAACATTTTTTCTTATTTCGTATTTCTCTCCTGTGTCTCTGGCTGTTCCTTCCTAGTCTTCCTAGTCTTCTTTGGCTGGCTGCTTCTTTACCCCTTTTTAAGTACTGGAGTGTCCTCAGATTCAGGGATAAATTTCTCTTTACTTCCTACTTTCCATGGTCTTAGGAGGAACTCTTGTCCCCATGGGTATAAATATAATTTTATGCCAGTAGTTCTGAAATTGTAGTGCCAGGTCAGAGCTCTCTCTCTCTCCATATATATTCAAATGTACAGTCAACATTTCTACATTTATATCTTACTCACATTTGTCCTTTAGCTTCTCCAAAATTCAAATCTTCATATCATCTACCCTTCTCATCTGCTCTACCTTCTACACTCTGTGTATTTTTAGGTAACTATTCAATCTACCTACTCAAACTCATTACTACTAATTTCTTTATTTTCTTTATTCTTTATTTAGTTCTCATATCCAAGCCATTACCAAATTCTGAGATTTCCATCTCTAAATATATCTCAAGTTTTTGTTTTTTTTAACGTCTCTTCTTCTCTACTGATACCTGCACAGTCTCCTTTCTCCTCTTCTACTGGTATCGTCATTTACATTTTGTTCCTATCCTCTATCAAGCACTGAGAGTGGCTTTTTTTTTTCCTTAATAAAAGTCAGATTTATTTAGGTTAAAATACTCAAAAACTTTATTAGCTTAAAATACTCAAAAACTTTCTATTGTCTTCAGAGTAAAACCTAGAAGATTCTGCATGACCTGCCTCCTTCCTGTATTTCTAGCTCCAATCTAACAATTCGAACTCTTGCTTTCTATCCTCCAGGCACAGGTGTCTTCATTCAGTGACTTGAAAATCAAACTCTTTCCTACCTTGAAGTCAGCATACAAGCAGTCTTCTATCTTTAATGTGCTTCTTCTAACCTCCTCACCTAATAAACTATTTTCAGATTTTAGCTAGAATATCATCTTCCCAGGGCATATTTCCCTTTGACTCCAAACTACATTATGTCCCATACTCTGTACTTTCTAAAAACCGTTAGGCTCTTTGTCCCAGTAATTTGACATTTAGCTCTTTGTTGTTTGTGAAATATCTGTCCTTCCCACTAGAATATAAGTTTATTGACGGTATGAATCACCAATCATGTCTATCTTGTTTAATGCTCTATCTCCAACACCTGGCACAGTACTCAGTACATGACAGACATTCAATAAACACTTTTTTATTTCTAGATAAAAGAATGCTCACTATATGACCTCTAGACACTAGGGATTTAAGTGTAGGCTGGCTACAGGGAGAAGAATATGATCACTAGGCTAATTTCAACATCTTGTGTTCCCATTTATTCTACCACTTATTATAAATTAATACTTTTATATTATGTTTTATATACTTCACATTTTATGAACTTTCCAAACTGAAGTAGTATCTAGGGCATGGTCAACTTTGGGCCAATAAGAAAAATACTTTTCTCAGCCACAAGATTCACGCCATGGACAAGAGTGAATCCCCCTCAACCCCCATGTATGGGTTATTCTCAGTGCCCTGTTGGCCAGTTGGCTTTCTCAGATGAAACTCAGGCTTTTTGTTGAACATTTGCTCTGAATGGCATAATATATTCTAGATCAAATATAATTTACTTTTCTTGGGCACATAAATATTACTCACAGACCATTTCTTTTTTTTTTTTTTTTTTAAGATTTTATTTATTTATTTGACAAATAGAGATCACAAGTAGGCAGATGCGGGGCTCCATCCCAGGACCCTGGGATCATGACCTGAGCCAAAAGCAGAGGCTTTAACCCACTGAGCCACCCAGGCGCCCCTCACAGACCATTTCTATAGTAATACATACTCCGAATTCAACGAAGACAATTTAAAAACTTGTTATAATGCAACTTTTCACATTCCTAAAATCTAAATATAATGGGATTTTCCCACAGCCTCTTAGAAACAAAAGCTTACTAACAAAGGGATTCACATTAAACTTTTATGTTTTCTCCAACACTGGGAGCTAAATGAGAATACAGTAGCATATACCAACTAATGAGAGAAAGGGTCAGAAATCTCCAAAACCTTCTAAGTAGTCAAGATAATGTTTACATGTTATCATGAGAGGAAGCTATTGAAATACACATAAGAACTCAAAGCATATTTCATTTGTGCATCTAATCTAAGTAGAATACTTGGGAAAATATCCTGGCCTAACCAAAATAAATTTTTCCTAATACTACAAATGGAGGAAAGTTATAAATATTATATTTCTTATATACAGACACACATGCATATGTATATACAAATTTAAATTCCACATGTTTATAGAATATATAGTCTAATCATTAAGTAAGGAGACTTAAATAGAAATGATAAACTGGAAAAAATTACTGTACTACTGTACTGTACTATTAAAATATTTTAAGCAAAGATCTTTCCAGAGATCTCAGCCATAATTAAAACACTGAATTCCTTTTGATGGTTTTAAAAATGACAGCTGCCCTGCTAGATATACTAGACTGAATGTCCTAGTGTGAGCCAGGCATATGGAATTTGCCATGTTAACTCCTCTACTTTATCACCAGTCTGCTTTTGTCAGACTTGCCCACCTCTGTAAATGGACTTAAAACCACACTTAACAAACCAAAGCTCTAGATTGTTTACTTTTGCTCTTACTGATGCTAACTGGTTGGCTGGCCTTTCCAACTTGCTTCAGGTGACAAACTGTGTTTGATTTCTCTCCAGCTGTGTCCTATCTGGTGGTCTTCACCTCTCAAATTCTTCAACCACATGTATAACTTCCCAGTCTGCTTGCTCAACTAAAGCTTGGACTATCTTCAGTTGAGGTGCAAAATAATTTTTTGAGGATTTTATTTATGTATTTGAGATAGAGAGAAAATAGGAGGAGGGTGGCAGAAAGGCAGAGGGAGAGCAGGAGAGAGGAAGAGGGAGAAGCAGATGCTCCACTGAGCAGGGAGCCCCAGGCAGGGCTCAATTCCAGGACCCAGGGATCCTGAAATGAGCCAAAGGTCAAATGCCACCCAGGCGCCCCAAGATGTAAAAATGTTCTTGACAATGGCGAGCACTGTCATTCTCTGATCTTTGATGTAAGTGGATGTAGTGAAAACTAGTGCCTTAGATTTCAAAAGCCCTATTTTAAGATTTAAACTTTAAGGTTAAAAAGACTTTTGACTATATTCTAAATTACATATGCTAAGTGGAAATAGTGTGACAAGTATAATCCAAGTATCTTGGCAAACTAGAAAGCACTTATACAGAAGCTTTACTCTCACACGTTTCTACCTTTAGAACATAAGTAGTTAACAGTTGTTCTGTGCCCTCTGTATGCCAAGTTAGAATTTAACAGACATCCAGTTAAAGCTGCATTTCAGATATACAACAAATATACATTTTAGTATGCATGTGTCCCAAATATTCCAGGCAACACTACTAAAATATTAACTGCTGATTATTTGAAATGCAAATTTAACTATATATCCTATATTTTCATTTGTTAAGTATGATAACCCTGTATCAAATTCTTATCCAAAGCAAAGCAAGAAAGCAGCGAGAAAGCAGAACTAAATTCTTTCTAGAAGATTTTTATGGTCAGCAAAGTCAATCTGCATATTTATTTTGACTATAATGGTGATGGGATTTGCAGATATGTGTAGGTTAATGGGAGGCACACAGCTATGACTGAAATTATTTTAATTTAAGGAATCTGGATGGTTAAAATAGAGAAAAGAATTAAGCAAATGGTAGAGAAGAATCTCTGTAATTCTGTTCTAGAGAGTCAAAATTAAACTAACATAAAAATGCATGTAAGCCTTTAAAATGTTTCTACATCAGCAGCACTTGGGGGGCTCAGTCAGTTAAGCAGCTGACTCGGTTTCAGCTCAGATCATGATCTCAGGGTCCAGGGATCGAGCCCCACGTCACGTTCCACACTCAGTGGGGAGATTGCTTCAAGACTCTCTCTCCCCCTCTGCCCTCACCCCCCTCAATAAATAAATAAATCTTTAAAATGTTTCTGTTTCAGCTGGAGTAAATCTATGCCATAGTATACGAGGCATTTTCCAAGCCATTGGCAAAATATTTGAAAGTTTAAGACTAAAACTCCCTATACTGGCAAAGGATTTTATGAAAGTATTACTAAATACAAATAGGCCAAAACACCTAATATAGTTTTTGAAAAATTTTTCCATTTTTAATTCTCTGTTTTTTTTCTCTTCAAAGAATAAAGGCGGAGATTATTCTAGTCAATGATCTTGAAGACCCATTTCAGGAGCTGTTAAAAGGTATCAGGCTTTCACTCTCCCTAATGTATTATTTATCAAAATATAAAAAGTTAAGGGATTCCTTTTTAAAATGATACATGTTAGCTCACAAAACATTCATTTACAGAGGAGAGTCTTAAGGGTATCAGGGCTCTGGCAGTTAAGTTTAAATAAAAAAAAACAAAAATTCAAATATAACTTCAGCAGAATTCCTCATATATATACCAATAAAGAACTCAAAAATGGTATTGGCTTAAAAATACCTTTTCTGTCCCAGCATAAAAACACAAGGGATAGGAAGTTCTTTTTTCTTTTTTTTTTTTCCTGATGCTAAAACTCTAAAGCTTCAGGAAATTTCTTTATTACTTAGTACTGTATGTTCTAATCAAGCATAAAGAAGGAAAGTGACTACTATCAAAGGACCCATAAAAAGAGTTTATGATGTTTCAGAATCAGACAACATAAAAAAGGACATATTCAAATTAGAAACACTATTATAAAGTGTGATTCTATAAGGAATCTCCATAACAGTCTTAATAATGTGATTAAAGAGACAAAGTAATAGCAATATACACAAGTACTAATTAGAACATTGAAACTATTACGCCTCATGTGGGAGACAAGTCATAAAATTCAAAGAATATTTGTAAGAAACACTATCAGAATGGCTTTTACGTTTTTTAGTGCCTGAGGCAGATTTTGTGAACTTGTAGTATGAGTTGAAAATGTTTAAGCAATTCAATTGGCCTAATAATGCATGCCTGTTTCACAATCTTATTATAATACAAAAAATAATTTAGAAAGAAATACTTTTTCTATACTCAATGGTACAGTTTCTGCACAGCCTAAAAATTGAACCAAATTCCACGATATTTCAGATAACAAAAGTGCACTTAAAAAAAAAAAAAAGCTGTATATACCATTACTGTGTTGCCATCAGTTTAGGTGAGTAGAGATGATAATATATAGAAATAGTTCTATAATTAGAACAATGTTATCAGTTCAACATTTATTGTATTACCAACTATTTTAATTTGAAAAAAAAAGTGTATTAAAAGTATTTACGTACAGAACAAAAGGAAGTTGCAGTTGAAAATATTATTTGAGAAATCCAGAGCATAGAACAGTAAAAATAAGAAACGAGGATTACTCTTTAGTTTTATCCATTTCCTAATATAGGGCCATAACTAAGGTATCTCCTTTTTAGCAGTTAAGGTAAAGAAAAATATGGTTATGAAATCAGTTTTATTATTGATTACTGTTTGATGCACTGAGAAAATAAGATATTTAATCAAGTAAACTTATTTTCAATGCACTATACTCTTCTCTAGGAAATTCAAATTTTACACAGTACCTGGAGAAAAAGTGACATATATTAACTTTACTTCTTGGTTAAGCCAACATACTTAGTGAAAGGGATTCTTTTAATCCTAAAACACATAAAAACATAAATAGGACAGATTTTCCTCAAAAAAGGAATGTTTTAAAAGCCTGAATTAAATTATTTGCAATTATCAAAAGAAGAAACAAGTTACTCAAAAAGGGACAAAACTCCTATAATGAAAATCAGAAATCTATCTTGCATACTTATGTAAAGATGATAAAGTAACTATTTAACAGTATTCCCAATAGGATTTGTGATTATACAAAGAGTTTTGGGGTTCTTTTAATAAGAGCTTTTAAAAGAGGTCAATATTTAAAAGGCTAGTACAATTAACCTAAAACAATATTAAGAGAAGCAAAATAATGAAGGTTTGTAAGGCTTTTGTTGGTCTTAAACAAAGTGAGAAAATTATATGGCACACATAGTTTAAAGAGTGGACTAAATACCCATCAGGCTGATCTCTATATACTTTTATTTTTCTAAAACACAAACATAAATGAAAGTGATCTATGTACCCATCAACTAGTTATGTGGAGAGTTCACAACAGAGCTCAACATCACTCATCATCAGGAAAGTAAAAACCAAGTTTACTTTGTAAATTTGTCTTACAATTTACAATTTACATTGTATCTGAGGTGATACAATGACGTATCACCTCAGAATGGCTCATCTGTCAGAATGGCTAAAATCAACAAGACAAGAAACCACGGGTGTTGGTGAGGATGTAGAGAAATGGGAACCCTCTTGCAGTGCTGGTGGGAATGCAAGCTGGTTTAGCCACTCTGGAAAACAGGGTGGAGGTTCCTCAAAAAGATAACAATGGAGGTACGCTGTGATCCAGCAATTGCACTACTTCGGTATTTACCCAAAGAATACAGAGCTATATGTTATAAGGTCAGCTTATCTGGAGATATGGCTAAATACTTCAAGAAATTTGAGAAATCTGATAAAAATATTTTTTCTGAAAAGACAGCCCATGTATTTTTATTCGGGCTTCATGACTTACTTAACATCACTTATGTGTAGACTGTGATATTAACACTACCAACCATTTAGGGTTGTGTGATAATTAAATGGTATTGATATGTGGGTCTGGAACCTATAAAAGTTTCTGTAGTAATGACACAATGATGATGACAAGGGTGGTGGTGGTATCAGTGGAGATAAAATCATGCCAAACACAGACAAGATTTGAAGCAAAAATAATATTCTAAAAATTATTGTCAGCTTCATACATAAAGAGAGAAAACTGTTCATAGACATGTAGGTGAATTGTCTGCCATGGCATCGTGGTGACCTTGTACATCTCCATAGAAGTAAAACAGGTGGATCTCAAGTGCAGTCTCACCCAAGACCTACTTGGTAGAATGCCCTCTGATTCTCCCAGGAACATGTCAAGATAGGTAGAGGATATCATGGGCCATTTTCCATCTACCTCTCTATCTTGTGGGAGGCTCCCCCTCTTACTGGAGGCAATTTCTCATCCACCTCTCCAGAGCTAGTGAGGCATGAGAACTTCAGTCTCACCTCCTTTATAAAACCACTTAAATATGGTCTAGATTGGCTTCTTGGTGGCAGATCAAATCACTGGCTCATGACACTAATTGTCTAGTCCCTCTGGTTCCATCACACAGACAACAGACTCCATGCTGATCTTGCTGATCTTGTCTGTGTTAAGTAATTAACTAATGGCCTTGTATGGTGGCAGATGGTAGCTAAAATTATGGTAAACACAGCATAACACAGAGAAGTTAAATCACTCTGGTGTGCACCCAAAATTAATGCAACACTGTGTGTCAACTATACTCAGAAAATAAAAAGCATGAACAAAGCCAGCTGGGCATGTTGTCTCCTTATAGGTTGAGTATATGGAAGATTAGAATACCCACCTAACAACTGTAGTAGTCACTGCCATACAGGGACTACTGGATCTTTTGATAAGTCAAAGCACCTTAACTTAAGAAAGCAATCTAACAAGATGAAAATCCTCTAGTACGCTGAACAAAATGTAAACATGTTGTCTACATAAATCATACAGCATATATATTTAACGACTACCTGAAAAATTACTAATGTCATTATGTGGATGAAATGACAGCATAATTGATAGAACAGTAATAATAATAATTATTCAATATTTTCAAAATGCAGTCTACCAAATCCTTAACATACATTATTTTATTTAATCACTAATGTACTCCCAGGAATTATTATTAAATGTCATTCTAAAAACTTCTAGGCTGCTGGCACAGTCTATGAACTGTGAACTACGAACTACCCAACTTCACTGTCCTTGAGATTAAACAATGTATTTCATCTTCTCCCAGAATGTACAGAGCAGTTTTATTCAAAATTTACTGGAGACTGGTTACTAAAATAACTCCATAATTATGAAAAGACAAAAATAATTAAATGCAGTAACACACTGCTAAGTCTGAGATTCACTGAAGTATTTAAACACAATTATTAAACCCTTGGACTTCATTAAAAATGGACAGAAATATACCATATGTCCTTATTTATCATTCTCTTCATCACATATTCTGATCTTCCATCAGAAGAAGCATATGTCACAGAAAGCCAAAAAGGATCAAACCAGGATTTTCAAAGTCTTAAATTATAACTTTGGTGTACTGCCAAATGACCATCTGCCTTATATACTAATTAGACCTGTACCATTTAAAATATACCACTTACAACATGGATTTAAGTTTGAAATTTCAAGATCATATGATATTTTATAATTTAAGTAAATATTTTATCATACTAATAAAATTATTTTCAATCATCACTATAGAAAATATTAGGGTAGAAAATAAATTGATATGTAAAAAGAATGTCTTATTAAATGTAAATTTATCTTTCAAGTATGAACAAACAAGTATGAACTAAGATATACATATATTTGAGAGTAGGGATTTATGTGAAAAACTTTACTACAAAGAGATTCAGTTATTTCCAATCCATTATAAATGCATAAGGTCGGGGCGCCTGGGTGGCTCAGTGGTTTAAGCCGCTGCCTTCGGCTCAGGTCATGATCTCAGGGTCCTGGGATCGAGTCCCGCATCGGGCTCTCTGCTCGGCAGGGAGCCTGCTTCCCTCTCACTCTCTCTGCCTGCCTCTCTGCCTACTTGTGATCTCTCTGTCAAATAAACAAATAAAATCTTAAAAAAAAAATAAAATAAAATAAATGCATAAGGTCTATCCTTAGAAACATATACTGCGGCAAAATTTGAAAGTGGCAGTATTATCATCTAAAGGTAGAGCTACTTAAATTATCTATTTCTTCATGAGTAAGCTTTGGTAATACTGTGTAATAATGTGTTTGGTAATAATGTGTCTCTTAAGGCACTTAATTATCAAGTTATTAAGGCACTTAAATATCAAATTTATTGTTATAAATTGAAATATCTCATTGTTTTTAAAATACTCGTAGCATATGCATTAGTACCTCTCCTTTTTCTCTTTTTGTGTGTATTCATCCATATGACTATAGGTTTATCAGTTCTACTTTTTTTATTGACAACCATCTTTGATATCATTGATTTTTCTCTATTATTTTCTACTTTATGGATTTTTCTTCAATCTTTGTTATTTACTTCATTTTATTTATATGGATTTAATATGCTTTTCTGTTTTTTCTAGTTTCTTAAAGTAGATGCTTAGACCACTAAATTTAATACTCACTTTATAATATTAACACTTAAATCTCTAAGTTTCTCTTACGTTTATCACTTTATATGTATTTTGAACCAGTATTAGGTGAATCCATATTTAGGAATGCTATCTCTTGATAAATTGACTCTTTTATCCCGTGTAATATTTCTTTTTTTTTTTTTATTTCTTTTCAGCGTAACAGTATTCATTGTTTTTGTACCACGCCCAGTGCTCCATGCAATATGTGCCCTCCCTATTACCCACCACCTGGTTCCCCCAACCTCCCACCCCCCGCCCCTTCAAAACCATCAGGTTGTTTTTCAGAGTCCATAGTCTCTCATGGTTCATCTCCCCTTCCAATTTCCCTCAACTCCCTTCTCCTCTCCATCTCCCCATGTCCTCCACGTTATTTGTTATGCTCCACAAATAAGTGAAACCATACGATAATTGACTGTCTCTGCTTGACTTATTTCACTCAGCATAATCTCTTCCAGTCCCGTCCATGTTGCTACAAAAGTTGGGTATTCATCCTTTCTGATGGAGGCATAATACTCCATCGTGTATATGAATAAAACCAATGTTTTATCCATATACACGATCCAATACTCCATCGTGTATATGTATAAAACCAATGTTTATAGCAGCCATGGCCACGGTCGCCAAACTGTGGAAAGAACCAAGATGCCCTTCAGTGGATGAATGGATAAGGAAGATGTGGTCCATGTAATATTTCTTAACTGAAGTCTAGTTTCCCTTATATTAACATAGCTACTCAAAATGTGAATTATTATTTTCATGGTAGTTTTCCATTCTTCTACTTTTATTGAGCATCTCTGTATTTAAAGTGCAGAGAAAGTCAATTATGGTTTCACTTATGGAACATAAGGAATAACATGGAGAACATTAGGAGAAGAAAGGAAAAAATGAACTGGGGGAAATCAGAGGGGAAGACGAACCATAAGAGACTGTGTAATCTGAGAAAGAGGCTGAGGGCTTTAGAAGGGAGAGGGTTGAAGGGATGGGTGAGTCTGGTGGTAGGTATTAAGGAGGGCACGTGTTGCATGGAGCACTGGGTATTATACGTAAACAATGAATCTTGGAACACTACATCAAAAACAAATGATGTACTGTATGATGGCTGACATAGCACAATAAAAATAAATAAGTACATTTTTTAATAATAAAAAAAAAATAAAGTGAGTTTCTCATAAACCGCCTATGGTTACTTCTCATGTATCTATCCAAGATGGTATTTGTTTCCTTATAATTTGAGTATTTACAACATTTCTATTTACTGGAATTGTGGAAGCAGTTTGGTTCCAAAATACCTTCTTGTCCTTTGTTTTCTATTTGCCCCATTTTTGTTTCCTTTCTCTTTTGTTCTTTCTTGTTGCTTAAATGAGCATTAACTTCAAAAGCTATATATCTTGCTGTATATTTTTTGTGGTTATTCTGTGACTTATGAAATAAATCTTTAATTTACCATAATATATCTTCAAATAATGATATATCATCTGTTGTCCAAGAACCTTAAACAGTACACTGAATTCTTCTCTTCTCACCATCTTGTGCTTTTGCTGCCACATGTGTCATTTCTACATATATGATTAACAACACAGCGCATTATTATCTTTGCTTTAAGCAGCCAAGCAGCTTAAAGCAAAGATAATAATAATTCTCTTTAAGAGATTTTAAAGTAAGAAAATAACATATTTTATATTTCCACATATTTACCATCCTGACACTATTCTTTTGCTTATATTCAAATTTCCATCTACCATCATTTTCCTTTTTTCTGAAGAACTTAAACTTTCTATAATAGTCACAGCAATCAGATAGCAAAAAGAAATAAAGGCACTCAAATTGTTAAGGAAAAAGTAAAACTTTCATCCTGTGCAGATGACATGACACTGTAGAAAACTGAAAAGACTCCACCAAAAAACTATTAGAACTGATAAATGAATTCAGTAAAATGGTAGGGTACAAAATCAATGTGCAGAAATCTGTTGCACGTCTATATATTAATAATGAAGCAGCAGAAAGAGAAGAAAACAATCCTATTTACAACTGCACCAAAAAAATACCTAGGAACAAACTGAAAAAGGTCGAAAATCCATACCCTCAAAACTATAAAACACTGATGAAAGAAGTTTAGGATGGCACAAACAAATGGAAAGACACTTCCATATTCATGGATTTGAAGAACAAATATTTTTAAAATGTCAGTACTACACAAAGCAATCTACAAATTTAATACAATTCCTATCAAAATACCAACAGCATTTTTCACATAACTATCCTAACATAAAAATCCTAAAATTTGTATGGAACTACAAAAGACCTCCAACAGCCATAACAATTTTGGAAAAGAAAAGGAAAGTTGGAAGTATCACAAGTCTAAGTTTCAAGTTATATTACAAAGCTGTAGTAACCAAAATAGCATGGTACTGGCACACACAAAAAAATAGACATACAGATCAAGAGAAAGGAAAAGAAAACCCAGAAGTAAACCCACATGTTATAGTCATATAGTCTCTTTGACAAATGGTCTTGAGAAAACTGGCCAGCTACAAAAGCATGAAACTGGACCACATTCTTTTACCATATACAAATATCAACTCAAAATCGTTTAGATTTGAACGTGAGACCTGAAACAATAAAAATCCTAGAAGAGAGGAGAGGCAATAATGTCTCTGATATCAGCCACAGTGACATTTTTCTTAATATGTTTCCTGAGGCAAGGGAAATAAAAGCAAAATAAACTATTGGGACTACATCAAAATAAGAGGCTTCTGCACAGAGAAGGAAACAACCAACTAAAAGACAACGTACTGAATGGGAGAAGATATCTGCAGATGGCATGTCCAATAAATGGTCAGCATTCAAAATACGTAAAGAACTTCTATAACCCAACACCCAAAACAAAATAATCCAATTAAAAATGAGCAGAAGACATGAAAACACATTTCTCCAAAGAAGACATCCAACAGACACATGAAAAGATGCTCAGCATCACTCACCACCAGAGAAATGCAAATCAAAATTACGATATCATCTCACACTCATCAGAATGGCTAAAATCAACAACACAAGAAACAAATGTTGGTGAGGACATGAAGAAAAAGAAACCTTCCTGTGTTGTTGGTGGGAATGCAAACTGGTGTGGCCACTACAGAAAACAGTATGGAGGCTCCTCAAACATTAAAAACAGAACTATCCTACAATCCAATAATCACACTCCTGGGTATTCACACACACACACACACACACAAAATACAAAAACACGAATTCATCACTATGTTTATGCAGCATTATTTAAAATAGCCAAATTATAGAAGAAGCCCAAGTATCCACTCACAGATGAATAGAGAAAGAAGACATGGTAGAGGCACCTGGGTGACTTCGTCATTCGAGCTTCTGACTCTAGGTTTTAGCTCAGGTTCTCTGGGTCATGACAGCAAGCCCCAAATTGGGCTCCATGCTAAGTGCAGACTCTGCTTGAGAGATTCTCCCTCTCCCTCTCCCCCACTCCCAGGTTCGTCCACCACTCGTGCATGCACATAAACAAACAAACAAACAAACAAATAAAACGAAGAGGTACACATACAGGAATATTATTCAGCCATAAAAAAGAGTGAAATCTTGCCAATTGCAATGGTATGGGTGGAGCTAGAGAGTACTACACGAAACGAAGTAAGTCAGAGAAAGACAAATACTAAATGATTTCACTCGTATGTGGAATTTAAGAGAGAAAACAAATTAGCAAAGGAAAAAAGAGACCAAAAAACCCCCACACTCTTACCTTTAAAAAAACTAAGTGACCAGAGGAGAGGAGGGTGGGGGGATGGGTGAAATAGGTGGAGATTAAGGAATGCACTTATCATGAACACTGACTAATGTGTAGCAGTGTTGAACTGCTATGTTTTACACTTGAAACTAACAAAACACTGTATGTTAACTATACCTGAATTAAAATTAAAAAATCAATTTCCAAAAGTATAGGCCTGCTCGTGATGAATTCTCTCAACTCTTGCTTGTCTCTAGAAGTTTCCATTTCGTCTTCATTTTTTGTGAGATATTTTCAGTGTCAATTTAATTTTACATCAGCATTCTTTTGTTTTTCACTGCTATAAAAACTGTCTTTATATATATAAAGTCATCTGATAACATACTGACTGTATTTTTTTTTTCTATTTCTCTGTATGTGGTGTTTTCTTTTTCTGTCACTCATAAAATGTATCTATCACTGTAATAAACAATTTGCAGTGTGCTTTGTTACAGTTTAAATTATATGATCTTTCTGCTTCAGATTTGTCTAGCTTCTTGGATTTCTACATGTATAATCCAAAACAAAATTGATAATGTTTGGCCACTATTTCTTCAAATATTTCTTCTTTTTTCTTGGACTTCAGTTACAACAGTATTTCCCCAAGGGTAACTAATATTATTTTCTTTTCCTGTTTACTTCAGTTTAGATAGTTTCTACTACAATATCTATTATTTCATTGGTCTTTTTGTTTTATTTTGATTAATCTGCTGTTAACAATCCTCAAGCCTGGGTGGCTCAGTTGGTTAAACACCTGCCTCCAGGGAGCCCTCCTTCACTGTTGGTGGGAAAGCAAGCTGGTGCAACCACTCTGGAAAACAGCATGGAGGTTCCTCAAAAAGTTGAAAATAGAGCTACCCTATGACCCAGCAATTGCACTACTGGGTATTTACCCTAAAGATACAAATGTAGTGATCTGAAGGGGCATATGCACCCGAATATTTATAGCAGCAATGTCCACAATAGCCAAACTATGAAAAGAATCTAGATGTCCATCAACAGATGAATGGATAAAGAAAATGTGGTATATATATACAACAGAATACTATGCAGCCATCAAAAGAAATGAAATCTTGCCATTTGCAACGACGTGGATGGAACTAGAGGGTATTATGCTTAGCGAAATAAGTCAATCAGAGAAAGACAATGATCATATGACCTCCCTGATATGAGAAAGGGGAGATGCAATGTGGGGGGAGTTGGGGGTAGGAAAAGAATAAATAAAACAAGATGGGATCGGGAGGGAGACAAACCATAAGAGACTCTTAATGTCACAAAACAAACTGAGGGTTGCCGAGGGTCGGTGGGTAGGGAGAGGGTGGTTGGGTTATGGACATTGGGAAGTGTATGTGCTATGGTGAGTGCTGTGAAGTGTGTAAGCCTGGCAATTTACAGACCTGTACCCCTGGGGCTAATAATATATCATATGTTAATTAAAAATTTTAAAAAAAGAAAGACAGACATATAAGTTAACAGGAAGAGTGCTTGATCCTGGCTAGGACTGAGAAAAACTATGTGGAAAAGTCCAAGAAATCCCATTCTGAGAAAAGAATTTTAGGATACAAGAGATCTACAGAATTATCAGTTTAAAATGGAATTTCAAAAGTTTTAGTTTGATACTGAAATAAGACAAGTTAACATACATACAAGTTAACATACATACATAGGACTGTATGTATGAACATGATTTTTTTCCCTTAATTTTATCTATTGAATGACTCCTAAATACCAGGCATTCTCCTCTCTGTGGCTCACAGTCTTCCCCAAGTTGAGCTGGCAATGAGACTCAAATACATGCAAATCACCTGATATCTTTGCCCTCACCAGTTCAACAATCATGGGCCTCTGAGCTATTAATAAAATATAATAAAGGATTCCAACATGAATTGTAGTTGGAAAAGAGGTGGGAAAATAATTATGTCTTCTCAGTGAATACTTTGAAATGAAAAGGTAAGTGGTACATACTTCAGAATAATTTGAGAAGTTTCTTGTTATGTCGACCATTTTTGATAATTAAAAAAGACAATATTGTTGGTTCAAAAAAAAAAACAAACAAACAAAAAACACATCTGCCTTCAGCTCAGATCATGATCTCCAGGTCCTGGGATCAAGCCCCAAGCCTGGTTTCCTGCTCATCAGGGAGTCTACTTCTCTCTCTCTCTCTCTGCCCCTCCCCACTGCAAGTTCTCGCTCTCAAATAAATAAATAAAATTTATTCTTTAAATCCCAAACCAAAGGGTATAAAATTGATAATCAATTATAATTATTTGTTATCAGAATTCTATGGCTTAGATGGACTCTAGTGGTAGTTCTTGTTCAGACTTTCTCATATACCTACAATCAGACAGCAGATGAAGCCTCAATTATCTTAAAGGCTTCCTCACTTATATCTGGCATTTGATTCTGGAAGTGACCAGACCTCAGCAGGGCTCTTACCTGAACCCCTACAACATGACCTGGGTACCCTCGCTGCATGGTGGCTGGGCTTAAGGATGAACATCCCGAGATGGTTAAGGAAAGAAGTCCTTCCTTTTCTATCTTAGGTTGGGAAGTCATGCAGCACTACTTGGACCAGTCTTTAATAAGGGAAAAAATTATTATTTAAACCCAGATTTGTGATGCCTGGGTGGCTCAGGTCAGGATTCCAGTGTCCTGAGATTGAGTCCCATGTTGGGCTCTGCTCAGCAGAAAACCCACTTCTCCCTTTGCCTGTCTCTCCCTCTGCCTGCTGCTCCCCTGCCTCTACCAAATAAAATCTTAAAAAAAAAAAAAAAGCTTTATCTGATACATAAAATTCATTAAAAGAAGATACCAAGATATAGTCAAATTAAAAAGTATATATTTTATAATTAATAAGTTACATAATATCTTAAATTATATCCCTCTTTGAAAATGAGGATAATTTGTACCTCAGGGTTTAGGAAGTTAACAGTATTAGACAGTAAAACTAGATATTTAGAGGACACCTGGATGGCTCATTAGGTTAAGCATCTGCCTTTGGCTCAGGTCATGATCCCAGGAGGATGGAACCCCACATCGGGCTCCCTGCTCACCAGGGACCCTATTTCCCCCTGTCCCCTGGCAACAATCCCTGCTTGTGATTTCTTGTGCCCTCTCTTTCAAATAAATAAATGAAATTTTAAAAAAAGCTAGACCTTTAGTTACTATTTGCGAAATGTGTTTTTGTAATTTCCATTATCCCATTATTGATAATATGCCCATAAAATTATAAAGATGTGATTATTTAATTTAAGCTAGAAATGTAAAATATTTACTGGGGATTCTTCTGTTAAACAAATATCAGGACTAGTCTTGGTATAGAGTGAAGAGGAAATCTGGTAGAGTCATGACCTTAACCTTCGTAGAGATTACAGTTGGAGGCACAAATTGATGGAATAATTGTTTGAGTAACTTTGATAAGAACTTTAAAGAAAAGCATGAGAATAAAGATCAGGGGAGATATGACCATCTCCAGATAATTAGCAAAGTTTCCCTAAGGAAGCCTACCTCGGATAAAATTTACTGGATAAGTAAAAGGCAATCTGGCAAATGAGGAGAGAGAAAAACTTCATGCAATCCTTAAAACAGAAGGTAGTGTGACTAAAATAAGGTCACTGGGAGTGATTCACCAAGAGGGAAAGAGGCTGATTAGCAAAGATTCCGAAGAAAGAGACAAAAACCAGAGTATATAAAGCCTTTTAAAAGAACTATTTTTATTTTTATCTTAAAAGAAGGGAAGAGTATTAAAAAGGAAAGAGAAGCAACCTGAGCACATCTGCAAAAATCATCTTCGGTTGCAAAGTAACCATCAAGGGAAATGGACAGGGACATTTTTATCTGACAAATTTTCATGTTAACTCACCAGGTGATTCCATCCCTTGTATTTATAATAACATCATATATCTTGTGTAGTATAGTACCATATACATTATATTTTGTTACGTAATTATATTTAACAATATTTCAGGTCGGAATTTGGAGATCTTCCTTTTAGCTTTAGATGCTTGTATGTCACTTTAACATTTCAATTTTACGAAAACAGAATCTCTTCAATAAGCAAAATAACATCTCATCGAATTAAAACATGGCTTTTTGAAGCTTCAGATGAAGTTCGAGGTGAACTGAGAATCACTGGCGCTATGCCTATGGCAGGCGGGAGAGGAAATACTCTGTCACTAAGGTAGTACATAATTTGCCAAGAGATCAATTTCTCTAATGAGAAATGTGTGAGCTCTTCATAAAAAAAAAAAAGTATTGTATATCCTGTAACTTCTGAGTTTCATATAAGAAAGCAAATCCTGACGTAAAGCAAATCTATTTTGTCATAAACAAAAATTTGTACAAAATTTCATGTGCATCTAATTCATAACATTCCATTATCATAAGAAACCTCAATAAACTGTGCAGTTGGCCAATAACCCAGAGGATACCCAAAGGAATGAAGAAAATCCTTAAAAGAAGAAAAGCCATCTTAACACTTTTTGTAAATGTTTACAAATTTTACATTATCTCACTTCTGACTCCACTTTGTGCTATGCATATGAACAGAAATAAATTCCCTTCCTTAAATCCTCTTCACAACGAACACCATGCAAATAATTTATGAGTGCAATAGAATTTTTAAAAAGATTTGTGGGAGAGATAAAGAACAGGTTTAAATCTTAGAAAACTAAAATAACTGTATGAATATTAAATGTTAGTCAATGTTATCGTCAGATTATATTTGGCCACCACAATTTTAAGCATTTCGACTAGGCATTTTCCCAGCTTTCACTAGGTCTCCTGCTGTCTGCATCTTTCAAATTTAGAGTCAACATTCATTCATTCATTCATTCACTGAACAAGTTCTTATCAGAAACTCACCATGTCCCGGGCCCCTTATGAGACAAAGAGATTCAGTATGAATAGAATCTAGTGCTTGACTTCAAAAATTTCATGAGGCCAGGGGCGCCTGGGTGGCTCAGTGGGTTAAGCCGCTGCCTTCGGCTCAGGTCATGATCTCAGGGTCCTGGGATCAAGTCCCACATCAGGCTGTCTGCTCAGCAGGGAGCCTGCTTCCCTCTCTCTCTCTCAGCCTCCCTCTCTGTCTACTTGTGATCTCTCTCTGTCAAATAAATAAATAAAATCTTAAAAAAAAAATTTCATGAGGCCAGCTCAAGACACAATAAACTTCCTTAGTGTAAATAAAATTCCTAGTGCATTATGGATGCACTCCATTATGAGAGACACTTAATAGATCATTTTAGAAATTTTATGCAGTAGAATGAAAAGTGCCTTAATTTTCAAGTCAGTCATAACATAAGTTCAGACCCCACATCTTTTCCCTAGCCATGAAATGCAAGACAAGTAACAACATCCCTGTTTCATCAGAAGCACTGGGCATAATTACTTCCTATTTTTTTTTTAAACGTGTGTGTAATTAAATGAAACTAACTGGCACATGGCATGTGCCTAGTAACTTTGTTTCCTAGATGATTAAATATTAAATATTTAAACACATGTTTTATGAAATAATAGTTCAGTAATGAACAGTAGGACACAGAGATTTTTAGGGTAATAAATTATAAATCACCTCAAAATTATACACATTTACCTATTTTACTAATGAAAAATCAGGAAACTTAAGTAATCTGTCTAAAGGTAAAATCTCACAAATTACAAATTCAAGTAATTTGTCTAAGAATACAAAGATGTGCCAAGGCAAGAGTTTCATGTAACAGTCTACTTCCTGGATAAAAACTAACTGCAAATAGAGAAGTATTGCATTTTATATTCTGGTGGGGATTCATAAAAATTATACTGTAAATTGCTTGAATAAGTGCTAAAGTTATAATAATTGTTTTCCTCTGTTCAACTTTATAGTAACGACGTTTAATTTTTACACAAAATTATCAACAATGAATTTCAGTTTTTCATAGCATCTATCAGATTGCTCATCATGTAAGAAAAAAAAATCTGTTAAATGGGAAAAACTGGTTTAAACATATCCATAATATTTGGAACAAATATGATATTAAGCTCCAATATTCCTCTTATTAAATTATAATAGCACCAAAGACTAAGAGAATTTTGTTACTTCTTAACAGAGATCTTGAGGAATTCAAAAAGAATGAAATATCCTACAAAATGGACTCCCCCCCAACACCTAGTAAATGCTAGGCTCTTAATTGTAGCTCAACAATTATTTTCCATTATAAATTTGATATTTAACAAAACTCAATTAAGACATAACCACTTCTGTTTTTACTTCTATGATTATTTTAATTAATACCATTAACCTTCTGATTTCTTAAGTGCCTCTCACCTGTTCCAACTAAAGAAAGTAATATTTTTTCTTTATATTTAGTTATTTATTTGACAGAGAGATAGAAAGAGAGCACAAGTAGGCAGAGCAGCAGGCAGAGGGAGAGGGAGAAGCAGGCTCTCCACCGAGCAGAGAGCCCGATGTGGGGCTCAATCCCAGGACACTGGGATCATGACCTGAGCTGAAGGCAGCCACTTAACTGACTGAGCCACGCAGGCACCACAAGAAAGTAATATTTTCTGGGGCGCCTGGGTGGCTCAGTGGGTTAAGCCTCTGCCTTCGGCTCAGGTCATGATCTCAGGGTCCCTGGATCGAGCCCCACATCGGGCTCTCTGCTCAGCAGGGAGCGTGCTTCCTCCTCTCTCTCTGTGACTGCCTCTCCGCCTACTTGTGATCTTTCTTAATATTTTCTAACAAGGTAAGAAAGCCATATTTGGTGGTGCACTTCTACATTAATCCCCAGGCTTAAAGGCTATGCAGCTATCAGATGTGGATCTTTACTTTTACCTCTGTGTGCTTTCTACAGTGCAAGAAAATAAAATATAAAGGAGTTTAGCTTCCCAGATCCTGTATTACTCAAACAACTCCCACTCAAAAAGTATAATACTGAATCAAACTCCCTGGACCAGAAATCAGTAAGAAGGAATTCTGAAACTGATTTTTTCCCTTATGTAACTATGTTCCACAAGTCAAGTTAACTCACTTTCCAGAACTACCATTGCCTCCTCTACAGTTGTGCAGTTGTGGCTAATGGTATCCTGCTCAACTTAAACTGTTGTAAAAAAGCAGATGAGACAAAGTGAATTATGAAAAAGTAATGTACCAATTTTTTACCATTGGAAAGTGTTATCATTTATTTGTAATCTCAGGACACTTATGATTTATGAATTGTATTTCTTAAAAAATCACTATTTCTAAGATAAAACTTTATATCTCTTACCAATTAGTGTCTTTCACCTTGCTCTGATTGGATATATTGAATCATGTTTCTTGCCTCTCCACTTAGAAGATTTCCTATCAGTTTCATCTTTCTAAAAGGAGCAAACCTTGTGAGAGAAAATGAGCAGAAAATAAAATTAACCATTCCGATCAAAATTCCACCAGTATTTTTCAAAGAGCTGGAGTAAATAATCCTAAAATTTGTATGGACTCAGAAGAGACCCCGAATTGCTAAGGAAATGTTGAAAAACAAAAACAAAACTGGCGGCATCACGTTACCCGATTTCAAGCTTTACTACAAAGCTGTGATCACCAAAACAGCGTGGTACTGGCATAAAAACAGACACAAAGACCAGTGGAACAGAGTGGAGAGCCCAGATATGGACCCTCAACTCTATGGTGAAATAATCTTCGACAAAACAGGAAAAAATATTCAATGGAAAAAAGACAGTCTCTTCAATAAATGGTGCTGGGAAAACTGGACAGCGATATGTAGAAGAATGAAACTTGACCATTCTCTTACACCGTACACAAAGATAAACTCGAAATGGATAAAAGACCTCAACGTGAGACAGGAATCTATCAGAATCCTAGAGGAGAACATAGGCAGTAATCTCTTTGATATCAGCCACAGCAACTTCTTTCAAGATATGTCTCCAAAGGCCAAGGAAACAAAAGCAAAAATGAACTTTTGGGACTTCATCAAGATCAAAAGTTTCTGCACAGCAAAGGAAACAGTCAACAAAACAAAAAGGCAACCCACGGAATGGGAAAAGATATTTGCAAATGACAGTAGTACAGACAAAAGGTTGATATCCAGGATCTATAAAGAACTTCTCAAACTCAACACACACAGAACAGATAATCATATCGAAAAATGGGCAGAAGATATGAACAGACACTTCTCCAACGAAGACATACAAATGGCTATCAGACACATGAAAAAATGTTCATCATCACTAGCCATCAGGGAGATTCAAATTAAAACAACATTGAGATACCACCTGACACCAGTTAGAATGGCCAAAATTAGCAAGACAGGAAACAACGTGTGTTGGAGAGGATGTGGAGAAAGGGGAACCCTCTTACACTGTTGGTGGGAATGCAAGTTAGTGCAGCCACTTTGGAGAACAGTGAGGAGACTCCTGAAGAAATTAAGAATAGAGCTTCCCTATGACCCTGCAATTGCACTGCTGGGTATTTACCCCAAAGATACAGATGTAATGAAAAGAAGGGCCATCTGTACCCCAATGTTTATTGCAGCAATGGCTACGGTCGCCAAACTGTGGAAAGAACCAAGATGCCCTTCAACGGATGAATGGATAAGGAAGATGTGGTCCATATACACAATGGAGTATTATGCCTCCATCAGAAAGGATGAATACCCAACTTTTGTAGCAACATGGACGGGACTGGAAGAAATTATGCTGAGCGAAATAAGTCAAGCAGAGAGAGTCAAGTATCATATGGTCTCACTTATTTGTGGAGCATAAGGAAACATGGAGAGCATTAGGAGAAGGAAAGGAAAAGTGAATTGGGGGAAAAAAATTGGAAATTTTTTTTTTTTTTTTTTTTTTACTATAGAGAGTGATTTTATTTTCTGCCAAAACTTGGCAAAAATCAGAAATACCAAGGTTTAGCCCTCTTCTTTTCTCTGTGTCTAGATGGCAACAATTCAAGCAGGATAATTACTTTTTTAAAAAGATAATCTAATTACAAAAAAATTTCCCTTTCCAGGACCAAACACCCATGAGATATCTTATGTTTAACCCACACAAGATGCATTAACTTGACAGTTTGCTGACTTCTAAGAGTGTTCGCTATTATTGCTTCTAAGCCCCCATCACTTATCATCAGGTGGGATTCCAGCCAGGGAACTGGAGGGTGTTCTGAGATCTTCCAGTATTTAGCTCACTGTCCCACGACTGGTTCTCTTCCGTCTGTGGCCAGGTACTTAGTACTAGGTACTACGATTTCTTCTTTCCGCAGGGCAACTAAGAAACATTTTCAGTTTCATGAGGAGCAAGGGCTTCAGGAAGAGTAGTACCACATGGCCCCTGGAAATGGAACCTGAATCTGTTGGTGGCCGGGGTGGTTTCCATGTTGAATTCGGCCACTGGCACTCGCCGGGCAGACACCTGGGGTGCGAACATGGCGGCAGGAGAAACCACGGAGGAAGTTCCCACCACTAGACACAAGTCGCAGAGGGTCAGCTCTTTGTCAACCTCTTCCAGAATGGCAGGATCCAGGTTTTCTCCAAACCACACCACATGGGGTCGCAGCAGACCCCCGCACCTGGCCTCTTCACACCGGGGAAGTTTCTCCACTGGGATCCCAGCATCTTGAGCTTCAGGGTCTGGAGCACCTTTCCCTGATAAAGCCGCACAAATGGGACTCTTGTAATTCTCAGCCACAACGCCACAAGAGGTACAGCGGGTTTTAAATAAGCTACCATGGATTTCCAGAAGGAAAGCTCATCGATGTTCTGAGTGATGACTATGACCCGTCGGCCCTGCTCGCGCAGCCGGGCCTCACATTCAGCAATGGCAAGGTGCCCCGGGTTCGGCTCCTTGCTCAGCATGACCTCCCGCCGGTAGTGGTAGAACTCCCACACCAGGGAAGGGTTTCGTGCAAAGGCCTGCGGGGTGGCCAGGTCCTGAGCTCCATACACAATGGAGTATTATGCCTCCATCAGAAAGGATGAATACCCAACTTTTGTAGCAACATGGACGGGACTGGAAGAAATTATGCTGAGCGAAATAAGTCAAGCAGAGAGAGTCAAGTATCATATGGTCTCACTTATTTGTGGAGCATAACAAATAACATGGAGGACATGGGGAGATGGAGAGGAGAGGGAGTTGAGGGAAACTGGAAAGGGAGATGAACCATGAGAGACTATGGACTCTGAAAAACAACCAGAGGGTTTTGAAGGGGCGGGGGTGGGGGGGGGTGGGGGGTGGGAGGTTGAGGAACCAGGTGGTGGGTAATAGGGAGGGCACGTACTGCATGGAGCACTAGGTGTGATGCCAAAACAGTGAACACTGTTATGCTGTAAATAAACAAATAAATGAATAAATTAAATAAATAAATAAATAAATAAAAGAAAAAAAAAGAAAATTAATTCAAACTTTTCTTATAACACTTTTTAAAAGTTGAAAAAAGTAAATATAAACACATGCATACACATATACACCCTAAAAGGGAGAAATTCTCCTTAAATACTTTTCTACTCTCTCATCAGTTACTTCTTTTCCATCCCAATTCTCTATTCTCGCCCACAGTCAAAAGGACCAAAAGTTTTTTGACATTTGTCCCTTTATTTCCCTCTCCCCATTTCTGCTTTAAAGAATGTCAACATTCTCAGACATTAGTGTAGTTGTGAATTCATAAGAGAAACTACTTGCTTGTAAAGGATTCAAGAGTTGTCATAAAGTCTACCCTGTAACGATGTGTCAGTGTGCCATTTGCATGATTCACATGGGGCTGACAGCTGTTACTGAGGACTTCGCACTAGCAGCTAAGAGTAGGAAAACTCATTTTAGGTCAGTTGCTGCTAACATGGCTAACATGTGAATTTCGATTCATGTTGGCAAAGAGTGACCTGAAGGATATATAAGCACAAAATAAATTAGGGTATAACAAAACTCAGAGAGGAAATGGACTGATTTTAAATGCCACTGATAGGAACATGGTAATTCTTACAGGGCACAGGTCTTCAGAAACAGGTTATCAGTTTAAGAGATTAATACATTTCAATTTTTTTTTTTAGAATTTTTCAGTGGTTTGTATCTTATATTCAAAGGGAGGACTTCAGTAAAGCAAGATGCAAACTCCACTATTGCTCTGAGTTAAACAAAATAAAACTAGCACGACTGAACCTTTTTCTAGATATTCTGGCTTGTTTTTTGCAAGAGAGATCAATTTGTCTACTTCTACCTCTTGCCTTCACTCTGCTGCCCCTGTTTTTCATACAGCCTGTTTTAGGATTTGGTTCACTTTGTCTCCAGATATACTATGTGAACAGCAGGTAACTATAAGTAATCAAATCCCATTCTTCATATGTAAAGATCATCAAAGGCATTTCTCTCTCCCCTTGAGTAATACATAAAGCATTTTTTCTTCTACCTTGGGAAACATGGTGCAAATACAAGTGTTAGAATCAATAATGAATTTGATGAGAAATGATGAAATGATAACAATGATGAGTTTGTTTTTACCATCTGTTACAGGCATGCCTGACTTCATTTTCTGCTTTCTCAGTCAATTTATAATGTTACTTTTTCTCAATTATTATAACACTAAAAATCAAGTGAAGGAACCCTATGATGGCAGAATTTACTCATTATTTAGATTGTTTAATCATAGTAAAATAAAACTATAAGCAAAGATAGCAAATTATTGGTTTTAAGATTTATGAATAAAATTTTCTCTTTCAATTTTAGGGATTTTATATTTAATAAGATGCTAAACCAGTCAGTAACATGAGCTAACTATGTGTCAGGCACTGCCCATGTATTGGGAGTTGAAAGTTTAACAAGACACAACTTGTTAAGTTCATTGTAATGGTGGAGAGAGAAACTACACTAAAGGTATGGGCTATGTATCCACTGCATTATAGAATCACAACTTCCTTTTGAGTGCCTCTTCTACCTTCTGTGTCGACCAGAAAAAATTAAACACAGATGTCAATTTGAGAATACTGAAAGCAATCTAAGTACAGCCTGTCCAATCAATTCCCAGTAAGGCCAAGGTGAGCACATGATCTGAGCTTGGCCAGTTGGATCCTTCATATTTGAATCTTGAATGAGTAACAAAGGGAAAGCCAGGGCAGCTGTGATTCATTCTTCCAGTGCTTGCACCTTGACTGGCGAACAGTTTCTTACTTCCTCCTTCCTGCCCTCTGGAGTTCTCGGGAGGCTCTCCCTGAGCCTTTTAATATTCAGACTTACTTTAGCCAGCCTACCCATCTATTCCACATGTTCCTAATTTCTTACCAATAAATTCCTTTTTGACAAGCTAACATAAGCTTCTTATTGCTTTAAATGGAAGCACAAAATCTACATAAAATTCCCAATATTCTCCTAGTAAAAAATATAATATGTATAGACAGACAAATGAGAATTAGATTCCCTTATTGAGTGAGGTTTACAAAACTTCTCTATTTGCTAACCACACAAGAAACATCTTTCTCACCATGTTATTTTCATACAATTTCAAGCAAAACATTTTCATACAATTCCCAGTCATATTTTGACCCTTTGAGTTTCCATAGTTATACGATGGAAACAATTCTATAACTTCCAACTAGTAGGTCTCAAACAAGCTTTATCAATTTAGAATAAGAGCTATCCTCTGGAAATACAAAGTATTAAAAGCAAACAAGAAGACTTGAAAGAAAGTGTTTATGCAGGCAGCAGCACTTGTTAAATCAAACACACTATGATGCGTAAGAATTTTATGTACAACAACAAACCTTGCAGTATGTAGCTTCTTCAAGACATTAAAAGTAGAACTACCCTATGACCCAGCAATTGCACAACTAAGTATTTACCCCAAAGATACAGAAGAAGTGAAAAGAAGGGGCACATGCACCCCAATGTTCATACCAACAATTTCCACAATAGCCAAACTGTGGAAGGAGCTGAGATGTCCTTCAACAGATGAACGGATAAAGAAGATGTGGTCCATATATGCAATGGACTATTACTCAGCCATCAGAAAGGATGAATACCCACCATTTGCATCGACATGGATGGAGCTGGAGGGGATTATACCAAGTGAAATTAGTCAAGCAGAGAAAGACAATTATCGTATGGTTTCACTCATAGGTGGAACATAAGGAATAGTGCAGAGGACCACAGGGGAAGGGAGGGAAAGCTGAATGGAAAGAAATCGAGAGGGAAACAAACCATGAGAGACTCTGGACTCCAGGAACCAAACAGAAGGTTACAAAAGGGAGGGGTTGGGGGAATGGGGTAACCGGGTGAAGGGTATTAAGGATGTTACATGTTGTAATAAGCACTGGGTATAATATGCAACCAATGAATCGCTGAGCACTACATCAAAAACTAATAATGGAGGCGCCTCGGTGGCTCAGTGGGTTAAAGCCTTGGATTTCAGCTCAGGTCATGGTCCCAGGATCCTGGGATCGAACCCCACATCAGGTTCTCTGCTCAGTGGGGAGCCTGCTTCCTCCTCTCTCTCCCTGCCTGCCTCTCTTGCCTACTTGTGATCTCTGTCTGTCAAATAAATAAATAAAATCTTAAAAAAAAAACAAAAACAAAAACAAAGCTAATAATGGACTATGTGTTGGCTAACTGAACATAATAATAAAATAAAATAAAACAAAAGAATTTGATTGAAGAGTCAAGATGGCAGAGAAGTAGCAGGCTGAGACTACATCAGGTAGCAGGAGATCAGCTCAATAGCTTATCTAAACATTGCAAGCACCTACAAATCCAATGGGAGATCGAAGAGAAGAAGAACAGCAATTCTAGAAACAGAAAATCAACCACTTTCTGAAAGGTAGGACTGGCAAAGAAGTGAATCTAAAACAACGGGAAGATAGACCGTGGGGGAGGGGCCGGCTGGCTCCCGGCAAGCGGCTGAGCAACGGAGCACAAAATCAGGACTTTTAAAAGTCTGTTCCACTGAGGGACATTGCTCCAGAGGCTAAACTGGGGTGAAGCCCACGCGGGGTCAGCGTGGCCCCAGGTCCCGCAGGGTCACAGAAGGATCGGGGGTGTCGGAGTGTTGCAGAGCTCGCAGGTATTAGAACGGAGAAGCCGGCTACAGAGACAGAGCCGAGGCCTGAACTCTCAGCTCGGGGTTACCTTGAACTGGTCGCGGACTGGCTGAGCTCGGAGTGAGACTAGAGGCTGGGGATACGGGAGTGATTGGGTGCTGTCCTCTGAGGGCGCACTGAGGAGTAGGGCCCCGGGCTCTCGGCTCCTCTGGGCCGGAGACTAGGAGGCCGCCATTTTCATTCCCATCCTCCGGAACTCTACGGAAAGCGTTCAGGGAACAGAAGCTCCCAAAAGCGAACCCGAGCCGATTACTTAGTCCAGCCCCCGGTAAGGGCGGTGCAATTCCACCTCAGGCAAAGACACTTGAGAGTCACTACAACAGGCCCCTCCCCCAGAAGATCAACAAAATATCCAGCCAGGACGAAGTTCATCTATCAAGGAGAAAGCAGATTCAATTCCTAAGACAGCAGAGCAATTCCAGAGGAGGAGAAAGCAAAGCACGGAACTCATGGCTTTCTCCCCATGAATCTTTAGTCTTGCAGTTAATTCAATTTTTTTTTTCTTTTTTCAATTTTCTTTCTTTCTTTTTTCTTCTTCTGCTAAATTTTTTTTAAACTTTTACCCTTTTCTTTTTTACGTATTTTGACTAGTTTACCAAAATATATATATTTTTTCTTTCTTTTTTATATATTTTTTTGTTTTATTTTTTAAATTTTTTTCTTTTTTTTTTCTGAACATCTTTTTATCCCCTTTCATCCCCCCACAATTTGGGGTCTCTTCTGATTTGGCTACAGCCCATTTTTCTGGGGTCTTTGCCACCCTTTTAGTATTTTATTTGATCCTTCATATCCTCTTATCTGGACAAAATGACAAGGCGAAAAAAATCGCCACAAACAAAAGAATAAGAGGCAGTACCGAAGGCTAGGGACCTAATCAACACAGACATTGGTAATATGTCAGATCAAGAGTTCAGAATGACGATTCTGAACATTCTAGCCGGGCTCGAAAAAGGCATGGAATATATTAGAGAAACCCTCTCTGGAGATAGAAAAGCCCTTTCAGGAGAAATTAAAGAACTAAAATCTAACCAAGTGGAAATCAAAAAAGCTATTAATGAGGTGCAATCAAAAATGGAGGCTCTCACTGCTAGGATAAATGAGGCAGAAGAAAGAATTAGTGATATAGAAGACCAAATGACAGAGAATAAAGAAGCCGAGCAAAAGAGGGACAAACAGCTACTGGACCACGAGGGCAGAATTTGAGAGATAAGTGACACCATAAGACGAAACAACATTAGAATAATTGGGATTCCAGAAGAAGAAGAAAGAGAGAAGGGAGCAGAAGGTCTATTGGAGAGGATTACTGGAGAGAATTTCCCTAATATGGCAAAGGGAAGAAGCATCAAAATCCAGGAGATGCAGAGAACCCCCCTCAAAGTCAACAAGAATAGGTCCACACCCCGTCACCTAATAGTAAAATTTATAAGCCTTAGTGACAAAGAGAAAATCCTGAAAGCAGCCCGGGAAAAAAAAGTCTATGACATACAATGGTAAAAAATATTAGATTGGCAGGAGACTTATCCCCAGAGACCTGGCAGGCCAGAAAGAGCTGGCATGATATATTCAGAGCCCTAAACGAGAAAAACATGCAGCCAAGAATACTCTATCCAGCTAGGCTATCCTTGAAAATAGAAGGAGAGATAAAAAGCTTCCAGGACAAACAAAAACTGAAAGAATTTGCAAACACCAAACCAGCTCTACAGGAAATGTTGAAAGGGGTCCTCTAAGCAAAGAGAGGGCCTAAAAGTAGTAGATCAGAAAAGTACAGAGACAATATACAGTAACAGTCACCTTACAGGCTAATAATGGAACTAAATTCATATCTCTCAATAGTTACCCTGAATGTTAATGGGCTAAATGCCCCAATCAAAAGACACGGTATCAGAATGGATAAAAAAAACAAAACCCATCAGTATGTTGCCTATAAGAAACTCATTTTAGACGTGAAGACACCTCCAGATTTAAAGTGAGGGTGTGGAAAACAATTTACCATGCTAATGGACATCAGAAGAAAGCTGGGGTGGCAATCCTTATATCAGATCAATCAGATTTTAAGCCAAAGACTATTAAAAGAGATGAGGACGGACACTATATCCTACTCAAAGGGTCTGTCCAACAAGAAGATCTAACCATTTTAAATATCTATGCCCCTAACGTGGGAGCAGCCAACTATATCAACCAATTAATAACAAAATCAAAGAAACACATCAATAATAATACAATAATAGTAGGGGACTTTAACACTCCCCTCACTGAAATGGATAGATCATCCAAGAAAAAGATCAACAAGGAAATAAAGGCCTTAAATGACACACTGGACCAGATGGACATCACAGATATATTCAGAACATTTCATCCCAAAGCAACAGAATACACATTCTTCTCTAGTGCACATGGAACTTTCTCCAGAATAGACACATCCTGGGTCCTAAATCAGGTCTCAACCGGTATCAAAGGATTGGGATCATTCCCTGCATATTTTCAGACCTCAATGCTCTGAAGCTAGAACTCAGTCACAACAGGAAAGCTGGAAACAACCCAAATACATGGAGACTAAACAGCATCCTTCTAAAGAATGAATGGGTCAACCAGGAAATTAAAGAAGAATTGAAAAAATTCATGGAAACAAATGATATTGAAAACACAATGGTTCAAAATATGTGGGACACCACAAAGGCAGTCCTGAGAGGAAAATATATAGCAGTCCAAGCCTTTCTCAAGAAACAAGAAAGGTATCAAGTACACAAACTAACCCTACACTTAAAGGAGCTGGAGAAAGAACAAGAAAGAAAGCCTAAACCCAGCAGGAGAAGAGAAATCATAAAGATCAGAGCAGAAATCAATGAAATAGAAACCACAAAAACAATAAAAAAAAAAAAACAATGAAACTAGGAGCTGGTTCTTTGAAAGAAACAATACAATTGATAATCCCCTGGCCAGACTTATCAAAAAGAAAAGAGAAAGGACCCAAATCAATAAAATCATGAATGAAAGAGGAAAGATCACAACTAACACCAAAGAAATACAGACAATTATAAGAACATACTATGAGCAACTCTACGCCAACAAATTTGACAATCTGGAAGAAATGGATGCATTCCTAGAGACATATAAACTACCACAACTGAACCAGGAAGAAATAGAAAACCTGAACAGGCCCAGAACCAGTAAGGAGATTGAAACAGTCATCAAAAATCTCCAAACAAACAAAAGCCCAGGGCCAGACGGCTTCCCAGGGGAATTCAACCAAACATTTAAAGAAGAACTCATTCCTATTCTCCTGAAACTGTTCCAAAAAATAGAAAGGGAAGGAAAACTTCCAAACTCATTTTATGAGGCCAGCATCACCTTGATCCCAAAACCAGACAAGGATCCCACCAAAAAAGAGAACTACAGACCAATATCCTTGATGAACACAGATGCAAAAATTCTCACCAAAATACTAGCTAATAGGATTCAACAGTACATTAAAAGGATTATTCACCACGATCAAGTGGGATTTATTCCAGGGCTGCAGGGTTGGTTCAACATCTGCAAATCAATCAATGTGATAGAACACATTAATAAAAGAAAGAACAAGAACCATATGATACTCTCAATAGATGCTGAAAAAGCATTTGACAAAATACAGCATCCCTTCCTGATCAAAACTCTTCAAAGTGTAGGGACAGAGGGCACATACCTCAATATTATCAAAGCCATCTATGAAAAACCCACCGCAAATATCATTCTCAATGGAGAAAAACTGAAAGCTTTTCCGCTAAGGTCAGGAACACGGCAGGGATGTCCATTATCACCACTGCTATTCAACATAGTACTAGAAGTCCTGGCCTCAGCATTCAGACAACAAAAAGAAATTAAAGGGATCCAAATCGGCAAAGAAGAAGTCAAACTATCACTCTTTGCAGATGATATGATACTATATGTGGAAAACCCAAAAGACTCCACTCCAAAACTGCTAGAACTTGTACAGGAATTCAGTAAAGTGTCAGGATATAAAATCAATGCACAGAAATCAGTTGCATTTCTGTACACCAACAACAAGACAGAAGAAAGAGAAATTAAGGAGTCAATCCCATTTACAATTGTACCCAAAACTATAAGATACCTAGGAATAAACCTAACCAAAGAGGCTAAGAATCTATACGCAGAAAACTATAAAGTACTCATGAAAGAAATTGAGGAAGACACAAAGAAATGGAAAAATGTTCCATGCTCCTGGATTGGAAGAATAAATATTGTGAAAATGTCTATGCTACCTAAAGCAATCTACACATTTAATGCAATCCCTATCAAAATACCATCCATTTTTTTCCAAGAAACGGAACAAATAATCCTAAAGTTTATATGGAACCAGAAAAGACTTCATATAGCCAAAGGAATATTGAAAAAGAAAGCCAAAGTTGGTGGCATCACAATTCCGGACTTCAAGCTCTATTACAAAGCTGTCATCATCAAGACAGCATGGTACTGGCACAAAAACAGACACATACATCAATGGAACAGAATAGAGAGCCCAGAAATAGACACTCAACTCTATGGTCAACTAATCTTCAACAAAGCAGGAAAGAATGTCCAATGGAACAAAGACAGCCTCTTCAATAAATGGTGCTGGGAAAATTGGACAGCCACATGCAGAAAAATGAAATTGGACCACTTCCTTACACCACAGACGAAAATAGACTCAAAATGGATGAGGGACCTCAATGTGAGAAAGGAATCCATCAAAATCCTTGAGGAGAACGCAGGCAGCAACCTCTTCGACCTCAGCCGCAGCAACATCTTCCTAGGAACATCGGCAAAGGCAAGGGAAGCAAGGGCAAAAATGAACTATTGGGATTTCATCAAGATCAAAAGCTTTTGCACAGCAAAGGAAACAGTTAACAAAACCAAAAGACAACTGACAGAATGGGAGAAGATATTTGCAAACGACATATCAGATAAAGGGTTAGTATCCAAAATCTATAAGGAACTTAGCAAACTCAACACCCAAAGAACAAACAATCCAATCAAGAAATGGGCAGAAGACATGAACAGACATTTTTGCAAAGAAGACATCCAGATGGCCAACAGACACATGAAAAAGTGCTCCACGTCACTCGGCATCAGGGAAATACAAATCAAAACCACAATGTATCACCTCACACCAGTCAGAATGGCTAAAATTAACAAGTCAGGAAATGACAGATGCTGGCGAGGATGCGGAGAAAGGGGAACCCTCCTCCACTGTTGGTGGGAATGCAAGCTGGTGCAACCACTCTGGAAAACAGCATGGAGGTTCCTCAAAATGTTGAAAATAGTAGTACCCTATGACCCTGCGATTGCACTACTGGGTATTTACCCTAAAGATACAAACATAGTGATCCGAAGGGGCACGTGTACCCGAATGTTTATAGCAGCAAATGTCTACAATAGCCAAACTATGGAAAGAACCTAGATGTCCATCAACAGATGAATGGATAAAGAAGAGGTGGTATATATACAGAATGGAATACTATGCAACCATCAAAAGAAATGAAATCTTGCCATTTGTGATGACGTGGATGAAACTAGAGGGTATCAGGCTTAGTGAAATAAGTCAATCGGAGAAAGACAACTATCATATGATCTCCCTGATAAGAGGTCGTGGAGATGCAACATGTGGTGTTAGGGGGGTAGGAGAAGAATAAATGAAACAAGATGGGATTGGGAGGGAGACAAACCATAAATGACTCTTAAGCTCCGAAAACAAACTGGGGGTTGCTGGGGGAGGTGGGGTTGGGAGAGGGGGAGTGGGTTATGGACATTTGGGATGGTATGTACTATCGTGAGTGCTGTGAAGTGTGTAAACCTGGCGATTCACGGACCTGTACTCCTGGGGATAAAAATACATTGTATGTTTATTAAAAAAAAAAAAATTGGAAGGGAGGCGAACCATAAGAGACTATGGACTCTGAAAAACAACCTGAGGGTTTTGAAGGGGTGGGGGTGGGAGGTTGGGGGAACCAGGTTTGGGTAATAGGGAGGGCACGTATTGCATGGAGCACTGGGTGTTGTGCAAAAACAATGAATACTGTTATTCTGAAAAAAATAAATAAATTTAAAGAAGAGAAATGTAAAAAAAAAAAAGAATTTTAAGTCTGTGGCTTTTTGTGTCTGCAGGTGCTCTCCCTTCTATCAGATCTTGCAAGAGAAAACTTACGATTTTGCTAGATCTAAGTGGCAGAAGACACAGTCATGAATCAGCATAGCTGCTGAAAATTTAGAGAGAAAATCCCGAGAATGGGATCAAAATCTGATTACAAACTCTGCCCGGTTCCCCAGCTGATTCCAAAACTATGTGCATGGGGGAATCACCAGCAAAACAGCATTAAGACATGAGAGGAGTCCGTGAAAAATCACATTGCTCCAGGTAGCCAGCTGCTCTTTTGCTTACTATCCCCTACCTTTTGTGCTGCTCAGCCAGCAGGAAAGTTTAGCACAAAAGTCAAATCATATGAGTATTTTCAAAGGAATATTAGAAATCATGTTTACATTGTTTAAAGAAATATATATTTTAATACCTTTTACAAACCATGAAATCCCCGCATGGTAAGTGGATATGTCAATTATATCTAGAAATTTACAGTTCCATATTATAATCTAGTAATAGATCATTCCCTTCATATCAAACGTTCCCTCCATCATTTGCAGTCAATCGCCCTGCCCACCCCCAGACCTAGGCAAATAATCTGCTTTCATTTTCTGAAAGTTTGCCTTCTCTAGAATTTTCATATTAAGTGGAATAATTCATTATGTAGTTTTAGCTTTTTTTTTTTTTTACTTAAAACATCTTAAGTTCATCCTTGTGTTTAACATTTCTGGTAATATACTACATTGTGTTTATCCATTTATCAGTTGATGGACATTTGGACTGGTTCCTGGTTTTGGCTATTATGAATAATGCTGCAGGAAGCATTCATGTTCAAGAACTGTGTGGGCAAATGTTTTCTCTTTCTTGAATAGATATTTAGGAGAGGAATTCTTGAATTTTATGTTACTATACAGTATGTTTGCCTTTTTCAGAAAAGGCCAAAGTGTTTTCCATAGTGGCTAAACTATTGCACATTCCCATCTGTTTCTCCCCATCTTCAACACCTGGTACCCTTAGTTCTAAATAATAGCCATTTTATTAGGTGTGTAATGGTATTTCACTCTAGTTTTAATTTGCATTTCCCTAATGGTAATGATGTTGAGCACTTTTCATGTGTTTCTTAGTTACTCATATATCTATAGATAAAATATCTTTATATTAGCAAGTAATAATCAACATGAATGAAGAAAACAGTTTATAAATTTAACAAAAGAAGTGTAAGACATATACCTTGAAACAACAAAACATTGTTAAGAAAAGGTAAAGAAGGTACTTTTTTAAAAAATGAAGAGACCTTCCATGGTCAGGAGTTGGAAGATCCTGTCTAGTCAGGATGACCACTGTCTCCTGAATTTACTACAAATTTAATGTAATATCTATCAAGTTTCCAGCAGGACTTATGTAGAAATTGACTTAATTAGCTGATCTTAATTGTTATGAAAGTGCAAAAGGACCAAAGACAGCCAAGACAATTTTTAAAAAGATGAATAAAGTTTGAGAACTTACAATTTTTTTAAATTAACATATAATATAATATTGGCCCCAGGTGTACAGGTCTGTGAATCGTCAGGCTTACACACTCACCAGCACTCACCATAGCACATACCCTCCCCAATGTCCATAAGAATATTCTTTTAAAGCTTAAAATCTATAGTAATCAAGACATTGCAGCATTTAGCATCATGATAAAATATTGATATCTAGAATATATTTCTAACAGACATATGATTTGTAATTTTATCTCCTAGTCTGTGATCTGTCTTCTAATTCTGATAGATATAGAGATGTATAACTGATTTCTATAATCCTGTAACCTGACACTTACAAAAAGAGAAGACAATACTGTCATGATTATAATTTTGCTGTAAGTTTTCCATAGATATAATTTGTCAGAACAAAAAGTTACTTTTTATTCCTAGCTTATTAAGAGCTTTATCACAAATGAATACTTGATTTTTTTTAATATTTTATTTATTTGACAGAGAGAAATCACAACTAGGCAGAGAGGCAAGCAGAGAGAGAGAAGGAAGCAGGCTCCCCGCGGAGTAGAGAGCCCCACATGGGGCTCGATCCCAGGACTCTGGGATCATGAACTGAGCTGAAGGCAGAGGCTTTAACCCACTGAGCCACCCAGGCGCCCCGAATACTTGATTTTATCAAAACTTTGTGTGTCTACTGAATTGTATTCTCTCCTTTTATTCTAGAAATATGGTTTATTATATTTATTGATTTTTGGATGTTAGTACAAACATGTATGTCTAGGATATTTATTTTCTAATTTTTATTAAAATCTGCTAATAATGTGTTAAGGATTTTTATGTTTGTATTCATGAGGAATGCTGCCATATAGTTTCATTGTACATTTTACTGTAATATATTTGCCTGGCTTTTATATCAGAATAATATTGGTCTCACAGGATAAATTGGTCAGCTGTCTCCGTTTGTATATTTTCTGAAAGGTTTTAAGCATTAGTGATATTTCTTCCCTTAAGCATTTAATAAAACTAAATAGTGAAGTCATGTGAGCCTGGGGGTTTTTATTTAACATCTTTACTGTTTATAGGTTTATTCTGATTTTTTATTTCTTGAGTTAGCTTTGGTCATTCTTGTCTTTCTAGAAATTCTGTGTCCAATTTAATGGTATAAAGTGGTTCTTAATATTCTTTCAATCTTTCCAATTTCCATAAGGTTGGTAGTGATGTATTTTCTTTCAATCCTTTTTTTTTTTTAAAGATTTTATTTATTTATTTGACAGAGAGAAATCACAAGAGAGGCAGGCAGAGAGAGAGGAAGGGAAGCAGGCTCTCCGCTAAGCAGAGAGCCCGATGCGGGACTCGATCCCAGGACCCTGAGATCATGACCTGAGCCGAAGGCAGCGGCTTAACCCACTGAGCCACCCAGGCGCCCCTCTTTCAATCCTTTTATTGAAAAAAAAATACAGAGAAAACACAAAGGATCATCAGTTTAAATATTTGTCAATTTTGTTCATTTCTTTTTTCTTTTTTTTTTTTAAAGATTTTATTTATTTATTTGACAGCGAGAGAGAGAGATCACAAGTAGGCAGAGAGGCAGGCAGAGAGAGAGAGAGAGGGAAGCAGGCTCCCTGCCGAGCAGAGAGCCCGATGTGGGACTCGATCCCAGGACCCTGAGATCATGACCTGAGCCGAAGGCAACGGCTTAACCCACTGAGCCACCCAGGCGCCCCTCATTTCTTTTCAATTGACATTTGGCTTCACTGATTATTTTTTCTATTTTCTTCATTGGTTTATGCCACATAGTAGTAATTCTTTATGTGAGTGGTTTATTAAATATTAAATATAATATCTACAAGTTGTAGATACTAGCTACAATATTTTCTTCAAACAGAAATCCAAACCCCCACTAAAATATAAACCTCATGTTTTCAACATTTGTTTTCCAATGACTCTTTGAATAAAATTTTTGTTAAGATAAAACTTAAATACTAACCTAATCACTGCTGTGATTGTGCTCACTACTGTAAGCATAACTGCCTTCCTATTCAACTAAGCTTATTATATCTAACACCTTCATTGTAGAACTACTTATGGTGAAACACGAGTTTTATTTTTTTACATTTCTATTCAGGTGCTGACTGCCAAATTTATAAAATACAGTAAGAATAAATCACAAGAGGTGTAGAAAACCAAAAGCAAGAGTAGATGGAAGCCCAAATATTTCAATAACATTATTAAATATAAATAGTCTAAATTTCCCAAACGAAAAGGCAAAGATTACGATACTGAGTAGTGCCAACAAGAACGCCACTTTAAACATGCAGACACGGGGCGCCTGGGCGGTTCAGTGGATTAAAGCCTCTGCATTCGGCTCGGGACATGATCCCAGGTTCTGGGATCGAGCCCCGCATCGGGCTCTCTGCTCCGCAAGGAGCCTGCTTCCTCCTCTCTCTCTGCCTGCTTCTCTGCCTATTTGTGATCTCTGTCTGTCAAATAAAAAAAAAAAAATCTTAAACATGCAGACACAGAGTAGTTAAATATAAATTATGGAAAAAGATATATTAATACTAATCCAAATATCAACACAATTAAGTTGTTCTATTAATACTAAATTGATTTCAGGAAAAGAGAGTATTTCCTGAGGGAAAGATCATTTCAAGAAACGGATAAATTCTTGAAGAACATAATAATCCTAAATACTTAAATAATTTGTTTCATATGAGGTAAATTTAGAATTGAAAGAAAATCAAATTCTTAATTATAAATGGATATTTAATACCCCATCAAGATAGTTGAAAGTTTGCCTAGACAAAAAATTGGTAATATAGATCTTTTTAAAAGTATCAACTGATTTGATCTAATTGGTGTTTATTTCAAATTCTCCACTAAATACCAAGTATTTTTTTTTCAAGAACATGTTACTTTTACTGATAGACCATAAAATACATCTCCATAAGTTAAAAAGATTTGAAACAAATGTTCACTCTTCACAATAAAATTAACTATTAGTAATTAACAGAAAGAGATCTGAAACAACCCAAATATTTACAAATTAAATGAAAATTCTAAATAATTTACAGATCAAAGAAGAAATCAAAAGGAAAATGGAAAGCATCTTGAAGTGAATGAAAATAGTAAACAACATAAAATTTTGTGGTATCCCCCTAAGGCAGCCAGTTCTTATAAGGAAAAATATAGCATTGAATCTTTATATAATAATATAGAAAGATCACAAATCAAATTCTATCTTAAAAAAATTATCAAATTAAAGTAAGCAGAAGAAAGAGAACAAAGTTAAAAGCCAATGTCAATAAAATTTTTAAAAATACAGTGAAATACAAACAAAACAAAACAAAGCAAAACAAAACAAAAAACCAGTGAAAACAAAAGCTAGTGTTTTGAGAGTATCAATGTATTTTCAGAGTATCAAGACATTTCCAACTGCACTGACAGGGAGAGAGAATCTAACTATTGCCAACATCAGCTAGTATAATAAGGACATTACTAAAGATCAACCTTATAGGATCAATAGTCACACACATTCTTTAAGATTTTAAATGGGAAAAATAGTATATTTAGTCAGAAAGTGACTTTATCTATTCTTCCCTTATTCTGGAGGTATTAAGTTTCCTTCTTGTATCATGTTCCTTCACAGAGAAAAACACTAAGTATTTCTTTTAGAATAGTTTTGTCATTAACAAATTCTAAGTTTCTCTATATGTGAAAATGTCTATGTTTTACCCTCATTTCTCGAGGTGTATTTTTGCCTTACATACAATTATGGGTTTATATAGTTTTTTCATTTGACACTTTAAAAAACATTGTTCTACTCTCTTTTTGCTTCCTTTGTTTCTGAATACAAATTCACAGGCATTTGAATTATTGTATTCTTATATGTAATATGCAATTTTTTTTTCCCCTCTGGAGACTTTCAAAGTATCCTTTATTTTTCAGCAGCTTGATTATGATATTTCTTGGTGTGCTTTTCTTTCTTTCTTTCTTTCTTTTTAAAGATTTTATTTATTCATTTGACAGAGAGAGAGATAACAAATAGGCAGGCAGAGAGAGAAAGAAGCAGTCTCCCTGCTGAGCAGAGAGCCTGATGTGGGGTTCGATCCCAAGACCCTGAGATCATGACCTGAGCTGAAGGCAGAGGCTTAACCCACTGAGCCACCCAGGTGCCCCTGTGCTTTTCTTTCAATTTATCCTCTTTGTGGTGTTTTAATCCTCTTGATCATGTCTTCTAATAAACTTGGGAAATTTACAACACTTATTCCTATTTTTCTTTTCCTGTAGCAATCTTTCTTTTCCCCTTCTGAGTTTTCAATGGCATCAATATTAAACTTTTAATATGTTTTTGGTCTCTGAGGGTTTTCTTTCCCCCAATAGTCTTTTGCCTTAATGTTCTTCAAATTCAACAGTTTCTACTATTCTATCTTCAATGTCATTGACTCTTTTAGCTGTTTTTTTTTTTTCCACTTTTCTATTGATCTCATCCATTCACAGCAGTTTTCGGTTTGTTTGTTTGTTTGTTTGTTTGTTTTGGTGGTGGGTCCGGGGGGGAGTACTGTTACATTTTTCTGTTCTAAAATTTCTATTTGGTCATTTTATATAATGTTCATTTCTTCCATATTTAGGTTTGTTTCAGGAACATGCTTTCTTCTCAGAGTGTGCTTAAAATAACTGCTTTGAAGCCTTCAGTAATTCCAAAATCTGGGCTCTCTGGGTTTGAATCTACTGACTGAATTTTCCTTTGAATATTTATGGGATACTCCTGAATCTTTGCCTAGCAATTTTAGATTCTATCTGTACATTTCAATTAATATAATATTAAACTCTGAGTTTTGTTACAAGTCCTCTGGAGAAAGTATTTTACTGTTTTGTTTGTGTTGTTTTTCTTTTTTTTCCAGCTCAGTGAGGTTCAGAGATTTCAATCTCACCCTCTGTGAGTCCTAGTATCAGTATTGTTATCAAAGCCTTTGTATCATTCGTGGGTTTGCCCAGCACATGCACTATTCATGGGTTATTCTGAGACTTGGGGCATAGTTGACATTACAGTTCAGTTATCAGTTACTTTCTATGCTGCTTCATGTCTGTTGCATACCTGCACAATGTGGGATTTAGCATAGAATTTGTATTGGTACATACACAGACTCAGGCATTCCCTTCTACAGCCTTCCCTTTTGTTGTAATTTCCTCCTTAGTCTAGCTTTCAGAGAGCCATGGAAGTTTCTGAGAAGGTCCATGAAGAGGAAGATTTCTTCCAAATCTCCCTTCTGTCTTTATTTTTTTTTTAATTCTTTTTTTTTTTTAAAGATTTTATTTATTTATTTGACAGAGAGAAATCACAAGAGAGGCAGGCAGAGAGAGAGGAAGGGAAGCAGGCTCTCCACTGAGCAGAGAGCCCGATGTGGGACTCGATCCCAGGACCCTGAGATCATGACCTTTGCTGAAGGCAGTGGCTTAACCCACTGAGCCACCCAGGCGCCCAAATCTCCCTTCTGTCTTTAATCCTAATTTTTTTCTAACTTCAGGTTAAATATCACTTTATTAGACAGGATTCCTTGACTCCTCTAATACTAAATTTACTTCACATTTAATAATTATACACATACTTCTTTGTTTAATATCATTCTCCCTATAATTCACACATCTATAAATCATGAAATACAGTTGAACCTCAAATGATGTGGGGTTAGGGATCTTGATCTCCCACACAATCGAAAATTTGTTCATAACTTTTTTTTTTTTTAAAGATTTTTTATTTATTTATTTGACAGATAGAGATCACAAGTAGGGAGAGAGGCAGGCAGAGAGAGAGAGAGGAGGAAGCAGGCTCCCTGCCAAGCAGAGAGCCCGATGCGGGGCTCGATCCCAGGACCCTGGGATCATGACCTGAGCGAAAGGCAGAGGCTTTAACCCACTGAGCCACCCAGGCGCCCCTGTTCATAACTTTTTAAATCAAAGATTTTATTTGAGAGAAAGAGAGAGAGAGAGAGAATGACAGATAGTATGCATTGAACGGGGGGTAGGGGCAGAGGAAGAGAGAATCAGACTCCTTGATAAACAAGGAGTCTGATGCACGGCTCCATCCCAGGACCCCAGGATCATGACTTGAGCCAAAAGCAGATGCTTAACTGACTAAGTCACCCTGGTGCCCCTGTTCATAACTTTTGACTTCCCCTAAACAGCATACTATTGACCAGAAGCCCTACCAATAACAGTCAACAGAATTTTGTATATTATATACTGTATTCTTATAATAAATTAAGCTAGAGGATTTATTAAGAAAATCATAAAAAAAGAAAATACATTTATGTGTTGTGCTGTATTTAGGAAAGAAAAAAAGAAAGAAAGAAAGAAAGAAGAGAAAAGAAAGGAAAAAAAGAAAGAATCCTTGTATAAGTGGACCTGTGCATTTCAAACCCCATTCAAGGGTCAACTACATTCCTGCACTGCCCTTGCTTTAATGAAAATCCTTTTTCAAGTGCTTTGCATAGGACGCACAATGATTTTTTTTTAATCAACAGATTAACAAATATAATTGAGATGAGAAGAAAAACATGTCACTCAAAAAAATTCAATAGAATTTTGGAAATTATGGAGAATTTTGAAGATGTAGAATATTTTCGTGAACAGAAAATAAAGTGTCAACTAGCACTGCCAATTCAACCGTGTCCAATTATTCTTTATCTGCTGTTCTTTATAGCACGTATTATTCACTTGATACTAAAATTCAGCATTGCAGTATAAAGACTCTTCATCCAAAGTCCTTCTGTTAAGATTTGAAAAATGGGAATATGATAGCATTACAATGGGACAGTTACCAGTTAATAGCATTTCACTATATGCCAAGATTTGTGGGACTTGGCATTTAAATCTTAATTGCAAAAAAAAATAATAATTATTAAATATTAAAGTTCTATCGGGAAACTGAATGAATCACAGGAGAGAACCCTTTTAGAGATATGCTTCACATTAATTTCACTGATTTGTATGATACAAGTATTTCAGATATATTAGAAAATCAGTATCTGTAAGATTTCAGTCATTCATTCAAAAGAAAAGGACTCTTCTACAGAAAAGGAAATATGGTATAAACTAGGGGTAACAGTGATCAATACATAATAGAATACATTGACTCAGAAGCTGAATTAATCCAAACAGCTGTTGTTCAGAACTTCTTTTGTGTCATGAATATTTAATATAGATGGCCAACTCTGAATTCCTCTATAAAATAAGAGTATCTCAAATTTACCAGTTATACATATTTTGTAAGAGAAAGTAACAAGTAAATGAAAAATTAATCAAATAAGGAAGTTGAATAAGATATTACCAAGTGCAAGACTGACAATATTATTCCCTTCAGGGGTGCATCTGCCTGTCTCTCAGTGACAGACATCATGGCAGCAGTGAGCAGAAATGCAAAAAAGAAGCCAATTTACAGGGAAGTAGTTCCTGGTTTAAATAAAGACCAATTCCAGATTCTGGAGTACAATAAAATAATTCTGTCACATGTGATTTAGAACATAACAGGCAATGACAGCTTTCCTTTGATACTGACAAACTGCCCCAGCTGTACAGTGCATGGCTGATCTACCGTAGATAACAAATATCAGTAAAAGTGGTCAGAGGCAAAAAAGAAAGCAAATATTTTAAACTCCGTGCATATGTGAACCTATTGAACTATGAATTTATGACCAGTGGGAAAAGTTATACATTATCTTAGAAATATATGTATATGTGTGTGTTTGTATCTATATCCACCCACCTCACCTCACCCAACCCCCCAAGAGAAAAAATAGCTTATTTATCCCAAAGGTAACTGATTCCTTAGAGACAATGGTGAACAATCTGTTTTCTTGTTTGTTTGTCAAGGAAGACTTGCAAACCTAGTAAACTCAAATCAATAAAAAGTGTCAAAATGTTTTACACAACTTACACATATGAAATTGGACAGTGTGCTACTTGAGTATCTCAAGATTATTCTTGCTTTCTAGCATCACCCTTCCCACATTCTATACATAAAAGGATCACGTCGCTTCCCCATCACTCCCACACTACTTGACACAGCGGTCACCTATGATATTGGGAAATGGTTGGCATGAGGCTTACTTCTGACGCACATTTTCTTTAGCTAACTGATCCACAATTGTTGAACTCATAACCAGGTCCAAGCTCTGCCTCAGGCTGCTGCTCCCTTGATCTCTGGCCACTGCCTGGAACACCAAGATGTTCATCCTTGTTCTTTTATTTACCGAAGGACTATGTCCATAAAGTTGATGTATAGTAGGCATTTACTGACTTTTTATGTGTAAAAGAGGGTTTATTAATTAAGAAATAATTTTTAATTCAATTCAACACATCATTGTTCCTAAAAATATATAGGCCTTTCTCTCCATGTGAAATGCCTCAACCATTTCTACTTGCAGTCCTAAGTCTCCTGCCCACTTGTCTCTTTCTTATGGAATCCATAACAAATTCTTCCCACAAAACAAAATCTAAAATAAAATAAGCTAACAAACTCTACAAAACAATATCCCAGTTAAAGCCAAATACATGTCATTTTACATATTATGTGACAAGGTTTATAATTTAAAACTATGTCTAAAATGTCTCCAATTTATGTTATACTCCATGCCTTATATTTAATAATTTTATGATCTATCATAATTTTTTTCTCCTTCCAACAATACATTAATTCTGTTTCAAAAGAAAATTCAGCTCTCCTTCCAGGCCCACAAGTTCATACAGCAACAGCTTTTAATATATCATTTCTCCCCAAATAGATATAAAATATAGAGGATAATGGAGATTGTTAAAAGGAAATTTTAGACTACATTAAAATTATAATAAAATGTAATCATACTAAGGATAGCATAATAAAAAGTAATCCAGAAAAAGAAATGTTTTTGACTGCTGCAGTAATTTAGTATTTAACAAATACTGGTCTTGAGATAAGCAATGGAAGAAATATCATAAACAAAGTACCAAGGGGATATTTTGGATCATCCTTGATTTTTCTCATGTCCATTAACTTTTTAAGGAATGACCTGGAAACATGTTCCTCTTGATCTTCATAGATTAGGCGTAGCTCTTTCTTTCTTGAATCAAAGCCACAGGTAGAATAATTTACATTCTCATGGACAATTATGACCAAGAATCAACTAAATAAGTAAATAAATATGTGTATATAAAACATTTTAGATTTTTCCAATATTAGATCGGAATATAGTAAATATGTTGGCATATATACATCAATTTTACTTCCATATATTTGTATAGTTGGGGTATATATATATATAGATATATATATAGTTGAAATGTGTATTTTTTAATATGTTTATGCTACTGAATGAATTTATTTTCCATCTATTCTTAACAGAGTATCACTCTCTAAGGAGCTAGAGAAGACTAAATTTTTTCATATTAACTCTCATTTTATGATACTGTGTGAAGTAAGTTCTACATCCCGTACAAGGCCATATATCTTATTTCTATACCCTATAATTTGTACAAATAACTAGTTTCAAATCTATAGATTATATACAGTACATTTCCACACTCAGAAATATTTTCTGGCAACTGGATTTCACTCTCAACACACATGCATGCTGAAGGACCAGAGAATTATCACTATCACTCCCCTATCCAGTTTGTGCCAGAACAGCCACCATGCAAAGACTAATAGGAGATGCTTTTTAAATACATGGCTATCTTGCCTCTCAGGCAAGATAATTCTCAGACATGTATGCCTTCTAGAGCTCAACACTATGATTATTCTTTAGCTAACTAAAGTAGTAACTGGCTTGATAATACACAGTATTCTTTTTAGGATTTTATTTCTTTGAAAGGGAGAGAGTGAGAAAAAGATGGAACATGAGAGGGGAGAGGGTCAGTGGGAGAAGCAGACTGCCCACCTAGCAGGGTCCTGAATGTGGGACTCAATTCTGGAACTCCAGGATCATGACCTGAGAGGAAGGCAGTCACTTAACCAACAGAGCTACCCAGGTACCCCAACCAGTATTCTAAACTAAGATTCCCCTGGGGGCACCTGGGTGGGTCCATCCATTAAGTGTCTGCCTTTGGTTCAGGTCATGATCCCAGGGTCCTGGGATCAAGCCCCACAGGAACCCTACATGGAGCTCAGTGGGAAGCCTGATTCTCCCTCTCCTCTGCCACTTCCCCTACTGTGTGTGTGTGCATGAGCACACTCTTTCTTTGGCAAATAAATAAAATCTTAAAATGACAACAAGAACAAGAAACTAAGATTCCCCTTCAGGACCAAAGGAATTATTCCTCAAGTTGCTGTAACTATTGTCAGCTAAAAATCCTCTAGAGCTCTCAGCCATCTAGAGAAATGTCCTTGGCTAGAGACAGGTCTCTCTCCCAATGTCTCATCCCTTCTTTGGGGCAGCGTGTATCCAATGACAGAAATTACAAGCTCATTGAAACTTAGTCTCCTTACCCCCAATTCAGGACAAATCTAAAGGATGCTAAATTTAACAAATTATCTCTGAATTATCTACTTAGCAAATTATCTCTAAAATTTCCATTTATCAATCTCTACACCAATCTTCTTTCGAGGAACGTAAGTCTGTAAGTTTGGAGCTAAGAGTTGTCTGAGGGAGCAGATGCTAAGATGGGGTTTTGCAGCTGATTAGCGACCGTCTAGCAAGGAGGACTTCATTGCTTGTTATAGGAGAGGAGTAGAAATCACCTGGAACTTGGAAATGCAGTGTAGAACTTCCACTAACGATGAAGTGGAACAGTACACCAACAGAAAGAACTGGACTTATCAGGTCTTTGATAAACAAGGGAGGGAATTAGAATCATAAGAACCAATGGAAACTGGATAGCCATTGTTACTGATTCTTTTGAAAAAGATAAAGGGCTGCAAATGATTAGTAGGCAGTTACACTCCATACTGGCAGCAAATAAAAAGATGCTTATTGTTTGCAGCCAAGGGAAGAAGCAGCAGAGGCCCTAACTCTGGACTTAGTTTTTGGTCCAGAAAAACTCCAAAGAAAGTCAAAAATCTCAATTTGGTTAGATCTGTTATACAAAGGTCAGGTCCTTCTCAGGAGTAATGAAACTAAGTAATGGGGATGAGGACACCCAAAATCTACAATTTTTAACTCCCCAGAATCCTCTGAGGCTATAGATGTGACCCACTTCTTAATATGAGGCACATCACCCTTCCTTGAATATGGTGCATATGCCTCTTCCCTGTAAACACCATGTGACCCTGAGATCTGACCACACCTCCCCTCCTTATAACCAGGCCAATAAACAATAAAATCACAACAGAATCCACCTGGGGTAGTGCTGGGCTTGCTAAGGAAGGAAAGGGACTCTATCCAGAAGGACCTGTAAGACAGAGCTGACATGTGCCTTCAGAGGTTGACTGAGTATTCACAGAGGTGGTTTGTGGGAATGCTGGATCATGAGATGCTACATCAGGGAGCATTTCAGACTACAGATATACAGACCCTATTACATACCCTGGAAAACGGTGTTAATATGCTTCTGGATGGATCTGAAAGCATGGAGAAAGCAACAGTCCACTGAGCAAGGTACAAATTCCATTTTGGCCAACAGTGAGAGAAGGTAGTAAAAGGCTGAGGGAGTGATATTAGAGTGGATTCAGTGGGTTGCTAGAAAACTCACTACATGATCTTGTTCCATGAGAGTGCCTATAGGATATACGGCTTACTGAAGCACAAGCAGTATAGGGGTGAGAAGGACAACACCAACACTAAGAAGCTCAGTGAAAGCTTCCCTCTGCAGGCCATGGTTGGCAAGAGAAGAGTCTGATACAGAACTGGGTTCACTGATAGCAGTGGGAATAACAGGACGCAACATGAGAGGCAACATTTTGGCAATGGTTAACCAGAAGTCGAGCCATTTTCCCACCCACTCTTGATCTCTTTATTTTAAGCAAACAATGCTCTTTCTAGTTGCCCATCTTAACCTAGACATTTGCATTAATCCCAGGAACGCCAATCACTATTAGCTATCATCAGAGAATCTTTTAAGTCAGGCTTCCTTCCATTCTATCTTTGTCCTTGACCATTAAGGCCATGATGATGACTATGTCCACTTTACTCTGAGGACTGAAGTGTTACCACAGCTTCTGCTATTCCAGAATTCTGTGATCACACTAGGAGACCCAGTTCTATAGCAGAATCTCCTGTTCAGGATCTTGTTTTAGAAAGCACAACCACTACTGAGTTTATCGATAAGCTGGAGTCCTCTGACTAGTACATTTCTTAAGACTTTAGTGAGGGAAGTATCCCCTGGGATCTTCCAAAAAACATAGACATCTGTTATGTTCCTGGGTCTTATAGATCCACTCTAGCATGGATCTCTCTCTCAGATCCTTTTGATCCCTTTCTCAGCATCGTACCAAGGGAGACATGACACCTCCACTTCACTTAATGTGGGCCAACATTCTTTTCCAAGTGTTTAGGAAGAAACCCAAGAATATATTAGGACCAGCTCCAGATATCCTTGCCAGGTCATTAAATCTTAGTCATGGGAAGCATGCTCTCATATCAACAAACTGTCCCTTATCCAGATTTAAATTCTGTCCCCCTAGACTAGGAGTCTCAAGGTCTATTTGAAAGCATACTCTTGAGTTCCTGCCCATACATATTATCCAGACCCCTGCAGCTCCTCTATGAATATTCTTCCTTTTCTTAGTAGAACCATGCTGAGACTTGACCCAAAAAATATATGATGATGTTCATTATTTCTAAAATTCATGGAAATATTCATTAATGTATCAAAGAGATACATCTCTTACCAGACAAATTCACAAAATGAAAGAAAATGGAGATATCCAGTGCTGAAGAATGTGGAAGAACATGCATGCACACATGGCACTTACGTATCTTAATACAGTGGGTTTTGAACAGCCTTTTTTTTTTTTAAAGCAAATCTGTGGTTTCCATCAAGTTTTAAAATGCACATCGTTTATTGATTATTTCTAGATGTGTGTTCCTCAGAAGTTGAACGTGTGCCCAAAGCCATACTGCAATGATTTCATTGTTAGATTATAACATCCAGTAAGAGAAAACAGTATCTCAATGTTCATTACTAAAAGGGGAAAAAAGGGAGGAAGAGTATAATGAGAAACAACAAACAAAATACAAAAAACAATATTCTTCTCACTAAATTTTCTTTTCTTAGAATATATGTGTTCCATTACATTTTCTTCTACTGTGCCATGATTTTCAGGATTTATTTTCAAAAGCTGTTGTTTCATAAAATGATATGGAAATGTTCCTTCTTTATCCATCCTCTGGAATAGTTTAAGTAGCAATGGAATTACCTGATCTGTTATAAGTCATTAAAATGCCCTGTGAAAACGCCTGTCTTATGGTTTTTCCGCATTTCTTTTTACTTGTTAATCTTTTGTATCTTCCCAGTTCTTCTCTGTAAGTTCTGTTGAGGTATTCTAATATTACTCAGGTATTATTTCGGTAAAATATATTTTCTTAAAAGTTTCAAAGGCTTTCAAATTTATATGCAAAGAGTTGTTTAACATCATTTTTAAGAGATGTTGACTTTTTGATGGTTATTTCTTCTTTGTCATTTACATTTTTTGTCTTGATGTTTACACATCTTCTCAAAGTTTTTTATTAAGTTGGTTTGGGTTGTGAGTGCTTAATATTTTTCCATGACACAGTTTTATAATTGTTTTAATTAGCCCTGGTTTTCAAATCATGTTTTGTTTTTATTAATTTATACTTCCGTCTTTTATTTTCCTTTGCTGGTATTTTATAAATTGAACTTTAAATTTAGTCATTTTTCCCTCATTTTTTAATTGTAGAACTATTGAGATTGCTATGAATTATTTCTAGGCATTGATTTAGTTTTACATATATATATATACACACATATATATGTCATTTTTATTATTTTTTAGGTATTTTCCAATTTCATTTTTGTACTAATTGTTGTTTACTGGCACTTACTTAGGATTTCTAATTCAAAGGAGTTGTTTTGTTATCTTGTTGTTAATTGAAGCTTTAGAAATGAATTTTAATGTATTACATTGTGATTAGATAATGCTGGTTGTGTCATTTATATTTAGAGGACTATAGTTTCTTTATTACTTAATATATGGTCAGCTTTTGTAAATGTTCTATGTGTAGTTGAAAAGACATTCATTAGAGCTTGGGTTCAGAGTTAGATAAATATCCCTATTGATATTTACCATATTGATTATGCTGTTTAGATCTTTTACATCCTTGTTAATTTGTTGCCAACTCAATTCATCTTGGTCAGAGAGGTGTGTTAGTATCTCATATTATTATACTTTATGTATTTCTCCTTGCCTGTCTGGTACTTTTTATGAAAGTTGTTGGTATGTTTTCATTGGGGGATTGTAGCCTTTCACATTATAAATGGTCTTTGTTTTATCTATTTTTTTTAAGAAGTTGTACCTTGTCCTGTATCAAGATAATTATCCAATTCTAATTTTCATTTCCTAGAATATCCTTAAATATCCTTTCATTTTTTTACTCTTTTGGATTTTTTGGGTATTTTTTTCATTTTATGTGTATCTTATTATATAATACACAGTGTAAATGGAGTTGATTTTGCTTTGTTAGTAACCTATATTTTTTCTTTTGATTGGTAAGACAGGGCCATTTATGTTTGTTAGTAGAACCAATTTGTTAAATTAACTGCCCCTCTCTTGTTATATTTATTTGTATTTAGTTTTCAAAATAATTTTACAATTTAGCTCCTATATAGTTCTAAATTTTCTACATCCACATTCAGTGCAATAAACTTGTTATTAATTTATTCCCCATTCATTTTTTCACCATTTATTTTAAAGTAATATTTCACTCACAAACTAATACCTATGCGGCAATTAGTAATCGTTTCCTCTTAGCTTTATTCAAGTATTATTTACAAAAATTGCATTTAAAAATTCCAACTTTTTAAAATTTATGTGTTGCATATACGTTGTTAGAAAATATAATTCTGTTGTTTTTATCCATGTAATTTTGTTTACATATATACTTCAACAATTCCACCAGACATTTTGCTGAAGTTTGTTCTAGGTTTTTTTCTTGGTTGTCTGAAGCTCATTCCTGGGAGATTGCTCAAGAGGCTCTCAAGAGAGCAATCCTTTATTTCTGACATATTAATAACTTAATAACTATTGGTCTCTGGCCTCTATACTTAAAGTCAGCTTGGCTGAAATTGAAAATCTTAGTTCATATTTTCATTCCTTGACGACCTGAAATGTGTTCCTCCCTTGTGTTATGGTGTAAAGTGTTACAGGGATTTTCTTTCCTTTATGAGACTTTGATGTTTGGCTTGGCTGATACTGTGGGGGCCCAGGACAGGCTCCCTTAAGATATGTCATACCGATTACCTTGAATTAAGGTTACTTAAGAAACAGCCAGTGCAAGAAGAACACTGACCCTCCTTTGTCTCCAGAAAGCAGGAAATAAATCTCCCATGTGAAAGGTACCCTCCCTGTATCAGGAGGTAGGGAGATGACAACCTTATCAGAGCTAGGGAATTCAGGGCCAAAGAAGCCTATATAAACAAAGCTTATTACTTTTACTGATTTACTACGCCAGCCCTATTTCTATTTAGAATTCTGTACTAATTGAAGCTCCCAAACATAAGTTTTCTTTGTCCTGTCAATTCCTCACAGACTTATTTGTCTCTTTGTCTAAAAAAGTATAATAGCTACCTGTCTTGGTCACTTCTTAGGTCCCAGATCTATGAGATTTCCAAACACACAAAGTAAATTGCTTTCCTGTTAGTCTGTCTTATGCTAATTTAATTCTTAGACCAGGTAGCTGAAGCTTGAAGAGTAAAGGAAAAATTTTCCTCCCCAACAATACATATAAATCTCAGCAGTTTAAGTCGAATATATATGGTTCTAAAATCATTTTCTTGTACACAGTATGCTTTATTTATAAGTATAAATGTTCCATTCCTCTTCCTTCGCCACATAAATATGCTAACACACAGAAACTGACACACATATGCACATATTTTTCTTTTCTTTACAAGAATTCTGTTCATTTCTCTTTCACGTTTTTTTTTAATTTATCAATTTATTTAGTTGATTGTTTTGTTGTTCTATGTCTATTTCCTTGATTATATTTGCCATGATGTCTATTCACTTTTGTATTCCACCTAGTTCAATCTTTATGAATTTTAGTTTCATTTTGTTTTAAACCATCTTCTACATAGCCTACATTTATTCATCTTATATTTCAGCTTTACTTGTTTTTGATTGATCAAATTCTCTTGTAGCTCAATAATTTTCTTAATTTCTTTTAGGTCACTTTGAATTCACATGCCTTATATTTGTGTTATTCTCTCATGTATATGTTGACTTTGAACTCAGTTCTCTTATACATATTTCCTTAAAACACCACTGCATGAATTTAATCATAGTACTTTTTAGTTGCTACTCTTGAAATGAGATGGATTGTTCTGTACTCTTTAAAAGAACACTTCTCCTAGCTTTTGGTTTGGTCAGCTGGGATCTTCCCAGTTTAATTCCTCAAATGCACCCTCCTTTGTAATTTCCTGCTAATTATTTAGTTTGAAAATATGATTCTAAGATCTGCCTTCTATGAACACCTCTTCAGTATCTAAATATCTTTATACATGAGGTTCAATGTTGCTGCCTTTCTTCATTTGGACACTAAGCAGTTTTTATTAAGTTTGGTCTCTCTTCTGAAAAGGAGTTGTAAGTAGGAATTACATTAACCCTCAAAGTCTTAGGCCTGATTTTCCTAAGGCTGCTTAGTGGATAACAATGTTGTCTTCTACTCACCCACAATTTGCCGACTGTCATACCTGGAATTGATAGAAGTTTTTACTTCAAAACACAACTGTGAGTATTATTCTGTGGCAAAATAAACAAGGTTATACAAACCTGTTAAATTCAATGTGACAATTACTTTTAAAATAAAAAAATTCCCTATGAGGATATGTATTTCTATGACTTGATCAGCAGTCCTCATTAGGCTAGGCTTGGGTAAGTACACATTCTGTGTCTTCATCCAGGTCTGTGATAGTAATATGAAGAGTTACTTTAACAGGACTGTTACCAGTATGTTCTCAGAAATCACCCTTAGGGTTAACTGTAAAGCTTATATATTAGCATGTGCATCTTTGGCTTCAGTTCATCCAGTAGCCTGACCACCTAAGTATATTATAATACTGTCCTTCCTTCTCTACTTTTGCTAGTAAATTGTAAGATAATTGAATTCATTGTTCCAAAAAGCAATTACATAAAGCAATTATCTAGGCATGATGTTTTAAATATTAAGAGTATACAAGGGGCGCCTGGGTGGCTCAGTGGATTAAGCCGCTGCCTTCGGCTCAGGTCATGATCTCAGGGTCTTGGGATCGAGCCCCGCATCGGGCTCTCTGCTCTGCAGGGAGCCTGCTTCCTCCTCTCTCTCTGCCTGCCTCTCTGCCTACTTGTGACCTCTCTCTCTCTGTCAAATAAATAAATAAAAATCTTTTAAAAAAAACAAAAAAAGAGTATACAAGATGCCTCAAAAGAGAGTTAGAATATATTCATTTTACTGTATAAAACATTTTAATAGAAATACACACACATTTTACAAAAAGCAAACTTTAAAGAGGCACAGTAAACGTAACTATTAAAAAAAAAACAAATAATTCCTAATTCCAACAAACTACACATTCATAAAGGTGTGAAATACAAGAAGGCCTTTTATATTGAAACCAATAGGTCATTTGAAATGAAACAAGTTATATTTAGTAAAGTTCCTTCACTTTAGAATTAACAAAGCTAGAGTAATGAAAATTCAATACCCATATGACTTAAGATTATATTCTTTTTTTTCCCCCCAAATCGGTAACTTAGAACTAATTTTCCCTTGGATGCTGGCCAAATTGGCAAGGAAATTCATTAAAAATAAAAGCATTACTGTTCATAATACCATATCAAGAAGATTGATTTGCACAACATTTATTATAGGCTAAACAAATGTTAAAGGTACATAGCCCATACAACTGCCTCAGGTAAAACACTGCCAGAATCATTTATCCAACCAGCAATAAATCTAGCCAGCATATGTTAAAATCTTTTATATTGTTAATTTGCCATGATTCTGTAAATAAATCTGAGTAAAAGTTTTTAAAAATTAACAGTCTCTTTTAGACATTAAATTGTATGCAATTTTAACATACCATCACTCTTGTTTTAGTAAGTAAAAATCTAAAAGTAAAATAGCTAATATATATATTCTTAAATTTTCTGTGGTAAAATACAAATACAAAATATACCATTTTAAAGGTACAATTAAAAGGCATTAAATACATTCACAGTGCTATGCAACCAACAACATCTAATTCCAGAACATTTTTATCATCCCAAATTGACACTCAGTACCCACTGAATAGTAACTCTCCTTTATTCCATCTCCCCAGTCCTGGTAACCACTATTCTACTTTCTGTCTCTATAAACTTGCCTTTTCTATGTATTTCATACAAGTGGAACTATACAATATTTGCCCTTTTGTGTCTGGCTTATTGAGGATAATGATTTCAAGGATCATCAGTGTTGTAGCGTATCAGAATTTCATTCCTTTTCAAAGCTGAGTAACATAACATTGTATGTATGTACCACATATTGTTTATCTATGAATCTGTTGATGGGCATTTGGGTTGTTTTCACCTTTCAATGACTATGAATGAGCTGTTATAAACATCGGCATGTATCTGTTTAAGTTTTCTGCTTTCCAATTATTTGGATACATACACAGAAATGTAATTGCTAAATTATATTTAATTTTGGAGGAATAATTATGCTGTTTTTCATCCAATTTTTTAAATTATGATTTTATTTTTTACTTTAATCGCTAAGATTATCAGTGAATAAGCGAACAAGCGAATGAAATGAAAATAATAAAATTTTAGAATAAACAAACTGAGTGTTTAAATGCTCTATCATATAGTATTCTCTAATACTGTATGGCCAAATTGTTTTTAAAGTTTTTGAAGGTAAGCATAATTTCACTGCACAAATTGTGTATAAACAAATGTAAAAACCTACTGTTTACCCAAAATATATAGTTACTTTTCTGCAATCTATTTTCAGACTGTTTTTTACATATGTGCAAGTTTTTACATTAACACAAAATGAGATATTAGTGTATACACTGATCCACATATTTTATTACTTAACATATCTCTGCATATTTTCATGTAAACATATTATTATAAATCATTATATGGATAGACCATAATTTACACAACAGAATTTTTAACGGCCACCTACCTCATTTTTAGGATTTTATTATTACAAATAATGGTTCATTTAACATTTTTGCAAATATATATTTGTCAAGTGTGAGATTATTTTTCTGGATGAAAAATGATGAGGAGAATTCATAGGTCAGGGTTATACACTTTTCAAGTTACTAGTTTTTTAAAGTTAGGTATTCCTATTAGAAAATCTTTTTTTTTCCATATAGCATTATGCTAAAGCCATTAATAGTCCAGAATTATAAAAATATTCTGTATAATTCATCTCACAATATTTTAAAGTTATAAATTTCAATGTATCTGAATTTTGCTTTTTCATAGGGCTAGGTAGGAATTTATTTTATATTTTCCAAAAAGGCTCAGAATATACATATGAATTTAAAAGAATATTAGAAATATTTCCTTACTATCTTCACTTGATCCAAATTGCTATGTAGCAAAACTTACTAAAAATCTGCTTGTTTAAGTTTTGATTTCTAAGTTTGAATGCAGGGAAGTCGATGAATGTTTCTTTTTTTTTTTTTTTTTGAAAGATTTTTATTTATTTATTTGACAGAGAGAGATCACAAGTAGGCAGAGAGATCACAAGTAGGCAGAGAGGCAGACAGAGAGTGAGAGGGAAGCAGGCTCCCCGCCAAGCAGAGAGCCCGATGCGGGACTCGATCCCAGGACCCTGGGATCATGACCTGAGCTGAAGGCAGCGGCTTAAACCACTGAGCCACCCAGGCGCCCACGATGAATGTTTCTTAATGCCAGAATACAGTAAAGTAAACTGAGTTTAAATAAGTTTATGTAACACAAGAATGATAAAGATTGATTGTTCAGGATTATTCAAAGTTACAAAATCAGAACTCAAGCCTTACTGTAAAAATGAAAAATGAATGAAATTCTGTTTAAGAGAAGGTTTTAAATTCAACCTAAAGGTCAGTTACTCTCACAGACCAAAGGAGTAGATTATCAATTCCTGTCCTCAAAGATGTTAACAGTATATTTTAAATCACACTGTCTTATACCCAAGGAAAAAATATGAAATATATCTCCAAAAATTAACATGCACTAACATTTTTTGATATATACCAAAATTTTAAATAAAGAAAATATTACTTAGTAAGATACATATCACTTTAAAGTAAGATACTTCCTGATAGAAGTATAAATATAGACTGACTGCCGAAATTGCTAATTGGTCTTCCCTATATAATTTAGTACATTATCAAGGTTTTAACCCATGCATTTTTTTCATTCTTTTATTCATTTTATAAATACCTGGATATACACATATAGTGGGATATAACAAAGAGTCTTAACCAATAATACTTTTAAGAAGATTAGAATCTCCTTTGAATAGCTCTCATTTCCATAGCTTAATAATCAAAGAACAGTTAAAAAATTTACTCAGAAGTCACAGTCCTCAAAGAATATTACACTTACTTACAATATGAACAACTGGTATAATATAAATCAATGTTTTCAAAGCTTCTCTTTCAAAAAGATTTCCTAAAATTATATGATTTCTGTATTTTAGGGCCTATGATCTAGGATATTTCCCAATTTTGTCCCCTATCTATGAAACTTACAGTCTTGGATAATTACCTACTCTTAAAATAAAACTATGTTTGCGGGACTGTATGCCTTCATATGCAGAAATGAAACCAGGCCTAGGATATCCATTAACTTAAGTAAGTTTTATCTTCTCTTTGTCTTGTCCCTTTTTTAATGTTGAAAAAAATGATGATATAATGGAGTTCATTATCAACCTAAATCAACTTACAGATGGAAGTTAATGACAGAAAAATAATGTATCACAGAGTTCTTTGTGTGGTATTACCTTAATGCAAAAAATAAATTGCATTGTAGTTTTCAGTTTCAATGATGTTGGTTATGATTCCTCTGAGTAAGCATAATTTTGTTTAGTAACCTCAGTCCATAGAAGCAGCCAGACAATTGCTGTCAACTTAACGCAGCCATTGAATCTTTCTATCTCATACTAATATACTTGCCATCCTTAAGCTGATTCTTACATCTTAGCTTTCAGAAAATGAGTGATTACTACACTTCATACCCTTTCTCTTTGGCTTTATAGAATGGACTGAATTACTTAATAGGTCTTGTTCTGCCCTTTGAATTCCAGGTCTGAATTCTCTGCTGAACAATCTAAGAGTCTTAAAAATAAATTCTCAATGAAGTCATAGCCTACATTTCTCTTTGAACTTTTATACAAATGTCACAATGCCCTATTACATAAAATTAATTCAAAGCATAATGTTACATATACTTTTACCTTTTATTTAGTTTTCAACTTCAGTGATTCCTTATTGCCATTGTAATGAATTTCAAAGACATAGGCAAATGGACAGAAGGGAATTAACTAATAGGAAAAACAATATTCATATAGTTCTTTCTGAATCATGTGCAATACAACATATTTCAGAAAAAAAAAGAAGACAGTTTTTGATTATGGTCTTATCCTTTCAATAGTACTATTTCAAAAAATAATCAGTCTAGCTTTGTGATCAAAAGTACAATCAAGTAATAAAGCAACATCTAACACCAACTAATGGAGCCCCAGAAATAAAATGCTGATAAGATGAAATCCATAATATTTAACTACATAACCAAATTATGTGTGTAAACCATATTTGTATTTAAGTACAATTCATATATCTTTAAAATTCTGTAGACAAAATATTATCCAAATGACCTCAACAAATATTGACAAAAATAGACTGTGTTATAATGGAAAAAGGAGAAAAAAAATAGAGGGATGAAAGAACCTTAATCATGGATGTGACCTGAGAAGTAATCTCAGCCAACTGTATCATTTAAAAATGGGAAAATACACTCCAGCAAAAGAAACTAAGTTGTATAAGCCATAATGCTATAGGAATTAGATCTAAGAACTCATACTGTTTATCATATCAATAAATTACTGAACCAATATCAATCAAGAGAAAAGATCGATTATTTTTGATTTTCCAAAGCCCCTATCTAATAAAAATACATACATTCGCTGGCAACTTATTCAATTCCTCCTCCTTTGTTATAATTAAATAATGCATACAAGCATAACTGTATTATGAAAACAATAAATTTTCACCTGTAAAGTTCGAAAATAATTTCTTGTTTTGTGTTGAATATTGAGATTAGGTTCAAATTTAATTAGGATATCCCTTTATGAAAGTTGTATATGCACAAATAAAATTTAATGGAAAAAGAAGGAAAAGTAATTACGAGAATAAAATTTGGTAAACAAAAGGAAAATATGAAAAGGCAGAAGAATTATGGAAGACATACAGAGTATTTACAAAAGAGAAATGCCTTGTCATGCTTATGATTAAAACCATAATTTTAAAATACAGTAAGTACACAACTAAATGCTTTCACATCTCAGTATGCTTTCGGGGTGGGGGGGGAGGAATATTTGTGAGTTAGATACTTGGTAAATATGCCCATTCTTAAAGTAAATAGTATGGAACTCTGTTATCAGTGTCCAGCTAGTTGAAACATTAGCCCATAGATCATTTCATCAGTAGTTTCTCCTACTGTGTTATTCTCTGTTCTGCAACTTCTCTACACAGATTGAAGATGTGTTCTGTTCTACAGGGAGATACTATCAGTAACTATATATATATATACATATACACACACACACACACACACACACATATGTATATATATGTTTACATAAGGAAATATATATACATATTTACATAAGGAAATGTATTTTATTTTATATTATATATTTTATTTTATAAAATACTTATATTTTACATAAGGAAAGATGAGAAAGCATCTGACTTAAAACAAAACAAGCAGGGCTTTACTTAAACAGGAGAAATAACTGGACTACAACATTGAAAATGAAAGACTTGAGAAGAGAGGATGTTAGAATAAAGAATTTCTTCATCGCTTTATTTATCTGAGAGAGAGAGAGAACACAAACAGGGGGAGCAGCAGAGAGAGACAGAGGGAGAAGCAGGCTAAGCAGGAAGCTGGAAGCAGGGCTTCACCTAAGGATGCTGGGATCATGACCTAAGTCAAAGGCAGAAGCTTAGCCAGCTGAGCCACCCATGCACCCCAGAATAAAGAGTTTTGTATACGTCCTGTTACAGTGTATATTATGTACCAATCAGTACAAAAAATTAACTTATTAGTTTTCAGTATGTGTATATGTTTTTCAACATACGTGTAATCCTAAGCTGGATACCATGTCAAAGTCCAGTTTTTCAAGTCCTGTCTCCTATTTCACTTGCATTTGTGGCGAAAAACAAATTGTTTTAAAGTAGTTGTACTTGGATGCCCAAGCTGCCACAAATAATGAATCCTATTTTAAAAGTATATTTTAAGGGATCAAAATAAGTCAGCATTATTAGCTTTCAAGAAGGAAAAACATATGAAAAGTTAAAAATCTCTCATGGTTCTTTTAGCAAGTCATGCTTTATATTGGATCTATTCCCTACTGACAGACAAGAAAGAATGGTTAACAATTTGAAGGAGAAAAAAAAACAAAACAAATCAGCCAGCCTCTTGTGAGGTTTTGCCTTTCCTACCTTTTAAAACATTTGGGTAAAAGTTCGCCAGCATGAAGTTGGTGACAGTCTTTGGCATGCCTTCTTGCTTCTCTCCAAGCTTTATTATTTAAGATCTTTGAAAATAATATAATTCCATGAATATACACAGAAGGGGCACAGAAAATTTCCAATTCATTCCCAAAAGAATGTCTAGGAGATAGGAATTATTTTTTTCCCCACCAAAGGAGGCAAGACCTTTAGGTGTTTGGATGAGACAGAAGATGTAGAATCTATAACACTTTATGGGTTTCAGATTTTCAGTAATCTAGTTAAAGAGATGGGATAAAATAATTTCCATTTTTACCAATAGGTCCTCTAAGAAATTAAATAATTACTCTCATGCGATTTTCAATAATGTTTGGAAAAGAAGATGCACAGATCAAACTTTAGCTGAATCCAAATCTTGGGCTTCTCTGGTTTTGGATGATAATCATGTGCTTACCTTTGCTTTTATTTTATTTTTTTTATTTTTCCCCTTCCATATTTACTAATACAAAAAGTTGGCTAAGTTTAAATCAAGTCTAGACTTATTGATTGCAACTTGCCATTTAATTGTATATTCTGTTATACAGTAATAACAGGAAAGCATTCTGAGATGTTTGCATGAAGGGTGTCATGCATAGCAAATACACGTGATGGATGGATTATGTAGTAGGTTTTTAAAAGTATTAGCTAACCTACTTACTAAACCACTTAAAAATATTTTTAAAAATTCCTGGGATCTGGGGAGACAAGGAAGATTGGAGGGAAACAAATGCTGTATTGATTAGTTTTAAGAGTTAAAAAGAATGATCTCCAATAACTTGAAAGAATGACATCAATACTTAATAAAATAATGGACCAGATATTCAGAGAGGAAATGTTAAGTCCAGGGGCAATAAAAATCAAGAACAATAAAAAAGATGATTTTTCAGGTGAAAATTATGACAGGTTATCAATATTAATTCCCAAAAGATTTAAAAAAATAGCAAGTGGAAGGAAAACAGTGCATACAATCCTCAGTTAATAAGTAAGTTTTAAAAAGACCTAGGATTTTATTAACTATTCTCAAAGTCATATTCAAGTATACCTATTCTCATACTAGCCAGCATTTTTTCTTTATACTCTTAGCTGTAATCCTCCATTGAACTTTAAAGATTCCAGAAAGCAAGAGAGCTCATGAAAGAAAATACATGAAAAGGATATACATAATACAATATTAAATTTTACTATGGTTTTCTGAAAGCAATCTCCAGTCTACATTGAGGGGCACTGAGACAAAATGGCATGAGTGTAGATATTGGAGCTAAGAGAACTTGATTCAATTTTGCCTCTTCTCATATTCTAGATACATAACTATGAGCAATCTGCTTCATTTTTATTAACTATAGTGTGTCATCCAAGTAAAAGTGGTTATACTATATTCTCTTACTTTGCATGAGCATTTTACATAAAATGTCTAAATTATAGACTGCATCATTGGTATTTTTAATGAAATATTTTAGTTAATTGTAGACATTCCCATTGCCTAGTACTGTTATTCAGTAACAAATTTTAGTGAAGAACCTCCTTAATTCCCAGTACTCTGCTGGGCATTAAAAATACAATAGGTAAAGAGATCAAGTCCTCATCTAATAGGGATTTGGGCTGGTAGAGGAGTCAAACATAAACAAGGCTAACTCAAACAAAATAAATTCAGATATGTGTGTATATATAATCTCAAATTGCAATAAAAGGATAGATGCTAATCTGATCTTTGGTTGACTGAAAATCTTCATATGAATCTGGTTTTTTAACTCATGATCTTTTTCCCTATCAACTGCTTTCCTACAGATTCTGGATCTTTAACCTTTATAGGGTGATTCAGCATTATGCCAGCCCATCCTCTAACTCCTGCACTATCTTATTTCCAACAAGGCTGAAGACAATGGTGCCTTCAGGGATAGGTAGACCCACGTTCCCACTCTGAAGTATCACTTGGCATTGAGGTTTTCCCCAATGCCCTTATATAAACTAGAAACTCAGAACTTGCCAACTCACCATCCTCCCTTTTTGCCCTTTTTTAAATCATCTAACATAATTTTTAATATGTACACACTGCTAACTGAAATGAAAAATCTACAAAACTAATATGTACACACTGTTAACTAAAATGTAACATCTGCAAAACCTCTAAATTATTGTGTTCTTCTGTCCTATGCATCAAAGCATACTAAGAGAATATCAGAGAAATAAGTGTTTAATATTTCTTAATAAAAGACCAGAGATTTGATTGTAAACCAAAACTGAAAATGGTAATAGTCTCCAGAACAGTAAAAGAAAAAGACTTTATAGCCTGCATGTTTTCCTCCTCCCTTTTCATCAGTTTTCTTCCATCTTTATTTCCTATTTTTTTTAAAGTTTTATTTAAGTTATTTCTACACCCAACATGGGACTCAAACTCATGACCACAAGAACAGGAGTCACATACTCCTCTGACTAAGCCAGCCAGGCACCCGCCTTATGCACATGAATCTTCACCCTTTCTCTGCTAAATATTCAGGGGAAAGGAGATGATGGCCATCAAAAATGAAGAGAACTTGAAAGAAATATATGAATAAACTCTGAGGGAAATGGAAAAAGTACAATGGTTCCAGGGCACATATGGAATGATTAGAAGCTAGACAGGAAAGGGCTAAGCATATTCAGTTTTCATAAACCCTGTCAGAGAGTTCCATTTTTTCCAAAGGATAATAGAAGCCAGAAAAGTATACTTTGGGGAGAATAACATGATCAGATTTGTGTCTATCTTGCTATAAACTCCTTTTCTGATATTCCTCCCACTTTTGAACTCTATTTTTTTTTCCCCTCTGTACCCACAACAATGTCAGTTTAATAGAAACAACCTTCATACAGCCAACCTTCGTGTGATAACTTTGGGATTAGACATCCGTTGGCTCCCTGAGACAGGGTTTCCTCAATTTGTCTTCTTTAGTAAGGCTTTTCTGTCCCTCTGCACCTCCATAGGGAGTAGGCATGATATTCTGCAACCTCCCCCACTGCTCTGTGTTTAAAAATCTGCTTCTCCTTTAAGCCTCCTAAAAACTACCAGTGCTCTTATTTTATCTCTGTGCAGCTAGCTGTTTATTAGCTCCAAGGCAACTTTCTTGATAATCTTCCTTATTAATTGAGGATATAGCACCTGTTTCATAGTAAATCATCAAATCTTATTACCAATCTGGAAGGGTCTGATGTTTATTTGTATATTCTCTCCAACCTCACTGTCAATGTGATCTTTATAAAATGTAAATCACAACATGTCATACCACTCCTTTGACTCTTTATCGGTTATTTTTTTCTTTCTCTCTCTCACTCTCCTACATTTACAAACAAAGAAACAAGCAAGCAAACAACAACAAAAAGCATACTCTTAACAGTTCTCAACCAAGGGCAATTTTGCCCTAGGCAAAATGTCCCCTGGGGAATATTAGCAATACCTGAGGACATTTTTGTCACAATTGGAAAGGAGCTTACTGATATCTAGTGGGTAGAGGCCAGGAATGGTGCTAAACAGCTTAAAATACACAGAGTAACACTTCACAGCAAATAATTATCTGGTCCAGTATGTCAACAGTGCTAAAGTTGAAAATACTTGACCCACTAAATCGTCAGTGATTTGGAGCCCATCAATCCAACAGAATTTTTACTAATCTCTTCACTCACTCACTCCCTTTTGAGCCACGCAGCCTCCATCCTGGTCCTTTACTGCCAACATTTTTCCTACCTAAAGGCCCCTGGTCATTATTCCTGCCTACAGCAGTTTCTCCTGTCTCATTTCAGATGGACAGCAGTGTACAATGGTGTGCACACAAACGGCACGAGTGGGCCAGGACTCAGATATGAAACACCCAAGGAAGCCTGGCAGAATTCCGGGCATCATTAGGTATGTGATTTTACTTAATTTTACCAGTTGATATGGGATTTTACCTAGGACAATGGAAGCCAGTACACAGAAAACAGCATGAAGTTTCTGTTTTAATGTAATGATAATGTTTCTCCATGGTAGCATCTATTGATCATATTTCAAGTTCAGGACTTGGGTATTTTTATGAAGCTTTTAGCTCATAGATTCTCCCAATAGCTCCAGGATAAAATGAAGATTATTTACATTCGCTGGTGAGAAAACAAAGTGGTTAAACCCATCTCCTAGAGTCACACACAAACTCACAAGTAGGATAGGCAGGACTCTACCCCAAGACTAGTCTGATTCCAGACTGAGTTTCTCCCACAACTAAACAGCAGACCTGTAAAAGAATGACAGTCAAGACAAGACAGCAATTCTGTATAACAGGGCTGGAGTAGAGCGAAAGGCATTGGAAACATGAATCCAAGGGGCTGCCCTGGAGAGAGGGAATTATTAGATGGATCTGAGAGACAAACTTGGAGTTGACAAAACTTGAGAACAAAACGTGAAGAAGAGAGAAAGAGGAAAAGATCAGAATTGAACTGGTTTCTGGCTGTGATAATAGGGCATAGGTATTACTGTTCTTTATTTTTCATTACTGTTGAACATAATAGTGGTGCAAAGGGTAAATGTCTAATTCAAATTACACTTTCAGTTTTGTGATTATAGAGAAGTTCAGTAGCTACAGAGATGTGGTTCAGGAGAAAGGAGAGTCCTCTGAGTTACAGGTTAGGCATCAGCAACGGGTAATGGGTGCCAGGACATGAATGGCACCCATCTGGATGAGTCTGTGCAGTGAGATGGAAAGTACTCCTGGGTTATAAGCAGAAGAAGCTCAAAATGTGACAGTGGAAGAAGCAGAGGTGATCAAGAAGGAGCAGCTAAGTAATACCAGAAAATTCTGGGCAAATCTTAGATATAAAGGGGAAGTTTCAAAAAAGATAAACAGGTGAATAATTTCCAGTGTTGTTAGAGCTTAAATATGATAAGCACAAAGATATTATAATTTGATTAATGATATGGTGGGTGAGAATTTAAATGAAAACAGTCTTGCAGACATGGAAGTAGAAGTGAAACTGTAATAGGCTAAGATAAAAAAGTGAAGGTGAGTATAAGCAGAAATGAAGACAGGGAAGGAAGGGATCAATTTATAAAGAAGAAATGTATGCCTGAAGTAATACAGGTACCAAAAGTTTATCAAAAGAGAAGGAGAGGTTGAAGGCACTGTGGGAGAGAGAAAGAGAGAGACAAGAGAGACAAAACAGAGGTATTTTCTTACTTAAGAAGATGGAAGGAGACAACATCTAGAGTGAAAATAGGATCAGGCTAAGGGGAAAGCATGTATTTTTCCACTTTATCTAGATTCCACTTTATCTAGAAAAGAAGAGGAAAGAGAGAATGCAAATGCAGATGACTCTGAATTTGTGGAATTCGTTAGGGATCTGGTTCAGTAGAATGTGCTTCTTTGACTGTCACTATTGTTGCAGTGCTAAGTGTGTTGAAACCAGCTGAGAACAAGAGGAAGGTGGAGAGATAAAGCAGGGGGATTCAAGGAATTGAGACAATGTCTTAAATATCTATTGCATATGGGAGAGCAAACTAAAAAATAAAATGGTTGGGCCTGTAGGACAGTTGAGCATGCAATGGAAAAGGTGCTAGTATGTGGAGTTGTTGATTTTTGTTCTAGAAACACTGAACACTCCCCTGATCCTCATACTCCATTATAGGATGGAAAATTCGGATTCCTTCAAAGTTGAGAAGTTGCAAGAAAGGTAGACTAAAAGTTCATAAGACATGTTGTTGACTACATTCACAAGAGATTTGAATACAAGCTTCAGATAGAGCAGACATCTCTGTGAGGGAGTAATTAAATGGAAAAGCTAGAAGGGTAAAAAGAAGTGGTCAGATACTGAAATGTTTAAATGTATTTCTGAGATAAACTACGCTGGTGGAAGACTAGGTCCCAGTTTGGTCATGACTAGAATGACACTGGAGATACTATGGTCAAATAAATCTAAGACCAGGTTATTCATCTACCGCTCTTCACTTCACTCTGGAAGACAGCAGGCTTGTACAAAAAACGTCAGCCAGACACGAGGGCTTCCTAGACATCAGCTCTTCCCAGCATCCCTTTCTCCCTACTGTATCAATCATTTCTTCTCTTAATACTTTTTTTTTTAAAGATTTTATTTATTTATTTATTTATTTGTCAGAGAGAGAGAGAGAGGGAGAACACACGCAGGCAGAGCAGCAGGCAGAAGCAGAGAGAGAAGCAGGCTCCCCACTGAGCAAGGAGCCCGATGCGGGACTCGATCCCAGGACTCTGGGATCATGACCGGAGCCAAAGGCAGCAGCTTAACCAACTGAGCCACCCAGGTGTCCCAATACTTTTATACACTATTTCATTTAACTACATATTCAAATTTTTTCAACAAGAAATGGTCCCTCTTTTTCACTGGATTGACTGAAAATGCATTCGTATCACAAAAATTATTTAAAATGGTATACATTTTTAGATAACTATGATATAACAGAGGTAACATCACTGGTTGAAACCAGTTGGCACTTGTGAAGACTACTGATGATAGGTACATATGCAGAAAGCTATATGACAGGAGACTGATATTCTAGAATCCTTATAATTTATCATGTTATCCTGGTTTTACTGTAACTATGATAAAAAACAATTGCTTCGTGTCTGCTTTTCATCTGTAAAATGAACATTTAATGTTTACATATTGTAGATAATATTTATTAAGTGAAGGTCTGCATTAAGCAATCTATCTTTCTGAATAGAAAATATGATATATATTGTCTTCATTATCAACAATTAATATTTACTGCAGATAAAAATGAACCAAAGGGAGATAAAGCTATGTTTAATAAACAGGTGAGTACAAAAAGATTGAAAATCAATGAGGTAAAATTGCCTTCCTCTTAAAACAAATTAAAGTAAAATCCATTTATTGCCAAACCATGGACTATAATTTATATAACCGTTACTTTCAGGATTTAGAGGATCTACGCATTAGCCCTGATAGATTACAGAACTCAGACACTTTGGCAGATGTCACCATGAACTTTGGTGTACTTATTGATGGGGAAGAGTTATAAAATAAGGATGATCCTACATGTCCCCATCAATGAAGATATACTTCAGAAGCATTTCAGATGCCATCTATAAGCTAAGATTGAAAGACGAAACCATTTTTTCTAACAGCATTATTAAAATATAAGTGTATATAGTAAACTCCTTCTATTTAAAGTGTATAATTTTACATTTTAACAAATGGATGCATTTGTGAAACCACTGCCACAATAAAGATAGGGAACACTCCTTTTCCCCTAAAGTTTCCTTCGCCATTTTTCAATCCTTCTTTCCTCTTCCCCCACCCTCACCCATAGTCCCTCATATCCACAAACTTTCTATTATTGTAAATTTTCATTGCCTAGAATTCCATAAAAGTGCCATATGGTATACTGCATAACTCATTTTGTCTGACTTTTTTCAGTATAAAAGCAAATCAGTGTATTTCACCATATTAAACTAAAGACAAAAACCAGAAACAACTCAAACATCCATCAACTGGTAAAAAAATGAACAAATTGTGAAACATCCACATATTGGAATATTACTTGGCAGGGAAACAGAATGAAATATTGGTACCTGGGTAAAATGGACCAATCTCAAAATAATTGTGCTGAGTGGAAAAATAAAGACAAAATTATAATAAGCTGCATGACTTTATTTTTATGAAACTCTACAAGTATCTGCAAAGCAAATATCTGATAATGATCTCCTATTCAGAAGATACATGTTCTGTGCTTTTGCACTGTACTATGCAGGCTACCCCAAGATATGCCAGTGTCAAAATGATTCTGAATTAAAGCTATTTAAAAAACATCCAGTGCAAGAACACTCTGACACTCCTTTGTCTCCAGAAAGCAGGAAATAAATCTCCAATGTGACACGTACTATTCCCTGTACTAGGAGATGGGGGTGGAGGGTGGGGGGCGGTGGAGACATCCTTATCAGACACAGGGAGTTCAGGGTCAGAGAAGCCAATATAAATAAAGCTTCTTATTTTTGCTGATTTTACTACCCCAGGCCAATTTCTGTTTAGAATTCCAGATAATCGAAGCTCTCAAACATAAGTTTTCTTTGTCCTATCAATCACCCAAAGATTTATGCTTGTCTAAAAAAAATGTAACAACTTCTTGCCCTGGTCATTTCTTAGGTCCCATATCTATGAGATCTCCCCAAGTATAAATTAAACTTAATTTTCTCCTGTAAATCTGTCTTGTCAATTCTTAGACCAGAAGAACCTTGAAGATTTATAAAACTATTTCCTCAACAGTGTGAAAGACAATTAATTTATAATCAATACAAATGACAATTATTCTTATATTCCTGTTTTGAAATCAGGCATATATTTTGAAATTTATCAAATTTAGTGGCTTTTATTTTTTACCAATGAACACTTAGTTGCCAACTTTGCATCATTCATACACCTCCAAGATCTACCTTAGTGAAGTTGTGGCATGTTATTTTTTAAGGTACTTCTAAATATTTTTTTCTTTTTATTTTACTTAAAAGGTTTGCATTTCATTTTCTGGGCATTCTTATTTTTGTTGGCTCTTTTAATTTTTATGTGTAATACTGTGATTTATAATGAGAAATATAGGTTTGGTCTTCATTTCATTCCTGGCAAAGAGCTCCTAAAAACCCTTGTAATTTCCCAACTGATAAGAACAATGGAGGCATCTTTTGTCACAATGTGTGATCTTGTGTATTCAGTTTCTGAAATAGCTCCAAAACAAAGGTGAGTGAGTGTCTTTTGTTTTTCAAAGCAAGCCCCTTTCAAACCCCACCTGAATTTATGCTTATGAGATGATTTTTGGTAAGCCCAGAGATAACCACAGAGTGGGGTCTGGTTGCCAGGGAAATCAACCTTGTGATTAGAAAGTTGGAGCTTTCAGCACCAACCCCTGACTTCTGGGGAGGGAAGAGGAGCTGGGAATTGAATTAATCCTCCAAACCAATGATTTAATCAACTGTATCTATGTAATAAAGCCTCCATAAAAATTCCAAAAGTATGGGGTGCAGAGAGCTTCCTGGTTGATGATCAAGAACACATCCAGGTTGTGGGAGGTTGTGGTCTCCCCAGACTCCACAGGGACAGAAGGTCCCTTCCAGACCTTGTCTTCTATTTCTTCACCTGTTCTTTTGTATCCTTCCATATCCCTTCTAATAAATCATTAACGGTAAATGAACTGTGTTATTGAATTCTGTGAGCAGTTCTATCAAAACTGGGGAGGAAGCAGTGGGAACCTGGTTTGTAGGTAACTCAGACAAAGGTTATGGGGACCCGATGCTTGCAGCTGGGGTCAGTCTTGTAAAATTGAGCCCTTAAGCTGTGGGGTCTGCGCTAACTTGAGGCAATGAGTGTCAGAATTACATTAAATATCCTCTCACATTAAATTTCCTTATAATTCCTAGGTTCACCCTTTGTTTTGTTTTGTTCTGTTTTTATCTTCTTTAGTTGTTTGTTTTCCCCCCTCTGCATTTCACTTTCTTTTTCTGCCTGGACACTTTAAGGATTCTTCAACTTGAAGTTCATAGAAGTCACTAAGATCTATCTGAGGAACAATCATGATGCAACAATGTTGGTACAGCACAATGTACCTTTTTGACCTATGGTGGTTTTGTTTGTTTATTTTTTTTGTTTAATCCCAGAGGAAAAAATGTTGTTAAATTTTGGACATGCTTATTTTTATAACTTGGAAATATAATTTTTGAAATATTATCTGCTCTCTTATCCATTATGCTCTTTTCTAAAGTCTTTTAATTTTATATTTTCTCCATTTCCTTTCTTGTTTCTTTAACCCTATTCCCCATTGAAACTGAATTTAATTTTCTTTTTAAGGTAGTAATCTAAATTAAAAATGAGTATTTCAAAGATACTGTTTTTGACCATCATGTTAATAGTATTTAGTGAAGAAGAGGAGTTTATTGAGATCTTACATATAATTCCTTAGTGCAGTGTTCCCCAACGATGCAATCCATTGCTTAGCCACCACAGTACTTACAACTACTTTCATATCATTCCTTATATCTATCATTCACAGCAGTCTTCTACTTTCTCATTTTTAAACATTTTCTGTTCCATTACATTGCTGCAGAACTCAAACATGAGCAACCATTCTTTGTGCCCTAATATAAATTCCTCCAAACTAGGAAAAAAATAAAAGGGTGACTCCTGGCCTGTTCCATTTTTGGTGTATTTTTCCATGGTAGTAGAAAAATTTTTCCACTACAGAACACCACATTGTATCTATTAGCATAACATCCTCCTAATCTCCTCCATTCACTGTATTCTAAATGGAGGGATCCAAATGAGATTTTTAAGAATTTTGTTTGTACTTTCTTTTCACTTGCTCCCCTCTTTCCTTTTCCACATCTGAGGAGTGGTACAGGAAATGAATTTATTCCTATAATCTTATATTTCTGGTATTTACACCCACCTTAGTTTCCCTTATTTTGAGAGCTGAAATTTTTCCTCCTGTATACTTCTTGTTACTGTATTTTTTTTTTTTAAATAGAGGGTTTGGTGATTTTATTTCTACATCCATCTTTCCTTAAGAACACTGGCTTTTAAAAAAATCAGGTATTTAACAGATTACTTATTGATCTGTTTTTATAAGAAACAATTTCAGTCAATGAGGGGTTTTATATAATTTGAGGTCAGTTAATTTACAGAAACTCATAAACTGGATCCCATTGTTTCAAATATCATTAAGACTATCTTTTTCTTCTGACGCTGTTTTGTGTCTCCTTTGATGTTTAGCTCTCTTCAAGATGACTTCCTCTGTTCTTCTGTACTATGTTAAGTAAATGTGGCCTCTTTTGGCTTCAGATTTTATATACTATAACTTAGAACTTAGTTCAGCTACAGAGACCATTATGTCTCACAATATTATCTGCATATTTCCCAGTAGGAACTAAGTGTGGGTCTTGTGCCCACCACTATACTCAGCATGTCAGTTTCAACAGTAACTATGTGGATGGAATCTGGGTAAAGAATGTTGGTTCCGGACAGATAGATGGATAAGGTCCTATAGAATCAAAGTAATGATTAGCCACAATGACCCTAGAAAACACAAAATCAACAACTTTCACACCATATCAAGAGTTCATGGATCCCTAAAGGTAATCTCTGGTTCTTGGAAATTTCCATAACTCAAATAAAGAACTCTCACAAGTGAGAGATTGATGCACATGTAGGATCTAGAATCACTGGCATTAACCTTCAGTTTGGAGACTATTCTAAGATTTCATTCCTTCACTACTGAAGGTGCTAGGACAGTAGGAAGAAGGATAATCCTAAAAAAGATTTCATTATATTACATACAATTGTAAAGTTAATTGCTATTCACTTTCTCCTGGAGTAAAGATGAAATGTGTACTCAGAGTTGCTAATCATTTCAACCAGGTTATCTTGGCCAGTTCCCCTTGGTATTAAGTACCTTATTGCATATAGCAGAATACTTTCATGGAATGAAACAAATGCTATAATAGTCATACTTAAGGTATTTGATAGAAAAAAAACAATCTTTTTTGATAAGGCCAAGTGGTATATTCAAGACAATGTCTGGAGATGCTTGTTAGCCTGAAGATCATAATTAAGCAGAACTTTTGATTTGTTATAAGGGAAGTTTTTAAATAAATATGACACCTTGAAATATATACATACCTTTCAGGTAAAACACTGTAAAGAAACAAGACTTACAGAGTCAAGGATGATGCTTCAATATTTATATTTCCTCTTGTACCATAAATTGATTAGTACATTTATATAATATACATAGTTATTTAGATGTAAGCAAAGGACCAATATGCCAGTTTGGCTAGTTACAATTTAGTCAACTTTAGAGAATTTGAGAACTCTTTCAAACTACAAGGGAATTAATATTAATGTAGATAATTTGTATCTAGTCATCTATCTTTAAAAATGAAATAATTTGTGAGAAAATACTTATATCTAAAGAGTACCTCATTTCATTTTCAGGATCTGGTAAAATTGATTGTTTTAAATTCTAAGTATTATCCAGTTTATTCACAAAGGACACTGGCCTTTCATTCTTGTTTGGATGTCTTGTGGTATAATTCTGTCCAGTCAATTATACAACATTTGGTCATGCAAGGAAAAAGAGCCCTATAAAATAACAAGTCATGCAAGTGAAATACTGATGAGGTGCTTCTATATTGCTTTCCCCCATTGATGTTATTCTAGTAATTTTGTCCTTGTGTTTAAGATGGTTAACCTGGCACTTATTATGATAACAGCATATGCGAATAAAAGAATAAATTACGAAGTGCATGATTCCTATTGATGTAAGCATTTGTTCTCTATCAGGAATGTGCCTGGTAACAACAGTCAAACAATGCTCTTTACCTTCCAAATTGAACACTGCACAATGCCTGACTTTAGATATAATTACTTCACATAATTGTTTCTGTCAAGAATAAATGAAGCCTTAAAAGAACAATGCAATCATTACAAGTGGAGCATCTTAAGATATATATTATACTGGGCCTTTTACCCTTAGTGTTTTCTGAGTTGATATTAATGACTAAAAGATTCTTAAAGCCCACATCTTCAGGCACCAAAAACAGATATCTGAACGCCTGAACTCTTCATGGGTTATTTTAACACACTCTTGTTGCTCAATGAAAACCTCGTAAGAGCAGTTATTTGTTTGAAGTTAATTTATTCAGCCCAAGTAAAAACATGTTAAAGACACAGGGGAAGAAAAGAATGTGGAGTCAGCTTCCACATTTTTAACACCAAATATCGCATGGTATGCACTAATAAAGTAATTTTTTCAAGTCCCTGAGCTTTATTTTAGAATTCCTCATTTGTAAAGTATACTGACATATAATACTCTGATTTGGATGTATTTAATGAAAAAAGTCATAAAAGTGGTTTCCATACCTATACAAAGTTGAGACAGTTATTCATGAATTTCTGGATCTCCAGATATCTCTGTGTCATGAATATATATATATATATATATATATATATATATATATATATAAAATAAAAATTTTCTGGGAACACTAATGTCATATATATATATTTATATATATATAAATATATATATATAAATATAATAAAAATTTTCTGGGAACACTAATGTCATATTTTTCAGTGTTTATTTCACATTACTGGAGACCTCCTAAGTGTTCAAAGGTTTGTGTCATTTAAGTGTCATGGAATAAGAAACGGTGCTCTGAGTGCACTACATAAAGAGGGAAGTCCTGAATTTACTGAAGAAGGGGTGCCAAGACTTCCCTACAAAAGTGTCTTGGAACTGAGACAGATGGAAGGATAAGCAGGAACTAACTAGATAAAGTGGTAAGGATCATTTTAGGGAACAGCAAGAATTCATTCATTGAGCAGGCAGCAGGAACAAATGTGAGGATGGAGAATGAGTCCGTGCGGCTGCAGCACAGAAGTGGCTAGGGAGTGTGGCATTAGGGAAGGTTATACAGGTAGGCTGGGGTTCAATATACGGGATTTAATAACTGCCTTAAAGATATATTTTTTTCCATTTTTAGGAGAAGCAGGAAGAACTTACAGCATGTTAAGTATAGAATTAGGATATTTCTATTCGAGCTTTTAAAAGATCCAACTGACTCCAATGTAGAGAAAACATTTGGGAGGAGTGGGTATGTGCAAAATCAATGATAAGAAAGCAGCTAACAGCTCCTAGCTGTTGTAGTAATTCCAACCAAATATGACAGGAGCTTGGACAACAGAGGTATAGATAGTTGGGATAGAGAAAAGCAAACATGCTCCATTAATATTAGAAGGAAAGAAGCAGGACCTGGTGACAGATTAGACACGGAAAGGGTAAAATAGAAAGATGAGCCAAAGACCCCTTCCAGGATTCACCTTGTGCAATTTAGGGCATAATAATTCAACTCAGAGAATGAAGGGATGAAGATTTCACAGAAGGACCATGATGACCTTTAGATGCATCAGAGGCGAGTCTCTTTGCTGCATTCATGTAAAAGAGCTGAAAAAGCAGTTGGGTAGGTATACTGTGATGCTCAGTGATTTCTGAGCTGCTCTACTGTATAAAGTCTTTGTAGGATAGATGCTAACTAAAATCAGGGGCACAGGTGTGGCTACCTAAGCAAAGAGTACCAAATGAGAACGAAAATAACCTACATCAGCTCTTGAGGGCTTCCAAATAAACCTCATTCACATGGCATGTTGAAACTATGCAATTTCTTAGGAAGCAAGAAGGTGGGAAAGTAGAAGTCATTTCTTAAAAGTTCAAAGGTTATCACTGATAAATGTTTGCTTGAAAACTTGATTGATAGCTGTTATCTACATCAGGCCACAGAGCTAGAACTCTGCACCTCCATGAAAAATTTCCATTTAATCTCCAGAGAAATTTTGCTCTAAATTCAAAATGTCATCCTTCCCACTCCTCATATTTCACCCTCATAAAAGGAATCTGAGCTGAAGACCTTGATCTCACATCCTTTTCTCATGTCCATACAAGTATAACCAGTCAGCAATGCCTGTATTACCTACAGTTTTATCTTTTTATCTATCTTCTTAAAACCGATGGTTTTAATTGATGCGTAAAGTGTGGAATTTTAACTCCTAGGAAGTATCAGTCTAAGGTAGTAAGCAAACCCTTTCTAACTGAAAAAGACATTTCTTTTCCTAATTTCATTATTTGATGCGATGGATCTTACTATCTTTAAAGATTCCTGTTTTTGCTTTTGTGACACTATTTTCTCTTTTCCTCTGCTGGATTCTCTTCCTCAGACTTCCTCAAAAATGTAAATTTTCAGTAATTTGTCTGCAGCCTTCTCTTCCCTTAATACCCTCCTTCTGTAATCTTAGTCATTCTTGTAGCTTTAACTGTTTCCTGGGAATAAATGAACATGTAGATGAAGGCATACGGGTTTAGTATCACTTATGGTTTAAATTCCAGCCCTACTATTTCCTAACTTTAAAAAAGGTTTTTGTTTTTGTTTTTGTTTTTTCTAGAAACAAAGGTTTTTGTTTTGTTTTTTGTAGAAGAAAATGCTACTGTCTGAGCATCAATTTCCTCAATAAAATATATATCATTCTCTATGAATATAGTACAGTCCTATCATGGATTTTATGAGAACCAAAAATATACCCAGTTGGCAGTCAGTGAAGGATTTCTCTACTACTAAATCTAGCTCTTCAATCCAGAGTTCTAATGGATTTCAGATGTGTATATCCAGTTGCATTCGGGCATCTTACCTGGGCTGACAGACAAAGCCTCACTTACCAGCTTTCCTCAAACTAACCCCCCCATTCTGGATGTTTGTCTCACCTAATTATCTTCTTATATCCCAACTGTCTTCAAGTTACTCAAATCAGAAACCTGAAAGCGATCTGAAATTCATTTAATCAGCCACACCCAGTCATTTTGTTTTATGAAGCCATTGCCCATATGTATTTCTAGTCAATTCCATTGTCTTGATGCTTTTTGCACTTTCCAAAACTTTCATCGACCAGCCTTCTTAATCAGTCTTCTGGCTGGTTTGCTTTTTCCAGGGATATTCTCCTCCAATCTACCTTATTTGATACTGCCAGAATTCATGCCTCTGCAACATTATACTTTCTATGAATTACCTTGCTGAGAAGTTTGTCCCTTAAGATCCTAAGCCAGGTCCTTTGAAATCTTAGCTTTTGCCTAACTTTATCACTCCAATTCCCCAAACCTTAATATTACCTCCAGCCATACTAAAATATGTGCAATTTCCACACCAGAGTGTTGATTTTTGAGGTTGTTTATTTCTGCCTAGAATATTCACCCCTTCGCACTCACTCTACTCCCACCCTTTTACGACTCAAATGTCACCTTTCCCTGACTTATCCCTATCTTGGTTAAGGGTTCAACCCATTCCATTTTCTTAACAAATTATATTATTCTGCACTGCCAATATTTGCTTACAAGTTGTTTTGCTTTCTCTCACTTGCCTATGTTGCCCTTAATGTTTCAATTGTGAATCACTTTTATTGTTCTAGGAACATACTAGATATTAAGAATGAACCAGTTTTTAATGAACCGATGAATGTTGTATTAACTTTTCTTAAAAAAAAAACAAAACTATAATATCCTTCCTGCAATTGTATTTTCTCATTTCAGAGTATTTCTTTCTTTCATTAATTTATTTTTATTGAGTAATGACTCTGATGACTGAATACCTAGCTCTACCATTGACTAGATTGTGAGACTTTTGTCAAGTTATGGAGCTTTCATATGTCTCAGTCTGCTTATGTATAGACTATTAATAAGCTCACAGGTGCATTGAGTAAATTTTTTATATTTTTTGAGAAAAGGGTTTAGAGCAGTAAATACTGAATATTAGTCTTCCATAGTGTGGCTAAGAAAGATGCTAAAAATAATGCTGTGCCCAAAATTCATTTTTCACCCAAATTCAAAATATATTGGATATAATCTTATCTATAAACCAAAGGGTTTATATGAATATCTAGAGCTATTATGTATTTTCATGTGGTATGATTCAGAACTCTAAGACTATTTAAAAAATATATCAAGTGCTCACCAAGACAGCATGGTACTGGCATAAAAACAGACACATAGACCAGTGGAACAGAGTGGAGAGCCCAGATATGGACCCTCAACTCTATGGTCAAATAATCTTCGACAAAACAGGAAAAAATATTCAATGGAAAAAAGACAGTCTCTTCAATAAATGGTGCTGGGAAAACTGGACAGCGATATGTAGAAGAATGAAACTCGACCATTCTCTTACACCGTTCACCAAGATAAACTCGAAATGGATAAAAGACCTCAACGTGAGACAGGAATCTATCAGAATCCTAGAGGAGAACATAGGCAGTAACCTCTTCGATATCAGCCACAGCAACTTCTTTCAAGATATGTCTCCAAAGGCCAAGGAAACAAAAGCAAAAATGAACTTTTGGGACTTCATCAAGATCAAAAGCTTCTGCACAGCAAAGGAAACAGTCAACAAAACAAAGAGGCAACCCACGGAATGGGAGAAGATATTTGCAAATGACAGTACAGACAAAAGGTTGATATCCAGGATCTACAAAGAACTTCTCAAACTCAACACACACAAAACAGATAATCATATCAAAAAATGGGCAGAAGATATGAACAGACACTTCTCCAACGAAGACATACAAATGGCTATCAGACACATGAAAAAATGTTCATCATCACTAGCCATCAGGGAGATTCAAATTAAAACAACATTGAGATACCACCTAACACCAGTTAGAATGGCCAAAATTAGCAAGACAGGAAACAACGTGTGCTGGAGAGGATGTGGAGAAAGGGGAACCCTCTTACACTGTTGGTGGGAATGCAAGTTAGTGCAGCCACTTTGGAGAACAGTGTGGAGATTCCTGAAGAAATTAAAAATAGAGCTTCCCTATGACCCTGCAATTGCATTGCTGGGTATTTACCCCAAAGATACAGATGTAGTGAAAAGAAGGGCCATTTGTACCCCAATGTTTATTGCAGCAATGGCTACGGTCGCCGAACTGTGGAAAGAACCAAGATGCCCTTCAACGGATGAATGGATAAGGAAGATGTGGTCCATATACACAATGGAGTATTATGCCTCCATCAGAAAGGACGAATACCCAACTTTTGTAGCAACATGGACAGGACTGGAAGAAATTATGCTGAGCGAAATAAGTCAAGCAGAGAGAGTCAAGTATCATATGGTCTCACTTATTTGTGGAGCATAACAAATAACATGGAGGACATGGGGAGATGGAGAGGAGAGGGAGTTGAGGGAAACTGGAAGGGGAGATGAACCATGAGAGACTGTGGACTCTGAAAAACAACCAGAGGGTTATGAAGGGGCGGCGGGAGGGGGTGGGGTGTGGTGGGAGGTTGAGGAACCAGGTGGTGGGTAATAGGGAGGGCACATACTGCATGGAGCACTGGGTGTGATGCCAGAACAATGAACACTGTTATGCTGTAAATAAGCAAATAAAAATAAATTAATTAATTAAAAAAAAAATATATCAAGTGCTAAGGAATTCCAAAGAATTTTCTGACATAAAAAAGTCAGCGTTTCATTTTCTCAATTTCTTCAGTGACAACATGCCAGCAAAATAATCTAATGAATATATGTTTTGAATCAATTTAATTAAAACTTATTCTGGGGTTCTCCAGTACAGTTATGAGTAGATTGTAATGCCTACATATGAGGTTCTAGATTCATAGTCATTTATTTTTTAATTTTGGGGCCTACAAGTGAGCAAATGATTTGATTGGACTTTGTTCCATCAATGTAAATGACTATAGGTGAAACTCATTATATTCTCCCTGTTATCTTTAGAGATAAATAGCATAATAGCTTAGGGATTCCTTTGGGAAATACGCCGATGAGTTAGACACTCAGTTGCTTTGAAAGGTAAATACACAACTTCAGAAACTAAAGTGAGGCAGGGTGCATAACTACACCCTATACTGGCCCATCAGGATGTATGAGATATTTCACAATACACGGGATAGAAAAGAGGCCTACTGTCCAATCCTTAGGTAAGATCAAATATTTCCAAATTCTCAATCTTGCAAATGTAGTTGACATACTTTTACAAATAAATTTTACTATGAAAAAAGTACTTTTTTCTTGAATCCAAAACTGGATATCTAGACATTCTGTTTTGTTTTACGCATGGGAGAAAGTCAAATGGCCATGATATGGATGGGAATAAAGTACCATAAACAGTCCATGTTCATGATCTTTGTATAGGACATATTTACAACCACAGACTTGCATACTAATGTTTGTTTCCAAGTTTAATTAGAATGACTGGCACATAGTTTATTATCTTAAAAGGAGCACTGTTTGTGGTGCATAAACAATGAATTCTGTTACAATGAAAAGAAATTAAAAAAAAAGGGGGGGGAGCAATTCCTGAATACCATTTCTGTCTAGCCTCTTAGTAAGTGGCTGTGCTCCATGGTTTGAGTTGTCACTGTGTAAATATAGTCAAGATACAATTTTATCTAAGTATAAAACATAAATGACCCTGACTTTTAGCAAATGACATCCACAGTATGAAATTTGCAGGATTAACAGAACTACCTATTAGATAAAAGATGTGGTGGTCTTTTTACAGAGTTAGCTGTTAACTGTGTGTTAATAAGATGATATGAAAGCTAATTTTGGAGCATTTCAAGAGGAAAGAGTTAGCAATCACCTTTTCATTTTAAAAACAACAGTAGTGCTACTTGGTCTTGGAATATGATTATTCTTTGAATGCCAAAGGAGGAGTCCTTCATAATTTAACATTTTAATCATTTCAAGGTGATTTGCTTTTACTGTGAGAAACCCTGTGTTGGCACTTTCCCCACATGTTTCCCAGGCATAATCGCATATTAGTTGCAATTTTCTATGCAACATAAGACTTAATTATGCTAAAGAAAAATGCTTCTTTTTTAATAAAAGGTGTAAAATACCACTGGTATCCAGTTTGAGCTAATACTAAGACTGGAAACTCATTACCCCTAAAAATGTCAGTTCTGATGAATCATTTAAAAAAATTCTAAGAATCAAATTCAAAATGTCTTTACTAAGCTGTTTTATGATAGCATGTACCATTGGAAATGTGATGAGTCTTCATGTAAAAATGCTGATTTGAATTAGATTTAGAATGTATGTCATCCTCAATTAGCCTTTCCTTCATCAAAATGATCTCACAAACATGGAGAATGAATCTTTATTTCCTCCTTTGCACATGGGAGGTCATTTGTCAGATTTAATATACTTCTACCTATGTCTTCCTACATGCTTGGAGTTCAAGATGGATGACCATGGACTTCCAGAAAAAGTTTCTAGCTTAAAACTTAAATTTAATTTTAATATAATGCCAAAACCATTCATAGTGAGACTGAAAATTAGAATAACATTTACTAAAATAACACTGATTTATTTCCATGGGGGGGCGGATTTTGTCTCCCCTCCCCCTGCCATGAAAGTTTATATACTAGTGATTATCTAGGTAATCCAGCGTGAGAAACATTACATGGTAAGCAATTTTTTCTTGAATCATTTATATACTTTTATGGGTTAGACTTGAATTAATACTACAGTCTGCAATTTAAGTGCAATCACTTATTATATGGTTGTTTGTTTAAACTCAATTAGTCTAAGGAATTTTATAAATTTATATCCAATGGTTGGACAATTATGGTGACCTTCAATACAGGTATCAATTTAGAGATTCCAAAGCCCCCAAAAAATGTAGTCTGGTTAGACTGGTGGTATGCCAGGGTACCCTCAAAACATGGTTATGACTGCTTTCTCAAGAAACTTATATATCCATTTATCAACGTGCTACTTGCAAAGCCAGGTATTTATAAGGACAGACCCTGGGGCTTCTGGCTGTTTAGGAGAGCATTTGAGTACCTGCAATTACAACTAAGAACTTTACTTCCCCTGTGGAACATTTATCCTTAGACAAACATTTAAAACTAGTTGTGCTGGTTTGCTTGAAAGTTAAAGAATCACCTCCTTTTGCAAGCCTTACCGAAGACTTGGAGTTAACCCTAATACTATCTTCAAGGTGAGACAGTAGAGAAAATAATGGGAAATTTTTCGTTCTCGCTTTTGTAATGAAAACAGTGGCTGCAAAAGTCTGTCTTGTACAATAAACTCTAATGATACTCATAAAAGAAGTTAGAAAATAATGCTACATACTGCATGTTCATGAAACATTTGGCTCTATAACAGCAATAAAAAATTGTAACAAATTTTAAAATGTTACAAAAGAATGCTTTGAAAAGTTCAATGGAGAATTCAAAGGATATAAATAGAAGATGATCTATAGAGTTCCAAAAGGATGAATGGAGTTGCAATTATGTAAATTTTTATGATTCTTAAACATGCTTTATAAATAAAAAGCAAAAATAATTACCTACAGGAATTCTGATATGTATTAGAAATACAATGTTCATAGTAATTTTTTTTTTTAATTTCAGGTAAAATAGTTACAGAAGAACCCTAAAGCTCCTGCTGTAACAAACAATCTATTACAATGATTGTAAACTCCAGCTGTATGTTGTTTCTGCTTCTTAATGAACAATATTGTACTATAGTTTCTATTTCAAGTCATAATATGCCAATAACCCAATTTCCAGACAGTATAATTATAATAACCGTATACTTAAATATTAAACTAGTTTATAGCTCTTTATGTTTATCATTTCCTTATTTTGTACCCTAATCAATTCATACAGTCACAGGCATCAGCTTAAGTGATAAAGTATGTTTGAGCAAAATCTGTAAAAGAATATGAACATCACATTTTGGAAAACAAAAGACATAATGTCCTCAGGTGATCGCTGCAATAAAAATCTGAAGGTAAAATTTGAAGATAAGGCGCCTAGGTGGCTCAGTCAGTTAAGCCTTGGACTCTTGATACTTGCTCAAGGTTATGACGTCAAGGTTGTGATACCAAGCCCCATGCTGGATTCCTGTTGGGTGTGGAGTCTGGTTAATGATTACCTTTAAATTAAATCTCCCCCTCTCCCCAAACCCCACCCCTGCTTATGTGTTCTCGCTCTTAAATCAAAAATGAAACCGAAGATAAATTGTCTTGGTATTGTTTCTTGCATGTGAAAAAGATATACATGAGTATAACCCACAAGACAAAATGACACTGTATTTGATATTAAACAGAATGATTTCTTTTGAATTGTATAACAATCAAAAGAAAGACTTCCTATATAATAAGTAATTACATACTTAAGGGTTAAATATGCCATTAGATTAAAACTCTGAATATTATCAATACTGGTCCATATAGTCTCCACTCCTATGGAACTTCCATAATTAATCAAGAGAGGTAACATAAAATAATAAATACGATTAACTTCAGTAGTGGGAAGGGATACTGTAAAAAGAAAACGTTGTAACAAGGTAGAGGGTGAATGAGAAGAGGAAACAGAGAAGGCTTATGTAGAAGTTACCATTAAGCCAAGACAGAAAGTGTCAAGGGCAAAGACGTGAAATTTGCTGAATGGCATCCCAGGTACAGGGAACAGAGATATAAAAGTGCCCAGAGAAAGGAGCTGGGTATTGAGAGAGACAGAGGAAGGCCCGTGTGGCCAGAAGAGAGAGTGAGAAAGAAGATGAGGTAAGAAGCATGCAGAGATCAAACAGCAGTGAAAATGACAATTCTAAATTGCACTGAACATTTAGTATGTGCCAGCTATGCATGGTTTTAGTATTTAACATGGGGATACCACTGGACCATATTGCCAAGGTAACACATTTAGTTTTTATTCAAATTGAAATGGGAAAAAGTGATTTTTGAGACCCCTTACAGTTCTGATAAAATCTGCTATAAGCAGAGGAAACAGTGGGAAATATACAGGTTCAAGGCAGTTACTCACTTTTTAAAAGATGACTGAACCCATGTTTGTACGAAGATGGGGAAATAACTCCAGTGAAGGAAAGTCATGACTCAGTTTCTTCATCATTAAAGGGGGAATGTAAAATCATGATTTGCTGTAAGAATGGAACAAAATTTGTTTGTGTTTGTGTTTAGTTCCTGACTTATAGTGAGTACTCAAATAGTACCTACTAAGATGGTGATGGAGAAAAAAAGAAAAAAAAAAACATGAAATTACCATCACCAGTCCTTAAGTAAAGGTATTTAAGGCTTATGCCTCTCTTTACTAAAACCAAATTGTTAGGTGTTATTGACTTAAGTCATGTAAAGTGGCTGCAAATACATTTAGAAGAATCCACTACGTTAGGGTTCCAGAAAGAGTACGAAAAGGAAAGCCAATTAAAAGGACAAACTGTCAGGGCGTCTGGGTGGCTCAGTGGATTAAGCCACTGCCTTCAGCTCAGGTCATGATCTCAGGGTCCTGGGATCAAGCCCCGCATCGGGTTCTCTGCTCCGCAGGGGGCCTGCTTCCTCCTCTCTCTCTGCCTGCCTCTCTGCCTACTTGTGATCTCTCTCTCTGTCAAAAAAAAAAAAAAAAAAGACAAACTGTCAAAATTAGTCAAATGATCTCAAAATTCTTTCAGGAATATTTTTCTTAAGGTGTCTGCTTTATAAATATCAGTACTTCGCTGTTATTTACCAATGGCATCAAAGCACAACCATCTATTTTATAGGCTTTATAAAATGCATTTTTTTTTTTTTAGGTAGAACAAAAATATCTCCATCAAGTGTAGGTTTCATAGGTCTCAGAAATCAAAAGTTAAATGTAATGTACTTCTGACTACTTCAGTACCATAAAAAAGCACAAAATAGAAAAAAGGTAACCATTAATACATAGTGAAATCATGTCCAATCTAAACTGCGAAGACTAAATTGCAAAATGTTTGACGTTGCTTTAATCTTCTAAGATTCCAGACAAAAGTGAAATCACATGTGGTAAAATGCTTGTCCCTACTAAAAGACCTTCTGCCTTAAAAAAGAATCACAAAAAGACACTAATTTCTGATTATGGAAAAGAAATTAACTTGAATAATAATTTTAATTTTTTAATAGTCATGCTTTGCTCAAATCTGATTTGTGATTTGGAAACATAGGACATTAGACAAATTAGTTTTTAAGTTCAAATACGCACAGGTGTGAACTGCTGAAAATTTGCCCTTCAATATTAGAAAACTTGAATAGGACACACTCATCAACAATTTGTTGAAGACTTCCACTGTAGTCAATGTACAAACATATAGTAGGAGTTTGGGGAAGCAACAATCAGAAATAAGAAGGGAGACAGTATTGCCAAATAGCTTTAAAATTAGGTTTTACAAACTCATAAAAGTAACAATATCCTCAGGTCTAACATTTATCTTTTTCATTACTGCTACTTCACTAAAATGGACTTTTTTTTTTTTTCCTTGTCTTCTACTGTAGTTGGGTTTCCCCAAACCAAGAGTATGGGTGTCAGATTTGAAGACAATAGTAAAGTTGAGGCCATTTTCCTACAGGTATTCTAGAAAATGAGATCCTGGAGGAGTTGGTGAGGAATGGCCATACTCCATGTTCCAATTATGAGTAATGGACTCTCAATGTCAAGAGGCATTTGATCCAATGATGGGATTAGTGACAGTTGCACCATCAGTGCTGCCTTCCTGGCCCCTTGACTACAGGGTATATTCAAACGCATTTCTTCTCCAACCCTTCCAAAAATTTTGTAAGCAACCAAATACCCCATGTTAACTTCCATTCCACTTAAACTATCTAGAGTTGTTTCACTGTTTCAATTACTGCAATAAACTCTGATACAACAGTTGCCCCTTTTTAAAAATCAATTATCTTGTTTTACCCTGCATTAGCGTATTCAGCAGAATTTGTTGAATACCAAAAATGTAGAGAAAACTCTGCTAAGTGATTTGTGTTACCTTTAATGCACATGATGATCCTCTTTTGTAGTTATTACTGCCACTATTTTACTATTATGAAAACTGAGACTAAGAATGGTTAAGTAGTTTCTCCCAAAGTTACACATCTAAGGAAATATGAATAATTATATCCCTAGGATTACTGCAGGAATTCTAACAGTGTACTTAACGGTTCTCAGATCAGAGAAGATACACACACCAGTTCCTTTTCCTCTCTCCCAATAGCTCAAGAGCACGTATTAGCAAACTAGGTCATATTTAACAGTATAGTCTAGCATATTGTTGGCAAAAAGAATTCCACATTGTTAACTGTACCTGTTTTTACTAAACTTACATTGGTGTGTTTATCTTATTTTCACAATCACCTTAATACTTGGTTAGCTGAACAAAGTAACATTCCAAATTTGAAAAGTTATGACTGCAAAACAGATTTATGCCAAAATAGAGAGATGGTAGAGGGGATATAATAAAGAGAAATTTTAATTTTTTATCAAACCCAAATTAGTTATTGAAAAGCAGAAAATACCAATCATACTAAATTCATGGTAGATGAATCAGTACAACCCATTCATAGCATTAGACACATTATAAATGAACACCAATGATCTTTTAGCTTTATAATGAATAATCACAGACACTGAAATAGAAAAAATATATACTGTATTAACTCTAATTTCCAATGAAAATTTAGAGATTATATTTTAAAAGAAATACTGTTTTACCTACAGGAAGGTAGAATAAGGAACTTACATATCATATCAATAGGAATAGTTGTTTGTTTTCCCCCAAGTTATAAACTACAGGTTTCCTTTGTCTTGTTCCCCATGTGAACATAAACACTGTTCTGAAAATTAACTTTGCTTTTCTGTGTCCATATCTGCCTATTAAGTACGATTTGAGGCTTCTTTAATTTTAGGCTATAGAGGATTCTTCAGTGGAAAACAGCTAGGAATTTTGGTTTTGGAATCAGGTATACTTGGATTATATTCCTGTCTTTAATAGCGACTAGTTTAATGACACTATGAAAGTTATTTAAACTCTGTGATTCTCAGATTCTTATCTGTAAATGGATATAATAACTTCTGCTTCCAAGTATGCTGTAAATTAAATGAGCCCCCCCACACACCATTTATTACTATCTAATTTATAAAGCTTAACTATATTAAAGAGATTCAGATTTTTGTTAATACTCTAAAAAAATTTTCTTTCCTTTTGCTATTTTCTCCTCTGATTCTTTAGAGCAGGGTTTATTCAAGTTTATAAATTGAGAAGTTACTTTTACTTTTTAGGCTTCCATGACTGAATGATAATGGACTAGATACAGAAAAGTTGTGATTTTTTTTTTCTTACTCTCCTTATCATGCTAATAATGCTGTAAGGTGCTAATATCTGGTTGGGTGAAATCATGCTGGCTTCTGTTCAGACACTAAAATAAAACTTTTTGACTATGTACCTGGGAACATCTGTTTTTGTTTTTAATGGCAAAGCAAATTGTAGTACCAAATAATGACTAGAGACTAACCATAAACAATTTAATCTATGACAATACAAAATCTAGTAAGTTTTAGTTTCTCCCAATCATATTGCTAAGCATGCACTTTCCCTTGCCAATTTACAGCACATGGTTATTGCACAGCAGTGATGCCCTACTTTCAATGAGTATTTGATACCTTGCTCTAATACATTTTTGTGGCACACCTAAATGCAATACACAACTTAAGATTTTTTTTCACGTGACAAAATATAAAGGCATTTAAAGATATTCCATAATTTTCTCTTTCCCTTACTATGCTGTCAATCTCTCCTTATATTTGCTAATGATATAGTTTAAATCTTGATTCTGCAATGCTATGGTACCAAAGATTCTGATTAGCAGATAGCTAAAGCATCAGCAACCCAGGCCCCCAGAAATGGCCACCACGGTTAAAGTTAACAAATTTATGGTTGCTTATTTATGTTGCAAGTCCTCATAAGAACAAATCTCTCATACTGAAATGAAGAGATGGGGTCAGAGGGGAGGAAGTAGGAATAAAAGAAAAAGAAAAAAAAAAGAATGAAGAGCAACAGATATGAACAGTCATGCCCCTCTCCTCCCATTCTTGGCTTCCAGTCATATACTCATGAGTTAGCTGGCTGGTGAATTTGGGGGCATGGGCAGACACCCTCAGCTCCACTCATGCCTTTCCCACCATTTTAAATCTCCCTGCCAGGAGACAGACAGTATTCTCCTTTGTACTCTGCCCCTGCGTGGAGAGGCCTAACATAGGACTTCCTTGCTCTGGCATGAAATGGACATTTCAAAACAAGAGACCTGGTTCCTTTCATAGGTGGTTCTCAACTAGTATTTTATTTAGCTGTGGGAATAACCCAAGCATTGAAGGACATTTATCACTCAGAGCTCAGACATTAAATAAGAACAGCATCCCTGAGTAACTGGGAAAACCTCAAATGTTCCCTCTCCACACTTCAAAAGTCTCTTTAGTTGAAAGCTTCATTACCACACTTTGATTCTTTATAAGATGAAAATCATGACATTGACAATGTAGATACTAATGCCATATTTGGTAAAGGAAGATTATTTAGGGGCAGCAGAAGTTATCAACTTTTTAATACATATGAAAACATATATCCAACCCGAATTTATTGATAATGCTAATAATTCTATCTTCAACAATCTATGTCCTGTGCCCCTCTGTCAGATGGCTATAAACCTGAAGAGGAAAAGTTCAACAACACATTTCTAGAGCAGGGTTATTTTCTGTATAATTAATATATTTCCATCAAAAATATACCTGAGGATATAGAAAGTATCAGCTTGAGATGCAGAACAACTATTTTCCAGTCCTTTTCTTCCAAAGTAACTGATCATCAGTAAGTCACCTAATCACTATAAACCTGACTTTATTCATCTACACACTGAATTTATTAGACTGATTTTCTGTATCATTTAGCAGACCTAAAAGACAACACATTTTAAAAGTTATACACCTACACATTGGATACATTTCAAATAAGTGAATGTAGAATCTCACTATACATAAAAGTATTCCAGTGTAAATGAATTCAAGAATACATTGATGCTGCAAAGACCAAGTGTTTTTCTTTGATGCGGCATAAGTGATGAATCCTATGTAGTGTTTTAATAGAATATATTTAGCTAGCGCCTTTAACACACATTGTGCTTTTCCAAAATCCAGATAATATAAAGCTGGTGAGCTCTGTAAATAAGAGAAAAACAAAGTGATGGCATTTTTCTCTGAACTGAATGAAGCTGGCAAATGCTTTGAATTCATGTCTTACTGCTGTCCACAGCGCACCCTACTCTGTGACAGTGACACAGAAGCTGTAATTAAGAAATGATCTTTAAGAGGAAAATGTAATGAATCCAGAACGCATTTTGTTTAGTCAATCTAAATGAAGAGGTGGTTGATTATCATGTCCAAAGCAGGCAGCTAGGAATACCACTTCTGATTTTCAACAAGTGGAACTTCTACAATGATCTCAGGGAATAAGAAATCTTTGAATGAACATGATAAATATTTAATATCCATAACTTTTTTGAAATAGGCTTACCATTTTACTTTCAATAGAAATTAAGACATATGTTGCTGACTTAAGAGTTAATAAAGACATAGGCTCCACCAGCAGAATTAATATTCAAATGGCTACATTGTCTCCAAGGCAGTTGAATATCAAAAAGGAAGAGGAGATTTTATTGATCTGGGAAATGGCAGCAGGTTATGCTTATTGTATATAATAAAGACTATTGATTTTGTTAAGCAGAAAAATGGCAATTTAAAAAGCCCATTTCATATCAACTGCAACTGAACAGTACTTTCCACCAGTCTGGAAGTTTTCAGAATCGTTTTTAATGGAGCAAAAAGAATAATGTGTCAGGAACATCCTTTATACCAACAGAATGGGAGTTCATTGCTATAATGAAGGTTTTCCTCTAGTATCTAAATTGAAATTGCAATCTATTCAACTAACTTAAAATTATAGGCAATGTTCTCCCTGTAATAAAAGGACCTCGTACTAAAGAATAATCTCTTCAGCTTATACCACCTAAGGAGTTTGAGAGGGAAGACGTGTCTTCCTAAGAAAATATGGGTATGTTCAAAAGTTGATGATGATACCTGAACAGAAAGCCAATACCCATTACTTCAGTAAGTTGTAATTATTTCAGGGAGTAGTAAAACCTAAAGTGCTACAGGCCTAGAAGTTACTGCAATCTTCCACCGAATCACTGCTTATTGATGTTTTATAATATGCTGATGGAAGAGACAGCGCTTGCTACCACCTTTATACAACAACTTCGAAATAAGGCTAATAATTTCTGTACAGAGTTCTATAAGCTAGTGAGTATAACTACTCAACATGGTCTACTAGGAGGTACTTATTTTGCCTGTGTGTTTTATAATTCACAGATTGATTATGAAATAAGTTGTTGCAGACAGGCTAGAATCCAAGTTTCACTTAGTTCACCATGTATCTGAGACTAATGTCAAATTCTGCCAGGGGACACAGCTGGACTACATTTTCCAGACTTGCTGGTGGTAAAGGACAACCATGTGCCTGAGATCTAGCCAACAGACTGTGAGAAGTGATGTGTACCAATTTCAGGCCTGGGCTACCAAAGTTTTCCCTAAGTTCTTACCCATGTTCTGTTCCCTTTCCAGCTGGCTGAGGTAAAGACGGCCCAAATAAAAAAATAATGACAGATGTTAGAAATGGCCTAACATCTACCTTCTTGAGTTCCTGATTGACAGTATGAAGGAGAACTGTCCTGCCTTGCTATCTTTTTTGCATACTCAGAACTATTAGATCAGCAAGAAATAAACTATGTGTGAGCTATTATTTATATTTGACCTATTATATGTAAGGATTGCTATCATTATTTTGACTGAAAGCTTGCATCTTAAATAGAATATTGTCACAAAAACAATGAAGTTATGGGTGGTGAATTATGTTGTGCTTTGAAAGGCAGGCAGACAGCAAGAACACAGAGGAGACTGGAAAGCTTGAGGGGTTTGCTGTATTTCTGCATAACATCTGGTATAACTGTTGCTACCAACAATTTGAAAGAAGGACTTACCAAGCCTGTGACTCTAGAGGGAAATGTTGGAAAGAGCCAAAATGGCATTATGTATCATTTTTACTTGTTTTTAGCAATATATTGCAAGAAGGAAATGATTCAACAAAAAAAGAACTGGCCAGGTTGCAAACAAAAATGAAAGGGAAACGAGAATATTCACAAAACTGGAAACTTCCAAGGTTAGAAGAGGCACCTTCTGGATTCTATACAGTAAGACAGAAGTCTAAAAAAAAGTTTGAGAACAACAAATTCCATAAAGACCTCTCAGCTTAAAAAGTAAAAAGGCATCCAGCCCTTGACCAAATCACCTTAATCAGGTGATTAGTGGAAAGCTGGTAACTTCCCATTAAAATAAATCTGTTACCCATGTTTCCCCAGGACAAGGAGGAGAGGGAGAGAGAAAGAGAGAGAGAAGCAAAAAAAAAAAAAAAAAAGAAAAGAAAAGAAAACAACAACAAAGATATTTAAGAACTAGGCCAAATAAAAAGCTTTGGTCTATTTATAGGTCCTAGAACTGCCTTGAAGCAAATTGGTCAAAAGCATTCCAGCTACTAGACAGATGTATATTTCCTTGACTCTGTGGTGAGAAAGCCTGTGTGAGCAAATCAAATTTCAATTTGCAAACTCTCATCAGAAGAAAGCAGGTCATGTGAGCTGTGAGGCCCTCCAGGAAAACATAATCCCAGCACCAACTTGAGATGTGCCCAGAAGAGGTAATGGATGAGACACGACCTCCAGTAGGTGGAACTAGGGGGGAAAAGAGGAAAACCGGTAAGAGAGTTTATGCTGGAGCAGAATCTGGGTAGAATAAAGAAATTTTCTCTGGAAAAGAGAAGAGGGTCTTTACAATGCCTACCCTGAGAGGTTGTATTATGGCTATGGACCAGCCCGGTTTTATGTCTCTTACTCTTGTTTCAAAATGGAACACGTATAGTTTACTATGTGTGCACTTTTCCATATCTGTTCAATTGTATATTAGAAGAGAAACAGATCCTGGATTTTGAGCTGTATGCAGTTATTGGCTAAATCACATATATTGATTTCCTTAGAGACAATGTGACTGATTTTTCTGTGTGGGAAATTGGGCATATATTTTAGTAACTGAAAAGTGGCTCATGACAGACAATGCTCATTGTCACAAAATCTGCATTTTCCTCCTCACCTTCAACACCCAGCTAGACAGATGTCTCAGCCACACTTGCAGTTAGGTAAGGACCTGTGACTCACCTCTGCTCAGTTAAAGAGTATGAACAGAAGTGACATGTACCACTTCAGGGGCTGGCTCATAAAATTACCCCAAAATACTCTTTTTTCCCCCATCTGGTAATTTGAAAATTGATAGATAACCATTATGTTTTACAAGTCAGAGATGAGAGACCATCTCCTCTCTGGGTTTCTGCATAGTTTTGTGGAAAAGAGACTCTCTCTTATGACCTCTGCATCTGCCCAGGATTCTACATGAGCATGATACACTTCTAATGTTTTTGAACATTAAAGACCTATAGACCAGAATTTCTAAGCACTTAACATTAATCTAATGCTCATGTTCCTTGGTCTTCCCTCTACTGAAAAATACTATAAAATAGAAGGATAAAAAAACAATTTTTGACGAAGGATACTAGGACTCCAAGTATAAAACTTCTACTTCAATTAAAGCGCTGATAGAAAATAAAACTGATTTAAGTACGGAAATAAAGAAATGCTGACTATTCTTTAATATTTACATGTATCAGTGATTCAGAATTTGTGTGAAATGCTGAAATTTATACAAAATAGGACATATGAAAGATTTACATTTTGGCATCCTTTAGATTCTAATTCCTGTTTACCTGTACAGTACACGGAGTAGATTTTTCTTGCCCAAATTAAGTTTTTTATATCACTTTGTTATTCCTAATTTAAGATGAAGAATTATCTTTACAATTTTATGAAAAATTCACCTAAAATCAATTTTATTGCAGTCATAGAAAGTTACAAATATTATTACTTACTAAAATGTGTTTCTTCTATCAGTTCAGTTTAAGTAGATAAGTTCCATGATTATACCAGCTAAATGATTTATACTCTCCTGAACATCCACAGCAATTTGTGATTTTATATTACTTTATACTTTCTGCCATATATTATAGTTTCTTTTATAGATCTCCTATTACAGAAAGCTCTTCAAATGTTTTCACTCAGTTCAGCCTTTATCCTATACTTTCAAGCCTCTACAACATATTAAAATTAGAAACTGTGTTTTGCTCAATAATATATCCTAATGCACCCATTTATTCCTTTATGAAGCCTCTTTCAGGTCCTGGACCATATCAGACTATGACTGGAGCTAAATTTTAAAGAATATCACAGCAGTACAAATCACAAAGGATAATTTCTGTGTAATGACAGCCGCACCACTGCTAGCAGCATGCTGTCCCTATCCTGAGTGTCTATGTAATGTCAAGTTTTGCATTTCTGATGCTATTCATGGTTCCCATTCCCTAGGTTGGGTAGCCACTGGCTCCCTGTGAATCCATCCAGCCTGAATTTCCACTTGACCAAATGTAATATGTAGAAGGAATGCACACTTCCACTCACTATGTGTATATAAATGAGCAAAAATAATAATTTAAAATTTTTCCTTACTTTTTATAAATCTGACAGTTTTACATGTAATAAGCATAATTCTCAAGGAGTTACAAAGCTCAGAAAAGATTAAAAAAATTAAAAAAAGAAAGAAAAACTCAGGAGCCTTTCCAGGAAAGCAGCTCTGAAACTAAACCAAAGAAACAGAACTAGTCCTTGTTCTTTCTTAGAAGATGCATGCAGAGTCAGAGTGAAACATACAAAATATTAACAATACCTTCCTCAAGGAAAGGGGATGTATGAAAACTGGTCTCTGAAGATCTTACGGTATGTATGGGATATCAGAAACATAATTCATATCCATAGTCTATACCTTTTTATATTACATATCACAGATACACTTTAAGAGTTAAATACACATACTGATATTTTCCAGACGGGTATCACTAGAAACTGCAAGCACATATTATCTTAAGACAAATATATTTGTTCTTTTATACCTCTACATTTGACACTGAGTGATGTATAGATTTGTTAAATCACTATATTGCACATGTGAAACCAATATAACCCTCTATGTTAAATTATACTGGAATTAAAAATATGTTTTTAAAAACCCCAAAAAATTGAAATAAAGAAAAAGGAATCGCTATGTGCTTTTTTCTCCCCCTAAAATCCTTTGCTAAAATTAAGAGACAACTATTAATGGGTTTCTTTCTTAAAGAAACTGGTGAGGGTAGTAGGTCCATGAAGAGAGGCAGAAAAGGAAACAGGGGGTTACCGAGAGGAATTCATCACTCTGGCATCGGTGTTAGTGGATGAAAGCAGTGGATCCCTTTCTAGGTTGTAGGGAAAAGAACATATTGTGCAATTATGTCCTATGCTGAATATATTGTTGGCATTCAACCAATTAATAATAACAAGAATGAAAACAACTCTGTCTGCGATAAGAATAAGGCTTCCAATATTAGTCACAGTCTGCTTAGCTTTAGGTTGGCTTAGATAAATGTAGTAAAGACAAGGAAAACATCCCACTCCACACTTTTTGGCTAATTTAATATCTTTGCTAAGTGCTTAGGTAGTACAGTGACAGACATAAAGAAAAATGCATGGATTGATTGCACTGATAGATAAATAGAGTCCATTTTAGCACAAAGAAAAACCTTTATAATTAGATGTGAATACCTGGTTTCTTGCCATCCATCACATATGCAAGTTTAGGAAAGTATTTTCGTAATGAATTAGAAATGAGTAATATTTCATAATACTCACAATGCATTATACACATCCTGCCATAAATGGCTCAGTGTGGACCAACAATCATAAGATTCAGAAATGGTTCAAATTGTTTCAAAGACCTTTCCACGTACTTCTCTGCCAAAATTTTTTGAGCAACTTAGCATTTTTCAAACACATGAGTCATTCAAATTTCACAAATGTTTTGTGTAATTTTCCTAAAACATCTACTGAAGTCCTACCTAAGTTCTTGGCAAACAAATCCAATGGTAAGTATTTCGTCAGTCTATAAATTGAGGAGATAAAACCTCCATAAAAATGTTCTAGGACCCCAGGGGTGGGAGGTTGGGGGAACAGGTGGTGGGTAATGGGGAGGGCACGTTTTGCATGGAGCACTGGGTGTTGTGCAAAAAGAATGAATACTGTTACGCTGAAAAAATAAATAAAATGGAAAAAAATGTTCTAGGACCCTAATTTAACTAATACCACTAAGAAAATAAGCAAAGTGAGCATTTCAAATAAAGTTTAATTTAGTGAAGAAACAATATGCATTCTAGTTTATATATAAGCCCTAATACTGAAATAAGGGGGGGTGGAAAAATCAATGTAATTACATTCTGTAGCCCCTAATTTTGCAAGGAAGATAAAACAAACACAAAGAGAAAGAAAGAGAAGGGAGAGGGGAGAGAGAACGGAGAAGGAGACTAAGAATGCACCAAGATGTTTGATTAATGCTACCCAAATCTGATCAGCATGAGAAACATTGATCAGATACAGGAAGCATACTGGAGAGCAGGATAATGACTAGAATAAATAAGGTACAAACCTATAGTCTAAAGCAAGCTTGAGATTTTACTGTTACTCTGGAATAAATAACAAAACTGTACACTAAAAATAATCTGAGATTACACAAAGGTAGCGGACAGGAGTGGCCATCTTCTCCAGGTCAGGGGTGGTCTCTCAAGTTTCCCCAACAAAATAAGGGGAAGCAGAGAGTAATTTTACCAAAAAGGTTTCTGTGAGGGGTTTTTTGTTGTTTTTGTTTTTGTTTTGTGATTTGTTCTTATTTCTTAAATATTGTCACCCAAAGTTCCAAAGTAAATGAAGCTCAGATGATAAAGACTATGACAAGAAGAAACTAATACAGCAGATTATCTCTAAGAAAATTTACTTAATATAAACAAGACAGTTTATTTGCTATCCTTTCCCTTAAGTTTCTAGCTACATCAGCACAATGAGGCGGGATTCTTGAAGTCCTGTTTTTAAAATGTTAATTGCTTATAAGGAATACAAAAGGGAATTTGCTTATTTTTATTCAATTTCACAAGGATTTAGGGAAGCATTTACAAGGTTAGTCTTAAGAGATTTCTATTTATAAATTTCTTTTGATTTTTAAAAAATAACTACTAAAATGACAATAAAGACAATTAATGAAGCCAGCGCATGAAGTTATTACTGGATCTGAATTGCTTCATAGCCTTAACACTCTGCCTCAGGTAAACCTTTGACAATAAAAATGTACAAAATACATTTGGACAATTAGAAAATAATGAAAAGCATTCAAGAATGACATTTAACAAAAGCAGATAAGGGGATATTGTACTTGAAAAAAATGAGCATTTATAGATCAGCTGCCCCTGATGTGATATATCACAAATTATTAAGAAAATTGTATACCAGCATATTGAATCAGCTGCAATTAGTTTGGGGGTACAAGGAAATGGACTATACCTAATTAATTTTGATGATGAAAGACGCTGATTCAATGGAATATGTTTCAAAATTATAAATGAGAAAAACACAAAATTAAGAAAATAAGTCTACATTTACACAACACCTATAAACCTAGCAAAGAAGCAATTCCAGAAAGACTACTATTGAAAGAAAAATATATGGTAAACAATAAAGACGAAAAATATCATAACACAGAATGAGCTCAGAAGAAGATTTGAAAGCAGTGTGCCATGGTGTTGTAACAGGATGGTAACAATGACTAGGTATACTGTAGCCTTGACTCGAAGTCACAGAGTTCAGTTTATAATCCCAAATTCTTATTTACCAGCTGCAGGACAGTGGGCAAGCTGCTTAGCTTTTTTTTTTTTTTTTTTAAAGATTTTATTTATTTGAGAGAGAGAGAGCACAAGCAAGGGAGAAGCAGGCAGAGGGAGAAGCAGACTCCTCACTGAGCAGGGAGCCAGACACAGGGTTAGATCCCTGGCCCCTGGAATCAGGACCTGAGCCAAAGGCAGACTCTTAACTGAGCCATCCAGGCGCCCCTACTTAGCTTTTTTGACTTTTACTTTCCTTGCCTGTTAAAGACATGAAGATCTGCATCAAGAGCTGATAATAGTAATGTTTAAAAGGCCTACCTCACAAAGAGAACCTGATGTATGGAATCAATTCAAACCTGAATGAAGTTAGACTAACTCCTAATTTTCTTCATACATTGTTAGGATTATCTATCCTTGGTTATTGTGACTTCTTTGCTAAATTCCTCAAAATCAGTCTATCCAATTAAATAAAGCAGACACATTTAAAAGGCATATAAAAGATAACCAGCAATGCTCAATTATTATTATAACCATTTTATTTAAAACCGCAAAACTTAAATAAGGCTAGAAAAGGACTTCTCATAAAATGTAGATTTTTTAAAAATTTGTCTTATTTATGTCCATGCCTTAAAGTTTATTTATTTAAAAAATAAGATTTTTATATTTTTTGATACTTAAAAAATCTGAATTAATAGAGAACATGACTCTTTCTATGCACTACTACTGGCATTTATCAAGTGATTAACTTTCTTTCTTTGCTATATGTACCCTCCAATTTTAAAATATTTTTAGGTTTTAAGTTTTAGGAATAATATAAAAATTGATAAAGGGATGGAAAAAAGCAAGAATGCATTATATCTATTTTGTTTTGTTTATAATAACATATTGCATTAATCAAGGCTTCATCCAGATAAATTGAAACTGGTTCAATTTCTTCTTGTCAAGGAGAAGAATATAAATGTTGTACAATTGTATAATTGATTTTGTGATTCAAAAGGGGCTCTTTAGTAGAGATAATTTATCAAGGATGACAAAAATGGTAAATGAGTATTTCCTTGGAATTTAGAGAATTTTCTCATTGAAATGTTGAATTTACAAATGTTCAATATTATAATGATCAAAGATTTTTCTCAGAAAATACGTTCCTTAAAAGCTTTCTTCATTTTTACAGTATTTAATCTAAATCAATTCTTCAACTTTATTTCAATGTTTGGTTTTCTTTCATTTAAAAAAAAAAAACTATGAAGGAAAGCTATCTCTATAGATATGTTAAATAGAAACAACATTATTAATAATTAGTTGAGCTTTACTATTAATCTTCTAAACCCCAAACACATTGTCAACTTATGTTAGAGTTTAAACATTATTTACAAAAATAATATTTGATGTCAAGAAATTGAAATAATACTGACAGATTTTATATATGGGTCACATGCCTTATAGTCATGTATTAATCAAAAGGTTTCATATATATAAATTTTTTCTGGCTTATCATTCTTATTTTGTTTAGAGCTACATATATTTTCACTGTGTCTCTAATAATAATATTGGGAAAATAATAACCTTCAAGGCATCAGATGAAGTCTCTGGTGATGTCACATTCACTCTGACATTTATACTGACTTCATTTATGACAGACTGAAGGTGATGAACAGGTCCAAGCAAGAGGTCACCTTGTGTCAAGACTGGTATACAATCTGTCAAATGCAGTGACTGTGAGTCTGCTAATGAGGAATTAACTAGACAGAATGTTGCTATTTGACTGTTTTCATGCACTCCAAACCTGTTAAACAATGCTAATCAGGTGTTTATTAAGTGAAACCATTATGCCAAACTCGCTGCAAACCTCACCATATGTCAGAGAGGTTGTAACATATTATTCATCCATTTTAAAGCTAGATTAATAAGAGTCATTTACTAAACTTTTCTTTTCTTAGCCTCTGGCTATGCCTTGGAATCAAGGTTATTCTTTTATTTCAATTTTTCTTTAAACGGACACACTTAACTCCACAAAACTATTTTAAGTTAGTGTCTCTCGGTGAAAAGTTCTTTTCATTAATTTTTATACTGAAAATCAACTACTTTAATAAGGTGTGTAAAAGAACATTTCAATTTAAGCAAAATTGGTCAAATCATAATGCTTTTGATAATGGAATGACTTAAAACATTATATAAAATTGCAAATTTTAGGCTAGAAGTGGGCACATTTGTTTTTAGGGGTCTTTACTTTGGAACAAGAAAGTGGTTGCAAGCAACTCTGATTAGATAGAATTATACTTAAAAATATCTAAGAACTTCTTCTAATAGTTCATGTGCTAATAGTTCCTTTACATAAAAGGACATTAATTATGAGCTCCCTGTAAATTGATACCTAATAGATAAAACATTTCATAACCTAACATGATAGTATCCAGGTTTTTTCTAAGACCAGTGTCAGAATTTACTTAATCCATATAAAACTTAAATCTCTTATAACAGTTACTTATGTACTCTCTGTATTTTAATATATATTTCATTTTAAAAGAAAATAGCCTTTAAGTCATCAGATCTAAGTTTATATGCAGAAACATCAATCGACCGGCCATATGATTTAAACAAGTAATGTACTCTATCAATTATTAAATTTGAATAAAAATATTTTCCCAGTATGAGTTTTAAGATATGAAGTTAAACTGATACATAATGCAAATTTTAATTGAAAAATATTTTGAAATTAAAGCTAAAATATAAGTTCATATTATTATCTAATATTTTAAATATATGTGAAAATATTTTATAATCTCTTATGGATCAACAGTATCATTCTTACATCATTATCATACTTCTCCTTTCTGTCACCATCCTCATTATCCCATATATTCCATGTGTTTAGATACTTCTATCCAACTAGATCTCAAGTTGCTAAAAGCAAAAACTATGTCATATTTAAGAAGTTGTCTATCAAAAACTACCTGTATTATGTACATACAGGAGATTAAACATCCAGTTTGTCAGCCTCAACTGACAATTTTCCTGAAGAAAATTCACCATTTCTTAGAAATTTGCAAAGACCTTTGCAGTTTCAAATTTGGAATTAGATGTCCCTTCTGTGGATTTCCATAACATCATACTCCTTTTGTCAGAACACTTTCAATATCTCACTAAATATAAGTTCTATGAGGATAAGTTCTATGAGGACTACCAGGTATAGATAGATGTACAGATCTATACATACCTCATAGTCTCATATATACACACATCTGGAGATATATGCATGCATATGTTCATATATGTCTAGAGTTAGAGCTTGGCACATGGTATGTGTTCAACATAAAAAATTCTTTACCTTGTTGAAATGGTAGATGAATGCCCAGTTTTTATAGCTGTTAGAAGAAAAAGTCATTAAAACATTATACAGACTGAGAAAAAAAAGTATTACTGACAATTATTTCCTTTTGGTTTAGATCTTATGGCCAGAGGTACTCCCTCCTCATGCTTCCACTCTCTCCAATAATTTGGACATTGGAGCATATCACTGATTATGTAAAGTAAGATACAGAACAACCTGAAAATAATATAAACTTCAGAATGAATATTTTTAGAGAGAGGGGAAGTTTTAAAGGCAAATGAAATCTGAAAGTTGATCTAGTCTAGTTTCCAAACAGTGTATTAGTTACTTACTATATAAAAATTGCTGCACAACAGGAATACAAAGGATTACAAGAGATTATGGAAAACTATATGCCAACAAACTGGACAATCAGAAGAAATGCATCTATTCGTGGAAACGTAACCTTCCAAAACTGAATCAGAAAGAAATGGAAAATCTGAACAGACTGATTAAGCAGCAATGAAATTTAAAGAGTAACCCAAAAGCTCCCAGCAAACAAAAGCCCAGGACCAGACAGCTTCACAGATGAAATCTACAAACATTTAAAGAAGAGTTAATACCTAATCTTCTCAAACCACTCTAAAACACAAGAGGAAGGAAAGTTGCCAAATCCATTCCACAAGGCCAGCATTACCCTGTTACCAAAACTGGGTACAGACACTCAGACACTACAAGAGACGGCAGAGATGGGAGAGATGGGGGATGGGGGGTGAGGGGGGACAGTGCGGGGCGCAGGTGGCCAGGGAAGAAGGAAACTCTTGGCCGATATCTCTGGTGAACATAGATGCAAAAAATCAAAATATCAGCAAACTAGGTCCAACAACACATTTTAAAAAGTCATTCACCACATCAAGTGGGATTTATTTCTGGATGCAAGAGTGGTTCAATCAATATTCACAAACCAATCAACATGACACATCACATTGAAAGAGGAAGGATAAAAACATACGCTCATCTTAATAGATGCAGAAAAAGCATTAAACAAAGTACAACAACCCATTCATGACAAAAACGCTCAACAAAGTAGGTTTAGAGGAAATGCCTCTTCATGATAAAGGCCATATGAAAAACCCACAGCAAGCATTAGTCTTGATGGTGAAAAACAGTTCTCCCCTAAGTCAGGAACAAGACAAAGATGTCCACTCTCAGGACTTTTATTCAACACAGTCCTGGGAAGTCCTAGCCACAATCCTCGGAAGAGAAATTGTAGGTATCCAAATCACTAAAGAATAAGTAAAACTTTCATGATTTGCAGATGACATGATACTATATATAGAAAACCCTAAAGACCCCACCAAAAAAACAGAATTAATTAATTCAGTAAAGTCACGGGATACAAAATTAATAGTCAGAAATCTGTTGTGTTTCTTTACATTAATAATGGAATAGCAGAAGGAGATACAATGAAGCGTATGGTATTCTTTTAAATTCACATAAGTTCTGTGCTCTCTCTTTAGAATATATCCTTTCAAAAAATCAAATATCATATGGGAGAGCACTCTAATATTTAATAAGACTTTATGTGTGTGTCCTAGCTTCTTTGCTTCAAAAATCTCATTTTTCAGGATTAGCCTTCAAATAAAGTAATCTTTCCTTGAAATGAGCACTACTTGAGGTAGCCGATTTGCATTAAGGGTCACAATTTACCCAAACAAATCAACCAAACAACCAAACCTAAAAATACAAACCTAAGAACAGTGGTCCCTAAAAGGACTTCTCCTAGTAGGGGAATAACATAGAATCTGAAATGCTGAGAGGGAAAGAATCTCTATTTTAGCTTCATTATAAGACATTTGGCTCATGAAAATTTTTTTTTCTTGGATGTTCTGTTTTGCTTGGTTTGTGGCTTTTGTTAAATAAATACAGTTGAATTCTTTAGGTCAAATACCTAGATCATTGCTCTTTCCCCATATGATAAATAAATTAAAATGCAAAATAAAATCTCAATCACATGACTACACTGGCATTAAACAACTCAAACTAGTGTGTGAACTTCTAGAAGAGGAGGATTCAGATTCGCACACTGTTTATGAATGAACATGTACTTTCACAAAAACAATTTCAATGTATAAAGAAATAAGTAAATCCAGGAAAACTGAATTAGGGGAGTGAAAAGCATAGGTCTGAAAATTAAATAAACACCTGAGAGGAATAACAGCTGCCAGTTATTACTGGCCTTCAATTGCTAGACTCTTTACATATACATTCCTTAAATCATTTAAAAAATAAAAATAAAAATGGACCAGTTATAAATTAATATCTTTACTTTTCATGAGGAAACATTGGTTTAGAGAATTCTCACATCCATGAAGTAGTTCAGCCATATTTGAAACCAAAAGGACTCTAAAGTCTGAGCTCTTTGTCTGTACTCCAATATTTTGCTCCTCTGGGGGAAAAAATGGTGAACAGCACATTTTGGAATTTGTTCCACAGAAAACACAGCAACTGGATATTTTAGAAGAATCTGGGAATAATTCAACATTTGCAAATTTTATGTTTCCATGAACAACTCTTTATAGAGGACATCTGCAGGGTGGACGCCCATCATTATTATTACGTATTTCTACAGAGATAAAAATGAGGATCTATCTGCTAAGTATTTTCCATGGATCTGCATTCATGAGTAAGCTCTGGTCATATATGATATCCATCTGTAATAAAAGTGAAACATGTCTTAAGCAAAGTATGTTCTTCTACTGCCATATTTAGTGCTAAGCACCAGTCCATCAATTTCTAGCAATATCTACAAGGTCAAAGAAATAGCTTAATGAAAAATTTCTAATTTACTTGGGTTAATATCCACATTCTTATCTTGGATTCTGGCCATGATACAGCCAAGAGCATTTTGTAATACCTGTTGCCTTCCATTATATTTGGTTCATCTTGGACTTTGTTCCTCCATTTGATACCCATCTCATTATATAGACCTCACAGCCTAGTCAGCAAGACCCAGGCTCTTTCTGTTCTCCCCCATCAATGTGCATGTGTGTATGTATATGTACATGCATATATGTGTGTACATGTAAAACAAAAAGATGAATCTTTCAATATCTTCTAGGTTTTCTTAAAGTTGATTTCTTATTCTAAAACTATCTTTAACATAAGCTGTGGTAACAAAACATCAGAACTGAAATGTTTTAATTATGCAAAATTTGTCAATGGAGATAAACACTAAATGTCTTATTGCTTGTGAAGAAACCAAGCAACCTCATTTAGATATTTGCACTTTTTGTAGCACTGTTATGATTCTGTCCTGGAAACACAAAAATTGGAATACATTCCATTTTGGGTGATACCTACCAAAAAAATTTAAGTGAAAACTAATTACATCAATGTATTTTAATTTCACAAATTTGAAAATATTACTATGTGTGAACACAGGACCCTTAACATTGTTGAAGGCCCAGGCAATTGAAGGTTACTGATAAAACTTCGTAACTTTATGGCTAATCAGTCTTGCAGTGTGTTAAAGCTTTCTATTTATTAATGTTGTGGCATTACGATGTAGTGAGAAATATATGGAATTTGGAGACAGATGCACTTGAATAAATCTGTAGTCCCCATATTTGCAAACTGTATGAGGTTCCAACTCTTAAATCATGTCTCCTTCCATTACAAAATGGGTACAGTAATATCTAACAATAGGATCTTTGAAAATTAAAATATATCTAAATCTCAAAATAGTTATCAAATTTATATTTTCTTTCACTTTCAACACTTGCCACTTCAAAAGAACTTTCTATTAAAAGTAAGAGGATAACTATCTCTAACAAAAGGTCTATAAAAATGTGGAGATTTTCACAACATGAAAGATTACAGTTCAATATTAGAGATATTCTATTATATCCTATTCCCCTGAGCTCTTACCGCAAATGAAGCACTGAGGACTAATTAACATGATTGTTTTTCAAATATTTTGGGGTTCTTCCTTTGTTTTTCTGAATATTTCACAAAGGTAAATATGTTGCTTACACTACAGACCTCTTTGTTATTTATATTGCATCTGTTTCAAAGTGAACATAAACAAGGCATTCTCTTTGAAGTTAGAAAAACTCAGTGACTATACAGGTCCTCTGAGTATAAAACAAGAGAAAGCGGTTTTTGTTAGAAAAGTTGATAAAAATATAGACAACCAAATTGAAAGGATGGTAGAGTTTTATAGCCCAAAGCAAAAGTATTGAAAAATGTTTCCCTTTACACACAATAACCCCAGGGATGTGGTAAAGAGATTAACTATATATAGTCTCCATTCTGATTTACAGCTTCTATTTCCTTAATTGCTATCTACTTTGATGTTGAGTTTTTTCAATTTTCAAATGTAAGAAACATATGTTGAGCTCTTTTGTGGGTAGAAAAGCATACCCACGTACCGGTTATCCAACTTATCACTTTTTGGAGGAATTAAAGTTGATACTAACACCTATGATCTTAATATTCCTGAAATGAAATATTTTTGTAATGTGAGTGGAAACAATATACTTTAGATTTTGATACAGAAGATTCAACACTTTAGACACTCAAGTTTCAAACTGAGTATCAATTTTCCTACCTGCATTTAGCAATTTTTATCAGTGACACTTAAACTTGTCAATACTTAAAATGAAAAATATCCACAGGAGTGGATTTGAACTACCAATATTAAGCAAATGACTTTTTAAATTAATTGCATATTCATCATACAGAGCAGAGGCCTAGGCACAAAAATATGAACATTAGGCTAAATAGCACAATCAAGAATAATTTTAAAGTATTTTAATGTTTTAGTCATTAAATTTTATATTTATACCAACACAATTAAGAAATTTGTGAGGGTTAATCAGGAGGGGGAAAAAACCACCAATTTAAAATCTTTCGTTTTCTGCTGAAAACATGTCTGTTTGAATAGTTTTCCATTTGTAATTTTTGAGAAAGGTTCTAGTAATGTAGTTATCAATGCAAAAAATAAATGTTAAAAAAAACTGGATGAGCGCCAAATCCATCAAATACTCCCTCCAAAAGATAACTTCCCTGAGTCCATCCCAGATGACAGTGCCTTGAACATCTTTAACTTTTCTATCAGAACCATTTAGCATTACTACGCTTCTACAGGGCTGGAACATCACTACCATTGTCAGAACCAGGCAAACAAATTTATGATGATGTTCCTGGGAATATGGAACTAATGCAGAGGGGATTTCTCTGTAGTTCTTCATTAACATTTTATTCATTACAACAAGGGAGTTTTAAGAGTTTCCTTTTAAGCAAATTAGGTCACTGGATAAAAAACACACAGCATGGAAAGGCAGTGTATTACTACATAGAACAAAAGATCTGGTTAATAAATTATGATAATGGGATTAGTCATTTGCTAATGTGGAAAGGCACATTTAAATATTTTGGAACTCATAAAGAGAAGAATTTTTCATGTATTTATCTTTTCCTTGTCTATTTGGTGGGGGAGGCATTTTTCCTAAGTGTATCTAGAGCCCTTTAGATACTTTGAATCATTTAGGGAAAATAAGTAGGCAAAAATTATGTGTTTTAATCCTCAACTAAAAACGAAAGGTTGGAGAAAGCAATGTAAGTAGATTAAGAAACAGAATCTAGGAGACGGTCTTCAAGAGGATTTTTCAGATCATTGAAAAATCCACTAAAGATTTTTTTTCTTTAAAAACAAACATGTCTTGTGCAAAAAACAATGAATACTGTTACGCTGAAAAAATAAATAAACTATAAAAAAAGAATAAATTATACTATGACTATTAAAAAAAACCAAACATGTCAGTTCCCTATATATATATCCCTTGATCCATACGTAGCTTCACTTTCTCATTAATTTTTAATATACTTTGAAATGTTGAACATGTCAGGTAATAGTATTGACATATTTTTTTTCCAAATCATTTTTTAATTGTGTTCTAAAATGTTCTGCCCTCTCCAAAATGTATTCAATAGTTAACGAGTAGGTTGAAAGGCTTAGGAGAAAACTGAAGAGAATGAGAGAAGCTAATTCACATAAAGCACTGTCTTAGCTTGGGTTCCCTAGAAGTAGACCCTGAGATGAGGATTCAGGAACTTGTCATATATTCAGGCCTTGCTCTTAGAGAGAAAAAGAGTGAAGGAAGCTGGACAGAGCAGGTGAAGGAGCTGAGCAAGGGGAGGGTGTCCACATGGGAACTGCAGCTCATAGTCGTTCATAGCCATTCATCTTTGAAGGAGACCCTGCATTTTACACCCCTTTGTCTAGCAGTTACTGCATTTCGGTTGGGAGTGGTGGTGCTCTTGTTCAGCCTGAGGGAAAATTTGCAGAGACAGAGCCAAGTCAAGGTTGCCATTAATGGCCAAGGCTCCTAGCAGCTGGAGCCTGGTACACTGGCCATCTGGTACCCTGGGGATCTGAAGAGGACACCAATAATGCTATACAACTACCAGTGAAATATTAACTCAAAATATCTGGTCATTTATTTCTATAATACTTTATAATATACAAAATAATTTTATGTCCATTATATTAGAAATAGGAACAATATACATATATATATTTTACCATATTTTATATGAGTATGCCATAATTCAGAGAGATAATTCACCTGACTCAGTACATAAGATATTAAATTTGAAACAGGAATCCTATGTTGGTATTGTTGATGTCTCTGTTTGGCGCAGTGGTACCTTCCATCTTTAAAGATGGAAAAATTGAGGCACCAAGAATTCAAATAATGTTACACAGGTAATAAAACTAAAATTTGCATCCACTTATCACAGAAATATTATACTTTTCAATAATTAATATTTGTAAATCATGGTTTTTATGCTTTTATACAATATTAGAAATCACATATTTCAAAAAAACTTAAACACAGATGTTCTATTAGTAAAATATTCAGCTATATAATAAAATGCCATTTACACAAGGAAAAAGATGTTAATAATACAAAAGGAACAGGGAATAGTTATATTATCCAGTCTGCAGAGGGAATACAAACAGTAAGAAGAATCTCCCTTGGTAAAGTGATGCTGGAAAAAGAGGCATTTGCTAAGTCAAATTTTGGGAAGCGAAAGAATGGCATCCCTAGTGTCTTATATGGCACCAAACACATAGGAGTTCTTTAATATATATTTTTAGATGAACAAATCACTAATTTTAGACAAGTATGCAACAACCAAAACTGAGATGACAAATATCATAAAGCACATAAAGGAATAAAAGTGAGGCAGGAGATTGAGAAGAGAATGAAGAGGTAGGCAAGGATCAGATCATGTTTTTTTGTGATATTAAGGAGGTTATATTTTGAGGCAATGGAGACAGTGACATTGAATCAGGGAGGGAGGATCACTTTAGGATTTTGCTTTATATAGGTCATCTGGTGACCCTCTGGAGATTAACAGAAAGGTAAATGGGACTGAATTCAAGGACACCAGTGAGGAAGTCACTACCACAATCCTGGTTCACAATGGACTGAATGAGGAAGGGAGAAGTTGACGCAGAATTGAGTGGAGAGGGACACATGAGTGGCTCAGTCAGTTAAATGACTGACTCTTGGTTTCAGCTTGGGTCCTGATCTCAGGGTCATAAGATTAAGCCCTGTGTCAGGCTCTGGGCTTAGCTTGGAGTCACTTTGGGCTTATCTCCTCCTCTCATAGGCATGTGGCTCATGATTTCTCTCTGTCACTCTCAATAATAATTAATATTAAAAAGAGAGAGTTTTGAAGGGTCAGGGGTGGGAGGTTGGGGGAACAGGTGGTGGGTAATGGGGAGGGCACGTTTTGCATGGAGCACTGGGTGTTGTGCAAAAAGAATGAATACTGTTACGCTGAAAAAATAAATAAAATGGGAAAAAAAAATAAAAAGAGAGAGAGAAATGAATGGTTACAGTCGATAAGTATTTGGAATCTAAACGACAAATTTTAATCCAAATGCAAACTGTCATTAGCGAGGCCACAATTTTGATTAATAATCTGAGTCTTTAGTAGGGTGACATCTATACATTTAATTTGGAGGTTGTATCAATGTGCCTCATGAATGAATATGCACAGAGAAGGAGGAGTCAAACATAATGACCTATAGGTATAGGAGTTGCACACCTAGACGCATAGTGGTCTACCATTTGTGGTCATACCATGAATCATGTATAGAATGAAAGAATGATAAGTCCATATTTGAAGGTCACAGGCATTAAACACCTGTGAGAAATATGTGTGAAAGCAAAAATATTCTGTAAAGAATTGAATATGCAAGTAAACTTGGGCTAAGTCCTAAGTAAGATTAAAATAACTACCAAAATATGAAGAAATAAACATTTCTTAATGCTGGATTCTCCAGACAGGGGTGGAAAGCATTTAGTCCAGTGCTATACACCTCTCAGATATTAAGCATTAGTCACAGTTCTATCCCATTTTACCAGGACAAGTCTTCAGGATCTCTTATTCCAAGGTTTTAGGAAATTACTAATAATCGTTTAGAACAGAAATATTATTTGAACCCAGTTTGGCATTCTCAGTCTTTGCTACACCCATTTTTATGACAACAAAGGAAAACAATCCCACACTGCTATTTTTCTTAAGGTAATGTGATAATGCATACAATTTTAATTTCCATAGACAGGGAGATTGGATCTACATCTATATCATCTATATATTTCTATATACCACACACATATACACAAAAATGGAAAATCTATGTATATATATGTAATATATATACACATACATCAAAACATTCTCTAAAAATAATATACATGCTTAGAATACTCTAGTGCAGAATCATTTCATAATGAAGTCACAGACACCGTGCAACAAATAAGACGGATGGAAATTAGTTTGGCAACAATCCAGGAATTATCATTCCATTGGGATTATGTATTTTTTTCAATAATTTTCTCCTTCTCTCCCACCTCCCCTACTGTTTTCCCTACTCTACCCCTTTCAAACACACGGAAAAACAGCTACTCATAAGAGAAAAACCCTACAAAATCACGCAAGCATACAAAATAGAAAGCAGGGCCACAGAGCCCATCAATTATGCTCTTCCTGTCTCTTAAATAAATCGACCTCACTTCCAGGTGAACTAACTTTTGTGAAAAAAAAATCCCCTGTACCCCGTCTATTCTTGACAACCAGAGCAAATAAAACTTAGAATATTACTAAGATAACAAAAGCTAACACTGCTTTCTGTAATCTCAATTTTCTACTTTCATATAAATGTGCTTTTCATCTTAATTGTCTGGACTAACACAGCCAAAGACAAAGAACCAACCTCACAGGCCAGGGTCCTATCAGCCTTATTTGAAAATGGACTTTATTGTCCAGCACAAAGAAAAAAAAAAAAAAAGATTTGTTGAAGGGAAAGGACAGAACAAAAGTTCCCAACACAGTAAGATAAAGTCATGTCCAAAAAAAAAAAAATAATAAAGTTATACAGTCTTATAAACAGAAAGAGCCACCTAAGAAATAGGACAGAATCACAGAACATAGAAACACTTTACTTTGAGTTGCTGACTGGAGACTAAGCACATTCCCTATTCATATAGTGCCTCCTTCCCTGATTTATACACTAATTTTTAATCTGATTATTTCTACAACTTTTATATTTTTTGTTTAAAAATTAAGTGGCCAATACCAAGTTTAAATAACTAAATCCAGATAAATTATAGTCACTTGAATTACAGACTATACACTTTAAGAAAACACTTTCCACTGACAATACACACAAAATTTTCAGAGCTATCATACAATGAGATATTATGAAAGCATTATATACCAATAACTATAAACAGTATAAGAAAAAAATACTCAAATTCTTTTTTTTTTAAAGATTTTATTTATTTATTTGACAGAGAGAGATCACAAGTAGGCAGAGAGGCAGGCAGAGAGAGTGAGAGGGAAGCAGGTTCCCTGCTGAGCAGAGGGCCGGATGCGGGACTCGATCCCAGGACCCTGAGATCATGACCTGAGCCGAAGGCAGTGGCTTAAACCACTGAGCCACCCAGGCACCCCCAAATTCTTGTTTTAAACTGAATTTCTTTTTCATTTTAAACATTTATCCCAATTCCTGTCACTTTAAAAATTGTGTGCCTAAGCATTGGTTATTAGAAAAAAATTTTGTTAAGATTTATTTGAGAGAGAAAGAGAGAAGCACAAACTGGGGTACAGACAGAGGGAAAAGGAGAAACAGTGAGCAGCAAGCCCAATGCAGGGCTCCATCCCCCAGGACCTCGACATCATGACCTGAGCCAAAGTAAGATGCTTAATCCAGTGAGCAACCCAGGTATCTCGAGGTTATTAGAAATTTTAACATTCACTGTGTGGACATTCAGTGATAGAATTTCTTTGTTTCATTTTTGTTTAAAGTTTAATAAATTGCAACCAATTCACAAAAACTTATACTCAACACCAAAAAGACAGCCAATTAATTTCGCTAAATCATTAAATCTGAAAGTTATAAAACTTATAAAATCATTATGACATTTGATGGAGTTACCTGGAATACATGTTAAACCATGTTAAATACAGAAGCTGAAGCTGAAAGCCCCAATGGGGAGGGAATAAATTCACGGTATACTTGCTAAGAATGTCAGACTAGCCAACACATGTATAATAATATATTTACTGATAGAAACATAATAATGAGGTAATTACTACCTTGTTATATTAAAGATGAGGAAACGGGCATAAAGTAGCAAATCCCATGCCCAAGTCCACACAGCTGTAAAGTGTTGGGATCTAGGCTGAAATGCAGTGTCTGGCTCTAGAGCCTCAAGTCTGAAACAATACCAAGAAAAGTACTGGGATAGAATTATATTTATGGGCTAGAACATTAAGGCTGTCATAATAAGAAAGGGGTAAGAAGTGCTTAGAGAATGACAGAGATACAGAAGAAGCTCCCTTCATCGATGTTAGGGCTTTTAAGAAGGTAATGGTGAGGGAGCCTGAGTGGTTAAGTTGGTTAAGTGTCTGCCTTCAGCTCAGGTCATGATCTCAGGGTCCTGGGATCGAGCCCCACATCAGGCTCCCTGCTTAGCAGGAAGCCTGCCTGTCCCTCTCCCACACCGCCTGCTTCTGTTCCCTCTCTTGCTGTCTCTCTCTCCCTGTCAAATAAGTAAATAAATAAATAAAATCTTATTTTAAAAAAAGGGCAATGGTGATCATATAAAACAGAGGTGAACAGTCATCACTGAATCAACACATCAGTTGGTATCCTGTTGTGTACCTGATAGGGTTTATATTGTTCTCCTTTCAAAATTACATAAACCAAGAACTAAGAGTTAACATTCTGACCCCGTCAAAACCACTAACTAGCAACACCAGCCCTAAAGAAATATTCAGGGCACTAAGCCCGTGAAAGCTATGTTACTGTTACATACACACACAAGTTACACTTTTCTAGTCATCAAAATGTAAAACAAAATTCACCCTATCTTCCGCAATGCCTGAGTGCATCTGTATTTACTCATTCAATGGTCCTTCCAACTGTGTTTTACATAATCATCAATAATAATGGTTTTCAACAGCAGGGGAAATAAAAATCCTATTCAAGATCAATAGCATAGTAATGATGTATGGAAGAGAATAAGGAGCATGTGGGCCCTCAGAGCTATTTACGAGGAACTTACCCTTTTTAGTAAAATTGGTAAAGCCTAATGCAGATAATACACAGACACTGGTAACCGTAATGTTAACATTTCTAATATGTAAACTTCATTCATTCAAGGCAGTCTGCTAAAGCCATGCACCACTTTCAATACTGTATTACAGGTTCTGCAGCTCACTGAAGCAATATGAATTTTAATTACATAAGGTTCAATGATGCTGCTCAAATTTAATATTTTAAAAATTCACATTTAAATAAAAAGAAACAGCAGAATAAAGATATTTTGCATTCTTCACCTCCCCTGAAATCCATTAAAACACTAAAAGGAATTACATAACACATAAATGGCCAATTGTACAAACATATTCCATAAAAGACATCAATAAAACCAATAAAGTACCTAAGAATAAAATAAGTAAGAACTGTCTAAAGCTTCTATGGCAAAAACTATGCTACTTTAATGCCAGACAAGTGAACAAAACTGAGTGAATGGTAAAATAAGCCCTGAATGGATGAGAAAATTAAAAATTCTCTTTCATTTTCTTTCTTTGCTGTGCAGAAAGTTTCAAACTAGTAGGTTAATAAAATAACACAAAATAACCAAAAAGTGTATTCCTTCACTATACCAAGTTATATGTCCTTCATCTTTATCATTTCAATTAGATACAATACTGCAATAACCAATATTATGAAGAGGTATTCAACGCACCTGCTTTGTATTTCTTGGTCGTAAGAAATGAAATCAGTTTGAGAACAAAGGCCAGAAAAATGAAATTTTCATTAACTTTGTAATTTACATAAGAAATTATATTTGTTTTACTAACTTTGAGTTTATGATGAATCTCAAGGAAATATAAGGAAACTTTGGGAATGAGAAATAAACTTGATTCTTAAATCCTACATACAGTTAGCAAGTACCAACCATACCACCACATGTTCTCAACAAGAAACTTAAAAGGATAGCTATTCATAAATGAATCTATATTTCTCTTACTAATTAATAAACACCATGATGTGAGTAACTGGTGATAATGTACTATTAAGAAAAATCAATAAATTTACACTGAGGGTCAAAGTAATTGGTGTTGTGGAATAGAAAATGATGTATTGTACATTGATCCTTTAGCAATCTTTTAACTAAAAAGAAGAGAAAGCTAATTACTTTAGCAGGTATCTGAAAATGATAAGATTAAAACAAGCTAATTATATGTTCTTGAATAATGACTTACTTTGATGAAAGTAAATTGAGGAAAAGCATACTGTGATTTAGGCAAAGAAATATTAGATTTTACTAATTACAACATAATCCTGATCCATTTAACTGCCCTTAACCTATTTTCAAGAAGCTTAAATAGAAACAGCAAACATTATTAAATAGAACTACATAGCAAATTCCCTCAACTATGGAAGATAAACTGAAATGCCAAAGGCATTTCTATATGTGAGACTGAAACTAAAACTTTATCAGGTAAAATGGCCAAAATAAGTTCAGCGCGTTTTCCAACTAGCAATAATTTAAAAGTAGTCTAATGCATAAATGCTCATGTACCTCAGACAATGATGGAGAAATGAAACTGCACAAGCTGATCAAGTCTTGAGGATCCGTTTATGTAAATAACACTTTGGATTAAGTTTTATAGACACATCACCAATCACTAATGTTTAGTTCTTGTAACACACTTTAATTTGCATTTACTGTCGCATGAGTATTTTGGAAGAATAGCGAAAGCTAGAATTTGACCCCATGTTTCTCAAAGTTTTGTTCTTTCCACTATGACTTGACTGTCCATAATTTTTTCTATCAAAATTCAATACAAAGAACAATTTAAATCTATCTCTATTCCTCTCTTCTATATAGTTTCCAGTAATAACAATACCTAAACTTTAGGGTCAATAACTGAATGACAGTGTGTAGAAGTAATGCATGTGGTACATAGAGGGTACGTATAAAATTGTACTGGTTGACTCTGGAAAACAGCATGGAGGTTCCTCAAAATGTTGAAAATAGAACTACCCTATGACCCAGCAATTGCACTACTGGGTATTTACCCTAAAGATACAAACATAGTGATCCGAAGGGGCACGTGTACCCAAATGTTTATAGCAACAATGTCTACAATAGCCAAATTATGGAAAGAACCTAGATGTCCATCAACAGATGAATGGATACAGAAGACATGGTATATATACACAATGGAATACTATGCAGCCATCAAAAGAAATGAAATCTTGCCATTTGCGACGACGTGGATGGAACTAGAGGGTATCATGTTTAGTGAAATAAGTCAATCGGAGAAAGACAACTATCATATGATCTCCCTGATATGAGGACATGGAGATGCAACATGGGGGATTAGGGGGATAGGAGAAGAATAAATGAAACAAGATTGGGAGGGATTGGGATTGGGAGGGAGACAAACCATAAGTGACTCTTAATCTCACAAAACAAACTGAGGGTTGCTGGGGGGAGAGGGGGTTGGGAGAGGGGAAGTGGGGTTATGGACATTGGGGAGGGTATGTGCTATGGTGAGTGCTGTGAAGTGGGTAAACCTGGCGATTCACAGACCTGTACCCCTGGGGATAAAAATACATTATATGTTTATAAAAAATAAGAAATAAATAAATGAATAAATAAATCTTTAAAAAAAACAAAAAACAAACAAACAAAAAAAGTGATATAAAAAAATTGTACTGGTTGATGTCATTAGCAGAATTACTACTTTTTAAAGTTACATACCTCATCCGGTTCTTCAGAACAGTCGACATCCTTCTCACAGAGGACGTGCAGTGAAGATGGAAGACCGTCTGCCTCATCCACAGGCTCTCTACTTCTGCCTGCATGGATCACAAGAACATGGAATGGGCTAAAGGCAACACATAAATCCTCTCCTCCTGTAGAGTTGGATACAAAAATGCATTATCAGATCAAGTGAAAGAAGGGGAAAAATAGTCTATGTAAAATTTCCATAACACAACAAAGGAATGTGGCTGAAAGAAATCAGAATATATTTCTTGAAAAATTATTCACTGATTCCAATAGACCAGAAATCATAACCTCCCTTAAAGAAGAATGAAGTTAGAGGAAATGGATGAAAAAACAAAACAAAACAAAATCAAAATCAAAACCTCAACAACAAAAGCCTCAGAGGGAAAAAGTCACAAGGTCAGAAAATGGGGTGCCGAGGTAGCACAGTCACTTAAGCATCTTTTTTTAAAATTTTTTAAGATTTTATTTATTTGTCAGAGAGAGTATGCAGGCACACACGCAAGCAGGGGGAGTGACAGGCAGAGGGAAAAGGAGGCTCCCCCTGAGCAAGGAGCCTGATGTGGGACTGGAGCACAGGACCCTGGGATCATGACCTGAGCCAAGGCAGATGTTTAACCAGCTGAACCAGCCAGACGTCCCTAAGCATCTGACTCTTGATTTCAACTCAAGTCATGATCCTGGGGTCACGGGATCAAGCCTGCTTCAGGCTCTGTGCTCAGCGCTGAGTTTGCTTGGGATTCTGTCTCTCCCTTCTCCCTCTCACCATGCTCTAAAATTAAAATAAATAAATAAATAAAATACTGTTGTGGGGGGAGAGGATTACTCCTGTATAAAAGACATATTTGTAATGCAAAAGACATATTTGTAATGCCAAACTTGATAGAGTTTGGATACACAGCTCAGACTTGAGAAATACCAATAGAAGTCAAATAATCCTTTGAAAAAATATATATATATATCTGCATATGCATATATATATATACATATACACACATACATATACACACACATATATATGAAAATATGACAAAAGATATATATATATATGAAAATAATAGAATTGGATGACAAAAGTGAAGAGCCCGTGCAGGTGAAGTAGTATTTCTTAAGAAAAAATAAGAGAAAAAAGCAAATCTAAACAGAACATTTCTGAGCTGAAAGGGTCCCAAATGTTCAGACAAAGGAGTCCCCAATAACATTAGCAAAATTTATTAAAGTGATTCCCATTTAGAAACTACTAAGAAAGTATGGCATTCTAACAATAGGGGAAGAAACATCTAAAAGGACCAGATGAAAAATATACCTGAAACAGAACAAGTGCAAGCCAACTTCATTGATCTGTGAAAACTCAAGTCTAAGAAAAAACACCTAAAAACAAAAAGCTTAATGGTATAAGAACTCTATGTCTAAATGTCCTCAGATAGTCTAAGGTTCATAGACTACAGAGACATGAACCTCACTGCCACCTCAGTTATTTTTTCCCCTCTTTGCAACCAACCTTTGCCAGCTTTAATTTTCTAGCAATTTTCTCAAGTTTTATGTGGTATTATATTTAGATCTTTAGTATTACTATAGAATATATGTAACCAAATTAAGATATTCTTGGCCAATATAGGTCCTATTTATATAATGACTTTATTGTATAGTAATCTAAGTTATGGAATTTGTAAAAGCTCGTGCAATGGTTTAACTTTGTAATTTGGCAAAATAAGTTGAACTTTGGTTTCTCCATGGCATAATTTATTTTAGGGGGGTTAAATGATCTCCATTCCATATCTATTATATGTTGTGAATTTAAGGACAGTCCCCAACAGAAGGTAATCTATGTATGTAAATTATGAGTTTTTCTTTTTATCGGGAACCAAGGGCTCAACTTTCAGAAGGATAAAATGAATCTCTGCAAAACAGAAGTTTATCACTGATGAGTGGAAACTGGGACACTGGAATTATTTCTCTCAAGATGAAATGAAGGTAGCTCCTACTTTTGTATAGGGAGTGCCCTTTTATTCATAACATTCAATTAAGACTTATTGAGTATTGTTGGAGAGGTCAAGAAAGACATCTCTTGCTTTCTGGGTTTATACTCCAGTGGTAATGACAACTCATGGATATTTAAAAGGTTGTATGGAGCCTGACAACAGTTATTCACAGATTATAATGGGATCCAGTAGGAGTGGCATCCAAACCATGAGTGAGAGTCCAAGGACCACATATCATAGAAGCTGGCTTCCTTCCTGCAAACACTATAATGTGAATTTTTGTATGTTAAGGTATATAAACTGAGTCACCTAATCAACTTTGTCTTAGCAGAGACAAAGAAAAATTTTTACTTCAGACTTTTTCCTAGTCTGCTACTAATTTATTCATTAATTGCCTTCTAAAAATACCACTTTATTGAGGGATGAGTGACATAAAAACTGTATATATTTAGTGCATACAACTTGGTAAGTTTGGAAATAAGGATATATTCATGAATTCATGCATCTACGCCATAAACATATCACCTCCAGAAGTATTCTTTTGTCCTTTTATTACCTGCTTTGGGTAGAAGTTGAATTTGGAGCAACTTACAGAATACATTTCTGTATAATACAATGTTCTTATCTACCTCTTGTACTACTTTTAAAAACATTCACCTGGAAGGGATATGTAGTATTTTAGTACCTGTTGGAATAAGATGGAATAAACAGTACTTTAGTAGTCAGGAGAGTTATATTCTAAATGCTTAACATTATTATTTTACAGTCAGACGTGAAATTTTGCAGCTATAGTAGAACAGTATTTGCCTATTCAGGAGAATACGAACAGTTATGAGATTTGAGAACCAAAATTTAAAGCAATCCTAGACAAAGATAACTATATACAGACACAGATGGAAAACAATGAGCATTCCTTAAAGACAACCTAAAATACTCTGAAATTTCATTTTCTTTCACAATAGTTTGAAACACTGTCTCTTTTGCTGAAGTATTATGCAAAAGAGGTTGATTCCTGATTTAAAAGGTCTTTTATTTGGCTTCAAAAAAAATCATTTATCGTCTTTTGTGACATCAGTATTCAAATGCTTGAGAAAGGATGTCAGAACATAATAAACTTATAGTAATTGAAGTCCCACCTAAATCTTCCCTACATTAGCCATGAGGTCTTGAAAATCAGCAGTAGAGCTTGGTAAAAATGTGGGTTTCCCCCTTTCTCACTGGCCCCCTCTGATCCTCACTCAGCCTGACACCGTCATGGTCTTCCAACACGCACCTGGGCAATTCTAAGGTAGGAAGCTCACAGCGCCTACCTTGAGAAATGATGCTCTGAAAAAAACCAGCAACCCTTTGAGAGGGCTTTTATTTTTCACACTCTATACATCAGGCAGTAGGTCCAGAGAGGTAAGATTTATAAGCAATTAAGTGTTGGAATCCAGAATTCTGAACAGGAGTATTACAGACCACATGGGCAAAATATTATTCAGCATGGTTTAGATTTGATATTTGGAGCTTATATTTTATATAGATTGTTCTGGAATCCAATACTTATTTGTATCTTTCAAAATGATTTACAAACTTTGTTTAGTAGAATAACACTCAGTATTGTACTTTGTGTCACTTGCTTTTAGCTTTGTTTTATTTTCTCCCTTTAAGATTGATGGTATCTTACTTGTTGTCAGCATGGGCCAACACATCGACACAAAATGAAAATATATATCTGATCATAACTGAGCTATTGACATCACTAGATTATGAGTGTTTTAAAACTTATTGCTGCAATACAACACAGGTGACTTTCTTCATCTGCTTTCACTCCTCTGCTTCTGTAATAACAATCAGTTTTTCTGCAGGTGGAAATGCCTTTTAGTTTGCATAATTCTGTACTGCAATATTGCACCATATTGAAATATATGAAACTTTTGTTTAAGATGAATAGGTGATAAAATATTTTACAAGGTTTATTTTTTCCACTGGCACCATAATGCTTTGTTACAAAAACAAATAATGAAAACCATCATCATTAACACTCAAAAAAGCACCATAAGGTTAACATGTTTGCTTTTACTGTGATATACTGTATATGATTTGACATTATAATAGTAAAAAGCAAATGAAAACCAAAATAATGAAGAGTTTTCTCCTTCTTATTGAGAACCCAAACAAAACACAACATAAGCCTAAATAGCATCTTTGCTAAAATTGCTTACTTTGTTCTGATTTTCCAGAGTAACTCTGAAAAAGACTAACAGATATAAGGTTGAGTATGTAGACTTTCATTTTGCTCTTATGAATGTTCTAGTTTTTTTTTTTTTTCATAAAAAGCAAAATTTGAAGTATTCATCACATTTTCAGATCTATACTGCAGAGTTCTACATCATGATTACTTTCAGAAATTTGAGCTTTTGTTCCCAAGGCAAAACAAAACAAAAAGTTAAATAGGAAGCTGCCAATAAATATTCATGGTATAAGAGAGATAATTCAGGTAACCAAATTTTTAGAAAGGAATCCATGACTGCACAATGGCCACGGGAGGCTGGTGCAATTACTCCTCTTACACTGACAGCTCCGAGACTGCAGTCTTCCAAGTTACTAGAGTTCCCAAAGGATTCAACTCCAGTTTCCCCCAATATTAATTTGCTTGACAGCACACATTTAGTCTCATATCCCATTCCACCTTCCCACTCCCTAACAGTTTTTCCCAAACTCCATCTCAGGATCTGCTTCTAGTAAACCCAAACTGAGGCAAAGGATAAGAAATAAACTGAGAAAAAAAAAAAAAAAAAAAAGAAAGAAACTGAGGACTTAGGGTGAGATACAAAGCTACAGAACTGGCATGGAGACAAAAATCATGACTGGTTTCATATTTCACACTACGAATTTGGGTTTTATTGGAAAGGTAATGATTAATTTTAATAAGAATGATGCAGTTAATTTGGATTTTTAAAAATTAATATACTGATGTATTTTGGGATATCAAAACTGAGAAAATGCCTTCCAGTTTCCATCTCTCATCATGTCATATTTTCTACTAATCATAGCATGATGCAATTGCTTTTTTTCTGCTTGTCCTCTCAGCTACCATTGACACAGCTGGTCTCAGTGGTTAGTTGGTCAATGTACCTGTCTATGGTCCAACAATGTTAATACAGAAGGAAGACACAGAGCAATTATTCGTATTTTGAAGTATATTTGTTTTCATGTTTAAATAACCTACCATTTTACCATATGTAAAAATTTGGGAATTTCCCCACATATTTTTCCTTCATTTAATCATTGTTTAGGAACATGTGAAGTCTAAAAATAATGAAATTTAGAGAAGGCGTATTTCTAAAACAGACTTTATTATGGCTCATTGTTTTTAGGTAGAAAGAAAACTTTGAAAGGAACTGCATTTTCCATTCAGCAATGCAGAAAATATATGGAAATATATGGAAAGGTATAACGTTGGAAAAAAATGAATAAAACTTGATTATAGCTTTCTAAGACTTCATAATTGTGTGTCAAGGGGGTAAATATAAATTCTAAAATGGAAGATTTCAATATGAGAAGAGTGAAATGAAATTACAGTTATTTATCATACAGAAATGATGAGCTGAAGTTTTCTCAGCTACTGGCAAAGGTGTAAATTGTGTAAGAGACAGAAAGTGAGAAGCACCTGTTGTTCTTGTTAGTTCAAAAGACCAACACTGAGTCCTTGCTCAAGGGGACCTGCCTATCCTTCATTCAAGAACTCTGTGAACTGATGCAAGTATATAAAATTAAGGAAAGAGCCAAAAGTGTCTGAACCCTTCTGTTTGCGAAAACTAGAAAGTGTTTTTTTGTTTGTTTGTTTGTTTGTTTGAGTTGTTATGTAAGTCAAATGAGGCCTCCACACTTTGCCTGTCACATTTATTCCTGGGAACCCACTTATTCAAGCACCTCAGTGTCAATTCACTTCCAGAGATATAATTGTTAACTCCATCCTGCTGCCATCATGCCACTTGGTCTATGACAACCAGATTCTTTGACTAAAGAAACCATGTCAATTCTGGCTTATCAGGTGATTTTCCTCTGGTATGCCAGAAGAGCAAAGAAACTACTCTGAAGGCTATCTCTCCAATCTATGTCTCATAGGGCATTTACTTCTATTTAATAGCCTGATAATGAAAACAAAACAAAAACAAGCAAAAAGCCCACACGCAAAAATCAAGCTTTTGAATAAAAAGCCAGAATTAGAGCCTAGATTCTGGAGCCTGTATAGACTAGTGAATAAGGAAATCTAATAAACGTAATTCCAAGTAGTAGATATGGTTCTCAAATAGTTAAAAAAAAAAAAAAAAAAACAACTGGATGGGGTACTGCTATACATATTCTTGGGCAGTGGCTAAGGTTGCACAATGACTAGTGAAAAGGAAGATGGAGAAGAGATTCATAGAAGTACAGATTGGAATAGCCCAAAATCTGAGATCACCTACTTCTACACAAATTCTCTAAGACGTATCAGGGATACATCTAATACATCAGGGATGATGTATTTTTTTAAATAATAAAATGGTCAGGACCCATACTAAGGATGTTATTTGCTTTTTCTGTCAGCCTAACTGGTACAGAAAAAAAAAAATGGGTCCAAAAACAAAGCAAAGCATTCATGGACAAAGAGGTTAATATATTAATTCAAATATTTGAGTTTCTATCATGTTCCAGACCTTGCTACAGGCTCTGATGCAGCAAAGAAAGGACTAAAACAGACAAAAAACAAAGAAGCTTGATCTCATGGAAACTGTCCCAGGGCTTAAGGATCTTCATGATGTAAAAAACAAACATTCCCTTACCAAGGATGAGTTTACTAGACTCACTATTGAGTTCTCAAATACTGAACAGCCTGGAGTTCCTGGATACAGTTCCACACTGCCTGTCTTTAGCATAATGGTCAAACTGGACCCTTCAGTCAGTGGCAAAAGCTACCTACCTAGCAGTGTTTCCTTACTATAAAGGACACTCATTCTTTAAATTTCTTTTGCCTTGTCTTCCCAGAAACACTCATTGAGTGATACCCTCCAAATCACAGCATCCAAATTTACTTCCCAGTGTGAAGCAATGAGATAATGCATTTGAAATTCACTGGTTTTAATATGTATCCGGTTATCTAATACAGGATAGAATGGCCTGGTAGAATAGTAGGTAGGCCTATTGAAAATCTAGCTACTGTTAAATCAGAAAGGAAATAATCTTGTAAGGTTTAGGTGCTTTCTTATGACAGATAGTATGTGCTTTGTGACAGTATACCATGGGATGTAGGTCGGCCCGAGACACAGGTAACAAGGGGTGAAAATATGGGGAATGCTGCTCATGACTGTATCTCGTGATGACCTTTGAGACTCATTTTAGTGCCCAAGAAAAATAATTTGGTCGATCCAATAGTGATTCCACTGAATCTGGAAATTCTGGGAACTGGTCTAAGATCAATTTACATTCCTCATGCCCCTGATAAAAAATAGGGTTATTCTGATGGCATGGAAAGATTTTCATCAAAAAAAGAAAATGTTGCGGCACCTGGGTGGCTCAGTGGGTTAAGGCCTCTGCCTTCGGCTCAGGTCATGATTCTGGGGTCCTGGGATCGAGCCCCACATTGGGCTCTCTGCTCGCTGGGGAGTCTGCTTCCTCCTCTCTCTCTGCCTGCCTCTCTGCCTACTTGTGATCTGTCTGTCAAATAAATAAAAAAATCTTTAAAAAAAAAAAAAGAAAATGTTAATGTGAAATTCAAAAGGATTACAGATGACAAGGTGTTCCTTGGAATATTTTGTAATAATGAAAGGAAAGGTAGTCTGCCACGATTCAGATACCTTTAACAGATCAAACATAATTTGTACATGCCACCTCTAATTCATGTATTAGCTCCATCTTACCTTGGTTTATCTGCTGCAATGTTCCCATCACAGCTTTACTCCTGGATTCATTCATTCATTCATTCACCCATTCCACAGGACCTGATTACCAAGATAAAGAAAGTGCTGGTTTCTACCAGGATACAAAGATAAACTGTCCTTAAACTTACAGAAGTTTAGTGTTAAGATGGATCAATTAGAGAACAGTTATGATAAAATTTGGTAAGCAAATATATTAGAGGACAGAGCTAATGGATACTCTGATGAATAATGGGTTGGAATGGAAAATATCATCATGAAGAAGTGATCTTAAGCTGTATTTTAAAAATTTGTTGAAAATAAAGCAAAAGAGTCATTACAAACGATCTCTGTTTATGGGAAACACATGCCCAAAGACTCACGGGTAAGAGAACATGGCATACCCTAGAACCCGCTAAAGCACGTACTGGCTAGTGTGTGGAGGGTGTAGACAGGTAATATTAAACTCATTATGACATACCCCTGTACTATGACACAGTGCTCAGGATATGAATGTGTGGACTGGAGAAGGGAAATAGGAAGTCCCTGGAGATAGCTTTTCTCCTTATCTTTAATGTTATTCATCTGAATTAGTGCTATGTCTTCAGGAAACTCTGTATGACAGATATTACTTTCAAAAACCTAGAAGATACCTTAATATAGTCACTCAAAATCAACAGTGCACATGTATCAAATTAAGTCTTATGCAAGAAAATAGAGTTCTGAAGAAATGAGACACAACAGATAGTTTGACTGGAAAGAGAAAGGAAGACATTAGGAATGGTTTACTCAATGAAAGCTAGTGAGGAGAGGTATTGTAGAAGTAGTTGGCAGTGGGGGCGCCTGGGTGGCTCAGTGGGTTAAAGCCTCTGCCTTTGGCTCAGGTCATGATCCCAGGGTCCTGGGATGGAGCCCCACATCAGGCTCTCCGCTCAGCGAAGAGCCTGCTTCCCTGCTCTCTCTCTCTGCCTATCTCTCTGCCTACTTGTGATCTCTGTCTGTCAAATAAATAAATCAAAATCTTTAAAAAAAAAAAAAGGAAGTAGTTGGCAGTGGACCCTAAATGTCTAGGAACTGGGAATAAAGGATGGAATTAGACAAATATACGATTTTTTTTAAGCTGTATTTGAGCCTGATTGTAACTTGTCTCAGAACATGGCTGGTAGTTTGTTTTCCCAGAGCTGTTGTAACAAAAGTCATCTACATGTACAAAGAGAACTTGCACTAATTCAGTAAAACACTTTGCAATACTACATGATTTTCTAATAAGCAATTTTGCTATTTTGTTTCACACAAGTATTTAATTTTCCTTCAAATACCCTTACATTTTAATGTCTTATTTCTTAATTCAAGAAATGCACTGATCAGTAAATTTGAGATTTAACTTGAGAACATTATGTTTCAGGGCTATATTCATCACTTCCCCCAGTGGATCAATGCATACTTATCACTTTTATTAACTCACTTTAGATTCTCTTTAACCAAAAGAAAGCTTTTAGTTTGTTTGTTTGTTTTTTTTTTTAAATTCCATTTATTCATTTGACAGAGAGAGAGATCACAAGCAGGCAGAGAGGCAGGCAGAGAGAGAGGAGGAAGCAGGCTCCCCGCGGAGCAGAGAGCCCGACGCGGGGCTCGATCCCAGGACCCCGAGATCACGACCCGAGCCGAAGGCAGTGGCCCAATCCACCGAGCCACCCATAAAAACCACACAGCGATCTTTAAATAAATCACAATCTTTATCCATTCCCATATTATCTGTTACAAACCAGTCAACAGATTTAGTCACAGCATTCACATTCCTGTTTCTTCCTGATGCTACAACATCCCCATATAAGCCAGTCCTCTTCCTTCCTACAACATAGTTTTGTAATGTGTACAATCACCTGGAGAAAGGACAGCTTCTCTAACAGACAGACTCCCAAAATGTAGGTCTCAAGCATAAAAGTTTATTTTTTTTCCTCATCTAACCACTCAAAATGGGCATTTAGGACAAGAAAGCAAGTTTCCTACATGTGTGATTCATGGGCCTATAGATCCAACACCCTCAGAAATTCATTCGTAGGCCTATGGAGGTAATCAAGAAAACCCCTTGGCAGAGAAAGTGCCTTACAATGTCTGCGCAGAAAAGTTTAGTTACTGTTAACAGACAGTGACTTCTTTGGATCATACACTTTCCCCTTACCTGAACAAGTGTTAACTGCATTTTATTGTCCCTGTTGGACAGCTGTATATTGAGTGTTTGTACTGGGGGCCGGAGGCATAAGGATGAGAGCAGATAACAAGTCTTTCAGACTAGCTCAAAAGGAACCCTAATTAGACTGGGTGGAGAAAACAGTCTAAAACATCAGCCTGATGCTGAGAAAAATTCATAGACTCAATGCAATTTTAGATAGTACACTTTGTGGAAAGGTGAAATATTTTCTGTCTGTGGTAACAGTATGTACAGATAGTCATAGCGAACTATGGCAAAGATTTCTAAATATCTACCAGGATCAGAATTTCTTATTTTGGGGTACACAGCTAGATATATTTCCCAGCTGCCCTGTATTAAATGTGGCCCAAAATGTTGCCACTAAAATACGAATGGAAGACATGTGCACTTGTTTCAGCCAAAGCTTTAGTTGGTGGAAGGGTCACAAAGAAGAATCCAAGTTTCCTGAGAAAATTTTTCAGGAAAAACTCTCCACCTATCAGCTATACCAATTTCAACTGTTAAGTAACCTAGAAGATAAACTTTCTTTGTGTTAAGTCACTTGGGTTTTTTGACTTGTGTTAGCTTACATCAAGTTATAAGGACCAATAACAGAAATGGAAATGAGACTAAAGAGTACTACCAGAAGAATGGGCTAGGAATTAGACTAAGGATTCAGGTTCAAGCTGGATGTAAGGAAAAAGAAAAACTTTAGACATTCCTTTGGTGAGTTCCATTAACTAAGTTGCAGAACAGCATCTTTAATATGCCCATTAAAGCTTTCCTGATTCAACACCTGATTAACTCCATGGTCTCTCTCTGTCTCACATTCTTATAAGCTATAATTTGACCTTACTTGATTTTGTTTTTCAATTCTTGAATGTGGCATGATCCCCCATCCTCCCTCCCCACATTTCAGAGGCTGCATAGGTATTTTCACTGCCTGAAATGCCACACTCTTAATTTTCCCAATCATTACTCAAACTTTAGGTCTTAGCCTAACATAGCTTCTTCCTGCAGTGTAGCAGTGAGCCCCAGGTTATTAGACTGGAGCAGACTCGTCTGACATGAGATGGCATAGAAGTTGCCCTGAATTCTTTAAGAAGTACTTATTAACTCTCCTCCATATCAGGCATAACGTCAGGGCTTAGGGATACTCAAGGATATGATGCAACAGCTATGGCATCCACTCTCCTGGAATTCAAATCAAGTAGCATGCTAAGGTAAAGGGAGAAGAATCCTACTGAAGGATGCTATTTTTAGACAGACATAGTGATCTGAAGGGAATTCCAGTGAAAACCCGTCAACCAAATCGCTATTTAAAGAAGTTTTCACTGAAGAAATATTAAAGGAAGGGAGATGAGGAAGAGGAAGACCACAAGTAATGTGCTACAGTGCACACAGTAATATATCTCCGTGTGGCACAACTATTTTGCTTGTCCAGCCCCCGCGTTCTTGAGTTCGGATTGATAAGCTATATGACATAGAGTAAGTTTTACCCAACACCACTTTATTTTGCTTTAGGAAGGTGATAGGGTAGATAGGGACCTAAAGTTCACAACAAAACCATAGTAGAGGCTCATGGTGGTTACACTGGGGATGCCTACTGTGCCCAGGAGGTTGGGAAAAATCACCTCATAACAGGGAATCAATAAACTGTGAGTCCCTCTGGATTTTATATTTTACAGTTCTATAACCCCTCAGAGAGATGCCACTAGAATCCATTCTCCAGTGCAGCTGTATCTCATGAATACCAGTTACTCCCTACTCAGCAAGTTACCTCAATAAGGGACAGGTGCTTGCCTCTGTACATCGTACTCTCAGGTTTTTATTTATTTTGGATCCCATGTCTGTCTATAGACTCCTTGACTTCACATTGCAAGGAGGATTAGGTCAAAGACAATCCTCAGGCTTCTAGGAAGCTAAAGGAATGGCCCCACAACTGGCTGTTAATATCGGATCTGTACTCTGACAAAGGGAACAGACAACACTGGTGTTGGTGGAATGGATAAGAAGCAAATACGCTATAAAATTCTAGATGTCAGAATGAATTTCAAAGAGGCCAGAGGGCAAAGTGCAACAAGTAGTACAAGAGGAGACTGAAAAGACAAACATGGTTATGATCACAAAAATCTTCCCCTCTGTTAAGGAATTTATTCTATGAAAAATGCAAAGTCATTGAGGGGCTTTACTGGTTAAATTTTATTTTGAAAATTTAAGTCCAACTGCAACAGAGTGGCTTACATGAAAAGAGAAAATGCCCAGGGTTTAGAGATAATCTAAGCAAATATTAGGTAAGACTGCAGGAAAGGATGTGGTGATAGACATGTATAAATTTAGGAGATATTTAAATGGTAAAATTGACAGGACTTGGTGAGAGATTGGATGGAACAACTGGAGAGGTATGTGGCAGGTGTTAATTCCAGCTGGATGTTTTGGGTTATCACTCACTGTTTTTGAGAACACAAGAAAACCAGGATAGGGATGAAAATCATGTTGTCTTAGAGTTTAGTTTGAGGGATCTTTGAAAAAATCCAAGTAGAATTATCTATAACAGGAAGATCTATGTTTCTGGAGTTAGATGGCACTATGGCTTTGGAAGCCATGACCTTAAAGATACTAATTAAAGCCATAAGCATGGATGAAGTTACCTATTGAGAATCTAGAAGAAAATATGATATAGAATCAAGTTTTACCGATCTCCAGCCTATACTGGCCAAGTGACACCATGAATTTACAAAGAAATGCGTATGGTAGTGACCACAAAACAATTAGGGAACCCTAGAGGGTATAGTGACAAAATAAGCAAAAGAAGAGCATGTTTTACAAAAAAAAGCATAGAAGCTTGAGTCATGGACATTGGATTTGGATTTATGATGTCATTAGTGGCCTTAGAAAGCACAGAGTCAATGGAGTTGATACGGAAGCCAGTTTTACTAGAGGCTGGGGAAGTGAAAGCCACCGTGAGTGCAGTTAATCCTTTACAGTAGTTAGGTTATGAAGGAAAGGAAACAGGAAGCTGGAGGAAGAGGACAAGATCTAACTTTTTTTTAACCAGAAAGGTAACTGATAACGTGAAGTTCCTGAACAGGTAGGAAGAGGGAAAAGAACTTTTAAAAGTTCTTTAAAAGCCTGACACTAAGTTTCTATTTCATTAGAGGCTTGGATGGCCCTAGGCCCTATTTCCTTTCTGTCTTTGGTTTTTTTAGAGAGCTGGCTCAGTTGCACTAAGCCAGTTTGCCCAGAGAGGCAGCCTTGGCCTGACTTCATCATTCCTGGCACACAAGGGCCATGAGCATACATAATTCTTAATGGTGTTTCTAGGGACAGAGACCCCTTGAGGACAGATTTTACTCAAGTATCCCCGAACCTCTCAGGTTAACCTATAAATATGTAAAGCAACCAGGTGGGTTTAGCAGAAGCTGATTTTTCTTGAACACCCCACTCCCTGATATGACGCATCTCCAGCCTGCTAAGGCAGGCCTCAGCTGCTGGAACCTTGACCATTACACACGGCAAATACCCATGCCTAGTCTATGCTCTGCAATCATGGAAATTCAGAGAATTGTATGTGTGCTTTTACTTCTCTGCTTTTAAGATTTTTCTGCCTAACAAATCCTAGATTGTATCTATGGCACTGAAGTTGTGTGTCTGTGACCCTACTGAAGGAGTATTTCAGAATTCTGCTGTAGTAGATAAAACAGTCAAATCCTCTCCCATACAGATCAGCTGCAGTTGCTCTATAGTCAACTTTTTTTTTTATTTTTGTTATAAGATTTATAGAAGTTTTAGCCATTACACACACACACACGCACAGAAAGATAGATAGGTATTCATGCCACAGTTGCAGCAGTATCTCTCCATTCAGCTTTAAGTTTATGAACATTGCAAATCCTCTACCAGAAACCCAAAAAAATGAATTAGGGATAATGCACAAAGTGGCAGAGAAAGAAAGCTAAAACAAACAAAAACAAAAAACAAAAACAGAGGGGCGCCTGGGTGGCTCAGTGGGTTAAAGCCTCTGCCTTCAGCTCAGGTCATGATCCCAGGGTCCTGGGATTGAGCCCCGCATTGGGCTCTCTGCTCCACGGAGAGCCTGCTCCCTCCTCTCTCTCTGCTTGCCTCCTGGCCTACTTGTGATCTCTGTCTGTAAAATAAATAAATAAAATCTTAAAAAAAAACAAAAACAAAAACATACAAACAAAAAAACCCAGAAACCTGTACTTGTAATAGTCTTGATGAGAAGGAAGTACCCTACATTCTATTATATCCCAATGGATGGACACCTATAAAACCTCTCAGGACTCCCATTACAACCACACACAACTAAATCTCAACATCTTTCTGAAAATGAACAAAAAAAGAAAGATTCTCCATTTTTAACTAAGAAACAAAAAAGGCAAGTAAGCACTCTGCTCTATCATCCCATTTGTTGCATACAAATTACCCACAGAAAAAAATCCCAAGCAATCCCAGAAGGTTCAAACATGTTCACAACACAATTTACAGATCTTCACAAACTTTGTACGGTAACATAAGGCTCCAGATACTATAAACTTTCCTTTCTTCTGGGTCACCAAATTGTTTCAGTTGCTTCTACCTAGCTCTAGAAGTCTACCCTTCTGGTTGTTAATAGCAAACCTACATAAGAAATCATGCCAGATTCATTAAAACTCAGAGAAAACACTTGACTTTTTTTTGTACTCCCCACTTGTACCAGAAACTCTAGAAAGAGGCTGTATAACATGCGCTTGGAGTAATGCAGACTATTGTATGTCAAAGCAATAGTTGTAGATACCGAGGGTTTCCAGAGTCATAGCCACTGAGTGGATAACATGAATCCTTTAACAGATCTCAAATATTCAAATATCAGCAATAAAATATGTTGCTTTTGATCAAATGCCAACTACATATTTAGGGATTTGTTATGAAAGCTGTTAATTGGTATATGATCAGACATAAATTGCTTTTAAAATAATCTGACATTTCTGTCATAAATCATCATGTCACATTCAGCTCTATCATGGTAGTTTATAAGAAGAGAATATAAACATGACACAATTTGTCAATAAAATCCAATACAGTAGAGTACCATATGATAGGCCATAAGATTGCAGAAAGAAATCAACATCCTCAGATTTGAGACTGAGGGCCAATTGCTGTAAGAACCTAACCTGATTCTTCTGTGACAATAGCTAAAATATTCCTAAAGCAGAACTAAATGTAAATATATCTCCCTAAAAGCACTGGGTATTGTGCAAAAACAATGAATACTGTTACACTGAAAAAATAAATAAATAAAAATTTAAAAAAAATATATATCTCCTTAAGTATTTTAATTCCTTCAGTGGAATAGTCAGAATGCTGTCTGTCCCCTTCTCCCCAAACTAAAGAAATTGAATCACATATATCTTATTTCTAGAAATATTATAAAATAGAGAATAAAGTGCCTACAGAAACTAAACATTTCCTGCGAGGCCCCTGATTAGGGGAAAAAAAAAAATACGTGTTTCTCAAGGACATCTTGATTTTATCTAATTTCATAAGCATGCTCATGGGGATGGAGGGAGGTCAAATTATCACAGTGAATTATGGAAAGAATTATTTCAATCCTTTCATAGCAGGATGCAAAATGCTGTAGGTTTTATCTCTTCACTTGGCTTTAATGGATATATTATTCTCTCTTTCTTTTTCTGGCTTAAACGAAAAGCTAACCCCAAATGGTATAAAGAATACTAGATCATGAATGCACCAGATGTCTGATGCAATATGTAAAACCTGTCACATGAAGTAAGAGAAAGTTATTTTTAAAAGAATATTTGAGTATATAACTCCTATTCATTTTTTCCCAGACTATACACAGACTTTTATATAAATTATAAAAGGAGGTTCCATAGATGAAAGCTGTTTGTAATTTGTAGAGACCATTTTCTTGTCAACTTGGTAGTCTTTCTCATAGCAGTTTCATTATTAGGCAAACCAATTAAGTGCGCTCAGAGTAAGCTACATATGCTAAGTACACAATTTGTATAAAATTCTAATCTGTTCATTACCTTTATGCCAGTGATTTTTCCCCCTGACTTGAAGTAGTAGGTTCATTTTTTTTAATAAGAATTTTGTGTTAAAAATGGCATGTTGAAATGCCTGATACGAGAATTCTCAAACTGTCTTAACTAGATTTTGGCATTTAATAAGCTGTAAACTGCCGAAGCTATTTGCAGATGAAGTCTCATTTTTGTCCATCAGCAGGGGGCTGGAAGCATAATTAATTGAGTGAAAGTTAAAAGACGGACAGCACGGTTACATTTATGCAAATATTGCAGCAGAACATCCAACGGAAGAGAAAAATAGCTTGCAACCAATTGGTTTGGTTTTGGACCAAAATCCACAGGGTCCATTTAAACATTGCAGATTGTGCATCTGACAATTAAGACCTAGCATTTCTTAATGCTAGTTGTGATGGTAAGAATAGTAGGCAAAAAGTCAAAGTCCAGAGAGATAATTCTATTTCTGCTCTCATCTTTTTTACCTCTCATGAATGCTAAAATACCCTTGCAAAAAAAAAAAAAAAAAAAAAAAATCAAAAATCAAATGATGCATGTGTGTGCAACCATATGCCAGGCGCTGCTGTTTGTTTCTTTTATTCATATCCCAGGCATATGTACCCTTGCACACCAAAGGTTCCATTTAATTAAAGTTAGTTAAAAGCTTAGGCCATAGAGATCAGGACAGCTGCTTGAGATATTAACCTGGGTGGCGTCCGGGGACAGCATAAAGCCTTTGCTGGTATTCTGTCTCCTATTACGTATTTTGGTGGGGTTTATCCCAGTAGCGCTTTGCCTCAGAAGACCAGACTTTTCCTTAAATGGTTGGGAAACATTACCTTCCCCAATGATCACAGGAAATTTCAAATTGAAATTTTGCATATTCCTCATCTGTATGTTTTTCCTCATGACTGTAAGGATCTGCATGACTACCTTAGTGATTGATTTTTGACTCGTCCCTTTGTGTGGGCTTTTGATTTGTTGGCTATTCAGCAAAATACTGCTTCCCATAGAGAAATTTCTTAAGTACTCTTTTTTTTTCTCATACTTCTGTTCTTAGCATTAAAACCTCAACCAGACCTGCTTTTTTTTTTAAATGCTGCAAAAGAGAGGCTTATTAGCAAAACAAAAATGGGTTCTGTGTGTGTGTCACAGAATTCTGTAATGTGCTTCTCTTTGAAGTATTGTAAAAAGACTTTTAGAAACTTTAGTGATACTTCTAACGAAGTTAAGGGTATTTCCAATGCTGCCATCTGAAGTTTGATAAAATAAAGTTTAATCCTAAATACAGAATGCAATATTTTGATGCCTGCAGGGAGACAGTTAAGATGTAAAGAGAATCAAAACAAAAACAAGAGGACCATGGCATATTCTCAGTGAATGACTGCAAAATGTTTGTAAAGACTCTAAACTCAAACGTGTGTAAACATTAAAATAATGAAAACTAGCTAAAGTAAAGGAACCCACATGGAGGCCTTCCACACTCAACTGAACTTCTCCTATTACTTATACTTCATGAAGCTTTCTTCCTCATAAAATGCATTGCTGTATAATTCTGTTTTCTTCCTTCAAGTCAAGATGTTAAGCCCATGTTGAAAATACTTTTGTATACTGTCATTTTCACATCATCACTTTTTTCATGAACTTTGTAATCTTCAGTTTAACTGCAGAATGTGTTACATGATTTCTAGTACCAAACACTTTATGTTTCTAAAAATGGGCAACCCTCTATAAGTATGAGCTATTGTATACATTGATTTTTACAGTCCAAACACAAAAAATTTGGATTGATAGAGTGATAACTAAATTTTTGAGCAGTACATGCTTTCAGAAGTTAATAGTTTGTAAAAATTTTAGTGACATACTTAGCAATATCAACTGCATTACACACATAAAATAGACCCTAATATGAATTATATATGCTACACACACACCCCTTTATACAGAACAGATCCAATCCTGAGAAGTTTTATTTGCTTATTTTAAGTGGAGAATCAGGGAAGTGTTTCTAAAGTGAAACTTTTAAGGGAAATACTTGTCCAAACAAAAATAATTTTTCATTATCCTAGTTAGTATCACACTTTCATATATCATTCATATATATATATTTTTTTAAGTGAGATTCTCTTAAAAATAAAGTACAAATTTGTGTGTGTGTGTGTGTGTGTTGGTGTTAGTAGTATTTTTTTTTTTTAAGGCTTCCGATAATTTAATTTTTATTCTGGTAAATTAGAATAGTTTTAGATATTTTGAGAAACTCCTGATTTTTTTCATTCTAAAATTTAAGTTATCTAATAACTTAGAAGATCTCTTTTCATACAATAAAATTTCATGCTCTAGAGCGTCATTCTATATAGAAAGGGTATAAATTACCTTTGTTGTTCTTTGGTTGAGAAAGGCAGAACATTGTTGCCAAGGAATAAATTTTCTGGTTCACCTGAAAGTATGAGGAAGGAACTTCTGCCTTTTTGTTATTAACATTTTTATCTTTACTTCTGTATACTCTAATTATATAGGAATTCTTTTTTCTGGATATAAAAGAGAAATTGAGATAGCAAATGGAAATTAAGTTAAGTGCATTCAGAAAACATTTATCTTAAGAATAAAAAAACAAATATTTGAAGAGAAAAAAGTCATTTTGTCTGCTAGCCAGTTCAAATGACTTGACAAACTATTTTATGCTAAACTGAAATAAGAACTATGCCTTGTTTCTTGTTTTCAAAGATTTCAGAGATAAATGTACAAAGGTGTATAGTTTTGAGTCTGAGTAGTAATTAGTCAGCATGTATGTTACCCTTGATTAATAAACAGAAAAGTTTCTAGCCTAAGGAAAAGAAAAGAAAAAAAGAATCAACCAACATCTGTCTTTTAGTATATATCCCTCTGGGATAAGTACCAGTTAAAACTACTAAAAAAGAATGGCAATAAAATTTCTGCTGGTTATAAGTTAGTCAAGCTTGTAACCCCTCTTTTCTTGGAAACCTCATGAAAAAAGGAACATGATAAACACAAAACCACTTCTAACAAAGTTGTTTGCCAAATTTAGTCTATCAAGGTAGAGTATGAAATGTTATAGACAGCATGATGTGATGGGATTAAATATTACACTTATGGGAACAATTAGATTTCTGTATTTACTTTATTGAAGCTAGAGTGTTTCCAGAAGTAAATCTGAAAAGGACCAAGGGCTAAGTGAGGTTTTTCCTTGCTTTTCTACTTCTATTATTTGGTCATCTCTAATTAATTTATCAAACTGACATGAGTAGGGGATGGATTATATAACACCTGAGTATAAGAATGTATGGATTCTATAGGTCTCCAGTTTTGTTTCACCAGGAAGATAAAGGGTGTGTAGACATAGAAATTCATTTTATAGTATTTATTATATCTCAGATTAAAAAATTATACTTCAGAAGGAATAAATCATTTTTATTAGAATGTGACTCAATGGCTATAAAAATGGCATCCTTGGGGTGCCTGGGTGGCTCAGTGGGTTAAAGCCTCTGCCTTTGGCTCAGGTCATGATTCCAGGGTCCTGAGACCAAGCCCCGCATTGGGCTCTCTGCTCAGCAGGGAGCCTGCTTCCCTTCCTCTCTCTCTGCCTGCCTCTCTGCCTACTTGTGATCTGTCAAATAAATAAATAAATCTTTAAAAAAAATGGCATCCTTCTCTTCTGGTGGAAACATGTAGTGAATAAGGGAAGAACAAACACACTTGCATATTGGTCAGTTTCTTTTTAGATAGGAGAAATCTAAGCCTCAAAAATGAGTGTTCAGGGGAGGAGTCAAGATGGCGGAGAAGTAGCAGCCTGAGACTACATCAGGTAGCACGATATCAGCTCGATAGCTTATCTAAACATTGCAAACACCTACAAATCCAACGGGAGAGTGAAGAGAAGAAGAACAGCAACTCTAGAAACAGAAAATCAACCACTTTCTGAAAGGTAGGACTGGCGGAGAAGTGAATCTAAAACGACGGGAAGATAGACCGCGGGGGGAGGGGCCGGCTCCCGGCAAGGAGGAACGGAGCACAAAATCAGGACTTTTAAAAGTCTGTTCCACTGAGGGACATTGCTCCAGGGGCTAAACCGGGGTGAAGCCCACGCGGGGCCAGCGTGGCCCCAGGCCCCGCAGGGTCACAGAAGGATCGGGGGTGTCGGAGTGTCGGAGAGCTCGCAGGTATTAGAACAGAGAAGCCGGCTGGAGAGACAGAGCCGAGGACTAAACTCTCAGCTCGGGGTTACCTTGAACTGGTCGCGGGCTGGGTGAGCTCGGAGCGCGGCTAGAGGCTGGGGATACGGGAGTGATTGGGTGCTGTCCTCTGTGGGCGCACTGAGGAGTGGGGCCCCAGGCTCTCGGCTCCTCCGCGCCGGAGACTAGGAGGCCGCCATTTTCATTCCCGTCCTACGGAACTCTACGGAAAGCGTTCAGGGAACAGAAGCTCCCAAAAGTGAACCCGAGCCGATTACTTAGTCCGGCCGCCGGTAAGGGCGGTGCAATCCCGCCTCGGGCAAAGACACTTGAGAGTCACTACAACAGGCCCCTCCCCCAGAAGATCAACAAAATATCCAGCCAGGACGAAGTTCATCTATCAAGGAGAAAGCAGATTCAATTCCTAAGACAGCAGAGCAATTCCAGAGGAGGAGAAAGCAAAGCACGGAACTCATGGCTTTCTCCCCATGATTCTTTAGTCTTGCGGCTACTTCAATTTTTTTTTCTTTTTTCAATTTTTTTTTCTTTTTTCTTTTTTCTTCTTCTGCTAAATTTTTTTTAAACTTTTACCCTTTTCTTTTTTAACATTTTTTGACTAGTTCATCTAAATATATATTTTTTTCTTTCTTTTTTATATTTTTTATTTGTTTTATTTTTTTAAATTTTTTTCTTTCTTTTTTTTTTTTCTTTTTTTTTCAGAACCTGTTTTTATTCCCTTTCTCCCCCCCACAATTTGGGGTCTCTTCTGATTTGGTTACAGCGCATTTTTCCGGGGTCTTTGCCACCCTTTTAGTAGTTTATTTGCTCCTTCATATCCTCTTATCTGGACAAAATGACAAGGCAGAAAAAAATCACAACAAACAAAAGAACAAGAGACAGTACCGAAGGCTAGGGACCTAATCAACACAGACATGGGTAATATGTCAGATCAAGAGTTCAGAATGACGATTCTGAACATTCTAGCCGGGCTCAAAAAAGGCATGGAAGATATTAGAGAAACCCTCTCTGGAGATATTAAAGCCCTTTCTGGAGAAATTAAAGAACTAAAATCTAACCAAGTTGAAATCAAAAAAGCTATTAATGAGGTGCAATCAAAAATGGAGGCTCTCACTGCTAGGATCAATGAGGCAGAAGAAAGAATTAGTGATATAGAAGACCAAATGACAGAGAATAAGGAAGCCGAGCAAAAGAGGGACAAACAGCTACTGGACCATGAGGGGAGAATTCGAGAGATAAGTGACACCATAAGACGAAACAACATTAGAATAATTGGGATTCCAGAAGAAGAAGAAACAGAGAGGGGAGCAGAAGGTCTATTGGAGAGAATCATTGGAGAGAATTTCCCTAATATGGCAAAGGGAACAAGCATCAAAATCCAGGAGATGCAGAGAACCCCCCTCAAAGTCAACAAGAATAGGTCCACACCCCGTCACCTAATAGTAAAATTGACAAGTCTTAGTGACAAAGAGAAAATCCTGAAAGCAGCCCGAGAAAAGAAGTCTGTAACATACAATGGTAAAAATATTAGATTGGCGGCAGACTTATCCACAGAGACCTGGCAGGCCAGGAAGAGCTGGCATGATATATTCAGAGCACTCAACGAGAAAAACATGCAGCCAAGAATACTCTATCCAGCTAGGCTATCATTGAAAATAGAAGGAGAGATCAAAAGCTTCCAGGACAAACAAAAACTGAAAGAATTTGCAAACACCAAACCAGCTCTATAGGAAATATTGAAAGGGGTCCTCTAAGCAAAGAGAGAGCCTAAAAGTAGTAGATCAGAAAGGTACAGAGACAATATACAGTAACAGTCACCTTACAGGCTAATAATGGCACTAAATTCATATCTCTCAATAGTTACCCTGAATGTTAATGGGCTAAATGCCCCAATCAAAAGACACAGGGTATCAGAATGGATAAAAAAACAAAACCCATCAGTATGTTGCCTACAAGAAACTCATTTTAGACGCGAAGACACCTCCAGATTTAAAGTGAGGGGGTGGAAAACAATTTACCATGCTAATGGGCATCAGAAGAAAGCTGGGGTGGCAATCCTTATATCAGATCAATTAGATTTTAAGCCAAAGACTATAATAAGAGATGAGGAAGGACACTATATCCTACTCAAAGGGTCTGTCCAACAAGAAGATCTAACCATTTTAAATATCTATGCCCCTAACGTGGGAGCAGCCAACTATATCAACCAATTAATAACAAAATCAAAGAAACACATCAATAATAATACAATAATAGTAGGGGACTTGAACACTCCCCTCACTGAAATGGACAGATCATCCAAGCAAAAGATCAACAAGGAAATAAAGGCCTTAAATGACACACTGGACCAGATGGACATCACAGATATATTCAGAACATTTCATCCCAAAGCAACAGAATACACATTCTTCTCTAGTGCACATGGAACCTTCTCCAGAATAGATCACATCCTGGGTCACAAATCAGGTCTCAACCGGTATCAAAAGATTAGGATTATTCCCTGCATATTTTCAGACCACAATGCTCTGAAGCTAGAACTCAATCACAAGAGGAAAGCTGGAAAGAACCCAAATACATGGAGACTAAACAGCATCCTTCTAAAGAATGAATGGGTTAACCAGGAAATTAAAGAAGAATTGAAAAAATTCATGGAAACAAATGATAATGAAAACACAACAGTTCAAAACCTGTGGGACACAGCAAAGGCAGTCCTGAGAGGAAAATATATAGCACTACAAGCCTTTCTCAAGAAACAAGAAAGGTCTCAAGTACACAACCTAACCCTACACGTAAAGGAGATGGAGAAAGAACAAGAAAGAAACCCTAAACCCAGAAGGAGAAGAGAAATCATAAAGATCAGAGCAGAAATCAATGAAATAGAAACCAAAGAAACAATAAAAAAAATCAATGAAACTAGGAGCTGGTTCTTTGAAAGAATCAATAAGATTGATAAACCCCTGGCCAGACTCATCAAAAAGAAAAGAGAAAGGACCCAAATCAATAAAATCATGAATGAAAGAGGAGAGATCACAACTAACACCAAAGAAATACAGACAATTATAAGAACATACTATGAGCAACTCTACGCCAACAAATTGGACAATCTGGAAGAAATGGATGCATTTCTAGAGACATATAAACTACCACAACTGAACCAGGAAGAAATAGAAAACCTGAACAGGCCCATAACCACTAAGGAGATTGAAACAGTCATCAAAAATCTCCAAACAAACAAAAGCCCAGGGCCAGACAGCTTCCCAGGGGAATTCTACCAAACATTTAAAGAAGAACTAATTCCTATTCTCTTGAAACTGTTCCAAAAAATAGAAACGGAAGGAAAACTTCCAAACTCATTTTATGAGGCCAGCATCACCTTGATCCCAAAACCAGACAAGGATCCCACCAAAAAAGAGAACTACAGACCAATATCCTTGATGAACACAGATGCAAAAATTCTCACCAAAATACTAGCCAATAGGATTCAACAGTACATTAAAAGGATTATTCACCACGATCAAGTGGGATTTATTCCAGGGCTGCAGGGTTGGTTCAACATCCGCAAATCAATGTGATAGAACACATTAATAAAAGAAAGAACAAGAACCATATGATACTCTCAATAGATGCTGAAAAAGCATTTGACAAAGTACAGCATCCCTTCCTGATCAAAACTCTTCAAAGTGTGGGGATAGAGGGCACATACCTCAATATTATCAAAGCCATCTATGAAAAACCCACCGCAAATATCATTCTCAATGGAGAAAAACTGAAAGCTTTTCCGTTAAGGTCAGGTACACGGCAGGGATGTCCATTATCACCACTGCTATTCAACATAGTACTAGAAGTCCTAGCCTCAGCAATCAGACAACAAAAAGAAATTAAAGGCATCCGATTTGGCAAAGAAGAATTCAAACTATCACTCTTCGCAGATGATATGATACTATATGTGGAAAACCCAAAAGACTCCACTCCAAAACTGCTAGAACTTGTACAGGAATTCAGTAAAGTGTCAGGATATAAAATCAATGCACAGAAATCAGTTGCATTTCTGTACACCAACAACAAGACTGAAGAAAGAGAAATTAAGGAGTCAATCCCATTTACAATTGCACCCAAAACTATAAGATACCTAGGAATAAACCTAACCAAAGAGACTAAGAATCTATACACAGAAAATTATAAAGTACTCATGAAAGAAATTGAGGAAGACACAAAAAAATGGAAAAATGTTCCATGCTCCTGGATTGGAAGAATAAATATTGTGAAAATGTCTATGCTACCTAAAGCAATCTACACATTTAATGCAAACCCTATCAAAATACCATCCATTTTTTTCAAAGAAATGGAAAAAATAATCCTAAAATTTATATGGAACCAGGAAAGACCTCGAATAGCCAAAGGAATATTGAAGAACAAAGCCAAAGTTGGTGGCATCACAATTCCGGACTTCAAGCTCTATTACAAAGCTGTCATCATCAAGACAGCATGGTACTGGCACAAAAACAGACACATAGATCAGTGGAACAAAATAGAGAGCCCAGAAATCGACCCTCAACTCTATGGTCAACTCATCTTCGACAAAGCAGGAAAGAATGTCCAATGGAAAAAAGACAGCCTCTTCAATAAATGGTGCTGGGAAAATTGGACAGCCACATGCAGAAAAATGAAATTGGACCACTTCCTTACACCACACACGAAAATAGACTCCAAATGGATGAAGGACCTCAATGTGAGAAAGGAATCCATCCAAATCCTTGAAGAGAATGCAGGCAGCAACCTCTTCGACCTCAGCCGTAGCAACATCTTCCTAGGAACAACGGCAAAGGCAAGGGAAGCAAGGGCAAAAATGAACTATTGGGATTTCATCAAGATCAAAAGCTTTTGCACAGCAAAGGAAACAGTTAACAAAACCAAAAGACAACTGACAGAATGGGAGAAGATATTTGCAAACGACATATCAGATAAAGGGCTAGTATCCAAAATCTATAAGGAACTTAGCAAACTCAACACCCAAAGAACAAACAATCCAATCAAGAAATGGGCAGAGGACATGAACAGACATTTCTGCAAAGAAGACATCCAGGTGGCCAACAGACACATGAAAAAGTGCTCCACATCACTCGGCATCAGGGAAATACAAATCAAAACCACAATGAGATATCACCTCACACCAGTCAGAATGGCTAAAATTAACAAGTCAGGAAATAACAGATGCTGGCGAGGATGTGGAGAAAGGGGAACCCTCCTCCACTGTTGGTGGGAATGCAAGCTGGTGCAACCACTCTGGAAAACAGCATGGAGGTTCCTCAAAATGTTGAAAATAGAACTACCCTATGACCCAGCAATTGCACTACTGGGTATTTACCCTAAAGATACAAACATAGTGATCCGAAGGGGCACGTGTACCCGAATGTTTATAGCAGCAATGTCTACAATAGCCAGACTATGGAAAGAACCTAGATGTCCATCAACAGATGAATGGATAAAGAAGAGGTGGTATATCTACACAATGGAATACTATGCAGCCATCAAAAGAAATGAAATTTTGCCATTTGCGACGACGTGGATGGAACTAGAGCGTATCATGCTTAGTGAAATAAGTCAATCGGAGAAAGACAACTATCATATGATCTCCCTGATATGAGGACATGGAGAAGCAACATGGGGGGGTAGGGGGATAGGAGAAGAGTAAATGAAACAAGATGGGATTGGGAGGGAGACAAACCATAAATGACTCTTAATCTCACAAAACAAACTGGGGGTTGCTGGGGGGAGGTGGGATTGGGAGAGGGGGAATGGGCTATGGACATTGGGGAGGGGAGGTGAACCATAAGAGACTATGGACTCTGAAAAACAACCTGAGGGTTTTGAAGGGTCAGGGGTGGGAGGTTGGGGCAACCTGAGGGTTTTGAAGGGTCAGGGGTGGGAGGTTGGGGGAACAGGTGGTGGGTAATGGGGAGGGCACGTTTTGCATGGAGCACTGGGTGTTGTGCAAAAAGAATGAATACTGTTACACTGAAAAAATAAATAAAATGAAGAATGAAAAAGAACATAAAAAAAAAAGAGTGTTCATATATTTAACACACCAAACAGCATATAAACTATTTTATATTCATTTTCTGACTTAATACTAATTTCACAAATTAAAAACTGGGGCATAAAGAGGTATAAATTGGTGCAGTTTAAGGTAGTGTACTAAGGAGAAGGAAGAGGCAGGATTTGAACTCATATACATTGGACCTCAAAGTTCAAGCCCTTAAAATACAGTAAAAGCTACCCATGACATTTTTTTGGTGGGAAACTAGTCATTTTACTCATGTAGGCCATTTCCTACATTTCAAATATTTCTAAGCATTTTCTTCCATCCAAGTACTAACCAGGCCCGACCCTGCTTAGCTTCTGAGATCAGAGGAGATCAGGCACGTTCAGGGTGGTATGGCCGTAGACTTCTAAGCATTTTCTTATTTCTTCTTCCTGACTGAATAAAGTTATGTATGGAGAAGGTCAGCAGTTAGAGTTCTGTCTGAATTCTGGCCAACTTACTAGTTGAATGCTATCGAGTGAATGATTAATATTGCTTTTCACAGAGGTTATGACATTTTAGGAAAACTAAAGTGCCTAGTTATGATTAGTTTCTTGTGATACATAAGCATGTTTTTACTCTTCCAGGTGCTTAATCATCATGAGGCAGGCAGATAGAAATATAAAACATATGCCTTCATTGAGCTTGTAGTCTAATGAAAGAAGACCCAAAAGTGCTATTCAAACCCATACATCCCAAGATACAGGAACCAAATCCAGAGTTGTAAACCCTCCAATCACAAGAAAACATGCTAAGAATTAGAAACTAGAAAGAAGAGATCCCAGCTCTGATGGAAACAACCTTAGTTACACTTTAAACTAGCATGCAACTCATGCTCTCAAGGAACTGGCAGAAGACAGGAAGAATTCATGATACAGGAATACTGGCATTTCAGACTAGCAAGTAAAGCAGAAATCATGGAATCAGGTTACAGGGGAACACAAAAACCAAAGGTAGGACAAGGACTAAAAGTAAAAATGTGCAGACATGGCAGAGACAGTAAAAGAGCTTACACTAGCCATTTTAGTGAAATACTGGTGATTTCCTAGTTGATGGTTTAAGGTTAAGTATCATCTCCAATCAGCTTGGTTTTCCTTTAACTAGAAAACAATTTCAGCTATGAACCTCTAGAGCTAAGAAGTGATACAAAGCAAATGGGTACAAATAGTCAAAAAGAAAAAGGAAAATATTTTGACAAGTGGTATATCTAGATTGAAGCTATAGGTACATTTTTTCTTCCCATCAAAAAACATTATCTAGATTATTTATAAAATTTAAGTGGAAAAGATCAAGAGCAATAGTTAATTCATGTGATCATCATAATACTGGATCAAATCCTACTGGGTTTTGAAATCTAACCATGGATGATTATTTGAAATATACTGTAAGATATTAGCAAATTTATAACTGAAAAAAACTAAGTAAATTAAAACCATTCAGGAAAGATATGAACTAAACTCAATCTCAATGTTGTCAAACCTTAAAAAGTTAAATCCAGAGAGAAGACAAATATCTTCACAAAAAACGATCATTGTCCCAGGTTTGAAATTCTTGAATGTACATTGATTACGCTGAGAACTTATCTAGAAACAAAAATGCAAGTCAGGACTTCACTAAGGCTCTGGAATTTCGTCAATTTTTCTTTAAACTCAGAGGAAACAGAGATGGTTTCTGGTCTGTGGTAAATTCTTCAGTTTTCAGCCTCCTTCATGTCTAACCTCATTAAGAAAATTAGTTTCTGGAAGCCCCATTTTCATACTATCTGCCCATGAAGAAACTGTTCAATAGTGAAAAGCTAACATGAGACTGAATTCAGGATAGCAAGCAAGCTGAAAGAATTCTCACATGTTCATACATGGGCATTTCTGGAAAGAATCTTGGATGAGGAAAGAGACCCATGAATGGGCTGGGAAGATCTGGAATTCAAACCCATCTTCCCCTATTTGCGACACTCCATCCTGGGACTCTGATGGACCAAAAGGAAGCAACATCTTCAGCTTACCTCTGAGGAAGTCCAACTGATTTTGAGAGAGACTATCCAGCAAATAAAATGGAAAATATACAGTAGAAGTAGACAACAAACATGTTTTTCTTTTTTTTACTAATTTTTATAGACATATAATATATTTTTATCCCCAGGCAAACATGTTTTTCTAATTGGATCCAGAAAACAGAACTGAGACACAAAGTGGTAGTGTGTGTATATTAATAACATGTATGTATGTATGCATACATATGTCATGTTAAAGATTAAACACACTTTTTTTTGCAAAATGTCTTTAACAACTGCTCACTAAATTGGACTGCTTTCGCCAACTGCATTGTGAAGAGCACATAGCCGACAGCTCCTAAACCAAGTCTTTGTATATGACATACCGTAATTTTAGATGTACCTCTGTTAGGCATGAAGTTAAATGTGGTAGAATGATTCAAACTCCAGTGTTTAATATTTACTCTGACTAAGATTAGCTTTCTAGACTTATCCTTTCTATATAGACTAAATAGGTTCTAAATTGCTAAATAATTCAGTAGAATTTAACAGCTTTAATGAAGTAAAAGCAAATGCTTCATTCTAGTTTCTAGGATTAGAGTACTTTGCTTTCGAACAAAATAGAAAATTACACTCAGTCCATTTATAGACAAGCAATCTACTGCTGCTTGTGGAAAAGCAGTAAAAGGTTCAACATGAAAACAGCAACACATCTGGTGCTAAGCTCTAATGCCTAAGTGAGCATGCAAGAATTTATCATACAAGGGAAATATACCATATATTCATGGTAAGTGCAGTATATCAAAGGCCACTGGTGTGAAAGGCTAAGCAGGTAAATGATTTGCATTAACGATAAGGTTGTTTATTTAGAAATCCTTCACCTGCTTTCTACAACTTCTGTTGACTAATCTGGAGACCAACTAATAATTCCATGATACTATAATACAAAGTCAATTTTCTAACTGGTTTATCTAGCTTAAATGCCACCCCTCCCCCCGATTTACTTAAGAATATTGTTCTGACTCCAAAAGGCACAAGAATGGGAAGGTTCCCCCCACCCCCCGGCCCACAGCACTTGCTAATGTTCCCCCCAAAAAGTAATTATAGAATAAAGCAGGAAAAGGGATAGAATATTATAATGAATTTATGTAAACCATATGTTATTACATCATCTAACAGAACTACTGATCAATGAACATTTTAATGGCTAATCCTGACCAAATGCTATTAGGTAGCTGACCTGACCCTGTACTATATGCTTTATATAGATATTACATAACCTTAATAATCCAAGGAGGATACTTTTATCAGTCTTATTTTGTACGCAAGAACTGAAACTAAATTAAGCTAATTTTCAAAATTACTCAGGTCATAAAAAGCAGACCAAAGTCTTACTTATTGCACTAATCCTTGTTAAGTTTCATTGATACCCTAGAGTTTCACATCTGCTTCTTTTCTGCAGAAGGCATGAAATGGTGGGCTTAGAAACTATTCTGAAGTACACACACTGAAGAGATGCATGCTGCAAATAATGGAAAATTTTGGCACTGCCTGACAATGGTAGCCACTAGCCACATGTAGCTATTGAGAGCTTAAATTTTCATGCAAATTTCATAAGGAAGATATAGGAAGAAGGAAAAGAAATATGCCTAAGAATTCTATTATATAGTATAGTTGGTACACACATTCATATAGGTAGTTTATGATGCCACATTTGGACTTGAATCATAACTTTAAAAGAGATTTTTAAAAACTGGTCACATTGTAAGAGTATCATCCCTACTCTTTAGCCATGCTACATTTAGGCCACCTGAAAAAGAAATTAAAAATTTTTCCTCCCTATCCTATATACATCACTTACTACATTATTATTGGCTTAAAAAAAGAAAAGAAGCCATGTGAAGTATCATGTAATTCCATCCTTTTCAGATTCTATGTGGGAATAATTCATGCATGTGTCAGACAATATACTATTATAATGGAAAATACAGTTACCTGCTGCCACCTTTTTTCCATGAAAAATAACGTATTTTGCCCTATTTAGAAGCTTACTTGTAGTCTTATTTTTTGGTAGCTCGATTTGGGAGTTCTATTTTATTTAATTTCTAGGATTCAAATTAGATAAGACACATATCTGAAAAGAAATGGGTAATATAGTTTAGAAGTGTAGTTCTGTCATTGCTTTAGGTATGAATATCAAAGCTCTGAGTAACAGTAAGGAAGGCATAATATCCAATGACAACATTTAATCTATCCCAAAGTGAACATGATTCACCGTGACAAGAATATAGATTTTTCCTAGCAGTTTCCTTTCTTTAAGAATTAGATAACTTGAACTCTGGCTGCTGGACCAAAAATGTTACTCACTCATAACAGTTGTGATAGTGAATAACAAAATTAAGAAAAAAAAATTAATAGAAGAACACCGATTCTTCCCCATCCTATGAACAAAAGGTTGTGTCCCAAAATCATAGCTGTAGAGGTCACATAAGATTAAGACAGAAATTTAGACACATAGCAATGACAGCAAAAGCAAAGCATTTGAAAAGTATTAAATACATACTAGCCCAAATTAGAGTACTCTGACAATCTTCTTTTTTCAGCTTCACGAAAAAAAAAAAATTGGACAGTCACGAAAAACAAGAAATACCAAGTAGCCTGACTCAGTATAACTAAGGGCATACAAGAATCTATGTAAACATTTTATGAACAATTTAAAACACACAGAGAAAATAGGAGTTATACTTTGGTGATACTTATTCTTCCAAATTCCAACTGAGCAAACTGCCAACAAGACACAGGTGCATAAAAGACGAACAAGTGAAAGAAATAAAATGTTATTGTGGAGAAAGTATTATCTTTGTCCATTATGCATTTACCTTAGGACACATTAGCACATCTGTTATATATTTGCTAGATATACAGATTTATATGAACAACTTTTAAGTTGTAATTCCAAGTCTACCTTTTTTTTTCCTTCCTCAGACCTATGTATTGCACTGAAGGTATAATGTCTGAGTCAGGAATAAATACATTTCAAAGAAACTCACTGGAAATTTTACTAGGAATCTGGTTCAATAAAGACATCATTCTAAGAGTCTTATGTCGAACGTTTAGAACAGACAACAGTATTATGTGGTTTTGAAATAATGTCATGTTATTCTTGGGTCTGAATCTACCCACGCGTCACTCTTAGCTCTTCTGAGATTTTTAGAAACCCTAGAAGAGGCCTGGTCTGGGAACATACTGGACTCAGGGCTACTGGGTACCCAGCAATCCTTGAAAGAAATTAGCAACGAGATCTAAATTTAAACAAGTACAACATTTTGTTCACTGTTTAAAAAAAAAAAATTTGTTCTTCAAATCAACAAAACTAGGAGCTGGTTCTTTGAAAGAATTAGTAAGATTGATACACCCCTAGCCAGACTTATCAAAAAGAAAAGAGAAAGGACCCAAATAAATAAAATCATGAATGAAAGAGGAAAGATCACAACTAACACCAAAGAAATAAAGACAATTATAAGAATATAATATGAGCAACTCTATGCCAACAAATTTGACAATCTGGAAGAAATGGATGCATTCCTAGAGACATATAAACTACCACAACTGAACCAGGAAGAAATAGAAAACCTGAACAGGCCCAGAACCAGTAAGGAGATTGAAACAGTCATCAAAAATCTCCAAACAAACAAAAGCCCAGGGACAGATGGCTTCCCAGGGGAATTCTACCAAACATTTAAAGAAGAACTCATTCCTATTCTCCTGAAACTGTTCCAAAAAATAGAAAGGGAAGGAAAACTTCCAAACTCATTTTATGAGGCCAGCATCACCTTGATCCCAAAACCAGACAAGGATCCCATCAAAAAAGAGAACTACAGACCAATATCCTTGATGAACACAGATGCAAAAATTCTCACCAAAATACTAGCCAACAGGATTCAACAGTACATTAAAAGGATTATTCACTACGACCAAGTGGGATTTATTCCAGGGCTGCAAGGTTGGTTCAACATCCGCAAATCAATCAATGTGATACAACACATTAATAAAAGAAAGAACAAGAACCAGATGATACTCTCAATAGATGCTGAAAAAGCATTTGACAAAGTACAGCATCCCTTCCTGATCAAAACTCTTCAAAGTGTAGGGACAGAGGGCACATACCTCAATATTATCAAAGCCATCTATGAAAAACCCACCGCAAATATCATTCTCAATGGAGAAAAACTAAAAGCTTTTACACTAAGGTCAGGAACACGGCAGGGATGTCCATTATCACCACTGCTATTCAACATAGTACTAGAAGTCCAGGCCTCAGCAATCAGACAACAAAAAGAAATTAAAGGCATCCAAATCGGCAAAGAAGAAGTCAAACTATCACTCTTCACAGACGATATGATACTATATGTGGAAAACCCAAAAGCCTCCACTCCAAAACTGCTAGAACTTGTACAGGAAATCAGTAAAGTGTCAGGATATAAAATCAATGCACAGAAATCAGTTGCATTTCTGTACACCAACAACAAGACAGAAGAAAGAGAAATTAAGGAGTCAATCCCATTTACAATTGCACCCAAAACTATAAGATACCTAGGAATAAACCTAACCAAAGAGGCTAAGAATCTGTATGCAGAAAACTATAAAGTACTCATGAAAGAAATTGAGGAAGACACAAAGAAATGGAAAAATGTTCCATGCTCCTGGATTGGAAAAATAAATATTGTGAAAATGTCTATGCTACCTAAAGCAATCTACACATTCAATGCAATCCCTACCAAAATACCATCCATTTTTTTCAGAGAAATGGAACAAATAATCCTAAAATTTATATGGAACCAGAAAATACCTTGAATAGCCAAAGGAATATTGAAAAAGAAAGCCAAAGTTGGTGGCATCACAATTCCGGACTTCAAGCTCTATTACAAAGCTGTCATCATCAAGACAGCGTGGTATTGGCACAAAAACAGACACATAGATCAATGGAACAGAATAGAGAGCCCATAAATAGACACTCAACTCTATGGTCAACTCATCTTCGACAAAGCAGGAAAGAATGTCCAATGGAAAAAAGACAGCCTCTTCAATAAATGGTGCTGGGAAAATTGGACAGCCACATGCAGAAAAAAGAAATTGGACCACTTCTTTACACCACACACGAAAATAGACTCAAAATGGATGAAGGACCTCAATGTGAGAAAGGAATCCATCAAAATCCTTGAGGAGAATGCAGGCAGCAACCCCTTCGACCTCAGCTGCAGCAACATCTTCTTAGGAACATCGCCAAAGGCAAGGAAAGCAAGGGCAAAAATGAACTACTGGGATTTCATCAAGATCAAAAGCTTTTGCACAGCAAAGGAAACAGTTAACAAAACCAAAAGACAACTGACAGAATGGGAGAAGATATTTGCAAACGACATATCAGATAAAGGGCTAGTATCCAAAATCTATAAGGAACTTAGCAAACTCAACACCCAAAGAACAAACAATCCAATCAAGAAATGGGCAGAAGACATGAACAGACATTTCTGCAAAGAAGACATCCAGATGGCCAACAGACACATGAAAAAGTGCTCCACATCACTCAGCATCAGGGAAATACAAATCAAAACCACAATGAGATATCACCTCACACCAGTCAGAATGGCTAAAATTAACAAGTCAGGAAATGACAGATGCTGGCAAGGATGCGAAGAAAGGGAACCCTCCTGCACTGTTGGAGGGGATGCAAGCTGGTGCAACCACTCTGGAAAACAGCATGGAGGTTCCTCAAAATGTTGAAAATAGAACTACCCTATGACCCAGCAATTGCATTACTGGGTATTTACCCTAAAGATACAAACGTAGTGATCCAAAGGGGCACATGCACCCGAATGTTTATAGCAGCAATGTCTACAATAGCCAAACTATGGAAAGAACCTAGATGCCCATCAACAGATGAATGGATAAAGAAGAAGTGGTATATATTCACAATGGAATACTATGCAGCCATCAAAAGAAATGAAATCTTGCCATTTGTGATGAAGTGGATGGAACTAGAGGGTATCATGCTTAGCAAAATAAGTCAATCAGAGAAAGACAACTATCATATGATCTCCCTGATATGAGGACATGGAGATGTAACATGGGGGGTTGGGGGGGCAGTAGAAGAATAAATGAAACAAGATGGGATTGGGAGGGAGAGAAACCATAAGTGACTCTTAATCTCACAAAACAAACTGAGGGTTGCTGGGGGGAGGGGGGGGGTTGGGAGAGGGGGAGTGGGGTTATGGACATTGGGGAGGGTATGTGCTATGGTGAGTGCTGTGAAGTGTGTAAACCTGTCGATTCACAGACCTGCACCCCTGGGGATAAAAATACATTATATGTTTATTAAAAAAATAAATATATAAAGTATAGAATGAGGAAAAAAAAAAACTGTTCTCACCCTCAAGTACTCAACTGTATTTCATAGGAAAAATATATATATAATGGTAAAAACAAATGAAAATTTACATTATGGTACAATTGAAAAGAGGCTAGACTTTGAATCTAAATGTGAAGACTAACTGAATCTGTCAACTTTGGGCTCCTTGAGCTTGAGAAACTTATTTAATTTATCCATTTAGAGCTCTGAATTAGTTGATTCCTAAGAACCACTCCAGCTTTAACTATAGGTATGTGTGTGTGTGTGTGTGTGTGTGTGTGTGTGTGTACACACACACACATATAAATTTCATGATTCCCATTTTATGTTTTAATTAAAATTACATTTTTATAGTAAGAAGATATTTAGGTCTATATTTACCAAGTTTTTGCAAGAAAAATAAGTTTTAAACCTAATCTCACTTGAAATCATGATTTCACATATATAAGTTGATTTCTGCACAACACATAGATTTTTAAGAGATTATATTCTACCATTTGACCTTCATTTCCATTTCTAAGTCATTCTTTCAGAACATGTTTTTTGTCCATTACATCAGATGGATTTAACCAATGATGCTACCACACTGACTTATGTAGCCAATCCCTTACTGATTATCTTCCAATGGATAGGTAGGAATTATTTTCCCATTATATTTGATTTTCCTTTTTCTCTAACCACAAGGTTCCAGATAATCCTGAACCCAGCCACATTTTAAGCTCCTATGTCATCAACACATTTCATAGCGTCTATATCAGACCAAGTAATTTTCTGCCACAGAATACCAAGATAGTAATTATAATAATCACAACAGCTTCCTGACCTTGAAACTAGCTACAGCTATTTGGTCCATGCTTGAGTACCTGACCTAACATAGGACAATAGGCCCAGTCTTAGATATACTGGCTCTGGACTGAGAAAGGACTGAGTATCACAGAAAAAGATCTCTGAAGCTGAGAGATGCAAAACTCCCATACTGTGGCAGCCATTTTTTGCTTAAAAAAAAAAAAAAAAAAAGTACACTGGACCAATATGCAGAACAGAAAAAGAGATGGGGGGAATAAACATAGACTTTTGGTGATACCCAAGGGCTTGGTTTCAGATTTTATTGACCCTCAGCTGTATTCCTGGTCTTGACTGTGAATTATCCTTGTGCTTTTATTGCAGTTGGAATGAAGGGTGGGTGAGAGAAGAGGGCAGAGGAAAAGGGGAGACATTAGAGGAATGAGAGAAGGATTGGTGTATGATAAAACATTCACATGTATCTACAGTGTTGTGTATACGTAAAAAATAAATAAAACTATATTGTACAACTTTGGTCTGGTTGGAAATGTGTGCTGCTGGAGGAGGTGAATTTAAAGCTAAACTTTACAAAATCATATATGATATTTTAAAGAAAATTTACAAATATTAATAGCAAGAGGCAGAAATAGAATTCAAAATAATTCTTGAAAGTACCAGATTATTATCTACATCATAATTTAAGAAGCTGTTCTCCTAAGAAGTTGATGGAAAATTCTCAATCAGCAGGAAATTCTTTATGGGTAGATTTCTGAACTATAACCACTTCCAATAATTTGTCACCAGAGACAAAAACATGGGACTCTACTTTTGGAAGGAAAGGTCTACAGAAGGCTGAAATATTTATTTTTACATACAAATTTCAGAAATTTGATTTTAGGGGAAAAAAAGATGTAATAGTGATACTTAGTAGCTACATATAAAATTATTTGAAATTAAAATTGTAAATCTGTATTTTGAAATTATTAAAGTACTAAAGAGAACATTTCTATTGTTTTGGCAGGATAAGTTATTTCCCACATACAGAATGATAGAAAAGGAAAGAGATCTTAACATCACACCAAAATAGCCTGTGGAAGGATATTTTTGCAGCATGTTCTCCACAAAAATACATTCCAAGGAAACAAAATAGAGGCTATGCATTTGTGTATGTTTTACTCCATTCCACTTAATATAAGAACAGTGTGATTTCTGAAACCTCAGAGTAAGTTACTCCAACCATCGCCATATACTCCTACTGTTTTTCCAGTTATTACAGATTTGAACAGAGCCCGTTTTGTTTCATAGAGTCAGTACTGCAATGAGATTTCTGATTTTAGTAAAAAATCACTAGGTTTCAGAAAGAAGCCCATGAATTTAATGAACACAGTAAATTAGATCTCATAGAAAGTCTTCCTTCCTGGACAGCTGCCCAGAAGCCAGCCCCAGGTCTATATTATTGGACTTTGCATTCGTGGACATAGTTGAACAAAGACCATTGAGTGAACATATGGCCCAGGATAAAATAATTAGATGTTTTTCCTTGCAATGTGGTATTTTGAATACAGTGAAACTGAGTTGTCAATACAGTTGTTTTAAATTTTTTGACTGGGACCACAAAATAATAAAGAACAGAATTAGTGCACACAAGTATATATCAAGAAGAAAGTTTTACAAAATAATTACCCAAGGCACTATGATAGAAAACAATAGAAAACAGGAAAACCTATTATTTTAAGTACTGATGATGACCTACTAAGTGGAATTCAGGAGCCACTAATGGGATACGAACAACAACAGTTTCAGGAAAAAGATGAGTATGTTCCTAAAGCTGAAACTCCTCATTTCCAGTTCCTTCACCTCTCAAATCTGTTGCTCCATGGTTCCTGCAACTGTAAAATATTCCCCTATATTTCAAACAAGTTTCACTTTTCTGACTATCAGAGCCTGTTTTTCCTGCCTGAAAATTAGATCTTTTTTTTTTTTTTAAAGATTTTATTTATTTATTTGACAGAGAGAAATCACAAGTAGACAGAGAGGCAGGCAGAGAGATAGAGAGGGAAGCAGGCTCGCCGCTGAGCAGAGAGCCCGATGTGGGACTCGATCCCAGGACCCCGAGACCATGACCCGAGCCGAAGGCAGCGGCCCAACCCACTGAGCCACCCAGGCGCCCCTGCAAATTAGATCTTAACCAGTCTTAATCCTTCTCAGGACTCATTAATTTTCCTCAATTTATTTTTTTTTTTGATTCAGCAAAATGTATTTATAAGCCTGGAATTTCACATAGAGTTAAAAAAAAAAAAAAGAGGGGGGGTAATAGTAACTCCTCATTCTTTGGGCTGACATTTGCTACACCATTTAACAGTTATGAGAGTCCTAAGAATTTTTATGTCACTGGCCTTACACTCTGTTGCAGAGTTTCAAACTGAAGGTTTTTTAGAAATCTGTTTCACTTGATTAGCAGGTTTTATAAGATGTTAAGCTGCTTCTATGCTTTGAGACACAGAAGTTTAGGGAAGTTTAAGGGTTAAAAATAGTTCCTAGGAAACCAAAACATTTTACGTATTAATTCATGTATTCATTTTATAAGCATGTATTAAATTCATTTTAGAACTTTAAAATCTAACATCTGATAAGTTGTATAGGCACATATAAAGATTACTTCTATCATTTCTCAAGTACATATGGACTAAAGTCAAGGATATACATAGAAAAGAACATACTATGCAATCTAAATCCTAAGGCTTGAGAAAAGAGGTTATAGATGTCAGAACTTATGTTTAATTCCATGCCATTATCATTTCTTTAAAACTGGAAAGGAAAACAATCATTGCTAAAACAAACTTTTAAGTTTTCTAATTGATTATTCTTTTAAAAGTTCAGTGTGTTCTCTTAAAACTTGGTCTTCAGTCTAAGATGGATGTAAGGGTCACTGCCAAGTTCTGAGATCATTTACCTCAACCAATTTTTCTTTATCAACTTGAAGAAACTTTATCAAAAATCAATAGGGATTAGAATGCATCTACATGAAATTAGAGCAAATGAAACCCAAAATTCTTATTTGGTCTTGTCCAAGTACAAACTTGTGCTCAACTGCAAAGTTTGCTCTGAGAGAAATCAAAACTTCTCTTTTCAAGAGTGAAAACTAATTTCTGGTTCAGACGATGATTAAAATAACATTTTTGTGTGTGTGCAGAACAAATGAAATGATCTCCCAGTTGTATATTTCTGTTTTAATATTTTATTCTAGCTCATTTTTTAGAAATGTCCACTCATGAAAGAAGTATATTCTCTCTACTTTTGATATTCATGTTTTTCATGCATACATATGTGTAGCCTAATGAAAATGTTGTCAAATTAAATTCATTTGGACTATCTTAAACATGAGAGGACTGCTCACAAAAGGACAAATTCTAAATTACGAAAGGGAAAACCGACCATAACATCAATTGCTATATACGTCAAACAGAAAAACTCAGAAGCTCAAAAATAATTTGAGCTTTCTATTAGTAACATGTTTAAATTTTGCAACCATTATGTGTTAACTACTGACCCTTTATGTAATATTGTCTCTATTATTTGGGGAAGCCTAAACAGGTGGTAACAAACCAAACACAACTGATTCAGTGACCAAACCGATGATTTTTCTTGGTTTCAGAATAGAATAAGCCTATGTCCCCAATTCACAGTGATTCCAGTGACCTATGGCTCCCTTTCTGTACCTTTACTATTCCTACTGCCATCTGCATCCATTCAGACAGAGGGAGGGAAAAAGGCAGGAGGTAGCAGAGCCACTTCTTAAATATCTTCACCTAGAAATGGTACCTACCATTCACCTTCGCATCCTTTTTTTTTTTTTTCCCTAGAAATGCCCACACTGAACGGCAAAGGCAGAGGAACAGGTTGTCTAGAAGTATGCCCAATTTGAAGAGACTGTATCTTTGGATGAACAATGTGCAGTCTCTTCATGTTAGACACATGAAAAACATTTTTCTCAAAATTTATGAAGTTAGCTTTGAAGATATTACAATAACCCTAAATTTAATCACTGCACAATCATTTTAAAATGTGGCCAAGTTCTAGTAAGGCTTAATGTCAGAAGAATTAAACACATGCTAGTGACCCACTTTATATCGTGCTGTATACTTTACCCTTTCGGGGATTGAAGTCTTTTCTGCTTTTATTTGTTCAAAGGACAATCAGTAATGTGCAATCTGATATGGATCTCTTATCAGCTAAGACACTTACATTACTTTTTGCCATTAAGACTAAAATGTATTGACTTCTTACAATTTAAATGGCAAAATATTACCCTTACAGAGGAGAGAAAAAGCAACCATGTATTTCTAATATAAAAAGTTGTATACTAGAGAGATACCCAAAGATGAACAGAATCTTGAATGTTTAACATCAGAAATACCCCCCTACTTTTTTTTTTTTTTATGTGCTTCATACACCTAACATTAAGTTTATGAACAGAACTGTCCCCATTTAGGTCATTTGCCGAATATCGCCTTCGTGAGCACTTGAAGATTTACTTGATAAAAGAGAGCTGCAATGCCTATTTACAAAACTGTTTAATTAAAGGAACCACAACAGATATTGTAGGCATTTAAGACTTGAGGCTTCATGCTATATTCTATTTGGTAAGAGTATAGTTTCCCTGATTTATTGACAGCTGCCGTGGATGGTTCTTTATTTTCAACTCATCCCAACCCTGCTCAAACCATACAACCCGCCTGCTTTTTTCAATATTTTCCTAATATCCCAGCTCATTTAATTCTATTGATCCACTGAAGAGTATAATGGCACTGAAACTAGAATTAATAGCACCTCCCTTTCCTAGTGCTAAGAGCTTTCCTATTGAGTCTGTGGACCATCACATGAAATCATAAAAGTAGACAAAAAAAGTAGAGTGACCTTTATCGGCTACTATTGTACTGAAAAATTCAGCAAACCTCAGAACATCATTTTCAATTTTATGGCACTGTTTTCTTAAATAATAAGAGAAGGGGGAAAAAAGGAACAACTGACCCCTGTTCAGCATTTACTTAAGCAGAATTGGCATTAATAGAGTATTCTGTCAAAAATTCAAGCTCAAGAAAATGTATGGCTTTGTCCACAGCAGCCGCTATCTTAGCAGATTGCACTGTCACTGCTTCACACAAAGCGCACTGCAACACCATTAGTGGACATAAATAATGCACAAGCTCTTATGCAGTACTCAGCTAAGTGCATGGAAACCTTGGGCTCCTGTTGTCAGAAATTCAATGGATTAGTACCTAGATTTATTTTAAGTCTGTAAAGCACTTTGTTCTTGACAGCGTTCAAAGTAGAAAGAGTGCTATCCTGAATGTGCATCTTAATACTGTCATTCTTGTCTTGTAAGAGTAGATGATATATGGGCTGCGATATTTCGTTTTAATATTTAAAGTTTTCACTGTGCAGATGCAAAGAAATATATTAATAGTTATCTGCTGGTACTTTATTGATCTGGAAAAGAACAAAGATAACCTGTAAAGTTTCACAGGGAAGCCAGTAAAATGGAGGCATTACAATCACATTTAATAAAACAGATACACAAATTGTAAACGACCTACATTGTCTTTAGGAAATAAGTACATCAAGGTGTTTCTTCTTTCTATAAACGTTGTGTCTCTGAAATTCTACTGAAGGAAAATTTTAGCACACTTTAATCTAATTAGTCGTATTTACAGTTCTATAGTTCCTTCAACTGCCTAACAGTATTGTTTCTTTTTAAAGGTTAAGAGATTTTGCTGAACAAGAACTACACTAAAATCTTATTATAAATTATTTCCCCCCATAATTTCAGAGATTGAGGGCAGTGTCTGCCTGGAGATATGTTCAGGCTTTAGGTCCGATAATCTCCCATGCATTCAAAGGCTAAGAGACACTAGCTTGGATGAGGAACACTTTTCTATTGATACTGGGGATGTAACAGAAGAACAGAGATCTCCCACATGAAGGTCAATCTTTCTCAGTTCTATGAAGACATAAAAGCTTATTTTAAAATACTAACAGTTACCTTTTCACACAGCCTACATGGTTCATGAATTTTAATACGATTTGTTGAAATGTCACTCAATGAATTAAGTGTTCATTATAAAGCCTTCAGATTTTAAAGTCAAATATGTAGCTAATGACTATTTATAATTATATACATTAAACACATTAAGCTACACGTATGATGTCATGTCAGGCAATTCACATCTGACCTTAATCTAACTCTTCCATTAAAATTTGATTTTTTTTAAACACCAGCTTCCCAGGATTATGAACACTTATTCTACTTATAAAGCTTATTGTTAAATAAAAAGGAAAGGTGTTCATATATCGTTATTTCAGAAGACAATCCAAACATACTGTTGAGAGGATTGTGATGTGCTGCTCCTAAAGACAATATAGTGAAAAAGTCAGTTAAGACAGATGCACTGAATATAGCCTTACATGGAATGATCATATTCTTCGGAATGAAAGGGACATAAAGGATTTTATACTGAAGAGTTAAAAATGTTCAACCTAGTGAATTCTTTTACTCCAAATGCAGCTTACATAGCTAAGTTCAAAGACCACCAAATAATTTGCATATTATCATCAATAGGTGGCGCTTTTCCCCTTTGATTGTCTTGATCACACAACTCGGGTAGAGTGTAACTTTTTATCAAATGTTATGAATTTTCAATATTATCTACGAAATGCTGAATATTCCAACTAGTTGAAAGTTAAATTTAATTTTTACAAGGTTACAAGGATTCACATTATTTCAGGCTTTTAAAAATTATCTTTGGAGGCTTCAAATTTGCCACCAATAATTCTATCTAGAGAGATACTCTCTCTAAGACGTTCAAAAACTGTCCCTCAGTCTCTATAATGTTTGAATTATTTCCTACTTGTGCAAGTAGAAAACTTCTTGGAAGTAGCATTAGGGTGTACTTGATATATAGGGCCTCTTAAAATACCACTATCATGGGGTGCCTGGGTGGCTCAGTGGGTTAAGCCTCTGCCTTCGGCTCAGGTCATGATCTCAGAGTCCTGGGATGGAGCCCTGGATCCTGCTCACTACTCAGCAGGGAGCCTGCTTCGGCCCCCACCCCCGCCCCCTCCCCCTGCCTACTTGTGATCTCTGTCTGTCAAACGAATAAATAAAATATTTTAAAGATAAAATAAAAAAAATCACTATCATGACAAATGTGTGCTATGATTTGATGAACTGGTCAAAAAGGAAACACATTATAAAGTGCATCTTGAATATGTAGCAAAAAGAATACATAAGCAGAATCTTTCAGCAAAACATAAACTTTAAAAAACATAGAGAGTGTAAGGAAATCAAATTCTTACATAAACAGAGTCTTAAATTAAACCTGAGAATTACAGACCATCTAATATCTTTGTCAGTGGTATAGAATAGTTTTTATGCCTTGAAATAGAGGGATCTGTAAAAATTTTTTTCAGAAGATATTTAAATGACCAAAAAATACATGTCAATGAAATATTTTCCTTTTAATACAGCATAAACATGACCAAATAACAAGTACTTTAAGGCAGCTTATGAGGAACATGATCACTTCCTGATTAAAATAACATTCATGATTCAAAAAAATTCTATCTTGATTAAAAACCTGTATTTGAGTGAAATAGTGAAACAAAGGCACTGATATTCTTAATGCAGAATTAAAATGCCTAGACCTTTTTTCACATTCTATGCCTATTTTTATATATCTGTTCTTATTTCATCTGTCTTCACTCCCTTTTCTTCAGTTCAGTGCTATATTTGTTTTGATATATTTAGATAAGAAACTCGTAACCTTAGGAAATAGTTTGACAAATGTATAGCCACTCAGAAAAGGAAAAGAGTTATTCTCAATAACCTCCACTTTTTATGCCATTAAACTAGATAATAGATTTCATGTAGCTTGTAAAACAAAACTTGAATTTTTATTTTCCCCAGAATATACAGTGTCACCCTACTCCTTTAACTACAGCAAAAAGAAACACGTTTTAGAATTCAGTTATACCACGTTAAAGTTTTCTCCTCAAAAGAAATGCTAGCCTATAAGTGATGGGACAGTTTTTCCTTTTGGTAAATTCAATGACAGTCCCTTCCTGAGCAGGATTGCCCCAAAACCTTGTGAGCAGCCATGCATGAGATCCAATCACTTCCCTACCCCTCAAAAGGACGGTGTTTGGTCACTATAGAATTCCCTTACGATTCTACTTCGTCGCCTCTTTCTTCCTCAAGGTACAATGGTAAATCTAAATCCTGAAGAACTTTTTCTCTCTCTCCTAGAAAATTAAGGACCGAACCCTCTAGAAGAAATTACATTCTGGAATTAACGTTATTTTCTGGTCGTGATCCGGGGAGTTGTGTTAATAGGAGGTACTACTTTTTAGGTCACTTAATGAAGTTTCCTGTACTTTGAAGCTCTTTTGGGAGAACACATCAGGTCACAGAGCTAAACTGTGGGAGGTTTGTTACGCACAGGCTGTACATTAGACAGCACGGCTCTTTGTGTAATCCTGAGCTGCGCTTATATGGAGTCTGACATTAGATAATAGTATGTGATAGATCAAGCAAAGATTCCATACTCTCCAAATTTAAAAGGATCCCTGTAACTCTGATAAATGTCAACTATAAATAGGACTATGCTTAAACAGTCTTCAAGAGACAAAAAAACCCTGATATGATAGGCATAGCCCTGCATTATCAAGACAGCAGTGATAGAGTACAACACTTAAGTGGTTTTAGTAACAGTTTAAGAGTTCTGGCTCGGGACAGCCTATGTATAATGAGGCTTCTAAATGTTCAGCTCCCAGAACTTGCATTTGAAGAGATAAAATACTTTACAAACTATTCAGTTAATCTTTACAATATCTCTGAAGAATTATGAACACCAACAGATTACAGAGTGACAGCACTGAAATGCTGAATCAATTGCCAAGCCTCTCAAAGGGAGCCTTGAAGATTCTCCTTACAATGAAGTTTTTTGTTTGCTTTTAAATACCAGTCCTCTAAGACCAAGTTAATGTGTTAAATCCTGTAAAGTATCAACATGCTGTGATTTGTTGGGCAGAACGAAAAGCAGAAAAGGCTTGGAATTTCAACATTTTGAATTTAATAGGTTAAATCAATATCTCAATGCCATATTATATAAATCTACAAAAGCTTATTTTCAAAAAAAAAAAAAAGCCACTGTGTATAACTGTGACTTTTAGTGGCCTACGCTATAGTCCACATTAATGCCAGATAAGAATTTCAATCTTGCAGCAAATTAGTCTAATCGTGTTATTAAATATCCCATTCAAGTGATTTCAGAAACACATGGTTTGCATTGTATTATTAACAGCTCCTCAAAGGGCAGACAGCATCATCATCAATAAATAGTTATTGATCATTTACTGTGTATTATTTGAGTTTTTGAAAGATCATAATGTTTCCAATTTGTTAAGCTAATCTCTTCAAAATGTTTCCATGTTGACAAACCAAACTCACACCATATACGTTTATTTGTCCGGGGGATGAAAAATACATAAAAGCCATTTTAACAAATTTAAAGAATTATTCAGTTGTTTAGAATAAGGAATGTAAAAAGAAAGCAGAGAACCCCTTAAATTCTGTCAAGTTCTAAGACAGGAATTCTCCCATTTCTCTTACCAATATCTATCCAATTAATAAGCTTATTTTTTTTCTATTCCAAACAAAGATTTTGATTAAGCCAGTTCTCACCACTTCCAACACCACTAGCCTGGCTCTGAGCAGGATCGTTGTGTACAGCTGTCCAACAAAAAACTGTACAACTCTACAGAGACCCAATCACTTTGCAACATACAAGAATGCACCACCTAGAGCTATTCAGTAGACACACTACACAAGTACACACAGCAGGCCTGCCCAAGTCCATGTCCTCTCATTAGGATTACCACAGTAGCTTCCTATTTCCTCTGCTCCCAATAAGCACCTTGTCTCATCCCTGTTCACACTGCAGTTACAGTGATCCTTTAAGAGGATACAGTACGTTGTATTTTTGGAAAACAAAACCCTTCAAATGGTCTTCCACTGCATTTCAAATACAGAGTCCCTTACTTTTTAATTGCTATCTCTCTGCCCTAAGTTCACTTTCCCTGGTTAACTTTTTCATCCAAAAGAACTCAATTCAAATGCTCCCTCCTCATCACAGCAGTATTATCAGACCATTTAAGTTAGGAACACTTTCATTTCTCTCCAGTTATTGTACATCTCAACAACTACTGTTGTTGCATTACTTGCTATAATTAACAATTAGTCTTCAACCAAAAAAGAGTATCTGTACACATAGTTATTTATTTGTACACCCCAAACAGTCACAATACAGTGGGTTGCCAATGTTATTCTCAGGATAAGTACTGAGCCCACAGTGGAAATCGTCCCATTAATATTAATGAAACTCCCAATTGTGTAGTCCTTCAAGGCTTACAGGGTGCTTTTACATTCATATTTCTTCTATAAACGTCTACGTTCTATGCACAGGAAACAGAAAATGTTATACCCATCTCACAGATCCTGAAACCGAGATTCAGTAATGCTAATTTCCTGCAAGACTGAGCTGTGACCTGAACCTGGGACTCTTTAACCCATATTTAGAGATCTTCCTTTCATAGTAATATTAAAGACTGGAGGCCACACTAAGATACAGAAGAAGCCTGGCACCATACGTTTGGCCTACAAGCGATGCATTATTCCTGTAGTATGAAGTATGCAATGCTACTATGGTCTTATACAGATTGCATTGTAAAATCTTGAATTTAGTACTGGATTTGGACATGTTTTTAAGAAGTGACCCAAAGAACTCATCTAATGCTGAAGTAGTCTTCATACCAATAAAAGTCACTTGTATTATACTAGAGTGTAGCATATTCTGCCAATTACTTAATCTCATTTAAAATAGTTGTGTATTTGACACCTGTCAAAAACTTAGTTGATAGCCTTTTTTTCTATCTATTACACCTAAGAATCCAATCAATGTGTCCAATTTACTATTCATAATTTGCATGGCATACTTATGGCTTTATTCCATAAGAATCTTCTATTTTCTCATCAGCAATGATCAGTGTTCGTCAGAAATATAAATGAAAATTGTTATGTTGACCAAAGGTTTGCATATATAATTCATTTATACAAGAATAAAAAGAAAGCTTTAATTTTGAAAATCAAAATGGGAAAATTATAATAAAGTAAAATAAGTGTCCAAATTTACCACAGAGTGCATTTTAGGTTCAAAAAAGTCTTCATAACAGGAACACAACATTCAGGTTCTTAAGCCAGCTACCCAAATGTTGGGCCCCTGTGGAATATGCCTGACACTTTATTTTACTTTTTTTAAAGATTTTATATATTTGATAGACAGCGATTACAAGTAGGCAGAGAGGCAGGCAGAGAGAGAGGAGGAAGCAGGCTCCCCGCTGAGCAGAGAGCCAGACTCGGGGCTCGATCCCAGGACCCTGAGACCATGGCCTGAGCGGAAGGCAGAGGCTTCACCTACTGAACCACCCAGGCACCCCGACACCTTATTTTAAAAAATCACCAGGTACACATAAAACTTACTTCTTTTCTTTCTGTGTCCTTCCCTCCTCTCCATTTCCTCCCTCTTTCAAGTTACTTTTTATTTGCTATTTAATACGGTTCTAAGAACAATTTAAATTAACATGGATTTTACCTTTTGTATTTACAGTGTCCAATGGCAGTTTTAAATGGAAATAGAGTATTTCTCTCTATGCAGAATTACGATATGACTCAATTCTTATTTCCTGGGCCCAATGCTGAACTAACTCAAGCTGCAAAAAGAAACAAACCAGACTCAGGAGCGCTCTGTGTGTGTGTGTGTGTGTGTGTGTGTCTGTGTGTGTATACATCTAGTAACAGAGGTTCAGTGACTGGCTCAACGTCTCACAAGTGGTTACTAACCTCAGGATTAATTTCATCTCAAGTTTGAACAATAAATATGTACTTGAATTATTACATGCAATTTAGCTTAAATATATTCATCTAGTTTTTCTACCTGTGGTAAATTACATGTGCCCACACATATGTATATAACTATGGGTACATATATATGTCTTCAAGTAAATTTATGTATGCAAGTATAGGAATCAAGCCTTCAAAGGAAAAGGTTCAATGACTTAAGATTTAAGAACTAAAATTTATATTCTTATATTTAGAAGGTATACTTGGCAACCTATGAAACTATAGAAAATTCATACTTTAGAATGGAATTAAAATAGCATCTCTAGTATGCCAAATGACTTTAATAGCTGGAGGCAAAAGAACATAGGTTTTTGTAGAGAAAAATACATCCACCCAACACGTAGCCTTTGCTCTTCTCCAGCTTTACCATAATCCACCAAAAGTGACCCGACATAAACTTGTTTTGTTAGAGTGCTCAGTTAAGGGTAAGGTTTCTTCTTGTAAATAAGTTGTTGTTGCTGTTGGAGCATGTGTGTGTGTGTGTCTGTGTGTCTGTGTCTGTGTATCTGTGTGTGTGTGTGTGGTTATTTTTTTTTAAGATTTTTTTTTACAGATTTTCTTTTTTTTAAGAATTTATTTATGTATTTGACAGAGATCACAAGTAGGCAGAGAAGCAGACAGAGAGAGAGGAGGAAGCAGGCTCCCTGCTGAGCAGAGAGCCTGATGCGGGGCTCCATCCCAGGACCTGGGACCATGACCCGAGCCGAAGGCAGAGGCTTTAACCCACTGAGCCACCCAGGTGCCCCTGTGTGGTTATTTTTTTTTTTTTTTTTTTTTTTTGATGCAGGAGAGAGAGCTAATGGAATTCAGTCTTGTACTGCACAACATATCCAAGAATCTGTGTTATTCCTACACTACAATACACACTGTCATGTCTAATTGCTTAATTATATTCTGACAGAATATAGCGTAGAGAGGGACAGGACCTGTTCAGTACGTTCCCACTAATGTCAGCAATCTTGTTTAGAAGTTAACATCCTTCAATTCTGCAAGAATGAAATGTATTCTACTGATAAAGAGTAAAAAATGTTTAATGCAATTTGTGTGTGGATATGTGGTGCTGATTTAGGACATTTTGTCAATAGAGAAAAAAAACAGTTTTAGTTCGATCGTTCAAGAAGAAAAAAGAAACAGGAGTTTCAAGCTAAACGAAATAATTTTGTCATGTATAAGTTTCAATTTTTAAAATGTAGACAAATGACCAGGATTAAGAACTGGACTCAAGTTTGAGGAAATTATAATTGAAAATAAAGGACAGGTGATAAAGCACAAAAAGGTAATTTTGAAGAAGCAATTTATTAAGTTATTTGGAAATTATTACTTTTTAGAATACTTTTTGAGGGTCTGTTCATTTTTCTAGTATTAACATGATACATACACTGAAAATCTATCTTCCTCCCCCCTTAAACTTAAGAAAAATCTATCAGACATGACATTCACCTTACGAGTTGGCATACTCACCTCTTTGGATTGAAAGTACCCTTTGTCATTTGCTTTCTGCCCTTTACAACTTCACTCTCTCTAGATTTCCCAATTATCTTAACTATTGGTGCAAATATAGTTTCAAAGAAGAAATATTTACAATCTTTTGGAAATATTTTGTTTAAAGTCATCTGATTGGATTTTCTGCGAAAAAAAAAAAAAGCATAGCAGATAAACGCTTAGTCTCCATATTGAGACCATTTCAACACCTGCCCGCTGTGTATGTGTACCTATATGGTCATATTCCTTTATTTTTCTGAGGCTATTCTCATTAAAAAAAAAAAAAAAGGTTACCTTATGAAATCAGTCAGCAGTGAACACTTGCTGATGCTATTTAAATTCTCTCTATATCATGATGATGGAGATACCATTATTAACCCCATTGTACGTATACATAGTCTTAAATAGATTAAGCCAACTGTCCAAGGATGCATAGCTGACATATGAAAAAGTTAAAAATCAAGATGGTTCCAATTTCAAAATAGCTGATTTCAAAATTCATTTTCAAACTCTTTCGTGCTTAATTATTTCTATTTTCTAGTATTCTGCCTCCTCTAGCGAGCTTAAATACAGTCACTTTAGGTACATACCAGGCACATTCCCTCTGGGTAACTTTTCCTTACACTGTACCTTTTACCTGAATTTCTCTCCCCTGCCATTCTCAACAATAAATATTTTTTTATTATCCTTTCCTTTCATAAACATATTAACTTTGTCTTGCTCTCTTTACTGCCATATATTGTTACAAATATAGTTCTTAATGTGTCTTGTTTAAGAACACATATACAGGAGGACATATGTAAGGATACATCTATAAAACACATATATATTACACCTCAGTCACATCAATGGATAGATCATACAAGCAGAAAACCAATAAGGAAATAGTGACTTTGAAGGACACAAAGAGAAACTTATATAAATATATATAAAAACATATCTTTGGATCTTTGGATGGAATTTTTTTTTTCTTCAAGTGCACATGAACATGCTCTAAGATAGGTCAAATGTTAGGCCACAAAACAAGTTTCAATAAGTTTCAGATTGAAATCTCATCAAGCATTTTTTTTCTGACCCCAAAAACAGACCACTAGAAATTACAAACAAAAATCTAGAAATCTCACAGGCACATGGAGACTAAACAGTAGGTTACTAAATAACCAGTGGGTCAGTGAAGAAATTAAAGAGGAAGTCGAAACATACTTCCAGACAAATGAAAATGGAAACACAATGGCCTAAACTTTTTGTGTCACAAAGAAAACAGTAGTAAGATGGAGGCTGATAGCACATTAGAAGAGTCATTCACCACAACCAAGAGGAATTTATTCCAGGGATGCAAGGATGGTTCATTACCTACAAAATAGATGAGATAGATCAGACTAACAAAATGACAGATAAAATTCATACCTCAATAGACACAGAAAAGGCATTTGACAAAATTCAATCTCCATTCATGTCCAGAACTCTCACTAAAAGTGGATGTAGAGGGACATTAATAAAGGCCACATAAAACCCAGAGCTGACATTCCACCCGATATTAAACAACAGAAAGCTTTTCCCCTAAATTAGTAACAAGACAAGGATATCCACTCTTGCTACTTTTATTTAACATATTACTGAAAATCTTAGCTGCAGCAATAAGAAATAAAAGGCATCCAAACTAGTAAGATAAAGAACTGCTACTATTTGCAGATGACATAAAACAGCATTAAAAAAACACACACACACACACAAAACAGAACCTAAACTCTAAAAAACTATTAGAATAAGTGAATTCAGTAAAGTTCCAGGATATAAAAATCAATATGCAGAAATTTGTGGTATTTCTATAAACTAAGTAGCAGAAAGATAAACTAAGAAAATAATACCATTTACAACTTCATCAAAAAGAATACCTAGGAATAATTTTACCAAATAGGTAAAAGACCTATAATCTGAAAACCATGGGACATTGATCAAAGAAATTGAAGATGACATAAATAGAAGATATCATTCATGCTCACTGATTGGAAAATTATTAAAAGGTCCATACTACCCAAAGCAATCTACAGATTTAATGCATTTCCAATCAAAATAACAATATTATTTTCAAAATAACAATAGTATTTTCACAGAAGTGAAATAATCTTAAGATCTGTATGGAACCACAAAAGCCCCTACATAGCCCAAGTAATCTTAAGAACAACAAAGCTGAAGGTACCATTATCCCAGATTTCAGAATATACTGAAGAGCTCTAGTAATCAAGACCATATTGTACTGGCACAAAAACAGGCGCACAGATCAACAGAGCAGAACAGAAATAAACCAATACTTACAACGTCAATTAATCCATGACAAAGTAAACAGGAATATATGATGGGGAAAAGATCATCTCTTCAAAAATGGGGCTGGGAAAACTTCACAGCTATATGCAAAGGAATGACCCTGGACTCCTTTCTTATACCATACACACGCACACAAAAAAACTCAAAATAAACTAAAGATCTAGATGTGAGACCTGAAACCATAAAAATCCCAAAAGAAAACAGGCAGTAATCTCTTAGACATATTTATGGACATATTTATGGATCTAGCTCTTTGGACAAGGAAAACAAGGGCAAAAATAAGCCATTGGGACTTTACCAAATTAAAAAGCTTTTGCACAACAAAGGAAACCAACAAAATGAAAAGATAACCTCCTGAATGGGAATATGTTTGTAAATGATAGATCTGATAAGGGGCTAAAGTCCCAAACATATAAAGAACTCGAATACCTCAACACTGATACACATACACAAACTAAAATGTGCAAAAGACCAAAATAAATATTTTTGTAAGGAAAACATACAGATTGCCAAAGACACATGAAAGATGCTCAACATCACTAGTCAGGGAAATGCATATGAAAACAACAATGATATCACATCACATTTGTTAGAATGGCTACTAACAAAAAGATACGAAATAATAAGAGTTGACAAGGATGTGGAAAAAAGAGAACCACCACACAAGTGTTGGTGAAAACGGGAATTGGTATAAGAACTATGAAAACAGTATGGTGGTTCCTCAAAAAAATCAAAAATAGAAATACAATTCATTTATTTTACAGATGGGTATTTACCCAAAGAAAAACACTAATTCAAGAAGATAATGCATCCCTGTGTTCACAGCAGCATTATTCACAACAGCCAAACTATGGAGGCAAACTAACCTAAGCATCCCATCAACAGAGGGAAGTATGAAGATATGATATACATACATAATGGAATATTACTGAACCATAAAAAAGAATGCAGTATTGCCATATGTGATAACATGGATGGACATAGTATTACACTAAGTAAAACAGGTCAAGGACAAATATTGGATAATTGTACTCATAAATGAATCAAACTGGTAGTTTTCCAGAAAAGAGTGGGTTGCAGAACAGGCAAAACACATGAAGGGGATTAAGAGGTACAAATTTCCAGTTATAAAACAAGTCAAAGATACAAAGTACAACATAGGGAATATAGTCAGTAATACTGTAATATATGATGACAGATGTTAATGATACTTATGGTGAATATTGTATAATGCATAGAATTATAGAATCACTATGTTGTGCACCTGAAACCAACATTTTATGTCAACTGACCTCCATAAAAATTTAAGATATACACATATATTTGTTTTATTCAGTTACACCTATGTACTGTATAGTTTTGAATACAGGTATGGATATACACATTTACAAGCATGCACACACACCTGGATGCATGAAGAGAAACATGGTAGAGAAGTCTTAAGATTAAATAGTTTGGCAGACTGTTTTTTTTTTTTTTAAACATAGCTAGTCACCAAGTGGGCAGCATCCCTGAAAATAATTGGGTTTTAATCCCTGAATCTGTTTCTGCATTAAAAGTAAAATCTATTATTTATAGCTTTAGTAAACTTTTAGTGGCCTTCAAGGATAATGGAGTTGCCCAAAATTCAACTATTTGACAAAAATTTACAAAATCCATAAGCTTATTTGAGCAATTTCAAATTCCAATGTGCAAAGCCTTTTTATAAAAACTATTATAAAGTCAGTCACATTCAACTTCGTAAAAACATGTAACATATGTAAATACACTTACTCGAGCAAAACCCGTTTTATGAGAGCCTGCATATGTGACAGACTAGTGATGTCCAGACAGTACCTCTGGATATAAAGCCTAGGTATTTGCTTACTTCCCTATGGATGGAATTCAGAATTTTTTAGAAGATTTTACTTATTTATTTCATAGACAGAGAGCACAAGCAGGGAGAACAGCATGCAGAGGAAGAGGGAGAAGCAGGCCCCCCACAGAGCAGGGAGCCCAACACAGGGCTCAAGCTCAAGATCCTACGTTCATGACCTGAGCCAAAGGCAGACGTTCAACTGACTGAGCCACACAGGTGCTCTGGAATTTAGGAACTTTTTTTAAAGTGGTAAGATTTCATAGAGTTCTAGTTCTTTTTCTTCCCTGCTGAAAGATACTTACAAAATGTATATCAAATGGATTTTTCCCCTAAAGTAAAAAGGTACATATTTCTGTGTTATTAATGGATTTTAGAAACTATGGTTAATATCCTCTCACTAGGCCAAATGGGAACTGATAACTTCTGATGTCTTCATGACAGAACTAGTAGGGATTTGCACAGCTAGGATTTCTAATCCACTACTTTGTGAGCAAGTGAAAGGAAACATTCTATTCTTTATAAGCTATCCAAGATTTACAGCAGTAGTATATTTAAGAGTCCTGCTTATTAAACATTAGCTTTGGAGCTACCTGAAGGTTTGTTCATTAACTCTAAATCTTCACATATTTAAATACAAATATTTTCAATTTAAATTAAAAAATCTATTTCATATAAAGTCACATTTTGTATTGAAAGTGTGCTCATAATTAATTCTAAAACATTTAGAAGACCCATTAATAATTACATTTCTACAAATTACTCAAAAAACTAAGAAAACAATGTATTATTTGGTATTATGAAACTAATAAAATAGCAACAAGTTAGGTTATATCAACATATTTATTTTAAATGGGAAATGTGACATAAGTTATCCCTGAAGTTCTATTTATTTAAACACTGGCATACTGAAAGGTGAGAAATGATACTCTGTATAGAGTGGTCAATCCACTTAATAGCACTGAAAAAAAGAATAAGAATACATTGGAAACATTACTGAGACGACAGATTATACAATATCCATGTCTGGCAATTAAGTATATCATGGAAAATATATTTTAATGTTTTTCATTTGAGTGTAGTAGACACACAACGTTACATTAGGTTCAGGTAAAACAGATTCAACATTTCTAAATGTTATACTATGCTTACCACATGTGTAGCTACCATCTGTCACCATACAACATTATGACAATATTATTGACTATATTCCCTAGGATGTGCCTTTTATTCCCATGACTCACTCATTCTCTAACTGGAAGCCTATACTTTCCATCCTCCTTCACCCATTTTTCCCAACCCCCATCTCCCTCTGCTTTTAATGCATTTTAAAGTTCGTTTTGAAGTAACTGTTCCATTTTTGAAGTGATGTGTGGTTCCTGTAATGCCCTTTTGATCCACACATAAAAATGAAGATGTAACTTTATAATGCAATAATACATATTTTAAAATACATCACTAATTTCACACATAGCAACAACTATACAACATAATTGTACTACTGTACCTATTATACTATGATTGTTATCATTAGGAAGTTTCTAATGCATGAACAAGTAAAAATTGACCAAAAGGCTTTGTGTAAATACAAAACCACTCTAAACTGCTATAAACTGAATGTTTGTGCTTCTCCAAAATTCATGTGGTGAAACCTAATCCCCATTGTAATGGGATTTGAGGTAGGGCATTTGGTAGGAGATCACATCATAAGGGCAGAGATCTGATTAATGAGACATAGACTTTTATTTAAAAAAAAAAAAAAAAAAGGATCCACAGAATTCATTCCTGGACTCTGGGCTTAAGGGGAAAGTGGAAAAGTAGGAGGACTCTAAACCCACTTCATCCCATGGAAAGAACTAGGTAACACCCACATCAGTGTAAATAATCCAGAAAATAACCCAAGACTGGCAGAACAGAACCTCCACAGATAATGTAGAGAAGCGTAAATAGTAGGAAGGGCAGAGACATGGTCTGAAACTAAAGGGACTACTGGGACTGGGACAGTCTACAGGAGGGAGGGAGACCATGGGTGCAAAAGGGGGTAACTCCCCCTCCCCCCCACAGCAAGCACCCAGGCACAGGGATGACATTAAAACTAGAGGGCATGCTTTTGTGAATTCTCGCAATCAGTGGGACTTCACACCTGGAAATTTAAAAAATCAGCAGGCTCCACTCTTGGAGTGCCTTCTCAGGGTCCAAAACAAGGAAAATGCCCTGAAGTTCCATGTTACTGCCATCTCTGGCAAACAACTAGTCTACTCAACTCAACACCAAGGTGATCCCAGACTGGCCTACTGAAAAAACAAGACCAAACCATACCCACAACAGGCAGTGAGTCAGTGAAGATGAATTGGACTGAAGGCAAAAGCAGCTTAGCCACTATAGTAGGGTACATACAACCCACATAGGAGACCTCCCTAAAGCACCAGGCTCTGGTGACAGGGGACACTGCACTGCAGGGCACTGAAGGACCTCTTCTTCATATGGCCACTGCTTTCAAGAGCAGGAGATGTAGCAGACTTTCCTAACACAGAGAAATAGACACAGAGTTAGATAAAATGAGGAAACATAGGAATATGTCCCAAATAAAAGAACAAGAAAAAAAAAAACAAAAACCAGACAGCAAGACTGCTAAACAAAATGGAGATAATATGCTTGATAGAGAATTTAAAGAAATGGCCATTAAAAAAAAATTACTGGACTTAAAAGTAGAGTGTCAAGACCCTCAACAAAAAGACAGAAAACAAAATCATAAAGAACTCACTGAGTTCATTCACTCAATAAGTAAAATTAAAATAGAATAAAGAGTAAAGTAGAACCAGAAGAATGAATGAGTAGCTGAAATACAGTAATGGAAAGCAATCAAGCTGAACAGAAGAGAACAAAAAATAGACACTGGGAACTCAACAACCCACCAAGCATAATAATACTCAGATAATAGGGATCAGAAAGAAGAGCAAAAAAAAAAAAAAAAAAAAAAAGGAGCAGAGAGTTTGAGCAATAGCTAAAACTTTCAAATTAGGGGAATGAAACAAATCCAAGTTCAGAAGGTACAGATAGCCCCCACAAAAATCAACCCAAGACAGAGTAAGGCAAGACACATAGTAATTAAAATGGCCAAAAGTGATGATAAAGAATTTTAAAAGCAAGCGAAAACACTTCTACAAGGGAAACCCCATAAGACTATCAGCTGATTTTTCAGCAGAAACTTTGCAGGCTAGGAGAAAAGTGGTACAATATATCAAAGTGCAGAAGAAAAAAAAACTTGCAATCAAAAATAGTCTATCTAGTAAGCTCTCACTCAGAAGGAAAGAGTTTCCCAAACAAAAGTTAAAGGAATTCATAAAACTAAACCAGCCCTCCAAGAAATATTAAAGGGGACTTTCAGAGGGAATAAAAGACCATAAGCAGGAGTAAGGAAAGTAGGAAGCACAAAAGTAGTAAAATTAAGTATATCTTTAATAATCAGCCAAGGAATTCACAAAATAGAATGTAAGATCTGACACCTTATACATGAAATGTGTGGAATAGGGGAGAGAAATAAAGAATGGGTTCAAACTTAAGTGACCATCAACTTGATATAGACTGCTATATGCACAGGATGTTATATACATACCTACTGGTAACCACAAACCAAAACCAGGAACAGGCATGCAAAAAATAAAGAGAAAGGAATCCCAATATATCACTAAATAAAGATAGTAAACCGTGAGAGAAAAGCAAAAAGAAAAGAACCAAGAACTACAAAGCAAACCACAATTTTTTTTAAAAGGCAATATATAACATCAATTATTACTTTGAATTAAATCAACTAAATGCTCCAATCAAGAGACAGAGGGATGGAATGAATGAAACAAGACCCATCCATGTGCTGCCAAAGAGACTTACTTTAGACCTAAAGACCCATGCAGATTGAAAGTGAAGGAATGGAAGAGCATTTAGCATGCAAACAGAAGTGAAAAGAATCCAAGTTCAGAAGGGGTAGCAATACTTAGTCTTTTTTTTTTTTTAAGTCTATTCTTTCTGACCTACCAAAAGACAAAAAAGGAAATTTTATAATCATAAAAGGAACTTCCAATAGGAAGATAAAACTATTAAGTATTTATGTACTCAACGTGTGAGCACCCAATACATAATGCAGCTAATAAAAGCCAATCGATAGATACAATAGTTGGGGACTTTAATACCCCAGTTACATCACTGGATAGATTATCCAAACAGAAAAATCAACAAAGGAGTAGTGGCTTTGAATGACACTCTGGATCAGATCAGATAGATCTAACCATCATTCAGAACACTATCTTAAAACAGAATACACATTCTTTTCAAGTACATATGGAACATTCTCCAGAACAGATCACATATTAGGCCACAAAACAATTCTCAAGAAAGTCAAAAACATTAAAGTCATAATGTAGGTCTTCTTTCTACAATGCTATGAAACTAGAAATCTACCACAAAAAATAAAAAATTAAAAATAAATAAAAACCTGGAAAGGATGCAAGTACATACAGGTTAAATGACAAGCTAGTGAACAATGAATGGGTCAGCCAAAAAATCAAAGAGGAAACCAAAAAACACATAGAGTTAAATGAAAATGACAATGCAGCAGTTCAAAATGTTTGGGATGCAGTAAATGCTATTCAGAAAGGGAAGAAGTTCACGGCAATAGAGGCCTACTTCAAAGCAAGAAAATATTCAACCTAACCTTACACCTAAGGAGCTAGGAGAACAAACAAAACCCAAAACTAGTAATCAGTAATCAAAGTCAAAAAAACTCTAGGACCAGATAGCAGCATAGGACCAGACAGCATCACAGGTAAATTCTAGCAAACATTTAGAGAAAAGTCAATGCCTATTCTTCTCAAGCTACTCTAAAAAATAGAAGAGGAAGGAAAACTAACAACTTCTTTCTGGAAAGCCAATATTATTCTGATACCAAAACCAGATGTGAACAACTGCTGAATCCTACCTATACTGTACACCCAAAAGTAATGTAACACTGCATGTTCACTCCACTGGAATTACAGTTTTAAAAGTTGAGAAATTAGAGGTCCCAGAGAGCCCCCTTGTTCCATCCTGTGAATGGAATGTGAGAACACAGTGAGAAGGCAGCCATCTATGAAGCAGGAAGAGGACTCCCAGACACTGAATCTGAGACACCTTGGTTTTAGAGTTTCCAAGCCTCCAGAAAAGAAGTGCATTTCTGTTCTTTGTACCACTATAGTATTTTGTTACAGCAGCCTGAATGGACTAAGAGAGAGTGGGGATGCTGCTAGTTGGATGAATAGTTAAAATGTAGAAGCAGCTTTCAAACTGGCCAATGCGTAGAGGCTGGAAGTTTCTAGCTGCTTGCTAGAAAAAGCCTGCATTGCTGTGAATGGACACTACAGGGGATTTTAATGAGGGCTAAGGAAAAAGAAAGAATAAAAACAAGAGTGGTAGAGAAAAGCCTTCATCTTCTTAGACAATACCTCAGTAATCCTGAACAAAGATTTCTGAAATGTGTACAGTAAGGGCTAGTCTGTGGAGTTCTCCAATGGTGATGTGGAATGTGTTATTGCAAACTGGAGGAAAGTCCATTCCGTGAAAGAGTGGCAAAGAACTCTGCTGGATCGTGTTGGTGTTCCAGTGTTAAATCCTCCTCTACCTTCAAACTTCTACTCAAGCATTGCTCTTGCTAGGAAGCCACCTTGACGACAGACAGTCTGATAGGAAAGCCCATTCTCTGTGTTAGAAGAGCATTTACCACATTGTAATATATTAGTAACTGACTTGCATGTTCCATTTCTGCTGAATTGTAAGCTCGAAAATCAAAGTTGGGAACAAATACAAAGATATTTTTTTAAAGACCATGAGCTCAACATATTTACAGTGATGGAAATAAGAATTAAAGAAGCCACGTCTCTATCCATTCATCTGCTGAAGGGCATCTCAACTCCTTCCACAGTTTGTCTATTATGGACATTGCTGGTATGAACACTGGAGTGCGTATGCCCCTTCTTTTCACTACATCTGTATCTCTGAGATAAATACCTAGTAGTGCAATTGCTGGATCATAGGGTAGCTCTATTTTTAAGGTCTTGAGGAAAATCCATACTGTTTTCACAAGGAACAGTGTGGGGGTCCACAGGGGAAGGGAGGGAAAGTGAATTGGAAGAAATCAAGAGAGGAAGATAAACCACTAGAGACTCTGGACCCCAGGAAACAAAATGAGTGTTACAGAAGTGGGGGGATGGGGTAATGGGTGATGGGTATTAAGGAGGGCACATGTTATGATGAGCACTGGGTGTCACACGTAACTAATGAATTGTTGAACACTACATCAAAAACTAGTGTTGTGGGCGCCTGGGTGGCTCAGTGGCTTAAGCCGCTGCCTTCGGCTCGGGTCATGATCTCAGGGTCCTGGGATCGAGTCCTGCATTGGGCTCTCTGCTTGGCGGGGAGCCTGCTTCCCTCTCACTCTCTCTGCCTACTTGTGATCTCTCTCTGTCAAATAAATAAATAAAATCTTAAAAAAAAAAAAAAAAACTAGTGTTGTACTACATGTTGGCTAATTGGACATACTAAAAATTAAAGAGGAAAAAATATGTAATTGCTCTCTCCTTCTCAAAACAATTATACAGGTTGAAAGTAGTCTAACTGGACATGTTTGATGCAGATAAGAGAATCTATTTCAGTACCAGGTTCTTACCTAGCTCATGGGATTTAATAAATCTGTTTTTTTTTCTCAGCAAGTTCAAGTAAAGTGTATTTATTTATGGGCTAACTCCTTTAAAAATGCATATTGAGGGTGCCTGAGCAGCTCAGTTGTTAGGCTTCTGCCTCCAGCTCAGGTCATGATCCCAGGGTCCTGGGATCTAGCCCCAGATAGGGCTCTTTGCTCAGCAGGAAGCCCGTTTCTCCCTCTCCCACCCCGCCCCCCTGCTTATGCTCCCTCTCTTGCTCTGTTAAATAAATTAATAAAATCTTAAAAATAAAATAAAAATGTATATTGATACCTCAATAATCATAATGAGTTCTACAAAAAGATAGAACTCTAGAAGCCTCTTTAATTGAAAGTAGAAGGAACTAGATAATCTTGAAGCTGGAAAAAGGAGTAACAATAACATAGCTACAAATGAATTAAGACCCAACATATACAGGATTGGTTAGATTTCATTTCTAAAGCTTTAGAAAACTGACACCACTTCTCAAATGGTTCTTAATTTTTTGAACTTTATCAACTAGGTTGGGAAACTACTATTTTTCACATTCCCCCAAATAAGGACGTTCTGAGCAAAGAACATTGGCTCCTGGGTTAAAGGATGGCTGAATGACAAGCTTATCTTAGAAGGTAGACAGTGAATTGCTCTGGAAAGACTTAAAGTGTCCTTACCCTTGGAGGCGTGGGTGTATATTCCAGGATGATGGAGGAAAGCTAAAAATAGGTCCTATGGAGAAGGTTAGAGAGGCTTTCTTTAATCCATAGCAAAGATCTCTCTTTTACTCTCCTAAGGTTAAGAGGCACAGATGAGCCAGCCACCCTATATAAACTCAGAATTTCCCAACTTTCAGGTTCTCCTATGGTTCAACTCCTGTACATGCAAGGGATACCAAGCCCTCATGTTGCTTCGTGGATATTTGGAGTAACTAATAAGATTGCTTTGTGAGCTCTTTCTTCTAAAGAATTCTGGGCTCCTGTGCTCTAATTTCTCAGCTTGCAAGCAGAAGAACATGTTTGACTTTTCACAGCTGTGAAAGATGGATCTTTTACAAATGAGCATTTTCAGTTACTAAGTATTTACTATGGTATCTACTGGGACATATGCTAAGAAATAAAGATGAATAGGATACAGCTTGGTCTTGAGTTGGCCAAGCTCTAGCAAGGGAAACATAGATGCAAAGAGCTAAGGGTATCACAATATAATGTGTCTCTATTAGAGAAATAAACAAAATACCCTGAGGGCTTTGAATAATTAGTAAGAATATATTTTTGAAAAGTAGTTGAAGTTAAAGCAGGACTTAGAGGACATACAACAAATACCATAAAGAATTATCTTCTGGTTAAGAAGTTGAATGGATATAACTTGTTTTTTCCACATGTTCTGAGAATCTGTGATTAAATGACTCAATGCAAAAGCAAAGAATTATGGTGTGCTTGTTAATGGGGCTAGTGAAAGCTAACTGATCCATCAAATAACCATGAAGCATAATCATGTGTTTGTGATAAAACAATATGGTTAGACAAGTTTTTCCTCTCTCAAAAAACTTATTGGCTCCTGCTCTTACTGGCCCCTCAAAGCAACCTGGATTATGGTTAACAAACACTATTACAAGATTCACTACACTGTAATATGATGGCTTACTTAGCTGTCTTGTTCCACACTGGACTCCAAACTTTTTGAGGGCATGAGTAGATGACTTAGCACCAGGAAAGCTGATGGAAATGTTAAACACATGGTTGGCTGTAATTGATACAACTAATTGTTCCCCTATATTCATTTTCCTTTTTACATATTAATACTACATATTAATACATTTATGGATATTTTTAACTGGCCACATGGCTTCTCAGCTCAATCCTTTTTTTCATAGTTAATTGAATCTGTATAATTAAGCTTTCATCATAGGTTGTGAGTAGAGATCATGGCTAAAATTTCTGAATATTACACTTAACATGAGTGGGAATACATTTCCTTCTTTTACCTACATGCTGAGTACAGATGCAACCTAACACCTCCTTAACATGTGTAAGGACTAAGGAGTACAAATGGAGATCTGCATACATGTAAAAGTATTTAGGAGACATACCACGATAACAGTTATATAAAGTATACTGTAGCTTTCTCACTTGAAAATTGTACCTTCCTAACCACCTGTAAGTCCAGGTTTAAATCTAGAATTTCCATTCATTTACATTCTGTGTCACAACTGGGAATACCTGAAAACATGGCACGGAGCCCAAGGTCCAGGATGAATTAGCATATTATTCCTGCCTCATGTACTATTCTGCACAGTGAGATTAGCTGCAGACACCCACAGATACCCCCGACCACACGCCCAAGCCCCATGTATAATCCCCAACCCAATGGTCATCCCTTAGGTTAATGCATATCCACACTGGTGTCATGTTTACCTTCAGAACAACAGTCTTGGTCCTATAAGCAAGACATTTTTGGAAGGAAATTCTGAGTTCCCAGGTACCCTGACTACAGTCTAAAAAAGAGGAGCACAGATTTCAGGTTCACATATACCCTTGTTCTTGGGCTCACCACCCCATGCCAAGAAGCATAGAGTAATGAGCAGGACCCTTCTGCAGCATGGAAGACAAGGAAGCAGTTCCTCCTGCCCAGTTCTAAAGACAGTACTAAATATAGTGGTCATGAGTCAGCTTCCACCATTCAAATAAAGACAGTACATTTGTATAAGGGCAGCTACACAGTCCAATATAGCAGACGATGGTCCAAACTGAGTGGCTAATCCAAATGGACATGAACTGCAAGTATAAAATACATACCTACTTTTGATATAAAGTATAAAAAAAAGTAAAATATTTCAAGAATTGATCTAAATATGTTAGAGATCTGAAATATATTAGAAAACATACATTAAAATTAATTTTATCTTTTAACAGGATTAGAATTTTTTTGTTTAAATTTCTGATTTGGTTGGCCTTCTATTTCTGTTGCACAATACTACTCTAGAGAATGGTGTAGTGACAATATTAATAGAACCCGCATCTCCGGACAATTTTGTAAGCAAAACCTACTCACTGAGAATTTCCCGTTTCCTTTTTACTGTTACTTAACTGAGAAATAAACTATCTTTTTTGAGCGCTGCATTCTTGGAGTTCTTTGTTGTACCAGTTGAGACTACATACTAATGTATGAATCAAAAGTAACATTTCAATAAACAAGATAATAGTTCAGCCCACAATGGGATAAAAAGATGCATAAAAAGTATTAGAATACCCTTAACTGTATGATCCATGTGAGGAGAGATTTTGTTTGTTGCTCTATTCAGTGCCAACAGGCATTCTTTTTTATAGAAGGTCTTTATTATTTTTCAGATGAATAGTACAAATACATTAATGGAGATATATGCAAAGTACTAATGCAATGTATCATCAGAGTTTCATGCCATAGTAGTCAGACCTCTTAGAGAAGCAGAAAATATTTCACATGGAAGTCTCTGTAAGGACATTGTGAAGCAGCAACAGGAAATGTTTAACAGCAAGGATTGAATGGTTGGGTATGGGCTACAGAGTTGTAATTTTCTATTATTCAACTCTAATATACTCTAATTTATAAACTCAGGTGCTTGGATGCACTTGCTTTAGCATGGATGTACATCATGTATCACAAGTAAAATGTATCTTTATTATAAGAAGGTATTAGGTAACTTATTTGGAGGTAGGTTTTAAGCAATAGCCATCAATACTAATGATTAACAATACTATTCTGAAATGTTACCCTTATTCCTAAATCACCACAGTGTAATTTTTAGAGCTATTCTGTTTTGCTATTTTTATTTTAAATCCATGGAATTTCAAAAATTCATTGAATTTACAAAATGTTTTTTGTGATTTGCTTTAGCAGTTTTTACAATATTTCTTTATAAACAGTATTTGAAAAAGATTTTAAATTTTTAAACAGAAGTTCTGAAGTAGCATTTGAACACAGCATATTATTTTCTAATACTTGAGCATTGGAATAGTCTATGTAAACAGATGCTCTTACATCATTCCCTTTGCAATTGGTATGGATTAAATTGATTTAAAAAAGGTAACTTTTTAAAAACTTCCAATTTTTTATACAAAATTTTATACTGGAAAGTTTTAAAGACTATTAAACTTTGTAGATAGGGATATAAAACTCCCCTTTACACTTACATAAACTAGGAATTTTAAAAAGGTTGCTGAATAGAAAAATTGTACTAATATTAAAAATGTATGAATTTCTAACTATCCTGTAGGCTGTTGCAAACATGTAAGATAAGCATGTTGAGTTCAAAAAGAAAATCAGAGAGCTTGTTTAATTGTTTAGATTTTATTATTCAGATACACTATAAATGAATACTGAATATTTAAGAGGTTTGAAAATGTTGAACAAATTTAGTTCTTAAATTTGGAGGATGCCTCTAGAAACCGAACCAAGGTACCTGATGTGATCAACTGTTTCAATCTCTTCACTAAACATGATGAACCTTTTTAAAAGCGCAGTGAAACCTGACCCCATAACTATCTGTTACAGTCTTAAAGAAACCTATCCCTTGAGAACTATGAATGACATTAGAGATAATGAACCAATAGTCTGAATATGTACTTGAAAATGAGCAAACTCAACAGAAGTAAAAAGAGAAAAAACAGATACCACAGCTCCTAAAAGACTGTTAGTCAAAAGTGAAAACTACATAAGTTTTTAAGAAGGATGACTATGGTTTCATTTTTATCACGTGATAAATGTACAATTTCTTAAAACTGCCTTACAAAATTTCCTATAATGTTTCAGTTCTAAAAAAAAAATATTGTGTCTTAGCAGTTATGGATTTATAATTATCACTATTTAGGTAAGTGGCAAGATGCTATTTAGACCAATGTTATCTTTGACTAAGATTATTTTTTATTGTCTTCAATCCTGAAAAAATATCCTCATTCAATATTCTTCTTCTCTATCCCTCTCTATATAGGACTGTGCTAGCCTGAAGAGATATAAGTAAGAAAGTCTTGAATAAAATTATCACTCAAGAGTAACAATCCTAGGTTCCTAAAATAACTTTGTAAATTTTACCAATTCTAGATGCATTTTTAATTTCATGAACTCTTGGGAAATTCCCTGGGAACTATATAGGAGCTCATTATCTAAATCTGATTTAAAAACTATTTCTAAAATCAAATGTCTAAACAGAAGCCAAAAATTATTCATACACCCTGAAGAAAAAAATAAAAATTAAATCTAAGGTGACTTCAATGTGAGCCAAATGGCATAATGAACCTATAAAATGTTTAGTGAAATGCAGTCAGGCTTGTAGATGTGTTTACCAAAAAGGAATGTTCTGCTTTCATATTTATTATGATCTTCCACTGATTTAAAACTCCTATATACTGAAACTCCATAAACATCTTTAATTTACATAAACCACAGCATAAAAAACTAATATAAGAAAGGATTAAAACAACAACAGTAGTTTATTGTGCCACCCTTAGCAATTAGGAAAGAGAAAGAGGTTACTGAGTCTAAGAAATATTTAATAAAAATATTATCAATATATATTTCCTTAAGAGTTAATAATACTGCAGTGGGATTCATAAAAGCCATCTACCTTCATTTCACTGTTTGAAATCAATGAACTGGATCTTCTGAGTAAAATTTCAATAACATATTTAAAAGCCAAATAGGCATCATTTTTTACTTCTATTAAGTTGAAAGGAAAAAGGAAGGTCTAGTTTACTTACAGGGAGTTTGTTCTAAGTGAGATTTTACTTTTCAGACTGTTGGGCTAATGATTAACGTCACATACCGTACATCTTCGTCTAGAAACTGTGGTGTCTATTAAATGTAATTACCTTTCCCCATGGCTTTAAATTGACGGCAGATTCAAAATGAAGGTGGCTTCTATTAAATTTAATTACTTCCCCCTGAAGCTTACTTGGCAAAACTGTGACTAGTAATGAAAGTGGATTCTATAAAAAAAGCTGCATGGTAGGTGTGGCTATTAAATTAGCAATGTTATTAATAAAAAAAAAGTAAAAATACTTGCAATGGGATATTTTATCATCCACGTATATTTTTGTGATACATTAAGTTCTCGGTTTTCTATTCATTTCAACTTTCAACCAATGAATTACATATTGATTAACATGATAATTAAAATGACAATTTTCAAAAAGTTCATCTAATATCTCCATGTACAAAATAGGGACCCTTTCATCATTTTAATTCAATTGACATTTTAAATCAACATGATGCAATGAAAGGAAAAGAATTAGAAAAACAAATTCTGTTCTTATTAATTATATAATTAGTTCCTTCTTCCTGAGCTGGTTACCTAATCTGAAAGACAGAACTATAACATGTCTTCCCTACTTAAGATAAGTATTAAGAAAATTAGAGGGGAAAGTGTTGTTTTGTAAATCTCTTTTGTTGTTGTTGTTGTTGTTTAGATTTTATTTATTTGAGAGAGAGAGAGAGAGAGAGAGAGATAGCCCGCGCACACACAAGTAGGGGAAGCAGCAGAGGGAGAGGGAGAAGCAGACTCCATCCCAGGACCCGGGGACCATGACCTGAGCTGAAGGCAGATGCTCAACCGACTGAGCCACCCAGAAACCCCTCTGTCTTTTTTAACAGGCCATCTATTTTGGACTAGTTTAAATTGGATTAATACTCAGAAAAACAGTAATGTATCAATTTATCATACATTCATCCATCATTCCGCATCCAATTCACCGTATATCAATGCACCAGCGATGTATTAGAAATATAAATACATAGCATCTATAGGGTTTGATAATCAAGTGAGCATAAAAACAAAGTCAATAAATACTTTGTCACTATGGGAAGAACCTGTGATGCCCCCAGAGCAACTCTCCTGACAGATGGGGAACATTCACATCCCTTGCCTCATCATTTGTTAGGAATGCCGTGTAGTAGCTCGAGTATCTACCTGCTCGCCCAAGACCAGAGGCACGAGGCTTGCTCAGGCATGAAACACCAGTTTGCAGAGTGCCTCCACTTCAGAAGATGGGGGGTCAAGCTCTCTGGGTGGTCTCTTGAGAAAAAAAATTGCACTATTCTTGAGGTAGGAAGATTGTAACTTCCACACTTCTCCCTGGGTATGGAGGCATGCTCTCAGCATCAGAGAGTGGTGATAGTTCTCTCAAGGAAATCTGTTTTCTCATTAGCCATTTCTGTCATAATGATAAACTTTATATGAAGTTAGGATACTTTTACATTTTCCTATGTTATTTTACAGCCTAGTCATGAACCAGTTCTCAGATATTTCCAGGGTAGGTTCTGAATCGGTTTCTTTCTCACACTTATTTTGGCACCTGTTTTCTGCTATAGTCACACAACAATTTTCTTCTCAATATTCTTTTAAAACAGGATAGTGATGAACACCGAAAACTGTGGGAACAAAAACATGACAAAATAACATAGGCTAGTAAGAGGATCGTGGCTGCTTCCTAGAAATCGAATCTGAGGGAAAGTAAAAAATAAGTAATGCATGTATCTGCCAAGTGAAAAGTGTCAGGAAGAACAGGTTAAACAAAAGGAATGGTACATGTAAAGACACAGAGAGGTACAAAGAAGCATCCTTTATTTGGAGAAACTGGCTAGGGCACAGCAAGAAATGTAGTGTGGTGAAAGATATGCAAATAGGCCAATTTTGCGATTGAAATTTGGTATAATGGAGATTTTCCCACCCAACACCCTCAGATTTGCTCCAGTAAATATTCCTCTATACCAGCAAAATTTTCAAAATTAAATGACATTTTGAAGACACGGCTTTCATCCTTTTATGTACAGTATTATACCCAATGAGCTTGCTTTTATGATTAATAATAAAGTTAATATGCTGGAAATTCTATATTAGTATGTATTCTCTGAGCACAGTAGGATTTGTCTTGTTTACTATTACACTTTTAAAATTTATAGGAAATGTTTTGAATATAGTATTAAATAGTTGCACTATGTTTATTAACAGATTACTGGATAATGTGGATGAAATATGTGAAGTATTGAAAGCATAAATTTCACAGAACTCTAACAGATACCTGTGCAAGTTTCCTCTGTAACAAGTCACCAGGAATGTTAACCATAAACTGGCACAGCAGTTATATGCCAGTTATATCTCAATAAATCAGTAAATTAAAAAAAAAAAGACTTTTACAAATCACGACAAACTAAGTGGCTTAAAACCTTACCAATTTATATTATCTTACAGTTCTGGCGGTCAGTTCACTGGCCAAATGCAGTATGAACAGGTATGCTTTTCTTTTTCTGGAGGCTATAGGAGAGATTCCATTTTCTCTCCTTTTCCAGCTTCCTGCAACCAACTGCATTTCTTGTAACAACAAGCCCTTCCTCCATCTTCAACACTGCAATCCCCTGACTACGCTTCCATGGTCAGGACTCCCTCTGGCTCTCTTCTGCCTCCCTCGTCTGCTTTTAAGAATGCTTGTGATTACACTGGGCCTACCCAAGTAACCCAGGCTACTCTACTGGACAGTCAACTGATTAACAAAACTAATAGTGTGTTACCTTAATTCCCCTTTGCCATGTAACCTAACAAGTTTTAGTTTGTAATTTCCAGGTTCAGAGGTTGCAGGGAATTGGATCTAGACATTTTGGGGGACCCATTATTCTATCTACCACAATCCAAAATGCTGAAAACATCTGATTGATATGCAATTTGATCCCTAGGTCTGTGAGCAGGAAAAGCAAGTGGAAGCCTCCTACCAAGGATAGAGAACCCTCCCAGTGCCTGAGTCCAGCTCACGGGTCAGTCAGAGGTCATGTCTTTTGGGTGACCTCCTCCTGACAAGTGTATGTTATTAATGACTAACAGTCCTGCTTTGATTCCTAATATCCGTACTCAAAGAAAAAAATTACCAGTTTCTTGTTAGATAATTTTGGAACCACAATAAAGGTAATATTAAAATGTAATTCTTCAATTTTAAGGGTCCAATAATCCATATCTATCAGTGAGTGAAGACATTAATTTTTTAAGTAGAGAAATACCCTGTTTTACCACAACACAGAGAACAGAGAGATAAAATTTAAAAAACAGAGAAGGAACTTCAAAACAGATACTTCTTAAAAACCTCAACTAAAGAGTAAAATTCAGTTTCAGAAGTTATTTTGATGTGATTAATGCATGTTAAATGCAATTGTCTGTGGTTAACAGGAACTTGACTAGCTTGTTACATTCTATACTTGGAAAAACCTTTGTGTAAAACAAGTGAGGTGAGACAATTTAATTAGGCAAATTGAATCTAATTTAACAATCTGAAAAAGTTCTAAATTTAAATTATTATAAAGAAATTGAAAATGCTCCTTAAAAAGGATTAGGTGAAAAGATAAAACATGTATCGATTAAGATTAAAAAGCACAATTTTTTGCTCTCAGTGTTAACACAGTCTGCTGTATTCTGTGCTTTGGATTTTCATTAGATTAAAACTCTGGCTTAAAAAAAAAAATTCTGGCTTTAGGTTTTGATATGAAACTTGAGAGATTAGATATTTCATATTACTTTCCACAGTGATAGAAGTAGCATTCTGAGAAAGTAGTAAAAAGATAGGTAAAAATAAGTAAAATTCACTGTTAAATTGACACCTCCCAAGACAAACAAAAACCAAAACCAGGAAGGTCAATTCCCAGCCCCCAAACTGGGAAATCCAGAACCCCAAAATCAGATGAGAACCAAATCCAATTTTTCTCTCTCGAAGATTCCCCCTGAGGGGGAATTTAATCCAACGATTAAATGCTGGAGACCCTGAGCTTCTGTTTTAAAGACTGTTTTAAATATTGCAGAGAATAGAAAATAAATCCCTAGGCCCACATAACTTGGGAACTCTAATAGAATAAATCTGTGTAAAACCAGGACCTCAAAGTATATACTCTGAATAACAATAAATGAGAGATAAAAACTATTTTACTGAAAATAACAGGAAAAAACATGTCATTTTCAATTCTGGAATGAGGTTAAAAGGGACAAATCTTTGGAAAAATCTGTAATCACAAGGTGGTTTCATTTTCATATAGATTTGTTTTAGTAAATTATAGTACACAGTCTAAAACCTTGAGAGACAATTTTTTAAAAGTATCTGGTAGAAGCAAACATGTATCCTTTTTGGGAAATTTAACTTCAGCTCAAGTTTCCAAAAATAATGAGCAGTTCACAGTCAAAAATCACAACACATGAACGAAAACAAGGGTCTCTGTGTCAAAGCCAGCAAAACCAGACAAAATTTCCATGAACAATTTTGAAATAATTAAGCAGAAATAAAATTGTATATACAAAACTACATGTATGTAGTTTATATGTAACATATATGTTTTGTTGAAATGAATACCAGCAAGGCTTGAAAGAAAAATTAGCATATTTTAAAACTTATTCAACAAAACCCCAAAATGAAAAAATTTAAAACTGAAATTTATTTATTTTTTTAAGATTTTATTTATTATTTGACAGAGACAGAGAGAACACAAGCAGGGGGAGAAGGAGAAGCAGGATCCCTGCTGAGCAGGGAGCCCACCACTGGGCTTGATCCCAGGATTCCAAGATCATGACCTGAGCTGAAGGTAGATGCTCAACTGACTGAGCCATCCAGGTACCCCTAAAACTGAAATTTAAAACTCAAGTCCTGCATTAGCAGATTAATCACACCTAAGGCGAATGTTAGAAACCTGGAGGAACTGAAATACGTAACATGAAGACACAGTAAAAGACAATTATATAAGTCTACAAATTAGTTTGTTAGAACAAGCTCTGATCAGCTTACAATAGCTGTTTGGGCAGTATCTCTTTCCAAGTCTGTTTATGAACATCACTTTTGGTAGCTCAAAACTGACCATGATGAGAATTTTCACACTGTGGAAATTTGAAAATGCTATAATTAGGTCTTTTTATTTTGAAAGATCAATGTTATACCTTTACCAGTATATCACTAGGTCCATATAAAACCCCAAAGCATCTAATAGAACAGTGAAGGTAGCAGTATCTAGAGATAATGGGGTGATCAGTTTCAAAATTCTTAAAAGGTATCAACTGAGTAAGCCCAAGAACATAGAGATATTAATTATAAACTTGGAATTTTACATTCAGTAAAAATATCACTTAAGAATGAAGGTTAAAGGGGTGCCTGGGTTAAAACCTCTGCCTTTGGCTCAGGTCACGATCCCAGTGTCCTGGGATCGAGCCCCGCATCGGGCTCCCTGCTCAAGTGGGGAGCCTGCTTCCCCCTCTCTCTGCCTGCCTCTCTGCCTACTTGTGCTCTCTGTCTGTCAAATAAATAAATAAAATCTTAAAAAAAAAAATGAAGGCTAAAGATAAAATCACCCAGGGGAAAAAGAATTAGTAAGAGAATAAGGAAAGTCCAAAGCAGGCTAAATTAAAGCAGAAAGAAAACAACCCCAATTGAAATTTCACATACGTAAACAAAAATGGTCTTCAATAAAGGTGATAAATGGATCCTTTTGGTAAAGCTATTTAACTACTCTTTACTTATTTAATAATGTCCACCTATTCCCAAGGGTGATACTGGCACATATCTCCAATGACCTCCAATCAATGAAGGTGATTTGGGTTTTTTCTTTCTATTTCAGCTACTGAGCTATTTTGTAAAGGGTTTCCAATTCAACCTCCCATCTAGATCAGGCAGTAGGCTAAAATCAACAAAGATGTATCCAACCCATCATTTTCTCTTTGGGTTAAGACATCAATCCTAATTGGTATCCTCAATCAAATAAAAAATTTTGTTAGGGGGGCACTGAATTTCAGTTTTGGTAGCCAGTCATTAGGTTTTCTTTAATTCTAAGACATGACCATTCTTTGCTTCCTCTGCCTGAGAAGGCAGTAGGAGACTCAGTTTTGTCCATCAGAAGTTTTTAGTTCAGCTCTTTGTCATTCAGCATTATAGACTCAAACTTCAGCAAACATCTTGATATATAGAAATGCCACACAGTTCAGGCCCATCCAGTCACCAACTTTTCACTATAAGTCAGAGAATACAAAAATCTCTGATTTCCTATTCCTCCACAACAACCTTCTGCTAGAGACCAAACCTAGATTCTTGGCCCCCACATATGCCCACAACAGGAAGTGACCCCAGAGGAAATATGGCTACCGGTCATCAGAATCCATTCAACTCTCCTTCTAGGGATTTAATTTCTTCCTTGTTGAAAGACTCCACCCACCCCAGCCCCACCCCTCACCATAGATCTCTATTCTTTTTTTTTTTAATAAAGATTTTTACTTATTTATTTGGCAGACAGAGATTACAAGCAGGCAGAGAGGCAGGCAGAGAGAGGGGGGTGGGGGAAGCAGGCTCCCCGCCGAGCAGAGAGCCCGATGCGGGGCCTGATCCCAGGACCTCGAGACCATGACCCAAGCTGAAGGCAGAGGCTCAACTAGGTGGCCACTGAGCCACCTAGGTGCCCCTAGATCTCTATTCTTTAAAGACTGGTGAACTTTGTAAGATTTTGCTCTATTTTTCAGAAGCTTTCTACTGAACATTTTAACCTTCCGCAGAATACAGAAAATGTCTTGTGGAGCAAAGACCATACTTTTGAGGACACTCAGGTCTCTGGTTTCTCACTCTAGCCCTGCGCGATTGTTAAAAATTTTTGTTGGTTTCTCTTTCTCCTACAGAAATTCAGGCTGGGCCAGCAAAGATAAATTCTTCTCTCAGGCCAGAAAAGGCAACTATGATCATGCTTTGGAATGAAATCTCCCCTCTCTGCAATATCATTCCATCTAGTCTTCATTGTCTCATATCACTATGATGCTTGTAAAATTTGTGTGATTAATAATGGCCTTTTTAATTGTTTAGAGCAGGAATGCTTGGCTGCCATAATAGAATTAGAACACACAAGGAGTGTACGAGACAAGCTACAGAAACACATGAAGAAAATGTTATGCTTTCTACTTATCTTTAATTTTTATTTTAAAAATGGTAACTCCTGGGATGCCTGGGTGGCTCAATTGATTAAGCAACTGCCTTCGGCTCAGGTCATGATCCTGGAGTCCTGGGATCGAGTCCCACCTCGGGCTCCCTACACAGCAGGGTGTCTCCTTCTCCCTCTGATCTCTCCCCTCTCATGCTCTCTCTCTCAAATAAATAAGTAAAATCTTAAACAAACAAACAAACAAACAAACAAAAACCCAACACATTATTTAAAAAAAAATGATAACTCCTTTAAGGTATGTGAGTGCATTAACTGACATGGTAAGCTTTCTTGGGTCTTATTTCATGTCTGTTGCATTTATAATAGAAATTTGAGGGGACAGCAGGATTTCCACAATGAAGGAGCTATCCTCTTAAGTTTGGTGTACTGCTGAACAGTTCTTGTATATTTCCATAATTAAATGGATTTGCTACTTAATCATCCAGTTTTAACTAAGCCAACCCATACAAAATGGACAAGTGAGTTAAACAAGATGTCTACAAAATATGGATTGATGATCGTCTCAGTGATTTAAGTACATGAGGGCAACAAGGTTATGGAAGAGTTGGTAGTTTATTGCTCAAAGCTCTCTTCATCTGCCTCATTTTAAGGCAACACATTTGTGACATAACCATATCTAATAAGAAGTTATTCAAATAATTCAAAGTTATCAGAATTTGAAGTTGAAAATTAGACTTACACCGATGAGTAGTGATAGCCTTATCTTAAATGTATATTTTCCCTTGAGATATTAGTTACATTGAGATAATATTAAGCCACTATTATTAGGAAGATAATATTATTACTAAATTGTATCTTCTAAATACATAATACATTACTATAAAAGTTCATAGATCTGCTCTGTATATCAATAAATACAATATAATGGAGAAATGTAATATAAAAGTGTGGATACCACTTCCAAATATTTGGACTCCCTTTATAAAAGCATAAAAGTTCTTATTTCCACACAAACATATTCAGGCTGCAAATAGATATTGAAACTTCTTATTTGAAAAAGATTCAGTGATGAAGGAGGAACAAAATCCTGGCAGTTTCCAAAGATTAAAAAATAAAAGTATGGAAGTCCTCAAAGTAATTTCTTTTTTTGTTGTTTGTTTTAATATTTTTAAAAATTTATTTATTTGACAGACGGAGATCACAAGTAGGCCAAGAGGCAGGCAGAGAGAAATGGGGGGGGGGGCGGGGAGAAGGCTCCCTGCTTAGCAGTGAGCCTGACGTGGGGCTCGATCCCAGGATCCTGAGATCATGACCCAAGCTGAAGACAGAGGCTTTGACCCTCTGAGCCACCCAGGCGCCCCCTCAAAGTAATTTCCTATGAAGTTATTAATACTATAAGAATAGGTAACTGCAAAATAAAAAATAAATAATAAAAAACAGGCAAGTGCACCATTTTGAAATTTAGTTAATTTGCAAATCCTCCTCTGGTTGATATAGGTCTATTTTTGCAGTCACACTGTATGGTAGTGAGAGGAAAAAAAGGGTGGACTGATAAAATTCAAGATCATTTAGGTGTGGAAACCTAATTACCATTTGGAATACATAGCCATGAGGTTCAGGGATGCTCTAAGTCTCCAAGTTAGAGGTATAGACTAGGTAATGAATCAGAGTCCTAGCTTGAAGTATTTCCTTTGATTTGTATGCTACTAGATTCCAAATGCTTTACAGTACTACTAATGTCAAAATAACTGACATTAATAACATTACACCATTACCACCACCACCACCAACAACAATAACAATAAAACAGGTATGGGATATTGTAAAATTTCTAAAGCAAAACAAAACAAAACAAAAAGACACCATATATCAGGTTTAACATATACCAGGTTTTAGAGTACATCAATCCTCATAAGTTCACCAATATCAGCAGTGCCCAAATTATTCTGCAAAGACCCAAGGGTCTTCAGGAAATTCTTCGGGCACTGTTATGATGCTGGGAGGCAGTAAGTTTATTATAATTAACTTGATTTTACTCTCTGGTCATTTTTATAAGCAAAATTATCTTTTATATTAGATTCTAATTTTTCCATTATAAATGCTGAAATTAAGGATACAGTTTCTGATAGTGTATAGTAACTTAATTTTTGTAAGTGCTACTTCTATAGATGCTACAAACAGAAATTTTGCAGAATTTAAGTGCAAATTTAAATGCAGAATTTAAGAAAATTTGCAGAATTCAAGTGAATTGGTACAAAGATATCTGTTAGGCACAAATATCTTAATATTTAGAAACAAAATGAGAACTTAGAGACAATGATATGAACATGAACAATGAATCCATTTCTCATGAGGTTTTTCAAGAAATATAAATATCTCAGATGAAAAAATTCAATTTAAATTTAAATTGCTTATTTTGGGGCACCTGGGTGGCTCAGTGGGTTAAGCATCTGCCTTGGGCTCAGGTCATCATCTCAGGGTCCTGGGATCAAGCCCCACAGTGGGCTCCATGCTCAGTAGGGAGCCTATTTAACCCTCTGTCTCTCTGCCTACTTGTGATTTCTGTCAAATAAATAAATAATCTTTAAAAAATAACAAATTGCTTATTTTTATCATAAACTGCACCTTACTAAAATTGTATTAATAAGTAAATGTGCCCTGTACTTCATATAACACTTATCTAACATATTCTGATTGCCATTCATAAAGAAATTATGAGAATTTTATCTTCTGTTCTATCTCTATTGATAGAATTTTTGAGTTAAATTCAATTGGACAATAAAACTAAAAAAAAAAAAAGAAAAGAAAAGAAAAAAAAACTGGCCAGTGTTTGAATATGTCCTTTAAGCTCACCCAACTTAGGAAAGCATAAAATTCCTTATTTCACACAAACATTTTTTAGGCTGCAAGGGATATTGAAACTGCTTATTTTAGAAATATTCAACAACAGTTGAAAAATACTGGCATTTTTCAAAGATAAAGATCAAATCTTTGAAGCATCCTTTTCTAAAGTTGTTAAACGTAACAAAACAGGTGACTCTATCATCCTTAAATTCAGTTCATTTTCTAATCTTCAATAAAATGATTTTATATCAATCTTTACATTCTCTTTAAAATTAATATCAGAGAAACTATCTGCTTTTACTAGATTATCTTTTTAAATGGGAGACATAGAAAATCAGTAAATGAGGTTATAGTACTAATTAGCATATTGTCTCCACTACCTATAGTACACTACAAAAAACTGTGGCTTCCATTTTATCACATAGATGAAACAGTTATCTTTCAGGGTTTGAGATTTCTGTGATCTTTATGCTTAATAAGCTCAGTAAAAGGCATTCAAATTACATCACTTTTGTCTTGGAAGTTAAATTGGGAAATATTGCATTCTCTGAGATGATAAACTCTGCAGAAGATAAATTATCATGAGAAATAGTTTTAATTGATTTACCATAATAAAAGTTATGTGACTTTGAAGTGCAAATGACACATTAAAATGAATCTACAGTATGTTGATAATAAAGTGGCTTCTTTGTTAATGGAATTACTGACACTGCAGATGCTTTCAGGAGTGATGTCTTCTACTGTTAATCAAGAGACTTCAATGTAAAAATGGATGCGCTGTTTATTTAAATCCCAGCCCACCTTTCTTACTTCTTGCTTCAGAGTAGTTTGATACTCAGGTTGGAAAAATGGAGATCGTGGTCCTCACAGCCAGTATCATTCTGGCTGTTCCCCTTCTGATTCATCCTGAACATCTTGACTGCAATCCCAAGGTCCCCCTGTATGTGTAAATCAGAAAGACTGGCAAAAGAGGCAAATGATAAAGGCCACGATGGAGTTCAGGATTAGACGCTTCTATAAATATGTAGGTTAGTAAAATTTTTTTTCCACATACAAATCTTAACAGTATATGTTCCAAAAGTGTTAAAGTAACTAAGAACTGATTAAGTTCTTTCTAGTTTATCTTTTAACTCAGGCAAAAGACCCACAGGGCAAAGCATCCAGTGATGGGAAATGAAACTACCATCTCAGGCAATAATGACTGCCCCGAGGTCAGAAGACCCAATATGACTCACCCCAAGATAATGATCGACCTGACCTTGACTGCTCCCTGCATGGACCCACTGACCTTTGTCCTACATTGTCCTTGTATAAACCTAGAAGTATTTTCAGCACTTTGGAAATAGGCTTTGAACGTAAGTCCACTGATGTTGACCTCACTGAAATATATTCCTTTCTCATTTTGCTACTACTGTCCCTCGGCCTCTCGATCTTGTCAGTGACAAGTGGTGGAATTTGGTTTGTCTGGGACTCTCAGACCCAGGCACTCTTGCACCCTTGGGCCCAGGTTACATTTCATAATCTATGACTCTTCTTTAATTATCTTCTACCAAAAAATCCATTTTTACCTTAAGTATCAGAATAGTTTGAACACTATTCTGGTCTGGTTTATTTGCCAGTCATTGTGTTAATCATATAACTCATCAATTACCAGTATATGATTCTACTTAATCAGAAACAGTATGCAGATGTAAAGGTTAGAACTTTCAACCTCTGTTTTGTAACTGAACAGAAAATTAGTATCTCCTGCTGTTCTCATCTTCCAAGACTTGTGATTTGGCTGGAGAGGTGTGGAATGAGATGAGACAGTAATACAGAAATACATTATGGTTGTTTCAGTGAAAGGCTCTGAGTATTATTGGAACAACATAGAATCTGCAAGATTAAACATTAGTTTACTTATTCTGGGAAATTCTGAAGAAGAATCCTGCAGTGATATACAGAAGGTTACTCTCAATAGGAATTATAAATGTGACAGCCATACCATCCAATAATGATGCACTTAATACCAACCTCTGACTGATATTTATGTGATCTTGTGTCTCCAGAATTAACACAAATATTCTTATTTACTAAATTCTTTATACCAAATTTAATATAAAGTGTTCACTCACCCTATATTATAAAAACCAATAGTGAATTATAAAAATTTTGTTTTAAAGACTCAACTGCGAAAAGAAGAAAAAAATACAAGCTTTGTAAGTAACATTACTTGAGATAAAAATTAGCCTACTCTGTGTATAGATTCTAAGAGAAGCCAGGATAAAAATAATAATGTTTATATGACAATGGTAAAACAGCCAAAAAGGGAAAACATTATAAAAGCATATTATTTTAAAAGTATTATATAAAGACTAAGTAACAGTAACTTTCTTAGAGCCACTTTCAAACCAGTAATATAATTTCTAGGAATACAGTATTTAAAATAAACAAATTTCAAAAGCTGGGCAAAACAAATATTTGATATTTCAATTTGGAATTGTTTCTAAGGATATTATTCTGTCATTTTTTTTTAAATCCTGGCAATCGACTTTTTGATAATTTTATCATCTTGATAGAATTTATTATTTGAAGACTTATTACTTAATCCCAAAAAACACTGAGCTGTGTGGTTAAAACTGCAGAGGCGAACATCAGAAGTTTTTGAACGTGCATTCATTTACCAATTTGCACCACTCATGCATTCTTTATCCTTTCAACCTAGAAAGCTTCTATCTGATTTTTTTAGTAGCTGTTTAAACAAAAATAGATGTTTATCTCTTTAAAATTTTGCCAGGAAGCTGTCACTTTCCCATTTACTCAAGCGATGTTGTGACAGAATGTGTCAGCTTCTCACACAAATGAAAAGAGATATAGACCTGTATTTACTTTAGCTGAAAAATAAGTAGTCATCAATTCAGAGAAAAGTGTTTTCCTATCTGAAAAGATGAAGTAAATAGGAGTGGTTGAGAGAACTATTTCCTAATATATAAAAGGCAGATGTAAACCAAACATACAATGCTGATCCATTTTTGGTTCTCATCCTGGAAGTGGATAATCTCATGGTATGTAGAAGTTGGTGCTTCACTCTGTGTCTTTTGCAGTACGTGATTTTGTTTTAAAAATGATAAATGCTTATGCAGTTAACTTTCCAATGTTCTCTCCTATGCAATCTACAAGCTTCAGAAATTTAAATGGAGATAAGAAAAAGTCATCTTTAAGAAACAATTTTCAGAATCATATCAGATTCAAAACAAACGTAATTGGTAGAGATTGACCCTAAACTTTGTACACTAATACGGTAGTTGAATTGATAATAATGATCTCACTGAACATTAAACATATGTTTCACTATATATATTTTTATGAAAATACTTTATTTTATGAATATCATAGAATGAAATTTTATTAAAACTGATACTAAATGCACTGAATCATACTGACACTGAACAAAAGATGGGCGAGGATAGGTTTTTGGTCAAAAGTGGTTAGAGGTGTACAGTTAAACTGAAAGCAACCACCTTCTGTATTAGAGGCAGCAACCCAGCCTCAGAGAATAAAACAAAGTCAGGCATTTGGGGTACAATTATCTGTCTCTGACTAACTATCCTATCCTACCTGTAGGATAGGATAACTATCTTAACTGTAGGATACCTAAATTCTGTGGCTGTTTTCCCCTCTGTTAAAAGGAGCAAAATGAAACCTATTTAGTAGGCTTTCTGGAGTGCCTGGGTGGCTCAGTCAGTTAAGTGTCTGACTCTTGATTTCTGCTTAGGTCCTGATCTCAGGGTCATGATATGGAGCCCCACATCAACTCCACACTGGGTGTAGAGACTGCTAAAGATTCTCTTTCACCCTTTGCCCCTCCCCAATTGTGCGTGCTCTCTCACTACAAAAAAAAAAAAAAAAAAAAGAAAGAAAAAAGGAGGATTTGTTTGAGAATTTCTAAGAATCTAAAAGTCATTTCTTACATTAAATATATATATATACATGAAAATTTCAACTCTGCAGTCATTTAGATTTTCATTTCAGTTAACTATTCAGTGAGAGTTTAGAGGTACAACCTGAATATCTTAATTTCTCTTTTTTTTTTGTAACCTAGGAAAGAAAAGAAGAAAAAAAAGGAAGGAAGGTAGGAAGGAAGGAAAGAAAGAAGGGAGGGAGGGAGGGAGGGAAGGGAGAGGAGAGGATAGGAAAGGAAAGGAAGAAGGGAGGGTAAAACGGAGGGAGAGAGGGAGGGAAGGAAGAAAATAAGCAAGGCAGCAACCATTTTCCATAGTGGCATATATGAATTTTAGATATCATGAAAGTCATCTCAGGGATAGTTGAGATTTCCATATGAATAGTTTACTTTCATGTTTCCATTTTAATATTAAACTAAAAATTAATGTTATCACTAAAAAACTGTTCACTGGACAATCACTTAAAATCTAAGCATTAGTAAATAACTTTAGCATTCCTGTCTTTATGTTCATGATCTCATTAGCACCACATCATAATGTTTTTCATGCTATTTGTTAATGAGAAAATGACAGGGATATTTAATACATAAATAGAAACTCATTATTAAATGAAAGCAAAGTGATATCTTGATCCATCACAATAAAGTTCTGTAATAGTTAAAATAGAAGTAGTAAAATAATTCACTTAGAATGAACACATGGAACACAGCAGTATAGGCATGCCAAACTCCAAAGAATATGGCTATGGGAGTTACACCACATTCACGGTTTGAATGAGGTTTTAATTCCAACCCCAAACACTTGTTTTTCATTAAATTAATTTTATTTTTTTTCTAATTTTTATTATTCTGTACTTTTGGTTGCATTTAAATTGTTTATTTTGTTCCTATTTTCATTACATTTTTATGCATACAGTTCTAGAATACTCTAAAGAAAAAAAAATTTCTTGCCAACTCCCACACATTTTGTACCTCTTAGAGGCAACTAACTCCCAATACTATAGATATTTATTTTTGTATTTACCTCCACGTCTCTAAAAATAAAAGTATATTGCCTATTCTTTATTTCAAGTTTGTTTTTTTTTTAAGATTTTATTTATTTATTTGACAGATCACAAGCAAGCAGAGAGGCAGGCAGAGAGAGAGAAGGAAGCAGGCTCCCTGCTGAGCAGAGAGCCCGATGTGGGGCTCGATCCCAGGACCCTGGGATCATGACCTGAGTCGAAGGCAGAGGCTTTAACCCACTGAGCCACCCAGGAGCCCCTTTATTTCAAGTTTTAATTTTTCTCCATTATCTTCCACTAGGTAAGGCGAGAATTCAGCTTTCACGTACTCCCACCTCACCACTTCTCATCCCTAGAGTTGTCAGATACAGCAAATAAAACATAGGACAGCCAGCTAAATTTGATTTTAAGTTACAAAGAACGTACAAAAACAGTGGGTTTTTTTTTTAGTATAAAAATGTTTTTAACTCTGTTTACTTACACACAAAAAAAATGTTTACCTGAAATTCAAATTTAAGTGAGCATCCTGTATTTTTCTTGGCCCCCTTATCCCTCTTCAATCTTTCAGTTTCACTATGTAAGCATTTGATGAGAGCGTCATTCATTGTGTGACCCTGTAAACTATTCACAAATGAGCCTTATGTTTGCCATGATCATTGTAACCTTTCTTGCACAACCTTTTGTTTTCTCTGGACTCTTCCTCTAAAACTCTTTAATTTGGGTAGATTTTAAACCTAGTTTATAAGCAAATTTTTCTTAACAGCCTAAATCTTCTTTAAGTTCCCTCATATACCTCAACTATTCTATCACTTTCTGTTTCTTAGAAATGTTTCTTCTCTGCCATTTTGGAGGCATAGCATAAACACAGATGCTTCCTTCACTACCACTCTGGGGGCTAACTTTGCCATTTTCTTGAGATAGATCCCCTTTTTTTCTAGATCAACTCACAGGTTTGTTTGTCTTTTCCTGATTCACTCCGTTTTAGGGGAGAATCTGTTCTAGTGGCTTTCTGAGATAGGGTTCATGAGATGTAACATTTTTTGAGATCCTGCATGTCTGAAATGTTATTTTGTTAACCTTATATTCAATAGATCACTTTGCTATGGAACTATAGGCTTGAAATATTCTCACTATGAAGGAGGTATGCCCTCCTTCATAGCAGAGCCCAGAGAAGAATGTACATTTTTAGAGAGAAAGCTTGACTCAGTGAGCCTTTTGCTTGCTGTGATTATTGTTTTTCACTGAGTGCATTTATAATTTCTGCACAACTTGAGCAGCAGGAAGCTAAAACCTAACTCTTTGAGGTCTGAGAAGGCAGAAATCAAGACAGACAAACAGCTAGAAATTTATTAGGCATTTCAAAGAAACAAAAAGGGTGAGCACAAAATCTATGTATAGATACCCAAATACTTGACTGACCACCAAACTGTGCTACTGCAGAGGAATACTCTGGAAGGTAGAGTAAAGAAGGAGAAGACTAAAATAAGCAGCAGAGCAGAACAAAAATTGAGAATCCTTTGAAAAGGATAACAGAATTGGAGTCACTGTTACATCTTACCTACAATGATCATTTCAACAATACGTTATAACCATCCAAAGAAAGGGGAATAAGACCTATGTTGAGAGCAAAACCCAGTCTATAGAAACTGATTCAAATACAGATGTTGGACATAGCAAAGCAAGACTTCAAATGAGCTTTTACAAGTATATTCAAATAATCAAAGGAAAAGAAAAACCATAAAGAGGAGAGAGACAGATGATCTAAAAAGATACAGAAACTATAAAAAATGGAAATGCTAATTCTGATCAATACAATAACTGAAATAAAATACTTATCAGATTGTTTTGACAGAGATTAGAAAGGGCAGAGGGGCACCTGGATGGCTCAGTTGCTTAAGCAGCTTCCTTTGACCCAGGTCATAATCTCAGGGTCCTGGGATTGAGCCCCCCCATTGGGCTCCCTGCTCAATGGGGAGTCTGCGTCTCCCTCTTCTTTTGCCCCTCCCCCCGTGTGTGTATGTGTGTGTGCACGCGCACATGCGCACACACACAAACTCTCTCTCTCTCTCTCTCTCTCTCAAATAAATATATCTTTAAAAAAAAAGATGAAATGGCAAAAGAAAGAATTAGTATTCTGAAGACACATCAAGAGAAACTATTCAACCTGGAGAACAAAAGGAAAAGATTTAAGAAAACTGAAATGAGTCTCAGAGACCCATGGGAAAATATCAGATGGTTAAAAAAAAAAAAAAAAGTGAAATTTGACTTTCAGAGTGAGAAGAGATCAGAAAGGGAGGCACAAACAAAATTGAAAAAAATAATGACAGAAATTTTCTCTAGATAAATAAATCCCAAATAGAATAAAAACAAGAAAAATCACTCCTTATTATAGCTGTAAGGGAGTAATAAGGAGAACATCTTAAAAGCAGCTAGAGATAAACACTTCAGAAACAGCAGAAAACCCTTTACTACAGGAGAAAACAATATAATTAATGGCTGATTCTCATTACAATTACAACATAACATGTTATCCTACATATTGAAAAAAAAATAACCTGCCAACCAAAATTTCTTTATGCAGCAAATTTATTTTTTTAATGAAATGATATAAAGACATGTTCATATAAACCAAAACTTAAAAGAATTAATCACCAGAAGACCTGCCTTGCAGGAATTGCTAAAGTTCTGCAAGCTGAAGAAAATCACCACAGATGGCAAGATGAATATGAATGAAAAGCACTGAAATGCTGAAATGTTGGAAATTGTAACTATGTGGGAAAATACACACACACACACACACTTTCACTTTTTCCCCCTAAACCCATGTAACTGCTTAAAACAAAAATTGTAGCATTGTATCACCACTACCTATGAATCTAATGCATATGAAAATATTAGCAATAGAATAAGGGTGTAGAAGGAAATAAGTCATGGCAAGCATACTTCTGATATTTTAGAAGAAGTAATTCAATAATAACTTAAGGAGATTGGAATAAGTTAAAGAAGCATATTTTAATCCCCAAAACAATCATAAAAATTAATGCAACAGATTCAGGTAGAATATCAACAAGGAATTAAAAAAGAATATTCCATTTTTGGGGGCGCCTGGATGGCTCAGTGGGTTAAAACCTCTGCCTTCGGCTCAGGTCATGATCTCAGGGTCCGGGGTCCGAGCCCCGCATCAGGCTCTCTGCTTGGCAGGGAGCCTTCTTCCCCCTCTCTCTCTGCCTGCCTCTCTGCCTACTTGTGATCTCTGTCTGTCAAATAAATAAATAAGATCTTTAAAAAAAAAAAGAATATTACGTTTTTTGACTAACACAAAGTAAGTTAAGAAAGAAGAAAACAGAGAAGCAAAAACAAAAAGCAAAAACAAAAAACTGAAGGCAAAAGGGAAAATATCAAAATATCAGAGTTTTAATAAATATGACTACATCACTGATTACATTAAATGCTAACTAACCAGACTTTCCAATCAAAAGGCTCAGGTTAAAATCAAAAGGCTAAGATGAGGTAAAAGACAACCACAACTAGATAAAAAGAACTAGACCAAAAGAAATCTGTAGTAATATACAAACTGCCTTCAAATAATTGCCACATACCCTGTATAATATATACACTCTTTAGGTGATATGGGATATTAATGAATATAGATCATATTTTACTCCATAAATAACACAACCACCACAACAAAAACAAACAAGAACAATCTATGCTGCCTACAGAATAAACACTTCAAATCTATAGACTTAAGTAAACTGAATTGTAAAAACAGAAAAAGTACCTTGCCAAAAAAATAAATAAATAAATAAGGAAAGCCTAACAAAAACTGGAGAAGTTAAATTGCTAGAGACAATAATACAGGATACTTCATCCTGATAAATTTATATATTTCCTAAAGGCATAATAATTGTAGATATACATTATAACTGAGCTTTAAAATAAACAAAATAAAAACCAAAAAAATCTAAAAGGACATATACATAAGTACAATCAGAAATTTTAACACACTCGGTTCAGTAACTAATAAAAAAAAAAAAAAACTAGACCAAAAAAACTGTAGTGATATACAAACTATCTTCAACTAATTGCCACATGAATTGTATGATATACACTTTTTTAAGTGACATGGGATATTAACCAATATAGATCATATTACAGTTCCTAAATAAGCTTTAATAAATTTAAAAGGATCAAAAGCATATGAAATATGTTCTCTGAGCAGAATAGGATTAATTTTGAAATTAACAATTTAGAGAGACTTATAAATATTTGGAAATTAAGACACTTCCAACTCATGAGTCAAATAAAAAATAAGGAGGAAAAGTAGACAATATCTTGAACGATAATTAAAACCCAGAACATTTCTGAATTTGTGGCATAAAACTGAAGTAATCGTTAGCAGGTAAGTCACAATTTTAAATGCTCTTTGTAGAACAGAAAAATAGTCCAAAACCAAATTCTATGCTACACCTCAGAAGTCTAGAAAAAGAAGAGCACTTTAAGATCAGAATAAGTATGGGGAAAGAAAAAAATAGACTATCAATTAAATAGAAAAGGTAAGGAATAAAGAAAATCAATAAAGCCTGAAGCTGCTTATTTGAAAATTTCAACAAAATTATTATACCTCTAGCTTTACTAAACCAGGAAATGAGAGACAGAGAAGCCCTGCTGTTCATAAGCTACCTATTTTGTGGTATTTTGTTAGAGTTACCCAAAGATATTCAACATTGCAGAAGCTATTCATTTTTAAATGAGTTCTGTACATTCTTAAATATGAGAAACAGTGACACAGAATGATGCCTTCTAACCGGTTTTGGGGGAGACCCTAATGGGGCAAACACATTTCACAGCAGTAACAAAAACTCTTGCTGCTTAGTTCCGGCCAGCTGTTTAATGAGGGCAGCTATAAACTTCAGACTACATAAATGTGGTGCATTAGTCTTCTTCAGGATCTTCGTATATTCATGTCCTCCATAAATCTTCTACCCAAGCTGTTCAAATTACCTTCCGAAGAGAAAATATGAGTTGTCCAACTTAAAACAGTTCATGGATAATAACTACTGTTGTAAAATGAGTGTTTGAAAGTGCATTGAAAAAATAAAGAGAGATTTTGAGATGAAATCAAATGTAAATCAGCTCAGTGGAGAATAAAAATTTCCTAATGTGATCTTATCCTAATGCAGAAAATAAACTTGATTTGGGGAACACTGTTAACTGGATATTTTCCATTTTTCTGCCTCCATTCAGCATATATTCTCAGGTGTTCTCAACCATGTCCTCAGAAACCTCCCAGAGATCGCTGGGGTGAGAGAGTAAAGATAAAGGAAACAAGCGGACAGGCTCTGATACCCACTTAAGGTTTAAACGGGAAGTCCAGTTTTATCTTATTTATGTAATATTTGGAGATTCATTATGAGGTTATTCCTAAATATAAGTTCTAAGTCAAAACTTTTTGAAAAATATTGTTTATATTTATTATCAAATATTTACCTGAATTCTAATTTTTGAATAGCTAAAAATTAGGAACAAAATTTATTATTTTCCAATTTTGTTGATGCTAATATACAATGAATCAAATAGCTAATTCAATGTTTCTGATGTCTTTCTAGTTTTCACATCTTTGTGGATTAACTTGATATAAAAATAAGACTTCTGAAGTCAGCTTTTGCAATTTCTCTTACTGTTTTATTGTATCATTCAACTTTATGACCTGTTGGCTCGACCTCTTAATTTTTGTTCCTCACCACATTTAATAAATCTCCACTAATTTGAGTTTAATGAATATATTTAGAACATCTTGCTGTACTGAAGAATAGAAGCATCAGTTAATGTCAAACCAACCAAAGGAGAGATAAAATCGTAAGCAATTAATAAATAAAATAAATAGATGCAAATAAAGAAATTGCAATCTATTTTAACATGCTATGGAGAAAAATGGCTTATTAGTGAGTGGTAGAATGCTAACATCCATTATCTTACAATTTTTAAGTTGTTCTACATTATTCTTAGCACATTTATATTAAGGAGTCATGAAGCATGTGTCTGAAATATCTGTAAAAATTAGCAAAATTAAACTGCCAAGAACATCAGAAAGGTCAAATGTGTATTTGCTTTTAATAAATACTAACTCTACTTCTGAGGCTAATATATAAATGTCTCACATTTTCCTGAACACTTATTTATGTTTACATTAATGAAGACATGATAATAGTTTATTCAAATTAAATAAAAAAGTATCAACAATTATCATTCTGCAGTTTTCCATCACGGAAAAAGAATGTTCAGAGAAAGCTACTCAACAATCAATATCGTTACTACATTTTCAAATGAATGGAAAATGAGGCCCAACAGAGGAAGTAAAAGAAATATGTAAATGGTTAAACAAGTGGGAAAAAAATTGCCTTGATTTTTGGCTTATAATCTTAGTCTATGATTATAAGATCAAGCTAGTTCAAAGATCTAAATGGTTATGTCATCTAAATGAGTTGTACTGTGTCATGCTCACAGGATTTAAGATGCAGTTCATTCCCTTTACCACACATAGACACGCTCTTAGTCTACCAACCTATCCATTATACTCTCCAGCCTTTTAAGAGATCCAACTTTAGCAGTATACTTAGAATAGACAGATCTCAGATAGAGAGAACCCATGCCCTGGCCTCACAACTCACAATACCCAAGGATAATTTGTAAATCTAAACTCTTGAAACCGAATGCATTTTAGGTTAGGGTAATATATTAGAGGTATTCAGAAAATCTAAGTGCTTGTGAAAACATATTGTTGTACGCCAACCTCACAGAGGTTCCAATTTGTTCTCTAGGTCACCCTAAAGAAATTCTCCCTATGGGATTTTGTCTTTAGAGAGACAAAGTGAATTGATTCTGTTGAAATATTCATTAAATTAAAAGGCTTCATTTACTATTCTAAAAGCAATTAATCAGTTTTCCTCCTTCTCCATAGTACAGTTCTAGCTACCACTCCACAAAAGGGCATTACTGCTCTAGGGAAAATACAATGTATTGCAACAAAAAATTGATAAGGTTAAGATTGATAATTGATAATTGTTAAGAAAGTTAGTTACAGACATAACCAAGTTAAATTTTATAGGAATATAGAAAACTTTAAAACTGCCTGATTAACAAAATTGCTTGCAGATAACAATTAAAAATTTTAAAGAAAGAAAAAGAAAACATGGTTATTACAGGACCTTTGAAGGGCTTAAAATTTATTCAATATACCTTAATTCCAAGTGTAAGGAAAGAAAATTTCTAGAAAAAGTAAGAGTAAATACTAATTTTAATTAACCAAGTCCCCCTGCAAATATTTATAACAGTGATAACAGCAAGTACTCTCTATCATTAGGAAGAGGCCAATTTCTCTAAAATCCTTATATGTTCACACATCTGTGATTAATTATTCTGGTAACAATGTGTGGAGCACATCAATCCTAGGTCACCAGCTGAACACAGCCCAGGTCAATAGTTACACTATGTTGTAAACCAAAGATATATTCTTTTGACAGCATTTCAGTGCAATATATAAATCACTATATGGTTTCCACATCGCATGTAATGAAAAATTAATGCATTTTTGTTAATTTAAGCAGAAACTTTAAATACAAAACTGTAATTTAAATTTTTTGAAGAAAAAAGATGTATCTATAGAAATATGTACATATCTGCATATATGTGTGTATATATATGTGTATGTACATATAAGTATTTACAGATTTCCGTATGTCTCTCTAATTTTATCACAATAGAAGTAGACCAAAGGAAAGCAGAGATGATACAGAGAAAGTTATCTTAAAATAGATGATATCTAAATTAATTCTCTTTGATACTATAATAAAGAACATTTTGCTGAATTTATTTTTAATGAAAATGCCCGGAATGTTACAGATCAGACTGCCACCACAGAGAAGAGCTGAACAAATCGCTCAGTAACCTATGTGCTGTCCTGTACTGTCTATTTTGCAAGTATCTAAAAGGCATTTATTCTTCCTTGCAACCGGCAAACATACCTTGTAAATCTAATCAACTTCTCTGAGGTAAGTAAATTAAATGAACAACCAATAAATTGTATTTATTTAGAAACTTTAAAGCCTTTGATAAGGTTACTTCCAAAAGACTTATTAAAATGAGCATTAACACCGAACTAATTACAGGGGAAAATCTGAGATGGTGGAGGACCTGATTTTAAAAAGTAAACAAAATCAGGCATTTCCTAGATAAAATCAGAGTCAGTCTACCAAGAACTTTCGAAATCAAATGAAAAAGCAGGTACATAAGTAAATGTTGGGAGACAATGGACGCAGAGTGGTACACTCAAGTCTCTTCACTCAGAATGCCTGCATGGAAATCTAGGCTCTGTCATGTACCAGCTGCACAATGCTGGGTCATCTATTAAACTTTCAAGACCTCAGTTTTCAGGGCTGCATAATAGGGTAGTAACAATATCTCTCTTATGACTGAAACGAAGTGTCTTTAATGTGCTAAGCACTGTCCTTGGCATGCAAGGAGAACAAACTAATGCCACCTTTGTATCTTTCATAATATTACCCAAGTTTAAAAAAAAAATACCATATAAGATACTAAGAATGAGTTACAGGAGAGCTTTCTTACATTGTCTGTGTAGGCAAAAATATAGAGACCACAATTTGGAAAATAATTTACAACAGAAGAACCAAACTCTTTCCTAACACAAAAATACTGTACTCAGCTTTCAATTATAATAGCCCAAAGAGTCAAGCCAATAGTCACTAACTGAACTACTGTTAATTAAATGCTGACCTACCTCTAATGAACGAGGTAGTATCGTGTTCATTATCTTACTTCACTTGATAACAACCTGTGACATGAGCAGTATGGTTCTCACCTTTCAAAAAACTGGGGCCCAAAGAGCTTACGTGACTTGTCCAAGATCAGAAATTCAGAAGTAGCAAATCTAGGACTTATATAGACTCTTCTTATACCTACATCCTAATAATTCCAGCTATTAGAGCATTGGTAACAGAAGGTGGCCACAACTTAGGGCATCCTTTGAAATATTTGGTCAAAACTCTTTATGAAGACACTTTATGTTCTGCATTCCCTCTTGTTTCCCAATTTCTGCACATAGACTCTCCAATACCTGAAATGTTACTCTTCTCTCAGCAGGGCTGAGATGAAGGTGGGGCTAGTGAGGCACTTGTCCAGGTACAAAATTCAAGGGAGTTCAAAAAAAATTGAGACAAATAACATTTTTTTTTTAAAGTTTTAGGTCTTTATTGCTTCTTAATATTCTTTTTTTTTTCATTTTATTTATTTTTTCAGTGTAACAGTATTCATTCTTTTTGCACAACACCCAGTGCTCCATGCAAAACGTGCCCTCCCCATTACCCACCACCTGTTCCCCCAACCTCCCACCCCTGACCCTTCAAAACCCTCAGGTTGCCCCAACCTCCCACCCCTGACCCTTCAAAACCCTCAGGTTGTTTTTCAGAGTACATAGTCTCTTATGGTTCGCCTCCCCTCCCCAATGTCCATAGCCCGCTCCCCCTCTCCCAATCCCACCTCCCCCCAGCAACCCCCAGTTTGTTTTGTGAGATTAAGAGTCATTTATGGTTTGTCTCCCTCCCAATCCCATCTTGTTTCATTTACTCTTCTCCTATCCCCCTACCCCCCCATGTAACAAGTCAGGAAATGACAGATGCTGGCAAGGATGTGGAGAAAGGGGAACCCTCCTCCACTGTTGGTGGGAATGCAAGCTGGTGCAACCACTCTGGAAAACAGCATGGAGGTTCCTCAAAATGTTGAAAATAGAACTACCCTATGACCCAGCAATTGCACTACTGCGTATTTACCCTAAAGATACAAACATAGTGATCCGAAGGGGCACGTGTACCCGAATGTTTATAGCAGCAATGTCTACAATAGCCAGACTATGGAAAGAACCTAGATGTCCATCAACAGATGAATGGATAAAGAAGATGTGGTATATATACACAATGGAATACTATGCAGCCATCAAAAGAAATGAAATCATGCCATTTGCGACGACGTGGATGGAACTAGAGTGTATCATGCTTAGTGAAATAAGTCAATCGGAGAAAGACAACTATCATATGAGACAAATAACATTTTAATTATCTATTTTTAACAATCGATATTAATGTAAAAAATAAAAAATCTGAGTAGAGACAAGATCAACTGCACTACATAGGAGCCTGAGATAAAAGGGAAAAATAAGTCAGTAATACCGTGTAATTTCTGTTCCTTCGCCAAGTCTAGTTTAAACATTATTTACAGTCAAAAACATCAGATTGGTGTAGACGCTGCATCTCCAAGTTCTCATTGAATACTATGCTTACCTCTCCTCCAATCAGACTTTTCCACTCTTCTCTAGTGTACTAGTTATCTGTTGCTGAATAACAACTAAAAACAACAAAAAACAAACTTTAATAGCATAACACAACAAAAATTATTCTATCCCAGGTCCTGTGGGTTAGGAATCTGGGAATAGTTTAGCTGAGTTCTGACTCAGGGAAACTAGAGCTGTTACCATATGAAGCTTGCCTGGGGCTAGAGGACTGGCTTCCAATATGGCTGACTCACACAGCTATTGGCAGAATGCCTCAGCCTGACTATATGGTTTTTTGTTTGTTTGGTTGGTTTTTTGTTTTGGGGCTTTTGTAGGGTTTTTTGGTACAAATGGTGGTTTATTAAAGCACTGGGACAGGACCCGTAGGCAGGAAGAGCTGCTGCCCTGGAGTTGTGAGGGGTGGCAGGTTATGTACCATGGGGGTCGGGGAAGGAAAAGGGGGACTATATGGATGTTTAATGGAGCTGGAGAGTTCCCCTGACGTGGCTTTTAGCTTCCTTAGAGTAAGCAAACCCAGACAGAGAGCAAGAATGAAGCATCTGGGCCTTTTATCACTTAATCTTTAGTTTCACACCATCACTTCTACTTTATTCTTGCTTCAGACATGAGTACTAAGCAGCCCAAACTCAAGGTGGAGGAGAATTTGACTCCAGTTTCTAACTGGAGGAGGATCAAAGAATTTTTGAAACATTTTAAATGTGCCATAAAATGTTACCTATTACTTGATGATCTCTGATGCTAGACTATAAACACTGTGGGAACAGAGACCATGATGAACTGTCAGTCACTTAATCTTTAAGACTTCCCCCTAGACAATGCCTGACACATAGAACATTCTCAATAAATAACTTTTCAATCATCGATAGAATTAATGAAGACACTCACTAATGATAGCAGATAAAGTAATTTGATTTAAAAAGCCATAAAACGATAAATAAAATGATGTGAGAATAGGGAAGCCTCCAAAGAAAAACAAACATCATCTGACTCTGAACATGAGAGATAAAAGATAATAAGTATATCATAAAAGTTTTGACATCATTAAGTGAAAAGAGGTACCTAAAAAAAAAAAATTATATCGGGGCGCCTGGGTGGCTCAGTGGATTAAGCCGCTGCCTTCGGCTCAGGTCATGATCTCAGGGTCCTGGGATCGAGCCCCGCATCGGGCTCTCTGCTCAACAGGGAGCCTGCTTCCTCCTCTCTCTCTCTGCCTGCCTCTCTGCCTACTTGTGATCTCTCTCTCTGTCAAATGAATAAATAAAATCTTTAAGAAAAAAAAATTTTAAAAATTATATATATATACATATATATATGTGTATATATATATGTATATATATATAAAAACTTGCACTAACTTAGCACATTGGGAAAAAGAAAATCCTTGAGCTTAAAAGGGATAATTTGAGGGAGGAAAAGCCTATTGCAGTACTATAAGTATTAACATATAAAAAAAATCTGATTTCACTGGAATTAAATTCTTCAAGGATATGACTAGTAATTATAAATTATATATAACATATATATGCCTGATACTTAAATATATGCTTTTTCTATTGTGTTGTATTGTTATACAATAGAATTAATAGATAAAGACCCAGAGAGATTTTCCAAATTTATGAAAACACACTTGCAGAGATGGGAAATCAGATTTTATTTTTCTGTTTTTTTCCTTAAGTTTTTATAATTAGTGAATATTCAGTGTGCAAATATTATGGACATTCTGTAATAATTTTATGTTTGGTTGTGCTATTTTTAACATTTATAGTCTATAATGTATATTTACTCAACACTGATCATTTTTTTTTAATTTTAATGGAAAATACCACACATTCATACATATTTCACAATTAAAAACATTAATGTGCAATAATTTTAATTTGGATAACATTGCTTTGATAAATGAAATTGTGCTCACAGTAAATGATTTTCAATTAGTAGATCAACATTTCTCAAAGTGGTAGGCCTATGGACCTACTCCTCTTCTTGGGGTGGCAGGGGAGGGGTGGTTGGAATTAAGGATGGTACCAATATCCTTTCAGCAAGTCCTTTCAGCAAGTACTTGAGATCGAATATATTTTCATAATAATTCAATGATGCTTTTGTCCTTTTCACTATGTTGATAATTGGAGCAGATGGTGCCAAAACAGTGAGGACCTAAACAGCTTCCTCCTTAGTTTGAATTAAGGCAATGGCATCAGACTCTGATAGTAGTTACTATTTTCTTCATCACCATAAAAATGTAGGAGAAAAAAAACAAAAAACAAAAAACAGTTTCACCTAAGAATATCTTGGTAAACTTGTAAGCATTCTTAATCTCATTAAATTATACCTTTAATTACATCTTTTAATATTGTTTTACAAAATGAGAACTGTGCTGAAAACATGAAAATATGACTGTTTTGTGGAAAAGCACCTGTTTGTCTCAGTTATGAGCTCAACTAGCCACTTTTATCAAAAGCACGATTTTTAATTGAAAGAGGAACTGAGAAGGAATCTATGGCTATTCAGACTTAGGCATTTGGTAGGCAGTTTCTTGACAATAAAAAGAGTCTGAAAGTCACAAGAAATATATATATAGTATTAACTGTGGATGATAACATTCAAATTTTCAAGTGAAAATATAAATTTGAAAAACCTGTATCTGTGCTCCTGAGTTTAACAGATTCAGAGAAATTATGAGATTATGGCTACAAATAATGAGGATTTTTCTACTATATTATGAGATGTTTCAACATTTAGGAGATCTGCATAACTCCAAAACACCAATCTTTTCCAAAACAACAAAGCATAGTTAACAAATCATGCTTGGGAAAGATCTGTTCAAAATGCAAAATAGTACCATAACTTCAAATATAAGTAAATAAAGATCATTAATATGATCTGATATTCCACATATATTACCATTTATTAAATTTGGTGTAGTAGCAAGTAAGAATAGCCACAATTGTCTGAAAAGACAATTATATTGTCTCCCTTCTCCAAATACAGATCTGTTGTGAGGATGGATTATATCCATATCCTTCAACGAACCAACCAGATTTCAAAGTTGAAAGGAGGAGGTATAAAAATCTGGTTGTCTTGGGGCGCCTGGGTGGCTCAGTGGGTTAAGCCTCTGCCTTTGGCTCGGGTCATGATCTCAGGGTCCTGGGATCGAGCCCCACATCAGGTTCTCTGCTCAGCGGGGAGCCTGCTTCCCTGCCTTTCTCTCTCTGCTTGCCTCTGCCTGCTTGTGATTTCTCTCTGTCAAATAAATAAATAAAATCTTAAAAAAAAAAAAATCTGGTTGTCTTGTATTAAGCCAGATTTTAAAGGGATCTGCCAAACAATAAAATTTTTCTTATTAACTTTTCTGAGAAAATCATTATTTTTATTAGTATATGTTATTTATGTTAATGTCTGGTAGGTTTATATTTGTGTTTAAACATAATTTATATATATATGTTTAAATTTCAGTTTTAATTTCTCCCATGATAAATATCAATAGACATAAACCACATAAGCAACAGTTCTTCAGGGTCTTGATAAATTTTAATAGTGTAAAGGGGTACTGAGACCAAAGTTTGACAACTGCTGCCATAAATTACTTAAAACGGGGACCAACTGATTTAAAACAAACAATGGAACTGAAGGGAAAAAATACACATCACAAGACTTTGATTAAATTTATAATGATACTGTTAGCTAAAGCAAATTGTACTTTGAGCCATATATGAAAGCAAACCTAGGAGGTTGCATAGGGTCAAGGTCAATGTACATAAAGTAACTCAAGAATAAATACTTGAGGTTTGATGGAATTTATTCAGTGACCCTTAAATGTCATCCCTAACTTTAACATTGCATTTCTCTCTCCAGTGTCCCTTGCTATATGAGAACATATTTGGGGTGTTCTAAATTAAATGGACACAAAAATATGCATATACTATTATAGGTAAATCTAATAAATTGATATGAGAAAAATAATAATTTCATATTTCAGAATGAAGTTCGTCTTAACAATTCACATTGGCATAAATGGTGTGGTACTTCCACATTGAATTTTATTTTTTTTTTAAAGATTTTATTTATTTATTTGACAGACAGAGATCACAAGTAGGCAGAGAGGCGGGGGTGGGGGGTGAGGGGAAGCAGGCTCCCCTCTGAGCAGAGATCCCGATGTGGGGCTCGATCCCAGGACCCTGGGATCCTGACCTGAGCCGAAGGCAGAGGCTTTAACCCACTGAGCCACTCAGGCACCCCTGAATTTTATTGTTGTGTAGTTTTGTGCTTGATTCCCCAAAACTTCAAACTGCTTCCTTTGCCCTAGAGCACTGACTTAATAAAAATGTGATCACTATATGGGTAACAATTATTAATTTACCAGTAACTCTTTATATGAACACACGGCACAAGAGAAACCAATCTGTATATTAGAGGGGGAATTAATTAACTTAAAACAAATGAAATTTACTATTAGAGTGAAATATTACAATATTTGGGTTTGCCAATCTATTTGAGAAAATGGAATTGATAATTTTGCTCAAGTTAAACCCTGAAACTTTAGTTAGCCTATAATTTATACTAGAGTGCACTTAGAAGTAAACTGTATAAATTTTATATTTGTGACATACATTAGGCAATATGAATGGCTTTGAAAACAAATTTACATAATACATTTTGATATATTTTGTCCCCCCTCTCTTGTTTTGTCTTCATAAGGCAAAAATTACTTAGCTGAGCGACAAGAAAGTATCTCTCAACTGAAAAGTTTACCAACTTCATGAAATTCTTAGAAAAATATATAAAATTATTCTAAAGCATATGCTGAAATAAAGTATTTGAACATACTCGTCGTCAGTAGTGTGCCTATAGTAAAAAATAAAACAAAATAGTCAATGTAAACAGTAAGCCATCATGTGTCCTTAATGTATCTTTATGTTGAGTACTTAACTCAGAAATTAATCTTAATCTGATTTATCTGGATTTTGATATCATAAATTATGATATTTACTCTTTAATATACTCTGAAAAACTAGCATCCAGATATATTTCAACATTTCAATATACTTTGAGACTTTATAACATTAGTTTTATGATGTTATTTTCTTTTTAATTATTTGAAGCATTTACTCATGTGTTGTAAATAATTTGATTATATATCCACTCCCAAATAACTGTTTTTATTTTCTTACCTTCCATAAATATCTCAAGCATAACCTCAATGCTTAGGTACCTGAAGTATGTCCTGCACATTTCTATTTATCCAGAAAGGAAAAGCAATAAATTGTGATCTGATATAAAGCATTTAGATACCATAGTCCACAGCAGTCTAAAGTCTTATTTTAACATACTTCAACAGAAACCTGCTTCCCACCCTCTCTGCCAGATACCATTCTCATTTTCACTTCATGCTTCTCCTCATTTATCCTTTTCCTCCAATGAGCCTCCTCCCTTCTGCCATGTTCTATGTCAAGCTGTATATCCTATTTAAGTTTTCTTATTTATTTTGAAGTGAAGTGATTATTCCTTTCTACATTTTTTATACACCTTTGTGATTTAGTTATCTGTATGTATCGTATATATTAAGGATATCTGACTTCCTAAAGGTCAGAAATAAAACCTTACACTCAAATCTTATCTTTGGTATACATATAGTCATTAATAGCCACAACTGTTCACACCTACCTGTATCTAAGCCTTCCACTATCATGCTCCTCAGTCACACTGACTCAGGACTTGGACATGTGACTTACTTTGACCAATGGAGCAGTAGCCAATAGAGTAGTTTCATCATGTGCATTCTTGCTATGTCCATGAGAACTTGCCTAACTTACCCACTGGAAGGATGTGAGTGCAGAACCAAGTAACTCTATTGTATAGCAAGCCCACAGCCAGATGCTTCAGCTTCTGACCTGCAACCGTTGCACCCCCAGTCATGGAAGTGAGCCCTTCCAAGACCAAAAGATAGTTGAGCACAAATTACTGAATTACTGTCTTATGAGACAAATGAACGCTTGTTTTGCGCCACTGAGTGCTGACATTCACAAAATTACTATGCCATTAGAGAACTGATACACTATCCCTAGAATCCAAACACAACGCGCATGTTCTAAACTTCAATGAATAATTCTAGATAATGCTTAAAAATGACTCCAATACACTCATAATCTAGTTGGAAATAATAAGTGAAGGGAGCTGGCTTCTTTGCACACATCTGCAATAGACTAAGTAAGGTGCTATGTAATTTCATTTTTATTCCATTTACCCCTTGCCACAAATATGTGAGGTAGTTGCTAAAAAGCACATTTTACAGGTAACAAAATTGAGCCTTAGAGAGATAATCTAGGTAGTACACAAAGTCTGAAAAGGACTTAACTGATCCTATACCAATATGATAAGACCAGCTTAGTTTGTTTATTATGTCAGAATTATATCACAAGCTCTTGGGAGGGAGGAGATATCATATAAGTAAATAAGTAATCATTTTTAAAGTAATTTTTAGATACTTTGTAAATAGAATTTTTTATGACACTCCTCTTCTTTAGAATGCAATCTGATGATATGCAAGGGAAGGAAGTCTACTAGTATTTTCACACTTTTGTCTCCTTAATTCATCCCACAAATTTTTTTCTATTGTTCAACATTTTTTTTTTTTAAACCAAGCACTTCATATATGTCTGGTACTGAGCTGGGTACTAGAAATATAGTAACCAGCAGTATTTATCTTTTCAGTGATGGTAATTTGAAATCGGTCCCATGGTAGTATTTATATCACAATAACTGGCAAACACTACAAACTGGGGGTTTCCCTTTTCTTTTTTTTTCCTTGAGAAATTGTTGTTAAATATTTACCAGAATACTTTTAGTAGCCTTTGGCCCATATAAGAAAGGAAGTTTGTACTTACATTCCATTCAAAAGCCCACATACACTGAATTTAAATAAATCTAGTTAAATAAAAAAGACTTCAAATTTTAAAAAAGCAAAAATTTATATAATAGTTCTAACAGACACGAGTTATACATAAGGATACCCCCACAATACATTAATGGAAATGGTAAATATATTACAGAATGTGAAAATATGTAACAGGCAAATAAGACATACACGTAAACATCAAACTAAATATACATTAAGGCATAAGATGTTGTTAGAAATGAAGACAGTTATTCATCCTGTTAAAGGAGGAACTGACTATATAAGACAGGCTTGAACTTCTGTACACCTAATAACAAACCCCATAAAATGTAAAGCAAAACCAAAACTCAAGAAAATTATTAAGAAAAAATTTTAAAGCCATAAGTATGGTATCCATTTTAATAGAAATTTCTTACTTATTTGTATATGTATTATGCTAAAAACTGATAAATGAAGAACTAAAAACATGAGAAAGCACAATAATGGTGTATGAAAATCCAGCCAAAATGATTCAAGAATCCTCCCTGATTAAATCAAGTGCAAATGAAATGTTTATAAAAAACAATCACAAACCAGAGTTAGTTAAGAAAAAAGATTTCACACACAAGTAATATTAATATTGAAAATGATTCATAACTAGAAAAATTCTCTGAGGAATTTCCTATGAGTAAATTTTAAACTTAATAGGAAATGAATGAATTTGAGAACACTACAAAAATTACTAAAATTAGCTTCAGAAAATCTTACATGTTGAATCAAAAATATACTCATACATGCACACTTAAAAGTCAAGGTTTTTTAACATGCTCTACCACACTTACAGGTTAGAGTGTCATATTTAAACACACTGCTGCCCATTTTACAAAAATAGTGCATATGATACAAAATCAGAGAGGGCCACTACTAAGTAATGAACTTAAGACATAAAGTTATAACCATAGATACAAAAAACCCTATGTAAGTATTAGAAGATAAAACCCACTATGCATTCAAAAATAAATAATATAACATGACAAGTTTTAGTTTATCTTAGAAATATAGCAATATCTAATTTTTTAAAAATCTATTAATGCAATCCATTACATTAACAAATTAAAGAAAAATGTATACAACCATCTCAGAAAATACATCTGAAGAAATTTAAAATACATTCAAGATAATTACAAACTTATAGTTTTGGGTACAATTGTGAATGGGATTGACTCCTTAATTTCTCTTTCTTCAGTCTTGTTGTTGGTGTACAGAAATGCAACTGATTTCTGTGCATTGATTTTATATCCTGACACTTTACTGAATTCCTGTACAAGTTCTAGCAGTTTTGGAGTGGAGTCTTTTGGGTTTTCCACATATATTATCATATCATCTGCGAAGAGTGATAGTTTGACTTCTTCTTTACCAATTTGGATGCCTTTAATTTCTTTTTGTTGTCTGATTGCTGAGGCTAGGACTTCTAATACTATGTTGAATAGCAGTGGTGATAATGGACATCCCTGCCGTGTTCCTGACCTTAATGGAAAAGCTTTCAGTTTTTCTCCATTGAGAATGATATTTGCGGTGGGTTTTTCATATATGGCTTTGATAATATTGAGGTATGTGCCCTCTATCCCTACACTTTGAAGAGTTTTGATCAGGAAGGGATGCTGTACTTTGTCAAATGCTTTTTCAGCATCTATTGAGAGTATCATATGGTTCTTGTTCTTTCTTTTATTAATGTGTTCTATCACATTGATTGATTTGCAGATGTTGAACCAACCCTGCAGCCCTGGAATAAATCCCACTTGATCGTGGTGAATAATCCTTTTAATGTACTGTTGAATCCTATTGGCTAGTATTTTGGTGAGAATTTTTGCGTCTGTGTTCATCAAGGATATTGGTCTGTAGTTCTCTTTTTTGGTGGGATCCTTGTCTGGTTTTGGGATCAAGGTGATGCTGGCCTCATAGAATGAGTTTGGAAGTTTTCCTTCCATTTCTATTTTTTGGAACAGTTTCAGGAGAATAGGAATGAGTTCTTCTTTAAATGTTTGGTAGAATTCCCCTGGGAAGCCATCTGGCCCTGGGCTTTTGTTTGTTTGGAGATTTTTGATGACTGTTTCAATCTCCTTACTGGTTCTGGGCCTGTTCAGGTTTTCTATTTCTTCCTGGTTCAGTTGTGGTAGTTTATATGTCTCTAGGAATGCATCCATTTCTTCCAGATTGGCCAATTTGTTGGCGTAGAGTTGCTCATAGTATGTTCTTATAATCGTCTGTATTTCTTTGGTGTTAGTTGTGATCTCTCCTCTTTCATTCATGATTTTATTGATTTGGGTCCTTTCTCTTTTCTTTTTGATGAGTCTGGCCAGGGGTTTATCAATCCTATTGATTCTTTCAAAGAACCAGCTCCTAGTTTCATTGATTTTTTCTATTGTTTTTTTGGTTTCTATTTCATTGATTTCTGCTCTGATCTTTATGATTTCTCTTCTCCTGCTGGGTTTAGGGTTTCTTTCTTGTTCTTTCTCCAGCTCCTTTACACGTAGGGTTAGGTTGTGTACTTGAGACCTTTCTTGTTTCTTGAGAAAGGCTTGTACCGCTATATATTTTCCTCTCAGGACTGCCTTTGCTGTGTCCCACAGATTTTGAACTGTTGTGTTTTCATTATCATTTGTTTCCATGAATTTTTTCAATTCTTCTTTAATTTCCTGGTTGACCCATTCATTCTTTAGAAGGATGCTGTTTAGTCTCCATGTATTTGGGTTCTTTCCAGCTTTCGTCTTGTGATTGAGTTCTAGCTTCAGAGCATTGTGGTCTGAAAATATGCAGGGAATAATCCTAATCTTTTGATACCGGTTGAGACCTGATTTGTGACCCAGGATGTGATCTATTCTGGAGAAGGTTCCATGTGCACTAGAGAAGAATGTGTATTCTGTTGCTTTGGGATGAAATGTTCTGAATATATCTGTGATGTCCATCTGGTCCAGTGTGTCATTTAAGGCCTTTATTTCCTTGTTGATCTTTTGCTTGGATGATCTGTCCATTTCCATGAGGGGAGTGTTAAAGTCCCCTACTATTATTGTATTATTATTGATGTGTTTCTTTGATTTTGTTATTAATTGGTTGATATAGTTGGCTGCTCCCACGTTAGGGGCATAGATATTTAAAATTGTTAGATCTTCTTGTTGGACAGACCCTTTGAGTAGGATATAGTGTCCTTCCTCATCTCTTATTATAGTCTTTGGCTTAAAATCTAATTGATCTGATATAAGGATTGCCACCCCAGCTTTCTTCTGATGCCCACTAGGAATAAACCTAACCAAAGAGACTAAGAATCTATACACAGAAAATTATAAAGTACTCATGAAAGAAATTGAGGAAGACACAAAAAAATGGAAAAATGTTCCATGCTCCTGGATTGGAAGAATAAATATTGTGAAAATGTCTATGCTACCTAAAGCAATCTACACATTTAATGCAATCCCTATCAAAATGCCATCCATTTTTTTCAAAGAAATGGAACAAATAATCCTAAAATTTATATGGAACCAGAAAAGACTTCGAATAGCCAAAGGAATATTGAAGAACAAAGCCAAAGTTGGTGGCATCACAATTCCGGACTTCAAGCTCTATTACAAAGCTGTCATCATCAAGACAGCATGGTACGGGCACAAAAACAGACACATAGACCAGTGGAACAGAATAGAGAGCCCAGAAATCGACCCTCAACTCTATGGTCAACTAATCTTCGACAAAGCAGGAAAGAATGTCCAATGGAAAAAAGACAGCCTCTTCAATAAATGGTGCTGGGAAAATTGGACAGCCACATGCAGAAAAATGAAATTGGACCACTTCCTTACACCACACACGAAAATAGACTCCAAATGGATGAAGGACCTCAATGTGAGAAAGGAATCCATCAAAATCCTTGAGGAGAACGCAGGCAGCAACCTCTTCGACCTCAGCCGTAGCAACATCTTCCTAGGAACAACGGCAAAGGCAAGGGAAGCAAGGGCGAAAATGAACTATTGGGATTTCATCAAGATCAAAAGCTTTTGCACAGCAAAGGAAACAGTTAACAAAACCAAAAGACAGCTGACAGAATGGGAGAAGATATTTGCAAACGACATATCAGATAAAGGGCTAGTATCCAAAATCTATAAGGAACTTAGCAAACTCAACACCCAAAGAACAAACAATCCAATCAAGAAATGGGCAGAGGACATGAACAGACATTTCTGCAAAGAAGACATCCAGATGGCCAACAGACACATGAAAAAGTGCTCCACGTCACTCGGCATCAGGGAAATACAAATCAAAACCACAATGAGATATCACCTCACACCAGTCAGAATGGCTAAAATTAACAAGTCAGGAAATGACAGATGCTGGCGAGGATGTGGAGAAAGGGGAACCCTCCTCCACTGTTGGTGGGAATGCAAGCTGGTCCAACCACTCTGGAAAACAGCATGGAGGTTCCTCAAAATGTTGAAAATAGAACTACCCTATGACCCAGCAATTGCACTACTGGGTATTTACCCTAAAGATACAAACATAGTGATCCGAAGGGGCACGTGTACCCGAATGTTTATAGCAGCAATGTCTACAATAGCCAGACTATGGAAAGAACCTAGATGTCCATCAACAGATGAATGGATCAAGAAGATGTGGTATATATACACAATGGAATACTATGCAGCCATCAAAAGAAATGAAATCTTGCCATTTGCGACGACGTGGATGGAACTAGAGCGTATCATGCTTAGTGAAATAAGTCAATCGGAGAAAGACAACTATCATATGATCTCCCTGATATGAGGACATGGAGAAGCAACATGGGGGGTTAGGGGGATAGGAGAAGAATAAATGAAACAAGATGGGATTGGGAGGGAGACAAACCATAAATGACTCTTAATCTCACAAAACAAACTGGGGGTTGCTGGGGGGAGGTGGGATTGGGAGAGGGGGAGCGGGCTATGGACATTGGGGAGGGGAGGCGAACCATAAGAGACTATGGACTCTGAAAAACAACCTGAGGGTTTTGAAGGGTCAGGGGTGGGAGGTTGGGGGAACAGGTGGTGGGTGATGGGGAGGGCACGTTTTGCATGGAGCACTGGGTGTTGTGCAAAAAGAATGAATACTGTTACGCTGAAAAAATTAATAAAAAGGGAAAAAAAAAAGATAATTACAAACTATGTGTAAAAAGAACTTCTTTAATCTGATAGGACTCAGCAAACTCATTCTACATACTTAAGAGTAAAACAATGTAAGAACTGTCCTTATAGTCAAAAAGAAAGAGCTTCTATTCATCAAGTACTGTTAAGTCTTAGACAAACTCAGCAAAACAAGGAAAATAATATGTAACATAATCAGAAAACATGAAAGGAAAACTCATTGTTCATAACATTTTTATCTTTAGAAAAATCAAATAGACAAATAGGAAATTACTTTGACTTCAACAAAGTCAGTGGATATAATAACAACGTAAAAAATAAACTGAATTCCTACATACCAAAAATAAATGAGAAATATACTTTTCTAAAAATAAATACATTTAGTCATACCAGCCAACAATACATGGTACTGAGTACAATAATCCAAAGATAATATACAAATCTTTTATGCAGAAAATTTAAAAATTAAACAAACTCACAAAAGACCTTAATAAATAGAGAAATATGCGCTAATCAAAGATAGGAAGACATATTATATAAGATACCAATTTATTATAATCACTCTCACCTCAAAATTCATGAAAACCTGATTCTATAGCATACAGAGATGATTTGAAGGGTAAAAGCAGTGAATATAATTTTAAAGAGGAAACAAAGCATGTGAAAAGTATGTGTGTGTGTCTAGGGGTGGCGGGAGGCAGCTGGGAAATCCCTCTACCAGATAGCAATAGTATTTAACAGTTTTTACTATTATAAAACTACATAATAGCTGGAATAACTAATATTATTGAGGAGTTACTAAATTCAAGACATTTTTCTAAGAAACTGTATACTTTAGCCTAAAAGTATAGAACCCAAAGAAATGTAATTCAAGGGCAAACATTGGTACCCAATGTTCTATTTAATGTTATATATTATGTTATATATTAACATAACATATAACAATGTTATATATTAAAGAGCAAATGCTGTGCCTAGATGGCTTAGTTGTTAGGCATCTCCCTTCAGCTCAGGTCATGATCCCAGGGTCCTGGAATCGAGCCCCACATCAGGCTCTCTGCTCCGTGGGAAGCCTGCTTCTTCCTCTCCCACCTCTGTTTGTGTTCCCTCTCTTGCCTTCTCTCTGACAAATAAATAAAATCTTTTTATTAAAAAAAAATCTTTATTTAAAAAAAAAAGTGCAAAACCAGGTATATATATATATAATCAGTCTAGCTCGCATTCTTCACTATTGTGCCACACTTTCTTGTGTCCTTATTAATTCAGTGTAATTTAGGTATAGGAATCAACAGATTTATAAAAGACAACAGGGACCCAAAAGTATAACGACTTATACATGTTAGAAAGGAAATAGTTAACACCAGGATTGAGATCCACTGTCAAACTTAAGAGGGAGATGCCCCCACAAAAGGGAGAAAGAAAACAGCCTGATCAAATTTCCTCACAAATGTTTTAATGAAAGATCTTCTAGCAAATGCATTCATGGTATTAGCTCCTGGGAGAGGAAATACTATATTCCAGTGTGCCTAGGCTGTCTTATGGACAACCAATTTGGAATCTATAAATTTGCGGGGCATAGCTACCTAGGAAATGTAACTACTAGAATATAAAATGGAAATGTTTCATGACTAATACAGCACTCATCTTTGCAAGTAATGCACTAAAAAACTCTCTGCAGTGGGGTACCTGGGTGGCTCAGTTGGATAAGCATCTGCCTTCCAGCTCAGGTAATGATGCTAGGGTCCTAGGACAGAGCCCTGCATAAGGCTCCCTGCTCATGGGAGAGTCTATTCCTCTCCCACTCCCCCTGCTTGTGTTTCCTCACTTGCTGTCTCTTTCTCTGTCCAAAAACCAACAACAACAAAAAAACACCTCTCTGCAAGACCTCATATAGTCAGGGCCATAGTACTTTCTACATATCACCAGCTTGTTTTACTTGGACTTCTTCATTATTGGTGTGCTTAAGACTATTCTTAAAGTTTGATACTAGGTCAGATCTATAATTTGTATGAGCCTGATTTGACACTCTGATCATCTGTCTTTGCTCACATGCAAACCTGACAAACAGAATACTTAGTGTTACAGATCAGTACAAAAATAACACACTAGTCAATAACAGTTAGTTATCCCCTTGGTCTAAATAAATATGAAATCTTGTTTCCAGCCATAGGCAAAAATAATTTCCATGCAGATTACAACACCTGAACATGAAGTTAGACTTTAAAACTTTGTACAAAAAGCAGAAAAATGCCTTAATGACCTCAGGATAGGAAGAAATACTTGAACAAGATACAAAAGGTACAAATCATTTTAAAATGGATAAATTTGGATGCTTTGAAATTTAAAAAAATTAGTTATCAAGTCACACAAAAAATTTTAAAAAGGATCAGAGACAGATATTCAACAATGCATAAAAGATCATTATCTGAATTTATACAGACCTCTGATACATAGTTTAAAGAAAGATAGACATTTCACTGGAAAATAAAGTATATGAATTGGCAGTGAAAAATATAAAACAAAAAATTAGTAAATATGCAAGATGTTCAGCCTCATATTAATTAGAGAAATATAAGCTGATCACAATAAAATTATATTTTTTTAGTTTCATTAGCTTGGTAAACATTTAAAAGTCTAACAATATCATGTTGTAAATATGTAGAATGATAGAAAACTTTATGGATGGAAACACAAGTTGATCACAATAAAAATATATTATTTTAGTCTCATTAGATTGGTAAAAATTTAAAAGTCTGAGAATATCATGTTAATAAATAGGCAGAATGATAGAAAACTTCACACATTGTTGGTCTGTAATTGTAAACTGATTTTAAAAAACAACCTTGGAAAGCAATCTAGAAAAAGTAAAGTTTAAAATTTATGTACTCTAGGACTCAGCAATTACTAGGTATACATACTAAGAGTAACTCTTGTATACAAAGACACTTATGTAAGAATATTCCTTGGAGCATTGCATTTAATATCAAAATGTGGTAATACCCTAAATGTCTACAAACAGAAAATAAATGGATTGATAAATTGTGGCATATTCATACAATGAAATGCAATATGGAAAATGAAAATGAATGACTAATGTTACATATATCAACATGATTTAATCTCACAGCTTTTTTTTTTTGCCAAATTAAAGTTGCAGAAAGATATATACTGTATGTTAATATCAAAGAAAAATGTGTATATTTGCAGGCTTATAGATATGTGGTGAAAGTATAAAAATTTCCACAGAATTTATAATTTCGAATCAAGTTTACATCTGAAGAGGGTAGAGAGGGAATAGGATTGGGTAAATTTTCAAGGAAAACTTCTACTGCTATTATTTTACATTTAATCTCTGTATATGGTATTTTGAGTCTTTTTTTTTTTAAGATTTTATTATTTATTTGACAGAGAGAGACAGAGAGCACAAGCAGGGGGAGTAGCAGGCAGAGGGAGAGGGAGAAGCAGGCTCCCCACTGAGCAAGGAGCCCAATTCGGGGCTTGGTCCCATGACTTAAGCCTAAGGCAGCCACTTAACCAACTGAGCCACCCAGGGGCCCCAGCATTTTGAGTCTCTGTCACCTTATTTTCTATACTTTTTATATGGTTTAAATATTTAAAAGTCGTAATAAAAATAACAAAGAAGAAGACACTCTTAAATATTCAAGCTGACAGCAAAGCTGTTGACTAGAGGGGAAGAAGACTTGAAATACTCTCGAGGGTTTATTTTGTTTGAAGATTTATTTGAGAGAGAGAGAGCACGCATGCACATGTGCATGGGGGTGGTGAGGAGGGTGTTAGGGGAGAGGACAGAAGCAGACTTCCTGCTTGAGCAAGGAACTCGACGTAGGGCTTAATCCCACAACCCATGAGATCGTGACCTGGGCTGCAAATCCCACAAATCCATGAGCTCATGACCTGAGCTGAAACTAAGAATCAGATACTTAACTGACTGAGCCACCCAGATACCCCTAATGGTTTTGCTTTAATGATCAAAAGGCTGTGAGTCCATTCAGAAGGGCTTCATCCTCAGGAAAGTAAAGAATGACTGAGACAAATATCTTCTCCATACCATGAAGATACAACCATAGAGCTTTTCTGGTTCAACCTAAAATCTGGATAAGAAAACAAAAATGTTTGGGACACCTGGGTGACTCAGCTGTTAAGCATCTGATTCTTGGTTTCAGCTCAGGTCACAGTCTCATGGGTTGTGGGATCAAGCCCCAAGTCAGGCTCCTCCATCAAGCAGGAAGTCTGCTTGGAATTCTCTCCCTCTCCTCCTGCCCCTTCCAATACTCACTCTCTCTCTCTCTAATAAATAAATCTTTTTTTAAAAGTGTTGTTTTTTGTTTTTTTGTTTTTTGTTTTCAGAAAAACTGAAAACTCAGGTCTGTATTTAAGGGACATTGGACATTTGAGTTTGAAATTTAGTGGCCACCTTGCCACTTGCAAGAACCACTGGTGGCAGCCTTTTGACTCATTTGTGATACACAGGTCCCATAGATAATGTACACTGCTCTGGAATGACAGGCTTCTCTGCAGGCAACACTGTAGATGAGTGCAGAATCCAAAATTATGAAACACTTCAGAAAATAAACTACCACTAGTGAGAGTGAAAATACATGAAAAGGAAATGTCTAAGTGTTTCAAATATTATTTCATGGAAATAGTGGGAAATACATATAAGGAAATTATCCAGAATTCAAACAATAAAAGAAATATATATGTATGAATAAAATATGAAAAAGATAAAAATATGGATAATTAACCCAAAAGCATACTATATTTTTGTTCCTTGCTATCTCCCTAGTACTTATAACAAGGTCTAGCACAGAGGTGGATTTCAACAGTGAAAAAAATGAATAAAGCAATGCAATGAATAAATCAGCTCATAAGGCTTTAATTCTGAAGAGATATCTAGGCTGGAAATATAGTGGATTCATTGGACTATAAATGAATTTTAAAGTGCCAACATTTATAGTCAGAGTAAAGAATGAAGAACATGCAAAGATTGAGATGAGAACAGGAAGAGTTAGGAAGAAGCTCACGAGTGTGCCATTATTATGGATTTTTCTTTCTAGAAGATAATAATGACAAATTACATGCCTCACTGCCTCCTTCCAAGCACCACACTCTCCCACCTGCCCCATACACATGCACACTTTCTTAGCAGGGAAGGGTGCGCTAGTCTTCAACTGTGATCCCTAATGTGCCAACTCTTGCAGTTCCCACACAGTTACGAAACTGCGACATTGAGTTCCCTAATCCCACAAGGGGAGGAGTTGATGTTTTCTCCAGTTCCAGCACTGCACTGACAGGATAGGGCTGAAGACAAAATTCTACCATATCATGTTTTTTGTATTCTGGCCTCAAATCACACTAGAGGAAAGGCTGTTTTTTCCCTAATCATGCAACTTGAAAACATGACAAGTCAACTGTCGGGGTACCCCTATAGTCTGACAATACAGACTTAACAGATGACTATAAGACTCTCTTAACAGTGTTATGGACAAGGGGAATCCAGTCTCCTTGGATTATCCCTAGTGAAAGTTACTCCACTAGGTCAGCTGGCAGAACCGGCTGGAATTTGGCCTTGTTTGCTCTGCAGCTAAGCCAGACATTCTTCGAAACTACTTGCAGGAAAACTACAAAAAGATAATTTTGAAATTCTACATGTGTATGTGGATTAATCTCCATACAAAGACTAGATAACCCTAGTGAACTTTCTTTCAGAAGCTGAACAAGAGGGTGCCAGGGATGGCTTAATCAACTAAGGACCTGACTCTTGATTTCAGTTCAGGTCATGACCTCAGGGTCATGAAATCGAGCCACCCCCCTCCCAACACTATGAGCCCCCCTTTCAAGCATCTACTTTGTGCTCAGTGGGGAGTCTGCTCTAGATTCTCTCCCTCTGCCCCCTCCACCATGTGCTCTCTCTAAATTAAATAAATAAATCTTTATTTTTTTAAAAAAAGATTTTATTTATTTTAGAGAGAGAGAAAGAGAGCACAAGTTGGGGGAGCGTCAGAGGGAGAAGAGAGAATCTCAGCAGACTCCCCACTGAGCACAGAACCCTATTTGGGCACCATCTCAGAATCCTGAGATCATGATCTGAGCTGAAATCACAAGTCTTACACTTAACCGAATGACCCACCCAAGGGCGCCAATAAATAAATCTTTAGGAAAAAAAAAGTTCAACAAGAACGAAGGGGGAAAATGTCAAATATGATCTTCCTTTTCTCCCTCCCTCCTTCCTTTTCTTTTCCCACCTCTATCTCTCTCTCTTATTTGTCTGTCTCTCCTTCATCTTTCTCCTCCCACACAAACACACATACGTACCCACAGACACACACTTTCCAATCATCAACTACTACTGAGTGTGCACCATGTGCAAGGCAGTCAGCAAAGGAACTCAGACAATTCATTTTTTTGGATTATAAATAAGAATGTAATGGTAATTTAAATGCAGACACTGCCCCAAGAAACTTAAAGTATACTAAATATGATTTCAAAGCACATAAATAATTTTAGTTAGAACACAATTCCATTTAGGATGTTCCATGATTTATTTATGAATCACTAACATTTACCAAATGGTTATTATTTATCAGGCAGTGTTCCAATTATTTTAATATTTATTATCTCATTTAATCCTACCTCAATTATTTAAGGTAGATAGGTACTATTATTCTTCTATTTTGCCAGCTAAAGTGACTAGGAGTTAGATGTGTGAGTTGTTTTCCCAGATTGTTTATCTTATAGACAGCATACTTAAAAGTTTCCCCAAATGGGCTGACCCCATAGTTTTTGGGTGTACAATGCTAAAAGACCAGCTTCAAGGATCATGAGGTGCTTTTGTAGGAAGAAATGACATTTGAGTTTAGTTTCAAAAGATGGATTATCTTACCATATATGAGTTAGTCTTAAATATTAACATTAATATTACTACTACAAATAAGATCATTTATTAGGTAGAAGCTAGACATAAGCAGAGGAAGGAATGCCAGGGCTGAGACCCAAGCCCTGAAGGGGAACAACAGAGATGTGAACAAGGACACTGATAAATGAGCTGCTTGTTAAAAGCCCAGAGGCAAAACATCCTGACCCTGGGGCTGACAGATCAAGAGCCACAGGTGTGAAGCCTGCCCTCCAGTCTTCCCTGTGCTCCAGGGTAACCCCTAGATGCATTACAATTCATTTGCAAAGTGGTTAGACCCCCACACCCTATACCCCATTGAGAAAGGCTACAGGGACTAACAGTAGGTCAAAACCTCCCCTCCCCAACTTGTGGGAGGATTTTCTCAAATGACTGAAAGCAGTCTCCATTAGAGACTATCCCACTATAGGTCACAGCTCCCCTAGCCCAGAAAGACACAATGGCTATCCAATCCCAAAAGCATCTGGGGCTGGTTAAACCATGGAATCTGCCTGCTTTCCCACCTTGAGAGTTTACTTTTGCTTTAATAAACTGATTTGTGTTTGCTACTTTCCTTCTGAATGTCTATATTCCAGCACAGATCTCCATGTAAATCTTTTCAGGGGAATCCTAGTACTGATACCTTCCTTCACACAACACAGACTCTCCAACCGGTAACACACTGAATTAGTTTTAAGATATTTTACAACTCCTTCTTCTTACACATACCCATATATGGCCATAATGGACCTGAATTATAAATATAAATATGAACCTATTTGTTTCTTTATATATATATATTTAATTTGTCCATTAAGACTTAAAAGCATTGAGTACTTAAGAGTAATAAACACAATCAGTACTCAGATTATTGTCTTCCAATGCTAAGAAACCAAAGCTCCTTGAGCTGACTCTAGGTCTACAACAGGAAATATAAAAAATTTGTAAATACTGTTGCTCTAGAAAACATGGAATACTTTCAAAGACCAGTAGGTTATGCAGAAAAACAAAAACAAAAACAAAAAACATACATACAGAAGCCAACATTATGGGACTCACTCTACCCAAAGATAAAACAATTTAAGCAGAGGGGCGTCTGCATGGCTCACTCAGTTAAGGTCTGACTCTTGATTTCTGCTCATGTCATGATCTCAACATGTGGGATCCATCCCCCCTGAAGGGCTCTGAACTCATCAGAGAATCTGCTTCTCTCCCTTTTCCTCAGTACCCCCCATATTCCCCTCACATGAACTCTTTCTCTCTCTCTCCCAAATAAATAAATCTTTAAAAACAAAACAATTTGAGCAAAATAAGTGATAAATACAACTGACTGAAACACTGATTAATGAAACCCAGGAACTTTAAAATATCCTTTTTTTTAAAAAAAAAAAAAAGACAAAGAGAAAACAAAAAAAGGTGAGAACAACTCATTGAACCCCACTGGACATAACTAGGGAACGAACTCCTTCTGCTAAGACAAAGTAAATAGAAGGAAAAGTTAAGCATCTATCCTCTGTTTTCCAAGTGATGGGCATTTCAGAATAACCCAATAGCACTAGTTGATAAGAGAAAATTATCTTCTCAGAGAAGGCATATTGAAATAAACAAGTAAATATTTTGTGCCCGTTAATAAAATAATTAACTCAGTCAATAAGTATCAGTAGTTACAACCAATAAATGAAAGATTTATAGTAGAGACTTTTACAGTGGGAATGTGATGGTTGATTTTATGGGTGAACTTGAGTGGGCTACAGGATGCTTATTTGGTCATCTGACCAAACATAATTCTGGGCACTTCCATGAGAGAGATTCTGAATGAAATTAAGATCTGGACTCATATACTGAGTAACGCAAATTGCTCTCATTAATGTGGGTCGGCCTCATCCAAACAGCTGAAAGCATGAATATAATAAAAAAGCTGAACCTCCCAAGGGCAAGGAAAACTTCTGCCTGACTGCCTGGGAGCTAGGACATCAGTTTTGGGGTTTTTGTTTTTGTTTTCCCCTGCCTTTGGAGTCATACTGAAACATCAGTTCTTCCTGGGTCTCAAACCAACCAGGATTCAGACTGGAACTATAGCCATGGCTTTCCTGGGTCTCCCATCTTGCTGACTATGGATCATGGGCCTTGCCAGCCTCTATAATTTGGAAACCAATGTTTTTTGGTAATAAATCACTATATATAAGTAGTTACAAATGTATACAGTCGACCATTGAACAACACAGATTTGAACTGCGCAGGTCCACTTGCATGCAGATTTTTCTTTTATAAGTTCAATATTGTAAATGTATTTTTCTTCCTTATACTTTTATTAATAATATTTTCTTTTCTTTAGCTTTATTTGTAAGAATACAGTATATAATACATATGACATATAAAATAGGTGTTAATAAACTGTTTATGCTATCAGTAAGGCTTCTGATCAACAGTAAACTATCAGTAGTGAACTTTTTGGGGAGTCCAGAGTTATAAATGGATTTTCACCTGCACAGGGGGTTGGCACCTCTAACCCCACATTGTTGAAGGGTTAAACATATGTATTATTGGTTCTGTATCTGAGCTCTTGGTTACTGTGGCCCATTACCTAAGTAATTCTGAATATAACAGAGAACTTTCTTATTTAAAGAATTAATATAGGTACCAGAGTAGTTTAGCAGCCGGCTTATTCCAAATATCTTTAGAGAACCTTATTTGGTACTGAAGGTGGTTCTACAGAAACAGAATGTTGAGGATCACTTTTCTGAATTCATTCTAGGATTTCTGGAGCTCTAATGTGATTAAACTTAAGGATGCTAATGACTCTGTATCCAGCATTAAAGAGGACACAGATAGTCTCTGGTGTAATCTCGCAATAGAGACTGACAAAATATCACCACTGGATACTCCTAACCAACCAACTATAAAAAGCAAGGACCTAGATGACTGTGTATCTAATACTTTCAAACATGTGTGGCAAAATAATTAATATAATGAGATTGGCTGGTTGCTCCTACTATTATTGGACAAAGTACAGACTCAGCTTCTCTGCTGAAACATTGCACCCATGACCAGAAAGCTATGTGTCTTGAAGGAGATCTCTTCAGAATTCAAAGGCAGCACAGTCCTCATTTGGGTGTGTTACCCTCACCCATTTACCAAACCACCCAAAAAGCTGCTAGTTTTGAGAGGATCCCAGGACAAGAGAAAGCTCTGCTACAGGTCCAATTTGCTGGGCCACCTAACCCAGCATATCCAAAGGTACAGAAAGTGCCAGTGGCAGGTGGGGATGATGTTTGAAGTAATGGGAAAAGTTACAGGGTGGTGATAAAAATCTAGACTCAGCCTCAGCTTTGAGGATAATTTTATCCTGATGTTGTCAATGGAGAACAAGAAGAATGAGGATGGAGGACTAGAAAGAGGAAACTACAGTAATAATAGCATGTTTAAAGTAGCTTTGGCAGTAGTAGATACCATAACCTGTGGAAAGGGGAGGCTGAAAAGCTAAGGTGAGGCTTATTTTCACTTATTTTTTTTTTAAGATTTTATTTACTTGGCAGGGAGGGGGGGGTACCCATACAGGGGAAGGGGCAGAGAGAAAGGGAGGGAATCTCAACAGATACCATACTGAGTGTGGAGCTTGACATGGGCTCAATCTCATGACTGGAACCAAAACCAAGAGACGGATGCATCACTGAGTTAGCCACTCAGGTGCCCCAGTGAGGCTTATTTTGGAAGCCTCATTGTTAGGTTGAATAATTTGATACCTACTGTCTCATCAATAAGGAACTGCTTTTTTATTTGTGTGGCAGAGAATGATGGCTGTCTTCCTTTAACCATGCTCCTCTTCCTTTACAAACTGAACCCCTGTAGTTTGGCTACCCAAAATAAAAACATTTTCTAGCCTCTTCTGCAGCTGTGTGCCATCACCTGACTCAGTTAACAGGAATGACACCTTATCCTTATCTTCTCTGTGTAAATTCCAAGAAGTGTCCTCAGAGAAGGACGTCAGACCCTTCCTTGCCCTCCCTTCCCCCTTGCTGCCTATACATGGATCAGAATTTGACCTGGACTATCCATATTGGACCATGAGACGAAGCCTGTACTGTAGGGATGACCAAAGAGTGATCTAGAAGCAGTCTGGAATCCTAAAAACTTATGGGCCAGAGCTCTGAACTGCTGTAGTCATTATGTTGGATTGGGTGCCACTCACAGAAAAAACTAACCCAGAGACAAATTGTTTTTCTGTCTGTGTGTTTGGTGTTAAACCAGGGAATGCCAGAATTAAGATTTTGTATGCACAGGGGCGCCTGGGTGGCTCAGTGGTTTAAGTCTCTGCCTTCCGCTCAGGTCATGATCTCGGGGTCCTGGGATCGAGCCCCGCATCAGGCTCTTTGCTCAGTGGGGAGCCTGTTTCTCCCTCTCTCTCTGCCTGCCTCTCTGCCTACTTGTGACCTCTCTCTCTGTCAAATAAATAAATAAAATATTTAAAAAAAAAGATTTTGTATGCACAGACAGGACTGGATAAAAGGAGAGGCTTTTGAAAAAAACACAGCTAGGCTGTAATAAGGCTCTAAAACAAGACCATTGACAATAACGTTCATTGCCTGAGGGATAGGATGAATAGCTATGATTTTGAGCTTAGGTGTCTAGAATAATACTGAAGCCTCTGAGTTTGAGAAAAGAATGAGTTGTGTGTATATGTGTGTGCATCTCACCTGATTAGGACGGCTATTAGAATCTCAATAATTTTATTACAATTCACCTGTTTCCTTGGAAAAGGCAACTGGATCATAAAAATGGCTGACTTACAATAGAACCAAATCTGTACGTACCTTGGGAAGATTTACCCAAATCCACCTACCTTGTAGGTATAGCAGGAATAGCAGGAATGTCTGAGCTCTTGGTTACTGTGGCCCATTACCTAAGTAATTCTGAATATAACAGAGAACTTTCTTATTTAAAGAATTAATATAGATACCAGAGTAGTTTAGCAGCCTGCTTATTCCAAATCAGTGTTACTCAACATTGGCAGTTGGGTCCAATAATTTTTTCATTGTGGGCATGTTTCTGCATGCATTAGGATGCTTAGCAACATCTAGGCCTCGGTCCACTAGACGCCTAACACTCTTCCTCTTCCCTTCACTGAAGTTGTGGCAACCCAAAATATCTCCAGACATTGCCAAATCCACTCTGAGGGATAAAATTACCCCCTGTACAGAACTAGTTGCAGGATATGGTGAGGAGAACATGTTTTTTATTTAGTTTGGCTTGGTTCTTCAGTCTTTCTTTTTCCCTTGGTCCTGCAATGTGATGCATGAACTCAAACAAGATACCTATTTACCTATTTATAAAATAGAAATTGCAGGGGTGCCTGCGTGTCTCAGTCGTTAAGCATCTGCCTTCAGCTCTGGTCATGATCCCAGGGTCCTGGGATTGAGCCCCACTTCGGGTTCTCTGCTCAGCGGGAAGCCTGCTTCTCCCTCTCCCACTCCCACTGCCTGTGCTCCCTCTCTCCCTGTGTCTCTCTCTGTCCAAAAAAAAAAAAAAAAAAATCTTTAAAATAGAAATTGCAATCCAATACTTTGTCTCTATCAGCATTATGGCCAGCAATGATAGAGATGGTAGAGATAATGTACACAAAGCCTGAGCAGGCCCTTAATGAAGAGTGGCTATCATCCTCATGTCTTGTAAACAAGGGGAATATACACCAAAGTAAAAATTTTCCCTTCATTTGTTCTGAAACTTTTGATCGATTTAGTTATCTGTTTCTAAGGCCTTCTTTTGACTCTCCAATTCCCCACACTCTGGTGTTAGTTCATGACCTCCTATAGAAGACAAGTATGATTACCTAAAATCTTTTGCACACTGCTCTGCACAGCATCGTGGGCATCCAGGCCTCTTCATCACGTCAGCTACACTGATAGCAATGGCGTCAGTCCGCTTTCCATCTCTTTCCAATAACACCCTCCACTATATGCATGATACAGTGTTCATTTTTATAACGATGTTTTTCATCCTAAAATAGAATTCTATAGTTTCAAAGCAAAATAGGATTCCTGAGTCTCACACAAAAAATGTGATCAGGGACCCAACTGTGCCTTCCCTTGGGGCCAACTTTGAGTCTTTACTATGTTGTATGTTTTATGCAGTTGTCCGCATCCTCTGCTCAGAGTAATTATTGTTTTCTTCAAGTTATAGCTGAAGTTGATATAAGGAACATACCAATAAAAATTACACTGAGGCGTCTGGATTTCTCTAGAGAATCTTAAGAATACCTGCATTGCCATGTTCCAAAGAGGGTCTATAGTGCCTCTTTCTCTACCCTGGTAATGCCATAAACAATTACTGTAGTCTGGAGGTCACTATTGAAAGATCTCTAGCCATGTTTCAAGGGGTTTGTGGTCAGTCACGAAATACATTTTCTCTCCCATTGGTATGTATGGAATTTCATTACTCCAAGTGTTCTGCTTGTGGAATTTTGCTGAAGCAGAATAAAATTCCCATCTTTTTCTGGTGAGGTAGGAAATGTTTGCACACCGGTTTACGCACTCTAGCAGGGTACCAACCCAGTGACCTGCCTTGTCCAGCAACTTCCTCTGAGAGTATATACATTAGCCCCTCTTCTCTGTGGCTTCACTTGCCACAGCTTCAGCTGCTGACTGGACGCAGCAGATCCCCCTTCTGAAGATATGTCAGAAAGTCAACAGTTGCCTAATAAGTCACAGCGCCTATGTCATTTTCCCCACTTCTCCTCATACAGGCATTTTACCATCTCACATCATCACAAAAAAGAAGGCTAACTACAGTCCAGTAAGATATTTTGAGAGAGACAGATCATATTCACATAGCTTTTATTACAGTATACTATTATAGTTGTTCTTTTATTATTAGTTACTGTTATTAATCACAGACATGTATGTATAGGGAAAAAAGACAGTATATAAAGGGGTTTGGTACTATAACATGGTCTCAGGCATCCACTGGGGATCTTTGAACCGTAGCCCCTGTGGATAAAGGGGGATTACTGTATGAGTGTTCTTCTCCACAAATAATCTCTACCAGCCACAGTTCCAGCACAGAGAATCACAATCTGCTAACATCTGGGCAGGTGCTCTTGTGACTTTTCCAGGGCTTCACAGATTTCCCTATGGCGACAACTGCATTCAGACAACACTTAAATCTAGATTCAGTGTTGCAACAGGGCCCAGATCAGCAGTTACTTATGAGTTTTACATACAAATCCATGCATGAGAATAGTCCTACGAGGGGAGAAAAAGGAAGTGGACGTTTTTATACAGAGCCAATGCTTCAATTTCTGTATAAAAGAATCTATTGAAAGAAAAAAAAATAATCTTATTTGACTTGCTCTTGCCTATTCGTTTTTGTTGTTGTTGTTAACAAATAAATCTGGGGTTTGAACTGAACATATTTCCAGCACGCATTCCATTCTAGTTACCTCTGGAGTGATTCAAAGAATTTTAGACAAACGTCACATTTCTTTGTACACAACAGTTAAAGGAAGTTAACAGAATCAGTGATTTAGATACAGACAACCTATAGCAATACAAATGGTTTTGCCAACACAAGGGTGAAAATGAATCACTCAAGAGTAGGTTAGCGGATAAAATATAGAACACCTTGTTGAGTGGGAATTTCAGATAAACAACACATTTAGATTTTAGCATAAAAATGTCCCAAATTTTGCCTGGAGCATAAGATAATTTTTACCCTCAGTTCTAGTTTAAGTGGAAATCCAGTATTTATACTTGCTAAATTTGACAACTCTACACCATGGAGGCAAGTTGAGAAAAACGTGTGAAATCTTGCCAACCTAGAAGGCCAGTGTCACAGTATTTAAACATCTGAAGTTACTCTCTTTATTTTCAAGCCCCATAATAGAAAATATTTAGAACAAATAAAAGGAGATGCTTCACTCAGCAGGCAGTCACCTTGTGAAATTCACTGTCACCATAGGTCACTGGGCTGGATAATTTTATGACCAATAATAACATTTGTCTGAATGCATGCTGAGAAAAGGTAATCAAATCTCACACTTTAGGGAATAAGTTGCTCATTGCAGAAATTGGGAGGGAATGACTTCCTGCACAATTGGCTAGGGGTATTATGAGGGTTATGGTCATTGTCAGAGAGGCTGCCTGCCCCCATGGATCAGGCAGAGGCTGACTAATCAATGAGTGTTTTCCCAAAAAATGGATGCAAAATTCACCATTAATAATGAGGTTGATCATGTTTGTAACAAAAATGATGCACAGGCTTATTTAAAAGAAACCACTCATATATTTATGAGGAAGAACAGTTAATTTGAGGCCATTTTATATGACACAAACTAAATAAATATATTAATTTTTGGAGTCTTTTTTTTTTCTTTTTTGAGTTAGGATTATAGAAGGTAGGAAGAAGTAGAAACTGGTCACTAGCTGAGGAGAAAGAGATGCTCTCCCCTCTTGCACAGAATTTCTGACTGTCTTTACAACCTCATCACACCCACAAATTAATCTCATCTTTACAGCACCAAGGTAGGAAAAGATTATAGTCCAAACTGAAGTCATATAAGAAAGATGATGTCACAAAATTATGAAAAAGCGAAGTTTGCCTATTCTTTCTAAGCACCTCCTTTTGTCTCCTAATCAATCTCCCCTTGCCATGCTCTCTTGGTTTCTTTGGTCACAAAGAAAATAGTATGACAAATAAATTCATTTCAAAGTAAAATTAAGGGGCACATGTGTGCCTCAGTCATTAAGCCTTCAACTCAAATCATAATCCCAGGGTCCTGGGTTCGAGTCCCACATCAGTCTCCCTGCTCTGCGGGAAGTCTGCTTTTCCCTCTCCCACTCCCCATTGCTTGCGTTCCCTCTCTCACGGTGTCTCTGTCAAATTAATAAAATATTTGAAAAAATAAAAAAAAATAAAGTAAAATTAATTTCATTGAGTATAGTCCTGTAAGGAAGGTCCTATGAAAAGGTGGTGGGGGAAAAGCAACAAATATCTAATGGTAGCATTTCAGGAGCTGCAGATGAGGTGAAATTCCTTAATGCTCTTCACTTCATATATAAAACTTCTATTTCACATACTTGTAAGGCTACTATTCCATTTTGAGGCCTCTGACTGTTGGGTTTCCAAGTTGGATTGTGTTGCCTGAGTCTGTTAAGTGACATAAGGCAAAGAAAAAAATGCAATGTAAAAATGATGTGACCCAACCACTTCTCTGATTCTGAGAGGACAAAGATAAGCCAAACAAAGCAAAAATAAATAAATAAATAAAATATATTTTTTTTAATTTTTGTTACCAATTAACATTTATCATTCACTATATCATTAAATGATGGCGATATATCATTTAAACTGCAAGCTGATTTTCAGTCATTTACTGAATTTAAGAGAAAAAATATGTGGGATAAATAGCAATAAATAGGTTTAATATTACTTCTTCTCAGTTCCCAAAGATTAATATAACCCATAAAATATAACTTGAAGAAAAAAAGGAGTAACATGCATTTTAGTAAGTAGAATGATTACCTCCAGAGACAAGCAATTGTCCACTGACTGCATCAAAATAACATAGCATTTTTTTGTTGTTCTAAAATATATCTAGTCATATATTAGCAATTCTTAGTTACTGGAAGCCAGCTAAAATGCAAAGTATTGTCAATCTAAAATCTGAGATTAAATGAATAAACAAGGAAGGAATTAAATATAAAGAAATAAATAATTTCCTACTTATAGAGTGAAACTTGCCCCTTAAACACAGAAATAACTGACATAATCAAAGAAACTGAAACCATGGTTGAAATCTCAATGACAGTTTAATATGATTTGTTGCTGAAACAAAAATAAATATCTGGATTAAAAATGAAAAGTTAAAAAAATGAAAAGCTCACTGTTAAAAAATTTGAGTACCATACCAAATAAGATGTTTAAATGCAAATTGATAATATTTTTTAGCAAACACAACTGATAATCATTTTTTTCTTCATCTTTCAGTGGTATACCTTGAATGAGTGAATCTGATATTTCCACTGAATTCCTCAGTTTAGTCTCTCTGTCAACCATTAAACCAATTAGCTTTCTATACCTAATTCACCAATATATTAAATCTGAAGGACAAATTTTATACTGATAGATATCTCGGGAAGTTAGCCATGTCTTTATACAGTATAGTTTTCTCTTTCCTCTTTTAGTTACATCATTTTGAAACAATCTACATGTTCAGAATCTTGCAACCAAAATGTTCAAATTATTTAATTTTCTATTTTAGGAACAAAAATAGCTACTTCATTAGCACTCTCTCTGTTTGCATGGTCATTATTAATACTGAATTGGGAAGGAATGGATACAAGAAGATAGTAGATTTTTTGTCATGTTTTGTTATCAGGCTTAAAAAATTTGATTCCTTTTAAAATACAGGCATCTGCCTAAAAGTCACTACATTTACATAAAGTAAATGCATGAGTCATACCAAATACTTTAGTATATATCACAAATTACATCAAATAGCTTCAATTTCAAATCTTTCCTTTTTTTTTTTTCTTTTCATTTCCTTAGGTTATAGTTAGCAAAATCCTTTCTTTCATCTTGCTGAAAAATTGGAGGCAAGTTGAGTTTGTTCTCCAAAGGCCATATAATTTTTCACTGAAGTAAACAAGCCTAATTTTAGAAGCATATATTGTGGTCATTAAAGTGCTCCATATGTAGCTATATTATAAAATATCTAGAGAGAGTGGATTTTGTTTAGTGTCTACAAGTACTTCATTTTATAGATATTTTCCAACCAACACACACAAACATACTTCAACCTTATGGCTGGTAACAGTATCTTGCCATCTGCGTGTTTGTATTTTAAGCAGAACATGCGATGAAAATGTAGTAAAAATATACAACAAAAAAGAAACCTGAAGCCAGTTTTAAGTAGACTACTTCTTGGCTTGGAAAATTAAGAGTGCCAAACATCATCTGTGCTTTTTTAAAATAATATGTTAAAGAATTACAGATGAACACTTGCTTTTTCGAACAAAGCCAACTGAGTAAAAATAGACGAAGGGCTGAAGAGTTTCCTTTTTGGGAAAAGGCAATTTTTTTTTTTTTTATGACGTGGTCATATATATTTCCTAATATTTTCTTTATCTCAAAATATTACAGTCAGAGCTACTATCTCTTTTTAATTTCTAAAATCATACTGGGTGGATATAATGACTATTTAGTACTTTGTGGTTGTGTTCACATACAGATTTACAGATTTATAGATTCTCCACCACTGTCTCTAAATTTAAGTTCCAGAGTCTGTCTAACATGTTTTCCTACATCAAAGAATGAGAATATTTACTATTAATAACTCAGGTGGTAGGGCGCCTCAGTGGCTCAGTGGGTTAAGCCTCTGCCTTCGGCTCAGGTCATGATTCTCAGGGTTCTGGGATGAAGCCCCACATCAGGCTCCTTGCTCGGGGAAGCCTGCTTCCCCCTCTCCTTCTGCCTGTCTCTCTGCCCACTTGTGGCCTCTCTCTCTCTGTCAAATAAATAAATAAAATATTTTTAAAAAATAAAAAATAAAATAACTCAGGTGATATCAGACATTTTCTATATTTTCTTGAGGATTATTTTGACAGAGGCTAATACCAAATTTCTCAATAGAAATAGACTATCTGGTAACTTATGGACACATTTTTTTAATCATTTTATATACTCAGGTAATTAGAAGAATCACAAAATTTGAATCAAGTTTCCATTATTTCTACATATTTAGTATACTAAAATCCCAGGTTCAGATTTTTATGACATTCTGAAAATTAATTTTTAGAAATTCCAATTCTATTTATATACTGTGGGTAATTTACCATTTCTTAATATTACTCACATCTTACATTTCATTAGTTTATAAAACTTGGCCATCATAAGGTTAAATGTAAGTACCGCCACCTTTCAAATAATAAAATCAATCTAATGCCAACAACATTACTAGAAGATGCTAATGTTTATAACATATACCAATGACCCCACTTGTCCTGGTGTAACAAACAAATGAGAAAGCAAACAACAGATTCAAAACCAGGTCTATAAGACAGAGTAACACAAATGGGATTTAATTTTCCACCTGAAAAAAAAAAATCAACAAAACATGTGAAATAATGATTTTGAACACATTAGTTGACAATGAACCCTAAGAGACAAGAAAACAAACTAATTGAGCCCTATGATTGCTTCAGCTTAGGGCCTTAAAGAATTTCCATGCTAAGGAGCAGTAAAGGAGAACCCAAATGGAGCCACAGGACTGTCTAAAATTGAGATCTCAGGAGATCAAGGGAGCCAGGGTGTGTAGGACAGAGAATGAGAGTGGAGAGCAAGGCACAAAGATAAAAATGTGGATGCAGAGCCCGTTCCCCTTGAGTATTCAAGTGAATACTATCCAGTCCATGTGTGTAACTAAACTGCCTAAGCCCAGGGAAATAATCACTTGAAAAGATTAGAGGAAACAGTTCACTGCAGTCACACAAGGCTAGAATTGTGTCCTTTTCTCACAAACCTGATTCACAAAGCACTGACACAAACTTGATTCATAAAGCAATGATCCATATCATTTTGTCTAAGTAGTGAGAAAAACTTATCCTTAGACTAAACACTGCTCTTGTCCCACCTAACAAATCTTAGAAGCAAAACACAAAATGATCAACCTGTTTCCAAGTAACTTAATCATTACCAAGAACAATGCTAAAGAATATTAACTGAAACACAAAAATATTCAGCATAGGAAAATATCCACCACCTAACAAGATGAAATTTACAATCCATGGTTTCCAACCAAACATAACGAGAAACACAAATAAGAGAGAAACAGAAGCATAAGGAGAAGACCAATGAATCATAACCAATTCAGAACTGACACAGATAAGAGACTTAATAAATAAGGGCATAAAACAGACATTATGAACTCCATATGTTCAAAAGTTAAGATGGAAAGTTTTAAAAGACACAAATCACACTTCTAGAGAGGAAAACCAAAATGTCTGCATTGAAAAGTGCACTGGATAAGATGGATGGCAGATTCGACATAGCAAAATAAAGTACAGTAAACCTGAATACATAGAACAGAAATTATCCAAACTGAAACAGAAAAAAAAAAATTAAAGATAACAAAAAGAACATCAGTGAGTTGTGGAAGAACTTTAACAGCAGTCTACTGTGCAAATAAGTGGAATACCAAATAGAGGGGAGAGAGGGAACAGGAAAGTATTTTTAAAAATAACATTTAGATTTTCCAACTTTTCAGAAAAATAAATAAATAAATAAACACATAGATCCAAGAAACTCAACAATCCCCAAGCACAAGAAACATGAAAAAAAAAAAAAGAAAAAAAAGAAAATCAATATATGTCAATATATGTCATGGGGCGCCTGGGTGGCTCAGTGGGTTAAAGCCTCTGCCTTTCGCTCAGGTCATGATCCCAGGGTCCTGGGATCGAGCCCCGCATCGGGCTCTCTGCTTGGCAGGGAGCCTGCTTCCTCCTCTCTCTCTCTCTGCCTGCCTCTCTCCCTACTTGTAATCTCTGTCAAATAAATAAATAAAATCTTAAAATATATATATATATATATGTCATAAAAAATTGTTCCAAACCACTGGAAAAAGATACTAAAATCAACCAGAGAACAAAAATGCATATTACATCAAGAGTAACAAAGGTAAGGGTGACAGCAGGTTTCTCATCATAAATCACATAAATGAGATGAAAGTAGAGCAGTAGGCAGCCATGGAGAAAATATCTGAAAAGCCCTCATTATGTGCAAACTAAAAACAAAGAAATGAAACCCACTTATAAATAACACACTTGCAAAAGAAGAAATAGCAAAAGAAATCAGTATTTTGAAATGAATGAAAATGAAAAAAATACGTCAAAATTGTGGGATGATGCTACTAAAGTAGTACTGAGTGCGAATTTACTGCATTAAACATTTATGTGAGAAAAGAAAATCTCTCAATTCAATCGTCTCAGTCTCTTCCTTGAGAAACAAACAAACAAAAAGTAAAACCAAAATAAGTTAACAATAAATAAATAAATAAATAAGGCTTGGAATGAAAATTCATGACATAGAAAATAAAAAGAACAGGGGGAAATCAATGAAATCAAAGCTGGTTTTTATAGAAGACAATTAAAATTGTGAGGTGATCCCAGTACTGAAAGCATAGTAAGAAAATATCAACAACTCTGTGAACTTATAGGAAAAGAACAAATCTTTGATACACAGAAACTACCAAAGCTCATTCAAGATTATATTACATGACAAGTCTTTTAACTATTAAAAAATTTGCTATATAGCTAAAATCCTTTCCACAAAGAAAACTCCATGATGAGAAGTCACTAGTAAATTCTATAAACATTCAAGAAAGAAAACTTGCCAGTTCTACACAAAATACTTTAATACACTGGTGGGAATGTAAAATGGTATAACCACTGCAGAAATAGTTTGATGGTTTCTTAAAAATGAGGGACATTGGGGAGGGTATGTGCTGTGGTGAGAAAAACAAACAAACAAATAAATAAATAAACAAACTTGATGAATCCATGTAAATAAAATAAAATTTACCATCTCAAAAAAAAAAAAAATTGCCACAGATCTGGCAAGTCCATTCCCCCCACTTTACTCCCTTTTTTTTATTCAAGAGAATGAAAACAAATGTTCATTATAAAGACTGGTATGCAAATCTTCATAGCAGCTGATCAAAATGCAATGATGAAAAACTGGAAGCAATCCAAATCTTCAACTGGTAAATGAATAAACAAATGATGTTTATCCCATAGAAGAATATTATTTCAACTTTAAAATGCACTACTGATACGTCACCATACAAGGATGAACTGCAAAATAAGTCAGACAAATGATGGATACTATCAAACTGATCCATTTTGACAGAAAGCCCATCAGTGAATATCTGGGGAATAGGAGTGCAGATGGGGGGGGGGGGGGGTGGCAGGGAAGAGATTACAAAAGGGCAACAGAAAATTCAGGGAGATTATAGAGAGAAAAAATTACATTTACATGAGAAGAGTTTATAAGCATCGTGATACCTCCATCCTTAAACCAGATCCTTAAGCTCATCTTCCCCATACTATTCATATTTCTTTAAAATATCCTTTATGTAAACATGATTACGTGTTTTTAAGGTCATTACAGATCAATGGTGGGTGAAGAGATGAAAAAGGGTTAAGTTGATACTGGTGACGATGAGTAAGAATTCATGCATGCACCTATATCAGTTATCAGAGCATGGCTTAGATCCATATGCCCATAATAATGGCCTTGGGTCATAAGAGCAGGCTCTATTCCTGCAAAGCATCTAGCTTGGCATCTATCTACTGGAGACTCAGTTAATTATTTCATACACACTTTTTTCATTTAATATTCATAGCAAACCTAGATATAGCATAAGTTTAATGAAATAAGCTACATGGTGAAGATCACATAGTTCTAAGTGGCAGACAGAAGATTTGAACCCAGCTCATTCTGAATACAGAGGCATCTACTAACCACTCCATTCTACCACCTTTCAGAATAAATGCAACATTACTGTCTTGTATTCGCCTTCAATAAACACATAAAACAAAATATTTAGAGAATCAATTACTTTTAAGGAACATAAAAATAATGACTTAAAACTATGGCTGCATGTCAGTATTTCTGAAGATCATTATTACCATATAGAGATGGAATAAAGGCGGATGAAAAACAACAGTTCAGCCATAATGATTTCATTAGGACAAATCTGTGGAGAGATGAAAGGGGCAGATCACTAACAGATTGCTAGTGAAATGGAGAGTGTGTTGAAGTCGTCGAATGTGATAACACTTACAGAAATGAAAGTTGAAATGCTTTAGAGGAATGGGAAAAAAAAAGAAAGCAATATTTTCTGTCTTAGCACATCAGCAAAAGGGAAAAAGCATATTTTGTCAATTCAGCCAAGTCATTGATCTCTTTTGAATGCTGAGTCTAATGAGGCAAGTAGGGAAAATGCATAAAGGTGCTTTTACATATGTGCTTTGCTGGGTTCGGATTATTGTGCAGAACTAAACTGCGTTTCACAAAAGAAGTCTTTTTTAGAAGGATACATCTTTTATGATAATAAAAATAGAAATTTAACTTACCAAAATAACGAAAAAGAAGTTTTTAACATTGCTAACACTCAGCTTCTCCCAAAGCCTTACCTTTATAAGTAAACAAAAACAACAAAACAAAAAATTGCTCATTTATTTCATTTGTGCTGCTTTTTGTAATACTAAATTTCTGCACATTGTGGGAATTGTTTCCAGTTATTTCATAACAATACCACTTCTGCAAATGGGAGGTCATTTCTTATACTCTACATCAATCATTCTTTAAAAAAGCACTGGACTCTGTCACAATTAATTGAATTCAGGCTAATTATTGCAGAAAACATAATAGCAACACACACATACACGTTTGCGATACAAACCAGATTTTAGTTATATCTAAAGATAATTGCTAATATAATATTTAGAAGTAGTATATTTTCATCCCAAATACAATTAGCTCCCTTTCACCATTTTAACCGAAGTTCTCAGCACATTGCTAGGCATTTAACAAGCACTCAATAAAAATACCGGATTTGTAAAATACAGGAAATCTTAAAAATGCTAAAAAGTATAAATAAGAAAATTTAAATTATCCATAATACACAATGCTACCATTTAAACAGAACCTTGCTATATATTGGTGCGTATCTTTCCAATTTTTCAAGTCATATATAGAAATTCTTTATATCACAAATAGTTTTTAACAGTTTGCCTCTATGAATCCTATAGAATTAGAAATACTTTTCTCTAAACTTAAATATTCTTTTAAAAACAAGATGGTAATGGATATGTGTGTTATAGTCAAATTTCCCTACTATAAATATAAACGCAGTATATTTAGTTGTCTATTTACCCATACAATTCTAAATTGTTTTCATAACATCCTAAGGTAAATGGTTTGAATTTCTTTAGGAATCTTGAATATTTCCTAATGACTCTAGAAAAAAAATTTTTTAGATCAATTCATCTAGAAAATGCCCATTTCTTTCAAATTTTTTGTTCACTAAAAAATAGTTCCCAGATCTCTGAGTAGTGCATCCTTCTAATGCATTATTTCTTTCAAATTTAAGTACCAAAAACAAAAAAGAATCTTCCCCTTGAGGTCATCAATAACATTTTGAGAAATCCTTAAATTTCTGTCAAGATCTTTCTCCTTTCACGCTTTTAGAGAAATTTGACTTTTTTTTCTTTAGCAAGTTCTTTCTAGGTGTTTTCTCTTTTAGGCATAACGAGAGACAAGGATTTGATTCATCATGATTTCTACCACTCAGTGAAATGAACTAGCTTGACCATTAAAAATATTTTTCTGGGGGGCGCCTGGGTGGCTCAGTGGGTTAAAGCCTCTGCCTTTAGCTCAGGTCATGATCTCAGGGTCCTGGGATCGAGCCCCATGTCGCACGCACAGGGCTCTCTGCTCAGCGGGGAGCCTACTTCTCCCTCTCTCTCTGCCTGCCTCTCGGCCTACTCGTGATTTCTCTCTCTGTCAAATAAATAAAATCTTTAAAAAAATATATTTTTCTGGGAGCATTAAATAAGTCAGATATTTTGTACAAAACCTAACCCAAACTTCCATGAGTGATTTTATCATGAAGAATAACAAAAACTTTCTGGACTCACTCTTGATTTTGTGTTATTTTATAAATACTCTTTAAAATAAATTTTTTTAAAGATCTTATTTGTTTATTTGAGAGAGAGAGAACTAGAGAGAGCGAGCAAACACAAGTGGGGGACAGAGGGAGTGGGAGAAGCAGGCTCCCCACTGAGCAAGAAACTCATGGGGGACTCATCCCAGGACCCTGGGATCATGACCTGAGTCAAAGGCAGCTTAACCAACGGAGCCACCCAGGTGCCCTAAAATAAATTATTTTAAGAAGAATTATTTTCAGAAGGCAAAGCACTAGAGATGATGAAAGAGTGATTTTCTCCCCCATATATTTCTGCCATCTGTGGAAAGCTGTTGAGAAGGAAAAAGGAAAAAAAATGTATAGTGCTTCATCCTGCTTACTTTTTTTTTTTTTTTTTTTAAGATTTTATTTTATTTATTTGACAGATCACTGTTAGGACCTGTTTAGTCAGAGGCTTCCATTGAGGTTAACAATAACCTTGTTGTTTAACCCTTAAACTGTCCCTGCTCCCCTTCCCCCAGGGAACTTACTTAAAAACAAGTCCCAGAAACCAGCTCCAGGTAACAAAGCCCAGATACAAGGGTGGGTCAGGCCAGGTGGAGACAACGGATCAGTGGGGGATTGCATACTGTCTCCCTAGCTACCAAGGCGTATGGGCCCGGCCCTTTGGGAGCCTTTTGGGCGCCAATTCTAACCAAGGTGTGATAGGCTAGGTCAAATGTCTACTACAGGGTAAATTTTAATTCAATTGGTCACCTAGCATCACTGTGCAGCTTTCTCTGTGTGTTATAATTTCATTGGCCACCTGTGCATGGCAGGCCTGACCGCATGGCCTTTGCCCTTAAAAGCTAGTCTGTGAACCAGAGAAAGGTCACCTTCTCTGTAAGAGGCGCAGCCATGGCGAGACAGTTTGATTCTTGATGCTTGGCACGAAATAAAGCTTTGTATCATTTTATTACATTTGCTTTGTATCAGTCTTGCTCCTTTAATCACGGACCCATTTTGGGGGGGGGGGGCATAACAATCACAAGTAGGCAGAGAGGCAGGCAGAGAGAGGAGGAAGCAGGTTCCCCACGGGGCTCGATCCCAGGATCCCGGAATCACGACCGTAGCCTAAGGCAGAGGCTTCAAAACCCACTGAGCCACCCAGGCGCCCCTGCTTACTTTTTTGTGTACACACACACAAAAATCTACAATTAGTCAATAATTTACTTGGACCAAGTAATCTACGCCAATGCGAATCAACATTGTCAACAGACTAATTATATATACAGCTCCAGGATCATCCTGATTCCTACTTCAGGAAGAAATTTCAGGGAACCTTACTGAGGGTAAATAAGGATGTTATTTAATATCCAATAGACTGTTGAAAAAAGAAACCTGGAGAGGTTAAGTCATCTTATCAGTATCACCTAGGATCAGATTACATGGAATTTAGCTCCAGAACCCAAATTTTCTAAGATTCATATTCTTACCATTATTTCACACCTACTCGGTTAGCAAAAATTAGTAGTACTGATGAGGGAACAGAAAGCAACCTAAGGACAAAGCAGAAGCTGACACCCCACAACTCCCCCACCATGGGATATATGTGACATTTCTAAGGCACTCCTGGCTGCCCTAAAGGAAAAAGAAGTAGTTAACTTACAGAGGTCACAATCCTGCAAGACACTAGTCTCCCTCAGTTTACAAAAGCCTTAGCAATAGCTTCCAGAAGGGAATGTAACAATTAAATGTCCTTATAACTGGCAGCCCATTGACAGATACTTAAAGTGGGCAGAGTGTAATGCTCCTCCAGGAAGCTCCCAACTATCTTACTGTTATTGCCTTACAAAAGCAGTAAACAACCTTAACTTAACAATGGCAAGGCTGCTTATCAAGTGAGTCTTCTTTAACATATGAAAGTTCATTCTGGAAACCTCCTTTTTCCTTACCTCCCCCAACCCCAATCCCTGAGTATAAAATCTGCCACCCCTCACAACCCTGGGGCAGCAGCTCTTTCTGCCCACTGGTCCTGTCCTCCTGCTTTAATAAAGCACCATTTTGACCAAAGACATCTCAAGAATTCCTTCTTGGTCACTGACTCCAGACTCCACCCCACAGAACTTCACCTATATTCCAAAACCACATCAGTACAATCGGAAATACCTTCATTATGGAAAATACACATACAGTAAATATATATTAGAAGTATATATCGGAAGCATACATATATTGTTTACTGCGATTTTTTTGCACACTAAGTTTCAGTGAACCAGTGGTGCCCAATACTGAGCCTGTGCATGGCACAATCTCCTTTCATTTTAAAATCCACGTTTCTGTGTTCACTATCCTAAATCAGGATCCTGTGGAAGTTTACTCAAAATCAAGCCATCAAGAGCATTTTGACTCAATCTCCAGTCCTCTGTTTTGGGTGTTTTATTTTGTTTTATATTCTCTCATCTAACCCTTTGTTTTCTCTTCATTATCCACTTCTTTTTCTCTTCTCCATTTTTTTTGATTCCAATATTATACATGCTTGTATCTTTTTTATATCAACAGTCCAAAGGACAAAGATGATGAGGAAACAAAAGACTAGCTGAGGACAAAGCAGAAGCTGGCACCCTACACCCCCCACCCCACCATGGTCTATAAGTGACATTCCTCAGGCACTCCTGGCTGCCCTAAAGGAAAAAACAAATAGTTAACTTGTAGAGATCATAATCCTGCAAGACCTGAGTCTCCCTCGGTTTACAGATGTCCTAGTGATTTACAAAGCAGCAGCTTTCTTATCAGCAGCCTAACTTCCAGAGACACATAACTCAGTTCCTGAAGACCTGACATTATTCTCCCCTCCATAAAACTGAGGGAGGCTGAGGCAGAGGGAAATGTAAATAAAGTTGAATTTCTTCTAAACCTAAAGCTCATTGACAAGGAGAGGTGATAGGAGTGTGACATTCCTCCAGAAGCTCCCAACTATCCTACTGTTAATGCTTACTAAAAGGAAAAAACACCTTACCTGAAAAATAGCAAAGCCTCCAGTATTGTGTGTCTTCTTTAATACGTAAAAGTTCTTTCAAATCCTCCCTTTTCCTTACCTGCCCCAACCCCACAGTATATAGTCAACCCCCTCCCCCAATCCCCAGGCCTCAGCTCTTTCTGACCATGGGTCCTGTCCCTGACCCTTAATAAACCACCATTTTGCACCAAAGACATTCTCAAGAATTCTTTCTTGGTTGTCGGCTCCAGACTCCACCTTACTGAACCTCAACTATATTCCAAAACTACATCAAAGACAAATTATTATATTTTTGAAGACTCTGAAACCCTACTTAATCTGCAGAATATTCTCAAGTTCACGACCCAGTAAGTAACTTGAACATCATACAGGAAGAGTGCTGTCCTAAGGTAAGACTCTAAGTCCCTCGTAAGTGGGGCACATTTTTATGACAGGCTTCTAAGATTCATTTTCCCTCATTAGCACTCCATAATTCCTAATACCTCAGTATCTTTGCCAATGTAGAGATTCAAGGTTCTTAAAAAAGGTAGAGGTTGTATGCACACACCTGTTTTTTTTAAACATTGTCCTTCTTATAATACTCTTCTCTAGTACAAAATCTAAAATTCAGAGTAAGAGCCACATATAATGTTATAACATATATATCCCCTTTTCTGTAATTAATGGTACATTTTTTTGTACTTCAACTCCCACATCTGCACTGCTACCTGTGATTTCTGTATCTCACATTCAAGTGTTTTTGTAATGTATCATCTTTATGGGCTTACTGTTTTCTTTTAAAAGGTTTAACCCTTCAATCATGTATATACACAGAACCTCTCTCTGCCATGAATAAAAGTTTTCACCAATGTTGTAAGATGTGCGTTTCATCCAACTTAGTGAAGGCCAGAAATATGTTGTGTTGTGTTTAGGTATTAAGCTGATTTGAGATTCCCAAAAGCAGGGTCAGCATTTTATTTATGATTCTCTTCTCAGCTCCTTAAATACAGGGCTGGCTCCTAACATGAAAAGTTTCTCTTTCTTGAATGAATAATCCTTAAATTCATGATTCATGTCTTTAGTCTATAATTAATTAAACCTTGTCTATACAGATTGTAAAAGTTCTAAGATATATTGATATTACTTCTAAAGTTGTATAACAAGCAGTTGGGAAAAAAAGATGGTTTATGCACATTTACAGCACAGTCTCAAAATCAAAGTTTAACTTTTATCCTTCTCATAAACAACCGAAGAGTACTTAGTAATTTCATAAACTAATATAATTTAGGATTAAAGTAGCTATTATATAAGTACAAGCATCAGAAAAAATATAAAGATCATATAAAAGAAAAGAAACTGGCGTATTTTTCTGCATAATAAGGAAAAATAGGTCAGTTTCCCAATTAAGAAATTGTCATAGAATAAAGAAAATTTAGAGTCAACTATTACTGGTTTATATAATAGTTATTGTTCAGAATCATTTTATCTGTTTAATTTAAACTTTCACTGCCTGCCTACTGAAATACACATAGCAGTATTCAAACCAAGTTCTCTTCCACAAGGAGGTGTTGTGAATTGTTTTAAAATTTACTACAAATACGTTTCTAACATAAGTTCTGGCACTGAGTGGAGTAGGAGACCGGGCTCCGCTTATCTCCCCCAGCATGAGCACCTCCTGCACTGAACTGGGCATATGCAAGGCACAATGAATGACCCATCACAAGTCCCATTATTAGAGGACACGACACGCTGATCTGTGTCACTTATCAAAAATATATCTTCCTTTCTTCCACAACTCTTCTCTCCCCTCCGTGCAAATTTAGTTTTTGCTTGAGGTTTTCTCAGGACTCACCTTGCTGGTTGCAATGCCATAAGCCACAAGGCACTCTTGCATATGGAATACAAGTGGCATGAATATTCATGACAATAAATGTTCCTTGTGTGTAGTTTATGCTCTGCCGGTAATTTCTGCTCTGCTGATATTTCTGTAGAATGCTTTTTTGTTTTGTAATGATTCTATCTCTCCTGTTGCAGACAACGGATTCCTTAGGCTTTTTATTTGTTTGCTCTTTATCTGTGTTGGTCAGTCAAGAAGGCTGCAGCTTAGTGACTTTAATAGCCCTGTGTTTTACCAAATCTATGCAGACTGGATTTTCTGAAAATATGATCTTATTAAAAGGAGGTGGCACATAAAATACCAGTGAATCTATTCCAGTTGATTTCTTTTTTTACTGGGAAAATTGCTACTTTGCAGTTTCTGGTTCGTTCTTTCTCTCTCTCTGATTCTTCTTACATTATCATTATGTCAATTATTATATGACAAGACATGTGAACTGCATAAATCTAGAAGTGTGCAGAATTTATTGGCTGTTATATTTTAATATTAATAGACACAACTCTGATAATAATCAATTTCAAAGTATCGTGCTTACTACCGTTTCTCACAAAAAGGGACTGCATATGAAGAATGAATTTCACTTAGTAGAACACATCACATTATTTTTGATGTACCTTGAAATAATGTCATGTTATTATATTAGTTTTTCCCTTAATTAGCACATAAGAATGATAGTATATGAAATAAAAAAAATTAACAATGTATCATGAATGTTATTGCTTTCTCCTAAAAATAGATTGAATAAATAACATGTTAGAGACATTTTATGCTTATGTGTTTAAACGGGTTTGGATCTAATTACATTAATGATTCTTTCCTATATCCTTTTACATAATTTGTCTTATCTATAGTTTTTAAAAGCAAATCAAAAGTGTAACATTGCCATGTCATTAACAAGGTCAAACACATAATTAACATTTGTATAGTATATATCACTACGTAATGAAGTTGTGTTAACACCACTTAAAAAGGATATAGACTGGATGGACTTGAAGTTGACAGATGGGAGCACAGCATTTAAAAGCTTACAATCTGCAAATGAAAGATTTTACAAAATGCCAATCTAATATTCAGCTCAATAATATGGTAGCAAATATTCCAATTAAATGCATATGCAAAGAATCAATTATTCTAATCATCAACTTTCAAACATTAAGGTAAAAATGGCATTGCATAGAGGAGAAGGTTTACTTTGCATCAATTGTTGTTTTTATGTTACTTTTACAATTTGGACTTCCTAATCCTTCCACACTAGCACAGGTGTTTTCTCTACATTAACAAAAATATTAATTAAACTTCAGAATACTTTTTAAAGATAACAAGAGAGACAATATCTAATAGTTTTTGGCCCAAAGTTTTGAACCCATCAATCACAGGGCAGATTAAATTTACAAGCAGAAGAAAGCTTAAATTTAGGTTCAGAAGTAGGAAGAGGGTGGGGTGCCTGGTTGGCTCAGTCAGTTAAGTATCAGACTCTTGATTTCCGCTCAAGTCATAATCTCAGGTTTGTGAGATTGACCTCCTCGGCTCTCTATCTCTGCCCATGTCCCCCCACCACCACCCCATTCTCTCCTTCTCTCTTAAAAAAAAAAAAAAAGAGAGAGAGAGAGAGAGAAGGGGGGTTTTTAATACTTTCTCCAATAATTATGTACCGTAACAATTCTGCCTAAAATATGTGGTTGAAATATCTCCAAAGGATACTTATTCCTCATCCTATATCCCTTTCCTTAGTAAATGGCATGATTATTCACTGAGATATCTGTATTTTATCTATGATTACTTTTTGTACTTTATCTGCTTCCTAGGAGCAAGTCCTACCACTCAATTCTCCAGTTCTTTTGAGTATTCGTCCTGCCCATTTGTTTTGTTTTTTGGTTTCTGCTTGTTTGTTTGTTTAACATTCATGTTACAACTGCCCTCATACAATTTTCTAGTATTTCACACCTGCATTATTAAGAAGGCTTAAAATTGGGGTTTGGGGTCAGTAAATTTCTTGTAATCTAATTCCTTAACCTGATAGAAAAGAGGTATTTTCTATCTTGCCAAATCCTTAAACATCTTTCACAGATTTATAGTTGCTTGCCCTGACAAGAAACCTCAACTTACCTATTATGTTGAGACCCCACTTCCTTTTCCAGGTCCTCTCAAGTCTCTATAGCTCACACCCCCACTGACAAAGACAGTTTCTCATAGAAGCCCTGAGAGCTAAAATTAAAATTGGAACATCCCCTACATTTTCCAGAGCCTCATGATCTAAGGATAATTGACTGGATGATGGGCTCTGGGAAGAAATCAACCAACCTTTCGAAACTATCTATTACCCATCTAGTATGTTTAAGATATTAAGTAAAAAATACAGAAGACAAAAGCCTTATGAAGTAAGTTGCATCTATTAAGTGCTTACTTTCTGCCAGACCTATGTTTACAGCAGTATATATTCAGTATTGCATTATGTTCTAACATTATTTTTGCTTCTAAGATGATTTATTAACTCAGATAAATATAAAAGTCAATATGGAAATAGGTATTATAGTTTTATTGTGGTTAGAACACTTAACCTGAGATCTAATGTCTTAAAAATTTTAAGTGTAAAATATATGTGACTGTAGATACAATGCTGTACCTCAGAACTCTAGAACTTATTCATTTTATTTACTAAAGCTTTGTGCCTGTTGATTAATTACTCCCTATTTCCCTCTCCTCCTTCAACCCTGTTAACTATCATCCTAGTCTTTGATTTTATGAATTTGACTATTTTGGATACCTTATTAGAGTGGAATCATGCATTATTTGCCTTTCTCTGCCTACCTTATTTAATTTAGTTTAATCTCTTCCAAATCCATCCATGTTTCACTGCGTATTACAGAATTTCATTTTTTTAAATGCTAAAGAGCAATCTCTGGTATATACATACCACATATTTCTTCCTATCCATCTATCAATGAATATTTAGATCATTTCACATCTTGGCTACTATGAATACTGTTATAATAAACATGAGAATCCTAATATTACTTTGAAATCCTAATTTCAGTTCTTCTGGATACACACCCAGAAGTGGGATTGCTGGATCATATACAAGCTCTATTTTTTAGGTTACTTTTTAACAACTTCTACAGTGTTTTCCATAGTGACTGCACTACTTTGCATTCCTACCAATGGTGAGCAAAGGATCTAATTTCTAACACTTTTTTAAAGCAGTGGTCATTAGCCTCTTTTTATAAATAAACAAACTGAGTACTAGTGGCTGTAAATAAATTATTTAATTCAACTGGAACAGGGCAAAGCTATTTGAAAGCCCACATTCTGAACCACTCAGTTTATGAATACAGAGCCCACATAGGTCTTTTAGTTTGCTGCCTGGCCCACAGCTGCTGCTCCACAAAGGTTTCTGAATGAATGACTGAAAAAATGCAGAGCACTACTGCTCCCTCCCTGTATCTCTTTCCTTCAAGGAGTTTACAATCTATCTAACGCGATAGGATACTTACTGAATATACACTAGATGTTAGACACTATTTGGAGCACTAGTAATACAGTAGTAGAGCAGTACATATAGAAATTACATATTCAGATGGACAGAGGAGAAGAAATCCTTACTCTCATGGAGGAAATAGAGAAAATAAGTAAACTATATCAAATATTAGAAAGTGATGTTTCTAATAAAGGTAAAAATAAAGCAGGTAAAGAGAGGTAATGCAATAAAAGAATTAAGCAGCAAATACTACAGAAATTCAAATTACTTATAGTTAGGGTTTTTTAAATAAAATAATAAAAAAGAATCTTCATTTTCCAGTTTATTTAGAAACATTTATGAATATAAGTTCATTTTCTGAGTATATCAGATAAAATCCTCTATTTAGATTTAACACAAAAGATTATCTATGCATATTCACTGGGTCGTTTTTGATTATTTCATTTTTGTCCTAAATGTGTACAATCCATCCCATGAGTAATTAACATTTGATATTCAGCATATATACGAACATTTTTTTTTCAAATTCTGAGTGATTTTACATGTAATAGATTTAGCTAAGAACTTCTTCCAGGGAAACAGCAAACATACAAGAAATACTTAGAATTTGGAGTCCTATAAAATTTTAGAGTAATGAAGAAAAAAATTAGAGAAGAATGTAGAAATCCAGCTCCAGATATTTGTTCTGCCTTAATTTGGTATCTCGCTTATTTAGAGGCTACAAGGTAGAAAATATGACCTTAAGGTATATAGAACATTTAGAACTTGTGATTTCAGGGGATGAATAAGTCCAAAATTCTATCTCCTTGAAATTTGTTTCCAGAATGTTAACTGCAAAGCAAGTTATATATAGCAGTAAATGCATGCTTAATTTGTGCAGAAATCATGGTGTGATGAATACAATTAAGAGCCTCAGAGGGAATAATTATATTACTGCATAAAGCTGGTGGTTCTCAAATTGCTTGGTGCCTGGACTTTAAATTGGCCTGATTTCCTGTTGTGAAAGTCATCCATAGCAGCAACACAACTGCAGCAGGAACGGCGGAGTTTCAAAGTCACACAGAAAGCATATTCTTTCTGATCAACTGCCATATATTCTTGTTGAAAGGAAAAGAATTGGCAACACCCTACTGAAGTTGATTAAACTGATAAATTAAAATGCATTAGATCCAATACATTGTTATGTCTGTTATTCAGAAGAGAATTTTTGTAACAAGATTGACTAAACTGTTTATAATAGCAGCTCTTTAAGCAAGTGCATGGGCAAACAAACATATAAATTTAAACTGAACTGTTTAAAGTGAAGAGTATGTTCATTATTTCATTTCATGATACCTGGATTATCAGTGTCTTGAAATAATAAATGGCAGCTTAGGATAACCCTTCCAGGGACATAAACAATTAGAGTAAAACCTGAATGTAACTGTCTAGTCCTCTATGAAAACTCTGTGTTATATTAGAATTACTCATTGCTTAATATTATCAAATAACTAATTAGCTTTAATGTGACTGAAGAAGCTTAGGTGATCTCAAATACTTTTGTGTTTCTTATTAAATAGTAAACAATAAATCATTTTTATAGCACTACAATTTTTAATTGCTTTACATGAGGTTGTTTATATCTGAGACTTAAAACAGTATTTCTTATCCAAGATAACCAAACACTAAGGAAAAGACAACACAGCATAAGGAATACAGTTTTTTAACCAGTGATCTGTTTGGAATTTCTGTCTTGGAAAGATTCAAGTGAAACTAGTGAGAAAGAGGCACTGGCAAGAGGTTAAAAGAGGGAAGGGAAGCATTTCTATCCCAAAAAGTAATAGTTAAGGAATCCAGAGAGAACACAGAAAACCCTCAGAAAACTTCTAGTTCAGAGATGCCCTCATTCCTATAGGCCCATGATGACATTACCAACTAACTACCCACACAGCACTCTGACCGCTCGTTGCACAGAAAGGTGGTGTTAGAGTCACACAGAGTTTCAGAAAACAGTTGCCAATCTATTGGTGCTTGTAGTTCCAATTCATGACCTACCAGAACTCATGAGGAGACCAAGGGCTGGAAAAGCGGCATGATTTATCAAGCACTCTACTGCAGAGCTGTAGCTAGAAACCCATCTTTCATTGCTAGCATACTGCTAATTCTCTTGCCAATGTTACAGCATCCTTGCCAGTAAGTGAGGTTGTTCACCCTGCATATGTATTTTCCACCTTCTCTCTCATTGGCTTCTTCATCTTCATTTCTTTTTTCTATCCGTCCATTTATTCCTGCATTCAATGGACATTTTAAATGCCGATACACACAAAGCTAGATGCTGGGGTAATGACAAGAGTAAGACATGGATGCTGTTTTGGACATAGACAGGAAAAAAAACAAAAAAACAAAAAAACAACAACACATGGCTACAGACTCTATCCTTATTATACATCGAATAGATTTGGTTTGTATGCAAAGTACAAAGATTATGCAGCTGGAAAACTTGGAGCAATTTCTATCCAATAAAAAGCAGGGAGGTGAATATATGGGTAGCCTCAAGACTGTTGATTCAAGTAATCTAATTTGGGCTCTCTTCAGTGACTTTGAAAACCCTAGAGAGTTTGCAAGTAGAACTGTTGATTTAACAAAAAACAAACTATTCAGGGAATGTTCCACATGTGAAATAATGTTTTCTTTCTTCTTCTTCAGATATATTTCCATTTCACCTCATTTTCATCTACCGTATAAGCACACACAAATACATTAATACACACACATATAATCTATGATCGTGAAGTGAAAACACTACTGACTTGTTATCACTACTACTATTACTACTATTATTATTGTTATTATTATTATTATTATTTTGCTGGGATTCATTTTAAATTCTAACAATTTTGTATTTACACAAGACTGCCACATGCATTTTATCACCGATTTCACGTATTCCCAAAACTGCCCTCCTGATTTGGTGGAGTATCTCTTGACCAAGAAATTACATAGTTTAAATGGAGGCTTAATCATTGGATCTGGTCTCATTGATGCCATTTCTCTAACCCCCTTAGCACTTAAAGTAAAAGAAGAAGAACCCTAAAGCTCAGCACATATTTGATTTTGTAAGTAACACAAATATGATATTCAGCATAAGGTAACCTTATCTCTTACTTTTACGTTATTATTTTACCATTACAAAGTGCTGTTATTATTTTGAAATTATCAAGACACTGGCAAACTAAAAGAAAATTGTTCTAGTTTATCTATAAATAAATAGATAAACAAATGAATCCTATTGCTTAGCAGATAAACTAAAAGTAACAGGAATTTGGCAGACCTCTAAAATGCAATACAGCAAATCCACGTTTGCGTTTAAAATGTCATAATTTTTCTTGTATGTTAGCATTTGGCTGTTGTCCTTGTATTTGTAATTATGTCAAATATAGTATATTTCTGGACATGAAAAGCCCATTCAAAATCTTTGAATCAGCTCCAGCAATTTCTTAATGTCTTAAAGATAACAGGCCATTAGAATTTATTGAATTAAATTACATATTTTAATACACAACTTCCTGAACTTCAAATTATCAAATGTCAGATACATACTGTTAGGAAATTCAATCTTATGCTTTCATTACCAAACACTGCATTATACTGTAGAAATAAATTCAGATAATTCCTTGAAGGACAGGACATTATCACCAATCTCAGACACCTAGATGTCCAAATACGTATTCCTACAGAATATGATAACAAGTTCTGCACAGCAAAATACAAAGATCTGAAAAACATGGGTATATTTTACAAATACTTGTATCTTTCTATAAACTTTATCCTTGTCCGAATAAACAGAAATATGCTTCTAAAAAACAATGATGATGAGATCATATCAGATAAACAAGCACATTATTCTATCCAATGTCAATATTAACTACTGTCCTGTCCATTTATTCTCTGATTTAGTCAATGTTTTCCATTGTGTATGTGTTCTTCCCTAAGGAGACTATTTTACATTAGAAGGAAGCACTAGAATTCCAAAGCCTGCACTTCTACTATTTTACATTAGAAGGAAGCACTACAATTTTCTAAAAGGCTACACTTTTCTAAAATACAGACATGCAAAACCGGAGCTTTTCACCTATGATCTCTGCATCCACAGGAAGTCATATGAAAACATGGCTGTGCATAACCCTTATAAATGGGTAAATGTCTTTGTAGATGTCATCATTGACAAGGAGGAATACTGAGTAGAAAGTCCAGTCTGGTTTGTGTTTGTCGATGAATAAAAGAGCAAATCGTTACAAATATTACTTTTTATAATATATACAGCATTCAGGTAAGGACACTGTGTTCCCCTCTACAAAGCTCTGCCTGCCCTAATTCTTTCTGGATCACATTTATAAGACCCAGATGCTGAGCCGAGAAAATGTTCTTTCCAGCAATAGCATCTGGTTCCTTGGCAGTCTCTCCTTGCCCTTGTGTTGACTACATTGCTGTTGTCTTCAGGCTGTGAAATGGTTAGGATGCTGATGTGATATCTTATTCACTTGGATGCTGTGCCTTTTAGCTTTCTTATGGTGTCCCTGCATGGATATTTTTCACACTTACCATCTTTTATGAATAAAATGTATCAAGGAAAAGTTTGGCAAATGATGCAACATTCAGTTACAAAGTATTGAGATTATTTTTGTCAGCGTTAGATGAGCCAATCAGATGATGACATAAATCTAACATTTCCTATAGTTTAAGGGCAAAGTTAAAGGCGCCTGGGTGGCTCAGTGGGTTAAAGCCTCTGCTTTCGGCTCAGGTCGTGATCCTAGGGTCCTGGGATCAAGACTGTCATCGGGCTCTCTGCTCAGCTGAGCCTGCTTCCTCCTCTCTCTCTCTCTCTCTGCCTGCCTCTCTGCCTACTTGTGATCTCTGTCTGTCAAATAAATAAATAAAATCTTTAAAAAAAAAAAAAGAGCAAAGTTATTTGCCCTGTTCCTTGTTCTACTCTTGACATAAATATCTGTAGTTTTGACTCTTTAGATTGCCTTTGGTGAATTATGTAAAAGTGACAATGGTAATGATGTTGCTAAGAATGATAACTGTGATTTACAGAACATGCCCGTAAGCCTGGACTACACAAAATTCTCCTATTTTTAATTTCACTTAATTCTCACATTCTTCACTTAAAAACTGCGGGGGAAAAATGACAAGATCTGTAGTATCTGATCAGGAGACTGTTTAGGAAGAAAGAGTTATTTTCACAAGGAACATTGTAGAAATTGTCCCTGGAGCTGGGGTTCAGTGACTTTTAAATGTTTTCCATATGACAATTACGGTGGTCACAGTTTGAAGCCAGCCAACCTTTCTCACCTTACTGCCAACCCTCCCACGTGCCCTCAGCTCCAGTCTCATGGCAACGATCACGCCCAAGCTTTTCAGCTGCCATTCCACTAATTGGCATGCCCCGTCTTCACTCTCCCACTTGGTTTGCATTTCTCTAAAAGCCAACTTACTCTGAACTGAACCTCCAATAAAGCAGGGTGACTGCTGCATGTGAGGAAGGTGTGGAAAAAGTCTCTTCTCCACAGGCTTAAGATGGGATAATAATAGTAATAATACAACCAGATATTCAGCACTTGCTGCATGCCAAACATTTCAGAGAATTTTACGTATATTAACTCATTCCCTCCTCACAACACCCTAAGGGATGGAGATTATTATGAGCCATATATTATAAATGAGTCTAAAATACAAAGAATAGCTGTGTCACTGCTAATGACACACAGCTAGTGAACCCCATCACCAGGCATCAGGAGCCCACCCTCCTAACATCTGCACCATGTAACTTCTCACTCATCCCCCACTCCCCCAGGAGAAGTGCTTACACCTTGGCTATAGGTAATGGAAACTTGTTTTGTTTCTGTTTTTGTTTTTACCTCATCAATTATCCATAGAATAATCTATGAGATTTGTTCCAGATGTTCTCTGTTTTTAAACATCACAGTTTCTCTAATACTGTAGTTTGAATTTATTTTCAATGATAAAAAAAATACCGAGTAGAAGTGAAATTCTCTGTCTCTCTCTGTGTATACACACATACACACACACACACGTACAAGTATATACATAAACACACATACAAACACTCTTTAGGTATTTCCATTATTTTGTTATCTATATGTATCTATTTGTGTAGATAAGTAAATAGATGATTGATAGAAAAAAGTATTCCACTTCTATTTAGAACACAAACTTATGTGTTCTAAATGAATTCTTTTGTGGTAGAAGCTATTGAATATTATTTATGTTATTGCATTGTAGATAAAAGGTTTTGTATGTGTATATAGCAACGTCTGTGTATAAATAATGTTTTCCAGAAACCATTTTAAATGTTATCTCCATATGTAGCAAATAAATGGGTAGAAGAATTATGTTAAATTACAAATAGAAAGAAATTAAAATGGAAACCACTATGCCACCAATAAACATGATTTAAAAGAAGAAAAGTGTCTGAGGTGAGCTCACATGCAACCCTGACCATATTTACTAGCTGTGTAATCCAAGCCAGAAAGTGTGAAAATGGAAATGATGATATAAATATTTATTCTTATATAAAAAATTATATAAAAAAGGGGAGATTCCAAATTCCCATACAATGGCCAGAAAAGGGGAATGGAATTCCTTTCAAAAGAACTGTGACATTTTGGGGCACCTGGGTGGCTCAGTCAGTTAACCATTTGACTTTGTTTCTAGGTATAATCTCAGAGTCCAAGGATGGGCCACGGCATTGGGCTCCCCACTCAATGGGTATTCTCTTGGAATTCGCTTGGAATTCTCTCTCTCATTCTCTTCCTCCCCCCACTCACACATGTACATGCTCTCTCTCTCAAATAAATAAATAAAATCTTTAATAAAAAAAAAGAACTGTGATATTTGAAGCAAGTGGTAGGAACAATGAAGAGAGAGAGAAGTAGATTAGGCAGAGCCCTCTCAATGTTGGGGAAGAGAGGAGGATTCGAATGCTGGTTGCTTATTTGTTTGTGTGTCCTAAATTACTGTCTTTGTCAACATAATTATCACTATTGTTCTTTCCTAAGTATTTAATTCTCAAGATATAACTTTCTTTTACTTTAAATTATGTTAGAATTATTAATGACACAGCAACACACAGGAGACACAATACATGCCGCTATGACCAGAAACAACTATTTTGAAGAGATGACCAAGAACTGAGAAAGAAAAAGTTCCCTATGATACCTACAACATGTCTAAAAATTATATATGAACTGTGTTGCAGAAGCTACTAAATATTATTTATGCCATTGCACTCCAGATAAAAGATTATTTTGCTATGCCAGTTATTTTATTTCCTAAAAAATAAGCCAAATTAACATTTCCTTTTGAAATATTAAAGTGATTGAGCATTTTTTTTCTTGGGTAGACTCTGCTGAGTAATTGCCTGAGATATCCACTTAATTTTGAGTAGCTTTCACAGCCTTACTTTCATGAGTTGTCTTAAATCTCAAAGAAGTGAATACCAGTGACAACTGGCAAAACATATTTGCAACACTTGACACACGACTAATACCTTCAATTTACAAAGAGCCTATACAAATTTAAAAGGAAAGGATGACTGCATCAATACAAAAATCAACCAAAAATAGGAACATGTGGTTCACAAAAAACAATAAATGGCCATAAATTTATGAAAAACTATTTATGTTTATGTGGTATATATATATAAAATTTATATATATATAAAATTTATATATATATAAATATATATAAAATTTATATATATAAAATTTATATATATATATAAATATATATATAAATATATAAAAATATATATATATATATATATATATACTCCATTCATTATACTTAGTAGGAATAGCAAAACAGAATAATGAAAATACCTAAAGAATCCATCAAGAGATACCCAGGTACTAGTTAACTAAATTATTATATTCTATATAATGGAATACCTCCAAGCACTAGATAAAACAAGGAATAATACGAAAAAATCTCCAAAAAATGTGTAAGTGAAAAATGCACAGATTAAGAAGTATCTCTATTGTGCTCACATTTGCATTTAGAAAACCAGAGATGAAACACAGACCTATCCATACATATACGTAAGGGTGTATGAATATGTTTTTGTAGAAGAAATCACAGTAATTTGTGATATACACTGAGATCCCATTAAGTAACAGATCTTTCTCAGAAAACAATACAAAAGGATCAGATACTCTGAAAGGAGTTTTGAAAGTTCTGAGAGTTATCACTAAGTCAAAAAGCCTTGCATCTTCCAATATAAAACACATTTCACCTAATTTGTGTTTACTTAGCATTATAAAGAAAAAGATAACAGTTGGTACAGACTGAATGAATGTCTATAATCCTCCCAAAATTCATATGTTGAAACCCAATCCCTGATGTCTGGTATTTGGAGGTAGAAACTTTGAATGAGATTAGAAACTTTATAATGAGACTCCAGATAGGGGTCACGGGAGGACATGGCAAGAAGATGGCCTTCCTATGAGGCTGGCAGTAGGGCCTCTGACACACAACAAAGCTGCCAATGAAGTGATCTTGAATCTCCCATTTTCTAGAACTGTGAGAAATGCATTTCAGTTATGTGTAAGTCACCTGGTCTGTCGTATTCTCTTACAGCAGCCTGAATGGACCAAGACAACAGTACAAAGGAACACAGGATATCCGGGTCCAGGGATAAGATTTCTGAGTTGGAAGCCTGAGGACACACACAAAGTTGTCATCAATGAGCAAGAGATTTTAAGTAAGAAGTAATGTGTCTAGTTCTCCATTTATTTTTTCACGTACCCAAGACTGAATAAACTATCAGCAAGTTCTTTCTGTAATCACTGTAAGTTGATTCAGTAAAGCCAAGATAAAAGGGATTTGGATCCTCTTTGAAAACAGACAACAATTCAGACAGACCAAGATGAGCAAAGAGAATGATCTCCGTACAAGGAAGAATCTTTACACAAGTTCAGAGCTGATAATTTTGAGGGCACACTTGTAGGAATAGAGGTTGCTGCTTACAAAACAGGCTTTAGAGAGAGATAAGCAAGTGAAATGAAGGTAGATTAAAGAAGATCTAGACTCTAACTTGACCACAGAAAAGTAGTATTACAAAACTGTGTAACTTAAAGAAACCTTAATAACATTAACCCTTCATTAATGAATCATCAGCAGAGAAGTTAAATAATGTACAGATTTGGCAGACTATAAATAATTTGTACCCAAAAATTTATCTTCACAAGGGGGCAGGCCCCTGTCTCACTCAGCACTGTATCTCTAGTCCATCCGTAGTAGGATGCTTGTATAAAGACGGTACTAAGTGGTTGCTGAATGACTTCCTTCACAGAGCAACTATTCTCTGCACGTCTGCTATGTGCCACGCATTGTTCTAGGATCTGGGCATTACCCTATAGGCAAAGCAGACAATGCCTGTGCTCCTCAGAGTTTATATCCCAGGAAGGATGAGAAAATAAACAAATAAGTGAATACAAATTTGGTCAAGATGCTTGAGGAAAAGAGCTTGAGGAAAATTAAAGGAGCTTAAGAGAAAAAGAGGAAGTTCCTATGGGTGGAACCAATTTTTCACTAAATGGTCAAGGAGAGCATCATGGATAAGGTTACTTTAGATCAAAGAACTGAAGAAAGTGAAAATGCCTGGAGTAAGTAGGATCTAGGCAGAGGAAAGTGCAGAAGGAGTGGATCTGGCAAGTTTGAGGAAGAGTCAAGAAGCTAGAAGACTGGAGCCAAGTGAATAAGAAGGACAAGAGCAAAAGGGAAGGTCACACAATTACTGCAGCCCACATCATTCAGGATCTGGGAAGCCAGTGTAAAGACTTAGGATTTTGAATTATCAATCTAAGGTTATAGAAATAGCTAATGGAATTAGCTATTAGTGCTCAAAACCAGCACTCTTGATTTTCTCTGCATTATCATTACATTAAAATAAACAAAGAGAAATGTATGAAAATCACAGTTTAGAGATATTGGTCTGTCAGATTATTGAATGTTTTGGAAATACTGATTATAATGGCCAGGTTCAGATTTTGACTGCTGTTCCTTCTTCTCTCAAGAATGAACCATTTCTCTACCCATCTGTTGCATGTGCCCCTACCCACAACTCCCTAGAAAAATCCCAGCATGACTATTAAGTCATATCTCCCATTCCCCCGAAACCAAGAGGAATAGAACTGCTCCAAAGAAGCATAAATGAAATATCCTGAATATAATATTAAAAAATGGGCTCTATTAAAATATATAAATATTAATCAATTTCAATACAAAATTTTTTAAAAAAGGAATGTAAGTTTAGATCTTTTGGGAAGCTATAGGAGAACAGTGCAAAAATTATGTGTCGATTTTAAGCCAACAGAGCACACACTTTTTTTTAGAGTCTCTAGTTTTCATGGCCAGTTTAGTAATCATGCAAAGTACTTATTTGGAAGGAATGATCATTATATCGTCTTAAGGATGTTAATACAAACAGCAAATTACAGAAATCTCTGTAATTATACGTACGGTCCCTATTAAAAATTTACATGCCTTGGTCTGATTACACTCAGAATAAAAACTCTTTTCCTACTACCAAAGGAAAATGCACTGAAAGCTAAAATCAGTCTTTCCAAATTAAACAGAAATACTTAGACTATCCCATGACCTACAAGCTATATTTCATATCAACATGCTTTACCATCTAGGTGCACAATAAGAGAAACAACTCAGCTGCTATGAGAGAACAGATGGTGAAAGGTACCTGCTGACCAAACAGGAGCAGCAGGGTGGAATCAGGGTGGGTCAGCTCATCTGGAAAGGATGCTCACAATTGTCATTACACACATCAATTGTTTCTGATACGACTGTCTGTCATGCAGTGCCCAGGGGCCGTATGGCTTTCCTTGAAACATTTAACATAAAACTGCTGAAATATAAATTTGGCCTCACATTCTGAAATGAGTTGCTAAATCCCCACAATAAGAAATTAATGTTGCCAGCATTATATTATTTTAATTAAGCATCCCTCCCTTCTGTAAAGATACAGAAGCATTGTTTGATATATTTCCAATTTGTCTTCTAATTTATAAAAGTAAAATGATACTACATTATTGTTATAAAGTTAATCAAGACTTTAATGGGACAGTTATGTTACTATCAAGGATTTTTTATTATTTTTTCTTACTATAATGTATGTGTTCAATGAGCTGATTATGCAGTGTGACAATGATTTCACTAATTACAAAGTTATTACTGTATCTCTAATGGGACGAAATTCCAGCTTCCTAAGTTGCAGAGATGTAACTCCCAGGGAAAATTAGCAAACAAAAATATATTTTAAAAACCCATTAAAAATATTAATTTAGGTTATATATCTATATCTATACTCCATTTTGTTCCCAATCTTTTTGTTTGTCATACAATGTAAACTTTTTTTTTTGTAAATACATTGATTTCAAGTGATTTAGGCAATTGTAACTCTAAAGAATCAGTTTCCTATAAAATGTAACAATTAGCATTGGGCTGCTATACCTAAAACCATATAAAACATTTAAGAGATAGTATGGAAAGTATGTTATGCCTGGATTTCAGTAAATATGTGTACAAATGTCCATCAAAACAGAGTAAGTTGACAAGCTTTATATTTTACTGTTTGAATTTTACATGCTGCATATGTCATCAAAGGGCTATAAAATGCATTTTTCAGGAAATCTTATTAAAGGAAAAAACATTTGACAAAAGACTGGTGCGAGGAGTTTTTCCTACTGTAGTGGTCTAGAATGTTCACAAAATCACAGTTAACTTCACATGGTTCAATATTATGACAAAAGCATAATTGTCATTATGTGTTTGTTGTCACCAACACAGACATCCACCACTACAACAAAGACAAATTGCTCTGCCCATACGAGCTGTCGATAATATAGCAGGGTATTAATGTGCAGTTTGAGAAGCATCAAAATGTTTAAAATACATCAGCCTCATGTGTCTCATTACCTAAAATGCTGACCTTTGAAGTCACTTTTTTGGCTTCAGTCACAGCATTCTCCTGTGGAAAACAAAATAGGAATCAAAATCTGAATACATAGAGTAATGTTATGAAAAACAATGAAATTCAAAATAATCTCCTAAATCCATCTTAAAAATTTCATAACATTATCAAAAATCATCTTAATTTATACACTGATGGTCAAAACTCAGGAACTGAAATTTTTTTAAGGAAGAGAAAGAAGGGAGGAAAGAGGGGAAGGCCTAGAAATGACAAAAATATCCCCTAAGCTAAAAACTTAGAGATAAACCCATTTCACAAAATCAATTTTCCAGTAGTAATAAAGATTTAGGAAATTGGCTAAAATTGAAAGATTTTAAGATTTAATAAAATAAAAACAAAATATGATTAAAACAGATACAGCATAAGAAACAATTCAGGCTAATTTAAAGAAAAATACTTCTTCAATATTTGTTTCAAATTTCATTATTTTTTAATTTTTCATCTTCCCAACCTTACCAAACTTAAAATACAATTCCTAGAAGTTTAGAGCTTTGGTCTGCTTCATGTAGAGTCCAGTATTTAGAAAACACACAAAAAATATTTTTTGAATGGTAGGTCTTATTTTAAGAAGCATAGGTAATATTGAAAAATAAAATATGTAATTTACTCAGTATTCTTCCTTCTGAACATATTATTATTAATTAAACATTAATCCTTTCTTTCAAATATTTTGTTTATTTTAAAGAGCAAGAGAGAGAGCAGGCATGCATATGCACACGTGGGAGGTGGAGGGGCAGAGAGCAGTTCAGTGGAATCTCAGGCAGACTCTGCTGTGATCATGGAGCCCACGCGGGCTCAATCTCAGAACTGAGATCATGACCTGAGCCAAAATCATGAGTCCCACGCTTAGCCGATGGAGCCACCCAGGCACCCCAAACATGTAACCTTTTATTAATAAGCTGCATGGTAGTATGTAAAAGAGATAAACTACACACTACATTTGTGTAACGTTACTATATACCTGCTGCTGGGAAATGTTCTAATTATATGTTACACAAGAATTTTATAATTCTGTATTATACCACCAAGTCTGAAGTCTATGTTATATAACCATTTTTTGTCCATGGTCCTAATTCTTCCAGAAATGGCCTCCATTTGAGTTACTCCGGGTCCTCCCTTGAAGCAATACATCATGACCATTTAGTCTTTGCTTGACAAAGACAACTATTGATATTACTTTTTAAATTACAAAGCAACAATGATAATATGCCTGCATGACACTACTTTTATGGTGTTATATCTAAGTCTCAAATTATCAAAAATAACCACAAAAGTGTTCCATGAAAAATACTAGTTTATGTGAATTATCATTACAAGTTTTATGGCTGTGTCAATTAGATCCTCCTCACCACTATTTATTTTTCATCTACTTGTTGTTTCATGAGTTTACATGGGGAGGTAAGATGCTTATTATAACATCCTATTCGTGTCCATTTATTTTTACATTTTTATATATGATTTTTTTGTATTTTATGTTATTTATATAAATATAATTAAGCCAATTTTATCCCAAGGTAAAATAAATATACTTTATTTTTAAGAAGTTTTTCCATTTGTTTTCAATTTTACTTTTGCTTTCAGTTTTATTATGGCCCTAATATTAGTGATAAGAGTTAACATCTAAAAAACACTCGTTAACATCTAAAAAATCAAGATAGTACTTTAGATAGTAAATCAATACAACAAAATTAGACATCACAAAAAATACTGGAATCAAATGAAAACCCTGTTACTTGAAAATAAAAAAGAAATAATTAAGGACACCACTAGATTAAAAAAATCAAAGCCTTAAGAAAACGATATTTATCAAAAATCCAATCCTATCCCTATGTGTTAATACTTATCAAATATAAGCAAAATATTGGTCAGAGGTAAATTTGTGATAATTTATCAGAAACTATAAACACTTAACAGAACTATTTAGGATCACAAAAGCTTGAAGGTCTAAATTCAAATGTATATTTTAAATTATAAATGAGGTAATATTTAAATATAAAAAATAAGAGTTCCAGGTATTGTGATATTTTGGTAATAGTTTTGATACTCTTTTAAATGCATTTCATTGTCATGTATCTATAAAAATTTGTGGATGCTATCAGCAAGATACCGGGGTAGAAGATAACCAGCCTTTGTGCCCCCATTTAAAACAACCATCAGATGGCCATCCACAAATGAAAATAGCCCGAAAAGGGCTTAAGAATCCACTTTGAACCTGCGGCAGCAACACAATGGAGCCAAAAACAGAGAACTGCACAGAAAAGGCTGCTGGAGAGACTGGCAGAGCTGAGATGACTGTAGTTGGCTAGAAACAAAGAAAAGGGGCAGGGTTTATCAGTATCATCCATATAGCACGTGCCACCCTGGTCCCCACTAGCCTACTGTGTGGGGGACTCTGGCAGGCTTTACTTCTGAGGACCTCAACAGCTCCCATGGCAGCCAGCAGCCATGGACTGTCTGTATTTTTCACACTGGAGGACCACATCATGTTCACCAGTATGAACCCTAAACACTCATTCTGAAGAGGATGCCAGCAGCTTTTGCCATGAGACAATCAATAGTCATCACCACTATTGGCCCCTGAAGTGGGTGACACTGCAACACCACTCCCCTCATCCAAACAAGAACCTGCTGTGGTAACATTCAACGACAAAGACCACCTCCTCCCAAACCTGTGCAAGCCACAGCCACTTCAAGCACTACCACATCTTCTACCCTGAAGTCCCCACCACTGTGGGCTAGCTCTCAGCCTAGACCCTGGTTCTACAGCTGTTTGGTAAAGACCTGCAGCTAGACACTGAAGCCACTACCACGGCAAGACTGCCCACGCCTTTGACCTGGGGTAACTAGGGGTGCCTGCTATCTGGATCCCAGCAGCATGGCTGCTCCAAGGGCATTTAGACTTCAGATACTAGTTCTGTGGCCACTCCACAGGTACCTGTGCATTAGAACCTGGGACCACTGCCAAAGCAAATGCACAGGCAAACGGGACCCAGGTTTAAGAGAGAATGCTTCAGCCATGACCGCTTCTGTGGAACAAAAAGCCATCAGGAGGACTGCAGCAGCCTTTGCCAATGAGCACCTAACTGCACTTGCCACTGCTCCATATCCTACCAGTCCTGGCCACCACAGGCCACTGCAACCTTTACTGATGCTGAGCTCAGCTGCTGAACCCCCTCGGAAGCAGACTGCTGCACCTCACCCAGCTGGTCCCTCACACTCACCTGCAGATAAGCAGTCTATAAGGCTTGAGAGCAGTGACTGCTTCATTGAATATATAAATATTAAAGAAAAATTATAAGAAACATGAAATATCAAGGAAACATGACACCATGAGAGGACCACTGTAATTTTCCACTAATGGATCTGAAAGAAATGGAGATCCATGAATTGGTTAACAAAGTATCAAAATAATTGTTTTAAAGAAATTCAGGGAGCTACATATAAACATATAAATAGCTCAATGACATCAGGAAAACAATACATGAAAAAAGTAAGAATTTCAACAGAGAGGTAGAAATTATAAAGAACAACAACAACAACAAAAAAAAGATTCTGAAATTAAAGAAAATAATGAATGAAAAAAATGCAAAAGTATCAATAACAGACCTGATCAAGCTAAAGAACGAATCTGTAAACTCAAAGACAGATCATTTGAAATTACACATTTAGAGGAACTAAAAAGAAAAAAAAGAATGAAAAAGAGTTGGATACCATCAAGTGAGCAATATATGTATTAAGGAAGCTCCAGAAGGAGAAGAGAGAGAGAAAGGAGCAGAAAGTATATTTAAAGAAATAACAGCTAAAAATGTCCCAAATCTGGGGAGAGGTATGAACATTAGATTACATGAAACTCATAAAACTCTCCAAACAGATTCAACCCAAAGAGGACTTCACCATGACACATGATAATGAAGTTGTCAAAAATCAAAGACAAAGAGAAAATTCTGAAAGAAGCAAGGGAAAAGAAACTCATACATGCAAAGGAACCCCCAATAGGGCATCAACAAATGTCTCAGTATTACAAGAAAAAGGAATGACAGGCTCATATCTTTCCTGATGACAAATGCAAAATTCCTCAACAAAATAATAGCAAACCGATTTCAAAAGCACATTTAAATGACTGTACATCATGATCAAGTTGGATTTATCATTTATCCCTGAGATGTAAGGGTAGTTTCACATATGTGAGTCAATAAATGTGATATGCCACTTTAACAAAATGAAGGATAAAAATCATGACTGCCTCAGGAGCACCTGGGTAGCTCAGTGGGTTAAAGCCTCTGCTTTCGGCTCAGGTCATGATCCCAGGGTCCTGGGATCGAGCCCCGCATCGGGCTCTCTGCTCTGTGGAGAGCCTGCTTCCTCCTCTCTCACTGCCTGCCTCTCTGCCTACTTGTGATCTCTGTCAAATAAATAAATAAAATCTTAAAAAAAAAAAAATCATGACTGCCTCAGTGGGTACTAGGGGTGCTGGGTGGCTCAGTCAGTTAAGTGTCTGCCTTTGGCTTGGGTCATGATCCTGGGATCCTGGAATCGAGCCAGGGTCCGCCTCCCTGCTCAGTGGAGAGTCTGTTTCTCCCTCTTCTTCTGTTGCTCTCCCCAATCTCTGTGTGTGCTCTCTGTCAAATAAATAAATAAAATCTTAAAAAAAAAGAAAAACACATTTGACAAAATTGTACATCCCTTCATGATAAATACTCTTCAACAAATTAGAAGGTATACACACACACACAGAGCTATAGAAGGTATCTATCTGTGTGTATATATATATATGACAAGCCTACAATTAACATCCTACTCAGTGGTGAAAAGCATAAAACTTTTCCCTTAAGATTAGGAACACAACAGAGTACCCACTATTACCACTTCTCTTTAATCATACTACTGGAAGTCCCAGCCAGATCAGTCAGGCAAGAAAAAGTCAGAAAAGGCATCATAAATGAAAAGGAAAAAGTGAAATTGTCCTTTGGCAAATGACTTGATCTAAAATACAGAAAATCCTAGAATCCACCAAAATACTATCAACACTAATAAACAAATTCAGTAAAACTATAGGATACAAAATCAACATTTAAAAAAGAGTTGCACTTCTATACACTAATGCAAACAACCTGTAAAAATAATTTGGGAATAAACTTAATCAAGGGGATGAAAGATCTATAGACTAAAACTATAAAAAAATTAATTAAAAATTGAAAAAGATAAAATTAAATAGAAGACACCTCATGGATTAGAAAAATTAATATTGTTAAAAATTAATATTGTTAAAAAGTCTATACCACCTAATGTGACCTACATATTTAATGCAATCCCTATTTAAATTTCAATGGCATTTTTCACAGAAATAGAAAAAAAAAATGAAAGCTTAAAGTCATAAAAGTCCAGGAAGAAAACATAAGACAGAATTCCTTGACCCTAGTTTTGGCAATGATTTTTTTGTGTGTCTGGCACCAAACATAGATAACAAAAGCAAAAATAAATGGGACTATGTCAAACTAAAAATATTCTGCACAGCAGAAGAAACAAAATGAAAATGTAACCTATAGGACAGAAGAAACATTTGCAAATCATATATCTGATAAGGGGTTAATATTCAAAATACATAAGGAACTCACATAACTCAACTGCAAAAATCAAGTAACCCAATTAAAAAATAGGTAACGTACAAGAACAGATAATTTGCCAAAGAAGACTTACTAATGGCTAACAGGTATTTGAAGAGATGATAATCATTAATAATCAGTGGAATGCAAATCAAAATTAAAGGAGGTATCACCTCACATCTGTTAGAATGGCTATTATCAAAAAGTCAAAAAATAATAAGCATTGGCAAGAATGTAGAGAAGAGAGAATTCTTGTTCACTGCTGGTGGAAATGTAGATTGGTACAGCCATTATGGAAAACATTATGGAGCTTCTCCAAAACACTGAACATAGAACTACCATATAATTCAGCAATCCCACTTCTGGATAAATATCCTAAGGAAATAAAATCACTGGAAGAGATATCTGCACTTCTGAGTTCACTGCAGCATTATTCACAGTAGCCAAGACATGGAAATAACCTAGGTATCCTTCAAACATCCATTTTATGAATAAATTAAAAAACTGTAGTAAATATATATACATAGAATATATATTCTATTCTATGTATATATTCTATTATATTATATTCTATATAGAGATAAGAGAATATTATTCAGCCTTAAAAAAGAAGGCAATCCTGCCATTTGCAGGATGTTGCCATTTGCAACAACATGAGGAATCTGGAGGCAATTATGCTAGGTGAAATAAGCCAGACACAGAAAGGCAAATACTGAATGACCTCACTTATATGTAGACTTATTAAAAAAAAAAAAAAATGGAATTCACAGTAACAAGAGTATGGTAACATAGTTACTAGGGCTGAGGGAGTGGGGATAAAAGGGAAATGTGACTCACTGGGTACAAACTTCAATCATGGTGACTATAATAATGTGATGTATACTTGAAATTTGCTAAGAGAATAGATCTCAAGTATTCTCACCATAAAAAAAAAAAGTAACTACGTGAGGTGATAGATATGTTAGTTAATTTGTTTATAGTAATAATTTCACAATGTATACATATATCAAAATGTTACAATGAACAAACTAAACAGATACCCTTTTTATTTATAATAAATCAATGAAATGACTAGGTGAGAATTTAGAAAAAGTAGAGAGTAATAAGAAATATCAATGAGTAAAATTAAAAACTTGTTAGATGTCCTATTTGCAGTTTCCCCAATATAACAAAATTTTAAAGTAAAAAAAAATTTATAGACAGCAATATATAATATACACTAGCATTCTACATGACAGGAATACTTGAACTCTGTTGAGACTTGTATATATAAACTTATGATTTATTAAAGAAAATGTGATCAAAGAGATGTATTAGGAAATGTTTCACATGAGTCTGGCAAGTCCAAAATCAAGTGCAGTCTGGTGGCCCAGCAGGCTGAAGACCCAGCAGAGCCGGTGTTCCAATTCGAGTCTGAAGGCAATCCAGGAAGGGCTGATGTTGCAGTCTGCTGGAGAATTCTCTCTTCTTAGGGGAGGCCAGTCCTTTTTTTTTTTTTTTTTTCTATTCAGGCCTTTAACCAACTGAATGGGAACCACCAACATTCTAAGGGCAATCTGCTTTATTCAAGGTTCATCAAATTAAATGTTAATCTCACCCAAAATACCCCCACAGAAATAATGTTTGACCAAATATCTAGGCCCCCTGTGGCCCCTTGGCCCAGACAAGTTTACTCACAAAATTATCACAAGTATTACCTTACTGGTCAAGGACAACACATCCCTCTATCATTTGAATATTAGGAGATCAGAAATAAGGCTTCTCTTGTGTGGTCACCTTGTGAAAGGTCAGAGCCGAGAGAAGAAAACCAAATCTAAAGGATCATGCTAAGATCAGGTCTTAGGAGCACAGTTTATGGTGTGGAAAATAGAGAATGCTTTTAAATGTTGTTTGAAAAATTGAATATTTGTAGAAAAATTTGTCAAAATCCTAAACTGTGTCCAAATGCACAATGCGTTTTTATGGAGTAGGACGGATGGTCAGAGGCACACATCAAGGATGTCAGAGCAGGGCTACACTGAAGAGTAGAAATTCAGGAAGAATTCGGTTACTGGGGAACCAGAGAGGATGACGGCTCTGAGAAAGACAAGGGCAGATCCAACAGCAAGTTGTCATCACTGATGTCATAAATTACTAAGCCAAATCTCCTTATCTTGCTTTTTCAGGAGAGAATTGTTACAGGGGTGAGACAGGACTCTGCTAACATGTGATGATTATGTGACCAATTTTGAAAAGTCAGAGGATGCTGAACTAAGAGCCTATCAGGTCGTAAGTGAATATTCTCATTACACATTAATGCACAGTAGTTTCTGTATTATGGCTTTAAAGAATCAAGAAGACAACTGGACCATAAATCAATGAGATGGTGATCCATTTCATTGTCTCTGAGCTGTGATTACCTTCAGTGATGGGACTTTATATTTTGATCTGAGATAGTCTGCTTCCTTTTACCCATCTTCATATGATGCATTTTTTTTTCTTTTAGAAGTTTGATTCCCCATAGTTACTCAGTTATTGTCACAAGTGCCATTTTCTTCTTTCTGTTTTGCTCATTCTCATAGATAACACTGACACTGTGCTATTTTCTCAAAGATGTTATTTTAATGGACATTACACTGGTGAATTTGGCAACAACAAGGCAAACAGCAGAGTTGGGAGAGATGTGGTTGTTTCTGTTGTATCTTTTGGCAGAGATACAGACCTTAGATTTACTATTCCCAAATGCCTCATCTGACTCATTTTTATTATTTTTACAACACAGGAAGATGCTCCTGGTATCCATAGGCCAACTTCAACTTGCCATAACCCCATCCCAAAAGCCTCTGTGCTTCACTTTATCCTGATCCTTGAAGCTACTGAAAACACTTTAATAAGATCCTAATACAAAAAAAGGCCTTAAAATACAAGTGGTGCACTGCAAATGCTTCATTTTCCTTGCTCCTGCTCCAATCTGTGCTTTAGGGATGATTTCAGTGCCAAATCCGGTGCCTTTGGAGTGGGTCCCCAAAGACTTCTGAGCTTTCTATTCCAGCTCTTTGAATAAATGAGACAGTTAGAATTGGCAGGACTTAATCTTCATCTTCGAAGCCTCAGGGAATGAGAGTACCAGTCTCTTCCTGGTATTAGCTTTTGAAGTCCTTTCTTTGTTTTGTTTTGTTTAAATATTGAAGCCTTAGAATCAGAAGAAATGAGTTTGATTCCTTATACTACAACTTTCTCTCTCTGCAATTTTTAAAAAATAACCTGGACTCTTTCAAATATGTTTCCTCATCCATTAGGAGAAAATATTTCTTGCCTGGTTATTGTGATGCCTAAATAGCATAATATATGTTGGAAAATACAAAGAAGAACACAAATGTCAAGTACTCCCAGCATCAATTTCATCATGATTTATATGATTATATGCAACAGAAAAATAAACTTAGTATTCCTGAGCAAAGAGTTGTCATTAATTAATTCATTTCAGATTAATTGATTCAATCATCACCCAGTTTCCTTTTACATGTTCAATGTCATGTGCAAAAACAAATCCAAAGGAAACAGTCATTAGAGAACTTGGTTCATAGAAGTTATTTCAAAAGATTTCATTTGGAACACTGTATATATTTGAAAAGAATGAAACATGGCCAATCAGGAGTTATTGTACCCCCTAATAGAGAAAAGTTTTTCAATAAACCAGATTTGTGTCTATAGCATATTCCCCAGAAAGGAAAGAAAAAGCAAAGCTACATGTGATTTATCTGTATGTAATAACTGTGCATGTTGAGAAAAGAATACTTATTGATGAGCAATTTCTCACTTAGAGGAGAAACCAGAAGTATGTGACCAAGAATTTTTTATTATTTAATATTCATTTATTCATATATTTAATATCTATTTCATGCTAATTCCAAAGTGGAATTGACTTGTCAGCCTTCAAAAATCTCTAATATTGTTGGAATATATGCATTGCATTTCTATATATTATTTCATTTATTATAACAGTCACTGTTCATTGAATTTTCAAGATAGTAAGATAGAGGTTCAGTGACTCACTCTCTCAGACAGTACACGGTTGGCTAAGGAAGAAGTTGGAAAGTAAAGTCAGGTCTCTAGAATCCAAAGTTTACCTTCCTTCTATCACATATCATTGGATATGGATGATTTAGAGAAAAGGATCAGAGTAATGTCCTTTCAGTATTTAACTTGTGGGTTTAGTCAGTACTAATTTGGAGATGAAAACAAAGAAGCTCAATCTGATAAGGATGGTTTTAAAGGAACATCTTTGTTACATGGCACCTAAGTAATTGGTAAAAATCCAAGTAATTAAAATTCCACAGGTGGAAAATTAAAAGCCTAAGCCACAAAAATCATTTCTGAAAATACCAAAAGCTGAGGCCACTCTTGCCCTATAATTCTCTAATGCAATATGGTCACTACAGTTGCATGAAGGTAGGAAATAGTACATCTTATTCAATTTCATCCCACTAAGATACTAACATAGCTCTTCACACATACAGAAGCCAGATTAACGTATTTATGAAATTAAATTAAATTCCAACATAGCGAAATCTCAGCCAAATCCAGCCCTATTCTGAACCTGAAGTTATTTATCTAAAACATTCAGGAAAGGGGGAAAAATGCTTCAAAAATCACATTAAAATATCCTAAGGTGTTGCATTTCCACATACTAACAATGAATTAGCAGAAAGAGAAATTAAGAAAACAACCCCATGCACAATTGCACTGAAAAGAATAAAATACCAAGGAATAAATTTAACCAAGGAGGTGAAAGATCTGTACTCTGAAAGCTATGACACTGCTAAAATAAACTAAAAATGATAAATGGAAAGATCTACTGTGCTCATGAAAAAAAAAAAAAAAGATCTACTGTGCTCATGAATTGAAAGAATTAAAATTGTTAAAATGTCCACACTCCTAAATCAATTTACAGATTCAGCGCAATCCCTATCAAAATACTAATGGCATTTTTCACAGAACCCTAACAAATAATCCTAAAATTTGTATGGAAATACAAAATATCCTGAATACCAAAGTAATCTTGAGAAAAAAGAATAAAGCTGAATGTACCACACTCCCTGATTTCAAACTATACTACAAAACCACAGTAATCCAAACAGTATGTTATCAGCATAAAAACTGACACCTAGATCAATGGAACAGAAAAGAAAATCCAAAAATAAACCTATGCTTCTATATTCAATTAATCTTTGAAAAGGAGGCAAGCATATACAAAGAAGAAAAGATAGTCTCTTCAATAAATGGTGCTAGGACAACTGGACAGCTACATGTGAAAGAATGAAACTAGGCCATTTTCTCACACCACATACAAAAATAAACTCCAAGTGGATTAAAGACTTAAAAGTAAGACTGGAAAACAAAAAACTAGGGGAAAAAAAAAAAAACTTCTGGATATCAGTCTGAATATTTTTTTCCATCTGTCTTCTTAGGTAAGGGCAACAAAAGCAGCAGTAAAAAATGAAAGGACACCAAACTAAAGCTTTTACACAGCAAAGGCAACGACCAACAAAACAAAAAGCAACCTAATTAATGAGAGAATGATTTTACAAATTATATAACCAGTAAAGGGATAATATTTAAAATACAGAAAGAACTGATACAACTCCATATCAAAAAAAAAAAAAAAAAAAAAAAAAGAAAGAAAGAAAAAGACATACAGATGGCAAGCAGACACTAAAAGATGCTCAAAATCAATTATTAGGGACATGCAAATCAAAACTACAATGAGATATCTCCCACCTGTCAGAATGGCTAAAATCAACAACACAGGAAATAACAAGTGTTGGCAAGAATGTGGAGAAAAGGCTGGGGCGCCTGGGTGGCTCAGTGGGTTAAGCCTCTGCCTTCGGCTCAGGTCATGATCCTGGGATCCTGGGATCGAGCCCCGCATCGGGCTCTCTCCTCCGCGGGGAGTCTGCTTCCCCACCTTTCTCTCTGCCTACTTGTGATCTCTGTCAAATAAGTAAATAAAATCTAAAATAAATAAATAAAAAGAATGGGGAGAAAAGGGAACCCTCATGATCTGTTGGTGGGAATCCAAAATGGTGCAGCCACTGTGGAAAACAGTATGGAATTTCCTCAAAAAATTAAAATTAGAAATACTGTATGATCCAGCAATTTCAATTCTGGGTATTTACCTGAAGAAAACAAAAGCACTAATTCAAAAATATATGACCCCTATAGTCACTGCTGCAGCATTATTTGTAATAGTCAAGATATGGAAACAAAGTGCCCATTGACTGATGAATAGGTAGAGAAGTGGTAAATATATATATATATATATACATATATACATACATACAGTGGAATATTATTCAACCATAAAAAAGAATGAAATCTTGGGGCGCCTGGGTGGCTCAATGGATTAAGCTGCTGCCTTCAGCTCGGGTCATGATCTCAGGGTCCTGGGATCGAGCCCCGCATCAGGCTCTCTGCTCCGCGGGGAGCCTGCTTCCTCCTCTCTCTCTGCCTGCATCTCTGCCTGCTTGTGATCTCTCTCTCTGTCAGATAAATAAATAAAATCTTAAAAAAAAAAAAAGAATGAAATCTTGTCATTTGCAGTGACATGGATGGAGCTAGAGAGTATTATACTAAGTGAAATAATTTGTCAGTGAAAAACAAATACCATAATATTTCACTAATATGTGGAATTAAGAATATAACAAACCAGCAAAGGGGAAAAAAAAGAAAGATGGGGCAAACCATGGAACAGACTCTTAACTATAGAGAACAAACTGATGATTACCAGAGGGGAAGTAGGTGGGGGGATGGGTGAAATATGTGATGGGATTAGGGAACACACCTGTTGTGATAAGCACTGTGTGATGTATGGAAGTGATGTACTGAATCACTACACTGTACATCTGAAACTAATATTACATTGTATGTTAAATAAAAACTTAAAAAATAAGTTATAAACTTCCAGTTATAAAATAAGTAAGGCATGCAGATGAAATGTACAGTACAGAAAACGGAGTTAATAATATTGTAACAACTTTGTATGCCGACAAATGGTAGCCAGATTTATCATGGTGATCACTTTGTAATGTATCTAAATACTGAATCACTATGTTGTACACCTGAAACTACTATAGTATCATATGTCAAATACACTTCAATAAAATAAAAACTATACATCTATACTATATATGCAAATATCTATCGTGACATAAAAGCTTTCAATTTAACAATTTACCAGAAAATGAAAGCAAATGTAACAAAAAATGAAGACTTCCTTTATTCTGAAAAACAAACAAAAAAGGGGACTGAATTTCAAGGCGGATGATCATGGAATCAGAAAAATACAAATGGTTATTTGTATTTATAAAGTTAAGTACTCTGAATCACCGTCACTTGAACTCATAATTCTCAAGAATATTAAAGCTTCTGGTTCAAAATGAGTAACTGCTTCTCCAGTGTGCCTCTGAAAGTGCTAAGCATGCAATGTATTTCAGTTACATATTTTTGGCTGCTTTCGCCACAGACACCATGCTAGGTATTAAGGAAAACATCATTTTAGATTTTGTACAAGGTTGAACAAGAAGATATTACAAAAATGTGTAAGTGCATCATGTTAAACATAAAATCATAATTAACTTCAAGACATTGCACAAAGAAGATTAGCTAATCTCTGTCAAAAGATAAGAGAAAAAAGCCATCAAGAGAAGGTGACATTTGCATGGGATTCTGCAGGATGGATATGACGATGCCTAGAGGTAATGGAGGAGTAAGGAATTCCAAAAAACAGGGAATATTACATGGTAAGGAAAATAGACTGAAAATGCAGGCACATTTAAACAGTATACTCCTGGGCATACAGTTTGTGTGAGAGGTAGGAAAGTTCAAAACAAAGTAATCTTTGTATGGCATGAGAAGGAGCGTGGATTTTATTCTCAATGTACTAAGAGAGTCATGGGTAGGATTTCAACAGGGAAAATGGTATCATTAGAGCTGCATTTTAGAAAGAATACTGGCAGGGACTGGTTAGCTGTTTGCCAAATATGATGAAGCTTTTTATCTCTGCCAGCCTGGGTCCCGATGAATAGAGGTTTTTCCACTGTGTACACTGGACTTATTGTGAGCAAGAATTAAACTTTTATTGAATTAAGCCACTGGAATTTGGGGATTTATCTGTTATAGTAGCTAGTACCACTTCCCTAAGTAAGAGACATTGGCTTTTGAAGTTGGGTTGCCACAAAAATCTGAACATAATGACATCACTTCACTGGTCAGTAGCTATTAGAAGAAAAGGAACAGCTTATGTGAGAATTGTTTAGTTTACAAACAAGACAGTAAAACAATGATGAAATACAGATTTTCACAGCTTTGTAGGGTTAGGGGGGAAAAAAAAGAGTACTTCCAGATCCCAAACAGTAAAAGATAAAGCTGTGTCTTAGTCAATTTTGACTATTACAACATGATACCATAGACTGGGTGTCTTATAAACAGCAGAAACTTATCTTTCACAGTTCTAGAGACTGAAAAGTCTTAAGGCCAAGTTGCCAGCAGATTCAGTATTCGAGTCTGCTTCCTGGTTCACAAATGGTTGTCTTCTTACTGCATCTCCACAAGATGGAAGGCCTAAGAGATCTCCCTAGGGTCTCTTTTATAAAGACACTGATCCCATTCATGAGGGCTCCAAGCTAATGACTTAATCACATCCTAACACCACGACACTGGGGTTATGATTTCAACATATGAAGGGGGAGCAGAATGCAAATATTCAACTTACAGCACTTCATCCCAGGTCCCCCAAATTCCTGTTCTTCTCACATGCAATATTTATTTGTTACATCTCAACAGCCCCAACAGTCTTAACTCATTCCAGCATCAACTCTAAACTCTAAAATCAAACTCTCATCTAAATATCAATTAAATCAGCTATGACTGAGACTCAAGGAAGGTAACCTGAAGCCAACCCTCCAGCTGTGAACTCGTGAAACCAAACCAGTTATGTGTTCTAAAACTACAACAGCTAGGCATAGAACAGACATTCTCACTCCAAAAGTAGTAAGTAGTAACAGGCCCCAGGAAGTCCAAACTTACAAGGCAAACTCTGTGAGATCTTAAGGCTTAAAAACAATTCTCTTTGGCTAGATGCTCTGTGCCTTTCCTCCAGGACCACTGGAATGGAGGCCCTGTCATCCAAACACACTGAAGTGAACAGTCTCACTTCCTGGACTCGCCTGGGTAGGTGTCCTGCCCTGTAATTTTGCCAGGCAGGGACCAGGCACCAAGACTCTAGTGGCCCTACATCCAGTACTCTGGGAAGAGGTTACCTGGCTTCTTGAAAGTGAGTTATTGGTCCCTTCTTTTGAAACTGAACAGATAGCCCTGAACATCTCTGAGACAGTTTGGGAGTCATTCTTCCCCACTAGAGGAATAAAACCTGGCTTTTGTTGATATGGTTGATTAGGCTCATAATTCTAGTCCATATTCATCTCCTTATCAATGATTGCCTGTCTAAACCCTTAGTTTTCTCTTCTGAACATGCTTTCTCATTTTTTGCAATAGAGACAGACTGAGAATTTTCTAAATCTTTTAATTAACTTATTTATTTATTGTATTTATTAGCTGCTTAACAATTGTGTTTTTTTAAAGATTTTATTTATTTATTTGACAGAGAGAGAGATCACAAGTAGGCAGAGAGACAGGCACAGAGAGAGGGGGAAGCAGACTCCCTGCTGAGCAGAGAGCTAGATGTGGGGCTCGATCCCAGGACTCTGTGATCATGACCTGAGTCGAAGGCAGAGGCTTAACCCACTGAGCCACACAGGTGCCCCAACAATTTTGTTTTAAATCATCTCTCTCTTCTCATATTTTACTTTAAGCAGTCAGGTGAAACCAAGTTGCACCTTCAACATGTTGCATAGAAATCTCTTCATAGCTAAATATCCAATTTCAGTACTGGCAAACTCTATCCTCCACAAAACACCAGAACACAAGCAAAATCCAACAAGTTTTTTGCTGCTGTATCACAAGGAAGGTCCTTCCACCAACTCTCAGTAACATATGTCTCATTTCCATCTTAGACCTTCTCAGAATGGGCTTTACCATCCACATTTCTACCAACATTCTGTTCAGAATCATTTAGGTATTCTTTAAGAACACTTAGGCTTTCTCTACAGCTCTCCTTTTTTTCTTTCTGAGCCCTCACCAAAATCACCCATAATGGTCCATTTACAGCAGTGCAGGCTTTTTATATCAGGCAGCTCAAAATTCTTCCAGTATCTACCCATCACCCAGTTCCAAAGCTGCTTCCATATTTTTAGGTAGCTGTTACAACAACACCCCTACTTCTTGGCATCAGTTTCTAATTTAGTACATTCGGTCCACTGTAACAGACTGAGGGCCTGAAAAACAATTGCAATGTTATTTCTGTCCTGGAGGCAGGAAACCCAAGAGCAATATGGCAACAGATTTGGTGTCTGGTGAGAGTCCACTTCCTGGTTCATAGACGACTGTCTTCTTACCAGGTTCTCACCTGGTGAAAGGAACAAGGGAGCTTCTGGGGCCTCTTTTATCAGGGCAATAATCTCATTCATGAGGGCTCTATCCTCATGACCAAATCAGTTCTAAAAGGTATTATCTCCTAATACCATCACATTAGGGGTTAGCACTTCATGAATTTTTGGAGGACACAAACATTCAGTCTTAAGCCAAGTAAGATTTTTAAGAGGGAGAAAAAAAAAGTATAGTTCAGGTTAAGGATTCAGTATTCTCAATCAAGCCTACTATCTCAGATAGCTTCAAGATCACCACTATTAAGTTGAGGTAGGGGACTGAGGAAGGAAAGAAATAATCAGACTTGAGAATTAAATTCAGGAAATAACTTTGGGTATGTTTTCTGGCACACGAAACTATCTGGAAGCAGATAGATCAGACCTACTAAGTATTTAAGAAAAATATATTATCAGCAAATTAAACTCACACTAAAATATTTTTGACCATTTAATATTAAACTTGCGCTAGCAAGAAGCCATCTACAGAAGTGGCTGAAACACTACAGAGTTCTCATAGAATGTCTCTCAACATGTATCTTAATCAAATAATGGATAAGGAAGAAATTACTGGAGTGAAATCAAACAATGGATAAAAAAGTTCTTCCCACAAACTATAATCTGAGTGTAATCCACGATCTCCCCTTATCTTCAGGGTAGGAAGTAAGGTAGTATCCACCAAAACAATTTCAAAATTACTATGCACCATGACTTGAGGATCTCCAATTTTATTCTTTCCAAATGAAAGCTTTATTATGTCAGAGGTGCATGCCTATGTGTGTGCACATGAGTGCATGCATGTGTCTTCTTTTTATTGTCTAGAATGAGTGACTATCAAGTGTCAAAAACGGGATTAAAATCTGTCCATCATCTGAATATTGTGGATTCTGTGGTAAATGCAATGATTGAAACAGACTTATGAGCCATCTCCTTTAGAAAAGCTGAATTATGTTCAAACAATGGAAAGAGGATGAGATGGATATTTATTTGCCTAAAGGGTAGACTACTGAAAAAAACCGGCAAGTTGTTCATTATTGCATTTCATCCTGGGTACATAGCTAGACTATATTTAGTTGCCCTCCTTATAGCTATGTGTGAACAGATCTCGTATCACTGGATGGTATCCAAACGTAAGGTACACGGCTTCTAGACTTAGATCATAAAAACATACATCATTTTCCATTCTTCTTCCTCTTCTGTCTGCTGGATGCAGAAGATCCAGCAGAGGATCTTGATATCCAAAGAGGTCACAGAGCCACAGGCTGAGAAGGGCAAACTCCATCAGCCTGGCTCCCTGAGAAACTGCATGGAACAGTGACATCATCATCCCCACCACCACCACCCATTCTAATTTATAAAGCCACCAATATTTTTTACCATTATAGCAATTAGCATTGCACCATAGACAGTCTGAAGAACTACAAAGCTGAAGTCAGGGAAAACACAAGCCATCTACTAGAATACTCCATGCAAGGAAGAATGAGGGCTTGATATTAAATAGTAGTACTGGATGCACACATAGAGAACATGATGGATTTGAAATATGGTTAGAAGGCAATGATTCATCGTGGTATGAGAGGATGGGGAAAAATAAAAAATAAAAACTACAATTGAGTTGTATAAAGGCCACTAACTAATATAAAGAAAGAAGAGGAACTGAGAGGAAAATACATTTTGTTTTACAGTTTAAGTGTCCGTGGGTCATTCACTAGGCAGTATATAAGTGAATTTTGAGCACCAAAAAAAAAAAAAAAAGTGAGAAAAGAAAAAATAGAATCAGTAGTGATAAGCATGGCATATAGGTGGTAGTAAAATAAGGGCACACAATTCATCTCGTAACACCAACATAGTATAAATACAACAATGTAAATAAAAATAACTAAGCATACAATTATATGTTGTTACTTAATATGAATACAATAAAAATAGAAATAATAAAATGTAGTCCATATTCAAGGGAAAGGGGAAATCAATAGACACAGATGTCAAGAAAACACAGATGTGGAAATTATCAGACAATGACTTTGAAACTCATGATAAATAGGCTTTGCTTTGTTTTGTTTTGTTTTTTTAACTTAGACACCATGAGTGAGCAGAGGGAAATCTCAGGAAAGAAATGGAAGCTGTTTTTCTTTTATTAAAGAACTAAACAGAAATTCTAGAAATCTAATATTTATATATCTAAAATAAACATCCAAGGGATGAGTTTTACTCCAGATTAGAGTCAGAAGAAAGAGTCAATGGCCATAAAGAGATATTTAATCTGAACAGCATACAGGAAAAAAAAAAAAAAAATCAAGAAAATGAAAAGACTGCCAGTAATTTGTGGAAAAATATCAACCAGTTTAACAAAGTTTCACTGGAGCCCAATGGAAAAGAAAGAGATAACGGAGAATTAAAATTATTTGAAGATACAATGTCCAAAATTTTCCCAAATTTGTTGAAACATGTTATTCTACAAATGTAAGAATCTCTGCACAGCCAAAACAGGATAAATATACAAAATGTCACCCAAGGAATACTGTAATCAAACTGCTGAAAATACATAAAAATGGTATCTTAAAAGCAGCGTAAAAGATACATTGTGCACACATGATATTTACGATCTCATCAGAAGCAATGGTATCAAGAATACAAAGGAACAAAATCTCTAAAGTGTTTAAAGGAAAATAAAAAGCACTTAGAATTCCATATCCAGCAAATAGTATCTTTCAAATGTGAGTGTGAAATATTGATGAATACATAAAAACTGAGTACCGACAAACCCACTCTTAAAGAAATGCTAAAGAAACTTGATCTTTAAATTAAGAAACAAAGCTACAGAAATTTGAAGAGAAATTATTTCAAAAAATGGAAAGTAATCAGCAGGAAGAAGTGAAGAATGCCAGAAACAGAAAAGGTGTGGGTAAGTAAAAAGACTATCTTTTGTAATTTCTTTCAATTCTTTAGAACACACTTACCATTTAAAAACAATATTAAAAATATATGGAAGATTTTATAATACATTGAGAAGTAAACTATTTGAAAAAAATAGCACACAGGACAGGAAGATAAAAAATAGAATTATGTGGTTGTAAATTTCTCACATTTTACATGAAGTAGAACAATACTATCTCTAAGTAGACTGTGGTAAAAGACACATACTGCAATTCCTACAGAAAATGATGGGGAAATGCATAGGTCAAAAGTAAATAGATGAATCAAAATGTAATACCAAAAAACAATAAATGATTAGCTCAAACTGTGTATGAATAGAAGGAAAAAAGAACACAATTCAGATGGGAAAACAAAATAAATAGCAAGATGGTAGGCTTAAAGCAGACTGTATCAATAACAATACTGAATGTAATGAACTAAACACACCTCAATTATGCAGAGGTTGTTGCCAGATACATACCCTTAAAATAAGTATATGCTTTTTATAAAAGACACACTTTAAATAGAAATACATCTATGTCAAGCAGTATCAAATGAAAAAAGATAAGCCACAGAAACAATACATATATATACCCAAAGACAAACAGACATAAAGTCAGTATTTCAGTTATAAAAGGGACACTATATCAGGAAGGCACACAAATCATAAAGTCCTAATCAGAGATTCAACACGTGAATAAAAACTGGGAGAACTAAAGGCAAAAATAGGTAAGTGCACAATCACCACTGGAGATTTTAATGTTCCACTCTAAGTAACTGACTGAACAACTAGAAAACTCAACCAACCTTGCCTAGTTGATACTTAAGAGAACACAACACCCCATCACTACAGCATAAATGATTTCCCATACACATGAACATTCACCATATGAATTCACCAACAGACAATAAATAGGGCCAAAATGAGTCACGATATATTCTGAAAATATCTGAAATCTTAGAAATTATTTTTCCTGACCATAAATTAAAGATTAATTATAGTAAGATATCTAGAAAATCATGAGAACATTAGAAACTAAGCAACACACTTCCAAATCATCTCCGAGTCAAAGAAGAGAATATAAATAAAATTAGGGGAAAAAAATTTTTTTTAATTTGTTTTCAACAGAGAGCGAGCGAGCGAGAGAGGGAACACAAGCAGCCAGAGTGGGAGAGGGAGAAGCAGGCTTTCCTCTGAGCAGGGAGCCCAATGGGGGGGGCTCCATACCAGAACACTGGGTTCATGACCTGAGCCAAAGGCAGATGCTTAATGACTAAGCCACCCAGGCACCCCAAAAATATTTCTAATGATATGATAATGATAATGAATGATAGCAAAAGTGTTATATATAAAACTGTGGAATATAGCCAAAGCAGTGCTGAAAAAAGTATTTTTGTAGTGAACAGTCTTTAGGAGAAACATACAAAATCAGTAAATAAAATTTGTACCTTAAGAAGAAAATTATAGGGCGCCTGGGTGGCTCAGTGGATTAAGCCGCTGCCTTCGGCTCAGGTCATGATCTCAGGGTCCTGAGATCGAGCCCTGCATCGGGCTCTCTGCTCTGCAGGGAGCCTGCTTCCTCCCCTCTCTCTGCCTGCCTCTCTGCCTACTTGTGATCTCTCTCTGTTAAATAAATAAAATCTCTAAAAAAAAAAGAAGAAAATTATAAGCAAAATAAACCCATGTTAGGTAGAGGGGAAAAAACAATACAGATATGGGCAGGAATCAATGAAACCTGTATTTCACTCCACTTAGGATGCAGAAAGTCACAAGAGAACTCTCCCAACCCAGTAAGAATAAACCAAATAGCCTAAAAAAAAAAAAAAAAAAAAAGTAAAGTGGGGTTTTTGTTTTGCTTTTGTTTAGGGTTTTTGTTTGTTTGTTTTTCTTCTGACTGATAAAGTGCCAAGACAGAGGCGCACCTGGGTGGCTCAGTCTGTCAAGTGCCTGACTGCAGGTCAGGTCATGACCTCAGGGGCCTGGGATCCAGCCTCCGGTTGGGGCTCCTGGCTCAGCGGGGAGTCAGCTTGTCCCTCTGCCCCTCCCCTGACCCTCACACTCTCTCTCTCAAATAAATAAAATCTAAAAAAATAAATAAAATGCTAAAATAGCAAAGAAACCTAATGAAATAAAAGAAAAAGAAAAGAAGATGACGACTACCCTTGAGCAGAGAAATAACTGCTGCTCTGATCACGGCAGAATGAGAGGAAGGCCAAGAAGCTGCCATAGACAGGGCAGGAAAAAGCTGACCTTTAAATGCCCAATATGATGAGACACAGCACAACCTGAACCTGCTCTCACCTGCTGACTCCTCCAGAGGGCTTCCCTGAGTACTTCTTAACATTTCTGGTAAATGGAATGTTAAATTAATTAAGTAAGGAAGACATTAGCCTGGGACAGTTCAAACACCAGGCCGCGAACGTAAGCGAACCAAACCCTAAGCTTCCTGATTTCCAAACGGAAACCTTATGACAGCCAATCAGCGAGCACCCAATGAGCTTGCCGTTGTAGCCAATCAGATAACTCCCTGTGCTTCCGCAACTTCTCAGTAGATCGGTTCCCGACTGCCTGTGGGAGGAGCGATTTCAGCTGCTTCCTGGTTTGGCGTTGCTTCAATTCAATTAGTGTTTGCTCAAATAAACCCTTAAGTTTTTTGGTTTTTTTGTTTTTAATATTTTTATTTATTTGACAGAGAGAAATCACAACTAGGCAGAGAGGCAGGCAGAGAGAGGAGGAAGCAGGCTCCCTGCGGAGCAGAGAGCCTGATGCAGGGCTGGATCCCAAGACCCTGGGACCATGACCTGAACCGAAGGCAGAGGCTTTAACCCACTGAGCCACCCAGGTGCCCCAACCCTTAAGTTTTGATGACACTTCATTTCACTTTTTGTCAGTAGAACTGAAAGCAAGGTTGACACAGGGTACAGACAGAAACAGGACACGTAGGAGAAACGGTTAATTCCCAGGCACTCTGGATGTTACGTAAGTAGTCCACCCTCACCCTGTCTCTTGGGTGGGAGACGCTGAAGAGTGGAGAAGTCATCTGAGACACGGGCATTAGGGCTTTCCTGGATTCCGAGTATGAGAGGGAAACCCGAAAGGTAGCCAGAGGACACTAAGGGTCTGGCATTGGGGGAAAAGGCAGCAATCAAAAGACCTACATTAGGGGACAGTGAGCTGAGAGGAAACCACTGATGGGTGGACAACCTGGTGTGCCACAGGTTGAGGCGGAGGAGAACTGAAAGAAACTTTCTAGGCACCCAAGTCCCTACAAAGGGAAGATTGATCTTCATGTGACTTAAGCATGCAGCAAAGTGAAGCTAACAAGCAATCACAAAGCTCCAAACCACTACTTAACCGTATTGCCTGAACCTGCATGCAGACAAACTGCCACAAGAAACTGGCCCTTTTCTCGCCTGGGTGGCTCAGTGGTTTAAGCCGCTGCCTTCAGCTCAGGTCATGATCTCAGGGTCCTGGGATCGAGTCCCACGTCGGGCTCTCTGCACTGAAGGGAGCCTGCTTCCCTCTCACTCTCTCTGCCTGCCTCTCTGCCTACTTGTGATCTCTCTCTGTCAAAATTAATAAATAAAATCTTTAAAAAAAAAAAAGAAACTGGCCCTTTTCTGAGCATCAATATCATGGGCTTCTGTTTCGTATCTGGCATTTAAATAAAAATGATCACACATATGAAAATTTAGAAAGTATGACCCTCATCAAGGAAGAAATTGTCAAGTTTTTTATGCATCTGTCTATTGGATGATTATGTTTTTGTGTCCTTATTCTATTAAAACGGTGTATTGCATTAATTGATTTTCAAATGTTAAAATAATGTTGCATTCTCAAGGTAAATCCCACCTGGTCATAGTGTATAATCCTTTTTATGTTTCTGGTTTTGGTTTGCTAATATTTCAGAGAATTTTTGTTTCTCTCTTCATGAGGGCAATGGTCTGTAGACACATGGGATGGCTTTGTTTAGCCTTATATTTAGGTATTAGTATTGACCTTATAAATAGTAAGTATTCCCTCCTCTTTCTTTTTAAAGAGTGTTTGAATGACTAGTATCATTTCCTTTTTAAATGTTTGATAGAATTTCTAGGAAAGACTAGGCTTTTATTTCTGTGATTTTTGATCACTAATCTAATTTCTTGTTATAGATTGATTCAGATTTTCTATTTCTTCTTGACGCAATTTGGCAATTTGAAAATTTCTAGTCATTTGTCCATTCCACCTAAGCTATTTAAATTTGTTGGCAAAAAGTTGTTTATGTTACTTCCTTCTAGTTATTCTCGTTTCTAGAAGATTAATAGTGATAACTGCTCTTTCAGTCTTAATTTTCATAACTCATATTTTCCATTTAGATATTTCCAGTGAATTCTTTTATTTTTTAAATTTTTTATTAACATATAATGTATTCTTTTTTTTTTTTAAGATTTTATTTATTTGTCAGAGAGCGAGAGAGCGAGAGCGAGCACAGGCAGACAGAGTGGCAGGCAGAGACGAGAGAGAGAAGCGGGTTCGCCGCCGAGCGCGGAGCCCGATGTGGACTCGATCCCAGGATGCTGGGGTCATGACCTGAGCCGTAGGCAGCCGCTTAACCAACTGAGCCACCCAGGCGTCCCTAACATACAATGTATTCTTAACCCCAGGGGTGCAGGTCTGTGAATCGCCAGCTTTACACACTTCGCAGCACTCACCATAGCACATACCTTCACCAATGTCCATAACCCAACCACCCTCTCTCTACCCCCCTCCCCCCTCCAGTGAATTTTTCACTGTAATTTTTTTTTCATTTTTCAACACCAGAATTTCTATTTGCTTCTATAATTTCTACCTTTTTATTGGTATCCACTCTTGAAGGAGTCTTTCTCAGGCTTCCCTTTAATTCTTTAAAGGGTTTCTTTTAGTTCCTTCAACATATTTGTAATGGTTTCTTTGAAGTCTTTGTGAAGTTCAACATCTGGACTTGTACAAGCAATTTATATTGGTTCTTTTTCTTATGTATGTGTCCATATTCCTGTTTCTTTTTATGTCTCATGATACTTTATTGAAAACAACATTTTAGATAAGATATTGTAGCAACTCTGGATCCTGGTGTTCTCCCCCACTGAATCTGCAGGTAGTTGCTTATTTGATTGTATTTTTATCCATTTACCTGAACTAATTGTTTCAAGCTTGCCTTTTGTGCAGTATGTAGCCAGTTTTATCTTTTCATGTGTTTATTTTTATTATTAAACTTGAGATCCTTGTAGTTACATGTCAATTAGCATAATTTAATAGCCAGCCAGTGATTGACAAGAGATAGTGCTTATACACCTTGATTCAGTAAGGTATCCACTCTTTGCAATACATTTGTGTGAAGAATGAGCTATACATTCATAATTCAGGCAGTTGACAGTTCTCCCAGTTTTTATCTTTTATTGGGTCTTGCTATGTCTTCTATGAATCTACACATGGCCTTACATACATCTAGGGACATGGAGATAACTGGTCCTCTCCAGTCTCTCCAAAGTTGATGTGCATCCTTGTGCATATATATGTGCATAGCCTTTGAGACCACCTAAATATGTGGTAGCTTATAAGAACACTGTGATTGTCTTAGTCTTCAGATCTTCTAAATAAACATTATCTGCTCACCTGTTGCTTGACACAACCAGTATCACAAACAGGTTATCTTAAGGTGGGTTGCCACCAAGATCAATATTGTTTCCAGCAATGATTTTGGCCATGGAGCTTTTGCATGCTCTAAACTATATCTGGTGGAACAGAATTGGAGTGTTTGGGAGTAGAGAGATGGGATATAAAACCTTATAGTCTCCTACTGGTCTTATATAAGATTCAGTAATTCTACTTTTAAAAAGTTTTTTTTCACAGTTTTTCGTGTTTTTTTTTAAATTTCAGAGAACTGCAATGATTTTGCTTTTTTTTTTTTTTTTTTGAGAAATTTGTCCAGTTGTTGTTGTTGGGAAGATGTTGCAAATCTCCTTATTCCACCATTCTATAAGTGCCACTTCCCAATGACATGGGATACTATGTGATGTCACCTTAGGTAGAGGGTCCTGTTTTATGATGAAGTTAGGATGGCAGTATACTCAAAACCATGAGATCTACTGATCTCACTACTTACCACATTATTCCAAAGATACTTACTTAAAGGAGTAGTAGACGAACCTCATTAAAAAATGGAGAAAACATATCCTTGCAAAGAAAGGGTGCTAATTTTTAGTATGGGGTATGCTCTTTTAAATTTGGCATTATGTGACACTTTATCTCCAGTAAACAGAATACATGGGTCTGAAAAACAACAGGTAAAAGCAGCAGTGGCCCCATGATAGGGCTGCTACTAAAAAACAAAACAAACAAACAAAAAAAAAAAAAAAACCCAACAACAACACACTATAATCCAGCTGACTTAAATACAGATATTTATTTGTTACAGCTCTGAAGGCTAGAAGTCTAAGATCAAGGTTTTGGCAGCTTTAGATTCTTCTGAGATCTCTCTCCTTGGGTTGCGAATGACCACCTTCTTGCTGTGTCCTCACATAATTTTTCTTTGGCCACACACATTTTTGGGATCTCTATTTGTGTCTAAATTTCTTCTTATAAAAAAACCAGTATTATTGGGTTAGAGCCCATCCTAACAGCCTCATTTTAACTTAATTGCTTCTTTAAAGGCCTTATGCCCAATAATGTCACATTCTGAGGTACTGGAGTTTAGGACTTCAACATGTAGACTTTGGTGGGGGTACAATTTAGCCTCTACTACAACCCCAATTACCAATTCCTCTGAGTATCCACTTTAGGAATTCATGGATCTCTTCCCTAAAATCCTAGGATCTGTTAGGTTAGAGGTGCTCATTTTCCAAACGATGATCCTTCTAACAGGAGACACAGTAAGACTAGATCTAGGGCTGGGGGAGGGTCACTTTGGATTCCTTCTGCATGTATACAAGCTCACAGGGATAACCGATCCTGATTGTAATCAAAAGGTAGGATTTCTGCTTTATAATTAGGGAAGGAAGAAATATATGTGATACTCAAACAATCCATTGAGGCAACTGGTGGTACTTACATGACCAGTATTAACTGTAAATGAGCAAGTACAACATCCACATCTGATAAGTGCATGGTAACCTGAGGCCCAGACACCAGCATTCTCCAACATCTGGGTCTGGGTCATTCTACATTGCAAGCCTCCAGTCCAGCAGAAGTGCTATGCAAGGGTGAGGGCAAGTTACAGTGGTACTTCCAGCTTTGGAGCTAACTGCAGTATCCCTGTTGGTGGGCTGCTGGTTCTCCAAGAACTCTCTTCTTGTAAATTTTCTCAGGAATTTTGACCATAGAATTCTGGAAAAGCTATGCCTGGATGATGTGTTCACCCGTTCACTCCAGATTCCCTGTCCTGGTTCTGCGGTCACGATCCATTTTTGAGCTGCTGTGAATTTTGACTGCTACTAGTAGTAGATGCCACCCTTTCTATGGAATTAGTCATTGGCTGATTGGAACTACCTTATAACAGAAGTATATACACCTGCACAAACCCTAAGGGATGCTCACAGCCCATGATACCCTGATACAGGGTTTTAAATGCCGATCTTCTTGCCTCAAATGTGAACAAAGGAACAGAGCAGTATATGTAAGTCAGGTAAAGCCTAGGCTGAAACTGAACTCAAATTCTTGTCACTTTTCCCACTTTTATTATCTTATTCTACTCCCTTAAGTTTTTCTTGAAAAGTCCTTCACTAATAACTAATGGCACACAGACCTCTGTGGGCAGGCCTTGTGCTTCAGAAATCTGATCTAAGACATTTACACCTGGAATGGAGGCAATAGATGAAGGAAAGTAAAGGGCTTGTGTTTTCAATGATGGGAAAACATCAAGTAGTATATGGGCTCAGGTGAAAGAAACATGCACAATTTGTAGCAGCTTGTCTTAATGAATACTTCCTATTTATTATATCAAATTCAGTGCTGATCAGAAAGTTTTGCAACTACTATTTGTCCAAAAATACAACAGATATTAAAGTAATTTCCTAATATCTTTTGCTCGTTCTATGACTGCATATCTTTAGTACATCAGCTCTGTGGACATTTTTGCAAACTGTCTACCACGTGCATCAGAGCAGCTAAGAGTGAGTCGTAGGCCTTTCATAGGCAGTGCAAAAGGAGCAGAGTGGTAGAATGCAGAGCAACAAAATGTGGAATGGCTAAAGTCCATGAACAATCAGGAAATTAGTAGATGGGGCCAATGTTGACACTTCAGTTCTTAATTATCCTAATTAGAGGCCATCAGAACAGCAAAATAATGTTTATTGAGCCTGGCAAAGTGAAACATTTTCATTGTGCTTATTGCTGATTTTGGCAGCCATGTTACATTGTTGACTCACAGGCTGTGTAGTTAACAAAATCTCATAAGCCATTTTATATGAACTGTAGTTAAGCTAGGCCTTTTCTTCCTGTCCTTGTAAAATTGCTATTTTGAACCCAAATATAAGAATTTACATTTTCCATCAACTCTTTATCTTATTAATTTTATTTTATTTTTTATTCTTTTTTAAAAATTTTTTTTTTTTTTTTTTTAACAGTTAACATTTTATTTTCAGATTCTTTCCATTAAAATTATAGGAGCTTATTTTTGAAAGCATTTAAAATTACAAATGTTGGGACACCTGGGTGGCTTAGTTGGTTAAGTATCTGCCTCTGGCTCAGCTCATGATCCCAGGGTCCTGGGATCAAGTCCCACATCTGGCTCCTTGCTCAGCAGGGAGCCTGCTTCTCCCTCTGGTCTGCTCTGCCTATACTGCCTTCAGCTCTTCATGCTTCTGCTCTCTCTCTCTGACAAATAAATAATAAAAATCTTTTAAAATAAATAAAAAATAAAATAAAATAAAATAAAATAAAAATTTTTTTTATTTTTTTTCTCACCATACCACATACTCTCCCCAATGTCCATCACCCAGCCACCCCATCCCTCCCACTCTTCCTCCAGCAGCCCTGTTTGTTTCCTGAGATTATAGTACATAATCAAGTCCATCTCTTTGTTGATTTAATTATGAACAGTATTTCTTTATAAATAACATCAAAGGATAAACCTCTTGTCTTCAAGATTTCTACAGTCTAGAAGAAGAAGGTAATATTTAGATAGATTCTCATAAAAATCTCATTAAATTTCATAATTCTCATGCTCATAAAATGAAGCATGGAGGGGTGCCTGGGTGGCTCAGTGGGTTAAGCCTCTGCCTTTGGCTCAGGTCATGATCTCAGGGTCTTGGGATTGAGCAGGGTGCCTGCTTCTGCCTGCCTCTCTGTCTACTTGTGATCTCTCTCTCCATCAAGTAAGTAAATAAGGTCTTTAAAAAAAAATGAAGCATGACAGAATTCTATGGGAGAAGGAAATATTTAAATTGAGTCTTACAGGATAAGAAATATATACATTTCTATGTATGTATTATCTTTTCTTAATAACCAATTCAGCCAAATTATTTGACTCAACATCCTATACTGAATTACAGATTTTGCAGTTTCTTCCACAATTAATATTTTTATTAGGAAAACAATAATAAAAAATAACTCACACATCATTATGTGTGACCCCTAGAAATATATTGATGTGAACGTTCTGGGTTTGTAAAGCATCTCTGCTCCTCAGAGTTGATGAGAGACTCAGGTTTCTCTTAAATTCATTTTGGCATTGAGTTTACTAAGTGGTAGGAACTGGGGAAGGAAAGGGTGTGGTGAACAAGGCACATCCAAATGTCGTAGGCCACAGACCAGTACATATCACATCAATTCCTAACTCACTATCAAGAACTTAGTCACGTGGCTTCAGCTAACCTCAGCAGTGGGGAAGTGTGTTGTGGCTGAGCAGACATTGGGCCAGAGACAAACCTGATACCATAGTAGAACCTAGCAGTCTCCATCACAAATAGGGGATTCCATGAGTTGTTTTTTGTTTACCTCACAAATGCATACACAGTGTGCTAGAAACACAGTTGTCGCTATTAAATAAGTCCATAAACATTATTAAGTATATTTTAAATTTCAGTTTTGAAAAAAATGGCAATCTCGTTCTCATTCTTGGCAAGTAACTTATTATGTCTGACAAGTTTCTAGAATTTTACCTTTATTGCTATAGTCCATTCACGTATTTCTTTTACTCAGGCATTTCCTGTGCACTCTAAATCTAAAAAAAATATTTTGGAAAGCATTCTCTACTTTATTTTTTCTTCACCTGACTTCTTTTCTTTTCCATTGAACTTTTATTGTTTAGTTATAAGATTCTCTAAATTTGTCTTTCACATATTTTTTATTTTCACTGACAATTCCCAATCTCCTGTATTTTTGTTTTGAATTATCGAGCACTCTCTTAGTATCAAGTGTAGGGCAATGAGCAAAAAATTCTCCACTCCCACAAAAGGATGCACTTCCTTTTTAAGATTTTTTATTTATTTATTTGACAGACAGAGACCACAAGTAGGCAGAGAGGCAAGCAGATAAGGGTGGGGGGAAAGAGGCTCCCCGCTGAGCAGAGAGCCCAATGTGGGACTCAATTCCAGGACCCCGGGATCATGACCTGAACTGAAGGCAGAGGCTTTAACCCACTGAGCCACCCAGGCACACCAAGGATGCACTTTCTTATAACTTATAGTAGGGTACTATAAATAACAAATATGAAAAATATGTTTGATGTCAGATAATCATAAATGCTCTGAAGAAATACAAAGTAGGGGAGGGAGAAGGGAGTGTGGAACAGAAGCAGTTACTACTTTAGGGCAGTCAAGAAAGGCGTGACTGTGAAGATGACATTTGATCCAAGGCTGAAATAGGTGAGGGAGCCACTCAGGGATTTCTGGAGAAGACAGCAAAAGAAACGCCAAAGACCTGGAACTAAGAGCGTGGCCACATGTGTGAGGACGGGAATGAGCCATGAGAGAAGAGCAAAAAGGTGGTGGTGAGATAAGTAACAGGGACCAGCGCATGAGGTACTTTGGAAGATTAGTAACAGTGAGTTTATACCGTGTAGTAAAACAACAACAAAAACACTAAAGACTTTTGAAAAGAGCAGTGATTTGATCTGCCGGATATTTTAAATGGATCACTCTTATCCAACGTTGAAGATACACTGCTGGGCACATAGGGGAAACCAAAGGGGCATTTAAGGAAGTATGTTAATGTCGAGTGCAAGAAAAACATTGTCTGACCTGGCTTATTAGCAGTGGGGAGGGTGGTTAACTTCCTATGCATTTGGAAGGCAAGGCCCAAGTGGATTTGCTGAATAATTCAGTAGAAAATATGAGAGAAAGAAGTATTCAACCATTAAGATTCAGCAACTGTTTGAGTACCCATTAGCATTTGGGAAAGGATAGGGTCATTTCCTACAAGATGGAGTCTATTTTATTTTGTTCTTGTGTAATCTTTTCCCTCTTGATTTCTTTACATTTTGCATCTCATCCTGTTGGTTTATTAGAAATCTTCAATTATTTCAAAAGTCCTATGAGTAACATATTCTGATTCTGTGGCTTGGTTTTTCTCCTTTGAACCACTAAGACCTCTTAAATAGTCAATTTTCTTTACTTATATATTTTTGTCTACACTTTTTTTTTTTTCAAAGATTTTATTTATTTATTTGACAGAGAGAGATCACAAGTAGGCAGAGAGACAGGCAGAGAGAGTGAGAGGGAAGCAGGCTCCCCGCCAAGCAGAGAGCCCGACGCGGGGCTCGATCCCAGGACCCTGAGATCATGACCCGAGCCGAAGGCAGCGGCTTAAACCACCGAGCCACCCAGGCGCCCCTGTCTACACTTTTTTTATTGTTCTTAGAAATATGTGGTTACAATCTAATATGTTTGAGTGACAATTTTGGCCTCACTTTTAATTATGGATGAAATTGTTATTTATATATATATTAGCTATAACAATGCTATTTATAGTCATAGTTATAACAATGATATTATTATCTATGTATGTAAGAAAGCTAACATAAAATCATCTTTGTGGGGCACCTGGGTGGCTCAGTTAGTAAGTCCATCTGCCTTTGGCTCAGGTCATGATCCCAGGGTTCTGGGATTGGGCCCAGTCTCGCAGCTTGCTCTCTGCTCAGCAGGGAGCCTGCTTCTTCCTCTCTCTCTGTTGACCCACCTGCCTGTGCTCTCTCTTTCTCTATATCTCTCTGTCAATGATGATTTAAAAAATCATCTTTGTTGGTGGCCATTTTAATGATAACCACCAGCACCACCTGTAAGTGTGATTTCCCTCAACATACATGCAGATCAGGCTTTCGATCACGATCATGTAGCCAATAGCTGAGTCAATAAGCAGTGAGGGGTCGGGAGATATGGTTTTGTTTTTTCTCCAACCTGTCAAATGGGCTAGAATCATGTTACTTCTCCATTTTGGAGTAGTTATAAGCTAGAATTCCGGATCAGTGTTTTTCAGGTTGTGTTCCTAGGTCATCAGCCTCGATGTAACCTGAGGACGAGTTAGAAATTCAAATTCAAAGGACCCTTCCCAGACCTAATGAATCAGAAATTCTGAAGATGAAGCCCAACAATCTGTATATTAACAAACAGCCCAAGTCACTCTGTACATGCTAAAGTTTGAGAAAAAGCTTCTCTGGCTCCCTGCTACTCAAAGTGTAGTTTGTATAAATGGCAGTAGCATCACTCAAGAGCTTGTTAGATGTACAAAATCATGGCCCACCCCAAATGTATTGAACCAGAATATATATTTCAACAATATCCTTTGGTGATTTCTATGTATAATAATATCAAAATGTACTGCCTAGATTTTCAAGCTTCTCTGGGTGTGAGCCAACAGCACACATCAGGAACAGAAGAGGGTAATACATCAGTGATCAATGTAGTCTTTGTCAGCAGAAGCAGAAGCTCTTCACTAGAAGGCATCCCCCATGGTCCTCTCTCTGACTTTATATCTGAGACATGGAGGGTTAGGGAAGTCCCTCCTGCCTTTTTCTCTTAAAAGGCAAAAGTTTCTGTCTTGTAGCTGAGTCACTCAGACAAGAAAGCTATGGTAGCCACTGATAGAGAGCAAGGCCAATAATTTGCTCTTTTAGTTACGCTTGCTGAAATTTTCAAGAAATCCTGTCATGTACTTGGGGAAATTTACTTCATTCTATAGTTCATATTGAAAAGCAAAAGAGCTAGAATAGCCAACGCAATACTAAAGGGCAAAATGTTAGAGGACTCACACAAGCTGATTTCAAACTTATTTCAAAGATATAGTAGTTAGGACAGCACAGTACTGGTGAAAGAATAGATACAAAGAACAAGGGAACAGACTAGAGGCCCCAGAAAAATGCCCATGCAAGTATAGTCAGCTAATCTTTGACAAAGAAGAGTTCAATGAAGAAAGCCTAATCTTTTCAACAAGAGGTAATGTAATAACTACAACTCTACATGCAAAATAATATGAATTAACCTAGATACTAATTTTCCAACTTTAAACAAAGTCAGTCAAAATGGATCACAGACCTAAATGTAAAATGCAATTCTACTAAACTTATGGAATACAGCATAGTAGAACGTCTATGTGACTAAGAGTTTGGTGATGAGTTTTATGTCTGTTATGGGTTAAATTGGATTCCCCAAAATATGTATGTTGAACTCCTAGTTCTTAGTACCTCAGAATATGGCCTTACTTGGAAATAGGATTACAGAAATGCAATTAGTTAAGTCAAGATAGAGATATACTGTGGTAAGAGAGACCTCTAATCCAATATGATTGGTGTCCTTCTATCAAGAGAGAATTTGGATACAGAGGGAGTGCTTAAAATGAAAATTGGAATTAAGGTATCACAAACCAAAGAACTACCAGAAGCCAGGAAAAAAGCTTTGCACAGAGCCCTCCCTACCACTTAGAAAACACAGCCCTACTGACATCATAATCTTGGAATTCTAGACTTCAAAACTATGAGAGGATAAGTTTTTATTGTTTAAACTCCTCAGGTTGGGTACATTGTAACAACAGCCCTAGCAAACTAATACAAACACAACACCCAAAGCATAATTCTTGAAAGAAAAAATTGATCACTGTGTTTTATTTAAATTAAAAACTTCTCAGCAAAGACATTATTAAGAGAAACAAAATGGGGGCACCTGGGTGGCTCAGTGGGTTAAAGCCTCTGCCTTCGGCTCAGGTCATGATCCCGGGGTTCTGGGATCGAGCCCCGCATCAGGTTCTCTGCTCTGCGGACAGCCTGCTTCCTCCTCTCTCTCTCTGCCTGCCTCTCTGTCTACTTGTGATCTCTGTCTGTCAAATGTACAAATAAAATCTTTAAAAAAAAAAGAGAGAAACAAAATACAATCACAGACTCTGAGGAAATATTTCAAAATCACATAGTAGATGAAAAATTATATACACAAATTATATAACAAACTGTCAAACTCAACAATAAAAAGCAAACAACTCGGTTTAAAAACAGGCAACAGATCTAACAGATACCTCACCAAAGAAGATATATAGATGGAAAGTAAATATACAAAAATATGTTCACATAGTTTGCTGTAATAACTTCAAATTAAAGCAACTGTAAGATACTCTTGAATACCTTTTTCAATGACTAAATCCAAAAATCTGCAATTCCAGTTGTTGATAATCATGTGAAGCAGAAGGAACTCATTTTTATTACTGATAAGAGCACAAAATGGTAGAACCACTTCAGAAGACAGAGTGTCAGTTTCTTATAAAACTAATTATAGTCTCACCACACACTCTAGCAATCACAAATCTAGATATTTACTCAACAGATCTGATAACACATCCACACAAAAATCTTCATACAACTACACATAGCACTTTATACATAATTGCTCAAAAAAAAAAAAAAAAAAAACAAATTCACAATACCCAGGATGTCTCAGAGACATAGGAGCCCACTGAAAGAGCGTCCAATGGTTAAAGATGAAACACTTTGAGCAACAAAATATAGTATTAGATCAATACTGAAATTATAAAATAATTATCCATGAGGTCATACTGATATAAATAAATGACTGAATAAAGAAGTGGGGGAAAATAGATATACCTACTACTCAGAAGAATTCCAAATAATTTATATAGATATTCTGCCCTCAAGGAGATTGAACATAACTTCCCTATACCTAAGTGTAGGATGTGGATTTTGATATCTTTCTAAGAGTACAACATGAAAAGACAGAAAAAAGAATAATTTTACAGTTAAGAACTGACAAACACTGTCTTATTCAGGCAATCAAGATTAACAATAATAGTTAGAAATCATATTTATTTTATGTACTCGTGATATAATCTGATCTTATTAACAATTCAATGTGCTCTACTTCTCCAAAATGCATATTCACAGTCCAATCATAAGAAAAGCATTCAGTGAAACCCAACTGAGAGATATTCTACAAATTCTTAAAGCAATATTCCTCAAAAACTGTGAAGGTCATAAAAACAAGGAAAGTCTGAGAAACTGTCACAACCAAGAGGTACACCATATTAATGCAAGATGTTTCTAATAGAAATTGGATGTATAAAGTATTGGAAACTCCATACTACCTTTATTATTTTCCTACAACTCTAATATTGCTCTAAATTACTATGCTTATTTTTATAAAGTTAAAAAAGTATGGGTGAGTAACATCATTAAGATGGAAAAATAGGTTGTTCCTGACTTCACTCTCACCTCTCCCAAGAACATCCAGCAACTATTCCAGAACAAGATACCACTGAGAGAATCCTAGAACATGGGAGTGAGGCTGAAGTTCTCCCTGCACCACTGATACCAGTACAGACAACATTAGAAGTGTAAGGGACATAGCTACCCATTGAACACATTGTTCCTTCCTCAGGGCATACAACACCGTGCAGAGAGGACTCCTCTGAGCCTCTGGTTCCTTCAGTGGGAAAAGAGAACCCATGGAGACAACCACCCCCCAACCCCCAGTGTTGGGGTCACTTTATGGGAGCTCTTACTCTGATCTCATCCACAGGGATTGCAGAAAAATCTATGGGACTAATCCACTGGGGCTCTGGCTGTGACAAAGAAAAGGGGAGAGCCTTGCAACAATTAGCATATGGATCCTGGCAGAGCAAATACATACCTACAGTGCCCAGGTAATAATCCTGACCAGCAGTTTCGTTCATTTGCTGAACCAGCTTGGTGGCACATTCTGGCCATGGATTTGGCCAGGCGCAGCTCTACCTTATTTGAATCTTCAAATGAGGAATTTTGCTGGTCCTAGAGCCAGTTTGTCTACTCCTTAGCAAGGAGCAGTCACCACCTTCTACTCTGTAGAGAACGTCTTCTGGCCCCATCTGACCAGAACTAGCGACAAGTCCTAGAAGCTATGCGGCCCCATGGTGCTTCAGCCAAGAGGTGGGTGGCCAGAGTGGTTACCACCAAAGCAGAGCCATTGCCAAGCATGAGGAGTCCCCATGCTATGTACAGGCAAGGGAACTATTTGATAGCATCTCTCAAGCAGAGAGACTGTTTTGGAAATTAAGAGTAACCTGGAGCAGCCTCTCTCCCCTCTTGCCCAGGCAAAGGAGCTGAGACAAAGTACGACCCACTGTGGAAAGAGTCTTCCTACCGCATTTGACCAGAAGGGCTGAGGGCAACTCCTGGAATCGGTGTGGCCCCACAATGCCTCTGCATGCTGCAGTGAGCCCTGAGGAGGACAGACTGAGCCTATAGTTTGCAAAGCAGAGGTAGGGGCCCTATTCACCCAGGGAACTTGGGCTGTGGGTCAGCCCGAGTTAAAACAACAAACGAAGAGTTTTGCCAACATTAGAGCTGCTTCTCCTCTTGCACCAGGGCAGACAATCTAAATCAGAGCCCCACTTATCACTGAATACAGACATTAGCATGCACAACCAGGGAACCTAAGAAGAGCACATGAGAAAATGCACAGCCTATTCAAAGCTTGAACACTTGAACAGAGAGCTTCCCTCATCTATAGAGCAAAACCCATGGCCTCACCTTGCCAGGGAACCCGGTGCACACCCTGGCGTATTTAAATCTTACCAAGTATCTTCTTTGACCACAATAGTATGAAATAGAAATCAATAGCAAGAGGAAAACTGGAAAATTCATAAACACATGGAGACCACAAACTTGAATACAGTAATTCAAAACACCAACTCGAAAAGATATTATCTGCACCCCCATGTTCATAGCAGCATTATTTGCAATAACCAAGATATAAAAACAACCTAGGTTTTCATTAGTAAATGAAGAAGTTGTGGTATATATACAAAGGAATATCATTCAGCCATTAAAAAAATGAGAAAACCCTACCATTTGCAACAACTTGGATGGACCTTGAAGACATTATGCCAGGAGAAATAAGTCAGACAGAGAAAGACACATACTGAATGTTCTCACTTACCTGTGTCAGTTAAAAACAAAACGAAAAACAAAAGCCCACATAGTAAAAGAGATCACATTGTGATTCCCAAAGGCAAAGGGTTAGAGGGAGGGGGAGTTGTAAGAAGCTGATCAAGATAAAAGCTTCCAAATACAAGATGAATAAGCAGTAGAGATACGATGTACAGCATGATGACTATATCTAACACTGCTGTACGATATACAGGAAACTTGCTACGAAAGAAAATCCTAAGAGGAGAATGAGAATTTTTTCTCTTTTTCTTTTCCTTTTTCCTTTCTTTTTATTGTACTATATGAGAAGGTAGATGTTAGATGAACCCACTGCCGTAATCATCGCACAATAAATGTAAATCAGTCCATCATGCTGTATACCTTAATTTTTTACAGTGATGTATGTCAATTATTTCTCAGGAAAACTAGGGAAATTAGAGTATGGGTAAATACAAGAAAATAGTGATACATTTTATTCTCTAAGTATGGATATTTTCAAATATTATTTTCACTTTAGTTCTTGAGTTACTATTCTGGTCAAAATTTTTTTCTTCAAATATTTTTAAAAACCTCAATTTCAGAGCTTCAGTTAAAAATATACAACCATAGTAAACAGAATGATGTACAGAATAATCAGCTATCTTGGATATATCAAATTATGTCATGTGCTTAAGGCTAACTGAGTACCATAACTTTTTTAAATTAATAAACTTTATTTTTTAGAGCAGTTTTAGGTTCACTCCAATAACTTTAAAATATAATTTTGCAACTGAAAAGAGACAATAACAGTTGCTTGCTTTGTTGATTACATGATAAATATTTTGTTCCCTACTATGTAACACTTACCAATAAATGTCAATAATAATTGCAACAAAATCTTTTGCTTTTAAAGCTGTGTAAAAGGCAGAAATAATCATGTAATCATCTTGTAATTATATGGTACTTACTATGCAATTACATAGTAAATACATTGTAAATTCAAAATAATTACATGGTTATTTGCATTATGCATAGTTTCTAATCCAATTTTGACACATAAAACAGTGGTAGCATCCAAAGGGTTACCCAAATTTCTCCCACCTACACCACAGGATCAGTAATAATGGAAGTAATTAAAGGAAGTCCTTGAACAAATGCTTGATAGTATATGTTAGAAACTATCCATTCATATTTATGACATAGGTAGAATTATAAATTAGGGCAGAATGGGATTAGCAATTAGACTATAAATTATCAATTAAAATTTATGCTAACAATGACTTTGGTGTTGGTGACATCAACTGGTACTTTATCAAGAACAATTAAATACTGTTCAGTAGAATAAAATTAACAATAACGGTATTATATGTGTTTCTTTTGGTTGATAAAGTGCTGTCATTTTGCACTTTTAGCTTTGACAGAAACATTTGAATTTAATAATATTTACCAAAGCTCGTAATATATTTGAGTACTTAAAATGTTTATGGCCTCAAATGAATATTTTGTTTTTTGAAAACAGAAACAAAATATTGATCTTTAAAAGTAAGTTCTTTAAGAGACTGATTTCTTCTGAAATGGCAGAGTAAGCTTGGTCAACTCTCTGCAACCAAGTGACCGTTTATTTGCAGAAAATTATTTTTAAAAACACAGCTATTTTAAGTCTTTGTCAGTTTTTCTGAGGTCATACAGCAAATTAAAAAAAATTCATTCAGTAAAATTTACTGAATTTTAGTAAGAAGAGTGAGGGTCTGTGGCATTTAAACTACAACCCATTGACTTCCCACATTCAAAAGCTTCATCTTACAGGGCTTTTCCCCTTCTAGTTCCCAGTCTAAGAAACTGTATCACCATGAGATTTGCAGACGACTGGTATCACGTTTCCCCAACTCCACGTTGCTGAAGTAGTGTTTTGGGTCAACATAGCCAAGAGAGTCAAGTCTCCCTTCTGTCACCCAGTCCCTACTCACAAGGCAAAATCTCTATTTCAGACATTGCAAGACCAGAGGGGGTATAGCTCAGTGGTAGAGCATTTGACTGCAGACATTACAAGACCAGAACATAGCATCCTAATCCCCAACCCATCTTGCTTCTAGGGTGGAGGTTCTAAGGAAGGGACAACCAATAGGGTGGGAACACTCCATACCTTCTGCACAGCCCCTAGTCATAAAGCAAGCATGTCACTCCAGGAAAAATGGGTCATTGTCTCTGGTTCCAGATTTTGTGAGTTACACAAAGGTTATATTCAATGGGAAGGACGCAACATAGAGACAAAAAGATTTAACAGTTTTGCCTGAGAAAACTGACTTTGTTTGGAAAAGAGTCTGAAGAGGGGCGCCTGGGTGGCTCAGTGGATTAAGCCACTGCCTTCGGCTCAGGTCCTGATCTCAGGGTCTGGGATCGAGTCCCGCATCGGGCTCTCTGGCCTGCAGGGAGCCTGCTTACTCCTCTCTCTCTGCCTGCCTCTCTGCCTACTTGTGATTTCTCTCTCTGTCAAATAAATAAATGAAAATCTTAAAAAAAAGAAAAAAAAAGAGTCTGAAGAATTTCATGCCTCTGGGAGAAAGGGGAGATGTCATAAACAATGGTGATCTTGGTAGAGAGCAGCTAAAAGGGTACACATAGCTCTACCAGTAGCAAAAAAAAAGGAAAAATGAAAAAAAAAATTGAGATGGCAGAGCAATCATATACTTTAACAGAGATATCTAAGAAGAACTACTGCGATCACATTTAACCCTGGGACACAGGAAGGCTCTGCACAAGCTGAATGAACTGCAGAGCAATTAAAGCAGAAAATGGGACAGAAATGAAAACTTTCTCCAAGTTACATACAGATCTAAAGCAAAGAGCAAAAGCTTCACTGAAACTAGGAGCTTAAGCACAATGTCTATCCAAATATTGGTTGAAAAATAAGCTACTATGACTCAAAAGCAATTACTAATAAGCCAGTTTTAACAATAAGATCAAACCCCATGTAGGCAATCTGTTCCAAGCAAAAGGGTTGGAGAATAGGGGCAAAAATGTAAACTCCTTGAACTACCATGACAGCAGTCGCCAACCAAACATGCATGGGATTGCAAAGGGTAAATATCCAGCAGGCCAAGGAAACTTTTGCACAACTTTTGACCAATAAGTGGCTTACGCTGACCTGGGACAATTCCTAATAGTCAGGGAAAGAGATAAAAACAAGAAAAGCAACTGCATATTGCAAAGGAAATAAATTTCACAGAGTTAGTTCAGTCAGCTCACTAAACAGATAAATGACAACTAAGCAAACCATAGCATCAGCCCTGAGGAGGTAGGTAGAGTTAAGATCCTGGGTTGTTATATTACCTAAAATGTCCAACTTTCAAGAAAAAGTTAGGGGACATGCAAAAAATAAAAACAGATACAAAATGGGAAAAAAGAGGAAAATCTGATGTGGGGAGAAAAGGCAATTCATTGAGGGAAAATATAGTCTTTTCAACAAATGGTGCTGAGACAACATCCACGTGCAAAAGAATGAACTTGGACTTCTTCACACTATAAAAAAATTCACTCAAAATGGATCATTGATCTAAATGTAAAAGCTAACATTATAAAACCCTAACAGGAATATATAAAAATACCTCCTTATGACCATGGGTTAGATAATGATTTCTTACATATAATACCAAAAACAAACAAACAATAAAAGACAGATAATCTAATTTTAAAAAGAGCAAAGGACTTGAATACCCATACCTTGATAAGCTTACAAAAAGATGTACAACATCATTAGTCATTAGGGAAATGCAAATCAAAACCACAATGACTTACTACTTCACATCTACTAAGATAGCTATAATCAAACAAAAATAAAAACATATTGTCAAGGACGTAGCAAAACTGGAACCACCATATGCTGCAGGTAGGAATGGAAAATGGCTCAGCCAATTTTGAAAACAGTTTAGCAGTTTCTTAAAAAGTTAAGTACAAATTTACCACATGATCAAACAATGCCATGTTTTGAGTAGGTAAGAGAAATGAAAAGATATGTCCACAAGAAGATTTCTGCATGAATGATCGCAGCAAAAATATCTGTAACAGCTAAACAGTGGAAACAATGCATACGTCCATCAACTGGTGAATGTGGTTATCCATACAATGGAATAGTATTTGGTAACAGGTAAATGAATGAAATGCTGATACATGCTACAACATGGATCAACCTCTAAAATATTATGCTAAATGAAAGAAGCTGGATGCAAAAGACTGCATTTTGGATGATTTATTTGTGAAATGTCCAGAAGAAGTCAATCTTTAGAAGCAGTAAGTAGATCGGTGGTTGTTGGAGGCTGGGTTTAGGAACAGAGGATGACTGTAGTGGGCACCACATACCTTTCTGAGGTAACAAAAATTTCCTAAAATTAGGCTGTGGGAAGGTTTGTACAAGTCTATCAATTTAAAAACCATTTAATTGTACTCTAAAACCAAGTGAATTTATTAAATGTGCATGATACATCAATAAACTTGTTTTAAAAAAGTTGGTTTCTTTGTAAATGACTCTAGTATTCATGTCTAACATCTCAAGTCACAGATACTCATGCTAAATATAAGATGACGTAAAACATATACACCCTCTCTTCACTTCCCATGCCATCATACCTTGTCTCATTTATTTGGAAAGTATTGGGTATCACTCAGTCACCTTAAAAACCTGAAATATAATCCTGTATTATGATCTATTTTAAGCAGTGGGAACAAATCAATTTTAAGCATATTACAATGGTACTCAAATTTTATATTTTAGTTTCGTAGATCCTAGTTTTTCTCATAGATGTTAGATATATTTCCAAATTATAAGAGAATTGCTACCTGAAAATTTAAAATACTCTGTTATCCTTGGGGAGAATTTTGCACTTAACTCTAGTAAGCAAGGTGATCTAATATGAACTTTCAGTTGGATTTTTGCTCTAACTTAAAAATACATCTTGCATAATGTATTATAATATGGATTAAATCAAAAGATAGAATGTTAACATCCAACCCTGTTGTTTATTCAAGTCAATCTACTTATATATACAAATCTGATATTTACCTCTTAAAATATTTAACAGGCATAAGTGCCCATAAATCAGTTATGACAATCATTGTTAAAGCAATCAATAGTAGGGAATATGCATTAATTCAAATAATACTGATAGGCTCATGAACCTGCATCAGTCTTCAGTGAAGTAAGAAAAATGAGACATCTTCCAAGAAATCAATATCTTCCTTTTTATGTCATTCACTTGAAGATTATCAATAATACATTACTTTTTTACCTTATGTGTCAATGGTCTTAATTTTTAAATACAGGCATCTCTACATTTTAATGTAAAATGATAATCTACAAAGAAGTGAGAGACAAAAATCATTTGATGGAAATATTTTTTGAAGTTTAGGGCTTAAAAACATATACGTAGATATAAACACATACACACCTATATTCACTTAAACAGTACATGTACTGTTGATATATTTTTGTGTGCAGTAGTCTAAGAAAGCTCTGTCTTTTAAACTGCACACAAAAAATGCTTGTTTCATTCTGAAGGTGTATTGCATGAAAGAAATAACAGAAATCTCTGTACCCATCTTTTTTAGCCCTTGTGAACTGGGATGTTATACAGGTATGTACCTAGGTAAAAATACAAAATGTGAAATTACAACACCCATTCATCAAAAAAGAAACATTTTAATTGGTTATAGGTGGAAAATATCTACTTGACAGTCAGTTTCTCACTTTTCACGTAAGTGCTTTGCTGCTTGGATGCCTAATCTTGTTTAGTGTAGGAAAAGTAATTTGACATGAAAGTACCTAGATGGCTGCCGAAAATTAATTGCCAATTAAAAAAGAAAAATGTTTGTGCTACTCTATAAACAAGCCAACATATAAACCTTTCAGTCTTGTTGCTTTATTTATGTCTTTATAGATCTGGTTTCAAGCTATTTGCATACAATTTACAAATTCATATTATAATTCTCCAGTATATTTATGATTTTATAGTTGTATATATTTTACCTCCATGAGAAATATTTATTTCTGTATGCTTCCGTTGCTTATTATTTAACAAAAACATCACATTGCATTTGATAGTTTATGTATCTTCTTTAGAATAAGACATTTTTATTGTAAAGGAGAAAGAAAATATTTTACCACCACCAATGGGCATAGACGAGCACACGTGTGTGTGCACACACCACACACACACACATATATGCACAAGTACACACACACACACAGATGCCACAGAAACCTTATTTTAGGAAATGCTCCATACCCTTCATCTCTATGTTGGTCTCCAAAATATTGATGATAATTTTTTAGAGGCAAGAGGAAGAGATTTCCCATTTGAAAGAAATTTTGAGAAATCAATGGATTCTGAGAGGTTTCATACTTGAATACCTGTAAACTAATATTCATTGGGGAATCTAACCTGGGGAAAAGGAAAGCCACTCAAATTTGTATCTCTTTAAAAGGAATATTTGGTGTTGAAGATAAAATCTAGAGTCATATATTAAATCAAATGAAGAGTAAAATATCAGTATTCTAAAAATGTCAGAAGGGAAATCAGTAATAATATATATAAGATGTATATGTATTATAAAAAGGATGAAGAACTATTAAAGAAATAATGATGTTTGAACCACATTTTCATACTTCCCATTTCGAAAATTTGGCAGCTCTTTCCAGCTACATAAAATTGCCAGTGAGATGAAAGGTAGTCATTTATTCCAAATCAAGGATTCATCAAAGCTATCATACTGCAGCTTGGGAGACGAGGGTGATGAAAATGATTTTTCCTAAACTTTTTCAAATGATTTCCAAAAATAATAACAGGAACTGCAACATTTTACTTTGTTACTTAGAAACAAAAGCAAGTTTCCTATTTGGACCTCAATAAAACAACATGTCTTTTTTCACCTTTACCAGCAATCCAGATCTAATTTTTTGACATATTTGTTCTATTCATCTAAGTATCTTTCTCACAACCATTGTTTCCAAACTATGGGATTATCTTTTCCTTGTCTCCTATATTGGATCAGGATTTGGCAAAGCACAATGCTTGACTCACGTTAGACTTTCACTATATATTTAACTGACTAAGCAGAATTCTGTAAATAATATATTTGTTCCATCTCTGACATCTGTTCTGTCTTTTTTTCCCCAATATCCCTGGTTGTGGAGGCTTTGGCAACTAAGATGGCTATACTGATTATGGTGACAGAAATGATGACTTTGATGATAGAATGAGAGTTGGTATGGGTAGCCATGGCTAGGTGGAACTGGTGTTGTAAGTTCAGGATTTTTTTGGTGGTCATTTGTATATTGTAAGCCAAAAATGACATGGCTAGTTTTTTCTACCACTAAACCCAATACTAATTAATATCTATATTTTTGAACCAAATAAGAGACCTGAGGCAAATCTAGCTTCAGTTGTCATTTCCTAGGTAGTAGAAGGGCAGTGAGATGGTTAATTGTTCACAAGACCTCTGCTTTCAGACCGATCAAGTTGTGTGTTCTACCTGCAGAATGTGTGGTGTCCTGGTTGTACTACTTCATAGCTGTGCAAATGTATTTATGTTTTCATGGTCCTATCTGCAGTTTCTCATTCACAAATGTTTCATAAGTATTAGCTGAATGAATGAATGAATGAATACATGAACGGAAAATGATTATTTGATTAGTATCAGTCTCCCTTCCTAAACTGTAAGCTTCTTCAATGTAGGAGTAGAGCTTTCTGTAATGATCATTGTTTGATTGCATTTCCAAGATTCAACTGGAATTTGGCATGTCAGGTACCATATATATGGAAAAAATGTATTCATATGCACACACTTACAGAAACACTTAGATCTTTGTACTTTGCTTTCAGAACATTTCCCTAGAATGTTTGTTACAATGCTTCAAGTTATCTTACCCATATATGTGGTTTATCATACAAATAACACAATTAGCACCCAAGTAGGAAGCCTATTGTATACTCATTTTACCCCATCATGCCCTGAAAAATAGATAGTTCCTGATGTTGATTAACCTAAGAACAAATAAGTTCATAGCCAGGTTGAATTTATCTAGAAGAATCTTCACATATTTAACCTTTAATGAAATTATGACATACATTAAATCTTTATGAAATGTATGCTTTCAACTTCTCACAAGAGCACATGTGATAGAAAGAAGTTTGTAATTAGAATCAGAAAACTTTGGTCTAGGTCCTGGATCTGCTACCAGAAGACGTGTGTTCATGTGTGAATCAGTTAAATTCTTTCACTCAGCCTTTATCTTTGAACTTGCAGAATAGACACTTTGACCTACCAATATATCTGCATTGTTGTGAGGGACAAATGAGATCATGTGTGGCAAAATGCTTTATGAATTATAAAGCAAAATATACATACATGTTTTCCTGTCACTTGGTGGTTCCTCGCCAGGCATACGCCAGATATTTTGACCAGTTATTCTGGAACATTTGACAAGCTCAACTTCAAACAAAAGATATAAATCTAAAATGGGCCCCTTTAGACATGTGTACATTTCTTCTTTCTAACTACTGCCATATTTGCTGATGTAGCAATGGGAGCAAAGTCTCCCTTTGTCATCAATTCCCACATTTTTCTTTCTGAAAAGAGAAGAGAAATTTTCTCCAAAGGTGCTCCACTTCTCCTCTCTAGATACACCTACCTGCTGGAATATTAGATGAGCGAGCATAGATTTGTGCTGACAATGAATTAATCACATGCTCATCTAACAGTCTCTTTTTTGCAAATTATCGATCTGTATTTTGCTGCTATTCTATGTTCATGGTTGGTACCATGAATAATCAAGTAGTAACACATTGTTTTCAACATTTTCAAGTTGTAACTGTTTTAAAACAAAAGAAATTTACTATTGTGACGATGGCAGACACTTTAAAGTTGCTTATTGCTTAGCTCTTCAGAATAATGCATATATGCTGGGGAATCTTAACAATCTTCGAGAACTGGGGAATAAGATGACAAGAATCTACTTCCAAAAATAGTATTGAGGTTGTTCTGAGTTTTCTCTATTTTTAAAAGTGTTTCATAATTGATTCTGATGGCTCAGTGTCAAATATAGATTCAGTGTGTGTATATTATCTGAGAACCATGATCATATACGGCACATATTATTTCAAAGCACATTATTACAAATGTACTTTTGTAGATTTTTTTCCCTTAGATATATGAATTTGGAGTATGCAACCTGATATTAAGAAGATAAAACATTTTAAATCTATGGCAGTACAAATGATATACAACTTAAAGATATTATATACTTAAAATTTTACTTCATGAAAATGTAGTAACTTTATTTACATCTATCAATAATGCATTTAAGTGATCACGTGCCCTTTAACAAGCAGTTTGGACTGAGGTAGTGGAAGACACTAAAATATTTCAAACAATGTTGTATTTCTCAGATATCAACCATTAACGGGCACTTGAATATTTTAAATATGCTATTTTAACTATCTTAGAGAGTAAAATTCAATTTAGAACATTAAAACTATCTCTCCCTACTAAATAAACCATAGGTGTCCCCTACACTTCTGACACTAATGTAATTATTATTAGCTTGCAATTCTTATCTGAGACAGTTATATAGATAAAGTAAGCCCTAAGTAACATTAAATCGGCCAACTTGACATTCTTCTCAGTAATGACCCTTATATGGCTGTTTTGCTGTAGAATGCGGGTATGATTAAGTAATAGCAGGTGGGTTTTTACTGACATTAGTTATTTACAAGTCACTTATTCTTACTTTATCTGAGCTCATTAGGTCATACATAATGAACATTTATTAAACTTTTTGAAAATTCTAAAGATTATCTATCTATAGATATAAAATATTTGTAGACTCCATTCCATCACAAAAAATACTTTACAATGAGGATATTTCACAAAATTGAAGTCTTATATAACCAGAATATGTAAATCTGTTCCAATCAGAGACATTTTTCTTAAACTGTCATTTAGAAATTAAAGTTTTCCATTGACAGGGTGTTTTTTAAAGAAATTATTTCCTCATTATCTAAAGGAACATTTCCCACATTCATACTGGCCAAAACCTTAACATGTTACTTTTCTTATTCACTTATGGTCTGACTCCTCATTGTTCTTTATATGTGACATGGATTTATTAATAATCTTTTCCTGATTCTTTTATAATATTCTTGTAAACAATAAAATAATAAAGGCATCTGAAAATACTTTGGAGACCAAAAAAAAAGTTTCTACTCTAAATTGGAGGATTAGAAGATTTCCACTGTAGAACTTTAAGCACAATCACCTAGAAATTGGATTAGCAATAAAAAAGCTTCACTTTAATAGATATTGTTAGTGAGTTCCCTTTTAATTTGGAGGTCTTGAGGTTGGAATGTAATTTCTCTGCTTAGTGAGCCACATTTTGGACATGGAGGTTTCTGTCCTCATATAATACATGTATGGCTGAGGTGAAGAGAAATGTCATACAGCATCCTGAAGAAGGAACCAGATTTGAACACTGATAATCACACCCAGTTTGGGGAAAAAAAGCTTCTGAAAAATTCTTTATTCAGAATAATTTAGAAACTAGTTCCCATGAAAACTCAGACATCTGCACCTAAGAACATTTTTTATGTGTCTTGTGGTCTGGGGCACAAAGTTTACCCCCATGTATTAGTCAACCTGTGTTGCAAGAATTCTATATAAAACTGGTTCTAAAATCGCAATGACTTACAACACATGCATTTGCTTTGCTTGCACAAAGATACATGGAGTGGTTGGAGTGTCTGTTCCAGGCTGTAGTTTTAGCTCAAACCAGCTCGGCAGTTTTTCATTTCAGGACCTAAGCTAAAGAAGCAGTCGTTATTTAGGGTGCTTTTATAGCTTAGGGTGTAGAGCAGGATAGCTGGAATGTGTGCTAAACCAGGCACACCCATACTAGCACATTTAAAGACAGCTCAGCTTCCACTGAACAAAGCAAGTTATACTGCCAAGTCCAAAGTCAACGAGGCTGGGCATTATACTCTTCCTGCTGTGAACTATGGCAGGGGTGAAGGTAAAGAGAAAATTCTTCTTCTTCTTCTTCTTTTTTTTCTAAGACAGAGAAAGAGAGCACACATTCACAATGGGGAGGGGGTCCAGGGGCAAAGAAAGAGGGGAAGAATCTTAAGCAGGCTCCACTCCAAGAGCCACGGAGGGGCTTGATCTCATAACACTGACAGCATGACCGGAACCAAAATCCAGAGTCATTGTCTTAACTGACTGAGCCACCAGGAACCCCAAAAAAGGATTCCAAATAAATAATACAATCTGTTAAACGCTCCAAGGTGAAAGACACTTTAGTGCATCTGTGTATCCCTTACAGTAAAGGAAAATTCAAACTTGTGGTATGACTTTCAGGATTGAAGAGGCAACATAAGTTACATTTGATGAGAAGATTTGAAAACAATTTAGTGAGTAATCTGAAATGCTTATCTTTCAGGGGAGTCATTGGTGAGGGACAAATCTCTACTGGTCTTTTGAATTTCTTTATATCATGCAAACAAAGCACTGACTGCCCTTTGTCCAGAAGTTTATTTTAAAGAACTTTTGTGGAGCAAACAATGTTGGAAGAGCAAACAGTGTTGGAAGGTAGAGATAGTGTGTCTCTCTCTTACATAAATCTTATAATAACATAATATCCTTCTTATTATTTATTACTTTTCAGGATTATATGTGTAAATAAAGCTTATTAATTATGTTGTCCAAATTATCTATATCCTTACAGATTTTTGTCTGCATAATCTACTGAGAGAGGTATATTAAAATCATCCATTCTGATGGTATATTTGTCTGCTTTTCCTTGTGATTATATCTCTTCTTGTGCTCTGTATTTTAAGTTCTAAACAAAAGTTTAGAACTGTAATATTTTCCTATTGAAATAAATGTTTTGATATTATTTAGAGACTTTCTTTAACTATAATAAAGATTTTTATATTAGTATTTTTTTCCTTCTTTTTCTTGTTAGCACTGCAACTGAATTTCCGCAACATCTATTTACAAACGTACTTGTCTGGTTCTAAATTTGCTGTTGTTGTTGAGTGGTTCAACAGTCCTCCCCTATCTATGGGGGATGCATTCCAAGAGCCCCCTGGATGCCTGAAACCAAACATAGTACTGAACCCTCTTTATGCTATGTTTTTTTTTTCCTACACATATATGCCTATGTTAAAGTTTAACTTATAAATTAAGCACAGTTAGAGATTAACAACAATAACAAATAATAAAATAGAACAAGTATAACAATATACTGTAATAAAAGTCATGTGAATGTGGTCAGTCTTTCCCAAAATATGTTATTGTACTGCCCACACCCTTCTCTTCTTGAGATGATGGGAGATGATAAAATGTCTGTGTGTCATATTAAATGAAGTGAGGTGAATGATGAAGGCACTGCGATGTAGCATTAGGCTACTACTGACCTTCGGTCCATAGATCAGAGGAGGATCATCAGCTTCCAGACCATAGCTGATCATGGGTAACTGAAACTGGAAAGAGAAACCATGGGTAAGGGTGAACTACTGTGTAAACCAATACTGCAGATGGTCACAAAACATCAGGCAAATATTTATTTTCTGGCCAAGGTCATGACAGTGACAATGTAATCCAGAAGCCTGAAGTTGTGATGATACTTTTTGATTCTTCAGATTTCAGAAGTCATGGAGCTTTCTCTGACAGTCATTCCTGGATTCTATACTACAACAACCAGCAGTTTTAAACAATTTCATCTATTAAATATTATTTTTGTAAAACTATCAGAGTGTATTCCTCCTGTCACAGAAACTCACACAATACAGTAATCGATAACACCATTTTAGTGATTGGAGCCTGGGCTGTATGCTGGGTTGCTCCTGATAGCAGCATATGAATTGACTGCCAAATAGAATACCAGTAATACCTACATGCAGATTGAAAAAGAGCTGCCTAAGTTATCCCTCTTGATGCCCCTTCAGCAGACCAAATGGATGCTGCCATACCACAGTACTAAGAGAATAAGGAATAAAAGATCGTAAGAGTGAATGACTATTTTCATGCATTGGAGAGTTTTAGCTGTTAAAACATGATAAGCTTTAAGTCTTAAGCTCTTGAATAAAGACATGATAGAAAAAAGAAAATTTATATGATTGCCCTAAAAGAAAATCAGAGCTGGATGTTCTGGGTTAAGATAATACAGCATGCATTAAATTCTGAGAATCTTCTGGTATCTTATGTACTAACTGGAGCACACACTGAGAAAGGATTGAAGACTGATATTGAGAGTAATGATATTTGAAAGGATTTATTTGCTTCAAATTACCCTCCATCTCCCACTCCCACTGAGCTTCCCTTGCCAACAGAAACAGGCCTTGCGTACAGATCCTGGAGGGGTGTTACCTCATGTCCACTCTCCACTACCTCTCAGAGACTCAAGTCTTCACCAGAGTCAGATTCCAGGATGCTGTGTCCAGAGGACAAGATGCTCCCACACCAAGAGAAATGCAAGACTGTGGTAAGCTATATTGGCAAAACAACTCAAAATATTTTGTGAGAGTAATTTCTGAAATGCAAGGCCAAACAAATGAACAAAAACAAAAACACAAAAACAAACAAAAAAAGCCAAAAGAATATGTCTCTGGATTGATTTAAGTTATTCATGAATATATATATTAGACCTTGCCCTGTCCATTAGAAATGTAATGAGAATTATATATGTGATTTTTGTATTTTAGCTCTTACATAAAAAATAAAACACAATCAATGAAATAAATTTTAGTAATATATTTTATTTACCCAGTATGTCCAAAATATTATCACTTCCAAACAAAATCTATAAAAAATATTAAGCATATATTTTACTTTACTGCCTTTTCAAAATCCAGCATGATTTTACACTTAGAGTATATCTCAATTCAGATGACAAGTTTTATTTCATCAAAAATATCTGATTTATTTAAATAAATAAAACTTACAGTTGAGAAAGTCAATTTACATCCTCAAGATTTATCAAACATACTTTAAAATTTTTAAATAACAAAATATAATTTTCTATAAATATTTACATCAACTTTAACAAAACTGGTTCATCAAAACTACAAGAATTATTTTGACCTAGAAGAAAAAGCATATAATTTTCAAAAGTATTACTATCCAAGTTAGATAAATTCAATAATTCTTGTGCCAATATAACATTATTATTGATTTGCATGATGAAAAGTTTCAATTTCAGCATAAATTTGTGTACCTGTCTAGCTAAGACACAAATAAACTCTTCCCTTCCTTGAAGCTTTAAATTTAACTTGTTCATAAGCAGCATGATTTCATGAGTGAAAATGTAAATCACACTGCCATTTTTTTTATTATTGAATATTTAACAAGCATTCCTTTTGTTTCAAGATAATTTTGAATTGGAATGAACAGTATAATAAATCTTTGTAAATAAATCTTCTACAACTCACCAAATAAAGAGTGTTGGTAAAGAGCACAAGATTGTTAAATTAATTACCATCTTTTTTTTAATTCCATAAACTGATGATTCAGAACATTTGCATGTATATATATATGCAACTTAATAATTTTGACAATTATATCCATTTGCACCTTTCATAAAGGTGGCTTCAGAAAACTGAGTACAGATATTTCTAATATGTAACATGCAGAAGAATGAAACAAAAAAGAGAATGTCAGTCTCTTGTATTTATTACAATAAATCTAGACTTTGACCAAATATAAAGTACTGTATTTTGTAAAACTATTTTTTATATATAGCTAAAATTCTTCTTTGAAAAATAAAAATATTAAAATGTATGTGTATGTATATAGAAGTATATAATACATATTCATATATTTGTATATGTATTCACAAGTTTTCCTTTTTTATGCCACAAATTGATTGATATTTCTTTATAAATCTGGAAATCTTTGAGATAAAACATACCAAAATATTAATTAAGAGTATCTTCTCTGCCTTGTGACTATTCTTAAGTTAATTAAAAGCCTTTGGAAATTTTCCAATTTTGATTCACTTGATTTTTAATATTTTTAGAAGTCTTTGATTCTATGGATAATTTTTCCTAAGTTTCTAACATATACAAAATTTCAAAGTTTATAAAAAATACTTTCTTACCATTTCTCCAACTAAAAATGTATTTCCTGGTGTGTGTGTGTATATACATCATTTTATAGTTGAATAAATTTTCCAGTTCATATTCTTTTAAAAGCTCTTCAAATATTTTTGTTGGATATTTCATTCTGATTTCAGGAGAAGAATTTCATTCATTAATTATTTTTTGAGCATTGAGAAAAAGAAAAAAACCCTTTTATCAAATGAACTATGCTTTTGCTAAGTATATCTCCTAATATTGCTCACATGATTCCTTTGATTTTTGGGTTTTGTTTTTTTTACAGGACAAACAGTTTTCTCATTTTGTTCTACGGCATCAAATTGTAATTGTCATTTGTAGCAAAATTCACAACATTTTTTTTTTCCAGTGTCTTTGTCTCTTTACTGTTTCTGGCACTAGTTTCTGCATCTCCACCTAATTCTGCACCAGGAACCTATCTCTATTTCAAATTTATAAATTTGTTCATAGCAATTATTTAGAAAAATAGTTAATGGCATAACAGTTAAATAATAAATTTTACATATTACAAATGCTACAAATAAATTAACTTAGCAATTATGATTTACCTAGATATCACCAGCTTGTATAAAATATTTAAATAAGTATATTCACTGTTACATCAATGTGTAAAAAAAAAAAAAAATCAGTCGACACTAACTTGACCAGTGATGGGTTTCTGCATAATACTGGGAGCTAAGCACGAAAGAGGTATACTACCATATCGTATAGAATGCAACAGTTAAAGCAAAACATAATCCTCTCTAAACAGTGAAGTTGTTTTACACAGAAAAATACCTTATAGTTTGTGCTTTGACATTTAAATCGAAATTAATCAAAACTAAATAAAATTAGACATTTAGTCCCTCTGTCATACTAGCAGCATTTCTAGCACTTAATAAACTCATGTAGCCAGTGGCTACAAAACTGAATAGTACAATTTTAGATTCAAGTTGGTTTGAGCAAATGAGAGAGTCTCAGTCACTTTCTCATTTGTTTGACTAAAACCTGGTTTTGTGGTGACAGATGGCAATGAAGTTGTGACAGGCAAGGGAATCTAAAGAGTTTAAGAGGTGGGGACATTGGACTAAATTTATGTCATGTCTCAAGGAGGAGAAAAAAAGATACCCCCTTCATTATGGCAATGGAAAATATATTGATTAAGGGGGTGTGTCTGTACTTTTAAAGTCAGGAATGACTGTGAGACATAATGCTATTGAAATGGACTCCCTGATCTGAATGGAGATGTGGGATCCTGGGTCTAGAGGACAAGCAAATCTTATAATAAAAAAGGTAAAGTGGACAAGACTATCATGATAGACAAGTGTGTAAGTATGGCATTCAGAACTTGGTGAAATTCATTCATCTTTGGCAGTAACTAATTGCTTATAGGCCTCTTTGAACTAAAAGAGATGGACATCCCCCAAATGTCCAAAATAACCATAGGTTTACAGGACAGAGAGGCCTGACGTAAAAGTCCCTTCCCTTTTAAAGAAGCATGGCCCTTCACCCAATCCCTAGACCTAAGTCTTAGACCTCCCCCATAGAAACACAAGCATTTAGAAGAATCGCTGTGCTCTAGAGAACGGGAGATATTATTTCTCCGGCATATTAGAAATTTGCTTTTTGATGATAAGAATTTCTAGGGAATCAAAACACTACTGTGGGACTCCTATCCCGTCAAATCCTATGATCAATGAAGTTTATGTCAGTCTGTCTCACAGTGCACTCAGTAGTTTCTTGTAGATTTATTCTGTGATTATTTGTGCAGTTCCTGTATTGTTCCATTGGAACAGATAAACTCAGCACCAAGCAGAACTTCACCATTGCTTCATGGTAAGGATAGATAAATAGAATCTGCCTATGGAAATCTCCCTCCATACAAAAATAAATAAATTAATTAATTAATAAATAAATTAATAAAATTATATCCTTGAAAGAATAGCAGACATTAGTGCTACCATCAAAGATCAGAAAGATTCATGGGAGTATTTGATATTGCTTCCCAAATAACTCATCCACTTGACCTTTGTGATAGACAGTGGGGCCTTGGAGAATGACAATAGTTATTGTAATCAGATAGTAACTCCAAATGCAGCTTCCATTTCAGAGATAGAATGGGGAAAAGCAACTGGGGCCTTGGCATCTGAATTGCTTATACTGCTACATCAAAAGTATTTTTATCTCTTCCAATGAACAGAGAACAGCAGAGGCAATTTACTTTCACTTGAGAGAACAAGTAATACTTGTATATACTGAATTACCATCACTGACTACCAACCATGCATCTACCAGCAGCACCAATCACAGACTTGGAAGATGACTGATTTTCTACCATGCTTCTCATACCTCATCAATTTTGATCAGACATTTTATTTTTGAGCAAAAGATATTAATCAGTGGGGCTGATGATACTCATGGGATTCACCTGTATTACAGGGCACCCAATCACTAGAAGCCAGGGGCCTCTGACAGGGGCAGAATAGCCTTTTAAAGACTCATAGTCCCAGATGGGAGATAAGATTTCAGAGTTTGTGGTACAGTCCTGTAGCATGAAGTATATGCTCTAACCAGCAGTCAGTATTTGGAGCTATTTCTCCCACAACCAGAATGCATGGGTCTAAGAGTCAAGGGGTTCTTCTTACTATTAATTCCTAATGACCACCATGCGAAAATTTTGTTGCTTATACTTCTGACTTTGAGTTCTGTCTGCTGAGGTGTTCAGGATTAGGAGAGAAGTGCCTACCAGGAGACCAAAAGTCATTATGTTGAATGAGAAGTTGAGGCTTCCACATTACTTATCTCATAGAAAAAAACAAATACTTGTATATTATAATTATATATTATATATTATATAGATTCCTTAAAATTAGTAAATATATAATCTATACAATATATTTCTATTATTTGTATTTATAAATATATTTATATTATTTATAATAAATATAATATATACTTACTCATTCTAAGGAATCAGCCCACACAGTTATGAAAGTTGAGAAGTCCCACAATCCACAGTTAGCAAGCTAGAGACCCAGGAGTATAGGGCCAGTATGAGTCTGAAGGCCTAACAACCAGGAATCCTACATTTGGAAAGGCTAACCAAATGGTGAGACAGAGAGTGAATTCTTTCTTCCTCTACCTATTTTTCTATTGAGCCCTGCCACAAATTGGATAATTCCCATCTACATTGGGGTGGACAATCTGCTTTTCTAAATCTACGGATTCAAATATTCCTCTCAGCCAGAAACATGCCACAGACACACCTGGAAATAATGTTTTAAAAAAAATATCTGGGCAGGGGCACCTGGGTGGCTCAGTCGGTTAAATATCTGCCTTCAGCTCAGGTCATGATCCCAGGGTCTTGGGATCAAGCCCCATATCGGGCTCCCTGTTCAGTGAGGAGCCTGCTTCTCCCTCTCCAGGTACCCCCTTGCTCGTGTTCCCTCTGTTGCTATCTCTCTCTGTCGTAAATAAACAAAACCTTTAAAAAAAAAAATATCTGGGCAGCTCATGATACAGCCAAGTTGAAACAAAATTAACCATCACAATGTCAAAGTTGAAATGTATACAAACATACAAACAAAAGTCCCCAAGTATTATTTAATATATTATCATATACTTACCATAAGAAAACCTTATACTTTAGTTCCTCTTGTCTAGAATTCATTTTGAATTAAAAAAAAAATCATGTTATCTATGTCCTAATTTTTGTATTTTATATACATAATACATTTTTAATAGATTTCAAAATTTCTGTTTTTCTCTCCCCTCTGTTTTGTTTGTCCTAGACAAAACAGAAGTAACAACGTACATTGGAAATCAATGGCAAAATACCTTCACATATTTTTACAAAGCAACAATAATTTTAAAAGCTCTCATGTGAGAATCTTCTCTTCAAGTGCGAAATTTAAAAAAAAGAAGAATGGGGTAGGAGGGACAACCAAACCACCCAGTAAACAAAGAGACCGTTAAGCTGAAAACTGATATTACATAGCAGAACTTCCCTAAGTGTTCAAATTTCTAGTGTATTTTACCTAAGGAATCATGATGGAGTCAACAAGTCCCAAATCAGTCTTCCTATATTAAAAAGAGACAAAAGGGAGAGTCTAATGAGCTTTGACTCATAGCCATGCGGATAATGAGAGCAGGAGACCTTGGTCTGTAAGCAACAACTCCCTTTGTTTCATGTTGAATACCCTCATCTAGTTATTCGTTCTTCCTCTGGTAATCTGTCAAATAATGAGGGACTCGAAATGTAAAAGGTGCATCGCCACAGAAAGCAAACCAGTGCTGAGCCAGTGAAAAGGGGAGATGATGAGATTGACATTGCTGACACTGGAAATCTGGTGATATAAAGATTAGCTTACAATCAAATTACTCTCATATTCGCTTATAGCCAAATAAGTAAAGAGGCCACCTGTAAAGTATTTTCCCCACGAGTAATGGCGTGGAGACTATTATAATAAACACATGTTTTAGGCAGAAAGGAATTCAGTGGTAGTTGCTAGACATCCAGGTTGTTTAAGACGAGGCAAGATCCTCCTAAATGAATGATTCATCCATAGTAATGACACTAATTCATTATCGAGTTTCAGTTTATATCTATTTTCATTTTTTCCAATCTGTTGCAGTGCAATTGAAGTGGTGGTTTGTTGTGTTGTTGTTCTAAAATGTTGTTTTAAGTACATAATTTTACCCCATTTGTGCCAGGAAAATGCCCAAACACCTTCATTAGGAGTAAAGGAAATCTGTTCCACAGCACTCTGAACAGCAGGCACTCTATGCTTTATTGAACAGAAAAGCTTTAACAAACCTTATCTTGTACAATGTTCATTCTGCCTGGGTCTGTTTATGTTCTCGAACTTCTGAAAATGTGGGTGCGACAGCAAAGTAGTGTTTAGCTACCCTACTCTCTCGGCCAGGTGGCTGATTGTATGGTTTGGCATATTTTTTGCAGGTGGTATACAAAATCATATATACCAGCTGCTCAGCCCACTGAGTAATACTCCGCTAAATGACACAGCCCCAGCCATACATAACAACATATAATGATGCTCGAATGATATCTTCACTAGATTCATTTAGCTCTGAAAAGAATTCTCTAAGAAAGACATTTCCTTGCCTTCATTTCTGTCTCATGCTGGGTAATGTTGGCAAGAATTATTCATGGCACATGTGAGCAATTCAAAAAAAAATATTGTAGAAAAACAACAAGGCAGCTTTGCAGAGGTGCGCTATCTGCTTGATGACTTGGCAGGCCGCCCCTGGTGCTTGGCACGGCACCCTGGCAGCTGGCACGGGGGATGTTATATATACTTGCCATTGGGCCTCTCCTATGCTACTGGCTGTGCACGATCAATATCGACCAACTGCATAAGCAACCAGATGAACCTTGTATCTGAGGGATGGCAAATAGCATTTGAATTATTTTACATAAATCTGAAAATGTAATCGCAGTTGACATTCCTATTAGTATTATATCTGAGCGCGATGATCATAATTGAGTAACATTAAATTTAGTTTATTGAACAGCAGTCCACTGCCTGCTTTACTGTGACTATGATCTGTGTAATGAAACCAGCAGTACGAAAAATTCTCTCAGTTGGTACACTTCCTGGACAGCAGCCAAAGTATTTATTGCTATTTATGCAATTAATGGCTATATTGATTCCTTTTTTTCCCTAGTAAATAGCAGATAAGTTGTGCTATGTTTTCTTAGCTCTTCAAGGTTTGTTTCAGCTGTAATTAATGTGACTATAAGAATAATACTCAATTGTTCTTAGTAACTGGTTTTCATGTCCGCAGCATTTGCAACGTACACGTTGCTTTCTGGTTTGAGATGATTAAATTGATAGCAGCTCTATTGCCAAAATAGTCCCATATGCTGAAGTATGATTTATTAATGTTCAAAAATCAGAAGGTAAAACTTCACTAGCCAAAAGGCTGTGGTGGTTAATCATCTGTTCTTCCAGCTAATTCCATAATCCTCAACATGACAATCAATTCATCATGCTGAAATAGCAAATTCATATAAATCATATTTCCAAGTTCTACATGCAGTCAATAAAATATATTACACATTTCCCATAAATTATGTGATATAATGTTAATTTATTTTTCAAATTAAAAACCTTAACTACCCTATGTGTTTTTCCTTTGTGCCTGTAAAGGGATGAGCCTCATCCTGGCACATCTAGAAGATCACACTATGCCCAGGGAAGAAGGGTTGAAGGCTTCTGACTTTGGAGAAATTCGTAGGAATATGGGACTTTCTGTATCCTCTAAGACAACCAAATGTTCACTGGCAAGAATTCAAAGGTATTTTCTTCATATATTTTCCAACAAGGAGGAGGTGGGTATAAGAAGGAATGGTCAGAGTTGGCATGATTTTTGGATTGTTGCTACTGAACAATCCATCCCATCCTAGGATGTACGCTCTTCTTTTCTTTTCCTTTATTTCAGATCCACACATCTGCTCTATTTTCATGAGGGTAAACTCTACAACTCCTTTCCTACATTTGGTGTCCATAATAAGAACGGAAATATAGTTAATAGAGACCTCCCAGCCACTTTAACAGATCACATGATTCATATCCTTGGTTTATGTCTATAAGTAACAGAATTGTGAAGGGAAGGAGCTTTCTGCCTTGAGTAGGTACAATTCCTTAAATTCCTAAATATGAAGCTGGCATGGCAAGATAAGTCAGTCTAAATTTATTTGATAAATAAAACTAAATGTATAAATTATGCAGCATTTCATGATCCTGAAGCCTCCCTAAAGGAGAATCTGTCTGAACATAGTTAGGGCTCAGAGAATCAGCAGAAAGAACCTTACATTTAAGGAACACAGTCTGGACCATAAGTTTATTCCCCTCCTTCTTCTGTCTTTTGTCTGCTTTTTCTGATAAGCCCTCTGTACTGTAGTACTTCGTTTCTGAATTTTAGATCAATTTGTCCTTCTAAACACAGCTCATCATTTGATCTATCTGATCCTAATTCATCCTCTACTTCAATGTCCTGGTGGTCCTTGTGTCTGATATATAATCCCCCTTCATGTGAGGACAGCCCATGACTCAGTTTCTGCCAAGTTCCTTTATGAAAAAAGCAATGCAGCATCTGTCATACACAGCCTCATTTTGTTGACAATAAAAAAGAGGAAGACATTATTTTAGACCTGTATGTCCATCATTGACTGTGCAATGAACATTGTTGTGGGAGCACATTGCCATTCAAAAAATGGTGCTTTAATACTAATGTTGATACATAAGAAATATTTTTTTTCTGGAAAAGAAAATTTGTCTTAAAGATGCATTGCCTTTAAGGTTCAAAAACATTCTGTTGCAAGAGTAACATTTACTTCAGTCAGTTCCTACACTGTATACAAACTGGTGGAGGAAGACGGTTGAGGGGCAAGAGCCAGGCAGAGGCTGATAGAACAGAGCAGTTAGCATTCGCCTGGGCACACTGGGTTATGGGCACTAACCTCTGTGATGAACAGAAGGATGGAGACGTTTTATCTCAGCCCCAGCTGGAGTATAAGATGATTCGTGGTAGCACTGACTGAACTAGAAAAGGTCATGGACACAAGCTCCTTACCACAGGAGAGACTAACTCTATAACAGGACATGATTTCGGCAGTGTCAGAGATGAGGTGAAACCATTTGCCTTCATCCATGGATTCTTGTTTCAGAAAGGTAAGGTTTTCATAAATATGGTTTCCTATGGATATGGTTAGGAAAGGCCAGGTACACATATGTGAACCTCTTTCTCTATTGCTGAACATATTCCGGTGGCTCCCAACGTCATTTGTCCTAAACTGTAAAGACCTGCAATTTCTTTTTTCTTTCTCCCCTCCACTCCCGCAGGGATTTCAATCATAGCAGAAAGGAAGGGGAAGGAAATAAAACTATATTGGGGTCAAGGTTCTAAAGTTTACTAGAATTAAGTTAATATTATTCTGAGGTGTGTGCATGGCTCAGTTGGTGAAGCATCGCCTTTGGCTCAGGTCATGATCCTGGGGTCCTGGGATGGAGTCCTGCATTGGACTTTCCGCTCAGCAGGGAGTCTGCTTCTCCCTCCCCTTCTGTCCCTCCCCCTGCTCGTACTCTCTCTTGCTCACGCTCTCTTTCAAACAAATAGTCTTTTTAAAAATGTTAACATTATTCTGAAATAGATCGTGATAACATAAAATGAAGATTGTATTCTCAAGAGCAACTATTAAGAAAATAAGTCAAAATTATATAGTTTAACATTCAACAGAAGAATAAATTGTTACAATATAAATATATTTGCTATAACACAAGGCAGTAAAGAAACTGTAGAAGAACAACAAAGATACACCAATTGAAAACAAATACTGAAATGGCAGATGTAAATTCAACAATATGAATTCAACAATGTAAATTAAAAAGCAGAGATGGTCAGACTGGCTTAAAAAAAAGACTTAACTAGATGATATTTGCAAAGAACACACCACGGTTTCAGAAACACAAAGAAGTTGAAAGAAAAAGGACAGCAAAAGATATATATTCAAGGCAAAGAACATCCATAGGAGAGCAGGACTGGCTGTATTAATATGAGATAAAATAGACTCTAAGACAAGAAATATTACTATAGACAAAGAACGGCATTTTGTAATGATAAAGGGATAAAACCCATAAGGAAGATATGCTTATGCACTTAACAACCAAGCCCAAAATATTTGAAGCAAACACTGACAATCAAAAAGTACAAATAGGAAATTCATCAGTAATCCCTCAGTGAGTTCAAGTTCCTTACTCTAAATAGTTTATAAAACAACTAGACATAGATCATCAAAATATAAAAGATCTGAACATTATTAACCCAAATTGATAAATTATAAAAATTCATATTTTTAAAATAATTCACCCAAAGCCTATAGGATACAAATTATTTTGATTGTGCATGAAACATGTTCCTGGATGGACTACATGCTGGGCCACAAAACAAGTCTGAATAAATTTTTAAAGATTGGAATTGTACAAAGTATGTTTTCTGACCAACCAGGACTGAATTAGAAATCTACAAAAAGAGAAACAAAGTAAAAGTGTATGATTCTATTTTGATTCCCACCAAAAACCTGTATCTTTGAGCAAATCACAAGCCAGTCTGCTGAAACTGGATTTCCATATTACCTTATTGAGGTACTAGAGGGAAATCTAGAAAGGCAGGCTGCTTAGAAAAAGAGAAGCAATTTCTATGTAGAGCAGTATGGGAAGACTCAGTGGCATAATTTTGAAATTTGGGCTTCAGGGAATATTGTGCTGATGCTCCTTACCTAACGAATCTGCGCCCAGAATTGTCCTTCAGTTGCCCTTTGCACCTTGGAAATTTCCTAAATTCTGCAGGGAACATTGACCAATACGATAAGATTTTTGATCGAAATAAATAAAGGAGACAAGTTTATCTCTGTTAACAAGAAGTCCTGTTGACTTACAGGTACGTTGTATGTAATGCTAGGAACTCAAAGGATTTTTCTAAAGATCCAGTATATATCAACAACTATTTGTAAAGTTTTTGGTTTAGTATTTTTAAAAATATATGACTATATTGATTGAAAATTAGGAAGCTGCTGGACAGATGCTAAGTATTTGCTAACACTAAAAAATAAAATAGGCACATATGAGGGAGAAGTTAATGCAGCAGCCCTGTGTGACTCTATTTTTGCTTATCCTGGTAGCCATAGTGATGACATGTGGTCAAATTCAGAGGACTGGGGGCGCCTGGGTGGCTCAGTGGGTTAAAGCCTCTGCCTTCGGCTCAGGTCATGATCCCAGGGTCCTGGGATTGAGCCCTGCATAGGGCTCTCTGCTCAGCAAGGAGTCTGCTTCCCTTCCTCTCTCTCTGGCTGCCTCTCTGCCTACCCATGATCTCTGTCTGTCAAATAAATAAATAAAATCTTTAAAAAAAAAATTCAGAGGACTGAACAAGTGGAATTTTCCTGGTTGCTGGCAGACGATGCTATTTCATACACCCAAATGGTGCATCAAGATGGACCAGGTTGTTAGCATGTTCAGAGTAGATGTGAAGATTCAGGGCTGTGCATCTGACGTCCGCACTGGGGTCTGTGCCACAGCTGGCCATGTGGCAGGTATGTGCCTGGCTCTCTCTAAGAAATTTTAACTCAAAGACTAAGCGGGCTTTTTTGGGGCAAGAACACAACACAAGCTCCTGCACTTTGCTGGCTGAGGAAAAGGCCTATCTGTGGCAGAAGGGCCAAAAAGTCTTTTTGACTGCTTACTCCAGCCCTTCCCTATGTATCTTTTTCTCTGGATGTTCCTGTACTATCTTTTTTTGGTAACAAATATGAGTCATAAGTACAATTTTCTGCTGAGTCACGTGAGCCCTGTGACCCCGAGCCCATGAGTCCAGTGACTCACTAAGCTAGTGTTGTGAGAGCACTAACAGAGCCCATGTCATAACAATTGAATGAATTGGTTTATTATAACCAAAGTGATATACTAAATACACACACATGCACACACACCCATAGAATGATTCATGATTATTTCTTTTTTTCTCCCATACCATTAAAACACTCATATGAGGCACTCGTCAAATTCAGATACAGGAAGTAGAATGCTGCTTGATAGGGGTTGGAGAGAGGAGTTCATGCAGAGTTGTACAATGGGTACAGAGTTGGGGCACCTGGGTGGCTCAGTGGGTTAAGCCGCTGCCTTCGGCTCAGGTCATGATCTCAGGGTCCTGGGATCGAGTCCTGCATCGAGCTCTCTGCTCAGCAGCGAGCCTGCTTCCCTCTCTCTCTCTCTGCCTGCCTCTCTGTCTACTTGTGATCTCTCTCTGTCAAATAAATAAATAAAATCTTTAAAAAAAGAAAAAAAAAACAATGGGTACAGAGTTTTAGTTTTGCAAGAAAAAAACAAAACAAAAAGCAGTTCTATGAATGTATGTATGAATGATAGTTGCACAATAGAGTGAATGAACTTAATGCCATGAAGCTGTACCCGAAAATGGTTACAGCGGTCAATTTCATGCTATGTATATTTTATCACAGTTTTTTTAAAGTAAGTAATTTGCAACTTAAAAAAGGTCTCGATGTTTTAATACTTAACACTTAAAGTTGGTTGGAGTCGCTCAATAAATGTCTTTTCTTCCCTGTATTTAATCACTTTTACCTCAATTTCATTGACAGACTAGCCATGTTAACTAAGGTGTCTGAACAAATCACAACTTCCCAAGAAGAAATAGTTCATTCTTTCGCATCCCAACTGTTTCTCCCTATTTCAGAACTCTATCTTCTTCCTGAGTTTACCGTCTCATTGGTTATTACTTCATGTGTCCCTAGGAGACCAGAGGGATCTGCTTATAGCCCAATTCCCTTTCCTGTTTAAATATCTCCTTTGACGCCTCACAGCCAGTTATAATATATTTCCATTCCCATAGTTTAGTCTTCAAGACATTTTATTATCTGATCTCAAGTCACTACGTTTCCCCTTCTGCAAAATATATTTCCAGTCCTGAACTTCTTACTCATACCCAAGCATGCTATTCTCCTTTCTACCTCCAAGCCTTCCTCTGAATCACTATAGATAATTACTTTCTCCCCTTCTAATGACACGAGAGAAGGGAATGTTTGACAGAATATACTGATCGTTCAAGACCTGCCTCAGTTGTCACCTCCTCCTTGAAGTCCCCACACCAGATTTTCCCAGAATTAGTCCAGATTTACACATTATCTCGCAAAAGCACTGGGTCTACTCCTCCTTTATAGTACCATAAGAGTTCCCTGATTATTGCCACTTTTTCCTGCTCCTTGCAAAGGGAGGATTATGTTTTTCTACCAGGGTGATGTCAATCTTGGCCGTGTTATTTGGTCTGGCCAGTGAAATATGAGTGGAATTGACATATGTCTCTTTCAGGCAGAAAATGAGAAGTTCTGAAATATTTCACAGAGAGGCTCTCCCGTTAGCTTGGGTTCTATAGCGAAAGTGACAAAGAGGAGAACTGCAGCCCAACTATGATGACAACCTTTGCTGTTATAAAGCACTGTGATTTGGGGGACATTTGTTATGACCTAGATTATCCTTACTGATACAGGCACTAACAGTGTTCTGTTTTATTAATTCGCGTATATAGCTGGCTCTTCCATGAGCTTCAGGGTATCAGAAATTGCTATTTATCTTTATTACTTCAATGCCTCGCAGTTTGTAGATACTCAATACACTTTTTGTATGAATGGACAAATAGATCAAAGAAGGATAAAGCTTTAGAGCTACTCCAGTCATTATTGTTCTGCTCAATTATGGGGAGTTATTTTTCACTGCATCAGAAATGTTGCTTACTCAGTATTCATAGATATGAGTGTTTTCATCAACTGGTTTGTTGGGTTAATGATTTGGTCATTCCTTGAAGAGACAGTGATTTAACCTAATAGAGATCAAAGCTACTGATGTTGCCTGAATTTAAATTAGATAAGTATTGCACCTTTCTAGTGTGTGTTTCACCATTTTGTTTATGGAGTGTGAAATATATAGCCTTGTGCTGTTTCTGCACCCTTCATTCATGCATAGCCAACAATATACTGTACGCCCCATTTCTGCTAACCTTGGCAAATTAGCAGAGGTATTTGGGTAATCAGGCAGTTGAGTGTTTGTGTAGTTTATCACTTTTTATGAAAAGGGAAATGTGTTAAGGAGGATTAAGCAGAAGAATAACTATCAGTGGCTTATATTTAGAATATTGCTGTAGTAAAATAAAAAGAAAAAGGTGATGCCAAGCACTTCATTAAGAAATATTGAATTTCATTAGTAAGGTGATCTGACAAAACCAAAACCATACAGTTGATTTTTTTTTCTTGTCCGTGAGAGAGGAGAGAAACATTTATTCTCCTTTTGTCTTTTGTATTTGAAAGCACAGGTCCACCTTTCATTCCGTGTGACTAGCTACCTGTGTTTTTTTTTAAGCTAAGATTGCAGTCCTTTGAGAACAATGCTGACAGCTTTGAGCTGACAAAGAATCATTATAATCAGTGCTGAAGATATGAAATCACAATGAGGAAGAATTCATGTTTACAGTAGTGGGGACCACACACTGTGATAGTTTGCATTAAAAACTCAGCAGGTGTAGTATGCAAACCTGAATCACAGTGGAGGATTTGAAGACCTTATGATATGAAAAGGTCATTTTTGTTCAACCACCTGTCTACTGTGTTAAAATAAAAATAAAATATTTCCATCAAATTCTGCAGAAGGTAAGAAACTGTGTACAGAGGAACTCAAAGCTTTCATAGTGTTTATGCAAAATTATATTAATTATCTGCCTTCATGTCAACATCGTTTGAGTGCCAGATACAAAAGAAGTTGATTCAAAGGATCACAGATGACATTATATAGGTGCAGAAAAGAAAATAATAAGAAAGAAAAAGAAAATAAAGGATAGGTCTTACAAGTATCTAAGAAAATGAAATTGACTGTTCCGTTGTTAAGAAGTGGACCAAGCTGTAAAGACGAAGGTGTGACAAAGAATTAAAGATGAGGGTGAAACTATGTTTAAGTCATGACATTCGCGGCAACCACTGAACATAATGGCATCATTTCAATTCTACTCTTCATACAGGGGCTGGGGAAGGTGGTTATACCAGGATAGTTAGACTAGTTGCCCCTGAAAAAATTGTCAAGCAAATGAATTTTCATACTTATAAACCTCCTCATTCATCTCTGTTTTGAATGTTTGACATCTCAGTAATATTTCTCTGCCTTATCTTTCACTTATTCATTCTTCATTAATGATTTATAAAACATCTGTTATATCGAGCCTCTAGAGAATCATGGAGGTATAGAATATGATTTCTCCTTTCGAGGACTGATGGAGTGATGGAAGAAATAAACATATAAACATAACTACAACAATGTCATTAGAGCCATGGGAGCTACTTAACCCTGCCTGAGCCGGCAAAGATTCACAGAGAAGCTGGCATAGGAGTTGAAGTTTTTTTTCTATGGGTACTTGCTCGCTGGGTAAATAAATGGGTCATTTCCAGCAGAGAGACATTACATAAAATGCATAGAGAAAGCAGCAAGCAGTTTTCTGAAACTGGTTTCCAGAGTATGAGAAATGGCTAAATGGCTAAATGGAAACAGAAGAGTGTACATAATCCAAGTGACTATATTCTGAGAAGGTTTTATCCTGTTTCATAAGGAGCCATAGAAGGGCATTAAGCAGAGAAACAATATAAGTGGTTTACATTTTTTTTAAAGAATTTGGGAGGTTTTGGGGCGCCCTGGTGGCTCAGTGGGTTAAGCCTCTGCCTTCGGCTCGGGTCATGATCTCAGGGTTCTGGGATCGAGCCCTGCATCAGGCTCTCTGCTCAGCAGGGAGCCTGCTTCCTCCTCTCTCTCTGCCTGCCTCTCTGCCTACTTGTGATCTCTGTCTGTCAAATAAATAAATTTAAAAAAAATTTAAAAAAAAAGAATTTGGAAGGTTTTTCAGGGGAAAGTAAAAACTGCAGATAAAAAGATTGCTAACCAGGCACCTGGCTGGCTCAGTAGGTCAAGCGTCCAACTTGATTTTGGCTCAGGTCATGAACTCAGGATCGTGATCTCAGGGTCATTGGATCAAGCCCTGCATGGAGATCTGCATCAAGCTCTGAGCTCAGCATGGAGTCTGCTTGTCTCTCTCCCTCTGCCCATCCCCCTGTTTGTGCTCTCTCTTTTTCAAATAAATAAATAAATAGGTAAGTAAGCAAACAAAGAAACCTAAAAATGAAAAAAAAAACCAAAACACTAAAAAGCTTAGTTTCATTTTCTCCACCATTGATATTTTCAGTCTTGAAAGTAATTTAAAGATACTCCCTTTTTAAAAAAGATACTCCTTTTAAAGTTCAATTGCCTAACAACAGCTTAAAAGTATTATTATGCTTTCAATTACATATCTTGCATAATAATTATCCAAGTCAAGGTAAAACCCATAGTGAAATTTCTAGGACCAGCCTTTTGGGAAGGTTGGTAATATTCAGGTAACTAACATCCAGAAACCGCCACCATTGGGTAGCTTCAGTGATCTGTAAGACACGTAACTCTTTATTCTTGGAAAAATGAGGAAGTGAAGTGGGATGATCACCTGGAATTATTCTTGGGCTATCCTAATTCCTTACTTAGCTGATGGCCCCTAAAAAGCTACATTCCATCCTGCAGTATTACAGCCTCAGGGATCTTTTACTATCTTCCCTCTAGCACCTGTTGCTTCAGATTTTTAGGTTAAATTCTAGGCTTTGTTAACCATGATTATCAGGTAGACTCCCAAGTCTATTTAAGCAGTCTCCACTGACCAAATGATGTCTGTAAATGTTTGTAGGATTATTCTAGTGCTGTTTTTTTGTACTGTGTATAAAATAGTGATTTCCCTCCTTCACTCATTCATTAGTGAGTTTAAGCTCTCATTCTGACAGCTTTCTGGAATTTATAGTATTCACATAGATACCCAACACAGCACTCTCTCCAATTCTACCTATTGGATATCAAGCGATTTAGTCTCCTGAGCCAATGAGGCATATCCCTATGCAAGAATTTGGCAGATAAAAAAAATCTTATGAGGGGCGCCTGGGGGGCTCAGTGGGTTAAGCCTCTGCCTTCAGCTCAGGTCATGATCTCCGGGTCCTGGGATCAAGCCCCACATCAGGCTCTCTGCTCAGTGGGGAGCCTGCTTCTCTCCCTCTCCGCCTACCTCTCTGCCTACTTGTGACCTCTCTCTCACTGTCAAATAAATAAATAAAATCTTTAAAAAAAAATCTAATGAATAATAAAAAATCTGAAGATTTTTACAACTTGATTGGGAAATATTTAAAACCAAGAAAATATAAACATGTATAACAGTAATAACATAATTATTAAGATTTGAGAGTTTTAATATATTGAAGATGTTAATTTAAAATGTCAGTAATTGTAAAATGTCACAAATTCGTTCTTCAAGCTTCTCCATGAAAGATGGTTGCAAAAGTGATTTAGTGTTTTTATCTGATTTTGTTATATATGTGACTCTCATTCATGTTTTTATTCCTTCATTTAATATCCATAGATTCTTATTCAGGAATCAAAATCTATACCAGGTACTACTTGAGAACAGTTCATTCTTTAGTGAAAGGAGATACAGATGAACACATGCAAATATAATGAAAACTTACAAGGGAATATTAGGGTGTTGTGAGAGCACTAAGATGGTTCCTTTATTCTTTACATTAAAGTAGAGAATAAAGACTTAAAAAAACCCGGAAATTAAATCATCACACTTTTGGTAATGCGAACAGGAAGAAACACAAAGTGTTGAATCATTAAAAAGGAGGGCAATTAAATAGCATAAACATGGTACTTTATAATTCACAACATAGTTTTACATATAACCTCTCTTTCTTACTTAACTATTCATACTACTAAGTATCAAACACTATGAGCACCTAATAACTACTGATCTAGGTGTTGATACACATTATTGACTTTAATTCTTACTTCAGCTCTCTGAGCTAGCCATTACTATTTCCATGTTACTCATGGCCAAATGGAAGACTGGGTACATTAAACAATTTGTCAAAAGTCACACAACTATTGATATCAAAACAGAGATCTAAATCCAAAATTATCTGACTCCAAAGGTCATTTTCTTCCCACTGATTGTAAAGTGAGCAAAGCAGACATCATTCTTCTATTTACAAATAAGGAAACAGATTTAGAGTAATTAATTTGTCCAACATAAATTAGAAGGTAAATATTTGAAAAGAAGCTTTCTGACTTAGCATTTAAAAGACTTTCATTTCAACTCATTGACTCCACTGTTTTGGTGTGTGTGCCATATGCTAGCATTTTAAGTAAATTAATGAGGTGAATAAAAATTCATAGAACATTTTCTTACTGAATTTTTCAGAATGCAAAACTATGACATTTTCCTAGCATTTAATGTTTTCATCGTATTAGAACACTTGAAATTTTCTATTCTTTGGCACTATAGAATAAACAAATATAAGAACAACTTCCCCTCCTCAAAAAACTGAATAATTAATAATCCAGTTCCTACCCATGACACTTCACAATTCATACCATGCTATCATGAAACCATGTTCCAATAACTGATAAATTCTCAAACTCAAATTATTGGCTTTCATGAAGAACAAATAAAGTTTTAAGCTAGGTTTTAAAATTGTGAATATCAGAAGTCATAACATAGTAAAGTGGGCATCCATGTGAAAGGTCAGCCTGGTGAGGAGCATCAGAGCCTAACGAGAATGAAAAGGGTGTCTACAAGGGTTGCTGGGTGCCCAAGTGATGAGAGTGTCCTCACAACTAGATAATCCAAGTCAGAATCCAAGAATAGAAATAAGAGCATCCATTGAAGAGATAGTGTGGTGTGTAAATAAAAACAAATACTTATGATTGTAACCTTTGAATAAGAAGGAAACCAAGAGTCCACACTTAAATAAGTAGATAAATAAATAAAGAGCTTGCTGACAGATGTGATAATTACATAATTCAAAGCACTCCCTACAAAAGTCTTAGGAATTGCCAAGGGAAAAACAGTAGCTTCACAGTTCAAGAAGCCTAGAAGACAGGACATTATTCATGTGGTCAGAGTAAATATTATCAGTAATGGGAAAATTAAAATCATCCTCCATCTGATAAAGTGCAATGAAAAGAACCACCATATCACTTCTGTGGTATTCTGCCAAATGCATATAACCTAGATCAAACTATGTGGGTACTGAAGACAGACCCATATTGAAGGACATTCTAATCTGCTTGCAATCTTCAAAAGTGTTAAGGTCATGAAAGTTGTTGGAAGACTGAACAACTTGCAAAATGAGGGAGACTAAAGAGATATGGCAGTTAAATCGGGCATGTGATTCTGAACTGTATTAGGTCTCATCAGCTGCTGTAATAAATTACCACAAACTTAGTGACCTAGCGTAACTTAAATTTATTATCTTCTATGGGTCAGAATCCCAACACGGGCTCACTTCAGCCAAAATCAAGGTATTGGCATTGCTGCATCCCTTTCTGAAAGCTCTAGGGGAGGGTCCATTTCCATGCCCATTTAGCTTGTTGGCAGAATTCAGTTCCTTGCACACAGCCGCCTGCATCTAGGGACCCACAACTAGACATGATCAAAGTCGAATCCTTCTCCTGCTGCCATCTCTTACTCTTTGACCACAGCTGGAAAAGGTTCTCCACTTGTAAGAATTTGTGTGATTAGATTGGGTTCACCTGGATAATTCAGGTTAATCTTCTCAGTTTGGGGTCCCTAACCTTAATTACATTTTGCCATGTAAGAAAACAGATTCACAGGTTCCAGCCACTAGGATGGAAAATCTTTGAAGACGGGCATGTGTGTTGGGGGTGGGGAGATTTCTGCCCACCACATGCATCTTTTGCTCTAAAGGAATTTTTTGGGTAACTAAGCAAAAATATAGACAGTTTTCACTTTTAAGCAAGTGCCACTGATACTGTGTGACTTTGGGCAAATGTACAGCCATCTGAGAGATACACCATGATAACCTGATCTTTGAAAGGGACAGGAGTACAGAAATCCATTTTGCCTTATTCTCGGTATTTTTGTAGTACAGGTTTAAGCAGCATGAGCTAGCTAAGCTGTTTGTTGACACTAACTGTTTGCTTATATTTTTAGAACTTTTTGAATTCATCCTAGTCAGCTGTTGTGCAATCATTGGATTGTTAAAAGGTAAGATAAGAAAAACTATAAGCACTCATTCTTATCTCCCACCCTTACATTTCAATTAAAACTCTGTATGTCAATTAGTGCAGTTTACATAATAAACTTGCACACAAAATTCCTGCATAAAGGTATATTAAATCAGGAAAAAAGTTTGCTTGACTTCTTCTACTTAATGCTTTATTTAATGTATTTATATAAGAGAATAGTAACTCCCTTTGTGTAGTCAGTCTTTGTTTTTGTTTTTTTATAATTTGTGTTCACTATTTACATTGGAAATTCATTTACGGGCAGGAACAGTTTGACTAATCCCAATTTTCACTGTATTTTGCCTCCTGAAATAGAAATCAGGTCAAAAACCCCAGAAGAATAAAGTAATTAACCTGAATATCACATTGGATCAGTTTTGCTAATATAGGTGCCCTGTAAATAATGCATGCTTTCTTTAAAGTGATTAAACCAACAATGAATAAAGTAGAATATTATCCATTTATGGACATGTAAATTGGCGGCTGTGTCTGGGAGTGTCTCATGTGTGGTGTGTGTGTGTATAGTAAAACTCATGGAAAGACAATTATATCCTGACAAATACTATAAATGTCTAATTTCTGAGCCTGGAAAGGTTTATTCTTAATTGCTTCAAATTATTAACAAAAATAAATTGAACAAAACATTTATTGTCATAAAAATAACGTGCTATTCTCCAGGAAAAAGTAAGTGATTAGTACAATTTGCTTTCCATACTCTAACCTGAATCGAAATTTTTGTGTTAAGTACGGGATAATATACAAATCATTCATTAATATTTTGTACTTTGCCTTTTTAGCTTTTAAATGTTTAGAAGATATTTTATTCTGAAAATAATAATTTCAAAAGTCACATTAGAATCACAGGAAAATAGAGAGAAAAATAAATTTCAAAAGATTAAATGACTTACTTGATGTTATACAGTCAATAAACAACTGCATTGACACAAGTATTGCTCAGAATTCTACCCCAATCTTTTTTCCACTAAATCCTAAAATGATAAATTTTTAACCAAATTTTTATACAAGTAGTAATTAAGCTCATTTAGAAAATGTTTTTTCTTGGGGCATATTGGTGGTTCCGTGGGTTAAGCAGCTGCCTCCAGCTCAGGTCCCGGGGTCCCGGGGTCCTGAGATGGAGCCACATATTGGGCTCTCTGCTCAGCGGGAAAGTCTACCTCCTCCCTCTCCATCTGCCTCTCCTCTTACTCAAGCTCTCTCTTGCTCTCTCAAATAAAATTTTTAATAAAAAAAAGAAAATGTATTTTCTTTTAAAATATTCAAATGTTTGGGATAATTTTTTCCTAGCATGGTTTTATTTAAATTTTAATTATAGTATATTTTAATTTTTTTAAAAAACTTGGCCTCTCATTTACTCTCTGTGATTGAAATCATAAAGAATTATAAAATCACAAATTTTTAAAGAATAGTGGAAAACCTAGTTATTATTTTGTTCCCATTTTATGATCTCATTGTCAATTGGTACTAAGGTAATTACATTAGTATGAGACCTTTGTCGGCTTTTTCGTTCTAGATAATGAGCTCATGTGTATTTACTTGTGTTGTATTTAATGACACTTTCGTTTTATATCACTCGGATGATTCTTATCATATATGACAATCTCTAGTAGCAAGTAATGGAGTTACTGCATTCTACTGGGACACAAGTGCCTTAAAGAATGAATACACTACTATCTTGGCTTACATATTGCTGGATCAACCATGTAACAAATTTAGTAAACATTTGCAAAACATAAACAAGTTATTACCAAGGAAATAATTTCAGAATGTTGCAATTCCTTTTTGTCATTTCTCCTCAGATATTTTATGATTCAGAAGTAAGAAAATTAGAGAAAAAACTTGGGAAAAAAAAAGAAGGGGGGAAAGGAAGAGGAAGCTTTAAAATGACTTGATCGATATACACACACACAGAGAAACTGGGAGTAGTGAGAGAGTTATAAACAATTTGGCTCAATATCAGTATAAAAGATCAGCCAAACACAGTAAAGAATTAAAAAGTATCAGAAGAGATTGCAAGAAATATTTCTGGACATTATGAATTGAATTCCTTAATTGCTTTAAAAGTATTGAGCATACACATTGGGTTTTCTTTAAGACTAGAAGCTCTCTTAAGCTCTTTCCACTTCCCTGATTCATTTTTTCCTTAATACACTCTGTGAAACAAACCAATGGGTAGTAATGGCACAGTGGACCATAGGATATCACTTGCCCTAGTTAACACACATAATTTTGCCACAAATGTTAAGTAGTGAGCTCAATATTTTGGTTGTATTTGTCCTTGAAGGTATAACAATTAATTATTATGTAAACAGCAATACCAACAAATGAGAAAAGAGGAAAACATTTTTTTTTTGTTTTTATGGAAATTATGTTGAGTGCTCTGGATTAATCCCAAAAAAATTAAGTTTCCTAAAATAATTGCACTTGAATTAGGTGTAGACAAGCTAATTGTAAAAAATTGGAAGTTACTGTAAATCTTCTCTTTATAATGCTTTGCAGGTGTACTTAAGTTATTGCTTCACTTGAAAGAAATGGAAACTGGAAATCTAAGGTGATGAATTATGGGTACCTTCCATGCATGAAAGATGACAAGGAAATCCAATCAGCAGACTTATGTGAAAATAAAATACTTTGGCCTTGGACCAAAGATAGGTGAAAAGATTAACATTTATGTTTTTAATTAAGATAAAATGTAGAAGTTGTTAATGTATGATTTTTTGACATAACCAAAGGTGTTGATGAAAGGCCTAATACTGGTTCAATACTGATACTAATGACATACGATAAGCCATGGAAGGGTTTCTATTTTCATCATTGTCGTTGTTGTTACTGTTTTATCATTATTTGGTGGCTGAGTGAATGGGAACCTTTGCAAAGATTAAGGCAAGTAGAAACTACCATTTTGGGGGTGTGGATATTTTTAGCATTTTATGAATGACCCCCTTACCATTCTTCACAATAAAAGATTCCTAAAGATCCATGTCTATCCTTATAATTGAAGTGTAACTATTCACCAACAGCCTTGCGTCACTAGAGAGTCAGATTCAAGCCTAAACTTATGGAATCAAATCTGCATTCTAAAAAGATTCCCCAGGTGATCTGTCTTCTGTTCAAGTTTGAAAAGTACTGAGCCAGAGTCTTCTGAGTGAGCATAAATAACCGATACCATTTCAGTTATAAAAGGACAATTTTGAAAAGATTTGAAGGTAGACTGGAATAATGAATCTACGAGAACATAATTAATGCATGTTGTGTAAATTGTACGAGACTGTGGTGACTGATTCTAAAGAAAAAGGTGAATTCTAAGGAAAAGAAATGATTTACAGGGCTTGTCTTTTGGCTTAATGTATATATCTCTAAAAATTGTCATTGAGAGTAAACATTGGTAAAGATATTAAATTGTTGGTAATTTTCCTGCTTTTTAGAGAATCAATTTGAATATATGGTATGGTCACAACCTAGTATGTGTACATTTATTTGTTGAAATAATAGAAGTACAATTGCAATATTTATTTGCAACAACAGAAACATTAATATTTAAAGCCATTGTTTGCCTCTGTCTCCTGCTGATAACTGTTTTCCTTAAAAGCCCTACAAAAGACATTTTGAACAGATGGTGGCTGGTTTTCTCTATCCTGCATCTCTTCACAACTGCCACTGAGCCTCACCATTCATTAATCTTCCATAGACTTCCAGTAGCACAGCCACTAAATTACACACATGCACACACTGAGGCCAGCATTTCTGTCAGGCTTAAAATTAAACCGAAGAGCGCTATGCCAAGTCTTTTAACAGAACTTCACTATAAAACAGTTTGAAAAATAAACATTTAACTTGGAGGCCGACCCAGGAACATCCAATCTTAAATAGAAAATTCTGGCTGGACCTTACATTTTAGACATTCTCTGTCGTGTGCATCAAAAATTTTAGAGTGGAATTAAATCCTCAAAACATCTGGTTTGAATTCACCTGGACTCATAACTGTTTTTAAAATGAGCTGTTTCCTTGATCTTGCAATTGACAAAAAGAAAAACAACAACAACAAATACAAAAACGTTTTCATCCAAATTATCACTTGCTGAGAAAAGCAAATAAAATAATACTACACATTTTTAAATTAGTCCAGACTACAAATTTTCTAATAAATCAAGTGGGTTTATCAAATATTCAAAACACCCTCTGTATTTTAAATTGAAACAATGACCTTATAAAGATAAATAATGTACTTCCCAAGTACAGTTTTTGTAATTTTCAAATTTTGATATAGTTTTAAATTTAGATAAAAGTTGCAAATCTAATAGTTTCTGCCCTCTTTACCCAAATTCACCTAATTGTTTAAATTTTGCCCTAATTGCTTTATTATTTTTTGTGTATTTTTAATATATGTATTTAAATTTTTAATACTATTTGATTAAGTTGGACACATGTTGTCCGATATCCCTAAATTCTCCCACATATATTTCCTAAGGTCGAGGACACTTTTTTACATGACCATAGTTTAATTATCAAAATTAAGAATATAACATTAACATCATGCTTGGTCTAACCTTTACTCCACATCAAATTTAATGTCCTCAGTTTAAATATCCTAGTAATGTCCCAGTAATGTCCTTTAGAGCTACATTTTTCTCCCAATTTAAGATTAGATTCAACACCTCACGTTTTTGCATTTACTGCGAGGTGTCTGATTTCATTCACTCCAGAAGAGTTTCTCAGTTGTTCCTTCAGCATTCATGACTTTGACACTTTTGAAGCCTGCAGGCAGTTATTACACAGAATGCCTCCCACTGTGGGTTTATGTAATATTTCCTCATTTGGGTTATGAATTTGGGGGCCAGAATATCACAAAAGTGACCAACTGTCCTCAGTGTACCACATCTGTGGACATATGTTGGTGATTTTTTCCTATTAGTGTTGATGTTAATAACTTTGATCACTCGATTACAGTGATGTCCACCAATTTTCTCTGTTGAAGTGTGACTTTTTATTCTTTTTGTGATTAATTTCAGGTACCTTTTGAAACATATTTAATAAGTCATTGAAAAGAGTAGGGAAAAATGCTATCATGTTTAAAAAAACACCAACTTTCGATATTTATGTCCAGGGTATAGGCATTATATTTTTACAAAGATCATGTTTCACCAAGCTAGAATATAAAAATCAAATGCTACATATATCAACATTTTTTTTGACTGTGAGGGTTTTTTGTTGTTGTTGTTTAAGTCAAATGACAAATTACAAAAGGGAATCAACAGTTTCAAATTAAGTAAAACTTTCATATCTTCTAATATGAGAGATATGGGACCACTTCTAAAAAACCATAATGCTTTTGACTTAAGGAAAAAAAAAACACGAGCCCTTAAATAATCAAACCCATTGTCTTCTTCTTAGAAAACAGAGTTTAAATATTGATTAGAGAAATTTTGACTAACTTAATTATTAGCCTCAAACACAAAACTTGAGATTGTAATTTAGAGCCAAATTTATCTTTTAATTGTACCAGCTTTAGAAGAAAATTAGCATTAAGGATAATCTCCCAATCTCCATAATTATGGAGATTTCTCCAATAGACCTAAAAAACTCAGGATATTATGTGTTGACATTCTTCTACTGTTCTTTATATACTTTGTTCAGTACATATTAACTGTGACTCTGTTGTAAAATCGTGTTAAATAGTTATCTCATCAGGCTTATGGGCTTTAACTATTCAAAATATTTTGTTCTTCACATTAACCTAAGTACTTCTTTTTTTTCCTGTAGGGATGCATTTCATGGTTCTAAATAGGAAGGAGCAGGTAAATGAACATTTATTAAGTGTCTATTTAGCATTAGTCTCTGTGTTAAAGACTTTTTACATTACAAATATTTTTAAAGGTTATTTGTGGGAAATCATGAATACATTTGAAGCTAAAGCAATGGGGGGTTAGCCTGCACCTAAATTGCATTTATAATCTGATTTTACTCCATATATTGATATATTAGAGAGCTAGTGGGATAAGCTCAAAAGAAATGTGCTAAGATGAAGAGCTGAATAAGTCATCTTTAAGGGAAAAAATTATCTTAAATTAGAGAGGATGTAGTTATGAGTATAGTATCAGCCCAGGTACGGGTCAGATTCATGGCTGTGTTTTAGGTGAGGATGCTCAGAAAGGGATGGAGGAAAACTGAAAGAGCTATTTCACAGAAACCTTTAGCCAAGGAGGATTTAAGTATCTGAACAGCTCTTATCCCAACAAAAAGTGAAAATGAACATTTGCACAGGCTTGAACGTTTCTGAAACGGGTTGTGGACAGCCAAGGAAGAGAGGGTCTTTAGCGCTTTGCTGGTGCCTTCACAAAAGATGCCTCCAAAAATTCTTCAGTGCTCTCTGCGATGGTTATCTCCATTCACTTGGTCCATAAAGATTTCAGCTACACAGTCACATGGCAGGCACTACTTGAGGCACTGATATTATGGCATCGAAAACAATGTCTAAGAAGAGATATCGGGGGCACCTGGGTGGCTCAGCTGGTTAAGCATCTGACTCTTGATTTCGGGTTGGGTCATGATCTCAGGGTCATGAGATTGAGCCCTGTTTTCGACTTTGCACTGAGCCTGGAGTCTGCTTAAGATTCTCTATCTCCCTCTCCCTCTGCTTCTCCCCCTGCTCATCCTCTGTCTCTCAGAATAAATAAATACATGCAGAAGTATTTTTTTAAAAAGAAGAGATATTAGGTTTTGATTACTTATTGCAGAGTTCAGAGTGAAGAATAGTAAAAGCTGATTGTGTATTTATTGGATAAATAGTGTATGAGCATGCCTAATGACTGATGTGTTTGGCTGTGAGTTGATGGAGTTGGGAGTTGGCCATGTAAAGTATAAATTGTGAAAAATCCATAATCTAAAGTTATTTGAGATTTACTGACTGCACATGTATATATACATTGATAGATATTGATTTTGAAAAAGGGCAGGTCATGTTTCATGCTTACCTATGTGGCAAAATGTCCATCTCTAAAATTTACAAAGTAAAAATAGAAAAGCAAAAAAGATAAATTGATCTTTCTATAGGATTTCCAGCTTCAAACTAGATGGCTCTGTCTTTAGCCAAAGGACACACATTCAACAACAATATTATGCAGTAGTTTAGAGTGTTATCCAGTGTATTAGTTTCCTATTGCTGCTGTAACAACTGCCACAAATTTAGTGGCTCAAACCAATGCAAATTTATAATCTTATAGTTCCAGAGATATGAATCTGAAATGGGTCTCAGTGGGCTAAAATTTAGGTGTTGACAGTGTGGTGCCCCTTTCTGGAAGCCCTAGGGGCAATCTGTTTTCTTTTCCAGCTTCTAGAAGCCACTCAGATTCTTGGACTTGTGGTTCCCTTTCATCTTCAAAGTTGGCAATGGCCTCTTGAATCTTCCTCAACTGCATCACTCAGACACTCTTCTGCCTCCCCCTTCCCTTTTAAGGACCCTTATAATTACACTGGGCCCACATGGAGAACACAGGGTATTCATCCTCTTTCAAGGTCTGATGACTAACAATCTTAATTCTATCTACTACTTTAATTCCCTTTAGCCATGAAACCTAACAAATACCCAGGTTCTGGGGATTAGGATGTAAACATCTTTGAATTGGAGTGGGGAGTCATTACTCTTCCTATGAAACATACATTGCTTAGTTGGCATAGAGATGTCTGATTTGCCAAAACATTCAGAATGAAAGCTTCATTCCACCATTTAAAAAAACAAATGATCCCATTTGTTATTTTTAAAATCATTTACTTAAATTACAATATTACAAAATTTTATATTGTCTGTTGAGTTCCTTTCAGGTATTCCTACAGATTTTTTTCCCCTTTAGAACAGAATTATGTTCAAATGAAGTAAAGCCTATGGAAAATTTTATTTATTGCAACAGAAAATATCATAATAATGCATTAATAAATCCTGATTAAATTTCGGGTTAACAGGTGATATACACGTGCCATTCAAGCTGCTACAATAGAATGCCTTAGGCAGGATGTCTTTCTTTCCAGTGTCCTGGAGGCTAGGATTTAGTGTGTGGTGAAAGCTCACTTTTGTTTTAGACACAGTCATTTTTCTACACCCTCACATGGCATAAGGTGTGTGAGTGGTTCTGTGGGATCTCTTTTTTTAAGAGCAGGAATTCCATTCATGTGGGCTCCAGCCTTATGACAAAATCACCTTCCAAAGGCCACACATCCAAATGCTAACACTTCAGGAATTAGGTTTCAACATATGAATTTTTTTTGGGGGGGGATACATTCTTTCTATAGCAGCAAACTATATTAAATATTTTCCAAAAACTGACATGTTTCTGTATTTATAATTAAGATGTTAGTTTGAACACCTTATTCCTTAAGGTCTACTTAAAATCGAACAAAATATTAACTCCAAACATTGTGATAAACCCATAGCCATTCCATTACTTATACAAATTCTTAGAAGCTGGGAGATGGAGCCATAGGCAATTGTCTATGATTTCTTAGTTACTATGGTTCCTGCCTCCAGATTCAACCAAGAAGTGTAGTTTGAAAGTTTTATTCTATATTATACAGGTATATAATAAAAATATATAATTATTCTGTATTATATATTATATATATGCATATATACACATATGTACTTTGCTGAAGATTGAGAAGGGAAGAATAACAACAATATGTATAATAGTCTATCAGAACTCTTGGTTCATAGCATGTTGATAATTACCTTTATGATTTATTAAAAATCTAAAAGAGCATTACTTTGATAAGTAATTTCATTTTTAGTCAATCAAAAGGTTTTATGCTACAATAGTTGCCTCTGAAGCAAGACAGATCTGGTCTGACTCTCTGATTCTTACAGGTCCATAATGGTTCTGGCCCCTCCCACTGGATAGTGTCCAACTGCCTTCTGGGAAACTCAAGCCCGATTCAGAATGTGTCCATCACTGGGTGGACATGCAGCAGACTGGCACAGGAGGAACAATAGGCCACTGGAGCTTCCATCCCTATAGGGTCTGACTGTTTAGAGGAATCTGGAATAATTTTTCCTCATCTATAAAATAGGAAGACTAGGTCGTATGGGTTTTCTGAGGTATAAATGAAATGGCTCATGGAAAGTGACTAACAAATACATAATTCTTGCTCTAAAGTCTATCTCTTCTTTATCAAAAGGTTGTGGGTACTCTTTTTTGTGTCTGTTCCAAATAACCCCACATGTTATTTTTTGTGTTGTAAGCCATTCAACTCTAAACCAAATGTTTTATACATCATTATTTAAAAAAAAATAAAGGAGTTGTCAAATCATTTAAATTACATTGTAACCTATAAAGAGAGTAGTTGTAAATAGTATAAATCAAGTCTAAGATCACACAAATTTTTGGAGCTGGAAGGCAGAGACTGTTAATTGGGGAAAACATCATTATTGTTACTGATTTTTTTGGATACACACTTGCTGGGAAACTCTTCGTTTACCTGCCTTGCCAACCTAACAGTTTGTGGTTACCTGACTAAGGAAGTTCCAGGAATCTCACAGATAGGCTGGGTACAGATGGTACAAAAGAATTCTTATGACAAATAGGCCTTTGGGATCTACAAACAGGGCAACACACTTCCTAAAATTATGAGATTCCTTGGGGCAGTTGTTCACAGCTGCAGTGCATACATGCATGGGCTAATTGTCAATTAAAAGACCTATATTGGGTGGTACAAACAGACTGGGAGAAAGATCACACCCCACTGAGCTGTTTTGGTGTCTTATATAGTAAACTACCTTTAATTTTATGAAATACATTAGAGTGTGCCTAATAATTCAACATAACTTTCAATGAAATTTTTACCATGGAAAATCTAGAATGTTTCCATTATTGTGGAAAAAAAATGGACTGGTCAAAATAGTAATAATCTTTCCTTTAAAATGATCTACGCAGTTATTATCCTAAGTTTGACTATTTGGGTCAACGACCTTCTTAGCATTATAAGTAATGAATTACATTGTTGGTGTGAGTATTTGTGATAAAGCAACACTTTAATTAGTTCTTTCAGTTTTTAAGAACTATAAGGCTATTCTTTTTTTAAAAAGCTATTTTCAGGGGTGGCTGGGTGGCTCAGTTGGTTAAGCATCTGCCTATGGTTCAGGTCATGATCCAGGGTCCTGGGATGGAGTTTTGCATCGGGCTCCCTGAATCAGTGGGGAGTCTGCTTCTCTCTCTCTCTCCCTCTGCCCCTCCCCTTGCTCATGCTCTCTCTCTCTCCCTCTCTCAAATAGATCAATAAAATCTTTTTTTTAAAAAGCTATTTTGAATATAATTTTAGAATGTTATTTTTCAGTTTGTAATGTTAGCTAACAAAAGGGCGGTATTTTAGTATGTAGACAGTTCAACGCTAAAGACCAGAAAGCACTGAAATTCTACTTTTCAATTCTATAATTTGAACAACTGTTTGTTGTGGATGTAGGTGCCCTGAATAGGAGAATCTCCATGCCCTGGAAGAAGTGGTGTAAAAGTTGCATTTATAGAAGATTTAGGAAAGCTTATCTTGAGACGCTGCAGAAAGAAGTAATGGGTTCAGCAGGATTGCATCCACCTTAGGGCTGTCATATGCTCTCCTGCTTTGGGGAGGGCTTAATTGTTCTATCATTCAGATACTCATAGGTATTATTGAAAAGAATCAAAGAATATGACCAGAAGAAAAACGAATATAAATAAAATCTTATCTCACATAGAGCGTATTGATATTACTGTCCCAGGCCAACATCTATACATATAAAGGCTTAGCCAGAAAGGCTGCATGAGTAAAACACATGAAATAAATTGTTAAATTTTAAGGTCAACCAGTTTCAGATTCAACTGAGTGTTAGAAAAAAAATCATAGGCTACAAATTTCAAGAAACTGAAAAACATATTATTAAAATTTACTGAAAACGAATGGTATTACCTACTTGACAAAAAATTAAAAGCAAGAGGCTAATTGTAAACAAGACCAAAATCTGTTTAATTGTGGAAAAATAAAGAAAATTTAAAAGGCAAGTCAGGAATGCTCACCACACCAATCACACTCCAGGAGCCCAGTGATTATCACCATCAAGGCATTTTCAAACAGTGCACAGTAATGGAAAACATTGCAGGCAAGTCACAAACTGAGATCAAGCCTGTAAACAAATAGAAATACAACTTGAAGAAAAATGTGTTAGAAAAGGTTTTAATTATTTAAAAACCTTTAGAGATGGTTAATCAAACCTAGAAAATATTACATTGTAAAGACATTTGCTGAGAAAAAGAATAATTGGGAACTTATTATAGAACTTTTTATTTACACCATCAATGTCAACAAAAACAATTATACTTTACTTAAGTAAATTTGCTTGGCAATATATTTACTTCTTAACAATTTTATTTAAACCATCAATGTTAAAACAATTACACTTAAGCAAATTTGCTTTGCTTAAGTGTATATTTGCTTATAAGTATATTTACTTCTTAACAGTTGCTAAAACAGGACACTAGTTACATATTTAGAATTAGATATCTCAGTTTCAATATATTTGCATTTCTGGGTAATATTAAATGCTGCTATCAGACACTGAATATGGCCATACAAAGTAGGAAGAAAAGATGTAAGCATGGGTCACAAGGATGGGAGCACACAGTCTAGTCCCGGGAGGAGAAAGGTATGAACTAGGAAAGAAAACTAAGAACACAGTTCAAAATGTGCTTTGAAATAAGAGAAATTTCTCAGGAGAAAACTACCAAGAGAAAAATATTACTTCCCTCAAAACTGATTACAAATGTAAATGAAACCTTCAAGTTTGAGGCTGTAAAACAACATTATGTAGGTTAAAATGCAAAAGAGAATTGATATTCATATATAATTTGGATTTATGCAAATAAATAGAATCTTTTTTGCTTTAAAATATAAAGATGTTTTTTACCCTCAGAATGGAGATAATAAAATTTCATATGTAAGAGAAAGAAAGTTATTGCCCTTCTTCATCCACTTCTCTCATTCCTGTAGATCTTTTTAGATATCCTTCCGTCTTTCTTGGAAATGAGCCACATATAGTTTGGAGGAGGAGTGTGGTGACCAATATTGAAAGGTTCTGCCTATCTCTCTCTCCCTTTGCACTTATTTGCTGTTTCCTTGGTAAACCACTGTCTCCTGATTTAAAAAGATGACTGGTGAATAATGTTTTATTCACATGGTACTGGAAATCCTAGCCACAACAGTTAGACAATGTAAAGAAAAAAAAGGCATCCAAATTGGTAACGAAGAAGCAAAACTCTCACTATATGCAGATCATGATGCTATATATAGAAAACCATAAGGACTCCACCAAAAAACTAGGACTGATAAAAGAATTCACCAAAATGGCACTATACAAAATCAATGTGTTGCATTTCTGTACACTAATAATGAAGTAGCAGAAAGTGAGATTAAGAAAACAACCCCATTTACAACTGCATCAAAAACAATAAAATATCTAGGAATACATTTAACCAAGTAGGTATAAAACCTATTCTCTGAAAACTGCAAAACACTGATGAAAGAGATTTAAGATGATGCAAAAAATGGAAAGACATTCCATGCTCATAGGTTGGAAGAACAAATACTGTTAAAATATCTATACTACCCAAAGCAATCGGTAATTTAATGCAATGTGTAATTTAATGCACAATGCAATCTCTATCAAAATGCCAACAGCATTTTTCACACAACTAGAACAAATGATCCTAAAATTTGTATGGAACCACAAAAGACCTCGAATAGTCAAAACAATCTTGAAAAAGCAAAACAAAACTAGAGGTATCACAATTCCAGATTTCCAGGAATGCTATAAAGTGGTAGTAATCAAAACAGTATGGTATTAGCATAAAATTAGACGCATAGATCAATGAAATACAACAGAAAACCCAGAAATCAACCCACAATTATACGGTCAACTAATCTTGACAAAGAAGGAATGAATATACAATGCGAAAATGATAGTCTCTTCAACGAATGGTGTTGGGGAAAACTGAGCAGCCACATACAAAAGAACAAAACTGGACCATTTCTTTCACTATACACAAAAATAAACTTAAGGTGGATTAAAGACCTAAATATGAGACATAAAACTATAAAAATCCTTTAAGAAAACACATACAGTAATGTCTCTGACATCAGCCATAGCAACACTTTTTTTAGATGTGTCTAACTGAAGCAAGAGAAATAAAAGTAAGAAGAAACTATTGGGATTACATCAAAGTAAAAGTTTCTGCACAGTGAAGGAAACAATCAACAAAACTAAAAGGTAACTCACCGAATGGAAGAACATATTTGCAAGTGACATGCGTGATTAAAAAATTGGTATCCAAAATATGTAAATAACTGATACAACGCAATACCTGAGAAACAATCAAATTAAAGAGTGAGCAAAAGACATGAACAGACATTTCTCCAAAGAACACATTTCTCCAAAGAGGACGTTCAGATAGCCAAAGACACACAAACACATGAAAAGTTGCTCAACATCACTCATGTTCAGGAAAATAGAATCAAAATAACAATGAAATATCACCTTATACCTGTCAGAGTAGCTAAAATAAAAAACACAAGAAACAAGTGTTGGCGAGGATGTGGAGAAAAGGGAACCCTCTTTCACTGTTGGTAAGAATGGAAATTGGTGCAGCCCCTGTGTAAAATGGTATAAAAAGTCCTCTAAAAATTAAAAATAGAACCACCCTATGATCCAGGAATCACACTACTTGGTATTTACCACCAAAATGCAAAAACACTAATTCAAAGGGACACATACATCCTTATGTTTGTTGCAGTATTATTTACAATAGCCAAACCAAGTGTCCACTGATTGATGAATGGATAAGGAAGAGGTAGCATATATACACAGTGGAATATTACTGAGCCCCCAAAAGAATGAAATTTTGCCATTTGCAACAACATAGAAAGAGCTAGAGATATAATGCTAAGCAAAGTAAATCAGAGAAAGACAAATGCCACATGATCTGACTCATACGTACCAATTAAGAAGCAAAACAAATGAACAAAGGAAAAAAAGAAAAAGACAGAGACAAACCAAGAAATAGACTCTTACCTATAGAGAACAAACTGATGGTCACCAGAGGGAAGGTTGGTGGGGGAATGGGGAAAACAAGGATGTGGATTAAAGAGTACACTTATTATGATGAAAAAAAAAAAAAAAGAAATGAAATTAAAAAATTAAAAATTAAAAAGTTTATTAGACTTACAACTTGAGGGAATTGGAAGGTTATAAGAGAAGGGATCTATCTAAATGTTAAAGTTCTATTTTCTGTGCTAGAAAGAGAGAGTAGAATGGTGGTAAATGAGTATTCAGTTAATCTGATCAGGAAAGCAAATATTGGTGCTGGTGGTCAAGTAAACTGTGAAGAGTTTACACAAGTGATGACAGCAAAAATGAGGACATTGTACAGGATGTGTTAAATCTCTTGCACAGAATCACTTGCCTTTTCTTTCTTTGTAACTTATCTGTTAAAAGATCCCCCTACTGTCAACAAATACCCATGTATAGCAATTAGGACTTCAGTCCTCCATTTTTCTTCCCTTATCTTACTGTCATTCTCCTGAAAACTTATTTTAGAAAATTGACCAACTAACAGGTTGCATGTGGCTTACTTACTCTGGATATATCTAAGCCCTCCTGCACACCTAAACTTAGATGGAGTTGGTCAAATCAAGGAACATCTGGCTTATGCCTTTATTTTTTTAAAGTAGTTTTCTGTAGGAACTGTCAACATGTTTTCGTTGAAGTGTGGAGTTATAACTGGGTGGACTATGGACAGTCAACAATTTGTACTTAAAGGTTACACTATTGCAAAATGGGTGTATTATGCTGGTTCCTGTACACTATTTTTTTGTACTGCTGGTCTTGTACCAGAAACATTTTCTTTTATTGTTACTTGCTTTTAAAACATTGTTTAGGGGCATCTGGGTGGCTCAATCTGTTAAGTGTCTGCCTTCAGCTCGGGTTCCTAAATTGACCTATATTCAACATAATCCCAATTAAAATACCAGCAGACTTTCCTTATATGAACCAATAAATTATATCTGAGTTTTACAGGGAAATGCAAATAATCTAGAGAAAAACAAATATTTGGAAAATTAACAAAGACAAGTGACTTAAAATGCCAAATTTCAATAATTAACAAAAACCTAGACTTATCAAAAACAATGTGATAATGGTAAAAGAAATAAGTATGTAAATCAATAAAACAAATTAGAGTTAAAAAGTAGATTCACCCGTGTATGTTTTGACAAAAATGTCAAGGCAGTTAGACGGCAAAAAGAAAACCTTAACAACACATGGTATTGGGACAGCTGACTATTTGTATGAAATAAAATAAACACCAATCCTTCTATTACATAATACACAAAATTTAACCAGTAATAGATCATACATAAAAGCTGAAATTATTAAAAAATGCATATTGAAGTGAGCAAATATTTCTCAGATAAGATGTAGAAAGTACCAACCATAAAAATTAACAACTAGAAATTTCCAGAACATATTTTCTTTCAAAAAACACATTTAGGAAATGAAAAGTTCATCACAAAATGGAAATAAAATGTATATCAGATCCCCCCAAAAATGTATCTAAAATATGTAAGGAATGTCTAAAACATGCCATCAGATTTGCAAAGGAAAAAAAAAATGGCCAAAAGCAATGCAAGACACATCCACAATGATATGCTGGGGCACTCCAGCAATAATAGCTAGAGAAAAGGAAATGAAATCTCCAACTGCTAGTGAGAAAGTGAAGCAACTGAAACTTATAATCACTTTGAAAAACTGTGTGGGAGTTAATTCAGTTACCATATAACTTGGCCATTTCACTGCTAGGTATTTACTGAAGATAATTAAAAATATTTGTTTATACAATGATTTTTACATGAATGTTCAGAAGAGCAGCTTTATTTTAACTGGTCCAAACTGAGGAACAAATGCCTATCTATATAGGTATATCCCTACAATATGATACTACTTAGCAATACACAGAATGAATAGCAATGTACACAACATGGGTAAATATCATTATGTCAAGTGAACGAAGACAGACACAAAGAGTATGTATCCATGTATATCAGTCCATTAATGTAAAATTCTGTGAAAGTCAAAGTAATCTTTAGTGACTAATAGCTTGAATAGTGGTTTCTCTGGGCTAGGAGTGCAGAGGCAAGAATTACAAAGGAACACAAGAAAATCTTTGAGGGTGATAAAAATTTTCTGTATCTTGACTGTGGCAGTGGTTTCATGATTGTATAAATGTGTATTCACAAAACTGTATACTTTAAATGGATAGATTTTGTATATAATTTTATAAAGTTTATAAAAGACATAGGCTAGATAAATAAACTGACCTAGGATTATCATAGAACATATTCAAGAAGATTGTCTAGAGAATGCATAGACTGTGTCAGAAGGTGCCAGAAATTGAAAGTGACTAACCAGAGGCTATGTATCCCTTGGGTCAGGGAAGAGCAGGTAAGATATCTCTAGAAATGTATGGGTCTGAGAGACAGAGTCAGCTTTGATAATGACTTCCATACAGAGAACCAATGCTAGCTCACAGTAGTAAAAGTTAAAAAAAAAATCCTCTACTTCTTTATTTTTCTACCCTCCCCTGGAGGACTCAGAAACTCATGTATCCAACAAATATCTGGAGAAAAGGGGAGGTCCTGGCAGCTATAAACGAGAAGAATCTGGCAGTGGCCCCTCTTCCATATGAATTTTTCTTACCTAAAAGAGGCATATGGTAAGAGAAAATCATGACATGAGAAAAGTATAAGGAATCTGGGCTATGAATTCAGTTGAACATTCAGAGGACTCCAACCCCAGCCATTATCTAATTGAACTATAGAAGAGACTATACAGACCAACTGTTCTGTTAAGCCATAAAAGCACAAAAGCCGCTAATTAATTGTTTTAGATCTTTGTTCTCCTTTCTTGAAAAAAAGAAATTTGGAACAGAATTTCTTACCAGGAAGAGGATTATTTCCATCACAAAAAACTAAAATACATAGCATTATCCTTGGGACCTTGTCAAGAGTGTAGGCCTGAAAGTCTTCCGGAAGGGTGTAAATTGTAGATTGAAGGACAGTTAGGAAATTGTTACTGGAGTCTATAACATATATACATATGTTATGTGGTGGCCGAAAATTGGTAAGCTTTGGAAAATAAAAATATAACTAATGAACTAGTGAATTTGGTCAAGGAAAGTTTCACTCAGTGTGTTGAAAGATCCAGTGGAGTTGTTTTAGTTGTATATGATTAAGGGAAGTTTAGAGAACCATGAAGTAAAGAAGGAGCTGCTGTTTCCTGTCATACCCAGAGGAAACACTTCTGAGTCAAAACTTGGTAGGTTCAAAATTAAGGCTGTTTCTCATCTCTAACCTATCCTAAAAAAAAAAAACCTCATCTTAAGGAATGACCACAGCCTGCAAAACCCTTTGTTAATACATCAAAAAAATTTATGGCAATGCCTAGAGGATCTGGAAAATGAGACAAAACAATTCCCAAGTATCTTAAGGACATTGTTCCACAAACCCTAATTCTCAACCCAATGTAAAGAGAGCTCTGTCCTCAAAGAAGTTTTCTGGTTATGGCTCCTGTCTAAGTGAGTAGATTAAAATGTAATACTTAGAAGATCCAAGAAATGTTAAAGGAATTATACTGGCTTGGTCTGAAAGTGACAGAGACAGTTTAAAAATGAAAAGAGGCCCTTTAGGTTCTAAAACTTCTATAACCAGAAAATGGGATAAGAAAGCTACTCAACAGAAAACATAGTTACTTTTTTATGGAAAAGGAATAATGACTCAGAAGATGGAGACAAGACCCCAGTGTGTCCAAGGGCCACAGAGAATCATTTCAAAGAAACAAGGCTATACCTTAATCAAGGAACCAGTGATATGGATATGGCAGGATTTCAGAAATGTTATGGAGTAGTAACAGCTGTGTGGTCCTGTTGTCCCCCCTTTTGAATAGAAACGTCTATTGAATTGTCCTATGCAAATGTTAAAATTGCATGTTGTGTGTGAAAAGCTAACAACTTTATTTTACAGTTTTCAGGTCATGAGGAGTCATATCCAAAGACTACACCGGAAGAATTCAACGCACACTTGGAATGATGTAAATTTTAAGTTTCCAGAGTAGAATCTGAAGACATACTGGGTTGAGACTGGGGTATCATGAGAGGCTGAGTGCAGTCAGAAAGTAGGAAGAATGTGATTAGTTTGCAGCCAGGGAGTAGCTACAAATGCTTAACCAATCTTTCCTCTAAGAGGAAGACTATGGGCTGGGCTTATTTACGTTTAAGCCAGTAGAACATGGTAAAAGTGATGATGTGTCCGTTTCTGGCTTACACTTCTAATTTTTTTTTTAAGATTTTATTTATTTATTTATTTATTTATTTATTTATCTGACAGAGAGAGCTTGAGCACAAGCAGGCAGAGTGAGAGGGAGAAGCAAGCTCCCAGCTGGGCCTCGATCCCAGAACCCTGAGATCATGACTTGAGCCAAAGGCAGATGCTTAACTGACTGAGCCACCAAGGTGCTCCGTGGCTTACACTTCTAAAAGGACAGCTTCTTTTCCTTCCTCTTGGAAGATGATGAACTACCTTGAGACCTCCATACTGGGAAGACTACACGGAAACAAAGAGGTTGCAAGAACACTCTCAGATATCAGACACGTGAGTGAAAGTTTCCCGCACCTTCCAGTCAGTACAACTGAAATTAAGAACCAAGACCCCAGATGCAAAACCCCAATTATTTGAACAACCCCAGTTAGTCTCTAGGCATCATGCAACTGAGACAAAAATTCCCCATATTCCTTTTCTGAATTCTGGACAAAATTACTTGGTTCTTCCTTTAGAAAATGAATACATTTCTCCAAACGTCTAGCAGGCCAGAGAAAGCCAGTTCTACCTGAAAGTTATGGTCTGACAGTGGGTAGATTGATCTCAGGACATTGGAAATAAAGCTATATTTTGATTGGACTTTGGTGACCAAAAGAGATGAACACTAGAAAATGTTTCAAGACCAAGTATTAAGAATATGTCAGAAAGGGGTGCCTGGGTGGCTCAGTGGGTTAAAGCCTCTGCCTTCAGCTCAGGTCATGATCCCAGGGTCCTGGGATATTGCAATCATATTTCTTCTACCAAATGTCTTTTACTTCTAATACTTTTTGTGTAATGCAGGCAAAGATTCCACTTTAAAATGACCCTATCTAATTACCACATTAAGGAAAAAAAAAACTCTAATAAGGTTGGTTTAAGATTCATTATATCTGGCTCCAAAAGTCCACTCAATCATCACAACATGGTCAGATATTCTTTTTCATGTTACAACTGCTTCTAAGCATTGGTAGTTTGTCATGCAGTGGTGACGGAAAGGCATCACACTCATTTCTAGCACATGAGTTTTCATGGAGTTCTTGGAACTGTGCAAGTGTTTTAATTATGTATGTTTGTTCATGGGAAAACATGATAAAGAAATGCAAAATACTCACTGAGTACATGAAGAGTACTCATGAAGGGTACAATTTATAAATATGTAGAAAGGTTACAAGGGATCAAAGGGATTTCTCAGTAATTGGTTTTCGAATAATCATAAAGGGAATTCTAGAGAAAATTTTACAAATCGTATCATGAAGAAGTGAATAGGCATGCATTTCTAGGAATAGGAAACCAGTAAGTTCTGGAAAATAACCACAACTATTCAGTACCACTGGTGGAATTTCAGATAAATGTTTGCCTATCTGGATAAATGGTTTGCAGTGTAATAGTAGTTGATGGAATTGTTGTCATTATTGTTTTACTGAAATCATACTTTTTTTAAAAGTTTTCCTATTTTCTGAAATCATTCAAACACAATATCACATGTAAAAATTGTCAAAATATCTTTGTCAAAAATTAATTAACTACTACATAATTAAAAAAATAAAATCACTATATCTTTTTAACAAGTTAGGTGAAGTTAAAATAATCTGGGAAAGTATGCATTCACACTTCTGCTCATACTTTCTACTTGCTGTCCCAAATACCCATTCTACTTGAGTTAATTACAACACACTTTATCCTAGTGTGTCTATCATACCAGATGATGTATTTAATGTTTTCCCTTAAAAATTCTGTTTTTTCAGTCAACAAAACAAAAAGGCAACCCATGGAATGGGAGAAGATATTTGCAAATGACAGTACAGACAAAAGGTTGATATCCAGGATCTATAAAGAACTTCTCAAACTCAACACACACAAAACAGATAATCATATCAAAAAATGGGCAGAAGATATGAACAGACACTTCTCCAACGAAGACATACAAATGGCTATCAGACACATGAAAAAATGTTCATCATCACTTGCCATCAGGGAGATTCAAATTAAAACCACATTGAGATACCACCTAACACCAGTTAGAATGGCCAAAATTAGCAAGACAGGAAACAACGTGTGTTGGAGAGGATGTGGAGAAAGGGGAACCCTCTTACACTGTTGGTGGGAATGCAAGTTAGTGCAGCCACTTTGGAGAACAGTGTGGAGATTCCTGAAGAAATTAAGAATAGAGCTTCCCTATGACCCTGCAATTGCACTGCTGGGTATTTACCCCAAAGATACAGATGTAGTGAAAAGAAGGGCCATCTGTACCCCAATGTTTATTGCAGCAATGGCTACAGTCACCAAACTGTGGAAAGAACCAAGATGCCCTTCAACGGATGAATGGATAAGGAAGATGTGGTCCATATACACAATGGAGTATTATGCCTCCATCAGAAAGGATGAATACCCAACTTTTGTAGCAACATGGACGGGACTGGAAGAAATTATGCTGAGCGAAATAAGTCAAGCAGAGAGAGTCAAGTATCATATGGTCTCACTTATTTGTGGAGCATAACAAATAACATGGAGGACATGGGGAGATGGAGAGGAGAGGGAGTTGAGGGAAACTGGAAGGGGAGGTGAACCATGAGAGACTATGGACTCTGAAAAACAACCAGAGGCTTTTGAAGGGGTGGGGGGGGTGAGAGGTTGAGGAACCAGGTGGTGGGTAATAGGGAGGGCACATACTGCATGGAGCACTGGGTGTGATGCCAAAACAATGAACACTGTTATGCTGTAAATAAACAAATAAAAAAAAATGTTTTTTCTTTACTGAATTATTATTCCTCCTTCTATCTTACAGGTAAGACTTAGTTATCTTTTAGATAATTAAACAAGTAGGATTTAAATATTTATTAGTGCTTTAATAAATAAATTATTTAATGCAAGTCTTTTATTTTTTGTGACACATTTAAATTCAATTCAGGTAAAGGATATTTATAATATTCAATTTTATAAGAAGCTATAGCAAACAGATTTCTACATTGAGGCTCTTGACTTCATTTACTGCCATGTCATAAGTTGTTGTATACCTTCATTAATTAATGATAATATGCAACACTTACAAATTACATTATTGGAGAAGAGAATAAAATATCAACAAATTCAGAGGTATATGCCATTTTTTAAAATTTTGAACACTCCTAAGCCTTTATTTGTTGGATTTAAATATATCTGATTATGTAATTTAGGCATGATGACTATTTTTCAAATAATGGCCAATAATATTTCTAATTGTCTGGAGAATGGGTGCTTCCCATGATTCTACAGTCTTCATTCCTCTAACGAATAATACATAGACTGAGGAAATTCTATCAAGTTGGCTAGAATAAGCTATGAAGATCCAATTATTTCTTAATTAGAGTCTATCAAAAATGTACAATGGAATGAGAAGGCCTGGGAAGAAAAATTAAAACCAACATAATCTTAACATGGACTTCCTTCACTCAGAAAAATGTAGTATCTGAGAATGTCTTTAAGCCACAGAATATCAGAAAACTGGGCTATGTAAGTTGTGCTTTCTTTTTTTTTTAATGCCGATATCTCCCAGCTATTCAAAGATGACTCAAAGAAGAGAGAACTTGTCAATACCTAGATTCCAGTTGTAAAAGAGAGTGCACTTTTGGGGGGATTTAGGTTATTAATGAAAATGAAATTTATTTGTATTCTTCCTAAATGAATAAGGAAATGAAACCTGCATTCTTTGCACAAAAACTTTAGCAATTTATAAATATGTTTTATGAAGGGAAGATACTGTCTAAATACATTATATTTTTACATATTTATATCATATTTTCTCATATAACCTTGTAATCCTATTCAGCAGCAACATTTTTTCACAAAGAATTTCCTAAAAGATCAACTGGATGAATTTCTTCCCATGACAAATCATTGAAAACACATACATTTTTATTTAAGAGTTATTTTCTACATGAAGTAAATGCTTATCTTCCTTTGACTTCTATGCATTCCTTCTACCTCCTGGAGTCAGAATGAGTTTTAAGGTCTCTTCCATGTTGTTGAAAATTTTAGTGTTTAAATGTTTAAATATTGAAGACACTTATGATGTCTGTTGCTTTCTAGGTGTAACATGGTCAATTCCTTTGACACTTCCCAAGTGATAGGTATTTTTGCTACCTATACCATTCATAAACAATTATGTAGTCAATAAATACTTGTTGAACAAAAGAGAGAATGAATTCCTATCCTGCGTTTTGGAGGTGGGGAGAAGACAGGGAATAGAAACATTGAAAGTATTGCCAAACATCGTTAGCTTTGAAGAAGACAGAACATAGATGTATACTCAGATCTTGCTTATATTATGCTGGCTTCTCTCTCTGTCTAAACACGAGACAGATTTTAAATCATATTCATATAAGAAGAGTGGGACTGTGTTCATGAGGAGTCTACTGAATCATAGCAGTGATATCTTTTCTTTGTCCCAGGAAACTATGCTATGTTTATTGCCATTTAGATTTTTTTAAAGTGCTTTTTCATACATTATTCCATTCATAGGAGAAATATTCTAGAGCATCAGCATTTGATTCAGTCCTACTTTTTGAAGTATACACGGGTATATATCTCTATATCAGCATGCATATACTGTGTTAACAAAGAACATATTCACATTTTTTTTTTTCAACAGCAGTGTGAATAATCATATGTATTGAGATCCAGATGGTAGTTTAGAGAATTATTTGTTACTGTATGTGACCTCATTTTTAGGCACTTCTTTTAAAAGAAGGCATTGAAGCATGACACCCCCTTTTTCTGCCTTTGCTTTCTTTATGGGATACGTATGCAAAGAGTGCTTAACAGAGCAGTGGCTTGCTCACAGGGGAATAGGGAGTTTAATGAATCATACATACTTTATTTGAAAAATATCAATAACCATTCACTGGTCTATTCTTGCATAAACTGAATAAAAATCCCCATGTAAATGGTGCATAGCTTTTTTTTATGAATCATGCTCTATTTTTTAGTACAATGCTAAATCATCTTAAAACATGTAGTTTTACCTGCCAAGCCTAAGATAAATTTCCATCAGTGATTAAAGACTAGTTCCATTCCCTATAATCCTTGTCAATTATATGAATAGGCCGTAATGGAACACTTTATTTTCTTTGGTTATTAAAACACAAAATAGTAATGCAAATGCACTGTACAATGTCTCCTTACTAGATTGGCAGTATAATTTATTTAATCAAATTCAGAAGTCAAAGACAGAGAAGCAGGAGTTAGTCTCTTAAAAAGTCTATGCAGGACAAAAATGTGTTTAGCTACGAAGTGCCCGCAAAAGATCAGAATGCAAATTTTAAGTCTTTCAGAGATCTCTCATCAAAACAGTTGCACATAATGTCTAGTGACTAACATTTCAATTTCACTTGTAAGGCTACAACTTTTTAATTTCTCCTTCAACATAGATCATTCATATTCATTCTGAAGGAAGAAAGTGGATCCTTCATGTCTACGGCTATATAGCGGGACCATTCATTTTAAGAGATTTTTAAGTCACAAAGAATAGAAATGAGCCAGATTTGAATTCACAATAAAAGTAAAATAAAATGCATATAGCAGCGTCACAAATGAAGAAACAGAGCCCTTCCTTTCTGTATGGGATATGAGGAAGAAGCCGGTGAATCAGGTTTTGGTAAAAAAGTGTCATGTTGCTAGCATTCTCTCTATGATACTCATGACCAGAGCTTTGAGTGAAAATTTAATAAAATTAACACTACTTTCTTGATTTATTTTTTTTTCTTTTCTTCTTAATCTTCCCTTCAAGATTAAACTCATCAGCACTTGACAAAAACTGCAAATAACAGCCAGATGCAGGAGTTGGTTTTATCTTTTTATGCAAGTATGTGGTGCTAATTAGTGCAAATTGATTAAACTTTAATTGCCTGATCCATGGCTAATTAATATTTATAAGATGAATGAGCAGGAAAACCAGACATTTATTAAAACACTTTAATGATTTTTCATATGTTTTGACAAAGCAAAGCAAATAGATGTTATGAGTATGGATGTGCTAGACTAGGGGACTGTACTGTTGCCTTCTACATGCAAGTGCCCTGAAAATGTACATTAACTTTTAAACACATAGCTTATAAACTTATTTTTCTTTAGGGTACTTTTTAGATTATTTTCAAGTGTTGTTATTAGGTCAGCTCATCATATACGAAATCAATTACTGCAGTGGTAAATATTATTAACCCATGTAAAATTATATATTTTAGTATTAGAATATATATATGTATTCCTATATTATAATCACAATATGCTAATGCCGTATAAAAGTGTGGGTTTTGTAAGCAATGAAATATATGTCAGTATTCTTGAGTTTTTAAGAGTTTAATAATTTGAAAAAATAATTAGATATCAATTAGGAATAATAAGTATTTGAATTTTTCAAATTAGTTAGGCCTGATATGTTTCTACTTACTTATCATGATGTCTAATGTCAAAATCTAGGATACATTCTTAACTTGCAAAACTATTTTTACACTGTGCAAGTTTACATATTAAATGTATATTATTTTAAGGTAGAATATAGATATTCATTTCTAAAAATTACTTTTATGCATAACTACAAAAAGAATTTACATAATGATTTATAAAAATGGAGGCTTATTTTACAATGTAAATGTCTTTGGTTGTTATTTTGATAATATTTTGCAACTAATTCATACAACTTGCATGTTTCTATTGAAAAGCTTTTTCCAAAGAAAAATATTTTGAAAAATTGGTATGAATCTATACGTTTATTTCCTATACCCTATATCTAAATTCTGTATAATTCTCTCACAGACCAAACAAGACAATATTACATACTTTCTTGCCTATACGCCTCTACACATTCCACTATTTTAAACAATTTTTATGAACACAGTATTTCATAAAATGCTATTTACTGTAGTCTTTGAAAAATGATTCAATGATTTTCTAAGTTAAATAGGTTAAAAATACCACATAATCAATTACATAATTGTTACTGATTTTGAAATTAAGATGTGATCTATTCTAATCTAAAAGTTGGTCCCCTTCCTGTTTTTAGTTCTCCCATACTAAAATATTGCAGGTTGTATTAAAGTTATGTTTGCAATTGTGATGATCTTTTGATGTACTGACTTGGCAAATCTATGTTCCACAGTTCCTCAATTAAACTGTTGTAGGTGTTGCTATGAAGGTATTTTGTACATGTGGTTAAAGTTGACAATTAGTTGATTACTAGAAATTACAGTCATAATTGCAAATGGTATTATCATAGGTAACCTGGGTGGACTTTATTCAATCAGTTGAAAAGCTTAAAAAAACAGAGCTTAGGCTTCCAGGTTTAAGAAATCCCAGTAGCTTCAGCTCATATCCGAGAATTCCAGACTGCCCTTTTTTTTTTTTTAACCTCAAAAATTTTTCCAAATTTACTTTATTTTTCTCCCTATGTTCCTCTGTTTCATTCTCAAATCTTATGTATGAGTGAAATCATATGGTATTTTTCTATGAATGACTTACTTTGCTTAGCATGATACACTCTAGCTCCACCTGTGTCCTTACAAATGGCAAGATTTCATTCTTTTTTATGGCTGAGTAGTATTCTATTGTACCATATCTTCTTTATCCATTCATCAGTCGGCAGGCATTTGGGCTCTTTCCGTAATTTGGCTATTATTGATAATGCTGCTACAAACATCAGGGGACACGTGTCCTTTCAAGTCAGTACTTTTGTATCCTTTGGGTAAATACTTAGTAGTGTGATTGTTAGATTATAGGGTAGTTCTACTTTAAACTTTTTGAGGATCCTCCACTATTTTCCACAGTGGCTGTATCAGTCACTTGATGAAGTCCCAATAGTTCATTTTCGCTTTTGTTTTCCTCACCTCCAGAGATGTGTACAGTAAGAAGTTGCTATGGCCAATGTCAAAGAGGTTGCTGCTTGTGCTCCCCTTAGGACTTTGATGGCTTCCTGTCTCACCTTTAGGCTTTTCATCCATTTTGAATTTATTTTGTCTATGGTGTAAGAAAGTGGTCCAGTTTCATTATTTTGCATGTTGCTGTCCTCTTTTCCCAACACCATTCGTTGAAGAAACTGTCTTTTTTCCCATGGCAATGCTTTCCTGTTTTGTTGAAGATCAGTTGACCATATAGCTGTGGGTCCATTTCTGTGTTTTCTGTTTGTCCCATTGATCTATGTGTCTGTACCATACTGTCTTGACCACTGCGGTTTGGCAGTATAACTTGAAGTCCAGAATTGTGATGTTGCCAGCTTTGCTTTTCCTTTTCAAAATTGCTTTGGCTATTCAGGGTCCTTTGTGGTCCCACACAAATTTTAGGATTGTTTGCTCTAGCTCTGTGACAGCCTGCTTTCTTGACAGCAGTCCTCTAGATTTTGGACTGGCTTAGCCAGTCCCCACAATTGTGCATGCTAATTCCTCACCATAAATCTCTTAATATATATACTTCCCATTGGTTCTGTTTCTCTGGTAGAACTTTAACTGATACAGCAATCCATATACTTTCCAACGTCAATAAGAAATCATGAGGACACATATGTGCACAGATAATCACAAAACAATGAGATGAGTGAGTACTAAGCAGGTATGGACCATTTTGTGAAAGGTTATAAAGAAAGGAAGAACTAAGCGTGGAGAAGGGCAGTGAAAGTGAAGTTTATACTGTCATTTATACTTAAAGAATGAGTGACAGAGTTGAGTAGAGCATTTCTGGAAAAGCCAACAATGTTATCAGCACCTGAGACATACTCAGAACATGCAAATACATATAAGGCATATACAAGGATTATAGAAGAGGTATGTCTATTGCTGTTATATGTATATTCTTAGAGGAAAAAGGTATTTTTCTGCCTACAGGCTTGGTTCAGATGAGAAAGTGCCTGTATTATAAGATATGTTTGTGGACTTATTTCTAGAAAGATTATAATGATTAAATATATTTGGAAAGACACAAGCAGATTTAGGTTTATTTATTTACTTTTAAGATTTTATTTATTTGATTATTTGAAAAAGACAGAAAATGGTCAGAGGGAAGGACAGAGGGAGAAGAAGACTCCCTTCTGAGCAAGGAGCCTGACATGGGGGCTCAATCCTAGGACCCTGGGATCATGACCTAAGCTTAACCGACTGAGCCACCCAGGCACCCCTAGGTTTAGAAATACCAGTCTGGCAGAACTTGAAGGAAGGACTGACTAGGTAAAGAATGATGAGTTAAGGGGTTGTTGCATGTGTTTGTTTTCCTTAAAAAAAAAAAAAAAATCTATAGAGATAATGAAGTTTCAAACCAAGATGATGTCCGTGAGGGATAGATGGTAGAGAATGAATCTGATAGATACAAAGTAGTAGGAGTTATTAAATGTGGGCCATGATGATAGTGAGAGAAACTTAGACTTCTAGTTTTGTGATTTGGGCAATTATATGGAGGATGTCATTGGGCATGAAGACAGAAAATATTGAGGAATAAGACAACTTTATAGAAAAAACATAAGTTCACTCCTGAAAGTTTTAAATTTGATCTGACTAGAGATTTTCAACCAGCTATTTCTAATACAAAGTTCAAGAACCAAAAAAATAAGGGCTATGTTAGTACACAAACTTGAGGAACCTCATGCTACAGATGGTAACTGAAGATATGGGCATGACTGATTTCCAGTGGGTAAGTATATGTTAGGAAAATAAATTGACAGAAGAATTTGACTCCAAACTAAGTATTCATGCTAAATACAATTTCAGGTGTATTGTGTTGCTCTCAGGCTGTGTATAGAGATTGTATAGAGAGACAATTTTATTTTACTACACTTGAAAGTGTAAACCAATTCCTTTTTATCTATTCAATAATCCATCTATTATTTAGTTAATAAATTCACTCATTTATATATTCAAACTAATATTTAGCATCTAGCACACACTAAACTATATACTACACACTAAGCATAAAATAGAGGAAAAACTTGTGGAGACTTTTCCTACATATTTGAAAAAAAATTCAAGCTTTGACTGAAGAAAATATAAAATTTTTTATTCATGAATACTGTGAAAGCAGAATATTGCTGTGTCCATTTTGAAAAAACATTAACTTCATGGGGCCCACTTTAATCTCATACTCAGCAGAAGTAGAGCCTGTTACAAAAGGGTTTAATTTCCTTCCTTTATGTGATAACAGGAGAAAATTCACACACACACACACACACACACACACACACACACACACCCTGAATATCAAAGACATTCTTCATTAAAGACACTAAACTTGTAGCATAGACTCACAACCTTTCATAATCAGTAATAAAAAGGTTTCTAAGGTAGTTTTTGATATTAATGGCTTCCAGTGTATATTATGTAGACTTCACCCACATTGACTATGGGGTTGGGCCTGTAACTTACTTTATCAATTGGGTATTACAGTTGTGATACAATCACAGACTTGACACTACTTGTATTTGGTACCTGGGGTCCTTTTCTTCCTGTTGGGAAATTGTCTGTCACAATTTAAAACAAAAAAGTGATGGACTCTTTCAGAGGTGAAAGAGGATGTATAAGAGAGATCCCAGACGTCTTCTCCAAGCTAGCAGAGGCCCCAATTGGTGACCCACAGAATCATGAGCAAATAAGTCATTGTTGTTTCAAGCTGTTATGTTAAGCAATGTATTATACTAGAACAGATGATTCCACATACTGTGTGACAAAAGCAACAGGAAATGCACACAAGAGGATTCCTTTGCTATTCAACTAATATTTTGTGGTGTTTCTACCTTGTGCCGTGCTAGGAAATGGTAGTTAAAAATAATTTCAAAAATACTAAAAGAGTTCAGATTGTTTCCCTAATCAATCATTTTTTTAAAGATTTTATTTATTTATTTGAGAGAGAGAGAGCACAAACAGAGTGAGGGAGGAAGAGTAGAGGGAGAAGGAGAAACAGACTCCCCACTGAGCAGGGAGCCTGATTTGGGGCTTGATATGGGGCTCAATATGGGGCTGGACCCCAAGACCTGAGGATCATGACCTGAGCTGAAGGCAGCCGATTAACTGACTAAGCCACCTGAGATCCCCTAGTTCCCAAATCAATCTATAGAGATATTGACATTAGAAACTTTATTCCCAGAAGTCAGTTATGACTTCTTGCTTTTCAGAGATTTAGAGAGATTTAGGATAGCTTTGATAAACCTCAAGTTTAAAGCCTGGGAGGATCCAGAGTCAAGCCTACCATTTTGAAAACTGCATGTAGTTTATACATTCCATGTACTCTTTGAAGATCTCTTCATCACATATATGTGCCACCTAAGCTTCCCTCCATCTAGATGCAAAATCCAGTTCCTTATTTTTTTTAATCTCCACAAAGTCCACATATTCCAATCATTTCCCGATTTTTATACCTTTAGTAAATATCTGGGGGCGTCATAGAGAGAGATTTTTATTTAGGAGAATAAAATCTTTAAGAATCAAGCTGGTTCCACTGCCTCATTGCATGTTGTCCCTCTTTCTCTCCTTCTTCCTGGTAAGTGCCAAAACCTCTCTTACTCTAATCCCCCAGGATCTCACTTTCAATTGCCAAACACTTATAATCCTTTTATAAACATATTATCCTTATACAAGAAATCCAGTGACAGTTATTATTATGAACATTTTCTCTCTTATTTCCTAAGCCCAGAAACTAGCTTGAAACTATTCTTGTCACCTCCAACTAAAAATAGCTTTAGCTAGAGAAAGTCATTTAGCAAAGGAAAATAAATAAAAAGACTTGGGCTTGGATAAAGGCATGAATCCCAGGGGCCAGAATCATAGATGTTCAAAGAAAGAAACTTGGGGCGAGGGGGGGAGCAAGATCTGTGTTTAGCGCCTTCTTAGATATGAGCTACTTAAATATTTGTATATGGGCCTGTACTGGACAGAAGTAAATTAAAACTTTGTCAACTCAGCTTTTTAAAAATCTCTATTCTTCTGGTTCCTTTGTAGAAATCCTTAATCCTTCTTTATGTTTTTACTGGGACAGTCAATCAAGGCAAACAACACAGGGAGTCACACTGGGACAGATGATCCAGACTGAGCCAATCAGAGATTTCCCTGGGATAAGATACACAGGCTGAGCTAACCAGAACTCCTGGGAGCGCTTCTCTAAAACTAGCAAGTAAGACTCCCTTAATTTTGAAATGTGAGCCTGCATCTGTAGACTCTGACTCTGCAGCTGTCTTTTACATTTCATGGAGAGGGAGTTAACTTGGCAAGGAGGAATGAGGCCAGCACGCAAAAACCAGCAGAGATAAGGAAAGCTAAAATTTAGAAAAGTCATAAAGTAGGAGTGTGTTGGAGCGGCGGGAGGTGGGGGATGGGGGGAGGCAGTCATTATATGCGTATTTGGATTTTCCAAGTATGTGATCCACAGAAATGTGTCTTTTGGAAAGACTAGAATGATTTGGTTCTGTAACTTACTAACAGAAGAGTACTGACTCATAGCCATAAACAATTCACGCTGAATGAACTGAATCAAGGAAAGAGTCTCTGGGCAAGGAAAAAGAAATACAAAAGGTCTTCCTACTGAGTGTAATACCAAAGAAGTGAATTCCAAATACATAGGGAGTACGCCAAGCTTCGAAGTCATGACGTGATGACTTATGTAAGGCTGGTCATTTGTAAACTCACATACACCTCCAGGCAAAATATGCATAACTTGGTGTTGCTTTCAATTTGCCCAGTATCAGGTAGGTTCACCTTCATTTAGACTTAAGAGTTCTCCACTGAATTTTCCAAGAACAAATTTAGGAAACAAAACTGGGGCATTAGACTTGAGTTAATTCATATTTGAATGAAAACTAAGGGCAATAAATTTTGAGTTTTAAAAAATCAGTATGTCTCTCCATTGATCCCTATCCCCAACTCATTTTTTTCTAATTCTGTAAAACCTTATTTTCCTGTTTCAACCATCAAAATTTACAAAAATAGCCATGTGAAATAGTCAGCATTGCTGTACCAACAAACAGCCCCAACTTTTCAGTGGCTTATAACAGCAAACATTTGTTCCTTGCTCATGTCAGACTAGAGCTGTGCTTTTTAGGAGACTGGAGAGCTGCTGTTGGGTTTGGCTGTGCTCCACCAGGCTTGACTGGACTTGGCTGGATGTGGCTATATTCTCCTGAGCTCTCCTGGTCTTGGTTTGGCTTCACGTTGCTCACATTCCATTAGCCAAGGCAAGTCAGATGACCAAGCCCAATGCCAGTGAGATAGCATTCTGTGCCTAGAGGTAAGGCACTGCAAAGTTCCATGGCAAAGAATGTGGGTATATAAACCACTTCCAAAGAGGAACAGAAATGATTGGAACAATAATCTAATCGACAACATAAGTTGAAAGTTTTCTGGAATTGCATCCACTTTACAGACCTAAGGGATATATCAAGAGCAGGGAACTAGAATTCTAACCAAAGTTTTGATACACAGACAGAAAGAGCAAATGGATAGGGAGGTACCAAGGAAATACAAAATAGCAGGGTCATTGCAACTGGAAGATGACCCCAAGTTCTCCAAGAGTCCAGGATATTCCAGATTAGTCAATGAGAGGAAATCTTTAATTGCATGAATTCATCCATGTTTATAATCCTACATATGCTTATAATCTGTCTTTCCTCTTACACTCTTCAGTGTCTTAAACAAATCACTCTACTCCCCTGCTATTCCCTTAACACTACCATCAGGTTGAGTATACCAGTGGATTATAAGCACAGTAAAATAAACATTTAAGAAAGCAGACATTTTAAAGCAGACAAGTCACCTTCTGTGGGATCGGAACAGCCACTTCGCTTTACTTTTTTTTAAGTGTGTTAAAATTATTTGGAAAGAACATCAAATATTTCAAAATTTTCACTTTTGAAGAAAAGTAAAAGATCCTTCTAGGGATTTGAATAATTTTGAGCCTTATACAAAGAGTTTTATTCACTAAATTTTCTTTTCTTCTTCTAAATTCAGATTTACTTTTAAGTACCTGTAGGAAATGTCATAATAGTCTTCAAGTTCACTCAGATGAAACACGCAAATAAAGGCTTCCTTTCTCTCCTGATCTTATATCCCAGCCCCACTTTATTCTCTTTTCCATACTTGACTCAGACTTCAATGGAGAAGTTCATCGAGGATCAAACAATCCAGCTGTTGTTTTCAACTTTTGCTATTTTAATGTTTATTTTCCAAATCATTCCCTATTTTTCTACTAAAAATATACTGCCAAATCATTATTTTTTTTGGAGCAACTCTAATGCTTTCTGTTGCTAGATATCTGATCCAAATCCAATATTTTCCTTGGCAGTTGGTGAACATAATAAGTAGAGATTTTTTTTTCTCTCTACGCTTAGAACTAGGGAAAAAAGACACAATTCAAAATTAAAAGAAATTTGAATATTGAGGCAAATTCTCACCTTAACAAAAATGCACAAACACTGCTCAAAGGGAGAACAACATGTTAAAAGGAGTTTCTATGCTCTTGGTGTGTATTTGTCCTTAGGTTTCCACCTCTCAATGAGTATTTTTTGAACCCATATTGCAAGTGTGATTTAGGTAATGATGTGCTTTCCACAGCTTTTCTTCTTTATCTTTAAGATATCTGTTAAAATGATAGCATGCATGTAGGAAAAAAAAAAAAAGGTTAAGAAGAGCTAATGATGAAAAGCAAAAGAAAATTATTTTGTACCACTCTGTCATTTCAATCCTTAAACCCATTTTTAAATGATGCCTAGTTTTATTACTTTTCTTGGTTTTCATCATATTACACAATATTCTTATATAACTATTCATTGAATTATCAAGTTTACATCATATATTTATGGCCTAAACAAGGGAAGACTTAGATCACTTAAGTCATCCCCACCATCTTCTTCTAATTTCTAACAGATCTATTAATTTTTTTTGTCTGGAATACTGAGTTTTTAAGATTCAAAAAAATTTTTTTGCTCCCTCTGAAATAAAATCTCTTCTCTCACTCAAACTAAATATCTTAAGGATGGTTATAATCCTACACTTCCTTCAACCTTTTCTTTCTTTTTCATTTCCCAACTTCTGTCCACTAGCCATTTACATATATATTATCAAGACTGGTATTTCACCTTATTTTTGTCCATAATCAACTCCAAACTTTGTTTACAACTGTGTGTCTAAAAAGGAAACATAAGATAATCTTATTTTTAAAGAATATAACTGTTCTGAAAGGGGAACCCTCCTACACTGCTGGAGGAAATGCAAGCTAGGGAAGCCACCCTGATAAGCAGTATGGAGGTTCCTCAAAAAGTTGAAAATAGAGCTACCCTATGACCCAGCAATCGCACTACTGGGCATTTACCCTAAAGATACAAATGTAGTGATCCAAAGGGCACATGCACTCAAATGTTTATAGCAGCAATGTCCACAGTAGCCAAACTATGGAAAGAACCTAGATGTCCATCAACAGATGAATGGATAAAGAAGATGTGATATATATATGTGTGTGTGTGTATATATATCTATATCTATATCTATATATATATAATGGAATACTATGCAGCCATCAAAATAAATGAAATATTGCTATTTGCAATGATGTAGATGGAAATAGAGGGTATTATGCTGAGCAAAATAAGTCATTGAAAGACAATTATTATATAATATCTCTGATATGAGGAATTTGAGAGGCAGGGCAGGGGGTTGTGGGGAGTACAAGATGGGACCTGGGAAGCAGACAAACCATAAGAGACTCTTAATTTCAGGAAACAAACTGAGGATTGCTGGGGGATGGTGTGGGGAGGAATAGGGTGGCTGGGTTATGGACATTGGGGAGGGTATGTGCCTTGGTAAGTGCTGTGAATTGTGTAAGACTGATGATTCACAGGCCTGTACCCCTGAAGTAAATAATACATTATATGTTAATTTAAAAAAAAAGAATATTATCAGTTCTTTTTTCAAAAATGTGTCCAATATACTGATATTCAACACTTGGGCATTTTTTTCAGGAGAAGTATCTCTGCATTTAAAACAATGGCTCTTCATTGAACACTACAGCAAAAACTAATGATGTACTATATGTTAGCTAATTGAACTTAAGAAAAAAAAACAAAGCAATGGCTGTCATTGTCAACTACTAAAAACTCAAGAAGTTAGGAAATGCGGAACAGTATTTTTGTCTGCAATTTTATTTTGAGGTTAACAATATTGTCATTTTTGATCACTGTTTTAAACATAAAGCTATTTCACCTGCAAACTTTAGATGAATTTTTAATTTTGGAGTCCAATACTTAGATGCCTTAAATCTCAACTCCCAACAACTAATGAATAGTTTTAGAGAAGTTCATCCAAAACAGCCAATGAAACATAAAGCCCTTAGTAAAATTAATAGTCAAAACTGATAAAAAACATATTTTTAAATATTTTCTATATAAATTTGGTGACCAATGGTTTATCAGAAAAAAACCTGAGCTACCAAAATGTAGTTTTCTGCCAAACTGGAAAGATATTTTATTCTAAGCCCAAATATAATTTAATTCTCCATATCAAACTACATTTATGATAGAGAATTCAAATATATGTTTAAGTAAAATTATTAGAGAAAGAAATAATTTCTCAATTAACATATCAATTTTAGCAGGCATTTATTGAGCACATGGGAAGAAACAAATCCCCAAAGAAATTAAAATGAAAAGATTTGTAATTGGAAGTAAACATTGAACAATTATTTTAGTCACAAATATGAATAATCTGCAAGTAGTAATAAAACTCTTAAATCAGAGATTGATATCAAACATTTACTCTTTCAACAAATATTCACCCCAAAGATAAAAAGTACAAATCTCTGCCCTCATGTACTTTATACTTAGTGAAGCAAGACAAATAACTATGAAATAAATAAGTAAAATATATCATGTGTCAGATATGATAAGGGTTATAAAAAATAAAGCGAGGGAATGGATAGGGAGATTTCGAGAAAGAGGTGCACTTTGAATAGGTTAGTCAGAAAAGGTATTAAGTAGCAAGAGACTCTTGAAAAAGTGCTTCATGAAATGAGGTACTGATTAAGGCAGGTGAGGAAAATGTATTCAAGACAGAGAGGACAATCAGTATAAAGGCACCAAAGTAGAGTTATGTCAAATCTGCTTGAAGAAAGACAGTTTGGGGAGCACCTGGGTGGCTCAGTGCATTAAGCCTCTGCCTTTGGCTCAGATCATGATCTCAGGGTCCTGGGATTGAGCCCCGCATCGGGCTCTCTGCTCAGCAGGGAGCCTGCTTCCTCCTCTCTCTCTGCCTGCCTCTCTGCCTGCTTGTAATTTCTCTCTCTCTGTCAAATGAATCAATAAAATATTAAAAAAAAAAAAGAAAGAAAGAAAGAAAGACAGTTTGGGGTAGCAGGTAGCAGGAACAGGGCAAGGAGAAGAGCCAAATGCATAATGTGGCAGGTTGGGTTTTTCTCTCATTATTTGCCCAAATCCCTCTCACCCTATTAATGTGAGCTATGCACAGTGTGATCAAGAGCAATCGGAGGGCATTGTAAGGGTGTGGTTTTCACTCTAAACAAGATGGAAAGCTCTTGGCAGTTTTGGGCAGAAGATCAACCTGGTCTGCTTTACATATTAAAAGGTTTGCTCTGGAGGTGCCTGTATGGCTCAGTGGGTTAAAGCCTCCGCCTTTGGCTCAGGTCATGATCCCAGGGTCCTGCGATCGAGCCCTACATCAGGCTCTCTGCTCTGTGGGAAGTCTGCTTCCCTCTCTCTCTCTGCCTACTTGTGATCTTTGTCTGTCAAATAAATAAAATCTTAAAAAAAAAAAAGGTTTGCTCTGGAAGCTCTATAGAGAATAGGTACTGTAGGACAGGAGGGGAACAGTTGACACCAATTGGAAAGATTATTGCAGAAGTCAAGTTGAGAGATGTTGATAACTTGCATCAGAGGAGCAGTATTCAAGGTGGCGATAAATGGCAGCATTCTGCATATATTTTGAAGATTGAAAAGCATGATTTCCTGATTGATTAAATGTGGGGTGAAAATGAAAACCCCAAGATGACTAAATTCATTCATGTAGAGAACTGTTAAGAATGGAGTTACCATTTCCTTAGATGTGATAATTTGTAGAAGAGGCCCCTCACCCCTAAATCAGGTGTTTTATATATATGTATATATATTATATTATATTATATATAATAATATGTATATATATACATATATAGTGTTAATATAGAGATTATATAGAGATATCAAATGCATAGCAATATAGAGATAGCAAAATGCACAGCAATAGCATGTAAGAAATTAGATATATAATTCTAGAGTTCAGGGGAGTAGTCTAGGTTGGGAACATCTATGTATGGAGACTACTTTAAACCATGAGACATAATGAGATCACCAAGGAAATATATCTAAATAAAGGAGAAGAAAACTCTGAGCCATGTCATATGTCCAAGGTCAGGGAAAAGTGGTTAGTCAGGAAGAATGAATGAGGAGTATGTTATACCTGGGAAGCCATGGGGGTAAAAAAAATGTATTAATGAGGAAGGAACAATCAACTCTGTCCAACACAGTTTAACTGATGGTCAGTAATATAAATTTGACCACTGGGTTTAGCACCACCATTGATTACCACGAAGAGTGTTTTCCATTGAGTAGTTAGTACAAAAACTGGGTTGGAATGGGTTTAAAAAGAAAATAGGACAAAGGAGATCAGTTTTGGAAATTATAAATAAAATGTTTGAGGAACTTTGCTCTAAGGAAGAGCAGAGACATAGGACAGTAGATGGGGGTAGGTGCAGGGTCAAGGATTTTGGGTTGGGATTAAAATTTCAATATGTTTTAATTCTGTTTGGGAAAATCCAATAAATATGGAAAATGTGCAATGACTCAGGATAAATATGAGAAGATTGGTAGAGATATGTCTCCAGAAAAGTCAGGAGAGTATGGGATTTGCTGCATCGAGGATGCCTTCATGTGAAGGAATACTATCAAACACTTTCCATATCCTTCTAACTGAACTCCTCATGGTCAGGTTAATATACTAAAAATAGGTATATAACTGTCATGCAAGGTGCAAGTGTGGTCCTCTTAGCTGATCCTCTTTAAACTCATAAAATTTGATTTGTAAATGACTCTTTAAAAACTATTCTGTGGACAGCTAAATATGCCTCATGAAATACAATAAAAGGTTGTAACCTGTGACACCATGGAAGTCATCATAGTGACATGCTATGCCTTGCTGTTATCATGGAGAGCAAGGAGCCTCCCACCTACTGATGGTCTGCATTTTTGAATGTTGGACAGGAAAATGACTTTCAGTATAAGCAAATCAAAGACCATTATTCCAAAGTGTACATGTATGTGCACAGATATGTGCATTTATGTTATGCTAGATATTAACATGCTGAAGGCAAAATATTTTTCTCCTTGCTTTTCCCAACTGTCATCTGTAGTGGAGAGATAATCTAGAGATTCTTTCTTTCCCAGAATTGTCAGAAAAATGAAGAAAATTTTATACACATTCTCTGTGTCATTGACTGAGTGGAGAATTCTCTCAGAGACAGGCAAATAGAGATTTTCTCTCTATGTGTACCAATGAATTTCAATGCATATAGACATCAGACCAATATCCTGAAATTCTAGAAGTTAGGGAAACCTCAAATTAGGAGGATTCCTGAGAGAATGCTGAACAATTTTTGGAATATAACCATTGTCTACATTAGGAAGTTTCTAGGAAAATTTCCTTACTAAATTACTTTACCAAGAAAAATCTAGCCTGACAATTCAAGCATGGGAGCCCCGAGTTGTTAAAATTAGCCAGTGGTGTTTTAATTACACAATTTGCCTTTCTTTTTCTGCTAATTCTCATATAACTCAGGATTTCGTCAAACACTTGTGGAGCCCTTATCCTGTGTCATACCCTGGAAACAGATAAATGAAATGAAGCCACTTCTGTCCTTAAGTCATCTACATTTCAGTAAGGAAAGTGTGTTAATAGACTCACACTTGTGGGTGACTACAATAGTTGGGCAAAGTAGATGGTTAGGGTCAAGAGTGAACAGAAAAATAAGAAGGGTGATCTTTGAAAAACTTCTGATCAGAATGAAGACTCAAGTCTTCCTTTGAGAAATGCCCCCAATCTTTTCCACCCCCCACTTCCCCCAAAAAGCAAGGCGTGGTGTAATCAGGTGTTACTGCAGAGAACATCACATGTAATCAGAGGAGCGCCAGAATGGAAGCAGCTGACAGTGGCTTTCCATTTCTCTCAGTGGATGGGAGCCAGAGCTCCTGCGGTGGCTCTACAGGGCGCCCCGGGATCTGATGTCAGTTCATCTCTGACCTAAACTCTCAGCCTCATTCACTCAGCTCCAGCTACATGGGTTTCCTCCTGCCAAGTCTACCAAACACACTCCTTGGTTAGAGCCCTTGGCAGTCTGCTTCTTCCTCCTGGAAGGCTCTTGTAAATGATTATCAACAGAACTCCCTTCCTCATCTGCTCCAAAGCTTCGTTCAAATACATTCTGAGAGTCCTTTCTGACTAGCCTTCTTTAAATAGCAGTCTCTCCCTCTTCGAGGCTCCAGAACCCCCTTACTCTGCTCTATTTACGTTTTAACCTAGTACATCATCTTTAATCTCTAAATGACTTAACCTACTGTATCACTTTCTAAAGTACGCTTGCTTGGGATGTGTTTCCACCTATTGAACTGTAAGCTCCCCAAGAAGAGGGCTTTCTGTCTTGCTTCTATGTTGGTGTATCACAAATACATAGAACAGTGCCAAGCACATAACAGGACACAGTAAATTTGTTTTAAAAAATCATAAAAAAATTTCTTCTGCATTCTGATGTTGGTTGGTGAGAAACCCATGCTCCTCTTAGGCACATGACCAATGCTGCCATGAGATGTTATTTTAAACATGGTACAAATTAAAAGTACATTTAAAAATGCAATACCTAGAGGTGAGGAGCCAACACATCCAAACTTTAGCATAATGCTATGGAAAATATGTTGTTGTTTTTTTTCTTTTAAAGATTTTATTTCTTTATTTGTTTGAAAGAAAGAGAAAGAGAGAGATTAAGAGAGCAAGCAGGAAGAAGAGCAGGCAGAGGCAGAAGCAGGCACCCTGCTGAACAAGGAGCCCGATGTGGGACTCGATCCCAGGATCTTGGGATCATGACCTGAGCCGAAGGCAGATGCTTACCTGACTGAGCCACCCACGTGTCCCAGAAAATATGTTTTTAATAATGGTGACTAAAAGCTACTCTGTTTCAACAGTCAATTCGAAAGCACATTTATTATATTTACTATAAATATTTTCTCTCCCTGCATTAACTCATAACCAGTTGTAGGGAAGAAAAGTCAGAGAGGACCCACAGTGTATTTCATACACTGAACAGATTTTTGAGTACCAAGGAAGTACTAAGGACTGCTTTGGCATAAGGAATAGAGGGGTGAGTGAAAAATGCCTGTAAAGATCATGCTGTCATGGCATTTGTATTCTGGGGGTTCTATGTTCTTTTTTGCTTTGGATTATTATAAAAGAGATTGTTGTGCCAATAGTCAAAGACAGATCTGAGACCATGCATTTGGACAGTTATGTAAAAGACAATACATAGCAAAAATCACAAGGGGCGTGAGTAATAAGCAATATGGTGTTTAGTAAAAAATAAAACAATGTTTTGAGCTCAGGATTTCCTTCCATACCTGTTATTCACATCAGGACTGATCTCAGAACAGGACTTGAGCCTATAAGACAAAGGAAAGTAGAGACACCTGCTGGAGTGACAGGGTGAGGAAACAGGAAGGAGCCGATGACAAAGACTATGGCATTTCGTCTAAGGTCACAGTGAGAAAACTATCAGCAGTGTGAATAGACAAGAAAGTTCTGACTGCTAATCAAGTGCTTTAATAATTGGACATTCCTAGTCCTTTTACTATAAAATATAAAAGGGTAATAAAGAACAGCTTCATATTTAGAGTATTTAATTCAAAATTAGTAAGTGCTAATTGAAAAACCATTATTTTTAGCTACTAATAATTCAAGCAATTATAGGAGAGTTCAATCTCCATTACAACATATTTTTGAGGTAAAATTACACTGAGAAGGTATTTTCTTCTTTTAAGAAATTAAATCTCTTATGTGAATTAGAAAACAAATATTTGGGCTTCAAGAATCCCTATCATTTCAGATAGACTGAATTTATTTATTTTCCAGGAGATGTACCAATTAGATAAATCTATGAGGAATGGAGGATGAGGCCCCCGAGGTCATGGTGGATGTGTTTTCTCAGTTTGCCCATGCTGTGCTAAAAAGCTGTTGTCTAAGGCAAAGGCAGCAGAAGAAAATGCATTAAAAAAAAAAAAAAAAGGGCTCCTGTGAATTTATGAGAAGTGCATCACAAAGACAAATATTTCAGCCATGCAATTCCATTCGGCCTTTTCAGCTGTGTGTCCATAGCAAGTCAACGGCTAAATTGAAAAATCAATTCCAATTTAAATTATTGGAATAAAGAACACCAGGAGTCAGAGATAAAATGGCTTTGTTCTCTGAGATCCTTTTTAATTGGAAAGTTATTTCTTCAGGGTATTCTAATGGTTCTGAGGGAAGATTGCAAAATAAAGTTGATCGGCTGGGGGAAGGTTAATAGCTAATGTGCTTTCCTTGCTGCTCAGCAGCCTCCTGTCTTTATGACATCCCCCATCATATCTGGAAGGACTGAAGATTCTAAATCATTTGATACATGCAAGGACTGTATTTTTCTCTTAGTCTTTCAAAAATCATCCTGAGGCTTGAACCTTGGCAGAGCCTTATTGCTTTTTGTAGCCTTTCCAACTGGACTCGCTTTTGCTAACAAATGTCACAGGACCCATTTCTTCTTTCTTTTCTTTCTCTCCTTCTTTCCTTCTCCTTCTTTTCTTTTTTAAGTTTTCCTGACAGGGATGTTTCCCTAACAATGAAGCAGTAATTAAGGGAAAGAAAAGCTACCTGAAGAAGATGTTAGCAAAAGGCTCTGCTTTTTAATGACAGAAATAGAAACAAAAAACTTTGTTGGCTTGTATTAAATGGAGGGAAAAAAATATATATATAGACTTAGTAGATGGAGAACAAAGGTACAAAGATAGGATGAAGGAAAAAATGTAGAATATACAGAAAATGTTAATAAATGTTATCAAAAAGGAAATATTGATTATAGTGAGAAACCAAAAGTCATATTTAGATAGGTTCAGCCGAAGTTTAAAAACTAAAGTTTAATTAAACATATAATAACCTTTGCTCTGCCTGTAGAAGATTGTTTGGGGGCAGCTGTTGATTAAAAACCTTAAATGAGCATTTAATTTGAAATTAATAAAACAGTTATGGTATGTGTTAGGAAAAGTTACTGAGGTTTGCTTAGTAATATTTAATTACTATAAAAGAGATAAATCTCGTTGCCATGTAATGAACTAAGAAGTGCAGATACAGTAAATATGTACTTACGTTCTTGTTATTAATGCATTAAATTTGTAAGAATATTTAGGAATTTAATTAGCATTTAATAAGATAGCTATAGCAAATTACAGTAGTTAGACATTAAATGTAAATTAATATTTTTAGTATTTAATTGATATTAACTAATTAATTACTGTTTATTACATGGTGGCTAGATTTATCTTTTATGGAGTTATTAAATCTCAATTAAAATGCTCTTTTAAGAGGGCACATTCAATTAAAAATAATATTCTGTAAGAATTTCATAACTCCCTTCTCCTCAGGATTTGGGTACATAAGTGTATCAAATCAAATAACCAAGGTGGTTTAGAAAGGAGCCCAACTGGGATTATGCCTGAGTTGTTCAAGCAATTCCAGACCTGTCCCATGCAAGGACTTACTTATTGAGAGTCATATTTTTTTCTATTAAGGTTATAAGCATAGATAGGCTTAGAAAGATCCTGACTCAAAATTCTCTCTCCACAGTTGATGATACTGGGTTCAGGAATTATTTTTTGAGAAACGGGGTTACAGGCAATTAAAATCAAAATGCTATTTATTATTTGTTATTTCCCCCTTGGTGCAACTTAATATTTCAGATACATATGGCAATTAATTGAGACCAAATTTTGCTAGAGGGAGATGTAGTAAGATCATGAATTAAGTAAGGGGACAATAATCCAAATGTTATTAGACTTTGAAAGAAAGAGAAGGAAATACACATGCTGCAATTTTATTTTTCTCTCAAGGTCTCTGTTGCTCCTGTCAGTTCCTAGAATGTAGTATGTGCTCAATAACAAATACCATTTGATGGAGTGTATTAAATCCCCATATCTGACACCAAAGACTTCTTGCAGCTACTTCATAGCTATTTGGAAATATAATCAGAGATAGTACAGAGTAGAGGTTAGTTATCTCCTCAATGGAGTAGACCTGCCTCATTTTAAGTCCTGACTCTACCTGGTTCAAGGTGTGTCACTTTTAAAAAGTCCTATCACTATGACTATGTATTACTATTTTGTGCCTTAGTGTCTTCTGTAGTTACAAATGACAGTACCCGTCTCAGGATTATCCTGAGTTAATGAATGTTAACTGAGTTAATAACAGTAAGCCGTTTTAGAACAACACCTAGCACATGGCAAGAACTCAACAAATGCTTGTGTTTTTATAATCTCCAGTTCTGAAGTAATGGTGTTCTCTACAATACGGAGCTGGGGAAGATACATTATGTCCTGGCACGCTAAAAACAACTGGAAAACAAATTAGTTTATTTTTATTTAGTTTTATCTCCTTGAATAATTAATCATAATCATTGTAAATATTCATCATTACCCGCGAGTCATTTTTTGGCAAAGCTATAAGTACTATGTGATTTTAATCTTTTTTCATGAATAAATCTTTGAAAATCCTTTATCATTTTTGTTTCTACAATTTTCAAGTGTAATGAAGATATTAAATAAAACCTATCTTACATTGATTCTTTTTTCACTCTACTAGATATCTAGCATCTCAGCTCAATGAATAGCCATTCATCATTATTTTTTTTTAGTCAGTCTTAGGTCTTGTGGTAATATTCTTACCTCAATTAAATGAAATTAATTTTCAGTTAATATTGCCTGAAATAATTTTTGAAACATAAGCATCCCACTTGTATAGCTATATCTTGTTTACCTCTATATGTGGGATGAGTTCATAAAATTTCTTTCTTCAAAAATTACCACATACATAAAAGTATATGTATATGCACCTTCAATTTCTGTTGTTAATTTTCTGAAGTAATGAGCTTAAAATGAGAACAGATTCTCATACTAGCCACCTTAGGCATACCATTCACATTAGCTTAGCTTTTACTCTTTTGTAAGAAAGTTTTTAACAGAATAATCTTAAAAAAAAAAAAACTTCCAAATCTAGAATGCTATTCAATTATACTCAAACAAACAACAAAATTCTTCTCTATTACTTGTGTTTGGCTTAGCATTTTCCTTTTGCTTGGCATTTTATAAAGCCTTTCCCCCCCCCGAAATAAACAAGTAAAAGGAATAAACTTTTAATGTCAAACCATTAGCCAAAAATTTAAAGTAAATGGATGATGCTGTCTTCTGTGAATAATAACAATGAGGATATTAATATATTCATGTTTAGAAGAATAAAAAGCAGTAAAAACAATGGATGGAAAAGACAAGCCCATGGAAGTATGGTGTCTTGTTTCTTTGATTCTTCCTTGGTCTCAGCTGATTCAACCTTGGTCTTTAGATGTCTGAGACTAAGCTCTGTGGCAGGAAAGAACTAAAGGAGGAATGACAGGGCATTTGACAGATATGCAGAAAAAAATGATTTACTCAAGAGGAAAAAGAATAAAGATGAGAAGGGGGAAAAAAAGGAAACATTTGATCAGAGAAGTTATTAGAGGGAAAAAGGGGGGGGGGGATGGATGCAGGATTACAAGGGTGCTTTGGATGTTGCCACGTGGGTTTGAAATTGACTAAAAGTCACAAGTCGGAGGAAATTGATTTCCATCACTAATATTTTGAATGGATCAAACCAGAGTTTGACAGAGGAAAAACAGAACAAAAAACAATGAGCTTGTTGCTTTAAAAATCACCTAAATTGTCTACAAGGAGAAGGGCTTAGTAGACAAGAAGAAACTGAAGTCACCAGTAATGACAGAAATGTCTGAAAGGGGACAAAATTGAATGTCTAATTTAACATGGCTTCTTGACTACATGGTCTTACTCCCACAGAACAGAAGTAAACAGCTGCCCCTGTATTCACGTGAGCTTACAGAATAGGTCAACTTATTATTGGATGCATTCCTTAAATCTGTTCATTCTACTCTTGCCTTTTATAGGTACCCCTTCCCCTATTTCTATCCTTGTTCTGTCCTATATGTTCAATGCATGATATTGTTATAACTGTTTCAACCTCAAATTCCCCCAGTCTTCTAGATCGTCACCTTAGCCCTACTGGTTCAGTGACCCTCGAATGACATTCTCCAATTTTTACCCAATTCTTGGATTCCTTTCATGGTAACACATCCAAGTGATATAAAAATACTTTTATTATGCCCTGATTTGCCAGTCACAAAAAGACTTCCATATGCCAAATGGGAATGCTGGATCACCAGGGGAATAAATTTAAGGCTGCTAAAACTCTGTACTTCAAGTATACATAATATCCTTCTAAGTATTTGGAGAAACTGGGGAAGAGTTTTACCCTACCTCAAACCTTAACACCCATGACAGTCTGGAGAGATCATTCTCTAAAGGGAAACAATATAAAAAGCCACCTTCCTTCTCAGTGAGACACTAGCAGGAGACAGAAAATGAGAAATTAGATAAGGGAACTTCAACTTGAAATCTAAATTAAACCTTAAATATCTATTAACATAATTTAAGGAAAAATTACATTTTCACCAAGTTCACCTACTTTATAACTCTTCAATAACCCAGTGGTTGTATAGTTTGTCACTGTAAAAAGGCACTGGGCAACAAAGAGTTTGGAGGATAAAATCTAGGTAGCATTTCCATCACCAAGATCTGAAGTCTAGCCTGAGGACAATACACAAAGCAGGGTAAAGAGTAGTGGTTCTGTTTCTTTGGGTATTCTCCCTATTCTAAATTCTCATGCTCCACTGATTATATAGAATGCATAACTGGTTTGAAAATACTCGGGACAGAGGAAAAGAAATAGAAAAGTTTTTCTCTGAAGTTTGTTTATCTTCTTGTACACTTTCAACCCAACATTTATGCAACTATCCATCCTGTTGGACTGGTCATTTTGTTTGGAAACCAAGTTTCTAGGTTTATGAATATATACTGTGCTTCACTTCAGTTGTGAGATATTAGGTAGCACAAAGCATCATATCAACTCTAACCAGGATAGTTATAAAATTTAAAAATGTCTTTGTCAAAACTCTAAATATCTTAAGTAATTAAAAATTTTTTTAATTTTAATTTTTTCCCTTTATGTATTTATATATTTAATTGAGGTATAATTAAATATAGTGATATCAGTTTCAGGTGTACAACATAATGATTCAATAATTCTCTGTGCTCATCAGGATACATGTACTCTTAATCCCCTTCATCTATTTCATCCACCCCCCACCCACTTTCCCTCTGGCAACCACCAGCTTGTTTTCTGTATTTAAGAGTCTGTTTTTTAATTTGTCACTTTTTTTCTTAGGTATGATAACCTTTAATAATTTACTTATTAAAACTCTGCAAGGTCATTTCATCTTATAATCCTTTTTAAAAAATTAATGATGAATCTTTATCTAGTATCTCTTTATAAGATTTTTTTCTATACTTGACACATACAAGTAATTTACCTATTAATATTAGTGAAAACAATAATTTATGTGCATTCATTGATAGAATAAAATTCTTTGTCTCTTATTTTCAAATGTAGGATTATCACTTCTGGGGATGTATTTGATCAGAGCAGAAAAGCAGCTTGATGAGTAAGATTTTGATTGATAATACATTACAATTCATAATTGATATAATCTTAGATCTGTCAGTTCAACAAAAGGTCACTTCGAAATTTGATGGGGCTAGGGCTTGAGATACGTTGGAAATGATATTGTATCATGTAAAGAAAGAAGATACTGACACAAATCTACTAATTCATCTTAAATTAAGAATATCTTAGAAAGCATAGTAATTAACAGCAAGTTCCTAGAACTTGACATTCTACACAAATGTCACTCCCCAGGGTATGACACAGGAATTAGAATGTCCTTTCACTGTCAGACTGATATATACCACTGAAGGAGTGCTGGAGAAAAAGTCAGATCTTGGTGACATTTGGGATTTAAATAGTAGATTATCCCATTTATTTCTGTTTTTGTCTTAGGAAAATAATTCTAAATCTCATGATCTTCTTTTTATATCTTAAAGATATTATGTACTCATGTGTATTCCTTTGCATTAAAAAGAAACTGAAGTATTGGAAAACAGCTGAAAATGTCTTTGCAAATCTCCATGGGAAATGAGGGGGGCATTAACATGGTATTTTTATCCTATTTGATTGCAATATTTCATCCTACAAGAAGGAAAAGATTTTCCCCCAAATTAGCACCAACACTGTCCTAATAAGCCTCCAACCTTCTTCCAATCTAAAACTACATCCACTTGTGTACAGAGAGCAGAGCATCAATCACCAGCCAGCCCCAACAGTCCCATCAAAACCAGTCTCAAAGATGAAGGTTGGATCTGTTAAAACTACCTGTTAATACCTGATTCCTCATGATCATGCTCAGTGTTTATCATTCTCAATCCTCTTTCTCTCACATATATACTATTAGTGAAGAACTCTTGACTACACACAAACACACATACATAAATACATACATACATATATACATAAAAACCCCCATGTTTGAAACAAACATGTAGGTAAGGAAGTCATAGTTCCAAGACATTATCTCCACTGAATTTATTGGGCCTCACAGACATATTTGCACTGTTTGCTGCCAAAACAAAGGCCTCTGTATCCTCACTAACTTATTTTCCATCCCATAATTCTTTGTGCATTGGTTTCTTTGACCCAAGTTCTGCACACTTCCCTTCCTCTTGTACACTCCTCCTGTGTTCCCTGAACTCTGGATCCGAGTGCTTCACACTCTTCCCACTTTAAAACTCTTCTCTGAACGCTGCCTTGTGTCAGCAAAACTAAAACTGGCTTCCCTGTATGCTTCTTGAATTAGTGTTTTCTTTACATTTGGTCTGAAAATGGCATTCATGGTATTTTTTTTTTCCTAGTCATTGTCCCAGACCACTAAGTCTCCTTCAGTTTTGTGAAAATTCTTGTTCTTTTGAACTTCATTAGGCTCTTTCACAGTATTCCCCTTCTTGCTGCTATCATCTATGGACTATGTTATTTGTATCTTATTCATTGAAGATAATTATAATTGTTTTCTTCTACCCTCATGAAGGTCCTTGATACCATCATGAAGGTCCTCCAGGGACTTTACTTCCATTCCACCTATTTACTCCTAAGGATTCATTCACTACTATGACTCAATACAGCCTAAGTTCTCTGTATACTAGCAGTCCCTATCTCTTTCCCCCCAACTCAATCTGTCTTTCACTAAGAAACCAGCAGAAGGAAAGTTCCCCATCTTACACCAATCATCTTCAAAGCCACCTATGATCACACTAGTTTTCTATGCTTTCCCTCTCCCCCCCATATGAGAACTATCTCTCTTCCTAATAAAGTCAAGACCTTTTCTTTCTTTCTTTTTTTAAAGATTTATTTATTTATTTGACAGACAGAGATTACAAGTAGGCAGAGAGGCAGGCAGAGAAAGAGAGGAGGAAGCAGGCTCCCCACTGAGCAGAGAGCCCGATGCGGGGCTCGATCCTAGAACTCTGGGATCATGACCTGAGCCGAAGGCCGAGGCTTTAACCCACTGAGCTACCCAGGCACCCCGGCAAAACCCTTTCTATTTGTTTGGATGCCAGAACTTCCCATCTCCTAAAGGTACTATGTTCTTTATTGGCTCCTCATTCTTTTACATTTTCAATTTCTAATTTTTTATGCATTTTTACCACCAGTATTTACACATCATCTTGTATATTCCACATAAAGCTCTTACCACTGCTCAACTTCTTTTATAAAATCCAACTTTTTGTTGACCATATACACTGCTTTCTCTTCCTTATCTCTCATTTATTCTTCAATAAACTTTTATCTTGATTTGATTGCCAACACTTTGTGAAAACCTGCTGTGACTTAAGTTCCTATAGACTTTTTTTTATGCTATGATCAATGACCAATGTTTTTTTATATCTCATCTCATTTGACTATTCAGAAATATTCTATATAGTTAATTCTCTCTTTCTTGGAAATACTCTTATCCTGACTTCCCCAGTACATCATTCTTCTAACTTACCATTTGCCCTGCCTTTGTCAGTCTCCTTCATTGCTCATTTTCTTTTGCCTATTCTCTTAGAATAACTCAGGTTTGATCTCATGACTCTCTTCCTTCTTAGTTTTAATAAGAAACTTTAATATACATTTCTCCATCTCTTTAATCTGTATTTCTCTCTTAGCGCTTCTAATACATACAACTACCTACTTTAGCATATAGGTCTAGATAGACATGTGTATATACCACTTTACTTATACATATAGAATGTGAAAATATAATTCTGCCACTTATGAATTTACAAACTGAACTTGCTCATTTACTAAACAACCATATCAAGAAAGTAAATATCATGAATTCATGGGACACCTTCTTTGAGCTAGCTTTCCACCACTGTCCTCCCTTCTAACTTCTAACAGCATGAAAATAATCTTGCCTGTTTATCCTGTACCATTTTTTATACAGTAATTCATTGCTATACATGAAATCCTTTTCCCCCAAAATGAAGTTTCAAAACCTAAAGTTTTTAATTCCTGAACAAAAACCCCAAGGATACAACTTCTAGATGTTCTCTACTATCAGATATTATCTATTTATGAATAAAGAAATGTAAACCAATGAGAGTGAGAAGTAAACAAAAGAAATATCCAAAATAAACCAAAATAATGGCTCAATAATTAGAGAGTCCTTCTTATACATAAAGCTACACTTTAAGTCTTATTGGGCCTTACAGTTTCCTTTTTTTTTAATTAATTAATTAATTAATTTGACAGACAGAGATCACAAGTAGGCAGAGAGAGAGGGGGGGAAGCATGCTCCCTGCTAAGCAGAGAGCCCAGTGCGGGGCTAATTCCCAGGACCCTGAGACCATGACCTGAGCTGAAAGCAGAGGCTTAACCCACTGAGCCATCCAGGTGCCCCTTGCTGGTTCTTGTTGTATCATTTATTGTATTAAACTTTAAAGCAGAAAATAAAAATCAGTTTCTCCCATGTCATCCACATCTACTATGGGATTAATATCTGTATCATTTTCATATTAATTTAATTTGTAAGAATGTTTCAGTTTTTTTTATAGTGACAATCAAAGAAGTTATATATAAAATAGCTTTTGAAAGAAGAGATTGAACAAAATTCGCAATTCTGGACAGTGATATGGATAAAAATGATGACAAAGTTTATATGGAGATGTAACATGGGCCAACTACAGATTTCCTGTCTACTTCCTTACATACTTATACATATATATCTCTTTGCTCAGACTTCCTCTACTGGGATGGTTTAACATATTCTCCAATGATGAAATTGTTTGGGATCATCTCCAGTTATACTTAAAACCTAGAGTAGACTATAAATATCTATTTATACAATTTCAGAGCCCTTTAATTGATATCAAATTTATCCATTTCAGGATAATTTGACTTTATTAAGCCTTTAGTAATCAAATTGTTTTTTAGTTTGGCCCAGCAAGAAGACCTTGGACAAAAAGGAGAGTCAGATCTGAAATTCAGTTAGCATGTCATTACCAACCCAAACCCTGGGTTGAGTACTGAAATGTATTTGCAAATTTTTCTGTGACAAGTAACTGCTGAAAACTATATGAAAGGAACAATCTCAGTGCTGCCTACTACTAGAAAGACAGATTCTGGAATGTGAGCCTACACAAGGAAACTGTCAGTTTTTAAAAAAACCCAAAACTTCTTAGAGAAAGTTTTTCTCTCTTCAATGTATAATTTCTACATTTTCTATAGTACATTTTCTTCTGCCTCTTTTCTTAGAATTACTCAGGTCTGATCTCATGACTCCCTCCTCCTACTTCTTCTTCTTCGTCGTCGTCGTCGTCGTCTTCTTCTTCTTCTCCTCTTCCTCCTCCTCCTTTAATAGTGTATTATTAGTTTCAGGGTTAGGATTTAGTGATTCATCAGTTGCATATAACACCCAGTGCCCATTACATCAAGTGCCCTCCTTAGTGCCAGTCACCAGATAATCCTATTCCCCTACCCACTTCCCCTCCAGCAACCCTGTCTCTTCCTTACATTTAAGAGTCTCTTACACTTTGCCTTCTTCTCTGTTTTTAATCTTATTTTTTTAGATTTTCTACAGCGTATCACTGAGTGCCCAAAATATATTTTAAAAATTACTGAAGACTTGAAGAAATGGAAAAATGTGATCCAAAGGCAAGAAAAAAGTAGAGAAAACAACCCAAAGAAGACCCAGATATTAGGTCTTCTATAAAAGATGTTAAATTATCTATTTACTATATATAATAGCATAAGGGAAAATTTAACAATAATTAATGAATATAAAGATTCTCAGCCTACAAATAGATCACTAAAAACAAACTAAATAGGAATTCTAGGGAAAAAAAAAACAAGAAAATATTTGAAATTAAGTGTTAACTAATGGACTTAACATCATGCAGAAAATGAAAACAAATGCCCAATTAACCTAAAATAGGTCAAAGGAAAGTATCTAGTCTTTATTTTAGAAAGGAAATATATTGAGAAAAAATGAACAGAACCTCAATGTGGTATCAAGCAGTCTATAAAATGTATGTAATTAAAGTCACAGAGGGAGAAGAGAGAGAGAGAAGAGCAGAAAAGATTTTAGATCATGATGAAAATTCCTAAATTTCTTAAAACTATAAACTGATAAATCTCAGTGAACCCCAGGCCAGGTAAGTACAAAGAAAACTATGCTTAATATATTCTAATAAAACTTTTTAAAACCAATGCTAAAAAGAGAGTTTGGAAAACAGTGATTGAGAAGAATAAAATATCACCTGAGGGAAAATATATATTTGATACATTAAATAGGTTTAGTTGTTTATCAAATCCTTTTCATAAAGAAAACTCCAAAACTAGATTGTTATACTGAGAATTATATCAAACATCCAAAGGAAAAAAAAAAACCAATATTGTAGAATTTCCCCCCCCAGAACATATGTATGAGGCCACCATAATCTTTTTAAGATTATTTATTTATTTATTTATTTGAGAGAAAGTGAGTGAGAGAGAGAGAGAGCATGAGCACGGGGGAGAAGCAGAGAGAGAGGGAGAATCAAACCCCCAGTTGAGTAGGGATCCTGACCTGAGGCTGGATCCCAGGACACTGGGACCATAACCCAAGCTAAAAGCAGACACTTAACCGACTGAGCTACCCAGGTACCCCAAGGTCACTATAAGCTTAAGGCTAAAATCTAAAATTAATATTGTAAAAATACATATATAGATGATCATCTGTCATGAACCATGAATCAAAAATCTTTAACAAAATATCAACAAATTGAATCCAGCAATATATAAAAGGAATAATACTTGATGGCCCAGGAGATTTACTCCTATAATAAAAAGTTGGGTAATTTTTTGAAATCTAATCAATGTAAGTCATCATATCAACAAATCAGAAAACACATGTAATCATTTTAATAGATAAAAAGGCATTCCGATAAAATGTTTTCATGATAAAAGTTCTCAGTAATCTCAGATTATAGAGGGTCTTCATCAATTTGATAAACAAATTGTAGATAAACAAATCTACAAAAATCTGGGGGTAAATGTCACAATTATGTAATATTGAACGTTCCTGGTTTAAAACTAGAAACACTGAAATAATGTTCTCTCAACTCTTCTATTTAATATTATAACAAAGTATCTAGCCATTACAATAAGGAAGAGAAGAGAAGTAAAAACCATGAAGATTAAAGGGCAAAGTCAAACTTTCTCCCTTTGGAGATAACATGAATGCCTACATAGAAAATCCTAAGAAACGTACAAAAGAATTATTAATACGATTAAGAGTATTTAGCAAGATTGTAAGACTGAGGTTTGCAAATCCAGTTTTCTACAATAAAAAATACAATACACAAAATTTAAAAATTATATTGTTATATAAAAAATATAAACAATTAGAAATAATTTAACAAAAGACAAGAAAGAACTCTATATTAATAACTATAATACTTTGTTAAGGGTAATAAAGAAAGACTAACTGAATGTAGATATATATATACCATATTCATGAATTAGAAGACTTTATATTATTATGATATTTTTTAGGATAATGCCTTTATTTATTTTTTTTAAAGATTTTATTTATTTATTTGACAGAGAGAGATCACAAGTAGGCAGAGAGGCAGGCAGAGAGAGAAAGAGGAGGAAGCAGGCTCCTTGCTGAGCAGAGAACCTAATGCGGGGCTTGATCCCAGGACCCTGAGATCATGACCCGAGTTGAAGGCCGAGGCTTAACCCACTGAGCCACCCAGGTGCCCCGAAGACTCTTAAAAAATAAATTATCGGGGCACCTGAGTGGCTCAGTCTGATAAGCATCTGCCTTTAGCTCAGGTAATGATCTTGAGGTTCTGGGATCATTGGGCTCCTTGCTCAGTGGGGAATCTGCTTTTTCTTCTCCCTCTGTCTCTCTGTCTGCTTGTACTCTTTCTCTCTCTCAAATAAATAAATAAAATCTATAAAAAATTAAATAAGTTCTCTACCAATTGATATAGAAATTCAATTTTATTTAAATCATAATCTGAGCAGACATGTTTGGAGAAATAAACCAGCTATATACTAAAATTCATATGTGATTCAAAGAACATAGAATAGAAAGAGCCATCTTTAATAAAATAGTAAAGTTGGGATATTACACTGCCCATCTTACTGTAACATTACACTAATTGAGACTGTATAATATTGGCATAAAAATTGACCAGTAGATCACTGGAATGGGATTAAGAGTCCAGATATAGTATTATATTTGGTTTTTGACAAAGGAATCAAAGGAAAGAAACCCATTGGGAAAGAAAAGGTTTTTCTAAAGGTGGATCTGGAACAACTAGATACCCATACAAGGAAGAAGAAAGAGAAGAAAAAAGAGAAGGAAAATAAGAAAGACCAGATGCAAGGAGGAGTAACAGAATTAGAGGAGGGGGCTAGAAGAAATAAATGTGAAAGAAGGAAGAGGAGAAGAAGTGGGGGGGGGGAGAAGATGGGAATGGGGTAATGTAGAGGCAAAGAAGTGAAGAGGGAAGACAGAGTTTTGATCTTGTGTAACAATACATAAAAAATGGTTTGAGATGAGTTCTGGACCTAGATTTAAAAGCTAAAACAATAAAGAAAACATGAAAATATTTTACTTATTCAGAGCACTCTAAGGAAATTTAGAAAAGAAACAAAACACAGTAATTGTTAAAGAAAAAAGAATAAATTAGGCTAAATCGAAATTAAAAGTTTCCATTCACAATAACTAAAAGGCAGAAAAAGCCCAAGTATACATCAATAGATGAAAGGATAAGTAAAATGTGGTATATATAATACAATGGAGTATTAGCCAAAGAAAAGATTGAAGTACTTATACATGCAACAACGTGGATGAAACTCAAAGACATTATGCTAAGTAAAAGAAGCCAAACACAAAGAGAAAAATAACAAGAATGTTATATTAAATATCCAGAAGAGATAAATCCATGGAGACAAAGGCAGATTTTTGGCTGCCAGGAGCTGCAGAGGGTGAGGAATAGGGGGTAACTGCTTAATGGGCATGGGGGTTTCTTTTGGCATGATGAAAATGTTTTGGAACTAGATAAAAGCATAACATTGTGAATATACTGAATGCCACCCAATTTCACCCTCTAAACCTCATGTCAGTTAAAAAAAAAAAAAAGATGTAAAAAAAATTAAAAGCTTCTGTTCATCATGATGACGTCATTTGGAAAATCAAAACATGAAGTCATAGTATTTCTATCCTAGATATATAATGAACTTCTACAACAATTATTATTGTTATAAGAAGACAAACAAGCTCCCCCTGAAAAAAACCTGGTAAAACATGTGAATAGTCGTTTCAGAAAAGTAAATGTACCATAGCAAAAAATTGTATTAAGAAATGGCCAAGTAATTGCTTACCAGATAATTGCAAATTCAAACTGCAGTGAGTTATTACAACATGTCAATAAGCATGGGTAGATTTTAAAAAAAGAAAAAAGAAAACACCAAATACTGGCAAGAACATGAGTAATATAACTTTCTATACACTTTCAATAAGAGTAAAAATGAACTAATACTATGCAAAATGACTGGTAGTTATTTTATAAAAAAATGAATATATACTCCCTATGGCTCACCCATTCCATGCCTAGGTTTCAATCTCAGAAAATTAAATGCAGCCCACATAAAGAATGAGTAAGCAAGCAAGCAAGCAAGCGAGCAAGCAAACAAACAAAAACACTTGACCAAGAATGTTCATAGAAATTTTATTCATGTCCTCAAACTGAAAAGAGTCCTGATACCTCTTGGGAAGAGAATGGATAACCATATATAAATATTGTATATTCACAAAATGGAATATGACCAAGCAATAAAACCAGTCTCCTAATACACATAATAACATGGATGAATCTCCAAATGATACACCATGTAAAAGAAAAAAAAAAAAACTTTACCTAAAACAACATATACCATAGGATTCCAATTCTATGAATTCCTTTTTTTTTTTTTTTTTAGGATTTTCTTTATTTGACAAAGAGAGAGCACAAGCAGGGAGAGCTGCAGAGGGAGAGGGAGAAGCAGGTTTCCCACTGAGCAGGGAGCCTGATTGATGGACGTGGGCTCCATCCCAGGGACCTGGCATCATGACCTGAGCCAAACACAGACACTTAACCAATGAAGCCACCCAGACACCCCCACTTATATGAATTTCTAAAGCATGCACAACTAATCTATGGCAAAGAAAAATTACCGCAATGGCTGCCTCTGCAGGGGTGGAGGTAACAGGAAAGAGGCAAGAGGGAACTTTTTGGGGTAATAATAAGAGTTTGTACCTAGACCAGAAAAGACCCTGAACCACCAAGGAAATATTGAAAAAGAAAAACAAAGCTGGAGGCATCATGTTTTCTGATTTCAAGATATATTACAAAGCTGTGATCACCAAGACAGCATGGTACTGGCACAAAAACAGACACATAGATCAATGGAACAGAATAGAGAGCCCAAATATGGCCCCTCAACCCTATTCAACTAATTTTCGACAAAGCAGAAAAAAGCATCCAATGGAGAAAAGTCTCTTCAATAAATGGTGCTGGGAAAATTGGACAGCTATATACAGAAGAATGAAACTCAACCATTCTCTTACACCATACATAAAGATAAACTCCAAATGGATCAAAGACCTCAATGTGAGACAGGAATCCATCAAAATCCTAGAGGAGAACATAGGCTGTAACCTCTTCGACACTGGCCACAGCAACATCTTTCATGACACCTCTCCAAAGGTAAGGGAAACAAAAGCAAAAATAAACTTTTGGGACTTCTTCAAGATAAAAAGCTTCTGAACAGCAAAGGAAACAGTCAACAAAACAAAGAGGTGACCTATGGAATGGAAGAAGATATTTGCAAATGACACTACCACTGAAGGGTTGGTACCAAAGATCTATAAAGAACTTCTGAAACCCAATAACCAAAAAAAAAAAAGAAAGAAAGAAAAAAAATCAAGTCAAAAAATGGGCAGAAGACTTGAATAGACACCTTTCCAAAGAAGATATACAAATGGCTAACAGACACATAAAAAAATGTTCATCATTAGCCATCAGAGAAATTCAAATCAAAACCACATTGAGGGGAACTGGGTGGCTCAGTGGGCTAAGCCTCTGCCTTCAGCTCAGGTCGTGATCGAGCCCTGCATTGGGCTGTCTGCTCAGGAGGGAGCCTGCTTCCCCCTCTCTCTCTGCCTGCCTCTCTGTGTACTTGTGATCTCTCTCTGTGTCAAATAAATAAAACCTTAAAAAAAAAAAAACCAACAACACCACCACATTGAGATACCACCTTACACCAGATAGAACAGCAAAAATTGACAAGGCAAAAAACAACAAATGTTGGAGAGGTTGTGGAGAAAGAGGAACCCTCTTACACTGTTGGTGAGAAGGTAAGTTGGTGCAGCACTTTGGAAAACAGTGTGGAGATTCCTCAAAAATTAAAAAATAGAGCTACCCCATGACCCAGCAATTGCACTACTGGGTATTTACCTCAAAGATACAGATTTAGTGAAAAGAAGGGGCACATGCACCACAATGTTCATAGCAGCAGTGTCCACAATAGCCAAACTGTAGAAGGAGCTGAGATGCCATTCAACATGGATAAAGAATATGTGGGCCATATATACAATGGAGTATTACTCAGCCATCAGAAAGGATGAATACCCAACATTTGCATCAACATGGATGGAACTGGAGGAGATCATGCGAAGTGAAATAAGTCAAGAAGAGAAAGACAATTATATGGTTTCACTTATTTGTGGAACATAAAGAATAACATGGAGGACATTAGGAGAAGGAAGGGAAAAATGAAAGGGGGGTGGAAATCAGAGGGGGAGATGACCATGAGAGACTATGGACTCTGGGACACAATATGAGGGTTTCAGAGGGGAGGTGGGGAGGGGTTAGCCCAGTGATGGATATTAAGGAGGGCACATATTGCATGGAGTACTGGGTGTTACATGCAAACAATGAATCATGGAACACTCCATCAAAAACTTATGATGTACTGTATGGTGACTAACATAACATAATAATAAAAAAATAATACACACAGTTTTATATTTAAAAAAAAAGACTTTGTACCTAGAAGAGCTTTGGGTTACACAAGTTTATGTGTTAACCTGAGACCTCAAAGCTAGTAAGAACTTAAATAGTCATAAACACTTTAAAATCCATAAATAGGGGTGCCTGGGTGCCTCAGTGGGTTGAGCATCTGTCTTAGGCTCAGTCATGAACCTGGAGTCCCAGGATTGAGCCCCAGATTAGACTCCCTGCTCGGCGGGGAGACTGCTTCTCCCTCTGTCCCCCACCCTGCTGGTATTCTCTCTCTCGCTGTTTCTCTCTCTAATAAATAAACAAAATCTTTTTAAAAAATTCCATATATATTATTTCATACTATTGAAGAGATATGTATGCTATGGCCCACTAATTAATTGCATCCCCAAATATGTAGCCATAATAAATACATCTTACATGCTTACATGCACCAGGATATATATATATATATATATATATATATATATATATATATACACACACACACATATATATATAATCATTCAAAAAAGCATTGTTTACAATTACTTTAAATTGGAAACAACCTAGATGGCCATCAGTAGTGGAACAGACAAATAAATTATGGCATACAGTGAAATACATAACAATGTAAATGAATCAACCAGAGCTACATCCAATGATGTTGATGAGTCTCACAAATATAATTTTGAAAAGGAAAAGCAAGACACAAAATCCAATTACAGTGTGATTTCAATTTTACAAGTTCTGAAAACAAGCAAAACTAAGCCATATTATTTGAGGATACATTCATAAATGCTAAACTTACTTTAAAGAAAGTGAGAACATTATTGTAAAAATCAACACATTGGAGGGAGGGGATTAATTGAGAAACAATATGACTTGTGCAGTACTGAAGTGCAAGTAATATCTTAATTATTCACCTTCTTGATATTTACTTTGGATTGGTGTTATGTGTATAAAACTTTAATCTTTAACACGCATTTTAATGTGAAAATCTTTGGTAAAATCTCTTATTATAGTGGTGCCTGGGTGGCTCAGTGGGTTAGAGCCTCTGCCTTCAGCTCAGGTCATGATCCAAAAGTCCTAGGATATAGCCCCACATTGGGCTCCCTGCTCAGCAGGAAGCCTGCTTCTCCCTCTCTCTCTTTTTCTCTGCCTGCCTCTCTGCCTACTTGTGATCTCTGTCTGTCAAATAAATAAAATCTTAAAAAAAAAAAAAATCTATTACACCTTTTCATTACTTCCACAAATCTGTCTTAACTTACTGCCTAACGGAAACTGAATCGATATAATATCAACATATTTATTTTTTTAAGAAGCATAATTAAATAATAGCAATAGTTATACCTATATATATGTGTGTTTATATATATTCCAGGGATCTATATCAATTGCTGAAATACATATCACGATACAAACTGTAGAATCATACTTAAATAAAAAATCAAATAAATATTTTACTATTCAGTGTGCTAATCTATGAATTTGTGAATGAGAGGAAAGATAGCTATTTTTGCTTTCTCAGCAAATTCGTTTCCTCAGGTTATATATTAGTTATCATTTTATTCAAAATTAGCTGATAATTTTTAACCCTTCTTTATGTATGTGTCTTAAAGCTCCTTTTAATGCAACTTTGTTGCCTAGTTTTGTATACGTGTCAGATAAATACTTTAAAATGTTAAATGGAAGAAATCCAGCATGTTTTGAATCTTTCTGACTCCAACAACAATGCTACAATTGTAAAGGGGGTGGACTAAGGCGCTCTCTTCAATGTTGCTCTCTTTTCGTCGGAAGAGGGCCTGAAAATAAACTACTTTCATGTCTACTAGGTTGGCACCTCAGTTCTATTCTTGAACTGATGGCTGTTTGACATTCCATGATGAATGGTATGTGGTCAGCTATTTCAGATTTTTCCGTTACTAGAATTACATTTCTAATGTAAGGATGGGTTATTATTAGCTAAAGCTTTTATTTCCTGGGATTAGGTAAAATGAAAAGGGTTATTTCTGTTGATACACCCCATTTCACATTGCAATGCAACTATTCAACTGAAAACGCCCTTAGATTTCTATTTGAATGGTCAAGGAATAGCTGATTATGTGTTATTGGCCTTTAAAGGGCCAGTGTCACCAGTAGTGAAAAAAAAAGTTATTCACTAAATAACTCTATAATCTTAAGAGCTATTTAAATGTTCTTTCCTCAGGTTTTTCTTGCAGGAGTATTGAAAGATTTCAAGATCCTTTTTAAAAAATATGTGAGCTAGAAACACTATATTATCTTTGGATAATGTCACATGAAATTTTATATTCATATGTAAAAGCAGTACTTGCTTAACTATTCAATAATCCTAAATTTTCTGACAATAGCAATAAATTATTCAATAATAGCTAATCTGCATGTATAATGAATATAAAATAAAGCTCAACTGCTGCACTACTTCTCATATTCAAAGTCATTAAAGATTAAATCAGGAAATATGCATCAATAATAGAAATTTAATGATACAAAACTAACTTTTGAAACATCATCCTAAATAACTGTAAGAGAAAGGGAGAAGCCCAAGCCTTCCTAAGCAGGGGACCATCTCAAGATTCTTTCCTTTTGTCTATTCTCATGTTAATCTGGTTTCTGAAAGTGAGAGTTTAACATGATAACAAGAGGGAGAAATCCTCAAGAGGACCAGAAGGACGACATTTCTAAAGTGCCTATCCCGTGCACTAGGTATCCTCCTGCTCCCAGATAACACGTGCTGGTTTGGAGCAGCTATTTGGAAAGTGTGCTCTTTTAGCTCATGCAGAGGAAGAAAGGAAAAGAAATCCCTTTTTAATAAATGCCAACACCCCAGTCACTTTGGTTAGTCTACGTCGATAACATGAGTCCTCTGTTTTCCTTTTCAATTTCTCCATATGAGCATGGCAGCCTCAGAAATCTGGAGAGGGTTTAGGTTTCAGCTAACCCACTGCAGACAAGTGAGTGACACGCGTCCTCCTGAAATCTTTCTCTGTCTCTCCGCTCCCCATCAACCTCTCTGCACCTCTCTCTTTGCCTCTCTCATTTCTTTTCTGAGTAGAAATTCACTGGCCCAGGATTTTAAAGACAGAAAGGAGCATTTTTACAACACGAATTTTATGTTTCCCAGTGTTTTTTTTAATGATACGCTAATTTGAGGCTCCTGTATTACTTTGAAGGAGAAGCTCTAGCTTTAATGCTGATCCCTATTCTTCGAATCTGTTCTTTAACTGAAGCCCAGACAAAAACAAAAACAAAAACAAAAACAAAACAATAAAACCCCACAACACCCTAGGTGGATGCCGAGGCAGTCCAGGAAAGGGAATTTCTCCTTTCTCTACATGGTGTTAATTTATTCATAGATTTAGACAGTACCTAGTCAATAAGCACATATGGGCTACTTTTTGAACATTATCTGGTAGGCTCGCGGGCTGGTGGAGACTCCCCCCTCTGCAAAAAAAAAAACCAAAAACTGATTTAAGGACACCATCTCTACTTCCCTTGACAACAACATGGAACCAAAGCCAGATAATAACTTTAAAGATGCCTCCTCACAACAAAAATGAAGGGATTCCAGGAATAGAGAAAAACAGAAGGGTATAGAGAGTTGCACAGGGGGTAATTCTATTTTTCTTAATGTCTTTTTAATTTCTTCTTACTTTTTAAATGAGATCATGTAAAGATTTAGCAATGGACAAAAACCATGTGCCTAATTGGCCTTCTCCGTAGCTGATTGTATACCCCAATGGCTAGACCATTATCCATCACTTTGCCGCAAGCATTATAAAAGAGATATTTCCCCTATAATTATTACTCCACAACTTCGTGCTATCAAAAGTTATCTAATAAACTAAACGAGTTATATGAAAATAAAACATACTGTTTCAAACTATGTTCAATATTGTTCTACTTTTATTATATGTTGTTATTTTAAGGCTCCTAGCCTTCTCAGAGCTACTTTAGGAAGAGGAAGGGCAATTTAAATGCAAAATGCTTTTTTTTTTTTTTTTTTTCCCAAAGAGGGTGTAAACCTATAAATGCATCATTGCACATGTGGATGAACCTTTTATAAAAATGGAAAGTGAGTAATGAGGTGCATCTATCTCCCAGTATGATTACTTATGAAATTCTATGGCAGGCACATTCCTTTATGATTAAATAATTCTCAACAGTTCTCTGCCAAATTTTTTTAAAAATTTACACTGAGGTTTTATTTGTGAATGTTTTTGTACCAGATTCCCTGAATTCAAACGTTCCTCTTATCTCTCCCATGAATTAACTAAAATATGTCTCTTATCACTTCTTACTATCTACTTCTACAAATAATAACTAATCTGGAGGCTGACGATGCTCAGACATACTTGCGTATTTTGGAAGAGTTAGATGACATTGGATTTTTAACATTCCCACCCCAAAACCAATTTATCATTTAAGATAACAATATTCTTAAGATGCATATATGCTATACCTGACATCTCTATATTTATTTATCCAGGTAGATCAATCTGTATTCAGGAAGTTCATGGGGATGTTCTTTACTCTTGAGGCATAGACTGGGCATGGGATAGCAAAGTGTCCACTAGGGAGAGCTGCCTTCCAGCAGACGGACCACAGCGACCAGCAATGCCACGCTTGCTAGTTGTCCATCATCAGTAGCAGTAATGGAAAACACACCGGTAATTCCCCCAGCTACGTATGTTTAGTAATACCACCTTCCCAATACCCAATATCATTATGTGATTATATTTGTGATTCACGAGTTTCTGGAAATACACAAATCATCAATTTTGGATATTACTACCATTTCACTATGAAGCGAGCCATGTTCCAAACCTTTTTTACTTTCCAATACTTCATGCCTCTTAGCTGTGTAAAAGTAACTTTATAACAATAATATCTTTGGTTATAAGAAAAAAATGGCTCTGTGCATCACATTAAATATTATAGAATGTTCTTTAAAAAATAGATTTAGAGGAAAAGGAACGACTTTTAAAGGCAAAGCACTGTCTTCCAATATTAAACATCTTCTTATATAAAGACAACTCCAAAACGACATAGCTTTAATTGTGGAACAAGGTAAATAAACTCTGCCATGATCATCCTCCTTATAATCAAGGCGGGCACTTTCAAATCACCGTGTCCATGCTAAAGAAGAGAGAAAGTTTGTATTGGATTTTGCGTTTTAAGGCCATTTTAAGCACAAGTTGTTTTATCTCCAAAAGGGACTAACTAAGCCAAATCACTGTTTGGCTAGCAAAATGAAATTCCCCATCTACTTTGCAGAATTTAGACATACCTCGTAAGACTGATGTGTTTAAAAAAACATAGCATCACTGATTTTATCATATCAAACCTCCTAAACTATAATATTTAAAAATGTTACAACTTGAAAGTCTTTTGGTTGAATATGCTTCTATCACTGGCCACACTGACATGTGCCTGTTGATCTGTGTACATTTGCTCATTCTTTTTCTCTTTCCTTTTCTCCGGTTTTACTCATTACCCCTTCCACATCATTTAGCTTTGGTTCTTGCTTGACAATTTTTCTATTTTGCAATCGCGTTTAAAGAGAAATGTTATTAAATCAGGGAATTCCATAAATATTGGTTAAAAGTTATAAATAGGCTGTCTTCGGTATTTGTCAACATCGAGTTCTTTCAATTAAAATATTTCCTGGCTACCACAGCGTGGAAGCTGAGGAAATTGGCTCCACATCCAGCTGGCTGATTCAGTAAGAAATCAGCTGGCCTCAATTTAGATTTCTTTTCTTTTAAAGCAGTGCCAAATTGAGGATTAGTACATTGTGGAGAGGGAGGCGGGCAGCTCCACCCCTGATCGGCCATTCTTCATTCCCTAGAATGGGCTTGCCTTCCCAGCCCCAGCTGTGCACTGAATTAATCTACACAGGGAGCTTCTCTATCTAAACCATTTTCAACATGCTCATCAAGGTCCTGCATCACTTCTGACAAAAGTAAAATGTGGTTCTGCTGCCTTGATCCGGGAGACTTGACTTGGGCTTAAATGTACGCAGCCGCGTGCCCACACACACACGCGCGCGCGCGCACACACACGCACACAGAACTGTAATTGGGTATTATGAAAATAACAACAGTTGACACCGAATCTCGGGAAAATCCAGTAAGAGGATAATAGGCAAGAACAGTTCTGAAGGCGTAGGTCCATCTCAGGGAATGAGTGTGATTTTACTTCCCCAGAAATTGTTCTTTCAAATGAAGTGTGTTATCATAGTTATGTTAGCAACTTGCCTGAGAAAGGACACTTATTCTTTCCGTGATCATGTGCAAATGTTTATGTTAGTACCTCATCACTGGTCTCTTCTTACCGTGGCTTATACTCAAATCACCCAGGCCTTTTGTCTAGAACAGTAACATTTTCAGGCTCTGCTTTGCAGCTTTTCAGAGCCCATGAATCAACTAAGTGTCTTTTTGAACTAATCGCACTTTTATACCAATAAGGATGATCACATGTATACAACTTTCTTGCCTGTTCTCATAAACTGTGACATTTTGTACCAAATTCTTAGTTCTTATTTTTGAAGTATTATTAATGATTATGTCTCACAAAATTGTTATGTCCTCACTCAAACTGTGAGCCAGGTAACCCCTCTTTTTTAAGCTTAGTATTATCTTATACAACCACCTATCTGTAGACTTTGAAAGTAATTCACTGTCTCTGTTTTTATAAAGAGCCACAAAAGGCATTCTATTCATATTAATTAAGAGGTTTTTTAAAAGAAAAGACAATACAAAAAGAATTTGAGCAAGAGTATTTTTATGTCAGCTCATTTTCCTGATAGCTTAGGATTTACTTTTTAATTTGTGTAAGTGAAAAGAAAATCTACGTGAAGAGGAACTCTTGATTAATCATCCTATGAGGACCTACAACAATCATACTAGTGGAATTAAAATCCTGATAAAAACATGTTAATATGAAAAGATATTAATAATGAAAAATATTTATAAGTATTTTCAGGCCTTGTTCCTATGTGCCTGTACCTATGAATACATTTCGTATATTCCCTCAGTTCTGTTTCTGAATAACCACTGGTTCTTAAACCTGCTCCAGCTCCAACATCGACAGCTACTGTTCTTTACCAGTGAAGCTAAATCACTGAAAGTTGTTTTAGTTTTCAGGTTTTCCTTGTGATTTCCATAAGTTTTGTAACAATAGGCCATAAAGTTAGCAAGACTTCATCTATGAAAAACTTACCTGAAGTGGTTGAAGGACTCCTGGATGGCTCAATTAAGTGTCTACCTTCTGCTCAAGTCATGATCCCAGGGTCCTGGGATGGAGCCTAACATTGGGCTCCCTGCTCAGTGGGGAGCCTGCTTCTCCCTCTGCCACTCCCCCCTGCTTATGCTCTCTCTCTCACTCTCTCTCAAATAAATAAATAAAATCTTAAAAAAAAATGGTTGAAAAAAAAACAGGAGGCACAGTTGAAAATGTCAGGTTACGGTTATTGACATAAAATAAGAATTATGTAATGAAAAGTATAATGTTAGTCACATTGTTGGTTTCTGCTTATCGTTCCTGGCTGAAATAGAAACTTCAAATAAAAGGACTGACTCGTAAATGTGAATATTAACCCAGTTTATACAAAAAGCATATTTGCCTCCCCTCTTTTCAGAGGTGAATTCTAAAGTCTGTATTAGGTTTGTGTTTGGAGAGAAATGGAAACAATAGCAAGAAGAAAACAGGAAAATAAATGTATCTATGGATCAAAAAGCAATTTAGATCGCAGTTGCTTCTGTGGAGATGAAATAGTTTCTGGTGCCAGACTAATCGTAGAAAAAAGTCATTTGGATCCTTTGCCACTACGGTGTGGTATGTGATCCCATAGGAAAACAAAGGGAAGTGCTTTTCATTTTTGGCCAGAGTGCCTGAAAATATACAAGGAATGAGGAGGAAAACAGGGTGACATCAATGGTCATAAAAATGTGACCTTCATCTTGATAGAATAAGACAAATATAAAAGGTTTCCACAGCACCTGGCATTTAAACATTAAAGAAGTTGTAAGGACAGCCTATTGTTTTAGGGTGGGCCCAAGTATTATTGTGTGTTTCCAAATATTCCTGATACTCACATGTTTGAGTTACTGAAAACTTAGTATGCCACCTCAGACAAAGACAAAACCCGCACACGCTGTACTGAACGTGAGTCATTTATGCCACTTTGAGTAAAAACACTGTGAATTTGTACTGGAGAACTCTCTCTCCCTTTGGGGACAGTCTGGTCCTTCTGCTGATCCAAATGCCTGCCCCACTAATACATGGTGGTCCTCAATAAACTAACCGCCGTCTCCTCTCTGCTTGGATCCGAAACTTACCCACAGGGTAAGACTGGAGATCCTGCGGCTGCTTTAACCATAAGGAATTGTCTCTTGGTTTCTGCTACTGCAGACTTGGGAACCATATAGCTGTCCTGAATTCAGTACTTTTCAAATCTTCTCCCTCAGTTTTCCCTTCACTCATGTTCATAACATTCCCATAAGTTTTTCTGTTTTCTTAAGCTGTCCAGGGTTAACTTCTAATACCAAAGAAGGATAAGTGACATGAAGTAGCTAACTTTGTATGTCAATAAATGACAATACAATACAATGACAATGTCAATAAAACGACAAGGACAGCTTTATTAAGTCAAAGAATGACTTAATATACTATAATATACTATGAATTGAATGCATTTATTCTACTTGAATATAGTGATCTCTTACCAAATTAATAATAATAGTAATTGTAATTGTAATAATAATAACAAAAATAAAAAACTAGGGTGTCCCTTCTTATGTGATCCCACTTTGGAAGAACACTAACCTAATTATGTCTTCCTGACTTCTCAGGCAGAACAGGGTTTTGCTGGAGAAATTAAGAAGTAGATTTTGAGGAAAGATGCCTTTATCTGGACATAGACTAGCCCTCAGAAATTTTCTTTTTTATTAAAAGTGGTCTCATTATAATCTTTTCCTTGTTTTATATTTGAAATATGAGAAAATATAACACTTGTTGGATCATGCTTAAGGAGAAAAAAGGATGCAACAGACAAATATACATATATATATATGCATATTTACATATAATTAAAAAATAAAGCTTTTGTAAGTTTAGTCATTGGGAACAATGTTACTTACTTATGACAGAGATGAGCACTGGGTGTTATAAGCAACTAATTAATCATTGAACATACATCAAAAACTAATGATGCACTATATGTTGGCTAACTGAATTTAAATTAAAAAAAAAAAACAACACTTTCCTTCTTTACCAACATACATTTTTAGGGGTGAGTACATGGCAACATGCCCACGTGAAAAATTTCACTTGACACCCCATCATCGTTGATGGATTGGCCTTGTGACCAACTTCTTGCTGGTATGATATTGGTGGAGGTTTTAATTGGGGCTTCCAAGTAACTGTTGATAAAGGGATCTGACTCAATTGATAGGTAGCGTTAGCCTACCTACTCCTATTTCTTGTTTTTGATCTTTCTTATTGTCTGGACTTCAGTAGTCATCTTAGAACCACAGGCTGGGTATGAAACTTTTAAGCATGAAGCATGCCAGGCTTCAAGTATGCGAGAGAGAGAAGACTGAAGGAGCTGAGAATATTCATGAGGCTCATTCAGAAAAGCTTCCATATATGTCCTGGATTCTCTACTTCTGTGCTTACTTTATGAAAGGAAAAACAACAAAACAAAATAACAATGCTCTATCTTGTTTAAAATCATTATTTTTCTTTCTTTCTTTCTTTCTTTTTTTAATTCATTTGACAGAGATCACACGCAGGCAGAGAGGCAGGCAGAGAGAGAGAGGAGGAAGCAGGCTCCCCGCCAAGGAGAGAGCCCGATGCGGGACTCGATCCCAGGACCCCGAGATCATGACTTGAGTCTAAGGCAGAGGCTTAACCCACTGAGCCACCCAGGCGCCCCTAAATCATTATTTTTCAAATGTTATGTTTGCGGCTGAATTCAGTTTCTAGGAGAGAGTGTTATGAACATGTTTTGTTCATTTTTAATACCTTAGAATTCATTTCCCCTGGAATACCTTTTGATAGCACCATTAAAAAAATTTTAGATCTGTTTTTGGTAGCCACAGTTGTAGAATTGTAGTTAAGAAGTTGGATTTCACCTCAAACACTGTAGGTTCATGCTCTGGCTCTTTCCCTGAGTAAGATTGCATTATACCAATTTTAAAATTTTCTTGACCTCAGTTTCTTCTTCAGTAAGTTGAAAAAAAAAGTAATTATAATATCTCTAGCAGAAGATATTCTGAGAATCAAAAGTGTTTTGCCCAGTGCCTGACAAACTGTAAGTACTTAATGGATGATACTTATTAGAATAAATTATATATATGCAAATGGTAGTACTGCCCCATAATGCAGGAAATAAAACCTCCACTTTTCAGAAAAGGATGCTAGAATGTATTTATCTAAAAGTGGTCCATGGTCTAATCATTCATGAACAATATTTATAATATTTTAGACATAAAAAAGAATAATCATTAACCAGCAAAAAATTAAAATTGCATGATAATCAAATTCCCAAGTTTGGCCATCATAATGTTGCATCCTAATTAACTGAGAGGAAATAAAAACATACCACCTTCAAAATCATGAAAACTGAGAATTGTGTCTCTTTTGAACTTCAATCTATCTGTTTCATTTCTCAATATCTACCCACCAAAGAAAAGAATAATACAAATTGTCAATTAAGCAATAATAATCATCATTCAGCTCTAAGAAAAACAATGTATGTATTTCCATAAATTGTATGTATAAATACTTCTCAGGTCTGTGTTTCTACTTCAGCTCTCTTAAATTAACTGCTAGTATATACCTCCACTTTTGTCTCGGTGGCAAATAAGCTCTTTTAAAACCCCTTTTGAGCTGTTTCTCAATTCTGTTATCTACTTTGAGATCTTCCTATTCCCAGGTTTGAAGGGATCGATCACACGTCCTCATCTCCACAGTATGGTGGTTCTCACAACCATCACTGTCATCACTTACCATGTCCGTGTAATGGGGCCTTAAGAAAACAGGACTTCCTAATAACATTTCAGATAACCAGGTATGTGGCCTGTGATTTAAGCATCATTTCCTGTGTAACTACCATTTACATAAAATTAATAATTAATTGATTTAATATTACTAAGGCAGGAAAACATTGCTACCCATTTGATTAGGAAAATTTGTTTTGTTTTATTATATCTAGAATGATTTGGAGCTGCCATTTCAGTTGTATTTCTCAGGCCCCAACCTGGGGTAGCTAGCAAACTAATTTTCTTAAATTCTCTAGTTTCAAGTATCATGTTTTTCTTCTCCCCTGGGATCCTGTAAGATGGGTATACTGTTAAGAAGGCCAAGAGTAACAGTGAAATTCCTGTTCCCTTTTTAAAGACATCTACAGAAGTAAGAAATTATCACTAGAGAGGCAACCTCAGCAGTTCACAGTTATTCACATGTGAACCCCTTACCAAAGGGTCTAAGGTAAACAAAAATTTAGATTAGGACAGGAAAAGAAACGAAAATTCTACTTTGGGGGGAACAAGGGAAAACAGGATTTAGTGTACCATATTAGTGTGAGATTTGTTTATTTAAATAGCTTATTATATTTGCATTTTGATGACTCTTCTTTCTACACTCTGCTTTCCTAACACTTTTCTACAAATAAGAAAGTGTGTTTTTCTGCACCTCTACCTAATGATTCCTCACTCAGCAAGGCTTGCATTTATTAAAGCATTTTATTGCCACTTTGCTTAAAGAGGTGTTTGAACTCTAGCAGGTAGGCAAATCCAGAGGGGAAATTCATTTGAAAGTATTCATAATGGAATATAAGAATGAAAAACAGAATTACTGCTGTGGACTACATTTTTTTTTTTTTTTTTGGTATTGCAGATACATCAGATTTCTGTACTTTGACTCAAGAATATGAAGTAGAACTTCTCTTAGGTTCAAATATCTAACAAGAGAAATCCCTTCTCATTCATCATTGTGTAAATGTAAAAATTAAACTGCACTAGGATATGACTGACCTATTGAAAACCTAACAGCATAGACTCATTATTTCCTTCTCTTCGATAAGAAAGTTTTCTGAAGGAAATGCATGGTGCTAGTACAAATCAATTCTATCTTTTTAATAAATGATTCAATGCATCTCAAATAATATTTTTTCATAATTATTTCTTATCAAAAAGTATTTTCTTTTTATTTTCTCTCATTTTCTTGATGAAACTTAGTGGGACAACAGAAATAATAGTGGATATCCTCATATTTTGCTGAATGTTTCCCTCTTAAAAATGTTTACCCTTCCCTATCTATGATGCCCTCACAGATGAACAAATATATTTAGATATTTATACAATTGAGGACAACTCAATTTTATTTTAAGTTGAGTCATGGCCATTCCAAAATCTTTGCATTATCTAAGCAGGAGAAATCGTGAGCCTCAAAATTCCTTTTCTGATCTGGCTTCTTTAGTTTTAGCATTCAATCATCATTTATTGCATGTGTCTTTTAAATGATAAAATGTTCTGGTATCCTAAAGTGAAAAAAGCATGTATGAAACCCTGTAGGACCACAGATACCACTAACCTGAACAAGAAGTGATAATGTTGCATTTTCAGGGAAAAGGAAAAAAAGTACAGCGAGAGCTCTTAGTTTGAGAGCAGGTACTAAGAAATTCTTCACCAGGGACATTTTCAAGATGAGCAGGAGATGGAGAAAGAGCACTCAGTTCAAGAACGTGCAGAAAGACAAGGCTCGAATTACATTCTTTTCAGGAAATCATGAGCTGTCTCTTTTAGCAATAAGCTAACTTACAAGGGGATGATGAAGCAAGGGAGAAAATAAAAGTTTATGAACAAGTTGTATATTTTTCTAAATCACTGTTACAAAGTTTTTATTTTTTATTTGTTTGATTTGTACTTATTCAACACTCATTACAGTTAAGATCAGCTCAGGTGGTATTACAAAACCATTTTTCTATTTTAAGAAAGAGGTTCTATTTCTCCATGTTTTATCTAAGAATGCAAAGGAATATTTTCCATTCAAACGGGCTATCATCTGCTCAACATCACTCATGATCAGGGAACTACAAATCAAAACCACAATGAGATATCACCTCACATCTATCAGAATGGCTAGTATCAAACAGACAGAAATAAAGAGTGTTGGCAAGAATGTAGAGAAAAGTGAACACTCATGATCTGTTGATGGGAATGCAAACAGGTGCAGCCACTGTGGAAAACAGTATGGAGGTTCCTCAAAAAATTGGAAACAGAATTACCACATAAGTTAATAATTCCTCTACTGGGTATTTACCCAAAGAAAATGAAAGCACTAATTCAAAAAGACCTATGCATGCCTATGTTTATTGCAACATTATTTACAATAGCTAAGAAATGGAGACCACCCAAGTGTCCATGATAGATGAATGGATAAAGAAGATGTCACACACACACACACACACACACACACACACACACACACACACACACACTGGAGCATTGTTTATCCATAAAAATAGAATGATATTTTACTATTTGTCACAACATGGATGGACCTACAGTGTATTGAGCTAAGTCAGGCAGAGAAAGATAAATATCATATGATTTCACTTATATGTAGAATCTAAAAAAACAAAACAAAACAAGTTGAAAAACAGAAACAGACCCACAAATACAGAGAAAAAACTAATGGCTACCAGAAAAGAAGTGGGTGGGAGGATGGCAAATGGGTAAAAGGAAATGGGAGGTACAGGCTTCCAAGTAATGGGAAGAAAAAGTCACCGAATAAAAGATGTAGCATAGGGAATACAATCAGTGATACTGTAATAGCTTTAAATTGTGACAGATGGCAGCTACACTTGTGATGAGCACAGTATAACCTATGGACTTGTTGAATCACTATGTTGTACACCTAAGTCTAATGTAATATTGTGTGTCAACTATACTTCAGTCTAAAAAACCGAGCTATTATCTCCTTATTATATTAATCAAGTATGGCACTTCTTGTCTGGGTTGGTAAGTTCTTACGTCAGGATATTCTAATGCCTGAAAATTTTGGAGTAGCCGTTGGAGTGATATTTAGTCATCGGCTAAACAATCCCAAGTCCATACAGGATGTTATATATCAATCTCATATAGAGAGTTGTTCTTGTGTACAAATACATAAGGAATTGCCCAGGAAAGACAAGCTAATACAACCTAAATCTCTTTTCTCCATTAGAAAACCATGTAGGCAAGTAAGCTCTTTGGATCTTTGAGATCAGAACCATCCAGAATTTGTGCTGTTTGAGTCCTACTAGACCATCTGGGGACTCGGAGTTGTCTTTGCGTCATGAAGTAAAATGTATCAGTTGCTTTTACTTCCGCACTGATTTCCCTACACTATAGTCCCAGTAGATAGCTTACAAAATAAACAAAAATGGCTAATATCTTCTCCTCCATAAGGAGAGGAACTTTACCCCATCCCCACTCACCTTCACCTTGCCCTATTGTCTTAAATCTGCCTGATTTTATTCCCAAGCACCAAATGAGGAGACATAACTATTTCTCCCATTTTAGGCTTCAGTTGCCACATAGCCTTCTTAATACACTCTTCTAAGCATTATTCCAAATATTTTAGATCTCTGGTAGCTTCTGGAAAATGGTAATCTGAATTCCAGTTCCTCCCATTTTGTACCTAGTAAACATTTGCTCTCCATTGTTTCCTGTCAACATTCTCAATTGCTCTATTCTTCTTCTGACCCACCAAGGTGCCTTTTAAATGCTAAAAAAAAATCAATCCTTCCCTCTCATTCCAGAAAGCAAGACTACATTCTCTCAATTTTACTTAATTTTACTTAGAGCTTTCTTCTTTTGCAGAAACCTACCATATGCAGCATGGAATCGTTTGTACAGATAGACTCCTTAATCATAGAAGTAATGCTTCTTTACTTATTTATTTTTAGAGATTTTATTTATTATTTAGATTATTTATTAGAGAGAGAAAGCATGAGTGGGAGGGGTTGGGTCAGAGGGTGAGAAAGAAGCAGACTCCCTGTGGAGCAGAGAGCCAGACTTGGGGCTTGATCCCAGGATCATGACCTGAGCCAAAGTCAGACACTGAAGACTGAGCTACCTGTGTACCCACCTGTGTATGCTTATTTAAATGTGTGTTCCCAACACTCCAGCAAAATGTCAAACACTTAATAAATGCCCAGTAAATGCTTGCTGATTCAGTGGAAGAAAGACAGGAAGGCAGGCACGAGGGAATATGAGAAGAAGGAAGCAAAGGAGGGAGGAAAGAAGGATAGACAGGAATAGTGACTCTACTACATTTTTAGTGCTTAAAGGACAAGTATTTTCTGTTTTTCCCACAATGCCCTGTAGTCAATATATTCTCAATAGATAAATTTATATCCAACCTAGAAAGCATAGGACATAGCACATATATGATAAAGTATATTTTACAACACTATTTTCGAGAAAAATTGAAGTTTTTTATGCATCCCATTCCATGGGATTCACCTAAGTTTTTCTAAAGCAAAGAACTTCTTCACATCTAAGATTGGCATAAATCTTGACATTGCCCATTTTTAGATTCTTTTCTTATATTCCCTAAATTGGAAATTAAAATATCAGAAAATAAATTCTCCTTTTATAAAAGTAAAGAAATGTTGAACAGTCATTGAACACCACTTTTACTACTGTAATTAGTGAAAGGAATTTAGAACGATTACTCGACTTGTTTGAAAATGTTTCTGGAAACAGAGTGGTTATTTCTGTAGAGTGAAAATACAAAATTCAATTCAGGAACTGTTGTTCTTTCCACACTATTACACTAGACATGCTTGTTATTCTTTGGAAGGCTTGTCACTCTTAAGACTATTTAGAAACACTTTGAGGTCAGAGAAAGAGGTTGCATTTTGATGATTGTTTTGCCTCCTGTGGCTTCCTCCCTACTCTTGAAATCTATTCCTCCCAACAGTGCCATCACCAAAAGGGGTATTTTCAAATGATGACAATAAGGATAAAACATCTGACGAAATAGCTTTTGGATTCGTCATATCTGTTAAGACAATAATTATTACTCTGACATTAATTTCGGCCCATCGGTGGCTTTTTCCTCCTGCCCTTGCCAATAGGCCCTAAATCCAGGCTTCAATTTCTTTTGCATTAACTCTGCCTCGAATATAATGATTACCATTTAACTCGGTGGTTACATAATCCTAGTGAAATTTTAATGTGGACATCTTGCATTAACTTTCTTTCCTTTAACAACAACAAAAAAGGAAAAGGTGGCCCCTAAATAAATGAAACTCAATTTCACGGCACATTATCTCTCTCAATTCTTTCCTCACAGCTTTCATTTTCATTAAAATCACAGACAACCATAAATTAATAATTACTTCAGGTTGACTAAATGCAGGCCATACTATTTAGCTCTTGCTTTCCTACAGTGGCCCTTCTTGTTCATGCTGGAAAAATGTTAATTTAGATAATGTGGCTTGGCCCTTGTCTTATAATTCTGTTTTGCAGTTTCACTGATCTATAATAGTCTGTTCTTATTAGATAGTATTAACTTTATCTTTTGTTCAATCAAGCTTTACACTTTGCTTGGAAGATAACTATTGCACACTCTCAGTTGAAATGTGTCATTATCTACATATCTATTATATTTCAATTCATTCTTCTCAAAATGCTTTCTGTATTTACTAACTTGCTTGTGATTCCATGCATTCATAAATGTATTGTCCATTAACTTAAAATGTGTGTTGGAGACACGTCAATGGAGAATAGAGAGAATCACAGAAAATGCTAACCTTTTATAATTATGAGAATTTCAAATAAGCTATATTATTTTACATTTCAAAAGATTTAGGCTATAGTTATTTCATTTAAAGAAGTAGTAACAAAAATTCAACCCAACTGCTTCTCTTGTTTCTCTGATATTTGAAAACTCTGATTAGCCTTAAGACAAGTTATTATATTGTTTACTTAAAACCCTACTTCCTTAGACAGCTTTTTAAGATATGAATCTATTTTTATAGAAGTTCCAGAGGGAAAGCAGTTACACAATTGTCTGTAGTACACCGAGAACAATAAAATACAGAAGCTGCCAGCTGAAATGGAAGTTAACAGTTTAGTCTCTGGCAATATTATTTTAAAGATTGCTTTCACTTTCTTAAGTTTAGGTAAAGCTAGTGGTTGATTGACCTCAATAGAATTCCCTCAATACTTTCAAGCTCATGCCACAGTGGACGCTGGTTTCATATAAGTCAAATAAGCTTACCAGGTTTAACACGTTTAAATTAGGCTATTGCAAAAACAAAAACTCCTTGCTTAAAAATATATTCATATTTCCCACTTTATTTCAGTCTTTTGGAACATTAAGTAATTAATTGGTTGAAGATGTGATAGAGGGATCCTATTTTTAGCCAAAAGTATAAATCATTTACATCATCCAACACAACGGTGCTCTCCATGACATCTTTAAATAAACGTTCCTACCTTCTGCCCTATGGGGCAAATATTTCTTCTCTCCTTTGGATTACTATAAATCAAATCCTTATTTCTATCATCTAAATTGAAAACCACATACTGCATGAGTGGAAGACATCATAATCATTTCTGTTCAGTTATTGAAGGATACAATTTTTAAAAACAAATTATTTTTCAAGGAATATACCACCACAATTGATCTGGAGGCTACACACATTCAAGAAGTACATTTTGACTTCATTCAAGTTATGGCAATTTTAAAAATAATAGCCTGCGTTAACTTTCTTCAGTGTTAATCCGCATATGTAATTGCCACCGAATTATCTAATTTGTACTGACTTTATTAAGTTATAGAGAAACATGGCATTCTCATTATTTGATTTTCCAATGAATATTTTCCTTAACTAATGATAAATCACATAAGCCATGTTTACTAATGATTATATCCTGAAAACGTCCATGTGTATTGAAGGCATAATTACCCTGAACCCCACGATCTAAAACGTCCCAGAGGAGGCATTTGAAATGACTCAAACAATACAATAGTTTGAAATTGATCTGGGAATCTCATTTCCCTCTTTGTACCAAAGCTCAACTCTGTTTGCTATAAATATTATGATACTATTTTGCACGTATTAACATCACTCAGTGCTTTAGCTAAAACATAACTGGCCTAATAATACAAATTAATTTTACAGGCATTGTACTTTTGACCCCTATATTCTGACATTTATTTTTATAGTGGGAATCATAGAAGACACTCAATGTATTATGATTTTTAAACTATTACTCTTTTGATATATTTCAATGTCTAAAGAAAAATGAATTAAGTATATTAGAGTTTCATCATTAAAGACAACTAGATTAAAGGAATGAAGTGTTGGGATATTAACATTTTTTTTTTCTTTTTAGTCCCAGGCTAAAGGTTTATGTGTACATTTTGAATAACCCCTTCCCCCAGTGGAGAATTATCATTCTCTAATCATTTCTTGTTGATTCTATTTTTTAGCCATATGTATTTTTATATTGTAATATATGACATCCAATAAATCTTCAAAAAAAAGGGGAGAGATGTTTTGTTTAAGGTGTTCATTTAATAGTTGCTTATGTGGAACTGAATGAATAGACTCTATTGCTCAGTAGACTATATATCCCTGATCCAACATGTAGCCTTTCCTAGTGGGTTTTTTTTTTTTAAGATTTTATTTATTTATTTGACAGAGAGAGAGATCACAAGCAGGCAGAGAGGCAGGCAGAAAGAGAGGGGGCCCTGCTGAGCAGAGAGTTGGATGCAGGGCTCCATCCCAGGACCTGAGATCATGACCTAAGCCGAAGGCAGAGGCTTTAACCCACTGAGCCACCCAGGTGCCCCTTCCTTGGTGTTTTGACAAGCTACTTATACTTGAAACGCAATTATTTATTTGGTAAAATGAGAGTGCACTTGCTTCATAGAATTATTTTGAAAATTAAAGAATAAAATATTTTAAAATACTTGGCAGAAAAGACCTCTAAATAATACTTATTAGTCCTTTAATTCTACTTTTCAAAATTATGAGCTAAGTGAAATATAATTTTTTATTAAGAGTAAATTGCAGATGATTATTTTGAAAATAATTGATATATGTTTTTCAATATGAAAGAGCTATTTATATTTTTTTCTCAAGATTACCATAAGAGAGAAAATATTATGCTACAATGTAGAATTGTAAGAAACATGGCTCAATGCCTGTCAGGCTGTGGCTAATGTAAATACATTTCAAGCAGCTATATTAATGTCTATGAAGAAGAACAGCAAGGGTTGAAGGACAGGAGAATAGTTTGGACAAGTAATTGATTCCTTGAAACCAAAGAATGAGAGGGTCTGTATGGGTTTTCCAGAATACAAACCAGCTTCCTGGGAATGCTGCTGGAACACTGATGCCTATGAGTGAACTGGGAACTGGAAAGTCCCTAGTTCCAAGGGTAAACCTCCACCAGAGTCATTTAGTTGCAATAGATCAAAAAACCCAGGCAAGGAGAATGGGTAGATCATAAAACATAAGCTGAAAAACTTATTTTAAGGACACTCCCCAAAATCTGTTGAGATTGGTTTGAGAGGATGAAAGTCTTCCTTCTACTCCTTCTACTTCTACGCCTTCTACTCCTCCTTCTGTACCTTCTGCTACAAAACTCACAAATAACAGAAAATATATATTAAAGAAGAATTCATCTGCTTGAAAAATGAGTGCATATTCAGTGGTCTGCAAATACTGAAGAATCCCAACAGTTAGAATATATGTGGGTATGAATACAGAGAGAAATAAAACTGGAGGATATTTGAACCCTAAACACATGCATGCTGAAATATGACAGAGGGGGAAACATTGGGGACAGATCAGATCTTAAGTCAATCAGCAGTGGCATTGGTTTTAGGAGGTGACAAATCAGGAAGATTCATCAGTGTAGCTAGGTGGGGCAGGCTCTCCTTCATTCCCAGATTGACCTAAACATTAGTGATAATGATACTTAAGTGAAACTAGAGCAGTGGACCTAGTACTTGGAGAGAAAGATGTAGGACCATATTTTAAGTAACTACTAATTCCCAGAAAAGGTAATCCGCAATTCTACATTAGAGACTATTGGTCCCTATTAAGAATCTCCAAAATTTTAGAAAAACCAGCCAACAACGATAATGGTTAACAACAACAACAAACAAAGAAAAAAGTATGTAACAGGCACTATTCCATATCTTTATATGGAATCTCCAAAATAATTGGTAATAAATATTGGTAGTTCAACTTTATTTTAGCTGGTGAGGAATTTTCTGCTTAAAAAACTAAATGATAACCCCCCAGGTTTTACAGCCAAGAAGTAAGAGAACTAACTGCTATCTGATCCTAATTAATCTGCTCCCAGAGCGTGTGTTCTTAGAAGTCATGCATGATGGTGTATCTGAATTCTGCATCAGTTCAGAATGATTCTGAAAGATGAATAGAAGGACAGCATGAGAGACCACTTACTCTAATTTACCTCATAAAAGTTCCATGAGAACTCTTTCTATACAGGGTCCCCTGGGTGGCTCAGGGGGTTAAGCATCTGACTCTTGATTTCAGCTCAAATCATGATCTCAGGGTCATGGGATCGAGCTGGGTGTTGGGCCCCACACTAGGCTGCGTCCTCAGGGGCAGTCTGCTTTTAAAGTATCTCTGACTCTTTTCCTGCTCACGCTCACTCTCTCTCTCTCTCCCTCTAAAATAAATAAATAAATAAATCTTTTTAAAAAGAATTATTGCTATACAATCCAGCAATTATCCAGGCATGCTGAGGAACTTCTTATTTTTTATTTGTATTTTCAAAAATAGGGGCGCCTGGGTGGCTCAGTGGGTTAAAGCCTCTGCCTTCGGCTCAGGTCATGATCTCAGGGTCCTGGGATCGAGCCCCGCATCAGGCTCTCTGCTCAGCAGGGACCCTGCTTCCCTTCCCCTCTGCCTGCCTCTCTGCCTGCTGATGATCTCTGTGTGTCAAAAATCTTTGGGCGCCTGGGTGGCTCAGTGGGTTAAGCCACTGCCTTCGGCTCAGGTCATGATCTCAGGGTCCTGGGATCGAGTCCCGCATCGGGCTCTCTGCTCAGCAGGGAGCCTGCTTCCCTCTCTCTCTCTCTCTCTGCCTGCCTCTCTGCCTAGTTGTGATTTCTCTCTGTCAAATAAATAAATAAAATCTTTAAAAAAAAAATATTTTAGGGGTGTCTGGGTGGCTCAGTCTGTTAAGTACCCAACTCTTGATTTCAGCTCAAATCATGATCTGAGGATTGTGAGAGCAAGCCCCAAGTTGAGCTACAAGCTACACATTGGGTAGGAAGTCTGCTTAAGTTTCTCTCTCCTGGGGAACCTGGATGGCTCAGTCATTAAGCATCTGCCTTTGGCTCAGGTCATGATCCCAGCATCCTGGGATCAAGCCCCACATTGGGCTTTCTGCTTGGTCGGAAGCATGCTTCTCCCTCTCCTGCTTCCCCTGCTTGTATTCCCTCTCTCACTGTCTCTCTGTCAAATAAATAAATTAAAATCTTTAAAAAAGAAATTCTCTCTCTCCCTTTGCCCTTCCCCCTGCCCACTCTCTCTCTCTAAAATAAATAAATGAAATAAAAATAAATAAAAGTTTCTTAAAGTGGATAAAAGTAGAAATAATCAAGTAAGTAATAGAAGAAAAGAGTTGAGAACTGACAACATGTCTTCAGATTGAAGGATTAAATACTGTGCACGATAAAAAAAAAGGCAAAAAGCTACACACAAATCTTAACATTTCAACATCAAATGGATAAAGAGAAGATGCTAAAAGGTTGTAGAGTGAATAAAACTTTAAAAAAAATCAGGGTTCTAAAAAAGCATATAACAAATCTGTAAGAAGTAATAATGTTAAACTATGTTTTATAAATCACTTAAATTCTCATTTATGTGTAACAACAATAAAAACAACAAAATAAAGATATTTCAGGTGAAAAAATACTCAAGGATAATATTCCATACAATACTTTGCTTAAACATTATTATAATTCTGTCCTATCTCCCCTGATCTTAAGATGAGTGATGATTGAGACAGGATATAGACGGAAGGTCTCAAAAGAAGATTAACAGCAAATGACTAGAAGACTCTAAATGGGATATATATCCCCTAAGCCATTAGGGGGAAAAAAGGAAGAAAGAAAATGATAAAAACTAAAAACCTTACACGTTTTGGTAAAGGGTAAAAGATCAAGAAAATGTAAAGAAATGATAGTATAGCATATTAACAAACCCAAATTTTTGAGTGATCTTAACAAATGAGGTTAATTTAATACCTTTATTAAGAGGTGTAGATTATCTAACATTGTTAAAAAGAAATCTATGATGAGTAAATAAAAATCTATGTATGAGAAATTAAAAAGCAATATCTCAATGTTTAATATAATTGACTTAAGAAAATATATATGTGTGTCAAGGAATGTTTACAAATTGAAAGCAATTTAGCATTAGTAATATCAGGGAGAATAGGATTCAAGCCAAAATTGGATCGATTACGCTTTTTTATTTTGCTAAAATTTATAGTTCATCAATATATATTCTGAAATATAAAAAAGAAAAGAAAGGGCAAAATAACAAATGTGGAACATACACAGTGAAATATATAATGACAATTTTCCCTCTGCAACTGACATATCAAATAACCAAATACTAAGATAAAACTAAGTATAGATATTAAGGTGTCAATATAATATAGCCATTGAACATTTTGAATGTACCAAAAGAAAATGCTTTTATTCAAAATATATGAAATTGTCATGGAAAAGAAACTTTAAGTACAAAAGAAACCTCAATAATTTTTAAAAGCATATTTTATAGGCTATACATCAGATGACTATTGAAGAAAATTAGACAATAGTAAAGAAGGATACCATTTCTCTCCTCCCTAATGCACTCATATTGACTATATTGTTTTTTAAGGAATAACTAAATAATTATTGAGTAACAGTGAAACAAAAATTGAAATTATTAAGTATTTCAAGTGTATGTACTAATACCTATACATTTTTAAAAAACCCTATATGATATAACCAAACTATTGCTCGTAATATATTAAGACATGTCTATTAATTTAAAATTAAAATAGACTGAAAATAAAGGAATCCACCTACACTTCCAAAACTTAGAAGAATAACAATAAGCAAAAGCAATTTTTAGAAATAGAGATAAAAACAAAAAGTAATCAAGGTACCTGGGTGTCTCAGTCATTTGAGCATCCAACTGTGGATTTCGAGTGGGGTCATGGTCTTGGAGTCCTGGGATCAAACCCTGAGTCTGTGTTCCCCACTCAGTGGGGCGTCTGCTGGTACCCCTCTCCCTCTAAGCCCTCCTCCACTCTCTCTCTCTATTTCTGAAAAAAGAAATAAATCTTAAAAAAACATTAGCTTGTATTTAAAAAGAAAAAGTAATAGAGCAGAAAATAATAAAGAAATAAGTTTCGGGGCACCTGGGTGGCTCAGTGGGTTGGGGCCTCTGCCTTCGGCTCAGGTCATGGTCCCAGGGTCCTGGGATCGAGCCCCGCATCAGGCTCTCTGCTCGGCGGGGAGCCTGCTTCCTCCTCTCTCTCTCTCTGCCTGCCTTTCTGCCTACTTGTGATCTCTGTCTGTCAAATAAATACATAAAATATTTTAAAAAAAGGAAAAAAGTAAGCTTCACAGATATAACCAAAATTGGTTCTTTGGAAAAAATCAATAAAATAGACAAACTTTTGTAAATCTAAATAAGAGAGAATTGTAACAAGGAAAAAGATAGTATTAAAACTAGAAAGGATGTGTAACGGAGGTTAACACTTCAAGATAATATATTTTCATGCTGAAAATATTGGAGCATCTAAATACAGTGTACAAAGTAAGAATAATTCAGAGTTCATCAGAATGAAGAATTAACCCAGTGACCTACCACAGGAAGGTGAATAAGTGAACACCACTTCAAGCAAATATTCTTTAAGTCTTTATTCAAAGTTTATCCGGGGAAGTGAAAAACCACTGAATACTTTCCACACCGTAGGCACTATTCTAAACCCTTTACGTGGATAATCTAATGTAATCCTTACAAAAAACCTATGGGGTGGCCAAACTTTATCTTACTATTACATAGCTAGTGTGAGTACACAGGCAAGATTCAAACCTAAGCTGTCTGGCTCCAGGGTCCACACTCAGCTTCCATGCCATTCTGCCTTTTGTTAAAAGCATCGACCTGCTTCTTAGGTGTATGACTCATATGTAATAATTCCACAGTCCGGGGGCACCTGGGTGGCTCAGTGGGTTAAGCCGCTGCCTTCAGCTCAGGTCATGATCTCAGGGTCCTGGGATCGAGTCCCACATCGGGCTCTCTGCTCAGCAGAGAGCCTGCTTCCCTTCCTCTCTCTCTGCCTGCCTCTCTTGTGATTTCTCTCTGTCAAATAAATAAATAAAATCTTTAAAAAAAATGATAATTCCACAGTCCTTTTCTTTAGGTCTGAACAAAACCAAACTTTAATATCATCAAAGCATAAATGAACTATTTAAAAGTTACCGTATCTTTCTTTTTTTTTCCCATTTTATTTATTTTTTTCAGCATAACAGTATTCATTGTTTTTGCACAACACCCAGTGCTCCATGCAAAACGTGCCCTCCCTATTACCCACCACCTGTTCCCCCAACCTCCCACCCCTGACCCTTCAAAACCCTCAGGTTGTTTTTCAGAGTCCATAGTCTCTTATGGTTCGCCTCCCCTCTCCAATGTCCATAGCCCCCTCCCCCTCTCCCAATCCCACCTCCCCCCAGCAACCCCCAGTTTGTTGTGAGATTAAGAGTCATTTATGGTTTGTCTCCCTACCGTATCTTTCAACCTCATGATGGAACAAGGGGTTTATAATATGGGGTACACAGCACTTCCTTAGAGAAAACTCCATCTATTCCTTTGGGACTATAGTTCTGCTGTCTCTTGATTCTCTTCCTCTTAGCGCTTTACCTTCCCAGGAAGCTCCTGGTATTCTCTTACTGATGTCCTAAAATTCTTACTTGAATCACTATGTATAGCAGAGAGCATTGTGGTTTTCTCAACATTTATCTCAATATCTAGATATCCTATTCTCTTCATTAATAATTTCTTAGAACATGGCAAAAGTCTTCATATCACGATAAAAAAGTTTGTTTGCTATCCAAAAAACAATTACCTCTTAAGAGGATCCACACTTTTTTGGACATATTGTATGTATCATATGTATAATTTAAAACAAAGAAATTTATTGCATGCACTGTTTAGAAGTCTAACAAATTCAAATTGTATCAGTTGTACAAGAGTCACTCTTGGAACATGGTATAAATAGCATATAAATATCTATATTTATATTAGTGATGTTATATCACCCTAAAGAGATTACATCCCTTTTGGAAATCTCTCTTATTTCACTTTTAATCCTTCTCTCTCTATGTCACTTCTGCCTATAAGGATAACAAGAGTAAAATAAGGACTTATGAACAAGGACTATAAGTCTTCAGCTATGTATATTTGTAAAATAAAATATTTTTATTAAAATAAGTTATTGTCCATAACCAAGAAATAGTGAAACAACAAAATTAAAAGCACAAAATCTAGATAAAGGCTGCTTGGTGTGAATCTTGACTTCAGCAATCCACTGGCTCTGCGACCAGAGAGGACTTTTTTAGCCCATCAGAGCTCCACGTTTCTCCTCTATGAAGGGATGATAGCCCCACTTCAGAGGAATGTTGTTGAGATTAAGTGAGATAATATGTAATAGCACTTAAGCATTAAAAAGAGGGCAATACAATTATTTTTCTGCTTTTTGAATTCTGCTTATATGTGTTAATGGGTGAAATATGGCTTTTGATTTTCTTTTCTGTTGATTTTTGGTTTGTTTTCTAGATTTCTAAGTGTATAGTACTTATGAAATTTTTTGTTTCCAATATACTTGATTTTGGAGTCATTCTACCCACTGTGAGAGTTTCAATGATCATTTTTCTGTAAATATTACATAATGAGGTATCTCAAACCTGCCTAGATTTCACCCCAAACCCAAAAGAATCTCCAGTGTTTTAATAGATAAAAGCACATAGGTACCTCATTCTCACCTCAAATTGAATGTATCTAATATGTAAAATACCATCTTCTTAAAACCACTTATCTTTTTTTTTCTCTTCTTCCTTCATGGCCACCTCTGCTCTTTCAATTATAACAGCCCAAATTTTATTATTTAATTAATGTCTCCCCTGTTCTACCTACAAAAAATATTTGGCAAGTTTTAAAGTCCCATAGATTCTACCTCTCCTATTACTCTTCACATCTGTCTCCTTGTTAATATCCTCTTGACTCAACTCTTAAAATAGTATTCTATCTAGATTCTTTTTCTCCAGTCTCTTTGTTTTCCATCTTATATTTTACCTAAGAAATTTTGATTTCTCTTGATAAACCATGATGACTTCACTCTTCCTGTCAAGTAACTACAGCAGATATCACCTACCTGATGAATGACAAACTCCTCAAACTAAACTTACTTTTTTCTACTCTTTCTATATCACTATCCCACTGTGAATACCCTACGACTCCATTAGCAGTTTCTTGAACAAATCTTTAGCTTTTCTAATTCCAGGTTCTGGGTTATTCTCAACATTCTCTATATAGTGCCCTCTGCTGCACTCTAAACAAATCCTACCACTATCTAATACCACCACTTCTATGAACTACTTGAGATCAAACAAGTCGTTTTGGGGTTCTCCCCCTCAATTCTTGTGGCATTTTGTTTGTAACTATAATGGCAACTTTCCCCAAAATATTGTTTGAGGCCTCATAGTATATCATAAGCTTCACACTGAATCTATTTTGGAAAACTACTAAATGTTTTGAAGGTTTTTGGAAAATGATTAAACTAAACTCTGTATCTTTCTACTGTGGGGAAAAAAAACTTCATATAAAACAACATAACAACTTAAAGTGCAGAAAAGAGGACCAGGCATATAGTAAGTTCTCAATAAATAGTAATTTTCTTATATAGCCACTAGTGATGAAAAATATTCTCCTAACTTCTTAATATACTCTTCTAGAATTAAAAGTTTCTTGAAAACAAGGATATCAATTTTGCTACTTCCATATATTTCTTATTTTGTAGTCTCTGTGCAGGTCGTTATGCAGAGATGAGATTTAATAGAATTTATTAAACTGAATTCTTTTATTAATCATTGTAATAATTGTCATAAATTCAAATGAGTCACTAAACTTGTCTTTTTTTATTTTTTTACAAAAAGTCTATCAAACTTAATCAAGCTCTGATTTTTACCAGTATTCATGACACGAGAGGATAGGAATGTCTGACCTGTCAGTTCTGAGGTTAACATTGTACATGAGAACTACTGTTCATGGAAAAGTGCAGGATTTTTCTTGAAAACAATTCCAGGAAATATACTGCTATATAGATTGGGTTATATCCATCCAGAATAGTATTGAATGTCTGCTATATCCATTGCTTTGTCCAAATTTAGCTTATGAGTAATAGAGTCATACAAAGTTTACTAACAGGAAAAAGTAATTGTTTAGACAATGTTCCTCCTCATTGTATCAAAATATTTCACACATAGTTACCAAGTGGAGGTAAAATAAAGAAAGGGTGGCTTTGAAAGCATCTTTCAGAATGCTAATAGTCACCAGTAAAATTTTGCAGTACAGTTTTAATTTACTATTAAAAATATTCTCCATGGTATATGTTGTATTATCCTACTTTCCTATTCTCTATTTTGTGTGGTGCTATGTAGTTTTTGTGCTATGAAATATAATCAGATTTCAAAGAATTATTAGAAAGTTACATGAGTATGAAGTAAGTGTAAAAATAGTCATTAGGTAAATACTTTATTAAATGGCAGAATCTAATATGCTTTTATCACTGCTCTTTCTTCCATGAAGTTATGAGGTTATTTTTAATTCTAGAAAATACATTTTGAGAAATCAAAGTTGAAAAAAAATATTACTTATGTCAATTTAACATTGAAATGAGATTAATGAGGAATGCAAGATACAGGTACAATGCCACAACCAGCTAGCACAAATCAGTGAAACACTAGTAATTACCTATTTCACACTCCATCCCAGAAAAATGGGTATAAAATAACTTTTAAGCATATAGTAGGCCTAAACTAAGTGAAATCTCTATTAAATTTCCCCATAAATTTCTTCTCTAACCCAAATATTTCAAGTTCCGTTTTCCTCACTGAAGCCCAAAAAATAAACTAGGCAAATTATACACTATAAATGTAAACCAAAAGGCAGCATGATGAGTAAATCATGCTATATAAATATATAATTTATATATATAATATATAAATATACAATCATATATTTATAAATATATAAATATATAATCATATATTTATAAACATAAATATATGAATATATATAAATATGTATATATATATAAATAAATAAAAGTACATATATATGTATATATATAAATATGTATTTATATATAATCATATATTTATGCTATAAATCATGCTATATAAATATATAAATGCTATATAAATCATATACTTAATGATAAAATATTAAAACAAGAGTTTCAGGGATGACTAAGATGGCGTAAACTTATCACAGCCTATCTTCCCCTTTGATTGTAATAAAACCTTTGGACAGAATACAAAGATTGACTACATTACTATGGAAAGTAAACAATAGCAGATGATTTGGCAAGGAAGTCAAACTTGAAAAAGAAAGAAAATGCCATGACTTTACTTCCCCCCTCCCTTTATCTCCTGGTTTTTACCCAAGAGTTGAAGAGGTGGACAATGAAAATTGGAAGGAAAATTTCATTTTTCAAGACAGAAGACGGGACAACAAAACATCTATCAGCCAGAGAATGGATTGGGAGGAAAATCATTCTTCCTTTTCTATTTCAACCCTGTCCCAAAAAAGCTCAAGTCATGAAGATTCTATGCTCCCATGGCAGGGTTTATGAAATCTCAGGAAAAAACCCTCCCTCTGGAATCAAGAGAGGAACCCCAATATCCCAAAGAGTGTGAGGGAAATCAAGGTTATTTTGTTTTCTCTTAGCTTTGTCTGAAGTTGGCACAGTATTGCAAAACTGCCCACCAGCACAAAATGTTAAACCATGAGAAACTTTGGCTTGCAAACCAGAAGACTGGGAAAAGGGGTCACAGAGAGCCAAAAAGTGTCTGAAGGTTTGGGAGGGTGAGAGATGGAGAAGGGGATACTTAAAAACCATATCTGAGGGGCACCTGGGTGGCTCAGAGGGTTAAGCCTCTGCCTTCGGCTCGGGTCGTGATCTCAGGGTCCTGGGATGGAGCCCCACATCGGGCTCTCTGCTCAGCGGGGAGCCTGCTTCCCTCTCTCTCTGCCTGTCTCTCTGCCTACTTGTGATCTCTGTCTGTCAAATAAATAAAATCTTTAAAAAAAAAAAAACAAAACAAACAAACAAAAAAAAACCGTATCTGAACTGCCAAAAACCCAGGCTCACCCCAATCTGTGCACTAATAGAACTGACACCAATAAGCATGATAAAAGCTTTGAGAACTGGATTGTTGCTGACACCAACACCTAAATCCTACACAAAGCCTTGACTGAAGAGGCACAAGAAAACTCAAATAGAGTATCGACTTTGAAACCTGAGCTGACTTCTGAAGGACTGCCTACAGAAGGCAAATTGAAACTTTTGATCTCAACCTGTGTCTATTGCCTGCTCAAACAAACAAGAGAAAAGTAGAGAAAAAGAGAAAAATGTATAGTGTTCGTCAAAGAATTTTAACAGGACTCAGATTTTTTAATATTAAAAATATCCAAGAAAGCCAAAAAATCACTGGACATTGAAAGAACTGGGAAAATCTGTGCAACACTGAGAAAAAATAATAATAAAAATGTTAATCCCAGATGACTCAGATGTTAATATCTTCTGACAGACCTAGAGCTCTTCATCACCATGTTCCATGAGCCAAAGTTGGTCACTCTCAAAATTAATGGAAATTTTCAGCAGAGGACTAGAAAGTGTATTATAGAATCAGGCGCCAAATGGAAATAAATATAACTGAAAAATACAACATAGGAGATAAAAGCTTCACTGCATGGATTTCATAATAGATGTGGGAATGGTATAGAAGAGATTCAGTGAACTTTTCCCAACCTTAACAATAAAAGAGAAAAAGACTGAAAATATAAAGAGAGATCAGTCACCTATGGGACAATATCAGAAGGTATAATAATAATTTCATTAGCATTCTAGAAAGAGAAGCCAAAGTGATTGGTGCAGAATGAGAAAATATTTGAAGAAATGATGGTCTAAAAACCATCTTCCAAAATTCTAACAGAGTTTGATCCTTCTCTTCATTTCACGTTAAAGTCTGCTAATTATCCATGTAGTCTTTCCTTATGAATGGAACTGAAATACTGTATAAAGCAAAAATGAAGAAATCCTTTATCAGTTACCTTGTACCAGATGTGATTATGTGCTGGCCAATGGTGTGCAAATAGACAGGATTTGATTTACTTTTCCTTGATGTCCTAGCAATAAAATGATATGTTTCCTTTCGCCTTTTCTCTTTCTCTTAGCTTGAATATGAACCTTTTATGTCTAATATTGAATGCTTATTGACATGAGGATTAAGACAGTGTCCTGGGGGTGGAGGTGAGAGGATGGAGAAAAACCAACATATAGGGGAAAAATGGACCACAATCACATGGACTGCAAATCCAAAGACTGTTACATGATTGAGGAAAAAATGGTTTAAATTTCAGTTGGGACTTTGTTATAGGAGCTGTATATTTATCCTGAATTATATAAGATGTTAGCTCAATTACAATTCATCCTTATGAAAAATAGCCCCCCACACACTTTTTATCATATTATTTTACTTTATTTTCATCCTAAGACCTATTAGCATCTCAATTACCATTTTAATACATTTATCTATAGATTATTTTCTCTGTATAAGAGATTTTCCCAAGCATGTATGGATGAATTTCTTTTGTTAATTTTAAAATATTGAAGATTGAAGGAATCAGCATGATTTTAAGGTTTTCCTTCAATGGAATTATTCTATCAGCTTGCTATAATACTAAATCCAAAGAAATAATGGGGAATATCTGAACTTAAATATTAGTTATTTCCTTTATTAATTAATAGCTTAATTAATTTAAAAATTTAAATATAAAATTTTAAAAGTCTAGATACAACACTTAATTTCAATGCTGATATTTATTTAAAAAAAAAAACAACAACACATGAACCAAGACCCAAAAAGTCACAATATTTAACTCCAAGAAAACTGGACTAAGGATTTGCATTTGCCATTTCTACAAAGCATAATGGACAACAGCTCAAATTTTATTTAATTTTCCAACAGTTGGAATAAAATTATGTCACCAAGTGAGAGGTGGGAGACATTCCAAAATTAACTACACAGAATATAAGCAGTTCATTCCATGTTTTTTCCAACTTAAAAAACAAAAAAACCCAACAACAAACCTTGTATTTTTGAAACTGTAACGTTGTTAAAATGAGTATGGTCTGGCTTAAATTAGCAATTTGAGAAGTCATTGTGAATGGTGAAAATTGAGCTACTGCTTCTTTGTACTTCATTTCAAAATTGGTATTTTGCTACCTTTTACATTTTAATTTAAATTTAAAATTCCATTAAGACAGTGATTTTACCTATTTTTTTATTATGATGCTTTCTGATTTGCTTTATTTTTTTATCTGTTTGTTAAAGGCAAATATGCATTAGTTTGCCTAAATAACCAGATTTACATAAACAAATTGTTTGCTAACTATAAATGTTCAGAGGAATGAAAGTCTTTTAGAGCAATTGTATTTTATAAATAACCTTAAATCTTTCCTCATGTATAAAACTATTCTTTGAAACTTGGGTATTTTACTTACAAATAGTAACAAAACAATGATGAGCCATATCACATAAAAGTTGGAACACCAATACACTGAGATAGCTATTTAGCACTAATAAAATAACTATACATTCCCCAATAAGTATCAGGAGATAATCCTTACAGGTGGGAGAAAGAGGTCTACAGTGAATAACACAGAGTTGCCCTTATTATGACTTCATTGACCACAGGAAATGTGATACCAGACCATGTGAGACCAGCAAGTAGTGTTAGCTGTTTCTCATATTACAAGAAGTCCAAAGAGTGATGTCCAAGAATGCCTAATTAATTTAATTGCGTCAACTACATTCATACTTCCATCATTCTCTGTCAATTCCTTTAGCTTGTGATATTCATTCTCATGTCTGTGTTCTCTAAGTTTAGCTTAAGCCATTATAAAAACATGATTGCTCAATATTCCAGACCATGAAAATATTTTAAGCAAGAAGAGAAGTGTATGAGGAGAAGGGTGCAAAATTTTTTCTAGAAATGTATCAAAGAACCAGTTCTGTCTTTAAGTAAAGTTGGGAAATGCAATTATTTGGCTGGTTACATTGCACAAAAAAACAACACTGCACTTTTATTTTGAATGAAGAAAACTGAAAAGGAAAATTTCATATTATCTAGGCAACTAAATCATTTTTTTTTCCAGATGTCTTTTCCCTGCAGAAAACAAGCCTGTAGAGAGTCGGATAATTTGAGGAACACACTCAGTCACTTACATACGTATTCTTCCTTTGAAACAAAATACTGAAAGTTAAAAGTACACATTCTAGTGCCCCATTCTCCCAAGTTTCACTGAATGTGTAAAGATAGCTTCCACATTGCCCAGGCTATTCACTCCAGGATCAAGATATTATAAACATTAAACATAAGTTTACCAGACCTGAGGACCTGTTGTAAAGCTCTAGCAATGAAGACAGTTTGGTCTTGCACCAGGATAAACAAACAGACCAGTGTAACAGAATAAATAATGTAGATACAGATCCATATATTTATGGTCACTTGATTTAACTCAAATGTGAAAAATGTAATGTTATGAAGAAGTCATGGACTGTTTAGAAAATGGGACTCTGTTAATTGAATATCCATACTGGGAAAAAAGTTGAATCGTGGCCTCACATCATTCATAAAAGTCAATCCCAGGTGGTTTATAGATTTGAATAACAGGTAACACAATAGAAGTGTTAAAACATATAGTATATCTCCAAAGCCATGGGCATAAAAATGATTTCTGATATAATATACAAAATGTATAAAGAAGCAAAACATTGGCAAAAGTCACTTCATTAATATTAAAAATTATGTTAATCAAAGACACTATAGGAAACATTAATGAAAAAAAAGAGACCTGCAGAAAAGGAAAAAAATACTTGTATTACATAATCTGACAGAACACTTATTTCCAATATACAAATTAATCCTATAAATTAATAAGAAAAATAAAGGCATAATGAATTCAGTGAAGTTTCAGGATACAAAAATCAACATACAAAAATTAGTTTCATTTCTACATACTAACAACAAACTATTTGAAAAAGAAATTCAGAAAATAATCCCACTTATAATAGCATCAAAAATAATTAGATTCTTAGGAATAAATTTAATCAGAGCTGAAAAATCTGTACACTGAAAACTATGACATTGATGAAAGAAATTGAAGGATCCCAATAAGGGCAAAGATGTCTGTATTTATAGTTTGGAAGAATCAAAATTATTAAAAGTACATACCACCCAAAGAAAACTACAGATTATGAATTCTCAAAATTCCAGTGTTATTTTTCACAGAAATAGAAAAAACAACCCTAAAATTTGTATGAAACCACAAAGACCCCAAATAGCCAAAGGAATCCTGAGAAAAACCAAGCTGGAGGCATCATGAAATCCGATTTCAAACTATATTTCAAAGCTATAATAATTAAAATGTGTGGTACTGGCATGAAAACAGACATATAGAGCAATGGAGTGGACTAGAGGGCCCAGAAATAAACCCACATACATATGGTCAACCAATCTCTGGCAGACAGTACAATAGGGAAAGGATAATCTCTTTAATAAATGGTGCTGGAAAACTGGGTATTTCCAGCGAAAGAATAAAATTATACTCTTATCTCATTTCATGTAAAAGTATCACTCACAATGGATTAAAGATTTAAACACACAAGCTGAAACAGAAAAACTCCTAGAAAATAGAGGAAAAACTCCTTGACATTGACTTTGGCAATGATTTTTTGTATATCATCCCAAAAATTCAGGTAACAAAAGCAAAAATAAGCAAGTGGGACTCTATCAAACAAAAAAACTTCTGCATAGCAAAAGAAATAATAAATTAAAAGGCAACCTATGAAATGGGAGAAAATATTTGCAAATCATATATATCCAATACCATGTTAATATACAGAATAATAACAAATTCATGCAATTCAATAGCAAAAACCATGAATAACCCAGTTTAAAAACAGGCAAAGAAGTAGAATTAGACATGTTGCCAAGAACACATACAAAGACAGTCACATGAAAAGGTGCTCAGTATGATTAATTAGAAAAATACAAATCTCAACCAAGCGACATACCACCTGATACTTGTTAGGATAGTTATTATAAAAAAGACAAGCGATAACAAATGCTAGCAAGAATGTGGAGAGAAGGAAACAGTTGTGCACTACATATATATATATATATATATATAAAATATATATGTGTGTACATATATACTGTACATATATAGCCACACACATATATGTAAGAATACACACACACACACACACACACACACATATACACACAAAAGGTTCACTTCATGAGATGAGCAGTGTGTTAATTAATTTGATTATGGTAATCATTTCAAAATGTATACATATATCAAATCATCACATTATATAACTTAAATATAAATAATTTTATTAGTGAATGATATATTTATTCCTCATTATATCGAGGGGGGAAAAAGAGAAAGAGGTATCACAATAGAATGTGGGCCAAAGGACACATACACACACCTCAAGGAGTGGTTATGTAAATGAACAAAAAAGTGCTTGTCTTTTTTTTGTCATAGGGGAAATGAGAGGTGAAACCACAATGAAATATTACTACATAAATACTCAAATTGCTAAAATGAAAAAGACAAAAAATATATCAAACCAAATATACTCCCATACATAGCCAATAAGTGTTAAAATTTGAAAACTACTTTAAGAACTGTTTGCTAAGATCTATAAAAACTGAGCAAATGCATACAGCATAACCCAGCAATTGCATTCTTAGGTACTTAGCCAACAGAAATATGTGCATATGTTCAGTAAGAAACATGCAGAACATTCACAGCAGCTCTTTGTAATAGTCCAAAACTGGAAACAATCCAAATGTCCTTTAGCATTTGAATGGATAATGCATGGTATTTTCATGGAACTAAATATTATACAACACAAGGATTAAATAAATTTTTGCTAAAAACTCAAATATGCAACAACATAAAGCTAAATCAAGCACACATACTGAAACGTCTCATTTATGGAAGTAAAAATCAGGCAAAAGTGATCAGTGGTATTAAATATCAGGATAGTGGTTGCTGTTTGGGAGGTATTGTCTAGGATGGGACAGGAGAGAGGCTTCTGGGTTGTTAGTATTATTCCATTTCTTGATCCAGGCACTGAATGGATGAGCATATTCATGCTTTGTGCAAATTCAATAAGCTTAAAACATAGTTCATGCACTTTTGTATATATATGTTACAATTTAATGAAAAAATTTAAATCTAGATACATAATTGGTAAATGTCTTCACATTAAAATAAATGTAACAATTCATAAGATTGTAAAATAAAAATAAAAATTTCTCAGCAAATTCCTTCTCTATTATACTTTAATACTCCCCACCTCAAAAGCAATCATTTTAATAGTTTAGTGTGGAAGAAACCATTATCTTCATAGATACAAATGTATGTAGAGATCTCTGAATTGGAGATATTTTTACATCAATACTTACAAATCTACTTTATTCAGTTTGGCATCTACATAAATTTTTACAGTAAGGTTACAATTATCCATTTTTTACTTACAGATAATGAATTGGTTTCCTAGTCTGCTATTTTACACAAGGAGTCAGTTGTACTTATATATACATGCAGGTACTTGTGTAAAAAGATTTTCTAGATTTAGAATTGATAATCTGATAGATGAATACATTTTACAAATTGAAATGTGCTACCAAACTGTTCCCTATATGTATAAAATACACATTTTATGGTATTTAGATAAAATTATATTGTACCTTTAACTATAGAAAATTATCACATTTACAAGTGATAAAAATTCAAATATTATTTACCCTTACAGAATTAACCCATTTATGGACATAAAAGTTATTTAATCTATGTAATAAAAAATCAGCCTCATTCAAAGATGACAAAGAAGAAAGTCTATGTCATAAAATATATAATCTTTTATGCAGTATATGGGGTTGTTAGCAAGGATTCCCAAAATAAAATATGGTATTCTTGATCAATGTAGTTAGGAAAAATGAAAGTCTAAGATATCATTAATAGAAATTACTGCAAGATGTTGATTTTCTTGAGCGTCATTCCAACAATTGATGTATTCAACATTCTTCCCTGAGCATAGAAATTCTCATATTTCCTCAACAGAGTAAGCATGCCAGATCGCACAGTCCTTGTCATAGACACTTCCCATTAGTAGAGAACCTGATCCAAAGGAGTCAATCTACTTAGAAGTATTTTCTTAAAGGGTTTGCTCCAATAGGAACTGTAGAGATTAATGGGACCATTATCTCTCAAATGGAGTTGTCGTCTATACAAGAGAGTTAACCAGCTGGTGTAATAGGAAGGAAAACCAAGATATATGGAGATAGATAAAGGGAGAGAAAGTAGCTGATGTTAATGTTAATTAACATCATTAATGTTAATGTTGGACGACCAGAGAGAGAACCAAGGGACACTGGCTTCTGGAGGAAGCACTACTATCTTCCTGGTTTAGTCCCCTGAGTTGCTAACAGTCTTAATATAATAGAGGTTCATGAATAAAATTCTAAGCAACATTGGCTGAGATGGCTGATTTCTTTACTTCTACTTATACCGTTATATAGAACCACTTATTAAGGCTATAAAATAATGCAGAGGGTAAGTCTAGTAACACAAAAAGATTTCCTGGTGAAAATGCACACTGTTGGTGATTAAAGATCTGAAACAACTGAAGAATAGTCACAGTGATTAGAATGTTATTATTGGGAAAAACAATTAGAAAGTGATTTTAAGCAAAACATTTAACCCAAATAAGTTAAAATTCCTTTTTTTATTATGTTATGTTAGTCACCATTCAGTACATAATTAGTTTTTGATGTAGTATTCCATGATTCATTATTTGCATATAACACCCAGTACTCAATACAATACATGCCTTCCTTAATACCCATCACTGGGAATTAGCCATCAGGGAAATTCAAATCAAAGCCACATTGAGTTACCACCTTACACCAGTAAGGCTGGCAAAGATTAACAAGGCAGGAAACAACAAATATTGGAGAGGATGTGGAACAAGGACAACCCTCTTACACTGCTGGTGGGAATGCAAGCTGGTATAGCCACTTTGGAAAATGGTATGGAGGTTCCTCAAGAAGTTAAAAATAGAACTATCCTATGACTCAGCAGTTGCACTACTGGTATTTACTCTGAAGATACAGATGTAGTGAAAAGAAGGGTCATATGCACCCCAATGTTCATAGCGGTAAGATCCATGATAGCCAAACTGTGGAAGGAGATGAGATGCCTTTCAACAGATGAATGGATAAAGAAGATGTGGTTTATATATACAATGGAATATTACTCAACCATCAGAAAGGATGAAAACCCACCATTTGTATCAACATGAATGGAACTGGAGGGGATTATGTTAAGTGAAATAAATCAAGCAGAGAAAGACAATTATCATATGGTTTCATTCATATGTAGAACATAAGGAATAACTTAAATTTTCTGATGGAGACAACAGAAGGCTAACAAACTCCATTAAAATGGAAGGTAATATTAGTCTTTCTCTAATACATCCAGCAAACAGATTTATTTTTTGCATAGACAAAAGATACTAGCCTACAGAAAATAGAGTTTGGGAAAAAACAAATATGATGGTTACTTACATCACAGATTGAAGAGGCAAGAAACTCAATGTTAAATACATCAATCTACTTTAACTTATGTACTTTAACATATATTTAATAGCTTTAATAATTCTTCTCTAATGTTTATTTTTACATATAATTTTTTCATAGATTTTTTTTCACATGTGAATGAAACCATATGATAATTGTCTTTCTCTGCTTGATATATTTCACTTAACAATTATTTAGCTGAACTCCTGCGACCTGATGTCATTTGAGTCTGCTACTCCTCCGCCATCTTGCCTCTTTCCCTTATTGAGTGAATCTTAAAATTAGACTAGATTGTTGCCTCTATAACATGACATAAAACATCTCATAGGAAGAGTTAGCTTGAAATCTTCCATCTGAGGTCAAGACCATGGCAAAGGCTTACTGTAATCATTATTAAAAATTATTCTGAAAGTAGGATTCAATGCAATTTGTCCACAAAGAATAACAAAATATAAAGTTGTTTTTTGCTTTTGTTTTTTTTTTTCACTTAGAGTTTTTTTAATTAATTAATTTATTTCTTCAGCATAACAGTATTCATTGTTTTTGCACAACACCCAGTGCTCCATGCAATACGTGCCATCCCTACTACCCACCATCTGGTTCCCCCAACCTCCCACCCCGCCCCTTCAAAACCCTCAGGTTGATTTTCAGAGTCCATAGTCTCTTATGGTTTGCCTCCCCTTCCAATTTCCCTCAAATTCCTTCTCTTCTCCATCTCCCAATGTCTTCCATGTCATTTGTTATGCTCCACAAATAAGTGAAACCATATGATACTTGACTCTCTCTGCTTGACTTATTTCACTCAGCATAATCACTTCCAGTCACATCCATGTTGCTACAAAAGTTGGGTATTCATCCTTTCTTTTTTCTTTCTTTTTTTTCTTATAAACATATAATGTATTTTTATTCCCAGGGGTACAGGTCTGTGAATCACCAGGTTTACACATTTCACAGCACTCACGATAGCACATACCTTCCCCAATGTCCATAACCCCCTCCCCCTCTCCCAACCACACCTCCCCGCAGCAAACACCAGTTTGTTTTGTGAGATTAAGAGTCATTTATGGTTTGTCTCCCTCCCAATCCCATCTTGTTTCATTTATTCTTCTCCTATCCCCCTAACCCCCCATGTTGCATCTCCATGTCCTCATATCAGGGAGATCATATGATAGTTGTCTTTCTCCGATTGACATATTTCACTAAGCATGATACCCTCTAGTTCCATCCACGTCGTCGCAAATGGCAAGATTTCATTTCTTTTGATGACTGCATAGTATTCCATTGTGTATATATACCACTTCTTCTTTATCCATTCATCTGTTGATGGACATCTAGGTTCTTTCCATAGTTCAGCTATTGGAGACATTGCTGCTATAAACATTCGGGTGCACGTGCCCCTTCGGATCACTACGTTTGTATCTTAGGGTAAATACCCAGTAGTGCACTTGCTGGGTCATAGGGTAGTTCTATTTTCAACATTTTGAGGAACCTCCATGCTGTTTTCCAGAGTGGTTGCACCAGCTTGCATTCCCAACAACAGTGGAGGAGGGTTCCCCTTTCTTCGCATCCTCGCCAGCATCTGTCATTTCCTGACTTGTTAATTTTAGCCAATCTGACTGGTGTGAGGTGATATCTCATTGTGGTTTTGATTTGTATTTCCTTGATGCCGAGTGATGTGGAGCACTTTTTCATGTGTCTGTTGGCCATCTGGATGTCTTCTTTGCAGAAATGTCTGTTCATGTCCTCTGCCCATTTCTTGATTGGATTATTTGTTCTTTGGGTGTTGAGTTTGCTAAGTTCCTTATAGATTTTGGATACTAGTCCTTTATCTGATATGTCGTTTGCAAATATCTTCTCCCATTCTGTCAGTTGTCTTTTGGTTTTGTTAACTGTTTCCTTTGCTGTGCAAAAGCTTTTGATCTTGATGAAATCCCAGTAGTTCATTTTTGCCCTTGCTTCCCTTGCCTTTGGTGATGTTCCTAGGAAGATGTTGCTGCGGCTGAGGTCGAAGAGGTTGCTGCCTGTGTTCTCCTCAAGGATTTTGATGGATTACTTTCTCACATTGAGGTCCTTCATCCATTTTGAGTCTATTTTCGTGTGTGGTGTAAGGAAGTGGTCCAATTTCATTTTTTTGCATGTGGCTGTCCAATATTCCCAGCACCATTTATTGAAGAAGCTGTCTTTTTTCCATTGGACATTCTTTCCTGCTTTGTCGAAGATTAGTTGACCATAGAGTTGAGGGTCTATTTCTGGGCTCTCTATTCTGTTCCATTGATCTATGTGTCTGTTTTTGTGCCAGTACCATGCTGTCTTGAGGATGACAGCTTTGTAATAGAGCTTGAAGTCCGGAATTGTGATGCCACCAACTTTGACTTTCTTTTTCTTTTTTTTTTTTTTTTTAAGATTTTATTTATTTATTTGACAGAGAGAGAGAGATCACAAGTAGGCAGAGAGGCAGGCAGAGAGAGAGGAGGAAGCAGGCTCCCTGCAGAGCAGAGAGCCCGATGCGGGGCTTGATCCCAGGACCCTGAGATCATGACCTGAGCCGAAGGCAGCGGCTTAATCCACTGAGCCACCCAGGTGCCCCTTGACTTTCTTTTTCAATATTCCTTTGGCTATTCGAGGTCTTTTCTGGTTCCATAAAAATTTTAGGATTATTTGTTCCATTTCTCTGAAAAAAAAATGGATGGTATTTTGATAGGGATTGCATTAAATGTGTAGATTGCTTTAGGTAGCATAGACATTTTCACAATATTTATTCTTCCAATCCAGGAGCATGGAACATTTTTCCATTTCTTTGTGTCTTCCTCAATTTCTTTCATGAGTACTTTATAGTTTTCTACATATAGATTCTTAGCCTCTTTGGTTAGGTTTATTCCTAGGTATCTTATAGTTTTGGGTGCAATTGTTAATGGGATTGACTCCTTAATTTCTCTTTCTTCTATCTTGTTGTTGATGTATAGAAAGGCAACTGATTTCTGTACATTGATTTTATATCCTGACATTTTATTGAATTCCTGTACAAGTTCTAGCAGTTTTGGAGTGGAGTCTTTTGGGTTTTCCACATATAGTATCATATTGTCTGCGAAGAGTGATAGTTTGACTTCTTCTTTGCCGATTTGGATGCCTTTAATTTCTTTTTGTTGTCTGATTGCTGAGGCTAGGACTTCTAGTACTATGTTGAATAGCAGTGGTGATAATGGACATCCCTGCCATGTTCCTGACCTTCGTGTAAAAGCTTTCAGTTTTTCTCCATTGAGAATGATATTTGCGGTGGGTTTTTCATAGATGGCTTTGATAATATTGAGGTATGTGCCCTCTATCTTTACACTTTGAAGAGTTTTGATCAGGAAGGGATGCTGTACTTTGTCAAATGCTTTTTCAGCATCTATTGAGAGTATCATCTGGTTCTTGTTCTTTCTTTTATTAATGTGTTGTATCACATTGATTTGCGGATGTGGAACTAACCCTGCAGCCCTGGAATAAATCCCACTTGGTCATGGTGAATAATCCTCTTAATGTACTGTTGACTCCTGTTGGCTAGTATTTTGGTGAGAATTTTTGCATCTGTGTTCATCAAGGATATTGATCTGTAGTTCTCTTTTTTGGTGGGATCCTTGTCCGGTTTTGGGATCAAGGTGATGCTGGCCTCATAAAATGAGTTTGGAAGTTTTCCTTCCATTTCTATTTTTTGGAACAGTTTCAGGAGAATAGGAATTAGTTCTTCTTTAAACGTTTGGTAGAATTCCCCTGGGAAGCCGTCAGGCCCTGGGTTTTTGTTTGTTTGGAGATTTTTGATGACTGTTTTAATCTACTTACTGGTGATGGGCCTGTTCAGGTTTTCTATTTCTTCCTGGTTCAGTTGTGGTAGTTTATATGTCTCTAGGAATGCATCCATTTCTTCCAGATTGTCAAATTTGTTGGTGTAGTGTTGCTCATAGTATGTTCTTATAATTGTCTGTATTTCTTTGATGTTAGTTGTGATCTCTCCTCTTTCATTCATGATTTTATTTATTTGGGTCCTTTCTCTTTTCTTTTTGATAAGTCTGGCCAGTGGTTTATCAATCTTATTGATTCTTTCAAAGAACCAGCTCCTAGTTTCATTGATTTTTTTTTTTTTTTGGTTTCTATTTCATTGATTTCTACTCTGATCTTTATGATTTCTCTTCTCCTGCTGGGTTTAGGGTTTCTTTCTTGTTCTTTCTCCAGCTACTTTAAGTGTAGGGTTAGGTTGTGTACTTGAGACCTTTCTTGTTTCTTGAGAAAGGCTTGTACTGCTATATATTCTCCTCTCAGGACTGCCTTTGCTCTGTCCCACTGATTTTGAACCGTTGTGTTTTCATTATCATTTGTTTCCATGATTTTTTTTCAATTCTTCTTTAATTTCCTGGTTGACCCATTCATTCTTTAGAAGGATGCTGTTTAGTCTCCATGTATTTGGGTTCTTTCCAGCTTTCCTCTTGTGATTGAGTTCTAGCTTCAGAGCATTGTGGTCTGAAAATATGCAGGGAATGATCCTAATCTTTTGATACCAGTTGAGACCTGATTTGTGACCCAGGATGTGATCTATTCTGGAGAATGTTCCATGTGCACTAGAGAAGAATGTGTATTCTGTTGCTTTGGGATGAAATGTTCTGAATATATCTGTGATGTCCATCTGGTCCAGTGTGTCATTTAAGGCCTTTATTTCCTTGTTGATCTTTTGCTTGGATGATCTGTCCATTTCAGTGAGGGGAGTGTTAAAGTCCCCTACTATTATTGTATTATTATTGATGTGTTTCTTTGATTTTGTTATTAATTGGTTGATATAGTTGGTTGCTCCCACGTTAGGGGCATAGATATTTAAAATTGTTAGATCTTCTTGTTGGACAGACCCTTTGAGTAGGATATAGTGTCCTTCCTCATCTCTTTTATAGTCTTTGGCTTAAAATCTAATTGATCTGATATAAGGATTGCCACCACAGCATTCTTCTGATGCCTATTAGCATGGTAAATTGTTTTCCACCCCCTCACTTTAAATCTGGAGGTGTCTTCGCATCTAAAATGAGTTTCTTGTAGGCAACATATTGATGGGTTTTGTTTTTTTATCCATTCTGATACCCTGTGTCTTTTGATTGGGGCATTTAGCCCATTAACATTCAGGGTAACTATTGAGAGATATGAATTTAGTTCCATTATTAGCCTATAAGGTGACTGTTACTGTATATTGTCTCTGTACCTTTCTGATCTACTTCTTTTAGGCCCTCTCTTTGCTTAGAGGACCCCTTTCAATATTTCCTGTAGAGCTGGTTTGGTGTTTGCAAATTCTTTCAGTTTTTGTTTGTCCTGGAAGCTTTTTATCTCTCCTTCTATTTTCAATGATAGCCTAGCTGGATAGAGTATTCTTGGCTGCATGTTTTTCTTGTTTAGGGCTCTGAATATATCATGCCAGCTCTTTCTGGCCTGCCAGGTGTCTGTGGATAAGTCTGCTGCCAATCTAATATTTTTACCATTGTATGTTACAGACTTCTTTTCCCGGGCTGCTTTCAGGATTTTCTCTTTGTCACTAAGACTTGTAAATTTTACTATTAGGTGACGGGGTGTGGACCTATTCTTGTTGACTTTGAGGGGGGTTCTCTGCACCTCCTAGATTTTGATGCTTGTTCCCTTTGCCATATTAGGGATATTCTCTCCAATAATTCTCTCCAATATACCTTCTGCTCCCCTCTCTCTTTCTTCTTCTTCTGGAATCCCAATTATTCTAATGTTGTTTCGTCTTATGGTGTCACTTATCTCTCGAATTCTCCCCTCGTGGTCCAGTAGCTGTTTGTCCCTCTTTTGCTCAGCTTCTTTATTCTCTGTCATTTGGTCTTCTATATCACTAATTCTTTCTTTTGCCTCATTGATCCTAGCAGTGAGAGCCTCCATTTTTGATTGCACCTCATTAATAGCTTTTTTGATTTCAACTTGGTTAGATTTTAGTTCTTTAATTTCTCCAGAAAGGGCTTTTATATCTCCAGCGAGGGTTTCTCTAATATCTTCCATGCCTTTTTCGAGCCTGGCTAGAACATTCAGAATCATCATTCTGAATTCTTGATCTGACATATTACCAATGTCTGTGTTGATTAGGTCCCTAGTCTTCGGTACTGCCTCTTGTTCTTTTGTTTGTGGTGATTTTTTCCACCTTGTCATTTTGTCCAGATAAGAGGATATGAAGGATCAAATAAAATACTAAAAGGGTGGCAAATACCCCAGAAAAATGCGATGTAACCAAATCAGAAGAGACCCAAATTGTTGGGGGGGGAGAAAGGGGATAAAAAGAGGTTCAGAAAAAAAAAAAAGAAAAAAATTTAAAAAATAATACATAAAAAAGAAAGAAAAAATATATATTTTAGATAAACTAGTCAAAAAAACGTTAAAAAAGAAAAGGGTAAAAGTTTTAAAAAATTTAGCAGCAGAAGAAAAAGAAAGAAAAAAATTGTAAAAAAAATTGAATTAACCATAAGACTAAAGAATCATGGGGAGAAAGCCATGAGTTCCGTGCTTTGCTTTCTCCTCCTCTGGAATTCCGCTGCTGTCTTAGGTATTGAACCTGCTTTCCTTGATAAATGAACTTTGTCCTGGCTGGATATTTTGTTGATCTTCTCTGGGAGGGGCCTGTTGTAGTGACTCTCAAGTGTCTTTGCCTGAGGCGGAACTGCACCGCCTTTACCGGGGGCCAGACTAAGTAATCCGTTCGGGTTCGCTTTTGGGAGCTTCTGTTCCCTGAATCCTTTCCGTAGAGTTCTGGAGGACGGGAATGAAAATGGTGGCCTCCTAGTCTCCGGCCCAGAGGAGCCGAGAGCCCAGGGCCCCACTCCTCACTGTGCCCCCAGAGGACAGCACCCAATCTCTCCCGCATCCCCAGCCTCCAGCCACGCTCTGAGCTCACCCAGCCCGCTACCGGTTCATGGTAACTCCAAGCTGAGAGTTCAGTCCTCGGCTCTGTCTCTTAGCCGGCTTCTCCATTCTAACACCTGGGAGCTCTGCGACACTCCAACACTCCCGATCCTTCTGTGACCCTGCAGGACCTGGGGCCACGCTGACCCCGCATGGGCTTCACCCCGGTTTAGCCTCTGGAGCAATGTCCCTTAGTGGAACAGACTTTTAAAAGTCCTGATTTTGTGCTCCGTTGTTCCGCCGCTTGCCGGGAGCCAGCCCCTCCCTCCGCGGTCTATCTTCCCGTCATTTTAGATTCACTTCTCCACCAGTCCTACCTTTCAGAAAATGGTTGATTTTCTGTTTCTAGAATTGCTGTTCTTCTTCTCTTCGATCTCCCGTTGGATTTGTAGGTGTTTGTAATGTTTAGATAAGCTATTGAGCTGATCTCCTGCTACCTGATGTAGTCTCAGCCTGCTACTTCTCCGCCATCTTGACTCCTCCCCCACAAAATATGAAGTTTTTAAAGAAGCAGATGATATTTTATTAACAATGATATTTTACACTTTTAAGTAAAGACAGAACGAAAGAGAAATGATTATGGTGGCTGGTTAAAAATCAGTCATATATATACCCTAAATCAGATAAAATGTAAGTGAAGAAAAGTTTTTATTCACAGAAGCAAGGACATGCACAACATCTCAGAAAAACAAAAACTACAAGAAATGTGTAAGTACTATTTAGAGAAAAGTTTTAAAAATTCTACCAAGTTACTTTAATACAGAAGATATTAATAAACACTCAACATTTTGAAGCTATCCATCTCTCTAACTAATACAATATTAATTACAATCCAGTAGCATCTTTTGAAAAAAATCCAGCTAAGACAAAGCTCACCGATCAAGAAGAACAGTGGAAATCCAGAGATAGGGTAAAGCAATGCTTGGAATTCATGGCTTTTTCCCATGATCCTTTAGTCTTGCAAAGTTAAATTAAAATTTTAAAATTTTATTTTTTTTTATTATTTCTTTAACTTTTCCTCTTTCCTCTTTTAAAGTTTTTTTTAATTTTTATTTTTAAATTTTAAATAAACATATACTGTGTTTTTTTTAAAGATTTTATTTATTTCTTTGTGTTTTTTTTTAAAGATTTTATTTATTTATTTGACAGAGAGAGACCACAAGTAGGCAGAGAGGCAGGCCAAGAGAGAGAGAGGGAAGCAGGATCGCTGCTGAGCAGAGAACCTGATGCAGGACTCGATCCCAGGACCCTGAGATCATGACCTGAGCCAAAGGCAGAGGCTTAACCCACTGAGCCACCCAGGCGCCCCATATATTGTGTTTTTAACCCCAGGGACACAAGTCTGTGACTCGCCAGGTTTACACATTTCACAGTACTCATCATAGCACATACCCTCCCCAATGTCCATATCCCCACCACCCTATCCTGTCCCTACTCCCCCCAGCAACCCTCAGTCTTTTTTTTGAGATTGAGTCTTTTATGGGTTGTCTCCCTTCCAATCCCATCTTCTTTCATTTTTTTTTAAAGTTTTTTAACTAGTTTATTTTAACAATACCTTTCTGGAAAAAAATCTTTTTAAACCTTCATTATTATAGTCATATTTTATTCTTTGTTGTATTTAACTTTATTTTTTGTATACATATGGGTTTTTTTTTTTCTAAAAAACTTTGGGATATAATTTCTTCTAACAGATCAAAATATATCCTAAATCTAGCACAGGGTTTTTTGTTCTAGTCACCAGCCAGAGCACATTCTCTGCCCCCTTTTTTTCCTTCTTTCTTTTTCCAACCAACTTATCTTATCAATCCCTTTTTAGAATTTTTTTAAATTTTCATCTTTACAATTATATTCCATCCCTTCATCATGTTTACCCTTATTTTTGTATATATATAAAGTTTTTTTTTTCTTTAAAATTTTGGGAGGTAGTTTCTTCTAAGAGACCAAAATACACCCAAAATCAAGTGGGTGGCTCTGTTCTATTCACCAGTCTAATAAATCTATATGTATGTATATGTGTGTGTTTGTGTGTGTGTGTGTGTATATATAATTTTTTTAATTTATTTTTACCCCCTTTCTTCACCCCCTGGTTTGGGGTGTCCTCTGACTTGGTTAGTGTATATTTTTCTGAAGTCTTTGCCACACTTTTAGTATTTTATTCTTTCACTCATATATTCTTACCTGGATAAAATGACAAGGTGGAAAAACTCACCACAAAAAAAAAAAAAAAAAAAAGAACAGGAGACAGTACTGATGGCTAGGGACATAATCAATACAGACATTGATAATATGTCAGATCTAGAGTTTAGAATGATGACTCTCAAAGTGTTAGCTGGGCTCAAAAAAGGCATGGAGGTCATTAAAGAAACCCTGTCTGGAGAAATAAAAGAACTAAAATTTAAAAAAGCTGAAATCAAAAAAGGAATTAATGAGGTACAATCAAGAATGGAGGCTCTTACTGCTAGGATAAATGAGGCAGAAGAGAGAATTAGTGATATAGAAGATCAAATGATGAAGAATAAAGAAGCTGAGCAAAAGAGATACAAACAACTACTAGACCGTGAAGGTAGAATTCAAGAGATAAGTGATACCATAAGATGAAACAATATTAAAATAATTGGGATTCCAGAAGAAGAAGGAAGAGAGAGAGGGGTGAAGGTATATTGGAGCAAATTATAATAGAGAATTTCCCTAACATGGCAAAGGGAACAAGCATCAAAATACAGGAGGCACAGAGAACCCCCTCGAAATAAAAAAAAATAGGTCCACACCCAGTCACCTATTAGTACTTACAAGTCTTAGTGACAAAGAGAAATCCTGAAAGCAGCTCGGGACAAAAAGTCTGTAACATACAATGGTAGAAATATTGGATTGGCAGCAGACTTATCCACAGAGGCCTGGCAGGCCAAAAAGAACTGCCATGGTATATTCAGAGCATTAATGAGAAAAAATATGCAACCAAGAATACTATATCCCAGCTAGGCTATCATTGAAAATAGAAGGAGAGATAAAAAGCTTCCAGTACAAACAAAAATAAAAGAATTTGCAAACACCAAATAAGCCCTATAGGAAATATTGAAAGGGGTCCTCTAAGCAAAGAGAGAGTCTAAAAGTAGTAGACCAGAAAGGAACAGAGACAATATGCAGTAACAGCCACCTTATAGACAACACAATGGCACTAACTTCATATCTTTCAATAGTTACCCTTAATGTAAATGGGTTAAATGCCCCAATCAAAAGACACAGGGTATCAGAATGGAAAAACAAAACAAAACAAAACAAACAAACAAACAAACAAACAAAAAACCATCAATATGCTCTCTGCAACAAACTCATTTTAGACCCAAAGACACCTCCAGATTTAAAGTGAGGGGGTGAAATGGGTAGACAACAATTTACCATGCATCAAAAGAAAGCTGGGGTGACAATCCTTATATCAAATCAATTAGATTTTAAGCCAAAGACTATAAAAGAGATGAGGAAGGACACTCATACTCACACTCAAAGGTTCTGTCCAACAGGAAGATCTAACAATTTTAAACATCTATGCCCCTAACATGGGAGCAGCCAACTATATAAACCAATTAATAAAAAATCAAAGAAACACATCAACAATAATACAAGCATAGTAGGGGACCTTAACACCCCCCTCACTGAAATGGACAGATCATCCAAGCAAAAGATCAACAAGGAAATAAAGGCCTTAAATGACACACTGGACCAGATGGACATCACAGATATATGCAGAACATTCCATCCCAAAGCGACAGAATACACTTTCTTCTCTAGTGCACATGGACCGTACTCCAGAATAGATCACATCCTGGGTCACAAATCAGGTCTCAACTGGTACCAAAAGATTGGGATCATTCCCTGCATATTTTTAGACCACAATGCTCTGAAGTTAGAACTCATTCACAAGACAAAAGTTAGTAAGAACTCAAATACATGGAGGCTAAAGAGCATCCTCCTAAAGAATGAATGGGTCAACCAGGAAATTAAAAAAGAATTGGAAAAAATTCATGGAAACAAATGATAATGAAAACACAACTTTTCAAAATCTGTGGGACACAGCAAAGGCGGTCCTGAGAGGAAAGTATATAGCCATACAAGACTTTCTCCAAAAACAAGAAAAGTCTCAAGAACACAACCTAACCCTTCATCTAAAGGAGCTGGAGAAAGAACAGCGAAGAAAGCCTAAACCCTGCAGGAGAAGAGAAATCATAAAGATCAGAGCAGAAATCAACAAAATAGAAACCAAAAGAATAGTAGAACAAATCAACGAAACTAGGAGTTCATTCTTTGAAAGAATTAATAAGACTGATAAACCCCTGGCCAGACTTATCAAAAAGAAAAGAGACAGGACACAAATAAATAAAATCATGAATGAAGGAGGAGAGATCACAACCAACACCAAAGAAATACAAACAATTATAAGAACATATTATGAGCAACTATACACCAGCGAATTCGACAGTCTGGAAGAAATGGATGCATTCCTAGAGACATTCCTTGGTTCCAAACTGAACCAGGAAGAAATAGAAAACCTGAATAGGCCCATAACCAGTAAGGAGATGAAGCAGTCATCAAAAATCTCCCAACAAACAAGATCCCAGGGTCAGAGGACTTCCCGGGAGAATTCTACCAAACATTTAAAGAAGAACTAATTCCTATTCTCCTGAAACTGTTCCAAAAAAAGAAATGGAAGGAAAATTTCCAAACTCATTATATGAGGCCAGCATTACCTTGATTCCAAAACCAGACAAAGACTCCATCAAAAAAGAGAATTATAGAACAATATCCTTGATGAAAACAGATGTGAAAATTCTCACCAAAATACTAGCCAATAGGATCCAACAGTACACTAAAAGGATTATTCACCACGAATAAGAAGAAATGGATTTACTCCTGGACTACAAGGTTGGTTCAACATCCGCAAATCAATCAATGTGATACAGTACATTAATTAAAGAAAGAACAAGAACCATTTGATACTCTCAATAGATGCTGAAAAAGCATTTGACAATGTACAGTATCCTTTCTTGATCAAAACTCTTCAAAGTGTAGGGATAGAGGGTACTTTCCTAAATATCATCAAAGCCATCTATGAAGAACCCACAGTTAATATCATTCTCAATGGGGAAAAACTGAGAGCTGTTCTGCTAAGATGAGTAACATGGCAGGGATGTCCACTATCACCACTGCTATTCAACATAGTACTAGAAGTCCTAGCCTCAGCAATCAGACAACAAAAAGAAATTAAAGGCATCCGATTTGGCAAAGAAAAAGTCAAACTCTCACTCTTTGCAGATGATATGATACTTTATGTGGAAAACCCAAAAGACTCTACTCCAGCTCTGCTAGAACTTGTACAGGAATTCAGTAAAGTGTCAGGATATAAAATCAATGCACATAAATCAGTTGCATTTCTATACACCAACAACAAGACAGAAGAAAGAGAAATTAAGGAGTTGATTCCATTTACAATGATACCTAGAAATAGACCTAACCAAAGAGGCAAAGAATCTGTACTCAGAAAACTATAAAGTATTCATGAAAGAAATGGAAGAAGACACAAAGAAATGGAAAAACTTTCCATGTTCATGGATTGGAAGAACAAATATTGTGAAAATGGCTATGCTACCTAAAGCAATCTACACATTTAATGCAATCTCTATCAAAATGCCATCAATGTTTTTCAAAGAAATTGAAAAAATAATCCTAAAATTTATATGGAGCCAGAAAAGACCCTGAATAACCAGAGTGGAATGTTGAAAAAGAAAGCAATGTTGGTGGCATCACAACTCCAGACTTCAAGCTCTATTACAAAGCTGTCATCATCAAGACAGTATTGTACTGGCACTAAAACAGACACATAGATCAATGGAACAGAGTAGAGAGCCCAGAAATAGACCCTCAACTCTATGGCCAACAAATAATCCATTCAAGAAATGGGCAGAAGACATGAACAGACATTTCTGCAAAGAAGACATCCAGATAGCCAACAGACACATGAAAAAGTGTTCCACATCACTCGGCATCAGGGAAATACAAATCAAAACCACAATGAGATACCACCTCACACCAGTCAGAATGGCTAAAATTAACAAGTCAGGAAATGACAGATGCTGGCGAGGGTGCAGAGAAAGGGGAACTCTCCTACACTGTTGGTGGGAATGCAAGCTGGTGCAACCACTCTGGAAAACAGCATGGAGGTTCCTCAAGAAGTTGAAAATAGAGCTACCCTATGACCCAGGAATCACACTTCTTGGTATTTACCCTAAAGATACAAATGTAGCAATCTGAAGGGGCACGTGCACCCAAATGTTTATAGCAGCAATGTCCACAATAGCCAAACTATGGAAAGAACCTAGATGTCCATCAACAGATGAATGGATAAAGAAGATGTAATATATATATATATATATATCACATCTTTATATATATAAAATATAGCCATCAAAAGAAATGAAATCTCGTCATTTGCAATGACGTAAATGGAACTAGAGGGTATTATGCTCTAGTCAATTGACTTATTTCTGATTGACTTATTTCTGATTGACTTATTTCAATCAGAAATAAGAAATAAGAAATAAGTCAATCAGAGAAAGACAATTATCATATGATCTCCCTGATATAAGGAATTTGAGAGGCAGAGTGGGGGTCTTGGGGGTTAGGGAAGGAAAAAATGAAACAAGATGGGATCAGGAGGGAGACAAACCATAAGAGACTCTTAATCTCACAAAACAAACTGAGGGTTACTGGGAGGAGAGGGATATGGAGAGGGTGGTTGAGTTATGGACATTGGGGAGGGTATGTGTTATGGTGAGTGCTGTGAAGTGTGTAAGCCTAAAGATTCACAGACCTGTACTCCTGGGGTAAATAATACATTATTTGCTAATAAAAATAATTAATAAAAAAAGATTCACTCAATAATCACAGATTGATCTTAAATTTTATCAGATGTCTTATTGGCATCTATAGAAACGATCTTGTTTCTGTGTCATATTGACAAGTAAAATTGTAGGTTGATAGATTTTCTAATTTTGAACTACACTTCTGTCCCTGGTAAAAGTCCTGTTTATACATGTTAGCATTCTTTGGTGTCTATTCATAAGTATCTTATGAGTATCTAGAAATGATTCTAGTTTATACATTTATAATTGAGATGGGCTTGTTTTTTTGTTGTTGGGATTGCTGGCTGTGGATATCAGTAGCATGCTGTGCTTATAAATGATCTTTAGAGAATCTTTCTTCCTTCATTCTCCACGTATTTAAAACTTTTCAATATGAGATTCTATTCTTTAAAGTTTGTACGGTTATTCTACAAAAATGTTTGGTTCTAGTGTAATTTTGCATATAGTTACTTTAAAATGTATCCATTTTTTGCTCAGTTTTTTAAACAATTTCCTTTGAACTAAATTTAAAATTTATATTTTTGAAAATAAATCATGTTTTTCATAGAATTCCTTATAGCTATTTGCCCAAAGTTGAGCAAATGATCTCTTAAATCTAATGATTTCATGTATTAGTTTTATATTTGTCAATAAATTAATTGACATTTGAAGTTTTTACTATTGTTTCTTTTGTTTTTCTACAATAAAGCTCTATTAACATATTATTAGAAAACTCAGAGATCTCATTAGAGAACTTCTAATAAAAAGAAAGAGCCATCTCATTCAATGTACTCATGCTATAATGAAGAAATCCTGAAAAACTGGATGTATAAGTGATTTATTAAGAATTACATAATTGCTAGGGTGCCTGGGTGGTTCAGTGGTTAAGCACCTGCCTTCAGCCCAGGTCATGATCCTAGGGTCCTGGGATGGAGCCCTGCATCAGGTTCCCTGCTCAGTGGGAAGCCTGCTTCTCCCTTTCCCAGTCCCCCTGCTTGTGTTCCCTCTTTTGCTGTCTTTCTCTCTCTCTGTCAAATAAATAAATAAAATCTAAAAAAAAAAAAAAAGAATTATATAACTGTTGTGGATACCCTTCAATCCTTCTCTGGCGTTTTCCCCTATGAAGCCAGCACAGTAGGACCCATTGTAAGATGTACATCTTAGAAAATATATTGGATTCTTACCCTAGGGCCCTTGTGACCTTGGACAAATTGCTTAACCTCTCTGTCCTTCAGTTTTTCACCTTTAAAACAAGGTAAATAATGTTCTGCCTGCCTTGTAGTATTGTTAGCAGTGTTTGGTAAATAATCCATTTTAAAAATCCTTTTATATCTGAAAAAAAGATGGATCACAAACGTGTGCCTTAAAACTACTATTTCATTTAACTTTGTTTTTTATGTTTAAACTTTACTGTCCTTATAGCAAAATCCACATTTGGATTTTAAAGAGCTTTAAATAAGAATTTTCATATCTAATCTAAAATACCAAGTATGAAATATATGTGTACATTACATTTGTATTACTTCATATATTTTAATCTATTACTTTATTATTGAAATCAGGCCTATCATTTGAGATTTTTGTCAAGTATCCTTTATGAATATTCAGTTTTTCTTTTCTCTTTTAAGTCTTTATTTAAAAAAATAATAATAACTCTGGTCTTTTCCTTGTATTCTTTCCTTTGAACAAACACTCTATCTTTGTTCCAGTCCAGTGTTCATTACCACATCAATAAGGATGTTTGGTTTGCTTTCTATCTTAATATGACTGTTTATATATTTTTTCTGTTGCTTTTACTAACTACTCTGCTTGCCAATTGTGCTCTGTTTGAAGTATACATATCCTCCATCTGCTGTAACATTTTGTACCCATGTCCCAGCTGTACTAATTCTATTAATTGCATACTATTTATTGAACTTTATTACCCAGAATTAATCTTATGTGTTAAAAAACCAGAATTACTTAGGAACAAAGTCATTCTAGATTCAATATTTTGTTCTTAGAGTTCAATTATAAAATAAAATATTTGTGCTTTTAGTTTTCTTTAATTGTGGCCCTTACATGAATCTAATAAAATATTTGATCCTTTCATTTTGCCACAAACGGTGTTCTTTTGTGTGTGAGAAAAATATAGTACCTCTCACTCTCTTTGAAAACAGTGCATTGATGATGGTTTTGAAGTGCATTGTATAGATTTCGGCAAAAGTATAGTCCAGAATCTATAGTAGAAAGCTTTCATTCACTATCTGCTTCCTAATAGATCTAATAGCATTAGACCTATCATTAAATCTCTCTGAGTCTCAATTTTCTACTTTGTAAATTTTAAAATTGGCATTTTAAACAACTTTCACATAGAATGGCTTAAATGATACTAACTTGAAGAGGACTACATGCACGCAATGAGGTTCTTGCTCAGTGCCTGAAACTGTTTTGCCTTTCATAAAATAAAGAAATAGGACTGGAAGGAAGTAAGTCCTTTTCTCTTATAATTCGCACTGGTCCTGGAATACAGTTTACATGTTATAATATGAATTCATTTACGTTTCCTATCCATCCATGTACTATTTCTCCTGTCTTCCCAACACTTTGTTTTCTAGAACTCCTTCTTTGTAGTTATTTCCACCTTTCAGTCACAAGTTCTCACAGCCTAAGTAATATTGAGGATAAAACTTTGACTGAACAGACAGAATGTTGATATTTCTAATCCAGTTATAAAAAGTTGTCATTTCTTCATCTACCACAAATGATGATTCTCATAGAGCACAAGCTTTGTCATTTGAAGCCAAACTGAGTTTAACTCCTGGATCTACTTATTATTTCAGCAATCTAGGACAAATCTGTTAAACTATCTGAAATGTTCTTATTTTCTCTGAAACAAAATAATATAATACTTCTTTCCTTACTTTCCAAATTCCTCTGAGAATCAAATATAATAATGCTCTATATTTTGTACATTAAAATGCCAAGAAACTATTAGTTGTGTTTATTTATATGACATTATGAATTACTTGTCAATTCTAAAACCTGAAGAACCTCATCATGGAGACTGACCCTCTCTTGTGAAGATGGTTGGAGAGAAAAAATAACCTGTAATCCTTTGCCACGTTGTATATATGCCAATGTAGTCAGAGAATGAGGCAAGAAAATTGTCCCTTGGACAGGAAGATAAGAAGTGATTTCCACAGCTCCCGAGCTCAAGGACCCTGTTTTTGCACGTGTCTAGCCAGGCTCTGGAGAGCCCTATCCTAGTTAACAGTTAGATTTTCAAGGGTGATTAGAGCTTAGTGTCTGATGCATTCAGCCAACCCAAGCTACTAAGACTTATCTGGAAATTATTACAAGGAATGTTTTGGGAGCTAAAATTCATCAAATTAAAGGTAGCAAAAACTCACATAATTTATCTAAACATATCTCTATGGATACCCTCTCTCAACTTCTCTCCTTTCCCTGATTCAACTCTGCCTAGAAGTAGGGGAAGTAAACTCATCCAGAACAGAAACAAGCACAAGTCTGAGCCATGAGAATTGCCGAAGCCTTGCCATGCAAGGTAGGACAAGATATCAAACACAGTGCGGAGCTGTAGCATGGGGGTGACAGGGGTGGGGGCGGGCTTATGTCAAGTTCCAACACATGCTTGTAAATTGGGGGAAGGTTATATGCAAGCACAGAAATTTACCTCATCTAACTTAAGCAAGATCTTAGCCGATCTTAATTTATTGAGAGTGTAATCTGGGGCTCATGAAAATTAACAAAAGACTAAAAAACTAGGTTTAGAAAATGAGCAGGAAAAAAGAAGTCTGGAAACAGGGACTATAGCAAACTCCACTTAAATTCTACTGACTTCACAGAAAGAAGAGGCTGCAATAATCATGGCATCTCATTACCATGTTCTCATGCCAATCACTTAAAATTCAAATAGGTAGGAGACAGAGTATAATAGACTGAGCCTAAACCAACTTAGAGAGTTCTGATGGTCCAGGAGAGGGATAGTGAAGATATAACGCCTTCAGCTTTCAGACTGAGGGTGACCACTCTTTCCTACCAGGGATACACACAATTGAGGATTGCCTAGAGGGGAGAATTTTTTTGTTCATAAAAGGATCCAAGAATGACAAACTACACTTCACTGACCTAAATCATGGTCTCCCATCGTCCAACTCAAGCATGCTTATTCTTGGTAAGGGTTCTTACCCATTTTCTTAAAATCATGATCAATAAATCAACAAAACCAGTAGAGCCATGTTATAAAGCACAGCTCTGCAGAAGTATATTTTGCCAGTACCATGGACAGGGGCATCTACAACCAGCCAAAATGGTGTTCAGTTCCTTCTATATAGCACCTAATGGGCATTCATCTCAGCACTCAGCTACAGGCAGTATAAGAGGATTTGAGTCAGCTATTGGGTGAAATTTTGCCTGTTTATAGATTCCTACCAGAAACCAAAATACCACTTGCTAGCTATCCACTTAAGAGCTGTGACAGGCACTATTATCTATTTACCCAAAACAACTCACAGGCCAACCCTTCTTCTTTGCTGCCAGATCTTACCTTTCATTTAAAAACTAAAAGTGTCAAATACTCATTTCCCTTGTCTCCTTCTTTCATCTAGGGTATGGACAAATGACTCAATAGTTGCCACTAATATTTCACAGTAAGTCACCTGAGTAGAATCCTGACAAAAAAACGAGGTGTTGGCAGGGGGTGGAAGGGGACCTTCTTCTAATTCGTTTTTTTTTTTTTTTTAATATTTAAAATCTGAGGCTGTGTTACAAAGATTTGTTATGGACATTCAAGTACCTTAAGAAGATAGTGAAGTTAATTTTAGAGAATTTAACTCAGAAAGCCTTGAAATCACCTCTCTCTGGAATTCTTGATATGTAGAAAATCTGTCCAGTTTTTAAGACTTTCTAGACAAGTTTTCTGTTATTGCAACCAAAAGCGTACTAACCAATACATAATTTGAGAATGGAAGTGGGTGGGTACAATTAAGAGTTCCTAAAATCAGGAATTGGCAGAGTAGAGCATACAGAATTGAGAACGGAACCATCATAGGCTGGAAAGCTGGCGGTCATCATGAAGCAATAAACACGTGATTCAACAGTCTCTTGATATTCCACAGAATATTTAAGAGCCCTTGAATCTTTAATGTTATGGGGAATGACAGGAAAATTCAAAATATTGCTATTTGTTGTTTATTCCTTGTGGCTTTTTGTGAGGTCCTATATAAAAGGTAAACGTAGTCTAAAGTCAGCTGGTCTGGAAGAAAGCAAAGAAGGAAATACAGTCTTTTACTAGTGGCAGTTACTTCTACTGGGCTAGTGAGTCTGAGCCTATTTAAAGGATTGAGATTTAGGCCAATTTCTGTTTGGCAATACTGTCCCAACTATTTTCTGAATTACAACTGGCTCCAGTTGTAAGAGCAATGCTGCCTTCCAAACTCTTGCTTGTAGTAGAGAAACCATTTATGCCTGCCTTTTAGGGCTTCCTCAAAATATCTACATATTTTTTACTTTGAGAAAAAACTTGAATTTATTATACAAACAAGCCCTGGGTTTAATAAAAATTAATCTATACACTGAGACTGCAAACTATTTATCACATTTATAAAAATGTATGGCTTTGGAGTGCCTGGGTGGCTCAGTCAGTTAAGCATCTGTCTTCAGCTCTGGTCATGATCCCAGGGTCCTAGGATTGAGTACCCTCAGGCTCCCTGCTCAGTGGGGAGATGTCTTTACCTTCTCCCTCTGCCCCTACCCCCTGCTCATGCTCGTTTTCTCGTTCTCTCAAACAAATAAAATATTTTGAAAAATGTATGGCCTTACAAAGAATTGAAATATTGGCACCATTAAATAGTAGTTCAAGAAATAGTGTGCCTCATGGCAAATGTACACAATATGAGATACAGGTTTATATCAAAAATATTCAAAGGGTGATTATTTCCTAAACAAAGAATTTGTCACTTACAAAAAAAGGTTATACAACTTCCAAAGGACTTCTAAATTTTTCATATGATTTTTTAGAAATTTAAGTTGCATGTTATTTGTAACATATATATATGGTTACAAAGTAAGCTATTTCTGTGGGTTATTCTTTAAGGCAACAATTATTTAAATCATAGATTGGAAAACTATGATTTTCAGACTAGATGCTTGTTTTGTAAATAAAGCTTGTTGGAACACAGCCATGTCGTTTGTTTCAAACTATCTGTGGCTACTCTGGGATATATTGGCAGAGTTGAGTGACTAAGGCCTAGCATTTCTGCAAGTCCGAAATAGCATTTTAAAGAGACACTGTTTAAGAAAAAAAGTATGCCAATATGCCAATCCCTGCTCTATTTTTAAAAGTAAACTGATACCTGTATTAAGATGTGAAAATAGGTTTTTCTAAGGATCAACTAAAACCTGGACTTTAAGTTTTGTTGATCCCAATCTAAATATTAGAAACACAAAATTTAAACTGTTATTTTAAAGGAATTATAACAGTTAGAGCTTTAGCTTGGTGTCCTCCCAAACAGTAGCCCCCCCTCCCTTTCTTTCTTCAACCAAAGATATGGTCATACCTGTGGCCGAGTCAGTCCAGATACACAGTGAGACTGGCATGCACAAGACAAGATTTCCCAGCCTCACTTACAGTGAGTTTAGGGCCATATGACGGGGTTTTGTCCAATGGTGTAAATAGAACTGATCTAAGCTCTTCCAGGCCTATTTGTAAAATGTCCCATGTAATCCTCTAGTCTCTCGATCTCGCATTTACCAGGCTGAAAGCTCAGGATGCTGAGATGGCCCAGACACTAATGGAAGGACCCTCAAGTCACTGTAAGAGAGACACCCAATAGATCCTTCTAAGCCACATTGAACTGTGGTGAAAGTAAGAAGAGGTTTTCATAGTATTGAGCAAATACAATGTGAAGTTCTTTGATAAAACAACTAATAGACATTTTCTTGACTAATATAATAGTATACAAAAGTTTTGATTAATTTTATAATCCTCTTTTAAAATTTTTAAATAAAATTAAGTATTCTCTGTCCATTTTCTGGTACCAGCGATGTTTGTGAATATCTAAGCACATGCAATCTTACACCCATCTCTTGCTCTATTTCCTACTTCTGCTAAACTTGATCTGATTTCCATTTTGCCTTTGGAAGACATTCTCCTCTTTCTATAAGGATTGTTTTATGAAAAACATCCTGTTTTTCATAATTACTTGAGAATATCACTCTTACAACCTTTACTGAATGTTTTTAGAGAATGAATTCTATTATCATGAAGAAACATAAATTATGAGCATTATGCAAACTTCTGACGAGTCCTTTAGTCTCTACCACTTTCTCCTTGATGTATATTTCCCTCACCTGTTTTCACCTGTTCCCTCTTTTCCTCTTCTTTCTCTTTCATTCTCTGCTTCCCCTAAGAAACTCCTTTTAACTTTTTTCTGCAGACATGTTTTCTTTGCTTAGTTTGAGTTCACTGAAGATCTTATTTATACTCGAGCACATCCATTAGGATGTACTCACTTTAAAAAGTTACAAAAGTTACTCACTATGATCTCTCTGATATGAGGAATTTGAGAGGCAGGGCGGGGATTTGTGGGGGGAAGGGAGGGCAAAAATGAAACAAGATGGGACAGGGATGGAGACAAATCATAAGAGATTCTTAATCTCAGGAAACAGAGGGCTGCTGGGGGTGGGGAGTGAGGGAGGATTAGTGCGGCTGGCTGATGAACATTGAGGAGGGTATGTGCTTTGGTGAGTGCTGTGAAATGTGTAAGCCTGATGATTCACAGACCTGTACCCCTGGGACAAATAATACATTATATGTTAACAAAAAAATGTTCCTCACTTGACAAAAGTTCTGTAAATACCATTTAAAATAAACTTTTTCCCCTTACCATGAGGAAACAACTCATCTTTTTTTTTTTTTTTTTGGTAAGGTTTTATTTCTTATTTGACAGACAGAGATCACAAGTAGGCAGAGAGGCAGGCACAGAGAGAGGGGGAGGGAAGCAGGCTCCCTGCTGAGCAGAGAGCCCGATGTGGGGCTCCATCCCAGGACCCTGAGATCCTGACCTGAGCCGAATGCAGAGGCTTTAACTCACTGAGCCACCCAGGTGCCCCGAAACCTCTCATCTTTAAAACCCCACCTCCCCCACCACCCGTACCACCCATTCCCCGTGATCTAAAGAGATTCTCCAAGAGTATTCTGATCTACATTTTTTGAAGAACATGTTTAAGAGCAGAGGCCAGAAACCTGCGGTTAGGAAAATATGAGAGGTTTATACATGGGAAGGATCCAGGCCTCTGAATCTCTGGTTCTTCTGTGATCCTTCACTGAAGCAGTCATACAAGGAATGTTGCTGTTCTTCCCAGCACATCTGTTAAATCCTTCATGAAGTTTAATACCAGCTAATTTTTTTTTTTTTTATTTGACAGAGAGAGATCACAAGTAGGTAGAGAGGCTGGTAGAGGGGCGGGGGAAGCAGGCTCCCCGCTGAGCAGAGAGCCAGATGCGGGGCTTGATCCCAGGACCCTGAGACCACGACCCGAGTGGAAGGCTGTGACTTAACCCACTGAGCCACCCAGGCACCCCATAATACCAGCTAATTTTTAAAACCAAGCTTATTGGGGCGCCTGGGTGGCTCAGTGGATTAGGCCGCTGCCTTCGGCTCAGGTCATGATCTCAGGGTCCTGGGATCGAGCCCCGCATCGGGCTCTCTGCTCTGCGGGGAGACTGCTTCCTCCTCTCTCTCTGCCTGCCTCTCTGCCTACTTGTGATCTCTCACAAATAAATAAATAAATCTTAAAAAAAAAAAAAAAGACTTTAAAACCAAGCTTATTAATATCAAACCATGCCATTGAATTTCTTATGTTGTGGCTGAATTCAGATCCCTGGAGGACTAAAAATGAAACATGGAAAGTGTGTCTTGAGCAACAGTAGGAAACATCTCAGTTTTCTTCTGCATTACACAAAAATTATGAGATCTAGCTATTAGAAATGGCAAGAAAAAAATATTCGAGAAGAGGCAATAGAACGAAATTGGCAGAATAGTGATTTTTGCAGGCAAAGCTTACAAACCAAAAAGAAAGCTAAACTGAAATTAACCGAAGCCTTCCAACTATTTGTTAGAGCAGTGGGCAGGGGCGTGTATAAAAAATCCTGACCAGAGCGATATTAGAGTTCTTTCTCTGATTCTTATGCAGGCTGGCATAAGCTACCATTAATTGCTTGAGGCCTATATAACCCTTTTTTATTGAGTTTATTGAAAAGAGTGTTTGAGAAATGCCTATCCAACTCTGGTGAGCTGAGTAGGTTAAATAAAGCTTAAACAAAGCTTTTTCCATCTCAAGCATCCAAGTTACTCGGCATTTTCAGAATCACAGTGAGACCCCAGAGACAAGAGTCGACAAAACCAGTCCATAAAATCAGGAAGGCATTGAATGTTTGGATTCAGGACTAGACACAGGGAAAATGAAAAGAATGCCTTTAAAATGTGCACGCTCTGCAACAAAGCAAAACCAATTTACGAACATTTTTTTGAGGTTACAGAGGAGGGACACTGTGTTTTCAGAAAGTAAAACAAACCTAAAGCATTTGCAAATCCTTCACAATGCCCGTGTTTTCTAAGCCTTCCCATACCTATTTCTAACAAATTGTTAACCTAAGTCTTAAATAATATTGGGGTTCCTCTTTAATCGCACAGCCACATGAAAACATTGCTAGGACAATTTCCAAGCCTTGCTAAGCGTCTTTGTCAGTGAGAGACCCAGAAGCTTCATCTTACTAATTTCATACCAAATTTGCCTTTCTATTTCTTAAAAAGTTGCATTTCATTGACCAAGAATTCTATCTGGAAGTCTGCAAAACGTTAAGTGTCCAGTTTGAGGCAAGCACATGTTTCTGTCTATTTTCAGTTTTCAGACATTTGTAATAAATATTTGATATTGTCACTTCCAAATTCTTCTATTTGGGGCAATATTAAACCTGGACAAATCTCTTATTATATTCACTCTAGATATAACATTATTATATTGTTATTCAAATGACGTACTCAAACGTTTTTATTCTAGATTTCCCTTTTTCTCCAGCTCCCACCCTCTATTTTCTTCTAATTTTGAAGCATCATATTATATACATATTATTCTAACTTGCAACACCTCTATTTTTAAAATTAAAATTTTCTGATCTGTATTGAGAAGTTGATTCTTTGTTAACTTCATAGATAATAAATGTTATGTTTCAAAAACAATCTTTGCAGCCACATGTACACCAAGTTATTTAGTATTTTAAAAATATATTGTACTAGCTATTATAATGACTGCCACTTTTACTTTCTTTTCCCTTTCTCCTTTCTCATTTCATGGATTTGAAAATATGGACTAACTCCTTATTAAAATGTAAAATGAGTCTGAAACACTGACTTATTTAGATAGATTTTTCTCGACATCAATCAACAACAGTAAATGCACACAATCATGTACCTGCATAAATTAACTAATACTTTAAAAAGCACTTTATTAAAAATGATTTTAATTCTTAAAATTTCTAAAGATCAGATTCTTACAAATTCTAAGATTCTGTAGATTTTCTCCTATATTTTCTTCTAAAGGTTTTTTGTTGTTGTTGTTCTTTTTATTCTTTTGTTTTAGTTTTAACTCATATGTAGTTCTATAATCAATTCTTTTGTTTTTAAAGATTTTATTTATTTATTTGACAGAGAGAGATCACAAATAGGCAGAGAGGCAAGCAGAGAGAATGAGAGGGAAGCAGGCTCCCTGCCTAGCAGAGAGCCCGATGCAGGACTCTATCCCAGGACCAGAGATCATGACCTGAGCCAAAGGCAGCAGCTTAAACCACTGAGCCACCCAGGTGTCCCTATAATCAATTCTTAACTAACTTTTTGTGGGTACTGTGAATTAAGAGCTGAATTTTCAAGTTAATATTCAGTTTTTCCAGCACCACGAGATTAAAGTGTTACACTTCCCCTTTGAATTAACTTGACAGTTTAGTTAAACATCAGTCAAATAGGAGCACCTGGCTGGCTTAGTCATAAAGTATGTGACCCTTAATCTCAGGTTGGGAGTTCAAGCCCCATGTTGGGTGTGGAGTCTACCTAAAAAAAAAAAATCTATCGAACATATCCATGTGGGTCTATTTCTGATGATTTAGTATTTTCCTTTCATCTTCATTCAGCTTAGGTAAGTTTTGCATTTTTAGGAATTTGTACATTTTATCTACTTATCCAATTTATTGGTTCACTGTGCTCTCTTACAATCTTTGTACTTTTGGTTTCATTGATTCTTTTTTTTTTTTTTTCTGGTTTCTGTTTTAGCTATCTCCACTCTAAAATTTTTTTTAAAAATTTCTTTCTTCTTCTAGCTTTAAATTTAGTTCACTCTTTTTTTCTCCTTTCCTAAAGTATAAAATTAGGTTATTGATTTAATTTCTTTAAGCGTAGGCATACACAGTTTTAATTTTTTTTTTTCCTGAGGACTGCCTAAGTTTATTCTGCTTATAGTTTATTGAATGGATGTGTAGATTCATGTCTTTCATCAATTTTTGACCATGGTATTGCTTGACCATTGTTTCTTCAAATATTCCTTTTTGCTTTATTTCCTTTTGGTACTCCTACAATGTATACGTTGATTCATTTGATGGTATCCCACATGTCTCTCAGGTTCTATTCACTTTTGTTCATCACTCTTTCTTTCTGTGTCTGACTCAATAATTTCAACTGTTCTATCTATAAATTTGTTAACTCTTCTACCTGCTCAAATTTGTTATTGAATGCCTCTAGTGACTCTTCATTTCAGTTACTGTACTTTTTAGCCCCAGAATTTGTTTGTTTCATGTTTAAAATTTCAATCTCTTCATTGATACTCTAATTTTATTCACACATCATTTCCCTGATTTCTTGTAGTTCTTTATCCATTAATTCCGTTAGTTATTTGGGCTATTCCTTGAACTATTTAGCTATTTGAGTTGTTTTAAAGTTTTCACTTAGTAAGTCTGACCTTAGTTATTTCCTGTCAATTTACTTTGCCCTTTACACATTTCCTGTTTCTTTCTATGCCTTGATTTATGTCGATTGAAAACTGGGCACTTAACTTAGAATATGGTAACTCTGGAAATCAGATTTTCTGCCTTCCCCAGGTTCAGCTGACTTTTCAGGTGGTGAGGACAATAGTAGTCTCCTTGTCCAGTGACATCAAATTATTCCCATAAAGACTACATTCCTTGTCATGAATAGCCAGCAAAATCTCTGCTTCCCAGCTTGTATTCAGCTAGTGTTTTGACACAGATATCCTTGAATATTAGGAGCTGGCAATTAAAAAGGAGCCAATCTTTCATATTGGCTCTGGTCTGGGTCATTCCTTGCCATGAATAGCCAGCAAAATCTCTGCTTCCCAGCTTGTATTCAGCTAGTGTTTTTGTTTTTTTTTAAAAGATTTTATTTTATTTATTTGACAGAGAGAGAGATCACAAGTAGGCAGAGAGGCAGGCAGAGAGAGAGGAGGAAGAAGGCGCCCCGCAGAGCAGAGAGCCCCATGTGGGGCTCGATCCCAGGACCCTGAGATCATGACCTGAGCCGAAGGCAGCGGCCCAATCCACTGAGCCACCCAGGTGCCCCTCAGCTAGTGTTTTGACACAGATATCCTTGAATATTAGGAGCTAGCAATTAAAAAGGAGCCAATCTTTCATATTGGTTCTGGTCTGGGTCACTCAATCCATACTTAGTGGCTTGCACAGAACCTATAGATCAGCCCAAAGTGAAAACTTGGAGTATTCTCCAGTACTCTCTGAGCATGTGTTTTGACCAAGGCATGTGCATGGCTTTCTAAATTCCCCAATGTAGATGCTGCTTCTGAGTATTCTCATTTCCCAAAGAAACTCCTCAGTTTATGCTCCAGAGCCTCAGGTGCTCTGTTTTTACTGAAACCCTTTTCCTCATGCATGTGAACATTGTTAATTTGGCTTATAGTGTTTTTGAGCAATGCCCACCACTAGAGTTCCCAGCATGGTGACAGAGAGACAAGATAAGTACTTTCCATTGTCCTTCGGTCAGACCTTGGACAGGTTAGAACAGATGTACGGAATAATTTGCAAATAGTTCTGCTTTGTTCTCTCTGAAATTAGTGGGTTCTCCCCAGAAATGCAAAGATCTCCACAGCTGTGGTGAAGGGTGGGGCAAAGGCAAGTAAAAACACCAAAAACCATTCCTAACTCTTTAAATTTACCTTTTTCTTGACTTAGCATTTGCTTAGCTACTATAAATGTTTTGACTATTTTCCAGAGTTCTGACAAATTTGCTTCTGACAGTTTCTGTTTGTTTTTTTTAATGTTTCCGTAGGAGGAGGAAAACTAGTAGCTGCTTCCACAGTTTTACTGTCACTTCTTTATGTCCGTTCTTGAAGGGACCATGTGAAATGTTCTGTCGAGAAGGATTATGAGGCTAAGGAAAATGGAAGAAAATGTCAAGATTGAGTAGCTATGTCTGTTATACAGAGTAAAAAAAAGTGTTACAGCAAATAGTCCACAAACTTACCAACTCTGGACAAACCCAAATAAATACTACATCACTTGGTCAACTATAATCCAGAAGAACACCATGATTACTGAATTACCACTCTAGTACTGGCTGAAGGTATTTTAAACTATACCTGCACATATACATTCTCATGAGGGTGTATGATACTAACTCACAAAGATACGGTACTAACTCACAAAGAAAGAAAGATCTTTCTCCAAGGAGAAAATGTTCTTAACAATGTGATGTGGTGAATCAAGAGGAAAACTTGTCATCAAATATACCTAGATTCAAATGATAGCTTTGCCCTTTACTAGTGTGTATTTAAGCAATTGTTTCAACTCTTGGATTAAGTAATCTTATTTCTAAAATTGTTTATTGGATTTGTTTTTAATTTTCTCAACAGTTTGTTGAAAACAGGAAGCAAGATATCTGTGAACATGCTTTGATCTACTAACGTTGATGATGATTATTATGCCTGCTAGAGTAACTCTAGCCCCAGTCATAGGCTACTGAGAAGATAAGTAATAGGAGGTACTGAGGTTGCTCATAACCAGGATGTCAGTGCTCATGTATTTTTATCTACCACAAGGATCCCAGTTTATATCCATTATTCCAGCATATAAATACTGTCCTCTTTCAATGTTAAAGTATCCTGATTTGGATAAGTCACACAATAGTACATTGATCTCCTAGAAAGAGTATTGACAATAATTTCCAGTGGTTTGTCAGAGAAGAAAAGAGCAGTATCTTTGTTCTAGAGAATTCATAATAAATATATCTCTCATTTTTCTCTATGAGTTGCCTACCACAACCACTATTCTTTTCTTCTTCCCTAGTAGGAAAAAATCAATTTTCAATTGGGCATATTGCTACCAAGAATAAGACAAAATTCCTAAATCTCTTGGAGCTTAGCCAACCAGAAGACTATGTTCTGAATAATGGTAAAAAGTTTTGAATGGAATAATTAGTAAAGTTATTAAACAAGATGATTCAAATCAGAGGAACAATAACAAAAAATATGTGTATGGGGGGGTGCTTCCCAGTTTCTCTGCTCCATTCAATAGTTTCCCTCTTGTGGTTTGTCATATAGACATGATAATCAGAACTACAGCAGACTCTTTGAGCCCTCAAGTGAACTTAAGGATACGTATCATTCACTGGAATGGTGCACAATAGAGAAAGAGACCAGGTTTCCTGATGGCAATGGGTTCTTATCCACCAGCCCTGGACTACTTAGAATATCTAAGAGAGAAATAATTCATGTGATACTTAAGTAACTACTTTCTGGGTCTCTTACTGTCAGACTATCACAATCCTAATTTATATAGAATTTGTTACATGGGTATGAAAATTAAAATATTGGAATCTGAAATGTGTCTCTATTAAAGAATAAAATTCTACTGAGTAAATTTAAAAAGTCTTATTGGCTTCATGTAGCAGTTCATGAATTGAGCAGCATCCAATCTAGCAGTAAAAAAGACCTCTGAAGAACTGTATGTGGCAAGGGAATTTAGAGGCAAAAGAAAAACAGGAAAAAGGAAGTTCTACTGGGCATTTGCTGATTGGTTAAAACAGCATTATTTACTTTATTTTCTTGTATGAACAGGAAGTCCTAGAGCTGGGTTGGGTAACTTGGGCTAAACAGACAAGCACTGATTTGTTGATCTATGTCTTCCTTATTTGGAAGGATCAAGCCTAGAACCTTCATTAAGTTTGATTCAGTGACATGGGGCTTAGAATGAGTATCTCCATTTAGGGTGTTACTCTAACACCACTGTTATTATAGGCTGGGAACCTGGCAAAACTTACAATTCAATGCTAAAACATTTGGTCAAACTGCTGCCTGCCTTTCTTTGGAAAGCAGACAAAATGCTGTCTGGAAAGCAGACTAAATGGCCTTAAGGGAAAGTGTGGGAAAATTAGAATGTTGTCTGTGCTGGCTGCTTTTTACTGTTTTCAACAAAGTTCCAGGATTGATGAACTTAGACTTGATCCAGCTTATCTGCAGGCAGAGATGTTAAGGTGTTCTCTCTCTGCGGCCTACAATCTAAATGCATTAAATTTGGAGCCTTTTAGGATTTAAAAAAAAAAAGTAGAAGAAGAAAAGAAAAGGAAAGGAAAAGAAAAGAAAAGAAAAAGAAAAAGGAAAAAAAAGAGAGAAAAAAAGAAGATAACTTCTCTATGCTCCAAAGTGAAGCACTTTTAAGTCTATTCCGAAGAAGCAGTATTGCCAGGAGATAAATTATGGGCCCCAAAGCTTTTAAAAAGGCCTTCCATTAATAGTTTTCTATCAGACAATGGGAGGCGGCTAGCAGCAAAGATCAGATTAAGTATGTTGTCTTCCCACCCAAGCCTATTCTTTTAAGTGGTCTCAAGGCATTATCAGGCTTAAAAACTACCAGATCTGGAAGCCAAAAGAAACTATAAACCTGGACTACAGCTGTCTGTTACTTTAAAATTTTAATACCTGAACCTCTATGGGAAGGAAATGGGCTTTAGAATCTTCACAGGCTCTATGAAGAGACACCCTCTGCCTAGATTAGAAAGAACTATTGATGGTTATGGGGAAGGAATAACCCCTTCAGAAGCCAGGGTCTGGTACAAGGGAACAGAGACAACATGGCAGGAGAGTTTCTCCAGAAAACAGACGTTGAACAAACAGGTAATACAACCAAGGAACCCATTCTATTACCAGGTTAAAGGACTTCACTCTTTGTAACTAGCAGGATTCCAGCATTTTGATGAGCTAATGATACCAGTGTTTTCTACTCTACATTTGTTCTAAATGGAATTTTTATGCCATACTCCCTGCTCCTTCTCTTTTGGGTGTGTATCAAGAAGATAAGCTGTTTTTGTTTTGTTTTGTTTCAGTGTAGTAAGGCAGCAAACAATAAAGAGCTGCTGGATCTGATAGAGAATCAGCAACCATCAAGAGACTTTGCACACTGAGCTAGATGCATAACTGGACAAGCTTCCTTGAAACTATCTGTGGCCGTGTGATTAAGTTCCAGGTAAAAAGTTGTAAATGATTTAGTACTTCAGTAAATTGCTTCAAAAAACATGTAGCCCTGCCTCCTCTTCTTATTCTATTCTTAATAACTGGGATGCACATGGGATGATTAAAGCTCCAGCAGCCACCTTAGGTCAATGAGGGCCATAACGAACAATGGCCAAAGAGGTAGAAGACAACAGGGGTTGCCATACCAGCTCCAGATTACTTACATCAGATTTACTTTATTTGAAAAAAAAAAATCAATTTCTCTTCTGTTAAGACATCATTTTTAGTGTTGTGTGTGTGTGTGTGTGTTTGTGTTTACTATGATCAGCTTAATCCAAAGAATATATTCTCTTATGTGTTAGGATAATTTTTACTGAATTTCTACCCCTCCCCCATCAGATTTACTTTATTTGAAAAAAAAAATCAATTTCTCTTCTGTTAAGACATCATTTTTAGTGTTGTGTGTGTGTGTGTTTGTGTTTACTATGATCAGCTTAATCCAAAGAATATATTCTCTTATGTGTTAGGATAATTTTTACTGAATTTCTACCCCTCCCCCAAGATTAAAACAAAAAGGCAAGGGAAAGTTTCTTATGCATCCTGAGGAGCTATATTCCAAGCACCTTCAGTGCAATGGCCTAATTCAGAGAGATTGCCTTGATCATTCTTACATGCTTTTACTGTTCTAAAGGTATTTATTTTACCCAATGACAAATATATAATAGTTTAGTGTATATGATCAAATAAATTTTATATTCATCTTTTAAATTTCAAGTATTTTAAGTGGATACTTAATCGCATTGCCCTCATGCAAAATACAGTTACCTATGTTTACTCTTTTCTTAGTTTCTCAGAAACTTCCATAGATGGCAGTCCTACAGAGTTTCTTTATTACAATATATCATGACAAATCATGGGTAACGAATGCCATGTAGTGCTGTACAGATTTCTCTCCCCAAGGATCAAGGTATTTTTTAGCCCCCAAACATGGCTTTTTGGAAAAGTGGTCCTGGGCATAATGGGAGGTATTCGAGAACGCCCCCTTGAACTCTTCTGGCAACACTAAGTTCAATGAACTCATCAGTTGTTTTCTAATCCTGATTTCTTCTCCCAGGGTTGTTGTGCAGGGAGAAGACTATAGTAAGGGCATCTGCAGGAGCCCCTCTATGACCAAGAAGCCTTCAGTGTTGAATCTGTGCTTTCCGGATAGCAGTCAATGGCCTAGGCACCTGGTTGTATTCATTCATCCATATATCCATTCATCCATTTTATCTGTTCACTTATTCATTGTTCACTGACTTCTACTCTATGTTGGGTCCTTTGGTGGGTTCTGGAGACATCTGAATGAATTTAACAGGCCCTCCACATTGGATACTTAGTCTAGCAAGGACACCATGAAGCTATCGCCAATCTTGGAGCCTAAAAATAAGCCCAAGAAAGCAATATGGTACACTTTGGTCTGCCATGGATATAGCTGCTGTATCTAGATTGGCCACAACTGCTCACATTTACTCCCAGTTTGTGGTGTCTTCATTTCTGCTAGATCAAATCCAAATGGGAGATTCTCAGATATGCACCCCATAGATCTGGCATTGGGATGTTTGGAAGTACTGTAAAGCCAGTAGGGAAATTAAAATTGCCTATAGGTCCTAAATTCTGAAACCTGAAGCTGGACCATGTTAGGGACGACCAGACTCCTCCATCCCCATGGCCCAAATCATTCACACATTATTAGAAGCCCTTAGAAACCAGCTGTGTGTCTTTTGTACAGGAGAGTGAGACACCCAACTCCTGAAGGATTGAAGTTACATATGTTTGCTGCAAACACTATGATCTCAGCCAAAGATCTATTAAGAAAAAGAAATTTCTTGGGATAATCGTATTATGATGACAGTAGTGACAAAGCTCTTCATCTATGGGGCTTCATGAAGTGAAAAATTCCATTATGACCTACGTTACACTGGTAAAAGTGACATGGAATTGTAGCAGCCGAGTCCCACTGGGACATTCCTATATGTTGTACCGCACAATTAGGTGTGCTTATGGAGAAACGTGTATGTCATTGGAAAAACAGCTCTCACAGGAACATTGCACGCATTATACCAGCATTACACAGACAAGCAGCACCGGGCTCTGCTTTAATTTGACATCTGTCCCCTCTCCCAAACAACTGGACTAACCCATGCATATCACTCCAACGCTGGTGATGTCTATATCTGTGAAAGAGTGAATTTCTGTCACTGTCAGCTGTGAAACGGAGAAAAGTGATTTTGCTGACAAACCAGGGCTGTGACCCACATGAGGAAAATCAGATTAGGACACAGCTCTGTTTCGTGTTTGGTGGGATAGAGAAGGTGAAATCTATAAAATGATCATATTATGACTATAGTTGACTAATAAGACCTATATTTAATTAGAGGGAAAAAAAAAAAAACTTAGTAAAAAGAACTGCATCACCCAAAGTTACAAATCTCTTCCCTAAGGTAATCCTCATCCAGTGAGTGATGAAAGTTGTGGTACAAAGGCTTGGTCTCCTTTCTTAAATTTGGAATAATTCTGAAAGGCCATCACAGCTCTTAGTTCCCTATGTGTGTTCTGCTGAGACACTGCATTGATCACATCATAGTTTAACTTCTCCTACTACCCAGTCCTCCTTTCTTTCCTCCCTCACACGCATTAACCTCAAGAACACCTCCCAATAAACACCTTCTTGCATGCGAACCCCTGACTCTGAGTCTCCTTCCTTGAAAACACAAAATCAGACATTACTTATATGTTCAGATTAATGTGATTATGTATCTTTGTCAAATTTGTATCTACAGGGTATACTTGTAACAGGGAATGGGATTAGAATTTGTTAGTTTAGCATTATGTGAGTTTTCAGGCATTGACATAAATCCTCAAGACTAGTGCATAAGAACCACAGAAGATCAAACTATCAGATATATATAACCGTATAACCAAGCACCCTACATTTCCTGACTTTAAAGAGCAATCGTTGTATATGTCATGATTCTATGGCTGGGCAGTCCTTCTGCTGACCTCATCTGGGCAAACTCTTATGGTTGCAGTTAGTAAGGCAAGTAGTATCTGAGCTCCAGCTGGATGGCTGGACTTCTCTCTCCATGTAGCTCAAGGAGGTGAGGCTGCTCTTTACATGGTGGTATCAGGAAAACATTCCCAAAAAGGTAATCTCCATGCCAAAGCACTTATCAAAATAGGCTTGGTTCTCCTTTGCTGATATCCCATTGGTCAGAGGAAGTAACATGGCCAAATCCAGATTCAATGTGGAATAGTATTATACAAAGGCACATGTCCAGTGAGGTGTGGTTGTGTGCGTTCTCTCTCCCTGTGTGTGTGTGTGTGTGTGTGTGTGTGTGTACACATGTTAACTTTTATACAGGGTTTATTGAGTGGCTTTGCTGTTTTTAAGTTATACAGACACATTCACACACATTTGTTTGGTGAGCAAATATAAGCTTGTGAAGTTGAAACTATTATTATCCCTGACTTATTGATGAAGAAATTGAGGTATGTGGAATTAAGCGACTCGCTCCGGGCATAGAGCTAAGCAGAGGAGAAAATGGGATTTGAATCCTCGCGGATTCACTCTAAAGATCATGTACTGCAGTTATGTCCCTCTGCTCCATATCTTCCCCCTACTGCCATCCCGGGGGTGTGGGGTAGGGAGACTAGTAGTATACTGTCAGATAGGAAGACGGAAGGAATTTTAGAGGTTATCAGGCACTTTGCTTTATAGATAATTTTGGGACCTGGAAATATGAGATAATTTTCCTCAACGCATGCAACTAAAGTCCTTTATATTATGTGGCACAGTTTTTCCATCTATGTCAGCATATTGAAAAAAGGTTTGGAAGAGTCAATTTTTTAAATCTACAGATGAGCCCGCATGGATTCAAACTCTGCCAAATCATGAAAGGTAAAGATGGATTCCTTTCACCAAATTAAAGAGCACCAGGACTAGAGGATGCCCAAAGTAACATAAAAGATAAAAGGGATTTATGCTTTGTACTTTAAACAGTTGGTAGTAAACATATGCAAGTCATTACCCCAAAAGGTTATACAGTCTGAAAATATAAATAGGTCCAGGAAAGGTTTAGATAAATTCATGAGCCGAGTTTATAATGGGTTACCAAAAGGAAGTTAGGGATCACAGACTCCCTGAGGTTCGGCTGTGGAGGGCAACTAGCATGTTTTCCTGAAAAACATCAAAGAAACTATGCTGGATCCCTTGAGTTGATATGACTCAATATGACAGTTATGTTCTCATATTCTTCCTATATGATCCCTGATCCACATAATAGCATTTATCTAAAGATACAGTTAGTCCTCATTCATTTATTGTACAACTATTTCAGAAAAATTATTCTTTTCCTTTTCCATCAACAAACTACCAATGCAATTTCTTTCACACACCTTTCATAGTATCATGGAAAATTTTCTGTTTTCTGACTTCTTTCGACATCCCATTTTTTAAATATCAAACTCTTTGCTTTTTCCTTTTTCAGCTCTCTTGAAATTGTTTCCTTTACCTCCCTTTCATCTTTATTATTTTCCTCTTTCCAACCCTTTCATCTCTTTCTAGCCATTTACCTTCAACCCTTTCTTTAAACTTTATGATACAGGAGATATATGTCAGTAATCTGTTTTTGACTAACTCACATTTTTTATTATTATGAAATAAGGACATGATCCAGTCAAATCTCAAAGCGCATAAAAATAACCTTAGAAAAAATTGTAAATATTATAATAAAATAAATACAAGAGAACAACAGCAAGCACATATGCCAATCCTCCACTTGTATAAACAGTTTCTATTGAGATAACATAAAAAATGCTCAAAAACAGCAGATCTAAAGTGATAGTTATCTTAGGTGATGTTTGAAGTGTAGCCTTATAGAAAATGTTGGTTTTGTTTATTTAGAAAGAGACATTTGCATGATGAAATTTATCTAATACTATCTGCGCTACCAGAATATGTAAATCAGTGAGAGACACTCTGGTTTTGCATCAGAATTGCTGCTCTGAAGACAGTTTATTTTCTTTTCAAAATATATTAGTAATTTGAAGTACATACTAGACTAAAGTTATTTATTATACCTTTTAAAACATTTATAATCATCTCTGATACATTTAAATTCCAGAAAGTATATTCAAAGGTCTATTTTCTATCTATACTACTTTGCATCACTTATATATGTGTGATACATCCTAAAATATTATGCAAAGAAAATCAAGTATTTGGAAAATTTGGGTCTGGTTCAAAGTAGCCCCAAAATACGTCACCATTATGCTGGAATTATTAAAATTCTATTGATAAGCTCTTAATAAGTTTATTTTGTCATTAATTTTCCACTGCTACTAACCTGCTGTAATATATGCTAGGCGACATATACAAAAAATCTTCTAAATCTTGGTTTCTGTATTGGAGTGACTGCTTTTTATTCATACATACCTTTCAGGGTTTTTTAAATTATATATATTTGGAATATTTTATATGTATTACCATTCTTTAATTATTCTACAAACATTTAGTGCCTACTATATATTATAAATTGCCCTTTCCTATAATGGCTACATCAGTTAGACATTAAATTCCAATATCACAGTCACTGATGTCAACATTCTGTTTTACTAGTCCTATCAATTTCTTATAACACTTCTTCAACCCTATCATGGAGGACATTTGGATTTTCCCTACCTAATTGTTTCATGCTTTGTCAAATTCAAAAAGCAAACACTCAGCAGCAACTGAGGCACAAGCATGATACCTAAACTCTGTTAAATCAGAAACACCATGAAGGAACGGTGCTGCCTATAATCTATTCTACTGAGTATGCTGGCAAAGGAATCTGGTTTTTCCACAGCAGAATGACAGTCTTAAGGAGCAGTGCATAGTGCCCGCCATCGGCAATGCTATCTGCAGGGTCTGCAACAAAAACCATGCGATAGGGTTTCTGCTGAAGCCATTCTTCAATATAATTTATGTCTTTCTGATAGGGCAGCCCTCAAGTCTGATTTTCTGGCTCTGAAAGAGGTCTGTGAATTTTCTAATAAACTTTATTATATTATTTCCTTCTTATACTAGCTAAAATGGATTTTACTCTTTGAAGGTAAGGATTTTATCTAATAAACTGATCAATAAGTTTAAGGATGATAGGAGTATTTTCTGGATCTCCTTTCTCTTCAAGGACTACAGTCTATCAACTATTCATCTCAATTGCATCCTCTTTCTACTTTCATACTCTCTCTGTAAATCCAAACCATGAATCAATCTAAGCATCTGATTTCTCCACTCCAAAGCCTGGGTAGATGAACATGGGCAAAGAACTCACTCAATCATTTGGAACTATTTGTATTTAAAAAGGAAAAAAAAATTAATAATAAAAAAATAAAATACAAAAAAATAAAAAGGAAAAAAAAATGGAGCAAAACTATCCAAGTTACATGGTTGTGTGGACAAAGCTAATTGCCACAGCCGTAGGTAGGTAGATAGATGGATAGCTAGATAATAGATTAGCTTTTTTTTTTTTAAAAAAACAAACAAACAAACAAACAAACACTCACTCCTGCCTCTTTCAGGAGGATTCCATGGAGGCTGGCAAGTATATTACTCAGACTTTGATGCCATTGGCTTTCAGATGTGGTTGAAGTTCCATTGATGAAATACATTTGCTCAGAATGTGAGGAGGAAAGAGAGAATGTGAGGGGGATAATGCTAGTTTGCTGACATGTATTGTTTCTGACTCTTCCTAATTCAATGGTTTCCTAAATTGGAGGCAGGGGCTTTCCCAATCCTACTGAAACAGCGATATTACAAGAAACTGGAGCTGTTTGTGGAGCCCATCCTTTTAGCCCCTCAAAAAATTCCAGGTAATAATTTATCTTTTAAGTAGGTAAAGTGCTTTTTATAGTGTAGAACTGAACCTTAGCCAGTATGGTATGGTTGTGTTTTTGTGAAGTGCAGTGTTCTCGAGACAAGACCTTTTCTTAGGTGCTGGTGACAAACATAGTATCCAAATGGAGAAATTGCACTCTTTATTTATTCTGACAACCCATTAGATTATTTTTTAAATGAATTGTCCTATTACTAAAAGAAAGAGTGGAGTACAAAACTCACTGGCATTCTTGTGGTTAATTTTTGCAGAGTGAATAAATAATTATCTTAATTACTGCGTAAGTTCCACTAAAGTAGCAATAAAATGATTATTTAAAAAGTATAAATGCGCAAGTCCAGAAAAGAATGGAAGAGACACGAACAATTAAGAAATTTCAATATTCTGGAAAACTGAGAGTGGGAGAGTTTGTGAAGGAATGGCAATGATTCTAACAAAGAAAGCTGGTGCATAAACAACAAGAGGCACCATGATTTACACTGCAAAATCCTGAATGGCCCAGGATTGTTGCCAACAGCAGGTGTCTGTGAAGGTAGAGATTAGGGACTGAATCAAACATGGGGGGGGGTCACAAATCTGTGAACAAACCTCCCCCAGGTGTCCTCCCTTACTTAGAATAGCAAGATGATTACCTGGGAGAATGATTCCTGGGGAAAGTAAATCAAAGAATCTCAGGTTATAGAAAAACCAGGCACAGTCGAAACCAAGAGTGAGGTATGATATTGAAAACAAAGGTGCTAAGGGAAATTATACTCATCAAATAGTGAAATCTTGGCTTCATATTCCCAGTCAATCCCCAGAAATCTAGATGTTATAAGCAAGACATGGCATGCCATGGAGGCAGGAATCTCAGAGTTCCAACTGGTGAAGCTGCCAGGTCCAAGAGAAAAGTTCAACAGGTATGCCATGTAAGATTCTCCAGGGAAATTCTCCACCCCTTGTCCTTATCATGAAGCCCACCATTCAACAGTCCCACTCACACATGATCTAGCAGCCGTCTGTTTAGATAAAGACCAAAAAAAAACAAGAAACAAATGAAGAAAACTTGTAATGCAGGAAGTTCAAAACTCATTACCAACTACAAAGTCTTGAGAAATATAAGAGATGTACGTGTAAACAAGAAGTTATTATAAAAAGAAAAAAAGCATAGGTTCAAGGAGAGACTCTTGGTAATTAGAGAATATAATCACAGTAATACTTGGAAAATTTCAATTGAATTTTCAAGAGAAAATTTGCGTGTGTTTTCCAAAATGATAATTTTTTTTAATAAAGCTAAAAGATAGGAATACTTGAAACAGCTGAAAATTGTTTGGAGGAACACTGCCAAAAATAATGCAAAAAAAAATTCTAATGCACAAGATTTCTAATTTGGAAAGGTTTGCTGAGTAGCCAGACCAGCTAATGGAAAAAATCGATATTAAGGAAGAGCATGAGAAATACTGCAGCAATGACAACAACAAAAGTAGAATCAAAAAACTTCCATGATTAAGGAGTGGGTAGGTGGGATACAAACAAATAAAAATTTCTGGGGAAAGTAAAACATATATACTTTGGAACTATATATGTTCCAATTAATAGCAACCTGGGAACTAAAAGAAAAAGAAAAATGCCTTTGATACATCTACAGTGAATTAGCTCTAATAAAAGAAAATCTCATTAATCTCATTCAAGTATGAGATTAAAAATTATTTTCAATTAAGTTTTCAAAACAAGATATCAAAATTCTAGTACACTCTTTTCAAGAAGCTTGAGGATGTAATTCTCTAAAACAAGAGGGAAACAAAGCAAGAAGAGACAAAGGATCCAATTAAGACAGAGGCAACAGGATTTCCTAGTGAAAGAGATGCCGGGAAAGATAACTGACAAGCTCTTGCCAGCGTAAATGGAGACCAGCAGGTACAGGGAAAAACATCATGTACGGACATACAGACACACAAGGAAATAATAAATACCTTATGTGTTTTATCATAGAAATAGGATTTTTTCAGCTCTTTTGTATAATGAAAGGATGAATTATTAATGTTTCAGAATACCATCAAAGTCTAAAATGAGGCACTTGTTAACTCCAAAAAACAAAATTTGGTGGTATGGGAGTTAATTTTTGGTTGTGTACTCCATGGCTCAAGTGCAAACAATACTACGCAATCATGAAAAGTAAGCACTGAATGTTGATTAATTTTTTAAAGGTAATTATCCAGTGCATTTGTGGCAAGGGGAGGTAGTAGAAGATAAGAGCTAATTCACTCACCATCTACCATGTTACAAATCAGATCATTTTAAATTGAAAAAATCTATAAAAAGCATTACAAATTCATTATTTGGAAATATGGAGCTTAAAATCTGAAGAAACAAGTGGAAATGTTAAAAGTGATTTGCTTGGGGAACTAGAAATGGGGATGTGTGGGGTGTTAGGTTGTTGTTTTGCTGTATGCCTCGTGTGTGTGTGTGTGTGTATTTAAAATGTATGTGTGTATCTACGTGTACACATATATTTACATACACACATAATATAAATCATTACTTATATACACATATTGTATACATATTTGATAAATATACCACTAAATTATATACAATAAAAAAAATACAGACAGCAAAAGACCATAATAACGCCTTAAAATCAATCCTGTTATCCCCATTTTGAATAGGAGAGACTTGAAGAAGTCAAAACCTTAGCTTAATATGTGGCAAAGCAGGATTTATATTCAAGTTTCCCTAAGTCTAGGGCCATATACTTCCTACCACATTACACATACTCCTTCAAAATTATGATTATTCCTTGCCCGATTTCCAGTTACCAGCTTGGAGTCCAAGCTGAAAGCATATTTGCTTAGTGTTTTCTCAGGAACATGAGCTGAGTCACACACACCTCTGTTCTGTTCCTTGTGGAGTATCCCACAAGGGGCTGAGAGAAGTGAGGAAACCTGGAGCCACAGAGTGAAGGAAAGCTTTGTAGAGTGTTAAGGCATGTCTAGACGAGGCGTGAGAGAGAGAAAATGGAAATATTTCATTTATATTGCTTTAATTTCTAACTTCTAAAATATCTAAATATGCTCATAAATGTGATTAATCCTGACCTAAATGTTTGCACAATATCTACACTGATATTTAAGTAGAACACATATTCTTGCATTTTTTTTTGCTTTTATGCTAGAGTGAGAAAAATATGTTAAAATAATTTTTCCACTATAACCTAAGGAAATTCTCACTGAAAAATGTGATAGAGACAAATATATTAACATATTAATATCAGAAAATGCAATTAATGTAATAATAAATAGCATGTATCAATGCAAGTAGAACCATTTAAAATTATACTATCAAATGCATTTTCTACTTCAAACACAAGGAGTTTCCAAAAGTTAGACATCTATTTTTTAAAGCTAGCTTGTTTGTAATACAATATATATATATATGTACTCTTTTCCAATGTATTATTAGTAAAAAGCAATTATCTATAAAGCTCATATGCTCTTATCTGTGGCCATGAATAATGAAAAGCAGGATGGCACATACAGACCAGAGAAACACATATCTCAATATTACTGTTTCTTGATCAGAACATACATGAAAACATTCATGATTGAATGATTTGATGGGCTTTTTTTTTTTTTCCTGCCACATTTTTCATTTGCCCAGGGCTAAAAAAAGAAAAAAAAAAATTCTTTAGAAGCAAGTAAAGCTTCCACAGCTCCCAAAGTTGTGTGATTCTCTTTGGCTATTGCTTTAGTCTCCAACTGCAAAGAACCCATCTTTTATTCACTTGTATGATTCTTCTCTGTAGTTCCTGACATCCTTTTAATGCATTTTCTCAGGGACCACAAGAATAACATTCCTCTTCGAATCTTTGTCATTGTTCTTTAAAGTCCCAGCTTCTGCCATAGCCTTTTGTACAAAGAAGATTCCCTATCCCACAGCTACATTCCTTCCGTTCTGCTCAGTATCACTTGGAGGCGGCCTCCATTCCTCAGTATATTCATCTTTCTTTGGTCCAGATCAATAGATCATTTTAAATCAGTGCACTGAAGACTGAAAGACCACCTTTTATTGCAGGCTGGTAGTTCAGACGTAAGAGAGTGAATGATTTCTTGGGGTTTGTGGTCCATAATTATATTAACCTTGGTCCCACACCAAGCTATTTGAAACTTCTCACACCTCATTACCAGTCAATGCGTCCTTCTCTGTATAAGAATTGCATTGTTTGACTTTGAAAGACATGTTGTTAAAATCCCTTTACAGGTTGGTGATGTTTCTTTAGAAGAGTGGAACAAATTTCATGGTCAAAGTCAAAATTTTAGCACCCTTTTTATCACAAGGATATCTAACCCTGTGAATCCCAGAACAGTCTATATTGTTGCAAGTGAGTTAGAGAAAAAAAAAAAAAAAGAAGCGAATTGTTTTAACCATTACCATATTAATAATGTGCTTTATACTTTAGCAAGTAACTCTATTATATGTTTGTGTTCAGTGTTTTCTAAATTAATGTATCACCTCAAATTATAGAAAACTAACTAGTAATAATCATGATTGATTGATAGATTTTTAAATTATTTTGCAATCAATAACCTCAATCCTGCCTTGAGTTTAAAAAGAGAAATAGTTTGGGGAGTGAAAACTTTACTAATGTGAATGAAATGGGTCTGTCTGAGATATTTCTCTGAGACGGCATTGGACATCTTTGAAATGGATTGAGTAGTTATGAATCTAGCCTAACTAATTAAATTCTCACTAAACAAACAAACAAACAAAAAACAAATAAGAAATACATTATATGTATTTCACTAAGCCCCATGAGGTAATTGGCTTGTCTACAGTTTAAAAATAAAATAGATGAGAGATTATATATTTGATTGCTATTGAATGATTAAACAGTCTAAAGCCAAAAGGTTCTCTTTTTGCTCTCAGAGGAAAGCTGGAAGACAAAGGGGGAACTATATAAAGTCCCAACTGTTCCTTTTTATGAGAAACTGGTCAGACAAAGACTGGATAAGCAAAAGGGCAATTGTTTGTAGTGAGTATCACCCAGGGAATTCCTTTAAAACACAGTGTATTCGCTCAGCCTGAAAGACCGTGTTTGCTGTTTTACTAGATGGAGTTAATGATTTATCCTTCAAAGATCAGTGACAAATCAAATCAATGTTAGGGTCAAAATTAGAACTTGTATAGTTTGAAAATTTTTAGGTCATGAATTATCTTGAAAATATAAAAGTTAGTATACATACTTACAAAAACTTGGGGAAAAAGGATAGAAGTCTAATCAAACAAATTAATCATCTCCTAACTCAACATTTCATTAATTATCCAAATCATCTCTCAGGTATCCAGTTTTCTCAATAATAAAAAGAGTCTCAATTGTTAGAACAAAAATTTTGTGGGACATAAAAGTCATATAACAAAATAAAATGTCTCTGAAATCATCACTAAAAATGGGTATTCTAATTCATAAAATTTTCTAATTAACCCAAGCAACATTTATGCTTTAATTTTCATTGTATTAACCATCACTGTAAAGTATCAGGCTAATTTCATTCCCAAGTAAACATATTATATTGAGACATAGTTTTAAACATCTTGCAGGGTCCTGGGAACATTGTACTGAACATAATTTTTTCAAACTACAGCCCTACAAATTTAAAGCATGTATGTCATTTAGAGCATATTTTAGGCCATAGAAATGTTTACTTCTAATAATATCACCATCAATGCATTAATACCAGACTTAATATTTTAAGTTTCCTGGTTCAATTCTGGGTTAAATTTTCAGTCTTTTCATTCATAGATATTTTATGAAGCTCAGAGTATACATATATGAAATTGCCCTTTTGAAGCAATTGTCATCTCTTTCTGTATTTAAACATCTTAAGAAGTACTATATCATGGTTTGATAGATACCATCAAGATGTCTACATTAGCATGAACATCTGCTTCCTGGCCCTTCAACTTATCCCTCCATCTTATATATTACCAAAGACGTAACATTTTTTAAACAAATTACTTCTGCCTATTGTAGACTTGTCCACCTTCCACAATTTTATGTTTCTAACTTATGTTGATGTCAAATGATGTTTGGACTTCTTAAGAATTTTGAAATAGAATGACATATAGGCTAATAATCCTTTCTCTCAGGCTCTCACACGGTGGCATAAAACACAGTTGTTTGCCATCTCAATGGTAAAGTAGCCTAGTATACACACAGAACACAGTAAACACTTTGAAATAAACAGAAACTTTTGGTGTAACTTCCTAGAGCCCTTGTTTATCACAATGGTTTACAGAATTGTTCTCCATTTGCCTACAGTATTTAGAAAACAAAGAACAGCTACAGCTACATATTTACTCTCGGCAGCTGGTAGATGATGCAGTGCAATCTTGTTTCTGAAGTATTTACTATCTAATGGTTCTCACTAGTCAGCTTGTTGGGTTTAGCAAATAATGGCAAGGGCATTCTGGGGGGTACTCTGCTCTTTATGTGCCTTTCCACTACTGAGAAGTGTTACCATTTTCGATGTCCCTCCCTTCTCCATTTTTAGGTGCAGTAGAGGGCTGTGGGAAGAGCACTGAACTTGGAGTCAAGACACTTCAGTCCAGTCTCATCTTCCATCTTCTGGTTAAACAAGAGCAAATCTCCCAGCACCCTGAGGATCACCATCCTTCTACCGAAACACGAATATTAAACTACATGAACTCTAATGTACTTTCCCTTTATTTTCAGAGGGAAAAAAATGTTTTATTAAACATATTTGTACATAATTAAGCAAATGTTTAGTTTGGTAAAATGTACATCACTCTCTCAATTTTCATAATCTCTTTTACCCTAAAGAAATAATTTATTTTTGTTATTTATAATAGTCTTGATTCATAAATTTAGACATGTAAGAATTGCAGGGTTTTTTATTGTTAATATTTCTTTTTGACCCCAAATTACTATTTCTCTTGCTTTAAAAGAAACTTCACTTCCATGACTCTGAAAAACATTCTGTTTCCCCGTTCTGAAGCCTTATCTTAGGCAATACCAATTCTTGAGAGGGAGGTGTCAGCCATAGGCCCAATTAAATTACCACTCAGATATCTTTTCCTTCTGTCCTCACTTCTCCTTCAGTTTTAGAGTCTCTGCTGATTTCATGTCTATGTGGGAGATGAAAATCTTTTATGAGCCTCTCTATGATTTTCTCAGCCTAGGAGATCATGCTGCCACTCCACTGGGGATGAGGGTTACGGGGGCCGGGGGGGGCGGGGTGGGGGCAAGAGGTTGCTGCATCCTAACAGGCACTAGGTCTCAGAAGCTTAAAGAATCACAGGGATCTCTCTTTCTCCCATCCCTCAGGCCCAGGAACACTATTTCTAATGAGAGCGGCCTAACAAACTCTTTCATTGTATACCAAGAAACTGTCCTTCCACAAATTCCTGTCTCTCTTTAAATCCCTTTACATATATATTTCAAGTTCTCCAGAAGAAAGATATTGGATTAGCTTTAGAATTCCAATAAAACATGCATGTTTAAAATTTAAAGACAGGGTTATGGGTATTAAGGAGGGCATGTGTTGGGATGAGCACTGGGTGTTATATGCAACTAAAGAATCATTGGACATTACAACAAAAACGTATGAGGTACTATATGGTGGCTAACTGAATATAATAAAAAAATTAAAGAGAAGTATTAAAAGAATAGAACTATAACTTTTAAAGCAGTAGAGGAGAAAAATAAATTTAAAGCCTAAACATTTCAAATAAGGCAAGAGAAAGAAAAAAGAGGAGCAAAAAATGTAAGACATGTAGAAAGCAGAAATAAAAACCGGACATAAATACAAACATATTGTAAATCATAATAAGTACAAAATTCTATACATCAATACTTAAAGCTAGAGATTATCAGGTTGGATCTCCAAAATTACATTCAGCAATAAACTATTTACTAAAGATAAAATCAGACATTAATATACAGAAAGGATGAACGTAAAAGCTTGGGAAATAGATATTAGGCAGGTACTTTAGCTAATTGAACTTGAGACATAATAGACTTTAGGCATATACATTACTGGGGTACTAAAAGAGTCATTGTATAACTCTACAATGATTTCTAATTGATGAAGAATTGAAATAATTAAAATTATTAAAATATGGACCTAATAACATGAATTTAAAATATGTAAAGCAAAAAATTTAACTAAAGGGAAATTTAAACTTAGAATTGTAGTAGAAATTTTCATACACATTGTCATTACTGGATGGATTAAACACATAAATATCAGTATTAGAAGGTCTGGATACAACAATTAACAAGATTGACATATTAGAAACTATGATCTCTGTGTATAGTAGTAATAAGAAAATTCATATTCTCCCAAGCACATATGAATTATTTACAAAAAATTAAAAAGAACGCACTAGCTCAGAAAGTTTATATCAACATCAATGAGTCTATGTGTGATTAAGTAATGCTGAATTATAAATCAATAAAATTCCATCCATTGGAAATTTTAAGCATTCTAAATACATCATGGTTTAAGAAATGAAAATGGTAATCAAACATTTAAAAGAGAATGATACTGAGACTATTTCAAATAAAATAAATCTTATAGCACTTAGCTAAAGTAGTACTTAGAGGAAAATTTATAGTATTGAATCCATGTTTTGGAAAGAATAGAGACAAAATTAACAAAATAACTGGCTTGAGAAGTTAGAAAATGTACAACAGAGCAATCCCTTTGGAAAAAGGACATTAGCATAGTAGTAAGAAAGAAAGAATTAAAAAAAAAAAAGAAAAGACCTTTTATAGAATATACACGAAAATTGATTTTGCAAACAGCATATGTAATATTTCACAAGATTATTTTAACAATACCTAGCAGCTGAAAATGCACATACATTTAACAATTCCACTTTGAGTTATATATTCTAGAGAACCCTCACATGTGTACAAGGAGACTTGTGCAAGAGCGTTGACTGTAACATTTATTAGCAAAACAGCTAAACAATTTAAAATGTTATTCAATGAGAGAACAGATGAATACATTTGTCGTCCGATCACTGGAATATTAAACAGCAAATACAACATACTAGTTCTACAAGTATTGATATGATGAATCTCTAATACATTTTGATAAATAAGAAAATCAAGTTTCAAGTGATATAGTATGATATAATTATAGAAATCAAAAATATAAAAATTAATATATGCTATACAGAGACATGTAAATATTAGTAATAGTTTAGCATGTTAAAGGGAAGAACATACATGTAATTCAGGATATTTGTTTTCTCTTAGGAGTGGATAATGTGGAATAAAATGAAAAGAATCAATTCAAGGCCCTCTCTAATCCAGGTTTCCCCCGCTTTCTGAAAGTTCGCTTTACACCACTTCACTTTTACTAAGGACCTATTTATCTGTTTTCACTAACAGAAAGAAATGTGAAGAGGGTTTTTGCTTTTAGTAAATGGTAATTGCTTCTTCACTTTATAGCATTTCAGTTTCTGAAAGTTTTCATAGGAACACTCCTGTTTTTGGATAACAGGGAAACCCCTATTTATTTCTTATAAACCTAAATTTTGAAACGAAGATGATAAAATGTTCATCTATCTGGTGGGTACAGAGGTGCCTCGGTACATTTATGTGTATTTGACATATTGTATAATTAAAATATTTTAAAGGCTTATGTTTTCAAGTATATACAAGAATGTTAAACCAGCTTTTCAAAGAGTTTTCAAGAATTATTAGACCATGAGAGTCATATTTGGTTCCTCAAATGTTCATTGACCCAAATTAAATTACAAATGCCATTGCTTCAGCCTTCCATTCAACCATACTCTTTTAGTGTTCTAGCAATCAGCAGGTTAAAAGAAGACAAGCTCCTTCCTGCAACAAGTATTCTCAGAGTTCCAACAAAATATAACTTGTTATAAAACCCAAGCTGACAGGAAATGTGAACAAAGAACACTAAATTTATTTTAGGCACTGAGCATATGGGTCAATGCTTATTTGCATGACTGTCAACAAAACAATTCTCCTTTGTTGCTACTTATAACTTTCATGTATTCACTGCCTTTGAATCAAATTGAATCTACCCTTAGTCAATCACCTTTCTTCTCTATCGTTATCAATTAATATTTTTGAGCCCTCTGAACTATTTCACTTTGTATTGAATTTTCTGATAATGAGATACCAAATTGAGTCCTCGGTATGTTTTAAAAACTTGATATAGATCTCATCTGTCGATGTCTTTAAGAGCAGTACAAGACTTGCCACTCTGCCTGGCTTCCTCAAGATTAATTCCAACCCTGTCCTTACTTAAGTCACTCTGCAGCTGATCTGAGAGCATGAGCTTCCATCCTGGATTAATTTAATATGCACCCTTAGGTTTGTCTCATCAGCTTTAAGGGTATTTGTTACCACAAACATACAAACACTGAAGGGCTGAAAGGGATTTGGAGGCTGATTTGGAGGCTGAACATTTGGGGGAAGATTTCATGGCAAGTAGGATTTATGGATAATTTTACAAACACTATCTCTGCATGCAATTCCAAATGCCGAATGGATAATTTTGTGCTGTATTTCCTCTTCTGCAACCCATCAAGAACTACTGCCCACTGTCAAGTTTATATTCTGTCTCAATATGTCCCCATCTTATATTTTGGCTGAAGACTCTACAACACGTTCAGAGCCCTCATGCCGAACACAAATTCTCAGTGCTGTTTTCTGGCTCTATTTTTGCACTTATATATATAGCAGAATGCCAAGCTATATAAATAGATCCTATCACCTAAACTGAGTTTATATTTTATTTTGGACTGAATATAGAAAGTTCCTGGCACATAGTAAGTACTCAATTAAGGTTGGTGTAGCTGTTATTGCTATTGTCGCTATTCAGTTATTAGTCAAACCCGACAACATCGTAAGGCCACTGAACTGTCAGCAAGAGGCAATTTTCAATTTCACTGTAAACTAAATTCATATGTACATTGTTTATTATGAGTTTTATTTTAGAAACAAATATTTAAGAACATATTTACTAACCCATAATAAAGAATTAAAGAAATAAAAATAATAATTTTCAGAAGTTTGTTTTAATGCTTTTGTGCTACACAAAGACCTAAGCTCACTCATTTTAGATCTCCATAAAGATGGACACTACTCTTGGGCCAAAAGAATATTTGTGCAAAAAGAATACTTCTTCAGCCTGACCTGAGAAGTCTTTATACAGAAACGTAAAGAGAACTAGGAAGGTCCTTAACTATGGTCTCAAGGTTTTTGGAAGGTCACTTAGGGCTCACTATCAAGAACAAAAGCTAAGGACTTCCATTTTTCTATCTCCAGTAGGGGGTAAACCATGACTGTCAGTACTTGTAATACCTCTTGAGCTTTGCATCACATTGACTTTAAAACATATGTTACCTATTTGACTACTAGAAGTTAAAAGCTTTAAAACAAAAAAGTATATATATAGACATATAGGTATATATATGACCTGAACAGGTGTGTGTGTGTGTTTGTTTATAGGGTGGTAAGGGTTGGGTTGTTGAGAAAGTTTTGTGGTCAGCCTTCTAGATAGAAAACTTCAGCGAAATGATGATGGCTTTCAAGAGAGAAAAGCGTGGCAAAGGAGGAAAAGAAACGGCTGAAGAGTCGATCTGCAGTTGAGATAAGACTGAACCAACATGTTATGTTTGTGTAGTAATTAAATTAGTTGACAAACTCCCAATGCTCAAAGGGTTTATATTATTTTGGTTCCATGTACAGCCCTGTATTTCCAAAAATTCTTTGGTGTTTCCCCATATTTATGCATAGGTATGTATGTACACATGTGTGTATGTATACATATATAGGATTGTGTGTATACATATGTGTATATATACATACGTGTGTATATATCTATGTGTGTATGTGTATGTGCATATATGTGTGTATCTTTATGTATATACATATATAATTTGAAAATATAAAACTAAGATTACTTACTGCATGCTACTATATTTTATTTTTTACTTTATTTTGTTTATCCTTAAAGCAGCTTCTTAGGGGTACCTGGGTGGCTCAGCCAGTTAAGCACCTTCCTTTGGCTCAGGTCATATCCTGGGGTTCTAGTGTCAGGCCCCCACATCCCTCTGATGGGGCTCCCTGCTTTTCCCTCTCCCTCTGCCTCCCACCCCCACTCATGCTCGCTCTGTCTCTTTCTCAAATAAAAAATCCCAGTATTTTAAATTCTACATTAATAGTATATGGATAAAACATAATTTATTAAAATTATTTATTATCAATTTATTAAATAGCATTTAAGTTAGGGTTCACAGATAAAATATGCAATACCTAGTTAAATTTGACTTCCAGGTAAACAAGGCACAATGTTTTTAGTGTAAGTATACACCAAATATTATTACATGGGACATACTCATGAGGAAACTGTGACAATATATTCTATATAGGTCTTAAAACTTGTCTTAAATCTTTGGAAATTTTATATAAAAATCATATCCATTTTGGTTTCAATTCACAATTTATTGCTTACTGCCAAAATGTAAGTAAAATGAAGGCAGGGATTTCTGTTTGTTTTGCCCAGTGCTATAGTCCAGTGTTTTCCAGAAAGGAGGCACTCATGAATATTTATACAAATGAAACGACTGAAAGTGAAATTGTTTGTAGGAGTTTAAAGTCCATTGTAGGGTCTTATTCTTCTCCTTTTCTTTTTTTTTTTTTTAAGATTTTATTTATTTATTTAACAGAGAATGAGAGAGAGAGATCACAAGCAGGCAGAGAGGGAAGCAGAGAAAGAGGGGGAGGCAAGCTCCCTGCTGAGCAGAGAGCCTGATGAAGGGCTCCATCCCAGGACCTGGAGGTCATGACCTGAGCCGAAGGCAGAGGCTTCACCCACCGAGCCACCCAGGCACCCCCATTGTAGAGTCTTCTATAAAGTATTTTAAAAGCCTTAAACAGATGCTTCCTTCAAGGGAAAAAAAAAATGAAACAATTCAATATTTATGCAGAAGTAGAGAATCAAAAAAAAGTCCAGAGTCCCAAACATTAGAGAGCTTTACAGTGTATTCTTAGGAAAGCAATCACTAAGGAATAATTACAAAAGAAGGCAGCACTTCAGTATCTCATAGGATCATGAGAAACATAATGTACAAATTCAGGAGAAAGCATGTAGTTTTGGTTGGAGGGTGAGATAAACCTCCACAAGAGTTGGATTTCAAACAGGCCTGGCAACAGTGACAAATGCAATAGGTTTACAACTTGAAGACTTTCTCAGCAGGTTGAAGGAAGGCGTTTAATCTGGACAGTGCAAGGCATACTCAGGAGATGGAGTGAGGTCCAACTTAGCTGAGAAGTGAGGTATAAAGACAGAGCTAGTGGGAGATGAGGACCGAAGAAAAGGTGGGACGTGACAAAAATAATTACGTTCTAATTAACCAATTACAAATGTGAGGATAATTATTGTCAGAAGGTAACACTGACAGAAGGAATGAAATTCCACCTCTATTCATACGGCATTGCCAACTTGATAGGTAAACCAGTCACTCCAGCCACTGGAATAAGAAGTAAACATTCTTAGTTAAAAATCCATAGGGAAAAAAAAAAAAAAAACAGTGGCAAAAATGAGCTTTCATCAAGGAGGAGCATCTTCCATTTTGGTGCCCTATTTTTGAATTGTGTCCTAAATCCACAGACAAGTGATATCCTCACCACGATGCCTCAGTGGCTTGTGCTTTCGTGTCAGCTACTTGGGAAATGTTTCCTTCAGCAACATAAGCTTAGGAAAAGTATATGGATTGATGTATTTAATTTGGATTCCACTTGTAACACAATATGGCCTTCTGTTTAAAAAAAAAACAAACAAAAAACCACTGACACTGTGGGACATAATATTACTTTGTGGTATAAAGGCTATTGATAGAGTATGGCAGTTTTAACTCAGAATACCACAGCTTTTGTTAAACCATGCTTCATACTTCACCGCATTTTGATATACAGGATGGAAATAAAATTATATGTCAGCATTAGAGTTTTGCATTAAATTCTAGTTTTTGTTTTGTTTTTTTTTTTTTGCCTCCATCCTATCTTTCTGCAAAGGGGATAGATTTGTAGAGGACAGCATTTTTCTCATTTGTGACATATCTGCACAAATACAATATATAATTTTCGGCAAGAATATTGTTCCGTGCGAGGAAAAAAAATAATGCCCTGGGTTATTATTTCAGCTCGCAAGTCTGGATGCTGTACTTTGATATTATTTATTTGAAGTTTATGTAGCATATATTACTTGAAATTTGAAAGCTGCTTTATTAATTCTAACAGTCAGAGCATTCGAAGCTAAGAAAAGCTGTCCTTCCACTTAGTTGAATGCTCAAGCACAAAATTATTAAAAAACATCATGTGCACAAAATGCAGCAGTAAGCTGATTTGTGTGCACAAGAGGGCTGTTTGTCCTCAAAAGTACATTCTTAAATAAGAAGAGAGTTGGAAAGAAAAGGCAAACAACACCTTGAAGTAAAAGAACAGGAGCAGATGTCCTTTAGCTGTGTGTTTTATTGATTTATAAACACTCAGTCGGGCTCCCTCATCTCTGCAGAGTAATTTAGATATGGGAAAATATCTGTGAAATATATTGATTGTGTTATTGATTGAAAAGCCAATTGCTGTTGCACTCCTGTTTTACCATTTAAGTCCTGACACATTTTGACATATGAGCCAGCTGTGACTACTGCCTCGATTCTGCACGAAGATAATGTGAAAGCTGTCATAACCACTTCTCTGTCAGCCTTGAGGATTTACAGCAGGTTGGTGCTGCTATTTAGCTTCCTCTTTAACTACCTGAATAATGAGAATTTGTTAAAGCTTTTACTCCAGTGCGTTCTTGTGTGTCTGCCTTGGGTGTGTCCGTATCTGCGCCCAGACCCTGACTGAGTTTTGTTTCATTTAGTGAATGGATACTTGATGAATTAAAAAGAAAACACGTAAGGAAACAACTTCACAGGATCTCCAGATTGAATCTAGGCACATGGAAATGACTGACTCTGTGCAAATGGTTTTTCTCTTTCTCTGGGAAAATTTGATTTCAGAACATTTCTCTGTAATTTTGTCAGATTGGTTTCTACCCAGCAGCGACAGAGAAAAAATAGGGTGCGGGGTGGAGGTCCATTCCTATTTCCAGATTTGTTATTTGAGATATTAATTGAAAGAAAAATAAAGATAATTTATACAAAAATGATGCAATATCTTTGACTTGAAAAGAAAAATACATCAGCTTCTAAACCTACCCGTTAAAGCTCATAAAAACTCATAAAAGCATATCTCCACAAAGTACACTTTTAAAAAAATCTAAATTTTAGGACAGACCTCATTAAATGATTGAAACTACAAAACTGCTTCCTGGTTCTGGTCACATAATCATAATGCATGAGAGAAACTCCTCTAAATCACCCTTTTGATGCATATAGTCAATATGGACCTTTTCCAAATAAGGCTGTTTAAATGTATACTATACATTATTAAAGCTGGTGTCCATAATATTCCTCTTATATTCTGATGCATCTTCTCGTTGTCACACAATCTCTCTGATTAATCACAAGCAGCATGATGATTCGTCCTTTCCTAGTTTATTTAAAAGCGACCCTTCAATTTATGAAAACCAATGAAACAGGTCCATTGTAAGGAACTGTGCTGATGTAAATAGCCTGGGAACAATGCTCCATATTATAAGGATGGGCAGCAAGACGACTCCTCTGGGAAATGAAAATGTTCATCTAACAATATGAATGGCACACCATTCTGGCAAATGACTGACATATCAGCAGTGTTAAGCATTAGACTTGTGATTGATTTGGAGCCAACTTCGAAAAATCCAACATTTCTTTCCATAGTACAGGCTTCCTACACCGTGGAATCTTTCAGAAGTGTATCTCAGCACCTCAGTATCATGCTCCAAAACAGATTTCACCTTCATAAGAAACTGCAGGCAGGCTTTATGTAAATTAAGAAAGTATCAAGTAGATTCTGAAGAGGTAAAAATCTGCAGTCCAAACACGAGACTGGTTTAGAATATGATGCCAGAGAAGGGGACGCAAGAGGTGGACGAACAACATTTTGAGGCAGGATGGTGTATAATCTGCACTGTGCTGACCCTCGCTGAATGGCTGGAGTAGCCATTCATTCCTTCGAACTGCCTGCTTCCCCCTTACCTTGGGGGTAGGATTGCAGTAAGATCCTGAAGAAGCTGTGGGAGAATTTGTTCTTGAAACTTCCTGTGCAAAATCATTGCCCAGGTAACGTGTTGAAAATGTACATTCCTGGTCTCTCCTGGAGAGCTTCTGGTTAGTGGGTTTATTTATTTATTTGAGAGAGAGAATGAGAGGGGTAGGGTCAGAGGGAGAAACAGACTCCCTACTGAGTGTGGAGCCCCATGCCGGACTCAATCCTGGGACTCCAGGATCATGACCTGAGCCAAAGGCAGTCACTTATCCAACTGAGTCACCCAGGCAACCTTGGTTAGTAGGTCTAGAATAAAGTGCAAGAATCTGGTTTCATTAACAATCCTTTTTTTGAGTATAGCTGATACACAATGTTACATTAGTTTCAGGTGTGCAATGTAGTGATTCCACAAGTCTATGGGTTATTCTCCCCACGGGTGTAGCTACCCTCTGTCACCTGCATCGCTATTACAGTAACACTCACTATGTTCCCCATGCTGTGCCTTTTATCTCCATGATGGATTCATTCCTTAACCGGAAACCTGTATCTCCCACTCCCCTTTACCCATTTCCGCCGCCCCCCCCCCATCAGTTTGTTCTCTGTATTTATAGGTATGACTTCAGCTTTCTGTTTGTTTGGTTTTTTAGGTTCTACATATAAGTGCAATCATATGATTTTCCTTCCTCTGTCTGACTTATTGCACTTAGTATCATACCCCCTAGGTTCATCCATATTGTGGCAAATGGCAACATCTCATCTTTTTTTATGGCTGATATTCCATTGTATCTATAGATCACATCTTTTTTATCCATTCATTTATCGACGGATATTTGTATCCCTTCCATAATTTGACTTTTGTAACTAATAATCCATAAACATAGGGATGCATAAATCTTTTCAAATTAGTGTTTTCATTTTAAGGTAAGTATCCAGTAGTTGGTGAGGGTGTGAAGCAAACAGCATCCTCTTCCACTTTTAGTAGAAATGTAAGTTGGTATAACCACTGTGGAAAACAGTATGGAGGTTCCTCAAAAAATTAAAAATAGAAATATCATATGATCCAATGTAAACTTTTAAATTTGAACTAATCTGACACTTGTAGAAGATTCATAAAATTGCACAGAGTCCATTATTCCCCTCATTCCACTTCCTTCAGTATCAACGTTTTATATAAACTTAGTATAAAATTTAACATGAGAAAATTGCCATTGGTACAATATTATTAACCAATAAACAAACCTCATTTGAATGTCACCAGTTTTTACATCTATGCCTTTTTCTTCCAGATTCCCACATTGCTTTTAGTTCTATCTCCTTAGTTTCCTCTTGTCTGTAAGTGTCCCTTAGGCTCTGGTATCATTCAATTTGCAAAGAAAATTATAAGAAACACTCACTAGATGGTCACTAACGTTCATAAATCTTCTACAAATAGTAGCTGTTATTTTTTTTTCCAAGGGGAATATAAGAAAGAATTTGAAAACTAAAGCTGAAATATGAAGTGAGCATACAAAATCTCCAAGAAGCCTCCAAGACTAGTCTATGCCTTAGTACTTTTGTCCCCCTCAGTATTGTTTGTCATGTTTTGTAGTTAATTTCACTTGTATTCAATGTCAGCCCTGCAGTTCAACCAACTGTCATTTCCTAGACCCTCACTACTCAGTTTGGTCTGTGCCACCTGTTAGAATTGCAGAATCTCAGACCCCACTCCAAGCACCAGGCCTGCTAATTCAGGATCTACATTTTAGCCAGACTTGAAGGTGACTTGTTTGCCCAGTAATGTTTGAGAAGCATGGAATTTGAAGATCTCTGTTATATGCAGAGACTGAAAGGGTAAATCCCCTGGAGTCCCTCTGTATTACTATTCATTTTGAAACTACCAACACTATTGTTTCTAGGGGCTGGTTACAGTTGTCTTAGGTACATATGAGTTCCCTTTGTTTCTCTTTCCCCTTTCTCATCCTTGGTATAAATCTTACCATATCCTTTTATTTGAGACCTGCTTTGTATTCCATATGTACGTTACACGTTACACTGGGTGGGCTAGCATGATGCTGGGCAGTATTCCACTGACGTTATGTTTCTGTATTACAGGCATATTTGATGTACTATTCTAACATTTCATGAGTTGGCTTATTCAGGGGGTTCATATAAAATAGATTTTGTACGAAACATTCTGTGCACTTTGCCAGTGTCTCAAATTTATTACTGACTTTCTGGATAAGCTTGGACAAGTAATTATCCTTCCTGCTCCTTGTTTTCCAACTATAAGAAGGAGAGCCTAACATTGCTATGAAATGTTAGCTCCCAAGGGGATCTGAGATAGTATGGAGTTCATACCACAAAATTAACTTGTAGAAAATTGAGAAACAGTAAGGGTGTGACTTATAGAAGGTCAACAGTCCATTATTAGGGGAAGAAAAAAAAAATGCCAGACTCCAGGTCTTCTAACTATAGCCCAGAGCTTCTCCTCACACCCTCTCTCCCAACATAATGACTCATCTACCCTTTCCATATTTTCTCAGAAGAGAAGGGATCCTTCTTTGCCTTTCCAAGGCAAACATTCTCACTCCTCCAACCTTAATCTCTTCATGTATTTCTTCTCTATCCATAAATATGTCAAGTATTTTTTCTCATTTAATAAATGACAGCAATAATATCGTAGTAAAGACACTTTCTGCCACATATCAGTCATATTACCGCATTTTCCATTTTGTCTCAAAATCACCTGAATACCTCTGCTTCCTCAATATCTAATTACTATTCATGCCATCTTATTCTAGCTTCTTCCTTAAATCATCTACTGACACATCACTCATTGATATCAATGATAATCTACAAATGTCCAAAGCCAAAGGACTCTGTTCATTTTTCATCCTTTCTCACCTCTCCAAAGTCTTTGTTAACCACATCCTGCTTCTCAAATCTGTGGTCTCCTTGGCCCTTCTAGCATCCCTTTCTCCTTGGTTCTCAGATCTTTCCATCTGTCTCTCACACAGGCTCACAGTGGTAGGGACCCACTAAAATGTCCTGATACATCTGGCTACATTATTTATTGTCTCACATTCTTACCCCTACTACACTTTTCCAAGGTGGTTATCTCAGTCTGTGGGCAGGTATTGAATTATTGGTATTTGCTTCTCTCACCCTTTTTGTCTGCTCAGTGGAAATGGATTTGAGCCCTTTGCTAGCCAGCATAAGATGAAGCTTTGTCAGTAGAGGGCACTTGAGTGACGTTTAAGGAGGAGAGTTTTTCTTTTTGGCTCTGGTGCTCACAGGGCAGCTTTCGTAACACATATGTCTTGGCCAGTATCCAGCTTCTACAGAGCACTCAACTTTCCCAGGGCAGTGTGAGGGCATTTTTGGGGGATTGGGGGCGGGAGGTGGAAGAACAACAATTTCCTGTAACACATGCACATTCATCAGCACCAGGTTTCCTCAATACCAATATCTTCTGCAGTGTCCCATTCCTGTGATGTATGGTAGCCAGTGGTACCTACCAGCCAGCCACTTCCCCCACCAAACTTTTTAGGTATTTTTGGATTGGGGTGTCTCTAATGAGAGACTTCCCCATGGACAGCTTTCCCTAGCCTCCTATGGGCAGATTTTACCACTAGTTTGGTACCACAGTGACCTCTCTGACATTCAGTGAGCCAGAGCTGTGACTTCTCCAAGATCCTGATTTAAGCCCTAAAGGAAATCTCCTTCAGGTGCTCTTGCTCAACCCCTACAGGAAGTGGCTTCTCCTTATAGCTATTATTTCTACATTTTTAAAGAATTTTCTTTATTTCTTTCTGGTCAATTCTTTATTATTATAAGCCCCTGTTATAATTAATGATTCCTTATATGAAACTTTACCCATTCATATTACTGAGGGGTTTCCTTCTCCCTTTTGGTCCCAGAAATGATATGGCTTTCCCAATGTGATATAATCTAGGTTCCCCAGAGAGCACTATCTTAGATAAAGTCTTAAGTGCTACTACTATTCCTGGGGTGCCTGGTGGCTCAGTGGGTTAAGCATCTGCCTTCGGCTCAGGTCATGATCTCAGGGTGCTGGGATTGAGCCCCACATTGGGTTCTCTGCCCAGCAGGGAGCCTGCTTCCCCTTCTCTCTGCCTGCCACTCTGCCTACTTGTGATCTCTCTCTCTGTCAAATAAATAAATAAAATCTTAAAAAAAAAAAAAAGAAAAAAGAGCTACTACTATTCCATCAGAACATAGATTCCCAATGAAGATAGAATGGATAAAGAAGTGAGATATGGGAGGAAGGAGAAACAAGATGAGGGGCTCAGAACTAAGCTAGAGGCCCCCATTGTTAACAAGTGTAATTGTTTGATGGATTACATTGGGCCATGTTCTGAGAGTCCATGTGAACTAGCAGAAGGCCATTTTAAGGAAGAGGAGAACATAATTCATGTACTGGCTCTTGGTTTCCATCAATCACAGTTTTACTGCAACAGTGCATTAAGTCTCCTCTACTTCCAGTTTGTGCATACAACGAGGCCAAGCAGATCTCTCCAGTGGCTCACAGCATGGTTGCAAAAGGGGTGTCTCGAGACAAAAGGGAAAACATACAAGGTGTGGACATGAGGTGTAGTCCTGCACAAAGACGGTCAGTGTCTATGCAGTACTGATCACAGCAGCAGCGGCTTGGACAGCAATGGGTGTAAGTAGCTGAGAGTCACAGAGATGGATAAGAATGAGCGGGATAAGAATGAGAGGGTACGGGGAGGCATCTAAACCCCTGACACAGGATCTGATCCATGCCCATGACCGAAACAACCCTCTACATGCAGCTGAATCTCAAGTCTCTTTCCCAGACACCCTCCCTCCTGAGAACCACGCTATACTTCCAAATGCTTAACCAACATACATGCATGCATATCTTGCAAGTTCCTCAAATTGAACATGTGCCAAGCTGAATTCAACTTAATATTTTCAGAACATCCTCTGTCTTCATAAAGAGGGTCAGCATTCATTTTTATAGTCCTCTAAGATGGAAGCTTGGATTCTCCTCTGGATCTTACCTACTCTTTTACAGACTTCGATTTAACTGCCCACCAAATATTTTTGCATGTTTCTTTAGAAGGGTCTTTCAATGCTGGCTTCTATTCTTATCTCCAATGCAATAGGCTTACTCCAAATCTGTCCTCATCTCAAATTATTGCAATGGTGTCCTGTCATAGTCTTTCTCTAATCCCTTCACATGATGATTATCTAAAAAAAAAAAAAAAGATTCTGTTACTTCTTCACATTAAAACCACCCGTGGCTGTCCACTGGCTGCAAAATAAAATCCAAATTCCTGAGCTTAGCATATAAAGCCATTCACAGTGCACACCCAATGGCCTGTCCCTAACGCCACACCATCTCCTTCCACCTGTTCACCCCTGGAACCAGCCATGTGTTTTTCATACACTAGTCTCCCCTGCAACATGCCCGTGGCATTCCCAAAATTTTCATGTTTCTATACTTATGCAAATGTTCATCCTACTGATGAGAACGGGAAAAATCTCTACCTCTCAGGTCAAATGTCACTGCTTCAGTAACTTTCTTGGAAGTAGCTAACTGTCCTGTTCCCTGAGCTCCCATAGCACCTTCCCTTTCCATTCTCTCAGGATTTTCATGTTTTATTATAATTTATTTGTTTTTACACCTGTATTACCACTATATTATGATTTCCTAAAGTGCGGGTATGTATTATTCATTCTTGCATCCCCAGCACTCAGCATAGTACTTGTGCCTAAACTGCCCAATAAATATGTGTTGAATGGAATTTAAATGAAATCATAGGTGTTAAAAAAAAAGTATGTATGTATAGTATTGTGATCAGCAAAGCAGCATTTCACTCTAGCATGATGTACATCTAATTTTATACTTAGAAAGATTCCATGTTAATGCCATAGACACTTTGTCAACAATGTTTTTTTCATCCAAAAAACAGCAGAGCTTTTCGCCAATGAGCAACGGCAGTGGATGTTGACAGTTTATTTCAGTACATTATATGGCACTCAACCAAAATTGAACAGCAAGAAAAGATGGAAAGAAAATGACTATTTTCTAGGCCTCCATCACTGCATGTAGGACTAAATGGATTTCATGATGCTCATGTGCCTTGGTTTGCATCAGCCTTGTGTGTAAATCAAATTGATCGTCCTGAGTTGTTTGGCCCAGGACTGTCATTCTAAGGTCCACAGTCCTACAGTGCTATATTACACTCTATTATTGTATACTACATCACAGCATACTGTATCTATTACAGTCACCTCGTGTGGAATTACCTCTTACAAAAGGATGGAACACACCCTAAATTATAATGGCCTCATCACTTGTACTAGCTTTAGTAGAAGAAGCCCTTTTAGCAACCATGTTATTACCTCTGGCAAGATTAGAGGAGAGGTAGTAATTCATTCCAAGACTAAAATGCTTTCCTAGAAAAAAAATAAATCTAGATATTTTAAGATAGTTAAGATTAGCTGGACAATTTAGAGAACCGTGCTGGGAAGCTTTCCCCAGAGAGTTATAGGCTTCTCTGGATGATGCTAGAGCTGGAGTCAACTTTCAGACTGATCTGGGGACAAGGAGACTTCAGTCTTCATCGGATCTTTGCATTGGGTATAAAGACACAAAAGGTCTTATTTTTGGGGGGGAAAGTTTTGTATTTTCCTGGCCCAAAAATGTATGTCAATCTATGCCTGAATACTTGGACCTCGTATCATGTTCATATAAACTGTAGAAGTTTATTTCTGGTCTATCAGGAATAATTATGATTCCTCATCCATGGCCTTATTTTTATTTTGTAGATCAGGTAAACATCACAAATGCTCATTTTTCTTTCCTTGCTTTGGCTGGACAAAGCTTGGAGTGAAGTTTGTGGCCTATATTTAGCAAGTACATAAGTCTTTATATACTGAATATTTTATACTAACCTTCATCCCAAACTCATCTTAATTTACTTCCCTTTCTGTTATTCTCTTTCTATTTTCACTTAATTTAATCTATTTTAGTATGCCAATGTACCTATTATTTTCAAACTGGATTGATTCATTTTTAGGAGCAAGATGAGACATCTATAAATAAATGCAGAAATAAAACTATTCCTTCTAATGAATTACATAATTTTTACTCTTTGTCCCTTGTTGGGCTTCATATATCAGCAGAACTACATAAAAGAAGCATCAAATATTCCACTGCCCTGGTTCCTAATGTATCAGCATAACCCAGGAAAAGATCTCTTTATAATTTTAAATCACTGTTCCTGTGTTCCATCCCTGGGAATTCTGATTCAAGCCTAGCAGGGGACCCATTTATCTATATTTTTTGGACATCTCAGCAGAGGACTCTGACATATACCCCACTTGAAAAAATGAATAATTGGAGAAAATAGGATGAATCATCTTTTCAAAGTGAAAAAGGGGGTGGTGTTAACTTGTGTATATATATTTATGATAGATATACAGACAGGTGATAGATACATAGATAGGAATTTGTTTAATAAAACAAGAAGGAATGGGAAAAAGGAAACATAAAGGCTAGAGACAAATGTTAATTAAAATCACAGATAGGACTGTAGACATTGTTGTATCGTAGAAGCACGTTAGGTTATTAAGACGTGGGAAAGACTTCTGAAAAACAGTTACTTCACCCCTCCATTTTCAGGCCATCATGATAGGTCTGTAAATACCATGTGTGAGCACTTTTCAGATGCTAAGGACCATAAGAAGTACTTTATAACCTGTACCTAATTTCATCTTAGGATAATCCTTCGATGTAAATATCACCCCCATTTTTTTCACTAGCAAACTGAGACCTATCAAGGTTGAACATTTGGTTACAATCACACATGGGTCTCGAAGTGACAGGACCTAGACATAGATTTGTAACTTCTCACTCCCAAACCCATGTGTTTGCTTACCGTGTTTGGTCCTGCACCTTCAACATATTTGGTTTTTTCCTGATAGAGTCTGGGTAAAGCAAAGTGAACATACCTATCCTTTTCTAACTTCAAACCCTGTGCGACAATCACTTAACTATATAAGAATTCACAATGACCATACTTGAAGTTGGGAAAATTTAGGTAAACACTGGCCTATGAATGAGGTCAGTGGCCATTAAGGTTTCTCAGGTTTAAATATTCTGAGATGTTATTTAAATAAACTAAATGGGTAGTTTTTTTGAGATTAATGGAGCATATGCTGGGATTCATTTGAACCTAGATTCATTAACCCCTGCTCCACTGATTTTTACTCAGTATATCTAACAAGAGAGAATTAAACCTTTGAAGGCAATGGTGCATATAAGTTTATATTCCATATAGTAAAAATCTCCACTTCAGTTTGTTGTGGGTTGTTTTTCCCAAGTGTCCTTTCTATATGGATTATGGTGTGCATTTGGTCTCATAACTTTTGTGCTAATTAGATTTGGGTTTATTTTATTTTAGAAATATTTAAGAAGGAATACCATGTATCCGGAACATTCCATGTCTTATGCATTTGGTAAATTCGTTTGCAATACTTTTAATTCTACAGTTAGCAGATATTTGTTTTTAAAATACAGTAACTAGTTTGATTTTTTTTGAAGGTGGCTATCCAATATCTTTAATTATTTACCTTTTTTGGCTTATTTTGAAAGAAGTTGTATATTTTGTAGTCATGAATAAATATTTTGACAACATATAAATTTTTAGTATTCTTTTAAAATGAAAAGATCTCAATCTTGTAAAGTCTTTAATGTTAAAACTGAAACTGTGGGCACGGTATACTTGAATTGAATAGGTCCCAGATTTTCAATTCTATTCAGCCAGCTTCCCTTGAACATGTGGGGAATTTGACTGTCAACTTTGTGCTGCCTTTTAACAGGAAATCAACTGAGATTTGAATTCCATAATTTATGTTGGGTCTCTGAATGTTCTAGTTGTGCTGGAAAGATCATATAAAATCAGAATAAGATAAGTCCATTGAAAGGGAATGTGATACAGACAAAGATGATACTAAAGGTAATCAGAGCAACTGGCTAATGTGAGATACTCTTGTAATTTTAGATACCTTGTATCAAACATAAATATGGTAATGGATGTTGGACAAAGTACTATGGCTAGTACTTGTTACTCAAGTGCATGGAGTATTTTACCAAATTACTAGTTTTAGAAAGTGTGCGTCCTGACATCAAAACACTTCTGTGATCTCCCTTCTCATCTCTGCCCATTAGTTAATAAAAATACGTACAATTTTTTTAAGTGTCCACCTTGGGTCAAACATTGTGTTTTAAATACTCAATACACACTCTAATACAATCTTCATAACGAGTCTATGAACTGATTTTTTTTTTCCTCCTGTGATGACAATGAAGAATCTAAGGCTCAGAGAAATAAATCCACTTGCCTTAGATTAAAGACCTGGTAAATCATTATTTCAGCTCAGGACTCAAATTTCAAAGCTCACACCCTTGATCTCTGCTATATTGTTTCTCTCCTCTTTGCCTCCCAAACAGAATCCTTGTTTGTCAATAGATTTGAGACCAACACCCTTATATTCCTGCATCCACCCTTCCACTGATTTTATTGATGGATTATTTTTAAGAATTTCAACTCTTGCAGATAAATCTATTCCGCAGATTGGAACAAGTTCATCCATTCTTGCGTGTTCCATTAGCAGAAAAGTAGGTTTGTTTCGCAGTCCAGTGTTAAGATTACCTTGAAATATGAAAGATCTCTATTTCTCACATGGGTGTAGAAAGCTATGGAAAAGGCAGTAATGTCATTTTGGCAGTGTATCATCCTGAATCAGAAACTAAAGCATGCAAACTGAAATTGATTTGTAACAGGTACCTTATTAGAAGCAAACATCAAGAAAACTAGAATCAATGTTGAAACAAAAATTTGTCTTGTAAGCAATCCTGAGTGAAATGTGTTGACACAGCATCACATTCTGTAGCCCCATTTTTGCATGCTTTTCAAAGCACAGCTATCTCAGGCTGAGGGAGATGAATAATTGACTGATCACTGCATAATTCAACATAGTGTTGTAAAAATTCAAGGTCTGGCAAATTTGAAGCTTTTCTTTTTTATTGAGACTGAGGTTAAAGTTTCAATCAACCTTGAAGAAACATTTAAATAGCACAAGGATATATGATTTATTAAAGTGCATATTATTCTTTCTTATATTCCCTCCTTCTTCATTAAGCTAGCTCACATAATGCACATATAAAGTTAAAAGACTATCTATAAGGTTTAGTGGAGTTCCGCCTGTAGTGACTTCAAAAGCACTAGCATCATCAATGTCGAAATACACTTATCAAGCAAAGACGCTCGAATAGGTTGCTTTCTATCTAGCCCATTATATTTCTTTTCTTTTTTTTTTTTTTTTACACACAACTGTTGGGTAAATCTAATACAGAAAAGGGCAAGTAAAATTCCTGTGAAATATGCTGACAACTTAATCTATTATAAAACTTCCACACACACACAAAAAAACAATTAGTGTGTGGAATGATTTTTCATTCAATCGATTTTCCTATAAAATTTTTTTATTATCTATTATGTCCCAGGCACTCTCTTCTAAGCCAGAATTTGAGTTAGAAAGGATAAAAACATAGACTTTGTCAAGAAGAAAATGATCAGCTTTGACAGAGAACTACAGGGGGAAAAAAGCTCTTCTCATTCAACTGAGTATGAGATATGTTAAGAATTAGTGTATTACTTTGAAGTGCTATTGTTATCTTTATTTTCAAATAAAGAATCCATTTGTAATCTTGAAATTATAAACATTTCCCCATTTAGTTTTTTTCTTAAAAAGATTCAGAAAACATTTCTCCACAATATGTAATCATCCCATATTAATATATAATAAATATTAACATAATATATGTCATTCCATATTAACATATAAAATATAGTACATAAAACATATAATTATTTCATTATATGATTTGGCAATGTTATAGATATTCTCAAAAGATTCAAGACCTTATTAACCTTTGGATATGTCTGTTCATATAAATAAAAGTTTTGTGTTATACAAAATTTGTTTTGGCTATGAGAAGATTTTCCTGATCAAGTGAAAGTGAGAGCTAATCTGTATCTCCTTAGGACATTTTTTTAAAAAATCATTCTCAATGTATATTTGGATAAAACAGGATGAATGGCAAATAATGTATGAAAAAGAGAGATTGATTTTTCATTACAAGTAATCATCCTCAAAAATAACATACATTCTAAACTAAAGTATTTAAGAATATTTAGTTCAAGCCTATCTACTCAAATAGGGTAAGATGTTCAGCATAATTCTACTAAGATATGATCAGAATTCAATTATTATGACAGGTCTGACCACTATAAGACATGAAATAAACAGAAAACATGGATGGTCTCTTGGAAAATCGGACAGTCTCACCAGGGCGCAAAAGTTAATGTGCAAAACAATGAACAAATATGTATAATGATTTAATATTTTTGCTTTCTAAATCTTAGGAGAAAAAGAGGATGATATGAAGCCAAAGAGGAAGAATTTAAAAATAAACAAAATAGCTCAATAAATTGCCATGTTTTGGTGAAGTGGTTTGGCAGGTAAAACTCTGCCATTAATAATCATGAATCTTTAAAAAATATCATTGTGTAGTTAAGTCCAAAACTGAAACACCTTTATTTGCCTACTGTAACTTAAATGCTGGAATTCCTCTTACAGTGTCTAAATCAGAAAGTCACGTACTTGGGACGCTAGTTTTCAGCTTCTTTAGTAACATAGATTACCCAGGATCACATAAAACATTTTTGTCCTGAAATTTACTTAGCAATTCCTTGGGCTGTCTAATGAACTACAAGAATTCTCATTATTGTTAGGTGCACAGGAGTGTAGGCAGCATGGCACACACTGTTGATTTGATACCCTCTATGATGACAGTCTATGGTTCACCAGCTTGGTTAAACAGCACATCAGAAGCAGTGATGAGTGATCAATCTCATTCCCCATAGCATTGCTCCCCAAAGAGTCATTATTGAGAATAAAATGAGAAAGGCTATCAGAGGGAATCATTGGGTCTATGGCTTAAAAAAAAAAAAATCTAAGAAAATAAATGAATAAGAGTCTTGGGAAAATGCATTTTTAAAACCTTGTTACAAAGAGAAGCAAAGGAACTGATTAATATCTTGGAAGTGGCAATTTTATTTTCATACTAGTACACCTCAGTGTCAAATACTAAACAGCAGTGTCTTACGCTGGGATAGTTAGATGAAACTTCCATTTCATTACTATAATCATTTTCAAGAATCAGTGAAAAGAAGCAGACAAGGCATCAGAATCTTGACTTTGGGGGCGCCTGGGTTGCTCAGTGGTTTAAGCCACTGCCTTCAGCTCAGGTCATGATCTCAGGGTCCTGGGATCAAGTCCCGCATTGGGCTCTCTGCTCGGCAGGGAGCCTGCTTCCCTCTCACTCTCTCTGCCTGCCTCTCTGCCTACTTGTGATCTCTCTCTGTCAAATAAATAAATAAAATCTTTAAAGAAAAAAAAAAAGAATCTCGACTTTGTATCCAATAGTCAATACGCATAAACTGAAAACTAAATTTTTGACAAATAAATTTCATTCTTAAGATTAACATCATATAAATTTTTATTCTGTTGTTCTATATTGAATGATAGAAAATTAATGGTGTGACTAGAATAAAAAGCCAATTCTATAATCTAGAGTTATTCTAAAATGATTTAGTTGAAACAATTCTAACTTCTTTCTTAGAATTACACATATTGCAAATGTTTCAAGCAAACCTAGTGAGGTACAGTAACTAGAACTAATTCTATTCCTGTGTAAATTTCCCTTGTAGGAACTTGATTATCTTGTAGGGCAGGGAAAAATTAGTGAGGAATGTTGCTACCCAGAAAAAATAAAATGTTACTTGTAATAACAGCTCACATTCCTTTAGTGCTTTGAGGTTTCAGTACTTGCTAAGAACTTGACATAGAATATGTCATTTAATCCTCCCAGAAACACTGGAATAGATTCTACTACTTCTCTAGTTTATATGCAAAGAAACTGAGGCATGGACAAATTAAATAACATGTCTGAGGTCATCTTTTAAATGTTGGAATGAAATTTGAAACAAGAGAGTTTGACCTCAATTACCACTTATTAATTACGAGGACTACTTCACCTAAAATATTGCTTTAAATTTTCTACAGGTTGCTTTTAATTTCAGGGACCAAATTTTCTGGACCTTATAGAGGGAAATGCTCTCTATTTGATAAATAAAATATATAACTTAAAAAGTGATTTTAAATGCACTCAAAGTTTTTTCTGGGCTTTTCTTTTGTTTTGTTTTGGGTTTTTTTGTTTGTTTGTTTGTTTGTTTTTGGGTTTGGTTTGTGCTTTAGTTTGTTACTCTCAACAAGGAATTACCAAAACCCTTATGAAAGTTTTTCCAAATCATCTTCAACAACTAAGAAATGTGAGAGCCTCGCATAAAAACTCCTCATAAGGCTGACTCCAGGATTAAAATAATTGAATGGTTAAATGATAACCATCTTCTCATATTGCTAATCTGCCAACCTCACCCTGTCACCTAGAATTTTAGCTTCAAAAGATGGCTGCAGAAACAGCCACAAAAAAATGTGATAACACATTTAGACAGGATAATGTATAGTAAATAAAGAGGAACATTTTCAAAGGGTATCCTGGAACTTCTCTAACATCTTCAACCAGAATTTTGTAATATGACCATTTCAAAACAAGTTCCAAGCAAGAATCAAAACATTATAATCTCTTGGACTAAATATGATGCAGGTCCATCTCAGAAGGATGAGATCCCATTAAGGATCTGGCCACATTAAGACAGCACTCCTAAATTAAATTAGACTACTCTACAAAGAAGAAAGGGTGGAAGGTAGCACAGAATTGCCATGTAGGCAAAGGAAAACAGCATGTCAGTTAACAGATTGGGTTAAAACAACTTGGATTCATATTTTAGTGTCATCACTTACAAGCTAAGGGATCTTGGGAAAATTTCTTAGCCTCTGTGCCTGTTTCCTCACCTGTAAAATAGGATTACACCGGTAACTATCTCTTGGAGTAACCCCGAGTTTGAAATGTGTTAAAATGTATAAAGCCCTGAGAATCATGCCTTGCATATGTGAGAGCTCCTGTGTCGAGTATGAAAACAAAGTTTTAAAAATTCATATTATAAGTGTTTCTGGTCCAGCAAGTGGAGCTTAGAAGTTATCACTCCATCCTGACAAGAAAAAGCTGAACAAGCTGAAAAATCAATAACTCAGATCTGTCAGAGAAGCACGGTCATGGGGCAAACAGCTATCCCCCAAACTGATAAGATCAAGATAAATATAAAGAATCACAACTTACTAGGTCAGAAATCTATGAGCAGAAACCTCCGCAGGAACGGGTGCTGGGTAGGAAAACCTGAACCATAATTGCTGGATTGCGGGTGGCTCAGTGTAGACAAGTCTGAGAGTTTAAAACTCCAGAGGGAGCCAATCATAGATCTTGGTAGGACTCACACTTTTGTGAGTTTTATCTTAAGGAGTTCAACCAGGTTCTTGCTGTAAGTATCAGAGAAAAGTCCCTTCTTGCTTTTGACCGTGAAGGGGGAAAAGGAACCATTTTGAAATATAACAGAACTAAATTAATGGAAAAATATTTGTTCAAGGGTAGGAAAACTTAAATCTGTTCTTTCCAACTTGATCTATAGATTTATCACAATTTTGCTCAATCTGAGCAAGCCATTTAGTAGATATTGACAAACTGATTCTAAAGTTTATTGATATTGACAAACCGATTCTAAAGTTTATGTGGAGGGGTAAGAGACGTGAGATAGCCAACACGGTGCTGAAGGAAGAGAATAAAGTCGGAAGACTTGGAAAACCAAACTTCAAGACTTACTCTAAAGCTATGGTTATCAAGAGTGTGGTGTTAGTGAAATTAATAAATAGATCAACAGAACAGAATAGAGTCCCACACAAATAAAATCAACTGATTTTCAACAAAAGAGCCAGGAACAAAAGAAAACAATAAATTTGTTTCCATAACAATAGTGGAACAATTGAACATTCACATGCAAAAAAATGAACCTGACCCAGATCCTCACAAAAATCAACTCAAAAGGAATCACAAACCTCAATGTAAAATGCAGAACTGTAAAACTCCTAGGTGGAAACCTAAATGACCTTGGGTTTGATGAAGACTTTGTAGATACAACACCAAGATCACAATCCAAGAAAGAAAGAACTGATGAGCTGGATTTCATTAAAATTAAAAACTTCTGCTCTGTGAAAGGCACTGTTAGGAGAATGAAGACGAGCCACTGACTGAAAGGAAATATTTACAGAACACATATCTGATAAAAAAGGACTATTATCCAAACAAGAAGAAGACAGTTTGGCAGGTTCTTCTCAAACTAAACATACTCTTAACAGATGACGTGAGTATTTATAGCAGCTTTTCATAATTGCTAAAGTTGGAAGCAACTGAGATGTTCTTCAGTAGGGAATGTATAAGCAAAATGGATAGACGGTGGAAGATGATTTGGTGCTAAATGGAAATGAACTGTAAAGCCATTCCAACTATATAACACTCTGGAAAAGGCAATATTATGGAGACAGTAAAATGATCAGTGAGAAGTTGTCAGGAGTAGGTGGGGGGAGGGATGAATAGGTGGGGAACAGAGGACTTTTAGGGCAGAAAAATTACTCTTTATGACACTCTAATGGTAGATATATGCTGTTTTTCATTTATGACTATCCATAGACTATACGACACCAAGAATCAACCCTCATGCAAAGTATGAACTTTGGGTAATGATTTGTCAGTGTAGGTTCACTGCAACCCAAAACTACTCTAAAAAATAGTCTATTTAAAACACACACCCTCAAACCCATATTATATAAGTTAAAGAATGGCCCTTTAGATACCACTGCAATGTAGGATCAAGGCTTATTTTGAGATCTTTTGGGGACTAATATGAATAAAATTTCATCACCCAGAAGGCCATTATGATTTACAATCAGATTTATTATACTTTATAAATTTCATTATAACTTTAGAAAAGACCAGTTAATTTGAGTTTCTAAAGTTGGCTGTGCAAGAAATGGACTGAAAATCTTTATTGCATTTGCTTTAAATTAGATAGTCTCTATTTATTGTCACTTGTTTGAAACACTAGAGTGGTGAATGAGACAGGCCTGTGAAGCTAACATGATAGTGAGGTAAGAGACTTGAAATAGCTAATTACACAATTATTGAATTGCCAATCTTAAGATTTCTATGCGGGGGGGGGGGGGGGACCACCAACAACACAGGAGGCAGTCAGAGCTTATAGCCAAGGAGCCAAATCTAGTCTTCAGAGTCAGGGCCCTGATATTTGAAGGGTTAAGAAAAATTCATCAGGGGAAGGCACACTGGAGATTGACCCAGAGGTCAGCATGAGTGAAGCCCCTTTGGGGAGGTTAATGAAACCAACATCCTAAAAAACCAGAGTATTCACAACAAAAGAGTTTTTAAAAACAACACAAGTTGAGCTAAATAAATGAGATCCTAGAGATACCTGTAGAGCATGGGGAGAAATTTGATTATCCTACAAACACTTACCAATTTTTTAATTTGATACCTCCAACATAGAATGATATTACAACAATTTTTTGAAGGATGATAGCCATTTGGACTAAAGTTTTCAAAGAAGATATGGAAAAATGTCTGAAAGTAAAATCAACAGGTCTTGGTGATTATCCTTGGAATATCAATGTACAGTCTGGAAAGTTACACCTATTCTCTTTGATAAGAAGAGTTATACCCTCACTAATGTTTTAGGGATCCATAGGCTTGCATTGCATGGTTGCAAAGCCTTTGTAAAGCAGCATCCCACAGTCTCATCCCTTTGCCGCTGGAGCAGCATAACCACATCTGTGTGACAAAGATCCCCCATACAGGACTCAGGGCACTTAGAGTTCCCTAAACTGATGAGAGGAAAGTCTTTCCAAATTTTGGCTAATCTAAGAAGGCTGAATATTTCTAAGACATATGGGCAATTAAGCCATCTATAGGTTATCAACATGTCTAATTTAAAATTAATATTATACCCCATTGTGTAGCCATCAGTAACATTAACCTTAAAGATTCTATCTGAGAATAAGTTCAAAGTGAAAGCAAATCATAAAAGTACTAGAAGAAAATAATAAAATAATTCAGAGAGCTATAATATTGAGGATCAGGAGAGCCAGAAGTTAGTTCTTTTCAAAGTCTAATAAAATGGATAAACTTCTGGAAACTCTGATCAAGGAAAAAAAGATATAAGGTACAAGTAACCAATATTGATAATAAAAAGGAGTGTATTCATGCAGATGCAGGAGAGATTAAACAAGGCTTCTCAAGACTGAAAGTGATTACGAATAACTTGAGGACGGCGTTAGTTCACTAGGGCCGCCATAGCAAAATACTATAGACTAGGTTGCTTAAACAACAGAAACTCATTTTCTCACAGTTCTGGAGGCTCAAAGTCCAAGATCAAGGTACTGGCAGTTTGGGTGTCTCCAGAGGTCTCTCACTTTGGCTTATAGATGGTTGCCTGCTTATCTGTGTCCTCCCACCACCTCTCCTCTGCACTTCCTGGGGCCTCTACCTCTTCTCAAGAGGACACAGTTGTATTTAATTAGAGCCCACCACGTGACTTCATGTGACCTTAATCACTTCTTCAAAGGCCCTTTCTCCAATTATAGTCACATTCTGAGGTATTGAGGGTTAGGACTTCAGTATATTAATTTGAGGGGTGGGGACACAACTCAGCCCACAACAGGACTTGGTTAAGTAGGTTTGGAGTGGGACCTGAGGTTGAACATTTCCAGAAAGCTCCCAGGTGATGCTAGTACTGCCTATCTGCAGAACGTATCTGGAATAGGAAGGAGTTAAAAGGATGAAAATATTTTGAATAACTTTAAACTGATAAGTGAAAAACTTAAACAAACAAACAAAAACTCTTAGAAAAGTGTAGATTAACAAGTGATTCGAAAAACAAACAAACAAAAAAAAAAAACAAACAAACCCTAAGTAGTCTTATAATCATGAAACATTTAAATCATTATTTGAATTTTTTTTCAACAGAGAGGACCTTCGACCCATACAGCTTAAAGATGAGTACTTTCAAACACTCAAGTGAAGGGAATTAGAAGCCTGTAGAAATATTTCTTTGGAAGAGAGAGGTAGTATTCCCCAACCAGCTTTATGAGGTTCCTATAAACTTGCAACCATAACCATATGAGGAAAATACAAGAAAGAGAACCTACAATCTAATTTCATTCATAAAGATAGATGCCTAGTCCAATACGAAAACTAAATAATAGCCAAACAAACCTAACAATATATAAAAGGGATGATATATCTTATCCCAGTTAAGTTTATTCCAGACATATATTGTTTTAACAGGAGAAAAGGTATTTTAAAACAAGGCACATTAACTGAATAAAAAGAAAATGTTAACTTGTGTCTCCCAAGATACAGAAAAGTAATTTTGATAAAAGTAAAAATCCAGGGGTGCTTGGGTGGCTCAGTTGGTTAAGCATCTGCCTTCGGCTCAGGTCATGATCCTAGAGTCTCAGGATCGAGTCCCGCATCAGATTCCCTGCTCCCCAGGGAGTCTGCTTCTCCCTCTGAACCTCTCCCCTCTCATGCTTGCGCTCTCTCTCTCTCAAGTAGATAAATAAAATATTTTTTTTAAAAAGTCAAAATCCATTTATAAGACAGACTCTTAAAAAACTAGGAATAGTAGCGTGACTTAGTAGGTCTAAGGGCCTGGGGACTTGCCATCTCTTTCTTTCTTTCTCTCTTTTTTAAATAAGCTCTATACCCAATGTGGGGCTTGAACCCATGACTCAAAGATCGAGTCAGCTCTACTGACTGAGCCAATAAGGTGCCCAAGAATGTGCATTTTTAACAAATTCCCAGGTGGTGCTTGTACCCCTGAGACCAGTGGTACATGGCACAATAAGGCCTATGTTGTCATTTAATCCTCTCTGGCTTTAGCTAATGGGGAAAACTGACAAAAGTTCCCAGTACGGGCATATCCACCAAACTTATAAATGTGTCCTATTAGATGTAAAGGTTGTAAGTGAAAGAGATAATTGTGTCATTTAAAATTAATAATGACACAATGTTCATTTCCTCAGCTGACACAGGTCTGGGAGTTACATTATAACAGGGCCACTATTAGTAATAAATTTAAATTCTATACAACTATTTCATGAGCCTAGAATAAAAAAGAGAGGTAACAGTCACATGTGTTTGTGTGTGGGTATGTAAAAATACAAATATATATATTTACTTATGTATATATGTATAAATATATATGTGTGTATATATATATATTTGTACACAATTATGTATGTATTTTTTCCAGCAAGTTCCTAGGAAGTGATGTAATAGACTTTTGAATATAATTCTGACAGCATTCTTCATCCAGCAGCAGCCATGAGGTCTACCAATATTCCTGACAGGTTCTATGGAATTCATCTTCATCATCTATCTATGTACAATTTGCACGTCTGATTCTGGTTGGATTTATTGGGGAGCAGAGCAGGCCAATCCAACTGACCATCTGTATAACACACTGCAATGTCTTGCACAAAACTCTCTTTCTATTATATCAGTGGTTCTCATCCAGGGATGAGTTTGCCCCAAGGTCCATTCAGCAATATCCAGAGACATTTTTGATTGTCATAACCGTGGAGTCAGGGCACAGAGGGGTATTGGTGTCTAGTTCATAGAGGCCTGGAATACTGCTAAACATCCTCACTGCCCCCCACTCACTCTCTGTCCCCCAACTCTGTCTCTTTGCTTCTCTCTCTCTCCTTCCTGCCTTCTCCTTCTTCCTCTCCTTCTCTCCCCTCCTTCACATTTATGGTATATTTCATCTTAGGAAACCCCTCATGTTATCATGCAAATATACTTACCACACTGTTCCTCCAAATATTTTCAACATTCTGAATTGAGAACTGCAGTAGTATTTCTTTAAGTGTCTTGATGATGTAGGTCTTATGAGCTCAGACCACGGTTGCAAAAACAAAGTTGAGGCAACTCTGAAGACTGACCAAAGAAATGCCACACAAGAATATAGAAAAAGCAGCAACTAATTTGATACATGTAATTTCAAACTAAAGGCTACATTAAATTTATGGTCACATTTTCTGCTGGCTCTCTTCCAACAAGTTGTTTGAGATTCTCCCTGGCACTTGAAAATAACTTTACTTAGAAAGAAACATTTTAAATACTATATGATTTATTGCCTTAAGAAGACTTTTATATAAGATGTCTTAGTGATTATGCTATTGTATTTTAGACAAACATATACCAAGGGGAAATATTTCAAGGACAAAAGGTAGATTAAATAATAGAAGAATAATATAAGAGTAGACACTTCTGGCTAATTTCTAAATGATGTGATTAAGATCTCTAAATGCAGATAAACTGAAACTGCTTTTTTTATAATACGACTGTTTATAAGTATTCATATGACATGAATTAATAACATTATTTTTAATATGCATCAATTATACAGAGTCTTCATTTATCAGAAGGAATTTTCTTTTAAAAAACAACAGAGAAAAGAAAACCTTTCTGACTTTATTATGCAAAAGCCATCAGACATTGTCAAACTAAGACAATCATCTTGATTATTTTTGGTTGTTTGGAGAATAAGTAAAATCCACCCAGACTTGAAAGTCGCTCTTGGGAGGCAGGCAATTTGGTTTTGTAATGAGGTGTGCTTTCTCAGAAGGTGATTACAATGGAGTCTGAGGGGATAGAGATGAAAGCCTTCATATATTATCTTTTATTTCTTAAAGTGTTTTATATCAGAAAGCTCTAGAAATGTGGTCAAATAGTCTTTGGGGGCTGAAGTATCCTCCAGTGAGCTGCTTTGATACCAACAGGGCTACATGTGTAGGGCACAAGCAGCCCCACGTTTGCTCCTTTAGGCGCTTTGCACCACGTGGACTTCACAGCTGGTGATAGCAGTTGAGGTCGAATGGTCCGGTGAAGATCAGAGCTCAGTTTTGCTCTGCTGTTCTTCTGTTATCTCCAGTGCCCAATGAGAAGACAGACAGATGCATGTGGGAATGTATTTGTATGTTTTTACAATGACCAAAGAGTCTTCCGGCTATACTCACACTACAGATGGTTTTTGTTGTTTTTTTCTTTTTTTCTCCAGAGCATATATCCAAAGACCTGCTTTAAATAAATGTTCCTTTTTCATTTATGGGTCTGTTTTTTCCAATGAGAGAGTTACTAAATTAATAAGATTTGGGGGGAACTTGATGATAAATCAATAGAAAAAGACAATTCAAATTTCATTTCTTGAAAAATAAAAACATGCAGATTGGAATTATACTAGTATTTTGGGAAATAAGAATCTGTTTTGGTATACCCTTTACTAGGCTTTTTGGACCACATTTTACCTAGCTGCCTTTGCAATTATCTTGCTATTTTTGCTGGATAAAAGAAACAGTGCAGTTGTCAATTTGAAAATTAACTGGGATTCAAAACAGGCTTATGTGGATGAAATTAAACAGAATGAATTATATTGTAAAGTGTGTTTTATAAAATGTTATGATCAGCCAACTGAGGACATGGAACAATGAAAAAGTGGACTTCTTTCTACAAGGAGAAAAGAAATTCATAAAGATGTAAAAGGGAGATTGTTGTTTGCAGTTATCATAAATAAATATACTGGGGCACCTGGGTGGCTCAGTGGGTTAAAGCCTCTGCCTTCAGCTCAGGTCATGATCTCAGGGTCCTGGGATCAAGCCCCACATCAGGCTCTCTGCTCAGTGGGAAACCTGCTTCCCCCTCCCTCTGCCTATTTGTGATCCCTGTCTGTCAAATAAACAAACAAACAATGTTGGAGTGGGAACTTGCAATTAATAGATATAAAATATTTACAAGACACCACAAAAGAGATATCAGGAGAAAGAGACTAGTTATGAATGAGAAGATGGTCAATGCAAAACTTCCTGCAATCAAAAGAGTGAAGTAAGCCAAGAGTACAACTGAAGCTGAATCAGGTGTATTCAGGGACTGGGTTGTGACTGCTTAGGGCTGGTGCCTCTCTAGTAGAGCAGCGATTGGGTCTTCTTTTCAGGTTAATAATACTGTAATGAAAATGTTACTTACCAACTAAGTCATTAGTAATAGCCAAGGCCAGACTGATAAGTTATTTAATACCTCCACTGTAGGCGAAGCTCTATGGAACAGTTTAGTTGGTTTGTGCAACTGCAATGTCTTGCAGTTGAAGATTTATAAGGATAGAAGATTTGGTCAGTGAATAAAAGGAGTAACACTGATACTACAAGTTCAAAATTTGGGGGGCATTACCCAGATGTGCTATTTGCTGAAGGGATTACAAAGAAGACCATGTAGTACATTAAATATCCCTAAATTTGCATTGTCTCACCTGTTCCACCTGATAAATTGGTGTTGCTTAGGAGGAACGACCATGCTAAGAAATCTAAGAATTTATTTCCTGGTGTTTCTGTTTGTTTTTTGCTTTTTTGTTTTCGTATTAACTTAGGCTGTTAACAAGCAGGCTATTTTGCTGCCATTTTATTCATGCTTATTCCTGCCAACTAGGTCAGGCAATGACACGGAAATAAATATTATTTTACTCATATATTTTTTTAAGAATTGAACTAGGTGTGAATATGGACAAGATGTAAATTTTAGAAACTTATAAAACTATCTCACGATTTTCAAATTTTTATCAACTGAATTATGCACTTTTTTTCCATTTTATCTTATTTCTTTTCAGTGCTCCAAAATTCATTGTTTATGCACGACACCCAGTGATCCATGCAATATATGCCCTCCATAATACCCAAAACCAGGATCACCCAACCCCCCACTCCCCGCCCCTCTAAAACCCTGAGTTTGTTTCTCATGAGTCCACAGTCTCTCATCGTTGGACTCCCCCTCCCATTTCCCCCAACTCACTTCTCCTCTCCATCTCCCAATGTCCTCCATGTTATTCCTTATGCTCCACAAGTAAGTGAAACCATATGATACTTGACTCTCTCTGCTTGACTTATTTCACTCAGCATAATCTCTTTCAGTCCCATCCATGTTGATACAAAAGTTGGGTATTCACCCTTTCTGATGGAGGCATAATACTCCATTGTATATATGGACCATATCTTCTTTATATATTTGTCTGTTGAAGGGTATCTTGGTTCTTTCTACAGTTTGGTGCCTGTGGCCATTACTGCTATGAATATTGGGGTAAAGATGGCCCCTTCTTTTCACTACATCTGTATCTTTGGGATAAATATCTAGTAGTGCAATACAGGGTCATAGGGTAGCTCTATTTTTAATTCTTTGAGGAATCTCCACACTGTTTTCCAAAGTGGCTGCACCAACTTGGAAAAAAATTTAAATACTATTTATTGCCTTAACTAGAATTTTATATGTTTATTTAGCAATTATGCTATTGCATTTTTAAAAAAATACACAATAGGAAAATATATCTCATGCATATATACAAAAAATATGAATTATCCCTAATTTAAATATGTACACACTACTTCAGAGGAATCTAGTATAGTTTTGTTTATTATATCCTGAGTATATTTTAGTTACTCACTTTTAAACTCTGCTCTGCTTATACTGTACATAAATATTACAAATAATATTAGCAGAAGATATGGAAGAGCAAATAAATATTTCTTTGAAGATTTATTTATTTTAGTGACTGGCATAGGGGCATAGGAGAGGGAGAGTATTCCAAGCACTGAGCAAAGAGCCTAATGTGGGGTTCCATCTCACAATGCTGAGACCATGACCTGAGCTGAAATCAAGAGTCAGATGCTTAACCGACTGAGCCACCCAGGTGCCCCAGAGCCAATAAATATTTTATAATCATAGTCAATAAATATAACTTATGATATTAATAATCTCAAAAAGAAACCCATACATTATCATCTCAGTGAATGTAGAAGAGTATTTTACAAATTCCAACAAGTGACTCTGAAGACAAAAACAAAAACCTCCAATCAACCCAGAAACAGAAGAAAAATTCCGCAAAGAGTGCCCAGGAAGGAGTTCAGAAGGCATTAGTTTTTCACTTCTAGCTGACCCTGAGGCATGTGCAAGCTGGAAGGAAGGCTGAAGCAGGTTGTAAATTTCAGAATGTGGAAGTTGTGCTTCAACACACACAGAGTCCCTTATGCAAAAGATGGGAGACTTGTTGGTTTAAAGCAGTTAAGGTAGTGTCTGTCCAGTCGTTAGCTGACTGCTGGCTACCAAGCAGTGACCAGTGACTTCAATAGCTACAGATGACAAGGAATACAGATTTTAGAGAATCAGTCCAAGAAAGTCACTAAACTATACAGAAATAAAGGCAACAACAGTGCTCACTTTGGCAGCACATTTACTAAAATGAGAAATAAAGGAAACAACAAACAGCAATAAAAACAAGTCTTGAGGTACAGGGAGAGTCTGACTCCACTGTTGCCCAAGTATATTATTAAAAATGTCCAGTGTTCAGTTTCCTACAAATAATGATGACACATGCAAAGAAACAGCAAAGTATGACTCATACTCAGGAAAACAGGAATGGAATTGGTCCCTAAGGAATCCCAGAGTTTGGATTTACTAGACAAAGATTTAGATATTAAAAATATGTTTAAAAATGGAAAGAAACCGTATCTGAAGAATTAAAGAAAAGTGTGAGAACAATGTTTCACCAAATGGAGAATAAAAATATAGAAATTACAATTAGGGACCAAAGAGAACTTCTGGAATTAAAGTATAATAACTGAAATGAAAAAAAAAAAAATCACTAGAAGGGGCTAACAGCATATGCAAGGTGGGAGATTAAATTATTGAACTTGAAAATAGGTCAATTAGGTTTTCCAGTCTAAGGAACAGAAAGAAAAAGGAATTTAAAAAAATAAAATAAACCAAGACTTGGCAGACATCATCAGAATACCAACATATGCTTAATGCGAGACCCAGAAGAGGAAAGAAAGGGCAGCAAGAGTATTTGTAGAAATGATGGCTCCAAATTTCCCAAACATAATGAAAAACAATATACACATCCAAGAAGCTCAACAACCTAGGAGTAGGATAAACTCAAAGAAACTGACACCTTTGCCATGGTTCTCAAGTGAGAACGAAGCTTATTCTTCAGAAATAGAGCTTTTGGGGTGGTTGCACATTTTTGCAAGCTTCAGGAAGTTTATCCTATGTAAGAAAAAGTGCAGTGGACTCACATAGATAGATTTCCCTGATTCTAATGACTAATAAACTGTCAGCAAAACAAAAAACATCAGCAAAGGAGACTGTAATGGAACAATGAAGTTGATGGAAAGGCGAGGGAAGTTCTGTGGAAGTTGAAGAAAAGACCACAAAATGGTAATACTCAAAGGCTTAAAGTGAAGGGAAATCTGTGTACCTTATCCAATTCTGTATTACAGAGAAATGTGGCCCTATTTATAGATGTGTTTGTAATAAAATTTTACAATGGCTTATACAAGTGCTAAAAATAATGAAATGTGTCTTCTCTGACAAGGATTTGCCTACATGTGATCTCATGATGATTTGAATTCCTTGAAGCACATATTCTAACTAACTTTTAAAAACCTGGAAAATAAGCTAGCTGGTAGATGGTCATGGCATCACCTAGAATCAGTGTAAACACTTAAAAATCAGAAACATAAGACTGAACAAAAAGGTTCACCAAATGTAAAATTGCTTGACAATTATTCACAATTTGTACATTAAAAAATTATCTTAAGTATCACAAGATTTACTGTCAGAGATCTTTAGCTCTTCCTAGAATAAGTTGACTTTACCTTAAAACTGGTTGTTGAATTGAGCACAACTTATTGTCTGTGGAAAGTGCTAAATTTTTTTTCAGTCCATGACATTTATGTGTACACTCTCCTCCCTATATAAATGTGTTAAACATAACCCAAAGTGTATTGCCAAATATAAAATTTCTGTTTTTCTCTATAGCTCTCCTGGGAGTAATGATATGTCTTCATTTCATTGACTCCTGTAGTGAAGAGCAAGACCGTGCATTGTGGATATGTCTGAATGAAAAGTGTGATAGTGTAAGTCTATTCTGTTTAGATGGGGAAAAATACCTTATTTTATTTTATTTATTTTTTTTTAGTTTTGCCCATCTGTACAAAGAACACACCAAGTCTGAACTTGGAACAAATAAAACTTTTGCAGATATCAGATAAGAAAACAGAAGGTCAGAAGGCAGTCTGTGTCATATTCTGGTAGCTCAAGTATCCTATGTGGCGGGAGCACTGTATACCCACCCCACAGAGGACACTAGAATGTATACAAGAAAATCCTATGGAAGATGTGCAAAAAATAGAAAAATCTGATACATAAGCTGATCTTTTGTTTGACTTGGTTTAGTTTTTCTCTCTGGTTTAAAAAAAACATTATTTGAGGAGTTTAAGATACACAGATTAGCTGACCAAACATAATATTATCTTATTCATAACAATATTCCCTACATGTTAATGTTAAAATTCATGAAACATCTTGTAATTTCCAAGAAATGAGTAGTAAGAGTTTATTTTCTTGAACATTCTGGTGCCTTCCTGTATTTGGAATAGTTTTGGGTAAAAATGATTAGGCTTTTTTTTTTAAGATTTTATTTATTTATTTGAGAGAGAGAGAATGATCAGTGGAGAGGGGCAGAGGGAGAGAGAAGCAGACTTCATGCTGAGCAGGAAGCCTGGCACAGGGATTAATCCCAGGACCATGAGATCATGGCCTGAGACAAAAGCAGACGCATAACTGACTGAGCCACCCAGGCATCCCAGACTCAGCTGTAAAATCTAGTCTCTGATCACTAATCTACTGCGTACCTATAAAAGAAAGAACTATTTGCTGACTCTTGTTTTCCCTGAATCAAATCTGTTTTAGAGATGTATTAGCTCACGAAGTCTACTCAAGTGCTGTTAAAAAACTTGTAGATTAGGCCCGGCCCCACCCGGACCGCGCTGGGTGGGCCCGGTGCGACTGAGATGCGACCCTTGGGGTCCCGCGGCGAGGCGACCCCTGCTCGGCCCCCCGCCCTCGCGGGGCCTGGAGACGCTGGCGGGGTCCCGGGCGCCGGATGCCACTTCTACAGACCCCCGGCGCCGAGGGTCCTCCTCGCACGTGCTCAGGAGATGCACGCCTTCAAAAGTCGGCCCGTCCCCGGTCGGCCCCAAGGCATTTCCGAGCAATTCCAGCCTTTCAGCTTTCTGGTGGATAATGGAGGCGCTCCTTTGCTGGCGATGAGCGCACTTTACAATTAACAAAGTGACAGGCTGGACCCGAACCCCAAACCCGCACACCTGGGGCCCACCCTCAGCGGGCTCTGCAGGGGCTGGCTGGGCCGGCTGGCCTCAGATGCTCTCGCAGTGTCTCTCCAGCCTCCTTTGGAGAGCTGCCAGCTGCCCTGGATTTATGATGCAGAAGGAGCTCAGAATTCAATTTCCCGTGGGCACAGCCAGGGTCCTAAGCGCAGGCCTCGTGGGCACAAGGCCTCGGCTCGTCCTGCTCCAGATCTCTGCATCTCCTTCCTCTCTGGGCATCTTCGCTTCCAGTAACTCCCCCGAAGCCCTGACATGCAGCTCCCCAGACTTTCTGTTCCTCTAGCTTGAACTAAATTGCATTAAAGAAAAGGAAACACTGTAATGGAGGAGATAATTCATGTCTAATATAAAAAAAAAAAAAAACAACAAAAAAAAAAAACAAAAAAAAAAAACTTGTAGATTAGTCACTTGCCCTGGAAGACAGAATACGCTTTTCAAATTTCTCAGTTCAGTCTATGCTTATATGTAGTGAAATAAACATCATCCTATCTTCATATTACCAAAGATCCTCTAGTTCTCTCGAGCCTGGAATATCCTATGCATCCAGATTCCTTAGTCTCACCCATACTCTCCAGCTCCATCTCTGGTTAGTTGACTACCACCACCATTTCTTACCAAGCCTACTGAGATCACTGTTCCCTGGCATGTAGTGGCATTTCACAATGTCCTTGCTCTTCACCATGCTTTCTGATCTCCTGGATGCCCTTCCTTGTCCCTTACTCCAGCTTCATCAAACAATTAGGAAATCTCTCAAGTAGAGTTAGCTGCATTCTTCTTAGTATGTCTAGGACCTTGTAAATGACTGCAGACACAGCAGACAGGAAGAAAAGTCCAAAACCCTAGGCAACCTTAGAATGCTGCGCTGGAGATCAGGAGACAAAGGCTGATACCTAAGACCTCACAGGTCCAGATCTCAGAAAATGCCTTAGTGGTGATGACTGGCTTCAACATGCCCTGATTCTTTCACTCTCTTTCCCCCAAAGATGAGTTTCCATGCTGTCTCTTGGAGATTTCGTGTTTGCCAGCACAGAGCCCCAACCCAAACTTTCTTAGTCTGTAGTCTTTTATGCACCAGACTTATGACTCTTCTGGAATCAACATTTATTTAAAGTTCTAAGTTCCTCAGTCTTACTTTGGGCTAATTGATTGCTAAGTAGTGAGTATAGGGGAGTTCCTACCAGTATATCATTGAATATTTCTGGGTAAAAAGAGACAAACACCAACACAACCAGTGGTACAAAGTATTACCAGATGTGTTTTTACCTCGTGTCCTTCACTTGATCGGGCTTCTTCCTTCCTCCTTAGGAAGAATCCCTAGGAGTGTGCTATATGCTTTTATAAGTTTGCAAGAGTATGGCTCTTGGAAGTTGTAGGATGTTTACGTAATCAAATATGACCATTCCAATTTCTCTTCCATGACACTTCTCATGGTAGCGCGGTTTTGATGCAGCTGCAGACATTTTTTGGAATCCAGCTAAGAGAAAACTGTGTTGGAGATATATTAGTTTTAGTTTATGGGGTGTACTTCTGGAGTTCACAGTTAAGTTATTGTTGGTTATATCAGCACAGAAAAAATTTTTGAGAATACTTGCACCTTCCAGTTGAGTCTGACCCACTGTTGTGACAGGGTTAGAGGTAGTATTGAGATGTGAGACAGATAAGTGAATCTTACGAAAAGAAACACTGGAAAAATGTAGGGACATTTAAGTTAGCTACTGCACAAGGCAAGTTAAAAATGCCCTGAAAACCTATAGCCTTCCCCAACTTTGACAATAATCCTAAAATTTACATGACATTTACTGATAAGGAATTATAAACCTGAAAGTTTTTCTAAATTCCAAAGAATAAAATGTTTATCTTGATCAACAATAAAGAAGAAAGACACATTTCTATTCTCTGTATAGTAAATAGCTTAAAAATATTTCCAATTAAGTAGACAAACAAAAAATGCAATATTAAGGTATATTAGACAGATAATTTTTTTTGTTTTTATGATTGCTGTAGTATTTATATTTTTAAATTTGTAATACTTACCATTTTGTTTCTTATTCTAGATAGTTTAATTCCTAATTTTACATTCTTTTTCTTAAAGCGAACTCTGCAAAAACTATAAGCTTTAGCACCCACAAAATGTGGGATTGTCCTTAAATATTGGTTGCATTGGGACGCTGAGATGGCTCAGTCAGTTAAGCAGCTGCCTTCAGCTCAGGTCATGATCCTAGGGTCCTGGGATTGAGTCCTGCATGGGGCTTCTCGCTCAGCAGGGAGCCTACTTCTCCCTCTCCCTGCTCTGCCTGCTCTTTCCCTTGCTTGTGCTCTCTCTCTCTCTATTAAATAAATAAAATCTTTTAAAAATATTAGGTATATGATTTTTTATTTAATGTTTCTCCAGAGAATTTTTATATTTGATAAGGACTTTCCAGAAACAATGTTTTACTCAAAACACTAATGAGTGCAAGGAATTTCAGGTTCAGTAATAACTTAATAAATGATTTGTTTTCCTAATAAAAACAAATTGGAAAAAGGAAGTCTTAATATTTTTGAAGTTAATTAACCAATATTCTTGGAGTCTTTTACCATCTGAATGACCTCTCCCACTTACGTAATAACCCTAACAAAACACTGTTGGCTTGAAAAAGGCAGCTTTTTACCTAATAAATTTAGGTAGGAGAGATTGCCCCTGTGGATAAAGTTGGGGAGTTTATTAAGGGCATGGGAGATTCTCAAATTAAAGAGATTTCAAGTTAAATTTTAAATCAAGATTTTAAATTAAAAGTCTCATTATAGTCAGGATGTGCTAGGTTACATTACACTAATAATCAAACTTTGATACCTTGACAGCTGAACAAAAACATGTGTTCTGTAAAGAGCTGAAAATGTAATCAGTTTGCTTTCTATAAATCAAAGTGTCACAGATTTCAAAATGGCCATGTCAAACTGTCATATCCAAATGAAAATAAAAGTTATTTATCTATGACTTATTTTATAAAGCTGATTATAGCTACTTCATCCTCCAGAAGGTGGAGCATAATTTCTCACTCTCTAATTGTAGGTTGTACATAATGACTTCTTCCAAACAGAATGGTATGGAAAGTGGGAGCATGAGGAAGGGGACTGACTTTATAGATGAGAAAACTTGACAGATGTGATCTCATTCAGGTGATCAAGGTGAACATCACTAGTGATAACATTATGTTGATAGTATGTACCCTCAATATGAAGTGATGAAAACAGCACTTCCCTCCAACAGCACATAACCAGAGTCCGATCATGAGAAAAATATCAGACAAGTCCTCCCTTAGGGACATTTTATTAAGAACCTGACCAGTACGTCTCAAAACTGTCAAGGTCATCAAAAACAAGCCAAGTCTAAGAAACTTGCAAAACCAGGAGGAGCCTAAGGAGATAAGCGGTTTATACTAATTTTGGCATCCATGCTAAGATCCTAGAATAGGAAAAGGACATTAAATTAAAATCTAAAGAAATCTAAGCGTGGACGTTTGCTAACAATAATGTATTGGTTCATTAATTGTGACAAATGTACCATGCTAATATAAAATGTTTATAACAGAGGAAACAATGTAAGACATGTGGGAACTTTCTGTTATTATCTGTTTAATTTTACTGTAAATCTAAAATTGTTCTTAGAGTTTATTTAAAAAAATTGCAAATAAAATGTAAAGAAAATCACTCTCTAATCATGATTTGCAGATATTCAAAAAACTATTAATATAATGTCAAATTATTTCTTTGTTCAGCTGAATTCTTTAGAAGAATTATAAAGCAGTTACATTAAAAACTGTACTCAATAGCTCATAAAATGTGTCTATATGTGAAAATTAAACTCTGCCTATAATACTGTTAGAAAAGTCAGAGCTAACTATCCTATAACAAGTAACAAACAATTATAGATGGATGGATAGATAGATAAATGAATGGATGCTGGATAGACAGAAGATAGATCAACAGAGAGAACAAATAAAAAATACAATGAAGCTTAAAATTATAAGCACATAATTCCATTTCTTTGAAACCACAGTTTTTATGAAAAGTCAACAACTGATATCAAATTTTCAAGAGAGAAACTTTAAAGTATATTCTATAATGAGTGATATGCTTAGGAAAAAAGCCTGGAAAGAAACCAACTAACTAACCAAACAAGTTAACAAACACCAAAATTTCCATAAAGGGAAAAAGGAAGGAAGTATTTTTTTTTAAGATTTTTATTTATTTATTTGACAGGCAGAGATCACAAGCAAGGCAAAGAAAGCAGTCAGAGAGAGGAGGAAACAGGCTCCCTGCTGAGCAGACAGCCTGATGCGGGTCTCAATCCCAGGACCCTGGGATCACACCCGAGCCGAAGGCAGAGGCTCCAACCCACTGAGCCACCCAGGGGCCCAAGGAAGGAAGTTTTAATAAATTTGATTTGTGAGAATAGTATAGTAGATTTCAAAAGTTCTATTACTTTACCACCCTATTTTTGTGACAGTATTTTGCCCCTACTAACCTGCAAGAAATCTCATGATACAGAGGTCAAAAACAAAACTCTACAATTTACTTTATTGAAGGTCCCAATTATGCCTCAAATAAAGACACAGTAATTTTCTTACCAGAAGTGAATAATAAAAGATCTTCTTTGGATAATAAGTTGGGTTTTAATTTAAGCTATATTTTAAGTTATAACTATACTATGACACAGGCTTTAAAATAAAATTAAAAAGTATATATACAATGTATTATTGTTTCTTTTCAATGTATTGAAGCTTTGGCCTTAATCTAAAAACATCACCATTGTTAAACACCATTTCAACACTCTAATTTGGGAATTATCTTCAGAAACTCTCTCTGAGTTTTTCAGTTTCACAGAATTTTTCCCATGAGGAGTTGGGATTAATTTTTAAAACTCTCAAAATATCCTTCAAAATAAAGTTTTGCTATAAGTTTGGGGGTTTAAATAAATAATGTAATTGACAAAAATATGAAAATGTGGTGTGTGTCTATGTGTGTGTGTTCCCTAGATTAACTTCAGAAGAGTTCTGATTTTATTCAATTACCTCATAAATGAAGAGAGGGAATTCCCAAGACAGATGCTTTAAAATAAATCTGTCAATTTTGCCATTTCTATTATTAAACATTTTTTGTGTCCTACCCACATAGATATAGTGTTCTCGAAATATTCAGCCAAATTGATATACTGAGGTTCTGAAAATGTATAGAAGTTTCACATTCTGATAATTTCTAGATTCCTGGTCATTTGTAAATTGATTGTGGTAAATTAAGCTGGCCACGGTTTTAGACATATTCTACTTGACTGCGTTTGTATTGAACCAAGCAAAGAAATATTGATGAACCTTTAGAAAGTCATGGACAGATAAAAATGAAAAGACTATAATGATGGATTTATAGGCAGACTCTTACTGATAGATCATAGATAATGAAGATAGAAATTTTGTTACGATTTAAGAAATACATTAAGTGAAATAAAGAGAATCATTTCAAAAACAAAATACTAAGTGTTAAAAAAAACAATGACAACACTGAAGCTATCTTTAATTTTTTTTTAAGTGGCGTTTACTTAACAGGAAACAACATAACTGTTCAATCAAGAACAGGTAAATTGTACACTTTCTCTCACTCAGAGACTTCATTTATTCTAAAGCAAAGGGACATGCTTGATGCAGTAAGGAGCCATCACCAATAAGGAGCATAATGGCATCCCAAAACACTCCCAGCTTGAACTAGGCCATTTGATTGCATGCATTCTTGAAATGATTAGTAACACTGGGTTCCGGGTAGGATCTCTGACTTTATATATCTGATTTGTCAATCCAATTCAGTGTCGTAGCTCAAGTTGAAAAGAGACAAAAATATATATATATATATTGAAGCCAGGAGAGGTAAAATTTTTAAAAGTTATAGAAAGTAGTGTAAGGGACATCTGGGAAATGGTTTAATACAATGAAGCAAAAGGAAAGAGATAGAATATAATAAATATTTGAAGAAATAAGTTAATCATATTTCAAAATTGACAAAATACATCAAGCTACAGATAAAAGAAGTTCTACAAACACTAATCTCAACAAAACAAAGAGAATCATACCTACAATGCTTGAAAACAAAGAAAATATTCTAAAAACTAGAGAGAACAGACACATTACCTTCAACGTGACCACAATAATACTAACAGCTAAAATTCCAACAGAGAAAAGAAGGGCCATCTGTATACCAATGTTCATAGCAGCAATGGCCACAGTTGTCAAAATGTGGAAGGAGCCAAGATGCCCTTCAGTGGATGAATGGATAAAGAAAATATGGTCCATATATACAATGGAGTATTATGCTTCCATCAGAAAGGATGAATACCCAACTTTTATATTAACATGGACGGGACTGGAAGAGATTATGCTGACTGAAATAAGTCAAGCAGAGAGAATCAAGTATCATATGGTTTCACTTACTTGTGGAGCGTAAGGAATAACACAGAGGACATTTGGAGATGGAGAGAAGTGAGTTGGGGGAAATCGGAGGGGGAGACAAACCATGATAGACTGTGGACTCTGAGAAACAAACTCGGGGTTTTGGAGGGGAGGAGGGTAGAGGGTTGGGTGAGCCTGGTGATGGGTATGAAGGAGGGCACATATTGCATGGAGCACTGAGTGAGGTGCATAAACAATGAATTTTGGAACACACACACACACACAGACAATTAAATGAAATTAAATTTAAAAAAATAAAATAAAATTCCCACAGAAGTTAAGACATTGAAATTATATTTTTTATGTGTGAAAATAAAATAACTGTGAACTGAGATTCCTATATTCAGTAAAAAATATTCTTCCAAAAATGAAAACCAAATTCACTTTTAGACAAACAACTGAAAAAATGTGTCAACAGTAAACCACGCTGTAAGTTATAGGGGTTCTTCAGGTAGAAGAAATATATTCTCTGATCATATAAAAAGAGAAAAAAATGAAGAGAAACAAAAATGATAAATTTATTACTATTTAAGACACAAAACATTACATCCCTTTTCATCTAAAGTATACAGGCAACTAAAATATATGACAATAATAATATAACATACATATTAAAGAATATGTTTATATTTATTTAGAAGGGAATTTATGCATTTACATGTTCCAAGATCCTTGAATTTACCAGGAAGTAAAGAAAATACTAAGTATATCAGGCTCTAATTAGATAAGTTTTATACTGTAATTTTCTACTGAAATAATGTATAAATAAAATAGTATAACATAAGAGAAATTAAATCTTTATAGTAAGCAAGAAGAGATAAGGTAGATAGTAGACTTAAACCTAAATATATCAGAAATTATATTTAAATGATCTAAATACTATAATAAAAAGATAAATGTTGCCATATTAATTTTTTAAATGTAGCTGTTTTGGCTGAATATGAACACCTCAATATCAGGACACAGAAATGTTGAAGTTAAAATATTGAAAAAATAAATAACAGGATATTAACTAAAACAACAAAAAAAGCTTTAAGAAGCAAAATATACATATAAAGGAATAGGTGCAATCTAACAAAAAAAGACATCTCTAAATTTGTATTCACCTAATGTCATAATCACAAAATATATGAATACACATACACACAGTGTGCATGTTAGTAAATTAAGCTGATTCTAAAATGCACATAGAAATGCAAAGTGGGGTATCTGGGTGACTCAGTGGGTTAAGCCTCTACCTTCGGCTCAGGTCAGGATCTCAGGGTACTGGGATTGAACCCCGCATCGGGCTCTTTGTTCAGCAGGGAGCCTGCTTCTCCCTCTCTCTCTTTGCCTGCCTCTCTGCCTACTTGTGATCTCTATCTGTCAAATAAATAAATAAAATCTTAAAAAAAAAAGAAATGTGAAGAAACAATAAATAATATCTAATACAATATAGAAGAACAGATTTTGATGACAAAATTTATAAAGTTTGTTACTAAAATACAGAATTAATACAACATGGGTTTGGGTCAAGCATAGACAAGTAAGCCAATGAGTTAAGTACAGATATACATATATGTGAGTGGCTTTTAAAAAGGGTGACACTACAAAGTAAAGAGGAAAATCTAGTTTTCAATAAAAAATGCTAACTCAACTGGATGTCCTTAAGTGGGAAAAAAAAAAAGAATCTTGATCTATAACTTAAACATATGCAAAAATAAATTCTAGGTTGGTTATGAAAATATGTGTGTGAAAGTTAAAATATTAAAACTTCTGGAAAGCAATATAAGATAATATTTGCATGATTTTGAAGAAGACAGAGTTTTCTAAAACAGGGGATGAAAAGTACAAACCTTAAAAGAAAACATCAAGGACGTGGAGCAACTGGACTATTCATCCACCAATGATGGAAATATAAATCACTATGTCCACTATGGAGTACTGTTGGGTAATGGCTCATAAAGCAGTAAATGTATATATCCTATGACTTATAACATCACCCAGGGTATATACACGAAAACAGGATGTTCAAATATGTACCTAAAACTAGGTACATGATGGGCTGTCTGGGTGACACAGTCAGTTAAGTGACTGACTCTTGGTTTCACCTCAGGTCATGATCTCAGGACTGTGAGATCAAACCCCCCATGTAAGTTCCCACACTCAGTGTGGAATTTGCTTGAGAATCTCTATCCCTCTCCCTCTACTCCTGTGCTGTGCCCCCCTCAAATAAGTAAATAAAATCCATAAAAAAATAAAAGATAAAAATATTACATGATAATTTATAGGGACAATATTCAAAATAGCTCTAAGTTAGAAATAATTCAATTGTCCTCAAATGTACAAAGAATAACCAAATTCATGAGATTTTTTAAAATTTCTTTATTTTTTTCAGCGTAACAGTATTCATTGTTTTTGCACAACACCCAGTGCTCCATGCAATACGTGCCCTCCCTATTACCCACCACCTAGTTCCCCCAACCTCCCACCCCCGCCCCTTCAAAACCCTCAGGCTGTTTTTCAGAGTCCATAGTCTCTTATGGTTTGCCTCCCCTTCCAATTTTTTTTTTTAGAAACATATAATGTATTTTTATCCCCAGGGGTACAGGTCTGTGAATCGCCAGGTTTACATACTCACAGCACTCAGGATAGCACATACCCTCCCCCATGTCCATACATATAAGAGATTTTTAAACATCAAAGGAAATAAAAAACCATGGCAACGGGTAACAATATAGACAAATCATCTGAGTGAAAGAAATACACAAAAGTTTATTTTATGTATATTTATAGAGACAAAAATCATTACTTTTAGGGAGAACAAGATATGATGATAGAAATAGCACACAAAGTGGTATGGGAAATTGGTCTCAAATGGCCCCAAGTTTCCTTTTAATAGAAAAACAAATGGTTAAACTGTTGTATATTGATACATGAAATAACATGTATCAGCTAAAATAAATGGAGGAAAATTAAGATGTGTTTGACAAAAAATAATAGTAAAAAAAGAGCATATGTAGAATGATATAGAATATATTACTATATAGTTTAAAGCATGCAATATATGTTTCATATATATAATTTGCTATGTATAGAGGATATAAAAACATGGTTAGGCATGATAATTCAGAAGAGTATAGAAGAGGAAGAAATGGAATATGAGCAAGTTCAAAGGATGACAAAACATTTTATTTTTTAAATTTGTTTAGAATGTTTTAATGTATCTAATAAATTAGCAAATAGTGGAAATTATAAGACTTAATAAAGCTAGGGAATGGAAATGTATTTTTTTTATATTATTCTACATGATTACGGGAGACATCAGTTAGGAAGTTAGCTTAGGAAACATCAGAGAGTCACAGACCCAGAGCCATCCCAATGCCAACAACTCTCAACATTTTCCTTGTGTGTGTGCCCCTGAGACCCTGCAGAAAACTACCTCCATTCCAGAAAATCAATCCCCATATATATTGGTATAATTTGTAATCATGAAAGCAGATACTACTGTTGACTTTTTCAATGATGTTTCCCACATATTCAAAGAGTACCTTACACAGAGTTGACACTAGAATACAGTTGCACAAAGAATGATGAGAAAGACAGAGTGTTGGGACACCTGGGTGGCTCAGTGGGTTAAGCCTTCAGCTCAGATCATGATCCCAGGGTCTTGGGATTGAGTCCCTCATTGGGCTCCTTGCAGAAGCCTGCTTCTCCCTCTGTCTGCCACTCTCCCGGCTTCTTCTTGCTCTCTCTCTCTCTCTGACAAATAAAGGAATAAAATTTTTAGGAAGAAAGGAAGGAGGAAGGAAGGAAGGAAGGAAGATTCCTATCCATACTCTCACCCCAAATATATCTTCTTCCTCATCTTAGCCAATTTCCTCGTTTTCCGTAACTAACTCTCCAAACCTACCACCCTTTGTTTCCATCTTTTCTTTCCGTCCTTCTGGGTTTTTTTTTTTTTTTAAGATTTTATTTATTTATTTGATAGAGATTATAAGTAGGCAGAGAGGCAGGCAGAAAGAGAGAGGAAGGGAAGCAGGCTCCCGGCCGAGCAGAGAGACCGACGTGGGGCTCGATCCCAGGACTCTGGGATCATGATCTGAGCTGAAGGCAGAGGCTTTAACCTACTGAGCCACCCAGGTGCCCCTTTCCTTCTGTTTTGATACAAGTGTTTTCTTCCAAAGTTCAATCATTTCACTTGATGTATGGATTCCTATTTCCTCACGCTTTCTGGTGGACTTAACCTAATTTTGTTTCATTCAAAATGAGAAATCAGAACTTTCCCCATCTTTAACAAATCATTTCCATTATTTTAGAAAATGACACAGTATCTCCAACGTTTGAAAACAAGGTCCCAAAACCTCCTCAAAGTCCACCAGCTGGAGCTTCATTCTGTGGTTATTCTTCATGGGCACACTTCCAAGAACCATGACCACATCCCCTTTCTTATCTGCATTCACACTTCAACCACTCAAATCTGATTTCCAGCTTAACACTTGAAACTGCTCTTTTCCTATTCAGCAATGTGCCAGCTGTTATCACGTTCACATACTCTTTCTCTGTATTCTTCTCATTCAGAATCACTATGCCATTTGATACAGTTCATTGTTCTCTTTTATATTCCATGAGCTCACCCTCTGCTATGTAACAGATCACTTTACTTCACTTCTACTCAGCCTCCAAATATTGATATTCCTCTTTTTGTTTCCCTACTTCTTTCTCTCCCTGAACCTTATCATAAAGCTTTATGCCAATATCTTCCAAATCGTTACCTATTCCAGTTTTCTTCTTTGAGTTACAAAAGCTCATATCTAGCTGGTTTTTTTTGACCTCTTCACTTGGAAAGAACATTTTCAAATTAAAATGTTCAAAATTAAATCATTTATTTCACAATAGCTCCTTTTCACAATAGCTCCAAAACCCTCCTCCCCATAGAAATTCCCAAATTCACTCCTAGACATCCAGGAAATCAGCCTTCACTTCTCAGGAAATGGATACCACCTTCTACCTAATTGCTTAAGTTGGAAACCTGAGAATCACTCTGTACTCATCCCTTTTGTTTACTCTTCTTATATCTATCAGCATTTCCTATCAATTCTACCTCTTTAATTTATCTGCCATCACCCTACTTTACCATTCACCACCTTCCTTCTAGTTAATGTCATCATTGTCTTTCCAGGCTTACACTTTCAGCCCTTCCCTGGCCTTCCTGCTTTCACCCCTGTCCTCTTTCTTTCCCTTCTCCAAAACAAGAGTGCTCGCTAAAGTCCTAAATAAGATAATGTCATTTACCTGCTAAAATGATATTCCAGTGTTCCTAGGACAAACTATAATTTTTTAAATGGGTCTCAAAGTGCTATATAATCTTCCTGTAAATGATCTTTCCAGTCTCATCTTAAATATTTTCATTGCCAATATTTAGGTACACCATTTTCCTTTCAGGTCTTCCACTACAAAAAGGTCTTTCCCAGTTCAGGCCCATTGAACATGCTAATTCTGCTTTCAGAAATATTGATATCTTCACTCCTCACTAGCTTCTTCTCATCTTTCCAAGCTTATCTTAAGAGTCATCTCTTCAATGAAGTTTTTGTTAATTACCCTATGGAAAGATGACTTTAATTTTTACACAGGACATTCAAGTATATGAAGCGAGGAGAGTAAAATGAGGGGGTACAAACCATCCAGTATAAAAAGGAAATATTACCTGATATACACTTATCCCAATTTATGATTCTGGGGCTTTGTCTATTTTTCACATTACAAGGTAAAGCAGGATCCACATCTTCATTGTTTGTTTATAACTAATCACCAGCATTTGACATAATGGCTAAAATATACTAGGTGTAGAGTAAATATTTGTTTCATGAATAAAATATGAAAGAATGAAACGGGACCAAATAAAGAAGATTAATAAAGTAAACAAAAATCTCAGAAAATAAATAATACTTTATATTTCTGCAATGCAAATTAGATAAAAATTTAACATTTTTCATATATCATGCAAAATACACATTAATATGAACACCAAGATATCATATCTTATCTTTTTCAAGGCAGTTGTCTTAAAGATTTTGCCTGCATTGCAGTAAAAAAAAATTACAAATCGACAGTTATTATCACACTGGTAACTTATAGGAAAGACGCAGGTATGCCTCGAAAGATCCCAACAGAACATCAGCCCTAAGTACTTGCACTTTTGGAAACACACACACATGTGCACGCACACACACACACACACACACACACACAAATGATAATATGATATATACAAATGACCTGCAAGAGGAAGTAAATAATAAAGTAGCAGCAGTCACTATCTCTTATTAACATACAATTACCTGGGTTAAGCAAAACAAGACAGACTTTTGTATAACACTGGCAAGAGCAAACAAAGATGGGTAATTGGTACTGGATGGCAGATGATTCACTGTAGACTCATGCAAGATATTGTGCATTTAACTGAACAATGTGAATTATGTGTACATACTAATGGGTTCTAAATTAGCTGTGATTCCCAAAGAGAACATCCAGGTAATATTGTGAACAACTCAATGAAGATGTCAACTCAATGTTTAGTTGTGGGCAAAAAGGCAAGTAAGATGTTAGTTTGGGTTAAGATCATAGAAACTCATCAGGAGAAACATTCTGTCAGTAAATAAACCAGTGATCACAGGCTACCTTGGGAAATGCATTTTCTTGAGGTAATGTCTTGTCAAGCCATCTAAAATTTCTACTTAAAATACTGTTAATGTGTTGGATTTATGTCAGTATTTTTTTTTAGGAAAATAATCGTTTAAGAGGCAGTGTGTTGTTTTACAAAACCATGATACAATACACACAGTTCCCTGATGATCTACTAGTGTCAAAAAAAAAAAAAAAAAACCAACTTACTATACATGAGATTGGGTAGATAATAAAGCAAGGAATAATGTTCCTAATATTCAGGGGGAGGAAAGAAAATCAAATGATGAGGACAGTTGTTAAATAAGATGGGAGTTTGATGAGGTTGGTATGAGGCAAGAAAATCCAGTTTACTATGTTATTTATCTCAAGATATCTTTTTTCAATTATTTTTATAATTGTTTATTCATCCTGTCAGTAAAATGTAAGCAAAAAATAGTCTGTGTGGCTGGTCTACCTAAAGCTAAAACAACTGATGGAAAGCTGAAAAGCTCCCATAGCTCCTATACTTGCTTTAATTAGAGAAATTATAAAATCATATAGTAATTATTTGCTTCTGGTTCATTTCTTCTACACTACAGTGAGTTATTCAAAAGCAAGACAATATTTAATAACGTATGCCTAAACCTCCAGCTTTTGGCATTCAGTGATCAATAAATGTTAACTGGATGAATGAATTAATGAATGTGTTTACCTTCAAATGAAGGGAATTGTTTCATTTGCATACCACCAAGGAAAAACTGTCACTGCTTTCTGAGGTCTGAAATTGTATTTCTCGGTGGGTAAATGAAATAGCTTATAATCAAATAGCACTGTTACACAAATATTAAATACAAAGTATTCTGATGACCAAATAAATTATTAAGCTCTATACTTGTTTTCCTTTCAGAGCAGTATGTAATTTACTTGAGAGATTCACACTCTATCTATGTATTATGCATCTACTCACAGTTACAGATGCCATGGATTGAATGAAGAGAATACACATGACCCCGCCATTGTGGATCTTAAAAGCAAGCTGGAAAGACTGAATACATCATTCAAAATGGAATGACTCTTTTCAGAAGATAAATACAGGTGTACATGCAAACATATAGCAAGATTTATCCTAGTGAAGTGTGTCAGAAAAGGTTTCTCTTAAACTCAATATGATGAGGATCTCAAAGAGAAGTATGAGATGAGAGACGTAGGAGGTAGCCGAATGTCCTAATCATTTATGTGATTACACTGGTACTTTTGCATAATTGGAAGTCTTGTGATGGAAAAACTTTGAGGACAAATAAGTGAGCAGTACTACTAAAGCAAAAAATAGGCCAACTTTCTGAACATACACAACCTCGTGGGCCACTTTGAGGCTTCTGAATGTGACCTTCAAGATAACAGGACAATGAATATTCTGGTAAAGGGAGTAAGGTGTTTCAGTTCATGTTTATGAAAAGATTACTCAGGCTACCTTATGTAGGATGGGCTGGATGGGTATGCCAAGAGTGATGCAAATTAGGAGTTACTGAAGTCATATAAAAATAAGCAAGAGACTTAGGTATAATCTAAAGTGCCTAATAATCCCAGTGGAAGGTAGAACGTATCAATTCTCAATGTCAAGTCCATAGTAATTATCATGAAGCATATTGGTGTATATTATTAATAAGACAGTCTTCTGGAATGATGACGGGATGAAGTAGCACCTACAAATTTTATCACTCTTTACATACCTAATCCAGAGTTCTGCTATTTACCACTTGATTATCATTTTTGCTCCTCTGTGAAGTTAACCATTCTACCAAACCAACTGTTGCTTTAAACCACCAGTCATTTCAGATAAACAGCATACTGAAATACATGAACTTTTACTAACTGAAAATTTTACTTAACTGAATTAGTGATTTTTTTCACTAATTTGTCTAATTAAATTTGTAAACATTTGTTTAATTAAATTGTTAGAAATCAATTAGCTGTGTTGGTCTCCTGCTTTTTTTTTAATGTTTTGTTTTGTTTCATTTTAACAAAGACTGAAAATGGCTGTGCTATCATTCAATAGGAAGTAAAAATGAGCATGGGAAAAGTGTCCCTACTCTTGAACACATGAACCAGAAAACATTGGGGCACCAGCAAGCCTAGTTTTCCTTTCATGTTACATCTGATTCTGCCATTCTTCTACACCCTGATATTTTGTACCATTACAATACCCTCAATTATGGTAATAGCTACCAGGAATGTAAACTTATAGTAAGACATATCATTTGCTTTCCATTATAGATCTGATAACAAATTTGCTTCATAGATAGAGGGAAGTATATTACTTTCTGAAAAGTAAGCATTGCCCTGTTCCCTTATGAATAAAAATTTGCTGTAGTAGTAGGCTGCCAAGAGTCATACTATATTTCCTTAGGATTAGACGCAACATTTCATTTTTGATAATGTACTTGGAAAGATAAAATGCATCAGAAAACTCTATTCACTAAATTTATCATTCACACAGTTGGCCTATCATAGTTAGTCATATAATTCATAGACTGATTAAGTGCTAAGTGAATGAATCATATAACTAAATATTTTCAAGGCAGTGTATGAACGATAGAGTTAATCAATAATGTACCCAAACTTACTTTACCAGCTATTAGCACAGTATTCTTTATTTTGGCAAATGGTAGAAAATCTATATTTGAAGGTCATTCAGCATCAAAGGCCCAAGGCCAATCCTAGGCATAATTGTGGAGAGTCAAGTATTTCTTTACAAGTCTCTAGCCTTTCTACATTTTTTTTTTCAAATCCTTTTAGCCCTTTTAACCTGACACTTAAGTTTCTAGGACATAATTTTAAGAAACCAAGGGTAGTTGACTTTATTTCAGGAAAACGCATGCCTTTCTCTTTCTTTTATACAAATAATGATGGATATGCTTCCTAAAACACATTTGTTATTTAAAATCTTACTGAAGATTCATCATGAAGAGCACCTATGAAAACTGTAGAGTAATTAAAAAACAATGAAAGGTTAAAGAAGTTGTGAGGAAACCAACATCAATATTGTCTTGCTTACAGCCCTTACAGCACTATTAAGACTTAGTAGTCTTCTTCACTAATTCCATTCTGTCTGGATTGCTTTGTCTGTCATTTAAATCAAAAGTCTTCTGAGATATAAAACTATCTTATGCTGCCTATTAAAAAATGCCAACTGTGCTGCCAGTTCTTGTAAATAAATAATCATGAATGTCTGTCAGCTCATCTAGTACTGCCATGTTTTTAAAGAGGAAAAAAAAAACTCAGACATATATTTCAAACCATATACATCTATTTACTCACTGACTTTTGGCCAATTTCCACATTTCTAGAGCAAGAGGTAACTTATATCTTAAACCTTGGTATATACAACAGGAAACTAATTGGAATAAATCAAAAACAAATTTTAAAAAATGACCTTAGCTTTTGCCATGTTCAGATAACAGCCATATTCAAGAAAATGACAGCAGAGGAAAAGAATTGTCTTCTAAGATACTTTGCAGATGTGATCCAAGAAGAAAAATACATCCTAGCTGGAAATTCACCCGGCAACCATACAGCTCAGCAATGTTAGTGAGTTTGCATTTACTCCACACTTCGACATTCTGAATTTACTAAGCTTTATTGCTTTGACTATGGAATGATTGCAAGAACCCACAACAACTATCTCCGACCAGACTAAGACCAAAAGCATGACCTCGACAAACTACCAATCTTAATTATAACATTTTTTTTATCTTTGAGGCTGTAAATAAGATCACAGACAAAACTGTGACACAGATAAACTCTAATTTGCTCTCTTACCAAAGATCCTTGTTATCGCTTCTTGATTTCTTAAAACCCTCCATGGTGGAGGTCATACTTGTGCACTCTTTCTTGTAGAGTTAAAAGAGATCTTTAGATATAATTGGTATTATTCAGTAATAATCATCTGCATATCCTGATGTTCATATCCTGATGTTATATCCTTGTTTAATGGGACAAAATACTCAAATACACGATTATTAATGGTTATAGTTCTGACACCATAATATTGGTTATTACTATACTTAAAAATTTAATTTTAATAGACATTTAATAATATATTTTTGCTATGTAAATAGTAGTGTGATGAACATCTTTGAGAATTTTGGCTTATCACTTAGGATACAGTCTGAAAGACAGATATACAGAATCAAAAGAATGAATATTTTGAACTTATTTCCAAAACTTGCGCACTTAGAAATGTTGTATATGAGAAACAATTTTTTTACAAGATTTTATTTATTTATTTTAGAAAGTGAGAGAGATAGCACACAAGCAAGGAGAGGGACAGAGGGGGAGGGAGAAGCAGATTACCCCCTAAGCAGGAGCTTGATCCCAGGACCCTGGGATCATGACTTGAGCCAAAGCAGATGCTTAACCAATCGAGCCACCCAGGCCCCCCAAGAAACAAATTTTAATTGCTATTTAAATGATATTATATTTCTAGGAGGAGGAGTCAAGATGGCGGAGAAGTAGCAGGCTGAGACTACATCAGGTAGCAGGAGATCAGCTCGATAGCTTACCTAAACATTGCAAACACCTACAAACCCAACAGGAGATCGAACAGAAGAAGAACAGCAATTCTAGAAACAGAAAATCAACCACTTTCTGAAAGTTTATCTAAAATATATATTTTTTCTTTGTTTTTTATATTTTTTCTTTATTTGTCTTATTTTTTAAATTTTTTTCTTTTTTTTTCTCAACCTCTTTTTATCCCCTTTCTCCCCCCCCCCCCCCACAATTTGGGGTCTCTTCTGATTTGGTTACAGCGCATTTTTCTGGGGTCTTTGCCACCCTTTTAGTATTTTATTTGATCCTTCATATCTTCTTATCTGGACAAAATGACAAGGTGGAAAAAATCACCACAAACAAAAGAACAAGAGGCAGTACCGAAGGCTAGGGACCTAATCAACACAGACATTGGTAATATGTCAGATCAAGAATTCAGAATGATGATTCTGAACGTTCCAGCCAGGCTCGAAAAAGGCATGGAAGATATTAGAGAAACCCTCTCTGGAGATATAAAAGCCCTTTCTGGAGAAATTAAAGAACTAAAATCTAACCAAGTTGAAATAAAAAAAGCTATTAATGAGGTTCAATCAAAACTGGAGGCTCTCACTGTGAGGATAAATGAGGCAGAAGAAAGAATTAGTGATATGGAAGACCAAATGACAGAGAATAAAGAAGCTGAGCAAAAGAGGGACAAATAGCTACTGGACCACGAGGGGAGAATTCGAGAGATAAGTGGCACCATAAGACGAAACAACATTAGAATAATTGGGATTCCAGAAGAAGAAGAAAGAGAGAGGGGAGCAGAAGGTATATTGGAGAGAATTATTGGAGAGAATTTTCCTAATATGGCAAAGGGAACAAGCATCAAAATCCAGGAGGTGCAGAGAACCCCCCTCAAAATCAACAAGAATAGGTCCACACCCCGTCACCTAATAGTAAAATTTACAAGTCTTAGAGACAAAGAGAAAATCCTGAAAGCAGCCCAGGAAAAGAAGTCTGTAACATACAATGGTAAAAATATTAGATTGGCAGCAGACTGATCCACAGAGACTGGCAGGCCAGAAAGAGCTGGCATGATATATTCAGAGCACTAAACAAGAAAAACATGCAGCCAAGAATACTTTATCCAGCTAGGCTATCATTGAAAATAGAAGGGGAGATCAAAAGCTTCCAGGACAAACAAAAACTGAAAGAATTTGCAAACACCAAACCAGCTCTACAGGAAATATTGAAAGGGGTCCTCTAAGCAAAGAGAGAGCCTAAAAGTAGTAGATCAGAAAGGTACAGAGACAATATACAGTAACAGTCACCTTACAGGCTAAAAATGGCACTAAATTCATATCTCTCAATAGTTACCCTGAATGTTAATGGGCTATGCCCCAATCAAAAGACACAGGGTATCAGAATGGATAAAAAAACAAAACCCATCAATATGTTGCCTACAGGAAACTCATTTTAGACGCAAAGACACCTCCAGATTTAAAGTGAGGGGGTGGAAAACAATTTACCATGCTAATGGGCATCAGAAGAAAGCTGGGGTGGCAATCCTTATATCAGATCAATTAGACTTTAAGCCAAAGACTATAATAAGAGATGAGGAAGGACACTATATCCTACTCAAAGGGTCTGTCCAACAAGAAGATCTAACAATTTTAAATATCTATGCCCCTAACGTGGGAGAGGCCAACTATATAAACCAATTAATAACAAAATCAAAGAAACGCATCAATAATAAAACAATAATAGTAGGGGACTTTAACACTCCCCTCACTGAAATGGACAGATCATCCAAACAAAAGATCAGCAAGGAAATAAAGGCCTTAAATGACACACTGGACCAAATGGACATCACAGATCTATTCAAAACATTTCATCCCAAAGCAACAGAATACACATTCTTCTCTAGTGCACATGGAACATTCTCCAGAATAGATCACATCCTGGGTCACAAATCAGGTCTCAATCGGTATCAAAAGACTGGGATCATTCCCTGCATATTTTCAGACCACAACACTCTGAAGCTAGAACTCAATCACAAGACGAAATCTGGTAAGAACCCAAATACATGGAGACTAAACAGCATCCTTCTAAAGAATGAATGGGTCAACCAGGAAATTAAAGAAGAATTGAAAAACTTCATGGAAACAAATGATAATGAAAACACAACAGTTCAAAATCTGTGGGACACAGCAAAGGCAGTCCTGAGAGGAAAATATATAGCGGTACAAGCCTTTCTCAAGAAATAAGAAAGGTCTCAAGTACACAACTTAACCCTACACCTAAAGGAGCTGGAGAAAGAACAAGAAAGAAAGCCTAAACCCAGCAGGAGAAGAGAAATCATAAAGATCAGAGCAGAAATCAATGAAATAGAAACCAAAAAAACAATAGAAAAAATCAATGAAACTAGGAGCTGGTTCTTTGAAAGAATCAATAAGATTGATAAACCCCTGGCCAGACTCATCAAAAAGAAAAGAGAAAGGACCCAAATAAATAAAATCATGAGTGAAAGAGGAGAGATCACAACTAACACCAAAGAATAGAGACAATTATAAGAACATAATATGAGCAACTCTACACCAACAAATTTGACAATCTGGAAGAAATGGATGCATTCCTAGAGACATATAAACTACCACAACTGAACCAGGAAGAAATAGAAAACCTGAACAGGCCCATAACCAGTAAGGAGATTGAAACAGTCATCAAAAATCTCCAAATAAACAAAAGCCCAGGGCCAGATGGCTTCCCAGGGGAATTCTACCAAACATTTAAAGAACTAATTCTTATTCTCCTGAAACTATTCCAAAAAATAGAAATGGAAGGAAAACTTCCAAACTCATTTTATGAGGACAGCATCACCTTGATCCCAAAACCAGACAAGGATCCCACCAAAAAAGAGAACTACAGACCAATATCCTTGATGAACACAGACGCAAAAATTCTCACCAAAATACTAGCCAACAGGATTCAACAGTACATTAAAAGGATTATTCACCACGATCAAGTGGGATTTATTCCAGGAATGCAGGGTTGGTTCAACATTTGCAAATCAATCAATGGGATACAACACATTAATAAAAGAAAGAACAAGAACCAGATGATACTCTCAATAGATGCTGAAAAAGCATTTGACAAAGTACAGCATCCCTTCCTGATCAAAACTCTTCAAAGTGTAGGGATAGAGGGCACATATCTCAATATTATCAAAGCCATCTATGGAAAACCCTCCGCAAATATCATTCTCAATGTAGAAAAACTGAAAGCTTTTATGCTAAGGTCAGGAACACGGCAGGGATGTCCATTATCACCACTGCTATTCAACATAGTACTAGAAGTCCTAGCCTCAGCAATCAGACAACAAAAGGAAATTAAAGGCATCCAAATCGGCAAAGAAGAAGTCAAACTATCACTCTTCACAGATGATATGATACTATATGTGGAAAACCCAAAAGACTCCACTCCCAAACTGCTAGAACTTGTACAGGAATTCAGTAAAGTTTCAGGATATAAAAGCAATGTACAGAAATCAGTTCCATTTCTGTACACCAACAACAAGACAGAAGAAAGAGAAATTAAGGAGTCAATCCCATTTACAATTACACCCAAAACTATAAGATACCTAGGAATAAACCTAATCAAAGAGGCTAAGAATCTATACGCAGAAAACTATAAAGTACTCATGAAAGAAATTGAGGAAGACACAAAGAAATGGAAAAATGTTCCATGCTCCTGGATTGGAAGAATAAATATTGTGAAAATTTCTATGCTACCTAAAGCAATCTATACATTTAATGCAATCCCTATCAAAATACCATCCATTTTTTTCAAAGAAATGGAACAAATAATCCTCAAATTTATATGGAACCAGAAAAGACCTCGAATAGCCAAAAGAATATTGAAAAAGAAAGCCAAAGTTGGTGGCATCACAATTCCGGACTTCAAGCTCTATTACAAAGCTGTCATCATCAAGACAGCATGGTACTGGAACAAAAACAGACACATAGATCAGTGGAACAGAATAGAGAGCCCAGAAATAGACCCTCAACTCTATGGTCAACTCATCTTCGACAAAGCAGGAAGGAATGTCCAATGGAAAAAAGACAGCCTCTTCAATAAATGGTGCTGGGAAAATTGGACAGCCACATGCAGAAAAATGAAATTGGACCACTTCCTTACACCACACATGAAAATAGACTCAAAATGGATGAAGGACCTCAATGTGAGAAAGGAATCCCTCAAAATCCTTGAGGAGAACAGAGGCAGCACCCTCTTCGACCTCAGCCGCAGCAACGTCTTCCTAGGAACATCGGCAAAGGCAAGGGAAGCAAGGGCAAAAATGAACTACTGGGATTTCATCAAGATCAAAAGCTTTTGCACAGCAAAGGAAACAGTTAACAAAACCAAAAGACAACTGACAGAATGGGAGAAGATATTTGCAAACAACATATCAGATAAAGGGCTAGAATCCAAAATCTATAAGGAACTTAGCAAACTCAACACCCAAAGAACAAACAATCCAATCAAGAAATGGGCAGAGGACATGAACAGACATTTCTGCAAAGAAGACATCCAGATGGCCAACAGACACATGAAAAAGTGCTCCACATCACTCGGCATCAGGGAAATACAAATCAAAACCAGAATGAGCTACCACCTCACACCAGTCAGAATGGCTCAAATTAACAAGTCAGGAAATGACAGATGCTGGCAAGGATGCGGAGAAAGGGGAACCCTCCTCCACTGTTGGTGGGAATGCAAGCTGGTGCAACCACTCTGGAAAACAGCATGGAGGTTCCTCAAAATGTTGAAAATAGAACTACCCTATCACCCAGCAATTTCACTACTGGGTATTTACCCTAAAGATACAAACACAGTGATCCGAAGGGGCACGTGTACCCGAATGTTTATAGCAGCAATGTCTACAATAGCCAAACTATGGAAAGAACCTAGATGTCCATCAACAGATGAATGGATAAAGAAGAGGTGGTATATATACACAATGGAATACTATGCAGCCATCAAAAGAAATGAAATCTTGCCATTTGCAACGACGTGGATGGAACTAGAGGGTATCATGCTTAGTGAAATATGTCAATCGGAGAAAGACAACTATCATATGATCTCCCTGATTGAGGATGTGGAGATGCAACATGGGGGGTTAGGGGGAATAGGAGAAGAATAAATGAAACAAGATGGGATTGGGAGGGAGACAAACCATAAATGACTCTTAATCTCACAAAACAAACTGGGGGTTGCTGGGGGGAGGTGGAGTTGGGAGAGGGGGTGGGGCTTATGGACATTGGGGAGGGTATGTGCTATCGTGAGTGCTGTGAAGTTCGTAAACCTGGTGATTCACAGACCGGTGCCCCTGGGGATAATAATACATTATATGTTTATATAAAAAAAAAAAGGATGAATACCCAACTTTTGTAAAACTTTTGTTTTACTTTTGTAGCAACATGGACGGAACTGGAGGTGATTGTGCTGAGTGAAATAAGTCAAGCAGAGAGAGTCAAGTATCATATGGTTTCACTTATTTGTGGAGCATAACAAATGACATGGAGGACATTGGGAGATGTAGAGCAGAAGGAAGTTGGGGGAAATTGGAAGGGGAGGCGAACCATGAGAGACTATGGACTCTGAGAAACAACCTGGGGGTTTTGAAGGGGCGGAGGTGGGAGGTTGGGGGAACCAGTTGGTGGGTAATAGGGAGGGCACGTGTTGCATGGAACACTGGGTGTTGTGCAAAAAACAATAAATACTGTTACGCTGAAAAAATAAATATATAAACTATAAAAAGAAAATATTATATTTCTATAAATGTAAATTATTACCATATCTTAACCTAAATGAAAACACAAATCATAAGAATTATTAGTATGCTCACAGATCAATGAACAACTACCTTGATGGAAATTCAACACATTTCATACTTTAACTACATGCATAGAAAATGTCGAGTTTATCTACTAGAAGTCTCTGGTTACTGTGTATTAAAAGGCCAGAGGACTAATAAGTTCAATCATTATTATATGGTATGATACCACTTTAAATGTGATTAAGTTGTAAATTCCCCTGGTATGAAAATACTCCTTGGACTATATTATCAATTTGAAATTTCTGGAATTGAGGAACTTATAAAAATACTAGTGCCTACCTATCTTCATTCAGAAATTTTGATTAATTATTCTGAAATGGAAACATACATAAACTTGGGTTTTTCAGAGGGCTCCATGTGATTATACCTAGCAGCCACAGTTGAAAATTACTGTTTCAGATAAAGAAAGCTTGGGTGGGGGGGCATGCACACAAATGTATGTGTAAAAGTAGAGGTTGAAGCAAATAAGCACATGTAATTGATCTAAGGACCGAGGATTCAGGGACCTTATACACAATTCCTGGCTAGAGCTCTAACTGATTTATCTAAGACAGGTTATAATGGAACTGGAAAACTTCCAAAGAAAGGAAACAAAACTGATAATAGGAGTTCTGAGGACTGTATGTGGGTAATAGATAGTGTTTGATTTCCAGGACTGGTTGCAATATTTTCGTCTTGTGACAGTGGTGGCCATAGTTACTGGAGAATACAAGATAATATTCCCTGCTAAAAATCACTTTCATGTATTTCACAACTCTAAAACTTGTTTTGGTTTATAAGGAAATGCTTGATCATGAAATTGTTTCATAGGCTGAGTCAAACATCAACATTATTTAAATCAAAATGACAGAAATAAAGCAAAAATTACAGAATTGATATGACCAGAAAGCCTAGTCCAACCCGTAGTCCAATTCTGAGTCAAATGGCATAGGAATTCTGGGCAGTCAGAAGTCATTGAATTCTGGGCAGTCAGAAGTCATTTTAAGTATGGACAATTGTCATTCGAAGAGCATGGAAAAAGAAAAGCCCAAAAAGGAAAAGTAGAAGTAGAGGGTACTGGCAGCAATCTTCAATTTAAATTAAGAGACTGGAAGGTGATAAAACTCAGCCTCGAATAATTTAGTCAACGCATTCTATTTAGGTAAGCCCAGTGTCTATGATACACCTTGGTGTTTTCTCTTTCAGGGGCACAGGAGAAGAGGTGTGGGTCTTGTTCATCTCCCTCTTTAAAATCAGTACACAGGAGTACAATACCAAAGGACTAGGATACTAGGTACACAAGATACAATATTAAGGGTAAACGGTACTGAGAAAAGCTTGTATAATTTTCCTCTAGGGTTACTTTTTACTAATAGAAATAGCCAAAGTTAATACTATATTCCTCTAGAGCTTACTATATTAATAAAAATAAACACCTCTGCAAGTCTATGCTTGTATGAAATCACTGTGCATATATATGTGTCATTTATGTGTAGAGGATGGATGAGGTGGTCAGTAGGAATCAATGGAAAAGAGCCAAAAGAGTCAAATAACTCAATTTCAACAATGCTCTATTTAAGATCATTTAAAATATAAGCTATGGAAATGCATTTATGATCATCAACATTTATTCAATATAACTTGCATTTGGAGATTACGCCTAATGAACCCAACATATGTAAATCGGAAACATGAATTTCTACTCCCTATTTTTTCTGCTAAAAAAGCTATTCAGCTACGTGTAGTAAAGTACAAGTCCTAATAGTATCTCATTCTTGATTCTGTGCAATGTGATCACTGAGCTGTACATTGTGTGTGCACAATGACACACATGATCCACTCTTTCCCTTTATATTTCTCTGCACTGTCCCAGATGAGCCACAGCTGCTAAACAATACATCATAGATGACCTGTCTGCTATGCAAGAAGCCCAGAATAAACACATACAACAGCTCAGGTCAATGACTACTTTTGTTCTACTTAAGGGCAGGAAAAATATTTCAAGTCCATAGTGTGAATGGATGACACCATCAAAGCAAAGTAGAGAATGATATGCAAGGGGAATTTCTGTTGTAAGAGCATCCAATTCATGTTCAACATAACTTGTCTGATTTATTCAAGTGATGCTGCTTGTATTTCACTTTATCTTTTGCTAGGTTTAAAATATTCTTTTTGTTTGTAAATAAATCACAATTTATTGTATGTTGTTGGAGACATGTCTTTTACTTTATCATGGGCAAGTTTATGATCATTTATGAGAATACATTGGAGAATACTTTAGAAATAATATATTTATGACATTAATGGTCTTAGTTCTGATTCACCATTAAGATATCAGGAGGAACCATTGCTACTTATTGATACTCTAAATCAGGCATTGGCAAATTTTCCTGTAAAAGATCTGATTTTTAGCTTTGGGAGATGAAAACCCCTGAAGCAACTACTCATTCTGCTGCAATAGCATGAAAGCAGTCACTCATTTGCATAAATGAGAGTGTGTTTCAAAAAAACAACTCTTGTTCACAAAAAAAGGTGGTGGGCTGGGTTTGACCCAAGGGCTGTAATTTACCACCTCCAGTGTTAAGGCAACTATTCTCTAAGCGGTGACTCAGTGATCCAAGGCTACTTCAGTTTGGTGGTTCCCCCTTTCAAATGATACCAATGTGTTTGTTATCATTGAGGAAGAGTTGGCTGGAGGATCATGCACGCACTAACCCTTATATGCTTTGGCCAGGAAGGGTCACATGTCCCTTCTGCCTACAGCTCATTGGCCAGAAATAATCACGTGGTCTATATAACTGTCAAGAGACTGGCAACTCTGAGAACAGATGGAATGTTAACTGAGCATGCTGTCTCTGCCACACCCAAGAATTACAGACAGTGATTAGCAGGGAGAAAAGTATAGTTTTAACCAAGTATAAGTTTTTAATAAAAGTCACAGTTGAGCAAATCATTTTTAGGAAATGGGTGTTATATAATTTTTTTTCATCTTACGCTTCCAATAATACAGACTGTAGTTGTATTAAGTCTTGCAGTGCTAAAGAATAGTTGAAAAATGAAGAGAACACACAAATAGGAAAGAGACATCTTTTTTTTTCAAGTAGCTCTACGCCCAGCATGAAGCCCAATACAGGGCCTGAAGTCATGACCACGAGATCAAGACCTGTGCTGAGATCAAGAGTTGGCCACTTAACCCACTGAGCCACCCTGGAACCTCAGAAAGAGACATTTTTTTATTCGCAACTAGAAAAAGCATTATCCAGAATGTATATTGAAGGAAAGTGGCATTTGTGGAAACATTATTTTGATGAAAACTTTATATCTACAAGTTGAAAAAAGATTAAATGAAGAGCAAAGAACTGTGGTTATAACTACTCATCTACAAAATAGGGGTCATCCTGAGCACCCCACCATTGGCTTCTGGAAGAGTGTGGGGCATGCTGAGGAACAAATCCACACATCTAAAGAAAAGGAGATCTGAAGCACACCAAGGACAGCGAAGGCCTCTACATAGCTAAAGTGGTTTTTATTTATTCTCTAAAGAGAATTTTAAATGAATATCTAAACTGAGATATATACGACATATAGCATGTATATAGTGTGTGCTACATATCTATCTCTGTTTATATTCTTTTTACGTAAGATAGATAAATGACATAGCTAGATACTATCTATATGTGTGTATGTATGTATGTATGTATCTATCTATCTATAGTGCCTTTGACTACAGTGTAATAATGGAGCTTCCAAATATTAAACATTAAAATATAGCACCATCAGAAATTTATTTTATATAATCCATATATCTCTTAAGCCATTTTCATTTTTAAAGCCAACAAAAGAGCCATAACTACCTTTCTTTCAATAGTTCCGAATACAATGTCATAGAGTCCTAGACCTGTGTCTGGTGACTTCCAGCCTTCATTTCTTTGGCTTTAATATACTCAAAAATGATATGGTTACTTATTCCCAAAGATCATTTTGCTTCCACTCCCAATTTTCTTTACTCATCATAATAGTGTCCAGAGTTGCAATTCCCCATATTGATTTCTCTACATTTTTCATGATGAAATATTTAATAAGGCAAGTCAAGAATTTATCAGATGTTGTTTTTAGCAGAATAAAGCTTCTAACAGATGAAGTCCTCCATCATTACTAATATTGATACTGTTCCTATTTTATGATATACATTAGGAAAGCATTTTGAATATAGTTTGGCCTAGAAACTGTAGAATGTTTATTTCTGCTTCTCTCATCATTTGTTCTACCCCAAAATGTTTCAACTATAATAGCACTTTTCTCTTTGTGAAGTTTTATTCAAGAATGCATCTTTCTGACCTACAGTCAGTAGTGGGAAAAAACATCAGCTTTGGAATCAAACATACCCAGATCCACGTCGTTGGGTAGCTTTTGACTATGAATTCTTTGAACCACCATTCTTTACCTACAACTGAATAGTTTAATATAAAATCTTTATGGATTTATTTGTGTATTCACCTCCATTCACTTGAAGTTTTGCAACCTCTCTTTTTTGAGTTGAAGAGTCTATTACTAAATATATTTCTTAAAGAAATATTTTAACAATTTCAAATTGCCTAGTGTCATAAAGTTCCAGGTGTATTTTGTTACCGATGTCTCTGGAGAAGCTGAGATGTTCAAAGTAAAAAGAGAACAGCCCAAACTTCAGATTGCTAATTCTTATCAATTCTTTCTCTCCTGTTTCTGGAATAAAAATGAAAGACAATTGCTAAATTCTGTTTGGGGAAGATAATAAAATGTGAATTGTCCTAGTTTACAATCTAAGTGAGCAACTTTACTTACATTTTTAATTGTTAAGAAAAATTTTTCTTAAAATTTTTCTGAGTGCTTGTCTCCATTATGCATCACCAATGGAAACTATAAAATAAGAAACACAGAATTTACCAACCACGCAAATAATGTATTGAATTTTTCGTATGTTACCCTGGAAAATCTCTCATGAGACTTCTGCTGAAGGCTACTAAAACCAACAGTAATTCAAAGTCAAATAGTCAGCAAATAACTTCTAAATTCCTTTCACAGGAAAGTATTATGCTCTATCTGTTGTTGCATAACTCTCAATAATGCTAAAGGTAGTTATTTGTATATCACAAGTAAAGTAGGCCTTTTAGTGTTGGCTAATGCAGAGCGGAATGGCCATTAACCATTCATTTTTTGTGATGAAGGGATTGCATTTACACAACTTGCAGGATTTTTATTCACTCATTTGTCAAGTTTACTTCTCTATGGTTGTCACAATTTTTCTTAGTTATCCTCATTTGAAAAGTTGCTTGTGGCATAAGTTCATTAAATGTAGTATGTCCAAATGAACCGTGTATAGTAGACACAGATGGAAATTCTATCAAACGAGATTTATGCAAAAAATATAGCTCTGTGCAAGGACACTGCGGATACTTGGCTATTATGTCCCTGGTTTTACCCCATAGGAATTACTTTCCAGTGTCTAAAATATTAACTTCTTAGCCGTGGTAAGGCTGTATCAAGACTTTATAAAAGTATAAAATATTCTCACTGTATGGGTCTTAAATGGTGAGAGACTCAATGACTTTAAGAAATACCTTTTTTGCCCTTTTATTGGATTATGTTGATTAAGACCTATAACATACTCCTTTGATAACTTCCATATGGGGTCTTCTCTACCCTCCTGAGTCTATATTGTTGTTTGATTTTTTTTTTATTCTTGCCTGTAGAATTCTAGTCTATTATAGTCTAGTCTATCTATAGCAGATATTATCGTTTCCAGAACTCTTTGGTGAATAATAGTTTCCCAGTTATTTACAAATGTAATCAGTTCTCTCTAAAGTATATTTGTCAGTCCTGGAATTTGACCATTATAGTAGACCTTATTGTGCATAAGATAGAAAAAAAAGGTACTTTGTTAAGTGAAAACAAATTCTATAAAAAGAGAGTCTAAATGGAAGTACAACAAAGAGAAGGAAAAACTGACTAGGTCAGCAAGATTTTGAACAAGCTGGATGATTTTTTTTTAAATCTCTTTCATATTACCTAAGTATTATGGATTTACTAGTGAAAATTATTTTGAAGAGTTGAGGGGGGAGTATTGCAAATTGCAGTAATAAGCAAACCTCAAATTATAATATAGATCAAGTGTAGTAAATGTTTGTTTCTCACTCACTTAAAGTCCAAAATCGGGTTTCAATATTTGCAGCTGCCTCTTTTACACAGTCTTCCAGACACTCGGACTCTTTCCTTCTTACAGCCCTGCCATCTTCAACTACCGAAAGGGGAGAAGAGAATTGCCAGGAGGATTACAAGTGGGCAAGTCTCCAAAGGCTGGGCTGGACCCAAAAGTTGTTCCTCACCCTGCTGATACCTACGGCTATATCCTAGCAGTAAGGCCACACCCAGCTACAAAGATGGCTTGGAAATGTCATCTGGCTGTGTGTCCAAGAAAAAAAGGAAGGGATAGGATGATGGGCCAGCAGACTCTGACCCACTAACAATCAAACACCAAGAAAAACACACAGGTGTGCTTTAGGAAGGCACATATCATCCTATTCCCATCACGAAAATAAAGAAAAACACTCTTTCCCAATCTATTTACCTTTTCTGACTTAAAATGAGAGTGACGCATGTACAAATTCACGAGATTCTCTGGCATGTTAATTTTAGGGTTACTTATTGAGAAAAAATAGAGATATCTTAATTTCTTTCCTCCATACAGATAGACTTAAAAATACATTCATTATGTGGAATATTAGGTAACTACTAAAAGAATGAAGTAAAGTGTATAGTTCTAAATGGATGTCCATAGAGACTAATTAACTTTCGGTGCTTTAAAAAAATGTAACTATGGAAAAAAAATTTCTTGTATATAAAACTGGATTTACTTGTTAATATGTGAATATATGAAGAGAGTGCCAAAGTTTGGACAAATATATGATAATCTGATGCTGAAGTTAGGGAAAGTGGAGGGTGCAGACTTTTATACTTCACAAACTTCTATATTGTGGGAACTTTTCTTTTCTTAGTAAACATCCTGTATTACTTGAGTAATGACAAAAAAAAAAACACAACTATTTGATTATAAAAAGAATATCCAATACAAGGGAGGAGAAAATGAATTTATTCTCTCAATAATAAAACTTGAGAGTTTCTTATGTGAATTGCCTGATTGGCCTTCCATGTGTAAGACAGAGCTATTACGTGTGCTTTCCAGTACATTTCTCAGGTGATATGCTGAGGTAGAGAGATTTTCTTCTCTCTGAAACCTGGGCCCCACGGCTCAAAAGCTTAGAGGGTAGCACAGCTAATTCTGTTCTTGGAACAGTGCTACTTTTCAATACGGTCTTATGGAAAAACTCCTTAAAATCACATTAAAGTTAATTATGCCTACTCAGTATTGAGTGAGTGTTGAGGCCTTAAGATCACCTCCATTGAAATAATCTATGTGCTTCTTAAATATTGCTTCCTAGGCCCCTGCCCTGGCCCCTTCTGCTGTGAGAACGCAAGTGTATGCGTTGCTAGCAAAAACGTCAGATGATGACGTCTCAGAGGCAAACCAGAGAATCTCTGGGACAGACTGCATTTAACAACACAGATTTCAAAGTTAACAAGAACGGGGCTTGACTGACTTCTCGTGCCACCACCTGGACACCTCAGTTATCTTGCTGGGAAAATGGTACAGTAGTTTTCTTCTCTTTGAAACTGGGACAATGGTATCTTCTACTTCAGAGGGTTGTTTGAAGAATGAATGAGATGAAGCTTCAAAAACTTTTAGCGAGACATCAAACAATCCGCGCCATGTTTGTTTATACCATTATTTTTGTTTCTGTGGCTGCTGTTACGTGACTATGCCTGAGAAACCACCTGCATCGGCTCTGAGGAGGTAAGTTGCCCCAGCTGAGGGGGAAATGGGTTCCAGAGCTTTGGGTGCTACCTAGAGACCACCGTGCCTGCAGCCTCCCCTGCTACCGCAGAAAATCTGGAATCTTCAGCTTAAATCCAGAGCTCCATAATTCCACAACTGTTTACTGGGCTGGTCCTTGGCGCTAGCCACTTTGTATCTGTAGGCTGTTTGAATGCCTAGGAACCTCCTATGGGCTAGGAAGCAGCTTTGTGAAACAAAAAGTAATTAGAGATCTTTCTTGGATAGAGGAGTGCTCCTCCTTTGACCTCCCATCGCTCTGCCTTCTGCAGTTACCACATTCCCTTTCTTAGTGTTCAGGGCACAGGTGGGGGCACTTTTGGACAGAACCAATTCTCTCATGCTTGCCCCCTTGTTGCGTGTTGGGCATACACACAGACACACACACACACAGAGTCTCTCTCTCTCTCTTTCCCTGGGTCTCTCTTTCTGTCTCTCTCCAGCCTCCCCAGGCGATCCCATGTGACTCATTCACTATATGTCTATTGTGTTATGGGCGCAATGAATGATGAGATGCCTTTTAGGTGGTCTGAGCAGTATAGATGATCTCTTCCCATCACTGTAATTGTATTGCAGGTGAACTCAGAAATGAACAGTAACAGCCCCAGGGACTGGTGTGTGTTTTTGTTTTTGTTTTACCATTTATATTAATTTGTGAATATATCTATTTGGTTGCTCTGGTTCATGGAGGAGAAGGAGAAAACGAGACAACTGTAGAAGCATTTTGATTGCATGTGATGAAAACACTGAAAAGCGACAGATATTCAATATTCAGGTCAGTTGAGATGTTAGTGTGACTGGCATATCAAAATCTAATCTTAATTAAAGCCTTGGAACGATTAGGCAGTATTGAGAAGAAAGTAAAACAAGGGAATAAGCCATCTTCCTAAGAATCAAATAATTTTTCAAATACATTTGTCTAGCTACCTGTACATATAAATGCAAAAAAGGTAAGGTTATGGCATGTGGGAGTAAGATCTTACATTTCATAAATATGGGGAAAGCTGGCATGGGTCCAGAAATGGGGAAGTATTTATTGTGTAGTTTTGTCTTCCTCTTTTATAATTAATTCACAATTAGACGTGTAATTATAATTCAGAAACGGGCAAAATACATTCAATGGTTTTAACCATTGATAGATTTGTAAACAAAAGCAGCTGGACTGGAATTTCTTCAAGGAAATATTTACATGCCAACAGTTTATCAAACTGAACGTCTGCTGATAAATCCACACACGGGCATTATGTTAATGATAGTGCAACAATGATTCATCCAGGGCCGCCTACTAGCTTCAAAGGCACCAGATGTAAAAGAATAGAATCTGGGAGCAAAAGGGGAAAAGGCTTCTGTGCTTTTAATCCTTCAGCACCTTGCAGAGAGCACTGCCATCAATCTGGCCATCACACGCCTCCTTCCTGAAGCTACTTCATATTACCTCATTCCTTAAAGAGGAATTAAAAGAAACCAGGAAAAAAGAGGTTCATTCCAACCCATGGGACTTCTGTGGCCTGGAATACCAAAAATGCAAAACACAAAACCAAAACCAAAAACAATTTGTTCTAAATGCCCCATAAACCATGACTTTGTTTGGACAAGCTGGCCACGCAAATGACTGTGGAGTCTCCTGGCGTAGCAAATTCAACATTTCAATGTTCTTCCTTTTTTTTTTTTTTTTTTCCCACCAAGTGGCCAAAAGGATTGATGCCAAGTGTTCTTCCTCCCTGCCATGCGGAAGAGTGAGGATGGGAATGAAAAGTTGCCAGGAAAGGAAGGATGCTTTTGGGAAAATAAGAGATAGGAGTAATCTTACTCACAATAACCATAGAAATGGGGCAGCATGATAAAATGGAGATAATAAAAATCCAATTTATAAAGACTCATGGCTTAAATCTTTCCTTTTCTGGGTTCCTAATATGTGTGAGCTCTTGGATGGTTTACTCAGTTCCCCTGAGCCTCCACATGGTCAGCTCTGAAAGACTCATATTCATACATACTACCAGATTTTTCCGGGCATGGTACCAGTCACTGGGCTAGGTACGTTTTGCTTCACCTTCATATCCATCTCTAGCAATACCATTATCTCCAATGAACTGATAAGAAAAGCTAGGACCCACAAAATTCCCTAACATGCTCAAATGACTTGAAACTAACCTATGCACTCAGGCTATTCTTGCCAGAAAAGCTCGTTCTCAGAAGAGAAACTCAAAAACCTGGTTATTAGATTTGAAAAAGCAGTGCTGATTTTGGATCTGCACGCAACATTCACTCAAATAACTAAGTAACAAGCCTCCTGAATCTCGCACTTTTGTGACTTAGGGAAGAGACTGGCTCCAGAGCCTGGAGAAAATCTGAACTAAGAGATGATGGTTATATACTCCGTGATCAAAGAACTAAGTAACAATGAATGAAAGCCAAGAAAAGCATTTTTAAAAAGGAACTTCTGGAATTAACGAAGGAAAACAACTTGTTTAGTATATCTGTAAAGAAGTCTTCCAACAGCAAGTAATGACTGCAACAAAAGACTAAAGCTGGCTCGAAACATAAAGATGCTTGTTGTAGGGCGCCTGGGTGGCTCAGTGGGTTAAGCCACTGCCTTCCGCTCAGGTCATGATCTCAGGGTCCTGGGATTGAGTCCCACATCGGGCTCTCTGCTCAGTGGGGAGCCTGCTTCCCTCTCTCACTCTCTCTCTCTCTCTCTCTCTCTGCCTGCCTCTCTATCTACTTGTGATCTCTCTGTCAAATAAATAAATAAAATCTTTAAAAAAAAAAGATGCTTGTTGTAAGAGTAACAAACAACACAGGTATGGGTCAGCAGTTCAGGATGTCCTTCAGGACAATGCTTTGTTTCTCCCTCTCTGTTCTGGCAGGTAGATTCCAGGTTCCAGGTGAGTTAGATTTTTGACCTAATGACTTTTGCCTTATGGTGGCAATATGATCACTATACCTCCAAGAAAGGAAACAAGGGATGTGAGGCACAATATTTACTTCTCATGAATATTCACCTTGTCACTTTGACTAAGGTGCCACAGGAAGCAGAGTTTTCCTGTCTCACTGGGTGGAAAAGTCTGTCATGTGCCTACTTTGGACTAAAGTTTGACTACAAGGAATGGAATTCCCAGAATGGATTATTTCCTGGATAGAATAATGGAAGTGGTCAAGAATCTTCTCTTCCGGGGCACCTGGGTGGCTCAGTGGGTTAAGCCTCTGCCTTCGGCTCAGGTCATGATCTCAGGGTCCTGGGATCGAGCCCCGCATCGGGCTCTCTGCTCGGCAGGGAGCCTGCTTCCCTCTGTCTCTCTGCCTACTTATGATCTCTCTCTCTCTGTAGCAGATGAATAAAATCTTAAAAAAAAAAAAAAAGAATCTTCTCTTCCATTGGACTAAGGGATTTCCACTCACAACTCCTTCAGATTCACTTCCTGTAAGCACAAGATGAGAAGCTGACGGCTGCGTGATAGCCAATGAACAGTGTCTGTCACATATAGTAAATATGCATCCGAAGCAATTATCCACAAAAGATTCCTTTAACAAAATAAAAAAAAAAAAAAGTATGTATCATTGATGTCTAAGAGGTGTATTTCAAGCCCTGAAAAAAAATACTAGACATACTTACTTTCAAAGCTAAAACATTAACCAAAGGGTGGTAATTCTGTATCATCAGCTTCAAATTAATCAATGACAGTTGTAATTAGAGATGGTGTGAATCCTTCATTTTCTTTGTGAATTGTTCATAGTTGTAATTCAATAGAGAAAAAATAAGAAACAACAATAATAATAACTTTTTATTAGTCATGCTAAAGTAGCAAACCAGTGGCATGGATAATTGAAAATAGTGGATTATATGCATAATGATTAACTACTTAGGTTATTTGCCTTACCAGAGATCATTTTACATTCCCAAAGCATGTTATCACATATTTATTTGAGGAAGTAATCACTAAGCATCTTGGGTGGAAAGTTCTATAAATCTAGGTCAGGAAATTTTCCATAGTTAAAATATAATGACAATATAAAATTCACTATAAAGATAAAGGTGAATTTTTATTATCAAAAAAGTGTCTTTGCTGAACAATGTTAACGAGTGCAGTTTTGGAATGAGAGTAGAGAATTTAAGGAAGCTTGAAAAAATTGGGAATATATAACTCCACCTGCTTTTGGACTTAAATTTAGAAAGGCATTTTCTCAGTCTAGCTTCCTAAGGGTTCAGGCTATTTTTTCCAAATTATGCTTTGTTATAAAGTTTGAGGGGCTCAGTATGGTTTTGAATAGGCTCATGAATGCATAGATTTCAAGTCAAAAGTACAGGTACCATTGCTATCACCGCCATTTATTTTATGTGCCTTCTCTAAAACTGCAGTGATGCTCACCAGTTATTGTGGTGGCATTTGGTATCTAGTTGAGTTCCTTTAGTAGATTCTGTCTTGGTATTCTGCCTTTATGTTTTAAATGGTAGATGTAGCTCTCATTTCCTAGTCTAGCTAGTATTGCCTGTATTTTAGGGCACATTCCATGGGACAAAAACTCTCAGCTCGCTCTCCCAACCACTTAATTCAAGTGCATTCACAAATAAGCAGGAGAATCATAATACAAATTGCTTCTATGTCTTATTCTGTTTCTAGGATTTTTGTTTTGTGCATTATCCTCTTTTTAAAAAAATCCTATTTATAAACTGCTACTTGGACAATTGTACACGAGAAATAACCCAAAAAGCAGAAGTGGCCATAGTGATGTGACACATTTTAAATATAAGAAAATGGGCTGGAATTTTTTTCCCCCTTCTATTCTCTGTCATTTGAATTTCTATTGCTTTTAGACAGAGTTGGCCAAGGAGCTACCCAAGAATACACACGTAGCACCGATTTGCTGTATCAGGAAACTGGCCATAATAATTTATCACTTAAACACTTGGGAGATTGAAAGGGGGCATTATTAATAAATACACTAGAAAAACAGGCAAAAACCAGGACTTCTCTGGGCACAACAGGACATATAATCACTCCAGGTTTAAGTCACTGAAACACTTGGTTCTTCTGTGTTTGTTAGCTGGATTCCTTTTTATACAGTTTAGAAAGCAAAATAGAATTAAAAAAATAAAGTCTCATAAATTAACTTCTCAGTAAAAATCCATAGAGATCACACCATGCAATCATGTGAAATGAAAGGGAAATTAAAAGGAGATGGGGATTTTTACAACATGGTACAGAAAAGAGAAAGTGAGGGAAAAACACAAGCCTTTAAATAGGATAACTTCACACAGCAGCACAAATGTAAGAAGAAAGGCCTCTTAAAGTGTCCCTTGGCACCAATGTTCTTATTTGCCAGAGGGCAGTTTGCCTTGGCCAAATGCTTTCTGATTTCAGTAAATCTACCTCCTGAACAGTTTATGCAAGGATTTAAAGAAAAGGATTAGGAAGAAAATTACTTTGAACTGATCAAGAAATAAATCAGTTCAAACACACAGTTTTGTTTCATCCGTGATTTATGGAGAAGAGTAAAATAGTATTCTATTTGGTAAACTCCACCTAACTAAATATAATACCTAATCTAGGAAATAAACTATTTATGGATGTAAGAAAATAGCTAAATGGCCTTAACAACAGACTAATTTCAAAATATGTTATGATTGCTCATTTCAAAAGGCACAAGAGAGCTAGAGTCCATTTTTAAAATGTTTCATAACAATAAAGTAAGACTGACCTCCCAGTGCATAACTCAGGGCTCATGCCTGATATCCTTCAGGGTTCTACTATTCCAGAGTGTTTGTAGAATTTATGATACCCAGAGAGATTCTCTCTCTGAATACTGTAGAGGAGAGAGTTGAATACCACAATCCCTGGCCAGTGTCTTTTTCCCTCCCCTAAACAGTTAGGACCCACTGCCCACAAGTTAATAGTCATTGGGTTTGTAGGTCCACTACTACCCTGGATTCAGTAAAGACAATAAAGTCAAGATACAGTATTCTGTTTTCAAGGCTCTTACTCTCCAAGCTAAGATAACAAAAATAGTCCAAGCGAGATACTGGAAGCCTGGTGAAGAGCTTAACTACAGACACTGACCTTTGGTTCTGAGAACAGTTTCATGAAATGTTGACTTGACTGAAGACTAGGAGGAAGTCCAGGGAAATAAACAGGAAAAGATTATCTTCAGTAACTCTGTACCACTTGGGGGGAAGGAGCAGGAAAACCTAGAATCTCTTTTGACTACACTGGAGGGTACATATTAATGAAGGATGACTAAAAAAGAAAACAAAAAACAATTGGTAGGTATAATGGTTAATTTTGTGTGTCAACTTGACTGGGATCTCAGTGGTCAGATTAAATGTTATTTTGGGGTTTGTCTGTGAGGGTGTTTCCAGATGCAATTAGCATTTGAAACTGTGGGCTGAGTATAGAAGCTTGCCCTCCCCAATGCGGTCAGGTGTCGTCCAATCCACTGAGGGTTTGCACAGGACAGAAAAGCAGAAGAACTCCTCTTTCTGCCCAACTGCCTGAAAGTACACAGCAGTCTTACATAACTGCCCTCAGATTCTGCTGTCAGGACCTCTGCTCTCAGTGTTTCTGGTTCTCAGGACTTCAGACTTGAACTGGAACTCACACCACTGGTTTTCCTGGGTCTGGAGCCCAGCACGACTCTACCATGAAATGGAAAATGATACATATGCCCAGAAGTGGACAGCTCTAGTGGACAGCTCTAGCCCCTTTCTGGGACATCCCTAATGGAGAGTGGAAGGAACTCTTCAACTCTTCCACAAGGAAGATGTTTTCAATGAGCAGAACTTAGGGCAGTGTGCCTGGTTGTTCACTTTGCTTGGAAAGAGAAAAGGCAAGATGTGTGAATATATACTGATTTGTTGGCCATGACCAATGATTTGTCTGAATGGTCAGGTATCTGGAAGGAACACCATTGCAAAACTGGTGACAAAGAAATTTGGGGAGAGTTATCTGGATAGACCTTGTGGAGTGGGAAAATCACATGAAGATATCCATGTCATATATGAATGTTCACCAAAGTGGGACCTCGGCCTAGGAGGATTTTAATATTCAAGGGGACAGATGTCCCATTCTTTGAATACCAGTCATTCTTTTCTCTGGCTATCCATGTCATTGCCTGATGGGCTCATGAATATAGTGGCCGTGGTGGCAAGGCTGGAGGTTATGGATGGATTCGGCCACGTGGATTTCCACTCATCAAGGTCCACATAGGCCAACCCACCAGAGAGAGTCCAATCTGCCAGCAGCGAGACCAGTATACATTTCTTGATGTGGCCCCATTCTCACGGCTTTCAGTCAGCTGTCTGGTGGCAGAAGACATCCACTTCTATCATGGAAAGGTAGGATTTTGTTCTTACTGAAATACTTACTTTGGATATAGATTTGCCTTCCCTGCATGCAATGCTTCTGCCAAAATTACTACCAATGGTCTTATGAAATGCCTTATCTACTTCAATGGTATTTCATACAGAATTGAATATGATGAAGGAATTCGCATCAGAGCAAACAAATGTGGCAATGGGGCTAAACTCATGGAATTCACTAGTCTTACCATATTCTCCATCATCCAGAAGCAGCTGATTTGACAGACACTGTCATGACATTTTAAAGACCCAGTTACAGTGCCGGCTAGGTAGTTATACCTTGTAGGTCTGCGACCAGGGTTTCCAGAAGGCTGTATAGTGTCGGGATGAGCATCTCCTATATGGTACTGTCTCTCCTAAAGCCAAGACTCACAGGTTCAGGAAGCAAGGGGTAAAAATGCAAGTGGCACCACTCACAATGATGACCAGAAACTCACTAGCAAAACTTTTGCTTCCTGTTCACCTGACTTTCTGCTCTGCTGGTCTAGAGGTCTTAGTTCCAAAGGGAAGAATGTTTCTTCCAGGAGACACAACAGTGATTCCACTGAACTAGAAGATTCCATTAGACCAGCCATGTTGGCTCCTCATGCTTCTGAATCCACAGGCAAAGAAAAGAACTGCTGTGCTGGTGAAAGTGATTGATCCTAGCTTCAAAGGGGAAATCAGATCATGGAAGTAAAGAAGAATATGTTGAAGATACAGGAGATGCCTTAATGCATCTCTTAGTAATTCTGATTATTTATGTAAGAAAGCAAGCACCCTAAAATTAAGTACCTTAAAAACTAAATTTTTTTCTCACATTTTCATCAACTGATAAATATATAACCTTGTTTTATGTGCATTTCTGCTTAAAGATGCCTCATTTAGTATGTACTGTTGATTTACTAACATTGGACTGCCAGACAACAGTACTATAAATTATTGAATGAAGCTTATCTAACATAGATATTTTCTCTGTGTTAGCCTTCTTGCTCTTGGGAATATCAGACAGAAATTGAGCACTAAGCTTGGGAGCCATTTTAAACAGCAAAATACCAACAACAAGCATACAACTGAAAAAAAAAAAAAAAGTGGGACTAAATAGACCATGAAAAGGACACTTGTTTATACTGTGAGAGAGGAAACCACAAGGCAGTGTTGCCTTGTTCAGAATACAAACACTGGGTGACTCGGATTTTTTTTACCACTCTATGCACTTACACAAATGATGAGGAAGCTCAGGGAGTATTGATTTGGAGGTTATAAATAAATTTTATTGACTAGGCAAATTCACAAGAACAGAATTCATGAATAATAAGGATAGACAATATGTATGTATGTATGCATATGTATACATACTATCTTCTTTAAAAGATTCATGTTCTTTGCTTTGATATTTTTTGAAATTTCAAGAGTATATACTTCAGTATGAATTTTTCAATTAATTGTGCTAGATTCCCTTCTGATACAATCTAAGTAATCCTAGTTTTGTAAAATTTTCTTGCTACTTTTCTCCTTGGCACTTTATTATCATTCTTAAACTCCTATTAATGGCTTATGAGCCTTCCTGTATTGATCTAATGTCTTCTAACTGCTTTCAGATTTCCATTTCTTAGTTCTCCTGTCTTAATTTCCTTTAGAATTCTCAACTTCCTCTTCTACAGTGAGAAAAATGGATCAGTAGAATTTCTCATTTTTACCTCTAAGAGCTTTTTTATTTTCTAATTTTTTTAAATTTTCTAAATTTTTATATTTTATAGCATGTTATTTCTATCTTATGGATGACTTGTACTTTATCTCTGTGAGAAAATAAATTATGATTTCTCTGAATCTTTCCTTTCCCCTTGTTTCCTGCAAAGTGATTTTTGTTTTGTATATTTTGTTATGTTGTTTTATCCTATTTTTCAAGATGGGAGTTTTCTTTAAGTTGTGGATAGGCTGACTGATGATGGGCTATTATTTCAGATGTAAAAATGAACCATCAAAGGGTATGCATGGTAGGGGTTTATAGACTGCTCAAACTCAGCTTCCTGAGGGGCTTTCAAATATCTGTCTTTATAGACTTTTTCCTCTTAGACTAGCAAGTTTCCCACAGAGGAGCATTTCAGTCTCTTTCTTGAGGTCTTAGCTTAATTGCCAGGATTGTGGGAACTTAGTAGGGGAAAAGAAACAGGTCACACACTTTTATGTAAGGAGATCATTACTTCTTCAAACATAAATCCAGTCTTCTATAAGGGCAAGGAAGGAGTTATTTAATTAACATGAAGGCAGGTAAAGTATGTAAATGTCTAGCTTTGCCTCTAATAGAATATTATCTGTTTCTCCTATGTTTGACCCTGGGACTAAAAAACCCCTAATCAAAGAACAGGTGAGCCATCGTCAGACCCAAGACAAATACAGACTCTGGGGCTATGGAACTGATTGCTCCCAGGATCTCCTGCCAGCTCTTTACCTCTGGGACTCCAGTATGCCATGATCTCTTTCCCTGAAGACTCAGCCTTTCTCTCTGCAACCTGAAGTTAGCTGATAGAATTTTCCTAACAAAACCTTGAAAATCCATCTCCTTTCTGTCTTGAAACTAGGAAAAATTCAAATAAAGCCCCAGAAGGGATTTTGAGTACTTGGATATGAGTTTTGCTTCCTATTCAGTATGATGACCCATTGAACCATCGCCACCACTACCTTTAAAAAAAAAAAAAAAAAGAACAAGACAGATTTCCCTTGAGACACAATATTCCATCAGAGAAACAACAAGAACAATAAAAGAGCTCCTCAGAGTTCTGGAATTCTGCAACTATTAATTGTTTTGATT